>NW_028233350.1:26038094-36038094 GCF_057557595.1 Rhyacophila brunnea
TTTTCTGGCAAAACCTGAAAAATAACATATTGAAATTTTCTCTAGGTTTAATTTTTTTATTTTGTGATATTTGTTTAACGATGTGTTTTTCTTACAATTTAAACAATATGAAAATGTTCGTAACTACGAGTGTCAAGTCCAATAGTTTCAGTTTAAACATAACCTGAGTAGCACATACTTGCCATATTATAATATAGTTACTATATTATATAATTATGAGGTTAAAGGAGAATAAGGCTCCACTATACACAATATGACGTGGCACTGAATTGTAAATTACCATGGTAGTGTTAGTTATTCATTATCATCGCTTACAATGCGGTAATTTGTTCGCAATAAATGAAGATTTTCGATATTATGCATATTAACACGATTTATTTTAATATGCAACAATCATCATTTTATGTAAACAGTTTACCATAACTAGCACTGCCATCAAAGTTTTCAGTTACGTGTCGCAGCCTGACTATTGTTGGCCTTGATGAAAAAACAGCAAATAAAAATATTTCAATGACGAAAATCTAAAATATAAAATGATTTATTAGATAGCTTAAATAATAATAATAATACTATGTTGTAGGTACACTTAAGATCAATCAGCCGACCATGTCCGATCCTAATAAGATCATATGGGCCTCCACAGAGTGGAGGTTGGTATTAACAGATTTGGTTTTTACGAGAAATTGATGTCAGCCACTTGCTCACCCTTTAAGGTCCATACTCTAACTCGTACACAAATTGAAAAACAATATGTATACTTGCCAGACCCAGGAATCGAACCTGGTACCCACCATGCGATAGGCTGTCGTTTAAGCCGCGCGGCCATCGTGGGTGTAGATCTAGATAGCCTTAAGATCAATAATGGTAACAAAAAATTTAAAAGATCAAAACATATGTTTAGTTGATACACAGTTTTCTCTCTTTAATAACAAAACAATAAAATAATATAATATAGGTATACGAGTATATATATATATTACAAACGTCAAACTATGATCAATATATTTATTTACGCAATAAAAAAAGTTCTAATACAGATCAATCGCTTGAACATTGAGGCGTTTGGCCTTTTATTCGAAGTTGAAATCCTTTTATTTGAAGTTCAAATCCAGTCACTCGGGCCGAAATAGACGTTTTATTTCGGCTTTAATACCTACGCTGAACGATTCTAGGCTCTACACTAGCAATCGGAGTAAATCCGAAAGTTAAAGCTAAAACAATAAATGTTTCTAAAAATAAAATAGTCTTTCATCGATGTTTCAAATATTGCATCCAAAATTAGATTTAATTTTATAATATTTATTTTTTTGAAGTTACAATCTCAAAAAAGTAACTACATATTAAAAAGTCCTAGAAAAAATCGTATTTGAAAACCAATTTATTAGGGTTACTAAAAGGCTTGTACATCGTGTGATTAATATGATTTGTAGCAAAAATGACACTTTTGCGATGTATTTTCCAAAGCGGCATTTCCAAAAAAAAAACATTGCATTAATATTTTTTTTGTCAAAAACTAGTTGATATACAACACAATATCATTAATTAAATTTAATAAAACACCAATTTTGTATAACATTTTTATTGTACTTTTTGTTGAAAATGTCCCCCTGAGGTAGACGAAACCGATCCAGATTTATTTATTAAAAGTGGAAAAAGTATTCCAAAAAAATGCGTTTTATTAAATTAAATTAATAATACAATGAATGCATTTTAACCACGAATTAATAATTAACACAATATCATTTTGATACAAATTTAAAATAGTATTTTATGCGTACGACATTATCGCCAAATATTAAAACATATTAAATTTTCTTAATAAGGATACAATTGAGCTATATTATGTTATATAACAATTTCTAGTTTCAAGTAACTGTTATGTATAACTGAGTATATTTCGTCAATTGACGTAGCGATTTCGAGTGAAGTGATGCAAGGGCATCCGTCGCGACGCTCATGCCAATCCCGCCAAAGCTCGGCCGGTGTCAGGGGAAAGCTCACGTCATGCTTTTAAATGAAAAACTGCCCCGCGCCGTGTTTTAGTTGAAGTGATGAATGAAATTCAATTTCACCGGACACGTGAATGTGTAAACTAATGATTATTTTTAGAAATTAGCATAATTACTATTTTTTATATGAAAAACAAAATAATTTTTAAATTCGGATAGTTCCAGATGTCCTTCTGTTTATCAACATATAAAGTAAACATGGTTTCTCCAAAAACAATCATAGATTTATGAAAACATAATAATGTACCTTAATATAGTATTATTCAGAAGCAGTAAAAGCGACTAATCATACTCGTGGTGCAGTGGGTAAGGCGCTGGCCTTCCGCCGGAAAGTTCTGGGTTCGATTCTCGCTGAGGAAACAATATTTATGTGTTTTTCTCAATGCCTGGGTGTTTGTGATTGTTCAAAATTACTAACAACCACCTTGTACGAAAAAGCAAGGACATTGTTATTAATAATTCTAAAAAAAAATTGTAGGTACCTACTGCTCTGTGAATACCTTTCGTTGTTTCGTCATCTTCATAGTATCGAGAGAAAATTTAATAATATTCAACATGATAGTAAAAATGACTTATACTGCAAGTTAAGACACAGAATACTATTTGGACAGAAATAAACGATTATATCAATAAAAACTGACGATATCCAGTTAGACATATAGTTTAAGAGTTAGACAGTAAAAAATAATGTGTTATACTATACCTATAGTAGATAATAACGTCAAGTAACACACGACAATTCGTTGAGAAATATTCGAATTTAACGGGTCGATATTCTGCTGGATGAAGGTCTTCCCTAGCTATCTCCATTCTTATCGATTCCCAGTTATTCCCTGCCACGTATACCCACTGAACTGTATGAGTTCATCTGTCCAGCGACTTTTAGTGCGTCCATGTGGTCGTTTAGTGCCCATTGGGTACTACTGTATGACAGTATATGTTCTCGCCGAGCGACATGTCCAGGCTATTACCATTTCATCTCCGTTAAACTTCAATTTTTTTATTATTTCTCAAAATTACAATTACATGAATACAAAATATCAGTTACGATTGTGCATCCTTTAATTTAATAGTAGACAATGTTTTTTCGCGTTCTATTATTTTTAATAATTTGAATAATATTCGCACTGTTTGTGGTGTTTTTATTCTTTTTTACGGAAAAAAGGATGTCTGGTATCAATTTTTAGTATTAATATTTTTACCATTATTTCGCGCTGGATCTTCTTCGTCGTGTCGGGTCTTCAATAATTACAATGTGTCGCTCCAGAAGTTGGCGAAAGCAACACCATTTTCCTCGGCTTGTAAGGATCTCGTCGAAATTGCAGCTAACTGGGCAAGCCTTGCACGAAAATAGGTGGTCCATGCTTCACACCGCACTCGCAGGTTTTTTCGTCGGAGAACCCCCCCATGTTGTCTCGGGTGCGCCCTACCATGATTCTCAGTCCGTTTAGGGCTTTTCATGTACGGTACCCGAGACTGGCTCCGGATGGGAGATGCTCTGCTGGCTCGTGGTGGATGAACGTGATATTGATAGAAACAACAAATAATAATAATAATTAATAATGTTAGTTATTTAGTACTTTATATAGATATATCTATCCACACTTTTCCCACATGGTCCTTGTACAATTTATGTTATTGTGAATGTACCTACTGGCATACAAATTAAATTTTAGATTGCTATTAATGGGTTCGAAGAAAGTTCGTAATGTATGCAAACTGTATTCTAGATAGGGTTCCGACTTCGATGCTGTGTAATGCCAAGAGTGTCGAGTCGGCTTAGTTTTTTTGTCTTAGCCGCAAAGCGTTTGTCGCGTAGTATCTATCACTCCGGAATGAGGCCTACGATGTAATTTTTTATGCATATCGGGCATCGTCTCTGCCTCCAACGACATATTTGGAGCGGCGACATTACTCCTCGACCCTTATCTAAAATTAATCTTAGTCGTAAAAACCGGCCGAGGGTGATGTGTCAGAATGCGCTTTTGTGTTTTGTATTTTCGTGGGGGGAGATATAATTGAATAGCGCCCCTTTTGCACCCCCCATCCTTCTTTCAAAGCCTGCGTCACTTGAATTTAACTATGTAAACAAATTTGTCACGAAAATATTATTGTTATAATAAATTGTTCTCTAGTGTAAAACTATGCGTAACTAATTCAATTAAGATTGACAGATTTTTCAAAGTAATGTCTTAATATTATCCTAAAGGGATTTACATACATATTTAAATCAGTTTTTCTCTTTAATAAAACATTACAATAGGTATCTATCAGTGGCGCACCCAGGGGGGGGCCAAGGGGCCTTGCCCCCCCCCCAAAAACATTGAAATTGTAAGCCAATAGATTAGACAAATAAAAACACGGCAAAAAATGATTTGTAATAATTCTCCATCAACCTTTTTAGAAAAATTTCTTAGATTTTAATTTCTAACACAAAAATTTCGAAACACTAATATCAGGTTTTTTTAGAAACCCAATACCTAAGGGAACTGTCAAAAAATTCTCGGTGTCCACCCGAATTCCGGAGTGGTGTAGGTCATAGCTGGGGAGGGCTGGCAGGGCTCTAGCCTGTGGGCCCGGGCCGTGGGGGGCTCGGCGTGTCGGGTTGACCAGATAAGTGAGATAAACACACATCATAAATAAGCTTTAACAGTAAAAAAATCGCCTGCGGCGCTATTACTCTTAATGACCATGAACATTTTCAATTACTTATATAATTGTGCAATATATGTTTTGATTATATGTGTCGATACTCAACAGGTCCATTATTAAAGTAGATGTATTAAAAATCGCCAATAATTCACTTTATAAGTACCCTTAATTTTAACTAAAACACAATTTGAAAAACGTTAATGTAGTGTTTCACACTGCATTTAATCTTAGCGGTGGGTAGGGGGGCCGTCAAATATCCTAGCCTGAGGGCCCGTTTCAGGATGTGGGGACCATGGTATAGGTACACCGAGTGCAATAGACAAAAGACCGATAAACGAGAAATTAAGCTGTGAAGAAGAAAAAGAGTCTATGGGACTAATTTACATTCTCCTCCTTGGGCCCCCCCAATATTAAATCCTGGGTGCGCCACTGATATATATACACAGTTATCAACCTCACAATTCATCGTATATGTGTACCTAACCGTTTGTGACCGTGTGTACTTAAATCATAAAACATAATCTCTATATATATAAAAATCTCGTGTCACGATGTTTGTGGTCGAACTCCTCCGAAATGGCTCGACCGATTTTTATGAATTTTTTTATGTATATTTGTTAGGTATGAGAATAGGTCAACAAGTATATTTCATACCGCTAGGTGATTAGGGTATCTCTATCCAGAAAAAATTTCTTTCATTTTTTTGACAATTTTTTTTTGTATTTTTTTTATTATTTGGAATAATAAAATACCCATAACCCCAAATTTTAACTCTCCTACCCCCACTCTCCCATTTTTAATCGCGATTTTATTATTTTTGTATGAACAAATTTAACTGTCGTTCGTATTTCAAGCAGAACGAAATTATTTATGTTGTTGAATGACAGATGGCGCTACGTTCGAGAAGAATTCAAGAGAAGCATCGTGTCATTTTGACATTTCATTCGGCATATCACAACGTAGTGCGTGCAAAATTTTGTACGATTTATTTTAATTTATCTATTTTTATGTGCGTGTATTACAGTGCACAATGCCAGCAAGACGCAAGGGGGGGCATTTAGGCCGTCGAACGAATAAAGCAACAAACATGCGAAATAGTAGAGCAGAAAGAACAGACGAACAAATTCAACAAGAGAACAAAAACATGCGTGTAAGCATGTCGCAATTGCATGCATCTCAATCATAAGAGGCACGAGCTGAACGAAATCAACAACGACAATTGGAACGGAACCAAGCGCGCCGGTTCGTAGTTAACACACGCAGAGCAAATGACTGACAACGCCAACAAGCACATCGAACATTTACATCCGCTTCGTTCCTTCGTCTCGCATTCGAGTACGAGCCAGATATTGAATATTCCGCTCATCCGAAAGTGCTGATTGGTGCTATGGACAAAGAATGTCCCCATTGTCATGCGCTCAAATTCAAACATGAGTCAGCTGGGATGTGTTGCGCATCAGGAAATGTGCAACTACCAGAAATTGAGATACCACCAGAACCATTGAACGGCTTGCTCATCGGCACGGTTCCAGATTCAAACCTGTTCCTGAAGTCCATTCGCACATTCAATTCATGCTTCCAAATGACTTCGTTCGGAGCAACAGAAATAGTTCACAATACTGCGGCAAATGGTCAACAATTCCATTCTACGTTCAAAATCAAAGGCCAAGTATACCACAAAGTAGGCTCATTGCTGCCAATGCCAAAAGAACCACATAAATTTTTACAAATCTACTTCATGGGCGGCGAGGACATCAATCATGTGGATGCACGTTGCGGCTACAATGGCCTCAATTCGCCTATTTCCAGGCGCATCGTCGGCGAACTGGACGCCCTGTTGAATGAGTACAATGAATTATTGAAATTCTTCAAAGCACACATGCACGAATTGCAAAGTGACAATCACGCTATTGTCATCAATCCTGATAAAACACCATCTGGAGAGCACGTACGTCGATTCAATGCACCTGTTGTTGACGACATTGCTGGAATCATGGTTGGCGACCGCACATCAACGCGAGAAATCGTGATTCGAAGAAGAAACAATAATCTGGAGTTCATCGCTGACACACACCGTTCATACGACGCTCTCCAATATCCGCTAATTTTCTGGAAGGGACAAGACGTACATTGCATAAACATTAAACAACGAGATCCTGTCACAGGTAATTCATTCATTATGAACATCATTAGTCATTTTGAATTGAGAAAATGAATGGTTGATGTTTTTTTGTTTTTATCGGCGGTCATCGTCTACAGCGCTCTATTCCTCTTTCTGTCATAGATACCATCCCCACACACTTACGATACATTCGTTATTTTTTATTTAACAACCAAAATATTCACTAGAAATAATTTATATGGCAGAACAACGTTTGCCGGGTCAGCTAGTATTGTTTATAAAAATACCTAACACAATTTCATGAGGTACCTACGTTATTTTTTATTCTAAACACGACATAAGCATAAGCAATGCTTTATGTAACTATAGTCGACAATTATAACAATCGTAACAATGATCAGTGATCAGTTGATCACATTTATTAACACTGTCCAATTCCTGCGCACAGGAAGATTATGACATCCGCACATAATAATAGTCATGGTTAAATAATTCCACAATTAAAATAACACAATATATTTTTCTCCTTTTTTTATTTACCTACACGTTGCTATATGTACCAGATTATACCTACCACAAAACGATATATATTAAAAAAAAAAAAAAAAAAAAACAATACGCAACACCAAAAAAATATCAATAGTAGGTAACTAAAACGATTGATTATGAATAAAAACACATACATAGTATATATATGTACTGGAAAGCAAAGAATAAGTAAAGTGATTGTGTATTATATACTTGATAGTGTACTTATACTATAATATGAAAAATATAATTAAATACTCATACCTAACCAAATGTTAAATTGTTATCAACTTTAATATGATTAGTACAAAACATCAAAATCTTTTGAACTCAACAACGAGAAATATTTTATAATCAGATAATCAACTCAGCTTCGGGATTTTACATTTATTATTTAGTTGTGTTGTATAAAAATTTATAATTGATACGTATGAATCTAATAGGTATATTATTTACTTAAGTATGTTCTTATTATATTACTTTTACATTTGTTATAGAAACCCGCGGGCGCCGGATGTCGATAACTTGCTCTAAATTCTTATCTTTTCAAAATTTACACGTATAATCTTTTCAGTATGGAAATCCCCATTGCGCAATACCATTTTGAAATTACTTTTCGGTATAGAAAACTAAAGGAAAACTTAAGGTTGCCGCGTAAAGTTTCGGCGACATTTCTATTCCGGAGTTTTGCTGTGACCGCGCTCCATTCTGACCCGAAAACAGATCGTCACCCTTTCGGGCGAAATCTCAATTCTTTTTCCATTATTTGTTTAGAGGAAAGTGGAAAAGAATGACTTCACCGGACAGAGAAGCTTTGAGCAAAAGTCAGATGGTTGTCCCGTTTTCTTTCGTCTTTTCACTTCACACACCAAACACAGACTCCGTTCGACTGGGAGTTTATATCATTAGGCGCTCGGTAATTTTATATATATATATATATATATTTATATATTACGCATATTATATAAATAATAAATGTTTTTTTCTAATACATAAATGTACCTGTGAAGCTTAGATTATCAAGTCACAGGCTTGTAGAAATTGATATTCGATGTTCAAGTATTAATCTGTTCTTGGGTTGATCTGAGGATGGGTTATAGTATGAAACAGCCATCAACATTAATAACTCAAAAAAAATTTAACCAAAACACTTATACACAACTATTATAATAGAACAAAGAAGACGACAGTATATTTTAATCTCCATTTCATCATTATTTGTCGACAATTTTTTATACCTAAATGGATAACGATGATCGAGTATTTCAGAAATGAACATATGATAGTTATCATTCCAATGAATGTTCTTTATGTAATCATTGGCATTAACTTTTGTCTTTGTATAATATATTCAGCATTATAGGTAGTTTCCCCTAGAATATTTGTATGGAGGATCACACCCTTCCGAATACTTACCGATGACTATGTTTCAGACACTGACTGGCTTTAATAGTCTGATTTTAATTATGCGATGATTGCCGACGAATTGAATGTATAATTCAAAGTGCAGTGATTAAAATTTTGCGATGATCGCATGTGATCATCAAATAACGACGAATTCTCAAAAATACATATCGGATTAATATAAAAAAATATTTTAGCCTATCACGGGATTTAATAAGCACATGGCATCAATAATTTTAAAACGTATATTGTCAGCAATTTTAACTAGAACATAAATATCATACACAACTATAAAAAATTTATACACGATTGAGCTTAATGGTAAATTCGAATGATGTATTTTTATCTGTAGGATTGTCGCTCGGATCATAAAAAATACAATTTTTAATGTCAGATTGAAAACGAAATCAAAAAATGGCGTCACGTTTTGACATCCCATAAAAACATCGCACATCGACGGCTGAATTTTATTCAATAAACCGCCGACACATCGCGTAAATATTAAAGATCTCGAATCTTGGGATTGGCCGTATAAATGTGCCTTCACTTTGCACAATTTCGATTTATGAGACGTGTTTATTCGCGGCGAAAATGAATATATTCGAAAATATTATTTCTTCGGCGGGGACGCGAACCAATAAAAAAAAAAGTCGAACCGAACCCTCGCGTCATACAGAAAGCTGATTTATCCCATTGGGATTCACGTGTGCTACAAAAATATGTAGGTATGCGAAATAATATAGTTTAATAAAAAAAAAAGTCTGTTCATTTTTTTTAAATGCATTTAATCTTCTTTGTGTTCTCCAACAATGAATGCATCTTTCTAATAAGAGATATAGAAAATGGTTGTATTTATCAAAATTGATTATCTTTATAATATATTATTTTAGTGAAGGTACTCGTAAACTACCTTAATTAAACTAGGACTAAATTAATGTAAAATGTATTATCGGGCCTCCACTTATATCCTACCCATAGTATGACATCAAATTGAAGACGCCATCTAAATAACGTAAGGATTTTTTAAATACAGTAATAAAGTTTTTATACTTTGATATTTCTTTCGTAAATTATTATGAATACTTACATGCTTTTTTAAACATAACTAATATTATGACTAAAATAAGAAAACAAATTATGCACACTTTTAATCATTTAAATATAATTCGTCTAGATATTTTTAGCTTATTGTAATGGGGAAATATATTTTTCGAATTGTCGTCACTTATTACAATAATTGTATTTAGTTTTACGCCCAATTCGGTAGGCACATATTTTATCGATCACATTTGAGTCGTATAGTATCAAAAGTAGAACTGTTATTCGAATCAAAATCATATCTGTGTGGTATAAAATTGTGATGGAAAATAAGGTTTGGTATCAGAGTTAGAACTGTTCAATACTTTGGAAACAAAAGTAGAACTGTTGAATTTGCATTGAATTTCTAATTTCTAAATGTAGAAACATATTTCATGCTATTATAACACTAAAAACCCAACAAAACGTTTTTCGTCATTTTATCGAAATGATGAATAACGCACATATCTACTTTTGATACTTTACGACTCATTTACAGTTTACTTACCGAAATAAAATTGTACTCGGTTGTAAACATAAATATTCCATATAATATTTAGATTCAATCTTTACATTCAAATAACTCAAAGATATTAAATAGTACTATGATGAATTATAATAATAAAGCTCGTCATAATTGTTACCATTTATCAATGAAAATTACATTATTAAATGAGGAATTAAGTAAATATATTTCAGACAATCTATGGTATGTTTCTTCAAATACAAAAGCACTGAAAACGTATGACTTTTGAGCTTTTCCAATTATATATACAGGAGGACCTCGACTTTCGCACATAATTGGTTCCTGAAAAGGTGTGCGAATGTTGAATGTTCGAAAGTAGAGGGAAGTAAAAAAAAATTAAATAGTGTGTATTTTGAAATATTATAAGATGTTTAAGAGACATGTTTAAGTGGAGTTTGCGGGTGTTACCCTTAAAAACTTCTTCTTTATTTTAAATGGTAAATCATTAAATTTACAATATTGCTTAACTGCTGGCACGAAATGTAAAGTGAACCAATCTTTTAATATTAACGCAGTAAACCCAGGCTTTCTTATTTGATTACTGGAAGCAATTCTTTATCCTTCCCTTTCAATGCTCTGGGATTTTCTGTTTGATAAATTAACATTGGCATCAATTTTAAATCACCAGCCAAGTTTCCACCAAGAAGCAATGTCAATCGGTTTTTAGAAGGTTTATGCTTTTTTATTAAGATTTTTTATTAAGATTTAAGATTTATATTTTTCCATTTCATCCATAACTATGCCGTGTCTTTTGGAAACAACCTTTAAAGATATATTTCCACAATTTGTAACATATTCCTTAATTTTATTTTTACTTTTCAAAATTGAACATATCGTAGTAGACCTGTTTGTATCATACGAACGTCCGATTGAAGCAAAAGATTCACCGCAATCAGAACGTCATGTGAAGTTTATAAATCCTTGATTTCTCTTTGTTCGTATCAACACTGCAGTTTTTCCGTTTCTCACTCGTGTTTATAAATTTTTAGGGTGAAAAATTTCAAATGAATAAAATTAGCAAAACGCACAACATGACACGCCCGCACGCGCTCCTGCGCAAGAATAAACCTATCCTAGCTAGCTCACAAGCAAAGTGACGGGTGCGAGCAGGATGCAAGTGACGGCCAGCGCGACGTTTTAAAAAAACGATTTTTTTTAAAATGTGCGAAATAGCGAATTGTGCGAAAGTCGAACGTTCGTAAGTCGAGGTCCGCCTGTAAATT
The DNA here is from genome assembly GCF_057557595.1 of Rhyacophila brunnea. NCBI lineage: Eukaryota > Metazoa > Arthropoda > Insecta > Trichoptera > Rhyacophilidae > Rhyacophila > Rhyacophila brunnea. The sequence goes on from NW_028233350.1 coordinate 26,049,636, forward strand.
ATAAAATATTTGCACAATATTTTCAGACATATTACTTTTTACCTCTAGGTAACCATACGTCAAAAATATTAATAAATATACTGCTCTAATAAACAGTTTACCGGTATGGTTTTACTGATAGGTTAGTAGTGAGTATTCCCCTGCCGCCTCACTCCCTCGTTTGGTTTACGGCGATCCGCATTAAAAATATAACTTCATCATCCGTCCGCCCCTCGAATTGAAGTTTCAATCATCCCTGAAACGACGGCGAATGCGTGGAAAGCGATTCAAATGCCACACACTTTGGGAATTCTATATACATTACCATTTATATCGGTATTAGCGTGATTTAATTAATAGAACATATTATAAAACGTAATGACGTGACCACTGATTACAATTTATAAAATATCATTCACCAAATTCATATCAGTGTAATATATCATTAACTAAAGGTATTTAGTTGGACTGACACAGTACAGTTATTGCCCTTCCAATTGATATCACTAATGGCAGGTTATCTTTTCACGTTGGAATAACAAACAACACACCGATGCTTTCAATTTCTTCGATAGTTACCAGATGCATACTGAACATGGACACGAGTGCTATTGTTCTCTATTATATATATAATTATAAATACTAACTATTAGTTCGTGTAAGATATCTATTACTATAGTAAATAGCGAAAGCCATCGTACGAAATCCATACGAAATGAAGAAATAGACTGATTCGATTTGATTTTTTCCAAATCACTGAGGCAGCCAAGTGTTTCCAAACCTTTTTACACGTGCAGACAGATAAAACTTGGATAATATTAAAAAGGATGTTAACGGAGTAAAAACTATTATTATTATACTTGATACTAATATAATATTTAGTTTAATAATTTCTAATCTTATATTAAGACAGATAGAATGCGAACACGAACCATATTGTTAATTTAAGTAATCAGAAATCTATTAATACATAAATATGTAATAATTAATAGTTCTTATGAAATTTGAGAAAGTTATTTAAAAAAAAATAGTATGAAATCTGTTGCTGCATCTTTGAGAGAATAATTAATAACCATGGATTCAGTGTCATTTCGGAGAGACGAAGCGCTACATTGACATCCATTCGTTTTCTCTGTTTCGTTTTTTACTGGCATATAAGTATCTAATCAAAAATGTGAACGATAATAAATAAAGACTTTACAACTAAAAATATTTGTATTATAATATATTATCTGGATACCAAAGTGCCATCAAAACATAACTCGATTAGTTTTCCTTATTCTCGACTATCAATGATTGCGCATTGATTGACGTTTTCTATAAACGGATAATTTTTTGCATGGAATTTTTGTCATATTATGCATTTTAAAATGGGTGCCTATTTTTTTCGGACCGACGGAAAGTTTCTGTGGACCGGTGGTTGGGAAACACTTACTTAGACAATGTCTTTTTATTGGCGTCTCACCACACTATTCTACCACTGCTACCAAACCACTTTACCTACGCGTGATAGTATTTCAAATGCGTTATTTCATTATTTTAATATACCTTCGGAATCTTTTTCGGTATTATTGATACCAACAATGTTTTCTCTAAACTGATTAAGTTTCAGTGGTATTGGTTCCATTATAGGTATTATAACAAAGAGAGAGTCACACAAAAATAGAACTCAAGTATTTTGTAATTGAAATTGTAAAAAGCTGATCAAAAGCAAGTATTTTCGAATCACAAATATACATTTAAGTTATATTTATTAGTATTGGTAATATATTATAGATAATAGTCAATTCACAAAATATTAATAACAATCAGCGACGATTACGTCCGCTTAGAAGACAGTGTCTTGTAAATTTATTAATTAAATTAAACATTAAACGTCCTAATAGTAATTAATAATATGATAAGTATATTATTTTATTCAAATTAGAATTCCTAGTAAGTGATAATTACGTAAATTACAATATTATTCCTATAATTCAGAATTTTCTAAAGGATCAAAACCTTTATACCAAATAACCCTGTATGCTGGATGATTCAACCCTAGGGTATAATATTATCCTAGCCGCTCGAAAGGAATTCATTGAGCCATGTGTGCTTGTTATAAATACATAACTTACTTCGATATGAGGTCGTTAGGTGGATAGTTTGAAGTGTTCTTTGAAATCGGTTCGTTAATTGTTAATGTTTAACAAATCGATATATTCTTGTCTTATAAAATTATACACTGCTTTGTAAGATGAAAGGATAATGTGGTTAAGTGTCCTATTTAAATATTCTATCTATGTGTAGTAAAACGTGTGTCGATTGCATATCGATTTTACTCTTTTTTTGTCCATATTTAATAAAAGCCAATATATTATTATGTAAATCTATTTAATGGTAGCTATTAGTATATTGGTATATTTTCTTTGTGATTTAAAATAAAACCAAAGATTCAGTAGGTATATAATATACATCATACAGATACTTTTTAATAACGATCAGTATCAGTTTCTTTCGCTTATAACGGTAATTTTTAGCAAGGATTCCTCATGCATTGTAAAGTGTGCAAGAAAGTATCTTTTTACTTTTGTTATAAATACATAAACATTTTTTATTCAATTATTTTTATTTACTTATTGATTGAGGATTGATATTTTCAAGATTTTTTCAATAGGTTTTTATGAGGTATTTCCAACTTATTCATATTTCTATTGAGTTTTTTTAAAAAAAACTGTTAAACATTTTTATGTTTTAGGTTATTTAAATAAAATAATATTGCGCAAACGCTATTTTTGAAAAAAAAATTAATAACTTTTCAATTTTTTTGAGAATAATAACTCAATAATATGCTTATTTATAAAATGTATGGTAAAAAGGCTGTAGCTTATTTTTTGTTTTTATAAAATATTTTCAAGGATTACTCGAATCATAGAAGGTTGAAAATCACTGCAAGAGGGATATTTTTAATGAGAAATTATATAATATTATGTAAAAAAGATTGGAAACCTCCCTTGTTTAAAAATATGAAGACTGTCTATTTTGTTAATTTATATAGAATGTTGTATATTTCCAACCCCCTTGTGATTATATACTAAAATTTTCACATATTTTACGGCTCGTATCGCTTTCCTCGCGATTCTAATTTTAATGCTATTCGACTTTGCTATAAAATTGCTGTCCGTAAAACTACATTTATAACAGGTTACCAGGGGGCCATAAAAAGTTACGCAATATAAAATACGTACCCGTGAAAGCCTACCTGGCGTAAGGAATCACGTATGTACCGTACGGCGGTGGGGAGAGCGAGATCGCAAAGGGCGGCAGTAGACAGAGCGAGAGGGGAGTCCCGCTCATTTAACTCGAGATTGGATTGCTGATTAGGCAGAACCCCTCCACCCACTACCCTCCAATACAGTGGCGTGCAGGGCGCTCGCGGAAGCTCAATAAGACCAATTTTAATTGAACACTTCCTTACATACTTCGTGTATATAAATATATAAATGAAATTGAAATAATTTAACATTCAAACAATTCAATTATAGTACTTATTACATTTCTTAATATCAATTAAAGTTAATATAAAAATAGTAGTGTATAAAAACAACGAAGTGGTTATTACAAGGTGATAGACGACAATAAGTTATATTTTTAATTTAGCGTTTTAAGCGAAAATGGATAATCAAAGCTTTTATTAATAGTATAATATTATTATATTATACAACAATTGGTACAGTCTCAAACACGTACCTACATATTTAAAAAAAAACATTTAAAGGGCTTTGAATCGACGATTCACAAATAACTACAGCAAATCAAGGCGAGAGCTGTGGCAATAAAATTAAGCTGCCGTCTCAAGAGTACTTCGTGTCCACATTTTGTAAAAAAAAATACACGTTTATCATATTTTTAATTACTTACATTAACACTAGCGACTAAAATTTGCAATTTTAAATCATATTAACAATCAAAATTACTAGTTTCTCCTAGATCAGATTTTCGATGCTAATACTACGGGTTGTGTCACATTTGGGTTAAGTTTCTGTTCAATAGTGTTTCTGAAACTATTGCATATTGAATGTTGCATTCTTAAATATTGTGTATTTTCCATATTCAGCATTGAATATAAAATATTTTTATAAAGTATTTTTTTATTCAACGAATAATTCAAAGATTTAAAAATATTGAACATACATGATTTGAAAACACTTCGAAGATATACATAACCAATAAAAAAAATCTTTTCGAAAAAATACGATGCCCAGCGGGAGTGAAGCGGAACCGGCGCACCCACGGGTTCTACCAACTAAACTACGTGCGTCCTATATAATTGCAACAAAATCAACTTGGAGTTTTTTAAATTCTTTCTGAAGTGCCTTTTATATATCGTTAATTTTTGATAGTCGGCTTTTGTACTGTAGTAAGTATTAATTACCTTCATTACTAAGCGGTGTCAGGATCTCTCTAAAATTTTAGTTATTAATGTACTTGCACTTGCTAATAATTTAATAAACTATTATTCAACGAACATTTATTAATGTAACATTCGTTTATTGAACATAGATTATATTTGAAAACACCTATTTTTTCTAGTGGTTATATATTATTTCTCTGTGTTTACATATTACAATATAATTTATCTTATGCTACAAAGTATTAAATATATCTTACGTCTAATTGAATCGATGATCCCGTATGATTAACTCATTCGCTGCTGACTATATAATGAGATTTTAATTAGCACCGTTAAAATGCACGTTAATTACGTCGATCGGCCGCCTGGTCATTACGCGCATGTTCGTCTTCAGCGTCCAAAGTATTAACAGCCATACTTTTTTCTCATAAATTTTATTAAGTATAGCATGTAGGTCGATTTATCTAGAAATAAAATAAAATATATTGTAAGACAACTTAACAAATCCTCTGTATTTGTTGAAAATAGTATTTCTACAAGGGTAAAAAACGAATTTACTGTTAGTGCCAAAAGAATTATTACACGATGGTCGTCTCCCGAGACACCACTGCCAGCTCCTTGTTACGCTGCCTCGTGGGGCAGATATTCCCTTTACTCTTTTGCTCTCCTGCACTCCTGGTTTGCCGAAAATCTCTCACTCTCGGCATCCCGACGCCGGCGTCGGTTAAACGAATGTTCACGATTGAAATAATAATGCTGACTGCGGTTCTTTGCCTGCAATCAGTCAGTTTTATATGAGGGCATCCAACTCTATAAATTGATTATTGTTTAATGACATTTTCAGTGTTTTAAATTTAATAAATATTTGGCAAACGCGACTTATTTTTCATATCAGCAAAAAACATTAGTTTCTTTTGGATTTACAAGTTTATCCACGATAAATAAGGGATTGGCGATAGAAATGGTAATTTCAATCGTAATAAAACTATATATTCCTATATAAATTATACAGTTTGCAAACTTTTGCCGCTACACAAATGCATTTGTCTGACACTCAACACACGTCCACACCTGAAAACATTGAATTCAAATTAAACATAGTTTGGACAGTTAACATCGTAGAAATTTTGTCATTTATTTTAATCAAAACAACATTCTATAATTTAAATAATTAACGCTGCAGAGTTGATGACTACAATCTTGCAGCATCCCTAGCTCGTTTAGGTATAACATGATCCTAAATGTGGTAGCGACACATTGTCACAATCAAATCACATTGTCTGGCAATGTTTGCTTTATAATGGCCAAAGACGAAAGTTGCTTGAAAATCTTACGATGTTTATAGCTCAGCCAAACATGGAAGCATTTTTCTATTTCAAAATATTCAAGAGATTTGATGTTGGATTATAATATATATTATAATAAGTCATAAAACATCAAAAAGCGATTGAAAATAGTACAAATCAAAACTATAAGAAATTTATAAATTATCGCGCTTGTCGGCCTGGTTTGTAGACCGGCCGTCGTTGAAAGCGTCGTTTCGATCCCACGGCTGAAAAAAATATATTCTTTCAATGTGTGTTTGATCTAGTGCAAAACCTTGGTGGGTTGGGCGAATATCTAACAACCATCCATTTAAAAAAAATATATGTATTACAAGACACATGTTGAATATGAAAATCCCGACTATATAAAACAAATATTAGTACGAAATAAACCAATTATGTAATAGTGATACTTCACTGTAATTCAAAAGAGATTATTTTATTAAAATTTAATCTTTTTTTAATTGATTCTAATGGGGAATCATGAAAAAATAATTGCGTTAGGATTGCTAAATCACCAGCTACAAATGAAAATCCGTAAGTACCCCATACATTTCCCTTACGCCGACACGTGGCCTACCATGCTCCCAGGTATACGAACCATGTTCCCTGCTAATGCCCCATAAATACTGGTAATTGGAGATCCTTGCAATGTCTCTGCACCTTTGTTTCAAACTTCAACCCTCACCTCTTGAATGATTGTTATTATTTTCGCAGTTATCACAGCATCTTCCCTACCTTGTTTAAAGACACTGTTTTCCGATTTAAACCGTAATTACTACCCCATTTAGATCAAACTACGAGATTGCTCCTCGATAATAATTATTCTTACCTAACTACCCATCCAGTGTTATCAATATATCCACCGTACGAGCTACGCTACCTACAATCGAAATAACAAAATTGTATTCAATTATAACTCATAGTTTTCTTTTGCTATTTGAAACAAAATGTTTTTTATGACACAACTTATAAATAACATTATAAAACAATTACATTTAAAAAATTAAATGTAAAAAACATTTCTTTTGATTTTGATTTTTTTAATTTATTATAAGTAATATAAGTTCTCAGCTTGTCAAATATACAGTTAAATAATTTTAGATAAACTTCGGACCATTTTAACCGTGCCATTTTAATTTACATTGCAAATAAATACCAACTCAACTATGAATTTAAATGACAAGCAGTGCACCTTACCACGTGTCTACTTTTTGGACAAAATCAAATGTTTTTTTATATTTTTAAAACTATGATATGACTGAATCTAAAAACATCTGACATATTCCTTTTTGTTTACAAAAAAATATGCAAACTAAACTATACCCACACGTTATGAAATTGCTATGAAACGTGGTGTCGTCCAGAAAATATATTTTTACGATTGGATTATACGTGTAAAGCGTCAATTTACATTGAGCTACTTTACGAGCTGTTTGTTGGCGAATTTACAATCTGCCTGTAAAGTCGCCCAGTGTAATCATCGAACAGGCTAACAAGCAGATTGTAAACACTCTACCGAGAAAAGTTGAAAGCCGGTCAACTTTACACGCTACAGGCCGGCGTGTGGGCCTACTGCGTCTGCGCAATAGAGCGTAGTAGCAACCTCCCGGTATAAAAACGAACTACGTTCTGTCAAAATAGTCGCTGGCTTGTGACTTCTCAGCGAATGGAAAGTTTTGTGTGTCATTATCATAATCGCAGTAGCTGAATCGCCCGCTATTAAATTCGCCAACAAACAGCTCGTAAAGTAGCTCAATGTAATTGACGCTTAACCGGTTTAATATCTTTTAATTTTATCCGAAATTTGTTAACCACTATTTTAAAATACTAGTTTATATTTTGTAGTAGGCCTGATTTCATTTCGTTAAAGGTAATCAATATAGTATTATGTCTTTCCAATGTAGGGTAGTAGTAATTTAGGCCATGTTGTGATACAGTTTTATAACATATCAATTTAATGACGAGACATAAAGATTTTCCTTCGTGGAAAAGTCTTTTGGGCATCTCGATAAAATAAACTGAGCCGGTATCAAGTTAAGTTTCGTCTCATCTTGTCGAAATATCCTTTGATCGCATCGTCATTCGTTGATTGTGCGCATTTGGGCGTATATCGTATATTAAACTGCCAGACCTTTCGATAAGATTTATGTGACTGGCGATGATTGAAAACCCTTCAAACTTTATGGGGAATACTTACCAACGCCTATATATTTCGCGTGTTTTATGATCCCAGTGCATAAAATAGTTTCAAGATTCCGAATAGACTTTCAAACTGCCGAAGTCGCAGTATACAAATGATATGAGCAAAAAGTTTGCTACTATCGAAAATATGGATATCAATAAATTTTCAAACAATCATATTATCTGTTAGTTTCAAACAGATTATAGTGGGAGCGGACGTCAACGTTCAATCATGGCTGTGGGCCCCCCGGGGGCCGCGGTCTGGCCGGGACAATCCGGCGCCCCTCGAGGAACTCGTGGCAACTCACGACCTGACGGTGCTGAATAACTCTAATGGTCCAGCCACATTCTCTACCAACAATGGGGAATCTCACATTGATGTCACTTTGATATCCAATGGTTCTGCCGGACGCGTCGTGAACTGGACTGTCCATTTGGAAGCGTCAGCAAGCGACCACCGTCTGATCACGTTCGCCTACAGGACCGAGAGGGGCCACGCGTCTCTCGCTCCACTTGTGAGCGAGTCACTGCCGAGGCGTTTCAGGACCAAGGGAACTGACTGGGTACGTTTTGACCGCGAGTTTGCTGAGGGTCTGGACAGGATGGCCTCGCGCCCTCCGCCAAAGGACATGCACGCTGCGGCTGAGGACCTCACGAATCTCATTATTGAAAAAGCGGAGGGCACTATCGGAAGGACGACCCCGAGACCGCCGAACCTCGCACCCTGGTGGAAGCCGAGACTGACAAGACTGAGAGACACGATGAGGAGGGCCAGAAGGGCCTTACAAGCAGCGCGAAGATCGCTGGAGGGGCCGCTGCACGCGGACCATCCGCTTGCGGTCACCTACAGGACCACTAGACTCAAGTTCAAAAAGGCAATCAGTAAGGCTAAGAAGGTGCACTGGAGAGAGTTCGTCACTGAAATGGGTGGCAATGATCCGTGGGGCCCCCCCTTCCGCGTGATGAAGCTTGGCCTACGGCCCGGAAAAGTCATGTCGGCGGTACGGCGCCCCGACGGATCGTTCACCAATAGCTCTGAAGAGTCCGCCACAGTCCTGTTGGATGCTCTTATCCCGCAGGACAACGAGTCGCTCGACATTGACAACGACCGATTTCAGCAGCTTCGCGTCTATGCGCTGCTCCCCTTAAACACTCCGCGATCCGCAGCCACTACCATGTCCGAGCTAGGGATCCTGTTTGCCAGCCTCCCGATTGGCAAAGCCCCGGGGCTTGACTGCATAGATAACGCGCTAGCGAGAAGGGCGTGGTCTCTTGCCTCACACGAGATCACGCAACTCTACAAAGAATGCATGAGTAGTGGCATATTCCCCGACTGCTGGAAAAAGGGTCATCTCACGGTGATCCCCAAAGCCGGCAGTCGCCCTCCTTGTGACCCGAAAGCGTATAGACCGATTACGCTCCTTCCCGTCTTCGGGAAGATATTGGAAAGATTGATAAACAGCAGGATTGAGTCCCACCTGTCGGAAAACTGTCCAATCTCGCAAAGACAATTTGGGTTTAGACCCGGAAAGTCCACCGAGGATGCGATTCGCTTTGTGATCGATTCTGTGGAGAGCTCTGGCAAGGACCTCGTTGCCGGGATTTTTCTCGACATAGCGGGCGCGTTTGATACTGCGTGGTGGCCCTTGGTTCTGGCAAAGCTTAGGCTGAAACAGATCCCCGGGGACCTCTTTGCCTTAGTTCAAAGCTACTTCAGCAATAGGGAGATAACCTACGACTCCGGCCCCAGCCTGATTCACAGGAGGACCACCATGGGGTGTCCTCAGGGCTCCGTCCTGGGACCCCTTCTGTGGAACATTCTGTTTGACGACGTTCTGTCCCTGCCACTGCCTCCGGGCTGCACGCTCGTTGCGTACGCCGACGACTTGCTCCTGCTTGTTGGGGCGACCAGCCGACCGGCACTTGAGCGTGCAGCCACGGACGCCTTGGGCAGAATCCTTAATTGGGGGTTGCTGAACAAGCTGACCTTTGCCCCGAGCAAAACGGAAGCTGTCCTCCTCAGGGGTAGTTCTCGGGTCAACATAACTCGACGGCCGCCCACGGTTCGTTTTGGCCAGACCTCAGTGCGTTTCTCCGAAAGGGTTACGTATCTGGGAGTAATTCTTGATGACAAGCTGTCTTTCGTTCACCACGCCAAGACGGCCGTCTCTAAGGCCAATTCGGCCTATCAGAGAATGGCCCGAATGGCGGGCAGCAATTGGGGACTTAAGCCTAGAGCCCTTAAGGTTGCATACGGCGCAATTTTCATGGGAATTGCCGGTTACGCCTCCAGCATTTGGCATTCTCGAGTAAACTCCTTAACTCTCGTGAGACGCGCACTATTAAGCGGGCAGCGACTTGCGCTGATCTCGCTTACCAAAGCCTACCGCACAACTTCTACTGACGCGCTTGCCGTACTCGCGGGGGTGCTACCCCTCGATCTGCACGTCCAAGTCAGAGGATCGATCACCCTCCTCTTGAGGGGGATCAGCACAATACTCGCCGGTGTCCATCTGACACCACCGCAGAGATCCGAGGACGTTCCTTACAGGAAGACTGTAAGTGACATTGTGTACAAGACCGCATTTGCGGCATGGCAGGCGAGGTGGACCGCCTCCCCCAAGGGGCGGCACACTTACCGTTTTTTTCCAGACGTATTCTGCAGGCACCAAACTAGAAGACTCCAACCTTCGCACTGGATTAGCCAGTTCCTCACCGGCCATGGCAACTTCGCCGCCAGACTCCACGAGTTTGGCTTGATAGTAGATGGGCCGGGTTGTACCTGCGGGCATGACCACCAAGATGTTGAACACATCCTCTGGGATTGCCCGCTTATGGAATTCGAACGAGCGGAGCTGTTTGCCAGGGTCCGTCCTCACACGGGCCCAATTGGTCATGGAGATCTGGTAGCAACCGAGGCCAACTTTGCGGCATTTGAGAAATTTGCAGCGTCGTATGGGGAGCGGGATAGTCCCGACTCTTCTGTAGACTCATCCATTTCAATTCGTGACACTCAGTATGCGGGTACACAAAGCGCTTAACGTCAGCGGACAGCAGAGCCAGTCCAAAAACAAACATTTTCTTTCTTAACTTTCTTCTTTCAGCACTACGGTGCATGGTTGCAGCATCAGTCCCGTGCGGCTCCGTCTCGGGACGGAATGAGCACTTAAAATCACTTCTTTCAGACACGTTTAAAGCGTCATAGAAAGCGGCCGTGCATATCCACGGTTGTGCATATATGACGGGTGGTGGTGGGCACTTTAACGTATCTGTTAGTTTATAATATATCTTCGCATTATTATCAAAGTGTTTAACAATTATTAAACATTTATTATATTTTTTTGGATCTATGAAAATAATTTTCTAGACATATTAAAATTATTTAGATGGGGTTAGATATACCAGTTAAATTTCTTTCTTGGTCGTTCCCTGGTGGTTAAAGGATTATGACCACCTAAAAATTCCGTCATCTTCTGAGCGACTTTCCATCCTCTCGGTCTTCTGCTTCTCTCAGGGCAGAGTGAAGGCCGCTTCCAGTAAAATCCTTCACTCGGTCGCTGCAGCGCACCAACGCTCTTCCTCCGCATTGCCTTCCCTGGAGTCCACCCAAAACCACCAGTCTCTCCAGGTTATCTGGCCCTCGCCGAACAATATGTCTATGAACAAATGTGTTTCACAGGTCATATTGTCGAGAGCTTTTCCTTTAACTTTTGTCTCTGGATGATTAATGTTTGCACAACATCGTTTTCGTGGCAATCGAAGTTCCCCGATCCTTCCATATATAAGAAATTACTTTACATTTCGTAAACCAGATATTCGATTATTATCGAATTCTTGATGTAGTTAGTTATTGAATGCACAAATAAAACTCTTTATTCAGTTGGTTTTTTTTAATTTTTAATTTAATAAATAATAACAGAAGAATTGAAGATGCAACATTTAAATTTAAAACTTATAATTAAAAAGAAAATATTAGAAACAATGTAGATACCTAATATAACTTGAATCCACATCTGACGCAATCTGGGCGGTAAGGTTTTCTATTTTTTTAAATAGTGCATGCAGAGATTCCCTAACAACTAGGCATTTCACGTATTGTTTGGACGAAGGTACCTACGTTAATATTCCCGACCATCTTTTGAAATTTAAAAAAGCTATGCAACACTAACTTTAATTCCTAGATGGTGTCCGGATCGGATTAAAAATGTTGCATTCTTAAATCTTATGAATTACTAGGCTTAAATTGCGATCTCATGGTCTTGGCTACAGATTTTATGAAGATGGCAATCGATGTGTTTACGTAATCTACTCTTTTTACTAGCTTACCCTTAATGCAGAAGTGGGTAATCTCAGCCTATTTTATCGATTCTATTGGGTATATTAATAAGTCCCATAATGTATAACATAAATTGTCATTTGCTTTGGTCAGTAAACATTAAAACTGTGTCACATTAAAACATTAAATTTTATTAATCTACCTAAGTTAATAATTAGATTTCAATAAAATAATGATTATTTTATACTATACGAGTATTTGAAAATCGTGAGTTCTACGCTTTGGAAAGGAAACAGAATAATAATTGTAATGATTTTAATTTACCAAGTTTTAATGTTAGTTTAACATTTCCCGTTGACATATAATAGCATTTGAACTTAAAACAAAGACATTTTAATTATAATTACAGCTTGAAAGTTTTCTATACACGAACAATTACAAAACTCTATAAATACTATCCACTTTTGAAGTACTTGCTTAATTTCCCGCCTAGATATTGAATATTTAAACGGAAACGCACACCATTAATTACTTCAGGGTAATTTAATACTGGTAATTATTGGGCGAATAACTTTCGCAGCCAAACTTTCCGTTCTACGAATGAGTGCTTAATAAAATCGGCTACGTCATAGGCTAGTATGTGGAGAAAATATTCGTAACTCTGTTTCACAAAAACATCTTAATTCCCAGGGCAAACAGAACTTTCGCTTTAAATGGTGAGCGCACACAAAGCACACACTTTGTAATCCGAAACTCAAATACAAGTATGCCCAAAGTAATGTTAAAATGCTTAACGTGGCTTTGTATAAAACCTTGGCATTATCAGCGCGCAATAAGTATAATCTTATCCATTACGTATGAAGACACCTGGTTCTACGGTATAACGCTTTTCTCGGGATTCCTCTTAGATGATCCTTCCGCTGTTTTCCCACACAAACCGTTTTACTGTATTATATCGTAGATTCTCTCACTTTCACAAATTTGCAAGTAATCTATCATAATAAGACACCATAACATCCACCTATAACGAATATTTGCATTTTCGAGTTCGCCTCAGTTCAGTGCCTTTATTGTTCAAATGTAGCACTGTTTAGTGACTATTTGGTATATCTACTTACAAAGTATTTTTTTTAGAATATCCAATATAAATATTAACTTCATTTTATACTCATTGTGTCATCTTAATACACCATAAAAACTAATACATTCAATAATATATAAGCATACATTTCTATCAAGTACCTATAATTTGAGTAATTACTATTAAAAGCTAGAAGGAATGAAATAATAATAATAATAATGAATAAATAATAAGTGTGGTCTTCATCGAGCACTAGTTGACCCGGTTGATGGCGATGACTGTCAGTTCACACTATTTTTCTTAATGTGTATTTATCTGTCTAATTATAATATTTGTATCCTAATAATAATAATAATAATATATAATATGTACGTACTTATTATTTTACTTGGCATATTTTTCTTTCCTCACAATTGTGATATTTGTCAAAATGAATGCGAGTTTTTGCCAAAACTTATAGCACCGCGAATTATACATTATTATATTTGTATTATTATTTTGATTATAATATGACTATCACCTAAATATATATAATAATATATAAAAACCCTAAATATTCTAAAAGGCTAAATCTGGATTGCTAAAACAGTTTCAAATAAAATACCTAATAATATATAATACTTTCAGCACAGTTAGGATTTATACTTATCATTTCACAGGATTCACAGTTATATGTTCAAGTATCTAAATTATTAGACGCTGTAAGTGGGTACGTAAGTACCTACACGTAAGTACCTACACGTAAGTACCTACACGTACTCGCAATGATTCATTTAATTTCCTTCACGAGTGTGTATTTAAGTATATTACTGTACGCAGGCAATTACTATATAGTTTCTCGGAAACAAACAGCCGAGCTTTCATGCGTACGTAATCTTTTCATCATTTAATCGAATAAAAAGCCGCAAGTGCCAGGCAAAGAGAGAATTATAGTATCGTTGTTAATTTCGAACCAAAGAATCTAGCGTGGGCTGACTTTTGTCATTCAGCCGATGGAGAACAATGGCCCAAGCGAAAGCTTATAAAGCATTGACTCGTACAAAAGCTCTCTGCCACTTACGGTCTTTGTTTTACTTTGCTAAGATACTAATACGCAAAACGAGGCTTGCGTGCTGGATCTGACCAGACAATTAATTATTATAACCCGTAATTTCAGGACACATTCAATTATTATCAATTATAATTATCGATTGTGGATATTTATTTAGCTGGTTGGAATAAATTTTAATAAACTCCAAATAGAATTAACGGAAATTTACATAAGGTATGTTATTGTTTCTACGAGGATGTTGTTTATAATTTCTGTGTCTAAAAATAAATTATTACAATATTGTATTCTCACGTATGTTAAAATTGTCAATTATATCTAATCTTATTTTTAATTTATCTAAGAAATAATAATAATTGAAAGCTACAAACAGCTATTTCGGTTGTAATACTTCACTGCGGACCTTTTAATTATTATTTTATTGCGACATTTTAATAACATGCTGATTATATCTAATGGACACCTGATGGGCAACGTACCAGTTGCGTTGGACGCAGTGAATGGGATGAAGATATTCTAATAAAACGTAATTATATTTCTTATTAATTTACTGACTGTTAATTCTCTTACAAATTTTTATTGTTTTATTAGGCAATATAATCGACTTAGTGCAGTTTAAAAACCCCCAAGGTCTCCAGAAACAATTACCTACCGTTACAATAAAAATAATACTCTTTAAAATGAAATTTGAGTTCACTAAACGTAAGAACAGTTTTTTGGTTTCAAGGCAATATTCATGCAATTTAATTATCACTTAGTATAATATTATATATAATTGCCACACGTAACATTTTGATACTCGTACTTATTTATATTTATACGGCTATGTAAACGAAACACGTATTTTAAGGTACTTAATAATTTTTATGTGAAGCAACTACCAAGTGATAAATAAATGTAATACATTTACAGTATTCTACCCATCGCTTAATGACATATACATTATTGTTAGATACTATATCTTACTAGCTATCACTAATAATATTTTGAATAATTTATAGTATAATTTCGGCAAAGTTAACAGCTGGAAATGTTGTAAAAAAACTATCTGGCACGACGTAATAAGTCTGCGTCAAAAACTTTTAGGTCGCCTGACTTTAAAACCTTTAGTCACTTTACTACTGACTGCCAACTAACTAACTGATATGTTTGTTTCTTTGTTTTTGTTGCAGGTAAGAGGTCGTCGCTGGTGTTACTAGTACGGGTGGTCGCAATCAAATACGGGGTAGCTACCGAGGTGAACGTAAGGCAGAGCTCTTGGGATATGGTATGAAAGCTCTACTCGGGCTTTTGAATAATAGCTTTTAAAGCGTCATTGTCACTTGCAGGTTTATATCTACATACTTTTTTTTATATTTCATAGTAAACATTTTCCATGTAGGTATTAAATATTATTCTGAATAACTATATTATTATTAAAACGAATCATTTGATATAAGATATAATACATACATTTAATAAGTAGTTATCAGTAATCTTCGAATGATAAATAATCACTCACTAACTTGGCGTGCAATAGTCAGTAAATGCCTTTTTTCAGTGGTTTTAAAATCTAATGTGGATCTTGGCCACCTCGCAAAGAGAAATGAATATTACCCATTTGCCCAGTGTTGAAGACTCCATACTAGAGGATTATTTAATGTGTACGTACCTTTTTCTTTTATAACTTATGTAACCTGAAGACATTTTAAAGGTTAAAAAAACCAACAGCTAATATATATACTTATTTTCTAAGCAACAAAGCCATATGTGTATAATTTACGATTCACATTTTCTTAGTGATATTCACACTGTATCCAAATCTATCGAATCTTGTATTAAACCGTGGAATGTTTTAGCGCAAGTTCAATTGCTCGTTCAGTAGCACATTTTTTTGTAAAATACCTATATTGGTGCACGTTATCTTTTTTAGTTAAATATTATAAAAAAGGTAAAATATAATATTTTATGTTTGCAAACACACCGAAAAACAATATGTGAATGTTGCTAGACCCAGAATTTGAATACGTGACCTAAACAATCTTAGGCGAATACGTCATTCACCGAAGCAAATGGTTTAAATAAAACACACTATAAGATACTCGTAATATGTGTGAATTTGAGCCAGTCGTGGGATTTCAACGCTCAATCCATGGCTTTGGAGTCAACCGCTCTGACACCACTCCACTACGGGCACACATTAATAAACTATAAGTGATATGATTAATAGAATATACAAATCATTACATACAATTTAGTTCAATAATCTAATAATAATTGCAGTATTAAAATGAAATATTTAATGGTTTTTGTGACGTTCAAAAAATGCATTATACATATAATTCATTAATTTTACGAGCAGTTAATAACATTAATTGTTTTTTTATAGACATAGCCAATTTATTATGTGTAGATAATATACAATTCGCCTTGCGTTTACAAAGCCACAGTTTCATGCAAAGATTAATTGAGAAGATAGAATAAAGATTGTGGGCGGGACATATTCAATAGAGACTTTGGAGTTCCCCGTAATAAAGGTTTGCCAATATTACCATATGTCTAGTGATTCCATTATTTAACCTTATCGGAACAGTAAAGAGACAATCCAACAACAGGTCAATTAAAGCGGCTACAGTGTCCTTGTCAAGTAAGAATGTAGATCTACTATTTATTTCACAACCGCGGACTAGATTTGGGATAGAATTTCCATTACGTATACCAGATTGAAAAGATATCGCGAACCCTTACTAAATAACAGTAAACCGAGAGAACTGAAGAATGATTTGAAATTTGATTCAACAGCCTGTACGTACTTTTATATACGTATCTATGTTTGCGGATCAATTTATTTAATTGAATACTCTTTATAATCCTATAATCAAAAAGAAGTTGAATTTTGTTTCATCAATAATTTACTTACAATATATTATTTATTGAGCATGAAATATCATATATACGAGTACATACATATATATATATATATCTATTAATATATAGCCAATAATAAAAACTGCGACCGTACGTTATGGCTCCTCTAATGGCCTCATTCATAGAGCCACAGAAAGCTTGCAAAACGAGTAAAAAACAAACAATGTAGGTACTCATTCATGTATGTTACGCCGAATGTGTGAAATTGCGTTTTACATGAAATCGGCAAAATATCTACCGAATGTGTGAATTCGGCAGTAATTTTTCTGCCTAGTTCATGCATTGGACAAATTAGATAGTGGCGCTCGGGTGGTATTTTTTGCAACTAAACGAAATTTATGTCAAATGCTCATGCATTGGTCAAAATTGATAGTGGCGCTCCTCCAGTGGTGTTTTTTGCAACTAATCAAACTAACCAAATGTGTCATATGTCATTGATTATATAAAAATATACCAATCAATAACTACAATAACGTTCATTTCCTATGCCCAATAAATCTAGAACTATAATATGATAACGGAAGAATTTTATTAAAAGGTATTTTCGCGATTTGATTCATGCTTGGATATCAGGCAATGGACGATTGTTTGTTTGTGATAGTATGATTTGATAGTTTGTTGACAGTTGTTAGCTAACTTCAAAATGTACATTCAGTTGAATTCAGAATTACAAAACCCAACCTAATAATAATAATATTATATTATATTAAGTCCAATTATAACTAATAAAACCATCCGTATTAAATTTACTTTTTCTACTATCATGTTGACAGTTTAAGAATTCCATACCCTGTGGAATTCACGCACTCGCCAGATAATTTGCCTAATTCATGAATAAGGCAACGGGCTTGCATATTTCATGAATTAGGCAAAATTTTGCCGATTTCATGTAATACGCAATTTCACACATTCGGTGTAACATATACACTAAACGACTAAACCAAACCATACAAAGCGCTTTTCGATAAACGCTACTTATATAATCAGGCATATTATTTGTTTTATGTAGAACATATTTTTATGGTTCCTGTCGATTGCATGGAAAGGCTGCGATAATCAAGATGTCACTGCGTATATTTACTTAAATCGATATTCTTAGGATATAGTAATTTAGCTTGTTTATAAACGTTGTCTCTTCTTCTCATTTCTTATTCGTTCAGATACTAATGAAGATCCTGTCGCATTCTTGATTTGATCCATCCAGCATATGGATATTTCTTGTTGTTCTCTTTTCCCATCTAATACGTACGCTACCCATTATGATCAGCATATCCAAGCTTTCAAATTCCCTTGAAGTCTCATGTTTCTAGAACTGAAGAGTTCGTATTAGAAAGAAGCTTGGGATTTTTTATTATCTCTTCAAGAATAGATTTGTATATAGTGTATGTAAAAAAAGTATTTTAGAATAAATTGCATCATTTTCATCCTATAACCGGAGTGCGAAATTATGAAGCATATCCAGGGTATACAAAAGTATGGTTACTTTTCGATCAGTTGATTTTATAGTCCGTGTTTCCACTACATAAAACATATTATGTAAAATACCAAGTTGCTTATCCATGTTTGAATAACTAAGTAATTAAAAAGTGTTGAGTATCAAAAAAAATTGTTCAAAAAAGTATAAATATTTAATGGATTTTCAATACTGTTTGGTAGTATTAAATAATACCACTGTTGATATTGAAATGAATACGCGGTATTTTTATAGGTACGTCAGTCCATTCTGTGTCATCACACTTTTCACCCCTATAATTTTTTGGGTTTAGTGTAATTATAATTTTCACTGGCCGAAAGACCTTTCGCCGTTACGATTTCATTTACCTTCCATTCAAAATGCCTTAATTACGTTTTCCGCTCCGTGAAACTATCAAATTTCAGTTTTCACAGAAAATTTTCGTCCAACAGGTATGGACAGAGATGCGATAATAGCCCTGCGAAAACGAGCTTAATTTCTTTAATGACCAGGACTTTATTAAATGATACTAGCCAAAATTTAGATTCATTGGATTGGTTTTGACATCATTATAGAACACTAACTAAAGCGTGAAAGCAATTTTGGTTTTATATAAAAGACAAAATATTTTTTTTATTTAACATACAAATTATTAGTATGCGTATTAATGAATAGGTACATTCAACACATAAATAACAAACTAAATAATAATATTTGTTAATTTTAAGATGTGCAACTGTCGGAAGAATAATTTTATGAAAGTACATTTCAATAATATTTAAATAAGCAATGTGATTTGAGTCCGAGCCGTGAAATAACCTTTAAACACTTTCTTATCTGACTGAGTTTCTTGTACGGTCATCGCACCATATCACGAGTAGGTATATATAGCGATTTAGGTTCGGTAACCTAACATAATTTTAAGACTTCACAGTATGTATTGAGTAGTTTTGGTGGACATTACCCAAAACTATGCAATTTTTTTTCTAAACATTTCTACTTATTGAGATACAAAAATACATGAGATGAAGAAGACACTAGTTTAATGCGTTTTGACAAAGTATTATTTGGCATAGTCAGTTATTTAATTTAGAAATATTTTTACGATGCAATAAACTTAAATATACTCTGCCTATAGTATTTTCAACCTTATAGGTACCTACTCTTAATAATTTAAACGTATGCATTGCCTACATTGTAGGTGAATTCGCGTGAGGTCTATAAATCGTCATTTTCTTGCAAAGTATGACAAAATCAACATTTGCTAATACTCAATAGTCCCGGCGTGATAAATAATTCCCGACGCATATCGAAACCCCGCTCAATGGTTATTATTTAATCCGAAGCAGTTGCTGCAATCCAAATCGTCGGCATAATTCATTAGATCGAGTGAACAAGTTTTCAATTCGTGCTGGTATAATGTCAAATATCATTGAAAAAGAAGTTTCCGGATCAACGCGATTGTGAAATAATATACGATTGATAAATATTACACTGAAATTCCGAAACATCTCTTTTTTTATAATTAGATAGTAATAAAATAACACTATGAAGGGCGAAAATGAAGAATTTGTGGAATCTGCGAACTTAGCATAAATAATCTGTAGACTTTGTAGGAAATAGATATGTTATATATATTATGTCATTATGATACCTAGTCTTTTCTCATCTTAAATATTAACATTTCATGATTAGGTACATAAAATATATTAATATATAGCAGTAAAAAATATTATTGTATTATATCATCGTGTTAAAAATGAGAATATATGCTTATTTGGTACATCAGATGAACGTGGTTTTTCAAATTATTATTTTGTCAACACCACTTGCATTATTAATAACCTCAATTTTCATATAATTTAACATGATAATATAGAAAAAATGTATTCGGTAAAAATGGAGCTTGTAATTGTTGATTTGTATTTTAGAGAAATTGCAACACTTTGCTCTCTGTATTTTTCATGATAAGTATATGTATTTTATGACAATTTGATATACTATATTATCTGTAGTTCAATTTCTTCCTATTTAAAAAGTGTTTTATGTTTCTATCATTATCATTATTACGTATTTTTGCAAATATCCTCTTTATATATTTCTAACGATGTGTTCTTCTTATTGTGCCATCCCCTAGCGGAGGTCGGCCACCATCAAGGCGATCTTATATTTGTCGTCTGCTACCCGGAACAGTTCGATGGAGCTGCACTCGTACCAATCATGGAGGTTATTAAGCTACGAAATGCGGCGCCGTCCTCTGCTACGCTTCCCATTGATCTTTCCTTGAATGACAAGTTGGGGAATGCTGTATTTTTGTCCTCTCATAATGTGGCCGAGGTATTGTAGTTTCCTGGTTTTGATACTACGTAGAACTTCTCGGTCCTTCTCCATTCGATTGAGAACTTCAACATTTGTCACCCGGTCAGTCCAAGGAATTTTGAGGATGCGTCTATACAGCCACATCTCGAAAGCTTCAAGTCTCCGTGACATCTCTTGGTTTAGCGTCCATACTTCCATACCATAGAAAAGAATTGAGAGCACATAACAACGTACCATACGCAGTCTCAGACCTAGGTTAAGATCTCGATTGCTAAGGAGGCGTCTTATTTTGAGAAAGGCGCTCCTTGCGATCTCAATTCTAGTTTTTATTTCCTGAGACTGGTCCCATTTCTCATTGACCCATGTACCTAAATATTTATAATGGGTCACACGTTCGATTGGTTCGCTGTTAATGAAAAAAATTGTGTTGGTGTCTGGTGTCGCTGTTTTTGATACTAGTAATAGTTTTGTTTTCTTGAGGTTCATTTTTAAACCATATGATTTACTGACCTCATTAACCTTTTCTACCAGTTGATGTAAACTCTTTAAACTATCAGCAATCAGCAATCAGCACAGTATCATCGGCATATCGTATATCACTGTGTAGATGTGTAGACTTATATATAACATACAGTGGGAAAACCTCGGTATTTGAGTCAACAGCTTAATTGGTGAAAATGACTTCCTTGATAGAAAGACATTGTGTTAGAAATAATAACATAATTAAGTTTTTTTATGTTTTTATTCGTATTGACAATTGCATTAGGGATGTCATAGGTCGAAACTGATTTTGTTGTTGAATATAATTTTGGAAATCGATACGATCAAAAAATTATATTATCTTTTCGATAAATAATATTAGATAGATTCCTAAATTTTATGAATTTTCAGTTTTCAATAAAACATAATTCAATTAAATATATTATATGTACATAATTTAGTACCTATAGGTATAATGGATAAAAGGGTTGTAAATCTAGTGACAGAGCATGCATAGTTCTTTCAGCAGACAAGACGCCACCAAACGATATACGAACGTTTTTAGTAATAATAAGGAATAATATTTATTAAAGGTACCTATATAATTAATATAAAAAATTAGTCATTCAATTTGCTCGTCTGGATGTTTACACTTTGAGTATGTAATAAAATAACTTTACAACCCTTTGAAAAATTATTCAAAAACACATTACAGCCCGCCTGCCCGTTCATAAAAGCTCGATGCAGGATAATACATGAGCCCTGTGGGAATTGGCCACGCGCTCTGATGGGTCATGTTGCAAGCGAGACTTCTGTTTTTTTATTATGTCGCGATAATTATACCGACAAATCAGTGCTTTCGCTTTGTACAAACCAGACCTTTTATAATTTATTTTTGCTGTGTCTATAACCACCAAATACCATAAATTTACACATTTTTTATATTCAATGGTTTCGAAATTGCACAACAAAATTTATTGCCGACGACAAATAATATACACAAGTTTTAATACTTATTGATAATTGTGTTATATGTACGTAGGTACTATCAATGCACTTGAAATATTATGAATATTCTTTTAATGGTGGATATACACGTAACACTAGACAGACATGATACATTGCAGTAGATACTAGATAGATACCTAAGACATTTTCAGAAAATTGTAGACTAAAAATAGTAAGGGTGGCAAGTCTGCTTATGTGCAGTATTTTTCTTGGGTATGTTACAATTTGCTGGTTTACATGTCTCTTTTGTAGTTTACCCATTTGGACCTTAATATGTGTCAGCCAGATATTTTACGGAATGATTCTAGGATTCCTCCGAATAAAAAGGTTGCGTAGTATTGTAGTAGACTGACTAACCACTATTGTAGATCATATTATAACAAGTTTATTAATTATTACAATCAACGTACGAGGGTGGGTCAATAAGTCCTTAGAAAAGCCGACAGGTGGCGCGACTAGTACTGTAAGCGGTTTGTTTTCATGCAGCGGCACTACCGATTCAGTATGCTGCGAAGTTTCAATCAGATTGGTCGGGTTGTTGTGTGTTTCTCGTACATTTAAAGAAAAATTTGCTTGTGGAAAATGGAAAAATGGAAAATGGAGAAAATTGAGTTTAGAGCTGTTATTAAACATTTTAATATAAAAGGGTTAACAGCAAAGGAAATAAAAAATGAGCTGGATTTAGTTCACGGCATATCTGCTCCTTCACTTGCAACTATTTATAACTGGTTAAATGAATTTAAACGTGGTCGTACATCAGCAAAGGATGAACCACGCTCAGGACGTCCTGTAGAGGTGACTACACCAGAAATGATCAATAAAATCCACGAAATGGTGTTAAGTGACCGAAGATTAAAGTTGAGTGAGATAATTGAGGTTACAGGGATCTCAAAAGGTAGCGTCATTTCTATTTTACATGACAAATTGGGCATGAAAAATATTTCTGCAAGATGGGTGCCGCGTTTGCTCACAGTCGACAATTTAAACGCAATAGGGTGGTGGCCTCTAAAGCCCTGTTGTCGCTCATGCAACGCAATCCGGATGAATTTTTTCGTCGCTTTGTGACTATAGATGAAATATGGATACACCACTATACTCCCAAGACGAAATAACAGTCAAAGCAGTAGATTGCGAAGGCAAACCATGTCAAAAGAAGGCGAAAACCGTAAAATCAGCTGGTAAGGTTATGGCTACTGTATTTTGGGATGCACGTGAAATTATTTTCGTTGACTATTTGGAAAAAGGAAAAACAATAACAGGGGATTATTATGCATCTTTACTGGACCAGCTAAAAAACAAAATTGAAGAAAAACGGCCTCATTTAAACAGGAAAAAAATCCTCTTTCATCAAGACAATGCCCGTGTTCACACATGTTTACGATCAATGGCTAAAATTGAAGAATTGAAGTTCGAATTGGTCGACCACCCACCGTATTCGCCAGATTTAGCCCCCAGTGACTTTTTCCTTTTCCCAAACTTAAAAAAATGGCTAAGTGGACAACGTTTTTTTTCAAATGAAGAAGTCATCGATCGGACAAATGCTTATTTTGAGGACCTTCCGAAAATTTATTTTTCTGACGGTTTAAAAAAAATGAGAAACGTCTAACAAGATGTATTGAGCTCCAAGGAGATTATGTTGAGAAATAAAAAAAAATACAAAAATAAAAACTGTTTTAATGCTTTTTTCTAAGGCATTATTGACCCACCCTCGTATTCTAAAAAAATTGCACCTTAATAATTTTAAACTTTAAAATTATTTGATGGAGTTCAAAATGATAATTTAGTGGCTAGAATATTAAATCCTGAATTGCTGTGTGTATTTTAATAATAAAAATTAATCACTTAAGTAACTGAATAAACGAAATAAAATAGACGCTTAGTACCAAAAAGGTTAATCTGCTAGTGATTTTAATGAATAATTCGTTTATTTTTCATAAAAGCACTATTTTATTAGCTTCTCAATAGATTTAACATACAATCGTAATGTCATTAGAAAAATAAAAATTTCAATTTACAATTAAACATTGTAAGAAAAACACGTTTAAACAATGATTAATTTCTTAAAAAAGGACTAAGTGCCGTTCTTTATATCGAAAAAGAAGAACTAAGTCTCATGACACATATTAACTAAACAGCACTTAGTGCCTATTTTTAAAATAATCACGCTGTTTCTTACACCCAAAGCCATATTTGAATGTCCATAGATGCTCTAATATATTTTTTGGTACTTGGACATGGATAGCACATAGAAAATTTCTGCATACTCACTTTTTTTGCGATTTTAGGGCACTTAGTGCCTATTTTATTTCATGTATTCAAACTGTATAAATTATTTTTATTTTTTATAAATTATGCCGATTAAAATATTATTAATACACATAACAACATTAAGTTTTATTATTAGAATGATAAAATTATTGCCCATTGTTAAATTCTTTTAGTGTTTAAAACCTGTGAAAAATCAGTTACGCGTGTAAATACCAGGATCTGACCATCTCGTCGAGGATGAAATGTCAAGTTTAAGCTGATTAATGTTTGTTTTATACCACACTTCCGTTTCGTTTTGTCATCATTCTGTTCTAACGAGGTCCATCGCATTTTTCTGCATAAAAAGCGACCGTTAGCCACCATTCCCCCCGCACTACCTTATGCACAGCGGCGTGCATCTGGTTATTTTTCACAATAAATATTTAAAAGTCTTTGCCAACCATTGTAGATGACTGCTTATATCAAAAAAAAAACTTACAAAAGCCTGAGCTCAAAGAAAGTGGCGCCGGTATGGCGATGGTGGCTGGCGGAAGGCTTATGTAGCACGGTTAATTCATACAGCATGAGGACTTCCCACATTTATCCGCAGCTAAGTCGTTTTATACCATCATCAGATCAGTTATTTTCTCAAATTATCTGCGAGAGTAGATCGACGACATAGTATATTTTTAATTTTTTTCTGAAAACTTACCGCGAAAATTCAACCAATAAATGTTTCAGATCGATATCACGTGTTGATATGTAGGTAAAATATAATATTAATTCAAATAAATGAGACGTTATCTTGTGTTGTGAAATAAATTATTTACAGATGGTAATTTCACACTTTTGGACATTTTCTGTATAGTCAAAATAGCTTACTTATAGGTATAATATGTCCTAATTTATCTATATCTGATAAGAGATTTGTTTTCCGCAGTGACTACATTATTCTAATAATAATTATTGATTACTATATTTAACATTCTTCTAAATGGATTATTGATTTTGTAGATTATATTATTATCATCAATAAAATAATCACAATTAATCGTCTACGCCTACATGACCGACCTTTCGCTGGCGTTACATACCTTACGCCGTATCAAATGTGTAGAAAACAGTCGGTATGGCTGTGTGGGGTATAAAAGAAGCATCTATACATAAAAAAATCAGCAATAGACAGCGTTAATGGGCGCGCAAACTGATATTTCAATGTCACGAAATTGCTCGAAAGTGTTAATTATTTACTCTATTATCGAAGTTTTATCAGCCAGTCAATTTTAAACAATTATGATGGAACATTTTTTTCTCCAATTCAAAAAAACTATTTATTGCAACAAAGAAAAACAAATTACGTGCATTTTTAGCAGCGTTTTAAATGCATATATTAGGTAGATACTATCTAATATTCATTGTATCTCTTACAACTAATGTTTGCACTAAAATTAGAACCACTGTCACACCAGCATGCAAAGTGTATGTGAACAAATAAATTTAAAAAAAAATATATAAATCTTTGAACTATTCATTCAGTTGCCATTCCATCGTTGCCATGCCACTGTCCTGTTCCCAGTGTTACAGAATTAGCATTCAATGTACTGAAATTAAATATTCAGGACGCTCGTCCTCCGGCTTGTAATTTGGCGTTTTGTTTGCGGCGAAGTGGGGAGCGGGATCTGCGGGCTCGTCGGCGTGGGACAAAGGGGGGAGAGGGACGCACATTGGGTCAGATTCCGCGTCATGATAAATATTTCACAATAACCGAGTTTGCAGGAATTATTGTGTGAGCGGTAGCATACATGCCAAGTCCGCCAAATATGTTGCCGCTGTTATCAAAAGCACACAAGACAATAGAGAGAATTTGAATATTCGGTGACCTTGATGAGAATTTCGTATATAATTATTCAAGCGATAATTATTATAATTGAATAATCATAGCAGCAATGTAATGAATTCAGTCATAAGAGAGGATTCATATTATGCTACTTTCAAAGTTAATAATATAAGTGTATATTATATTATATCTACCTCATTTGAATATACCTATATATATGGTGGCGCTTTTAGCAGTGGACTGTATACTTTTAATGTGATAAAGGATTCTGGTACTAGGGGAGGGGAGTTAACAGGATGCCAGACACTGACCTTTTATGATGTTGATGATGGCTCCGTAGTCTGGTTGCACTATCACTCGCGCGGTATGGTCTGTTGGGTTACTCGGTGGGAGGTACTTAACGGTACACTGTTGATGGATGATATATGAGGTTGTATGAGTAATGAGAGCCGGTATGTCTGTATGATTGAATTAATCAACAAACTGTGTTTTAGCGGTAACAGGCGTACCCACACATTGTCTTGAGCTAACTCTTATATCACTCTGTATAACGCGATGCGGCAACACGTACCCATTCGTTGTCTTGAGCTAACTGAATGTTATTCGCAATTACGGTCGATTCATGACGCATAACTGTCGGTTACTTGGTCTTGTGACAATAATAAATAAGGGAATACATAATTTTTTTAAACTTATTACGCATGTCCATTTCCAATGAATTTATGTTAATAACGATCGAATGTGCAATAGGAATTGAATCTTGAATATGTAAAATACGTGTTCCTATAATTTACTAAGTAGTGATTTATAAAATATATTATTATTTCATTGAGTTTTGAAAGGGAGCATTATAAATTCCTGTTTATTTCCTTAAAAGGCTTACGTTAAAGTCGTTTTTGGATGATGTGATCAAACTTATCATTTTCACGACGAATAAGAAATTGAGTAACTATTTCTTTGTGACAGTGAAAGTGGTGTTGTTTAATTTGTAACATATCGGTGACATTAGCCAATATACGTTTATTCAAAGTGCGGATGATCCAAGTGTTGATATTTTTAAGATACACATTATCATTCCCTTTTTATCGACGCTTTGAAAAATTATTTCATAATATCATGTTGTATTTGGTGTTTAATATTATGTGACTTTTGTTTTATGAGATGCTGAAGATTAAAGAGTAGAAGTGACATACTTAATTAAAAAAATATATTAAAGAGCAGTTTTCACATCTGCGTGAAACAATTAAAACATATAAATACTTTGCGTGAAAAGATAAAATCATTGTATTTCCAATATTAGTGGAGGTACCTATATCCCAAATATCGTTATTATTTTGACAACGGTCTTATATTATTTAGAGTGGTTTAACTAAAAACAGTAATAAACATATAAATAAAAATCAATATCAGAAATCATTAACGCTATTATACCTCAGCTGAGGCATGGTCTAAAAAGATCGTGACTAGGCGATGCGCGGATTGTACAAATGACGCGAGCCGAACGAAATATAATTTGTCATAAAAATCCAACATGCGTCCACTTAATGTTACGTTTATTGTTATATTACTAATAATACTAGTATATTCATTGACATGTTTTCTTTTTCAAGTACATGCGGAACGTTTTTTAGTCATCTTTACACGATTTAAGAATGAATTCCTCCGACGCCATCACAAAACAAATTGACGTACTCACAAGTCACCTATCGCTCTCCGAATGGCAACACGGCCGAAATTACGTCCCACATAGTGTTGAAAATTATTTGCCGTTTCACTTACGTACGCTCTTAACAGAGTCTTAAAAACAGTTATTTAGAATTAACAATCGCATAATAAGTAACGTTGAAGTCAATTTAATCATCTTGGTCACCGTCAAACGTGTATTAGTTCAATCCTCAGTATCTTAATTATTTTCACATATATTTAACTTATAGTTATCGTTGTTATTCAGACGTATACAACTTTATTTATGAAATAAAACTCAAACTTCCTGCACAAAGTTTGCCATTTACAGTTAGTTCCCGGTGCAGTGCAATACGTAGTTCATGAAATCTCTAAAACTAAACCACTTCTGATAAAGCTTTCGTCCGTCTTTTAAGAGTGATGCCTATAAGTTAGCTTTAGAATAACTTTCGTCATCTGCGACAGCTCCTGAAAAACTTCGACCGGTATGCCTAACTTAACTTGTTTGTTCCAGCCAACGTGAAAGATGCTTCACGTCATTTTTCTTAGATTAAGTTACGTCCTACGGCGCGTCGACGGGTAGATTGAATTTGTTTACAAACTTTCTTTCGCTTTCATGGTTGCCAATCAAAGTACGGCGAGTGTGCTGATTGGAAAATGTGTATTCAACGTGAAAATCGTAAAGATAATAATATTAATAAAACGAATTCATTCTGCGTAATTTAATCTACTTAATATCATAATAAGTCTAATGAAAACACTGAAACCTTATTATGTAGACGGAGCCTAAATAAAAAAAACACTTATACATAGCTTATTGAATTTATAGATATCGCCACTCTGAAACATGGGCTTATTTTTAAATGGATGGTATTAATTAAGAAAAATAAGTTAAGGGTATTTTAATAGAAAATATTCTCAAAAATCTTTAGAACAACTTTATAAAATTAGGTATGTATCTACATAGAGAAGAAAAATAAATCATGACATGTAGATGACTAATAACAGATATGAGTCAGTGGAGATTGCTTATGAAGATGTCCACATCTCACCCTAGGATGTTTTGCCGTAGAAGAAGAAGAAGAAGGAGATAATATATGCGTTTAATCGAAAACAATTACCTAATGGGTTAAACAAATAGCTAACAATAATAATTAGGTAAAGTACACCCTGTCAAGGACTATAAATTATGCCTAGAAGTGAAAATACTATAATTTATAAAAATAAACAGGTGGGTATATCTAATAAAAGTAAATAGGCTTCAATTATCGCAGCTTACATAATATAGGTAGATGATAAATAATCCAAGTAAATAAAACCCTTGTCATATTTCTAAGATTTAAAATTTCATTACAAGAGAGATGCATTTCGTTTCCTTCACCAATTCCTGCGGTGGAAGGAAGCTCAGTCAGTGTTTCTTGTGTCAACATCCTCTATTCGTAATATGGTAAGTAGGAGCGGTTGATACAAGAACTGGGGTGGCGAAGGGAGACGAGTTGAAAGAAAAAAAAAAACTTGTAAAGCGTTCTGGGACTCATCATTGCATGCCTTGTCAAATAATATGCGCAAAGCTTTTACTGACCGGAAATATTTTTTCATGAATAGATTTTTTTCAACAGTAGAGTAGGTACCATTTATTTTCTTTAACACAAACTATATTAAATGACAATATGTATTATTACATTGTGTAAAATATTATTGGCTACTTTTTAAAGCTTCGAAGCATTTTATTATTTTTAAATTTTGATATTCAATATTATAATATGGAATTGTATAACTAAAATATAATAACGACATTTTATAGTCCAGTGTATAAGGCATTGGCTTGTCATCCAAATAGCTCCAGGTTTGATTCCCGATGAGGTTACAATACATTTAATCGACTTCTTAATCTGCAAACCGGCTAACTCTATTTGGGCAAATTGTTTAGGAAGCAAGAATTTAAGGTAACGCATTAGTGAAACGCCAAATAATTTTCAACTGTAGGCGCGACGAAATTTCGGACTCGCTGCCATTCAGTGAGAGAATGTCGAGCCAGAAATACGTCACTTTGCTGCGTGATGGCGACGGGTCAATTAATTCTAAAATCGTGTAAAGATGACTAAAAACGTTACCCATTTACTTTAAAAAGAAAACATGTCAATGAATATATTATTATTGTCACTAATAGAACAATAAACAGAACATAAAATGGATGTATGTTGGATTTATATGACAAATAATATTTCGTTTGACAGGCGTCATTTGCACCCGCGACCCGCAATCCGCGCATCGCCTAGCGACGATCTTTTTAGACCGAGCCTCAACTAATGCATGGCCTTAACAATTCCAAATAATACACATAGATTTTTTTTTACAAATTAGCTGCACTATGAATTATTGATACACTATTTTTAGCTTCCCTTTTATATAAATAAAATTTATACTATAAAGAGCGGGGTTGTTCTGTTTACAATACTGGAAATTTGGCACCAGCAGTTGGCTGTTTTGTGTGAAAAATGATAACGCATTTGTTTATTGGTTTAGGTGTTTGAAATTGTGTGAGCATAGAAACATGCTTTATAACAAAATGTCTCATTTTTGGTCAAAAGTGCAGTTAGCTGGTTTGCAGATTAGGCAGTCGTTATGTGATTACTACATTACTGTCATTGCGCCTGATAGCCTGTTGTGGTATTAAAAAATAAATATATTTTTAGTATACGTATAAATTACTACTTACTTACTTAGGGTATGTGCTTATTCATTTGGGCCACCTAGACGGTTTTTAGCGTCTATCCCCTTTATATGAAGTATCTATCTGGAGTGAAGCATGATTGGAGTGAGAGGACCTGGTTTCGGCGGCTTCGCGTCCGACCGAGACCAGGTTTAGGATCTGGGTGAAGGAATCTCTAGTAAGTATATTTAAAAAGTGTTTCTTCTGAACAAACAACAACAAGGACCGCCGCCGTCACAGGCCCCCAACATCTCCCCACCCCACATCTCGCTTCTGTCCGGCTTTGCAGAGTTCAGCGTTCAGCCCGTGGGGTCTGGCGTTCGTCCAGTCCGAATCCAGAGCCGGGGTCATCTTCTTCCGCACCAGCCGGTGCTCCCACGAAGACTGAGAGAAGGCCAAAAAGCAAGATCGGCATCCATAATCGCATCTTTATCGTGTGTTACTTCGGGTCTTAGCCCGTTTGCTCATCAAAATTTGAGCCGCAGAGGGGGGAAAAACTCCGGAGGTGAGCAAGCCCACAACCGGCCAAAAACCCCTCCGCTGTGGTTTTAATCTGTAGGGAGAGAAAATAATATAAGGAAAAAGGATATTTATTTAGGGGAGGGGGGATTTATTAGAAGTAGGGATTCCAATCCCGGGATCCCGAATCCCGGGATCCCGGGATCCCGAGCTATTTTCGATACCCATGAATCCCGGGATTGATGAATATAATCCCGGGATTTCGGGATTGATTTTTTTATCAATTTGTATGGAAAAAAAAATAAAAGCGAAAATATAACAGAAAAAATACTTTTAATAAAAAATAACTACATTAGAAATAAACTGAGTTTGAATGAAGTTTGATTTACACCCATGTTTAGGTAGCCGATTCATTTTATTTTTTCACATAAATTATTAAAAATGAGAAAGATTGGAAAAAAACAATGCTTCGCACTTTTAACAAAGTAATTCCACCATGATAGCATACGTTTTACGGCAATTTCATATTTGGCTGACTAATTAGATTTATGAAGCGGAAAGGCCATAACTACGCCATGATTATTTGCTTTACTATTTTAAATCTCGCTAATCCATTCATTATGTCTTTACTATCAGAAACAGCAATCTCATATTAAATTCACATTATTATTTATATTACAATATTATTTACTCCATTAAACTTGTGTATTTCCAAGATTGAACGTATACAATATTATCAATAAATGTCTTAAATAGAATGAATTATACTAGATTTATTTTTGATCGATTTTATCAATGTTATTTGTAAATATAAAAATTTTATATAAACAATGGAAAAAATGCCGGGATCCCGGGACCAGTCCCGGGATCCCGGGATTGTCAAATCGTAATCCCGAAATCCCGGGATCAGAATTTTGGCTCGGGATTGGATTCCCTAATTAGAAGTACCCTCCTGGGTCGTCTGGACATCTTGGGTGGTGGTCGGTCTAGGTTGAGTGGCAAGGGATCTGTAATCATATAGAGAAGTACAAGAAGTAAAGAATAAACAGAAAGAGAAGTATATAAGGAAAAAGGATATTTTTATTAGTGGAGGGGGGAATTAATAGAAGTACCCTCCTGGGTCATCCGGACATCCTGGGTGTTGATCGGTCTAGGTTGAGTGGCAAGGGATCTGTAATCATATAGAAAAGTACAAGAAGAAAAGAGTATACAAAAAGAGAAGAATATAGGAAAAAAGGATATTTATTTAGGGGAGGGGGGCATTAGTAGAAGTACCCTTCTTGGTCGGTCAAATTAATAGTGAGCGTGTATGTCGTAATGTAATAGGTCTTTAATTGTCGTGTTGGGATGGTTGTTGATGGAGCTGTAGAATTGCTTCGTGAGCTTGAGGATGTGGGTTTGGAGGGTTTCCAAGTTAAGATCGCTGTGGAGTGTGGTGTTCCTGACGAACCAGGGAGCATTGGTGATTGCTCTGTAGATTTATGGTGATTGAAACCGTCTGTTATGTATTCTGTTACGCGCAGCAGTTGATGGTTCGTGGCGTGACCGGATCTGAACCCATGCTGAACGTCTCGTATAAATTAGTACACTAACAGTATTATATAATACACATTATTATTATATAGTATATATGAACGTAGTTATGCAGAATGTAGCCAGTACACAATAATGTCGAGCTGAGATCATCATCAGCCGGGGTCAATTCACTGCTGGATGAAGGCCTCCCTGTGGCCGTTTCGTACCCCTTGGGTACCACCGGATGACGGCATTTGTCCAGCGGCCGTCCTTTCGGCGAGCAATGTGCCCCGCCCATCTCCATTTCAGCTGTTTGGCAACGTCTATTACATCGCGTACTCTTGTCTGCTTCCTAACCCATTCGTTTCTCTTACGGTCCTTTCGCGTGATGCCCAACATGCACCTCTCCATGCCTCGCTGTGTGACTCTTAGGCTTTGGACATCTCTCGTTTTGAGGGTCCACGTCTCGCAGCCATACGTGAGCACGGGTAGCACACATTGGTTGAACACCCTACGCTTAAGACATAATGGTAGGTCACTCTTGAAGATACTGTTCAGACGTCCGAAAGCACTCCATCCCAGCTTTGTTCTTCGAGCAATTTGCTGAGATAATGGCACTTTAACAACAACATTATATTAAAAATGTAAGTATGTAAAATTGTAAATAGTATTTTATTTCAAGTGTAATTTGTTTGCGGCCCTGCTATTTTCAGCAGAACGTAGAGAAAACCTTCTCGCATCTGATCTATATAATTTCTCATTTTTTTTATTTTTTATTTTTTGTGGACTGGCTACTTTCTGCATAACTATGTCCATAGTATGATTAGTACAGGTGGCCTTTGATATTTTAAATAATATAATGTAACAGTTTACAGTATCTGACTTTAAATATGTGGGTACCCCACCGCTCCTTGTAAGAAAGTCTGTCTGGCTCTTTGCGCCGCGAGATAAAGTAAACAATCGGATAATGCGTACGCTGAAGAACGTACGCTAAAGTAAAAAGAAATATTAAGTATCGAGATGAGCCATCCTCGCAGTGCCGCATCATAAGAATTTTGTCATTGGTAATAAACATAGGTGTGACTTGTTTTTATATTGGTAATTAAAATATTTTTTTTATGACTGTACTAGAGGTGGGAAACTGGTCGATTTTGAAGACTAATTATACTTACTACCAGTATAAAAAAATAGTTAGCATCGAAACTTTCAAAATACTTACTAGTATTTGGGATATAGAGCGTTTGGCGTCACGTGAACTTGTCACCATTTCTGTCCTTCACTATACCAACTTTACAACTGGGAAGAAAGAGAGAGCAATGACAGTTGAGTATATCACGGCTCGACATACGTGTATTATCTTATCTCGCTCGCGCGGAGTTTAATGTCAATAGCGTTGAAAGCCTACCAACGCCAACTAGCGAGTCGCGATGATCTCATCGTATGCATTTGAACAAGTTTATTGGGCCACACGTATTGAGTATGGATAGTTTCATGCCGATACTTGAGTACACGAACTGGTGACAGTATTTCCAACTCACCTCTACTGTCCACGTCATCTTTAGATTGGTTAAATATAATATTTAATATACTTGTAAGTATTTATATTTAATAAGTTATCAAACCAATCTATCCTCAATTGCTTTTTTTTTCATTTTGTTCGGTAGATATAAACAGCATACAGTAGCATCGAATACATAATTTAGGGAATGGGATAACTGGGCGCCAGGACAGTTGGGTGCCTCACTGTCAAATGAAATAAATAGACGTCCGTTACAATTGTATACAGAAAGTAGTCGAGGAATTAATTTAATCAGTTTCTATCTAGTACTTATTAGTTTTAATTAATTTTTGCTCTTAAGGCTTTATATAAAAATAAAAGTACTCTCTTCTCGTTGCAACTTAAGTATATGCACAATTAAATAATTATTTACTTGTGCATATTTAAATTCTCACCAAATATTAAATAATAATAGGTATAATAATTTAAATATAAATAATAATATTAAATATATATTTTAAAAGTACCTATAATTCGCGAACGTCTATTTATTTTCGAATTTCATTCGATTGTGTAGCGCCCAGTTGTCCCGGCACCGAATAGTCTTAGGCCCATAATTTATCAGTGGAAGTTTTCCATAAAGCAGATAAGGCGATCGCTTCGTCATAAAGTATGACAATCTTAAAAAGGTCAGTTTATCGCAAAAGAAAGATTTAGGCGTAGGGGGGGGCTCTAAATATGTCAGTTCTTTCGGTTTCCACGACCCTAAAACCACTATTGTTATTTGTATTGACCACACACATATCGATGGTACAATAATTAATCGTTCGATATACTTATATAGGATTGCTATCTCAACATATTGCCAAATAAAAAAGAAACACTGTAGTCAAAATACTATGTATCTTCAGTAATTTTATTATAGTAGGTACTGCCACTTTGAGATGAATTAATTGATCAATGGACTTTATACTAAAAAAGTTACCTACAAAATGTTTGCTTCTCTATATTCTGCAAATACGTAACAAATCAGTCCAAAATCGCATTTGATCTGGCTATATAATCTCATCATTATTATAATATCATGTACCTACCTACTTATCATTTATGAATTAAGCATTTAAAAATATCAGATATTATAGTTCCATATCAAACACCATCCAAAGCACAAATTAAGTAGTTAGTATCCAAAGCGATGACTTTATTTTTGTATTAAAACAATATATTATTACTCAAATAGCTGAATATATAATGGGGCAATTATATGTGTTGATACCACTCTGGAACTACCTGTCTCTCCATCGAGGCTTCTTTCTTGCCGGGCACTTTGTATGAAAATCAGGCTTAGCGGTGGATATTAATATGCCTTTGATACTGCGAAAGTTTTAGCAAGATCTTAGGTAAACGCCGGCGCTTTCTCAGATGAAAATTTGACGCGAAAGCCTATATTGTATGTGTGTTTGGACTGTGCATCATAACAAGCTTTAATAAAAATGAGTTTTTTATGAATACTCACTCAATAGCTTTTATACGAAAGTAATATCTACCGTAAACAGTAATCAAGTAGCGTCGTAAATTATATGAACCTACGCTTTTTTGTGAGAATCAAATTATCTTTGAAGTAACGGCATGTCTATTTTGACAGATAATTGAGTACCTTGGTATCAAAGTGGGACATACGCCACCTCTCACTAAATTCATGTTTTAATTGATTATGGTAGTGCAAGTAATGCTCTTTTCAAAAAATCCACTAAAAGTGTCAAAAACGGTGTTTTCATAGAGATTTTTGAGTTTAAAGTTGGTATGTTATATGAAAAACGGTCACTTTTCACACATGTTTGTCAGTCTCCTGTAAAATTTTGTAAATGGCTTATGTCCCACTTTGATACCAAGGTACTCAATTACATAAAAATGCGCCCAGCTGCTTTATTTACTTACTTTTATATTATATTGAAGACAATTTTATTAAATTTTTGCAGAGTTAATTCATTTTTAGACTGTTTTAGATTTTAATCTGTCCAAAACTCGCTTAAATTCATTATAGTGACGCCAAAACATATTTTAGGTACGTAGATGACATTTATTTAAATACTCAAGAAGTTTAGATCTTGTTTTGTACCTTTATTATTGTTTATTCCGTTATTGCCGACAGTATTCACATCAATCGGATTATGTCACTTGGTCCTTCTTACACTTTTTCTAGTTATTAATATCACTATTTTTTATGGTTTTACAAATCATTAGCAATATTAAAAATATACTTCTTCTTATTGTGCCATCCCCTAGCGGAGGTCGGCCACCATCAAGGCGATCTTATCTTTGTCGTCTGCTACCCGGAACAGTTCGGTGGAGCTGCACTCGTACCAATCACGGAGGTTCTTAAGCCTCGAAATGCGGCGCCGTCCTCTGCTACGCTTCCCATTGATCTTTCCTTGAATGACGAGCTAGGGAATGCTGTATTAAAAAAAATATATATATACACTTAACAACAATTTTGCCTTAAGGCGAAACATAGGTATACTTAATTTGATTTAAAATATGGTAAATATGTTTCGCAAGAATAGGTTTATTCTTCGCATCATTACACATTAAATATTACAATACCTTTTTAATCATCATAATCTCAATTTAATTTAGTCAGAGAGGTATCTCTTCAATAATTAAAATGATTGATGAAGAAGCCGCTTACTCTATATATTTTTACCCAAAATATCTTACATCAGACCAACTGGAAGAGATGTTTCTTTTGATATGTAATCGACAGGAAGTGCTTTGCAGTTGAAGTTAAAATGCATCATACGTTTAAGTACGTAGTTAAATATATCTCACGTCCACAAAGTATGTACATATAGATTGGAAGTATAGGTAATACTCAGACGTCTAACCATTCAAAGCATTAGACAGACGAATAGACGCACAATACAATCGCGAAGAGTTGAAATACCATCAGGCTTCAAGTCAATGATAGGATCTTCGAAGTCGCAGGCGCACAATAGAATGGATTTTGTCCATTCCACTCACGACGACATCTTCGTCTGCCTTGTGCACTGCCGACTCCCATGTCCTGTATACATATTTCATAGTATAACACATTCTACTAATATAATATAGTTAATTCCATTAATATTGTTATATGCCTAACGTACAGTTGAACCGATTTATTTGTTAATACAGCCAATAAATTACTCCATAATAATTCAAACACACAAATCTGTTTAACAAGTACATACTATATTAATATTATTAATTGAGAGAGTTTTGAATGAAATATCATTACATATATTTACTAAGTAAATAAATAATATGTACAATCCCTAACGTCATTTTCCGTACCGGAATTTTTGTATTATTTTGTATTGTCTCCTTGCTTCCGATCCCGAAGTTCAATTTTTTTATAATTGATTAATTCCATGACTTTTTTTCGAGAAAAATAACATATTACATAGTCGTAATGATCTAAATAACAATTTACACTAACAGTCGAGAATTTTTAAAGTGTAATGAAATCCACGTTATATCGCCTTCTAAGAACTGCAGTTATAATTTCCATTTATATTATGTCACTTTCGGTTGATTGTAATATTTATATTGTTTCTATTTTTGTCAAAATAAAGAATTCCAAAACTATTTATACTTTAACAACGAAAAAGGTGGCGAAATAACAATTACTTAAGTATATAGCAATATGAACATTCTTTATTCACTATCTTATCATACAAAACATACAAAATAGTGACAATGTAAAAAAAAACTACATTACAACGTTGTAATATCTGACCATGTCCTCTTGTACCCCACCCACAGAACCTATAATTTAAAACCCAAGATCTGAATTGTTTAGGACACTTACATAAGCTTAATAAAAGGATATTATATTATTTTGTAAACACACATTGTCGAACGTGTTATCCTTTTTTAGGTTTGTTGTTTTTTTTTTCATTTAGACACTATTGTAAGACAGCGATACATTTTAAGCCCACCCGCTGAGATTTTGGGTTGAATCCCTTTAGCTCTGTAAAATGGATATTGTAATGTTAATTCAATGCTAAGATGCATTTAAATGTTTTATTTATGACCCAATTAGAAAGAGGTTTATTTCTCTTTCGACATACTTGCAATATAAATTTACTTTTAATTTACCTATTTAAACATAATATGTTTGAAAAGTTATCCTCTTTTTGGTCATTCTCTCTCACCTAAAATCACAATTTTTCTGGAATGCAGTCATCCTTTCTTCAAACAAAACTCTCCACTTACCTATTATTTTCTGACATTTTCTAAACAAGGTGATACATGCCTTCATTTAGATTTTCCACAGTGCCTGCGATTTTCTTTTTATGCTATATTACCTGAATGTCATTCAATCTGACCAACTTGTTTTTTATCCATGAAAACTGTCAACCTAATCAAGTAAGTCATAGTTTATTTAGGGTAAACAAATAGTTTGATATATACAAATAGATCAAACATCATCTTTTATTTCCTGTTCCCGAAATGTAATCCTCTACTTCTACTAGAACCATGTTGCAGAATTTATGATATTGTCAACTCGACTCAAGCCACTACTTTAGGACATACTCGTTCAAAAAGTAAGAATATATTTGTAACAGATGTATCTATTAAAGCATCAAATGGGTATCGCCAACATATCATCCTATATGTCATCTTACGTCATGTAGTTGTATGTTATGTAGTTAGGTGTACACAAAGTACTTACATAATCTAAAAACCAAGATGAAACATAGCTATACATAGATCTGTACTTTCCATTTGTCTTGTCTTGTTGTGGTAGTGGTGATTTGAATTTTACGACACAATTATGATTTAAAAAAAAATACTTTTGATCTTTTAAAAGTTAATTCTTAACCTTTCACTATATTTAAATAACCACCTACCTACATACATATCTTTTTATTTTAAAAACTATTACATCGTTAAAAATGTATGTATACTTGTTTAATCTATTACTTATACTGTTTTGGGCTGTGAAATGCCTCCGGAAGAAAAGAAATCATTTCCATCTAGTCTCACACCTTGTCGAAGTGCATTTTTATGTTTGGTTGAGCTTTATGGGCTATTCTAAGAGTTTATAGGCATACCTAATGTTTTTTAGTTGCATACCAAATATCATTTATCTGAACATGGATAGCTTCAGAAGTTTTTTACTTATCTCAAAAATGGACGTACACATAAAATTGCCAGATAACCAATTATTACCACTTTATTTTTAACATTAAAAATATAATAGTAAACCAAAAAAATAATGTTTTATTACTTACAACATTATTTCAACTCACATGCGATATGTAAATTAGAATATTTATAATATATATAAGTACATATTTAACCATAACATAATAATTTTGAAAACAAATCAACACATGAAAAATATTAATCCACTATCACCATTAAAAAATGCCTTCTAGTTAGTTGCTTAGCTACTCCATATGAATTTTAAATACTAACTTTTTCAATAAACAACGTAGTTACACGATTATTTTTTTAAAACATTTGTTAATTCAAAAGATACATTAAATATTATATTTATAAATTTTACATATTATGGAAAATGTTCTCCTAATTTTCTCCTATATATTGAAAGTAAGTAGGTACCTACCTCAAAATTGGCCGGATTCCTAAAGGTGAAATGATGAAAATAAAACTAAAAGACTATATGTTGTATTTTTCACCTTTTCGAGAGGTAAAACATAAGATAATAAGTTTTTTTTTTGATCACGACGATAAGTAGATAAATCTCAATCACTGTTTTGAGCTGAATGTTCAACAAGTACTTATAGATATCAAAATATAATTGCGAATAACATTTTAAATGTGATAATTTCATTCTTTAGTATATCTGAACAAGTTTTGTTAGATATAATATTATGACTTAAATGACATGAAAATCTTAAATTCCAATGTAAAGGTCGATTTATTGTTGAAATATCGTCCTCAATTTTGTCAGTGAATTATTTGACATTTCCTATAAAACAAAACCATTAAACTTTAACAATCAGCCGTCCAGTCTCATTGGTTTATTTTAAACTTGGTTTTACTACCTCAAACTACGAACTTTATTGTGTTTATATTTAGAGTAGCATAAGCTATTTTAAAACAGCAATTAGGAGGCGACAATCGACCGTCAAATGCCTACCATAGAAAATTATTATTACGAAGAATCGTTAAATGTATAGTAAAAGCACTTTCTTTCTGAACACTTAAATAAACATAGTATTTATGTAGACATAACAATTCTGTAGGTACACAATTTAGACATATTAAGTATTAGTAACTTATTTTATTTACAGTGTGTTAGGTACTTGAGGTTATAATATTATGTGAGTGAGTGTAAATGTATGGATTTATGGGTACGATGACATTACCTGTTTTATCCATGAAATGAGCGATTTAACCTAATTGTAGCAGTTACTTGTTACCTTAATTATTGATAACTGTACATAATTCAGAAGACATTGAAGTAATATATATAATAAAAAAACTAATAATTTTTATTCGTTGTATAATGTCCGTAATATGATAATTTGATTCATTCGAATTTTATTTCAAATGGGTAATAAAAGACTTATGTTGTTTTCACCGTTGACTATTAGTGCTTATTTACACGCCCTTGTAATAAATATACTTTTCATGAGTATTATTAGTCTGAAAATTCGATATTTTTCAGATAAATAATATAATAATACATAACGGTCAGTTTACTTCGAAAATAAAAGGAAAAACAAATATAGATATTGGATTTCCAGTTTAAATAGCGTCATAATGATTTTTATGTATCGAAGCAGTGAGTTTATACAAAAATTTTACCTTGTGTACCTATACAGAGAAGTAAATAAACAATTATAATTATATACACAACTAATAACTTTTTTCGAAGTGGTAAATAAGTTTTCCGTACGTTGTGTAAAATGAGCTCCGTCAGTGTTTATTTCTTTTGATATTATTTTCTAAATTTTGCCAACTTATCAGTGAGAACTTTTACATATCAACTAAATTGATGTCAAGTTTAAAACATATGGCTTAAACTCGAATATAAGTTAACAGAAAAGCGTTAAGTCAAACATGATAGATTCGTGTTGCCTTTCCAGAAGTTAGAGTGGTGTGTATGGAAGCTTTTGCTCTACATTACACCAAAGTCCTATCCTATCATGATGACGCGAGTCTGTTCCTGAGCGAACTTTCGCAGGCAACTTCGACGCAAGCTCGTTTTCAAGACGTCAGTTCTAATTCACTCGAAAATTTTCTATTTAGCTTCACGGAGTTCAGCCTGAAATTTCGTTGCCACGTAATAGCGTGAAAGTGATTCTCTTAACAAGCCTTCAGCTGCGCGTTTTTTTATATATAAAAACAACATGACGTGGGTGGAACAAGACATTACTTGACACACATATTATATATATATATACAACTAATTTCATGAATACTTTGTTAATTATTGTTTAATCGTTAATGTATGTACTATGTCAGACTTGAGATCAATTTTATCAAACATTTAAATAACTTGAAAACACTTCAGATTATATACCCACTAGAAAAAATCATATTTGAAAAAAATACGATGCTCGACGGGTTTAAACCCGCATATCCATTGGTATCGTGCCAATATTCTTTAACCAATTAAGCTGCGAGCCTCCTACCTTATTGGGATAATTTAAACTAGTAGGTCCTACATGGAATGCTCATCAAAATTCGTTATTATTGACTAACTATCGGTTTTTGTTTTTTTAAATCAAGGAATATTAATTACCTTAATTACTAACCGACGTCCGGCTCTCGCCAAATATTTAGTTATAATGTCTACTTGAACTTGCTAACAATTTTTAATAAACCATTTCTTTTATTCAATGTATATAATATCTGAAGTGTTTTCAGGTTATATATGTTCAATAATAATGTATGGAATGTTACATTCTCAAATTGTGAATTATTGTGAATTATTCGTTGAATAAAAGAAATTGTTTATTTAAATATCTATTGACTAATTAAAATTTGACAGATAATAATGACAATGACAGAAGATTATATATTTTTTGCAGTTATTTGTTTTTAAAAAGATCTCTTTTATAAATTTTATCGAATATACTCTATTGTAATAAAGAAATTAATCATTTACACAACCCTTCCTCTAACTTTTTTCTGGTTTCTGGAATCATTCAGTACACGCCTTATTTAAATCGTGCCATTGTTCCGGAATATTCTGTATACCCTGCAGAGGATAGTTCCAATAAAGGGGCGTTACTCCATAATGGTTGATGGATGTTCGAAGATTGGGGTATTGAAGCTTGCTCGAAATGGGAGGGCCGGCGTTTAGATCCTAAAAGAATCATTTATCCGGTATCTGAAATAAACGACCTAAACGACCGTTATTATTATAATAATCTATGGATCGGTGAT
Organism: Rhyacophila brunnea; assembly: GCF_057557595.1. Taxonomy (NCBI): domain Eukaryota; kingdom Metazoa; phylum Arthropoda; class Insecta; order Trichoptera; family Rhyacophilidae; genus Rhyacophila; species Rhyacophila brunnea. The sequence continues at coordinate 26,092,453 of NW_028233350.1, forward strand.
TTATTTTGTCACCAAAGGCAAAAGCCGAATTTGCTTTATCTAAAAAAACAAATTTTAAAGTAAATCATTTAGGACCTGTGTATAATTCATCATTATATATGTAATTAACTGTCAGTATAAATCACTTCGAACAAAGTTTTTTTTACTACATAGTATATACTGACAACCAATTAATTTAATTAGATTACGGCTGCGATAAACATTATATTACGTATATATTTGTTTTTTTTATGTTTCCAATAACTTAGTTTTATGATTCATAAAAGATGTCGTCCTGATTGTCTTTTTAGTGACTGATGATCTCGATCTCTCAAAAATACTAAACAAGCGAGTTTTAGAGATTTTTCAGTAAATTCTTTTAACCGATTCGGTCACTTTACTGACACGTTTTATGTCTATTTTAGATTTATATATTTGCGTTTTTATGTTTTTCTACTAACATGGCCGCTTTAACAATGATTTTTGTCATGTAAGATTGTGTTCTAGTATATCAATAAGTATAGGTACATAAAACGGAAAAAAACCGAAAAATACAATCCACTTTAAATTAAATGATAATTTAAGCTTATATATGAAGATAAGTTAAATAAACATATGGTTCTGAGAATTAAAAATACTGAACCCCGTGCTACTACTACTATTGTCATTTTTTCTCGAAAGGGGCGACCCATCATACGATCGTGCTAAAGGAATAGTAAACGTTAGCGCATTTCTAATTGATCTATGCACTAGACTCATGCTCTATTTGCATTGAGATGTTTAAAAAGACAACATATTAAGACCAATTTATAATTTTATAAACAAAACTCGTTTCTGAATGTATTTCATAGCATTGAATTTACTTCGTTGGATTTATGTACATTCTTAATGTGTAATCTAGAAGTTATTATTTTTAGATGGAATACTCAGTGTTTCCCGTCAAACACACGCATACAGATTGGCTGGAGTTTATAAATAAAATAAAATAATATCGAATGCAAACGACCCACCGCCCACGTCCCTCATTTGATATTTTGTGCACAGTGCGTGGGTTATTATTTAAACCCCTCCGAGACCGATTTGCCCGGCGTACGAAATGAAAAAGCCTACACACGGAATATGCAATGTGCTTTGTACGGCCCGTTCCTTGGCCGTGAAAGTGTCAAACGAATTGAGTCTTAAATTTGGCGCCAAACTTAATTTGGTTTTGTCCTTAGCAACGAGTTTCAAGACCAAAATACGTTTTGTTATAATATCTACATACGTTAACCAAATTTAAAAGTACGAAAAATGCATCCAATTTAAAAAAGTATACTTTCGTGTCAGCAATAATTTATCGTTGGTAGTTAAAATAATATAGAAGATTATTTAGAATAGTTGGCTCCACAATCTGGTGTGGATTTTGCCCACTTCTTGGGTATCTGTCTAGTTATGTCTGTCTGTCTTGTGATTATGACTCACCAGTTTTGAAGACCCAGCGTAGCTACTTTTTTGAATTCTTCCGACGTAGTTTGCTCATTATAAGCATAATATGATAGTTTTAGCTTTGAAAATAAGTTATAGCATCTCCGAGTCATACCTACTCAAAAAAACATCTTTATCATTCGTTATAATTCTCTCATTCATTCAATTAAAAATATGGTTAGAAATATTACTGATATAAAATCACCATAGCTATCTCAACACAGAAAATATTAAATTTATCTTAAAATACTTTTTTAGACAATAAATTGTTTATTAGCTCTTTGACTCGACACAAATTGAGTGAAAATATAACGTTATGTTAGTTGGACCCAATTATGGAATTCGATCTCACGACCTATTTTAAACAAAGTGACGAGTGTGGTAACCTCTACTCTAGCAAGCATATCTATTATAGCGCCTGTATACGTGCATGGATTTACTTGCAACAATAGTGTGTATTTTAAACTATAGCGATAATAACTTTACTGTTTACACGTAAACAATGTGTCTTCAGAATGTGTCAGACTGTCTCTCCAATCTCATTCTTTAAGCGTATGCGAGGCACGATGTTGTCATTGCATGGTGCTATTTGATAGATTCAGGCAGGTTCGGTTCGGACAGGTTCGTATTTTCTTCTGGCAGGTTTGCCACTATCGTTCTACTGCACATGCTTGTGAACTTTTTTTATCCATTCATGATACTCGCACGATAATACGTACTGTCAGCAGTAAATCCATGCATGTCGCACCGTGAGTATAACCAAGGCATCTGCAAAAGACATATTTTGGATATATTAGGGTTTGAAGTCTTCGTTTTGTTAGGAGAAATAGAGTTGCTAAAAAAAACCATAATATTTGGTTTATATCTACATTATATTGCATGTTCTTTCAGTTACTTCACTCTTACGTTATCAAGTTCATGACTTTTGCAGTTGTTTTGCATTTAATCTCTAAATTGAAAAATTTGCAGATGCCTTGGTTTTAAACTCACTGTGCCATGTGTAAACGAGGTATTAGTTTATTATTATAAACATTTTTTTAAAGAAATATAGTAAGACAACTGATAATTTTAATTTTGCTATAAATTGAGGAAATTTATGATATATCTATCTTTTAAGATAGAAAACAAAAATATAACATAATATCGTTAAAGTCGTAAAAATAATACACGCTCTAAGAATTTGAAAATGAATATTTATACATTGAAGGAAAGCTTCCTTCAACGGTGAAGTGTTATTTATTATCAGAATATTCCAAAAAGAATACGAATATTTTTATTATGTATTATGTGTATTTTTGTATTCATATGGTATATAAAAAAAATATCACTGAAAACATTATAGCTGTTCCACCTCCCAAGTGACCAGTACATTTCTTTAGAGACTCGTTTTTCATGTAAACATTTATTTTTATTCTTCGTTTATGTTTAAAGCCGCTTACAAAATTAAGCAAATAATCGTACAAGATAATGAAGGAAAACAGTACTATTCCCCCAGGACCCCAGAAAGATTCGCATTAGCAAAAAATATTACAAATGGCCGGCTTTTTCAAGTGTATTTATATTTTTAATGTCTATCGCGATAAATACGTGAACTTTTTGCTGTAGGGTTTGTTAGTAGTAGTGTACAGTTTTTTTCAAAATAAACGATTTGGTTTTTTTTCGAGCACGAGCTAAAAAAATATACAAATGCATTCACAGATAACTATGACAGGCTACAACCGCACGTAATGGAGTATTTTTATCGCAGTGCCTGGGGCAGTTTTTGAAAGTCATTTTTGTATACTCACCCCGCCACTGTTTTAATTCCTGTGTAAAATACAAATAGAATTAAAAGCCTTTTAATTTTAAATTTCAATAGGGGAACCCCTTATATTATCCAGTGTAAAATGTTTTGTGGGCTATTAAAAGATACATTCGACAATAATTATTAAGTATATCAATATTGTTTTTCTTCTAGTGATGATATTATTAGTAACCAATACTCACGCAATCATGAAAATAGTAAATTATTACTAGTGCTCCACTATAAAACTTTATTGTAAATTTAACATTCATTTTGAGCCTTCACCTAAGTATTTTTTTTTTTTTTTTTTTAATATGTGGAATATTCTGAAAACGTCATTACTTATAATATTATATCGTATATTTTACAGCATACACTACCATTTATTTATAATTAAAATATTTAAAATAACCGTATTTCATGACATCTAGTAACAAAACCTTTCATACATTTAGTGGAAGTTTATTTTTAAATATTATGTTGAAAGTAAATGACATACATCGTAAATAAATCATCTAACGTGTATACTAACCGTGATGTCATAAAAGGTTGAAATTTTACATTAAAGTAGATATTTAATAAAAATAAATAAAATCGTCTAATAAACATGCCACCGTGTGCCGTTTTAAAAACACTAATGTGCTCTTTAGCGTAATACTTTAATAATACCAGTTAATTCAGTGTAATGCATGCTGGTATATTGTATTTATTTGATAGTCAAGTAAAATATCTACCATTTTTTTTATTCTAGTGTCTGGCAAAAAGATAGAGTTACATCCATTATGACGGAAATAATAGACAACGAATAGTACGTTTATATTTCCAGTCTTATATTATAATATATTTATGTGATATCTAGGGAGGGATTATTGTATACTATTTCATGTGTTTCGTGTTTTGTAATCAATAATTTTCTTGATTAATTTCCTGCGGTCTTTAGCTGTAACAGGAACTCCCCCTTTAAAGACCGTTAATCTATTTTACATAAATCGTTGATTTTTAAACATTTTTGTCAATCTACTGATTTTATAATGAAAGATTTTATAAAATATTTTTCATTAAAGATATCTTTTAAGAGACCATGATATATATTTATGAAAGTCTGGATATATTTTGAAATTACCAAATTTAATGATAATGTATACCTTATATACAATATATTATATCCTGAAGACTATAGTTATCCAGTCAGTTTTATAAGTAATGTTACTTGTATTTCGACAGTTGCCTTTCTTGTCTGTTGGAACATTGCATAAAAAGGTAAGAAGATCCGGGCCTGTTTAGCATGATCGGATGTGCGCCATCTCTGATTAGATAAGGGAGCCTTGATAAATGGCCGGACGTGCGTGGTAGTGTGTGTTATTTGTACACTGTGCATCTTCCTCCACATTTCATTGTTCATGCCTCTACGAAGCGCCATAATATATCGTAATATGCAGCTCAACATTTCATCCGGTGTATAAAATACGATAAACGAAAATAATTTACGCATTATTGCATCGGAAATTGGGCTCGGAAATAGAATACAGTAAGACCCATGTGAATTAGTTTGAAATACAAATATATATTTATTATATTATATTTAGTTGCAGTCATTATCACTAAGCCGGCTCGGCTCTCATAAATCAAACCTTCTAGGAAAAACGCTCCGATGTTGCATATGAAGACCGCGAACATAGGCACTTAGTGACAGTCGCGCGTAACCTCTCTAAAGATACAAAACGAGGATAATATACTGTGATGCGGTGACCGGCAAGCCGATATAGGAATGACCAATTCGAAGGTGCGCGTATGCGTTCTGGCGACTCGCAGCCCGAGACGCTAGCGATGTGTTGTTTTGTTAGCATTTATTAGATGTTTTTTCAATCTAAAAACTTGCATTCCACCTATGTGCGGAGCTCCATTTGGCAACATGTGTTTTGTGAATAATAATGACGTCACATTGTCGTATTCGACACGTTGCAGACAAGACGAGTTATGATGTGCGGGCCGGGCCGGCTTACTGTCTTGAAATCATACCTTAGCTTTTTCTTCGACCATGTCCGATCCTAATAAGATCATATGGGCCTCCACAGAGTGGAGGTTTATAGTAACAGATTTTGTTTTTACCAGAAATGGGTGTTAGCCACTTGCTCAACCTATTAGGTACATACTCTGACTCATACACAAATTAAAAACCATATGTGTACTTGTCAGACCCACAACGCTACAGGCCACCTTAGCTTAGTCGCACATTAAAACTTGTCTCGACTGCAACACGTCGATTTTGTTATCATTCACAGAACACATGTAATTTTTTGGTAGAAAAAAACATCTGCTTGTCGCATGTAGTAAATTTGACTCGACATGAGGCGCAGTTCTACTAGAAAAATGTCGCATAGACGCTTCTTTTTCATTCGTTTCGGTTAGCCGTGTGACGTTACCGTCCCGGTATTGACTTATCTGTACGCACGGAAGAGAGTTGCAACATTATGCCTGGTTTTGATTTATGACCATATCTGAGGCGAGACGATTGTCAGTGTGCAATCGAACTTAACATCAAATTGACATTTAATTTTTGGAAAAATACGTTTCATACGATACCCGTAAGTACCTAGATACGTCAAATACTTTCTAATACCACGATAAAATCGGGAACGTGACTTGACTAATCTCCAAAAAAGCAAACAAATTAATATCAACATATTGTCATTTATTTCTTCAGACTTGTACTGACAATAACTATAGAAAAAATTGCAACTTATCTCATCAACCCACTAAAATAATTTACGGTTTAATAAACTTCGGAATATTTTAATAGATCGCCAACTTTTTCTTTGTATGTAGGTACACGTCTTAATATTACTGAACATAATGATTTTATCGTGATAGTTAACATAAAAATTTTCGGTGTCTAGTAAGTATAAGTACTTGTAAATCATTCAACAGCGGCATCATGGATACCGAAAAAGCGATTTGCAGTTGTATTAGTATTACTTACTACGATTGAGATAAGTATTATTGAATGAAGTCGTTTATTATAAAAACAATAATATCAAAATGTGAATAATTAATTGGCTATTGCAATGCCAAATATTTTTTATAAAAGTACCAAATACTAAATAGTGTTGTTTGGTATTATAATTAATCTGAGTAGGTATAAAATAATGAAAGATAATAAAACAATTGAGCATTATTGCAAACATATAAAATTGTAGCTCATTCAGCTAATTTTTTATAGTAGAATCTGCCACATGCTCGAAAACTGGCTAACTTAACCAACGAAAGTAATCTGAACTGTATTTTTATAATATCAGGATACAAAACATCACAGTTTATTAATATGGGTTGTATTTATTAAATATTCATATTATAGACGATTATACCTATGTCTATTTATTAAATTAATATAATATAATATGTATTCAACACATCTAAAAACTATGTAATTCGACACGGGCTTTTCTCACGTAGTAAAAAGCTTTATAAAGTAAAAGTAGCAGGGGTTTTCTAAAAAACGTTATACATTTATACTTATTGTGAAAAAAGAAGTGTTAATATTCCTTATTTATATCTATGAAATTAAACTATGTTTATTTCTCATCACAATATCAATAATATTATAATTTCATATAATTATGTATATTGTTACAGTTATATTTTACGTAGATTGTCAGAGTAATCTAACTTTGTTGTTTTTTTTTATTATTTATGCTTTACAATGATACAGAGTAGGTATGCAGCATAGCTTGACATCGAGCTTTAATTTACCCGTTTAGCGTCATCTTAAAAGTTGGACGTCGTCGGCGGACGCCGCAGGAGCGACGCCGGCCGGAAGTGACAGGCGACAACGTCGCTCATTTTTTTGTTCGGTTTACTCTCAACTTTGTACAGAGCTCAGTATACATGATCATGTTACTTTATAAAATATCCTCTTAAGCTTCTCATTTTATATTTTCATCAAGTCTTATTTGATAAAAATTACATCAATAAATATAATATGAACGATTAATTATTGCATATGAATAATATATGTGGCGGAATTAATTGTAGTGCCAACTTTACTAGTATACAGTAACACGTTTTACAATAAAATATATTCTAAATCTAGAAATAGTATGTGGATATAATATTACTAGGTAATGTGAATAGCAATTTTCTTCTCATATTATACGTGTACTTACTGTAATAATATAGTTCAGGAAACATTTGGATTAACGTAAGTACCTACTCGTATATAATAATTTCGTGTTCCTAATTAAGACAAAATTTCTCAGAAATATCATGTTTCAAAATGTGCTCAAAATATATCAACTACGAGTACCTACTGAACATCTCTTTGTAAATTAATAATATTTTGTATTTTGATCTCGTATACACTGTAAAATATTTATTATCTACGTTTCTTATTAAGAATTTCATATTAAAATAGATGCCAATGATATTTTGACTATGTGGCTCCTGGCTGTGCGCTATTTTTCGTTTGCTCAAATAAATTTTCGAAATAATGAGTGCTCTTCAAAAAACATACGAAAACCGAAAAGCAATTTTCGAAAGCCATTGAGACTCTACATCTCTGTCTGCCTCTACGCAAATAACATGTTTCCTCATTATTTTTTTTTCTTTTCTTTCGAGTCTTGTGACAAACCTCGTTTCTTATACTCCTCCCAATACCACTCGAGTACACATCGTGCGACATCAAAGAAAATACATCATCATTTTATGGGTACACCCTCCTTGTGGCTTAAATAAACTCTGTTCCTACTCTCAATATACATGGAAATTTACGCTTACACCCCCTAGCAATGTTCCATCGGAAACGAATCGATAATCGCTCACCGTTCAATTCATTTGCCTGAGAAGCAGCTGCATGCGTACACAATTTTTGTTTACATTATAAATATCTCTCAAAACCTAATAATTATTCTAAAAATATTCCATAGCCATATTAACGTTGACTACCACTGACTGCTATCTCAGTTAAAATATAACCGTTGTGTAAACTCCTGTTATAGCTAATTTAATCACGAAAATTTTATTTAGATCGAGCATTGTGAATCAGGCATACAACACAGGGGAAAATTGGCTTTGTGGGACACCGAGAGAAATCCCAATGGACTGATGAGTACCTACAAAATGCATATTTTTAAATATTTGTATATCAAACAAAGTATGTATAGGTCCAAAGTATAATATCAGAGAGATTTGAAATAGTTATTAAAGCAATAATTTATGTCACTTTGGTTGTATTGTGTTTTTATTTAAATTTTTATTGCTTTTGAGTCATTCAATATTCGAATTCAATATTTAGTTTCATGTGAATATTTTTTTTTGAAAAAAGATTTATTATAAATAATACATATTGTAATATGCGATTAAATGATTTATTCTACAATAATTGATTTATATGTTGACATATATTTTAGGCTATTACCATTAATAATGAAATTCTACCACGAAAACGTCAATTTAATTAATAAACAATAGTTTTTCTTTAAAAAATCGATTAGACAAATCATCGGCTGAATGATAGTCCGTAATTGTGTGGGGTATAGATAATGAACAATCAAGCTAAAAGCTTATTTTGAGCTGAAGTGTCATAATGCTGATCGACACTGGAATATTCCAATTTCTATTAATGGCAGATTGAAACCAAACTATCAGCTCTTCGTCACAAGGATTTTGGAAGCGAAGGAAGTTTCATTTCCTTAATCGCCTAGTTAAATTGTTTTACTTGGCTTATTATAGCATTGAATCCGTTTGAATATATTAAATGACGTTTAAATAATAATGCTAGAACATTTATACTAAGTGTTATAATATTTAAATAATATTAAGTTTTCCATTAAGTATATTATAATATACCTACTGTTTATTTTGTTGTATGCAAATATGACAGTCTATAACAATCATGCGTAAATCACCATCATTCACTTATCAGTTTTACTCTGAGGTTGATTCAATTTTGAATAAAATTCTCCCCAAGCACTTTACGTTCATCAGCTTTTTGCTGCAAATTATTTCCAGTGAACTCAATCAGTCCATCGGATTTTTGATCAGTTCTCTGCCACTTCAGTACCATTCAATGACTGCACAATAATATATCCAGGTTTTCCGTTTGTCGAGAATTAATATATCCAGACCATTGTCATTTCACCAGTTTGATGACTCATATAGCGTATTATATCTGCTCCCTTCATCGGCTGCTTATGTCAAATTTTCGCGCTATGTCCAACATTAACCTTTCGATGCTTCATTATGCTTTTCATATTATTTATTTATCATTCATTGAGTGTCATACGTCAGCACTGGTTGCACAATTTAAGTAAGCTTTTAAAAATTCAAACACCCAAATCATCTTCATTCTACTTTGATTCTGTGATAATCGACATAGAAACCTATACATAATTTATCAAAAATATACGTAGTTATTCTCCCACTATATTTTGAGTGCAGTTAATAATAGAAAAGCCCGCGTTATTGATAACGGTTATATGCAGGTGAGTTAGCACCGCTCTATCCGTACCTCACCTCATCACTCTACCGGTGCTTTCAAAAATTATACCCACGCGAATTCACGATGAATCATTTTTAGTTCGCGTTATTTTTGAGAGGTTTATCTTGCAACTTCGGAACTTTTTTACTTTTCCAGGTGTTTTTATAGTTAATATCAGCAAACTAAGACAGATAATTAAATATATATATATAATGCTTATGTATCGTGTATATTGTATATAGTTATAATGCTGACGGAATGGCAAATATATGGAAATCACATACAAATATTTTTTTATATAATAAGTATTCGGTATATTAGGTATATGAGAGAAAGAGGTGACGCAATTTAATAAATTATAAAATTAAACTCTTGCAATTAGTTAATTAACATCGCTCGTTCAACAGCTAGCATATAGCAAGAATATTACTTCGTGATTTGAAAAACATTAATTGTGTTTGTCTAATAATGTAACAACAATTGTATCTTTTTACTAACAAAAGTTAAAAAGGAAAAAATTCTAGCTTTTCAAAAACCGGCGGCATAATATTATGATTATTTCTTCCCTTACGCATGCCACACATTTTCTCTAGTTTTTACGTGCCCACGATTTGAGCGAGGATAAAAAATAGGGTTGTTAACCCAACATCACGTTTATCAAAGATTTCCAGTAAAAGCGAAAAGAGACGGTCGCCAGCTTCAAGTGTCTTCTTTCGAGCGTTTGTTTTGGCGGGAAAACGTCGCGGTCGACTCTGAACTGTCAAAGGGTCAGCGACCCCTCACGATTTTGCTTTCTGACCATTTCTGCCACCGGTAATATTTTCTTAGTGTTGCATCTGACGTGACGATGAAAATATTGTCGCATTTCGTATTTTAAAAGAAGTTTTCTGACAGAAATGTCTAGTTAAATAACAGGTTTATATGCAATGAAGTCAACGGCAGGTTACATTACGACTTATACGTCGATTTTTATTGGTTTACTTATTTTTTATATTCCCATCCACCCACGTAAGTAGACATATAAAGAGATTTTTACGTTTATAAAATATTGTTGAATTGCATTAAGTATATTGAAAAAATTGAAGATATTGTAACTTTAAATGATTTTCAAAAAAGTAATATGTAGACAATATACTGTAAATGTCTTGATATTATAGATAATTTTGGCGTAATTTTTTATCTGTAGTTTAAACAGAGAATGAATTCTTATTACAAACCACGTTATTCAATGATATCATTTCTATTAATCAAACTTCATTCATCAATAAATCCACCACTCAATCGAAAATATCCCTTTAATATATTATTATTTCGACCATTCATTTTGTCTATTGTTGCCACTGCATGGGATGATATTACTCCCTTTGTCCATTTTTTCCAATTTTCTATCTCAGCGGGAGACGAACGGCGAGTGTCCGTTCTCGCAGCGGCCACCCAGTCCTCTCGGCGTTAGGCCCCGTTGAAAAATCCGCGACCGGAAGTGTCCGCGGGCGGGGTAACACGGACAGCGGACGTATTGATCCTATACATCCGTCCCGGTTGCACATTGAATGCTTTTAGTGCTCAGTTGCACTCCTGTCTCGCTCGCTCGATAACCCACCCCAACCCCCGAAGCTCGGGTCGGTAATCTTCGGCTTAGGTCGGCTCCTTCACTTTTAGCCCTTAGGCCCTTTTGTTTATTTTGTAGTTGACATGAAAGTTAAGGTGCTTTCACCGACCTTAGGATTTAACTTTGACTCGATTTCATAATAAACATTGGCTCTTATATGGGGGATTATTTGTTCATTTTCGTATACATAGCATTAATAATAATATTTGTATTTTTACATGCTTTATTATTTACCAATAATACAAGCTCTTACAATTATTTTTCATTTCTCTTCTCTTACAAACATAATATCTAGCATACTATTTTCCCAGTTAAATCACCTTAATAAATTTCAGACGGTCACAGCTTCAATTTATAGAACAGGTTTTTGTGATTTATAATCATCTGTAATATTTTGATCTGCGTCCTTAATCTGTCATTATAATAAACCTACTAGTTTCTAGAATAAATTTTAAGAAGGTATTTTTTTAAAACCATATTAGATCCTAAAATATCATAATATCGGCCTCCACAGAAGTTGTATTAACAGGTTTTTTATTTTTACGCGATATGAATTTTGTTCATACCCTGGTTCAAAACACACATTAAAAATAACATTTGAATTTTTGTCAGACCCGTAATTCAAACCCGGGACCCACGATAAAGCCCGACGCATAACTACTGGGCCATCAAAAAGTATACGAGTGCTTTATATTTTATATTACTAGATACTTAATATTAGACTGCATTTTATTCTAAAATTTTTATATTACAATAAAAAAGTATTATTCTCTCATTATTAAATTATGTCAATTTAAAAAACACATATCGTAAAAATACGTGAGATTATTTTTTTAAACTCTTATAATCTAAAATGTTCATTCGGAAATCCTTAAATTTGAAAGGAAAATTTAACCGATTGCCCATAAAGTCCATTCAAGTTGGGTATGGCGTTCGACCCAAACCGATCGGTCGTTAGGTTAGATTTACTGCATTCTTTTGGGTGTTTCAACCCCAAAATCAATACTTGATACAGCCATAAGGTTTCACGGTCATAATTTATTCCTAAGAATATACATATCATAATACCCTTGTTCATCTTCCATTCCTTAGCTATCAAGTTAAATATTCGACTATATTTTATAAAGTTTAAAGTTTAAGCTCAATACCAGGGTTATGTCACCCGCAATTTAAATAATGTGTATAATTATTATTTTTTTTAACATTTTATCGGTCAGTATGTATATGTTTAGTTTAATTATTTTTTGCTTGTAATGAAAAGTAAGAAAAATTATTTTGTATTTTTAATTATACTAATTTACATTTACATATTAACACAGTAATACATAATATGTGGTCAGTCTGTTATAAATTAATACAATTCAAAATAACAATTTCTTAATTTTGTATTTTTTTTTTGATATTTTCAGAAGACATCACAAAATCATTTATTATATAATGGCAATTAGTTTCTCAAACATAGGGTTAAATTAATAGCGTGCATTAAATATTATTCTCATCAATCAGATAAGTAAGCCATAAAAATACCTGTTAACACCGCGCGAAATAATCGCTATAACCTATTTATTGTGAGTTATGTTCATGTTTCTATCATATATTATTATACTAAATCTAGTGTGTACTTACTTATCTAGAGGGTTGAGTAACTACAACAATAATATATATATTTGTGTCGCTAGATTTCAAAATCAGCCAAGTCCACCTTAGGTATTTTTGACTTTTTTGTGAATATCTGAAGAACTACTGTTTTCTAACATTTCTGCATTATCAAAGTGTGGAATTTATTAATTTTAAACATTCTATACTCGAAAAAATGTAAACTTTCACCCTTGTGACTGTATATTTGAGAAAACAAAAAGCTGTTTCTCTCCTATTCATCTATTATGGACTCGGTTGATTTTGAAATCTAGCAACACATATAATACCTGTCATAAAATAAGTCAATATCTATGTGGACCAATACGTTAGCCAAATTCGGACAACAATGATGTAAGAAAATGGTATTTTTTGTAACCATATGTATCTGTTGATTAAATAATTAAATTTGTATGACAAACTCAAGAGTATAATATATACATGATTCTTTACGCTGACATAATTATATAATATTAATTACAACAAAATAATGGAGACATGTAGTTTAGATCAATATTATATTATTGTAGTTCGTTAAATAATTGCAAATCGTGTTCGAAAAATCTCTTTTTGTTATATTATGTATTATTTTATAAATATATATCTTAGGGTCCATATTTTTTATTATTTTTTAGATCAATATTATGCTTTTAAATTTAATGAAAAATGTGTTGTTAATTACAAACATTTAATCCACTGCGTATCAGTTCAAGATGAATAGCATCTTATAAACTCGTTGTGGCTCCCGTAGCCTCAATTTAGTAATTATGTTTTTTTTTTCTGTTATGAATTTCATAATTTTTCTCTAAGAAAAATATTTTTTCTACCCTATAACGATTGAAAAAAGCCTTTGTTACTTAATTCTCCGTCGAGCATTCACGTAATAATAATTGGCCCATTTCTTTTTTATTATGTAATAATTTTGTTATTTAATCATTTATGCATTCTAAGAAAACCATTTGGTAAAGGTTTATGACCCCGGCTCGTACGGCAATTGAAAAAAACACAGTTTAATAGGTACTTAAATATCCCTACGACAATCACGGAGCTTTTTTCGTACACGGAAGCTTGTGACAAAATTTATTGAGATTGATATCCCGTGAGCTTTTTCTAGGTTCATTTTGAGCGCATTGTTAGGGCAATCACACATATCCTTACGCTCAGTGCAGTGATGGGCCGATAAATTTATCAAACGGTCCGCCAAATAGGAACCTACCTAATATTTGAAAATGATAGATAAACAAAAAAAAATACTCGAAATAGTGAGTGCTTTTATTTATTATTAGTGAGTGAGTTATTTTTATACCATCTATCAGTACATCATCAGAATTTTATATACCTATGCCTTGTAATAATAATAGTATATTTTAACAGATTGATTTAAAAAATATGTTTTCAAAATAAATACAAGTAAATAATTTTACATTTCGCATTTTAAATTGTTAATTCAATAATGACAAAACACGATAGTGGGTCTTCAACAATAAATATGTACTGAATTAAACATGGTTGAAAGCATCACACATTCATATCGACTGGATACTCAACAAAAGAACTGTTGCATTTTTAATTGTTTATTGACACATACCAAAATAAAACCTATCAACGGAACAGCTATCCTTATATTGTACAAAAATCAAAATACACCTAATAGGCGTAATATGCTGCATTATATATAATAATTTCTATTTATTACTTTTATCTTTATAAACGGCTCGCGTGAGTCATTTTAAGATATGCCCAGCACTACTTCAATGATATCCCTAAACAAAATTCGCGTCTGTTGTGGGCGGCAATTTCACGGTCTGGCGGTAGGCGGACTGCTGGTAACCAAGAAGCCTACGCAGCCCTTCGACGAGGGACGTTGGACCGCTCTGCGGAAGCCACTTTGTGGTCGAGATCTGCGGATCCAGAGGGAGATGTCCAATAGGGTGGACATAGCTGTATACATAATTAGCTAATTTTATTTGGCATTTACCCATCTACAGCAACTGGTTAATCTTATCCAACTTTTTTTTTCTTTATTTGATTTCTTTCCTATATTAAATTTATTTAGTTAGACTTTAATAATAATTGTTGTCATTGGACTAAAAATAGATAATATCTAATTAATAAAATACTATTTAAAATTAATGCCATAATAATGTAATAATGTTTAGCCAATGTTTCCTAAATTGTAGTATCTACGCGTAAAATATTAAAAATAACAAAACCCGTTAAAAATTGCGCTTAAAATAGTGAGTTTATAATTATTGATCTAAAAATTATTAAACAAATAATCATAGCTTAAAAGAATTATTTTGAAAATCAATTTGTTTAAATATACTAACTAATTGGACAATATATTATACTATGTATAACGACTTTGTATTTGAATTAATTATATTTTAAATAGTGTATAAATCTAGGCATCTCCATGTCTCCACGATAAAATACATATAGCCACCAAATAATAGGCTCTTATTCAAAATACTAGAAGAGAAATGGGGGGTGGGGTCCGAAGACATACAAAGACAACGATGATTATATTTTGTAAAAATAAAGACAACATCTCTTTGGTTAAGACGTTAGAAAAAGCCTGCGACACAAAGAGAAAAGTAAGTAGTTGCATGCTAACTGCTAATTACGTATCAAAATATGCCATGCCTATTTTTTTCGTTCTATTTTCCAAACATGATGGCACATTGTTTTACTTTCACTCGCATTCTTGGTCCTCCGTACTTAGACGGGAAAACAGCAAGCACAGGGGCGCAGGCAGGCGGCCCGGCCGAGAGGAGCGTGCATAATGCAGCAACCCGCCCGTCCTCGGCCGCTTCATAAATAATGTCCGTGCCCCAACACCGACATCAATTACCCACCATTTCGGATTTTGCCCCCCTGCCGAACCTTCTCCCGCACCGCCACTGAGCTGCGTGAATACCTACCGCCTTTTTATTTTAACCCTGCTTAGGAAATACTTCACATAAGGATTCCAGCCATTCACTCAGTCAAATTCATATCTGATAAATTAATACATGGTATATTAGCCATCCTTAATAGGAACGGTTTTCTTTTTAAAAAGTTTTAAACGACAAATACGTTCAAACGAAATATATTAAAATAATTTTCATATTTTATTGGTGCTATGGTAGAAATATATTATCAATCTTTTTTAACTTAACGTAACTCTTCTGTACGAAAGGTCCACCTAAATTGTTCCCATCGACGAAATAGATATTGTTATGGGCATCTCATTGCCACCTAACTTGCCTTCGATGGCACAGGTCAACAATCAAAGAGGCCACCAGATTTTCCACGGTTTCCTCAGGGCCACGTGTGTTGCATCAAATTGTTGGCGTGGAGCACTATCGTTAGTATGGTAAGAGGTTGTACGTAACGCACCCTGTCCAAAGATGCGTTGACCGATATAGATTGCACGTCAAGCAATACTAATAATTATAGTAATTTAACCTACATACTTTATATTATATTACTTCAATTATGAACTAATTAGTTTTTAATGTTAATATACAATCAATAGTGTTGGCCGTTTTCCAAAAAAAGACA
The DNA here is from genome assembly GCF_057557595.1 of Rhyacophila brunnea. Taxonomy (NCBI): domain Eukaryota; kingdom Metazoa; phylum Arthropoda; class Insecta; order Trichoptera; family Rhyacophilidae; genus Rhyacophila; species Rhyacophila brunnea. Next base: position 26,108,944 of record NW_028233350.1, read on the forward strand.
GGCTGATTAAGTCAATATTAACTAAGATTATTTTTGAATCACAATCAATACAAATATCAAGTTTTGGTACAAGTCGGTTAGCGGCAAACACATTTTGAAAATAACCGATATACTGGGTTATTTGTTAGGTTAACCTAACCAAACCTAACCTAAACTCACCCAAACTAACAAATAATCCAGTAAGTATATCGGGTATTTTCAAAATGTGTTTGCCGCTGTATTCCACATAACCGACTTGTACCCAAGTTTTTTTTTGAATAATTAGTATTTATCTAATTCGGGGTGCTTAAATAATATTGACATGAGACAAAGAAGTTGAGCTTTTACTGGAATCACTCGGTGAAATGGATTCTTCGCGGTCATAAAATGTATAAACTGCCCAATTTTATGACCAGAGGCGTTTGATTTGATGGGTTTTTAAGTGCCCGTACCATAGATATGGAACAAAAGACGACATGTCCACATCCCGGTCATCTTTGGTGATCTTACTCATCCTGCATTATATTATTTCTTAGAAAAATGCTTTCGGTGGAATATGACACCGCGGTTAATTTACGACTGTGCATTATTCATCGAGCGTTTTTATTGGTAAATAATAATAAAAAATATATATTTTGATAGTAAAGCAGTCATGGTTTATTTTTAGGTAATAACAATAGTTTTATTGTGGCCGTATTGACAGGTATTCTTCCACCACCGATAGCTTATAGCTGTCATAAAAAATATTTACTAAAAATAAAACATCTCAGCTTTCTAAATAGCAACTTGATATTATTATTTATGTTCTGGCGATACTTTAAAAAAATATTGTCATACTGATAATATTGCGTTTACTTCAATTAAACCCACTTATGTGATGGCATTGGATAAATGTATAGTCGTAATCTTGACTTATTTTGTAATTTACCTACTTATAAGAGCTTAACTTTGCTTTTCATTTATATCGGGAATTTAATGAATGCTAAAATTATCAATTATTCTTTTATTTTGCTAACTGTCAATTCATGGTGGAACTGCATTGTATTGTTGTTTTAATTTAATAAAACGCAATTTTTTTGTAGTACTTATTCCATTTTTAATCAATAGATTAGGACCGGTTTCGTCCGCCTCAGTGAGTTGAGTTGAAAATGTCCCTCTGAGGCGGACAAAACCGGTCCTAATCTATTGATTAAAAGTGGAATAAGTACTACAAAAAAATTGCGTTTTATTAAATTAAAACAACTATCAATTATTCATACATAAATATAATAACGAGTACCGTAAATACTAAATGTTTCATTATCTACTGATAATGATATTTAATATGATCTTACAAGGTTCAGGTAAATAAGGTAAAGGTAAAATAATAATAGATAAAATAATAATGTCATAGTTCTATATAAATATTCAATAAAAATTAAAACCTAACCAATGGTTCTTGTGATAACTCTATAGTAGATTTAGTTAAGGGTTGTGGAAAATCAAGCTAATCTTCCATTGGAATTCGAAATGCCACACGTGCCATTCTACCAGAGAGCCATTTTCGGCAATGTGTTATTTCTCTCTTTCACCCGCCACAATCACGTTTTTTAAGGCTTATATTTTCTAATTCACTTAGCAGATTAAATTCGACTGATTTATTTGGCGATTAAATGTGCACCGTGGTACTTTCTGCCCCTCGAAACCTCACTAAGAGGAAAGGGCACATACAGAAGCTGCTGCGAGGGTGGAGTTTGCCTATGCAAATTATTTTATTACACGTACTTACGGAGTGCATGTAAATGGCAATATAATAAATGACACATTATTTATTGTAAAAAAATAAAGTTCTCTTTTACATTTAAATTATACAGTAAAATACCTAGATACTAATAATATATCATTGTGTTCTAACACGTTTCTTGAAATATGCGTAATATATTATTCGGATGATAATAGTTTCTTGAATATAGCCGGATTAAAATATATTATTATAATATAATAACAGGATATTTCAAATTGGTCTGTTATGCTTATTATACTACTTTGCCTGTCAGTAATAGTACATACATAATTGTACTAGGTACTTATATTTTTTTATATTTATCAGGAATTTAGCTTACAAGGTTAGTTTGAGAAATTCGTTATATCTTTTCCATACACTTATATCAATACATTTATAGTATTATTCTAAATACATTATATCGTACATTAGAGGAAACAATATTAATTAGTTTATTGAAGTATTAACGTGTTTATTTTAAATGGCCGAATGCTAAATAAAACTGTTCCTGAATAAAATTAACAGATTCGTATAATTATTCATATATCAATATCAATTAATTCAAACTTACAAATGTCTATGAAACATCGCTCCGCCCCAAATGTGGAGACTCGAAATTTTCACCCTGCCGAATAAAGAAGATTCTCTTTGAATACATAAATATGCTCTGTTGATTCTAGTTGCTGACGCAAATTACATTTGGATTTAATTGCCTGAGCAAACATAAGTCTTCCCAGTGGCACATAATAGCTTTAGCATTTTCGGATGCGGATTTTAAAGGGCGGACACAGGTAAATAAGAGTACGAGCTTTTTCTTGTATATTGATATGCCATGTAGGTACGTATATCAGTGGCTAAGAGTACCTTCTTGAATGGAGGAAAATAACCTTACCATAACTGAGATCTATACTAATACTTTTTTATCAAAAATATTGGTGAATTTAAAAAGATCTTACTTCATAATGATACTTCAATAGGTCTAGATTTTAAAGAATGTTAACTTTTATTTCTCACAATTAATTCCTTTAGACCACCATTACCCTGACGGTTCCTGTAATGAAAATGGTGGTATATTCAATAAAATATAACATTGTCTTCTATTTTGGCCAAAATATCAATAGAAATAGGAGTTACCCACTGGTTATTTGTTTTAAATTTCACTTTATTAGGTTATCAATATAGATGCGTCTTTAAAGTCCCACTTGCCAGGGACATGATATATTAAAGTAGGTATCGGCTCTGATAATTATCTGTTACATATATTTTCATACAAAATTTTATTATTAGATTCTCAATTAATTCATACAGTTAATAGAAATAACCTGTTCGTTTAGCGTCACACAATTAATATATACTTTTTTATTTGGCATTAGGCTTATTTTGATTAGGCAGTACTATCTGAATAAAACTGTATATTGTGTGAAATATTATTTTTATGGGTCCAATGGTGGTTTTATTTTTCTGCTGAAACATTTGCTTCGAGTTTCGGTTATTAAAATCGGCTACCGAATAAAATAATATTGTGAATAAAAATAAACTAAGTGCCTATTTATATAGATCAGTAAATAAGTAGTACATATAATTTGAAAAAAGACTACCTACTTGGTAATCAGGAGAATGTTGAAGATGAAACTATATTTAACTTAGCTCTGTTTATGTGTATACTTGTTTTTATATCACCCATCGCTTACCTCCCTGTAACAGGCAACTTTGACGCGATTACCGACAGATGTCACTAGGTCAATAATTGTTAAACCATATTAATTTAAAACGTTTCTCTATTTTTTCTTCAATATTTTTACACTAAAATAATATGGGGAATTATGGGGAAGGGAACTCCAGAGCAAATTCTGAACATCAGACAACTAATTGAAAAATGCAGAGAGTTTAATACCCCTATGATGTTATGCTTTATTGACTACCAGAAGGCATTTGACTGCGTAAGATGGAACTGTATGTGGAAGGTACTTCTGGAAATGGGAGTTCCATCACACCTTACCTGTCTCATCAAAAACTTATATAACAATAGCCACACAAAGGTGAGAGTAAATAGTGCGTTTTCTGAGAGTTTCCGAACCGAGAAGGGAGTTCGTCAGGGATGTGTTTTATCTCCCCAGTTATTCAATATATATGGAGAGCATATAATGCGAAGAGCCCTAGATCATTGGCAAGGCAGAATAACAATTGGTGGCCAGAAAATAAATAACTTAAGATTCGCAGATGATACCACACTAATCGCTGCTGATGAAAGGGAACTCTCAGAGCTGCTACACCGGGTAAAGGAAGAGAGTCGCAAATACGGCCTCCTTATTAATAGGAATAAAACCAAGTTAATGGTTATTGATCGGGCCAACCTTCTACCAACACCAAGTACACTCCAAAACCTCGAAACAGTCGACGAGTTTGTATATCTTGGATCGACCATCAGTGGAAAGGGCGGATGCGAAGCGGAAATAAGAAGGCGCACACAAATCGGGGAATTTCAATTGCCACAAAAATGATGCTTGTGCAAACATTAGTGTTCTCGATATTCCTATACGGAGTCGAGTCGTGGACCCTGAAGGCAAGGGAACGGAAGGCAATTGATGCCTTTGATATGTGGTGTTGACGCCGAATGCTTCGCATTTCTTGGACGGAGCACAGGACGAACCAGTCAATCATCCAGGGACTGAAGAATAAAGGAACGGCTCTCGACGATATGTCTGAGAAGAATTCTGCAGTTTTTTGGACATATTGTCAGGCGCGGACCGGACAACCTGGAGAGACTGGTAGTTTTGGGTAGCCTCCAGGGAAGGCGAAGCAGAGGAAGAGCGTCTGCGCGATGGAGCGACTGAAAGAGCTGACTGGGGGCACCATCCATTCTGCCCTGAGAGAAGCGGAAGATCGAGAAGGATGGAAAGTCTTGGTCGCTCAAAGGATGGCGAAATTTAAATGTAGTCACGATCCTCAGCCATGAGTGCACGACCAAGAAGAGAGAATACATATTGATTTGAAAATATACATGAACCACTTACTTACCTTGGTATGACATCTAAAAGATTTTGCGAGTTAATTCGCTTTTAGCATGACCGTACATAAGAACTTTGGCGAATAAACTCGCTAGTAGCCCCTAAATGGGGTAAACAAATGTATATAATAAATAATATCAATCTGCGCTATATTAGACCATGGATAATAATATTATTATGTTATTATGCTCAGTATTAAAAAATATTTTTCAGGTAAACGATAAATTTTTAAATGAGTCTTCGCCACTCCTATATATTATGTATACACACGATATGTATAGGTAAAGTCTGTACTGTAAACAACGCAAGCTTTTTAATAAATTTATTTGCAATAAAATCGCTTTAAAAGCTTATTTTACTTCACGGTATTGTTTTGTACTTAATCCTTTTAACATATACGCAGGTGGGTACTTATAAATATTAAATGGAAATGTTCAATGTACGAGTACACTAATGTATATGAATGAATACACGTAAACCATTGCAAATTCAATCACTATTAAGACTACTTACAATTACATAATACAATATTGTGTTTCTACACTTTACTGAGGTTTTCTAATTTTAAATCACATTTTTTTTCTTTTTTTTGTACATATTATATTGAATTGTTTTATTTACTTACTTACATGGTTATGGAATAGGTACCTCTACTAGTTCTACTACGTAAATAAAGCTAAGATACTTTATCGTAATCGTCTGTTATAATACTGAGCATTACTTGTCTTTTAAGTTTTTGTTCAAGAATAATAATAAATTAATACATTAGATGTTTAGAAAAAACACGTAGCGTGATTTCTCAAATTAATAAAGTCATTTATTTTTTATTTATTTTAACAATACAATTAAAATAATATCCTGGACAGTTCATTGTCTAAACAAAAGCAGACAATCTTTATTTGTGGTCATAATTTTACTGTAACGCGGCTTGGCCATACAGTGCAAATGAGTCCGGTTATTTATAAAGCAATTAAACCGACACGGCATACACACGTGAGGCAGTGCGACAGAAACACATAATATCAGGGTTGGAAAAAACAAACAATTTTACCGGTTATTTGTTTCAAACGTATTGACTACCATTGTACATTTTCATTATGATTCATCGTATTATAAATATGTCTAATAATATGAAGCGCCTAGTTTCAAATTCCCCTAAAACGGTTTTTGAAAAATTTTCAGTTAGATATGTATTTAGATGGAAATTTTTTAACCTGTATGATAGCCAAAGATTGAACTTTAAAAAACGCCAAAAACCGTCAATACGTATGATCAGGGTCAATTTCAAAACCCGCTAAAATGGTTGGGTGTGCTTTTCAAATACCCCTAAAATGGATAAGCTAAAATACTATTTATTTAGAATGTACGAATTAAAAAATAAATACATAAAGTTCACAAATTTAAAAGATATGAGTTTTTCTCATTTATCTCAGAACTACCTATAATCGTTTTAGGGGCTTTTGAAACTAGGAGCTTCATATATTGACGTAATTGTTAAGGTAATTTATTAACGTATATAAACGTGATACTGATATTGGAGTATTATCTTTCACCATACAATAAATACCTTACCGTTATGAAATTTGTATTTTTTCATCGAATTATTAATCTTAGGCAAAAAAAATTTTTTGTTAATTTAAAAAAAATACAATTTCAAAACCATTTTAAATGAGTTTTATCACGTAATCGCCCGTTCAATTAATTAATTATTATCAAATATGTGTATTATATTTAATTGACTTGAAATCAATTAAAGAAAACAATAAAAACACTTACCAATCCCGTTACCAGATTTTAATTTATATTATATTTTACTATTCCATGCAAATCTCATTAATGTATGACAATTTCTTTACAGATATTTAATTTTATAAGACTGACTTAGCAAAAAAATCAAACAAGACTATTTAAAAAAAGGTGTAGCTTTTCTTTTCTGGTTGGTTTGTCTATTTAAATTAATAATTCAACTACTCTTTCAATACTTGAAAACCTAACCTGTATTTAAAATCATCATTCTTAGTGCGTATGACAATAATATTTCTCGATAGACATATATAAAAAAATATATTGAATAAATGTATAAAATCAGTTAAATACGTCAACCCTGTCTGCAATCTAGGATGCCACTATATTTCTCGCGGTTTCGTGCACGACACTATTGCCATCTGTCTTTTTAGACATTATGCTCCATATGTGAAAACTGAGATAATCCTAACAATAAATAACAACATAATTAAAAATAATAAAGAAACGAAGGCGTTCTGGTTCATTTAGATATATCATCAGAATATTGAATTGAAGTATGGACAGATCTAATGTTGGAAGGATTTACAGATTGATAAAGGTTTTTTATAAGTCAAATTATTGACATATTGCATGAACTTCTCAAACGCTGAATATTATGTACAACCCAACAGTCATTATTAAGGATCTAAGGTTGAAATGAATAGTTATAAATAAAAATATTAATAACAAGAACAAAATATTGTCAACAACATTTTAAATAAACTATTTTTCTATTCAACAAATAATTCACAAGATTTATTAATGTAACATTCTTTTATTGAACATGGGTGCATAATCTTAAAACATTTCTGAGGAATATGCAACCACTAGAAAAAATCGTTTCGAAATAAACCCTAAATATACCCTGACCACTAAGTTATTAATACGTGTCCTATCTAATTTAGATGAAGTTAAGTAATGATTTTTATAATACTTGTAACGCAATTGAGAAAGCGCTTCAGAGAGTATTGTAAAAAGCATACAATATTGACTATAACTATAACAATATACACATTTCAGTATATCGTATTCGTAAACTAATGTCTTTGTGTGGTAAATACCAAGTGTTTTTATAGATTTCATAAATTTTATAAATTAAAGGTAAACTTGAATGGTTTCGATGAGAGAATATAATAATTAATACGTTTACATACATTTACATAAGATAAGGTTGTACCTGCACACGACTCTATATACTTCATTAAATTATCAATTTAAAAAAATCCCTATGAATTGACACTTAACCCTTTCACCCACCACACACGTCTTGCTATCACACATTCACCCACACCGTATATGTAGGGTGGGAGGAAAAGGGTGATGGCCTGCTCAAAAAGGTGGAGCATAAATTAACCCACAACTGCTGTATCCAATAAACTTGTGTTTTAATGTACTTGTATCTCGAAACTACGGCCGTAGTACCTACTGGCAACTGAATTACGTACATAATTTATTTTGATTGTTTTTTTTTTATATTGTTAACTGCATAGTTTACAAGCTTCTGATAATCGATAAATCAATAGTAAACAAAACTATAATAATAATTAATTAATATTACGAAGATATTTGATTTAATAATTTAATTTATATCTGTCCATTTTTTCTACATATTATTATAACAATAAAACCACTGAACTGTAATATTAATGAGATTTTCACAGCTGACTTTTGGTAAATGGACTTTCATTTTGATTATCGATAAAATGAGGTGAAGTGCGGGTATGCGTTTAGAAATCCAACAAATTATTAAATTACAAAAATATGAAGAGAAGCGCGCGCTTACGCATGGAACATTTTTTTGCCATTTTCTCGTTTAGTTTTTCTTTCAGTACTTTGCGTAGACGAAGTTATGACAAATTAAAGTTGAAAATAATGCTCATAGTTAATTTGTTCCGATTAATACTTCTAAAAAAACGTAACGTTGATACAATATCACATAAAATATATTATGCTGCGACCATTTTATTAAATCAAATCATGGAATCATTGTTTACATAGCACAGTGATTTATTATTATCGAAAATTGTCGCAATGTCAATAATATTATAAATGTCGTACCTACCTAACCATACATTTTCCAAATTCTGACGTCAGTGGTAATGAAATAGAAAAAAATATCGCGATGTTTATACTCTTCTAGCAATGCAAGAAAAATCGTTCAGCCATCGCTAAGGCTTAGAGAAATATTTGTTTTACCCTTCTCTATGCACTTTATCAACATTTTGTCTCTGTTTCCCCATTCTTCCCTTGGGACGTGTCCATACATTCTTTCTCTACTCGTTTATGTAATGCATTTATTACTAACTCTTTCACATAGTTTACCAAACGATCTCTATTGTCCAATTTTTGCATCTTGGATTTACAGAATATTACACTTACGTCAAACGTTTTCATTTGTTTAAACTGTATACGTATGTCTTTTTATATCTTTAAGTCGGTAAACTATTTTAGTTATGAATAGTGTAATTTTCCCTTTTATTGGCGGAAGCAAGCAGTTTTTTTCCCAATAGTATAATGAACCTTACAAGTCACACATAAATACACAAATTACACATTTATTTAGTAGTTTGTGACCTTCTGTGGGTCGTTACTCATGGGTTGGATATCCGTGCTTTAGAGTATAATTTAAAAAATTGGAATACATTTTCAATAAATACCTTCATTTCATAGTTGACAATATATTGCTTGTTGGAATAACATAAACACATTTCAATTAATGGTTAAATTTAGAAGTCTTCATCCATTGGTTAATTAAAGCCCAAAACAAAGACTTGTAAGTTTTCCCCTTTAGTTAAAAGTCTTTAGATAGCATCATTCAATTAATCAAAAAAGCAATTCTCCGCGGCTCCCTTCGCGAATCAATATCAATGTTTATTTTCCCCGGCGATACTAAAATAATGAATAACTTTTCTCAATATCTTTATTACTGCATCGGAGGTTTTACTCCACTCTAAAAAAAAGCACTGAACGTTCCCTTTCATACTTACGATTATTACTACTTCTTGCAATAATCATTTATAGTATTTTCCGGCCATAATCGATATGGGGAGAGCTTGCTGCCCTTGGTAGATAGAATGCACCTCGTGTTTACTCAACAAAACCACGGGGACTTACAGGGCTGTGAACAGGGACAGATAAGAAAGTTGTGTTTGTGCACCTGAGGAGTAAATTACTATATCTCATTATATGAATCCGTAAATAGGAAACAAGCAATCATAACCAATAATGTTATATATTACTTTAATGTCTCTATATTGAAAAAAATGTTAAATTATAATTATCAAGAAAACCTGGAAACATTAAATTGATATATTTACTATATTCTTATAGTATCATCACCCATCTACTCGTAATATAACGTGAAGTAGGTATATATAGGCACTTAATGAATCCATGTATCAATTCAAATTTCACTGTAAAAATAAAACGTACTACCTCTTTATTTACTAAGTGTTCAATTATTAAGTAGGCATACTACTTTTATCATCCGGGGGTTTTGGGTTCCGGTGAAGTCACAATACATGTACATAATATGTGATTTTATCAAAGACTGTGTGTGTTTGTGATTGTTTCACTACGCTACACTACTGTTTCACTACACTAATATCATTAGGTATCATTTCCTGTTGCAGTATTAATAAGAATACTAGTTTCTTGTTGTTGTTATCATTGACGAAATGTCGCTTCAAAAAAATTATAATCTGTAAAATAAAGCATTATATTCTACCGGCTTAAAACCATTTAACTTGGTTTACATAAATAATTGTTTTGTAATATATATATTTTTAAACTTATTAATTATTTTTGTTTCTCATCATGTTGCGTAAACTGTCTAATTGCAGCCCTGTTATAAAGCTTTCCAACCTTCTTGCGGTCAATAGCCTCCCACACGAAAAATAGGACCTACTTCACATAAGGTCGGCATCTTTGAGAAATGGCCCGTTATGCGAATGGAAACTGTTTTTTTCCCCGTTCCTGCAGGGCGGTAAATCTTATCATTCCTCACCCTCATCTATCTACCTAAGACCTGTGTTTCCGATTCGTTTATTATAGGTACGTTTTGGAAACGTTTCCTGTTTATTTTTCAGATCAGGCATGACTTTATTTCCTTTTTACATTACGCAAAACGAATATTGCATTACACAAGTATATGCAACAGCTCAATAAATTGCTTAAATTTTAAATCTATTCTTAGAGGAATATTATTTTATGTTAGACAATCTATAATATATCAACTCAAGCAATGTTTTTTTTTATTATCAAACTATATATAATGCCCTAAATAGCCTAAAATCTAAACTAAATTAAAACATCGACTTTGTCATGCCAGACTATAAATCATAAAAAAATACTATAATTGAATGTAGGTAATTCATTTCTCTAATAGATATAAGTTTAAAATGAACAAACCTACTCTAAAAAAATTACAAGTCATAATCAGCTGTTCTGTCAAAACCTTATTATATCAGAATTATCTATGTCAAGTATACATATCAATGAAAACAAATAATCAGATAGATTTTCAGGTAAACTATTTTTGATAAACCTTATTTTTATAAATCCCCTATACGATATGGACTATATATGGACTGTGAAGCATGGAGGCGTTCACGTATGTTCCATAATGCATTTTCTATATCCGTAATAGAATCAAATGAGCCGAATAATTTCACTTTCTTCCCTTTTGATACAAGTAACTAGCTTTTCGATTGATCTCACCGCTGCGATACACTATCCAATATTTATATTGGAAGACATTCAGAATATTCAAACACCAAGATCACTTTTTATTAATATCTCTATTTTGTATCATTATATCTTTTAGACACATTCTATTATAATACTGCAGTGTATTTTCAATTAAACCTTTGTGTTACCTACGATCTATTTTTATTATACTTTATTATTACATAATATAATTAATTATTTTAACTTTGTAATTATCGGCTTGAAAACTATAACAATTTGATCTTTTCTTTTTTCACACCATGATAATATTATTAATTTACCTAAATGCACCACCAATTTTATTATATAAAACCAATCAGAATCTTATATCAGTATAAAATAACATATATGTACCTACCATATTTATATATTATAACAAGATTAACAAGTAGGTAAGTAAATACTTATTATTTTGACCATGTAATAAAAATCCATTACATTACTTTTTTATATAGTGCGGTCTTCATTCAAACAGTCCAGTGCTATCAAAAACATTCGTTTCATTACTCCGCATCTTCGATATATGTATTAGATATACTTAGCAACGGTTCTCAAATGTTCGTAATAACTAGGTTTAGGATTCTTAGGGATTTAATTATTTTTTTTGTGTGGCCCCACAACAAAATATGAAAAATATCTATCTGTTTCAGACAAATTTGAAACATTTAAGCCCTATTTGTTAGAACCTATTTTTAAATATTTTTGGATAATTACATATTTTTATATATTTTAGGTTTAAGCACATATTTTCACATAAACACATAATTAATTAACACAATAACACTAGTAAACAAAATTGATATGTTAGAATCATCTATAAAGTCACTAGTGGAGCAAATTTATATTTTAAACAATACTGCTGCTAAAATAATAAAATGCTCCTGGACCAATTGGAATAAAAATAAGTATAAAATTAAATAGTGTTTTAAATAAAAATACTGCACTTCAAATGCTGCAGAACATTAAAGCTGTTTTGGAAAATCCATCAGATGCCTCAGATGTTTCAATTTTTTCTACTTCAGAAATAGTTCCATTTACATACGCATTAATAACATAGAAGTGGAAAGAAGTTTTTCCATGTATAAAAATTTGCTAGGATCAAAACGTCAAAGATTCACTTTCGACATTTTGAAGCATATTTTTTTTATTTATTGTGATAAAGCGTTTTCTGTTTGTGAATAAATAATAAATTAAATTGTTGAAATATATATGATTTATTGTTACTTAAATTTTTAGCACCTATTTTTGTTTTTTAGCACATACCTAATTATGAAATTTTAAGAACATATTTTCCAATTATAACAACATATTTTAGGTACCTATTATTCATTTTTTAGCACCTAAAAATCCTAAGCCTAGTAATGACCATCGATTGTCAGTATCTACAAAATTGTAAAACATATGAAAGGTAACAAAATACCCTGTATGGTGAATACATGTAGTACCAATAATTATACGATTCGATTAGGAACCATTAAAATATTCTTTCTAGAATTATCACTAGTAAGTATTCAAATAAAATATATATTTCTCTGCATTAATTAAATAATTGTTAGATTTAATATAACATGTACTAGATTTGTTTTGATTAACTATATAACTAGATAAATATTTTTATAAGATAAGCATGTATTATATTGGTACTTACATTTGAAAGATTTAAAATGTAAAACTGTAATTCTAATGAAAATAAAATGTTTTACAAACACTGCTTCATAATATGAAAGTGTACCCCTTTGATTATCCACACACATTCAGATGTTTGAAGAGGTAAATCATTGATGACATTTTTTTAAATCAATTTGTTATTTTATTTGGTAGTATGGAAAGTATGAGGTCTCCGTAGGAGTCTATATAAACAAATTATTATGCTTCTTTGTCTCTTCTAATTTATTTTTTTACAACAAATTAAGATATATTTTACGTATTTTGTATTCTATTTAAATGCACTCTTGTTTTGTTTGACCTTTACTAACTGCTGTATGTATATTTTGATATAGAAAAATGTAATTATTATTGTTTTGTTAAATAAGATAAATTAATTCGATCAATGAATCGACCTTGTCCGAGGCCGGCTACTGCAGCTAGTAACATATTTATTATTATTATGGAAGATATTGAAATGTTTTGTTTTGATTTTTTTCATCAGACTAGGTTATATCTGGTGGATTCTAAGAACTGCCATTTCTTTCGTATGATGTAGGTACTAAAACTAAATCTAAATAATAGTAATCCAGGATCTTGATAATTCCGTTTTTGTATGAAAACAACATCCTTTTACCAAACAGCGAATGCTTACAAGGATCGGCCGGCCAGTCGTTATTTTTGTGAACGCGTGCAGACATAATGCGCTCGGTGTAGCTGTGTCTCGTTTGCACTAACGCGTTTACCTAATAGCGGCGTCTTGCTCTCGGTGTGGAATAGCAGGCTTTTTGAAACATTTGGCAGGAGAGGTTGTCAAAGATCGCAAATGAGAGTTTTTTATGATCTCCTAATGGAGTCATTTGATATATCCGTGAAGAGATATTCTAACAAGGTGTATTTTTATATTCTTCACCACTATTATGCGATCGTGGGCTCGTTATTAATTGAAAACCTCTCTATGATACTAACTTTCATCTTTTATTATACCTATTAAGAATATCATGTTTTTACAGTATAAAATATACTTAGTTACTTACTACTAAAATTGTTTTACATAACTTGGGAAAGCCTCGAAAACATATTAGAGATAAAAAAAAACCTAACAGGATGAGATTCGAACACAGATCTTTTGATTGCCGGTCAACTGTTTTTACCAATTAAGTTATTGAGTCAAATTCCACAATTGCAGTTATTTCTTAATGCTATCTTCATGCATAGTAAATACTAATAACTACTATTTCTTTTTGTTACAGGTACGTTAACAGTTGCAGTGTTAAACTTACTACAAGAAACGACTAACTACACACTAAGTGATAATGGGGTAAATATACTCGTATGATAGAATAATAGATATATTCCATACAATGACATGATACAACCCTATGAGGTATGTGGGGTCTAAGACTAGCCAATGCGCTCTATATAGACAGATATTTTCAATGACGTGGTGTGCATTTTGTTTTTGAAACTTTATTTTAATGTATAAAATTGTTCATGTTTTTTTTATTTTTTTCTTCTTCTCTCTTGTGAGGGTAATATTTTTTATAATATAAATATCTTGTGAACGAATATTGACTTGTTTTATCCACACTATTTTGTTTTCTTAAATAAATAAATGAATACATATATTGTATTAATTAGATTATGCAACGTATTCATTAAAAACTAAGTAGGATCAGCAGGAAAAATTAAATATTTAAATACCCTTATACATTAGATGATTTTTCTTAAAGACATTGATTTAAACGTAACTATACGGATTGCTCACCAATTTACATATTAAACACACCTGTATACTTAAATCCAATCATTTTGGAAAATATCAATTAAACCATGTATGCTTAACCCTGTTCAATTAAATTGCAGTTTGGTGTAGCAATATATATATTATAATTTCTTATATTATTAATACCTATATGCAGCGTCTTCCTTTAGTTAGATATGCTTATATCCTGCAGGCTATAAATTAGAAGTGATCTATATTTGACCACGTGCCCATTCACGGTGTAAATGAGATCACGGTGTAAATGAGAGAAATTGCAGAACTAACCTCCCACTGGTAGTGGCAATTGGGAGGGAAATAACTGATCTCAACATACGTTGTGAACGTCTTAAATTTTTAATTTGTAAAGATGTTTACTATATGCAATTAAATTTAATTTAATTTGAATATCATAAGTAGGTATAATTAATTTAAAAAAAAATTAATGTAAAATATAAAAATTACAAATCCTATTTTTCGAATTGACGATATTTTGTTTTTCTTTATAACCCTAAAATGTCGGTCTTGTTACGAAAATACAGTGTCCAAACACGACAAAACCGCCGTTTATTTTACATAACGTGTTATTAGTGATTCATTTATTCATTTGTTTAATCGAAAAACTTTACTTTTTAAGTAGAAATGCATGCTCAGAACGCATTGTTATTTGTGTAAGTCTGATAGCGATCAGTATGTAATCTGAGTACTCGTTCTGATTTCTGAGAGGGCCCTTCTGGTCACGTGGCGACTTAACTATATTTTAGAGTCGTTAGATATAATGTCTCATTCGGATTTCAATCCCCGTCATATGGTTTTCTATTACTCTACGAATGGTAATTGTGAAAATTAGATAAGTCGAGCGCTATAAGGGTGTGGTGGTTTTAAAAGGCTTCCTCAGCGCAATAACACATTTTATTGGCAGTGGAAAATTGCAAATAAAATAAATTGTATTACACCAGCTATTAAGTAGTTAAATAATTTATTTATTTTATTTGCGATATTCAGACTAGGTATGTGTAAAATTGAACTAACAGAGATTAAAATTTCTTACTGTTTTTATAATATGTACTAAAATATTAAAAATATATAAATCTAGGATTGACATAATTTTGAAAACACTCATGAGAAAATATAGCCAAAAAAAAAATTGAAAAAAGTAAGACACGCGGCAGGAATCGAACCTGCGTCTCTTGAGTATCGCATGCTACACATCACTACGCTACGACTGCCATGCTTAATTGTGACAATTTTTAACTATTGGCCTTTATAATACCTGCTAATAAGCGCTCTCCAAATTGAGTTACGGTAGGCGATCGGTTGTTGTATTCTTAATTAAAGTATTTATTACTTTAATTACTAACCGACGTCACGGATCAATCAGGTTTGATTGTGTGTATTACTTTTTTCAAAATAGATTTTTTCTATTGGCTATATTTTCTCATGGGTGTTTTCAAAATGGGTTTTAGGTTCATGGGTTATTCAAAATTAAAAGAAATTGTTGAACATTGCGTTATAATAAGCTTCCAAATAATTAAGATTATGCATATTATGTTGATACTAATAAACTAAGTATTTTTTTATAATAATATACTTACTTACAAAACCATATTAAATTTAATACTTTTTTTAGTAAATAAATGATTTTAATTAGCAATTTATAATTTTATGTAAATTAACTTCTTGTCTACGTTTATTAGTGTCTAGTATGGTTTTATTTATTCTTTTTCATCACCACCTTTATAACCAATAATGACTGGATTATTTAGCTATCAGCTAGGATTCTCTACGACTCAACCAAATCCCTTTTGTCATTATTCGATGCGCATGAGGGGGTATGTGGTGAGGGTAATTGCACACATTTTAATTTTTACTTCGTCTATCCATATTAATATAGCGTGATTAAGTATACTGATGTAATAATATTAAATAATGAACTACATTTCCTACAATAATTAAATCAGACAAGTATTGTATAGTAATTGCACTAGTAAGTGTATCTATGCTAAACGGTGATTAAAACTATTTTTAAATTAAAATTCAATAACTAGCGTGATAACGATACCAACAATTAAAAAAGATATGCCGCAAAAACGCTACAGAATGTTCCGTAACACCCTAACCAAGCTTAACGTAGTTGCAATGGTTCCGTGAATGAATGACTCGCTCAGACTGATTGAATGATAAGCAACCCCACGTGTGCTCCCTCTTTGCAACACGTGGCATTTTGTCATATGTAAATAAGTTAAGATCTTCCAGTCAGATACAGCCTTCACACAAGCGCCGCTCCACCCTGCCGCTTTAAACTTTTGTTGCGATTCTAACCAATTTTACTGATTACGAACAAAAAAGTAGCAGGGAAAAATATTGTAAGTGCTGTTTGTTAGTCTTAAATCCTCCCCTGAAAAGTTCTGCGGAAACTTTGAGATAAGCTAAGCTTTACAGAAGGGTAGATGAGAATATGCTTTCCGGAAAGCTCTACGGTTGATTTGTGCGTATAATTAAGTGGTACTAGGCACGATAACTCCAACGAGGAGTTTTTACAGACAGTAGGTATCTAGCTCACCTAATATATATTGTTATCATCATCAGCATTATTATAATATAATCGATGTAACTGCTTGATTACCAATATAGAGAATATACTATGTATGTATCGTTCCATTATCGACTTATTGAGATACAGCAGCAGCAGAACGAGAATACCAGAAAAAACAAGACTCTTGTTGACAGACCGACATTTCAATTCTCTCGTTGCAAATCCGATCGTATTATTTAGCTCAATATCTACTTCCTTTTGAGTTCGGTATGGCACTACCCTCAGGGTGGATTAAGAGTATTGTACGTACATACTTCCAGTTGAGAATGCCCATCTGGATGAAACGGGTCTTGTGTTTATAAATACTTTCACCAGTTTCACCATCAGGTAGGTAACTAGACTATTTCTCAGTATTTAAAACTTAGTATATATCTTTTTCTTCTCTTCGACCATGTCCGATCCTAATAGGATCATATGGGCCTCCACAGAGTAGAGGTGTGTATTAACAGATTTTGTTTTTACGAGAAATGGATGTCAGGCACTTGCTCAACCTATTAGGTCCATATTCTGACTCACACACATATATTGAAAAACAATATGTGTACTTACCAGACCCAGGATTCGAACCTGGGACCCACGCCATGATAGTCCAACGCTTATGCCGCGCGGCCACCGTGGGTTATATCATGCTGTAATATATAGGTAGAAGGTCTCTTTAATGTAAACCCAGAGGCCGCTAGATTGACGAGTTACGTGGAAAATATAATCAAAAGGTTTAGAATACTCAAATAATAAAGTATAATTTACATTAGTAATAGTAATGTCAGTAAGTATTAGAATTCAAAATAATAATTCCTATACCTACCAAATTTATATTATTCAATAATATACATCGTGTTCTATTATAAACATGCAATTAAATGAACAAAAACACAATACCCACCTTCTCGTGTTATAGCACATTATATTTTAATAGTGTTTCTGTTAATTTAAAGTTGTACATATTAATATGTATGTTACAGATCCATTTATCCACACAGATTGGTCCATGACAGGTACACATTTCAATCAATCGAAAGCTAAACAACAATATTGAATTTCGAACATCAGGCAGGGGAACTAATTTTGCAGTCCGCTGAAATTTTCAGTAGTTTCAGTTTGTGTGACAACTAGTGCATGATAATCGATCACTACATTTATAATTCATTATTTGCCGCGCACTCTGCTTCGAATGGGAAAATCACGCCATGCGTGTTCTGTGTGAAATTTAAATTCAAAATGAACATTTGATTCAGTAAGCAGTGGTCGAAGTGTAATTCTTCACAAACCGGCATAATCTAAAACAAATACACAAATGCAACGAAGACTGATTTTACTATTATTCGGAAATCGACAAAATTGCTCTCTCAGTAACTTATACACCTAATATTAATAATATTTCTACTTAATATAATTATTTTTATTAATATTTATTAAGGAAACAAACAGTTACCTACATTTTTCTCACAAATTTATGTTTAAAAATAGAATGAAAAGATATTGTAACCAGCAAAGTTTCCATAAATGAATTATAATATAGTTAAGTCTACAGGATAGAAAGTAAGAATAACACGAATATAAAAAAAATACACAAGTAAAATGAGGAAGAATAATGAATAATTATATACAAAAAAGTAACATGTCGTTTTCGCACTAATAATAAATATTAAATTATCATTTAAATCAATCAGGACATTATCACATTTCTAACTAAACTTTTTTTTAGTAACATTTGAAGTTATATAAATTTTATCTTCCATATTTTCAATCAATCACGTCAAAAAAATAAATCATTATCTAAAACACCAGAAAAAGGGGTCCGTAGTTTCGATCTTGATTAGATTTGCTACTAGTAGCTTTAAAGAAAATCCTTAAGTTTTTTAGAGCATTCAATTATCTATTGCACCACTGTTCTTTAATTGTGGTCTCCACCTTCACTAAGAATCGGTGTGGATTACAGCGGCATCCACTTATTTCTATGAAAAATTATATTATATTATAAAATATTCAGTAGGTAGACTAAGTACATATACAGAAATCATTAATAATTTCATCTAGCCAGTGTAGTCTTACAATACTGCACTGATATTATTATACAGACCGTAAGATACGCGAGGTATTTTTATGAATGAATTATTAACTTCCAGATATTTGAGGTTTTAGTCGCCATACATTTTACATAATGTCTTTTAAATTATGATATCGATGTTCTAACATTGATACCTCGTATATGACATTCAATATTTTTGACATGGGTGAGTAAAATTGTTATATAAAAACTATTAAGTAAATGAAATTAAATAAAAACAAAAATACACTCAGTGCAAAAATAAATTATTTTATTTTTAAAGGTATATGTTTATTTATTTTGAATACCTGATTTTTATAATATTTTAATTCCCACTATCGAAAATATTGAATGTCAGTTACGAGATGTTGGACCATCGATATGTCTTGTAATTGTCAATGTAACTGTACTTCTATTATATATATTTTTATACATATCTTTTATCCGTAAAAATTAAAGTACAAATAAATATGACAAAACTCAACCATAGTACTTAATATCTAAAATACATTGATATATTCTGGTGTCTTTTTTTACATTCATTTAATAGATATTAAAGGCTTTAAAAGAAAAAAATGTCACATTTATTTTCTAAATCCCGACAATATTCCCTGTTATACAAAATAGTATATGATACATTCAAATAGAATATATGGTATTATGGGCTGATTCTGTTAGACTGGAAATTTTACATAGTTTTTTTCCGGTTCCGGTTGATCCAACTACAATCTGATCCCGACTTGTAAGCTCGATTGTCATGGGATAAGTCCCTCATACCGATCGGGCTTTCTATTGTTTTGCAATTGATTGTTTCAACTGACGATTTAAAGTTTGGACGTATTTGGATATTTGCATCAATTCAGGTGTTTTGTGTTTGTGTATAGGTATGTTTACCTGATTGAATGCTGGTAGTTATGCATTAAAACGATGTCATTAAAAATAGGTCTATATTATAATATATCAATTATAAAAAATATACTATATGTAAATATGCATCTATTGCTACCCCCTTTAGTAGAATTTTAGAATGGCCACGACCTTCAGCCATGGTGGAATGACCAAGAAGATAAATAGTGGCATAGTTGCAAAAGAGCCCGTCTCTGAATCCCTGTTGGGATATTTGTGAATGCGTATCTGGTAAAAATGTGTCCAGTAACTCAATCAGTTACGTTAAATAATACGTATTCCTCGTAAAACTGAATATAACATACTGTCATTAAAACTCCATAATTATGCTTCTCTTAAAAGCAAAAATCGTACTTATTTAAAAAAAAAAATATTGTCATACAACTTCCATGTACAAAACAGAGAATTGTATGTCCTAATCGATTGAAAGGAAAATTGTTTATTTGATTTTTGTTAAAAGTCGCTATATAAGCCAAGCTGTCAAATCCACGTTATATTGAGCTTACTCACAAGAAATATGATCACTCTGATTATAATTTTTCCATAATATACTACACCTAAAAATTCTTTGACGATATTAAACAAATTATTACGATATTATAGAATTTTATTAATTACTTGTTGACTCTCTTTGATACATTTCTGTAGTATAATGGATTTAAAAAAATAATTTTTAATACTGGGTAGTAAGTACATATAATAATGGTACAGACTGCAAGGAAAGCTCTGCAATGAAAAAAACAAAGCTTTTTTCAATTCCTTCAAGAGACTTTTTTTATTTGATTGCGAATTTAAGTAAAAAAAAAGTGAAATTGCAAAATGATTATTTGGTTAGTCCAGTCGCGTACCGGCCCAACCTCTGCACTGCGCCAGCCAAATAAGAGGTGCAGTCGCGTAAAAAAGCATTTTCTGAACGACGACGCCCATACCAGTTAAAATATGTTAGTTTGGTACACATACAATAAACATTTAATTATATTTGTAGTCCAATGCAAGCCCCGAACACATTAAAACATATCTCGTATTAATCCACACCGTCAGATTTAATAATAATTAACAAATTTAATTAATGTATGTCTGTTGTTATTTAAAAATACACGACATTTTAAATGTAGGTACTAATGGTAGTTTAATTATTAAAGTACTTGCCCAGCATGCGATAGATTTAAGTATGTTTTAATCCCACTTCCTTCGAGTCTTTCAAGATTTTTTCTCCTTCAAGATGTTTCAAAGTATGTTTTCAATTCTTAATAAAATATTATTATTTTTTAGCACTTATGTATAAATTAATAGGGTCATTTATCCTAAATCAGCTAGTTCTACATTACTATATCATAATAACAAGTAGACACATCACTATAAAACCGAATCCTGAAGCCCTGAATCTGACCTATTCATTGGATCAAAAGAACATTGAATGTTTATAGCTATGTGATCCAATAGAATTGTTCATCTTTCTCCATTTTATTATGTACATCTAAGACTAATTTTTATAATAATATATTATAAAGAAAAAATAACAATATTTTTTCATATACGTTGTCATCGGTTCTTCCAATCGACATGGAATCGTACGACATTTCTTCATTTATAAGGAAAATGATCGAGAAAGCACATTTCGATACAATACAATATTTAAATATCAATAACTTTCTTCATTATAAGATGGCGTTATCAATGCTTTGTCGTGTATAATAATTAATATTTTTTGTTATTGATATATTATTCCTAACCTTGCCCAGGTTTAGATTTATCTCTTTAAACCGACTTAGTCAAGTAACGTAATATGTCATGAATATTACATATGAAAATTGTATCGGCTGCAACCATAAAACCTTATTCCGAATCGGAAAAACCTTCAATTCTTTCGTGACTGTAGCTACGTCGTATTCCAAAAACGTTCGCAACGTCCAAAGAATTGCCAATGAGTTGTGAACACGTCCAGCATGTGACTACTACGACTACTCTACTTGCAATTTTAGAGCATGGCATGTACACTTCTCAGATTGCTTTAAATTTTATAACATCTTGAACAACTGAAATTGTTTAATCATTTACCAATTGGATGGGAATTTGTTATATCTTTAATAACCAATAATTTACAAATAAATTGAATTTATTTCAGTTCCTAACCACTATTTTATGTGCATGATTTCATCACGGCATATTCACGAGATTTCAACTTATAAACCACAATATTTATGTACTTATTTTAAATCTATCGTAGAATTAACCTGCAATATTGGTTTTGGGAGTGGGAGTCTTGGTTATATTATATTCTTCAAATTTCCCTAATGCATATGTGATGAGTGATGGATGACATTATCGTTGTTACAATATATTCGAATTAAATTTTCTATTCTAGATATTGTATATTTAGAAAATGTAATGATGAATAAAATTTTGATCAGAAATATCTTCAACTCGGTATGTATTTAAAGGTTTATTCTATGTTCGCTTGAAAGCTCTGTAGTAACAGTAATGTGCTAGGCAGAAGCAACAAAAGGATTTCGTCTCAATTTGTTGCGAGGAAAATTTGCGCGCCTTCTCTTTTGTTTTTATCTTTATCTCTCTCTCTTCTGATGTCACAATGTCCCATTCACAATGGTCTGCACTGACAACGAGGCGACATAAAATACGTGTTTGCCGAACGCTTTTTTCCTGACACTTCTCGCGGTTACATCTTAATTTTAAAGCTATTTTTTCCATCTCAATCCGTTACCCACAAGTAAATAAATATATTTTCCAAACACGAATAGAAAAGCCAAAACGATGCAGTCTTTCCGGGTTATATTTTAATTTTCAGCAAACCCCACAATTGAATGACGTATTTCCGATACTCACTACTTGTTGTGTGAAACATTGATTCGTCGTTTTAGTTTTGGAATAAATACTTTACATATTACCTATCTGTATATAAAGATTACGCTGAGAGATTTAGGCATCTAAAAAGCAAACATAATTTATATCCATAATAAGTAGGTGCGATGCAGTCCGCATCACATTGACTTTAAATTCATCGCAACCTTTACCTATATTGCTATCGGATATTTGCTAAACTTTACTTATTTCAAATTAAAATTACACATCATATATATACAATGCTTTAAGCTTTTAAATATAATTTAAATACACTTTTAAATATAATGAAGTTTGAATGAAACACGTCCCATTTATTTTGAAATTACTATTGTTATATAACTAAGGTAACTCGGTTCCAATGATGGTCTTATAACCTTAAATAACTATCAATATGTTACCTGAAATGTCGTATAAATAACAAAAATCTATGTTTCTAAACCATAATAACTGCTGCGTGTTGTCATTTTGTTTTATAATCTAATATTTTCAGTTTTCAAATTTTATATTGTGATGTCTAAATGTGTCTTTGTAACCAATAGAATAAATTCTTACCACAGCCATTACCGACTATTTTATAAACGAAACGATGAAACAAACCCTCTTTGTTGAGTATTGCAAATTGTCTGTATTGACTACAATTGAAATCGATACGAGCATGTCTGCAAATATTTATTTTATTCATAAAGCTTTGCCATTTTCAATGGAAAATCATGAAAGACACGCCGCCGACTTACATGCTACAAGGTGAACCACTCGGTCTATTACAAATCAGCATAGTATATTGTACTAGTTAACACTAATAATATAACCCTTTTTGAGGACCTATTCACAATTGAATCATTTTTCATTATGTCACAGTTTATTCAATTTATATTATTTATTTTTAATTAAAAAAAAACTTTATGTAATCAATATCCGCTTTTCAGTCAAATCAAATAATTACCGACAATCACAGACATGTCAATTGAATGTTGATTTTTTGTGCGAAACAGTATATTATCGGTATTGTCAGGTTATTTTAGTTATAAAAAATAACTATAATAATGTTTACCTTTATATTTATAGTTTGTGTTTTAATTAATCGATAAATTATTTGTGATTTATTTAATATATTTATTTACACGGGTAGGTATTTGTATAATGTATGTTTAATACTTATACATAGGTTAAAATAATATGTAAGTAATAAATAAATATAGACACTCAAATCTATTTAAGTTATTAATTTACACATGACATTTGCTATTCCATATTACATAATATACTTCAGTAAATTACATATGAAAAATGCTAAAAATAATTAACATTTCAAATATAACTGTTTCCATTCAAAGCGTTCTTGTAATATCTACTGGCCTGTCCAGTATATATATATATATATAGTAGTTAGTACACACAGTTAATGTCTGCCTTTTGTAGGTCTTCTTTTCGTCTACTGGTGAACAGACGGTTGCTTATAGTTTAAATACCTAAATATGAGTAAGTGTTCTTATTTTAAATAAGGAAAATAATATGAAACGGAGGTACGGTTGATTTGTACAATACTTGGCCAGTATTGATTAAATTAAAAATTTACAGCACCTATGTTTTCTTTATTAAAGTATGACAACATTTCAAGGAGTATTAAACAGTACAAATAATAATATTATGGAACCTTTAAAACTGCTTAATCTTACTACTACTAAAAATATGTTGTAAATTTATTATAGCTACAATATTATCTTATATTCTTATAAAATACTGGTAAATCTACCATCCTTTTTTCGTTCCAATATTAAAACGATAACGCTCACTAATGCAATATTCCATTATCTAAAAAGTAGATAAATAATACCCATGTTTTTAAATATTAGTGAAAGTAACTAATCTTTAGTACCATTTAAGAAAACATTTTTTTAAGAATATGGTATGAAAACCCCATTTTTGAGTACCGGAGAGGCAGAATTTTAATCAATTTACCGATACCGCATTAACATTAATTGTTGTATCCGTGTATTTTCTATAGCAAGTGGTTGAAAATTTTGAGTGACAGAAAAACGTTGCAGATCTTAGCTCATAAAGTAGATTATTATTTTATTTACATGAATACGATTTTGTACTATTAGCAACACCAAATAAAATACTAGAATACGTCATGAACGATATCATCCAAAGGTGTCATATAAATAGTAACCACAAAATATAATAAGACAAAATATGTCAGACATATGGCTCTCTGAGTAGCAAACATGGTAATATACCTAGTTTTATAATTATGAATTCTAGTGACAGCTGAAAATGTGGTTATTATTTCGTTTCACTCTTTATAACTGGGAAATTGATAAATCATAAATGATTGTAGATCAACTATTGTGTTGACGGTATCACATAATAATATTTGCTATCTATCTGTGTCTGAAATGCGAACTTTCGTACAACGTCCAGACAACCCAGGCATTTTGCTTTTACCTTAGTCTAAAGCTCTTGAGAGATTTTTGATTCGGGGAAACCGTACAAGTCATTTTCCTATCATTACAAATATAATAGTTTTAAAGAAATGTTTCTTTTATATCTTAAATATTGCGCAATAGCTTAACCTTTATAATTCTTTGTTATGATATCATTCTATATTTTGTATATATATATAATAGATATCCCTCTTGAAACTACGAATTACGAACTAAGATCAATATCATGAAATTGTAAGATTATTTTAAAAACCTTACGATTATGTATTCCAGCAGTGGATAGATTCAGGCTGATGATGATGATGATGTAACCATTTACAAATAATCACTGTTCAAGACTTATGTGAAGGGTACTGCCGCTTATATAGGAAGATATAATTCCGCCCTATGTTATCAATAGTATCTTCAGAAAAAATCAAATTATCAGACAAATACACGTTTTGCAAACTTAAAATTTGTACTCCAGTATGTTTGCATAATGACGTGAGACTATAATGCAAGCTCAAAAACTTCATCTTTCCTTACAAGGCTGATACATAGGTGAAAAACTAAGCAACGGATATTTTCTATAGACACACACTAGGCCTAAAATAGGGAATGGGACGACTGGCCTCCGGACAATTGGACGCCGCACTGTCGTAGACACGTATACAGAACGTAGACGAGGTATTTTAATCAGTTTCTATCTACTACTTAGTAGTTTGAATTCATTTTACTCTTAACATAATGTATTCTTTATCGCGGATTGAGAATTACCATGCCCAAGGCTTTATATAAAATAAAAAAAACTCTTTTTTCGTTGGAACTTAAACATATGCACGATTAAATCATTGTTTACGTCTATATATTTACATTCTCACCAACTATTAAATCATAATATAAGCATTTAAATAATATTGAATATTTTTTTTAAAGTACCTATAAGTACCTAACGTCTATTTATTTTCGAATTTCGTGGCGTCCAGTTGTCCGGTGCCAAATCATCCTAGACCCCTAAAATAGTATACTGTTTATTTGAAAAATTCACCCAAAAATATCATAAAACCCAATCCGAATCCACATTTTTTCACTGACTTCAAAATTCTCGACGAGTCATAAAAAAGCAGCCGGATAAATTAATTTGAATGGATATTTCATGCGAAAAACGGAAGCATTTGGGGAGCGGGCCACGCATACACGATCTTCGCATTCCACTCTAAAAGCTTGTATATTGGAGCTTTTAACTTTGGCCATCTACTTGGATATTCGAATAATTAGATTGACCAATCCAGTAATGTGGCAATCTAATGAGTAGTTGTCACTCAATTTTTCTTGACATATATATTATAATAGTACAATAATTTCCAAATATTATGTTACGTATTATCATAGTATATCTGTCTATAATAGGTACATATTATATATTTCATTTATTTTAACATACTTTTAAATAAATGTTAACAGCGCATTTTTATTCAATTTATTTTATTATTATTAGGTACGATGAATTCTTTATAACGATTTCAAATTAACTTGGTTTTACTACAACACAGTTTAATTTTCTAATGAATTTAAGTTTTCTTTTTTTATTTGAATGGATTTTGCGACATGGGTTTCGCCCTTTGGCACCATCAGTCATTCACCAATTGCACATCCACAAATGTACAGCTGACACAGAATATCGTTAAATAGCTTAATCTAGTTAATTAATTACGCAGATTATGGTTAATTTGTATTTGCATTACATTTGTATGATATTTTGTAAAATAATTTCAAGTATTATAAATGCATTGAGTGATTTTTGAGATAGGTACCTACGCAAAGCAAATTTCTTTAAAAAATACTATTTTTTCTTTTAATAAATGCTAGATTAGTGTGCTGCGTTTACAATAAATGTTTTTATTTGACACATAAACTAGATAAATACGTATATTAATCTTTTTAGTTCGTAAAAAAATATATTATATCGTTGAATACTTCGAAAAATAAACTTTTTAATATGGTCTAAGTGCCTACTTAGCGTCATTAAAATCGCAGTGTCACGTTCAAGTTACTAGCCAAATGAAAGCTCCGTATAATATTTCGCTGTAAACTTTGGATAGAGCCTTCTCACTCTCGTCGTAAAACTGGCAGTGAATTTACCAAAAGCTATAAAACAAGTCGGCGGGGCAAAACTTTCATCCAGTCCTCTGAGTGATCTACAAATTATATTACGCGCCACTGTGTGAGAAATTTCCTGCGCCTCGACTATCGTTCATATATCTGGAAGGATTCATACAAAATTTTACGTTAAAATATGAACAAGGTAGGTACTTTCTTAAATTCGACGTCCGTACGTGAAGCGATGATTCTTTCATTATTTTTTTTAATATATTTTGATAGCAAAATTGACTGAATTGAATATAGGAGGTTATTTACTATATCACATAAAATTGAAGTAAAACAAATACCTCATTCATTCTCTTATAATACAATATTAACTAAATATTTATATACGAATTTATTTATTTATTATTTCTGTTCTAGAATGACATTGATATATAATGAAATCCAGATATGTAGTGAAATAATTTTATTTTATTTTTTTATGATAATAATTATTAAATTATAAACGAGCCGTCCAGCTTTACCAGCAAAATATATTTTTAAGTAGTATTTATTTAATAATAAAATTACATTTTACATAAATACTTGACGTACTTTCTATAAATTTTCTTTCAAGGATTAATTAAGTTAATAGCATTGTTTATAATTTTGCTTCTTGATTAAGCAGATTTTTCGCTCAAAGGCGTAAACAATATTTAAATTGATGAAATACTTAAACATAATAATATATAATACTTATTTCATATTAATTATTAAAAATCAGGACCGATCTTTACTGATTAGCAGGATATTGTCAATTGATGACACACAAAGTTAGTATTCATGCAAAGTTAAGTTAAAAACGTATATCATCTACATTTATTTACCAGTAATGTGTTCATATTATAATGTCTAATCAGGCCTATTTCATTGTATCTGTATGTAACACACCTAAGGTATAGACACATATTTAGAATATCCATAGCATATAAATCGTATTTTGCGGCCAAAATGTCAAGAATTTGGAAATCAGCAATGAACATGCTTTTTTACCGCGCACTGGGGGAAAATTTCATAAATGAACTGAGATAAAAAGGCAATAATGTTCACCATTACGTCGTCAAATATCAATGTGGCGATTTATTTTATTACTTCAGAATTGCAAGTAGTGAAGACTTCCCAACTGCACTGATGATGTTATCATTTTCTCCCCATGCATTTTATTGCACTTCTGTAAGTACTTACATGGACACTATGTAGGTATACCAAGTTTTTGATAGGATTAGAAAAGTTGTAATGTACTTGAAGGTTTTATTATTCTAATTATCGTTATCTTAGATACCTATCGTATCATTGGGAAAGTTCGAACATATAATCAAAGGTAATTTCGTATAACTACCTGATTCTATGTTTTGTAAGTATTACCCTCGTAGGCATAAGTATATTTAATTATTAATTATAAAATAATCGCTTATTTTATTACGTCAACAAAATTAGAAGAACGTAATAAGTAAACAATAATTGTTTTAAGTTTTCACTTCTATACGCTGGTATTTCCAAGATCTTTTGATATATCGCCTAATAAATTAAACACAACCAAAAAAATTTGAAAAATCCTTCTGAGAAAATATGTTATAATATAGCCAATAAAAAAAAAATCTTGAAAAAATTAGGACGCTACCACTAAGCTATTAGTTACGACAAATTTTAACTATTGGCCCTTGTAATACCTGTTCTTCAACGCTCTTCCAAATCAAGCTACTATTGGCAATCAGTTTTTGTTTATTAAATCAAAGCAGGTATCTACTGCTTTAATTACTAACCGACGTCACGGATCTCTCCAATTAGAATGGTACATTCTTAAATCTTGTGAATTATTCGTTTGAATAAAAGAAATAGTTAATTAACAACCAAGAATTTAAAAAATCTCCTTTTCTATGCGACCTAATATTTTTTTTTCAATTTTATTCTATTTGTCAAAAAATCATATTGCAGACGCTTGCAATATTTTTTTACTCATTGGCATAACGTAATATTTTGTAAATATGAAAGTTCCTTTAAAATGTTTTATTAAAAAATAGTAGAAAATTAATTAATTAAAAAATTTGATACATAATAATATTATATATTTTCCTTATCTATGATATTATGTATAAGCAGTGCATTTAATGATTAATCATCAAATCGAGTGTTTTTCGTAATCTTTAATCATCGTCAATGAGTTGAAAGTCTTCAATAAGCCGATGGCGCACTCTTGCTACTTGAGGAAGCTGAGACCCGCTCAGGAGCTAAAGATGATGATTAATGTATACATTATAATTTACTTTGCACAGACAAGCTTATGGAATACAAAATACACACTCGTATGTTTGCAGCTAACATATCGAATATCAGAAAGTTGCGAGCTCCCCTGGGTACCATGATCGAAATCTAACGGTCTCTGTGAGACAACAGCCCTTACAGCCCCTGCGAGATGAGGAAGGGAAGAAATCCTAAGGGGTCAAGGGCTGATGCACGCGTTTCCGTTTCATTTATACATTAAGATAACCTTAAACCCTCGCGTATGGCTTTACTATATCGTTTCAACTGCTCAGTTTAGTCATGTTTTTATTACGGTGATATATATTTTTTTCGTTGTAGCCGATATTTTTGTGGTAAATTTATTTAATCTTTCACAAGGTATTCAAATATTTTGTATAGTTTGTTGTACAATTATTACAAAATTTATAATGGTTTTACCTCAAAGATTATTTAATAAATTGTGTTCTACGCGGCATTGGTTCCTATTGGACGAATTTAAATAATTATAACGGAAATATTAGCAACACGCCTGTATTATACTTACTTGTAATATACCTTCTGTTATAGTAACGCCAACTAGCGTGTGGCAATTATTTAACCTATCATTTTAGCGCTTATCTGGTTTTTTTCAGTAAGTATATTTATTTTTAAATGTTATTTTTATATACATGTTTGAATCTTTCTTATTTCTTCAAAATATGGTAGGTACTGGTTTTGTTAATACAAATATTAGTTATGATTACAAATTTAATAGGTAATTTCAAGGTATTTAAAGATGTCACTAATTTCTGTCTTTGTAATTTCATTACTCGTTTTCGGATGCAATAATAAATCAATTCGCAATTTGTGTGCCAATTATGATGCAGGTATTAAGTATAATAAAAAAAACAGTGTTAAGGTAAACATCCAAATACCTGTTAGTTTATTTGATTCAATTTCTTAGTATCTAGTATTGCCATTAATACAATACATAATATCAGGTAAAATAATAAACATCCTTTTAACGATATCTATATGGGCGGCTCTCGTGGTGCAATGGGTAAGGCGCTGGCCTTCCGCCCGAGAGTTCTGGACTCGATCCCGGTGAGGACACAATATTTATGTGTTTTCTCAAAGCCTAAGTGATGGTGATTGTTCAAAATGACCAACAACCACCTTGTACGAAAAAGTAAGGACATGGTTATTAATAATTCTAAAAAAAAACGATATCTATATGAGTTATTATATATATTTTTTTAAACATTTCCGACCATAATAAGCTAATATGGACCTCCATAGAATGGAGGTATGTATTAACAGATATTTTTAGAGAAACGTATGTTAGCTACTTGCTCAACCTATTAAGTCCATACTATGACTCCAAACGATGTAACCCAAAAGGATGTAATCCTGGAATTCATATAATATAACAATATTAACTAATACTTATTGTAAACATTCATATAAAAAATACGTATGAATGTATTCTGCTTAGAATAAATTTATAATGTTTATTGTTAACGTCATTTTTAACATTCACTTTATACCAAATAGCAAGATGTGGTTTATTAAATCATAGCCATTTTGAAATCTAAGGCAAAATATTGTTTTTTTTTACTAAGTTGACTTAAGTATCGGAAAAGAGATTTTTTGCGATGGGATAATAACACTACATTTATAAAAAAAAATGCCGGAAAGTTTTCGTATCAAAAAATTCCATCACACGAAAACTACTCGCGGCCTGCGAAGATTTATTCATAAAAAAGTAAATTTCTCTGTCGTTAGCCGCAAGTTGGGAATACATTGTCGCCATTTTATTGAGTGCAACCCCCACTTTTGCTGGCGCCCGCCTCAAAACTTGCTCTCCAAGTTTCGGGCCCTTGTAAATTGTTTGGAGATCGTCGATAATAAGTTTGTCAAATCGTTGTAAGCTTAGGGCCCACCCCAACCTCCTATCTTCTTGAATATTCGATCCAGTGACGTCAAAAAAGAATGACATTTTTTTACACATTGCAAATAAAATCAACAAACGAAATTGGATATCCACTACTTTATGTAAACTCAGACCTCTTTTAACTAATTTTGTTTATTACATAACCTTAATAAATAAATATTATAATATATAGGTATACTCAATGTCACAGTTTATATTAATGCTTCTTATTTATAACAAAAACCTCAATAACTGTTGGTACCTACCCGATTTTTACATAAAATAGAATTAGCCTAACCTTTTTTTTCAGCTACTTCATCTAGTTTCACTGCGTTTGTGTATGGGAATTATTAATAATCACAATAACTTTGAAACTTAAATGAAATAAATATTTCAATTCGTAATAGTAGGTTCGTGGTGCAGTGCGTAATTGCCTTTCTTGCTAACTACTAAACTTGCCTTCTATTCGAGAGTTCTAGGTTCAATTCCCGATGTGGACACAATATTTTCACAATGTTTTTCTCAAAGCCTGGGTGTTTGTGATTCTTCAAAATTACTAACAACCACCTTGTACGAAAAAGCAAGGACATGGTTATTAATAATTTAAAAAATCGTAGTGGTAATAATATCGGTGTGGTTGTATAAAAAATAACGATACGTAGGATCTGCAGCATTTCATTTTCAACATATTGATGTTTATATTGCATGAAAATATAACATCAAATATATTCATGGTAAAATAATAGTATACATATATAATAATTATATTTTCTTTCTTTTAATCTTACATGGTAAATCTTGGCGAGTCACTGGCGTGAGTCCAAATTGCGAGGGAGGGAATACCTTTTGTGCGGAGTGCTGTTAAAAGTTTTGATTCATAAATTTCTCCAATACATAAGCGCAGTTATAATGGACGCCGGATATTGTTGGAAATTTGTAATTACTGTTCAAAGTGAAGGTATTGTGTGGGGCCTTTCAAATTTGATTTTAAGTATGGCGAGATGATTTTGCGAAATATCTTTTTTCACGAAATTCTTTGAATTGATGAGTTTTTTTTTAATCCACTTTTTCCTTCTTGTCAGGCTGAAAACAGCCGATATTCTTTATTCATAAATAATATACATTGATTATTAATCGTGTAACTTTTGATAATATTTTATCACAAAACAATTAATTGAAAAATGTTTTAACAAGATAAATACAACGCTAATGTTTTAAATTTCGAAATATGAACAGATTACTGATATATAATTTATATAATATATAATTTAATGCATACATAAAGAAATTTAACACGCACGATGGCCGCGTCAGCCTATAGCATCGTGGGTCCGAGGTTCGAATCCTGGGTCTGACAAGTACACATATTATTTTTCAATTTGTGTATGAGTCAGAGTATGGACGTAATAGCAAGTGGCTGACATCCATTTGTCATAAAAACAAATTCTGCAATACTATTTAATTACCACATTTAAATAACATGCTAATTATATCTAATAGCCACCTGATGGGCAACGCACCAGTTGCGTTGGACGCAGTGAATGGATTATTAATACAAACCTCCACTCTGTGAGGGTCCATATGATCTTATTAGGATCGGACATGGTAAAATAAAAAACATATTTGACGTGGAAAATTTGTTTACATTGATAAATTTAGCGCCTATTGACATAAATTACTTAAATATATACAGTACATTTTCATTGTAGTAGGGTGACCTTATGACATAAGTATAAAATAAGTAGAAAGGTTGTTTTCTAAAAACAACTACCTATTCCTATATAATATATTACTTGTATCATAGACATATTGAAATAACAAGATCAAACTCCTTTTTCATCTTCCCCTACCATTGAAATATGCACGTGATCGTGTTAATATTTTTATTAAAATACTTAATTTCATAATAGGACATTAATTCCTTTGCGAACAATTTGATGTTTTTTTGTAAATCATTACGAATATTATATCGAAAATTATTCTACAGATTTAACTAAAGATAAGCTCTAAGATATATTTTATTTTCTATTTCTATCACAGCAATTTTAGATAAATCCGTTATTATACATATCATTTATGTGGACTTGGATTATGATATACCTACGTCGGAGCCAAGTCATTTTCAATCTCAAACAAAAATATGATAATACAAACAACGAAATGCCTCTGATACAAATCTTTTTCATATCAATCATGAAAGATCATCTATCTATACAGAGGTGTATCTTTTGTTGTTTTTCTTTTTGTGAAAAGATTTTTCAGATTATCTTACGAATATGACCAAACAATTTTCTTGTATTTTCCTATCGTGAATTTTCCCCCGATCTACTGAAGATTTTCCTAAACGAAAAAGCCTTTTGCTCCCGCGCGGAGGTCGCATCAACTTCTAAATTGAAGTTTTATTGAAAATAAATTGAATTTCCATGTTACAATTGCCGTGGTACAAAATTTTACTGGGTCATATTTTGCTTTCCAAGTCCACTGAAGCGAATAAGCCCGGTTGTGTTTGGCTTTCTTTTGTAATTCAGTTTCAGTTTATGAAGTTTTGCAATTGGATTTATATAAACCGCATTTTAAATCTATCATTGCCTTTCCTTTCAACATTCCACCGGTTTATTATATTAAAAATAATTACAAGATAAAAAGAACTTTTTATATACGTTTTTAAATTTTATGTTGAATTATTATGCTCAATATGCTCAAACTTGTATTTGATATGAAGTGAATAAAAAACAAACAAACAAACAAATATAGAATACTGAAATGTTATTTTGATTTCCATAGTAACGCACGTATATATTGATAATAAAGTTGCTAGGACCCCAGACCCCTAACAACCAATAATAGTGGATTGGATTACGGATTTCTTCTGAAATAACTTTTCATACAAAACAGAATTAACTGAAAATGAATTCAATTATACTTAAAGATGGCTAAAAGTATTAAAAGAATGCATTGGTATCGTGTTCTGATATATTCTAAAAGTTTCAAATGTCTAGCTAGTTGGGAAGTTAGTTAAAAATCGATTGCAAGATTTGTACCGGATAAACAACCACCGGACAAATAAGAATACGAGCTAATAAAAACGTTGTAAAATGGAAGTATTTGTTCGTTCCGTAGCAGAAATTATAAATATGCAGATAACCCACAATGAAAATAATTGTTTAATAAAAAAAATCAAATAATTTAACAGGAACATAATAATAATATGATGCTCTTAAAAGACTTTCCTGAGCTTTATTTGATCACTATTCGTATGACTGATTTACTTCATATTACCTATCGTAAATTCAAAAGCGATGTGTGAATCTGACACAATTAAGTACCTAGTGAACGTTTGCATATCTGCTCCATAGAGAACGTATTTTAATATGCGTAATACCCACTGAAATATTTTTTTTTAAATTATTTTAAAGTGATGGAATAAATAATGATACCATTAGGCAGTGGATTAATATAAAACATAATTTTTAATTTTGCACTGATAAAACCAAGGGAAACATAAATGTGAAGCTCTGTAAATTAAAACAACGTAAAATCGACTTAAATCAAATAATTTAATAATTTGTAATGACTCGAACCAGCATTCAACCGATTTCGGCTTCACCAATTACGGTACCTGTAGTACCGTACATAATTACGATTTAATTAACTATTAATCATGCAACTAAAGCTCGTTACAAACTTCACTAATATTGTTAACTAACTTGTATGGTTCCAATGAAGGTACCAATAATAGATGTGTACTTAGGCACCTTGATTACTCTAGCCAGCGTCATCCAAAAGTTAGTCTTAACCTACATGCACTTGCTAATTATTTAATAAAATATTATTAATTTGTTTTATTGTTATATACAACGACGAAGAATATGATTTAGAAGCCATTGTATATTTTTCATCTTTGTAAATACAGTGTATATCTAGGTAATATTTTTAGCGTGATTACTTAATAATTAATCTTATTTATTTCCTATGGATACGTTTCAATGTCATGTTTTTAGCCTGCTACCTTTTCGTTGACACCAGAGATACATCTATTCAAAATAGTTATCATTCTCTATTCAATAATAAAAGGCTAGCCATTGATCATATGTTTACTGCATATTATAGATTATATCTTTCGTTTATTATAGATTAAAAATATGAAAATGTATGGTGAAAATATGAGTAAAAGTTTATTTATATTTGCAGTTATTTACAAAAACGCTTTACTAAATTATAGGCTTCCTTCGGCTTATATGGGTAGATTGTAATGCATACACATGCCCCACTTTGACCTGTTTCTCGATTAGCGGAATCACCTATGGTCGTTGTCAAACTCACGCTATCCCTACTAATTATAATGTTTGCCAACAATTTATCCCCATGTTGTCCATATTTACAAACATCAATATGTTTAACCACATCTAGGTACTTAAAACATGTCACAACATTCACCGTTTTACCTGTGGCGTAGTACTAATTGAATTAATGGCGGGTCGCAATATTTAAACATCCTAATCCCCCCTTACTATCTCAACTCAATTTTTTTATAAAACATAAATAAAGATAATATATGGATAAACAAAAAAAAATAATTGCCTAGATGCTAAACATCAATACATTTTCCTATAAGAATTAAACAAACTCATCGCTTCTTTCACATTTTTACTGGCTCTCGATTATTTTTAACAGCAGCGAAATAATTGTCTTTATTTACATGACTTGAAACTATTGCTACACAACTGGCTTTCAAATTATTTCATTTGTTGCCAAAGTAATTGAAAGAGAATACAATGTGTATATAATTAAAAATTGGTGTAAACCATCTATTTCGGAGACCCTACTACAAGTATTTTAAAATAATTACTGAATGACATACCTAATACAACTAACTTTTTCCCCGACCACATCCGATACTAATAGGATCATAATATGGGCCTCCATAGGTTGGAGGTTTGTGTTACGAGAAATGGAGACATTTTATACCTTACATACCTACTTAAAATAGCACGCACGCAAAAACGCACAAATTACCTATGTCTTAAGTTTCAAACTAACTGATCATAAATAATATTCATAAAATTACATTAATAATACCGATAAATAGTCGAATTTCTTCATAAATCCCATTCGCTGCGGACCTTTTAATTAATATTTAAATACCACATTTAAATAACATGCTAATTATATCTAATTTCCACCTCACTATTCTCAATAATTTAACTATTCGTTTTTAACAAAACATAAAAAAAAATTCTACTCCCACCACAAAATATTGACAATAATTATAATATTAAAACAAACATACATTTTCGTAAGTACTTAATTATATTATAAATAGATACGCAGAGTACCACATTCTATGTCGGACGTCAGCTAGGATTTCGGCCATTTTTTCTAGTTTTCCTAGGGATATAGTATACTGGACTCAATCAGTCTCAGATTCTTCGGTAAAGACGTTCTTTTTCACAACTTTTGCTCGATGCAGTCAGTGTGACTGTATTTCACCCAGTTTCTCATGCATATTTTGGGGCTTAGGGAGAATTGTCCGTATCGAGTTGGTAACAGGAGTAGTTGGGGTCACGCGTCGTGGTGCGTGACCGACAAAGGTGGATTCCTTCGCCAAATCGTAAATAATCACGGCGATCCAATGTGGAACGAAAGTGAGCACGCGTGTGACATTTCGAACGGCTTTCGCGTTCGTAATTGTCCGCGGCACGGGATTAGATGACTTCAGCTGGAAAATTATACAGAGCAGGAAACAAAAAAAACCACGCACTATATCGTATCTGGCTACAGCCATTTACTACCCTTAACTCATTTTTTCATAAGTAAATTAATTTCCTGCACTATGTGTTGCAGATACTATCGTTGCTTCGGACTAAACGGATACCAAAGTCATCGTGATATGACTTTTTTTTATTAATTACCTTATGTTATACATAGGCTTTCATTCATTGTGACAATAATTACCTAATGCATATTATTTTAAACCGTACCCTGGCTTAAAAATATTATTCACATTCCTGTATATTGAGTGACTTTACCGCTTGAATAAAGAATAACTTTTAATTGAATTATTAATTTCGTTAGACAGCAAAATAAAAACTTCAAACCAATTCGTAATAACTATTAATTATTGAAACAATAAAAATATACCAACATCACAATGTGTAAATATTAACCAACAGAGAATAGATAGGTAAAATATAAATATATATTTTTAAATGAAATTGTAATATAACTACAGTCCTTTAAATGTTTCCTTGATTTGGAATTTAAAACTCAACCTAATTACACAATATTTTCTATTGGTTTATCACTATACATCGTTTGAGCACATAATATTACTATGTTCAACAGTCAACCAAGAATCTTCAAAGGTGGGTCAGCCATATCCATCATAAATACAATAATAAAGAATAAATAAATAGTTAACTGAATATTTTCGACATTGTGTGAAATGTTTTATTGCAAAAGATACAGTTTATAATTGGTGTGTAAAAAAATGATTGTGTGATATGGTCTCTGGTTCATTTTTGTAGCATGCCTATTGTTTTTATCAGAAATCTGCAAATTTATAGACTTTCATTAATCAAAATTTAAAAAAATAAATAAGGATTAGAATTCGTTGTTACCTACTTTTTATTACATTTCTGTCGTACTTATCTAATTCATTTAAATATTTCATGATAAGAAATTGAAATAAAAATGAAATTACTAATGCAATTAAAATACCCGTCAGAATGTATTTTTGTTAAAAAGAAAAAATCTTTCATCCATATAATATTGTTTTAAAAATAGTTATTTAGGTACCGATTAATACTAACAGATTTAAGCTATTAGATTTCGTTTACAAATATTATATTATCTATAAAATGTAATCTTGTAGCAAAATTATGACTTATTTCTGATTATAAATTAATGGAGGCTATTGGTTTCAATGTCTCGTACCCCATATTCCACCATTTTTGGATAGTCGCAAAAATTCGTTTAGCTCATTTAGTACCTGCTGCACATATGCCTATTATTTTAATTTTTCAAAAATATTGGTAAATGATTAAACAACGTGAATAGTGAAACAAAAAAAAAACTGAAAGGTCATTAAACTTACTTAATAGGTTGGCGACAGAAATTGCAATCAACCTTCTGTTTTATATTACTATTTTACTAACAAACGGAGCTGGGTTTGATAGTTTTTCAATATACATGTATCATTATAATATTTTGACGATAAATTAATAAAATAACTTCATATACAGGAAATGCATCTGGGGTTGACAAAGTCAATCGGACAACGGCTTGTGGATAAAGCATCATTTTTACTATAAAAAACCCCCTTGTAATAAATGGCAAAATCGTCTGCAACCGATTCCCAAGGGTAGGTTATCGTTGACAGTCTTCTCTGAAAATTCAAGTCCGGCTCAATCATCTAGGGAAGAAAGCTCACAGACTGTATAGTCATATAGTATATTATAGTATGTGAAGTCATATTACACCGAAAGATCCAATCATTTTAAATCCAACTTATATGCGTTACCCTTCATGCAAACTTACATAATTTTGAAGAAAAGAACTAACTCTATATTCAGCAAAATGGATCACCGACAGTTTGGTACTGCTGTCATAAAAACTGTATTATTGGAATTGCTAATTGCTTTTGAATAGATAACCATAGTACCATAACAGTAACGTAGATATTTAAAAATAAACCGGTCAGACCCTGAAAGTCGGCTAAGCGGGTGAAGGAAAACAGAACTTGATAACTGTGTTCCGGCTGCTTTTTTATACGTACAATTCTTTTAAATCCTAATGTTATAAAATATAAATCATTCATTCATTCAATAAACCAAACAAATTCAAAAAATATTTCTTCCGCTAATTTCTTCCAGAACCACCTTCGCTGACGGATGTAGTTCTACGTCCGTAATATATCCGAAATTTATATGCACAAAAACGATTCCAATGTACGCACATATGCGAAACTTAGTATTTACAAAAATAAAAGTTATTCCTTACAATAATTCAAGACGTCTTAGGTATCAGAGAGTCAAAACACCAAGCATTATTTTTTTTCACATCGTCATTTAATAATATGCATCTAGCGGTTAAAAGTATAATCAGAAAAATAAATTCCTATCAGTCAGTTAATAATTGATCGTTACTAAGTCTACCAGTCGCTCGACGCACACAGTCTCTATCCGCGATGACGTAAAACTACAAACACTTAATTCACTAGATAACGAATTTTATTTTATCTGATTTATACCAATAATGTATATTAACAAATGGCCACCCCGTCGACTGAGGATCGTGATTACTAGAGGTGAGTTGGAAATACTGTCACCAGTTTGCGCACCAAGTCTCGGATGAAACTACCCATACTCAGTACGTGTGGCCCAATAAACTTGTTCCAAAAAACTTATGATTATATCATCGCGAGTCGCTCGGTAGCTAGGAGACTTTTAATTCTATTGACATTAAATGCGCTCGAGCGAGATAGCACTTGAAGACAAGTGTATTTTAATTTATTAGTCTTAAATTTTAAATGTGTTAAAAATTTTATAATAAATGGGACATTTAGAAAAGCCGAACTTAGTGTATTTTTAGCGATTCTATTGAAGCCGATATTTCAAATACTAGTACGTATTTTGGAACAAGTTTCGATACTAAGTATTTTTAATACTGGTAGTAAGTATACTTGGTCTTCAAAATCGACCAGTTTTCCCATCGCTAGTGATCACTCTGGAATACTGAATCAGCTTTTACCATAGTTTATTATCTTTTGCAAGTTAAGTCTCGGATGCTGTGGGATTTTTAATGCATTCCTTTGTGTGATAGTTCCAACGTAGTCCCTATTTCGAAATATCTACAATGTTGCTATACTAAGTATTATTCGTGAATAGGATATTATCATGACGCATTAGTCAATATATGTCTTTAATCGTGAATCTCAGCTTATAATGAGTATTATATTATACCTACTAATTTTCTGTCATGTTTTTTCTTTATAGGTCTAAAAAAGCTGGTATCGTGTCGCTCGGTGTGATTTAGCTATTAGACTGGATCGCGTATGTTTTTGCACGTGCACGTCTGTATAATACTTATACACACGTGATGGTTGGTTGTCCCATGAGCGACATTAGAGGCTGTGGGGTGAGCTTTGAGTAGCTCATCGCTCATCGCCAGCTGTAAAAGGGATGCGACGCAGAAATCTTACAAACTCAGTTAGTTTGGTTTATATTTCCACTTAACTGAAAACAAAGCATACTTGTGTAGAATTTACAGTAAACTTAGTTTATTTTGATTCAATTCATTTCGTTTTATTCTCTGGTGAAAGAAAGCGATAACGCTTTTTGTGTAAAATATATTAAATTTATAACATTTTATTTTTTATTTTTTTTCCATTTTTAATATTTCCTGAAAAGACACGGTATAATAAACACAAACACGTTAGTAATTACTTATTTTATTTATTATATTATCATTTTTAAAACAATACCCGTTTTGTTGTGATGGACTCTTTTAATTGGTAAAAACGTTTATATTCCACAATCATCATAATATTTTTACAGAAGGTTTTTAAATTCTGATTTAGTTTAGGATAATTCAAAAATGTGTGTTCGCGCACTTCGGCGCACTTCTGCGAGCGCTTTATATTGCAAAAATGGCAGAATAATTTCCTGCAACTTTTAGTGAAACAAGCAATGTACATCGCTGTAACTTGGAGTAGATTATTAAAAAATACACAACAATATTTCACTACAATTATCATTTTCTGATTATATAGTAACTGTAATTTGTTATCAATACTTCTACAATGTAAAGGGTCTTTTTTCCGCATGCTGCTGGACTATTATGTAACTTTATACATTATAGCGCCTGTACACGCATGTACTTACTTGCACCAATAGTGTGTATTTTAAACTATCGCGGTAATAACTATTTACACGATCGATATTAGGCGATATCGCACAGTCCAATTGTCGCGTAAAAATTCAGAAGCTTCTGAACTTTTTTTGTATGCCAATCTTGCAACTTGCATGGTAATACGTATTTACACATATTTTACGTACGTGTAAATGGAGTATTATATCGTCGCCTCAAAAGCAAAAGGGCACATGTGCAATTTTGACGGTTTTGAGTTATGAATGCAGTTTTCGTCGTAATTTTTTTTCTACATTATGGGCAAAACGGCATTTGTGAAGAAAAACCCATGAATTCACAATTGAGCAAAGAAATTAAAGGTTACTTGTGTATTTGTAAACTGTTCTTCATTTAATGTATAGGAAAAAGGAAACATGTACACGATTTTAGGAACTATGTGCAATGTTTACAAAAATAATATAAGAAAAAGGTAACAAGCGTAATTATTTAAAAGTGAGTAAAGGCATTTGTACAAAAAAAAAAATTTCGTTGCAGAAAAAGGACACTTG
Organism: Rhyacophila brunnea; assembly: GCF_057557595.1. NCBI lineage: Eukaryota > Metazoa > Arthropoda > Insecta > Trichoptera > Rhyacophilidae > Rhyacophila > Rhyacophila brunnea. The sequence goes on from NW_028233350.1 coordinate 26,151,165, forward strand.
TGAAATTTATGAAAAATTTAAAAACATGTTGGCGGCGGACAAAGAGGCCCAAATAGATATTTTGGAAGATCACAATAACCGTAAAGTGGACGCTCGCAAATCAAAAGATGAAGATAAAGCTATTCATAAATGCGTATAAGAAAAAGGTAACATGTGACTTAAACCTATTAAAAATCAAAAATTGATAAATTATAAAAAAAATTGTAATTCAATCTTGAGTAATTAGGTCACATGTGTTCCAAATTTCATTTCAAAATATTAAGTACCTCTCCACGATTTTTTTTCACTCCAAAAACACTTAAAATGCGTTTTTCTCAAAACTCAATTTATGCACAAGTGCCCTTTTGCTTTTGGGGCGACGATATATACTAAGCATCGATATTAATACATATTATATTTGTACATTATAATTTTCCGACTATTGGATATTTTCTACGAATCTCTAGTATCATGAGACAATGTTATAAAGTCGGTAGGTACATTTTGCAGTTGACAGTATACACAACTAATTTTGTATGATAGAATTATTGCTTCGACTTCGATCTTTAGTAGATTGGTTCGGGACTAACGACTCGGTTGTAAAATGTTGAGACTTTCATGTCAGCATGAGAGTCGACGCGATATCTTGGTGAAGGGTAGTTTTTAGTGCTAGTTGGTGCATCAAGTAATAAAATAAATTGATATCAGAAGCGTAAACTTTGTCTCCGTCGTTTATGTGTCAAATTGCTCGGTAATTCACTGCGCCAGTATGAACTCAGGTCGTTAATATTGCAAAATAGCTTGCAGTTTTTACACTTTTATGACATGATACAGTTGCACCATTCCAAAAATAAGTACCAGTAGAATGTTAGTGTGCATACTCTCGAAAAAAACGTATATTATATAACCTACTATATTATTTTTAACTACTTTGTAACTGATTGAAACTTGAACAAAGTCCTCATCCACAACATCAATGGACCGAACGCCACTGACAAATTTACTATATTATAATATAAAGGTTAAATGACTATTTTCACTACAATGCGTAGCACATGGTAATACAAATAATATTAATGAACGAGTTTTTCGAAAATTACGCAAATTCACTGTAGTCATTCAATAAAAAAACCTTTGTGAATATTGTGATACAAACAAACGTTGATAAGATTAACTTGTAAATTTGATTTAGCCAAGTCATTCAAACACACAATCGATGGGTTTATAGGGGACTGTTTTATCCACTACTGGAATTCAGGTGCTATTAATATGTGTACCTTATTATATATGATTTTTTTGCAAATTATATTTGAGCAGAAAATATATTTATTTTCAGTGTATACGAGTAAGTTAAAGCTGGGTTGGAGTTTTTTTGGCCGCCTGAATAATGTCTTCATAATTGACCTCCCACTGTGCATAAAACGTAAAATGTTCAACCAGTGCGTGCTTCCCGTAATCACACATCCGTGCGAAAAATGGACCTTAAGTAAAAGAGAGATCCAGAAACTTAGAGTAGCACAGCGTGATATAGGGAGGTGCATGCTGGGCATAACGCGAAAGGACAAAAAGCTGAATGAGTGGATAATGCAACAGACAAGGGGTTGTGGTGTAATTGAGTTCGCTAAAAGCCTCAAATAGATATGGGCTGGACATATAGCTCGAAGAAGGGATGCTGGACAAATCTGGTCATCCAGTGGTACCCAATAGGTACAAAGCGTCCGAAAGGTAGATCTAGAGGCCACTGGATCGATTAAATGGTTAAGTTATGTGGAAGTACGTGGAAACGCAACGCACTGGACCGATAGAAGTGGAATCAGCTTGGAGAGGCCTTCATCCAGCGGTGGATAGATTCAGGCTGATTATGATGATGAAGTTAAAGAATGAAAATATAATTACGACGAGCGAGCTATAACGTATCGACTTATAATGTAATAGGTCTCGGATTCAAATCCCGGATATTGCACATCCACGTGTTGTTTTTTCAATATATTTTTAGATCTAGGGTATGGCTTTTAGGTTGATAAAGTGACTAAAATCCATTTCTTATAACACAACCTCCACTCTGTAAATGCCTATATGATTCTCTTAGGGTCGAAGATGGAGATAACTGATAACTAATTTAAATAGTTGAATTTTTCATGCTGTTTAAGATGGTAATGGGGTAACGAAATGAATTATTTTTTTTAAACCTGACTAATTTTAAATTTTATCAGTACCTGTGAAAAGATATAAATCAATCATGGTTTTAACTGTTTAAAGGAAGAATTAACTTTAGTAATTTTATTAAAAGTTACTATATTTAAAAATTCATAAAATAATATAGAGGAATTCAATAAAATTTAGTATTCGCCAATTGTATTACGACAACTCTCGTTAGAAATCGGTTAAATCGTTCATTCCGTCGACCGCATCAGACAGACGTGATAACTGGCGAATCTTTTAAAAGCGTCCATCATTTTTACCTGCTTTATATTCAACGCAGGCGTTAAGCGTCCGACCCGAATTTCCCGGACGCAGGCAAAACGTCGAGTCCCGAACTGTCCCGACTTGCCCCGACAAATCCCGGTCGACCCGAGCGCTAATACGTCACGGCGGCTGGGGGTGACACTCGTCAGCCAGAACGAAGATTAACTCGCCCATCGAAAACGGCTTAAAAGGTCTCATCCTATGTCAAAATACGTACGGACACTTTGCCGTCCTCTATGATAAGTGTCGCTTTCTATGATAATTCACCTTGATACTATTCTGTCTAGGTATTATTGTTTGTGTAAATTTTAATGCAAACAAGACTGTTTGACAGCTGGGTCACGTCCTGTAGACATAAAAAACGCGACATTTTGTGTGTCTCAATAATATAATATCATATTATTCTGTACCCGAATCAAGACAATTATATTAGGTACCTTCTAAGAGTTACAGTTATTATATTAAAACAACCGATTTCAATAGATAATACTCGTATAATATTATTTTGTGATTAGAAGTTACTCAAAATTAGTTTAAAACGTCTTATGTTATAATATAATAGTATAGCTATATAATAATTACGTTTCCCCTTATAAATATCAGAAGTATTGTCTCATATATTATAATATTTTAATTAATAAAATTAAAATATTATTTTACCATATTGAACATAGTTTGAGTTTCCTTACAGCAATATAAGAAACTTCCAACTGTATAAATAAGACGTTATTGTTTATCCACCGACTAACTGACCAACAGATTGTCTTCAATCATACATTATGTACTATCAAACAATAACAATTATACAGTAGTTCAAGATCAATCTAATTCAAAATATGTAATATGATGTGCATGAGACAATAAATTTTACCACATCTTCGACCAATTTATTATGTACACTGCTTATTATCAGTTTATTTAAGTAACCGCTTATAATGAAAAACATTGCAATAACTTTTTTGAATAAACTATAAATCTATAGGATTCTGGTTACATGTATATATTCGAGACTGATAGTTATTTTTTTTTCTAGTTACTATAAACGAACACACGACCAGTAGGTACTATAAATTAATATGGGTGCTTCAATATTTCCAAGCGTTGTCAAATAATTTTACTAAACTCATCGAAGTAAAATTAAAATTCCATCGGGCCTCATGAATATTCATACTGGAGGAGAGAAAAATTACTCGGTGATAAAAATCTCTTTCGGATTCCAGGCGGTGCCGCTCGTCAATCCACATAAATTGGGCAGCGTCTTACAAATTATGTATTCACGTAATTTTAATTGCTTTTAACTTGACGGTGTTTAGAACAAAAACAACTTGTGACGGCGTCGTTTTGTGGAATCAATTAACTGCTCGAAGAAGTTCCGACGCCATCCACTTTAACGGCAGGTAAACAGGTTTGTATGCAAAGAAAATTCAGCAGTAGAAGCAAAAGTTATTATTAATGAAAGTGACGGTGGAAATTGTCCGACGATTTCCCCCTGCCTGTCTAAATAACCGAGGAGGAAAACTTTAGGATTATGAACGTTACCCTTGGTGCAATTTCATAATAGAGAGTTTATCCATCAACTTGATATTAGATTAACATGGTGTATTTAAAATACATCACAGTTGATAAAATAGTGGAATAATGAAGTAGATTTTCGGATCCAAGCCGTAAGAGGAATTCTGTGAATAAAACACAATGGAATACTTACTGTACAACATGTTCTTAATACATCTACCGATACAAAACAATAGATACCGTGTGATAAATAGATAGCTTCCAAAAATAATCTTTACAATACAATTTGATCAGAAGATCACGACTCCACTGTATTAATGAAGTGAAAGGGGAATGCGTAAGGGTTAATTGGCGTTCAGGAGTTGTAAAAGACTACAGCAAAATGGATGAGAGCAAAACTTGATGTGGGATGTTGTAGTACTATTGTAAAAGAATAAGAGAATGTTATGCAATACTAAACCAAGAAGTTGGAAAGACTTCGATGGTCAGACTATTATGATGTACGTGTAGGCAGCTTCAAGTTAGCAAATAGTATTATTAATAGAAAATAAAGCTGCTGCAGACCAAAGAGCTTATAATATATGATATTAATAATATATTTGATCGGTTATAATTTTAATTCTAAATATTAGGTTTATTTTACAATAATATTAAGACCTTGAAACTGTTTCAATATAAATATACATAGTAAAGCAATTCCGGCAAAGTCCTGAAACCTATGTATTGTATGAATTAGAAGCAGGCTCGGTTAACCCTGGCCACCAGGCCACGCTAAGCTCAACCCCCTGGGAATCTCGGCTCGCTGAGATACTCAGACCTCAGACCACGCTTATCACTGCCTCATTACAAAATAACCGACTACGGGGAATTCAATTCGTTGTATTGTAGTCAGTCAAGGATGAGTGGTCAACATATATTATATGTTTTATAAAATCCAATTAAACCCTCCATGTAAGGCATTTTATCAAAGCATATTTTTTTCCAGTTAAAACGTTATATACTCGTAATATTATAATTTTATTATCCGATATATTATATTGTAATATTCTTAAGCGAAAATAAAAAGCACTACAATCTGAAATATTGCTCGGCTGGGTTCCTACGCATTATTAATTTTTTTTTTCTAAAATTGTATATCTTGACTTAATGTACTGCTTTAATTTTTTTTTTTTATATTCTATAAATGGGTAGGAAAATATTTTTTACAATCTTCATAACAACAATACTTTTATTCTTCCGAGTAGGTACCATAGTAGGTATTTCAATGTAGGTATATAATTTATTTAAAAAAAAATCTAAGTAGATATATATTTTTCTTTGCATTTTTGAATCTATAATTTCTCGTTCTAGTATGATTTTATTTATATCAATTCTGCTTATAATTAAACTAATGATCATCTATTTGTAGGTACGCGGAATCATTGTTTCCTGAGAATGGAGAATGAATGGATATTTTTCTCGTGTATATTTATAGAAGTCGCACAGCTTTTTCCATAAACTAGAACAAAAGTGTCTAGTTAGATCCCAGCGGAGATTCTGGTTATATAGAAAAAGCTTTCCGTATCGATGAGTTTCAAACACTCATAATATGTCGACAGGTGAACCTAAGCAAGGTCAGACTCTATTATATTTCCCAAGTCGGGAGGAAGGGAAATATTTGTTCATATATTTTTATTCTGTCGTATATTTTACGTTGGCAGCTATGGCTGATATTGGATTATTCAACACATATATATATATATATTTATAATATTATATGACACTGGTTGCGTAGTTTACCATCGATCATATTGACATATCTAATTCATAGAACCAAAACCGAAGATGGAAACTGGACAAAAGGCAGCTAATATAATATAAGATTATTTATAAATTACTAATTGTGAACGATAAATATTAAACAAAGTTTATAATTTTAGCAAAGCGGATAACTTGAAAAAAATACGTTACTCGAATTATTGCTTGTTGTAATTGCGATTTCATAGTTTTACGTTAATGATTTCAAACTTTGAATATACATTTTAGAGTAGACGTCCAGATAACATATATTTGCGCTGATAATTGATTAAATATGGCAGTGTTTGCAAAAATAGACCAACACTACGTCGTTTTTTCTTATATATTGGTTAAAATGGTTTTGTATAAGCTTATTTTAATTTTCATCAGAATTCTGAATCTCTGTAAACCACAGTAAGATTTTTTTGAAAGAAGAAATATTCTACTGACTAATAGGCTGATATTTTGAGGGGTAGTGCGTGATTCACTTTGTGTTTGCTCCATTGATCTGTTGCCAATTCCTTTGGCACCTTTTTTCATTGTTATAAGCATGTCTCTTACGGCAGATTCCGATCTTCCAATCATCAGCATATTCATGTATCAAAACAGCTTTTCAGCTCTATATTAAAACATTTTTCTATACATAATTGAAGACACGAGAATGAAAACAGTATAAAAACCAAAAAGTCTAAAAACGGGTTTTCGGTGATTTCAAAAAAATACTCTATCGATGAGTTTGAGAATGAGATATATGATGTTGAGATGTTGATCCCCAAAATGAATGAAACATATTGTTGATACTCTCATGATAAAAAAACATGTATGAAAATAAATAAGCCAAAAAACGGAATTAATACATATTCATTTACTTAGTATTTAAAAATAAAATAATAAAATTTATATTGAAAACAGGATTAAGACCAAACATAATTTAATTGAAACTCTTAATTATTTTGATTATTACATGTTCAAAACTAATTTAACTATCATGTTACATTCACTTTTTGAATGATATGATCACACATATTTTTAAATCAGTTTATAGGATCTCCTGTAAAATTCACTATTTGGTCTTTGTCCAGTTTTCATTCTCAGGTCTTCAATTATTCTTTTTGGTCAATTACCTCATGTACGTCAGAAATAATGTTGCCTAATAAGTGCCACAGTCCATCACTAGTTTTACAATATTTCCCTGTGAAAAATAATATATTATCACGATGTATTGAAGATTATGGCATAATCATATACCTACCTGCCTGACTATTAAAGCTTATGGTCTCATCAAGCTTAAATAAATTCGTCGGAAATGGCATTTTTATGGCATTAGCCTTCAACAGCCTTCTAAATTCTCAATTACGTCACTGAAGTTTAAGGCTGTCGGGGAAAAACGAAAGTTTTCCAGCTCCAATTTTATAGACACCATTACCGTTGGCTGGTGTAACGCGTGAGGGAATTGACAATAAAAACTAAATATAGACCCACACGCAATATTACGACTCTTGTGCACCTCTGCGCAGGTAGGTATTACGTGATTTTAAAGTATACAATTGTTTTTTTGTTCAATATTATACAGAAGTTTTTAAATATTATTATCAAATATAACGTGTTTGCTTCGGTTGTAAGTTGCGTGGATTTATACTTTTCTTGATATCACATTAATTCAAATCATTTAACCCGTAAAGAAGTGACTAACAAAAGTACATTTAAATTCTGGTTTACTCAGAATTTATACTGTCTCGTGTGAATCATTTGAATATCGGGTAGATATTTTCAACAACTCCCGCTACTGTAATGTCACCTTAGGTTACCCAGCCTATTAAACTGCGTCATCTTAATATTTTGGCTATTTTTGGAATCATTAATACTACATCTAATTAAAATGTTATTAATATTAATACTATCGACCGTAGGTAATTGATGGAATTTAAAATGTTATTATTTTTAAAATCGATAGCAGTAAATATACATAGTTGATAGATATCAGCCTGCTTTCATTTATCTGCTATAAATTAAAAATGGAAACAACGTCGCGTTCTATTACGAACAAAAGAGAAAGATCTAAAAATATATGCGATAAAGGGAGATAGTATAGTCAATTGTGAGGAAGAGGTATCAGAGTAAGATAGTATTATAACTTGTATGCTGTAAGAATTTATGTTGTAATACTCATTATGATTATAATTAAGTTTTGATGCCCATTTGATTATTTTATAATATAAAATTACCCCTTATTAGATTTATAAATTATTATGTTGCCAAAATGTGCATTTCCCTTTTACCTATTGTAACATTGTCAATCTTGTACGGTAACCCTAGGTTATCATCACAGGAACGAGTGGAATTTATTAGTATCGTAAAGGGAAGTTTGGGTCACACTAGGTCGCCCTGTTTTTCTAGGATTTTTCTAATGTGTATGTTTTATAAATATTATAGATGATAATAAAACAATACTTCTAAAACGTAAGCTGCGTATGCTAGTCTGATTTTAAATAATAAAAATACAAAAAACAAACTACATTGAATACCTACATATCTCTTCTCTAAATTAAGCATTAACTGTTATAAAATTTTCTTATAACTATTCTTCAATCTAAATTATTAATAATCTTTTAAAAATATACTTATAATATATTAATGATAAATGCAATGAGAGAAAAACGTCCTGAGTAATACAGGTCGCAAAGGCTTTTAATATATATGATGTGTAGCGTTGCTTTTTCACGTTCAAATCAATCCATATTAGATGTGCACGTTTACCTTTTAATATGATTCACATACAATTTGCTACCATATTTTGTTATTTTAACTCTGAATATCACAGTCTTGATTCAACTTCTTTTAAGTAAAAAAAACATATTTGTTTTTTTTTTGTAAATTACGTATTTTCATAATAAATACTACCTTCTACTATAATAATAAGTTTTACACGTATCTACTTTATCTTGTATTTTTTTTAAACAAGTAGAATAAAGAATTGAAATTATTTATTGATTAAAAATATGATGATATGATATTTATATATTCGCAAGTGTTAGAGAGCATACTTCATGCAAACTGCATAGACCAAACAACAAAAATGATTGTATGATTTCAAAGTACATACAAAACAATATATATATATATTATAAATAAAATACTTGAATGTACATTCTAAGGTAGTCTCTAAAATATTTGCAAAGTGAAAATTAAATATTATTAGGCGAGTTGTCCAGGTTCATATTGAAAATATCTCCGTCCGTACATGCACCGGTAGTGGCGAGGTTAATCCATATAAACCAGATACAATATCCCATCCACCATCGCTAATGGATTAATATTTCACATGTATCCAACGAAACTTCGATATTTCTATTTCAGTCAATGGCCTCTAAACTTCTGCTTCGGATGCTTTCATACACTTTCGCTGGAATATTCTATGCGTTCTTTTTTCGGCCAAGTAATTACGGGTTTGATTTCGGTGAGTGTTTTTTTGTTTTTGTTTTCTATACAGGTAACTTCGATTTTCACTCAGAGTTATGACGTTTTCAATATTATTTGCACTTTATAATTGTCATATTAAAAAAATAAACATTATTTTGATTATTATTTAGCAATAAAAGGGTAAAAGCCCGATATTTTTATAATTTATCTATGTATTTCAACGAAATGGTTAAATTTATCGCATTTTACTCCTCGTCAACTGAGTAACAAGGATCATATCATCTAATCTCAATATCATTATAGACTATAGATTATAATATACCACCTGCATTGATTATTAAGTGAAATATTTTGAATTCTTAGGAGTATGTGCATATATTGATAAGTTAGATCTCTACGGAAACATCTCAAGATATCAATGTTTTGAATTAATAGATAGCATTCGATGTATGTAAAAAGATATATTTTTATAATAGCTTAAAAAGGGTCAATTATTTTTCAATGTGTTATTAGACAAGTCGTATTACCCCTTCTGTTATTAATCATTAATTCAATTTCACTCGAGAACATATCGGTTTATTCCGTGTTCACAAAATAAAATAAATCACATTTCCTTGAAAACTCATTGTGAAATGAGAATTTGTATGAAAAATTTAAACGCAATTATCTTAGAACGATGTCTTTTGAGTTGTTTTTGTATAAAACTGTAGTATAGTAATTATAGGTAAATATTATTTACAAATCCAGGTAGTTACGTTAAAATTAAGTTAAAATTATTCAATATTACAATATGCTTTCATAATAAAATAATGTAAAATACGCTTTAGGGGTATATTAAATATATTATCTAATTTGATACATATTAGAATTAGACAACACATGCTTTCTGGTGGTCGGAGTCGGGTTGGTTTGAAAAACTAACAAGCAGGGTTGAAATTCTTTTGAGGTATCCACAGCACTTGGCCGAGCCAGGTCCAATGTTGCCTTTTCACTCTCATCTATATGAAAGACTGCTTGGTATGTTCTCTTCTCTGCTTGTTACTCCTGTTATACCACCGCACACCCAGTATTCGCCGCAAACATCAGCTGTTCTCGAATCTCAGTACATGGTTGCGCTGAGTCTTCGTGCCATGGCTCGTTACCGTAAAGCAGCACCATTAAAAGCATGATAATATAATGCATCACTACCACAATTATTTACACCTCATTTCCCAGATTTTTTGAAAATCTAAAACTATTCGGAAAAGCTGTGAAATTTAATTATGTTGGATTTTCGCTAAGAATGAAGGAAAAATAATTTATCACATACGTAATTCATTATTATGAGTGACTCGCCCCATAAGTTGCCTGGATTTATGTGGTCGACTCATCTCTTTGCTATTTTCCATTAATTTATTGAAAAAGCCACGTATTTTTTCCTTACATAAATATAAAAATGCTGCATCTCTCGGGTGAATTGTATTAAAATAATCCAACAGTACGCGGCTACTGAAATGTGGCTTGTTTATAACCCATTCTGCGGTATTCGCATTCATACAAACATTTTCTCTGCATTCAGAGTTATCAGAATGTCTGTGAGGTTTAATGAAAGCGAAGTGGAAAATGAATGATCGACAGGCATTCATGCATGTTGCGCAATCTTATTATTTATCCCGTATATTATTGTATTCAAATGAGTTACTTACTAAAGGAAATTTTATTTTATTCATTTTGTGAAAAATCTATAAATACATGTTTTCCATGCCATACTTTACTGTAGAAATTACTAACCTAATCAACTAAGTATTGCGTGTAATATATTGATTATTTTATCCTGAGTATTTATATTATACCACAAAGCTTATTAATACTATCAATGTTTTATATACCACCAATAGTAAAATATAATAATTAATTATAAAAAGCTCCGATATATTATGACGTTTCATTTTAATTAGACCACAATAACTCCAATGTATATTATAATATTATTTATTATTATATTAAACAGAGTGCATTACTTATATGTATAATATAGTGATATACAATTATACTAATTCGACATACTTAAAAATGTTGCATGATCATTTTGATTATACAATATTTTATAATAGTGTAATAATATTATTAAATAAAATATAAATAATATTATTATGTTAATTACTACTATCTGTCCAAATATATTCATACTATATCCAATTAGATTGTTGCTTTTGGCATACGTAAGGCTTCTATACGAACAGCCAGACTTTCAAAGAGTAAGTACGTCTGCACCCTTTTGGCGGAATATGTATTTGCAAATTATTTTCGTTTGCATTACTGCCTACCCCTTTCGGAGCCACCCTTGCTAACGAATCCCATCGCTAACTAAGGGATGTGGTCTGCCGACGCACAAGACCAAAAGTAACGGAATTCGTTGTTCAATCCGCAGCTTTTACCTTGCGCATGAATATTCATGTAATATTTTTATCATTTAGATACACAAAAAAGGCGTGCATGAAAATTCATTTCGTTAGTTAAATTTACACGGATTTACTTTGAAATGTCCATATTTTCACCAAAATTTTATTTAATCAATGTATACTAAAATTTTACTTAGTTATCGTAGGGGATTTCGTTAAAATGTTCTTACAGAATATCTAGATGAAAAATCCGTTGATTTATCATCCTTATCGCCACTGCAACCCAATGTATGTGTCTTGACTTTCAAATTTTCCTTAAAATCAGTGATGTTGTGTCTCTTTCTATACAGTTCAACTACGGCAGTATAGGCCTCGATCTTTCTTTTCGCTTTTGGTAGAAGTCTCTTGGGTTAGTTGCCTAAACAATCTCCCTTTTTAAAAAAAAAATAATCTCTCTTTTTGGAAGAAAAATACGTATAAGTACAGTAACATTTATAAATAAAGGTGTCAAACGAGTCACATATTATCACTGGTGTGATTATGTATCATTGATAACCTGTTACCATAAGTCAGTTGTATCATATTATTTAGATTAAAGGCATCAGTTTTTCGTTGATTCCATCACAGTCAATATAAATATTTGTAAGATTTACAATATGCCAGTAGTAGAAATATATGTGAAACAATCACAAATACTCAGACTATCAAAAAAACCCTATTTTTTTGTGAATATTTTTTTTTTACATTATATTATTATCTTGAGAATTCGAATATGGGCTTTTATTGGCAAAACTATTTTACTTACTAACTGTCAATTCCATTCTCTATAATTCATAAAAATAACAAAGAATACGTATTGTAAAGATTTCATCATGTTTTGTAAACTTGAATCCATTAAATTATTTTTCTAATATAATTTTGATAGTATATTTAAGTAAACACACGATTTACTAGAAATTGAATATTATATTTATTTTACCTTTGTGCATATTATCATATCATTAGATAGGCATGTGGAAAGATAAGGCGTTATTAAATTTCATAATACATTACAATACATTATCCATCGGTCTCTTTTGTGTCTTTCTGCGTTATGCCCAACATGCACCTTCGTATATTATACCTACTCGTATTTTTTTTCTTACGAATGTGACGAAGTTTCACATGCTAACATGTGTACTGGTAGCGTACATAGGTTGAACATTTTACGCTTAAGAGCGTACGTAAGTGAAACGGCAAATAATTTTCAACAGTATGTGGGACGTAATTTCGGCCGCGTTGCCAGTCGGAGAGCGATAGTGGACCTGTTCGCACGTCAATTTGTTTTGTGATGGCGTCGGAGGAATATGTGTAAAGATGAAATCGTGTAAAGATGACTAAAAAAGGTTCCGCATGTACTTAAAAGAGAAAACATGTCAATGGATATACTATTAATTATTAATATTACGAATATAATAATAAACATAACATTAAAAGGACGCATATTGAATTTTTATGACAAATTATTTTTCGTTTGGCTCGCGTGATTTGCACAATCCGCGCATCGCCTAGTCACGATCTTTTTAGACCATGCCTCAGCTGAAGTATAGCCGTAATACACAATGGGAGGTCACTTTTGAAGATACTATTCAGGTTCCGAAGTGAATAAATATGTTCCGTGTACACATTTATCAATAGATTTCTAACTAGAAAAATTCATTTTCAAAAATGGCGTATGGATAATATCATAAACACGTAAAAACTCAATCAAACTTAATTAACATTAAATTAACTTCTTATGACGTGTGTTAAACAATTATTCACTATTTATTCATAACTGATTGAATATTTTTCAATTAGTATACCTACACAAACAAATAATTTTGTTTGTTTTATAATATATTTTGTTATTACGCCCACGTTTAAGATATGGATATCAAAACAGGATTTTTCTTTTAAATCAAACCAATTAAATTGATACAATATTGTATTCCATAGATATCTTTTACGCTTGACTTCACAGTTCAGATAATATTTTAGGATCGCACCCAACTATCTCAATAAGCCCAAAACTGGTTTACTTTTGGTGTGGGTTGGACCGTATTACCATAGGTTTCAGACGATGCGTATCACGGGTGAATTTATTTCATTGTGAGTAGACCTTTATCGTATTGTACCTGTGGCGTGAAGATTGTTCAACTTTGTGTATTTGCCTTTTCATCATTTTTTTTTAAACCAAAAACATTGTTATCAGAAAAAGAGTTTTAATTACCCTTTTACTCTTATATATGATTAAATCAAAGTATCTTAAGATTGTATTCAATAGTAACATTACCTAAAGCTCATCGCATTTTTTTGTTGGCCCATGATAGCGTAGTGAGCATATAATGACGGTATAATGGTGTGTATCGTGGGTTCAAAAATGTATTTCGATCAGTGCTAGGTCCCAATTGATTGCGAGATTGGCTTATAACTATTATTATTTCGGTTACAAATATTTTTCAATTAACATAATGGTAAAAATATGAAAACTGTACAATATTAAGTGAATAATCAGAAATCAATAATTAATAAAGATTTTGATTAATTTTACGCTCGGTGATAAAGTATAGGTACCTACATGGTCATATTGTATATATTATTTTTTTGTATATTTTTTATTGATAATATGATAATGTAGTCATATTATATCGTATCCATTTGGCATCTGTGTACGAAATTGGATATAAATGGTGTTGAGAATTTACTAATACTGACAGTGTTTCGTATTTGTGTACTTATATAATTGATACTCAAAATAATTTTCCTGGAAACAAATGAACGATATTCAAAAACTATTTATCTAATTTCTTGTGATGATTATTATCAGATTTTCACATCATTAATTGCTAAATAACAAATAAACGGCTAGGTATTTAGTATTTAATAAGGCATAAAATCATAATATACAATCTTGGGCATAGAATTTAAGAAATCATTATCATTACGAGTTAGAAACAATTCACCAGTAAAGTTAAATACGCAAATTCATTCAAAGTTTTTTACTCACAAATAATTAGTAAATATTAAACAAATTAATATTATGAGTTCAAAACCTTTTAAAAATAGCCAAACTTATACTATGTAGTCGTTTTAGTTAAAATAGTTAAAGATTGGGAGCCTATGTTTGACAGGGTCTATCAGGATGTGCGATGGTAATTTTTGTTACTGGTGCGTTCGTTACCTTTGATGACCCGCCACCACGTCATTTACCGATTGTGTACTTAACGGTGTGACGTCCGTGTGGCGCGCTGCCCTCTGTCGGTGGACGATACTCACCCGACCACGTGTATTCCGGTGCTAATGGACACCTTCTTTTATGTAACACAATACAACCAATGCTCAAATCTTTTCCTACTTAAATTTTTCAAATAATTTTCACCCTTCAGTATTTATCACGTAGAGTCTGTATCAGTTAAAAACTGTCTTACACGATTTGATTGGTTTATCTGAAATAACTCTATCTTATTCATAATTCCCTTCAATCTCTTGATAACGGTGTTACAACCGAAGTAGCCATCGACTTTAAAATAAAACATCCTTAGAATTGAATATAATCTATAATATAATATTGGTTAGATTTTTTTAGGTTGTCATCTTCCCTTTGCCGGTTCCCGGTTCCCCGCAGGTAACCGAAGAGACATGGTTTGACTGTGTACTAGACTCTCCGTCTCCAGTACTAGATTTTAAATGTATATTCTCAGTATATTTGTCTTGTCTTCAACCCTTAATTTCATAATGTTGTCTTTCAGCAACAAACTGTATTATTCTTTATGTTTTTTTTGTGTGAATGAAATTTTATTTAGAAACTTGCAATTTTTTGCAGTTGACAAAATGTACCTTCTGACAAAATGGTTATAGTTTTTATTCACAAGTTCCACTGTTAATTTATAATACCTAATATTGTACATTAAATGAGTGATAGATTAGAAAATGAATATGTAAATTAATGAATTACCATCATGCATTTATGGTTGGCATATATACAAATAATAATTAGGACATGATATACTACTAGACGTAGGTATTTTAGCAGATATGATTAGTATTTCTCTTTGAAATTCTGTTTTAAAATTGCATTTTTTACTTGTGTTATTTTAGTAGTAGATAGAGATGTTTCAACGTATTGTTACGATTTAAAAAAAAAACTCCAGTTTCCGCACACCGATTCAATTCAATTTCGATTCATACATCCAATGATCTTACAACGTGGTATGTCCAAATAATATTTAAATAAACGTTGTGACATGAACAACTATATTGTCTCAGATGTGAAATGTGATGAATCCATTATACACGCTATGTCTTAAGAATGAACTTTACCAAAAAGGATCCTCTTCAATATATACGAAAACTTTATAGAGACTAAGATAGAGTCGGTTTAACTATGTAGCCACAAAATTATTTTGAAAAAAATTTTGAAGCAGACATAGCGTAATAGAGACATTTCTTGGAGTGGCACTCATGTATTATTGTAGTGATGATGATTCTTGGTCATATAATATAAAATTATCTTCTATTGAATTCGATTAATTTAATTTTTGAGAATGATTAAACTTTGCAAAAAAAATAGTTTTATGAAACAAAAAAAAAATCTGTATACCACAGGTAAACTACGGTAAATCCAAAATGACAACTTCACAGGAGAGACGAATTTGTGATTTTTGGAAGTTTCAACTTGTGACATTCGTGAATAGAAAAAGATAAAATTTATCTATTTATCAAAACCTTTTTGTTTGTTTACCGCTGTAGTTCGATTACAAGCTTCATCAAAAGAATTGTATGTTTTCTTACTGTTGTTTACCTCTAATAGTTATGGAGTTACAATGACATTTTTAATTTTTAACTTTTATAATAAGAGTAAAATGAGTTACAGCTGTTTACCACGTATGCAGGATAAGTAATAAAGTAACAATATAACAATAACTCCATTTCACGATTTTGGAGTTACAATAGTTTACCTCTGGTATACAGAAATATTTTCTCCAATATGCTTATTTTTCCACATCAAAACACAGGATACACACAGTAGTAATAATTTCTTAAAGAAATACCAGTAATATAACCATACATTACATTTTTTTATCATACCATACATTTTTATAATATTAATTTGGCCGTACATCGTATAGCCGTAATTTAAACACGCACTCGCGTTGAAAGAACTTAGCCGACCAAATTAAAATACTAGTTCATTCGGCATGCAAGGGAATGTTTGTGTAATTGATTTCGGTGACATGGCTTATGTTTATACTATAGAATAACGCTATTTACATAAAAAACAGACTTAATGGTATCAGCGCTATGGGGTCGTCCATAAATGACGTCACAGGATTCTTGGTACCTACTTTTAACTTTCCCGTTACACTTCTTCACAAAATCCTTTGGCGTATATATATTAATTACGTCACAGTCTTTAAACTAGAGCCTACATTTATTAAAAAAACAAATTCGTTGAAAATGAGCGATTTCATTATTATGTAGGTAGTCATGAAATATTTCATATCTAGTATATTTTTTATTAGTTTTATGACATTTTAATACATATATAATATAGACAAATAAGACTAATAATTCATTTATGTTAATAAATTAAGTATTGCAATTTAATAGGTCAATATGTAAATATAATTGGCTACGAATAGAATAGTTGGTAGTGCATTTCTGAACAAAAAAATTAAATAAAGATCTAACTGAGTAGGTACTATAATCGATTCTAATTTTAACTTAAATTTATTACACTGGTTTTATACCAGCAATTAATAATACTTTTAACAATAAGACTGTTTAAAGCTCAACCTGCTAAATATGTAACAAGAAAGCTATTAACAACTACACGGTAATGTAAAAATGTGGCTTTGCTTTGTGTTCAATAAACGATAGGATTTATTTATGAGACTAATTAAGAAGCCGATGTTCACCGCAGGGAAATTTGTTTGATAAACGAACGGAGGATCTATGAGTTATATTGCTTGAAAAAAAGCTACAAGCTCCTTGGCGAAGCGGGGTTATGTTAACGAAAGGGTTCATTATAAAGTCCCTAGATAAAGTATCTATTGCTAACGATGAGTAACTTAAGATTTTTTATTGTAAATTATTAGCGCATTGCTTACATAATTTATTATTACAGTGCGCTCGCTGGGGGCCATTAAAAATTACCACGTGATCGATTGCGAAATGGGATAAGCTAAAATCTCAACAAGTGTAATGTTTCCCTTGACTTTATTTAATTACATGTTTTATTAGTATATAATTAAATCAAATTTATCAATTATGTAGATAGGTATATCATTACATTAATTATTTAACTAAACAATATTTATCTTGTTATCTAAAACAACTTTTTAATACTTCGCTAAAAAATTTATCAAATAATCAATGCTTGCGTTGAATATACAAACCAACTTTGGAAACAACTCAGGAACAGAAAAATCTTGAAAAAATATAACACCAGACAAAATCGAAACCTACATTCATCGGATTCCTCCTAATCTGCTGTGCAAATAATTTAGCCACCTACCTTATGACAAAGAAATTAACTTGGCACTTCTTAACAAATTTCGGCGCCTATCTTTTGTCATTTGAATCAAAGTAACAACAATAATATGTACTTAAATTGATTATTAGCCAACGTCAGGATCTAAACATAGTTTATAAAATTATTAGCAAGTGCATGTACGTATATTTCTGTCGTACTTCCAAATTATGTATGTTCAATAAACAATGTTATATTCTGAAATCTTGTGAATTATTCGTTGCATAAACAAATAGTTACTTTTTTTGTAATCATCTCAGTCATTCGAGCCGCTGTTGGGTGAAGGGCCTTCCTTTTTGTCTCCGTTCTTATTGTACCTACATTATTTTTCCATATGTCACGTATATTTCCGATTACATGATTATCTCACTGATCAACTGATGAAAATATTTTCTGCCATTCGAATTATTCTCTCACAGTAAAGTCATTCTCCAATTTGGGATACCAATTGTTAAAAATTGCAACTTTACTATCGTTATTTATTCATGAGTTAGCAGGTAAATGGCTAGCCCACTTGAGTCATATCATCACCATCAACATTTAAACTAGTTCTGTGTGAAGGCCTTGTCTAGCCGTCTCCACTCTTTTTGGTCTTTTACTGTCATATACTTGATTATCTGACCCAATCTACACAGTAATCGCCCTTTAGGTATTTTAATATCTCTTGGGCATTACCGTTATTTAATCCATAGTTTCTTAACCAGTGATCCGCGAAGATTTTTGGGTGGGCCGCAAAAATTTTCTGCACTTCAAAAATAGTTAGTATCCATTTTTAAAAGCTCATATTAAATTTCAAGTAATAAATATCATAATAATAAATATCAGAACTCGTGCACCTACAAGGGTTCACAATGAATTAACAAGTCATTTCCGGAATTAATGACAGTGTTGTATATTATAGTCAAATCGTTTCATAGAAAGAAGGAGGCGTGATTTACCTAGAAACCAACATTTAAATGGGGTTGTATTATATTTCCACAATTGTTTCAAAAATAGTGTAAATATAAACATTTATTATTTTATTCCAATGTTGATGGTCCGCAAAACATTTTTTGATTTTGTTGTGGTCCGCGGATGTAAAAACGTTAAGAAACATTGATTTAAGCGATACTCTGTTCTTCGAGCAATATATCTTTTCATCTTTACTTTGAAGTATGTAAGAGTTATATTATGTTTAAAACTTTTTTTCTTTTATCCAATTAATAATAATTGTATCCCTTCACGTTATGGACAACGTGAATTTCTCTGTACCGCGACGTGTTATTTTTAACTTTTTATCCTCTTTTAAATTTGCAATCCACGTGTTACGTTTATTTTATTTGTTGCTTATATTATCATTTAGGTAAATGTATAACAAATATTACATTAATTATCCACATATTTCTCTGAAATGTCATAAGTAAATAAAACCATTAGTTGCTTAGTCAAATAGTATAATTGAATTTAGTGATTCTGTATAAAAAGAATGACATTTCTGAATAATATAGAATTTCACGAGAATACTCGCTATAATGTTGACATACCTTTGAATTCTAAGCAAGTGTAATTGCATTACAACGAACGGCAGCTAATTCTATAACCCGTTACTGTTTTGTTGATATTTCATATTATCTTCACATAATTCTGAGAGCAGAAGATTTATAACTACATAACTGTTTCAGTAAAGGATATATTAATAGTATAATATGCGATGCTTTAGTACGCAATTAATAATACAAGATATAATAAGTTTATAATAATTGTATTATATTGTACTTTATGTGTGAACTATTTACGTAATATGTTAATAAACAACCTAATTCTTAATAAGCTAATCTTCTGTACGCACTTTCAAATTAATACTATCGACTGAGGGTACCTATTTGATGTAAATTGAATTAAAATCCTATTGATAACAAGAATGTCTTTAGTATTCTATATAAATTTGTTTTAGAGACATTTGCTTTGCCTTTTGATACTTTCAAGCTCGAGATATCTATATTTCCAATCTGTCCTATCTCGTATTACATTCTTTTCTCTTTTCCTACTCACAACTTTGACGCTAATGTTAACATTTTAATATAAATTCAAACATTAAATTGTATTACTAATTCATGATAAAAATTACAATGTGAATGAAACATGTGTCGTAAAATATGTTCGGTTATATTTAGTGAATACCAAGTGACAGATATCGTGAATTATGAAAAATAAATGTTGAATCTCTTAAAATGACTAGTTTATATTTGAACAGATGATAACATAATATAGAATTATGTAGTGAAAATGTAATACTTTCAATATTATTAAAATAAAATTTAATAATATACCATAGTTACTTAAGTGTTTATAATATTATGTTTTTTTCACTATGACACTGAATTGCTGAATACAAATTACTACGTATACATATAAATTTTGGGAATTTATTTGCGCGAATTAAAAAAGAGGCAGATAAACATGTCTTTGAAAAGGTTTTTAAAACTTTTCAATTAACGAGTTTCTTTATCTCGCCGTATTTTTAACCAAAGTACAAACCTTAGAGTTTATACCAAACATTATTCAACTTTATTTAATGGACTTCGTCGTATTTAAGTGTTCTTTGTACGAGATTTCTTTGAGGGAAAGTACTTCTTTCTTTTTTATCTTGACGATAAATTTTAATAAAAAAATATTCAATTCTCATGGAACCATATATTTTTTTCATGAGAAGTAAAATTGACTACCTAGAATTCGTATTATAAAATGTATTAAACCTGTATAAATGCAAAAATTTGTAGCTTGTTTGCCGTATATTTTACACTAAAAATTATCGTATGTCAAATTATTTATTTACGTATAGGTAAGTGACTATCTATATGTATATTTATAATATTATTTTTTTTATTATTCCTTTAAATTGTCAATACATTTTACTAAGAACATAATATTGTTTTACAATTTAATTATGTATGTAGATTTCCGCTGCTATTTCGTTAGTTATTTTACAATTTTTATTTTGATATATTATTAAAACGGACGATAACACTAAGCCAGGAAAAACTACCATCTCTCCTGTTTGCAAATTGAAATGTTCCTTTACATTTCCACTAAGTAAAAAGAACGTTTGTAATACAGTGAGCTATGTCGCTAATCAGTTGATATATTATTATGAATAAATATTTACCAGTTCAAGATATTTGATGTCTCGCCGATATAGTAAAATATATAAAATACATTGTCTACTAAACGTGACCTATATACTTTTTGTTACAAATATCACAATGATACAGTTAAAAAATATTAATAATTTACTTACATGATGTAATATGTCGCCACCTATGGTAGTCGAGTTAGTAGCGTAACCGTTTCTGAAACTGTAGATTATTGGTTCAACCCTGCTGCTGGCCAAAAACACATGTTATATTTCAATGTGTGTTTTTGAAAATAGTTGTGACGAATAGTTAGCAAGCATCCCTTTTTAACAAATCCGTTAAAATAACTCCCTTATTCTCTGCTCAGGGGCGAAACTACAATAGAGATTTTATATTAATTAATACTACCTAGTTCCACGACACTGTGACAAGGCTTAACTTTTTTTATCTCTTGCAAATTTACAGTAATACTTTTAATTAATGGTATGGTAATATTTTGTTTAATGTGATCGATTTTTGCATGGATCTTAGTAATAGCCTTGTTAATCAAGTGCATTTTATGATCGGCTAACCAAAAAACTTTCAATATTTATTTATTGTGCCTAACATACGGGTTTTTATATTATGTCATATTATAAAATATGTTAAATATATACGTCAGAATTCTTATATCATGGGCCCAACTTTTTGTATGCGGCCTCTAGGCAGCTCTGGGTTTTGTGTGTATTTACTTACGCGGTGTGGATAAATTAAAAAGTTTGTCGAGAGCTTTGAGCGTCCGCCGCCACGGCGCTGCCTGGCTGCCAGCGTCTCGGGTTCGTTTCCCTGCTAAACTTTCGGTGAGTAGGGTGGGTTCGGTTTATTAGTGTAATAAATGATTCGATTGGGAAAAGTCTGAAAAGAGCGCTAGTGCCGAAGTTTATGAAAGCACTGCAAAAATCTATAACTTTTATATTTGAGCCGAAAGCCTCGGAGATTATTTCATCAGAAAACACCGTTTCTTTGGAAACAGGGATATTTGATTTTCAAGCTCGTCTTGTTTTATTCAAACCGATTCAATCAAGAACAAAAAGTAATCTTTGGATATTATTTACGTTGATTAGAGAAATTTGAATTTTAAGAAAGTATTGTGAGACGTATCGTTTTAATATACAGATACGTATTTTAAAATTTCTCATAAAATACTTCAATAATGGCATTGCTTGCCTATATGAAAATAGCGTTTTATCAAGTGAAAAATAATGCTACCATTCCATTGTACTTGGTAATATATTATATTGTAAAATAGAAGAAATTTGTTAAACCATTGAAGTCACTAAAACATACTATTAGGTAAGTAATATGAATCAAAAGTAATATAAAATCTTTTCAATAGATCGCATCTTGTATACCTCGGTGGTAGCTCGTGAGCAATATTTTATAATTTAAGTTTTTTGGTTGGCACAGGTTTCGACAATATGTATGTACTTACATAGTAATTAGAGTAGTTCCTTTAACACAAACTGCGGTTTAATATTATAATGTTATTATGTTTTTCATTTTAAATAATCAATTTTTTTCTTCTCATGCCACCTGTTATCTGTAATTTTTTAACTGAAAGAAGTCAGTGGAGTTGTAGTCTTACCAATAATGGAGGTTCTTATAACACGAAATATGGCTTCATCCTCCGCTACATAATTATAAAATGTGCATTCGTTAAATAAATTTCACGTATTATTAAATATTACGCTGTATTCCTGATACCCGAACATTACCAATATTACTTTATGGTTACAATTATTATTAAAATATAATTCAGTGAATTCTCTCAAAGGTTACAGGAATATATTTTAATACCTACCTAATATTATTATGTATTAAAAGAATGTTTATTAAAATATAGAAACACATCCGGATTTATTATTATTTAGAGTTCACAGAGGTTGATCAACAATATGAAAGCATACTTTAAATGGTACATGAAAATAGATTAACAATATAAGATGTTCACTCGACCCAAGAGCAGATGAACTTACCAAATGATTAGTTCACTTCAGGTGTGTAACGCGTTTGACAACTAGACAACCACACTTAGTATTAGAAACGGATCTCTATAGGTAAGGTACTTAGTTTTAAAAAAATGGAGGACTTGTATGATCAAAAGGCTCAGAGTTAATTATACTAAACTGAAGCTGAGATGTTGTGAGTGAAGATTACGAAGCGAACCAAGGGTTAAATCCTATTCCGTCTGCATAACGCTTGCGACTTCCAGGCAAGTGGGCAGCGCCATCTGTGTGTGGATCTCTTTTTGAAGTCATAGCCTCTACAAATGTTCTACATGTAAGTTACCCACATAGATATTTACTTACAAGTGAATATGCGAATTTATATAGTCTTTTCTTCCTTTTACAAATATCGTTTGTTCAGGACAATAAATAAGAAAATATAGATACCTAAATAATTTTCTTCCTTTTCCTTTCCTCAAATCCTTTTTATTTATATCGAACCAAGGTAGGTTACGGTCATAATATCAAATCCACCAAGTAAGCGAGTAGGTACATTGTTATTGAGCCGCAGTGTTCTTATTGTATAACGTGTCAGCGAGGTTACCTGAATTTAAATAAATAAATATTTCATCGAAATTCACACCACGGTAGCTATTTTTATGTAAATCTGTCACGAAATCATTCACTTTGCATTCATCGGTAGAGCAACGGTTGACGACGTAATTAATTTAAAACGTCGGTTAACTAACTAAAGGTGTCGGCAAACTCAATGCTTCGTTACAGACCATGAACTGCTTGTATCCCGACAGTTTATCAACGAGGATCTCAGAATGAACGATAACCAATAATTGCAAACGTTGGAACAACTGACATTATTGTTATTAATTATTTGAAATAATATACGAAAAAACTACTACCATACTCGTAATTATGCAACGTAATACGAAGAGGTGTTGAAAAAAATAAATTAGAAATATGTATACATATATAAAATAAACTCTTCCGCTGCTATACAGAAATAAGTTTGTGCACAATTATTATCATTTAGATTTTAGAATATTGAAATGTCTTTATGAAAACTTATTGTCTACTATTAATTTAACAAAATAAAACACACCGTGTAATACATATCCACATATTTTAATAACTATAATGACAGATTTTGTCCCCTCCAATAGCACATTGACAACTGAATCTCGGTAAAGCAGAAGAAGAAACTGGTCCTAGTGTGCATATGAAATAAGTTATATCATATTTTATTTTAATTAATAAAAGTGCTTTCGGATAAAGAAAAAAAATATTATAAACGAATCACTATATATTATTATGCCATGTATATACCCCATCGCAGAACCATTATTGATATTATACAATATTAATAATAAAAATGATTGAGAAAAGTGATGATATCAATGAAAAACCTTCATTCAGCATTGGATCGAGAGTTGCTATGCTGATTAAAATGACGTTGGATTTGTTATGTTTATGATAAAAGTATATGTTTAATACCTATATAATAATTATAATATATGTAAAATCATTGCCTTAATAGGAGAGCGGAGGACCGGGCAGAGTGGAATAGTCTGCTGGTAAACTAGACTATGGTGGCATAAAACGAAGTTAAGTTCCACTTAATCAGCGATTTAAAAACACATTAAGTATCTTATTTAAATTATCATTGAGGCACAGAAAACCTCGAAAACTTTTAATATCCAACTGATGGCTTACAGATAATATATAATAGGGTAAATGATGAACCTGTTATACCTGTTCTAGAGTTGTCATGATCGTCAGTCATAAGGATGACAACTAAGATGAATACCTGAGTGATGATAGTTTTATTATTTATTATTAAATTATGTTGTTCCATTTCATCACTATATTCTTTCCGTCGACGAATCACACGTTTCGCTCACCTCTTCCAAACCGAGTAGGGAGAAATATTTGATTAGCCGTACACGGTAGGAGGATAAGTTGTGTCATCATGCGTGAAAATACACGGCTTCTACGCGGATTATGTGATGAACAAACATTTCGGCTCTACGGCTAGCGTTCGTCGTTCTACGCCGTAGCTAATTTTGTAGCTCTCGTAGCTGCTATGGCGCTCGTTCGTTAGAGTTGATACACAACTCAGCATTTGAATATTGCATAATTATATCGAAATATTTTTTTTATAAAATATGTAGGCAGATATATTATATATTATACGATGAAATAATATTTTTAGATATAATTAACAACAGAATAATCAGCCGTGTAACACGATCGTTGCATATCCATTAAATATTTTTTATTTGGCTAAGTAATCTCGTTGCAGAACTAGCACTGTAGTAACTATTTTATTAAAAAATATTTTGTAGACTCTTCTTAAAGAATTATGAATGCACAGTCAAATTATCAGAATTATATAACAACTATTGTTGGCACTGTTAATATCTGTAATAATATTATTATTTATTACTCTCATAATATTAAAAGAGCGAATTTAATGTACCTATCATCACTTATATTCAATAGTTTATCTAATTTTCCATTACACTGTTTTACATAATTTAATATTATACGGTGTTATTAAAACTATATAATTATCATCAAATAATGGTACATAAAATGCGACCGATGCAAATTCATGGATGTTAAACATTTGGCAATCTTATTATGATCTTTTAAATAATCATTTTTGGTGTTTTCATACTGGGACAATTAAAAAGTTAAATATTATTATGATAAATTAAACATCCTATTACCGTATTTCTTCAATATTTTGAAGTGATTAGGTATTCCTTTGAGCTTTAATAAAAAAAAACATTTGATTAGGTACTTATTTAACTAAACATAATAAAATAACTTCTTTTCACATGCAAATTCAAATTCAAATACAAATTGAAAATTCAAATTTATTTATCTTACATAATGTAGTGAACTAGGCAAATTATAAATTCAAGACGTTCATATGACATTAAAAAAAATTGTATTAATCGAGTATTAAAAAAAGAAATAGATGCAGTATTAGAAAAACAGTGTATAGAGTATTTTTATATAAAAAATATATTATAGAAACATGGAAGTACAATGAATGAATTCGTTAGACCTTATTTTAAGAATTTATAAAACAACCGCTCACCTATAATACTCTCTTCGCGTAGGTAGAATATACCTATCATCATCCTAAGCGATTAGGTTAAACAGAGTTAGTGTTGTCATGATTGTCATCATCAATCGCAGGTTAGTTCTGCATCTTGGTAGAACAAACAACCGATGCTTCCGATTTCTAAGATAGTTATCAAGGATAAAATTATATGTATGTTTGTTATGTTAAAATATGTAAACCTTGCGATTTTTTTCAATTCACCGACGTGTTGATCACTTTAATCTTAATGAAACTTTACATTAAATTTTATATAATATTATTACTTCAGAAGTATGATTTTGTATTAAAAAATATAAAATACCAAAAAACATCTTTTGTATTTTAGCGTTAAATATCTTAACTTGATTATGTGGAATACAATTTGTATCTCTTTTACATAGCGTATATACCTTCCTTAATGAAGTTGGCTGCTTCGGTATTGTTCTTTTTTCTTATTTTAAATGAGCAGTAATGAAGGAAAATATAAAGCAACCAGTATATTTCAGCTAACCAAAAGAAAACCTTTCAAATATATAATATTATGCTTTACTACTCCATTAAATATTACCTAAATGAAAAGTCGTAACGAAACTCAATAATGAAGTGTCATATTTATAGTCTAATTAGATATTTACACTACTTTGTTAATGCTTACATGCATTTTTAAATACATATATCAGTATGAAGAAATATTTTTGTTGGGGTATATAATAAAACACATCTTTTATGCGAAACGATTATTTGCGTCCAAATCATTGTATAGAAATAATATTTTTTAAAGTTACTTACTACTTCTAAATAAATAAATCTATTATCATTGAATCTGTCAATCATCTACTGCGGAATTAAATCCTTTTCAAGCTAGTTCCATTCCTCTTGGTCATCTACGCCACATTGTCACATACTGCATTTGGTACTTTAAATCGCCGATTCAGCCCCTATGTCTACCTTTTAAACGTTTTCTACCTCGTGAGTGTCTTTAAATAATTTGATTTGTCTTATACCTGTTCATTAAAAATGCAACTAATATTTAACCAATATTGTTCACTACGTGAAAATTTTTAGAAATACAGAATAAATGGATATAGCTAATTCTATATAATATATCTTAAATATAATATCGTTAATATTCACTGCTCTGCTAAATAAACATATACGAGTATATTGTATGTCATGTTCAGATAATTCGATAACAATGTCAAAACGGAAATATCAATTACGTGATATATTTTAATGTTATACATAAAATCGGGTATTTTATCAAAATTTATCACTACTTATTTAAGTACTTTCTGTAATGGTGAAATAGCGCATGTCAACAATTATTGTATTTAGATTACTTGCTGTTCATTTGAGGAGAAATTATTTCAAGGGTATTTTACACCCCAGGCCTTAATTAATACATTTTTTTTTTCAAAATGATTAAACATTGTGATACAAGATACTTTTCCCAGCTAATTGAGATATGATGAAAGGCCCATCCCCGTCCATCCGAGATCCAATATAGCCGACGGTCAAATTATTTTCTTGTTTTTGTTTGTCTAACATCCAAAGAGAAGGTTTTTATTTTATTCAAAATTTTCCGTGTGCTTACTGCTCCCAGAAGGCTGTTTGATCATTTTATTTAATATATTGAAAAACATTTTTACTTACATCGACTTTTTACTACATTTTCCGTGTTTGCGCTAATTAGATAAATTTCTTAATATACTAAGCCCATAATGTAACACGTAATTAAATATCATAAAGCATAGTGTCCAGAAATAAAATATATTAGTAAACTATATTATTTTGGGTTAAATTATCATTTGTAGCAATAGTAAAAAAATATCGGCAGTAATAATATAGGTATGTCATTTTTTATTTGGCATGTCAATTCTGACATTTTATTTACTGTTTTTGTTACCGTCTACGACACTGACATCTTTTAAATATGTGTCACGCCTTACGGGGGGAGGGGTCTAATATGCTGTAATAAAGAGAAGGGGGGTAGTAAAAAATTGACTTCACAAAACAATCAAAATTTAAACTACTTTTTTCTGAGAACATTATATTGTAATCGATCATGTTTAACATTTTTAAGTGAATTTGGTATTAAAAATGTAACGTAATTTGGACAGGGGGGGGGGGGATAATTTGTCATGAATTATAACAATAGGGGTTTGGGGGAGGGAATTTCAAAAATATTGTAAATCGTGTAACTTAATTTATACACAACACCTAATTCTAATGATTTAATAAATTATCTCAGTAAAACCAACCACTGGTACAATGTGTTTAACTACAGAGGACGGCTAATGGTGTTTATATTTATACCCTTTTCACTTTAATTATATGAAAATATATAATATAGCTATGTCTCGTTGGTGTCATTTCAGAATCGGTATCCATGGTATTATAATGGTTTTTAACTCTTCTATTGAAAGTCTCTAGCTCCTCGTAGTCCAAGATAATATATTTTTGTGGTTAAGCATAGGTATTTATGTAATAAATCTACATTACTGTTTTACTACACTACTGTAATTGGTTATTATTGCATGTTGTACATACTGTTAAAAAGAATATATATATATATATATATTAGTATTTCTTTATAGTTTATTATACTTATACTTATCATCTAATATGTTGGCATACCTACAGTTGATAGAATCAAAATAGACCTGTCTAACGATTCTATGTACATTTTTATCGTATATTTTACCTTGTTTACGTTTTAAATTCTAATCTAATTATTTTTTTAATTCCAGGCAGGGGTCGTCTCTACCCGGCGTATAGTGTAAGCGGGTCTGAAGGCGAGGGGTCGTGCGGGTCAGGCGGGTGCGGCGGGGGAGGAGTGTCCCGTGGCCAACCGAGAAGCGGCCTCTCAGACACCCCGACCAGCGAAAACGCATCCGACGCGACGCTCACAGATTCTGAGCTTGCCTTGGCGAGAGATTCCACATTGCTCGTGCATAACGGTGAGTCCATATTTCCTACGTCATCACCTCAAAGGTGTCCTCGTATTGTTTTAGCCAGACCACAATATGTATCTGTGTCAAGCCTTATTTATTTTCATGCAGTATTATAAGATTGCCAACAGCGTGCATTCACTTTATGAAATCATACAATCCTGGTGACGTGTTTTGTTTAAATGATATATTTACCTGTGACCTGTATATCTTAAGATTCTATCAGTAATACGGCCGGAGTACTTTTTCTCCTTTAAACTTAACGAAATTTTTAAAAAGTATTTCTTTGTGTGTAATGGTTGCTACGACACGAATCTATAACGGCCATCGTGGTGCAGTGCGTAAGGCGCTTGCCTTTCACCTGAGAGTTCCTGGGTTTGATTCCCGGTCAGGACACACAATATTTGTGTTTTTCTCAAAGCCTGGGTGTTTGAGATTGTTTAAAAATTACTAACCACCTTGTACGAAAAAGCAAGGACATAGTTATTAATTATATTTAAAAAATAAAAAACATTTATTTAGATAAGAGTATCGTGGCATTACAACGATTGGCCAATGCGTCATAATACAATCATAATAAATACAAATTATTAAAATGAAATAATTACAAATAACAACCAATATAATAAGAAAGTATGTGCTTATGTAGATATTAAAGTAAAATGATAAATACAATTATAAATTTAACTTATTTAACACGTCCACAAAATAAATCAACCAAATAAGCTAATCGCACGATACACAGCATCATGAAACATCACATCCGTTCTGTGACAAGTTATCATGAAGACCGTAGAGTTACGGGTGATATTGGTGGGAACATGAAAATTAATATTTGCCAGTATATACGGATTGTAAATGAACTCACGAAGAAGTAAAAAGAAATGCTTTAAAAGAGCAATCACTCTTCAGGTGGATAAGGATTGATAGCATACCCAGAAGAAAACTAGTTGGAAAATTCATTGTGTTATCATTATCATAAGGAATGAATCCGTACCTATGTCCTCAAGTAGAGAAATCTAAGAAATCTATTGTGGACTCGATCCAACTTAATTGGGTGGACGGACCTGTTAGGACTCCAAATAATGCTGGAATATTTAAGAATACTCAACACAAAAGATACGTATCATATAACCTTTATTTAGTAGAGGATCAACCTCAGCTGAATATTATAGTGACAGTTTATTATCTACACTCATTTAAAAATAATAATCACAGTATCTTTGTGTTCGTTTTACTAAAACATATGTCATATTTGAAACACTGTCAATATTCGATCAATATTAACTATTCTGATACTACGGATGTTAATGAATTAATTTACATGTGTTGATTTTATATCGTATCTAATATAAATGATTCTAAAGCTTCAAACCAAGCTCAAAGCACTGTGTAAAAGAGCTTTTTTAAATCTTAATGGTGTTTTTCGACATGATAATTTTAAATTACAATCAATAGTGGTATTTATAAAAGCACATATAGTATGCAGAATATTGATTCTGTAGCTTTAGATAATATTCATTAGAACTTGGTACTCGTATAATCATCTGAGTATATTTTCCTTTCTTATATCCTCAAATAATTTTATGAAATATACCTACATGTTTTCTGATAAAGTCTCTTTTAACTTTATATGTTTTTACGTAAACATACAAAAAGGAAAAAGGAAAGGTTTTCAAAGTGGAAAAAACGTTTGCTTCCATTTACAAAGGTTTAACGTCTAGATTAAAAGCAAAACATCCGCCCGGGTATATTTATCTTATTTTTTTTTTTGATTTAATGAGTATTCATACTAATACATCCTTGTTTATATACTTATATAAATATTGTTTAGGTATACACGTGCATGAATAATTTAGAATATACGTACGAATCAATTATAACCATATTCCATGTATTTATAGATAAACCTCTTTATATTTGGGTGAGATAACAGAATCGGCTGTAATTAGATATTCTTATCGTTTTCAAATTCTTTGCATTATATAGAAATGGTTATAGTAATAACTGATCCCTTTTCTAAAATCAGATATTTTATTTTATTTATCATTTCGTAAGGTTTTATGATGCCTACGATGGCCCTACGGCTTAAGTGTCAGCTTATAATGTCGTAGATCACAGGTTCGAATCCTGAGTGGTAAATTCGCATATTGTTTTTCATTTTGTGTTTGTAGAGTATGGACCTAATAGGTTGAGCAAATGGGTAACATCCATTTCTCGTAAAAATAAAAATCTGTTAATACAAACGTCTACTCTGTGGAGTCTCAAATGATCCTATTAGGTTCGGACATGGTCAAAGGAGAAGAGAAGAAAGAATGCCACATTAATTCTTTATTTATAATGTTGTATAATTTCACGAAATTTATCTGCGGATCATGACGTAGGTACTACTAAATAATGACAATGATCATACATAATTTGAAAACTCTTTAGATATATATGTATTAAAACAAATATCTCTAAAAAAACGATGCCGGACGGGACTTGAATCCATTGGATTCCAACCAATGTTCTTTACCAATTATTGAGCCTGTAGCGTCCTTCGTAATTACGACAAAATTATCCAGTATTCATACATTTCACTTCAATAGAGAATGATACATTCTTAAATCTTATTAATCATCAGTTGAATAAAAAAATAGTTTATTAGATTTCACTGATATTATATTATTAATTACTGTTTTTTAGAAAGAATAAATATAACCGTAAAACAATTTTTATAAATTTAAGGCGTATTAACAAATAAAATTACTCAGTGAGTCACTTAATTACCCTCTCAAACGGTTATACAATAATATGAAGTTTACTATGCTTATTTTTAAATAAAATCAACGATACGAAAATATCATTTCTGCACTAATAAATCTCATAATATTTTTCAGCCAACTCGATTTATACTGGCATTGTATGTTGCGTGTATTTGACAGTGCACTACCAATTGTCCTATTTTCACATTTCAAAAACAAAACAGCTGATAAAAGATGCCACCAAAATGCAGCAATGTTAAAAACGATCATATTTCATTTCTGAAAAGAAAGTTCACAATATATTACATCCGACCGCTTTTCCCAAAATAATATAATAATATTATTAATGAAATACAACTTGAACTTTTGCAATAAATACATCGACCAAATTTGAACTTACATATTATTATATCGTCTTGGTTAATGGTTTAAGTAAAAAAATTATGTTAAGAATTTATATGTCGATATATATTTATATTTCCTTTATTAATGCACTTAATATAACATAGTATGTTCAACGTACCTATTTAAAAAAAATCCTGGATTTTTTTTCCAAAGGCACGACATTTAAACTTTTTTATATAATATTTCATTATCTACTTTATTTGTATGATCAATTTTATATTAATCAGTTATGATTTTTCTTTTATTACAAAGATTTTTATTATTACTAAATAAATAATAGATTGTCTAATGGACTTAGAATTATGTTGTTCTAGACTTGGTAGATTTTTCCAGAGTATAAAATACGTAAGTTTTTACCGATTAGTTGTGTTTATGTAAATATAAAATACTTAGATGTGGGTTAATGAAGAAATAACATAGTACTGTGGCTTAAACTAAGTTTGTTGGGAAGTCTTAATCCTTCAGAAACCCGCTCATAAAATGTCTTGATGTGAAACTTAGAGCTTAATGGCAAGGTTACGTAAAGGTCATTTCTCGGTTTTCCCTGCAAGTACTATACTATATATTTTCATGTGGTATTGCAAAGAAGAACAATGTGTTGGGTTGTAAGGTTACTCATGCGTCTTGTAGGAAATTATTCAAATTTTGTATGACATATAATTTATAAGAACTCTATAAAATTATCATTTTTAACATTTTTATTTTTATTTTCCAACACTAATCATCATCATCGTCATCAACCTGAAGTAATCTATAAACTGATTTCCATGTATATTGCTACGTAATCGCATATTTTCGCAGAACTCAACTATCACACCAATCTACCTGTTTTACTGATTTATCTTTTGAGTGGGTAATATTAGTTGGACATTTTTATCAATTTTCTCTTTGTCAAACTATGTGTCTTACCTATTTAAATTCAAAAGTTTTACTGATTCTAAAAAATGTGTGTCATAAATATATTTTACTAAATAGAAAGGACTGCTATCTTTTAATAATATTGAAAATATTTTTTATTGCTAACGTTCTAATAAATTTACTCGTACTTTTTTTAAACTATTAATTAGTCTCAGCTGAATTTATTTAGTTTGTAAATTTATTCAATCTTATTCTTCTTCTTCTTCTTCTTCCACCCTGTCACGTTCCAACATTGGGGCATAGAGCAAGCGCAAGTTGGCGCCACTTCCCTCGGTCCATCGCCAACTCTTGAGCCTCCCGCCATGTCAGACATGCAGCGCGTAGATCGCTCTTGTAGCACCGCTGCAGGGTGAAGGAGGGCCGGCCACGGCGACAGAACCCTTGAGGCTATGCCACAGGGGTACGAAGTGCCGCACTCTTTGGCGGCATCTGGAATTGTGCACTCCCAATTGTCCTATTTTCACATTTCACAATCTTATTACAATTATATAATATTAATGATTATAAAAACAACAAATATATATATAGCATTCATAATAAGTAGGTGCAGTTGCGGCTCTACTATCTTTCAGATATTGGAGACAAATGGTTAGCAATATCAAAATGTATACCTTGTTTAATATTCTGATTATAAGGGTTTAGTAGTTTAATACCTTGTTTTATGTTTAATATCCCTACATAAAAAAATACATAGATTACGTTACGTACCAAGATTTTACTAGAATTCCACAGCGATTAAATGCGATGTAATGACTGTAGTTTTATATTATTTAGTATTTTTAAATACATTAAATATATGGCGATTAGTATTTTATATATTTAAATATTAAATTCAAAAACATTTAGAATTAATATTGACTGAATGTAAATATAATATATTCATTATTATTTTTTAAATATATTAATGTAATAAAACACATATAAGAAATAACATTTTATTTGCACTCCATTGTTGAATGTTCATGTAATGTTCAACGATTATCGAGGACCTTTTCGAGATATTACAGAAGCGGCGTGCGCAAGCGAACACCTTCTCTGGCTTTGTCCAATTTACAGCCCATCAGAGTCTCACGGAAGAAGCAATTTCCAACTTTAAATGAATGTCGCGACAACGCGGAAAAGGGCGGGAAAACCGCCCGCGAAAAATACACATTTATACTCTATCATTATATTTTGTGTGTGTATACATACGTGCATCTTTCGTCGTGTGTAAGAAAAACAACGCAAAGTGAAACACAATGAATATAGAAATACTTGCAAAATGTGATCGATGATTAAGAATTAGAAAGGAAAATATTTTTAATATCACCTGTAAAATTCAATAATCGTCTATCGTATATCGCCTAAAAGAAAACCTCAAATCTCCCATTCCTTTCAATTCTTGAAAATTCTCGAGATATCGGGAAATTTAAAAAAAGCCTGTAAAAATCCTGAAATCAGTGTAAAAATTGATAAATTCCAAAAAAATATGTTTTTAAAATATGTTATTTATCTAAGAAGACAAACAAAATAGAAGTAGGAAAACAAAAATAATTCAAAGCATATCTTATTAAAATAGGATTTCAAAAAACACAGACTGTCAATCGCTGCGTCTGACAATCGCGTACGCTTTTGAGACACAAAATTCCCTGATGTTGCAAAAATTGCGCTCATTTTGAGTCGACATTGGCTTAATTGTGCTAAATGCCCCGACCAGTCTTTGAACGTTTTATGTTTTCTGTCCCCTTTTTTCATATAGAAAATTGTTTTTTCAATTAATATTTGATTCTCGATAATAGATTCTCGAGATCCGGGATTTCCCTAAATGTTAACAATTTCAATTCTCGAGATTTGGGATGGAAAATCTAGAAAATTTCCAGAGAACTCCCGTCAGGAAATTCCCGAAACCCAACTCTAGGTGTATAATATGTAGTTTTGATATGTTTTCAGTAGATACTGCCATATTTTATCATTAGGTATGAGTCTTTGCAACTCACATTATTTTAGTGTAGCTGATGTATATTTTTAATGACATATCCTATTTCATGGCATATAATTATAATCTTCATATTTGTATAATTCAAAATTAGTAAATCTCGTCTACAACGAGTTAAAACTACAGTGACACAATTTGTTCGATTGAAAAAAGAAGATTATAGTTTCTTTGTATACATTTAATAGAAGGTGTTGATAATGATAATATTATATTGTATAATCACCCATGCCCCTGATTTTAATATACATTAAGTATATCCATTGAGTTTTAAAAAAATGTGAGTAAAATTCTTTAATCACGCCTTGATGGGAGATTACAATTACAATATGATTCAAATAGATTCCGAGTAAGTAGAGAAAAACTTGGTATAATATTTCATGGTAATTTAGTATAAATTGATACTATACAATTTATTTTCAAAAAAAGTTACTTGTCACAGATCAAAAATTATATTATCAATAACATTTAATGAAGACTTATCTTTGAAGATGTCCTAATGTTAAAAGTCTGACGAGGTAAAAATATTTTACGCCACTTGTTTTGCTTACATCGTAACTTTGAACAATTATTAAATATTTTTTATTAGAACTAACTCTAAAAATGTATTGAAAAGTTTAATTTGGTCGTATTTTAAATAACCTATGTTATAGGCATAGCTCAGATGGTTTTAATCAAACTCTAGCAATTTTCATAGACATAATGGATTTCTCTTAAAGAAAATCCGTCTCCCTTATTTTGTGTGACTTTTCCTTTTATCGATTCTTTTGTTAGCTATCCTGGATTATTTTTCTTTTGTGTGAAGACTGTTTAGGCGGTTACTTAAACGGCCCCTTTCCTATATATTTTTAATACGTAGCTTTATATTGGTAGATAATTTATATATTATATTCCCACGCAAATGGAAGAAAAACTTCCACATAAAATAATGTTTATTTTCTCGCCTCGTTCATCAAAAAGCTTCTTAGTATTTATATCCGTTGGAGATTTGTTAAATTGATGTTAAACTATTATAGGAATATGTACTACTTAAGACGATAACAAAGTACATCAACTGTGTTATTTTCATTTTTTGGAGAACATCACAAAAAATCATAGCATAATATCAGTTACAAAATATTATTTATACTTAGATACATGACAATTTTTTCTTTCCAGGCTTCGTATATCATCGAATCAATAGATTATATAATCGTAGTTTATAATAAATAAATCTCATCCGTGAGGATGAAATTTATTTATAGAAGAATCAAAATAGCGTTGTGAATCTGTAGACAGATTTACATTTGTACTTCAACCCCGGAGTATAGTGCCAGCACTGCCAGCACAATATCATACTGTTTTTATTGGTCCATCATTAAGTATATCAACTCTATTTTATATAGATTACGCTTGTACAATTACTGCAGAGTAAGAAATAATCGGCCGCGACGACGAGTTCTGCAGGACATAGTGTAGCAATCTTTAAGCGTATCCTGAGTATATATCCCATCCACGATTTCGCTCGATCCAGCATTAATTATGTCAACTCTTTTTATGTAGATTACTCTTGTAGCATTACTAGTAATAACTAATCTGCCGTGACGACGAGATCTGCATGACAGAGTGTAGCAATCTTGGAGCGTATCCTGAGTATATATCCCATCCACATGACGCGCCTCTTGATGATCACATCCACCACAGATGAATACCACAGCTACTCCTTAATTTGAGTGTTCGTGATATGATGGTATCAATGTACCCATAAAAATTTACTTGTACCAATAAGTATAAATCGATTTATATTATTAAATCGCAATTTTTTTTTACTTATTCCACGTTTTTTATTTAATTAAGGAAGCCAGTACGGCAAAACTTACTGTCTTGTATAAGAAATAAAAATTAAAACCTGTCCAAATTTATTTAATAAAAAACTGGAATAAGTACAAAAAATGCGTTTTATTAATATAAATCAATAATACAATGCAGTTCCACCATGTATTGACAGTTAACACAATACAATAATATGTAGGTATAAAACCAAAAACATCAGATGTCTCAGTGCCTTTAATAATTATTATGTTTAATATATTACATAAACATAGCAAAATATGCACAATATAAAGTTGAATTTATTTAATATTTTTGTGTATAATAGCAAAATTATTTTTGCAGACGATCATTTGATAGTCTATTATTTATCGTTTCAAGAGTTGTTCGTTGAGATTTTCCACGGGGAAAAAGCGTACACAAGTATCATTTATAACTTAGAAAAAGTGAGTATAAAAGAAGCACAAAAGTTTGTCTTATAGTTTTTATTGGTATTGTTGTAAAGAATAATCTAGTGGAAGCGGAGTGAACAAACGCGGGAATTTTGTGGAAGTGGAAAAAGAAATCCTCCGAGATTGTGGAATACATCGACTGCAGGCCGTTAAGATTAAAAGCAATCTATATTCTGAAAGAAAATAGCGATAGAAATTAATATAAATTTATATATAATTGAATATCGAAGTATAAAAAATATTTTATCAGAAAATCTATTACCTACTGACGTTAATAAAGATAAAATTACTATGTATTTAGCGCTTTCTTCATCACAAATAATTAATACAGATTTTATTAATGATCATATTTATAATTCTAAAAATAAATTCTATCTTAAATTTAGTTAAGTAAATAGATTTTTAATTTTTCTGACTGATTAAACAACTATAAAATAAATAAAAGCTGGTTGAATAATATTGTGGAATTCAAATAGTGAGGTCAGCTTTCTGTGATATCAAAATCAAAATTCTACAAATTAACCAAGTATCAGTAAACATTCATTTTATATTAAATTCCTACTGAATTAATATTAAATAATCATCGATAGTAATTTTTAATGATATTTTACGACGATTTAATTGTTCACGTGGATTGAATATTTAATATAAATAAGTTCAGTTGAAGTACGTAACAGCAAAAGGCTAGGGGACGATAAGGGCGGAATGAGTTATGGGGTGGCTTACATTCTACACTGAATCAATCTTGGCTGATGATAATAATGACATGACATAATAGTTATTAGTACAGCACATTTCAAATAAATAGACATATTATTTTAAATGA
Organism: Rhyacophila brunnea; assembly: GCF_057557595.1. Taxonomy (NCBI): domain Eukaryota; kingdom Metazoa; phylum Arthropoda; class Insecta; order Trichoptera; family Rhyacophilidae; genus Rhyacophila; species Rhyacophila brunnea. The sequence goes on from NW_028233350.1 coordinate 26,189,560, forward strand.
TTTATCAACAATGTATTCATTCATTATAATATGAGTAAGTAATATGATTGAAATATATTCGTGCTATAATTCCAATAAGTAAGTGAAATACACAAATGATTACCATAGTGTTGGGGACGGATGCATTTACGCAAATATTATTATATACAGTGTACAAATATATTATTTCACGTACCCCAGTGCAGAAGCTTTCGCGAGCTGCCGGCTGCGTGGTGCTGATAATATGGAGCCTCCCGCGGGAGCTTTCGCCTTCGTTTTACTTGTTCTCAGCTGCTTGCATACAAGTAACTCGGTGGTAAAAAGGGTTATCACGCTTTCATGTTTTGAATTATTCTATATTTATGACAGTACCTAATGGAAAAAATCGACAATTGAAGTATTATTTAGATACCTACCTAATTTCTCCCTATTTTTATATTGTTTGTGCTATTTTTTTATGCTCCATATTATCCATTATAATATATATATATATATTTAATATTTAATTGGTGGAATACAAGGATCAAATGGTACATAAAGTTATTTTAATTAAAATGAAACTGTTAATTAAGAAAACAGTCATGTTAATGTTTTCGTTGGTTGTTCCATCAACGTAATTTATTCATTATTCGAAGTTGTTACAATAATTATAAGTCGACTGGATAAAAGCTTATAGGTACAAATCACACTCTTTATGTTCTTTGTCCCGTTATTGAGGATATTAATTACTAAAATCATCTGCGTTTCCAATATTCTCCTTCCATCTTGAGCGATCTTGTTCTTATCTTGTTGTTACATTAATTATTAATTCAGTCGCTTTCTTGGTGTTATTCCTGCATCTGGAAGATGCACGCCTCCCCCCCAGACTTCCTCCCTTCGACGCTACCCACTCTCCCGGCTCCAAAGTTTCATAATGTGAAATTTTAAAATGTGGATTCTCCTTTAGCACCGCATATCGATCTGACCATTTTTTTCTTATCGAGTACTTAACTTTTTAGTAGTTTTTGTGGTGCAGCAATTTCTCCATAATATATTGGTAAAACAGCTTACGGCGTTCATTGAAAAACTACACTACGAGAAGTTTATTGTGTCAAGTTTTCTATACATTCAGTGAACGGTTTATATAGGCATGTTAATACTATGTATGTTACAATAACCTACATTGTTTCAATAATATAAACTCTAAAATATACAGCCTCATTTCAACCCCACATCTTTATATACACCATCTTACTTCCGCTAAGAGCTCCATCCTCTTTGCGGTTAACATAGGTGAGCACTCAGCCGAAAGTACGAAATAAGCATTCAAGTTAATGCACCCACCACGTACACGACGCTGTATACATATCCAACTCCCAAAAACGGGGCAATCCCGGTAATAAAAACCTTCTTATCAGTGTGATCGTTCAAAATTCCTGTTTGACCCTAGCCCAAGCCTTACATCCGTCCTTTCACCTGACACTATTCATATTGCCAAAGTATTTCGCCTTGTATCCTAGAAGCACTATAATACTTATATACAGTGGAAGGGAATCTTCTTTGGATGTATTATATTTACCTGTCTGTGGCCCGCGTTACTTATCAGGTATTTTGCACTCGTGCGTTTCATATCGCAGACCAAACACTGCGTATTTTCTATTGAGATGTTCCCCTGTCAATAAGCACCCAGTGAAAATATTAAGTAAACTTTAATTCGAATTCTTCGTATAAAAATAAACCCTCTTTATCCTTAACCTACCAAAAAATCAATATAGCCTGAAATAAAAATAAATACATAGTGACAATTTTTATTTTCTTTACTATATATAACCGGACGAAATAGATATTAGCTGTATGAGATAGAGCGTGGTGGAAAATAGAAATTCTTAAAAATAAATGTAGGTACAGATCATTTTGAACATCTAACGTATAATATGTATGTATACTATTTTTTGTATGACTAAATTTTACACATTTAAGAAAACCTTTTAACTGAATAAATTTAAAATTTTATATTCCAAAAACTATATAGCTTTAGATAGCCAGTTTACGTTGTATTATTTTTAAAATATATAATAAATAGGTACTTATGTTGTCACTTTAATGGTATTAACTGTAAATATTTGGTGGAAAATAAACAATATGTAATAGTTCTGCTAAGTACATATTAATTTAATAACATTTGATACTGACAGCGCAAAATCAAATTTTTTAAATTAAATAATAAATAAGATTACCAAAAATATTATGACAATTGCATTAGGACCTACTCATCTTGAGTAGTATTTAGCCAGAAACATAAATATTGCACTACCTATCAGACATATTAATATGTTGTTAATTACTTTGTATATTGCTTTCCTTTCGATCCATATCTTGGTGCCGTCTTGTAGCAAATGTTGGTGATTTCTCTTATCATCGAGCAGACATATCAGATATCTTACGGATTAGATATCGAACCAATTAATCTCTTTCGGGCAATGCCTCTTCTGCTATCAACGTAACATTGCATTATTGATTAGAGTAATGTTTTTTTCAAGTACATAGTCACAAGGGTGAAATTTTGTATAATTTCAATTATAAAATTCTCGTACCAAAATGGTTTATGTCAGTATTATATTAATTTTACAATATAATTACATGTTATGGAATTATTAAAATGTTTGTAATATATTATCTACTTCGTTTTCTAATATTAATATTTTGTTAAATTTATATTATACATTGTTTCTTGTCAGGAAAAATGAAAATCCTTTCAAAAATGCACCTATCAAGGGTTATACATTTCAGCCGTGAGTTTCAACACAAATCGTAAACGGCGCCGTACAGTACAACAAGTTCTTTCTACCATAAAACTGCTCTACTACCTGCCCGAACTACAAACGAAGCCTTCCACTTTGAAAAGCAGACTGCTTTACTCCTCTTTTACCAGTGCGGTGTTTAGACCACTTTTTTGTAATATTTTAATTGTTTGTAATTTTTCGTTTATGAAATAAAGTATTTTACGTTGTTATTAATTGTCTCACATCTTAAATAAAGTCAATATTTTAAAAATATAACCTATAACAATTACATAATATTTATGTATATAATATTTTCCAGGCTAAACTTTTAACTACTATGTGCAAAATTACTTTCTTCAGAAATATAATATTTAAGGTTTTTAGCCACATTTCTTTATTATAGATATTTCTTAGCAATCATTTAATATATATTTTCCGTTTTCATTATTAACCGTTATACCTACTTATTTACTTTATATAAATTATAAATAATAAGGCTAAATATAAATAAACTTTATAAAAAAATACAATTGAAATAAATTAATTTGTTACTTTAATGAAAATATACTTAATCAATATTATTTAATAAAAAATGTTTAGTATATAATAATATTTATTTTAATTTTAAATATAGATGCTATCATAGATTAGTGATGTGTTACTATTTGTTGACAATCATCTATTATTTTATTAAACATGGTAATATTAACTGTGCCTAATAAATAACATCAGATTTTTTCAACATTAATTCAGTGAAATCAGTAAGCACTTAGTATTTTATAAGTAATTTATTGTAACTTTAAGCGTTTCCCTTTTTTATATTACTAATTTAAAGATTATTTGTATTTATTCTCAATTAATTTTTGAAAAGTCTTTATATACTTAGTATGAGAATAGTCTGACTAATAAAATAAAGTTAACGATAAAAATAATATATTATGAGCTTATTCCACCCCACTGTCCCTTCATCCCGCTGCTACCAGCACTGCGAATCGAATCGAATCGACTCCCGCGTCTATTAGTTTCCTTAAACTTCCCTTTTCATATAAATCCACACAAAGAAGTTGTATGAGATCGCGCCCTTGCGACCCGGCCTTCCCCCCAAAGCTTTTCATGCGCTAAAAATCGAGGAAACTTTTGCACTGGGCGCCAACACTGTCGAAACTTAAATGAGCGATAAAGAACGAACAAATCTGCAGAAATCACAATGGCCCGCCGATAGAATTGCTACTTTTTCCGTGATTTTTTTCTTGCGAGCTTTCATTTATTTTCTTTATTTTGAGCCCAAGTCTAATACCCTTATAAATTTGAAAGCAAATAAAAGTTTGAACATTTTCCTAAGAACTTTTACAAACATGATTATCATTAAATATATATTTGAAACTGTACTGCTTAACTAAAATTCATGAAAAGTATGTTTACTAATTTATAACATTTCTTAATATCTTAATTACAGTTAGCCCACCGTGGAATGCAAAATATATATTTTAATACGGTGATAGTTCTTGTAGAATCGGTAGTACCGAACTATAAATTCATATAATTTCGATAGATTCATTGTAGATTATTGGACAGACAGTTAACGAACCTGTTTAAAAATCTCCATCTTAGAACGAAACAACTTCACTGCCAATATTAATTATTAATTTGAAAATTTTTGAAATAATAAAAGATTATTTCTATAAACCATTTTAGTTTATTTTTTTGAATTGTCGTTCAATGTTATCACTGTTCTATTAGAAACCAATAGTCGGTTCTCTGAGTTTTTTTGAGCTATTTATATTCGAGAAATTTACTTGATATTGGAAAACCATTAAACGTAGATGGCAATCAATATTAATTGGATTTTTCTCCACAAATTAAGAATGAATTGCGAATTTTCTTTTGTCGGAGTGGGAATGCGTATTTAGCTTTGAGGTGAATACATTATTTTCTTAGCTAATAAATCCGTTTCTAATGTTCGTTTTATTTGAAAGTTGCGTGCGCGGAAACGCCAACCGCGTGGCAATTTTTCTTCTCTTAAAAGTTCCTTTTTGGCAGGTCGGCTTGATATAGGGTAAGCAAAGTGCCAACGAGTTTCCCTAACAGAAAGCATGTTTAGGGCTAGTTAAAATCGGTCGTAAACAAGAGTTATTGTTATTAGGCAGGAGTGGCCAATCTCTGTATGGCGTTAAATCTGATTGATTAACAGATGTTCATATCGTAGTTATCTATTTTCATAGCATTAATCCATTATCTCACCGATTAAAAATAGTCTTTATTATGCTCGCACGTACAAATTCAATGCAACTTTAACTCCTCAATTTTATAGATAAAATTAAAAAACATAATAATATGTTACAAATGCATCCAACTGATACATTTATTGTTAAGACTAAGGATGGCGAGTCCAGTAAAAAACATGAGTGAAGAACGGTTTTTCTTTACAATGGTCGATTATAGCAAATAGATTATATTTTTTTATAAATTAGATAAATCAAATGACAAAACTGCCCGGTGAGTGGCAAGCTCCGACTGACAGTGTCTGCAATAATTATCAATTAACAGCAAGTGGCAATATTATTTAATCGGGGCGGTGTGACTTTCTCGGGAATGACTCACTGGCATAACACTCAGGTTAAGGTATCATCTAACATCTTAAGCACATTAGTATAGATACATAAAATAAACTGTATATTATGAATATTATTTTATTACATATAAAATGTACCTAAGCTATACTTGGTTATAAGACCACTAGAAGGCTTGTCAATGTTGTGGATGTTGTTAGGTGCAAGACAAAATAGTATATTATTGATGCAAATTTATATGTACTTTATTGAATGCAATTTGTAATACAATTATTAAAAATATAAGTAGTCATGGATTTAATCTCAATATCAATACATATTTAAAATATGTTACTGTATTGGATGACTCAAATAAAAATATTAACTGAAGATTACGAAGTAAAATAATATAATTTTCAGTTTAAAAATAATAAAGTAAATTTATAATAAATAATATTAAATTGACAATCCCTGATATAATATATTTTTCTGTGCTGCTAACTAACATTGTTTTAATAGTTCTCATTAAATTTATCCATATTAAAATGGTAGGTGACATTATAAAATAATATTATGTAGATTCATTGCAATGAATTTAGTCAGACAAGAGCAACATGAATACGTATAGTTATTTATTTAGCTTATCCATAATAATTATTTGACTAATATTATAAAAGCTTTGAGCTTTCACCAAGTGGCCAGATAAACTTTCAAAGCTAAAAGCGTCATGATCTTGCGCCCGTTTCACGAGACTGATGGCTTTTGTACATTATTATTATTAATCACCGTCTCGTCTACGATGCGTTGATTTTATGTCTACAGAGTTACGCCTCAATTACTGGCGTCGTTAAGCCTGCTCTAAACACATGCCCAGTATGTGCTTTCGCAGCTAAGTCCAAATGGTCTCTTAATGAACGTCACTCATAAAACGGAAGCCAGCTTTGATTACGTGAAAAATTACTTCTGTTTATTTTTGACCACGCTTCAAAACCTCGCGAAATATGATTATACCAAAGAGACTTTACTAATATAAAAGAATATTTATTTTGTTGTATTTTATACGTAATATCGACTCAATACCATTTTAAGTATAAGTAATTAAATTGATAACTGTAGTAAAAAATATGTTCTCTGCTTTGGAAGATTTGAACTTTGCTTTTAAATAAAAAAGAAAATTATTTCTTAAATATGAAGTCTCGTTTTGGTACATATATCATAATTTATGATTAAAAAATGTTATTATTATTAAATAATCATTTTTCTAGAAAAACATAATTTTGAAAAACTTCAGCAACATACGTCATATTAGAAACAATTCTTGAAAAAATGAACATCCTTAAAATCTCATGTGTATTACTCATAAGTATTGAATAAAAATGTATAATTTTATAATTTCTATTCATAATAATATGTTTTAATTACTCTCGCAAGATACAACAATATTCATGTTTACTTTAAAAATTGAAATTTCAGATACATTTTATTTTGCTTGTCTCTATGTTTAAAATTAGGTACGTACTTATAAATATTTAAAAAAAAAAAAAAAAAACTTATCTTCTCTTTCAAATACATCAAGATTTGCCTTCGCATAGTCGAAATTATTCATTCCCTACGTGTTGCGATAAATAGTTGAGTATGCTACGGATCTCATCTGTAGTGCTGGATTTAAAACTTTAATTTCTCTATAAACCGAAAAAAGAAACTGGAACTTTTATGGAACTAACCATTCAAAACTATTATTTCAATAGTTTGGATAGACCAAATGAAAACGCTCATACAACAATAATATGCCTATCTGAAGTTATATAGGTATTCTGTATTTATCATGAATAAAATTAACTAAACACTATAAATAATGTAGTTGATAATATAAAAGCCTTGTGATGTTTTAATTTAACCGCTAAACAACATGAATATGATGTTGTAGGATTGTTTTAATTAGTATGCGGTTCAGAAGTTAAACCTTTCCTCATTAATTAATCGTATTTCATTATTTCTGAATAGCAGCTTATTTATAGACGCCAAACAAACTACCTATCGACGCCCTGCACCGCCGTAATGCATTTTGGCTAAAAGCAGCGAACTTTTAGAGTGATCGTCTTTCCCTGTGATTAGTAATTTTGTCAACGCTCTCAATCAAAGTCTTAACTAGGCGGTCTAATATTTATTCATTCTCTCCCCTGGTTTCTTCTCAGCTTTCCCCTACTTCACCACTGTCTATTATTACGTACACACAACGGTTAGCCACTACCTCGCCATTAGCCGGACTTTCTTATTTGTAATAAAATGGTATGTTCCTGGAGCGGACCTAAACTGTGCCTATAGTATAGACTACCCGCTATCAGACGTTGGATAGACGTGGTTGATTCACCCTTGGGGTGAAATGCAGAGCTATCAAAGGGTTGCCGAAGATTTATGTGAATAATTACAAGTTAACACCACCCCTGAAAATCGAGGTGATTTATTATCGTCATCACTGTACGCATAAAACGCTTCGATCGATATGGTTTAAAAGTTCATTTGCATGGGGATATAGTGAATAGTTAACTACCCTGCTAGGTTTCATCTGTCATTCATTTTCCAGCCACCCGTTGTGTTTAATTGCTCGGATTGGCTAGTTTGTTTTATTGATTATTCATGTGATCTATACAACTATACAATTATAAATTAATCAAATTATTTTCATTGGTTTTTATATTATATTTTTTAATTAATGTCGACATTGGCTTAATATAAATGTTATTTTACTACATACTTACAATACCATTTTTAATAGTATACCTACTAAATATACCTAATTAAGAATATATATTATGATTATTTTTTATTAAAAACACATTTTGAAAAACGTCTAAAAAAATATGTGGGATTCGAACTCATATTGCTTACTATCGTGGTGGATGGGTGCTCTTATTTATTAAGCTATCGACATTACGAATATTTTTTATAAGATCTATCGTGGTATTTTGTTCATTAAATCATACGTAAAAGTACAGTGAGAAGTATAAATATTTAAACATAGATATTATAAGTAGGTACACGCTCAGGATGGCTGATCAGCTTAAGCGTAGGCCTATATTATCGTGTGTCCCAGGTTTGAATCCTGGGTCTGGCAAATATACATATTCAATTTATGTTTGCAGTCAGAGTAAGGACAAAATAAAAATCTGTTAATACAAACATCCCCATATGATCATATTGGCATCAGAAATGGTCAAAGAAGAAGAATTTATAGGAAGGTAGGTCTTTTTCGAATTTTGGAATATTAGGTATATTTGCGACTTTAGTATATAGATACTACGGCACGTAGTTCAGGTATAATTATTTTGCATTTTTGGTAGGTACATATTAGCTGAAAATAAAAAAAATCGTAATATATTAAATTTGTATTATATAACATATTATGAATGATTCATTAAATGAATTCTTTCCTAATGTTACGTATATTCTTACTACGCGTTGATATTTCAGTAGCAGGAGCCAAAAAAGAGTCCGTACTCCATACACTGCAAAAGGTCCGATTTTTCTGATTTTTGGAGATTATATTTAATAGTTTGTGGTCCTAATAAAAAAGTTTCCGACCATGGCGCACGTCGGTAGATGCTAACATCTTGAAAAAATGACGCACAAAACCGGTTGTTCTACAACATAATTTTCTACAACTTTTATCTGAAATATGTATTTATTTATTTAATAGATAGCGCACTTGAGCGCTGCAAAGTATAATTTTAAAACTTTACAAAACGCTTGGTTCTGTACATATTTCATGGTAATTATTTTTTATTAATTATAAATTTGAATAAAATACAGTATTGTATTTATTACTCATATTTTTCAAAGAACTAATATTAGTTTTGTCCGCTAATAATTTTGTGTAGGTAATATGATTTAAACAATCGGTAATTGTGTTTCTTCTATAATGCAAACAGCTTATATGTATGTAAATACGTTATATGCTATATTGAAAATAAACTATCAAAACATTTACGCAATCGTGCTATAAACATGAGTATTCTAGTGTTTTTCGCGTAAGAAAATTTCCTTTTTTTCACACACACAAAAAAACACCGGCAGGAATAGGCACTTACGTGTTTTCCCAAAAAGAAAATGAGCATTTTGATATAAAACGAGTCTACCATGCGCCCTTAAGTAGGTAGACTGTCCATAATATTGGCTTCACAAGCGGGGCTAAGTGGCGAATGGTGTTTTCATTTTGGTTTATTATGATTGGCCACCTGACACCATCTCTTGGCCTCCATATAATACGGTGTCTTCCTCTATTAGTGCTTAACGAACACGTATCTCTGCCTTGCCGTATCTACTAAGCCCACATACATTCTTCGTCGCAATTCGTTCTGCCTTATACTCGAGGAAAGCCATAATTGGGTACTTCGAAAATCCAATACACGTATTAATATTTTATTAGGCGAAATAATATTGAATCATATTTTTGTATTTTCTTTGCAAAGTTTGTATAAGCATAACGCTCTAGTTTCTTACTCATATTATGAAATCAAACACCTCACTGTAGTATATAATAATATAAGAACACTGTAAGTACCTACGTGAAACAATCTTTATGAACCTACTAAATATAATACAATATTATAATCATTGACTACTTGCAATAAATAACTACCCAGTGATCATACCTAACTACTAAATTAAGAAATTCTTTGATCTATTTCATTACTTTTAGTTCTTAGATTTTAGTTTCCATCTATGTTTTCAATTTTTGTATAAATTCATTAATCCAGTCGGGTTTTAATCACCCTACGTACGTGCAATCTGCAGCCATGTTAGCCTAGTATTTAGAGCGGCCGTCTTTTTAAATTACGAAACCGTGAGTCATACATTCGAACACGCAGATGCTCAAAAATACAGTATTTTTTTCTTAATGTGTATTAATTTGTTACAGCGCACGGACTGCCAACTATTTTTCCAAAAAAAATCTGTTAATATAGCCTTGACCATTTATGCTCAACTTAGGTGTGAATATGGTTATTTACTTTGTGACTGTTATAGCTGTTTAGTCATTTTTTTATCCAGAGGCATTCCATTAACGACCACTATTATATCGCATAATCTTATCTGCTTTTCTATAATTGGTTTATATTAAATTCTTTTCACTACATGTCCAACATGCACATTTCAATGGTACGCGCGAGTATGCATACCTAATATAAAACTACATTTAATCACACCATCAATATTTTCAATATCCATTAATGTTAATATAACACTCAAAATTTAATTGGCGTAATAACTCTCCTTCGTTTTTCGAAAAGCTACAGTCAAAGCTCTTATATTACAAGCTTTGCGTCAATACAACTTTACGATATACGCCGAAGAATACTTAAGCCAAATTTCATAGAGATTTTAGCGAAATCTTGGTATGATATAGCCCACTAACTCGCTTTTACTGCCCCTTTTTTACGCTCACTGCAAAACTTAGTAAGTATCAAGGACAGTAGCGTAGGAAATGTTGTATGGATGGATGTATAGCTAATATTATATTTTGTGTCCCAGATACAAAACTTTTAGTTCACTAAATTAGTTTCTGAAACTTATAGGTACTACGAAAAGGCTTTCAATTGGATATAAAAGACGCCTACAAATGTTATTTTTAAAAAAGTTAATTATCACCGATTTTCAACTTTTCCGTAAAGCACGAAGAAATAATCAAATAATAAAGTTCTATATCGTAACGAAATTTTGTTCATAATAAATTTGTCAAATTCATTCGAATATTATATAAATAGGGTAAAACATTTCAGGCTTTTTTTTCATTTTATTTCTTCTTCAGAGACAGTCTATGGAAAGTTTAGTAGGTGTTATCGGAGTTACTTAGATTTTCTTCTTCTTAATTTCCAGCGGCTAGCATAATCAAAAGTAAAAAATAGAGTAGAGGTTGTAATGAGAAATGTTTATTTTTTAGCCACTTGGTGAACCTCTGGGTCCACACTCTTGGTCCACACACATTGAAAAAAAGCACGTGAATTTGTCAGACTCGGGATTTTAATCTGACAGCCACAATATAATTAAATGGTCAGATAAATCGTTCACCTTATTTACTCAAAATTAAATTACCAAATTTACATTAACATGTGGATACGAGCCTCCACAGGTTATATAAGAGTTATGATTGTAAGCATATACAAAATCTACCGAGTTTTTGCTCTGCGTCAAACGCTAATTAAAATAAAAACAGCAAGTAATATTTTCCAGCGTCCCATCGACTATGCCACCGTAGGGCCGCGCCATAGCCCTATGTGTATGAGATATTGTAGAATTATTTTAATAGTATTAATATTTATTTTCAATTCCACAAAATTATGTTATTATTGACAGCTTTAATTCCCATTGGCATAGATTGGCCATAATAATTTATTAATAATTTACACAGCTATCGACTAAAAAAATACAATTCCATACGCATTATCTATGTATTACATTGTTGTAGTTATACTAAAACATACTCATTATTTTTTTAATTAACATGAAATCTGTATCTATTTCATATAATGTGTATATTTATGGGATTATTGACATAAGTACGCCTTTGGCCGAAAGCAGGGAGAAGGACTGACTCAATTTTATAATGGTTCGCCCAATTACATTAGAGGCGATCTCTTCTCTTCCTGCGGTCCGCTCGCATTTCAAAGATTTATTTGCTCTCCGAAGAAAGGATTGTATCTATCAAATGAAAAGTCTTTTCCCTCAAACTAGAATATAATAGCGTTTGCAATAGCTATGGCCAGCCGCGTGTTAATTTCGAGAAACGATATCGTCTGGGGACACATCATCCACTGGGACGGTAAAAAGCTTTTAATCACTTAACGTGCAGCGATAAAGATTAAACGTTTAATCCAATGACGGAATAATTATTGTGGTTTTCATACATTTTCTACGACTAATAAATATAGCTGTTATCTAATGTTTATTAATTCTGACTGAAACATCGTCTTACCATTGTGATAAAATTATATTTGCCCGAAATTTTAACGAAATAAACTGGTTCTCATATAAACATCAATCACGGTAACAAATACAATTATTGCACTACTGACCAAGTACAATAAATCGAATTCAGTATTAAATATGCAATTTTCAATTCTACATATCTATAAAAAATAGTTAATGAAGGTTTTATTTTATATTCAGTGAATAATTCGTAAGATTTGAGAATATAACATTCTTCGTTAAAAATACATAATTTGGAATCGCCTCAGAAACACATCGATTAGAAGAAAATAAAATTGAAACGAATACGATGGATGCGGACTCAAGTACCACCCGTACCTATATTGCTGTGTATTTCAAAGGTGTTTACGAATCATATACATCCTTTAATAGACTATATTATTATTGGTGCATGGTTTGGTTGCAGCATCAGTTCCGTGCGGCTCCGTCTCGGGACGGAATGAGCACTTAAAATCACTTCTTTCAGACACGTTTAAAGCATCACAGAAAGCGGCCGTGCATATCCATGGCTGTGCATATATGACGGGTGGTGGTGGGCACTTTAACGTATCTGCTTACTTTACACTACCTAGTTACCAACTTGTGATCTATATTAAAAATTTAAAATCGCATGCTCATAAGCAGACGACCATACATGAATCCATACGTAAGGTTTATATTTACCTACTTAAAAAAAATGTATGGCTGACATTCATTTAACGTTTAAGATTAATTAACGTGTTATTTTTTTACTCTCTACTTTACCCTTCTCCATACAATGAAATAAAAATACTCTTACTTATTTAAGGCTTTATGCGCTGAGTTGAGAGATTGACTATCTTGTATTAAAAAATAACACTTTCGGGAATATGCATTTCTAATATGAATAAATACTTAAAGTGTGAATGATAGATACGCTAATTTTATATACCTACTTAAGACATTCTAAGCAAAATTTGATTTAAGACACAAATATACTAAGTACTTATACTATTAGGCATATAAAACATTTACTATACATACCGATATTCAGGTTTACAAAAGCAAGTTTAAAGATAAACAGTATTCTTGGAATATAGTTTAAGTTCTGAAATGCGAAATTTTAGTTTGTACAATATGAAATTTTCATCATAATGAAAATGTTATTCCGAGAAATAAAATTTGTTTATTTTCCTTTCAAAGTGACTTCAGCGGGGTACGCCGGCCATGTGTACACTTCTTGCATTATTCATTATAGGAACTTACTAACTAAAACTACCGCCGATCCTAAAACAACAATCTTTAGCATTTTGTGAATTTGTAGGTCTAGTCCTTTGGGACATGCGCATTTCGTTGGGAAAACCATTTCGAATCGCATCGTCTCACTTCGTTTGCCATCTCTTTCTGATGACCTCATTATATTTGATGAGATTTTTCTGATTGCATATTATTCAATTGCTTAATATTTTCATGGTATCTAACTGTATTTAATTGTTTTTAATTAATATTTAAAGGAAAAACGTATCAATAGAACAATGATTAAAAATATCGTACTGAATTTAATACAATTTTACAATTGATATGTCATTGAACATTAACAATCGATAGAAAACTAATGTTTATTGCTGTTTATGCTATTTTAATAGCTTAATGCACCAAAGCTAAACAGATGTATATTTTCATTATTGTAACATAGCATTTGCGAGTACTTATATTAATGACGAAGAAGTCGTGGCTCTTGACCGTAGTAAAGAAGAATAATTACAAGATAAAAAGAACTTTTTATATACAACCTTTTTAAATTTTCTGTTGAATCATATAAACTTGACTTGACTAGCTTAAACGATCAAAAAAATGTACTTGATAGAAATAATACTGAAATGTCATTTTGACATGTCATATTAATTTCCATAGTAACGCACGTATATATCAATAATTTAGTTGCTGGGACCCCAGACCCCTAGCAACCAATAATGGTGTCGAAATAACTTTTCATACAAAACAGAATTAACTGAAAATGAATTCAATTCTACTTAAAGATGGCTAAAAGTATTAAAAAATGCATTGGCATCGTGTTCTGATATATTCTAAAAGTTTCAAATGTCTATCTAGTCGCGAAGTTAGTTAAAAATCGATTGCAAGATTTTTACCGGACAAAGAACCACCGGACAAATAAGAATACGAACTAAGAAAAACGTTGTAAAAAAATAAATAATAAAAACGGAAAATATAGGTTATATAGTGGTTTTGCAATCAAATTATCAAAATTAGCACTGCAAAAAGAAAAGAATATCTATATAGATAATATGAAGTTAAATTTTCTCCTTTTTATATTATACTATTAGTAAAGAATAATAAGGCTTTAGGATAAAAATATTTACCGTGGTATAAAGAATTTGCTTGAGATAACTGGATCAAAATTATTATAACCTTTGAATGAATTGTTGTGAACGTATGCTGCCATGATGTTCTAGATTTGTTTACAGTTTCAAAACATAGTTGTGGATGGTTTCGTGGATATTTAAATTTATGAAATTTAATTAAATTTTAACTTAACTTTCATAAAATTCAATTTTAACCACGTTCAATCCTGTAAGGATCATAATATGGATCTCTATGGAGTGGATGTTGTAAATACAGATTTATAGTAACATCTATCAATGAAAAAGATAAATAAAACTCGTAGCAAGACTCACTGACAGTGTTGCCAACCGTACTATATTATAGTACAACAATTGGTATCTACTATAATTTTCATTTCGCGAAAAACGTTAAATACTATAATTTTACGCCAAATATTCCAAAATATTATGATTTTAAACGATTCAAGACGAAAAATATTACTGTGCTATATTTTTTTTATAAATTCTATAATTTTTACGCCTTTCTACTATAATCAGCACAGATGGCCACAGCTCACTGAGTTAATATTGTAAAGTTAGTCGCATTTGAACAATCAAACAATAAATATCAATCAAAATTAGTTCTGTGTATTAATTAATCGATCCACATAATATGAAAACGATAATGTAGTTGTAAAAATGACAAAACATTGGAAATCACAAATTTATAATCCCTTCAATAAATAAACAGCTACAAATTTTTGATTTGAAATCAACTCTACATCTTAATATGGGTCAATTTTCAAACAGCGTTTATTTGTAGGTAAACGCCAATTTTACTATTAAATACCTACTTTATTTTTTAAGAGAATAGTTCTAAATACATAATTGGACTGTGTTTAGGGAAAAGGGAGTAACCCTCGATTTTTCTAAAACTGCTTTTATTAGATATTAATAATGTATACAACTAAATACATATTCTGTAAAAAGGAAGTAAGCCGCAAATACTGAATTATTATCTAAATTCAGGTTTTAATTGAGCTTTGATGAAAAAAGCATTTACCCTCAATTTTAATGATTTTTCTCTAATAACTTCTTTAATTATTATTAGATCTAAAACATATTACACAAAATCATCAATCATTATGCCACCAATGTCTGTGCCTATTTTTATTTAATATTAAACCAAAATCATTCAAAAAACGTTTTTTGGTCCTGTAAAATTTGTTCTGTGAGGGTTACGCCCTTTTTCATAAACACTGTCGAATTATTCTATGCACTTAAAACAGAACTCTACACAGATTACAATAATAATAATTTTACAGATTTTTGTCAGATGTCTGTAACCTTTTCTGTAAAAAGTATCCATTTTCTGTAAAATATTATATGGCATGTTGTATCCTGTAGATATATCAACAATTCGAATATATTGAGTCTAGTAATCTAATCTATTATACCTTTGGAAACAACGTGTATCAGATATATTATTTTAATTCTCACATCTTTCCTAAGCCGTTATTCATAATCCAAAAGTATGTGCACAGGTTACTTATTTGTTATGTAAATTCATATTCCCATCGCCTCAACTACCAAGCAACCCCTACTTGCGAAGTTTACACTGTGTATTGAAATTCAAATAAGAACGGAACCTGGTGCTGATCATAAACCTCCAACCCTCATCTTTCAGCAGGTAGTGTAGTGTATTTTGTTACTACAACAAATAGTAGGTATTACATAGCATATGCAAGGTATAATATAGATACTACTGAGCCAGCTTATGTGTGCATGGTGCTTTATATTTGCAATTCATATTCAGTTCGCGATCGATATATTTCACGTATATTTTTATTAACATACTCTTTCTACTCAAACAGCTGTTTTTAATAACAATAATGAAGGACCTTTGAGGTGTAAATTATTTAATGGAATAATATTTGAAAATATGGTAGCATTTCATACAATATTACCTATTCAATCCACATTGATGATGCTTCAATTAATTGTCAATTATGTTTATAATTTACTACATACAATAGATTTAAACATACAATAATAGCTGCTTCAAAACAATTATAATTAATTCGACCGCATTAACGCCTATTTAATAAACTAATAATTACAAGATAAAAAGAACTTTTTATATACCACGTTTTTAAATTTTCTGTTGAATCATATACACTTGAAAATTCTATGTATTAATAAATACTTTTTTTTGTACTTGATAGAAATACTGAATAAATATAGAATACTGAAATGTCATTTTGCCATTTGATATTGATTTCCATAGCAACGATATATTAATAATTTAGTTGCTAGGACCAATAATAGTGTTTTACTTTTTACGAATTATTTCTGAAATAACTTTCCATACAAAACAGAATTAACTGAAAATGAATTCAATGCTGCGTAAATATGGCTAAAAGTAATAAAAGAATGCATTTTAATCGTGTTCTGATGTATTCTAAAAGTTTCAAATGTCTATTTAGTCGGGAAGTTAGTTTAAAATCGATTGCAAGATTTGGACAAACAAGAAAAAAATTGTACTGGACAAACAAGAATACGAGCTAATAAAAACGTGGTATTAAAAAATAATAGAGTTCTTGCTTATTTTTATAATTATATTGACCTAAAAATAGCATAAAGAGATAATTATATACTTACAAAATATAATACCATCTCTGAATTAAAAAAATAAATAATAAACGTATTGCGGTATTGTAAAATATTGGTGTTAAAACAATTTATTTTTAATTAAATTATATTTTAAATTTGAATGATGTATTGATGAACTAAAACAAAATATAAAATAGGACATGTTTTTTCTCCTTCTTTTCTCAACGTTCTCGGACTCATTTCAGCTTGTGAGAAATCGTCGAGGAAAGAAGCAGGAAAAACACGCGGTGACAACCCATTAATCTATTACGATATCAAACGACCCTAAATAAAATTCTCAAATATCATATAAAATACCACGATCATTTGTATGCAGCTATAGGTTATATTTAATATCATTAAACTAGAATTTTATTTTATGTACATTGTCAAAACCTCATAACTATATTAGAAATCCTGTATAAAAATTTGACTGCGTAAAACACACGTCTGTGTTTATTTAAAATTCCTTCAAGAATGGCGAAAGACTTAGTTTTAACGTCCGTAATATGATTAAAATTTTCATATATTTAAATATATGGTTCGATTGCATTTTCAGTATGCATAAGGGTGATTCTTTAGATATGACCAGAAGTCCTTCAGTCGTTGAATGCAATATGCACTTAACAGCGTGGCAGGCTGACCCTTCTCCATAGAAATCGAATATCACGAGCATTATTCGCAGCCGATGGCACTAAACTCACGCCTCTGGCTTGCATTTATGCATTAGCTGTGTCATTCCTCGTAGCAGGAGATAACTCATAAATGGTTTTATGTGCATATCCAGCATCCCGTTGAATATTATCAATTTTACAAATTTTGTACATTTTGAATTTTATTAGTATATTATATATATTTTATGAATACTTACGTATATGATATGAATGTGCTAATAAATATTTTATTCATGTCAGCTATGGTTTTCTTATGCTGTATTTTTTGATCTATTTTGACCATAAAACTTCATTGATGGTATTTGGTTGCAAGCCGTCCGACATGTCCATGCGGAGGGGAAATACAGGATGCCAACCACATCCTCTGAGAATGTATGAGTATGTGCTCCGAACGGAAGGAGATGCTCAGGTCGGTCCAACCAGCTGTTGGGCCCATCGGGCCGTTCGACTTGGTTGCTACTAAGGCCAATTATCTTGCATTTAAAAAAAAATGCGGAGTCTTACTGCGGGCGTGAAGATATCTTCACATAATTTTTGCTGTCCGTATGATTGATTAGCTACGTTTTCTTTGTTATATATTCCTTAAATTCATTTTCTTTTTCGTAATTTCCATGTGATTTTCTCTCCCTTGCACCCTGTATTAGAGTAAATTCTTTAAACTCAGTCAGAGCTCACTTTGAGTGTAGCCACCTCAGTCTTGGGTATTTTCTCCCAGGGCATACCCAGGCAAAATTGAAATAGATGCTTCACATCGCCACTGTAGGGTCCCGTGATACGATCGATTAAGAAAGAGTGTGGTGCGGCGCGGGTTTTAGTTCGGAGGATTAACTTCAATGATGGTATTTGGGTACATTGAATATGATTTTCCGCTCAATGGGAAGTCACTTTTGAAAATATTATCCAGTGTTTAGTTAAATGTACTTACTTCAATATGCATTAAGTAACTGATATGTACTTTTACAAATTAGTTTGTTTTAAATTATATATTATATGCTATATATATATATATATATATATATATTGTGTACACTACTAACAGCTTTTACACGTATATTTGTAAAAGTTAAATAGTAACCGTAAGTTATACAATATGTTCAATGCACTATGTGCACAATATTATTAATTCTGTGCTGTCTTTTAATTCCGTCCTCGACACAATGATAACAAGAACGTCCCCGCGAGCTAGCAAAGTTCGAGAGGGCGATCGACCCTCAGGACGAATTCGCTACCCCTGACGCGTCCGAACGCCGCGTTGTCCGACCGCTGTCCGACACAATGTGCAATTGTTCAACTTAAATTAATTGCGGACGCATTGTTGGTGCTATGGCTAACGACCTGCGGCTACTAACTATTTGCTATTTCTCTACCAGTTCAATGATACTAGTCGCCATTTTAAAAACTTGGTATGACGAATGTTTGTTTTACAATCGTAGTAGGTACTTGTCATATTTCGCTAATCTTCCAGTCGCTGTATAGTTCATGTGTATTCTGTCAACTTGACTAAGGAAACGATATGAATAATATAATTATTTTAGTGCGTGTGCGTAGCTACACAAAATTTTATAAGATACGTTTATAACGACGTTTCTAATACATATATTTAATTATTTACCGTTTAATAATTCCTTCAAAGTGTGCTTTGTTTCATTTATCTACATCACATATACCATGCACTCTTTTTAAACATGTATATATGTTTTAAGATAGGCATGTTTATCATATCGATCTTAATTGCCCATATTGACCCATAGGAATTGATTATAAGTGATAACATAACATACAGTATGATTTCCTTAACGTTGTCTTTAACCAGATTATAATAATATGTAAATCGTATTCAAATAAAAAGGAAGAAACCCACGTGACCTATCATATAAATTGATTCGTATCAATCACAGCCCACAAGCTACTGCAGAAGTGGGAGAACGAGAAGATCCCCGCGCTTTAAACTTTAGCGTAGTTTCCCCTTACTGTTATACGTAGGCTCTTTGCACAGTCGGGTCATAGTATGACATTGAGTGCAATGAGTACTCAAATTAAGACCAAATCAAGTGTCCTCAGTCAAATATAATACGCTTGTTCAAGTTGAGGAATTGGAATATGGTATATATATAAGTTGAACATGTGAGGTATATACATGTGATATATTTTAATGCTTTATTCATGGGTGGGTATATTTTGTCTAAATTTATTGTCATGGAAATATTTCACTAAATTTATAATATAATATATTTTTTTACCGAGGTTTTGACTGCGAATCGCTGTCATATCGCCTCTTCTCTTCTAGAAGGGGATCCGCCGATCAGATCCTCACTCCATTTCTGTTAAGTAGATTTACAATTTTGCCAAGCTCTTACGTCTTACCCACCGCCAGGGCACCTTCCAATTTGTCAACATTCTCAACTATATCCACAATTCGCAGCTGTACTCTGAATCGTTCATATTTAGGGCATTGTACTACTATATGTACAATGTCCTCCAAAACATCACATTTATTTCATCAGCTTCTTCCCATGAGGACATCAAATATTTTATCCATTGTGTGACCTGTCTTTGGCCTCAGTATCAGCTTAATCTCATTTCTCTTAATAATTTACCTCATAAGTAGGTACCTAAATTATTTGTATTGTAAAATTTTGGTATGTTGTCTTGGCGTAAAATATAATTTCATATTTTTTATGTATATAAAAAATAATTGGCCGTCCAAATTCGCTTTTTCACTTAACTAATATGTTTAAACAGTAAGTATTAAGTAAGGCCATCCACTATTATCAAAGTGACCCTGTAATCCCCCGGCGATACAAATTTACTGAGTTCTAGTATGCGTGATATGATATGATATTGTGTTTCAAATCATTCCGTCATTCCGTCTAGTTAAATCAAACTAAGTTAAATTTACATAATATTTTAATCGAAAAAAGGGAAACAGGTAATGATTATATTATATTGCGAAATAGTTTGATTAAAACAATATCTTTCCAACAAAAAGTTACAATTAGCACCATTAAAAATACAAAATGAAGTTAAACTGCAAAAGCTCCACAATATTGTCGATTTGTCTATATTTTTAGAATAAATAAAATACGCCTAATCGGAAAACCATGTCCGTGTCGGTTCTCCCAAAATAATACCCGGTTGAATCAAGTTTCCGTTTTAAATTCGTAATTGAGGTTTGTTGAACTTTTTGATTTATCGAATGGCAGACCATTTAAAGACACAACAAATCACCTCTCGCTATCTCTTACGTATTCATTTGTTCCATATCATTGTACTCTTTTTCTGGTTTTGTATTCCATCCACCCCTTTAATACGTTTTGTGGTTGTGCATATTCCAGAACTCCCCTTTCTTGTCGTATATCATTACCCACTTACTTATTGACATTTTCGCTTTACCGGCATCAACCTAAGTTACAAAATCACCCTTATAATAATAATATTTTTCTCCATTTCCAGTATTTTTCCTCAAATATTTAACATTTAAATTATTTAACTAATATCATACTATACACCAGTAAATATAACTGAATTAATTTTGCATTTACTATGCCTTTCAGCGAGAATCCAAATGATAGCTTGTATTATTTATTCGAATATTATAAAAAGGTTAGATTTTCTTTATATTTTTAATACTGGGTATAGTTACTTTTCTCACGAGTAAATGTCTTTAAATGTAATGACTTACCTCATTTAGTTTCTAGAAGACGATATACAGCGCATATTCTCATGGTAACATTGTTTACCATAGGACAGTTATTTTTTTCTCAGTCAGTTATTATGCCATACGCGCATATCATCGCTTAAGAAACAACACCGCGGAAGTCAATTAATAAAAATTTTCAGGGGAAACAAAAAACGTCTCAAAAAATTGAAAATTGATACCTTTTAACTTATTTTTTTCGTGTTTAGTTAAAAGAAACATTTTTTTAACTAAGCACGAAAAAAATAAGTGAAAAGGTATCAATTTTCAATTTTTTGAGACGTTTTTTGTTTCCACTGAAAATTTTAATTAATTGACTTCCGCGGTGTTGTTTCTTAAGCGACGATATGTACAATTACTAAGTATGCTTATTATATGGATGGTAAATATTTACCTATATTTTTATTATATTTTTTGTATTTTTAATATCTTATGAATATACTTACAAATAGTTAAAATTTAAGTACGTAATTAAAATATTTCCACAACGTCGTTTAATTTACGCTACATTGACTTGATAGATAATGTTCTAAAAAGATAACTTAATTTTCCAATACCTGATTAGTTGTTATACTATTTTTTGCCTTTTTTAAATGTGTATTGTGTTATATAAACAACACTTAGGTATTTTAATCTCTAAAAAATTCAAAACGTCAGTTTCTCCAATACATGAGCAATTATGTAATGCATAGTAAGATATTTTAATAATATATTAATTTAGTAGGTATATAAGCATTAAGTAACTATCTTCTATATTACTTGTATAGTAACCCCAGTTGCTAAAAACGATTCAAATGGAATGGAAAAACTTTACTTAATACTTTTCCCATTACGAATAAATGTACCTATCAGAAACATAAATAAATATTTTACCCACTATAATATAAAACGATCTCTCGTTTGTTTCACAATATAATCATTTATTAATGTGCATTGTTATTCGTCTTCATAATTATTATTGCAAATTTCCCGCCATTAATTAACTTCCCTTTTGAATACAATAGCTTTGTCGTGAGATATTTGACTTTCATTTAAATGCTGTCTTAATTTATTTATTGTTCATTAAAACGTTGTCGCGGATTCATAGAAACATAATCGAAAATTTGCAATAACCACTTGGAAATATAATACATCGCATATGCATCATAATTATAACTACTGATAATCACCAACCCTTAAACATGAAGACGTGAAGACTTTGCAGGTATGCCAACAAAACAAAAATGGTTTAAATTTATATAAATTGATAATAGGGTGTTTTACATCGACTGTATATCTTGACATTGATACTAATTTATGTTTTAAGTGGGGGTTACAATATCTCTATTTCAAAACCAGGATTTCAGTATTTATCGATACTAAAATATCGGTT
The DNA here is from genome assembly GCF_057557595.1 of Rhyacophila brunnea. Taxonomy (NCBI): domain Eukaryota; kingdom Metazoa; phylum Arthropoda; class Insecta; order Trichoptera; family Rhyacophilidae; genus Rhyacophila; species Rhyacophila brunnea. The sequence continues at coordinate 26,212,529 of NW_028233350.1, forward strand.
ATAAATAGACAATATACCGGTATTTTTGGTATTATTAAAGCAGATAAGTACATTTATTTTTTCTAAAATAAATTTAATGTTATTTTTATATCACTTTCTATTTTGTTGCGTATTACATTGACTGTAGAAGCTCCTAGTGCTTATAGTACTACCAAGACGCAAATATTTTAAGTGCAAACGGTATCCAATACTTGCGTAGCTAAATAAATATACGGACTTGTACATAGGTACATTCAGGAATATTTAATTACATCATGAATTAAAACTCAAGGTATTTATAAAAATCAGTGGTTCTAGCATATCATTATCTATATTTTTAAAGGTCTACAGAATAATATGTAGGTATTTTGATACTTTTTTCTATAAAATATATGTGTTTTAAAGAGATCGTTTTAGTTTTATTTATTGATCGATAAGTACTTACTTCTGTTTTATGTATGTTTTAACAAATACTGGTATTCAATAAGAAATACCGAAAAATCGGTATAGATATTGTGTTTAATCGGTATTCCAATCCTTAGTTTTAACGAAGTTATGTAACGTAAGTATACGGCGAGCTTAACTTCTGTGCGAGAAACAAAAGGGCGATACATCTTAAATCACTACTATTTAACCAAAAGAAAAATAACTTTTGGCTAACTTTTTATGGGAACTTGCATGTTTTTTATGTAAAATTTACTTATTCAGCGGCATTGATTCGACTCGTTCCTATTCATCTTTATACATATTTTGTCAACATTTTAAATTTACCGCCCTTTTTCATACGCATACAGAATTATTTGTCATACGACATTTTAACCCGTTTTTATTATATAGTTCTAAACATTAGACTCATTAGAGTAATATTATGTTACTTATGTAGTCTTTCTCAAATTGACGTATCTATGAGATGCATCATATTAAAACCATTGGCAGTTATATTAAAAATTATAAATATATTCTAGATTAGATACTTTCCATTATTTTGATTTCACATACATAATCAGCGATTGACGTCTTTCTGGTGATATCGAATATAGTTACTCATTTAGTATACACAGTAGGTATTTTTTTGTTTGTATTAGTCATGCTCCGTAAATGTGAATTACATTTTTCTCGTTTTCAAAGGCCCAGCTGAATGCCAATGGGATAGGGAAAAAATATGGAAACAATACGTAGGAGAGGAAAAGATCCTTTTCAAAAATCAAAACACGATTTGTATGCATGCGAACAGTGTTGCTAGTTTTTATGACAAAAAATTATTTTCCCCTCACAGGTGCATTAAAAATTTAAGTCTGCCTGAATCAATCCATAAAAAATATGATTTCGTAATAAAGATTAATGTGGCCGAAAAAAATTAACTCTACCTGCATTGTAATAAGGATTAATTTCCGAACTGCGTTAATTTTTATACATCAATGCTAACCTTAATTAAATTATATTAGTAATTTTTGTTAAAATTAATATGTTGAACTGAATAAATTTATTATTTTGTATTTACTTAAAACGGAACCTCTACTTACGTTGCAATTAAGGTGATTTTTACAGATTTTTGTCAGATGTCTTTTCTGTAAAATTTCACTACTTCTATGTTGGGATTTTATATTATGTAATGGTGTATTAATTTAAAAATATAGAAAGAAATAGTTAAACTATAGTATTCTTCTAGGGGCGGCAAGTTATATGAAAGTATGGTGAAGCAGGCAGGTTATATAAAAAAGTATGGTGAGGCAGGCTGATAAAATAAAATTAACGTCAACATTATTAATTATATGGGTACGTTATTATGACCAAAGTAAATCCTCCGTGATGCCCTGCATTTTTGTTGCATAGTTTTCGGCTATTGTTGGCCTACTTCATTCAGTTGTATGAGAATGCCGGTTCTTCGTCAATCTTTTTATTTAATACCTCTATGGCAGTCTATGGTATTCTTCTCCACCTTCTCTCCAAAGGTTCACCAATCATCAAAACAATCTCGATCGTTGAGACAACTGATGGAATAATGAGGTTATACCCTTATAAATACATTCGTCGTCTACCAGAATTTCCTTTCCATGGAGCCTTTGTATAATTAATAGAAGCTGTTGAAGTCTAGCTCTAGATGCCTTTTTATTTTTAGTAAAACCATTTCGTTTCTTATCATTCCATGATATTTTAAATAAGAGTCGAGTGACTGGATCTTTTCTTTACTTGGATGTCGCATTCTTAATCATACAAGAGAATAAAATTGTTCTGTACCGAATGGCAGATACCGTAGTTACTATATAGGTATGTATATAAATATTTGGTACTGTTCGGTTAAAGCGGATACAGCGGAAAACGCATTTTGAAAATAGCCGATAAACTGGATTATTTGCTGGGTTAACCTAACCAAACCTAGCCTAACCTAACCTAACCCAACCTAACCTAACCTAAACTAACCCAAACTAACAAATAATCCAGTTTATCGGCTATTTTCAAAATGCGTTTTCCGCTGTATCCGCTTTAACCGAACAGTACCAAATATTTTTTACCATGTTCGATCCTAAGAAGATCATATTATTAGACCTCTACAGAGTGGAGGGTGTGGTGTTTTAACAGATTTTTATTTATCCACTTGTTCAACCTTTTAGGTCCATACTCCGACTATATACGCACATTGAAAAATAATGAGAATTTTCCAGAGGGGATTCTGAGACGGAGATTTGATTTCAAAACTTTGATATAATATAAGGGTTTGTTTCATTAATACCTTTATCGATTGTTATATACGTCATATGATTATTTTATTTGCTATGGTTCCATTCATGTCGCATTTTAACTATCAGCTACGTACTATTAATTATTATTGAAATTATGAGTAATAATTGGGTTTATTACAATCGCAATCTATTAAAAATCCATATAATATGTGATATCTCACTTAATTTTATTGATGTCATTGATGTACGGTGTATACTAGAAGTAAATAAAATCCTTTTTAACCCCATAAAATAATGTTTTTTATGGAGGTCATAATCAAATATTATTAATAATGCATTTCCATGTTTTAACTTTTATATTATACACGTCGTAAATTTGATACTACCTTACTGTTTATAGCTAGTATAATAATCCCAATAATCGTATACGATTTTTATTTATGTGAAACGAACAACTGTCTATATATTTTAATTGTATATTTTATACATTGCCAATCTCGATTCGCCATATTATACTCATATGGGGTATTAATTAATTCGATTAAAATATGATAAGTTCAACATCAAAATATATATAAAGAGGATTTTTGATTGTCAATTTGTTATTTAAATAAATGTCTCCTATTTATTTTTACTTTTAAAACCACTATCAATTAATTTTTAATATAGTACACATAAATTCTAAATGCATTTCCGTAAAAATGATAATCAAGTTTAAGTCTTTCATGCTTCGTTATTGATTATTGACTGCTGACTGGATAATTACTTTTTAATTATCACATTTAAATAGCATGCTAATTATATCGAACGTCCACCTAATCGTTATGCGCTGGGCGCGTCTTTGGCGTACAATGTATTAACATACATACTTGGTTGGTTTTTGTACTGTACCAGTGTATACTTTCTCCTTATTTTCTCAGAATAAGGAAGACATTCAATATCAGTCACGATCCCTGATATACAACTCTTTCAGAGCTCAAAACACGCCTGGCGTGTGGACATTAGATACACATACTTTCACTGCTGACTAGTTAATTACCACATTCAATTATTATGCTATTTGCTACATACACGCCAGGCATCTCTTTAGCACTGACCTAGCTGTGGTAATTAACTGGTCAGCAGTGAATGTGTGAAAATAATACCATAATCTATTCTCTATCATCAACACTTTTAAAGTATAATAATAATATGCAAATTTCAACCGAATTCGATTGCAATTATATAAATAAATGATATGAGATTCTTTAATTTTCGTTAGCCGCTCATAATATTATGCTGTTGATATAAATAATATTTGATATACTTAAATATTATGTATAAAAATATGGCTCGAGGAAACGCTTCCAATTAGTAGATGGAATATAATATTTCATAAAATGTGTGGTCCGAACAAAATCTAAAATATGATTCCCTTTTTTTGGCATACCTATTACCTACCATAATGATGAAACTATAAATCTAACTTAACAACCTCGCTCAGCGCTTTTTTGTGCTCTTTGCTTTTCAAAACTTTTGCTTTTAAAGAGCCAAATTTGTTTATTTTGAACATTAATCTTGTGGCAGAATTTCTTTTATTACTATACTTCAAGAACATATATTATAATATATGCATATCTACCTAAATATATATATATATATTATATTGACTGGTTTTTATACATAATATCTTGTATTATATTTATTTTAACAGTACGTTAATATGCTATACATACATTTTTCCATAGTAGGTAGCATGTATACACATTCCAATACAATTAATAATTATTAAGTATCCAGTTAATTTTTTAGTATATCAGCCTACTTATTATCGTCAATTACCTGTTTTAAATGTGTGTTGAGTATGATTACTCAAGTGCTGTTATGTTTTATATGTTTCAGACCAACTCAATTATACAAAAAATATTTACCTATGTATACTTACATTAAAACAATATACTTAGATACTTGTAGATATGGATATTCAATTTTAAATTAGAAGTTTCATGCATTTTATTGAGATTCGAATCCTTAAGTAATACGTTTATAATTTGAATTAACGCTACATTATTAAGATTTAAATTAATTATTTTAATAATATTCAACATCGTTTATTCTTGTTCTCACATAGTGAAGAAACTCATCATTTGCATGTTGTATTTTCTAAACTGCAAAATGTTGTTACCTATTATAAATTCACTATTACATGCAAGCTAAATGTTCAAAGTAACATAGACTAACCCAAAAATAATTCTTTTCAAACTACCTATTCTAAACTACCAAAAATATTCAATTGTAATATTATCATCGCTACTGAAATAAAAACATTGCACAAATGCCCAGTAGAAAATCATATACTACATATTATTATATTTCAGTGTAGGTAGATGTCTTTATAACCCACACTGTGCATTTAATACAATAAAATGTTTTTTTTTTATTGTTTCAGGTAAGTTATCTGCAATTGATTATCAACGCTAAGAAATTTGGTAAATACAAAACGATTTTCATAATATTATCTATAATTAAAGTAGGTATATAATATTAATCAAACGGCTATTATATCTAAAACTGAATTTTATTCAGCAATACCTGTATCATTTAGGAACATTTTCTATTCCGTCATACTCTATTCCGTTCAAAATAGTTATAATTTCATTCTTCATTACTGTTTATATAATAGGTAATTAATGTTATATTATGAATAGTATTTTTTCTAATAAATTTTAGTTACTGTGGGTTTTAAAAATCTCTCATTCAAAGTTACGAAAAGTCTCAATTCTACCCCTGAGTATGAAGATAGGCTCGCAGTGGAAACGGCTGTGTCTGCCCCTCCACTCTAACTGCAGGCCATAAATTCTGCTTCACTTCCGTCTTTTCAAAGTGAATTTTTGTTTTATTTTCTGGCCGCCAGGTTTTTACAAGACATTAGAAACGGTCCTTTCCGACAGCCGAAAGATAATAAATAAACTTGTTTCGATTTTTTGGCGGCTTAAAAAATGGCTGACACGAATTATTTAATTTTCTGCAAGTTGTTTATACATTACTTTATTGAGGGGCTCGTATAACTTTCGATTTCTCATTAAATTTACATATAAGGTCCTGTTCAGTTGATTTGGATACGTCAATATTGGATTTCAAACAAAATGACATTCAAATTTACATACATACAGACGTACCTGTAATACTGGATTCATTTTATGTGTATAAATTATTGTTTACTAAAACTACGGTGGAATACATTTTCATATATAATTATTTAAGGATTTTTTATCAGTTATCGATACACATACGATAATAAATAGAATTGTATCATATTGTAATTTGATCTTCCTATAATTAATACTATTATAATTAATATCTCATTACACACCTATCTATAAAATTTAGGATTAAAAAAAAAACGAAATTTCAGAAAGCGTGGTGATTCATTTTAATTGTGATGAATTGTATACCAAATCAAATTTAATATTCGGTATTGCATAAACTCAGTCAAATTAATCAAAATTAAATGACTCCCATGTCCATAGAAAGAGGGTGCTATCGTTTGTATCGTATTGCATATAATATATTTTTATCACTCGATGTTGAAGACGGTAGTCATTTAAAATTTATTAGTTATACCAAGACCCATAGCAACCTACATATTTTAATCAGGCTATAAAGTTGGCAACTTTTTTATTCGTGCCAACCCTCGATGAATGACGACTTAGGATATTTTTTTGAATTCTCTTTTTGTTATACTTATATTATTCACTTGTAGATAGTCTTATACGATTACTTATTACAACGTTTTTATTAGCTCGTATTCTTGTTTCTCCGGTGGTTGTTTGTCCAGTACAAATCTTGCAATCGATTTTTAACTAACTTTCCGACTAGCTAGACATTTGAAACTTTTAGAATATATCAGAACATGATGTCAATGCATTCTTTTAATACTTTTAACCATCTTTAAGCAGAATTGAATTCATTTTCAGTTAATTCTGTTTTGTATGGAAAGTTATTTCAGAAAAATCCGTAAAAAGTAAATGAATATTATTGGTTGCTAAGGGGGTGGTCCTAGCAACTAAATTATTAATATATACGTGCGTTACCATGGAAATCAAAATGAAATGTCAAAATGACATTTCAGTATTCTATATTTGTTTGTTTGTTTTTTATTTACTTCGTACAAGTTTGAGCATATTGAGCTTATAATTCAACAGAAAATTTAAAAACGTTGTATATAAAAAGTTTTTTTTATCTTGTAATTATTGAAATATATTTTTAACCTCCAATTATGTTTTTGTATCTTCCGTATGAGTTACAATAAAAATAACCAGTGTGCCATATTTTCAATGAGAAAGTAATCGAGAGGTTATAACTAATTTCAATGTCGGCAGTTGCTAGCTTTCAAAATACCTTTTTATAGCTCATTGTATTTTGGCTGATTATAATGACCATTATTGAGGCGTATTGAAATCGGTGTTTTAGTTAAAACTTTAAACAATCATACTGCGTATCCAGAAGCAGCTAACATAGCCGGTTCGTGTCAGGAGCTCGTTAATCATCCAACAACATGCCTTTGCGGGAACTTGCTTTTCCTATGACGTAATCATTTGATAAAACTTTCATATTAAGTGGCAATATTTGCGAACGCTAGGAGGCCAGTCTAGTATGGCTGTGCGCCTATTGATAAGGTGCTATTTTGTGACTGATTTCGACAGTGAAGTCCGCCAAAATTCTATTTATAATAATATTACTTTTAAATGTGTAGGCAGTTTCTTTTCATTGCGCATATTGATAAAAGTTATTCTCAGAAGAGGACACTATATAATTTTACTATTTGAACGGATATAGTTATAGGTACTAATAATTACAAGATAAAAAGAACTTTTTATATACTTAACACGTTTTTAAAATTTCTGTTGAATCATATACAATTGACAATTCTATGTTTTAATAAATATAGAATACTGAAATGTCATTTTGATATTTCATATTGATTTCCATAGCAACGCACTTATATATTAATAATTGAGTTGCTAGGACCCACTTAGCAACCAATAATAATGAGTAGTAAATATTACTTTTAACGAATTTTTTCCATAACATACAAAACAGAATTAACTGAAAATTAATTCAATTCTGCTTAAAGATGGCCAAAAGTATTAAAAAAATGCATTGTCGTCGTGTTCTGATATATCAATCTAATAGATCAAATAAGAAAAAAATTGAACTGCACAAAAAAAAATCTATACCGGACAAACAAGAATACGAGCTAATAAAAACGTGGTAAAACAAAAAGGCCTCTTTAATGATCCCTCTTATATACATCTAGATCTCCACAAATTTTATTATTCTGCAAACATATAAATTTAAATAAATAACATGTTTAAATAATGAACTCTGAGTACCTATAATGATAGTTATTTCGAATGTGTGCGTACTTCCTTACAACAATGTTGTAATATTTTGATGACGCATTTTTCCTACGATAAAAATAAATATTATGTTATTAAATACATAATATTTTATAGCTTTCTGTGTAGTGATTTGCATGATATCAATATTATCGTATACCTAAAGCCGCGTACTCATTAGCGAGCCGTAACTGTAACCGTTACAGATACTGTAACCAAGTCTAGATGCGAAATAGTTATTTATTAGGTTCGCGAACTAATTTTTTGGCGTCCATACTGGTTACTGTATCTACAACGATCACAGTTACGTCTCGCTAATGAGTACCTGGCATAAAATTTAATATCAGTATGTATCTTATTAAAAAAATAACAAGATTCATTTCACAGAAAAATATTACTCTAACGAATCTTTGAAATCTAATCACGATCTCATTGTGTTAAGACAAAAGTAATTGGTACAATGGGCAAAAAACATCATCTTTAAGACCGCATTCACTATGTTATGTGCCATTCAAATTTGTACCGTTAGTTTGTCAACCAGCGGGTTCGACCGACTCAAACATGTTACATCTTGTTAGTTTCTTAAGTTTTTTGCATCATATTTATTGTTTCCTTCCTAGAAGTATTCCAGAATAACAAAACACTCTACAGCTGGACGTCTCACAAGAAAGACGCATTGTGTACCTTGTAATATTCAACTTTGTATTAAAACTTCAGTAATAATAATTGTATGTGATTTTGTGTTATAAATCGGAAATAAAAGAAAACGTTAGATATAATTAATAATATCTTTTAATAAAACCAACCCATAACAACTATATTTTTACTTTTCATTAAAATATATCGTACTATTATATAATCATTTAAATTTATTATGTAAGCATAATCGTGTAATATGTATATTGTATCAATAACTGAATAAATTTTATAAATATATAGTTTTCTGACAGTAGTAAAAATATGCTGGTACCTACTTATGTTTTTTGAATACTAATATGAGGCAAAAATAATCTATTGGTCACTTTTAAAATTAAACTTAGAATATATCCTCAATTAATCGACAAACTAATAAGAAAAGATATATTATAACATAATATCTCTATTGTATCGGAATTTAATGTTATTGTTTTTTAATAATTTATAAAAAAAAAATATTCAAGTAGGTATCTATGTAGTTCGGTTCCTCTGAAAGTGTACCCCACTGAAATGCACATTCTCTTGTCAAGATTTCTTATGCGCGTATACCATGGTTTCCACTTAGTGTCTTGCGTCATGTTATGTTGAAGATAATTAATTATATCTTCAAATAGATGAACGTCATCTTACGTAGTAGGTTCTAATGAATGATGACATTAATTGAACCACGTTACATCAATATCTTCATACGAAAACTTTAATCAAAAACCTCAATTCCTAAAATCACCAGTCATGCAATTCAAAATAATAACAATTATTTATAACGTTTTTAATTTTTTTAATAAGATTCATATTTTTTATAAAAAGAGCAGTGTTTTACAGTTACCTACCACAAAATTGAAAATACGATTATTTTAAATTCCAATTATAAACGTACAATCAATTTGCTCAGTTTAAAATGATTTTTTACATTGCTTGAAACTACACATTTAGTTTAAGCTCATTGATGTTATTATTTTTTTTTCTATCAATATAATATTACTCGTACACATAAAATATTTTTCTATTTATTTAAAACATAAAATAATATGCATATTTTCGTCCTGTAACAAAGCTTATGGACCTTGATAGTGTGGACGAATCTTAACAATACGAAGCATAGTTATTTGCCAAAGAATCTATGTGTTGGATTAAAGTGCTGAATATAAATACGCTCATTCATCGACATAAAAAATACAACTTGTGAATTTCACCCAGATAAAGGATTGGAACCAGCAATCTATTTAATGTATTTGACCCAAGAAAATGTACATCTCTATATATATAAAAATCTCGTGTCACGATGTTTGTGGTCGAACTCCTCCGAAATGGCTCGACCGATTTTTATGAATTTTTTTTATGTATATTTGTTAGGTATGAGAATAGGTCAACAAGTATATTTCATACCGCTAGGTGATTAGGGTATCTCTATCCAGAAAAATTTTCTTTTATTTTTTTGACAATTTTTTTTTTGTATTTTTTTTATTATTTGGCATAAAAAAATACCTATAATCTCAAATTTTTATTTTCCTACCCCCATCCTCCCATTTTTTAATCGCGATTATATTATTTTTGTATGAACAAATTTAACCGTCGTTCGTATTTCAAACAGAACGAAATTATTTATGTTGTTGAATGACAGATGGCACTACGTCCGAGAAGAATTCAAGAGAAGCGTCGCGTCATTTTGACATTTCATTCGGCAAATCACAACGCAGTGCGTGCAAAATTTTGTACGATTTATTTTAATTTATCTATTTTTATGTGCGTGTATTACAGTGCACAATGCCAGCAAGACGCAAAGGGGGCCATTTGGGCCGTCGAACGAATAAAGCAACAAACATGCGAAATAGTAGAGTAGAAAGAACAGACGAAAAAATCCAACAAGATAACAAAAACGTGCGTGTAAGCATGTCGCAATTGCGTGCATCTCAATCACAAGAGGCACGAGCTGAACGAAATCAACAACGACAATTGGGACGGGGTCAAGCGCGCCGGTTTGTAGTTAACACACGAAGAGCAAATGACCGACAACCCAAACAAGTACATCGAACATTTACATCCGCTTCGTTCCTTCGTCTCGCATTCGAGTACGAGCCAGATATTGAATATTCCGCTCATCCGAAAGTGCTGATTGGTGCTATGGACAAAGAATGTCCCCATTGTCATGCGCTTAAATTCAAACATGAGTCAGCCGGGATGTGTTGCGCATCAGGAAAAGTGCAACTATCAGAAATTGAGATACCACCAGAACCATTGAACAGCTTGCTCATTGGCACGGTTCCAGATTCAAACCTGTTCCTGAAGTCCATTCGCACATTCAATTCATGCTTCCAAATGACTTCGTCCGGAGCAACAGAAATAGTTCACAATACTGCGGCAAATGGTCAACAATTCCATTCTACGTTTAAAATCAAAGGTCAACTATACCACAAAGTAGGCTCATTGCTGCTAATGCCAAACGAACCACATACATTTTTACAAATCTACTTCATGGGCGCGGCGGTGAGGACATCAATCATGTGGATGCACGTTGCGGCTACAATAGCCTCAATTCGCCTAATGCCAGGCGCATCGTCGGCGAACTGGACGCCCTGTTGCATGAGCACAATGAATTATTGAAATTCTTCAAAGCACACATGCACGAATCGCAAAGTGACAATCACGCTATTGTCATCAATCCTGATAAAACACCAGCTGGAGAGCACGTACGTCGATTCAATGCGACTGTTGTTGACGACATTGCTGGAATCATGGTTGGCGACCGCACATCGACGCGAGAAATCGTGATTTGAAGAAGAAACAATAATCTGGAGTTCATCGCTGACACACACCGTTCATACGACGCTTTCCAATATCCGCTAATTTTCTGGAAGGGACAAGACGGATATTGCATAAACATTAAACAACGAGATCCTGTCACAGGTAATTCATTCATTATGAACATCATTACTCATTTTGAATTGAGAAAATGAATGGTTGATGTTTTTTTGTTTTTATCGGCGGTCATCGTCTACAGTGCTCTATTCCTCTTTCTGTCATAGATCCCATCCCCACACACTTACGATACATTCGTTACTTTTTATTTAACAACCAAAATATTCACTAGAAATAATTTATATGGCAGAACAACGTTTGCCTGGTCAGCTAGTATATGTATAAAATGCACATAATAAAAATGTGAACATAATGTAATTATTTTTTCATATGTATTATTCTGCAGGCCGTACCCTATTTTAATTTGTTAGCCAGTTATAAATTCTAACTAAAAATCCCCGTGATCAGATATTGCAGCTAGGGTAAAATGTAATATTATTTATGGCTCAGAAGATCGCCTTATAAGAATATTAATTTAATCTTTTGCCGTGCTATTTTTGTACGATGGCGCTATTACTGTAGAGATGCTTTAGCATTAATTTATTTATACAATTTTCTTCTTTATCGTTCATTCCAACGCAATGTTAATTTCCTTCGGCTTTTATTCCATCGCGTTAGTTTCTCGTCGCTTTTTTTTATTTCTGAGGGTAATTTGTTTAACTCTTTAATATAATAAAAACCGGTTTTATGATGCCGTATTCCAAATAGTATTTTTTAAACTCAGAAAAATAGAATTATTGCTACATTTTTTCCATTTGTATATTTTTATTTGTAAAACCTTTATAAAAAATATATTTCTAATGGTTTTTATATGGCATTATCTTTTGTGTGGTATGCAAACATGGTTAGCTAAGAATATCTAAGAATGAAAAAATATTCATAGCATATTAAGAATTCAATCGTCATAAAAATAATTTATGGTAATTTTATTTTCGGAAAACTTTTACATCGTGGCATTTTTTTTATAAATATCATAAAAAGCAATATCATTTTTTTTATTCGAGGATTCCAAAGCAAAAGTACGTAAATGATAATCTAAAGAAAATAGTTTATCTATGATAATAGATTATTTAAAATGACATCTTCAGCGTTTTAAAAGTGTATGAAAACTATTTTATAATGGATTATCTAGCGAAAAGTGTATGTCGATTCAAATATATTTCTTATTTCAAATTGTACTCCTGTAATGTTTAACTTGCGAATTACATCTATTTGACTTAACAACATTAATAAATTACATAGTTTTATTGTACATATTACTTATATTATATTTATATATCTACTTATAAATATATTTTTAGTTTTAACAATGTAATATTAATATACTTCTTGATTGAGGTAGTTAATACCTAAATGAAAATATTTCTCTTTTACTTAGCTCAACCGGTAGATAGATACAAATAGTTAAATTAATAATGCTTTAGATATGACGCCTTTGTTTACTTTTTATTTATTATACAGTCCCAGTTATTTTACTTTTTACAAGAGAAATGGGCACAAAATTTCTGATAAAAATGTAAAATAAAAATAAAATATTATATTAAAAAAAGTTTTATTATGCGACAGTGTAATAAGTGCTGAAATAAAACGAAACTTTGGCCATCTCTGAGAAAAGTAACTCCCATCTCGAGGTCTGCAGACGAAGTTATTTCGTCTTAGGCCACACCTCATTAAGTTGCCGCTATTGTGTGGAATTGCAATTTCAGTTTTTATTTCATTCGCAGATAATAATGTGCTTCCCACAGGTGAGAGATGGAGGGTTTTCTTTTTCCAGCCCTTTGCGTTATGGCTCAACTGCGCTACGGGGTTTTGTGCAGTCAACGCCAATGGCAAGGTTTCTCAACTTTATTATACACATAATATACATATAATAATCATATCGCGATAATAAAAACATGGTTCAAAAAGAAAAATATCCAATTAATTCACCAAAATAAAATCACAGAACTGGTCATATAACAAGTCCAGGCACCGACAAAATAGCAATCCAGCAACAGCCTCTGGCTTGGTCTGATGTATGACTGAAACGCCTCCGGGAAAATCGTATGCATAATATATTAGTATATAAGCACATCTGGAATGCCCACACTCAATTCAGTTCAGTACCTACACTTATATTTGCGTGGAAGCCTAGTAGAAGTAAGTAATAGTAACAGTATTATAATATAATATTATAAAGATAATTAAAATAAAACACAATATATTGTTATAATTATTCCACATAATTGAACAGTAATCAGAACCGGTTTCGTCTGGTTGAATGGGATATTTTCAATTAATACCAAATATACAATCTTATAGTTATTTATATCAGCAAGTTTAAGACTTGATTGATTATTGATTATTGAACAATGTTCAATAATCAGAATGATATATTCTTAAATCTTGTGAATTATTCATTTGAATAAAAGAAATAGTTAATTAAAGATTATTGATTAGTTTATATAATGCAATGTTCATCGACCTAGGACTGGTAGTTAACATAAATAACCCTTAAATGCATGCTAGCAACCCCTTAATGTAGTTACATATTACTTTTGTAATCAATCACATTTAATGTTTAATATTATAAAAAAATAACAGTTCCTATCCTATGAATAAAAGCTATCAATATTTTATCAGCACATTTTTTCCACTGTTTCCACAAGTTTTTAAATATAAATTCATTCACACAAAAAATATAAATATTAATACAGTTTGTTATTTAAATACAACAAACACCACGCCAGTATTAAGTAGGTAACAATCATTTTATCGTTTGATTTATTTTTAAATAGCATAATCATAATAATTTAAATAAATAAACACGTTTATGTAGAATACTCATCTAAAGAAAGGGACCATTTTCCACCACTTGTTTGTCACGACTTGTTACATGTATAAGAAATTCACTTTTTTCCTCTTCTTATACCTGACAATATCACGTGAAAACTTCGACGCTTTTCAAATGAACAAGGAAGTTTTGTAACTCGTTTAATCTTGTAAGTACGTTGTGTTTCGGCGTACCGAATGCATACATAATAATAGCGTATTTTTGTATTGCGAGCCAAACGCGATCTCTGCTAAAGTTCTTCGCTTTGTTTGTCGGGAGTTTAAATTGGAAAATTGATTTTACTCCTCGGTAAAAAAATTCTGAAATAGCAATATTAAAAATACGGCTAAGATATTATAGTGGTAAATAAATATTTTATATACCATTCAAAACAATTCACAGTATTTTGACTGTGGCGATTTTTAGTTGGAGTTTGTGTTTCTATGATTATATTACTATGTATGTACCTATATTAGTATTTAATATTTATAGATAGTCATCCTATATGCGAGAGAAAACTAATATTTATTCATAATTTCAACCGACAACACTTTTTGATTTTTAATGAAATTATTTTGAATCGACAAAATTTAAGAATTCAATTTTTTTTAATTTAACATGTAATTTTTGTAACAACGTCAGAAACTTATTGCTATATTAAAACCAGTGATTTTTCACTTGATTGTTTCACTTATATCACTAAATACACTACTGTCATTGGTCCTATGATAGTAGTATATTTAGTGATAGAAGTGAAACAAAACAAACACCCAGGCTTTGAGAAAAATCACATTAATATATTGTGTCCTCACTGGGATTGAACCCGGAGGTCCCGGATGAAAGGACAGCGCCTTGCGCACTGCACCATTTTTATCTTAAAGCCATCGCAATACGGAGAAACTTATGTAGGAATTCTACTTAGTATTGTGGTTACCTTAATTTTAACTAGAACGCCGACGTTACCAAAATGTAAACATATACAATTCTTAGCTATTAGAAAAGTTCCGCATGATTAGTCATTATGTCGGTAGCTTAATCAGTAAAGCTCACTGATAAAAAAATGAAGAATGTAGGTAAATAATTCCCATTCGGTGGAAATATTTTCTAGAATTTTTATAATAGTTGTATTTCTACAATTATTGCAAATTAGTACGTTCAGCTAACTATTCAGGAACTCGATTATCTTAAATATGTTGTTGCAACGGTAAAATTAGCTAATATAACATGTCAAATGAATTATTTTGTATTATATAACATGTTTTTTGAAGAAAACGAAAGAAGATGAAAAGATTCTACTTGACTGTTGGAAAACCATTAATGGCTTATTTTATTCTACAAAATATGAAAAAAAATTCAGAAAAAAGTCAAAAAGACAATGTCATTTTTCTTTTTTTCTCGATCAAAGAATAAGTTTATTTTAATAATCGATGAAAATGAATCCTCGTATAATAACAATTACACAAAGATTTTTTTGTTTTGTTTTTCTTCGGTAAAGCTTTTCCGATACCTACCTACTTTTTGTTTTCTGTTTTGTTTTATGGCTGGGTAAAATAACCATTTGTGAGCGGACAAAGGCGCGGATATTTTAATCCCTCAAAGCTGATGATTCCCTTTGACCGCTCTAGTACGTCTTTTTGACCTTTTTCTTTCTGTTTGAAGTATGTACTTCGATTATCTGGAACAATGGAACATTCAAACAATTAGACTTTAACTTACAATAGTAAATTTTTATAATCATCCAAGTTTATTTTTCTATGTTTTCCATGTGTATCTTTTTATCATTATTATCGACTCACCTATTTTAATTAATGTAGAATTAGTTTATTGGTAGAACCTAACTGGCAAGCTTACATATATCAATCAAAATCATTATCAAAGATAGTTAAGATTAGTATTAAATTATACTCAGTCTATAGAATGTCTAGCAAGAGCTGTATTTATCATTTGTACAATTATTTTAAAATTGCACGTGTTGAAATTTGACCGAATTTACGGTTCTCCGTGTTTTTTAATGATTCTACGAGTAAAGCCATTCTATAGAATAAGTATATAGAGATGATTTTAAGCTTTTCTTGTAAAAATGTGAAAATATTCTTTTTCTCGTTTATATTTATTTACACGCATATTTTTTTTCAAAATGACATGGCATGACAATATTCCCACCTTAACATTGTTAACGAAAAGAAAATCCTAAGAAAATCCGAACCTTTTTTCATATTGCGAAAACTGTATTGCCTTATTTGGTTTTATTTTCCCTAAGCCATAAAATAAAGTTGGATTGTTGTCAACTTGGGACGGCATGAAATTCTCCCAACAAATAATAATATGACAATTTTAAAATCTCATCCGGTCGGCGGGAAGCGACTAGGAGGGTTGGCATCTTATGTTTTCCGCGAAAATAAAAATGAACTTAGTTCAAATTAAGTTTCGTTCGGGTTTCATCAAACCCCACACACCCTCTCGTCTTCCCTGGAAAATTTCCCACAACCTTTGTTAGGCGGTATATGCTTTGTTTGATCTGATCACATATTTCGAATAGAATTTTTTTTTAACTTTTTCTTCTAGCATATATTTCAATATTCAATTAATATTAACTATATTTGCTAAGACCTCCATCAAAATTTATACTACGTAATTTAATTATAATAGGTAGGTATACATTTATTTATTTAAAAAAATTTCTTCTACGAAGCAGTTTAATTTACATAAAGAATTATAGTATCGTCTTCGAAAAAAATATGAACTGAGTAACAAGTTGTCTTGTTTCAAATTACTAGGGGAAATAATGTACTTAAATATTTTTTTTGTTTATATATTACTAATATAGTATCATGAAAATTCATTCGTTGTTGTTTTAACATTTATTTTAATATAAAAAAGATCGCACATTTAATACTTTTGAACGAAATAAATGACCAAATAGCTAGACATAAATTTTTTACCTATAAGAAATAGGAATCTTTATTGTAAGTACTGAAATAGAAACTGACTAAAGTCCCACGTCTGATCGTTGATTCGACACGATTCGGCTCGACATGTTGTTTTATCATTGTCTGTTTATTATAGGGATGGGTTCATGATTTTCAAATGCTCAACAACCTTCTTTTAAATTACTTCAACTATGTACTAGGTACTTTTCAATTTTATTAGTATAAAATATTCAAAATGAATATATTTTTATTTTGAAATGAGGTTGAATTTATGTGACTGAACTACATTGTAATAGTTTATAACAAATATTATCACTGATACTGTTTCGGGCTACAAATTTATGTTTCAGGAACAAAAACTTAAAATACTAAAAAATATTAAATCACCATATTGGATCCTAAGAATACGATAATATGGATCTCCAAGGAGTAATGGTTATATTAAGTGTAAGCAACTTACTCATTTTATTGTGTCCATACTCTGGTTCCACACACACACTTTAAAAAAAATTACTTGTGAATTCACCAGATTATAAGCCAATATGTTACCATCGCAAGCGCATAAAATATTAGTAACATATAATAAGACTTTAACCTATTCAATAAAAAATAGTTTTAGTAATTAACTGTAGAATTTATAATTAAACTTATGTATCGTCTCGGTAACATTTTTTTAATCTTTGTATTTAATACCTACAGCTTTAAAAAGTTACTTGTATTATATGGTCAAACCACTGAAGTAAAATCTAAAAGCAAGAAGTGCGTTTTCTGTCTTGTTATCTTTTGCCCAATTATCAATATAACATGATCGTTAAATCGTGGATATGTGATGATAGTAGATACTCCCCATAACCCTTACCCCGACATAATAAATCCGCTTCATTTGTTCTCCGACTATTACATAGAAAATTGTCTGTAATCTTTTTCTGAATATTCCTCGTTTCGTCCTTTCCTTTTGCGCTCTTCTTTTCTTTTTTGTGTCCCTTTTGCAGATTTAGGGAGGATTACGTTCCGCTGCAATCATTCGCTTCACAAGGACTCAGTCTGATGTTGGCAGCCAGTGGCTTGGTCAAAATACGCCAATTGAAAAGAGAAACTCACTCCAACGTATTGTTTTTCACTAGCATACACGCACATTTTACTATTTTCTTAACTGACAATAAATTCTTGCTGGATATTATCTAGCTGAATACTAACTTAATTTAAAAATGGAATAATTTCAGAAGAATCAAAAAACCATAATTATCTCGTATCTTTCAAACTAATGCGATTTTATATTATTTCATATATATCGATTCTTCCGGGACGTCTCTTTTTTAAGCAAACATAGATTGTCCCGCGCGGGACTGCACGATTATTCAACAAAATTAAAAAAAAACCTTTAGGTTAAGCTAATTTCTTTTATTTTAAGCATACCAACATCTATATAATTGCTATAAATACCGAACGAGTATTTTCTCATATGAATTAAAAATGATCAGATGCAGGAAACAGATGTTTTATTAAGTTGATAAAATGGGAATTAATTTGACATTATATACTAATGTGCTGAATTTTACCAATACAATAAGCAGTAAAAAGAAACTCTCAGGAAGTAAAATCTTGATCAAAGTGCAAATAGGCGAGTGTTGGGAAAATATATTGTTTAATATTAATATTTTGACAGTTAAAGACTTTTGTAGTTTGTGTTGTGCCATTTATGATTGATATTATAGAAATAAACATTAGAAATATTGAACTATGCGTTTTTAGGTTGTCCCGCTTTTTGCTCCTAAATTCCAATTTTTTTAATTTGAAATCATAAAAATACTGATTTGGTAAAATAATAATGAATAGAAAATAAAAAAAACAATTTGATATTTAGCTTGTACTTTAAAAATACTTTATACTATTATTAGGTTTAATTAACATTACCTCCCAACCAGATTTTACATAAAAAAATGCTATAAGTACTACTTAATAATATTATAGTCAATTGTTATATACTCAAGACAGAACATTATTACCCTATATATATTTACATTTGTCTTGATTTATCTGTAACATTTGAAAGAAAACTTAAATTTAAATATGTAGAAGAGAGCGAGACAGGGAGTAAACGTATTACATTGAGTAACGTAAAATAAAATAACACAAATTTTTAATTTGAAAAATAAACTAACGTTTATTTTAATCGGGTCGTGAGAGAAAAAATGATAGCATACTCTCATAATTGTTTGAAAGATGCTTACAGTGGAGTAGTAGCATATGGAGTATTTAGAACGTATTAAACGATATTAAAATAAAATTTATTTGTAACATTTCTGTTGCAGAACTAAGCAATATTCCAAGAATGTTGAGATGGCACTGTCACCGCTAAATTCTTTCTAGTTTACTAATAGTGACTCTAGTAATAGTTATTTTAATTAGATATAATTCCATATAGTAGTTTCTTTAGTCAATTCCTGTGTTGGAATAACCTATGGACTAAACAATCAAAGGTCTTACCTAATTGCATTTAATTGATGATATATTATGGTACTGTTGTAAAATGGAATTTGAGTACTATGAGATTTTTTTTATCATTAAAATAGATTTACATTAAACTGTCAACTAGGCTAGGAATACATTTATCATAACGTAAAACTTCAAAGTGAGTAATCGGTTGTATTAAAATTGTGATATAGTACCCACATGCATAATGCTTCTCTCACTGGTAAAACTGTAATAATGACAAAACACTGCAGTCAGTAGTCTAATTTGTTAGATTTTCTTTCTTCTTCCGTCTTATCAAAATTTATTTATTTTATTTATAATACAGCAAAAATAATTATTAATACAAAGCCATCATAACGTACATAATATGCACTAGAATAAGTTTTATTTTCCGCAGGTTTTAAATGCCTTCAAAAACATTCACTTAGTTATTTACATCGTAAGTATTAACACAATATAATATAATTGTTTATAGATTCGCAATCTTGTGTAATGTATAGATAATTATGATACGGCACTGGCATGATCAGATTCGATAGTCGGCTGTTCGGCTTACGGATAGGGGCAGCTTCTTTGGGGCGTCTTATGCGACAGGAATTTTTCGTCCTCCATATTTTGACGTCCACAATTTAAACAGCGATTGATTTTATTTTGTGGGCAAATTCTAAATCGTTTGTCTCTCCAGCTTTGCTTGGGGCTATTCTATCTTATAATATGATAAAAGAATGCACGTATGCTGGGTTATCGTCTCAATTTGTCTCAAGTACGTACAGCAGAATTTCAATGATGTTTATATCTGATTATGTCAGATATTGTATTACTTATTCGTATTTAAGTATTTTCAGTATGAAATATACCTAGTGTGATTTCTGGCAATATATATTATCTACAAAATTATTAACTTGAAACTGAAGCATTTATGTACCTAAACAATGTTGTTTTTTATCAATTCTATTAAGTTTATATAATATATATTGTAGTTTAAATATTAATTTTAAATCAACCTTTATCTTAAATTTAATTTATACCCACAATCCGGTATGGATATTGGCCGCCTCACTAAGAGATTTCGTAACAGATTTTTTTTACTAGATATTGATGTTAGCCACTTGATGCACGCACGCCGAGTAGAGACACTCCGGCAGTCCACAGACAGAATGGGCTGACCACCAACCCAATTCCGTGACGTAAGAAACATGTGTTTATTAAAATATACCACCTATGTAGTCCACTTCTCTCGGTTAAATCCACACATTGAAAATACACCATGTGAATGTGCCGGACCCGGGATTCGAATCCAAAATCCACAATTATATACGTTATCGCTCGTATGACATTTTATTAATTGAATTTATTATGATTTATTTCTAATAACTTCCAACCATCGTTATTAATTCCATTACTAGCAAAATAAATTCAAAATCGTATTAATACTCTATTATAGTTTTATTGTTTACTTATCAGCCACCATTTAAAATATTATCAACTTGGGCTACCGAATAAGTCTATTTACCATATTATATAGGTCTTAACGTGTTAAATATATACTTACCTACATAAATAAACACTTTGTATGCGTTACTTGGCATTAGAGTGAGCATTCAATTACCAGTTGATTAATCTCAGTTTATACTGATCATGAAAAAATATTACTTCAACACTCATAATATAAAATATAACCTAATTCCTCGGCAATACTATAATAATATATCTAATAATTTACCTAATTCTAGATGACTCCATCATGGCAAATAGGAGGATATATTATTATAAGATGTCTACAGATCAATTATTTATTATTGAACCATAATATGCCACTAACAAGACTAACACTTTTAAAATGTCAATTAACTGAAACACAAATACAATTAATATTCTTTACTTTGTTATTAAATTATAATAATTCGGATTTTTTGTATCACTTCCAAGTTTTTTATAGAAATTTATGAGAATAGTGATCAATATTTAATAAAAAGAAGAAAACCTGAAAAAGAGAGTATGTTATACAAAAATCTTATAATACTACCATACATTTTGGCAGTTTAGTAATTGAAAATTTTCTGTTTAAAAGAAATGTTTCTTGCATTAAATATGTTTTTTTAAATTGATTTTATGTCATGGAGTATGTTATAATAACTGTCTTATTTATATTAAATATTTTCCCCTGCGCTGTTGACATATTCACGTGTAAATTACGACCCCCACCTTCAATACGCGGTAAGGTTAAAATTTAAAATTTATCTTCACTCCTATGCTAATTTATGACGTTTTTCTTTCCAACGAATTCCCAGTGCAATAACTATGCACTTTTCGGGGAGATTTTATGATGCATGCTCTACATAAATGATACCCGTGTGAAAAATAACTTTAAACTTTTGATATTATAGGATAAATTGAGAACTGAAAATTTGCATTCTGCATACGAAACCTCGTACCTCTGTTCTGTTACGAAATCTTAATAATTTGAAATGTTAACTTATAAAAATATTCTTATATTTTTATTGAAAATAATCAGATATATTTTCAAACACATTTAGTTTACATGTTTATTAACGTATACTCTACGTTTCGACCACTTACATCATTCATATTGTTTTGTACAATTTTAGCCTTTACCTGAAATATACTTATTTACATATACTGCTAATCATTAAAGTTCATGACTGATCGCACTGGATAACCATTCTCTAGAAATCTCTATCCAGAGCAATATCTATTCAAACGGTCACACTCAGCCTCTCTTCGTGCCTCTTGACGTTATCTACCCAAAGTGACCTAAAGGCCGAGTGCCTACTTCGGTTCCTGCATAAACTCTATGAAGAGTTTTAGCTCTAGAGTTCATGGCAAAAGATTTATAATACAATTTAATTTTTATAGCACTTAATTTTAACATTATAGAGTTGATCATATTTTGCATGTTTTTACATAGAGGCGAATAATTACTTTGCTCAAAAGCATTACAATAATGAGATAATTTCAAATAGATTCTACATATTATATTTGTTGTTAAATTACTAAATTTAATTATTTTGTTATAAATATATAATAAATAAATTATAATAACAAAAGTTTTCATTGAAAATAGAATATTTTGTAACCTCTGGTATAGTATTATTATGTATACTTTTTCCATTTCATGTAACTTGTGAAGTAGGTAATAACATTGTTAACATATAGCACAGAAAGTAGTTATGTTTTTTGTCAAAAGTCTCATTACATGTCTGTAGTAGACAGACACAAAGCGACGCAGAGCCGTAGCAGAGGTGCGGGACGCAGTCGGGCCCACTGACCTGTGTAGAGCGCGAACCTCCACGGTTTTATCATGCGAATTTTATCCCTTTCTACTGCTCTGTTCTTCTTGCGATGTCTTGGTAACTGCAAATTTTCATGGAAATTGGGATGAAATAATATTATGTACGTACTGAGTTGAAATTTTCATTAATATAATCCTATTGCATATAGGTACTTGTTTCTTTTTAATGCATTTCTCCTTGGTGGGTATGAAAGAACACGTATTATTTTTCTACTGCCCTATAAAAATTTATACAAGACTATCCCGTATTATGTTCTCTATACTTAGCTTAAATTATGTATGGTTGTTTTATATACTATATTATATTTTTTGCTACAATGCATGATCAAATTTATGACGCGGATGAACTTTGTATCTGTCTAATTACTATAACCCTTTGAGAAGAAAGTAATAAATTAATTGTAAATCCAAACATATTATCACGTATGAATTTTTATATGCGGTATTTATTATATATTAGTTGACACCCACGGTGGCCGCGCGGCTTAAGCGTTGGACTATCACGCTGTGGGTCTCATCCATTTCTCGTAAAAAACAAAATCTGTTAATACAAACCTCTACTCTGTGGACGCCCATATATGATCCTATTAGGATCGGACATGGTCGGGGGGGAGGGATTTATTATAAGAGTATTTTTACAGTACCTAATTAAGTACTTGTAAGTTGTATTCAGCAAAAATTTTGACGACAAATTAAATTAAATTACTGCCTGGGGGTTTTAGCTAAGTTGGTCCCAATCAATCCCGGTCAAGAATAATAAACATTTTTTATTTTTAACAAGACCTTTTGACGAAATACGTTACAAAAGACGGTGCGAAGTGGATTAACTCTCCGGTACCTGCGAAATAAGTCGTGGTACTTAACGGTAATATCAAACATTTTTGTTGTGCTGTAAGAATGTGGCAAAATTCAAATGCGTAAAATTAACATGGTCTTGTTTTAGATCAATTTAAATCTCAATTAGCACAATACCAGGCTTGCAAGCCTTACCGAAGTATTATTGTGACGGTGAAATTACATAATATTAGATATATCTTCACAACTTTTATAGAGTTAATCATTATTTTACCACTAGAATGGAGTAAGTCTATTCTACCATCACCACGGTTGGTGCCCTGGTTTGTAGAGTCTCCTTTGACGAGGAACGAGCTTAAGTTAATATTGAGGCTAAGAACAGGGCACACAATGGGCAAAAGATTTAATGTCCTCATGGGAAGAAGCGAATCGCGGCTCTGCGATGAATGTCATGTTTTAAAAGACATTGTACATCACTACAATGCCCTAAATATGAACTTCACAGAGTATAACTGAAATTTGCGAATATCTATGAGAATGTCGACGAATTGAAAGATGCCCTGGCGGTGGGTAAGACGGAAGAGCTAGGCAAAATTGTAAAGTTCTTTAACAGCATAGCAGTGAGGACCTGATCGGCGGATCCCCTTCTAGAAGAGAAGAGGCGATATGATAGTGAGTCGCAGTCAAAGGCTCGGTAAAATCACAAAAAAACAATCGTTTAACGCGTTAATACTACTAAACTTGAGCTCCTGTGA
Source organism: Rhyacophila brunnea (assembly GCF_057557595.1). Classification (NCBI taxonomy): domain Eukaryota; kingdom Metazoa; phylum Arthropoda; class Insecta; order Trichoptera; family Rhyacophilidae; genus Rhyacophila; species Rhyacophila brunnea. The sequence goes on from NW_028233350.1 coordinate 26,237,202, forward strand.
TGCTGTGGGATACGGTGTATAACAAAATCTAAAGAATATGTTATTTTTAAGTTTTTGAAATCTATACCTATACCGCATTTTAAGACTATCTTACCACAAATTCTCGATTTTATTTCGATTCGCCAGTTATTTCTGAAGAATTACTAAGAGGTTCGAGAGACCCGAGTGTGTGGCGTTGTCTTATGGCACAGCTCAACAAATAGGTATTGTCATTATATATTAGATAATTATATCATAATCGATCCTCCATCAACCTGCAGCGATACTATAATAGCGATGTACGTACTGTAAGGCTGACTTTGTAAATGTCTAAAGAATTCGCCGACGCAGTCTCAATTTTACTGTGTAAAGTTTATGCAATTACTAAAATATATATACATACTAGCTGACCCGGCAAACGTTGTTCTGCCATCTAAATTATTTCTAGTAAATATTTTGGTTGTTAAATAAAAATAACGAATGTATTGTAAGTGTGTTGGGATGAGATCTATGACAGAAAGAGGAATGGAGCACTGTAGACGATGACCGCCGATAACATATTCATTGTTTGATCTCTTAAAAGTTAAATGTAAAGTGAAAAAAAATTATATTTTTTTTATCCTAAAGTAGGAAAATGAAATAAAGAAAATCAATATTAATTTTGAAGAGCAATTGAGTGTACAATATTTTTTGTCAGTCCGTCTTTAGCCAACACGAATAAGCTCGATGGTTTGCCCACGCGAGAACATGCCACGTACAATTGTCCGTGTGAAAAACATGGTGTGCCCAGATCTAAGCCGCAAACAGACATCGTTTGGCCTTGCGACTTATTGATTGTCATTGTGAATGCCAATCTAATAGGAAATTGAACGCGTTTGAATTCAATTGGCACGTGTGTAAGAATCATTGGAATTCGTGGCAGCAAAACATTTTCGGCTCGGAATTTGCTATTCAAAATGGTGGTTTCGATAATGTTTTTCATCAATTTTTTAATGACCAATCGCGTGCCATTGCACAGCCGTGGTGGGTTCAAATTCCCAAGTAAAATAACCGGAGATCCAACTTTCAGTCGTAGAAGGTGTGTTGACATGCCTGGTAAATCCAGTGAGTTCAAAAACTCTGTTGGATAATTTACAGCTTCGTTGACATCGCAAACTGTATCGATCGATTTGTATGATACCAAATCGCCTGGCAACGACTGCTGTATCATGAAGTTTAAATCGTCAACGTCCACATTTTTTGCTGCCAACATAGGTCTTTCTGCTAGCCACGCATGATTTATGTATTGTGTGCGTACATCGGGAAATATGCGGTCAATGAGAGCATTTTGCGAATCAACGATTCTGCAGAAATTAGTGGGCAATTTTATGCATCCAGTATTTTCATAGACAGCAACTTTTCCATCGCCGATATCTAACAATTGGTTCGAGAATGTGTCAACAGATGAATCTTGTAGCATTTGCACGCGCATGTTTATTTTTAGCTGGACTTTTTCAACATTACGCCACAGTGGCGATGATTTCAAAGCGTTGATCTCATCAGCGTACGTTGAACGTGAAATGATGGGAAGTGTTTTTCTGAAATCACCTGAAAGGAGTAACAGAGTGCCGCCGAATAGTTTGTCGTTGTTTCTTATATCTTTGAGTGTTCTGTTCAACGCCTCAAGAGAATGTTTGTGTGCCATAGTGCATTCATCCCAGATGATAATTTTGCATTGTTTCAGCACTGTGGCCATGGACGATTGTTTTTTTATGTTGCACATTGCGTCTGGGTTATTATGAATATTCAGTGGCAGCTTAAATGCTGAATGAGCTGTTCTGCCTCCATCCAATAAAGTTGCTGCAATGCCAGATGATGCAACAGCCAATGCAATGCCATTATTTGATCGTATTTTGGCGAGAATTAGCGAAATGAGAAATGTTTTGCCAGTTCCACCTGGTGCATCAAAAAAAAAGAATCCACCTTGTCCCGCCAAAACTGCCAGCATAATGCGGTCGTAAATGATTTTTTGTTCATGAGTCAGTAGTGGGACATTGCGAGTAACAATCGCTGCCATTTCTGCAGTATCGTACTGCAGTTCACGATTCATTTCGGTGTCCATTAAATCAGAAGTACTTCGATTTGGCGAACTCATACCGAAATGACTGAGTGGTAAATTGGCAATGACAACGCAAAGATCCTCGATAGTAATCAATGCTTCATTGTACATAGCGTCACTGAATGGAATCGTTAGATCGTTGCACCGTGTACGAATTCGATGCAATATATCGTCAGTCATTGAATCTTTGTGCTTATCCCACAACGTGTCTGCTCGTCCCGGGAAACATGTAGTCAACACTATAGCGAATAGTAGACGAATTTGTGTTGCTGTACAGCCCAATGCTGCTTCAGCAAGCATATCGTCCCAGTGATTGTCGTCTTCGAGCAAGCCGAGTGCAAGGCATGCATCTTTATATGTTGGATACTGTTGCCCATTCACTTTGCGTATATCTTGAAATGATAATGAGCCGGTGACATTAAGCAACAACAGTCGCAGATAGAAACACTCAATCTGCCTTGGATTGACTGTATATACTCGGCCCAAAGTGTTTGATTTGAATAGGCCGGGGCACGCAACAATTGGTGTGCCTTGCTTGCAAGGCATCCATTTTTTTGTTTGATTCCATGTGAAATAGCGAGGTACTTCGGAATAGAGTAATGTTCGTGCAAAGGCACCGAAAGTATCCGCACGATTACACAATTCGAAAAATTCGGTGAGTAGTTTTTGGTGGATTTATGGCACGCTCAAATGCTGTCTCGTTGGTGAAAAATACGCGCTGGCCGTTTTCAAGATGGACGGCTAAATGTATAACTGCTGGGTCCCGTTCATGAATTGGGAAACCAACGATACGCCAGACAGCTTCATTGGAGCTGATGTACCGGCCAATTTGGTAGCGCATTATTTCGTCGTTGTCATTCAATCGAGGAGCATTCATATCGGTATTTTGAATTTGAAATACAGCTATATCGCTGCCTTTATTCACATACTTGCAAATGTATTTGATGCTCTTCACCGAACTGCAGAACTCAACATTAATAATTATGAGCATTGAATGTTTTGCTCAGCAGAGGCGAATATGGTACCACCCAACGATTGTCAATGTCAATGTCTGCGTTGTTGATATTTAGCGTAAATGATTGTCCGCCATTATCAGTATTTCTTCGACGATATATTGGATATCCGTCGACATTTGTGATCGTGTCGTTGGTGAAATGTTTAGGAAAACGCTTTGTGCATGAAATGTCAAAATAACGCGACGCTTCTCGTGAATTCTTCTCGGACATAGCGCCATCTGTCATTCAACAACATAAATAATTTCGTTCTGTTTGAAATACGAACGACGGTTCATTTGTTCATACAAAAATACTAAAATCGCGATTAAAAAATGGGAGGGTGGAAGTAGGAGGGTGAAAATTTTGGGTTATAGGTATTTTTTGATGCCAAATAAAAAAAAAATACAAAAAAAAAATTGTCAAAACAATAAAAGAAATTTTTTTCTGGATAGAGATACCCGAATCACCTAGCGGTATGAAATATACTTGTTGACCTATTCTTATACCTAACAAATATACATAAAAAAAATCATAAAAATCGGTCGAGCTTTAAAGAATTTTTTTCTGGATAGAGATACCCGAATCACCTAGCGGTATGAAATATACTTGTTGACCTATTCTCATACCTAACAATTATACATAAAAAAAATCATAAAAATTGGTCTAGCGGTTTCGGAGGAGTTCGACCACAAACATCGTGACACGAGATTTTTATATATATAGAGATATACCCGTTCGAAGCGAATCGATTAAGAAAATTACTGAAAAGATGATTATAAAGTAGCCCATTATAAAATCGCATTTGGTCACCCGACCTCAAACCCTTGCCACCTCCCCCTCTACTTCTTCTTTCTGCATCTTCCTCCTTTGGCCGTCAATTCAATACGAAATCCAATTTCGTTTACGCGCCAGAACTTTGCTCATTTCTTTTTATAGGAAAAGCGTATAAAGCTGTCCCTCTCGCACGCCTCCTTACCACGCACCCAAGCTCTGATCCTTCGCAGATTTTCCCTTTCAAAGTTAATCAATAGCACCTTTACTTGGCTTGGGTTTGTTTTCAGTAAACAATACAATGATCATGTTTTGTGTGACAGAACGACATTGTGAGAGATCACTATGAAAACAAAGTTTTTGACCATTTCTAACAGCTTATCCGACATTTTTATAATCTGAGAACTAATGAGAAAGTATTAATTATAAACAGTGATAAACCTAAATAAGTAATCACTTTAATTGTTTTAACTATCAATTCGTGATGGAAAAAAAGACCATTTATTTCTTAAAAATACAATCAAAAATACTCATTTTACACAATTTAATAACCATCAGTAACGACTTTGTTCATTTCAATATAACATTCTCAACAGATCAATCTGTTATCATGTTCTATTCAAGTGAACGACAGTGTTCCTAATAGTTATTAAATTATCAGAAACCAGTATTATTTGAATGCGTTCTGTTTTAATTGAAGCATAAGCAGTATTAAATTATTGAAAAATACTATTCTAAATAAATAATATCACTTATTAATACTGGTGATCTTTTTGATCTAAGTAGATAACTAAACAAGATAATTAAATATTATTATTTTTTATATAAAATCAATTCTGTTAAATTCTTAATAGTAATTTGCACCGTGCTTTTTATGTTATGGAGAAACTGAATTGTATTTTTTATTTTATTTTTTAATCGCAATATATTTTTCAAATAATAATAATTTATTATTGCCAAAACATCTTAAGCTTAGTTTATAATTTTAAATGCCAAAGTAAAAATATTTTTTCTTAGATTTCATTTTAAAGTTGCTTAATTTGCAATCGCTTGCTATTCTGATAATTATTTTTATACCATTTCAGCTACATACTACAAAGGAACAAAGATCTCTTTTATATAGGTACTAAAACTGCAATATTCACTATCTCTTTGTAGTGGTGGGTATTTATGCATGGTTTCATTTTAATATAATGCCACGTTAACATTAACGCTTTTCTTACGCGGTTAAAATAACATTATGCGCTTTAATCTGTCACGCTGTTGTCCATTTTAGATTGCAATAAAGCTGCTCGTAATAATAGCGGCTCACAAAACTGGGAGGAAATTTTATCCCTGGGAAGCTGCTGCGGCTTGCGACAATGGTACGTTGCTAATTGTCAGTTTATGAAATATGTAAATAACTCCACCGTAAATTGGCGCGCTTTGAAATTTCCCCGTAATTACCCGCGACAGGTGAATACAGAGTATCACGGGTATCCAGGTGAAACGGCTCACCCTCGTTTTCCTTCACCGCTGGATGGCAACATCATACCCCATAGATAACAGAGCTACACAGGGAACAATCAACACTACAGGACACGCCGAATACAAACTGCTGTCCAAACCATTCTTCTTAAAATATACCTATTATTTATAATTAAATTATATTTTTTATTCAACGAATAGGTATACAAGATTTAAACATGTATCATTTGTTTGTTTTCCGGAATCACATTGGTTAGAATCTAATGGTTAAAGGTTCTAGTTCTGCCTGGCAACATTATTTTTTAAGTATTTTTCTGAGGTGTCCCAAATTATAAATATTTATATAACAGATATTAAGTGATGTTACCAAGTTTTTCATGTACTATTAGAGTATTTTTGAGACTTTGTAATTACTAAGATGTCATTTACTTTTATTGAATTCCTTTATACCATAGTATATTTTTTTTATTAAATTTCACAAAATTAGTTTTTTGATTCTTTATGATTTCATAAAAGTCCATTTTAACCATACTATACTAAGAGAACCTACTCGATTTTGGCCAACGGTGGTTGCGTAAACAATTTTTAATTCATGAGTATCTAAAAATTTGTTTTGATTTGTTTGAAGATTAATCACTTTCCCGATTAGATGCACGTATACTGAGGGAAAATTGAATGAGGAAAAACTGAATTAAATGATTGGAAAGGTAGGTACAAAACTTATCGACCCCATCATGAAGTAATTCATAAATTGATACTATATCCACAATTGTTATAATATTATAGCATACCATGAAAAGAGCGTACAAAATCTTAGATCCATTGATTTATTGCCTGACTATAACATAATAAATAAAATTGTACAATACGTTTTTATTTATTATTTTGTATAAAGTTTTTTCGAGTAGGTATATACCAAGACCACATACATAATAAATTATAGACAGAAGAATCTTTTTCTCAGTCTACCCGCCCCGTCGAGGGGGGCTCATTTAACAGTTAGTTAAACCCCGATAATGTTGCCATGCATAATGTTAAGAATAACCGGTGGCTTAATATGCAAATGAACGAACCGCCGGGGAAACTGGGCGAGTTAAAAAAACATAAATTATTCATCAATGCTGCGTAGCGGGTAGCTTTTCGGTTTTTGTATTGAGCTTTCACTCTTGTCCGTTTGTAAATGTCGGCCGGAGCTTTCGCGAAAGATTTCCATTTGAATTTTCGAAGCGTTAAAATCGAAATCAAAATATTGTTCCAGCAATTTAGCGACGCCGTTTCAATATTTTAAAATATCGCCCGGCGTCATCTAAAGTTTAACGAGTGGTTGTATTATTGTTTTTTTCCGTTCGATTGTTATTCACGTACAGATAACACTTTAACTCGTAAATGAATTTACTACGTTTTCAGTTATACAGAAAACCCTTACATCTTAAATCCAAAACAATCATAAACCCATTGTAAATATATCAGCGTCGCATATTTTTTCACAGTATAGGTATATCGTATCTATTACTTTACGGTGGAATGAGCAATGAATATTCCTTATCTATTACTACGACGTATTTTCCAATTATTTTATTATCATATTTAGTGAATATTGGTGCAATTAGCAAAGAAATTGACGATGAATACTGTTTGACGAAGAATACTGATAATAGTTTTAAATTTTATATGTATCTTTATCCCAATTATCTAAGAATAAGAAACAAAAATCTTCCAGATTAGTTATAAAAATTAAATTTGCTAAAAGTACGTTAGTTCATATTATGGCTTTTAATGAGAATCCTTTTTTAATCATGCTTGATTTAATTTTACGCTCTGGATTGGTGGGAACAGGAACCTTCCGAAGTGTCGAAGATGGGGCGTTGCCATGGAAGTCACCATGGCAAAAGATGAATAGAAAGAGACCTCTCCACAATTAATAATGATCTCTCGGTTTTTAATATTCGCATAATTATCTTGCATTGTTTCACCCCACGGATTATAATTTTCTCCTCCGCCAGTGAGCCATTTCAATTATTTTCTTGCAAATATTAGGAAGCCTTTGTCCACGATTCAAAATATATTTTATTATAATTGTTTGGTTTGTTTTTTTTTTTCTATAATACTGTAGTATTTTTTATTGTGCTTGTTTTTATGACACTTTTATTGTATTCCTTGCAAAATATAGATGTATTTTACAAGGATATTTTGTCAATCAAGCTTTTTTCAAAATATGTAAGAGAATTAATATTTCAAAAATAATCTACACAGAAGTGAAACACAATTCCTAATTCAAAACTTCGTGTACATGACACTTTTCTTGGCTGAATTGCGCCGCTCTAAGTACTCGATATTTTTTTAATCGTTTCCATTTCTTCATAACACTTTCCACTTTAACCTACGCATATTTTTTTTACTGTTATCACTCTTTAAATAACCGTTCTTGGCGCAGCCTTCTATTTATAATACAGAGTAAATAATTAACTGTGAATGTCATTGATTGATTGTCTGTGAATTTATTGTCATGTCAATTTTATTTTAAACTAAAATCATTACCTGTGTGGTCAAAAATCGTCGGCATGTTTACCTCACACGAAGAATTATAAATAAATAACTTTGAAACGGCAGTTTTGGTAGAATGATATATTATATTTTTTATTATATTGTGTTTACCAACCATTTCTATACTTATGTATTTCTCCACTTGTACTGGCACTATGATGCAGATACTGAATAATTCATAATTAGTTACATTACTAATAATTCCCGAAAAACATTTTATTATTAAGAATTAATAGGTATATAGAGAAAATATTTTTTTTTCTTATTTTACATTCAGTTAAAAAAAATACTGCAATTATAATTATGAATTATGAAATGGTTTAGTTTCATTCAATTACTTAAGAAATTAAACAAGAAACAATGTATATTCCAACTAACCTTAGATGATTAAATTTCATCTTTTAATTCTTGTTGGAAAGTCACTGGTATAAAAATATAACAAAATAATATTATAATATCTAATACCCACATACAATAATGGTTAATGGTGATGGTTAGTTTTGTCCGCTCTGTGAATCTATGCTATACACAAGGCGGCTATCGACGGTAGTTTATCATAGTTATGTGTTGAGGCGGTTAATTGTTAGAATAAGTCAACCGTCTAAACTAAACTGTCAAAAAGTGGAATGTTTTAACAGCCCCTCTCTTGGCTGTGTTAACTTTAAGAGTGAGTTAGAGAGCTTTGATAGTTTAGACGGATGACTTATTGTAACAATTATAATACCTCAATACATGAATATGATAAACTACCATCGATAGACGCTGATAGCCTCCTTGTGTATGAAATAGAATAGACCCACTGAGCAGACTAAATTGGTCGTGATCATTTTAAAATACTCTATATAAGTAGTACCAATTATAATGTATTATATTAAATTATGTCTATCTTTTTATTACAAAATGTACATAATATATTAAATGTATAAGTAATAGCGATTTTTCTTTTATAAATTTTGATTGTTTTTTATTCTATCAGTTATCTGAACTATCGATTAGTCGTTTACTTAATTATTTAATTATACAATTAATACACAAAATTAATTACTTATTTAATTAAATAACTTGCTTATCAACACAATTCATCAAACGAGTTCATTAAAACGAATTTCAATTAATCTGGTCTACTTCTAACAACACTCAGTGTTAATTTTATTCAACTAAATGTACGCCTGACATGTAAGCCTAAGTTTATATGGCTTTGATATATTTGACCGGCTGACTCGTGTGTGACTCCCACTGCTATCTTGTATACAAATCAGACCGATACTCTGGCCGGTTGAATAAGTTCTACCGTGCCCGGTCAAGATTGGTAAATTTAACCGTGTTTGATCACGAATTAGAAATAAACTGTGGCGACACATTAAGGAGTTTACGAGCAATATTTTCATTACATTTTTTTTTTAAATATGTTGCGTTTCTTGATTGCATGAAGATAACATTCTGCGAGATTTGGTTTATATAAGTTTCGTTTTTTTTAATTATACCAAAACAACACGATTATTTTTACGGTCCTTCAACATTTCAACATTGTAGTATATCTTAGCTCATTTTATGTTTTATTTTGTGTAATGAATACAAATAAAAATTGTAATCATTAAAAATCTTTCAAATATCTGTTATTGCTATGGTACGGCTTACTTAATTTACCATAACACGCCGCAACCACGGAGAACAGTAAAAATACACACTTCGTTTTCCATGTCAACCATGCCACACGTAGATCGTTCTTGCAGAAACGATCTACAGTAAAAGGTAGGCCTCTACTTTTTACGAGCTTTTAAATGCTATGTCTCACAGCGACACAGAAGCAAAGTAGGACGAATGCATTGGCCAATCATAATTAAATTTAACGACATGTTAATAACCACAGATTTTATTCCAAAGACAATTTAAATCCATTCATCCATATATACCTATATAATAAAGTTACCTACTTATATTATTTTTCAATACATTTATTTAAATGCACAGCCCTGGTAAGGGAGCAAACAACCTCAGATCCGATCGGTCCCAATCAATGATTCCAATCGGACACGTGGGCGGACGACATAACGACCTAGAATTAAAGATGTCGGACCGACCCTCTTCTCCCTCCACCTTCTGTCTTTTATCTCAAGTTCAGTTCTTCGCCCAGGGGGGTGCTATGGTCACATAGCCATCTTGACAGGTTGAACAATTACGTTGTTGAAGATTCTTGGCTGTAAATTTATACGAAAATATTTTTTCAAATACCATGCAATGTTTTTTTATTACATTATTTTAACTGGAGAAAGGGTAAGGGCCATTACGTTCATTATTTATTTTCTATTAATCTGGTGCAAGGTGAAATCGACAATACTTCTTACAAATAAATCTTAATTAAAGAAATATCTTCACCCACGTTTAACTTGTTATAAGCAATATATATATATATATAAGTTCTTATAAGTTATAACATTTCTTATCTAAATTATCACAAGCATGTTAAAATAATATGTAGTTGAATTCTCTTTTTATTAGCCGATGTATTTATTATTTTATACATCTTCAACACAAACATAAATCGTCCAAACTAATCCGCCCGGCACCACACTCGGTCTTAATCAGGCATTTGGCAATCACAAGGCTCTATGTTTGAATGTGAAGCATCATCAGTTGTTTAGCCTGGAAATTTTTCGTGTGCAAATACCCAAAACTTAGATTTCCACGCACGCACGTGTGCTTTGAGTGAGTTTAAAGACTTATCTAATAAAATATTCCCATACAAAAGAGGAACACGGTAAACTATCAAAAAACAAATGATTCTAATTAATATACAAAAACAAAACTTCACATCCGCAAGAAGACGCCACAAACTTTTGCATAGCTTAGTCGGTAGAGCATTGAACTTTTTAAATCATCAGCATCATATCTAAAACGTATGTGTGATTGAAAACTAAACATTAGCTCTTACTTAAACTAACTCTTTTTTTATTAATTTTCTGATAATTCTGGAGGACTTTTCTCGACTTAAATATCTAAGCGTGTTGCCGAAAAAGGGACTATTATAACCACAAATTCTTCACAACTTACCTATCCTATAAAATGAAATTTGGCCTGATTACGATACTTCAAATAATACTCTTTTATTGTATAAAAGTATTGTATGTGATCATATTGAGAAAACATAGGGTAACATAATAGCACTAGTAGCTTTCCTACATAGTTTACCGACTGTACAGGCTTAGGTCCTAGGTATAACTCCCATTGTTATGTTTCGATCTTTATACTACCCTCTTAGCATTAATAATAGTAGTAAATTATAAAAGATCTCCAATCTAAATAACTTAATTACATAAGCCAAATTCATGTTGGCAATTTTAGTAGATACCTACCTACTTAATGTATAGAATATTAATTATTATTGGGTTAGTATCGCTGGTACTAAAAAAAGTTTTCGATTAATTCAGTAGATGGTGCTGTTTAATGAAAACTGTTATTTGAGCACGGCGTCCGTGCGATAAAAACAATCCCTCGTCCCAGATATCTGCCATTTCTTGTCCATCGGACAGTCCGGTCCTTTAAATTAACGTTCCATAAATAAGTCCAGGGCCACCCCGCTGTCGCCGCAAGATAACCGAGTACACCCCTGTACCCGACTAAATGCCAGGATACACCCCTGATCAGGGGTTTTTAAATAATGAAGTGAACGAGGAGCTTTATCGGCTTAATAAATTAGGATAAACTATACTGTAATCGTGAGGGTAGTTTTATTCGGAGTTTAACACTTATGTAGAATAATGATTTTGTTCGTGTTCTATTACTTCTATTCCGTACTGAGTAGAATATACTGCTGATAGGTAGACACTAGACATACGTGTGTTTGTGTAATCAAACTTGTAATATATTGATACATCACTTTTATCACCCATTATTTTAATTGGCAGGTATTTCTAGTTCCTTTTTTAGTTATAGACAATATAAATATAACCAGATTGAGCTTTTATATACGAATGTGAAAATATCAAAGGACTAATACGGTTAATAATTATTGGCTCCAAGGCACTCCAGGCTCCAAGCCTGTTAAAAATATCTTACATTAGTGTCGCTTAACAGTTGATAATCAAATATTACTATATTATAATATCGGCAACATAATAATATAATAATATTTATTAGATGCATATGAAGTAAAGTTCACTAGTATATAATATGTATATATTATATATTTTTTAAATACAAGATTTTTGAGATTTGAGCGACTGACAAAAGCATAATGTGAAGACATTTTATTGACAAATAAGTATTATTATCACTCGAGAAATACGTATATTTCTGTGGGTATAAACTTTTCTTGTAGACAAATATAATATGAGTCTATTCTATACATAAGGCGGCTATCGACGGCTAAAGTGATAAATATTATCACTTTATCATATTTATGTATTATGGCGGTCAGTTATTTCATTAAATTAACCGTATCTCGCCCTAAAAGTTAACACAGCCAAGAGAGGGGTTGTTAAAACATGTCACTTTTTGACAGCATACGGTTAACTTATTGTAACAATTAAACACCTTAATACATAGATATGATAAACTACCGTCGATACCCGCCTTGTGTATTGAATAGCTTCGCTGAAGCAAGTTTATTATTTAATAAACCCACGTTCAAAGTGATAGATATATTTTATATTTTAATTAGGTACGTAGCATAAATGCTGCCGTGCGAAGAATAGTTGCATTGTAATTAATTATATTTATGTAGTTTTTAGTCATGTGCCTATTACATGGCCCCCACATCCTGAAGCGGGCCCCCAGGCCAGGATCTTTGGCGGGCCCCCTACCTATCACGAAGGTTAAAGGCAGTCTGACGCTCTACAGTGGCGTTTTCTAAATGGTGTTCGAAGTCAATAAAAATTCAGTGTTTTTTACTATTAGGGCATATTTAAGATGTGTGTTTATCTCAATTATGTGGTCAACCCGCCATGCCGGGCCCCCCTGAATCCGGGCCCCTAGGCTAGAGCCCTGTCAGCCCCCCCCCCTTATGGGGGCCATGGCCAATTATGTTTCATTATAAGAAGTTGAAGCAATATTTTAAATATAACTAACCATCAATTATTAATACTATCATCATTTTAAACAAAAGAGTTTAATAAACAAATCTTTATATCGTTTATTTATAAATTTGAACTACGGGTTTCTTTTGTTACCAACTGGTCAATCGATTATCAACCGTAGGTACATACTATTTTTTTTCCAATCTGAAAGGTATCGAACAGATTAAATTGTAATTTAACTCAGCCGATTCATGTTGTCTATTTTTTATATCCCATAAACATTTTTATGGCTTTTAAACATCTCACCTTCGGGCAAACTTATTCAACGCACTCACAAAATTACCTTTTTACAAATGTGCACCTTCCAAATTTCAGACATCACATATTTTACTTGATTTAACTGCACAAGTTAGGGAATTTCGCAATGTAATTGGATTTTTTTATACGTTTTGTTAACATGTTTTATCTTGTCTCTCGTACGTTCGTAAAAAATGTATCAAACTTCAAAAAATGGAGTTTATGAAAAATACTTTTATTATACCCCATTTAATGCGTGTTGGTCACGCAAAAACGGCAGAAATTACATCAATTTTAATTACAAAAATTGTTTGCAGAAAATTTTATACGCCATGTATTTATTATAATAGGTACCTACCTGCTGGAAAATCCAAACATATTGACCTTGATAAGCAACTTTCTCATTCAATCTACCGATGTTTTAATGCTTTTTATCCATCACATGCAGGGGCGGATTACCCCAGTGGGCACTGAAAAATTCCGGTAAACTGACGATTCACTAACGCGCATAGATTTTAGAAAGGATATCAAAAAAACTATTCATTAATGACTAATGAAATAATATGAAGTAATTCTTAATGCTCTTCAAACCATTCTACGTAATACTATGTTCGGAAATATTATGCTGATGTCGTGTAAGAAATAACATGAATGGTAATATATATTATTTCTTAGAATCCAATCTTACATAAATTTTAATTTTATTCATTAAAAGCGAATTGTAAAAGATCATTTATCTGAAAAAATAATGGAACATTTAATGATACTATTCACAATAAATGATAGGTATTTTAATTCTTAATACACTTTAAATGAGTTTTTTTTTATATTTCAAATAACATTAAAAGTATTTTTCATATTGTTATGTATCTTAGTGTATATTGGGAATTACACAAATTTAAATATGGTATTATTTTCACCAGACAATTCATATTGTGTAATATATTAAAAGTATTTAATTACTTTATCAATTGCATTCATCGTAGAGTAATGGTAGCGCAGCGGTCAGTTTTAGAGAAGAACGACGTGGATTCGAGTCCAGCGTGTGAAAAAAATCTCGTACTATCTTTTTCATATTATGTGTTGCAAAGCAATAAGTAAAAATGTATATTCATTTTTCATGGTTCTTTTAATTCTTCAGACATACGTTATCGCTTATCGCTTAGCCCATTTCATAAATTTAATATTACTGAGTATATTTGTTTTTCTAACCAATGTTCCGTGTAACTATTAAATTATCAATAACTACTTTAGCCAAACTGTACAATTCTATAATATGATATGTTTCTGCAAGATAATTGGTGATGTAACGTTTTAAAAAGTAATTTCTGTGGAAACAAGTGTCAATAATTATATTTGCTTGAAATAATTTACTTTTGAAAATGACTTGTAGACTTATTTTCGAAAGCTTTCTGAAATTTAGTTCTTACTTTTTTAACTGAAAATATAAATGGCTTAATTTTATTCCGCGCACAGCCTAAATTTATGGTAATCGCCCTCAAATTGTACGCAATATCATTTTACAAAGGGAACGTATTGATTTTAATTTAAAATAAATTTATTTCGGTGACAAAAATGAGCGATATTTGACGAATTCAAAGTTGTCATCGAAGCTTTTCCCTAAAATGTTAATTAGTTTGCCCGGCGAGATCCAGTATTAATTAATTACATTTAAACTTTCCATTTATTTCTTCGTTTCCGCTCAACGTTTTCTGCTTTTCTTTTGTTGGAAATTTCCAATTTGCTTTAATTTTGATTGAATCGTCCACCATCTCAATGAATGTCTCGTTTTCTTTAAAACCGTACGATTATAATTGTCATAAAATCTTTACATCGTTATTTATTCATTCCTTAAATAACTTTTTGGAATCATCCATTATCATGGTAATCAATTTAACTTAACAATTAATTTAACTTATATCCGTTTTATCAGGACATAAAAAAATCTCAGATCATTATTTCTACAATTCGGTTAATATTATAGAAAAATAAACCTTTGTTTAAAAAATACTCATTTAGTAGTTGTCTCAAAATTATTATTTTAAAATTCTCCTAGGTATGTAAATATAGGTTGTTATACATTGTATCACAATAGCTCCTCTAAACTTGACCTAAAATATGTCACCGAAGATAAGCTTAGGTATTAATACACTTCCATTCGGCTGGTTTATTGTTTGTCGTCGTATTAAATATAATTGGCTAATGAAGCATTAAAAGGTGCATGATGGGCATAATGTGAATATATCCAATATAAAATAATCTACCCTAAAAGAGTTGACCATGGGGAAGCTGTCATTATATTTGATGATGAAATAGAATTATTTCTTTTCAATTTGAAGGACAAATCTAATATAAAAATCTCGCATTAAATGAGATGAAAATAATAATATTATTACTGCGGTACCTATACCTACCTACCTAATAAAAAATATTTTCAAAATTAAAATATATATTTGTGTCGGAAAGACGTGTTTTTTTAGGTATTTGTGTGATCCTGTTTGACCGCGCCTGCATTTAATGCGATCAGGCAAAGTATTTTTGTCCAAGTCTTGTAAATACTTCTGAGTAAATAGTTTGTCAACAGTCTTTTGGAAATCCTCTTTGATCTGTGTCGTCATCAATTAATCAAACGTTTTCCCGCCATTCAGAGCATCTTGCCATCTTATGGCTTTCTTCAATTAAAACTTTTAAAGCCAAGTTTTCCTGCTAGCAAACTTTACCGTTCCCTCTACTAAGCGATGAGATGTGCAAGCCGAAGCCAAGAGGCCCCAATGTTGTTTATACCAAATGGTATTTCATAGGTTTGTTTACTCATCAAATAGTTAGTAATATTCCGCAATCACATTGACTATTAATTTATTCTATTTAAATTAGTTTAATAAATAAATAACAATTATCATATATTTTTTAATAAAAAAGAATCAATACCTAATTCTTTATCACTAAATAAAATTTAAACTGGTCTTTATTGTAAAAGGGATGAATAATTATCTTAAAGTACCTACCTACCTATGAAGTTAGCATAATAATATCATCATTAATAATTGTACTATATAATATTATATATTTTTATAGCCATGAATGTCTGATGAGAAAATGGTGTTTTGGAAGATCAAGTCTTAACTCGGGAGACATTGTGAGGAAAAATTGCAAGAACCAGCAGTTGGTGAGAAAGAGGACCAATTATTATTGTAAAAGTGAAAAATTTATAAGGCTGACTCGATTTGAGCTATAGCGCATTGAAGTATTGAGGTTTATTGAAGAAGGAGGCTGTATATTACAAAGCATATCATTAAATAGGTGGGTACATCGTGTTGTTGGAATCTCATAACTTCCGGCTGCTACCAATAGTCACGATAATCTATAATGAAAAAAAAACTCAAAAGAAGCATTTTAAAATATAACACCCTTCCGGGCATCAACCTTTTACATCAACCATAGAACCATTATTTTAAAAAAATATATATATATATTACCATAAAACTTGAAAAACATCTTTTGTACCTTTTGACCAAACTCTGGGTATCTAACTATTTTTTTTCGAATTGTGATGTCTTTGCGAATATTTTTTGTATGGTTTCCATATTATTATACATATAGTTATAAAATATCTATTGCTTAAACTATAAAATAATAGTTTAAAAAACAGTTTAAACCTAAGCACTTACACTTCAAAAATAAATAATATAATCTCGGCAGTGTGAATTTTATCAGAAGATATGGTTCGTAGCCAGCCTATCAACCCATTGAATCCATGAGCTGGAAAGTACACAGTGAAAAAAGGATAAACATTTTTTTTGTCTCAGTTGTGTGGCTTAAGCCTTATATTTGAATATACTAATATTGATACTTACAAGTCGATTTTAGAAAGGAAAAAGGACGTAATCCTCAGTTTTTTTTTCAAAATAGATTTCATTGGATAATAAGGTTGTACACGACTAAATACACATTGTGTCCAAAGGATGTTAACTACAAATACCGATTTATTATATAAATTAAGCTGGAAATTTAGTGGGAAAACAACTTACCCATCATTTTTGTTGGGTTTTCTTTAATTTACTCAATAATTAAAATCAGATTAAGAATATAAAAACCAAATTGTTAATTATCATGCACTTCATTGTTAGGTCTATTTTCTATTTTAACTTTGACCGAAAACTATAACAAAAACGTTTTTATGTCTTATGTAAAATTTTATTTTTGTAGATTACATCCTTTTTCCTTTCTGCAGTCGATGAA
Source organism: Rhyacophila brunnea (assembly GCF_057557595.1). Lineage (NCBI taxonomy): Eukaryota > Metazoa > Arthropoda > Insecta > Trichoptera > Rhyacophilidae > Rhyacophila > Rhyacophila brunnea. The sequence continues at coordinate 26,254,607 of NW_028233350.1, forward strand.
ATAATACTCTATTTCTGAATTCCTATAATATTCATATATCATTTAATATTTGTAGGACTAAATATCGTATACCTAATGTATTTTCCTTAACATAAACAAATTAATTATGAAATCCCACAAATATATTTTGAAAACGCCCTTATCACCAGTCCTTCAAAATAATAATAGAATTAACAGAAAATTTTCGAAATACTTCGTAATAAGTATATGATATAATACCTTTCCAATAGTGCAATAATGGTATGCGTAAAAGCAGGCGGGGTACTGGCGCCCCCGGCAAAAATTCTTTTCGTTGCCCATCATCGAACAGGTGTGAACATGATGTATCGGTCGCGCGTAGCTTTTTATGGGAGTCCCCTTTTTACCTTTGGATTTAATGGTCACCCCGAGCGTGCTTCATATTAAACGCTCGCTATAAGAAAATGCCCTTAGGGTGTTTTTGTCCAGTGTTTTGTTCTCGGCCAACAAGCAATATTTCAGTATGCTATTCTTCACAATATTATCCTACACAAGTGAAAGAGATGCATGCTATTTATAAGCGTTTGTTCAAATCATATTTTATATTTTGATATAGGTACTACACAATATATAATATTTTTCTGACTAAAAGTAGTGATTTTTTTTATTATGAAACGCCAAGGTGAGAAAGCGCTGCATAAATTATAACAGATTTGTTAACATCTTTTTCCGTCTACATTATTTCTGTATAATTTTTAGAAAATTACTATGAATCTTATGGCGGCGGTCACTTATAAAATAGATACTTACGTTTACGATAGAACTACATTGTTTTTCGTTTAATGCTCTACTAGTATTTTTTTATAGGTCATCAGTATTCTAGAATGCATACTATTATACAAGTGTAACATTCTGTAAGTACCTACCCAAATATGCATATAATATAATATAATTAAAAATTATTTGTATCTTCCTACCACCACCATACTTTCATAAATAATCAAAAATCTGCTTTAAAACGCTTCATTATTACTAATTTGTATTATGGCTTATATCCTGTTTGATTATATATTTTTTTTAATGTAGTAACTAAGACGTTTAAAATTCTTCAAACATAAGATAAATTATGCTTTTTATATCTGCTTTTAAAGCTGAACATGAGAATTTATCACTATAACTCATTCGTTTGTTCCCTCCTAGTTACATAATAAATATTTAAACACACAAATATCTAACTATTCTTTATTGATTGTGTTTAGTCATAATTATAGTAATATTTTAAATGACGTGACGATTTCTGTGTGGTAAAGATTTATATTATTTACTATTAATGAGTTATCAATATAATTATTGTAATTAAAGTACATATTGAAAAGATATGGCAAATTTTATCATCTGTGTATTTTAACTTACCGGCATTGCTTTAATTATTTGATAAACGTATTATAATATTAGCAAAGATTCTTGTGCTAGCAGTACTTACCTATTTCTTACGATGAGGGATATTTGACAATACTTTCGAATAAATCCCACCAAAAGGGTCGCCTAAAGTTACGGTAAATATTGAGCTTTTCCTTCTTAGAATTCGGGTGTTTTACAAGAGGCTTTCATCGTGGTGTTCGATTCTAAGTCACCGCATAAAATTATTCGCAGTGCTACCTGAAAATATGCTCCCAGCAAAGGACAGAAATCATTTTATAGTACAATTTTCAAAAGCCGACGTGACTTTGGTACCTCGTGATTTTCATTGATTAATATTACCCACAATACTCTCAAATTTCTGTAATAAAATGACATGCTGAAATGGAGAACATTTCGTACATACCTACACCCTTTTTCATGTGAGTTTTAATACGTCGTGACAATAGTAGTATTAGGAATAATATTTTACGAGGTACACACATTTTCAGCGATATTATTTTATTATTTATATTTTAATTTACTTGATTGAGAAATTTTCCTCTCTCCAAGTCAGGTACTTAAAATGCATAGAACGACATACATGCTCGTAAGTTTGAATCCATACCTAAAATTATGTATCAATATTTATTGCCGTGCGGTTTAAGCGTTGGACTATAACGCCGTGGGTCCCAGGTTCGAATTGGCATTCGAACAGGTCTGGCAAGTACACATAATATTGTTTTTCAATTTGTGTGAGTCAGGATATGGACCTAATAGGTTGAGCAAGTAGCTGACATCCATTTCTCGTAAAAAAAAAACAAAATCTGTTAATACAAACCTCCACTCTGTGGAGGCCCATATGATCCTATTAGGATCGGACATGGTCGAATAATAAATAATTTAATGATCAACAATTAGTAATTACTGCGATCGCGTTTTAATTTTCATTAAATATTGTCATTTTTATATCGTAATACTTTATATAATAGTTAGGTATTAGTAAAAGTTGTAGAAAATATGAAGTTTTGCGCGAAGTTTTAGCACAAATATATTTTTTTATACTTAGTTTATCAGTAAATATGAGATAATATTGTATTAATAGAAAGCAAGCATTGACGAAAACCGTGGAGACAGCTAGGAGAGGCTATCATCCAGCCGTGCATTAAAGAGACTGAGGTGACGATGATGATGACTAATACAGAAGACCAGATAATATGTGACTGAACTTTGAAGCATTCATTATATTTCCGAGTCTACGTAATATATTAAAAATATGTTGAGTTCATAAGTCACGGCTTAGAAATTGGCTTGGGAAAACCGTCAAATCGGCACAATCAAAACTTTCCCGCGGGCGATTTGAATAAATCAGGTCCGCACGTGAATCTCAAACAATGGCGCGTTTGATTGGTATGGAAATGGGAAACGAAAATAGAAATCCGGAGTAAGTCCTGCGACTATGAAAGCGACGGAACTCCTGATGCCTGACATAAAGGCATGGATTTATTTTTACTCAGGTTTATCTATAGGAATAAATTATTAGGAGTGTGTTTATTAAAAAAATACCGATACATTTCGAGTAGGTAAATAGTTTTAATTACTTATAGTTTATATCAGGATAGTTCAAGAATACCAAGCCATGAAACGTCTCTCATTTATTTTAAATCTTTTCCCTGAAATCTCTTAAATTTTAATGAAACATCATATTAACTTTTACGTTTCTTATTGATTTATTACGTGTTCGTGTGGTAACATACATAGTTTGTTTTTTCGCGAAACTACAAAGTTTTAAGCTTTTAATCGGATAATTAATGTCAATGTTACATCACCGGATGGTTGATGCGACAATAATTTAGCAACAGGCTGCACTTATTGCTAGGAAAGCTATAAATCAGAAGAAACAAAAGAAAGATATATTGGTAGGTTACGCTGGACATTAATATTTTCATTTTCATATTTGTACTATCATTGTACCTTCAAAAGCTCCAAAAATCCTCTCGTGTATATCGACCTAATTATTCAAACACCGCATTGCACTGGCAGCCGATGTTTTATTCAACGTTATCCGCGGAGTCGCTCGCGGATCCGTCACTTGTAAAACAGATGCGCGGATTCGGAGACAGATGGCATTCGCGGTGTATGTGTCACAGCCATCTACTGGGATTTCGGTAAACTAGAATGCATTTTTGTAATGAAATAAAATCTATTACCATTGTAATCGTACATTTAGAAGCGATCATTGCTTCATTGAAATCAATTAAAAATATCTATTTGAATCGAATGGTTTTCGGACCCACATATTAATATACCGCAATCTCATTAATTCTCAGTAATTTATAATGCAGTTCGAATGTATGTAAATTTAAAATTCTTAAATATCGTACATACATTGTATCGTACATTCTTCAATAAAAATATTAGTTTAATTTTAACAATATCTGTCAACGGTTAATAATTTAGAATTATTCATTATTATTAACATAATAGCAGAGTTAGTTAAAACTGCTTTTACGTATTACATTTATTATGTATATGAATTCCAATATCTTACCCAATTTTATACCTATATGTATATATAAATATTCTTTTTAACACTACTAAGATCGTAAGGCCCGATGACACAGTATGTTAAAAATGCGAATCAATCAAAGCGTTGGAGCAGACCCTTTTTGAGTTACTTCGCTCCGGGATCTAATACTTGCTCCAGTTCCGTTCCATGCTCCGCTTCGGGTAATAAGATATTATACGTATACAAATGTTTAAAAAAATTAAAAAAACAAGTCGTTTTAAATTAAGGTTTATTATTCGTCATTCTTATTATTAATTCTATTAAAAAAAATATCTGTGGTGATAGATAACACTCCAAAATGTCAAAAAAGTGAGGCTGTTGCAGTGTCAATAATATTTTCATTGGTTTTAGGACAAAAATTTAATATCAATAAAAAAAAAACATCCGGAGCAGTGGAGAATTACAAATTTTCGGTGCTCCAGGTAAAGCCCCATTGCTCCACCGCCCCGTGCTCCTACTCCGACCTCCGCTCCAATACTCTGGAGTTAATCACAAAGCCAAGAATTTGAGAAAATCACATACATGTATTATAATTATAACTATACCATAAATCGAATCCTGGAGCGTCCAAATGTGAAACCAATGTCTTACGCATTTGAATATTGATTCTATTTTCATTTAGGAATGGATAACATTTATTTTTGATAATATTAGAAAAGGTTGCCTTTTTATTATACCTGACGTAATTGAAAGAAATTTACATAAAAAATATTTTTTATTTAACATTACGCCGAATTAAATTACCTACGCGCATCGAAAGTTACGCCCACCTAGTTTATCCGAAAAAATAATAAAAAAGCAGAACACAAGCAGATATACCTTCACTATGAGTGTGTTACATAAAAATAATACAGTTGTATCGGTACAGCTGTTTTTCACTCGTAGCGCCGAACTTCAGGCGGGAATCTATAACCCGAAAGCATTTTGCCAGATTCTGTTTAAGCCAGCCAGCTACTCCTTTCTCCTTTGATCCTCTATATTTTCCCGCCGAACGCATTTTATCATCATATTTTATAATAAAATGGCTGAATGGTGCTCTGGTTGTCGTATCATGGTCTCACGGAATAGGGCTACCACGTCAACTTTTAACATATTTCCAAAATCATGACAATTTTTACTCATGACAAATGATGGATTGATATTCAGTGTTATAGTACTCGAAACCTACTACTCTAAGTAGATTATTACCTAAATATGAAGTATATTCAATATAGTTACCTTTTCTTATATATGTATGGTTTAATGGCATAATTTTAGATATTTTATAGATAGATGAGTATTTTTTAATTATTTTTTATTATGGCTTGGATTTCAAAGTGTTTAATTGAATTAAAATAAACTAACCAACGCCATCTGTAAATTGTACTTAGTTCAATGAAAACAAATAAGTATGAATGATAAAGTGTGCACTATTTTGTCGAATCGTTCATAACATACCAGAACTATTATGGTTTGGTTTAGGCAAGATTTAATTGATTTTTACAAAAATAATCATCACCATCTGTAAATTATTGTAGTCTTAATTCAATAAAAACAAAGCTGAATGTTTGACCAAGTTTAATTTGCACTATTTATGTCGAATCTTTACAGCCTACCTCCACCCTTCGTCACTGATATTATCAAAATAAAAAATGAAAATATTTAATACGTGTTTATATACTAAATTTTAGTCCTTATAAACTCTGTCACAATATTAATACTATCAAACATATTATTTTAGTTTCACTCATTTTTATATGACATGATTCGATTTTTTTCTATCCTTGGTAGCCAATATTATTAAATTGTTGACTTTTCAAGACAATACCTTGTCCATGGTTGGGGATTCACCTGTGTCTATGTAGTAAAACCTTGTGATTTTGTGTTCGTGTCTGTATATTATATAATTTATTTATCTACCATTTACGTTTACATCGTGCCATCATACGATTAAATGCCAGAACAAAATATTCTTTATTAATACCTTCTTAATATAGTAGAATTAGCGGGAAAAAAACTTATTTTCATTCGTCGTCGTATATACAAAATATTATACAACATAATATCAATATCTACGTAGTTGTATATAAAAATATTCTGTGTAAAACAATTTATCATAGAATAAGATTTTTAAGTTTTGACACATTATTTACTATATTTTGGCATCCCTTAATCCCGCTGGTGTTGCCCGGGGAATCCCATCAATATTTTTTCGCTTGGCTCCATCCACTTCCCATTGTCCTATTTGTTTAGTTGATTACATTACTGTGTTGAGCCAGACGCCGTTTTCTTGCTTAAAGCTTTCCCGCTCCATCTGTACGAAATAATAATTTTTAGAACACCTCATGTTTCATCGCACGGTAGAAAATGTGTATGTGTATTTGAATAGATGTAATCATTTTTTCGTAATAACTTTACGAAATATTTACAATTAATTTCAACATATGATAGTAATGGATAATAATACTTTTACGAACATTATCTTATAATAAATAGCAGTACCTTCAGAAACAGAAAGCATCATTTAAGAGAGATATAATTCATTTTCTAATGGATATTCAGCACACAACAAAAGTCTAACTGGGAAAAGTTATGTACAATTCCATAAGAATTGGTTTTCATCAACATGTTCATGCTATATTAATATAGTATATTATATACCAATCATAATTTTTATTTAATGTCTTAGAGGCTGAAAAGCTTGAAAAGCAAAACCCAGTTCGCTTAAATCGACCCATATGGAATTGTAGAAAAATATTATCAGTTTCTACTGTATATCACTGAAATATTTTAATTACCAGCGATATAATGGAACTCTCTACTACAGAAACATCATTCCATTACCTTACTTTATGTTTATTATTTTCTATATTATGTAATCCTTATAATATATTTAGTACATAAAATATAATCGTATAACTTAACTTCACTATAAGTATAATATATAACAATCAATGTACTACGTATCTGGTTACTAAACCCATATATAATATGACACAATATTTACTTTCATAACATTATTATCGTGTCTTTATGACACACGTATATACAATAATATTTTAAATTTTAAATTAGAACATAACAAATGTCAAAAATATTACGCCTCGCATTTTTAGCGGTGGCAACTTTCCGGACTATTTAATTGGGCGCGTCATGGGCTATTTTAGTATTCCCCAAAGAAAAACGATGACCTTTTCTTTGCAAAATCTCCCACGTTTAACTTGTATTTTTTAAAATCTGTTATTATAATATATTGTTGTATAATTTTTAAATACACGATTCTGTAAATACTTACTTAGTACCGCCTCGACATTTACACCAATATAGTAATAAAGAAACAGATAGCAGTAAAGTTGCCAATGAATAATATTTTTTAACACAATAAATAATCACCCATAGTGTGACGGCGTTATTTATAATATTAATAATCAACTCCATTTTACTTACAGACTTAATCTAAATAAAAATGTAGGTAAAATTTCGAAATTGCGAATAAAAAAAACACTTAATAATATATACCTATTATCTTATATTGGCTGCGATTTTAAAACGTTGTGTGCATTGTTAAATACTTTAGCGGGGTCCAGGTGCGTAAAAATGTACACGAGTATACGGGTGTAAACCCATAGTACGGCCATTAATCTTAAATGCATGCCGGCAATCGTTTAATGTCGGTACATATTACCTTTATAATCGATCACATTTAATGTTTAATATTATTATAATTGAACAGTGACACCTGTGAATAAAAAACTATAATTATTTTGTTAGCACACTTTCGCCACTATAGAGAACTGCACGTTTTTAAATAAAATTTTATTAACACAAAAAATTATACGAATAATTGAGTTTGTTGCTGAAAGGCAACACCATAGAATTAAGGGTTAAGACGTCTGTAGCCATTTTAGTAATTACTGCTTATTTCAAAATCATTATAATACAATCAAGACCAGTTTCATCTTAACGAATGTTTTCAATTGGTTGCCGATAGTTTCACAACACAATATGTATAATCTTTTCACTATTACTATTTCTTTTTAATATTACTTCATAAATTATAAAAGTCACACAGATATATTGAGATATATTGTAACCAAGGTGAACAAATTAAATTTAAAGTATACATAGTGAACACGGAATAAAAATAGTTTTTCAAACAATTAAAAGACAGACAAATATAGCAACAAGTAATTTTGTCAGCGAACAAAAATAATAAAGTACTTACGAAGTACTTGAAATTGATAATACTGAACATATTAATCCAAATATCTGTTATAAAATTATGGTTTAGTGACTATGTTGTTTGTTTGGTACTAAGTCATCCTTCTCGATTCGGTGCGTATTTTCTTTCTTTCTTCGGTAGTGGTGTGAGCAAACGAACACCTTCATCATCTTTTTCATCGCACGGATGGCCGTCGTTCTTACAAAACGGTTTTGCTTCATTCTCATTTAACCCGTTAACTCGCGCTGTAAAATTGTTCGTCTATTGTCAGTAAAATTGCGACAATGCTTGCGTACATAACAATGGCTAGTATAGCTATTTAATATAAATACCACACATTTATCAAAGCTTTTATTGCATGCCGTAAGAATTTATATTGCGTATATAAATGTAATGTAGCCAATCAGTAATAGTAATTAATATTAGATACTTTTATAAAGAAATAACTCAATATTTCATTTTCGTATACTTACTGTAATTATTTACAAATACTAATAAACATCATATTTTTTTCAATAAATAATTGTGTGCCAGAGGAAAGGAGAGATAACTTCGAAATTATTTATTTTTTTGGAGAGCTAAAAGTAGGTTAAGTTTTTAACAACTTTTTATGTCAAATTTTATATTTCAATTTAGTGAGTGACTAATTCAATTCATCTATTTTTCTACTTCGTATGTATATTAAATTTTATAATATACATTACCTATCGTTAATTTGACATTCAATTTAACTCACATTGTTTAAACCTTATCTCCGTTCATGTCGTAAAAAGAATAATTCAATGAGAATCTCTTAGAAAAGGATTTATTATAAAAATTTCACTTCAGTTATAATGTGTTAAATAATTAATTAACTTTGTTACACCAAAAGGGCATTAGTAGTAGGTAAGTAATGTGAAAAATGATTTGTCAGTAGTTATTAAAAAGTATAATTTTATAGAATTTGTCATATATTTTGATTAACTACCTTACCAAAAAATAGAATAACTCTTGCTGAGGGACTTTCTAAATAATTTGCCTTATAAATAAGTCATTTTTACCATAAAATTCTAAACGCTCTTTCAGAATAGCACCTTCGATATATTTATATCTGTATTTACAATATCAACGCCGTTTTCGCTTGTTTCATGTAGGTTACCGAAGTAGTTAAACTTCGTTTTATTTTATATTTTACACACCTACTTAAATTTTTGCTTAAACTAAATAAAAAAAATATTCGGCACTGTGTGAATAAAAATAAATGTTCATTTACATCTTTTAAATAAATACTTATTTTTCACACAGTAATTTCTAATAATTTAAGTCTAAAAATTTTCATAGTGAAAGCATATTTTCCTTCACCTGGTCGATCATCAGTAGGCACTGTTATAATTTTCTTTGTGTGGTACCTATACCTACACTCTAAAGTAGTGAGATCGCGCGTGTTAAGCAGGCAACCGTTGTGATCAGATTAAATGCGAGGTGGCGCTACCGAAAAATGCTTGCCTTGATAAAACGGTCTCGGATGAAAATGCGAGATAACTTATACAGCAAAAGCCCAACGGCACACTTATAAATTTAACGTGAAATATATTCATAAGGATATAATTTAATTCCGCGCGGTGCCCTAGCGCCTGTGGAAAGGGGCAGTCGCCGTACCAAACGGTTTATTTTTGGCAACCCTACCGCTTGACTTGCGGGAGATTTTTCATCAGACCCTTGAACTTACGATACCTCTGTATTAACGTTTTGATGTTATTCGTTTGCGGTAATTTACATATATACCGAATTAATGTTTGTGAACGTTCACGATATGACATAATAATAATTTAAAATATATTTGGAAATTATACACAAATGTATTTTATTACGCCCAATTGCTGGATATTTATTTATTAATGTATAATTTAGTTCCTCAGAGATCCATTTTCGGTAACTCTTTTTGTTTGTAGATTATTGGTTGATTATATTATCCGGGTATTCCCGCAAGTAACATAAATAAGGTACACCTACATTAAATTCTACTAATATTTCAAAAGACAATTATATTTCAGGTTTCCTTACGGTAAGTATACTCTGTTATTATTTCCAACATTAGGAAGTTAATACTATCAGAGGGTGGTTTACTATAAATATAATTCCATATTACTTATTTATTTAAACTTATTATCATATGAATTAATTAGTACCTACTAAGTTTTTTTATTTCTCATGATTATGATTTTCGGAAAACAAAGATTGCTAAATTATTTTAAAATAATCTAAAAAACTATTTCCGTAAAATTCATTAATATATTTTGCAGATATATATAGTAATTTAAATAATCAGAATATTAAAACATTGCCTCTCAATCGGCAAAGGGTACTCTGTGACTTTTGATCGGTTCTATTTGCTTGGTAATATATTTTTAAATGTATCTATATTTGAAGGAATAACTGTAATATGGATGAAACAGTTTGGCAAAATTGTCGATTCGGAAGGTTTAACAGCAAATGTTTCCAATACATAACAGTGATAGGTGTTTTCTTAATTATTCAAAAACATGTAAAAAAAAATTAGTAGTTTTAAGGATTTTATAAATGAAATATGAAATTATATGCGCTTTGTAAAAAAACATTGTATTAATTAAAATTAAAATACAAAATTGTACTAATCAAATAATCAATTTTTATTCTTATTAATTAATTTTCATGTCACGTAAATCCTATAACGTTGTATCACTTTAAAAAAACAACCGACAAAAATGGGGTGTTGTTGGTGTTGATATTTTAAGACCCGGTAAACTTAATTTGTATTCTTTATGCGTAATGAAAAATTGCATTGCGTATTCACCCTTAAAATATTTCGGTGGAAGTAAACAGATAACAATAGTATAGTTTTGACTTACCCCATGGCAGGATATAACTTTAAGTTAGAGTTTCATTCTCACAGCGAGAGGAAGATGTTTTATGTGATTATTTTTATTACACGTCTGTTTTAGTGTTCCTTCACTGGTGCCCATCACATTATCTTCCCTGCATAATCCCTGCAATTGTTGCACAGGGCCGGTCTTAGAATATTCATTAACTGTACACCACTTTAATAATATATTTTGTAAAGGTGTTCATAGTATATAAATAGTATCTTATAATTATTATTTCAATTCATTCACTCGTATGGTGGCGGGATATAGATGACAGCATGGAGATAATTAGGCAAAACAGCAAACACAGAATAACATTTCAATGCAATAGCTCTAGAGTCTAGTCTAGTTTATCATATGTATGGATTAAGGTATTGTAATTGTTACAATATGTTCGCCGTTTAAACTATCTATCTCGCTTTAAAAGTTAACACAGCCAAGTGAGGTGCTGTTAAAACATTGCACTTGTTGACAGTTCAGACGGTTAACTTGTTGTAACAATTAACCGCCACAATACATGAATATGATAAACTACCCTCGATAGCCGCCGATAGCAGCCTTGTGTATAAAATTGTGAAAAGTGTATTTTCTAAATTACATATATTTAATATTTTAATAATTCTTAAAATATATATTATTTGTATTCGGTATCGAATAAAGAAAATAATTTCTTATTAGAAAAATGTGGTTTATCCTCCTCGAGCCTGTCCTGGATACACATATTTGCATTTGACATTGTCTGAGTATATTCCTCATACAGTCTATCTACTCCACGGTGTCTCTCCGCAGACTTTGCGCCTAGCAATTTCCAGGTAAATGCCTTCGCCCCATTACAACGTAATGAGATATGGAAAATTCGCCTTCTTTTCGCGTCGGGAGGCGCCCAAATTAGTTTTATTGCAAATCCGTAATATAAAGGCGAGCGCTTTTTGGGGGGGGCTTACATAATTTTTTTGATGAAAAAATAAATACATACGAGCAAAACGCTGAAGTTGTGAAAACGGTTTTAGTGCGAATTTTTATCGTATCGCGAGGCTTTTTATAGTGTTTGTTATAATTGAATGTTATAAAAAATAACATGTATTTTAATTTAGTAGTTAACTTGTCACCGTATCAGTAATTATTATTACCTCATTGATTAATCCGTTTCTAGTGACTCATTTTTTCACAATTTCATAAACCGAGGTCCATAGAGTAGTTACGCGATATGTATAACAAAGATTAAACTTTTTTTTAATAATAGTCAAGCATTAGGTTTATAGCAAACATGGCACATTTACAATCAAGCAATTCAACCAAATTGAAAAAAGGCATATATTTTTTATAACGAGTTACCTAGATAGGTACCTAATAATATTTTATTGTTATTAAATTACCTACCATGAAAATAACCATAAATCTTATTTTTTTGAAGAAATTAAAAAATAGTTTTTCATCCAATTATTCTCTTACGTCGTTTCAAAGAAATCGATTAAGGGCCGTTTCAGACGGGACACCGGTGTCGCGCTCGTATATAATAAGGATGCCTTTGTGTTATGTTTATGAACGCCCCAGAGCTAATGAGTCAACGCATAATTTCGCGTTATAAATTAGAACATAAAACTGGCTGAGCTAATAAAAACAAGTGTACCAGCGACTTGAGAATGTAGCGGCTGACGGAAAAGTGTACCGGACACGCGTTGACTCGTTAGCTCTGGGGCGTTCATAAACATAATACAAAGGCCCCTTTATTCGAATACAAAAGCCTCCTATATTATATCGAGCGCGACATCGGTGTCCCGTCTGAAACGGACCTAGGTCACACATTTTATACACTTCAATTGAAACATGATAGTATTAGCTGGTCTTGGAATTGAGATACACAACAACAAATCCACGTGTCTACGTATCAGCTATTACATGTCAGATAATCAGTGTAATAACCTTTACGTATGTAAAATTTAATTAAAATTGTCTTGGAAAATGGGTACCTATGTTTCCAAGTGACCACTCTGTCGTATTATTATTTCCCTAAGCAAAACAGGCGTTCCTTCTCCAAGTCGCTTATTTCCTTGCAATTTTCACTTTCGTTAATCTGTGTTTTACTCTGTCGCTAGGATATCGTAGGATTAACGGCGCGCACTTACTTCGTGCACTTGCTTCGCGCCAATTCTCTTCAAATTATTGTGTGCCAGTGACTGGTAACCATCTCAAGTATTCATTTTTCAAATTAGATAATAAGTAACAACACACATGTACATATATCGATACTGTGACAGCGAATTATTGTTACATTTGATTACTAAATATTTTAAAGTAGGTATAGCAAAAAGAAAATTTTCAAATTGGCTAAGCGTCAATGACATTGAGCTACTTTACAAGCTGTTTGTTTTGCGAATTTAAAAGCGGGCGATTGAGCTACTGCGATTTTGATGATGACACATAAAATTTTCCATACGCTGAGAAGCCACAAGCCAGCGACTATTTTGACAGAACGTAGTTGCAGATCATAGACAATAGATGATATACGTAAAAAAGCATAGATAATATACACAAGCCAGCGAGTTGAAATCATAATATTCTGTCGCTTACTTTTATCAGGCTCTAGCGCTATGAAGTGGAACGTAAATGAACGTAAAATGCTTGCCGAATAATGTTTCCATTTTAAAACGTCAAAACAGTAAATGTCAAAATGAGTAAGTAGTTCGTTTTTTTACCGGGACGTCGCTACCATCGCTCTACTGTGCAGACGAAGTAAGCCCACACGCTAGCATGTAAGCGTATAAAGTTGACCGGCTTTCAATTTTTTTCGGTAGATTGTTTATAATCTGCTTGTTAGCTTGTTCGATGATGACACTGGGCGAGTTTACAAGCAGATTGTAAATTCGCCAACAAGCAGCTCGTAAAGTAGCAATGTCATTGATGCTTTAGGCAAATAAAGGTATCGCAAACCTTGGATACATATTATATTATCAACTCGATAAATAGAATAATAATAATAATATAGAAAACTAGTTGAATAATTCCACCATATCCAAAGAATATAATATGATTTGAAAAATTTCTAAAGAAACCTAAAAATGAATGCTTAAATACTATAACCATTTGCTATCACATTGCTGATATACATAAAAATAATATTAAAACTTATATGAATCAATTCGAAAATCAGAAAATAATAATAATAAGTCGATAAAATATCGGACCTTCCTCCTATGCATCCCAAATAATTGTGAATACTTTGACTTACAATTTGCGGCATATATAACTTATACGGCGTTTTATTTGGTGGATCTCGTGGTGGAGTGCGTAATGCGCTGGCCTTCCATCCCGGAGCTCCGGGTTTGATTATCGGTGAAGTGGTTATAGTATAATTTTACACTTTCATACGCGGGTTTTCATTTAGGCATTCTCGTGAAATCAAAATTAGTTTGATGGTTAATAATAAACGATATCTTGTTACCGCTACATATAAAAATAACTATACTATGGCCATTGGTTATTTTTTGTTTTAATTTGGAATCTGGTTGTCATTCACTTCCTGCTTGGCTGCCGGAGCGAGGCTTTTGACAAACCGAGCATACTGCCTCGCCTTCAGTCGCGTCGCCTGCACCCCTTTCCAGCGTATTTACCTCTGCATCTTTTCATCCCTTCCCTTCGCGTTCCTCGCACCCATCCCCGCAAAGGCTCCAATCCCTTGGGCGCACTTTACGTTTCAGAGTTTGCGTCAATGTCTAAAGGACAAAAATTCACGTTTCGTAGATTTACGTGGTGACTATTTTCAAGGATAACGCTTGAAATTTTAATGCCCCCAAAACACTTGACTCCAAAGCATTGTCTCTGTCGAATATGTTACGTAGCGTAGTAAATATAGCACATTTTTACTTCTGTCAATCTTCTTTTCAAAATGTATTCACAACAATATTTGATTTTTAATATATGACAATAACAGCAACGTAATTATAGTTCTATAGTATGTGTATGACAGTGGCGAAGGGTGGAGGTAGGCTGTTAAGATCTGCCATAAACAGTGCCATAATAGATAATAGTCAAAAAATACATGTCTATCTATAAAATATCTAAAATTATGCAATTAAATCATACATAACTTTGAATATTTTATAAATAGAATAATATTTTTTATTTATTATAGTTTGGTTTAGGCAGGGCTTAATGAATTAAAAAAATTAACCAAAAATATGTGTAATATGTATTTTTAATCCAACAAAAACAAATAACTATGAATGAAAAAGTGTGTACAATTTTGTCGTATTGCCCAAATTAGACCAAAACTATTATGGTTTCGTTTAGGCATGGTTTAATTGATTTTTAAAAACCAAATAACACCATCTGTAAATTGTAGTCTTAGTACAATAAAAACAAATACATATGACTAAAAAAGTTTAGTATGCACTATTTATAGCGAATCTTAACAGCCTACCTCCACCCTTCGCCACTGGTGTATGATCTTACTTTAATAACAATATATATGTACAAATAAATTAAGTGGTATAACTACACCTTTATATTTCGTAAGGTAGGTCACCACCCGTTGATAATGATGTCAACAATAATTTCAATATTTTTTTTTAATTTCCGAGCCATTGCTTTTTCGTACACGGCGGTTGAGAGTTAATTACATTGAGTTATTTATTTGCATGAATGGTGATATTGAAAAATTTGCTCGATTACAGTTTTTTGGTAAAGTGTGCAGTTAATTTTATTCCTACATTTACCTTTAATTTTTTTTTGGCCATAATTAAATATTTAGTGTAGCACTATTGTGTTGTTTTGTTGTTTAGTATTACGTGAGATGTTTGGAAGTAAATCTCGGGATTATGTTACCTACACAGCGTTTCGGGAGTTTATCGCTCCTTTTATAGTATTAGGCAGTCGTTGATGACATGCCACCATCGTCCCTAAATTTAAATCTTTTTAGATATGCTTTTAGTGCTCCGTGGCCTGTTAGTATCTGTGTTAATTTTGTGAAATATTTTAATGTTCTGTGACTTTCTCTGCCAAAATAATTTAAAATATCCAATGGCTATTATTATTACTTGCTATTTGACAGTAATTTTACTACTTATAATAATATAAAATGATCTTTTAATTCGTAATACTGAAGTATTATTGCGAAAATTTTAAATTAATGTAATATCTTGAATACAATAAATAGAATTCGACATTTTTTGAACAGACAAGTATTACATATTTTATGTATGACATTATAGAATAAGTCCAAATTTAATTAGTACCTACAGTAGGTATCAGTAATTTCTTAGTAATTATATTATGTAGTTTTAAAAAAATCAAATTACAGTTGAGAAGTTGACTTCAGTAATTACATAGTACTTATGTTCCTAGTTAGTGTTTCTTTGACTCGTACTGGAATGAAATAGTGGCATTCATATAAATCCTCTTCACTGAAATTTTAATGAGATGTCCTTTCACACATCGCCTCAAAAGCGTCTCTGTTTTCAAAACTCTGTACTCTTTATCTTATTTTTCTTTCTAGTATTTGTTTATCGAACCATGTTATAAACAATTCTTGTTAAAAGTTCTTTTCCTTTGATTAAAATAATTGATATCAATACATTTTAAATATATTTTCTTTAATATTTTCATATTTGTTATATCGTGATTAATTATATACCTAATTGTAAGACAGTGGCGACAGGTGAAGTTAGGCTGTTAAGATCCGCCATAAATACTGTACATTAAATTTTGTCAGTGATATATATTTTGTTTTCATTGAAAGAATACAACTACAATTTACACTATTTACCTTCGCTACTGGTATAAGAGATCATTTAATTCGGATGTTAGTAATGATCTTAGACTAGTAATGATCTATTTTTTTATTTGCACATGCACAGTAGATATAATTTGAACAAACATAATTTTAAAAACACGTTTGAGAAAATATAGTTAACCAATGGAAAAAAACTTTTTTGAAAAAAGTAAGATACCCAGCAGGAATCGAATCTGTATCTCTCAGGTTTCGTGCTCATGCACATAGACCACTATGCTATAGACGCCATATTTAATTGCGACAAATTTTAACTAATTTCTCCTAATACTTTCTGAAGCGCTTTCCAAATGGAGTGACTATTGGCGATTGAAAACTACATTATTTTGTATTAATGAATTTAATTTTAAACTACTTATAATTATTTTGAAATTACTGATACCTACAACTGTAGGTAATTAAATTAACATTTCTTCTATTGTATATGACATAGGTACATAAATTATGTAATAAGTACTTATCTGTTCATAAAATGACGAATTATATTTTATAATATATTGTAGTATAATAATATAGTGTTATATTGTATGTAGTTTATAATATATAGTGTTTTCAAAATGATGTATGTTCAATAATTACAATGTTACATTCTTAAATCTTTAAAAAATTATTCGTTGAATAAAAAAAATAGTTAGTAATCTAAAATTTATCTACTTGATAGAATTTCAATTTACGAAATGATTATAATATAGTTTACATTACAATGTATTAATATTATATTAGATTAATAATTAATTAAGTACGTTTTTTATTTCAACGTCAATTATATAAAAGGATATATATTCACATCATGATATAATATTATAATGATTGAGAATTTTCTGTATATAAAAGTCATTGGTTATCAATTGAGCTAATAATAGTTTTTTTTTAATTATCAAACTATGGAATGAACCATTTAATGTATAAGTATCTTTTACAGTGAAATTTTAAAATTTGAATTCTGAACGTAACCGATCACGGTTAATATTTTTCCCCTACTTCGAGCCCCCTTCTGTCGGAAAATACTTGCTCATAAATATTTTTCATAAACGTTGTTGCCAAACATTTGTCAACGCAATAAAACCGTCTAGTTGCGCCATAGTCAAACCTCAGTCGGGATTTCCCTTCGACAGCTGGCTCTCATCGATTTGCAAACCCTTGCATAAGGCCCTTCATAACCTTCACTTGGCGACTCGATTTCCATTAGAATTGCATCTCAACCACCCGATTTACCCCTCCAAAATTTTTGTCACTGAAATATGCTTATTTTTCTCTTTCGTATTTGTAACATTGTAAATTCAGTATTAATGTACCAATTTCCTCTCATTTTTTCAAAAGATTACGTTTTATTAACTATGTTATGTTGATTATATTTCATTTTGTTTAAACTTTTGTTATTATTTAGATATATAAATAGGTATACTATGTTGTACCCACGTACCTGAATGATAATTATATTTATAATAACAGACAAAATAATCTACACTACCTAATCTTATATATAATCTTATTACTTCATTTTGGGCTATACGTATATAATGTTTTTAAACTCTCAACATCTTCTTCGTATATTTCGTATCGAATTTCCACACATCGTTCATCCAATTAGCACTTTAATTAAAAATGAATGCCATACATATTATTTAGCTGATATTGATGCATCCGACAAATTAAAGTTCTCATCTATTATTGTATTCTTTTTTCATTGGTTAATCATTGTTTTACATTTAATTACCACGTTTTTCTTAGCTCGTATTCTTGTTTGTCCGGTGGTTGTTTATCCAGTACAAATCTTGCAATCGATTTTTAACTTAAACTAGAAACTTTTAGAATATATCAGAACACGATGCCAATGCATTCTTTGAAGCTTTTAGCAATCTTTAAGTAGAATTGAATTCATTTTCAGTTAATTCTGTTTTGTATGAAAAGTTATTTCGGAAGAAATCCGTAAAAAGTAAAATACTATTATTGGTTACTAAGGCGGTGGTCCTAGCAACTAAAATATAATATATACGTGCGTTACTATGGCAATCAATATGAAATGTCGAAATAACATTTCAGTATTCTATAATATTTATTCAGTACCTATCTCTGTCAAGTACAAAAAAAGTATTTATTAATACATAGAATTCTCAAGTTTATATGATTCAACAGAAAATTTAAAAACGTGGTATATAAAAAGTTTTTTTATCTTGTAATTATTTAATATATCGTTGTAGTCTTGATTTAACTAATTCCATGTTCATAAAACTGCACCTTACCGATTGAATATAGAAAGGACATTTTTTTAAAAACATGTTTGTCTTTTATTTTTGTCCAATAATCTTATACATTTTCAATTCTCAAAAATCGTATTCCATCCAAAATATTGCATTTTGCAAATAATTCTTGGAACAAGATGTCGGCTCTAAAGAAATAATATTATATGTTATGTTGATATTTTGTATGTACAAATTTCTATATGAAAACAGAATAACTAAGTTATTATTTTAAATATCCACGCATTGTATATTATTATATCTACTATATTCGTCATTATTTCGGCTATTGAAAACTTCTTCTAAAGCCTGCAGAGAGTTTAAATTACATTTTTTTTTCAATTAGGTAGATACCCACTGAAATATCACTATCTGATTATACAATTTATTAAATTATATTTGTATATTTTTTGATGTGGTTTAATTATATATATTTGTGGTATCTAAGTAATGTTCAGATTTTCATCTCCCAGACTTGGTTTTCTTTTTAAAACTATATGACTGATTTGTATAATTCAGTGTCTACGGTTATTTTTTATTTGCAGTGTGTATGACAAATCACCGAAATGACAAAGTGCGCATTTTAATGATTAGCATAATTTAATAGTTACTACAAACGACTTTTACGATTTCGCGTCATAAAAATAAGTGATTGCTCAGTGCGTTGAGATTCTCTCCCCAGGGTTGAATAGTCGCATCTGTTGGGTATAAATCAAACATCCCACTCACTGCATCTAACACAGGAGCAAACAATCTTTTTTAAATTAAACATTTTTAACACAACTTTGTTGTACCTACAAAGTAAATATATCATCTCTTCTTCGGCACTATAATCCAATTTGGGTTTTGGTCTCCAACAGAAAAAAATATACCCAAATTGAATTACTCCTATCAAAATAAATATTAATTCATTAACATTTAATCGTTAATTACCAATAATAATGTCATTGTTAATTACACATTAAAAAAAGAAACACAGTTTGTCTATGTCGAATGATTTTTACTGGATATAAAGAATCAATTAATTGGCATAGTGAACTTTACATCTTCATCGTCAGGAATAAAACCCAATGGAAGTATTCTCTCCTCTATCTTTCACTAGCTTCCCTCACTGCCTTGGTCTATTTCTATAAAGCGTTACCACACTAGTCTTTATCACCCGATTTTCCTTACCTCTTTTGTAAAATTGAAGAGAAGCCTTTTGAATGGTTGGATGCTTTTCATTTTAAGACATGATCTACCCAATACAGTCGCATATTTTCATAATATGAGGATAATTGTGCATTCGTGAATCGTGGTGTTATTTTCCATGGCACATAGTATCTTCGTCACGTCATATGGTTCTGAATATACGATCCATATGTAAATAAAAGCCTGGTAAAGGTTTTGTTAAACATTGTTTTAATGTTCTTTAATATTAAAATAGAGATATGCACCTAGTTTTATGAAATTATAAATGATTATCGCCACTGCGTCATCATTGCGTGAATTTCTGTTTATTTATTATATATTTGTAGATTCCTCCACACTCCTACCATACCTTTAAAATGATATATTTTATTAAATATAATGAGTTTCTGTATGCTTATACTAAATTTATAAATCGATTCTAAGCCCACTGGTTTTCATTTTCTGATTTAATGCAAGGTAGCCAAACTTTATGCAAACGATCTCCTGTTGTAAGAATATAATCTAGAGTTGACTTTAAAGCTTTACAATATTTGTGTTGCACCCTATTTCTTAGACCGTCTAACCCTGAAATATCCGCGAAGCTTAAGTTTCTCAAATTTTAAATTAAATTACAATAATAGTAACTTGTCTGGCATGCACCATCTGCAGTCACTCACGAAAAGCAAAGCTTCTTTGAAAAAATTTGAAAAATATATTATGAGGTAATAATACATTGTTATTATATATTTTAAAAATAAATCCTTGTACTGGTCTTGGTCACTGTGGGTATTATAATTTAAATACATCGTGCTTACTTACCTATTTCTTACTTGTAATATGCTTTATTGAATTATTCATTTCGACTTAATAAGTAAGTAAATAAGTAAGTGTCTATCAATTATTTCTAAAACGTTTAATAAACAAGTTTTTTTTAATAACATGAACTTCCCTTGAAATAAATTTGTTTAATTTACGATTTTACGACAATTTGCATGTAAAATAATACAATTTTCACTTTCGCATCTCACCAATCCGGCAACTTTTTCGCTTTAAGATTTACGCGTTTGTTCGAAAGTAAAGTTCTGTGTTTGACTGGTGAACGCTGTAAGGAAATTTTATATTCGTATCCGCTCCATATTTAGTTGCGTTTTACAGAGATATTTTTTCTTGATATTCATTAAGTACCTAATCACGTACACATTGAAAGCTATCTTAATTTATGTTTATTGAGTCTAAATAGATATACTGTACGATGGTTTCATATTATTCACCTACATATTATTATATCTATATCATACCCATGGGCCCCACATCGTGAAGCGGCCCCCCTACCTATCGCTAAGGATAAAGGCAGTATGACGCTCTACAGTAGCGTTTTCCAAATGGTGTACGCGGTAAAATTAATGTGTATGTTTAGTGTTTTATTGTATATTTTAATACATCCATTTGAACTATGGAGATGACGAGTATTGATACACAATTAAAAATTGTAACGTATAATCACATAAATTTAAATAATAATACTATTAAAGGAAAATAGCGCAGCAGGCGACTTTTTGTGATGTGTGTTTATATCACTTATCTAGTCGCCTCACCTCGCCGGGCCATTCCTGAGCCCGGGCCCCCAGGCCAGAGCCCTGTCAGCCCCCCCCATTGTGGGGGCCATGATCATACATATCACATACATATTATTATATATACTACCTAATTTAACAGTTAACTATGTCATACAGGATACTGTGCCTAATACAATAATATTAATATCATCGTAGTTTTGCAAACCGCTACCAATTCTTCTTGAAGAATAAAAAAAAAAGTTTAGCAGTATTTTTTTCAAATTATGTTTTTATACATGTCATCAAATTTATATACAAAACACTGACCAAAAACGTGACTTGAAAAATTAAACCTACTTACCTCAATTTAAAAAAAAATGTGTGCCGACAACATATCGTACCAAAAGTGAAAATTTTTGAATTCTTTCGGTAAACCTACCTATTTCAGACAATCGCGTCGGGGTTACCATTATATTGTGAATACTTTTGACTTTCATTTATTTGTATTGATTATAATAATATAATTATAATGTTAAGTTATGAAGTGTGCATTGCAAGTATTCGTATCTCGTTCCGAGGTACGCCACGAACTGAATGAAGCCGGGATGCTACAACGCATATGTATATATTTCATACATAATCATTCTATTGACGTCTTTTTAATAATAATATAACTACAAATGTTTGTTGAAAAGCTATCATATAAAATAAAAAATATTTTTTTTTTTTTTGTGATTTTACCGAGGCTTTGACTGCGACTCGCTGTCATATCGCCTCTTCTCTTCTAGAAGGGGATCCGTCGATCAGGTCCTCACTCCTATTCTGTTAAATAACTTTACAATTTTGCCTAGCTCTTCCGTCTTACCCACCGCCAGGACACCCTTCAATTCGTCGACATTCTCATAGATATCTGCAATTCGCAGCTGTACTCTGTGAACTTCATATTTGGGGCATTGCAGTGCTATATGTACAATGTCCTCTAAAACATGACATTCATCGCAGAGCTGCGATTCGCTTCTTCCCATGAGGACATCAAATCTTTTGCCCATGGTGTGCCCTGTTCTTAGCCTCAGTATTAACTTAAGCTCATTCCTCGTCAAAGAAGACTCTACAAACCAGGGCACCTCTCGTGGTGTTGGTAGAATCAACGTACTCCATTTCCCCTTTTCTAATGATGCCATATGGTGAAAATCTATCCACATACTATGGCACATTTTCTTTATAGCCTCATTTCAGTCCAGGTTTTCTGGTATCCACTGATATGGTACCCCTAAATGGCCGGCTACCTTTGCCAGATCATCTGCCCTTTCATTTCCCTCAATGCCCATGTGCGATGGGATCCATTGAAGGCATAGATCTCCTCCTCTATTTTTCTTGGCGTCGATCTGGTCAAGGATGTGGTATGCTATGGTTTTACTGTTATGTGAGCGAGTTGCTGCGGCAAGATGTTGTAAAGCGCTTTTGGAGTCTGTTAAAATGACAGCGGATTGCGCCGAGAAATCATCGCTTAAAGTGTATTTAATTGCTTCGTTTATCGCGATGAGTTCCGCCGTCATTATTGGTATTGCTGGGTTTAGCTTCCAGCTCTTGTTTATACCTACTTCTGGTATCACAAGAGCTGCTCCTGCTATATTCTGATCTTTGGATCCATCTGTATAAAGGTGGCTCCATCCTGCGTACCTCTCTGTCAGCATTTTTTCGACACGCTCTCTTCCTTTATCGGATACTATGCTCCGTTTTGGTTTGTCTATTCCTTTGACCTAAAATAATGTTTATCGGTTTCTAATTTACAAAAATTACGTAGACACCAAGTAATATTGTTATGAACTACTATTGTTTAATAACATTAATCACCATTAATAATTGTAGGGCCTGGGATTAAAAGATAACAAGTGACAGGCAAATACAAAACGGGCTAAAGCAGTTTTTTCATACGCATACATATTTATTCGTAAAACTACTTATTGTTTTCTATTTAAGTTAACAGCACTATATCCTCAATAATGTATCAGACTCCATGAAACCTTGCGTGTAAAATGTTATTATTTAATAAAATCTAATGTCAATAATTGTGTACATACCCTTAAAATACTAATAAGACTGATAATCGTTGGAAAATAATAATACAAGATAGTTACCAGTAATGGTTTATTAATTGGACATAGTTATGCAGAAAGTAGCCAGTCCACAAAAAATAAAAAATGAGATATGATATAGATCAGATGCGAGAAGGTTTTCTCTACATTCTACTGAAAATAGCCAAGCCGCAAAAAAAAATACTCTTGAAATAAAATACTATTTACAATTTGACATTTCACATTCATTTTTAATAATCATGTTGTTACTAAAGTGCCATTATCTCAGCTCGATATTATTGTGGACTGGCTATATTCTGCATAACTACGTTCAATTATAATACGACTCAATTACCAAATGTTGAAATTAGTTAAACACAATTTACTATCGTGTATTATTTCACAATTTACTCAACGATAGATGTATACTAATAATATATATTTAATCTTCATCTCTTCGGTAGGTATTGATCATTTTTAGATTGTACTGTGTTATTAAAATAGTTTTAAAAATACATTTGACATTTTCACCAATTTCTCGATTCGCGTCATACTTTGGCGCAGCTTCCCGCTTATATTACATTATATTCCTTTGGCTGCCATAAAAACTCACTGTGAGAGGAAGGAATAAAAGAAAAATGCGTAAACCGTATCCCGCGTATATCTGTTTATATATTTTTATTTATTCGAGTATCGACAGGGCGAGAGAGTGGAGGAAATAAAATCCCTCTGAAAAATTGAGGCATGTAAAACCCGCGCAGAACTAACATTTTCAAATTTCATTATGCAGTTCAAAGGCATGCTACTACGATACCTTACGACATTTCGATTGAAGTAAACCAAACCGTAGTAAATCCATTCATGCTGTATTAAAGTTTTTTTTACATATTGCTTAAAAGAGAATAGTTACTGAAATCTGCTCAATCTTCTGTTGGGCCGATCAGCTACTGCAACTTGGTTTCCACAAAGAGAAAATACGTTGACAGATAAGATTTCTTCACCAAGAGCCAATCAAAATAACAATGGTTAGTCAAACTTGGAATCCCATATATACCATTCAGAGACATTGACTTAAGAAAAACTTCCTGGGAAGCATCCACCTTAGCTTTTAACAGCGTTTCTCATTAGTGAAATCACGGTATACACCCGGAATTGTGTAAAATTATTACAGGTTATAAAGAAAAATGCATGGAAATTCATTGTACGTTATGTATCGTTATATATTTATGTGTTGATATAAAAAATATAGCATCCTCGGTGGTGTAGGTATTTAGTATTACGCGTCTTTCTGAAGCCATGGATTTCGAGTTGATTCACAGTTGGCAAAAAATTATATCGTTTATTGATTATGTGGCTGATTCAGTACAAGGATCCGAATGAGTGAAAGATTAACAATCATTTTTAAATGGAGAATATCGGCCTTCACTTTTACTAATTATATATTGTGTAATATCATTTATTCGTTATGATCACTATAATCAAATGTCGGTCTTCATTGTCTCGAGAAAACGTTTGTATAAAACAAAATATATAAAAAATATAATGATCATTTCGTGTATTTTTGTAATATAATACAATTTTATTAAAAAAAGTGTAACAAAAATGATTTAAATATGAATATATTTAAGGGTTTCTTCAACATTCAATCAATACAGATAAAATACAATTTTACACCTTATTCGTATATAATACAATAATTAACAAATCTCGTGCAAGTAAAAAAATAATTATATATTACATTAATTCATCAAATTCAAAATCTTGACTGTTATATTGTAATAGATGTGATTTATATTTTGTCTATTGTTATCAAACTCCTTAACGCACCAATATTGTAAACATTATTTTTATTTTTAATATCTACTAATAAATTTTATAGTTGTTCTCCTCGGGGATACATTTTTTGTAATATTTAATACAGGCAAGAACGTAAATCGAGCCAAAATAATCAAATTCTCCTTTCGGGGAGTTAATGAAGCACCGAATTTTTCTTATTTACTAACTCCATTATCCAGCAAAGTGCGTTAAAAATCTCGAAGAAAGTATCGCATATAAATTAATTCCCATACCATAACCCTCTCCTTACCTCGCTCTCCGTCAAAGAGAGGAGAGAACATAAAATACGAAAATTAATTTGAACGAGAAACACAAATCATGCCTTAAAACTCTTGATAAAGAAAGCTTTTTGGGTGGCAGGCGAGCTTAGCATTAACTTCATTAAGAGCTTTAAACTGTACCACGCGAAAGTCCTACAGTAGGTTCTATTTCAGAAAGTAACTCCATTGTTATTGTATAAACTTTACAACATATTGGTGTATTATAATTTTGTATCTTCTTTTTTTCATCGTCACTTTCATAAATAAAGATCGTAAAAAAATCTGAAATAGGTACTGCGGAATAAATTCTGGATTAGCTTTCTTTATGTCTCCATATCCTCGGAGAACTGTTTATCTAAAATTCGAAATTTGATGCGGGCACACATATGAAAACATACCATATATGACTATTAAAACACCAGCGTCTACTCCAGCCATATATTTTTGTACATAAAATGATATGTATCTGGTACAGATCCTTACATTTTATTTATTAAAAATATATAAGAATAACGTACTTTTCTTTTCTTTAGTTTTGTTAACTATCAATTCACGGTGGAAATGTATTTTATTAATAATTTTAATTAAAACATACATTTTTGTACATACTGAATCCACTTTTTTTTAAATATCCCTCTGAGGCGGACTAAACTCGTACAAATATTTATTAATAAAAAAAAAGTGGATTCAATACAAAAAAATGTGATTTTCTTCATCCCGGTGCAACAAATCCATATGGCTATTGACCTTTTCTATATACATTGTATTTTCATGTTGTACAAACGCGTTCAGCTCTTCTTTTTTTACTAGCCACCTGAATGTATTTTCTTCACTCGTCCTTACTTGATTCCTGTTTGATATACGGTATAATCTAAAGACTCTCGTACAATGTATATAGCTCGTTGTTA
Source organism: Rhyacophila brunnea (assembly GCF_057557595.1). Taxonomy (NCBI): domain Eukaryota; kingdom Metazoa; phylum Arthropoda; class Insecta; order Trichoptera; family Rhyacophilidae; genus Rhyacophila; species Rhyacophila brunnea. Next base: position 26,281,448 of record NW_028233350.1, read on the forward strand.
TATCTTCATATGTGTGGATTTTATTGTACACAAATTGTTGTATTTATAACATAAGTTACAGACAAAATATGTTTTTGGAATTCTTGTGTAGAACCTTGTCTACATAATCATCCCCAAAATAACTTATTTCCTTGGTAAAGGGTTTTATTGTTGGCACAACTGGTCTGGCGTCATTCCAGATACTTGGGTGCGCGGGCGAGGCTTCTTTTCTTAAATTAGGTGTGTATATTTTATGTGATAAGCTTGCTAAATTTTCTCAGAGAAAAGAGGAAAATATTTATTCTCCGCAGGTACATACGTTCTCGTTTTGGCAAAGAAACAATCGCTGGGCGAGGCAGCCGCCTGCCCCTCTAATCTAATAAAATATTATTGTACTCTCCTTCTGGCCGATTTTTGGCGTTGGTTCTTTTGAAATTTTCATACCGAAAAGTGTTAATTGAATTTTAATTACAAGCTGTTTATGATAAGCTGCAATAAAAGAGAAAAATCCTTTTATATCGATAATTTTGAAAATCTTTTTTCTCTCAATTATTACTAAATTATTATGTAATCTCTAATCTTTTGCACAATTTACGAGATATGCAAAATTAGTTATTTTGAGATATATGTATAAATATAATGTTAATACTAAAGTTTTCTAAGCTCTTCTGTTTGATCAACCGAAATTATTGAAATAATAATGATTTTTAGTTTTATATCGGTTACCATTGTGGTTTTTTTTTTGTTTGTCGAATAAAAATTTTATTTTAAGATCTATCGTTAATTGATTGGAGACCACAGAATTGATATTTTTATATATACATATTAAAAACTAGTCATAAAGGATATCACTGTATTATTTTCAATATTGGCGAATTGTAATTTCTTTATTTTCGTGTATAAAATATACAATACTTAACTTAATTTTATGGACTGAGAGTAGTTGATGGAATTTATATTTTATTTTGAATTTATTTTAGTTATTCACTACATATGTAATTTGAGTATTTTTTCTGACCCTGCATTCATCTTTTACATAGTACCCGAAGATGCTGTAGGTAGACGAAATCAGTCGCAAAGAATACTCTTACAGAATAGCGCAAAACATTAATCAATTAAAATATAAAGTTTACTATTTATCGTGTGTTTAATGAAATGAAAACTAATGTTATATTTTCTTTCTATTTCAGGTAAGTGTTGAAATAATCTTTCCTTCAAATACAACGTAAGTGAGAAATGTACATTTCTATGGTGAGTTTATAAGCTTAATTAAAAATACTTATTATTCAATTGAATATATATCGATATATAGTTGTAAGTTGTCTATGTCGGAGGTTTGTTGTGGATTTAATATTTAAAACCAAGGATTCGGGGCAATTGAATATTAGATATTTCAATATATAGGTATAGGATATAGTATTAATCGAGTTAGTATTTACTTGGTAGAATTCCATTTTACAAGAAATGAAAATATAAATAATATTAAATTCTACAGGTTTTTTAAAAAAGGTTTTGACGATAGCTATTTCGGTTGTAACACCATTATCAAAACTAAGTCTAAGACTAGTCTTGATAATGGTGTTACAACCGAAATAGCTATCAACAACTCCTTTTTTAAAAAAACCTGTAGAATTTAATATTATTTATATTTTCATTTCTTGTATAGGATATAGATACTTAGTTTATCTAATAATTGTCAAGATTTCAAGAAGCTTTTGTTATGGGCGAAACACTATTTATTTAATTTATGCATTGATTTTTTTACGTTTTAATTTAAATCGATATATAGGTAGCCATATAAAATTGGTAATGTTATTTCAATCTCTTCGCTATTCGATATGACTACAAGATATATTGCATTAAGAAAAAAATTGAGTTTAATATTTATAAAAGTACCTAACGAAATGAAGAATGGGAAATATGAAAGACCTTGACCGGTCGAAGTATGGCTGGTTCGTTGTGGTTTTGATATTATGTAGTTTTGTACACAATAAAAAATAGACTGAGGCTCCTAATGCGAAGTTTGACACTTGTGTGAAAAATATCTTTTTTATCTTGTGTATGATTGATAAAGGCCGCGTCTGGTATCGAAAAAAATATGCGGACATTGAAAAATGGCTTCGGGCCTATTCTAAATGTAAAGTTATTCTATGTGGCGCACACGATCTCGGAAGACGCGGTTCTATCTCAACGCACAGCCGAATATCCAAGTGTTTCGAAAAACTTTTCGTATCGCACGGAATTACCCGTTAGTTTTCAAAAATAAATAACTCTCAAGGATTAAACTTCGGCTTTCCACACGTATTTAGAAAGTTTACCACCAAATTACAAATTAACCTTGGAAGTTTATTTTAATTCTTGTCTGGATAATTTCCAAGCTACTTACTTAACCGCATAATAAATGTGCTAGTTAACTTGAACTGTAAGTTTATTTTGTACTTTTGATTTTGTTGAAAGGTATTTTGACACACTTCTTAATTTTGATATAATTCGTTACTGAACGAAATTCTATGATATAATAATTAAGATGTATCATTATTTGAGTCACCATTTACTTGGTAGAATTTCATTTTACAAATGATAATATAAATTATATTCAATTCTACAGGCTGTTTCTGAAGCCGTAGTTATTTCGGTTATATCCCTACGACAATTGTATATCAACCGAAATAGCTATCGACTATCGAAAAATACATCCTGTCGAATTTAATATAATAATATGATATCATTTTGTAAGATGTACCTATCATATTATAATGTGAATATTTCAAGAATTTGTCACTTTTTTATATTCTCAAGTATAAGTGTATAATTTAGATAAATAATCATTTTTATAATAAATTTAATTATAGCACAGACTATAGATTAATTTTCTATTATTAACATATTATTGACATAATTATTAGCCTATAAAGTATGTGTTAATTCAGAGTTTTATTGAATTAAATTAAATACTACTGTCCTACTGCTAGTTTAATCAAACGTTATTAGTTGCATTCCAAATGGTAGTTTATAATATTAAGATAATATTATATACGAAAGGATTGCTTGTCTGTCGAAAATACAATGCGTTGTATTTGGAAGATAGCATTGCAGTTTTCCAATAAAAATATCAACGCGCAAGTGTACCAGTTTCCATGAGCCTAGAGTGCATACATCAGGAAAACTTTACTTAGAAAGTTTTTAAAAGAAAGTTTTATTTTAAGATTCAACAGAGAAACACTTTAAAAGCTTTACATGTTTCATGGGAGCATAAGTAGGCTGTGGAGGAGATGTGAAAGGGGGTTGTCCGTTCATCCCTTGCCATCAGATTGATGGATGACGCCCGTATTATAAAACTTACTTTCTTTCAGATTCGCGTTATTTCCCTTTTAAAGCCTCAGAGACGTCATATTTAACCGGGTTTATCGAGGAACATACTCACCGCTCAAACTATGAAAAATGACACCCCAAAAAAGCATTTTTTGTCGATTAGTTACTTTCTGTTGTATTTTTTTTATATATATATTATATACCTTGCATTGATTACAAATATATATGTATATTACAATAACACAAGACATAGTAAATAATACAGTATTCGTTTGGGGAGAATCATGAGTTCTTATCCAATTGTCTATATATACGAGTAACCATAAAATATAGTTACGATAACTCTAAAACTAATTGTGACATAATATATATACTTACGTTTTTTTTAACGAATAATGTATTTTCACGATCTTTTATTATATTAATTTAGTAGGTATATAACCCGAAACTAGCTTTAGTTGATGTCAGTTGTACATTTATTTACCATAGCGAATGTGGATAGTCCCAAAAGGTGAAACCCGAGTCGCTAAAACAATTAAAATTTAAATTATGATAAATTATATCTGAAATTATATGATTTTAATCAGTGAAAACTGCAGATTTGCATTCAGTTCTCTAGACTAGAAACTTTCCTCGCTAGCCTTTTATCGTTAATCTTTAATTCTAAAAGTTTTTTTCTCAAATAAATAGAAAACAAATTCCAAGTAAAAGTTTTTAGGACATTATTGGAACCGATATGCGGGCTACGATTCCACTTTTACTACCGGTATGTTTATTTGCGAAAAAGTAACTTTGGAAAGCTAAACATCGATTTATTTTATTTTCGTCCATTTTTCATTTAGATATCGAAAATCTTTGCTAGGTGCGTGCTCAATAGAGATTCAAGTATTATAATAAATACCCAAGTAATCAATAAAATTAAACATTTGTATATTTATATTTCACGAGAACCTTAATATTTAAACATATATTATGTTTTCTAGTTTTAATTTATAATTATTTGTAGGCAATAGAATTATTACAACTAGTTGAGTTAACTTTGCGTTTATGTTATTAAATTAATTATGTAAATAAACATCACAGATTTCAAAACATATTGTATATATTAATTTATTGGTGAATTAATAATATCTTTGAATAATAAATATTGTTCTGTATTTATATACTTAAGTACATAATTATTATCCAAAGCGATAATTTATGAGACATTGTTATTAAAAAAAATACTAGGCCACAGCTATTCATCTTGTTGGCGCATACGACCCGTGAGCCTTGGGTTGCTAATCACTGCTGAATAACAAAAATCCCTTTTATTTTTATTTTTAATAATTTTATAAATTTTAATAAAGGATTATTATTAATTTTGAAGATGTTAGCTCAAACATACTATTATAATGAGATTATTTTAATTAAATTTATCTCGAGATATTTCCTAAATACTTACTGCTTATAATTAGAATTATATTAAAAGGTGCGATAAAATAAATCTTAATTAGAAATAAATTTTGAAACCATATAATATAATTAGCATATAGATCAATAGATTTCAATTAATTTGTCTGAATAAAATTCCATCCCCAACGCAATGAATGGGTCAAAAGGGTTCTGAAACTTCTCCCAGTATAATACAACTCAGAAGGTTTATTTCAATAGAGTAGATCTTACTAAGTCGCTTGTACCCGTCTTTCTTTCTTATTGTTCCTTTGTATCGACACTATTTCATTTACTTATCTGAAATTACATCTACGCTCTTGGATACGCTAGTGGAATTCGAATAAAACCCTTAATTGCAAAAATATGCAATGTCAGTGGTACGATTTTATTTATATGCTAATTTCGTTCTAGTTCTAAAATGGTCGACGGTGAACACAATATGTTTTTCTATTATGTCATCATTTTTTATTTATTTTTCTATACTGTTTCCCTATTTTTCTACAACATAATTGTCACATTTGATGTGCAAATCGATCGAATAAAAACCGGTCAATAAAAATATTAATACACTCTATGTAGAAAATCCTTTTATAGTCAAATAAATCCGATCGTCATCAAATACATTAAATTGAGGATATATAATCATTTTCCATTATGGATTCAATTAAAATTCATTTTTTAAAGTTTGTTATCTCACGTCCTGTGATATGTGATATCCGTAAAGAAATAGTATCATCATAGTATTTTCACGAAAAACTAAAAAAACAACGGTACGTAGGTATCCTAAGTAACAAAAACGTAACACTAAAACACGACGTTATCTTCTTTAATTACTAACAATTCAATGCTTCTAATATCTAGAATATTATTTTTATAGCTAAAAAAATTTTTGTTGCTAAATAAATTTTTCGTGAATTATTATTTAATTAAGTTCACATTTCATCCATTCAAAAATATTTTTATTTAAATGTAATCTAACATATTAATATGTTGGTACTGTAATAAAAAAACTGGCCTTTAAATATTGTCTTGGGTAGTTTCAGAATGTCATATATTTAAAATATTTATTTATAGAATAATTATAATTAAAAAATTTATATTATTGTTGATTATACTCACAAAACAGATTATTTCCGTATTTCCTGACCATAATGTACATAACTTTTTTAGGTGTAGATCGAAGTTTATTTTTGAAGATTTAACAAAAACTTTACACAATATTTAAATATGAACACATCCTCAAAACTTTTGAATTATTTTCAACAGTGATTTTCGCGGCGGTAAAGTGTTGCCACGCTATATCCGGTGTAGCGCAAGCGCCGTAGTACTACACTTCCAAGTGCAGCATTTCCGGTTTAACAAACATTCCTCCTACACCCAAAAGCTCGGTGGATTACGACCCAAATGGGCGAGAAGACTACTCTCATTGACGTGCTAGAGTTTATTCACTGTATATTACACCATCTCTATTTAAAACTTTACTGTTAAATACTAAATAAATATTGTTATCCCTAACGTCAAGCTCGGGTGAAGTACAGTAGGACAGTTTACCCTCAAAGTATTTATCTCAAAACTTATGCTTGCTTAAAAAACATTACTAAAAATTTCTTAGTTTATTTTATATAAATTATTTTTCGAGTTTGCTGCACGCTGTTTTAAAACAAAATATTTTAATATTTATTACTATATTCAATGAGTACATGACATATTTTGTTTGTCTTTAAAATGCTATAAAATTACGATAGATATTTTCATCAAATTATGTATTTATCGTGATATCATAATAACGTTTAAGTGTTTATAGTATGCGCGAGCATCGAATAACTGGAAAAAGTTGACAGGTTTCGTAATAGAACAAAAAATTAAATAAATAATCCTCATATTTTCTTTACTTATTTCCGAGAAAGTAAAAATATTTTGAGTAGATACTAGCAGTATTAAGTAATATGTTTTATTATATTCTCCACACTATTGATATCTAATATTATATAAACAGATGGCATCTTAATAATATACGAAACTTCATTGCCATATTAATTAAAAAATATATAAATTAAAAATTTAGGTACACTGTATCCGCGTTGCGACGGGTTATCAAATTAATCATTAATAAAGCAACCATTATTAGGTAAGCATTTAAAGTTTATAATAATTATTTATTTATAATAATATACTGCTTTTAAAATTTTGTCATCGTATGTTAATTGAAAATATCTTATTATTATTAAAAAAAAAATGGCAATAATTTTGATTCCAGAACGCCATGTTATCTTGCTTAATTAAGATGATTTGCAGCTGTCATTATTTTTTGATATAATATGTGTAACTTTCGAAGTTTTAACGAAACGCCGACATTTTGTACATTTCAGCCTTTCAATATAAATATCTAATAATATAGAGGTGTCTTTGTTCTTAGCCCTAGTTACCTACACTGTAGGTATTAATTCGAAGCGTAACCAGCGAACTCAGCAATGGAGTGCTGTAATGAACTTTTTAAAATACATACCAAGTAGTATTAGTATATACTATAATACAATGACTTTCATTTTCATTACTTGCAAGTGTTAATCCATAAATAGAAATTTTAATTGGTTTTAAGTAATTTAGGTCTCCTTTGAACCTATCTAATCCTAAATTGCTACACCACTGCACGCGCACCGCTCTTCCAATTCGCGAATTCACTTTGTACTATTCGAACTCCAATTCTTCAGTATCCCCATTTTACGATAGCAAAGCTTAGACAGTCGGATCCGTCTTTTTAAGTCGAAGCCTTCTTTTTCAAGGCTGTGCGTAGGAGTAGGCGTTTGCGATATCCCATCGAACTTTTCAATTCGATTAAATCATTTTTTTTTATTTCGCACTGAGAGCTTTGAAAGCTCTTAAACTGGTTCTCTCTACAATGATCGAATCTCAATTTAAGCTTCGTAAAAACAATACCATTCGCGGAATAGATTTTTGCAAAAGTGATTCAGACGAATTTTACTGACGAACATTTTTTAGTGTTAATCATAAAAATTTATAGCGCTTTTGCCTACCAGTGTTATTTAGTAGGGCTTTTAAATATCCTGGAAGACTATCTACTTTATTTTAAGTTATTATAAATGTTTCTGGAATATACATTTTTTTTAGAAACGTGCTTCAATAAAATATTCATAAGATATTTTCTTTTGTATGTAATTAACTATCTACCATAGTCATGTCTCCACAAAGGGGGGCTGACAGGGCTCTAGCCTTGAGGCCCGGGCTCAGGTAGGGCGCGGCGCGGCGTGGCGAGTCGACCAGTTAAGTGATATAAACACACATCAAAAATTCTCTCTACTAGTAAAAAAAAGTCGCTACTTTTCTTTGATAATATTATTATTTAAAATTATGCGGTTGTACGATACATTTTTTTTATTTTGTACTTGAACTCTTTAATTCAAATGGATGTATTAAAATATACAAAAAAACCACTAAATATACACATTAATTTTACCGCGTACCCCATTTCGAAAACCCTACTGTAGAGCGTCACACTGCCTTTATATTTAACGATAGGTAGAGGAGCCCGCCAAAAATCCTAGCCTGGGGGCCCGCTTTAGGATGTGGGGGCCATGACCATAGTAAACATATAATTCATTACATGTTTAATTATGTATCTTTTTCGTTAATATTAATTCGAAATTCTTTGTATCCAAAACATATAATAAAATTATTCTTTACTCCAAAGTACCTAGTTACTTTATCAAAAAAAAAAATTTTATAAGAACTGGCTTTGTAGATTTATTCACTAATCTTCATTTTCATTTAATACTGAATGGTGTCCTAAGCACTCGTTGAACTGCACCGCGTAGACTCATTTTGAGGTTAACTGGTTTTCATAACCTGTCAAATAGTTCTATAAAATGACAACATCGCGTCTTGCTTACTCTTGAAGAATGAGATTGGCGAGACAGTCAGCACTTTTACGTGTAAAGTTTAAATAGTTTAAAATACACATTGTTGCTGCAAGTAAATTCATGCACGTGTACACTGTACAGACGCTATATTATACGCTCGCATAATGAGCTTATTTTAATGGCGAGTAGTGGATGGAAAAGTATGTATGAATATGTATAGTTTTTGTGTGTAAATAAAGTTTGGCGACATAAAATTCAAGCTTAGTTTTAAAAAGCGTGTTTCAGGTGATTTATTAATAAATTCTGAAATTCGGAAGTAAGTTCTATCCAGTCAAGTTTTGAGACAAGAATGATACTATTTGATAAGCTCCATGCACTTTCAATGTCGTACCGTCGCAGGAATGTAAACACAAGTTCTTCGTTAAATGTGCAAAACTCACAATTATGTAAAGCACAAAGATACGTCTGCAGAACGATCCACCGTCCGCAGGTAAAGTATGCCGGCCGAATTATTCAGATTTGCAAGCGCGGATTGTCGGCAAAGTTTGTCTCGACGGTTAGCTGACATAGTCACGGATACACATAAATGCTAATTCGATTCCTGGCCGTCAGATGGAAATGTCCCCACCCCCACCTTCCGACACCCTGCAGGAATTATCATAATTATCGGGATTTGTTTTCAGTTAGCGGGCTACCTGCGGTGGGGGAGGTGCGGCGATGTCGAGTTTTAATCCGAAGTTTGCAGAAACACTTCTCGTTTTGCTTTATACACTGGCACTGTCAAGTTTTGAATGGAATATTATAATATTATGAACATACCTACGTGAATAGATGTTATATTATTTCACAAAAATGCACTAATATATAAATAAATATAAATTTCGAATACACTTGAGCATTAAAAAGTAATGGCATAATAAAAAAACATAGACTATAAATAGTAATCTTTTTAACATCTCACTAGTGATCTCTGCATTTTTCCATCTGTATGGTCCATAGTGGCCTTTACCTGGTCAGACCATGGAATAGGGCACCTCCCTCTTCTTCGTCTGCACTATGTGTTTTCACTAACGATTAGGCTTTCCAAATCATCGTTATTTATACTTTTTCGGTGTGCAAGTTAAGTACTATGGAACTCTCTGGAGATATAATAGTCTGCTTTTTACTTTTAATTACTGTAATACGAAGATTTTTTTTCTTTTTACGCCTACTCCAGTTTCAAAGATATCAATTTTTCTTTCTGTTAAAGAGTGGAAATTATTAATGACCTGACCAAGCTAAATTTATTTCCAATATTGATAGATGTATTTAAATTATTAAATAATCTGTCATAATGGTCACTGTTTAAAAATATAACGCTTTTTTTCGTTATACTTATAGTCCGAAAACATAAAGAAAATGCTATGTATACTTCAATAACTTAATTTAACAATACTCTAAAACTGGTAAATAGTGCTCACTTAATAATACGGCAAACTGAATCAATAGAACATTCCATATAATATTTATTATAGCGCGACTCATAATACTTAGTTCGAAGAAAACAAACCAATCGTCCTGTACCACACTCGGTTTTAATCGAGTGTATTAAGTATGAGGTCCTACATTTGAAAGTGAGGCATCAGCAGTTTTTTTATGACTGGGAATGTGTCAGGAGCAGACCCAAGACTGAACTCCCCTTGCATTCAAGTATGCTTTGATGAGTTTACTGAAACACAAAAATTGACAATGGGAAAGAGGAGCACAAACTAAACTGAACAAACAACAAAAAACAAATGATTAAAATTAATAAAACCATTTCGAACAGTACGGATAATAGTTAGATTAGAAACACAACCAATTAAATTAATCTTATGTTTTTCAATTCATTAGTCTGGTGTCTATTACAACACAGTAGAGTCGTAAACATGTTAATAATTATTGCTGTCGCAAAAATATACTTATTTTACTCAAATCGTATTGTTTTATTTCCTTAAAGTTTAAAACATATACCTACCTACCAAAAAGACATAGGTATCTTCTCTCGTAGTACGAAATGTAATACGTAATTGTAAACTTCAAATTATTTTCACTTTTGTTTTTGAAACGTGTTCTCTAAATATCATTATCAAGTTTTGACTACTGACTGTCAGATCATCTGGAATGTCGAGTAATTGATGGTTGGATTATCGAGAGTCTTCTTTACGAAACTTCATATTTAAAGACCTAAACTTATAGGTACTAAATTACTTATTCGCAAGAAATACATATGTTTAATGTATTTGTTAACGACTTTGATATTATTATATTGCTTTGAATTCATGATATATCGAATACTATTGTAATGTTCTTTTTTTTAATTCAGATTATAAATAATACAATCATTATGTGTATTTTTGACAACTAGTGTATGACGTTATACAGGTATAATATACATATATTTTATCTTCATCATTCGGCATTGCCATTTGAAATTTAAATCAGTCCCGGCGAGCTTCTACATTGTCAGTTTTGGTCGTTTCAATTAATGCCCCTCCCGGGACTCGAGTTGAGTGAACGAATACAATACTTTGTGCCCCTTTTTTGGTGCTTATGCTGTGTCCATTTGGATCAAATTTGCATAATTCATGCAATTATTTGCCGCCTGCATTAAAATAATTGAAAGTCGTCTATTCTAAAGATTGCATTTTTTTGTGTTCGTTCAGCAGATTAAGTAATTATCAAATTCACACTTGTTCTAGCGAAATACTAGTATACATTTTTATTTGTAACATTTAATATGTGCTAGTCTTGTATTTATTTCCACTTACGTTTATTAAAATGTAACTAAAATATAAGTATCATCACAAATATATTATGTACTACTACTTACTGCATTTGATTAAAATGTCAGAATTAAGAAAATGTTCTTCTACAAAATGACATTTTTTGTTTTACTACTGTATTTTACTAGAGGTGCGAATGATTTAGTTAGGTTAGACCAGGTCTGGGCAAACTTTTTGGATAAAGAGCCACATTAGGAATATAAAATGAACGGTGGACCGCAAATAAAATACTATTTTTAAACATACCTACATTATATTATTATTATCATGAAAAAGAATTTTCAACATAAAACAATAAAAGATTCTCTACTAGTCAACAATGTAATGTGATTGTTTACATTACCTAACTGTTTTACATTTTTCAACATTTTTTTAAATTTTAGGTGTCGAAACAAAAGCTTAGATTCTTAAAACTGCGTGTAAATATTCATCGATGATGCTTTATCGTAGAGTTTTTATTGATATTCATAATTGAAAATGTTTGTTCAATTATCTAAGTTGATCCAAAAATAACCAACATTTTTTGAGCAGAATCTTTTAAGTTGTTCGAATTTTTCTGAATTAAAAGTGTTGTGACATTTGCGGATTTCTTCTCGACGGTCATGTATATTAAAATTTTATTTTTAATAAGGCGTTAATATGTAGAAAAAGGTAACCTTTTTTCAGAAATACGATTAAAGCTCGCGGGCCCCACATAAATACTTGGTAGTTTGCCCAGGCTTGGGTTAGACTGTTATATTTTGATTAATAAGTGTTTACTATCTGTAAGAATAACCTACAATATGATAATATACACCGCACATAATATATTGAGTTTAACATTAATGTAGGTTTACTCAAAATTTATAAACCATTCTGTATATGATAATAATATAATATGTACATTTGAAAATCTTCATGTCTCAAGTCTGATATTGCCAAATATGAGTTGACTAAAGTATCTATCATTATTATAATTATATATTTAGGATTAAATTTAAATTTAGAGTTTATTAATAACAGACATCTTATAAATTGAATTAAGTACTTATTTTTTGTAACTAGTGGAAATATACGTATCTACATATTTAATTAATTTAATTATTAGCTTATCTTATATTATATTATAATAAGTATTATTATGTATTCTAGCACTACAATTCGATGTGAATCTTGGCTCCCTCATGAGGAGATTTTGTAACATTTTTACTATGAGATATAATATATGTAAGTAATTCGCTCAATCCACTAGGTCCATGCTCTGGATCGAAAAAATATAATGAAAAACAAAATATAAATATACCCGAACCGAAATTCAAACACGTGACCCACGACTTACTAAACGAATTACATAAACTCATGAATGATAATATTTCAAATTCGTATAAACGCAACAACATCAAAATGCATGATTATAGCTTGATTATATTGTCAGTATAGTATTAAAATACTAGTAGTTATTGAGTGAGGTAACTATTGGTTGTATTTGTATAAGAGCATTACTATACATACCTTGTTATATATTTGAATCAGAACGATTCGCATATATTTCACATGGTAACCGCATTTTCCAATGCTGTAAAATTTTATACGAAAATCGCATTTTACGCAGGCAAATCAAACTCGTTCGCTAGATATGGAGAAATAAATTTCCCCTCTCTTATGTTTGCAATTCTGACGTCACGGTTGCATTTTGAGACGTCTGATATTTCGCAAAATTTGATTTTCATGAAAGTGACAGGTTGATTTGTGAATTTATGGAGGGCATTATTTTTATTCCACTGAGAAAATAATATAATCCCAACAAAAGAACGGGATTTTTTGTACTCACATAAGAATAAAAATTCTTACATATCAAATAATATATGCATTTTTTCCGTGAATTGAATTTACTATAGACTTTATTATCAAACATGAGCTACAAGCAAGTTATAGATTTATAAATTTGAATTATTAAAACAGTTTAATTATTTCATTTAAAATATCTTCAATTTAAACTTAATAACTTTATTATACTGTGATAATGTGGTAAATAAATCTATCACATGATATTGACCACAAACAAAAACTGTTTATCAATGGGTTATACAATTTCTCTGGAATCATTCCAAGAGTTCTGTAGACATTGCATCTTTTCATTTATGGCCGTATATTAAATATTCTTAAATATAAATATATATATATATATATGTATTATATATTATTGTCACATATACACCAAGAAAAAAGTTCCAGCATTCGCAGATCTTTCTAAAAACATACAAGTGTATGTACATAATAAATGATCTTTCCGTACTTAGGTAACCTTGTCTTCTATTCAAACGGTGCAAAATTCAAAATGTATTAAATAATTAATAAGGAAGCACTCACTTACAAATATTTAGTCAACAGTTTCTTCTAAGGCTTTTCTTGATATGAATTTCTCACAACGGATTGCAAAACTAATATTGATCTAGCGATGAATAAATGTTTTTCTTTTTCTCTTTCGCCCGCATAAAGGCAAGCTAGAATAAGTTATATTATTGGCTGTGAAAGTTTGCCTGTTTGCCGTCTAGTCTATAGCCAGCTCTGCTAGCTGCACACACTTGTGTTTTTTACGCGCTTTTCTTCGTAATTAACGCGCTATGGAGTGTTTAAGCTCAGCATTGTACGTAAAAGCTCGCAAATAAAATTTGTGCTTGCGCGAACCTGCGTCGAGAGCTCAATTAGCAAACTACGTTACCAACTTCGTGAAAAGTTGAATGCGGTATAAAAATAAATATATACGCTATTTTGTGTGGAAATGGTGTTTGAGAGAGCTTTATTATTTTGTTTATTCAATACGTAATGCTATTCTACAGTTTTTTAGTCATGTATATACAAAACTGGTTATATTTTAACTAACTTGATTAACTAAATTTAGGGTTTATTATACATTTTTAAATATTATATACCATGGTAATTTCAACCTACACGAAGAATTATATAAATCAAAGCGCTTATTGAAACAACAATAATATGTTTCTTTGCTAGACACGAGATTCAAACTCAGCTGTCATCTATCCACTGATTCAATTATATCATTTTTTAATATAAAGCCGGCAATTATATTTTATTTTTTGTCGACGATGGTGATGGTGCAATGGGCAAAGAAACGACCTGAACTATCACATCGGGTTAATTGGGATGTATTTATCATTGGTTAACATCGAAAATTTATCGTTATTTCGATATAATTTAAATATGTACATAGATTATATTATACTCACATCTAAGGAGACTACAATTTATGGAAAATATTATATAAATGACATTGTTTCATGAACCTGATGTTTTTCTTTATATCAGGAGGAATAATTATTATCTCTTTTAATCGATTTTTAATTAAGTACGTGTTACTGTAGTACCTACTGTGACCTTCTAAACTAAGTGATAGATAAATTTTATAAAATGGTGTAAGTTTTCTGCCCTTAGAAGATTTTTTATATTACTTTTCTGTCGAATTGTTTTCATGCAATTAAATTGTCGGCTTTTAAATACTAAAAAGTTGTTCTAGAAAAAGTCTAATAATCCTCTTAAAGCACATTTAGTAAAACGTACTGTTAGGATTCTGATAAAATTACACTTTTCCACCGAAAATGCGAAATTTTCTCCCCCCGCAAATACATAAAGTACGGCTCGCCCGAGCCTCGAACTAAGCCTGTTAAAATTTTATGCCTTGCACAATTTCTTCGGGATCTGGAAATGTTTGAATTATTATAGCTGGCTACGCAGGTTTTTTGGGAATCATATAAAAGACGTACGCCACGTGGTTTTAAGTGATTTGGTACGGCCACTTCATTGCCAGCCTTCAGACGTTTATTTTCTCTCTCTGAAATGAATTAAATGAAATATTGAACCCTTTGGACCTTAAATGTGTGGTAATGGCTTATCGTAAAACATCTGCATTACGAATGAACGATATCAACAATCGCGTTTTGTATGCTTGAATATAATTTAATTTTGTATTAACTCGTATGGTGGCAGTTTGTCAGTAACAAAATACATCATTGACTAGGTACTGTAGTAAAAAAAACTATCCAATTTGCCATGCAACCGGTCTCGTTTGCTGCCTAATATTAATTTTGTACACTGGCAGAACCGGTAGTTTATAAGCGTTTTTGTTTCATTCTGCTCAGTCCTGAGTTATATATTTCTGGATATCCCCCATCCTACATCTATTGGTGTCACATGGTCAAGGAAGAATTTTTTATCACAAGCATCAATTATTTTTGAAATCCACTACTATAATAAATAGTCCAACGGTTTGGTGGTCTTTCGTAGCATTGGACCGACACTTGAAATGTATTATTTACTTGCACTCATACGACCAGTTTCCATGTGTGGACTTCCGACCCATCAATGAAACATAGTTTGGATGCAGATGAAGATACAATAAATTATAAGCTGTACGCTTTGTACAGGGGGGCGCACATTGTAAATTTCATAAAATTGTCTTAGATGTCTGGGCCATGTTCATAAATAATGTAGACACGCATGACAAAGAAACTGACAATCTGGAAGCCGGACGGCAAACCTGGTGGACCTCGCACAAGATAGTGGGATAGTATCGAGTTGGATTGAAAGACCTCGAGTGTCCTAAACCAATGTGGTCTCACAGGCCCTGTCAGAATTCAAATTAGCGATACCCGATGCGGGAGACGAATTATTGTTTTCAATAAGGCATATTTCTCAGCCGGCACAAATAACTTTTGACTCAGTATCAAAAGAGTAGTTTGCGTGCCAAAAATCCTTAAAGAGACCTCGATAATAAATGCGAGGTATCCATACAGGCAACTAGAAAAAAAACTGAGGTAAGTGGCTCGAGACAGACCTTGATGGATACAGATGCTGGAGCAGGCCAAGTGCAAGGAAGATGAAAATTGGCGACATACTTCACCGAATACAAATATGTAGTTATACATCAAATATATCAGAATATAACTCCGTAATTCTTACTTGTATTACTTACTTACATGTATTTAAAACATCCTTCCTGATGACATAATAATATGCCTTAGGTTAAAATTATTTTGTTTGTTTTTCAGTAATATTTTGTATACATACGTTTATATTATTATTGTGGCCGTGGTCGGTGTTTCCAAAATCGGTGTTTTAATATTATTGTAGGTATAACACTGTGATAATACTGAAAACTGTTTCTAGTGTGTACAATAAATTAAAATTTACGACGTCATATTCCCAGTGATATCGGTAGCTAGCAGTCATTTTTCGAAACCGACGCAGAATCGCCCGGCAGATAACCGAATTGTGTTGTTGGCACTTTGTTATTACTATTAGGTGTATTATAATATTTTCATCGAAAAGATTTTTATATTTTATCACAATTTAACTCTCTGTAGATAAATTAACAGCATCTGTATCTGTTATGTTATGTAGATTAACGGTTAAGCAGCATAATGGCCGTATAAGCTTTATACCACTGTGATATTTATATAGATCAGTGTATCCCAAACTTGCAACATCCTCGCCCTTAGTTACATTTGTAAAAATATTCTTGGGATATTTTATGTAATTGTTTGACAATATGACGTATAATTTTATCATTTTTTGTTAAATATACATAAATAAAAGCATAATGATTAATACTTTACTTTGAAAACTTGGTACAAATAACATTAATACAAATACATTATCATTGACAATATAACCGATTATATGTATCGGATTTGTTAATTTTATTTATTTTATTAATTATAAAAACAAAATTATTTTATTATGATGATCATGGATTTTGTCTTTTTTATTTCTCATAATAAAAATTTCCTTCACCATGTAGAGAACCATATATTATTATGATTCGCATATAAGACACGCGACAATGCAAGTCTTCTTGCTTGATTCCAAATGTATCTCATTGGAATTAATTCATCTATTTGGAATGATCTTTCTTGCTAAAACACTTCTATATATTATATAACCACTAGAAATAAAAACAATTTAGAGAGTATTGTAAAAACCATTAATTAATTTCTTCGCAATTAAATAAGATACCAATAGCATAGTGGTCAGTGCACATGGGCGCGATTCCCAAGCGGCGCAGGTTCAAATCCTGCTGGGTGTCGTATTTTTTTCAAATAGATTTTTTTAGTTATTATACCTATATGTTCTCAGAAGTGTTTTCAAATTATGTATGTTCAATAAAATAATGTTACATTCTTATATATTGTCAACTAATCGTTAAAAAATTAGTAATTTGTTTTTTTTTTCAATAACATTGGCAGTTAACACCACCATTCCAGTGATACCCTTAAGTTGTTTAAACAGTACATTACATTATACAAATTTTAATATTTTCAATATCAAAAACAAAAACATGATGTCTATCCGTTCAAAGGTCGCCAAATTTTACGCGGCGTTTGGAGCTGGCTTTTAATAATTTAAAATATAAAGTTAATAACTACATATGTATTGAGATTATAAAATAATGAATTGGTAAGTAGGTATATACTTACTATTAATAAAGGAAACTGTTAAAAAGTGGTATGTACAGCCTTGTCATCTAAAATGTTTAATGTTCAGTAAATTTTGCAAACTTCATCTTCAGGTTTTTTTGTTTTCTTCTTATGATTCTTCTTTTTTATCAGTGGCATGTAATCCAAAAATTTTGATTATCATTATAATTTTATACCAAACCTTTCTTTAAAATCCTCTAGCCATGAGGTCCTGGATTTTACAGACATTCCGAGTTTATTACATTTTCCATTTGTTGATCAGTTGTAACACATTATACTTATCGTATGAGAGAAAATGTCAGTAACTAATTTGTTTTTCGTGTAATAGTCACGAGGATATGAATATAAGGCTATTTTCCTACACGGTTCATAAATTTATGAATGGTGACTTATGTACTCATTTTGTATACCACAGAAGCATATTTTAAAATAATATGGCGTTCTTTGCTAACTGTATCATTGTTATGTACTTCTTGAGAATCTTAAATTATGTCACTCTTGATTACTTTTTCACAGCCGAGATGGCGGCTATTTTTTATGTACTCTTCATTTCATAATATTCGTATTTTTAGTCGGAACAGAACCACAATGCACAATGAAAAATCCTAATTTTACGGCACCATAAGATAAAATTCTTTTATCTCGCGCGCTCGTCCCCGCTTTAAATGCCTTCTTTATTTCAAAATTTAATATTCTCGCAAACAGGGCGACCGTAAAAATGTTGTATCCACCTTATCCGAAAACTCTCAAGACGCGAACCTCCCTATTCCCACCCCATCACCTGGAGGAGCCTGCCTCATTCCTGCGTTGCCAGGGTCGGCTTTAATTAAAAGGTTTCGCCCGCCCCACCTCAGAAAAGGGAAAAACAAAAGATCGCAAATCTCCGCAAAGTTTGCACACAAGTACGCACTCGCATTAAGAATCATTTCCTTTCTCGTCCAGGGTCGTTTATTCCGAAGGCTTGCCAAGTAATTGTGACCTGACCGGGAGCCCTAGCCGTATACTTGTATGGGAAAGCAGCTCCTCCCGCGAAAGAGGCTTTTAGGGCTACCCCCAGGCGGTGTTGCGTCTTAACCCCTTCCCACTACTTCGACTGTAACCCCGTCCCAATCCTTGATCTCTTTAACAAAATAGGCTAAGTTTTTTTTATCTAAATATTCTTCCTAGAATATCCTTCCATCCATGTACGTAAAAATATTTCCAAAAATATATATAAATCATTTACATGGGTATAAATAATATAGCATTAAGTACAAACTTTAAAAATATATATTTTATTAGAAGAATATATCCGACTATAATATATTCTATCTATCATTGTCAATAGAAATGAACTATTGGCATGACAATGACATTTCTAGAATATTAGTTACTGTATGTTAAATATTATATCACAGCACATTTTCGACGTTACATTGTTTATAATTTATTTGTTTAATGATCACGTGACTTATTATGTTGATCGTGTAAAGTAAACAGGAATATTCATTGAATGAAGACCGTTGTCATTACAGGTAATGGTTTACATTTTTAGCCGATATGTCAAAATCAATCTAAAAACAGAAAATAAAAACACACTTATTTTTAGATTTTACTCAAATTTCTCTCACACGAATTCATTTTGCCACACAAATCTCTAGCATTTCCGTTCGATGGAATCTCTCTTCCTCGCATCCGACCTTTTTACATAACCTAAAAACGGAAATACAATTTAGATTCCTACTCGTTTGCAGTTTTCCAAGTCGACTTGTAAATTAGAGTGGGATCTTTCAAGAGGACGGAAGAATTTTCCTGCACCTTTTTCTCGACTTTCATTACATTTTGTCTGCTTTTATTTAGCTTTGTATTGTATGAATCGTGAAATGAGTTTAGTTTGACATACAAACAACAAAAGTTTACGTACCCAATATACCGGTTGATATCTAGATTTTACTAACATTTTAATCAGAATTAAAGATGTTTCATTTGTACCAAGCAATCAAACTTTTTGCATAGTCGGTAAACATTCGAAAACTTTACAGAGTAAAATGTCCTTCTTTTGTTACTTAATTTATATTGTCAGGGTAATATATATAACTGTGTCAGAAGTCTAAATATAACTTTCAAACTACCTAGATTCTTCACTCAGGATTTTGCAGTTGCAGTTTCTATGACAAAAGTTAAGCTTCAATTACATTGAGCTTCTTTACGAACTGTTTGTTGGCGAATTTATAATCTGCCTGTAAAGTCGCCCAGTGTAAACATCGAACATGTTAGCTTCTTCGATGATTACACTGGGCGACTTTACAGGCAGATTATAAATTCGCCAACAAACAGCTCGTAAAGAAGCTCAATGTAATTGACGCTTTAGATATTGATAAGCAGGATTTAATCAAAATGGAAAAATCGCATCTTATTATAAACTTTAATTATAGTATAGCTCGATACTAGATTCACCTTGATTTATATCTTCATATCTTCGTGAATCTTCTTATAAAACAGGTCTTACTGTATAGATAATGTGTACGACTCATTACTTTGCCCTATAGGTACTTAGTTTTGGACATTTGGTTTTATTGAACTGAATATTTATTTGAACACTTCTTGTAAATATTCTAGATGATGAATCCCCAGTGGGTGAATGCATCGGTTAACAACCTAAAACGATAACTTCGGAAGATAGTTGATTTATGCGACAACACTCTAAATTGTAAGTATGTTGTACTTATATTGTTATTTAATTTGTTTTATCCGTTCATAACGTTTTTTGCAATATTATGATTCTTAGTGTGCTAAAAACATATTATTTCTCACAGTTAGAATAATCCGAATATACTGAAAGTTAAACTCTATAATAATCAAATATAGAACTATCCATAATACAATATTTGGACCCATTGCATTAGTAGGTACTGATTTTTTTTTAAATATATTTCATTTTTAGATTTGCAAAATAACTTTTTTTTTATCTCGAATTTAATATGATAAATATATCGTCACAATATTAAAAATAAGTAAAAACAACTAAGACACTTATCATATCATAATTTTAATATCTATACACCTTACATAATATTATGATATTTGTTTCCGTTTGCATACGAGTTAGTATTAATTTAGTAATTGCTCAGTTATATTATGATACTGTGGTTAAAACAGTATTCAGTGACTGATTATTTTAGTTAATGTAAACACTACTCGTAATAAATTATAAAACTGAAGTAAAGTATCATTTGCCAACTTTTATCATTTGGAGATTAAGCAAACTTTGGCGGGTCTCGTCGAAATCGACATTTGGTGGTTGCTCCGATGGATGGAGGAGCGAGTTTTATTTTCAGCGTAAACAGTCGGTACAAGAGTATGTTACAATACTTATGATACTGTTCCGAGGTCCGAGTTTTGGTGGAACAGAATGCGGTACGGAGCAACTAACACGAAGCTTACTGATCGGACTGAGATTAAGATTGATACTAATATGTATTTAGACTGACTAACTCATCAACTATGACCCACTAATTATATACATGAATATTTATTTGGTAAATTGCGAGTTATTTCTGATGAAGATTGCAATTGAGAAATCTGCTGGCCTCTGCATTATTTTCACTTCGAACGTTTCGATCCCATTAATTATTACATTGTCGAAATAATGCTGACAAGGCCCGAAGTCATAAATAGGATCATATAATACTTTTAATTAGAAATTAAAAATAATTTTATTGTGTGATACGCCCATCGTGCCTAACTCAGTGCGTGTCCGCTGACCAAGATTTCTTTCGCAAAAAGTGCATACATTATTCAGAAGGAACGAGCGCTCGCCCCTTTACTTTGGCTTAATCGTCCGCCCACGGGTTAGGTTAGGACGGTTAGTGCTGCCGCCTCCTGGAAATGCATTACAAAAGGGCTCATTAGGTGACGGCGCCGGGTCTTATACCACACCACTCTGTCGACGATGTTGCCTCTTTGCAAGAAAAGGCGGACTGATGATAATGTCGATTGTTTTCTTTTTATTTAGTTCACCCTTTCTATTCAATTTGCGTTAGTAGTCAGTGTAGTTACGATTCATTTTGAATCTATTCAACCTACATACATTGTATTAACTTTTTTTATACAATACATTATTCAAAGGATTCTTAATAATCAAGTTTCTGATAGTTTATTTTATCCTATTACAAACTTGTAAACATAAATAATTTGAAATATGAAACACATACTGTTTAAAATAAAGCAGGTACAGGCCATATTCATTTTATTTACACTTTCTATCCGAAATTTATTTCATCTTATGTACTCAATTATTAATGATTAGGTACAAATTTAAAGTTTATTGAAGTTATACTTCTTTAGGCACGTTTGGAAAATCAGATCAGAGTATATTTTTGGCGTGTCACATATAACACATAATTTATTTTTTCACACGAAAAAAAACGCATTCGATTGGATTCGAACCATGATTGTTCGGTTATCAGCCGAACGCACTTGCCTTTACACCACAGTATGATAATGGCAATCGTGATGATTATACAGTATAATATTATAGTTTAGAATTCTTCCGTTACCTAGGCAGCGAATTTATTATATGTTGGTACGAAGAATTGTTCCGTTCCCTAGGAAACGAATTTATTGTTGTTGGCCAAGATAAAATAAAAACAACGAGAAATAATTAATTTATTTATTTAGTGATATAAGTTAAAGTGTCTAGAAATAAACCAGCGGCACTCCAATAAGCGGCCCTCCTTTATTCTAGTTGTTATTGATATATTGACGTCATCGCGGTGTGCGATTATTTTATTTTGTTACGCCAAGAAGTATAACTTATAACGCGCGTACATACGTACACACACACCGATTTTTTTGACACAAGTATGAATTTTATATTCCATCGTTTTTAAAAACCTCAGAAACATACATTTCAGATTCTAAAAAAAAGGTTGACCAGATGGTTTGAACTGACATCGTTCACTATCCGGACGAGTATTCTAACATTTAAGCTATGGTTCCATCTTTGGGTTAAGGTTAAGTGAATTATTTTTAATAACTACGGTTATATAATGTACTTTAAATTCCACCAAATGAAATCAGAATGTGTTACATTTATCTTTATTATCACTAAATAAAAACAATATGTTAGGTTTTATCGAGTATAAAAAATATCTCAATTTTATTTTTGAGTTTAAAATATATTATAATTATTGTCAATGTTATTAGGTTTGGGAGAAAGAGATGTATAGTATGAGCAATGAATAACTGATAAAAAAGCATTTGTAAATTAGTGTGTTATTTCTATATTATGAATAAAAAAAAATAACTATTTAAATAAATAAAAAAATAACTAAAAAATAAATAATTATTTGTTCTCTAAATCAGAGCATGTAGATATTCGTCGTTGGTTGGAAGACTATTGGTTGTTAACCATTCGTTTCATAATTTATATCTCCGATTCAATAATAATTTAGTAATTTGCTACTACAGGTACCAACTTTGTTGACATATAATAATATTAATGATTTATTTATATATGAGTACGTATCCGTATGTGTGGTTGTGTTATATGTCATTTTGATGATAGTTGCAAGAATTTTTTATACGTTGGGTAACAGTTTATGGTCAATTTGTTATTTAATAATTGAATGGCTGTGTTGAACAGTTTTGAGGGGCGCTTTTAAATCTTTATAAGTATACATTTTTTATTTAAATATTAAACGCTTTCCGTATAACCAATAATTTAATATTCCAGCATGTATTTTATATATTCAAAACAAACCTTATTTCTTATTTTTGAAACCTATTTGAAATTATTATAAATAAAATAAAGATAGATAAATTGGTGCTGTTTTGTTTTATATTGTAAAATTGAATCATTTGTTCTGTGTCGTGAAACATCGTTATCAAACTATTTCGTAGCGCTAAAAGTGCCCTCTTGAAAGTCTCTCTCCGCCTCGCAGCACCAGACTGGCTCATATCATTACCGGAGCTTTTTCTCTATAGAAAATAGCGCTTTGTAAAGTTTTTAATTTGATATGCGGCGGGTAGGCTGTGGGCCAGCGCGGGGCGAGGTGGTGCAGAGTGCCTCTCACTAGTGCCAAGTGCAATGTTTGTTTACCGCTGCTGGGACAACGCAAACTCCAGCCCTGGAGTAGAGCTTTTTTTAAGGTACAAACTTTTTTTTTTTTCAAAACGCCACTCTTTGTCAGCGGCGGGGGCCTCGAAACCTTTTTGTCTACCTCTGATGAAAGGTTTTTTTTAACTTTCCTCGATGTACAAAGGCATTTTTTTTTTCATCTTAGATGTCGCTGGATTGTGGGCGTAATATAATAGATTTTTCGGTGAAATTACATTTCATTATGTTAAATTTGCTTTTTTGCATAAATTAAATAGAATTTGCTCCACCGTTAGACATTTTTTGGACTTTTAAAGAATTTTATTATTACCTTTCACTTTATTAAACAGTTCACAATAAATAAAGTATTTCTTCATACAGTATAAACTTGTTTTCGCTTTATATGTAGGAATTGGAATTCTCACAATGTGGAAGGTGAGTGACAAGTTGTTTAGGACAACTGGTTCTAAAACATTCGCTTAACTACAATTTCAAGGGTAAAAATATAATATTATAAAAAATCATTTCTTATATAAAGATATACAAAATCAATAATGTGTACTAAACCCAGCGAACATGATTTTTGAACTTTGCAACACCTTTTGAATATATAGAGCCTAATGCTATCAACTAAAACAAAGCAAGCGACCATGTTTCATGATGTACATTCTATACATAGTTAATGTATTCTTACACAATCCTCTTTAAGAAAATGAAAAATAAGAAAATTAAAACAAAATAAGTTATAATACGGTAATAATGTAAAAATAATGAGTCTGTTACTTATATCGTTTTAATATCCACATAAAAATAGAAGTGGTTTAATTAAAAGTTTATAGTTTCTAATACCACGTTTCTAGTACCACTTTATGGGTTTATTTTAACGACCACATACTAAATTATAATTGATTCAAAGCGCTATTTCATAACGATTGTGAATATGAGAATATCACTCACGCGAAAAAACAATCGGTTCTCTTTTAGTTACATCGCTACTTCACCCTTATTGAGTAAACAAATAAGGCTCACATTGTATCTGCTTTCACGAAGATTCTTTTATATTATACTCGTAGCAATCTATATATATGGCCGTTTCGATCCGAACAAACATTTGTCCGCGTTTGCGTTTTTTGTCATTAAACTCAATCCTCATTCTAACATCATCCCCTGTTTACCCGCCATTCAATATCCGTCTGTAAGTTTTTCCACTGGAAAAGCGCTTTCCACGTTACTTTGATGATTTCCAAAGCGATGTAAATTTACTGCGACTCTATTGTATTGATTTTTTATGACTATGGTAAAGCTAGCTAACGGTGAATAAGATAGATAATAAATTTGTTTAAAATAGAGCTGTTTCACTCAATTTGAATTGGAAATATTTTTACGCTGTTTAAGGTTTTATTGCTGACTTTGTCTTTACTTGATATTTATGTAGGTATCAGTTATCAAAAAATAAAACATTTGTTTAAAAAACGTTATTAAAACATTACCAATACTTATTTTCCGTTAGGGAAATTGTATTTCAATAATAATAATTATTCATAATACATTTTGACATCCATATCAGTAGATAACATCATATTGTTTTACGAATGGTTTATTCTGTATTTTTCGCCTTAAAATACTGATAACTAATTATATGGTTTTGTTATCTCATTACATTGAAACAATCTAATAAGTGATAATACATTTTCTGCAACATTATGTTCAATTCAATAAAAAGATTATTGAATGAACTGTCTCATTTTGCACTAATACAAATGTTTTTTTTACGTTACTTAATATCTGTGTTAGAAATTGTAATCGCAGATATAATTCTATTTTGGAATTGCGGGTTTGGTATTTTATCAATTCCTTTTTTTTCAAGACTTTATACTACGAAAAATATATTTAATGTTATAGGTACATTTATAATCACATTCTTGAACGATGATTATGTACATCTACACAACGTCAACCAAAAATAATTAACAGTCAACAACAATAATTTGAAAACACCTCAGAGAAATATATAACTAAACTATAAAAATCATTTTGAAAAAAATACAACGCACAGCGGGATTCGAACTCGCGCCCCTGGGATTCGCGCTCATGTGCATCCTATCTAATTGAGACGAAATTAATTAAGTAGTTTCTAAAATACTCTCTGAAGCGTTTTCTCAATTACGTTTAATTTTTGGCAGTCGGCTTTTGTATTTTAAACCATTTTTTTATAATATTATGTACCTTCATTATTCGTTGAATAAAAAATAGTTTATTAAAACATCAAAGAAATAAAAGAAATCTTGCATATATTGGAAGATACCGTTATCATTAATATTTATTTTTTAAATTTAAGCCAATTGTTTTTTAAGTACACTTTACAATGAAAACATATTATATTGTTTATAAAAAGCACATGATTTTTTTTAAATCCCGGAATACCACCCTATTTTTTGATCACGCAATTTCAAACCCTAATCGGTGTTGCCTATTTTGATATATTTATTCCATCATGTTTATAGCCTCATAATATTCATACCTACGTTCCTAGTGTTATTCGTTACCCCATGTTCGTTAAGCTATGTATTTATTTATAGATTCATCGGTATCAATGAATTAATAAAATAAAATTAAAATCAATGGCAAAGTCCAGGCCCATACATCACAAAATTATGCTGACGCGGGTCTTTATTATTAAAACGGGCGTTTGTTTTTCCTCAGCCATCGTAACGGAAGCGCTTCGTACATAAATATTTTTTCTCCACTCTGTCGGAAAAACTTTTCCTACAAGATGACCCATTTTATGGGCATGTTTTCATATGACTGCTGTGTCATTAATTCTAAAATCCTCCACTAAATGATTTGAGAGAAGTGAATGCTGGATGAATCTATTATGTGATTATTAATTTTGATATCTTTCACTTTACAATCATTGGTTCTTTCAATTGAGCTACCGATCTATCTATATTTTTTTGCATTTAGAACTACACTATCCGAGGTACTTACTTCAAACTCCATCAATAAATCACTACCTATATTCTAATTCAAATGAAGGAAATCGGATGTATATTGGAAGTACCTAATTCATATCCTTTGTTTTTTATGTAAATTTATATTTTCGTAGAAGTTGTACGAAAATATTTTTTTATTTAAATTAAAATAAAATTTTTACAACTCTTTATTCTTAATTTTTTATAAATTGACTTCACAATGTGAAAAATAAACCTATAAATATGAATTTCTTATATTTCTTAAATTCAGTTCATCAAAATTTTACTGTTTACTGATACTTTCGATAAATACATATTTATCATAAACAAAACCAGGCTAACATTATACTTTTTTGTATGCACACATATTAATAATATATCATTATACAAAATAATATTATAATGTATCACTTTTCATAATTTATAACAGTTTTTAGTCTAATATATTATTTGTGTTTCGATAACATGTTATAATAATATGTACGCATAAATTTAACCGTTTAAGCTCTATATTAACCTCTCCTCTCTCACAAATCATTCTTTTTTACATTCCCTGAGAGCCCGTTGTCATTCGCAAAAGACCTATTGGAAAACTCACCCGCGGTAAACAAACACATATGCCCCAGTAAATATATTATGCAGATGCGTGGATTTTTTTGTTTGTGTATGGGGAATATATATTTTTTCGGAGAACGTTTGGTACTGTGTGCGCTCTTTGTTTTTTGCGGGTTGTTTGTTGCCAAGTAAATGAATGTGGCTTACGAAATATGGTTCATATGGAATAAAAAAGGAAAGATAAATTTCATTATTATTACACTGAAGGGATTCACTCGTCCGAGAGCTTCGATAGAAACGAACCAATTTTTAATCAACGACACATTTTGTGTACCTATAACAGTTGATTTAAAAACTACTGATTTTATTGTCATTGGTTTGATGTTTGTGCAATTTAAAATATTTAAACCACACTTATTCTTATGTAGCATACGATAAGCTGTCATTAGCATCCCCGATTTTTTTCTACGCAATCAACAACTGCAGTTTATGTTTCACGACCATTCTTTTCACTCCTGTTATATTGAAGAGGAACCTCTTGCGGTATTGGGTGTCTTCTATACCTGTGATATGGTCTGTCCAATAGTTTCCTCTCATTTTCACGAGTGGGACGTTAAAGAATTCGTAGATGTGTCTTCTTCGTCACATGCCATTTTCATCGAATACGACTCCTAAGACTCTTTAATGTCTTCCTTTTGAAAATATCTCGCTTTCTCTCATATTATTTTACTAATGTCGAGCATTCCATATGTGAATATTGGCCGAATGATGGTTTTGTATACCTGTATTGTTTTATTTTAGTTTTCTTGATGATATCTATATGTGGAGTTATAGCGTGATCCCAGATATATGAATTAGACGACTTTTACCAACTGTTGGGCCCATAGGACCGTCCGACCTGTTCACTACAAAGGCCAAAAAAATGTGCGGCTTCATATTTCCAACGCTAACATCTCTTCATTTTTTTTCTCTACGTAATCCTCTCTCACATTGGTACTCTTAACTTAAAGTCATGTAAATTCAGTCAAAACATATTTGAGTGTATGGCAACCTCAGTCTTGGGTAACTGTCCCTAAGACTTTCCCATGTGTAAAAAAATGATGCTTCACATCCAGTGTTAGGGTTCCGCGATACGCCAGATTAAGACCTGATATAGTTTGGTGGGGCAATTAACTTCAAAGTCATTGATCGTGAGGCTTTGACATTGTTCTGAATACGATGAATGTATGTTCATACCCCGCTCGATACAAGTATTGTATTGGGTATTAGTATTTACTTACATAAATCATGAACATTGAAGCTATGGGTTTCAAAGTAGGTTACCTTCTTTATAATGATATTTTCACCTTGTATATATTCATTAAATATCAAATCTATTTGATATTAAAATAATATTCAAACGGAGGTTATTTGCAAAGTCAGAGCGGCATGCATAATCTAAGATTTCGATCCTAAGGATAAGTCGCCGAAAAGCATGACTTAACTATAGACAATCCTGAGTATAGAGTTAAGGAATCCTTAACCATAGTCTACTTCTGTTATGAACACACCCCCTTCTGTATTACCATTTACCACTGACAGCTGCTGTCAAAATAAATTCGCATGTCTATGAAACAGTCCATACACTCAAATTCATTGAACAATGTATCAATATGGATATTGATAGTGTTAATTCGTTTGGCATGTACTTGCAGAACATTATTTTACTTTTATACGCCAGCCCGCAGAAATACAAGATGCCAGATGATTTAATGACACTTGACGCTAGTGTTACCATTTTAAAAAAATATCTTGCGGTGCCTGTGGAATCACGTATAATGACTTATAACGGAAACATAAGAGAATTATAATTAAATATTCATATGTATTTATAGTTATTGCATTTATAAAATGCAGTTATCATATTTTTGTCAACGTTTAACAATTATAAAATAATTTACCTAAACTATAGGAAAGAGAATTTTTAAATATGGTATTATTTTTAATAGAAATGATCTTAATTAAGGATAATGTTTCTGCATAGTGTTTTCTGCTAAGGAAATTTTAGTTATGACATAGTTAGTTCTGCATTCCGCTCTCAACGACTAACAAAATATTTTTTATGTCTCGACAAACCTTTAACATATTTCTGTATTCATTTAAATGACGTTCAGCTTCAGCACATTCAGTAACCAGTCCTAAATATGCAGTTTTTTCGATTATATATCTGTTGCGACACTAACAAACATTTTTCCTACACAATTATTCCTTTATTAGTATTGAACTGACGTTTATTTTGTAGAATTTGTAATGGGCTTCACACTTAGAATTAAAGTCCACTGTTTAAACATTTATCTTTAATTATCATTGGATCGTCCTGAAAGATGACCTTATTACCGAAAACAGCTGTCAGCATCAATCAATACATCGAAATTTGTATGGTTCACGAAATTTTTGGTTCAATACCATTAAATACTTGAACCGTTTGAAGCAACCTTAGATATTATATTACTATGCCTATTAAAATGAATGAAAAATACTTATACCGGAATGGACCTAATTAAATATGTGTTTATCATAACATAAGGGAAATAATATATTGTATTTAGAGTATTATTTGATAGGATGTTAAGAGTAATTTTAAACATTTCTAAAATCAATTTCTATAATAAATATCACATACTTGGTGGCTACAGAACTCACCTGTCGTAAACCGTCGAATATCTGATTTTGTCAACAAACATTAATCATCTATCTGTTATTTCTCTTAACGATTACGGGTTAATAAAAACAGGGGCGTATCGTGGTGACTGAAAAGTCGTCATATCCGATAAGCATTTTGTGATTGCGTTTTCATTTCTGTCAAACAATCACTGTCAAGGTGCCGCCCTGATCGACCCCGTGATCGACCCTTCGGCGAGACTGCTCGACGCCACTGCCAAAGGGAGTCGGGGGTCGATGGAAATGCTAAACCGCGAGTCTGTGGTTGTTATATAGACTTCAGCATTTAATTAATAGGATTACATTACGTACTTTATTCATATATCATTACAGATTAAAAATCTGTAACTTATTTTATATATTATAATTATAATTTTTTAATACCTGTAGTCCATGGTATTGTAATCGTTGAGATTGTAGTCTCATTATTCATAATTTGATGCGCGTTATATTGAAAGAAATTCTATCGATACCTGGTATCCGTATAGTGTCGAATGAAAGTCCGCTAGAGCGCATACGTTCTTTTCACATGTGAAAAACACGACGTACACTAATGCAATATTCATATTCCATTATCTCTAAAAGTAGGTCGACGACACTTATATGTTTTGAACTTATATTTGAAAACTATTCATCATAAATCCATTAGTGAAATTTTCAGAACGGTAGAATCATAATCAAAAATGTTTGTAGGAAACAATGTGATGAAACTCCATGTTTGGAGAACTGGACCGTCTCCAAGTTTTAATATAATGAATTGTCACCGCATTACTACGAAATTGTCCTGGGTACACGAAAGTAAAGATATAAATATTTAATTAACTATTTCTTTTATTCAACGAATAATTCACAAGATTTAAGAATATACCATTCTAATTATTGAACATACATAATTTTGAAAAACACTGAACAAACACTAAATAAACACAAAAAACACTAACTAGTTTGATTTGGAAGAACGCTAATGAGCAGGTATTAAAAAGGCCAATAGTTTAAGTTTGTCGTCATTAGTATGTCACCTCGTAGCATAGTGGATGATGCGCGGATTGGGGCGTAAACCCAGGAGATGCAGGTTCGAATCCTGCCGGGTGTCTTACTTTTTTCAAAAAGATTTTTTCTATTGGTTATAATATATGTTCTCAGAAGTGTTTTTCAAAATTATGTATGTTCAATAAATATTTAAATTACGTTTGGACGTTAATGTTTAAACATCAAAGTACTTAACAAATTAATGAATTTTGAAAATGTATACGTTCAATTGCGGCCATGAATTACATACACGATTACTTAGTCTCATATATTTCCCAGGGGTCAATAATTGTATGTCCCTACAATAAAAGTTATGCCTCGTGTTATTTAATATATTAATGCAAATAGCAAACAAGAATAATCGAATAATTGCCTTTATATACTAATAGTTAAATCATAACAGTGAATGGACACAACCATGTTCCTGTATAATCATTTAAAAAAAATAAAGGGTTCTTTTATATTTATATTTTTTTATCCCTTATCCACCGAGCAACCGTGATTGCAGGTGCGCCCCCCCAATTATATTCAAAGCCTTACGTCCATCAATCATATAGCCCAGGTGTGGGCGTGCGAGTACCAGCAGCGATGGTCTCGGCATTGCTTCAATATTATTCGCACCTTCCTATCTTTGGCAGGGCCTGCTGTCGAAGACAGGAGATGACGTGCCGACACATGTCACATGAAGGTATAAGGTTTGCCCCTCTCCACGATTACGCAGTGAATTGCACTGAATTTGCGACTGAATAATGTGATGTGTGCATACTGATTGATTTGATTGGAAGGGAAAAGTGTTTCTTTCACTGAAAAAAAAATGTTTCTGACGTTTTGTCTATTGATTCCAGTATCTTTCGATTGATTTTCTACTACAGTTTTCTACATATTGTATTTAATAATAATATTAAAGACTACCAAAACTAATATAATATATTATTAATAAACTTGAAGTGAAAGTCTATGTATATATATATATATATATATAGGATTAAGAAAACTCTGTTTTACCTAATCAACACTACGCAGATGACGTTTGCTTGATAATTTTTTCACATTAGCACAATATCAAATAATTCATACAATTTACAGTTAGTAATATAAATAAAGAAAAAAATAGATATATAAATTTTTTCAACAAATAATTCACGAGATTCTCAATCTTCAGTAGTGTCATATAATTTGAAAAGGTTGACTAGAAACCAAATTAAGTACTTATTATTCGTACCTTGATTCAACAATATTAATGCAATTTGATAAACACTTCAGTTGTATATCCTACTAGTTAATTTCGTTGTAATTAGGTACCTTGATGGGTAAAACACATTGGCCGGAATTCAAGGGATGCGGGTTTGAGTCCCACCCAGTGTCGTATTTTTATCAAAGATTTTTTGTAATATGTATGTTTCACATTCCAAATTAGCTATCAATAAATTGCTTATCATTTTCATCAAACAATGTCATATTATATAATTATCACTACATGATATGCAATTAATAAAAAAGCTCTGAAATTAAAATAATACCGATAAATTGATTCATATAATATACTATTATGTAGTTTATGATATTAAATTGAAATTAAGATCTGACGATATTTCTAAGAAATCTTGAAGTAAATTAATATGTTAATTGATCCGGTGTTTACGTGGTTGAACTCAATTATAATGGTTTGAAACAAAGTTTTGGCTATTGTTTAGTAACCAGAAACATCTTAAGACCTCGTTTTTTGAATTTTTGAATTCCCATCAGTTAATACAATAAAAATATATGTATAGTTTGGGTCTTTCATCAGTAAGCATTACCATATTTAATTAATCGGTTTAATTTTCAAAATAAATTAACTCATACTGATACTAGACTGCAGTATTTATCACTGAGTTGACAATCTGTCAACATTAATAAAATATATCGGAGTCAAAACACTTTGTATAACACCATTAAATATATTTCAATGCTATACGATAGTTTTACTATATTTTTTTTAGATAATATTATGAAAGTCGTTCCAACCTTTTTATAATATTACGTCAACGTACTATGTCGCTCGGCAGAAAATTTAATATAAATATCATCTCAACCTTGTGAATATTTTTCGCAGCAATATTATCACCTGACAACGGCAGCAGGTAAAGGCAAATCACTCGCTTAGAGTTTTTATTTTTTTCGTGTATGTGTTTAAAGTTAGTAAAGTCAGAGCGAAGGTGCGTTCGTTGGCTGATTGACAGGTGTTTTATTGCGACCCAATCGATCGCGTCTGCTTTCCATTTAGCGCCCCTTCTAGGAGAAAACCCACGTGCCAACCTCTTTCCGATCCAGCCAACAAATCGAATCGACCCCTGCTTTTTTAGACCCTCTAAAGAGGGATTCTCAACGTAATCGGGGTGTTTATTGTTTTAGTGATTTTACCTGTGAGCAGGTTGGCTGAATGTATGTACATTACATACTCACAAATATTCTCTGTTTATAATATAATTTAATTTAATATAATATGTTTTGCTTCTATATTACATAGTATATATCATTTTCTACATATGAGTTGTCCACTTATATATTTAAATATGCAAATCTATATTGCCTTTTCTTTATATCATAATTTATAAAAATAATTTTCTACTGTATATCTGTGATGCCGGAGTATTCTATATTTTAAAATTTTCAGCATAACCTGACTATGTTAAAATTATTCATTTCTACTTAATATTACTTATAAATAATAAAATCTTAAAAATTAATAGGATTTATAATTTCCATTGCTCATTAAATGAATAGGTAAGTACGATTTTCATCACAAAATTTATTAAATGAAAACCCGTTGTTACTACGTCATCGTTATAGATGAGGGTTTCTTTTAGCATTGCATCAGTATCGACTTAACATAATGAGAATTTGGCATTCAGCTTCATTATATTATTATTAAGCTATTTTATTTATACAATATTTCTAGAGTTTATAACTTTGCATTTTTTTATGAAATCAGTACATTTTCGCGTGATTATTATTTACAGTATTTATGCAGTCATGCAATTTTTTTTTACAACTACTGCCATCAAAAATAAAATATCCCCGTTTAACTGTCAAAATATTCCACACAAATACATTTTATTCAGATGCTCAAATTTCATTTGCGGGGCCTGAATAGTTAACGACACACTTCTCAATAAATTCCGCCAAAAAACGCTCCGTGTCGACCGGCAGAGACATTTTGGCCAAATATTATGTTGAGTGATCCATGAATACGAAATGTTTGGGAATATTTACGACAGGAGCTTTTTCCCTCGGAGCGAATTGCGGCTTGCTTTCAATACTTCTTCTTCTTTTCGCGTCAAAAAGTTTCCTGCGATTGAATCTGCATAAATATATATATCGTCATTGTTGGGAAGATAGTTCGGGCGTGACGTCAGCACAGGTGCGCGCGGATTTTTACACCTTTTCTGATAAATCCCTTTCAATTTTCAATTCTAATCGAATGCCGTAAACTACGTATTGTACCGATTTATGTACAGGGCTTTTATATTATTCTTGAAGATTCTTCTATCACATCTTATCATCAGTTGTATATAATAAATAATAAAATTACATTACGTTGTTAATTAAAGTATTATGTTTACTATTATGTCATTAGCATTACGCTTGCATGTGCACAATTGACTAGAAGACAAACACTAAAATTAACTGTGACTACTGTACATATTTTGACATCGAGTAAATACTACTTTCGCTTACATTACTTTCTTTTGGGCTTTATTACATACTGTATAATTATAATATAGATATTTTTTATTTTATTTTATAGTAATTAGATATTAATTCACTGTATTTATTGTGATACTTACTTTTCATAATACCTATATTTTATGGCATATTATTAATGATTTCAATGTGTAATTTTCAATGTAAAAAAAACTTTTAATCTTAAACATACATAATTTTGAAAAACACAGAAAATATGTTATAACCAATTGAAAAAATCTTTCTGAAAAAAGTAAGACACCCGGCAGGAATCGAACCTGCATCTCTTGGGTTTACGCCCCGTGCGCATTTTCCACTATGCTACTAGGTGACATACTAATTACAACAAATTTTAACTAATTGGCCTTTACAATACCTGCTCATCAGCACTCTTCCAAATCATGGTACATTCTTTAATCTTGTGAATTATTCGTTGAATAAAAGAAATGGTTTTTTAATTTTAAAGTTGCATTTCTTGATTAGACGATAATTTATATAATATTTTTTTAAACAAATATTGCTTATTAATTATAGGCCACCGAAGTAAATATGATGAACAAAACATCAGGCACAGTTTTTATAGCACTATTTTCTTATATTTTAACCTGAAAAACAATGGTCAAGATAAAATATACAAAAATAATAATAAATTGTCTATGGTATAAACTTTACTATACTTGTATAAAATATACTGTAGGTATATTAATATCCGGATAACATAAAGTATGTGTATTTTTTAAATTCATTATTCTGCTTTACCTTACGTAACGGCTTTTGTTGTGATTAACTTTTAACTGGGTTGGAAAGGTAAGTGTTTCACGCACGCACAGTATCAACGGCAAACAATATTAACTAGATAAACATTGGAAGTCTGATGTTTTAACTACTGAAAAACATTATGCGTCGTCAATATTTTTTCAATATTAAATAGATACATCAGTATATAACGTATATTAACTCAAAACACACCGAAATTTCTTTAACAGTCTAGCTCTAGAAGATGTAGGAATGTCGATAATAATACTTTAGAGTATGTGGAGAACCTAAAACTGTAAACTCGGTGAACTGCTCCTTATTTCCCATAATGCAAATCAACATTTACTGACCATAATAATAATATATTATTTTCATACCATAAAACACTATAATATTATTATGTTTAACGTAGATATTACTTCTGAAATCGATCGAGATGTCTGTTGCTTTAAAACATTTTTTAAATCATTCTTTCATTAATATTTGCATTGTGTATTTAATTTTAAATAATATGTTCAATATATTCGGTTTATTAGATATTAATTGCTACATACTTACATTTATCCGCACTCGCACAAATGAGAATCTTTAGTATCACTTATGTATGCTACGTGCATGGCGGGTATCTCCACGGAATGGTTAACTACAACTATAATGTTAATATTAATATAATCGACCGAAGGTACTTGATAGAATTTGATTTTAAATTCTTTTGTATTTAAGTTCTGTACTATTCCATTAAACGATTCTAATGTAATAGTATAAAACTTAAACCCATTACAACTATAATGTTTTACTACTACCTATTATAAATTTATATAAAGACGCTGAGCGAAAATACCGTATATTATTATATAATATATATGAGAATTTGTAAATGTACGTAATAGCAATTTTAAATAAGAGTTTTATTGGAGTCGTCATATATTAAAAAAAAAAAAGAAAAAAAAGTTAAATATATACAAATTTTCGTTCCTAAGTGGAATATATGAGCTTTCACAGTGTAAAAGTTATTAATACCTTCCGAGGAATACTTTCCTTGCATTAGATCAAATAAACGTCAAAAAACAACAGGTATGTTCATATCTATATAAAACCGCCTGCTCCTACTATTTGGCCAACTCCGTTTCGCTAACTACCATGTTTGACATAATAATATGTTGTAACTCTGTCATATGAAAACTCTGACTGACGCACTTTTGGATCGATGAAAATGGCATTGTAAACAATCTAACTATGTAAATAATTATTGTTCATACATGTATTTAAGCCGTTTTGTCGAAGTGAAACAGAATCGTATTAATTAATATAAACTGAAAAAAATAAGTAGGTTTTTTTATTTAACACATTATTCAAGATAAACATCTTCATTTAATGTTATTTTTACTTAAAGAAATAGAAAGGATGATCATAAAGAATGCTATACTTCAGGATTCAGTTATCTCCATAATAATAATTATTCAACCGTATACGCCTGCTTCGTATATTATCTAAAGGTAAACATCTTCTTTTACTTCTTTGAAAGTGAAACCAATATCGCAAAGACGGAAAACATCGCGATGAATCCGTCTTAAATTTTCCTTTCATTTCCATGTCAAACGAACGGAATACTGGTCGCATTTTGCAGGCCTTGCATTATCCATCATCTCCCCAATTTATTTCAATCTCTTCAGCGGCATCGTCTCAATCAATACCGCCGTTTTTTTCTTAGAAATCCGCTTCTCAGACGACCGCATGTTAATATTTAACTCAGTCGAAGAAAATAGGTCCTTAAAGCACCTTTCACTGCGACTATTTTTCTTTGGACGATATGCAACTATATATGCCTTTTACGTGAATTTTCGTTTTTCGTTACAGCATTTTCAAACAAATTCGACTATATGAGGGCTCACGCCCGGATAATCCTATTCCAACTAGCGGCTGAATGAGTCGCTCTATTGAATTCGGTAATGAGGTGTTCCCCTACACAGAGCTATCGCTGATAATACAATCAAATTTCCATCACAGTTTCTATACACACCAACCCCACTAAAGTTCTACATCAAATCTGATTACGATATATACTTATATATATATATATGGATTTATTTTAAATATGTTTCACACCATATCGTACGAAATATATCACAGTTTTTCTTATAAAATAAATACACATATTACGATAGTCTTTTCTGTCTGGGCCTATTATATATTGTTATTATTGATATTTTTGTCTACATAAAAATAGTTATATTTGAGCATGACAAAGAGATGTGTAAGTTATTCTTCTTTTCTTAACTTCAAATCTAAAAAGAAATTCAAAACATTTCAATGTCTGTCTGCAATTCGCATTTTTTTGTCAAATATAACTAGTTACAAATAATATCGATGATTTTCAATTTGTTTTTCTATAAATAGACGCTCGACAGTAACAATGACGTCCATTGACTATAATTCATTTAATTTTTGTTTCTTTGTATTGTTAAAATGAAGATATTTTTAGCTGTTTTAAAATTAAGGTCCTAGGTTAGTTAGTGCATATATACTTACATTTTCATTACGAAAATCACAGCCTTGAAATCCATCGCCTTGATTAACACCATATTACGTTGTTCAACTATCTTGACGAAAATCATTGCTCACAATGTTCTCTATCTTAAATTATTCTAATTACGAATATATCAAATGATTAATGACACAAATATACACCTGTTAAGATTCTGCTCATATTCTAGCATATCCGCTTCCAGCTTGCGAAAAAAGCTGTAACTTACCACCTTGTTTGTGATTAGTAAAATATAAATACCTAATCAAATATTTTACTTTAACTTTATTTTTAAAAAAAATCAGTTATCTGTTTTGACAGTTTATGTTGGTGTACATATTTGAATAGCGGTTATTAATTATTGAAAAGGAATATAAAGGAGCACAAAGATCAAAAATCTCATATGTTACCCTTGCGGAACCCTCAATGTATTAAACAGGTGGGGTTCCCGATTTTACAAAATATTTCAAGGCATGTCTTAACCCAACCTAACGCAACAACAATATAATATATGGAATCATTGTTTCAATTTCAAATTTATTTATTCAACTATAAATAATATATTTTTTTAATTATTTCATTGAAAAGGAATATATAGGAGCAAAATATATATCAGATCAAAAATGTAATATGTTACCCTTGCGGAACCTACAATTTATTAAACAGATGGGGTTACCAATTTTACATAATATTTCAATGCCTTTCTTAACCCAACATAACGCAACAACAATAATAATATGTGGAATCACTGTTTAAATTTCAAATTATTTATTTAACTATAAATAATATATTATTTTAATTATTTTATTGAAAAGGAATATATAGGAGCACAATATATATCAGATCAAAAATGTCATATGTTACCCTTGCGGAACCTAAATTTTATTAAACAGATGGGGTTCCCAATTTTACAAAATATTTCAAGGCATTTCTTAACCCAACCTAACGCAACAACAATAATAATATGTGGAATCACTGCTTAAATTTAAAATTTATTTATTTAACTATGAATAATATATTTTTTTAATTAATTACAAATTCAAGATGTTCACAGAATTACATGAAAAAAAGCACGGAAATAAGTACCAACACAAGTTTTAAAAATATATGAATAATAGTGTCTCATGATTCATATATTTTAGTCAAGAAACTGGTAAAATTAGAGTTATTTTTTTATAATTACCTACATACTTTTTGTAATACGTAATTCAATTTTATTGTAGTTTGTGTTTTATTTAGAAATATTTTTTAAGTCGGGTGTGCAAATAGCACAACTTATGACGACCATATCCCTTAACATCTGACATTCTGTTTTGTTTTTAATTTGCATAAACATTTCTTGTCGTTGTATTATTTTAAGTAAGGCAGAATTGCATGGCTTGAAGTAATTACGGCGACGTCCTCCCCTCCCATACAATCTGATATTTTAAACACGGCATTAATTTCGCCTGCACAGTCTCACCACTGCGGAACAATACACAAGCGAATATCGCGCAATTCATCTTGCTCACCATCTTGACACTTTGCATCTAAATAAGACCATTAAATCTTAAGATGTCTTTTCAAATGAGCATAGTTGGCCCAAATATAAATAATCTCCCCTGCTACTTGTCTCAGCTACAACTGCTTCTTCGCAGCTAAATTAACAATTTCATTGAAGATACTCATCAGGAACCAAAAACACCAGCACAAATATTATTTGTTTAAAAATAAATTTGAATCCTCCCAGTTCCCACCAAACCATTGGCAACATCTAGATTATCTTTGATAAGACAGTATTTTTAATAATTATTTTACTTACCCATCAGTAAGTAGGTAAATATTTTTTATTTCCATACATACTGTTAATGTTTATAATGGGGTCGTAATACAGTTGAAATGGAATCTATTATTATAGCAACCCTTCCACCTGTCGCTGAATTTCAGGTGACCCTGTGGACGTTTAATGACTCTTGGCTGCATTTGACCAGCAGTTGTCCACTTTCCAAGCTGCATGACTGGACTATACCATTTTATTAGGTGTGCTACTTCTATCACTTCATGTATCCTTATGGCCCTCCCTTTCCAATGATTTTTTTGTAATCCTTCGCGTTGTACCCAACATGCCCCCTTCACGTCACGTTTTGCTATTCGTAGTTGTTAGATTTTTTCACATTAAGGGTAGGTACATGTTTCACTTGTGTATATGACGGTGGTAACACATATCTCGTATAAATGAATTAAAGTTATGGTAATGCATTTTTGGCTTGTCACTGCGTATTCTTCTTCCTTCTAGTTTCGGGCTGGTTGCAGAGATCATTCTTAAGAAATAACATATTGTCGTCGAGGAAAGAAAGAGGACGAACACGCATTAACAAGCCAACAATATATTACAACACTAAAGAACCGCAAGGGTCTCAAACACTATTACAAAATAATTAATTATTTGACACATAAAAGATATCATTGTTAATAATTATTTTTAGTTTTTTTCAAAAAGGCTGTAGGTACAGTATAGTAATAAAGTCTTAAATATACGAAAGATTCACTTGAATATAAAATATATATGTTAGAAACTGTAACTATACGTACGTTTAAGATTATGGAAAAGTGGTGAAAAAAATACGACGAAATTTTGACACCAATAAGATCGAATTCATTTGTTTGTCTTATTTGACGTGTGCGGTATTTGAATTAAGAACACTTCGCATTCAATGCACGTCATTCTCATTGACATTTCAAAGATCGTGCTTCGATTTTTGTCGTGAATTCCGAAGCAAATAGATTTATTCGTCAGATGCGGCCAGGGGAACGTTATACTTCATTACAATGCAGCAAGACTTGCCCGTACTCCTTCTTGTTCCCGTACTTCTCTATGCAAAGAACAATGCAGTTTAATTTTGTACGAAGTGAGTGCATTGTCTATGCTTTTACCAGCTGGCCCATGGATAAAACTAAAATTTATGGCATTTTTTGTAACACATGAGCTATGAGACAGCAAAATACCTTATTATGATATCACGTCGAATGATTACAATAGTAAGGTGTTCACCCTAAATGTATTTTATATCATTTCTATTTTAAAAATATGCCAAATAAAAATATTCTAAAAATTACAACTTATGAAAATTATATTAAGTATATATTTATTTATTATTCAATGAGTAAGTCACTAGAATGCAGAATTCGTTATTCTGTGGTATCCATTTTACGTGAATCGCCATTTTGTAGTTGTTTTATCGACTACATTTAAGTTTTAACATGTGGAGTCAGAAGTAATTACACAGAATAAAATTAGTTTTGATTGATGTTTGTTTCCTTACTCAAATGCGACGTAACGTTAATAAATTCAGTACCTAAGTCTTTTTGCAGTGCACTGTATTATCGACGGCGAGTTTAAGATATATTAATTATCGTCAATAGATGCCACTATTATTCAATGAATGAATATTATACACTAGTTAAAATACCTCAAAAAACATTTTTTATTAGATCTTGGTACAACGCAGGATTTTCAATAATCAATGGTGTTAATCATTTTTCAATTCTTGCTGGATAGGCATTTTAATAATCAAAATAGAGTAAAATATACCTACAGAAAGTACTTAACCTACAATATATTATAATAACGATAAGAAACATTCCAGCTAAACAAACATGGCAACTACCTACAAAGGAGGCTTTTGGTTTCAAAGACAGTAATAAAAAAAACCGCCATTTTGAGATAATCGCAACAAACTGTCAAGTACATTTAGGACTGCAAATATAATATTTACTCTTTTCAAACACATTAGTAAATAAACAATTACAACAATAACTAGTAACGAAATAAAATATCCTCGACATCATTTAAATTAATTTAAAACCTTGTTTAAATTTAGTGGTAAAATATATTTTAAAAGTGGTGGCTGATGAATATATCTAAAAGACTTTGTAATCAATTTCTAGTTTAATTCTATTTAACTAACAAACGTGGCTATATTTAATATTTTATTAATATGCGATGGAAAAGTATTTACAGATTCAAAATCAAGATAGCAATATTAAAAACAAGTAAAAATGAACAATACCGACTTAATAGCCTCATGTAGTCGTTATCAAATTATGTTTTCTTTTATTTACGCGATTAAATTTTTCTCTTGCAATAATGTGAGGCTTTTCTTCCTCCAGCACCAGTCTCTAGGTACGAAAGTTATCTCCAGTTGTGAACATCTAATATTTTTTTGGTTTCATGTCCCAACTATGGTAATTAGATTATTTTGATAATGATAACCTAAATAATGCATTCCCAGTATGTGAGCACCGTTAATAAATACTAGGAATCATTTTACTGTACATGCATAGTTTAAAAATTGGTGACTTCATGTACCTACCTTAATATATAAAATATTCTTTAATAAATAACTATCATAATCGTTTTTAAAGATATTTCTCAACATAAAATTTTCAAACACTATTTATCGTTCAACTGTGGTTTATCTAACTCATATTTTCCTCTACTATTGCTGGATCCTTAATCTGCGCATGATTTTCTTATGAGGCTTGCCTCTAAACCTCTCACTGCCGAGCGGAAATGAAAAGTTTCACGGAAAAGCTCCTCTACGTTTTTATCACTTTTTCAAAACAGTTTATTTTATATTTTAAATATTTTAAAACGGGTCAAGTTTCAACTAAACAATAAAATAGTGAGTTTTAGCACATTTATATTTACAATTAAGTAGGTAAGTAGATACCTTTTTCAATTTAGATGGTTTTTAAAATTTGTTTAAATGGATATTCACCGTAGGTACTTAACTCACAACAAATTATCACGACTTGTTTTTCACAACATGACTTTTGCAGTTTTTATGCTTACTTAATTAATGTGCCTAGGATCATATCTCGTCTCTCCAAAACATTCCACTGGAAATCGCCTTCAGCAGGCCTTTTATTTACATTTGATCCCTTTATGGTGCCAGCATATTATTACTGGCACCAGTCAACTCACCACCCTTACATGCAACGTCTACGACGATAATATGCACCACTTTTCAGATTCATCTTACAACTTGGTATACTTAGGAGAAACTCTCACCCGAGACTATGGTGAGAATTTACATTAATGGCCCCACCAAACCACACCCGCCCCACACCATAACAACTGGCCTTAATCGAGCGTATCACAAGACCCTACGTTTGCATGTGAACTATCTTTTGTATTACTGGGAATGTTTCAGGAGCAGTTACCCAAGACTAAGGACGCCATGCACTCAAATATGGGATAATATAGTGGGACAAGAAAGATTTTCGTTTTAGATAAAATAAGTTTTATTGCAATCAGGAATCATCTTGAAACGGCAGTTTAATCGACAACCAATCCTATTATTGCAGGGCCATTAAAATTAAAATGAAACGGTCTTTTTCATAAACTACCTTTGTGACTATTTCAATAATTAATATTGAATAATATTTGGTCAGAATACTATATTTTGTATTGTGTACTGTGTTGATAAAATATTGAAAAGTCGATTTATTCATGTGCTTGATTTCAACTCTTCTATTATGTATGCATACAACTTGCATTGTATTATAATATGATGACGTGTTTGCAATTTTGTTCATTCGTTACACTCACGATGATGGTGCAAGTAAGGCGGTATTTTTGAAAAAAC
This sequence comes from Rhyacophila brunnea, assembly GCF_057557595.1. Classification (NCBI taxonomy): domain Eukaryota; kingdom Metazoa; phylum Arthropoda; class Insecta; order Trichoptera; family Rhyacophilidae; genus Rhyacophila; species Rhyacophila brunnea. Next base: position 26,325,299 of record NW_028233350.1, read on the forward strand.
GTAAGTACGTATTGGTCACACAAATCAGCGAACATGAAAAACGTGAAAACCCACAATACGTGCTCGTGCAGGCTGCACCACCATCATACCGTCCATACAAAATGCTTTCTTGACTTATTCCCTCTCAACATTCGGTAAATACGAAATGTTCAAGTAACCAGATGTATTGCATTGCCTTCTTGTAAACGGTATTACGTTCCCAAATAAATAAAAATGCTGACGTATTGGCATAAGTATCGAGAAAATGACCACTATTAATGAAAATAGAATTGAATAAATCTATCGTGATAGTGAGCTTAATAATATTGTAACATTTAGAACAGCAGGTTCAGCATAATTAAATGTAACATGTTTCGTCACGCGAGATATTGACGAGTTTAATGCTCGAACTGCCGTTGAACAATATTATATTCATTAATTGAGTTAGCATTTACTTGGTAGAATTCTATTTTACAAGAAATGAAAATATAAATAATATTAAATTCTACAGGTTTTTTTAAAAAAGGTTTTGCCGATATCTATTTCGGTTGTAACACCAAAAAAAACATAGTCTTGATAATGGTGTTACAACCGAAATAGCTATCGATGAACCCTTTTTTAAAAAACCTGTAGAATTTAATATTATTTATATTTTCATTTCTTGTTTAATATTATGTTCATTTAGAATAAAATTATCGAAAAAAATCTGCTATATTATCATCTTTCACATCAAGAAAGAATACATACTTCGTATAGTGTAGAAATGGGGTAAATACATTATTTGACAGTTACAAATATATTATTTGCATACATTTAAATTTAACAATATTAAGTAAGTCGGTAGGTGATATCCTTCTAGACATTATGATAATGCAGTCAAACTTATTTGTTACTAATTTCTATGCATTTTTGAATAAATATGTATGGAAATTTCGTTTACTGAAGTTTCTTGAAAACGTTTATATAATAACAAATCTTTAAATAAAACTATTCTTGATAACTTGAAAATTTAATATGTAGGGATTGCAATATCGGTATCACAATACTTTTCGATACCGAAATACCGGTTTTAAAATCGAACAATACCGATATATTCGGTATTGAAACTGGAAACAAAATGTTATAATAAAAGGCTTAACATGACTTAATTTTTTATCGCATTACGCGATGTCTGATTTACCTCTGTGGCTCTTCATCGTCCTTGGTGACCAGCAATAACACATGCTATAAAATATTAATATTTTAAAGATATTTATTGGTACATACTTCTGTTTTTTTTTTTTAAATTATTTTACGAATACCGGTATTCAACAGGAAATACCGGTATTGGTTTGTCATTCGGTATTGCAATCCTTGTTTATATAAGTTTTTATATACCTTTTTCGCTTCAAAGCGGAGCATATTATTATAGGCTTGTACTAAGCATCGCCAAACGTTATAAAACATATATTTATGTGCATATAAAATGGTTGTCGCATTTTAAAATTTAAAAAATTCTCTTTATAATTAGTAAAAAAACTCTCTAAGCACAAGGATTTGTTGTTACTTATTCAATAAATGTTGACTTATGACCAGGGTAACTAGGATGAACAATACAACTAAGCCCGACATAAATTTTACCAATATGCGAATACAATATTTTTCGAAATGGAATCACACCGGAGCTCCGCCGGAAATGTGACGTCACGTTGACATAGATTTTTATAGTGTTGAGGAATGACAATTCGCCATGCTGTGTTTATTCCGGTGTTCCTAACAAAATATCGTATTTTCTTTCACGTTTCTCCGTGTCCCAAGAGATGCACGATTTATACTATAGCTCGTCTTCACAGTGGAGTGTTCTAATTTTCATTTCATTTAAATACTACATACACAATGTTTTATTACATAATAATATTCTGTTCACGGTGTCATCTATCTAAATTATAATCAGAAATTTGTATCTTTTACAGATGGCCACATTTAAAAAGATAATTTAAATAATGTTCTCTTTCCTTCATAATATATGGCTCGATATTAATTTAAAAAAAAAATGTTTTGATTGGTAAAAAGAAATATTTGCACAGTGAAATACAATATTTATTTTTGAATATTATTATGTTGCCAGAAGAATACATTAGTCTCATATTTGTCACAAGAAATTTTACAATGTACTCCATTAAACATACAATATATATTAAAATACACACTTATACATTACGTACGCATAAGATAATAGTTAGGTTGGTAATACAAAGATACAATTTTCCGAAAATTAGTTATTATTTGTTATTGTTAGATTCTTTAAAATTTTATGCTAAAAATGAATCAACAAGAATTATTTCGAGACAAATAAAATTTACAAGGTACTGTTCAATTAGCAACAATTAATATAATAATATGATGACATCATTTTTTTTAATCTGTCCCTTGTCACTAAATCATTCTTGCTTTTTTAATAAGGTCGATATTTCAATATTTCTAATTTTATCGTACTGTCCCAATAAAGTGTTTAGTATTTACTTATTTTATATAAAGTTACTAACTTGTCAACCAATTTTATAGTTTTTACATAATAATGTAGGTACATAATTAATTAACAATGTTATATTTTCTTGAAGATACAACGTTATTTTAGTATACGAGTATCTATATAATAAAATGATCATAGACATTACTTGTATTGGCAGTGAGTATATATTTTTCAAAACTACACTCAAAATTAATTCATTCAATAAATACTTTAATCAAATACCTATATTTATACGTTTTTCAACTGGGTATAATATTTTACAAATTATATGATATCTACTACTTGAGGTTCGTACGCCATTGTTTGTCTGATACAATCATGGGATATATATATTATTTAGAGATTTCATGCTCTGATATTGAAGATATATCATCTCCTAGTAAGGACTTACGTATTGTATCACGTTTTTACTGTACGAAAAAATAAACATATATTTATGAATGTGGATCTAAAAAAAGAAGTCATGATTTTCTCTTTTTCACTTTGTTATCTTGAACAAGTATCAATTGAATTGATTTACATATATCACGTATAACATTTTAATTCTTTATAAGAATATTTAATAAAAAAATATTTAGTTGTTTACTATAATGTAGGTACTGGTTCAACATAATCGCCAGTGATAGCCATATAAATAGAATTGTATAAAAATGAATCATCTTTGATCATTAACTCAGCCACCACGCTCTGCGAAGACATTTTATTCCACTCTATTTGGACCTTTATAAATTTCGTTCTCATGAACTTATATTAAATTTGATGATCTCTTTGATCCAGCGGACTATTTGACGCATTTTAGGTAAATATTTTATTATCTCAAAAGTGACCTCCCATTGAGCCGTAAGCGTAGTGTTCAAGAGTTTAAGAGAAATCCATAAATTACGAGTAACGCAACGTGGTATGGAAAGGTGCATGTTGGGTATAGCGCGTAAAGATCACAAAAGAAACCAATGGGTACTTAAGGAAACGGACAAGAGTACGCATATGCAGACAAAATGGCAACGGGCTGGACATCGACGGTCGCTCGGCGAGTAGACAACCGCTGGACAAATGCCGTCAAACAGTGGTACCCAAGGGGCACTAAACGTCCACAGGTACGCTCTAAAACCCGCTGGATAGACGAGTTCATCAATTTCGTGTGGAATTAAGTGGATGTACGTGGCAGGAAAAAACTAGGTAGGTACCGAGCAAACTGAATAGAGTTGGGGGAGGCCTTCATCCAACAGTAAATTGACCGCGGTTGATGATGATGATAATAATGGTGATTTTTTGTATATCATCAAATTTTGGGTGCGATAAGATAATCTACTTGAAGGTCTTTACACTTTGTATTCTGCCCAATACATTTGTTTGATCTATTACTTATTTATGTATGTTTCGATTTTCGAACATTTGTCTCTCCATACAGCGTTGTATTTTTAACTTCTTTTGAATTTAAGTTATATTATGTTCGTGGTTACTGGCATAATGTATTAGTTAACCACTTGATGCTTCAAAGACAATGGTGGATCACTCTCGACAATTTTATTCAGGCGTTTGAATACAGCTCATCTTATCATTGACTTCTAGACAATAGAAATACTACAATGTTAAAACTATTCAATATATTATATTTAATATCATTTTGACGTGCCTACTTAGTATTAACTGTATGTATGCATCTTAATCTAAAGCATATAGTAATGCGACAATATTGCAGTTAATATTGTCTATAAATATTATAATAGTATCCATTATGGTTCTTGTCTTTAGTGCAGTGTCTGCCAAACTGTGTGCCGCGAAGGAAGAAGCCTCCAAAGTCAAAACTGTTCATTTTAAATAATGCCTATACATTTAAATTTTCTTGAATTGTAAATAAATTCAACATCTAGGTACATATTATTTAAATAATTAGGTAATAGTTGTATGTATTATTTCTTTGATGCTGAGAATATGGATTATGATTTTCTTCACGAGGACAATCAGTGGTGGAAGTCATATTTTTCAATGATCTTTTTGAGAAATCAAACATATTTTTAAATTTAAGCCTGCAAAAAGCGAACGAAAATATCATTACAATTAGAGGAAACTTAAAATCTTTCGCTGACAAGTTAAACCTGTGGACCAGAAAAGTTAAAAACTTCCCAGGTGTAGACGCTTCCTCAAACAAATTTTATTTTGCCAGAAGTGCAGAGGATATTAGAACTCCTTTCCGCATAATTTTCCAAGTATTTTCCATCGCTTGATTATCAAATAATGAACCAGTGTGTCAGCAATCCATTCGCAAGATTCGACGGTACACCCGACACTAACAGAGGAGGAAATTTTAATAGATATAAAAAACAACCCTGTGTACAAAGCCTCATTTTCTGAGCTAGAGTTATCAGCATTTTGGATATCGCTTTGGAGTCAATATCCTCGATCGGCAACGACAGCAATTGAATATGTGTTGCCGTTTGGATCGTCGTATATTTGCGAATTTGGTATTTCAGCGCTCGTGGAAATGGAATCAAAAAAACGAGAGCGGTTACAGATGGTAGATGAGGAGTTACGTGTTTGTTTATCTAATTTAGAGACGCGTTTTGACAGAATTTTTTCTAAAAATCAATTGCATCCTTCTCACTAATAAAATTATTACCACCTATGTACATAATATTATGTCAATAAAATATTTAAAAAAATTACCTACACTATGATTTCCTTTATTCATAAATAAGGAACATTTCCCTTTTAAGGCAATTTTTATTTGGTGTGCCGCAGAATAAATCCCGCTCACCAGTGTGCCGTAAAGTAAAAAAGTTTGGCAGACACTGATTTAGTGGAAGCCAGTGGCAAAGAAATTTTGAAAATAGCCGATATACTGGATTATTTGCTAGGTTAGGTTAGGTTAATTACCTCTGTTTCCGTCTGGCTTCCAGTAAACATACTTGTACCTCCATTATACGTAATTAATACTGGTATATCTAACGGAATCCTATGTATTTCAACATTCATTTTTTGATAAATAAAATCATTGAATATAATAATTGAATAATTTGATATTAAGACACAAGTTTAATCATAAAATATAAATTTGAATTCATTTTATCAGTAAGTTGGGTATGTACCTACTGTTATGGAAATATCTTAACTTTTGACAAAATTCTCCAAGGCTCTCAAAAACCTCCTAAGTCATTAATCAATACCTTCTAACGAAACTCCAATTTTATGTTCCATAAATAACACTTAACTCGACATATCCGTAATAAATTTGAATTGGGGTAAGGCAGACACCACCGGCCGGCCGCAATGGGTGGGCCCAAAAGTCTCTAACTCCGTCTCTGTGATAATTATATCCTCCAGCATTTTGTCGTATAATGTTCCGTTCACGCAATAGGCCTTAAAATTACGTTGCATCATCAATATTATTTACGTTTGTTCAATTATGTTACATTATTCAATATGTCGACATATTTTTTTAATAAACAAAACTGTTCCGCGTAGGTTTTTCAATATTTATTACACCGCTTGTACAAATTGTGCATAATTGAAAATATTTAATACCCTAAGGATATTTTTCTCAGAATAGGTTTAATATTTAGATCATTATAATCTGTTTTTAAAAATCAATCATTGAGAATACATAACAATCATAATTATTATGAACTTTTATTTACTTTTTATTTTTAATTAATCATTTTAAAACAGTATAATATTATGTTTACTCGGTTTCTAAAAAAAATTACGTAAAAATAATCATTAACGGTACACAGGAGTGACACTAAATACCTATAGGTTAATTCACGAGACAGTGAACGAAATACAACAAGAAATTAAATGTTAACAAAACAACTATTAAATATATAATAAGTAATAACAGATCATAATATAATAACACAATTTTGTTTTATCTAATGCTAAGATTCAGCCGATATACATACATAGTGTAAATAATAGTAAAATTAAAAACAGTAAATATTAAATACAAATATTTGACGAAATCAATGTAACAAAAGTTTTTGTTTTTATAGTTTGATGAACACGGTTTAAAGTCATACTTAAATCCCTCGACACACAACCTATCCTATTGTAGAGTAGAATGTATGCATTAAATATAGATTTATTTATCGTATTAAGTTTTAATGCATACTACTCATTTCCACCCTTCGAAATTATTGGTCACCTAATAAAAAATTTTCATGTAGTAGACTGTTAAGTAACTTTCTATTGTTATGCTTTAAATTGAAATGTTATAAAATGTTGTATAAAAGCAAAAACGCCACTGTGCTTTAACGCCGTTGCTGGGGTAATTCTAATACTTTACACAAACATGTGAGTTTTAAGTGAATATATATTAAATGCTTCAGAAACAAATACATAGGTATGTGTAAAATGAATGTAATCCAAGTGACTATATTTAATGGTTTGGTAATGAAGAGTGGTAAGTTTTAATCTCAGCATTCGTAAGTAATATAGGATGACCATTTTACTAATTTCTTATGCTGTCTCCTAATTGGCTGGTTTATACAATGGTGAATTTGAATTACGGCACCACGTGTGGACAGTGGTGACTGTATGTAAACCCAATAAATTCATTTTTCATGGTTTTCTGGGGATATTGCATTTCATCTGTTAAGTAGTTTTTGTACATCCATAATATGTCATTTTCGATTTTTGTGTGGACAGTGGCGTTTCTGCATTTTTACAACTCATTATTTATTATTATGTGTTTAAAATTGTGTTTTATTTTTTTCAGGTATGTTGAGGTCGGCATTTGACAGCAGCGAAAGAGGGAGGTCTAAGGAAAGTGAGTGAAATCTTACGTTTTCATGTCTTGTAGTATTTATCGTAGATATCATAAATTCCACTCATAAGATGCAGTAAGTTGTTATTTGTTGCATTCATCCGAGTTTCAAAATTAAAATTCAACTTGTTTATTTTAATGTATAGTTAAACGTTGAAATTTTGTTGTTTATTTCATTTTCTTTGACCGCATCATCTTCACTGCTGCTTCGAATCAATGCCAATATCATATTATTTATTTTATTTTCGAATGCACTGATTCATCAATGTATGTTGGTATTGAGTAATTTTTAAAACAATAAAATAATGTGTAAACTTGTATGTAGGTACCTTTGACAACAAGTATATTAATATTATTATCATATAATTACCTACCGTAAAACCAAAAATGCATTTTTAATAATATTATTTCTCGTAAATAAAATTTTCATCTTATTTAAGTAATATAAATTATATAAATTACATTTTTCTTTGAATTGTAACGATGTCGCATCTATTATGTTATAAATACATCAAATTATGTATCAACCACAATTTCACTCAAATAAAAAAAAATAATGTTACCGAAAATGTTCTGAATGATTATAAATTATCATGTATTTAAATTGATTGTATTTTAATTATCTGTTAATTTTAGAAAATATTAAGTTACTTATTTATCAAGGTATAATATATAGGTATAATAACTAAGGTTTTACTTCATTTGTCTAATAGTAAAATTGAGTAAACATGTTATTAAAATAGGAAAATAGTACCATTGCACGTAGTTTTGTAATTTGATGCGAGACTTGGCAAAGAAAATACCGTCTATATTTTTTTCAAAGTATCGTGCATTTTATATAATTTATTTAGACATTTCCACGATTCGAGATTAAAAACTAAAAAAACAGCATCGCGCATGCAAGGCCGACGGCGAAATAACAGGCGTTTGATAGAAAATAAAAGAACGTAGGTAGTTATTTTTCGTGCATTGAAAATCGTAAAAACGCTGCAGCGGTCCACTTCCGTTTCCCTCTGGGACCTGAATTTGTATAAGCTTTCCCCTAGAGCCTTCTGTATAATTCTGAATCCTGAAAGCCGCCGCGATGAGACATCTCATTGGCTATCATTGTATTGAAAGAAAAATGTCTATTCAATGATAACATAATATCTTAGAGAGAAAAAAATACCAGAAAGTACTATAATCCTTCTCCGTTCACTACCTAAACCTATTTCTTAATTATTTTTTAAAACCTCAGAAACATACATATTAGAATAAATCTTAGTAAGTATTATTTTTTTTAAATCACTGTGTTAATGAGGTTTTTCAATATTACGTAGTTTCAATAATAAAGAACCTAACATTCCTAGAACTTTGTGAATAATTATTATTAATAATTATTAATTAAATTTATGTTATTAAACAGTGTGTTATCTTTGATTTTTTAAAAGGTACTTATATAACAATTGTTATGCATATACCGTATAAAAGCCTCAAATTATTAAGTTCATTTCTGTAATAAAAATATTGTCTTAGACTCATTCCTTTTTGTCGTCGAATACTTATCAATTCCATGTTATTCAAGTTGAAAAGTTTGTCAAAAGGGCCTCGCTTTGAATGTCAGGCAAGTTATTTCAATTTCGAATTCCGCTGATGTAAATACACATCGAATTGATAAGAAGAATTACAGCTTTATAGACTTCGTTTACTTACCAATGGTTGTGTACTATTATCAAAATTCAACGATAAGTTTTCCAAAGTGCCGATCATTAAATTTCAAATTGTACACGAAGAATGGTTGACAAATGGGCCAATTCATCACGCCCTTTCACAAGAAATGATTTGGCTTTTCATGGCATGGGGTGTATTTTCAATAAGCCACCCACAGTACCCCTTCACCCTTTTACTCTTTTTCTCAGAACCCCTGCCCCCCTGAGCAGCAATACATTATTCATTTTGACTTGAAAAACTTTTTCAGAATGACTTTGCCTTTTTCAACGACATTTGTATTTTCGCAGAACTTTGTTTTGCTTTGTATCCGACCGGTCTATGTCGACATTTTTTCATTATCCGATATAGGTTTGTTTCCCTAATGGTACACTGTCCTAATTTCTTTCAGCCCTATGAAAATTTCATTGGCTTCTTCATTGTTTTCGGTACGAAGTTCACTCTTCAAAGAAATCGCAAAATCATGGGTTTATATTGTGCTATATGGTTATTTTTTAAGTAATTCCTTTTTTAACTTCTAAAGGCTTTACATTTTTTATTAAATCACTGAAACATATATTTTCAATCACAATTTTTCTGCCGACAGCAGTATTTTTTTCATACCTATCTAAAAATGTATGGACATAATAAAGAATTCTTTAACATCACATCAAAATAAGTAGGTACTTCACATAAAGATATTCGTATTCGACTAGAATATACTTCGACGTACTTAAAATAATGTAACGCTAAGTTACGTATTAGTAGAATCAGTTATTAAATATCAATAATTTTCACTTTATTTTTGACTTGCTCTTCTTATTGTCACTGCTTTTTATAAAAACGTAATCTTTTAGTTAGTAATACTTTTATTAATATTCCATTTCATCTCACTACAGACTCCATCTTTCCTAATGAATTACCTCTTACAAAATGCAAAATAGTATGTAATTGAACTTATATCTATACAATATAGTATAACCACATTGCATGGAAAATAAGGATTTTCCGTTGGTTTGTATACAACTTAAATAGATTACTTACTGCGCATAATATGGTGGATTATGTCGAAAATTCAATTTAAAAAAATGTATTATCATTACCTACAATTTTCAAATTGAATCTACGATGCAGCTTCGTTTAAAACAGTAATTGAAAATGAATTGCTGATAAGAATACGCCATGCTAAATTCTGCGACAGTAAAATATCATCTTATCTAGAATTGGTCTTACTATTTTGGAAATTCTTTTTCTGTCCTACTGCTAATTCTCACGAACTGGGAGTAAAAAAATATCGAAGTTTTTCCGTAAAATTGGCACCAGAGTAATGCGATACTCTTTGGGTGAGATTTTACTGAGGTATATTGGAAGCTCCGACGACGATAACGGAGAGCCGTTTGGTTAACGAAAGCTCGTTCGCGAAACCTTAAGGCAATTATTTTTACGTTAATGGCGTTTTGCAGCTTTCGCGTAAAAGTTCAAGTATAAGGAGACGCTTAACAGACGACAAGTCATAAAGTAGAAACAAATCTTAGTACGCACGTGGCTTTAAAGTAAGTACTTATTTTCTACTTTAGTGAGATATCTTTTCTGATTATTTTTAATGTAAAACTGTTTTAATATAAACTTATATTTTCCCGGCAATAATTTAAAATCTTTCCAACTTTCTGTGCTTATTTAGAATATACCAACAAGCATTTTCAAATGAATATTGTACTAATTATAACTGTCCACTCACGTCTAAATACATAGTTTTTGAATACATTTATATTATCAAAAAAATAAAGTCTGCTTAGATACCTCTCACATTATAAGTGTTAGCGCAAAATATAAATAATGTATGCTTATATTGAGGACGACTATTAAATTCTGCTTGTAAGTCATAAGAAATAATTTTTAATATATTCCAGTAGGTATTTATAAAATGAATAGGAATGCGATATTGTATCAAATTTAAATGAGCAAATGGCAAAGCTTCAGTCTACATGTTGTGAGTTCCGGATTCGAATCCATCATAAGCAAAATTTACGCATTATTTTTACGTAGAAATGATAAATTGAGCGATTAACAAATAATGATATATCATCAAAAAGCGCTTTCGGGTCCCATACCATATATAACTCACTCTATGTGTAGGTACTTGGCAGACCCAGGATTCGAGTCCGGGACCCACGACGCTATAGGCCGACGCTAAAACCGCTTAAATTATTTACAAGATAATTAATAATCAATCAGATGTACCTACAGTATATACATAGAGTCTAAGGCGTACAAATCAAGGCTTTTTTAATATTTAGATTAATTATTACACATGATATTTAGTACAAGAACATTAGTAATATTATTACATTAATTGTAGGTACCTATGTGAATAGCATATTAAATAAATTGTACGTTAAAGCTCAAAAATACTTCAATTATAAAATTGTATTCCGATTGCATATATTTTATTACACTCGTGCGAAATTGGTATAATTTTGTAATCTAGTTAAAATAAGTTCCTTAACCAATAAAATATTATGACTTGCGAGTTCTACATTCGAAACTGAAGGCCTTATTCCAATCATTACTTTTAACGATAGCTTATCACTAGCGTGCTATTAGATTTCCTGCGGCCGCAGTAAAAAATTCTAACATTTCCAGGCGAGCTACCCTGACTAATCAACTGTCGCATTCCCTTCATAAACGTTCTTAGCCGCTGCACTTTAGATTGCGAGATAACTTCCTGTAATATTCTTTCCGTTTCCCCCGGCGCTCTCTGGAAGCGTTGTCTGTGTCATTAATACTGTCTACTGCGCAGTTTTATCTTTGAACGTTTCAAGTAGGTAGATCAAACCGCTATGATAATGAAAAAAAGTGATCGGACAAATTATTGTTTACATGATCGAGGTGCTGAACATTCAATTAGTGTTGGTGACATGTAATTTAAAAATGAGTTAGTAGTAGATTTCACATCACCGCATGCATACATACTTATGCGAGAAACGTGATTCAAATATTAACTGCTTTTTATGAAAATATATATGGGTAGGTACCAGTGGCGAAGGGTGGAGGTAGGCTGTTAAGATCCGCCATAAACAGTGCACATTAAACTTTTTTAGACATACATATTTGTTTTCATTGAAATAAGACTACAATTTACAGATAGTGTTGGTTAGTTGTTAAAATTCAATTAAACCCTGAGAAACCAAGCCATAATAGATAATAGTCCAAAAATACATGTCTATCTATAAAATATCTAAAATTATGCAATTAAATCATACATAACTTTGAATATTTTATAAATAGAATAATATTTTTTATTTATTATAGTTTGGTTAAGTCAGGGCTTAATGAATTTAAAAAAAAAATCAAACAATATGTGTAATATGTATTTTTAATCCAAAGAAAATAAATAAGTATGAATTAAAAAGTGTGCACAATTTTGTCGTATTGCCCAAATTAGACCAAAACTATTATGGTTTCGTTTAGGCATGGTTTAATTGATTTTTAAAAACTAACCAACACCATCTGTAAATTGTAGTCTTAGTTCAATAGAAACAAATACATATGACTAAAAAAGTTTAGTGTGCACTATTAATAGCGAATCTTAACAGCCTACCTCCACCCTTCGCCACTGGTAGGTACACTCTTTTCCGAAAGTTGTGAGTATATCCCATGAAAATGATGTATAAAAAAATTATAAAATATTTCAACTCTATAATAATATCATCATCAGCCGGGGTCAATCCACTGCTGGACGAAGGCCTCCCCAAGCTTTCTCCAACTCTCTCGGTCCTGTGTCATTAGCTGCCACGTATTTCCGCCGAACTTTACCAGGTCGTCAAGCCAGCGGCTTTTAGGGTGACCATGTAGCCGTTTCGTTCCCCTTGGGTACCACTGGATGACGGCATTTGTCCAGCGACCGTCCCTTTGGCGAGCAATGTGCCCCGCCCATCTCCATTTCAGCTGTTTGGCAACATCTATTACATCGCGTACTCCTGTCTGCTTCCTAACCTATTCGTTTCTCTTACGGTCTTTTCGCTTGATGCCCAACATACACCTCTCCATGCCTCGCTGTGTGACTCTTAGCCTTTGGACATCTCTCGTGTTGAGGGTCTACGTCTCGCAGCCATACGTGAGCACGGGTAGTATACATTGGTTGAACACCCTACGCTTAATAATTACTTATATGAATTACAATAATATTTTAATTTCAGCTATTTAATATTTTAACAATAATGTCATAATACCATTGACGATAAACTTGGTCACTTTAGAGAGACTTTAAAATCTGTATACAGAATGATATAAGAAATAAGTTATTCTATAATTGAATATTTTACTGGTAACTATTATTAAATGATGTCGTAGCTTGAGTTAAAATAATAAAACCACTTTTCAGTAGGATAATTACAGACAGTAAGTATATTAGTCTTTAGATGCTTGAATAGTGTATCCGAAAATGTCCTTAAAAATTACTTTAACAAGGTGTAATTCCCGTTATCATAATATATGCGTAAAAAATATTACCAAAGAAATTTTCAGAAACAAAGTAGTAGTGTAGAGAGATATAACTAAAGGCCGGATCTTTCAAGTTTTTAACCGTCAACCCATAAAAAAACACATTAAAATGGTGGACGAATCCAATATCCTAAGGAGACTTTTGCCCAAATGATTCTTAGTATGGATTTCTACAATTTGTCAGTTGTTTTTTCTGGCAGCTCAGGTGCGATGGTAATTATTGTAATTAAGATAATCGTCTTGCCAATATTATAACGCGACTTGCGGCTACGACAAACGAATTCAAATTCGCAAAATGCAATTAAAAAGATCGCATTACAAAATTGATGGTTTGTTTTATTGCAGGTAAGTAATGGTAAACCATTTTTATAAAATGCGTGTAGAATATGTTTTTTCATAATTAAATATCGAATAGCTTTTGCGTACCTACCACTAATATAAATACAAATATTGGAAGATTTTGTCCGCTGACCCGTTTTATGTTCTAAATGTATCATATTGATACCTATTAGTATTACAAGCAACAATACCGTACCTACATATCGATAAAAAAGTCACATACCTACTTGTTTATTTCTTTAGATATTTAAGTATTTTGAGGATGCTCTGCCCAAACTGGTCTATTTGATTATAAACTATTGACATTGAAGAATTTCATCAAATCGATCGTAAGAAATTTCATCTTCAAAATACCAGTGGCGTACATCTGAAGATGCGAGACATCCCTGAAAATATTCGTTTGAACCTACTATTATAATATTATGTATTGCGTAAGCCGTAATTGCATTCTTCTAAAGGTTTTGCAATATAATATTGCTTCAGATTTTCACTTAGTCATTGTATTACGTTAATATTTATTGTTGTTTAATTTAATAAAACGCATTTTTTTGTAGTACTTATTCCACTTTTAATCAATAAATTAGGACCAGTTTCGTTCGCATCAGAGGGACATTTTCAACTGAACAAGGGAAGATTCAGTTGAAAATGTCCCTCTGAGGCGGACGAAACCGGTCCTAATTTATAGATTAAAAGTGGAATAAGTACTACAAAAAAAAATGGAGCCATTGTCGAAAACTACCCAATCAAGACTCGTAACTGCACAAAATCTGACATTCGAATGAAATTTTCAAAATGGCGTCCTATGGTAGTTCGTAGTTCCATTTTTGGCCATTCTACAGGTAAGTTTGTAGGTCTGTAACGTTAAAAAAAAGTCCCGCCGTCCCATGTAATACTTCAGATTTTCACTTAGTGATTGTATTACGTTAATATTTATTGTTGTTTAATTAAAAAAACGCATTTTTTTGTAGTACTTATTCCACTTTTAATCAATAAATTAGGACCGGTTTCGTTCGCATCAGAGGGACATTTTCAACCGAACAAGGGAAGATTCAGTTGAAAATGTCCCTCTGAGGCGGATGAAACCGGTCCTAATTTATTGATTAAAAGTGGAATAAGTACTACAAAAAAAATGGAGCCATTGTCGAAAACTACCCAATCAAGACTAGTAACTGGACAAAATCTGACATTCGAATGAAATTTTCAAAATGGCGTCCTATGGTAATTCGTAGTTCCATTTTTGGCCATTCTACAGGTAAGTTTGTAGGTGTGTAACATTAAAAAAAGTCCCGCCGTCCCATTTAATACATTGTACGCTAAAGGCGCGCCAATTAGGTGGCCATTCGACATAATTAGCATTATATTTAAATGTTGTTATTAAAAAGAAATTATCTGATATATGATTTAAATACTTACATAATATTATAAAGTGTAAAGAACTATTCATCACATAAAACGACTGGTACCTAGATACATATTTCATTAAAACACTTTATAATATGTACTTTCGTACTTTTTCCACATTTATTCCATAATGTTGATATTCAACCGATTTTATCCTAATGGACATTTTCAATTGAATAACAGTACAAAATATAGGTAGGTACATATTATTGCATAAAAAGTCAATTAAGTATAGAGGACGTGGGAGTCGATTGTTTACTTGAACTAACTTGTTGGTGATATTTGTCCTTATTTATTAAATGACTGGTTTATATACATTAAGAAATAGCGTAACTTCAAAACTGTGAAAAATTTGCTGTGTTTAAAATTCACCTGCCGTAGGTGTATGTATCAAAAAAGGTTCCCGACCAATGACAAAAACTTGAAGACGATTTTATTGCTTTTGTCGCATGATACGTACAAGAAACCCACAACTTAAAAATGAATTATTTTCCATACGATAGTATGTATCATCATCAGCTGTAGTATATACCAATATTGCATATAAATTTATGTTTACATTTTAGATATAATAGTGCAACCATCTATAATACCGTGGATTTACAAGAATAAAATTACAAAGCGGCAGGTTTACATAGGTCGTAAGTGCATTTGCTAGTCACGCAGCCTTCGCTATCGAGGCTTGATAATTATATATTATATACTTACACAATATTATATATGTGACATATTATAATATTTAGGAATATTATATTTCATCCATTGTTGCTATTTTTAAGTTAATAAGTCAAAAGAATAATATCAACTAAGATTTAATAACAATAAACAAAAATGCAAAATGTACAAAGTGTTTAAAAGTACCTTATACACCTTCTAGAGGAAAGTGGTATAATGGTCCCTATATCTAACGGGTACGAGTGGCAAAAATATTAATCAATAAATTCTAATTGATTTATGTTTTGTACTAGGTATTCTATTAGTCATTATTTACGACCCGGCTTATGCCTTCTGGCTTATGGCCTTCTGGCTTCTTCGTGCACTATGCGCACTCACCGATCGTAAATGCACATTGACATAAGATTGTTAAAACCTTCTTACCTATTAGTAAAGGATCAAGTAAAAAACTAATTTTGATTATCTGAAGTGTTTGTGAAAAACCCGTAATGAATATATTACATACTATTAATACATTCAATAGGTAAGCCCGTTAAATCGTCATTTCCCGTAAACAATGGAACCAGCTAATGTGAAATATCACAAAATATACCTACTCACTAAATAAAAACAAATAAACAATTTTAAGCTATAATCCATAATCGTTAAAACTGAAGTGATCTCGGATTTTAAGAAAATACGTAGATCAGTTAACAAACGCGCAGGTTAAGTTTTTTTTGTTTTTTCTACCATATTACTATAACATCAAATTATAGTTTCATGTGTGAACTCCCAGATTGGATAAATCAATGAACTATTAGAACCAAGGTCAACTTGTTAAGGCAAATGGTAGGCACTGCAACTGTGTTATACCTATTTATATCTAATATTTTCTTGATAAAATAATTTATTATCAATGGTATTAGGTACTATATATACACAATGTATCAATGTCGACTAATTATGATTGTATCATTTTGATAACTTCCGAAATAAATAATTATATCGGGTTTATATATTTCATTGAAATAATACTATGATATATAATTTATAGTATTAGGGAGTAGCAATTAACAGAAAACGCATGTACTTACATATTTTGCATGATGAATATAAAGTTTTTGAAAATGGCCTATAAAATGTCAAAAAAAACATTACAACATCAGTACCTATATATTAAAATTGAATATCTCAATATGTCCAACCACTTGCTTGAAACACAAAAGTACGATTTGAAGTATCTTTCGTACGAAACTTTTTCTAAAGGGTTTCATTAACCACATAGGTCCGATATTCCCCATTTTACCCATCCATAAATCCATATAATATAATAATATGTTTTCATATTATATATTTTCGTAGTATCAACATAATATACGAAATCATTCAGATTTGGTACGATTTTAATAATACACTAGCTGTCAGGTCCTTCTCATTATGGGAGCAAGTGTGATTTGTTATTTGATAGTGAAAATAAAAGTAGTTTAGTAGAAATTTTAAACTTTGATTACAATAATAGGTATGTATATAAAAAGTGGAATATTATTAAATATTATAGATATTACTATTAACAACTAATTTTTCCACTCTATACGTAAGCGCTTCATTAGTTTCTCTAAATAGTATAGTATATCTACCTACTAATAGCAGCGTTTCTATATAATTAAGTATCGATAAAGTCTCTTGCACATATTATCAATATCATTTATTTCATATTTCATTGTACCTACTACATCGTACAACTTATTTTTCTGAAAAACATAGGTTCCATAAATTATTAACGCATTTTTTAATTAAAAAATGTTGTAATATTCGAGTCCGTCCCAAAAAAAAAAGGACTCCAGATATCCGGTGTCTAGATATAACGCTAAAAGTCAAATATTATGCGGTGTAATGGAAATTGCTAAAAAACTTCACTTAAAGACATAAACTAGATACATCGCGCAAAGAAGGTATAATCACTGAAAAAACCTAGTCATCACGTTGAGAACGCCTGAAAGGTAAACCCAGAAACTGCTGAAATAACGAAATAATTGGGTTATGCGGAAATACGTGGAAACTCAATTCACTAGTCCAAGAGGAGTAAAATTAGCTTGGATAGGTTTTCATCCTGCATGATGATGATGGTGATGATATTACATTACAACTGCAATCATGTAACGGACCATGGGCCAAGCAATGTAGTATAATCAATTTCAATTTCCATGAAGTACCTACCCTCAGTCTATATAATTTATTTTAACCAATATTTTAATAACTGTCAGTTTCTGTCTTCATTATTACAATTATTACTATTACAAAAATTTATTAAAATAATATTAATGTTGTTTATTTAATTTCTACGACCTTCCAACACGAATTAATTAACAAATACTTATTGAATGATTTTAATATTTTCTTTGAATGACTATTTTTTTCTGTTATTTACCTTGTTATTGAATGAATAAAAATATTCAAAAACTAATTAATATACGGATAAAAAAAATCTACTATACAAATTTATTTCAAACCGTTCTACTGCATTTATACATTAATGAAATTAAATGAATGGTTGCTATTGAACTTTCTTCATAACTACAAGAAGTTGAGAGTCCTTATTAAGGAATCATGTTTTTCCAGCTGCACTTTGGAAACTGAAAACGTCTTGGGGGGTTTCAAACGCTCCCCTTCTTAAATGCTCTATCAACGTCATTTATCATAGATTTTCTTATTTAATCGTTTGAATTATTGAACAGTTTTTCTTATTAAAATTTCTTTAATTGTATTTTCAACTTTACCAGTTACGCTTCTTAAAAAATATTTTAATTCGCTGACTTGCTAAGAATTATTTATTCATAATATTATACAAACCGACACTTAACTTTCTAGATGTAATAATAATACGTCTTATATTAAATTAATTTGATTTAAATAGTTTACTTAGTGCATTAAAAGACAACATTATTACTTTTTATAACATAAATTTAATTTGAATGTAGGTAAAGATATTTTTTTAATTTCAGGTGTTTAAAATAAACGTTTATTGCTTAACTATAATAATTATCCAGATGAAGCGTTTTATTTATAGAATCGACTTAATTGTAAAGTAATAATTTATTAACCACTGTTAATTATTCCAATACACCATCATTACAATATATGGATACTTCATTACATTATTTTACAGGTTACAGGTTTTGTAATTGTAAGTAATTGTCAGCTTTGAAAATGATCATGAAAATGTACTCAGTATATAATAAAGATTAGCTATTTTTTTTCTATCACGCTTAATATTTGCCTATTTCCCATGCATCCATATAATTTAATTTTTTTATACAGTACTAATGCGGTAACGGTACATTATATTAAAATTATGGGGGCGGTCTTGTATCCTAAGCATGAGGTACCCGTACAATGTTTTTCAAAATACTAACATTTTTAATGGCGATATCGATCTGAAAAATATGCACTAATTGATTCCTTCTAAACGATTTCCAGTATGTGAAAAAACATCGATGTCGTTGATATACTTTATGAGATAATATAACTTAAGCTTAGCACACGTCGTAATTTTTCGTCGAGCGTTGGGCGGCCATAGATTGGAACTGTATTGTATAAACATAAACACATTACAGATATCACGTAAACTTTATGTAAATCTAATTAAATTGAACAACCTCCAACCACCAATTATCTATTATAAATGAATGTTAACTTATTTTTTAAGATGAATATTTAAAGAAGTGTTTTTTTCGGTTGAATTGGCAATTACGTGATAGGTATAACTAAATTACAATAGTGTATTTTGTTTTTAGTTCATAGTTCGAATTCGTAGTGTTGACACGTCTTGTTGCCGACCATTGAATACCCATCATCAAAACAGTTCGTTACAAACTAAAATTAAAACATAAAATCTGTTTTCCTCAGATATTTAGAAAGTGTGGAATTATTGCTTTGTTCTCTTTTAGTCGTTCTGCCATTTTTACGTTTACTCATAACAATTAAGTTATAAAGCACTCACTCAGTACGATACTCAGCTTTGTTTTTTCAGTATTCTGATTTTTCTCAAGAACACAATCGTTTTAGTAGCGCACGTAAAGTGGGCTTTTCAACTCGAACGGTCGCGTTATTTTTAACGATCGCCTTTTCTGATAAAATTATCCAAAATAATTGTTTTCGTTCCCAATCCGGGCCCCAATTCCCTGCCTTATTAACGCCCCATTTGCCGAAGTTTAGCGCTCCTCGGCCGCCATTGCGCCCCTTATCGTATAAAAGAAATAACTACTTGGGCCGGAATACTAATTCTCCTGCAAGATACATCGTTAGCACTTTCGCAACGATCTTATTAAATGTAACGACGCCAATAAAGTCACACCTGAGTTTTTGCTTTTCTACAAACCATGTCTGAATGTCAAAAAAACGCATAATCACGTTTACAATCCAATCGCTTCAAAAAATAAATTCTCAACTCCACAAGAATAGAAATATTGGAAGACAAGACCAAAGCGGTTGATTTTCTTCATTGGCATATAGTAAATAAGTATATATTTCTCATCACACTTTTGTAATTTTTGTAAAATTAGTAAACTATTGTATAGTTGGGAATTGCAATTCCACACAGAATTTAAAATCTTGGCCTCGCTCGCGGAATCTGAGGATTATGAGTAACCTAAAATGTTGCTAAAAAACAAGAATTAAAAGAAACAGTAATTATATAGAAGAATCTTATGTATAGTACCTATATTACGATTAAATTTGATTTTTTTTTTATAGATATTTAAGAAAAATTGTTCTTTCTGAATATTTTCAATAGATAAATGTATACTATGCTTGATTCAAGACATTTTAAAGAGTCATAGTACTAACTACACTCCCTACTATAATAATTATGAAAAGTAAAAACATCTACTATCATTAACTATTTCCTTTATTCAACGAATAATTCACAAGATTTAAAAATATATCATTCTGATTATTGTACATAGGGAGATACGGGGTTTGATTCCCTGTCGGGTTAGCTTACTTTTTTTCAAAAAAGATTTTTTCTATCGGTTATAATATATTCTCTCAGAAAGTGTTTTTCAAAATTATATATGTTCAATAATCAGAATGATAATTATTATATTCTTAAAATCTTGTGAATTATTCGTTGAATAAAAGAAATAGTTAATTATAAATTATTAGCAAGTGCAAGTAGTTACTTCTGAAAAATATTGAAGAAATTCCATGACGTCGGTTAGTAATTAAAGTAATAGTAAATAGTTAACTACTTTGATTTAAGCAGCAAGAATCGATTGCTAAAGTAGTTTGATTTGGAAGAGCACTGATGAGTAGGTATTAAAATTGACCAATAGTTAAAATTTGTCGCAATTAGTATGTCACCTCGTAGCATAGTGGTAATGCACGGATCAGGGCGTAAACATGGGAGATTATAATAAAGGAGTTATAATATATTCTCTCAGAAAGTGTTTTTCAAAATTATATATGTTCGACATCGTCTATCGTACATAAAGAAAATTATTCCACATTAATTAAACAGGCATCTTGTTAAATCTTTAAAAATGGTTTTATCGACATTATTCTGTCATATAGTTTTAAAAAATACTTTCCACCCACGTGTCGGCTGGTAAAGTCATGAGTCTCGAATCCTGAGTTTGGAAAATTGGAAAATTTAATTTTCAATATGTGTTTTGACTCCATTCTGGATGCCTATTTGCGCTCTTAGGATCGAACAGTTTCTTTAATAGTAACATCTAAAAAACTATATTTTGTTTTATTTTGTATTTCCAATAATTCTCTGTAGCATATTATAATATATTAGGTGTGGTATATTGATTTGTATAATATACCCAAACAATTTATCAAGTAAGGGTACATTACTCCAACAGTTGATTATATATTTTTTAAATTGTAGATAATGTCAATGCTACGTATATAATATATTTAATTAAAAAATATTCCATAGAACTCAATCAATTTGAAATCTGAAGGTATCCTTCCACCAATACCCGGGACTTTCGCTATTATACACACTGCATTTATCAAAACTCTCCGATGCCTCCACCTACCCCCTAGTGTACCTCCTCACCCCTGCGTGCGTCCTTCCTTCTCAACCACTTCAACAATCCACAGTTATAAAGTTTTGCCTAATTAAGTTCTGTTCGCCTCGCAATACCCCCCACAACCTTCTCCCTGCTCTGAAACGCCGGAACATCGCGCGAAGCCCCGAGGCAACTCTTCTTCGCCATTCTTACAAATCTGTATCTGAAAAACTGATAATATCTACGAGGTATATAAATACGAAATTGAGTTTTAGACCCCAGTCTCGATGGCGTCCATTAACATTTAGAGACGCAAAGTCGACCGACCAACGATAATATTAGTGTTGCCATACCTGTGAAACATGAGTTAGACAACTACTCATTTCCACGTAAAAAAGGCTCTAATAATTAATCAAACTTGTATTATTAACTGATCTTCACTTTTCAAACTTAGTCGGTTTTATTTTCCATTATTTGGATTGCAAGTGAGATGGATTTCTGTGTATGCTTTGTGCTTTCAATTTGATCAAACAAATTTTCCTCTGCTTACTGATGACCGTTATGATTTTCCCACAAAATGTACATTATGAACTAATCCTGGTTAGTAAAAATTGGTCAATTAAATTGTACCGTCCGCAATTATTTGGTGAGTTTATACAGTTTTTTTCTTTTCAATGAATATCTCGACAGGGATATAAAAAACACTTCCAAGAGATAAGATTGTATTAACGGATTTCTGTTGTTACGAGAAATAGATACTAGCCACTTGCTCAACCTATTCAGTCAATGCTCTAGGTCTAAGCATTTATTGAAAAAATCACACATTTTCAAACCAAGATTCGAACCCGAAACCCACGACTTTATAAGCCGACATGCTACCGCTCGGTTATCGTGGGCAACAGAGATAAGGTGGACTCATGGCTAAAACTATATTACATACAATACTAGCATATATTATCAAATAGTAGTACCACTTGTCAACATTCAAGATGAAAAATATGTAAAGTAATACTCTTGTTAAGACTCCTATTGTATAGATATATATTATATTATATCAAAATGCAAGTAAATATTATAAATTGCAATTTAAATTTTAGCTTTATTATTAAAAAGGTGACATTGACAATACGCTATCACATGAGTGAAGGTGTTAAAGAAAAAAATCTTCCTGAAAGAACACACGATTCGTTTTGAGCGATTTAAATTATTTGGTTTAAAACATGGCACATCTTCTGTGATTCAGACTCTGTTCAGTTAATTTCAAGTTGATCAACTTTTAATCATTCTCTCTCTCTGTCGCTCATTTTCAATATTATCACTCTGATTTAACCGGTGACCCTCCCTTTAGCCCCGCCGCGAGAATTGTAATGCCAAATTTTATGATAAATGGCCAAATTTTGAACGTTTGTCAAAGGGCGGCTGTGGTTTATCTGATTGCGCTATTTCAAAATGACTAATTTCCTACCTTCACCCGGCCTTGTTATCAAACCTGAAATATTATGTTTCTTCCATATTTCAAACTTTATATCTTCAAAAGGCACTATTATTTGTCTAACTTCATTTGTATTTTATTTGCTTGGGTTAGGTACTTGTATTAATTATTTTAACTAATCTTTTTCACTCTAATAATATAATATATTATCTTTTAATATAAATTTAGCATGCTTTGTTCAATTTCTCTATTTAATCTTTATGATTAGGTATAACTAGAGTTGGGTTTCGGGAATTTCCCGACGGGAATTCTCGAGAAATTTACGAGATTTTCATTCCCGAATCTCGAGAATTGAAATAATTAACATTTCGGGAAATCCCGGACCACGAGAATCTTTCCTCGGGATTCGGGATTTCTTTATTATCAAATATTAATTGAAAAAAAAACGATTTTCTATATGAAAAAAGTGGACAGAGAACACAAAACATTCAAAGACTGATCGAGGCATTTAACACAATTAAGCCAACGTCGTCTCAAAATGAGCGCAATTTTTGCAACATCATGAAATTTTGTGTCTCAAAAACGTACGCGATTGTCAGACGCAGCAATAGACAGTCTGTGTTTTTTGAAATTCTATTTTAATAAGTAATGTTTTCAATTATTTTTGTTTTCCTACTTTTTTTGTTTGTCTTCTTACATAAACAAACAAATAAAAATCATATTTTTTTGGAACTTGTCTGTTTTTACATTGATTTTAGGATTTTTAAAAATTTCCCGATATCTCGAGAATTCAAAATTTCATCATTTCGGGAAATCTCGAATCTCGAGATTTAGATTTTCTCGGGAAATACCCAACTCTAGGTATAACCTACTCAAAGTAATTTAAAAAAAAATGTAATAAAATATTTTTTTCGTCTGTCGTCTGAGCATGGAATTATTATTGAACTCTTTCATTTTTTTGTTTCGCAAATATTAATTATTAATATAAATCTACATTATATTTAAATTTTCAAATACAATTTTAATTCACATAAAAAAAAATACTCATATTGCATGTTTTGTAATACTATATTTATATATTATATTTTTATAATTTATTTTTGTGGGGTTATAAAAAAATGAAATACAGATACTCTCTGAGTCATAATAAAACGTTCCATAGTTTTTTTTTTCACATTATACGTGCGTATATACCGTGTATGACTTTAATTTATTTAGGCAATTATGGTAGTATAATAATACTGGTATTTTAATGTATTTCCAAAAGGTCATAATAAAAGTATACCATGCTACCTAACTACTTATAAAAAAATAGTTTAAAAGCTCCGTTTCAATTGCATTTAGATTCCTAGAGCTTTTGCATGCCTCATAAAAAGCTTCGAGTTGCAAACCGCGCACCGCTCGAGTAGGTCAAAAGCCCTCGTGTTACATGATGCTTATTACGAGACCTGGTTGCGTGCGGTTGTTTTAATTTTACAGTCCTTATATTACTAAGAATGATTATCGTATTTTGCTATTATTTTAAATATGTTATGTAGTTTCGCTATAAGTAAACATAATGAAACATAATAAGTTTAACATTTTTTTATTACGTCATAATATGTAAAAAGATAACATTGTATACAATTTAAATAATTAAGTATCGTCTTATTAAAAAAATGGAATAAGAAAAATTACTTTACAAATGCAGTATTATATCAAAATATCATATAATATATCATATAAAAATATCAAAAGTATAAAAAATATGATGCAATTTGACAAATGATTAATATTTTTAGAATATCGCAGAGCTATTAAATACTCGACTTATTAATGTAGTAAATTTAGTGGTCAATATATTGTTTTTTACATCCCTACAAGTAAATTTCACCGCACAACACGTTAACATCATAATGTGTGTATGAATATGAAAAATATGAAAACTTTTCTAATCATGGGACGTCACAACACCTTGCATATTAAACCCACCATATTAACCCGAATATTTTCGAAAAACCCCAAAATTTTTTTCGAATGCTCATCAATCACTGAGTGATTAAATGGTTTAACTTTTTAAATTAAAAGTTTCTTTTAAATTAATACGTATATTGTTCTATGCGTAATTATTTTTCTGTCTCGTATTAATTATATGTTCATTTTTATCCAGAGCTCTTTAACCACCACATTTGTTAAAATTGGTTCCAAATTCAGTTCGAAAAAAATGCAACTATTTGAATAACATATTAAACCTGTGACGTACAATTGAATGGAAACGTTTCAGGGATTAAGAATACAATTTATTTGTTAAATTTCTTCAATAATAATTTAATAATTACCATATTTCTTAAAGAAACGTATACAATGTTTAGCATTCGTAATCTCTTAGCAATTTTACATGCCTCTATACTTCTGTCTGGAAAACTATGTCTACTAAACAATATTACGTTGCATTATAGACAGTTTTATATAACGTTTTCAATTACATATCTGCACTTCTCGAGTTACGGTTTTAGGTTCCCTAAATTCTAAATTATGGGTTCCAGTACTGGTTTTAGTGCTAAAGTAATTATATAGATGTATGCCATGGTTCGGTTTCGGTACGGTTTTCATTTCCAGTATTAGTACAACACTTGGTCGTTTACTTTGGTGAGATAACATTTTCGTCGTATTTTAAATTTTATACGGTTTTTTTGTTTTAATTCCCAAAACGGTGATCGCTCAATGTCTCATACTTTTTCCTATCCTATATAATAATTTCGTTAGTCACTTACATTTAGTTAAAAGTTCAACTTTAAAATATTTAAAAAAAAAATATTCCTTTTGCTATCTACACAATATGATAATCTAAATTAAATCATTGCATACCACCAACTAAATATTTTATATTACACTCCAATTTTAGATTTGAATTTTTAAATGTAGATTTTAGTAAAATTGTATTATTTATTTTATTTATTTGCGGTGAGATAATAGGTAATAAAGCTTCCACTATCTTACATCGTGAGTTACAGTTACAAATCGGAGTCTAGCAAAATCACATTCGCACATTTTATCTGACATGGTCTTCATGGCCATATTGGGTTATGTTAGGAGAATGACTAATAACCATTATTCCCAAAACAATATTAAGATAACCTATAGTGGACTTTTTACTACGCTTAGGGAAAAAATACAAATAAGAAATGAGAGAATGTATTCTAGTCTGAAACAAAAAAATGCCTCCAATTTGTATTATGGTAAGTATGAGTATAAAATATTAGTATAAGCAGTTTGCTTGGCGTGAAAAACCAATTTTATTCATATTATATACAAAATAATAAAATTTGTAAAAGTAAAACATAACTGTGTTACTAAATTTAGTGGTTTTATATATTATTGAATAACGGATGTGTAGTTTTACTAAAGTCACTTTTGTATGTCTCATTTTCAATTTTACTTCAAAATTATACGTGCCTCTTTATACATTTCCAAACTATCTGAAAACTGTTAACACTCTCAACCTAAATCCTCCAAAAAAGGTAATCTTTTCGAGGCTCAAAGAAGTTTTTCCCTTTCTACAAGGGTAGATAGCAGGCCCAGTCGGGCTTGTGCGATGCGGAAGGGTAGGCGCCCCTCCCACGGAGCTCCGGCGTCGTTGCGAAGGTCACGTGATGGATTGCCGCCAGTCATATGATGCGAAAGTTGCCCGCGAAAAAATACCCCTGTTTACAGTGACGCTTCCTAAACCTAAGAGACATTTTCCACGGCCCTATTTTTATAGACCCTTTTTCAGTTTAGCTCCGGTCGACAATGACTATTTATATAATATTATATATTTTAAAGGAAACAGCTTGATTCTACAGCGTGCCCTTTTTATTTGAATATTACAAAATATTTTTATTTTAACAGAAGGAAATATTAAATTTATTCATAAAACATTTACATTTATACCAAAGACTAAACTTATTTAAAATAACAACTACATTACGAACGAATGTTTTATTCATTCTACAGTTTTGATAGTTTATCATGTTCATAATTCATTAGCTATATCGGACTATGCACCCATCATCATGATCACGAAGTTATTATGCAAAATATGTCAGTATTACGTTGGGACCTCGCATCAAAATATGCCAATGGGTATATTCTACACACAAGGCGGCTATCGACATTAGTTTATCATATTTATGTATTGCGGCAGTTAATTGTTACAATAAGTAGATTGCTGGCACAAAGTTTCTGCAAATTGACAATGGCCGGGCTAGTAGCGAGTACGTAATTTTTATTACCAAGTCATAACAGAAACGCATGTTCAATTAATATGTAATAGAATAAGATTTAAAACCGGGCGGCCCTCATTTAATTTTAACCGTATATAATATCATACCTGATGATTGATGAATAAAAGTGTCTCCACGTGCTAAATGCAGTGTTTAAAATACATCAAACCCACCCTCTTCAAGAAATCTCGCTCGATCGTATGCTATAATAAGTTGACCTGTCATTAGTTTACATTACATAATTATAATGAAAATTAAATTTTACTTTTTATTATCTAAGAAGCACTAAACGACTACAATAGGGGTGTCGTTAAATGAACTAGGAGCCTAGAAAAGTGGAGGGAGCTATAGAGGCCACTATCCATCAGTGGATTGCTACGAATGATGATGTAAAATTGTCATTGATTTTGAGTTACTATTTACATTCGATAATAATATGTTTTTAATCATTCAAAATACTTTTAAAATATCGTATCTAGCTACTACATACATGTGTTCAGTTGTTTTTCAATATGAAGTTCATCGGTACCAAGTCTACAAAGTTTTTATGCTCAAAAGCGAGGAAAACGCTCGATAAGAAAAAGGAGAAATAACTGCTTTGCCGTTGATATAAAAGTGTACTTCCAATTTACCATTGAGATAAAAGCGCGCAAAACCAAACCCAACATAATACATCATCAGCCTGTACAAATTACATTACAACGTGAAATTCGGGAACATCTATCTACAGCTACACGAAGTCTAGACAATGTGCGCGAAATAAACGTGTCAAAAGATTTCTCATTCATCTCATACCAAATGGTCGAGTATTATTATATTTTACGTCGATATGTCATCGAACACATAATAATTTCAACATTTTTACCCGAGTAAGTACGCCTAAGTAAACTTTACATTATTACTTAAATAATTTTTGATATTTTATCATTTTTTCTCAGATTTATATAGAATATTTCAATATTATGTACCTTTTATTCAATTACCTTTATGTATTAGTATACTTAATTTAATTAATATTAATGGACAATTACCGACTGACCTGGCATCAAGGTGACATTGCTAATTATATGATCAAACACAATTGTTTTAAAACATAACCAATTAACTGTCATATGTCACAATTCACCGTTAAATGTTGTATCGGAAATATATCGTCGTATATTATAAAGACCGTCCAACCTCTTTAGGTCATATAGTACTGAGATAAAATTTATGGCTAAAGAAAACACGGTTCTTTCCGGTTTACAGGAAGCCAGCCGCAAACAAATCTTGAAAATAGCCGATATACTGGATTATTTGTCAGGTTAGGTTAGGTTAAGTTAGGTTTTCATTCTTGAATTCTTGAATTTTGCCAAAATCGGCTATGAAAATTGAATTAGTGTTCATATTGAATCTAATAAAATTGGAGACCGTATAGTATACGGTCATCTCTTTCCGATAGAAAGCTCAGGGCAAATTGTGGTACGGTGAAATGTTTTACGTACAATTTACATGTAACCGTTGCATGTTGGTTTTAAATAAAATATTACTTAACTAGTAGACACATGTGTGTTTGGTATGTACATATTATATTAGTAAAATTATAATATATAACCTACGGTACAGTAGTTGATGAGTGTTCGTCAAGGTGCGAGTACGATGCCGAGACTGAACGAATACGTTATGTGCTTTTTTTCAATTTGTATTAAATTTGATTTACATTCTCCAGCCCCAATGGATTAGAATGAGTGGTTATACTAGCAAATTTGTTGCACGGGAAAAAATGGTAAAACAATGTAAATACACAGCTACTGACATGCAAAATGTTCCAGTCAACATAGTATCTGGTATTGCATGTTTCTTGGCAAGAAAAATAAAAAAAATAAAAATAATTAGGTTTTTGACGGCATTTCACTTTTGGAGGAATCAGGGGGACTTGTTTTGGAAGGAAGGACTAAAAAAAGATGAATTTAAAAAAATCCTTGACCTAAGCATAATCTTTAGGTTACACTCATAACCATTCCCCATAAAAAAAGTTTGTTAATATAAGCTTCACCCAAATGTCCCGCTTGCGATCAATATAGTAATTTACTTTTTTAAGACTATTATAGCGCTTGTACACGTGCATGGATTTACTGGCAGCAATAGTGTGTATTTTAAACTATCGTGACAATAAGTATTTACACGTAAAAGTCCTCACTGTCTCTCCAATCTCATTCTTCAAGAGTGAGCGAGACGTGATGTTGTCATTTTATGGAATTATTTGACAGGTAGTGAAAATCGGTTAACCTCAAAATTCGTTCGTAGTTCATCTTTTTGCCGATATGTTCGCCAATATCCTTCTACTGCGCAGGCGTAAATCGAAAAATTTTCATCTGTCGCATGAAAATTCAGAAGCTTCCGATTTTTTTTTATTTATTCATGCAATCTTGCAACTGCAGGATAGTACCTATATGTTTCTTCTTCTTTCGACCATGTCCGATCCTAATAGGATCATATGGGCCTCCACAAAGTAGACAATAATGAAACACGAAAATATTGAGTATTTTCAAATATTAACAATCTACGTTATTAGAAATAAAGTTATCGTATATGTTGCACAAATTATTTTACTGACTACTAATATATTGTATCTCTACCAACATTTGAATAGTTTTGGGATGAAAGTTTGATAGTTAGGTACTTATTAGGCATATTTTGGGAAAATAAATTCGCTTCATCTGAATAGATAAAATACACCAATAGAGATAGAATATGAAAAAACACCGAAACACAAACGAACCTCTTGCATCATCTGGTTGTTATATAATTATAGAATATGTTGTACATTCTACATATATGCAAAATGAATTCAAAATATAAAATTAAAAAAATTGGAATCCATTTACTAAGCCGCGTTTACACATGCAATGAATAGGGCCACAAAATAAAGAATGTTTGTTGAAATACGTAGAATGATCAGTTAAAATTGTATTTTTCTCCTTTCGACCATATCGGATCCTAATAAGATCATATGGGCCTCCACAGAGTAGAGGTTTGTATTAACAGATTTTGTTTTTTACGAGAAATGGATGTCAGCCACTTGCTCAACCTATTAGGTCCATACCCTGACACCCACAAATTGGAAAACGATATGTGTACTTGCCAGACACAGGATTCGAACCTGGGACCCACGGCGTTATAGTCTAACGCTTAAGCCGCGCGGCCACCGTGGGCATATGTTTACACGCACATGTTCTTTTTATGGCCGCGATTATAGGTACGTACTGTTAGCAGTAAATTCATGCACGTGTAAACGGGGTATTAGGCTATTTACTTTGAGAAAGTTTTCAAGTCAGCTTCCTATAAGATTATTACTAAATTCACTTATTTGCTAGGTAAGAAGTCATGTATTTCATTAATTATGCATTTATGTATAGAGTACATTTTATTCAAGACTTTATCGGTGACGAATTATTTGAAAGAAAATGCTTTCCCTGTTCGAATTGGAAAAGAAAATCGCCTTTTTCTCACCTTACTGGCAGGCAATTCTATGAGGAGATTATTTCTGATAGCTAGATAATAATTTATTCGTCTTGACGTAATTTAATTTTACATTAGATTTTATATTTACAAAGACGTGGCAATGTTTTCTTTTAATTATATTGAATTTGTCAATGTATATATAGATAGTTGGTAAATTTCCGTATATTACTTGACTTATTATAAATGATTTGACCAATCATGCGTTCAGTGTGTATTCGCTCCATTGTTATGAAATTGTTATGAAAATGCACAATACAATATAGTATACTCTAATGTTTTTTCTTTTATTATTCATAATAATATTAAACAAAACAGTAATCTACCGTATTCGTACTGTGTATAAACTATTATTGTATTATTCTCATAATTATTAATAATTAAAATATGGACTACCCCAGTTTTCCTGCACATGAATATTTTGTGAAGCACAAACAATGGTGCTATGCGCCACCTGTTCTAAATCAGGGCACTAATAAACTTGTTAAGTAATTAATTAATTTACTATGGATATGCGGAAACAAATCATTGTTATACATGCAATACCACCATATTTTAATCACTTAATAATCGGGTAAGTGTATTTCGAATATGCATTCATTGTTGTTAGAATACAGCCGTTGTTTATGGATTTTGGAATATTGATAATGCTTCTTGACGTTTCTCGTGCAATTTAATTGAATATTAATACCTAATAATACATATTTTTAATAATTGACGTGCTGAAAATCAAAATAAACTGTAGAAATACCAAATAAGGTAGAAATGGTTGTCTATCACTAGCAGTGGCGAAGGGTGACTTTTGGAAAGAGGTAGGCTGTGGAGATCTGATAAATAGAGCACACTTGTCAGGTATACTTACGAGACTAGTACGATAGTTACTACTAATGAATAGTTACACACAAGTAAATGACAACGACACACTAATTCAATGAAACTTCAAAAACTCATTGACGACATAAAAATGAGCGATGTGTTTAAATTACGTATTTTTCAAAACATGTACCTATACCCATAAAAAATCATTAGATAAAATTTATTTTTATTTATAAAAACAATCTATACTTACTTATTTATTAATATTCAATTAAACGACGTTGAAATTATTTTTTTAATTATCTAATTATTAATGATTTTGGACAAAGTGCGCAGTCATGGCAACATTATTATGCGCGAATGTTTTAGACTATGCGATAGGAGCTTACCTTATTTCGTACAAATCAGCAGACTTGCTGAGGTTACGAGACAGTTACAAGTCCATACGAAAAAAATTCAGAATTATTTCACACATAATCGGAGATTTATTTACGTCGAGACGTCGCGGCGTTTATTATTTATTTACGGCGCGCTGTGGTATATTTTTTAATACCTTTGCAGTTGTTTTGTAAACTGTGTAATACTCTAATATATTCCTACATATACGACATCTCTCGTCGGCAAAATAAATTATTTTTATATAACATAAAATAATGAAGTGATTAAGTATATAAATATGTCAATATGCAATTAAAAAATATTTTTCTTAAGAAGGTAGGCTTTAAATAATCGCCTAGTATGAAGTCTTTGCCACTTATCACTAGATATATATTTATGCATGAACACGATTCAAACATGTAACTGTTTTGTATGAAGAGTAATAAACATTATACTTTTTATATTTGATTAGGTATATCTGTACTTATGTAAATATATAATATTGTTATTATTTTCATTGCGAAGTATCTAAGAGCAACGTTTTGTCTAGACTTATCCTCCTTTAAATTCTAAAATCCTACTTTAAATAAAAGAACTATCAATTTATGTTCTTATAACAGTAAGAATCGATCATTAACTGAACAAGGGTTACATAAAAATATATAGGTATATATAATTATCAATCAGATAACCTTGAATTCGATTAACCTAACGTAGTTTCTGGTGTGTAAATATATTATGTTCGATCTTAGCTTGCAATGATAATCTCTGGTCCAAGGTGGGCGACCACATTAAATTTCATTACGGTTCATCTTCCACCAAAGAAAATAAACAGTATTTTACATTAGACACCTTATTTTCTATTCTTCTTATTAGATTAGAAGTCTTACATAATTTATGATCGAGGTGGTTGGTGGATTCCGATCCAACCCCTCACCACCAGAAAAAAAAATACAAATCATCATTATTTAGGTAAATGGCATATTAGTTGTTTATTTTGTTGGTTATGACCTCATGACTAAAGATCATAACCCGGATGATTTGACTGCCAAACAGCCTTCTCAACGGGTCGGTCTCACTCTTTTCGGCATTCTACGATACGCAATCCCTGTAAACACTTGAAGACCTGTGACACTTGTAAAGTGGTGCAAGTATCGGGGGCATCCAACGTTTGTTTTAACATTCTGATGCATCATGTCTAAAAGATAAGACAGCGCGGATGACATAAATGGACACTAGCGACCCTAATAATAATTACGTATATACGTATACACCGTTATTTATAACTGCAGGTCAGGTATTTATCGCTAGACTCAAAATGTAGAGTGTCTGGGTATGATGAATATATCTGGAAAAGTGTGTTATTATATCTATAAGTAGTATACGACGTTAATGAAGTTGGTGACACCAGCTAGATTTTATTAAACCCGCCCCCTCCCCACCTTAAAAATCAATAAAAAAAATATTATGTATATTTTTTTTTAAATGGACCCCCTCCAACGTATTTTTTTGTGCCAGTCCAACTTATTGATTCATGCTCTGGTTAGCTCCTGAACCTGCGACTCACGGCTTCTGGAGCGGTCAATTAGCTAGTAACTTATTAAGTTTTACTTTAATATTGTTAATTGATAGTTTAACGAATCTAGTAAATCTTAATTTATGTCAATTGAATTTTATAAGAATTGATTTAAAATTTGAATTAGATTTATTTATAAAAGAATATAAAGAAATGTTTAGTTTTATTGTAGATACGTCCTCATTATGGCAAACATCGTGCAAAGTAATTATGACTATGTAGAACTATACAGAACAATAAAATCGGATGGGTTAGGTAATTTAAATTCTAATCAAGAAGTGTCAATTTCGTTGGAGTGCATTTTCAGCAGTTACATAGCTGGCCTAGCTTACTGCTTTCTTCTCATAATGATCTAAACTGTAGCTGTAAAACATAGTTGTATCGCTATCAAGAGAATAGTATCTACAAGACTTGAGACAAATTATTTCAATTTAGGGTAAGGGCAAGTGTACGAAAGCTACGTAGTGTTTTATTGTCAATTATGTTCGCTTTATGAACATACCGATCCAGTTGTACTGAAGTGCTTCCAGCGATCCGCCCTCGACTGACATGGGTATCAGTGGCGTAACAATACACAGTAATATAATATGTATTATATTGAGCTTATAAAAATAAACTCAGAAAGAAGAAAAGTATTTCATTGTGTTCTCTATTTTTTTTTAATTATCCTTTTAATGGTTGGTATACTTATACAAATTGTGATTTCACTTTTATTTTAATCGATAAAATTAAAAACTATCTAATATAATAATGTAATAGGTACTTGTAAATATTGTAAAAATTTAGAATTGATAAAAGACGGTAATTAAAAATTAATTAAAATGTACGCAGCCATTAATCAATGATAATTCATTTATTATTATAGTGTTTTAGTAAACATCGTAATTGTTTATTAGCTAATGACAACGCCCACTATAGTCAGGCTGTAAATTTCAATTGTAGTGCTAGTAATTGCTGATTCTTCGAGTGCGATATAGTAAACTGTTTATAGATCGTCATGATTATTTAATATTGTAATAAAAGCTAATACGTTAATTGATGTGAACGAAATCTTCAATTTAAGTAATGTGTCTAATTGTATTTCAAAGCATTCATTTGACTATGTACTACTTCCAAAATTAAATTTTACGAAGTAAATTTAGTAACCTTCTTAATTATAAATATAAATACCTATTTCATCTAGGTAGGTAGGGTACCCCCCGTTTACAATCAATTATGTGAATACTATTAAATAACGCTTTTCACAACGTATATTAATGTATTACCTTGTAATTATTATAAAGTAAAATATTCACTGTAATAATGAAATAAGCTTTTTCAATTAAATTCAATTGATCCATAATGAAAAGAAAAAATATTTTGAATTGGCATGGTCTAAAAACATAGTAGTGATATAATAACTACAAAGATCCAAATGAATATAATATTTCAGCAAAATTAATTTCCTTATACATTCATTTATTTTGGCATCGTAATAAGGACATGTATACTTGTAATGATAATCCTGCTAAGCCCCAAAGGAAGATGGTTAAGTCGAAATAATCGTATTTTATGTTATTTATAAAGTATATTTATAAAAAATTATAAAATTAAATAAAATTATAAAAAAATATTGTAACGCCACTGGATATATTATACGTCGTGTCGTGTCGCCTCAATCTCAAGTGTGCAACATTAAATAATGCCGTCAAATTCACGGCAAGCGTAACAATTTAATCTCGTTCAGGTCGCCGCGCCGCTCCCCTTTAGCCACTATCTCACCCGCCACTGCGTTTTACAATGACAATTTAACTATCCCATCACACACAACTTGTACTGTAGTATTTCCCTGATATGTGCAAACCACTCATACACCCACCTATATTGTTTCAACTTCAAGAACATTTTGACTTTCTGGTTGCTGGAAAATTATCCTCACAGTTTACATTAGTAGGTATCACTTGCAGTCCAACATATCGAGTAAAAATCTTATATTATAATCATTGTTCCCAAAGCTTTCATGTATACACACGATTGCTTACTATAGCCGCTTGCGGTTACCAAACGCTACGAACAGCATTTTCATTATGCGACAATCGGTTGTGATTCACTATGAAGTTCAGAAAGTCCACCGCTATCTATCGCGACTGATAACCGCTCTTACTCCGAAATTTATGTGACTGGGCATCGTCACTTTCTCGACTGAATCTTTATTTTTCCGGGTATATTCTTCATGCCCAGATACTCTTTTTTCAATGTTTGATTCAGTGGTGCGTTGCCCATCAGGTGGCCATTAGATATAATCACCATTTCATTTAAATGCGGTAATTTTAATATTAATTAAAAGGTCCGCAGCAAATGGGTTTTAACAAACGATCAAGCTTTGAAATTGTAATGTTTTATCCATAAAAGCACATTTGTTTTATTGTACTTATATAGGTACAACGATTTTATAGTACTTTTAATAAACGGTTTTTTTCATAAATAAGTAGCTTGAAGCTTATAGTTAAATCCGGTTATCGAAATTATGTGGCCTATGTACTTTTATATATTGCTAAACTAAATACTTACCAGCCTACTGAATATTCAATTGTATTCTTATATAAGATATTTTTCCCGCGTTCTATGTTTAAATATTATTCATTATCGTCAATGTAAAACTTAAGATCAATATATTTTATTTGTATGACTATATTATTATTTTACCATAAGGTACTAATTAAATTAGAAACAAACTGTTATTAATATTGTAAATCACGTTCGCTTAAAAAACCGATGCTACAAATATTTTTTGAATTTCCTCAAAGAGCCATAGTAAATACGAGGTCCAATTTGTTAGAGACGTGAAAAATGACGAAGCACATTTCCTGTAGTTTTCTTCAATTGGCAGAAACGGTCATTGGTACTGCGAACATTTCTATTTTATCATGTCAGGTGGAGATTAAATTTATTTGCTTCGCAGGCAATATATTTTCTATGAAAGCGATAAACATTTCCGATAGCCAAACGTAAACTGACTGACCGAAACGTGCGTACATAAACAATGGCGACTCAGCAATAAGCCGTGGGCCTGAAACCCTTGCGTCAGGTGGGATATCGGCCGGGTGCGATTGTCGCGTCGAAAAGGTTACCGCCGCACGTGTTATTGCTCCATCTATTTCAATTCTGACATTATTATGAAGCCGACGCCGTGGTACTAATCAAATTATCCCGTCCCGAGTTTATATGAAAACTTGGATAGGTGAAACAGTTTGAGCACTAAATTCTGCACGCCCCCATACATAGCATTGACTTTCTCTCCTCTCTCACTTGTGCTTTAGGGTTATATTGTTGAACAAACAGTGATTGCGCACATAAAGATCGAACGGTAGCATCCTACAAATAACATTAAACTGGAGGACATGCAACCTATATTTATAGAATCTTGCATATTCATAAAATAATATCAACGGTGCTAAGCATAAAAGACATTTTGGCGAAAATGAGTTACATAGTTATAAGGGCTTAGTTTGTTTATCATATAGTCTTATAACGCCTGTCTGTATACTTGCATGAATTTACTCGCACCAATAGTGTATATTTTAAACTATCACGATAATAACTTTACTGTTTACATGTAAAAGTGCTGACTATCTCGCCAATCTCATTCAAGCGTAAGCAATTCGCGATGTTATCATATTATAGTACTATTAAATATTCGTGAAAATCGGTTAATCTCAAAATGAGTCTCTGCGCGATGTAGTTCTTTTTTTTCCGGCAGGTTCGCCACTATCGTTCTACTGTGAATGCGCAAATATCGAACAAATCTCAACTGTCGCATGAAAATTCAGAATCTTCCATTTTTTTTTTATTCAAGCATGCAATCTTGCAACTTGGAGAATAATGCATGTTTACACGTCCATTTTCTTGTTATGGCCGCGATAATAATGTACTGTCAGCAGAAAATTTATGCACGTGTAAACGGTGTATCACACTACAGTATCCCAAAAAAATACGACAAGTTAAAGCCTTTTTGGTATAAACCAATGTTTTTTTTTAATTGCAGTCATGTAAATTTATAAATTGTTAATACGACTTTTTTTCTTAAGTTTTTTTCTATGTGTGCAATGAGCAAAAGTAATAATAATAAATTCAAACAATATCTTCAATAATAGGCAAAAAGATGTAATTTTTCGGATTATTTTCATATAGGAAAGAGAACGAATACTGTATAAACACCTCGTTCATTTGTTCGGTTAGTAAATTATCCTACTGAGAGCTCACATAAATATATATTTTTTTAATATTTTACATGTTTCTTATCAACAAAATATACAGAAACATTTTAACATGATAAATATTTTTATATATTAAAATTAAATTCTGCGAAAATACTTGGTTAATATTGCTGTAAGCTACGGCATCTTGAAATTATTAGAAATCAATTT
This sequence comes from Rhyacophila brunnea, assembly GCF_057557595.1. Lineage (NCBI taxonomy): Eukaryota > Metazoa > Arthropoda > Insecta > Trichoptera > Rhyacophilidae > Rhyacophila > Rhyacophila brunnea. The sequence goes on from NW_028233350.1 coordinate 26,363,508, forward strand.
ACATGAAGCAATCAATCATAATTAACAACGTAATTATCAAGTATTATCTTTGGTTATTTATTATATCAATTTATTCATAATCGACAATTTGGTATTATCAAATAAAATGTTACGTCAGGCCGACATCAGATTTTCTTGATCCAACATTATATTATTTATCTCCTCAATTACGAAGCCCGCATTATTTCACGTGACTCATCGTGGCAATCCTATTTCTGATGTAAGTTTTTAAACTAAAAACTCACCTCGTCTTGGTGATAATAAATTTATACACGGACTTTTCGATAAACAGAAATATCAATTAATCAATGATATTAAATATAAAAAAATAATGTCCTATTTTTTGCGAAGCATATCTACCTATCTACCTATTTACATATTAGTATTGGCGATATTCTTTTAAAGTCCTGGTTTTTGGTAATATTATTCTCGAAGCCGATCTTGGGATTCTGGAATTGGGGAGAGAAAGCGTGTGCTTTTTTCAGTAAATTATTTTACCAATAAAGGTTCATTTTGACACTGTTTTTACTATAATGGGTAGGTATGAAAAATGTTTCATAGTTAGGTTAGATTCGGTTATGTTAGGTTAGGAGGAGAAGTAACGTTAGAAAATTGTATTTTTCCATATTTTTTCAAGTCATCAGCCGGGGCAGATGGTGAAAGCCTCTCCTAGCTCCCTCCATTCTTATCGGTGCATAGTTCTTCGCTGCCATGTAATCCATTGAACTTTAAGAGTTGATCTCTTCGGCATGTTTTAGAGTATTATTTTGGTTGCTTAGTGCCCCTAAGGACTATTATAGGTTACGTTTAGATACGCCCAACACCTCATAGGAGATGTGAATAATTTTGTCAGACATGTAGGAAGATGATAGCCTATAAAATCAAATTAAATATTATAAAACTAATCCCAGATTCTACGATTTTCAAACCCTGGGTTTTGGGACCAAAAGATAATCAGGCTACAGACATTGCAAACCATAGTAAGTACATATAAAATTTTGTAATTTATCTGCGTTTCTGATAATTTGGTTATTTCATAGCAACACTTCATTCATCGTTGTTGTCAACAATACTTAATTTTGATAACTGAAATCTAGCAAAGCATCATTACACCAGTGGTAACCGATGTTAATAACAGCCCTTCGAGAAAATTGCGTAGCCGCTGACAATTAGGGGCACGGGGATGACCCCTCTATTAATGTGCTATGTACACTTACATGCATACTTACATGCATATTGCATTCCTGTACGACGCATATACAAGATACTAATAAATAAATGAACGGCCCGATATAATTCCTCGAAAGACATTTTTGTATATATTACTTTTATATTAAAAGAGCACGTAGTAGGTATGCGTAGAAAGAGTCATAATATAAACTTTCTATAGTTCAGGTAGTCAAACAATACATTTTACGTTAGTGCATTAAAACATGACGGGATGTTTTGTCGTTTCGTTAACATGTATGTATGTGTGAGATTATGTTTTTTTTTGTTATTATTCATTGTATAAATTAATTCAATGCGTTTTTATCTCAGTGCAGCAATAGAAAATAAATTTAATAGTTGCGTTTTATAAATTATTTTGTCATCTATATATATATCACGAAACCATCTATTCGTAACACATTCAAGTTTCATTTATTTCTTCTTGACAAGATCTGAAAATGTATGTTATTATTATTATTAAACTGGCGCTAGGGGCCGTTCAGGTCCATGGCCGACTGCACAACGTTTCTCCAGGCATCTCTGTCCAGCGCTCTCTCTTCCCAGTTGACTATCCCCAGCCTTTCCGCATCCCTTTGAATGTTGTCCGCCCATCTCCGTCGAGGGCGGCCAAGAGGTCGAGTGCCAGCTGGTGTGCCTTTGTAAATCCTATAGAGAGTTCTAGATCTTTCAGATCGTACAACGTGGCCCGCCCATCTGAGCCTTCTTGACCTCAGAATATTGGTGATTCTAGGTTGGTATCGGTCGAAGAGCTCAGCGTTTGTGCGGATGCGCCACCGGTGGTTCTCATTGACGGGTCCAAGTATTCTCCGGAGGATTCTGTTTTCAAACACTTGGAGCGCCTTTTCTTGTTTTTCTGTTAAACCCCACGTTTCACATCCATACATGACGATTGGCTTGATGACCACGTTATACACCCGGAATTTCGTTTTGATGGACAGCATTTTGGACCTGAACAGACGACTCAGCGCGAAGTACGCTGCATTTCCACTTCTCAGTCGGTCAGAGAGCTCTAGGGACATTTCATTTTTAGAGGTAATGTTGGAGCCCAAGTACTTGAAGAGAGAGGTTCTCTCGAACGAGGAGTTTCTTATTCCAATGTTTCCAGAGGGTTGAACAAATAAATTTAACATTATGGTACTATTTGTTTTGGTTTACCATAACTGTGCAGATTTGTGAATACTGATATCAATTCAAAAAAGACGATTTTCCTTTACGAAAATATAGTAATTACGTGATTAACTATTCCATATTGTTTTTTATCATTTATTCACAGCTCGTCAATTAGAGCATAAATGCATCAACGCTATTGCGAATTTCGTGCACAGACTATAAATTTTCACTGTTATTATTTCATCTAATTTTCATCCTACCGTAAAACACCGCAGGGTTTATTTTAGAATCACGCTTTGCATACGAGCAAGTTTATAATGACGTGTTTTCTCATAATGTCATGCAAATAGTTTTTTGCTAGTTTCACAGCACTTTAAGTAGGCGACTGTATTCTATATTTTCTCGTATTTTATAAAGCCAGCGAAAAATGTTTTAAGCGTTTCTCACCTCACTATTAATTGTTTAATAAATTTACCTTTGTAATGTTTTATTTAAATTACACAAGGTCTTAATGCTAACTTGTTAACAGTTAATTACTCTGACTTTGCATTATTAATATACTTATACTATTTAAGTGTTAAACGTATGTAAATATAAACTTTTCATGTATGTAAGTTTTAACTGTGTTTTGAAGTGATTATTTTTTCATTAATAATAACATTAAAAATCGCACTTTCTGTTTTATATTATTATCATATTATATACTACGCTATAAGTGTTCGGTGATATTATACGCACTAGATTTTATATGATATGGGGATGTTACTGAATTCACTACCGTCACTACGGTCACCGATACTATTTTACAATATTGAAAAAAATCAATGTTATAAATATGTATAAGCTGGATTTAAAATGAAAATGTTTCCTGTTTTATCCCTGCCAAACCTTACATAATGTGTCAGACAGTTTGGGGTTCCCCAGGAGTTTACCAAATATTTCAAAGGTTCCTTTAATAGAATTTAATGGAATAAACATTTTGTTTTAAACACAGAATTAGGGTAATGTTAAAAAAATATATTTGGTAGATTTTTCTAAGGGATTTTTAATTGTTTTATTGTTGATTATTATATGAATCACCTTGGCAATGAAATTTAAATCTAGGCGGACTTTTTTTATAATGAATTAATTTAATATTCTAATTTTAAATATAATATGTTCTATTGTTATGTGTGTATTTTAGTTGAAGTAAATTGTCCGACGTCCGTTGACTTCAAATGGCGTTGGTCTTTAGCTTTATTTTGTATTTCTATTTTGGTAAATATCGCCTCATAAAGTGGCGCTCGGCAAAAACACTCAGGTCGTATGTTGTAGATGCCCTTCCGGCCAAATGTCGCGGTGTGCGGTTAAACAAATAGCCCACTACGTCAGACAGGGGCGGATTAGTGCACATGCCGATAATAGGTTACATGTGAAAAATAAAATATACATGTAGTACTTGTAATCATGTAGTAATTTTTACATTTTATATCGCACATGACGGTAAATTCATCTATTCATTATAATGTTTAGTATAATATATCATCATCATCAGCCTGAATTCATCCATTGTTGGATGAAGGTCTCTCCGTGCTGATTCTACTTTTCTCGGTCCTATATCTTGCGATGCCACATAACTTAATCATTTCATCGATTCAGCGGCCTCTAGGTATATTTTGCGAACGTTTTATACCTCTTGGGTTTTATACCACTGGATGAGTAGATTTGTCCAACAATTGTCCCTTCTTCAAGCTATGTGTGCAGCCAATATATTTAAGCATCGCATAATTATATATATATATATATATATATATGAATATTACTGTTACTATTGCTTACTGCATATTGTTATGCGTGTGCTTCAGATCATCGATCAAACACAAGGTTACACGATTTCCCTCAATCCATCATCACGTCTTGCACCAACTGCCTTGTGAGAATCGCTACGGATAGAAACAGGGTAAGGAAGAGTAGGCAATGGTGTCGGTGTCATTAAGTCTGTGTCAAAAGGGTACGGAGTGTAGCACTCCTTAGCGGCATCCAGAATACATCATGTCCAATCCAGGTGGAACGCCTCTTGGTGACAGTTACTAATAATCTAATAAAATAAAAAATATATATAAATGGTAAACTACTCACATGCTTTTATGTATTAGGCTTTTCATTGTCTAAATAAGGCTCTGTGTCTTTCTAACACTTGGCTAACTGGCTGTAACAACTCTGGTGTCGTCGTCGTCTCTACCCCTGGAGGGCAAAGCTCCGGTACTACAATGCACAGTTTACTGCGTGCTACGACCGGTCTTAAGGGTCTACGATTTTCACAATTCGTAGCAAACGTTTATTATGGGTCTATAAGGTAGTTTTCTCTGTTAACACCTCAGTAATGACTGCGAGAAGAGTACACGCTATCTAAAGATGTATTTTTAGTGAGGGTGCGTTAGTAAACGGCGCTCGGAACAATTCCTTTTATGGCTATTAAAATTTTGAGTAGTGCCTAGTGATTGTCACAATGATATAAACTGACATCGTTGTAAAATAATGACGGAAATTAATTAAACACCTTCATCATTTAAAAAAAAATATGTTCTATAATATTATTATATTATATTAATCATGTGTGAAACATTGACCCTAAGTAAAAGAGAGATCCAGAAACTTAGAGTAGCACAGCGTGGTATGGAGATGTGCATGCTGGGCATAACGCGAAAGAACAAAAAGAGGAATGAGTGGGTAAGGAAGCAGACAAGGGTTTGCGATGTAATAGAGTTTATTAAAAGCCTTAAATGGAGATGGCCTGGACACATATCTCGAAGAAGAGACAATCGTTGGACAAATCTAGTCATCCAGTGGTATCGTACGTACAAAACGTCCACAAGGTAGACCTAGAGGCCGCTGGATAGATGAAATGATAAAGTTCTGCGGAAGTACGTGGCAATGCAATGCACAGGACCGAGAGAAGTGGAAGCAGCTTGAAGAGGCCTTCATCCAGCAGTGGATAGATTCAGACTGATGATGATGATTAATCATGTTCACTCATGTGCGGATCATATAGGCATACACGCCGTTACATTAATAGAGTTTTTACGACTAAGAGCCACAACCCATGACGTAAACTCTTCCCATCCACGCCTTGGTCACTTTGATGATCACATCATTAGCTTCGAACATACGATATTATATTATATGGTGATTATGGTTAGATTCCGATGTTTCCTTGATTGACTTTGATTGACCCACTTTTGCATGTTGTTTTTAGTTCTAGTTACTCCAGTTCGTTTGTTATATTAATTAAATTGAAATATAATTAGACTAATTACTAAACCTATTAAATTGTGTAATAATTTGTATATTTTCGATGAATGTATGGTGACACATTTGCTTATGATGTTGTAGTTTTAGCAAGTGTCTTAAATCCACTGTTTGAAATTAAATCTATTAGGAAACCCCTTCGTACGGCAGCCAAAACTCATCAGATTGTAGTTTTTTTTTTTAACTTTATTTACAAGTTAATTTACTTACTAAGCCTCGGTTCAGACATGGCGGATTGGACCGCGCGGAGTCAATTTGTGCTAGCTCCGCCGCGGATAAGTGTGAACGAATATATAGAAGCTAGTACAAATTGACTCCTCGCGGTATCCGCCGTCTTGAAAGGTATATTTATGAAAAATCGAACCGCTGAAAATCGATTAAAAGTTTGCCCTAAAACAAAATAAATCGATTGTTATTATTATTGTATATTGACTAATGGACTATTTAATTTAAAAATAATGCTTATTCTTTGTCTGTCATTGAAATGAAATTTATATCATTGAATTTCAATTGTAGTGCAAGGATTATAAAATATCTCCATAGCTGAACCAAAACGTACATTATACGAATCATTATTATTTATGTAATTCCGTGTTTATCTACGGCTAGCGCATAGACCCACGATCAGCAGTATTCAAGTATGCTTTTTCTGTGAACTATGACCCTCTCGTATATCAACCCCTACCAATCATGTCTCCGTCGCCCTCACCCCGCATCGGGGCGTCTTGCCCGCCACCCCCCGAACATTCTCAAGACGCGTTGTCATTAGGGAGTTCACGAAACGCCCGGACTTTGTAATTGCAGCCAATCAGGCCCCCACGCTAACCATACCCGATATAAAGCCTCCTAAACGAACCGGTCGAATTTTCTCGACAATTTGTGAGAGAAAATGGGTTCAGTTTTCGGCTTATATTAAAGCGAGAAAACTCCTAAACTTACACCCACATATATTATGTAAACCGATACTGTTAGTTACTGCTAAAGCAAGCAAAATAGTCAGATATTATACGTGTGTATATAATAATATTTGAAATAAAACAAAATATAAATGCGTCCCTATTATACCTACCTGGTATTGAAGTGGATGAAACCGGTGCTAGTTATAATTTAACAATATGAAATAAGTACTATATTATATTGTGTTTATTTTGGTTATTGAAATGTCAATAATTGACAGTCAACAGCAATAAATAAAATATATGCTAATATTATAAATCTGATAAATGAGCTAATAGTAATATTTGATACAAAATTGTGCATAATATGTTTTAATTAAGAGATTCATTGTATTACTACTTAGTGATAATTTGCGGTAACCCATTTTATAAATCATTTATGTATTTACTACGATATAATCGGCATACACCTACTTCTAATTACATAGATATTAACGTTATGTAATCGAACGCACAACGACAAATGAATATAAAGGTAGGCAACAGAAACTTCATTCTTAAGTACTCAATTAGGAAATGTAATTACCGACCAGAGGTTTACTATGATATTATATATTGCAATTTAAGTAGTTGGGGTATATTATTTGCAATATCTACTTTCCATGATAATTTTCCTTGTAATCGCATTTGACACTCAATAAACGTATCAGTATATTAATATACTTTTATCAACATTTAAATATTGTATAATATAATATGTATGTCATAACCAATTTTTCAAATCAGTTATAAATAAATTATATTCGAAGTATTTATAATAAAAACACATCTGTAGCATTAAAATATGGTATGATGCATATAAAAGGTTTTGTCTAATAGAATTCCACACTAACTTATGTAACGTATCGCAGGATCAGCAGTCCAGCTAGAAATATTGAGACTGGGCACAAATCTTGCAAGTCTCCCACAACGTTTCAAAAAAAATCTGCCAAAAATCATTTTTCTGTTCAAAATAAATGTCGAGAGTTTTTTTAACTTTTCTTCCAATAATTTATATCAGATTTATTTTTAATCTATATTTTTTGTGAACCGTATTCTGTAAAATAAAAATACTATTGGACCGAAATATAGGACACCTTATCCGACTGGACATGCTTTACACAAGTAGAGGTAGTTATATTGCTGCACACGATGCTACAATCACATCATCTTCGTGTTGCCCTCATATTATGGTTGATAGAAAAGAGCTTCTCAAGTCTGTCTGACCTTCTGTTTGGCCGATCAAACAGAATCTTAAAAAAAAATTGTGGGATATTTTCAACCCAAATTTGAAAGGTGTTTCTCGATCTTTACACAGCGGTATACGCTCTAATTTATGCGAAGAGTTGAAAGATGATGAAGGGAAAGTATATTAGTAAAAAGCTAATATTTATTTCAGTAAATATTATCAAATCTCCTTTAGTCAGCATAATAGGTAGACCCTTACAAAGAGACGCCTTCGATTATTTTATAACCAACGCTTTAAACTTTGAAACAAAAACATAGACGAAACTTGAAATGCTCTCGTGTTATTTATAACCACTTTACCGCGGCTGCATAGTAATGTGTGATTCTATTCAAAAGGGATGTTCATTTAAAACTAAAACATACACGTTCAAAATTTAGCAAACTGTGACACAGCCATAAAGTACCTTTACGGTGTGTATGGCTAAGTTGTCCGTTAGTTTAGCTGGCGGTGATTTCACCCAAGGGATTTCCCTTTTGGATTCAAGCTTTCATACCCCTTAGTCAATAATGTTTGCCCACCCAGCGGTATGAATGTTATTTTAACTCGATATTATCGTAAATTTTCGCGCGAAACTTTCTCTTTTACGTTGCGATAATTTCTAATAAAGTCTCATATCAACAAAATATCCGTTATTTGGAAGCGTATATTACATAGTTAATAATATAACACTAAACGTTAGCTGCCGATAGACAAATAAATTATTCGAAACCATTGACTCGGGGATTTTAAATGTTCAATAATGAAACACGAAAATATTGAGTATTTTCAAATATTAACAATCTACGTTATTAGAAATAAAGTTATCGTATATTTTGCGCAAATTATTTTACTGACTACTAATATATTGTATCTCTACCAACATTTGAATAGTTTTGGGATGAAAGTTTGATAGTTAGGTACTTATTAGGCATATTTTGGGAAAATAAATTCGCTTCATCTGAATAGATAAAATACACCAATAGAGATAGAATATGAAAAAACACCGAAACACAAACGAACCTCTTGCATCATCTGGTTGTTATATAATTATAGAATATGTTGTACATTCTACATATATGCAAAATGAATTCAAAATATAAAATTAAAAAAATTGGAATCCATTTACTAACCCGCGTTTACACATGCAATGAATAGGGCCACAAAATAAAGAATGTTTGTTGAAATACGTAGAATGATCAGTTAAAATTGTATTCTTCTCCTTTCGACCATATCCGATCCTAATAAGATCATATGGGCCTCCACAGAGTAGAGGTTTGTATTAACAGATTTTGTTTTTTTACGAGAAATGGATGTCAGCCACTTGCTCAACCTAGTAGGTCCATACCCTGACAGACGCAAATTGAAAAACAATATGTGTACTTGCCAGACCCAGGATTCGAACCTGGGACCCACGGCGTTATAGTCCAACGCTTAAACCGCGCGGTCACCGTGGGTGCAAATTATAAGTATGTATGCATTTAATAATAAAGTATGTATTTTCATACCGAGTTTGGTACTAATTCTTCCAAATTAGTAGCATCCGAAGCATCATAGAATATCCCTGTCTTCTCGTCAAGGTGCATCATAGGCGACGGTGTATCTTGCCTTTCAAAATTAAAACGTCTTATATTTTTTTGTAATGTGATTGTTCGATTTACTAATCTACTTAGTGGATACTAGATCCACTATGGGCAAAGATCCTCCGCTTACCATTTCCATTATTATTTTTGTTCTGTTAGATATCATTTTGATGTTACATCGTATAGTATAATATTATATTCACTGATTATCGCAGTGATAGGTACGTACGCACTTCAAGTATTAATGTTAATCAACAAGTTTTGCGTCATAGACATAATACTTCCGGTGAAGACAGACGTATGTCTGACTTACGGCCGGTACATAAAAATAATATCCCATGAAAACGGCAGTAATTCAATTTTCTTCTGTAATACATGGAAAAAATATTAGTATTTGACATACGACTATTTTTAAATTGAATTTAAAGACAATCTATTTACGTTTCGAGTTACCACTGTCTCACAGGAAGATATAGAAAAATTTTCTGCATACGAATGTGGACCTAACTCAAAAACCCAATAAAGGGAGTTACTTCCGTCTTACATGGAGCAGTCGATATAATCCACACGAAATAACAATATTATATTTAATTCTACTCTAGTGGCTTTCTTTATAGGTAAAGCGCAAAGAATTTGGTAGATGTTAGTAAAATAAAAATTCTAAAAAAAACTATCTTGAATTTATAACATTCCGAAAGTACAGTGAAAGAACGCAACTTTGCATGTCTGAAAATCAAATGTTAAAACTATGAGCCCTAATGGACGGAAGAGCTTGAGAGACGTGTGTTAATAAATACTGCTTCACGGACGTCACTTTTACAACAAGCACGAACAGTTCGACATACTTCGATAATTTTGTGAAATAGACTGACATATAAATAAAATCTTCAATTCAAACATGTTAATATATTATATAATATTTTTTTATGATTCAGTATTGATTTTTTAAGCATTATAAACAATTCGTGGTATATTTACTTCGAATTAACCGAAAAGTTATCTACTAAGAAAACTAGATTCGTGGAATTAAATATTAATATTTTAACATGTAATAAGCTAAATGAAAATGTTTGTCATGTTTTCCCTATCGAACCTAGGACGTATCAATAAAGTCTAAAATAACTGCCTTAGTTTAACACAGTTATTATTTCATTTGTATTTAATACTACTCTAAAAATCTTTTATATTTCATGATCTTATATATATAACTTGAACCTTCAAACCAAAAAAACAGAATTGCAATAGTCACATTAAAAACTAATAATATAGTATATAATAAAGTTTAGTTTTCTTTACTAGTACGGATTATCATGTAAATATAAAATTAAAATCTTTTTGAAAAAAGTTTATGTGATAAAGTATACAAACTTGAGTATGAACTAAACAATTTTGTAAACTTTTATCAGATCGATAACTAAACGGCTTCATTTTGCCTTCGTTTATTTTTACTATTACATAATTATCGTGATAAAATAACATTATGGCAATCAGCGCGAAGTCGCCGCCCCCTATATTCCAATCTCATCTGCCACATCAATATCCATTCCACTCCTCAGCGGATACCAACACTTTTGCTAATGAAAGAAATTTCACCGCACATTCACAGAGCCCGCCCGTTCCTTTTGAATATTAGATAGTCTATCGCGAGTCGATACCCACCTTACCCACCCCGAGGTTCGTGATTTCTTCATTTGCCACTTCCTTCCGTTTCTTCTTTCCCTCACCTGTGTAAAGATTTGCTTTTCTAGAGGCAACTAATCCGGTTTGATGGTACCCATGAGAATGATAAGGCTGCTTCTACATCGCGCGGTCTGTTACTCACTCACTGTGCTACGCCGCTTCTACTACCGTCTACGCCGCGCTACGGTTGCCATATTTCGCCTTTCGTCTGGTACTATGAACCGTGATTTTCTATGGCCTCTACTACCATAGGATATAAATTTTAAATGTCATGACCACGTATTTGCGTCGTAAATTTGAATAATATAATTCAATTGCATTTTTATTATTGATTTAATATTACTATACCTACATCATTAGGAAGTTACATTAAACATTGAGTATTGATTTAAAAAATGTATTTTTCTTACCATAAATATTACCTTAACTAAGTACTCTTTTCTGGGATGCTTAGGGTCTATTGATATGTAGGGTTTTTTGCCGAATGGTTTGTTTTGACCTTAATTAAAACCACGAATTCAGTGCAATAATTGAATATTAGGTATATTTTCCTTTACACACGAGATATAAGATATACGTAAAATCTAAGTGAAAGTATATGCTTTAATTATCAATATGATATGGGAACTTTGTTGTTATTAGAGTTTTATTTGTTAACGCGCTGGTTAATATTAATTAAACACTTTATGTTTGGATTACAAATTCCGCGATTTCGGGGTAAAAATGGTTAAGTCAGATTGGTTGCAGCTGAAATACTCTGTTTTGAAATAAATCATATTTTTTTAAATATTCTTACTTGGAAGTTAATTTGACTATCTTTTTTAATTCTTTTACGTTATTTATGAATAATTAAGTTAGAGTCAAAAACGATTTTCTCAATTTAAACTATGTCTACAAATTAACATAGGTATCCATTTATTTTACATACATGTAGCAAAATCTATGATACACAAAAAAGAGCACGATTATTTTCACTCGAGCATTAAAATCATAATTTAGTAAAAACGTGACTTAAGAAATTTTATCCTGTAACCACAGAATTACTATTAAATTTAATTTATTGTGTACACGTAAGAACCTCATATCGAAAGAAAAAGATTCGATACCAAAGTATTATCGAAAATGTATCGACACTTTTTTGACGTCCCTACGTCGCGCACTTTGGCGCGAAAGGTAACGTATTTTGATTTGGTGATGCTCTGAAAGTTATTTTTTTCTTCAAATCCCTTTTTTTTATTGTTAGACATAAATATATCTGCGATTATCCCATTTTAAAGTTTAGTATAGTATTACAAGCTAAATATATATTTCCCTAACTCTGCCAATTATAGGATTTTGTATTGAGGGATTTATGCATTTATAAAGTTAATTGGTATTAGTTCGCAATACAAAAAAATCAATAAATACAATTTAATATTAGACACCGTGTTGAAATTGTTTTTTAAGTTTTAATAAAAAATTATAAAGTTAGTTTGTTCTCTATTTAATTATGAAAAATGGTTATAGGTGTCGAATGCAAAGCTTTAATTTCAATTCTAAAGAATTACTTCGAGTTGTAGAAAAGAAACATACAATAGCAAGGCCAGTAGGTACGTCAGAGTCGTTGTCGGTGTAAATTGTTACATTTTATTACTCTTCTGCGAAAACGTAATTAAAAAGCGAGACTTTTTGCAATAGCCCTCGGCAATTTTCTCGCCAAATTTTCGTTTTTCAGCATTAAATTCTTGTACAACTGTTGTTAAACTAATTTATTTGTTCATGTTAAATGAGCGAATTAAAATCTTTATGATGCACGCTCATGCTACGATTTTTCTTTCCGTTTTCGTTTCGTACTTACTCTTACGTAATTATTTAATTTTATTTGCTGTTTTCATGTTCTGCATATTTTGAAAAAAACAGACATTGCTTACAATAATTAATATTTAATTACTATAAATTATGATACTAATTGTATTGTTATGATACATATTTAAACAATATAAAATTGAAATATCTTCGCCATTAGACGGGGTCGATCTATTACTCAATTTGCCACGTATATCCACCGGACTTTATAAACTCGTCGATTCAGCTAGTTTTAATGCGTTATTATAGTCGTTTAATGCCCCTTGGGTACTTCTTTACAGCTATATTTACCCACCAGTTATTCACCCACCGAGTGATATGTTCGACCTTCATCATCTTCTGTATGTAAAATGGACCCTTAATGTAAGAGAAATCCTAAATCTTCGAGTAGATGAAAAGGTGCATATTAGGCATAACGAAGAAAAAGCACATATATATATATATATATATATATACAAATAAATCAGGAGGCAGACAAGAGTGCGCCAGTCTTAACTACTTTTTATATGTGTAATATATGTTTTAGTGGGTTTGCATATAAATAGAGTTTTATGAATAATTTTATTGAAAAATTACATAAACTTTTATCGAAAAGTTAATTTTTCAATCAATTTAAATTTAAAATTCTCTGAAAAATAACTCCATTATAATCTAATCAAATTTCTTATCTTCTTTGTATCAAATTTTCTTTGATAAAACTCTTTTTATATCAAATACGATTTTCATGAATTTTTAAACGTAAAAAATGATACGCTTTCATATTATTTTTTGATAGTTTGCAGACTTTCTAAATTTCTCAAAGGCAGGAAAAAAAGGACTCTGTTTCACGTCGGCCCGAAAAGTTTGAAACAGTCTCTGAGATTATTTTTTATCAGTTCTCAGTTCAATATTTCACCGGCGTTGTCATTCCAAAGGCGGGCTTGGGTTCCTTTACCCAAAAGTTAAATTAGTTTCTCTTGTGTCTAAGATTTGACTCCTAAATCTAATAAAACTACTACACATAAATTTCTTAATCAAATAAACTGATGACAAATAACGAATTGTGCGATTGCTTTGCAAGTTATTTCGCAATATTTGGTGTTAAAATTGTAAAACAACAATTTTCTTTCATAATTTATATTTATTTTCAGTATTGTGTTGATATTATTATTCTATTAATTGAGTTACATATCGTTTTTTTTAAGAATTTGAAAAGAATCAGTTTTTACGTGTTTATATTTGTGTAAAAACCTACCTATAAGTAATAATTTATTAAAACTTATAACAGAAAACTATGCATGACAAATTGTATACCACCACTTTAATAAAAACAATAAAATACCGAATTCTATTAAGATATGTCTTATTCATAGATAACTAAACATCACACGATTTTCACTATTTCTCTTTATTTAATGGCTTAAATTTTATATGTCTTATTCATAGATAACTAAACATCACACGATTATCCCTATTTCTCTTTATTTAATGGTTTAAATTTTTGTTTTGAACGGTTGTTAAGTTGAATAAGTTGGCTTAATTTCATTTATATAGGTAATTTTTAAAATTACATGCGATATACCAATAATTGTGTGTGTATAAAATATGTTTTAACTATCTTCAATATTCGCCTAAGTTTTGAAAATGTTTACATATCAACATTTCTGTCAAAAATCTAAATATATACTTAGTACCTAGTATAGTGTTCACTTATAAAGTTTCGTTCAGTGGTACAATATCGAAGCTTTTAGAGCTCACAGTCATGTGTTAAATGGTATCTGGGTCGACTGGAAAAAGTTGCGCTTTAATAAATAAGATGCAAGTCGGTAACACGCCGCGCGCGCTCGCCGCCACTCGTACGCTTGCCCACATCTCTTTTGTTATTGCACGAAAGCGGTATGCAAAGCCACAACAACTTTGCCCTGAAGAAAAGCTCGGCTTACATACATATTTATTGTTTTAATTAGAACGAAATGTGTACGCCGGCGTATGCTTTCTCTAATATTGCCAAGTCACACTACGCTGGCTGTACTTTCATATGGTCTACAAAATATTGTTTTTTTTATCCAACGCCAGCTTTTATTCATTCTAGATACCTTTATAACAGTTGTTTCATTATGTGATACTTGCATTTTATTATTATATTAAGACTTTAACATAATATTTCATAATCCACTTTACATAATCTTTCTTTTTTAGGATTTGATTTATATAAGACCACATAATATTACAACATTCTAAGGTCGCATCGAAAAGATATGTCCAACACACTCGAAATGCCTCTTAATTATGACATATTACATCACCAAGTTGCCCTCTCATTAACGCAAGTGTTGGTAATACAGTCATACCAGTGTACTATAAAGTTCAGTAGAGAAAGAAGTCGATTTCCATATTTTTTTCAAAAACTTATATGTTTACATATTATAAATAAATGTTTTTGATACAAAATTTTTTGTTGGTGCCTAAAGTATGATAATATGATCCTAAATACCTATAGTAAAGCTCGTATTAACGGTTTTTTTAGAGGTATACCAAACGAAAATCTGGTAATACAACCTCCATTATATGGAGACCCAAATGATAAGATAACGATATACATAAAACACAAAATATGTTATAATTCAATCAATAAGCATGAAACTCTCAGGCATTACAAAGCTTACTTAGTTAGCTAATTATTTTTGTGCAGTTCCTGTTTATCCACTTTGTCCCATCACTAGTGATAATTACGTTAGTCGTTCCGGTGCAATTGACGCATATCCGGTTCCGTTTTCTTTCGAATGCGCTCTCCGATTAGTTCGCCGCAAGATGCCATCTGCACTTACGATTGAAAATAAACGTTGACGATTTCGACAAGGA
Organism: Rhyacophila brunnea; assembly: GCF_057557595.1. NCBI lineage: Eukaryota > Metazoa > Arthropoda > Insecta > Trichoptera > Rhyacophilidae > Rhyacophila > Rhyacophila brunnea. The sequence goes on from NW_028233350.1 coordinate 26,379,245, forward strand.
TGTAAAACCCTTAAATACGTCTTGAATATAAAACTCTATGAAAAGATTTTACTCCAATATACCTACTACAACAGGTACAGAATACACATTAAGTGTTTCATATATGTATATATATATATATATATATATAGATGTGTGTGTTGATTGTATTGTTATTATTAGTTCATGCAGATTTAAATTTTATATTTACTACATAACGATTTCAAACACTTATAATAGTTTCAAAAAACTTTTCTGGTACATGACATATTTAATAAAATTAATTGTGTAGTGTACTACATCATATACATCGGATGCTGTACAATTTTGTGGGATCCAAAAACCTTATTATAATGTGGGAATGCAGTATTATTATTATTAGTTCATATTATTTTAATAAATATTATATAATTTTTTATTATCTAGGAATATATACTATATTCTGGAATATTTACTAATTATCTAAATCTAACATTCATTTTCATATGAAAGTTTTCTCATATTTATTTTTTTATTTCTTCAATTGAATTTTTACACCAGAGCTATATTATAATATTGTTATGAATGGACAAATGTTAGAAATCATTGGTTAATATTTTGGCATGAGTGCAATTTGTATTTATTTTTATTAGCACTTTGAATTGTTTTTGGTGTGTGTCTTGTAAACTTAATATACATTTAGAAGATGTTCTATTAAACCAGTCAAACAATATTGTAAGATTGTTTTATAACGTTTATCAAATTAATATTATAAGATTATAAGTATTCCATTTAAAATATTATTGTATAAAATAATTTACTTATTAATACATACTATATTGTATCATAATAATGGGCGACCTAAATGCAAAAATAGGCCAACCCAGACAGGATGAAATCTATGAAATCAAACGGGTATGGAGAAAGAAACCAGAGAGGCCAGAGATTAACACTTTGGAGGAGGCCTTCATCCGAAGAGGGGTTCTTACAAACCAAACAAACTAATTACATACCATTGTTCAATTTATTGACATTATCTAATAGTATTATATACAAAAAAAAATCTTAATATATAAATGTATTATTCAAAAATATTAAAAAAAAAAAATAACCAATATTATATAAATTAGAAAATAAGTAGATAATACAACCATAGATATATATATATATATATATATATATACATAATAGATATATTTATAGGTTATATATATATATTCATTAGATATAGTCATTTAACTGTCATTTACTTTTGTTTGTAAGAAATAAAAAGGCTTTTTATATTATATTATAAAATATTGAATCATAATAATTGTCAAATGAATAATACTTAGGAAACAATTAAGTACGTAAGTACCTATATTTTCAAACATATCGGAGTTTTGAAAGAACTCTGCCCGAAATTGATTTTCTCATAGCTGGCGTCGGGCGTATTACTAAGACAAACCTCTCCTTAAGTCGGAATTAAATCGATAAATGACCGAAAAGCCTAAGTATTTATATCCGCTTAAGAAAACCTGCTGGGAGCCCAATAATACCTTTGCTGCTTAGTGCAACGGAGTGTGAAAAACTTCGCCCGACGAACACTCGGTCGTGACGTGAAAATTGCACTGTTTTTATTCTGCATCTTGGTTTCGGCGCGTGCCTCGCATACAAAACATCGCCAATTCTAGGCGGAAAGCTTTCTTTTCCACTCTTGTATTATTTACCTAAGTCTTGCGCATTCAATATTGATTGTGCTGAGAGCGTACACTGATATATGTATTGAATTTAAAACAGGCCACGTTCTTGAATATAAAGCATCACATTGCACAAAAAACATAATTACTTTATTGTGTTTAGGCATTTTCCCTTGCCGACGTATATCCTTTTAGTAGACAATATTTCTTTAATAAAAAACAGAGTATAAAACATCATATTGAATATACATAAGCATATACTGTCATTGTATGAGAAAATGATGTGTACAAACTTTAAGTTTAATATGCATATTATGTCTATCTGATCATGGTTAAAATATATATTATTAAATTTATAATATCTCTCAAAAAATAAATTTATGTTTCACTTATGATCCCAGTATATGAACCTTCTTACAAATGATAATTATATTGATAGATTTTTTAATGCATGATACTTAAACACTAACTGCTGTACCCTGGAACTTTCATTACCAAGAATCGTTTATATTTTGGAAGACCAAGTTCTGCGTCAGTTTTCTCCCTCTTTTCTTATCCTGTTCAAACCTTTTGACAAATGCTATATATATATATATATATTAAATTATTCTCTGATATTATAAAAGAACTTCTTTGATGCACATATTTTATGTCCATACCAACACAAACAAAAAAATAGTAGGTACTTATAACGCCAATTAAAATGTGAATAACCATTTAATTTTAATTTTACATAAAATATCCTCTAGAAATTATAAACAGTGTGGAAGACTTTGTTAGATTTCAAAATTAAAGGTTCAGTCCGAGTTTTTCCCCTTTTAATGACGTTTGAAAACTGAAACATAATGGGTCATAATTTTCTGTATTGAATGACATATTATGTACGTTAGTGAAAAACCATACCAATGCAATGTTCGCTCATTTAAACTTTTGTAACGATTCATTTCAAACTGCATAAAATTCATGGATACATAATTTCGAACAGTTCGGTAATCTCAAAAGACGTCTACTAACAACTAACACATACTGACTGGTGAAACCCCGTATCAAAGCTTTCTTAGCACACGTATTATGAGAATTAAGTAAGTAGCTCGCGACTCTATTTGTATGTAAAAAATCGATCGCAACAACAAACAAGTTGGACACCCCTGGTTTATAGCACCAGGTTAAAGCAAAAAAAATTATATTCCATATTTCGTCAGTTGTTTAAAATTATTACAAATTGTTATATTGTTATACCATATTTAGTTAATATTGTACATATACCGTAGTATTTGTTAATTGATAATTTATATATTCAAAAAGTAAATATTCCTTTTCCAAGACATATTGTACATTCTTGGGTTTGTATTACATATTGTACATTCTTGGGTTTAATCTTGTTTTATATTCTTAATCAGTAACACAGTATTACATAAAACGCGTTTAACATTCCATTATATCTTGCGGATAGATTCCGTGTGCTTAGACACTAGTACCTAGAAGGGGTTGCAATCTGAAAGGTTAAAGCCTCGGTCCCTGTATTAAAAGGAAAATGAAAATAGACAGAGCTTATTAATGTCGCTAGGGGTGGGGGTTGAATTGGTCGCTCACCAACCCTTGCTTTAATAATTTTACTCCGAGGTGTAAGCCAATATTTGCGAAGGAGATATTCGAAGCGGATTCACATTGTGAAATTAGTGAGGTTCGCTATTAATTATTTTACCTTACTGTGCACAATTTTACATTCACAGTGTTATTGGCTATCATTTATAGTTATTAGTAGACAAATTCATCAAGATTTTTCGTTTTTATATAAATTTGTAGCTAATACATATCGTAATAATTTTGAAAATTAACGTCTATTTATATTTTGAATGTCGGAATGGTATATATTAAAAATTATACTACTATAGTAAGCAATTTCTACATAAAAGCATCGATAATGCTTTAAAAACTAAAATACCTACATACAAATTATTTGTTAAGTTTAATTATAATTACACAAGTAATATTATAATACATATTGTAAAATTTAATTCGATCAATTAAATAATATCCCAGTTACATAATTATTTTATCTAGATTATCTTAGATCTGATTATAAACTGGTCACATAATTATATTATTTTTAATTAATACTACCTAATGTCTCTAATTGCCCATATTAAATTTCATAAATACATTATTTCACCTCCAATTATAAATAATTAATTGGCCTCAAGGCACCGTCTTATAATAAAAAATGGGCTTAATTTCATCTAGTAAGGAAAATAATTATTTAGTTATAGTAAACGTTGAGATATTATTTAAATTTAATTTAAATGATTTTTTACCGCATTCTAATCTACTTTACAGTAGTGGAACCGCCAATTAAGACGTATAACTAATATTAAAAATAGTTTGTCACAAAGCGATTTATTTATTTTATCATTTCTGGGCGCTTTCTTTTCGTAGAACTTTTTAATATAGAACTTTCTCGTTAGGCAGGTAGCGAAATAGGCTGTTTGCATTTATAAATGGTTGTTGTAAAAAGCGTAGACCCTTTTGCAGGAGAGACGCAACCAAATAAATATCCCAGATGAATACTTTCACACAGTCTTTTCATTATCTCTTCAAGGACACTTAGGCCCTCTTAACCCTATGTTATATTCCAAATTTAATTATCGTTATATCATTTAGCTGGAAATATTATCTGATAAGATTATAATGCATTTCACTACGTACCAACGCTTTTTAAATAAACTTGAAGTTTATCTTAGAAATAATTCTTATATCTTTTTTGAATTTTATTACCAGTAATGACAATTAATTATGACGGCCTTTTCTCTAATTACTAATATGTATAACTTACCTTAACACCTGCTCAAACATTTATAACGATATTACTTACTTCCTTTGCTTTGTTACAAGCCATTTAAAAAATATATAATATATAATTATATACCTACGTTGTTTTTATTTTGCATTGCAGATCGTACGACCATATTATTGTAATTTATTTAAATTCGGTACTTTTTGATTGGAATCAGTTTTGCGACCGCAGTCATGCCTTTTGGCATATTCAGGCTCTATACATGCTCACCCTGCATAAACAGCATGTAACTATATTCTTTGTCAGTTATACGTTTACTATTTACGCATACAGCCTGAAGATGCAGGAAGGTGAAACACTGGCCTCAAAAAACTATCGATATGAATAAGTACCAAACTTTAATACATTAGAATTAAAATTCCATCAAATACCTTAAGTAGATAGTATTAATAATGAAATATATTAGTTTGTTGTTATTTACCTCGCTATATTTATTTTTCATTTTTAAATTTCTTGAATTTCATTATTTCGTGTCATCGCATTTTTACGCATGATCAATAATTAAAACAATACAGACCATAGGTATCAAAACTTTTTTATGTACATTTTTGGTTTCATAAACGACAAACTAAAAACAATTTGCAACCCCAAAAAGCCCGCGAAAGCTCCCAGCCCTGCCGGAGACTCCAATTAAACATTGCGGCCACTCCGCGTCTAAGCTCCGGCATATTGCGTCTGCCAGAGTACATATATTGCGGGACCAGAGCTTTCATTTCGGCTATCTCACCTGGCCTTTTAAAAATAACACCCTGCGCAGGGAAATTAATTTTTAGTCGCTAACCACTTTGTATGCGCGTCGAGACGGTAGACACTGCTACTTGTAATAATTCTACTCTGTTGTACATTTTCTTAAGGTTTTAATCCATGTTATTAACCGAAAAACGATAAACGCACATATTTTCTACTATTTACATCATATGAGTTTGTCTGTTTTATTACAATTTATTAATATTTGTTAATTTACTAATCAGATCCTTTAGATCGCTAACAGAGCCATTGAATGAAATTGAGTGTTAGGCAATTACGTATCTAACAAACTTCACATCTGTTATATGAAAATCTAAAATTTACTTTATATGTATACCTATTGCTCAATTTTTCACTTACATAATATACAATATTAGATGCAAGCTATTAGGTAAAAAATGTATAACCAGAAAATGTTCTTAATAATAACTGTTTAATTTATATTTAAATCTAAAGTTAAACGTTTTTTACTTTATTTTTAATAAAAGCTATTTCGTGTTTATGAAGTTTGATTTCTTAATTATTTATCAAGAATACATAGAATAATGTTAGCATGAGTGGCAGAGTGTTTATTAAAAGTTCGTATAATATGTAGAGGTCGGAGCTAAATAAACCTATTCTCTAACTTTTAAACTGTAGTAAACGTAGGTCTATTTGTACTATATACCAACTTATATACATACTTCAATATCATTTTGGTTGGCAAAAAGGCTAACGTAAATATCTGTGAGACTAACTCTTGGAGGTTTACTTGTAAGAAGTCTAAATTGACAATTCCTTTCGCCAGCCGCATATGAGGGGTGTAAAATCTAAAAACCTCCGTAGCTGCTAGACACTTCTCAGCGATAGTTACTTTTGTCTCATTACTAGTAAGCGTGTTTGCATTTAAATTCATCGTTATACTCAGGATGGGTCTTGCGTCATATACTTTACCCTCCCTTATCAGATGTTTAACAGTGGCTCATGCGGAATTCATTATTTAAAAGCTTAGTGCTTGGAGATTTTCCTTTGTGACTATTTTTTTATTTTTATGGTAGGTTTTGATTAAATCAGATAAATAAACAAAATGTACATTCTTATAACTCCTACTAGGTAACGATTTTTTCATCCACTCTATGCAATTTGTCACCCATTTCTACTTTACTGTCAAGGAAAAATTACTTTTTTGAATTAATTACTATCAGTGATCATAAATGTGGTTTTGCTATCTTTTCATAAGACTTAACTATATTTAATATTCTACCCTTGATTTTTAAATCCTGTATATGCCAACGTACTTACGTAACTTTGTAATTTGGGTTCGTAAGCATTAAAGATAGTTATATTTTATATACCCAAACATCAAACAATCATAAGTAAAGATATCTCTATAAAGTTATTGAAAAAAGCATCAGCTTTACCGTCATTTTTCTTCAATATGCCATTATAAAAATAATCTTAAATCTTATTGAAACGCCATTTAGTAATTGCTTTTTAAGCATATTGACAAAGTATTATAATAAGTAGGTACTAAGAACAGTTTCTATTCGTTTTATAATTTAACGTATAATATTTTATAATAATATCATCAAAACGTTTTTTTTAGATCAATCCAACATGCTCTTGCTCTATTCAGTTCTTATTGTCATGAAAAACTTTCATAATATATGAAGCATTTAATGTTTTCAGTGCCATTGTTTTCAAAATCCACCAGAGAAGAAATTAGTACAATAAGAGGATCCGTGGATCACAAATATGAATTCTGTTCATTAATCTCATTTTCTATGATAATTCAAACCTTATAGGAAAACTTGCTATAAGTAATAATATTTTGTTGTATAAACTTTGACTATTATATAAATGACTATATAATATCATAATAATTAATTACATTCGACACGTTTTATCTTCGTGCACCTCGTATCCAATATTTTAGAAAACAGGATGTTTTTCGTTTTTGTCTTTTTTTTAATTGTAAACATCAAAGGAAAGTCCACACATATAAGGGGACGCCACTTTTTGTTTGTCTACTCTGTAGGAATTCAATTACAACCACTTTTATCACGCTCGGACTTTACGAATAGCATCACTTGAAACAATAACCAAAACCGAAATATGCTCCTCAGTGACTTTACCGTTTTTAATTAAACTAGCTGCAGTTAGGCTTGTACATATTTGCGAAGTGTGTTTTCCATTATAAAATAATACATTTAGGTACTGAATACAATCAGTAATTAAATATTTTTATATTATAATATTTTATTTAGACATACCTACCACTAACAACCACGATGGCCGCGTGGCTTAAACGCCGGCCTATAGAGTCGAGGGTCCCAGGTTCGAATCCTGGGTCTGGCAAGTACACAATATATTATTTTTCAATTTATGTATGAGTCAGAGTATGGACCTAATATGTTGAGCAAGTGGCTGACATCCATTTCTCGTAAAAATAAAATCTGTTCTCCTCCAATAAAACCTCCACTCTGTGGAGGCCCAAATGATCCTATTAGGATCGGACATGGTCGAAAGAAGATACCTACCACTATGCATTTGCAATACAACTAAAATTAAAGAAAAATTATAACTTCTCAAAAAAAACAAAAGTGTATTAACATTTTTTTATCTAACTAAATAAGTCATCATACTAATTAATTAAGATAACTGAAGGTTAGCTAAATATGGTAATCCGTTTACCTTTATGGTTAAAATTAACTGTCACAAATACGTCTCGTAAAATTTAAATTTCAAGATTTTCGAGGTTTGTCGTAACGTGTACATACCTGCACATGTATATAAGGATCACGTGGCGTATGAAAATGCAGAGACTGCGTTGTATCAACCACGTACATAGAATGCCGGAGGATATACCGGCAAGGCGGGCTATGTACGCAATCCCCGTGGACAATAAAATACCTGAATGGCCAAAATTGAGATGGCTGGACTGCGCCGCAGTATATTAATTAAGAATGCTCGGTCAAAGCAACTGGACAGTGTCGGCGCTAGATCGTCCAGGATGAAGAAAGTATTTGAAGGAGGTCAAGACCCACCAAGGGTTGTAGTGCCATACATGATGATGTTCATAAATTTTAAAAAAATCTTCTAGTGGATACCAAAATGTATAATAAAACGATGCAAGAATGATAGCTCGATATGTCGCTATAGGATTGGTTTCCTGAATATCCGTTTTTGTCGAAATCGACCTTTTAATGCAGAATATTTTTTTGTATCTAATTGGACTAGAACCATCCCTTTCTTTAAATTAGTTTGTAATGGTAATGAATACATCATTCATATGGTGAAAAAATAACAATTTAAATATCTCCATGTATTTAAATATAGGATTATGAAATTTGTTTTTCGTCTCCTGAACATTTGGTCTATTCGGGAAACCAATCCATACCGCTCATGAGAAAACAATACCTCGTATCCCACAAAACACGAGATGAAGAAAACTCTATATAGTCACTATTAATGTATAGAAATTCTTAATTTTTTGTATTTCACTAATTAATAGTTGAATATGAAAGATACGTGATAAATTTGATGGAATCGTAGAGATTATATAGATATTTTTTCATCTCATGAACAAATAGTCACATGTTGGCATACGAGGTATTGTTTTCTCATGAACGATACGAGTATGTATATTTTTGCACGTAGTTACATGTAATGCAATTGTGCGGACAGTCTCAAGAGATTTTTTCGTAATTGACATATTCCTGTACCAAAAACAGTGACGTATGTATATAACGCACCTTGAATGCAGCCCAATTTGTGGGCTGAGTAATTTTAATTGTGGCGTCTTAAAAGTGGTAATTAAATATTATGATTACCATATTCTCCGCTTGTGGTGGAATTTCTATGAAATTATTTACTTTCATATTCTATATTTAAAATCCGATGAAAAATGTGCCCAGACTTGTTTAATATATTATAGTCAGCGTACATAGTGAATTTTCCTCAGCTACTTTAGACCGTAATATCTTTCATATCTCATCATTTATTTCTCCCTTCGTCCAGTGGCCGTGTACACCTTCCATCGTCAGCTCAGCCCTCATTAGACACGTCCGTCAAATAATGTCCAATCGGTTTTCGGGCTTTAGAAATTGCCCGGACGGGTCACGTGGTGTGTGGCGTCCCTTCGTAAAAAAACCCATACTTTTCATGGGAAAGTGTTTTTCACGTAACTACCTATGTGAAAATAATACATATTCTTTGTCAAAGTAAACTTACTAGAGAGTATCGTTTCTGTTGTATTGTTTTCTGTTTGTATATGTTATAGTCGTTCGCTTGAACTAAAATGCATTTGAAATTATATGTACATTGATGCCAAAACACTTTACTATACTTACTATTGATGTAATGATCGAAGACATAACCATTATAAATGACGGTAGCATATTTAGTAGGGCTTATTATTGTTGTTTTTATTTAATAAAACGCAATTTTTTTGTAGTACTTATTCCACTTTTAATCAATAGATTAGGACCGGTTTCGTCCGCCTCAGAGGGACATTTTCAACTATTTTTCTATTTTCAACTATATAATTCAGTTGAAAATAACCCTCTGAGGCGGACGAAACCGGTCTTAATCTATTGATTAAAAGTGGAATAAGTACTACAAAAAAATGCGTGTTATTAAATAAAAACAACAATACAATGCAGTTCCACCATGAATTGACAGTTAACAAAATAAAAGAAATTAATATTGTTGGTTTACGTTTAAACCTTTAATCGTATCTAAATCAATATCATACTTAACCTGAGAATTCGTTCATATTACTTTAATGAACAAAGACGAGAATCATCATTTGTGACGTTTTACTTTTATAATATGTATTGTTTAACTTTTCATATAAAACACACCAAAACATTGTCTCCGTAGTCTAATAAAACTAACACTATAGTTACTCAAATATGTATAGATATATAGATACATATACTTTGTTTTACATATAAATATAGTAGGTATACATAAACATTTTTAGTTACCCATATTATTTAGTTAATGATAACATTGAATATATCACTAATAACAATAATAAGTGATTAATTATTTCAAGAATAATTGAAATATTCAATTTAAGCTGGGACTATATTCTTATTATCCAGTGGTGTCTCCAACGGAAATTTTAAAAAAAATACAGCATTTAAATTTAAACTACAAAATGCTGTTTATATTAAATATATCCTATGAAAAATATAATTTGTCAACGTTATGCAGACAGAATCCAACGAACACTTTGTGTAGGTAGTATGTAGGTACTTATATTATTTTGAAATAATTCTAATTTTGAAATTCTATTAAAAACTGAATTGCACTACAGGTGTTACATAATGGATAAATAATATATGTGTGACCTTCTTCTTTTGATGCCGTGTTCCATAAAATATTGGCAAAAATTGGCGCGTTTTATCATTCGTATGACGTCACCTTATCTTCACCGCCTTGGACATTGAGCCATTTACGGAGACTACATAATCAACATTGTCCCAGTTAGCTTACGCTTCTGAGACCTTCTACCTTTCCATGCGTTATGAGTTGACTGGTTCTATAATATTAATTACTTATTGAAAATGGGTACATAAATAATATACAGTAATTTTTCTGTTGAAATGGTCTATTGCATATTGCTAATCAATTAATTGTGTTGGTGAGATATTCAATCGTATAGAATTTAAGAGTTTTTGATGAGAATATTTTACAATATCACTTGTTTGTCACAGCAGCAATGCATGCAACATCCACAGTGAGAAGATGAAAGCGTCAATTTTAAAGCATCAGGTTAAAATACATCGCCCCTCCGCGTGGCCATAGATCCCTCTATCCCGATAGCAGAACACATCAATCAACGTAAGCTTGCAGGCATAATCGCGCCGGGGTCGGGACGAAGGTTTATCTGCTTATTTGATAAAGGTAGGTGGGATAAACAGGCCACCTTTGCACCCTCCCCGCGCCTTGCTACAAGCACGCAGCTGAAAGGTGTCATAGAGACGTTGTAGTAGCAGTGATTATTTAATGAATACAACAGAATTTGTGGAGACTTAGATATTAAATCACGTAGTAGCGATTATTTGCGTATCCTACAAATTGAACGAAGACAAATAGTGATTTATACGAAATTGTATATACTAACTCTTTTCTTTAGATACATGTTGGTTAAGTATTCTATATGGTTTTATTATGTACTTTGCATAATATTAATACATAAGTAGGTACCATTAAGTCAGCAAAAATATAATATATCAAAATCTTTCAAACTAATCAATCTGAAAAAGCAATTTATTATTTTTTCGACCATGTCCGATCCTAAATGGATCATATGGGCCTCCATAGAGTGCGGCTTAAGCATCGGCTTATAGTGTCATGGGTCCAGAGGTTCAATTCCTGGGTCTGGCAAGTACACATGTTGTTTTTCAATTTGTGTGTGAGTCGGAGTATGGGCGTAATAGGTTGAGCAAGTGGCTAACATCCAATTCTCATAAAAAAAATCTCTTAAATTTTTATATGTAAATATTATTCTTTTGAAATTTTGAAAGACGTACGTATATGTAAATTAAATGAATAATCAAACAATAAAACACAGATTTTTTTAAATTATCAAATAATTCTTATTACTCTAACTCTTTTGAAAATAAAGCATAAAAATAGAATTTCCGCTATTTGCTAATTTGAATTTAAATATAACGACAATTTTGTGAATATTTAAACCATTAGTGTCAACATTTTAAACTTCCTCTTTCACCCCATTTTCAAATCCAATTTTTTTCTCCAAATGCATTAACGTCACAGCAGGACTGCACCGATTTCCACACAACAGTGTCCATAAAAAAAACTCGCCGTCCATAAAAATTGGTGCGAAACCACCATCACGAAAAAAGAGGCGTCGTACATGACGCAGGCGTATTTGATGGCAGCCTTAAGCGCACCCCAGCATCCGAGACTAGCGTTTCCGGGTCCGGTGCACCGGAAGCCGCATGCACCTCAATAGTCCAAGGTCCTTTTGTACTTCGTATCAGAGGTCGTGAGACTACTTTAGTTACAGCTTTTGCATATGAATTAAAATAACAAGAATGCAGTTGTAATAAGTTATTTATTATAATTTCTTGTACTTACTACTTATTTTATTGTCCGATTCCTTTTTTTTACGAACATCAACAACAACAAAATTTGACAAACAATAAGTATGTAATGTGCATTGGCAAAAACTTGTACTTACGTTCTAGTATTATTTTATCATTTTTAAGCATTTTATTACACTGCGTATTTCGATAATAAATTGTGATAAATTACGAATTAGGTTGAATGCAGACCTTTTGATTATGATCAAAACTGATAGTCCGCACCGAACTCGTACGTGGATCACACACACACACACACATACACGAGTGTATCTTAAATCTCGTTTCCGTTTCATTATTTTTTCTAATTTCCTCTCAAATATTGTTTTAATTGGCTAAACTTTAAGATTTTTTTGTACTTAGTATGAAGTTAATTTGTTTTTTTATCCTCCATACTAATTATGATTGGTTATCTGATTTTAATATCTATTTTATTTTGCTGCTTTATGTTCTTTTTTAAGAACATTTTTTTGTATGTTTATTGTGTATTTATGTAGATTTTATTCTAATGGACACGGTCGTTTATAAACTATTTGTAATTCGGGGTGGGAATTCTTAATTAAGAGTATATTTTTAAATAACCAATGACTGTCATAAGCAAGCTTGTTATTTATATATGAATATTTCTTCTCAATTATATTTGTAAGTTAGTTGTCTATTTGAGTGGCTTTGATATTATTGTAATGACTTTATATTAAAGAGAATAATAACTATTGTCAAAGGCAAGGTTGCTAACCCATCCATTCGTCCATACTGCAGAGTTTTTTTCTCTGCAAGTGACGCAAGTGGAGGCTATTTTTTCAGTTTTGAAGAGGGTCTAGCTGAGGGAGGATGAATCGACGCCCCTCCACCCTCACACCCCTACTTTCGTTCACCCCCCGCGGCTTGCTTTCCCTCTCACAAATTTTCTTTTATCATTTATAGCATGCTGATGTAAATAATGAGTAGACGTACGTCAGTGTCACACACCCCGCGCAAAAATAACACCTGTTTTTTCGCGTAAATCTGCCTTTATCTGTCGAAAATTTTCCTTATCGTTTGTCACGCTCTAAACTGTTGATCGAAAAACCCAATATTCAATTCTTTTGTAGAATATTCTCTTTGAACAAGATCTATCGAAACATTTCACAGGTATATATTTCAATAAAGCAAAAATATATTTACAGAGTTTCAGTTAACACATTTTTTATACTCACTATAACTAACATGTAAACAGTATCTTACAAATCAATAGTGTATTTTTTACTGTGCAACTTTTTTCAATATTTTACTTCAAGTAGATTGAATTCATTGCTACATTCATCATCGCTTCTCCGGATTAGTGTACACTTTTTAACAAGGATTTTCTTAGCTTATATTTTCCGGAAATATGATTTACATAACAGAGCATATACATGTATATTATATGTGTATTAAAAACACTGTAGTTTCTTTTAATTGAGTGGATAATTCAATACCAAATTTAAATAGCCAACATTTTCGACTTTTTAAAATTTTCAAAATTGGTTGCTGTTGACCAAGCATCGTGAAGACTCTAGAACACCTCGCAACTATAATATTTGAATCAACTTTTTCCATATTACTCTTGTATTTTGTCAGTTTTCAACTTATTAGTATTGCGTTCCCAAATATCTCTTAAACTTGGTTACTCCACCTCATTGTCGCATGTTCTCTAACTTTGTTATCCGGCACATTACTTAGATATATTAGTATTTTAAGATGTTCTGTTTAAAAATAACTGTATAATAAATTGCACACAGATATAATAATTTTCCTGATATTCAGATCATTCTGTATCAGTTCTATGTTCCGTTTTTAGTGAGTTATTTTATTTTTACTTTTAATATCCAGGAATCCAACCTATAAAGTTAAGATGGCATTATGTTTATCGAATTTTATCATATAATGTTTAATCGTTTTACATATCAAAAGTTGTATAAATCTGTATACGAATGAATCATCTTTATCAGCCAGGGTGATGCGGTTGTCCACTCACCAAACCCATTTGGCGACCTCTATAATGTCATTACATACTACCGTATGCTTTTTTATCCTTCAGTTTTTCTTGTGGTCTTTCCGCGTTATGCTTAACATTCACCTTTCAATGCCACTTTGTAAATTCGTAATTTTAAGGATCCTTGTTTCACATTCATACGTGACCACTGCTAATATATACATTGGTTGATTATTTTATACTGCACAATGTGAATTATGCCAGTTTGGTTCTGCGAATACACTTGTTATGCATATTATAAATAAGCTGTAAGTACGCATGTTCCATAATACTTATAAAATTGAACACTGAACACCTTGAAAAACTAAATATAAATCACAAATTATCCAGTATTATATAAAATACTGCATTGAGAGCACATATTGTTTATTAAATAATGATGTTAAACAGTATTGGAAACCATTTATCAATGTTATGTGAGCGAGACTGCAGTGAGATAGCGAGCTACTCGCGTTTTCAAATCCCAATGGACGACAAACGTTTTTCCAATAAACATGATTTTGCTGTAAAAATCGTGCCAGAGTTAAGCGAAAAATATTGCATCGGGTTAAAATGTTCATTGCTAACTCAGAAATGTATCCAATAGCCCTGGCATTTTGTTAGATGATTAATATATTATATATATTATCCCTTTCAATAAAAGTTTAACATCTGAATATGGCTAAATTTTCGCTTATTATAAATATATATTTGAGCCTTTTAATTTATTAAAAAATAACAATCTAATTAGATTATTACTATACTGTGAGTAGATTATTCATTATGCTTTTTGAGTAGACGGTTTTTTATCCAATGAATAATAAAAAATACTCAAGATTTTAAAATATAGCAATTATTTTTTAATATAAAGCATATTGACCGAACTTTGATGGACGGGGTTTCACAATTTAAAAACATTATCTTTACTTATTATTGGATACTTACTTACGTAGTTATTTTATCCTTTTACGCTCTTGAACTTCAAGTATATGAGGCATTTTCTACAAATCGTGTGATCTTGCGTGTAAACATTGAAACATAATGATCACTCTTGTGGTATTGATACATGGTAAATAAGTCATCAGTAATAAGGGATATGCGCAATTTTCACAGTATTTACCTGACCTATAGATAAGTGACATACTCTTACCTACTTAGTTACTATATTATTTCTCATTTAAATCGCAGATAATAAACTTGTTTCCATCTTCCAGTCTCCCATATTGGTGGGTCTCTTAAAATCTTGTTTATCTTGACTTGACTACTCTTATTTTCGACGATTTTAGTTTAATGTGTTTTACAATTGCAATAAAATGTACAAACTATCACTACAAAATAAACAATTTTATTACGGTAAAACGGGGTGAATAGGAACAGTTCCCGGGAAACAGATTCAGAGTTCTACAATTGCTAAAATGCTACTATTTGCATTCCAATATGTGTGTTATTTGACAGATAATTAATTTATCTGCCTTATGAAAACTCCGATAGGACAGTAGACGTGACCGTTTTGTATTCATCAGACGTGAAAAAGTTTGTTGCGATTCGCATGTTTTGCATGTCTGAGACAAATTTGTCTAACTTGTCTGGGCCAGGAATGAACTCAACACCATTAAATATGTACCTTCTTTTATTCCAGTTAATCTACTGATTAAATAAATAATACAATTTCTATTTTCTAAATAAATGTTTTATTATTTAATCATATTTTTATTAAAATTTGCAGTTGTTCTTTTCCGTTTCGCTTGTAAATAGGAACAGACCATAATTTTGGGAAAATATTGATGGCGAGTGAATAATGAGCATTCCCATTCACCAAACCATACTGCCGAATTTCAAACACAACTTTTGGCAAGTAAATTTAGTTTTTCAGTCATTCAGCATAGGGTTTAAATTGAGTATGAAATCTGAAAACATTCCAATTCACCCCGTTTTACCGAATTCTATTACTTTTTCATTAATTTAAATACGATACAAGATAACATTATTATAGTATTTTAGAAATTATAATATGTTTTATTATCCACATTAAAATACATTATGGCCCGTTATAAAGGTGTTATTTAATCGATACATTCAATTAATGTGTACTATCGACTGATGGTACTTGATATAACTCGGATTTAACTCCAAATTGATCTAGATCGATATGTCATATTCATTGTGATAATATAAGTTAACCAAACTGAATAATAATTATTCTCAATAGCGATAGTGAACTGGTTCTGTGCTCTCGTGGTGGACCCCGTTTACTCTATATTGTGTTTTATCATCCGTATTTCATGCATAATCCCGTTTAATCCCCGCCAACGCAAGCATAGAAAACCAGTTTTGGCGCTGTGCTGACCAGAGCTGGTGCGTTTGTCGACCACTGGCATTGATATTCATGCGCATACAGAGTGTATAATCTAACGCGTTGTTAAATGAATAATATTGCAGCGTTGAAAGTTTCGACGTTCTTGAATAAGCTTATAAATTACAATACATTACTCGACGTCACGATTTTGTTTTGTTTTTTATAGTACCTACAGTTAAAATTTTGCTTTTAGCCGGATACATTGTTTTTTTAAAGCGACAAAACATCAAACAACATAGCTTGAATTTACCATACGACTAAAACTGCTATGGCACAATTTCCCCCTAATCGAAATCGATAGAGGGGTATTGGAAGCTTGGAAAAAAATTAATTAAAATGTGGAAAATTATTTTCCATATTGCGACAAATTAAAAATCATTTACATTACTTTCTTGGTCAACATCATTCAGTTATTCTCGTTATTATCAATAGAGATGGAAATATATGTATGTTTTATCAAATTTTGTTTATATAATGTATTTTTTTTAAAATTAAAAACGTGTATTAATAGGTTATTTTTAACTCAGTGCCCCTCAAAGATTAAATCCGGTACTGTGCTAGTGAGAAATAACTAATCACACCAACTGGCTGCATATAGCAATAATTATTAATGAATTAAAGTGTATAATATATTTTTTAACATCAACGTGATCCCGCGAGCTTTCTGTAATTCAATATGATGGACCACAGATCACAATACCAATATTACCAATATTCTATTAGATAGAAAAATAACCAACGGAAATACTACAGCCTTATAAATAAACCAATTCAGGCTGGGCAACTACAGAAATACCTAGCAGAAAAAGCGAAAATAAACCACCTCGGTTAAGAAATAGTTCCCAAAAAAATAATATGGTGATTTAAAGTCAAACGTTCTACCAGGAAACATCCAAGACTGGGCGGGAATATGTGTTACCACACATCGTAGGATTAATTTATAACACCAGTGCGTCTATTCTATACTTCTCGACCGCTAAAGTGATAAAGTGATAGATATTATCAAACTTAGGGTAGATTTGTATCAAAGCATTAGCACTTATTGTAACAATTACAATAATTTGCTTGTTTTGTTGCAATAAGTGCTATATTTTAACAGCAGCAAAAGAGGCGCTAATAAAATATAACGCTTTTTGTAACAATTACAACCAACGTATTGTAATTGTTACAATAAGTGCTAATACTTTGATACAAACCTACCCTAAGTTTTAATATCTATCACTTTATCACTTTAGCGGTCGATAAGTACAGAATGGACCCGCTGGAAGACCTAATATGGCACACCAAGAAAAGGCAGAAAGAAATAAATTTGATTGTCCATTCTTTAGTTTCAGCCTAATATTCCTAAATAATTATAGAAATAACTCAAAATATTTTTTTCAACGTTATCTTGTTGCTTACATGGAGTAGATGTTAGGACATTATTAATTAATACCTAATAATAATCGATGGGTCACGGGTTCGAAGCATGCTGGTTGATTGAATTTTCTGTGTTGTTTTCCAATATTCCACGTATTGAACGACTGGCTGAAAAAAAATATTATGATATAGAGATTGATTTTGTCTGTCATAGAATAATTAAAATGATTATTTTCGTATTTTCAACATTTATACATATTAATATACAAACCTACATGACGCGGAGATGAGCGCATCAATGTAGTCATTATTAAATCTACATTTTTTACGATATTAGAGTGAATTTACGATGGGTTTTTTTATCTTAACACCCTCTATAATGATAGCTTTTCCTAGTATTTTTTCAGTGTGCGTTTCCAGTGACCTAGTTCGAGAAAATGGGCATTGTAATACTTTGGAATGCGTATAAATAAATTTATCGGCGGGTGCACGAGTATAAATCCCATTTACTATTTTATTTCAGCCGGCGGGACTTCCCGCTCAATAATGGACGCTTGTTCCGAAAGTAGTAAAGTCCCGCGCAGTCCCTTTGATGAATCGATAAATATAGCTAAAGCTTTCTCAGAAATAGTATTATCATTATTTTTTGTTGAAATACCATAATAAAGCTAACTTAAAATACACACATTGTATTATTTTTAACTGTGAACTTGATGTAGTTATGAAAAGCTCATCGAATAAAATGAAATAAAAGTGAATATTTTTGAAAAATAAGTCATTGAAGCTAATCCCTCCAAACCAAAACCCGCCTCGCACCACACCCGGTCTTAATCGAGCGTATCACGTGGCCTTACATTGGCAACGTGTAGCATCTAATTCAGTTTTATGCCGGGAATGCCCTAGGAGAAGATACCCAGGACTAAGGTTGCTACGCTCAAAGTGAGCTCTGACTGAGTTTAAAGTTACTTTCTAATGCAAAGTGCCGGGGAGAGAAGAGCACAGGGAAATTATAAAAATAAAATGATTCTAGTGTATATATATAACAAAAATAATGAAGCTAATCATATACGGATAGCAAAAATTATGTGAAGAGATCTTCGCGCCCGCAGTAAGACGCCGCAATTTTTTTAAATGCTAGATAATAATTGGTCTTAGTAGCAACCGAGTCGGACGGCCCGATGGGCCCAACAGCTGGTTGGACCGACCTGAGCATCTTCTCTCAAGACATTCCTAGAGGATGTGGTTGGCATCTTGAATTTCCCCTCCGCATGGACATGTCAGACGGCTTACAAATCCAAGCTCAAAGAGCTTGCCAGCGAACAATTAGTCAATTAAAATGTTATCTAGTGGTCGGTATACAATGGGTTATATTCACTTTATCCCAAGACTGCGTTGGATTGGTCACGTGTGTAGAATGCCGGCGAAGTCACCTGATTCACCAGCAAAGCAAACTAAAATTACTGCACTATACGCCACATAAAATTTGCAGACGGGCAGCAATCATAATAATTGGAATGACAAAAATTGGAGATTCAAGAATAATGCCACTATGAAAATAATCCGTTATTGATATTTTATATCAAATGTTCATAAAATAGGATTTTGAAATTATATATAAGGTTGTTTATGTTTAAAAAATTCAGTTTGAAACTGCGTGGAACACCCAACATAATTATATTTACTTACTTTTTACATGAAATACTAATTTAAATATTAAACAATCTTATTTTAAAGAAACATTCTTTCGTGCCAAAGACGTTGTCGAGAAATTAAATTGCATTCATCGGGTAATTCGTGTTCCCTTCGATGACGAATCTATCAATTTCCTCGTAGGTAATAATAATTCATTCACACAATACAAAAGTACCTAGGGTTTTTTCTATTATATTTTTGAAAATATTCATCTATGGGTATCGTCAATCATATTTTACATGGTGTTTTTTTTATCGCGGGCTCATAATAATTGCAACGATAAATCAAAATGACATGCATTTCGTCGTGGTTCCCCGTCAGTGTGCCCACCCGCCGGGAAGTCCCCCTACCTCAACTTTTTTCAATGTAGGGAGAATTACAAGGATTCTTCTAAAATAAAAATAAAACACATTTTTCCTTTCCGTGTTACTGCAAGTGACGTTAAATGCATTTTAGTGAGTGCACTCCTCCTTAGCAGAGAAACTAATTTACGTTAATTTAAAACTGAATTAGAAAAGATGTTTTTTATGGGCGCCCATTATTGTGTTAGTGTTTGCTTATTTTGTGTAATCAAATTTCCACGTTATTTTTTTACATTATTTGCTGTAGTATGAACCCCCTTTCGTTCTGCATTAATAAGATAAACATTAATTTTATTTTACCATTTTCTTTATGATTAAATTTAAATTAAGAATAAACTACATTAACATCATCATTGCGTATAATAAATTCAACTATACTATCAAACATCATAGCCCTTTTCTATTTGTATCAATATTTAATAGTGGAAGATTTAATATTTGTCGATTAGAATAGCTAAAATAAAATATTTCCATATTTAATATATTAATACAATAAGTTTTAATATCCGGATGTATTTTAGCATCATTAGGAAAATAGTTACAAAACATAAAGTTAAATAATTTTTATTTATGTACTTATTTTCTAAAATCACTGTTAAATTTAAATAATTTTGTAAATCTGTCATTTGAAAAAACCTAAATAATGTTATAATTCCTAGTTATTTGGGTTTCCATAATTTATAACTTCATAACTTAAAAATTTAGAAGATTCTTCATTAGGTATATATGAACGTGGATTTTACCGCACTTGAAAAAGAAAAACATCTTAGTATAGTCATGTCCACTATAGGTATAAGTGACATTAAATGACTGCTACGATGCAAGTCGTAGAGACAGGTCTACGACTAAGTTCTAAAAAGCATCTTTTCCACTTTATCGGGCGGTGCATTTCGTAGAGGTCCGAACTCGTCCGAAGTCCATCGGAGTTGACCGAGGGCCGCGTTTTCACGGTCATCAATCTCCATCAATGCGGAGGCTTTGGCGCACGTGCGATTTCCGCCACGACGTCCAATACATATAGAAACAGATTCTCAAACCGGCTAATTAATAATAAAAATTACTTTCATAAGAATATACTTATATAATGATGATATTTAATAATACAGCACAGATTATTTAGAGTTTTCCTCAGTATAAGCAGGCAGCATTTTATAATATATTATAATGAACAAACGAAACGACCCAACGTTTTTTTGGTAGGTGTATATTAAATTTGTTTCAAAAGTTTATCTTTATTCACTAAAATTATGAATAGGTATTTTAATTCAAGTTACGAAAATACCTTGACTTATATTTTTCAATGACACTGCTGTGCCCTAACACAGTGGCAACTTAAAACGGTTGAAACACAAAATTCTCAGGATTTCGAAAAAAATCTTTTTCAAATCAAACATCTTATGAATAAATTACGCAATGTCTTATAGAATATTAAATTACGTTTATTTAATTTTAATAGTATCTATCCATTTATCCATTAATGACGCCAGCTGATGCAAAGACGCTGCGCGTAAATTTATAATTACATTTTATTGTAATTAAAATAGTAAAATTACTTATGACTTAAAATAAAAAGTCTATGAATATTTTTGTGTCAGCATGAAATTAAAGTTAAAAAAGCGATTACTTTATTTAGTACACAAAGATCTATTGAAGGAAATAATATTTGAATTATTAGGTTATTTTGTTGGTTAACCTTGTGCGCACTAGTGTGTTTCATTGCTAAGCTTATGGACCCTTAAACAGTTCTCCTTGATACAAATTTCTTTATGTGGTTTAAATTACGGTTTAATTTTAATATATGAAATTCCACGGAATGTAAATATTACACTAAATAAATGATTTCATATATGGTGAAATTTAAGAAGGTAAATAAGAATTTGGAAATCGTAACGAAATTTGATTGCATATATATGAGAATAAATATTTAATTTTATTATATTGATAAATGATAAAGTTTGTATACCAATGATGTGTTACCAGCACAGACACACATGTCCACAAAAAAGAGACGTAGAGAAATTTGAGGCGTTGGCGTCGCCCTAATGGACGTCGGCGTCGGGTCGAGCTAACCGCCATCACTATTCATTTCAATTTCCTTATGCACCATAAGAAAGAAGAAGCCTTTATCTTCGTTTCATCAAAAGGGCACCGAGGCATTTTGATGCATTACAGGTGCATTTCGACTGCTCTATCGTACGAGTATCATGAATTTCAACCATTTTTCACCACAATCTATCTTTACCTATTTATTCTTTACATTTGAAATATCATCAATTATTATAAGTTCACGCAGTCAAACAAAGTTTTAATGTACTTCCTAAGCAAAATAAATATTCTTCGTTTGTAGTTTTATTAAATTGTAAACAATATAATATTGATTTCAATATAACCTAGATGCTAGATATTATCTTTACAAAGTCAAATATATACAGATAGGTAATTTGAAAAATTAAATACTAAAATAATTTTGCCACAAACGAAAATACTTTAAATCGAATGATACCTTAGTTAAGTACCTACATCTATAAGTGTTTTGAGCCATAAGACTAAATAAACATAATTAATACGGAATGATTTTGTAACAACATAATATTATTAATAATATATATTATGGAGTAAAAGAATTGGATATTATATTAACAATAGATTATTTAACAAAATTTTATCATCAATTCCATGACACAGCGAAAATTGAGAAAACTGTTTCGTTTAAAAATACGCTAAAAATCATTCAGAGAAAATAAAATATAATTAATTACGTGTTCGACTTTACTAATAATAACACTACCACAATCAGTCTGATTAATAATATACAAAGATTAAATTGTTAGTTAATATACAAAAATCATTTTAATATGTATGAGATGGTTACATAAATTTCTCATTACCATTTCGATTAATTTATTATCTTACCAACCTACTCAATTAAAATCTAAGATTGTTTTCCTGTTGTGGTTTCATACAAGTTTACTTACAACACATAAGTGTGTGTTAGTGCTGTTTTAAGAGAATTTCAAGAGATAATTTAATAAAAAGTGAAAAAGAAACTGTTGCAAATATAGAATTTAAGACAGATCCACCGGAAAATTTCGCGTAAATTTATTATTACACCGTTGCTGGAAAAACGTTCGAAAAAATTCGCGAGCGTTTATTCCGGAAAATTTACTCTTCTCGTACATATATAGGGCGTCAATAAAATATGACTATTCGCAAGATTTGACGATTTTTCCGAGATAACCTTTTCGTTTTCCGCGGATCCCTAAAAACTTGCGCGCGTACGAAAATATTTTGCATTCTTTATTGATAACAATGTACGCGATTTCGCATCTCGCAAATGGTAGGAATAAAAAAATCTAACATTGAAATACATGATAAACACAACGGGAGAAGGCTTTTGTATAGTCTTTTCAATCAGTTGTATTATTCAAAACATTTTGCGAGTACATAGGTGTGGCTATAAAAATTACAAATCATTTTTCACAAATCTATAATATACTTACCTGCTCAGATATTTTTAACGCGAGCGATGATTTATATAACAAAATATTAAATTATAGTTGTAGGTACGAATTATATACATGCTACATTTATATTTTTTTTATTTATATGGGAAGTCAATAGGTACGTATCATTAGATACTAAACCCAAACTATGTAGTGTGAGTGATTGTTAGTGAGACCAAAAACCTACATCACTTTCCTGCTGTTTTTCAGCCTATCCACCAACTACCAAACAATATTGCTTTTATAATATCAAGACCATTGCATGTGGTCTAATATTGTCAGATGTTTGTACCGATTTGGTCAGAACAAATCTATACACATTCCTTCACTAGTCCACATAAAGATAAAACGTTATATAAGTAGTCTATTTAACTATTTTTTTTTATTCAAACGAATAATTCACAAGATTTAAGAATGTAACATTATTTTTATTGAACTTACATAATTTGAAAAACATGTTACACATTAATTACACTGGTGCTACATTAAGTATGTTACAACAAACAAAATTGGAGTAATCTGTGATGTCGGTTAGTAATTAAGGTAACTTAATACATACTTTGATTTAAAATACAAAAGCCGATTGCCAATAGTAACGCAATTTATAATATGCTTCAGAGAGTATTGTACGAACAATTAGTTAAAATTCGTCACAATTAGATAAGATTCCTATAGCATAGTGGTCAATGCACGTGGGCGTAGATTCGAACCTGCTGATTTTTTTTCAAAAAAGATTTTTTCTATCGGTTATATATTTTCTCAGAAGTGTTTTCAAATTATATATATATTAAATAGTCGTTTATCATCAAGTTTTAACCGCTGGTATTTTTAAGGTACGCACTATACAATCATTTAAAAATAAACCTTCGATACTGATGTATGCGTTCACTAAGTTCACTAGCCGTTCCTAAATAATGTGTATTATGTTTTACATATTTTTTATATATTATGGGCGTACCTACACGATGTCAGCACCGGAAAGCAAAGCCAGGGCCGTAAAATAGCCTAATAATTGACCCGATTAATATTTTAATCCCACTGCAGCAGCGTGAAACTGCGCCACACCACAAACCCCTACACCAGCTATTAGTCAAATAAATGCTCTAATTAATTAATCTCGTTACATATTGTCAATAGTTTACGAATATCACAAAACGTACAGGTTATTTTGTAAACTATGGGCAGACCTCATTGTAATGCATATACACATTATCATCATCATCAATCGAGAGAAACTCTTACAAAATTCACCAAATAACACTGTAAAGTAACACAATACATCATTTTATTATGCATAAGTATATATTATTAAACGTAACTATAATTAAATATACATAATTTTGAAAAAAACTTTCTGAGAAAATATATTATAACCAATACTCGAATCGGGAATCGAACCCTGCATCTCTTTCAGCTTTTTCAAAAAAAGATTTTTTCTATTGGTTATAATATAATATGTTCTCAGAAAGTGTTTTTCAAAATTATGTATGTTCAATAATTAGAATGGTACATTCCTAAATCTTGTGAATTATTCGTTGAATAAAAGAAATAGTTAATTATAAATTATTAACAAGTTCAAGTAAGTTACATCATAAAAAATATTGGAGAAATCCACGACGTCGGTTAGTAATAGGTATCTACTTTGATTTAATAAACAAAAATCGATTGCCAAAGTAGCTTGATTTAGAAGAGCGCTGATGAGTGGGTATTAAAAGTAGCCAATAGTTAAAATTTGTCGCAATTAGTATGTTACCACGTAGCATAGAGGTAATGCGCGGATGGGGCGTAAACCTCGGAGATGCAGGGTTCGATTCCCTGCCAGGGTGGCTTACTTTTTTCAAAAAAAGATTTTGCTATTGGTTATAATATATTTTCTCAGAAAGTGTTTTTCAAAATTATGTATGTTCAATAATTGGAATGCATTCTTAAATCTTGTGAATGATTCGTTTAATAAAAGAAAAAGTTAATTGTAACTTTAATTGGTTATAGATCTCAAAAGTTTAGATTCTTCTTACTTTTATATAATCCCCTTTCTTTATTTCGGGGGTCGTATTGTCGATAAAGTAATATACGGTAATACGACTTATTGTTATGTACATTTTTATTAATATCAACTCTCAATTTTATTATTGGTTGGAAAACAGAATACCTACATAGAGTTTACAGTAGGTCTACGTGATAGGATTCTTCTGTCACCGTATGACGTTGAAGATTTACCGCATTTACATTAATTAATGGTACAGTTCGGTTATGAGGAATACAGTGGAAAACACATTTTAAAAATACCCGATATACTGGATTATTTGCTAGTTTGGGTTAGTTTAGGTTAGGTTGGGTTAGGTTAACCTAACAAATAATCCAGTATATCGGCTATTTTCAAAATGTATTTTCCGCTGTATTCCTCATAACCGAACAATACCCAATTAATTAACATGCTATGTATTAACGTTATTAATTAAAAATAAAACATATTTTAATAATTACAAAATACCTACATGTCACTAAACCTTGCACATTAACATTATTATGAAAATCTTTATAGAACATACCTACGTAATTTTAAAACATTCCAGATAATAATACATATATGAAAAAACCATTTAGGTACATGCTCTCAATGCAAACATATATTAAACAAACAACATTTGTATCTGCAGAAGCAGGATTCAAACCTGCAATGCACTGCTTCAGAATGGGGCTATCTGTTACTAATATGATAAACACTGATACTGTAATTAGTTTATTTTGAAGTCTTATTTGTTGTCCCTGTCCACGGTTGAAAAATTTAAATGAAAAACGTTTTGTCAACACTATTTGGTACCATTACCTAATAAAATATTTGGTTATTGAATTGACAATATCATGAAAGCTTTTAATATAACAATCATTAATCAAATAATTTGCAATCATATTAATATTGTTTGTGGTCGTTACGATTTTTTTTAATATCAGGTACTCGCTGGTTGTATCGATGATTGGTCAGGTCCATGTTCATTATGTTTATTAAAAAAAACAATTATCTATTTACGTTTTTAATCTGTGTTCAAAGCCAAACCGACATAATACCAAATTTTATTAAAATGGCATGATTGAATAAATAATTATATCGTTTTTTCATTATATTATTATTTTCATACTTTGTTATTATTATTATATTATTTTAATGTAGGCTTTTTTCAGTGTAACGTGTATATTAGTCTGCCGGGTTAAAACATAAACGATTCTCTTTTCCAGTATTTGCTGCTTTATACACGATGTTGTATATAAACCATTATTTATATCTTTACTATACTAACTACGATTATCATATAACGTGAAAACCGATTAGCTTGGTGAAAAGACAAATGAAAATGCGATCCAGATCATAAACTAATCTTGGATGTCAGGGTGTGATGAGAGACTGCAGAATCCACTCTCATATTTCTTATGTTTTTGCCAAAGTCATATCACTTCACACACATTATCAGTCACATATATTTAATATCGAAGCTCAACGTACTGTTTCTCTGAGTCTTCGTAAGATGTCATGATTTGACACCGCAAAGCAGCACTGTCAGAATACAAATTGAACAGACGCCATTTAGTTCCAGCCGAGTATATGTTTTTATATATATTAATTACTATATTCAAATAATACTAGGTGTTAAAAAGTTGTTAATTGCTACCTTTCCTACGCTACGAAAGGTAGAATTAACCAAAAAAGACACTATTCTTAAATAAAGCTGCATCACTTAATTATAATAGTTGTAGCCTTATACCGTTTTATTTGCTTTATACCCCCAATCAATAAAATACGTTTCGAGGAGAGTTCCGTTTTAAAATTACACGCATTTATTTCTTCCCGGTGGCGTCTCGTAGATTTGCATAAAGCCTCCGAATACGTTGGGACTTATATCAACGTTAACGTGGAAGGGAGGTAGGTGATTCATTTCGAACCGTTTCGCTCGCAGCTTGAATAATTATTACGTGCTTAGTGCTTCTTTACGGGACTAAGGAAGCGATGTCTTGCCCGACGCCATGCCACTTGTGAACCAACCTTCCCTCAGTGGATACCAACCCATACTACCATCATCCCTTTCTCTTATAACAACTATACTAGAAAATTATATTTACTTTTAGAAATGTATTTATTTATTCTGCAAAGCCGCGATACACAGTACCTACAAGGCAAAGTACAATACATGCAATAATGATAGTGTAATAATGACAAAAAATATTAAACATTAATTTCTGTATGTAAAATTAAAAGAGAAATTCATTTTAACCATTTAAAAATGTATTCAATAATAAATACTATACCATAATGCACATTATATGCATAGATGATAAAAAAGACAAGTCTGGATTAATAAATTTTACACTGAAACCTTTCCGATACAGAGTTGTCCAAATTTCCTCCTTCTTTTGGTTTATGTTGTTAGTTAGATTTATCTTCTTTTTTTGGCATATTACAGAAAAGTTAAATTCCCTAATTCTGACAGAAAGATGAACTTTAATGGTGCTTCAATCTCAACCGCACAATAGACTTTGTCACTACTTTATCTACATCATCATCGTTTATAATAATTTTTTCTAAGAAAGTATTCCTTGAAAGAAGCCGTTTCATTTATATGGCTGTTGTTTATACCAGGGTCTGCGCGTATTTCATTATTTCAATAATATTATGTAAATGCAAATAAAAAATGTAGTTAAATAATATGAACTCTAGAATTTTCACCATCGAAGAAGTAAATTATTCTGGTAAATAGTTAGTTTTCTTTCGCGGCACACAGCTTGGCAGATACTGCCGTAATGCCAGCAAATCGAGGATCCTCCGCGTATAAAGAAGAATTCTTTTTATTTAGATAGACTAATACTTGATGGTAAATAAGTACCTAACCAATATTTAAATAATTAATTGTTATATTATATACTTATCCTTTGGCGCTCATCAACAATGTTCCGTCAGCGTGGCCTTCGCTTTCTTCCGTCTCCATTATTAGATAATTATAGCCTTCAAGTTTAAGAAGTGCCTCATAGTTGGCTTCACTTTCCAACATAAATGTCCAGATTTTACAGTCTATAAATTTAATTAACACTGTCTACGACCCGCGTATTAATAGCGCCTCTGTTCTCTCTACTACTTTACTTTTGTAAGGGCGTAAAAAACGTTTAAGTGACGGAATTTTAACGACCTACAATTTTCTTAGAATGAAAAACTAGAGTTTTTCACACTGTTTTTTTTTAAATACAAGTGCAAATTGAAATATTTTCATACCCAACTATGGAAGTAAGGTTTCACACATAAACGTATCATTACTTTCACTTTCAAAGTACAAAATACGCGTTAACATAAAAATAATTAGGCCATTCCAAATTGACTTTATTATCCAATTGGTGAATATTTTGGCTTACAACGACTTGCTATAAGTGCTTATGTTATAATAATCTATAAATAAATATATTATCTTATTATGCACCAAAAATAAAATACTGAAATACAGATTGTGAAAATTTTTTTTCACAATTTAACAAAATAATCCATTGACCATCTTTCCCCACTGTAAGGCGATGTCTTTACCTACCAGAGGCACCTAGCGGAAGAATGCGAAACTTGCAATTTGAGAGTTTTACAATTTCAACTGTATTAATTAATAATAAAGACACTGCGGGTGGTGGAGGGTGTATTGTATTAATTAATAAATATATATCTAAAAACATTAAAAAGAAAAATATTTTCAAAGTCAAAGATAAACTTCCAATTGTAAAAAAAAAATGTAATCAAACGTGAATTTGTAAAGGACCCCATCTTATTATTACATATATTTTATGGTCATATTAATTATTTAAATTTAGTTTATTAAGTTTTCTATGCCGTAATTAAGAGATTTTTGACTAATTCATAGTTGTAATATGTTTATATTCATTTTAAAAATCATCGATTTTTATAAAATTATAAATGTGTATAACTTGAAATTGAAACCCTTTTTATTTATATGAAATCTTATTTTGTTATGGTTCCAATATTGAAGCTCGATTTGATTTGGTTCACCATGTAAATATTAACTGGTTTATTTCTGTTCGATTTTATATGGAAATTCATTATATTAATTAAAGTAAGACACAATAATATAATACTTATACCACGTAATTTAATAACAACGTATGCTATCAAAAATCACATAAAACAGCCACAGATTTTTATAATTATTGCTCTATTAAAACACTTCACCATTCCAACTTTTGACAACCAATGAAATTACTTTACATTTTTAGAGACAGATACATTCTATATAAATGGCTGCTTAACATAATACTTTTCAATGTATAATAACGTGGCGTCAATTCCAGGCTTTACAGCAAAAGTAATACTTAGGCATTGTCAGACGAGTATAATTCGAGTGACATTCCTGAGAAAAATACGAGCGAACCGGCTCTCGTCTGTTGTCCAGATAACGTCACCTGCCATAGTTTAGTGAGGAGACGTCGCCCGGTGATGCTATCGCGACTTTGGCTTCCTTTTTGCCGGCAATAAATTAGGCGTCGCAAGCGTCTGCCCCCGCGGCGCCGATAAGCCACGGCGACGCCACTGCTTGCGGACGCTCGCTGTAGGCCTGCCATATAACTTCTGTTGTGCTTTGTGCGAGCGTAACTTGAGACACTATTGTAAATTCCTCGAAACTGGAGCGAATTTGTAGGCACGTGAAACCGCAGCTGTAAAGTATGGCCTGAAGGAATGCATATAAAACTATTGCTCTTAACTCACGTGTGCATTTTATTTTTACTAACTGTAACGACTACTCATCAAGTGCGTATTGTTTTATATAAGTTTCTATATCTGAAAATAGGATTGACTCGTCAATAGTCAAATTATTTATAATTACTTAAAATTCTTGTATGCCTAAAAATAGTAGAAATATTTTTTTTGTATTTCTATAAGTACAAACTACAGTGGCGAAGGGTGGAAGTAGGCTGTAAATATACGATACAAACAGTGCACACTAAATTTTGTCAGTCATACGTATTTATGTTTATCGAACTAAAACTACAATGTATAATATATGGTTTTAAATTAAACCAAACCTAACCAACACCACCTGTAATATGTGTGTTGTCAATTAAACAAATTAGTATAACTGAAAAAGTGTGCACTATTTTTGTCGGACCGCCCATAGCATACCGAAACTATTACGGTTTAGTGGCAAGGTTTAATTAAACTTTAAAAACTAACCACCACCATCTAAAAATTGTATTTTTAGTTCAATGAAAACAAATATATAAGTATAACTGACAAAGTTTAGTGTGAACTATTTATATTAAATGTTAACAGCCTGCATCCACCCTTCGCCACTGACAAACTATATATATTTCATTATCAATTAATTTATTTAAAGGCACTATAGTACACACTAAAGTTTTATTTTAATTATTATCACGCTATTATGACGTGGTCTCGAATTTTCATTCATAACTTATTTTAAAACATCTTCAGATTACTAAGAATAAAAAGTACATAACTACAGTTATAAAACAACAACGTAACAAGGATTGAATCACCATATTTATAACTAACGTTTTCTAATATTATTTTTTATCGTTGGAGAATTCTATTCAAACACAAAAAAAGTAATTATTATAATAACTTCACAACAAAAATAAGGATACACAAGTAACTACTTATACTTTAATTTAAAATGTAAGCTTGGAATTAGTCCCGATGCTTTTGAAAAAATACGACTAAAATAGTAATCAAATTTTAATGATATTTTTATAATTTGTTAATTGAAATAATTTCAATACCGGTAGCTTCGTATTTAAAAAGATCTACGTAGTTAGGCGCTTCTACTTATAGGTAGTTAAAGGCTTGTCTTCAAGTATAAGCCATCTGAACGTATTTTTGGATGAAAGTAGTAAATTTGAATATACGGGATAACGAATCACATACTTACCTCCTTGGCATTCCGTTAAATAAAAAATGAGCCAGCTTCCTTAACCTTATCTTTGAAACATCATCTTGTGGAATAGCTTTTTTATAAATAAACCAACCGCCCGGAGGTAGACTTTTGAAAAAGCACTCGTGAGTGTTTGAACCTCAAAACCTTGGGAGGATGGAATGCTCCGTGAAATTTTCCCTCTCTAATTAAAGCCTTCGCGACAACAATGCCGCCGCACGAAAGGTCGGAACACTCCAAAAGTTTCAATTTTCTTTTTATTTTCGCTGCGAATGAAAAATCGCTTTAATTGGAAGCACATCTCGGACCGGGGTTCAAGTGGGTTTTTAAAGGAAAACTTTCGGATGAATAATAGGTATGAAAGGGGATGAATGGAAGCGCGCCGAGCCAAGGGGGCGTAGTGCTACTTTTAATCTTAGTTATTTATTGCGGTCTATAAAAGTTTCATAACATATTCAGAGAGTACATTCTCGAATACCGGCTATCATTCATAATAGACTGTACGTTGAGCTTAAAATTTTCTCTTGTATGGATTTTTCACAGAGTTTTATTATGAGAATATCGTAGTAAGTGCCCAACTAAACTACTTTCATACTTGACGATATTTCATTTTTTAAATAACCATGTGGGTACTATAAAATACTACATTTCTGCCTATGTGAGGATACGTTATTACATAGGTTATTTTGCGTGAAATTGTTGCCAGTCTTTGAAAAGCGTTCCACAACTTTCGATAGAGATGTTAAAATAAAATAATAATTAATACTAAGTTCAAATCCAACCTAATCAAACGAATATTAATATAATTATTCTAAAACAAAATACCTTCAACGATAGTCATTTTAAATAGCCATAGCCGGTTTGCAATACCAATATTTCATTATTTCAGTTTTATTGCCCAATTGAAAACGGTGATTGATTTTCATTGATATCGATAATTGGGTCCTAAATATTTAGCAACTAGTAATATAATCATAATATTATATAGTACTTAACGTATTTAATGTTACTTAGTCTAGACGTCACCGTACACCTCAATGTCAATCTTGGCCACCTCCAGAAAACGTGTCTGCTTGTGTCTGCCTATCTCCACACTGTCTGGCCTTCAGAGATATACGCAGTGTCTTTTTCAATACAGTCCAATTGCTTCCAGTTAGGTCTACCAATCATTCACTGTCCATTCGATGTATTGACAAAGAGTTTTTCTTAATATTTGAAAATCGTCCCACTTTTACATATACATATGAGATAATAATACTGTACAACACATACAAGATTAATATGTTCTAATTATATTACATGTGGCGATAACAAAACAAAAATTTGAATAAAAAAAATATATCAGAAAACAAATAAAATAACAAAAAAAATCACAGAAATAGTCACATAAAAACATAGTGGAACCACGTCAAGGCATCAATTTTTGCAACAGCCTCCGGTTTGGCGTAGTTTATGACTGAGCCGACCTAACTCGTCAAAGCAAGTATGCCGCGTCAGGCCATGAACGAGTTAACTCATGCGTTCTTGTAAACGTCATAATTTCTGAATAAACATTTATCATATTAGTGTGAAAATATTCACGATAAACTCGAGAAACATGTTGATTTGATTTTCACAAATACTTATCATTCTTTTCCAATTCCATATGTTGTAAGAGATTTATTTTATTTCAAAATAGCTGGCCTACAAGTAAAAATTGGCTGGCAGTGAAAAGGGAAAAGCACTAGCCATTATACATCTGGAGTACCCACACCGGTTTCGTTCAGATACCCTATTTGAATTTATTCATTGTTTTTATAATCGCACTGTATTGTTGTGTTAACTGTAATACGTAATTTTAATGTTATAAAATAATATAATATCTTATTAAAAATTTCATTTCGTATTGAAAATGCAATGTCATAATTTTAATAATATTATAATCCATTGTTAAAACACCGTCGGTATTAGGCTCGCAAATATGTACGTATGTAGATGGGCGCAATTTCAGCGAGGTTCCTCGCAAACTTTGCCGTGCGATTTATTGTTCGGGG
The DNA here is from genome assembly GCF_057557595.1 of Rhyacophila brunnea. NCBI lineage: Eukaryota > Metazoa > Arthropoda > Insecta > Trichoptera > Rhyacophilidae > Rhyacophila > Rhyacophila brunnea. The sequence continues at coordinate 26,412,812 of NW_028233350.1, forward strand.
CGAAAATTTATCTCCATCCGCGATTTTTAAATCGAGCCTCATTTTAATTGGAAACCATTCATTTCCCGGCTGTTCATTCACGTCAACTTTGCCCAGCATCCATCATTCGACTATTTTTTCGACGACATTCATTCCGAGTCACAATTTTGTTCACAAATACCTTATAAAAGGAGCGTTCATTATATAAATACCTATATATAGAGTTACCTAATGCTGATTTATAGACAATATTATTTTCTAGCAAGTTTTTTATACTTACGTCATACAGCATAATATAATATAATATTTTCCATTAGTTCAATATTATTAAGTATGTAGGGGAAGAGCTACAATTATTGGCCAGTTAAGGATTTTTTCAACTTTGTTAATTTTTTGTGGACATATATCATTAGGAAGGTGAAATAAAAAAATATTATTTGTTAAATTGTTTATTTGTTTATAATAATCAATTATCAGAACATTTAAAAAAATATATTTTACATCATAAAAAAAATAATCAAAAAAAAAGGCAGAAATCTACAATTATTGGCCACTTTTTTCAATTATTGGTCACCAAAAGATGCAATTATTGGCCACCCCGAAATTGCTGTAATTTCATTAATTAAACAAAAATTAAAAACAGTTTATGTAATATTATGATCACACATCATTATTAAGTGTTCAATCAAGTACTTAACGCTTTCGCTGCTGAAGAGATAATGAGATTTTAATTGCCCCCTTTAAAATGCACGTTAATTACATCGATCGGCCGCCTGGTCATTACGCGCCGTGTGCGTCTTCCGCGTCCAAAGTATTAATGCAACTTTATTGTCATTTTATTAGACATACGTATATTACTTAAAAATAGAAAGAACACATTCACATTGAGTTACAGTGAGATAGGCATATTTAATTAAATACGTAGAGCTTGTTGAAAATTGATTTCAAAAATTCAAAAGAGATCTTATACCTAGCTAATAGAAGTTAACAAACATCTTGACGTAGCATAACGGATAAATGAGAATCATTGAAGTTTTCTCACAGTCGGAACAGCATACAAAACTTTTCAGTAGAGGATTTTTGCGGATGGAATTTTAGTGTGCTTCTTGGTATTTCAAATCTTCTTGTTACTGAACGCAAATACTCTTCACTATGGTCTTTCATATTCTCTATTGCTTCGTTTATTCTTCAGTTCTTGACTATATTTCATTCGTTTATTTTGATGCATTTTTATTCTGGAACAATCAAGAAAAAAGTTTCTATTATCGGCCATCAAAACTACAATTATGGGCCAGGTGGCCAACATTTATCTACGAATGTCGGAGAAATATAATAAAAACAAAGATGATTAATAATAAATGTAATACTTTACTAATTAGTCACATATTCTATTATTAGCAAGGCCGGCCAATAAAGGAAAATCGACATATTTTGGAATCAGTTATTGGCCACCATCATAATATACCTACCCACCTATTTTTTCCAAAATATATGTCTAATGATGTATACATAAATCAAATGCATATATAATTGTCAATTGGATTAGCATTTTGTATGATATTAAATGTTTAACATACCTTTTAACAGAAGTCATGTCCTTATACAATTTACAACAAATCGCACTTATTTCACGGTTTCGCTCGAACTGTTAGATACAAATGCGGTTTTGAGGTTGTTTTATAATGCTAAAAGTAACAAATATCTGTTTTACCAACGGAGGAACAAATGACGAGATTTTTTAATAACTTAACAGATGGCAATGTTGATTAAATATCTTAAAAAACTAGATTTTATCTGCAAGTGGCCAATAATTGAAGCTGGCCCATAATAGTAGCTCTTACCCTACTTAATCTGAATGTTCCGCCCATAAGAGACACCTAGTGAGAAAATAGATAGACGAACCATAATATACAGCATAATATTATTATTGTATTAGAAAAATAATAATATAATTTTTGACAGCATGTTTCGTAAATAAAATCGTCCACTGCGCTGATAGACGTCACCTTCCCAAATCTTCAGATTTTTAACTACTGTTATTGTATTAAATTTATCCATCTAAGATAAGTAGGTAAGTATATAAGATGGTATAATGGTTCATAAACTGTGTTGCCTACGCTGTGCATTACTTGCCACAAGAAGTCTCTACGGTGTCCTGAATGCATCTTCTTCTTTGACTATGTCCACTCCTCAGTTGAAGCGTATGGACACCATGCGGCACCTCAAGTAATCTCTGTCGCACGCATGCTGTATTTATTAGGTATCTCCTATTAATACTATCAAATACTGATATACGGTCAACGCTAAAGAAAGTATTAATTACCTATTTAGTGTAAAGTCTTCACAAAAGAAATTAAAAATATAGTACAATATTATGTTGTCATAGCTCCAAGTAGCAATAGCATGCAAGTCGATTCTTCGGTCACTAAACTTAACCCATTCGGCCACGAGGCCGCGCATACAACACTCAAAGTGAAAACGTTTTGTCTCACGGGTGATTTGTCTCGGCTTCAGGAATTCTCAGCGACAAACTATTTCAACCCCCCCCCCCCCCCGTGCCGAAACTCACCCCCTGCGACCCTGTCCCCTCGGCGATTTGATTATCAACGTGATTAATGTTCACCCCCTACGTATTAAAATTCCTACTTGGCTTTTGTTAAAGACTTGCCGAGTTACCGCTAGGAGGTACGATAAATCGACTCCCGGTAATTGAGCTTCGTTTTACGTAATGGCTATCGATTGTTCCACTCAGTACGGGGTGGGTAACCGCTAACCTGATAGTAAGATTAAACATGCATTTCAAATCAAATAACCCAATTAATTCTGGCTCATACATTTACCTGCACGCGAATTCTTTTCCGTTTTGTTAACCCACAATATGAGAACCGTTCAAAATATTTGGCATCAAAAATTATAAATATGTATAACGTCGCAAACTTTCTTGAGATAATAATGTCTTGCAATCTATCAAATATTGGTCAAATTTTTAGTGACCACAAAATCTAATATATAAATTCAAATTTAGAATTTTCATGACAGATAAAGTTTTCATATTTTTTTTTATTCGATTTTAATTTCTTTTATTAGGTACATGCCGACAAAATTATATTCATTTAGACATGTTGTATGCTTAGATACAGATGTTTTAATATTAAAAAATGTAATTATTGTATATTATCGATCAATGAATTACGTAAAAAGATATTAATTTTATTCACATGAAAAGAGAGGATTCACATGAATATTAATAATTGTGCTAGCATGGAAATAATGATAAGAAGCTTTCATTAGTTCGGATTTAGTTTACGACCAACCATTATTTAACACACTATGTCGTGTATTCTTACGTAGTAATTACGTACATGTACATATTGTGGGTCGGGGGATAAATTTGCGAATAGTTGGCAACTGGTAAAGTCAAGGTCAAATAAGGGCATCTAACATCTAATAATAAATCTGGAACAATAAACATGTTAAATTTATTGTAGTCGCGGTGGCCGGAACTCATCTGTGGTGACACATCACGTAGTTTATTGCTACCGCGTTCATTTATTTTGCCCGACATAGTTCGTTCGTTGTGGTGTTGGACCATTTTTGATCCACGAGATAACTCGGGCGCGTCAGGGAAGGAGTTAAAATTTGGAGCGAAACCATTTCGAGAAATTCTTCCTCGTTCGCATTTCGAACCTCTGCTGCCACAACTTAACCGTTTGCAGTTTGAGTTGAAGCAGTAGGGTAGACAAGTAGTATTACATTTTGACGACTTTTCCTTCCTCTACAAACTAAAATACTCAAAAATTTATTTAATTTGTAGTATGCTCCTACCTACCAAAATTTTCAATTTCATTGCAATGTTCCCATGTATATTTTTTTAATGAGTATGTGGCATAATTACTAATATAATTATGGAGTCATCATCAGCCAGGGTCGATCCACTGCTGGATGAAGGCCTCCCCTGGCTGTCTCCACTCTTCTCAGCTCCTAGTTCTTTGCTGCCACATATATCCAAAGAATTTTATGAGCTCGTCTATCCAGCGGGTTTTAGGGCATCGCTCTATTGTTTGCTTCCTTCTCCGTTGGTTTATTTTGTTATCTTCACGCGTTATGCGGAGTATAATATATAACATATAACAAAATGTTTGCTCAATTATGTTTCGAAAAAAGTTTTTTGTTAAAAATTCTACGATATTTTGCGGATTTTGTTGACAGCTGTTTCGGACTACCCCATTCTCAGATATAACATTTTGATCGATCTGAGACTAGGTTATGGTCATGGTCTTATCCGGAATATGAGAAAAAATAAAGTCCTGCGATTTTCAAAATAAAAGATAGTACCTACTGACTTTTTCAGAATAAAATAAACTTAAAAGTGATCATCTTTTAATAGAAAATGTAAGCCGACTTCTGAATGGCCGAGTCAACGTTGTTTAATATATTATAGAACTAATTTTCTGAAAAGTAAATAATATATACCTACCTATCAAACTAGCGTATTATGATTTGTTTTTAATAGACAAATTAACGGTTCCTTTAACAGTGTTACGCCGATCGGGCCGATCCAATTATTGTAGGTACTCTTATGTTTACTGTTTGTTAAATTTAATACATAATATTGTTATATATTTTAAGTATTTTATTATGTCTTGGCTAGAAAATGGCATAGATAATAATATCCCTGTTTCTTCTTTTCCAGGGTGCCTAATAGACGGCGGAAGTGGGCGCGGACCACCGGACGTGCCACCGCGCAACACCGCCCCCACCATGAGTCGCCACAATGGCAGGATCACGGGAAACCCCGCTGATCTATCTGATTTTGAACCGTCCTGCCTCGTCAGGACTTCTTCGGGAAACGTCTACATACCGAGTGGTAATTAACATGGAATTCCGCTTCTCTATAGCGAGATATATTATAATATTGAAATGAAATGACTGGTCTGCCGACAGTGTGATGTGTGTCTAAGCCTAAGCGGTGATACATTTTCTTGTATAAGAACAAACATCACATTTATATGATTTTGCATAAGTACCTATGCGTCATATACTAAGTATATTTAAAAATTGTCAAACTTTCTGCTTGTATAAATTATGAACATTTTTTGACTGTTCAATCATTAGTAGGTAGGTTGTCCGTTTTATAAATATGTCGTTAAACCTTTGGCTTGTAGTATGTATGAACACAACGCAATTTAAATGGCTTTAAAATAATATAATTAATATCTATACAAAGAGTTTATTTCTTATGGCACTTTTCTTAGATTTTCCCAAAAATATTAATGAAAACATTCTCATAAATGAAGTCCAATATTACGAACGTGAAACTAAAATAGGTCGCCCGTCGACTAATATTCATACAAGATATTATTATAAAGAGTCAGAAAGATATTATTCATTATCAATTTGTTGCATAGAACAATGGCGTATTAGCCAGTAGCGACCGGTGATTTCCTACATTTCTATCGTTGGGCGTGCACTGAAAATATCAATACTTATTAAATAGAAGATCCATTCGGTGTATTAAACATCTATAACTCATTCATTTCTGTCCAGAATGATGCTCTTCTACCTATTAGATGTTTTCAATAATCACACACAAAATAATAAATTTATTGTGTTCGGCAGAAATGGTTGTATTCTTATAAAAGTTTAAAAACGGATATAATAGCAACGCCTGATCCCAGCACTCATCGCACCGTGAGTGTAAAACCAACGTATGTGCAAATTACATAGTTTGGAGATATAAGGGTTTGAAGTTTTCATTTGGTCAGGATAAATAGAGTTTCTAAAATAAAACAATAATATTTGGTGTATGTATACATTATGACATGTTCTTTTATTAATTTTATTTTTTTTTCATATAAATCCATCAAGATTACAAGTTTTAGCAGTTGCTATGGTTTTACACTTTCATGATGCATAGAAAATGTTGATATTTCGCAGTTACCTGAATTGCAGTAAGATTTTTATTGGGAACTTTGGTAATACCATTATAATATAATATATTATATTATTATTAAATAAATCAAGAATGATATTTACCTATAATATTTTGATATTTTAAGCTTACTAACTATAATTTATTAAAATAGATGCATACAATTTTAAACCAAAATAAAAATAGCAAATTACAATAATTGTAATGTTTTTATAATTAATTTTATCGAGGTCAATTATTATCTGAATCTGTATTTAAATGTGTAGATGAAAGTTTTTTTTATAAAAATTATGGTGTATTTCTGGTATCACTTTTGATGAACATAGGGAAATCAAGTCATTTAATTTTGCTTTTGCTTCCGAGGTGGTTTTATAAATGCTTTGTGTAGTTGAGGTTGTACTGATTGACGTCCGCCCTGACGTTTTCTAATATTTATTACATCAAACACTTCTGTTTCATGCTTATTTTTATAGAACAGGCAATAAGGATTGTTTTTCCTCACTTCAATAACGCAAATGTCTACCCAACTAACCTTTTTACTATTTTCGTTGAGTTTAAAATTATTGCCCATTTCATTTGCTAACTTGTGAAAATCAAAAATCTCGTCAGTGCCAATTTCCAGTGAATCACTGGAATCCACTGTATTGGTATATAAATTGGACCTGACTTCAAGACTATTTTTTTGTTTCTCTATGCAAGAGTGTTATAGAGTCACCCTCGTTCTAGGTGTGTCCTACGACCAAAAAGTTGTGTGTGATTTTTGGGATATTAAAATCCTGGAGGGCGTATAAATACATTGCTGTAATAAATTTATTTTTATTCTGTCCGGCACAATTATCCAAATAAAAAATGACTTCCTTCCCAATTGATTTATCTTCCAAAAATTTTACAACACAAGAACCAATTGCATTGGCCCCTTTGTTTGTAGTCCCTTCATGCTAAACAAAACAGTAACCATTTTTATTATTAATGTGTGTAAGATGGTAAAATTATAGGTTGAAAGCTTTCTTTTATAATATAGCACTGATATCTGGGCATTTGGTGTTGATAATACGGCCTGCAGATTATACGAGTAGCAACATACTATTTTATTCGTCTTTCGCCTTCTGTGTTCTCGATAATTGTTTATTTTTTTTGATGAATGTCATATATTATTATTTAACTTGAATTATATTTTTCTCTTCGCTACTGCAATTTTTATATTTTTCACAAAAGTCACATAGGTCCTTGTTTGGTTGAAAAAAGCCTATATTATAATGGGTATTGTTCCTCTTGCAAACCAGCAGCATCCTTATCTATATCCAACATGGGTTCTTCAGCATCAGGAAATGTACTTGTCACATTTTTGAAAATCTGTAACATTGCAAAAACAAAAATATCATAGATCTGATTGATATACTGTTGTGTTAATTGAAAGAGTTTATTATTGTAGGTGCATAAAATAAATACATAGGTACATAAGATAAGTCAATAATAATAAGTTTCATAACAATAATGATATTAAGGTTAGTTTTGTATATCATTTTAGTATAATATTTATCACAAAGTCTTACCTTTTTAGAAGTTTTTCAGCTTTTAAAGCTAACTCCACCATCATTCGAATCCTTAAACTTATATTTGATAAAAACAAAATACACTGCACTACATTACTTGAATCAAAGGAAACAATAATGTGTTGTAGAATACGTCTGGATGCGTTATCAAAGTCTTAACACTGAATCATTTCAATAATTGCCTGCTATCACAATAATAAAAACAATGCCACATTGCATTCACCAAAAGAATGCGTCTGATGCTCGGGTTTCACAATTAGTCATGGATAATCATTTGCAGATACTATGGTTTTACATTAACAATGGAAGAAAATCTTTGTATTGTAAAACCCAAATATCTGTCTTTTTTAATGAACATTTTTAAGTTTGCAGTAACTTCAATTTTACATTATCAAGTTTATGACTTTTGCAGTTGTTTTGCATTTAAATCTCGAAATTGAAAAATTTGCACTTGCTATGGTTTTACACTCACGGTGCGTCATGTTCACTACTTTTTCACATTCTGCGATAATATTTCTTAAAAGTCCGGTGATTTCTGTTTCAGGTGACATTCAAAAGAATTCCTCGATGGACTACAAATCAAACTCGTCGTGCAGCAGTCCCTCCAAGGAGAAGGGCATGGGCGGGATGGGGGGGATGGGCGACGGCAGGTGCGGGATGGCGTTCGCCGGTGCCCCCGTCTTGCCGGTGCGGAACACCAACCTGAGACGTCCGCCTTCGAGTCACTTCCCGCCCACAAATAGTCGCTTCCACTTTCGCAAGGGCATTGCATCCAAGTGCTCGTGGAAATGCACCGCCATCGTTTTTATAATGCTGTCGGTTGTCCTATTAGCGGTGCTCTCCTATATATCAGGTAATTTTTGGACACATTATTAAGTATATCAATCTACTCTTACGTAATACACTTTATTCTTAAAAAGATCGAAGAGCTGTATATCTATTTATAACAAATGAATTGAAATGAAGAAACAATGCCATTCCAAATTCGACATCACCATTGAACGGGACACGAAGATAGATAGAGGAAAAAGTCAAACACCTCCTAAAACTGTAATTTTTAAGGGTAGTGAAAATAATCATTTTTCTAAGACTATTCAATAAAAATTTTCAATTTTATTCTGTCCTGGTTTTATAGAAGTAGATAGGTATAATACCAACTTATATATTGAATTATAATATACCTATAATATGTACTTAACAACCGTATTTTCTAATCTTATTTTTATAGCTTTAAACCCCTCTATTTTTATTTTTTTGTAGAAATTAATTTGCATGGTACACGTAAATTTAAGTTTAAAACTCAGTTCTTCATGTTTCAGCATCAAATCTCCTGAACTGGTCATATCAAAACACAAAAGCGTGCTCGGTGCTGGTAGGAGAGAACCCCGACATCTTCCCGGCCTCGAAAGCGACCACTCTGGAGACGAACCGCTCTCTGACGAGTAGACCGCGGCCGGCTCCGGCCGCCGGGACAGGAGGTAACGCTGAGCAAACTAATTCCTGGCATCTTCTTCACCGTCGCTCTCGTAGAAACGCTAACCTTCAGCATGATCCCACGTCTGCTACTTCTGGTGTATTAGATCCACTGTTGGCCTTCTTACACGTTCTCACCCCGACCGTAGACACACCGCATGCCCAAAATGGCACAGATGAGAGTGGAGCGCATGTTGTAGAGCGACTCTCAGATGTGCATGGTGATTCAATCACTACTGTCAGCTCACACCCTTCAAACGAATCTATCATCCCTGCTTTTGTGAAATCCATTAGTACCTTAAATACATCCTCAATAGATCCGGAACCTAATACCACCCCATCTATTTTCTCTTCAAATATTAGTCACTCTCACAATATCAAGAAAAACACTTTAAATATTCATGAAGATTCGGTTGTCATATCTACTGATAATCAAATAAATGAATCTCTACAATTGACTGATTCTACAGTTGATGTTTCTTTGAAAATAACTGATTCTCCAGTTGAAAATACTAAAAATACCTCTACAATAATAATTGCAACATCAACAAAAACTCCCATCTTTTATAAGAGTTTCCCACACAATCCTCCCAAGCTTATTCTTCAACGAAATTTCACTGGACTTTTACTTCAGAGCGTTGTGGAAAAATATCTCGCCATGAATATTACAAAAACCAATTCAACCGCAGCGACACTAAGCTCCGAGACTAACATTTCATTTTCTAACATCACCGGAAATAATACAGAAATTCTTTCCCACAAAAAATCTGATATGACGAGTACGACTGAATACAATTTGATGATGAAAAATTTTACTACAACTCCGCCAGCATTATCAGAAAATTCAGTAACCGGTCCATCAGTACTTGTGATCACACCCAATATAACATACGTTGCACAACAGCACCCTGACGTTCCACAATCACAACTTCCACAGCACATTGAAGATTCACAGTTAAAAGATGGCCATCAAGATGCTTTGGAAACAATGCAACAGGATGATAGGTCAATATTTACTATCGATAAAAGCGACAGTGAGCTGTTTGCTGTAAAACAAAAATTACTCAATACAGACAACACTCAGAAAACTTATAGCGAAGCCAAGACTGACATGTCTTCCAGTCCTGACAAAAATCTTTTGAACAATGACTTACCCGAAGAACTCTTTGGCCAGGTTGAAGGAAGCAATCTTTCTAAAAGTGATAACAGTGTGGCTATTGAAGAAATTAACCTTTCCAATAACGCAAGTTTGAGTCGTGCAAAAGATGTCTTAAAACCAGAGCATGAGAGTGCAATTAACACTAATACCAATAACTATGTGAGTGATAACCGAAAAAATAACACTGACTTACAAAATAACAAACACTCTACGGATACTAATGCCTATACAGATATTTCAAAGCCTCGAGAAAACATATCTGCAGTTCCAATGAACAGCACAAACCATCTTTTGATAAATTTGACAATATCAACAGATGGAAATGAAAAAAACCCATCGAAACCTTTGTATGTTTTGTCTATATCTGTCCCGACAGATACTAACTCCAGTAATTTTCCTGAAATAAAAATCAATCCGTTAAATCCTAGACACGATGTCGGGGAATCTGTCATTCACCCTGAAAATTTGAAGATATTTTCCAAGCCGAAGGACAATGAAGGTCACACCACCACAGAAAAGTCTTTCTCAACGACTAAAGTGATAAGTGACAGTCTCTGGGGTGGCGAATGCATGTGCTCCTGCCCTGTGTGTTCAGATAATTCCGATTTCACCAACATTACAGACCCCTTTTACGATGACTACGCTGATGCTGATAATGATACGGCTCCAGTCCAGGACTCGCTAATACATAAAGCTGCAATTACTACTGCTTCAGAAAAAATAACGGTTCCAGAAACTTCAACAATTTTGAACGTTGCAAGTTCAGAATTTTCATCGACAACTGAGAATCCTACTTCCACTAGTGAAAGCAGTACTGATTCTACTACAGAAGAGACTTTGACATCTACTGCTAGTACCGAATCGACACTGTCGACAGACGGTTCTGAACCGACTACGACAGAGGAAAGCTATTCCACAGATGTCACTTGTCCGGTTATGACCACCCCCCTGCCCCCACCGCCCATAATTCTTGTTCTCGAAGGTAAGATTTGATTCTTTTCACAATTTCGTTTGAAGGCTTACTTGATTTTAGAATCTTTGCCCCTCGGCCGAAGCATGAAATAATGTTTCCATTTCAATCGTCGTCATTGAATAAAAAACACACATACCCATTCTCCCATGTTGGTGTCGCTAACCGATATAGATGTATTTTCTGCTTGACTTTTTTTTCATTTTATTCATCATAGTATTCTTTTTTTAATTAGTTAAATATTTAGACACAATTTCTAAAAATAGTCTTCATCTTACTTAACTGCATGCTAATTAACCATGTTGTTCATACTTTATCATTATTACAGTTTAACATTTTTGGTTTGTGTTGTAGCTAGATAAATAATATCTGTCAGTATGTAATAACTTTTTTGGTGATTTATTTTATTGCTACTAATCTACTTTTTTTTATTTTTTTACAAAAAAATATTTACTAAACTGCTGGGTCTATAGAATTCATATTTACAAAAGTTTATTTAGGTTTTAATTATTTACTCTACACTTTGCTTTATACATTATCTTGATACATAAATTTATAACTGACTAGATTTTTACTCAGCTAATAAATGACTACCCAACTAGCCAATTGAATAATTTATTCTATGGACCCAGCAAAATAAAAATAACTGTCACTAAATGTTCGGCTTTTGTTTAACTTCCTTTCTTTATAAAGAGTAACTATCTCAGAATAATAAGTGTTTTACAATGTTGATTAGAATTTAAAAATCTGTCAATGATTTTTTTTATATCTTTTTATGTCAATAATTCTGAACATTAATAATATTATGCATCTACCCATTATCCAATTTAAATAATTCTATGGTCTCATTGAAATACAAATAATTTGTCACTAAATATTTGTTTTTTATCTTCTTAAATAATCATAAATAGCTGTCAGTCATTTACAATGTTTGATTAAATTCACTGTTTGGTTCCTAATCAAAACCTATCCCAAATCATATTATTAACTAGATCAAATTATATTTACTACTTATAATAATTATCAGTGAACATGATTTCATGTGATGTGTATATTTCCAAAAACCGATTCTATCTAGCTACTATCAAATTCTTAAAAAAACTTTGACTTCTAAAAGCTGCCAAAAGTAAATATTATATTATGAAGACAATAATAAAAACTTAATGACTTACAGAAACAGATAAATTAAAATAATACAAACCATTGCAGATTATGTCAAGTTTTAATTTGCTTATATTTGTTGTAAATAAGGGTTTATTATCAGACTAATAAAATTGGGAATATTATTCTTATTTGAAAATACAATACAATACAACATCAATGTTAAAACCAATCATTTCTGCTTTAAACAAAAGAAATATTGAATTGTGGATACACTGATATCTGATCATTGGTATGTGGAACTGGACGCCTTATATCAATTATTGATTTGAATTAGTTATCTACTGAATTTAAGTAAAATGGCTAAAGCTTTGAAATATATTATTAGATGCAATATACCAATCAAATTGTCAGTCATAATTAGCCAAAATGAAGATATGACATTGTTACTAATATTTATTTTATGGCTTAGGAGCGAGAACGTTCCCTGCCAGGTCTTTTCCTCCAGACGGAACGACATTTTCACAAATAGCACTAGGACAAAGGCTGTCGAAAGAAATTCTACCGTATAGTTATTGGAATATGCAGTTTTACCAATCGGAAGCGGCATACGTCAAATTCGATTACAACATTCCGCGTGGAGCATCTATCGGGGTCTACGCCCGAAGAAACGCCTTACCCACCCACACCCAATATCATATCTTAGAAGTCTTGAGCGGTTTTAAAGCTAGAACTACAAGAGCATCGCACGTAAGTATTTAAATCAATAAGCAGTTAAATCCTTCGCCATTTTCACTAAGACTTTAATTGAATTTTATTTATTAGTTTACAATGTAAATTAATATTGTGATCAGTACTAAAAAAAATTTGTTGGGGTTCTATTTTCGTAGTCGTGTTTAAAGTGATTACTCTGTAAAAGAGGCACCTAGCAGAAAAATATGATGCTTCCAATTTGAGACATTTTAAAGTGTTTTACTTTTATTTGGACCATATTATGCATAAACAAATCAAGTGAAAGTTAGTCATGAATGACAACTGCCATAAAACTTTCAAAATACAGAAAATTTAAATAGATAAAAATAAGGAACCAACTATGTTTAGGGGGCTTAAAGCACATTGCAATGATTCCATACATATTCGAGGAAAAACAAATCTTCCAATTAATTGTCGTAGTTTCACCGCTGCTTATATGAAGCCATGAATTTAGTAAAGTAATTGACCTATATACTGAAAATTCAACCAAAAATAGATAATAGACTGATCTTTTCAACAAATTTAATAATTTTCAGAATATTGTCATCTAAAGAAACGAAACTCAACTGTTGATAATTTTTCAGCCATCTATAAAGAAAGAAGTCACGCATTACATGGAACAAGGTCACTGGTTTCTGTCTCTGTACAATGATGACGGAGACCCTCAGGAAGTGGCATTCATCGCTACGGTTGCTGAAGATATGACACATAACTGTCCCAATGGCTGCTCAAGCAAAGGTGAATGCTTAATGGGGCATTGCCAGTGCAATCCAGGCTTTGGCGGGGACGACTGCAGTAAAAGTAAGTCTATTTTATCAATTTTATTGCAATGGTTTATAACTTTATAATGTAAGTTTTCCTCTTAAACTTTTACCACATTAAATACTATATTATTCACTCCAATCCAATGAGGAAAATCATCATCACTCATCAGGAATGTGATAACCTAATGTGAAATATCACTGTGGTTTAGTAAAAGATATAAAAGTACACTTTTGCAACAAGCATTAACCTCGCTTTCGCATGGAGACATTTCATATTAGACTCGGATGTCTACTTGCTGGTTCAAGACCATATTGTACATATATTTCTTCACGTATTACATGTTTTCACATACAGTCGGCGGTGAAGAATCGTGACATTCCCGTTGATATCACACTCTCTTTGCTGATTTACTGTTGTTCATATGATGCACATGACCTAGCCGGTGTGCAATCTCTTAATATTGAATGATTAAATCTTAACACATATTGTTAAGCTCAGCATTGTATATTTTCCTTCAAATATTGCCGTCCTCGATTATTAGTCCATTACAATATAGAATGTATATTTTTAGATTCTATAACCTAAATCTTTGGATATTTCCAGGTGTTTGTCCTGTGCTGTGTAGTCAAAAAGGCGAATACATCAACGGAGAATGTCAATGCAATCCCGGGTGGAAAGGAAAGGAATGCTCCCTGCGCCACGACGAGTGCGAAGTCCCCGACTGCAACGGCCACGGCCATTGTGTCAACGGGAAATGCGCCTGCATCCGAGGCTACAAAGGAAAGTTCTGCGCAGAAGCCGACTGCCCTCACCCCACTTGCTCGGGTCACGGATTCTGCATTGAAGGATCGTGCTTCTGCAAGAAGGGATGGAAGGGAGCCGACTGTGCTACCATGGATAAAGACGCTCTGCAGTGTCTGCCTGATTGTTCGGGTCACGGCAATTTTGATCTTGACACTCAGTCTTGCACCTGCGAAGCTCAATGGTCTGGAGATGATTGTTCTAGAGGTAATGTAGCTTGCTTATTTACTTATAAAACTAGCATAGTCAAACTTGTGAATCGTAAAAAGAATATTTTATCAAAAGAATTTATCATGTCAGTTCACAATTATTTTGTTATGGTAGAAGAATTGTGAAAAAATGCTGAAAAATTAATAAGTGGGTATAAGAATTTCAAAATTTAAATTTGGAACACTACTGACACCTTCAATGAATCAAAATGTTATTGCTTTCATTTAAAATGCAAAGATGATAGCTAATAATTGTTGAGGAAATATGAAACACCTCAGATAGGTAGCATTTTTGGAATTATTATCTTATTATCTAAAAGAAGGTTATGTGGGTCGGTAGCTTGGCAATCTAGGATTTCTCTGATGCTTTTCCTAGTTATGTATTATTATTATACAACACATACATTTAATGATTTAAACATTATTTTAAAATATATAACAATTTTATTTATACAGTCTCAACTATCAATAATCTTTAAATGCACGCTTCAGATCAAACATACTGTAACTAGAAATAAAATAGGATTAACAGAATGCATTTGTTGTTTCTGGACTGAACAGAAGTGTGCGACTTGGACTGCGGCATAAATGGATTCTGCGTGGGCGATTCGTGTCAGTGCAACCCAGGCTGGTCGGGCACCTCGTGTTCCATGAAGCTGTGCGACGCACGCTGCAGCGAGCACGGGCAATGCAAGAACGGCACCTGCCTCTGCGTCTCTGGCTGGAACGGCCGCCACTGCACCATGGAGGGCTGCCCCGCCGCATGCGGAGGCCACGGCTCCTGCCGTTTCAATCTCGAGGCCCTGTGGGAGTGCCGATGCTTCGTCGGCTGGGACGGCCCTGACTGCAACACACTCAAGGAACAGAACTGCAATGATGGAAAAGATAACGACAAAGGTTGGAATATACCATTTAATTCAATATACATAAATAATTTACATTTTATAGTGTTTTATGTTGGTATTCAATGTTTATCCTATAAACATTAAAATTTTTAACTAATTAACTCGAATCAACTAATTTTAAATTGAAAAATGTACTTGTTGAACACATTCATCTCAATAATACATATTTTTTATGATATAGGTACATACTTTGGTTTCATGAGTTCTTTTGAAAGAGATGTGTTCAACATGAAATCTTTTTTATTTACATTGAATATTTTGTTACAAATGTTTAACTATGAATATTATAAAAACAAATTAAATTTTCAGACGGTTTGGTGGATTGTGAAGATCCAGAATGCTGTGCAGAGGCAGTATGCAATAGTAGCCAGCTTTGTGTGTCGGCGCCGACTCCCATCGAAATCCTTCTTAGAAAGCAGCCACCGGCTATCACGGCTTCTTTCTTTGAAAGAATGAAGTTCCTCATCGACGAAGACAGTCTCCAAAACTACGCACGCCAAGAGACCTTCAATGAAAGGTCAGTCAATGAATTACCTTATCGGAAACAATTCAACACAGATTTTAAATCACGTGTGCGGGTTGTTTTCTACACTTTATGCGTCATTGTTTTGAGGTCAGAAGACTTTTGTTACTTTACGGATATCTGTTTAAAATGCATTGTTGTGCCCCAGTCTTCAATCCCGATGTGTTCCACTTGATATGTGTGCGGGTATGAAAATGTTTGTCATAATTTCTGTTTACATGTCGATGAAAACCTCGTGTCAAAGTGCTCATCATTGTTCTTTTAAGTGTGTGTGTTTGTCTAATTTCCGATATTATTTTATTAATAACTGTTATTAACATACAGCCACAAATAATATATTTCACATACCGCCGGCACATCGCATGTCAATTTGTTTTCATAATACATCTCTGATTTTCTAATTTTCACAAACTTACATAAGACATTACTCAATGAAGACTTATTATATACATTTATTTTCCAACAAATTATCAATAAAAAACAAGTTACTAACATAGGGTTACCATCCATCCCTCTTTTCCCCAGACGTGCCCTCCTTTCGAGGTCTCATATTTTTATCTGGCCGGGTTTTTATTTTACACTTTTTTTTTGAATTTTGCTGGTTAAAATTATTGCTGAAATAACAAAAAAATACAAATATGCATATATATATTTTGTATTAGTCTAAAAACCCAACCTAACATTAATCATGTTAGTTATCCCCTTTTGATAATCTAATGGCAAGGATATGGTAACCCTAACTAATATTCATTTTATGTATAATATTATTGTATTACAAAATTAATGACGATGATAAAATATACTGAGTCAATTTATCAGCTGCATAACATAATATAGATATTAATATTTTTACATTATAAAGACTATTTTTACACTTGAAAGAAAATCTTTAACACTAAATTCTAAATTGCGCTCTGAAGTTAAAGCTTTCCTTTGGCTATCACAAATTGGTAATTAGTATCTACGAAGAAAATTAATTTGGTATTTTTGTCACAATTCCTATGCTGCTCAGTGTCTTTTGGAATCAGTTCAACTCAAGGTAAGAGAACCATCGGCCGACTATATGTAAATATGATTTCAACGAGTAGAATTGACCAAATTTTTTTGGCGGCAGAGTGACCACACCTGCTTTCACAGTGTGTTGCATGTGTGTCGTGTTGTGTGTCTCATTCTTTTCATATATATATATATACCCTTGTTTATCGTGTCCTGTGAGTTTTTATTTGCTTAAAATTATTTTGTGTACTCATTTATTAGTAAAATGTACTTATATTTATTTATTACGATATGCAAATTATAACTATCAGAAATATGTGTAAGAGGAAACCTTAGTGAAACGAATTGAAAAATCAAAGATCCGTAAAGACATTCTTTCTGTAGGTGTACCCAATGTTCAAAATGATGAAGTGATCTTTATAAATCTTTGATATTTTTTTATATTATTCCATTCAATTCCATATTATATTGATTGAAACCTCCAGATTGTTTTTTTGAATTTATTTAGATTTGTAGTGATATTTTTTTAAATATTTGCAGAAAATATCCATTGAGTAGTTGATAATAATTAACCTTAAGTTTTATGATTAAGTATACCTAACTCATATTGATTTTTATAAATACAGTAATATTGAAAGAAAATAATATCACGTGAATCTAGATGACTTTATGATTATTTTGGTTCTCTGATGATAAATTACACAATTCATTCTGTCATATTGTGCACAGCCATCACAAAAAAAATAGTTGTAGTAAAACATTTTCCAATTCTCTTGATTCAACACTTACTCTACCCAATTGATTTTAAAAATTACCTAAATTATAGTCACCCTTACCTTCTGTATTCACTCTGCATTTACACACAAATTTAATAAAAAGATATTTCGACTACACCCAATATTCACAGTTTGTTATATTTATTTAATATCGTAGACCATGTAGCTGTATCTCACTTGACAATAACAACAAAAACATTCTCAATCAATTAAAAACGTGAAGAAAATAACATGTCATTGGTAACCATATCTATTTTAGATCAGTTCTAAAAAGAAACAAACAATTTTTGGCGGCCCTCATAGTGCAAGGCATTCGTTTCTAATACTAGGGACTCCGGATCTATGCAATATGTGATTATCTCAAGCCTGGTTGTTTTACTACTGTAATTGGGCATTGTAGCCTATTGTTTTGTAAAATAATATCTTAACATGTTCTGATTGGTGCTATAATCAAATTACAATAACTGCAATTGACTGACTGTAAGTCAGTTATATTTCAAATTGTCAAAAAGATGATAATTACTATACACTAATTGAATATGAAAATAACTCAAAAAAAATTTGTAAGATAATGACACCAAATATGAAATATTTGCACAAATTCTGATTACTATTTACAAACACTGATTTTTAAAGGAAATTGATTTTTTATGGCATTTGGCACTATGCTCAATGAACATCTTGATTTTTTAAAAATAGAACTAGCATATTAATACATGATAATATCATGATCTGCTACACAAAACTGATTTAAAATATGACAAAACCCCTACAATACACAGTATACTTTACTGTATAAGCTAATTCAAAACAGACGGGACTGGAAAACATAAAGACATCAAATTAAAGAATATAAAATACTTACTTTAGTAATACTAAGATACAAAAAAAAAAAACTAAGGGTTGTTTTTGTTTCTGATACTCTAATATAAAATCAACAATGTTACCCATTTTCTGATTCAATGCAAATAATCAATAACAAATAATGACGGTTATTTTCTTCATTACGTAATTTCACACAGTTTCATTTTGTAAGATGTGTTTTATCTTGTAACAATAGACAATAAATACTGAATTAAATTCTATTCACGATACAGCCGTTCTGGTGTGGTGAGAGGTCGTGTGGTAACATCGATGAACTCGGGACTCATAGGGGTGAGAGTGAGCACTACCCGAGCCTTGGAAGGTTTCACACTCACCCGAGAGAATGGATGGTTTGAATTACTCGTCAACGGAGGAGGGGCTGTCACTCTACAGTTTGGCAGAGCTCCTTTCAAGCACACCTCACACGTTGTGTTTGTTCCATGGAATGAGGTATGCATTGTTTTTAAATTAATTTATTTTATTTTCTTCATGGATTGTGATTAATATTTGATCTTTGGTCAATTTATTAAAGTGAGACTTGTACAATTCTGTGAACCCTTTCATTTGCTTAATGATAATATTTAATGAATAGTTTTATAAAATTTACTTTTTTATTAAGTTTCTTTTCTTAGTTTACAGAGAAAATAAAAAGATACAAATTCTACTGATGAAAAATATCAATTAAGACTACAAAATTTATTAAGCTTAAAATAATAATTGTTTTATTTATAATTGCTAGTCATCTGATGTTTCAATTTATATAAATAATAGTGGAGCATATGCAGTGTTGACATCATAATAATTAAAAGCTTTTTTGTGAAGAATGGTTGTTAGCCATTCTCCCTACCAATTATACACAAATTGAAAAACAAAGTAATTTTTGCCAGACATGGCTCAAACTAAAGACCCACATATTCAGAAACAAACACTTTCACTAGCTACACTAAGTTATTAAATTTATTCTTTGAGTGCGTGATAGAAATTGAATTTAAATTTTAACTGATGAAGGTTTTATACTACTCCATAAAAATCGGTTTTAGTGACCCCCAGGTTTCACCTTTTGGTATTACAGACTGGGTGTATATTTACCCATTGCCTGAAGATGCCAAAAGGCGAAACCTAGATCACTATAACTGATTCACAACTGTACAAAACTCTCATCAATTATAAACTAAATTATTCATTTGAACATTTGAATACTTAATGAAAATAATGGCAAAAAATACCTACAAATTAAAGAATTATTGATAATTAAATTATTAGATAAGGTTTTCATTATAAGATTTTTCTCTGAAAGCTCTATCAACTATACATTCCATAATAATTTAAGTAGGTATCTAAAAAAATTCATCTATCAGAGATCATTTCACGTTTGAAAATTTTTGTTACTCATTTCAGGTGGTGATTATCGATAAAGTTGTGATGACATTGAATGATGAGAAAGGATCTTCAGGCCCACCACAAGCCTGTTTAGCGCATGATTATGATGTTATGAAACCTGTTGTGCTCGCTACGTGGAAACATGGGTTCCAAGGTGGCTGTCCAGACAAGAGCGCCATCTTAGCAGAATCACAGGTTTGTAATAATTAATAAATATAACTATTTAAAAAGCGTCCGATATAATATTATATTCCTGAAAATCAAAGAGTATCCAGTGTAGCTCTCAGTTCAGAGTTTTAGATGTTTGCATACAAACATGTTGAGAAAACCTTCTTTAATTGACTGAAGAACACACAATCATTACGCATCGCGGATTCATTAGCAAACTTCACTATTTTCACCCGCATCTGTTGATAACTGCAAATTTCAACTGATTATCTTCATCCGACAGAGGCTTGACTCCAGCTGACAATAGATGGGTAGAATTGTATGAATCAGCTAAATTCAACGAACTAGAAATATTAAATTAAATTATTAATAAATTAATTGATTGACGGAATGGGTGGGTAATAATTAATGACTTTGAAATGAATGGATCAGTAGTATTGGAATAGTTTATTGATGTTATGTATGAATAATTAACTGTCAGATTGGATTGATAGTATATATAGAGGGTCAAGATCTTAACATACCAAATTTTAGCTTCCTTAAGAGATATGATTTTTGAACTACACCGTCTTAAGACATCGCTAAGTAATATTATAATAAAATTTATTGTGATTATTTTTTTATAGGTTGTTCAAGAGAGTCTCCAAATACCCGGCACCGGACTCAACCTTGTCTATCACAGTTCACGTGCTGCCGGATACCTGTCGACCATTCAACTCCAGCTGACTCCGGAAACGATTCCCCCTACCCTGAATCTCATTCATCTTCGCATAACCATCGAAGGAATATTCTTTGAAAAAGTCTTCGAGGCCGATCCTGTCATAAAGTTCACTTACGCGTGGAACCGCTTCAATGTCTACAGACAGAGAATATATGGAGTCACTACGGCGATGGTCAAAGTGGGATATCAGTACACCGATTGCAAAGACATCATCTGGAATTATCAGACGACCAAGTTGAGCGGCCACGATATGAGTATTTCTGAAGTGGGAGGATGGAATTTGGATATCCATCACAGATATAACTTCCATGAAGGTATTTCCAGAATTATTTAAAATTCAATATCTCCTGAGATTTTATGGGTTAAAATACAGTTTGGTAAGTTCTTTAGGTGTCACCGATTTTTGAAAAATCTGTAGAATATATTTTTTTCCAATTCTATAAAATATAAAATAAATATAGTTATAAATTGAGACTCATGAGTGAATTCCCTTTTTTTGCATGAATTCCAGTTGATTTTTAAAAATTCAAATTATAATACGTCTTATATAAATCGATGTTTATAATAAATTAAATCTGTTTAAGAACTTATCAAACTAAATTATTTTAATTCTAAAACTAACTATTCATTCATAAAATACGATATATGACTTCCAAAAGTCTTTATTAAAGTGTATTTTTAAACTAATATAAGTATATATAATATTTTTTTATATATATTCAAATGCCTATAAATGAAAGTTATCAGTAAAATGGATTAAATTACAGTTTTTTTCTAAAAACATTAGATTTTAGTTGAATAGAAGTTTCGATAAACAAAAAACAGCAAAATTCACTGTTGTAATTAAAATTCTAAAAACTATATTCTAAAACCATGACCGATCCTAATAAGATCACATGGGCCGACTGAGTGGAGGTTTGTATTAACAGATTTTGTTTTTACGACAAATGGATGTCAGCCTCTGACTGACATACAAATTAAAACAATACTTGTACTTGCCAGACCCAGGATTCGAACCTGGGACCCACAACACTAGAGGCCAACACTTACGCCACGTGGCCATCGTGGGTATATGCATTGATATTGTCTTCAATATTGTTATCGTGGTATTGAAGCATACTTGTGTTTGTTTTTATGAACATAACAAACAATATTAATTAATAGTGAATTTTTTGATTATCTTCTAAACTCAATTCTTGTAAGGAATAACTACTGCAACACGTGAATTTATTATTCTAGGTATACTGCAAAAGGGTGACGGTTCAAATATCTACTTGAAACATAAACCTCGAGTGATTTTAACATCCATGGGCGACGGTCATCAGAGGCCTCTGGAGTGCGCCGGGACATGCGAGGGTGCCGCTTCCAAAGAGAGACTCCTAGCGCCTGTTGCCCTTGCCGCTTCTCCCGACGGATCTGTCTTCGTTGGAGACTTCAATCTAGTCAGGAGGATACTCACTGATGGAACCGTCAAGACTGTCGTGAGATTAAAGTGAGATTCGATGAATTTTATGTCATATTTTAATTAAACGCTGTGTATTTAAAAAAAAATAGTGATTTTAAAACGGTCGATTCCTGAAGAGTAAATAATATTGTATTGATAAAAGACAATATATTAATATTTTTTGACATATCTTTTGCAGCGCAACCAGGGTGTCGTACCGGTATCACATGGCCCTGAGTCCGTTCGACGACAAGCTGTACATATCGGATCCAGAATCCCATCAGATCATCGCGGTGCGCAATCTGGAGGACTATTCCGATCCCGAACACAACTGGGAAGCCGTCGTGGGGTCTGGAGAGAGATGCCTGCCAGGAGATGAGGCTCACTGCGGGGACGGTGCCCTCGCTAGAGATGCCAAACTGGCATACCCGAAAGGAATGGCTGTGTCCACTGACAATGTTCTGTACTTTGCCGACGGCACCAACATCAGAATGGTAGACAGGGACGGAATAGTCACGACGGTCATCGGAAACCACATGCACAAATCTCACTGGAAGCCGATTCCCTGTGAGGGAACTCTCAATGTCGAGGAGGTCCACCTGAGGTGGCCGACAGAACTGGCGATCAACCCCCTGGACGACACTCTTCACATCATCGATGATCACATGATTCTGCAGCTGACTCCAGATGGCAGAGTGAAAGTCGTCGCCGGAAGGCCGCTCCACTGCCCCAGCCCCTCGACGGGTTTCGATGCGGAGCTCGCCACCCACGCGACCCTGATAATGCCGCAGAGCATCGCATTCGGTCCGGCTGGAGACCTCTTTGTCGCTGAGAGTGACTCTCAACGAATCAACAGAGTGCGGGTGATCGGCACGGATGGCAAGATATCTCTGTACGCCGGCGCCGAATCTAAATGCAACTGTCTGGAACGGGGATGCGACTGCTTCGAGGCTGACCACTACCTAGCCTCGAGTTCAAAGTTCAACACAATCTCAGCGGTGGTCGTGAGCCCCGATGGGGTGGTCCATATCGGGGACCAGGCCAATTACCGTATCAGATCCGTGACGGCGAGCATTCCCGACGCGAGCGGGTCCCGGGAGTATGAAATATTTTCCCCAGAGACTCAGGAGATCTACGGGTTCAACAGATTCGGCCAGCATATCGCGACCAAGAACATCCTTACCGGAGAGACGGTTTATGTCTTCACCTACAACGTAAACACGAGCAACGGAAAGCTCAGCACTGTCACGGATGCCGCCGGAAATAAAGTGTTCCTGCTGAGAGACTATTCCAGTCAGGTGAACTCGATAGAGAACACCAAAGGGCAGAAGTGCCGACTGAGAATGTCGCGCATGAGAATGCTACACGAGCTGAGCACCCCGGACAATTACAATGTCACCTTCGATTACCACGGACCCACTGGATTGCTGAAGACCAAACTCGACAGCACCGGCCGCAGCTACGTGTACAACTACGATGAATTCGGTAGACTCACGACGGCTGTCACACCCACCGGGAAGATCATAAGTTTGACTTTCGACCTG
Organism: Rhyacophila brunnea; assembly: GCF_057557595.1. NCBI lineage: Eukaryota > Metazoa > Arthropoda > Insecta > Trichoptera > Rhyacophilidae > Rhyacophila > Rhyacophila brunnea. The sequence continues at coordinate 26,436,828 of NW_028233350.1, forward strand.
AGCCTCAAGGGCGCAACCGTTCAGGTCACTCAGGATAACCGCAGGCCGATCTCGATGCTGATCAAAGGCTCCAGCGTCGTGACCAAAACAGGCGACGCGGAACACCGGACCATGGTCGCAACGGACGGGAGCATATCCACTATCCTCCCCTGGGGACACTCAGTCTCGACAGACACGGTGCCGTACGCGGTACTGGCAGAGATTGACCCGCTTCTCGGGGAAAGTTACCCAGTGCCGGCGAAGCAGAGAACGGAGGTGGGAGGCGACCTGGCCAACAGGTTCGAATGGAGGTACTTCTTAAGAAGATTGCAATCGGGTAAAGGCAAGAGTGGCAAGTCTGTGGCGCAGATCGGAAGAAAACTGAGAGTCAATGGAGAAAATTTGATCACGTTCGAATACGACAGAGATACGGCCAGCGTCGCCGTCTTCATGGACGATCGAGTCGAAATGTTGGATGTCACGTACGACAAGACCGCAAGACCGATAAAGTGGGGACCCCGCAACGGCATATTCGCGGGAGTGGAACTGGAATACGACAGGTTCAGCCGACTAACGAGCTGGAGATGGGGGGATCTCAGCGAAACATACGGCTTCGACAGAGCCGGTAGGCTGTTCGAGATCAAGTACGGAGACGGCTCTTCTATGATTTATGCATTCAAAGACATGTTCAGCAGCTTACCGCTCAAGGTGACGACTCCCAGGGGGAGCGATTATTTGCTGCAATACGATGACGCGGGCGCTTTGCAATCTCTGACTACGCCCAGAGGGCACATTCACGCGTTCTCCCTGCAGACCTCTCTCGGATTCTTCAAATATCAATATTTCTCTCCGATGAACCGACATCCTTATGAAATATTGTACAATGACGACGGGCAAATTCTATCGAAGGTGTTCCCGCATCAATCCGGTAAAGTGGCCTATGTATATGATAATTCAGGCAAACTTGAAACCTCCCTGGCCGGACTGTCTTCTATTCATTACACCTATATAGAGTCGTCGCAGCTGGTGAAGAGCATTGAAGTCATCGAGCCGAATTACGAACTCAAACAGGACTTCAAATATCATGCAGGCATATTGAAAGATGAAAAACTCAAATTCAACAGTAAGAGCGGACTGAACAACGGCCACTATAAATACCAATATGACGGAAACGCCCGGTTGTCCACGATAGAAGTCAACATTAATGGAAAGGAACTCCCACCGCAGCGACTCAAGTACAACCAGAATCAAGGAATGCTAGAGGGCATCAGCGACTTGAGAATTTACAGCAACACATTCAACCGATCCGTAATGCAAGACACCAGCAAGCAGTTCTTCACGATAACTGATTATGACGATCATGGCAGGATAAAAACAATACTTATCAATATAAAAGCTTTCGATGTCTTCCGTCTCGAACTGGAATATGACTTGAGAAACAGAGTGAAGACCCAGAAGCTCACAGTCGGCAGGGCATCTTCGACCGATCGGATCACTTACAATAACGACGGGCACGTCATGGAAGTGGTCGGGAGTGGCGATTGGAAATATGTTTACGATGAGAACGGCAACGTGATCGGCGTTATTCAACAGGGAGAAAAGGTTTCTCTGGGATACGACAGCGGAGATAGGGTCGTTCAGTACGGCGATGCGGAATTCAACAGCTATGACGGCAGGGGCTTCATGGTGAGAAGGGGAGAGCAGAATTACCGCTACAACTCCAGAGGTCAACTTATCCACGCGTTTGAGAGGGAGAAGTTCCAATCTTGGTATTTCTATGACGACAGGGGCAGGATTGTCTCATGGAAGGATGACAAAGAAAACGTCACGCAGTACTTCTACACAAATCCGACGACGCCTGACTCTCCGACGCACGTCCACTACCCGAAGACCGGAAAGACTTTCAGATTCCTGTATGACCAGAGGAACGTAATCATTACGGTGGAGACCAGCGAGCAGAGATTCTACGTCGCCTGCGATCAGAATGGATCTCCCATGGCATTGTTCGACACCAATGGAAATATCATCAAAGAAATCAAGAGATCACCGTTCGGAAAGATTGTCACAGACTCAAACCCCGACTTCTATCTGCCAATCGATTTCCACGGAGGCATCTTCGACCCTCATACGAAGTTGGTCCACATCGACAGGAGGCTCTATGATCCCTCGGTGGGCCAGTGGATGACGCCTTCCTGGGAACACCTGGCGACTAAGCTCAGCACGCCCACAGACATCTTCATCTACCGGTTCCAGAATAACGATCCCATCAATAGACAGCAGAACTTTACGTACATGACAGACCTAACCAGCTGGCTGAAGCTGTATGGGTATGACCTGGACAAAATGATCGGCTCCGAGTACACAGCTGACATGATCTACCAGCCCAAGGCCACCGTCACGTCACCGCAGTTGGCGCCTGACTTCGGGGTCATCTCAGGATTACAATGTATTAATGATAAGGTGAGTTAAAAATGTTTTATTTACTGAAGTTTCTGCGCTCTGTTTCTATTTTATTTTCAAATGTATGAGCTGCTTTGATTCAAAACAAAGTCCAGAATAATATAATACAATATATAGCCATTCAGAACATGTTATTTATAGATTTATATTATTCTTTCTATAGAGATTTCTATAAATAGATTTCGAGCTGTCATACATGACAACCATGTCACATTGTGTCAAGTCGCAAGCTAAATGTTCATTTTAGGGACGGCTCGAACATGGAGATTTTATGCGGGAAGAGTGGCACGAGCTGTGTATTTCACATCCCGCATACAATCACCATATCCATTGTCCCTGAAATGAATACCTGGCCTGTGGCTACGTGCAACTAAATCCTGATAAACGTCTGACGGTTATTGCACACAATGAAACATTTCTTTTGAAAGAATAATACAATCTTATTAACATAAACTTTAATAAATGATTAATACATAAATTTGCCCAGGTTATACAGAACCTATATTATCGTATTGAATTTTCTTCGACAAATCACTTTAAAAAGTGTTGTTTTTTCCAGATAAATGATAAGTTTACCGATTTGAGTTTTGTGCCGGTTCCGCTGTTGAAAATGGAACCCAAAACACGAAACCTGCTGCCCAGGGTGGCATACCGGCGGGCTGCCTTCGGAGAAGGACTGCTGATATCGAGGTCGGGAGGGCGCGCCCTCGTGAGCGTCGTGGACGGGGTGAACAGTGTGGTGCAGGACGTGGTGACGTCCGTCTTCAACGACTCTCACTTCCTGGACCTACACTTCAGTATCCACGACCAGGATGTGTTCTACTTTGTGAAGGATAACGCACTGAAGGTGCGTGATGACATGGAAGAACTGCGGAGGCTGGGCGGGATGTTTAATGTGTCGCAGCATGAGGGCGCCGACCAGGGCACCGAAGTACGGCTGCACGGGGCCGAGGCCGTCGTGGTGCTCAAATACGGTGTGGACCCCAAACAAGAGAGGGCACGTCTCGTTAAGCATGCCCACAAGCGCGCTGTGGAGAGAGCGTGGGAGCAGGAGAAGGCGCTGGTAGCGGCCGGTTGGGAAGGACGGGCGCCCTGGACCGAGGAGGAGAAAGAGGAGCTCACCGCGCACGGTGTGGTAGACGGGTGGACCGCGCAGGACGTCCACTCCACAGCGCTGTACCCGCAACTGGCCGACGATCCCGGCAACGTGGCCTTCGTCAGGGATGGCCGCCGCAAGCGCAGGAAGAGCGGGCGCGCCCACCGCCGCCGGTCCTGATCGCCCGGCCCGAGCGAGGTGTAATTTCACCCGACACCATCAGATCGGACGACGCCATCTCCCATTGTTTGAGGATGGGAGACCGGCCGAGACGCGGAGTGACCGTTCGCTCTCCGAGAGACTGTTTCAGTGTGAGTTTTTATAAAACGTGTACAGGATGAGAGCGAGACTTTGGACATTTTTTTCAAATCGGTCTCGCATCCGGGGAAGGATATGGCAGGCGGAAAAGGATGCCCGGACGAAGGAGAGGTGTCCGGAGCACACTTGGAGATGGGGTTTCTTCATTTGCCGTCAAGAGGCCCAACGCTTCCGAGCGGACGGAGATCCGACGACTAGTCAAAGGAAAAGTCGAGAGAAATATATATTATTTAACAGAGATAAATATTTAATCTTAATTCTTATTTTCGCTCCTATGATATTTTTTCTAACCTTAGGATACTGAATTCCTTTTATTTTTTTATCTTTCAGTCGACGCGGCGAACGCCCCCGTCGGTCCGCGTGTTCGCAAGATTTATACGCTTTTCATGTTAGGTTTTCGAATGTATAATCTCTGATATTAGCGGTAAACACTTAATATTACTACTTACGGACGCTCGCACCGTGGCATTTAAATAACGAGGTGCCAGAGTCGTTTATAATTTAGCTGCATCTATACCCGAATACTGACCGCTGGTAATGTAGAAATAACACCGTGTAATAAGTCATAAATCGATGTCTCACATTTTCCTGTATCGAATCATATTATCCGCATAGCCGAATGTACCGTTTAGAAAAAATATTTTAATGGGAACGCTGTAAATAATTTTCACCGAGCGCTCTGTAGGAGCCGCGCCGTTTCGAATTGTGTTGATATTCTTTATTCCAATACTCGACGCGTAATATATTATTATAAAAAATTATCGTTCCGTTGTGGACAATGCATGTGATGTGCAATAAAAATTTCGTAGACTAGATTTCAAATTAGAATAATCTAGAATATCCAAATTTATGGTGTTTCGTCTGAAATATAATTGTTTTTATTTCATCTGTGGTGTCAGAATATAATTTAGATGTAATATTGTATGTTTGTCCGTCGCGAGGGAGGGCTCCGAGAGATATATTTCTACTACACCGTTTATATACATATTATATATATATATATATATAGAGATTACGGCAGACAGAACTGCCTTACGGTTAAGTGATATTTTTTTGCAAAATGTGACTAAACAAAGCAATACTTTGTAACTTATACGTCTTATTCAATATACTAAGCTAAGTGATGTCTCTATGTTCGTGAGGGTTGCTTTAGAATCTCCGCCGGAGGTATTATTGCGGCTTTTTACGACAAATTCCAAAAATGGACTAGTTTTGTTTTCATGTTGTAAAAATTTATTGTACATAGGTACTTAATCTTAATTGTATAAATTACGATTACTTCTTTTGTACATATCTTTGTGTTGAAGATTATTTAAAGATGAAACTAAAAATGATATTATTATAAAAATGATCTTTAGGAATGTCACGGGAGGCCTCAAAAGCGGAAGCGCCGTTCGCGGGGCAATAGATGCACCGTAAAGTACGGAAGTCCGCTGGCCGCCTGGCCGTCATAGCCGAAGCCGGGCCGTGCAACGTAATCCTGTCAGATGTATAGCTAGCCTACCGTATCCATAGACAATGACTAAAGAGTAATCGCATGAGATGTGAAGGAAGAAAGGGATAGTGTGTTTGTTCATAGGCATTATTCTAATGGAATATGTAATAAAACAATAAATTTACTTACTTATAATATGAAGATGTATTCATTTCTCCTTATTATCAGAACATTTCCACATTTTTGTAAATCCAAATCTAAATAGACTGAAACTACACATTATGGTAAATCGCAGCTCCACAAGAGCTTTGGACTGAACAACAATTCGGGACAATTCAAGAGGAGAAAGACCATACAATATACAGTCTATCGGTATAAACTTAATATCTACCAATACATGAATAGAAATTTGCTCACGTGTAACAATAAGTACATAGAAAACAGTATACTTACAAAACACAACAACTTGGCGGTAATAACATGGCGTTAATACTATAAAAAACAGTTCAGTGCATATTATTTAAAACAATTGTAAAATGGAATATGTCATTAACTACAACTACAAATACGAATAAATTAAAATCGCACACTATATCAGTTTTGCAATTATGCTCTCTATCAGTGAACTTACTATACAGAATAGACATACATTTCCTCAAAATATTATAATTCTAAGAGGTATTGAATGAATGAATACAAACAAGCGAATTAATTTGTGCCTAAATACATTACAATAGGGCATTGAAAATAAACATTGAGAAAATGTTATTTTATGGGTTAAAATTGGTAAAAGTTAAACAACGACTGAAAATGCTGACATGAGGATTAAATGTCATAGACTAGAATTGCAACATAAAATGCATTCACCACATATGTGTTTCACGGATTTCACTGATGATTTGACCGGCCCTCTGCAGCGCCTGAAAGTAAAATATCACGGTGAGTATGTATAGAATAATTTTGAAGAGAATGTAAGTTTATATTTACCTACCACGCAAATCAATGATTTCTACAATGATAGGTAACTTTTCGTGTTTTTCAACAAATGCGGTCAGAGTGCAAATGGTACCTTGAGCATGTCACCGGCCTCCTTACGCCTTTGGGCGATATGCTCCGACTCGTTGAGTAGTGATTCGGCTTGGTCAGATTTGTAGAGATGAGTCACAAGCTCCGATTGAAGATTGTCTTGCACATAATTGACCAAGAAATGCATAACAGCTTTTGGCACAGAATCTTGTATAGACTTGCGCACAATGTAGAAGTAGGATTTGATGAGGCGCTCTGGAATAAAAAAATTCAAAAAGCATTTCAGTAAAAACAATGTGATTTCAATTATTGACCTGAGTGTTATCGGTAGGGACGTAATATTGAAAGAAAAAATATCGATGTCAAATGATGCTGTCCGCGAGTGATTAATTTCTAAAAAAAATCACGAGCACAATGCTATCTATTTATTACACACGCACAAAGACTCATAGCAATTAGTTTACAAAACAAATTTCTGGATATCATGAAGTGTTAGAAGATACAAATTTAGCACTCGCAAATGAATTAAATTTGATTTAATCCATGGCTTACAGGATGCAGGACATGATGAAAATCAAAAAAAAATAATCATATTTTGATTTTTTTTAAAGTTGAAATTACTTAATAATATATGTAGCTATCATTTTTATGATGTTAGTTATATACAGTCCAATAAATTTTTTTAGAAATATTTGATTTATAAAATCTATTTTTATTTAAATTTGCCAAAATAATGATCAGTTCGCTAGGTATGAGGTGTTTGAGACAGTAAAAACATAAAATGGCCCTCCATCTTCTAAATATCTTGAAGAGTATTATATTTAGCTCTAGTTTTAGTATATCTTCCTTTTATTATTTACTTCTATCATGGACTTTTTATCCATGGAAGATTTATTTGAATTGAATAAATAATACATGAGTTATTTTTAATTAGTTAATTTTAGTAATCAGTGTGCCTTTTTAAATGATCCTGAAAAATTAATTCTGTCTGGAATGGGTTAAGAAATAATTTATTATCGTGCATTTTCCTACAGGGGAGAAAACAGATTTAATTGCTTTTCAGAATATTACGTTCACACCTGATAAAATAGTTAACTGAGTACATAATTTACCTATGATGTCACAATCGTATTGTTCTCTGTCAGAGAGTTTACGTGAGGTGATCAAAGGAACTTCAGGCAATAAATTGACTGGTTTCTGAGGACTGAGTATCTTATTGGGATCCATTATACCGTTGGTCATCACCTCGCTCATATGATTTTTGGCAGATGAAGCCGCCGGACCTTCCAGGGCATTCGGAAACTGCAAGAGAAAACCGATAACACGATAAGTTTTAGATGTAGGTACATGTAGAAGAAATCTTACATAACAAACCCTCAGTAGCGATCGAATAGAATTTGAAAGTCTATAAGGCACTGTATACAATATATTCAGCCTTATTCTAGTACGTGCAGTTTAAAATATTCATTCGAAGGTGTCTAAAGAGATTTTTTAATAACTAAAATATACTTTTCAAAAATATAAAAATGTACTATGTAACCTGAAAACCAATGTATTTATATTGAATCGAGCTACGGTACCATCACAATAATCTTCCAAAGAACTTAAAAACTTAGTAATAAAAGGACTAAAAATTTACGTTTGTTAAATTGGAAATTTTCTTTGAATCCAAGAAATATTTATTTTTATTTTTAATATTTCTACATACATACCTACCTACATATTATTGATTAATTGAAACATTTTAAAATGTAAATTATCAGTTAATTGCCGGTTTCATATTCTGTCGCTAGATGTTCCTACTAGGATTAGACTCCCCCTTGAGGATAAAAATAATATGTACAAATAAAAAAAGACAAACTTCAATTTTACAATTCATCCAAAGACAAATAATTTGTAATGCATACCGAGTTTGGTGGAGTTTTTCCAGATTTATTTCTAAAGAGAGGGCTTCCGTTTCCGCTGTCAAACATCTGAGTGGAGCATTCACTGCCTTTCAACAATCCCGAAACCAAGGTGGCTTCGCGGTGAAAGTCAGGGTGTTTCGTGTTTATGTATGCCAACTCAATGGCAACTAGATTCTCCACCTTGAAAATAATTATGTTACATGTTAAATTAGCACCATCATTATGAAAGATTACAGCAAAATTCTATATACTGACAACTATAACTTGAGGCATGACCTTGGCGCTAGTGTCGCGTCATGTATTGTAAGCAATTGCTAATTAGTTCTTCAAACTGCCGCACCTCAAGTTATAGTTGTCAGTCACTAGAATAAAGTTGATTGACAAAAAATTAAGAATACGAATAATATTGAATAAAACAATAATTAAATTAAATAATCCCGGAAACATAATACAACTGATACAAATATAGAGTAACAGCCACTGCATGCATGCAGTCTCGAACCGCGCTCAACGTTGTTTAGTGGTTTATTGGCCGAATAAGAAAACTATGTATATTTCACGAGAAGCATACAGGTGTGCGCGAGAGAAACTGAGAAAATGCAAATGGCCAGCTGTCACTTTGAGTGTGACAGAAGCATAATATACATAACATAAAGTCAGCAAAAATGAATTCATTACAAGTTTTTTTGTTGGTTAGAATCGTCATTACTATAATTATGTAATATAATTATAATTGAGAGATGCATTAATGTTGTAACAGTAATTGTGCCGTTTACAAAACACATACATCATGATTTTAATCCATAGTCTAGATACAATGCTCCTGTGTTTCGATTATTCACTAAAGATGTCATAAAAAACGCAGTATTTCCCATGAATAAGATGGATTTAATAACATTACGATAAAATACGACCCTTGATACCGCTTTATTTAAGATATATTATGCAGTTGGAAGCAGTCTAGTCTGCATTGTTTCAAAATATCACCAAAACTGTTATAAACAAGACGAAAATCTCAAACACAATGGTGACATTAAAACTATAATAGGCTGATTGGTATTATAAATGATAATATATAGATCCCTTTTCATTTCCCGTATTGGACGACGGAATTGTCAAAAGTTAATTCACGTCATCTCATAACAGTAATGAAGCTAGCTGCGAGACGAAAGTGTTGCCACTCGATTACTAAATAAATATTTATTGGGAATACTTTATCCTTTCGTGCATTAGAAGTATAAAATAAATATGATATTATAACTAATAAATGATTTAAAGTTCATGATAATTATTCATTTATAATTATTAAATTTATATGATACCGTTTGCACATTTTTACACCTATTCACAATTTTTAATTAATTATCGGGGAATCAAAATTTAAAAGTTGGTAGCATTAGTCACGCCATGACGCGTATGATGTCACTATTCAACGGACTCGATTTAGGTTCATGCATGCAAATTTGCATTAATTAGCTTGAATGTAGTTTGCTATTCCATGCATACGGCTCAAAGTCTTTGTTGAGATAAAGATGATGAAATTACAGACACGTCTTCTATATTACTTAATCATACACACCACAGTAGTCATTTGAGTATGAGCTGTAAAGATTAAAAAAAAAAAAATTAAAGTGAGCAGAAGACATGCGGTAGAAGTGAAACTTCAGAGTTGATTTATTGCACATCCAACACAAATAAGCCAAAAAATCAAAGAAGCCCAATTAATGAACCTATGGGTAATTAGTGTTCTGTAAAATATGTCACCATTGCTATGGCATCAAACACGTTCGGCAGTTAACCGAAAGAACATTTGAGTACAGATCGATATGTTGGTGGTTCGAGCCCACCCGGAAACGCTCGTTGAGTTGGCTGCGACGCTTTTTCATTACACATGAGCTGATTTCACCGTACCACACTTTAAAAATAGCAATAAAAATGTAAAAACACAAACCATAGAATTAGTAAATGGCACTCTGGTTCTTAATAGTTGTGTGACAACATCTAAGATGCGTTGATGCAGTCGAGGAAATCGGAGCATTTCCTGTTGCACTTCAGTGCCGCAGTGCTGGACAATGCGCTGCATTTCTTCGTGTACCTGTCCAACAACATTATAAATTACATACCGTTTTCCAATAAGATGTACAGTAAAACCTCATTAATACGAATTCCACAGGACCGAAAATCGAAAAAAAATTCGAAATATGAAATGTATGGGGGAAAAATATTTCAATTTTCAAAATTCATTTATAATATTATATTTATAACATTTTTAATCATTTTTTTTGATTTTCATTAATTTCATTTAAGATCATAGATGTGCCCAAGAAATTTCCGATTCCGTGTGTGTTAATGGGTCATAAAATGTCAGGATTATTTATATTACCTTCTTAAAATAAGTAATTTATGATGTTTTATGAAAAATCTGTCACAATTTTCAATGACTGGCTCATGAAGTAGTGTACTTTATTACGATTTATTGAATATTTTTGTATGCTAGAACTCTGATCATTTCAAGGGACTTTTTTTGCGAAAATTTTGAATTACGGCGAATTTCAAATTATCCATGCAATTAACGAGGTATAATGAATTATGTACCTTTAGTATGCCTTTAATAAATATCATACTGTCTATATTAGAATAGCAATATTACTAATAGAGATGAATACACAGATAAAAAAAATATAACCGACAATTATTGGCAACCATAAAGATGGAATTTTAAACTATATGTGCAAAAATTAATTCTTTCAAATTGATATTGTTCATTTATACGAAAATGCTATTCTTAAAATAATCAAGATAATCCAGAATATTTCATTTTTATAAAAAGACGACATACCAGTTCAACGCAACGTAGAGATGGATCTTCCAGACGTCTGATCTGCCTCTTCACGAGCAATTCAAAGGAGACTTCAGGAACAAATAATGCAGGACGTGGACCAGTCGCATTGCGAATGGCAGTCAAAATATCCATTTTCGTGAGACCTGAAACAAACACAATAGTATACAATATTACGGATAACGAGAAAAAATATTATAACACGACTAGTAAGATATTTAACACCAGCTGGTATAGGCGGAATCAAAAATTTTAATCAACATAATGCATTGCGATCCAGATCATCGGCATTTGTGATATCCTCTTCGTCTTCCCATCCCCAAAATAGGATTGGCGTGGATGGCTAACAACCGATCCTTATAAAAATTCTATACAGTTACCTCCATATTGTTGGGGTCCATATGCTCTGTCTGGAGCGGATATGGTGGGGGGGAAAAAAGAAAAAAATATATCAGTGCTTAAACATACTTTCAACTTATCTCGGTATACGAAATAAAAGTATTTTTCTTCTACTTATATTGTGATATATACATTTAATTCAATAATTAAAATGAATTTCTTACCGACTAATGGATGTATGGAGTCTAGAGTACGGCCAAAGGTCTCATGAAAGATGTAGCATATCCTGGCACCTCCGCAAAGTTCTGTTGTTTCAATATTTCTTGCAGTACCTTCAATAGTTGAGCAATATGCGCTCGCGAATTTTGTGATGATTTGCAAAAGGGTTTGTGACTTGTCAGAGACATCTTCTCCATACGAATTGAGAAGAGATTGAAATTGTGATACCATTACATTTACTCTAACCTAAAAATGGAAAATGACGTTACTACATAATATTACAATATATCCGCAGACACAAAATAAGTTTTGGTCTCTTCCATCAATATTTTAACTCATTTAGTGCTAACACCGCGACGATCAACGTTGATGAAAGATGGAAATCTCCCACAGGAGACTACCTCAAAGGGCGGACCGAACCATCATATTTCCCAAAATACCACAGCCTACGTCCACTCTTCGCGGTGATCGCAACCCTCGGCCGAGCGGAACCCGTCTCCTTGAAATTCAAATTCGTCAAAATCCCGCCAAAACAGACGCGGTCTATCAAAAACGGCCGCTCGCGCCTCCACTAGTCAATCCGTCGGTAAAACAGGGAGCTTCCCGGCCGACGGATAAAACAGGACGCCGCGAATCTGGCAGTTGGATCTGGATGGGCGCGAAAGCTCTCTCTTGCCTGATACGTCGACCAGCCAGCATCTCTCTGACATCAACCGCCGAACCAACAGCATCAACCGCAAAATCTCTTCTCGCCTTCGCTCGCCTCGGACGCGAAGCCAAGCCAGCATTCCGGACAGCCCGCCAAAAAGACCACATCTGACATCGGCAGCACGCCAAGCCGCAAGCCCCGACCCTACCTCCCATCGGACAGCGAGCATCGCCTCGGATGCGAAGCCCCAGCAGCCAAGCCCGCGACACCACGTTGCAGCCCGCCAATTACCAACCGACCGCCAACGACGACAATAACCTGTATCTGTAACGACTACCCTGCAATTCGATGAAATAAACCAGCCTTGACCAAATACCCCGTGCGTTTCTGTCCCCCACCCCCGCTTTGACCTTGACGTTATCACGGCCTGCCATCTCCGCTTCAGAGCGCGCAGAAGGCCGGTGATAACGTGTTATGCAAATATGGTAATTAAAAGTTCAGCAGTGATTGAGTTAATATTCTGGGTATTTATAAATTATCATTCCAATGAAGAAAATCGGGAAGTAAATTAGTAAAGTAATACAGACCAATTTATCATTAAAAAATTACCCTACATCAATGCACAATATTAAATAGAAGGTTTTAATACGCCTTTTCATTAAATATATTATGTATTTACCAGTGGCAAGAGGTGGAGGTAGGCTGTTAAGATTCAACATAAATAGTGCATACTAAACTTTGTTAGTTATACTTATTTGTTTTTACATTGGTATTTACAATCCATTTAACTAAAATAGATTTTACTAAAAAATTAGATAAATGGCATGACATGACGTGTACTGAGGCGGCTTTCATGGTGCAGTGCGTTAGGCGCCTTGCCTTTCATCCGGGAGCTCCGGGTTTGATCCGGTGAGGTCACAATATATTTATTTGATTTTTCTCAAAGCCATGGTGTTTGTGATTGTTTCACTTCTATACACTACTGTTGTAGCGTTATACAGAATATAATACAAAGTATATATTTTTATTATAGTCTGTCATGTTAAACAGATCAATGTAATTATACATACATTGCAAAGTCATGATTCAGTGCCTAATCTAATTGCAATCAAGATATCAGCAATTTTTTATACAAGATAAATGCATGCCTAATAATAATCAAGTTGTTATTGATAAGTGTTACACGAAATACATAGATTTACACAATACTAGTAGATACAGATAACATGTGATAGTAAAATATGCAATAAAAATGCAACAAAAATGCAATACATACCTTGAGATCAGGTAGACAGTCACGAATATGATGCATTAATAATCTATTGAGTGTTTTGGCTAGGTATGGTGTTCCATTTCTACTAGCGATTGTAGGATATTTCCTTTGGAGAAAAGAAGCCTCGTCTTTTAGCGCATCCTAAAACAGATAATTATTTGAGACATTAACACAAGAAAAGAAATACGAATACGTCAATAAGGCAAACTATAAAATATTCCTTATAAAATGACGTACATATAAGCCATTTACATTTAAGTAATAAAATGGCCAAGCGGTAGTGTATCGGTTTAAAATGTGGTGGTAGCCCGAGTTCGAATCCCGAGTCTGGTAAAAATTTACATGTTGTTTTTATCAATGTTGATACCAGATGAAGGTCTCCCACGGGAGACCACCTTAAAGGGACTGACCCAAAAACCACAACCTGCCGCAGCCTACTTCCACTCAAAATCAAAAAAACACCACAGCCTACTTACACCCGGAAAGTCGGAAGCACCACAGCCTGCATCCATCCTTCATAGCGCTCGCAACCCTCAGCCAGGAACAGCCTACCTCCATCAAATTTTGCCAAACTTTCAAATTCGTCCGCGCACCCACCAAAACAGACGCGAAACTGTCAAAAAACGGCCGCCGTTAGAGGGAGAGCCAAGCAGAAAAACAGAGAGGTCCGACAACCCAGAGACCGACACTGGAAAACGAAGCAGCCGTTTCCTGCTTCTCGCTCCGACTGTCAACCTGGAAGGTCTACACGGCGCGAGCCCTTGCCGATAAGCATGGCTGACTCCCTGACGGGAATTCAGCCCGCGAGATATTCGTAAAAAAATATCCGCATGGTTTTTTTGCTGCATCTCACATCCAAACAAGTCGCAATGACCTACAACCAGCGATGCCGCATCTGCAGCCCACCACGACACCATAACCTGTAGCCAACCACGCCGCCAGCCAGCGAAACCGCGTCGGCAGCCCGCCAACACCGTTTATGTCTACAACCCGCCTAATCGACAGTTCTTCATAGCATCTTGAATATAATAAACACCTGTCAAGCCACAACGTGCGTTTCTATTCCACCCCGATTCTTGGCCTGTTTGTGATACGGCCTTCACCATCCTCTTGGACAGAGAAAGACCGGTGTCAATGTGCAATGAGCAAGTGGCTAACATCCATTTCTCGTATAAACAGAATCTGTTTAATACAACCTCCACACTGTGAAGACCCATATGATTTTTTTAGGATCTAACATGGTCGTTCATAGAATACCAGAGAAGTTACCAGCAAGGCGGACTATGTAGACATCCACTGAAGGTTAAAGAAAACTTAAACCGCTGATACTGAGGCAGCTAGATTACATACTAGTTGGGGGAGAAAATTTCTGGAGGTCAAGACCATGGCCCCCCCACATCGTGAAGCGGGGCCCCCAGTCCAAGATCGTTAGCGGGCCCCCCTACATATAGCTTAGGTTAACGGCAGTGTGATGCTTTACAGCAGTGTTTCCCAAATGTTGTTCCGCGAGGTGAAAATTACTATTCAGCGTATTTTTGAGTACCTACCTACATCTACTCGAAGTATTTAATATGGACAAACTATAATCAAATTTGTATTCCACAACCATATAAGTATTTTAAACTTTTAATAATCTCGAAGTAAACTTTTTTTACTATTAGAGCAAATTTTGGACGCACTATAGTACGCGGACCAAAATTATAGTACAAATACTATAATTATATGGTTGGCAATACTGCACCAGACCAGTGTGTTGCTATCATTGTGAGTGGTCCCAAAAATTATAGTATTTTGTTCAAAAATAAAATAGTAGGTACCAACTCATTATTTTAGGTTGAAAATGTATAGGTTTTTTTTCTGTCACAAAAAAGTAGGAAATGGGGAATTTCGTCCTTTACGAAATTATAGTACTTCACACCAAATTATGAAACGAAAATATCGTAATTTTGGTATTTTTGGTGTATTTTTTTTATTGTAGAAATGAAATCTTAAGGAAAAAAAACTTTATCGGATATTCAAAAATATAGTATTTTGGGAGTACTATACTATTTTTATATCGGACATAGTATGCGCACCAAAATTATAGTACAAATACTATAATTATTATACTACAGCTGGCTACACTGCCAGATAATATGTCAGAGACTTCCTGACTGACAGGGATATGATATCACTCACAATAAGTTTATTATTATAAATAATTTATTTGTGTTAATTATTTATATAATGAATCTTTTTTGTTCAGTTAATTTTCTTTGTCGGCATGTATTATCTCATATCAAAACAAACACCTGCAAGCCGACAAATGTCATAAACTCATAAACACCACCCGCAAAGTAATTGCTTTATGTCGCTTATTGCGTTTTTATTGTTTTTGCAATTTGAACTTTAAACTAACGCAATCAATGTACTTATTAATGTATTGTATTTCAGCAAAAAAGACAAGAGTGCGCATAGACAGCGATAAAGATTGTAAATCACAAGAGCCGAATATGTCAGTATGATGAAAGGAATAATTGTGCTGTGCCTAATAAAATAATTAATTTTAGCTGCATGACAGAATACAGATCAAAATTTTATAAAGTATCTTTTTGTTTTCTGTACATCTCATTTAGCTGGTCGCCACACCGGGCACCCTAAGCCCAGGCCCCCAGGCTAGAGTCCTATCACCCCCCCCCCCTTGTAGGGACCTTGGTCAAGACCCCCAAGGGTTGTAGGGTTAAGGATGAATAATAGAATCAATCTAAAGTATTTTGGTTCAATAACAGCGGTTTGCGATAAAACAATGAAACTGTAAAACTGGCTTAATTTCATGTATTTCTTATATTCCTGTAAATGAGGAGTCGAAATTTGAACGTTAAAGGAACAGACCAACAGAAGACTAAATATATATGGCTATATCGGCATGTGGTGAGGATTTCCTGGGCCGATCATATCACTAATGAGAAGGCTTTAAGATGAGCCAATACACCAAGAGAGCTTATAGTTACCATCAAACGCAAAAAAAAATCAGCACAGGTAGTCATCTTCAATTATTATACTACTATAATCCTAAACCATTAATTATATTTCTCAGGTTCATAATTTTGTACATACTCGCATGTATAATAAATAATACTACATTGCAAGAATTCTAAATAATTATTATTACCGTAATGGATTTGTTGTCTATGATATCTTGTTGAGATCGGTTTACAACTCCAATAATTCCAAGTTTGACTGGAATCACACGGCCACAGAGAATGTCAATAGCGTCAGTACCTAAAAATTTATTTATTGAAAATAGTGACAGGTAATTTAAAGCTTGTTGACATATAAATTGTTATGAATTTTATGTAATCATCATATAAGTGTAAATCTTACCAGCATCCATAAGGTCCAACTTTGTGACAACAGCCAGCGTCCTTCTGCCGTCTGGGTCAACTTCTTTTGACATTTTAATACTTTCACTGGTAGCCATATCTGTATTGGCCGAGGTCACAGCCAGAATTATTGAATTTGGATTGGAAATGTACTTTATTATGAGATTCCGGATTTGCAACTCAATGTCTTCAGGTTGGTCGCCAACTGGTACCTGTAATAAGCAACCAGTTAATGAACCAACTATTACAACTTTGTCATGAAAAAATAAAAATGCAATCCGGATAAATTAAACCAACGGCGTGGCGATGGCCAAGCGGTTATGCGTCAGGCTTATAATGTCATCGATCCTGGGTTCGAATCACGGGTATGGCAAATTTACATGTTATTTTTCGGTGTGTGTTTGGACTCAACAGGTTAAGCAAGTGGCTACCATTAATTTCTCATAAAAACAAAAATCTGTTAATACAACCTCTACCCTGTGGAGGCCGCCCATATGATTTTCTAAGGATCGAACATGATAAAAAAATAATATTGTTCATGACATTTACACAACTGAAGCAAACAGTAATTATCTAGCTTATAATTCCATTCAAACTTATATAAAAGAAAATCACACGAATCTTTCGGCAATTTATTCATTTATTTAATAGTAAGAAAAAAACATTGTGCACATAACAAAACAGAATTCAGGACGTTCACGACATGAGATTTAAATTGAAAAAAAACTGATTCTATTCAAACAAGTTAAATAAAAATACATAATTATCTGACATAGAGCAAATATTACCCTCACACTATCGCTAAGACAACTATTAGAAAAATTGTGATAATTGATTTTCAACTCAACTAGTAGAGCAGTATGATAATTGCCTTCCTGAACAAGGGGATCAACGCAAGCATTCATCAGTGCACAATAATTTGCATCCACCAAGACCAAGTCCAACATGAGCGATTTCGCATTTATAATTTGAGAAAACTGTTCAGAGTGCATACAACTCAGGAAGTGCGTAAATTCCAAATCAACACTAGCCAATGCCGAATAAAGAAGAAAGTCACTGATGTTTGCAATTCAGCTGCCAATTGACAAATTTTCTAAATATGAAATTCAAATCTGATATTTTTCAATAGAAAAGAGTTTGAAATATAAATTTCTCCCTGCAAGCCGGGAAATGAAGTTGCAATGGTAGTTTTTCTACAGTAACCATCAAATACTATGTATGATTATTACAATAATTTAAAATTTAATAAAACTGCATACTGATCTCGAGATTACATAATTTGCCGCTTTGAACAAAGATCACAAATATATATATATATATATTATATTCAGATAAATCAGAAATATTGGTTATCTGCATAACAGATTACACAGTAGACAAAGTACATTAACGTTCTGAAACCACTGATTAATTATTCTAGATGAACGAATGCAAAAAAATATGTGAAGGACATTGAAGTCAGTATTGTGTTGAATTGGTATTCATTAAATTCAAATAAGTATACCAACTGAATAAATGATTTACCTTGGTTATTCCAGGGAGATCTACCAGTGTCAAGTCGATAACCCTGGTAGAGTAAATCTTAAGGCTGATGGGATCCGGAGATATTCCTTTATTGCTTCCCGCCATCCGATCTGTTTCTCTTTCAATTTCTCGGCGGATGTCATCAAAATTACTGTAAATTTTTTCTTTGGTGTGTAGGAACTTTCCCCATTCTCCAAGATCAACGGTTCCTTTAAAGAAATTATTCAGCCATGTTAATTAGAAAATATAGTATTCGGATAATATAGCAATTAACACAAAACCATATAAAAACTCTATTCAAACATACTAGCTAATATATCAAGCCATGAAAGAGGCATTCTATAGCTATAACCTTTTTTTATAAGTAAGTATTTAGGTAAATATTCTTAGTAAATTCCATGACTATTTGAATATTACAAGATGGTTTAATAATAGGGAACATGCGATGCATTTTATTTTAAGAAATAATTTCACGATGTAAATTAGTGAATAATAGCTTACAAAACAAATTTAGGCAAAGGGTATATATTATATCATAATTGACAAGCTCCCTACTTCACTATTAGTTAATAGTAGGTAACGGGACAAAATAATTAGGTACCCAAATTAAATAAATCATGAAGGACCGAAGGACCTACACCTCATAATTGGAGCCTATTTTTACATTGGTGATCAATTCTAATTTCTGTAGAAAATTATGCAAATGGCTGTAGTAAAATTCAAAAGAGACATCATTTCTGATTGCTCGGTAGGTGAGGTGGAGATGCACATTCGTGTGGTAAAGGAACTATGTACTTTTACCAAATAATCTTCATGATCAGTCGCGGCTCCACTAGCATCATACAACTTACTCACCTCTTCATAATTATTAAAACATCACTCAACGTATGAAATCGTTATTCATAAGGATAGAAAGTTATCTCCCTTTTTGAAAATAATACCATATACAACCCATTTGAATGAACTCACTCACAATCAGTCACTCCATAGTCACCAAAAATGTGTGGAACCCAATATATTGGGCACAGTATGGAGTACAATGTTAGTGTGTGTAAGATTTACCAAATGCCATAACAATACATCTAAAACCGTAGTCTATGTACATATGGAATAAAAATATATGGGGAGCATTCGCTACGCCCAAAACTTTATTACCCGTGTTATTCCTAACATTACTCCTAACTTCAATTCGACACACTTTCACTTTATCTAGGGCCTAATACACGAGCTGATAATTAAGATTTATAAAAAAAAATCAAAAGATATTTTAATTCTCATGTAAACTCATTATAAATTGTCTGATAATGAATAAAAATCGATATATAGTTTAAATATTATGCACACACTCTTTAAAGTCGTTGTATATTTGAATAAATTAGATGAAATTAATAAAAAAAAATATAGAGCTACTATTAGGTATACTTTTTCATAAATTAATTTTATGTGTTAATAATTAAAATGAAAAACAAGTAAGTATGTTTCATTTTAAGTATTAATACATACAATGCATTTCCACCATGAATTGACAGTGAACACCATAAAAGTAATAATGTATTAACTATAAATGATCAAGCCTTGTCACCATGTATTTTCTCTATGTAATAAACATAATATGATCTTTTTCGTTTTTGATAAGCAGAAACAACAATAAATAGATCTTATTTTTAAATAAGGTACATAACTTTTGTGTACCTCCACGGGAAGCAATTTGGGAACCGCCGGGTGCCACTGCTTATGATACAATATAATAATATGGACTATTATCATAAACATTATCGATCAGAATTCAATGTTTTGTTATTTCCAGAAACACAATTATTTTAATTAACTGAATTGACTAATTAAATTTTTTTTTTAGTAAAATAGAAATACATACTTGTCATCGTTCGTTTTTGTCAGAATAATATAGCTATTATATTTATTCCCTATTGTATTATGTCAATCGACAGCCAGTACTACCAACTGAATAAAGATATCCATTATTACGATTCTCACAGACAGACAAGCCGTATTAACTTCTTAGTGTCTTTACACATCTTCATTTCTTAGAAGTGTCACAAACACTTCATACGTGTGATCCCTGATAAGTGGTGCCACTTTTTCTCTAAGTATGTATACGTCAAATCACAATGTATGTAAATAGGAAACCCACATGTGTGGCGGGCAATTGTGACTCTTCTAAAAAACGCTAACGTTTAAGGGCTTTTACTGTACACAGTTTTGCATCAACATATTTGACAAAATTGTGATAAATATTCTATAAAAATAGAATAACCAAATATTAGAACCTTTTCAAGACTGAAATCTGACATTGAAATATAATTACAAAATTGCAATACAAATGATAATAGGATATTACAAAGTCTTTGACTTCTCAAGAATTACTGTCGTGACAGAAGTCATTTATTTACCAACAGGAAGATAAGTAAGCGGCGGCGTGTACTTATTTTATGATGCATTCCAAAGGAAAGGGTTAAATATAAAACAAAACATTCCATAAAATATATATGGTTACTGAATTTAATAGCGATAAAATTATGGCCTGATGAGTGGCATGATGTACAGCAAACATGTATTGTACCTGATTTTGTGGGAAATATACCATTTATGATGCGATGGGGTAAAGATGTACCTAGAAAAAAATAGCTTTCCTTCATACTAATCTTTGATTAACCAAATTAACTGGCATTTACATGACCACTCAATAATTAAACTTTTCAAAGAATTGAATATTTACTTGGCAACACCTAATGCATGTCATTTCTTTTTTTGAATTGACGCATTTCTTAGTATTGACTGCAATAAATAGTTAATGTCTTACATAGAATAATATGTTTTTTGTTTACATCATAAATTTTGTCAAAAATGTTTGGCTAAATTAGTTACTCAATAAAATTTCCTAAATGTGTCATATTTATGGAGAATTTCATGTGACGAATCAGATAGACAATCAGCAGATTGAGCAAAATATTCAAATAAAATTAGTTGTGAATATCTCATTAGGCGCGTGCTGACTGAGTGAGCAGCCTCGGGCATTTGCATCGCGAAAATCACTACGCAAGGCAGCTCGCAAGCCGGCTCGCAACAAAATTAAGGTCATGCGAGGCAGCCGTACGCAGCACCTTTGAGCATCGATAAACCGACAACGATTAGATCGCTTGTGGCAATGGCCGGGCGAGGCGGCACGTGCGTTTGCCTCGGGCAAATCGTGTACTGACTGAGCATATTATATTTTCTATGGCGAAACTGCCTCGCGACCACGCGAGGCTGCTCGCTCAGTCAGTACGCACCTATTGACTAGTAAATGCGCCAATTTAAATTAAAAACTTTTGATAATGCAAAAATAAGAGTCAATGTTAGTTTGGGAGAGCTTTGAAGCAAATACCATTGTTCTGAATCATCTATCGCTAGTTCAAATCGTCATCGTTCACATCGTGCATTTACTGACTTATGTTTTAGGGGTACCTACACTTACAAAGATATTGTAATGCACCATAAAATAAAGTTGTATGCCTTGTTCGACTTCATTGAAAGAAAAAAAATTGGATATTTTTAAAATTATTTAACGAAATATAGTACCTACTTACTTAATCAGACTAAAATTAGTTATTTCCATCAAGTAGTTACTATATAAGTACATACCACATTAACATGAGGCTCAATAGTTTTGACATGAAACAAGATATAGTCGGAGGGGCGCCGAGCAAGAAAAAGTGATTTAATAGATATAAGTACCTACTATTGAAATTAGTAAACATAACCATTATCACATTAGCCTTGTCTAATTAGTGCGCACAAGAAATCATACTATGAATATTAAAGGTCAAAATTGTTTCACCAACAGATGAAATAGGTACACGCATGACATGGAATGGTAAAAAGTGATAATATCAAGTTCCCACACCATGTAGCCTCGTAGCGCATAATGCATAATATCTCCACTTAATAAATAAGTATCATTATGCATTTTACTATTAAACCGTACTAATACCCCGTTTACACGTGCATGGATGTACTGTGCACAGTAAGAAAATATATGGGGAATAATGTATTATCCTGCAGTTGGCAAGATTGCATACATAAATCAAACAAGATTGGAAGATTCCAAATTGTGATGATTTATTGCGCTTAAGTAAGATTATTTTCGATCTGCGCCTGCACAGTAGAGCGATTGGGGCGAATATGCCGGTAAAAAAACGAACTACTCATTTTGAGCTCCGATTTTCGATACGACCTATCAGATAATAGTATAAAATGACAACCTCGCGTCTCGCTTACTCTTGAAGAATGATATTGGAGAGACAGTCAGCACTTTTACGTGTAAACAGTTATTGTCATGACAGTTTAAAATAAGCACAATTGCCAACAGTAATTCCATGCATGTCTACAGGCGTTATAATAATGGTAAAAAATAGTTGATTGTAGGTAAATATACAGAAATCCAAAACAACAAACACTGATGTCGATGATTTCACACATTTGGTGGAGATAATATCGATTTTATGGTTGTGGTATTTTGAGACTTACCAAACCAAAACCTAACACAAAACATGATTATATTTTTTTCTGACTAGAAAAGACAATATGGGAAACTGTATACTATAATATTATATTGATGTAATTCGCAATACATTTAGATACTACTGATCATTGATTAGTCTAGATTCAGACTCTTCACATCAAATAAAATGTTATTATTAGGTATACTTAACCTGAGACTATTCAAAATTTTGTTTGACAGCTAAGTGCCATGAAAACTTTATTCTGTCATTTCAAGTGTCAATGCTTAATCAATACGTCGCTTGCATTATACTAAATAGATATTGTCATAGTAAAGCTTCTGTTTGTTGGAATTATGAAGAATACCATATCAAATAATGCTTACCATCTTCGGCGGATCTGTGTTCTTTGCTTTCTTTTGGTGCGTAAATTAGCTGGAGAACGAGAGGTCTTCTGGTGACGATGCCAGTTCCGCGAGGCAAAAACGAGCGGCCAACGAGACTTTCAATCACTGAACTCTTGCCGGAGCTCTGGAATTCAACACCAATCAATCAATTTAAATTTGACCTTAGTACTCGACGAGGATCACAACACAACAAAGAAACGAAATACTCGCCTACGCCTATTTCTACACTACAAATGGCAAACACAGATGAATTTTTTGATGATTACACTTTAATCCTTATTTCAAATTAATTAAGGGTTTTATTTCACTGTTATGCAACTCAATATCAAATAAAATTACCTGAGAACCCAGAACGACAATTTGGGGTAGTTGAATAGCATCAGCTCCAACGGTATTGAACACATCTTGTAATTTATTAATTACAGGAATTAGTGCTTCCATTATATAGTTTTAAATCTAATGCGAAATAAAAGCGTCTGCTGATATTTCCCGATATGAAAGCTGATATTTTATAAAATATTTTCAAATGATCACTTCCAACCGACAGAGAGCAGCCATGTTAGATTTACTCGAGTTTATGTTGCCATATTTAATGAGAATAGAGGAATATTATTATGCATGATGTCATAAATTTTTTGTGCGAACTGCGAAGTAGTCCACAAACTTGGCGCATGGTTGCTTTTACATAAAAAGTATTCACAGTTAGGATTTTGATTAAAATTCTAGAGGGATATTATTATTCAGCAAACGCTTCCTAATAAAACATAATCAGAAGCAGAAGCACCGATCACGTTTCAAAGGTCCTATTAATGTTCTTGTAGAGGAAAACATTTTTTTTAGAAATAAATAACGTTCTGGCCATGTTTTACTCTTGTACCTACCTACTTATTTAATCAATAGTAATGTAATATTATATTACTTTTAACTCTAATAATCATAAGGTAATGTTAAAATTTAAAATATAAATCCATATATAGGTATTTTAGCAGCACTTTCAGAATAAAATATTTAGGGATATTTTTAGGAATATTGACCGCTAGATTTTAGATGAGGGTTTCACATATTATATAGGTATAGGTATCTAGGTACCTACTTTTTTAATACGATATCATACCAAACACACAATAATTGTGTAGGTACAAAGAATATAAGTAGGTATAGTAAATAGGGATACTGTGGAATTCATTTCATCCCTACAATGTATCTACAAAGTCACCTCAACATAAAAGAATAGGTTAAAATAATATGATAATCGAAAAAAATTTAAGTTTATCTTGTTTTATACTCTTTTCCGATGCATAATGATTTTGCTTTTACTTCTAGTTACTTTCTTGTTAAGTTATTGATATAATTTTTTTTATATTATCTCTCTATTTCATTTGAATGTCGAATTAATAATATTAACATTGTCGTGTGCATGAGATCTTTTAGCGCAGTGCAATTTAAGAATGGAGCATATTTTCCGTGCTACTACGCATATGAATAATTATTTATTGTCTATGCATGTATATGACGTTTACGCCGTATATTATTATTCTGCTATTGGTAAATTGTCATTCTTTGTTGTGGCGCAATATTTAAAGTTTCACCGTAGGTTCGATAAAAATATTTTTTTCTCACGATATTGTGAGTTATTTTTTCAGAAAGCTCAACCAATATTCAGTAATGCGTCCTTGGTGCTTCGAAATTTTCTCACGGCGCTCGAAACCGGGGCGACGCGGTCTTTAGATATTTTCAACAAATGATTTTCCCATTTAAACCGAAGAATACCTACCCGTTAATATGTGCCTTTTGGAGGAGGCCTTGTAAGTGATATGCGTATGTCGATAATTGATGAATTTTCTTTTGGATCAAATTTTATGAAATACGATGAATAATTTTATTCTAATACTATCTTATCGTTTGGCTATTTATCGATACAAGATTACACGTTTTAATATTCCTGCTAGTTTTTAAACCATTCCTAGTGATTTATTTATTAAATTTTAATGTTAAATGCTGGCATAAGATCTGGATGTAATTCATTATGAATACTACTGGAATTATGTGAGTTGTTCCTGTTTGCGTAAAGCTCTTCACGTTATATTATTCAAGCTTGTACATTCGTGTTAATTTCAATAAGTACCTACCTACATAACACCATTTCTTTCCCTGTCCTCAGTTACGAATGTGTTTGGTTTCGTTTAATTTTCGAGTATCTTAACTAACTTAAAGTATATATAAGCTTAAATCATCATTAAACGACATATTCGAATATCCTGTAGCGTCCCCTTCATAAAATCACGTATCTTAATTATGACATTAAACAAAATTAAAATGCCACCAAAATTAAAATGTTGATATTAGATTCCACGTGGTACTATGATAAATTCTATCAAGCACTGTGGAAGAGAAATGTCAAAGCGAAACAGCACAGTGACGTCCCTAGACAAAATGCCGCCCCTGGACAGCGCCAAAATGCCGTCACATTTTTTGTTAAACAGTATTTTTCATCATCCGCAAACGTGTCGTTTCTGGTCACCAAGGACGTCGAAGGGTAGCGGAAGTAAACTAGACATCGCGAACACAACAAAAAAGTCAGTCCTGTTAAACCTTTCATGTTAATTAATACGTTTTGTTTCCAACCAGTGAGTTGAATTTTTAATGGAAAGATATTTTCGTTATTACTAAGTTTAAGTAGGTAGCTATTTCTATATATAGGTACCCAATGATTATCCTCGATTTGCCGCCCTTCGAGTAACTACCGCCCCCAAGCAACGCTCAATCTCCCTACCCCCACGGGACGTCACTGGAACAGCATGTACATTCTAGTTATATGCCATCCTAATAATTTGGATCGATTGGCCGCTGTTAACCAATCCTCCAAAAGTAAATGAAAAACCACGCTGCTAGTTAGCTTTGTGCATCTAGTTAGTAAGAATAAATTTGTCGACTATGATGACACGGCTGCATTACAAAGCCTCGCGTAAAGTGCGCACGTGAAAGTGAAAGGTCACCGCACGTGCTCGCATCTCTGTCGCTCAGAACACAGGTAACAGCATTCAACTGCAGCTGATTAGAGGAAATGCAGTTGCTTCACCACGAGTATCACGACTATGCCTCTGGTGATGACGTAACAGAGTAAGCAAGAGTAGCAGTTAGCAGTGTCTCTGACCCGACACCCAACGGTTGTCAGCGTTGTCGCAACACTCGCAACGATTCACCAAATCTTGTTCAGTGGGTACTCGCCCATTCTACAACAGCAACGGTTTATTATTAAGTGTTGAATAAAATAGATAGGTACTTTGTTCTTCATTTTACGCCATGTATATGTTGGTAATACATATTTGGCCATCGCACGGCATTTCAAAGCTCTCGCATCTCATTTTATAATACTTATTTTTATAATTAATTAATAACAAACTCGAAATATCTGAGGGTGCATACATTAAGTATGTGCCCCATGGCCCCAGAATGAGGGGGCTGACTGGGCTCTAGCCTGGGGGGCCGGGCTCAGGAAGGGCCCGGCGTGACGAGTCGACCAGATAAGTGAGATAAATGCAGATCACAAATTTGCTCTCATAGTAAAAAAAAGTCGCATGTGGCGCTATTTCACTTAAATGGTATTAATATTTTTAAAATATTTGGTTCTATGATGCAATTTTTAGCTGTGTGCCGATACTCGACAATTCTTGACTCTCAAAAGGACAACTAAAAATGGATGTACAAACATATAAAAATCGCTAAAAATACACCTTAATTTTACTGCATACACCATTTGGAAAACACAACTGCAGTGCGTCAACTGCCTTTACCCTTAGCGATGGGTAGGGGGGCCCGGGCCCGCTTCAGGGTGTGGGGGCCATGATGATACTACCCACCACGTAACCTTGCAATTTGGTATAGATTTTTTGAATTATCTGATGAAATCAGCCAATCAGGCGCCTGGCATTTACTAATACACAATACGCAGTGCGTATTACACACAATCTTGTCACTGTGTACAATTATTGCAAAGTTACGTGGAGGATACTCTACCCTACTAGCAGGCTGGCAATTATGGCAACAAGTTATAAAATTAACTGTTTGGTAATTAAATGTGTACTTAGTTAACAGACTCTCTTATATTATTTGTATGATTAGGTTTGATTGTTTAATAGATTTTCAGAGCTCAAATCGACATTCAGAAAAATATTTTTGGAGAAATACTAGAAATAGCATCGTGTTTTAGGTAGATAGGTACTACGAAAGTTGAAAATTTTTAAGAAGGTAGGTACTGCAAGTATTTTGTTCTTTTCTGAAAGTATTTTAGGTTTAATAATATCCACCCGTAATTATTATAATATGCTAACAACAACTATTATTACTTTTTTTACTAAATACAGAAAATAGTACCTACTACTTACTTCCTACGTTATAATAATGAGCTGTCTTTTAAAACAGTGGTCCCCAACCTTTTTATCGCCACGGACCGGTCAACGTTTGATAATTTTACCGCGGCCCGCTGAGGGGGGGACGTTGTTTATATTTTAGATTGTTTTGATTTAATTGTATGTAAACATGCCTTCAAAATAAAATACAGTTACACAAAAAAAATGAATATAAAGTGATTTAACATTTTAACTCACTAGAACACTAAATCAATGAGAACCATGAACTTGTTTCTTTGCAACGAGATGGTTCCATCTTGGTGTAATAGGAGACAATCACACCCGAAGTGTGTTGCTTATGTCCAGCTTATTCTGTTGTTTTGTTTTGGTTGCTGTCATTGCAGAAAACCCCGCTTCACACATATAGGATGTCGGCAATAGCAAATGGCAATAGGGATTTAAGTGCTGTGGTGGCAGTCTCAGGGTATTCCGCCATGACTTTAATCCAGAACACCGGCAGAGGCGTAGTTTTACGGCCGCCATCATTTGCAATCTCTCAGCTCCCGGTTAACCTCTCGTCCATGGAACGTCGCACAAACCCGAGAGAAATCTTCTTCTTCTTTTACGGTGCTACATCCCGGGGTGGGATTTGGCCTCCTCCACAACGGCTCTTCACTCACTCCGGTCTCTCGCCACACTTCTCCAGTTACCGGGTCTTCCTATATGAAGCCAGTCCACTTCTACGGCGTCAGCCCATCTCCTTCTTGGACGGCCTCTGGGTCTCTTCCGTTGGGGTAGCCACTTCGCCATGATCCTTGGCGCTCTAACTTCAGGAATTCTCTCCACATGTCCCGCCCATCGTAGTCTTTGGGACTTACAGTATCTTATGATTGTTTGCTGTTCAATCAGCTCTTCCAACTCGTGGTTCATTTTTATTCTGTAGTTCCCATTTTCCAACGTGGGTCCAAAGATTTTACGGAGTATTTTGCGCTCGAAGACAGCTGTTTTCCTCGTTTTGAGTTAAGCACCAAGTCTCACAGCCATAAGTGACCACTGGCCTTATAATTGTTTTATAAATTAGAAGTTTACTTCTTCGGCCTAGAATTTTCGACCCGAACAGTCGCTTGCAGGCATGCCAGCATTTATTCCCGGAGATAAGGCGGATTTTTATCTCCTCTGCTGTCTTATTTTGGGTATTTAGGCTGGATCCGAGATACGTGAACTTGTCCACCCCTTCATATGCATGCTGTCCTATGTCTATATTCTGCAGCGGTACCTGATCGCGTGTGCTGACCATATATTTAGTTTTTGACTGGTTTATTTGCAGCCCAGCGTTTTCTGCTTTTATTTTCATAGTGCCACCATGGTCGATCATCCTCTGTTTGGATCTGCTTGTAATTACTATGTCGTCAACATAAGCGCAAATCTGCGTTGCACTGTTATCTACCCATCCACTTATGTTGGTTTCACGAGCTATGGATTCCGAGAGAAATACACCACAGTAAATAAAATGGAAATAATTTAATGTTCCTTGGGCGGCCCGGTACCATTTGATCCACGGACCGGGGGTTGGGAACCACTGGTTTAAAATATGTATGTAACAACTTATGGTATGATTTTTTCATATATTTATTATTAGCGCATAAACACGTTAAATTTCAGCAAATTTCTAATAGCCTTGTAAAGTAGCAAATTACATTTTAAAGTGTGCTAATAATATGATACAATGTAAGAATCCTTCAGTTTTCTTTGAAATCTGTTTCATTTATTTTTCAACCAATCGAGTTTCGGTCAAAATAATTCTATTCTTTGACGAATACAATATCATAATAATATAATTCAATCACTTCTTACAATAATTAGATTTATAATACTATGTTCAAAAACTCAACAGTATAACAAATATAAACTATAATATAATTATCGACGAGACGAAATGGAAAATTAAACGAACTGGACCACTCGATAATTTTCCAAAAATATCAACATATTTATCTAATTGTATTTGTATTGTAGGTATAACGTGTACGTAGCAGCAAAGAACTAAGGGCCGAGAAGAGTGGAGGGACTATTGGAAGGCCTTCATCCAGCAGTGGATCGACCCCGGCTGATGATAGTATAAAAACAAGTATGTAATATTTATTTACCTAGATCAGACGATTAAATAAAATAACATTCTTAAAACTTGTGGCATACACACGTTGTTATAATAGCGCCGCAGGTGAAAAGCTTATAGACACGTCATAAATAATATTATTTTTACTGAGACTCACATATTTCGTATTAAACTATTAAAAATACTATTATGGGCTTCTTATGGGGGATTTTTTTTGTTTTTACTCAAAATCGATGTTATCTTACTTCTTAACCTATTAAGTCCATACCATGGGCTCAAACACACATTGAAAAAAACAACAGCACGTGAATTTAGTATCAAGTAACTATAAAATAAGAAAATTTAAGTAATTAGGTAGGTAATTGTTATTAATTATTCAGGAACCGGAACGCAATATTTATTTTTTTCACGAGATGGAGCGATAATCTCAATGATTTCACAAACCGCAGCTGTGCTCCGGTGTGCTCTGGTGCATTTCGAACCCTGAGTAGGTACCTACTTAAACACATAACTTAGAAGAGATTTAGAAACATAAGTAAATACATACATAAATCGGAAACACCTCAGTAATATACCTAGCACATTGGTTGGCATGCTATGGATGCCGGTTCGAGTCCCGCTTGGCACCATATTTTCCAAGATTTTTCTAATAGGTAGATAAGTATTTATATCACTGAGTTTTTTTTAATTACGTAGGTATGTTCCATAAGGAATATTACATTCTTAAATCGTGAATAAATTATTCGTTGAATAAAAAAAAATATATTACTATATACGTATAGGCACACTGAACACGGACAGTGTAATCACTGTCTAAAACGTTTTCTTGAGATTTTTCTAATATGTTTATTTATGTGTTTTTTACGTTATTGTATTTTCATCGTCGAATAGAACATTCATTTCTTTTATAATATATTCAGTTTTTAATAAAAAAAATGTTGCCTACTATATATTTTGATGCAATGAAAACCCACTAAAATCACAATTGCAGACCCAAAACTGGAACAAGATGTGCACAGTCTGGGAGCAGATAATACCTTAATAAACTATTATACAAAGATAAGTGTAAGCCATTTGCTCAGACTCTATACTCTATAGTCTATTCCAGTGCACCGCAACCGGTGTGCCGCGCCGAGGCGATGCTAGGTGTGCCGCGGTGCATTGCTTCAAAAAAAAAAAACACAAATAATTTTGTATATTATTGCGTACATGGCTGGTAATATATTTGAGCACTTGGATGGACTTAATAAAACAATGCAAGGTCAGAATGAAAATATATTGACGTGCTCTGATAAATAAATTAGAAGGAGTTAAGATAAGGATCTCTACAAATGTACCAAAGGACCTACCAGCCTACCCCATTGATAACAAACAATTAATTTTGGATCCATCTCAAAAATATTTAATTTCGCTGCAAAAGAAATTTCATCATTACTTTCATATAATCAATACGACTGGATTCGAAACCATTTTGCAAAAAAATCCGAAAATTCTATAGAAGTGCTTTCCCTATAAGTTCGAGAGGAATTGGTTGAATTGAGAAATGACAGGACGCTAAAACTGAACTTCGCCGATGTTCCATTGGCTATTTTATGGATTTCGGTTAATAAAGAATATCCTCGGATTTTCGACAGGGTTGTCGCAGTTCAGCTTCCATTTACTACGACATATCGAGGTTAGAAAAGTTTTTCAACTCAAGTTATAATTAAAAATAATAAGCAGTCTTGCTTGAAGGGTCTTGACTGAGAACTTTGTGTTGCTCTTTCAAATATTAATTCAAAATATATAAAACTTTTACGTTCATTGAAATAAGCTCAGTTATCACATTAATTAGTTATTATACTTATTGATAATACAAATACATGGAAATATGTATATTTAGTTCTTCATCGTGTGTTATGTTGTTTGTATATTTAATTATTTGTCAAATAAAAACATAAATTATTGTAATTTTGGTGCATGGCCCTCACAAGGGGGGGTTGATAGGGCTCTAGCCTGGGGACCCAGGCTCAGGGGGGGGAGCGTGTCAGATCAACCGGATAAGTGAGATAAGCACAAACTACAAATTTGCTTATTAAAATATTAATATTTTAAAACATGCGATTATAGGATACAATTTATTATTATTATGTCAGTAGGTACTCGACAAATAATTATTCTTAATCCGACAACTATAATTCGACAACCATAATTCAAGTGGATGAATTAATAAATACAAAAAATCGCTAAACACATAATCAATACCATTAATTTTACCTCTAACACCATTTAAAAAACGCTATTTTAGAGTATGCGGGGTCCATGTTTTGGTGTAGGTATACATTGTTTTACGTGTGGTGTGCCGCGGAATTCTGGGAAGACTTTTAGTGTGCCGTGGGTGAGAAAAGGTTGTGGAGCACTGGTCTATTCCGTAGGGGTGAAGAGGGAGAATAAAGGCCTCACAGCCGTGCCGTGCGGAATAAATTCACAACTTTATTTACTTATAACCTTTTTGTTAACAACACATATATAATTTATAGAAATAAAAAACCAGTTGTAAATTAAGCCCAATCAATGGTATTCGAAAGATAGATGTATCCATCAGTCGCAATCAAAATTGATTGCAAAATAATGAATACTGATTGGCAAATAATAGTTATTGCACGATTCACATTGTTATTATTTTATTAATATCATATCTTACAGTTTACACTTACATAATAATAAAAAATCGTTCAATATTTTGTAATAAAAAAATATTTTTTCATAATGTTTCATGCTCTGATTAAAAAAAGATGGTATCACCCAAATTATAGAAAACTCAGACATGCAATAATTAATTAGCATCGTGAAATATACATATTGTATCTGTACCTATGTACAAACGATATTCATTTTTCAATAAGATTCAAAGAACTATTATTTTTTCACATTCTACATTACCTGTTTATCTTTATTTTTTACAAAAATACATAATTTATAATATGATTTGACTTTCTTTTGTTGTTTCAGTATGTTTAATAAATTATTACCATACCAATTCGTGATGGCTTTAGGGAGACGGAGGACCGAGGCTTTCAGTGGTTTGGAGGCCACCTTATAGAAAAAATTTCCTGTGCGATAAACTGTCATTGGGGTTTCAACACATACTGCCAATAATAAAACAAATTTGATTGATTTTTAGCACTCAGTTGGTAAAAATTACGTATATTTATAAGATGTTAATAATACGATTATAATGCGAGGTAATGAGTGTAGATATTATAAGATTTTTTTTAAAGACAGCTATTATATTTTGAAAATACCTACCTAGATATATTTTATTACGCAGAACGAATTGAATACGTGAAGATGGAAAAAGAATTTAGGATAGTAAGACCCGTTTCAGACGGGACACCGGTGTCGCGCTCGATATAATATAGGAGGGCTTTGTATTCGATAAAGGTATCTTTGTATTATGTTTATGAACGCCCCAGAGCTAATGAGTCAACGCATAATTTCGCGATATAAATTAGAACATAAAACTGGCTGCGGTAATAAAAACAAGTGTATCGACGGCTTGAGAATGTAGCTGCCGACGGAAAAGTGTACCGGGCACGCGTTGACTCATTAGCTCTGGGGCGTTCATAAACATAAAACAAATGCTCTTTTATTCGAATACAAAGGCCTACTTATTATATACGAGCGCGACACCGGTGTTCCGTCTGAAACGGGCCTAAGTTAACAATTTTGGTGTCTTTCACACACTTAGATCGATAGTCTAATCTCTAATATCTCGATGCTTGGTATGTCCACGAAGTTGGGGAGGATCAAGTGCGCCGTTTTAGTAAGATGAACGTTGAAAAACACTGACATAATAATAATATACATAAAGGCTTTTCTTAAACATCTGGTTACTACCCACTTAATGTTTATATCGAAATATATTTGTTATTTTGTTTATGTAAAAATAAAATAAAACACAAATAAGAATAATTATTATTAACTTCGTTTTTGATGCAAAAAATAAATATTCCACACCCACCGAAAAATAAAGCCACTGACGAAACAAAAGTTTCTCAATAGGCGCGTCCAATATCGTAAGTATATTAATTAAATTACACGATGTACGAGTACTATGCCAAAAAATGTTATAATGATTTATAACATAAAGAAGAGATTTATTCATTACCCGTTATGGATATTACGGCATACCATTTATTACAGTAACCTTGAAACTACTCCGTAATAATCTGTGGGCCGAAAATCACTGTACTTATTCGAAAGCCACAATAAAACTATCATGCAGCTTGGCTATGATACAATGTTTATGATGACAGCGTGCATATGAAAATATTTATAAAAATATTGTAAGTTTGTTTTATAGTTTATAATTTAGCAGTGGCGTAAATATGTTTTAAGAATATATAATTATAATTCGTCACTGTACAGGCCAATTGTCGTAACCCTCAAATATCAAATTGTTCAGGAAGTGAAAAAAAACTGTGGGCATTGGATTTACTTATTATTTTATATAATATTTATTTATGATTTTATTACAAATTGAGTGAGTAATTCTGTACTTACCCTGTGGCTTAGGTTTAGAGAGGGTTCCAGCATTTGGCTGGAATATTTTTTATCAAGTGATAAATGGCTTAAAAATAGTTTTAAATTATTTTGATATGAAATATTTTTTGGGATTTATGATACATACTTGGCCAGTTCGTATAAGAGTATGCAATAAGCCGTTACCATCAAAATGTCACTTTGGTGATAAGTGAGGGTTACGGCAATAATTGGCCTGTACAGTAACGAATTATTATAAACATCTGTTACGAAATTAATATGTTAATATGAATGTAATTTCTGTTTTAGATATAAAAAAAGAGTTTACGATTTTCTTCTTATTTTTCTTCTATCCCTGATAGTACACAAAAGTAAATTACCACGGTCGATCCTAAATCAATACGTGTGGATTTTGAAATTGAATTTGTATAAATGTATCTTCTAAATTGTTTGATATATTTTTTTCTTTGTTCTAATTACGAGTTATTATTGGATTTTTGTTGGTAAGTACCTATTCATTAAATTTAAATGGGATCGATGTACATAAAGATCAAAAATAGTTGAAAGGGAAAGGGGGTACGAGAGAAAGTGTTTCTAGACTTTATACTACTTATAGGAACGTATACTACTTGCAGTCATAATATTTTGTTGCCTAGGTTTTATAACAGAAATGTCTGTTTATAGAGTGACTACTATACTGTATTGTATCCATTGCCATCTCCTGACCCCAGCCGAGCACGTCTCTGGCAACCATTACCTTGTATTCGATGTTTGAATAACAGTTTAAATCTGACAACCGAACGGGTCGGGCCGTAAAATTGCTCCATTGGTCGCTCATAAAAAATGCCGGTACATTTTCCATTTTCATAACCTAACTTTGTATCTTGTGATTCTGATTACTGGTAGAAGTGACGGTTAACTTATTCAATACGGTTGTTATATTTAGTAGTCTTCGTTAGGAATAAACCAACGTTTTAGTAATATCATGGTAATTGCTGTTCATTAGACAGTGTTTTTGGCGGTAAAGACCGCGACTTGAATTTAAATCGCTGAAAAATCTAAATAAAAACGTTATTTCGACTCGGTCATTGAATATCGTATAATATTCGCATCTGTTAGTGTAGAATGTAGATACATAAATACGTATAATGAAGTAAACTTATTTAATAATGAGTGTTTACTGAGGTTTATCAAAACAATAAAATTAACGTGGAGTTGTGAGCGTTGTGATAAATTAATAATACATTTTAGTAACTACTAATGTTAGCTGTCTTAAACTCAACCATAGAACTGTTTAAATTTTTGTCGGTAGGTACTTTGTTCTCATGGTAGATTGACTCACTACCGTCTTTATTGAAAACCTTACTAAACCTTGTGTGCATCATTATTTTCAATAAAATATGTGAAAGTAGTAAAAAAATCTTCTGGAAGTGAATTGTAATATCTACCGGTATGATCTGTCTGACGTTGGTGGTCAACTTTGAGAGCTCATCTTCGTTTTGGGCTATCCGAAACTAGGGATTGCAATACCTGTATTTCAAAACCGGGATTCCAGTATTTATCGATACCGAAATACCGGTTATAAATATCCAAAATACCGATATTTTTGATATTAAAACGTTTGCTTTTTCGAAAACGAATTTAATGTTTTTTCCTTATGACTTGCATTACGTCATATTCCCTATTAAATTGGGTAGAAGCTCTGTGCTGCCAATACGCAAGTATTTTTAGTGCATACGCTACTCTGTACTTTTTATGTAAGGATTTCATCGATCAAAATACACCATTAATCCTTTAATTTAACAATTAAAAATACAGGAGAGCTTGATTGACATTTCAGATATCTTACAATACCTACCGGCTCAGCTTGCAAAACATACAGACTTCTGTGCACTTTCAAAATTAGTATTTCTATTATTATATTTTTTAATGTCAAGAGAATATTATGTAAGCACTTAGATACGTTTGATATAAAATATTAATGTGTTTAGTTTTTTTCATATATGTTACTTATATAAATACCGATATTCAATGAGGAATACCAAAATACCGGTATTGATATTTTCCTTCGGTATTGCAATCCCCATCTGAAACAGCACCTCGCTAGCTACCTTTTATTCCAGACCAATTTTTAATGTTTTTTAACCACGCGTTTATAATAATATGTTCTGTTTTTAATAATTGCGATTAACATTGCTAAGTTATGGTAATATCACATTTAATTAAGCAGAAAGATACTTAACGAGAAATATTGATTTTTACATATCTATTATTTTAATTTGAATATACGATAGATGGGTAAATATAAATAATAATTATTATTGGTAGATAGTATTTTATTTCTGCTTAGATCTTAGATCAATATATTAAACTGAGTTATTGTATAAGCCATTATCTTTCAATACATGATCTTAAAATTCTCTGCTTGATTCCGAAGTAGTTTAACCTACATAGGCAATATAAAAAAAGCATTACATAAAAACCAGTATCGATGGAACGTGACAAACCCAATGTTAAAACTTAGATAACATAGAGTAGGTATTACTTTGCAAAAATCATGCCTAGCAAAAACTATGTAAGTAGGTACCTAATTATTTTTAAATTCAATAAGCCAACATTTAAATGCAGTCGAGTTGTCTCTACGTCATATTTTATTTATTTTATTACCTACCCAAATTAATTTCCAACGAAAATGATACTGTAATGACTAATAACGTCTAAATATATTGTTATTAACCATTTAACAAGGTTATCAAGAAATAATCTTGATTTTAGGGGATTTAATTCAAGATACTCTGTCATAATTACGGTGAATTACAAAAAACTCCGCTAAATTTCATTATGCCCTATGATTTCATATATATATATATATATATATATATATATATATATATATATATATATATATAAAAAATATATTATTATGTAGGTAGTTATAGGTATAATAATAATATATAATGATAAATTTTATTATCGATGATTAGTGAACAGCATTGTACCTATGGAGTGACAGCTATTATTTAAATCTATCATGCCCCCCACAAGGGAGGGCTGACAGTGATTTAGCCTAGGGGGCCGGGTTTAGAGGGTGGGTGGTGTGGCGGGTCGACCAGTTAAGTGAGATATGACATACACCATGAATTTGCATAGCAATAGCATACAAAGTCGCCTGCGGCACTATTTCACTTGAAAATATTAACATTCTAAAATACGTGGCTGTGAGATGCAACTTGATGTGGTATCATGATTAATATACGTGTAGAGTTTTATTTTATAATTATTTTTAGTGTATTTCCAGACTAACGAAAATAACTATTTATCTAATATGGCGAAGGGTTGCATGTTACTTGGCTACCACAAAAGGAGTGCTATCAGTGTTTCATAATATGATGCCGAGTGCTAACAGCTCAATAATTAAAGTGGATTTATTTATAAATACAAAAAAATGCTAAACATACACGGAATACCCTTAAAACATCAAAAATCGTGGTCTGAGGACCGGATTTAGGATGTGGGGACCATGAAGTCAATATTTACTCAGTATAACGTTAACAATTATTAATTAAGTTGTACAAACGTATTCATTAAGTAGCTGTTCGGTTACTCATGTTAGATGATTCTGATTTGATGTCAAAACCGAAATAGCCAACAACTCAACAACAATAAATTACTATCAATAGATCAAGACTCATTAGATCGGCTGAATGGCTGATAAATTATCAGTCGATAATCTTTCCCCATATTCACCACCCCATGGAGGCCCATTATGTTTCACTTAGGAGCGAACATGGTGTATTACATAGGTATTACTACAACAGCGATAATTATAAATTTATATAATTCATGTAGGTATAACTTAATAATAAAATTATTATACGTTTAAAAATGATGTAATCTAATTTATTATCATTTACAAAAATACCATTAATTTCATTATTTGCACATCCATTGTCGGCCGCCGTGGATCACGGGCTTAAACCCACGGCTGGTCAATATAATATTAATTCATGTTGTGTATATTGTGTGTTCGATCCAGTACAAGATTCATATGGTTTGGGCGAAGGACTCATAACTATTCCTCATAAAATATCTATTAATACAACCACCACCATCCGAAGGGCCATGATAATAATATATTATATTGTGGTCCGCTTAGGAATATAGACATTTGAGTACCTAGTTTAGTATCAAAGTGGGCCATAAGCCATTTACAAAATTTTACAGGAGACTCACAAACATGTGTGAAGTGTCCGTTTTTCATATAACATTCACATAACTTTAAACTCAAAAATCTCTATGAAAACTACCGTTTTTTGGTACTTTTGGTGATTTTTTTGAAAAGAGCATCAGTGGGTGAATGAATTTATTGGGAGATGGCGTTTGGCCCACTTTGATACTAAGCTAGTCTGTCTAACTATTATGTAAGTTATTACTTAGCAAGTTAATTCGTATAAAATTAAGTAGGTAACTTACCTTCGAAGAATAAAAATTAATTCAATGGTCTTCCTCGAAATGATTTAGGTATATTACGATTTTTTTAAAAATTCTAGAATGCATTGTAACAAGTTAACTGACTGACTAACACACAAACTATTTTGCTAAATTGTTTAGGAAATCCATTTATTAGTCAATTTTATTGTTTGTACATTTTTTACGTAAGAAACATAATTTTAAACTTAATATAGCGGAATGAAGTTCCTTAACGCTCGGAAACTTAAAAAATAGTGCTGTGATAAAAAAGTGATATGAAGGTGAAAAACCTTAATTTTATTTTTGTAATAGTGATAACTGTGATAACCTCTGCACGGGGTGCAGTCGTGCCCCCTCCTTGGGCGGATCCTCGCATCAACCCCTGTGCAGCTCGTCCGAGGGGATGGCAAATGCTCTACTGGCCCCTGGATGGAATGTGTTATAAAATATTTAAGGTAAGCTGGTCAAAATACTCGTACAATTATTTGTATAAATAAGCTTGAATATTGTAATTAAGTACCTAATTGATTTACTCCGTTTTTTTTATTAAAACTGGTTGCTAAAGCCTATACCTATATTATGACAAAGAGTTTTTACCACAGAAAAGAAAAATAAATAGAACTCTGATCCAAGGTCCTGCAAACGCTGCAAATTGAAGCAGGATTTTAGAAGTGTGCGTTAATAGGGTGGACGGACAAAAAATGACCTTCACAGCGCACACAGAGCCGCATCATTGATGTCTACTTTTTATTAGAAATATTTCATACGAAACAATATAATATTATAAATACATATTACTAATATTGGTGTTTTAACGCGTTTTTTAAATTAACATACTTTTCACACACAGTTATGAATATACTTTATAGAAATTGAAAAAAGGATATTAATTGTATTTTGTAGTAAGTATATTTCTATGTTTGTACATTGTACAGAATAATTATGAAAAATATTAAATATAATTATTAAAACCTCATCAAACTTATACGTGACATAATATATAAGATTAAGTAATAACAAGATAAGTACATAAATATTTACATACAAAGGTAATTCTAAATAGGCATAACATTAATCGCATTTATAATTATATATTAACAGAAAATATTATTATATAACATATAAATCAAATATCAAGTTTTTTGACTATTCTGTCGCATGTATAATGGAAGATCTCTCTAAATATGGCATCATCACTTCCCTTCCGAATAAATATGGGTAGGTACAAAAAGAAATTTTAAATAATTGCTTACTTGATGACAAAACGGTATCTAAATACACTACATTAACGGTGAGCAATAATTAATAACTGAAACATTTAATCACTTGATTTTATTTTTTTTATTTTATAATTAAATTGAATATTGACAGTAAATAAATGCACATTTACCTATGCATATTGCATATGCAACAATAAATCATTTGATTATTATAAATATTGTCTAATATTCCCTGTCTGAAATGCGGCCCTGTTATTCAAACAAAATACACGCATTATATGCATTACAGTGGTGCGCGTCGCACTCGTCAATAACGTTTAACATTGTTTGTGCGTGAACGTCAAATGCCATGCAGAAAATAAATTTTAATGCATGTTACGATATTGACATAAATATTCAAAATAACAATAAAAATATGCTTACTTGTGAAATGTAGTTGCACTATTTGTTTTATTTTTCATATTTGTATCATTACCACAACTTTTTACTGAGCAGATTGCTATTTTCAATTTTAAATGAACATAAAACCGACAGTAGTTGTCAGGGCAACGCACAAGTTTAGAATAACGTTTTATTAACACGCGTTTAATGTTATCCTTACCCGAGATCGGTTGCCTGCGTAGCCTTACCAGTTGGGTATTTCAGTTCCCATTATTTCTGAGTTCCCTGGTTTTTACTAATAAAAAGAGAGTCCATGGGCATATAGTTGCATTGTAACACTTGATGGAGATTTAAGACGTTTTCGGTTCGGTTGAATTTGTGAAGCACATTATACGGAATGTGATAGATTCAGCTAGATGAAATCCGGCTCGCTACAAATATTATTAAGATATTTGTGATGTGTTCATAATATTATTATGTATGCACTATAGAAAAGTCAATATGTTTAGTGTTAACAACATCACTTATACGTAGGTTCCTATATTATTTGTAAATGATATGCAAATGGCGGTCTGTTGTTGACACTGTTAGATTGATTACTTATTTGTGTACCTGCTGTCATTTTAGAATTCACACGAATATAAAAATAATAAACTTATTTTTATCAATAACTAATCAGATTCACTTTCGCATACATAAAGGGCCCATCTCATTTAATTCAACATCCTAGATATAAGCCATTTATAAGATATTAGCTATACATAGATTTAATGTTTTTTTGTTTATTAATAGGTACCTAGCTGACGATGCTATATTTAAATTAACGATATTTTTTTTATATTAGCATTTATTTCTAACACCATGACGATGGTTTTTTATCGATAGGCACCTACCTAAAGATATTTTCAAATAATAATATATTTTTTAACTTATTAAAAATGTTTAAACCGAAGAAACTAAAAGTACCTACATAATAAAATCTGTGGAAAGAGTCCAAAAATTAAATATTAGTTTAGATAATGCCTGCATTTATTACTTGGTATCGTCTAAGACTTCACCCCCGTGAAATATGGAAGGAAAGGTAGTTAAGAAATACTTACGTAATAAAGAAATTACACTATATAATAATAATAATAATATGATTGTTCGATTACTAGTTTCGCACTTCTTTACCCGCGTCTCACTTCATATTGTTGCAAGTGTATTATTTTCGAGATGAAGGACGACGAAGCGTGTAGTCCAGGGTTGGCAAACCTTTTTACGTACGTGTGCTAGAATTTCCCAAATATTATTTTTCGAGCCATTTTTCATGATGAAAAATAGTTTTTAAGAATCCTATATAATAAATGATGATGTTCTAGATACCACTGACAGAACATAGCACACGTCATATAATAGCTTTATCGCTTTTTTTAAATACGCCATACATTTCGGTCCGACAATTTCGAAACTGTCTGCCAAAATTACTACTACTAGTTCCACCACGTTTTTGTTTCTCATTTAGTGCAGCCATTTTTTGTTGGTAGAAATGAAATTGTTTGTAAATGTATAATCTAGTTTGGTTCTTTACGTACAAATTGACATCAGAATTGGTCCGATCGGATGAGGTATTTTCTCGCTACAGTGGTCTCAAGCTATTGTAAATCGATAAAAATTAGAGGTTAGCTGCGTGGCATCCCCGCCGCCTGATGACGTTAGTGCGATAATAATTTATGTGATATATTAAGCCTAAGAAACGACCTATGCAATTATATATTTACATTAAACGTAATGCTTATTCTTGAAGAGTATTTGCGTGTTATTTTTTATGCAATGCGATCTGTAATTTATTATTATGATAGGTTTTTTCTCTCTCTTTAAACGCGTGCCACGCAAAATCATCGCACGTGCCACTAGTGGCACGCTTGCCATAGGTTTGCTACTAGTGTTGAAGTCTATAAATTTTGCTAGTTTCATCAATATTGGTGTAGTACAACAGCTGTGGCGAACCTAGAGCACCGAATAATTAAATTTTGATGTCTACAATAAAAAGAGTTCTTAATAATTAAATTATAATAAGTATATGAATTATTTGTATAAACGTTGTAATATGTATTTAAATTTAAAACTATAACCGATAATTACACTACCTATTTGATTTTGTTCCATGAATTATTATGATTACTTATCATCAACGCAACATAATACCTATAGGTTCTGTTATGGGTTGGTTTTAATTAAAAGATATTATTAATTATATTTAACGTTTCTTT
Source organism: Rhyacophila brunnea (assembly GCF_057557595.1). Taxonomy (NCBI): domain Eukaryota; kingdom Metazoa; phylum Arthropoda; class Insecta; order Trichoptera; family Rhyacophilidae; genus Rhyacophila; species Rhyacophila brunnea. The sequence goes on from NW_028233350.1 coordinate 26,479,472, forward strand.
TATTCCCGATTTATAACACAAAATCACATACAATTATTATTTCTGGTAAACTAATATAATGTTGAATATTACAAGGTACACAAAATTACAAGGTACACAAATGCGTCCTTCTTGTGAGACGTCCAGCTGTCGAGTGGTTTGTTATTCTGGAATACTTCTAGGAAGGAAACAATAAAAACAAACAAAAGAAATGAACAAGATGCGACATGTTTCAGCCGCTCGAACCCGCTGGGTGACTAACTAACGGTACAAATTTGAATGGCACATAACACCTCCCTTCAAAAGAATAAACTTATGGTACACAATTTTTTTACCATGAGTTTGGTTAAAGAAATTATAATCATATTAATACATTGGTTTTCGAAAATAGATTTTGTTGTGAACAATAGATTGTGATGTGTGACAAATAGATTTAGAACAATTGAAGTCATATTACATACAGGTATATATATTTTTTTTTTTTTTTTTTTACATTTAGAAAGACAATAAAATTCTTAATATTAGTACATATTATAATAAAGTAAATAATAACATAATCCTTTGAATGAGATTATTTATTGTGAGGGATCTAAATTAGCTTGCTTAATTCTATTTGTGTGAACCTTAACTAACTTATTCTGAACCTTAATTGTAACATTTAACGGACTGTTAACCTTGACAATTTCGTAAGGTCCTTGGAAATTAGGAGATAATTTTTTTGATTTATTTATTTTAGAGGCGTTATTGGTTAAGTATATTTTATCACCGATTTCAAATGTTCTTAATGTTTTGTCCTTGTTATACCTTATCTGAGTTTTTTCTTTTCCTTTTATCAAATTGTTTCTAGCTATTTCATGTGATTTCGTTAATTTAAGTTTAAGATTATCGATAAATGAATCGTATGTGTACTTGAATTCAGATGTTTTTAGAGCTGTCGGCAAACTTGGTGGATTTCCAAAAACTAATTCGAATGGTGTAAATTTTGTGGCGGTATGCGGAGTAGTGTTATAACTAAACATGGAGAATGGAAGCCATTCATCCCAATCGGTTTGATTCGGAGAGATATAATGTTTTAGATAATCAGCTAAAGTAGCGTGACTTCGTTCTAGGGATCCATTACTGGTAGGCGTATATGCGCTAGTTTGTATCTGTTCGATTTTAAAAAGTTTGGCTACTTCCTTGAGAATATTTGAAGTAAAATCCTTTCCTTGATCGGTAAGTATTTTATCTGGAATTCCATATTGACAAATAAATTTTGAAGTTAGTTCCTTTGCAATGGTTACTGCTTCATGATTCGGGATTGGGTAACATTGAGAGTATTTTGTTAAATCGTCTTGGAGGGTTAATATATATTTGTTTCCACTTTCGGTTAAAGGTAGAGGACCTACTATATCTAAAGCAATACGTTCAAATGGTTTTAGACTGGTGGTAGTAATTTCTATGGGCTGTTTTAAGTTTTTTTGGGATATTTTATTTTTTTGGCATGATTCACATTGTTTAATATACATTTTAATATCCTTTTGCATATTAGTCCATCGATATTTAAGTCGTATACGGTTCAAGGTCCTGTGATATCCTGAATGTCCGCTTAAAGGAGAATCATGGTATTCCTTAAGTATTTGTGGAATTTCATTGTGATTAGGGTTAATTATTGTATTATGACAAATAGTGATATTTATATTTGAGTTATTGAAAACATATTGAATAATCTTTTTAATTTTTTCCCAATTGAGGTTATCCAAACCACAACCGAGTCGTGGAAATGAAATATTTGGTTCTTTGTTATTTTTAAGAATATTTTTTAAATTTGATAATGCCAGAAAAACGGAATTATAGTTTGGTTTTTCCCAAAAATTTTGTTTTGTGATTAAGTGGTAAATATTATTTTTACGAAATTTTGATTCGAGTACATCTCCTATTCTCGAATGTGTACTAACTAATTCATCATGATTGGTAATGATTGTACTTATTTCTAAAGCTATCCCTTTGGACATTGATTTATCATTTGAAATACAGTGCGCAATTGATTGTTTTTGATTTAGAAGGGATTCGTCGATTTCATTTAAGTTGACATTGAAACGTTCATTTTGTTTCTCGAGAAAGTCATTGTATGAATATGAAGGATTATCGGTAAAAGGATTATTTACAAGAACAGTATTTTGATTTTCGATTCGGGACAAAGCGTCAGCATTAGAGTTTAATTTACCTGGTTTATAAATGATTTCGTAATCGTATTCCTCTAATTTTAATCGCCATCTAATGAGTCTAGAACCGGGATCCTTAACATTAAAAAGCCATGTGAGAGGACGATGATCCGTGATTATTTTAAATTTTCGGCCATAGAGATAGGGTCTGAAGTGTTTACAAGACCAAACGATCCCGAGTAACTCCCGTTCAGTCGTAGAGTAATTTGTTTCAGCCCTATTTAGTGTACGAGATGCATATGCTATAGGAAGATCTCTGGATATAGGTCCTTGTGATAATACGGCCCCTATAGCAAAGTTTGAAGCATCCGTTGTAAGGTTAAACGGTTGCGTGAAGTCTGGAAATTGTAAGACTGGTTCAGTAAGTAATTTATTTTTTAATGTTTCGAAAGCATCATCTTGAACCTTAGTCCATTTGAAAATTACATCCTTTTTTAATAAACAAGTAAGATTTTGAGAAATTTTTGAAAACTCTGGAATAAATTTTCTGTAATATCCTACGAGACCAAGAAATGATTTTATATCTTTGGTATTTTTAGGCTTGGGATAGTTTGTAATTGATAAGACTTTTGAGGGGTTTGGTTTAACTCCATCTTCGGAAATGATATGTCCTAAGTACGCAACTTCGTGACGCATAAATTCGCATTTATCCGGTTGCAGTTTAAGATTGTGCTGGTTAAGGCGTTGAAAGATTTCGCGTAGTTTCAGAGAATGGGATTCTATGGAGTCAGCGTATATTACAATATCATCCAAGTAAACAAAGCATTTAATTCCTTGTAAACCAGAGAGAACATTATTCATTAGTCTCTGAAAACACGATACCGCATTTTTAAGCCCAAAAGCCATTTTAGAAAACTGATAATGTCCTTGATCAGTGGAAAAAGCAGTTTTAGCTGAATCTTTAGGAGACATGGGGATTTGGTGGAAACCGGAGGCTAAATCTAGAATTGTGAAATATTTCGAGTGACCCAACTGATCTAATATTTCGGTAATATTAGGAATCGGATAACTATCATTAACAGTTACGTCATTAAGCTTTCTATAATCGATAACGATTCTCCATTTCTTTTTACCTGATGCGTCATTTTTTTTAGGTACAATCCAAAGAGGCGAGGACCATGGTGAATTGGAGTGTTCTATTATATTTTGCGAAAGCATTTTCTCGATTTGATTTTTAACTTCTGTCTTATGTACTTCCGGATACCTGTACGATTTAGTATATATTGGTACTTGAGATGTCACAGGTATTTCATGATGCGTAGTGTTTGTATGGGTTAATAAATCACCATCTAAATGAAATATATTATTGAATTCTTGACATAATGTTAAAACTGAATTGGCTTCTTCCGTATTTAAATGGGATAATCGTAATTCATTTTGAATTCGTTTATTACGCGATGGATTATTATCTAAAGATTCTAAAGTATTTGCAAAGTAAAGAAAACTTTCGTGTTCATTAAAAGGTTCGAGGTATATGTGATTAGACAATATATTAACCGACTTTTCACTATTATTAAGAACGGTCGCATATACCTTGTTTCCAGGACGTACCTTAGTTAGAGCACGTGATAGGAATACATCTGGAAGAATTTGAACATCTGGTATTATACCTTGGTTAATTTCAGGATTTCGAACAACTAATTCTATAAGTGTTTCAGATCTAGGCTTTAAGGTATACATAGGATTATTGATTTTATTGAATATAGGAATAATTTCATCGTGTATATGTAATGTATTAGTTTCATAGTCAATTTTTGCATTATTATTGACGAAAAAGTCATGACCTAGTAATCCGTCTAAAGGAACATTAGTGACATGGTTTGGAATAATGTGAATAGTATGACGAATTTGCATATATTTTAAAGGAAATGTTAAATTAACTGTTCCGATAGTTTTTACTGGATTCGGAGAGTTATCGATACCTTTGAGCGTGACGAGTTCAGTTTCATTAACAAGTTCGTTTCCATCCAGGGAACTTATTTTTACTAATGAGATGTCGGCGCCAGTATCAATCAATAATTTTAGATTTTTTTTTCTGTATATGGAAATTCAACATACGATGTACTTGGTTCTAATGAAAATATTCTGCCTGAATGCTTTGCACGTTCCGGGAGGAGGCAGGTCTCCTGGAGTGCTGGAAGTTTAAAGTGTTTGGATAATTTTGCGAATTTTGTGAATTTTGCGGAGATTGATCGAAAGAAACATTTGGATTTGTTTGATTAGTTTGAAGCTGAGAAGGATTCAAATTATTTTTAAAACGATTATTGTATTGTCGTTTTCTGCACTCTTCGATTAAGTGTCCTGATTTTTTGCAATACCTGCACACTTTATTTACTGAAGTTTTGAACTGATTTATATTTTGATTGTTGTAATTGAAATGATGTGACTGATTATGATTATTATTTTTATAGTTTATGTGCATACCTTTGAAATCATTTAAAATCTTATCCTCGTCTATAGCCACGTTTGCTGCTTCTGTTAATGTTGTTGGCTTAGACAATCGAACTACCATAGACGTTTGAGGATGGATTCCTAGCATGAAGGTATTTAGAGCACTATCCTCGATTTGTTTAATCCGACCTTTTAACTCGTCGTCATCCTTATGTATTAGTCTGATTGCATTGATGAGGTTATTTCTGCAATTCTCTACACGCTGAATAAATTTGATAATAGGTTCTTTATAATCCTGTTTGCAATTTCTGAGTTCTAATTCTAATTGAGACGTATGTTTATTTTCACCGTAAGTAGTATTTAGAAAAGATTTGAAATTGTCATAAGATTCAAATTTATAATTCGAAATTGTATATTTGGCGTTGCCTACTACGCAGTGAATTATGTATTTTAACAGGATGGGTTTTAATTCATTCGGACATATTTCAAAAGCCGTATCACAGTCATTAAGAAATGGGTATAGATTTTTCCTTTCTCCATCGAAGGTTGAAATAAATTTCATCAGGGTATCTAAGCTTAGTGACGACATAGTATTATTGTAGTTATTGATAATTTTCATATAAATGAATGAATAATTAATTTACCGTTCTGTTGTGGAGAATAAATACCTACACTTTACACTGTCACTGTTATATACACTAAGCACTTGACACTCGGAGATTATGTCTTGATGATATTGGAGATTTGAAGATCTGATGGACGCTTGAAGAATATGAAGCTGTAGCTTGAAGATTATGAAGCTGTAGCTTGAGAATATGAAGCTGGAGCTTGAAGATTTGAAGTTGGAGCTTGTAGAATTCGAGTTTTGATTTTGAAGAATTGGAGAATTGGAGATTATTCGTCGAATTTAGGAATTTGAAGATATTTGAAGACTCTTGCTTTAATGATTTTGATGATTTAGGAGAATATACAACTTTATATTATTAAATAGATTTTTAATTTCCGTTCGTTTTTCACAACGATGTACTTTAAAAAAACAATTAGTTTATACGTAATATTATTATGTGTTTTATTTTTAGGATTCTTGCTATTTTTAAAGAATTTGAATTCACCGTTAATTTATTTCACGTTATTTTAGCTTTATCCACACTTCCTGACACCAATTTTATGTTATGGGTTGGTTTTAATTAAAAGATATTATTAATTATATTTAACGTTTCTTTTATTCCCGATTTATAACACAAAATCACATACAATTATTATTTCTGGTAAACTAATATAATGTTGAATATTACAAGGTACACAAAATTACAAGGTACACAAATGCGTCCTTCTTGTGAGACGTCCAGCTGTCGAGTGGTTTGTTATTCTGGAATACTTCTAGGAAGGAAACAATAAAAACAAACAAAAGAAATGAACAAGATGCGACATGTTTCAGCCGCTCGAACCCGCTGGGTGACTAACTAACGGTACAAATTTGAATGGCACATAACAGTTCTAATGGATTCAAGCTCTGTACTATTCCATTTCAGTCGTTTTTTGCGACCCGGGTTTCGCCTTTCGGCATCTTCAGGCGTCGTGTACACTCACCAAAGGCAAATACACACTGACAACGAACACCCTTAACTCCAACTTATATAGTAAATCAATACAATAAAGTAGGTAAAAACTCCATTACCTACCTATTTAGTCAGAAATCACAACAAAAAATACAACAAACAAATAATTATGAATAACTGAAGTAAAAAACCTAATTAGTAAAAACCCTCTCTTATTAATAACAATACACTGGACAGCATATTATTATAATACATCGTCAAACCTAATAATAGGTCAAAATTCTTTATAACAATAAGAATACTACACTCAAGAGGTGCAAATCGTCAATTCTAAGAAAAAATAAATAATCGAGTTAACTAATGAGATATTAGTCTTTAATAATACTCTTACAAGGTACCTACTTTTAAAACATTATTTTTTTAACAAAGTTTAGGTTGGAGTTAACGGTGTTCGTTGTCAGTGTGTATTTGCCTTTGGTGAGTGTACACGACGCCTGAAGATGCCGAAAGGCGAAACCCGGGTCGCAAAAAACGACTTAAATGGAATAGTACAGAGCTTGAATCCATTAGAATTTAAATTCAAATTCCATCAAGTACCTTCGGTCGAAAGTATTAATGTTATACCTATAGGTATTGCATTTTTATAAATAAGTCGAAACTTTGTTTACAAAAACACTAAAATATAGATACGTATTGCCAGTCAACAATGTAATGATTTCTTTATTACATTGGGTACATTATACTGACGATTACATAATATTATTTACTGACATAAAAATGAAACACAACCTTTGAGTTTGGTAAATATTTCGTTGGTCGATTCTCTTCTCATCGTTTATTATCATAATCTACTATTGAAGACTTACTGAATGATTATTCAATTATTATAAGTAGTTGAAAACTGTAATGAATAGAAAATCAAAAATATTACTCAGTGATGTAGAATTAATGTGTTCATGACGTTGTTTGGAAGACAGATCATTCAATATAGTGATATTGTTATACTATTTTTATTGTTACTTTTAAGTCGTATTAAAATTGAATATATTTTGTAAATTCGAAATGTAATAAATTTAATTACTCTTAATTTTTAACACATGTATGAAATATTATAATATCAACGTCAAATTGAAATCAGTTATTAGCATTAAAAACGCCTCGAAGTAAAAAATATTACGTCAGACTACTCCATACTTGGAATCAATCAATCAACAAGACATCATTATTAATATAGTTGTAGGTTGTACGCTCTAAAACTAAATAGATTTGCAAAGAATCTATTATACATAAACATAAGTAGACGTAACTATATAATAATATATCTATATACATGTAATTGTATTGAATATTTTTTCAGTAAAATGCAGGGCCTCATTAATTATTAAAGTGGCCTTTTCGTTTTTCTTATGTGCCATATCCGTCGTCGGAGGTCGGTGAATTTTTTGGTTATTATATTCCCTGTCGCTGCTCTGAACAGGGATGGAGTGCTGAGATCATCCCAGTCTCTGAGATTTTGTGAGTGTAGATAGTATCTCCGTTCCATATATTAGAAACAAAAAACACGCCAACTTACCATTTTCATTCTTCTTCTTCTTTCAAGTCCCAGGTTTAGATTGTGGCTACATAGTATTTTCCTCAGTCACGTAGAAGCCGTCCTGCCATTCTTGATTCGGCATTTCACTTCAATGGTATGGGCTCAGCTATCATGCAGAGTTCAACCAAATTATAATGGAATGTGCTTTCTCCAAGGGCACTACATTTTCGTTGTATATTCTGTCATCGACGGATACTGGGTGTGCGGTGGTATGACTTTAAGAGCAACGAAGAGATAAGAGAACGCACCAAGCAGTCTCTCATCACGCTGAGAGTGAATAAGCGACGTTGGACCTGGCTCGGCCACGTGCTGCAGATGCCAGAAGAGAACCTCCATCTGGCTTGCCTGTTCTTTAAGCCGACCGGATTCCGGCCTCCTGGAAGGCCGCTAAATACTATTTACAGAGTGTATACGGCGAAACTACGGGATGCTGTTGGACCTGGAACGAAGCAAGAAGACTGGCGAGCGACAAGGATTCTTAGAGGCAGAGCTTAGTGGTGTCCATATGCTCCAATTAAGGGGCGGATATGACCGAAGAAGAAGAAGATTCTGTCATTTAGACTATTTAGAGGAAACTTGCTTAAACTCTCATGTATTTTGTTTTTTCAGTATTCCCAATAAATACATAAAGAATTAAAGTTGCACTGGGCCCAAAAAAACGTTCGTCTATTTTTTTTAAACAATAAATCTTCTTGTATTTTTTTCGAAAACTACCTTATAATCAAACTCTAATAAATTATTTTAATTTTCGTATCGACAATAGAGGACGTGAACATGATAACTATTTACGAGTGTCATCTACCTATTTATAGGTTGTAGCAATCTAAAAATACTGGAGAAAACTATCGCAATTAATTTATTTTACAAGCCGGGGCTTTGTCAATATAGCTTTATGGTAAATACGGATCTGGTAACAGGGATGCCTAGTTGTACATCTTGCATCATGTGTATTCAATATTTTTAAGCCTGGGATACGCATATCTTTTTATTTTATTGTGATCGATAATTGTCACAGTTAATAATGAATAGTTGTTAGTAAGTTAGTAAACTAAATGTTGTAAAAAGGTACATACAACCTCTTTTGATTTATAGTCAGTATCTGATGAAGGAAATTCGAAGTTATCGAATTTTAACTGGTGAAACTTTATTTGGCAGTGGGTATTTACAAAACTAGACTAGGTACTTGAACAATTATTTTTACAAATTATTACAACGTTTTTCTTAGCTCGTATTCTTATTTGTCCGGTGGATCTTTGTCCGGTACAAATCTTGCAATCGAATTTTAACTAACTTCCCGACTAGCTAAACATTTGAAACTTTTAGAATATATCAGAACACGATGCCAATGCATTTTTTTTAATTTTAGCCATCTTTAAGTAGAATTGAATTAATTTTCAGTTAATTCTGTTTTGTATGAAAAGTTATTTTGATACCATTATTGGTTGCTAGGAGTCTGGGGTCTTAGCAACTAAATTATTAATAAAATTATATACGTGCGTTAATATGGAAATCAATATGACATATTGTCAAGTACAAATTTTATTTTTTTGATCGTTTAAGCTAGCCAAGTCAAGTTTATATCGTTCAACAGAATTTAAAAACGTCGTATATAAAAAGTTCTTTTTATCTTGTAATTATTTTTGGATTAGAACACTTGAATGACGTCATTTGAAATAAATATGCTAGCACCATGGTTGTGTAGGCAGGGATATGGTGTTGATTTGTAATTTCTTACCGTCAATTCTTGGTGGAATGACATTGTATTAATTTAAAAAAATCTATGTAGTAATTATTACACATAATTTAATAAACTTCTACATACTGTTTGCTTAATGTATTACCTAACACAAATAATGGAAATAACATGGAAGAAAATTTCACTGCGGTTGCAATATTTTATGAAACGCAGTTTGTAGAAAACAAATGAAAATAAAATTCAAAATGTAGTAAATATTTCTTTAATTTATTAAACATGAAAATATCTATTGTGTTATCTATACCAATGAGCATAATATCTGAGTTGTATATTTATTTGATTCGGAGCAAAATAAAAAATTGCACAGTCTGCAACCGGTTGGACATCCGTGTCTTACGTATGAACATCATTATTTACATCATCATTCTTAGAGTAACATAATATTGGTAACAAAGATTATTTTTTTCAATAACGTTTCTTTTCTTTTATGCTAATGTCACAAAAAACTTTAGAAATATATTTAGCATTGTTTTATTTTCTTTTCAAAGCAATAATTTAAAATTGCAAAAAAGAAGCTTTGAATTAAATGCACACCTAATACATTATTGGAGACAATAGAGATTTAGTTATATTCATCTTCCAACAATAAAAAGCATACCATTATTCAATTTAATTATAAAATATTTCAGTATACTAGTTAGCAAATAATAATGTTATTCCTACGTAGTTTGTGAGCCAATTAAAAAGAATACAATATTACAGACAGTAAAATTGTTATATATATTGATAACTTCGATTGGATTATTATCATTTGGGTACAATCTACATTATACTAGATAGATAGAAAAAAAATTTCAGTTTCATAAAGACTAATGAATAGAATTATGTTTTGCATAATATGTATATTATCTACATATTACAGTTTGATACGTAGGATTTTTTATATCCGTTTTGATTCAAGTTACTTTTTTTACAAAGATATAAGTGAGTACATCCAATACTTCTTACAGTATCATTGGATATAAACAAGTTAGTCGACTAGTTATAAAATAATTTGCGGTTTGTCGTTCGAACTACTCATTGATATTATAAATGTAATTATTATGTTATAACGAATTTATTGTTTTTATAGGGTTATCTATCATTATATTTTTTACATGCTACGAAGTTATGTAATGCATAATATTAATAATACATTTATAGCAGGGGGTAAACTTTTTCGTCAAAGGGACAATTTTGAAATCAAAAATATTTCGCGGGCCGCGCTCTTTCTTTTTTAAATATTTTCTGTTTTTAAAAAACATAAGACAAAAAAAAAATTCATTGTGTAAACTAGGGAATCCAATCCCGAGCCAAAATTCTGATCCCGGGATTTCGGGATTACAATTTGAGAATCCCGGGATTGGCATTTTTTCCATTGTTTATATAAAAATTTTATATTTACAAATAACATTGATAAAATTGGTCAAAAGTAAATCTAGTATAATTTATACTATATAAGACATTTATTGTTAATATTGCATACGTTCAATCTTGGAAAAACACAAGTTTAACGGAGTAAATAATATTGTAATATAAATAATAATGTGAATTTAATAGGAGATTGCTGTTTCTGATAGTAAAGACTTTGAATGGATTAGCGAGATTTAAAATAGTATAGCAAATAATCATGGCGTACTTATGGCAGGGCTCGAAATGGACTGGAACGCACCGGAGCGCCGTTCTGGGTCATAAAATCCTCAAAATTATCGCTCCGTTTCGTAAAAATATTAAATTGACCATCTGAGCGAGATAATGGCATAATAAAAAAAAATCTAACACACTTTTTTTTAATATAAGTGTAGGTATACAATTAGATAACTTAATTAACATAAGATATAATAAATAAGTTAATATTATCGTAAAATAATCGAGCGCTCCGGTTCGTAGAATTTTCCATTTCGAGCGCTGACTTATGGCCTTTCCGCTTCATAAATCTAATAAGTCAGTCAAATCTGAAACTGCCGTAAAACGTATGATATCATGGTGGAATAAGTTTGTTAATAGTGCGAAGCATTGTTTTTTTCCAATCTTTCAATTTTTAATAATTTATGTGAAAAAATAAAATGAATCGGCAACATACACATGGGTATAAATTAAACTTCATTCAAACTCAGTTTATTTCTAATGTAGTTATTTTTTATTAAAAGTATTTTTTCTGTTATATTTTATTTTCCATAAAAATGGATAAAAAAATCAATCCCGAAATCCCGGGATTATGTTTATCAATCCCGGGATTCATATGTATCGAAAATAGCTCGGGATCCCGGGATTGGAATCCCTAGTGTAAACTAATATTTTTAACTAAATATACATTATTATTAATTTTATTAATATACTAAAAAATATATTTAAATTTTTTCACATTGTGATTTTTACAATTGTTTGTTTGAAATTAAATCCTGAAATCTAGGCTCAAATTTTGTGGTGTGAATACGCAAAACAGATGCATGGCAGATACTGTGATATGGTTGTCTGTTAATTTTGATCTTAAGTTTAATTTATTAATGCTCATTGTAGAAAATGTTTTTCATAAAATAAATATAGGTACTTCCAAATAAAGAAGCCATTTGATGGGCATGTTTAACTATATTTGGATATACATACCTGAAGTGAAAGTCCTTTGTAGAATACAATTAAATTCTTATCACGATAAGATGCTTTTGCTTCCAAGTTCTCTTGCAAATCTAATAATTCAAACTGCATATTTACGTGAACAGCGCCGGGTTACATTAAAAGGTATCTTGAAAAATATTAAACTTCATTTGATGTTTCTTGAAATCCAAGAAGCTCTTAAGCCGGCGCTCCATTGACACGTAAGCCAGACGATTTACATTCTTCTGACTTTTTTTCGTGTGGAGCACCCCAGATCTGTGGACTTTTTAATCCGCAGACCAGGCTCGTTGGATTTCAAAAATGTTTGATATTTTACTCACTGAGTTGCCAGACGTCGTCCGTCGATCACTATGTATATTCGATATGACATTAATACGCGATTATTCGGACCGAAAAAAATCTGTAATTGTTTTAAACATTTTCATTGATTATTTTTGTTAATTTACACTTTAGAAAATGAGAGATTTATCAATTATTTTTTTATTTGTATTTATGAAATTCATAAAAAAACCTAAAACTTTTGTTGTTTTCACTACTATATTATTTTATGCACATCTACCTATAAATAACACAAAATTATAGAATTATCGGAAGACATAACGATAATCGCAACTTTTGACTTTTGACAGCTCGACTTTTTTATTCGTTCGTTGATCAGTAGCAGAGCATAGACAAATCGGACGATTTATTGTCCTCGGACTTTTGGCACGCCAATGGAGTGCTGGCATTAGAAAATTCATCTAACACGCATTGAATGATCTTAGAATATTTTTCTGATCGAAGAATACTAGAAGCCTCGGTAGATCCATTCAAAAGAGTCTGTCATGCTTCCAAATAACTTTTCCAGCATCGAATTTTTGTTGATTAAGTCAAATCTGCTACTCTGAAGCCTTCACATAATCAAAGATATCGGAAATAAACGCATTATTTCCTTGGATTTTTATATTTAACTCGTTGATAATTCCAGTAATGTCAACCAACAGCTGAAATTTACGATGATTCAAAGCATTTTTATGGTGAAATTAACTGTTTTTACCACAAAATCCATAACATTTTGCATACACAATCTACGAGCTACAGGATTTACAGTGGTGATTTTGGATTATATTTTTCAACAGAACCGGTAAAATTTGATAGCTAACAACACAACAACTATGTCAGCAGCGCGCCCGTAACTGCGCCTGCGCTGAACCCCCTCACTTCGCACATCCGCATACACAAATATCCAAGTGTCTGACCATTCATTCTTGCCAGAGGATATTTAATTTCAAATGTAATTTTTAATATTCGACAAGAAGAATAAAAAATAATACGGATTTAACATTAATCTCGCGGGACACACCAAAAAGTCATGCGGGACATACTTTGTGAACCCCTGATTTAGAGTAGGTATTATAGTTTTAACAAGAGGCACGGTGTAGGAAAACATATAACATTATCAATTACATTATTTTTAAGCATTATTTCATTGCAAAATAATTAAACAGGAAAACTAACTACCCCAGTTTAAAAGTCTTGAGATTACCTTGATACAACATTTACAGATTCACTACCAACTCCCTAAATTTGGATTAATATGTACATTATTACCTATTACGTTAATTACAGTTATGGGCTATGTAAATGTAATATATTTATTACGTTATCTGCTTAATACTTAGAGTAAGTGCAGGGATTGTGGAACACCCTTTTTATTTTTGACTCTAGTAGCCAAAATTGTATTTCTTTAATCAATTTGAAACATTTATTTAATAGATAATTTAATTGGGTACTTATATTTACATGTAGTGAAATGCTGTATAGTTAAAAATATAAACTTTGTCTTATATTGAATTAAATTTAAAAAAAATGAATAAATTCCACATTACCTGCATAGTGAAGATAATATGGAATACTATTTCAGATGTTACATAGTTCAGTAAAAAAAAATGATTAACAACAATATTCGCAAAAAAGGATTCTATTCACCACTGGGACAAACCTCATAAGTCAAATTCTGACAAATTACACCTCGTACCCATACATATTCTTCAACATCTTTTGAAAATGGTTCAGTGCATAACATGCATGCACAAAGCATCCATTGAATTTTTTTGTGCTTGAAACATTTCAATAGATTCCATGTGCAATGAAGAATCTTTGGAGCCTTCGTTAATGCCATAAAAACTATCGCAACTCGAATCAGATTCCGTTTCACTTTTAACCTTTGGAATATATTCCACATTACCTTTAACAAAGTATTCCACAATACCAAGTTGGACCCAATTTCAATCCAATAAGTATAAAATATTAAAGGCTTAAATGTATTATAAATCACGTGGTTATATTTAATCCACATGAAATAAGGATGGCTTTACAATTACACACAAATAATTTAATTACTTTTTACCGGAGAATCAGCAAATCAAACACGAGCGTGAAAAAAGTGAGACCTTCCAGAAAATCATGTAACGCCAGATTAACAAAAACATGGTTCTCGTAAACTGTTTAACCAACAATGCCGTGAGTTACCGACATTATGTTAGTTTTAACATTAAACTAGAAATGGAACTATTTATATAAACGATAAATAACCATATTCCACATTCCCTGCACTTACTCTATAGTACGCAAAATAATTCATTACATTTTCTGATATTAATCTGTATGTACATTGCCTCGTGCTATTAGGCTGTAGCAGCAGGTAAGTATTCCGATTATGGTTTAGTTGGTTTAGCATCTTATAATGTCTTACGTAACTTGAAGCCTCATTATTGGAGTTAAATAAAACTGACTGAATGGCGATTAACTAATAATAATTCTCTTCCTCATTGCTTTTAATACAAATAAATGCAACCTCATAAACCTTAACCATCTGTTTATCCGTAAAGCGAGAAATTGAGATGTCACGGAATTGAATAATAGTTTTTCATAATATGAACATAGGTAATGAACTTATTAAAATTATATAATATTCGTATTATTCAAATCAATGTTTACATACCTAAATAATATCTTTAAGCAGAGTAGCTACTTGGCTACCTATATGTTATCTCCCTTTTTGTGAAAATATGTCCTACTGAAATTTTTCAAACAATTTTCATAAAAAGGCATGGTGGTGTTTATACCGCGATTGCTATCACTATATAAATGTAAATAGGTTCAAACCGTTATGAGAAAATCACTCGGGCAGCGCCACTGACAAGGCGAATTTAGAGTATGTTTAGATTCATAATAATGACATCTTTCACGGAATGAGCATCACCAAGTGGAAGTTTCATATTTCTTAAATAGATATGGGGCAACTTAATTATAATATGAATGTATGGTAATATTGGTAAGTAGGTATGTAATTTATTCATCATGAAGTCTCTAGTGTTGAAATATTTACTGGGTTAACACGACTCCCTTTACCGTTTTTAAGCCTCATGTTAAATAAAAATAACTTATAAACAATTTTTATTAATTTTTGACTCGATAATAGATAGCAGTTGTCAAGTGAAAAAATGTGATATAAGTGTTTATTTTCAAAACTTGACTTAATTTTATTGTATTATTAAGACGGCATTTATGTAAGTACTTTACAAATGTTGTATCCGGACAAAATAACCGCCGGACTCTCTGCGACATTGAATAAAATTGATACCTACATTAACTTTTGTTGGTAGGAATTATTTAAAGATTAAATTTAGGAATTTTCATAAAAAAACAGTAAAATAAGCAGCGCTCGAAATGAAAAAAAATATGAACCGGAGCGCTCGATGTTTTACGAAAATATTTGTTATTTAATTGTTTTACGTGTATTTTATAAAAATAAGTGTGTTAGATTTTTTGTTATATAGCCAATCTAGCTCAGAAAGTCAAATTAATTTGTCCACTTGACACGAGCGATAATTTTGGGGATTTTATGAACCGAAACGGCGTCCGGTACGCTCCGGTTCATTTCGAGCCCTGAAAATAAGACAATTTTTGACTACAGATGATTTTTTTTAAATACCTATGTCTATCATAAGTTCATAAGTAGATATTATACGTATTGCATGAAGATGTCAAACCCAAAAGTTTCAGTTATAACAACAATTATTATTATTTAATATTGCATGGGTGTTAAATAAAAAAATCAACGTACTTCCTTATAACGGTTATAACTATACTAATCCAATTCGTTTAAATTGATCTATATAATATGCTATTTACAGGTTGTAATTGCACGAGAAACTGTTAAATGAACTTGAATAATATTCATGTCACATGCTTCCGGTATATGTTTCCTTTCTCCATACAGTTACTTATTCGCATAATACCGCCGAATGGGTTAAGTAAAGGCATTGAAGTCACGTAAAGCAACAAATAAATCACTAATGTAAATTATACAAGTGTGGTCATTCTTCATAGTAATTGTTTGCGTAATGCTCGCAATGGGTAGTCATCGATTAGTCAATAATAATATTACAGTAATAGTTTTTTTCATAGACGCATAGAGACCATTTTGACCTCGTGATAAAACATAAAACGCAACTTTCTTAGAAATGACAATATTATATCATAATAGTAAAATTATTTATTGTTTCCTGCAAGATATTGTCCATGATTTCCTGTTGTCTTTAGATGCCGATTATTAAAGAATAGATGACAACGTGTTATTTTTAAAATAATTCTCAGATATTGTCATCGAGGAAGTTAAAATATTTTTTAATCGCGCGAAAGAAAGGATGCCAATATTGGTAATAAACGGTTATTCAATATTGTTCTGTAATAATAATTGTTAATAATAAAACAGTATTATCAACTGTCGTTGACAAAAACAAGTACGAAAAAATGCTAGATTTTGTGAAAATAAAATTAAGTATATTTACTTATTCTACCAAGATCGAAGTCAATACATTTCTTTCCCTTCGCGTATCGAAAAAATGTCCTTACATATAAAAACCACATATTTTAACAGAAATATATTTTTAAATTGACAACAAAATCCCTATATTGTGTCAACCTAAGCACACATTAAATTATACGATACAATTTTACTATAAGACCATGCATGCTCTTATGGCTTCAACGCGTTAAATTATGTTATTTTATTTCTCATGCTACTAAAATAGGTACCGACCTACCTGCATTAAGTAGGTATGTGGTAGTCAGAAATTTAATGCGCATGAAAATAAATAAACTAAATATCTAGCGTATTTGGAGACACCAAAAAATTCTAGTAAAAACGCCACAAGCCAGATGAGTTTTTTGCAAAGGCGCCTATCGAAAAATGCTAGATCTGGCAAAAATGATAAATTGGCAACACTGTAAGCAAAGCATACTATTTACAATGGATTTTACGGTCTCACTGAAGCTATTTTTTATTAGTCATCTGATTACATAATTATGAAAATTCTTATATTCATTGTATCAATTTGCATAATATATTAATTAGCATACCTGTACTGTTATTAACTTATCTCTAATCGAACATAATGTTATGAAATTTCCCTTTTGCTATTTCAATATGATAACATCAACCATATTGAAGTGTGATGCAATAACTATCATGTTGTTTAGTAATAATATTATGAACACTATATACGTATACCAGTGGCTGTCAAACTGTCGATTGGTGGCGTTGCAATATAAACCCAGTGATACAATGATTTAACATCACTTTTATCCGCCAGTGTATATCATTGCCTTTATCGGTTTTATCTCGTTTAACTTCATTTTTTAATTTTCACTTCCAAATATTTCTGGATATAAACAATTCGTCAATTCAGCTGCTTTTACAACACACCTGGTAATTTTTGCTTTGATACCGCTGATTAAAGCCATTTAATGATTGCGGGTCGTTCACACCATGTCAAATAATATGCTTATATGCTATACATAGCCCCCTCTACCTGTCGCTCCACGTGAAGAGCAGTATATAGAATGTTACATTCTTAAATCTTGTGTTCTTGTATAAAAAATAGTTTATTAGAATACCAAATTCCAAGATTGTTTTAAAATCGCTTTGGTGTACGATAATATTCATGTTTTATATTAACAGTTTTATGATGCCTGGACTCGAACAAAGATGTAAAAGTACACTAGATTACAATACGATTTTATCTGTGAAGGTTTATTCACAGTAGATTGCAATAGTATTGTATTCAATAATTAATGTATTTATTTTTATTTTCATTGCAAATAGCTACACAAACAAAAATATTTCGTAATTAATGTTAGCAAAAGTAACTATCTAACTAATTTGTTATAATTCTGTCCAAAGTCTAAATAGTAGCGAATTCCGTGAAACAAATTGGTTTCATGGATAACATCAGAGAATTCATTTTAATTTGATCGTCGGATTATGCAACGCAATTTGATGAATATAAATTATATAACTTATATTGTTTTAAATAAGCAACTTCGATTTTATTTCAAGTGGAAATTGCAAAAAAAAACATGTCATATTTGGTTTGGAAAACTTTATTATATATATTATATTATATTATATATATATATATATATTTGGCGGTGATGATGAGGTGGAGGAGATAGAAGGTCGTTGTTGCGTGGATGTTTGGAGAAGAGTTTATTGGTCGGTACAAGAATACAATAATGCTTTAATAAAGCTAACAGGGTGAGATTATAATCGCTGTAATGATGTACTGGTGAGATCGATATGATCAAGAGATTGATTATATTAATGAACTGAGAGACTTGATTCAAGTGGAATGACGTTGACTATGTCGAGTGAAGGACTTGTCATATTAGTAGTGCGTTTCGTGACGGACTCGCTGAGTTGAGGGAGGATTCATGAACTGTCCTTCCAATTTATGCAAATGCAGAACATATTATATTACAAGATATATTGTCACAATTAACTAATCATAATCGACTCTACTGATCTAGTTATCATTGAGAAAATACTACGAATATTATCGATTTATTGTTCTGTTATGACAACAAAACATATATATTCAAGTGTGTCACTCATTTAATGCTGAGTGGTATGATTACTACATTATATAATATATAATATGACAGTTAGGAAATAATACTTCACAAAGATTCCATGGTCACTGAAAAAAATGTAGGTAATCTAATGTGAATCAGATACCTACTCGTACATTGGTCTATCTATGCCAATGGGTTCGGTACAATATTGCATTTAAATATAGTTTTACTCTCCGTATAAACACTTAATAATATTATGTATATACTAGGGACTGTAACCCCAGATAATATTGTCGATCGCTGAATAAGTATTTCCAATTTAAATTCCGGTTCCGAACTCGGAATCCAAGGATTATGAAAACATTAAGGGGCCGCTGAAGAGCTCGACGTTCAAATATAATTCAGTATAAAAAGGACCTCGGCGTCGTAACTACGTTAATTTAAATCGATCTTTTCGCAAAAATCACTAATCATCGGAGATTTTATTTCAAGAAACATTATTATTATTACTGATAATTTCTGCCGCGGAGCATTATTATTTTTTTAATGAACACCTGCGAGATGTAAAGCCGATCAGAAAACAGGGCTGTCAAAATAATATTAAGCATTCATATTTTTAAAATGTTAATTTCATCATAGTTTTTAATCAAACCTGTGCAAGTACGTGGAACTTGGGTGGATTTTGTAGCAAACATATTATTGATATATATACGGGTATATTATTATTATAACCCAATTCAAATTGAACATAGGTTGATACTCAAATACTATTATAGTATGTTTATGATTTCGAGAAAATAATACGATGGTATAATTAATCCATATCAATTATTTGAAAACATTACATTCGCACTTTGCACAAAATTACAAACACATTCGAAGTTTGCCGCACACGTACAGACCACGTGATATTTGTTTACGCAAAATCGTCGCTTTTCAAAATGGCGAATTTGATTACCAGATTTTACTGCGATGAATCAGCATGTTCCTTTTTGTCTTTTTTTATTCGTAGGTTTGTTTACTATGTACACCGAGAAATTTCCATTTATAAACTCGGAAACGATTTTTACAGAAGAGTTTTGGAATATAATGCAACCAAAACTGGAAAAAATTCTATCATGGGTGTTGACTTCCTGAATTAGCTAACCCCAGGTCCATGCCACTACGTGAACCACAGTGGATATTAAGCCATTTCCACACTGGCAACAAGTTGCTGGCAACCTCATTAAATTTTACGATACTTACGATAATTGCTTAAGAAATTTTACGATAATCATCATAATTATCGTAAAATCTAACGAGGTTGCCAGCAAATTAACTTGTTTCCAGTGTGGACCCGGCATTAGATGCACAAAACTTAAATAATATATATTATAAATAAAAATTTAAAATTATAAATATATATGATTTATGTCTTCGACAGCCATGATGAAATAAATGTGAAATATGAGTCGGATCAGTCATAGAGCAACTTTATTAACACAAACAACTTTGACACGACCTTTTTATATTAACTAGTAGACCAGATATTATGGACCACATGTTAAAAAATCATATTTTCAATTCTCAAGGCCAATTCTGTAGAACGTCCTCTTAAAGATTTGAACAATTATATTATTGTGTATTTAATTTTATATTAATCTATTGAGCAACTATCATTTTTATACTTATATTTAGTTCTTCAATATATGTTATTTCAAATGAAAATTACATAAAAGCGAATATTAATATTTATATATAAGCAATATATTTGTCAACTTTACAATGAATTAAGATGAAGATAATAAACACACCGTTTGGAATGCATATTTTTTTGTATTTACGTTAGGTTTATGAAAATATTGGGTTAATATTTACCGCACTTGAAATTTACCTTATTTTAAATACAGATTTATTTTTATTTGTTATAGATGGGGTACCCGTGTCCTACCAGTATGGAACTTTCGCCGAGTATGTCAAAGTCTGGAGCAGAGTGTAGGTGTCCCCCGCGCACGTTGAGGGCCCCCAATTCAACAGAATGCCATTCGATTTTCACGAAGGGACCTTGCCAAGCTGGAGAATTCTTCACCCCTGATACATCGAAACCGGTTTCGGGGTATGAACTAAATACTTAATAAAACTATTATTATTTTTTAAACATAAACAAGTATAAATATGTACTGGCAAATATTAATATAATCAGTATGTATAAACATTAATAATAATTATTGGGATGTTTTGGCGCCATTTATAAATCGTGTTTGTAATATCCATCCATATCCAATGTTCAATTAATAAGAAAAAATAATTATTTTAAACACAGCGACATCTAGTAAAGATACCTAGAAGGTGGGGTGTATGTCTCGTAATTCCGTCAATAGATGTATCTATAAAATCGCAACTTTTGATGTGATCGCCCTTAATAATAAAGGTTGACGTTTTACCTTGGCGAACTTTGGAATAGCTCTAATGCAATGACATTATTAATGGACAACGCACTCAGTACAGTAGCTAGCAAGTAAATTCGCGCATAGCGACATTCGCATATGTATATGTAGACGTCACGAAATTTCCATTATAATCACGCATCGGGAATTTATAGCAATATCACCTTTATTGTAATGGCGTTAGAACAGTGTTTCTAGTGTCAATGTTAATTTGAGCGAACCCGTTCGAACCGAACCATTCGGCAGACCCGACAAAAAGCATCGGGATTTTATAGCAATATCACCTTTATTGTAATGGTTTGAACAGATTATACCATTCGGCAGACCCGACAAAAAAGTGAGTGTCATTTTTTTCCAGATGCTTCGTCCATGTTAATGTCATTGCTCTAATGATACAAATATTAAATTTCATAGAATGAGTATATGCAAACGGTAGCTCAAAAGATACGAGCACTCATGCGGATACTGAAGGATATGAGGTTCGAGTACCACTTGGCCTACCGTTTTTTCTAGGCTTTTTCTTGGTAGATACGTATATTTTCTGAGATTTTTCACAATTATTTATTTTCAATAATAAAAATCTTAAATCTCGTGTGAATTTGGTACCTACCTATAGAATAAATAATAATAACTACGTATTACTTGCCAACACATATCTTAATATCACCCGCACCCTTTGGTAGTCAATATACTTGCATCCATCATCAGGGAAAAGGTACATAATTTATTTTTATAATATTAAATCGATGACCACAATTAAGTAGGTATGAGAATAATGTATTAAAAAAACTTACTTGTATATATTATTTTCAGTTCCCGACTCGGCACATGTGCGCGTCCAGTAGAGTGTCCTGATCCCACTCAGTTAGCTTGGCCACAAGATGGAAGATGCTATCGAAGGATGAGCAGAGGACCATGTATTCCTGGTCTCATTCTGGTGATGGACAAGGATGGTATTCCTAGTTGTCAGGTGAAGAATCAAATTTTTTTTTCAATTAAATTTTACACAGAACTTCCGTGTTGTCGCACATTAGACTCTATTAAATTTTTTAAACCGACGGTTTGAAGTCCAAAATGTTCATACATTTATATTAATATACAAATTATGGACTTTAATCTCTAAATAACACCAAATACCTACTGTTTATTTAGCTTTGAGTTCCAATACAGCCTAGGTCGATACTACATACTCATGTAGTAATTTGATAGTTTTCCAATTTACCGAATACGTATTAAATTAAATTAGATTAAATTAAATATAAAATTTGTAATATATTTGTGAAGAAGGTAGATATTTGAGAACAATATTTCCCTATAACTTCATCGTAGCATACTAGGCTAAGCGTCGGTCTTAGAAATTTGACTGTATGTATTCGATCTATTAAATATCGCCTTCCTCCACTTCTGGACTCCGAATCATTCGGTTCGGCAAAAATTTAAAATGTTTGTATAATTATATCATTCCAATGACTGATACTACAACCCAATGACATGATAAGGAAAATAACCCAAGAATACCTCCTCAAGAACTCATTAAGATATATGTCTCAAATTATGAAATTTTCCAAGATGGCCCTTGGGGGCCGTCGATAAATGACGTCACATGAATTTTAGTATTTTGACATCTACCTCCCTCCATCATTACACTTCGTTGCAAATTTTTTCATCACTAGCATAAATTACGTTCGTTCGTTAAAAAATATTATCGATTTTAAGATAATAATGATTTCTCAAAATATTTTATTGTCAGGTTCAGTTATCCAGTTATTATTTAGTTTTTTGACGACGTCACACGTTATACAACCCTATATCATATATGAACAACGCCTTCCCATATTTTGAGATCATTAAAAAATATGCTACATGCATATAAGATCCCAAAGATGGATTATACAATAATAACCAAACTATCTGTGCTGTAATCAAGGTATGGCTACATGAACAAAAATTTAAAGAATATTGCCAAAAATTTTATTTTGACTATGAGTAAAAGCAAAAGTAAAATCAGGACATAATTTTAGTAACTTATAAATATTTTTTAAGTTTATTATAATTAATTTCCACGGTACCTAACAAGCATTGTCAATACAATATTATTATACTGAACACATTTTTAAACTACCTAAATAAGAATTCATTTTCTTATAAGTACTTGGACTCGATCACGTACTTGACCTTCTGATTTCATTATTCAATGAAAGGTCATACTATTTGTTGTTTTACAAACATACATGAAAATGTATGCAATGTTTTGCACTCAAATACTTAACATTTCATCAGTTTAAAATGAAACGTTCAATAATCAGGTTATGCAATTGATTCATTATGAAGTTTAGTAGCGCGTTACACCTGACATTGGATGTAGGTTACTTGGAAATACCTCTTACATTGAATATTATTAAATCGATACGTTTTGTGAAAGCTGACTAAGAATATTAAAAATAATATTACTTTACTTACTTCTTCTGTCTGTTTATTTATGCCCCAATAGTGGGGCATAAATAAAGTACAAGGTCGTTCCGCTTCCCTCGATCAATCGCAAAATGTTGTACCTCCCGCCATCTGAGACCTACTCTTGCGGCATCCGGAATACATGTCCCAGCCACGTGAAGTATCTCTTTGTGATTACTTCAATCACAGAGGGCTACCGCGTCCGTTCACGAAATCTAATGTTTGTATCGCGGTCGTACCCCTATGATTTGGTGGAGACATCGATTATCAAAGGTCAATTGCTGAGAATTTTGAAGCTCAGCCAGATAGATGCACGTCTCACAACAATACATGAGCACAGGCAGTACGCACGTGTTGAACAAATGGCATTTATTCCTCACAGAATACAGCCTTCAATATAAAAATATATAGGGTTATCGCTTTCATTTTTTGTAAATATTTTCTCCAACGAACTTTATATTATAGTAGATATATAAAGCTGTGAATATATTGAAAAAAATATATCGGAGAAAGTAATTTGTCATAATATGGAACACCTACGGATACATTGCGATTTATTCTCAGGACACAGAATGAATAAAATTATTGGAAATGTGACATCATTTTTATTCAAATACTACAACATTGTTTATTGATTAATTCCACGTTATGTACATTGAATGAGTCAACATTGAAAAAATATCAACAATCAGATTATAAAGAATATCTTGAAATTGTATATTGGTAGGATGAAATAATATAATGGAAAAAAATATGTTTCAGTGTTCAGACACAGGTGAATCGGCAGCTCACATGTGGGATGGAGATGGGAGGTGTTATGAGCATTATACCAGAGGACCATGTTACTTGGGACAACTCTATTTGCCTGGAGGAAAGTGCGCTTGCTTTTCAGACTCGCCTCATTATCATTTGGATACGAAGTCATGTTATGAAATAGGTAAATTGTCAAAACATGATTTAATTATGGTACTAATTACTAGTCAATAATAATTAAGTTTGTTTATTTATTTATTTATAAACGGCGGATGCACCTATAAAAATAAATATTTTATAATCGATAAGTTATCGTAGTGAGTCACAAATTATCATTAGTCTATTACCACTTGAAATAATAATAAATTATTAATTTTAATAGTGAATTGAAAAAGATTTTTTTATCATTAGAATAATGCTATTTAACTACAAGTTTACTAAAAATACACTATTATGGATAACTTCAGAAACATACCTTCTTATTAGTGGAAATAACCTAGAAAAAAATGGGTCAGATCGCGATTCGAGCTCAAATTTTTCACTGTCCTCACTCATGACCCATGAGTCACATTCAGGTTTCAGTTTTAATGCGGTAAATATAAATAAAAGAGATTTCAAGATAAAGACATTTTTACTAATGATATAATAATATATTATATTATGATGTAATTTAATATAGTATTATGATTGATATAATGATGATATAATTGTATTATTATGATGTAATAATATATAATTTAATAATAATTTTAAGTAAACTATATATTTAATTTTATTTTTTTACTTAAAAATGTAAATTAACAAAAACCATCCCGTGATCATTTTTTTTAAATTTATTTACCAGAAATATGAAAGAATAAATATAAATTATTCTTTTTTTAAAGTTATTAATTTACCCTCCTCTACGTAAATGCATGGAATTTGTTACATAAATTAATACGGAATATAGGTTTGTCATTCATTCTCGGTATCACTTATAATTAGACGAGTATCCACAGTAAAAGAGGGAAACAACATACTCATTTGATATTTACGTATACCTAACTACATATCACAAAGTCGATAAAGTAAACAATCGTTCCTCGTGATAGGTCTATTAATATAATCCACAAATTTATTTAATTTTTGGTTTTACAGGTTCCATCGGCCCTTGCAATAAAGGGCACCGCTTCACATTATCCATGGAAGAGCCGAACCAAGCCCAATGTCGTTGCAAGCCTAATAATGCCTTATTCAAAGATGGAGTATGCTACAGGCTTTACACAAGAGGTCCATGCGGTCCCAACGAGCTCCTCGCCCCACCATCTCGCTGCGTTCCACTCCCGTGCCGAAGGTCCAGACTCTATTTTCCGGAACACAAAAGGTGCTTCCGAATTGGTACTCAAGGACCTTGTAAATCAGATCAAGTGGTTATATTTGACTTTGAAGCTAGACCGTCTATAGACGGATTAGCTTACAACGGTATATGTGGATGTGCAGGTGTATTAGCACTTGATAAAGTAGATTCATGTCTTCAGATCAAAATGGCTGACAGTAATTGCGCTGATACCCCAGGAATGGTGGTACTCGAAGGTGCCTGTCACATGCTGTATACTAAAGGACCTTGCGGAGATGGACAGTGGTTAGTGCCTAAAGGAAATAGTACTGATACTAGTGAAAAAGCAGAGTGTGGGTGTAAACCAGGTTTTACAAAATATTCGAGTGACGTTTTGAAAGGTGTTAGTGTTAAAGATGCACCTAAGAAAAAAGGTGATAAAATTAGTTGTTTACCACCGACAGTTACCTTGGCTAGATATCTAAATACTAAATATAATAAACCGAACTGACTCTTTCGTTTATAAAATGTTTTAATACTATTACATTCCATCAGCATTGCGAAGTCAGGCGTCAGATAAAGAATATGATGTTGAAAATAAATTGCATGTAAGATATAATTTAGCCAGATTTGAAAATACTTGGGTAAGAAAAAACTCGATTCTATGAAGGGATGACTTCGGAAATATTCGGAGATACTTATGTATATTACACAATATTATTATAAAGAATTTTATCAATATAATATGAAAAGTATGCCATGACTGTAAATAAAAAATAAATCTGTACATTCGAATAGACATAATAGAATATATATTATATTAAGTTGTTTATGAGTGAGCAAACTGGAAGATAACTGTTTTGATACATACTCAATGCTTTATAATCTAGGTATGTATTTTTTTCTATGTTACTATATTTTCTCATCACTAACCGAATATTATTATGTCATAGTTCAATATATTTTATTTATTTACATTTGTTATTTTTTGGTATCTGACCAACAAACCATTACATTTTAAATGAGTTTTAGACACCCGACTTAATATAAATAATTACAAGATAAAAAGAACTTTTTATATACAACGTTTTTAAATTATCTGTTGAATCATAATATAAACTTGACTTGACTAGCTTAAACGATCAAAAAAAATTGTATTTGATAGAAATTATACTGAAATGTCATTTTGACACATATTGATTTCCATAGTAACGCATGTATATATTAATAATTTAGTTGCTAGAACCCCAGAACCTAGCAACCAATAATAGAGGATTGGAATTCAGATTTCTTCCGAAATAACTTTTCATACAAAACAGAATTAACTGAAAAATAATTCAATTCAGCTTAAAAATGGCTAAAAGTATTAAAATAATGCATTGGCATCGTGTTCTGATATATTCTAAAAGTTTCAAATGTCTAGCTAGTCGGGAAGTTAGTTAAAAATCGATTGCAAGATTTGTACTGGACAAATAACCACCGGAGAAACAAGAATACAAGCTAATAAAAACGTTGTAAAATAGTGACTTATGTGTCATGTTTCATTGTTACTATTACTATTACCAATATGTTGAGAGAAAAAAATAAGAATGACTTGGATGAGTAAATATTTTTTTAGAGACAATTAGTTCTGATGTACAGAATTATATAAACATCGTAACCGCATTATTATAATAAACAGATCATGACGTATTTCCAGAAATAAAAACTTTTATAAAATAATATTTGATTGAGTGTGATTGATATGTGATTGAGATTTTTTGTCTTGAAGATTTTCGAAAAATAATACGAATAGTTAATATTATTCATATATTTTGAGATTCAGAAAATTAAAAGGAATTGTCAAAAAATTACATTCAGAAGTAGCGTTGCACAAAGGTAAAGCTGGAAACCTAAAACATATAAAATTTTGATTCTGAATGAAATTTGTTAACTAATTCAAGGATGTTTTTTTTTCTCGAGGACCATCTCGACTTTAATTTTAAACAGAAATTTTGAAATTCGTAGGCGAAAGAAGCTCTCAACATGCAATCTGAACGGATTTTTAAAGAAATCGAGAATTATAGAATCTGGAGAATCGAAAAGGTTGAGGAATCATCAGTTTTAGTTGGGAATGGGACGACTGGCTTCCGGACAATTGGACGCCGCACTGTCGTAGACACGTGTAGACGAAGTATTTTAATCAGTTTCTATCTACTACTTAGTAGTTTGAATTCATTTTACTCTTAACATAATGTATCCTTTATCGCGGATTGAGAATTACCATGCCTAAGGCTTTATATAAAATAAAAAACTCTTTTTTCGTTGGAACTTAAACATATGCACGATTAAATCATTGTTTACGTCTGCATATTTACATTCTCACCAACTATTAAATCATAATATAATCATTGAAATATAAATAATAATATTGAATATTTTTTTTTAAGTACCTATAAGTACCTAACGTCTATTTATTTTTGAATTCCGTGGCGTCCAGTTGTCCGGTGCCAAATCGTCCTAGACCCGTTTTAGTTACCAGGATTTAAAATAAATCAAGACAACAAAAAATATTCAAAATTCGTTCATTTTCAATTAAAATCTAATACTCTTAAGCCAATTACTACCTCAGTTTTTGAAATTGCTTGGTTTATAAATTCATAACATTTTGTCCGACAGTATGTATACAACTAGCTCTTATGATTCACCATATGTGCCAAATATATTACATAATAAATACTATATTGTAAATCGTATTTCTAGGATGGAGGTAATTATCGAATTTCAAACTTGGTAGGTTTAATAATATTATAATATATACATATAAAATATTGTGTAAGTACGCCTGTATAGTCTACATCTATATAATGTATTATTAAATTGAATATCTAAAAATGAATTAACTTTATCTTTTGGTAGTATACATATTATTTTATATGTTGCCTACATTCTTATCTATTCGACATTTTTATTTAAATACATGCGTTCTATATTTGAATGAAAACAAAATATGGAATTTCATTTTGTTTCTAGTGTGCATCCATTTAAAACAATAATTACTGTCTGTCATGTAAAAAAAGTTATTTAATTCTCTTTAAAGTAACAATATTTTATTCCAGCAAGGTTATGGGTAATAAGTTGGAATATTTGTACAGACTGCCGAAACGATAAATTGAAAAAACAATAACGCAATATTTGCAACGTTATTATCGTGACAGTTTTTTTGTGAAATTATTTGATTGAAATATGTATCAAAGCTTGTCATTGCTTGATGACGATGATGATGATGATGACGATGAATTTGAAAGAGGACTTTTCGAAAACGGGCATTGGATATGGGATAATTTCGATCAATGTCTAGAATTCGTTAGGTAAGTGAATTGCATTCTTATATTCTGTAATAACTATTAACTCCTTGACTTTACAATCAATTTTAAATATACTAATGTTTAATTATACATAATAAGATAAGTATTTTCGTTTCTATTTAAATAGCCATAATGAACATGACGATGGCAGCACCAATTTTGTTCAACCCTTAATTGCAGATATTGTATTTAAGAGTGAATTGGAGTTGATGGAACAGGTAATATTTTAAAATATCTTTTTTAAACCACAATTTAATTAAATAATACTTTTTTAAAAATTATTAAGACATATTTTTTGTAAATTTTGACGTGGAAATTTTGAAGAAAATAATATTACAATTTAATTCTGAAAATTCCACTGAATGAATGAATTGAAATCAACTTATAATCAGATTCTCACAGAAATACAGTGGTGCGTTTAGTGACCCAGTTTAGTAGTTTAATAACAACTGATTTTGAAAAATAACAATTTCGTGTCCATGAAATTCACTATAAAAGGTGTAGGTACTTATATAATATTTGCAGTTTCTGTCTTAATTTACTTTCTCCTAGACCCACGGGACCTCACTGATTTTAACTTCGTCGAATGATAGTCGAGTGTCTGTTCTTTAAAAGCTAAACCTAAATTAGCCAAAATATACATATTTTTTTATGGCATTGCTATAATTTAATAATTTTATGACTGGTTTGAAGGTAGGTACCCTTTTAAATTTTCTGACGAATCAGTTGCGTTATTATTACGCCAAAGAAAATCGTGGCTACTGAAATAAATTATACATTGTTTGTATTGATATGATATTTATTTTGATTAAAATCAGCGAAAGGTCAAATGACACATACAAAATATTACTTTTTAATCATGTATTATTTTTGAAAGGCTTTTAATTAATAATAAAAAAAATTGAATGTTAAGAATAATATTTGAATTAAAAACTTGTGGCATTGTTGGTGGTTAACAGTTGTTACAAAACAAGATAAAATGATTTACATAAATCTTATATTTAAATGGCCAGGAATGGTAATGGGTTATATAAAAGTTTCGTAACTGAACGAGAACAATGCGAGTTTTCTATAACTGTTTGCATAATTATCGAATAATAAATGCGTGTGACTATATTGAATACAAATTTATAGCACGCTTATCGTATTTAAAAGCATGCAAATGGAAAGAAAGAATTTCATTTCAATGAATTTATTGTTAATGAAAGTTGACATTTTAACTTTTGGTCGTGATTTTTTATTAAAAAGTTAATTTCTTCTTACATTAATTTTAACGTGATTACAATACCTACTTAAAAATTGTACTGTTATCAAAAAAGATATAAAATTATAGATTTATTGAAAATTTTACCGGAGAAATGTGTGTAGTTATACAGATTATCTGTTTGTATCATCAATTATTTATTAGAATCAGGGCTCGAAATGGACCGGAGCGCACCGGAGAGCCGTTCCGGTTTATAAAATCTTTATTTTTTAGTCATAATATATCGTACATAAATCGAACACACTTATTACCACGTTTTTATTAGCTCGTATTCTTGTTTGTCCTGTACAGATTTTTTCTTGAGTGTCCAGTATAAATTTTTTCTTGTTTATCCAAGATTTGTATTGGACGATTGAAGATTTTTAACTAACTTCCCGACTAGCTAGACATTTGAAACTTTTAGAATATATCAGAACACGACGACAATGCATGCTTTTAATACTTTTAGCTATTTTTAAGCAGAATTGAATTCATTATCAGTTAATTCTGTTTTGTATGGAAAGTTATTATTTTTGGTTGCTAAGGGGAAAACTAAATTATTAATATATACGTGCGTTACTATGGAAATTAATATGAAATGTCAAAATGACATTTCTGTATTCTATATTTATTCAGTATTTCTATCAAGTACAATAAAAAGTTTTTATTAATACATAGAATTATCAAGTTTATATGATTCAACACAAAATTTAAAAACGTGGTATATAAAAAGTTCTTTTTATCTTTTAATTATTTTTATAAAATACACATTACATAATTAGATACATGTGTTAGTATTTTCGTAAAATTATCGAGCGCTCCGGTTCGTAATATTTTTCATTTTAGAACTATTTTGTATATATAGTAGTGGCAAAGACTATCTGTTGGATGGAGGTAAAACGATGCGTGACCTAAAATAACGTTAAATTTATACTTACGAAACTTCAGTACCTAAATATATTAAAAATTATATTACGATGTTGCTATTGGTCAATGCACGCCATGTAATACGATATAAGA
The DNA here is from genome assembly GCF_057557595.1 of Rhyacophila brunnea. Lineage (NCBI taxonomy): Eukaryota > Metazoa > Arthropoda > Insecta > Trichoptera > Rhyacophilidae > Rhyacophila > Rhyacophila brunnea. The sequence continues at coordinate 26,511,005 of NW_028233350.1, forward strand.
AATCGATGAATTTTGAAAACTCATATAATAATAACAGTAGGTACCATAAGTCCGAAACCAAGTCAGCGGTTGTTTTGGAAAATCAATGTAAAATGTTCATTATTTTTTTACGACCGGGGGGTGGGTGGTATTTGAAACCCAAAGATTACAGTTTGAATAATCTCAATTTAAAAAACCCACGACCGTTAACATTATATAGACGTCACTAGTTTATTCACGATTTACAAATTGTAGTTCGTAATTTAAATATTTTTTTATACGTCAAGATAAACGCTAAATAATCATTTAGTATATAGTATTTGCCTATATCATAATATAAGTATGTATTATAAAATATACAAGTGCTATTAACATACATTTTTCTTGCTAATAGTTGACATACAGAAAAAGATTTTTGAGAAAAGTTGGCGAGGGTGAAGCAGATGTAATTACATTACAAGTAAGTAACCTATATACTCAGATTATGTTAAATAAACAGATAAAGTGTTTATACACAGACATATCACCAAAAAGTTTACCAGGGAATTAAATCTAATTCTTAGAATCGTAATTGCCCCAATACATGGTGCGCCTAAATAGGTACTATATTTCTTCATAATGGATACAGAAAACTTCATTTCATGACTTTGCCAGTCAGTGCAAATGGCAAACAAAAAGTAACCTCAATAACCAACCGACGCTCTGGACTTTGTCTATAATATATCTTATATACGTGCATGATAACAATGCGTTAATAACTCATCATCGAAAACTCACGCACCGATGCCCTTATTTGCTGAAATATAACAGTACTTATGCAGTTATATAATGCGATGCAGTAGGAGAATGCATTTAATGCATCTACGTTGCTCTTTAAATACAAAAACATAATAATATTGTTTTGGAGACCGATGACTTCCAAACTATCAATATATTCAGACCATGCAGTGACGTAAGCCAGATTATCAAAATTATAACAAATTTACTACGTAACTGAGTAGCAATGTTGAGGTTTGACACAATTGGAGTCACGGAGAGGTGAATCAACACTGGAAAGAGTGTCCTCAACTAACGGTGTCAAAAGCTATACATATTTATGTCAGTTACTTCCCCTTCAGTAAGCACGTTATAACGTTGTTGAAACTGAAATAAGTCGTATGTCAAATATACATACATTCTAATATTGTAACTATCATTTATATCTTAATGTATTGTTTCAATATACCTACATTATTATAATAATATTTAAGTTATTTCTTGATATCCGACATATTGAAAGTTAACGTTGACCAATACGTCCAAAATGTCGAAAAAGACACATAGAAATTTCAAGAAAAATAAATAGATTTTATTACCTCACGTAAGTATTAAAACTTCGACAATGGTCGATCAACGTGTTGGCCTATAATGCCGTGAGTCCCGGGTTTGCGGGTCTGCCAAATTCCCATGTTGTTTTTAAATGTGTGTTTGGACACAGAGTATGGACCTAATAGGTTAAACATGTGTCTAACATCCATTTCTCGTAAAACAAAAAAATATTAATACAACCTCTAGGTACTTTGTGGGCGCCATGTGATCCTCGTATGCCGTGTTCACACTGGCAACCTCATTAAATTTCACGATAATTATCAAAATTTGTTTGACCAACAATTATTCTAATCGAAATTTAATGAGGGGTTGCCAGCAACTTGTTGACAATGTGGACGGTCTCTAATTAGGCTTTCGAACATGGATGTAATGTATTATAATATATGTCAATGTGAATATAATATCTAAAGAAATGAATTATATTATGATATTGTGATTATTATTATGAATATAGTGTAATTGTTGAAAACTAAAATGAGTACATGGAATGGTATGGGGTGCAGTGAAAATGAGTCTAGTCAATATATATTTACCTGAAACCTTTATTTTCAAATATGTACATATTATTATAATAAAATTATGCATGGTCCCCACAAGGCGGGGGGGCTGACAGGGCTGTAGCCTTGGGGCCCGGGCTCAGGGGGGGGGGGGGCGGCGTGGTGAGTCGATCAGATAAATGAGATAAACACATATCTTAAATTTGCTTTAATGGTAAAAAAGTCGCCTGTGGCGCTATTTTACTTCGTTAATATATCACTAAAATACTCTAAATTTTATTTGACCTCGAACACCATTTGAAAAACGCCACTGTATGTGACAGACTGCCTTTAACCTAAGGGATGGGTAGGAGGGGGGGGGGGCGCCAAAGATCCTGGCCTGGGGACCCGCTTCAGGATGTGGGGGCCATGATAATATGTATTACGAAATAGCTTCGCTAAAACAATATAATAGTCTTGTGGTCATGTTTGTTAATTCTTCTCGGCTTGGAGGATATTATTTTTGTGAAAAACGGTGCTTCTGCCGTTGAACATTTTGAAGCTTATCATAAAATGAAAACGTGCAATGGATAGTTTCGCAATTTTACTGTCGACGGAGCCGGCCTGTTGACCACTAACTTGTCAAACTAATGTACCTACCCAGCACGCGGTGAGTTGTCACATTACTTACGTACTTACTTCACCCTGTTACGCCCCAGCATTGAAGCATAATATGGAAAGCACAATGTCATGCCCTATGCCACTTCACTTGGTCCATCACCACGTCTCGTGCCTCCTGCCATGTGAGACCTGCGCTAGATAGCTTTGTCTGCAAGAATTGAGGGTCATAATGGTACGGAGTGTCGTACTCTCTGGCGACAATCGGCGACTACGTGAAGCGTCTTTTAGTAACTAATTCAATCACCGACGACTGTCGTGTTGCGTATAAACTACCTACCTACAGTATGTGTGCACGTCACTCTAAGATTCGGTGGAGAAATCGATTGCCGAAGCTCAATAGTCGAGACCTTTGGATCCTGGTACGATCCCATATCTCACAGCCATACATGATCACAAGTAATAAGCACGCGTTGACATTTGGTCGTCATCGAGCACAGCATTGACATCCAAGCAACTCAAAGTTGCCATGCCCATGGGAATTCTAATCTTGCTAAAAAGACTGCCATCATCGGCAACTGTGGCATCTATGTAATTAAACTTGTCCACCAGATCGACAGGCAGATTGGTAACCCGCATATGAGTGTCGGCGTCAATACGTTTAATTAACACTGCAAATAGATAATATGATATTCGCCGCATTCAGATGGAAACCTACACGGTTCGAGTGCACAGTGAGCCTGTTCACCTGTAGTTACCCCTAACCATTTAACCAATTGCTTGATATGTTATGGGTACACGTATTTTGATTAATATCAATATATTTTTGACATATGATCTAGTTCAAGGACCTAGGTATATTAATTGTGAGTATCAGTGACGACACTATCTTTAAATATTATAGTACAAAGAAGTACATATCGACGTATAGTATGTACGGGTACCTACATACTATTGTATAAGTTGATGCTTTCAAAGAAATAATAGTATCATTCTTTTCAGGATGTAATCGACATTGTATTATACACAGCTCCAAAGGGGTGCATCAATATACGACTTGTTTATTTATTACATTCGTCTGCATGTCATCGATTGTTAAGAGCACTCATTGTGTATATACAATATTACATACAGGTATGAAAAACAGTATACTTAATTATTCAAAATATGTACGAGTTAATAATTATTCAGATTTGAATATAACATAATTTTATAAAAACTAACGATAATAATATATTAATTGTGGCATTTTGCAGTTGAATATGTTATAAGTAAAGGGGCTTCTCTTAATTTCTTACTCTCTGTAATGTTTAAATTAAAACAAATAAAGTTTTTAATTTAAATTTAAACAATGGATTTAGTTTCTCAATCTACTCAATTTTTCATTTTTCAAGATCAATACGTCATGGCATTAACATTTGTAATTGATTTCGGGCATAATATGCCCACCGCGTCTTTTCTTCACGAAGTGCATACTGGACGTCCAATTTTATTTAGGGTCACTTTTCGAACACCGCATACCTTATAATATACGAATAACATGAACAATGATGGCTTACAAGGTGACAATTGTTGTTGGCTTATCAGCATGAACCAGTAGCTTCACGTAACCCTATACGAAATAATCCATAGGTGCCAAATCATACGATCTTGGAAACCAATATTTGACAGGTTCGTTTTCAGAAACCAACTTATCGCAAAATTTTGATTTCAATAAGTCGATGGATGCGGTTGACGTAATATGGCACGTAATGCCATTCTGTTGAAACCGCATCTTGCCCGGATCAATATAATAATTCTGGTAAATTAACGGCTTCATTTTTGAAGAAATAAGATACGATGATGCCACCACCGTGTAAACCGTACCAGATATTATGAGGCATACACACACACCACGCCAACCAGTACTTTATGAAGTTGCTCATATCGGCACAAATTTAAAGTATAGGTAGGTACCTGATGATTATTACATCACGGTGTAGGTACGCACTATTAACACGTCTGAAGACGTGACGGGTAGAGTTGGGTTTCGGGAATTTCCCGATGGGAATTCTCGAGAAATTTTCGGGATTTTCTATCCCGAATCTCGAGAATGGAAATATTTAAAATTTCGGGAAATCCCGGATTTCGAAAATCTTTTCTCGGGATTCGGGATTTCTTTATTATCAAATATAATTTGAAAAAACGATATTCTATATGGAAAAAGTGGACAGAAAACACAAAATTTAAGGACTGATCGGAGAATTTAACACAATTAAGCCAACGTCGAATCAAAATGAGCGCACTTTTTGCAACATCAGGGAATTTTGTGTCTCAAAAGCGTACACGATTATCAGACGCAGCGATTGACAGTCTGTGTTTTTTGAAATTCTATTTTAATAAGTAATGTTTTAAATTATTTTTGTTTTCCTACTTCTATTTTGTTTGTCTTCTTACATAAATAAAAAAAATCATATTTTTTTGGAATTTGTCTGTTTTTACACAGATTTTTTGAAATTTCCCGATTTTTCGAGAATTCTTTTCTGGAAATCCCGAATCTCGAGAATTAAAAATTTCATCATTTCGGGAAATCCCGAATCTCGAGATTGAGATTTTCTCGGGAAATACCCAACTCTAGTGACGGGTGGTGGAAAGAAAAGCGAAGTGTATAATCTTATACAGGTTGCTACTCTATTTGGTCAAGATAAATCACCAGTATCGTTCCATGACGGAGCAAGTGGAGCTCCGCTGTAGGATGCAACGTCATATCATAACAGATTCTTCACGAGATTAGATCATTCGCCTTTCTATCAATATCCATAAATTGATGGAGAAAAAAAACAATAATATCGTATTATAATGACATATCATGTCAATTGAATAAAGACGTTGGATTCGAATCGGCTACCCACTTATCGAGAGAGGGGCGTCCCAATGTCAGCTCAGCGTAAGCAAAGATAATAATATCATGGTATCGAATCTGCTGAATCGAACGACGAGGATTTGCTTCGGTGTGATTTATGGTAAGTATGGGCCGGAATGTCGCTAGGAGAGTGGACAACCGCTGGGAAAATGCCATCATACAGTGGTATCCAAGGGGCACTATACGACCACAAGGACGGCCTAAAACCGTTGGATAGACATATACGAACTCATAAAGTTCGGTGGATGTACGAGTACGTAGCAGCAAAGAACTAAGGACCGAGAATAGTGAAGGGAGCTAGGGGAGGCCTTCGTCTAGCAGTATTCGACCACGGTTGATGATGATAATGATTTAATATTTGATAGGAGCACGCTTTTCTTTCTTTTTTAAATTAATTTTGTTGCTAACCATCGAGAGTTTATTTTGACATATTATAGTATAATAGTTAAGTATTTAAACATCTATCTCTATATATATATAAATCTCGTGTCACGATGTTTGTGGTCGAACTCCTCCGAAATGGCTCGACCGATTTTTATGATTTTTTTTATCTATATTTGTTAGGTATGAGAATAGGTCAACAAGTATATTTCATACCGCTAGGTGATTAGGGTATCTCTATCCAGAAAAAATTTTCTTTTATTTTTTTGACATTTTTTTTTTGTATTTTTTTTATTATTTGTTATCAGAAAATACCTATAACCCCAAATTTTTACCCTCCTACCCCCACCCTCCCATTTTTTTAATTGCGATTTTATTATTTTTGTATGAACAAATTTAACCGTCGTTCGTATTTCAAACAGAACAAAATTATTTATGTTGTTGAATGACAGATGGCGCTACGTCCGAGAAGAATTCAAGAAAAGCGTCGCGTCATTTTGACATTTCATTCGGCATATCACAACGCAGTGCGTGCAAAATTTTGTACGATTTATTTTAATTTATCTATTTTTTGTGTGCGTGTATTACAGTGCACAATGCCAGCAAGACGCAAGGGGGCCATTTGGGCCGTCGAACGAATAAAACCACAAACATGCGAAATAGTAGAGCAGAAAGAACAGACGAACAAATCCAACAAGATAACAAAAACGTGCGTGTAAGAATGACGCAATTGCATGCATCTCAATCACAAGAGGCACGAGCTGAACGAAATCAACAACGACAATTGGAACGGAGCCAAGCGCGCCGGTTCGTAGTCAACACACGCAGAGCAAATGATTGACAACGCCAACAAGTACATCGAGCATTTACATCCGCTTCATTTCTTTGTCTCGAATTCGAGTACGAGCCAGATTTTGAATATTCCGCTCATCCGAAAGTGCTGATAGTGCTATGGACAAAGAATGTCTCCATTGTCATGCGCTCAAATTCAAACATGAGTCAGCCGGGATGTGTTGCACATCAGGAAAAGTGCAACTACCAGAAATTGAGATACCACCAGAACCACTGAACGGCTTGCTCATCGGCACGGTTCCAGATTCAAACCTGTTCCTGAAGTCCATTCGCACATTCAATTCATGTTTCCAAATGACTTCGTTCGGAGCAACAGAAATATAGTACGACAACATCTTCTTGGCTAAGCGTCTAGGCGCTGCTGTCTACTAAATGGGAGGAGCTTCTTAGTATATAATGGGATTCTGGGTAAAAATGGGCGGGGCATGTTAGTTCACAGTATTAACACGTAGCCAAAAAGATGTTGTCATACAATAGTTCATAATACTCCGGCAAATGGTTAACAATTCCATTCTACGTTCAAAATCAAAGGCCAGGTATACCACAAAGTAGGCTCATTGCTGCCAATGCCAAACGAACCACATATTTTTTTACAAATCTACTTCATGGGCGGTGAGGACATCAATCGTGTGGATGCACGTTGCGGCTACAATAACCTCAATTCGCCTAATGCCAGGCGTATCGTCGGCGAACTGGACGCCCTATTGAATGAGCACAATGAATTATTGAAATTCTTTAAAGCACACATGCACGAATTGCAAAGTGACAATCACGCTATTGTCATCAATCCTGATAAAACATCAGTTGGAGAGCACGTGCGTCGATTCAATGCACCTGTTTTTTTACGACATTACTGGAATCATGGTTGGCGACCGCACATCGACGCGAGAATTCGTGATTCTAAGAAGAAACAATAATCTGGAGTTCATCGCTGACACACACCGTTCATACGACGCTCTCCAATATCCGCTAATTTTCTGGTAGGGACAAGACGGATATTGCATAAACATTAAACAACGAGATCCTGTCATAGGTAATTCATTCATTATGAACATCATTACTCATTTTGAATTGAGAAAATGAATGGTTGGTGTTTTTTTGTTTTTATCGGCGGTCATCGTCTACAGCGCTCCATTCCTCTTTCTGTCATAGATCCCATCCCCACACACTTACGATACATTCGTTATTTTTTATTTAACAACCAAAATATTCACTAGAAATGATTTATATGGCAGAACAACGTTTGCTGGGTCAGCTAGTACATTTATATATATCGCCGAAGTTTTTAGATTGATAAGGACTCACTAACAAAAATGTTGTTTTTTAAAGAAGGTTGTGAGGGGACCCTATATTTCGAGCATCAGAAAAAGATGATATTCTACTAAAAGTCTGTAAGCTGTGTAAGCTTCATCAACGTTGTTCCAGTAGTTTTTTAGTTATGAAATAAATGAAAACGGACGGAAGTACCAATAGGTAATGATAATAAAGAGGGATTTTTTGGCTGCTTTATTTTACAGGTATCGCAGCTTATGAAATATCGCGCTTATGAGGCTAAGTACAAGATACGTATAGAGGCGAGTGAAAAAATTGAAAATACTCTGAGAGACGATTTATCTGAGCTTCGAGCAATCGTTGGCCATGAATCCAGTATTATGCAAGCAGGTATGAAAGTGCCTAACATATTATATACCAATAATATAGCTGAATATAAATATAACACAAGGAAACATTTAACTAAATTAAACCATTTCACTCTCGATTTATTGGCTTTGTTGTCAGATAAGTTATACATTATAATATTATACGCATGGTAGTTAACTCATTCACTGCTGACGAAATAATGATTTTTTAATTACCACCTTTAAAATGCACGTTAATTACATCGATCGGCCGCCTGGTCATTACGCGCCAGGTGAGTCTTCAGCGTCCAAAGTATTAAGTAATATCAGGGTGTTACCTGGAATTAATTCCCCTAAAGGCGAGGGTCTGCATATTATGCATTATGTCTGATATTACTTTGACTAGTATTCTAGTAATCTTCCTCGAGACCTCATGAATTATGATTGTAACCCGGATGATTTGACCGTTCAGCAGCCTACTCCGCGGCTTGGGTCCGCTTCTATCAGAATTCGATGGCATACCGGACCAGTGTTGGTGGATAACCCGTGGCATTCTTGATTGGGTCCGTGCATCTGGAGGGAGCTTATCCAATAATGATATACATACCAAAAGCAATACTCGCATGTGCTATGCTACAGCCATCATAAGCCGTGGCTTCAATGTATTTTTTCAGTTGTACCTGTTGTATTTCGTAAAATAATTTTTATTTTATAAAAATGAAATATTGATTTTTGCAATAGATATTTTACCTGTAGATAATATCCTTATAGGACAGGCTTTGCCAAAGCTCGAAATGGACCGAAGCGCCGTTCCTGTTCCAGAAATCGGTAAAATTATTGCTCCGTCTTGTGGAAAAAATAATTTGACCGTCTGAGCTAGATAGGCCATTTATAATAAAAAATCTAACATACTAGTTTTTATGAAATACACAAAAAAATGATAGCTATGTCTTCTAACTATGATAACTATGTATTGTTCTTCAGAAAACTTTCGTGCGCTCCGGTTCATAAACTTTTCGATTTCGAGCGCTGGCCGCTTTGCACATGTATAACACAAGTTTCCATTAAGTGCTACTGCCGCCATATTGGAAAACAGAAGTCGATTTACAAATTTCAGCCATTAAAAAAGAGAATGCATTATTTCAAACATTTTAGATATTTTCGTTAATAAGATACGGTTGGATAATTAAAAATCTTCCACCATTTTCCTAAATAGTCGCGGTATAACAGTATAATAATATATAAAGTATAAGTAGGTGTTGATTTTTGGTATGTAATTAATCACTTGATACTAGCAATAGGTAAACCTTCCTCTTTGGGCGAATTATTTACAGATAAAAGGTTCTTTTTACCTAATATAACTGGACTATAGAGAAATACGAAACCGAAGATTGAATTTAAAAAAAATAATTAAAAAACTCGATGCTTTTATTTATTTTAGATTTGGAAAAAAGGGATAGGAAAATGAAAAGACTTCCAAGTTCCAAAGGTGATACCAAACTTTACGAAATGTTTTTACGAGTTGCTGTTCAGATTGTATGGATTCTATTGGCACGTCCAAAGTTTCATATCGTTGGTGAGAAACTAAAAAATATATACATATTATTATAATCAGATTTTATAACACACAAGTCTTTGCCATTTTATCATCCGCTGTCTTCGCGTGCCTTTGGTCGTATATAATTTACAGCGCTTGAAATAGAAAATTTTACGAACCGGAGCGCTCGATAAATTTACGAAAATATTAACATAGTTATCCAATTTTATGTGTATTTTATAAAAATAAGTGTGTTAGATTTTTTATTATAATATGGCTCAGAGGCTCTTCGGCAGGTTGAACCGATCAAAATGAAATTGCAGCACATTTTATAGTTATACTTCTTTTGGCGCGTTTGGGAAATCAGATCAGAGTGTATCTTTGGCGTGTGACATGTAACACAAAATTTATTTTTTCACACGAAAAAAAACGCACTCGATTGGATTCGAACCACCGATTGTTCGGTTATCAGCCGAACGCACTACCTTTATGCCACAGTATGTTACTGCATCGTGACGAGTATACAGTATAATAGTATAGTTTAGAATTGTTCCGTTGCCTAGGCAGCGAATTTATTATTGTCGGCTATTTGAAATTCCTTACGTAAACAAACGATTACACGTCAGAGTTAAACGACAGTTGATACTTAAAAAAAACAACGAGAAACCATTATATAATTTAGTAATATAAGTGAAAGTGTATAGAAATAAACCAACGGCGTTCCAATAAGCGGTCCTTTTTCTCGAGTGTGTAATTTAACAAGATAATTAAGAGCTAGTCAAAGAATTTAGTTTATCACAAGTTTTGGTTTTGTTTTGTTACGCCAAAGAAGTATAACTTCTAACGCGCGTACATAAGTACACACAACGATTTTTTGTATATAAATGAGACGAACTCTTTGAGAAACGACAAAGTTTTCAAAAAGCATTTGTCATTATTATTTACTCAATAAATGTATTTTTAATTTTGCAGATATTGAAATAAACAGAATATTCCGAACAGATGCGTTCAATATTGCATTGCGGAGGACCGATCCAAATTTGATTAAGAAAGTGTCGCGGCAAGAAAGATATGTGTTATACGGGGAAAATAGAGATGTGAAACTCTCCAGTGGCTGCTACCGCAGAGAGAACAACCCTAGATATAAATATGACAGGATCACACCGGTCACTCGTGACCTTCTTCAATTCGTGAATGATTATAGAACAGTGGGTATTGGATCTATGGGTTTCAAAAAGTTAGTACGTTTATATTCGATCAGAGATTTAGATTGGTTCCTCGCGATTTTGACACAATACGATGGGTGTATCTGTAACAGTGAAGATGACTGTTGAACGTGGTTTAGCAGTCAAGAAACGAAATGAATTATAATAATAATTATTCAGTCGATCACAGTATTCTATACACTATACAGCATACACTATAGACACTTATCTGATACAGTATAGCAAATAATTCTCTAGGAAAGTGACAATCCTCTTTAGCAAAAAAACAGGAAAAGAAGACGGTTCAGTTTTTTTTTTATAGAAATTTTTGAAGCTTTTTTATTTCTCGACAACACGGTACTAGTGATTTTCATCCATATTCAGCATTATAAGATCAATAATTTTGAATTATTTACTTATAGTTGAAATTTCGAATTTTAAATTAACAATTATTGGATCGAAAAACCTATGCGCCGATAGAAAAAGGTATTTATTATAATTGTCTACATGGAATAAACAGTTCGTAAAAAAAATCATAAAAGCTCATGACGGTATCTGCGGCACAATTACCTAAGTTTAAATTAATGTCACTTTTAAATAGGTACTTATTGTATTATTTGTATCTGAAAATAGGTACCTACCTAATACATACTTATGTTTTGCCAAAATATTGTTTAAAATCATTTAACCTATTTTTCTTAGTGTTTGTATTCATTTACGATTAATTAGTTACAATAGTATATTGATACGTGCAGACTACTTTTCCCTTAGTGCAAATCGATTATTTGAGAGTTATAGTTGATTTGTGAATATCATCCATTTCCGATGTGACGAACATATTTTTAAATGTTGTCAGCACTTTGTGTCAGCAATTGTGCGAATATAATATATTCCCCTTTTAATTAATTATGAATATCACGTTTACTCCTGCCATCTATCATCAAATTTTCATAATAAGCATTTTAAGAAAATTTTCAAACCAAACTTAAAAATAGTTGTAATATATTAATTATTACTATTATGATTTTAGAGACATGTCAAGTATTCGCACAGAATATATAGAAATGCTTTTATGCGCCCCAGAGGAAATTCTTGTAAGTGCGTCAATAAATGTTGGCATATTGGGGCAGCCAAGAAACAAATACGATTTACTACTTGCTGAAATAAAAATGTCAAAAGAGAGACAAAGATCATCGATTCTTTCTTCTAGATCTTTTTCGGCAGGGTAAAAACAACAGGACAATATTTATTTTAAGTTTTTATCATAATTGAATGTTTTTTGTCGTTACTGTACAAAACAGGTCAGGCTAAAACCAAAGCTACTATTCGATCTTATTCCAGGCCCGATGGTTTACAGCCCTGGCTAAATCTACCCCGTTCTACCATATTCTGCGGCTTACACTTACCCTGGCCGCACAATATGATCTTTATTGATTGAATAAAACTCGTACACTGATGATACATCTACATATTAAATGTAGTAATATATTAGTACCTAATACATTAAAATGAATATAATACCTTTGTTAGTGTTGGTCACGAACTCCTCAATCAATCGAGATGTTAATATTTTAACAGTATAAACAAAATTCACCATTTTACTAGTTGGTGTATGATTTACGGGATGTTTATTGAGATTTTTTTGTTGTTCATTGTTTTTAGATTAAAATTCAAACTTTCTAAAAGTTCATTCTCAAGTAAACGATCAATGGCGCAGTCATCGATGTTTAGAGATGCATTTCGTTTAGTATTACCTGCAGTCTGTGAAGAGTAAGTATTTTAATAAATATATTTGATAAATATTTTTAATCAATTAATATTATTTCACTATTTTACTTGCGATAATCGCTAGAGTTTTGGTTAAGTAAGAGAAATATTATTGTAAATATTTTCGTACGTCAACAGATGGCGCTGATTTCACTGTATTGACGTATAAAATTATTTTTATATTACACGTATGTACTCACTCAGATTCTTGTCTATTCTTTTGATATTTTAAAAGTTTTTCGTCCGGTGCATACATAAATTAACTACAAAATATCGGTTATAATGGCAGAAATGTAGGATTTTGGATGTATCAACGTATAATTATTATTACTATACGTATTATAATATTTACATGTTTACATGTAGGTAAGTATATGATTAGTATAGAGGTTGATGTGTGATCTGTCTCTCGTTTTAAAGTGCCAAAGTTTGGTGTGGGCGACCATCCACCTTCTTATAGTATTAGCTACTGTTACGTAGCCTTAGACTGCATACTATAAACGTACCTACTACACTAGCGTTCGATATTTTTTATAGAAAACAAGACATAGTTTGAGCGGTGCCGAGCTATAGAAAACTATGGAATATATGTGATGTAAGTGCAGTCGGAAATAATAACCCTAACAATTATCACATTCTCCCTGTATAATTTGTGAGCACTAGAATAAAACGCTTCTCGCATACGCATAGTCATGGTTAAATTATAGCTCCGTCATAGATAGTACAGGCGGTCCTCGACTTTCGCACGTAATTAATAATTGATTCCTGAAAATGTGTTCGAATGCTGAATGTTCAAAATTAGAGGGATGTAAAAAAAATATTAAAAGGCGTACTTTAAAATATTAATTTATGAATGAGAATTAATATTTGAGAAGGTGACGGGAAGCGGAGGAGAGAGGAGCGACTGCATGGAAGCGCACAGCTGTTTCTGCATTATCAACAAAAATCTAAATTTTAAGAAATGTACGAAATGGCGAATTGTGCGAAAATAGGACGTTCGAAAGTCGAGGGCCGCTTGTATGCAGATACATTTAGATATATTATGATATTTTTTACTCTAATTAACAGTGGCGTATATCTATAGAAGTATAAGTACTTATATTATGCATTGGTATATATTTTTTTCCAGAAACGAAATTCCATTGGAGTTTTATCAATTACCGAAAAACTATGTGCCACGTAGGCCAAATGCAGTCCAGAAACGAAGATGGATTAAAAGATTTACGAATAAAATAATATCATCACTGAAAAGCTCACATAGCTTATACACTGTCACCAATTCAGGAGTGCTATGATCAAATTAATTAATTCCATAACAATACATGTCATGATCTATAAATATTTCTTAATCCTTATATTAGTATTTTTACCCATTATGATTACCATGGTTATTGAATGTTGTTTTTTTATATACTTTATGACGTACTATAATATTATATAGTATTCATTACATATTTATTTTGTAATCATTTTTTTAATGTTGATTTTGTGAAATGTTTTATGGAAATCGATAAAAAAACGAAAGTATGTTTATCACCATTGTTAACAGTTGCTTGGTTATATTTACATATTTTAGTAGGTATATGTACCTACTTAATAAGATAAAATTATTAATTCGTTTTTAAAGTAAATTAATATTGTGTTTAGGTACCTACGTATTTATAGATTATTATCATGAGATGAACTTTTTAATATTTTTTTTCATGTTGGGAAAAATATCAATAACATATATTTCGTTGAAAAAATAAGTTTTTTTATTACGTTTTTTTTTTTCATATACAATTAGTACGTAATGAAAAATCATTATAATATAGATAGTATATTTACATAAATAACAGGTTAACATTAATAAATTCTCTTGTGGGTAAAAGACTTATTGAATACTTAATTATTATATATAAGATAACGCAAAATACAACACAAAATTCAATAGATCCTCCATTTGATAATAAACGTGAGTATGGTTTTTAATACTAAATGCATCACAATGATTATATACATTTTTTGGCTTACTCACACAATAATGAATGATACTTTTCGGCCTTGACCGTTTTATCTAGGTACTAATTAATGACATATCACTACATTTTTTATATAAAATAATATGATTATGATACATAATTACTTACAGGTATTATTTTTGTAAGGTGACTGATGAAAAATAAAACCAGACGTGGGATTGCATCCCACGACTTTAGAAGTGAACACTTATTTATACATCGCGGTTGTTTATTACTATATTGTATCTATACAATTTGTCTCACGAGGGCAGATGAGCAGTAGCAAAATTTAAATGAATCATTTGAAACACCTTTGTGTGACAAATACACTATAATATTCTATTAACTAAACAAGATATTCATTTCAAATATTAGCGCCTGTATTTTTTTCCAAAATTGTATCGCTAATCTTGTATTACTTGAGATAGCGGGTTAACATTATCACAGTGGCCACACTTCCACCTTTCTCTAGAGTGTTTATAAATTTTCGATTGTAATAATATTTGTCCAAATATATATTCGTCGTAGGTAAGAAATAAGTAAGACGATACCTTTTCACATAATTCATATTATTTCTCGGGTCACGATTTTTACCCAACTATATATTTTTTCAAATTTTGTTAAACCAAAAACGATTTTATAAATTTAATATTTATTCTTATTTTTTTCATCATTTTTGTTGCTAATACAATTCATAATTTTTGGTTGCTGTTATCGATATGATTGTCCTGTTTAGCGTCATAGCAATAGCAGCGCAGTTGCGACCAGAATTGAGACAAAATGGGAAGCCTATAATATAGTCCGAAGTTAATTTTATACGATAATAAAAGACAATTAATTATTTTCATATGACATACGAGTATCTAACGAAAAGAAATATTTAGACACAAAAGTTAGATATTTACGATAAATGAAAATATAACATTGTGCTTCAAAGATTTTTCTTCACTCCATTAGTATTATTTAAAATAACTGAATCGCTGGCATTGTTTGATGAATTATCAGTAGTTACGCCTGGTTTTATCTTTATACGACCTTTGTCTTCTCCTGTAAAAATTAAGAAAACTGTTAATTATATTTTTAGATGGAAGAAGGTTTTGTCAGATTATACAAATTTTCAAAAATATAATTAACATCAGATATAAATATATAGTTATCGATGTGTATTAATTGATCCAGAGCAAGGTCCCGATGAATTGGGCGAATGACCAAAAACTCCAATCGTAAAAAGGAGCCTCTGTGCTCCAATTAGGAGAGGAACGGTAAATTACCAGTACTTTTAACAACACTAGAAACCTCGCGGAAAAAAATATCGTAGATACTATGTCAAAAAAGTAAACTTTCGACTATTTTCATTTTTTAAATAATTGGTTTTCACCAAACGGTTATTGTATTCACCACATAAATGATAAAACGATAATAAAAAATCATGAATCTCTTGAATAGATTAATACATTCTGTTTTTTGTTGCAGTTTAATATATATTGTAGGCATGGCCCCACATCTAGAAACGGGGCCCCAGGCCAGGATCTTGGGCGGGCCCCCCTACCTATAGCTATGGTTAAAGGCAGTCTGACGCTCTCCGGTGTTATTTTTCAAATGGTGTTCGAGGTCAAATAAAATTTTGTGTAATTTAGCGATTTTTTAACACATCGAATTATGGAGTTGTTGAGTATCACTCAATACGTCACAACCAAATATTTTAAAATGGTAATAACTATAACGGTAACGACTTTTTTGCTATTAGGGAAAATTTCAGGTGTGTATTTATCTCATTTATCTCATGGAACCATCACGACTAGAACCCTGTCAGCCCCTCCCTTGTGGGGGCCATGATTGTAGGTACATATATTACTTAACTTTTCATACAAAATTTTACGCATAAATATGTGTGTAATGCTAAAATTGGTAATAACACTCACATTTTAATTATTATATTATGCACTCATCTAATCCTCAGCACCCTAATTAATTACTCCTTAATATATTCAATAATGTTTATTATATTTTATAGTGAAATATTATAATATCAGTTACAATTATTGTAGTTGATACAACAGGGTTTCTTTATATTCAAGATCTTTTAGTGAGAAGTATTCGAATATTATCTTACCGGTTATAACTTTGCATAAATGCGAGAAAGGCATTTCCACCATTAGAGCAAGAACCGTGGATACCACAAGTACACCGCCAAATTCTGCGAGATTAAACTGAAAATAACAAAATATAACAACTTTAATATTGCAATCTTCTGAAGCGTGACTGGGTACCCGACCCATTCTAGATTCCAGCTTCCTCCGACAACTTTATCCACCTGTCGCTTTCAAATTAATATTTTAACAATTTGGTAGGTATGATGCATAATATGACAGTCAACGATTTTTTTTTTAAATATTTCTTCTTCTACGCCTTTCGAGATATCCGGATATCACCCTCATTACTAATTACAAATCGTCATACAATCTCTATCAGTGGGTATATTCTATACATAAGACGGCTATCGACGATAGTTTATCATATTTATGTATTGAGATTGTTAATTGTTAAAATAAGTTAACCGTCTAAACTGTCGAAAAGTGCTATGTTTTAACAGCCCCTCACTTAGCTGTATTAACTTTTAGAGCGAGATAGACAGTTTTGAGAGTTTATACGCCAATACCTCAATAAATAAATATTATAAACAACCGTCGATAGCCGCCGATAGCCGCTTGTATATAAAATAGACCCACAGAAAGTATCAGTAAGAATACATAGCGAATGATATTTTTGACAATATTTGGGGCTACTTCAATTCGTATTCAATGGCCATGTTTCTAAGGCATCTACTTGTAAATCGTGTACCTAAACTATCAATGCCAAGTATTAAAATGTTTTTTGCAATGTATCAAAGAATTACTTATTCTCATGTTATATTATGATATGTACATAATATATAATATAATATAATCTGACTGATCGATAAATTGGTCTGTACCACAAAATTAAATAAAATATGTAGTTTTTAAACTTTTTATTTGAAATTATTTCACAAATTAAATTTAAAAAAAATACTTACCATCGTCGTACTTGAATAATATTCTGCAGTCTTTTTAGAGCCAATATTGTAGAAGAATAAGGGAAACTGTGTTAAATATATACCATATGCAATTTTGGTAAAATATCTGAATCCTTTCCATGACATCAAATCGCCTACGATTCCTGTAAAAATAGTAAAAATATTACAATATAACATATGACCCATGAACGACAACATAATATACAAACGTATGAAAGAGAGCGAGACAGAGAGTAGACGTATTAAAAGCGGTAAAGTGAGAGTAAACATACACGTAAACGCAAATTCTAAATTTAAAAAATAAACTGACAAGCAAATAAAGAAATCATTAATTTTATACGGGTCGTGAAAGAAAACAAGTGTTAGAATACTCTCATAATTTCACAAACGAAAAATAGTGTTGACATATTGCGGCACTGTCACCTGGTTTTTTTTTATATTATACGATATATATATATGTATTGTAATAATTACACATAATTGGAAATTGATCAATTCGTAGCAATTCCAATTAAGTATATACTTCATTATTGTTTCGCTCCTAAAACGTAGAGCATATTGACATCCAGATTGGAGCTTACACTAATACAATTTTATAGATCATCATAAATCGCCTGATGTTTGAATTTAGAAAAGCTCATCATAGTATATACAATTATTGAATGATATGTTAAATGTTATCATGTGGCGCCCTCACGCAGCGGACAACTAATAATGGTGGATCAAGAATATACAAGAAATAGTTAATCATTTATCGAAATAATTGGATCACTGTACCAAATCAGGTGCATTTTTTTGCCAAGCCGTTGGATCAAACCTGCGACCTATTGTGTCCGAGTTCTACTCTGTTTTGAATCTCTTTATTGCGATGATTTACTTAACTAACGCGACATTATTATTTTGTATGGAAGATGAATAAATATTTAATTATATAATTATTATGTACCTCCGTAGCCATTATTTATTGCTAAAATTATCCACGCATGGCCAGCTCCCCAAGCAAAAGGTGATAGAGCACTGTAAATTGCTGCACCCGTGGTGTTGTATACGTATCCTTTCATCCCCATGTGATATGGTCCTAGAAGAGCCACTAAGGCTGCTGTATAGGCAATAATCCAGCACAAGACTGCTTGGAACTGTAGAAAAGAAAACACATTATTATGTTATCGCTTTTGGCATAGGTACTAACTCATGTTAGTGATAGTCGAATTGGTACGTATTTATATCTGTCTAATATGCCAAGGGCCTAATTATGGGAGCAACATTTCGCATAATGTAGTGTGTGAAAAATGGAAACAAGATCTACAAAACGAACTAGTGTAATATCGCTGTGTTTGAACCTCCCGCCGTAGGAAATGTAGAAGCCAGTCGGTGCGGTATGACTGCACAGGATGTATAGGGTCATACATACATAAAAACACAACCACGGTGAAAAGTAAGTAGTGTAAGTAGTGGAACATTAAAAGTAATCACAAAAAATTTAAGAACTTCATTTTTAATTCGGATTTTTTCTTATCATTATAGGTTTATGCCTAAAATAATTCAAAATAAGAATCGATACTTTATATGTATTTAATAATAATAACAATATTATATAACTCTAGCAGTGCAAGGATAAAACACGACATCCACCTTAGCAAAATTTAAAGTCAATTCAATTATTTTAATCTCAACATAACTTAGATTAAATTGAAACAGAAAATCGTTTAATCCCGCATCATATTATGGATAGTTTTTATTATAATTGAAAACATAATACCAAATTGTAATTACGCATTATAAAGGAAATAAAAATGTACATAATTTTGGTTATTCCGTAAATATTATCTATACTTTACTTATATCCTCTATTTATCTAAATAGAGGAATTTAAAACTTTCATTTCTTTTGTTATAAAAATATTATTATCTTAGAATCTCATTTTTTATTCACATTTTTTGTGCCATTTCATGCAGCCGAGTATTTAATTCGGAATGAATCTCCCGGTGTTTTACATCGTTACATGTATGGATGTATGTATTCGGGAGAAACGTAATTTTATTTTTTTTTACTATGTAGAAAGGTTTCTTTTTATAATAAAGAATTTAACATTATTAAACCCTGTATGGAATATCAAAAGATGTATATATTGTTTTATTTTAATTGATACAATATCTTCCTACGAAAAAAATATTGTCAGTTGATCGCGTTGAGGGAAAAAAATATTATAACCGCATAGTAATATTTATAACACACTTACCTTGGATAAAACGATTTTACTGGACTTCTTCGTCATGAAATATGCCAGTCCAACTCCTATTAAATATATCGACGCTCTATGGGTCGGTAAAGTATAAGAGAAGTTAGCTGAATCAAAGAACTTCTGAACTCTGCAATCAATCAGCATTATTTATTAGATACACATTCCACGACAGTAATGAGAAGCTGAATAGAAGAAGCATCTAAATAAAATAGCGACGTTCTGCTTTGACATTACTTAGGAACTCTCCATTGCTTATTTACCATAATATTAATATAACCGAAAATCGTTTCTATCTGATGAATACAGATGCCGCCTGTTGTCAAAACGTAAAGTAAGTATGGCCAAACAACTATAATGGTCTTATATTATTTGTTATATGTTATATTATATAAAAACGTTATCGAAATATAAAAGAGGTGTCTCAAACTATTGTTAAGTAAGATGCAGTGATAGTTGTACATGAAACTAATGATGGGGTTGTTACATTAGACAGAACGAAAATCGATTAAAGTTTTTTTTTATAATCTGAGTATGAAAAGTAAATACTTAACAGTAAAAGAAAAACAAAATGTAAAAAAAAACACCATAACTATTGCTGTATAACACTCGGTACAGGTTTGTTGCACAAAATTCTATAGATTGGTTTATTAGTCGATTATTATGGCGGTTGGCACACCATTATCAAGACTAAAAAGATAAACGGTTTGTTTTTGATATAGAAAGAGGCGGGATCTTCGTTCTGCTAATGAAAATAAACTAATCTGTCGACTTTATAAATAATGTAGAAGTAAATTATTAACGCAAACTAAATTTTTATAGTTTTGCACTTACTCTTCTTTTCTATTCAGATCCTTAATTATTGAAACTACTTATATCATTTTAAATTTTAAATCATTTAATATTCTTTTATTTCCTACTAATTATAAATGGTATGTGTATAGGTAATACACGCGTAATATTATGTTATAATAACTTACGGCATTCCGAAGTAGATCACCATACTGACTTCCTTTGAGAACACTGCCCATATTCTTAGCATTGTGGATAAAACTGATATTCCAGCAAGAATAAAGGCTCCGGTTTTTCCTTTATACCATAGAAGTGCTACGGCTAAAGGTGTAGCCAAAAACAGCTGCATATCAATTCCAAGTTGATGAGTATGCGTCAGACACTATAAATAAAATCAACATACTAATCTAAGTCAATCGATTTCAGGATCCATTTTTAAATTTAATGTAATAATAACGGGATTTGAGATAACGCCTTAAACGGGCAGTTAGGAAATTTCGGGATGATTAGTATTGCATTGATTGTTTAATGGATAATAACACATTGGCTGAAAAGCGATGGATGCAGGTTTAAGATTAAGTCGCTACAAACATTATTCTGAGGTATTCTAAGTTTATATGTTACATTCTTAAATATTGGTTATAAAAAAATAATAAAACATAACACAACTAATGATAATTTTCTGAAAATTGTATTCGTTGCATGTCTCGTAATCATATCCGCCACTAAAAGCCTCTAATACCTATACTATTATTTATAACTGCATAAGTGCATACGTACCATTTTTTCGAATCCCATGTAATTATGGATGAACATGAAGTTCTTCCACATGTTTGCTTTGCACAAATATGAATGAGCATCGACGACTACTGGCCACAATGGTCCTTCGCCTAGATCTGGCAGAATATATGTGTAAAACAAAATAATGCACAACATCAAAGGGAATATCCTGAAATAATAAAAAAATACATTAATTACAATAGCAGAAATTCTTAAATAAAAATAAAATATGGTGTACAATAAGGTCTGAAATCCTGGAATCTCGAATCGCTGGGACAACGCTCTGATTTATTGCCTTCTATTGAATAAAACCCATATAGAACGTTTGAT
Organism: Rhyacophila brunnea; assembly: GCF_057557595.1. Classification (NCBI taxonomy): domain Eukaryota; kingdom Metazoa; phylum Arthropoda; class Insecta; order Trichoptera; family Rhyacophilidae; genus Rhyacophila; species Rhyacophila brunnea. The sequence goes on from NW_028233350.1 coordinate 26,532,905, forward strand.
AGTCCTATTTTGTCGTTGTCAAAATAATTTTTTATCAAAAAAATTTACACACACTTTTTTTTTGAATCATATTATTTAAATTTTAAGGAAACTTTAAAAATAAATATAAGTTTTTATCACATTTTAAAATATTTGGAAAAATAATAATTACGAAAGTACATACAACGTATGCTATTACTATATTTGTGTCGTATATGTATTTAATTTTAAATATCTACCTGGGTCTATAAATACTATGTGCACATATTAATATTAGCCCTCATAATATTTTCACATTATTCACAATATATCAAAAACTTATAAATTAATATATTATTTAACGGTAACTATATGATCATAATGAATTTAATACTAATACATTAAAATACTTTAGAGAAGTCATGCCTAAGATGAGAATTAAGTTATAAAAATTGATAATATTTTTTTTTAAAAAAATAATTATTTATGCATTTATATTACATTTAAATATTGTAAAATAAAGACAGGTAATATTAACTTACGTAGGTTTTAAGATACGTAATGGTCTGATTGCGTTATATTTACATAAATTTAGAATATATTGTACCTATTCTAAATTTATGTAAATATACTAACGCAACTTTTTGTTTAAATTATTTGCAAAAAATAAATAAGGCCATTTCTGTAATAATACTAGTCAAGCATGTTTTGTTAATTAGTTTACTCAATATTATAGTATTTTTGAAAAAAGTTTTATCTTCATTGCCGGTAAGTTTTAAAGATTATCATCATTTTCCACAATATCATCATTCAGTTTACAGAAATTTAGTAGTTTATTTTGTATCTACCTATTATAATAGTCCGTTAAAGACGACAATGTACCACTACAATAATTATTGAATAATATATTATATAAATTTCAATTATCATTATCGGTAGCTACTCTCTAAAAAAACTCTTCACTCTCCTGTGTCTTCCATAAGATCTTTTCAATGCCTTGTCATCCAGAATATTGTATCTATGTCTACACAGTATAACTTTCATGCTGTCCTTTTCCCTTCCGATCAATTAAAGAGAAGCCTTTTGGGTGGTTGCACGCTTTCTATGTTTTAGACATGGCCTGTGTAAGTTGATAGAGAATCATTGTTGGTCACGACTAGTCTGAGGATTCTTAGGTATTTAAATAAATTTTTTTGAGCGGCCCCACAACAAAATTTCAAAAATATCTATCTGTTTCAGACAATTTTGAAATATTTAAGCCCTATTTGCCAGCAACTATTTTTAAATATTTTTGGATAATTACATATTTTTACATAGTCTAGGTTTAAGCACATATTTTCATATAAACAAAATTTCAATTTCAATCACTACCCCCTCAACCCGTGATAACTAGGTGGGGAACTTGGCTTAGTGCAGTAAATTACTATTACTAATAATTTTGAATTTTAGCACCTATTTTTGTTTTCTAGCACATAATTATGAAATTTTAATAACATATTATCCAATTCATTATTTCTAAATATTTTAGGTACGTACCTATTATTCATTTTTAGCACCTAAAAATGCTAAGCCTAGTCATGACAATTGATATATTACTCTGTCATGACCGTACATTTCTTGCTATGCACCACCTTCACTCCACAACCATTCATATGCCAATATGGGCCTGATGCTTAAATTAAAGAACTGCCTTTTAATTATCTTTTAGGCGATTCTTGATCTTGACTGTAAACTGCAATAAGATTTTTTTCCCGTCCAACTCATAGGCGATATGTTGGGAAGTGGTGTTTGATTCCATATATGTACGTTTATTAATCATTTTATGTTAAGGCAAAATAAATATTACTGAATCAATTATTATTGAAGATTTACTATAATGCGAAATTCTGTAGAAAAACAAATCGCAAATAAATATTTTCCGTATGTATTTTGTTTTTAGTAGTCCTAATATAAATTGCAAATAAATGACCATGACAAATGATTATTTTTTTTATTAATTATGTACATGTGTTACTTAGAACTACTTTCTATATTCTATCCGTGTCTATTGGTTTTGATTTTTGAACAAGGTTAATGCTTGCAAAAAGTAAGTAGTAAAAATCCCTTAATAAAATATTTACATAAGAAATAGATTCTTCAATAATATGTAAGTACATAGTAAAGTTATTTAAAGGGTAAAAATTAAAAATAAATAAAAAAAAATACACATATTTATTGGAATAGTGTAATCAATATGTGAATGTTAATAATAATAAAAACAAGATACCTACTAAAATAAAAATATCATTGACCTGTCTGTTAAACATCACATGAAACACCAAAAAGTGACATTGGGCATTTGTGCAATAAAATGGCAAAAAAACATTAATAATCATTTATATTAATCGCTATATTAATATTATTTTTTGATTTCGAGGTTATTTAACTGAATTAAATTAGGCAAGAGGGCGGTAAATACCGGTCAGTCATCATGACCGCCAGACGAGTGACTGAAAAAATTAAGTCATATATTATTATGTATGCTGATGCATAATGCAGAATAATTATAAAAAAAAGCAAAATCGAATTTGATGCCATGGAATCTATTAGTAGAGACATCAACTAACGATTTTAATTAAATAAGTTCTTAATAGATTTAACAGAAACAGGGCTACCGATCGGATTATAATGAGTATGAAAAATATTTATTAATTACTTAGTTATATTGGGTATCTTATTTTTTTGACCAAGTCCGGTCCTAAGAAGATCATATGGGCCTCCAACGATAGGATTTTGTTTTAACGAGAAATGAATGTTAACCACTTGCTCGACTACTCTGACTCCTACACATCGAAAAAGAATATGCATATTTTCAGGATTCAAACATGTGACTCACGTCATTACGTCATTATAAGCGTGTCCGGAAATTTGTACGTATGTAGTTCGCCGTATCACATTTCACCGTGAAATTTTGTATCGGAAATATATTATGGTCGCAGCAAATGGGAGACCGTCCAATCTCTTTAGGTCGTATAGTATAATACAAATTGTGCGAATGGAAGTAAGTTGTAATGTATAAAATTCAACAAGTCATATTTTTCAAATTTTTGTAACGTCATTGTCACTGTAGTGACCATTAATATGTAATTAATATTAGTTTGCATGACATCTTGTAAGTAAAATTCAATAAAAAAAGCTTGTTGATAAAGGACATTTATTAGAATAAAATAAATACTTATTATTTAAAATTTCCACAAAGTCCTTGTTATTAATGTGAGACATAACATTATTTGCATTAAGAACATCGATAAGAAGCTGGAGTGATTTCTTGCAAATTCAAATCAAACATAATATAACGGTGTAATGGGCAGAGTTTATTGACCAAGGATATTATTAGAATAAAATTGATATTATCTGTTAAATATGTTTTTGACATTATTTTTTAGTATTGCATTTCATATTATTAAAATTGTTGGTCACCTTCTGTCTCAATTCCTACTCGATTCAAGATGTTTTTGGTGTATGGCAATGCCTTTAACTATTTTAGGCTGTCGATTTAATAGGTAATAAATTTTTCCGAAGAGTTGTAATTTTGTGTAATTATGTTTGCTATTTAAAAGTCATGCATGTAATAAATAAGGAAAAAGTTGTACTAAATATTGAGATAGTTATACAAATTGAATATGTACATAACAGGTTGTATGCTATGATGTTAATCACTCATAATAATGATTTACCCGTTCCTTAATTTTATTATTATGATTTTGAACTTTAAAAAATACAGATATTATCATTATATTACATGCCACGATTCTTGCGGTTATGCAATCAATCAATGCCACCAACGAGTAAGTATCTACCATCAATGAAGAGTCGTAGTATACTTATTGCATTAATATTATACTAGTGTATTTAGACAGTATCATAAAAATTTGATTTACCTATAACAAAGTATTTGAATTTAAAATATTACCATATTTAAAAACAATAGTCTTAGAAATGGTTGTAACTGTTCTAACGTATACGTCCAACCCTTAAAATAACAACAACGCATATGACAATAATTGTGTACATGCATACTATATTTATGAAGCTAGTGAGATTAAATATTTTATTCCGGTGAGGCACGGAGGGATGATGATATCCATATTGTTATATTCTTATGTAAAATTACAACCGTATTGATTATTCTTTATACATACTTCATTTTTCTATATAATACGTTTTATATCAACATACTTATTATATTAAGATATGTAGAGATTCACTACTACTAAACTCAGTACTACCAACCTAGCCATAATCAACAATTATTTTGTTAATCGAATGCTAAAATAGCATTAGTCAAAATTTGTATAGATATATAAAGGAAAAGGTTAATATTGTCAGAAAGGATATATTATATTTACTCTTTTCACTAGCTGTTATCTAACTTACGAAAATTACAGGCATGTGGTCATCATTGGCACCTTGAATTTTATTTAATATCTCGACTAACTCTAAACTAATATTGTTGTTTTAATTTAATAAAACAATAATACAATGCAGTTTCACCATGTATTGACAGTTAAGAAAATAAAAGAAACTAAACTAATATACCTAATAAACTCATCTGTTGATGTCCTTACTTCGGCGAATGATAGTAGTTAATATTTGATTTAGGTACATCTATGTACAAGAAAAATATTTTTCTTTTGGGGCATTGTGGCAGAGCCAGGTGAAAAAAATCTAATAACCCTTTGTATGCTTTTCTTCTGACATATTTTTGTGGGTGAGATTTAGCAACACAGATTGAATCCCAGAGAGACATAATAAGTATAGTGCCATAATCGAACTTTCTAAACATTCTTGGCAATCAACGAGCTGTTGTTTACCATCAAAAAATCTTTATGCGTTTCTACAAATCAGCAGTCGTTTTATCCATCGAACCCGTCAAGGAAATTCACTATTTTTATAACTCGGTTCAACATCGTTCAACCTGGAAGTAACTATAATAATATATTCGATTTCTGAATAATTATGTGTTACGTAGTGTTATATCGCATATCTACGCGGAGAGATGAGAATATTAATATACGTTCGTAAAACGCGAATAAAAATCCTTTTATATCTCTATATATATAAAGCAACAAACATGCGCAATAGATAAAATAATAAAATTATTTTATAATAATATATATATATTTATATATATTCAATATATATATATTATATATATATATTGAATATATATATATAATATATATATATTCAATATATTTATAATAATAATTATAATATATTATAATATACAAAAGCAACAAACATGCGAAATAGTAGAGCAGAAAGAACAGACGAACAAATCCAACAAGATAACAAAAACGTGCGTGTAAGCATGTCGCAATTGCGTACATCTCAACCACAAGAGGCACGAGCTGAACGAAATCAACAACGACAATTGGAACGGAGCCAAGCGCGCCGGTTCGTAGTTAACACACGCAGAGCAAATGACCGACAACGCCAACAAGTACATCGAACATTTACATCCGTTTCGTTCCTTCGTCTCGCATTCGAGTACGAGCCAGATATTGAATATTCCGCTCATCCGAAAGTGCTGATTGGTGCTATGGACAAAGAATGTCCCCATTGACATGCGCTCAAATTCAAACATGAGTCAGCCGGGATGTGTTGCGCATCAGGAAAAGTGCAACTACCAGAAATTGAGATACCACCAGAACCATTGAACGGCTTGCTCATCGGCACGGTTCCAGATTCAAACCTGTTCCTGAAGTCCATTCGCACATTCAATTCATGCTTCCAAATGACTTCGTTCAGAGCAACAGAAATAGTTCACAATACTGCGGCAAATGGTCAACAATTCCATTCTACGTTCAAAATCAAAGGCCAAGTATACCACAAAGTAGGCTCATTGCTGCCAATGCCAAACGAACCACATAATTTTTTACAAATCTACTTCATGGGCGGTGAGGACATCAATCATGTGGATGCACGTTGCGGCTACAATAGCCTCAATTTGCCTAATGCCAGGCGCATCGTCGGCGAACTGGACGCCCTGTTGAATGAGCACAATGAATTATTGAAATTCTTCAAAGCACACATGCATGCATTGCAAAGTGACAATCACGCTATTGTCATCAATCCTGATAAAACACCAGCTGGAGAGCACGTGCGTCGATTCAATGCGCCTGTTGTTGACGACATTGCTGGAATCATGGTTGGCGACCGCACATCGACGCGAGAAATCGTGATTCGAAGAAGAAACAATAATCTAGAGTTCATCGCTGACACACACCGTTCATACGACGCTCTCCAATATCCGCTAATTTTCTGGAAGGGACAAGACGGATATTGCATAAACATTAAAAAACGAGATCCTGTCACAGGTAATTCATTCATTATGAACATCATTACTCATTTTGAATTGAGAAAGTGAATGGTTGATGTTTTTTTTGTTTTTATCGGCGGTCATCGTCTACAGCGCTCTATTCCTCTTTCTGTCATAGATCCCATCCCCACACACTTACGATACATTCGTTATTTTTTATTTAACAACCAAAGTATTCACTAGAAATAATTTATATGGCAGAACAACGTTTGCCGGGTCAGCTAGTAACTTTTATAGTATTCTCAAGTTCACATTTCGGATAGATAATCAATCAAGCTATCACTGCATTGCCAGTTTGGTCTACTTTCGGCATGTTGCTATTTTTTTGTAACCGGCAGGATTTACATACATAATGAAATAATATTGCGTTCGTGCTCAGAGTAAAGGTGAAGGTTAAAACGTTTGCAATAATTTCACTTTTAATATTCTAACGGATTGTGAAACAGATTGTAGTATTTTCAAATGATATTATTCTAAACCGAATCAGTTATTCAAGTCAGGAATTGTTTGAATATATTATATCATATATTTTGAAGCCAGTTTATATGCCTATATTATATTTATTAATTAAAATAAAACCAGGGCTCGAAATAAACAAGAGCGCCGTTCCGGCTCACAAAATCCCCAAAATTATCACTTCATCTAATGGAAAAAATAAATTGACCATCAGAGCTACATTATATTATGTAATATTATAACAAAAAATCTTATACTTACACTTATATTATTAAATACGCGTAAAATTAGATACTCAACTGTTATTTTTCAATTTCGGGCGCCAAATAAAACACAATGGTACTTATTATACATAATTTAATAAAGACTTACTAACTAACGATACCGGTCCTGACCATTGGAGTGTATAGAATTTAATATATTATAAGGTATCCACGTATTTCCAAAAACTAATGACCTTGAAATAGTTTTTTTTTGTTTCATGAATAAAATAATGATAAGTTTTAATGTTATTTTTTTTTAAAATAAATTGTAATAGAAATAGCCGATGAACCCTGAATTTTATTGTTAATATTATAATTTATAATTATAATATCATGTTAATTTATCGATTTTTGAAATAGTTTAAATAAAATATATTTTGGCAACATGTCGACTTTTCGAAAATGGGCACTTCATATAACTATTGTATTTTATTTTAATTAATACAATGATTTTGCACCAATAATTGACTTTTTTAAAGTCATTGTATGGGTCAGTAAAAATCGACAAAATAATATTTTTCATAATATAATATTATTGATTTTTTACGCAAGAAACCATTTTTTCTTAAAAAGTATGTATATACAACAATGTTTTGAATAAAACTATACATTTAAAACCCTGGTTAATTACACACTTCTTTCGCATGATAATTTATGAAGTTTAAATCATACAGTAAATTATTGTAATACATGTTTTCTTTCACAATAAAAAAAAACATTATATTTTTATATATTTAGAGCCGTACAATAAAATATATATTATGTCGATTAAACAAAGAACCGAAAAAAATATGAAAGTATGTTATTAACCAGTTACTCGATAAGAGGGCTGTCATACCATTATAAATATTTGCAAACGATTTAGTCAGTAATAATATATACGTTGGTAATTAATAGTCACCACGATAATAAAATTTGAAAAAACTACAACAGGCAACTGAACCTAATACATGTCATTAAATTAATAGACTGATTGTTGCTGTATTCATTCGCGAAAAAAACGTATAAAATATTCACTATGATTTTGCATTATATTATAAGATAGCTACTTATGTTATTTTTAGAATTATGACTCATCGGATTACAAGGCTGCTAGCTTATTTAAAAAAATATATTTCTTGCCTTTGTCGGATGGTAGATACAATGCACAATGTCAATATTATGGCACTTATACTATTATAAATTTACTTACTTATAATCAGACATAATTTATGATTATTATTATATCAGGTGCTAAAGCAGTATAGCAATAGACAGTCGTTCTATATGTCATAGTTTTTATTGTATTGTGTTATATGTGGTGAAATTATTATCTATTGATTCTATTATAGTAAATTAAATAAGAAATGAGACGAATAGAATAGATGTTGCTGAGTGACATTTAATCAGCGCTCGAAATGGAAAATTTTACGAACCGGAGCGCTCGATGATTATACGAAAATATTAACAAACTTATCTAATTTTATGTGTATTTTCCAAAAAAATGTTTTTTTTTGTTATATGGCCTGTTTAGCTCAGACGGTTAATTTATTTTTTCCATGAGACGGAGCGATAATTTTGTAGATTTTATGAAACAGAACGTCGCTCCGGTGTACTTCAATCATTTCGGGCCCTACATTTCATATAGAAACATTGATTTTACCATACAAAGTAGTTCAAAATTTAATATCATGTTCGTTTTCCTAAAGAACGGTAATTTTTTGCCTAATCGCCTTTTTCCTTTGGCACAGAAATGTACATAATACTCTGATTTTAGTAAAATGAGAACTCAAGTTTTAAACTACCCTTTATCTTAGATCATGTAAAATTATCGGACTGTTTTAACATAATCTCTAAATAGATAGTGTACCTATATTTAGAGATCATGTCAAAACAATTCAATAATAATTTTACATAACATAATAGAAAATGCAGCTTAAAATTTGCGTTTTCATTTCACTAAAACCAAAAATCTTTTTACTTAGCAAGGCAGTATTATATAACCATTAAAACAATGTAAGGTATAAAATATGACTTCATTGTAAACAAAGACATGTTATTTCAATATATATGTGATGACTAATAAGTAGATTGAGAAGTATTTTTTTTGTATAAGAGGTATACAGTCTGAACGTGTAAATTGATGACTTACCTAAACCATCTTGTTATCAGCTTTTGAAGAAAGTTCATTGACCCTTTTTGATCAAGGGCTTTAAATAAGCTCCTAGCTGTTAAAAATCCGCTTATCAATAGAAATGTGTCGGTATAAACAATTGCTGTTCGACCAAGAACAGCCCACCTTTCTCCCATTCTCTGAAATAAAAATAAAACAATTAATAATATGAATATAATATATACACAGCATTCCAATTATTACACAATAATGGACACGGATACTTTTTATGCAGTAATTAATTTTGAAAAAAAATATTGTTTCCTGGTGTAGAAAAACAATGCATTTTAAAAACCAGGTCAATGCTGCGTTTACACTTATTATACAAAAAATATATAAACAATGCCCATGATCTCAATCTCGGATCACGATGGACCATCATGTCACTAAGAAATAAATTGATTAGTTCATCAATACCAAATTATTGCCATAAAAAGTATTACGTACAATTTTTAATGACATTAAAAATTATTTGAATTTAATCTTTCCATCTGCAATAAAATCGAACATAACATCTTCTTTTTGAAAACATAGATACTTTCAAATATAATCGAAATATAGTTTTTGACTTCATTAACAAATTTCAGTAGGTATGGATGTTATTATGTACAAACTATAAACTTTATTATTATTTCTGTTAAAGTATTATGTCGTAAACTTATTTACATATGTAATTATAGTTTATAATGAATTCGGCAGTTTGTGAGGCAATAGGTAAATATAAAGACAAGCGATTTTGCAAGAAATTTAAATTTAATTGTTTAAGTGAGGAAACCCAGCTAGCCAGAATTACAAACTACCCCAAAACGATCGCGGGCCAATAAATGAGACATAATTTCTTACTCTATATCTAAATAAAGTATTTTTTTTTAAATACAAGAACCTATATATTTTATTTATAATTATGTAATTAAACATCAGACTGTGCATGCACATATGATCCTATTAGGATCGGACAAGTCTAGAATCAGGTGAAATTTGCAAAAAATTCACGTAACGTGATTTAATATATTGACTCTGGTGGTTGAATAATTTATTAATACTAATTTAAATCAAAGCAAAAGTAGCTACGTTATGTTATAATAAAATACCTACCATGAAAATGAAAATCGTGAGGAACCTCAAACATCTTGAACGTTCTTTTAATAGCATGACAGCTTTAATTATGAACATAGGTACCAAGTTTTGAACGTATTGCTATGATATTAATTTAATATAAGTACCCTTATCAATTAGCTCTAAAATCCGGTGTGGATCTTGATTACACTGAGCCTTGACAAGGTTTTTTAACACTTTTTTCACGAGGATTGGTGGTTAACCATTTTCAACATACTATCATGCTATACATAAAAATATTTAAAAATATACATAAGTTAGAAAGAAACGTACCTATGATTAAAAATTTTACCAGAAACATTACCAGTGAACTTTTACCAAAACTCCATTGAATATAAGTATAGACATCAGTTACGAACTTATGGGCCATGCAATTAAATACAATTTACAGAAGAAGTACTTTTAAATATGTCTTTAATACAAAGTTATACTTCTAATAAAGCATTTAAAAATTTAGATTTTTAACAGTATTTAATCGAGCTGCCGTATTGTAACTTATTATGTATACGTTTGATTGATACATTATCGGGATAATATAATATTAATATAGTTTTTAATTTATATAATGGATATAATTAAAATTATCTAACATTATTAATATTTCTATATATAATATACATAATTTGAAAACAACTCAGATATTATATACCTACTAGAAAAAATATATTTTTTTAATAAAATAACTACGCCCGATGAGACTTGAACTTGTAAGAAATTGTCACTTATCAATTTTTTAAGAAATTGTTACTTAATTGCGACGAATTTAACCAGTAGTTCTCACATCAAAATCGCGTTAATATTAGTTTTTATGTTTTATATAACGGTATCATTAATTGACCTAATTACCAACCGATGTCCGGATTAAAAGAAATGGTTTGTTAAATACCCTATCTGCTAGTATACTCGTACTTACATCTGCCATGGATGATTTGTTGACGTATGGATTATAAAATAGCGCAAAAGACTTGTGCGTGAGGATCAATGCTATTGCATTAATTGCTCTTAGCCCATCACACCCTTTCACTTCCTCCTCCATTGAAGTATCCAAGAACTTTCCGATGTTATATTTTAAAGAAAATCCAGTCAATATGCTATGCACTGCACTAGATTTTTGTTTGTTCTTTGCGTCTTCATAGCTATCGCCGAAAATTGTTCCTAATATAGCCAATCCTATTAAAACTCCAAAGAATATCCTGAAAAAAATATAAACAAATATAATTATTGATAAATAATTATAAGAGAGAATTTACATTATAATATTATGCAGTCACAACATGCTATTTTTAGCATTGACTTTTTATAAACAAAAAAAAGATTTACGAAAAAAATGTATATATTATCCACACATTGACCCTGCTGATTTTTTTTTCAATGTTTTTTTTTTCTTTATCGGACTGTGTATCACAAATATAATATATCCAAGGATACATAGTAAATGATAGCTAGATACGTACTATGTAAATATAAAAAAAAACACGTCAACTACTACATCGTTACAAGCCCATGATATTTCAACACACATTTTTACGAAAATGGTAGTTAACGATCCGTTCAAGTCATTGGGAAAATATGCTGGACCTGAAGATACATTGGGAAAACTGCATATCAGCTTTCATCACTTACGGTGTTAGAAATGGACGCTCAGGTCACTAACTACTACAATTTGGGTGCATAGTAGGAAGTAGTATCGAAATATTCATAGTTTCGATTACAAAGTAAATGTTTTTAAGATTAAATTAATCTTAGGATAAAATACCATAATATTTTTAATGAATCTACAAGTATATCCACATAATTCTCACATGTAGTATAGTAAGTAGCCAATATGTAATGCGATCACTTTATAATTCAAGAATTTGTTTAATTTATTTTTACTACTTTTTTATACTGTTTCCAAAGTCAGTCTTCATATTAAAAATAGAAACAGCTCCAATATTGCATGCTGTATGGTTATAATTCAACTCCTTCATTCTAAGCTTATTTTTAAATCAAGTTCACATATAAATTAATTAATAGTAGGCAGATTAAATCTTTGTTTTAGACCGTTTTTTTATTTTACAGCCAAATTTATGGCGTATTTTTTACGAGAACATACATACATTGTGAAGGTCAGTTACGAGTAATTTCGAGCTGTAGGCGGACCTCAATTAATTTATTTAATCGGTAGTCTACCGTTTTTATATTTCGGTGTATGTATATATTAATTTTATTGTTTAACACACAGATAACAATTTGACAACCTCATACAATATTCCTTTAATTATAATAATTTATTTATCATCCACTGTTATAATGTGTTAATAACGTGTTTTCACCATATTATAGTACAAATATTATTCCATTGAAAAAAATATTCATTCAATATTATTATTAGAGTTCTTAAATCTATGTAAATATTATGCAAAATTGAAAGTAATTCAACGGTAAAAAAAAAATAACAGTAAATATATTAAGTAAATAAAGAAAGTAAAATTATATACGACAACTAAACAAATAGTCTTCTATGATGGCGAAGAGTTTCAGTGGAATGTTTACCATTAGGATTATTTCGTTAATTCAACTGACATTTATTTACGTGAGAGAACTCCATTATAATGGTTTCGAAACTAATTTTATATTTTACAATATTAAAGTCATTTTTCTCGTCAGCTATTTTGAGCTTACGATCTACATAACACACGTCAGAAGGAGATGGTGTTTGAACCTCAGTTGCCTGCTCTCTACACATCGTCGCTGTAGGATTGGTTTCCCGAATAGACCAAATGTTCAGGAGACGAAAAACAAATTTCATAATCCTTTATATGGAGATATTTAAATTTGTTATTTTTACAGCATATGAATGATGTATGCATTACCATTACAAAGTAATTTAAAGAAAGGGATGGTTCTAGTCCAATTAGATACAAAAAAACATTCTGCATTAAAAGGTCGATTTCGACAAAAATGGATATTCGGGAAACCAATCTGTAGCGACGACATGACAGTGGCGTGTAGTGACGCTTCATTAAAAAAAATATTAATTATTATGTATATTTTGTATTAATATATTAAAATGGTATTTTACAATATCTAGTTCATTATTGTAAGTTCGTCATTTTTTTAGTTGTCTATTTTAGGTTTAAAAGGTTTTATTTTTATTTTGTGTACATACTCATATAAATTTGAGTTTAGGCCGATCACTTAAAGATATATGTATGTTAATAATGATTGGACAATACAAAATAATATTAAGACACTTACAGAGTTAACTTTTTTTCAGTTGTAAATGGAGGACTTTCTTCGTGGCTCACGCACATTTTTTCTTCTATGTGCACGACGGCATTCAAGGCTTTGAGTGAAGTCTCCATCACCATTTTCAGATCTTCTGGAGTACATGACGATGGAATGCAGACTCCCCATTGGATGCTGGATAACCTCGGTACACGGTGGCCCAGCTACTGAAACCAGTCTTTTAATAAATTGTGTTGATATTGGACGAAAAAACGTACGGCTCAACAACTGTAAATTGAAACTGATCTTTCAAATATATTGGTAATGTTTTTGCAAATACATTTCAAGTAGTCACTATCAGCGATATAATATTATTTAAGCGAACTTTTTCATGGAGTGAAAAGGTAGGAAAACCTTCTCATATTCCGAATATAAACAATTTTATGACACTATTACTCTCTGAATATTTCACCCAACACTTCTTTAGAGGGTTGTAAAAGTCAATCATTATATCGATATAAAGATACGTTATCTTAACACAATGCTTACGGGCCTTTTTAATAAATTTTGTAATTAACGTGTTAATTTGCATTTGAAAAGTAATTAGCAAAAACACAATTTTGTGCGGCCCGTAAGCATTGGGTTAATTGAAGAAAAAAACACTTTACCCGATCCAAATCTCCCGAATTAATAATGCACAATGCTGCAGTGGAAACCGTTGATTATAATAATATGCGTCCTACTATTAAGTAGTGTAGTTTATGGCAATTGAACTTAAACTAGTACATTCACTTTGATTAGAGAAATTTACAAAATATCTTGAAAAAAATAGGGTACTTCCCTATTACCCCTTCTTAACTATATATATTATTGGATTCGACGGGGGTAAAAAAATACAAATATTTTCAGTTGGCGTCTGGTTTACTCGTTACAAACAAACATTGTGTAGGTTATGTGATAATATTATTGTTTTTAAATGAATTATAATTAAAAACAATAATAATGAAAGTTTTTTTATTAATAGGTTACGTGGATTATACATAATATTGAAATTTGTACTTTTTTCGCGAGCTTTTGCTAGCTCTTGGAACCTTTATCATATTATATTTGCAAATGTCCAGAGTTACGAGAAACCCTTAATATGAATCACATATTATCTTGATGCTAGATCTAAGATAGGCTACATAGATTGATATTATGAAACGCTAAAGGTGATACATATCATTTTATATTGAACTGGTTTTGCTTCTTTAATATTATTATTATGATGACGTTAACATTTTTGTCGGTTAAAATAGACGCATCTTTAACAAGAATCGTCATAAATTTATTAAAGAGGCTAATATTTTTGTAACTTAGGTTCAAGGCTGTAGTTATTATGTCTGGGATCATGTGATGGGAGCAGCCGGAAAATCCCGCATTAAAATGCATGCATCAATCTATGAAGTAAACAATTTAAGCTATTAATAAGCACTTATATTAAATAAATTAATAAATTAATTGAATTAAAAAATCATTTTTAAGCACCTTTTATATATAAGTACCAGAAATAAAATTGTGCATACACTATCTAAGTGGGTACATGAAAATGTCACAGTCTTTTAATTTTACTGTAGAATTCTCATGGTCAAATCATAATTGTATTATTATAAATCTTTGTTGTATGTATATAATTATTTTAACAATAAAACATTTATTGTTATGATAGAGAAGAACTATGCTTTGTTTAGTTAAATAATATTTTTATAATTACGTTTTTCAACAAAGATGCACGGTAGCAATCATAACACCTAATATTTATTTTTTTATTTAAAATACCTTATTAGTTAAAAGTAAACATAAAAGGTAATATTAATTATAGAACAATATAAATTTATTAAAAAAAAAGCTGTTACGAAAATAATGCCACTTTCCTCGAGCCTATGCACTATGTGCCTTGTGAGTTTCATTTGGGGTAAAATTCTTGTTTTTTTTTTTTTAACTATGTGTATTTGAATTCAATTTGGGTGGAAGGGTTGAGTGATTGGTTGACAAATATAACATCAGTTTAGGTACTTCCTTACCACATTGTAAAAATATACAAATCACCATTATGATATACAGAATGGAGAAACTCAAAGCACCGGTGTAAATATCAATAATTATTATGATCTATGCAATGGTTACATACTTTTTGGCTAGTGTTAGATAAAATTTTAGACATTGGTTTTATGATCACAATTTTATTGAAAAAATAATATAAATAATTACAAGAACTTTTATATGCCACGTTTCTGAATTTTCTGTTGAATCATATAAACTTGACAATTCTATGTATTAATACATACTTTTTTTGTACTTGATAGAAATACTGAAAAATATTAAAGAATACTGAAATGTCATTTTGATATTTCATATTGATTTCTATAGTAATGTACGTATATATTAATAATTTAGTTGCTAGGACCCCTTAGCAACAAATAATAGTGAGTAGTAAATATTACTTTTAACGATTTTTTTCCGAAACATACAAAACAGAATTAACTGAAAATGAATTCAATTCTGCTTAAAGATGGCTACAAGTATTAAAAGAATGCACTGTCGTCATGTTCTGGTATATTCTAAAAGTTTCAAATGTCTAACTTTCGGGAAATTAGTTAAAAATCTTGGACAAACAAGAAAAAAAATGTACTGGACACACAAGAAAAAATCTGTACCGGACAAACAAAAAATACGAGCTAATAAAAACGTGGTAAAATTACACTAACCGTGATAATGATGGGATTAGGTACTAACTTTACACATGAACTTTAGGCAATCTTATAATATCGTACATGAGCCATGCTTCTAAATAATTATGGATGTCACAATAAAAATTCCAAATAATAAACAAGAATTTAGATATTTTTCGTGCAACATTCAATAATAATCTTTTAATGACTCGTCATTGTAACTATGCAGTTCTTAAAAATACATACACTTCTCATAAATAGATGCAAGAAAAAAGGCTTATAGTTTATAACGAATCATAATATATACCTACTCAGTTTTTATAGTCCCTAGTTATCGTAATTTAACGTTATTTATTTAAAAATAGCATTTTGTTGTGAAATAATCAGTTTGCACTATGGTTCAGGCAACCTTGATATTTGTCAAATGGCAATAGTCACAATTATTGTGTAAAACATGAAAAATTTCAACATTTTTGTGACATGAAAAAAAATATAAATACTTAACTATTTTTTATGTCAAACTTTATTCTATCTATCTATCATTTGTATTCATGAATTCTAAATTGTAGGTACTTATATTATATTATTATTTCAAAATTTAATGACATCTTTCCCAATATGCCTACGTAATATTATATAGAAATATGAGAATGATAATTTTATTTAATTTCTATTTGTCAATAATATTAGAAGTGAATTAATAAATATCACAGATCAAGCTGAATCTCTAAATAATTCTAAAGTTTCCATAGATACATAAATAAATTAATTCATTTGTCTTCTAAAAATCATCCAAAAGTCAGATTCTGTTTAAAATAATAGTTTTTTAGGACCTGAATTAATCTTAATAAGCACTTTCAATTATATCGTTATTATATGGTTTTGGGATGAAATGTTTGTCGGTCATATTTATATTTATATCTATATTTTAATAAATATTTGTTAGTATGTACCTATTTATTATCGATTGTCGATAGAAAAATGGACGTAATCAACACGAATCAAATTTTATAGGCATCACAAAAACGTTTTTGTTATGTTTTTCGGTTAAAATACAAAATATACATAATCTTGAAGTGCATGACAATTATTAATTGATTTTTTATATTCCTTATATTATGATATTATTAATTATTGAATTAATTAAGAAAAAACCAATACATATCAAGTCGTAGGGTAAACTGAGCTATCTTGGTGACAGCCTTTACTTGGTGATATATTGTATTTCATCAATATTCAAGTTACCTCTTTTCCTTATTTATAATCAGCATGTGTTCTTCTTCAGTGCATCTGACCAATTAGTAATTTCTGACAAAACGTTTGCGTGACAAGGTTTGAAAGAATTTTTATCATCTAAATCTTCTGAAGAAAATTACTAAAACTGTTTTTTTATCTACAAAAATAATATTCAAAGTAATTCTCAGAGCAGCATGTTCTTAGAAAATTGACTTAATTTGTAAAATATCGTATCACCGAGCAAGGAGTGTTCTAATATCAAACATTCAATTTATTTTAGCAGTTGTATTAGGGAAAGATAAAAAGAACTTCAAATGTATTTTGCCGAAGGATTTTTTAAGCAACACGATGAAACTACGAAGACTAAAACGCCTAAGGTTAAAAAAAGACAATTGAAAAAAAAGCACGAAATCCTGCAAACATAATAATATGAATCCAACGCCTTCGACTTTCAGTATCCGGCAGAAAGACTGCTGATTCTAATATTTGTGGATACTGTCAGGGCTTGTTTAAGTATGATGCCAAAATGAAGAATGGGGCAGATCGGATACAATCTGGATTTTGTCATGTTTGATATCACGAATTGTGTCAAAATGTAATTGACAAAAAAATATTTATGTGCAGTAATTGTGGAACTTTCCTAAAACCGTCTAGCAATTTTTTTTATTAGAATTAGCAAAAAGCTTAAAAATAAAAGAAGTATGTTAGAATTCTCCAGAAATGCTTAGTATCACCAAATTAGCTTAGTTTACCCTATTACTATTAAGTCATAATAATTAATATTAGTCAATATCAAGTCGTTGTTCCTACTTCACTATCTTATTTTTTTCAATTGCCAGCTAAATTTACATAATAAATCGGCGCTTGCAGCTTACATCCTTTAGGGCAATGATACTCAACCTTTTTTTTCTTCGGGCCAAATACATATATTTGTAAAGTAACGCGGGCCGCATCACTACTGGTGTGACGAAAAAAATCATATAACCCGCCCTTTTTACAAAACATTTTTGAGATTTTAAAAATTATGCGTTTTTTTTAAATTAATCGTGTGCAACACTCTTACACCAGATCTGATGTGGACATAATGACAATCCTCTTCGGGTATCACTATCTGTGCGTCAAAGTCGAAACGAATCACAAGATATACGAAATTCCTGATAATAAATGTGTTTCGGGACGCACATAAAAGCTTAAAGAGCCGCAGGTTGAGTATCGCTGCTTTAGGGCTTAGGCACAATGCGTGTTTAATTGTGTACAACGTTATTATCCAATAAAAAATATTTTGAAAAAACTGAGGGTTACGTCCTTTTTCATTTTAAAAAAATTAATTAAATTAAAAAATTTATTGGTTAGTTTATATAACCGATACTTTGAAGCCATTTTTTTCCAAATAGGTTTCAAAATTTAAATACAAAATAATTATAACCGTAAAGTAGATAATAATTAATAATTTCGTAAGTAGTAATAATTGTTGAGTTAAGGGGGGACATGCTCGTCGAAGGTCAAAATTGAGTTTTTATTGTATATTCAAACCATGATCCTGGACACTCCTTAAACGTTGTAGATGATCTATTTATATACTTTTGAAGCCTTATTATCCTTTATAGTTATTTTAAACATTTGATGACTGCATGAAGTATTTTTGTTACATAAAATAGTATTCTTTTAAACCTCTCGCTCTAATGTTTTAGAATATAGTCATATTTCGGTACATAACTGTGCAGTGGTGTTAAGATTTTTTACATTTATTAATTTTTAAACGCATTTATAAAACCATTAGCATAATTTATTACGAGATAATTTTTGTAAAATATTCACGATAAAAAATTATATTGATAATCTCTGTGATCCCAAATTTGACAAGAATTAGGCATTTTATTATTCAAAAAATCGGCAATATTAACACATTTCAAGATGATTCTAAAGATATTTATTATAAGCTATGTCTTTGACCATTCAAGTGTGATAAACATCTTATGAATATTGATTGCTTTATAATAATTATTGGCCTAAGAATAAGGTAGTGTTTTTTTGAAATACGCCATTTCTTTTGTCATTCCCCAGTGGTTAAGCTACAACATACGGCCGTAGCCATAAATTAACAAACTATAATTGAAATAAAGAGTAAAATGATATTGACGCGCGTGTTTGAACATGTACCGTTTAAAAAAAAATAAAAAAAAATTCGGTTAGGTACATGTTCAAACACGCGCGTTAACATAATTTTACTCCCTACTTTAATTATAGTTTGTCATTTTATGGCTACGGCCGTATGTTGTAGCTTAACTACTAGGGAATGACAAAAGAAATGGCGTATTTCAAAAAAACACTACCTTATTCTTAGGTCAATAATTATTATAAAGCAATCATTATTCATAAGATTTTTATCACACTTGAATAATCAAAGACATAGCTTATAATAAATATCTTTAGAATCATCTTCAAATGTGTTAATCTTGCCGATTTTTTGAATAATAAAATGCCTAATTCTTGTCAAATTTGGGATCACAGAGATTATCAAAATAATTTTTTATCGTGAATATTTTACAAAAATTATCTCGTAATAAATTATATTAATGGTTTTATAAATGCGTTTAAAAATTAATAAATGTAAAAAATCTTAACACCACTGCACAGTTCTGTACCGAAATATGACTATATTCTAAAACATTAGAGCGAGAGGTTTAAAAGAATACTATTTTATGTAACAAAAACACTTCATGCAGTCATCAAATGTTTAAAATAACTATAAAGGATAATAAGGCTTCAAAATTATATAAATAGATTATCTACAACGTTTAAGGAGTGTCCAGGATCATGGTTTGAAAATACAATAAAAACTCAATTTTGACCTTCGACGAGCATGTCCCCCCTTAATGAAAGAAAAACTAACGAAAATGATGGTTAAGTCGTTTTTCCCGTTTCATTTTTTCCTTTTAAAAAAATGCCAGCTAAAATTAGATAATAAATCTGCATTTGCAGCTTACATCCTTTGTACACAGCAAGTAATTAGTCGTATATTATACCGTTATTACCCAATAACACACAATTTAGTAATGTAGTGTTAAAATTACGATGACAAAATTTATTGCTATTGATTGCGTTTATTTTTTAAATCTATCTAGGAGGTTCGTTGTTGAGATTAATTCAGTTTAGTTTTATAGTTGGTTTAGATGTGATAAACGTAGACTTCTGACATTTAAGTATTTAGAGATATAGAAATTAAAATAATTCGCACATAGACAATTCGAATCGATTGACCAAACTCATGGTAGAATTTTAAAAGTTTCGAAATATAAATAAAAAAAAATAAAAAAAAATAATTTAACCTTAACTTTGAACAACCACCCTTAAAATATAATACTAATAAAGTTAACTAGCTATCACTGTAACCATGGATGTTTAAATAATTATAAATAGTAATAATTTAATTTATAAAATAACGTATCTTACATCTGAAAGGTTACTCGATAACCAATAATGCGAGTGAATTAGGGAGTCGATTTCATTGGAGACGCTCTCCTTCATGGATATATCAAGAGAAGTAAGGCAATATTTTCCATAAATTGGAGAATTAATGCCAAGGCACTCATCGAAGTCTCCATACTGGTTGATATTTCCGCTTAACACACCAGATGGTAGTTTCGCAGTCGCGTCAAACACTGTCAACAAAAGAAAACACAAGTAATGATACCGACTATTGAGCTAATAACTTGGGTTCAGATATTATGTACAAAGTAAAAATTAAGTGTATAATCTGCACGGCCTCTTCTTTTCATATCCTTGTAAATTTCCAGTGTTAATACAAATCACTTTGCTTAATTAAAATGTATCTAAAACCAAGTGTTCGCGCTAATATTCATTCAACACGTCTTAACAATCACTACTCCAATCGTTTCGATACTTAATTTTCATTAAAATAATTTCTGATTTTTCCATTCTCCCATAATAGATAAAGATGACAAGGCCATACATATTTGAAATGTATGTACCCAGGGTCGTCAAATAGATTATATCGCTAAACATTTTAAATAGCGCTCTTAAAAGGAAAGAATAATTCTATAACAACTTTAATAATGTTATTCGTATTGTGACAAATTGTAGCTCATACCAAAATTAGATATCATTATATTATATGCTCAATATGTATCTATTACAAAAGATGTGTAAATTACATTTATACCACAAAAAACTGTCTTATAAAAAATATATATAGACACTTGCATATTTTTGATAAGAAAAAATGATTGCATACTCATATTTTTATTGCTGGTTAATTAAATATACTGTTTCTATATTAAAGCACAGTTATAATTAGATGTTTTAATAAACGAAAATCTGTTCAGAGACATTTCCGTGAGGCAGCCAAGATCTATATAGGATTGCAAATTCAAAACATAATATAAATTCAAACTATAGTAAATTATTTGATAACCTGATATCACTCTGCGTTATAAAAAACCTATATTTTCCTTTTCACTCGAATCTAAGAAACAATACATCAATTCATAATCATGTCAAATTGTATCCGTTTGAAATTACCGATAAACACAAAATTCATTAAAAATCGATCAGCATAGAATAAATGAGTCAATAAGTGTATTTACATATCATAAAAATGTTGGCTATATTTTATTTATGCTTATCTTCTTAACTATGATACTACAGTTGAAAACATTAAACATTAGGTATATATTGTATATATGCTAACACATATTTTTCTCACATTAATTTAGCACTTTTATGTTATTAGTAAGTATATATATGTACATAAGATTTTCACATACTTTTCAATGCCCACATTTCCATTTTCTTTAAGCTCGATTTAAAAAGCTTAACATCATGAAAGCATCGGTTGCTTGCTCTTTCGTCGGGAATGAAAGAACTTGGGAAGTTTCTGATAGCATCTAAAATATCTATCGATTCACTTTTATCAATTTTCTCACTTGTAAAATTTTTCAAAATCGTTGAAAAATTTCCATTATTAAACTCCACTGATTTTCCATTATTTGATATGAATTCACACGCGTTTTCCGAGCCTTTTTCACAAACTTTACAATTTTCATTTTTTTCATCTCGACTGTCTTTATTGCAATATTTGTTTACAATGGCCGAATCGTTCGGTGGGTTATTAATTTGACAAAGAAAACAGCAGAAACATTGTAATACTGCTAAGCTAAAAACTATTTTTCCGATATGTGACCTACGCGACCCCATCTTGGCAATGTTAAAATTCAGACTGGAAGTTGATTAAATTATTAGAGACTTAAGTAAGGTGCTCGGTGACCTTAGAAACATTTTGATTCTGTAACAGCTGTGCGAATCAAATAATATTTACCTCGTATATGTTTTTCTGACATGATTTTTAAACAATGGACACTGAGAATTGTTTCGGACAATGAAAATATAAAAGAAAATCAGATCGGGAGTACACATGTTATGATGTAATCATTTTTTTCTGTTAAGCAATGGGTGAATAGTTTTAGAATCAATCCGATTTCACATAATTCAGAAATAGGTCGATGTCAATATTAGCAATAATAATTATTTAAGATCATAGGTATATAATATTTTTTTATTATTTAATATACATACTTGCATACTGCTAAAGTGGAAAAAAAACTCTCAATAAAAATATCACAAAAAATAATATTATTAGATAATAATCACAATAACCATGGATAGATATTTTGGTGACAAAACTGTTTTATATAAGTATAATAATATTATTGTAACACAAATCACCAGATGGGCGTTGCAGCGCTGTCAGGTAAGTCAAACGACTCGATATAATATAAATAAATGAAATATTATGTATTATTTGTACGTTTCGTATTCTGTCGCTAAATTACACTCCCCATTAAGACATCTTCGATATTGTCAACATATGACAGTTTAACAACATAATGATACTAAAGTTTCTTTAGCTATTCATTTGTTTAAACTTTTAATGAACGATAATATACTTTTTTTATTCAATAAATTAAAAGAAACATTTCAGAAGTATGAAATCTGGAAAAAAATATGGTGTCAGGACTCCAATCCGCATTCGTAAATTGATAAAAAGTCCTCGTAAAGGGGTCCTTAATTATTGACATCCACCGAAAGTGAATATGTTAATTCAACTAGCTTTTGCATGTTTTTCCTACGCATGGGTAATTTGGAAAAACTAAAAATAAGCTTTCCTCATCTCGTGGAGCCAATAAAAATTATAGATATTAAATATTGTCACTAAATGTTGTATAATATTCATTATTGGCGGCTAAAATTACAGATTTTCCCAATAACCAAAATTTGGAAAAAAATATATTAGTATAAAGGTTGCTGTAATTATATGTATATTATAAATATTTCAAGGAAAATACACTTAATTGAAAACTTTTGATCGAAAGTTCAATAACCAATAATACTGTAAACGCATTGAAAAAAAATAACAAACACTAATTATGTTAATATGTTCAAGAGATTTAACGTTTATTTGGTGGTAATTCATAATAATTTATTTAAGTGTTTATCACTTGGTATTTTTCACTTAAAACAATGTCATATTAAAATATTTTATGATACCTCGGAAGAAGGGCAGGTTCATGGTATGGTATGCTTCCGGGGTATCACACTTGAGCTACACATCTGCTTTGGCAGAAGGTAAAAAGTTTAAAATATAGTAGACCCTAACGCTCAATTATATTTTCTGTTCATTGGAATTTAAAAAAAAACAGTGGCCGAAATTGGGTCTCAATTAGCAGGAGGAAAAACTGGTCAGTATAGTTGGGGTCATTTATATAGAAATTCAAAGAGGTAACGCTGCTCCTGTCTTTGGTATATTAGATGCTGCTAGGAGAGGGGGTTGGGGGAGGTAATCTACATGTAAAGGATATCTTGCATTAAATATAAAATGTGTATGGATAACTATATTCCTATCATGTATTTTATAATTAATACAGAATTTATTGAATATATTTTATTCAAAACCGTTATTCTTTTTCGTGTCGAGTGGATGGTAGTGAATAACCAAGGGCCAAGACCCAAGACGTAAGACTTTTGCTACGACAACTGAAGTGGGGATTAATGCGCGTATTGGAACATGTACCGACCAAAACAACAGATATTTTTTTCGCTTTGGTTCCGGTTTTCGTTCCAACAAAAATAACGGGTTTTCCGGTTTTTGGTTGAGTTCCGAATCGAAGCCCTGATTTTTATCAACGAAATTAATATGATTTAAAAATAATATAATTTATTAATAAATGTGTGTTACTTTGTTATGTACCTACTTGCCTACTTGTTTCTCAAAAAATTTAAGTTAAAATTTCACCTACAACTATTTACTACTTAACAATAAAAGTGAAATATTTTTTATTTCATTTCAGACTTTAAAAAATATAATCACATCATACGTAGAAAATCTTAAATATTGATTACCGATTATAAAAATTATAACTTATTGTTTATAAATTTTGTCTATATTATAATAGATTGCCGTAAGAGTTTTTGTAATGTTAGTATTATAAAATAAAATTTTATAGAATTGAATCATTTATTGTGTCATAAAATCAGGGCATCACGTATTGTTCATTAACATTTAAATCAACTCAAATAAATATATTATTTACATTTGTAGCGGATCAAAAATATGTCATCAGATAGATACAAAGTGGATATTTCCATTTTTACGATCAGGGATTTCACAAGAGCATACGCAAAAAACTAGTTATGTGCTAACTATTATCATGTGTATATCTGATGAAGTCAAAATTTTAGGTAACTCATTATAGTTAATAGATATGCGATGTATTTAAAATTGTGATAGTCGAGATATTTCCATTATCAGCATCTGTTGGTTTCGTCTATACATATATGAATATATAAATATATTATATGCACTTCCACGTGAGGAATGTATATAATTTTATTTTAATTATATTAATATACAGTGTAATTATTTGCATGAAATACTCCATTATAAGACCATTTGCCAAATTTATTGAAGGACAAATTCATTCAAGTAAGTGGTGATTTTTTAATTGAATAAATTTTAATTCTATTTGAAATAAATTTATGACACAATAAAAATATAGTGTAGAAATGGTTAATCAAAGCATATACTTAAAATAGTCGTCCGTTACGAGATTTCCAAGAACACATGCGTTAACACAATGTTTGTTAATTGTTTGACAATAAATTTTACTGCGATTTATTCGGACCCGTAAAATTTTTCGATTGGTAGCACTTAAAAGCAGAGTAAAGGCTCATTACTAATTCAGCCTATTTACACGTGGCGGCATTAGTGGGAGTAGTGATTACTAATGATTAGCACTAAGCCAGTATAAACAAACTCTTACGTAATCCAGTAAGAGTCGATATGCGAAATAAAGTATTTTTCACAAAGGGTTCAATATTCAATATGTGAATTGATTTGATGAAAGAATATAAATTTTCAGAATAACTAACGAATGAGATCAATTGAAAGTTGAAACTGATATAAAAATGAATGAGATTTAAATTCTTCAAAACTTATAATCTATATAATATATAGGTAAATATCTATACAAAACTCCGTATGTAGATAATTTATATAAAATTAAATGATACTATAATTGAATTTACGGCTGTCAAAGTAGAATGAGTCATTTATTCATATAAAAATTTGTAATATATATTTATTATATAACAATTATGTAAGGAATAAAATAATATAACAGAAAGAAAAACAAAAGTTGTAATAAATAATTATTTAACAATACGATTTGGTTAGTGGTTTTTAATTATTTCAATGCCAGTATTCTGGTGGAGATAGCGACAAAAATTTATTAGACGGATAATAAATTTTACGATTTGATTATGGATCTAGGGCAATTTGAGCAAAATTTTTTACCGGCAAGGTTAATTTAAAAATCAAACACTCTATCTTAACCGGGTTTGTACGAGTATTAGTGTGGTATAGTAATGATGTATTATTCTGTATTGAATGGAATCTAATGGCCAAATGCAGAGATGACCTTAAGTTAACTTTAACGAAGACGTCGTGATAAGAATATTAAGATTAAACTCGCCACTTCTGATTCTCACCTGCACTACATCGCCGATATCAACGGCTCAAGAATAAGCTTTGCTTTATGTAACTAAAGGGCCCACGTTTGACTATGATTTGGCCATAATTATTTGTTTCTAAAGATAGAAGATAAAGATAGACACCATCTTCCACGGTCTCACGGGAGGTCAAAAAATATATGCATTGGTTGTGCGTGGCACATGTAAATATGTTATATCGTTATGAGATGATATCTTAGAGACTATATGATTATATATTCATTTATAACCATTCCTGATATTATGAAAATAAATAGTGTCTTGATTTCATAAAGTAGTGGCCTGACTCCAGTCATTTCAGTTGACAACATAAAAGATGACAATACATCTCGATACGTTGATTATTTTCAGAAAAAAACAATAATAATAAAACTGTCGTGTACATATGGTTAGGAGTTGCGATCAAGAAATCTCGTCTCAAGAATTCTCGAGAAAGAATCAATCTCGAAAAAATATTTTTCCGAAATATTGTGAATTCGTAATTCTCGAGAAATTATTGTTACTAGGCAAAAATAACAAAAGAAAAAGTTAAAATACCGTAATGAAAATTTTAAAAAAATCGTCGGTTACAAATAATTGAGGCATAGAAAAAAAATGAAGAAAGAGAATGCGTCGGTTAAAAAAAATACTCCAGAAAATATCTACATAATAATATTATAAATTTCAAATCATGGAATTGAAAATTTATGACGGAGAATTTAATATTTATATTTATATACGTACCTAATATAAGAAATATTTATTTCTGTGTTTATAATAATAAAATAAAAATTTAGATATGATGTCCCAACACAACCGAAGGATAACAACTTAAAATTAATGTTAATATTATTCCGCCTACAATATAATATGACTATACTTCAAACATTTTTTTCTCTCTATAATAATTCGAGTATATATATTATATACTATATCTCATTAATATGCTGAGCTTCAGAGGGTATTGACATCTATGGATAATAAAATTATCAGTTTCCTTCAAAGTCCTGTCAAATTTAAATTTTATAATAAATTATCAAAATCGTTTAAACATATCCCAAATTGTTGTAAGTGCCATTTCTCTAACAACCAAACAATGAATTTGTTCTTCTCTTTTCAGAATTTTTATGAAAGTTGATAGACCGTGGGATGAGAAGGGTTTCTTCAATATATTTAGTTTTTTTGACTAAAAAATAAAATCAATTTTCAAGCTTTCTAAAGAGCGCGCCGTTAACTATATAATGGGCAGTGTATCCAATACTAGATATGTATTGCAGTGGTAGCAAATCTATAAAGTGTGAAAGAATTGTATATTATAAACGTAATATAATATATATATATTGAAGATACGTATTTTGAAAACATCTCATGCATATAACCACGAGAAAAAATCTTTATTTAGAAAGAAAAAAATACAACACCCGAAGCGAGGTAACCGCTGGATTCGCGCTAGTGTGCTTTAATGGCTAAATATATATAATCTTATATTCTTAAATTTTGTGAATTATTCGTTGAATAAAAGAAATAGTTTATTTTATATGGGTATATACTTACTTTTATATATGTTAAAAAAGAAACTTCGAACGGAAAAAAATACTGAAAGAAAGGAACGTAAGGAAATGTATCTCAAGATATAGCGAAATCCGAATTCAAGAATTCTTGGTTCTAGAGAATCTTAAATTGTCGAGAAATCACAAGATCTAGGCAGGCCATTATATCATAAATATAAGCATCTGATTTAAATAGTTTTTATCAGTAAAAGTTTTGGATGGACATACTTTTTACTTGAATATGCGCAAAACACACATTTGTGTGGTTTTCCTCAGATGCATAATATTGTGTTTAAGAAGTCTCTTTGTATATGAAAATATATTGCACGTAATTGCATTTTCAGTATTAAGTCTTTTAAGCGGATAATTTTTCTGCTTATAATATGCCAATAAACATCGCATATAATTTCAATCAGTATGTATCACATGGTATTTTCAGCATCACTTTATCAACTACATAATGCTGTTCCTAGTCTGTATTCTTTTCCTCAATAACCATTAGCACGCTGATAAGTATTCGATGTTCTTTAGAGCAGTGCTCCGCAACCTTTTCTCACCCATGGCACACTAAAGGTCTTCCCAGAATTCCGCGGCACACTACACGTAAAACAATTTATACCCCAAAACATGGGCCCAGCCCAGAATCTTCGGCGCCTCCCCTACCTATCGCTAAGGTTAAAGACAGTGTGATACTTTAAAATAACGTTTTTCAAATGGTGTTCTAGGTAAAATTAATCGTATTGATTCTATGTTTAGCGATTTTTGTATTTATCAATACATCTGCTTGAATTATGGTTAGTTGTCGGGTTAACAATAATTATTTGTCGAGTATTGATAAAATAATAATTTTTTTTTCCCCATAAACGTATGTGTTAAAATATAAATGCCAGCGAAGTAAATCAGCGCCGCAGTCGACTTTTTTTCTATTAGAGCAAATTTGTAATTTGTGTTTAACTAAATTATCTGCTTAACTTGCCACGCCGCCCCCCTGAGCTTGGGCCCCCAGGCTATAGCCCCCCACCTTTTGGGGGACATGCACCAAAATTATATTACATACTTATTTGATAAATAATTTAAAAAATATACATAACACACGACGAAGAACCAAATGTACATATTCACATGTAATGTATTATCAATAAAATATGATACTCGAACTTGTTTCAATGAACGTAAAAGTTTTTAGCCTTAGTTTAGTAGCCTTGTCAGAAATACGAGGATATTCTTTATTAACCAAAATCCAGAAAATAGCATAAGTGCTTCTATAGAATTTCGGGATTGTAAAATATACAAGTATTGTACAATATACAAAATTATTTGTGTTTTTTTGGAACCAATGCTCCGCGGCACACCTAGCATCGTCTCGCGGCACACCAGTTGCGGAGCACTGCTTTAGAGTACGTAAGCATGAAAATGTTCACCATCGTTGTGCACAGTAACGGTTGAGTTATACCGAGTACTTATCTATTACATAAATGGCGATTCACTGGTCGGCGTTCATATTTTATGGAAATATCCCTATTGTGTCGGCTGAAAGGGAAAACCTGCGCAAAGCTGTAAAACTTTCAGTAAGACCGATCAACTGATGAATCTTGAGACATTGTTTCTACAAGGTGAAATAATTTAGCTTTTAGTAAATTTGCGTTGTCATATAATAATATAAGTTGAGAGAAGGTCTCATCGAAATAGTTGATATAAAAGTAAAGATTGGAATCCTACTAATTATTTTGCATTATATTCATAATTTTTATTGAGTATGTAAAGTTCTACATATGATATTCCTTGAATAATATATAATAGTAATACAATATAAAGTATGTGGATATAACTTCTATTTTAATACCACGTTTTTATTAGCTCGTATTCTTGTTTGTCCAGTACACATTTTTTCTTGTTTGTCCAATACAAATATTGTTTAACTAACTTCCCGACTAGCTAGACAACTGAAACTTTTAGAATATATCAGAACACGATGACAATGCATTTTTTTAATACTTTTAGCCATATTTAAGTAGAATTGAATTCATTTTCAGTTAATTCTGTTTTCTATGAAAAGTTATTTCGACACCATTATTGGTTGCTAGGGGTCTGGGGTCCTAGCAACTAAATTATTAATATATAGGTGTGTTACTACGGAAATCAATATGAAATGTCAAAATGACATTTCAGTATTCTATATTTATTCAGTATTTTTATCAAGTACAAAAAAATATTTATTAAGTAATACATAGAATTGTCAAGTTCAAGATTCAACAGAAAATTTAAAAACGTGGTATATAAAAAGTTCTTTTTATCTTGTAATTATTTATTAGATAATGTTGTAATATCTTTATTGACTTTATGCTTAAAGTTTAAATTTTAAGTAAATATATCGACTGTGTTTAGGAAAAAGGGCGTAACCCTCGATTTTTCGAAAAGTGCTTTTATTAGATATTAACAATGTATACAACTAAATACACGTTCTATAAAAAGGAAGTAAGCCGCAAATGCTGAATTATTATATATATTACACCAAATCATCAATCATCTTGCACCCAATGTCTGTGCCTATTTAAACAAATATTAAACTAAAATTTCTCAAAAAACGTTTTTTGCCTCTCCTGTGAAAATTGTTCTGTGAGGGTTACGCCCTTTTTCCTAAACACAGTCGATATAATGACCACGTTAACAAATAAACGTATACAACGGAAGCGCTGGACTGAAAGGAATGAAGGAGTTATCGATAAGTTTAATAATATGTTGATATGTTTGAGTTGGGGAACTCGAGAACAAATTCTGAACATCAGACAACTAATTGAAAAATGCAGAGAGTTTAATACCCCTATGATGTTATGCTTTATTGACTATCAGAAGGCATTCGACTGCGTAAGATAGAACTGTATGTGGAAGGTACTTCTGGAAATGAGGGTTCCATCACACCTTACCTGTCTTATCAAAAACTTATATAACAATAGCCACACAAAGGTAAGAGTAAATAGTGCGTTTTCTGAGAGTTTCCGAACCGAGAAGGGAGTTCGTCAGGGATGTGTTTTATCTCTCCAGTTATTCAATATATATGGAGAGCATATAATGCGAAGAGCTCTAGATCATTGGCAAGGCGAAATAACAATTGGTGGCCAGAAAATAAACAACTTAAGATTCGCAGATGATACCACACTAATCGCTGCTGATGAAAGAGAACTCACAGAGCTCCTACACCGGGTAGAGGAAGAGAGTCGCAAATAGGGCCTCCTTATTAATAGGAATAAGACCAAGTTAATGGTTGTTGATCGGGCCAACCTTCTACCAACACCAAGTACACTCCAAAACCTCGAAACAGTCGAGAGTTTGTATATCTTAGATCGACCATCAGTGGAAAGGGCGGATGCGAAGCGGAAATAAGAAGGCGCACACAGATTGCAAAAAATGCGATGACACGCCTTACCACTGTATGGAAGGATCGGGGAATTTCGATTTCCACAAAAATGATGCTTGTGCAAACATTAGTGTTCTCGATATTTCTATACGGAGTCCAGTCGTAGACCCTGAAGGCAAGGGAACGGAAGGCAATTGATGCCTTTGAGATGTGGTGTTGGCGCCGAATGCTTCGCATTTCTTGAACGGAGCACAGGACGAACCATTCTATCATCCAGAGACTGAAGATAAAGGAACGGCTCTCGACGATATGTCTGAGAAGAATTCTGCAGTTTTTTGGACATATTGCCAGGCGCAGACTGGACAACCTGGGGAAACTGGTAGTTTTGGGTAGCCTCCAGGGAAGGCGAAGCAGATGAAGAGCGTCTGCGCGATGGAGCGACCAAGTGAAAGAGCTGACTGGGGGGCACCATCCATTCTGCCCTGAGAGAAGCGGAAGATCGAGAGGGATCGAAAGTCTTGGTCGCTCAAAGGATGTCGAAATTTAAATGTGGTCACGATCCTCAGCCATGAGTGCACGACCAAGAAGAAGATGTTTGAGTTAAAAACTGAGCTGGTGATTATTTTATTGTGAATTGGTTTTTGCATGCGTTTTACATGCACGTAAACTGCAACAGTATTTTGTATAAGACTTCGAGTGTGCGCAATCCGTATAACATACAACAAAATATTAATGTAAGTACGTTTGAATTAATACAGCTGTCTTCTGAGCGTGGTTTTTTTTAATATAAAACATACGTAACGCTTCCAATTGCCAAGCATAATTGTAATTATTTTTATTCAAACAATTTACTGTTTAGTTTAGTATAATATGTACTTTAATATTATATTATTCTCTCTTGGCAACATTTTTAATGATGATTCATTCGCTCGTATGGCGGCAGGATATCGATTATGTTGATATTGTATCCTAAATAGTGTGTGAGGTAACAAAACTATGCAAATAAGTTTATTTGTCAGTCAGAAGGCAAGTCTCACTGACCTGTCTAACAATCGACTCTCGCTTTTGCCTTGTCGTGTCAAAACGACTAAAATAGATCGCCGCATCGCTGTGGTCGATCATAATAGGTTTGTCTATACATTCTAAGAAAAGTAAAGGCTGGATCTATCTACAACAGGCAATCGCGACCGACACTGTACGTTGACCGACGCACATCGGGTTATTGTAGTAGGTATATACCCAGTTAGTTTAAACCCCTACGGGTTGCAACTTTTAATTAGAATTTGAAAAATTCGTTGCTGTTTTTTTCAATTACATTTACACTAAATGACCCAATAAATTGGGCAAATGGCTAACAATCCTCATAAAAAGTATTTTGATACAATCTCCTCTGTGGAGGCCTTTATGATCCGCTTAGGATGGAAAATTGACTTCACTTATTTATAGGTAACTACTGTACACGCTTGGTGCAATCTCACGATCCTGCTCTTTTATTGTATTCTGCATTAAATACGTTATAAGTTTTTGAAATCGACAAGATTGACAACGGTTGGATCTATACTGGTATTTAGAATACATGTGTCGCTAGATTTCAAAATCAGCCAAGTCCATAATACATGAATAGGAGAAAAACAGCTTTTTGTTTTCTCAAATACACAGTCACAAGGGTGAAAGTTTATATTATTTCGAGTATAGAATATTTAAAATTAATAAATTTCACATTTTGATAAAGCAGAAGTGTTAGAAAGCAGTAGTTCTTCAGCAATTCAAAAAAAGTAAAAAAATACCTAAAGGTGGACTTGGCTGATTTTGAAATGTAGCGACACACATATACTTATTGTTATTCGACAATATTTTATATATATGCGCGCGCACCTTAGCTTGTATGCATACCATACCATTACTTTCCAGTCCACCACTGCTATTTCACCACTTCACATCGCTATTTTAGAGGAGTTTTTTCTTGTAACTTCAGAACCGTAAATGAGATAAAAGTTTACCAAAAGGATAAAAAAAATTAGTACCAATGATGCAGTATATAAATTGTGCAAGTTTCATAAATATCGATTCAGTAGCTTTTGGGCTATAACGGAATAATTAACAGACAGACAACTATAGTCTGTGCTTATGTATCATGGAGATACTCAAAACGTTGATCAAAGGGTTAACATTACAATTTTTCTATTATATAGAATTATAGATAATGGAATTTTATTGTCACTGGTGAAATGATCTATGACGATGACGTATACACGACGTGTTTATCATTTTACATTTAAAATGTATCTTAATCCTATTCTTATTCTGATACGAGTATCATAATGACACCAATTCGTAAAAATATTTCTTTGCATGTTAATATATATTTAGGTACATAAATTTGTTTATTTTATTTTATACTCTCCCATTTTTAACTTAAAAAGTCGATATTAAAAACCTAACCGTAAATTATAGTAAAAAATATAATTTATGGTGAGAAATCAATTAATGTAAAGTTTTAAGAAAAAAAATGACGATGTCCATATTTTATCGAATTTCCATCGAGAAACCGATCATGAGGATCAGATTGATAGAATAGTTACGTATCAAAAAGTTATTAAACGTCTTTTTTTAAAAAAGATTGTATGGGGACCCCACGTTTGAAGTACTTACCAGAAGAAAATGAAACTTCACTAGGTTGATACCAACTATAATCCATATACAGGTTTCATCAATATTGGTTTGGTAGTTTTTGGAGATATCCGAACAAAATGGTTTTTTTTGACATTCAATTCATTTATTTTTACATATTGTGGACATTACAAATTATAAGTTTAAGACGTTCACAACATGACATTTAGAAATAACGAAATATTATTAAAACAATATTAGGTACATAACAAAAGAGATAGATCAGTATTAAGTTATTCTACAGTATAAATGTGTAAATACAAAAAAAATATATAGGTTCAAGGAAGTACACCGGATGAGTTAAGCAGACCCTATTTTAATAATATATATAATAACGTCCACCTATACTCATCCTCACGTAGATGGAATATATCAACATCCGAAGCGATTTGGTTAAACAGAGTTATTGCCCTCCCAATCGGCATCACCAATGGCAGGTTAGTTCTGCTCCTCGGGAGAACAAACAACTGATGCTCCCGATTTCTAAAATAGTTATCAGGGACACACAAGTCAATACTACCAAGAATGGCAGAGTTCTCATTCACACCACGTATAAGTCGAAAAAATGGTTGTATTGATTGAAGGTTGTGTGGTCAGATGCAATCTGATTTTTTTCAGAAGAGGTGGGTCGGGGCGATATTTAGGTATAACCTAGCAAAATTATTGTGAATGGAATTTTAATTATGGGCAGAAAAGCCGACCTCATTATTTTTTTATGGAATCGAAAAAAATGGTCATATATCGTTTTACAATAAAATTGATAGAAAATAATTCGAAGGAAGAACTAAGAAAATCTCTCGACTTTTGTGGTGGAAAAGCTGAAGAAATCAGGTAATTATCTCAGAAAAAGTTGGCAACCCTGTTCGTTATAAAGTGTTCGTAAAGTACACTTTTAAAATCTTTTTTCATCAAACAAATTTTTATGAAACATTATAGTACCTAGCTATAACATTTATTATGCATAAGTGGCGGAAACGTTCATGCGTACCCTTGACTGACTTATTATGTTTTACTGCACATTGATCCTCGTAGCATTATATATAAATTACTTATTACCTGGGAATATAAGGCAAAAGTAACAATGCAGTATTGTTTACAAACAAAAAAATGGAATAACCCGCTCAGGCCCGTCGATGTGATGTGGATACATCCGTAACCTTGATGGAATATTTTTTACGGATACATTATTTTTAAAACCACGCATACACTCACGAATTTATAATGAAATAACATGACCTACGAAACTGAAGTACCTCGACATTCTAAATTTTGTATTTTATTGCTTTATATATATATATATATTATAAAACAACAAGTAAATGTAAAATTCGTAAAAGTATGTAAACATGGGTTAAGAGTTAGGAGTAACCATAAAATTAGTTATTCCACGATCCGAACAGTAATGTATAGGCTTATAATGTCGTGGGTCCCGGATTCAAATCCTTAGCATGTTGCTTTTCAATGTGTGTTTTGATCCAGACATGTCTAGCAAGTGGTTAACATCTATTTCTCGTTAAAACAAAAATCTGTGAATACAACCTCCACTCTGTAAAGGCCCATTTGATCATCGGTTACATAAGTTACATTACTGCCGAAGTAGATGTTTCGATGTTTACAAAATCCTTCTGTGTATGTAGTTAATTATAGTAGATATAGTAAGAATGAATTTTTAGTTGGTAGGTACGAGGGTGGGTCAATAAGTCCTTAGAAAAGCCGACAAGTGGCGCGACTAGTACTGTAAGCGGTTTGTTTTCATGCAGCGGCACTACCGATTCAGTATGCTGCGAAGTTTCAATCAGATTGGTCGGGTTGTTGTGTGTTTTTCGTACATTTAAAAAAAAAATTTGCTTGTGGAAAATGGAAAAATGGAAAATGGAGAAAATTGAGTTTAGAGCTGTTATTAAACATTTTAATATAAAAGGGTTAACAGCAAAGGAAATAAAAAATGAGTTGGATTTAGTTCACGGCATATCTGCTCCTTCACTTGCAACTATTTATAACTGGTTAAATGAATTTAAACGTGGTCGTACATCAACAAAGGATGAACCACGCTCAGGACGTCCTGTAGAGGTGACTACACCAGAAATGATCAATAAAATCCACGATATGGTGTTAAGTGACCGAAGATTAAAGTTGAGTGAGATAATTGAGGTTACAGGGATCTCAAAAAGTAGCGTCATTTCTATTTTACATGACAAATTGGGCATGAAAAAAATTTCTGCAAGATGGGTGCCGCGTTTGCTCACAGTCGACAATAAACGCAATAGGGTGGTGGCCTCTAAAGCCCTGTTGTCGCTCATGCAACGCAATCCGGATGAATTTTTTCGTCGCTTTGTGACTGTAGATGAAACATGGATACACTACTATACTCCCGAGACGAAAGAACAGTCAAAGCAGTGGATTGCGAAAGGCGAACCATGTCCAAAGAAGGCGAAAACCGTAAAATCAGCTGGTAAGGTTATGGCTACTGTATTTTGGGATGCACGTGAAATTATTTTCGTTGACTATTTGGAAAAAGGAAAAACAATAACAGGGGATTATTATGCATCTTTATTGGACCAGCTAAAAAACGAAATTGAAGAAAAATGGCCTCATTTAAACAGGAAAAAAATCCTCTTTCATCAGGACAATGCCCGTGTTCACACATGTTTACGATCAATGGCTAAAATTGAAGAATTGAAGTTCGAATTGGTCGACCACCCACCGTATTCGCCAGATTTAGCCCCCAGTGACTTTTTCCTTTTCCCAAACTTAAAAAAATGGCTAAGTGGACAACGTTTTTTTTCAAATGAAGAAGTCATCGATCGGACAAATGCTTATTTTGAGGACCTTCTGAAAACTTATTTTTCTGACGGTTTAAAAAAAATTGAGAAACGTCTAACCAAGTGTATTGAGCTCCAAGGAGATTATGTTGAGAAATAAAAAAAAAATACAAAAATAAAAACTGTTTTAATGCTTTTTTCTAAGGAATTATTGACCCACCCTCGTATAATAGATTTATTTTATTTTTCAGTTGAAATTAACAAAACATATTTAAACAATTCTTTTATTTCACGTATCTAATTATTAAACGATTTGGATACATTTATCTTCTTATTTCTTCTCAATCCATGCTCGCTCCTTAGTCAGAGAATATAAACATCACACGGCGCATCCAAGAATTCCGTCTAGTCTTTTCGGGTCATACCAGCATCTCGTTAATCCGCCGTATACATCGTGTTGTAAATTATATTTAACGGCCTTACAGGAAGTTGGAATCCGGTTGACTTGAAGAAAGGGAAAGCCAGCTTGAGACTCTCTTGTGACCGAGCGTCCAATGTCGCTTCTTTACTTTCAATGTGACGAGAGGCTTTATCGTACACTCTCTTAACTCCTTGTAACTTTTAAAGTCATACTACTCGATCGCACACCTAGTGTACACCGCAAGTATCTCTTCACGATGATCAGTTTACGGTTGCTCTGAACCTTTGTCAAGTGCCATGGCTCGCTACCGTAAAGCAGTAACGTCAGAATTCAAGCCTTAAACAACGACATTTAGTTTTTACCAAGGTACCTACAGTTAGAAGAAAATTCCAGAAATTCCGTATCGAATTAATTGTTGCACCAGCCATACCCAAACGAAATCAAAAATTGTGTATTAGAAAAAAATTATCCGAGAGGGGCTGGAAATCACATCTGCCACTTATCGGTTGAGTGCTCTCGCCTTTAAGCTATCTATCCCTCTATGATTCATGCGAATTCTAATAACTACATAAGTTTTTACGTATTATCTGAGGTACTTCACATTCCACCGATCGAAAGTGATCGACTTTGGTAAAGACATTAAATTCAATTTTAACCGACATCACGGCGTTAGCCAAATATTTATTTTTGACTTTCCTGTACTTGCAAAGAATGGCAGTAATATTATTTTTTATTCAATACTGAATATATACGAGAATGTTGTATTCTTTAATACTTAATAATTACTCGAAGAAAATACATAAATTATTTTTTAAAACTTCAGAAACCTACCTCCCCTTTCAATTATCGATCCTTCTATGATTCGTGTGATTTTTTAACACATATTGTTGCAAGTTAAGTGTTTCAAAATTATGCATTTTTTTGCAATACGACTATATTATAATGATCCTAACATTGCACATATCAAACGAGCATAGGTGAAAATTTAAAAAAAAAATAACTTATAAGACTAATACTAAATTTCCAATTCCGTTTTATCATATTTTACTATAGGTAACTATATCATGAAATGTATAATTCACATCGACCGAGTTTCTTAATACGAGTATCATTATGGAGATGACTGAAATATCAGCATAGTTTATTAATTTTATCGCACATATTATTAAAAATATATATATTTATAGATTTCCAACACAGTGGGAGAGATACATATTATAGATATAGCATTCGTGATATCTTATTTTCTCCTCTTGAATGAAATCATCTGCTATCTTGTAAATCTTTCAAATAGGACATAGTTTGTTTGCATTGTATGTTGGATGCAAATAAATGACACACTGGCACATTATCTCTCTCGCTAGACAGACTATCAAACTATTGGGAAATATTTTTAACGAAAATTCGTACGGCAGGCAATACATCAATCAATGCATTGGTACATTAATTTTATTGTATTTTGCCAAGATACTTCTCATTTAATGCACTTAGTCAGTATAATCAATTAACAGAGTATTATTTGTGTTTTTGTTTGATATCCTCTAATAAAGAGATTTCTAAAATAAAAAAACATTTATACTATTTACATCTTTAAAAACTATTTTTTGTTTTTTATTGAAATGCTATATTCCTACGCAATGATGAAAAATTGTTCAGGAAAAATTTTCCCTGACTATAATTTATTTATTTACAGAAAACTAAGAACAAAATTCCAAAACACGTACACAATTATTATCTTTTAAAATTGCTTTAGAAATCAATTCGTATTTATCTAAAAAGAAAAATTAATATTGCTTTAAATTAAAAGATAAACCTACAACTAAAACACATTTTATCATTTCTGTGTAACGCTATTATGATAATTGCGAAGCTTTACAACAGTTTTTAAGATTGTAAAAAACTTTTTGAAAAATCGCTTCTATAATTTTGATATAATTATAATTCAACATTACATTTGAATGATAAACATAATCGGTACAAGTCGGTTATGGGGAAGCCAGCGGCAAACACATTTGGAGAATAGCCGATATACTGGATTTTTTGTTAGGTTGGGTTAGTTTAGGTTATGTTAAGTTAGGTTATGTTAGGTTTATATTCTTGAGATTCATGAATTTTGCCAAAATCGGCCATTACAATTAGCACGGTCCCCGCCTAGCTTCCCTATAACCGACTTGTACCAAATAATCTTTATACCTATGTAATGATAAAATGAAACCATTCAACGTACGCCTATTTTACAGCAGCTGTTTTTAATTGCCACTAAAAATAACAACGATAATTATCAATTAAATTAAGGTGCAAACTTAGTCTTTCATAATCTGCAATCTGTTTTTCATTTAATTATAACACATATTGAAATACTTAAATCGATTGATAAGCCATGTGTCATTCTCATTTTTTTCTATTGTATGAGTTTTTATCTATAATAATTCACTTATTTTTAATAATGAATAATATATAAATATGTAATATGATCTTATTAACACAAATCAGTTCGAAAACATTTAGATAAAATACTAGGTAAGTAAAAGGTTGTGGCTATTTTTTGATACTATTTTCGATACAGTAGCGCAATATATTATAGTAACATTAAACGTTCACTAATGTTCAGGTTTTAAAAAAAACTCATTTAGTCAAAAGAATCAATAATTTCTTAAGTGATAAATAAATTAAGTGTTTTGAACATTTAAAAAGATACAAAATGTCAGCGATTAGCAAGCAATGATCACAAATCAATCAGCTCAATCAACGAAAAAATAAGTCGGTCGGCGCTAATCGAAGACGTCACAGTGCCGTTGGCCGAAAGCGCGCGTATTTTTCACCGAGTGAGTGAGAAACGTCGCGACGCCTATCCAGCTCGCGACCGAGATGCCCTGCGAGAGCTGTTTCTAATTAAAAACCTTCGTGTTGGACGAGTGCCACCCGCAGTCCGCGTATTCGCTCACAAAACACCAATGGACACATTGTGTGTCCGAGCATTAGACGAATTCGGTCGAGCGATTAAATAAATAATTCCATCTGTTCCCACATAAAGCGTGTAACCTAGCGAGACCGATCAAAATACTCCCAAATTAAAAGAAATCACGTGTGTTAGTTTTATTGAAACGACTGTCTTAAAGAATGATAATGAAATAGTGTACGAACGGTTGTGTTGATGGCGATCGAAGTGAAGTGAGCTGGAATTGATAAACTCGGCGTGAAAGTTTATATAGGTTTTGTAATGGGTTCGCGGTAGTTATTTGTTAATATGGCACCCCCGCGCTACGCTTTCGCCTTGTTCATTGGAACGCTGTTTCTAGTCACCGGGTTCGTCCACGGATTTCGCCTCAGAGATCCTCCTGCGAAGTCCCCAGAAAGCGAAAAGCTGCTGAGTAAAATTTCGCCTCGTGATACAAAATGTGACACCTGCAATTCGGGTGAGCTAGGAGACGCGCCAAAGAAGACTCTGCCAATAAGCACGGTGAAAGTGAAGCAAGCCGTGGATGCCGACCAGAAATTACTATTGCCGAATATTAAGCCAGCCGTGCGGCCTGTGATTGCTAATAAACAAGATGTCATTTCTAAAAAACCCGTCGTCCAAGCTAAAAAACCACTTCTCAGTCTGAAAGGAAAGAAAATCGACAGTGACGATGATGATGACGATGACGACGACGATGATGATGACAGCGATGATGATAAAGATAGCGATTATGATTCTGATGAATCACAAACGGATACTGATGACGACGATGATCATGATGATGATGACGATGACGATGATAGCACGGGAGATGATAGTACAGATAGTGATGAAGATGAAGACGACAGTGATACAGGCGATAGTGGAAAAGATTCTGATACAGATGATAAAACTGATGATGATAGTGATGATGATGACGACGATGATGATGACGACGATGATGATGACAGTGATGAGAGTGATGAGAGTGATGGCTCAACTAGCGATACCGATGATAAAAAGACGGATAGTGATAGTGATGATAAAACAGATGATGAAACTGATGACGATGATTCGGATGACGATGAATCAGATGATGATGATACTGATAATGACGATGTGAGTGATGATGACAGTGAAGATGAAAAATCTAAGAAAGAGTCAGATGATGATGATAGCGATGATAGCGATAGTGAAACTGATATAAAAATTAAAATCACATCTCCCTTGAAACTCAAAACCCAAAACACCCCAATTCAAAAGTCGAAAGAAAATATTATTCAACAGAGCAAAATACCGCATATAAAAATTACCGCTAAAGAACCGATAAAATCTGTAAAAATTGATTCAGATAAACCAAAGGCGCCGGTGCATGATATGAAGGACTTAAAAAAGGACAATAAAATCGATTTACCAAAAACTCAGAATAAAAAAGATATTGAGCAACCGCAAAAATTAAAGGTAGAAAAAACTAAACCAATTGAATCTCTTAAGCATACAGACGTAAAAAAGATTGAAAAGAGCATTCCTGAAAAGGGTCGGCATGAACCTATTCCAGCAATAAAACCACCTGTTAAGGATCAAGTAGTTGTCAAAGGTCCTATAGAAAAAATACATAAACCAGAAGAACCGAAAAAAGATTCAAAGATACCCGAAAAACCTGTGAAAAAAGAAGAAATAAAGAATGTGGATAAACATCACGAAGAAAAGAAACCAGCCATCAAACCAGATGTTAAAAAGATCCAGCCAGAGCCTGCAAAACCAGTTCAAATCAGGCACCCAGATCCACCTAAGGTCGCACCTAAAGAAGCTCATGGGCCAGCGGAAAAGCAACTGAAGAAAGACACAAGTCACGAAAAGAAAGATGACTCAAAATCTAAACCCGATGTTGGTAAACACGATGAGAAACAAAAACCAGTAAAAATTGAAATAAAAAGTAAAAAAGTAGCTCCTCCAACGCGTTCTCATGGGGCCGTACAAAGGAAAAACTTGCATGAGAATGAATTTGAAGACTATTACACTTTTTTCCCGACATTCGCGCCTAACTTTAGTCGAATCCACAATCCGGAATGCAGGCGACACGGCCAGATTCTTATGAGACAGCTGCGCGGAGCGAAATTATGGACATTGCAGAGTGAGTACAAAAATAAAGCGGGATTGCTCCGATAATACTTGTTTATTTAGAGTGTAAACAAAAATATAATATTTAAATCTTTAGGTGAACTTCTGATGTTTCAATTTATGAGAACTTAATTAACGCATTCTTCAAAATAAATCTGAAACCATTTTTAGCACACTTGGAAATTATCGGTGATTATTATACTACCAATATAATATGAAATATATGTTAAACTCCAGTATCTACTCATTTAATTATAGTTGGGGTAAACTGGTAAACATGACACAAAAATCAGTTATTTTATAACAAGAAAATATTGGCATTTAAAAAAAAATAATGCTAGATGTTAGAAGTCTAATGACGACTTAATGTGAGATAGTGTCTACCACCAAATTGTTTTATTACAAAAAAAAGAATATCAACGTACCTACATGTTATTGGCCTACGGATATTTTTCTTGGCGAAATGAATCTTGTTTTAGCTTGAGGAGAAATACCTATTGGAATTTTCATTAAGATAGTATATCTACTCTCATTATAAAATAATAGGAACTACGACTGCAAAAGGGATTATTAGACATTTTTGTCATTATAGAGAAAACTGACAATTAAATTTAATTTTTATTCGGTACCTAGTAAAGTTAAAACAAATGTTATATCCTTAATAATATGTAATTATTATAATTTGCAATGCATTATAATAAATGTAAGGTCAGTACTTAGTTGGCAGGTACTACAATAGATACATTAACTCTATAACTTACTATAGGTTATTTACTCATATTCGAAAGTTCTTTAGAAGAATTTATTACATTTTGTCATTTGTCATTTTTAATATGCTGCCCACTTCAATCTAAATATTTATAATGACACATTTGGAATTAATAATAAAAACACTTTGTTTTATGTGAAGGTCAAGTCGATCACATTTTTTTGTCTACGGTTGGGTGAATTTCGTGACCCTGGTTATTCATAATATATCTTCACGTCTTAATCTCTTCCCCTGAGAACTTAAATTAGTTTAAAAATATTTCTTATTGTTTATACTGTTTATTGTTTATGCAGTAATAATTATTATTATTAACAAGTTTAGCTTTACGATAATTTTTTGTTGGTCGATTTTAACTGTAGGTACTTGGTTGATTATAATACCTGTGTCATAATACAATTAACGTTTTTATATACTTAACAGGTAAATAGTGTCTACTAAGTTTATTTTATTTTATTTAAAAGATCACAATATAATATATTCTGCTACTGTACGCTGACCGAACATTGTAGAAGTAAACTATTCATGATCAAAATCTTCAATACAACATACATATCTAGATAACAGTGTTTTATCTAGGGATGTATAGGTACTGTAACCTTATGACTATGGGTTACTATCTACTAAACAGACAGACCTATGATTTTGGATTTCAATTCTAGGGAATAATATGATAAACGCTAACAATTAAATCTTACACGGCGAGATCTCGACAAACGTATTCATTTTTATATAAGTTTTACTAGGTATATACTTAATATATTTTATACGTTTATATAAGGGTTTTTAATAATTATAGACATAGAATAAAATATAGGCCCTGATAGAAAAAATGGCGTTGCTTACAATTTTATACATAAGTTATGATTAGCCCCGTTTTTCCCGTTCGTTCGCTGTTTTTTAGGGTCCCTCTAAACTTTATGATAGTCAACCTGGTCCCTACCGCCCACTAGTGGGCGTTCCAGCTTTCATGGTGGGTGGTAAGGGTTTTAAAAACATTTATATCCAAATATGTGGAAAATGGTATTCAGTTTATTGATACCTTTCCCTAGCTCATATTTTGTGGAATCCAGTATTAGTTTCGCAGCATCAGCCTCAGGGATCTCATAAATAATTTAGTTAATTAATTAATGTAACTTCATCAGACTG
The DNA here is from genome assembly GCF_057557595.1 of Rhyacophila brunnea. Lineage (NCBI taxonomy): Eukaryota > Metazoa > Arthropoda > Insecta > Trichoptera > Rhyacophilidae > Rhyacophila > Rhyacophila brunnea. The sequence goes on from NW_028233350.1 coordinate 26,577,169, forward strand.
CATGCTTCTATGTATGCAAAGTTTAAATAAAAAGATAGATTTAACTACAGTAAGACGTTTTACAAAGATTTATTGTGCCAAACTTAGCGAAAGTCTGAAATTATTATTATATGCTTTAACTTGATGTAACTCTGCTTTATAAATTTTATAAAGTAAAGTTACTTCCCTACTTTATAAATCACCATTACTGTGGAACCGGTGGGCGGTTTTTTACTACTAACAGAGATACAAAAGTGGACGGTAGGTATAAAAAGATTGACTACCCCTGCTCTAAAGTCTAAAGTACACGAAATTTTAAAAAAATACTTAAATTCAGAAAAACATAAGAATTAATTCAAAAAAATTTAACGCCCATGTGTTGGTCATATTAATCCCAAATAACTATTAGTCACATCAAATGCCTAGATAATGGAATTTTTGTTGGTAAGAATACATAATATGTGGACCATATTAGAGAATGGTTGAATTACTTATTATGCATAACCACTAGTTCTAACAATTATGATTGTTTAAATCACTCCTGCAAATATTATAGCCAACGTATCAAATATGATAGAAGAAAAATGATATTTATTATAATGTACATATGTCATTTATTATTCTCTTTCTTCAGTGCTGGATTCTACTGCAAAAATTCCATCAGGAATATTGCGCGGCAATGGAAATCAGCTAGGAGACTTTGACCAGTGCGTTGGGACACGAGCCCGCGTCCGCCTAGACTCAGGGTCCGTGGTGAAGGTGGCTGGCAAGTACTGCTTGGCGCAGATCGACCTCAAGCCCACCAAGGAGGATCTTAAGCTTCCAGTGCACCTTGCTCAAGCCCGGAACTTCATCAGGAGTAAACATGACGATGTAAGGATTTGTTATTATTTATATGACTGTATCATACAATACAATATGATCGGGCAACGAAGGTTAAACAATTGCCTAATAATGTATATTGGTAAATTTATTCATTTAGAGATTTTTGTAATACCTAAATAATTTTCAAAATTAAATATTAGAATGAAAATTATAATTACGTTAATCAGTTATAAGTAACATAAATAATTATTAAATGCCTCGAAAATGGTGAGTGTTAATGTCATATTCCTGTTTTTATCCTTTTAAACTGTAGTATAACATAAAAAGCATACTGAGAAAGTCAGTCAAGTAGTGGACATTATACATACGGCTTCAAGTAAAAAAGTAGGAAAGTAATTTTCCATTAATAGACCGTACTTGAACTGACGTGGACACCAAACAATCGACTCACTCTCAAACCTATATAGGTGGGTTACTGCCAAGAGTTGGTAAGACTGGAGATCTATGGAGTAATAGCAATTTGAAGTTTGATATGCCCTCTGAAATCCGGCATAATGGTTATTTATTTTCTTTGTGAGCGTGTTCTATATATCGGATGACTTTTATTTTTAACATGGAACATGTTTTACTCATGATCTCCAACGCAAAAGCATTACGTAGAATAACTATAGACGCGCAGCCCGCCCGCGTCCCGCGCCCCACCCCGATTACTTACGCGCGCCATTATTTTCATTTTACGTTCAGTAGCCTACATTCTGTGCGACGATTCGGTTACTTTGACAAATAAATTTTCTTTCGAATTTGGACATTCAGAGAATCAGTAGGCAAAGCATGTTCCATGTTTAATAATTTTAGAGTTTATTTTATTTTTTAGCATATATTTATTATAATTTAGACACATAATCGCTAATATACATTATAACTTAACAGTGGGTAGTAAATATTATTGCGGTGGCAAGGGCGGTATTGCCATTGGCTGCATATTATGTACTTATATTTTGCAAAGATAATAATTTACGTGTCCTAGTTTTATAGTTGGAATAAACTAGCATGATTTAAGATTATTTAACAATATTAATTGTTTTCGATTCATAGGTACGGACCACTGAATGCATAAAATTAGTCATAAAAGTCAATAGGAGAACCATAAACATTAAACATCCATTTCCAAATTTAGACGACTCATTTCCATGTCTTCTTGATTTGCCTCTTTCTTAGACACTAGCATTGGGCTACGAGATCGTGTGATATAATAATACATACTTATTACAATTTTTGATTGTTGAATTTCTATATTGAAATTTAGTCGTTTTCATAATCGAAATATTCACAAGTTGAAAGCTTTTGCCTACAGCGAAAGTTTGAATAGGTTTATCAGAATATTCGAATGTTCCAAACCCAAACCCCTCCCCCCTTTTTTTTGAATGCACACCTGTGGGGGAAGGTAGGTCAATATTATTGGCTACCTAGATATATCTATGTTTTATATTCTTGTCGGATTAATACCAACATTTATCGACATTGTACGCATAGATACACGAAAAAAATCTGTGTTGTATTTGAAATCTCATTTGACTAAAACTTATTTAATATTTTTCGTAATCTTCGCAAATTTCATATACACAATAATATATCAGCATAATTAAATAAGATTTCGCCAGTTTAACACTCGTTCTGTTGAAATGGCAACGATGGTGCGAATAGTTTCTTAATATATAAATAATAAACTATTTTTTATGTATGATTATTAACTTAAGTATAAATAAAAATTCCCGAGTAATATTATGAATAAAAAAATAAAATGACACGCATATTGATTATATTATGAAGCTCATATTAATTATTTTTAAAATTATTCAGTTTCTACGTATTTTTGAAATATAAAATTGGTCTTTTTCAATGGTCTCTATAGAGCAGGGGTAGATTACTTCAATTGGGGTAAAAATGAGATAATAAGAGTGAAATATATAAATAAAATTTCCCAAAAATCTCCATACCTACCTTTGGGTATATGAACACATTTTGATCAAAGCTTTTATATTAGAGCAAGAAAATAAAAGATAACAATATGTCTGCCTATCCAGAGTTAAGTGTTTTTAGAAGTGTTTTTGATTTGTGATTGGCAGAGCACTTATTGAACGTCAGTACAACAATTGAATACATTTACTTAAGATCAAACCAGATTTAGGCTTTCAAATTTGCACACGAGAAAATGGTAAAAATTCTGCTGCCTTATGCAACAACCTGTCTTTGTGAATAACGATTTTCCACTCTCGTGAACGTAGAAACAAATTGCAGAATTATCCGTTTGTCTTAATCCAAATTGCCCTAACTGCAAAAAGACCCAATTTTGTGTTGTCAACATAATTTTTCGAAAACTTAACGTGATAATATTTTCATAGAAATTCTTTAGAAAACGAGATTTTTGTTAATTTTATTGACTTTTTTTCTTTATTTCATGTAATTTATTTTTCCACGTTTTTATTAGATCGTATTCTTGTTTGTCCTGTAGGTACAAATTTTTTCTTGTTTGTCCAAGATTTTTAACTAATTTCCCGACTAGCTAGACATTTGAAACATTTAGAATATATCAGAACACAACAATGCATTCTTTTAATACTTTTGGTCATCTTTAAGCAGAATTGAATTCATTTACAGTTAATTCTGTTTTGTTTGTTTCGGAAAAAAATCGTTAAAAGTAATATTTACTACTCACTATTATTGGTTGCTAAGTGGGTCCTAGCTACTAAATTATTACTATATACGTGCGTTACTATGGAAATCAATATTAAATGTCAAAATGACATTTCTGTATTCTATAATATTTATTCAGTATTTCTATCAAGTACAAAAATTTTTTTTTAATTGTCAAGATTATATGATTCAACAGGAATTTTAAAGATATGCCATATGAATCTCTACAGTGTGGATACAGGTATTTTAAAGAGTAAGGATTAGTTATTAGCAATTCGCTTATCCCATCAAGTCTTTATCCTGGATACACAAATAATATTTGAATTTGAGCCGCCAACCCATGTCACAAGTCGAACGAGCTAAACGCTTCGCTTCGCTTGAGGATTTTTTGGTACTTAATGAATAATGTCGTGAATATTTGCAGCCGGGTCATTTCATTCCAAGATTCACATCCCTGAACTGGGGGATCTGCCTCCCTGCAGCGTGTGGGGCTCCAGAGGCCGAGTTCATCATGCGAGACGCCCTGCGGCATTACAATGGAACCGCCGGAATGCGCCTGGTTATCAATGTGGATCCCGTCAACTGTTACACTGACGATATAAGGCAAGATTGGTGGGAAGAATGGCTCGACATACCGACGGTTTGCACAGTGTAAGTAGGTTTTAATAATTTTATCACATAAGTAAGTGGCAACACAACATTATTGTTCTAAATACCTATTCGTGGTTGTATGAGATGTATCAAACCCTTGGTTAGGGAAGAATTAGAAGAAGAATTACTAATGGGTCAACAAACTTTATCAGACTATTGTGTGATATGTATCAGTGGCGAAGTGTGGAGGTAGGTACGCTGTTAAGATCCGACATGAATAGTACACACTAAACTTTGTCAGAAAGTACCTATTTAAACGTCATACATATTTGATATCATTGGATTAAATATCATACTACTAAAATTAATGCAAGTGAAATTGTGATAATATCTGGGTTATCAGTTTGTTATGTTGGCAGTTTATAAAACAGTGCCATCTATGAATAAATGAATAAGCTTCTGATATTGTCTTCACAATGTATGTGATTGTAAAGTAATTATTGGTATTTATATTGACTGTTTCAGGATACTGATTGGAGGTGTTATCAGTATAACACTGTACTCTACCTTGACAGACATTGTCTCTTCAAGAAGACGATCATCCAACAAAGTAGAAGAAACCACCGACGAATCGAACGATAATACCGAAAAAGAAGAACCTACTGAAGAAATAGAAGAGAATAAAGAAGATGGTGGCGAAGAAGAAGCTACACCTACTAAATCAAGTAAGAACATTTCTACCAAATATGATCATTAACATCAACTTATAGCCTGTTACTTAATAATTTATTTACATACCATACAAAGCATATCCTACGTTATTGTGCAGTTTCGTATAAAATAATTACAAGATAAAAAGAACTTTTTATATACCAAGTTTTTTTTTAAATTTTCTGTTGAATCATATAAACTTGACAATTCTATGTATTAATAAATACTTTTTTTGTAATTGATAAAAATACTGAATAAATATTATAGAATACTGAAATGTCAATTTGACATTTCATATTGATTTCCATAGTAATGCACGTATGTATTAATAATTTAGTTGCTAGGACTGGACACACAAGAAAAAATGTGTACTGGACAAACAAGAATACGAGCTAATAAAAACGTGGTAATGAGCTGATTTTTGTTTTGACTACATTTTCTTCTCCCTTCATTTATGCAGCAACGAAATCAATTTTGATAGTTTGATACCATTCTTGAGCACTTCCTCTGTTGAACAAATTGGCATTTGAATCTCAAAAATGAAAAAATGCGATGAGCCTGTTTTTGCCGTGTACCCTTCAAATTTGATATGTAGGTAATAAAAATATGTATAATTTTTTAATCATATCACTGATCCTAATAAGATCATATATTGTCGTCTTTCAAAGAGTGGTGGTTTTGTATAAACAGATTTTTGTTTTTTTTATGAGAAATGTTGTTAGCCACTTGCTCTCTCTATTTCTATTACGTCCATAACTGACTCCAACACACCTTGATAAACAATATGTGTATTTGCCAGATCCAGAATGCGAACCTGGAACCCATGACATTATAAGCAGACACGTTAAATATTTATATAAATATATTTGAAAGATTATTACATATTAATAACATCATTATCTCAGTTTTATTAGACAATCAAATATTAAATAATACAGCGACATCTATTTACGATGCCTCGAAACTAATTTGCAGGAAACGGTTTATTACCCTTCAGTAAGGTGTATAATGGGTATTTTGTCTTAATGGGGACTTTTCATATGATTACCCGAAGTTGCCTTTAGAACATAAGTGAATAAAACTGTATCACAATCAAATTCATTTTAAAAAGCCTAGAAAACAATAAAACTTTTTGTATGTAATAAAGTATAATGGCAAATACTCGATAGGAACCTGTTATGGATTACCTTGACTCATAAAGAAATCATTTAATTACAAGAATTTATGTATAGAATGTCATTACATTTTAGCACTTGGAAAAAATAATACTCAAGGCAGTTAAATCTTGATTATCATAGCTTCTCTACGAATTCAAAATATAAAGAAAATATGCCGATGATTATACAAATAAGATTCCCACACACATGGCGAATATTATAAATTGTATTGGCGAAAGGTAAGCGTTTATCGAGAAGCTTTTTGTCTAGTTTGGTTTAGTTTATAAATATATTTTATTTTTGTGCGTTTTGCAAGACCTTTGTGGGTCGGTGGAGAAAAATACCATCAATGGATCCGTGGCGTGAGTCCAGGTTTGAGCTCACGGCTGATAAATTTTTTTTTAGTAAAATATCTAAGTATATTAATATAGTCAAATAATACAATATTTTTATATTTACAAATCTACAACCTTTATCCAACATGCACCTTTTGGTTTTCTGTTTATTAGCAATAATTATGATGATTATACATTGTGTCTTTCCAGAAACTCAAAATTCTTGGCTTCGGGCCTTCTCCTTGAAACAAACAACATCCAAGCTCATGAGGGAAGGAAGTGCTGAAGGAGAAATAGAATGTATTCACGGCATAAGAGCACTTTGTAGTGTGGCACTGTATATTGCTCATAAACTTATTCCACTCGCCATGACTCCATTCACCAATAGAACATACCTTACTGAGGTAATACTTACCATAAATAATAATCTTGCATTATATTATATGATTGTAAATTTTCCAAAAAATTAAGCCTGAATTGTGCATGGGTCTTCTGAGCAGTTCCAATTTTAAAAACATTATTTTGAAGTCGACGATAGATAAACAAAACAAACGAAAAATAGCATTGTTGTCATCGGCATCATGTTTTGAGCAGATAATTAAATTATACATTGTGTTATATATTGTTTTGGTTCCTTAAAATAATGGGGAACTGTTGGCAAACCAGGGAAAAGGTTTATGTGAAAATTATAGAAGACATTCTGACTATCTGGATACTTTTACATAATATGCAATACATTTTCTTTGATAGTGGTAAAATATAATAACATTATAGGGGGTCTTAAGATACCTAAACTTTTTTTCTTATTTTACATGTGGCACTGTTCCTAAATTATAGATCCCACCATAAAATTCCTATTACATGGGGTCCTCGTTATCGGAGGGTAAGTGGGACTGAAAAAATACCTCTTAAAGCGAATCTGCTTAAAACAGGGACCAAAATTATCTAGGAAATAGGTTTAATTGGGACACATTTAGCAAAGAAAAAGACATGTGAGCAAGACAGAAATAGCGTAAGAGTGTGCGATTGAAATTGACAGTTGGCGACTGTGAGCTATTGCATTTGTGTTTTTTATGTATTTTTATAGTTTTTTTTGCAATATCCTGCAAATTTGTAACTGCGGGGACTCGGATAACGAATACCTGGATAATTTGGATATTTTTCATACATCCTTGGATGGGCTTTCCACCTAGTATTCAATCAGTTTAGACACCTAGGTACCTATATCACTATTTCTATTCATGAAATATTATGATAGAGCCAGGCAATACCTCGACACCTCCTATGTAAAAGGCTGTAAATGCGTTTGTGGCTATTTTGACAATTGACTGCCTTTTATTAAATAATTTTAAAGATAATACAACAATGATAAACGAAAAAAAAACAAAAATTCAATTAATAATACTAAAAAATTACGATTTTAGCATTAAATATTAACATCGTGGTGTCATTAAAATTTATTAAAGTCATACTATTGAAAAGTACGATTTTGCAGTTACGGACTTATACGTAGGAGGTGTTGATCTGATAAATTTCGTTATCCCATCATACCTGATACTTTATAGTAATAATTTTTTGATATTTTTTCAGATATCAAATTCTCGGTTTTCGGTTGCTTTACGTGCAAGTCTATTGTACACGGACACCTTCCTATTATTGAGTGGAGTTCTGAGCGCCTTCCACATGAGTCTTGACATTGACAAAACCGGAAGTATACCGTGGATGCGAAGATACATTGCGAGATATATAAGGTACCACTCAAAAATTTACACGTTTTGTTTTATGCATCTCGTTGCCATTCAGGCAAAAGTCATTGTAGCAGTAAGATAGTTTTGATATAATACTTTTTGGATGTTTAAAGGTGTATGTAGCATCAAGTTTTTAACATGTTTATTCTCTGCTTTGTATCTCTGGTTGGTATTTGTTTCATTTACTAACATTTAGTCAATTTAAAGAGTACTATGTTTTCTTGAATCTACATAAAATATTTAGCTCAATACTGTCATTTTTTGTTGATAGTAACTTTTTTCTGTATTTTTTGTTGCCTTATAAGTCAATAATTATTTTAAAATATTTGAATAGGTACATAGGTCTACAGCTATGGTTCTGATTTTTCTAATGTATTCAATGCAGCATTCAAAGTGTATATTTATATGGGGTCGTCTTTCCTAACGGACTGTGAAATTCTATACAAAAAGTATACCTACATTTTAAACATGCCTGCAGGTATATTCTTAACAGTTATCACTTTAGCACATTTCCGTTATTTTTATTGGTCCAAATTTCCATATACAAAGCAGTTATTGGCACCTATCTCTAATAGTTGGTAAATTCGTTATACAGCGAAAATTTAGGTTGATAGACATGTCGGTCAAATTCAAGAATGTTTGTGCTGACGGATACACCCGAACCCAAGTGGATATCAACATTACCTGCAATTTAGTCATGCCATTGTAGTTGCAGTAAAACAATTAATATTATGTTACTGATAGCTGCTACTAGCCACTCGATATTTAACAGCTCATGGGGAACTACAAATTGAAACTGAGGCCGTGACGTAATCTTCAAAACAGTCGGATCTTGCATCTCAATTCTCAATATGTAAAATTGACATACTCTGCCTCGATCTACATGTTAACACAGCCAAGAGAGGGGCTGTTAAAAGATATCACTTTTTGACAGTTCAGATGGTTAACTTATTAACATAATTAACCGCCTGAATACATAAAGTGATAAATGTGATATATTCATCACAATTAGCTCATTTTGGATGTTAAGTGATATGTTAGAATAGGCCTTATGGATCACATGCATTGATTGCAATAGTGAAATTGGGACAGAAATCTATCAGTAATACTATGATGTATTAAAATAATGAGCAGTAGTAGCGATGTTAAATCATTGCTTAATAAAGACCACCCCAGTTCTTCAATTATTCAGTGTTGATCTTCTCATGTGCATGTTTTCTTGCTTATTGGTTTATTTTGTGATCTATTTGGATCATACCCACATGCACTTTTCTTTGGTTCAGTAGCATTAATGTAAAATTATTTAGCCATTACTGAGACAATTAAATTAACTTTTGAGAAAATTGAAAATGTGTATAATTTTCTTTAAATTATACTTGTATAAAAGAACATTAAACCGGAAAATAGAATTTATTTCAACTATGATAATCAATACAATTAAAAATGGTGTCTGGTTTCTCAAAAAAAAATCTGTTGAAATTATTATTGTTTTTAATATAGGCTTAACGGTTGACAGTCTCTAAATTGATAAAAGTGATTTAATTAATCTTCTTAGATGATGAAGCAAAATATAACCTCTTAATTTATCGCGATTCTCTACTCAACTTTATGATTCGAGAAATTCAAAACCAATACTTAACACATGTATGAATATTATCACTTGATGACACAGCCATCCGTTATCTTATTGTATGTAACTATGTATAAAGGGGGTCTCTGTAGCCTTTAGTAATAGAACTAGCTATAAACACTCGACAGTTTGTTTCCAGACTGACTCCAGCCCTTGTGGTGGTTTTGTTATGGTATGCGTGGATCTCGGACAAGGTCGGAGATGGCCCTCTGTGGGGAACAGTCGTCACACAGAATGCTGAGCTCTGCCAACAGAACATGTGGAAGAATATATTTTACATTCAGAACTTCTTCCCTTTCGAAGAGATGGTAAATCATTTTATTTTTATTATATTTCATTAAAATGTCATTCTTTTCTAATTATCTTTTTCATTATATTTAAAAATGTTTTTAGATAATATTTAGAACTAGGAATTGTAAAAAAATAGATCCAATATTTATTTGTCTAAGTAATGTAAATTTCATTCGAAAAAAAAATGTGCCCGCCATTCCATTTTTGGCTATAAATGTGCTCCTGGTGAAAAGGTTGGGAATCACACAAAATATTAACTGCTGTATTTAACTTTTTAGTGTGCCACACATACTCATCAGTTAGCTCTGGATATGCAGCTATGGTGGTTGGCTCCATTTGTTGTTTGGATGCTGAGGTCGAAGCCTGCAATGGCACTTCCAGTTTTGGGAGCACTCCACGTCTTTGCTATTTGGCTGCGCTATTCGGCAACTGCATCTGATCACCTTTCACTAATTATCTATCATGGGATTACGTAAGGAACTCATAAATCTTATTACCAAATAAAACATTCATAGTTATGTTATAAGTTTTACAACCCTTAGACTATAGATACATCTAGACGCCACCCGTTGCATTGCTAAATGAAGCCGCGTGCCTTGCGTTTGGTTTGTGGGCGAGCGAACGCATTCGTCTACAAATGTTCAAGACCATAGACCATTTCGCTAGTGCTCGCCCAAAGTGCTCGCACTAGACGCTCAGAATTAAAATATAATTTTCTATTTTTTTACGTTATATAGTATTTTTAAGCGGTCAAAATGCAACTATTAGATAAAGATATCCATAATTTAAGTTATTTTAAAGAAACACTAGGTCACTGATATTAAAATATATAATAATATACAAATAAACTATCACTAACATCTATCAACTTACCTATGAAACGTAATACCATCTTCTTGCTTATCAGTACGGCTACCACATTTTAAGACAACACACAAAACCATCTTTTCTACTTAATTAACTAAAAATATTTACCACTGACTTTATGTTTAACAGAAAAAATAGCAAATTTAGCAACACGAGCTCGCAGGTTATCGACGCTATGTGAAACGTTTCGCCCCAATTTGCCAGTGATACTTTTGGAAACTAGCTCACACATATGTAGACCTTTTATCTTACTCTAGCGCGTGTCGCAGAGATTGTAAGGGTGCCGAATACTTTCTCACTCGCACTCATGGATCATTTTTGTTCAGGCCTTGTTGTCACCCTAGTTCAAACGTGTACCTAAGTGTGATTTACTAGTTTTGAGTTAAGATTGGTACTGGTATAAAATTACAGATAGCAATTGATACATTCTGCTAAATAGGTATCTACTCTTCTGCAACATTTTCTTGGCTACGCTTCTAGGCGCTGTTGTCTATTAAATGAAATGGGAGGAGCTTCTTAGTTTATAATGCAAGTGCGGTTAAAAATGGGCGGAGCATGTTAGTTCACAGTTTTAACACGTAGCCAAGAAGATGTTGCTGATGAGTACTCACTTATATTATTTTTAACTTATTTTACTAATTTTACATATCCATCAAATTTGTTTGCATCAAAATGATGATCTTTGAGGCTCTTTTTAATATGCAATTGAAATAATTACAAGATAAAAAGAACTTTTTATATGCCACGTTTTTAAATTTTCTGTTGAATCCAATGACATTATTAATGGACGACGCACTCAATACAGTAGCTAGCAAGTAAATTCGCATGTATAGGTAGACGTCCCGCAATTTCCATTATGCGATATCACGCATCGGGAATTTATAGCAATATGACCTTTATTGTAATGGCGTTAGAGCAGTGTTTCTAATGTCAATGTTCATTTGAGCGAACCCGTTCGAACCGAACTATTCGGCAGACGCAACAAAAAATCAGGAATTTATAGCAATATCACCTTTATTGTAATGGCGTTAGAACAGATTATGCCATTCGGCAGACCCGACAATAAAGTGATTGTCATTTTTTTTTCCAGATGATTCGTCCATATTAATGTCATTGGTTGAATCATATAAACTTGACAATCCTATGTATTAATAAAAACTTTTTATTGTACTTGATAGAAATACTGAATAAATATTATAGAATATAGAAATGTCATTTGGACATTTCATATTGATTTCCATAGTAACGCACGTATATATTAATAATTTAGTTGCTAGGACCCACTTAGCAACCAATAATAGTGAGTAGTAAATATTACTTTTAACGAATTTTTTCCGAAACATACAAAACAGAATTAGCTGAAAATGAATTCAATTCTGCTTAAAGATGGAAAAAAGTATTAAAAGAATGCATTGTCGTCGTGTTCTGATATATTCTAAAAGTTTCAAATGTCTAGCTAGTCGGGAAGTTAGTTAAAAATCTTGGACAAACAAGAAAAAATTTGTACTGGACAAGAAAAAATGTGTACCGGACAAACAAGAATACGAGCTAATAAAAACGTGGTAAAATAAGGGGATAGTCATCATGATATATAAATAAATGGTCCCTGTTTGGTTCTCTATTAGTGAATATTTTAATATTTTACAGGGTCAGTCAACTGTACCGTACAGCAAATCTGTGTTATTCACTCGCATTGCACAGAGCAACACCTTACTTGGCCGGAATTGGATTGGGTGTTTTACTTCAACAAACTGGAAAAAATATATCAGTTCCTAAGGTGATATTTCCATACAGATTATTTTTAGTGAAAATTATTTTTTCTTCATTGGCTTATAACATTGCCATCTTGTGTCTAATAAGTAAGGCTGGTCAAAAAAAAAATTCATTAGTTTGATTTCTCTAGAACAGATGGCAGTAGTTGGAAACATACATTACTATTTTTTAATTATTTAGATTTAAAACCAGAAATAAATTTGGAAAAAATGCTTCATTTACAGCTTCTGTTCATTCCTGGTTGGCTGATCTGTGGATACTTTGGCAGTTGGGCACTTTATACTCCGGCCCATCTCTCGATGAGAGATTATCAATACGATGTGAACGAAGCATCACAATATGCAGCCTTAGCATCCGTCGCTTGGGCGCTATGCCTTAGTTGGATTATATTTGCTTGCTTTACAGGAAATGGAGGTAATCATTCTTATAAATAGGATATTCATATTATGACATTTATTTGGACAACTTTCAATAACTTTATTAATTTATTTTTGATTCCAGGACCAATAAATGATTTGTTATGCTGCCAACCGTTAGTTTTTTTGAGCAGGATATCTTACTGTATGTACCTATGCCAATTCTTGGTATTCTTTTACAATGTTGGAAGTATGAGAACATCGAGTGAATTTTCATTTGCAAACGGGGTAAGATGATGGGGTAACTACTATCTAAATATCAATCTTTTATATTATTATAAAGGAAAGACTAATAAAACACTAATAAAAAAACTGTGACTCCTAAGCTTCAAGAAAAAAATATGCTAACACTGCTTTACTATAACTAGACACCGGAATACTAACGCCTTTAACCGGCAACCCATAAAAAACACATTAAATTGGTGGATGATTCAGATATCCTTAGAAAGATATTTTTCAAAAGTTTAGTTCTCCTTATTGCCACCTTAGGCTGGATGGTAATTAGAATAATTATCTAGCGAATATTATTGTAGCAGTGCGGTGTGTATCAAAGAATTAATATTCACAATTGATTGTTATTTTTTATTGGAGGCAATCCATAGAATCCATTACAGAATGCGTGTAGAATACTTTTTCATAATTATATATCAATTAATAGCTTTTGCATACCTATCATTTAAAAAAATGCAACAATACATACAAATATGTACACCTACTGGTTGGCTGGTACAACGGATCCATTTTATGTTAAATGTTCTAAAAGTATCATATTGATTCCTAGAATACGTATACATTGTATCATATCGCTTCGAAAGAAAAGTAATATCATTTTTAACATCTTTAGGTATCTTGACGATTCTTGGCTCAAACTGGTCTATTTATTATTAACTATTGTCATTGGTGAATTTCACCAAATTGATCTTAGAAATTTCCTCTTCAAAGTACCAGTTAGCGTACGGTCCATAGATGTTGTAGATGCGGCACATCCTTGGAAAGATTCGTTTAAATACTTATTATATAATAGGTAGGTACCTAGTATTATGTATGTATTGAATTCTTCTAAAGGTTTTGCAATATAATATTGCTTCAAATTTTCACTGTTATTGTTTACGTTCTATAATATAAATATTATTATGAATTAGGTATGTACGTTAATATATTTAGATTAAATTAGTTACAAAACCTTAAGTAGATACAATGTTAGTTAACATTACTTTTTAACAGAATCTCTACAAAAAACGTCACCGCCAGTTCCTGTTAATCATGTATTTATGTATTCTTATTATTTGTTTTAATTAAATACATATAAAATGTAAACAACAATAATTCATGACATAAAACGACATGTAGATCTCTAGATACATAGTACATTAAAAAAACACATTAAATGTAAGTTTTGTATTTTTTTATACTTTTTCCACATTTATTTTATAATTTTGATACACTACCGATTCTATCCTAATGGATATTTTCAATTAAATAAGAGTAAAAAAATATTGGTACTAAGTAATAAATGTATTACTTTGACTATAATAAAATAGTCCAATAGTTTGTATAAAATAATACCAAAGTTAACTACCTACCGGTACTAGTTAGTACCTGCCACATGTTACTAAAGTACATTTTACATTACCTACCAACTCATTTTTGTAAAATACATAGGTACCTATATCAAATTATTGATCGATTTTTTAATTAAAACATGTTGCAATATTTGGTTTGCCCCTGGAAAAAAAGACAAATCAATTCCATACTGTTATAGTTATAACATAACATTAAATTTATTATGTTAATACCAAAATACCATTTATTATTGTACAAGTTTGGTGGACTACCATTGAAGGGCAATCTAATAAAAATGAAAATATATTTTTATTAGCTAATAGGATAATTATACCTACTCGCAGTTATATTAATTATTATAATAATATTATAGGAGTATTACATGTATGACGTTGTAATAAAGATTATCAATCTTTATTCATTTACTTCCTGATAGATCTTTTTTATAATTGCAGCATTTCATAATAATTAATTCTACTTTTTCATCCAAGTAATGGGTAATAGGTAGCTAACTGTTCCGTAGATTATTTTAGTCACTAAATATCTCTAAACCGTATTAGGTACCTACACACCTCCTTAACCGATGAATCAATGTATCTGTGTGGAATTTGAAGCCATCATCATCTGTGTAGATCATCATCATCAGAAAGTAGCTTAATGGTTAGATCATTCATCCAGCAAGCGTTAGACTTTTTTCTATGATTTTCACTACTTGTTTCACTACTACATGTACAAATTACAATAGTGCTGCTAAAAAATAATCATCTGTAAAAATATAATAATAATAATAGTGCATCACTTAGTACTTCTCAGTAGGGCTACTACAAATATACAATTTAATTCAAATGCACGAGAAGTATTTTGAATTATGAGTTTCCCTCATTTTTTATCATTTCAATTTATTTATTTTTAACATATTGTGGACATTACAAATTATAAGTTTAAGACGTTCACAACATGACATTTAGAAACAAAGAAATATAAAACAGTATTACATAAAAAAGAGATAGATCAGTATAGAGATAGATAGTAAGTTATTAAACAGTAGAAATGTGTAAATACAAAAAAATATAAATTAGATAAGTACAAGGAAGTACACCAAGAATTTATAAAACAACGTCCACCTAAACTCATCCTCACGTAGATGGAATATATCAACACCCGAAGCAATTTCGTTGAACATAGTTATCGCTCTCCCAATTGGCATTACCAGTGGCAGGTTGGTTCTGCATCTTGGGAGAATAAACAACTGATGCTCTCTATTTCTAAGATAGTTGTCAGGGACACACAGGTCAACACAGCCCAGAATGGCAGAGTTCTCATTTATATCATCATGGTTAATCCTCCACTGTCCGGTTAACATAGCCCTCAGTAAATCGAAATTCATACAATATTAGGTACGGATTGTTAAAATAAAATATTACCTACTACAAAAATAATACTTTTTTGAGAAAATGTACTTAATTGTACTTCTGACAAAATAATATAAAACATAATCATAATACAAATCATTCTTAATTTAACATACAGTTGGAAAACATTGATCTTCTGGCGATATATATCTCCTGTTGTACCTAGAGACACACCTTATTATCTAATCTAATGTTTGCCTTTGTTCCAGGTGAATCTGTTCGAAATTCTGACCGTGGTATTAGTCTCCGTTGTTTTAACATTACTATTCGATATTCCAATGCAGAGTATGAAAAACGTAATAATGTCTATTAACATAAGTTTCGGAACCAAAACATCTGATGATGAAAATGTGGAGACTGAAGGAGCAGCACCGCAGGAAGCAGCAGAAAATGAAGAAGAAACCGCCGCTCAAGAACAGGCAGAAGGTGAAGAGGATATACCAATGGGAGAAGAAGAAGAAGCGATGGTTGACGAAGAGGCTTATGATTACGAGAATGATGAAAATATTGATAGTGTACACCACGATGTCGAACAGGACACAATTTATGAGGAAGAAGAAGATGAGATTGAGATTGAACCGGAAGTTTTTGAGGGTGGAGATATTTCGGGGGGTAATCCGGATGAAAGACTAAATGACGAAAATGATGGAGAGCAAGCTGAAGATGAAGATTTGCAGGATTGGGATTTAACGGCTGGTGAAAATAATTACTACTACCACAGATAAAATTCCATTTAACAATAAAATGATTTTCATTACTGGTAGTTATTATAATAATGTAATATTACTTTTAATATAGGTACCTACCCACCTATTTAATTTGCTATATTAATAATTTTAATTGTAACGAGAGATTATGATAAATAAGAAGTAATAATATATTTATCTGTATGTTATTGGTACTGATGTTCTCATTTTATGACTTGGATATTATACTAAGAACGAATAAAAATAAAAAATATTTTTTTTTATTTATTTGATATACTTATAGGCACGCAAATTTGATATCATCCATAAAGATGAAAAAAAATATATGATGAGGGATTTAGGAAGGTGAAACATTTTCCACCCGGTTGCAGTCCAAGTGGGGCACAAAATTGGAAATTCGTTGAACGTCCAAAAAAATATAAATTTGTCAATTTTCTTATGCAGAGAACCGGTGATGGATTCAGAACCACTGGTTTACTGTATCAGTAGCAATAACTGAACCGAGCTTTATCAAAAAATATTTTTTTTATGCCTCCCACCTTAATTAAAAACTATCTCAGATATAACATAAGGCTTAGGTAGAGTTGCTACTCCATAACTTTGCAATATGATGTACTTAATATATTCTAAAAATATATTTTTTATATTATACACAAGGCGTATCAGTGTAGTAAAAAGTTATGAAGCGTATACTCTATAGAAGGTCTGGGCAAACTTTTTGAAGGACCATATTAGGAATATAAAATGAACGGCAGGCCGCAAATAAAATACTAATTTTAGACATGCATTATTAATTATCATGAAAAAGGAATTTCAACACAAAAAAATAAATGATTCTCTTATCATAGCCAACAATTATTTAATGAGAAGAATGAAACTGTTTTATATTTTTCAACATTTTTTTAATTTCAGGTGTTAATTTTGTAGTTGAAATTCTTAAAATTGCTTGTAAATGTTCATCGGTGATGCTTGATCGTAAAGAGTTTTTATTGATATTCATAATTGAAAATTTTTGTTCACATAATATATGTAGGTTGGTCCAACAGAATCTTAATGTTCGAATTTGTCTGTCGCCCTCATATTAGCACGGTCCAGTTCGCGCGCAATTAATTTCAAATTCTATATTAGTTTGAACAAAACCAGAGATGATAAAACTAACAAATTGACAAATTTTTCAATGCATTATAATATGTAGGTACATTCAAATTGTATTTTTAAAAAGGCGTTAAAATATATAAAAAAGTAAACTTTTTCAGAAATACGATTAAAGCTCGAGTCTCACAGAAATACTTGGCCGGCCGCAGACCTGCTCTATAATAGTCTATACCTACTCTATATCAGCGATTTCCAAATTGGGAGGCGCGGAGTGTTGCAAAGGGAGGCGCGAAAAGTTTAACACAATATTAATGTAGCCACAGGTTTTCAGTTTGCAAATGCATAGTTTACAAAACGGCCGCTAGTTATAAACTACATAAAAAACAGTCCTATAAAAGGTTGTTTGCAAAGCTGTCTGAATGAAAATATGTACACTAATTTTATAATACCTCACTTCTATACTTAACCCATAGCTTACGGGGCGCACAAAATTGTGTTTTTGCTAATAACTTTTCAAATGCAAATTAACACGCTAATTACAAAATTAAAGTGAAAAAATGAAATAAAAGGATCAAATCATAATGTTGAAATTTGAAGCAAATTTATTAAGGAACGATAATTTTGTTGTTAAACTTGTCTATTTGATTGAAATAAATGATTGAATAAATCAATGTAAGGACCACTAATGCATTCACTGATTTAAAAAGAGAAAAGTGAAGACATTCATAGAAAATTGGAGCTTTGGAAATCAAAATTACAAAAAAAAATAAGTTCGCCATGTTTCCACTTTTAAATGATTTCTGCGCCAGATATATTGAAGCAAACAAAAATCTATTTACTGAGTTCTTGGTTAGTTTGCTATTGCACTTTTCACATTATTTTATTAATAGTAAAAAAGTGTTAAAAAGGGCGCTGCTTTGTTTCAGGGCTATTACACATTTTAAATATGTCGTTGTGCGTTGCAATTTGATGTACCTATATGATGATTGATATACTAAAATGATAACTCCCATGTATAATTTAGGAAACACTACATTAGAATACACACTGCCCTTAACAACAGCGATAGGTAGGTGGGCCCGTCAAAGATCTTGGACTGGGGGCCTGCTTCAGAATGTGGGGCCCATGATAGAATATAATTTGATTTTTTACGGCGTATTGAAAACCTGTGCTATTAAAAATCTATACAACATAATATAGAGATATGACCATTTCAATATGAAATGTTATATTTTTCCTGAAAGGTGTTTTGTTACTGTTCTGTTTATTCATGGAAACGAAAAAACGGTATTAAAGTTATGGGTTTATTTTGGTCGCTCGTGTGCAAGGACGTGTGCGTTTGTAGCCGACTTTCTTGTTCCGTATACTAAAACACCTGGTTCCGCTTCTGATTCATATATCTACCCATGATAAGTAGGTATGTACCTATAGGTACTAAATTGTGTAGAAAGACTTTTCGATGGATAATTATTATTTCATATAAGATAAAGGAAAAAAAATTGGGATCTTGTATCTAAAGACTTTTACACTTTTTTACCTACCTACTACCTACCTAAATACCTACTAGTTAAAATTATCGTAATTAAGTAGGAAAAGCATATTGGCGCGATTCCAGTGAATATACGGGTTCAAATCCCGTCGGGCTTCGTATTTTTTTCAAATATGATTTCTTCTAGTACGTATATTCAAGTTATGTATGTTCAATATTATAGAATATTACATTCTCAAATCTTGTGAATTATTCGTCGAATAAAAGAAAAGATTTATAAAAAATTGTTAGCAAGTTCAAGTAGACGTTATAACTAAATATTTGGCGAGAGCTGGAAGAGCGGACGTGCGGACCGTTAAAAAAAATTGGTTAGGTACACGTTCAAACACGCGCGTTAACATCATTTTACTCCCTACTTCAATTATAGTTTTTCAATTTATGGCTACGGCCGTATGTTGTAGCTTAACCACTGGGGAATGCCAAAAGAAGTGGCGTATTTAAAAAAAACACCTTATTCTTACGTCAATAATTATTATAAAGCAATCATTATTCGTAGGATGTTTATCACACTTGAATGGTCAAAGACATAGCCTATAATTAATACCTTTAGAATTATCTTCAAATGTGTTAATCTTGCCCATTTTTAGAATAATGTAATGCCTAATTCTTGTCAAATTTCGGATCACAGAGATTATCAATATATTTTTTTATTGTAAATATTTCACTATGATAATGTCGACATAAATTATACTGATGGTTTTATAAATGCGTTTAAAAATTAATAAATGTAAAAAATCTTAACACCACTGCACATTTATGTACTGAAATATGACTATATTCTAAAACATTAGAGCGAGAGGTTTAAAAGAATACTATTTTATGTAAAAAAAATACTTTATACAGTCATCAAATGTTTAAAATAAATATAAAGGATAATAAGGCTTCAAAATTATATAAATAGATTATCTACAACGCTTAAGGTATGTCCAGGATCATGCTTTTAAAATAGAATAAAAGCTCCATTTTGACCTACGCTGAGCATGTCCCCCATAATGGTTTCTTGATTTAAAACACAAAAACCGATAGTCAAGTATAACGCAATTTGATACAAATTGCATATGGGACCTACTAGTTAAAATTATCGTAATTAAGTAGAAGGCCCAAATCTTAATTGGTTAAAGCATATTGGCGCGATACCAGTGGATACACGGGTTTAAATCCCGCCAGGTGCCGTATTTTTTCAAATGTGATTTTTTTCTAGTAGGTATAATATATCTGAGTGTGTTCAAGCTATGTAGGTACCTATATTCATTATTCAATAATAGGTTTTTTATGAAAGTTGTTCGCACGTGTACTTAATAGAAATTGATGTAGATGTCTATGTGGTGAGTACTCGCACAACAATTCATAGGTAAACATATACCATCACGTAAATGATTACTGACAACGCAGTAGAGATACAATTTGTAAAATAAGCTGTCAAACTTTGAATGACATGTCGGCTGTCATAAGAAATGAACGAAAATGATTTGAATGTGATTGGATTGGTCATGACAAAAAGTATATGCGTATTGCGTACCTATCGTCTTTACTAATATTATTTCTTAATACCTGAGTAAAAATCTTATCAACTAAAAAGACTGCATATATTTTACTAGTCATTCACTTTATCCTACCGATGAAGGCCATTTTCAAGTTGTTTTGGTCAGGGCCAAAATTGTAAATCTAGTCTAATTTAATTTAATATACTTACCTAATTAAAAACTATTTATTTTGTGTTAATTATAGGTATTTATTTTGCGATCATATAAATCCCAATTCACGATTTAAACAATACCACGTATTAAACAGCGCAAGGTTATTTTAGGAATATCATCATTTTCTATGCAATCTACAACACTTTTATTCTTCGTCGTCGTGTCGGGTTTTCAATCGCTGCAGAAGTATTGATCCAAAATAATGAATTTAGCATAGATAACCAATTTTCGCATATATTAGTTATTATAACATATATATACATATATATAATTTTGCACAAAAAATATACAGACAAATACCCACTAACTCTCTGTAATAATTGAGAAAGGCAATACTCCACGATAGTGTATTTTGGTTAATCACCTAAACGTTAACTATGAATCATACTAAACGACTGTCCGCATATTATTTTTTTCCGACCATGTCCGATCCTAATAGGATCATATGGGCCTCCACAGAGTGGAGGTTTGTATTAACAGATTTTGTTTTATTTTACGAGAAATGGATGTCAGCCACTTGCTCAACCTATTAGGTCCATACCCTGACTCACACACTAATTGAAAAACAATATGTGTACTAGCCAGACCCAGGATTCGAACCTGGGACCCGCGGCGTGATAGTCCAACGCTTAAGCCGCGCGGCTACCGTCGGTATATAATTATCAATAAACCAAATACATGTAAAACGCTCTTTGCTCGGGGTCATAATGTAGGACATTAGAATATATTATAAATATTTACACGTTACAAAAAAATATTACTTTATATCTAGGTATAAAAAAGTGATATTCATACAGTTTTTATAATATACTTATATATTATATCAGTGACGAAGGGTGGACTGTTAAGATTCGATATAAATTAATGCACACTAAACTTTCATACTTATTTGTTTTCATTGAACTAAGAATACAATTTTGTAGATTGTGTTGGTTAGTTTTATTCGATTAAACCCTGCTTAAACCTATTCGTTTATCTATAATATAATATATATATATCAACTCTAGATGCACTAGAGACTAGAAGACTAAAAAATAAACTCAATATGGTTTAGTAAATTGACAGTTTATGAATAGAAATGACATTTTCACATTACACACTCGACAATTTTGTTTATACATAATTTATAAACCAATGCAAATAAAATTAATAATTATTTTAGAACTGTCAATACATTCAGTGATTTTTGCAAATAAGATAGTTCAAAATAAGCATGTCAAATAAGGAAAAATGTTATTTTCCTAGTTAATTAAACGTGACAAGATATTGGGAGATAATAAAAGTTTATTACCACGGCGTTTCCTAGAAACAGGTAGGTCCATATGGGATCAAATATTTTAGATCAAAAGGTCACAATAGAATTTTATATTTTGTACACCTAAGCATTTTTGTTTGCATAATTACGAATTGCTGTTTCTAAGAAAATATTAACTGATTATCTTCATTTATTGTATTTACGAGGGTTTCAGGTCTACATTGCAGTAGCGAAGGGTGGAGGTAGGCTGTTAATATTCACCATAAATAGTGCACATTAAACTTTGTTAGTCATACGTATTTCTTTTTATTGAACTAAAACTACAATAATTTACAGATGTTGTTGGCTAGTTTTTAAAAACCAATTAAACCTGCCTAAAGAAAAACATAATAATTTTGGTATATTTTGGGCGATACGACAAAATTGTGCACACCTTTTCATTCATATTTATTTGTTTTCGTTGGATTAAGAATACATATTACACATATTGTTTGTTCATTTTTATAAATTCATTAAGTTCTACCTAAACTAAACCATAATAGATAAAAAAAATATTCTATCTATAAACTATCCAAAGTTAGATAATTTATGGATAGACTTATAGTATTTTTTGACTTTTATCTATTATGGCTTGGTTTTCAAAGGCTTTAATTGAATTTTAAAAACTATCCAACACCATCTGTAAATTGTAGCCATATCTGAATGGTAACAAATACGTATGACTGACAAATTTTAATATGCACTATTCATGGCCGATTTTAACAGTCTATCTCCACCCATCGCCACTGCTACATGGTGACAGAATAATCAACTTTTACCTAAATACCTATAATATATCTAAATATGTATTACATTTCTTAAATTACATGTATATTATGTATATTATAGGTATCGGATTATATGAAAAGTAGAAAATTTTATTAATGTACTTAGGGATTTTCTAAAATAATATAAAATATTATCATAAAAAATAATTACTTAAGTATTCAATTTTCCGTATATGTAAATATACTGTATTAATTATACCAATGCCACTGAACAAGAACAGTCACGCTATTCATGCCCTGAATTTGTATTATAATATAATATACCCAAATTTATATTTACGCGATGGATGTTAACTAGGTAAGTATATATAATTCCCGTCAATAAATTATACGTATGTATAATAATTATGAGTTATAAAGAATACGTTGTAGAAGTAAGTATTCTTATGTACTTAAGTCAATATTACTGAAAAGAAAAATACGTATGCACACGAAGATAAGGCTAGATCACAGATGAATTATGTATGTGTGATTCTAGCCTTATCTTCATGTACATACGTGTTTTTATTTTCAGTAATATTGACTTAAGTAGATAAGAATACTTACTTCTACAACGTATTCTTTGATTTTTGATAACATTTTCCTTCTAATACGATGATTTACTGTTTTCTTTTTATATTGTCATACATCATAGTACGACGCCATGTCACAACGTGTATTCAGTATTATTTGTTCAATTTAATAAAACAAATTTTCTTATTTACAGGAAACACTGAAATTATTCGAAAACCCTTATCATTCATGCGTAAGAATCTGAATATTCTTTGGAATAGTGAACAAATAATCTCTTTTTATGAAAACAGACGTGTCATCAATTAAAAACTCTCGCCATAATGTTGAGCCAAAAATTAATAATAAAAAATGAAAGCTCGTTAGGAAGAAAGTAGATTATAATTATTAGTAAAAGCATTTACATTTTTAAAGAA
Source organism: Rhyacophila brunnea (assembly GCF_057557595.1). Classification (NCBI taxonomy): domain Eukaryota; kingdom Metazoa; phylum Arthropoda; class Insecta; order Trichoptera; family Rhyacophilidae; genus Rhyacophila; species Rhyacophila brunnea. The sequence continues at coordinate 26,601,217 of NW_028233350.1, forward strand.
ATACTGATTATCGTAATAGACTCTTGGGTTTCCACCGCGTGTACTTCTTTCTTCTTTCCTCGACGTTTCGGTCTCGTTGTAGAGGAAAATATCAAGAGATATAATATGTCATGATGAAATTTAAAGTAGTGTGAATGCAAATGCTGCTCTAAGAATGCCAAAAGGAATCCAATTAGCTGAAAGCAAACATTGCTCAGAGTGTGATAACCAGAGATACTGAATCGAATATTTAATTTTGCAGACAGTGCCTGCAGCAATTTGACTTCGAAACCAAGATACTGGGTCGGAATCAGCGCTCGAAATGGAAAAGTTTACGAACCGGAGCGCTCGACAAATTTTCTGAAGATATTTACATAGTCATCAAATTGTATGTGTATTTTATAAAAATAAGTGTCAGATTTTCTATTCTATGGCCTATCTAGCTCAGACGGTCAACATATTTTTTCCACGAGACGGAGCGATAATTTTACAAATTTCACGAGCCGGAACGGCGCTCCGGTGCGTTTCGTTCCATTTCGAGCCCTGGACGGAATAAAGGATATTTCTCACAATTGGTAAAGGAGGCCATCGAAATCCATAGAAACCCTACAAATATTAATAAAGATAATGGGGTTACGGTAAAAAAAAACGCTATGGCTCCCGGCACTGTCAGCAAAATCCAATATTCGATCCGATATCTCTGATAACACTCTAAGCAACGCTTTCTCTCAGCCAATCGGATTTCTTTTGGAATTCTTAGAGCGGCGTTTGCATACATACATCTTCACTTCATCATAACACGTATCTCTTTTTCTCCTCCATTAGAGGCATTTGCTTGGAGCTGGATGGACTGGTGTATGCCCAAATTCCGAACCTCGCATTCCAACCCTCTCAACCTTCATGGCTAAGACAAAATGACCCAGATGAATCACGAAGGGCTCGCGCGGGTGACAAGAAGACCAGGACGAACATGGTGACACGTGCGATGCGGTGCTGTTCGCGAGGGTGGCTCAAGAACGAGAAATAAACTTAGAGAATCACACAAGAATGAAGAACGACGGTATAATAGAATTGAACCTATAAAAACACCCTTGTAATTTGGAGGCTAAAAACTTCTACCGGCCCTCTTCAAAAACCGGGAAAAAACAATAAAATCACATACGTAAATTCCTTCCAACCTCTACTACAGATGAAGGGGATAAGGGCTGAAGCCCAGGCGCCCCATAACCGAGGAATATCAAAAGTCATTAGCCGATTAGCATAGAAAAAACCATAACATAATATATTATAAGATGATAGTTAGAAGCACGATTCAAAACATTTAGGCTCGGGTAATGAAGAGATTCATATTTATTTGTAAAATATTGTATACATACTATAGAATTTATGTTGTATAATTGTATATCAACCAGGACCAGGATCAGCATCCTCTACTTAGAAGGAACTGAGAAGTAGGTATTTACAAAAGTATATGTATTGCATAATAACAATTTAATTTACAGTAATACAATTATTTTTTTATATATTTGCATATTAATGGACATATAAATATTTATATCGATTACAGACAATGAATAAACAAATAAAATTTGATAAATTGTTACGCAGGCCAGATTGACATAATGGCACATTAAAATCACATTGTATGTTGCTGGTGGATAATTTAAAAATAAATAATTTAAATCATATTATACTTACATATATACAAATAAACAAACAAAAAAATCGTACTCGAAACCATACTACCTTACGTAAATATGTGGAGGCCGTAATATATTATAATTATAATGTGTACCTAATACCTGTTTATTATATACATTACCAATGCCAATCTAAATTTAACAAGTAGGCAGTATCCAAAAACTACATAATATCCATAGGCACTAAGATAAAATGTTAAATTATAACGAACTTCAAGAACAACAAGGCACTTATGTAGATGTTGTACCTACTCTATAATTTTCAATCGATTAACGAATTATTTTTGATATTGGACCAACATAAAAAAATAAAGCAGGCATTAGGAGCCTTTTCATTTAACCTGTTTTACAAAAGACGGTTGGTGTCTAGATCAGGCAATTTATTTTTTAAAAAATCGATGTGTGTACTTATGTACGTAACAAAATAAAAACAAAACTTGTGGATAAACTTGCTCGTCGTAGGTCGAAATTGAGTTTTTATTGTATTTTCAAACCATGATCCTGGACACTCCTTAAACGTTGTAGATAATCTATTTATATAATTTTGAAGCCTTATTATCTTTTATAGTTATTTTAAACATTTGATGACTGCATAAAGTATTTTTGTTACATATGTATTCTTTTAAACCTCTCGCTCTAATGTTTCAGAATATAGTCATATTTCGGTACATAACTGTGCAGTGGAGTTAAGATTTTTTACATTTATTAATTTTTAAACGCATTTATAAAACCATAAGTATAATTTGTTACGACATAATTTTTGTAAAATATTCACGATAAAAATTATATTGATAATCTCTGTGATCCCAAATTTGACAAGAATTAGGCATTTTATTATTCAAAAAATTGGCAAGATTAACACATTTGAAGATGATTCTAAAGATACTTATTATAAGCTATGTATTTGACTATTCAAGTGTGATAAACATCTTATGAATAATGATTGCTTTATAATATTTATTGACCTAATAATAAGGTAGTGTTTTTTTGAAATACGCCATTTCTTTTGTCATTCCCCAGTGGTTAAGATACAACATATGGCCGTAGCCATAAATTGACTGATTATCTACAACGTTTAAGGAGTGTCCAGGATCATGGTTTGAAAATACAATAAAAACTCAATTTTGACCTTCGACGAGCATGTCCCCCCTTAGTTAAATTACACACTCAAGAAAAAGGACCGCTTATCGGAACGACGTTGGTTTATTTCTATACACTTTAACTTATATTAGGTACTAAATTATATAATGGTTTCTCGTTGTTTTTATTTTCAAAGTACCAACTGTCACTGACGTTTAATAGTTTGTTAACGTAAGGAATTAAAAATGGCCGACAATAATAAATTCGCTGCCTAGGCAACGGAAAAATTCTTAACTATAATATTATACTGTATAATCGTCACGATTGCGGTGTCATACTGTGGCATAAAGGTAGTGCATTCGGCTGATAACCGAACAATCGGTGGTTCGAATCCAATCGAGTGCGTTTTTTTTCGTGTGAAAAAATAAATTATGTGTTACATGTCACACGCCAAAATTACACTATGATCTGATTTCCCAAACGCGCCAAAAGAAGTATAACTTCAAAAAACACTATAAAGGGATTGAACATATAAAAAAGTACCTATAGACAAAGATCACACATATGTTACATATGTAATAGATTTCGTGATGTTTGATAAGGTCCCTAGATATATAGGTATTATACTTCTGTTATATACGTCAATATATTAATCTTATTGAGATCTCCGTATTCATACAGGTGTCGCCAGTTGTCTATTGCTGCATAGGGATACATGTATATTGTAGGCAATCTATTTGTTTTATTAGTATACTCTAATCGTTTAACCACTAATTTATGTAATAGTCTTATTTAAAAACGATATAAAACGATTAGGTGTTTAATAAAAATCAGTAGTCATATTTTTGTGATTTTTTTCAATCACTTTTAATTTATATTAATGGACATTTGGCACGGCTTAGAGTTTATTTTTTATAAATTTATAAAATATGACGGTAGGCAAGTTAATTTATTTTTTAAACAGTATATAAATTTATAACGCATTTAAACAATATCATGACATACGTTGTATAACACGTATAAAGCATTATACATTATAATATACTGTACCTACTTGAAAATATCATGCAAAATCCACTGAATTTATTTCGTTGTTTTATGTCTTGAATAAAAGTTTTGAGTATGAAAAAGAGTGCGAGAGCCTCAGGAAGCTCAGAAATAATGGGAACTGAAATACCTAACGGGTCTGGAGTAACAGGCAACTGATCTCGAGTGTGGAAGAATATGGGATAAACTTTAACACGTCTAAAGAATACGCTTGTCTTTTGTTCTGACAACTGCTCTCGGCTCATTAAATATTGGTGTATTTGAAGGTTGCAACACACACTATCGCACGTCTATAATATGTGGTTCACTTTCGTAGGAAAATCACACATTCAAAACACTGCGTCAAAATGTAGTGTATTGGGGAATAGCCTATCGGAATTCTATTTATTAATCTGTTATGTGGAAAGCCCCTACACCCACCATGTTATGTTTTAAAATTACTGATGAAAATACAAAACGGAAGAATAATAGAATAAAATAATACAAATTGAAGTGATTATATTTTTGTGTATTTTTTTAATTACGCTTCTTAACATTAGAATAAGGGAATAATAAATAATACAAAAATACCTTTAATGTATTCTGTGTAAAAGAATTATAGGTACTGTTCGGTTATACCGGAGGCAGCGGAAAACGCATTTTGAAAATAGTCGATAAACTGGATTATTTGTTAGTTTGGGTTAGTTTAGGTTCGGTTAGGTTGGGTTAGGTTAGGTTAGGTTAGGTTAGGTTAGGTTTGGTTAGGTTAACCTAACAAATAATCCAGTTTATCGGCTATTTTCAAAATGCGTTTTCCGCTGCCTCCGGTATAACCGAACAGTACCGAATTATAATTTATGCTTGATTATATTTATATATATATATATAAAGGTCATAATTTTTAATTGGGTGATAAGTAAGTAGGCATATATTAAATCATGCCCCCATAAGCCATGTGCCAGGCTCTAGCTTCCTACAAGGTCAAATTTTATTGTTTTTTTTTGAAATACGGCTACGTGGTATTCATGTAATAATATACTTACAAAAACTAACCTTTGCATAAATTAGTTTAATTTACATAATATACATATAGGTACGAAAAATAAATAATTAGGTTTTGTTTGTCAAGGAAACATTATCAGATAGGGTACACATTCCCAACCCTTTCGAGTCGTGAGTCATGACACCATTTCATAGAAGCCAAGTAACCCGTGGCCACGATAAATAAAAGTTTAATAAGCCCTTTTTAATACAGCCATCGAAAATAGATTTTCCAATATAATATTATAATTCGATATAATTTTAACTTAAGACATGTTCAGTGCGATGGTTAAGCCTCAAAATTCGCGGTTGAGTTTTCGTTAATGCTAACCTCATGTCATTCTCTATATTTACTTTGTTTCTTGTTTGGGTTTTCAAATGAAGACGCGTTGAAAATCCACTCTCGCAGAGATACGAAGAAAGAAATGGTAGTAAAACTCAAAAGGCAAGTATGGTAACATTTGGATATGACTGGGTTTCAAGTTAAGTCTATTTTTTTGTACAAATCTATTATTTACCCTTGAAAAAATATTAGTTAAAATAAATGTTCTGTAATAGCATTAATTTGAGTTCTAACGTGTGTGCGTTGGATATCTGAAAACAACTTTTTAAATAAACCGATGTAGTTGGAACCTTATAAAATGAGTACCTCCGTCAATTATCGGCAGATAATCCTGAAAATAAAATATGTCGTAGGTAATTATTATGGATAAGAGAAATACGTTGAAAATACTAACTCAAAATGTGAAATTTGTTGGTTGGACCTTGTCATACTAGGGGTGCGATTCGATGGTAAAAAAATAGTTCAACAGAGCAGGCCCTTGATAAGTTATTTGCCTTAAAATTTGAAAATTGTCATTGAGATGGAATGAATGAATTGATTAATAGATGGGACAGTCAGATCAAACAGTGGCCATTATAGATTACATTGAACAAACGTGGTTTCTTCTTTTATTATTTAAAAAATGGCAAGAACTAATGCATCAACCTAATATATTAGTATATATATTATTTATCGACAAAATAGGCATTTTTCTTATAGCATGAATAAAATGGGTTGCTTTATAAATTCCTTTCGGCTCGCGACAAAGAGCCATGAGTTTTTTGTCAAAGGTTAGTTATACAACTGTGAGTACAAAATAACATTTAGTCTTTGGGGTATGATTCCGAATCTAAAACTTGTAGTTTAATTGTAGAGTAACAATATTCAGACATTGAACACTAATATTAATTTTAAATAAATAATATTATTAACTAATCCATGTCTACTATGTATAATTGTATACCGTACGCATATTGAAAAAATGTGGTGAGTTATTTGAACAAAATGTTTAATCCCGCCTTAATTAGTACCTACATTATTAATCGGTAAGAAATAAATCCACACAATATGTATTCCCACGACGGTTGTTTTTTTTATTAGGTACAGTAAATACTGGCATAAATAACGCAACAAAATAATTGTAATAGTGTTAAATTACCTTTGAAATAACAGTGAAATGAACTAATAGCTATCATTGATACATTTTACTCGCAACGCACGGGAGTCTGGAAGGTCAGAAGAGGAAATACAAATAATAACTCTTGAGTTACGTTTGGACACTGTTTAGAGGTGAATGATCTTAATTTAGGTCGTTGTACTTGTCAAGATTGATTGACAGATCATCATGATAAGATCAGATTCCCTTTGCATAAAAATAGGCGACAGTATCACCACTTACCAGAGGCATATTATGTTTGAGACTTTCATGGTTGTTTTTTTATCGTGATAAATTCTTGGGTTTCTACCGCGTGTACTTCTTCCTCCTTTACTCGACGTTTTGGACACGTTATCCATTATCAAGAGATATGGCCTCTGCAACGAGTCCGAAACGTCTAGGAAAGAAGGAAGAAGTACACGCGGTGGAAACCCAAGAATATTTTACGACAGAGGCATATTAATCCTACATAGTGTAATCAATTTATTAATTAATTATTTTCTTTTATTTTGTTAACTGTCAATTCATGGTGGAACTGCATTGTATTGTTGTTTTTATTTAATAAAACGCATTTTTTTTTATATATAGTACTTATTCTACTTTAATTAATATATTAGGACCGGTTTCGTCCGCCTCAGTGGGACATTTTCAACTGAATACATTTTTTTAAAACAATATTTATCAAACAAAATGCAAAGCGATAGAAATATTATAACAATAGGTACCTACATAATAATTATCCGTCCAATAATACCTTCCCAATAACAGACTAATTTAAAACTAATGAGGTTGGACATTAATATTTCATACTACGTCAGGGGCGTTAAACAAATTATTTAAAATATTAACAAACCACAAAATATGAAACAATCTTCACTTACAATACAATTAATATCAACAAATAATTATGGTTAGTCAAAATTTACAATAAAAATTTTATAAAAAATAAAATAAAACAATATTAACAATTGAAGTGAGATCGAATAAAAAACAAATACAACCAAAATATGAGTCAAAATTAAATAAAAATTAAAATAATAAATAATGTACAATATATAAAGTTATGTTATGACAATACCAAATATTAAATAGGGTATAATAATGGAGAAGACACAAAATATAATTGATCATTTAACAAATTAGAATTGGGCAAAAATGTATACCTTTTAATTTCTAGGATTTCCTATTTAGACAATTTTATAGATTTCTCATTCAAATGCAGGATTTTAAATTTTTTACTGATATTAAAAGAGTGATTATTTAAACTTAAATGATTTCCAAAAGCTGAAGATTCATTACCATTTTTGGCACAGGCTAAATGTTTTTTGATCATAGTATTAAAAGAACGTCCCGTTTGTCCAACATGTTTGGCATCACAAGAGTCACAACTTAATAGATAAATTCCACTTTGGTTAAGTTTATCTAATCTATCTTTAGTATTCACCAGTATTGAATTTAAATTTTGTGTGTTGTAAAATGTTACATTGAAAAGTTTTTTATCTATTTTTCTTGAAATATTCTCAGACACTCTTCCTAGGAAACATAATTTAACCCAGCGTTTTTTTAACACTGGCTTCATCTATCACTAAGCCAGAAGTCACATTTAATAAAGCTATTTTTTTAGATTTGTTGGCCAGAATGCGATCAATCAAACGTGAGTCATAACCGTTATTAAAAGCGATTTGTTTAATCATCTTTAACTCCAAAGCAAAACTATTTTCGGGCATAGGAACCATTAATAAACGATGTATAAAAGCATGGAAAACTGATAATTTATGTGAGATATGGTGTCTAGAAGAGTTATTAATAATGTTATCACTGAAGGTATCCTTTCTAAAAATGCTAAATGTATGTTTGTTATTTGTAATATTGATTGTTAAATCCAAGAAGTTAATTGTACTGTTCCCTAGTTCCATTGTGAATTGAATTGACTTATTAATACTATTTATGTCTTTAAAAAAATATCTAATTGCCTTTCCGTGCCTGACCACAAAGCTAAAATATCATCTACATATCTATACCAGTAAATGATATTTATAAATGAATTTAAATTGTTAATCTTAGATTCGACTATATCCATGAAGAAATCTGCCAAAATAGGAGATAAGGGAGTACCCATTGCCAAGCCATTAATTTGTCGATATATGCTTCTATTAAATTTAAAGAAATTCTGATCTATGCAACAATCAATCACAGATTTTATGTCTTTTGTCAACAATGGATTAAGATTCTTCATGTCTATAAAGTCCAAGATTGCTGATTTCAAATCCATTATTGGGACACTAGTGAATAAACTCTCAACATCAAATGACACGAGTTTTGCATTCACAGGTACCACAACATTTTTGATTTTATCAACTAAATCTAAAAAATTCTTTATTGTAAGTTTTGGTATAAAATCTAATTTATATTTGAACAAGTTATTACCTAATTTAGCTAATTTGTATGAAGGCGCAGAATTAAGAGAAACGACTGGTCTTAGTGGTAAATTTACTTATTTTTGGTAAACCATACAATCTATGACACTGCGGATTCGTTTGTTTATATTCTCTTTTCAACCTTTCAGTTGGTAGGCATGCATTACAATCATTTATTAATGTTTTTACTGTTTCTGCACTAACCAATTAATAGGTATAAATTTTTGCCCAATTCTAATTTGTTAAATGATCAATTATATTTTGTGTCTTCTCCATTATTATACCCTATTAAATATTTGGGATTGTCATAACATAACTTTATATTATATTGTACATTATTTATTATTTTAATTTTTATTTAATTTTGACTCATATTTTGGTTGTATTTGTTTTTTATTCGATCTCACTTCAATTGATAATATTGTTTTATTTTATTTTTTATAAAAATTTTATTGTAAATTTTGACTAATCATAATTATTTGTTGATATTAATGTTATTGTAAGTGTAGATTGTTTCATATTTTGTGGTTTGTTAATATTTTAAATAATTTGTTTAATGCCCCTGACGTAGTATGAAATATTAATGTCCAACCTCATTAGTTTTAAATTAGTCTGTTATTGGGAAGGTATTATTGGACGGATAATTATTATGTACCTATTGTTATATTATTTCTATCGCTTTGAATTTTGTTTGATAAATATTGTTTTAAAAAAATGTATTCAGTTGAAAATGTCTCACTGAGGCGGACGAAACCGGTCCTAATATATTAATTAAAGTGGAATAAGTACTATATAAAAAAATGCGTTTTATTAAATAAAAACAACAATAATTAATTATTGCTCATTCGTCTGTATAATTGATTAATTTAAATAATATATTACCTTGTGCCGTTTTGATAATGTAAATGTATTAAAATTTTGTTTCAGTAGATCAAAATTGGCAGATATTTTTTTATACCTATTAACAGGAATGCGTCATTTATTTAGGATTACCCTTTTATAAGACTATGCAATATTACGACAGTGAGAATCATTACTTGTAATACTTGATTTAAAATTCGACCCGCGGATTATTAGTACATTGACTGCCGCAGAGCCGCTGCAAGTGATATAATTGCTCAGAATATAATAATATATCGGATAGTAAAATCTCCAATATTATAAGATTAAAGTCTTGCAGGAGATACAAAAACTGTATCAGAAGCACAAAAATGAAGGTAGTTATAGATAGTATTTGAGAATATAATAATTATTCCAATATGTAATTAGAATTAATTATTAGTTATCATTACACTACGTAATCATATAGCATTTCGCCACATCGTGCCCTAGTTAGTGGTATTCGTTGCACTTATAACCTACACAGAGGGTCTGCTTTCGAATCCATAGCTGGGGTTTTGACGTATTGTTTTTTAATGATATGTGTGTTAGAATAATTCTAGGAATATATATGTGTATATTCTTGTATTTCTTTCCTTCATGACTAAGTACTTAATAAATATAAAGATATTATTCATCTTTTTTATTAAATATATTTACCGTCTGGCATTCAGGTGTGATTTAAATGTATATGTGATGAATGCCAAGTGATGCCTAAACTCATTTTATTAATTATAATGAATTTCCACCAAATAAACGACGAATTTCTTGAAAACGTTTTTAATTTAATTTTCTGTACCTAATTAAATTCGATGTAAAGATAATATAATAGTTGAAAGAAAATAACAACATAATTTTATTGAATTGTAATAAAATTTAATATTTTTGTTTTTAACAATTTCAAGACCGATTTAGTCATATTATGAATTATCTTTGGAAAAGTTATTTAAAATTGTGTTTGGTTTCTTGTCTAATACTTACATGTTATAATGTTTGGCTTATGCCGTATGGCTTTAAGTATGATAAGTGACTACAGTAGTTTCCGCACCATTTGATTTGGCCACATGTGTCTATATCACACTTCGCTAACAACACCGCGCCGCCCCTGCTCCATCTACCCATAGTTGATGAACGTAGGGAGGGGGTACTAGGATTTGAATGGCAATACTATCCACCATCCACCACACACTCATTAATTATCCCTTGAACGTAAACGCGGTCAGAAGGCAGTTCGTTATCACGATGTTTTATTACAAGTTTGCCGCGCTACTGCATTTTGGTGCTTGTATAAATATTGCCACCACACAAAACAGCGGATATATCAGTAATGAAACAATAATACACCCAAGTAAATCTATATTAAATTCACCATTAATTTTACAGAACTTTGAAAGCAACAATGCATCGACTATTACGCGTAAAAATGTTAACAACGTAACGGATTTTCCAGTTAAAGAACGTGATATTATTCATAATGGAAATGAAAGAGATATCAACGATGGGTCAAACGCTAAAATTAATCGTAGAGCATCAACACCCTCAGTGAACGAGGATTCAGTACATGTTACTATCAATAAAAACAAAACTGATTCAAATTCTTTGTCACAAAATCCTTTGGAAATAACTACATCTCCAATGGCTTTAAGCGACCATATTTACCGAATACCAAAACATATAAATCAGATATCTTCAAAGGGTAATTACAGCGAAGCGATACTAGAAGCGATTGACACCACAAATTATGGGATTTCTGTGGTAATATCTAGTGACATTATTTCGTTAAAAAAGTATGTGGAAAAAATGCCAGATACCCTGTGTAGAAACCAAAGTTTACGGGTTATTGAAGGACTTTTTGTCGGAAAACTATGGGCTCTAAAAAGTAAGTGATCTTTGTATAATACTTATAATATTTAATTACTTATATTAATTATAATACCGTACATTTTTAAACATGTTTATGGCTCAGATATTTCAAAAATCATACAGTTTTAGGTTGATGTAGATATCATTTCCAAAAAATCGGTATGCTTCCTTATACGAGTTTTATCCACAATCATTTTAATAATACCTACAAAGTACCTATCTACTTAGTTTAGGTTTAGTGGTTAGTTAAATTACAACCCATACATAGGTACTTTGACTTAAAAAATCCAAATATTTTTTTTTCTTTTATTTTGTTAACTGTCAATTCATGGTGGAACTGCATTGTATTGTTGTTTTTATTTAATAAAACGCAATTGTTGAAAATGTCCCACTGAGGCGGACGAAACCGGTCCTAATATATTAATTAAAGTGGAATAAGTACCAAAAAAAAAATTGCGTTTTATTAAATAAAAACAACATCCAAATAATTCTCGCCTAGAGAAGTTACTACAGGTATTTAATCTCCTGAAAATGTGAACGTCTAAAATAATTATTCATACAATTAAACAGTAAAAGATTTACATGTAAATATATAAAATAAAGTCTATGCACTTTTCTATTATCGGTGGTAAACTTGTAGTTAGACAGTTCAAATATATTATCTGAATAGGTACGAGAAAAAAACAAAGAAATCTTAATTTCATAATTAACAGAAATCATATCTAACAAGAAAGACAGTTTTTTAGAGTAATGTCAATACATTTAAAAGTGATATTAGGTACAGTATTATTAAAGCATATTTAGCAACAGAATACCAAAAATGCAATTAAATACAATATAAGTACATTTTTTGATGTTTTAATTAATCAATACAAATTTCAAAACATGAAAAGGAAAAATATTTTTTGTTGATTCAAGTTTCAATTAAAGTATACAATGATCGTAAAGTATGAAATATCCAGTTTCAATAATTTAACCATACCAAAAATAAAATTTGAGATAAATAAAAAGGATATCGTGTTATAAAATATATATAAAAAATGAATTTGTCAAAAATCTTTTCTGCACGTTAGAGAAAACTGGGTTTTAAAAATAAACATAAATGTAATAATATAACATTATGAAATAATAATATATTGGCTATGTTTCGGTTTAAAGTTTTTAGATACTTACGTGTTTATTAATTAAATACTTGAAATGTGTGAATTATCAAAAAAAATGTCTCGAATTGCGAGTTTCGTATTTTTTCGGGTTAAGTATTTGCCATATTATTTTATAGTAGAATCGTGATTCGTATTCTAGAATCTAAAGAACTAGAACTCTATAGTAGCACTGTACATTGCCTTTTTGTAACAAAATTAGTTTTTTGTATGTGATGTAATTAAATCGAAATAATCTTTCATAATTAAGTATACAAATAGTACGAATGATATCCTGTACTTTCAACAGTTTCAACTGATCATTTGAAAATTAAAACAGAAAAAGGGAAACCCACCAATATAATGCTATTGAACATACATACTTTAGAACACTTCATAAACATAATATACATATATGAAACAATATCGATTCCGAACGGTACTATTGATCTGAATCCATCGAACTCCGGAAAATGTGCTTTACCAATTATTAAAAAATATGCACCCATACACAATCACTATGAAATATGTTACACGGTATTTCGATAATATTGGTGACAATTTTCTTGTGATTTTTTATCATGGTACTAGACGAAGCCAAAATCTTGACGATATAGTTTTAATTCACTTACACTTGCTAATATGTTTAAGTAAACTATTTGGAAAACTTAAGTCGGTAAAGCAAACTGTCGGTTGTAAAATTGATGACCTCGTTGCCAACCGTTCTATAATTATAGTACAATACTAACTATAATTTTGATTCCGCGAAAGTGTAAAAAATATATGTCAATTTTACGCAAAATGTACCTAGATACTATAATTTTGAAGAATTCAAGACGAAAAACTTTTCCAGAAGCACTATATATCTACACCATTGTACTTTAATCGGCATCGAAAAAATGGCAACGCTGTCTCGTTATTAATTGGTAATATGTACCTACTAATTAGACAAATAAACAGATTTATTAAATTTAACACTCACATATACCTACTTACTTAACTGATTTTATCCGTCATCAGTGAATGAAAAATATAGCTAATGAGAAAAGAAACTGGTCCAAAGATCACGATGTACGTGTGTAATAAAAGCATTTTAAATCTTTGGTAGAGGTGAATTTAATATTTAAGACGGTCAATAACACCAACATAATATTTGTTATCCGCACCGCTCGAAATGGAAGATTTCACGAACCGGAGCGCTTGATAATTTTCCGAAAATATTTCCATATTATTTATGTAATAATTATATGTATCATAATATCTATCATATACCTGCCAAGCTCGGCCGGTCAAATGAAGTGACTGTCTTTAAAATTGTGGCAAGTAAGATTAGGGTATAATGTCTAGGTTTACGTCATAAATATATGTTTTTTACTATAAATCCGACAAGTAGCGTATAAACTTAAAAAAAAAATATATGAAGTAAATTAATTTTATGAATTTTTAAAACTTCACTTTTTCCACAAGACGGAGCGATAATTTTGGAGGTTTCACGAACAGGAGCTGCGCTCCGGTGCGTTCCGGTCCATTTCGAGCGCTGGTTATCCGATAGAATTTGCTTTAGGTATATGGCTACCCATTGGCCGATATAAATAGTCAGTATTATCAGTTATTTTAATTAAATTTTATTTTATATAATCTTTTAGTTTATACTATTATTTTTGAGCACAAAAAGCTACACAAAACCGTCTTATAAATTTGTACTGAGTCTAGTAATTTATTCAGAGTAACCATTATAATCGTATGCTCTACAGTTTGGTGTAAGTAGATCATACCAATCGTGTCCTGTGGCCCTTCAGTTTTTATTGCCTCTATATTATTCACGTAGTCAAAATACCTCAAATTAAATCTTAAATTTTTTTCTGTGTTCCTCCGTCATTAATGTTTTGGCGACTGCGTCTTTATTATATTTTTGAATCTAAGATACAACAGGTGATAGGTATAAGCATGGCCCTCACATCCTGAAGCGGGGCCCCCAGGCCAAGATCGTTGGCGGGCCCCCCTATCTAAAACTAAGGTAAACGGCAATGTGATGCTTTACACTGTAGCGTTTCCCAAATGTTGTTTCGCGAGGTAAAAATTAGTAAGTATATTCAGCGTATTGTTGAGTTGGTACCTACCTATATCTAGGTACTCGAAGTATTTAATATCGACAAACTATAATAAAAAATTGTATTGCACAAACATTTTTTTAAATAAAGATAATATCGTGAAAATAATTATCTCCAGGTATTTGAACATGAATTAGATTCGCCGAACTGTGTGAAGAAGGGTTTTTTACTCATATTATACCCAGTCAATAATCTAAAACCTTGTCATTCATATACATATCTTTAACAATATTTATTTTTGCTCTTGATGTCATATTGCTAACGTTTTTTTTAATTTAATTTGTCATGTTCATTATATGTAACATGAAAAGATTTGAATTTGAAACATTGAAAAAAATATAGTGGTAATACATGCCGGACACAGTCCAATGGTAGAAGCTATCTATTGCCGACATTGAATGATTTTTTTGTTGTGAAAATTGAATTGCATATATATACCATTTGGTAATGAATATTTATTCACACCAACCATTTCGTAAAAAATCGTACGTAAATGGAATGACTTTTTTGAAGAAACAAAATGTAAAAATGAAATTCAATATATCATAGATTAAATGGTAATGCAAACACTGGCGTGATAATATATATTTAAAAACTCACTAAAAATAACATTGTCACTAATAATTGTCAGTATCAATAAGCTCTTCAAGTAAATCGCTAGCGGCATGTAAGTAGGTAGGTAGGTAATAATATAATATGTAGGTTTATTGTGATTACTCACTGAACTGTGATCATAGCCTTGCATGTCCATTAAGTAATCGGCAGCTGTTTAAACATGGCGTTTTATATTTAACATGCCAGGCATAAAATTAATGTATTTAATTGCATCTTCGGTATTCAATTCCCGCCAAGAAAAGTCATTCCAACACTTGCACAATTTTGCAAACAAGTAAAACTATTGTGATGAGACTGCACAAGTACATAGTTACAAAACTTCAAGAATACATTAGAAATGGTGGAATTTTCTAATATTTATAGGTTTATTTGATTAATGGAATTTGTAAAACAAAACGTCCCAATAAACTTCTTTGAAATAGTCGTATATTAGTACACATAATAATTTTACCTCCAACGCTCGCCATAATATATTGTCTCAACAACACGCAGGCCCAGCAAACCCAACCACTATATTTTAAAACAACAAAAACGAAATTTGAATGTATTTTACCAAATAAGTATTTTATTTATTTATTTAGGTCAACCAACAGGACCGATCACATAGAATAAGTATAATTATAATATAGAATAAAATAATAATATATTGTGAAAGTCCCAATAACAGGCGGACACAAAAAGCATAATAAATCAAATTAAATTGGATCAAATATATAGCCGTAAAAAATAATACATCGGAGAGTTATTGAAAATGATTAAAAAAGAAAAACACATTGTAGTAATCATAAAAAAGAATGTAAAAAAAATAAAAAGTATATTTATATTATAGAGAAGACAGACAATATAAGAAAAGAAAAAAACAAGTATTAAATACTTATATGTAAATAAGTATAGGTATCTGAAAATATACCTGAGCTTAAATTATTACGTCTTTGCGTCTGAATTTTATTGTAAAATGGCGAATATCATTTTATAATGATAACAAAAACGAAAATATTTTTTTTGCTTTTCTCGTGAAATGCAGACACCACACAAATGGACGGAATAGATTTGACACCATATCATGCCCTACCGTGGTCTCACAAACAAGGCGTTCTAAAAAAGTTATACTGGAAGCAACTGACTTTTAGTCAAGCTTAGATATGAAGAGACCAGGTAACACAAATTTATGAGAACTAGCTTATCCAACTGGGTATGGTATAACAGGTTAAATATCTCGAGTGTGGGAAAATATGGGATAAACTTAAACACGTGTTAGAGAAATTCTATTTTCAATATTTAATAATATGCATTTTAGTGCTCTCAATCTTTGGGAACAGTCGTTTTTTTACTTGGGTTTTATCTCAGTCATATTATAAACTTCCCTGTTTCAGAACTTTGATCCATGGCGATGGCTTTTACATTTCCATTTATTAATCTGTTCTGTGGAGGAGATCTTCTTTCTCACCTTATGACCTACTGATACATACTAATAACTGATTAGTGTCCAACCGACTTACTTGAATTGATCTTCCACTTCAATCAACATAATATGGGGACACTATAATACCCAAATACATTATAAATCTGCAAATTACTATTATACTGAGGGTACGTAGTACACAGTATCACGTTTATGATAATGGCCTAAGGAAAAATGGCACCCGTGAAAAAGGTGAACATACCCCCATTTCGTTTTCTGAATATTTTGTAGCGTTCCACTATTCTTAAGGCTCGAATATTCTTAAATATTCTTAAAATATTCTTAAAGATAGTGGCTGGGCGATGCGCGGATTTTGCAAATGACGCGTGCCAAACGAAATATAATTTGTCATAAAAACTCAACATGCGTCCATTTAATGTTATGTTTATTGTTATATTACTAATAATAATAGTAAATTCATTAACATGTTTTTTTAAGTACATACGTTTTTTAGCTATCTTTACACGATTTAAGAATATTTACATCCGACGCCATGACAAAACAAATCGACGTGCGGACACCTCAACTGTCCGTCTCCGATTGTGCGACTAGTGAGAAAAAAAATCAGTAAGATAAAATTTGTGCTTAACTGAAATTAATGATATCTTTTTCCATTTATGTTTTTTTGTTAATTAAATATGTATATATACCTAAGTACATAATAATATATTCATAACCATATAATGACCTGCGTCTGCCCGGTACGTATAATGCAGTAGGTATGTGAATAGTGACAGAATTTTAAACCTAAATGACGTTTACAACATTATGTTAATTCGTTAGGTACATAATTCTTGTAGAAATTATTTATGATTTCCATTTCTGTGCCATTATTGTCAAACTTATATGTGAAATGAATTTTGTATATCATTTCGCGTCTATATTATAATATAATACTTATATTTGTATTATAGAAACTTTATTAGGATATACTTTAATTTATGAAAAATTATTTTGTGATTAATTACCATGTAATCAAATGATTCTTATTTAATATCGTGAACGTATAATAGGCGGTAGTATAATGTATAAAAACTAAATTAAACAACACAACATGTAATTTTTGTCGTTGAATTTTAAAAAAGTGACATTGAAACGTACTTTAATTTAAAACCTTGCTTTCTACTTTGTCTATGGAACTAGATTTATAGCGTTAGTTCTTCTGAATTTTAAATTGAAATACAATATTGGGTTGTTCATCTACATTTCGCATTTGGCCGACCACCGATATAATTACCAATTTAATATGTACTTTCAGTGAAATATTGCATATAGCCACGTACATCTACGAGTTAATTTAAATTATCATAATATTAGCATAATGAGTTGATAAGAATACTTGACCAATAAATGAAATAAAGTAAACGTACTTTACCAGTTTTTAACCGTTAACAAGACAGCAAGAAACATTCAATAATTACGATCAAAAATAATGTTGCCCCTGTTTTGAAAACATCAATTTGCATACTTCTTAGTTTGTTTTTCTCTATTATACATCGATAATATTTTTAATAATTATCAAATTATACGCACAAACAACTACTAAATTGAATTAAAATAAACACTATAAATATTATAGGTACCGGAACAATGAAGGCAAACAATAATAATATGCTTGGCAAACCCAATACATTGGGAAACTAAAAACAATTATGATATAATTGTATATAATATACATAATTTGAAAACATTTCACACTTACATACGAGGGTGGGTCAATAATTCCTTAGAAAAAAGCATTAAAACAGTTTTTATTTTTGTATTTTTTTTTTATTTCTCAACATAATCTCCTTGGAGCTCAATACACTTGGTTAGACGTTTCTCAATATTTTTAAACCGTCAGAAAAATAAGTTTTCGGAAGGTCCTCAAAATAAGCATTTGTCCGATCGATGACTTCTTCATTTGAAAAAAAACGTTGTCCACTTAGCCATTTTTTTAAGTTTTGGAAAAGGAAAAAGTCACTGGGGGCTAAATCTGGCGAATACGGCGGGTGGTCGACCAATTCGAACTTCAATTCTTCAATTTTAGCCATTGATCGTAAACATGTGTGAACACGGGCATTGTCCTGATGAAAGAGGATTTTTTTCCTGTTTAAATGAGGCCGTTTTTCTTCAATTTCGTTTTTTAGCTGGTCCAATAAAGATGCATAATAATCCCCTGTTATTGTTTTTCCTTTTTCCAAATAGTCAACGAAAATAATTCTACGTGCATCCCAAAATACAGTAGCCATAACCTTACCAGCTGATTTTACGGTTTTCGCCTTCTTTGGACATGGTTTGCCTTCGCAATCCACTGCTTTGACTGTTCTTTCGTCTCGGGAGTATAGTGGTGTATCCATGTTTCATCTACAGTCACAAAGCGACGAAAAAATTCATCCGGATTGCGTTGCATGAGCGACAACAGGCTTTATAGGCCACCACCCTATTGCGTTTATTGTCGACTGTGAGCAAACGCGGCACCCATCTTGCAGAAATATTTTTCATGCCCAATTTGTCATGTAAAATAGAAATGACGCTAACTTTTGAGATCCCTGTAACCTCAATTATCTCACTCAACTTTAATCTTCGGTCACTTAACACCATATCGTGGATTTTATTGATCATTTCTGGTGTAGTCACCTCTACAGGACGTCCTGAGCGTGGTTCATCCTTTGTTGATGTACGACCACGTTTAAATTCATTTAACCAGTTTAAATAGTTGCAAGTGAAGGAGCAGATATGCCGTGAACTAAATCCAACTCATTTTTTATTTCCTTTGCTGTTAACCCTTTTATATTTAAATGTTTAATAACAGCTCTAAACTCAATTTTCTCCATTTTCCATTTTTCCATTTTCCACAAGCAATTTTTTTTTTAAATGTACGAGAAACACACAACAACCCGACCAATCTGATTGAAACTTCGCAGCATACTGAATCGGTAGTGCAGCTGCATGAAAACAAACCGTTTACAGTACTAGTCGCGCCACCTGTCGGCTTTTCTAAGGACTAATTGACCCACCCTCGTAACATATAGACACACTAGAAAAAAATACGATACCCGACGGGACTTGAACTTGTATCTGCTGGATTCGCGCCAGTATGCTTTTCAAGTCCCGTCGGGTGTCGTATTTTTTTCTACAAAATGATTTTTTCCAGTGTGTATATGCATGAGAGGTTTTTAAATTATGTATATTCAATATGTAGAATGTTACATTCTCAAATATTGTGTCTTATTCGTTGAATAAATACAATGGTTTATTAAATAATTGTTTATAATATATAATATATTTATATTAATTGACAACTCGGCCATGCTGGATCCTTTGTGAAGATACTCAGGAGTCCTAATTATTGGAATTTGAGGGAGAGAGAGAATTAGAGAGAAGGTGTAAGAGGGCATAGATGAATATTAAATGTTGAATCATGACGTAATATCATGTAGTATTAGAACCCATATGATACAAATTGTAATTATTATGGTAGAACATTTTGGTTACACCAATTAAATGATTATGATTACGTAGAAGGGACAATTAATGTTTGATTGGTAAGGCAGCGCTCGGAATGGACAGGAACGCACCGGAGCGCCGTTGTGGTTCGTGGAATTCCAAAATATACCGTTCCGGCTCGTGGATTCATTTAAAATTGCGTTGCGGTTCGTTAGATTGAGATAATTATATATGAATGTATCTTTTAAAGTTTTTCTCAAAATTAAAAATTAACGAAGTAATGTTATGCCGGGCGTGCAAGGGTTAAAAATAAAAATTATGACATCCCTAAATTTCTTTCAACCTTCTTATTTTGTGTCGATATGTCCATGCCTAAATGCATTGTCTAAATAACAAGAAACAACCAGCTGCAAGCGTAAATTACTTTATTACCCAAAAAAATGTGCCTTGCTGACACTATTTGAAAACTCTTAAAAAATAAAGTATACATTGTTTAATAATTTCTAAAGGATGAAACATTTCAAATCTCAATACAATCTTGCCTTTGACTTACGCATTGTTAATTTACTTACCTACTAATTTATTATATTATTTTATTCGGAGTGACAAAAATTATTACTTCGCCATTTATTTTCGGGAGAATGAATTGTGTTTTCGATGGTTAAATTAGTACAAAAAAGTTTGATAATTTGACTCGTGCAATCCGCTATAATATTCCTATTAGTTGCCTTTTAAAATATTTTGTATTATTTAAGATATAAATACGTTTCTAAACAAAATTGTTTATATTATTAGTTTGGTGTTTTTTTGCTACATTCTAGTAAGTTTTGTGTTTTAATTTTAACTGTGTGTTTAACTTGATTTTTTAATAAAAAATTGTTCTAAAAGTTGGTCAAAAATGTCATCAGGCGAAACGTGTTAACCGAAACTATTGAAAAATATTTTGTCGCAGGTAACGTAACGCTGGCCACATACCTACACAATTTGATCATTTAAAAAATGATATTGAGTGGTTATTTATAAAAATAATGAAGGTATAATAAAGTAGTAGGTAATTCGTGTAAATCTGCTAAAACCACATTACATTACATTAGGAATTCACTCCAATAACCATTGAAGTGGCAACAGATGGTATTCATCTCAACAATTAACTTTTGTTAAAAAAAGCTTATGACGTGTCGTAAACCCCTCTTTTTACGATGTTTACATTTGTTTTGTAATTTACATTATTGTTGAATTGCGACTATAGTACAATAAATTTTGTGATATAACTACTACATTCATTCATTTATTTGCCATAGGTCATGATGAGTATACTTTTTTGTAAGTGAATTTTGTTGCTTCTGGTAAGTTTTGTGTTTTAATTTTAACTTTGTGTTGAACATATTTTTTAATAACAATTTGTTCTCTTAAGAGGGCTCGCACATCAGAACTCGCCGCATGCGTCTTACGACGAATTCGTCGATGTGACGTCATCGTAAACCAAGAAACAAACGTTATCAAATGGACCTTCGCAGATTGGCCAATGCAACTGCAACTCTGCGACCCTGCGACATTCGTCTAGTTGCAATGGCCAAAGCGTGCATGTCGATCTCGGGAATGTCGCCTCCGCGCAAGCGCACAGCTGGCGGCCATCGGTCATTTCTGTTTTTGTCTCTGTCTACAATGTCATTGCTCGCTCACGCCGCCGCGTTTGACGTTTGTTCATACAATCAACACAATAAAAATGGCAGACGAGAGACTTCTCTTTTTTCGTGTTTGACGTTTGCCGCTGGGCAGATGTGCGAGGATGTACGATGCAACATTCGTCGAAATTTTGTCAACTTTTGATTTATGGCCGTTAGGCACACAAGGCGAATTGTGATGTGCGAGCCGGCTAAAAGTTATAGGGTGTTCATCCAAAATTTTCGAATGCGATTTTACGCCAGGTATATAATACGCCCGTATAATTGCGTTCATCCAAATTTTGTATATAAGCATCTCGCCGAATCCGTACACCGAATGCCCCTCTACCATAAGTTGAGCGAACCGATTGCTAAATTTGTCAAGAGTCGATGTTTGACAGATCAACTGACAGCCCGCGTTTGTTGATAATTGTCATACCTAGGTACTTGTTTTCTTCCGTATTTCATTATGATTCAGTGAATTATTTTGATTATTGTCTAATGGTATTTTACAATTGATCCTATAATTGGTGCTTCATTTTATTCAATCATGAATGCTTTATTTATAGGTACTAAACTTTGCTTTCGTAGATGAAGCTAATCTAGCGCAGATTCATGAAAATCAAATAAATATAATACAATATTTTTAACAACACAATTCACATCATGCTGGAATCGATTTATGCATAATAATTATAGGGTAGGTAGGCATACTATCACGATAGGTAACCATTTCCTTTCATTTGTTTATATTGTAATGATTATATTTATTTTTAATAACGTTTATTCGGCATTCGGATTATCCGGCCATAATGTACATAGTATTAATCGAAAAATAAAAGAAATAATATAAAATTATGTAATAGCGACAATGACATTAATGTCATTGAATAGCGAGTTCAAAATATGTGGACTACTAGGGCTACCTAGCGGCAAAATGTGAAAAAATATCGTTTGTTTGACAGTTAAGTGCACATAGACATCAAAAACTGACCATAGAGAAAAAATATGTTTATGTTTTAATATAAGGAATACTTGTTTTACATAGACGTGCATATACAAACACCGTTATTTGAATGCAGCATACTGTGAGCATAATAGAACACCGCGGCAACCGAGTATACAAAGCCGAAGACAAGTCAGTGAACACTCGACAAGTTTTATTGCGGCAATAAACGGTTCCGGCGTAAGGTGAGACCGTCATAAACCATTCGGTTTTGCTAATTCCATGGATAGCCTAAGTTAAAATTCTCAGCAGGCGATACGAATACCTTTATATCGTCGGTGTATTGTAAAAATGGCGAATTAACCAAAATACTATTACAGGAGGAGAATTTTTAACCTTTGACATTTATTTATTAATAATTACCTGTGGATGAATACTTTCCTTATAATAGGCTTTATAATATAATATTTTAAAAAGTCTATTATGTTAAATTCGCTTTTTCTTCGTAACACTAAGTGGATAATCACCCTTACAATTATCGTTTTTAATAAGTACTTTCCTGTGGGATACAAATTCGCCATTTTTACATAATTATATTATTACATATATACCTATATACTATTGTCGCTGGTATCCAAACTGATTTAAGATAATTCTGGCCACATGCACAATTTGATAATTTTGTGGATATTTATAAAAATAATGAAGGCTTAATTACGTAGTAGGTACTTCGTGTAAATCTGCTAAAACATTAGGAATTCTTTCCGGTGGACAATACAGTGGCAACATCTGTTCTGTGATTCAATAATTATTATCATCTCAACAACTTGACTTGTCAAAAAAAAATTTATGATAAGTCGTAAACCCCAATTTTCACAATGAATAATGAATGATTTTTTCTACAAAAATGTGTTTGGGCCATTGATGGTTTGGGCAGAAAATATTGAATAGCCTTCTGCAGAGTTTATTTATTTGGGACGTTCCTATTGTATTACAATTATTATTACATGCATTGTAGCAAGTGACTTTAAAAATAATAGAAATAATACATAGGTAGTGTGGAGAGAACTTTTACTTAATTTTTGTTTGTAAATTTGTTTAAAAAAAATATAGGAATATCCTTTAATAAAAATGTACGACTATCATAATATCTGTATTGTATGTAGGTACCTATTATCATTTCCATGGCAATAATAATGTGAGTAGGGAAGGACAAACAACATAGATTGAATCGTTTAGAATAAGTAGGTACTAACAAATTAGGTACCTATGTGTCCAGTGCGGACATCTAATTATCTTAGGTGGTGTTAGTCATAGATTATTAAATAAATACGGTGGTAGATGTATAT
Source organism: Rhyacophila brunnea (assembly GCF_057557595.1). Lineage (NCBI taxonomy): Eukaryota > Metazoa > Arthropoda > Insecta > Trichoptera > Rhyacophilidae > Rhyacophila > Rhyacophila brunnea. The sequence continues at coordinate 26,625,395 of NW_028233350.1, forward strand.
TACAATAATGGTAACCAAAGCATCACAATTGTAACATAACATGCATACAATACAATATAAGTCCTTATAATGTTGAATATAGTAGGTACTAATTAATGACAATTTTATATTATTCTATAAGAATCGCGCTTAGCAACATGAGTTTCACCTTCCGTCATGTTTTATCTTATATAAATGAAAATGACACACCATTGGTAATTTAATTACAAATAATGCTATGTTTACGTTGTTTGGATGACTTGAAACTTTTATTAGATGTAGGTACGGCCTTATGCCCCTTATAGTGGAGAAGGTTCAAAATAAATCTTTGAGAATCCTTTAAAGCTGTGTGGATAGTGGATACTATCCATGGTTTTATCCGGTTGATTTCTCAAGACGTATGCTTACATACTGTATTCTGAAAGTTAAAAAGAGAGCTAGGTATTTAGGCTACGTACTTTTTCCAACTTATATCTACCCAGTACAAATGAGAACTCTGCCATTATTGGTACTTAGTATTGATTTTATTATATATTATTTTATAACTTTCTTGATAATCTAAGTTGTTTGTTCTGCCAAGGTGCAATAATTGCTAATGATAATTGGGCAGGAAATAACTATGTTCAACCAAATCGCTTCGGATAATCGTATATTCCACCTGCGTGAGAACGAGTTTATGTGAACGCTATTTTATAAATTCTTGGTATAGGTAGGCACTTACTGTTTTTTCTAATACTATTTCTTTATTTTTTAAACACTATTTTAATACATTTTCTTGATGTTTGATATTCTGTGCTCGTATTTAAATGGAATTTGTAAAATTTTCTATAAGTACGTAAATATTTTTTTAATTTGAATCTATAAGGTACTTATGTGGATATGTTGTTTGTTATGACTAATTAGTTACAAACTTATCTATCCCAAATGAGACATTAAGTTATAATCAGTGACGAGTGGTGGTAGAGGTATCATGCACTGGTTATAGTGGTAGATAAAGTAAAAATAAAGAATAATACAATTTTTGACGGTATACTTTGTTAAAACAAGATTATTTCGCCTGCGGCGCTGACAATCCTTACCAACCTGCCCAATATAGATCCACGTAAGAAGTTTAAAGTTTATTGTTGCATTTTTATATCAAAAGTACGTACGTACGTAAAGAAAGGATTAGCATAAGTACTTAGTTTCGGAAAATTATACAGCGTTCCTGTTCGTGAAATTTTCCATTTCGAGCACTGTGGTAAGGACATTAAATTCTGGGGAGGTTGATTAACCTTTTACATATTAGAAGGTAAGCACTATTCACTTATGTTTTTATTTATTTTGCTCGATCATACGCCGTACTTGTACTATAATAAATTCGACTTAAATATGACAGCTTACTTAACTATGTATTGTAGAACAGACGGCATCGACCGTCAGCCCATCAAGGGCAGGTCCCCACTTATTTTATTTTATAGGTATTTTTAAACTGGTTCTAATTATTTTAGGAATTCGGGTATTAATTTTATCGTGAAGATTTTGTAAAACTATAAGTATATAGGAAGTATATACTTACTAATAATTTTATTATAAGTAGGTATATTACATTGTATTTTGTTTTTGGGAGGTCACCGTGTATTCCTATTTCTTTTATCGTCATTCCAGGCTCGTTGCAGACACAATTTTCACGATAATTTTTGCCCAAAAAACTGTTTAGTGTAATATTATTAGTACATAATAATATGTACCTATTTATCAACTATTTCATTGACTCTATAATCCGATATCGAGAATTTTAATTACATAACAAGACTTTTTACAATATGTTGTTATTAGCCATATGCTGTCAATGACGTGGATCCAAACATAGATACTCATTCACCGTTGCTTTTTTTAATATGTAAATTATACACAACACAAGTCAATAAACAAATGACAATGACAAATCAACTTAAGGCCGTATGTATGAGATACCAAAATTCTTTATAAGCTATTTAAGCGATTTTCCACAATATAGCGTATAGCACTGTTTGTGACGTAAACAATCTGACGTCACACGTCATTCAAAATGGCTGCTTCATCTGTCATCTTTCATTTTAATAATGCATTCATTACAACAAACGTTTGCTTGAGGCCCTCGTTCATTTTGTAGACTCTGTAAAACATTTGCGAACTTTAAAAACAGTTCCTAGTCATGCTGTTTACAAAATACGTATAATTTTGATCCATAGTCTATAATCTAGATAGTTAGTAGGATGGTAGATAGATAGATAGATAGTAGGATAAGATGGATTTACGTAATATTTTGATAAAATACCTCCGCTAAACGACCACAAAGATAGGTACCCACAGCTGTATCTGTATAATATTATTATACAGAGATCATTACATTACTTTCTAAACTAAATCCATTTTCATTTCTGTCATTTCTTATTCCGTTTTGACATCTCATAATATAAGTGATTAAAGTGAAGTTAGTCATAATATAACTATGTATTGCCATCAAATGGAAATGTTTACCGGAAATACTTTATCCTTTCGTACAGTAAAATTAAAAAATAAATGTGATAAAATAACTGATAAATTATTTAAAGTTTATAATAATTATTCATTTATGATTATTAAATTTATATGGTACCGTTTGCACACTTTCAGACACATTTACAATTTCAAAATTTAAAATTAATGATCGGGGAATGAAATTTTATAAGTTTGCCATTATACGGACGCCATGACACATTATGACGTCACATCGTGACGTCGCTAACCAACAGATTACATTTGCACTCATGCATATAAATGAACTGTATTTATCCTATAAAGTATTTGGGAATCTCATGTATACAACCCTTAGCCTTTAAATGCATGATTTTTTACTTTTTAATAAAAAAAAATATATAGCTACCCATATACAACCGATGGGTGTGATTACGGAAAAAATGATAAAAAAATATTAAATAGTTTTTTCTAAGTATATATTTTCATCAAAAAACACTTTGTACCATAATAATGATGTAGTATTTTTTATGTTGAAATTATCATATAGAATCCAGTAAGATTTTTCCCCGATCAAAATCTAATATTTTTGTGGTTAAAACTGAATTTTAATATTATGGCCGTTAATAAATAACTGCCAAAATCCGGCCCATACATAATTTCCCATATATTATTATCCTACAGATTTTCCAGGTTTTGGCGAGTGATTGTGTGCCTTATTCGTCATGTCCGATGGGTTCAAAAAAATAATCGGTTCTCGGATCGTTTAAAATGGGTTTTCCATAGTTGACACCCGCATGATTAGTTTCCATTCGAATTCGGTAATTTTTGTTAATTTCCCAATACATTTTCGAGCGACGTGTGACTTTATTGACCGCGCACTCGGTTGGGAAAAAATTAACTTACTTGCAACACTGGTTTAATATCATCCCGAATTTAAAATTAAAAAGCGTTTTTGACAAACTAATCTTAATCTTCTTAATCGGATCGACAGATACACATATTTTATTTTATTTATTAATGTTCCCGATAGATTTCATTCGCAAGTTTATTCACAAGATCGTCTCAAAAATTATACCCCTATAACCTAAAAATATCCGTATCGACCATTTATTGTAATTGTAATCATTATTTACTTTAATTACTTAGTCATTATATTTTAATGTCTCTATAAATGAGTATGACAAACAATCGTCATATTTAACACTGTTATTTAAATCAAAAGGAAATGATATTTCATATTATTAGGTAGGATGTAGGTGCATGTCGTAATAATTATCTATATACACTTTTATCATTCTTGACTTCTCACAATTCCACTGACACATTGTTAACTTTCGTCACTAAAAAATGCATCCTGTTATAATAAATAAACACATTAAAATCGAATAAATAATAACATTTGTACAAATTTCCATTAAAACTGTTCATTTTATTAGCCGGCTCTCCGTGCGCATTTTCTGCATTTCCACTTCACATAGACTAATATTTCGTTCCCTTTTTTTTGCATGGCTATTATATTTTTTATTTGAACTAAGGAAACTTATATAGATTTATTTAGCCAATATAACCCAAAAATATTTAAAAGGTATTCAACAATATTGGTGTTATAATATACATATTTAAATCATTATTATCATCAGCTATTCTTCCCGCACTGGATAACGATGTCTTCTTCTTAGTGTATAGCTTTTTACGTATAAATGGAGCTCCGGGGCTGGGCCCCCTATTTCCTTCATCTCTTGGTAAATTTGGTTTGGTAAGCTTTGGCTGTTAGTAAATTTTTTTTTTTGGGTGTTTCTTATAACATAGTCGTAGTACACAGTGTACATACATAATAATACAGCACAATACAAAATAATACAACAGAATGCATTTTTCATCTGCACAGTGGGTATATAATCTTCGACCGATGCTCGGTTGTATCACCCGAGCAGTATTTTATCTTTTATACTTTACATCCCCATAAAAAGTAAGGGAGGAAGGTTCCTATCGTCCGCTTAATAGCGACGGGCGGCAGGTTGCCCTTCATCCTTTATTATCCTCGGGGAGGGGTCGAACATCAGTGTTTTTTTCCCCTTTTTTTATGATTGGTTTTATGAAACAGGGGTCTCAGTCGCTCGGGTTGAGGGAGTCTGTAGTTGGGATGTGAGGGGAACTATGGTGGTTTGTCGTCAAGGATCGCCCTCGGTCTCCTATAGGCGTAGTCTGTGTCGCTTTTGTCGTTGGTTAATAAATTTTGGATGGTCGGGTTGGGATGACCTGTCATGGATTTGTATAATTTCTCTGACAGTTTCATGCCGTGGTCGTGGATAGGTTCTAGGTTGAGGTCTCTGTGCAGCGTAGATCCGCGCACGAACCAGGGTGCAATTGTGATTCTACGCAGTGTTTTATTTTGTATTATCTGTAGAGTTTTCAAGTCTTTTGGGTTTGAATAGCCCCAGCAAAACTTCTGCTATACTCCGCTATCACTAGACCCATAATGATATTGTCATTAGCGTAGACAGTCTCTCGCGTAGACAATCTACTTTTGTTTCCAATCATGGGTTGAAGTCGTGCGTTTATTACGGCGGCTTGGCGTTTTTTGATATTAATGTGTGGGTTAAAAGTGAGTCTTTTGTCCATGGTGAGACCTAAATATTTGACAGATTTAGTATTTAGATTAGTGCATTATAATGTTTTTAACATTATGTGAGTGTCTTTTGTTCATGCGTTTGGCAAACATGACGGCTACGCTTTTTGATGGGTTGATTTTAATTCGCCATTTGTCGCACCAGTTGGAAATCTGGTGCCGAGGTCTGGACTGATTTGGTGGCTTTACGGAAATTGATCAATCTTGATAATATAGCTGTATCATCCGCATATTGAGCTAGGATGGTAGAGTTACTGGTGCTGTCTTGGGGAATAGTTACGTCCCGTGTGTACAGGTTGTACAGGGTGGGACCTAGCACGCATTCTTGTGGGACTCCGGCTGTGGGTGTTTTTGTTGTGGATCTGATACCGTTTAATTTAACATTGAAGATTCTATTCCGAAGAAAAGAGCTTATCAAGTTAATCATTGTTTTATCGAGTCCTGAATCTGATAATTTAACAATAATTCCTTTGATCCAGACTTTGTCAAAGGCTTTTGCGGTGTCTAAGAAGAGTCCTGTTGTGAAGACTTTTTTGTTAAAGGATTCGGTTATGTATTCTATAACCCTAAGTAATTGGTGGTTGGTTGAATGCCTTGCTCTGAAACCGTGTTGGATGTCCAGGATGAGGCTTAGTTCATCGATCATGATTTGAAGTCTGGATTTTATGACTCTTTCAAAGATTTTACTTAGGACTGGCAACAGGCTGATTGGTCTGTGATTTTCAGGTTTAGTTAGATCTTTGCCGGGTTTTGGGATTAGAACTATGTCCGCTGCTTTCCAAGCTGCTGGAAAGTATTGGAGTTCCAAACATGCGTTGATTATCTGCGTAAAATTTCTATTCCTCTGTCTGGGAGGTTCTTGACGGCTTTATTTGATAGACCGTCATTACCAGGGTCTTTGCGGTTGTCAAGCCGCTTGATAATGCGTTCGATTTCATCAATCGTGGTCGGCTTTAGAGGATTTTCTGGAGGGTCTGACCTTTCGTTATATATAGCCCTGGTTTTCCTGGTGACAAGCCGTACGTGTTCTACTAATTCTTTGTTGGACCTATCGTATGTGTTCGGAGAGAATTGGTTAGCTATACTCAAGGCGAATGCTTCGGCTTTGTCTATGGATGAATACACCGGGCCATTCAGCCCTTCAAAGTGGTTTATTTTTGGTTTTTCTTGTCTTAATGTTTTTGTTAAAGACCAGAATGATGTACTGCCCTTAATTAATCTACTGATTTTATCGTACCATTTATTGCTATAAATTTTAGCGAGTTCAATTTTGACTTCGTCATGTAACCTATTGTATTTGGTTTTGGAGGTGCGGAGCTTGAGATCCTGCCACTCCTTTCTGGCTATGTTTTTCTCTATAATTTTATCCTTAATGTGTTGTGGGATGTCTGGGCGGTGTGTTGGATTTGATTGGTTAACTGTGGTGGCTGAGTTTACGGCTTCTAGGATTTCGCCCGTGACTGCTGAATCTATGCATTCCTCAGTGTTAAGAAGGGTTGGTTGGGTGAGTTTTTCCTCTCCTCCCATCCTCCCATGAGGTTTGGGAAGAGGTATATCTATTGAGAGCTGAGACCGCATCTGATGGGTCACCTAGATGGATTAATACCGGCTTGTGATCTGAGTTAGGTTCGCTTACTACCCTTGTTTCGTGTATGAACTCTGTATAAGAATGGCAAAATCTAAGAGTGACGGTTTTGGGTTATATTGGAGGGGTAGTAAGTTGGTTCGGAGGGTGCAGCTAAGCTGGCGTTTTTATCGCAGATGAATTTGTGTATTAGTCTCTCTCTGTTGTTCGATATACGGCTGTGCCATTCAGGGTGTTTTGCATTAAAATCGCCCGCGATAAATGTAGAGGGGGTTTTAGCGTCCAGGAGGTTATCGAAATCTGTGTAAGATATCAGGTTACGGTTTGCAGGTGAGTACGGAGGTACATACACTGCGGTGAATTTAACGGGACCAGAGGTGCGTGTAGAGACTACTACGGAGCATTATTCTAAGAATGACTGTAAAGGGGTCGCGGGAGCCGCACAGTGATCTATATCTATAGATAGCATTTTAGGGTTAATTGATACGAACAAATTTATTCTGATAGTAGGCCAGTGAATCCGCATATTAATTTAATAGCTATAAGAATATTCTTAATCGATTTATTGTCGTTGCGACGTTCCATTAGCTTCATTAAAAAAAACAATTTCATTTTCCCACAGACTGATATTTACAAATAATGTACACTTCTTTTACTAGATACCGTGCGATTACGTATTATTATGCTTGAAGTCACTATTATGACATTATTACAACAGTTAAGCGCATTTCTCATATCATTGACTTTAACCAAATTTAATTTAATTGAAAGTCTGACACTTATACCATGTTAATTAAATGGATTTTTACATAATATTTATACACATATTTATATTGTCTATTTTAAATTAGTTATCTACTACGATTTAAAAATTACAAAACGAAAATTACAATAATAATTGTCTCTCCTAAGCTGGCCATAGTATATGAATACAAAGTGGGAAATCGGCGGCTCTCGTGGTGCAGTGCGTAAGGCGCTTGCCTTCCACCCGAGAGTTCCTGGGTTCGATCCCAGTCAGAACACACAATATTTATGTGTTTTTCTCAAAGCCTGGGTGTTTGTGATTGTTCAAAATTACCAACAACCACCTTGTACGAAAAAGCAAGGACGTAGTTATTAATAATTCAAAAAAGGGGGGGGGGGAATCAAATGAATAGATTTTTAGATCTTTCTAATTGTAATTCTCTTGAGAATGACCTCTGCAACGAGCCTGAAACATTGAGGAAAGACGAAAGAAGTACACATGGTCAAATCCTAATGATCTATTACGATAACAAACAACCCTGAAAGTCTCTCACATTTTGTTTGTAATAACCATACATTTAAGCTAAGATATTTTTAGATAAGAATGTCACATTTTTATTGGATATAATATATGTACAAGTTTGTGTATAGAATTTTTGTAGGATTTTTTTAATATTCTATATAATTAATTCAAATTGTGTATCTAAATTATGAGTGTTACATTCTTAAATGTTGTGGCATTATTCCTTGAACGAAATATAATTTAAATTAAAAAGAGGTTTTATTACTTACAAGTAATATACCTATGCAATATATATATTTTTTTTAATTTCTAAGATAAGCTGTAAATATATTTTGCATAATCAATGAGTCTTTATTAAGCATGCATATATACCTAAATATTTTTTATTATTCTGGTTCATATTTTTTAACTGTTTTATACCAACGTTATTAATGTGAAAAATGTTGTTTAAGTACCCATAAATAATAATGTAGAATAAACATACCTACTGATTAATTCAGTATATCGGAGGATATTCAGGTTCTATTTTATCTACTGCAACCTGTTTTGTTTTTTTTCTGTCCTGCTCAAAAAACCTTCTCGTCTACTTCCCTCCCGTATTCCCAAATACTTGCCTCGAGGTTGCTAATGAGGCCACAATGTATTTTATTACACGATGTAGGTACAAGACAAAGTTGCGTTGTATAAAAATTCTGAAAATCATTCTCTCTAAATGTCAACGAATACTATGGGTTAGGCCAGTGGTCGGCAAACTTATTAGTCAAAAGAGCCAAATATCAACAGTACAACGATCGAGATTTCTTTTAAGAGCCAAATTTCTTATACCGAAATTATATAATAATATACATATTATATACTATTACCAAATACTCAGTCTCGAATACCGCATCAGGCATTTAGCATCGATATTAAAATGCCCCTGTAAAAGTTAAACAGCCCTGCACTACAAACACAAAAATTTAAACATTTTTTTTTTTGCAAAACAAAGGCGACCCCTCGGCACCCCTTCCGAACCGAGACCAGGGTACCTGCGCGTCCCAAGATAACAAATAACGTCCAAAATGTACAGCTCAAGCTGTGACAAACAACCCCCCCGCACCCCTCGGAAATCGCGCCCTCAAGGCGAGAAAGTACCCCTTCGCCATGAAGATTTTTAGATATTTTTCGAAAGTCAAGTTCAGTTCCAATCCGGCAGTGAAGCTGACAAAAACATTCCTCCGCCCGTCCTCGGCGCGGCGGATACCTTTAACGCGTGTTTCAGTTAGGATCCTCGCGTTAAGAATAATCAATCAAAAGTTATCACATCTTAGAAAAAGTGACACCCCTTATCGTTGTCGTGTGAATAATAATCTATACAGTTGCCCTTAAAGCAAACCGCGAAACCAATAAAGCAAACCATGTGTCGCGTCCTCGATGAAACACTTTCGCGCTGATTCGGCTAATGTGTCTAAACACGTGTTCCCATATAATGACTGTGCGATAGCTAAATCTAAGACTCCTTTAAGTGTAATTAATAATGTAAAACAATCGATGTCCACCCTAATGTTATTACAACCCACGCTTGTATAATTTAGTGTAATTAAATATATCCTCTGCGCGGAGGTTTTGAATCGAAGTTTCTGTGTTATAATTATGTCCTATGATGTCACACCTTTCCCCCTGGTCTAAGTGATGCTGATGAAGGATCCCACCAGCCTACATGTGAGTCCCACCCTTCTTCTCGGTATCAATACCTACACTCTGTTTTCTTTTTTTATGTTAACTATCAATACATGGTGGAACTGCATTGTATTATATATATCTGCACACTGTTAATTAACTCAATAAACTTTAGTTAAAGATTTAAGCCTTAATTAAAGTATAGGCACACTGAATAAAACTTGATATCATACTTAATAATGATCTTATTTATTGATAAAAATTAAATTGTAAGTAAGGTATCCATAGAATTAAATCATGACAATGACTGACAAACAGTCAATGTAAATAATGGCCTTGCATATCCTTGAAAAGTTTGGGTAAGTCAGGTTTGTATGTTGATGTTTTTAATTTTAAGCACGATTCTAGGTTCTCATCAATAAGCAGACTTCTCAATTTACTCTTGATTTCCTCTCTTAGAAATTTCTTTACTAACCACAAAACATGCAATATTAACATTGTTGGAAGATTGTATTCAGTAATCGAACACAGAGCTTGATTTTTCTTGACTCTTCTAAAGTTCCTCAACTGCTTTCTTCCTTGCATTACCGACAGGATATTTAGTGCTAAATGACGTATGTTTGGTTGTAAAGTGTCCCTCTAGATATGACCGCGTTGTGCGCCAATTTTTTCCGACAAATAATACAGGTCGGTGGGCCATTTAAGTTTTGAATAAACGCGAAAGTCTCGGTCCATTCAATTTTAAATTCACGGTTTTCGTCATCTTTTTCTTTGTAGCCATGTCAAATAGGGCAGAGGGCAATTGCGGTAGAGCAGCACTCAAGGGGCCAAAGAGCCGTATGTGGCTCGCGAGCCGCGGTTTGCCGACCACTGGGTTAGGCTTACCGCGCATGGACGATTATATAACCGGCCGGTAGCATTCGGACAATCGTTGGTTTGCTCGCGCATGATCCAATTTATTACCGGCCAGTATGTTTGAGAGCGCATGGCGGAGGCAATGCGCGTACACTGAAAAAATGCGTCCGCACCGAAAAATGGCGCGATATGATAAGAAACGTCAAAATGGATTTTGTAGAGCTTATATTATATATAGAGGTTTTGTATAGATTATCAAACTGTTTTAAAACGTGAGTGTATATACTCGTATTATTAATTTATAAAGAAAGAAACTGAAAAAATAGGACTGGTACGCGCATGCAAAGCCAATAGGTACGCTTCGATGAACTGTCAAATGTGGATCTCGTAACGGTTCGATGTATGTGTGCGCTCCATACGACCGCGTCACTTGTGCATGCATGTGTGAGTGCACTTTCGGCCGGCTATGACGTCTCATGCGCGGGCTCTTATTTAAAAACATTGCCAATGGGGCCCCGGCCGGTTCGAATCGGTGTAAAATTTTGTGTCTGAACACAGATTTTCAACTCGGCCGTTCGCTCGATCGTCCATGCGCGGGGTTGCATTGCAATACGATGGTTACAACTCCTCGATTGTTGACCGTACGATAGTAAATCGTTCATGCGCGGTAGGCCTTAGTGTCCTAACATAATAGTCATAAAACATTTCTACAAAAAAATATTTTTTTGTACGTCAAAGGACACCAGTGGGTCTATTCTATGCTTATCGACCGCTAAAGTGATAAATATTATCAAACTTAGGGTAGGTTTGTATCAAAATATTAGCACTTATTGTAACAATTACACGAAGCTGGTTTTTATTGTTGCAATAAGTGCGATATTTTAACAGCAGCAAGATAGGTGCTGTTAAAATATCGCACTTATTGCAACAATAAAAACCAGCTTCGTGTAATTGTTACAATAAGTGCTAATATTTTGATACAAACCTACCCTAAGTTTGATACTATTTATCAATTTAGTGTTCGATAAGTATAGAATAGACCCACAGGAAATGGTAATGCTACAAATTTGAAGGGTCATTTTTTATCATTAATTTGTTTTATAGACAGTGCACTTGACTTACTTTCTCTAACACAAAGTGTATTATTTTGCTTTCGTACAGTTTCCTACGTCAGTTCTACGCAGTTACTTAAAACATACATAATTTTAAAACATTTCTGAGAAATATATTTTTTTTTGAATATGTCTGATCCTAATAATATCATACATATGGCTCCACAGAGTGGAGGTTTGTATTAACAGATTTTTGATTTTACGAGAAAATGGATGCTAGCCACTTGCTTTACCTATTAGGTCCATATTCTGACTCAAACGCAAAGCGAAACACAATATGTGTATTTGGCAGACCCAGGATTCGAACCTGGAACCCATGATGTTATGATATTATAACGGTGATATAACACTGTTATGTAACCACTATAAAAAATCATTTTAAAGAAAAACGACACCTAGCAGGATTCGAATCTGGAATCGCACACATGTGCACTAACCACTATGCTAGGTATATGTATCTTATCTAATTATGACAAATTTAACTAATGGTTTTAACAATACTCTCTGAAGCGATTTCTAAATTCCGTTACTAATTGGCAATCGACTTTCGTATTTTAAATCGAAATATTATATTACCTTAATTACTAATGGGTGTTAAGATCACACCAAATATTTCGTTATAACATCTCAGATTAAAGAATTGCCTATTTGAACATGCTATTTTTTTTATTCAACTAATATTATAATAATTCACAAGATTTTAGAATATTCAACTTCTGAAAAATGTATAAGCACTATTAAAAATCATTTTGAAAAAAAATATGATACCCAGAAGGTCCAAAACAGCGCCCCTCGTGAATCGCGTCTGAATTGGAATCCTCATGGGTATCGTATTTTTTCAAAAAGATTTTTAAATTTTGTGAATTATTCGTTAAAAGAAATAGTTTATTAGTAGAATTATCAATTCCGATGTAATAGTGTATTTCCTTAAAATGCCTAGATAAGTATACTCTTTTACAATTATTTATAATTGCGACATTTCTATAGTATAGTAGTAGATTGCATCTTGTAAATCTTGAAAAAATACTATGCTGGATAACAATATTTTTATGTTAAAAACGTGATCAAATAAATCTTTTAAAATGAGTAAATAAACAAATTTTATATGTATTCGATTGTACGTGCCAAATTCAAGATTATTTTTTATACGTGATATGAATACTATATTATACTCAGTATGAGAGAATTAATGCAAAATAATAATTCTAAAGTAATTTAAATAGAAAAAAAACCCAATAATTATCATCGATTGATGTCGATCTACTGTTGGGTGAAGGTCTCCCTATCTCCTCACAGCGACGAAGGCTGGAGGTAAACTGTTAAGATCCGACATAAATAGTGCACACTAAACTTTGTCAGTCGTATTTGTTTTCATTGATTTAAGATTACAACGTGAAGGTAATGTTTGTTAATTTTTACAATTCAATCAAACGCTGCCTAATCCAAGCCATAGTAGATAATAGTCAAACATTATTCGTTTATCTATAAAATATCCAATATTATGCCATTAAACAATACATCATTTTAGATATTTTATAGATGGAAGAGCATTTCTTATCGATTATGGTTTGGTTTTGGCAGAGCGTAATGAATTTCAAAAAACCAACCAACACCATCTGCAAATTGTATTCTTAGTTCAATGAAAACCAATAATTAATATAACCGACAAAGTTTAGTGTGCACTCTATATGTCGAATCTTAATAGCCTACCTCCACCCCTCGCCACTGAACTCCTCACACTCAGCGATAAGATTAAAATAGCATTTGTGGCGAAAGGTTTACTTTTTCCTTCATTGTTTAATATGTATTTATATATAAATCCACATATCAATAATATTGATTAGTAATTACAATTTTCTACGATTGAAAGTAAGATAAAAAATTAAAAATTACAAGATAAAAAGAACTTTTTTATATATAACTTTTTAAATTTTCTCTTGAACCATATAAACTTGACTTGACCAGCTTAAACGATCAAAAAAAATGTACGTGACATGTCATATTGATTTCCATAGTGACGCACGTAATGTATATTATTAATAATTTAGTTGCTAAAGACCGCTAGCAGCCAATAATGGTGTCGAAATAACTTTTCAAACAAAACAGAATTATCTGAAAATGAATTCAATTCTACTTAAAGATGGCTAAAAGTATTAAAAATGCATTGGCATCGTGTTCTGATATATTCTAAAAGTTTCAAATGTCTAGCTAGTCGGGAAGTTAGTTAAAAATCGATCGCAAGATTTGTACCGGACAAAGAACCACCGGACAAATAAGAACTAATATTCGGTACTAATAATTATTTTAAAAATGAATTTAATGTTCGTTTTTCATTACTTACTACTATATTGTATTTTAAATTTAGTGTAAGTATAAGTTTTATGCTGAATGTAAATATATTAACTAAAACCAATAAAAGTTAAATAATATTAAAACAAAATCCCTCAAATATACTTATGGAATTGTCGCGATGAATAATTAACATATTTCGAAAAAGAAAACATTCGTAGCAAATATTTCCAATTATTCGATATTGGTCCAACGTTGATAATAGATACATCCAACAAACGTTAAATTTGAAAGAGATTTTCTTCTACCCGAACCTACGGTATTTGTAAAAATTAGCAGTTCTAAAATATTATGATCTATACATATTTATAAAGGTCAACATACAAGTAGGTAGGTACTTTAGGTTGCTATAAAAGAGTGTTTTAAATTGATTTTAATAGTTTTTATTTATTGATAGGTACTTCTTTTTCTATAATATGATTTGACGAGTACCGGTATGAATACCGGTATTCAATAAGAAATACCGGTATTGCAATCCCTACTATTCTATATACGTAACTATCCTACGCATGGTATTTCGTGTATAGCAGAAGCTTAGATTAGCAGAAGTATTGTTTTAGTAGTAGATTGTATGTAGAAACAAATACATCAGTTCAGTATCTGTATAACAGACTAAAGGTTTCCATATACTACCCGCTACGTCTCACGTCTCACGTCAACGGGCGTTTACCGTTTACCGTGGTGTTACGAACGGAGAAAACCCTTCACAGTAGTGCTGGAAGTACGACCATTTCACTTGACAATAGTTGTTCATTGTAAAATGTACCAACAATACTAACACACGTTTTTCTTAGCTTGTATTCTTATTTGTCCGGTGGTTCTTTGTCCGGTACAAATCTTGCAATTGATTTTTAACTAACTTCCCGACTAGCTAGACATTTGAAACTTTTAGAATATATCAGAACACGATGCCAATGCATTATTTTAATATTTTTACCCATCTTTAAGCAGAATTGAATCCATTTTCAGTTAATTCTGTTTTGTATGAAAAGTTATTTTGACACTATTATTGGCTGCTAGGGGTCTGGGGTCCTAGCAACTAAATTATTAATATATACGTGCGTTACTATGCAAATCAATATGACATGTCAAGTACATTTTTTTTATCGTTTAAGCTAGTCAAGTCAAGTTTATAGGTTCAACAGAAAATTTAAAAACGTTGTATATAAAAAGTTCTTTTTATCTTCTAATTATTTTTATTTTTGAAACTGGTATTTATGTAACGATTGATAATTGAATACCGGTTTTTACAAACCGGTATCGGGTATAGCAATCCCTGTATAGTGCCGAGTACGTATCAGTTATCATCTTGTTTTTATTAGGCCTAGGCCTTATTAGGTTGGAAAAGTTTATAACAATAGAAAATGAATACAACTGAGATTCTAAAGCCCATATTCCATTGGCAGATTGCGTCTGGCCCGATCGTCTGCCACGACTGTCAAACTCTATTCTCTATGGTTTTCAAGGATCGTGAGCGATCGGGTCGAAAGTGGAAAATTTTCTATTATCCGTCGTGCGATCCTTTCATTATCAAGCGAAGATTGCCGAAAGCGTACGAAAATAGCCGAATATGCGCCTGAGTCATGCAAACGGTCGTTCATTTCATTCTACTGGTCGATTTCAACTGGACAACTACAAGATGGCGAAAACTTAAAAAATATATATGGAGTATCACCGAGGACACAGTCCTCGTCGAATAAATACACGCCAAAGATATAGTGTGGAACGTAAAAAAATCCGCCATATTCAATGGCGATCACGCTGTTCTTCAGTTAGCCAACTTTTGACCAAGTGTTTTCGTTTACGGCGTGTCCTGACCGCCTGAGCCAGTTGAAATATAACCATACTTGCTACAATAAATTAGTCTTTGGATTATTCGATTTCGATATTCGAATTACTCAATTGGTTTGGAGATTCAAGCTCGCCCAGTTATTCATGATGTAAATTAACAATAAGTATACAAACTTTCTATAAATGTCAAACGGCCGCATAAATTTTAACAGATCTGATGCTCGCTAGGTTTGACAGCTGCTGACAGCTCAGTTTTGTTGACGTAAAATTGCGCGGGAATGCGTTCAGTGTAGCCACCAATCTAAGAAATATCTAGTTTTCACTCAACCTATATTTTTAATAATAGCAACACTAGTATTATTAGTATTTAATTAATTAATTAATAATAATAAATTAAGGAGGGTGTAATGCCTCAAGCAATAGAAAAAACATGTGAAATAGGTTAGAGTTATATAGATATTAAATTAATTATATTGATTTAACCACACATACACAATATGGGTTACGAAAAGGTCTTATTCTAAGTTGTTTGATATCCAAATGTTTTTTTTAGTTTAGTATTTTTTATATTACAGTTAAAATAAAACCATTGCATAGTTACTTAAATATTTTATTAAAGTTACTTGATTTTTATCTTTGTCGCAAATAACAGCTAAATACCTAACTATTTATATTCATGGTTATTTTTTGTATTCACGTAATATGTAATGAGTACTAGGTACCTAACGATGTAGGAAGTACATTATTTCATGACTATTAAATTAGAATTTTTCATACAATAATAAATAATATCCAAATAAAAATCGGTAATATATTACCTATAGTTATTATTACATATAATTAGTAACAGTCCTTCAAGAATAATTTAATTGCTAGATTTGACCTGTGTATGACAGTGAATGTGATTGTTCACCCACAGTGTATGATGCGTCAGCAAAATCTCCAATCGGCTTACTGTGGGGAGATACCTTCCAGTTGGGGAATTTCGATGAATGCATCAACTCCAGAAGTGGTGATGATACGCACGATCCAACTATCCCAAGAGTGGAAGGGCAATACTGCTTGGCCAATATCAAGCGTGAAAAAGAGAAACACCAATCAATGAATGTATCAAAGGTAATAAAAATAATCTTGTGTAAGGTCGTTAGGTTTGTTTTACCAACGACCTGACGTTTTAGTGGGCGCACAATCTTGAAGTAGAGAATAAAAGATAATTACAGACATCTGCGATCGAAGTCATATTTGTCTGCCAATCAAATTATTCTAATTATGTGTACTATAAAACATTGAGTTTGTACTGTCATCAGTACTGGATCACGGCCCATACAGTGAAATAATTAAAATTATTGTAGGTAGTTCATAGGTGATTCACGAAATATCTTAATATCATTTTCATTTCGTGGAGCATGCTTTTATTGCTTTCGTAGGTAGCATTTATTTATACCAACAATGTGGATACTTATCTTATGAAAATGTCTTTAGAAAACGAATAGTTACAGTGGTATACAAATATATGCAACCAAGAGACAAAATTTCAAACAAATTTGCAACCAGAAAAGTTTCCACTTTTAACAGTAGTAACCAGGCCCGCCCCAACAAAGTTGGTCACCCCTGTGCGAAAACTAAAAAAAACCGCCCCGAACAAGATTTTTGGACATCCTCGTTCAGTGTACTAAAGAAAACAATAACATAAACCAGAGAGAAATAAATAACTATATGAATGACCATGTATAACTATAATTATTATGTTACTCGTATTGATTTAAATATTATACTATTTCTTTTCAGAGAACTGGTCCAAGAGAAGATATCCACTGGGCATTTTGCATTCCATCTTCCTGTTCCTCTGAGCAACTTCAGGAATTTATATCTGGTATTTTGGCTGCGTCATCTAGGCGCAGTAAAGTTAATGGCCATCCGACCTTCTGTCACTCTAACAAGCCAATGGTAATTGTTACGAAAGACATAGTATTCGGGTGAGCTATTTTATACACATACCTCTAAGAATTAATTAATAATAGGTGATATTATATATCTACGCGGTAAGTGTCTTTAGTAGACGGTTCATTAGGTAGATTAATATGAGTATTATAATTATTATGAATCGCTCTCATTCAGTAATTAATTCGTAAGTGAAAACAATGCGACATTTTCGTTAATTTAAAAAAAAACTTATTTGATACTACTATGAAAATATAAAAGATGGCGACCGTGTTTAGGAAAAAGGATGTAACCCACACAGAACAAATTTTACAGGAGGCAAATTTTATGTTCATTTTTTGAATGATTTCGGTTTAATATTATTTAAAAAAAATAGGCACAGACATTGGGTGCATGATGATCAATGATTTGGCGTAATATCCTTTCGATCTACTAATAATAAATTAAAGAAATTAATACAGAAAATCATTAAAATTGAGGGTAAATGCTTTTTTCCTTAAATTAAAACTTAATTAAAGCTTAATTAAAACCTGAATTTAGATAATAAATCGGCATTTGCGGCTTACTTCCTTTTTACAGAACGTGTATTTAGTTGTATACATTGTTAATATCTAATAAAAGCACTTTTCGAAAAATCGAGGGTTACGCCCTTTTACCTAAACACAGTCGATGGATAGATAAGGACCGGGCATTGCCGACTCAAGTAGAAAGCCGATACATTCATAACGACTGGTCCTACTTTTCCCGCCCCTCCCGTTGTTGTCTATGTATGAACTGTCATTGTTCTATAGAGTGCTCATACTGACGCATCTGTCGTTTTCACACAGGGAATGGTTTGATTTGAATAGATATGTTACATGATAAATAATACACTAACATTAATACACCTTCAACAAATGTAATGCATAGGATCAATGCGACATATATTTTGGAAATCGATATTACCACCAGTTTTTGTGTGAAGGACTAGTCTGACTTTGACAGCTGATGAATAACAGGAATGTATATTATTTATTAATAACACTCAATATATTTGATTTGAGACGAGAAAGGGCGAAGCAATCTGGGATCTGATTTTGACAGCTGAAAAGTGGACCACTCGTTGCTTGTGCAAAAAGTTATGCTCAGGCTTTATTAATCTAAAGATGGCGGTGGACCGGGCCATCGACTAATATTCCACCAGTGTCGTATTTGGATACGCGAAGGGCCGAGACACTGACCGGTATGGAAAGACCCTTACGAAAACGACTCCAGTACGATAAACATTGATTGGTCGTAAAAAAACAATATCTATTAAAGTATCTAGTTATGTTTTCAATATAATTTAAAATCTTTGATTGATTTTTATACCATCTCGAGATTGTGAAAAATATGCAATAATATTGTTAAGTTGTTCGTATTATTTTCTTATGATTCTTCGTGGAAATCTACTACCTACCAATCGTTATTATTAATTAATAACAATATATATGGCTGTTACTGTAATAACTAAGTACCTACCTACAGTTATTTCATATTCATAATAATAGGTATGCCGGTAAATTGTACATAGTATGTAACTATTTCTATCATTTAAGGTATTCTACTATATTCATTTGAATTAATTTAGTAAATAGAGTATATGATTCATAACTTTGCACTCCGGCTCTAGGATAAAAATGATGTAATATATTCTAAAAATATTTTTTTACATATTTTATTGTCATTATTTTTATTAAGTACTACATATTATGTTAATACAATCGAATATCATTTGATTTAATTTTATGTGAGGTACTCAGGCAAACAGGTGTATCTGTGTAGTAAAAACTGCAAAAAAGTGCTAAGTTATGAAACGTATACCTACTCTCAATTTAATTATTCTGTGAATACCGAATCATCCGCTATTAAAAAAACACATAAATGTTACTCTAGCTGCTAATTCGGAATAGGTAAAATAATTATTTAATTTATCAAATATAATAGTGTCTATATTATTTCTTACCTAGTAAGGTGAGTATGCAAATTTATTCGGATTGGAATTCATTAACAGCTTAATTGTTTTATCGTTATCTAATGAGCCAGTTATTGAAATTTGCTAAGAATTATAATATAATAAGAAATATATTTTTTTATAGTAAATATTACACTATATAATGTTAATAAAAATTTTACTAATGGTATTATAAATGCGTTTAAAATTAATAAATCTAAAAAATCTTAACACCACTGCACATGGATATACTGAAATATGACTACATTCTAAACATTAGATCGAGAGGTTTAAAAGAATACTATTTTATGTAATAAAAATACTTTTGCAGTACATCAAATGTTTAAAATAAATATAAAGGATAATAAGGCTTAAAAAAATATACAAATAGCTGATTATCTACAACGTTTAAGGAATGTCCAGGCTTATGCTCTGAAAATACCATAAAACTCCATTTTGACCTACGTGGCACATGTGGGCCCTTAATATCTTCAGAAAATTGTCGAGCACTCCGGTTCCTAAACTTTTCCATTTCGAGCGCTGCTAATATCTAATTGATTTAAGCATCTATTAATAATGGGGTAGGTATTATTTTATTTTATTGAACTTGACAATGTAAAATTAAATATCAATAGGTAACTGTAGCTACCATCCATTACTATATTTTCGTGAAATCAATATACTTAACAGGTTAAGTGCCCAGAGCGTCTTTGGACGCCTTAATTACACCAATTATTATGTTAATTACTATCAATTAACTAATTGCAGCATAGAAAGGATTAATGGTAATAAATTAGTTAAACTAAGCACGCCATACTGTTTTTAGTCTGGCATATTTATTTATAAAAATAATTAATGATAGGTATCATTACTATATTTTCGTGGAATCAATATACTTAATGGTAATAAAATAATAAAACTAAGCACGCCATACTGTTTTTAGTCTGGCATATTTATTTATAAAAATAATTAATGATAGGTATCATAACTATATTTTCGTGGAATCAATATACTTAATGGTAATAAAATAATAAAACTAAGCACGCCATACTGTTTTTAGTCTGGCATATTTATTTATAAAAACAATTAATGATAGGTATAAGTAAAAATTAGGTAGGTACGTGTTTTATCTTTTTTTCTTTCCACCATATTTAAGATCACATCGTATAAAAGCTTTTGGACATAATAATATATGTACTTAAAATAATTTAAGTTTCTTGAGCATTATGATTGCCATCATTCAAAATCATGAGTACGTCTTAAAAACAAATTATTATTTAAGTAAACAATAATTATCCTATTTGAGAAATGGTTTTAATATTGTTTCAGATCTCTATTCGGGAGTTTCCTAGCATTCTTAATAATCTGCACAATCTATCATTTGTATATTGCAATCAAATATAAAAAAATTAAAAACAGATACGTAAGTACGAGAGAATCAGTGATTCTATGCTTTTCTATAGCACGCAATCTAAAAAAGATATTCTCTGTAAAGGAAGAAAATAAGCTAGGACTCAATGCTCTCGCTGGAGTTAGGACTTTTTCGATGGGCTTGATTCTAACAGGACACGCCATGTTATTTATATTAAGTGGACCCGTGACAAACACAGTATTCTATGACGAAGTAAGTAATGTACAACTAATTCTATATTTTCTGGTCAATACGAAGAATTAACTCGGAAGAAGTAACCTATATATAAACAGTTCTCATAACATACTCTTCACATTGAGTAGGTTTCATGAGACGATCGTATGGTGAAAATTGAAAATAGTTACAAAACACAAAATTATCTAAATGGTAAAGTTTTTATACTCAATTAACAATAACATCAATTCTTTAAAATTTGATGAGTAATAATATAATTACGTAGGATTTTATTATAACTTACTATATTTGGTGATTGAGGACAATCGGTAGTCCCAGAAGTACCCGACCTGGCGTATAGATAGCAGTTGTTTGAAAATAATGACCATGATAGAAAGTACCAACCTTATAAAGCCTAAGTTTGAAGTTTGACGACGCTACGTTGTTCAGTAATTATTTATCAGCAACAGTGAACACTCTCAGTGAATTTGTAAACATGGAAAAAATTGGTCATAGTTATGTGATACAATACTTTCATTTGAAAGGCTTTAGTCCAACCAATATCAAAGCGACGCTAGATTCTACTTTGGGGTTGTCTGCTCCTTTATTTACAATAGTAACATATTGGGTGGCTGAGTTTAAACAAGGCTGTATGACCTGCCAAGACGAACATCGGAGTGGTCGACCAGTGACCACGCCAGAAATGGTGATGAAAATCCACAAAATGGTATTGTATGAGCATCGACTGAAATTGCAAGAGCTGGTAAACATGGTAGGCATTTCAAAAAGTGCTGTACATCACATATTGACTGAAAATTTGGACATGAGAAAGCTGTGTGCAAGGTGAGTGCCGCGATTACTCACAATGGAACAAAAACAGCATCGTGAGGATGTTTCAATCGAAGTTTTACAACAATAAAGCAGAGTTTTTGCTTTTATTCATAACCATGGATGAAACATGGGTCCATCACTTCACACCTGAGATGAAAGAATAGTCAAAACAATCGACTGAAAGGGGAGAATCGGCTCCAAAGAAGACGAAGACAGTTCCATCTGCAAGCAAGGTCATGGCGTCAGTTTTTTGGGATGCGCGTGGGGTAATTTTCATTGATTATCTTCAGAAAGGAAAATCAGGAAAATCAATCAACGGCGTGGCGTGTATTATGCAAACTTATTGCAGCGTTTGAGTGATGAAATCAAGAAAAAACAACCGCATTTGGCGAAAAAGAAAGTTTCGTTTCATCAGGACAATTCATCAGTTCACACATCCGTCATCGCGATGGCCAAAATCAATGCGTTAAAGTTCGAATTGCTTCCTCACGCACCCTATTCACCAGATTTAGCCCCCTCAGATTATTTTCTGTTTCCAAACTTGAAAAAATGGCTCGGTGGTAAAAGATTTGCTAACAATGAAGAGGTGGATTCTGTGATTGATGGCTATTTTGAGGAGCTTGACGATTCTCACTATAAACAGGGTATCGAAGCTATTGAACATCGCTGGGAAAAGTGTAGCGACCTAAAAGGAGACTACGTAGAGAAATAAAAATATTATTTCTCAAATTTTTAGTGTTTTCTTTGTTAGGTCAGGTACTTCTGGGACTACCCTTGTACAATGCCAGACAGAATTTTACGGGATCAATATTTTTCAATCCCTAGTTATTTTATTCAGTTTCTGGAAAATTAATTTATAGTAAATAAAAAATGAGAAATTTCAAATCTTTTATAATCTTATTTATAATTATTTAGTTTATTCCGCCATGCCTTCTTTAGTTGACAAAAGCAGTAGGGTAGGGTGGTACAAAAGCGCGCAGTTTTGGGTTTCAAAATTTGTGCAAATAAACTATACATTTTAGGAAAACAAAAATAAGTTTATTTCAACTCTTGGTTATCTAGCTGTTACAAGAAAAAATACGAACTAACTCTCACCTATTAATAAAAAAAGTAAAAAAACTTAATGTGTGCACTCTGCAGCCCAAGATAGCGCAAGAGGGTGTACACTAGTGCGCACACACTACATGATGGGAAAATCAGTGGCAAGGATCACAAATATAATCTCCAGAGCCCAAATAACCAGTGCATCTCTCTGGCCACTATTTTTGGCACATTTTGCACTGAATCCAGTCCTCCACCATTGGCTCCTTAAATATTTCTCCGCAAGCTGGGCATATCCAGATCTTTTTCTTGGGAGCATGCTAAGGTTTTTTTAACATTTTATTTAAAGGCCAGGCTTCTTCTTCGGCATCTTCTTTTGGACATTCTGAAATCAAAACAGTAAACAATAATAACAGTAGCAATTATCAAATGCGGTAAGTTTAAATCGAATTTGTAGTCTTGTATTCTGCACGCTCTTGTACCACCCTACTCTACCTATAAAAAAGGATTTCCGAAATCTCCGGATTCTAACATTTTCAATCCCGGTATTCGGTGTAGCAAACCCAAGTATGCTCTAATACTAAAATTGGCTTTCTCTCTTTTTCTAGATGATCGAGAAGGTGGGGAGTGCCATAATATTAAACGGCCCACTCCTAGTCGATACATTTTTATTGATAAGTGCTTTTTTGATGAGTCGGCTTCTTCTCCTGGAATTAGATAAAAGAAGAGGGCGAGTCAATGTGATTCCTATTTATATTTTTAGATATATTAGGTGAGACCAATACATTATTGAACATATTTTATTTGTTTTCAGGGATTCAGTCTCAGATATTACAGTAAGCACGCGTATGCAGATCGTTCTTGTAGTACCGTTGCAGGATAAACGTGGATGAGGGCACGATTGGCACGCGTGCCACACTTCGGGCGACATAAATGTTTTCAAATTTATCCAGTTAATATAGCGTTATTATTCAATGATATGAGAAATTTTTAATACATAATTTAGTCCCCTAGGCCCTAGAGTCATAACCCATTTTACAATTTTTGAGTTAAATATACCAAGTGATTCTAAAGATATTAATCTATATATAGAAAAATTATTTTTTATCAAGTAATTTTAAACCATGTGAAAATCATTGACAAAGTTGACTGCTGGTGTCATAACTCACATTTTTCAATGAATAATTCGCACCCCTAGTTTTAAAGTATGACAAGTCAAAAAACAGCATTCTGAGATAATTGGATTCAAAGATTCAAACCCCCTCAACTAAATCTAAAAATATATGTACCAAACTGATTTTCTTGCTCAATGTGTATTATGTCTTGTATTTTTGTATGAAATTATTATTATATTGAAAAATTATACAGAACACATATTTTTGGTAGTTTTTTTGAAATGTCATAGTCTAAAATTGGACTATTTTGATAAATTTTGAAATAACCCATCATGCACACAATACAAACTAATATGAAACAACATAAAATTTCTTCAATATATTATGCATATCAAGTAAAATAATAAACGAAATGGTTATTTGAAATTTTTATTTCAAAATAAAAGAACTGGAACAGGTAAACCATCACATACCTACCGAATTTTTAAAATATATAATTGTATGAGATTATGATTACCTTTTCAAGATTCTTGCATATTATGTAATGAAAATTATTATATAATTTAGAATTAATCAGAGTAATTTCCATCACTCTCTTCGTGGACCAAGTCATTTCTTGCCACTTGAGTACTATTAGCGACTTTCAAATTATTGTAAAAATCGTGGTACGTCATCGGTATCAATTCTTTTGCATATAGTTAAAAGATCTTGCCTTTTCTGCATGGTTATTCCTGGTGGCTCATTATAAGCTTTCTGTAAAATTATCATATTCATGTGAACCGGACGACCCGTCATGCGATGCCTTATATTAATTTCCTCGTAGGAAGAATCAATAAAATTGGAAATAATGAAAAAACTATACGGTGATTCTTTTTTCAAATGCATGACTTTGATTGCTTGCCATGTTACCTTCGTACCTACGGTAGTTATAACATAATTTGGTCCCAGCTCGTCGGACAGCAATTTCAGGTCAAATATATCATCAGTTGCCATTGCATTAACTCTATAAGGTTCATCATTCTTTTCAGCCATGGCTATAATGGGTATCCATTGAGCTGGTATGAAGAGTGGAGCACTTTTAGCATTCTCTTTTTTTCTTTTTCAATGAGTGAGTGCATCGCAATCCACTGATTTTGGGTATGACCCGTGGTCAAATATTTTTGCGTTATAGACTTTATATTTTTCAATTTCATTAGAATCTCTTTTAGGAGTCACTTCGTTCCAGATACAACAGAACCCTTTTTCGCACCAATATCAAATATTGTGAAATATGTTGCAAGTTTTCTGGTGTAAATTTAAATTTGTATATGCTGTGCTGACCATTGATCGTTTTTTGACTGAAAGCGCCTAATATTAAATTCTGTATTAAAGATCGTAGAATACTGAGATAATTTCACGAAAGGTCGATCATTTTGTCGACACTTTCCTTTGTATAGCCTATAGTGTTACTAAATTTAAAGAGCCATCAATAAATTGTCTGGTAGTTAGTCCGGTGTAGCGTCGTGGGTCATAGATTCAAATCCTGGGTCTGGCAAGTACACATATTGTTTTTCAATTTGTGTATGAGTCAGAGTATGAACCTAATAGATTGAGCATGTGGGTGACATCCATATCTCGTAAAAAACAAAAATCTGTTATTACAAACCACACCGTGGAGGCCCATATGATCTTATTAGATCGGATATGGTTGAAAGTTTGAGCTCTCAGGAAGTGGGAGTCTACCCTAGGAATGCAATCGATGTGATCTCTAACATATTGTTTTAATTCGGTATCAATTTTCTTACAATTTTCACGTGTTCCTCTGAGATCCTTTTCTATGATTTCATCACTGTTTGTTTTATTTATTATTGTGTTTATCAACAAACTACTGTCAAATTGTCAATGTTTTCAGAATGGCTAGTCACCAGTGTGACCACAACACAAGTTTTATTTACTTTGTCCATTCCTGACCTATGATAATTCAAGATGTCATAGTCTTAAACTCGCTAAAAATTTGAATCCTAATTTAAGACTATAACAACTCAAAATAGCATAGTCTTTATATATCACATAATACTATTTATAAAAATTATAGACTATTCTTTCTGTCCTGTATTTCCGTAGAATTCATTTAGACTTATGATAGTCTTTGACCAGATAAATAATGATATTTTCAACCATTCTGCATTATTAACTCAAAATGTCACTTTTTCGACTTGTAATAGTTTAAAACTAGGGGTGCGAATTCTGTCACAAATGCTTTTTTAACCAATCAGGGAGCTCTATTTCTCATAGTGTGCTGTGTCTGCAGCCTTAGGATTATTTTATATATCTAAAAAAAATGTAAATGGACTCACTCACTCATTAATATTCAAGGGAGTTCAATACTTTTTTTCTAATTGCAAAAAACAGTGCTCTGGTGGTTTTTTGCGAATATCTCAAAATTCGATTTAATATGTGAGTTATGACTCTGAGCAACTCAATGTCAATATTGAGTAGTATTGTCTCATTCAATCATTACTATGTAAATAACATGTTTATAATCTTTATTAATCACTTTGTTCCAGGGTAACTTCTTCTTATTTTGTAGTCATAGCTTTTTATACCACATGGCTGGATAAGATAAGCAGTGGCCCATTGTGGGATTCAAAAATGGCCATTGAAAAAGGGCGTTGTCTCGAGTCCTGGTGGACCAACATCCTTTACATTAACAATTATGTCAACACTGATAAACTGGTGAGTGTGAATATGCTGAAGGCATACACGAAATTAATAATATAATCAGTGGATTCAGGACACAAGTTTCACTTGTCAGTGTGCAGCTGAAATAATCGCACTTTATAATCATATTTCGGGCGGGTTCTGTTGCAAAGAAGATGAAGAATATTATTTCAAATGAAAATTATCAATGGTAATTATTGTAAATATAATATTTAGATTTAACTAGAGGAATTATTATATTATTATTATATTATTTCCATCTGATCATGCTCTATAAATTATTATAAGACACTGAATATGATTGAGCTATTTTGATTTCCATTTCTAAAAATCATTAAACTGGTGATTTTTCGACATACTCTTTTCAGTTTTCAAAATGGTACAAACCATTAGTATTTCATTTGTAGGTATGCCTTTTTTATTAAGTATAAAATAATATTAACAAGTTTTTAAACTAACTTACGATAACTTACGACATATGATTATTAAATTTGTTTACCCACTGGGAAATAAGACACATCTGTTGTACAAAATTTAAAAATATTTATTTTATAATATAAAAAACATCAAACAAACCTACTAAAATTAAAATAAACAATTAATTTAAAAATAAAAAAAAGATAATTATATAACTTTCTTTGCTGAATTGCGCACAAATACACTGGAAAAGTTTACAAGTAGATATTTGGACATACAATACTTATAAAATAATTATTCACTGTCCTTTCATAACGTTACATTGTACATACTTTGTGAGGTCTAATTCCTGGTGTACCCAGTTGATTTTCATTTAGACCCTTAAATAATTACATTTAAGTGTTATAAACTAAATAATAGGTTTAAAAAAAAAATTAAGTTGGGAAACAATTGAAACTACACTGTCTGCACGTAGCACACTCTCAAGTAATTTGAGTTTCAAAAAAAATCAATAGTAATAGGTAAAAGTGCTAATGTTAACATAACAATTTTGAAATTTTATGCAAATCCTTTTAATAGAATATTTTCATGTTTCCAGTCATTAGATCATAATTATTTGTTTCCTTATGATATAAGCACAACAAAAACAATGTAATCAAAGTTTCATGTTTGTAAAAATTTCACTGTTACCCTGAACTAAGTCAAAGAAAATTAGTGACATCGATCATCAATCTAAAATACAAATAGCTGATAGAATATAATATTATGTAGGTATACTCGTATTTATAAAAATACATTATAGTTTGCTCAAGATTTAATACATATTCAAGATAGATTACTAATCGATTAAACATCAATTCAATTATGTTCTAAAATTCATGTATATTATTTTTACTGGCGTTTTTGAGATTTAGGCCAGCGCCACATTACGCGGATATTCCATCATGGAAGATGCGCAACAGAACCCCAATACATTTTATTACATATAATTTGCAGTCATCGGGCACATTACGCTGAAGATTGGTTGTCCGTTAGCGGGCCGCTCAACTTCGACGTCTGCTCCGCCTTTCTTCCGTCTTCCGTCAGCGTCAGATCGGCAACGTCACATTGTACGTTACTTAATGCAACGCGGCACATTCGGCAGATAGTCGGTGTCGCGTGCGCAAGTAAACAAGCGTTGGCAGTCGACTGACAATCTGCCACGGAATATTGAATGTGGCTGCAATATTTAGTAACGGATTTCCCATGACGTAATTTCAGCGACGGAACTTCCGTCTAGTGTGGGCCTAGCCTTAGTGTCATGTTTATTAGTTTGAAAGTCTGTTAACCCATTTTTTTGTGACTTTGTTAAAACATAACATTCATTAAAATTCTTGCTTACTTAAGTACACTAACATAATATTAGGTAACAATCCATCACTATATAACATATGTGATTATTCTATTTTTCTTCTCTATGATGTTAAATCCTGGGACTGAATTTGTCTCTCTCCGAAAGCTCTCCACTCTCTGTTGTCCTTCGCCATTCTCCTCTAGCTCCAGTCTTCCTCTACGCCTACCTTTTCTTTTGTTTGCTTCTCGATTTTCTCCTTTGAGGCACCATTGCAGCAATCATCATTTACTGTTTCCCATATTCTTGCATTCTTTCCATGACTTGTCAATAGCAGCATATAATATGACATACAGAATTTTACAAAATGCTGCTTGATTAAATTTTATGTTCCAGTTCTATGTACCTTATAATCCTAGGAATACCAGTGTCCCCGTTTATAAAAATTATGGATTATTTGTTCATACATATCTAATTATTTTTGTTTTTTCTGCTATGCCACATCAGTAATAACTGGCCACTAATAACAGTTTTGTATATGAGAAGTTTACATTAATTTAATGATAATGAAACTTCTGATAGTAGATTATGCTCCTATTGGGTGGTATAACATCATTTGAAATTGATGGAATAAGCAGCCAATTAATTGAAATACTTTGCGATTGCAGTGCATGTTTCAATCATGGTATTTGTCAGTGGATACTCAGCTGTTCTTTCTGGCACCGGCGATAATATATCCGTTGTGGAAGTGGCCACGCATTGGACAATGGATTCTTGGAATAAGCACATTAGTAGCAACTGCCATTCCATTTGCTGTGACATTTTGGAATCATTTAGACCCAACACTACTGGCATTTCCAAAGTAATTATTTCGTTTATTAAATTCTGCACTTACTATTATGTCAACTACCATAAAAAACGTACAAAACAATACATATCAAAATTAATGTTAGGTATTATTTTTTTTACAATTCACATAGTATGTTATAATATCATATTGAAAGTGAGTGAAAGAAAAGCCATAAACTCTCAGTTAAAAACAAAATACATTACAGGCTTTTTTGAAAGAAATAATAGTTTCTTGCCTTCATTTAAGTATGACAGAGCTTTCAACCATACAACATTACTTAAAAAAAATTTAAAAACTAAAACCTACAGCTAAAATTCAATACTTTCAAATTCCTTTATATTCTTCATTTTGTTAAGGCTAAGAGACTTTTCACATGAGACACCGTCCTTCTCTGGACACTGCATATACATATAAAATATAAATGAACGCGAGACACTAGTAGCTCCGTCTGAATGCGCCCATTCATTTATGTGTATTTGCTTTGGCCAGAGACACCGGTGTCTCGTGTGAAACGGCTCTAAATCTGGTGTTGAAATTATAACTTTTTGTTTATTCGAATCGGATATATAATGAAATCATTTTTTAGGATTAAAAATTGTGAAAAATTTTAACTATGGCAAATTTTGTAACATGTATGTTGAATGAATGCAATAATATTGTACCCAAAACATTATTACATGTGAAGTTTATAATCATTGCTAAATATTTTTTATGTTGTTATTAACTGCACCTAATGAATTCAGTGTTTGCATGGTAATAATTCATGGTTTCTTAATGTTGTTTTTACCACATAAGTAGGTACATATATTTTTTTAAATTTGAGACATGTTTCAATATATATTTTTTAAATTGTATAGCCGATAAAGATGCAAAAAATTACATAGTTTTTATCCAAACCAATCTCATGACAAATTAAATTAACTTGACATATGAAGCGCCTAGTTTCAAATCCCCTAAAACGCTTTTTGAACAATTTTGAGTTATATAATATATGTATTTAGATAGATATTTTTGTTACCTTTATGATGGTCAAAGATTGAGCTTAAAAAACGCCAAAAACCGTCAATATGTATGATCAAAAATTGGGGTAAATTTCAAAACCCACTAAAATGGTCGGGTGTGCTTTTCAAATACCCCTGAAATTGATAAATAAGCCAATTGCGCTGGCGCGAATCCAGCGATTACAGGTTCGAGTCCCGTCGGACATATTTTTTTTTTAAAAAAAGGGTCTTTTCTGGTAGGTATATTATCCAAGGTGTTTTTAAATTATGTATATTTAATAAATTTTATGTTGTAAACATAATTTTTATTGTTAATTTTAGTTACTTTGACTATTAACATATATATTTTTACTTTTACCAACCACATTAATTTTTTATCCAATAAAAATTACCACGAGACGCCTTTGGCGATTTCTTCATACATTGCTATAATATGTGAGTTTCAGAACCCCCTAAAAGAATAGGTAAGTTTCAAAGTCCCCTAAAATGAAAATCATTTGATTTTTAATTTATTCTCTTAAGTGAAATACGCTAAAAGTGAATAAAAGATATTAAACAAAAACTTTTAAGATAAATGTATGAATCAAATAATAAATACATAAAGTTTACAAATTTAATAGATATGAGTTTTTCTCAAAACTACGTAAAGTCGTTTTAGTCGCATTATAACAATCATTTATTACTATACAAATTCATACAATTTCCTTATGACTAATTTCAATTTTGGAAAAAAAAATTAGGTCACCCCAAAGTTTGAGTTGAAATCGCATTTTATTAATTTTAAAATTAGATTTCTATTATAAAAATAAATGCATTCATCACGACCAATTCTGTATGCGAAAGTAAAAGGAGGATAAGTCTATAATATTGGAAAATGATAATATGCCAAATTAACCATAATGCATAATATGTACATAAAGAAGATAGGAAGTGCCATATTGAATCGACACCGCTGAATTAGTAAATTTCACAGAGAAACATAGAAGTTCTCATACAAAATTGTACAAAACTCAATCTTTTTTAGCACTTTTTAAAAGTAGTGATTTTAGACTTAACGCCCTTTTCCTTTTGCAAAAGGAAATTTAAGTAGAATCTTCATTCCTTGTTTCAAACGAGAAAGTGCTTCTGACATATCCTTTTTAAAAAAAATTTTTTGGCCGTATGTCGAAGAAAATTGGGTCGTAGATCGGAATTGTGTTATAATTGAAAAATACTATCATTTCGAAAAACCTTATAACAAGCAAATGGCTATATAAATGAAGTATAATTTTGTAGAATTAAAACAATTTCAGAGAATTGAAACGATATCATGAAATACACCCAAGTAAACGCCGAATACATTGAAAAGATCATTTAATAATAAAAAAAAAAATTAATCAATGTCATGTATGATCTTAAGAATCCAAAACACATTTTATTTCAGGGAACTGATAGACGTATCTTCCAATTTCTACTTTAAAGAGGCCTACATGAAAACACACATGAGGGCCACTTCTTATTGTGTCGGTCTTATATATGGATACATTTTATACAAGATACAAACAACAGGGTAAAGTCAAATTAAAATACCATGAGAAGTACTGCGTTTACTTTGTTTATTATTAAATACATGCTTTTCTGTTTCAGGTATAAGTTTACTAAAACAACATTATTTATTTGTTGGACACTAAGCCTCATAAGTTTAGTTAGCTCAATTTTTAGTGTAACAGTATTTTATCAGTCCGACTACATTTATAATGAAGCTATCGCTGCAATTTATTCTGCTCTGCATCGCATGGCATGGTCGGCAGGTACCGGATGGGTGTTGATCGCGTGCGCCACAAAAAACGGAGGTAACTATTCTTTATAATATGATTACAAATCTTTTTGTAAGTATTAGTAATTATGGAGAATATAAAAATTTTGGGCATGAATGTTTAACATAACTTGTAGATAATAAAAAAACATGATTCAATGCAATTGTCATGTTAGTCTGAATTAATGTACTATTCAATCAGTAATTAATGAAATTACATCAAATCTTGAAGATGAAAACCCAATAATCAATGCTCCCGAAAGCTTTAATAGCAGACTATACTCAATGCCCATGCAAGATTCTTCTGACAATAAAAGATGCAGGAGGGTCATCATTTTGACATTTTTCTGATGGTCTACTTACATTAGCCAGAGAAATAGACTGCCGTATTTGGTTTAGTTGGGCTGCTTTCAGTAAGGTGAAAGATATCATGTATGCCAATTTACTGCAAAGCGTCACAGGTCTTCAAATATACGAATGACATAATATGATCAGAGACGTGGACACCAACAGCCAGCTGTAATTTAACATGGATTGCGTGATGTTAATAATGCCATTACGGGACAAAATCATAAATGAAGATATCAAACAAAACTCACAGACATAATCCAACACATTGCAAGGCTTAAGTGGCAGTGGGCCGGCACGTCAGTAGAAGGGATGACCGTTGGGGAAGAAAGGTTCTTGAATTGAGGACTGGACATCGTAGCAATGTAAGGTCCCTATTAGGTGGACGGACGGTATGTGTTGGGCCGCCGGACTAAATTGGATGTGCTAAGCACTGTACTGGCTGAAGAAGATTGGTAAATTAAATCGACACGCCTGTCTTTCTTTAAAAAAACTTCTAAAACATCATTATAAAATGTACCCGAGCGTTTCAAATCTAAAAGAAGATGCTTTTCTATGGAAATTACGGAAAGATCGGTCTGCCGCTCTTGGTGTTGACTGTTTCGTAAGTAGGTGTGAATTTTTTTTAATGAAGAGTAAGATCTTTCAGTCGACGCACTACTTGCTGGAATAGTCACAATTAATTTAGCGAGACGTAAAACTTCAGGAAAAATTGAAACTAAATCCTTTTCTAAACACTTTTCTAGAAATTTATATAGACTAAGCTTTTTAAATACGGACGATTTATAAACAATCTTCAGTTCATTTTTAAGGCGGTCGCCATTAAAATTGAGAGAACTGTAAAATTTTAAAAACTCTAAAAGAATAAATTCTGGAAATTCCCTATGGTAGGATGAGAAGTTTTCAGAGGATAGCAATGGAAAAAAATTCAAATCTTTAATATGTTTATAACGATTACAGGTCTCATTCCGAATATGTTCGATTATCTCAATAAATATTCGTTTAAAATGAAGTTTTATATTTTCTATATTTCGTTTTCTTTTTGGCTGACCGCAAACATTTTGTACTGTTTCATATATAGACTCAAAACGTGAATTGAAATTTTCCATAAATATTTCGAACTCTTTAACTTTTTTAATGCAAAAGTCTAAATTTGATGTTGTTTTTTTAATTATATCATAAAGGCCATCAGTTTGTTCAAATATCTCGCTAAAAATGTTTAAAAAAAAATTGAACTCAAAGTCATTTAAATACAGGAGAAATGTAGAAGCTTGGGCCAGTGTCTCACCTTCCCACATGATATCATTTTCGGATATATCTTCAAACAATTCTATTAAATTGGAACGTTCGTTAAAAATTAAGTTAACAGTACGCGAATTATGCCTCCATTGAGTGATTGCAAAACAGGGCATTTTCTTTGCGTGTAAAAATTGATTGTAAAAAGCTAACCGTCTAGTACTTGTATGAAAATAATTCGCTATTGAAGTTACAATATTAAAAAAACGCTTTGTCTCGCTTATCCGTTCACAAGATTTTGCAAGTACTAAATTTAAGACGTGTGCATTACACCAGACAAATAAAGCACATGGACATTCTCCTTTAATAATTGATTGAATATCGTTTTGAATCGAAGATAATACAGCTGCGCCATCGTATGTCTGAGATACTAATTTAGGTAAACAATCATATTTATCCAAAGTTTTTAAAATCATAGCACTTATGGTTTTTGCAGTGCTATCTGAGGTAACATCTATATATCCCATGAATCTGTCAACTATTTGAAAGTCGTGAAAATACCTCAAAATTAAAACTAACTGTGGTTTACCGCTGGCATTACGTGTTTCATCTATTATAATCGAAACAAAATCTGTTTTTTGTAATTGCATCTTAATATTATCAAACATGACAGCCGAAATACTGGAAATAAGATCAGTTTGAGTCCTATTTGATAATTCGCTCAATGAAGATTCAGTTTGAAGATGGTTTTCTAGTACGCCATCATATTTAGCTAACAGCTCTACCGTTTCTAAAAAGTTTCCCGTGTTCAAAGATACGCTTGACTCATTTTGACCTCGAACAGCTAGGTTTTGATTACCTAAAAAGCAAGTAATGTCGATTAACCTATAAAATATGTTGCGGTTTCTGTCAACTTTTGTGTTATGCCTGCTGATATCCAATTTCAATTGACCATTTATACTCGTTTCAACTCTCTTTTCAACTCTCTTTTTATCATAAGTTCGATATGCTAAGCAAGATTCTAAATGTTTTGCAGATTGGTCATGTTTTTTTACCAAGTTTGTGAAATTGTTTAAATCTTTATACCCGGTGTCATTCCACATAGTTTTTAAACTTGAAAACAAAATACAAGGAAAACAATATAAACGGTTAGTATGTTTGCATGCGGTTAACCAAAAGTACGAATCATAATATTTTTTATTGAAGTGTCTGATAAATGTGGTACCTCTACAACCTTTACTTTGGGTTAGATTAATTTTTTCGGGCGTAGGCCTACCTGCAGCTATAATAGCGCCTTTATCCTTGTAAGTAATTTTTGAAGACGTAAAGTCTATCAATTTTGACAAACAGATTCGACCACACATGTCACAGCTTAGTAATTCCATTATTCCAATATCAGACCAATATTCAATATTATTTTTTAATCTACTAAAACAAGGTACCTACGCATAGACTAATATACTACTTTACCTCAGTATGAAATGTCAAAGTCAGAATAGCCCATAGATAAGAATTGCCGTATGGCGGGCCGTAATAATAACTTGACAAAAATTAATTTCAACAATAGACAATCAACCAAATTGATTGATTCAATGTTGCCATCTTTTTGTCATTAAATTATAGTAGACGATCAATGAAAATTATAGTATTTCAGCAAAAAGTATAGATAGGTAGTAAGGCCATCCTCTCACAAAAATACTCAAAAAAAGACGTGACTGAAACTCCACTATCTAGCTAATGTATTTCAATGGCTGCTCGCTGACGGCAAGACTGGAATCTCTGTTTCAAAATCTCCGCAACTGAATTACTGCAACCAAGGGGACGCGACATGTTCATTTGCTCATGCTCAGTGTTGCCATATTTTGAAAGTGGAATTATAGTATTTCGGCAAAAAGTACAGTACGCGTTGAGTGGCCAATAATTTTCTGCATTTACAAAAAATTAAACGTGAGGTAATTAACATTATATTTTTTAGACAAAATTTAAATGTTAAGTAAGTGGTTTCCAAACTTTATGCGACTACGCCTCCCTTTTAAAAAATTCTAATCTAGGCGCCTCCCCCCCTTCATTAAATAATTCAGACACCTTTTTAAATAGTCAACAATATACCTACTTACGAATACAAAAATTTAAAAAAAATAAACAAGGTTTTACTACTTATATTACATTAATTTTTAACGAATGTGCTTGTTTATTTACATTTCAATAGTGGTCAATCCAAATTCATCTTCGTTCATTGACAAATGGATTCTATCATGGACCCACATCCTGAAGCGGACCCCCCGGGTTAGGATTTTTCAACCACATATTTAAAATATTTAATAGCTCCGACACAAAGCAGCGCCGCAGGCGACCTTTTTTGCTTTCAATAAAATAATGTGAAAAGTGCATTAGCAAACTAACCAAGAACTTAGTAAATAGATTTTTGTTTACTTCAATATATCTGGCGTAGAAATCATTTAAAAGTGGAGACATGGCGAACTTTTTTTTGTCATTTTGATTTCTTAAGCTCCAAT
This sequence comes from Rhyacophila brunnea, assembly GCF_057557595.1. Lineage (NCBI taxonomy): Eukaryota > Metazoa > Arthropoda > Insecta > Trichoptera > Rhyacophilidae > Rhyacophila > Rhyacophila brunnea. Next base: position 26,661,780 of record NW_028233350.1, read on the forward strand.
TTTTTATGTATGTCTTCACTTTGTCGTTTTAAATCAGTAAATGCATTAGTGGTCCTTGGATTGATTTATTCACTCATCTTTTTTTTAATTTCAACCTAATAGACAAGTTTAACAACAAAACTATCGTTCCTTACGAAATTTGCCTCAAATTTCAATATTATGATTAATTTGACCCTTTTATTTCATTTTTTTACGAGATAGTCATTGGGCTTCACAATAGTATAGAAGTGAGGGATTATAAAATCAGTCTCCATATTTGCAGAAAGATTTGCAAACAACCTTTTATAGGACTGTTTTTTTGTGTAGTTTATAACTAGCGGCTGTTTTATAAACTATGCATTTGCAAACTGCAAACCTGTGGCTACATTAATTGTGTTAAGCTTTTTGCGCCCCCCTTTGCAATCTGTTTTCAATTTCAATTTTGCTTCTCACGGATTATTTTGGCGTTGTTTTTCTTCTATTGGCAACTTTTTCCGATTTATCAAAATTGTAGTAATTTGGGCGTACTATACCTATTTTATATCGTTAAATTAATGACAAATACTATAATTATAGTACGGTTGGCAACACTGCTCATGCTAGTCTTCCCAGTGGCGCACCCAGGATTTAATATTGGGGGGAGGGCAAGGAGGAGAAAGTAAATTAGTCCCATAGGCTTTTTTCTTCTTCATATATTTATTTTTACATATTTTCACAATACACGGCTGCATCTATGTACAGTTTCTCCTAGTTTTTACTAAATTAGAATATATATAGTGGCGGTAACCGTTGAGCGTCTCATCAGCGACTGGCGGATTAGCAGTGACTAACAGCAACCATGCTGGACATGTGCGCCTAGTATGCTAAAACATTACTCAAATAATACGGCTGTGCTACCCACTTGGTTTAGAGAGCTACAATAATTATGTATGCCGACTTCCACTGAAAAAACCACCACCGACTGTTGTGGGTGTAGTCGTTCTTTTCGCCGAATATTTATAGTCAATTTTTGGTTTTTTAATATTGAGGTTCCAAAATATTAATTGAAAATGGACAAAAAAAAGTATTATCGCATTGAACTTATACACAAACCTACTCAACACAACACAGCCTAATTTCTCGTTTGTCGATCTTTTGTCTATTGCACTCGGTGTACCTACACCATGGCCCCCACATCCTGAAACGGGCCCTCAGGCTAGGATATTTGGCTGGCCCCTTACCTACCGCCAAGATTAAAGGCAGTGTGAAACACTATTTATGAACGTTTTTTTTAATTCTGTTATAGTTCAAATTAAGTGTACTTATACAGTGAATTATTAGCGATTTTTAATAAATCTACTTTAATAATGGAGCTGTCGAGTATTAATACCTAATGTTCAGAAAATATATTGCACAATTATATAATTTAAAATGCTCATGGCCATGAAAATAATAGCGGTGCAGGCGACTTTTTTTACTATTAAAGCTAATTTATGATGTGTGTTTATCTCACTTATCTGGTCAACCTGACACGCCGGGCCCCCCACAGCCCGGGCCCCCAGGCTAGAGCCCTGTCAGTCCTCCCCAGCCATGACCTACATAACTCCGGAATTCGGATGGACACCGAGAATTTTTAGTTCCAGTTCCATTAGGGATTGAGTTTCTAAAAAAACCCGACATTAGTGTTTCGAAATTTTTGTGTTAGAAATTAAAATCTAAGAAATTTTTCTAAAACGGGTGCTGGAGAATTACAAATCATTTTTTTTGCCGTGCTTTTATTTGTCTAAGTCTAAGGTATAGTTTATTGACTTTCAATTTCAATGTTTAAAATCATTCTGATATTTTTTTATGTTTGGGGGGTGTCAGGACCCCTTGCTAGCAGTGTTCAGTGCTGCCATCTTTTCAAAGTGGAATTTTAGTACAGAGTCTCCAAACTTATAGTAGGTTTGGGGATAAAATATAGTACGCATTGTCAACTCTTGAAAATGTATCGGTTTTTTGTTTCTTACCAAAATTCGTAGCACTTGGCCACTTAAGGCCATGCATTAGTTGAGGCACGGTCTAAAAAGATCGTTGCTAGGCGATGTGCGGATTGCGGGTCGCGGGTGCAAAAGACGCCTGTCAAACGAAATATTATTTCTCATATAAATCCAACATATGTCCATTTTATGTTCTGTTTATTATTCTATTAGTAACAATAATAATATATTCATTGACATGTTTTCGTTTTAAAGTAAATGGGTAACGTTTTTAGTCATCTTTACACGATTTTAGAATTAATTGGCCCGTCGCCATCACGCAGCAAAGTGACGTATGCCTGACTCGACGTTCTCTCAAGGAATGCGAAGCGAGTACAAAATTTCGTCGCGCGTACAGTTGAAAATTATTTGGCGTTTGACTGAGGCGTCACCTTAACAAGAAATTGGTGAAATAAAAAGCCTAGACGTCAAAAGTTAAGGATAGGCGACCGATTTAAATTTAAAATATGTGGCAGATGTTGAGAAATACTTCTGCCTGTATAATTACAGGCTGCCAGAATATTCACGTAAATAAATTACGGAAAAGCTTAGAATGAAGTAGGAAAGACGATGGGTTTGACAGCTTGAGGTTATGAGATTGAGATTATTAGGTTTCATTACCCAGCCCCGTGTGCGAAGCATCAGTCTGTTCAGTTTATAAGTTCCATCAGAGACCAGTTTGCCGGATTTTAGTTTCTGTGTGAGAGGATGGCCTGTGTTTTGTTACATACTCACAAAACTAAATATGGAATTTGAGAAATTCCAAGGAACTTTTTTATTTAGGTACCTCTTTCGATCAAAAATGCTAAACAGCTAATTCGAGATACCTATTGCATTTCTCATAAACAATAGTTTTTTTTACCTCTTTCGAGCAACTTGTTTTCTTGGCGAAATTTTCTTCTATTACAAAATTATAGTACTTTTCATCAAAAACATTTAAATTTTAGAACATTTTCCATATTTTTAATGTCAAAAACATTTTTCCAATAGGTACTTAGTTTTTTGAGCGTAATATAGGTACTGAGATACCCGGGGTTCCAGCGGATAGCTCAGGTGTCCATCGAACCCCGGATTCACAAAAAAAGATATTTTAAATTGAGGAGAAATTAAATTAAACCACGTTTGTCTCGTGCGTAACTTAGTATTATCTTATATTTTACATTTTTTTATTTATTTTGTTTTAACAATAAGTTTCGCAGATCCGTACATGTTGGAAAAAGGACACTCACTACTTTCTTTTTCAAACTTCGCGTACCCACGCCGTCCAACCGTTGTCAAAACGTTGCCGGCAAGCGCGGAAAAATTTATTATATATGAATAAGTACTTATATTTAATCTTAAAATTATCTCTTTCATCCATCATCATTTATACTTTAAATTAAATTAAATTTATCTTAATTACACCTCCGCCCAATATGTGATTTTCACACACCGGACGAAGGCCTTTACTTATGAATAAGAAAAACTACGTAGTTGAGCAAGGAATCAGATTCAGTGACGTCCCGTGGGGGTAGGCAGATTGAGCGTCGCTTGGGGGCGGCAGATACTCGAAGGGCGGCAAATCGAGGAGAATCATTTGGTATTATATAGAAATAGCTACCTAAACTTAGTTATATTATAACCAGAGCTTTGGAGATGTTTTGTTCCGGATGCTTTTTTTTATTATTATCCAGTCGGTACTCGCAGCGATTTTAGTATGATGTCACCACGCTCCGCTATAGATTTTTTTATTTTATTTTTGACTGCTCGGTTTCGTATACAATAATGCTAATAAACTTGGCGCCTATACACATTATGAATATTTTTATAAATGTAAAACATCACAAACGAATAATAAATCAGTCATAATAATATAATGTCATTTACTCAGATTATAGAGTTTATTTCATAACAGTGGTAGGTATACTGCGCAAAAACCAATAATTATGTCGCGTCATAGTTATTAAAAGAAAATAATATTATATATTATATCAACGTTGGTAACGAAAGAAGGAGAATTTATGGTAGAGATTTATAGGTAGGTAGGTACATACCGTATTTTTTAATTTATCCAAATATTTTTGCGAGTCATTCGCGAGATTTAAAAGTTGCCGGATGTACCTATTGCAAATAGATACCTATTCATAATGATTATTAATCCTTATTGACATTTGACATAATCAATTAGTATTCGTGCATATAATAGGTATTTACGTTAAGTACCAGCTAATTGTAATAAAAATGTACACTAGTAGGTATATACCTAGATTATATCATATTTATCGTGCTGTGAATACAATACTGTGCAATACCTTCTTTTAAGTCGTTTTTTTTGTAAACATATTTTTTGCTGATAATAGTGTGGATTTGTAGTTTATTTCAATCATCAACGGTTGAATGTTGAGACCATTAATTAATAGTGTATTTATGATTAAATTTAGGTTTATATTCAAAAAATAATGAGGAAAATTATTTTGTTTACATGTTGTGGGATACAATAATACTCGTAGCATAGAAAAAATGGTGTGAAAATAATACATCTGCGTAGGTATTACTAAATGATACAAACCTAATGTGTCAGACATATTAACCAAATGGCATCTCAGACTCAGAGTGTTTTGGGTAAGTGTCTAACTAATATTATATTTATTCGCTTATTTATTTATTGATATCTAAATTTAATTTTGTATGTTTCAGCTTAGTGGTAGGTGTATATTTTATTAGTAATGTATCCAAACCATGGCCCCCACAAGGGGGGGCTGACAGGGCTCTAACCTGGGGCTCGGGCTCGATAAGTGAGATAAACACTTATCACAAATTTGCTCTAATAGCAAAAAATTCGCCTGCGGCGCTATTTTCTTTCAATGATGATATTATTTAAAATTATGTGGTTACACAATACTATTTATAATTGTGTAGCGATACTCAAAAACTCCACAATTCAAGTGTATGTATTAAAATATACAAAAAAACACTAAATATACACATCAATTTTAACGCGTACACCATTTGGAAAACATTACTGTAGAGCGTCACATTGCTTTTATCCTTAGCGATAGGTAGGGGGCAAAGATCCTAACATGGGGCCCGCTTCAGGATGAGGGGGTCATGCTTCATACAACACATTTCTTAGATATTGGAGTAATGAAAGGATGATAAAAAAATGGGGCGGCATTTTGACGCTGCCTAGGGGCGGCATTTTGTCTAGGGACGTCACTGATCAGATTAGATGTTTTATGAAGCCGTTTCTAGAGGTCAGGGTTACGTTTCGACTTATGACTACTAAATGATTATTTTACACCGGAAGAAGCCCGCCTGTAACAGGGTACTGACCTACGTAGGTAACTTTCTAATAGTAACATTATATATTAGGTAGTCTGCGGCCCAAAATTATAGTAAGTTGGTATAAAACTATTGTTAAAGTATAGTTGGCCACATTGCAATCAATAAAAATAGTTTTATTTTTTCTATTCTGAATATAGTACATAATAGTAAACATTTTAGTATTTCTAAAAAAAAAACCAAAAATGTACGGGTAGGGAATTTTTACTGTTCATCGGAAAACTTGATGGACGATTTTTTTATAATCCAATTTATTTATTAACCGACTAAAGGTATGCTGAAATTATGTCAAATGCAGTTCCAATTAATGAATATTATATTTTTAGGACTTATAGATGGCTTACTTTCGTGGAAACTTCTCATGCCATTTGGGCGATTGACATATTGTGCATATCTTGTGAATGGAATTGTCGAGCTGCATGGGTACGGAACATTAAGGAACTCAACACATTTGACCGTGTTTAATTTGGTAAGATTGCTATTTACATGAATTAATATAATAACATAATTATTATTGTTTATATTATCATAATATTGTAAGGAAGAATACATAATTATTTCAACTAACTGTAATACAAATAATTACTTCTTATTGTAAGTACCTACCTAGAATTTATACCAATTACTGATTGATTACAAAAATACATAAGTACCTACTTACTTAATATATTTTTTTCTTTTTTATTAAAAAAAACCCAAAAATCTACTACGATTATAACCCTATGTTGTCCAGGTCTGTTGAGAGCAGCTTTCTTCAAATTTTGGTGGCCCAAATCTCTTTAAATCCAATCCTCCATCTTGTTAGAGTTCGATCAGATGTTTATCTCGAATACTTATCACTTTTTTTATTATGCGTGACACGTCCATCCCATGTTTTTGTCATCTAAGGTGACTCAATTTTATGGACTGTATGAAATAAACAGTAAAGAATACACTATACCTAATCCTCCTGTACAAAGTCTAGGTATAGCTCATTACTTTATCTCCATCTCTACCTTGACTGTATGCTATCAATTTATGAGTAGGTAACACTATGTAGTGATATAATTACATATTATTTTATACCTATCTCGTAATGTCGTCATTAGCTGTTTTAAAAATAAAAAAAATAAGACCGCTGATAATTGTTGTTTCATAAAAATACACAAATAATGTTGTAACGGAGAGACTCAAAGGTAGAGCACTAAAATATTAATTTATTCTTTATTTTACTTTCAGTTATTCTTGGCATTCTCGCATTTGCTTCAAACATTTTCACTAGCGCTCGTATTATGCGTGATGTTTGAGTCACCACTTCATGGATTTGAAAAGATACTACTCAGTGTATTTGGTATGAGAATGCTAATTTTATTCTGACTTTTAACGTAACACTTATATTAATGCCATTGGTATTGTTAAAATATATCTATATTAATATTTCAGGAGGGATACCTCGCCCAAAAGCCTCAGAGAAAATGGGTGACTTAGAAACAGCTGTTGAAAATAATGTGAATAATAAAGGATAATAATTTTAAATATCGCTCATTCTAATGAACATGTCACTATGTACCTGATAATTTTAGATTATATCATAATTATGATTGATTTTTTGTGATTGAAAAGTTGTAAAATGTAGGTACCTACCTAAATAAAAATAAAGGTAGGGTTACATAATTGAAATGTATTATTTAAATATAGAGCCGGTCAAAATATGTGTTTGAATTTTTGTATACTCATGTTTTATATAGGTACATAAATAGCCCTAAGAAACTAAAAGACGAACCTCTATTCAATAAATAAATATTAATGAATTTGTTGTTTTTTTTCATTATGTAGGTACCTAGTGGTAATCTCCTATATATTATTATCCTAAGAGATTTTGGAAAACGCACTAACAGCTCATTTAAGCGACATTTTATTCTTATTTTTACATCTTCACTTCGAAATGTGCGCTACCGATTGAATTGAACACATTTCAGAAATTTTCCATGATTTTACGTGTACGTGACGTTTATATCCGATATTTTCTTACATACCGTATACAATCGCAATATTTACTGTTTACGCCTCACAGAATGACGTCTTCGTCGCTTAAGACATTATAATCCTTTATTTGACAAACGAATTCGAATATTTTTATTCAAATATCGTAATGTAGGCATTGGCGCACTTTTTTCCGGTCAAAAAACCATAATCTTGGTACAATTCACTACGTAAATAAAAATCTGACAGGCACGTCCGCCACTGGTGTTCCAAATTTGATTCTTTTTAAATACTTTTTTATGGCTGGCATGTTTACACGTTTGCAACAATGTAGTACTAATATACTTTTGAGTACGATATTTATATTAAAATGCATTTTGACAGATTATTCCTAATTGGATCGACTGGTACACATACTTTATTTAATTTAATCATGTTCCCGAGAGATATTAAATGCGAATTAATTCATAACATCGCCTCAAAAATGAAATAGGTACCCATAACCTCAAAATTAATGTAACGTCATCATTTGTATACACACAATATAGTGTTCTTTTTTTTGTTTTTTAGAGTATGGCTATAAATAATATTTTTTTGAACCAATGAAAATTATTTAAAGCCTGGATATAAATATAATTTGAAATTAAAATTCATTTTTGACAAACATCGGATCGACTGATACTTATACTTTATTTGATTTAATCATGTTCCCGAGAGATATTAAATACGAATTAATTCATAACATCGTCTCAAAAATTAAATAGGTACCCATAACCTCAAAATAAATGTAACGTCATCATAAAAATGTATACACACATAGTGTTCTTTTTTTTAGTATGGCTATAAATACTATTTTTTTGAACCAATATACTTATTCATATCGTCGTCATCATCATCATCATCAACCAGGATCAATCCACTGCTGGATGAAGGGTTCCGCAACCTCTATTCTACTAATATCGGTTTAACGAATTTGTGATATTATACCTATTTCTATCGTCTTTATCATCATCGACCTGAACCAATCCACTGCTGGATAAAGGGCTCCCTAGCCTAATTCTACTCCTTTCTGTCATAAGAATTGCTGTATTAATCAAAATCGGTGATATTATATTTATATACATATTCATATCGTCGTCATCATCATCATCACCATCATCAACCAAGATCAATCCACTGCTGGATGAAGGGTTCCGCAACCTCTATTCTACTAATATCGGTTTAACGAATTTGTGATATTATACCTATTTCTATCGTCTTTATCATCATCGACCTGAACCAATCCACTGCTAGATAAAGGGCTCCCTAGCCTAATTCTACTCCTTTCTGTCTTATGAATTGCTGTATTTATCAAAATCGGTGATATTATATTTATCTACATATTCATATCGTCATCATCATCATCATCATCAACCAGGATCAATCCACTGCTGGATGAAGGGTTCCGCAACCTGATTCTACTATTATCGGTTTAACAAATTTGTGATATTATACCTATGTCTACCGTCTTTATCATCATCGACCTGAACCCATCCACTGCTGGATAAAGGCATCTTTAGCCTGATTCTACTCCTTTCTGTCATTTGAATGGCTGTATTTATCAAAATCGGTGATTTTATATTATATATATTTATAATTCCATTATCATCATGAGCCTTATCAAGGCCTCATCAAGGCCTCTCTAAGTTATTTGTATTTTTGTCGGTCATATGAATTGCTATATTTATCAAAATTGCTGATATTATATTTACCCATTCATAATATCGTCATTATCATCATCATCTGGATTAATCCACTGCTGGATGAAGGCCTCAAAGCTGATTCCATACCTTTGGGTCTTATAAATTCCTATTCTAATCAGAATTGATTTATTCCTCTCAGATGTATACATTGCTTCATTATTTATCAACATTTTTTTCGATATGAATGTCCCGCACCAACATTGAAACAAAATAATGTTAAAATTTATTTTTTACATTGCTTATGTACCTTCTTCTATTCTAAATGGGCCCCGCGGGAGATTAATATTCACGTTATATTGGATCGCTATTTTCATGATAATCACATATTGCTTTGTATTCGAGCGGTTCAGATGTATAATTTATCATATTTAAATGCACGTGATTTAACGAAACATTCATATTACCTATACACATATTATATCAAAATGTCAGTGGTAGCAATCGGTGATTGCCAGCTGTTTTGCTAGACCTAGCAGCCTGAGGTGGTATCAGGCAACATTCTGAAGGCCAGACTCCAGGCTAAACAACGCGGATGACCTCAAATTTGTATTGGCAGTGACAAGTGAAAACTATGGCATCGTCTATGCATTCTTCACAATAATTGTATTCAAATCCAACACCATGTCATTAGGATGCCAAGCTGTCTGCAAGACCTAGCGAGACAGACTGGCGAGAGCCAGCTGGCTCAGCTAGTAATGATAATCAGTGCATGTCTCTGAAGCCATGACTGTTCAACACTAAGAATAATTATAAATCTAAGAAAAGTGTGTTTTGTAGGTATTCTCTTAATACAAACTATGAAGTTACAAAATCGATGCGATGCAGATTTTTACTATCACCGTATTATTGGTAAAAAATGATTCTTCGTGCAAGGAAATTTATTGAATCTCGAATGTGTAGATAGGTACATAAAATTTACTATTGTTTTTTTTTAATCTGAAGTAATAAATATTTATTTACCTAGTTAAATATGTAAAATAAACTCGATGAAGTTGTATTGTTAAAATGAAACAAAAATTGTTTCGATAAACCTACCTACATAGCGGTCCACGAAAATGATAATAATTATACTGGGTCGTGGTCATTGGTCAAAAGAGCGCTAATTACTATTACATTCGGCGGTGGTTATTTTATGTTTGAGAAACGCTGTTCAGCGGTATGTTATAATGCAAATGAAACTATAAAATATTGATTGAATTTTATTCTATATTATCGTTTTATTATCTTTAAAATCATTTAATAGAAGTCAAAATAGCAAAAATTGAAATTCCAACCTTTTGCGCAGGAGGTGTCGAAATATTAGACTGATGGGAGAGGAACAAAAGAGAAAAAAATATGCAGAAAATAAAGGGCGAAAATTAGAGAACACAGAATTAATGGGAACTGAAATACCTAACGGGTGTAGAGTAACAGGCAACCGATCTCTCGTGTGGAAGAATATGGATGGAAGAAAATACGATATTTTAAGATTGGAAATGGAAAAAAATTGACAATTAGGGTAAGGTTGATTGGATCACTTAACTTTGTGATGGTGTAACTCATCAAATATTATTGATAAAATAAAACAAATTGTTCATTTCAATGTATTATTTATTTTATTATGTATACACTTAGCATCAGTCCAATAAAATGAACCATTTTCGAGATTTAACAGGAAAACCAAATTTTTGTTTGTTGCCGTCTTTGGACCTCATGCTCCTTGATTGGACCACTAGGTTTCCATCATTGGACTTTGAAAAAATAATAATAATTTATACACGTGGTCTAATCAAGGTGCTTTATAATAATATTTTATAAAAATGAAACAAAAGCACATTTTAATAATAGAAGGTATCGTATATTATAATAGCATTGTAGATAATTATTATTTATGTTTTGCCTAAAGGACAAATATATTTTTTTAAACCTTTACTAACGCAAGCGCAGACTTCGTGGATCTAGGCTTGACACATTTATTAGGCATTGTATCATATCTTCTACCGAACACTGGAGGCAGATTTTGCGAAACCATTTCTCAATATCTTTATTGCATTTTTGAATTGAAATCTTTTTTGACTTTTTCGCCTTTTGTTTCGGCGTCTTGACGCTTGCTCCAAAGTCTTTTTATACGGTGACAATGTCAATTCCGTTGTGCGTTGTGTTTTACTACTTCTTTCTCGTAATTTTTGTACAATCTTTTTAGCGCCTGGAGATGTAATTATCACCTATGTGAAACTCAACACTGGTGCATAGAGTTGGTTTTGGTGAACATAAATATTAGTTGGATCTTTACTAGACACCACAACTGGCTCCAACATATCAACTATTTCTGTTAAATTAATATTATTGTGTATTGACAGAATATGTGCCGTTTCTTCAACTGCCGATAGTTTTGAATTCGTAGATAAAGGATCTTCTTCATTCTGGATTTCTGGTGCAGGCAATATTGCAGGAACATTCTCCGATTCTTCATGGGCTGTCACAAATTCATAGTCAGCAAATACATCTTTATTCGGAGGATAAATGCCTGTCTTCAGAAAGCCATTTGCAGCCGTACCGACAGAAGCAGACCTAGAATAGGCTTTTCCAAAGAGCATAGATACTTGAAATGTCGTTACACATCTTCCCGGGTTTTGACGAAGCCATTTTTCGGTTTCACATCAAGTGGCTGTAGTTTGTGGGATGTATGTGCTGGAAATGAAAGCATTACTACACGATGTCTCTTTGCATATACTATGCATCCAAGTTTTTGGTGTGGGTTGTGTGACCGTCCAGTATAAGCAAAACTTTTTTTTCTGGAGATGGCTATACATTCTCCACAAAAAGTTGCATCCATAGAAAAAATATTTCTTTATTAATATAGCTACTGTCTGGGTTGAAAGCAAATATTTAACCAGGTGGTGCTCCATCTTTCAATTCATCTTTGGCTCTCTTCCGTTTAAATATGATAAGCGGGGGAACGAATAGGCCAGCAGCATTAACACAACATACAGCTGTGGTCGTTGTACCACGTTCTCCACTAGTGATTGCTCCAACTTGGTGCTTATCCTTCAATGACAAAATTTTTCTAGGTTTTCTCTGCACGTTGGAGAGACCCATTTCATCAATTTTGAATACACGCTGAGCATCGTTAATGTCATGCATATCCATAGATGTCTGAAGTTTATCAAAAAAATCTTTAACTGTAGCTTGATTAAATCCGGTAGCTTTGTTGAATGAAGTAGCTCTCGGTTGTCGTAGGCTCAAGTTCGGACGCCGCTTCATAAACCCGTAATACCATTTCTTTTTTTATTCTTTATATTATTTTGCTCAGCTAATTGAAATGCCAATCGCCTGAAATCTACTGGAGTGATACTATACAAATAACTTTCAAGCTCGAGAATATGTTCGCAAAGTTCTGTCTCTAATTCTAATGGTAGATCACCTTCGGAACCAACTGTCTGAATTTCTTCTTTAGCTTTTTGATTGCTTCCATCTAGTCTTCGTTTCAGTGTCGCTTTAGGAACTCCAAACATTCGACTTGCCTCGTTCAAGCCTACTTCTTTTTTCCTTAATGCCTGTAATGCCAATGACATGCTGGGCTCATTTCGGGTATAGTAATTTCCTCTCTTCGCCATTTTGGAATTCAAAAAGAATGCGAGCATACCTGCACCGGTTTAAAATAACACCTGATAGAAAGTGTCCATGCGACGACGGAAGCGACCAGGACGTCCTACATTTACTCCTAGATTGTCAAATCTTTAGCAAGGAGCGGCACAACCTGAACTTTTTATTACAGATGGCAGATGCGGACATTCGAGACCTTCCGGGGACCATGGCCGGAAGAGATGCCCTTTTTAATTTCTGTATTGATGTAATAAAAAGAATAAAAATAATAAATGGTGACACGTAAAGATGATTCATGCCTTTCAGATCCAGTGAGTGCAATCATATAAGATAGGATAAGTATATACTTAGAACATCAGTCCAATGCGATATTTCTTCTACCACGGGAAAAATCGCAGTCCTCAGTTCCCAATGAATACGACAAAATATTCATCAGAATCACCTCCGCCTTGCGCTACTAAGAATTTTCCAGGGTTTTTGCAAGGCGGTTTCATAGGCCCTGGCCGAATTTAAATTAGCAATACCCGATGCGGGTAGAAGAACAGTTTTCAATAAGGCATATTCTCTCAGCCGGCACAATTTTCATTTGACTAGCATCAAGTAGAGTAGTTTGCGTGCCAAAGTCCTTAAGAAACCTCGATAGTAAATGCGAGGTATCCATGAAGGCATGTAGAAAAAAAAAAAAAAATGTGAAAAATGTTATAAAATCATTCCCATGATTGGACCGGTCCAATGGTACAGGTTACCCATGGTCCAATGATAGCAACTACGGCTGCTGTCACAAAAACAAGTTTCACAAAAAAAATAAAACAAAGTATTAGCGCAACAACTATTATCATAGTTGCAAATAGTAATAAATTACCTAATATAATAAAATTGATGTAAGTACAACCGATTATAGTTAATATAATCATACTTAAGGCGTATATTATCAAAACCTGATTAACTCCACGAACACAATTGTTGACAAAAGCGAAATAACTGCTGTGGGCTTAATTATCACAAATTATAAGAAAAGTTAAAAAATAAAGAAGTGGATAATAACACGTCACCTGCCAGGTTACTAATGTGAAAGCAACGTTTAAAAAGTTATTTAGTGTTTAAAAATCCGCTTAGACAGGCTTTGATACATAACATCAGATTTGAGTAGTTTTTGAAAGTCAATCACATGGATATAGGCTTTTTTTGAAAGGAAATAAAGTGGATTGAAATACAATTTATGCCAGGGGTGTATGGCGGAGTAAGCAACAATGAAAGATGTGTTATATTATTTATTTTGGAAAATTATCGTTTTCTCAAAAAAAAGAAGGCTCAATTTACCGAGAGCTTTCCGCGGGAAACGTCAGATTTTTTTATTCAATACTGAATACTTGAAAGTATCTAAACTCCACTTGTTGAGCATATACAACCAAGGCAAAACCGCTATTATAAGCGTAGACAATAAAATACGGTCACAGAGAACAGTGAAATATTTTAATAAACTTAATAATTAACAATACAGTTATTACGTTGGCGACAATACCTATGTAATAAAATATGTAAGTACCTATTTCTTTCGAGCGTTGGTTATATTTCGGCTTTTTTTTTTAAATAAAGCTACCTCTTTGTCAACCTTGTAAATGGCCAATTTTGAAACAATAATAATAATTAATGTCGTCTACGTTGCAATGCAGATACGTTTCATAAGACACTTATTTACATAGGTATTTCAAAGTTTTTTCGTTGGCCTTCAGGACAAGTATTAAGTTATAATAATATAATATTAAGTTGTAGTCTACCCCTAGGCTGAACGCATAACCGAGAAAATTAAGATTTAAAAAAATTTCGAGGTTAGTTTGGTATATTTAATATGAAAGATAACACTCTTCATGAATATTTATGATATGTATATTATGCCGAAACGTAAATTTTAAGTAGGAAAAGTGGCATCTTAAGGGTATACCTCAGTTGAGGCACGGTCTAAAAAGATCGTGGCTAGGCGATGCGCGGATTGCGGGTCGCGGGTGCAAATGACGCATGCCAAACGAAATATAATTTGTCATATAAATCCAACATGCGTCCATTTAATGTTCTGTTTATTGTTCTATCAGTAACAATAATAATATATTCATTGACGTGTTTTCTTTTTAAATTAAATGGGTAACGTTTTTAGTCAACTTTACACGATTTAAGAATTAATACCCCCGTCGCCATCACGAAACAAATTGACTTGTTCCCGGCTTGACGTTCTCTCTCCGAATGGCAGCGAGTCCAAAATTTCGTCGTGCCTATAGTTGAAAATTATTTGCCGTTTCACTGATGTATCAACTTAATGAAAATCAGTGACGTTTAATTTCAATCAGTGTGAGCCGTTTTATCGAGACTGTATTGATCGAGCCATTTGTTTGTGGAAGCGAAATGCTTTCGTGAGGCTCATAAACTGGAGCCTGCTTTATTTATTATACATTTAAATGAATGAATACGGATGCAGAATACTGACTATGGAAATATATTATAATAATCATAAGAACAATCACTAATCAAAGAGTAAATAAAAGCCATCCAAGCAAAGAGATTCTCAGTAAGTATATTTAAATCTCTTTGCATCCAAGCCATTTTCACTCGTATTTCTTATTTTATTGATAAAATTTGAGTCGGAATTATCTGAAATTATAACAATGTCGTTTAGTTAACACGGCTCAATTTTATATAAAAAATATTGTTATCTATAACGTTATTTTGAAAAATATTCCTTATTTTCGCATAATTATTTAGAACGTTTTTATACGAAGGTTTAAGCCTCAATTACATTGCGCTTCTTTACAAGCTGTTTATTGGCGAATTTACAATCTGCCTGTAAAGTCACCCAGTGTAATCATCGAATAAGCCAATAAGCAGGTTGTAAACACTATACCGATAAAGTTGAAAGCCGGTCAACTTTACACGATACACGCCGGCGTGTGGGCCTACTGCGTCTGCGCAGTAGAGCGCAGTACCAACCTCCCGGTAAAAAAAACGAACTACGTTCTGTCAAAAAGTCACTGGCTTGTGGCTTCTCAGCGAATGGAAAGTTTTGTGTGTGATCATCAAATCGCAGTAGCTGAATCGCCCGCTTTTAAATTCGCCAATAAACAGCTCGTAAAGAAGCTCAATGTAATTGAGGCTTTGGCTCGCACAAACCAACGCGAATATTCACCAAGTACCCCGTCAAAATATCCCGAAAAAAGCACCCGCCATCGGTACGGAAGGTCCAGTCAAAAGAGTCTCAAAAAAGCCAAAGCCGCTGTAATGCTCCCTACTTACCTGTTGTTAATGAACAAACGAAACATTTATTCACGCAGGAGATCTAAAGATACAATGAAAGCCATCAACTCATATATTTAGCTATTTTTTGAGACTCTTTTGACCGGACCTTCCATATCGATGCGGGTGCTTTTTTCGGGATATTTGACGGGGTAAATGCGAATGGATGGCAGTGTCGGAGACAAATTGTATCAATGATAATATCAGAATTCTGTACCTCAGAGCAGTGTTGCCATATCTACTGAAATTTCAGTAGATCTACTGATATTTTTTGCCAATATACTCAATTTTTGATTTTTTTTCGAAATTCAAGAAATCTACTGATATTTGTGTTTCTCCATAATTGTAAGTTTACTGATGATTATTTTAATAATAAACTTGAAATGATTTACGCACGATCTTTTTTAATGTGTTACACTTCTAAATTGACTAAGAAAGCATTGTAACTCTACCCAAGTGCGCCATTTTACCTATTAATATCATCATTGTTTACAATAAATTAATATTATTAGTTATTTTTATCCTTATTAGTCTTAAATTATATCAAAAATACTACATTTTCCAAAATCTACTGATATTTTATGAAATCTACTAAATTTTTTGTCAAAATCTACTGAAATTTTAAATTTTGACTTGGCAACACTGCCTCAGAGGCAGGAGAAGAGACGAAAGTTCGTATCATTGAACCTGAACTGAACGAATCAAATGGCACCGTTGGATTTATTTGATTTGGAACCGTTTGGTAGAATGTCCACGGAAACGCTTTTCTGACAACTAATTAGTGTTGCCAGTACTTAAAATTAATTCATTATATATTTAGTCTCTAAAACAGAAACATATTTGAAACGTCAACTTGTTATGAAATTCTAACCTCCTATCGTGGTCTACAATAATAAAAATTTAACAAACTGTCGTATTCATTCCTTTTAAATATACAAAATATAAAGAATGCTTCATAAATAGGTAGCCATTTAGTTAATTTATAAGATTTATAGGTATGACGAGTTTTTAAAAATTACTTTTGATTAGAGCTTTTCATAATTATTGACCACTTGTTCATGTCGACAGCATGATATTGTGACTTAGACGACAATCGAACATATTAAATTCGTTAGGTAATATAAAGATCATTCCGGGTTGATTTAACACAGTTTGTAGTTTAGAATCTCCGTTACAAAATATAAATAAAATGAAAATAAATTCTTTGTCTGACATAATAATTATAGTAATGATATTAAATCGAACTTGCATAGAAAATAGTGCTGGATTTTGAGATAATAACACCAAAAGCGGCGTCTTGTTCGCGTATGGTTATGCTTATGAATAATAGGTATTGATTATTAATCTATCATACATATAATTCAAGTGAACTCCTATGGTGTAAATATCTAACATATTAATATGAACACCTCACGATATATAAATGCCGAATTATCAACACTTTGACAGATTGCCATTAGTCTATGGATCGTCCGAATTGGTTTGACGTTTCATGTCAAACCATTTCTGATGGTCCGAGAACGGTTTGATTTTCAATGATACACTGAACCAAACGTCAAATCTCAAACCATTTCCGGTCAATGTCACCACCTACCTGTAGGTAGGTGTCTTCGCCTAATAAATTAATTAGTAATAAGCCGACATGTAAACCTGATCTCTAACTAAACGGCTTAGTAAAACGCCTAAAACGCTTCCTTGTCTAATCATATATAATTTTATTGTTTATCTCTTCACAGGTTTTTACGCTACCCGTTCGGTATGTAAACATATCGAACGGGGCATCGATTGCTACGAACAAGGTAATACAGTATAAAAGAATGATGGATGTGAAATTGCTTTGTTCTGCACAATAAAACCTGTGATTATGTAATATAAAATGTTAGATATAAGTTTATTATGTAATTGTATATTAGTATAAATGGGCCAGAATGATTGTCAAAATAAAGAGACGAATGCAGTAGCGAGAGGTTATAATAAGATGTATAAAATGTTATGTGGAACACACTAATCGAATGATATTTCCATCTATAAACTCGTTAATAATAAACTAATAATTATAGAATCAATGTATAACGTGGCAACACCAATAAAGCGCATAGCAACAGAAAGTCAAACATGTCGGGACATGTTCGTATCGTAGATAAACGGGCATAGCAACGCACCAACGGCCGGCCGATGCATTGGTGTGTGTGCATCGGCGGGCCTACGCAATAACTTCAGTAGAGTCTCTTAAATTTAATTTTTATGAAATATTGTTCGATTCTTGTGTTCATCATATTTATATTTATCGTCTGTAATATAAAGCATGAGGAAATTCGCATATTTAAGAACGAATAAATTCTTGATGGCAACCAGCGTGAGCTTCGCCAATTTCTGATCAAATAAATTAAAATCATGACCTTATATAGCTGCGCGGGAAAGAGACAGCGATATAAATCGGGCAAGGTGGGGGCATATCGCCGATCGATATACCCTTGGACATTGAAACCGAATTTCCTTTGCAAGAAGTAGTATTTTGCTATTTGTTGGAAATAGTAAAATATTATTTCATATTACTATATAAGACGTAGTTTTAAGAATAAATTGTTATCATTGTAAATATATAATTGTTAAGGGTAAAGGCAACAGACAGGTTTTACGTCGTAAAATCACAAATGTTTATGTGAAGGTCGATGGATAATAATTACAGGGCCTATTATTATGTCAATATGTACCTAGTAAGTAGTTGTAAATGCATGTAATTTAAACGCTAATCAAATCGTGTGTTTACTCCTGGCATAAGACTAAAACCGCGAGTTTATGCCGGAGATAGCTATTTAAATGCTCTAAATAAATTCATATAAAATCCATAGAATTAGATAGACGATATTTTATAACGTCAATATATCCATCCACGTGCACAGAATATATTATCTCTTGATACTTGGTCCTTCTGACAAACCAGTAAATTCTTATTAAATAAACAAGAGGTAACATGTAGTGCGAGCTAACGATAATAGTAGAATCTTTGGTCAC
Source organism: Rhyacophila brunnea (assembly GCF_057557595.1). NCBI lineage: Eukaryota > Metazoa > Arthropoda > Insecta > Trichoptera > Rhyacophilidae > Rhyacophila > Rhyacophila brunnea. The sequence goes on from NW_028233350.1 coordinate 26,680,663, forward strand.
CCCTTCTCAAACTCTTTGGACCAATTAGAATAAGGGAGGCTGCTATAAAAGAGGGCGCATCCGAGAGATTTTTATCAGTCTACCGGATCTTCTCTCAGGAACAACATCTTCTCTACTAGCAGCCTCTCTTCAAACACTCTGGACCAGTCTCACCAGTTTTGCCGCGCATCTCTTCGCTTCTTGAACGCCAAAGTACTCCCCGGTGAGAGTTTCGCATCCCGTTTACCTACGGGTGTGAAATATCTCTCGCGTTCGCTGTAATCGGGCGTCACGTTTACTTGTCTGCCGCCTTCACCTACATTGGCCTGTAAAAATATTATCTACTGGACGCTACATACTGAAAATAAACCGAGTCATTACCGACTTTTTCAAAAGGAAACAGCGTTATTATTAATAACCCCTCACCGACTGAGCTAGGAAAATTCATCAACGAAGTGCGCAGTGGCGTATCGTTGAGGGGGTGTTGTTATCAACTACAATTATTTGTATGTATATTGTCTATGGTTTAATTTGATTTGTTTCGTTCATGTTGAAAGAAACGAACCTTGAACTGTCGAGCTGTGTGGATATGTTTTTGCATCGCTATTATTTCGCTTTCGTTATCTTCAATTTTGACCCTGCTATTCACAAGTTTTTGATCCCGTTTCTTCACTAATACCTTCGCCTGCCCTTGGAATACGATTTGTGAAACTTTTGTGGGTTTTCCCCTTAGACTTTCCCGGGAATTGTCACTTTTTCCTTGCACTGAACCAGCAATGAACTCGTGAACAATCATGTTTTTGAATAATTTTATTGCTCCCGTGTAATTATAAATCATTAATTTAATTAGTTTAATTATCATTATAAGTTATTAATATATGTAATTAGCGTTAAGCTGGTTATCGAAGTTTGGTGTTTTAAAATAAGTACTATTTCTATTCCTTCGTTTAATAATAGTTACCTAATTATTGTAACAATATAATATTTATTGTGCGATAAATTGTGTTTGAGTGAGTAACGTGTGACGAGTGTTACCTAGCGCCATGGTCAACCACAAAGGGGATCCCATGCAAGTGGAAGGAATGTCCACCTGGAAGCGGAAGTTGGACGTGGCTGAGAGTATTGATGACCCCAAGCGGGCCCCCAAGGCCAAGGATAAAAGACCTGATAAAGAAAAAGAGAAAGACAAGCAGAGCGCTTCCACTTCAAAGGGCAAGGGCGTTAAGTCAAGGGCTGGTTTAGCCTCAGCATCTTGCGAGGAGATCAGTCCCGTGGCTTTGAGTATTTTCTCTAAATCTCAGGAGAGTGCGTCCAAGGCGACGATTGCCATCAAAAGGCCGCTTGCCACCCTCGAGAAGGACAGTCGTATTGCCAGAGCAATCGTTAACGCAGTAGCCGCGGATCTTGAGATGGCAATCACTGAAACGTGGGCCATGGCGATAGAGCTGGAGGCGCACAAGGCAATTGTGAAGGGTCGTGCCTCCTTAACGAGAGCCAAGCTCCTTCTAATGCTCCTCCCAGGGCTCTTTGGAGTGACGAAACCCGTAGAGAGGCTCAACCAACTAGAGCCTCCGAATGGCCACCAGTTCCTCCGAAAACTGTCGCTAGGCCGGAGGTGATGTTTTATCCGACTAGATAGTCAAGAATCGACTGCCACAAAGGAAAAGGTCGTGAAAACTATAGTGCCTGAAACTTTGAGAGTGCACATCACCGGGGTACGCAAGATCCGGAGATGCGGGATCATCGTGCATCCCAAAAGTGACGACGAGGCTAAGCGGCTCATGGCTGCTCCTGGGCTGACTGAGGCCGGCTTAAACGCCCAAGTCACGGGGAGAAAGCTTCCCCGCGTCATAATTTTTAATGTACCCATTGAGACGACAGAAGAGCAGCTCAAGGAGGCAATCATAAACAATACCCAGGAGGCGTCTGGCCTTGCATCTGAGAGTTACGCTGGAACCAAACTGAGCCACAAGGCGGGACCGAAGGCCGAACATTGTCATATGATAATGTCGATCCCGGGAAAAGCTCGAGAGGCGCTGCTTAATGATGGGAGACATTTCATGGGGTGGAATTCGTTACCTGTGCGTGACTTTTGCGGAGTTGTCAAGTGTGCAAAGTGCCACTTATACGGACACATGGCGAAGGGTTGCAACGCCAAGGTTACAACGTGTGGCCACTGCACTAGAGCAGAGCATGACAGAGCGGACTGCCCCACCGCTGACGAACCGGGCAAGTGCCCTGCCTGCACGCGCTACAAGAAGCCGAACGGCCACTTGGCCACCGACCCCGACTGTTCCGCGCAGCTACACGCTATTGTGGAAGAAAGAAGCCGCACTGATTACTGTCCGCAATGATCTCCTTCGCTCAGATCAACGTGAGCAGAGGTCGAGCCACATCTGCCGAGCTGCTTGAGGTTGCTAGGGATCAGAATACGGACATAATTATGATACAAAAGCCATACGCCTTTGGTCCCAATCGGGGCCTAAGCGGTGGCCGTATCATACAAGCTACCCCGAAATCTCTAGCTTGCATATTTGTAATTGACACCGCACTGACTGTGTTGTATCTCGCGCATCTATCCAATGAGCTCTTCGCGATGGTGGAGATTGCTAATAACGGGGGCTCTTCATTGTAGTTATATCTGCGTATTTTCAGTACAGTTCTTCTACCCTGTATTGCACAAAACAACTGGAGAAAATCCTTTATGCTTGCAGAGCCAATCAGATAATTGTTGGGGCGGACGTTAACGTCCAGTCCTTGCTCTGGGCCCCCCTGGGCCCAGACCTAACAAGGACAGTCCGGAGCCACTCGAGGAGCTCTTGGCCGCCTTTGATTTGACGGTGCTAAATGACCCTGACGGGCCGGCCACTTTCTCCACCGGAAATGGTGAGTCACATATTGATGTCACCCTGACATCCAGTGGCGTTGCCAGACACGCCGTGAACTGGCAGGTCCACGTGGACGCGGTGGCTAGCGACCACCGTCTGATCACATTTTTGTTCAGAGTTGCGGGAGATGCGGCCCCATTGAGCCAAACCGAGAGCGTACTGCTTCCCAGGTGCTTTCGGACGAGCGGTGTCAATTGGGATGCTTTTGACGTCAAATTTGATGGACTGGCCTCTGCCATGTCGGCTGACGATCTCCACCAAAGAGCCAATGACTTGAATGCGTTCATTACTCAAACTGCGGAGTCCACGCTGGGTAGTACCTCTCTGAGGCCACCCAACCTTGCGCCATGGTAGATACCAAAATTGACGTCTTTGAGAATGACCATGAGACTTGCTCAAAGAAAATTGCAAAGAGCTAGATGATCTCAGAACGACTTACCCAGAAATGACGAACCTACGGAGATTGCTTATAAATCCGCAAGGGCAAAATTAAATAAAGCCAAGACAAAGCACTGGCGGGATTTTGTCTCTGAAGGCTTAATTACATTGGCAGACGCACAGACCCAACCCGATCCCACGATCGACGCCGACCGTCGTCGCCAGCTATTTGCAATTACACGCAACGATTCAATCTCGTTGGTCCTTGATTTGATTGGTTTAAAATAATAATAGTGTTGCTATTATTAAAAATATAGGTTCAGTGAAAACTAGATATTTCTTAGATTGGTGGCTACACTGAACGCATTCCCACGCAATTTTACGTTAAAAAAACTGAGCTGCAGTGTTGCCATGTTTACTGAAATTTCAGTAGATCTACTGATATTTTTTGCCGATATACTGAATTTTTGATTTTTTTTTCGAAATTCAAGAATCTACTGATATTTGTGTTTCTCCATAATTGTAAATTAACTGATGATTCTTTTAATAATAAGCTTGAAATGATTTACGCACGACCTTTTTTGATGTGTTACACTTCTAAATTGACGTAGAAAGCATTGTAACTCTACCCAAGAGCGCCATTTTACCCATTAATATCATCATTGTTTACAATAAATTAATATTATTAGTTATTGTTATTCTTATTAGTTTTAAATCATATCTTTTTTTACTACATTTTCCAAAATCTACTGATATTTTATGAAATCTACTGAATTTTTTGTCAAAATCTACTGAAATTTTAAATTTTGACTTGGCAACACTACTGAGCTGTCAGCTGTCAAACCTAGCGAGCATCAGATCTGTTAAAATTTACGCGGCCGTTTGACATTTATAGAAAGTTTGTATACTTATTGTTAATTTACATCATAAATAACTGGGCGAGCTTGAATCTCCAAACCAATTGAGTAATTCGAATATCGAAATCGAATAATCCAAAGACTAATTTATTGTAGCGAGTATGGCTAGGTATATTTTAACTGGCTCAGGCGGTCAGGACTCGCCGTAAATGAAAACACTGGGTCAAAAGTTGGCTAACTTCCACACTATATCTTTGGCGTGTATTAATTCGACGAGGACTGTGTCCTCGGTGATACTCCATATATATATATTTTTTGAGTTTTCGCCATCTTGTAGTTGTTCAGTTGAAATCGACCAGTAGAATGAAATGCAGTGTGGCCAAGTCAAAATTTTTAATTTCAGTAGAATGTGTAAAAAAAAATCAGTAGATTCGACAAAATATCAGTAGATTTCTGTTTTAGGAAAAAAAATCGCCGCGGGCCGCAGGTTCCCAAGTTTTCAAAAATGGCTAGTTTTTTTCCCGGCTGGTGGGAATTTTGTGAAATGAAGAAATATCAGTAGATTTCAGAAAATATCAGTAGATTCAGTATATTGCCAAAAATATCAGTAGATCTACTGAAATTTCAGTAGACATGGCAACGCTGATGAAATGAACGACCGTTTGCATGACTCGCGAGCAGTCGCATATTCGGCTATTTTCGTACGCTTTCGCCAATCTTCGCTTGATAATGGATGGATCGCACGACGGATAATAGAAAATTTTCCACTTTCGTCCCGATCGCTCACGATCCTTGAAAACCATAGAGAATAGAGTTTGACAGTCGTGGCAGACGATCGGGCCAGACGCAATCTGCCAATGGAATATGGGCTTGAAATGGGGGCTATAATCTGTGGGGACCGCTTTTCCGCGTGATAAAGCTGGGCTCAAGGCCTGGTAAAGTCATGGCGGCTATGCGGCGCCCCGATGGCACCTTTGCGATGGACAGCGCAGAGTCTGCATCCATACTGCTGGAAGCTCTAATTCCACAGGACATACCTACGGCACACGAGGATGACAGAACCTGTCAACTAAGATTATCTGCAATCTTGCCGTTGGAGACTCACCATTCTCCTGAGCTTACCCAGTCGGAGGTGGGATTAATTTTTGATGGCCTATGATGGAGCAATGTGATTGCCAAAAGGGCGTGGCTTCGAGCGCCTCATGAGATAGTCGGGCTGTATGCTGACTGCATGAACAGGGGCGTCTTCCCGGACTGTTGGAAGAAGGGTCTCCTTAGGATTATACCTAAGATGAGCACACGACCACCGCATGACCCAAAAGCGTACCGTCCAATCACTCTTCTGCCAGTGCTGGGTAAGATATTGGAGCGGTTAATCAGCAGAAGGCTGGAGGACCACCTTGAGAGAATCTACCCTATCTCGGATAGGCAATTTGGCTTCAGACCCGGCAAGTCTACTGAGGACGCCATCAGATTTGCACAGAAATTTGTTGAGGACTCAGAAGGAGTCATTGTGGCAGGCTTCTTTTTGGACATAGCCGGTGCCTTCGACACCGCATGGTGGCCATTAATTCTGTCTAATCTTCGGCTCCGACAGATCCCGGGTGACCTCTTTGCCCTAGTGCAAAGCTATTTTAATAAAAGGGAAGTTATATACGACTCTAGCACTGAATTCATTTATAGGGAGACCACCATGGGGTGTCCGCAGGGTTCCGTGCTTGGCCCCTTGCTATGGAATATACTTTTTGACGATGTTTTGACGTTACCTCTGCCACCGGGCTGCGCGCTCGTCACGTACGCTGACGACCTTCTTTTACTAGTTGGCTTGTCGAGCCGTCCGACACTCGAGCGCGTAGCTAAGGACGCATTATCGAGAATCCTAAACTGGGGTAAGTTTAATAAGCTTGCATTTGCACCTGGCAAAACGGAAGCTATCCTCCTCAAGGGAAGCCCAAGGATAAACATAAATAAGCGATCACCCGCAGTGCGCTTCGGCGACTCTGCTATAAGGTTTTCTCGAGAGGTGACCTACTTGGGGGTCGTTCTGGACGAGAAGCAGACCTTTTTGAAGCATGCTAAAGTAATTGTGGCTAAGGCCAATTCAGCCTATCAGAAGGTTGCTCGCCTGGTGGGAAACAATTGGGGCCTAAAGCCTCGGGCCCTGAGAATCGCCTACGAGGCTATATTCATGGGCATCGCTGGCTATGCCTCCAGCGTGTGGCACACCAAAGCCTTACTGACAATTGTGAAGAGGGCTCTGCTTAGCGGATAGAGGGCTGCTCTGATTGGCCTTACTAAGGCCTATAGGACCACATCTTCGGATGCCCTGGTGGGCCTTGCGGGGTTCTTTCCCCTCGTCTTGCACGTTCAAATTAGAGGATCGATCACTCTCCTTATGAGGAGGATCAATACAACTCTCGCTGGTGTCCCTCTGACACCGCCATCGAGAGTTGGAGGGCGTGAGCTACAGAAAGACTGTATCTGAGCTGGTCTACAAAACCCCATATGCGGCATGGCAGGCGAGATGGCTCTGGCCATCTCCCGCACTTTTGCATTGATGTAATAGTATCTTTTATTTTAGAAATATCGACGATTTTCCCCGGGAAGTATTATGATATAATGTTCATTAATGACTTTCATAACGGGCAGGCACGAGTTTTAGGCTTAAAGCTTTCATCACTAGACTCATGCCATTCACTCTCCGCTGAGTCTGAAATGTTAACACTTGGGCTAGAAGACTTAGAAGAAAAACGCATTTTCTTCTTGACTGCTTTCAATTTACCCATTTTTTTTCTTCCTTTGCTCGCTCATTCAGTTCTTTCTTTCTTTTTCTCTGCAGCTCGTTCTTTTTTCAACCGTTCCATTTCTTCTTTCTTCCTCTTTTTATTTAGACATATTATACATACATATTGTATGACAACTATGACATCGTATTTACACTCTGTGACACCCTGTGACACAGGACGCCAACATAAGAAACGGGTTTTTCGACATATATATGACCGATCGTCATAGAGTGTATTTGAAGCATAATTCTAATACACAGCGTTGGAGCGGAGCTTCCACCAGGAGCATGGAGCAGTGGAGCAATGAGATTTTACCCGGAGTGGAGGCGTAGCACCGATAATTTGTAGGTACCTAGTGCTCCACTATTTCGGATATTTTTTTTAAATGTTTAACAAAAAACCTATACATTTTCAATATTATGACATCGCCTACTATAATTTTTTCCAAAATGAAAGGTCCAATCTCTTTGGCTAAAATACAATAATTTCCTCGACCGCGTCACAGATGTACTGACCTACAAACTTATCTGGAGAATGAGATGGGGAGCCACTGTCGAAAACTACCCAATCACGACTCGTAACTGGTAAAATCAGAAATTCGAATTCTCCGGATAAGTTTGTACCTAGGTTTGTAGGTACCGACCGCGTATTTAATTCGGTGATAAAAAGATGGTAACACTGATTATATTCGTCTGTCTATCGTTCGCGCTTTTGGACAGCTGTAACCTTATCTATGAGCTGTCTATTATCTATGGCTGTAATATGACATGTGTCTGAAGAGAGTGTGCAATACCTATAATAAATTTGTTATTTGTTTGGCATTAACTATTTATTTTGGATTTCTTCAAATGTTGTAGGCTTTTACAATGTTTTTCTATTCAGTTTTTTATCTTTTAGTGTCGTTTTTCCTTGTGTATCCGCCAATTGAATTTATTTCTGCCGGTTTTTCAATACCTCAGATATTTTCATTCTTCTTAGGGTCGGAAGATGAAAATTTCGTCGAGTATCATATTTTAAGAACAACATTGACATTGTTCGTGCATTCGTGTTTACCACTAGGGTATTTTATTGGACTATATTTAAATGACTCTGATTGGGCGAAGATAACCTTAGGCAATGGGATTGTGTATTTTTGGTGGCAAATAATGCTAACCACTTCCATTACTGTTCCTCTTTTAATTTCGTACAAACTTCTCGAATGGTCTAAAGACCAGTGGTCAAACCATCCAATTAGCCGACAGTTGGCACTATTTAGTGGCATATCAACACCCTGGAAGGTTACAGCGGCTCGTTTAAATGACGAGTTTAGGAGGTAGGTGGACTGTTATTTTATTGTAGTTTTTTTTATTTATTTATTTTAAATCATGTTATTTTGCTTACAGCAACTATGATAACATTAATAAAATGAGGTATAATATTCTAATTGAAAATTATTACATCAATTAAGTACAGTGTGACTCCTATATCGAGTCATTTACTTCACCATGGTTGTTTCTGGATCCAAAACCCTTCCCCACATTTATTTTCCTGATACTACATTCCCTGCGCCTATATTTCAGTGTCCTTTCGATATCACGTGGAATTTTATTAAATTTAAAATGCCTAAACCTTTGCGGAAGCAGACAGAGCATTATTCCATTGTAGATGTATTGTGAGGAGGATAAACAATTTTTTTTTTATCCCGTCAATAGTGCCAGCGATAGAGTATCCGCTATGACAAATTAACACGTAAAAAGCACGTGACATGACAGGGACGCTGTGATGTGGAAGACTTGATATAGAAGTTGGTCTGTACTTATATGATTTGTAGAAAATTTTCATGGGAGAAAAACTACTTAACTTGCAAAAATTATAATTCATGTTTATATTTGTCCGCATATCCTTAAGTGTGGAATTTCTGCAAGGGAAATATTATAAATAAAGTCAAACTCGGATATTACGATCATGGATATAGCGAGATCTCGGATGTAACGAGGAAACATTCGTTGACATTTTAGTTTATGATTTTCTCCATACATTTATTCACTTTTATAACGAGCTACTTATCGGATACACCGAGCTAAAAATCGTCAAATTTTTTTTTAAAACTGTTAATGTGTCGATCGTTTAAAACATTTCAATCCTAAACAATAAAACCTGACCGGACATGATGCCGCCGGGTTCGGATTACGTTTATGACAATAGTTAAGTGTCTAAGTACCTATGTAATTGGTGTTTTCGCCGACAATATTAAAAATGTTTCCACGCATACTATGGTTGAAATCGCATCTAAAAAATCCAAGGTTTGTAAAGTCACTAGGTAGGTACCTACCAGCGTTCATCACAGTAAACAACTTCTTTTGTAGTTTATGAATGCCATGCCTATTTCGAGAAAAATTCTAATTGTGTATTTTTGTTTGAATTGCGACTTTTTGTGTAATGTGACCGCTCATTTAAAAATACCTATTCTCTGATATAATGAAGTACGCTTATAACGAGCAAATTCAGTTGGTCCTATCTTCCTCATAATAACCAAGTTCGACTGTATTTAACAATATATATTTAATATGGTTCAGAAATTTGGTGAGATAACTGGTGAGACGGGAGAATATTATTTAATTGTTGACAATAATCGACACCTCATGTGTCAAGTTTTTCGATTTGTTTCTTTCCGTATTTATTTCTCAACAGGTAGTAAATTTATACCAGTAGTTTTGCTTGCCAATTTGACTACATTATTATCCACTTTACATTGCTTTTTCATCACTATTCAATATTCACCAACATCAAAAACAGTTACTTGCACCTTACCCTTGGAAATGCCTTACACAATGATTTGATCAAAATGGCGTGTTTATTTTGTTTTATTATATTATATTCTGTCGTATAAAACTAACTTCAACATGCCGGAGGCGATATGAACACGATCAACACTAGTGACACAGTAATTACAATTAGTCCCACCTATTTTTGTGCATTGGAGGATTGCGCACCTTACGTGTTCTGCGGTACCGCTCTAATGAAATATTTTTTCTTTCTGAAAAGTTTCTAAAAATGAGCTTACATATCACATTGATTGCATGTGATCATCGCACAAGTAGACTCACTGTCATTCTGATGTAACTAAGATTTATAGCATTGTAATACAATAATTTTCTTGCAATTCCAGAGTTAACAAAGTATCCATAACTACAAATACAATAACTAAAGTGATAGTAACAGATAGTTGGGTTTTGAAAGTGAGCTCTTATACTGTCGATATGTGTCACCAAGATACAGCAATATTGGTTGCATTTGAAGTAAGTACTTATTTCTAAAAAGTTTTAAAAATATATGCCAACTTAAATGCCTCAGGAATGAAGCATAGAGTGTATTTTAAACTAATTGGTAGGTATAAAAATATTCAGAATGATTGTGCTTAAATATATGAATTAAAAACCTTGCAACTATATAAGAAAATGCGAAATAACAAAAAAAACAATATGAGCATGCATGGCGGATGTGAATTTTTTTGTGTTATTTTCAATGACAATTTTTATTCAGATTCCAGCAGATCTACTCCGAAGTATGTAACACCGTAACATTATTTTTCTCAATCTGAAATTGTGAAAAATCGTGACAATAATATACTAAGTATGATGTATTCCATGTATTAAGTACATATTTCAGGTTAATGAAACATCAAAAATAATGTTTGTCAACAGTGTGAACTGGTATAACCTAGCATTTTTGGCCGCAAACTGACATTAGTGTCACTACTCAATATATTTTCAACAAATTAGAATGAAAAAGTACCTTGCGGAGTTTATTTATGCGGTTTTATACTCATATTTTGATTGTAATTATTATACCCATCGTCAGATTCATATTCGATGGTATAACTATAACACAATGACTTGACAAACAGCTGATTGTTTAAATAGACTGAACTTTCTTGGTTAAATGTCGAATGAGATATCTTATACCCGTCTTCAAAAAATTTACCGGATATATTTTACTATATTATAATGTTGAATTAAATGAAAATTCAATTGAATTAAACGAGTAGTGAGTAAGTGAAGTTAAGTTATAATATAATAACAGCGGAATTTATTTCCAAATAATACTGTTTGGTGGTACTTACCTATTAATATATTTAATGTAGTCATTTAATGTAGTCATTAAATGTTAATTTATAAGGTTAGAAAAGATAAGGTATCCTAATCACATATACGTCTTTCCTACAAAGTCTTAGAGCCGTTTCACACGGGTCTCCTGTGTCCAGTCACCGGTGTGTCGAGATGCCGCATTTACATTTATTTACATAAATGGACGCGACACTCATGTGTCTCCGTCTGAACATGCCCATTCATTATGTGTAAATGCAGTCGCTCGACACACCGGTGGCTGGACACAGGTGTCCCATGTGAAATGGCTCTTAGATGACGTGGGCAAAGATACCCCAAATTCTTCATTTTGACCTTGGCCTTTAAATCTTGTGACATAAGTATTCTGAAGACTGAAAGTATTCTTTTGATAAAAAAATAGTTTAAGTAAGTACAATGCTTATAATATAATTTTATTATTAATTATGTTAAGGGTTTAATTTTATGTTACAGAGTGTCGCACACAATTTATCACCCCTAACTGGAAGGGAACTTCATTATGTGAATATTGAGGTCAAAGCAATAAACAGTTCTATTAAGCCTTTTAAAATTCGCTTGAATTCAATGTATATCCAAGAATTCCAAGATAAACTGCAGAGGCCTATGATTGTTTTACCAAATGTTGTGTATCACAAATCGTTATTAGATGAATTTTTGGATGTTTTCAAAAAACAAATTGAACGAAATGAAAGATATATATATGAACGTGTAAGTATGACAATATTTTTATTACAATTTATTTTAATAAATAATACCGAATAGGGTTGCAACAACTTGCTCATTCCCAAATCCCGGGATTCTAAATGCTGAAATCCCAGAAATAAGGGAATAGTTTTTACATAATTTTCATTAAAAAACACCTAGGTTTGTGAAAAACAATTTTATATTTATTACAGGTATAAGGTTTTAAATATTACTTTCAAGAGAAAAATTCCATTTGGTAACTTAGAAAAGATAAAAAAAATCACACAATTTAATAAAAAAGGATTCATTTGTCACAGTGGAAAAACACAATTAATAATGGATAATTTTGGAAGAATATTGTTTGAAATATGGCGGTAGCTTAGGATTTGATAGGGATTGCAAAATTAATCATATCGTGAACTTAAAATGAATGCTGCTAAAATGGAGTTAAAGATTATCAACATCTCTTGGTTTCGACAATACAAATAGAAATGCAGAATATAATTGAGGAGCAAACATTCAAAACGTGATTTGTCACACATATGTTGAGCTGTACTCAAAATGGTTTTTTTATTATAAAACTGTTTAAGGAAAGAATTTTAAACCTGGTATTTTGTATAATCCAAAATTCGCGGAAGTGGTTCATTTTTTGATTTGAAATTTGGACAAAACACGATTTGCATGAAACTTGTGGGCAAAACACTATTTGAATGAAAATCAAGGCATTATATTTTTTTATAGGATAAAAGGTTCTTTAAATACTGATTCTGGTTTCCTTTCATAGATTTAAATATGGACTATCAGAATTGACAATAAACGGCATTTTTCAAAATGTGTGACAAATCACTTTTTGAATGTTTGCTCCTCAATTAATAAACACAGTCATAATACTAGACTGTCACACTAGGCTTCATTGAATTAGTTTGTGATTTATAACAGTGTTCCTGTTTCATTAATAATTGACAACCTGCTGCTATATGTATATACATCAAAGTTGTTAAGGCGAAGTCTTCACTGAGCCTTTTTAAAAGAGGCACCTAGCGGAAAAATACGAAGCTTGCAATTTGAGATATTTTTTTGATAATTTACAATTTCAACTGTATTAATTAATAAATATTTATCTGAAAACATTAAAAAGAAAAATATTTTTTATTTTAAGTCATTTTTATAAAAAATATAAATGTGTATAACTTGAAATCATTTTTGTTTATATCAAATCAAGCTTCAATATTAGGACCATACATAAGTAAAATTTGATATAAATAAAAAGGATTAAAGTTATACACATTTATATTTTTTATAAAAATCGATGTTTTTTAAAATAGATATAAAAAATATTAAAACTATGAATTAGTCAAAAATCTCTTAGGTGATGCTTAGAAAACTTAATAAACTAAATTTTAATAATAAATATGACCATAAAATACGTGTAATAATAGGGTGCAGTCCGATTCAACAAATTCACACTTTATTACATATTTTACAATTGTAAATTTATCTTTGACTTAAAATAAAAAATATTTTTCTTTTTAATGTTTTCAGATACATATTTATTCATTAATACAGTTGAAATTGTAAATTATCAAAAAAATGTCTCAAATTGCAAGCTTCGTATTTTTCCGCTAGGTGCTTCTTTAAAAAAGGCTCAGTGAAGACTTCGCCTTAATAGTAAAGGATGTGGCACTTTTAGTTAATTCACTAGGCTTTGTGAAAATAATTGTGAATAGGGGCCTGAACACGTATTGCCTTCCTGTGTTTGCAGAGTGTTTCATTTTATAACAGTGCAGTTAGCATGATACACATTGAATGTAAAAATTATGCGTATTAAAAAAATATGGAATTATGTTAAATATAATCAAGATATTGACGGCTGAATAAACATAAATATTACATGCATACATTCAGTATTACATAATGAATTATTGGTACCATAGTAATTATAATGTGTTATAAGATTGAATCTATAAAACTTGCCTCTCATTTTTTATTTTTTTCATTGTTATTTTTTAGTATAAATATTATTATAAATATAATTTTGTTATTTAATTACTTCTAATTCCTGAGATTCTAGAAAACTTAAATTAATAAATGTTTATATGCATCTACTTATGATAAATATTTAGCACTAGTTATGATGAATTTTATGACAATTCTTGGAAAATAATTAACCTTTTAACAGCCCAGCTGAAAGTACTAGGTATACTCCCCAGGGCCCAGGAATTAATTATATTATAAAAAAATTAAAAGAATAGTGAAAAGTCCAATATAATGCACTTACATATATGAGACCTCAATTGAAGTTCGGCGAAAAAGTTTTTCATACACAATTTCGTGAAAATGTCTGAAAATTTTCAGGTATGGTAGGGTTGTCACAACACTGCACTTACAAGAATTAGTTGATTTTTTTTTTTTTTAATATAAGTATTTTGAAAAATAAATTTTATAGTATTTTTGTAAAATGTCACCATAAATACTTATAGCACTAAGAAGTATACTAAACACATTAAAATCACTAAAAACTTTCTTGTGTATGGAAAATTTCGAAGCACGGTTCAAAACACAGAGCAATGTCGCACTGCTTGCACAAATACCTAGTTTCTTTCCGTCTTTTCTGATTTTTTGTATTGGCACATACATAACATCTTCTTGCCGCATTAATTTTATTGTTAGTAGGTGGTATTTTACCCAAAAAATGTCTTTCTGTTAGCCTAGAGGGTAAGGGTGCTTTTCGCTTCAAAAGAGTTTTTGGTTCTAACTTATGTTTTTCGATCAGTTGTCCGATGACTTTCAATTGAAATTCACCCAGCGGTTGTTTTTTTCCAGTTTTTTGTTGGAACAATACATGGGCATTCAGCAGAGATAAATCTATCAAATGGAAAAAAAGTTTTTTGTACCATTTGACAGTTTTTCTTGTCGAATTTACAGAAGAAATTATCATATCACTACGATCCACAGCACCCATGTTTTTATTGTAATCAACAATGCATTCCGGCTTGGAAATCGGAATTTTAGTCTTATAGTCTACTTTTCCAGTAGGTTTGAAAGTATTGTTGTGAATTGTGGACAACATTGTAACATCCTTTTTATCCTTCCACGCCAAAGCCATAATTTCGTCAGTATGGAATGTATCGGTTTCCCCTTTTTTCAATTTCTTAGTAAATTTGGGCATCCCAATTCTGTTTCTCCTTACGGTTCCACAGGCATTCGTCCGGTGATCATAAAGATACTTGAATAACGTTGGGCTGCTGTACCAGTTGTCAATGTACAATGTATGCCCTAGTTCCAAGTATGGTCCAAGCATCGTTACCACCACGTTGCCCGATATACCGATGTAATTATTTTTCTCAATTTCAGTTTGTTTTCCGGTATAAATGATTACATCTAAGACAAAACCAGTTTTGCAATCAGCCATTACAAAAATTTTTATTCCGAAACGACTAGCCTTCGTCCTGATGAATTGGCGGAATAAAAGTCTGCCTTTGAAAAGGAGAAGACTCTCATCAATACATATGTTCTGATATGGACACATGTACTGCTTGAAAGAAATTTTCAGTTCCTTCAGGACCTGTCTAATTTTATATAGTCGATCTCCGGGAACCTGCGTTTCATTGTCACAAAAATGCAACATTCGATGCATCAGTTCGAAACGATTCCTGGACATGGTTTCGGAATAACATGGTGAAAATAACAATCTGTGGATAGACCAGTGTTCAGATATTTTATTCCGTGAATTCCTTGACATTAGCATACACAGCCCCAAAAATGTGTACATATCATCAATTGTGCAGTCTACCCATCGCCGTAGACGATCACTCAAAACTGTGATATTTTTTGTGGCAAATACAAATTGTCTGTTGGTCTCTCGGACTAACATTTCAACAAAAGAAATATCGATGAAACATTTGAAATAGTCCATTTCGAGTGCATCCGAAGTCAAATTATCAGCTTTGCATCCCGAAACGTTAGCATCGAAGGAAAATGCGCGTGGCTCAAACATATCCGATTTCCACTCAAATGTCGGTCTTTCAGTGGATTCCGGTGTGATAATTTCACTTTCATCGACTTCCAAAGTTTCCTCAAGTTCGACATCCGAATCATCACTTCCATCGTCTTCAGATTCAACTGTTTCGATAAGGTTATCGATTTCACCAACTTCGTCGATCTCATCCATTTTGAATAATAAAATTTGTAAAACTAAACTCGTAAATAAAACACTTTGTATACGCAAATCGAATCCGAAATACAAATAAAAAATAGTCACAACACTTAGTTCTTTGTCAATTTCTATCTAAAAACATCGAAAATATTTCTTTTCATTCAAGTTTAGTAGGTAAAATCTAAAACAAAACTCGTAAATATAACACTTTTTTATACGCAAATTGTATATGAAATATAAATAAAAACACTTGGTCACTCAATAGAAATTAAATTTCAATGTAAAAACATTGAAAACATTCCAATTATAACGCAAATCTGAATAAGAAAGCATTCCGAATTAGCATCCCGACTAAATGATATTCCGGCGACAACTGACTCATCACTATCGAATCATACCAACTGCCTATTGTACAAGATATCCCAGTGTGCAGGGGAATTTTGAGCTAACCCTGATTTGGCCTCTCGGGAAATTCCCTTATTCTCGCGATGTATGCGCCGTACAAATGTTTTTTGCTTGCAAGGTCTGATCAGAAATGTAGTTACACGTTTTAAAATTAAATAAATAAATATTTGACTCATACAAGCGCGTAGAACGGCTCGGCGTATATCGTACGGTACGGGCGCCTGAATCACCGCCGTGCATGACGTAAACGTTACGTTACGGGCAGCTATCAGGTTAAAAGTGACCACCTCTCTGATTCTGTGGTATGGAAAGCTATATCCTAGGCTAGGTTAATGTATAACATAAGTAAATAATTACAAGATAAAAAGAACTTTTTATATACCACGTTTTAAAATTTTCTGTGGAATCATATAACTTGACAATTCTATGTATTAATAAATACTTTATTTTGTATTTGATAGAAATAGGTACTGAATAAATAAAGAATACTGAAATGTCATTTTGACATTTCATATTTCTTTCATAGTAACGCACGTATATATTAATAATTTAGTTGCTAGGACTGGACACAAGAAAAATTTTGTACTGGACAAACAAGAATACGAGCTAATATAAACGTGGTTAAATACTAGGGCTCTTCAAATAGTACCCAATCTTTGTCTTTTCTGTGGAAGCAAGTGAAGCATGTGTGGTCACCCCCATTAAGGAGGTGGAAAATACCTTTGTGCGCATGGGCCAATTATTTGTCACTGTCGCTCTCGAGTCGCTGGAGTCGGCCTGTAAGTGGGTGTTCTCAGCGCATGTCACGCAAAATTATGAACAAAATTTTGCATCTACCTTGGCGATACCCAAACGGAAACCATTTTGAAAGATTCAGCAGTCACTCTTTCGGCAATGAAGCCATGGGCATCTCATTAATTCCTTAAAAAACTGAAATGATGAGGTCATTGAACTTGTGCGGGCTTTGTTCATAAAAATCACTGTCTCGGTGTCAGAAAACTTGTGGAAGAGGTGGACATAAGAACTTGTTTCAAACATTCCATTATGAAGGAAGATTTGGCATCGCGAAGAGTGTCCCTGAAATTCGTGAAAAGCTGCAAACGAGAGAATAGAAGCAACTTCGTCAAGTCTCACAGAACATGCTGGACTATGCAAATGGCAATCCCAACTTGACACCTCCATCTGCACCATAGTGTGATGAGACGTTGGTTTATGGGTGCACGACCCGGAACATGAGAAGAAATTCAACATTCCCGAGATAAACAACTGATGTTAACTGTTTTCTCTTACCCCTGTGAGGTGAGGTGGTGTATTACGAGTACCCACTACAAGGCTAACACATTACCAAAGAGTACTACCTGGAAGTCCTCCACTGTCTTTGTGATGTCGTGTGGAGCAAAGACCGGATCTGTGGCCAACAGGAACTTGCCAGTGCATCATGACAATGCACCAACTCATTTATCATATCGAAGGGATCCGATTTGAGTTACGAGAAGTCATTTTGCAAAACGCGGCCCTAAGAGGCGTACAAGAAATGTCTCCAACAATGGCAAGACACGAGACGAATTGTGCAATCCCAAGGAGACTATTTTGAAGGGAAGTAGAGTTTCCGATCTCCACGTGGGTTATTGTGTTTTTTCCGGCGAAAGGTCGAATAGTTTTTGAACAGATCAAGATATTAGCTTATTTAATTTTTATAGTGAGTAAAAATACGATTATCGATGTTACACTTTAAGTGATCGTATTAGATATGAAATCCAGTCGAACTCTTGTTATTACGATCTCGGACATAGCGAGATCTCGTATCTAATGAGGAAACATTCGTTGACATTTTGGTTTAAGATTTTCTCCATACATTTATTCACTGTTATAACGAGCAACTTATCGGATTACCGAGCTAAAATACTGTTAATGTGTCGATCGTTTGAAAAGATTTCGACCCTAAGCAATAAAATCCGATCGGACAGGATGCCGCCAGGGTCGGATTACGTTTATGACACTAGTTAAGTGTCTAAGTACTTACCTAATTGGTGTTTCGCCGACAATAATAAAAAAGTATCCACACATATGGTTGAAAAATCCAAGGTTTGTGAAGTCCGAAAGTACCTATCAGCGTTCATTACAATAAACAACTTCTTTTGTAGTTTATTAATGCCATGTTTGTTTCAGGGATTTTTACGATGGTTTCAGATTTTTTATTTTCGACTTTTTGTATAATGTGACCGCTCATTTAAAAATACCTATTCTCTGATATAATGAGCAAATTAGTCGGTCCCATCTTCCTCGTAATAACCAAGTTCGACTGTATAATATTATAAATCTTCCTCGCAATCATTCAGTTTTTATAAATTATCTATTATTGGATCAGTACTTCTAATAATTATTAGTGGTGAACTTAACGGAAGAGCACTCAGTTAATAAAATATATGATTTAGTTATGAAATTGCCTTTATCTTTTTCCTTTATGTTACCTGCCTAGTATAGTAGTATGCCCACGGTGGCCGCGCAGCTTATGCCTTGGACTATAATGCTGTGTTATTTATTATTATTAATATTATTATTATTATTATTATTAATTGTTACAGGAAGTAGAACTGTGTATTGGCTGTATGCAGGCACCTTCTAATGTAAAATTGCATATGGCGTGCCCCGTACCTACTGGTGATCTGGGACCTAGACCCGTCCGTTGTACAAAATGTAACTGCAGGTAGGTGTCAAAATTGTTGATATCGGAAACACGGATAAAGATATGTTGCTAAGGTGGACTGTGACTGTACGAGGACTGGTATCAGATGTTTGAAATATTGTAGCATAAAATTATACCAGTTTTAAACCATGCCATGATGGCTGAGCGGCTTACACGTTGGCTTATAATGTCGTGGGTCCCAGGTTCGAATCCTGGGTCTGGCAAATACAAATATGGTTTTTCAATATGTGTTTTCAATCAGAGCATGGATGTAATAGGTTGAGCAAGTGGCTAACATTCATTTCTCGTAAAAACAGAAATCTGTTAGTACAGACCTACGCACTTTGGAGCCCTGTATGACCTTGTTAGGATCGGACATGGTCAATAGAGAGATTTAATCATCATCAGCTTGGATCGATCCATTGCTGGATGAAGGTCTCTCGATCCCAAATTGTGTTATTCTGTGGATCTAATTACTGTCTCTCTTTTACTGAAGTACCTATTTATATTTTTGTACATAATTTATTATGTAGGACAAATAAAAACTGTCTCATAGTTGTTTAAATCTCCTATACATAGTGCAATTATTACTATATTGAGGCCGACACATTGAGTACTGTATGTAGTATGAAACGGCAAAAGCTGGGGCTAGGGTATGGTGAAATGGAAGGGGGATTTGTTGTTCTAGAAATCTAGATGGCTGTGGTTTTTTGTTGGCCACAATATTTATAGAAGTTGCTCTAGCGTTAGGCACAGTGTATATTGAAGTTTGATTTGACACCAACATTGTTCCAAAATCAGCCAAAACCATCAATAATGTCGCATTCACTCCCTGCACACAAAAATGCAGAGCAGTCAAAGTATCATAAACTCAACTGTTAAAAATTCAAACCTGATATACTTATGTTATTGTACAATAATGTCATCAGAAGACAAACTTATCCCATTAACCGAATAAAACTTAATTAATAACTGGACTGACACAGGAGATTTATAATTGTTGATTATCTCTTCATATCCTCTGCCTCATTACTGAGAAAGGTGACCACTGAAATTAGTGGCGTTATCAACAATCTCCTTCCATCTAAAGCATGGGTGGCCAACCTTTTCAGCAGCCGGGCCAGATTCTAAAAATGAGATTTCTTACCGGGCCGCACAAGCGATTTTTTTTATTATACAAAATAAAACATAAATGAGATTCAAAGATATTTATTAGATTAGACTTTTTTTTAAGAATAAAAAATAAACAAAATACCTAATATAAAAATAATAAATTTTAGTGAGAGGTTTGATTTTGTGTGGCAGAACTAAGTGCATCAATATCGATACCGAGTGAGGTTGTTCCTACACGCAAACAGTTTTCCAAATGCACATCAGTGATTCCTGTTCTCACTAGGGATTTGATATGCTTCATCCGACGAAAAAGCTTTTTACAAGTGTTTCCAAATGGTGAAGTCATCATTAGAGCATGTTTGTAAAATGCAGGATATTTCTACTTGTCCAAATATGTTTTGTAAAACTCTTCCAAACCAACCTGATGGAATTTCTCCTTTAACTGTTCATCGCACCATATTTCAGAATGTTCCATTTGTAAATTTCCCGGTTATAAATTCACGTATACGGAGAATGGCTTTGCAAATGCAGCAAAAAGCACAAGGTGCTTTTCAAAATCTTGAAATCGGTTATCGAATTCAAGGTTCAAGTCGGATATCAACGAAACGTATTTATCCGCCGCTCCCTATATCACGTCTGGTTGCAATAACAATGTAGGAAAGTGATGAAGATTTTTGTCCTTCACTGTTGTTCCCAAAGCCCTAGTCTTGTCGGGAATGCGGAAATGCGAATTCAAATTCGAGCGAGCCAAAATCGAATCTCAATTTGCGAAATTAGCACATCTAGCGGCAGCATTTGATATTATTTTTATTTTCTCACTGCTCCGCGGGCCACGAGTTGACACCCAGTGGGCTGCATGCGGCCCGCGGGCTGCGGTTTGGCCACCCATGATCTAAAGTGATCCTGCGCGTTGCTTCAGTTATTGTTGACTCAGCCGTTTTCTCGATGGTGTTGCTCCATTTGAAAGACGTACACCATCGTCTCCTTCTCACCTCGACCCCGCCAGAGATCACTCTCCTCCGGACGATATAACGATACATCTGATGCATTTGTCAATCTCTGCATACTTTATTATTGAAGTTCCCATGTTTTACTAGGCTACATTAGTGTTAATATTTAGATTTTAAGTTAATCTTGTGTGAAATGATAAGATTAATTAGATTTTCTCTTGGTTTCCAGGCCTATGTGGTGTGCAGACTGTTTGGGGCGATGGTTTGCATCTCGTCAAGATCCCGAAGTTACCTCAGAGTGGCTTAGTAAAAAATGCACTTGCCCTGTGTGCCGAGCCAACTTTTGTGTTTTAGACGTGGCATACATTGAAACTGTTACGTAACCCATAGGAATCTATTTTTGTAGATATCTACTAAATCTGTACATTACTCTCAATATAATTCGCGGTAGGGAGGTAATTATATCCAAATATGAAACTAATAGACCGAAATTATAGCGAGATTAAATAATGTGGCGATCAAGTGACAATAAATAATAACAATATTCATACAGAATTAGTATATCAATAGTCACGTGTGTTCCTTTCTTTCTTCACTTTGTAAAATAGAATTTTGAATAATGAAACCATTTATTGTGTGTATAGTTTTTATTACTGTATATAACATTGAAAGATTGTGATAACTTTATAAGAATTAAAATAATTGTTATTATAATAAAGCAATATCAAACAGTACAGCGTTGGAATTTTATAGTATTATGTACCTATTAATTATAATTAACTATTATTTCTTAACTCACAAGTGTGGTATTGAAGCACAGAAATAAAATTTAACAGGGTATGAGCAGGGTGGTGAAAATCTCATTTATTAAGAGTTTAATATTACTTACTTTGCTAAAAATTGTGGAAAAATGGCATAATCTTCAACATATTGTAATTTAACATATTTAAAACCAATGTGAAGTTCATTTTTCCATAAATATTTAACTTATATTTTTACTGTCTTTTATAATAAAACAATCTACTTATCTTGTTATTTGTCCAGGAATATTCTAAGTGACAATATTTTTATCCTTATAATAATTAATAATTTCCTATTTGACTGTGTGATTTAAATTGTCTATAATGCTTTGCTCTTCATGCTATGTTATGTTTGTACTAAATTTCTGCCCAGATTGCTGTTAAAATAACAATGCCAAATAGAATATGTGAATGTATATAAGATTGTAATAAATATTTCATATACAAAATAAGGTTTTGTTTTATTTTATTGAAGGTACCATACAGTGGATGCAATATGCGTTTACATTATGAATTTATAGATTTATAATGGGCATCCTTTAACCTTTTCACTGCGTATGGCATGTAAACATGCCATAGACTTTATCTCGTATTTTCGACCAAATTAGAAAGAGACAGTTGTGGATAATATGCTTTAAAAATTAGTTCAAACCTTTAGGTAGACATATCAGGCAACAGATCATAAAAATGTCAAGTAAAACACAAGGAAATATATTTTTGAAAAGAACACTCGTTATTCAGTCATTTGAATCGCGCGCCATTGCGAAGACGGGTGTACTCGATGTGTCACCAGGGTAGGGTTATCAAAACAAAACATTGGTCATGCATCGAAAAGTGTGCATCGATAATATTTTTATTTACCATTTAATTAATTATTACGATTACGTTAGTGTTATGTATTTTTTCTTAGTGATTTGTGATCTCGATAGAAACATTTTGACGATTCGTTTTTAGTATTTTTTGTCATTATAAATATATGTGAAATAATTATTTTGCCCGCCAAAATGTCACTACCACATAATATTATCGAAGAAATAATGCTGGAAAATATTTTATCGACGCACTGCTCTCCAGTGAATTTGTATAGCTTTGTTCATTGTTCCATATTTGATATTTACATTATTATAATGGGTAATAATTTTTATTTTTTATGTGCCACGAAACTGTGTTAGCTCTGTTCACATTCGACAGGCCCTTTGTACAATGAAAAAGCCGACGGCCCCTCATAAATTACAATATAATAGTATTTCAGCAGTGCAGTAATTATTTTTAGAGTTTTATTCTCCAAAACATCCCACGATGACAACATTATTTAATGGCGACGAAAATAAATATAGGTTCGGAATTTGAAACGGTAATAAAATTTGAGTTTACGACTTACTAAATGCGATAACCCACTGATTATTCCTCAAGTGATTTAGTAATATATCTGTCATAGACCATCCCGCAGCTCAACTCAGCCCTGTGTATAACAAATACTAACGCGGCGAATTGCTCGGTAGTATGTGTTGAAACCGTGTATGTGAAGACTGGACGGCTGCCATTTTGAACGCGCGGTCAAAGCTTGGATATTTTTTAGCAACTTCATTTTCTTCGATTTATTTTAGTGAGAATGTCACGAATATAGTTTATTTCTTGGCGCATTTGGAATAACTGATATATAGTTCATCTAGTAATCTATTTTTTAATTTTGGAATCGATCTGTTTTAGCTGTAGTGACCGTTTTAACAGATCAGTTGACTGAAAATAAATTCCCGCGAAAATGGCTCGCAGCGAAAGGGTTAATGAAGGAATTAATAAATAGCTAAAGAGGGCTATTTATATAAATATTTATAAAATAATAATTATGTTTTGTTATCAGAGTAATCTATTGAGATGTTTAGAAGGCAGTTAGAGATATAAAACAATACAGTAAGTCCTCTACTTATGTGATTAATTCCTTCTGAAGATGTTCGTGTAATTCGAACAATCGCGTAATTCGAATAAAACTTGAAAGCATGCAATTTTTATTATAATGTGAGTAAGGATAGGTGAAAATAAAACGAACCTATATATATACATTTAAGAAAAAGTTAATATTTATAGAAATTATTGTTTATTCAGATACATTTATAATATTATGTACATGATGATTTTATCGTATACTACATACTTCAAATGCATACAATGCAAAGTGTATACAGGTCCAGTGTTGTTTGAATTGTTGCCCTTAATAGCATCATTCACTGCTATTGAAACTATCGCAAATCGTTCTGGATCAGGTTCTTGAGCCTCAATCCACTCGATCATATATAAATATTCAGCAATCTTCTTCAAGGTTTAAAATTGCTTCGGTTGTTAATAATGTTCATTTTTCTAATTGGTGTATATATGACCACTCTGGCTTTTTTCCCAATATAGCCCAGTTTCATCCACATTAAAAATTTGTTGTGGCAGGTAATCCTCGTTTTTGTATGATTTCTGCTAAACTCCATAAAATTTGTAGCTCCTTCTGTGTCTGCAATGGCAGTCTCGCCTGTTACTTTGATGTTGTGTAGTTTATTACGGCCTTTAAATTGTTCAAAAATCATCCATGTCTTGCAGTAAATGTATTATGAGTATCAACGCTCTCACCATTTTTACACTTTAGGTCTTGAAAGACACTCAAGGCTTTCTCCTGTATGACCATAAGGTTTATTGGAATTTGTTGTTGCTGCATATTATCTTCTATCCATATAACTAACAATTTTTCCTTTCTTCTATTAATATCCCTCTTTTTTGGTAATTATCGTAGATTGCATTGGTATTGATTTTTTATCAAGTATAATTAATTATTCTAATCGTAGAATGAGGCATTTTATGAGCGCGTGCAATGTCTGTCATCTTTTCATACTGTTTTATAATTTTTATATATAAATTTTTTTTAATCACGTATGTACAAATTCACGTAAGTCGAATTCGCATAAATCAAGGACTTGTACTTGGGCATTTTCGCCAAAGTTTGTACATTGCGTTTTTGGCATGTCCCATGACTTTGATTGATTTTTTCATAGTTATTATATTATAGAATATTGGAAAGTTATGTATTTTTAACATGAAAATTTATTAATTTACTTTATTCGATCAGTTAAATACAACTGTCTGACCTGTATATATTTTTAATTGA
The DNA here is from genome assembly GCF_057557595.1 of Rhyacophila brunnea. Taxonomy (NCBI): domain Eukaryota; kingdom Metazoa; phylum Arthropoda; class Insecta; order Trichoptera; family Rhyacophilidae; genus Rhyacophila; species Rhyacophila brunnea. The sequence goes on from NW_028233350.1 coordinate 26,705,614, forward strand.
TTATTTAGATCGAAAGGTAGTGTGTTTTTACCATGTCCCACTCCTAAATTCAAATAAACAAAGTCTGATTTCGTCATTAATTTTGAGTGTGTAAAATTAAATTCGTTGTGTCTTCAACAGCTTACATTATATATTTTTGAAAAATATAGTGTTTCCGTAAATTTGGATCGATATTGAAAAAAATCACGTTTAAAGTGTGTCCCAGGATATTTGAAAAAGTGGAATTCCACATTCCGTTACCACGATTTTAGCATGAAGGCGAAAAATTTCCACTATAAATATGTATTTTTTTAATGTAGCAACATTTCTGTATAACACTGATCGCCATTTACAATTTAAATTGTTGGTGTGTGTCGGTATCGCTATCGGAACAGGTTGCTTTCATTGTTAATTTGCTTTCAAATATTTTTTATCTGAGTTACAAATAATATAAATGCCAAATAAAAGTTATGGTAATGTGTAGTGTGTCAAAATTATTACCTACCTTATTTTACTAGTATTGTGAAATTTATTATAAAATATGTCTATTTTAGTGATTAAGTTTGATTTGTTTTGTTATTGTGACGCACGTTGAATATATTTGACTATCAAAAAATTCAAATAAATTTCATAAAACAAAAATTTGTTTTTATGGTAACATATAACTTTAGCTTAACAAATTACATTCCGTTACCATTTCGTTCTATTCCGAAAATGTCCCCAAAAAAGTTAAACGTTAACTATTTTTCATTTGATTATTAAATAACGAAACTTATGTATTTTTCCAATAAAATTTAGTAAAAGTGATTACTGTCTTTAAAAAAATAGCAGAACGAACATAGATTGGTTTTTTCAAATACTAAAGGAAAAATGCTCTGCCATTATAGACATAGGGTAATGGAGTGGAACGAAATGTGCCCAAGAATTAAAATTCAATAATATTTTTAGACTATTTGTAGTTTTATTTTTAAGTGTATGGTTTTTTTAATCTAATAGAGCTCTTTTAAGTGATAAAAAGTGTCTCATTCATGTTTTATAAGCTTAGTTTCGTAGTCACGGAACGGAAACTTATTATGCCCAATTTCATAATAAAAATTATATAAATATTGCATTAATCAATATTTTGCTGAAAAATTGCTATCACCAATTCAGCAATAGAACAAGGAATCTGCTAGCTATATAAAAATGGTTGATTTGAGTGAAACAATAATATTACCCAAATTTCAAACATGTACAAACTTTGGCGAAAATGCCCACTTGTACTGTTGTTGTAATCTTGTACTTGGACTGTAGTTGGGTATCCTCCACATAGTAACTGTGCGATAACCAAATTTGTATAAGAACCTTTATGTTATAAAATTGCAAAATACTAATAAACAACTCACTCTATATTTCTATTCATTTTATTGTTGTAAACATTAAAAGGATTTTGAGGGGAGAGGCATGCCAGCAGAGAACCTACCGGAAAAATACGAAGCTTGCAATTTGAGATTTTTTTTTGATAATTTACAATTTCAACTGTATTAATTAATAAATATGTATGTGAAAACATTAAAAAGATTTTTTTTTATTAATTCAAAGATAAACTTACAATTGTAAAAAAATGTAATAAAATGTGAATTCGTTGCACGGTCATATCTTATTATTACATCATATAGGTATTATGGTCATATTTATTATTAAAATTTAGTTTATTAAGTTTTAAATTGTTGACCGTTTAGATTTTTGACTAATTCATCGTTTTAATATTTTTTATATTTATTTTAAAAAACATCGATTTTTATAAAAATATAAATGTGTATAACTTAAAATCTTTTTTATTTCTATCAAATCGAGTTTCAATTTTGATACCATACCTAAAATAAATTTTGATATAAATAAAAATTTTTAATTTTTTTTTTAATAAATATACTTAATTTCCGTCTATCTGGGTGGAGATCTTTCTCTTCGACCTGGCCAAATAGCACGAGATTTTCCAGAGGTCTCCACTGCGACAGGGACGAAATTACTCTGCTGAAGGTTCCATGACAAAACAGAACAGTGACAAAACAGAACACGACAAAACAGAACATGACAAAACAGAACAATGATAAATATAACTATGACCTTTCAGGAAAAATATAAATTTAATATTGAAATTGTCCTATCTCTAGTTGATAGATTTTTAATAGTACAGATTTTCAATACGCCACAATAAATCAAATTATATACCTAATTTCTGCATTACTAATCGCTAGAAAGCCTCAAATAAACTTAACTCGGTGTTGCCGGCAAGCTTAGGATATCTCATCTTAATCAATATAATATGTTTAAAATGATTGGGTGACTAGGTACAACGAAATAGTCAGTTTAATAATTCTGCAGAGGCCGCGCGGCTTAAGCGTTGGAGTATCACGCCGTGGGTCCCAGGTTCGAATACTGGGTCTAGCAAGTACACATATTGTTTTTCAATTTGTGTGTGAGTCAGGGTATGGACCTAATAGGTTGAGCGAGTGGCTGACATCCATTTCTCGTAAAAAACAAAATCTGTTAATACGAACAAACCTCTACTCTGTGGAGGCCCATATATGATCATATTAGGATCGGACATGGTCGAAAAAAAAATGTATTGTAATCTATCTATTACCATCTAGAATCCATGACTAACAGCGTGCTGGAGAGCGTCGAGGCCTGGGGAAGGAAGGTCAAACTGTCTTTCTCCGCGGAGAAAACGAAGGCCTTATTCTTTACTAGGAGGCGCGTCTCTCCGCCTTCGCTGGTGATGAATGGGCAACCTCTATCTTTTTCTAGGGATCTTAAACTTTTAGGGGTTGTAATCGATGACAAACTAAATTGGTCAAAGCATGCGGACAGCATCTGCAAAAGAGCCGCGGTGACTTCGCTCAAACTAGCAAGAATGGCCAAACCCTAATGGGGTGTATCTTCTGAAGCTCTTCGAATTCTCTACACTTGTGCTATTGAGCCTATGATCACGTATGCGGCCAGCATATGGCATGAAGCTGCCAAACGGAAAAACATAGCAAAAAAAACTCAATACGGTTCAGCGAGCACTAGCGATACGAATATGCAGAGCTTACCGAACGGCTTCGCTCAATTCAACGCAAGCTCTAGCAGGACTTATGCCTCTAGATTTACGTTTAAAACAAATCGCTCTCATTTACAGAGCTAAGAAGGGCGAGGAGGGCCTCGCAGGTTTTCTGCCTGACGACAGGCTTTACGAAAAACCGGTGGACTATAGAAGGCTGCCACACCCGGCTAGACTATTTTATGAAGTGGTTTCTTATCCTGCAACGTTGGAAAGCAACGAATGCAATAACATGCCGATTTTCACGGATGGGAGCAAAATTGATGGCGGTACTGGTGCAGGGTTTGTGGCATACATTAATGGCGGTGAGATAGCGGCTCGTAAGTACCGCCTTGCCAGCTATTGTACGGTAATGCAGGCCGAACTCTATGCCATCCAATGCGCTCTGGAGTGGGCAGGCTCAGATCCAATTCAGCGAAAGCTCACCGAAAACCATAGTATTTGTATTTATTCGGACTCCAAAAGCTCAATCCAAGCAATTGGAAATCCGTTGTCTACTAATCCGATTGTCTTTTCTATTCACAGCGAGTCCGCTCTACTGAGACGGCGCCACCCCGAGGTGCACTTCAAGTGGATAAGGGGACACACCGGGATAGAAGGAAATGAAAGAGCTGACAAATTGGCTCGGCATGGTGCCTCTGAACCCAAGACCGCGGTAGCTTATGACAAATTTCCTCTGAGCTACGCCAAAATTACAATTTCGGACATGGTGAAAAACGAATGGAACTCACGATACATAAACTCATCGACAGGGGAGTTGACCCGAAAGTTTTTACCTTCAATTTTAGCAGCACGAGACGTCAGGGTGCATAAGGGACTGTGTTTTGAGATGACTCAGATTCTTACAGGTCACGGAGTCATGCGAGCATACCTGCACCGGTTTAAAATAACATCTGATGGAAAGTGTCCATGCGACGACGGAAGCGACCAGGACGTCTTACATTTACTCCTAGATTGTCAAATCTTTAGCAAGGAGCGGCACAACCTGAACTTTTTATTACAGATGGCAGATGCGGACATTCGAGACCTTCCGGGGACCATGGCAAACGAGGCCGGAAGAGATGCCCTTTTTAATTTCTGTATTGATGTAATAAAAAGAATAAAAATAATAAATGGTGACATGTAAAGATGATTCATGCCTTTCAGATCCAGTGACTGCAATCATATAAGATAGGATAAGTATATACTTAGAACATTAGTCCAATGCGACATTTCTTTTACCACGGGAAAAAAACTCGACTACAAATCGCAGTCCTCAGTTCCCAATGAATACGACAAAATATTCATCAGAATCACCTCCGCCTTGCGCTACTAAGAATTTTCCAGGGTTTTTGCAAGGCGGTATCATAGGCCCTGGCCGAATTCAAATTAGCAATACCCGATGCGGGTAGAAGAACAGTTTTCAATAAGGCATATTCTCTCAGCCGGCACAATTTTCATTTGACTAGCATCAAGTAGAGTAGTTTGCGTGCCAAAGTCCTTAAGAAACCTCGATAGTAAATGCGAGGTATCCATAAAGGCATCTAGAAAAAAAAAAAAAAAAAATGGTGTTAACCAACGGTAAATCTAGCAGCTGCATGATTGCCAAAATGTCAATCGAGATTATTGCAGTGGGCTTTCAGATAAATTGAGTTATTTACGCCGAATGGCCAACATGCAGTGATTACACTATACAATTTTATGTACTCTATATTATATAAAAAATGCATTATTTTCAAAATAACGGTATTGTAAAAAAAATGAAAGTATATTTATTATTTATATATACTTAAGTACATGTATTTCGATTAAAATTTAATTAATAAATAGATTCCACAAAAATTTATGTTTCATTTTTCCCCTGGCTGTTCTGTTTTGTCACTGTTCTGTTTTGTCATGTTCTGTTTTGTCCGGCCACCCGAATTAGAAGGGCAAGCCGTTATTTGTCCACGACTTTTTAGACTCCACTTTGTATGCACATTTAATACATGATAATTCAAGGCCAGGGAGGAGTTTACACGACTGAAAATGTATGTTTAGCTCACTTATCCGGCCGACTCGCCATGCTGGGCCTCCATGCTAGAGCCCTGCCAGCCCCCTCTTTGTGGGGGTCATACACACAATTACATCCTAGCGAGTAAAAATACGTGAATTTGGTATATATTTCACAACAAAAATTTCCTATTGTACAAGTATTAATTCCATTAATGAATATAATAATGACAGTTACTAATGAAAAATCTCATTGTCTCATTAGTTAGGGCTTTAAGGTACGATTTTATAGGTGCTACGCTACGCTGTAGACTAGTGTAGAGGGTCTACGCTCACTAATCATAAAATGTAATGTAACGTTTAACTTTGTAAGTATTTTATTAAGATTAATGTTTTTTCATCAGTTATCATCAGTATTGTCGTCAAAACATTGCTGGTCGTATTTACCTGCGGAGAATTTACCAAATTAAAATAATGGTCACTAATTATAGTGTTACATACCTATTGAATGGCTAACTCAGCTGGCTGGCAATAATGACAACTGAAATTTTTTTTTCAAATTTTAATATATATTCCATTCATTTTAATTTCAAGATATTTATTGTCATTGTGTGAATCAACTGCGTTGCTTATAGTTATTTTTTTTTTTTTAATTATTACGTTTTACATTGGATTTAAATAATGTTGACACTAATTTACGGAAAAGTAAAGTACAGAAGCCGAGAAATTTATTTAAACAAGAGATAAATGAAATATATTTTCTTTTCAGTTCACTAGATACACAAAATAGAGACATCATTACCTCTTTGGATTTCTAGGCTTAATCGCTATTTGAGTAGTAGGTACTCACATGTTTTATCAGCCGACGTTCAATTATGTTTGTTTCTGAATGATACAGTATAATACAGACTGTTTAACTAGTACAAGTAACATATAACAGTAGCCACATCATCACACACCTATTTATGTGTGAATCAGGATTTAAATAATAATATGCAACCGCATTTTTATGAAAAATAATCAGAGGATTATATTCCACGAACATTGTGTTTATATATTTTTAAATTATTATAATCATAGTAATCGTTTGTAATTATTTGCTAAGTAGGTGTGTACTTGTTTTGTCGATAATTTTAGAAATATCTAAATAATATGAAGTGGATGTATTGCAAACAGGGAACTCAGAAATAATCTGTTCTGTGATTGCAAAGAATGGTTAGGAACATTTACTATGTAATATGACTTGACATCTCTAGAATGGGAAAGGTTATCGGAGTCATAATTAAAAAAAATGACATATTCATTCTAGAGTTGGGAGGTTATATTAACAGATATTATTTTTACGAGGTTTTTACGCTACATTAAATAGGCACATGTAGAAAAAATATTTCTCATATATTTTATGACCAACCGCGGGATCGAACCTGTGACCAACAGCTTCAGATACGGCCGCTCTTCCAACTAGACTAGAAAATAGCTGGCAGTATGGCTTGAAAGCTAAATTATCGCGCAGGTGGTGGATAAGTGGCAGAATATTCGTTTCTGACGACATGGAGATTGGTTTCAAATTCCGCATCGGGAAAATTTAGATTGTTTTTTCAATGCATATTTGATCCATAGTAAATATAATTCTAGTTGATTGCGAACAAGATCAACAATGATTTATTATTAAGTTAAGGTTTTGGCATGATATTACTTCCTTGACATTATGTAGGATTGTGATATTTATTGAACGTACATAATTTGAAAACCTCTCAGAGAAATATATAGCTATTAGAAAATCTCTTATTGAAAAAAAAACGACGCCCAGTGAGACTCAAACTTGTGAAGCACTTCAAAAATGTAAAAACTACGTTATTCGATAGGACGCACATAGCTTAGTTGACAGAGCATATTGGGGCGAATCCAGTGAACACGGGATCAAGTCCCGCTGGGCGTCGAATTTATTTTAAAAGATTTTTTTCTAGTTGTCATAATATATTTCTCTGAGGGGTTTTCAAATTAAATAAATACATATTACTTTAAAACAAATGTGTATATAAATGGAAACATTAAAAGGCAGTTAGTAGGTAAATTCGGTATATAACTAAACCCCTTTGGGTCTATTCTATGCTTATCGACCGCTAAAGTGATAAAGTGAAAAATATTATCAAACTTAGGGTAGGTTTGTATCAAAATATTAGCACATATTGTAACAATTACACGAAGCCGGTTTTTATTGTTGCAATAAGTGCTATATTTTAACAGCACCTATCTTGCTGCTGTTAAAATATCGCACTTATTGCAACAATAAAAACCGGCTTCGTGTAATTGTTACAATAAGTGCTAATATTTTGATACAAACCTACCCTAAGTTTGATACTATTTATCAATTTAGTGTTCGATAAGTATAGAATAGACCCACTGATTACAATAAACAGCTTTCGTGATAATATTTTTTTAATAGTAAAATGGTACCCAATGAATTAACGTAGTAATGAATTACATAAATTACCATGTCGTTTAAGTAAATTTATATCTTTTTACGGTCATAATACACTTTATAAATAATAACACATGCAACGTAGATAATAATCACTGTTTGCAGACATTGTTTATAGCAGAAAAGCGTGACTAATGAATAAACTACTCTCGTAAGTGATTTCTTCAACTATTTCAATTCAGTACGAGAATACTGACATTATTAAAAAAAATGATATATTATAATAGTATTAATACTATGATATAAAAATGTTATAAATTATACGATAGCTGTATCGTACATCGTATCGTGTATCGTACACAAGATATTATGCAAAACTTGGAATACCTACTGGAAAAAAAATGTGCAAGTGGGACGTATCAATGGCAATGTGGTTTACCAATTAAGCGATCGGTGTAATACTAATCGCGTCAAAATTTAAACTATGCGTCCGACGTGTTATTTCAAATTCCGTTAATTCTGTAGGTACCATCTTTTGTAATTAAATTATTAAAAGCACTAAAATTGATTCCAAATTGGCCACAGCATTTTTCCAAATGGAGCTCAGTAAAAAAATATATATCTCTAAAATTAGTTAGGTATATTTCTGAGGTGCTCAAAATTATCTATGTTTAATAACACACGCTACATTATTAAATATTGTTTAAAATATCTAAAAAAAATGGTTATGATTAAATTGGTACATTCCTTATTTAAAAGAAATAAAAGAATGTTTGGCAATTATGAGTTGATTTTTGGAAAAAATACGAAATAGTTTTATTGTTTGTACCATTTTTTCATTGGCTCTACAGTATAACATGTATCTCGAAAAGGTTCCTTAGTAGATTTGTTAATAATAAATAATTGATACCCACTGTCTAATGCCCTGTTTGGTCCATGTTCTGGATTCAAAACCAGAACAACAAACTTACCATAAAATAGTAAACCGGGTACTGAATATTAATACTGATTCATTAGCCTAGATTCATACTGGAGATGTTGAATATTATACCGTGGTTTTTACGTAGACACGTGTATAAATTTATTAAAAAAATATCTATCGATATAATATTATTTTATGTAGGTAGCCGGATGTTAAACTATTACATCAGTGTTATTTAAAATTTAACAAAATACAAATGACTGTGAATTAATTATAAAAAAACGAGCTACATAATGTATTTTTATCTATTGCATGACCAATAGGTTGTATGATTTAATGCATCAGTTTTATTATGACCATCACATCCGGTGGCGCAATATTATAGCAGCCTGTATATTATGCAGGTATCGTTCACCTCATCCGGCCAATTCAGTACGTGGACATTTAGGGGTTGAAACGCAAGGGTGGGAAAATTCCCAAAGGCATATCGCTATGCCAATGTTCAGCTGGTGATTGATGAGTTTTCATTTTGAGCAAAAGGATAAGCTGACATGACAAATTAACGAAAAAATTAATGATCAACCCGAGTTTTACGTATACAGTATTTTTCAAATATTGAAACATCATGCTTTTTGGACGGGATAACGAAACAAACACTAATTAAGAGAAAAACAACAAACGTATTGCGAGACCCAATTGCTTATGATGATTTCCAACAATAGTATGTATACCTGATATATTATTTCATAATATGTAAAATATAAACCAATACATTTTATTTTTCATAACATCGCCTTCATCAGAGATCTCCTTGCTCTGTCGTCTGCTACACGGAACAGTACGGTATAGCTGCACTCATACCAATCATTGAAGACATTATGCTACAAAATGCAACATCGTCGTATGCTATGTTTACAATCGATATTTCTTTGGATGAGTTGGGGGATGTTGTACTTTTGTTCTCTCATAATGTGGCCGAGATAGCTTTCTGGTTTTAATACTACGTAGAACTTCTAGATCCTTTCACATTAGTTTGTAAATATTTAAGTAGGTTAAAAACAAAAGAAATACGCCATTTATATTGGCATTTCCCAGTGGTTAAGCTACAACATACGACTGTAGCTATAAGCTGACGAACGATAACTGAAGTAGGGAGTAAGATCATGTTAACGCGCCTGTTTGAACATGTACCTAACCGAAAAAAACGATTTTTTTCGGTTCGGTACATGTAGTATTGAAAAATATTAGTAAGCGCAGGGATATTACGAGAATTAGTCGATGCTTATTTTATAGTTGAATAGTCGAACGAGGTATCAAAAGCTAAAAGAACAGTAAAATTAAAATGAATAAAATAAAAGAAATATACATTCATTTATATATATTTGATGATAATAATATATCCACTATGAGAAATCACAAACAATATGAGCAGTGCATACATTATTATGTTATCAAAATATTATGCTACGTCAAAAAGTTAAGGAAAGTTTCTAGAATGCTATTAATAATAAGATTCATAGTAGGTACATTCGTAGCTACGCAAGCCATGCGATATCCTGGCGTTGAATAGAAAAAAAAAAACATTTCATCTTGATGGAAAGTTTTTTTCTTGAAATATGAAAATTATTTTTCTTAACTTGGCATTTTCTTTATTTGAATGTCATAATATAATAACACTCGTAAGTACTAAGTGATACACCCATATTATTATATATTTGTATATCGTAAACAGTTATGATATAAGTAACGTCAAAAGTTAGTTTTCAATTGCATCTTTTTCTTGTTCTTCGTTTACTGGTGGATACAGGCACCTCCCATATATTTAAATATATTTGTAATACTAGTATTTTGGTAAAATTGTAGTTTTTTGTAGACAACGTGTGCATGTTAAAATAGCATTGTTGTATTGATTTCAAAGTTATATATTTTCAATTGTACCATCTTTCATAAATATTTATGACATTGTGTAAATGAGTTTGTTTTAAATTGAATTAATATTATGATTCTAATGAAAACATGGTACTGTTCGGTTATCAGGAATACAGCGGAAAACACATTTTAAAAATACCCGATATACTGAATTATTTGTTAGTTTGGGTTAGGTTAGGTTAGGTTTGGTTAGGTTAACCTAATAAATAATCCAGTTTATCGGCTATTTTCAAAATGTGTTTTCCGCTGTATTCCTGATAACCGAACAGTACCGAAAATACATAATATTTGTTTTACATCTTCTATTCATTGTAAAATAATTTATATAAGTACTTAATTTTTTTTGTCAAAACGAAGAAAATGTAGAATATAAGATTTGACAGTGTTGAATGAGACCAAGTTTCGACTTAAAATCCTTAACTTTTTGTAACAGGTCATTTAGTAATTGTGATCCTGTGAAAAGTACATATTTTTAGAACAAAGTATATGACATTCATGCATTACATATTAGGTATAATATTATGTAAATTAGATGTATTACATATTTGATTATTTTAGTATTCTTCCTTTTCGAATAAAAAGTTTAAAAAAAGTTTTCTTGAAACAAACAATACAGAATGCCGAAGAAATGCTAAGCAGCTAAGGCCGAGGACATCATTCAAATGCAAATTTTTATAAGAAAAAGTTAGAAAGGATTGGTTACGCCCTCTTGTCAAAAAATGGTGAGCGGACTCATACATTTAATAAGAAAACTTTTATATCCAAGTTCATTACTCGGAGAGAGTCTTCTCCTGAAATGTTTCCAGCACTTCAATATCGCAGGACAACTTCCCTGAAAAGTAAAGTTATTTAACGAGTAAACCTCGAGTTTCTATGAACCAAGTATGAACTGACAAAGAATAAAGTCTGCAAGATCAGAGAAATGAATAGTAACGTGACAACTCAAAACTTTTGTATAAATTAAATCGTTCTTCAGCGAAAATGAATCTCCACAAAAAATAAAATCAGATAAATGTAACGATAAATCTCTATCGAAGTATAACCATATATTATAGGTATATCAAAATGTAACAATTTCTTGTTGTAATTTGAATGACCTTCAACTTCAACCTAAATCACGTTCAATTGAATTAATATTATGTTACAGAAGTGAAGTGATTTATTAGAGAAGGAAATATTGAATATACAATCACATTTGCTACAATATGAAACATTAATACTGGCATTCACATTGAGCAGGTATCCAAAAGTATTTAAAAAAAGATTGATTGTTAGGCAATACGTTAAATTCACGGGTTGAAAATAAACGTACAGTGATTCCTACATCATCTCGCTTGTGAATGTGGGGCGAATCTGTTCGGCAAGCCATGTCTCAAGGTTGGATAGCCGAAATCTTCTTATTCAATATAGTAGAACGAAACATAAGCGTAGAATACCTATATTTAGGCGAATGGCTGGCGTAAGATGTGGAGAGTGTTGTTACAATAGGTTGGTTATGTCGACGATATACCTAGTTATAGAATTTCATGTATTTATATAATTTTGTGTACTTAAAGTAAAATTTAGTACTTCTTACTATACCAATTGTAATACAATGTATGCGAAAGAAAGAGGGAGAATAGTCTAAAATTACACATTTTCAAGACAAATAATAATATATTGAGTTTTGGACAACTTTATATATTATGCATTTCTATTTTACTTTGTGAAATTTCAACGTGTTCCCTTTCCTGTGTACGCTAATTTCATATATTCAGATTTTTCCATTTTCATACATATCCCACCTTTCCTTTCGCACACAAGTATTACCTCTATATTTATAAACACTCACACGTTAAAAGTTAGAGCATATTATTCTACTACCTAAATCATAAGCTACCCTCTTTTCATATTGTTATTGGTTCAATTTTTACCTAATTCACAGTATTTGGAAAAGATATGAAACAATGGAAAACGTTAACCCCAGAATATTATTGAAAATGTAGGCGTTAGGGGAGAATTTTCCATTGGAATGGTAAATGTTTTGTTTAACCTTAATAAACACTCACAAAAGATACTCTTTCAGACATAAAAAGGGTCTGTTGGGGGTACATACCCTTTTAGCAGTAATGCCTGTTAAAAATAATGCCCTACGAAAACGGTTTTTGCGTCTGTCATTTTTAGCATTTCGATTCGCGATACGCCCGAATGTTTGTAATGTGTTTTAAAATCAGATTTTATTTTCAGACAGTGCATGAATAATGGGAAAAGTTTCGCCCAAAGATAATAAAAAACAAAATCAATCCATATTGTTAATGAATCGCTAAAATCACGCTACTCAGAAAGGAAAACTATAGCAATGGCACTCTGAAATTAAAATATTATTTTAACAATAAATATATTATTAATTAATTGTCATATTACACTCTCTTTCATTATCGGTCCACCATTTCATTTAATAGCATTTGAAAATAGTTTAATAATAATTAGTACAATGTCGTTTTCCGTAAAATAATGGATGAAATAAACAAAATATTTACATATTCATAATTATGATTTTAATATTTACTATTTCAATTATTTAATTTTCTGATTGTTTAATAATTATTTTCATTAATTAATTTTACTTGTTGCGTATGGATATTCTTTATTTCTTCAAACATTATTATTGTTTCATATTTTCTGTTCTTAATAATTCAATATCATTTTTATATTGCATGTTTTTCATTAATAAATTATTATACTGATTGCTTAAGCTGGCTAGATAATTACTAATTAATTACCACATTTAAATAACATGCTAATTATATCTAATGGCCACCTAATCGTTACGCACTTAGCGCGTCTTTAGCGTTGAAAGACTTAAGGCTATAATTCAGCTGGGGCACGGTCTAAAACAATCGTGACTGCGCGACGCGAAGATTGTGCAAACGACGCGTGCGGAACAAAACATAATTTGTTATAAAGATTCAATATGCGTCCATTTAGTGTTATTTTTATTGTTCTATTTATTTTGTAATAATAATGATATATATTCATTGACATGTTTTCTTTTTCAAGTAAATGGGTAACGTTTTTAGTCATCTTTACACGATTTAAGAATTAATTCCCACGTCGCCATCACGAAACAAATTGACGTATTCACACTTCGACGTTCGTTCTCCGAATGCCAGCGAGTCCAATAATTACTAATTAATTACCACATTTAAATAACATGCTAATTATATCTGATGGTCGCCTAATCGTTACTTACGTAGAGCGTCTTTAGCGCTGAAAGACTTAATATCTACTTTTACTGTTGTAACACAATACTGATTATTTTGAATAAATTATTTTAATTTGATAATAGCAGTTCAGTAGGAATGTTTTTGAGGATATATCTAATATAATACGTAAAGTCAACGTTTATACTACGGACGTTTCGAATTAATGTATACCTACCAGTCAAAGTCTGCACGTAGAAAGTGTCGAGTTTGGTCCTGCTCTCGCGTGAATATAGGAAATGGAGAGGTGTCTTCCGAACCTATTAGACTCCACTTAAGTTAGGGCTTAGTGGATCGTTATGTTACCTACTTAACTATATGCCACGACGTGCGCTGTATGGGAGCATATTCACCCAAAAGCGATATCCAACATTTTACAGGCAAACGAGATTGCCGAAAGCGAATAAAAATGAAACCGTTTCTCTAACGGTGTCAAACGGATTAATTTGCAATATCCGGTAACCGTCACAGTACTGAAATCTATTCATGTATATAATCAATACATAATATTATTATATTAAAGTTACCGGTAATATTCGAATAACATTATAATTTTAAATATTGATCATCACGAAGAGTAATATAGAGAGATTTTTATTTGGAAAGTATTGCGAGAGCACTTGTTGTATCGGCTGAGACAATCTCGATCCACTGCTAGATCAAGGCTTTACCGTTTTATTTAGATTCTTTCCAGACATTAGTCTTTCATTGACATGTACCTACTTCCACTGAACTTGACAATATCATCGGATCGGATACGGAAAAGAATGTCGGATGAGATAGATAGAGATAGAGATAGTTACACCGAATGTGTGAAATTGCGTATTACATGAAATCGGGAAATTTTGCCTAATTCATGAAAAATGCAAGCCCGTTGCTTTATTCATGAATTAGACAAATTATCTGCCGAGTGCGTGAATTCGGCAGGGTATGGAATTCTTAAACTGTCAACATGACAGTAGAAAAAGTAAATTTAATACGGATGGTTTTATTAGTTATAATTGGACATAATATAATAATATTATTAGGTTAGGTTAGGTTAGGTTAGAATTTGTAATTCTGAATTCAACTGAATGTCCATTTTGAGGTTAGCTAACAACTGTCAACAAACTATCAAATCATAGTATCACAAACAAACAATCAATCATTGCCTGCTACCCGAGCATGAATCAAATCGGGAAAATACCTTTTAATAAAATTCTTCCATATTATTATAGTTCTAGATTTTTTTTGGGCATAGTAAATGGATATGAACGTCATTGTAGTTATTCATTGGTATATTTTTATATAATCAATGACATTTGACACATTTGGTTAGTTTGATTTGTTGCAAAAAACACCACCATCTATTTTGACAAATGCATGAACTCGGCAGAAAAATTACTGCCGAATTCACGAAGTATACATATTAAAATGTGTAGTTTGAGTTATTGTAATTGTATAATATATAATTAAAGTAGTATATTAATGAAATTATGTACACGCATACTTTCATTGCACTGTTTATATATCCTAGCGATCTAGCGCGAATTATGAAATGAGAATTGGAATTAAATGAAAATATTTTTAGCTTATAACGCTATAGTACTGATACACTTACAGATAATATTATAATTTGATTGAGGGAAAAATACGTTTGAAACATTTTTCTGTAATGAAAAAATTCTCACAAAAAGAAGTCGACCTAAGTAATTACTGTTTAATTTTGTACAAATAGCAACTGGGATTTATGACAAAATACAATTACGTATAACAATACCAACAAACGTGCAATGAAATATTACATATTAATTTCAAATAGCCTCTATACAAAGAGATATAATATTAATCATGGCACGGATTATCGTGATAAATTAGCATTGCAAAGTTTATAATTTTGCGTAGCTTATTTGGATCACAAACGATATAATATATTAGTTAACATTCATTAAAATACCAAATTATTGGGAACACTATTGGTATGTAAATATATTATGAATTTATTACGAAAAGAGATCATATTATGATATACGCTTGGCTGCAGACTGTAAATTTGACACACAAAATAGTCATACGTTATTTAGAAATAGGTAACCACTTGAAGCTTTATTTTGATAAAAATGATTGATTGCAATAAAATATAGATAAACCTTATAGAATTATACGTAAAAAAAACTATTGTCGTCACTTACTAACATGTTTGCTTAAAGAAAATGTAAAGAATAATTTTGTGATTGATGTTGTTGGGAAAAATATCGGAAAATGGCGAATATAGTTCAGGAGAATTTGAAGAGACACCGTGATCAGTAATGAAGAATTGACCAGAAAAATAACTGTGAAAGTTTCTGTAGTTTAATACGCCAAAGAAAAAGCTCTTTTCTAAAGTAAGCTCACCCAAAACTAATCGTCACTATACAGGCCAAGTAGCGTAAACCTGAAATATCAAATTGTTCAGAAAGTGAATAAAACTGTGGGTATTTTATTTACTTATTATTTTATATAATATTTATTTATTATTTTATATATATATTATTTTATTACAAATTGAGTGACTTACTCTGTACGTACCATGTGGCTTACGTTTAGAGATGGTTACAGGAATTGGCTGGAATATTTTTTGTCAAATTACAAATGGCTTAAAAAATAGTTTTGAATTATTTTGATATGAAATATTTTTTTGGGATTTATGATGTATGAGTATGCAATAAGTCCATTATCATTAAAATATCACTTTGGTGAAAACTGAGGATTACGCTACTTGGCATGTACAGTGGCGTTTTATTATTAAAATTCAAAATAAGAATCTTGCGTACTCCAATGCAGTGTTTCCCAAACTGTGGTACGTGTACCCCCTGGGATATGGGAAAAGTTTGGTGGGGGTACGCGCTGCACCGGACTTTGGCTGTGCATGGTGCAACAACCATTAATACGACATCAATACAACATCCATGCTAGAAGGTTTATCGCATGCGGTAGAAGAGCAATTGTTGGAATTAGCTTCAGACGGAATCTTGAAAAATAAATATGGGGGGTGTACATTCTGGTTGCAAATGCAACATGTGTATCCAATTATAACAGAGAAAGTCCTGAAATACATCTTGCCTTTTCCAACTTCATATCTATGTGAAGTTGCCTATTCAGCATTATTTGTTGACATTTAGGAAAAAAATGGAACAAAGTTTTGTATGTGGAACCGCATCTCAGATTAACATTAACAACAAGGGAACCAAATTATGATGATATGTCTCAACATAAACAATTTCATTACCACGTTTTTATTAGCTCGTATTCTTGTTTGTCCGGTACAGATTTTTTTATTGTGAAGTACAAATTTTTTCTTGTTTGGCCAAGATTTTTAACTATCTTCCCGACTAGCTAGACATTTGAAACTTTTAGAATATATCAGAACACGACGACAATGCATTCTTTTAATACTTTTGGCCATCTTTAAGCACAATTGAATTCAGTTTTCATTTTCAGTTAATTCTGTTTTGTATGTTTCGGAAAAAAATCGTTAAAAGAAATATTTACTACTCACTATTATTGGTTGCTAAGTGGGTCCTAGCAACTATATTATTAATAAATACGTGCATTACCATGGAAATCAATATGAAATGTCAAAATGACATTTCTGTATTCTATGATATTTATTCAGTATTTCTATCAAGTACAATGAAAAGTTTTTATTAATACATAGAATTGTCAAGTTTATGTGATTCAACAGAAATTTTAAAAACATGTAATTATTTATATTTTATTATGAATTTTATTTTTCGTTTATTATTTATTTTTTATGTACTTACTAAAAAGGAAAAAATAAATATATTTTGATTGTTATTAAAGTATATGCATTTTTCTGACGAGGGGTACACAGATGTCGAAAGTTTGGGAAACACTGCTCTAATACAAGTGTTTCCAACTGGTCGATCCCGATTACGATTGTGAATTTTGAAAACAATAATGATTTCCATATTTTAAATTTTCTAATCGACATCACGTGTTCCGGTGATATAGGTATTATATTTTAGTATGTGTCATAGTCTTGTTCTGTACACGAAACACTATGATTACATAGATTATATAAACATATTAGAATAAATATAAAACAAGAGATTTACTGATTTCTATGAAATTCATAAAATTTGCAGTTTTTTCGCATTACTTTTAAATACGACTGAAAACAATGTCGAAAGTCTCATACAAACCATTGCAATAATTTTTCCAATGGATGTGGGGAATTTTATTTCAAATTACAATTGATTGAATTGCGAAATGACGTTACGTTCACACAATTGAAATCTTCTGATTGGAAAGTACTGAATCCAGAAAAATACCCACATTTAAAGGATGCACATCATGGAATTGTATAATGTTTTGGAAGTACCTACATATTTATTTGAATTCACATTGTCTCATATGAATTTTATATAATCGAAATATCGAAAATATCGATGTTGATGACTGTTTTCGTTTTGCAACAAGTAATATTATAATCCGAATTATTTGAAGATTGCCAGCAATACATACACAATGTCAAATATTTCACTAATTATAGATATTAATAAATATATTTGAATTAATGAACAACTGCAGTAAAGATTTTTTTATTCATCTTTGCTTGCTTTAAAAATCGAACATGTGAAAATTATTTTATTTTTGCAGATATTTAACGATATTTCGCCTTTTAAAATGAATATTTTTTACGTTGATGAAATAAAAGAAGTCGATCGCCATGACATTTAAGATACATAGTAGCTCTAAGTAGCCCTTGCGTTAATGCATGCCATTCACAACGGGGTCTCGAGAAGTTCTTCCTGTGACGGAGACAATACAATGCAGAAGGACGCCTTTCGTTTGTTACGTCATGGTATATGCCTGAAAGAGTGTGGAGATGTAGCTGCTAATGTGGGTGGGGAAATGCATGTGGGGTAGCAGTTGTCTTGCGTACTCTAGTCATTCAGAACCAAATTCTTGGAAAGTTCTTACTGGACTGCTCTCAGCATATCTTTAGCCGTATTTAGACCGAGAGAGAGAATGTTTGTTTTCCCCCCACTCCAGCGAAATTCTCTTGACGTAAACGCTTTTTGTTGAGCGAGCGTAAAAATTTCGCTGGAGTGGGGGAAGAACAAACATTCGCTCGCTTGGTCTAAATGCGGCTTTTGGAAAATGCTGTTCTTCGTTACCGCACGTTATAAATGCTTGAGTAAGTGTGGAAAACACATTGAAGCAATGGCCCGTCTAGGGTAAGAATAGACAAAAAAAAACGATGACTCGTTCATTGAGTAGTAACAGAGAGAATTGATTAGGCTGGAAAATAGAGATGTAGCTATGTACAAGAGCGAGATTTTTATTTACATATAGGCATTATGATGTTTGAAAATCATGATAGCATGCGTCAACAATCTAGACCAGCGGTCCCCAAACTTTTGGACCTCGCGGACCACTAAACTCAAAATCTTGAATCCTGCGGACCACTATCACGTATTTTTTTTCAAATTTGTTAAAACTTCGATGTGTCAATATGAAGATAAAAGAATTATAATAAATAAATTTATTAACACAGATAATCATTACGAAAAATGCAAAAAAAACATTTTAAATTTAATTTTATTAAAAAAGAATCATGTCAATTATTATATTAATATGAATTCTACGTCGACATAGATGTGCATACGAGATTAATTACAGATAACAGAAGGATAATCAGTGTGACCTTTGTTGCTGCTTGTTTGAAACAAGCTATTGGATTATTGGTTTCAATATGTGCAAAAAAATATTATAAGAATGTACAGAAACTTTTGAATAAATACGAAAATTGTAAATAATATATTCAAATTACTCTGCGAACCACAAAAATTCTCTCACGGACTTCCGGTTGGGGACCGCTGATCTAGACTACTAGTAGGTATCACTAAATATAATTTACAGATGCTCTAAAGAATTGTCTACGAACTCAAGCCTAGCCATAGTATCAGACACACAATGACGATGCACGATGGAATACATATTGCCAAAACCATAACAGCTTACAATCTTAAAATTCTTCTTCAGTAGACTGACAGAATAAACCTACACTATTTGCCAACAAATAGAAAACTTCAAGTACAAGCTCAAGGAAGTAAAGCCCCGTCATAAGATGATGCACCTCGACTCCATACATCCTAATGATTCACCTCCTTCCCATTCAATAGCACGTACCTCTTCCACAACGGATGCGACCGGCAGTACACAGACCCCGCAGGACCCCTTCCAGGGTTTAAGTTAATTTTTCGAACTCCTAAGAGTTAAACTTGATAGCTTTAGAATATACGTCAGAATGAGACTCGGGCTCAGAGCCCAAGTAAGAGCTATACTTATAGAAAATAGGAAACCAGGCATACCCCGTAGGGACTGGGCGAAAATCTTTGATGTTATCAAATGATCATAACAAGATCATAACTTCAAGCTGAGCATCCCGTTAAAAGATGAAAATTTTGCTTGTTGGACCCATAAGGACAATACTCGGAAGAGGATACCTCTCAGACCTCACATAAGGAAAGGTAGGAAAAAAGTCAGCCACACTATATATTATGGTAAATCACCTTTTCCGAGACAAACATGTTTTTATTCTATTGCCAAAATACTGTCAAGTGCCTCGTGGAACCCGGTTGAGAATCGCTGCTCTACAGAAATATTGCAAATTGTCAATTATGCCTTTTTGATTTTGCAAGATTGATAATGTGTTGTCGTTTAGAAGAAAACTATTACATGTTATTACCACACATCCACTGTTTCGGTAAATATTACACAAAATGTGTTTTTATGATTCCATTTCAATGTAGAAAACGAATTATAGCCCCCTCAGTTTTAGTGCCTAGTAGCGCATAAACTTTATGTAACAAGGTGCACACGCAAATAAGTTTGCGAGAGACTTTAAGTGCTCTACTTATGTGATGGTTTGGTTACCGCT
Source organism: Rhyacophila brunnea (assembly GCF_057557595.1). NCBI lineage: Eukaryota > Metazoa > Arthropoda > Insecta > Trichoptera > Rhyacophilidae > Rhyacophila > Rhyacophila brunnea. Next base: position 26,726,092 of record NW_028233350.1, read on the forward strand.
GGGCCAGACGTTCATTTCCTTAGTGCGGCGTTTATTAAGCGATGCTCCATGCACTTGCTACATAGCTAACAATTTACACACTTAACAGCGTAGACACAACCCACCAAAGTATCCACTAACGACTTTAAAAACCTCGAAGGCTAATTTACTGACGTTCTGCTTAAAGTGTGGGATTCCTATAAACTATAAAGTATCCTAGAATTTATCTAATCAATACAACCATAAAGTCGTTATAACATTCAAATAACTTTTGTTTATACATTTATTATATTTAAAAAAAAGTTACAGACTTTCGGTTACGATACAATTAATAGAATAAACTTTATAATAATTAAAGAATACACTTAAACAATTATTTGTAGTCAAATATTGTTTTAAATTTAATTTAAGTTGATTTATTCAATTTGGTCATCGGTATACTTGTATTTTTACCACCTTTTTCTTAGCTCGTATTCTTGTTTGTCCGGTGGTTGTTTATCCAGTACAAATCTTGCAATCGATTTTTTTACTAACTTCCTAACAAGCTATACATTTGAAACTTTTAGAATATATCAGAACACGATGCCAATGCATTATTTTAATACTTTTAGCCATCTTTAAGTAGAATTGAATTAATTTTCATAATTCTGTTTTGTATGTTTTGGAAAAAAAATCGTTAAAAGTAATATTTACTACTCACTATTATTGGTTGCTACGTGGGTCCTAGCAACTAAATTATTAATATATGTATACGTGCGTTATTATGGAAATCAATATGAAATGTCAAAATGACATTTCAGTATTCTATATTTATTAATACATAGAATTGTCAAGTTTATATGATTCAACAGAAAATTTAAAAACGTGGTATATAAAAAGTTCTTTTTATCTCTAATTATTTTTGTTTAATTCTCAGCATTTCAATTATACTTAATATAAAATTGAATACATTAAAATGTTTTTAACCATGAACTATTTTTAAAATTAGAAAATAGCATATTTTTAATTAATAAATTACTAGCTGTCCGGAACGACTCCTATCGGAAGTAAGTATGGTGTGGTATGAGATTTGATAATGAAAAATAAAATTGGAATAGTGGTACTTTCGAATTTTGTTTTTAATATTACATAAAAGTAGAATAATATTATGTAGTATGTAATACATTTTTTTTTTTTTAAATAAGTTAAAAACGTTTAGCTTATATCCATTTTACACACATTTTTGTAAGATAAGCAATACTTCTACTATACTATGGTTGAATGGTTGAAAAATAACGAATGCAAATTTTTACAGAGAAAATACATTCAAAAAACATGGAACATGCTTTGCCTACTGATTCTCTGAATGCTGGTTGTCCAAATTCGAAACAAAATAAAATAAATTGCGGGGCGCGGGTTTACACGTCATTCACGAAGCGCCATTCGCGTCATCGCGTTACTTTTGTGAGTTTTTTTTGTTACGTCTGTGCGATTTTTCGTAACGAATCGGCCCGAGAGGTCAAGACAAAAGCATACACACAAATTGTTTTAATAGATTTTTAAATTCATAGCTGTCAATAAACAAAAATACGTTTTTAAAAACGAGATTTTTTGATAATAGCGTATAAAATTGTCATTTAAATGTAGTTTGTTTGCCTGTGACAAAAGATTGGATAGTTTTTTTATAATATTCTATGAAATCAATATGTAAATTACAGTATTTGCGACCTTTTTGTGTTTTTTTTAATCTTGTATAAAATAAACTACATACCATTATAATACTTTTTGAATTTAGAATGGTTACATTGAAGTAAATAAAGAAATAGTTTGTTGATAGGCACACTTGTATTAATACAATTCTCAGCATCTTGAACAAATAATAGATATACCATTAATTAATAGTGTTGTTATAATTCATATTGTCTACGAATTACTCATCAGAGGAACGACTTAATTAATTAATTACATTAAACTTATCGCCTACAAATTAATTAGTAATTAACATTATATATTTGTCAGGAAAATTCTGTACTAAGATTGTTTTAATTTAGTGAGATTTATGGAGACCATTGATTATTCACGTGAAACAATAAGGAATTTCGAAAGTAGGCGTATTACTTATATATGATTTATTTACGTCAAGACTTAATCCGTTGTGAATTTTCATTACTTTTGTATGAGAAAATTATTATGCATTTAATTTTAATTAAAAGCACGTGACGGGAAAGGGTAGGTAGGTAAATAAATTAAATAAGTAGTTCAAACAATCTTTATGAGTCTCATAAACGTATACAATATTTTAATTATATGACATTGAAATGATCTGCACAGGCTTAGAGTACTTTCAAACTTTATAATAATATGACGAGTGAAACTTCTGAGTAATTTATATAATATTATTATTATCATTATGAAATTTTCATAGATAGGCGTAAAGTATTACACTTCAATAAAATGGATACACAGTGATGTCCCCCAAAATAATTTATACGAGTTTTGCTATTTATTTTAATACATAGTAAAATATTTAGCCGGTATATTATGGTGATGGTAAACGTTTTGAAGAAGTATAATATAGTAGTGGTAAAATATTATGTAGATACCTAAAATTTATCAAGATAATGTACGTATACGTAGGATGACCATTATTTGTCCTGTTTTGAAGACAACCATGATCGTTCAGTAGTTTTAGTAGAATGTAGTAATTTCATTTAAAAGTGATAAAATAAACTTACAATGCTATTCCCCGTCAAGGGAGTTACTATCCTCACATATTATAATACAAAGTATTAGTGTCCGAATATATTATATAAACTAAAAATGTTGAGACGCTGGCTCAATTCGTAAAGCAAAGTCTTTATATAAATAAAAAATGTATAAAAGTTGCGTGTTCGAATCTACGGCTGGTCAAATAATAATGTTCATTTTTCAATGTGTATTTGATCCAGTGGAACAACCCAATAGTTTTGGCGAATGGATAACAACTATTATTCATAAAAAAGTATGTTAATAAATCCTGCACCATGTTGAGCCCAATATACTCCGTTTAGGATCGAATGTGGTAAAAAATATGAAAACCGTTTCTATTTAGACAGCATAAATAATGAGAAATTTAAGAAAAAAATGGTTATTATAAACATACGACATAAGCGTGAAGTTCGATAGTTTTTATAGAAAATAAGAGCGACACCAAGCGAGAAAAAATTATGCAATAGACTTCACGTGAGAGCGGTTGGAAATAATAGCGTTAACAATAATTTAATTTACCCTACGTAATTCGTGCGCAGTAGAAAAAGTCGCAATCTGCGCAATTTTAAGGTTAAGTTGTTCCACTATATGATTATATGCTGCAATTCAATTCGTATTTTATTACAACGTTTTTCTTAGCTCGTATTCTTATTTGTCCGGTGGTTGTTTGTCCAGTATAAATCTTGCAATCGATTTTTAACTAACTTCCTGACTAGCTAGACATTTGAAACTTTTAGAATATATCATAACACGATGCCAATGCATTTTACTACTTTTACCCATCTTTAAGTAGAATTAATTTAATTTTCAGTTAATTCTGTTTTGTATGAAAAGTTATTCCGGAAGAAATCCGTAAAAAGTAAAACTATTATTGGTTGCTAAGTGGGTCCAAGCAACTAAATTATTAATATTAATATATACGTGCGTTACTATGGAAATCAATATGATATATCAGTATTATTTCTATCAAGTACATTTTTTTTTGATCGTTTAAGCTAGTCAAGTCAAGTTTATATGATGCAACAGAAAATTTAAAAACGTTGTATATAGAAAGTTCTTTTTATCTTCATCGAATATACTGAATATACGCCATTAGTTAGAATGTTAAGATGAAGAATCACAAGGAATAGCGTGTGTTACGCGTATGTGATAACAAAACATCAAAACAGGTCAACGAAGTAAATCGGCACCGAAATACGTGGATTATGAAAAATTGTTTATGCCAATGAATAACATAACTAGTTTTATACATATTAAATAGCTACTTATTTAAGTACATCAGAAAGGATGCGGACTCATTTTTAAACGTGTTGTACCTAATACAAAAAAAAATCAATGTACGCGCGTTAGAAGTTATACTTTTTTGGCGTAACAAAACAAAAACAAAACCTGTGATAAACTAGATTCTTTGACTAGCTCTTAATTATCTTGTTAAATTATACACTCAAGAAAAAGGAACGCTTATTGGAACGCCGTTGGTTTATTTCTATACACTTTAACTTATATTACTAAATTATATAATGGTTTCTCGTTGTTTTTATTTTTAAAGTACCAACTGTCACTCTGACGTTTAATAGTTTGTAAAAAATTGCAAATGGCCGACAATAATAAATTCGCTGTCTAGGCAACGGAACAATTCTAAACTATAATATTATACTGTATAATCGTCACGATTGCAGTATCATACTGTGGCATACGTTCGGCTGATAACCGAACAATCGCTGGTTCGAATCCAATCGAGTGCGTTTTTTTTCGTGTGAAAAAATATATTATGTGTTACATGTCACACGCCAAAAAGACACTCTGATCTGATTTTCCAAACGCGCCAAGAGAAGTATACCTAACTTCAAAAATCGTCTGATTTAACTTCGTTATATTAGTTCAAACTCTTTGGTTATATCGACGTTCTAGTCGCAATTACATAAAAATGTGTATCGTCAATTTTATTAATGGAGGTAGTCCGATCCGTATATGTATCCTTATGTTTATGCTTACTAAACGTAATATTAATATGCATTGTTTAATAATTGATTAAGTAAATATTGCGTTATCCTGAAAGTATTTTGAATTGGTCATAATGCGAGAGATGTTGTCCTTTGAAATAACGCAGATTAGAGTTGGGTAGCTGTTTGTTAAGGGAAATGGAAAAGCGACGCGTGGAGTGACAAAGAAAATGTAATCGTCGACATTATTCTACCCGATCCGTGGCTCCAAAAACGCTCTCATCTGTCATAGGATTAAATGCTGTATAGCCTATACCAAGGATCAAAAACACCCTACTCACAATACAAATCCATGGATATTTCAACATAGCATTTCGATCAAACAAATAAATACCTTAAATGCTAACATATTATAATAATATTTAATAGTATAATATTACGTCTTCTACGAATAATCTATGTTTCTATCTATTTTCATATTATATCTAATAATTACAAATTTTAGCTTCGACGCTGGTCTGGGATATTTAAAAGTACACATAATGTAAACATAGACGACTCAAAGATAATTAAATTAATAGAGTTACATGAAGCCTTAAGTTATTGAAGATAAAATACAATAGTTAATATATACATAGGTAGTATTAGAAATGTTATACTACTCGTATTATAATTTATTTTATTTTATAGGCTGTATGTGTTTTAAGGCTACTTCAGCTGAGGCATGGTCTAAAAAGATCGTGACTACGCGACGCGCATATTGTACAAACGACGCGTGCAGAACAAAACATAATTTGTCATAAAAAATCAACGTGCGTCCATTTAATATTATGTTTATTGTTATATTAGTAATAATAATAATATATTCATTGAATTGTTTTCCTTTTCAAGTACATGTATGACGTTGTTTAGTCATCTTTACATGATTTAAGAATATATTACTCCGACGCCGTCACAAAACAAATTGACGTGCTTACATCTCGACAACCTCTCTCCGATTGGCAACGAGTGCGAAATTTCATTCCACCTGTTGTTGAAAATTATTTGCCGTTTCACTGATGTATGCTCTTAAGCTTTTAGTTAATTTTATCCTGTTGTAAGTTTTAAATGTCGAAAGACATAATAATAATAATAATTTTCAATATATTTCCATAGATCGATAATTCCAAAATGGGGTTCTGGGAGCCATGGCAGGGGCTACACGAGAATTTTGTCAGACATATAATATGACCTATTTTAATATTTAAAAAAAAATCGAGGAATCTATTTGTCAGTTATGGAATGTCATCGCGTAATATGCATTGTTGATTCAGTTCATGTTTAAAGTTTGCATGATAAAACTTTTACAGTGAGTGTATATTGGCCTGCCAATAGATTTAGACATAATATTATGCTATGTTAAAATAACTATCTCATCAAAAATTTCGCCTGCGGCAAAAAACTGTACTGTTTGAGACTAAAAATAGTAAGACGAAGTGTTCTTAGTCTATGTATTCCTCATTATATCACTACCTACTGCTTTACGCGTATATTTTTATCTATAAATTATTGGTAATGGATGTGATCTGATCATGAAGATCCTGTGTGTGTGATCCAATGAGAAAAAATGCCATCATCTATGATGATGACGTATTTATGATGTGTTCATCACAAGATTTGAAATAAATAATACTTTTGATTTGTCTTCAATTCAATTCAATTCAATTCAATTCAATTCATTTATTTTTTTAACATATTGTGGACATCTTGTACCGTGCGGTGCAGCATATCAATTGGTTTGAAGCGTGGAGCCGGATATCATACAAGTACCATACAATGTTCTAAATTATGGTAGAAAATAAATGTTTAATACAAATAAAAACATTTAAAAATTAATCGCTCGGAGCTGGACCGAAACCCAGAAAAACTGTATATTTTCCGGAATGAAAACCGGAACCGAACCGATATACTTTTTACTTGCTTACTGAAACCCTGATAAATATACATAATTATACGTCATAATACGTAGAGAGATGAATAACATATTATGTCTCGTAAACAATGAACTTGACAGAATGGCGGAAATATCAATGTTTAAATAAATTTAAATTTGTCATTGAGAGTAGCTCATCCTGTGAGAAATTAATGATGTCTTTCACGGCAACATTATCACATTTTAGTCAAGACCGTTGTTCTGGGAATACGTATGAGCCGGTACTAATGAATAATTATCAACTAAGTAAACATCGTAAATAAAACAAAATTGAAGAAATCCGCTGATATAATTATTTGAAATTTAGCGCCAACCCGTTTTAATATCTTAGCGGGTTTAATGTGTGGGATGCGCGTAAAGCCAAAACTTGGAACCGTGCCACTGGCGTGCCAATCTATCAAACGTTATTGGTTTTTATGCTATTTTTTAAATATAATTTTCACAAAGCGTCGTGTGTACAATACGTGTTTTATTTTAGTAATACAATTATTTTTGTTTATGTCGGCGTCAGTAGAAATATACCAAAAAACGAGACATCTCCGAAATACTATTTTTCGATTTCAGCCCGTCAATAACGCTTTCTACGTTACTTAATACTACAATACGAAATATAAAATATATAAAAGTTATTATGGCTATTGAAAACATAAAATCCCAACGTTAAAAAAGTTAGGAAAAACCTGTTTTATTCTGTATTTAATAATAATTGTTAGCTAATGTTAAACTTGTAGTCACGATACTGAACAATCATTCCAATGCGATACTAAAACTAGACATAGTCGTATATAAATTGAACGTAGTTATGCAGAATGCAGCCAGTCCACAATAATGTTGAGCTGAGATAATGGCACTTTAGCAACAACATGATATTAAAAAGATATGTAAAATTGTAAATAGTATTTTATTTCAAGAATATTTTTTTTTGCGGCTTGGCTATTTAGAGAAAACGTTCTCGCATGATCTATATCATATCTCATTTTTTTATTTTTTGTGGACTGGCTACTTTCTGCATAACTATGTCCAATTATGGATAAGTAATGTTCTACTTTCACCATTCGGTCATACCCGATCGCATTTTTGATCTGTAGGCCACGGAGACGTTATTGAAAATGTGTACTATTGATAAACCTCAGAAAACCTACATTATTTTTTAAAAAAATTCTAGAAAAAAGTTAGATTAAGGTAGTCACGGACAAATCTATAGCTGAAGGGATAAGAGCACTAGCCTGTTCAGTGAAAATTGTATGGTTCAAGTTTCACTTAGCCTACCCTAATGATAGTTTTTTTATGTGTGTTTTCCGAGGGCTTTCAAAATGATGTGTTTTTTTATATCAAAATAAAAAAAAATATTAATGGTGTTCTTTGATTGCCAAAATTTATTGGCGATTTTTATTATTTAATATGGTGTGTTTAAGAAATAAGTTGATCGAATTAAACTAACAAAAAAACCGTTTAAAAAATCTGAAGATTTGTATACGGGTTGCATATTTTTATATTTTTATACGGATACTCTGTCGAAGCCAATATAATAATTATAATTGTATTTAGGGTTAGGATGTTTTAAGATTTTACGATACTTACAGTTGGATACAGTTGGTATATGTAAGACGACTTTCAGATTTTCCAACCCTGGGTAACTTATATAATTATACTACCTACCTAATATTAATTTAGTGTATAAACTGTAAATGCTTACCTATCTAAAAAAAAGTTGCAAAAAGGAAAAAATCGGGTTAAAAAAAACGATTGAAATAAAAAGTGGAAAACTTAAATTAATTAGAATTTAAAACTTACTGTGCTGCATGGGTGGCTGAATGAAATGAATATGAAGATATGCACGGCAATGATTTACGGCCCGGTAATCTGTAAGTGAGGTTTAATTAATAGATAGTTTCGGCGTTCCCCAAACACTAATCAGCATATACGAGATAATGAGACTAAAGTACACCATGAACCAACTCGCATTAGGCTCACAGAATGAGAAAACGCCCCTCTCTATTTGATAATCAAGGTAGGCTCTATTTCGAATGTATAAGAGATTATTATTGTTATGTTTATTTGTCCATGAATTCAAAATTATTATCGCTTTATTAAGTGAGAACAGTTGCGGTATTTGTTATATTATACAGGGTGACTGGCAGTTGGATCTGATAATTTTGACATAATAATATGCAGTAGAAAAAGTCATAGAAATTGAGAATATATCATTCAATTCTCTAATGTTCACTTTATTAATGATTTTTTTTCAAGCTCTGTTTACAATTCATTTTCAATCAACGTCATTTTATATTTTCAATTTCCCAGTTCCAGTCAATCTACTACATGTTGATTAAACTTGACAGTAAGTTGATAGTGAATTAACGGGTCTCGTGGTGCTATGCGTAAGGCACTGGACTTCCATGCGGGAGCCCTGGGTTTGATCCAGGGCTCCCGGATGGAAGACATAATTTATCCCATAGAGGACATAATTTATTTGTGTGATTTTCTCAAAGCCTGGATGTTTGTGATTGTTCAAAATTACTACTAACCACCTTGTACGACAAAGCAAGGACATGGTTATTAATATTTTTTTTTCTTTCTTTATTTGGAAGCAATTGAGCTCTTCTCTGAATGGAAGGCTATTCTGCTTTACAATGATTTAAAAAAGAATACATACATTTTTTTAACGACAGGAATAAATAGTTACATTATTAATGATACAGAATTACATTTTTGTTACATTATACACTAGACATTTACGTTACATTTTTGGAGAAATTCATGTACAATTTTCATAACTGAAATATTTGGTTTTGCCAGGAACGAATTAATCGTAAAAGGAGGGTATAACCTGCATTTTCCCAACTTATTCAATAACACTTCTCTCTCCAGGTCATAGGCATCACATTGCCAGACAATGTGGTTAAGATCTTGAGTGGGATGTCCACACTGACACTGAGGGCTATCTACCACTTTAATTTTGTACAATGATTCGTTGAGACTGTAATGCCCTGTCCTGCTTCTAGCTATTGTCACTATTACATCTCGCTTTATTTTACAATGTTTACTAAACCAAGTTTTAGGAGATCTACTATAAAAGTTTTGATAGTAGTGTGTTCCTTTTTCTTTCCCAAGATTTTCTCCTCCTCTGGCGTACGTCCTGTCTCGCCGAAGCACCATAAAACCTGGGAAGCTAATAACTATGTGAGAAATAGTGTCGTTTAACCATGTTTCCACGCCTATAAAAATATCAATTTCATCTAGCATCACTCTAAGCTCCTCTAGTCTATTAAGAATGCTTCTTGTATTCCAGAAAACAATACGTATCAGATTGAATAAATTGGTTAACTTTGTTGCTGGAATTATGCATTATGTTATTGTTCCTCTTGTCCTTCCAACGAACTAATATCTTCACTGGAAACTTTTAATTGTGGATTACTGAGTTTTTTCTTGATCCTTGTTATGCGAATTTTAATGCTACGTTCTTTTAAATGACTATAGATTTCTGTTAGCATATTATTAAGAGATTCTATATCAGTAGTAAATTCATTAGCAATCATTTCGGTATTGGGATTTCCATGTGTTTTCACAAGGAAACTGAGTAATGTTTCATAATCGATGGGAAATCTATGACGATTACTTTCAACATGTTCCTTGGCAGGTAACAAAAGTTCATTTGTATCCTCAGTGGATACTTTTTTCGATTTTTTTGGTGTCTGTTGGAGTGCAGGAATGCGTGTGATTGCATTCCTTTTCACTGTATCTTCAAATTCAAATTCTACACTGCTGATATCAGTTGGACTGGTCAACGGCCTTTTTGAACCGATTGGCGTATCCTTGTTGATAATAGAGTTGTCCGACTCTATATCTGCGGCTAGTTCATCCTCCTGGAGTGTATTTTCTCTCTCTAACGAAAGAGAGGTTAACACCTTTGGTACATTGAGAGATTCAGGCAATTGTACAGTGTGAGGTTCATTATTTCCAGTTGTTTTACAATATTTGGCCAGATGGCCCTCTTCTTTGCAAATAAAGCATGTCAATTTTTCGGTGGAGAAGTAAATCCAGTACAGGGTATTATCAAAATTTATTTGCATTGACTCTGGCAGTTTTATGGTGTCTTCTGGGTTTACATAAACCTGTCTCCGGAAACTTAAAATATGTGCATAACCCGGTTCGTTAATACCAGCTCTGATGCTTGTGATACGTGAGGTAGTTTTTATCTTTAAGTCATTGAATTTTGATTCCAAAACGCTGTGTGGGATTGTAGGACATACGTTTGATATTATTATCCTCTTTGATTTGGTGATCAGCGGCCTGATTTCTAGTATGTGGTTTCCAATTTTAACTGTTTCTTTATTTTCTGTTAATTTGTCTGCTTGTTCTTCACTACTCAAGTATATACATATTCTTCCCTGGGAAATTCTAGATACATATCTTATATTACATGGACCTACCTTATTCCCGATCGATAGCGTGTATTCTCGTATAGAGATGCCATCGATAGCATCTAGAACGATGGCTTGCTCCTTCTTCGAAAACTGCATTTTTTGAGCAACTGATGCATATGAAATTGTTTGTTGGGTTTCTTTTTGGTGATCCATTGCTGGCAACGTTGTATTTTTTTGATTTTTAATAAGCGCCCCTGTAGTCAGAGACACTTAAATGTAAACAACTTTGTAACAATAATTTATTGCTACGCCGCACGCACAACTGGTTATTATTAATTTGTAAACACTCGCTATCTCGTTATTGGAGACGTCCTACTGTCGTCGATCACACGGAACAACTGGTTATTAATAATAATATAATAAAAAAAAAATCTGTAGTGATGTTAATGTTAGTTACATGCTTACAAACCTCACATACATAGAGCCAGTAGATTCCTGAACAAACCCGAGTCGCTAAAATCGATTTAAATTTTTAATTATTTATAATTAAGGTATTTAATATTTTTTTCCCCATTTCTAATTTATTAAAAGCGTAATGGGTATTTACACCCTTGAGCTTAAGTTGAAGTCGAATTTGATTGAAAAGTAGATATATTTAAATATACATGAAATAAACGGAGACACGATTACATGATGCGATCATATGGTAATGTCTTAAGGCAGTGAAAGGTTAGACTGATTAGGGTATTTGCTTATAAACAAACATCCAGCACGCTTTAATATAGATTTGACGAGCCGAGCAACGTTTGCATTGAGCACTCGACGTTTTCCACTGGGCTATTGGTTTTCCGGTGAATCCCTTTGAGTATTAGATTACAAGTATGAACAGGCGCACGAGTCGAATGTTGAGAATTGTGCAGACAAACGATCAGATTTTACGATGTGTGAACATATAGTGGAGTTTTTCTTTATTTTGATCAAGTGAAATAACGAAAACATTATTGTTTTATGAAAAAAAAAGAGAAATTGTAAGTGAGCTAATGAAACCGATGGAGCAGTCCAGTTTTTAACTTCTGTAACTCGCTCGAAACTTACGTTGTTAAATTATAAAAATGCTCAAGCTTCTCGCCTGCTTTAGATTTTCACACATTTCTACACAAATACGCACTAGAAATAATGCAAAAAAATCATTGTATAGCTAACATGTCAACAATCACGATGGAGTAGTGACCGTGAGTCCGTATTTGAAACCGTGAGTTGAGGGTTTGAATTAAGACACATGTTATTTTATAGTATATTTTCATTCATACTGTAACGTTCAGCAAACGGTTAAAAACTATTCATTGTATAAAGTTTGCTAATAAATTTGAAACATATTTCTAGGTAAGCATGATTTATTTTATTATTCATTCACATTATAGAAGTGGTTTCAATCCCGTGGTTGTATGAAAAAATACATGCTGTATTTGATTTTGTTCAGGATACAATGAGTTGGGTGAGTGACTGAAATCTGATATTTTTAACCCCCAACCTCCTTATTTTATTTTACGAAGAATGTTTATTAGCTATTTGTTCAACTCATTTGACCTCTGAACTAAATCTATTTGTTCGGTAGATAGTTAGATATTTTATAATAAATAATAACAGTTGACTAATTAAAATTTATTCTTTTTTATCTTTATGTAAGTATAGTTGTTGTTGGAGCTTAAGTATATATTTGCAAACACCGTTCCAAGTAATACTTTATTTAAACACAAAACTATTTTTCTACAATAATTCAAAAGGCATTGCTAGTTCTGCGAGCTTGGGTGCTTTCGCACTCCCACACACAATTATCGGGACGGTGTCACTACATTAAATACCTATTTGTACATAGAAGGTTCTCTGTAATAATATTGAATTTATATTACAAACATGAATATAAAAAATGGAATATAAATGATATATAGGTATATGGAGCACCTAGTTATTATAGAGGCAAGTAAATTATGAGCAGGTACCTTTACGTAAGCCTGAATGGAAAATCAAATAATGAGATCCACACGATGCTAGGCTGTATTCTAATTTCATTCCGTCTGCGTGAGAGCCTTTGTTCCCAGCGAGTCGTCCTGAGCCACTTCCGGCCAGTAATGGGAGAAGAGCTACCCGCCTACAAACTAAACTGAACCACTCGCATCTGAGGAAATTCGCGTCTCTCTTCACAATTGCCATTCAATATTACCCATTGGACTTGATCAGGAAATATAATTAGTTTTATGAAATGGAATTAGTTGTGAAATAATTTGATTTGCAATCAATTTAAGATCTATATTGTACAAATTCTATATCAGCTATACTTTAATATTTTTAATAAAATTAAATCCGTTTATTCCGGTTTAACTTAAAAACTACTAAGCAAATAATGTTATTGAAATTTACAGAATTAATTACCGTCTACATTATAATATTAACAGCTCAATTAAGTTTTTATCTTCTTTCGGTGCTTCAAAATGGGGTCCCCATACAACCTTCTTCCACATAAATTGACATTTTATCTTAAAGATGCTATGCATTATTCTGAAACCTTCACAAAACCTACAAAAAGGTGAATGTTATTTACAATTAGAAATATTTGCCTTTAAATACCTTATTAGTCGATTTATAAAACATCAATTAAAAAATAAAACATCCTACCCGAGAAATGCTGAGTATTTCAGCTCGAAATATATTTATATCGAATTTGTTTTAATGCACAATTGCACAATTTTACTATATATAATATTTCACTATAATACTCAGCTGTATTTGGATCCAGGCAATGGACGCCATTAGTTGAATGAATGGAAGATAAATATTATTTTTAAATAATATCTAAAATGATACTCACGCATTGAAAGGTCGACATGTTATTTAATTTAAAAAAGGTAAACGTCAATTTAACTTTTATCTAATTAATTAAGAATTTAAGTGATAAAATTATTATCTACAACGTTAAGAGATATCTAAAAATCGTTAATGTCATTGCCGTGCAGTAGTGCAAGAATGACCGTCTCTGAAGTAGTTGGAGAGGAGGGGTTCGATCTACATATCTGGAAAAAATTACGACATGTTCTTTTGTAAATGGATGTTTGACACAGAGGAAAAGTTGGACGAATGGCTAAAAATCATTCTTCGTAAAATGTTTGCTGATATAAATTTTACTTTATGTACTCCACTTAAGGGTGACCGTAATTCATTCGTGAGTGAATTTGAAAACAGCAATTTAATATATTTTCATTAAACTACGTACATATCTAAATGTATTATTAATTTAAAAAAATATTAATGTAAATCGTTGAAGTGCATCGAATTTTACGTCCATGTTCATCATTAAAATGTGGTTTGATAAGACATTATTTAGAAAGTCATAACTGTTTTTGAAAAAATCATTGTTTTTGTTGTAAACAATATAAATGTGATTACATGAAATCCTTTCTATTGCAATCTTGGTCCAAGCTCAAATCAAATAAATGAAAATGGTATTTGTGTTTGATCATTACACCACTTTTTATTTATTATTTTATTTATTTTTAAATTTAAATCAACTCTTTGATTTTATCACTTAACTTAAAGGTGTAGTAGTCAGTTAAAATGCTTTATAAATAAACGTTATTTTTTAGTTTCAATTAGCTTAGCAATCAACTAGTTTAGTTTCAATTAAAACTTAGGTGCTGTAAGTTTGTGGCGGATAATATTATTCTATGAATTTTAATTTATTTCTGCATAATCTATAGTTATTTTGACGTTATTTAGTAAAATGAATAATTAGACGTTTCTCGTCGTCTTTAAAAAATAATTATTATCAAACTCTCTTGTGGTAACTATGTAAGGTATGTAATGGTGCTGGATAATTTCTGAAAGTCCAGCAAATGTATAGGCACTTAGTTTCTGATCGGAAGATCACGGGTTTAAAGTAGAGTAAAATTCGCGTGTTAGGTTTTAAAATTATTAATTTTTTATTTTTATTATTTAATATTACATTTTTCTCAATTTGCTTGGGGGTGCTGCAGTTCCACAGTATATATGGACGAGCCACCACTGACTAAATATCCATCAGTATAAGTTGTCCGGTGAGTGAGGGTGCCACATGATAACATTTGACATGTCATTCAATACTTTTTATATTGACTGTGATGAGCTTAGTTCTAAATTCGAGCACCGGATGATTTATAATGGTACATCAGCTATAGTCTCAATTTGTATTTAGTATATTAAATTATGAAATCGATATTTTGACCAGATTATATTTACGTTATATTAGACGGTTGTATAAAACTGTTAAACACTTATACCAAAATTGATACTGTGTTTCATTATAATATAGTCTCGTAGTTATTTGGCAAACTAATGATAGTCAAAAGAAATTTGCTGGCACTCTTCCGCATTGACAAATAGTTGAGTGAGTGGGTACAATATATTTTAATTAATGACTATGTAGAGTAGTTTGAAAAATGTTTGATCAAAATCAAACGCAGTTAAAATAGTCATCTACTATAGAAACCGAGGCTTATGTGACGTTAGCGCTTTTTATGTCGGTATAACATAGGTATTGTACAGAAATTAGGTATATTTAAACTTAGACCTGTATTATTAATGATTTAGAAATCTTTGCCACTTACTATAGAGTGAAGGTAAGAGCATTCGGGTCACGGACTTGAATTTAGTGGATTGGGTAAAATTAATAGGTTGTTTCTTCAATTAATATATTATGCATTTTATTACAAAGCATATACTTTGTTAACCTAGAGTTAAACCGTGGAGTTTTACACTATGCTTTAGTTTTGAGATACGTATATATATGTGGAGTATTCTTGAGTATGGCTCCATTATCTGGAGTCATAATGATGTTTCCTATAAGCTTGTTTTAGAGCGTGTTCAGAAAAAAATTCTTCGTCATCCTTATTTTAAAGTTTATAATTATTTTCCTTTTGACACCTTCTCAAACGAGTATTTTCCGACTAACTTTCTTCAAGGCATGCTCGCCTTTCATTCTCTTGAAGTTCGTAGGTCACTTCTGCTATTAAAGCATTTTTCCCTGCTCTCACGTGGTATCGTTTTCAATCCCAATATTCTAGAAAATTTGAATTTTCAGGCACCCGTCAATTACATACGTGGTTGCAGCCATCACCTATTTTGGGTGAAAGCTATTTCCTCATGTCAGGTTCACCAGGCACCAATAGCGAGGGCTGTGCGGCTGGTCAATGCACTCCCTAGAGATGTAGATATTTTTGGCGATCCATTATATATTCTGTTTTATAAATTCTATTTTATTGTTTAATTTGTATTTTTTTGAATTATTGATGTTTTTTTTTAAATTTTATTTCTTTTGTATAAAACTATTTTCGCTTTGTTTTTTTCTCTACCTCGTTTTTTATCTAACTGATTACTTGTAATTTTTATTCTAAATGTCATGTTGTGAACGTCCTGAATTAATAATTTATTACGTACTCAACATGTCTTTTTCAAATAAATAAATATATACTAATAAATTAAATAGTCCATTCATTCAAGTTCACAATGTCAAAATATTAAATAATTTATGGTATGAATCTAATAATATAAAAACTATAATATAATTGGTCTCTGTAACCCCTTTTACCGCTTCATTTTTATATACTTTGGTTTCGATTAACCTCTTTGTGTTAAACCAATAAATTGCTAACAATATTATTAATACAGTAATTCGCACAGTAAATTCCTTTGGAGCAAAATTGCAATATATCCTTTTTTCTTCAATCTACTGATGATCATGGCAGAATATAATCCTCTCCAATTTCTTTACACTGGATTCGATTATGTGCTTATTCATGGTGGCATTTGTTAGTTATTTTTAATCGTGCTATTGAATAGTTGGGATGTTTTTCCATTCTTAGACTACACAATGTACCATTCTAATGGTACTTTCACACGATATTTCTGCTGATAACAAAACTTAACATGTATAAATTTTGTGTAACATGTTACAGAGTATCGCAATTATCAAGAAAACCGAATACGCTTTTGTATGTCGGAGGTTTACTCACAGTGGGAAAACTTTTGCAAGGCTGCGGTTGAGCTTGGAACAAATTTCCTAACATGCATTTGTGGACATGACTGTGTGTTCATTGGACAATTATTCAGAACTAATTTATATTATATTAACAATTCTAATATTATTATTTCTAACGAATTATTAATAGTATCTACACTTAAATATACAAAAAATACATACATATACAATAAGTGTTCATTGGACAATTATTCAGAACTAATTTATATTATATTAACAATTCTAATATTATTATTTCTAACGAATTATTAATAGTATCTACACTTAAATATACAAAAAATACAGGCTAAAATCTTCAACGTTTTTCTGTCACGTCGTCAAACGTTCTGTGACAAGTGTTTTTTTTTTTAGAATTATTAATAATGCGTCAATTAGTTTGAGTTACTTAACGAGCTGTTTGTTGGCGAATTTACAATCTGCCTGTAAAGTCGCTCAGTGTTATCATAGAACAAGCTAACAAGCAGATTGTAAACACTCTACCGAGAAAAGTTGAAAGCCAGTCTACTTTACACGCTACACGCCGGCGTCTGGGCCTACTGCGTCTGCGCAGTAGAGCGTAGTAGCGACCTCCCGGTAAAAAACGAACTACGTTCTGTCAAAATAGTCGCTAGTTTGTTGGCTTCTCAGCGAATGGAAAGTTTTGTATGTCATCATCACAATCGCAGTAGCTGAATCGCCCGCTTTTAAATTCGCCAACTAACAGCTCGTAAAGTAGCTCAATATAATTGACGCATTCCCATGTCCTTGCTTTTTCGTACAAGGTGGTTGTTAGTAATTTTGAACAATCACAAACACCCAGGCTTTGAGAAAAACAGATAAATATTGTGTGTCCTGACCGGGAATCGAACCCAGGAACCCTCTGGTGGAAGGCAAGCGCCTTACGCACTGCTCCACGAGAGCCGCCTCTGTGACTGGTGTTATATAAATAAATTTTATGAAACCCACTCCATTATTAGTTTTTAAATTATTCTTTACTATATACCTACATGAACACACCAGGGCCAATGCGTTAACGTCAAACGAAGCCAGAGGGTGTGTCTGAGTATGGCCAACTGTAGTCCCACACAAGGCTGTAAGGCTGCTGGATCGACGAAATGGTTGGGCTTTGTGGAAATATATGGCAGCAAGATGCACAGAACTGAGAAGAGTAGATAAATCTTGGAGATACGTTTATCTAGCAGTGAATAGCATCACAGTGATGATGATTATGACGAATCGTCCTAATAATTAATATAAGTGGAGCACGTGGCATAGATTATAAATTACCATACATACTAATTGATTGTGTGAGAACTCTTTAGATTTCACATTTCTAATTAAACAATACGTTTTATTATTTTTTTCATATTATCTAAAATGTATTGATTGATTAAAAGTCACTGTAATGTATCTTTTCAGTAAAATAAATTTATTTGCGTGTTTATACTTCTATTACTAGGTGTCACATTTCATGATTTTTTTGACCATGTAATAATAAATCATTATGTTGTATAATTAATTATATTTGAAATAAATCTTATAATTGAAAAAAAAATGTTTTAATATTGTATTCCATTGATGTGAGAAAAATATTAATTTGCAGCAGTAACAAAAGAATTAAACTGTAAGCACTCGTTTTATCGACCAGTAACTTTTCTGATAAATTGAAAAACATCTTTTTATTTCGACATCTATTAAAGACTTTAATAGCAAAGTTATAGGTGGGGTCGTTATTTCTAACCAAACATCGCCAAACATTTTTGATGACAGTTCCTTTTGCATTAAATAACATAATATTTAATACCTATTTAATCAAATCCAATTTTAATTTAAATTTATTAATGCATTTTATAATCCGTTCCATATCTTGTATTTTTCCTAATTTAATCATTTAAATGGTTTTACAATAAATGGTGTTAACCTACGGTAAATCTAGCAGCTGCATGGTTGCCAAAATGTCAATCGAGATTATTGCAGCGGGCTTTCAGATAAATTGAGTTATTTACGCCGAATGGCCAACATGCAGTGATTACACTATACAATTTTATATACTCTATATTATATAAAAAAATGCATTATTTTCAAAATAACCGTATTGTAATAAAAAATGAAAGTATATTTATTATACCTTGATGATTTTACTTCAGGGGGGACATGCTCAGCGTAGGTCAAAATGGAGCTTTTGTTCTATTTTAAAAGCATGATCCTGGACATTCCTTAAACGTTGTAAATAATCTATTTATATGATTTTGATGCCTTATTATCCTTTATATTTATTTTAAACATTTGATGACTGCATAAAGTATTTTTATTACATAAAATAGTATTCTTTTAAACCTCTCGCTCTAATGTTTTAGAATATAGTCATATTTCAGTACATAAATGTGCAGTGGTGTTAAGATTTTTTACATTTATTAATTTTTAAACGCATTTATAAAACCATCAGTATAATTTATGTCGACATTATCATAGTGAAATATTTACGATAAAAAAATATATTGATAATCTCTGTGATTCCAAATTTGACAAGAATTAGGCATTTTATTATTAAAAAAATGGGCAAGATTAACACATTTGAAGATAATTCTAAATATATTAATTATAAGCTATGTCTTCGACCATTCATTTAATAAGGTAGTATTATTTTGAAATACGCCATTTCTATTGGCATTCCCCAGTAGTTAAGCTACAACATACGGCCGAAGAACATAAATTGACGAACGATAAATGAAGTAGGGGGTAAGATCATATTAAGGCGCGTGTTTGAACATGTACTTAACCGAATTTTTTTTTCAAAAACGGTATATGTTCAAACACGCGCGTTACCATGATCTTACTCCCTACTTTATTTATCGTTTGTAAATTTATGGCTACGGCCGTATGTCGTAGTTTAGCCACTAGGAAATGCCAATAGAAATGGCGTATTTCAAAAAAATACTACCTTATTCTTAGGTCAATAAATATTATGAAACAAACATTATTCGTAGAATGATTATTCCATTTAAATGGTCAAAGACATAGCTTATAATCAGTACCTTTAGAATTATTTTAAAATGTGTAAATCTTGCCCATTTTTTGAATAATAAAATGCCTGATTCTTGTCAAATTTGGGATCACAGAGATTATCAATATAATTTTTTATCGTAAATATTTCACTATATTAATGTTGACATAAATTTTAATAATGGTTTGTTTATAAATGCTTTTAAAAATTAATAAATGTAAAAAAAATTAACACTACTGCACACGGATATACTGAAATATGACTATATTTTAAAATATTAGATCGAGAGGTTTAAAAGAATAAAATTTTATGTAATAAAAATACTTTATAGTCATAAAATGTTTAAAATAAATATAAAGGATAATAAGGCTTCAAAATTATATGAATAGATTATCTACAACGCTTAAGGAATGTCCAGGATCATGCTTTGAAAATAGCATAAACCCTCCATTTTGACCTACGCGGCGCACTTCCCCTTAATTAGAACACCTGCTAGTCCGTTTATTACATAGCTTGGTGGTGTTATTGTAGTGTATTTCAATAAATAAAATTTAATTTCGACTTATTCATATAGTTATATTTATTTAATTGAGTTAATTATAACTAATAATATTAAATTGAATTGAGAGGGTATAAAACGATATACTTTAAATAATCTAGAGAAATAAATAAAGCATGTTGATCGACGAAAATTAAAATTATTGAGAGCCTATATATATTTTTTTAAAATAATATTATCAACAATATCAACTCAGGGTATTCTAAATCAATATTAATTAAAAAAAATATACTTCGATTGAATTAAATTTGATTCACGAAAAAACTATTGTCAAAAACATATTATTATAATAAAATCATTCTTAAAAAAGACCGGTTATATTTTTAGTAACCGTGTGAAACAATTAAAAAAAATGCAAAGATTATGTTTTTTATTATTATAAATAAAAAAGTGCATTTAAAAAAAGCTTTGGGGTGTTTATAAGGTGCATTAAAATAAAGAGGGCAACAGGTGATGTAAGTGTGTGTAATAAAATTAGAGTGTTCCGGTGTGATGTTGCGAGCTACAGTTTGAGAACAGCTGCCGGCTTTTGTGACGAAACTTATCGCGAGATTCATATGAAAGTACTTAATTTTAATGATACATAAAGAAATAAAAGACAGAAGCGCCCGTTTTAACTGCTTAAGTTATATCCAATAATGTGGAGAAACGCGCGAAATTCGTGCTTACATTACGATTGACTTAATAAAACGCCTCTTACCCGTGCTCTTTTAGCGTTTGGGAATTGAAATCTACCAGAAGGAAATTGCTTTTCCACCTGCATGAGCAGAGGAGAGGTACGAAATTATTTTGCAAAGCTAAATTCACTCCATGTGACATTACGAAATCTTCCACTCAGTAGAATAAAAATCGTTAAATGTACGAAAGCAAGGTGAGCATGCATGCGAACGTGTATGAATGTTTAGTCTCATCTACGATGAAACCTTTTGAGATTCGCTTTGAACGAGTATTTT
Source organism: Rhyacophila brunnea (assembly GCF_057557595.1). Lineage (NCBI taxonomy): Eukaryota > Metazoa > Arthropoda > Insecta > Trichoptera > Rhyacophilidae > Rhyacophila > Rhyacophila brunnea. The sequence goes on from NW_028233350.1 coordinate 26,747,642, forward strand.
TACATTCCTATCGGGAACATGATATTAATATCTTTCATTTAAATGCACACGTGGGAATACAAACAGTAGGACGCGATCGAGAGTAATACGTAGAGAATAATAATAATTGACATTTCAATAAAAATATGCATTATATCATATTATTATTATGTGAATAGTATTTAAAATATAAGGGTAGTAGCCACTAGAGAATTTGAATGATGAAGAGACTATGATTTGGCTGTAAATTACTAAAGCAGCAAACTATGGTACGGGAAAAATTTTAAGGGGTGCACGGTGCACTTGAAGAACGCAGGTTTACCTGTTCACCTGTAACAAAAGGTTTACCCAACTCTACAACCGACGTTTTATTGTCTGTGGTCATTTGTATAACACAGACAATAATACTATGCGGAAATGAGAGCCAACAGTTCAGTTGCATTTTCGGCTTAGAACTATACAGTCAAATATTCACGTGCAACTCAGTGAATATCGAATACAATCAAAATCATAATGTAAATTATACGTAACATAACATCAATACTAATGTGTCACTATTCTTCCGTGCATGAAACATCTATAATCTAAAATGTAGTGCTATAAATATAAACCCAAGAAAATATATCACTGTTTCTTATTTATATTGTGCCCCAAACATACAATATACACATACGACCAGTGGCGATTCTCCCTTGAGAGCGTTGGAGCGGTGCACACCCACCCACTCAATTTATGCGAAAAGACTTTTTTTAAATGAGTATTTAATTTATATTTGATTAATTAAAAGTGTTCTGATCTATTACCGTAGTCATTAATTCATATACAAAAACAAATTCTAATATGTGTTTTTAACCGGCTATTTTAAATAATAATATTATATGTTGATGTGAGCGATATTCGCCATCGCTCGACCAAAGCGCCCAGTAATCTAATTTCGATTTCTTTGCAATGAGAAAGAGCGTCGTCTGGCGCGTGGAACAGCAATACGTAAATATTTTTTCTACGTGCTCGGGAGCGACAGTTCAAGTCGCTCTCGGCCCGAACGCAGATTCATCGGTTTTAAAACAATACAGCCCGTATCACACGTACAATTATTGTATGACAATTTTTATTCAATATTATTATAAAAATAAATTCTTTTCACAGTACGCATTTAAATTTCTGCACATGTTGACAACATTTCTCAAATTTAGGCGAAGTACAATTTAAAAATAAACTTCAAGTTTTTTTTCAGTTTGATAACTAAATTCACAATGTTTATCAATTATGATATCTCTTCAAACTAGTTCTGTAATACGTCTGACTTTTGAGATAAAAATAAACTCAAAAATGAATTGTCTGTTATTTACAGCTTGGATAATTTTTATAATGCTGATGGCGCCTCAGCATTATAAAACATTTTAATCGAAAAAAATCTCATTGACACATTTACGGAAACGGTTTTACTATTAAATTTAATTTTTACTATTCCGATGACATCAGTGGAAAGCGAAAGATGTTTTTTCACACTCAAACGGATCAAGTGTTTTAGTAGAAACACCATCGCGCAATCAAGATTGAACGCATTATGTATGCTCAGTATCGAAAAAAGAATGATACAAGAGATTCCTGACTTCAACAAACGCGTAATTGAAAAATTTGTGTCGATGAAAAACAGAAGAATGGATTTCTCATACAAATGAACAATAAATCACGGTCACTGCCAGATACGAGATATTTCGGTACTACTAATAATTCGGTCAAAACAAAATAGTTTGTGTTAAAGTTTAAAATCCATTTTTTTTCAAGAAAAACTGTTTTTAGAGGTACAACAAATAATAAATAGTGAGTTATTTATTATTTCTTTTAAATGTACTAAATTAAAAAAACCAATAGTTTTTTTTTTGATTTTTTGGTGAAGTTTTGATGAAGGCAAATGCCTTTTTACGGCAGTCAAAAGGTGAAAAAAGTGAACTCCCAGTAAAATAACTCACCGGTCGCCACTGCATACGACGCAACCTTCTGCATACAATTAATAGATTTTGGATCTACACACCAAACAACAAAAGATCTAACTCCTATAAAAGGTTACAGATTAAAAGGGAGAAAAAAATACATGAGAAAAATAAAAAAAACTGTTGATGTTAAAACTGAACGAATTTCAATTGGTAAAGTGGCGTACACAAGTAAAATCGATGTCTATACATAGGAAGTAAACGGTTTTATGTTCATATTGCATTTCACGATTAATTATTTCCGGCGGTCATTTTTCAATGAATTACTGAGTGGACATTGCCTCCCGGATTCATGGGGAAATAGCTGTGAACAATATATTCGTGTTGATAATTGACTGTACCTATATTCATTTTTCCGTAGAACACAATATAGAAATAATTACAAGATAAAAAGAACTTTTCATATACCAACTTTTTAAATTTTCTGTTGAATCATATAAACTTGACAATTCTATGTACCTTTTAATAATTTAGGACAAATAAGGCAACTGTCAACAAATCAATTTTTTGCTATTTTGCAACAAACAAACAGTGATATAGAATATTGAAATATCATTTTGATTTCCATAGTAACGCACGTATATATTAATAATTTAGTTGCTAGGACTACCTCCTTAGCAACCAATAATAGTGGATTGGATTATGGATTTCTTCCGAAATAACTTTTCATACAAAACAGAATTAACTGAAAATGAATTCAATTCTACGTAAAGATGGCTGAAAGTATTAAAAGAATGCATTGGCATCGTGTTCTGATATATTCTAAAAGTTTCAAATGTCTAGCTAGTCGGAAAGTTAGTTAAAAATCGATTGCAAGATTTGTATTGGATAAACAACCACCGAACAAACAAGAATACGAGCTAAGAAAAACGTGGTAATATTACCATTTGTCTCCCATATAGTACTGTCAATCTAAAATAGAATAGCTGCAGAGTGCGGAAAATAATAGTAGTACGTTTGAGTTGTGGCTTTTAATAATTGTTTTTTGGTCGTGAGTACAACGACAATGAAAAAGGGAGAGGCAGCCATCTATTTTTCTAAAGAAACTTTCATAATTTTAAGCATTATAGAGATAATATAACTACAATTTTACGAGTAATTACACCTAGAAAATAGAGTTTTTTGAAGCAGATAATCAGATGTAGGTAACTAAAATTGCGCAGGAAGAAACGTGCAAAAATATGAAATATTAGAAGAATTTACAAAGTTTAGGAAAGAAGTGGATTTTTATTTACGCTATTTTTCCCATAACTTTTTTCCATTTTAGCCATTTATTCGAAGATTAAATAATTTTGTGTATTCCACTTTTGTACTTTGAACACTTACTTGTACCCAGACATTGCACACAATATTTAATTATTGCCATATATTGACGAATTTGTTAAATATTTGTCAATCAATGTCGAGTTGAAAATGTCCCACTGAGGCGGACGAAACTGGTCCTAATCTATTGATTAAAAGTGGAATAAGTACTACAAAAAATTGCGTTTTATTAAATAAAAACAACAATAAAATGCAGTTCCACCATGAATTGACAGTTAACAAAATAAAAGAAAATAAAAGAATAAATGTGTTATATTATAAATCATTCATTTGTCTATATTAACATTTCGCATACACTCGAATAAGTCGTGCTGTAGTCAAGTCAATGAGTACCCTGTTGGGATCCCCTGAGTGACGGAGTTGTTCTAGTCACATTGAGATCTCAGCGATGAAGCCAAATAACTCTGAAGAAAAATAATAAGTAAAACTAATATAAATAATAATAATAATCACAATTTATTATTATGTGAACTTTTAATAGCTTCTTTGGGAGTTGGGTATATTTCCACTTCCGATCAGTTTTTGGTTCACCAAATTGTAATATTATATCAAGTAAAATTATAGAGATCTTTATATAATTGTGAAATATGTACATTATATGTTTTAAATGTTAGCCTCAATAACTTTGTTGGACTCACTAAACGAATTCACCCGGTGATCAGAAGGAAAAAATTCGATTCCGAGTCAGCTCACATCTCATAATAAAATTATAATGTTGATTTTTCCGATTCGGTTCGGGTACATGACTACCCTCATCTTTTCCTATTTGAGTCGGTCATGCCTAATATTTGAATATGTTTTACACGATTCATTTGATTTCAGGACACGTACAATATTTAAAAAATAGGATAAATCGATAGAAGATAGATCAGATAAGGACATCACTATAAAAAGATAAAGTCATTTTGATGAACCATTATGTCATACGTAAGTCCAAGTTATGACAAGCTATTTTCTACAATGCTATGCCTGCTCTATGGTAGGAATTTCGTTGATATGTATTATATTAACAATTAATTGAAATATGTATATTTTGAAAGTCTTCTTCTTACATGGTTAGTAGGTACCCAACTAATTCAATATTTTTTTCCTACATTTGAAAATAATAAGTTATAATAAGAATGCATATTTATTTATTTAATTACTCAAAACTAATAATGAAAAAAAAGTAAGCCACTAAGAAAAAAATAATAATTGAACTTATTAGTTTTAAAGTCAGTTGCCTCCATAATTCGCCATTTTGAGATAATCCCAAAATGGCCGAGCACATTTATGAATGCAAATAGAATATATATTTTTTGAAAACATACCTACTAGTAAATAATTATAAAAAGCGAATAGTGAAATGAAATAACTTAAAAGTTATTGAAATAAATAAAAATCATACTTGGCTTAGAGTTGGTTAAAAAAAAATGTTTGTTGATGGATATAATATAAAAGTTGAAACCAACCTCCGGTTTAATATTATTTTACAACGTTTTTATTAGGTCGTATTCTAGTTTGTCCGGTGGTTGTTTGTCCAGTACAAATCTTGCAATCGATTTTTAACTAACTTCCCGACTAGCTAGACGTTTGAAACTTTTAGAATAAATCATAACACGATGCCAATCCATTCTTTTATTACTTTTAGCCATCTTTAAGTAGAATTGAACTCATTTTCAGTTAATTCTGTTTTGTATGAAAAGTTATTTCGGAAGAAATCCGTAAAAAATAAACACTATTATTGGTTGCTAGGGGTCTGGGGTCATATCAACTAAATTATTAATATATACGTGCGTTACTATGGAAATCAATATGAAATGTCAATATGACATTTCAGTATTCTATGATCATTTAAGCTAGTCAAGTCAAGTATATACGATTCAACAGAAAATTTAAAAATGTTGTATATAAAAAGTTCTTTTTATCTTGCAATTATTACTAACAAACTGAGCTGCATTAAATTTGATAATTTATGAATGGAAAGTACTTAGAGAACCAGAATCAAGAAATTTTGATAATACTTGATTTTTTTTCCAAATCCACCGACAACTTCTTTAGGGTTAATATCATGTGAATTTTCATATTATTTATTTATATATTAAATAATACACAATTTAATATTTCTGTGACCATATCACGGTTTTAGTATTACGTATTATGTAGCGCGTATGTAGCGATCAACAGTATTATCATATTATGATTAACAGTTCCTTAAGATTCGTTGTAAAACTTACTATATTATTCTAAGTCTCTTTCTCCTTCCGTCACAAACCTTTCACCTTCGTAGCCAACATAGCAGATTTTAGGACTCCTTCTTAACTAGTATTAAAAATAAAATTTGGTATTATATACGCATGATATGATTTTAGCGTGAAAGTTTGCTAAAGTCAACTCCTTTTGTATACCAAGTTAAGCACAATGTTGACGATATTATAAGATATATTATTATTTTAGTGTTCCTGGGAGTATTTTAATATATTTTTAAACTCTCAGTGTTTTTATCTGGTTAAGACGTGAGCGTTTCCTTTACCAAGTTGACGTGGATGAATGTTGTAAAGATTTATATCTTCCTTTCAGCATAGATAAGACTTGTTTACAAGAAAATTCCGAGGCCATTCGCTGTCGCCTTTACTTAACTTTAGAAAAAAAAGTTACAAATCACGGAATTCTATAATATTGTAATCAATTAAAGAATGCATTTACACTGCTGTACCTTACCATTACGCATATATATTTGTCTAGAATTATCTGTAACGCACGAGGACAAAGATGAAAATGTGCAAGAGAGAGTGAAACAGGGAGAAGACGTGTTATACGTCATATACCCACGTATAAATTCAAATTTACAATTTAAAAAATTGGAGGGATCATTTATTTTAATCGGATCGTGAAAGAAAACAAATGGCGGTAATATTATGTAATAGTTTGATAGGTGCTTATAGTGTGGTAATAGCATATCGAGTGATGAGAGTATTGATAAATTAATGTGTTTCCAAGAGATTTAATGGTGACAGGGTACTGTACTTAAGGTAAGCGAGAAACGATGTTGTCATTTTATGGTGCTATTCAACAGGTTGTGAAAATTAGTAATCGTCAAAATGAATCTCTGCGCGGTGTAGTTCGTTTTTATCCCGGTAGGTTCGCCACTGTCGTTCTACTGTGCAAGCGCAGAGATCACACAGTCCAATTGTCGCGTGAAAATTCAAAAGCTTCTGAACTTTTTTGAGCCATGCAATATGCATGCTATCTTGCAACTTGCACGATAATACGTGTTTACACGTGCGTTTTTTTAATGGCCGCGATATACGTACTGTCATCAGTAAATCCACGCACGTGTAAACGGGATATAAGGCAACATACGCAATCAATCAAAAATATATATTATGGATGAGGAACAACCATCAGCTAAGCTGTTGGACAAATTAACGAGGTCAGCGATGGCGTGCTCGGTAAAGTTAAGAGATTACTAGAGGACAAAGACTCTGCCAGGCTGATTTAGGATCTCATAGACAAATCATTTCGTCTAAAACATCAGAAAAAATACCGTAAGAAGGTACATATACGTATACGTATGAGAGATAGAGAGAAGACGTATGAGAATATTGACAGGTTATATTGCCACCTGGAAATATTTGCTAGTTTAAAAATAGATAAATACTACTTCTTTAACATTGGTATAAGTACGTGCACTGTAAATAGAAGGAGCCTTACTTATCCGTTATTTCTGTTATGATAATTTTAAATCATTTATGAACATCGATCATTTTATATTCATGCAGAATAACGATAAACCTTTTATGTTCATTTTAAAGGATTTTAAAACTAAGTTATAATGCCAAAATTGTTGTATTCCTGCTTGCTTATCCACCCATCGTAGCGAAATGTCTTTTTATATACCCAGCAAATTGGCAAATAAATGTCATAGCAGTAGTGTGAAGTTTTCTGCAAATGAACCTGTAGTACGAAGTTATTTGTGGCTAATTTAATCAGTAGACCGGTGATCTTTTTTTGCTTCAATTTTATATATTTAGGCTCCATCTCTATAAAAGGAGGTTTTCGACATCTTTGATATACACAAATTCTTATGACTTGTTAATTATTTGTGACAAATACAGAAGTTGTATGATTCCACCATTATACCTACCTACAGTTTAATAATAAAAAAAATGAAAGTTGTTATATTTAAGGCTGTAATTTATTGTAAGTATTCTAAATAATGTATCACAACAACCTACAAATAATTGTATAAATTAATCTGTCTCAAGTCAGAGAATCTAAGCCTCTATTGAGAAGAAAGAGCACTATTCAATTGCAAAGGGCACACAGTAAATTACAGTTGTCTCTATAGTAAGTTGTAATCTTATCAGTTGAAAGATTATTAAAGCCTTTAGAGCAGTCATATAAGAACGGAATGATGTCGTCAGTATTGAAGCATTAATAATGGCAAACCGATATATAAATTCATTATTCTTTTCACGTCTGACGAACAAAAGGAACGTGCGACTGTATCTAACCACCACGTGGGCGCGAATTCCGGAAATTCATTTGCTGAGCTCGCAAACGGAAGTCAGTAAGATAATAATAAAAACAAAGGCTGGCTGAAAAAAATGAGATAGCCCCCGGCTGTGAAACAATAGATTGAGCTTGATACAGCGTTCCCCTATGTATTTAAAAGCTAACCTGAATATATTGATTCTAAGCTGCAAAGCATTTTACAGTTCAAAATGCTGATATTGATTTGTAAACCGAATAAATTATGGATAGCGATAAGAATACAGGCGTATAGTGCATTGAACCGTATCAAAGCTAAAACGTACATTTGATTAATGTTCCGTACACAGCTTACTTCTTCATACTAGATATGTACTAGAAACTATTCAATCTTGACTCTAATTTTCAAATTTTTTTTTCTCTGTTATGTATTTCTTAACATTGAATTATATTAGTTATTACAAAGAATTTCATATACTATTTTTAGCCACACCTAGCTTAGTATATCGAGTGGCCAACCTTATATAAATACGAAGCTGTAGGTCATGGGCTAGTATGCGCGGGGGCAAACAACGTGTGTTGTTTTTTCAATATGTATTTAATCCGGTGCGATGACCATATGGGGTAAGTGAATTTACAACAACTATTGCTTCAAATTCGCTGTATCCAAAGAAACTGGTGCGTTGCCCATCAGGTGGATATTAGATATAATTAGCACGTTATTAAAATGTGATAATTAAATATTATTTAAAAGGTCCGCAGCGAATGGGTTTATTACAGTGACGAAGGGTGACTTTTGGAACGACGTAGGTTGTAGAGAGGAAGAACACACGTCTTGTCAGGTATATTTGCTGGGAATAAGAAGATAATACGATATACACTGATATATATATACTGTTGAATTTTTTTTCCGGCTATGCCCGATCCTAATAAGATCATATGAGCCTCCACAGAGTGGGGGTTTGTATTAAAAGATTTTATTTTTACGAGAAATGGATGTCAGCCATTTGCTCAACCTATTAGGTCCATACTCTGACTCATACACAAATTGAAAAACAATATGTGTACTTGTCAGACCCAGGATTCGATTCGAACCTGGCTTTAATATTAGGACCATACATAAATACAATTTGATATACATAAAAAGGATTTCAAGTTATACACATTTATATTTTTTATAAAAATCGATGTTTTTTAAAATAGATATAAAAAATATTAAAACTATGAATTAGTCAAATATCTCTTAAGTGATGCTTAGAAAACTTAATAAACTAAATTTTAATAATAAATATGACCATAAAATACATGTAATAATAAGGTGCGGTCCGATTCAACAAATTCACATTTATTACATTTTTTACAATTGTAAGTTTATCTTTGACTTAAAATAAAAAATATTTTTCTTTTTAATGTTTTCAGATACATATTTATTCATTAATACAGTTGAAATTGTAAATTATCAAAAAAATGTCTCAAATTGCAAGCTTCGTATTTTTCCGCTAGGTGCCTCTTTAAAAAAGGCTCAGTGAAGACTTCGCCTTAATACATTTTAATTAGACTAATAATTTATTGAATAAATCTTATTGACGAAACCAGTCAGTAATTAAGACTGAGGAAATAGTGTAAAAATAAAATATAATAACTAACATGCTAACATTTTATTATAAAGAATGCCAATAAATTAATTATGTATAATATCATGGGTAGAACAGGTACCTACGTGTTTAGTTTTATTATGCTTCTGCGCTATTATAATCTTGCCCAACTACCCAACTATGCCAGTGGTCTCTGGCCGAGTACGTAATTTCGGTTTCCTCGCGACTGCATAAAAATGTGTCGTTTGTAAAGTAGATGTTGACAAAAAAATGAGACAATTTCGTGTGACGATTTTTCGAAATAGACGAGGTTCATGAACGCATTCTACTCTAAAATAGTTATTATGTTTTTTTCACAGTTACTGCTTAGTAATTTCACCAATTTGATATTATGCAAAACTCATTTTCAGAGAGTCGTGATAGTATTTTTTTTTAATATTAGGTATTTTTAATATACTGTGCTATGTTTAATATTCCAAATTTGATCGAATTGACCATTTAAAAGTGAAATTAAATGGCCATAAATAGAGTTCACATTTTAATGGTAATTCGGGATTATGATTGTATATAGCCGAAACGGTTTGAGCGTAATTTATTTCAATACGGTGTGGGATTACAATTTCAAGCTTGCAAGGCGACACCTTTGAAATCTTACAAAATTAAGGATATGATTTCTTATTCATGCGGGGCTTCGCTTACTATTAACACTCGTCAAAGCACGAAGCTCTCGGCTGTACGCACTCATGTATTCTAATTATTTTTTAATGAAAGGATGTGGAGTCTACCGAAGCTTCAGAGTTCGTGCTTTAATAATAAATATTATAATAATCACTCAATATTCTATATTTTTAACATTGCTGTTGGTAATGTCAGTATATATTGAAAGAATTTGATTTATGTCATTTACAAATTCAAGGATATATATATTATTATATATTTCTTATTATTGATATATATTTCTATAGGATACCGTTCTATATTATTTTGAACATAATAATGGGTAATTTTTTTTTCATAAAACGTTGTAGACATCTGACAAAAATCTGTAAGAAACACCTTTATTACTAGACTTCGAATTCAGTTTTAAGTACATACAATATGTATATTATCTTAAAAGTATCTTATGAAATTGGATTATCTTTTTTTATTTTAAATTGCAGTAATAATAAAATTGACGTAAGTAGTCTTTTCTCTGTATGTTGCTGCTCTAAACAGAAATGGATGGAGTTTAAAACGGTTTTTGAGATTCTTGAGACAGAACGTTTTTCTTCCACCAGGGCCTTGCTTAGGTACTTATATCTATTGAGATGCCGCATGACATGGCCAAAGTATGCCAGGATTCTAAGATTGACTTATTTGATTATTTTTTTTTTTCATCCTTAATATCGTAACTTTGTTTTTACAACTGTTTATAGTTTACATAAGTACATAAAGACAATAATACAATATAATATAAGATATCCTGAGCGAGGTAAGAGCGGAGTGAGATATTTGTTCAATTATGATAGCCTTTTTATTGAAACCCATCACGATATAAACACACTTACACACTTGAGTATCCCGGGATTTATAAATAATACTTATTAATAAATATTGTTGAGGTGAAAAATGCTTATTTGAAAGTATTAATTCGATTGTGTGAAATTTGTATGTAAGAAAAGTATATGTGATAGGTACACAATGTTCTTTTCGACGTTTCTCACAGAGTTGCACTATTCAAAACTGCCGACGGCCTTTGAACAATGTATAAATAATAATTAAATAAATAATATCAATTTGAGAACTATTCACATGTCATGATTTTGATGACATAGATTATTCTTACGAGACTCGTTGATCGCCACATAAACTATATATTAAATTCTACAGGGTGTTTTAAAGTCGATAGTTATTTTGGTTGTAATACCATTATCAAGACCATTAGTTTTTTTATTTAATATACTTTATATATCATTTTCTATTAGAGATATTCTTCCATGAGTATTTACAGAAATTTCTGATAATGATTATTCGGTATGGATTGAAAATATCGACCGTTTTGATATAAAATGAAAATAAAAGCATTTTCATTTAGTACGTAGGCATATAAATTGCTCCAATGTGGTATTTTGAATTATATAATGAAAGAAAAATAAATATAAAACAATTAACTAATAAATGAATAATATTTTTCACTTTGATTTATATATCAGATTTAAATCAAATTATTGATATAACGTCATTACTTATTAAATAAATTAAATCTTGATATATAGGTACTATTTAATAACGATCATGACAATGTATATTTAATTGAATAAAGCTGGTCGCGATTATTATGAAGTATGTATATATGAATATAGTATGTACTACTTTTATAAAAAAAATGTTAATAAAAAGTAAGAATACCTTTTATTAATTAATTTAGGTTAGGGTTTGTTATAAATAATTAATAAGTCGATACACTTTGGTGAATTTTAATGAAATTTTAACGTCGATGAGATTAAATAACCCCTTAAAATTGTTTCCCGTATTGGTAGTCTTTGTTTTTTAATGGCTTCATTCTTTAGCAGCATAAAATATATGAAAGTTTTTTGCTTTAAAAAATTTCAAGACAAATTTATATTTCTTTATTCAATACTGAACATACACAATATAGGCAATAACAAATGTTTTTGTTGTTGATGAAAATATATAATTGTGAAAAAACTTAAAAATAATCACAAGATAAAAAGAACTTTTATATACGTTTTTAAATTTTCTGTTGAATTATTATGCTCAATATATGCTCAATATGCTCAAACTTGTACTTGATATGAAGTAAATAAAAAACAAACAAACAAACAAATATAGAATACTGAAATGTCATTTTGACATTTCATTTTGATTTCCATAGTAACGCACGTATATATTAATAATTTAATTGCTAGGACCACCCCTTTAGCAACCAATAACACTCTTTTACTTTTTGCGGATTTTTCTGAAATATCTTTCCATACAAAACAGAGTTAACTGAAAATGAATTCAATTCTGCTAAAAGATGGCTAAAATAAAAGAATGCATTGGCATCCTGTTTTGATATATTCTAAAAGTTTCAAATGTCTAGCTAGTCGGAAAGTTAGTTAAAAATCGATTGCAAGATTTGTACTGGACAAACAACCACCGGACAAATAAGAATACGAGCTAATAAAAATGTTGTAAAGTAGATTCGAACTCACACATTTTACTTTCAAGATAAGTGAGTGCTCTTATCCGTTAAGTTACATATTGACCAGTCATTTTCGGGAATATAATTCCAATAACATGTGCTATCTGAAGTGTTTCAGATTTTGTGCAGAGATGAGTTATAGTCCAAACCGGTTGAACTAATGAGGTTTGATTTCATTTCGCTGCGCTATTGAGACGTCCTTATGTGCACAAAACGTACATTGGCAAGGTTTGGAGTTACTTACTTGCGATAGCGAGATGTTATTAGCTGCATACATAATATAGATAGATCAACCAATGGATGGTTGCGATTTTCTTACCAAACGTATAACTTATGGATATTAATTTATCTGAAAGCATATTATCTTATATTGAAAATCAATGGGTAGAAAGAACACCGTGTTTTACGCACAATGGAAGGTCAATTTTGAAAACATGTATTATTCATGCGATACATGATATAATATTTACGTATATAGTGATTTTTCAATTATAAGGTAATAGGTTTATTACCGCTGTAGTCGTGTGATTGTTTTAATATTTTATTACATTGGTAGGGTAAGTTCATTGGCATTTTGTATAATAAAACCAAGGCGCACTTAGTAAGAGTTAATACCGCCACTCAGAAGATACGAAATAATAAATTCATGTGAGATTACCTAGCATATCACGCAAGAACCTTATGGACGTCTGTCACTTTAGACCGTAGGTGGGTTAAATAATTGATGAAGTATCAACTTCAAATCGAATTGCGAACGTAGTAACGCAGACAAAAGTATGGAGGGATTTTGTAGCTGATTACAATAAAAAGATCAGAGATGGAAGGGGCGCCAAGCTGTTGGTGTTAGATAACTAGACGAGAGCAGCAAAGAATCATAATTCATGGAGATCAGGGTATAATTCATGTTGTAGCACCATTAAAGAAAAAGAAATTGCAAAGTCATTTAAGGGAGGACGTGCTCAGCGTGGGTCAACATGGAGCTTTTTTCTATTTTCAAAGCATGATCCTGGACATACCTTAAAGTTGTAGATAATCTATTAATATAATTTTGAAGCCTTATTACCCGTTATATTTATTTTAAACATTTGATGACTGCATAAAGTATTTTTATTACATAAAATAGTATTCTTTTAAACCTCTCGCTCTAATGTTTTAGAATATAGTCATATTTCAGTACATAAATGTGCAGTGGTGTTAAGATTTTTTACATTTATTAATTTTTAAACGCATTTATAAAACCATCAGTATAATTTATGTCGACATTATCATAGTGAAATATTTACGATAAAAAAATATATTGATAATCTCTGTGATTCCAAATTTGACAAGAATTAGGCATTTTATTATTAAAAAAATGGGCAAGATTAACACATTTGAAGATAATTCTAATGATACTTATTATAAGCTATGTCTTTGACCATTCAAGTGTGATAAACATCGAATAATGATTGCTTTATAATAATTATTGACCTAAGAATAAGGTAGTGTGTTTTTGAAATACGCCATTTCTTTTGGCATTTCCCAGTAGTTAAGCTACAACATACGGCCGTAGCCATAAATTGACAAACGATAAATGAAGTAGGAAGTAAGATCACGTCAACGCGCGTGTTTGAACATGTACCGTTAAAAAAATCGGTTAGGTATCGTCATCATCATCATCGTCATCATCATCATCATCATCGTCATCATCATCGTCATCATCATCATCATCATCGTCGACCTCCGCCAGTGGTATTCAGGATTCTTGTCGGCGGTACTGTTCATTCCTGCTGCAGTGCCTGCCCACCGGTGTCTATCAAGTGTAACGATTGGAAGTAGGAGAACTCCATGCTATGGAGAATACGCCATTCTCCTCCTTCTAGTATGTGTCCACATATTCTACGTAATACGATAGTGTTTCTATTATAGCATTATATATTTTGAAGCTTACCATTCTGGCTTTGAATATGAAATATGCATTGCTTTTAAATGGGACGTTAAATTGGATAATATTAATAAAATTTACAGATGAAAGTGTGTCTAAAATATGACAATATCCGAAATAATTACATCTACTAAAGTAAATTTATGAACCATTCTTAATATTTAAATCAGCATACACCTGCCATGACATAAAACAATATTGTGCCTCCATTAAATACCGATATAAACTAAAATATTCTCCTCAATAATAATTGTTAACGATCCGTTTTATTCGTGGGTTGTTCAAATAACAGCACAATAAAATAAACACCCAGCATTTGTACGAGCTATGCAATTTTTAATGGCCTATTTACACAGATCGATCAGAGTATTTTGTATTGTGACAAAGCACCTTAAACACAATATGTGCGGAATGGACTAAAACCCTAGGGTGTCAAGTGTTATTTATAGAGCGCGAGAATCATCATTTAAGAAATCGGTTTTTTTTATATTTGACTTTAATGGCCTATCTACACTTATTTAACAGGCATAATTGAACACATAGATTAGCTCATTCAGCGTTGTTGACAAAGGTACCTAAAGTATACAGAATAAAGGGATGAGTATCGGGGATATAAGCTTTGTAAGGTAAAGTAAGTTTTTGCTTTAGAATACCAACTGAGATAGAATAAACAAAATACTGACGATACATAATATTTATTTATTGATTATGTAGTTATTATAGGTAGTTTTTTTATTGTTTCTCTAGTTATTACGGTATGGACATATTATCACTGAAAGTAAAAAAAGAAAACAACTAAACGCTTTTCAAATGTGGTGCTGGAAGAACATAGTACGAATTATACGGGTAGTCATGCGGGAGAAATGGGAGCTAACTATCTTATAGGGTCTCATCTTTATGCGTAAGACCCAAAGTCGATTTCCTTTTGAACCACATTTTTTGTCGACTAATGACTAAGTTAGAAATCACATGAAAAGTTGAAAGATGAAGAGGGTGTGGAGGGGATTCCGGGTTGCTGGAGTGACTAAGTAATGAGCACCATAGAGTTTTATTTATCAGAGCTACAAAGTAAAAGAGTTAATGAATGACGATTTGCGAGGGTAACAAAGCTTTTCCGTTTAATGAAGGTTTTGAATCTTACCAGCAAAGATGGGGTAAAGTTATTAAAAAATTATTACACATACTGACCTCTTTTTAAACTCATCATAAAAAGATCATAATATATGGACATCCACAGATTGGAGGTTGGTATTAATGGATTTTTGTTTTTACGAGAAATGTTAGCTACTTGCGCAATATATTAGGTCCATATTCTGAGTCCAAACATACACTGAAAAACAATATGTGTATTTGCCTGATCCAGGATTAAAACCTGGGATCCATGATATTATAAGCCAACGCATTAGCCACTCAGCCATCGTAAGCATATTATTTAATGTAGATTATTAAAAAAAAATTAAAATTTCTATTAAAGATTATTAAAAACAGTGAATGTCGTTGAATAACAATGAAACTCCGTTATATGTATATTTAATAAAATATTTACTTAATTCAATATTTTCCCCCATATTTGAATATAAGTTATAGAAATACTTCACAAGTACCTACCTATATAGTGTATATTAAAAAAATGTCCTTATTATGATACTTCACATAGAGCAGTCATGGTAATTTGCCATTCTATAAAATTATTATTTATTCCGTAGCGTGCTATCTCACAAAGACGTCAGTTTATGCTATAGTAGGGCTCTGAAATATCTTAATACGGGCCTGGTTCTGGCAAAGCGCCTCAAGTAACGCCTGCTGGAAATTGACATACAAATCATATTCCCGATAAGGGGATATTGCAAAAGTATAAAAGAGGCCTTCTCCAGTCGTTACAGATGCAGGAGAACACATTTCCTCGAATGCCGAGTTCTCGAGCGGTAAACAAATCAAATTTAGGCCCATACAAATCGCATAGCGCCGTTGAGTTAATGCTCCATTAAATGCAAAATATGACAGGTTTTGCTCGGGGCGGTATTAAACCACGAATAATTTACCGGGCGACCGGGCCCGCACTTGTGGAGCTCCGAAATCGATAATCCCCAGATTAGGCATTAGAACCGACCAATTAACGGTATGTGAATACCCCCGACTCGCATAACGTACGGGGTGGACAAATTTAATTATTTGACGAAGGCATGTTATTTACTTTGCCGTGAAATAAAAGTTGGAAAATATCGGGAAAAAATATAACCGTTCAGAATGAGCGCAAATTCATTTTGTGTGTTGAATAACTAAAAAATTTACCCTCGTAGCGTAGTATTTTTTCTGTCGGAAATGACGACGAGAAAAACAAAAATAAAAAACAACGGGAAATTTTACCTTTTAAGAGACATTACAAATGGGGTGAGAATAATAATAATTATAATATTTTACACTATAAATCTTTCTAATAAATCTGTGATGATATTAATATTAAATAATATATCACGCGACTGGCGCAATTGCGTTACCTGGCCATAAGATATAATTAACAAGCTATTTAAATGTGGTAATTCAAAATTAATTAACATGTCAGCAGTGATTGTATTTCAGTGCTAAAGACGCGCTAGGCGCGTAGCCATTGGTTGGACATTCGATATAATTAGCATGATATTTAAATGTGGTAATTAATTAGTAATTATCTAGTAAGCAGTGAATGTGTGTAAACTCTTCATATGGTTAATTATTTTATATTTATTTTTCATTATGTATTTTAATTTGAAGATGTGAATAAAAAATCGGAGCTGATCTAAATAAATACATTTAAAAAATAGTACAAATTTAAAAATGAAATAACCAACAATATTAAGTGTTAGTTATTTCGTAATACTACTAAGAAATAACAACAAAAAAGATTTATTAATAATTTAGTATATTGTTCTGTTTAGTAACTACCGTAGGCCCTGAATAATTGATAAAATAGTTTTTGATAACAACTGACTAAATATGACATCTAATATTTATCGTTTTTTAAATTGATTTTGAAGTTAAATGATATGTTAGAATACCCCTAAAAGGCTGCTCCAACACAATATGTTAAATCGAAAGGTCTTCATTCGACAGTGGTGTGACCCTAGTTGATGATGTTAATGATTCTATTAAATATTTTATAAATGCATAATAATGATTCTATTTCAGTTGACAAAATGGTTTAAAGAATATATTATATTAGCGTCAAGCGTATTTAATGAATATTAAAGAATAAACCAACAATCCGCATCACAATATATTATTAAAGCTTCTCAATATACCTAAATAATACGAGTCATAAAACCTCCAGGAAAGAAATCCATCCAATTTTCTCTTGCTATTTTATATATGAGATGAAAAGATTGTTTCCCATCAATAGCGCAATACATCTGGCATTGGAAATAATTTGATAAACGTAACAATTTTTTGCGATGATCATATTATGAACAAAGAATAGTGCAGCATCATCGTAGGGGCTTTTTATACTGTTTTTTTTTACCTTACGCCTAAAATATTTCTGACGAAATAGAATACTGATTGCTGAAAGGTATATTTTTTTTATACACATTACTCGTTGCCGAAGCATTAGGCAATACGGATTGGATTAAAACTAATATATTTTTTGTTATCAATATCGAAAACATACTAACTTATGTAGGTTAATATATAACACAAAAAAATGTTACAATATAATATATTATACTATGTAGCAGTGTATATGCTTCAAATTGAGAATATTTATAGTAAAAATAACAAACAAGAGTATTTGATCCTATTTCCTGAGTATTTTAATGCCCACGGTGGCCGCGCGGCTTAAGCATTGGACTATAACGCCGTGGGTCCCAGGTTCGAATCCTGGGTCTGGCAAGTACACATACTGTTTTTCAATTTGTGTGTGTATCAAGGTATGGACCTAATAGGTTGAGCAAGTGGCTGATATCCATTTCTCGTAAAAAACAAAGATCTGTCAATACAAACCTCGACTCTGTGTAGGCCCATATGATCCTATTAGGATCGGACATGGTCGAAAGAAAAAACGTATTTGATCCAAATTAATAATCGAGTGTATATATCATATATCAGTGGCGAGGAGTGGAGGTAGGCTTTTAAGACTCGACATAAATAGTGCAGACTAAACCTTATCAGTGATACTTATTTATTTTGTATTCATTGAATTAATAATACAATTTGTATAATTTAGTGCTGGTTAGTTTTTAAAATTCAATTAAACCCTGTCTAACCAAACCATACTAGTTAAGGTATTCTATGGGCAATTCGATAAAATAGTGCACACCTTTTTGGTCATACTTATTTGTTTTCGTTAAATTAAGAATACATATTCCAGATGGTGTTGGTTAGTTTATTAAAATTCATTAAACCCTGCCTACATAAAACCATAATCGATAAATAATATTCTTCTACCTATAAGATACCTATCTTAAAGTACGTATGGTTTAATGGCATAATTTTAGACATTTTATAGATAAAAGATATATTTTTCACCATTGTCTACTATGGCTTGGATTAGACAGGATTTAATTGAATTTTAAAACCTAACAAACACTATCTACACATTGTTCAATGAACATAAATACATTTGACTGAAAATATTTTAGTGTGCACTATTTATGTTAGATCTTAACAACCATACCTCCCCACCCTTCGCCACTGATATATATATATATATATATATCATCATCATCATCAGCCGGGGTCAATCCACTGCTGGATGAAGGCCTCCCCAAGCTTTCTCCAACTCTCTCGGTCCTGTGTCGTTCGCTGCCACGTATTTCCGCCGAACTTTACCAGTTCGTCAATCCAGCGGCTTTTAGGGCGACCCTGTGGCCGTTTCGTACCCCTTGGGTACCATTGGATGACGGCATTTGTCCAGCGGCCGTCCTTTTGGCGAGCAATGTGCCCCGCCCATCTCCATTTCAGCTGTTTGGCAACGTCTATTACATCGCGTACTCTTATCTGCTTCCTAACCCATTCGTTTCTCTTACGGTCCTTTCGCGTGATGCCCAACATGCACCTCTCCATGCCTCGCTGTGTGACTCTTAGCCTTTGGACATCTCTCGTGTTGAGGGTCCACGTCTCGCAGCCATACGTGAGCACGGTTATCACACATTGGTTGAACACCCTACGCTTAAGACATAATGGTAGGTCACTCTTGAAGATACTATTCAGACGTCCGAAAGCACTCCATCCCAGCTTTGTTATTCGAGCAATTTCATCGTGCATGCTTCCGTCTATGGATACCTGCTGTCCGAGATAGATGTAGCTGCTGACTTGCTCGAGTTGGGTGCCAGAAATACAGATAATCGCAGGGTCCGAAAAACAGTTCCTCATCACTTTTGTCTTTGAGACATTTATCTTTAGACCGACCGTTTGACTGACATCCGCGAGTTCTTGCATTCTACCTTGGAGGTCTTTCGGGTCTTGTGTGAGTATAACAATATCATCTGCAAAGCGCATGTAACTGAGGTGCTCTCCGTTAATTGGAACACCTTTTTCCTCCCAATCAAGTTTCCTAAATAAGTCCTCAAGAGTAGCGGTGAATAGTTTAGGTGAAATGGTATCACCTTGCCGGACACCTTTGTTAATGGGGAATTTACACGACCGTTTGTGGAGTTTCACGCATGCTGTGGCATCACTGTATATACTGTTCAATATGTTTATGTAGCGTCTGGAAATTCCTTGGTTGCTAAGGGCGTCTATAATTGAGAATTTTTTGATGGAATCAAACGCCTTTTCATGGTCTATAAAACCAAGATATAATGGCAGTTTGTATTCCTGGTAGCGCTCTACGATTTCCCTGACAACCTGTATATATATATATATATATATATATATATATATATATATGTATATAATATATATTTTTTTAGTCACATCGAAACTCAGAAACATACCGCCTAGAAGAATTTTCGGTGTAAATATTTGTATTATTTCTTTTATATGTATATCTGAGATGTTACGAAAATTATGTAGTTAATTGAAGAGCTTAAAAAGAAAAACGGCAGTTTCCATTTTTGTAAAATGTTGGTAGATCATTAAAAATGCCTTGTATCTTCCTTGAAGGTAAAATTTCTACATATACAAGAAAAATAAGACAATATTATTGACTTGGTAAGTATACCCACGGTGGCCGCGCGGCTTAAGCGTTGGTCTATCACGCCGTGGGTCCCAGGTTCGAATTCTGGATATTATTTTTCAATATGTGTCTGTCAGGGTATGGACCTAATAGGTTGAGCAAGTGGCTGACATCCATTTCTCGTAAAAAATCAAAATCTGTTAATACAAACTTCTACTCTGTGGAGAGCCATATGATCCTATTAGGATCGGACATGGTCGAAAGAAAAAAGAATATAATTTCACGCCGTGGGTCCCAGGTTCGAATCCTGGGTCTGGCAAGTACACATATTGTTTTTAAATTTGTGTGTGAGTCAGGATATGGACCTAATAGGTTGTGCAAGTGGCTGACATCCATTTCTCGTAAAAAACAAAATTTGTTAATACAAACTTCAGCTCTGTGGAGGCCCATTTTATGATCCTATCAGGATCGGACATGGTCGGAAAAAAAATATAATATAATATTTAAAAATTGCCATTTTTTTTTCTAAATACCTGATATTAAACAAAGCATTTTACATTCATAAAACTTATGTATTATGTGAATAAAAAATATAAGAAAATATCTTATAATATAAGGAATGAATGACTTAGAAAATCACAAGAAGACTGGCGAGTTGACATGGATTCTTGGAGATGCGGCGTGATGAACGTATGCCCGATCTGGCGGAGTGAATATGCACAAAGAAAAATAGTTAGATGTACTTATTAATAAATATATGGCATCGTACGGATTTAAGCCATTTTTTCTCAAACGAAGTAGTAATATGTAAAAATAGGACACCTGTATACTTTCGTGTCATTTATAACCTTAGTTAATAATAGTTGAAAAATAAATATAAGTATAGATATAATATATTATTTTTTAACACTATAATATGTCATTTGACAGTTAGTAGTCTAGTTAGTAATAATTATAATAAGTGAAGAATAATCAACACAGAAAATCACATTGTGACCTCACCGGATCAAACCTGGAGCCTCCGGATGAAAGGTCAGCGCCATACGCACTGGACTACGAGGGGCGCCTATTAGTCTAGCTATTTTTTTTCGACCATGTCCGATCCTGATAGGATCTTATGGGCCTCCACAGAGTGGAGGTTTGTGTTGACAGATTTTGTTTTTTACGAGAAATGGATGTCAGCCACTTGATCAACCTATTAGGCCCATACCCTGACACATACAAATTGAAAAACAATATGTGTACTTGCCAGACCCAAGATTCGAACCTGGGACCCACGGCTTTATAGTCCAACGCTTAAGCCGCGCGGCCACCGTGGGTATTTGCGTCATGATAATATTATATACGCTTGAAAGAGCGTATGGACGTAGTAAGTATTGATAGATTATTTATTTTATTAGTATTTTTACTTAAAACAAAATTATATGTACAATAATAATACATTTTTATGATATTAGATATTATACAGTTTTTATTTGAAAGTTTTCTAATGACGATTGAAAAAATTAGGTATGCTATCGTAATGTGAAATCGCAATTTCTACGTATGCTTATGTAAATGAAAGGATAATAATAAAGTATACATCAATCATGAGAAACAATAATCTTCTAAATTATATACCAATAAATACAAAACATTATATTATATTATTACTATAGGTAATGAAAAATAGCGAATGTGGTATTAACTATGTATTATATTATATTGGGTAAGTAGGTTAACATCTAAAAATTTCAAAGCTGTTTTCTCGCGAAGTTTTCCCCTCCAATGAGCGCTTTCTCCTAGGCGCTAATTTAATTATCATTACTAAGAAGGGAATAATAGAATAATTGATTGTATAGGATCTCTTAGTTTGCTTTGATTTTGATAACATAATGGAATGTGTCGGATATAATTAGCTCACCCTGTACAACCGCACCCTTGCGCGATTCGAATGTGCTTTTAAGCTGTCGAATAATGCGAGAATGGTTTAATACAAAACACTGAAATGAATTGGTGAATTAAGCTACGTTTATAGTGGTCACGTATACTGACGAAAAGCCTGAATATTTCATTTACATTATGTTTTGCATCTACACCTCTGTCGATCAGATAAGCGTTTGTCTTATAATTATTTAATTTATGTTAAATATTGACTTAAAATGAATTGGCTAGATAGAGTTTCCTAAACTTTCTCAAATTAATGCGCTATTTTCCAGCAAATATTATATCAGTATATTCATAAATTTAGTCATATGATATATTGAAAATAGCATTTTAATAAAAATATTATTTTACAAACACAATGCACTAGACCATTATAAACGATATATAATCATAGAAAAGCGTGTTTATTTTCAATGTTATATTAATTTTAATTGGGTTCAATAATATTACTATAACATAGATGCCGTAAATATCATCTGATTGATCATACGTTGGTATTTGGGACGGTATCTTCCAATACGCAGATGCGCCTCCCGATATTATAGTATTTTCCCGTTAAGATGCAAACGGTTTTTAAGTATACGTGAACTGTTACTAAATACTGAAGTTTTGCTATGTAAACTGATAACACAGTACGAAAAATTCAATTAACCATGCAAGTCTCCAGCATTATATAATATCATTAAACCATTTTTTACTTAACAATCTTCTCCGGAAACTTTTCCATTCCAGACTATCTAGTGTTACCATTTTTAGATTATTTTGACCAAAAATTTTCAAATCTTCTATGTCGCTGCCAAGTTATCTTGGTCCCAGTCGTTAAGGTTTTCTCTTGCACCCAGGGGATATATGCATAGTCCGGTTTGCGGCTAGCCCCTTCGATATACTTCATATTATATACGTAGAAGTATACCATATTCGGTGCAGTCTTTACATACAAACATATGTATAATATATATATATATATCAATAAATCATGGGATATACTTAGAGTAGGTATAAGTCAATAACAGTTACATTCCAGGAGAGCAACTTCAGAATTATTATAAACTGTGATAACGTCTTGTGTTGGATAAAAAATGTAGTTTAGGTTGTGGTTCAAATTCTAATACATATAATATTATGTACTATTATGATTAATAGTTTTTTTTTTATAAAATACGAAACGACTTATAGTTCAATTTTATAATATAAAGATTATATCCCGAATATTCAAAACTTACTAAAACTAAAATAATCATAAGTTTCATTCATAAATTATACTCTCAGTACCAACGTAACATGTTCAATAACATAGCAGTCAATCAATATTAATAGGTGTCTGAGAAACGTTCTGTAGTTTTTCGGACACAATGTTTGTTTGGACACAATGTCCTCAAGAAAAGAAAAGATGATCGTTGGTGCACTGTAATTAGTGACCAAGTGAAAGAGTTTACTAGGAGCAGCCTTCACTAAAACCTGAGACAAGTAGATAACCAATAATGAACATTATGGGTGGACATTCTTGGTCACATAGAAGATGGGTGCATTTCTGGGTGGTCACGATCTTCAGCCACAAGGGAATAACCGAGAAGAGATAAACGAATAAGTCAAACATATTGTGTTCTTACAAAAAATAGTCTATTTGAGGCGTCTAATTACAAAAAGCGACAAGTCCACAATTCAATAATTTTGGGAAACAATGTTTTTATTTTTCAAGCTTCAATTATTTGTTTTAACGTGAGATTGTTTCTTCCGTTGTATTCTATGTCGAAATTAGAACCAAATGTCAATTTGTTTCAGCCGATAAACTGTTAAATGTAATAAATATAGGCAAAATATAATTGGACGTAGCGCTACTTGTACCTCACTTTTTAATTTATTTCGCATAAGGCACATATTTCCATGGCACTGTCATGAGTTTACCAGATGCTACAGCATGGGAAACGCCCTTTTCAATATTAAACATTGCCTTATTGGTTGATGTAAACACGCGCGAAATCAACCAAGCTTTAAATAATATGAAACACGCGCTTTTTGTAATAAATCGAGACTTAAAATATTTTTTTTTCATAGGGTTATGTCGCGTTTTGGAATTTATAGATCAATACATATTGTGTAAAATTATACAAAGAATACGTGCGTATTTATTTTTCGATTTTGACCAAATGTGGACTTATCGCTTTTTGGAATTAGACGCCTCATTTATAATATTATAATGTAATCCTTTGCATAATAATAAATAGTGGTTTAGAACATGTGGTTAGGTACTATAATCGTAGCCTTTCTATGGTCGAGTTTCGTCCGACTCAATAATGCCTTGTATTTCGGCTAATAAAGCTTTTGTGCCAATTTCGTTGCGCCATTTATTTCGAGTGAATTACGATTGTTGTCCTTTTAAGTGAAGTTGACAGTCTGTAAAAAACAGGGTTTGCTTTAAGCAATTTAGCTTTTTTAATTAATTTGCGTGCACAGTAAATTAAACCAACGCACGATTAAATAAAAGAAAATTAATGAATGCCTGATTGAAAATGCTATTATCCTTACCGTATTTATATCCACGTGTCCAGTGGTGGTTTAAGACTATATACCTACATATGTAATTATATCGTAGAATCTGTGATTATATTAATTCTCTCACATTATATAATGAATTTTCTTCTTCGGAGGTTACCCACCATCAAGACGATCTATAACTGGAGTAGATGTTATTTGTATAGTCAACTACCCCCGTTATTATCATATACACAGACGGTTGTTTTTATATGTGACATGTGATATCGTATGGGCAGTGTTGAAGGAAAAACGCGTTGGTATTTTATATCGTTTATCTGGCATAAATAAATTAGAAGTATTACACGGCAGATATCATGAAGTTATATTAAACTAAGTTTTTGAGTGTGAAGATTTATTCTGATTCTTTTAACTTGATAATTTTGCAAAAAGGTGCCCTTAAAATCTCTACATAGATTGAAAGTCTCTAGACAATTGTCATTTCCGACTCGCCATTGTCAATGCTCTAAACATGAGCATAGAAAATTACGTGTCAGTTGTAGAGTAGTAGACCTTCAGTCATATCTACCATGGAATTTACTAAGCCATAAATGCAACGTCGTGATCTGCTAAGTATACCAATAATCTTTTCCTGGATAGCGATTTGGAGAATTCTATACAATTAATACCTACATTATGTTTTTTAACTGGTAAATGCTCTAGTCATATTATTATGATTTTACTTTAAAATAGGTATTCGTTATTCAATAAAAAATGGTAATATTGCATATGTATGCTACCAATATTCTGTAGTAATAAACTAATAGTTGTGTTACGGCTGCCATTTTGGAAAATAACGGACGATTTATATATTTTCAGCTATTTCTCAATGTTTAAAATATTAATTTATGCAACGAAGCGATAGATGGGTATTTTATACGGTGATTTTTATGGTTACTTATTGAAGTGTTTTTAGATACAACTTTTAGGGTCTATTGTACGGATGCATGTTTGTCGTAAGTAGTAATGAAAGCTTGTGTGTTTTAAATGGCTATACGTTTCAAGAAAAAAAACAATTATTATGAAAAAGGTTTATTACCTACGGAAGTAAAATAGATTTATAGCCATATCATTAAGTACGCGTAACTTCTACTGTATTGCAAATATGCTGGATAAACTTTCTCGATCTTTTTCCATCTTTTACTAGCGTTGTAGCGGGTGCTGTAGGATTTTTAGTGTTTTTTCATACAAGCATAATTTATTAAATAGATTTACAACTAAATAAACGTTGTTTCAATTCTAATGGATTCAAGCTCTGTACTATTCCATTAAAGTCGTTTTTTGCGACCCGGGTTTCGTCTTTCGGCATCTTCAGGCGCCGTGTACACTCACCAAAGGCAAACACACGAAAGGCGAAACCCGGGTCGCAAAAAACGACTTTAATGGAATAGTACAGAGCTTGAATCCATTAGAATTTAAATTCAAATTCCATCAAGTACCTTCAGTCGATAGTATTAATATTATAAATGTTGTTTCATTTTATCTTATTCTTTCAATGGCCCTATACGAGTCTTTGGCCTCCTTCATTGCCTTCTTTCAGTCGGCACGATCATACACGACCCCTCTCCTGTCTTCAATATTTTGAAAAGAGTTCTTGCGTCGACATTAACTTCCCCCTCCAAGCGCATTCGAATAAGTACAGAAGACACTTAATATCGCTTAAGATAAATGAAGACTTAGCAAGTAAAGATTATTTTTTATTTTATAAATAAATTCCTTCTTTAAGCACCATGGTCCATGTTTGTGACAGCAGTTTTGTACGGTTTCATTTTCAAAATATTTTCATTAAGATACGTTTATAGCGTCATATAATACGGCTGTATTTTTATGAAAGATGGAGATCTGTAAATTCAAATCATTGGCTTATTTTCTCCAGGGAATCCAACGAATATCATTTTTGGTACCCATGTCTTTGGTATGCACTGGACATGGGCTGCCCTACTTAGCGTCAGAAGTTTTAAGAAGGTAATATAGCTTTGAATCCCAGAGCACGCGGCACAATCCATCATTATACATGAATAATCCACCACAGAGTCTATAACTTAAATCAGTTAATGCACACGATTCACTTCGATACGATATTGATATGCACAGTTTTATAGTTTATAAAGACAAGTCTTTGTTTTTCTATGGAGACTTGTAGACTAAAATAAATTCTCTCTTATATCATTTAAATTTAGTCATAATTAAATACAAACACCTATAAATGTATATGCACAATAGAATGACAATAATATTAAAATTAGTAGCGTGTGGTAACTTGCTTATAGGGATGCTGTTATATAATATTTTTATACCTACAGTTTACTACTTATTACCCGATTAGGGTTTTGTAACTAATTGAAACTGTGAAAAATGAAGTATGATATAAATTTATGGTATTGCAGCCGGGCATCTCTAATATTAAAATATAAAACTTTTTCAAGTAAAATGAAGTAAAAATCATCACACGATTTGCACAAAAATACATATATAATATTATTACACATTACTATATCGATTATTTCTTGGAATGCGACGCATCTACAGCATCTCTGTACCACACACCACCGCTTGTAACATATTATTTTAGTTGACAAACAAACAACGCAATAATTGTTATTATCAAGCTTATTATACATATTCACAAACATACACATAATATATAATATATATCATCATCATCATCATCAGCCTGAATCTATCCACTGCTGGATATAGGCCTCTTCAAGCTGCTTTCACTTTTCTCGGTCCTGTGCATTGCGTTGCCACGTACTTCCGCAGAACTTTATCATTTCATCGGTCCAGCGGCCTCTAGGTCTACCTTGCGGACGTTTTGTACTTCTTGGATACCACTGGATGACTGGATTTGTCCAACGATTGTCTGTTCTTCGAGCTATGTGTCCAGCCCATCTCCATTTAAGGTTTTTAATAAACTCTATTACATCGCAAACCCTTGTCTGCTTCCTTATTCACTCATTCCTCTTTTTGTCCTTTCGCGTTATGCCCAGCATGCACCTCTCCATACCACGTTGTGCTACTCTAAGTTTCTGGATCTCTCTTTTACTTAGGGTCCACGTTTCACACGCATATGTGATCACGGAAAACACACCTTGGTTGAACAATATATATATATATTATTTTTTTCATTTTTATAATAAATTAAGTCCATTTTTGTCTTATAACATTTTCAGTTGATGACAAATGGGTTAAAATACATTATTTATTCAAACGATTCTTAATAAATAAAATAATCAAACTTCAAAACAAAATGAAGGTATCTTGTAAATTTCCTTTTTTGGTACCTACAATAAGTACCCACTACCTACCTAGTTATGATTATTTAAAATTTAATCGTCGTAAATTGAGATTCATTAGTATTTAATGAACAATTATTCAACTTCATTTTCATAAATGTTTTTCTTCAGTATTATAACATGACTGAATACGTGTATTAATTAAGGCGCTAAGTACCAATAAAATAAAAACTGACATTTTTATAGAAAAATGTTCTACATACCAACGCCAATAACTTCAACTACGGTCTAAGTGCCTCAAGAAAGTCAAAAAAATACAGAAAAATATTTAAACCTGTCGACGTTGTAAGTCCGTTGGCGTGTTTTATTTATAATGTTGTAAGTAACACTGCAGTGGTCAACGGCATTCAATATAAAATGGCTGACGATGATGTGTTGACACTTGTGAATTCTTAATACCTAAAATTATAGAAGCTGCCGTGATTGCTTCACACTGTAAAACCACATTTTTCGGAAGGTCTGCTTCATGAATTTTTACTGCAATGACTCGGTATTTTGTAACTACAGGCAATACTACTTTTTGGTACTTAGAGCCTTAATTAATACACGTATTCAGTAAGAAAAATTCATCTATGAAAATATTGTCGGGTAGTTTTTTATTCTGCTACGTATAATACTCGTCAGTGTAAATAAGCTAATTAACATGAAAATATCTTATTCATACTGTTGGCTCGACCCACTGTCGTCTTTTGATAGAATTACTATTATTTACCAGTGATGAACCTGGGCATACCAATGCTAATAACAAGAAACAACAGGAATACATTACACTTTGTGCAACAACCTCCTCTGGAGAATAGTACTAGCAGTAGACTTTGAATAATAGTTACATGGGCGGGGTTAGATGGATTGAATGTAACATATTGTAGGTACATTATTTACATAGCACGCACTTAATTAAACCATAAAATGATCAAGTCGTTTGTTCGAGAAAAGTAAATACTCTGTTTAATAAATGAATTTGTGAATTTGAAATCATTAATGCGTAATATATCGACATTGGGATTGAACAAAAAACTCACAATGTATTGTATTTTAATGCTTAGTTGCCAAGTCAGCACTAATAAAATTGACAAAACTGCACTTATCTATAACGATGATAATATGTTCAGGATTACAATCATTTATTCAACTCAAATATGATTTTAATTATTTTTTAAACCCTAATCAAATTATTATTAACTTGCCACAATATCAGACAATGCTATTTTGCTCGACATTTAGTTAAGTATTTTGTAGTTATTTAATGATACAAATTATAATATTTATTATCAATTAACGGGTTGCTATCTACACTATCTTTTTAGAAACTTTTTACTAGTTATTTCAAAATTTAAACGAACTCTACATATTATTTGGTTAACAATATTACATATTTTAGACTAGGTCATGTTACATGAAGGTTAAGGATGAATTATGTGAGGAATAAATGTCGCTTGTTCAACGCAAGCGTGCCACATGTGTTCCTATATGGATGTGAGACACGGTTTCTTATCAAGCTTAATAGGTCTCGACTTTTGTGTTTTGAGAATCGAAGTTTTCGCCGAATCTTAGAGATAGGTATATTGATGCAACCGTGTTACAAACACTCAAGTTCCTGAGCAGACCTAGTAGCTCTCGATGGTTGAAAAAATCACGAGGAAACGTTTCACGTGATTGGGATATGTCTTCCTGATGCTGCTAGAGTGCGAAACGCCGTACCCTTGTGGAAAAATCTTAGGGGTTTCGTCATCATGGTTTTACGCGCCACATGTCTCACATAACGATAGGCGCGAGACGTGGCGATGGGCCGAAGGAATTGGCGAGAACGTGTGTTTGTCCTATGTTCCAATACTGGGGCGTGACAAGGTAACGTTAGAAAGTAATTAAGTAATATTATATATCTCTAAAACTTCTGAAAGAAGTTTTGACCGACTTCGAAAATAGGTGTAACTGTTGGCACCCAAATTTTGTGTTATTAAATATTATAATTTACAAACAAAAGTAAATGTATTTACACGCGTAGGAAATAACAAAACAAATGGCTGAATAAATTGAAAGGAAAAAGTTTTTCCTTCAACCTCAGACTTCCTCTCAAAAAGTTTTCCCTAATTTTGAGTAAGAGAAAATATGTTCTACTAATTTAAATGATGCAATGAATGACAAGTAACCCGAAAACTTGACAGAAACTCTACAAATATGGAATTTGAGTTTTGTAATGATTTATCCGTGGCAAAAACTTTATATTAGGTAATTATTTAATGCTCACATTCTGGATAAATATAAATTTAAATAACTAAAAGACATTTCAAAGGTAAAAATTACCAACAGAGATATCTTTATTTTCTAAATAATAGAGCGAGAGAGATTTTCCTCTAATTTAAGAATCACATACACATAGATATATCGTATGAAAGTCTATTTAAAATTCTACTAACACACGCAAATAAAAGCCCGGTATTATCTATATTTTTTTTGTACGAACTTTGATGGTGTTTGTCCTTGGGATCGGAGAACTATCTACTTTATTAAATGAAACGGGTAATGTTGTCATGACAGTGCCTACGTAGTTCGCGTATTAGCTATGTTATTTCGCGCACAGTACATTCGGGTGTCCTACCGGATAATAAGAACAACTAACAAAGGCGTAGATTTTTATTGTTATTATTATTGAAATGTTACTTTTTGTAGCAATAGGTATATCTTTTATAAACAAGTTAAATAATATACCTAATACTTTATATTCAGTAAATTGTATTCTAGGATTGTAAATATGGCTATGTTAAGACCTTTTTCAGTTAGCTACGAGAGCCAATTTCCATCGACAGGTACCCTTTGCTTCTTTTGTGCTTTCAATTTCAATTTCAATTTATTTATTTTACATATTGTTGACATTACAAATTATAAGTTTAAGACTTTCACAACATGACATTTAGAAACAAATTTTAAACAGTTTTATGTACATAACACAAGAGATAGATCAGTATTAAGTTATTCTACAGTATAAATGTGTAAATACAAAAAATATTAAGCATATAGGTACAAGGAAGTACACCGGATGAATTAAACAGACCCTATTTTAAGAATTTAAAAAACAACGTCCACCTAAATTCACCCTCACGTAAGTGGAATATATCAATATCCAAGCGATTTCATTAAACATGGTTATTGCCCTCCCAATTGGCATTACTTATGGCAGGTTAGTTCTGCACCGTGGGAGAACAAACAACGGATGCCCTCGATTCCTAAGGTAATTATCAGAGACACACAGCCAACACCACCAAGAATGGCAGAGTTCACATTTACGCCGCGTATAAGTCTGAAAAAATATGTAGCTAAATAAAGATCCCTTCTAAATTTTAAGCTACAGTATGTAAGCATCCCTAAGAGAAAATCAGTCGGATAGAGCCACGGATAATATCCATACAGCCGAAAGTAAAGGAGTCTTAAAAAATTCTTTTGGACTCTCTCCACCATAAGGCCGTACTTCAACTGATGCGGGGCCCAAACGACAGATCCACTCTCAAGTCTGCTTCTAACTAAGGAGTTATAGAGAATTTTTAGTACCGTAACATCCGAAAAGACCCGGGAAGTACGCAAGACAAAGCCCAACATCTTCAGCGCCTTTTTACAAATGATATCTATATGACCACTAAACGTCAACGTCGACACACAAACGTAATTTCAAGATCTTTTACAGATGATATTCGCGAGAGAACTCTGCCATGCATCGAGTACTGGAAAAACAATACTCGTGAGGCTTTAGTAAACGATAAAACATTGCATTTATCAATATTGAAGTCCAGTTTGTTACGCCTGCCCCAATCTAATATCTTATCTATATCAAGTTGGAGTTGACAACAATTGTCCAAGGTAACAACTTCCATGAAGAGTTTCAAGTCGTCAGCAAACAAATCAATATTGAAGTCCAGTTTGTTACGCCTGCCCTAATCTAATATATTATCTATATCAAGTTGGAGTTGACAACAATTGTCCAAGGTAACAACTTCCATGAAGAGTTTCAAGTCGTCAGCAAACAACAAAAACATAGCATTTTTAATTACCAATGCTATGTCATTTATGAAAATCGTGAACAGCAATGACCTTAAGTTTGAGCCCTGGGGGACACCAGAAAATGTGTAAAAGGTCTGTGACTGATAAAGGCCGTACGAAACGTATTGTTGACGGTTCCTAAAATAACTCCCGAATAGCTTCAAAAATCGATCCGACAATCCAATAAGTTGGAGTTTTTCCATTAGAATAACGTGATAGACTTTGTCAAATGCCTTCGAGAAATCATTGTAAGAACAGTCAACCTAACTGCCTCTATCTAGTACTGACGACACATAATCAGTGAATACCATCAGGTTGGTTTCCGGTGATCGGCCTGCTCTAAATCCATGCTGTTCATGCATAATATCATCATTAGCCGGAGTCGATTCACTGCTAGAGATATACCTCCCCCTAGCTCCTTTCACTCTTATTAGCCCCTCATTATTAGTTGCCTCGAACTTAATACGTTCATTAATCCAGCGAGTTTTATAGCGTGTCTGCGGTCGTTTAGTGAACCTTGGGTACCCTTTTATAACTGCATTTATCTAGCCGTTATCTACTCCATTAGCAACACTACCAGTGTATTTCCATGTAATCAGCTTGGTAACCTCTACCACATCGCATAGTCATAACGGTTTTTTTATTTAATACTTTATTTTATGGTCTTGGTGTCTTATGCCCAACATGCATATTTGCACGTCACAGTTCGTTACTATTCATTTTGGATTTCTCGTATATTGAAAGTATATCTTTTATATGCATACATTGGCATTGGTAGTATACATTTATTGAAGACTTTACATATTAGGAAAGATTGTAGGTCATATCTGAATGCATTCTGTCTACATACATTTGTAGTTTGAGATTTGACGTAGCTTACAATTTGCTCGACTTTAGTGTCATCGATGATGATTGCTTTTAGGTTAGCCACACACATTTTGTCAGTCTTTGAAACAGGGTGGTTTTCATGGCTTTTATTAATTGAAAGCTTCTAGAGGTGTGTAATAAACTATTTTTTTTATTCGACGAATATTTCATATGGTTTGAGAATTTAACATTCTTTATTGAACATGCATAATTTGAAAACACTTATATCTACAAGAAAAAATGTTTGAAAAATATACGAAGCCGGGCGGGACTCGTACCGGCATTCATTGAATGACGGCATCTGCTTTGCCTGACTTACTAAATTGCCAATTTGTATTTCTTGAAGGTTTTTTGGTTTTTTTTAAATTAAAGTTTTTGAAAATTAATGAAAAAATTATTTAATTTGTTGAATTTATAAAAACCGCTAGCAATTCACGCATTATTTTTACCGTTTTAAAGAAAACGCTTATCTTACACGCGTGATTAAAAAGAAACTATTATGTTCGTTTTGAATATTTTTTTTGTTATTTATGAATAAAATATTTAAATTATTTATATTTACATCTATTTTGTGCTATAAATCTATTCGCAAGAACGATCATAGGATAAGTTTTTACTTTGAAATATTGTAGATGAAGTAAACGGACGTTCAATTACTATATGAATTAATAAACGGTTTTTTTCTACACTAATTTAAAAAAAATGAGCTTTTTAGAAGAGATAAAGAAATTTAAAGTAATTCAATTTAGAAGATAGATTGTAGCAGATGTGTGGACAGAAGAAGATTATTGTGACTACTCATCCTTTGCAATTAGTTCAAAGTCCATGCCATTAGTGATCTGATGCAACTGGTTGAGTATATATATATAATATTGTTCTGCAATTTTGTTAACATAATTTCATAGAGGACTGCACTAAAAAAAGAAGAAAAATAATCAAATTAAATCACGTGTTTGTCATAAAATAACAGATATAATGAGTAATTTTTTACGGTTAAAATAATCAATGTAGTATGTAGTATTTAAATGTGTACTAAGTATTGCATATAAACCTACAGAGGCAAAATTCTTTGCAACAACCCTTGCCGTACGGTTGTTAAATGTCAAATCATGAGAGTTACGGTAAAGTTTTCATCTGTCTAATATTGTGGAGAATGCCTAATACGCATTCTTATCCGAGATATTTTGGAATATTCAGTGTATTATGTGTAACATTATTTTATACATGGTTGCACATATCTTATATACTGTACGTGAAACTATTCAAGGATCTAGCAAAATCCACGAGTTGTATGAGATGACTCGAGGCTACAACATTTAAAAAGGAATCTTTAAAATATTTGAACCATAAATAGCAAACCACATTTTCCAGCAAATTGATATTTTGGCATTACCTTTTAAAATAATAATAAACCTATTATAATAATGTCAAAACAACACACATATTTTACAGATAAAACCTCAAAAATTTCAACATTATTATTTTATGTAGGTATATAGTTAAACGTAATATAAAATCAGTGATTAGAATATAAATTAAAACAATGAGAATATTTATAATGTTAATATTATCGACTGAAAGTACTTGGAATGGAATTTGAATTTAAATTCTAATGGATTTAAGTTTTGTACTATTCCATTTGTTATAGTTAATAGTCATTGTCAGTGTGTATTTGCCTTTTGGTGAGTGTAGAGAGTGTCTGAAGATGTCAAAAGGCAAAACTCGGCTCCCAAAAAACGATTCAAATGGAATGGTACAAAACTTAAATCCATTAGAATCAGAATATTTTTGAATTATACCAAAAAAATATAACGTGCATTTTTTACTAGTCGTATAATACTCACAACTTGCGGCTTCAGTGGCATTCTACCACTTATGCCAACGTAGGTGCAATAAATGTATGTTGTTTTTCAATACGTGTTTGATTTAGTGCAAGAACTCAATGATTTGGGCAAATGGCAATCTTTCATTGTAAAAAGTCTGTGAATCTAGACCTCCGGTGATCGACCGGCATACCCAAACTTCAGTAGTTGGATGGTATCAATAAAGATGCTAGACGTTCCAGTGTATCTAGAGGACAGGATATGGTCAGATTGAAGAAGTTATTGGACTAGGTTAAGATCTTCCTTGTTTGGACATTGATAATGCCTAACAATTTTCAATCAAAAGAATACACACTTTCGTACAAACCTCGCATCTTTTTCTGGCGTTTTTCATGTCAATTTGTATTGCGTAGATGGTTCTTGTAGCGTAGTTATTTATAAAATACCAAAGTTTTATTGTATTATTATCTATTTAATATTTTTTTTAAAGTTGCTTCAGCATGTGATTTATATAATTTAATTAAATACAATAATTTGGGTTTTGTTTATTTTTGTTTTGTCCATTTCAATATATATACATTTTTAACGATCATTAAGTTGAAAATATCTCAGTTGAAAGCAACAAAGTAGGTATTTGATTGAGTGTGTCCTATTAAAGCGTACATATTTGATCCTGATTGTTATTTAATCACGTAGAATAAGTATTATGTTTAGTTTAATTTTAAATATTAATTTTTATTTCCAATAAGAATATATATTTATATATCTAAGTATTTAGATATTTATCAGTATCATTGTATTTATTGAAATTGAAATTTGGTAATTGTACATTGGTACGTATTTTTGTAATATGCAGATAATAAATTGACTTCTCAGTTCAATTTTATAAATTAATTATATTATGACTTTTTCAAAATATAATAATATACCTAAGTGAAATGTGTAAAATATGGCAAAAAATCACATTAGTTTTACCAATAATAATCGATTTTATTAAATCAAAGTTTAATTTACTAACAGCTAATTTATTGATTGCACTGATTATTAAGATAATATGAACAGTTGCAATAGTTGACAAATGCAGCCCAAATGCATTGTCAAACAATCCGCCGATGTGCAATAATTGAATGGAGGTGATCAATTAAATGCATTGGGGGTAATTTCGAACACAGTGTCTGATCTAATTGTAAAACAAACGCGTAATTGAATTACAATAATATAATATGGTGTCGGCGAATCAGATTAAATTTAATTAACATCGGTGGCAATGCTATGTGTTGGCGAATGAATTTTGATTGAACAGTTAAATGTGTCTGGA
The DNA here is from genome assembly GCF_057557595.1 of Rhyacophila brunnea. Lineage (NCBI taxonomy): Eukaryota > Metazoa > Arthropoda > Insecta > Trichoptera > Rhyacophilidae > Rhyacophila > Rhyacophila brunnea. Next base: position 26,784,002 of record NW_028233350.1, read on the forward strand.
AAGTTTGAAATCAGGTTACAAAAAAAAAAATGTCACGCAATAAATTGCGAACCAAACTTTTTCACCAAGTATCACGTTTTTATATATTACATTAATTTCTAAAGCCATACATATTCACAATTACACTTTGGATCATGCATATTGCATTGAATTTATTTTTGCCTATTTTTATATAATTTAAAATTATTCTCACACATTTATTGATATCAATACTGCATGATCGGCCAAATGATGTTTTTAAAAACTATTTATTGTTGGTTGATTATAAATTTGTAGTGCTGTTATATTATTAATGTATTTTTTATAAAAAAAGGTCAATAGATCACAAAAAATATCACTAAAAGTTTAAAACAGTTTTTCCCGCGTCTGTAAAATTTGCAAAATAAAAGTTACCTGGTTTTAAAACTATGTCAGCGACATATACATATTGAACATATAACTTGTGTTATTGGATTTTATTTACTTACACTAACTATGATATATGGAATCGAAGCTAGTGAAGACATAGTTAAATCTAAATAATGAATGTTACATTTATTATGTAAATTAATCGTAAACAAAACACTCAGATGCCATACAAAAAAATTAGCAGATACGAAAAAATTAGAAAGTTGAGAATGCGTCCAGATGAAAAAGACAAAAAAGAAAATTTTGAAATGCACACATGCAAGGGTCAAAAAGTGGCATACGTCGTAATGAACAAAAAAGTTGCTTCCCCACAGGAAGACCTCTCAAATAATTAATGAGTTTTGTGATTTAAAGTAAATAAATTGCACCAACATCTGAGTAAAAACAAACCTAACGGTCAATTGCCTTCCGTTCTCTTGCCTTCAGGGTCCACGACTCAACTCCGTATAGGAATATCGAGAACACTAATGTTTGCACAAGCATCATTTTTGTGGCAATCGAAATTCCCCGATCCTTCCATATAGTGGTAAGGCGTGTCATCGCACTTTTTGCAATTTGTGTGCGCCTTCTTATTTCCGCTTCACATCCGCCCTTTCCACTGATGGTCGATCCAAGATATACAAACTCGTCGACTGTTTCGAGGTTTTGGAGTGTACTTGGTGTTGGTAGAAGGTTGGCCCGATCAAAAACCATTAACTTGGTTTTATTCCTATTAATAAGGAGGCCGTATTTGCGACTCTCGTCCTCTACCCGGTGTAGCAACTCTGTGAGTTCTCTTTCATCAGCAGCGATTAGTGTGGTATCATCTGCGAATCTTAAGTTATTTATTTTCTGGCCACCAATTGTTATTCCGCCTTGCCAATGATCTAGGGCTCTTCGCATTACAATACCTATATTAACATAATATATATATATATATATCATTTTAAAATACCTCATAAAGCATATATATTTAAAAAAAACGTAATAAAACTACAACAGATAGCTCAAGGGCCAACAGCAGTCACGCGGATAGTGAAAAGATATGATTTTCGACTACCAGTTTGTTGACCATTTTTTTCTAGGATATTTTCTGATTGGTATGTTTTCCAAGGTATTTAAAAATTATATATTTTCAATTAGTAGAATTTAACATTCCTAAATAGATATTATATACAAATAAAATATACCTACTAAACAATATATTTTTATTTTTAAGTAATAAGTGATACGACTGGCGCGTTTGCATTACCTGGCCATTAGAAATAATTAACATGATATTTAAATATTCATTAATAGGTCAACAGTGATTGTGACTTAACACAATCACTATATACTATATAATATACTGAACATGTGATTTTGAAACAGGGCAAGATTGTAAAAAAAATCTTAAAATATTTTTATACAGTTGAAATCTAGGGCCTATTTAAAAAAGCTCCCTTTTTGGAAAACATAACTAATATAAGACACATGTATAGATAATATATTAAAACACTTAATAGTTAATAGTAGAAGAACAAAATTCTTATGAGTGCAATTGGTATTTTAAAATTTTAACGTAGTATCTAAGTATTATTAATTATTATAAGTAAGTCAATTTTATGTTTGAAACACTCTACTTATATCATAATACTTACACGTATTATAATAATATGGTAGATTGTATTAACGGCACCACGTATCAACATTGAGTATCTGGCGAAACATGACTTGCTTGTGCATTATTAATGCTTCTTGTTACAACAAAATTCAACCTTTATGACCACTACTTTAAACAACCTACTGTAAAGTATGTGTTAATAATTAACAATTAATTAGGCTCTAATGGTTCATTAGGTAATTCTTATCTCTCCCAGATGTTTTAAACATTACCGTATTCTACGAAAACTCTTCAGGTATCTTGATATTTGTAAAATATACCTGAAAGCTACATTGATCTTGTGTCTACGTAGCTTACTAAGTAACCTTCCATTTTAAATATACGGTAAGTAGCTATAAACTAGCGATGATTAAACATAATTTTGTATCAGAAGCTGTATTAATTTGAAATGAAACCATATATTTATATTATAATAAATTATCACAAAAGATAATATTTATTAATATCATTTTATGGACAAAAATAATTTTAATATAAAAATAGTTACATACTTTACGCAATAATTACTAGCCAATATAACTTCTGATGGGACTGTTTATGGTATCAAGTCATGATACCTTACAAAATATATTGAGATTCAAAACTAGGTGTGCGGTGATATGACTTTTAGACTAGAAATACATAACAATAACCATAACATCAAGTCAGCGCGTAAGCCCACGTAAGCAAATGGGCAAAAAGTATTAAAAATCTTGTTTTACTTGGTATTTAAATGAAACAAAACCATACTAATATCACCAAAAGACTACCAACGTCACGCGTAATATAACGTTTTTTGTTTATTTTTTTGAAAATTTACTCATTTTAGAATCAGGTGATCTCACGTATCTTTGATTTGGAAGGGAGTTAAAAATAGCAAGTAATTGACACAATGATTTAATAGATTATCAGTTTTGATTATTGAATCTTCTGATGATTCTATCATATGAGCTCACGTGACGTAATGATAATGTATAGCTAGCTTAAGTGTAACGAGAAGATAAGAGTAAGAAAAAAGGAGGCTGCAAATAAAACTATTTTACGTGACGTATACATTTATATATTATTAATGTGAGCATATCTCATTGGTACTTTCTGTATATCTACCTACCACAACGAATCATAAAAATAACATAGTCGATAATCACTTGCTACTTAAACTTGGGTAATAAAAATGTACGTCAATTTGAACACTACTTTATTATTTTTAAGGGCACTTTAACGGTCAAACTACGCTCGCCGTAGATGTCTCGGTGTCTACGGCGTAGAGCCGCGAACGACAGCACCGCCCGCCGTCATGTTCCCTAACAATTTATTGGCACTTAATTAGACCTCGGCACCACCTGCCTTTACATTAGTCTACATATTCCGGGTGCCAAATCCCACCCAAGCTAATTGCTATGTGTAATCTCCGAGACGATAAGCAATTTTTGGCCCTATCGTCAAATATGTCGTTACTTACTTTCATGGTAAGCCGTGCTAAACCTAAAGACATGAGTAAAGCTATCAATTATTTTAATGTCTCATCTATATTATACCTTCCATGCTATAATCTATACATTTTATCAACTAGGGATACTCCTGTAATATTATATTAATAAGCATTTGATTTATTTTTGTTTAGGTTTATTTTAATTCACAACATCAATCTGAATTGGATAATTAATTATGAGTCTGAAAATGTCCCCCAACATACTTATATATTATAAAAGATATAAAAACACAGCGTACTTAGATTTTATTCTTTTTCACAATGTTTATTTATGTTTTATATTTCTAGTAGTTTATACATAATTATTGTCACTAGAAAATATTTTTTGTAAAAAAAAATGGTTCAGAACGGGACTCGCATTTTTGGAGCACCTACTCATGATGATTTAATTAACTAATAGTTTTACCTTGGAAGCATCAAATTTTGTTAATTTTCGACCTGTTTTCGTGCTAAGGTATTTTACTAATATAATTCGTAATAAATATTTAATGAATATTAAAAGCTTTCATCCCAACATTATTCTAAGATAAAGGTAATGAAAAAAAAATGAAAATTAGAGTAGGATGAGGTATTTTATAATTAATGTAAAAAAATATTTTTTTAAATTCGAATTGATTAAGTTTTACACCATTCATATGAATCACCCTGTTTGATTAGTTTTGAAATATTTCATTTACGTAATACTATTTCTATTGGTAAAACACTTAAATATTAATTTAGAATTTAAATTAGTATTCTATCAAGTGCCATCCATCGATTGTACTACATTTTATATTTGGTAGAATTATCCAATATTTTTGTAAATAACGGTTTTATTAGAGCTTTAAAAGAGTGTACCGATTAAAAAGTCATAGTTTTATACCTACTGATAATAGTTAAAATAGATTTAACAATGTTTGTTAATAAAAACCTTGATTGCTTTCAGAGCATGAAAGCATCAACTCTGCATTGTCTGACAAAACAATAGCGCTTTAAAAAACAATTGATACACTCTCCCCGCTGAATGTTCAAATTGGAACTTACCGCGACCTATTTGCTGCGGAAAATCTACCGCTGTGAAAGCGAGTTTTCCTTTTTTATCATTTTTATCCCATCGCTGACTGTCGCTAATTTTTAAACTCGGAATTCAATTAGTAATCAGTGCCGAAAAAAACCTTTGAGGTTGTGTCTCGTTTTCCCCCCGTTTACCCTTTTGTTTTGCGGAATAACTAACTGCAAATGCGGTTTGGGCTTAATTTTTAATTTTGTTTTGACATAACAATGCTATGCCACCCTTGTCGTTATACTAATCCATAATACTCGTACTGTAGAAATGATTGGTTTCTACGAAATTCAATTTTTAATCCCCCTATATTTCGGCATTTATGCTATGCTATTTTATACTCATCATTCATAAATATTAAAATACTAGTCGTGTTCATTTGATCTAAAATTATATATTTAAATAAAACTAATGTACCTTTTAACAATTAAAACAACATAATTTTAGCTGTGTTAATTAATTAATTAATAAATTAGTAAACATTATGCTTATATTAGGATAATGCGTTGAATGCTAGTAAAATTTTTAATAGTATGACCAGTGTTTTCCAAATTTATAAGAAGTTTGTACATCTTTCTTTGAAGAGATATATAAGTTTTATTAAATAACATCACCTTTGACGACGACCTTTTAAGTTCTTTTTTATGTTCTGAATAGCCAATTCAAATTAAAGAGATTTTTCTTCATCGCATATGACGCACATCATAAAATGGTAATTAACACTGTGAGCATCACCAATAGGTCAAACATTTTTACAAACAATCTACCTCTAAGTCTAACCGTATATCCCTTGAAATCTTTCATGCACTATCTGGAGGACACGTACCATAGTTTGTAAAACACTCCAATAAATAAAATCATCGGTAATTATTATAATAAGTCATTGTAAAATATTTTTAAATCATAATAAATTAATGTAATATATTATTTATAAATCACATTTAGATTAAAAATAATTACAAGATAAAAAGAACTTTTCTGTTGAATCATATAAACTTGACAATTCTATGTATTAATAAAAACTTTTTATTGTACTTGATAGAAATACTGATTAAATATTATAGAATATGTACTGAAATGTCATTTTGACATTTCATATTGGTTTCCATAGTAACGCACGTATATATTAACAATTTAGTTGCTTAGATCCACTTAGCAACCAATAATAGTGAGTAGTAAATATTACTTTTAACGAATTTTTTTCCGAAACATACAAAACAGAATTAACTGAAGATGAATTCAATTCTGCTTAAAGATGGCGAAAAGTATTAAAAGAATGCATTATCGTCGTGTTCTGATATATTCTAAAAGTTTCAAATATCTAGCTAGTCGGGAAGTTAGTTAAAAATCTTGGACAAATAAGAAAAAATTTGTACTGCACAAAAAAAATCTGTACCGGACAAACAGGAATACGAGCTAATAAAAACGTGGTAAAATGATCAATTTTCATTGGTGAATAAATAATTAACACTAATAAGGTACTCAATAGTTTTATAACAATATTTGTTTAATTCTAAGATATTTTAATTATTTATATCGATAGCTATTTCAGGCTATAAACCCATTTTTAACGAGGATAAAATAACTAATTTTCAAAAATCCAATTTTTGTCCATTTATGTGATAAGAGCCACTGGTAACATCGTGTAGCAAGATGAGATAAATACAAACATTTGAAAAAAGTTGATAGGCATCTCTCACAACCAAAAATATTTCAAAATATTTAATAATTCCTTCCATTGAAATGTTAAAGTAAAGTTAGTTATCGGAAACTTTGATTCTTTAGTAAGACATGATGTGAAGAGTGAAGTGCAAAATGTTTGATAGCAGACAGTTTATTTAATGCTTCACAGTATTTGGTAAGAAAACTCGTCGGTTGTAATTAAATTTCTTTCACGAAATTTAATACTGCTTCTGACAGATTTTGCTTGTTAACACAAATATGGACATTGCTCCGGCAAAGTTGAACAGCGCAGTAAAAAGCGGACGCTTGATTTAACAAAAAAGCCATATTGTTTTCATAACCATTTTGATGCTAATTATATAAATAATTTCAAATGCCCGCATTTCAATGGAAATAGTACAGATAATAAACGAATTTTTAAAAAAAGATTTGTTACTTTTAAGGGATAAGTGATATATTATACGAAGGGTTTGGAATGTTGAAAATATTTATTATATTGAACTGAAAAAAAAACCGTAGCCATGGAAGGTCATATTATGTATAAGTGAAGCAAGCTATTCAAAATGTTTCATAAAGTCAATTCAATGTTAAATATCTGCATTAATTAAATTAAAATATTGATATCATATTTATAGAAATACCGTATGTTTTTAAAATATAATCATTCATAAATTTAGAAAAGCTTTATCTATCACAACAAAGAAAACTTATTATTTATAAAAAGATACATTTTTTAGTGTATTTAGTAATATAAGAGAACAATCACAAAAACCAAGGCTTTAAGAAAATCGCATACATCTATTGTGATCTTACCGAGTATCGAACTCGGGCCCCTCGGATGAGTTTTCAGCGCCATACGCATTGTACTAACGCTTTATTTATTATAAGGGGATAATTTGACATAAATACGATTTTTTTCAAAAAATAAATTGACTATTTTAATATTTAATACTAATAACTAATAAATGATAAAATGAAAGACATGTGTTCATTCAGTTGAAAAGTTTTTTCTAGAATTTTTCTAATATGTATGTTTTTGAGATTTTTCAAAATTATGTTTTTTTTTTAAGTCGATTGTACACTATTCCTGTCGCCGATTAAAAAGTACGCAGAAATCCCGAAATAAAAACTCCGAGCAAAAGATGTGTAAATCTTTTTTCGTCTACTTATATCAGTTCGTCGAGAAAATTAGCTAAGGCAACGGTCATCATAGAGAACTGTTCAGTAAACGTAATATTTAAAATATAACGGACGCAATTCTTTCATTTTCGGATGAGAGAGGATATGTTGTACTCTCGAGATCTCTTCAACATGTAGCAATAATTATTGAATAGTTTTTTTTATTTCCAATGCTTAAATTTGTGTAGTAAAAAATATGCATGCTGAGATCCTAATCGTAAATAAAATACTTGTTATCAATTACCACACCATTTCTCGAGATTTAATCCTGACTTGACCCTTTGCCGCCCATAGTGAGTAACCTTTGGCCTAAGGATTACAGCGTTCTTTATCCTTAAGAAGTTAAAGTATTATCTACGAATAAAATATGAACAAAAGCACTGGTATTATACATTCATTGAACGTTTGTATATTATACAAAATATAAGGTAACCTTTAGAAATATAATTTATTTTACCTAACCGATTTTTTTAATTTTTTTTTTAAGCGGTACATGTTCAAACACGCGCGTCAATATCATTTTACTCCCTACTTCAATTATAGTTTGTCAATTTATGGCTACGGCCGTATGTTGTAGCTTAACCACTAGGTAATGACAAAAGAAATGGCGTATTTCAAAAAAACACTACCTTATTCTTAGGTCAATAATTATTATAAAGCAATCAATATTCATAAGATGTTTATCACACTTGAATAGTCAAAGACATAGCTTATAATAAATATCTTTAGAATCATCTTCAAATGTGTTAATCTAGCCGATTTTTTGAATAATAAAATGCCTAATTATTGTCAAATTTGGGATCACAGAGATTATCAATATAATTTTTTATCGTGAATATTTTACAAAAATTATCTCGTAATAAATTATACAATGGTTTCATAAATGCGTTTAAAAATTAATAAACGTAAAAAATCTTAACACCACTGCAAAGTTATGTACCGAAATATGACTATATTCTAAAACATTAGAGCGAGAGGTTTAAAAGAATACTATTTTATGTAACAAAAATACTTTATGCAGTCATCAAATGTTTAAAATAACTATAAAGGATAATAAGGCTTCAAAATTATATAAATAGATTATCTACAACGTTTAAGGAGTGTCCAGGATCATGGTTTAAAAATACAATAAAAACTCAATTTTGACCTACGACGAGCACGTGGGCCGTTAAGTAGCATACGATATCTCAAAAAACTTATTAATTAGAAGTAAATTATCAATTACTACGATTTGATTAGTTTTATATAAATGTGATAGTAGTTTCGGATATATTCACTACACTATAGTCGTGTAACGTCACATGTAACGTGTGACAGTTAAAGTTTATATTGATGTAAAATTTGCATAACGTTCGGTCATACTACACGAAGCAAGTGACCGCCTACCACGTAAATCAGTATGCAGTGGAACACCTCGACCTACAACATGAGGGTGACATGCTTGGGTGTTGCCAGATAACTTAAATAAATAATTGGATTTTTATTCAATATGTTAACTATATACTCATTTTTACCAGTATTGTATGTTTACGCGGTTCTAAAATGCTTTGAATGGTTGTTTAAAAAAAAAAACACTCAACTATAATAAAATCTATTTCTTTGTTTTAGATTAACCGAAAACGTTTATAAAGCGTTAATTTAATGTCTTTTGGTTATTTATTCAATTTTACTAATATGGTCGCTGGATGGCAATATCCTGTCATTTCGAAAAAAAAACAATTGACCAATTCTTGGTCGTTTCTAACCATTTAGTCTCATTTGGTCATCATTATATTTGGGAAGCCGCCGTGGATATAGATATAGGAGGAATAGTGCATTGCATATGCATTGAATGTCAATAAGCTTTAGACTGTTACACAAACCTGGAATAAACGTAGTACACACGGACTGATTTTATAAAACATGTGCTTAGTAAATTATTTTAAGACACTATAGGTATATAATATATACCTAATTCAAAAATACCTTAGAAAAAACAGCTATTACAATAAATGAAATGTTTTAGAAATTTAGCTACCTGAACTCTACATAATATTTACAATAGGTACAATTAATTAATTAATCGTCATGTAACTGAAAGAATGGATAAGAGTTCAAGTCCAACTAATATTGACAATGATAAAAACATTATTATAGCCATCTATGTTTATTATTTGCCGAAAAAAGCTGATATTTATTGTGTGATAAAATTAAGAATTTAATAGAAAGTCAATCAAAACATGGCCATATTGTGGTCAGTCAATCGACGCAAAAGGGGTTAAATCGATAAAAAGTTAAGTGAAGCACTTGAAAGGAAACAGGCTATAAATTTCTCACTATATTTTTATCACATGGCTTACTAATCATTTACCGTAAAATTTTATGATACGTTTGATTAAATGTACATATTATTCTATACATTTTTAAGTTGTATATTTTTTAATTCTCTTTGACTTCATACTACGGAAGTCAATACCACCCGACCGAGGCATACCTGTTACATTCACGGTGAAGCTATGTGACCTGGAATACGCCGATGACGCTGTCATATTCGACAACTCAATCGAGGATATTTAAGAGACAATCGACAGGTTGCATAACAACTCTTCTTGCGTTGGTTTGAAAATCAACGCGAAGAAAACCAACGTCTTGTGTAATAGCACCTGTCCTGATCCAGATTTCCCTCTGATAAGCGACGGACAATACATCGAAAGTGTCGACAGCTTCAAGTACCTGGGGGTACACATCACGGGAGATGGCATTTTGCAGAAAGAGCTCGCTATCCGAATGGGAATGGCTGGAGCAACATTCAACTCGATGCGGAATGTCTGGGACTCACGATTGTACTCGGTCAAAACTAAATGCCACCTTTTCAACGCTTTCATTCTGACGGTGCTGCTTTACGGTCGCGAATCATGGCACCTTACGAAGGCTCAGAGCAACCGTATACTGAGCTTCGAAAACAGATGTTTACGACGAATATTGGGTGAGCGGTGGTGGTATGACTTTTGGAGCAACGAGGAGATAAGAAAACGCACCAAGCAGCCTCTCATCATGCTGAAAGTGAAGAGGTGACGTTGGACCTGGCTCGGCTACGTGCTGCGGATGCCAGAAGAGAACTTCAACCTGGCTTGCCTGTTCTTCAAGCCGACCGGATTCCGGCGTCCTGGAAGGCCGCTAAATACAATCTACAGAGTGTATACGGCGGAGCTACGGGATGCTGGTTTGACCTGGAACGAAGCAAGAAGACTGGCGAGCGACAGGGATTCTTGGAGGTGCCGCATGGTGTCCATCTGCTCCAGTTAAGGGGCGGATATGGCAAAAGAAGAAAGAAGATATTTTTTAAATTTTTAAGTTTTTTTTTTAAATCCATGAGTATTGTCGACTATACATATATTATTATTTGCTATTCTAAATTTTCATGGAAGAAATTGTTTCCATTGTTTCTAGTGTATGTGTATGCATAATATTTGTGGTGACGTCAGTTACTCCGCTAGTTGATGGCTGCGTTAGCGATATCGGGAGCGACGATTTTCCCCTCTCATAACGTCAAATGTAAAAATATTTTTTTATGAAAACCTGTTTTCTATTTAAGTGTAGGATTTGGCAACATTGGCGACAACAGACATCATTAATGCAAATTTTCTATGCAGAACCTCATCAAGGCGTCTTTCATAATATTATTATGCTCATCACATGCTCGTCACATTATGCCTGAGTCATCTGTTTCACACTGATATCGACTATATAATGTGGATGTTTATGATATATCGTTAAATATTATAATATTCTTTTCATTCATTTCACCACCATCTTAAAATTATGAAAAAAAATAATATATCAAAGCCAACATATTTTTACGGATTGCATAATGCCTTATACATAAATTTATGTCTTATACTAACCTTGTTTCATACATATAACATGGGATGGAATTTTTAATATTTTTTTACAATATCTGAATTCAAATCGCTTTGGATATGTATTATATATTCTACTGAATATCAGTTTAGGTTGACGTGTTTTTATTAGTTTTTAAATAGGGTCTACGTTTACTCGGTGTACATTCATATATTATTTTTTTACTCATCTTATAATATGGACGTAGTAGATACACTTCAACAATGTGAAAGTATCTTTACACGCTATTGCGTACATATGCTTGGATGTTAGACAATCTTTGAACTAATTTAGTCTATCGATTAGGGTAAAACACACATAATAATTATATTGATTAATTAGAACATTAAGTGAGTTTTAAATTTGATGTAAAAGCCCCGGAATAAGTATATAAAAATGTTTTTAATGAAAGGTCATGTGGAGTATTTATTAACTTAAGAACCTTAAAAAAGTATGAATTAAAAACAATATAATATAACAAAGTTGTTCACTTGGTGTTTAGTCGTTGTATATAAATCTGTTTGAATGTTAAACTAATTATTCTCTTGGTGCTTTGAACTGCTTTGACCCTACTACAATAAAGGGTTTCAATAATCAATGCATTCACACATTTGATTATTGTTGATTGCATTAGGGTTCAATTAAATTGACCAATGGCGTGCATATTCAACCCTCTAAATTGAATCTATAAAGAAACACACATCATATTTATAGTGCGATTCAAATAGTTTGGTATTATAAATATATACAGATAATCTATTAAATAAGTCAAATAATAATTTTATTATCCAATATACATCATATGATTGACATTGTTTATGAGTCGCAGTCAAAACACGATACTCTCTGATGTTATATTGTATCGGTGAAAGATAGGGTATTTTATAGAAAAAATATATTATATGTGTATATGTATATAGAAAAGTATTCAGAAAAATGCACCTGGATATAAAATTGTCAAATTATTTTCGCGCAAGTGGGCGGCCTTTCAACATCGATGACGTGGATTTTTACGCATGACGTTTTATTATAAAAAAAAAACACCCTACAAACACACTGCAAAAAAAGTCGAATGCATATTGACAAATACTGAATTAAGTACTAAAAATACTACCAGTGTAGCATAAAGTATCAAAAAAATGTGAATTGAATTATTAAATAAATATAACAATATATTTGTTTTAAATTATTTATTTATTGATTGTGAATATTTTGTGTCTCTTACATGATATGATTAAAAAAGTACTAGTGATTAAAAAACATGATAGTAATTGAAATATTTAAAAGATAAAAATACATGAAAGAAATATAAAATCTTGACTTTGTTAAGTACTTGATACCAACACTTCATAGATAACTTGGTGTAAAATGTCCAATAAAAGAGCTACATAAAATATATCTTACACATTATTTCGTCAAAAAATAGTCTCTATAGCTGACTGTAAACACTATTTTGAAAATTAAATACAAAAAATATTAAATTGATAACACGCAGTTATCAATAGATTGACAAAATCGACGGAATTGGATGACTTGATCGATAACTTGCTGCTATTAGAAACCTTATTTGAATGATGTGTGTGCTTTAAATTATTTTTAAACTGTATACGTTATAAATAGGCATATGAAAATGTAAATGCTGTTTTGAAAAGGCCACGTACATAATCAAGAGGAGTTACCAGCAAGACGTATTATGAACGCATCCCTGAGAGGCAGAGAAGACACAAATGGTCGAAACAGAGATTACTGGACTGCGTCAAGGAATAATGCTCGACCAAAGAAACCGAAAAGCGACGAAGATGGATCATCTAGAACGGAAAAGTTTTTAGAGAAGGTCAAGATTTGCAGTGCCATAAATGATTATATATCTTATATATATATATATATATATATATATATATATAAGATACTCACGATATGGGTGACCCTTCAAAACTTGGTGAAGTAAAATTTGACAACAATATATTATTTTAATAAAATATATATGTAAAGTTTTAGACTATAGCTATTATATCTTTGCCGTAGACGTCACTGCAATAATCGACAGAATTGCAAACCCATCTACCCTTGCGAGTACAAATCTATCAACATACATTACTATGAAATTGCAACCATGATAGATTAGAACAAAATTAGATGAATAATAATTAAGTTGTGTAAAGGGTTAAAGATAACAAATGAAAGTATTTTAGTGCACCCACTAATGATAAAAATGTCATTGTCAAAATCTTTTAATGCACATAATAATACCGTTTAATATTTGAAGTTCTTAAGAGGGCTTGAAGTTTGAAAAAAGTAGGTCGTAAATGAATCCGCCACTGTAAAACTATCCTGCCATTGAATAGTTTTGGCAAACCAGTGATCCCGGGAACAGCGATGGTGTTTTGGGCAAAGTTTGCAAAATTCATTATCACTTTGTTTGATCCTGCACCGGCGGTGGCGACATCTGTTAATTTGCAAACGTTTTGTTGTTTTGCCGGCCGCTGGGAGCTTTGACCGGAGATAAATTCAAAATTCCTCATACCGCCCATACAAAACTTTCAACCTAAATCAAATCCTGCCCATGACGGGGAGTCAACTACTATCTCATTCAGGATTATTGTGACTAATTAGCAGAGGTCTTGCCCTTACCAATATTTATTGAGTTGAAAGTGATATCTTTGTTTGTAATTATGTAATATGGAAACAATTAAATATTACAAGTCTATCAAAAATTGAAAAAGCAATAAATATTAAAATAAGTTCCTATATAGATTAATCTTATTTCTAAAGATTTTTTAAACATTATAGTTTTTAAACTCGATCCAAATTAAGAAATAAGAGTCATATAATTGAAATAGATAATAATATTGCACTGCTCTTAGTATGCTGTTCCGTTTTTACGTAAATTCCTCCCGCGTAGTGGCCAATATAATTTACTAGAGTACCAAGTGGTATCTGATGTCAATATTTTATTAACACAATGTAACATTTTAAAACGTCGGTGGCATTTTAATTTTGAGTGTTAGTTCTTTTTATGTATAGTGTTTTCGGGTGTGTTCTGATAATGACAGGAATAAGAAAATAAACATGCTGTTAGAGACAGTAAGTATCATGAATTCATAGTAAAACTATGTAAATTCTGATTTACGAATGTTAAATACATCAAAAGTATGTACATGAAACGTTTAATACATCAAAATGTACAAGGGAATGTACAAACAGACAAGGAAACATCTGATTTAACTATTTGACTTCTTATCGCAGATAGACTATAAATAGTAACTATATTAGATTTTTTTAAACTTAGGTTTAAGTATAAGTTGACATTACTGGATTATTTTACTGAAAATCTACGAATGCTATTATCCTCATTTTTGTAAACGTTAGTAAAAAATTTGGTACAGTCAAATGAAATCATAATGCTTGATAAATTTGTAATTCAATAAAAATGTCACAACCTTCTATACGGTGGAACTAACATCAGTACTGAATTTTGGTACTCGTATACATGTGATATAAATCGAGTACTTACTTTGTCCTATCATATGCGACCTTTCCTAAGTCAATCTTTTTACGTTATGTTATTTACCAATTTTTTTGGATAATAATCATAGCCATCTGCGTTAGTTAGAATATGTCCTACAACAGGTTCCATACGGCATTTTGTGTACCCAACAAAGCGGCTGTATTCTTTTTTGAATTCAAATGTAGCAATCATACCACTCAGAATTAAATAAGTGACATTTTAATATGTATGTTTTGTTGTCAAAATAAAACATTATAGCGATAATATTAGTCAGCATTTTCTCAATCGTAACTAGATCAGTAGAGTCTGTTAGGATTTGTTAATTGTGACAATATCTCTTGTATTATATTATGTACTGTATTATTTGTATAAATTGGAAGGACAATGCATGAATCCTCACTCACTCATCGAGTTCGTCACGAGATGCACTACTATTGTCGCGAGTCCTTCACTCGACATAGTCAACCGTCATTCTACTCGAATCAAGTTTCTCAGTTTATTAGTATAATCATCAATCTCTTGATCACATCGATCTCACCAGTAGATCAGTATCGGCGGTTATAATCTCACGCTATCATTTTTATTAAAGTATTATTGTGTTTATTGTATTCTTGTATCGATCAATAAAATCCCCTTACAACATCCAAGTAAACACAACCTTCTCTGTACTCCACATCATCTACCGCCAAACCAATATAAATCCGCTGGCTCAGATACTCAGATGACACTCACCAATTTTCCTCGTTAAAAGACACATTAATTTCCCCATTATTTCGAATGCAATAAATGTTTTATTATCAGTGTATTTTATCGTATATCTTACGTATCTTTATATTTATATCTACATATATGAATATATTTCAATCACGCTAACATTAACGTCTAAATTGAATGTATCAAATCAATATAGCTCAGGTTTAGCTCACATATGGGTACAAAGTTTCGGAGAGATCGTGCAAATAGTTGCAAAATTCTTGTTTGTGGAACCTGCTAAAGGTTACATGTGATTGAAAACACACGTTTTCTGAACATTAAATTAAATTTCTGCCAAATCATCTATTCAACTGTACAAACAACGATGTTTTACTGTATAAAAAAATATGATTTATAGCCAGGTTTGATTGATATCACGTGATTGCGGGCGGTAAAAAATACTTCTAAATACTAAAAAGACAAATTCAACATCAAAGTGAAGGTATAATTAAATGAAATGTATTATGATATATGATATTTATGTTAATCCTGATATAGTTTTTTAAGTTGTTATTATATTACAAACTATAATATAAGTATAGAAATATATATATATATATATTATTAAAGTATTCAACCAATGTGTGCTACCAGTGCTAACGTATACTTGCGAAACATGGACCCCCAATACACGAGAGATCCAAAAATTGAGAGTTGCGCTACGTGGCATGGAAAGGTGCATGTTGGGCATAACGCGTAAGAACCGCAGAAGAAACCAATGGATTAGGAAGCAAAAAAGAGTAAGAGATGTGATAAAGTTCACCAAATTGATGAAATGGCGGTGGGTCGGACATATCGCACGGCGAATGGACAACCGCTGGAAGAATACCTCAGTCATTCAGTGGTACCCGAGGGGCACTAAGCGGCCACAGGGGTGCCCCAAAGCCCGCTGGATTGACGAACTCATAAGGTTTGGTGGAAGTATGTGGCAGAGAAAATCAGGGAACTAAGAGGAGTGGAGGGAGCTGGAGGAGGCCTTCATCCAGCAGTGGATCGACCCCGGTTGAAAATATATATTAAATATTATTAAATAATAATAAAATATAGATAATTGCAATCAGAAATGGATAGTTAAATCCATTTCCAATTACAATTAACATTCATCAGGATAAATTCAGTCTTGGATGTAATATTATACAATTGTGGAATAAGTACTAATGCAATTCTTTCTAAATATTTGTTGATACATATTTGTTTTTTTTTAATATATATTAATATGTGTATGATATATTATATAAATCTAGTAAATATAACACAATGCATACCATGTATTTATTTCACATTATTTAATGACGATCAAGACCCATTTCGTGCATTAAGACGAGCGTTTTCAGATCATCACGTTATCACCAATTATGTGGAATATGTAGGTTTGTCTTTCCAATAAAAATGAACAGCTAACATACTTTACAAATAAATTTTAATGATTGTGATAGTTTGTTTACGATTTTCATAATCTCGTAAACAAAATGTGTTTCCAACTGTTAAACATGACTAAAAACAGCTTTTATTAATAAACCGGTAATATCACAGTTTACGTGATATATATGAAAAAAAGAATATACTTAATTAAACGAAAATTATTTAAATATTAGTAAGTGTGTATACATTGATTATCGTTTTCACGTAAATGTATCATAATATAGAACTGACACAGAGTAGAGGTTGATTATACAGGCAAAATTTTCGTGATTTATAAGTCATTATATGAACTTATTATGTCCGTTATATAGATTTTTAGTCCAGGACTTATAATAATATAGCAAATACTATATAACAGTGTGTAGAATGATAAAATAACAACGATTATATAATAAAACGTGTTAGCTCTTTCGTTGTGTGAACATTATTTTCAGTGATATTGATTCTCGTACTTTATGACTGCGTATTTTATTAAATCCAATTTCGGTAACGTCTGAAATAAAATTAGTTCTCAGACTGTAGGCACGAAATGACGCAACGCAGTAGTAAAAAGACCACATATCAAATGTCGCACTTAAAGCGTGTTTAGGATGGTGAGGCATGTAACTAGCTTAAGATCTTTGATTTGAAAAACATTTTAAGAACATATGAAAATCAATACGTTTGTAATATATTATTTAAGTCACAAATATATTTACACGTTACCCTATTTAAATTGATGATCTTTGAATAAATAATAATAAAATAAATAAAAAGTCAGCAAACACGGTTTACAAAAATCTAAAAAATTGAGTTATATACGTTGTCTAAAAATCAAGTTAAATACTTAATTAACGCCAATATTTCAGTAGAAAACAATACCAAATTTGAACGAAATGTGAAAAAATTTAATAGGTATATTAATTAAATAGTGTGAAAATTTAGCGTGATTAATAATTGGTTCGATAATTTAATTGATACAGCACGACGCCTGGATTGTGATTGTGGGTTCATGTCCCATTCGATGCACATATTTGTCTATTATGCATGTTTTTGATGTGTTAATTTTGAATGTTAAGTAAAGAATGCTCTATTATTAAATATTTAGTAGTATTAATTGAATGCAAAATAGGTTTATTAAAAAATGTGTATTCATATTTATTGGTTGTAAATTTGGGTGAACTGTATGAATGAGATAGGTAGGAATGGTAGACGTGTTGGTACATGGGTACTAACCTGTGATAATGTTTATAGACTATGAGAGTCCTGAAATATACACTGGGTTTTTGATGACTTTTAAGTGAGCCAAGCACTCACTGAATAAATCACGCTGTTGATAATAATAATTATCAATTGACTGTATATAAGACCCGAGTATCTGTCGCGCTGTGTTGTTGTTGTGGTATGTTTGGCGTGTTAGGGCACCGGGGCAAGCCCCATATCCCTTTCATCTATATGATGGCGTGTGATGGAAGTCTACGGGTTTTTCTGTATTGTCTGCATCTTGGCTTGTTGGTTAGAATTAAAATTGTGTTTCTTTTTCTTCTTTCTTCTTTCTTCACTCTTGTCGGCGCTCGTTCGTTTCTATCTATACTTTGGTGTGGATCTAGGTCCTTTTGCTGGTTAGTCTTTTCATGAGTTCGTTGGCGATATCGATGGCGTTCTTGAGCGCCATCAGCGCTTCATTGATTTGGTCTGGCTCCGTGGTTCTGGTGGTGGTGTTCATCCAAACTGGTCTGAATGTGTTTTGCGGTTCTTCGCGTTGTCTGGGCTGTTGTTGAAATTGTTTGTCGGCGTTTGTAAACGCATACCTGGCGTGTTTGGGGTGCCTTGGGCAACCTCTGTAGTTGGCCGGGTGTGGGCCACCACAGTTGGCGCATTTGGCGGGATCGGTCGTATTCTTCTTCTGGCAGTCCGAGGTGAGGTGTCCACCAGCACATCGGAGGCACATCGGAGTTGCGTGGCAGCAGGAGGCGGAGTGGGCGAAACCCTGGCAGCGATGACACTGTCATCCTGAAGGCTTGGGTCATCCTGAAGGCGTTCGTGATCGGGTATCCCAGTGCAATGAGTTCACTGCGAATTTCTTCGGTAGTCGTCTCTTCAGGGATACCTCTGATCACTATCTTTAGTGGTTTTTCCTCTTGAAGGTTGTATGAATGGTATTCTGTCTTGTCTGCGTCCAGGATTCGTACTGCTAGCCTGTAGGAGTCTGAGTCTGGCAGGGTGAGTAGGATTCCTACCTTGATATTTTTCGCATCAGAAATAGTGACACCAGCCTCTTTCAGCTTAGCCATTGTATTCCTGAATACTTTTTTATCATGCAAGATGATTGGCGGGATTTTTTTCGGTCTGTCTGTTTTTTTGTCATTTGTTGGTTCTGCCGTTTTGAGGATTGGCATGTCTGGCTTTTTCGGTGTCAGTTTAGCTGGTTTTTTTGCAATTTTGAGATCGGGGCTTTCGGTAGCTAGACGTTGTTTGCCAGCTCTCCTGATCTTTCTTCTTTCTTTTTCTTCGTCTTCTTCTCGTTCGAAGCGATCGTTGACGGCTTTGAGTTTTTGATAGTAGTATTCGTCCTCGCTCATCTTGGTCTTGGCTGCGGCTGCGTCTGTTTTGGCTGCAGCTGCGTATGTTTTTGGTGTATCTTTTCTGAGGCTGGGAGTTGATGGCGCCACTGGAGTGGTGTCCATCTTTTCGGAGCTGGTCGTGGTTTTGGCGGTGCTGGTCGTAGTTTTGGCGGTGGATGTTGAAGGTACGCCTGGGGCCGGGGCTTTGGCGGTAGCTTCAGCGGGGGCCTGGGCGGGTATATCAGCTTCCGTAGTCTGGGATTTGTCATTAAAGTAGTCGGAGTCATCGATGTCCAGGTCTTCGTAATCAGCGTCGTCCTCCGTGTCGGCGTGATCAGAGGCCACCAGCTTGATGGCTTCGATTTCCTCCAAGACTCTCTGCATGTTGGATTTTTTCTTCTTTGTTCTCTCCGGCTTATCTTTCTGCTTTTGGAGATCTGGCAGTGACTCGTGTGGCGGAATCCCATAAGCGATGGTGAGAAAGCCGTAGATATAGGCAAAATCTGCCGCTCTCAGCTTCCTCTTCAGCGCATGGATCTGCGTCAGATCGGTTTTGAAGTTGTCATCGATCTGTGCATGTGAGTCCGGATTCAGCAAACCGGCGAGCGATGGTATCTTGCTCATCTTGGTTTGCTTTGTCCAACTTCGGCGCAAGTATCGGTAACAATATCTGTATGTGTTGCTCTGCTCGCCGCTATGAAGGCTTCAGAGAAGTTCCAATTCACTCGGCCGTCGATAATTATCTCAAGAAAGACAATCAGAGGCGGCAGAAATTCATTAGATGTCCTCCAGATGGGCGATGATAACGGCGCTGCAGCATCCAAAGGTGGCGGACTGGATCGGCGATAGTGGCGGAATTATTTCAACGAAGGTGGCAGCTTCGTATTGAAATCAATCGGCGAAGGTGGCGGAGCAAGATGGCGGAGTTATTCCAATCGAGAAAGGTGGCGGAGGTGGCGGAATTCGTATCGAATTTTCTTTGTGTCGAAATTCGGATCGGAATTATTTGTAATCGAAATGTCTTGAAAGCGTTAATAAAATCGAATCTGTATCGATATTATTACTCGTATCGGAGCTTGAGGTATGACTGTTCGCGGTGAGTGCCAGTCTGCGAATGTCGCGCTGTGGGTAGAACACTAAATTTTTATACTGTACTTGGTTGGTTTGGTGTCACATTGTTTTACCACTGTAAACGTAAGAAAGAGGTTGTAAATAAGTATTTAAGTAAGTATATCATATGTATAAATATAAATACGATACATATAATTCAATCAGAACCAAATCGATAATGGTAAAATGATATTTTTTATTCGGTCCTCGTGTATGGATTGGAGGCGTAGACATTCACAATCAAAACGGTTAAAAAAAATTGTGTATGAAATATTGGTATACAGATGATAAAAAGTCAAACTTGGAATTTAGAGGATGACGAAGTCCATTTATCTATATATATAAAAAATTATGTTTGTTTGTCTATCTGTATATCTGTCTGCTCTCCCGGATGCTTTCCTATACCATTCATTCGATTGAGATGAAACTTTGGTGAGTTATTGTGTGCACACCCGCAAAGGTTTCTGAATTAAAAAAATCTTTTTCTTTTTCTCCATTCTATCTTCTTTTATTCGTATTCGTTCCTATACCATTAATCCGATTACTATGAAACTTTCGTCAGTTGTTGTGCGTACACCCGCAAAGGTTTCAAAATTAGTACAACCATCTTCTTCTTCTTCTATTCTATCTTATTTTATTTGTATGCGTTCCTATAATACCATTCATCCGATTGCAATTAAACTTTGGTCAGTAGTTGTTCGCACGCCCGCAAAGTTTTCTGATCTAGTACAACCATCATATTCTTCTTCTATATATTCTATCTTCGTCTATTTGTATGCGTTCCTATACCAAATTTGGAAAACCCATGTTCCTCACATGGACAGCTTATATGTGGCCTACTCACGCGTTGGAAAACCTTCTGCTTTATTCGTGTACGCACCACACGGCAAAACAACAAATAATGTGTATCCAAAAGTACTTCAATAAACAGAATTAAAACACAAACACTTTATTTCTTTGAGTGGCATTGCAACGCATGCCGTGTACTTGCTAGTAAATAATAAAAAGTAGTAATTAAAAATAGAAACCGAACATACTTATTTGGACGTATTGTGTGACATTCTAAGAAGTATCAAAGTAGGTATGTATTTTATTATTCAAAGGAAGATTTTCTGGATATCAGTGACTGGTGTGAGTTCATTCCTTCAATTCCTGTAGTAACAGTAAGAAAAGATTGTAAAAAATATTGCCGATGTCCGATAATAGAAATGACATGAAATAAACTACATATAGCTTGATAAACTAACTTATATCTACATTAAATATACCACCAAAATGAAATTCATTTATATGATCCACATAACAAATAATATTAATATTAAAAAATATGTACCTACTTCAAATAGAGTTTCAGAAACATAAGTGAAAACATCATATTGATGAAAGTACAATTCCTTACCGCAATATGCTCGATTCACATATTGTGAATTATAAAAAATGTAGCAGTATTCAATAATATATATTAGAGGATCGTGCGAAAAAATATCGTGATATGGAATGGTTTTTTTCCGTTTTTACCGAAGAAAAAACCGAAAAAATCTAAGATTACGGAATAACAAAAAGCGTAAGGCCGGAATGGCCCGCTCGCCATAAACAATGGCGGTTAATCGAATGATGGGAACAATCATGCAGACGCAGCAAGTGGTCGCGAAAGCCCGCGTAAAGATGGCGGAAAGCTCATTTCATTCGTTTCGGCGGGAAATTTATGGCGGTTTCAAAATTGTTCATTATTCAAACCAAATATATTTCCTGACATTTCCGGCATGACCGAAATATTATAATGTTACCATGATTTAAATAGCCAAATTTAGAATATAATAGTAATTGAAGAGAACAAAATAGATATAGGAAACGCGTCATTGAATTTTATTCTCGTCATCGTAATTAATGTATAGCGACAATTTAAAATACAACAACATCTCCTCTTTCCTGTATATATCTATAATTATTGAACTGTATAATATATATTATCTATCTATATGAAAACTTCTGCGTTTATAAAGTTTATTATATTCAGCATAGATTATAAAAAAGACGGCTGATTATTATTATCCTCTTTCATGGTTTTACATTTGTATTGAACGCTATGATCGAATGTCTGCTACTGAAACAAATGATTTGAATCCCACATATGAAATGTTTACATAAAATTTTTTTCAACGTGTGTTCACGCCTTAAATATTCTGGAATTGGTTGTAATTATCGTAAACCAAATGGTTAATAACCTCTAACCAGTATTTATCAACCTTTTTACACTTGCGGACCACTAAAAAAAAGAGAAACCTTTCTCTTACTACTAACGCAAAAAAAAAAACGGTGTGTGTACTATGTACGCGCGTTATAAGTTATACTTCTTTGGCGTAACAAAACAAAATATTATTGCAGAATGTACCTACTTTCGAAGAAAAAAAATCTCAAAACCTGTGTTTGAAAAATTTACCAAACCGCTATTTCGACCATCTTTGCTTAAACAGATGACTGTACAATTATTTCCGTTAACAATATTAATTTATTACAAATAAAAAGTAAAACATAGCCTATTTAATGGTTTAACTGAAACATGATATTGGCTTTTGTGATGAAACATAATAATTATTATTGTCTTCAATTATTATAAACCGCTAATAAATAAATTGACATGGGATAGGTAAGTGTACGACAAATATTATCCCAAACTGTAAAAATATGTATTTTTGTGTATGAAGTCTAAATATTGTAAATTTACAACATACCATTATTTGAATTATTTACCAACTCAACATTCACAAAAATTAATTATTTATTGATATATATAATTTTACTCATAAATAAAAGTTGCAACATTCAGTTTTTACCCAACCGGCCCAAGCCACAGCCCTCAATATCACAGCTGATAATTACAAATCTCCAGCATTTAGAACACCCGAACGTCACCGCGCAAATTAAATTATGTTGCATCGGCGGGCAAAACTTCCGTCCCACGCCAAATTAATCCGTTACATTTGCGCGCGCAACTTCGTCCCACGCCAAAAATACACTCTGATCTGTTTATCCGAACGCGCCTAAAGAAGTATAACTTCAAAAATATTATTTATATGGTGACGTATAATAACACCCATTAATATATTTTAAAAACAAAAACACAACGCACAAATACTTGCAAGTGCATGGATTTTGACGATTTTAGAAAAATTCTGCGGGCCATCATTGGTTCACGTACCATCGGTTGAGAAACACGCGAGCGATATTTACACCGGATTTTAAATGGTGATAATATATTTTTTTAAGATAAACATGACATGATTATTTAAATATTATATTTGGTATCGCCTGTATCCTGTCGCTATATGAATACTTAAATGAATTAAACAAAAAAATACATGTTTTCTGCAATATACTATATCATGGCTACAGAAGTTTGAGTTACCTAACTTATGAAGTTATATTACTGTGCAAAGAAATTTAGTGTAATATAATATTATAACAATTCAATATAATAAAATACCCACGTATGAGTTTTTGGCTGTTTTCTTAATTGTTGTCGTCATGACTCACAATGAAAATATGTCACACCATAGTATATATCGTACAAACAAGGTGTACGTGGTACATTTTCTAATATAAGTTATAATACAACAAAACTTTCGTAATGTAGAGATATCCAATATAAGGCCTGTAATGATATTTACAAATTGTAGAAGTGGGAAAAATAATATTGTGATAGTGTAAATATTTAACCCTTCATAGCAATTATTTATTGGGATGGATTCATGTGTTAATGTCAATGTCATAGTACGTCTCCTTGTTATGTATCAGTTGTATTAATAAAATGATCTATGATTGCAATATTAAAAAACGTACTAAAAGAAGTACTTTCGTTTTTATGCTTTCAGTACCTTGGCAATCTTGGCATATTATATAAAAGAGGTAACATTCTAAAATAATAATACATAAAATATTCATTGAGGCCTTGGGAAACATAAGTGGTATATATCGTATTGAATTAAAAATAATTTGCAAGGTATGGTTTCGATCTGTAAAATATATTCAGTCAACTAATGTTATTTATTTGGCAAGTCTCGAAATTACACTCTTTTTTTGTGAAATGAATGTCTCACAAAGTTGAGCTAAATAAGTGTAAGAGGCATGAGGATGACATTTAAATGAATATGAAACCGAGTGGTCAATGGCAAATTAGTGTACTGAACCTGGCTTGGTAAATTTTCTAATGCATACCGTATTAACAATGTTTTAGACGGTTGACATGGTCTCATGGACTAAGACTCTAAGCATACAATAATTGCGACTATATCAACTACCGATTTCATATAGTTTCTTAAATCTTAATTTTCGAATAGTTGATTTATAATAATCATTTTTTTTCATTCTTGGTGAGGCAAAATAGTATATAGGAATGCTTTTTTTTAATGGCAGAATAAAATTGTGAGTCATGTATTTGCAATTGTATAAATACTTTTGACATTAAGCGGTTGAAAAAAAAGTTTTCAAGCTGACGTTCAATGCCTATGAATGCTCTGTTGAGTGTCAAGAGTCGGAAAATGAAAGAGGCTTTTACGATTCAATGGAAATAGTCACAGAATAATGCAATTATTTACAAAATGTCATTGTATTTTCTGTATTAATAGTAAACTATTATTATGATATATGGGGTAAGAAAAAACAGACGATAATCGCTTTGATTTCTTTGATATTTCGACCAAGTTGTTTACTATTTTGTTTGCGATAAGTTATAAAATAATCTCTGAAGATTGTATAAATAAAACATACAAACTATTAAATATTACAGTATCTTCTGAAAAAATATATTTTGTTTTGTTCATAATACGTTTGTTATTAAAACAAGAATCTCGAAATATATATTTTTTTGTATTTCACTCGTGTATCTTCTTAAGCAGATGAAACCAGTCATACATTGGCATCATAAAATGATGCAATATAAATACGATACAGTTCATTATAATTTATTTTACAAGGTTTTATTATCAAGGTCGTAGACTCAATATTAAAAAAAAGAATGCATATCTGTCAACTACGTCTATTAAAATATGCTCTTTATGTAAATATTTCGTGGCAATAATTTCTTAAAATTTAATAAAGCCTGTTTTAATTGCGCAAAAAAGTCACGAAGTATGTCAACGCGAAGCAATTATAATGAACGCGCAATATCCGCGAAGCGTACTTTAAAAAATATTACTTACACAGGGCCATAGATAAGGGGAGCTTGTAATTCTCTGGTTTGCAGAAACGCGAGAAATTTACGCAAACTTTGCTCTTAACAGTGTTAATACAACTCGGCGTAATGTGACTGTCACGAGCCACTCACTCCAGCTTCCACTTTGTTTATTTGCAGACATCTTGTGGGAGAACTGAGCTATAATGTCGGAGGGACATCCCCTTGATGTCTCTTACCGCAAATCTATATCAAATTCAACGAATAACTAAAAGTACATTGACTTATAAATAAGTCGACAATATAAGTATTCACATTTACTTGATAGATATGATGAGAAAATTAAAAATAATAATAACATAATTAATGACAAAATGGAAAGAGTAAGGTGCGTTATCAAATTACGTCGCAAAAAGAGTTACACGTAGGTATCTTTACTGGTTACCTTATTATCCATTATTTTAAATCCATTGCAGCTATAACCTGCTCCTAATCAGACATATTTGCTACAAGAAAAAAACAATAGATATATTAAATTAATTAACCATTAGTTTTAAACCGTAACCCATAGGTGACGATCATTTTTATCCAAAAACATGTTGCGAATAAAATACATTAAAATATATATTCAGCTCGTGAAATATTTTGTTTATGCCCCGGCACAACTTTTAAGGGTGCTTCTTGTCACCGTCGAATATGATTGAAAGGATACGGAGACGTGGCGAGTGGTTGTGGGAATCTCTAAAGACGTTTATAAAAACCACAATAAAAGTATTTTTATAAAATTATGTGGTCAGAATAAACTATTATAGTTGAGTTATACTACCTCCATTACAAAAAACTCTAACTCACCATTTTATCAAAATTAAGTTGTCTGTTTTCTGCTCACCATTAAATTAGTATTTGACATTGTTTATTTTGTTTTATGAATACTTCTTGGTAATGTCTTTCTTACAGACAAAACTGGTTCTGATTATTATTAAATTAAGTCTATAATATATTATTATATTGTTTTTGTTTTTAATCAATACAAAGTTAAAAAATAACTTATTAATACATATTAATTAATTAATAAAGAGTTAATGTTATTTTATTTAAAAGTATTATATGAATTAATGAAAACTTTACCATGAGTTTCTGAATATTAGGTGCTATAATTATTATAAAGACGTTGCTTTTGCTAGGCTTTGTTACGTTTAAATTAACAAGTTTAACATAAAGTAGCTTTCGTTTTGATTAAGTTTTATAGTGTAGACGTATATAATACCGTAGTATATATACTGAGGTATCTAAAGCGCCATTTTCGTTTAATAAATTTAATAAATAAAACTCCAAACTTTACCAAAAGGACAATATTTAAAATTTTATCATAAGATAATATAACTTCTAACGCAAAAGTTTAGTCACACATCAAAATTCTTAGAATATAATGACTAAATTAGACAGATTTTTACTGAATATTTAAAATGGTGTCTGAGATAGTCTGGCTATATAGTAACACTATTACCAAGCTGGCTTAATTTATGTAAGTGAGAATATTTTGAGTGACTGGTAGATTGAAGAAACCAAGGGAATATGGTAATGACATAAATACGCAAAACATAACCTTGGCTATGTCTAAATAAATTCGGAATGTTAATCTAAGACAGTGAAATTCATAACCGCAGGCTTTCGGTTAAGGCGTTTATACTTATTTACACTAAACTTATAACCACGTTCAAAGTGAATACAAATAACACGTTGAATTTATTCCAGAATGTGGTGTTATTCTGTGATTTTAAAGCATTATATGCATATGTACTTCATTTTACAGCACTGTTTTATTGTGATTTTTTAAAATTAATTTTATTTTTAGATTAATATATTTTTAAATTTGTTTTAATAAACTGTTCGTTATATTTGGAAATAATAAATAAGGACGATAAGACTTTTGTAGACGATTGTGATCTCAAAATAAAATCAAGATTAATACCTATGTAGCAATCATAAGATTCAGCATTACATGTGTAAATATGTATGCACTTTAATATGTATGTTTTATTGTCAGAACAAAACAACGGAGTGAAAACAATGTCTCTTGGAATATATGAAATGCATTTGTGTAAATAAGAACGACAATCTATAAGTCCTTACTCACTCATCAAGTCCGTCACGCGACGCACTACTATTATCATGAGTCTTTACGTTATGATACTCGTACCAAAAGTAATATCATATCAGTAATGTAAAAAATGATAAATACGAAAAATAACGAAATTATTATATAAATACTAAGTTACAGAGAGTAATATATAATTTTTCAGCTAAATATAGAACTAGTTACATTAAACAAAAATGAGTCTTAAATATTAATGATGTTAGAAATAGCACCATTTTTCTTCAAGACCACGGGAAAAATAGTAATGTGAGTACTTTGTTTTCTAGATAATACTATAGTAAAGTAAATAATTTTGTTTAGATACAGAGGTTATAAAGTGCGTTTATCTCATATGAGATTTAATAAAATAATGTACTTACAATTAAACTTTATAGTTTCACCTGTATTTCTTTTTTTATTACTATTGTGCTAAGATAATAATATGTGCAAACTCCCACTTGCAAAGAACTTACCGCTGGCATGCGGTCGTAGAATTATTGTCTAACTAACTGTCCCCTCTTTCCCAAAAAGTCTTCTTGCAACTTCTGCATGCAAATGCCACTAGACAAGTAGGGGGAGGTGGGTGTGTGTAGAAAGCACATTCGCTGTGTCTAAATAAATACACACTCTGTCACCGAAACCGGCTAGAACTAACTGGCTAGCAGCGGGAAAGTTTTCCCAGCCACCAAACGTAAAACTGAGCGCGGGAAAATGAATTTTCCGAGGTGTTTCTCTCAGACTCTAAACAAACTCATATCCAAAGTGATAACTTTATCTGAGGAAAGTAAAACGCCGACAAAAGACAAATTGTGCGTTTACCCAGCAGTAAAATAATTTAAGTTATCGTGCCGTATGAAAGGCGTTTTCATATTTTGTGGTATAGTATTCATAGCCGGAAACTTTTGCAGGGGATACACTGATATTTTATGTCTGAAACTATTTGTGATATTAGGTTTTTTATTTTTAGTTCTGAGGTAAGGGATGGAGTGAGATGGGGTAGGTAGGTTCCAATGAGTAGAAGGATTTGTTATGAAGTAATCAAAGTTTTATTTCCTTAACCACAAAAAGATACAATCATTAATACAGACTCGTACAATGAGATTAATGAATTTTACAATTAATAATTACGTAAGTGTGATGCGAGAAAATTACCAATCGTGAGATCGTAGATGCGACTAGAAAGTAGAACGGCGTTAATACTTGTGTTATTTTGATCATTCGCCTCCTTGGTTTTTATAATGAATTGAGACAAAAGAAACGCCAAGTAGGCTTGGGACGAATGATCGGTGAGTGCATGCCATTGTTTAATGCATGACCGATGGTGAGTTCATGTTCTGTAAACAATGTTGTAGAATTATGACACAACGTTATCAATTAATTTAATAATGTATTTCTCGATACAAAACTGCGTTATTGCGTTTTTGTACAATTGTTCTAGTAATTCGCTCACAATAACAACTGACTTGTTTTGATGCGTTTGCATTGCATAAATTCTTATGAATAGCGAATTTAGCAAGAAGTATTATTTACATGTTTTTGTCGGGCGGTTTGCTCAACCGGGTTCACTGACCGCAGAATATATCGATGACAATTAGTTTGAGATTGATTTGAAAAACATACTTAATATTAGTTTTACAACGTAACATAGCTTTAGTGTATTAAAACAAACTTAAGATGCTAACTTAAAAGTACAATCTGTCTGAAGATCCGTGAAGCACCCACAGTTCTAATCTTTGACTGTATGAAATTATTACAATTACACAGATGTACAGATTGATAAATATTAGGTTTAGTATAATTATCGTCTATTTCGTATTTTTTATGTTTTTATACTAATTATTGATGTTCGTGATTCCAGTCATCTTGTTCAAAAGATAAAGAACATCAGACAGAGATAACTCGATGCATGATTGTGACGGTATTGATTTTGAGAACATCATAATTATTGTATTAATGATAGTTAATTAGAGTTTGAACCATTTAGACATCGAATATAATTTCTGGTCAGTTAAGTTTTTGGCGACCGAGATAGAAAAAAACAATACGTTTGTATTTAAACTGACAACTATTTTTGATTCAGATACATTATTATTTCAATACAAAAATAAATTATTTTATGACACGTCTTAACACGACGTATTGGTATAGGTGGTTAAATTGGTAAAGCATATTGACTGGAATACGATCGATGTAAGTTTGAGTTCGCCCTGAACTAAGGTTTTTTAAAATTTCATATTTCGAACTCTATGGTATGGCTCATTATTAGAAAAATGGTACGTCGAAATATTACTGAATGTATAAAATATAAATTAATTTCTTTTATTTTGTTAACTGCCAATTCATGGTGGAACTGCATTGTATTGTTGTTTGATTTAATAAAACGCATTTTTTTTGTAGTAGGTACTTATTCCACTTTAATAAATAAATCTGGGACGGTTTCGTTTGCCTCAGAGGGACATTTTCAAAATTGAAAAACTTAGATTTGTGTATGTGCCCCACTGATAATTCCACCTAATGTTTTATTAGTTTATTACACTTTTTACTTTTTTAACTTTTTACATCTTTACTTTTATCCCATAAGAAGTACACAAAAAAATATATATTTATCCATTATTGTGTAAGCTACTCTTTAGTAGATACACAAATTACGCAAGGCAAGTCCATTATAGTTTTTAATTTTGCTATCTATTTCATAAAATATTCACTACTTAGATTAAAGTTACTAATAATTGTAAAAATTGACAGTATATAACCGCGAATTCAGATATATGTAATAGTACACATGAGAACTTCTAAAATCCGCGAGCGACTGGTGAAAATATTTGGATAAATTTAAAATTAGGGAAGTAGGTACATACCTCTGATGATGCAAATGTGTTTTGCAAATCTGCACGTGTTACTGTCGGTCATTGTCGGTCACCAAGGACGTCAAACAGTATCGGAAGTAAACCAGATATCGCGTAACCTGACAAAAAAATACAGTCCAGTTAAACCTTTTATGATGATTAATACATTTTGTTTCCCTTCTAACGAAAAATATTGCTACTGTCTGATTTTCAAAACCGGTATTTGGGTATCGAAAATTAATAGGATATCAATTTTGAAATACCGGTATTGCAATCCCTAGGCCTATTGTATTGTCAAAAAGTAGAAAAGAGCCATTACGCGGTGTCGACATAATACAAGATAAAGATACATTTTTTTAATAATGTATAAACAATATAACTAGTGCAATACAAGAAAATATTACAAGAACAAGTTTAACAATGTATCAGTTAAATGTCAGTATTATTCTCATATGCGCTGATCTCGCTGGAATATATTGTATGAAGTTGATAGTTGTTTTATAGTGCATACGATTTGCTTTTAAAGTAAGGCGAATGATTTATGACCTAGAGTAGATGTTCAATATGCGTTCCCTATCCGCTGTGTTAAAAAGACTATATATCGCTCTTGTCCTGACACAAAAGGAGAAAAATCTGTCCTTCGGGAGATATTTGTATGCATTCAGCTTTTACATTGAACCGTGCAGGTGGGCAAGTTCCTGAAAATACTGCCAGTACCTACTTCAAAGTTCATTACGAATAGTATGACGAGAAGTTTTGCATAGCCTTAGAGCTCGTGTTTACTTTTATGAAATGAAAATTCGCTTGCAGTTTTTGGTAGGGTATTCGTAAACATTTTGAATATACCCATTATGGCAGCACTTAATTCTCTCAGTGAATCTATTTTACAAATCAAAATTATTTAACAAAAAGAACATTTTAAGTAAAATTGAATAAAATAAATTAATAAATTATTTGTAACTTATTACCATTTTAATTAAAAAAAAAAAATGGGTTGAGACCACAAAATGGAAGTTATCTTAATACAGTTTTAGAAATAGATGCAGTTGTTTTTGCACTTATTTGGCTCCGTGCTCTAATTCAAACATAATAATATACTGTAAAAAAAACTACACAATCAAAATAATATATATTTATAATATCAAATATAACACGAATACGTCTGCAATAGGTATTTAAACTTTATATTATAAACTTTACAAACGTAATTTAACTGTTGCTTTGTTACTGGTTATACCTAAAATATCTTGTTTCTAAATTTAGATGGTAATAATATTTTGATGATTATTAAAAAAAAATTAAAAAAATATATATGATATTTATAGCAATACATAGATGTCAACACATGACGACAGTTTGAATGACGTATTTAATATAGTTAGTCTTTGTATTTGTGTAGATAATCGGTATTGTGATTTTGTTTTTGTATCCTTCTTTTTCTTTTTTAACAAAATATTTTACGTATTTATTTTTTATACTATTGTCATATGATTTGTATGTATCGTTAATTAAAATAATTTCGCTTTGTCGCCTTATCTTAGATGGCTCTAAAAAGTGTATGCTGGCTGAAAAAAACCATGATTATTACAACTGATTTGATTAAAATTGATTGGCGCGGAAATTCTGAACAGCTATCATATTTGGTTCTTTCTTTTGTGCTAGTTGCGCACATGCACCCGTTGAAAATTTAACAATAAATACTATTAATATGAATAATAGTCGATTAGTGTTTGAAACTCTTTAAATATAAGCGTACGTAAATGCACGTTGAATATCTTTCTTCTAAAAGAACCATGAATATCAGAACATATGTAATTTAAATATATTTATAATAATATACGAGTGCGCTTTTATATGAAACGTAGTATACACAAAAAAACGTTTTACGGAAATTAAAAAAATAAAATACATTTTATGGAAATAAATAGAAACTACGCTAAGTACTTTCGGAATATGTTTTCAGTGGTGTATTTTATCCTCTGAGGATTTGCCGTTTTATTTTACGGCAACACACAGTTGATATTATATGGTAAATGCTATTTGGTAGACTTTATTTATATCCATACAAAAAACGAATAGTCCTATTGTATACCTATACGTTATGTTATATGAGTCAGCATTTTATCATATAAAATTGACAACGAAAATAACGATATACCTTTGTTAAAAATTCTTCTTATAAAATGTTCGAGATACAATATTACAAGTAATAAATAATAATAGCTACATGCTTAAATCACTCTTTATAAACAAGTAAATTTTTGTAGTCTTGTATTAAACGACTGAGTGCCCCACGGTTAGGTATATAGTCTGTAGAGCACCCGTATCTTAATCCATATGCGAGGATTTAAACCCACGTCTGGTAAAAGATACTTGAAGTTTATTTTCAATATGTAATTATTGATCAATCCGAGTAATCAATGACACTATCAAGTAGAGTATTTGCTTCATAACTTTGCACTTCAGCTATTATATAGTAAATAATGTAATATATTCTAAAAATATTTTTTTACATATATTATCTATTTATTTTTTTATTACTTCATATCTGCTTCTAATATATAAAAATTAATATTTGTTTGTTTGTTCGTATTGTATGCGCTGCCATACCGTTCATCCGATTGCGATAAAACTTTGTTAACTTATTGCTTGCACTTCCGCGAAGAGTATAGGCTATATCTTATATATAAAAATGAATGTCTGTCTGTCTGTATGCCTGTCTGCCTGTCTGTTTTTCTATGTGTCCCGTATGCGTTCCTATACCATTCATCCGATTGCGATGCAATTTTGGTAAGTGGTTGTATGCACATCCACAAAGGTTTCTGAATTAGAAAAACCATCTTCTTCTACTTTTTCTTCATTATATCTTCTTTTATTCGTATGGTTCCTATACCATTCATCCGATTGCGATGAAACCTTCGTCAGTTGTTGTGGTAACATCCGCAAAGGTTTTTGAATTAGTACAACCATCTTCTTCTTCTTCTTCTACTTCGTCATCATTCTATCTTCTTTTATTTGTATGGTCCCTATACAATTAATCCGATTGCAATGAAACTTTCGTTAGTGGTTGTGCCAACACCTGCAAAGGTTTCTGAATTAGTACAACCATCTTCTTCTTCTTCTTCTTCTTCTTCATTATATCTTCTTTTATTCGTATGGTTCCTATACCACTCATCCGATTGCGATGAAACCTTCGTCAGTTGTGGTAACACCCGCAAAGGTTTCTGAATAAGTACAACTATCTTCTTCTTCTTCTTCTTCTTCATCATTCTATCTTCTTTTATTTGTATGATCTCTATACCATTCATCCGATTGCGATGAAACTTTCTTTAGTGGTTGTGCCAACACCTGCGAAGGTTTCTGAATTAGTACAACCATCTTCTTCTTCTTCTTCATTATATCTTCTTTTATTCGTATGGTTCCTACACTATGCATCCGATTGCGATGAAACCTTTGTCAGTTGTTGTGGTAACACCCGCAAAGGTTTCTAAATTAGTACAACCATCTTCTTCTTTTATTTTATATTCTTCTATTCGTATGCGTTTCTATTCCATTCATCCGATTGCAATAAAACTTTCGTCAATAATTGTGCCAAGCCCCCGCAAAGGTTTCTGAATTAGAATAACCATCTTCTTCTTCTTCTTCTTCTTCTTCTATTTTATCTTCTTCTATTCACAATGAAACTTTGGATTTCTGACTTAGTAAATCATCTTCTTCTTCTATTCGTATGCGTTCCTATACCATTCATCCGATTGAGATGAAACTTTTGTCAGTTGTTGTGCGCACACCTGCAAAGGTTTTTAAATTAGTATTATATAAAATACAACGTTTGTTGTTTGTTTGTTCCATGCAATTTTGATTTTTTTTTACGTATACTCAAACAACCACAGGACTCTCCTTAAACTTTATGTATCGATAAACGTTCCTAGTTCCAACAAAAATTAGGCATATAGTGACATTTGGCTGATTCAATTAATACCAAGTAATTTATTAATTTTTATGTATGTACATTATAAATTAAATATTTAAGATATATGACATGAATTATGATACAAAATAATTAAAATAATGTAAACAGTAAAATAATACATATAAATATTAAAAAAACCGCATTGCATATGGAATATATTTACCCTATTATAAAAAAATATAAAACAACGTTCAACTAAACTTACTCTCATCGAAGTAGAACAAATCAGAATCCAAGAAACGATTTGGTTGAATGAAGTTATTGTACTTACAATTAACGTCGCCAATAACAGGCTACTTCTGCATCTTAGGAAACAAACAACCGATGCTCCCGATTTATTAGAAACTCATCAGGCACATAAATATTAATATTCTTATGAACAGCAGAGCTTCTTTGGTCATAATGATGATGATGGTATAATGGCAGGATGGTGATAAGTATAAATGTATATAAATTGAAGCAAAGTAAAATTAAAAAAAAAACAATCAAGACATTAAGATACAACTATTGTAATGATGCAACAAAACAGAAGATTGTGAGAGGTAGAGATTTTTGATTGCATGGAGAGGTTTGCTGGCATGGAGAAAGAAGAAAAAGACTATAATGATAAATTTAAACTCATCTATTGATGTGCTACAATCATAACTAATTACTTGTTAATTATTAGCCGGATCGATTTAGAGCCCGCGTTATAGTGCATAATAGTGAAACTTAATGAACTAATGCAGTTTTGCAATGAACGACGTTGCAGTGAATTGCAACGAAGACAATGTTAGTTGTTATGCAAGTGCATCTTTATGTCAATCAAAATTATAATTAATAGGACTCTTTCTGTAAAGGAAGAGTATTAAATAATCAGTTATCTAAAATTGGCAATAGTAAGTACTCACCTAAGGCACGTTTTAATTAGCACTTGAAATTTATCTGCCGTCCCCTGTGCACTATTTTCTGTGAAGATCTCTCGGGGTATCTATATCGTAAAATCTATTTCAAAAGGGCAAAGCTTTTTATCATGAAAAGTTAATCGCATTGCAGAAGAAATTTGATTGGATTGCTTCCCGACCGGAGAGCTTTATTTATTATTCTGCAATTCTAATAATTTGTATACTTAGTGACGATAGGTGATTGTTTAATAATTGTTCTTAAAGAATAACCAATTTATACTATCTAAGTAAGCTTATTAAAAATCATACGGAAATTGTAAAAAAATATTTAGCTTTTCAATAAAAAAGTCATTATCGTCATGTTTAAGTATCATCAACTGCCGAAAATTTGCATGCTTCTATATATGCTTTTATATATTAATATTATATTGATAATAGGGAAAGGTTGAGTGCTGTAGTAGCGGAATCAGAAAGCAATTTTCTTCGGTTAATGTTAAGGGTTTGGTGATATAATAAGACTGCCTAGATGATGCAATTTTGTCAGGAAACCTTCGAAAAAAGACGGAACCATAATAATATAGTAGTTTTTATTCATATAAACTTTACATAATAGTATATATATAATTTGAATAAGCTTTGTACTGAACAATGTATTTTTTAAAATTTAATAATGATTTTTTACATTGGCTATAATAATATTATAGTTTTTTTTTTATAAAATTGGCCAGTTAAATGTTAATTAAATTATTTTTTAACGAAAACTAAATTTAAACAAGAGTTAATAATAACCCATTAATTAATTTTATTGATATAATGTCATTTTGAAAAGCCTAAAAATTTATCTAGACCGTAGAAAAATTCTAGATAAAATCTTTTACCAACTGGTATTTGAAGAAATATCTTTCACATTCTAGATAAGTGATCTTATTTAAATACGCTAAGTATATGAGATGTTTCAAATTCAAAAATGAAAGGGTTACAATATTTACAATTTAAATCAAGACAAGGGTCTATAAATGAATTCACACGATTTTGGTATTGGGTATTTTTATTCACAAAATTTAAAAAATAAAATATTATTTATTGTATCTTTTATTTTGTGAAAGAAAATGATTTTATATTTTGTTGGGCTTGAGACACTACATTTTCTATAATACCCCTCCCCCAAACTCTGTCGTCACAAATCATCATATTATATCAGTCCCCTCCCTTCGGCATATCGTCAAGTATGAACGATCCCTAATGACATAGGTACTAAAGTGATTCAAATATGGAAACATAGAAATTTTAATATCGACTGCCTTGCAATAGCTAATAGATTTTAGACTGTTATTTATACACCCAATTCTGAATAAACACACAATTTAAGAATGCAACATTCTTTATTGGACATACATAATTTGGAACAACTTTGGAAACATACCTATTAGATTAATTAATATTCTTGGAAAATTTTGATCCCAATTGAATTTCTCATTCCCATCATATTCCGCACAAGCAGATTTGCCAATTAAACTACCGGCTCAAGAGTTATCCATGGTAAAATTTATTAAAATTTATAGGTATATCTGAGGTGTAATTTCATATTTCGTCAATATTAATAACAACACGTCTTAGTAATTCGAAATGAATGTAGTTATATTTTTATGTGAACCTTAGTAATGAAATAAAATTGATATAAATTACAAAGATGATAGCCATTGCTAAACGGAACATCATTTTTTTTTAAATTATTATTTTAATAAATCAACATCGTTTGTAAAATAGATATTGACGAAAAATGTCATACTTTCGTGTAAGACTTTCGTATGGTAGCATTATGATTTTTCGATGCAGGTCCTCCTACCAATGAGCTTGTTCTACGTTAATATAATATAACATTTAAAAATTGGACTGCAATAAATCTTATAACTCTTGAGCCTTTAATCTTAATCACATTAAAAACTTTTATTTTTATGACATCTTTGCTAGTAAAATAATAAATAAATACTTCACAGACTTATATGAAAAAAAAAACATGTTTACTCACAATCTTGCTCACGTAAGAAATAGAAAACGAAGAAAAAAACATAAATAATAACCTGCCGTATAAACAAATGTTGAGGCATTTCCCCATTCACCTGACCTTTTTCGTTACGACCCCATATATCCTCTCGCTAGGTAACCACGTGAGGAACGAGCATTCAAGATACGATTAGACACTGGTCTGGCTCAGGGGTTATTATTTTTATTTTTTCTGTGACATAAATAATTTATTACCAGTAAGATGATAGCTTCGATTTGATGTAGAATGAATCCACGAAAAACAATATTATTTATCTTTAAAAAAATCGACGAGATTTCAATAAAACAATTCAAGGAAATTTAATAAAAATAATGACGTAATTTAATCTTTTACGTAAAGAATGAATACAAAAATAAAAATAATATTATGAGTATTATGTGGTTTTAATATAATATTATAATTTTAACCGTGTTCATATCTTTTACTGTTGAAAATCATGAGTCTTCTTAAATTTCCTAGTAACTCCAGAAATAATGTATGCAGTAGCTGAAGGAAGCCGACGACTCTCGATGTTTTGATGATGAGTCTGTCTAAAATATTACTTTATTTTCTCTCTATAAGATGACTGAAGTACAGCTCTAAATATAAATTTAAGACAGGTGGTTATTTAATTTTATTACGCTTCGAGTATAGAGGTTTTACAATTTAATTGTATGACACAACACCTTTCATATTGCGATAAATCCAATGGTAGGCGCGCACACCATTATCTCTTGGGTTTGTATGCACCATGTTTAACAGAATATTAAATCTCTCTCCTCTGTGTGAATGCGG
Source organism: Rhyacophila brunnea (assembly GCF_057557595.1). Lineage (NCBI taxonomy): Eukaryota > Metazoa > Arthropoda > Insecta > Trichoptera > Rhyacophilidae > Rhyacophila > Rhyacophila brunnea. Next base: position 26,822,488 of record NW_028233350.1, read on the forward strand.
ATAATTCCGAACCACTAAGTATGTCGTTAGGAACTGCACTTGTATGTTTTTTTTGGAGGACTTCCTGCCACCTATCAAGTTAAAGAGAATGGCCTCGTAATGATTAAGGCACGCCAGTGATTCTCTAGTGAGAACTATTTTACAACTATAAGTTTTTATGGTGGTGATGAGGTTTTCGCCTTTGTTGATGTTACTATGCTATCGTAGATTAATACCCTGTTGCTATACGAATGAATATGAATCAATCATATTATTTTCTACGTTTTTATTTCCAGTCAATATCATTTATTATTAAATAATCATCTATTATAGTCTAACGACTAACATTGACTATAACTGACATTACTGTTAAGGCAGTGATTAATATTTGTATTGGTATTCCGCGAGATTAAACATAACTTTTACTTGTTTGTTATTTTTTTCAGTTATATTAGTATACATATGTTAACAGAGTGACTCATTAATGAAGAATTATGAAAAGTGCAGATTGATAGTACTTATCATTATCTATTGAATTCGTGAGAGTTGTACTTTGGAATGAGAAATTTTGTATCGGGAATTATTTCAATTGGTAATCACGAATCTTGCCATCATCGCCACCTACTACGCGCTACTGTTAATTAAGTTTTTGTAAATGCAAATAAAATGTACCACTGCCGAAACTAATTTCACGTGTGAACCAAGTAGCAGTTTCAGTGTTTTAAGATTTTATCAATACATACAAGATTATAATTTAATGCTACAGTTTATAACTAGAAAAAAAATGTAGAGGTCACTTTTATGATTTATATATAATATTTTTGGCGAAAACAAAATAGTAGGCAACCATTAAAAAGTGAATGTGCCGTCAGCTTTAATAATATTCCATTTTATTTATATACTCAATGAGTACTAGGTATTTATCTGTAAATACAATTTCTTTAAATCTGCAAAAAATATAAATAAATAATAATATTGTGAGAGGGATAATGTATAATAAAAGTGAAATGGTATATAACTAAATTTTTCACCCAAGTTATTAAATAAAAAAAACAATACCCAACGATATTAAAGTAATTTTAGTTAAAATAAATAAGTGAATGTTTGTAGGTAACAATTTAATAAATAGGTATATTATAGTCTCGTAGATTTGTTTAAAATACTATATTTAAAAAATCCATTAGTAAAATAAATATCAAATACGATTTGTCCTCCGAAGATTGTATTTTTATTTATTTTTTAAATAATGACATTTCACCAAGAAGACTCTGTAGTTAATATCAGCTATCATAAATTTTATTTTCAAGTGCCAGAATATGAAAGCGTCATATTATAATAGTACAGCAGATGGCGTCTCTTACAACATCTTCAGCATAATAGATAAGATATGACGATGAGAAAAACATAAAAGTATGTTTTGAATTGGTTGAAAAAAAAACAGTTCTGAAACTAAAGTATAATTTCATAAAATATAAATTTCAGGAGAGATATGTGAATCTTGACACATTTGAGTTCTTAGATTTATAATAAAATATACAGTGGGTAACCTACATATTATATTAGTAGTGTTCAGAAGAGAATACATAAAAGCTATGTTTTTTTAAATATATAGTAGCAATTTTTCAGTTGTTTTCTAGAACAAGCGCATTTATCTATGTCCACGTCCCCATAGTAGAGTAGTTGGTAGACCGTCTGTTTTTGAAACTGTGGGCGTAGATTCGATTGCGTACACTCCACTGTAAGACATAGGTTTTTATTAAAAAATATTTTGTAATTAAAGTTTTTTTTATTGCAACAAATATTTCACAAGTTTTGAAAAAATAACATTCTTTAATGAACATACATATATTATTTTGAAAACATCTCAGAGAAATATATAACCACTAGAAATTACACTATTCATTTTTGCAGTTGGTATAGCACACTGGTGCTGGTTTGAATACCGCTGGGCTTCGTATTTATTGTTTTTAAAAATTTAAAGATTTTTTTTCTAGTAGTTATATAGTTATCTTATGTTTTTTCAAATGATGTATATTTAAATAATAGTTTATTAATCACAATCTTTAACAATACATACCTACTCATGAAAAATATAAATATTTTATTAAAAAAGTATGTAAAAATGGAAACAAAAACATAGTAAGTATGTATAACAATCGTTTTCTTCTGTATTGGTTAAAAAAATGTTAGAAAACTTATGATTTTTAAATGTGTTGGCATCGTTGGTAGAGTGGCCGTCTAATAAGCCGTAGGTGTTGGTTAAATACAGCATCATGTAATACAATACATAATACGTAGGACTTTATTAGATAGGTAAGCAATTAATAGTTTATTTAGTATATCTATCAATTATTATCAAATAATTGTTAAGTATTATTTAATAAATATAAACAGTTGATTGCAATTAGAGATAGTATTTAGAGAAGGAGGTTACAAACATAGTTTGACTCTTTTCTATAGTTTGTTACTATTTATCTCAAGCGTTCCATAATATACTCTGCTTAAAAGAGAAAATGGTAATAATATTTTTGATAACCTAGGTGTGAAATATTCTGATAATTATCATTTGATTAATAAAGTAAATAATAAAATAAATATCGAAAATATTTTTAGTCATAAAATTAGTTTTGTCAACTGTGGTATTTTTTGACCTCGTAAGTAAGAATTTTAATTTTGAATTATGTCTGTAATTTGAACATTCTGTATTTTATTCGACTAACGATAATGTTGAAATAAAATAACTACGTATTAAACATACATTATTTTGAAAACATTTCTGAGAAAATATTTTATAACCAATAGAAAAAATCTTTTTGAAAAAACGAACCTGCATCTCTCGGGTATCGCGCTCACGCACATAGACCACTATGTTAATACTTAATTGCGACAAATTTTAACTAATGTCTTTTAATACTCACTGAAGCGTTTTCCAAATTGAGCTGCTATTAGAGAGATTGGAGAGCTTTTGTATTTTAAATCAAAGTAGGTATTATTTTAATTACTAACCGACGTCACGGATCACTCCAAGATTTTTTGTTGTAACTTACTTGAACTTGCTAATAATTTTTAATTACTACTTTTTTATTCAACGAATAATTCACAAGATTTAAGAATGCAACATTCTAATTACTGAACATACATCATTTTGGAAACACTTCTGAGAAAATATATTATAACAAAAAGAAAGAATATTTTTGAAAAAAATAAGACATCCCGTTTCAAAAAGATTTTCTCTATTGGTTATAATATATTATCTCAGAAGTGTTTTCAAAATTATGTATGTTCAGTAATTAGAATGTTACATTCTTAAATCTTCTGAATTATTCGTTGAATAAAAAAATAGTTAATTAATAACTACCTATTATTTCAAGATAGTTTTTCTGTAACTCTTTTCTTTTTCATTTTGTTAAACATTTTAATTCAATATATTTTTGAGAGGTATTGTATATTACTAAAATTCTGAGAATTCTACAAATAAGAAAACAAATAACAGCGGAACTCTGCACAAATGTAGGCAGTACATATCTACCTCACGAGTTGATTCCAGATTAGTTTTAAAAATTTACGCTAGCATAAAGAAACAATCGGCCGTACGTCTTGTGCCGATGCGTTGAATATTTCAGTCAATCTCGCAGAGAAAAAAACATTGCAAGCCCATCTAAAAATCTTTCCAAATCAAACTAATGAAAAAGTAGTGGTAAACATAATTCTTGTTATATAAATAATTGATGATTTGAATTTTTTAATTTGTATTTATCTTAAGACTAGTGGCTTTTTTAGAGAAGATTTTCTATCTGAGAGTACTATCTTGAGAGTACGTATTTGCCTGCTTTGCCTTCAGTTTTTTTTACATTCCTATTATGATGTTCGCAATGGCCGAGTGGTTACTTATGGTCTTGCTAAGTCGAGGGTTTTGGATTCAAATTCCGGATCTGACAAAAAATTCACATATTATTTTGTAATGTTTATTTGAAGCCGTATTATGGATCTAATAGGTTGAGCAAGTGGTTACTATCAATTTCTCGTAAAAAAAAACAATGATATGCAACCTCTTCGTGATATACCGATACCGTATTGTAGAGCTAATTAAATATTATAATCTAGGTATCATTCATATCATTCAAATAAGTTAAACGTATATGGCATAATTTTAAGTACAAAAATCAAATTATGAGAATAACGCAAAAAACAGTAAAAAATAATAATGATCTCTTCTGAATTAATGAGTAATATTCTCGATTTGGATTATTTTATATTCAATATATTATCGTCGATTTACCGCAAAAAATTTTCAAAAACATGTTGTAAAGTATGAAGTAATGGCCATTTTAAAGTTTGACGTCTTCTATAAAATCGGTTCTAAACGTAATTGGATTAGGATTGTTTTAACAGATTGGAGTATACTTTACCATGTCAGTATGTCAAATAGTTCATATTTTAGTTTATATCAAGTAATGCTCATACTTACCAACCTTTGGCAGACATTCATTTTTTATTATTGATTTAAAAAAATAAATAGTTTACTATTTATACATCCCTATTGAAATCACGGTAGAAAATTGTCAAAAGTCTCATCACTGTAGTTCCATTGTCAGTATAGCCAATGCAGAAAAGTTTGATTAACCGTGTTATAACGATTCAATTTATTTAATTTAATGGACTTAGTAATTAATATCTTCCAGAGATGGCAAAATGCGTTGAAAAATAGTTTTTATGATGCAAAAACACATTGGAAGTATAGTTACAAACTTTTGTCATACTTAACGTTTTTGAAATCAGAATGCTATGTTCTGATACTGAGTTGCATAATATAAGAATACAGTAATTGGTCTCACAAAGTTTTTCTGTATAGCATTACCTTTATTTTTATTAAGCTTATTAATAATTGCGACGAAGTTATCCCTTACTTTCATGATCTATGGGGAAGTTCAAGTGAGTGCGTAACGACTTATTATTGTAAAATATATCGTAACAATGTCATTTTATATTGGCCCTCCTGACATGATAGTCTTAACTAACAGCTTTTAAAAAAGAGTTAAGGGGATATTTTTGTTTTTAATAAATTTACAATCGTGGTTACGAAAGTTAGATGTTAATATTCTGCACGTTTTTATGATTTTTTTCCATTTGTATAAATAGCTGTGGAAAATGTTTTCGTAAGCGAATGAAACCGGTCCTTATCATTATTAAATTATATAAATTAAATACTATATATACCGTGTTGTTAAAAAAATATAATATACCTATCCCATCACTTAATTATTATATTGAATATTAGCATTTCATACCACTAACATATATCCAAATAACCAGATGTAAAGTTTTTTTACATTTTTAACCATCTTGCGTTAGTGTGAAAATAAAGGTTAAGATATATGTCCACGGTGGCCGCGCGGCTTAACCATTTGACTATCACGCCGTGGGTCCCAGGTTCGAATCCTGGGTCTGGCAAGTACACATATTGTTTTTCAATTTGTGTGTGTCAGGGTATGGACCTAATAGGTTGAGCAACTGGTTGACATCCATTTCTCGTAAAAAACAAAATCTGTTAATACAAACCTCTACTCTGTGGAGGCCCATATGATCCTATTAGGATCGGATATGGTCGAAAAAAAAATATTAATATCATATATTATAATAATAACATAAAAAATATACATATTAACATACAAATAATTAATGGAACTTGAATCAGTATCAGTGAGCTCAATCTTTGAAGCCATTGATACGACTACTATTCATGCAGAATTTTTAAATTCAAATTCCTGTAATTTTGTCTTGTATAATATTCAAATAGGTACCTTGTATATTTTTTCATAAATAAAAAAAAAATAATTCAAATATATTGTAATTAATCTTTTTTCAAATACCATTAGTGTGGATATTATTCTATGTTTGTAAATTAAACTCGTACCACAGTATTTAATTTATCTCAATCCAAAGTTTGTCGCAGACTTTTCATTAATTAATTAGAATGGAATTTATAAAGCCACGGCGTAAGTTTTCTTAAGTTATTGAAGGGTATTTGAGGCAGAAGCCGCAGTCACGTATCTATTCGAAGTAGGCCACTAAAGGGGGATGGGGGTGAACGAAAAACACGGCCCGGTAATAAACTATCTTTTCTTCTTTATAGCTCTGTACAACACTTCACGTTTTATGGGCCAGGAAAACATTTATCCTTTCTACACTTATGTTATTATACAATACACTTATATTTATTATTATTGCGAGAGTTGAAAATCCAAAAATAAAACCCTTTGCGTAAGAAATGTTTGATTTTCATTTCTTAAATATTTAAAACATATTATTATCATTTAACATTATTACAGATAGAGTGCTATTTTTGTTGATAAACGAAGGTATACGCACGACACTGGAAATATTTTTATTGCGTTGATCTTTTATATACAGCGACTAATTCTAATCTGTTTCAGTTATATATTTATCATAGTATGTGCCTAATTTTGCCAAAAAGTGAAAGATGGCTTGATTTGAATTGATAAAGAAAAGGTTCATAGTATACAAATTATGTAAATAAAAAATTGATGACATTTATTATATTTAACGACTCTTTCGATAATTTAGAATCTGTGGAAATTGTAGTAGTGTCGCGGAAATCGATATTTGGTGACATGCTAAATAAAGGAATCGATAATTTTTTAAAACAGTTTTACAGCAAAATGTGTTGATTTTATTTAACGGCCCACGTGCTCGTCGTAGGTCAAAATTGAGTTTTTATTGTATTTTCAAACCATGATCCTGGACACTCCTTAAACGTTGTAGATAATTTATTTATATAATTTTAAAGCCTTATTATCCTTTATAGTTATTTTAAACATTTGATGACTGCATAAAGTATTTTTGTTACATAAAATAGAATTCTTTTAAACCTCTTGCTCTAATGTTTTAGAATATAGTCATATTTCGGTACATAATTGTGCAGTGGTGTTAAGATTTTTTACATTTATTAATTTTTAAACGCATTTATAAAACCATTAGTATAATTTATTACGAGATAATTTTTGTAAAATATTCACGATAAAAAATTATATTGATAATCTCTGTGATCCCAAATTTGACAAGAATTAGGCATTATATTATTCAAAAAATCGGCAAAATTAACACATTTGAAGATGATTCTAAAGATACTTATTATAAGCTATGTCTTTAACCATTCAAGTGTGATAAACATCTTATGAATAATGATTGCTTTATAAGTGTCCAGGATCATGGTTTGAAAATACAATAAAAACTCAATTTTGACCTTCGACGAGCATGTCCCCCCTTAAGGAATTCCATCAAATTCATTAACTAGTTATTCCTTTAACAATCGTAAGATGGTGTAGTAGTTGGTTAGTGTATTATCGTCTTGTTTCACTAATATAATGTAGATACAGAGGATTTTAGGACGATCTTATGAACATTAATTGGTTCTTGGGTACCAAACCGTTTCCATACCAAAGTATTTGTCCAGCAGTTACTCACTCGCTGAATGATATGTCCTTCTATTTCTTCTGTTAAAACATATTAAGACGTGACTTGCTAGTCTTTATCAAAAGAGAAAAACAGACAATTCAGATAGAAATTCTATCGAGACATCCGTAGGTCGTAACTGATGCAGGTTCAAAGTAGTCAAAGTAGACAGGCTGCATGATACATGTTTTTATTTATTCGTTACTTCTAATATTCATATAACTGGACACCCTGTATCTGCCAGAAGCATCTGTTATCAAAGCTCGGCTGCTCTGAGAATTTGTAAGGTGACATGACTAACTATACTATATACTAACAGTATTGTCAAACCGGCGAAATTTCTAGTCAGCTGATTTTTTTTCAGTTGCACCTGGCTATTGACACTTAATATTTTATTATATTAATATAGTGAGATAGTAAGTACTACATGATTACTGTCAAAAAATCGATCGGATAAAATCATACAAAGTTCATTGTATTATTAAAGTTTCGAGTAATATTCATTATTTTGTGGTGGCATTTGACCTATAATGTAAAAGATACCTATTGTATTTTTTAACAAAGCAAAAAAGCTGCCTAGGATCAAGATATATCAGCCGCAAAATGAGGTCGACGCCCTAACATAAAAAGAAAACAGTATATCCGTAATCCATTGTTTATTTTTCAAAATATGTTTTTATTTAATATTTATCAATTAATATAACGTAGTTATGCTACACGTAGAGAAAAAGCTCCGCAGGTTATTAGATGACGAGTGAATAAATTATTAGTACCTTAATAAATCATATATTTAAACATCAAAGGGAGAATGAAACAATAAAACATAATTAAATGACTAACAATTCAAATTTACACACACCTTTGTAATCATTTAAAATTTACTGGAAATCGCACAAAAAATACACATTTACCAAAAAGTCATTATTTTGACATGGGAGCGGCGTATTTACTTTACCGAGGTCCCTTTTAGATGAGATGTTTTGTTATTGTACAATATTTATTATTTATCTCTTATTTTTTGTAACATTTTATAGCGTCTAATGTAAGGCTACGTGACCATTTATTATAAAATATAATATTGCGAAAATACTTTCCCATCCTATTACATAGTAATATCATACAGACCAGATGGGTGAAAAGAATTTTCTTTTAAAAGTTTCTGCATTCAATTTATTTTGTATATTCGAGCGTAAACATAAATATTTTTTTTCTTGGTAAAAAAATATAGAATAAAATTATGTATGAACATTTTGAATGAGTGACAGATGTGCTGCAATAAAATAAATTTAGAAAGGTTTTCAATAATAATTTCAATGCAAAAAATGATTTTCTACGTAAGCCTTATTTTTATGCAAAAATACATCGCCACATTTAAATATAACATATTTAAAAACATTTTTAAACACACATACCTATTATAAAAATGTTTCTATGTGAAATCATAACCACTTCACATTTCAACCCATTTAAAACGCGATCTTAGATGATTGACAGCCAATCCACTTGAACTATACTGATTTATTTTGTTAATACTCGTACAAAGTAATAACTACTTTATCAGTTGGCTAAAAAGTTCACTTACAATTCTCATTCATAAGCGCAGTACATACTGAAGGTTATTTCGGCAGACATTTTTTATGGATAATGATTGTTGGGTCATAATAATATACACATTTAAAGTATTAAAACACATGTATGGTGTAAACTTCTGACCTATAATTTTAGAGGCAAACACTCTGTTTCTACTTGGGTAAAAAAATCGTTATTTGAATACATGTTATTTTCATCTATATGGTTAGTTGTTAAACTATTACAATATACTTATTATCTTGATTTATCTGCATATATCTCTCTGACGTTCGTAATTTTTCATACAATACAGTTTGCGTCTTTGTTGCGCGACTGTATAAATAGAATACCCACGTTGAATTCCTCTCACACTCGCTTCACTTAATTGCTTAGTCATGTATACGCATTTCACTCACAATCATTGGTATTCAAATTGACGCGTTTTTTAGCTATGAATACTGTATACTTATGTTATGTTAGGTATGTTGCTTTGCTTATTATATAAAAATAGTTATATTGTTAGCTACATAGTGTTATTGAGCGCATCGACAATATATTGAAAGATGGCACTACCACCTGATAATTTAAAAAAGTTGCTAACTGAAAATAGATTGGCTGATGATTTATTTAAAAAAAAGAATGAGTATCTTTTCCATCGTGTCGGATCTTCAATAGCTGTAATACGTCGCTCCAAAAGTTGGCAAAGGTAACACCATTTCCCTTGAAGATCTTATCGAAATTGTAGCTTACTGCGCAAGCTTTCTATTTCGCCGCACTCGCAGGTTTTGGTCATTGGAGAACCCCCATTTCACCATGTTGTCTCGGGTGCGCCCTACCATGTCTGATTGAGGCTTTTCATATACGGTACCCTCCTGGTGGGAGATGTTCTGATGGTTTTACCCAATCGAGACCTTCAGAGGCTAGGTTAGACTTCCATGTAGACAGTCGATTACAGGTATGGTTGTCGCCGTAAAGCTTTTTATGGATTTACCCTTGTTTTGCACATTTGCTACCCATGAATAACGTGGGTCTCTTTCTCGCGCTGTGTTTTCTATACGGGCTGCAGTTTGCCGTCGGATTGGGGGGAGCGATTTCTGAAAGCACGCGAACTTTAAGGGCATGCAAAAAACCTTCACACCGGTGTCCCCTAGAAACGATGACAATTACTATCACCGGCTAGGCTAATCTTTAATATACGGGAACTTCTTCACAAAAATGAATATTGGAAATAATAAAAATATTTTATTTGGTTATATCTATACATTTATCTAGTGGTTGAGTATCTAGGTTTGTCACTCTAATCGTGGAATCGGGATTGAATTTCATGTCTCGCAAAAGTTACATGTTATTTGTTCAAAAAAGAACCAACGGAGAGGGGTATGCTTGGTTGGAGGGATAATTTTTAACCATTCTTCGTAGAAAATTGAATAATTACAAACCTATTAACTCAACACTCTATATCTCCACTATGGGCGATATGCAGTTATTTTATTTGACTGCTGGTAAACAATATAATAAATACTTATATTTTAAGTGATACAGTTATAAATAATAATATAAATATATTTGCGACAAATATTGAAAGTCGCAGAAATTCATTATAATGGATGTAAAATATTTTTTTTTGTTTATTCTGAAAAAATTGAGTTATTTATATTTTCAGTTATGTAGGGTTATAAACCCATCTATAGAGCGATATTAAAATAAAAGTATTCTAGTTGTCGTTCTGATGATAGATATAGGTTTATACTGCCGTCCTAAGCGAAAGAGCAGTATCTCAAAAATGTTAACTTTTGGCTATGAGCAATTTTGTAAAGATACAAACCGCACCACTTTGTAAATTATTATTTGATGTTTATATGCGATATAATACCTATTCTCATACTTACCTAACTGCTTATGGGTTAATTTTAATTAAAAATTAAAAACTTAAGCTAATAAATGAGATACGTCCATTTTGCTTAGTAAATTTGGTTTCGAAATAATAGATACGACCTCGGCCTTTATGATGTTGTAGGAAAACTTACATTTATTTTCAAAAACTTGCATTCTTTTATACTTTCGTACAAATCAAGTTTTAAATATCATGTTAATTATATCTAATGGCCAACTAATGCAAACGCGCCAGTCGCGTTGTCAGCACTAAATGATGTGCGAAGTGTTATTACTTCTAAAATCGTTCTCAGCACACACGACTAACTGTCATTTTGCTTGACAGGAACGTTTGAAACATGATGTAATATGAAAGACTTTCTTGCCATAGAACTGTATATTTCCAAAATTCTTTGTTAAGAAACTGCGTCCTTTCTTCAGATATCATTTCAGCGCACTTATGAGCACATTTTTTCAGTATCACAACCATTTTTTACTGCATGCATTTCTGCTATTTTTTGCAACTTTTGTTTTTTTAGTTCTTTTAAACACAAATCAAACTTTTTTCTCTTTCTAATTAATCCCTTTTTTGTGTAAAGGACATCACTGTTGCGTTTACGTTCACTAAAAATTTCACCTGTGCCATTATTCTCATTAATCTCACCCTCATCCAATATTTGTCGAATATCTTCAGTGACAGTGTTATTAGAACTGACAGGATTAACTGGCTCAAGTTCTAATAATAATGAAGAATCTTCAACTATAATATCATTTATTGAAGATTCTGTTTGATTCAAAGAAGTAACATCATACATAGTCGCAGTAGCAGTAGCAGGACTAACTGGCGGCCAAAAATAATATCACATTACATCTACGTTGGTCTGAAATAATAAAATCACGTATTATAAGTAATATTGTATTGCTTGGCCTTTATCTGATACACTATAAATACGGACATAATATTGAATTATATCGATTAAAACAAATCAAAGTTACCTTCAAAACACAATATGTTTTCATCCTGAAGCATTTCTGAAACCATACCCACCCAAATTGTTCTGCATTGCCTCACCAACATCAGGTTCCGAACATTTAACAGTTTCTGAAATGACGTAAGTCCGGCCCACGTGCGCCGCGTCGCGTAGGTCAAAATTGAGGTTTTATGGTATTTTCAAAGCATAAGCCTGGACATTTCCTAAACGTTGTAGATAATCTATTTATATTATTTTGAAGCCTGATTATCCTTTATATTTATTTTTAACAATTGATGACTGCATAAAGTATTTTTAATACATACAATAGTATTCTTTTAAACCTCTCGATCTTTAGAATACAGTTAAGATTTTTTAGATATTATATTTATTTTTAAAGGTATTTATAAAATCATTAGTGAAATTAATATTAACATTATACAGTGAAATATTTACTTATAATCTCTGTGATCCCAAATTTGACAAGAATTAGGCATTTTATTATTCAACACGATTAACACATTTGAAGATAAATGAAGTAGGGAGTAAGATAATGTTAACACGCGTGTTTGAAGATATATCGATCCGAAAAAAAATCGTTTCAGCAACAGCTGAATTATTCTTTATTAATTCTTTCTCAGTTTTAGATATAGATTTCAGAATACTTACTTTGAAAACAACCAAATTTCGCAACAATCGCTGATAATATTATAGTATAAAAGAATATAAAAGTCGATTTGATCGAATGTGATTGACATAACCTCACCTGTCTTACCTAATTCCTTTATATTTTATTGACACATAATCATCATTTTCATCGCTCTTGAATACACTCTTGATATATTTTTGATGAAAACACGCTTGTCAAACCTACAATAATACACGCCGAAACGTCAAGCCGACAATTATGGCATTGTCGCTAGCGAAATATTGTGAGCTTTTTCGGTCATAATGGTAAGCGAAAAGGGCGTATCTCAGAGATTCCACTAAACCGCTTAGGAAATTGAGATACTGCTATTGCGCTTAGGATTTCATTGTGATTTTGAGATACGCCATATTTAATTAGCTTATTTTACCTATTTAAAAATGAGATGCGGCTATATCGCTTAAGAAAATAGATGTGGCACCCCCTGAATGTTCATAAGGCAACAAAAACCAGAAAACGAAAAAAAATGAGATACCGCTCTTTCGCTTAGGACGGCAGTATAGTTGAAACAAAATTGTTAATATACACTTCAAATATTGTAGAATAAACAAAACACTCAGTATTAAAAACACTAAAACAGTTCCCCTTGAAGAGCATACCAATCTCATTTTCTTTGACCAGTTTCATAGGATGCGACGTTCTGTATCACCACTCGGTGAATAATAAGTAGGCACTTTGTTCTATTAAAAGTTTGTAATAAAGAATCATTATTATACAAAACTCGGAGAAAGCAACTGTTGTAAGCTTAAAGCCTTTAATTTGAAATGGCGCCTTTGTAGGCATGAGTCTTTTGACTTTTCAAAACATTCCTTGAGCTCTACCCACCACAATTTTCCATTTTCCGGTTGCCTCATTAGTAGGTTATTACTTATACGCTTATACAAGTATTGTTATAATAATACATATAATTCATATAATAAAAATAAAACAGATTGTTAGATAATTAGATAATAGATTGTTAAGAGCATACTTCAGTGAAACGGCAAATAATTTTCAGCAATAGGTGGGACGTAATTTCGCATGCGTTGCCAGTCGGAGAGCGATAGTCGACCTGTGAGCACGTCAATTTGTTTTGTGATGGCGGCGGAGGAATTAATTCTTAAATTGTGTAAAGATTAGTAAAAAACGTCACATATTTACTCGAAAAACAAAACATGTCAATGAATATATTATTATTATTACTTAAATAACAATAAACATAACATTAAATGGACGCATGTTGAATTTTTATGACAAATTATGTTTTGTTCGTCACGCGTCGTTTGCACAATCCGCGCGTCGCGTAGTCACGATCATTTTAGACCATGCCTCAGCTGAAGTATAGCCTTATCTACATATTGGTTTTGTTTAAATATAATATTTAATAATTATTTCGATAACCTATATAACTTGTATATAATTGAGATATTAAAGTAAGACTAACATACTCGTAATATAACACAATTATTACTGAAACTGACTAATGAAGACTGACTTTTGTAGGGAGGTAAATGATTCGTAGCCGAAGAGTACACACTTGAACATTACAGTTATATGTTAGCTAGCTACACAATATACTAAGGTACGGAATTTAAGTAAGTGTAAAAATAATATAACGAATATTACAATAATGTTGCTATTGATAAATAAATTCACGCCACGTTATACTGCGATATTCTAAATCTGTGAACTACTTTTAAAAGTCACACCATACAATGTAAATTAATAATTATTGTTTGTATTTTAAATATATAATCATACCCGAAATTAACCTGTAGATCATCTATAAAATAGCGTAAATAATATCTACCCGACACTGTCTACAATATATATTTATATAATCTGTATAGTATATTCTAGTAGGTACTATATTATTTCTTTTTAAGTTGTTGGCGATATGGTTGCAATTCAATAATGGATGATGAATTACAATTTTTTTATTAGCATCAGCTGTTGCCACCAGTTTTTACACATTTTAAACGTGTGATTTACAATATAAATAAACCATAAATTCCATTGAAAATACGTAGATGTCACTGTTTGCACGCGTTCTATTTAAGGGGGATACTTATACCAGCAGAGGCACCTAGCGGAAAATTACGAAGCTTGCAATTTGAGACATTTTTTTGATAATTTACATTTCAACTGTATTAATTAATTAATTAATATGTATCTGAAAACATTAAAAAGAAAAATCTATAAGGAACAAAATTGAAAACTTAATAAACTAAATTTTAATAATAAATATGACCATAAATATAATGTAATTATAGCGTTACTAGTGACATAAATATGTAACAAATTTACATTTGTTATGTATAGATTTTTGTATAATTCATCGTTTTATTATGTTTTATATTAATTTTAAAAAACATCGATTTTTATAATAATATAAAAGTGTATAACTTAAAATCCTTTATATATATAATATATCAATTTGATATCAATATTAAATGATGAATTAGTCAAAAATCTACACGGTGAAAAATTGAAAACGTAATAAACTAAATTTTAATAATAAATAATATGACCATAAATATAATATAATAATAACGTTATTCCTGATATAAATATGTAACAAATTTACATTTTTTTATAATAATTGTAAGTTTATCTTTGACTTAAAAAAATCTTTTTAATGTTTTCAGATACGTATTTGAAATTGTAAATTATCAAAAAAATATCTCAAATTACAAGCTTCGTATTTTTCCGCTAGATGTCTCTGCTGGCATCCCTCTCCCCCTTAATTTAAATACGTAATCTATTTTTGCGTTATATCTAATATTATTTACATATTGCCGTTAATAAATGCTTATGATCTAAAGATTTAAAATAATAAATAAATTTTAAAGACAACGTAAATAATCGTTTACTACCGGGTCTTCGCCATAGCTATAAACACAATGCTAAATATTTGAATTTTTTTATTAATATATAAGTTATTAATACATATCACTAATTCAATTGATATACTAACATAGACAATTATTTTGTATCATCTTATAAAATTTAATAAACATAGATAATATTATACAATTACTAGCTGACCCGGCAAACGTTGTTCTGCCAGATAAATTATTTTTAGTGAATATTTTGGTTGTTAAATAAAAAAATAACGAATGTATCGTAAGTGTGTAGGGATGGGATCTATGACAGAAAGAGGAATGGAGCGCTGTAGACGATGACCGCCGATAAAAACAAAAAAACACCAACCATTCATTTTCTCAATTCAAAATGAGTAATGATGTTCATAATGAATGAATTACCTGTGATAGGATCCCGTTGTTTAATGTTTATGCAATAACCGTCTTGTCCGTTCCAGAAAATTAGCAGATATTGGAGAGCTTCGTATAAACGGTGTGTGTCAGCGATGAACTCCAGATTATTGTTTCTTCTTCAAATCACGATTTCTAGCATCGATGTGCGGTCGCCAACCATGATTCCAGCAATGTCGTCAACAACAGGCGCATTGAATCGACGCACGTGCTCTCCAGCTGGTGTTTTTTATCAGGATTGATGACAATAGCGTGATTGCCACTTTGCAATTCGTGCATGTGTGCTTTGAAGAATTTCAATAATTCATTGTGCTCATTCAATAGGGCGTCCAGTTTGCCGACGATGCGCCTGGCATTAGGCGAATTGAGGTTATTGTAGCCGCAACGTACATCCACACGATTGATGTCCTCACCGTCCATGAAGTAGATTTGTAAAAAATTATGTGGTTCGTTTGGCATTGGCAGCAATGAGCCTACTTTGTGGTATACTTGGCCTTTGATTTTGAACGTAGAATGGAATTGTTGACCATTTGCTGCAGTATTGTGAACTATTTCTGTTGCTCCGAACGAAGTCATTTGGAAGTATGAATTGAATGTGAGAATGGACTTCAGGAACAGGTTTGAATCTGGAACCGTGCCGATGAGCAAGCCGTTCAATGGTTCTTGTGGTATCTCAATTTCTGGTAGTTGCACTTTTCCTGATGCGCAACACATCCCGGCTGACTCATGTTTGAATTTGAGAGCATGACAATGGGGACATTCTTTGTCCATAGCACCAATCAGCAC
This sequence comes from Rhyacophila brunnea, assembly GCF_057557595.1. Taxonomy (NCBI): domain Eukaryota; kingdom Metazoa; phylum Arthropoda; class Insecta; order Trichoptera; family Rhyacophilidae; genus Rhyacophila; species Rhyacophila brunnea. Next base: position 26,839,098 of record NW_028233350.1, read on the forward strand.
TTTCGGATGAGCGGAATATTCAATATCTGGCTCGTACTCGAATGCGAGACGAAGGAATGAAGCCGATGTAAATGCTCGATGTACTTGTTGGCGTTGTCGGTCATTTGCTCTGCGTGTGTTAACTACGAACCGGCGCGCTTGGCTCCGTTACAATTGTCGTTGTTGATTTCGTTCAGCTCGTGCCTCTTGTGATTGAGATGCACGCAATTGCGACATGCTCACACGCACGTTTTTGTTATCTTGTTCGATTTGTTCGTCTGTTCTTTCTGCTCTACTATTTTGAATGTTTGTTGCTTTATTTGTTCGACGGCCCAAATGGCCCCCCTTGCGTCTTTCTGGCATTGTGCACTGTAATACACGCACACAAAAATAGATAAATTAAAATAAATCACACAAAATTTTGCACGCACTGCGTTATGATATGCCGAATGAAATGTCGAAATGACGTGACGCTTCTCTTGAATTCTTCTTGGACGTAGCGTCATCTGTCATTCAACAACGTAAATAATTTCATTCTGTTTGAAATACGAACGACGGTTAAATTTGTTCATACAAAAATAATAAAATCGCGATTAAAAAATGGGAAGGTAGGAGTAGGAGGGTGAACATTTGGGGTTATAGGTATTTTTTAATACAAAATAATAAAAAAAATACAAAAAGAAATTTTCAAAAAAATGAAAGAATTTTTTTTCTGGATAGAGATACCCTAATCACCTAGCGGTATGAAATATACTTGTTGACCTATTCTCATATCTAACAAATATACATAAAAAAAATCATAAAAATCGGTCGAGCCATTTCGGAGGAGTGCGACCACAAACATCGTGACTCGAGATTTTTATATATATAGAGATATAACGAATTAATGAATTTTAAAATATTTAAATGTTTGCGGGTTTTATTATATTGTTTTATAAAAGCCACATCGGCCAGTGTTGCAGTGCGTAATGCGCTTGCCTTTCTTCTGGGAGTTCCGAGTTCGAGTGCCGGTGATTACACAATAAATATTTATGTAATTTTCTCAAAGCCTGGGCGATTGTTTCAGTTCTATTACTAATTACACTACTGTTTCACTCCACTACTGTCATTATGCCTCTAGGCATGTATAGTGTTAAGAATATATATGTATATTTTTTTTGATATACGATAAAATTGTACGTGTTATTAAGCTATTATATTAAAAAATGGTAGGTATGTTTGTATAAACGGTTTTGGCTGATATTACAAGGTTCAGTTATTCGAACTAAATGCGTCTTTTATGTTCAGACAGGGATTAAAACAGGTAGTAATTTCAAGGTAGAGTAAGATAGTTTTACTTACCGCAAAAGCTTGTCCTAGCTAACGGCTTGGGCGACGAGAGTGTGTTAGTGCTTAAAGTTTTCGAGAGCTTTCCCAAGTCACAGCGCAAAGTTTTAAACTTTTGACCACCTGTCGTGTTGGCAGCAATGCCGAAAATTTTATTGACCAAAGTTTCATTGCACTAACTAATTCACTTCGAACGTTAAGGTAAGAAATAAATCGTTCAAAAAATTCGTGACAACCCTGAAACTTTTTTCATTTAGTGTAATGTTTCGTGAAATTTTACAGAATGAACAAGATTTATTTAAAAATGCAGTATTATAAAAAATACGCATTTCTATAAATTTTACACAAATAGCCTATGCTATGCCTATGCCTATATGCTTATTCTGAAATATTTTTATAGATGAAAAATAGAATAGAGCAATATTTGTAGTAACATAGAGTAGAAATAATCTTATATATAAAAAATCTAACAACAAAATGAATATCTAATATGAATGCAATAAATATTATATTATATAATATATATATGAAAAACATATCCATTACTGCAATAGATTTTTTGGTAGATAAGATAATGAGATAATGTTTTAAAGTGTAATTGGGTGTATGAATGCAAATGCAGTCAACACAATTCCATATATGATACAGTATTATTTAGTACTCACTGTATAATGCATTGATGTACAAATTTCATTATTGTACCTTCGTAGTAATATGCCATCTTCATATTATATGAATGGCGTTTGTTAATATACTATTCTCACTGGCTTTCTTTAAAAAATGTCCAACTTTTACAGAACCATCATAATTTAAAATGTTTAAATGAATAATTTTAAATATGCATCTATCATCCGTATATACTATTGACACGTCCAATTCCCGCCAAAAGAAGTGGTTATATACAAAATTGTATAGTCAGTATTTTCCATTGTACCTACCTCATAGTCACAGTATAATTTTGATATGGTTGTCGATGGTATCAATATAACCACATTAAAATTTGAAGAATAAAAATATATTATAACAGTTTATAAAATTCATTCTAGAGATATACTAAATTGTCAGATATTACCATGTGACGCCCTCACTCAGCGGAAAACTTATACTGTTAAATCTATAGTTATTTTCCAAATTATTAGATTTAAAACGTCCTCATTGGTAATGCAAACATATTCATACACCTAATAGTACACTGCAACATATTATTATCTCTTGAGAATGGCCTCCGTAATAAACCCAAAGTGTCAAGAAATATTATTATGATAATAAACAATCATGAAAGTCTCAACCAAAGATTTTTAGTTTAATAAGTCAGTATCCAATCGGTAAGGTCATTCATTTAGCAGTACTAAATTAGTACCAAAAATCAAAGCGTCAATAAAAAATGAGAATTTTTTTTTCCAAAGATTTTTGGTACCATCCGCGTGAATGTCATTATGTGATGACACTACAATTGTGAGCTATAAAAGTTATTTGATCGGTCTTATAGAATAAGATTTATCAAGCGAACGACCTAGTTGACTGGATGAGTTTGCTTGTGACGGCCATTCCACAGTGAAATAAGAAGAAAATATGACGAGTAAACTCAGAAATATATTTATATAATAGTACATATGTTAATGATAGTTACTAAAGACGATAATGTTATTTTAATAGAACTAATAATTTACTACAATCTCAAGATTGAAGTATTCAGTCGAACTAAAACAATTTTCTACCTATTTCAAATTTTGTCAGCTTAAATAAACTCACCAGAAAGACGGCAAAACTCGAATACCTTCTCTATTCACAAAGATTTAATTAACTATAAAATATACTCTCCCAGTATTATAATAACAGGCCTTAATGAAACCTTTGAGACAACTTACCCTCTACTTAAATTCCTCCCCAGCGCAGGCTCGGGGGGTGGAAAAAAAATCAACATGCCGCCAAGGATAAATATTTCTAGAGTCCGGTTTAATGGCCGCCATTATGGGCCGACTGTCCGCTCTAAGTGGGCAATTAGCCGAACTCGGCGCTGACGGCGAGGACTCGCGTCGGATTTATTTTCGACACTGTACTGCGAAAGAAATGGAAATTATGTGACTTCATCAACTGACTTGGCGTAGCTGTAAAGCTTTAAGGAATTTTGGGTGCTTAGTCAATTACCGTCTTAAAGCGTTTCGTCGCGCGAGGAAATAACTAGATGACTATAACGACGTCTTAATTTATTATATGAAGATGATAAATCTATTTGAAGTAAGATGTCATTTTAAATTCGTGAGACATAATAATATAAAAAAAACTCTAGGCTAGACAGGGTATGTAGTATCTATCATTTAGTAAAAAAATCACATATTTTCTTAATTTTCTCCTTTACTATACCTTTGACTTAAGCTATACCTTAAGGGGGATGCTTATACCACCCACCATAGGCACCTGGCGGAAAAATACGAAGCTTGCAATTTGAGATATTTTTTTGATAATTTACAATTTCAACTGTATTAATTAATAAATACGTATCTGAAAACATTAAAAAGAAAAATCTGAATTTGGTACATACTTTTGTCCAAAATTACGTTATTATTACATTATATTTTATGGTCATATTTATTAATAAAATTTAGTTTATTAAGTTTGCTATATTTTGACATAGAGATTTAGACTAATTCATAATTTTAATATTTTTATATTCATTTTAAATAACATCAATTTTTATAAAAATATAAATGTATATAACTTGAAATCCTTTTTATTAATATGAAATCTTATTGAGGTATGGTCCCAATATTGAAGCTCGATTTGATATAAATAAAAAGGATTTCAAGTTATACACATTTATATTTTTATAAAAATCGATGTTTTTTAAAATAAATATAAAAAATATTAAAATTATGAATTAGTCAAAATCTCTATGTCAAAATATAGCAAACTTAATAAACTAAATTTTATTAATAAATATGACGATAAAATAAATAGTGTAATAATGACGTAACTATGGACGTAAATATGTAATTAACAAATTCAGATTTTTTTACAATTATTGTAAGTTTATCTTTGACTTAAAAGAAATTGTAAATTATCAAAAAAATGTCTCAAATTGCAAGCTTTGTATTTTTCCGCTGGGTGCCTCTGGTAGTATAAGCATCCCCCTTAATATCATTATTAATAAGCACACAAATAATTAAGAAATAGCCTTAATAATAATGACGTTATTCATGTTTAATTTGAATGCGTAGTAGAATGAAATAAAATATAATGATATATTATAGTGCTTTATTCATTTTTTTTAAAAATGATTAGGGGATGGAGTTTTTTTTACTAAAGCGTCAATGACATTGAGCTACTTTACAATGATGACACAAAAAACTTTCCACTCGCTAAGAAGCCAACAAGCTAGCGAGTTGAAACCGTCATTTTTGGTACTATTTTGACAGGACGTATTGAGTAGTTTATTGTTTTACCGGGAGGTTGGTACCATTGCTTTACTGCGCAGACGTAGTAGGCCCACCGCCAGCGTGTAGCTTGTAAAGTTGACCGGCTTTCAACTTTTCTCGGTAGGTTGTGTACAATCTGCTTGTAAGCTTGTTCGATGATGACACTGGGTGAGTTTACAAACAGATTGTAAATTCGCCAACAAGCAGCTTGTAAAGTAGCTCAATGTCATTGAGGCTTTAGAGACAAGTTTTGAACTACGCGCAAATATAGTAGATAATATGAGGTTAAGTAAATTTAATTGCTTATTAAGAGTAAGTAATTACGATGTATAAATAATCTTGACCGTCTCATGAGGAGGTTTCTTAAGACATTTTTGTTTTACTAGAAATGTATGTTAGTCACTTGTTTCAATTATTAGGTTAATACTCAGGGTTCAAATACACTATTTATGTGAATTTTCCAGACCCGGGAATCGAACCCGAGATTAACTTTACAAGCCGACACGTTATTATGTATAATATAGTACTTGTTTAATAGTTATATTTATATCATTAATTATTATTTTTTTGTTTAACATGGTGCCAATGTTTCTTTGAGCAGACGATTCAATTTTGTGGATTAAGTGACAAGTATATTATATTTATGTTTGACTGTATATGCATTTAGTAAACTCTATATTGGCAGGAGAAGGAGAATAATTTATTTGTATCAGAACTTTTTTGTTTTTGCTAAATCTTGAATATTAAATCAATTAATATTGTTATTAATACGTATAACATAATATTATGTATGTGAAATCCATTAGAAAATATCGCTTAACGCCAAATTTATTCAGTTTTTATGCTCTCCTGAACATTTTGCTAAATGTAGATATATAGATAACAAGTAGTTCCGCAAACGGAGATTTCCGGGGTAGCAAAAATTACGTTAAGTACCGCGCATGGAGAATTCAGTTTTTATTTTAAATACTTATTTTATAGTGACATCTATATATTTTATAGAATTGCTCATGATACTCTCCGAACTGACTAAGCGAATGACTTCACGGCCATCATTTTACCAATAGCCCTCAGAAAGTGCTGGAGTAAATGGCGGAAATACCGTCAATGGTAATGGATCTGTTACAGTTAGTAGACATCGCGTCCCTCAACAATGATGATATTAACCACGATTTCGAAGAATAAAAAATATTCAATTGAATAATTATTTATTTTAAATAAAACAAAACATAAAACTGTTACGAAGATAACATGCGCTTATGGTAATAATAATATGTTAGCAGCGTTCAAATTTAAGATACACCAGTTGGCGAAATTACACAAAGTTTTGTTTGCATAATGAAATTAAATATTCTTACCATAGGAGATTAAGCAAATACTTAAATCAGATGAAACCAAGAAACATTCCCGCCGGCAAACATTTTAAATTATTAACCAAAGTGATTGACTTATATATCCGGCATTACGATAGCATAACTGAGATCAAACGAGATTTCTCAGAAATCAACGAATCTTCGGCGTGCAGATGGCTTTCATCAAAATTAATTAAAAGTTTATACTGTGATGGTAAATCAACCAAACTAATTGATTTAAAACTCGGTAAGTGGGTACCAATTCGAAAATATGGAAACCATACATTAGCTTTCAAAAATATTTTGATTGTTATGTATTGTGGCTTTATATTATCATACATAAAAAAATTGGATAGCATGAAAGGACAAGTAAGAGTTTCTTTCAAATTAATAGACCGAAGAGGTAGCCCTTGTAGTGCAATGCATATGGCACTGGCTTATGGGTCTTGGTTTGTGAGAATACCTTGGTTCCTGGTGAGAACACAATATATTATTTATGTGATTTTCTGAAAGTTTGGGTGCTTGATTCTTCTTACTACATTACTGGTTTACTACACTAATGTTATTGGTTTGAGTTCGATTTTTATTAGATACGATATAATAATACAAGTAAACAGAAAACGTGTTTGGTTGTATTATTAATTGTAAGTAGGTACTTCAGTTATTACTGTTTGTATAATTTTCATTTTGAGAAAGGAAAAAGAGAATAGCAAATACGGTACATAATATAATACATTTAAGTATTTAAGTTTTAGGCAAAAATGCCTAAATGTATTTTCAACTAGTTTAGAATATAGAAATAATTTTATAAAAGGAATTATCGTTTTCATATTTTAATGAGCTTAATAACTCATTTAGTGCTAACACCGCGACTGGCGCGTTTATAGTACTTGGCCATTAGATATAATTAACGTGTTATTTAAAAGGTAATTAAAAGTTCAACAGTGATTGTGTTAAGGGCGTACATGCGCCACGTAGGTCAAAATGGATATTTTTTGGTATTTTCAAAGCATAAGCCTGGACATTGATTAAACGTAGTAGATAATCTATTTATATAATTTTGAAGCCTTATTATCCTTTATATTTATTTTAAACATTTGACGACTGCATAAAGTATTTTTATTACATTAAATATTACTCTTTTAAACCTCTCGATCTAATGTTTTAGAATATAGTCATATTTCAGTACATCCATGTGCAGTGGTGTTAAGATTTTTTAAGTTTATTAATATTTAAACGTATTCATAAAACCATTAGTAAAATTGTTGTTTCGTGAATCGTGAAATATTTACGATAAAAAAATATATTTATAATCTCTCACGAATTTTACATTATACATATAGATATTTTTAAATTGTAAGTTTATCTAAAAATACTTATCTTATCAATGATTATGATTGTTCGGAGAGGAATGAATAACCTAGAGAAACTGGTAGTTTTGAGTAGCCTCCACCGAAGGCGAAACACAGGGAGAGCATCAGAGCGCTGAAGCGACCAAGTGAATAAGCTTATTGGGGGCAGCATTCACTCTGCCCTAAGAGAAGTAGAGGAATGAGAGGGGGGGGGGAACTCTTGGACACACAATGGTTGACAGAATTTCAACGTAGTCGCGATGATCACCCGTGAGGGAATGACTAAGAAGAGAAGCATGAATATAATATTGATTAATTCAAACACTTTACAACGTAATTATTAATAAATTATCTAAAATTGCAAGCTTCATATTTTTCCGATAGGCGTCTCTGTTAAGCTGAGCATAGCAAGTCTCATAATTTCAATTATAAGAACTATAAGTAGGTTTTAAAAAATCCTGTGGGTCTATTATATGCACAAGGCGGTTATAGGCGGCTATCGACGGTAGTTTATCATATTTATGAATTGAGGCTCTTAATTATTACAATAAGTCAATCGTCTAAACTGCAAAATGCTATATTGTAACAGCACCTCTCGTGGCTGTGTTAACTTTTAGAACGAGATAGACTGTTTTGAGAGTTTAGACAGCTAACTTATTGTAACAATTAACCGCATCAATACATACATAATATGGTAAAGAGATAATATTTATCACTTTAGTCGTTGATAACCGCCTTGTCTATAGAATAGACTCACTGATATTATGTATATATATATTTAATTTGCGCGAGGGTGAATTGATATTGTACCTATAGTTTCACAAAAGAAAGTATATTTTATTCCTTCTGTGATCTACTTAATAATCTTTCTATATTAATTATTTTATAAATAGTTCTTTTTTATGTTAAATGTGTGTACATTATTACTTGTCATGTTGTGAATGAATTAAACTAATAGTTTTATAATGCTCATTAACATAGGTGCACGCGTTCATTGCTTCATATTTGCATACGCTGTTTATAAATAAATAAATACATTCCTACATTGAGTTGTATAATCATTAAACATAAATTAGCGAATATTTATAAAGTGGATTGCAATTTAATGGACATAAGTAATCCTTACATTTGAATTAAATTTGTGGGGTACCATAAGATTTAAACAAACTATTTACATTTAAATTGATCAATGGGATGAACAAAATTATCAATTGGAAGGTAGAAGTTTCAGCCGCAATTAGTTGGTACAGAGTTGAAACTTTCCGAATTCTATCAAAGGCCCCCAACTCTTTGATCTGACAATGTTTTAACACATTATAATGTTTGCCAACTTTATTTATAATTTGTATCGACAATGGAAACAAGTCAGCTCAGTCTACTTAGCCTTAAAACTTTAAACCCAATATTATGATTTAAGTAGATACCTACACTCTGTTATTTTATAGCAGTAGTTATAAAACAATTGTCGTATATATTTTATATTATAATTTATATGTATTAATGGTACTTATATAATATATTTTTATATTAATAAACATTAGCCATGTATTATAATATACTAGGTATATTCTCCTACGCTTTTTGAAATACTCACATAAGTTGATTTTTCATTCAGTATTGCGGTAGGTGTATAAATTGCCCATGCATATTTTATATGAACTATGTGCAGTTTAGGGTCAAAAAGATTATTAATACCATCCTAATCGGATATTTTTGTCTACAATCCGAATCATTAAAAAAAAAAAAAAAAGCAACACAAATACGATATATAATACAAATTATTGTGTGAACTACTTTAAAAAAAAAGCATCTGACTTTAACTTGTGTGGGCAAAATGTAGCGATGAATTAATCTTCCATCAATGGAATAAAATAATGTCGAAACGATATTTATATTGTGTAACTTTTAATTACATGTTTTCTTGAAACTGCGCCTCCACACTCTTTCGAGAGTACACCTAAGCCCAGTCGCACATTGACAATCGTCTCGAGTGGAATAATAGTCATAAATCAAAACTAAGCGTAACATGCAACTTTTGTATATGCCTATAGGCAAGGCCGTGCGAGGACACTGACGTCACACGAAAAGAAAAAATGAATGACAAAGTGTGACATTTCGGGATTATACCTGCGCTGTAGTTGGATGAAAATAGTTGCATGTGACTTCAGCTGTTTTTTTTTCAAATTAAAAAGTTGTAATCATGCGGTATGCGGCGGTAGATTCAATTATATGTGTTTGGCGAATGCCAAAGAAATACATCGACATATTCGACGTGTTGCAGTCGAGACGAGTTTAGATGTGCGAACCGGCGTAGTGTAAAATGACAAGCGCTCTTCAAAGCTGTATTAAGAATGTGTCATAAAAAAACTCACCAATACCTTAATTATGTATGGTGTGCTCCAAAAGTCAAAAGTATACCGTATTATATATATATATATCTTATTACTTTCTTTTATGGTATTAACTATCAATTCACAGTAGAAATGTATTGTATTATTAATTAAATAAATCACAATATATTACACTAATTATATTTTATTTTAATATTATTCTAAATAATATATTATATAGAGTGTAATTAGTACTAAATATTGTTATTTATTTAATTATGAAAATCTTGTTACTATTTCGGTCGAACAAATATAAAAAGAGACATTTTCTCTTATCATGTCTCGCCGCAAATTAACTAAAAGCTAAAATTTATCCACTCAGTAAAGATGTTGCATTAGCTGTTCGATTCAACTGAAAACCTTTTAACTGTCTCAAATATATATTAATAGACAATATGAAGATCGTAGTTACTGATGGAAGTATACCACAAATAGTCTGAAAGTTTGGATAAGGACCTCGTTATATTGTACGAAGAAAAGAAAAGAAGGAGAGGAAAAAATGCCAGTCGAAATCTGTAGTATAGGTAATAGGTATATGTTAATATATGCGTGCAAAACATATTGAAAAGGGTTATAGAAAGATGCATATTGGGCATTATTTGCAAGGATCAAAAAAAAAAATGGTTAAGAGATCAAATAAGAGTGATGAACCTTGAAGTGAAGATCAGCAGGCATATCGCTCGAAGAACAAATCATCGATGAACAAATCTCATCGTTCAGTAACAAGAGTGAGAGAAAAGAACAATTCAATTCAACTCAATTCAACAGTGGATTGAAAATGACTGAGATGATGATGACATATAAATATTACATGCAACAAAATGATTTTGTCATTTAAAGTTTCTATAAAAATTTCAACACCCCAAAAACATACCAAATTTTCTAACAAGATAAAGAAAATAATATGTAAATAAATATTTGTATTTTTTTAAAATTATTATAAAACCAATATTATATAAAACACTGCAAAGTTTTCATTGTTTAAATATTACGAATAAATTAACTCAGTAGTAAAAGTATCAAACGTAAAAAATCTTTTAAATTTATTTCACGTAAGTTTTTTTGAAAACAAACTACTTTATCTACATGCTATATCGGAGGTAAAATATTAAATACTACGATACTCCATCAAAATCCCCTCAATCTATTCGAATGAATAACCTAAACATGGCAGAGATAGATTTATTGTTACCAAAGCAATCGAGTTTGTATTTCCAATCAGGCGTCCAAAATTTTCGTACCGCCAGGCAATCACTCAATCCAATTTCTCATGTCGCGTCGGTCGTTTCCGGCTGGCCGTCGGCCGTGTGATCGGACGCTCCGCAACGACGCCACCGAAGCCCTAACTGGCGACGCCGATGCTGACGCTTTCTAAGTGGCCTATTAGCCAAAATGGCCTATAAACTAGTTAAATATAATTTTATTATGATCATTCATCACAGAAGTTGGTGAGAAATTTATATATTTGAATATGAATTGATGTCATATTTTTCGTATGTAGGTAGTTTTATGTATCATTCATGTATGTACACGCCTATATTCATGAAACCACGTAGTAAAACGAATCAAAATTATACGAAAATAAAATAATAATAATAACATAAAACCTTTTACATATTTTGCATAATTTGAATTAGCCTCAAAAACACATTTATTCGAAAAACCATGGCTAACAGATAGACTTAAATTTTAATTTGGCATAAAATTTGGTCAATAATTTGGACAACCAACTTTTATAATTTTTGGTCATGGATTGCGTCATATTTTCAATATATTTTATATGCACGTATTTCGTATTCGCAAAAGTTAAAAAAAGTATTAATTATTTATTTGAATGAGAAAATTTATAACATTTAAAATAAAATTGCTGACTAGGTACAAAATTAGAGCAGGATTAGTTTGAAATGTCATATTTTGCATAATTCCAATTAATTTTAAGTTAGTTTAAATTCAAAGATAAAATCTTTCGTCATAAATTAACCATACTATTATTTTTGGATTATGAACGAATCTAATCCATTTACTACTAATTACTAAGTTAGATGCACTGGTTCGATCTCTATCGGGTATTTTAATCTATGTGTAAGTCAAGATTCAAAAGATTCATTTAGTCTCGTCATCTTTTTTCTTCCTTGCGCTATTACCTTCTATATTTATCCTTGAGCATACTCTTCTAATCGGGTTTATCCAAATCCACTTCCCTTCAATATTGTAGCACATTTTTTTTAAATCTAACTCAGCCTTGTTTGAGATCGACTAGGTTTATCCTTGGCTTATGAATTTACAAATGGCAATGAATATCTTTTTACTACTTCCTATTCCTAAACAGTATTTCAGAGTATATAAAAATAAATATTTGTGAATTTTTTAAAAATTTTCGGGTCCATATACTCAGGTTGTAGTAAAAGTGGAGACATGAGCGTTAAAAAGCTGTTTTCTTTATGAATACACATTTTAATTCGTAGTTACAATCGTGATGGTTATAAATTCATTATGTAATTTGGTGTAGTTATAATTAAAAACTACTGAAAATAAAAATATGGGTATTTATTGAAATTTAGCCTTTATGTATTTTATTATTTATTATCAATTTATAAAACTATTACTGGCCATGTACTAAGCTTCTTATCGTTTTGGAAGTTCACTCCTTTTTTATTTTCATCACTGTCGGTAGTATATCGATTTCTCGGAAAATTTGGTCTCTAATCTGTTATAGAGTTTGAGAATTATTAAAGTACAAGTTTACTTTCAAATAACTTTACAAAAACTCAGTGTATGTTACCAAAATGTGAGATTAAACGACCACCGAACGATTCTTTCAAAATCTCTATTGTTTGCCTGGGTGTTTCTGATGTGGCACCGTCTTGTTGAAACTACATATTATCCATACCAAGTTCTTCCATTTCAGGCGCCAAAAAGTTTTGAATCATATTATCTTTGTAGCGTTCACTATTGATAGTTATGGTGGCAACACTTTCGTTCTCAAAAAAAAAATACAGCCGAATCACCTTTTCCGCGTAAATGCCAAGCCATATGGCAAACAGAGTAACTTTGGTGAGATTAAATGGCGTATCTTTTCATGAGGTTTTATTTCACAATTAATATCCGATGATGTACTTATTACATGTTCATTAAAATGGTAACGAATAGCAATAGTTATCACACAAAATACTATATTTTTTAATGATGTTCAATCTGCACTTTCCACAATTTCCACTCGTTTTCATATTGTATATGTATATGTATTCTTAATATTACACACGATATAACATCTGTCAATAAATTATTGACAAAAGATTTTTCAAAATAAATAACAATATCTTGCAATAAAGCATTGATATTACGCCACCACAAACATGTTTTGTCGGAAACACAGGTAAAAGTTTATTGAAAAATGTTAAGTATATTAACGAATAATTATTATTTATCCTCATTGCCATTGGCTAGAACAATTTAACATACATTTTATAATCTTGAATTCAACTTCATTAAGTTTAGTAAAGATCTACATACATCTGTACACAATCAAATCGTATCTGTTCTGGCAGAACACACTAACTGGAGAATAATAGTTTTGAGTAATTTGACTTTGGAGTTGTTAAAATGTTTGAAATGGTCTATCATGTGAGTTTATTAAGTAATTGTAAAAAGGATGACTTTAAAATAAAGACTGTTTATTTATTAAGAAGGTTTTCAGACGGTAAAGTTTGAAATAAGTAACATTTTGGTACTAAATCAATATGTAATTTTTTCGAATTAGTGTCTTCTGTCAGAACAGTGACGATATATTCCTAGATAATAAAAATGTATTTATTAAAATAATACAAACTAATATTAGTAATACTGCATTCCCACATTATAATAAGGTTTTTGGATCACACAAAATTTGACAACATCCGATGTATAATGATGAAATAATGAACATTTTGGTATAACTAACTCAATATGTCATTTTTTCGAATTAGTGTCTTCTGCCGTGACAAAATACGTAACAGTGACGAAATATACAAAATCTATAAACTGTTTGTAAACATTGGAATAAAAACTAAATTGTTCGCATGTTTTTTTTGTATTTCACCGTGTACATTCGAAAAATATGTGCAAATGTACATTGACAAACAAGCAATACGTATGGACATGTTTATTTAATTTTTTTTTACCGGAAGTAGCAAAGCGCAGTCTCGTGGTATACTTTTTTGTTATAGCTCATCAAATAGTGGACAGTCCATACAAAATTAATTTTGACAGCAGTGTTCCTGCACGTAGATTTGTGTAAGAGTAAAATGTTAATTTGTTCGTGGGAAATGTATGAAAGTCTATACTAGGATGTAGATAGTTTTGTGTTAAAAAAAAAAACAAAATGTCTACTTTAGTCCTTCCGCCAAACAGTAGTTTGGCCGGAGATTATTATTACTTAGGTAAATGTTGGCTGTGAGCCACTCATTTGTCAACTCAATTAGAGAATGAAATCTCTGGTAGTATAGTCCGCCCAAGGGAGAGTTCCATAATAAACGTGGCAGCCTAATTACCATACACGCCCAATGTGCACCGATGTTGTGGTGGCTTGCAGTGCATGTATATAGCTTAACATCATACTTATAATAGGGCCGGCATTTTTGTTTAAATGCCTAGAAAATTCCATAATTCTATCAAACTATTTTAAAATATAAAAGATGTATGTTTAGAGATACTCTGACTCACATAATGCTGATTTGAAAAGTAATTTATAAAATCATTGTTTATATTAAGCTGAGACATGGTCTAAAAAATCGTGACTAGGCGATGCGCGGATTGTACAAATGACGCGAGCCGAACGAAATATAATTTCTCATAAAAAATCAACATACGCCCCTTTAATGATTTGAAACATTTATTAATCTATTAATTTAGTAAAAAAAAACAAACAATTATTTTAAATAAATATGACGAAAAACTTTGAAGCATATTATTATATTAGGAAAAACCGCAGTAAATAGCTTGCACCGAGAGAATACCATTTTATCAAACGTCTTGCCGGGGACTGCTCTTAGTACTAAGCTCTAAATATTTGTCTTTCGTCAATAGATAACTACTTTCTTTATATTAAATTATGCTAGGCAATAATTATTATTTATACTTGTTTTTTTCTACAATTACGTTTTATAGATTAAATAAAATATTTATAATACTAGTGGGTACATTTGAAGTGCTTTGCAAAAGTATAATATGAAATAAATTTAGCACAAATCCCTTTGTAGGTAAAATCAATTTGCCATAAGTGGCCGAAGCTTAGAGCTCTCAACTGCACATTGGCCGGTCTCTTTTGGTCCATTCGCGCGGAACTGTGCCGCGATCGTTAAGAGGTTATTGTCATTTTGCGCCGCCGGTGTACCTATAGTTGAGGCCACCGGTATCGGAAGAGCTTTTCCGAAGTGATAAAGCGTGGCCGTTAAGGGGTTATCCACACACGGATAGACACGTATAATAGCGGACAATCTGTAACGGTCTAGAAAACTTATAACACATTAGGGAATTTGTAAAGGTCTACGTTAAACTTAATACAATTACAATAATGCAACGAATCTTACAGAAAAGTTGCATAGTGAAACAATTGATTTGTTATAATATAATATACACACTAATACCTATACATGATGTCTTTCATGCCGGTTAGACAGTGGATAAACAAACTAACACTTTTGGTTCAACTTCCAATTTAGAACTATTATTATTGGTTATGAAAGATTATATTTCTTTGAACCCAGATGGTATTTACTATATTTGTATTTTCAAAAATTTAAATAGGTATTGTATTTTTTGACTGCGAATGCCGGATAACAGCCAGAAGACAAATTTGTCGATAGCCAAAACTCCGACAGCTGATTATTTTTACGAAAATCAATACACTGACAGGTTGATATGCAAAAAAACTATATAATATAGCGGATGTAAATAAATATAACGCATTGCACCGCAGTATTTCATGTACGGTTATACATATTTTTAACAATTTGTTGATAATAATGATAGTTATAAGCCAATTTCATGTCATACCATTACTATAATAGGTGAATTATATGTGAGATGAAATAAAATGAGGATTAAAATCTTTAGATCTTCGCCTGATAAAAATCTAATGTTAGGTACTTAAAAAAAAAATTATAATATTTATATTGTCAATAACTAGAGTGGGTGTTGTACATTTTTACGCGAAGTGATTTTTTAATTATTTATATAAAAAAAAACAAGTTTCTTACTATTCTAATTAATATTAATATTATAAAGATTGATATACGAAACATGGTTCACTAACATGACGAGATTTATAAATTATGAGTAGGTACAAACATTTAAGTTTGACTGTATATAGTCCGCCAAATTTTAGTAGTACATTCATAAAACCGTTTTACACACAGTCAAGTTTGTGACGGGATACGGCATCCCTATGTGATTGAAGTAATCACGAAGAGACGCTTAACGTGGTTGGGGCATGACTTGTTCTTGATGCCGCCAGAGAGTTCGATACTCCGTACCCTTTGGCACAACCTCAAGAGTTCCGTCGCTGTGGTTGATCCTCCCTCATACTCCAGCGTTACTACAACGGTGATTTACGTGATGCAGATCTGGAATGGCGCAAACTTATGCTTGCCTTTTGCTCCAATAATGGGGCATGACAGGCTGAAGTAGTAGTAGTATGTAATCTTGTAACGAATATCGATACTGTGCGATGAGGGTAGAAAAAAACATCTATATAATGTGGGAAAGGAATTGTTGATAAAATTTTAAAAAGTTCTAATTGAGTAAAGGTGAGAATTTTAATTAAAAAATCGTGAGGAGTGACCAGTGACAAGTAATAAAGTTTAAAAATTAATGTGTGCTGGAAATATTTTTATTTATTTCTAGGGATTTTGACCTAAACATTTTTAAGCGCATTTTGTTCATGTTATGAAATATTTAAAATATTCACCTTTAACAGAGTTATTTGATTAGGTGATTAAATTTGTAAATTCCGAAAAATTGATATTTTTTGAACAACTCATATTATTATTCATAATCCAAATAATGAAAGTTTGTTAAATGACTTGGTTTTGGTGTTTAAATTTGATAAAGTACACCATTTGAACCAAACATGTATCGGAAATCATTTTTTATATGTAGTGAAAAACCAAAATAAATAATAATAAATAATAACGTGAATTATTGCCATTGTGTAAACGACGAATATCTTGAAAACCTTATTTTAAATTTACAGCTTGAATGATGATAATAATAAAAGATTTTCAACACATCTAACTGTAACAATGAAACGAAAATGTTATTGATAAGATTTCAGTCTAAAATTTTATTTATTGTATAAAGTTCATTTGAATTTAAGTCATACTAAAATATTAGATGGCTTAGAGCGTATTCGAGAATAATATTCGATCACAAAATAATAATGCGTCGCTCAATAAACTTTGCCAGCATTGTAGCGTTTCCACAAATGTCCTGACCACCCCCATGTGATCGAAAATGGATAGCATTGACACATTGTATGCGAAATCTTTCGAAAAGATAAATTTTATTATACCCAATGGACACCTTATATCGGTAGCATGCGATAACAATCGTTTTATAAAGAATGCATACTTCCTGTAGGTCAGCTTTGTCAGAAATTTGAATTTTTTTTAATTTTACATTCGAGAATGATAATTTTATTAAAATTTGCTACAAATGTATTTGGTAATCTTTTAAAAACATGACATAGTGGTAATGCATACATATCAAAAGTATTTCGTTCAAATAGTATATTGCATGTACACGTAGGTAGAGACTGCAATACCGGTATTTCAAACCCAGTATCCCAGGATTTCCCCTTACCGAAATACCGATTTTAATAATCATATTATACCGATATATTCTGTATTGAAAGTGGAAACAAAATGTATTAATTAACGTACAAGGGTTAACATTATTGTATTTTTTGTCGGGTTACGTGATGTATGGCTTACTTTCGTTGCTCTTAAATGCTCTTGGAGCCCAGCAATGACCTGTACTATAAAATATTAATATTTTAAAAAGATTTATCTAATGTATATATTGGTAGATACTTCTGTTTTTAACGAATACCGGTATTCAATAGGAAATATCGAAATACCGTATTTTCATTCGGTGTTGAAATCCCTACATAAAGGTGATTGTTTATGTCACGAGGTGAAGAATTAAAAGAAACTATATTATAATATGCCACATACCATGAATATCTAAAAAAAAAATTACAAATTATGCAATTAGTATGGGTCTTGGGAGCTTTCACGGAAAATTTCATGAGCTGTTAGTAGCAATTAACCATAGCTAGAATTACCATTACTTCATTAAAAAGAATAAAAAAAATCATTGTGAGAATGTGAACTTAAACTGTAAACTTACTTAAAAATATTTATTTGGAATTCCTAAAAATAACCTAAATATTAACTGAAAGATGAAAAAAAAACATAAATATTCTAATTGTGTCATACTATCTTTACGATTTCCTAATTAAAAAGTCCTTTCACCTGTACTCATAACTCAAGCAAACTTTATCAATTTTAATTATCAGCTATCTCTTTCTTACAACATATTTCTAATTTTCTCCTTCTACATACCTACATCATAATATTCACAATGATTGTATTGTATAAACTTATAATACATTAATGTTTGGTTTATATATTTTATAATAAAGTTTGCCAGTAGTAAGAAAAAAAGTACGTAGGTATCGATTAAATAATTTCTGTTTTGTGTTTAATGATAAATATTTTTTAGAGATTTGTAATCGAAATGTATTTTGTGTGTAATAATATGTTTTTTTTCTTCCCTATAGTAGATAATAAGTGTATGCCACCTATTTTCTTGATCAATATAATTGTATCAATATATTGTGTCATGTTATCACTATTAATTAACGCATTCGCTGCGAACTATATAATGAGATTTTAATTGCCCCCTTTAAAATGCACGTTAATTACATCGATCGGCCGCCTGGTCATTACGCGCATGCGCGTCTTCAGCGTCCAAAGTATTAATTCATAAATCAAATCATTCATTTTTATTTCCATTAAAAATATTTCATTGATTGTCAACGTATTCGTTTCTTTTATCAATCAATACATTTTCCTATATTCATTCACCTTATTTCTGCCAAGCCCCACTTCAATGCATCAAAAATCGTCATCATCAACCCCTCTAACAAAATTTTAAATCCATTAGAATTTAAATTCAATTTCCATCAAGTACCTTCGGTCGATAGTATTAATAGTTACCTAATTATTCTGAAAAAAAAAATAGATTGCTTCAAATAAAAAAATGCACATAGGCAATACTATTATTAATTGAAAATTAATGTAACATTACATGTATGTACTTACAACTCGGAAGAAAATTAGTGCGATCCTTGTGCTATGCTTCGTCATCAAATGATTTTCAAAACATTCACTTTTCACTTTTAATGGCTCATAATATGTGAACCGATACCTTAAAAGACATGAGCACTAACCTGGACAATGAAAAATCCAAGGTTCAAATCTCACTCGGTCAACCCTTTTCTTTAGGATTTTATTCCAATAGGTGTGTTTTCCACCCAAAATGGCCCAGCGGTAACGTGTTGGTTTATTATGTCGTGTAAATTCCGGGTTTGGCAAATTCACATATTATTTTTTTTTTTTTTTAATTGTGTTTGGATCTAGAGTATGGACTAAATAGATTGACCAAGTGGCTAATATCTATTTCTGATAAAAACAAAATCTGTTAATACAACCTCTACTTTATGGAGGCAAATTTATGATTCTTTTAGGATGTAGGTAGTAGTACGTATGTTTTCTGATGTGTTTCAAGAATGTGTATTATAAATGGACAAATAATGCAGTTATTACCATGGTACCCAATTACAGGGACAGCCTAAAACTCGTTGGATTGGCGATATAATTTTGGTTCAGTGGATGTACGTGATTGCGAAGAACTGAGGACTGAAAAAAGTGTAATGAGCTAGATCCAGCTTCATCTATTGGTGGATCGACTCCGGCTAATGGTTTGAAAATATAAATTATTCATTATATCGTATTTTAAACGATTTTTTATTGTGTATTTCATGGAAATAAATTAATTTTAATTGAAAATGAATTGTATTTACAATATTACATTGTATATTACGCCACCGGAAATGAAGAATTGCTGATCAGATACCATAGTTTTCCCAGTTATCTGGTAAGAAATATTGTTTCGGAATATTATTACTTCGCAGTGATACCATGTTTCCTGATATTTTACGTATTAATTTAACTAACGTGTATACGAAAACTTACCTTGTTATTATTTGTAGAATTTCACAAAGAAATTCAATTACTAAAGCATACATTTCTCTTGAGATTTTGAAGTTTAGTAAAGTTGAAGCAAACTGTCAACGAGTGAAGAAACATTTTGCGGGAACTCTATTTATTGTTATACTTCTATTAAAATAAGTTATGATGTTTTCATATTTTATTCAATTAAAAATTAGAATAATTACCATGGATAAAAATATAATGCATCGTACAAGGGTTGATAATTGGTAAGAATAGTCATGTGATCGAATCTACTCAGTCCAAATGTTATTGTAGTATATATATTTTTGAAAAGCCTCAGAAATAACCTTATTGAAAAATCATGGACTCAGGCATATTATGATAGACGTGTATAAGAATCGATTCAAGATTTTTTCTCATACGAAGTATATTTAAATCTTTTCAAAAATATGTATATTTTGATTATTATTTTTACTAAAAAGAATTTTATATTGTTAAATCTCATGTTTATAAAACTTGAAAATGATGATAGCCTTATCTAGGTGGAAATTGATAAACCTCGGATACCGCAGTTATTAGGACTTATTAGAAAAAATGAAATTTGAGTAGGTTGCTAAATTATTGGTTAATAGTACTCATTCAGAAAAATAATAAATATTATGTACATATTCTAATCCCACTATGTCAAAGATTTATTATGGAATTTTGCTTTTCAAAATAATTCCTACTCGTATATAATTTTCAACACAATATAAACATTATCATTTTTTTTATAGTTCTATCAAAAATATAAATGTTATTATAATATGATATCGATATCAAAATGGCACACCAAAATAGGTACATTAGGTACGTATAAAAAAATACAAATAGTGAGGAGTCGTAAATAGAATAGTAAATTCAATATTTTCTTTTTTGATGCGATTATAATAATGCGATAAAGGAATTACACTATACTCACGTGCATAATATAATTAAAATTAAACGTTAATAAGCTTAGGTTATTAATGGTGGCAGAGTAAAGCCCAAAATCTAACGAGATATAAATTATGTGATATACAATAAATTTTATTATCTCAACAAATTTCTCAGAATCCATTTTCATAGGAGTCGTACTGAGTTCATCCTATCACGCTTTGTAGTATAAAGCAAGCACAATATCACGGGCTGGAGAGGTTTGGTCATAACCACGTACTCCGTGTCGGTACATCAATGGCGTTCACCGTAGTGTGGCACAATATTTTGGGTGGCGTCCGGAAAATATGTCCTACCCATGTTCACCTTTTATTCATAATCAAATGCGACACCAAGAACAATCCAGATTCTCAAAGCTTAAAACCTTCAGATCTTATAAGATATCATATCGCATAGCTAGTGGTGGCTCGCTGACTTTGTAGGTGGGCTTAGACATTAATTATTAAATATACGTACCTACCTATTTCTTCATAATTAAGCTTTAATTATAATCTCAGCTACTTGTAATAATATGATTTTATTAATGGGAAATGAGTAATTTTTCAGAATAAATAATACGATTATCAGAGTCGTTACTTAATCACATCTAAAAAGCGTGCTTAAAATATGAACTTAATCAATAATAATAATTATTATAGACTTACCATCATCGGTTTTCAACAACGAAATACAGCGAGATTTTTTTACTCACTTCAGGGTTATTTGAATCGCTCCTCGGTATGCGTATAATAACGTTAATGCATTCGCATCCTTTGTAGAACGAGATTCACACTGCGACGATGGGATGGAACTGAGTCATCCCGGTCAGTGAAAAATAGACGCCATAGCTTTCTTAAATTGTACATTGGTGCCACCGCGGAATGGTGGGTATTTAATTGAATTACTTATTTTATTGCCTTGTACTCATTATGTTATCACATAATTTAGAATCATTGCCTTATTTATTTATGTAATAATGATAAATATCTTTATAAAATAGCGACGGGTTTAGATGGTTAAAATATATTTAATTGTTCATTAATTTTAATCATGTAATGAAGACGGTATATTATGTCTAATAATAAAAATATCGGAAGTGTATTTTTTACATGATAGGGATGTGGGGATGTTCCCTACGACCCCTTAAATTAGAGCCACCCCTGCTCATAGCCATATCGTCGGTGTTTTGTAAAAAGGGCGAATTAACCAAAATGCTACTTTACAGGAGGAGGATTTTTAACTTTTGACGTTTATTTGTTTTTTACCTGTAGATGATTATAAATATCTAACAAGTTTATAACAAAGCTTAGAAAGAATATTGTCATTATAATAGGTATTATTATATAATATTTTAAAAGGCCTAATATGTCACATTTGCTTTTTATTTCGTAATTTTAATTAATTTAATTTTAGTCGATTATCATTTTTAAGTACTTTCCTGTGGAGATAAAAATTCGCCGTTTTTACACAACAAAGCTAGTGGGGTACATATTGTATTTTCATTAAAATCTCGATTTCGCCAAAATGGTTAATTCGCCCTTTTTACAAAACACCGACGATATATTATTAGCATGCACGCATTGAACAACTGTTATTTTGTCTTTACAAAGCTACGTCATCTATGCAACATAGAAAGTTCACGTTGGTGGTGAACCTGTTCACTGTTCAATCGTCGAGACAAAATTAACTGTATTATATGCAAACAATCAAACAGTTTTTATTAAAAACTTTGTGTCTTTTTTTGAAAAAAATAGTTTACCCCCCATGCCCTGCTGTCTATAATATGCAATAGAGCTAAACATAAGTTAATTAGATAATGTCAATGTCCCTCGAAAGGCGATTGCACTATCATTAGATAGGAATTGTTAGGACTAATCATCTGACAAGGGTACCATATATAAACGATATTGTGAGAATCTTTTATACTAGGTATTTTAAAGTATTAAAATTATTGTCCGATTTCAAAAACTTACAACAATTTTTTCGTAATTTCTACGATGAAATTTGAAATAATAGCTAGCAGGTTTTCTTAAGTTTACGCAACCGTAACATGATAATTTAACGCATTGGAGTTAAATCTGACTAAAAATAAATAAATCAGTTTTAAAAAGTTATTATAAATAATGTATCTAATCCTCTGGACCATATCTACCACGCGGCTATATTATTTTTTATATAAATAGCTAACAACCGTTCGTCTACATGGGAATTAATATAACATCCACTCTGTCGTTTTTTTATATTTGATATTATTTGTTTTTCATCATATTACAAATGATTGTGTCTGATAAGATAGATGATGTTATAATTAAAAAAAAAAACCTAAGCTTATTTCGATAGGATTTTTCGTTTACTTTCTCGATCTAAAAGAAACACAGTAAGTTAGTTACTTATCTAAAAATAGCAGTCTGCATAGCCATAGATCGATAAACCGTCTAGCCTCCCAGACCTTAACGATCTTTAAAACAATAGTAAATTGTCTAAGTGAATCAATACATTTTTGTTTCTTTCTTAGTTAATATACATCTGCCTTCGTAGATAAACTTCACTTTTAACATTAATTAAACATTGTTTTTGAAGTATGCAAACTGCAAAGACTTTGTGTCTAGCTTACTTAAAACTAATTTTAATTTTCCTTTAAACCGATGATATTAAGTGCAGCTTAAAATGTGTATATTATTGAAAACATATTATATTGTTTTATTGTTATAAAAGTAAAGCTAAATAACAATTATTAATTTCATATAAACCCACGATAACCGAGCGGCTAACGCGTTGGCTTATAATGGCAAGGGTCACAGGTTCAAATCCCGGGTCTGGCAAATATACGTTTTGTTTTCCAATGTGTATTTGGAGTCAGATTATCGACTTAATAGGTTAGGCAAGTGGCTAACATCCATTTATCGTAAAAACAAAAATCTGTCGTGGAGTATGATCTTAGGATCGGACATGGTCAAAAAATATCTTTTTAAATAAATTAAAAATGGTTCAATTTCTACAGCAGCTTCAAACTCACGATTAAATGGTGATTATGTAAAACCTCAAATAGAACCGAAAACATATTAAGAGAAATAATACTTATTGTAAACTAGCGATAGCCCGCGGCTTCGTCTGTGTGAAATACATAACTAAAAAGTACCTAGTAAAACACGATGAAGAAATATTGTAATAATTCGATTAGATGTTTTTCAAATAATTGAGAAAAAAATAGTAAAACTAGGTGCGTGCTTTTTGACCTGCATTTCAGCCTACCGGTGATAGCTTTGATGAGCAGAGGAAGTCCTCCTAGACTTTTGAAGCACTCCTGGATCCCGGATCACTCAAACGCATATTATGGTTGAGTTATTTATTCACTCGTGCGTAGACCACCTTGTATTTTTACCACGTTTTTATTAGCTCGTATTCTTGTTTGTCCGGTACAGATTTTTTCTTGTGCAGTACAATTTTCTTTTGTTTGTCTAAGATTTCTAGACATTTGATACTTTTAGAATATATCAGAACACGGCAACAATGCATTTTTTTAATACTTTTGGCCATCTTTATGCAGAATTGAATTCATTTTCAGTTGATTCTGTTTTGTATGTTTCGGAAAAAAATCGTTTAAAGTAATATTTACTACTCACTATTATTGGTTGCTAAGTGGGTCCTAGCAATTAAATTAATAATATATACGTGCGTTTATAAATGGAAATCAATATGAAATGTCAAAATGACATTTCTGTATTTTATAATATTTATTCAGTATTTCTATCAAGTACAATAAAAAGTTTTTATTAATACATAGAAATGTGAAGTGTATATGATTCAATAACGTGGTATATAAAAAATTCTTTTTAACTTGTAATTATTTATCATTAATGTAATCCATAGATTTGTGATTGAATGTTTATAATTGGTGTGCCCGGGAGGTATATGAATTTGAAGGGTAGGGTGGGAATATGGGCATAATAGATGCAAACACGTTTAATTAGTATATAAGAATCAAGTACACCTGAGTGCACGCAAACTAAGGTCTTGGGAAATTGTTTCTGGGACACTCTCAGCACAACATTGAAGGGCGAATAAATAATGGTCGTTGTGTTGCGGTATACGCCTACATAATAGGTGTGGAGACGTGGCATTTGAACATACATAGCTTGACAACACCTGAAATATTATACCTACTAGAAAAAATCACATTTACGACGCCCGACAGGATTTGAACCCGTTTACTTTCTGGTATCGCGCAAATATGCAGTAACCAATTAAGCTACAGGCCTCCTACTTAGTTAAGATAATTTTAACTAGTAGGTTATACATGATTTTTTTTTTTATCAAATTGAGTTATATTTAACCACTTTTTTGTGTTTTACATCAAGGAATCATTAATTGTCTTACTTACTAACCGACGACCAGCTCTCACCCAATATTTTAGTTATTTCAGGTGTTTTCAAGTTATGTTTGTTCAATATATTGATATCTTGTGATTTATTCGTTGAATAAAAGAAATGGTTTATTAAAATTTATATTATTATTATTAATCACATTTACGACGCCTGACGGGATTTGAGCCCGTTTACTTGCTAGTATCGTGCAGATATGCTTTAACCAATTAAACTACAGGCCTCCTACTTAATTAAAATAATTTTAGCTAGTAGGTTATACATGATTTTTTTTATCAAATTGAGTTGTATTTAACTACGTTTTTGTGTTTTACATCAAGAAATCATTAATTGTCTTACTTACTAACCGACGTCCAGCTCTCACCCAATATTTTAGTTATTTCAGGTGTTTTCAAGTTATGTTTGATATATTGCGAATTATTCATTGCATAAAAGAAATGGTTTATTAAAAATTATAGATTATTTTTATTTTTGTTTGAATTTACACCAAAAAAAAATCAACTCAAACTGAAAATATCTACATAAAACAGCTGTCTTTTACTATCATTAAATCCTACAAATGCCTAATGCAACGTTCAGAAAGCCCCAGAAGTAGTTAAAGTAATCCAAAGCCATTCTGAAGGGTTATGTTAAATGTGACGTTAATATTAATTTGAAAATTTTTGCTATTACGCCTAAATAGAGGTGATAAACACGTTCACTAATAACGACAACATACCTATCCTAAAAGGGAGTAGTTAGTTGCTACGCCCTAAATTTAATTACTGCATATAATTTATCTTAATGATAGTTTTGGTGTTCAGTCTGGAAAATTAAATTAATATTATTTATTAAGGCTTACTGAATAAAATTAGAGAGATTTAAATTTATGGCTGTAGTCGTAACAAGCAAACTATTACAGATAACTGTTTTATAATATTACATACGAATTGGTTTTAACTTTTCCGATATTGCTTTTTAGTATTTATGGGAATTATTATGTATACTTGCTTTTCCCTCCACCGCCCGCTACGTCTCCACACGCTTTATGCAAGTATACACCATGGCGTAACGAACGTTAGACGCTTTTAAAAGTTGTGCTGAAAGTATCGCAGGAGCAATTTCCCAAGACCAGTGTGCGTGATTCCTACTTCTATATAATGTATTACGGTCAATTCTTCATAAAAAAAGACTATCTCGCTCGACATAAAATGCCGCAAACTTTTTAAAGGATGAGACATTTTCCCTCGTAGATGTCGCAATGGGCAACCGGTCCAACTGAGGGTCAGACTGACTTTAGAAGCTCTTCCCTTCCAACTAACATACGGGGGCACTCCAGAGGATTTAATGGGTATCCTGCAATTTTTCACATAAGCAAGTCGGAAATTCTAGTAGGCCAAGCTGACTTGGAGGCAAAACCACCGTATGCGGTTAAGAACTCAGAAGTCTAATAGTCTGGAGTCAATCTGGTTATCTTCATGCACTATATTTATAGGTATGCTAAAAATAATGTATAATACTGTTAAATAATAAGAAATTATTTTATTAATACTATCGACCGAGGGTACTTGATGGAATTTCAAAATAAATGCTATAATAGATTTAAGTTTTGTACTATTCCATTTGAGTCGTTTTTTGTGACTAGAATTTTGCTTTTCGATATCTTTAGGCACTATGCGCACTCACAAATGGTAAATACACACTGACAATGAATACAGTTAATTTTAGCTTTTGTATATAATAAATTAATACAATAAAGTAGGTAAAAACTTTATCACCTACCTATTAGCCAAGAATCAAGTATAAAAAATATAAATAATTGAAGTGTTTCTAAAAAACACCCTACTTTATAGCTAGTTAGAGACATAATCACTAATAATACATTCAATATGCGTACACATAGTCAATACTGGCAAATAACGGTATTGGGTGACGTATTGAGAATTTATAAAGTTATCAAATGAGAATTGTCAATAATATAAGTATCTACTGATAATATCAATGAATATTAATAATCCATAATCGGTAAACTGAATGCAACAATCGCTGTACCGAAGTGTCCTTAAACATTTTTTTTTAATTTACTAAATTTTAAAATCTAACTGAAAAACACTCTTTAGTAACACTCTCACACACATAGACGAATCATTGATAATGATATCATGGTATTATCTTTTATAAAAGATCTTTTATGAAAGACATATTTTATAAAATATCAACTTTTACACTGTCAAAGTGTTTTCTAAAATAGTCTTATAGGCCATCCATCGACTGAAACCGTATGCGGTTTATAACCGTGTGCCATACTAAGCTTAACTTTTCTGTTCATGGAAATATATTTTCAGAAACTATATTATTAGCATCTGATCGTATCCCTTTATACCATACATTTACACTTAGAAATTTAGTGAAAATATATTTTAATGAACAAAAATCATAAGTTTAGTATGGCACACGGATCTAAACCGCATACGGTTTCAGTCCATGGATTAGTTTTAATACGGGCCTTATCGATGGCACCCTTTTATGATGATTTTTTTTGTGCGATTTTCTGTTCTTAGAAAAATGTGGCCTGATCATCTCGCCTTATGGTTTGTATTATTTCATACACTTGCGTTTGTTCCCTTAGGTATCCATTTATTTTGCCCAGCATGCATCTGTCCATATCGTGTTATATTAGGTACTCTTAGTTTTTGAACATTTTTTGAAAGTATGATGAATGTTTTATACCTATACGTTAGTTACACATTTCGCGTTTCTGACTATTAAATAGCGACTTTCTAGTTTCTAATATCCCTGAAATAAAATATATCAGTATTATAATATTAGTGTACCATTGATTGAGTCATACGAATTATACGTAGAAATATGTGTAAGGTATAAACGCATCGTTACGATCGCAAGTGTTTTAAAGGCGATGTGATTTACGGTCTCAGTTTTATGTTCAATATACGCCGAGAGCGAAGTAGGTGGGTACTAACCCGACCCGATGCCGGCGGGAAAATTGTATATTCATATTATTATTAAACTGGCGGGGATTTTGAGGTATGAAAATGAGCCGGAACTCGCAAAGTTAATACAAGAAATTCGCGCCGTAATACGTTGGCCAAAGAAATGTACCTAAATAGTAGCTACAAAATAATACAGCATAGAAAATAGCTATGATCAAAATTGAATTATATTTATTTAATATAAAATACATATGATATGACAACTCACGCCAAGAGAATATAAATTGAACAGAACATATAATATATTACGACAAATATAATTCAGGAATCATATCAGTGGTATACAACCAAAGCCAGTAGAAAGGACAAATATAAAAAAAAACTGGTAAATTAGTGATCTCAGTATTTTAATGTATTTTGGGTATTGGAATTAAATAGTTTTATCAATAGATTTCTATATTTGTGTCGCTAGATTTCAAAATCAGCCAAGTCCACCTTTAGGTATATTTGACTTTTTTATGAATTGCTGAAAGACTACTGCTTTCTAACATTTCTGCATTATCGAAATGTGGAACTTATTAATTTTAAATATTCTCTAATCGAAATAGCTAATATAAACTTTCACCCTCGTGACTATGTACTCGAGAAAACAAAAAACCTGTTTTTCTCCTATTCATCCATTTTGGACTTGGCTGTTTTGAAATCTAGTGACACATTTGTGTTTATGATATGGTTGTTTTTGATGTACGAAGTATGGTTATTAAATAAATACTTAGTGAAAAATTAGTTCTTATAAAAAACTTTATTATGTTAGTCCAGTAAAACTACGTATTTTTTACCACACATACGTTATTTAAATACTATATACAAAACAACTTGAATATTAAAATTTAGTAGTTGTTATTATGTCATGTAGTTAATTATGTAAGAATGGTGTTGCTAATATACTTCTAAATTTTAATTTAGAAATGTGGTTGGTTAATATCAAGTGATATATTAACCTAAAAGGTGTTGACTAAATGTTATAGTAGTCGTAATTTTAATAAACTGGTGATAAATATGGTAATTTTCATAGACCACACGTGGATAAAAATTACATCTAGTCTTGCTGGCGTTTGCAATAAATTAAATATATTTTTTCTCTTTTGTAATCACACATATTCACAACCCATCGATTTGGAGGTGACCATTATTTATACCACTCCGTTATGGACATCGACATAAACATAAATAAATAAATAATAAAAAATGCATGTCGTGTTTAGATCATCACCATCGTTGATATATTACTCATTGGTCGATAAAAGCTCTTCAAGTTAATGATATTCCTTTCAGTTCAGTATTAATTATCGCATAATTTAACTATCTTGTAATACAGTGGCTTCTAGATCTGGGTTTAAGACGTTTTTAAAAAATCCATTAGGCACTACCCTATGTCAAATTTTTTTCAGTGATTGTATCTTCTTCAATACATGTGTTCTGCCTATTACCATGTAAGGATTTTAGAAAATTCTTTAACATCGCTACATAGACTTGTTTGTTACCTTATATTGTATTTTGATAATATCTGTAACATGCACATAATTGAAAGCAATTAAATTTAAATGGGTGATTCATAATATTATAATATGTGCTTACTTATGCAACAAAATGTATCAAGTATAATATTGTTCATGCAAAAGAAATATTATAATTTACCTGCTTTGTATTGCTCGCGGTACCTTACCATTTTACTAGTAATGACATATTATTATAACACTACAAAACATTGCAAAGTTTATTTTATCGAATAATGTTAGGAAGGGTATAATTTTAAATACAAAATTATTTAACTGCTTAAAATAATATTTTATGATTAACTATTAGCATACCAGTAGGTATACTCGAAATATAAAGCGTTTGATTTTATCATAACGCATGAGTATGCTCATAAAATATTAGTTTTGTGAGAACTTGAGTGCTTGTGTACTTCACTATAGTACCAAGGAAAACACATCCATATGTAAACTATATTGGCAAACAAAACTTCAGATTTCCATATGCGACGTGCCCAACTAACAAGAAAATGTAAAATAATATAAGTCACGTAATACGAGACTGCCGAAAATTGAAGGTAACGAAACATATCCGAATTACTTTCAAAGACATTTGACAAGAGCTTTCGTGAATAACGACTTCGTTAAACAGGAGATAGAAGAGGTTTTATGCATTTTCGTATATAAATTTTGCGGTTGTGAAAGCCTCTTGAATTACAATCGGTTTTAAGAAAATTTGATTTATTATTTGAATAAGTAAATATATATAGTATGAAGCTGTAGAGATTTTTTTTATCTTAACATAAGAAAATTTATAATAATTTAGAATGGAAATATCAAAATCAGTTATAAGTTTTGTTCAAATCTTACTTATTTTTTATCAACATTTTAATAAATACGCTTGGGCTGCATATTTAAATGCGATATGAATTTGTTTAGGACCGAAAAATACACAAATTATAAAAAGTTTATAAGTGAATAATAATATAGGTCTCACATATCGAAGGTTAAATTCACAGACTTTATTTTAGTACAGAATATTGTTGGTTATTGCATTCTTGCTCTAGCTTAGCGGTAACAAACTTAATGCACGTGTGGTAAATGGAACTTAAAATGCAATAAACTGCGACAATAAGAACATGGAAAAAGTATGAGACTGACTTGAATTTTAGAATGATATATTTTGAAAAACTGATGAAATGAAAAAAATCATATGAGAAGGAATGCTAAAAATTCGATTTATTTAACGGGAAAAAGCTAAGATCGTAAGTTAAAAATGCTGCTCATAATTCAAAACAATCCTTTGGTATAAAATCCATTATTGCAGATATTTTTTACATTTGGGAGTTGGATCGCTATCCCTGGTCTAGATTGCTCATATTTAAAAAAAAATAAGTTTCCCAAAAGCGTGATCGAAGCTACACACATGGGGATATAATATGAATAGTTATTACAAAATGATTCTGTAAGATAGTTTTATCTGGAAATTTTTGTTAAGTCAATTTATCAAGATGTATCCAAAATTTTAAAAAGGATTAAACTCAGTTAGCGTATAATACCTATTAATTGCGTCAGACAATTTACCTCGAATCTAATGAGCCTAAGATTAACGACATCTTTTTTGAAATTTCTT
The DNA here is from genome assembly GCF_057557595.1 of Rhyacophila brunnea. Taxonomy (NCBI): domain Eukaryota; kingdom Metazoa; phylum Arthropoda; class Insecta; order Trichoptera; family Rhyacophilidae; genus Rhyacophila; species Rhyacophila brunnea. The sequence goes on from NW_028233350.1 coordinate 26,870,624, forward strand.
CCCTTGCCGAGAATAAGTAATCCGTGCCAATTTAAATGATATTAACTACAAAGTGACCTTTTGTTCGGCGAGAGAGGCACTGAGAATTTAAAAGTCTAAGTGATCGTTCGCCGTATTGCATAATGCCATTATTGATTCACCTTTAACTTTCGCGAAGCTCTCAGACAAAATCTGTCCGCTTAATCTGTACCGAAAAGTTTAGAGTTTTTCGCGGGCTATTTGGAGAGGGATTTCTGAAACATTTTATCGGAATGAGCCAAAATTAAGCACCGCTGTTAGTGGGATGTAGGATTTTATGTATAAAAAACGGATTTCGCTCCTTTTTATTTAAGTGGGTTTTTGATATTTCCACAGAACCTCAGCTTACGTTTAGAATGAGACCATAAAATACCAACGCACAAGTGATTGAAAATGAAAAAAAACATGAATTTTAAAATTACCCATTTATCTAAAACTAAACGTTAGAAAACTACTATAATGAGGTCATGGAAATTTAATGAAATTTTGTGGAACATTTTCTTTTTATACTATAATATTATTATTATCACCGTTCGTAATCACTCTAGGACCTAGACCAATCCATTGCTTAGTAAAAATTTTGATACGGAGCAAAACTAAGATGTTCCAACTTATGTATAAGTTGTCTATTATGAATGCTACATTCTTAAATCCTGTGACGTATTCATTCAATTAAAACACAAAAAAAGTATATTAAAAAATATCTTTAGATTATTGTACAATTAACATCTAAATAAATATGGGTATGTTATATTACAATCGATCTGTACTTCTTATTTATATACTAATGATACTCAGGAAAGGCTTATTGTTAGCGGACATATCGAATGAAATTAAAAGGACTCTAAGAAATACCACTTTATTGAACAATGTACAATCAACGCCTAAGGTATTTGAAGGGCAGTGAATTCAATGAGTATAATATGTCACCTATTATTAAAAATTCCGTTTGGAGTATTTGTCACATCACCAAATACCTATTTATGAGTGAGACACGATCAAATGTGTATTTACTTTGTATTGAAGTAATAAATATTTCAGTCCTAACATTCTATTACATTCCATGAACGCATGTGTATAAAATTTATTGAATGTTGAAAACAGTCATGTAGAATTTATAAACATATATTTAATTTTCAATCGATTTTCTTAACATGGTTGCCGGTGCACGTATATTCATTGAATTTTCAACCCCTCTTTATCAAATAAAACAATGATTTTTCAATTTTAGTATACATATAGGTAACATAATTAAAAAACTGTTAAATGTATTATTATCGTTACATAATTTTCTGTAACAAAATGTTAAATAAAAACAGTTTAGCAAAGGAAATTCAACGCTTGACCTTTTATTTTTGTTACAAACGATTATTTATAACAGAATTATTGTATCGTTGTAATTTGATACATAATCATATTTCAGATAACGGTCTGTTGAACACACTAACCGAAGGTTTATGAATCAGAATACATTTGTTTGATAATATTCCATTCATAAAAAACTCTGTTTCATTGAAATAATAACCATCTTATCTTCGGTCCTTCGCAGCGGGACAGCAATTTTCAAAGAATAATGAAATCCCCAGTTACGTACCGAGCCAGTATTAATCTTGCACGAGCTAGCCGTGTTTTTGTGTATTATGAATACTTGTGGTAAATAAAAGACTTCTCGTTAAGTTGGCATTAATAATGTGAAAAGTTGCGGCTGGAATGGAATAACGACTTTTATGAATTGCCACCTCAAAGCCTGCCGGAGTTTTCCAGCTCAGAACCATTCCGGAATAAACCGCGACAGTATGTTTCGAGCAAAATGAGACTTTCTTCCCAGCACTATGGAAAACTTTCCCAACATACGCGCGCGGCGGTAATGCACGACAATTTGCAATGTTTCCATGCCTTCGGCTTAAGGTTTATGTTATTAAAAATTTTGCCATACAAAGTTGCCTGTCGTACGGAGAATAATGAAAAACGATTCCTTTTAAAACGCCACGTCTAACTTTCTTCCAAACAAGTGTTTTATGATAGTATTTTAAGCGAATCGATAAAAGAAAACATTGACGAATATAGAAAATAATTGTTTGGATAATTATATTGAGTGATAGGTATAGCTTTAAATAAGCGGTTTTTTTTGTTTAAATATTTCAATAATCATATTATTTAATCACATAAAAAGGAAAACTACTATTTTGTTTATTAAACTCTTTTTTTATTCAATGATTAAACTAAAGTTTGGAGAAATTCAGACATCATATAGAAATTAAAGCAAATACCTCCGGCACATAATTGTTGATAAACCATGTTTTTTATTCAACCAATAATTCACAAGATTTTGAGAATGCAACAATTCATATATATAATATACATAACTTGAAAACAACCTCAGATACCTATATACCCACTAGAAAAGGTCATACTTGAAAAAAAATATGATGCTTGACGGGATATGAACCCGTATAACCACTAGTATCGCGCCAACTGTGCATTAACTAGTTGTGCTACGAGCTTCCTATCTAATTGCGACAATTTAAACTGATAGGTCGTACATGAAATGCTTATAAATTGCGTTATAATTGATTAGTTTGGTCGAACTTGGTTGAGACTATTCTTTCACCGTCTGGCGCTAAGAGATACGGTGACGTTCGTAAAAAAATAGTTATGTCATAAATGAAATTACCTACATAGTATAACATTAACATACGAGGTAAGTGCCTATTTACCGTCAGTGATAAACTAATTAATGTCTAATGAAATTAATCTCTGAGTTTTTAATCCTTCAAATTAATTAAAGTGTACTCAAAGAATTAGATTATTATGAATATTATAATCAATGACGTGACAGTCTGGTGTGGGCCTTGGTCATCTCCTTTCATTGATATGGAACGTCAGTTAGACAGATCAAAAATCAAATCTAAAAATCTTTTTCTATTCCCTCCAGCTACCATAATCATGGTTTCCGTTCACACCGTCGTCTTTCTGGTTTTATCTTTTACCTTTTACCTGTATCTACTCTTTTACGTTTATAATGTTACGTTACCCAGTTACGTCATTGGATCATTATAAATTTTAGGATAATATATAGAAGAATTAGATTATAATAATTATAATTCAAAATCTTAGATAGTGCATAATTAGAAATAATGCTAAGTATATTCCGGGTCTGGTAAATTCACATGTTTCTTTTCAATGTGTGTTTTGATCAAATAATGAGTCCAAACAAATAAATTGAGCAAGTGACTAATACCCCTTTCTGGTAAAAAAGAAAAATATGTTAATACAACAACATGACGATGAGCATTTCATATTTCAATATTTTGTACATTCATACCGTTAAAATAATATTTACCAATATTGTAGACCAACCTCGATGACAGTTTAAAAAAAGATTAACGAAGTTGCGATTTTATGGGACACGGACAAAGAGATTTTATTCACGTTTCGTATAAAATTTGATTTTCATTTTCATCACTGGTCGAATAATTCGCAGAAGGCCACTACATCAAACTTTTTGTTGCAGTTTCATGGCTGCCAATATCAATACGGGCAGTTCATTTTACAATATTTACTTGAAAGCGAATTTCATTCTCTCCGCTGAAATAAATTCCCGCCGAGTGAATTTTATTTATATTGACGAAATCCGAGCGCGGGGTTTCCCGTCAAAATAATAAAAGCCTCTGTACAGGCTTTGTGAATTTAAGCATGAACGTAAGCGCTTCTCTATTAGAAAATATCTCGAAACACATGTGAAATACCCGGCAACAATAATAGCAAAATGTATATAAATTCTGCATGAAGATTTCTACAATGAATATGAATGGGAATTTCCCGGCATATACTTATTATTACTAAGCGGATAAAGGTATTATTACATCAATGTTAACTCATGTAAATATTTATCGCAGTTTATAAAATATAAACCTTTCTTTAACAATATTATATCCGTTCTAAAATTAGATTTATTGTAAAAATAATTCAGAATATAGTATTTTTTAAAGAGTTTCAGCTTTGTGGTCTTTGGTGAAAAGTAATTACGAGATATTATATTATGCAGTTATTCAGAGTTTTATGAACTCTTTTATTTGGGCTATACAAACCAAAATGAATAAACGGAATTTGATGATTAGTTCTATGATATTTACCGTTTCTTTTCATGGTTTACGAAGAGAAATCAAAAGTTTAAAACTCATTTAATATAAAATATAAGTAGCAAACTCATTTAGTACTAACACCGCGACTGGCGCGTTTGAAGTCATTGGCAATTAAACATAATTAACGTGTTATTTAAATATGGTAATTAAAAGGTTAGCAGTGATATAAACATAGAGCGTCACTCGTAGTCCAGAGCGTAAGGCGCTGGCCTTCCATACTACTGTCATTTGGCCTCATGACCTGTTTTAGTATTAAAAAGAATATTTAACTATATATTATTTAAATAAAATAAAACATACTACATAGTAGTGGTGAAGACTCCATACTAAGCGATTATTTAAAGACCACCTTTTTGAGAAAAATAAGTTGTAATTTCATATTAACGTATTTATATAATCACGTAAATATTATATAAAAAATAATAATAATAAACGACATCTATCGTATAATTATGTACGATGTATAATATATTATGTACATAGATTGTAGCGTCATCTGTCGAAAAATACGCCGCATCATTGTATTCTATGAATTATTTGCCGGTGAATCCTGGTATTTTTTAGTATAGAATTTACTATATCTCGGTCTATACAGAATGATAGGCTAGGATAAGTAGACCTTAAATTTTTGCTTAAAACAAGATAATTAAAAAAAAAAAAATTCTATGAGATTTAATCAAATATAAATAAAAAATAATTTAATGTGATTTTTCTTCATCAGTTAGTTCAGTTATAGACTAACATAATTTATTCAGTCAGTTGAGATACAGTGTTTTGGAACAGATTTTATTTAAAGATGAGGTATTTAAAAAAAAAACATAATTTAATTTCATTACTCAATTTTATATGGTCAGTGAGCTTTTGAAATTTCATCGATTTAGTATATCATTGTCAGTAGTTTGTACCTATTCATCAGTAGTAATATCGGATTATCTTCTTATTTTCTATAATTATGTGCTTGAAAAATGTGCTTTTTTTCTGATTTCCTTAGTCTACCTCTTTGTAAAAGTCACCCTTCGCCATTGCCACATAGTATATAAGTATATTATAATATAATATTATGTAATCAGAGGAAAACATAACTTGTGTATTAAAATACATTCAAAAGCGATTCCAAAACGGTTTTTATGTAGTTGAATTGGTAATAGATAATATTATTTTAACGTCAGTTTGATAGGTGTGTTTTTTAAATAAAAAAGATATGATCGTGTTTTGATGTTTTATTTTTATTACTTTCTGAAGAACAGTTTTATTCTGATTTTATCTGATTATACGAGATTATTGATATAATTGCATAATATTTTTTAGACTTGTAGCAATAGGCATTTTTGCGTTATTGCAGCTCTAGCTAATAAGTATATACATCACAGTAAATTTTCTTCGAGTGACTTTGAACTCTGAAGGATGGCATCGCTTTGGTTTCTTCATAGTGTAGATTTTGAAATATTTTTTTACTACCTACTTACTACTAGCATTTTTTTCCATTATCATCAAATAATCTATTTTTCATAGTGTCAGTTTATGATATTTTTTCTAATAATATTGCATAATAATTTCTTGCATTTTTTTATAATAAAGGTTTAAAAAATGATGTATATACTTCAGTTCGATATTAAAATAATAAGATTATCTGATAATCGATTGAAATTACTTTATTTATTAGAAATAACTGAACTTATTTTTATCTCAAATGTCTATACACGTATGTTTTATCTATTGATGTTGATTATACTTATTTCATTACGATATTGATATTAATTTTTTAGTAGACATATTTTTTAAAAATTTATAATATTTTATATATCAAAATAAATCTTTACTTTGATAAAAGGCTCTCTAAAATAAGTTTCGAAGAATTTTGTAGATATGGCTATAAAGCCAGAAGAGAAAACAAAATTTTCAGAAGGTTCCTCAAAATCTTTAGTTATGCGAGGACATAATGGAAGGATTACTAGAGATACATAACAAGGATATTTGTATGAAGACACGATATTCAATAACGAGGGACATGAAATGAAAAATAAAATAATATGTTTATTTTATAATTTATACAAAAGAATAAGATAGAGCTTTAAAATGTCGTTAATATTATAATAATAACGATTGTGCTATAGATGAAGTTAGTTACTTATATTAAACTATCACGTTATACATGTATATTTAATGCAAAATATTGCATATAAAATAATTTAATCAAAGATTTATTTTGCATCGAAATGCTCTTATGTAATTTTTACAACGTTTTTATTAGGTCGTATTCTTGTTTGTCCGGTGGTTGTTTGTCCAGTACAAATCTTGAAATCGATTTTTAACTACCTTCCCGACTAGCTAGATATTTGAAACTTTTAGAATATATTATCAGAACACGATGCCAATGCATTATTTTAATACTTTTAGCCATCTTTGAGCAGAATTGAATTCATTTTCAGTTAATTCTGTTTTGTATGGAAAGTTATTTCAGAAAAATCCCTAAAAAGTAAAAGAATATTATTGGTTACTAAGGGGATGGTCTTAGCAATTAAATTATTAATAAATACGTGCGTTACTATGGAAATTAAAATGAAATGTCAAAATGACATTTCAGTATTCTATATTTGTTTGTTTTTTATTTACTTCATATCAAGTACAAGTTTGAGCATATTGAACATAATAATTCAACAGAAAATTTAAAAACGTTGTATATAAAAAGTTCTTTATATTTTGTAATTATTTATGGATATACTCGTACTGAATATTGTGTATTTGAATTAAAATAGTGATAAATACTCAGAATTTGTAATATTATCACTAAATCAAAGTAGGACAAATCATGGATGCAAAATTTCCCAAAATTTACACTTGTCATAAAGGCGACTAATAAAATTCCCAGATGGTTGTAATATTCATTTGACATAATATCCCTTTACAGTCAATTGCGAATATACAGTAGTAAAGTTAAGGTCCATTTACAGCTTCGTAAAACTCCAAGTTTCTTTTAGAAAACCAAGGTTGCACCCCGCATGGTCTTTTATGACGTGTAGCCTTAATAATCTATTCTCATTTATCTCTTAAGCATCATAAAATGCTGAACAATTTATGTGCCTTAAAGTTTCACATCGCGACTAATGTGATCGTGATATCCTCTTTATCAGACACTGCACCATCTGCTATGAGAGTCAAATATTTTTATTTTATTCTTATATGTAGTAAGGTGGAGTATACTAATTTAAACATAAGATCATGCTTAACGAAAAATGTTATTTTCTTTCAGTAAAGTAAGTAAAAATATTCTTATTATTTTTTTATTGATGATTTTTCATATGAATTGGAAAACCTATAGGTTTCAGTGGAATTTGAATAGTATTTATCTTTGGAAATTTAAAAACAATTTCAATTATATTAACTATTAGAAAACAGCATTAGAAAATATACCTTAATGATAATAATTACAAGATAATTTGCCAGAAAACAGGAGATAAATTTCAAATCGTACTGGATCCAAGGTTTATTCAAAGATTACACACAATAAAAATAATCTATATTCATTCCTACATAATAAGTAATATTATATTTTTAAATTAACATATTAGATAGATATATACTCTTAACGCCCACGATGGCCTCGAGGGTTATGCATCGACTTATAATATTGTAGAATTCTGGGTCTAGAAAATACACATATTATTTTGACATCTATATATCTTATCCTTCGCATGGTATTGAAATTGTATGCATAGAGTTACGCAGAATGTTACCAGCTGAGTGGTTGAACGTTCTCATCCGATCACCGAGGTTAATAAGCAATATCTGGCGCGGATAGTACTTGGATGGGTGGCTGCTTTTTTCACACGAAAAAATAACGCACTTGGCTGGATTTTTCGGTTACCAGCCGAGCGTGCTAGCTTTGCGCCACGGCAAGAAACTTCAATAGTGAAGATTTTACTTTATAATATAATAATTGCGAATTACACAACTGAGAATAAGTTGTGAAATTTTATTATTAGTATTTCTTAAATTATTAAGTAATTTATTATTTATATGTATTTTAATTTATCAAGACACGCTACCGCATGCTACCGCTACGCCACTCCGTTGCGTGCTATAAGCGACAAAATTAACGTATATAAACTTACTTACGACTATCTCTAGAAACTCTTAGAAACAATCGCTCTCCGACATATACATGTTCCAATGTACTTCTGTGTAGCGGAGGTACTCAGCATCAGGCTACTGATGTATTTTTATTTTTTTTACTACCTACTTACCACTAGTATTTTTGTCCATTATCATCAAATAGTCTTTTTCTTAAATTATTTGTGCTTGGAGTCAGAGTATGGACTTAATATATCGAATAAGTGACTATCGTCCGTTTATTGTAAAAATAATAAATAATGTAATAACAATGCACTCTGTAGAGGTCCATAATATGAGGTTATTGGGATCGGATATGATAAAAAAAACACTTCAATATGAGACAGATTACAAAATTAAAAGTAACAGAACTTTACATGGAAAAGGACATGTTGTATATAACGTGGAAATACCATACATTTAACCAATACACGATAAAGTTGACTATAATAGTCGTCGCTAAATTAATGAAATAACAATGGGCTAAAATAACGACTCGATACAATAATATGTAGTCATACAGTGGTTTCCGAGAGCTTCAAAGAGCTGTCATAAAATTGGTTTTATTGTCGAAATGATTAAGTAGGTACCGTGAATATAATATTATATGGTAGCAAATAATTGAGCATCGGGAGGATTACAAGATCCAAAAAAACTTTTGTCAAGCGGTGGGTGATTATAAAAATGAAATAGAATTAGAATAAGTTTAATCAAATTATGGTGTTATAATAAAGGTTATATTATTGTATTAAAGCCATGATGTAGAAACTATCACGTAAGGCTATTTTAATATTTATTAGCTCTTGAACGGATAGCGGAAAAATGTAAATACATACGATGCTCGTAAGAAAATGTGCGTAGACTAGGTAGTGACAGTTGACACCTGTCAGTCGTGATTCACAAGTGTCTATGTGATCATAGATGGATGCTTTACAAGACTTGGTATTAGAGGGAATTGAAATATTTTAAATATCAATTATTTATGCAAATCGGAAAGATTATAAGATTTTCATACGTCTAATAATTATATTAACAATAATGTTAAAATTGATGAGAAGACTATATCATTACCATCTCAATTAAAAATTTACGAACCCAGTATACCTGGCGCCATACTATATCAGTATCTACAATTTGTGAATTGATTCATTCAACCACTAATAAAGCAACGATTAAATTAATTAAAATTTGCGTTTACTATTAATTTACAATTATTTATTTATATGTTCAGTTTTCATACTTTTACCACTGTTTGTCAATTAATTTTTTTGTTAATAATTATCGGTAAATTGATATTTATGAAATTTGTAACAATGGTGGTGACTAATAATTAAGAGTTTTATAGCTGTTTTATAGCTGGTATATGCAAGACTAAATATATTTCGATCTAAAGTAACTCTATATTCGATGCATCTCGAGTTAAGACTTTTATAGTGCATATATATTTTTATATACCTGTATAACCGTACAAATAGTTATAAATGAATTATACCATGGCGTTATATGAAATTAGTCGCTAAACTTAGAAGTAGTCTAAAACTAAATCAGTAGGTGGTACTTCAATTGGTTTTTGTATAAAAAATAATTCATGATAGGTATATGGTTTATAATTAATTATTGTTTTAATATAGCACTGTGGGATTGAAATAAGAACTTGCCGTTATTGGTGGATATTTTTTTAATATCTTGTTTATATTACGATTTGTAAGTAGGTATATATTCCGTAAACTTAAAAATATATACATTTTCCATCTATATCATTAATAATATTATTATTTATGTTGAATATAGAAGTCGTAATGTTTGTCATCTTCCCTCATATGGTATTATGAATAATTACTCTGTGTGTCAAAGGTGAATAGCAAATTACATCCGCTAGTCAGCTCTGTGAGTTGAATCTGATTTCTATGCAGTTGCTTCTAGCTAGATTAAAGTTGCGACTTAAATTTATGACGGCTTTTCCAGAAAATGGCTTAAAATGAAATTTTATTCGGCAAAAATATGACATTAAAATATCACACTATTTAAATGCGATTGTTAAAATTATATTCTATCTACAATAAAGATTACTATTTCACTTTTGATAATTTTTCATTTTTTATAATGTAAACTTCTTTCGGGTATGCTTTTGATTCACTCACATATGGGATTAAGAGCCGAGCCACACCGGGCGACTCTGGTCGTCAGACCAGTCGCCAAGACCAGACCGATGCATGCAGTTATATGGACTGGTGTATAAAATTCCCACCTCCGCTCCCGTTATGTATATGCAGCCACGTCATACGCGGCCGGCTAACATAACCCTTACGTGTGCCAGATCAAAGAATTTAAGCCCTCATTTTGTCCCGAGCAGAGCCGCACGGGACTGGTGATGCAACCTTGCACCAAAGTACGAATGCATGATGTTAATTTATATGGCAACTATCAGAGTGACTTTAGTTTGAAGAGTCGCAAGGGGAGTCGAGAGGGTCCCGCCCCCCGTACGCTCTGGCGAATTTAGTAAAGGCCGCAAAATTGGCATCGGTTGCCACCATGTCCGCGTATCCTATTGGGCCCGAATGGGGTCGAACCCGGGCAAACAACTCCGCTCGTTTGGGGCCCATAAGTGGACAGTCTCACAGGACGTGCTCTGCGTCCTGCTGGTCGTGTCCACATGAGCAACCCGACCCATGTCCTGCCAAACCAAACCCCTGCAGTTTGGCCGCAAAGTTTCCATGGCCAGTCATGAATTGACTAGTCCAGTGGGTTGGCACCAGTCTCCTCATCATGTGTCTCACCGAGACATCAGGAAAGTATAGAAAAGTCTGGCGGCCCTTGGAGGAGGCCACCCATCTCGCTTGCCATGCCGCATATGCGGTCTTGTAGACCAGCTCAGATACAATCTTTCTGTAGCTCACGCCCTCCACTCTCGATGGCGGTGTCAGAGGGACACCGGCGAGAGTTGTATTGATCCTCCTCATAAGGAGAGTGATCGATCCTCTAATTTGAACGTGCAAGTCGAGGGGAAAGACCCTCGCAAGGACCGCCAGGGCATCCGAAGATGTGGTCCTATAGGCCTTAGTAAGGCCAATCAGAGCAACCCTCTGTCCGCTAAGCAGAGCCCTCTTCACAATTGTCAGCGAGGCTTTGGTGTGTCACACGCTGGAGGCATAGCCAGCGATGCCCATGAATATAGCCTCGTAGGCGATTCTCAGGGCCCGAGGCTTTAGGCCACAATTGTTGCCCGCCAGGCGAGCAACCTTCTGATAGGCTGAGTTGGCTTTAGCCACAATTACTTTAGCATGCTTCAAAAAGGTCTGCTTCTCGTCCAGTACGACACCCAAGTAGGTCACCTCTCGAGAAAACCTTATAACAGAGTCGCCGAAGCGCACTGCGGGTGATCGCTTATTTATGTTTATCCTTGAGCTGCCCTTTAGGAGGATAGCTTCCGTTTTGCCAGGTGCAAATGCAAGCTTATTAAGCTTACCCCAGTTAAGGATTCTCGATAATGCGTCCTTAGCTACGCGCTCGAGTATCGGACGGCCAACTAGTAAAAGAAGGTCATCAGCGTACGCGACGAGTGCGCAGCCCGGTGGCAGAGGTAACGTCAAAACATCGTCAAAAAGTATATTCCATAGCAAGGGGCCAAGCACGGAACCCTGCGGACACCCCATGGTGGTCTCCTTGTAAATCAATTCAGTGCTAGAGTCGTATATAACTTCCCTTTTATTAAAATAGCTTTGCACTAGGGCAAAGAGGTCCCCCGGGATCTGTCAGAGCCGAAGCTTAGATAGAATTAATGGCCACCATGCGGTGTCGAAGGCACCGGCTATGTCCAAAAAGAAGCCTGCCACAATAACTCCTTCTGAGTCCTCAACAAATTTCTGTGCAAATCTGATAGCGTCCTCAGTAGACTTGCCGGGTCTGAAGCCAAATTGCCTCTCCGAGATAGGGTAGATTCTCTCAAGGTGGTCCTCCAGTCTTCTGCTGATTAACCGCTCCAATATCTTACCCAGCACTGGCAGAAGAATGATTGGACGGTACGCCTTTGGGTCATGCGGTGGTCGTGTGCTCATCTTAGGTATAATCCTAAGGAGACCCTTCTTCTAACAGTCCGGGAAGATGCCCCTGCTTATGCAGTCAGCATACAGCCCGACTATTTCATGAGGTGCTCGAAGCCACGCCCTTCTGGCAATCACATTGCTGATCCCATCAGGTCCGGGGGCTTTGCCCGCCCTGAGGCCATCAAAAATTAATCCCACCTCCGACTGGGTAAGCTCAGGAGAATGGTGAGTCTCCAACGGCAAGATTGCAGATAGTCTTAGTTGACAGGTTCTGTCATCTTCATGTGCCGTAGGTATGTCCTGTGGAATTAGAGCTTCCAGCCGTATGGATGTAGACTCTGCGCTATCCATCGCAAAGGTGCCATCAGGGCGCCGCATAGCCGCCATGACTTTACCAGGCCTTGAGCCCAGCTTTATCACGCGGAAAGGCGGTTCCCACGGATCATAGCCCCCCATTTCAGAGACAAAATCCCGCCAGTGCTTTTTCTTGGCTTTATTTAACTCTTTTTTGAATTGTGCCCTTGCGGATTTATAAGCAATCTCCGTAGGTTTGTCATTTCTGGGTAAGTCGTTCTGAGATCTTCTAGCTCTTTGCAATTTTCTTTGGGCAAGTCTCATGGTCCTTTTCAAAAACGTCAATTTTGGTATCCACCATGGCGCAAGGTTGGGTGGCCTCAGAGAGGTTCAACCCAGCGTGGACTCCGCAGTTTGAGTAATGAACGCAGTCAAGTCATTGGCTCTTTGGTGGAGATCGTCAGCCGACATGGCAGAGGCCAGTCCACCAATTTTGACGTCAAAAGCATCCCAATTGACACCGCTCGTCCGAAAACGCCTGGGAAGTAGTACGCTTTCGGTTTGGCTCAATGGGGCCGCATCTCCCGCAAATCTGAACAAAAATGTGATCAAACGGTGATCGCTAGTCACCGCGTCCGTGTGGACCTGCCAGTCCACGGCGCGTTTGGCAACGCCACTGGATGTCAGAGTGACATCAATATGTGACTCACCATTTCTGGTGGAGAAAGTGGCCGGCCCGTTAGGGTCATTTAGCACCGTCAAATCAAAGGCGGCCAAGAGCTCCTCGAGTGGCTCAGGTTTGTCCTTGTTACGTCTGGGCCCAGAGGGGGCCCAGAGCAAGGACTGGACGTTAACGTCCGCCCCAACAATTATCTGCTTGCTTCTGCAAGCATATAAGATTTTCTCCAGTTGTTTTGTGCAATACAGGGTAGAAGAACTGTACTGAAAATACGCAGATATAACTACAATGGAGAGCCTCCTGTTATTAGCCACCATTCGCCACCACCGCGAAGAGCTCATTGGATAGATGCAAGAGATGCAACACAGTCAGTGCGGTGTCTTGGGCCTTTAAGCCGGCCTCAGTCAGCCCAGGGGCAACTATGAGCCGCTTAGCCTCGTCGTCACTTTTGGGATGCACGATGATCCCGCCTCCCCGGATCTTGCGTACCCCGGTGATGTGCACTCCCAAAGTTTCAGGCACAATAGTTTTCATGACCGCTTCCTTTGTGGCAGTCGATTCTTGGCCCTCCTTAGTCGGATAAAACATCACCCCCGGCCTGGCGACAATTTTTGGAGGAACTGGTGGCCATTCGGAGACTCAAGTTGGTTGAGCCTCTCTACGAGTTACGTCACTCCAAAGAGCCCTGGGAGGAGCATTAGAAGGAGCCTGGATGATGGCTCTCGTTAAGGAGGCACGATCCTTCACAATTGCCTTGTGCGCCTCCAGCTCTATCGCCATGGCCCACGTTTCAGTGATTGCCATCTCAAGCTCCTCGGCAACTGCGTTTACGGTTGCTCTGGCAATACAACTGTCCTTCTCGAGGGTGACAAGTGCCCTCTTGATGGCAATCGTCGCCCTGGACGCACTCTCCTGAGACTCAGAGAGAATACTCAAAGCCACGGGACTGATCTCCTCGCAAGATGCTGAGGTTGAAACAGCCCTTGACTTAACGCTCTTGCCCTTTGAAGTGGTGGAAGCGCTCTGCTTGTCTTTCTCTTTTTCTTTCTCAGGCCTTTTATCCTTGACCTTGGGGGCCTGCTTTGGGTCACCAATACCCTCAGCCACGTCCGACTTCCGCTTCCTAGTGGACATTCCTTCCACTTGCATGGGGTCCCCTTTGTTGTTAACCATGGCGCTAGGTAACACTCGTCACACGTCACTCACTCAACCACAATTTATCGCACAATAAATATTATTGTTACAATAATTACGTAACTATTATTAAACGAATTAAAAGTCACAATTCCCGGGAAAGTCCAAGGGGAAAACACACAAAAGTTTCACAAATCGTATTCCAAGGGCAGGCGAAGGTATTAGTAAAGAAACGGGATCAAAAACTTGTGACTAGTAGGGTCAAAATTGAAGATAACGAAAGCGAAATAATAGCGATGCGAAAACACGTCCGCACGGTTCGACAGTTCAGTCGCAACTCAGTTATATGGACTATGCCACACCTGGTCGTCCAGTAGTTGCGCAAGCAATAAAGTCGGGCGATCAGTTAAATCACGTTCTTGCGCTCGGTCTGGTCTCGCAGTCTCTCTGGTCGGTACGACCGGTAGCGATGTATGAAAACATATAGCTATGTATTGAGTGCTGCCACACTGGGCGATTAGTCGCGAGCAGCTACAACGCGGAGAGGACGTATTTTTTGCATAACTTGCGTGTACATTCATTACCAGCCATGGCGTTCGATACGGATATGTTCATTATAGAGAGACAAACGGGACGTATAGAGTTCCGTAGGATAGTATCTTGTTTGGTTAGGCCATTCTTGCACAGACAATAATTAATCAAATGATGATATCGACATTCTAATGTAGTTGAAGAATTTGCCAGGGTATTTTCTTAATTCATCATACAACGTGACAAACACTCCAGACAGAAAGCGAGCTGCGACGAAAGGATGAATCCAGATCCTTTTTTCTTCTTCTTTTCCAAGAATCTTTTATGCCGCAAATACAGCACGAGTGCAACGTCTTCAACGTCCATCTTAAAAGTGAGCGGCAGTGTTGCCAAGTCAAAATTTAAAATTTCAGTAGATTTTGACAAAAAATTCAGTAGATTTCATAAAATATCAGTAGATTTTGGGAAACGTAGTAGGTATATTAGATATAATTTAAGACAAATAAGGATAAAAATAACTAATAATATTAATTAATTGTAAACAATGATGATATTAATGGGTAAAATGGCGCTCTTGGGTAGAATTACAATGCTTTCTTCGTCAATTTAGAAGTGTAACACATCAAAAAAGATCGTGCGTAAATCATTTCAAGTTCATTATTAAAATAATCATCAGTAAACTTACTATTATGGAGAAACACAAATATCAGTAGATTTCTTCAATTTCGAAAAAAAATCAAAAATTCAGTATATTGGCAAAAAATATCAGTAGATCTACTGAAATTTCAGTAGACATGGCAACACTGGTGAGCGGATTATTGGCTGCCTCCCAGTTGCCATGCTCGGAGAGAGCGTATTTTTTGCATACTTGCGTAGGTACGTACATTCATTATTATTATTATTTATTGGCTGCTCTCTCTGGTCGCCTGCAAGTCGCCCGAGTAAATCGCCCAGGAAGACCAGTCGCGCGACTGGTCTCGAGACCAGAGTCGCCCGGTGTGCCTCGGCTCTTAATCTCTCCTTTAAAAACATTTTTCGATATCTTTAAGGAATAAGTTTGAAATCTGGATATACTAGAGAATATTCACTAAGTACATATTCATATCAATAAAACATACCTATTGTATGAAGTCGATGTCTACTTATTTTTTTATCACGTTTTTATTAGCTCGTATTCTTGTTCGTCCAGTACAAATTTTTTCTTGTTTGTTCAAATCTTGCAATCGATTTCTAACTAACTTCCCGACTAGATAGACATTTGAAACTTTAAGAATATATCAGAACACGATGACATTTCAGTATTCTATATTTATTCAGTATTTCTATCAAGTACAAAAAAAGTATTTATTAATACATAGAATTGTCAAGTTTATATGATTCAACAAAAAATTTTAAAATGTGGTATATAAAAAGTTCTTTTTATCTTGTAATTTATATTACGTGTGGTTAATGATGCTTGTTTTCTTTATATATATTATGTGCTATATTTATATATACATATGTTTTCAATTAGTAACTATTAATTTGTTTGTGTTTAGATAAAATTCGATAGTGATATTACCGTAATCATTAGTTTATATTGTATTTGTAACTTTAATTAGATTATTTTGTATTAATTATTACTAAGAAACCAGCGAAGCTTAACTGATTATTTATATTTTTTTAATTACGATTTTATTAAAATGTATTCTGATAAAAAATCTATGGTATGCAGAAATATGAAAAATGATAGAAAATGTTATTTCAATGTCATATTTGTTTTGATATCTAACATATTTAAACTGACAGTAATCATCTAAAATAGTATCATCAAACACATTTATTGTTTCTTTCATAATGTCAACTGTAAATTCTTACAAAAAACTTGCTGCATCTAAGTTAAAATATTCGAATATAGATATAATATTATGTAGATATGCTAATATTCATATTGTTTAATTATAAATTATATACACTATGATTGTATATATTTTATAGTAAAACATAAAGTAAACTTATCATTCTTATTAATACAATATTAAATAAAAGAAGTAAAAATATATTAATAAAAGTTTTGCGTAGATACCTAAGTAAATCTAAAATAAGCTTAAATTTGAGTTTGTATTTCTAATTTATATAAATGTTTCTCTTCATTAAGTAGCTCTTAAGTTGCTCCATAGAATGTTTTGCTGTTAGAAAATGAAATAAATTTTCCATTGAAAGCTGATGTTAAGATTGTTTAAAGGAAATGTTAACAAGAAATTGCCACTTTGCAAAATTGAAAGCCTTAGCTAAATTTATTTTGATAAATAGCAATGTTTATGAATCAAAGTTATAAATTAAACAATATATCTGTGTTCACTACCTCTATTTCAACAAACATTTGTTATAGAAAGGCGAAATTAGTTTTGACGTGTAATTTAAGTTTTTATACAAATTTCTTTATAGCCGTTTGCTGATTCTAACGTTTTTTGTTTAACAATATACCTAAAATAAATATAAATCAAAATATCGTACTAAAAATTTTATAGTTTCTTCCATTTATTTTCATTACATGGCATACATTGGAATTTGGCTGACGATTGTAATTAATTTCTATATTCATTTAATTGCATAATATTATATCGATTGTGTTTTTATAATAATTTAATCATACATTATGATTCAATTCAACCAGTAGTTTTACTTAGGGAATGCAATAACGGTATTTCAAAACCAGTATCCCAGTATTTTTCGAAACCAAAATACCGGTTTAATTAATTTTGTAATTAACGTGTTAATTTGCATTTGAAAAGTATTTAACAAAAACGCAATTTTTTGCGGCCCGTAAGCTATGGGTTTTATAATATAACATAAAAGGTTTAACATGACTGTATTCTTTGTCGAGTAACGCAATATCTGGCTTACTTCCGTTACCCTTCAACGTCCTTGGATACCAGCAATGCTGCATGCTATAAAATATTATTATTTTAAAGAACTTTATATATATTATATATTTATTAGTTTAAAACTTATGTTTCTTTTTCCATATATTTAAAAATACCGGTATTAATACGGATGTTAGTATTTATAGTCATTTGGTATAACAATCCGTAATTTTACTATTCACAGAAACCAATAAGATGAGCACTGTTATGATAGGTATATCACTTCATATTATGTTATATCTATGCTGATGTAATGCGCCAAGAAAAATCTTTATCTATGATAATGACGTACATATTTACAATTATTATAGTGTTTTTTCGGTTTATTTTTCATAATTATCGTACTTATTGATTTAATGAACAATAGTGCAATAGTTACCTTTAGTTATATATTTATCTATTTTCTGAAGTTTTGGTCAAGTCATAAAAGTAGTATTTTGAAAGCATATATTTTTTAACTTTTTAAAGTTCTTTCTGGTTAAAATTTTAATAAATTTTCTTCTTCAGCCAAACAATAAGTAATTTTTAATTTGAGACTCGGACTCGGAAGAATCGGACCAATTATATTTTGTAAATATATCCGATAACTACCTGCCTGCATTATAATAGCAGCTGTCTACTATTACTACCACTTCATTTAATATCATGAAGTAGCATCTGTGCATACAAGGTCATGACATTTTCCTCAAACCATTGTAATGTACCACGTCTTCTGCCATTTGAGACCTGCAGCGCGTAGTTCTCTTTTATAAGAAAGAATATGTTGTAACAAATATTATTAAATTCATTTTATACACAGAATTTGACAGCTTAATTATTATAGATATTGATTTATAAATAAAACTTTATAATTAAAACTTGTATTAGCTATGTACATAATATATGGTTATAGTGTATCGTTTCAGAAAGCGAAGGGGTAAGTAAGTGAGAGGTATGAAAACCACTTTTGAAATGAAAACATGGCAAACAGGAGTGAAAAAGGCATCAAAGCGTAGGTAAGACAGTTGACGCAGACACCCACATCAATTTCTCAAAGCGCAAACACCCGGCATAAGGTTTTGTTTTCACCTCCTGAAAACTGTTCATTTATATTTTATGACCTGGGATAACAAACACGTGTCTCGTACTGATTTAAACCCACTTAAATATGCATTAATATTGAACGTATACATTTTAACAAAGTAGAAAGGATGTTTAATGCCTTTATGTCCATTTTATGTTATACTACCTAATACTATAATATTGAGAAGAAATAGTTGTTAAATTAGTTAAAAGCTCTGATGAAATGTAATTTAGTATAAAAGTTTAAACATTTTAATTTATTTATTATAGAAATATAGGTTTTTATTATTTTTATGAATATATAAAAAAATCACTACACGCGAAGCAATTATACTTTGAATATACCTTTAAATAAAAACCCAAAACGATACTATTATGTAGATGAAATAGTTATTTTCACGTTATATTAAAATAATATGTTATATGATTTAACTAGATTCTCGTCATCAAAATCGGCACTCCTGGAAAAGTTTCTGAACTCTTCTGTAGAGTCTATAGAGTCAATATTTCGCAGTCTTGGTTGTCTATATTTAAGCCTATGTTTAAGACGAACCTCTTTATTGGTTGGTATCTTCTATCCTTGAGACAGGGCCAACTCAACAAAGTCGCCCCAAGTTTTACATATAGGACGCCAGTAGAATCAACTTACAGCACGTGTAACAATTCGTGGTTATATCTTCCTCGCACATACTATCTTTCTTGCATGCGGCTGTGAAGACCATTCTCAGTATCCTTTTATTCTCTTAATATTCCAGTTCCTCTTAAAGATGTCCAGTTTTCTATCATTTTTTATTAGGCTCAGCATTCCGACCAATAGGTCAATATTAGCCTGGGTTCTTTTATAATAGATATAATGAATTAACTATAATTTATTGAAGTTAAAATTATAAAAGTCGCCACAAAAATAGTACCTAGTGCTGGCAATTTTTATGTTTTATTTAAATTTTGATTTGAATATATTTCTCCATTTTGGAAAAAACGGTTTGTAGCAAAGTTCTGAAGATGCTTTGTGAACTTTTCAATCAGGTCACCATTGAGGCGTGAAAAAGTTTTGAAGATTTCGCTAATTTCATTGCGGTCTGAAGCTTATCAACAAATATTTTATTTAAAGTGCATAATGAATGTGGAATGGGTCAAAATAATGAAGTTCATACTTATACTGAATCTGAGTAATTTAAATATACATTATTCATAATGAATTATTCGCGAGCGGAATAAAAAATATATATTAGGATCAATATAATATCTGAATATAAAAAAATCTTCAAATACTATTACTAGTACCATAAAATTAAGTATATAAGTAACGATGTTTTAAGTAAAGCAAATTTTTGTAAACTTTATTTTAGATCTAATCGATTGACTTGAGTGATTTTTTTTGCTACATAAATTGCTACTAAAATAGTTCAATGAAGCTGCACTTGCACCAACCACGGAGGTTTTTAAACTTCGAAATGTGACACCAGCCTCTGCCTTTGCTACTCGTACGTTCACCATGATTTTTTTTGCATAACAAGGGGGATGGTTTACTTTTGACATATCTGTAATATTCTGGTTTTAATACCATCTAGATTTTTTCGAGTTAGGTAGTATATTATTTATAAGTAGATTATTAAATACAATGTCCTATGTAATTGAAAATTTTAAAATGAAAAATAAAGTAATGAAGAGAATGTTATTATAATCACTCCAATTAAAATACGTACAATATATTTATTGTACTAAATTATATATAACATAATTATATATATAATTATGTTATAACATATCTTCGCTTCTTTGTTATATGGGTTACTTTGCTTATTATAAAATATTGCTTGGTAATGGACCATTCAAAATTTAGAAGGTCAATTAGTTCGGTACAATTAATTTCACGTAAAATATGTATAGAAATTGTGTGCGAGAAGATATTGTGAGCAAACTATAAAGCGGACTTTGAATAATGGCTCTATTTGCATATTGAATTTTAAACATGAAATTTCCTTAAAATATGCATCAAAATTACGTTTCTCCACCTTTATGTAAAAAAATGATACAAAGTAAAAATAAGTCGTAGATTCAGGAACCGACGCTACATAGTTTTGGACGATACATACTGATTAAAATTAGAGTAGGTACCTTGTTGTTATTTGAAAGTCAAGTACATATTAATGTCATTATTTTAAGACATACCTAACTATTTTCCTTTCTTAATAAACCATTTTTTTATTCAACGAATAATTCACAAAATTTCAAGAATGAAACATTCCATAATAATATATTGAACAAACATAACTAAAAACAGCTCAGATATATATATACCCACTAGAAAAAAATACATTTGAAAAAAATACGATGCTCGACGGGATTTGAACCCGTATTGTTAGCAGGTTGAAGTAGACGTTATCACTTAATATTTGGCAAGAGCCAGGCGTCGGTTAGTTCTTATGTCCACAATGTTTTTGTTGTTGTTATTTTTTTAAAATAAATTAATATTATGTAATATTATAATATGTACTTATAGGAAAAAATATCATCTTCATGCCGTTAAATAATTTATGAAATAACTGTCTAGTTTTCTGTTTGACGAAGTTGAGCAGTAATTATTATTTATATATCCATAAATAGCGCATGTCCACTAAAATGATATTTATAAAGTTTTAGATACAAATAAGATTGTACAATAACTTACTTAATATAAATAAAAAAGGTAAACTATACAAACTTAACCATATTAATTAAATATTCTTCTTCTTCGATGGCGCTACAGCTCAAGTCGAGCCTTGGCCTCCTCCACTGCCGTCCTCTAGCCGGAACGCTCCCCCACACGTCTTTTCCAGTTCCTAATTTTTAGCAGCTGGTTAGCTACTTTTGTAATGTTAACCCCCCGTCGTGTGCGTGGCTTTTCCACTGGCCTTTTCCTCCCTGGGTTTCCTTCGAGGATCTTCTTCGGTATCCGTGACTCAGGTATGCACTAGACATGGCCTGCCCAGTTTAGCCTCTGGAGTTGTATGAAGGTGGAGAGTTTTGAATCTTAGTATAAGCGGTATAGTTCCGTGTTGTACCTAATTCTCCACTCCCCACCATCATTCAAGGGTCCGTATATCCGCCTCAGGATCTTTCTCTCAAAGCATTCTACCATTTCAGCTGCTTTCATATTTAGCGTCCATGACATTAAATATTACAATTGTGTAAAACATAATTATTATTATATTATAAACAAAATCCACATTATCATTTAAAAAAAAAGGTCAAATAAAATGAACACATTAAAATATAACGGACATGCTGACTACACAAAAAACAACAAAAGTATTTATTCCAATATTTTGAGCTCTTGATAGAATGTATTGAACATATCAATAGATGAAATATTTATAAAATAATAATTTTTGATATTGAAAAGTATAAGTTTGTTTAATAAAAAATACAATGAAAAGGCCACAATTTTTCATTTGTATAGTGGAGATACAAAACTGGGCCATACCCAAGAGTTCAATCTTATCAAAAATATTGAATTTACAAATTTAATTAAATAGCTGATTTATCTCTAATAAATTACTGATTTAAGCTGGAATGACTGTATATAGTGATTGGATAGAACACTAAAACTATATCTTATGCTGATTGGTGTAAGGAAATTAACCAGTTTATATTAGCACTAAAATATAATATTATGAATGACATTCCAATGCTATCAGATGTCACATATTTGGGTAATACACAAGCTGCGAAATGTTTATAATTATAAAAATGATATTTAATAAATATAAATGACAATAAAATTACAATTTATGCGCAGACAAATATATTTTATACAATATTGCACTTTACTTTTTATCTGATTGAAACAGATGCATATTAAAATACCGTCGGGCTGCATAATTCTCATTTAAATCAAATTTTCAAATTTAATCAACGCTAAAGCTCAGCCGAAAAATTTAAAATGCATTAGATCTGTGTAACAGTAATTGGATAGTAAAAATAATATTAACACAGCTAGATGAACTAAAAAAATATAGTGAAATGGTTTAAAAATATATTATAAAAATATATGTTTTGAAAAATTAAACGTATATGATAGAAAACCCAAGAAATAAATTAAACAATTTAATTCAATGTAATTAAGTATTTAACTTTAAAACGGAGTTTAAATAAGTACGAGTAAATGCTACTTCGATAATTAATACCTCCATAATCAAATAAACGTGTTATTATCGTTAAAGTCAAAAATATTAACTTTACAGAGAGAGCACTGTTTAAAATGAATGAAATGAAATTTAAATGTCTCCATTAGATGCATTAGTATAAAATTAAAAGGACGTACATAACATGCTATATTGAGATTATTACATTTTTATTAATACATGGAATATTTAAAATATCTATTATAAGCAGTGGCGGCTCGTGGATAAGATATCTGGGGGTGCTGCGGCTGATTAAAAATAAAAAAAATGTTTATTTGGATTATATTTTACTATTAACATCAAAATTAAATAAAAATTATTAATTATATTAATATGTAATTAAAATAAAGAGCTTTGCATAAATTGCTTGCAGAAATAAATTTTAACAATGTTAATAAATCAATAAAGCTATATTTCTTTCCTCCGCTGTCGCGCGCGTGCTCTCGTATGAACGCAGAAACTGTGATACACTGTCGGGCCTGCAGTACCGATCAAGCTCCCAGCTGCGTGCTTCACTCCCCGCACCCCTCCTGCGCCAATTCGAGCATATTCGTTTGAAAACGGTACTGCAGTACCGCGGTGTATTATAATTAATGTATGTATCGGTGCGCGGGCGAGCTTAATTCACGCTTAAATAATATTGATATTTTCATATAATATATATAAATTTATGTATATAATGATATTCCATTTTTCTCAACTTGCTTGGGGGTGCTGCAGTTTCGCAGTGCATATGGACGAGCCGCCACTGATAATAAGTGTTTTGCCCAAGATGCATTTCAAGTGTCGGTTCAATACCTTAGAATATATAATATAATATACATTATCAATGTTGTAATTACGGCCTTTATCTTTAGTCGACGCGCAATTATAAATTTTATATACCATGTGGTTTCAAGCACCTAACTTCTTTCTTTTGTTAAAATTCCGCACTGACAAAAAATATTTTTCTCTGTATAAACTCAAATTTATGAACAAGTATTGAATAGCAAGAATATTAATCAATTTGCTGTTTGAAATATCTGAAATATGTTTTTTTATTAAACGGTGAACTAGTTGGTAAAGCTTCCATATTATTCTTTAATGAGTTTGTCTTTGATCCAGAACAAGAATCCAATGAGATGAATGAATATCTGACAATTGTTCCCCATAAAACGTTTGTTAATAATATTTCCGCGTAATGGATGCTAAATGCTCTACTGCATAGAACTTACTCATTCACAACAAGAAATAATATAATATATAATGTGATTCATTTGAATTGACATCGTTATCGGTAACGGTTTTTCGAATTTTCACTCTCATAAAAAAATCGCATTTCATAAAGGTCAATAGAAAACTTATATGAACTTTATCGAAATCCAATCATCATTCATTCCAAATTATTCAATAAAAGGGGATTCCATTGAAATCCGCAATGTTTTTTTATGAAAAAATTTTACGCCGAGGCAGCGGGATATCTCCGGTCTAAAAATCCTGTTTGCATATCCTCATACAGCCGTCGACATTTTTCCAATCTCAAACGATTGATTGATTCACACGATATCAAAACAGATTTATGTTCATCCGTATGCTTCTTCTCTACGGAACAACTTTTACGGAAGAATACCTACATCATTTTTATATACAAAATTTTACGAAGTCAGATTCTGTATTTTGCACACAGTGAAGATTTATATACCTTTATTACGGCGGTCATATAAATATTTGTATTGTATTAAATAGTTCACATTATTTGATATAAAAGAGTTCCACAAACCTCCAATTTTTCTACGTTTGTTTATATCTTTATAAACGCTATATTCATAGCTTTTATAATAACAATTGTTTATTTTAATTATGAATGAGGATGACAATTATTAATACCTACTATTAAAAAAATATACATACAAAACTAAAAACAATAAATATATAAGTATAAATACATTTAAAAAATCTACTTTAGAATCTACATCATACACAGGATATAATACATAGTAGAGATAAATAAACAAAATAAAAGTGATTTTTCTAAAAAAGAAAAGATAAAATGAACGATAAGACAGATATTATGTTGTAGGTACCCAACATAAAAATAATATTTACTGTACTACTTGAGTCTCCGAATGTGTTGTGTATTTGAATGAATCCAAAGAATTGAAGAATATATTATGAGGTATTTAGCTTTATGAAATAAATGTGAAATCGGTCACAATTACGTTACAACTTATTTTGAGAGAGGACACGAAACTATTTAAATCATATGGACAACCTCGGGGTAGAAAAAATCAAAAACAGTTTTAAACATAATCAGTAGTTTGATGCATTGATATTAGGATTTAGGAATCTATTATTTTTATCAAATTACCTATACACAATGATTTTACCTGGATTGTTAATTGTCTAGTTAATAAAACGTAGACATATGTTCTAGAAGTGAACGTAAAAGACAAATATTATATACTATATACGAGTTTTATTATTATGATGAATTTAAATTCACTTGAGAAGGTCAAGATAAAACCATACATATTTATATATCAAATACTAGTAGGAATATCTCAAAGTAAATAGTTTAAAAATATATAAATAATAGCTTTTGAGTAAATTTATTATCAACGTCTTAAGGACCTCAATAAAATCTCAAGTATAGCAGATTTATTTATACGTCTTAAATCATAATTTTTAAAAATATATATTGGTCATTACCAATTTTTTCAAAGCTATCTACTTAAAACCATGTTGTGTATTTTTTTTAAATATGTCCAAACGCTTCAATCGTTCAATAATATAATGGTTATCATTTAATTATTGGTGGCAAATTCTAGCTCTTATCTAATAAAAAATATTGCCTTTTATTGGTTCGGAAAAAATAAAATAATGGAAAAAAAAACATCTTGAAAAAATAGGGTGGTATTTTATCAAAGTGTTGGAAATACAAAGATATCCTACGGCGATTCCAGTCGCAAGGGAATGTCCCTCAGTAGTGTGAAAATCAAATCACTACACACCAGAATATCTGATTCCAAATTTGTTTAAAAGAAAACAGCAAGAAATATTTTTTTCCACCCTTGATAGTTTATTTCATGTCGGGGGATTTTTGGGAAAAAGAAGTTTCAACAAATATAGTTCTCCAATTCGTATTAATATAGGTATATATATATCACATAATACGCTTCCATATTATATGGAAATACAGCCTGAATAGTTTTCGACAATTTTAATAAAACTTTAGCTATTGGCCAGACTGAAACTGGAATAAGAATAAGATAATCATATATTTTTAGGTCCTTGATCAAAATATCCTGTCCAGACATAGGTAAGTAAATTACTGTGTAAATGATTGAATCCTTAATTTTTCTGTATGTTTGTTTAGAATACTTCTTATTTAGCTATAAAACGAATGATGCTAGAAATGCTATGATACATTTAAATTGTATACGACTTACGTTTGAATTTTATTTTCTATTGATCTTTAAAAAATAGATCATAGTTAAAACTTATTTAAATGCCATTGTTTTTAAAGTCTCTTTCACAAAGTAAAGAATTATTTCAAAGATTGTGACTAAACTTGAGAAAAACAAAACTTTCAGTTTGATCAAAAGTTAAGAAAGAAAAATGTTGAAACCACAAGAAACTCTACAGTTTGACAAAGAAATACTACGGCGACTTATGCTAAACTTATTCTCACGCGTAGAATATTTGATCATTTTGGTCAAACTTAAAAAAAACTTTCACGTTTCCATTTCAATCTATATGTAGGTAGGTGTTATATATAATATAATTATTTTATAATATAAGAGGGACAAACAAATACAGATTTCTTGCTACAGGATACACAATTCCATTCAATATCTGCACAAAAAATGGCTATTGATAGACATCTGACAAACGTTTATAAGGATCAAGTTTATAGTAAAGTATGTAGAGTTTAGTTTTAAATACATACACTATATATTTATTTTACGGTTATCTGACGTTAAGATATAGATTTATTGGTGAGAAAAAACGTCATAATGGCGTATTTGGAATTGATCCTTCTTAAAATGCAGATAGAGTTTATTTGTCGGTTAATTTCGTCTGTATTTATCTGTATATTATGAAAGAATAAAAAGATATGGGATAAATCTGGCAAACTAAACTTAGGGCAGACTAAATTTTGGTCATTCATCGTTTAAATATTTTTTTTTTACTTTTTTAGAAGTTGGACATTTGAAGAAGTCTATTTTAGTCTCTATTTATACTCAATAGTACAAATATACATAAAGGTTGTTAATTTAAAGATTTAAGTTGTATAACAAATTATTTATAAATAGCGTGCAAAGGAAGGCTTCAGTATTACTTAAATAAGTATAACATGGTGTATGGTAATGCTTTCTTGTTAGTTAGAATACAAATTAATAATGATTACTAAATTCAGACGCGCGCCACTTCTTGTAGAAACATTCACGTATATCAGGCATGTCCAAAGCATTGATCGCGGGATGGATTTTGGTCGATAGCACCATATTAGGAATTAAGTTGTGAAAATGTAAAAACCGCCTACATTCAGTTGTAATATAATAACCAAATACCCATTTATATATTTATTTACTTAACCAGATTAATTGACAGTCATCTTCAAAATAACCAAGAAGAAACCAGCGTGACCTCGTTGTATCATTTCATTTGCAGTATCACTCACGGCTTGCCGTAAGAGTGAGAGATAACGAATATGTAATTTCCCGCATCTTAAGCGGATGCTAAGTTTCCTCTTACCGTCGCGCAGTAGTCTCTTTGCACAATACGATAATAGTTTGTCGATGAATGCAATGAGTGCCCAAAAGAAGACCAAAATATGTATTTTTACAACGAATAGAGAAAAATTCAAATTTATTTATTTTACATAATATAGTAAAATTTACAAATTATAAATTTAAGATGTTCACAACATGACATTTAAAAATAAAGAAATATTATCAAAACAGTGTCAAAAACAAAAAAATAGAAATATTATAAAAAAAAACAGTAGAGAAGTAAAAAAAAATATAAAGTAGATACAGGGAAGTAAACCGAATGAGCTAAGTAGATCCTATTTAAAAGTTTATAAAACAACGACCACCTATGCTCATCTTCACGTAGGGGGCATATTCAAATTGACTTCTTTGACAAAGTTATTGCCATCATCAATGGCAGGCTAGTTCTACACCTTATGAGACCAACAAACTGATACTCCCGATGTCTAAGATAGTTATCAGGGACACACAGGTCCAAGTTCCATAACTGGCAGAGTTCTCATTTATACCGCGTATAAGTCGGAAAAATACGTGGTCAAATATTAATATCTTCTAGTGTTTAAACTACAGTATGTATGTATACCTAAGAGGAAGCCATTTGGATAAAGCTACTGATAGTATCCATACAACCAAGTATAGGACATACGACAGTACAACAAGTAAAGGAGTTTCAAAAATTATTTTGAACTGGCTCCACCATAAGGTCGTATTTCAACTGATGCGGGTCTCAAATAATCGAACCCCTCTCAAACCGGCTTAAATAATACCGTAAAGACCCGGGAAAATGCTTTTGTTTAATTTGTAATGCGTCAGTGTCCTCATGCAAATATAATACGTTTATCCAAGTTAAAGAATGACAATGGAAGAGTGTGATAGATTGCATACAGTTTTGATACTGGATAGTAGATGACAGCCAACTTGTAGTTGGATATACCTGACGTACATAGTGTAGTCCCGAAAAGCCGGCTATAAAGTGGGATATCCAAGTTAAGTCAGTCCAAGGCAAACAGACGGCGCAATTAGGTGGCTGCGAGTCGCACTGAATTAACCAGTGCACTCACTACAAACACAAACACAACAACGTGGTAGTTGGTTATGTTATTGTTTGATTAATTCACTATGTATGCGGTGAATAAGATGGTCCTACTGAATTCATTGGTTAATTAAAAACTTAGTACGTATAATTATTCTAATATCGCCAGTAGTATACATTCTTTTCTTGATTTAATACATAAGAACCGATAGCCAACATTGTAACGCAATTCGATTAATACTTCATGTAAGAACTACTAGTTAAAGTTGTTGTAATTAAGTAGAATGGCTTACATTATTTTTGGAAAAGAATACTGGCGCAAATCCAGAGGTTACAGGTTTAAGTCCTGTAGGGTATCGTATTTTTTTCATAAAAAAAGATTTTTTTTCTAGTGGGTTTTCTCTTCCAAATTTTGTATTATTAATGGATAATTGTTTAATAAACACAAAAGTGCAATGAATGGCACCAATGTTATTGTGTCGGTTACCTTATATATTCACAAAAAATAACTGATATATTAAATATTGGGAACAGAGAATTTATTGTATTAAGAGATTCATACAACATTTTACAAATGAATAGCTACTAATTAATGTAAATATTCTCTACTTATTTAGGTATGAATCTAGTTTTTAAACGGTACCAGTGAAGCTTATAAAATATCTCCGATTATGTAAATAATTTTAATTAATGAAACTTAATATTAGTCTTTATGATATAGAATTTATAATAATATACATAGCATTTTGTTAGTATTCCCAATAATGATTTTTGTCATTGTCATGACAAATAATAATACTTTTTATAATGTAGGTTTGTATTGAAATTTTTTTATTTTTTTAAAATTCAATAGTATATTATTTTACCCTTCATTTTGATTATATACCTATTTATCAAGAGAGTGTTTCTGTCAAAGTAACAACGTTGCTACTACGTAAGTAATTTATTCTGTCTCGATAGATTATAAGTTATTCCTTATATTAAACGATAATCCTTGTTGATGAAAACAAAGCTTTTCCTTTATAATATTACATTATGCAGTAAAATCCAAAGTTTTTCATCATATATGTACACTTACTATGACGGTTTTGTTAGAATTTTCCGATGCAACTCTTTTTATTACCATTAGACCATAAAATTAAGTCAAGCACGGGAAATCTCAAATTCTTTGAAGACTTTATAGCGTCATTAAATACTTTGAACGGGAACTCCGGGTCCAAAATATCTTTCACATTTTCTGTATGCATGGAATTTTAAAAATTCACGGTATGGTTTTTATTAGATCGTTTAAATATTAATAAGATAAAGTCAAATACTGATATTTTTACTGTCTTTAAAATAAATACATATTATATATATTTTGCCTTACAAATTTTAGTTTTGCAGTACGTATATTATAATTATTAACTCTAGATTAAACTACTTATCAACTAATGTAGACATTTTCAACCGGTACATTGCTGTATTATTACTAGTGGGTCGTGAAGGTCACGGAGGGTTGGAAAGTATGCCGCAAGATATTGTTGCGTATACTTATAGCTCCTGTATAAGTGCATGGACTTACTCCCACCAATAGTGTATATTTATTTAAAACTATCGCGATAATAACTGTCTCTCCAAACTCATTTTTCAAAAAGCGTAAGCGAGACGTAGTTTTGTCATTGTATGGTGCTATTTGACAGATTCAGACAGGTTCGGACAAGTTCGTATATAATCGGTATACGTCAAAATATTTTATGCGGTGTAGTTCGTATTTCTTCCGGCAGGTTCGCCTCTATCGTTCTACTGTGCATGCGCACCATCATAAAAGTACCAATTATTGCGTGATAATTCAAAAGCTTCTGAACTTTTTTGATACTTGCATGCGATCTTACAACTTGCACGATAATACGTATGTATACGTGCATTTTATTGTTATGGTCGTGATAATATGTATTGTCAGCAGTAAATCCATGCACGTGTAAACGGGGTATTAAATTAGTTATTTTTCAGATTTTGACAATCACTGAAGAACCGTCGACCTGTGTCTATGGGCAGGTGATATTGTGAAAATCTTAAAATTGCAATTTAAAATGTTCATTTAAATAAATAAATGAATTTTATTTAAAAATAAGCTTTGAAAAAGTAGCTTAATAGCTTCCGATAGTTAATATTTAAAAAATCCAAATTATTATATGTTTTCCATAACCCTAATGCATTTATAAATATTATGCTATTACCGTTATTCTGCCAGGCGAATATTACAATGGATTTCTCAATACCTTTAGCATGCGGGCGGTATTATGTAGAGATCGCATATTATATATGGTATTTGGTTACGATCTTGGACATGAAAACGTAGAATTATTTATATGTAATATTAAAATATGGCTAATTATTTTTCAGTGTGCCGTAAAATAGTATGGCATGGTGGGAAAAATTTTGAGAAACGCTGCTAAGATTATACTTGAGATTTAATTGTACATGAAATTATTTTATATATAAGATAAAAAAACCTATATTTTACTTCATAAAATCTTGAAAGATTTAATTTTTTATATAGTTACTTTCAACATTTATATCAATGAAACTTTGTATTTATTTATAATTCAATTGATAATAGTGATTATAGATTTTATTTGAGCTATCTATAATATTTAATTGAATTTCTATGTTTAACAGTTATGTTTTTTTTTCTTGTTTTTTTTTAAATTTAATTTTTTAATATAACGACTCACGGTAGATGGCTAATGCTAATGAAATAAGTTTATTTTAACGTTTTTTTAAACTTCAGATTCACAATTTGGCATATTAACGATTCTTACTACATCAGGTAAAGTTCAAAGGTTGAAGCATTCAAAAGTCGAGCTGAAATCTTTCACGTGCCAACAAGCTAAGGCTATTTGTCGCGAAGGTAGCTGTGGTATACGTCCCCTTAGAATAATAAAAACTTGAATAATATCCGCCGCTTAGCATTAATTTTCTCGCAGAAGCGTGTTTGTATATTATGAAAGCTTTACACGATGAAAAACACACTGAGAAGTTTTCCTTAGTGGGATTATTAGATTTTGATTTCAGACGCATGGAGTTAATAATGTTTTCTTGTAAGCCATTATGCCTCTAAATGAACTTGTTTAAGAAACATTTTGATTTTAATTTCATTATGGAAAATAAGCACGTTTGTTATTTTTATTCTTCTTTCATATTGTTATTCTTTTGACTACGTCTTTTAATTACTCTGAAATGGGTGGGAACTGCATAATTATGCTGAATCATCTTCTTCTATTTTTCTCCAACAAACGTGATTCTCTGAAGCCTTTCTCTAGTTTTGGAATTAAAGATGGCTCATACTTTCTTCCTCCTGGCTTCCCAATAAAGACCATTTTTGACATCCCTTTCTCAGTCTCAAAGGTTTTTTGTGAGTTAAGAGTTTTTTAATTCTGGCATATGCAGAACATATTATCTATTACCTGATCATAATGTACATACTCTTCCTATCAGTCTCGCAAAGATTTTGCAATTAGTACGCACAATTTTGATTACATACGCTATATAACTCTACATATGACATTTTATACATATTATGGATCAGGTTTCTCCAATCAGATAATACTTGTAAAAAGAAGGCGTATTCGCGTTGATGCTCAGTTACTATATAATTTGTTCAGTGCTCTGTCTAGGACACCCTCATTTTAACATAGATTACTTTTTTATTGGCAGGGCCTACCTTGAAAAATTGTAATGCCGAGGTGTCACACGAAAGTGTCAAGTTTTTGGTAACATCTACTTTACAATACGCCGTAAAATTAAGCTGTTGCGAAAGGGAATGACATCATAAACGGACATACTACCACTTATCTATCGCGTGCGGGTTAATAAAATTCATTTGATATTAAAAATAACAGAGTTATAGTATTTTTTATTATGACGATTTATAGGTGATTCGGTTCGAAATTAAAAAAAATGGACTGATAATTTATCACCCAACTGCGATAATAATAATTGATGTATAATAATATGTTTTATGATTTTTGCAGAGACCAGAAATTATTATATATTTCAAAAACCGTTTATGTATATCTAAAATAATATTTTATAAAATTGTATGTCATCTTTGTTTAATACAGACATCCTTTTCAAATAGGATACTTATCCTGCGGCAAACGAATCGGTAAAGGACGTGACATTTTCAAGCAAACAACTTAGTTCACTTCCAGAAGCAGAGCATACCCATTTTAGTAGGCAAATACCTACAATAAACTATCATACTCGTAATATACTATTTGAACCAAAACAGTACATTAATAATTTACTTCATTTGAACTTTACGTAAGCAAATATGTTTAAAGACCATTTTGTTAAACGTAGTTAGAGCAGTGATTAGAATGGCCACGGTTTCGAATCCGAGACTTGATAAAATTCCATTAATATAGATTTTTTTATCCATGAGTTTACCGATTGGTAAATTTGTAAGTAAATCTATCTAAAACTAAGAAAGTCTACGTAATCATTGTTGGATGAGTATTATATAACTTGTGGTATATTTACATTTTTAAACATTCTATTATGTCACATCATGTACTTAGGTAAGTATACAAAAACTAGGTTTCTAAATATTAAAAAGAATAGACGCCAGTACATAAAATCTGCCCTTAATCAAGAACATAAAATCATAAGGCGAGAGATAAGGACAGTACACGTGTTTATTGATAATCTCTTTCACACTAAGATTATGGTGTAAAGCCACATGTAGGAAAAAGACTTGCGACCCCTTTCGCTCCATGACTATAATCTAGACCCCCCACGGCTAAGGATATCCTTGGATCTTCAGTATGATGTATTGCTGAACATTTTACTTTAACGGGTACCCTCGGACCGTACAAATTCAGTTATTATGTAACGTCTCTTTTAAAACTATAATAGAGTCCGTTTAAAATTGAAAGGTGATGAAGAAATTCACCTCTTACTAAACTAAGTGCATTTTTAAACCCATCCATGTTTTAAATATATATATCGTTTCTGCAAACCATGGGTCACTAAATATAAATAATTGTTAATAACTATGTCTCTTTATTTTGTTCTGTTTATAAGATTATACTTAGATATATATTTAAACTTGCAATGAATGTTTGTCATCTTATCTAAATTACAGTGTTTTCTTTTTACCAAACTATCTTACTCAATTGTTTTTCATACTTAAAAGAAAGCACATGGTATTGATATACTTACATATATGCATACAATCATATTTAATTCCTTTTATATTTCAGATTTGTAATGGTAATTCTTCACAGTTAGCCAAATTGACGTTATAGCGCAATCCTACTTCTGGATATTAACAGTTTTCTAATCTTTATTTTGTTTCTATACAATATATCATAATATTCTACATTTTATTATTTTACATTTTTAATTCTTCTATCCAAGTGCTACAATATGTGTCTCAATTTATTTATTTAAAATTACTATTTATTATGTAAAAAAGAACTTATGTAAACACATAAAATTATTACATATTATACTTATTATTAATTGTAGGTACACATGAGCAGCGGGAACAGAAATGGATATTTTAACCTTTGGATTAGTAAAGATAAATGCATTACTGCATAATACATTACATCTATCTTTAATACTGCTTTTTTTCTTCAAATGTATTCATATATATATACAACATTAAGATCAACAATGATCGATGAATAGATTTAGCTAATACAAATAGATTTTTAGAATGTAATGCAAAAATTATACAGCAATTATTCTATCTCCAACTAAATATTCTAGTAATATTTCTGTCTTTAAGTAGCTATATTTGAACTTGATATATATTATACACGTATTTTTGACGATTTTTATTGATAATATGTCATAAATCCAATAAATGCTCTTGTTTTATTGTGAACAAAATAAAAGTAGGCCATCGTTAATTATAATTTGATGAAAGAGCATTCAGCCGAAGCTACTGGAACTATTTTGTAGACCAATAGCTCGAAATGCTATGCAAAATTATCACTGGTTTCCGATATAAGAAGATTGATAGCTATTTTTATTAAATCTGACGTACAACATGCTTCAGCTTCGAGACACAAACCAGGCCCAAGTTTTGCACCTGGGATAGCTGCCCCTCCCAAACATCCCTTGTTTTGCTACTGTATATGAGCCAATACTAATACCTACTATAAATAAACTGATGTTATTTCTAGTAATATATATTTAAAATATTAAAAAATATATAATTCTTTATTGTAGGTGTATAAAATTATGTAGGTACCAATGGGCTGCGGTATATTTTGAGATCGGACATGTTCTTAAGTATAAACCTACATTGAAATCATGAGTGGTATTTTGATGTAGCCAGGTACCTATGTATTTTAATTTGTAATGAATGTTATTTCAATTTTAAAATACATTATTACATAGTGACGCTGTTATTTTTTCCCCAAATAAATTAAACGTTGATGACACCGTCTTAAAAATACAGAGCACAAAAAATATATAACCAAATAGACAAGTCTCACACCACATTTAATCCCATATGAAGCAGTAGCGGACAACTTTACTAGTATGTCGTTCAATTTATTTATTGTTTTTGTGTAACTTATACTATCATATTATATGAACATCTTAGAATCATTGTGGCATACGCCGCTTTCGCAGGCATATATGGATTGCACGCCAATGGTAGGTATCTACAGACATGTATTTCAATATTTTACTATGAAATGTCTGAATCTCTCCCAGAGATTAATCGCAGTGTCCCATTACGTAGCGGAACACACTTTAACAACCAATGATTTAAAAGCATGTCTGCAATATGTTTTTTTGTATTATATGTTTTAAATACTTGAACTTATCAAAACAAACTTATTATTCTAGCGTTTCTATTATAAAATAATACTTATTAAACGAAAAATCGTTTAAAATAATCTTCTTTCTACGAAAAACAAAAAAAAAACTGATTCCCCTGTGTGATGGAAAAAGAACGGATAGTAGTTTTATCAAGCTTTAAAAACGTTAGCTAGAAAATTAAACTGCTCTGCAAACAAAAAGTGTCGCCTGCATTAAACTAGATTTTCAACAAAAAATCACGTCACTAAAGATAGTGAAAAATAAACGTAAACAGTCAAGAACGTAGCTGGATTTAAAAATTATCATATTAATATTCCTAAAACTGTTATAGAACTTTTATAAAGACTTAAATAATTGTATTTAATATTATGTTTTACTGAATTTTCTTAAATATTTTGGAAATTTACGTTGTACGCAATACACATAAAATTGCTATATTTATTATCAGATAAAAAGGGGATAAACATGAAATTAAATGATGTGTATTATATAATTAGAACACGCAACGTTTGACATATAAGAATATTCTTGACATCAAGTAGACATGAAAAAAAAATAGGCACTTTAGGAATAAGGAAAATTGTGTAATGAATCTAATTTAATATTTTAAAACATGAAATTTTCCGTCTTATAAAAATATATTAATTTTTCGGAATTGAAAGTATTTCAATAAATTACATTATGAAAAATGAAATTAAAACATTCTGCCTACACTTGAATAGTGCTTGTATCTACAAAAATTATTAAGTAATAAATTTTCAGAAATTTGGAAATCCTACTAAGCTTAAATTATTTACGTTCATTGAAACGTTAACTATTATTTAAATAATTCCTAGAATCAATTTGGGCAAAAAAAAGATCGATACTAATTTGAGTAATTTCAATCTACAATTTTATTGATTTAGATATTGAAAAGGTATAATTAAAATAATATTTGGAGGCAAAATTAGAACTAAGAATATTTTTTAAAATGTAGGTATGTTTTTTATTAAAATATTAATTAGGTATTTAAAAATTATCCCAGTTTAAAAAAATTGTTAGTTAAATTTTTTTTTTAATTAAAAATCTTTTTTGGATTTCAAAATTTCAATTTTGAAAGTAGAGACATAATAATTTTATATATTATCAAAAAACTTTAATTCAACATTGTACAATTCAACTGAATTGACATAATGTACATACTGTTATAAATGTCCAAAATATTGAGTGGATGCTATTTTGAGAAATTTAAAAATATATCATATTATTTGCACTGATTTTTAAATGCTATTACTGATTGTATATTCTTGGTGGAAAGATATTACATATATTAATTAAAATGAAATAGTATATCAAATATTTATTCAACAGAAGAATAACTTAATATCACATAAATAATAATAATACATACATATAAATAATGTGATGTTTACATATAATTGGGCAAATTTTTTTTTTGTTTACACCATCATTTTTTATACATAATAAAATAGAATTTATAAAATTTGAAGGAGATACCTATAAACCAACTATCTAAAAATATCTATCCAGTATTTTAGTGTTTCTAAATATTTCAAAATATTCATCTTGTAGCAAAATATTCGATACGAACGGTATCAATCTTTGTTGACATCTACCCTGCAAGGCAGGCATTATTTATCGTTAACCCAATCCCCAGCGAAGGTTTCGTGATACATATTTCATGCAATGAGTGAGATGCATACCCCAAAAAGCTATTGTCAATTACTAACTTTACATTAAGAGATCTAATCTGAATTAGTGGGAGCTTTTAAACATGCACAAATATTAATATAATCTTTAAACGTTGAATTAAGCATCAGTGCAAAACCAGATTCAAAATTTACAAGATCATTTTATTATGTTTTACCCAATGACTTTCTCATTTTAATTTTTTCAAAGTGAAACCTAAGTAATTTTTTTTTCTCACATTGTATATATCAAACGAGGGATGAAGAACCTGTGAGTTGATAACTGGCGTTCTTTTGAATGAATTAAAAATTCCATTTGTTAAAGCTTATTGGTACCTACATAGTAGTTATTTTTTTTATAAAATAACTACTATAAAATAAGTGCTAACAGCTAACGTTATACGACTTTCGACCAATTTAAAACGTATATTAATACTTACTAACCAGATAATATAATCACAAATCTGTACACATTTATATTTTATTTGATACATAATAATTAATATTATAGAAGAATGTCTAATAGAAGAATGACGAAATTGTTATTTATTGCTTCACTTATGTTTTTCAACAGGTTATTAAAATTACGTTTTAATAGTACCTACCTAATGAATTATTATATGTATATCTATTAAATATAATAAATTTTGATAAATTATAACGTAGGTATCAGGTACTAATTTATTTGAATTATTCATTGTAATTACTGATTATATAAATGTTAAATTTTTAATAACAAACAAAATAATTACAATAAAAGAGGTATTCAAATTACAGAATTTTTAAAATAACACAAAATTAAATTGAGGTAAGTGTTGGATATCGTAAATAAACGGCCATAGCGGGTAAATGTTTCTCGGTTCATCTTGTGGTAAAAAAAATATAGCCAAAATCGTGGATGCATTACCTATTGAAATTTACATACCGCTGTGTAGACTAAATACCTGAATGACACTCACCTGTTTTTCAATTATTTAATAGGGATGCTTCGAGGTGCATAATAAGCTGATTTGAACAAAGAAAGCATAGAAGTTTTCTATACTGTTAAGGATCTCATGGTTTATAGGTTTTGAACACCGATTATCGGATTCCAAAATTGGACGTCACAATCTTATATTATTATTATAGCTTCTCGGCTTCTATCGACTAAGCGGCTAAAGCATGATTAAGAGATAAATGGCTCACAGTCTATTTGACTGGATTTTCAGTTAAGGCGAAATATAGTGCTACTGCAGAATTACTAATTAATTAATACCTACGTATACCCAAGAGAAATTTGTTGATTATTTTTAAAAATATGTAAAAAATATCGATATTTATGGAATATAGAAAATATGTGTTGACTTTAAACCCCCTTTTTATTACTAAAAGTTTTTCGGTATTGTGATAATTATTGTTAAGCTCCTTTATATGCCTCTACATACAAAAATACTTTCAACATATAGTAGAGTGATCGCGGATACTCCATAGTTCAATCATAATGAATATTTTTAAAAAAAATTCATTCAAGACCATGTCGTTTTATTGAAATTGTCAAAAATATCCACACCCAGTCGATAAAATAATATCTTAAAAATTGTGATCCAATCATTCCACCGAATTTTTGAAACAACGAAAAATATTACTTTTTAGGCATGTTTAGTCTATTTTTTATAGATTTGGAGACAAATTTTAATTTATAATATTAATGACTCGAAGGAGTAACAAATGTAAAGTATAACTACTGTTTTCATTTTTATTATTTTACTTCCCTTCAGATTCACTACCAAGGGCCTAAAGCTCTTTGTTAATAAGTTTACAATAGCGAGTTTTACAGATCAGAAAAATCTATTTGACCTTCGTGATATATATTATATAATTTAATATAATAATATAAAGTTACAGCCACTACATATCCCTGGTAACACTGTGCTTCTGTTTACGTATTTTTAACTCATTAATTATTTAAACATTTGTCTATTTTTCTAAACGTATCTGTAGTGAGTATATATGTATTCGACACATATAAGATTTAAATAGGTTAAAGTGGGTATTTGCCCCAGTGCCAACACATCCGGCGGAAGCGTAGTACGTGCGGCAATATTAAATTATTTACCGCCCCCCCTACTTTACTGGCAATGGCGGACAGTGGCCGCATATAACAAGCGATCCAACACGTGTATTGTCGCGTCCGACTGCACCGATTGCGGATCCGGACGCAGTGATGTGCCCCTATCAATAAAAAACCTTAATTTAAATTGGTAACTTAACTCATAATGATAATCATTGCATATTTAAAAAAAAATCGGTGTGTGTACGCGCGTTAGAAATTATACTTCTTTGGCGTAACAAAACAAAAACAAAACTTGTGACAAACTAAATTATTCTTCGACTAACTCTTAATTATCTTGTTAAATTACACACTCAAGAAAAAGGACCGCTTATTGGAACACCGTTGGTTTATTTCTATACACTTTAACTTATATTACTAAATTATTTAATGGTTTCTCGGTGTTTTTATTTTTAAAGTACCAAATGTCAATCTGACGTTTAATCGTTAAATCGACAATAATAAATTCGCTGCCTAGGCAACGGAATAATTCTAAACCATAATATTATACTGTATAATCGTCACAATTGCAGTATTATACTGTGGCGTAAAGGTAGTGCGTTCAGCTGATAACCGAACAATCGGTGCTTCGAATCCAAAATCGAGTGAGTTTTTTATGGGGGAAAAAATAAATTATGTGGGACATGTCACACGCCAAAAATACACTTTGATCTGATTTCCCAAACGCGAGAAAAGAAGTTTAACTTCAAAAATATCGCTACAAAATAATAATTATACAATTAATTATTTTATTGCTAACTATTTTATCAAATGTGGCTTATTTTTATAAATAAGATAACTATTGTGATGAGCAACATTTTCTCTTCTCATTCTATTGTGCATATTTGCAAGTTTATTAAAATATCATTATTATACCTACTGTTGTTTTTTTACGGTAAAGTTTAAACAATTACAGTTTACTGAAAAATTATCTGAGTTATATCAATGGATTTTTCTTTTTAAACATTCTTTAGTAATGAGAAAAAAATGAAATAATCTAAATACGGTATAAAAATCCAGAGAACAAAATGCCATCATAACGAATTTAGATGAAACATTTTATTTTTACCAATTTCTAAATAATTCCACAACCAAAAAATAAACAAAGAAATCACTTTATTGGATGTATTAACTTTCAATTTTTTATGGTGTGACATCGTATTAATCAAAATAAAATACAATGTAATATAATACTTATTCCAAGTAATCCAATAATGATCAGATTGTGGTGTTATTGAATTATGTAGAGTGTTAGATATTACATATTGTGTTATATTTTATTTAAAACAGTGAAAAATAAAATATCTCGAGTTTAATATAATATAATGAATTTCATTTTATCTCTGGCCAATTTTCCACAGTAGGAAATTTTCCTTTTGTATAGTCTACTTCAATATTGTTAATTTCACATTTTTTTCTTACTTTTGATATATAAACGTACTTATTACTACATTAACACAATAGAAAAGATTCATGAATTTATTGTATCTATAGCGTGGTAAGAAAACATATATCTAAAAGTATGCCATTATAACGGTTCTCTAATAATTCTTACTATATAATAATATTGTAGTAATCCGTCATCATTACTCACGCGAATTGCCTCTACAGTTATACATATAAAAGCAATGCCTAGTACTTATAACAATAATTCACTATGATCATATATTGTTATTACTATTGAAATTATATAATATAAGTGTGACTTTTTAAACACAATTAACTAATTTAAAAAATTATGCAAAATAACACTTATTTTTCTTCTGCTATCATCTATCTAAGGTTGATCGCCACCAAGCCGATATTTAGATTGATAGAGCTTCACTTGAATAAATCACGTAGGTTTTTAAATAATTTGGTGCGGCGTCCTGCTACGTATATCGTTGATATTTCTTCAGTTTTTGTTCTGGGGATGGTGTTATTTCATCTTCACATAATGTAGCCGAAGTATTGTAGATTTCTAGTTGTGGTAATACATTCATCTTCTAAGGCCTTTTCCATTTATTTGAAGATGCCAACATCAGTCAATTTCTGTCAATTAAAGTAATATTGAGGGTACGTGTATGCGAGTACATCGGGTTTTAACGTTTTATATCATTGTCTTGTTAAATTTACTGCATCTAACGCAACTGGTGCGTTGCTCATCAGGTGACCATTAGATATAATTCGCATGTTTTTTAAATGTG
This sequence comes from Rhyacophila brunnea, assembly GCF_057557595.1. Classification (NCBI taxonomy): domain Eukaryota; kingdom Metazoa; phylum Arthropoda; class Insecta; order Trichoptera; family Rhyacophilidae; genus Rhyacophila; species Rhyacophila brunnea. Next base: position 26,912,290 of record NW_028233350.1, read on the forward strand.
GTAATTAAATATTAATTAAAAGATCCGCAGCGAATGGGTTGCTAGGATTATATTAACGTTGTTTGACAATGTCCATTGTATTATCGTCAAAGATGAAGGCTACTTGAAAATTAAAAATGATCATTTACGACTTAATATTGATTTAGCTCAGCCAAAAATCAAACCGTTTTTGTGTATCCATACTTTTCTGATAGAATATTACTTGTAAGTATAAAATATAATATCACGTGGTCCACGCTAATAAGTATTATTATGTACTTACCTGCCAATTATGAATAATATGTATTTTTTTATTTTTATAATAATTTATCTGATATAAATGTAATAACAGTGTATGAAGGATAAATGTACAACTAAATATGCCTCAGCTAAGATAAAATAAATGTAATATTTGATGACTTTATTTTACTATATAAATAAAAATGACATACCTATACAAGAAACGACCTCGATACAAATAATTATCATTAAATAAAAACTAAGTAAAGTTTCGACATTATTATTTTATAGAAAAGTATTTTTGAACTAAATTTTCTCTGATAAAAACATCGGCTTGTGTGTATACAAAAATTGATCAACTGATAATAAATGAACTAGACGAAGGATATTATTAGTTCACACACTTAATTTTTTCATTTTTATTAGGTTTCTTCATACAATTTTTTAATACCTGATGGAATTTAAATACATATTTTTCACTATGGGTTTCACAAATAATTCATTTAAGTCACTGAAAAAAAATCATTTCATAGTTTAAAAAATAAAAATAAGTTTTTAATACCAAACTTTTAGAAAAATCATAAACCGAAAACTTCCTAAGTTAAAGAGATAATAATCGATAGATACGGTTACGATCTCAATAGGAACACTAAAAATGCGTCATGACGAGACGGCATGCTTAGAATATTTGATCATCCTCAACTTGAAGTATATGCCATTCCCGTATTAGAAGCTATTTACTGAATTTTAAATCTCGCGAAAAATTCGTTGATTAATTTAAAGACAAACTATTTCTATAAATGGCAAATTTAGTGAAAACCAAAAATATGTTAAGTATTCTCTGTAAGTATTCTAAATTGAATAGATGAAACAACAGGAACTTGTTTTGTAGTGGTAAACTGGAAATTAAACGAATACAATGACGTGTTATTATTATTTATATTGGTTTCAAATTTATTATTATTGCACATATAGAATTTGAAAACATCTCAAATTATTATATAGGTACCTACTAGAGATAATATTTGAAAAAATACAATGCCTAGCGGGACTCGAATGTTCGTCTATTTTTTTTACCAATCTAATACATAAGCACAAATCCAGTTTTTTTGAAATTATGTGAGGTATTTTCAAATAAAGGAATATTACATTATTAAATATGTGAATTAGTCATTGAATGAAAAAAAAAGTATATAAATGTTAATTTTGCGCATCATTAAGTTTTTATTAAGGTACATCACTGCCCAGCCATGCTAACAAATATCCAATAGTGGGGTTTCGCAAGTCTTCCATAGCCGGTTCCACAAATCTTCCGGGCCTGGTCCAGGCAATAAATATGCAACGGATGGCTGGCCGCTTGACTCATTGCTTTCTCTGAAAACTCGCCGTCCGATGCGCGATGCGGCGATTGCCATGTTTGCATTCCCATTTTGCCAGCGAAGAACCATCACTTTTGTCTGATGTACTACGATTGCATCCGTGGCTGATAAATGGTGAGAATGTGGCACGTAATTTAGAAATCATCTTCAAAACAATTGATATATTACCTAATGATATAGCTATATTGATATTTAAATAAAAGATGAACTGGGAAGTGTTGTATTATTATAGTTTGTAGAAAAACCTGTAATATTTTTGACACTACTTTAATACATTGTGCTGTAATTGAAGTTATCAGATCGAAATGATTTTTGTTGACATGGTGGAAAATATTGCCACAGCAGGACATTATAATTTTACTTAGGATCTTTTATACTAACATTCTCAATGATTCTACTCTGTCCCTTGTTATAAATTTATATATATTTGCCACCCACGATGGCCGCTCGGCTAAAGCGTTGACTTATAGCGTCGTGTGTATCAGGTTTGAATCCTGGGTCTGACAAGTACACATATTGTTTTTCAATTTGTGTATAAGTCAGAGGATGGCCTAATAGAATCTGACTTGCTTATGTGGCGAATTGCAGAATGCCGATCACATCCTCTGGCAGTGTCCCCATATATCGAGAGCTTCTTAAGTCGGTCCGACCCTCTGTTGAACCGGTCGGCTATTACGTCTTGTTACCTACGAGAAAAAATTTCTCAGATTTTAAAAAGTTTGCGGCATTTTACGGCGAGCGAGAAGGTCTTTTCTTATTGAGAATTGACCATAATACATTATATCGAAGTAGGAATCAAGCACACTTTAGTGCACGCCAATCAAGGTCTTGGGAAGTTGGTCTTGAGAAGTCATTTTCAGCATAAATTTGAAGAGCGAAACTTCGTAAAAACAAAAAATATGTTAACACATATCTTCACTCTGTGGAGGCTCATAATATCTTATTAGGATCAGACATGGTCGAGATATATATATAAGCCAAATAATAATTTCAAAAGTATTAATCTACCTATATTTTTTAAGTAATTTTTATACTGTTTATATCCAGAATATCATTCTGCCGATCACTCTTTCTCTTCTATAAATACTGTTATTAGATAATTGTAATCTTTTTTCGACCATGTCCGATCCTAATAAGATCACATGGGCCTCCAGAGAGTAGAGGTTTGTATTGACAGATTTTGTTTTTTACGAGAAATGGATGTCAGCCACTTGCTCAACCTATTAGGTCCATACCTTGACACACACAAATTGAAAAACAATAATATGTGTACTTGCCAGACCCAGGATTCGAACCTGGTACCCACGGCGTTATAGTCCAACGCTTGAGCCACGCGGCCACCGTGGACGTAAATGTATATTATTATGTTAAAAATAGTTTCCATATAATTCTGCTACAGTAAGAACACGTTTTCATAATCCTGTAATCTTTTGAGAAAATAATCGCATTGTTGTTTTCTTTGATATTTAATAAGATTGTATGACACTTATCTTTTAAATTTTCACAAATGTATTATTTTTGATATTTTTTATGCTCATTTATTTTAAAGTACATATTATATGGTTTAAGTTTAATAATTACATAATTAACGTAAGACTGCCGTTTTTGAATTTTAATATTGTTGTGCATAATAACTCAGCCTACAAAAATTAGCTTTAACCATTAGTGCATTTCCTTTGCGTTTAAGGCTATCATCTTACCTATGAATAATTAATATATTTACACGTAGAAAGGTACTAACGAGGCTCTAGTTTATATTACAAGGAAAGCAAAAGTTTCCATAACTTGTGTATTAATATTGATGATATGTCTCCTAAGACCTTATTAAATGAAACTTTAGCTAAAAGGTGAAAGACTAGAACTAGATGATCTTTGCGTACGAACTTTTAAGTAGTTTCAAAGTAAATATAGGTAAGTAGCTAAATAAATCCTAAAACGCTCAAACGTTTTTATGATTAAATAAAATATTATATATAAATATTTTTTTTATAATTTACCCTGACAACAAGAAGAACAACGATGATTTGAAAAAAATGTGTTTTTTATGCTTCATTTAATTACATATTAAGTATTAGATATGTTTTATTATTTTTTTTTTAAAACCATGGATCATGCAAACACAAGATTGGGAGTTGTTAAAGGTATAATATTATCAAGAAAGATGAGAGGATTCTGAATATTTAAAAAAAGACATTGTAAAGAGTATAATGAAGTCATAATTATGTGATTTATAACTTAATAATAATCAAAATGTCTTATTGACGCAAACAAAACTGTTCCTGGTGATCATTACCGTGTGTAAAATATGTGTGATATACTGAGTTATATTTTAATTAGTAAAATAGATACACCAATAAATGATATTTAATATTATTAAAATGTTATTTTTCCTTGTTTATAAAATTATACTTTATAAATTTTGTCATGGTGTGAATATAATAAAGTGGTAATATATAATTTTCGGTCATGAAATTAAATACAATTAAAATTTTAAAAAAGGAATACGACTGAAAAATTGAAAAATCGATAGTTCTTCACAAAAACATACGTAGAACACGTATTTGGTTTAATTATTACAAACATACCTCAGTTGTCTAGAGGCAGAGTCCGTAATTATGGCGTGGCAAGCTTTCTGTAAATACGGCTTAGAAACCCCGTATATAATAGCGTTTGTAAATACAAAAATGTGACACTTTTGCATGAAGATTACGTGTGACACATCCGTGTAATAGTTGTTTGTGGTAGATCCTGCCAATAAACGTACGTATATTACGTCGTTCTACGTTAAAAAAGCTGCTTTTTCAACGCATAATTTAGTCTCGCAATTCTATATACATAATATATTATATAAGTAGTTGGATTTCTACACAACTTAAGTGTGTGGGGTAGGTACGTAGAGAATTTTGGCGAAAACGACGTGTTTGTGTGTTACATAATCATTCGTGAGTGTGCCTCGGCGTAATGCGTCGTGGAGATTGATGACTGCAGTGGGCTATTACGAGGGATATGACGCTAAAAGAGCGAGCCGATAGGGAATACAGCGACAATTTCCGTATAAACTAGGAGCTAAACAAAATATGTCTGTATTATTTCCCGGATCATGATGTTATATTTCTCATTTTGTATACTGACAATAACATATGCAGGGTGTGTATTATTATGATAAGAGATTTTTTGATTAAGGGGGGACATGCTCGTCGAAGGTCAAAATTGAGTTTTTATTATATTTTCAAACCATGATCCTGGACACTCCTTAAACGTTGTAGATAATCTATTTATATAATTTTGAAGCCTTATTATCCTTTATAGTTATTTTAAACATTTGATGACTGCATGAAGTATTTTTGTTACATAAAATAGTATTCTTTTAAACCTCTCGCTCTAATGTTTTAGAATATGGTCATATTTCGGTACAGAACTGTGCAGTGGTGTTAAGATTTTTTACATTTATTAATTTTTAAACACATTTATAAAACCATTAGTATAATTTATTACGAGATAATTTTTGTAAAATATTCACGATAAAAAATTATTTTGATAATCTCTGTGATCCCAAATTTGACAAGAATTAGGCATTTTATTATTCAAAAAATCGGCAAGATTAACACATTTGAAGATGATTCTAAAGATACTTATTATAAGCTATGTCTTTGACCATTCAAGTGTGATAAAAATCTTATGAATAATGATTGCTTTATAATAATTATTGACCTAAGAATAAGGTAGTGTTTTTTTGAAATACGCCATTTCTTTTGTCATTCCCTAGTGGTTAAGCTACAACATACGGCCGTAGCCATAAAATGACAAACTATAATTAAAGTAGGGAGTAAAATTATGTTAACGTGCGTGTTTGAACATGTACCTAACCGATTTGTTTTTACTTTTTTTTTAAACGAAACATGTTCAAACACGCGCGTCAATATCATTTTATTTCCTACTTCAATTATAGTGTGTCAATTTATGGCTACGGCCGTATGTTGTAGCTTAACCACTGGGGAATGACAAAAGAAATGGCGTATTTCAAAAAAACACTACCTTATTCTTAGGTCAATAATTATTATAAAGCAATCATTATTCATAATATGTTTATCACACTTGAATGGTCAAAGACATAACTTAAAATAAATATCTTTAGAATCATCTTGAAATGTGTTAATCTTGCCGATTTTTTGAATAATAAAATGCCTAATTCTTGTCAAATTTGGGATCACAGAGATTATCAATATAATTTTTTATCGTGAATATTTTACAAAAATTATCTCGTAATAAATTATGCTAATGGTTTTATAAATGCGTTTAAAAATTAATAAATGTAAAAAATCTTAACACCACTGCACAGTTATGTACCGAAATATGACTATATTCTAAAACATTAGAGCGAGAGGTTTAAAAGAATACTATTTTATGTAACAAAAATACTTTATGCAGTCATCAAATGTTTAAAATAACTATAAAGGATAATAAGGCTTCAAAATTATATAAATAGATTATCTACAACGTTTAAGGAGTGTCCAGGATCATGGTTTGAAAATACAATAAAAACTCAATTTTGACCTTCGACGAGCATGTCCCCCCTTAACCAATAAGCATAGTATTTTTCCGTTAGATCAATGATAATAAGCTTCTTTTTTTCAAATACTGAATATACGTGAGATTTTAAGAAAATTACTTAATTACAAAACTGATCGCCCTTGAATTTTAATTTTGAAGCAATCAAGTAAATATAGTTATTAGTAATACTATACCGAGAGTAAGAGCACCCATAAAGTCTTAGATATGTTCAAAACCCAATCGGTCAATTTTTTTTCTACGATATTTTCTAATAGTTATATTTCTAAGATTATTCAAAATTAAGTTTATTTAAAAAAACAATACGATTAAAAAATCACATAGGGTTAATGTTTAATATTAAACATATTCATTTTGTTAAATAAACTACCTATCAATATTATATTAAGTTCTAGTCGGTTATGTGGAATACAGCGGCAAAAACATTTTGAAAATACCCTATACACTGGATTATTTGTTAGTTTGGGTTAGTTTAGGTTAGGTTTGGTTAGGTTAACCTTACATATAATCCAGTATATCGGTTATTTTCAAAATGTGTTTGCCGCTGTATTTCACATAACCGACTTGTACCTTATATTTTTATATTATATTAATAAAAAAATAAAAAAAAATATCAGTACATACCTCTACTATTACATTATATTATATTTGACTTGGTTTATCAGTCTGTCTGTCTGTAATGCATAATTTGTTTCTGACGAACACACATTGCGTCCGAAAAAGTTTGCGACTTTGTTGCGCGTTTGGATAAATATAACACCTACGTTACTTTTCTCTCATGGGCGCTGCACTCAATCGCTTAGTCATGTATAATATGCATTCCACTCACACGTTTCTTTAAATACACAGATTTTATTTATTTATTTAGAAAAAGAGTATTACGGCATTACAGCGATTGGCCAATGCGCCATAATACATAATAAATACAAAATTATAAAAATATCTTAATTACAAATAACAACTATATAACAAGAAAGTAGAAAAACATGTGTATATGTAAATATTAAAGAATCATGATAATATATACAATTATAAATTAACCTATTTATCACGTCCACAAACGTTATATAGTTAATAAAAAATAAATCAACCTTTATGGTGTCATCAAATAAGTTAATTGCACGATACACAGCATCATGAAACATAACATCTGTCTTGCGTCGAGGTATCGTGAAGACCGAGAGACCGAGAGTGATATTGGTGGGAACATGAAAATGTATATTTGCCAGTATATACGAATTTTTACGTTAAAATTCCCACCACCACCCGTCATATATGCACAGCCGTGGATATGTACGGCTGCTTTCCACGACGCTTTAAACGTGTCTGAAAGAAGTGATTTTAAGTGCTCATTCCGTCCCGAGACGGAGCCGAACGGGACTGATGCTGACATAACAAAATAACATAATTTTAATAATTTTTATTTTGAACATTAATTATCTGGATATTTGAATAATGAAAACAATTATTATTAACAATTTAAAGCATCACATATAATATTAGAGATTGGATAGTAATTTTGCTCCCTCATCCTACAGCGGTACTACAAGCGCAATCTACGCATTGCTGGTTTCACTTAGCGGAAAGCGTCGGACGTGGCGACGAAACGAAAGATACTAGAGCCTAATACGGTCAAGTAAGTAAAGTTATTGTGGAAATGTCTACTTTTCGAAAATTTCAGAAATTCTGTCATCGAAAGTCATTTATCAATGTAAAAACAATGGTGATGACATTCGTAGGCCCTGTGAAAGCTTCAAAATAGCTCTGGTAGCATCGTTCGATGATAGCAAGGGTTAACCATAACAATGTGATTAGTAGGGTTAACCTATAGCTATAACACAGCAGAGTGTATAATTCTGAGGTAGCATCCGTAACATAATATTATGCTCAAGCAATGGTAAAATTTCTAAGGAATATACATAATCAATCAATGAGTACAGTGAGCTTTAGGGAGGAAAGCAGTTGTGGTAATTTAGTGTCATTTGACTACTAATTTAAAATACATTAAATTTGTTTAGCAGAAAGTTATTCATTAACCCAGCAATATCTCTAGCTTTAATGCTAATGCATTACACCAGTTTGTCGCTATCTATAAATCAGATACATACAGCATATTAAATGCTTTCTTGTTCATACGTTTATTTTGTGGTTTTTCGGCAGTTTTCCATGCAGTTTTTTTTCATGCCATGTTGCACTAATACCTATATTTTTTAGATGTCTCTTACTATAAGGGTTCATGTTTGAGTAGGGTTGATGAGGATCGTTTTAAGATCAGTCAGGCGGTATATAATATATAGTTTTCTATTCGAGACATTATATTTTAAACACATTTTTTTATTTTCATTTTGCAAGTGCATCAATTTTATTCTAGATATCTTTAAGGTATTGTGCAAATATAATTATGTCATCTGCACGTTCAAACACTCCCTTATGAATTAGTACGTATTGTAATGGAAAATTTATAAATGATTTTTAATATTTTCGAAAGTTGGTTATTAACTTTCAACATGTTTAATGGAATATATTTTCCATTAACAATTTTTTTGAATATTAGATATCCATATTTTTATGTTAAAATATACTGATTGAAATTATGTAACTGGACAATCATTAATGCTATTAAAAATCAACAATACCAATATGAAAATAGAATTATTCTATTGGGAGGAAAATAAGTGATTTATGCGAAACGCTGCCGAATGATAATTCGTTCGGCGGAAATATGAAGGAATGTCTGCATTAAAAAAGTTATGCGTTTTTTATTTACTTTGGCTTTTAAAATCGTAAGTCTTAAAATTGAAAACAAAAATTAATATAACTTTCCGAGTTCCAAGTGAATGATACGATAAAAAGAAAACCAATTTAAAAATTGTATACGCGAAAGAATGACGGAATTCGCAGCAAAGAATAATTTTAAGAAAAAAAATAAGCGGATGAAGAAAAAAGTCGCAACTGTAAAACTTTATTGCATGAAATATTGAAAGGAATATCGAATGAATAGCTATGTGTACACATTTTATGGAGTTATCTTTTAATGTAATTGGAAACTGCATTTCCCAGTAAGTACGGGTAGGTACCCGTTTTAATACTACCTATTTATATTATGTAAGACTTCAACAGAACTATGAAATATTATTTAAACAAAGTTAAATTACGCGTTAATAATTAAGTTACTAATTATAAAAAAACGTATAAAGTAAAATGTAAATTAGAATAATAATTTGAATTATTAATTGTGTGACTTTGGCAGTGTATTGGTTCTTGAGATTTTCGAATAATGTAGCTAGTTTTATTATAATATTGTTTTTACATTTGAATGAAAGCCAACACACCACCCACGATACGACGAGATAGAATGATGGTACATACGATTGATGAATAAAATTGTAAACACAAATTGGATACGGTAAAGGTTTTACTTAATTTTGTCCCGACCTCACATAATAGGTACACACTGTTTGAGCCAAAATATGGGTGACATTCAAATCAATGCTTTGAACCGTTTTTTTTTCGTTTAGGGTTTCGTTCCGGTTCAAATAAAAAAATATATATACCGGTTTGGTTCCGGTTTTCGTTTCAAAAATAATAACGGTATTTCCAGTTTTCGATTTTCGGTTCAGCTCCGAATAATTCATTTTCAAATGTTAAAAAATATTTTTTTTGTAGTAAGTACTTCTATTGCCCGACGCTACGCTCCCAAACCGATGGTTATCCTGCCATAGTCATAATTTAAAAAAAATAATACATTTTAAATTATGAGAATTGCTGAGATGCTTCACGACAATTGAGTATTATAATAATATATAAAAACGTTTTGTGTCGACATCAGTGAAGTTTATTGTTTGAAAATAAGCCTTTTAAAATACGTAATATAATACTTGATTACAATGATATAAAGTGATAATGTGAAAGCCTCGTCATAATTAATTCCAGTAATATCAAATACCGTCATTAAATTTTGTTACCATTGCATTATAGGTAGTGAATACAGTATTACTCATGATTTTGAATGACTTTAATAGCAGAATACTTACGTGAATACGTTAAGCCAAGCTTATTATGTGACACATTGAAATTATACTATTAAGCATAATATATTCATGCAAGCCAAGCTACACATTAATTTAATAAAAAAAATACTTTAATATAGTTTATATTAGAATATAAAAAATGATGTAACTCATAATGTTCTAAAAATATTTCTGCATACTAAGTGTATTTGTAAAAATGAAAAAAAAAACGTATCTTCTGTTTTCCGTAACAGGTGCTTTTGATAGATCAGTTGTCTCTAAAATGGATAACGCATACCACTGGAAGTACGAGAGACGATTCAGATTTAATTTTGATTTCATTTGACAGGAACATAATTAAACATATTGATTTGTAGTATTGATACTATGTATTATACTAATTGAGTATTAAAACCAAGTTAGTATAGAAATAAATACATTTCAATCAGACATTTGTAGCGCAGTGTCAGAAAGCATCAAACCGGATTATTGTGAAACAAATACGGTTCTAAAGTTAAAATTTAATTATAAGAAAAAAACTTATGTTACATGTTTATAATATATAAATAAAATATGCATTAATTTTACGTCGGTATATAATATTATATCAGTGACGTGTAGTCCAGATGCAGTAAGTAGATAAATGCGAAACATTCCGAAAAAAAATATGAAATGGTTGTGTTTATTATGCAATTTTATGGCTTCATTTACGTAAATTTACTTTAAAAAATAATAATAATAATAAAGTTAGTAATACTATTGATAATACGTAAATATTTTTAGAATATAACCTTCCTGAAATATCACACATTACATTTTTTCATTGAAGCTAACAGAGTTCAAATAAATTTTTATTTTTTAATAAATTTTGAAAATACACATAATTTAGGAATATTAAATTCTTTATTATTGGAAAATAATAAAAAGTAACAAAAAGTAAAATTACTATACGCCACTGATTAAAATATAATATATTACATTGGCTTACGCGCTATTTCTTTTTTTCCTTAGCGGTGCGAGATCAAAATGTATAGAGAATACTAATATAGACAACGTTGTTCTGTTACGTTGCGGCCAAGATGTTTCGTTTTACAATACGTCGCTTTAGTGTATAGTCAATACATGTATATAATGAAAACATATTAATTTTCCATTGTTGATATCTAAAAAATATTGGTTTATACTATTTATAAATTGTAAAAATTGTTATACGAGAGGTCGCCGTTTATATTTCGGGAATAACAAACAAAAACGAATTTTTTTATCAATGAAAACAGTTTTATTGTTTTTAAAAATAATCTCCACGACAATTTATACACTTTTCCATGCGTTTGAACCAATCTGAAAAGCATTTTCGCCACTTTGTAGAAGGTAACTCCAAAACATGATTTTTGACTGTCGGGAATAAAAATAAATCATTTGGTGCCAACTCAGGTCTGTACGACGGATGACCCATAAATTTTATATTTTGAGTGCTCAAATAGGCGCTTATTTGAGCCGATGTATGAGAGCTCGCATTGTCTTGATGAAGGATGATTTGACGCCGACGGTTGCTTTTCCTTATTTCACCAAAAACTTCTGGAAAACAAATGGTTGTGTTCCATTTAAAATTAACTGTTCTATGATTCTCTAAAGGTATAGTTGCGACATGGCCCGTTTTTCCGAAAAAAACAGGCGACCATTTTCTTCGAAGTGCTTCGAGCGCGAGCAACTTTTGTTGGTTTAAACTCATTTCGGAAGACCCATACGGTCGACTGTTATTTACTTTCCGGCTCATACGTATAGATCCAAGATTCGTCACCTGTAAAAATCTTATAAACGATTTTTGAAACACCTCGATTGTATTTTATGAGCATTGGTGAAAGCACCAATCGACACGCGCCTCTTTTTATGCGATTGTCAAATTATGCGGGATCCAACGCGAACATAGGGTCCTTACATCTAAATGTTCATGCAAGATCATATACATGCTAGTGTTACTAATGCGCAGAGATGCCTTATTCTTACGGTATATCACATGACGATCTTGCATTATCAGTTCACACACAGCATCGATGTTTTCTAGAGAAACAACTGATTTTGGACGACCTTCACGCGGCTCTTCTGTGAGCGAACGACAGCCACGATAAAATTCGCTAAAGCAGTAGTTTTTGATAGTGCTTCATCTCCATATAAAGTATTAAGTTTAGCGATGCACTGTTCCTGTGATAATCCATGTCGAAAGTTGTTAAAAATAATCAGAAGAAAATTTTCAAGAGTTAATTCCATTTTTGGCAAGATAAATTTTTCAAATGAATTTAAAAAAACAAAAAGCGTCCGTTTGTTAAAACGTTCTGAGTACTTTTGCCGTTAAAAATGTCAAACTTTAAAATACAGAAGTCAAATTCCACCTAGCAACACCAGTGTTGCAAATTCCCGAAATATAAACGGCAACCTATGTATTATGTACCTTAATAAAAAATGTTATTCAAAATACATAATGTCCTATACATATGGTTGATTATAAATTAATACATTATTATGTTTGTAAAATAGAAATACGCGAAGAAAATAGTCTGCCATATTTTTAATGTTCAAAAGATATAAACAATATTTTTATGAATGAACTAACCGTAACTTTAGTTAAATCTTTTAATAGTTTTTGTGTGGCTCATGAATATAAAAAAAGGACGTCCCGTGCTAAGCAAGGTTTATTAAAATGGTCATATATTAACGAGGCATTTATTACATTTAATATCCGTCCCTGCATTCAGATACTATCAAATTTACAACCATTTTACCCACACTAAATAATAAAAAAATATTGTATGTTAACTCCAATATCGCTTTGTAAAGAATTGAATAAGTGAAACGTTATAATATTATCATACAATTTGTTAAATCGTTTAAAAATAATTCACTATCCTGTCATTAAAAAAAAATAATATAGTATCACTTCCCTCCATTTTCGAAAGTGCTGTCTGTCAGTGCAAGCTGTCACTTTTATTTTAAGTATGGTTTTTCGTCTGGATTTTAGGACTTGAAGGTGGATAATTAACACACCGGAATTATGATGGAAACGACGAGTTTTATTTACACAGAGACATCCCCAAATGGGGACCATACGGGGTGTAACAATAGGTTATTTTTAAATTAACAGAATTAAATTACAGATAGATCAAATTAAAAAATATTTTTTGTCAGTGAATATGATGATATAATACCATTGTGTGCATATTTATGTTTTATTTATTTAATGTTAAATAAATACGAAAGATTCGAAAATAAGCACAATGTTTATTGAAAATATATGAGCTGTAACAGCAACAGAAAGATTCTATTAGAAAAAGTCTTGTACCGAAATAGATTTGAATACTCTACATTTTTTGCTTTCTAGACGTGTGAATTACCCATTCCGAGCCAAGTAAACTTAATTGAACCATAATATGAATAAATCTTTAGCACTAGTGCGAATCTCATTCGGACCAAGGTTATATTCAAGGATTTTTTTAATGTATGTGATTTTCAGGCTGATATATGTTAGGTATAATATGTTGTTAATATTATCTTTGTTTATTACGTTTATTTTTCATATTGGTATATTATCTGAAAGATGTACTTATTGCCATTTGTAATTATTTGTACAAAAGTAAAAGAGAGATGAATCATAATAATTTTAAAATACGCCAAGCCAATCAGGCTTATAATGTAGTTGACTTCAGGTTCAAATCCCGGGTCTGGAAAATTCACACGTTATTTTTCAATGTGTGTTTGGACCCAGAGTGTGAACATTATAGATTGAGCAAGTGAAGAGCAAAAACAATCTAATAAATAATACATCCTTTATTCTGTGGATCTAACATGGTTAAAAATGTCGAAAAAGATAGTGTTGAATAAACGCCTCTAAATCAGGAAATTTGATACAAGAAAAATATAAGTTCATGTAAAAAGTTATCCAAAACTTATCTTTCTTGAAGAAGTAGTGATTTTAGATATAAATATTTTTTTTACTTTCGCATAGAGAATTACTACTAATGAAATCGGAAAAAAATCATTTAGCTTAGGCAAAAGACGCATTTGATCTCATTTATTATGCCACCTTCGTTTGATCTACTTATAATAATATGTTGTGTGATATAATATGTTGATATCAATTGTATGTCAATATTTATCAGGAAAGCACTTAGGGCTATATTTATCATTATTATTAATCGCCACAAATATAATAAAAAGGCAAATTGATATATTCAATTCTAAGCGGACCATATTATACTCTACATGGGGAAGGTTATACTGTCAGAATGTTATTACTAGAAATGGTTCATTTGTTCAACCTAATGGGGAGCTTACTCTGATATATATAAACATAATATCGTCACTGTTCTGGCAGAAGACACTAATTCGAAAAAATGACATATTGAGTTAGTTATACCAAAATGTTCCTTATTTCAAACATTACCGTCTGGAAAACTTTTTAATAAATAAACAGTCTTTATTTTAAAGTCATCCTTTTTACGATTACTTAATAAACTCACATGATAGACTATTTCAAACATTTTAACAACTTCAAAGTCAAATTACTCAAAACTAGTATTCTCCAGTAAGTGTGTTCTGCCAGAACAGAGATGATATGATCAGAGAGAAAAAACATACTTTTGAAGAAATGAAAGAAAAATTGAATGTCCGAGCAGTTACCCAAAACTTAGATCACCACGCATTAAAGGGTGCATTGACCGAGTTTACATGACTCTGTATTAGGAATGGCTTTGTGTGAAAAAGCAGGTAGAGGCAACATTATAATAAGTAGGCTTAGGATTCTTAGGTATTTAAATATTTTTTTAGAGCAGCCCAACAACCAAATATCAAAAATATCTATATGTTTCAGACAATTTTGAAACATTTAAGCCCTATTTGTTAGCACCTATTTTTTTTTTTTTTTTTTTAATATTTTTAGTTAATTACATATTCTAGGTTTAAGCACATATTTTCACATAAATATAAAATTTCAATGTTCCTGGACCAAATAATTAATGTTTTAAATAAAAACACTGGTCATGAAATGCTGCAGAATATTAAAGCTGATTTGGAAAATCCATCAAATTCCTCAGATGTTTCAATTTTTTCTACTTCAGAAATAGTTTCATTTACATAGGCAATAATAACATATGTAGAAATAGAAAGAAGTTTTTCCGTGTATAAAAAATTGCTAAGATCAAATCGTGAAAGATTCACTTTCGAAAATTTGAAGCATTATTTTATTATTTATTGTAATAAAGCGTTTCCTGTTTGTGAATAAATAATAAATTAAACTGTTGAAATATGTATGATTTATTGTTATAGGTACTTATTTAAATTTTTAGCAACTATTTTTGTTTTTTACCACATATTTATGAAATTTTAATTACATATTTTCCAATTATATCTACATATTTAAGTACGTATTATTCATTTTTTAGCAGCCAAAAATCCTAAGCCTAATATAATAATAAGTAATAAACGCTAATAAAAAAACTATAACTTGGACAGAGAGATCCAAAACCTAACAAATCATAATAAATGTATTTATCATTTGCTAATTAATATCAATGCCATAACCTCATAGTCATAGTGGAAATAAACGTCATGTCACTATTCCATTTAATATATTTAAACATAAATATTCACTTTATTTACATCCTTCCTTGCCATTGCTTGTAATTTCATAAAATTTGGCGAGAAAATAGATATTATTTATACTATAAAAAATTATATAAGTATATCTAAGGTGTCTAGAATACTCGTAGATATTAAAATGCTATTGATAATCAATTAAAATATTGTTTATAACCTTTGTATTAATCTCACCTCTATATTATCGACTATCCATAAAAAACTAATAAAAATAAAGAAATATTGAAATACTGAACAAGATTACAATGTATTTTTAATGGAATACAAATATTTTAAATTTTCTTAAAATATTAAATTTCAAACAAAAGGCACAATGAAAATGAAAATTTTAAGTTTAAAAAAAAAATAACGTATGTTTTGTTATAACAACTTAAATGAAAGTGTTGTGGTATATTAAAGTATATAATGAAGTGAAAAGTATTGAAACACAGTTTTCTGGAACGTTGTTTTTTAATGTCACGCAGATCGAATTTAATGCAGGTACCTACTAAGAAATAATTACTATTTGAAATATCACTAATAAAATAGTATTGGAAAAAAGTGCAAACTGCTAAATTTAAAGAAGAATTAAAATTAAATATTTTATGGATTATTTTGGTTTTATTCTATCGGAATAATAACAACTTAATGTATTCATTATTCTCATTGATATTACATATTATTCTATGAATGTTTATATATCATGTTTGAAAAGGACGTTGTAATAATTACATTATGGTAAACAATAGTTTAAATTTAATTGAATGGTTATAGTCAGATGAAAATTGAACCAACGGTTTTATTTAAATGCAGAAAATATTGCCTGGTTTAAACATCGATAAATACTTATAAAAGCTTTTTGTTTATAACTTTGACAATGGGATGGATTTTAATTGAATTAGTCATCACGGTTCAGTTCGTTAGCATTATTAATCCGGCGGGTTGTATTCCGGTAATGTGCTGTGTGCCGGAACAAAAGTTTGAAAGCAAGCCAAGCAGCATCGACAACTAAAGCCTTGCCAACTCTATAGAAACCCATGCGGTGGTACGTTAATGCGATTTTAATCGATATTAATGCACATCTCCTTCTATACAGCACCAGCCATAAAATGATAACGTTTGCTTTAAAATTTAAAGTGGCCCACTTTTAAAATATGGAACAGGGCCCATTTGCATATTTTCCCAAGTAAGGGATTTAATTCAGGATACATTATTTAAATACTACTTGACTCAACGTGAAAAGTACTTTAATATTATTGTATAATGTTGGAAACGTATTTTGATAATTTTTTTATTAAATATGTATTGAAGGGATTTTATTTAATCCTGGTTATATCTGTATTTGAGAGCTAGTATATCATTTGTTAAAATATACTTTATGATGATTGTTAAACCGGTTAATGTTTATGGATATGAGACTTTTAGTTTACTGTTATGAATATAACTAAACCAATTATTTGCAAAATCATGCATACAACAGAATTAGGGATTGCAATAACGAATGAATATTATTTCAATATCGGTATTTCGGTATTTCTTATTGAACACTGGTACAATACTGGTATTCATCGTATTATAGATAGACAAAAAGAAGTACCAATCAATAAATATAGCTCTTGAAATATATTTGAAACATTATTTTATAGCAACCTGAAGTACATACTTACATATTTTATTATGTTGACCTTTATAAATATGTATAGATCATAATATTTTAGAACTGTTAAAATTTTTACAAATAATATAAGTTCAGATACAGGAAAATCTCTCAAATTCAACGTTTGTTGGGTCTTACATCAACGATGGATCAATAGTTATAGAATGATTGAAAATATTTTCCACGGATGTTTTCTTTTTCGAAATATGTTAATACCTCGTGACAATTCTATAAGTATCTTTGAAGGATTTTATTTTATTATTATTTTTTCGATATATTATTAATCTTATACACTACATTTAATATGCAAGTAATGGGATAAGTAGTAAGTCGTGAACAAAATAACATGTAATTCATTTTCGAAAAACATAAACGTGTATGCTTTCCTAATACCGAAAATACCGGTATTTTGGATTTTTGAAACCGGTATTTCGGTATCTATAAATAATTTAATACCGGTTTTAAAATACAAGTATTGCAATCCCTAGACAGAATGTCTCTGATATATAGATAGTATTATTATTATTGGCTCTGCAATCCTGGTCTTTTTCAAAATAGGTAATTTAAGTGTTTTTTTTTTTTTTTTTACAAAAAATGGTGATAAATCACTCATTGGCTGTATTAAATCCGTTCTACGGATCCAAAACACATATTAAAAAAAACTACATGTGAATTTTCTAGACGCAGTAAGATGTTGCAGTTTTGGTCATGTGGTGTGTAGTAGATGAGTAAACTTTCACAAATATAGTAATATATTATAGAAAAACATCTAAATCTTTTGGAATGTGCATATATAGACGCATGCTCTATACCTGTAAAAGTTACAAACGCTGTGATGTTGAAAACTCAAAGAAGTTTAAACTATGAAGAGACTTCTCGATAATATTGAATTGAGTTTTTTCATGTTATCGAAAGGAAGATTTTTAGTAAGCAAGAGTCTATCAGAAGAAAAAAAATGATTTGTACATAGCACTCCATTCAAACTAGCAGTGAACATATAGAAACAATTACCATGATAACACCGACATTCAGTAATGCACATAAAGTAGACATATTATATAAAAGAAATCAAGATTATAATCAAAATACTAAATTTAGTTTTGATTATCAATATGGAGTTTTTTTATAACAATTAATTTATTTTAAAGCATATTATTATGATTATTTAATATCTTTGTCAGTTGCCTAGTTATACTATATATTTAATCTATAATGTTTACACGTGTATGAATTTTCTACTGATAGTACGTATTATTGTGGCCATAACACATAAATGCACGTATAAACACGTATTGTCATGCAGATTGCAAGATTGCATGCATAGATCGTAAATGTTCAGAAGCTTCTAAATTTTCACGTGACAATAATTGAGTCGCCTATTTCCAAAATTTATCTTTTCCAGTTTAGACCAAAAATGAGCTGAATATGCAGTTATATTGCTTATTCAAAGGGGGACATACATATTCTATAAACATTTTCAATAGTAGTCATGCAGCCATTACAGCGGTTGAAAAAGAGCGTCCATTTTCAAAATGCGTCTTGACCATAAAATTGTGTCAAAAGTCATCTTGTCCATGACAAATCTTTAAATGTTTCAAAAAGTGTGTATGATATTTTATAAAACGATGTGTTTTTCGCAAGCATATATTTATTTCAATTTGATTAAAAAAAGAGAAATTAATTTTTTTCATGTAGAGGTTACATATACGTTTTTCGGGAATATCTCTAAACCAAACAAAATGGACAAGGTGAATTATTTTGGAAATAGGCGACTCAATTTTGGACTGTGCGATGCCTGTGCAGTAGAATGGTAATGGCAAACCTGCCGGTAAAAAAACGAACTACGCCGCGCGTTGAATCATTTAGGTTAACCGATTTTCACAACATGTCAAATAGTTCCATACAATGACAACATCGCGTCTCTCTTACTCTTGAAGAATGAGATTGGCGAGGCAATCAGCACTTTTATGTGTGAACAGTTATTATCGCGATAGTTTAAAATACACATAATTGCTGCAAGTAAATAAATACACATATACAAGTGCTATCAAGTTCACATTCAATTATCATAACAGCATAGACAGGTTGGGCATATGTATAATACACATTATATGAATTAGTTTACTTAAGTACAATTTTTGCAAAATCATAATAATATATATTCTTATTAATATTTAATTTAAGCGAATTTATCCAACGTTATTGTCTACGTTAGGGAAATGAATAATTATCTGCCTAGAGTAATAAATCAGCATGGATTATAAAATTTACTGAGTATTTTCATTAAAGATATACCGAGTAATAATGGTGGTTTTGAACACCATAATATTATAAATAAATCACAAAGCATATTAAAATTGTATGATTATCCTATTGTTTTAATTATTGCCTAATTTGCTTCAGGCAATATTTAAATAATCTCTGTCTGTCCTCTCAAATGATACATTTATACTAATGAAGTATTTGTACGAGTTTCAGGTATTCAGAAAGGTAATGATTACCATTTCCAAAAAGGCAGCAGATGCAAATAAATGCAAACAAGTCCCACGTCGCTCAAGGCTAAATAAACAACACCGAATGACCAAAAATGTTTTTCATTTCGCGGCACAGATGTTTCACAATCCAGAACAAGGGCATTTAAATATTCAATATAGGAAGGAACAAACAGAAATATTTACAATATTTAAAAAAAGTTACAAGCTGTGCTGCATTTTATGAATATTTTCTAAGGTTTTTTTTATTGTAAAATATCGAATGTACTTAATTATAAAAAGAAAATTTTACAACTTTCAGGTAACTATGTTTACCTGAAATCAATGTTATGTGAAATAATTGTAAAATATACATCTTGTTCTATCAGAATAATTAGTATGTTATTTTCACTCACTCATAGTATTTATCTATAAGTTAGTCAAAACTTTATGCGTTTTATTGCTATAACTGGATTTTTATTATGTACCGATTAAGTTATTTTAATAGAGTTTTTTTTAACTGAGCATTATTAAATTCCCCAGGGTACAGTCCATCTATCTCAGAGTCGATCTTCTGGGTTTTCTACACAGCCTGTCTTGCTATTAATACTTATAGCATTCTCTGCATGTGACCGATACAGCAAAGAGTCTGCATTTTCATATGCTGCGTGATCTTAATTACGTTAACGATATGTATATACAGTAATATTTTCTAAGTCTAAACATAACTGAAGGTGAAACATGGATTGCTAATATCGATTTCTGTAGTAAAGTACAAACTATGAAGAATTTATATTTTTCTAAAATGAAATGATAACACTATTTCTTAATCACGTTTGATCCTATAAAAATCACAATGATGGGTCTCTATAGAGTGGAGATGTATTAACAGTTATTATTTTGATGAGCAGTAGATGTTAGCCACTTGCTCAACTCATTGGAAACTGTTAAACGATATTTTTCCCAAATTGGATACCTTAATTAATTAAATTGTGGAAATAATACTTTTACATACGCCAGACTTTAGACACTTTCCTTGACAGTGATAAAGTGTTTAGGTACTAATTTTATAGGACACATCAGACAATATAACGGCACGTTTCTAGATAATTATTATGAATGCCAGCACAAAGCTCCCAATGATTAACAAGCATTTTTTTTTGCATACATCGTTAGATGGTCCTTTCCACATAGTAATTATGTATTTATTAATTTATTTGCAATACTGTGTTTAATTAGAGCTTTGTAGTTAAATAAACGAATGGAAGAATACTACTATTAAGTACGTTTGAATATAAATAATGCTTTCAAATCTTCCTTTTGATATTAAATTAATGAACGAAGGAAACAAGTTTGAGCAGTAGTTCTCTATACATATTTAATATTTTAATTTTCCATAGCCACACTTAGAATGTAGTCAATATTTGAAAAGGAACATACTGAAGTTTGTTCAGAATGGATTTAATATATTTTAAATTTCATATTTCCTCGTAAAACACGTTAATATTATATTTATATTATTATAATAATATTTATCATCGATTTCTATTTTTTAATATATCATAATTTTAAGATGTGGATAGTTAGGAATTGAAAAAAAGGAATACTTATCAGTCAAATGGCAAAATGTATTTTTAAAATAGATACCTATATTTCACAACTTTGAAAAGTAAAAATATAGCCTAACCACTGGGAAATGCTAATAGAAATGGCGTATTTAAAAAAATACTACTTTATTCTTAGGTCAATAAATATTATAAAACAATCATTATTCGTATGATGTTTTATCACATTTAAATGGTCAAAGACATAGCTTATAATCAGTATCTTTAGAATTATCTTCAAATGTGGCAATTTTGCCCATTTTTTGAATAATAAAATGCCCAATTCTTGTCAAATTTGGGATCACAATATTTTTTTATCGTAAATATTTCACTATAATAATGTCAACATAAATTTTACTAATGGTTTAATAAATACGTTTAAAAATTTATAAATCTTAAAAAATCTTAACACCACTGCAAATGGATGTACTGAAATATGACTATATTCTAAAACATTAGATCGAGAGGTTTAAAATAATACTATTTTATGTAATAAAAATACTTTATGCAGTCATCAAATGTTTAAAATAAATATAAAGGGTAATAAGACTTCAAAATTATATAAATAGATTATCTACAATGTATAAGGAATGTTCAGGCTAATGCTTTGAAAATACCATAAAAGCTCTATTTTGACCTTCTTTGGGCATGTGAGCCCTTAAGTTACGCTTGGTTATTATAATAAAAAATATATAATATTACTAGCTGACCCGGCAAACGTTGTTCTGCCATATAAATTATTTCTAGTGAATATTTTGGTTGTTAAATAAAAAAATAACGAATGTATCGTAAGTGTGTGGGGATGGGATATATGACAGAAAGAGGAATAGAGCGCTGTAGACGATGACCGCCGATAAAAACAAAAAACATCAACCATTCATTTTCTCAATTCAAAATGAGTAATGATGTTCATAATGAATGAATTACCTGTGACAGGATCTCGTTGTTTAATGTTTATGCAATATCCGTCTTGTCCCTTCCAGAAAATTATCGGATATTGGAGAGCGTCTGTCAGCGATGAACTCCAGATTATTGTTTCTTCTTCGAATCACGATTTCTCGCGTCGATGTGCGGTCGCCAACCATGATTACAGCAATGTCGTCAACAACAGGCGCATTGAATCGAAGCACGTGCTCTCCAGCTGGTGTTTTATCAGGATCGACAATAGCGTGATTGTCACTTTGCAATTCGTGTATGTGTGTTTTGAAGAATTTCAATAATTCATTGTGCTCATTCAGCAGGGCGTCCAGTTCGCCGACGATGCGCCTGGCATTAGGCGAATTGAGGCTATTGTAGCCGCAACGTGCATCCACATGATTGATGTCCTCACCACCCATGAAGTACATTTGTAAAAATTTATGTGGTTCGTTTGGCATTGGCAGCAATGAGCCTACTTTGTGGTATACTTGGCCTTTGATTTTGAACGTAGAATGAAATTGTTGACCATTTGCCGCAGTATTGTGAACTATTTCTGTTGCTCCGAATGAAGTCTTTTGGAAGCATGAATTGAATGTGCGAATGGACTTCAGGAACAGGTTTGAATCTGGAACCGTGCCGATGAGCAAGCCGTTCAATGGTTCTGGTGGTATCTCAATTTCTGGTAGTTGCACTTTTCCTGATGCGCAACACATCCCGGCTGACTCATGTTTGAATTTGAGCGCATGACAATGGGGACATTCTTTGTCCATAGCACCAATCAGTACTTTTGGATGAGCGGAATATTCAATATCTGGCTCGTACTCGAATGCGAGACGAAGGAACGAAGCGGATGTAAATGTTCGATGTACTTGTTGGCGTTGTCGGTCATTTGCTCTGCGTGTGTTAACTACAAACCGGCGCGTTTGGCTCCGTTCCAATTGTCGTTGTTGATTTCGTTCAGCTCGTGCCTTTTGTGATTGGGATGCACGCAATTGCGACATGCTTACACGCACGTTTTTGTTATCTTGTTGGATTTGTTAGTCTGTTCTTTCTGCTCTACTATTTTGCATGTTTGTTGCTTTATTCGTTCGACGGCCCAAATGGCCCCCCTTGCGTCTTGATGGCATTGTGCACTGTAATACACGCACATAAAAATAGATAAATTAAAATAAATCGTACAGAATTTTGCACGCACTGCGTTGTGATATGCCGAATGAAATATCAAAATGACGCGACGCTTCTCTTGAATTCTTCTCGGATGTAGCGCCATCTGTCATTCAACAACATAAATAATTTCGTTCTGTTTGAACTACGAACGACGGTTAAATTTGTTCATACAAAAATAATAAAATCGCGATTAAAAAATGGGATGGTGGGGGTAGGAGACTGAAAATTTGGGGTTATAAGTATTTTTTGATGCAAAATATTAAAAAAAATACAAAAAGAAATTTTCAAAAAAATAAAAGAAAAAATTTTCTGGATAGAGATACCCTAAACACCTAGCGGTATGAAATATACTTGTTGACCTATTCTCATATCTAACAAATATACATAAAAAAATTCATAACAATCGATCTAGCCATTTCGGAGGAGTTCGACCATAAACATCGTGACACGAGATTTTTATATATATAGAGATTATTCAGTTTGTATTAAAATACTAAATTACTCATCAAGTAAATAATTTATAAATGACGATTTTTGATACACTAAAATCATATTAAAACATTATTATGGCTCTATACATAGGTACATAATAATATTATATAATACTATGAAATGAAGTGGTGTGATATTTGCGTTCAGAATAAAGGTTTATTTACACACTTTTCGGCACTTTGCATGTATACACATGTAAATGCTTCTTTAACATTTAAAATAAGTTACGCACGTCTTGTCCCAGCACGGATTATGAATCATAAAGAACGTGTTTTTACCTTCAGAAAATAGGGAGAAAATTCTTTGCTATAAATATGACAATAATACGTGAATAAGAACATGTCTTGAGAACCTTCTTATATAAACGTAGACGATATACGGCGAAATCCATTTTATTGAACATTTTGGCATTGAAGACATAATATATCTACTTATAAAAGAAAAAAATGCTTCGAAATAATTAACATCAATATTTATTTGTCCATTTCTACTTGATCAAAGGTATTTAATATATTGTAGGTAAGTTTTTAAAATTACAAAAAAATACTTGATAGATGCTCAGAAAAAAATGACACATTGGAAAACTAAAAATTCACTATGTATCCAGAAGGATGATTAAGGACCTGCTACTAGTTTGAAAACACAGAAGACGAACAACCGAAGACCAAATACAATGGCAGTGGAAAATATAGGTGGTAAATTAATGTCGTTTAGCTTGTAGTATTATTATAAAAGAAGGTTTTATATCATATTTCAGAAAAAATAGTTGTAAATGGTTCACAGACAAAAGGAAAAACGTATAAATGTGTAATTCATCCAACTAAGGAAGTAAAACAATAAAATTTCTGTATATTTTTTTTGTAATATATTGTAATTTAATCTGAACCCATTGGAAGTAGGTATTGCTTTTTAAAGTGATTTTACTTTAAATTCATTTAAATTTTGGAATAAATAAACAAACAATAAGTATTGGAAAATTACTAAACATAAAATTGTTCTACAAGTAGATGTATTATTAATTTTTAAAAGATTGATTTTTTCTTGACAAAATTTTGGTAAAAATATTTATAATTACTTATTTAAGTTCATTAAAAAATATATTTGGGAGACATTTTTTACATATTTCACAGTACAAATAGAAATAAAAACGCTTAAAAATATTAATTAATAAACTAACGTATTTGAAACGGAGCCCTCTTGAAATTACGAGGATTGGGGCGGATAGTGTTTATAGAAAGAAGGTTAGTAGAGTTGACCATAATTATATTCAAAAGATTATTGTCGAATAGGTATAGACAGCATGCCGGTATTTATATTAGAGTAATTAATAGATAACCAGTCTCCTGTTATTCGAGACTTCGCTTCAGCAGTATTTGGTGCAGCATGATACGGCATGGCATAACCTTCCTGGGACTAGCCAGTAACGCTCTAGAAAGGCACAATTATTGAATATAATATATATACAATACAATGAAACCTAATATTAGATATTTAGTTATGGCGTATATTTAGATCGCCATAATACGCTCATTTTAGAAGCTACCCATACATATTAGTATCAGTATCTAAATAAAGTGAAAATAATATAGAGGAAATGACAATATTTTTTGTTAGTTAGTTAAAAGTAGAGTAGAATTTTATTTAAATATTGAAAACTTTCATCCCCTTGCAGTTTAGGTTACACCATGTTCAACTGAATAAACTCACCTGCATCGCACGGTTTTATTTTACGATCGCCGAAGGGTAAAAAAAAGTTGCCTGGTTCGGATCAGCACTTTACGTTTCCACCAGGAGATGGTGTTAGTAGACAAACGGGGTTGTTAGCCGAGACGCAAACCGTAAGACGGGCAGTCGTTAATCACGCGCCTGCGGGCAAGGGGGGCACCGATAATAGAGTGACTTATTTTTCTAACCGGAACGAGCAGAAAATTCAGGAAGAAAGTTGGTGCGCAAAAAGGAAACTGCGATTGGGACTGATTAAAACATCGTTTGTTAAGACCCGCTAAAAAGGGATTGTGTATCTCTGCTAAGGGTTATACCTACATATTGTTTTGCTAAAGTTTATTTTGAATTGTATACAATTCTAGGTTATTCGCTATAGGTATTATTTATTTTATTTATTACTGAATAAATAAAAGTGTTTTTTCTTTCTTTCAGGTTTCCACCAATTTGAGTTGTAACTTAATGGCACCCCAGGCCTGATGACGTTCTGTGATGCCGTTTATTCTGCGTTTAATTAAATATTTTACTAGAATTATATTTTTGTGGATGTATTAAATACCTTAGTTAAATGTATAATAATTAATTCATTTTCATATTTATCAATTGAACTGACATTTACGAGGTATAATTCGATTAAAATGGTTTTGAAATAAAGTAATTTTTGTTTTAACCATATTTTTTTTTCGTTTCTTTAGTATTTACCCTTTTTTGTTAGTCTAATTTTTATATTATTTTTGCATTTTGTCTCTATTCGTCATTATTATCCTATTCATTATTTATATTGCGGTACATCGGCTCGTCACTGTTATGTCATAATTTTCTTGTTTTCTCAATACGAGTCTCAGTAAAATTATTAAAAGTAGCTGCAGATATTGAGTTTCCTAGTATTATAGTAGGTACTATTAATACGATACTTTATACTACGATAATGTATAATATCATACATAGTTAACTGTTATGCTCCTGTTTAGGTACCTACTTACTTACAATTCAATACAAATGATGTAAAAGAGTATTATTATAATATTATCAGTAACATCCCTAAGCAGAGTTAGAATGTCGTCCCATTTAATTTTTAGTATCAAATTGTCTGTAAATTTGTTATTTACCTACTAATCTACTTTATTATTTATTTTGAGTTATCTTAAACAGACACATACCTAGAACATTTTTTTAATTTTATATACGCAACATCTACAGAAGAATCTAGAGCATTTCCACGAAACCTTATCTCAAAAAATGGCAGTTTTAGATACGTTACTCGGTACACGTTACGTCATACTGTGACGTTAACAAGTTTTGAGCCACCGTTATAATTTTTATCCTGTATGATAAACCAACATAAAACGTGTATTACAATAATAACATAATAGTTGTTATTAGGATTGTTATATTTCAATTATTTTTTGCACTAAAATGTCGATACTTTCTAATTAAGTGACCTCATCGTCTGCTTTATGAAAAATCACCATTGCTCCCAAATTTTGTAATATTTCTATTCGTTCTTTTTGCCACCCTTTATAATATGCCACTCTTATGCAACGCATGACTTGCCTACCCTTACGGGACGTCATTGTATATTGTAGGCATGCACAAATATATAATATTATATTCATTTTTCAAAATATTTAATTCTTCTTACATTATATCACATACATACAGTTTAAACAAAGCGATTTTCATATACCCAATGAAGCTATAATTTAATAAAAATTGTATAACAACAAGTATATTACTCTAAACAACTTTAATATAAATATATTAGAAAACCACTGTTTACGTAGGTATTTAAATATGGATGTTATATAAGATGTCAGTCAGATATTAAATAAAATAATGTTATATCCATTGATTGTGATTAGCAGAAAAAAGTTACTTATTTAATAAATATGTAGTTTCCACCTAAAGAAAATGCATGTCATATGGAATAATTAATCCCGTTGATTTGACAGGCTAGTAATTTAATCAGAATTGTAAAGACATATAGTATTATAAACCTTAGTTGCTGTTGTATATTTACATCAAGTAAACCAATAAACCTTAGACTGGAGTTAAAGTGCTTCCAAAAGAGCTTTTATTGCCAAAAGCACGAGACAGTGGGCGGCAAATGTTCTGTAAACGAGCTTTTTAGAGAGGATAAATCCAAAACACGCAAAGCTGTCCACGATTTTCTCATTCATGTATTGTAGTTTATCAAATTACTTCATTAATAGTAGTTATAGTCGTGCCACAGTTTGTTTCAGAGTGGAAATTGCTCTAATATACTGAAATTTCCGTGGACATATTTTACTTTGCAGAATTCAAATGACACAGTAGAGTCTGTCAAAGGTTATAAGGGCGTGGTAAATATTAAACATTTAATATATAAATTATTTATTTAAATTTAATGGTATGATGGCATTATATATTGCTATATAAAATCAAGTACGAGTTAGTCTAAGAAAAGCTAAACATCATACTATAAAAATAGTCATTTATTAATTTAAATATTCAGAATTTTAATTAAACAAATAGCATATCTATGATTATATTTATATAATAAAATGTATTTCCTTTAACAAATAAATAAAAAAGCAAAAAGATTTGATGGCACAGTAATATTTGCCAGAACAACTATCTTGACTGGAAAAATCGGGAAAGCTTTTTGAAATATAAATTGTTTGCTCAGAATCTCGGGAGGTTTACACTTATTATATACACCAGGGATTGCAATCTCAGACAAAATTTAAATCCAGGAATTTTTGGATTAAAATTTTACTATTCCCAGAATCCCTGGAATTAAAAAAAATATGCAAATGAAATTTGAATGCATTTGTGAAAACAACATTTATCATATTTAGAGACATTTTATAAATAATGAGAGAATAGAGAAGATGATTAAATTATAGTAAAATACGTCACTGTTCTGGCAGAAGACACTAATTCGAAAAAAATACATATTGAGTTAGTTATACATAAATGTTCCTTATTTCAAACTTTGCCGTCTGGAAACCTTCTTAATAAATAAATAGTCTTTATTTTAAAGTCATCCTATTTACGATTACATAATAAACTCAGATTATAGACCATTTCAAATATTTTAACAACTTCAAAGTCAAATTACTAAAAACTAGTATTCTCCAGTTAGTGTGTTCTGCCAGAACAGAGACGCTTAGTATAATATTTTATGTATGTACTTAGTTACTGATGTTAAAGTTAAATAATTTTTAGTTAATTATTATTTATTATTTCAAGTTACTAAGCAGACGACTCTTACATTACATATATAATAATGACGAAATAAGTAGTGGTGAGTGGTAAGGTTAGGTGAAGTTATAGAGCGCCCGTCCATATTTATATTAAATAATATTGTCGAATAACGCATTTGCAATAACTCATCACAAGGACGACGTTACAGGGTGTTGATAGTGGTAAAATAATTGGATGGGTACTTAAAGAAATATTTTAAATTTGAACTGTAGAATTAATACGTAGAAGAAAATTTTCAAGTTTTCAAGGAAATAAAACTTAAAGCAATACCTACATAAATTAACGTTAACAACATATCTATACTCTTTCTTGAAATAATCTATAATGACGGGTTGGCGTACAAACGTAATTATTTTATATCCCGTTTATAAAAAAAAACTGGAAAAATATAAATTGATATACATACGTACTTTTCTGTCCAATATTTCATCAAAAATATTTTCCGAGGCCAAATTTTCTTTGATTCACTTGAAATCGTGTCGCGAAGTTGTCAAAGTTTTAAAATTAAGTTAAATTTATATTCTTACGGTTGTCGGAAAATTTCACTGGCTGCCATTTTTCACGTGTATTTTTCAACGATATTAGAATTTAAAATATAAAGAAATCCTTTTATAAAATATCAAATAAATTATTTATAATTTATTTAATAATATAATTACGTAAAGATATTGAATTAAAAATATATTAGTCTGTGCAATAGTTTTTATTTAAGTGCTTCTCATTAAAAAAATTGTAGGAGTCAAAGGTATTCAGGTTTCAGCCTACAGTGAGTGGTCATCCAATCATTATTAGCGAGCATATTTTTCAATTATGCGTTGTTTCTATTTATTTCCATTATTGATACTTTCCATGACTATAATTATCCAAAGCTGATCTGGTCGTCTCCCAACGAAGTTCCTTATCAGATATTTTTACGAAAAATGATGAGCACGGTCAACATATTTAATAAAAACTCTTGGTCGAATCACACATAAAAAACACCATGTATTTAGAGAAAATTTTTGTTAATTAGTCGGAGTTTTCGGATTTACGACAAGAGGTGGAGAATTTATTTAAAAAAAATTAAACCTATGCTTTGGTCATGCATGTATATTTTAAATGACACTCGTTTATAGTTAAATATTTGAATTTTAGGGGATGAATAAAAATATTTATGCCTTTAAATATTATTCGGAGTGAATAAAAGACGTTTTATTTTTTAATTTTATCTTATTTACATTAAAACACAAACTTTCTATTTTACGAAATATATATTGTGGTAATAAGGAGTTAAAAAATTTTCAATCACTGTTTTATCATGGCACAAAACACATGTCCTACCAACTATTATGAATATTACATTATTATTATTGCATGTCGTTTTTTACTACTACCAATGTAGAAAAACTACCTAAGTGGACTCGGTCAAATGAAAAGAGGTGACTTAGGTACTTTTAGTTGAAGGAATTCATTTTTTCCCCTTACGTGTTATAAATTAATTAAACCAGCGTTAAAAGTTAATCTCACCACCACAATTTCTCATAGATGAGATACTATATTACACCATAATCAAAGCAGAAAGAACACTCAACAGCCGCTATTCTACCCAAAGAGCACAATAAATAAATAAAATCCTAGTGATACCATTTGTAATTCCTTGGCATTTTAAATACATTTCCTCGAATGACTTGATTTTAGTTTGATGAAAATACACATTCAATATAAGTTGTCGCTCCCTTTTTGTGAAAACCGTTTACCATTTGTCTGGCTGGTTGGTTTTGTAGTTGATAGTTTGGGTTAGTAGTTGGACTATAGGGTCCGGATATATTTTGTTAAGAAAAGGGAGGATTTTGTATATATAGTATGCTTTGACGTAGAGTGCTTATTTTAGAGATTTTGCATTTTTAATTTGTATGTTGTCATTGACCGCAATCACAATTAATACCGAAAATATTATCTATCCGTATAAGCAACGTCAATAGTAAAATTAATGCTATTATAAATAATCCATGGTATTACAATAATTAAACCGCATTATGCATCTGTGACAATTTTGTGATGCCAAGGTATTTATTTAACTGATAAATTCTTTTTTTTCTGATCTTGACATACTTCGTTGTCACGTGTTTTCGAAAAACTTGGTTATTTTATCAATCCAGGAAGGTATTGTTTGTTTTATAGGTTTGTAAAATCAGTTTCATCGCCAACGTCAAGAAAAAGAACAAACATCATATATAATCGGGGTTTTCTTTATTATGTGTTTTTAAATCGTTAAACCTTCTGCTTAAATATTAATAAATATTAAATTTAAAAAAAATTTCAAGTACACATGTATTATTTTATATGTTATAGTTATAAGTTACTTTTCTATTAGAAAAAGGAATGGGAGTTTAAATATTTTTTATTAACGGCCCACGTGCTCGTCGTAGGTCAAAATTGAGTTTTTATTGTATTTTCAAATTGAAGTAGGGAGTAAAATGATATTGACGCGCGTGTTTGAACATGTACCGTTTAAAAAAAATAAAAAATAAATCGGTTAGGTACATGTTCAAACACGCGCGTTAACATAATTTTACTCCCTACTTTAATTTTAGTTTTTCAATTTATGGCTACGGCCGTATGTTGTAGCTTAACCACTAGGGAATGACAAAAGAAATGGCGTATTTCAAAAAAACACTACCTTATTCTTAGGTCAATAATTATTATAAAGCAATCATTATTCATAAGAAATTTATCACACTTGAATGGTCAAAGACATAGCTTATAATAAGTATATTTAGAATCATTTTCAAATGTGATAATCTTGCCGATTTTTTGAATAATAAAATGCCTAATTCTTGTCAAATTTGGGATCACAGAGATTATCAATATAATTTTTTATCGTGAATATTTTACAAAAATTATCTCGTAATAAATTATACTAATGGTTTTATAAATGCGTTTAAAAATTAATAAATGTAAAAAATTTTAACACCACTGCACAGTTATGTACCGAAATATGACTATATTCTAAAACATTAGAGCGAGAGGTTTAAAAGAATACTATTTTATGTAACAAAAATACTTTATGCAGTCATTAAATGTTTAAAATAACTATAAAGAATAATAAGGCTTCAAAATTATATAAATAGATTATCTACAACGATTAAGGAGTGTCCAGGATCATGGTTTGAAAATACAATAAAAACTCAATTTTGACCTTCGACGAGCATGTCCCCCCTTAATTTATGGACACAAAGGAGAGAGGGGTGCAACAAATATAAGTGTTCTGAAAGATACTTTAGTTTAGATGAACGTAGTAGCTAGGTACGTATTCAACTCTATTTCATCAACATATTGACATAGTTTAATTTATCCGCATATCCATTGATGTATCCATTAAACGCAACATCGCTTAATTAAAAATCCCTCAAAGGAAACTGGATCTACATTTTTAGATGCAAATATATTTTGTATTATTTTATTTTGAAGCTTCCCTAGTAAGTTGTTTATATGTCATATATTTGTCAATTATTTAGTGCATAAAATGAGCTTATTAATATAACGTCGTGGTTTATGTATAATTTATTCTGTAACCCCAAATATTAAAAAAATCATGTATTTTTAGAATAACATATCCTTTTTCGTTATATATCTTTGTACAGGGTTATTAATAAGTTCCTGTTGGGGTGGCCACCATAACCGCACCGCGTCTTTGGAAACCTACTCGCCCCAATATTAATATGCACCAGTCGCCGCGATGAAATTTTAGTTCCGTATAACCTCACCATTACTTGCAAATTTTATAGAATATTTGACAAGTTTACAATACACCGAATATATAAAGAGTTCTTTATTGTATCGAAATACAATGCTGAAAGGTTGCATACTTACTGGGATTATGAAAACTAGAGTCCATATTAATACACTAGTCATGACGTCATATTTACGTAACGCCTATAAAAAGACAATACACGTAAACCTAGCAATCTACTATATTGGACAATAAGAAAGTAAGTATATACCTATATCAATAAAAATTATTTTGTTGTAGGAATCTAATTCTCTTTTAAAATATATAGTTTTAGATTTATGGTCGAGATAATTATTTGACCTAAACATTCCGGATAAAGATTTATAAATTTTAAATGTCCAACAATTTGCACACAGTAAACATAAATACAGATATTGGGATTGAATCGAGCAGCACAAGTGCTCGTGGGCTTCAAAAAGCAACACATATATAGGTACCAGCTAGTTGAACTATATCTCAGTTAGTCGTTATCACACGCTGAAATACTCGTTGATTTAATATGTAAAATGTCTGAGAATATAATATTTAATTCCTGTCCTCCTGTTTTCTAAAATTTCAGTTTATGTACTATGGTGTTAAAAATATAAAAGCTGTGTGTGAATAAAAATAATATTAGTGACCACGTGTGAACTTATATTATTTTTGAAGCACAACTCTCTTGAATTGAAATTACGGTGAATAGTTTTATGCCGTCCGTTAGGGAGTATTCTAATAATAATACCGGTGGATAAAAGTTGTCTAGCAAATCTGTATCTTACTTTTCAAAAAACCTTATAAGTATAATATTCAAATAACCAAAAAGCCTTATACCTGATAAAAACCATCTACAAAGAAAATATATATTATAAATAACCATTTATATACGATGGTGATATATATTAGTACATATATTCTATTTACTATTAGGTACACTTACTTTATAATGTATGTATAATACAAAAACGTAATGAATGAATCTGCACTGTTACTTGGAAAATATAAGTGGTACCTACAAAGTCATACCTACTACCGTTTGCAAAGACGTAAGTATCTACTTCAGTTTGAAGCTAAGGGCCTTACGAAAACATCTAACCCAGAAATAGGCGTATTTATTCTTTTGTGACATTCTTTAAAAAAGGGGGCGTCACACACGTAGGAGTTCGCGCGATACTAGAATCAAATGTAAGCGCGCACTACGTTGTACTAAGCAGTTTGAGAACATTTTCCGTTACGTGACTAGGTTGGGTGGTTTTTTTGTTGCGCGGACTTATCTTTGCAATAAGCCGTACGAGTTAAAGGTGCGAGAGATAATGGCGCTCTGCACAGAAGCACAGAGGTTGGCAATACTGTATTAAACTGTAGTTTTAATTTAAAAAAAATCTTTAATATACCATGTAGGCAGTGTACTTATCGGATTCGGTACCGGTACATTATTTTGTTGTGCAAGCTAATAAATTCTGTAAATATTTTTCTTTATTCATTTAAAAAACTAAACATTGTGAACATAACAAATCAAAGACGTTTACAACATGAGATTTAAATTGCAAAAAAGCTAATCTATTTCTAATCAAACAAATTAAATAAATATACATGATTGTATTGTTGTTTCAATTTAATAAAATGCATTTTTTTTTTGTAGTACTTATTCCACTTTTATTCAATAAATTAGGACTGGTTTCGTCCGCCTCAGAGGGACATTTTCAAATTTTTCAATTTTCAACTTCAAGT
This sequence comes from Rhyacophila brunnea, assembly GCF_057557595.1. Classification (NCBI taxonomy): domain Eukaryota; kingdom Metazoa; phylum Arthropoda; class Insecta; order Trichoptera; family Rhyacophilidae; genus Rhyacophila; species Rhyacophila brunnea. The sequence goes on from NW_028233350.1 coordinate 26,946,854, forward strand.
TGAAAATATTCCTCTTAGGCGGACGAAACCGGTCCTAATTTATTGATTAAAAGCGGAATAAGTACTACAAAAAAAATTGCGTTCTATTAAATTAAAACAACAATACAATGCAGTTCCACCATGAATTCACGGTAACAAAATAAAATAAAATATATATGATTGTCTAAATATTACCCTCACAAGAGAGAGGACAAAAAATAAACAATGTTATACAATAAAATAAATTGTACATCACTGAATGTCTATGTATTTGGGAGCGCATTGGCTAGTCTTGCTCACCTCGCTAATGGTGCCTGATAAGTTTGACACGAAGAAACGATTCTAACCCAGGATAGGTCATAGCTGCGACAACGTAGACAATTGACAGGTGCATATAAATTCAAAATATTTAGGATGCCAGAATTGGAAACCATACCTCGTGATAGCAGAAAAAAATGTCTCAAGAACAGAAGTGACCTACGAGAGTCAAGACTCAAGATAGTGAAAAGCGAGCATGCCTTGTACATGATTGACAAAAAGGAGAATAGTTTTCATACCTTTTTCATACCTCTCTGTTTTGTTATTATTGCAGGCCTATTGCTACATAAACCACCCGATTAACTTCATTCTTTGATCGGAATGCATATTAAAAGATTACGAGTTAATTTAAAATTTAAAGGCGTTGTGTATATATTATAAATAACCTACATATAATATATTATTATAAGATACTATACAACATGATTAAATATACATATCTTTACTGATAGTGAAATGCATAGATGCAACTTAATCTAAGTTAAGGAAAAACAATAGATCAGGCAACATGGTACGTATATGTAAATAGTTTTGCATGGAATTTAATAGATACATGAAGTAATAGTCAAACGATCGCGATACTCCAATCAAAGAATAGTTTTACATAGTTAGTCTCATGAGAAATTCGATAGAGGATCACATTTTACTATGTAAACTCCAAGAAACTTTTAAAATACGTGTAATTATAATATAATAATAATAATAAAATTTGACGATTTCTTCTGAAAATCTCCACATTGCTCGAAGAAAAATCATTAATAGAGAAATTTTATCATTTAACTCTACAGTACCCTATATATCTAAAAAACATAAAAGGCTACCAAGACCATGAATCGATGAAATATACGTATAAAATTAGCGAAAAGATTTAGGAGCGAGGAAAATGGATACAGCAAAAAGGGACTCTTATCATGCATTGGATCGAGTGCACGTTAGATGATGATATAATTAATATAATAATAATATTAAAAAGCTATTTGGTACTGCTTCATATGGGAGAAAATTTAGTGTGTTATAGGATTTTATATTTGGCAGTGAAAAAATGCATAATATATTTTTTTAAATATTGGTATTGATATTACGCACAAGTAATAAATAAGTTAATAAAATGCACCGAGTTCACTCTACGCCAGTGCATTATAAAAATGGTGTGTTTAATTGTTTTAATTTGTTTTTATAAAATTAGTAGGTATAAAAAAATGTAAGATACACCGCCATCTTTCTTACAATATATGTTAGTATATATTTTACGAGTTTTCCGTATAATTATTGTTCTTAGTTATAATATGAATCTCGCTTTGTTTGCAGTCATGTATATTTAATGAATTACAAGAGAATATGTATGATAATAAGTAAATATTGCCAATCGCTGAGTTTAAAGGAGATGTTGAATTTAAATATCTTGGTTTGCAGCCAAATTCCGGGGACCGCCCGGAGGTTGTGGAATAAAATCAGGTCCCCACCACACTTGTTAACAATTCCGTTTGCCTCATTCGCAGTCCCTATTTTTAAGCACAAGAGCATGAAATATAAGCCGTTCCGCACAATCTGTTGGGAGTGCTTCACTTTAATCATACCGTCTTACAGGCTTTGATGTAAGGTGTAAGTCGCAAGCGAACGCTATTATTGTGTTTGCTATAATTTGAAACGATTTACGATCTTGGAAATATTGTGTGTAATTCTAAATGAGAATTTAATTTTTAATTCTTTTCGTGTTTCAGCGTGAACTGAAAATTCCTGGGCATTGTAAACTGAGACATAACTCATTCAAATTAATCGTAATTGATTAACGGTTGTTCATCACGCTCTGTATAGTGAATTTTGTACAGTACGTATATTAAATAATAAAGTTTCAAAATACTTAAGGTATTATTATATTAATAGTATTACTAAAAATAGAGATTTTGATTATTAAAAAAAACTATAGCTTTGCATAGTTTTACTATATTTAAAATTATCAATTCAAAGCAAAAATAAATATTGAATAAGTATACATACTTTAAAAACACCTCAGATATTATATAATAACAAGAAAAAAATGTTTTTGAACAAAATATGATGCCCGTCGGGACCTGTAACACTGGATTTGATAGGGTGTACTTTAAGGCTATACTTCAGCTGGGGCGCGGTCTAAAACGATCGTGACTACGCGACGCGAAGATTGTGAAAATGACGCATACAGAACAAAACATAATTTGTCATAAAAAGTCAACATGCGTCCATTTAATGTTATGTTTATTGTTCTATTACTAATAATAATATATTCATTGACATGTTTTTTTTTTCTCAAGTAAATGGGCAATGTTTTTTAGTCATCTTTACACGAATTAAGATATTATTTCCCAGTCGCCATTACAAAACAAATTGACGTGTTCACAGCTCAACTTTCGCTCTCCGATTGCCAGCCAGTCCAAAATTTCGTCGCACCTATAGTTGAAAATTATTTGCCGTTTCACTGAAGTACCGTCTTAATGAATCTAGTGGTTACAGGTTCAAGTTATGTATGTTATATTCTCACATTTTGTGAATTATTTGTTGAATACAAGAAATCGTTTATTAAAATAAATATATTATGTTTTGGTAAATACACTTGATGTTTGTGATAAATACACTTAAACAACTCTAAACTTATTATTTTATGGCATAAATATCATATATACAATAATAGAGTAATGAAATAAGCCATAGATTAGCCTTTGTAAAGACAATACTACTATATTGTATTTTATTTGCAAGTACAACGAAAATCAGCGTCAGCTTTAATATTTAATTAATTAATTAAAAATAATTTTGGTATTTTGGAAAAAAATACTAAAGGTACATAAACAAAAAAACATTTTTTAACCTAAATTTCACATCATAAAAATGCGAATTGCTGTTATTTATTTTATAGTAATACTCATCACCATCATAATGAACTTGAATCTGTCCAATGGTGGATCTCGTAGCTGATTCTACTTTTCTTATTTCGTTCTCCTGCAGTAGAATTTTGGTCGATCTAGTGACCTCTAGGTATATTTTTTTGACGTTTTCTACATTTTGGGTATCACCGGATTACTTAATTGTCCAACAATTATCACTTCTTTAAACTCTATACCAATTCCGTCCCGATTTTAATGGCTATAATAGATTTTTTTACCAAAAAAACTCATGTATGTTCCTATGTATTTTTATATCTAACTTAAATATAATCAGAATTCGGAATGAAATTCACGTACCTATATAGTAATATTAAAATTATTGTAATAGTGAATAGTAAGATATCTTTGGAACACAATTATTCATAATATTGTGTTAGTACTTGGAATAACATGTTGTAAAGTAATATTTACTTTAGAAAGCACTCACTTGGTATTACGAGTTTTTGTCTCGCTTTTTTGTATTCATGTTATTATATTTTTATAAAAATATATAAAATTTTGCATCAAACATCGGCAAAATAATCCATCTTCCGTGATGAAACTTTTTGCGAGATTAACAATAAAATTCTTTGAAATCCTATGTATATATCGACGACCCCAGGAAAAACCATTGTAAGTCTGAAAATAGCGTTTCCGGTTTTATTAGCTTTTTATAATATTTAATTTTTTATGCATGTCCTGTAAAAAAATCAGGTCTCTAGCATAAAAATTGACGAAGTTATGTTTTTGACAATGGTGCTCTATATCTACATATCGCATCGACCAAATTTGTGTTCACAGAAATATCCGAGGAGTATAGTCATACCTCGATAACAAAAGTGCACTGCGCTTTATTTTACAAATAAGAAGGTTATTATACTTGTTATAACATTCTTTTACGGAGATCTAAAGAAACAGCATGATTTATATTGACGTATCACAATAATTTAAAAAAACATATTGGTTTATCTCCGAAAAATATTGGTATTTGCAGTGAGTATTTGCATTATTAGTTTAAAAGTTAGTCAATATTATTGTGTCAGGAAGTTAAGTTATTATATTATTTAATATAAAACAAATACCGAAAAGAAACGGAATTAATTTTCACTTGCATAGCTACTTTAAAAAACTTCTCAGTTATTAATATTATCTTAAAATTTGAAGTAATTATATTAATTTTGATTCGCTTATTTAAATTAATTCACTGCATGATAAAGACCTCTTCAATCTCTCTCTTACTCTTTTCGGTTGATTACTCTCCCATATAGATACTCAACAAAACAATGAAGTAAAGTTTAAATTTGAAAATGTTATATTATTTAATAGAAAAATAATATCATATATAAAACGTTATTTATATGTAATTATATTTAATTACTTTGCAGTTACCTACTTAACTTAAAATGAGTTTGTAATATTCTAATATATAAATTTAATTTACATAAATACCCAGTAGAAAAATACATATTTTAATCAAATATTTTGGACCTAAAAAGGTAACTACCTAAAATATTATGTTTTAACTTCAAAATGTTATTTTATCATTAGTAGAAAATGACATTACATATTATTTTGGTTGAATTAATCTTGCACAAAGATAATAAAAAATCACTATTATCATGGTTCAGTTTGAAAACATTACTAATTGCTGACTATTTTTTTATGATCCAACCAAGTTAAATAATCCTTTTCATTGCATTTTGAAATGGAATTATTTATGAATGGCTTGCTTTGGAAATAGTATAATAGTAATGAACTTCGTCTAAATATTAATAACACGTGCGTCAGTTCTTAGTATTTTTGAAAATATAAAAGGGTACACATTAAGTAAATTATGCATAATTTTGTATTTTGAATATTCCTCAAAGATAGAAATTACCCAAAGGATTATATTATTTTATTACATGCCATTCGCCGAAAGGGATTAAGCGGCTGGGATTTTTGAAAACGTGTTTTGACGTGACATTGTTTACAATACAATTTGAAAGTAACAATAAAATTTTAATGGTCAATAATTGTTAAAGCATTTTATGCTTATCTAAGTAGATATATTTTGGAAAAAGGATGAAGTAAAGTAAACAAAATGATGTGTAGGTATTCTGAAAACAAGCCCATCACTGGTGATTGGGAATTTTTAATATTACCTACTAATTAAAGACATATATTATAATCTTAGCATTGGTGAGTGGTGACATAATTTTCGATGTTAGTTAAATTTGTTCAAAATAAATATACAGTGTTGCTTTTAACAAACAATAATATTTCTATAATATTTTCATCACAATTTGACATAGCTTATTTGACTTTTAACACTATAGATAATTACATAAATATTATGTATCTATAGTTTGTGAAAAACTCAAATAAACTATGTCAAATGGTGATATCGTACACGGTATCTCGTAGATTTTAATTAAAATATCAATTGGATTTGAAAAGTCTGTAATGGTAAGTATGTACTTAAATTCATATACTTACCTCCTATTCACCTATTGACTATGATTTTTATAAATTATGAAAACCTTTTTAAATAGTAACTACCTAATTATTATTTCATCCAATTTAAATCGGTCTGAATTATACATTTTGTAAAACTATCAAAATAAATAGTTATGAATGAACAAATGATATAGTAAACTGTGTTTCTTTGAGAAAATTTGTATTAAAACTCTACGCAATCGATTAAATAACAATATAACTTTTCAAGAACATACTAATTACTTGAATGCAAATAATTTTTTTTTTCAGTTTATAAAAAAAATGCAAATCCACACCAACAAAATAAATTTGATTATTTAAATTTGAGAGTATTAGTACACATTTATTTCAACCTTTTAAATAAATAATAAAAATCATAACAAAATTAACGTAACAGAGCTCAATTAAGAAATATACTTACTTAAGTTTATGTTGACAATATAATATAATCAATCTATATTTAATTATAATTGACAATAACATTCATATTAACGATTGAGATTAAAAAATACAAACGATAATTAATATGGTCATAATTTATATGAAATTTTATAATCTTAATTATAGAAAGGTATTATAAAATTATATGCACAAATAAGGATACTCTTAAAAAAATAGAAGGTAGGTACTGAAAAAGCAATTTCTCTTGTTTATACAGATACTGTATGAATATCATTTTAGATAGGTACATAATCATAATTATCGAATGGACTTGTAATACAAGCCTAATAATTATATTAAGTATATATTTTTATATAAAGATTTCTGATGATGCACAGTTGACTGCGGTCTCATCTGAGCAATGACATTAATAATGTCATTGCATCTGAGAACGAAAGTAATAAACCTCTCTTTCATTAATAATTGTTAGGTAAACATAACATTAGTTATTTTGTTAATACGTAGTTATAATTTTCAAACTAGAAAATCTATATTTTTGCAAATAGTATGATGTTTAGATAGGTATATCTGTGCCAAATGTTCAAGAATATATTTCAGTAGTTGTTTACTACCTACATTCTTATGTTCAAATAAGCAAAGCGGTTAGTAATTTATATTATTGTATTAAACCGTAGGGGAGAGCAGGTAGGATTCGTACACAGGGAGCATTCGTACAGTGGCGATATCTTCACTATCCAATTCTTTGGCGTGCTCACGTTTGTGTGTAAGACTCCCGCTCATACGCATAGTGTAACCGCGGGGCAGGGCATCAGTGCGGCCAACAGCTTCGACGGAGCATGCCGATACGTGTTTTCGCTCTACGTAAGTATTTTTTGTATTCACTTTTGAACACGCTTAACTGTTATAAGTTTTGCACGAATGTTATAAGTGACTTAGTATAGTTTATGAAGTGATAACTTTGTTTAATATGTAAATAGTCATTTTAGGCTAACTATAGCGGTTATTTTTATTTTCAATTAATTTGTTGATTTCTCGGTTTGGGGTACCTTCGTGCAGTTATGAGTGGGGTAGATTCGTACTGTACGAATGTTCCCCATTCCTAACTGCGTGGCAGTAGAAAGATTGTCCACCAGAAATATTATTGTTACAGAACCATGCCGCGAATATATGTGAAAAAGGGGACAGGAACAGGAGACGTTGATGAAGATGCAATGATGCAAGATGCAGCCGTTAGAATCCACGTAAGGTGGACAATCAACTTCTACAGCGGGCCAAGATGCCAATGTGCCAGAAACTCTACCTGCAGAAACAGAGATTACTCAACAAGATCTTTCATGGAGCTCAGCGCCAGTATCACCCTCCTTGCTATCACCTACAACTGCACCTGCATCTTCATCAACTGTAGGATTAATAACTCCAGAAATTATCCGGCCTTATCCCAGAGTGGACAAAAATGCGTTAAAAAGTCGAAGAAAGGAAAACTACCAGGAAAATCGAGAATATATACAGATACCCCTGAAAAAAATAGACTAGAAGAAATAGAAAAAGCAAAACAGTTGAAGAAGCAAGAGCAAGAGAGGAAACAAAGGGCTAAGGAGGTGAAGCGAGCATTACATTTACTGTCAGATACAAGAACCAAAACAAAGAGACAGAAGAAAACTTCAGGGACAACTAAACCAAAGAGGCAAAATAAAACTGTAAAGACTGATAGTCAGGATGAAACTGATCGTGAGGATGAGGCTAATATGAGTTTAAGAGAAAGTTCTTGTTCTCTCATCGAAGAGACGTCTGAAGGATCGGATACTGACAATGAAACTCCAGTTACGTCAGAGAACATCAAAGAAGAACGCTTTGTGATAGTAGAGTTTAAGAAAACAAAGACCGCTTAAATTATCTTGGGCAGGCGCTTAAAAAATATAGTCCCGTTGAATACAAAGTTTCATTTTTGAGGAAGAAGCCTCATACCTGGAAATTTGTCTTTCCCACTACCAAAGATGAAGGAACAGTTTACATATCAGATGTGGTATGTGTTTTCCCGCTATCAAAATCTGCTTTTACAGCAACAGCCCGGATAATATTTAGCTTCGAAAAAGACCGATCTATATATTATAATGTTGGATAGTACAACTATTAAATACGATTAAGACCTATTACTCTAATGGTTAATTTTATAATGTTGGTTTATTCGTTCCTTTATTAACAAAAAAATAAATAAAAGTGTTATGTTTTCATGACTAAGTAGTTATAAGCACTTTAAAAACAATAACTGTTAATTATTATTACATGAAGACTGATTCTGTGTTAGCTTTGATCTCAATACATGATTATATTACATTGAATAAATAGCATTTTCTTTGACTGTACGAAGGTTCCCCATTATGTACGAATGTGCCCCACACTATGTACGAAGCTACCCCACGTGTGGGGTAGTTTCGTACGTTTTCCATTTTTCAGAAAAGTTACCGTAGCTTCGCCATGCTTATTTGTATCTAAACTATACTTCACTATTATTAAAGCCAAATATATTTGATATATAACAGCATTGAAGTTATTTAAAAATATCTTACAGTTTTGTTTTTATACGGCTTAGAGTAAAAAGTGTACGAATCCTACCTGCTCTCCCCTACATATGTTTTTTCTAAAATGGTAATTACTTATTTAAATAAAATTCATTCCCTCAGAAATACAATGATGCAGTTAATAAAGTATATAAGTAATTTTTTCCCTAGTTTTCATAATTAAGTCGACTACTATTAATAAATTAAAATTGGCTTAGTGATTTACATGGCGATTGACATTATGTTTTTTCAACAGTTTTAATGAAAATTGTGTTGTAAAGAATAAAAAAACATTTCTTTTAGCTATTTTTTAAATCTAATAGTTACCAATGTTATGTACTAATTTCTTATACAACTTCTTTATTATTCCATTATTAACATTTTTCCTGAATGTTTATTGTTTCGTAATGTACATATTCTCATTATTTATAAAAATATCAATAATAATTTACAAAAAATTAAAAAAATCATACTTAAATACTTTTAAATTATAAAAACTCCGTATAAAAATATATATATGTCAATATATCCTCATACTGTTTGTTAAAACTTTATAGACACGCTGTATTATTTCGAGTTAAACATTGCGCAATGATGGTTCTTCCGTAAAAGAGCATTATAAATATAGGTGTACTAAATAAAATCGTATAGAGAAAGAAAAACGTGACGTAAAACAAGGTTACATCTCAGAGTATGAGTCTGTTACGCGGAGTCTGTAATCTATTTCGTCCGCGCAAAAGCATGTTGAATCAAGTCAAAGCACCAAGCGCGTAATATTATTCCAAATAAAAACGATTTTTTGACATTATCTCAGCTGTTTATTAATTAATCAACATTAAATTTTGATAGGAATATAGACCATAAATTGGTTTATCTGATTTACTTAAATAAGATAAGAAAAAACTATCTCATTTTATATGATGAATTTAATAGCGTAAATATTTTAGTTTTTTCGCTCTCCTGAACATTTGTGATTTTAGACTTACACCGGTTTTTCCTGGGGCCGTCGATATATATATTGAATTGGGTTTCACGTCAAGTTTTCTTTTAAAGTATCTCCGGCGTGGGCATATAAATCAAATGTATTTGTAAGTATCAGAAAACTCAATAAATCTAACAAAAAGAACAGAAGAAACTATTTTTTTTATATTTTTTGTTGCGTGAAAGATCATTTTCAAACAAGCGTAATTTATTATATGCACGCGCCTCCGTATCTAACTGTGTAAATTATAAAAATAAATTTAATTTTAATTTAAAAAGTTAAAAAATAATTACTACCTAGTTAAAAAAAGTATTTATCATATAATAAGTTTTCAATTATTAGCTTTTCAATATAATTGAGGATGTCGAGGATTAAACGAATATAATGTGGTGACAAAGTTGAGTAAATCTACTTCAAAGAAAAATATACGATGTAAATTCTAAATACTGTTTGAAACATTCTGTAATAATGGTCTTATTTGTAAATGATCCATTATCACTATTTGAAGGAAAAGAAACATTATTTTGTCTTAAAGTTTTTAAAAATATTTTTCGTGTTTTGAAAGCGTCAGCTTTTATCAGCCCACAATGTTCATAATAAATAATATAATATCATTTTATTCACCATGTTCATGGAATATAAACAAAAGTTATGAAAAAAAAATATTAAGTATTATTTTTTATACAAAGCATTTTTTCATATATTACAAGGTAAGGTAAAAACTACTTCTAAGTATATTTTTAAGTATATTAATGTTAATTGTACTTATTTAATCTTCAGTATCTCATCGTATTGTTATTACAAACTATTATTTATAAAATGTGTGAAGAAATGTACATATTGGTGGTTACTGTTTTTATATTCTTAATAATTAATAATATTTAATACGGTAATTAGTTAATGAAAGCGTCATATTATTTGTTGAATAATATATTATTAGAAATGATTTTGTTTTACCAACTCTTGAAAAAAATACACATTTTGCAATATTAATAAGATAAACAGGAACATTTTAATTTCATTCGAGTTTATCTTAATTTTATTCTTTAAAAGTCTTAGAAATGAGAATTTTTATTCTCATTTTAGACATTTAATTTTAACCAAAGTTCTTAAGTACATTATAGCCCATACTTATATAAATATAATTTTACAATTAAAATTACTGAAATTTATGCTGTATATTGTTATTAATATTTTCATAATTTATATATAATGATTAAATAATTTTAATATTTCATTAAAAAAATAACATTAAGTAAATCATAAATTGATATGTTTGGATTGAAGGTTAAACTTCGAAGGAGATTATAACTTACAATAGTTGAATCTCAAAATTACTTTGAAGTTATTCCCTCAACAAGCAATCAATAATTAATATCATTTGGGAATATAACTCATCGATCAAAGTTATTTGACCTGATAAAGTTTGCTTCACCTCCTTGGATTCCGAAATAGATATTATTATATTGAAGTAAAGATCACGAGACCTTTCCAAGTGAATGAAATTAATACAAAACTATAAGCGCCTAGGGCGTCTTGGACCATGAAAGACAGCATTATTGTAATAATACGCAAAATATGACATCAAACGAAAATCTCATTATTATTATGAATTATTTTTAGTATTAAATATAAAACAAGCATAACAATATAATACTTGTAAACGAATTCAATAACGCGAAAAATGAGTTTTTAATATATGTACTGAAGATGAAATAGATTGTATCTACTTTGTTTCCACAACGCATAAAGAAATTTAATTTTGAGATATTATTATCAATATATTATTATATACATAGATTATGCGTTTTTGTATATATACGAAGCAGTGCAGTAGCAACATTTTTATTTTTATTTTATAAATGTATGTTTGATCTACTACAAGAACCTATTGGGTTATGTAAACTGGGTAGGTAATTTTATATATAATAAGTTGTAGATGGAATATTCATTATTAATGAGCATTTTAAATAAGTTTTTTTCAATTATAAAGAATAGAATGATAATAATATTATTCACTTATATTTTTTCTAATAGCAATGCTCTTAAACTGTCGATGTCAAATGAGATAAATACGTTTTTTTAAATGACTACCAATTTGAAATTGAGAATATTCCAATAAAAATCAAACCAATCTTTATATAATATTTTAGTTTAAAATTGTTCATAACTATGAAATTACTATACGTGGTCTTATCTTGGATATGAAGTTACAATGGTAAATTGAATAACTATTTGGATTCTAAAGTCTGGTACAGATCCGCCGACAGACCTGTTGAAACTGTTACAAATAACCATGATTATTTTATTCGGAATAAAATGGTCGAAAAATTGATTAATTCAGTTATTAGATATAGGTGGCTAAATTTGTCAAGAACATTAGCCAAAATTCTTCGGATACCAATATTTTATCTAATAGGTTTGTTTCTAAAGTATTTTTGAAAAAAATAACAATTTACATAATTATATTAACAAGACCAGAAGGATTGCCTAAGGATCGAATTCCATGGAAACCTAAAGAGACTAAAAACATCATCGGGCTGACTCATAAAAATCTGATCATTGTTGACGATAAGATATAGCAATTTTCAAGCCAAAAATGTAAATATTCTTTGTTGGTAATAATATTATTTTTTTTTGTCCGTAATGAGTTGTTGCAGTTATTTTTTTTGGCGCTGATGAGACACATGATTGGCTCGTTGCCGACCGGCTGCGGCGGGACCCTCTGTATCTGTTTGATGGATTATTGTATTTTTAAGCGTCAAACTTGGCTGGAGTTTAAACAGAGCCCTTCAGATGATAGATTTACGCGGTACTGTCACCACTACCACTTGATCCTTTTTATTTAATTCATAATGAAACAACATACAATTCTCCATTAAATAAATCTCGTCAATATCTCCAAAATAAGATATTATTCTTTATCTCTCCAAAGTCAACAAACAGCAGACACTGTCATCAGACAGCCCACCAAGCAAGAGGGAGTACTTGTCTTTCTTCGGAAGAGATATATAATATATGATATATTATGGACGAATGTATGTAGGTCTGTCAAGGACTGAAAAACATTTGATTTTATAAGTGAGTTGTAATACTCATTTGCCAACAGATACATTTTGTTGTTTTCATTTTATACCTTATTGCATTCAAGCAGTTCTTAGTTAAATACTAATGATCGAAAAGGACTTATTTGTGTATTTATTATATCAATGAAAATATTCTGTTAACTCATGGGATAAGAAATGAGCATTTTAACCTATAATCTACTGTGAGTGCAATTTAATTAATGAAATATCCTAATAGCTACAATACCTACATAAGTATTTTAAATATAAATAATACTACCTTCATACATGGATTTCTTGTATACAATATTATTCTCATAGAAATATATAATCATAGGTACTTACATACTAATAATGTAGTTTTCAAAAGCTGCTACCTATTGAATATCTACCAAGTATCAATGTGTTCTCGGGCATAAGAAACTGATTTGTATACACTTGCAAGCACATGTGATTTGACATGTCTGAATTGGCATTCATTCAAGTGTAGACCGACCACACGATACAAAACCGTGAATCACGTACCGTTTGTAGACAAATATATAAATCGGAGCGCCATCGTGACGTCTCAATAGAACCTTAGACGGCGTCGCCAAAGCGTGAATTCAATAGATCATGTCTGTTAGAACGAAATGTGACTTCCTACTGCCAGCCGCCTTGCATTGGCGCAATGTCAAGGAGATAGTGGGAACTGTTAAGCAAACCACTTGAAATATTTAAAATTGACCTGTAAATAAACATGTTAAATCTCGTATATTAGTAACCCCAGTACACACAAATATTTCAGATGTCTTCAAATAAGTTTCAGTAAGTTATGAATTAAGTTTAAGGTAAGTAGATATTATTTAGGTGATGGTATATTAGTTTTAATTAATATTCATTCAAAAATTACTAACACAATTTGATAATTTTCGTACAAACTGACAAGCTTTTAAAATGTATCTCTACATACTAATGCTACCTGTCTTACGATCTATAGCTCAGAATATTTAAAAATATTAAGAAGAACTAATAAACTTGTCAAGATTAACACGTAAATACAACTTCACTATATCAGATATATCATAAAAAACAATACGTAGTATCACTCCGAAGGGGGACGAGGAGTTTTAGGTAATCATTATTGATTATTGGTATATATGGACATATTGAAAACATTGGAGACTATATAGAGAAGCGGTGTAATTTATTTTTAATAGAAAATCGATGTATATGTTACATCATAAATTATTATTATAATTGTAGTTTTCCTTTAACGGCCCACATGCTCAGCGTAGGTCAAAATTGAGTTTTTATTGTATTTTCAAACCATGCTCCTGGACATTCCTTAAACATTATAGATAATCTATTTATATAATTTTGAAGCCTTATTATCCTTTATATTTATTTTAAACATTTAATGACTGCATAAAGTATTTTTATTATATAAAATAGTATTCTTTTAAACCTCTATCTCAAATGTTTTAAAATATAGTGATATTTCGGTACATGAATGTGCAGTGATGTTAAGATTTTTTACATTTATTAATTTTTAAACGCATTTATAAAACAATTAGTATAATTTATGACGAGATAATTTTAGTAAAATTTTCACGATAAAAAATTATATTGATAATCTCTGTGATCCCAAATTTGACAAGAATTAGGCATTTTATTATTCAAAAAATTGGCAAGATTAACACATTTGAAGATAATTCTAAAGATACTCATTATAAGCTATGTCTTTGACAATTCAAATGTGATAAACATCCTACGAATATTGATTCTTCTTCTTCTTTCTCGGCACTACATCCCGGGGCGGGATTTGGCCTCCTCTACAATTGTCCTCCACAAGCTCCTTTCCCTGGCTGCTCCTCTCCAGTCTCTAGCCCTCCCCATCTTTCTACAGTCCTCTTCGATACAGTCAGTCCACCTCTTCTTTGGTCTGCCCCTAGACCGTTTTCACTGTGGGATCCACTTGGTCATGACTTTTGGCGTCCTGTGCTCAGGTATTCTCTCAACGTGTCCAGCCCACCTTAGTCTTTGGGATCGACAGAATTTCACCACCGTTTCATGTTTTACTAACTCTTCTAACTCGTGGTTCATTTTTATCCTGTAACTTCCATTTTCCAATGTGGGCCCGAAAATTCTCCCGAGGATCTTTCTTTCGAATATGGCCAGTTTATGTTCTTCCCTTTGAATGAGGCACCATGTCTCACAGCCATAGGTAGCTGCTGGTCGAATAACTGTTTTGTAGATAAGCAGTTTGCTATTCTTGCTTAGGATTTTTGAACTCAGTAGACCCTTACAGGCGTAGAAGCACTTATTAGCAGCTATGAGTCGTACGTTCACCTCTTCTGTTGTTTTATTGGGTGTGTTTAGGTTAGAGCCCAGGTACATGAAGCTCTGAACCTCTTCCCATACCTGCTGCTCCACACAGATATTTCGAGGTGGACCCTGCTCTCGCGTGGATACCATGTATTTTGTTTTGCAGGCATTTATTTCTAATCCAAGCTTTTCCGCTTCCTTTTTCAATGTTGTGGCATGGTCGATCAGTCTTTGTTTGGATCGGCTAGTTATGACTATGTCGTCAGCATAGGCGCACATCTGGAATGTGTTAGAGTTAACACAACCCCTTATGTCAACCTTACGGGCTATGGCCTTGAGAACCAGGTTGAACATCATGGTGGAGAGTGCGTCACCCTGCCTTACACCAGACTCAATCACAATATGGTCCGTTAGCTCATTTTGTATATTTATGACGGTCTTTGACTCAATTAGGGAGACATGTATCAGTCTTCCAAGCTATGAAGGGATTTCTAGTAATTTTAGTGCATGCAACATTTTTTTTCTGTTGATACTGTCAAAAACTTGTTTGAAGTCGATGAAGTTACAAATTCGCTCATTTATTGGCTCAAACCCCAGCACGGATTTCCGTATATTAGCATTGATAATAAATCCAGTTCCATGATGCCTTTGTGTATTCAGTGCTCTACTAAAGTACAGAGAATATTTCATTTTATTAATGCAGCCACTATCCTTCCACCTTATCTCCTACAGAGCTGTTACGTCCATATTATATTTATAAAGTTCGTTTGCAACTTCTTCCATCTTTCCTGCTTGCAACATTGTTCTTATGTTCCAAGTTCCGCAGTGTAAATAAAATCGTTTGTCTTTAATTTGTAGCCGGGGTCTTTCATTGATAGGGGTCCTGTGTTCCGAGGCGCTTGTGTTGGTGTTCGTAATCTGGTGTTGTTACCATGTAGGGTGATTAGCCCTACGATGAACCCTCCTCCTTCATCTGGGCTTGGGACCGGCAGCAACTTAGGTGAATCCTATGGCTACAGGCGGAGTTACGAGTAGCCATAAATTGACAAACTATAATTAAAGTAGTGAGTAAAATTATGTTAACGCGCGTGTTTTAACATGTAGGTACCTAACCGATTTTTTCAATTTTTTTTAAACAGTACATGTTCAAACACGCGCGTCAATATCATTTTACTCACTACTTCAATTATAGTCAGTCAATTTATGGCTACGGCCGTATGTTGTAGCTTAACCACTGGAGAATGACAAAAAAATGGCGTATTTTAAAAAAACACTACCTTATTCTTAGGTCAATAATTATTATAAAGCAATCATTATTCGTAGGATGTTTATCACATTTGAATGGACAAAGACATAGCTTATAATGAGTATCTTTAGAATTATCTTCAAATGTGTTAATTTTGCCGATTTTTTGAATATTAAAATGCCTAACTCTTGTCAAATTTGGGATCACAGAGATTATCAATATAATTTTTTATCGTGAAAATTTTACTAAAATTATCTCGTCATAAATTATACTAATGCGTTTAAAAATTAATAAATGTAAAAAATCTTAACACCACTGCACATTCATGTACCGAAATATGACTATATTCTAAAACATTAGAGCGAGAGGTTTAAAAGAATACTATTTTATGTAATAAAAATACTTTATGCAGTCATAAAATGTTTAAAATAAATATAAAAGATAATAAGGCTTCAAAATTATATAAATAGATTATCTACAACGTTTAAGGAATGTCCAGGATCATGGTTTGAAAATGCAATAAATGCTACATTTTGACCTACGCCGAGCATGTCCCCCCGTGTTAAATAGATGGAAATCAAGTTCTTCTCATTTTTACATATAACCAGCTCGTTAATGATTCTGGCCTATTTAGAGTTCTGGAGTAGATTTTATTAAGGGATAACACTTTCGGTGTGCTTCCATGCTTTATAATTTATATTTTTTATATATATATTTTTTTTATAATTTTGTACCTTTTACTTTATTTTTTATGTTGTTTTTGTGATATTGCATATATTTATTTCTTTTTGATACTGTTTCTCTTTAAATATCATGTTGTGAACGTCTTAAATTTGTAATTTGTAATGTTCACGGTTTGTAAAAAAAAAAAAAAAATGAATTGAACGAATGAACAATTCCATGCATAACAAATAAAAGCTGAAAAAGTAAATAAATTAGTTCAACGAATACTTAAACTATAATAAAAATACAGTAATAGTTGTTATATAAAAAGTGTCATTATTTATCGTAGGTATTCCATCATGGTCCAATATAATATTGTCAATCCTTAAAAATGTGTCTTTTAAAATATCTTCAGCGTTTCTTGGACTCCGCCATTCACATACAAGTCATTGAAAGACCTGTTACTTCCTTTACTTGGTCAATCCATCGAGACGTAAATTTCCTTTTTGTTTTTCTCCCAGTCTTTAATGTTTCACAAAATCATAATTAAATAATCCAAGTCCTCTTTAGAGATATTACCTTAATTTATCATAGAAAATATACGTTATTCCGTCTTTTATGTTAACGGAATCCGCCTGTATCGGCACATCTCAAAGGCATATTGTTTATATTTTATTAATACAATTATTACGCGTACTATCTCGCCGAACTAAAAACACTCTTTACAAGACACTTGTAAAGCCAGTGCTCACGTACACATCGGAAACCTGGACATTAACACTGCGAAATGAACGAGCCCTGAACATCTTTGAAAGAAAAATTCTCCGCCGTATATATGGACCGATCAGGGATGGCACCAATTGGAGGAGAAGATATAATGCTGAGCTCTACGGGCTGTACGAAGATTGCAGCGCAGTTCAATCAATTAAGTTCGGGAGACTGTGATGGCTAGGTCATGTGCACCGTATGAATGACTATGAACCGGCAAAGAGAGTGATGTCCAGCGATCCAATAGGGCGTAGAAGAAGAGGGAGGCCAAAGATTCGCTGGTTGGATGGAGCTGCCAGTGACTGCCGTATTCTGGGGGTACCAAATTGGAAAGCAGCCACACTGGATAGGGATAGATGGAGGGAGATATTGGAGGAGGCCAGGACCCACACCGGGTTGTCGCGCCTCTGATGATGATGACGAATTATTAAAATCAAAATTAGAATTTTTGTCTTACAAGAATACGTATTGTGAAATTTTTGCTTATTTTTATTGAAATGATATGCGATTATCAGAATAAAAAATGTAATATTTCTTGTAAACATAACTTACAGCATTTTAATTTAGTTTCATAAGATCTTTTAGGCATTTATATGAATATGATCAATAATCATTACTAGGTACCTTTGTAGTGTTCATTACTTAGCGCACTCCTATCTTCCTAATCGATATTTATAGCAATAAAACATTTTAGTACTATTACTAAAATGGCTAAATTTTTACGAAGGTGTTTTAACCTTATTTTGCAAAAAAAAACTTTCATTTCTAGCAAAAGAAACCGGAAATACAAAAACTTTCGCCATTTACGTTCGTAATAATTTTTATTGTAGTTAATGCTAGGGGTGACCTCATACTATTTTCGGAAAGTATGCTGCTAATGTGATATCAACATTATTAAGTAACAAGAAAAATAACCCATATTAGTTATTCTCATAGAAACAAATTCCAATTCATTGTGGCGAGAATTTTTGCCCACGTTTATTTAGTATAAAAAAATTAATTGAGTTTATAGAACGAATAAAATGTTTACTTTAATATTTTTTTCAGTCGAAATTCCTCAATAATATAACATGATCTGTTTGTACTAATACAATTTAATCACCATTCAGTAAAAATTTACTGTAAAAAATAAAATATTGAGATAGAATATAATTTCAATATTAATTATATAAAGGTTGTAGAAAAATATAAGATTTTGGCACTTTTACTCGGTGAGTAGACAGTTAGTTCAGTATTTTGTCTCGTTTAGTAATATTTAAACGTTAAAAGAATACTTTTCTAAATTTCATACCAATTCATATTATTTAACTAAAATATACACATATTATCCATACTTGCATAGAAAAATACTAGTAAGTACCTACATTTTGTAGTTATATTTACTTATCGCTTTAATTTTCAAGTATAAAATATTTAATAAGTATAAAACTTTGCCAAGTAGAATATAAAACAATATCATAAACCAAATAAAAACCAAATCCCGTATAACGAATCAATATTAAGTAATTAATTAATAATCAAAGAAAATAGGTTTATCGGATATCCCATTATTTGCAGAGATTTTTGATGTATGTGATCTACCAATTCAACAAGACTTAGTATCTAAACAATTGAATTTTATATTTTAATATAATATTAAATTTATAAGTATTACCACTACATATTAGTAGTTATATAATGTTTATTGTGTATGTATATTGCATATTTTTTAAAATTATAAGAGTTATAGATTGGAAAAATGTTTATATATAAATGTGGAGACTGTTACTCTTACAGATTAAATTTACATGTAAGGTTTCTTGAACTAATATATAATGTATACGTAAGAGGGTAGTTACTTAATATAAACATAGGTTTCAACACAAGTACGTAGCATTGGTATGGTAGTAAAGTGGTTTACGGTTTACATGATTGACTTCTAACCTTTGTAAACGAGATGTATCTGGGAGTAGTGAAGTATTTTCAACATATAAAGTGGAACATTTTTCAGGTGGAAGAAATTTAATTCCATGTTTTCTTAGACATATATTGTGTAATACTATATTATTATTTTTAGTAATAATAAAAATATTCCTTATATTATGAAATATGATATACTTGTTATTCAAACATAAATTCAGAACATTAATGAACAAACTGTAAATATCTCTTTCGTTGTTGAGATTGATATTTGATAAGTATTACGATATCATAATTTTTTCGTTGAATATGATTTTCTTTATCCAAAATTATCTGTAATACGTGCGTGTTATTAGGCAAACATAAAAGAAAATTCCAAATCTTTAAATCATTTTGAAACACATAATGGAAATGATGTGTGTTACAAAAGAAATATTATATTCCACATCATAAGGGAAAGAAAATTGGCATAAAGCAATGCTGGTGTATTAAATAATGGCTTTTGTAACACCCTCACTCCCAGGAAAACAGAATATTATTCAGTTTTAATGTTTATTTTATTTTGATATTGTATGCAACATATTATCTTCAACAGTGTAAGGTAATTTACCACACCTCAAGGGTATTTAATGACATTTAAGCTTTGAGAATTGATGCCTAGATCTAATTTTTGAGGGTGAATTCGTATAAATGATCGTATTAGTGACGCTCAAGTTAGTTAATATGGTCGCGTATAGACACTTTTGATGTGGCTGAGACATGTGCTTTAAATGCAGGTAGATGGTAAAATATTTCGTTCTCTTAAGGAAAAGTTTGAAGGATTCCGTTGTCGTTTATGACTCTACCTCATCCTCTATCAATGTTATAAGAGGAATATGAGGTTTGTATAGGTGACATGGTAAAAGATAATGGCGTGATATTATGCTTGCTCTATGTTCCGAGGCTGGAGCGTGACATGGATTCTTTGACGAAGAAATAAGTGTATGTATTCAGCAAGGTAATGATATCTAAAAATATTGATGAAATAAACGGTTCCTTGACTGGTTGGACCCCAAACATCAACGATACGGGGGTGGGGGAAGAGGAGAGCAGGCCTCGATAACTAAATTCCGGCAGCCATTTTATACGTATAATTACATAAGATCTCAACTGGTCCTAAAGTTATGTTGTAGTTTTAAAGTATTCATTAATTTAATAAAAATATTAAATTTATTAGTAATACTAATTTTATCCAGAATCGACCATGCTTACAAACGTAGTTCTACGTCCATTAAATCACTTTATTAGTTAATTAATGAAACTTTTTTATAATTATGGTTAAACTCTTTTAGGTTTAGTGGTTTTGAATCAATGTGTTTCTTAATTTTAACAATATAGTATTTTCTTTTTATTTATAGTAAATATGTGTTTCCTTTGTTTTATATATACATTGGTAAGTATATAAAAATATAATGCATGGTTTTAAAGAAAATATTGTCGTTTTACAGCATTCATTGAAACGATCGTTCGACTTTTTGAAATTTAAAGTCGCTATGTTTGTTAACATGTGTGGAACAATTCTTCCCCTGTCATCCACACCTGCCGCTGGAATAAGATTCCCAGATAAAACGATAAGAAAATTCGTCTTTGTCATTTAATATAACATAATATTCCCGGTAGAATATGTCGCCGCCTAAAACTGAAGCGTTTTGTCAAATCTTACTCCCAGTTTGAATATAACTTTTGCTTCGCGTTGGCGTTCTTCGGAAAGGTTATTTCTTTACTTTGTTATCAATTTGTATTTCTTCTAATATATTATTTTTCTGACACCACTGTTACTGTAGGAGTTACGAAATATACTATCATTTTCAGAATTGAAAAAACGCAAATAGTGCTGCTTGTGTTATATGATGTATTGATTTGTAATAAATGCATTATGAAATATAAAAAAAAGTTAAATTAACACCAATATTATTTATTCTTCTGAAAGAAATTGAACACATCTTTAATGATAACTTTTGGAAAATATAGTTGTAGTCCAATATAAAATACCAAATACAAATTACTGGACAATAATGGATGCGTAGCGTCTACGATGGACAAGTGGCAACGTAGAGATGTAAGTTTTGAGTTTGAATCCCAGATTTGGCGTATTTTCAATTTATTTTTTAATATCCACTTAATAATATAATATAATAGGGAATAGCAAATGACTGCAGTCGCACTTCATTTCTTACAAAGCCGAGTCACATGATTTTAAGTATGAAGTATAGAGAAATATTGTAAACTATTCGTATGTAAAATATAAACCATTCTCGAATTCTTTTGTTCTTAATTAATGATAATGTTTCTCGTACCAGTAATTACTATTAATAGCAGTATAGCTCTGACTACCTCTAAAATATTTCTTCGCCATCATCTCTCCTTAGCCTCAAATGGAAAGTTGGATTTACAGAAATCCTTTTTCACTTCATTCAGTTATAGAGATCGTGGTTTTCTGGCGACTCGTGGTGCATCCAGCTCGTCGTCATAAAGTTTTATTCTCTCATTTCTATCATCAGTCCTGGATCTTTTAAATTTGGTGGTAACCAGCTCATTATAATATACACTATGTAGTTCGTGATTGAACTAATACCGCCATTAACAGATTGGGTCAAGATTTTTGAGTATTTAAAAATTATCACTGTCTTCGGAAGTAATTCAGAGTACTATTTACTAGCTATACAATTGGCTAGGAGTCATATTAGAACAACAATGTTTTGGATCTTGACTCACTCAAAAAGATAACATGGCAAATAACATCATTTTATACATGGGTAAAAATAATCACCGAAGAATGCAGGTTAGCTGTGTTTCACGATAGTTACAATTTTGCTTATATTATTAGCCTATTTTAAAACTAAATTATTTCGTAATGTGATTAACCTATATTGAACCCTTCTAGAGTCCATAGTTTATTTTAAAAGTTATTAGTAGTATGTAAATTGAGTAAAAAATAATAAGATTATTGTAATAAAGTTATTTCATAAGTAATTATTTTGTTAAGGACATTCATATGAAATCCGTAATACGTATGTAAATCAGAACATGTCTTACAGGGAATGTGCGGAGAGAAAACGTAAAACAGTTACACAGGAGGAGAGCTTTGGTGGGAAGAAAAACAGAAAACAATAAACCATCACGCAGAATTTCCGGGAAAGTAGGAAAGGCGTAAAAGCACTATAATAATTCAGAGCGCGTTCTAGACTGTTATACGTGCGGCTTGGCGTTTGGTCCCGGCCACACTGACTTAGTTTTAGATGAAAACATGAGGCTGTTTGATTTCTTTGTAGTCAAACGTCGTATTAGAATATGTTAGCGAGTTCCTTAGAATTGTGGCGGAATACTTTAATTTTTAATGTCGTAGAACAACGGCCTCAAACGGATTCAGAATATCGTGTTTTATACTTTGATCAACCGGCGTAAAGCGTAGATTTTCCATTGACGACTAAAAGAAGATAAAATAATAAAATGTCACTACAGCGTAATAATACCATGAAATAAAGCTGCGTTATAAACATACGCGATGATTGATTACATTAATGTATTATATAAATTATCGGATTAAGTAGATAATACAATCATAGATAGATATATATACATAATAAATATAATCATAGGTTATATATATATATATATTCATTAGATATAGTCAATTAACTGTCGTTAACTTTTGTTTATAAGAAATAAAAAGGCTTTTTTTATTTTTATTTATTATCGGATTAGCTTTTCATTGTGTAATAAATTTAAGGCGAATTGATATAGAAAGAAGTGGATTTCTCAAAAGTAATCTATATTTTAATCTCAATCTAAGAGCGTAGATCAGTATCTCGGTTACATTATAAGAGGATAAAACTTCCAACTTGTTACTCAAAGAAAAATCCATGATAAACAGAACAGAGGACGACGCCGTACTTTTTAGCTTAAGAACCTAGATTATTGGTATGAGTGCGGCTTCACCAAACTGTTACAGATAAGAGATGATAGAGCAAACATTACCCTGATGTTGGGCGATCTCCGTTATGAGATGAAACGATAAGAAGTAGATAAATTTAAATCAAACAAAAAATATTATATTAAATTAGCTGTTTCATTATTGTATGGAGGATTTATTGATGAATTAAATTATGTAATATCTTAGATTTTCTCATGAAACAATACCTTGTTTATAATACTTCCATATGAAAATTTCCTTTGGATATTAATTACCCAATGTATTAACCAAATATTTTTTTAAATTTCCACACTGAAAAGGACTATGATAATATGCTCCGTCTTTGGGTAGAAATAAAAATGGTGGAGGGCGGAAATATTTTTTTTATAAATTTACACTGTTATTGAAAAATATATTAACAGTCTACTCTTTTTTATATTAGATTAATACAATATGATGTTAGTACCTATATAATATATAAACCCATAATAATTGATAAATTATTGTTAAAATAGGCAATAAAAAGAATTAAGAAAAATTTTAATATAATAATGAAAAGATAATTCACGAATTTAGTAGAAGTAAAATTTGTTTTACATGTCCTCCCAGCCACCTACCCGTCTACTTTTGGACATGTACCACTAATTACTTTGTTATACACTTTGGTTTTTATTGTACCACCTGTGTACAATTTATCCTTTCAGCTTTCTCGATGTCACCTGTCCATCTCGCTGACTACACTTCATAATGTGTGAGTAAAATTTTATATAGGTACTGTCAGTTTTCATAAAACAGGAAAATGCTTATAATTTGTTACATTTTACATAAAACCCGCATTTTCTTTCAATGTGATATAATCATGAAAAAAAATCTATTCAGGTGTCACGAATAATCAAATTTTAACTTTTCTGGTATCATATTTAACAATTTTTATTTGATTATACAGTATTAGCTATTTAATAAATTATTATTTTTTGTATGAAATATAATAGAGTTATTCTATTTCTAAGTTATTATAAGAGAAAAATAACTTCTTTGAATTAACATTAGTTACCAAAACACTGTGTAGTTTATGTCTCTCTTCAGTATGTATAGGGTACTATCTTTATCAACCGGCTTAACCCTTTACTATTCAGAATTATATTCTGCAGTATTATAATAATTTATCAAGATTTAATTTTCAATGAACTCAAAACTAATAATTAATATAGTCATATTTATAGATTGCGAATAATAACCAATTAATTGATAGCTAAATACCTGACCAATATTATTTTTTTAAAATACAATCAACCTCGTACCGTAGTCTAGATGGAAGTGTTGAGGTCTATGGATTCAGGGGCTCGGGTTTATAGTATGTAGTTTTTATTTTTTAAATGTTATTTTATTTTAATATTGTAATGCGAGTATAGAATATGAATTCAGTCAATTATCTAATAAAATATTAATTGTTTTGGATTTAAATTAAATAATTAATTTGGAGTTTTTTTCTTACTTCTTCAAGTGCACACTGTATTTTGCAAAGCTTAGCGATCTGCATTTTTCAAAACTTCTACCCGGAACAAACTAGGTACCAATTGGCCTTTTGAAACTATATCTTTATTATAATTATACATTCACGATAATCGGCTTATATCTGAACCTATTTTTAGGAGTTTTCTCATGTACAGTAAGCCATTGTGGTTTTTAATCGCCTACTTCTACTCCTAAAAATAATAATCTTTAATTAAATATTGTTAAAATTTTAGCTATATTCTGAAGTAAAGTGAACATATTAATGAGAACATACGTCAGTATATATAGTGGAGCCCACGTTAATTTTTGTATAATTTATGAATAAATCGGTAATATTTTATATGTGTGTGCACAGTATAATATTATATTATGAAGCTATGAACACTACAACTTCCGCGTTTGATCTGATTACGTGACGTGGAGACGTGATACGAAAGAGTTACAATATCAAAGAAAAGAAAAGTAAACTTAAATAAGGCGTTTTTTTGTTATATTACTCCGACTATATTTTATACACACTGATTGTAACATTGCTCAAAAGGAAATGGGCAATGTTGTATATTTATTATTTACTAGGCCTTCATGTGTTTTTTTTATTATGTTTACCTACTTACCTGTGTATTATTGGTAACATGACACTGAAAAGCAATGTAGGTATAAACGTTTTTTTTCTGCTATAGAATAGAATATAATGTAAATAACTCCACTAGGGAATAATAGGATGTTCAAAGAATGTGCTGAAAGACAAAAGAGTGCTAGGCTAAACAAAGAGAGCAAACAATACAAATCGATTCATTATATTGCTCACCTGCTTACACATTTTTTTTTAAAAATCATGAGACCTTTAAAAATATATTGGAACTAAAAATGATTTGTCATTTTATGCGTTTTAAGTGGTGATATACTCTGCTTGCACAACATTGCGTTTTAATGTAAGTATTTGGTACAAGTTTGTTAACTGGAAGCCACGTGAAAACAGCGGCAATTTTAATAGCCGATTTCGGCAAAATTCACGAATTCAAGAATTATAACCTAACATAACCTTACCTAATCCAACCTAACAAATAATTCAGTATATCGGCTATTTTAATAACTTGTTTGCCGCTGGCTCTCACTAAATAGACAAGAACCAAGTATTTTTTTTATTAAAATTAAATTTTCAATGTAGCATTGTTTACTGATTTTATAGGGAGGTGTTGAAAAAATATACGCTTTAAAAGACGGGAGAGGCTTGGAATAGTCTAGTAATAGGAAACTGGTCTAAATGAAAGGATGGCAACTACGGCATACGATGGTTCGATACTGTGAATATGTACGTAGTCAATTTAAAAGGATGGGTTAGTTATGCTGAAATAATGTAAAAACATATAACTGGAAAAAAAAAGTTATTCAATTATTATTCACTGTAAAATACGATAAAAATTTAGTATTTTAAGAAGGTCTTAACCGCCTAAATAATATTTATTTTGCTCACGGTTATTTTTGAAATTCTATTAATTCATTTGCCTTTTGATTAGCGTTTGGTGTAAAACTATTTTATGTGTCTATTGAATGACTGAGTGGTCGTGTTTTAATAATTAGTCATTCCATAATATTTAAATAAATTCGAATGAATAATTAGTTGAATAAAACCACTTTAGGGTGGGTATACATATTCATGAGTTACAGCTCGTTGAAACCGTATAACAAAGTATCAATCTAAAAATACTGTGTGTAAATGAAGATTTCAAAAAGAAATATTTAAAAGGATACATTTCAACTTAAACATCTATGTAATACGTCAAAGTAAATCCTTTAATAATGTTAAAGAGAGAAACATGAAAAATTTCAGCGATGTCATTTTCACTCGAAAAAAATACATAGGGAGAGCAAAAATCCACAGAGATTCAGGTCAGTGGAAAAACAATGACGAATACGCCTTTTGGTTTTCTCTCGGGGAGAGACTTCAAAGGCTTTCCTTACGTTAAAGGCTGTTTTTGCACTGACCTTTTGATTTGTCAAAATGCTCGTATTTTTACGTAGGTAATGCTTTCATCCTTTATAAAGATTTTTGAAAATTAAATCAGATTTAAGAAATAAAAAAATCATCAAAATTGTAGTTACGCTATTTTTTTAAATTGTAGTTATTTATATAAAAAACAAAAATTGATAAACTAATAACACATTACGCCAGTACTTACCTTTGTACACCCTTGTACACTTGTAAAGTGAAGTTATTTCGAGGATTTTAATAAATTGTCTTGTCAAAGATATAAAAATAATATAAGTTAGAATTGATGTCTTATACTGTTTTTGATAGATTATCAAATAACTTGTTTTATATATTAATATCTATAACAGTCGTAGAAAAAGCAAAATTATGAAATTCGATGTTTTATTTCTTATATTGATATACTTAGTAGAAAACTAGTGAAAATGACATATGATTCTATTGTATATCCACAATATACAGATGAGTGTTATTATTATATACTGAGATTTCAGTACTGTAGCCAATCGTTTTTACTGTATATTATATTAAGTTATACGGTTTCATTTGTATTTATAAATTTTGTCATAGTGCCGTAAATTTAAACCTATTTCAAAGATGCTAAAAGACAAGCCCGGTTCATAAAAACCTATATAATTATATATGGAAGTTTGTATACTAAGTTAAATACAAATTAAATGTATACCGCTTACTCTAAATCGATGGTATTAATATATATTATTTATCTTATTATATACATTAAATTTTTGTCGATTCCGTGTGTTTTCTGTTTTCTCAAATACATGTAAGTATATAATACGTAAGTTAATCAAATACCTAATGCAAGACAGCCATTACTTTTAAATCTGTGAATATTCACTGCTACACTGCGGGGACATATATTTATATTATGAGAAAAATAAACCAAAACCAATTAACATTTTGGCGAAACTTAGTTGTGTTGAAATTTCGCTTATAGTGGTTTATAACATGATAAATATCAGTAACACATGTGTATTTAATACAATATTAGAAAAGTGTCAAATATATTTGGAAGTGAATAAAAAAATAAGTAAATAATATGTCAAAAAGATGGTTAAACTGAAAAAATACAAAACAAAAAATATGTTTTATAAAAAAGTAAACAATTACTAGTTGATGTCTTTTGCAATGTTGGCTATGTGGACTCTCTTTCTCTATCTCTCACATACATAATATACATGTTCCCACGCCCTGCTGTGGTGCTATAAAACAGACCTACGCGCTGCAGGTTTGATATGGTGGGAGGCGCGAGAATTGGCGTTAGACTGAGGGAAGTAAGGCGAATTTATGCCTGCCCTATGCCCCAATGCTGGAGCATGATAGGGTAAAGTAGTTGTAGTATACATATACTAATTATATTTAGTTTTTGAGCGTAAATAATGCTTTATTTAAACTAAAATATTATTGTTTATTGTCAAGCATAAAAATATTCACCTTAAATAAAATAATATTATACCTAATCAATTTTGAATGAAAACAAAAGCTTTGTAAAATTTATATTAGCGTTGTGTTGCAATTTATTTTCCGATGTTATTAAAACGGTTGCTTAAAATTGTTCATAAATCATGCAGTATAAAACGATTAATTTTCAAACGAAGGGTGCAATGAAATTATTTTCCAACGTTGTTGTGTTAGGTCAGTAATTATATTATTGTTTCTCTGCGGGTTTTAGTGTTATACAATATAATTTTCACGGCTGTTTAAATCCCTTTTTGCAATTGTTTTACATGCTGAACAAGCTTTTTTATAAACAATTTTAATAATTTCTTTTATTTATACAATTACTATAATGTAGCCGTCATTAAGATGTTAATATTATATGACTTATTACGTTATAAATAATACTACCTTAATTATTCTAACTGTTAAATAAATATGTGTATGTAATAAATATAGAGGGTAGAGTACATTAAAATTAGTTTGAATTAGAAGTTGATTCTATATTTAAAAAAAAAATAATGGCAATTTATATTTTTTAAAGTCGATCGTCATCTGGTATCGCCACAAAGTTTAATGAATAAACGAACAAACAGTGTATATACAGCTGATAAAAGATGTTTTTAATTTGGTATCTAATAGGAAATTGCACAAAAATAAGAAAATTCTATTCTCTTTATCTTTCAATATCAACGTGTGAAAAATATAAATTAAACATTACGTTTCTACAGAACTAAAGTCGCTATGCTATATTTAATTCAACGTGAGATATAAAAACTAGCCTTTCACTTTTATTAATACAATCTACAACAACCTGGTTAGCATGTAGCGTTGTTGTGGATGATGAAATGAAAGTTTTAAAAATGTTGCTATTATAAAAAGACTTACTTACCTTACGTATAATTTTTAATCATTTTTTTGTTATCAATATGAAACAAAGCTTGATTGAATTATTTGTCTTTATAATGAATGATAGTTTTAAAATATTATGTGATGCAGTTGGTATTAAAAACACAAAAGAAGACCATGCATTGAATATCCTACCCACTGAATAGTTCTCTGGTCAACTTTGAAAAGCGAGTTAAAGCGTGGTCTCATGTTTGAACTCGGACAAAAGCTTCGGTGGGAGTACAGACATAGTATTTTAGCAAAGTTGGTGAACATTCAACGGATATATAATTTATCGAAGTGTAATGTGAACCACATACAGTGTACTGGTATTATGTCCCGCCGCACCGGGGTTGAATTTTTTTGTAATAGGTATATATCTGAGTTACTTTCAAATTATGTATGTTCAATTAAGAATGTTACATTCTCAAATCTTGATCTCAAATTAGTCGTTGAATAATTTTTACAATGAAAAATGTGGATTATTTTATTATTATTGTATTAGATAATCAAAGGTAATATAAGTAAATGATATAATATTTAGAATAAGTATATACTTACCAGTGACGTGAGGTAACTTTTAATAGTGGGCATGCATTTGAATATATTATATACCTCATGTAAAATTATTATCTACTTAGGATTTATAATTAGTTTAATTTTGAATCGTGGTATAATTTTTACGCTTTAAATGTTTTTTTCTCTTTATCTTTTATCATATTATAACTCTACAAAAATATATAATATTATTAATATAATACTATTCCACCGATTATCTTTGGAAATTTTCTGAATATACAGTATCTATAAACTGCAAGCTATTGATTCGAAATTAATAATACATATATTTTTTTAATTATATAATTTTTTTACCATCATTGATGAAGACTTGTTACTAGAAATAAAAAATGCCGATTTCTAAGTTTTATTAGTAATTATTCTACAATTTATTATAATAATACAACTGCAATCGGTAACTAACATCCTGAATATTCAAATATTCAGTACAATTGAAAATATCCATTAAAATAAATCGGGCCTTGTATGTATTACAATAATTGTAGAGTAAGTTATAATAAAATTTATAATTAAGCAATTTAAATGTTTGTTATTACTAATTTAGAGGTATGTTTATAGTATCGCAATAATACTGACACTTTTCAGTTTGCTTCTTCGATGTGATCCTGCGGGACATCACTTCTATTCCCAGTCTTATAAAACAAAATAATATTAAGTAAAGAGACTTTCCTTGACTGGGAATACGGGAAGAAGTTGAGGCCAGAGTTAGCTCTGACAAAAATGTGAAGCTCTTGGGAATGGTAGTTAGTGAGAAAATTTCTCCGTACTTATGCAAAATTCAAAAAGTAAAATTATTATCTTCGTAAAAGATGGACGGAACTGACATAGACTGTAATTACTTAATAAAAAAATCGTGTCTATTTTAACAAAATTAATAAAATGAAATATATTTTCAATATAATGCGAAAAAGGAAACATTTTTGAAGTCTTTTTTCGTCAAATTTTCCCTACAATTTCGAGCTAATTTGGTAAATACAGGAAAGGAAAAGGGATGATTAACTAAAATAAATTTAATGTAGGCTTCTTTGTAAAAATCTGTTAAATAAATATTTAATAAAAAAAGAAAATTTGAAAAAAAGTTAGATCGATATTAATGTTCCAAGACTGAAAAATTAATGGATATCAGCAATGTAGTATAAACGTTTCTCACAAGTTTTTTACGAGTAGTAGTTATCTTGTATTAATCATTAAATTCATATCCTGGATGAAAACGTAAACACACATTCGATTGAGAAGAAAATCATAGTTTTGAGAATGTTAGATATCATTTTTTTTATTTCCATTTAATGCACCCTGATTCTATCCTTTAGTCAAATTGCAAATACAGATTCTGCAACCATGATTTGAGTCTTCTTCCTCATTTTTGGTCTCCTACCTTCTTTCGCGTGATTAATTAAAGCATTGTATAATGTCATGTTATTTACACATGACACACTTTATTGATGATGGCAACACCCCGGCAGAGGACGACCTCAGTACGCATGCGCACTACAATAGTTTCAACGCGGTTCGTCTCAACTATTTCCGGCGCTAAAGAAGCAAGGCGGCTTTTAAACATGAAGACGAAGCAAAATTCAGTCTCTCGGTTCTGAACATTGGTGCGAAGAAGACCTCTCTCGAAGACCGCTCTTCCGAGCCTCGGACCGGGGCACATGGCTCTCAGTTCCTGACGTTTTGAGACGATTATTATGGTCAAGCGAAAGACGTTCCTCTCAGGCCAGGAGATCGAAGGAAGCCCATGGTCCCAAAACATTTGAAGACGCACTCCTTGATTCCGTCCTGGAAGGAATCAAGGGTGGCGAAGAGCTGAGAGCATATTTGTATTGTGGTATTTATTGTTATTTCATTACGTTACGGTCCACCGAATTAGCCTTTTATTTTTGTTCTAAATTGTTTGAATTATACGCTAGGCGCTCGTAATTGATTATCTTATTTTTACACCTTTATACACTCTCGCCCGCTAGTAACTTTTATATCTTAATTATTATACTTATGTTAAAATTCTTTACACGCGTTTTATTTAAATTTCCTTTATCATTGTTTCTATGCATTTCATAGAGTGGCGCTCAAACCGAGATATATCATTTCATTTTTATATCTTTTATTATTACAGGAACTCACACGAATGAGTGAAGTAACCGGACAGGTAACTGAGGTTTTAGAAGTAATGTCAAACCACCCACGACCCTGCATTTCCCTAGTCTCATGCTCTGCCGCACTCCTATCCCGTCCCATTCCATATCCCATCTCCACGCTCCCCGTACCCAGGCGCACCTGCCTATATATTTCCCCTCCAATTCCCTTCCTATACATACGATCCTACCCACCTTACCTTACATCCCTTTTCCTACATCACAATATTTGTCATTTTGCATAATTATATTTAGTATTAAAATACGTGCCAAACTAATTAAAAGATGGGTGGTTTAACCAGTAATCGAAGATACACTGGATTATGTAATAATACATAGTTTGAAAAGAGCATTGATTATACATATCTCATATAATAAGAATTATTAGTTTATTAATGTTATACTATCAGGGTCTTGCCATTTCCATTGGTTCAGCCATACGTTCCTCGCAAATTGTCATGTGAAATCTGTTATATTTTGAGTACTATTGCTATAAAGTTAAGGATGGATCAGCCATGACAACGAAGTCCATGTGGATTTTTTTTTAATAATACATATTATTATAAAAGATTGGTTTTATACTATATAAATATAATAAAATATTACTTAAGCTCCAGGAAAATCATGCTATTCCCCAATATTCGATCAATATGGTAGGTAACTTAATATTCCACGATAATAATTATTTACTTAGATACTTTATATTACATATATATATTACACGAGAGCGTAGTGTATTGTTATGTAATTAGCAAAAAGCTTATCAGTGTACTTTTATCTAACGATTATTATTCATACTAATAATTAGATTTTAATGTTGATTTTCCAAAAATTAGTTTCGCAACCCGTGTGGTTAAGCATTTTAAATTTAATACACATATGTAGATGACAGATATCTGACCTTATTTTAAATATATTGGCGACGACATACGCAATATTATATTTTATGAAATTTACGCATTCCACTTGCGAAAACCTGTTCAAACAACTTTGTGTACCTACATTGAAAATTTATTTCTGATATTCCTCTACTTGTATGTATAATGGGTTAGCAAAATTCTTTCATGTATATTTGAGTGCGCAAAAAGCTTAATGTAGGCTTTGGTTATCCCGGCTATTTGAAACATTTGGAAGTGCAAGGTAAAATTGTTGAATTGGCTTTTCATGGTAGATATAAATTACATATATTTACATATGAAAAGTAAATATAATATAATACGAATAAATATAATATAATGTAGCAAATGTATTAGAAAATTACTCCCAAATTAAAAATAATATTTACAAGTGATTCATCATTTCAGCTGCTCACATATTACTTCATATATTATAATATCATCTAGTTTTTTTTTTAAAACAATAAAATAATATACAGCAATGTATAAGTAGGTATAACATAATTCACTACATGAGAAACTCATAAATAAATCCAAATAAATTTTCCCTGGCTACATATCCGAGGCGAACACACAGTTTTGTAATACTGTATTTGATTATATTTTAGCAACCCTGCAACCCTTCAGGCTTCACTGCGTAGCTCACTCAAAGTAAATAATATACAACTGACAGATAATATAGTTTCTTGTTGATTTTATACTAATTTAATTTATTAACAGATACATAATTCGGAATATTTAATATTTATAAAATATATATGAAGAAAAGATTTTATTGTAAAATAACGTTTAAGTTATAAAAAGTACTATTTTTTTTAATGTCGTGTATTATTTATTTCATCATCATAATCATCAGCCTGAATCTATCTACTGCTGGATGAAGGCCTCTTCAAGCTGCTTCCACTTCTGCATTGCGTTGTTACGTATTTCCGCAGAACTTTATCATTTCATCGATCCAGCGGCCTCTAGGTCTACCTTGCGGACGTTTTGTACTTCTTGGATACCACTGGATGACTAGATTTGTCCAACGATTGTCTCTTCTTCGAGCTATGTGTCCAGCCCATCTCCATTTAAGGCTTTTAATAAACTCTATTACATCGCAAACCCTTGTTTGCTTCCTTACCCACTCATTCCTCTGTTTGTCCTTTCGCGTTATGCCCAGCATTCACCTCTCTATACCACGTTGTGCTACTCTAAGTTTCTGGATCTCTCTTTTACTTAGGGTCGTCCATATTTGACACGCATATGTGATCACGGGAAGCACACACTGGTTGAACACTTTGCGCTTTAGGCACAGTGGAAGGTATTATTAATTTATTGTCTAATAAACAGTTTAGTTAAATATTAAATGATCTTGAAAATAGGCATTATAAAAATAATTTAAGCGTTACGTATTGGATTCCTTAAAAGTATTTCAATATAATATTTTATTGTCTGTTATTTTTGTTATTTTAGTATAATAGTAGTACAAGCTATATGTAAATAATTTAATTTCCTGTTAGTTGTATATTTAATACAGATGAATTTTCATAGTATCTAAAGATACCAATAAGACAAACCCAGGTCGGTAAAAACATTTTTTTTATGTAAAAAAGAACACTTAAGTCAATTGATATTACAATTAAAATTACATCAAGTACTAAATTTTACATTTCCAAAATAGACTGTCTAAATCATTTATGATATTTGGTAGTGATTCTAAATAATATCACCAAAATAAATTTAATAATATTCGGAGTAACTTATCTGTACTTTGATATTATAAAAGTACCTACTTAATTAATTTAATAAGTCATAATAACACTTATTTCATAAGCCGTATTATAACAGCGTATAATAAAATAACAGTGATAGATCTTGGCTAAAAATAGAGACAAAAATAAAAGTAAATTGAAATTTATTCAATGAAAAATTTATTGAAATGAATTAATTTATTATTTTAAATTTAATAGTTAATAATATTAAAAAATATTTTGTTGAAAATAAATTTAAATTAAGTTAAATTAATAATAATATATTTTTACGGAGAATGTTTGTTAGCCGTATTTTAAACTGCTTCTTATTCTGGATAAAAATATGATATAGTACTATTACTAAAAAGAATCTCAAAGATGTAGGCAGGGGACTCTGGAACTAATTCACACTGTAGAATTCTAAAAACAAAAAATAATGATTAAATATTACCTTATATTAGAATTGAAAGTATTAAATTAATTCCGGATTTATTATTTTATATGTGTACCTATGTATATTTGTGTGAGACAATACCAACATAATTCATACCTTGTTCTGTAACTTCACAGAGGGTAGGGGGTTGAAAGATAACCCGGTACATCGCGGTCAAGTACTGGACTGTTAAAGATTGTTGAGGGTCGACCTTTTAGACATATTAATATACTTTCACTTGACCGGTCACCGAATCTCTGATTAATCTTTTGCGATAGGAATGATAGTAATTTAACTTCAAAGATATATAGGAACATTAAATTAGGACATCTAGTATGAAAATTATTCTAATTAGTATTGCCCTATACTCTATAGTATATCGCATTATATATTTATATAGTATATTATATATGTTTGCTAACAATATATTTTGTTATAATTTGGAGGTGGTTCGGTACTTCAATAAAGTTCTATCACGTAAACGGCAGTTCAATTAATAAATCTAATTATATTTAATGATCCAATCGATATGAAATTAATTGAGTTAACATTTACTTGGTAGAATTCTATTTTACAAAAAATGAAAATATAAATAATATTAAATTCTACAAGTTTTTTAAAAAAGGTTATGTCAATTTCTATTTCGGTTGTAACACCATTATCTATTCAGATAGGCCGCTTGCCTTTGCTTAAATACTATAGTATTCAGAATTAGATAGAATTAGTTAGAATGGTATAGTATTTAAGAAAAGGTAAACGGAATATCTGAATTGTCTTGATAATGGTGTTACAACCGAAATAACTATTGACAAAACCTTTTTTTAAAAAACCTGTAGAATTTAATATTATTTATATTTTCATTTCTTGTCGTTATGAAATGCTCATATTTCTTATGGCCGATTTCCACATCAATAAACATGAGTGTTGTTAATTAAATTTTGTAATAACAGAACCTAATCATTGCATTAGTACGCGCCGTTGTTTTACGTGTCGTTGTATTTTTACATCTCTTTATACCAACTATGTGAAGACGAAAAAAACGTGACAAAATAAAAAATGGGTTTAAAATTTGGTGGTTGGAAATATTAATGTTGGGCATTTTTAGTTTATGTAGGCAAACACAACTGTGGTATGTGTGTGGAGGTCAGAAACATTTGTGTGGAAATTTTTGTAAACATTCCAGGGAAAACGTTCATAGGCACGTGAATTAAAATTTATTAGACGATATCAATTCAGCTATTCCAATAATTTATAAACGCAATTATTTAAATCTTATTTTTGATCTAGCCTAACTATAATTTTATATTATATATTGGATATAAAGCCGGTTTAGCTTAAGTAAAATTTTGTGTTATGTCATAATATTATGCATTTAGTAATCACTAGGAATAGTGTTTCACTTGACAGAGTTGAATTATACAAAACGTATGTTAAAGTGAGTCATAAATCATAGTTTTTTGTTGTTGAAAAATATAATTGATTAGCACTGTGTTAGTCGCAGTGAAAATTCATTAACTAGGTACAGAATATCGAATTATTTAAGCAGTCATCAAAACGTTGCCTATGTATTCTAGCAGCTCGACAAAATATTTTGCAAGCAATAATACCGATAGAGAATTGCATATTATTTATTTCATACGGTATCGAACAGGTATTTATTTGTTTGAAATTTCACGAACCGTCCAAAGTTTCTGCGCCTTTTCTTTTGCGAACAACAAGCTTCTGCTTCGTAGAGAATAATATATTGCATGGCGTGAGTGTTCAAACACGCGATCGGCTTTTGAAGTTTCCGCAGAGAGACTACCGGCCAAAAACGTAACTATGCAAACATCTTTCTTTTGGACTTTGAAACTTATGGAGATTATGTAATATAACCTATTTTATAGCCACTAAAAGTATAATACATGAAGAGAAAATAAACAAATTATGGCATATGAATAACATGTTGTGTAACATTTTGTTTTACAGTATTTTTGTGATGTGTAATATAAACTAAGTGGCAAGATACAAGTACGACTACCCATTTATAAATTTTAATAAAACATATTATAATATTTTTTTCTTTATTCGGTATTATTACTTAATTGTAAGTGTACCGCAATGTTTAGGTACTAAATAAAATATTATAACAAATGAATTTAATTATTTTACATATTAAAAGTGAAGTAAATAAATAGAAAAATTTAGAGTATATAAACAAACAAAAAAATATTAGCAGTGACTAGTTGCAATACTATAGCGATTATTTAAATGGATTAGGTGTGAATTTATAAATACACAGAAAAAGCAACAGACATTCTATAATAATTATTGATAAAAATATGTTAACTTAAAAATCTATTCAATACTTACGTAAAACAACATCAATCTCAAAGTGATATCATGAAGCAATCAACACATATTATAAAGAAATAATTAATATTTCATGGAAATGTTTTGCATTTAAATTTCTTGATTTACTTAAATAAATTATACATACTATACTCATTTACACATATATTTTTCTTCTAAAATGATAAATACAGTATATTATTATTATCTTTTATTGTTGGGTAATTATCTAAGTAAACTATGTAAATGAAGGCCGAGAGGCTAACGCATCAGATTATAATTTTGTGGGTCCCAGGTTTGAATCCTGGGTCTAAAAGATACACGATATATTGATTTTCAATTTATGTTTGGAGTGGAGTGCGGACCAAATAGGTTGAGCAAGTGGCTCACATCCACATCTCATTAAGAATCTGTTAACACAAACCTCCACTTTGTGGAGGCCCATATGACCATTTTAGGATCGGACAAAAAAATGTATAAATTCACATCTTAGAAAAAATTGAATATTAGCTAAAAATAAAAGATAGATGAATAATTGGATTTATATTTTATGACCATGGAAAATATATAAATGACATATTTTATAAGAGTAGCACAGCCTTTTTATCCTATTCAGCAGTCTCACATGTGGATATCGCTTTGATGATTACAAACGTTCACGCAAGAGCTGATGTCAATACACTGTATTGGTAATTCATTAGACCAAGATCTATAACATGTTAAGTCATTTTAGTAATAAAATAATATGTGGTGTATTATTAGCCATTGTCATATTATATTTTATTAACGCTAGGTTCTTACTTCATGTTAATTTAAAAGAAAGTTTATCAAGTAAATAACTTTTATTTAATTTCAACGCTAGTTACCCTTGGGAGTTATATATTTTGCAGAAAGGTGCATTCGTTTGGTTTAGAAATAATACACGAAACATTTTAATTAATATGTGGATTTAATTTGTTATACTTTTTTACTAATTAACCGAGACTGATATCAATACTTTCATTCAATATGACGTCTCTAATTGTATCTGAACCATACATATCAATATTCAATTATAAATTTTCTATTTTCTCTATAATATTATGAAAAGATAAACTAAAATGTAGGTAGGTACAACGTTTTTCTATCATTTTTTGTTACGCCAAATTTTAGCTTACTTTCAGTATACCCAGAAATTTGCTACACATGTGTTAATGTTGTGACAATATTTTTATCGTATTCAATTTTGGGAGCGATCCGAAACTTCAAAAACGGATTCTCCATTAACGCTGATCTCAAATATTTTCCAATTGAATCGTAGTCGACCGTATCTATCAATGGGAGTCTAAAAAGCGTCGACACTTTTAACGCTTTCGCTGCTGAATAGATAATGAGATTTTAATTGCCCCCTTTAAAATGCACGTTAATTACATCGATTGGCCGCCTGGTCATTACGCACCGTGTGCGTCTTCCGCGTCCAAAGTATTAATCTGATTATAGAGATAATGGAATTTAGACCTTGCATTATGTGCGTGTGTAGCGAAGGGATAACAGTATGGTAGGGGTTCTGGTAGGGGATGGGGCGCTGAAATTGACAGGAGATAGAATCCCACTCGTAATACAATATACTTATTGAATTTGTAGCCATTTGTTATGTTATTATATTGCATTGCCAGCACGGTCAAAATAATTTCCTACCTATCTAATATTATATGTTCAGTTGATATGACAACAACTGAAATAACGACCTTTGGAACATGTAAGTGCATTATACGGCTAAAAACTTTAGTTATTTTTTAGCCGTCGCCAAAGCACCTGCAGTGAATATAGAACTACTCTATGCGGTGGGAGTCAGGTGCATAACGTCTTACTTACCTATAAGACGTGATGTGCATCATAATGCATTTCGCGGTATAAACGATTCAACGAAGGCAACTTTATAAAACCGATTACACGGGTATAATGATACTTGTTACTTTTGTACTTTTTCCCAAGTTGTGTGGCATGCGATAACTTTCCCGCAGTTGCTCTCTATCTCTCTTTTTTTTTTTCTAAGAATGCGCTTTTCATTAAATTGATTTATAAGGGTTTCGCTTTCTTTTTATTTTGCAATGTTGATAATAATCATTTAATAATAAATACTCCCAATTATTGATCTTCTTCGTCAGGATTTTATGACCGAGGATCGTGACTCAGATGATTTTGCATTCTGATAGATTTCTTTACCACGTTGTTTCATCCCTCTCGGAAGACAGCAGCATGCATGATATTTTTTATTGTCAAATCTACGATATTCTTCTTTCAATCCGGTTTTTTTCAATCTGGAGAGAGTTTTCTCTCGTATTCTCTGACTTTCAACCTATTTGACAGGTTATATGTTGGATATAATTCGCACCGTGAGTGTAAAACCAAGACATACTTTGGATATATTAGGGTTTAAGTTTTCGTTTTGATAGGAGAAATAGAGTTTCTAAAAAAAACAGAATATTTGGTTTATCTCTACATTATATTGCATGTTATTTCAGTTACTTCACTTTTACACTAATCAAGTTCACGACTTTTGCAGTTGTTTTGCATTTAATCTCGAAATTGAAAAAAATTGCAGATGCCTTGGTTTTACACTCACTGTGCGATGACCAAAAAACCGTCCAAGTCACCACGTTCAAATTTATTTTTGGGACACCTACTATCCGTCTCAAGTATCTGTTATTGTAGTTAAACATTTATGGTTGCTCTCTTTTCTTAATGTACCTTTGATCATTACCATAAAGTAGCACAGTAAAAATCCTATCGTTGAACAGAGGTTATTTGATTCTTACTGAGTTGGAACAATTATTGTGAATTCTATACAGTACGCTTTGATTTTAATGTTGCTTTAGACATGTTTACTCAGATAGCGATCTATCTTTGCAAATACTATTTTTAGTGATATTCATCCGCAATTGAAACTGCCGTCATTCTCAATATTATGTCCGTTGATTATCACAGTTTTTTAAATTTAATATTACATAAATCTAATTGGTTAATAACTACATCTATCTCTGACAACAATTAATGTTCATTGTTAAAGGTATATAATAATGATGTAAAGGCTTACAGAACTAGACTAAAATGGAACGTATTTGAGAGGCCAAATAGTAGCTTTAAAATTAATCTACTATTATAATAAATGCAAAAAGGAATCATTGTAACGACAGGTATGCAATTAATAAGAGTACAGGATATGATAAAGGTCATCAAGATGATGAGATGGTAATGGGTGGGATATGTTGCTTGGCGAGGGACAACCGCTAAATGAATACACATTCAGTGCTATTAAAATATCATTAAAAGAATACAGTGTACCGTAAAACCTGCAAGACCAATGGATTAACGTGGCAGTGAAAAATAGCTTGGGACCGAGTATACTGGAAGAAATTAAGTCATACTATATCAATCAGTGAATTGACCCGAACTAATGATGATGATGTAATGTGTGGAAATATATTATATTAATTATTAACCATGTTATATTGAATATTATATTGCAAAGCGTAAACGATATTTACCTATTCTTGTTAACACCTTCACATATTATAATATTATATTTACTTGTATTAACTAATGGTAAATGGCAGTTTTTAGTCACATTCTTTTAATCACGCGATTATTTTCTTAACTAGTGCACGCTCAGCAAACTGTTAATAAATAAAACATTATCGTATAATTAGCCAAGCCATTTATATTAAATACATTATGTTGTTATGAAAAGGCATTTGAATTTATATTAATAGTAATCCCAAAAAGAGACGAAAACCTTTTTCAAGCTTAGCTAAATAAAATAAAAAAAGCTTTTTATTGGATTTTGTGGTACTATATCGGATCATCAAAGCTTTCACTCGACAAGCGACATATTTTTTAATCCGAGTTGAGTAAATATTTTACGCCTAATATTTAAGGATAACGCCGTAATTCGATTGGTAAAATGTAATAATAATATTGATCAACTAATGCACAAGTTACTATCATTTTATTATTATTATTATAAAGTAAAAAGTTTGCGAACAACAGTGTAAATATGAGATAATAAAGAATATGGGATAATACTAAGTTATAATAGTAATCAGTTTTTGTGGATGTATTCAAATAAATTATAGTAATTTCTTAAAATGTATTAACATATAAATTGTTTATAATAATTGTCTTCTTCTTGGTTATATACTCATGGCTGAGGATTGTGACCACTTTTTAATTTTGCCATCCTTTGAGCGACCAAGACTTTCCATCTATCTCGATATTCCGCTTTTCTCATAGCAGAATGAATGGTTCACCCCAGTCAGCTCCTTCACTTGATTACTCCAGCGCTAGAGGCTCTTCCTCTGTTTTGCCTTCCCTGGAGGCCACCCACAACTATCAGTCTCTCCGGTCCGCACCGGATAATATGTCAAAAAAACTTCAGAATGCGTCTCAGACATATTGTCGAGAGCCGTTCCTTTATCTGCAGTCTCTGGATGATTGACTGGTTCGGTGTCAAAGAAATACAAAACATTCGGAGCCAACACCACATTTCAAAGGCATCAATTGCCTTCCGCTCCCTTTCCTTCAAGGTCCATGATACGGACCTTGAAGTACGGTACGGTACCTAATAAATTGTAACCATATTTAAAATATAACTTTTATGCCTCCATGGTATGAAAGAGTACAAATAAATAATTTCATAATATTTATAGTGTTTTCATGTGGTATTAAATAAAAGAAGTATGAATAACATGAAATATAATATTATCATTTTCTTACCGTTTTTCATATTAATTTATGGAAGACACATGTTGATTCGTGGATAGATTTATTATTTTGAAAATTAGACACAATAGTGTTTGTAGAAGTATATTATTTGTCTTGGAATGTTTGTATTTTTCGCGGTAATTTAATTAAGGAGTATTGTTATTTAAAATATTGTTAACTTAAATTGAAAATATATTTTTTTTGAAATTCAGAGAAAATAATTATTGTTTTATACCTACTATGATTTAGTAGATGTTTTAATTAAGTGAAAAACAATGAGGATAATATTAATTTAGAAGCGATATTATATTTAATATTTAAATGTAAGATAATATATTTTTTTTGTTTATCATAAAGTAAATTAAGTAGATACTGCTTGAA
Source organism: Rhyacophila brunnea (assembly GCF_057557595.1). Classification (NCBI taxonomy): domain Eukaryota; kingdom Metazoa; phylum Arthropoda; class Insecta; order Trichoptera; family Rhyacophilidae; genus Rhyacophila; species Rhyacophila brunnea. The sequence continues at coordinate 26,989,450 of NW_028233350.1, forward strand.
ATTTAAGAGCCATTGGAATTTTTAATAAATATTATAAAATTGTAGTCGGAGCAAAACGAAATATTAGATATAAAAGTACCACTCATTTTTCATTTAAGAAATATCGAAGTTATAAAATTCAAGGAGAATAATAAATTATTTAGAGAAGTCAAAAGGACTTTACAAGAAGAATAATATTAATATACGAGTTTATCAAGATATTAATTATTCCTTCAGATAAAATCTGTACATCGCTTCTAAGATCTTATGATGTGTTTATAAATTATGTAATTCTAATGGCCGTAATATCTGAAATTTGAAAAAATTACTATCTAAGCTCTGAGTTTGGTTGATTTTGTAATACTTTACACCAGTTTTTCTTAAAGTGAGCGATAACGCCCCCTTTTGGGCTCTGGAGACTTTCAGGGGGGCAATATAAGGCTCAAAGAAAATAAGGGGGCGTTAAGGAAATCTAGAGAGGCGACGGGAGACAAAATCTGACGGAATCTAGACACGACACCACTTAAGATGCGAGAATTTCTCAACTGTACCCTGGGTTATGGTCGGTTGTTCAACGATTTCTGATACGAGTAGCATTCCCATCGTCGTATTTGTGTGAACGTGGATTTAGTGCTGTAGCAACGTTGCTAACTAAAAAGAGAAATCGGCTGCAAGTTACTTACGGCTGTTTTAATGTGAATTCGAGCCGGATATTAACAAACTCGTCGAAATGCATCAGATTCATCCTTCACATTAGATACTTTTTAAGCCCAAAGCCTTCTTTTAATGTTAATAAAAATAATTCTTAATATGATTAAGTATGACTTTTATTTCCTCTCATTGAAACATTATTTTGATCTCAGAAATAGGATATGGGTCACACCCTATCTATCATATCCTTATAATAATGCATATTTAAAAATTATATTTTCAATAACTGTTTTTTAAAATACGCAACAGATGGCAATGTAAAAATGTAAGTTAAAAAATATGGGGGGCACTAGATATTTTTTAAATCTCAAAGTAGGCGGTGGTGGAAATAAGTTTGAGAATATGTACTTTACACGATCTTTTTAATGGTTGTTAATAAAGAAACTTCCTGAAATATTAAGGTAATTATGATAGTAATACTTGATACTTTATAATACCTAAATTAATTAATTCATAAACTGAACAGCATTTCCTAATTAAAATAATATGTATTTATTAATTTAATTTTTTTGAAAATATTGTCTTATTTATGTGTAAGGTATAAATTAAATCTAAGAAATATAATATTATAAACAGTTAACATATCAACACTTCACTTATGTATTCGGTATTGAACTGATATTTATATATTTGTGTCCGTGATAGCATTGTGGTAACCTATCGTAATGTAAACAGTCGTCGGTCTTGGGTTCGAATTCCGATTGTGACAAATTCACATATTTATTTTGTTCAATGTGTGTTTGGACGAAGAGTATGCAACCTATGAGTTGAGTAAGAAACTAACATCCATTTCCTCCAAAAACCTGTTACAACACTGTTAACATAGCCACCACCCTGGGAGACCCATACATTATGCTCCGTTGAGGATTAAGTTTTGTAATTTCTTTATGTTCAATGTAATATTTAATATTTGTTATAAACGTTATTTTCTACTTGATAAAGTAGGTATAACATGTTATGAAAACACTTAATTCATAGTTTCAGAAACTCAAGTTAAAGTAATAATAAAAATAGTGAGTAAATATTAATAAGAATATGTCAATTTATCATAAAAATTTTATAAAAAAAAATACATTTTCTGTGTAAGTTTTATATTCATAATCAAAATTTACCAGTCTGGGTTGAAACTATTGAGAAAATGTCTAAAAACATTCAAACCAATAAAAAACGAACACACATAACCACCGTTTTTACATATTATTATAGATCCGTATGTTAGTCGTATTCCATATCGATTTTCCCTTCATATCACCGATGGGTATTTTCATAAAATGAATAACTGAATAGACGGAAGACGTAACAATGGCTTTCTTTTATAAGGTATTCGAGTCATGTGTGATCGTTACCGATGAACGAGCCCGCCATAACGGAAGCATGGGAGAGACCTAACAATCTGGATACTATCAAAGGAAGGCGATTTTCTACAGGGCGGAACTCTCGAATATTATGGAAGGAGAATGACACCATGTCTCATTTAGAGATGCTCGCATCAATGGCAAGCGACCGAGTGCTTTCTCTTCACACGGATTGCTGGTAAAAGAAAAAGCTAGTTTTTCCGCTGGAATGACAACTGCTCTCACTTTCGTGGCAGTTGGTATTTGTGAACGTAGATAAAGAAGGTTCCAGATAATTTTTTATTAACTTTATTTTATTTTATTATGTAAGAATTTCAAAACGTTTGTGGATTGATTTAATACATGATGTTATGCTCTTTTAAATCATGATCGATTCTTGAATATTAATACCAGTAAGGAATTATTTATCGGGAAAAAATATAGAGGAATAATTTTATATGTTAAGAGACCTTTGATTCCTCCGGATATTTTCATGAATATTATTATTCAACTGTAATTTGAAAAATTTACCAGATATCCGTTTATAATAATTACTGTAAATAACAGTCCCACATTGACCGCGCGGTTTAAGCGTTGGCCCACAACGTCATGGGTCCCAGTTTCAAATCCAGGGTCTGGCAGATATACATATTGTTTTCCAATTGGTGTATAAGTCAAAGTACATACCTAATAGGTTGAGTAAGTTGCTGACATCCATTTCTCGTAAAAACAAAAATCTATTAATACAAACGTCTACTCTTTGGAGGCCCATTTATTATCTTATTAGGATCGGACGTGGTTGAAAAACAAAATAAAACTTGTTATCCTCCTACGCCGATCATAGTTTTAAAAATAGTATTATATTTCAATAGTAATTTATATTAATTACCACTATGGATACACCAGGTTCCTTGACCAGATGTCCTTTCTGATGAAGAAGAAGCAAATAAATACTAGTCACGCATACTAAAAAGGGACATAATTATAGGTAACGTTACCCACGATGTAAATGTATTATAATTGTGCTAAGTACATAATCAGATGCAATTATTGAAAATCGAAGTGTGCCTGCAAAAGTTTGTAATTTTACACGTGAGGTGACAATCATCTAGTCACAATGGATAATGGTATAAAATTAGTGACTGTGGGCTCCCAGTTTTTATGTAATTTTAGACATATGATGAAGTATGTCAACTAAATAAATATCAATTATGATTATAATATACCTTGGAATTATTTAATATGACTGATTATTTAATTTATTATATATAAAAATTATTTAATATGATACTATTATCTAAAATCTTAATAATGTATATGGATATAATTTTTTTTACCGATAAATAAATCATATTATTTTTGATGATAACTGATATTTATTGTTCAAAATAGTAATTAGGAAAGAAAATAATATTATTTGGTAGTTATCAACTAAACTAATGTGTAATTGTAAGTTGGAACCTTGTTGCTCTGAGGTCACGATTTTTCTTGTGGATTTTATTTCTGACAGTTTGGCAGGCGATTTGAAGAAATTTGAGTGAAGCGTAACATTTTTCGCTTAACACTTGGCTGAAGATTTCAGGAAAAATATACAAGAGAAAAAAAGTTGAGAAATTTCAAGTTCGTTGCATATTACAGTAAAAAAATGGAAAATAGCATTGCCATATAATATAATACATACATATATATACACACCTTGATACCCATATTAAAGTATATATTTTCATTGCATTAAAAATTCAATATTCCACAATAAAATTCATAACGTTTTATATTTGATATTTAGACTTAAAGTATATTAGAATAAAAGTAAATATCAAAATTAATCTCATAAGCAAAGTAATCCGTAAAGTCAAAATTATATTAACATTCATATAATATTTTAGTGAGGATAATTTAGTATTAACTATGTTATATATTATATATATAAACATCGTAAAGTTTTTATAGATGTAGCATTAAACAGACTCTTGTTAATAAAAAAAATGTGCTTATGTTTATGTGGGTTTTTCTTCGAACCCAAAAAGGTTAAGTAGCGGAAAATAATAATTATGATCATAGCTCTTATCAGTTGTAAGCGCTCAAGGGTTTCCAATTGAATAAATAATTATACCAATGAATGGAAAAATAGAAGAGAGGAAATTCCTAAATAAGGACTGAATATTTTTTGATCATCTATAAATTTAGACGGACGCAGAATAAAAGAGCAGCCCAGTTGTGTACCATTTTTATTTAAGGGGTATAATATGTCACTTGAAAACAAAACAAAAATACTATAATAGTCTTGCAAAGGTTAGAGTAAAAAAAAACTTTTAAACTATTTATAATATCGATAGATTAGAGTAAAATTATTTAAACGATCGCTAATTGTTGTATAAACATATTTTTATAAAATATTATATTATTTCCCTAGAATAATTTCTCTATTTATTGTTTTGATTATCGTCATAATACTTTTTTACCTTCAGAATAAAGGTTTCATAATGTATTTTCATTCCATTTATGAGACGCTACTGTGTTAACAAAAGATATTTTGATGTCGTCATAATAAATGCTAAAGGTATTAAAATAATTAATATATGTTTTTACCAGATACTATAGCTAGATAGATACTAGGTACGTACAAATTAATCAATAAATCAAGTTTTAGTTAAATATAATAATACATACTAGACAATTATAAGATACGCACTTAAAAAATAAGTAAATTAATAAAAATACACAAAAGCAAAGCTATCCATGATACAAATTCAGTTTCTATTCGGCCCCCATTGTGCTTTTAAGCTCTCTGTTAGGAAAGCTACTGAAACAAGGGCACTGGCGAGTTATTAAATATTGACAAGTAAATTCGGAGCACGTAGCATTCTATACGTGATCTCCCGGAGAGATTGATGGGAATATCATACTTAATCGTTATATCTGACCTCAGATAAAAAGCCTTCTCTATCGATACACTTAAAATTAGTTACAATCAGTTCGGTATAGTACAACACTGGTATCAATTCTGCCCTTTTTAAATGAAGTGTATCGTTTTAATATATATTATCGTACTAATGTAGTATAAAAATGGTAAAACATATCGAAACGTTTAACTTTTCTACCTTATCGATGACGAAATTCCTGTTTTAATCATATTGAATCGTACAAGTAGATAATACTATTAATATATTTTATATGTAACGTATGTACAACTGAATACCGACGTGGTAACACTTTTTATTGTATAAATTTTTAATCTAAATATTTAAATTTTTTAAATATATTATGTATGCAATTTGCGATATGGCTTATTTTATTAGTAATAATTACAAGATAAAAACAACTTTTTATATACAACGTTTTTAAATTTTCTGTTGAATTATTATACTCAATATGCTCAAACCTGTACTTGATATTATGAAGTGAATAAAAAACAAACAAATAATATAGAATACTGTAATGTCATTTTAACATTTCATTTTGATTTCCATAGTAATGCACGTATATATTAATAATTTAGTTGCTAAGACCACCCCCTTAGCAACCAATAATAATCTTTTACTTTTTACGGATTTTTCTGAAATAACTTTCCATACAAAACAGAATTAACTGAAAATGTATTAAATTCTGTTTAAAGACGGCTATTAAAAGAATGCATTGTCATCGTGTTCTGATATATTCTAAAAGTTTCAAATGTCTAGCTAGTCGGGAAGTTAGCTCAAAATCGATTGCAAGATTTGTACTGGACAAATAACCCACCGGACAAACAAGAATACGAGCTAATAAAAACGTTGTAAAAAGGTAAAGTTTTGGCTCTTGTAGTCCAATTCATAAGGTACATCTCATGCGGGTTTGATTCCCGATGAGGTTGCAACACACTCATGTGTTTTATCTCAAAACTTGGGTGTTTTTGTAAAGGTTTTACTTCTAACATACATAACTTAATTACTGTTGATCTCAAATTGTTCTCTCCTGTGATCCTTTTTATGGGAATGTGAAATCCCATCACCAACATAAGTTTTAGCAAAAAATGTAAACCTTGCTTTATTAGGCAGCGGAGAAAATATTATTTAAAGCCTTCCCAAGTAAAGTAGTTTTTAGCCACGTGAAGACATTTTAAAACTAAAAAATATCAACACGCTTATCTGTTTCTAAGTATTATAATCAAAGTGAATTTAGCGTTTAATTACTTATAGATATAATGTAACCTAGTCTATTGAATCTTCTACTAATGCACGAAAACCAAGGATTGGGATATTCCAAAGTTATTTTGTATGTAATTTTCTGTCTTTGAGATCTTTGTTCTGTCTGGCTTACTGTACACAACGGGTCATGCTATTGAAGATTACGCCTTTGCGTATATTATAATATAAGTATGTTGTTTTACGTACGGTGGTCACTCTCCTATCGGTTTATTGGATAATAGGCTCGACTATTGAGACAACAGATTTTTTGGCGTAATTTCGATTTGTGGTTTAATATCACGTTTTTAGGTAAATTTTCTGATTTAGTATGCATTGTCGTTTTTAGCGAAATACCTATTATGAAAAGTAAAATATAATATTAATAACATGTCATTTAAACTGTACGTATTATATTTCACTGTAGCACAGTTTGCCGTGAACTTTCTTATCGGAACGAGATGACCATATACAATACGGTCATTTCTGATTTTGGCAAAATTCATGAATTCAAGAATGAAAACCTAACCTAACCTAACAAATAATCTAGCATTTCGGCTACTTTCAAAATTTGTTTGCCGTGGTTTTCTGTAAACCGATAAGAACCGTGTTTTATTTAGACATGGATTTTATCTCAGTACTATACGATTCAAAGAGGTTAGACGGTCTCGCCAGACTCCACGAGTTTGGCTTGATAGTAGATGGGCCGGGTTGTACCTGCGGGCATGACCACCAAGATGTTGAACACATCCTCTGGGATTGCCCGCTTATGGAATTCGAACGAGCGGAGCTGTTTGCCAGGGTCCGTCCTCACGCGGGCCCAATTGGTCATGGAGATCTGGTAGCAACCGAGGCCAACTTTGCGGCATTTGAGAAATTTGCAGCGTCGTATGGGGAGCGGGATAGTCCCGACTCTTCTGTAGACTCATCCATTTCAATTCGTGACACTCAGTATGCGGGTACACAAAGCGCTTAACGTCAGCGGACAGCAGAGCCAGTCCAAAAACAAACATTTTCTTTCTTAACTTTCTTCTTTCAGCACTACGGTGCATGGTTGCAGCATCAGTCCCGTGCGGCTCCGTCTCGGGACGGAATGAGCACTTAAAATCACTTCTTTCAGACACGTTTAAAGCGTCATAGAAAGCGGCCGTGCATATCCACGGTTGTGCATATATGACGGGTGGTGGTGGGCACTTTAACGGTCTTCAATATACGACCATAAATATTTCCGATACAACATTTCACAGTAAAGTGTGATACGGCAAACTGCATACGTATAAATATATCCTAGCCACAGCCTACCTTCTTTCAATATGCACTCTTAGTCACTGGTATAATCTTTATATTAAACGTGTTTATATAATATGTCGTGGTGATTACAATAATTATAATTTACATGTAATTATTATTCGTGTAATTCATTCATCTGTGCGTAGCCCATTTATCCCCTCACCCAGTTGCCCTGGCGTTCAGTTGGTGGTATATAGATGGCGGCGCCTAAGCATCACAGACCCTACTTTGGGGTTGGCACACTAAAAAGGCACCATCTTATAGCGGTAGTGGTGATCTACCTTATAATTTATATTCAACGGTAGTAAACACCCTCCGTTTCAAATTAATATTGTCATTAACGCAACATTTTTGAAAATACATTTCTTTCACACCGTGATTTAGAGAACAAATTTAATATGAATCTAAGAAAAGGAGCATCAGTGTTTGTAGCTTTTTCCGTAAAAAGCGGTCGTACAGAAACATTTTTGAAACAGCATTTTATATCTGATGCAAATTATTCGACTGAATAAATAATATAATATATGTTACATGCATTACCCCATATTTTCTTTACAATTTTACAAGTGGTTGGCTATTTTAATATCTAGTTTTTAAAAGTAGGAAGATTAAACACAATATAATTTAAAGAATGCTTATTGCGTTTATAATATATTTTACTTCGTGGCATTTATAAATACATATCATAGATAATACAAGTTGTTTCTTGAGTACTTACTAAGAAATACGTTGCAATTTATAACTTAGATTTACTTCTTCCCGAACAATTTCTTAATACAAATCAACGTTATTTTCATATATTTTTGTGAATACTTATAATCCCAAGTCATGGCTTAAAAATACGAAAGTAAAGATAAAGAAAGCGTTATTAAGGCTAATGATAACGGACATCATACGTTTTTGCATTTTGATTTATTTTCCAGGGCCGTGCTGAGATAAAAACGCGTTACGCCTTTCGTCTTTATAACCCGTCACAAAAAATTGCGAAAAATAGTAACTTAGACAAACAATGTAATATAATAATAAAATAATCTAATATTTTATTTTATGCAATCAAGTTTCAATGTGCTTACGTGCATAATATAATATTTATATAACTAGCAATTCAACTAATTATTTGGAATTTATTTTATTTTTGAGACGAATGAATGTCCATTACATTTTCCGTATAATAAGGAAATATAATAAAAAATATAAATTTAAAACAAAATATCAACAACAGTTGCATGATACATAATAATGAATAATATATAAATAAAAAAACAAATAAATACTTATATAGACTGTTAAAAAAATATAAGACGCTAATACTTATTTTGCTATTTAGGGTTCAAAAAGTTTGGGCTATGAAAACCCTCTGCTTTTAAAAGAGTGGCGGATATTGAGTGTAGTTAAGTGGAATAAAACTGGTGAGTATCGTTCGTGTGTGTATCTGAGTCATCGGTCTAGAATTGAAATTCAAAGAGATAATGCAGCCACTATCTTTGGTATACCAGATATTGCGGGTTGGGGAGGTATTATCCTATTCAGGGATACTTAGCGTGTAACATTTATCATTTCTAGAAAAAAATTTACGAAATATATTGTAATTTACTAAATATTGATATTATTAGGTATTATGAATATTTTAATATTTTATTTATTTAAACACAAAATTTATTGAACATACATAATTGGAAAAAATCTTTTTGAAAAAAGACGACACCCAGCAGGTAGCCTGCGTCTCTCGGCCACGTGCACTGACCACTATGCTATAGGTATCCTATAGCATATTAACTAATGGTTCTTACAATAAATACTCTATAAAGCGCTTTTTAAATCGCGTTACTATTAATTTATTGGCAATCGACTTTTGTATATTAAATCAAAGTAGGTACATATGCATTAACTTAACTTAATTACTAACCGACGTCACGGATCATCCCAAGATTTTTTGGTACAACGTATTTGAACTTACTTATAATAAAACAAGAATGTAATATTTTTAAATCTTGTAAATTATTCGTTGAATAAAAAAAAATTGTTAATAGAATTTTATATTTTAACTGTTTATATTTGTCTCTTGTGATTGTAAAGATTTATTATTATAAATAAATAAACTTAAATGATAATAATACCCATAATAATATGTTGTAATACAGAACAAACGTATCTGACGGACGGGTCTAAAGGGAAGCATACACCCGATATTATTCTGATATCAGGTGTGTCTGGAATACAGATTAACTGTCTAAATTGTTTTAGCATTAGTTATGACGATGAGTTTATAAGCCGAAATAGTTGTCAACATAAATAACTCGAATATCGTAGAATTAACTAAACATTTATTTCGAGACCGTTAAAATAGAAACGTATCATTTCAAAAGTTTTAATACAAAATATATTTTATTGTGGGTAAGTACAGCGTTTGGCGTTTCCTAGTAGGTTAATCAATCTATCATGAATTTTGATACTATTATAATAATGGAGAATAAAATTAATATTAATTTTGAATAATATTAAATAAAATTATATTATTTCAATATAACTTAGTAAAAGTTGAATGAAAGCAATATTTTGTAATTTGATAAGGATGTGAAGTTTACACAAGTTTGATTGTCATTAGCACCACAACGTATCCAGAATATCAAAATACATTGTCATGGTTTGTTTCTATAATATATTATATAAATGAGGCTGAGATTAATTTAACTTATCAGAAGTTTATAAAGTTGTTACTTGGGACTTAAAAACTGATAACAGTGAATTACACAGTAAAAGCAGAGTTAATCTGAGAGAAAAGTTTTTATACTCTCTTCTGGAAGGATATATTGTTGTCAAACTTGGTTCAAAAACATCACAAAGTTTTCGGTGATTAAGTGTCCACATTCTTAAGTTAAACGCGTCTGAGAATAAAAAAAAACACCAACTGACTGGCAAGGCTTTTCCTTTCATCAAGGAGAGAGATTTTAAACTTATTTCTTGGATTCTTGAAGTGCTAAGTATTTTTTGTTTCAAAGACTTTTTGTAGCTTTAAACACTCAACGGTTTAGAGTTTCGGTTGCAATGAAAAACGAGAGAGGATTTCCTAGTTATAGCTACAACTTTACTAAGCTTATTACAATAACTTATAGTTTAATAGTATATTATAAAGTATATTTTAATAGATAAATAATAGGTTTCATCGAAAAATAATAATTATTTTTTTATGACTTGGCAAAGGTGTTACAAATACGTTACATAAAACTAACTTGTTATGAATCGTAAGCACAGTTGACAGTTTTTAAAAACAATACATAGCATGATAATGTCACGTTAGGCAATCAAAAGTGTTTTTTTTTTAAATATTATAACTTTCTGATTTTCTTCAATATCACTGTGTGTATGGTTATTTGAATATGCTTGTTAATAATATAACCACATGTGCAAATTGTCGGCGTGGTTAATTGTTCATGTAGAATTTTAGATACTCTCTCATTCGTGATATTAAACTATTGCTGATGTAAAACGTATGTGTAAAAAATAACACGATGAACTAAAAAAACAAAAATTGACGTTTAAAATCGTGTTATAAAAAGCCAACCTCTGAATAAAAAGCGAGATACCGCAGCGAGGCAGTAAATTACGATTATTACAAAAGGAAAAAAAGAACATTAAATATTTTCGATGTCATTCACTCGCGAATACTTAAAAATCCACATTATTTGACAATAAATGATTCAACGTACGTAATCCGTTCTGTCATTTTGATTAATGCATTCCATATTTAGCATCAACTTTAAAATAGAGGGTAGGTAGCAAAGTTGAAAGAAAATACCTCACTGTGTTCTAAAAATGACTCAATTTATCATCGTCCTTCGCAATTTATCGTTTATTTTTTGGCTGTAATAATATCGTCAAAAAACTAACTGCACGTGTTGTCCTTTATCACTACATTTTGTACATCAAATTTTATTGTTTTTATACAGTAAAACCTTATTTTCCATTAGCGTTCGGCTATAATTGAAACAATAAAATAGTTGAATTTTATGAACTGTTATATACTGCGTGAGAGCTACTTTATAACAGTAAATTTTACTGTTAGGTATGACAAAATTACCTATTTAAATTTATTCAGAATCTTAGAATTTGTGTAGGGCCTACGTAGTAAGCTAATATTTTTGATAAAATCTCTTAGCATAATATATTAACATATCTTAAAGTATAAAAACAGCATAAAATAATGATCAGATATATTATCATAATAATTTTTTTCATAATAATTTTAAAGACCAACTTTTTTTTAATTAGTTCTACATTACTTGAGCCTTACAAAGAGGTTTATTAATATGTTATATATATATTAGAAAATTATTAGGTAATATTAACCGATGGTACTTAATGGAATTCGAATTGACAATCTAATTGATTTGAGTTTTGTATTATTCCATTTGAGTCATTTTTGCGATCCGGGTTTCACCTTTCAGCATCGTCAGGTACTATGTGTACTCACCAATGGTAAATACACACCGATTTAGTATAATTTAATACAATAAACGAAAGTAAAAACCTAAGTAAAGGATCAGGTATAGAAAGAATTTTTAATATTTTGAATATTTAGTGTTAAATATTCCAAATATATATATATATAGGTATAAAAAACCCGTAGTAAATTACTTATACACCATTAATACATTTTCTATTGCTTTAAATTGTTATATAAACAGTAATTAACTTTATTCGTTGTGAATGCGTATTTGCAATTAGTGAGTGCATATGGGGTTCGAAGATGCTGAAGGACGAAACCCGTGTCGTAAATAATGATTCAAATAGAATAGTAAAAACCTTAAATCAATTAGAATTTAATATATTTATAAATTAGGAGAAATATATATATGATATATACGTGCTCAATCTATTAGATTTATACTCTGACCTCAAGTACGTACGCATTAAAAAAACGACGTATGAATTCGTAAGACCCACGACTTTATATACATATTCTGCTATTATTATTATTATTATTATTCTTAATATTATATTTTGATGTGTATGTAAAGTTGTTGTTATGATGGTGAAATTGTGTTTATTTTAACGTGTTATTATAAATTCTTAGGGCCTTTACAAATAATACAGATGGTACGGTAAATTAGAATAACGACGAAGGCAATAAATACATCAAAACGGAATGACAGATGCAAATATTTTAATTAATATTAAGGCAACGACGCTCTCTGCGTTCAAAATTTTTGGTATTTTTTTCAATTATGATTGCTCAATTGCTATTAAAATATATTTTAATTAATATATATTAGTGAAAGTATTAAAATTTCACATTTTAAATTGTAATATACATTGACTTTTCTTCTTATTTTTTTGACCATGACCATCCTTCAGTTGGGAGCATATGGACACTACTCGGCGCAACGCCTCCAAGAATACCTCTTCCAGTCTTCTTGCGTATTCCCAGCACATTCCGTAGCTCTGCCGTATACACTCTGTGGATAGTATTTAGCGACCTTCCAGAGCGCTGAAATCCGCTTGGTTGAAGAACATGCGAGTCAGGTTGAAGTTCTCTTGAGGCAGCCACAGCACGTGGCTGAGCCAGCTCTTACGTTGTCGCTTTACACTCAGTATGACAAAAGGCTACTTGGTTTGCTTTGCAATCTCTTCCTTTTTCCTAAATTCACACCTAGTATCCGACGTAAACATCTGTTCTCAAAGCTCAGTATTCAGTTGCTTTGCGTTGGCGGTATTTGGTCTTACTCGAGTACAGTCATGAGTCCCAGATACTCAGAATCGAGTTAAATGTTACTTCAGTCACTACCAATTGGATATAGAGATCTTATTGAAAATTATTATCTCCTGTGATATATACCCATAAGTATTTAAAGCTACCTTCAATGTTTTGCCCTTCGATAATTAGGATGAATTTTGGATGAAAACACCTACTATGTTAACAGGGAATAGAACATTAACAGTTAGTATGAACTTAAAATAATTAATAAATGTAATGGTTTGGTTAACGATCTACTGTAACTATAACCAGTATAAGAGACCGTTCCGAAGATGGGTTTATAGTCCGAAACAGCAGTCAACGTAAAATTAAAGTAAAATTAACAAAAATAACTATTGTTGTTTTTATTTAATAAAACGCATTTTTTTTATATAGTACCTACTTATTCCACTTTAATTAATATATTAGGACCGATTTAATAATTAAAGTGGAATAAGTACTATATAAAAAAATGCGTTTTATTAAATAAAAACAACAATACAATGCAGTTCCACCATGAATTGACAGTTAACAAAATAAAAGAAATTAAAAATAACTATTATCATGGAGTCTTACCACGTAAACCGATAGTTTAATTTATATTAAAATGGTTACTTTATCACGTACTAATGATAACAAGAATTTTGAGTTTCATAATATTCTCCACCTGACCATATTATATCTTCCATGTTAGAAATTTAATACAGTCATTACCAAAAAAATAATCAATTTATATAAAAAGTATGTGAATAATAATTTTTAGGATACCCGTAAACCATTCATCAATTTTCTTATTAAACAAAACTATGTTTTATTGTTTCTATATTGTGTAGGACTTGAAAGTTTGATGGCCCATATAATTTTGCGTATGGACTTGGATAACTAGATTGAAGGATAATATGAGGAAGTGGTAATTGGAAAGTGGAACTCCGACGATACCACAAATTACGTATTTGGCGACGAGGAAACCAATGAAAGACGTGGTTATAACTGGGGCCAAAGCATGAGCTCGAAAAGTTTTACATACATACAGAATGATATAACATAAGTTTATATAGATATACGTAATATATGTATTCCAATAATTGATGAAATATTACATACATATAAAATATGAATCGCTTTCAAAAACTTGGGATTTACTTTTTTGAAATCCTATATATTTGACTATGATAATAATAATTAGGTACAACTGACAAATGTGAAGGTATTTATTTCCTATTTATTTGTGTATCTATGAATGCAGAGAGGCTGATTTTTATGGAGTGGAAAAAGAGAGCTTGTGATAGAGATTCCTGAAGGATGGTTGTGCAGTCGGCCATGTACCTGAATGGACTGTAGTGTCAGCTTATGTAAGAAAATCTAAGTATCCGCAAAGTGAACGTATAATTGTAAAACTAAGGAAGGAAGGAACATTTTCACATTAAATTTGTAGTCATATTTCATCCCTTTCAACCGACATAGCTTCTCAAGTCGGTTCGACCCTCAGTTGGACCGGTTGGCCATTGCGACTTGGTATCTACGAAGGAAAATTTCTCAGCGTTTAAAAAGTTTGCGGCATTATACGGCGAGCGAGAAGGTCTTTTCTCATCAAGAATTAACCGTAATACGTTATATGGAAGTAGGGATCACGCACACTCTAGTGCACGCCAACCAAGGTCTTGGGAAGTTGATCCTGGGACACTTTCGGCACAAATTTGAATAGCGCCTATCGTTCGTTACGCCACGGTATACGCCTGCATAACGGGTGTGGAGACGTGGCGGGTGGTGGAGGGAAAAGCAAGTAATATTTCATCATGTACCCTATATTTTACTTTTGGCGTTTATGTTTTTCATTTTATCTGTTCATTGCAGTAACAAAATATGCATATTTGACGTGGGTCAATGATTAAAAAAAATATTGAAAATATGTTTTCATATACCTGCTGCATATGCCAATACTCTAGGTTTGACTCGAAAATTTGTTTTATCATAATATTAGCTCAAATAGATTTTTTTTAAATTGATTTAGACATAATATATTATATAATACATATTCAATTTATATTTACAAATGTATAAAATCTGATCGTCGTTGGCCACATTATGTTCTTACAGCTAATAATAATGAAGTAAATACAAGATAAAAAGAACTTTTTATATACCACGTTTTTCAATTTTTTGTTGAATCATATGAATAAACTTGACAATCCTATGTATTAATAAATACTTTTTTTTGTACTTGATAGAAATACTGAATAAATAATAAAGAATACTGAAATGTCATATTGACATTTCATATTGATTTCCCTAGTAACGCACGTATATATTAATAATTTAGTTGCTAGGACCACCTTAGCAACCAATAATAATATTTTACTTTTAACGAATTTTTTCCAAAACATAATTAACTGAAAATGAATTCAATTCTGCTTAAATATGGCTAAACGTATTAAAAGAATGCATTGTCGTCGTGTTTTGATATATTATAAAAGTTTCAAATGTCTAGCTAGTCGGGAAGTTAGTTAAAAATCCTCAATCGTCCAATAAAAATCTTTGACAAACAAGAAAAAATTTGTACTGGACACACAAGAGAAAATCTGTACCGGACAAACAAGAATAGGAGCTAATAAAAACGTGGTAAAATAGTTTCAGTTGCTAGTTCCTTACTTTATAATTACTTCATTACTTACCGGTGGAAAATAAATCAATAATACGTATTCGTACCAATTATTGTCTAGTAGGTAAGTATATCGCATAGAAAATTTTAGTATTTAAATTACTTTACCAGTTAAGGTAAACATAGAATAGGTAGGTACTTATTTAGTATCGAGTCTTTGCCAATGATATATTTTAATTATATTTATTTTATTTTATTTTATTTTATTTGGGAAACCTCACAGTCGACATTGAAAGTACATATTACAACTTTTTACATAATATACAAGGACCAATAATGGGTTTCCACATTTATATTAAACTAAAACAAAGTGAGATAGAAGAAACAACTTTAAAATAAGTATATAATATAAGGTATGTGTTTACGTGCGTGTGTATATATGGGTGAGAGTGCGTGGGAGTAGGCTTTGGTATTTATTGCGGTAGTGTGAAGTTAGTTTTGTATGTTTTTTCGCAAATTGTTTTTGTGAATGTGTCAAATGTTAGGTGTAAAATGTCTGTATCGCTGAAAAAAATATTGTACGTAGTCATTATTCTAACGAATACAGCATTACTAGCGTAGTTAGTGTTGTGTTTAGGTATCTTATAGATATATAATATATTATGAAATTACGTTTAGATATATAATATATTATGAAATACAATATGAAAATAAATATTTCGGAAAACTATGATAAAAGATGGAAAATTGTTTGTCCAAATCAGTAATCATATTTAATATATTTTTATTCTAAATTTATAAAATGATTGTTGTCTAAATATTATCATGTTATTAAATTTTGATTAATTTATAAGTAATTGTGATATACCAAATGTGTTAGTAATTGACTGGTCATTTCAATATAACGTTTGAATAATTATTTTGTATAATATTTACAATTAGGTTAGATTTCTATTAATGATTCATAATGAAATATTAATATTCATTTTAATTACTTAAACGTAATTATAATAATATTGTCTGACAAACTAGTTAAATGTATTTATTTTATTTGTGAATATTTTTGTATCTTTTTAATTTGATTAGTATAAAAAAATGTCTGTTTGTTGTATATTCTTTATTGGCTGAAAATAAAATATATTATACGACAAAAGTAGACTTAGAACTATAAAATTGTGTTTTATTTAAATTAATAAAACATTTCATTTCCACCATGAATTGATAAAAAATGTTTAATAAAGCATCGTGAATATTATTTATTGAATACAATATAGTTTGATGATTAGAATATAACATTGAATTAAAATTCTAAAAAATCCATTGGGAATATTGTTATATGTATATGTTAATACCTGCAATATCGAAAATAATGATATATTGGTTACGAAACACAATAAAACCGAATATTTGTAACGGACGATAAAACTCGTGGCGAGTTATTTGAATAATTCCGTAATATTTTGGTTGGTCCCCCACCGCCCAGGAGAATTTATTTTTTGATCGCGGCCTGATATCAATAAAACAACACTTTGATTTACATTATTATTCGATTCCGTGCACTGCATCTTTCATGAGCTACAAAACGTGGCCGGTAGATTTGTTTTATTGCTCTTCCGAATGCAAAATGTCTTTTCACATTGTTGGTATGGCGAAAATAAAGATATTCCTTTATCTTTGGCGACAGCTGGAAAATAAAAGGAACGCCAAGATGTGCTAACAGAAGACTTCTCTATATTTATTTATCCGCAAATAAATAAAACTCCGAATACGGTTTGGGATTTTAAAAACATTTCGTTTTTATGTCGTGGGGTGAATAACTGACTTTTTTATTTGTCATTTCATCATTTAAAAAAATACTATAATATATTATACATGACAAAATGATAATTAATAACTATACAATAGTATATAGATGGCGAAATTCGATCAATTATTATTTACTAACAAAATCAACTATTTCTATCAAAACAAGTTTCGGTACAGTCAAAATGATGTGTTTTCAAAACCAAGTAAGGCCTGTTTCAGACGGGGCACCGGTGTCGCGCTCGTATATAATAAGGAAGCCTTTGTATTCGAATAAAAGGGCCTTTGTATTATGTTTATGAATGCCCCGAGCTAATGAGTCAAAGCGTGTCCGGTACACTTTTCCGTTGGCCGCTACATTCTCAAGCCGCCGATACACATGTTTTTATGACCGCAGACAGTTTTATGTTCTAATTTATATTGCGAAATTATGCATTGACTCATTAGCCCTGGGCATTCATAAATATAATACAAAGGCTCCTTCATTCGAATACAAAGGCCTCCTTATTATATACGAGCGCTACACCGGTGTCCCGTCTGAAACGGGGGTAACAGTCGATAAGATTTTATATTATAGAATACGATAGCATATCGCCTACCTTCCCGTAACTAAGCAGATTATATTAACATAAATAATCGATGTGAGTCTTAAAGCTTCACATACAAAAAATTATATACAACATTTTTAGCTTCCCTGTGTATTTGACTGCAAAAGGCTGGTTCTGGGTTATATTAAAAAAGTGTTTGAAATATGGGTATTAATACTAACTACCCTTTTATTTTATTGCCGACTTTTATAAAATTTTGTCGATCAAATTGCAGTACACCTTCCTGTCTTATGCCAGTCGTATCACATCAAAACGTATTGGAATTGGACATTGAACTTTGTAGTTACGCAGCTAAAATAATCTCCCTCTGCCCATGTTTATATAATCCTTTACGTTTCTTACAGTTAATCATACTTCTCATTATGAAATATATCGCCAAATTACACTTGATAATAGCTATACCTAAGATAGTTTGCTCTCGGGGGAGTCTGTAACCCCTAAAGAGCGCGTCTCTAGGTGGCGGATAGGAGAATGCCCTAATCAAGGGTAGGAGAAAAATAAAATATCTCCCGCGAACCAACAGACCTGGCCCTCCAGGTTGGGGGTTGGGCAGAGGGTTAACCACTCTCTCCCGTGAAATCACCAAAGGTTACTAATACTACACAATGCCTCGGACATATGGCAACCGCTTCTAGACGACCCGGACCGAAAAATGGACTACGAATAGGATTTTGGAACGTACTCAGCCTATACCGAGCTGGCGCAGCTCAAAACCTAGTGGAAGAACTGTCAAAATATAAGGTCCAAATTACCGCCATCCAGGAAACCCGTTGGCCGGATAGCGGAGAACTTATAGTCGGACAGCATGTTATCTACTATAGCGGAAACACAGAGGGGAAACATGTTTTCGGAACAGGTTTTGTGGTCGCCAGAGAAGTAGCAGATGCTATACTTTCTTTTGAACCCGTAAACGAGCGCATATGTGTGCTCAGAATCAAAGGAAGATGGTTTAATATATCACTTGTGAATGTACATGCCCCGACAGAGACTTCAGAAGAGGCCGAAAAGGATAATTTCTATGATCTCCTTGAAGCGACTTTTGACAGGCTACCGGGACATGATATCAAATGTGTGCTAGGAGACTTCAATGCGAAAATAGGGAAGGAAGCTGTATTCAGACCCTTTATTGGAAAAGAGAGCCTACATGATCATTCTAACGAAAATGGTAAAAAAAGTGGCTCTCTTCTGCAGCGCCAAAAACTTAATCGCCCGAAGAACCACTTTCCCACGTAAAAATATACATAAAGTGACTTGGAATTCAAAGGACAGGAAGACCTTTAACCAGATTGACCATTTTCTAATTGATAGACGACACCATAAAGCTATTGAAAACATTCGAAGCTACAGAGGCGCTGACTGTGATACGGACCACAACTTATCGATAACAACCTTTAGGGAAAAACTTAAAAAGACAGCCCACGCAAATGCGAAGACGAGAGTGAAGTACCATATAGAAAAGCTGACAACTCCAAACGGAAGAGATAGCTACAGAAAAGAGTTAAAAAACCAATTCGGAAAACTCACCGAAGGAGAAGCCTGGAGTATCGATGAGAGGTGGAAGAGACTAAAAGAAGGAATGGTAAAAGCTGTGGAAGTCTCGATAGGACTGGCACCCAAGAAAGTAAAGTGCCCTTGGTACGACGACACTTGCCGACAAATGGTGGAGGAGAGAAGAGCAGAAAGAGCGCTCTATCTGCAAAATACGCAGAGCGAAGAAGCACAGAAACGATATAGCGAGACGTGCAAAAATGTCCGAAAGCATCTGAGAAAGTGCAAACGAAGCTTCATCAAAAGTAATTTTGAGCAGATGGAAGAAGAAGCAAAACGAAATAAAACTCGATCATTCTTCTCGAAAGTGAGCTTTGAAAAAAGAGGCTTTCAACCTAGCACGCTACAAATCAAAGATCAACAGGGTCAGATAGTGGCAAACAAAGAGCAAGTGCTAAACATATGGAGGTCCCATTTTGAAAACTTACTTCAACGCTCTGTACCAGATAAACCTTTGGAATCGCCAGAAATCGCGACAGCAGAACCTCTTATACCGCCACCAAATAAGGCAGAGTTGATGGGAGCACTGAGTTATTTAAAGAATAACAAATCGGCAGGAAACGATAATATTCCATCGGAGCTTCTCAAGCATGGAGAAGAAAGCTTTCTTAGTGCCATGCTTGAGCTACTGCAACAAATATGGGAGGAAGAAAAGATCCCTGAAGAATGGAAAGAATCACTGGTCTATCCTATCTTCAAGAAAGGGGACAGACTCAACTGTGCAAACTACCGTGGCATCTCTCTTCTTCCTACTGCATACAAAGTTCTGTCGAACATTATTCTCGAAAGAATTCTACCATATGCCGAAAACATTCTTGGTGACTACCAATGCGGCTTTAGACGAAACCGCAGTACTACCGATCAAATCTTTACACTGCGCCAAATCTTTGAAAAGAAATGGGAATACGCCCAAGATGTACACTGTCTCTTTGTAGATTTTAAAACCGCATATGACTCTATTGATAGAGAAGCTCTCTGGAATATATTGAAAGAATTTGAAATACCGTCAAAACTTATAAATATAATAAAAGTATGCATGGACGGATCCAGAAGTAGAATTCATATGCAAGGTAGTATATCAGAATCTTTTGAGGTGACAGCAGGACTAAAACAAGGCGACTCCTTATCACCAATGCTGTTCAACTTAGCTTTAGAGAAAGCCGTTAGAGAAGCTCTGAAAGCAGAAGGTGGAGTTACCCTGAATGGGTCTCATAAAATATTGGGCTACGCAGATGAATTGGTGGTGCTCGGAGAATCTGAAGAAGAAGTCAGAGATATTTTCACTCCTCTGGAGGACACAGCGAAAAGGTTGAACCTACGAGTAAATGTGGGAAAGACCAAGTATTTGAAAATGACAAGAGGCATTGAACCCTCTGGAAACATTGGAATAAGAAACTCCTCGTTCGAGAGAACCTCTCTCTTCAAGTACTTGGGCTCCAACATTACCTCTAAAAATGAAATGTCCCTAGAGCTCTCTGACCGACTGAGAAGTGGAAATGCAGCGTACTTCGCGCTGAGTCGTCTGTTCAGGTCCAAAATGCTGTCCATCAAAATGAAATTCCGGGTGTATAACGTGGTCATCAAGCCAATCGTCATGTATGGATGTGAAACGTGGGGTTTAACAGAAAAACAAGAAAAGGTGCTCCAAGTGTTTGAAAACAGAATCCTCCGGAGAATACTTGGACCCGTCAATGAGAACCACCGGTGGCGCATCCGCACAAACGCTGAGCTCTTCGACCGATACCAACCTAGAATCACTAATATTCTGAGGTCAAGAAGGCTCAGATGGGCGGGCCTAGTTGTACGATCTGAAAGATCTAGAACTCTCTATAGGATTTACAAAGGCACACTAGCTGGCACTCGACCTTTTGGCCGCCCTCGACGGAGATGGGCGGACAACATTCAAAGGGATGCGGAAAGGCTGGGGATAGTCAACTGGGAAGAGAGAGCGCTGGACAGAGATGCCTGGAGAAACGTTGTGCAGTCGGCCATGGACCTGAACGGCTCCTAGTGCCAGTTTAATAATAATAAGATAGTTTGGCTTATTGATTCATCTTACATTGTACTCTTTGGTAATGTAATCAGCATAGGAAATTTTCATCGTACTGTTGTGTACACTAATAAGGCATCACACCTATCAAATTTGTAATACCATTTGATTATTGAATCTAACGAATTTTAAATAAACAATATAATATAATATACATACTTACATACCTACTTAGCTGTATCAAGCTAGGAATTTTCAAAAAAACTCACTACACTTAGTTCTATATCTAAAACCAATAAATTAATCGAGATAACATTTTAAACGAATTTATTACTTTTGAATGCACACATGCACGATATCTGAATAAAGATGAAATATATGTTTTGTTTATGTGAGCAGCATAATATTTTATCTCCATACTCGGGGTAAAACAGTCTGTTATCAATGTTATTTTGTACACGAGCGCACTCTTGGATGGACATCTGTGCACCCCCTTTAGACTTTGACCCAGGCCAAAAAACCCATGAACAGTTATCAATGTTATGTTGTGTTATTATGAGCTCGTGCTCACCATTGGAATCCACACCCTTAGACTTTGGTTCAGATCAAGAAACCCTTTAAGCATTATCAATGTTATTTTTCGTTGCTGTAAGCACGCCCTGGATGGACAACTGCACATCAAATTGATCTTTGATTCAAGTCAAAGAACTCATTAAGATAAGTTGTATAAAAACTCAGGAAATGTTATTCCCGTTGTCTATTGTCTCCAAAACATTGTACAGTATGTAAGCTTTGTCTGTTAAATATTTTGTACTGAAATTACGCTGAAATTAATAGTAAAATTTTACTTTACGTAAAACTCTATTAATTTCCTGTGTTCATAATCAATTATCACTGCCCAACCGCTCCGGCATCTTAGAAGGTAACTAACCTGACAAATTATCTTCAAGACTTACGGTCTCAGAACGTTCAACTATGAAGAATTACATCAATGAGTTTCACAGAGTGTCCCAATTCTGGTAAGAAACTTATGGAAGGTTAACACCATCAAACCATACAGGATACCAAGTAAGGCAGCCCAAATCACCTGTTTCCTTAAAGCATTCATCGGAAGAACATAACAGTACGACAAATAGAGTCACACATATAAAATTGCTACTCTAATATAATGCAACATTTTGTACAATATGACTGTTAATAGGTTTTCTTGAAATTAAATTTTAAATATCACCAATCGAATAATTTTCCATGTAATTAAATCACAATGAATAATTCTTGATATCTCGCAATTATCCATTTATGTCTGAATAGAGTTTTATTAATGCAACATAATATTCATATCTATTCTAAGGGATGGTGAATTTAATTTATAATTGAGTACTTAAAAGCCGCAAGTGTGCTGGATTGCAAAATTTACGTCCGCTCTTGTGATACTATTATGCCCACAATGTCTCACATAGATCAAGATTAGGAACGGTCTCAATGCTGGTATTACGCAATCATTCATTTAGATACCTTACCTCGCTTCAAAGATTTGTCCAAAGGCTTTTATTTCGAAATCCGACCAAGAAAGGGTTTAGAACAAAGATTTATATTTATACATAGTACTCAATAATAATATTATAACTACAGGCAAACTGTTAGAAGAGAAGAACATAAATGATAAACTAATAATTACTAATATATATTATATTATTAAAAGTGGCGTAATACTAGAATGTAAAACTTGCAATTTAATATTATTTTCTTAATCTATATTTTAATGTATACAAATCATATCCGTCGCTAGAAACCAACAGTGCTACCATAATACTGTACTGCACCTTTGGCTATAGTGATATTTCAACAAGTATATACTGTATTGTTACTTAGATAGAATGAAAGTTTTTGTGATTTATTTATTTATTCTAAAACTAATATACGCATGGAAATTATATATGGTACTCGTATATAACAAACAGCCGTCTTGGCTGCTCTAACAGATGATTCCTCTTTTAGTCATGTTTTCCATGATATTTCTTCATAAGTCCAGTTCTATTTTATCAATAGAACACTAAATATAATATTTAATCTCAGAAATCATTTCTTGGTTATTAGCGTAGACTTTATTTTTAAGAAAATTCTAAAGAAAGAAGTCCAAAGACGTTAAATCTTACGATTTTAGAGGTCAGTTAACGATAACGTAAAACAATGTCGCCAGGAAACATGATCTGCAAAAACTTCGTGTTTCATGAGTATTACGGTATTAAGTAAATGTAATCATGTCATACTAATGGTTGACATCTAGCATCTGCACAATTCTATTCAAGATTTTAAAGAAGTACGGAACCAAGAAATCCTGTACAGAAACCACGCCAAGCCGTAACTTTTTCAGAATGTATCAATAATTATTGCTCATAAACCACTTGAGGATTTTCAGATTATCAAACTTGAAAATATTGTTTAGTGTAGGAACTGTTAAGGTAAAATAGGGATCGTCACTTTAATTTCATCAAACGTAAATCACTATTTATGGTTTTTGAGCTGTTCTTGAGCCAACAAAAACTTTGTTTGCATGGACATATGGATATTTTTCAAAAATTAGCTGCACAGATTTCTTTAAAATATTCAATAAATTGATAGTTAACTATGTCAATATTTTCAGTCGAGCAACCACTACAAATAAACACATACCCTTTTTATTAATAACCCTATGTACCACTTTCTTTAAATTTTATAATTTATTATTTAATCGTGTTGTTCGAAATCATATAATTTTGTTAAAAAAACATTATTAAATTTATCTGCTCAATAATTGTTACTAAACCATGTTGATAATATTTTTTTTTAATTTTCTACGCGTTGTTGTACTATCTGGACTGCCATTTTGAATTTCCGTAATTCTAAATTACGTATGTCAATTTTTTAATAATTATGAGATAGCAGTTTAAAATGATGATAAATTAAGACCACTCATTGAAACATCATACAAAAGAAACGTAACATCTATATATACAATATACCATGGAAACCGAAACATATAATGCTAACAGTACATTGTCATAGGTAGGTAGCTAATTAATATAAAACCCAATAATTCTTTAATATATAATACCAATTGACTAAGTATACCTACGTACTATATGTTATTATCTGTAGTCGTTTATTATAAATGAATTATTTTTAATTAAAGTTTTAGATTGGTAATAATTATTATCTTTATAGAACCAGAAACCATTGGACATTGATTCCTCATGAATATTTACTGGTGACAGTTAAACGTTTGATGCGACTCATCTATTTTATCTTTGGTAATTAATGTTTAGGGCCCTTCATTTCAAGAAAGGGTCAATAAATATGGTGGAAGATGATAATCGCTTATCCGATTGGACCCTTACATTTTACAAAGTAATTTGATTAGTGCCTTCATACTGTTTTAATATTCTTCATATATCTACTAAGAAAGTTGTGTACACATAGAAATTATATATACTGAACGTTATATAGTAATGTTATATATACTCTCTACTACTCTATAGTATATAAAGATGTGCTAAAACTACCACAAATCTAGGGGTGTTCTGATATTCCAAATATAGGGCCCTAATTCAATATTCTAAAGAAAACTAACTTTTTGTTAATAATCCTATTAATATGAAAACTTCACTAATTGATTCTTGAAAGACACTTATTTCAAATTTTACATGTAAAACAAATACCATAATGGTAAAACCTATTAGGTCCATACTCTGGGTCCAAACTCACATTAAAAAAAACATGTGAATTTTTCAGAGCCAAGATAATATGAACCCTGGCTATTCTGCTGAAAGTATCTAGGGGACGGAGCCCTACCAGTAGTTAATCATTATTTTGCTTTTCGCTTTAAAATAATTAATTAATTTTCAAGTTGTAATCTTGTAGTTAGCAATATATTTTTTTCCTGGAATCATTATTATATTTTATATTTTAAGATATACACATTATTTAAAAAACCTAGATACCTATTTTTGTATACCATTTTAGTATGCATATTATTACTGTTGAAAATTATTTATACATAACTTGAGGAACCCTCAATAAAATGTATCCTGAGAAAATACGGAGAGACTGTACATTTTTGGAGTATACATTATATAAATTTCAAAAAAACTGTGATGTACCTAGTACTATTTCTTCTACATAATTTAATGACGATCAGGATCTGTTTTATTTGCTGGAGTCCGATGAAGTAGATACATTTTTTTTAAAGCGTTTAAGATATACAAAGGCTTGTAGTGCACATGATGATAATCACATTAACACTTTATAAGAATAAAAAAATATGAACTGTAATATATAATATTAACGTGTATTGTAAATTCTACTATTTCTACTGTAAATATTGATACAACTATCAATCTGTTTTGATACGACGTTTAAAAAAAAGAGAACTTACGATTAGCGAAGCTTTGGCTTTTCTATTGTGTCTATTTTCGTAACGTATAAAAAAAATAAAGAAAGCATATTTATTTATGATTAAATTTGACGAACGGATTAAATCTAAATTATGTTTTTTTTGCAAAAGAGATGATTCAAGTTGAATTGTAATTGATAAATGGATAGTTTAATGCATTTTGCTATAATCCATTCTTATCTAGTTTACCTATTCAATATTACATAGACATCCATTATTCGAAACATCGAAGTAGACTAAAAATGAAAGTAGAGTAAGTAATATAAATATGGCTGAGTTTCACAAAAACCTTAACTAAACAAAGAACACTATCTTTTTGGAAGAGTGTTTTTGTGAACATCGCAAAAAATTGTAAACACTAAAATGTCGCAAATTAAACCCATTGAAATCAATTATGGTCAACTGGTCACTATACATAATATAAGAAAAACAGTGTTACTATATTATTCAAACGTTTATTTTCTGCATAATCATTTGCTTCAGAATTATGTATATTTTCACCCCTCGTTTCACTATGTTTTTTGTAACATAACGTTTTCTAAATAACATTTTACATTTTATTTACTTTTATTATACATTCGTATAAACATATTATTGTCCGTCTTATAATCGTGTTAGAAATATAAGTGCCCTGGTTTGTTATCTCGATATTATAAGAAAAGAAATTCTGGTAGGAAAGTAATTAATTATTGAAATGAAATTTTACACTCTTGCAATGAATATAATATTTATTGTAAAAAAAATTGAAAATCGAGTTAAAATTGAAATATTGTACCACTAACAACTATTATAAATCATTTTATCGGGTCGAATCAGTCCTGAACATGTTTAACTTATCTAAATTAATTAGTTGATACTATATTTGTTTTATTGTTATGTTTTTTTCGAAAATATGAGTATTTGTTCCCTAAAACTTTACTGCCATTTATATACTAATCACCTAATATGGAGCTAATGTTATTTATTGTAAGAGGGTAAAACTGGTGAGTTCTATACCTTTTTTATAGCTCATTACTCGTTCTACTTTCATTTCTTGCCCATTTTCCGCTCATGGTCTATCCCCCGCAGGAACTTGGTATATTTTTTTACTACACCTGTCAACTAATCAAGTAATACGTACTTAAAGTTATTTATTTTAAGGACAGAATGACTGCTTTCTAAACATTTTTATACCAACTATTTTATCCCGCTTTTACTTATCGTCTATTTTTACCGAAACTATATTTTATGAGAAGAATATTAATGCAAATTGAAATTTACAGGTTAATGGTTTGATATTGTAAAAAATATACTGAATAATTTTTAGACGACCAAGCTTATTAATATTATATTCAGCTAAGGATCATGGCATGCTTAAAGCGGTTTCCATCACAAATCGCACGCGTCGGCGACCTGAAGGCATCGGCTATCCTGTTAGCCGTATCACTTTGAGGTCAGACTTATAAAACAGAACCTACGAAGTAATATTCTATCTGGTGGCTTTGGTGTGGGTGCAAGTCTCATAATACAAACGAAATACTTCCTATGCTTTAGGCAGGTAGTAACAAGCTTTAAAGTTAGTTTACATAGAAAAAATAAACTTTTTATTAAAAATGTGTAGCTCACTTCGTATATTTGGTCAGGAAACGCCGTTTTTGGAGCGCGTCAAAAAACTAAAATTGTAAAACAAGACTAAAAACAGAATGGTGAAGTTTTCGTCGGTCTGTTCCAGTCCAAACTCTACGCTTCTTAATATGTTAGATCTGCGGTGCGTAGATCGTACGTAGTAATGCTACAGGTAGACGGCAGCATGTATACGATGTCAGACTTCCAGAAGCCAGAATCCGAACGAAAAGTATTCATGATAGCATAAAACTACCTTATGAAGACACTGATTCCTAGTTTGATGATGTAGCATTTTTTTTACATAATTACAAATAAATATTTTCCCATCTACCATGTTAAAATAGCCGATCAGCTAAATTTTAGGTAACCGGACAAAACAGAACATGACAAAACATAACAGTGATAAAACAGAACATGACAAAATAGAACATGACAAAACAGAACATGACAAAACAGAATAGCCAGGGGAAAAATGAAACATTATTTTTTGTGGAATCTATTTAAGTTAGGTTAGGTAAGGTAAGTTTAGATACTTATAGGAGATTCCAAGAGAAGTGTCGCACTCTGCGTAGATGTAATTAATACGACGTCACCCATAAATGACGTCACACAATTTACGTAATTTTTTGAAATCATTTTAATATGAAAATTACATTACAAAAACTTTCATACCCTGTTTAAATTGAATAAAATTTTTGACCCCTGATACACTAAAAACCAGTGATTTGAAAATTTTATTCTCAGAGAAAATGTATCTATATTTTGTTAATTTTATGACGTATATTCTGCAACTCCCCTATCACAAATCATTATGTTCTATCAAACCCCGTTCTTCTTTGTAGTGCATTACGTTATATATTGATGATACTCGTACCTAGAGTCAACAACTAATTTGTTTAACTATTAAAAGAATGTAAATAATAATATTGATAGTGACTAACAAATTGATCATCAAGAGAATTAAAAATAAATGTCACTAAATAATGAGACTGAGGATTATTGTATTTCCCAGTTTAATAAAAAATAAATATATATATAGTAATTTTTAAATGCAAAATGTGGCATTATGACGAAGAAACAGTCACAACAAACATGGCTTATGTGTTTGTGTTATAGAGTATTTAACGAATTGGTTTTATTGTTTATCACTATGTAACTAAAAAATATGTGTCCATTAATTGGATTTAATAATGAAGACATGGTTCACAAGACTGAGATATATGTTCCATATACCGTTCTACGTTTTTATAGCCATAGCCTCACGGATTCCATCGGTAGGGTCGATTTTCTTATTTATTATACAGCGATGCTACAATATCAATCTACTCGCTGAACGATTGACATATTGAGAGTGGTGTTTAGTCGAGCAATATTGCGTGACATTGTACTGACAATAATATGCCCCGAGGCTAAGCCCGAATAGAATAAAGTGTATATATAAAGATTTATAGCACTTACTTCAACTGGCAATGTTGTTAGGTATATTAAAATAATTTCCACCTGCATGTGGGTATTGTTATATAGAATAACTTATTGTTATTTATCCTGATGTAAGCTGGTTGTTTTATAATAACCATGGACTTGTTATTCAAATATATGTAAAAAAACAGTGTAAGGAAATGAGTTTCTGAATAACACATTGAAGCTGGTTTCTGTAGCGTAGAATCTGGCATAGACGCAATTTCCATTAAATTATTCAGTGGTGTTCAATTATCTTTTTATTAAATACTAATATAAGCATTAACATTAGAAAGACAATATGAACAAAATATGATAATACTGGTTTAATTTTCAGAGCTATTATTTTTATCATTCATTTTCCCTAACCTACAAGTTAATATAAAATATTGTTTGATTCAAAAAAAGCATTACAATATTATGTTATATCTACATTACAATGTTTGTAATTTTAATTTTCTATCTAGTAATTTATTATAATATGGAGGTCATAATTATTATTATATATAGTTCCTTTAATTTGAAAACTGCACGACACACTCAGGTTCTTCTTATAAGGTTCTGTAAGATGCATGGTTTTGAAGGAGTATTTACAAAATATTCTATAACTACCAAATATACATTTGAATTTGTGTTTATAAATCTTTTAATAGTGGTGGTATACTATTTTATATACATTATAAAAAAACTTCATTAATATTTGTCACCCTGAGTTCAACAACTGCATAATTTACATACGTAATAACTGCGTAAATGTGAACTCTGCCATTCTTGGTGGTGTTGGCTTGTATGTCTCAGATAATTACCTTAGGAATCGAGGGCATCCGTTGTTTGTTCTCCCACGGTGCAGAACTAACCTGCCATTAGTAATGCCAATTGGGAGGGCAATAACCATGTTTAATAAAATCGCTTCGGATATTGATATATTCCACTTACGTGAGAGTGAATTTAGGTGGACGTTGTTTCAAGTTTTTAAGATAGGGTCTATCAAATTTCACTTGTGTACTTCCATCTACTTTTACTTTGTTATTTTTGTTATTTTATTTTATTTTATTTCTTTTCTTATTTTATTACTTATTGTATTATTAACTCACACTTCTCTGTATTTTTATTTTTTTTAATAATTATTAACACTCATTTTATGTCATGTCGTGAACGCTTTGAATTTTTAATTGGTTATGTTCATTATATGTAAAATAAATAAATAAATTTGATTTGATTTGATAATAATATGACTATTGTAAAGCCAAATTATTCCTTAGTTCAAAGAATTTCCTATTATAAATTGACTGTTTAGTTACCGAGGCCAAGTATTTTATTTTTCAATTTCAATCATAATTTTATTGATATCAGTAGCACTGGTGGAAAAATTATTGGTAAGTACTGTGATATTTCATGACGCTCTCTATCGTACAATAGCATAATAATTATTTCGAATAATAATGATATATGATGTTTTTCATGTTATGTAATTTATGTGGACATATTAATTAAGTTACATTTAAACATTAATTTGTTTTTCTTATATATTATTTACGCATTTTACGATTCCTTGTAGTGATACCTATTCAATATATTGTTTATATAGTTGGTATGTTTTTATGTGTAGTACCTATATCGTATTGGTCAAGTATTAATTGTAGTTTCGTAGTATTTTGTGTAGTACATGAATACTTGAAATGTATTCTAATATAAGTAGATAAAGTGATTTTTAATATTGTTGCAACTTATTGGAATAAACAAAATAAAATTAATATTATTTTTTTTTAAATTGGGTTTATCTTTGGTATTTACAGACATCGTTAGTAACAAAATATAGTCAATAACTATTGATTTGTTAATGAAATAGTTTACGCAATTATTAGCAAGAGCGAGTACTATAAATTGCAGTGATCCTGATACCGGTTAGTAATAGGTAATTATAATACTTACTAAAAACTCACTAAAAAAACTCGCTAAAACTCACTAAAAGCCAATTGGCAGTAAGTAACACAATTTATAGGCTTCAAGAAGTAATATAAAAACCAGCAGTTAGCTTCGTCACAATTAGATAAGGCACGTATAGCTTAGTGGTCAGGCACATAGATACGAATTTTGGAGGGCGCTGGTTCGAATCCTACTGGGTGTCGTATTTTTTTTCTTTTTTTAGTGATTATATATTTATAAGAAGTATTTTCAAATTATGTATGTTATCTAAAATAATGTTACATTCAAAAATCTTGTAAATTAGAAAAAATAAAATTCACATTCCATCAAGTATCCTCAGTAAATAATATTATTTTTTGAGTTTTCTCTGATTTAATATCCCTGCCTTTCATTGCCATTGGAGCGGTTCCATGTCAAGCGATACAAACAACTAACTAGTAGTAATCCAAGTAACTTCTACCGGATGTGCTTTACACTTTCAGTAAGTACTAACATAGATACACTCCCATTTTACTTAGTTAGTACACTTATCTGATGTTCATATCATATTGTAAATAGCAAAAACAGGAAAACTGTTGTTAAACTATTTTTATGCATATGATCATAAACTTTCGTAATGGAATTTCAGCAAACACAATGCAAAAGATAAAACCATTCTTAATTCACATAACATGAAACATTGTAAGTAAACTATGTATCGATATTTTATATACATTATAATATTATTACAATACTTACATATTATATACCGAATATTTAATCTCATTTTATTGTTAATGTTTGATAGTGGAAAGCAGTATTGTCTACAATACTTACCCATTATTCAAAATGCTGTTAAGCAGGGTCTAGAATTTATGATACAGCAATACAAAGATAATAGTATTAGGTGAAATAGGAAATGACATTTTAAATATTGTTAATTTAATAATATTAAATAAAATAAAATTACACCTTGAATAACGATCAGGACCAGTTTTGTCTGCATTAATAAAATATTCTCGGTTAATGAGATTTTCCTAATAAATGTCAATAACGTAGGTAAGTAGTATGTTAGAGTTTTACAAACAATTGTAAAATGTGTATCATAACAAGAGCAATTCAATAATTTTAATATAACTATTTTTATGGTTTATTCGCTCATATAGCGGCAGGGTGCAGGTGATCAAATTGGAAAACAATCACAATTTCAAACAAAAAAATATATTTACATGACAACAGTACTCGATAGTTACTGGTAGAACTTCAATCCCAGTCAGCGGAGAGTCCCCTAGAGAAGGCATGGTAGAATCCGATCTCAACAATATGCTCATAGGTTTGTATTTCTCTGCACTCACATAAAAAGAGATATTTCAGCCCTAATTAAGCTTGTTAGATATATCTATATATTGTATTATATTTATGGAGGAGATTTGCTCTACCATCGGATTTATTTAATCCCATTCATGGCCCCAGACTTTTCCAGATACATACTTTATTTGCATTAACTCATCTTGTGTCATTCGAAAAGGCTTTCAAGATTTAAATCGGCATATGAGGGGAGAGATTATATCAATGCAAAGCGAGAGTTAACGGTGGTGAAATGACTATTGGGAAATTCACATTTTCCAGTCATATATACTCATATTATACGGTAACAATATGCAATAAAAAGGTCACATAAAAATATGTTTAGTATGTTTTGCATGACTGAAAACAATGGAGGTTCATAAAATAATTTTAAAACTGTCAACCATAACTTTCCATTTAAGTGTTTAATTATGGGACAGTGGTGTTTTTATCTAGGCTCGCAAAGGAATGACTATAAAAAGATCGTAAAAATTCTAGGTTCTGGAAAAGTGTCGACAAACTTGTGGAATTCGTTACAAGGGTTATGTGTGTCATATCATTTAATTATGCCTCACCTCTCCTTAAGCTTGTCTTAACATATTAAATTACCAATGTGTATGAATAATATATTTTTATAATTTGTATACATACTTTAACTTATTATTATAAAATATAATTTTACAGTTATATTAATTTTATTTATTATACTTAGCAAACACAATATGATAGTTAAAACAAATAATTCATACGATTTAAAAAAAAATGTGGTATTCCTTATTGAATATAAATAATAACGACAATTTATGTATCTATATTTCTGAGTTATTCCGAATGATGTATATTCAACATTTCAATATTTACAAAATACACCATTCCATATAAATCTCAACAGAAAAATGGGTACTTTTTCAAGAAAAGGCTAGACTGTAAAAAATCTGTAAGAATTACACTTATTTTAATATATTTAGAGTCCAGTTTTTAATATATACCTACAACCGTTTAGAAATTATTAATCTTTATTATAATGCAGGTAGAATTACGTTTTCCGTCACTGCAATCTGTAAATATATTTTTATTATAAAAGAAAAAGAATTGTATGATACAGTTTTTGCAAACTATAATGTAAGCGACTTGATGAACTAGCGTCATTTTATTTTTCACATACTTAGTCAATATAATACGCCGGTGGTATTCAATAATAAAAAAATGATATTCACTCAACCCTACGCCAAGAGTATATCCAGGATGAACGGTCGTTTTGTGTTAAGTATACATTATAAAAATGATTTAAACATTTCAATTACTTTTATAATTATATTACCCTTCTAAAACATACTGAGATTGAAATCAATAAATATTACTTAAACGTAGCATTTTATTTTACTTTAATATTATTTTTAATAGTAAACTAATCATAAGTAAATGTGATATATTATAAGATCGAAAAGGATTTATATATATATATATATATATATATGTTTATACTAAAAACTACTGAATGTTAAAAAAAAGCAGTAATAAAAAGGGTTCTTTTTATTTGTCGATAAAATAAGTATCAGAACGACCTTAACTGTAGATACTTTAATGCGTATGCAATTTCCATAAACTTCTCAATCACTGCCATATGGAGACACTGCGGGATTGGGTTACGGCTTGAGTTGTTTCAAAACCCACCCCTAGAACATATTAAATTATTTAACACCCCTACCAGTCGTATAAAAGTCTCATTTGCATTTTTAATATTATATGCAAAAATCTTTTTCGCGAACTTTGCACATTCACCCCAAACGGTTAAGTGTCCATTGTATTAATGAATTCACTTTATCAAACGGTTAAAACGCCGTCTCTTATTTGATTGTCTAAATGGCCTTAATTTTATATTCAATTATACAAATTAAATTTTAAACTCATACCTAGTTACGCTGTTTTTCACAGCTTCGCATTAAAATAACATAGCAATACTTAGAATTTTTGTATTTGAAATTGGTGAAAATAATATAATTAAAATAAACTTTTCTGAAAATATATTTTTTTCACAACATAAACAAGGAATAAATTAAAAATATTGAGAAAAGGAGATATTAAAAATTTCAAACAAAAATCTTCCAAGTAGGCATTGCCCCAATTTTAGCAGGCTCAAAGTATATAAAGTGTAATATTAATTTTAAAGTCAAAATAATGATATTTTAATTGACAGCATGATACCTTTTTTACATCAAATTGACTACTCATATATAATATTATGTAGTTAGTTCGTATTAATGTGTGAAAAAACATTTTTTAGATATTGTTTGTATCGTTAACATTATAATATTTCGTAAACGTTATTTTTATCGAAATGTTTGGGCGCCAATGATACATTCCTCTTATTGTTAAAGGATTGTTAAAGATGGTTAAACGATGCAATTTATTTTATATTAAAAAGTATGTTACTGTCAAAACACAGTAGTTGGACCAAGTATGGTTGTCCTATATTTCCCTCCTTCCTTAAACCCTCAGTTATTGTCGCAAGTCTAGGTCCAACTCAGTTACGGGTCATCAGTAAACCGTGATTGTAGAAGAGACAGTTACCTCTAGCTAGACGACAATGAACGCATCTAGGCTTGTTACAGCTAGATCGTCGTTTAACGAGTAATTCAAAACGCACACAGACTGATTCAAATAGTTAAGTGCAGATCATGAGTGTCTACAGTGCAACCGTTGTGGAAACCATAATTCTATTTGGAGTGCAAACTCCGTTATTAAAACCACCTTCGTCGGTGTTACCGGTAAAGGTTTCTTCTCATTTACCATAAACTTAATTGTTCCGTAAGAGTGTCTACTAGAACGTGAGAGCATATACTAGGGACCAGCTTCAGCCAGACAGCTGAATATCAATATGGTTAGTGAATTGGCTAACTCCCGTTAACCACCCTCCCAGCATCCACATCCACCATCACAATCTTCCGTCACAAAATTACAGTACACTATGAAAACTGGGAGCATACGGGATCCCTCCCAAGATCATTGCCATAATCAAAAGCCTGCACGAGAATAGCGAGTGCTGTATCAGAATCAGAGACACTGTCACGGAATGGTTCGGGGTCACGACCGGAGTCAGACAGGGTTGTGTCCTTGCACCGTTTCTCTTCATCATTCTCTTTGACTTCATACTACGGAAGTCAATACCACCCGACCAAGGCATACCTGTTACCCCCACGGTGAAGCTATGCGACCTGGAGTACGCCAATGACGCTGTCCTATTCGATAACTCAATCGAGGGCATTCAAGAGACAATCGACAGGTTGCATAACAACTCCTCTCGCGTTGGTTTGAAAATCAACGCGAAGAAAGCCAACGTCTTGTGCAATAGCACCTGTCCTGATCCAGATTTCCCTCTGATTAGCGACGAACAAAATATCGAGAGCGTCGACAGCTTCAAGTACCTGGGGGTACACATCACGGGAGATGGCATTTTGCAGAAAGAGCTCGCTATCCGAATGGGAATGGTTGGAGCAACATTCAACTTAATGCGGAATGTCTGGGACTTACGATTGTACTCGGTCAAAACGAAATGCCGCCTATTCAACGTTTTCATTCTGATGGTGCTGTTTTACGGTAGCGAATCATGGCACCTTG
The DNA here is from genome assembly GCF_057557595.1 of Rhyacophila brunnea. Classification (NCBI taxonomy): domain Eukaryota; kingdom Metazoa; phylum Arthropoda; class Insecta; order Trichoptera; family Rhyacophilidae; genus Rhyacophila; species Rhyacophila brunnea. The sequence continues at coordinate 27,025,571 of NW_028233350.1, forward strand.
CGAAGGCTCAGAGCAACCGTATACAGAGCTTCAAAAACAGATGTTTGCGATGAATACTGGGTGTGCGGTGGTATGACTTTAGGAGCAACGAAGAGATAAGAGAACGCACCAAGCAGCCTTTTATCACGCTTAAAGTGAAGAGGCGACGTTGGACCGGGCTCGGCCACGTGCTGCGGATGCCAAAAGAGAACTTCAACCTGGCTTGCCTACTCTTCAAGCCGACCGGATTCCGGCGTCCTGGAAGGCCGCTAAATACAATCTACAGAGTGTATACGGTCAAGCTACGGGATGCTGGTTTGACCTGGCACGAAGCAAGAAGACTGGCGAGCGACAGGGATTCTTGGAGGCGCCGCGTGGTGTCCATATGCTCCAGTTAAGGGGCGGATATGGCAAAAGAAGAAAAAAAAGATGAAAAGCGCAACCAAACAGTAACATGCTGATGGGTCTTTAATAACGTAATATGTTCAAAAATATCTTATATTATACTATCATACAATGATTAAATTTATAACGAAATAAAAACAACCAATTATATTTTGTTAATTTTTTAACACAAACAATGGTTAGAATAAAACAAATTAACGAAGGTACATAATAAGACTCGATAAACAAAAACTCACACAGAGTAAGGAAAACTTTGCATATACCTTATACGTAATACCCAGGTGGTAATATGGAAAAAAGAAAAAGTAATTTGGTTGGCACTTTAGTATTATTATTAATATTAGCATAAATTATTTTTTATTTAAACATACACTTTTATTTAAAAATAAAAAAGTCACGTTAAGTTCAAAGTAGAAGAGGTTTTTGAAGATGATGAAAAAACGATATTTAAGATAAAATAATTATATCGATATAAAAAAAAAAAGAAAATTACTATATTTGCACATAAGCAGGGTATAAAAATGATCCTTCACTGAGAGATATTTGTATAATAAGACTTTCGGCCACCAAGTGATTTGAACTAGTTGAGCTGCACTTGTACTGATGACGGAGGTTTTTTAGCCACGGTTTGAGTGATTGAAGTGTATAATAAAAATATTGTAGCTAGAAAAAATGACCGTACACTGATTTTTTCCCCATTTTTTATTATATCTGTAAAAAAATATATATTTTCATGTAATATGTAGCAACAATTTTATGTTTTTCATATAATACTATAATAATTTATATCGCAGTATTTAAATAACCATATGATAATGTTAATTGCATAATTATTATTGATATTATAAACTATAAAATATAAATAAGTGAATAAAATAAATATTGTTTTAATTTAAGTTTCCTTATACATTTGTTTACCAATTGAATTTCAAGTATACACCTAAATATTCGAATTTTATCTTTGTTCAAAAATTATATTTTTTAAAAATTCTAAAGTATAATAATATTGCTTATTATTTTCTATATGATTTAAAGATTTGGTGTCCCAGGTGCTGAAGAGCGACCGCATAGAACTGCACATGAAGCTAATTAAGTTTAAAATTACACAGCCCACTGGAAACTGTAATTATAAAGTTCTGGAGGCTGGCAAAACTTCTTCATCGGTTATGGAATCTCAATTAATTGCGATACCTTTCGCGCAATTTGAGGTGAGAACTTGTGACATTTGGAAATTCTTTGTAATTAAACCATTCGTATCGAGCAGTATTAAATAGTACTTGCTCATCTGTCGTTATTGAAATATTAGTCTACCAATTTGAGTGGAATGAGGTGACCTATTTAGGTGATGAATTTATAGCGAGGTAAAATGTATGGAAACTTTATTTTAAAATTAAGTAATTATTAGAACATTAATCAAAATCTGGCATAGAAATCTTAGTAAGTAGGTATCTGTTTCACACGTTGATATTGGTGTATTTTATAAACGATACGGTATATTTGTATTTATAAAATATATTTAGTAATTGTCTTCTAAGTCTTGGCATTTCATGGCTTTGGTAAGGTTTATAAGATTTTCCACGTAGCTATAGGGATTCCAGGATATAGTTCATAAGAGCCAAAAAGCTAACGCCTACATCGGGAAAGCTACAGGAAAATGGGCAAATTTTAACTAGATTATTTCGTATTTGGACTTTATCAATTTTAATATATTTTTCAGTATTAGGGCTAACATATTATTATATAGGGCAGGTGTGGCGAACCTATGGTACGCGAGATGAATTTGCACGGCACGCAAATGAATACTAATAAAAAATTTCAAAAAAGTTTTACAAATAAATATTATACTTACCTACATATAAAAAATAATGATGACATAGGCACGCGCTTTTCATTCGCTTTTTAATAATATTTTTACCAATCGACGCATAGATCACATACTGTGAAAATTTATTGTGCAACCTGCGGCCCGCGGCGAAAATATTTTCTTAAAATAAACGAGCCTACTGTTTGGCACGTCAGACAGTCGAAAAATATTTTTAGGGAAATTTTGGCACGCGTATGTAAAAAGGTTCGCCAACTCTGATATAGGGTGTATTTTTTTTGACATTTAAGACGCATTGCAAAAGCCATGTTATTCTCAATATTAGTCATTGCTCATTGAAAGATTTGTTGCTAAATTCAGAAGCCATTTTCAGAGGAAGAAAAGAGAAGGAAGATACGCAATGAAAATGCATACCAAATATTATGTATAAAAAAAAATGTTGTCTAATCGTATCTCAGTATTTTTTTAGCCTTAGTTTTGTTTTAAATTTATACTAGGTAACAAAATAATTGGAATTTGATGACATTATACGTTAATATTAATACTTAATATTAAATTCCAATTAATAAAAAAAAGAAAATTTGTATTTTCACTCTTAAGCGGAACATATTGGCTTCGTGAGAGTGGAGGTTATATCGACAGTTTTTATTGTTGGTAATAAATGTAAAATAATTGTAACAATAAATGATTGTTAGCCATTCACCTACTCCATCTTGCCATGCATTGGATCAAATACGCATTGGAAAACCACATGCATTTTTTGACCGGCCGTCTATTCGAACCGACGATTCACTGTTTTATTAACGGCCTCTCAACCGTGGGTACAACGCTTTATTCTTGGTTGTAAAAACAAATTCTACTAAGTAAATGCTTTCTCAAAACTCTTCGGTAGGGCTGAATTTAAGAACCGGCATGCCGTGTTATGTTAAAAATATAAGAATTTGAGATATATTAATCTGAATAATCTGTTGACTTTGTAAAAAATACATACCTAATGCTATTAATATGCCACTATTTATTTATAAAATTAAAATCTATTTCTTACAAAGTTGACAGATTGTTCAGATTCAACTTTCAAAGATATCTGAAATTTTTAATTTTCGAATAATTAATAATTATACACTGTTCGCAAGCTCTCAACTCCGGATACATACAATTATATTGTTTTTTTTTTCATTTCCAAACTGGCTTTGAAGAGTGATACTGTGTTTCTATCAAACTTCTGATTGACATATTGTACCAAATAAATTTATCCTATTCCTGGTCTTTTTTTGCTTTTAATGATTGCAGAAGTTTCTATAAACTTGATTATTTTTCATGATTAAATGAGAAACATGTAGGTATTTTCAAATAAAAAAAACATGATTTTATAAAAAATATACATTAGGTGTACGATTATAAACTATATGGTATAAGTCGTGCATTGCGGTATCAATGAAAAGAAAAATACTGGTTGTCTGAATCATATCATCAATCTTATGTTTCACACATTGAAAATGGTTTAAACTGTAGTATACAACACTATCTAAAAGACACAATCTTTTTATAATAAAACTATCAATCGTTTGTTTTAACACATTATTTTATTGTCGCTTGAGCTAACGGTAATCATGATCGATGAGAATTTAGAAACATATCTTATAAATATATCGAAAATTTCGATTCGTAATACCTACATTATTATATTATCTAGTTTATATTATGTTGTATTAAATATGATGTTATTCGATCGCTGTAGCTGGCTGCAAATGATTTTATTTACTTGGCACATTTCTGAAAACCGCAATATTTGAACCAAAACCAAACACTGAATTATTTAGGCCTACGTTAGAGAGCTGGTACCCACGCTTGTGCATGGGCATAGTAACTGTAATATGTAGGCATTTTCCCTGTATTGATTTTGTATGTTCTACCCAGTCAAGCATTTGGCATGTGTCGACTTAATGGATAAAGGGTTTGAAATAATATTCTGACTTGGTAGACTTCGCATAAGCAAACGCAACACAGGTAGCTAAAATAATATTTTTAATCGAATACAATATATTGTCATAATGTAAATGGGTATTTAAACTTGACTTTTTTTAAATAGCGACGGTTTGATGAAAAGAAGACTAAAAACACAGTTAACAGTCATTTTCAATTATTACATTATTTATCAACAAGTTATATATATAATTTTTTTAATTGGTAAATTTGGTAACCGCTACCAATTTCTTTGAAACATGCCGTCATATTTGAAATTACTGTTCTAATACGAATTTTCTATTTTACTCAACATAAAGTTAAGGTTACTTACTGTTTTAAATACTGCTTATAAAAATGCCAAAAATACTAACATACTACTATTAAAAACATATTTTTATAAAAAGTTGCAGGCAATGCCTTTCTAAGGGGACGAAATACAATATGTTGTTATAATTTCATTAAACAAAATAATATTTATTAAAAACGACATTATTTTTCAATATCAAGTCTATGTTAATTATTTTATGAGGACACAGTTAGAATAATACAGTGAAGGTAATCACAATTGTGGTGCACGGAAAAAAAAGTATTTTAAACCTTTTTTTACCTATGTTCTATCTATACCATAGCTATTAAAACAAATAAAAATAACCTTTGCAATTTAGTAAAAGTAGACATTTAGTAGATACACACTCGAAAAAGCCTATCAACGAATTTCTAGAATTGTACAAACATAGTGGAATAAAGATCTTTTTGCTCAACAATCTTAGGGATTTGTATAATAATACAATAAAATAAGTACGTGTGGCCTATTCTATGTAGTAGTTTTCTTTGCATGATTGCTGACCTTTTTGTAGTGAGATACAATACCATAGATTCTCGGTATTTGTAAGTTTAAATGAAAACATACAAAGGGATTCGTAGAAGGCCAGGCATGATGATAATATTCTTATTTATAGGATAAACTTCCATAGAGATTTTAGATTATATTATTCAACCACACGATAATAATATTATTATCTCGATTTTTTTCCATATTTTTCCAAAAAAAATGACGATAGTTTAAAAAGATTGTAGTTTTTCAACAATATTTCTATACAAACATTCAAGGGTTGTTTGCTAAGTAAGGTACTATACAAAAATAATAAATTTTCGTGTTGTATTTTATATATTTTTAAAGGTGAGCTTTATTTAGTTTAACACACCATATATTTTTGAAATTACGTTTTTTTATTGATATTCTATTTTTAATTTTTTTGTGGAAAATGTTTTATATTTACAACGTTTTTATTAGATCGTATTCTCATATTTGTCCGGTTTTGTTGTTTACCCACTACAAATCTTGCAATCAATTTTTAACTAACTTTCCGACTAGCTAGACATTTGAAACCTTTAGAATGCCAATGTATTCTTTTAATACTTTTAGCCATCTTTAAGCAGAATTGAATTAATTTTCAGTTAATTCTGTTTTGTCTGGAAAGTTATTTCCGAAAAATTCGTAAAAGGTAAATGACTGGTCCTATCAACTAAATTATTAATATATGCGTGCTATGGAAATCAAAATAAAATGTCAAAATGACATTTCAGTATTCTATATTTTTGTTTGTTTTTTATTTACTTCATATCAAGTACAAGTTTGAGCATATTGAGCATATTAATTCAACAGAAAATTTAAAAACGTTGTATATAAAAAGCTCTTTTTATCTCGTAATTATTTATTTTTATTTGATTATTTTTTGACATAAGTCCTACAATAATTGGAAACAGAGCCTGATTAACAAAATTTAAAATATTTCGTAATTTATTATTTTTTCAATAATTAATTACAAGATAAAAAGAACTTTTTATATACCACGTTTTCAAATTTTCTGTTAAATTATTATGCTCAATATGCTCAAACTTGTACTTGATATGAAGTAAATAAAAAACAATCATATAAACTTGACAATTCTTTGTATTAATAATTTAGGATAAATAAGGCAATTGTCTACAAATATTTTTTTTCTATTTTGCAACAAAAAAACAAACAAATATAGAGTAAGTACTGAAATATCGTTTTGATTTCCATAGTAACGCACGTATATATTAATAATTTTGTTGCTAGGACCACCCCCTTATCAACCAATAATAATGGACTGGATTACGGATTTCTTCCGAAATAACTTTTCATACAAAACAGAATTAACTGAAAATGAATTCAATTCTACTTAACTCATTCGCTGCTGACTATATAATGAAATTTTAATTAGCACCTTTAAAATGCACGTTAATTACATCGATCGGCCGCCTGGTCATTACGCGCATGTGCGTCTTCAGCGTCCAAAGTATTAACGATGGCTAAAAGTATTAAAAGAATGCATTGGCATTGTGTTCTGATATATTCTAAAAGTTTCAAATGTCTAGCTAGCCGGGAAGTTAGCTAAAAATTGATTGCAAGATTTGTACTGGATAAACAACCACTAGACAAAAAAGAATACGAGCTAAGAAAAACGTGATAAAACACTTTTGCCGTCTTCTTTAATGAATTACTAAATACATTATACCAAATTTTAATACGACACTTCTTGCTAGTTTGATAATTTGAAAAAAAAATGATATACGTATTTTTTTTTTCAATAATTATTATTATCTTATTTATCGTTCCTACTTATTAAACTACCTCAGTATTTAGACTTTTTTTTTTTTTTTTAGAATTATTAATAACCAACCATGTCCTTGTTTTTTCATACAAGGTGGTTGTTAGTAATTTTGAACAATCACAAACACCCAAGCTTTGAGACAAACATAAATATTGTGTGTCCTGACCGGGAATCGAACCCAAGAACTCTCGGGTGGAAGGCAAGCGCCTTACGCACTGCACCACGAGAGCCGCCTTATAGATAATTATTATATTGTATATAATATTAAAGTTAAATAAATTTCTCAAAAGGTAAAAAAATGTCAAACATAAAATTTAAGACAATTTATAGAAGGATGTATGCCTTACAGTTTAATATTCGTACTATTTTAAATTTGACATGAATATTATAACTGATAATAATTTTGTTAGAAGACCTTTATAGAATAAATAAAAAAAATTGCGTAGTCTTGTTTTTTTTGAAACTATATTTTAAACCTATTTATAATACTCGTAAAAAAAAAATAGTGTCCCAATTGCAATAATGTTTGAGTGTGTTTTCTAATATGAAACATATATTGTTACCACTTTGTGTTGAATATTTATATAATATATTATATCTGTGGATAGTCAGAAACCTGTGTCGATTTACACCTACGTCAGTCCGCTTTGAAGCGACGGATAGCCGTAGAGTTAGAAAGAATAACGTGGTGAGAAGAGGAAACACAAGATCGAACGATCGTAAAGGAAGCACTGGAGTGGGGTTTGTGTATTCAGGTAGTATATTTGAACAATCGGGTCAAGTTACGAGACATTTTTACTGACTAGACGATCTAAGACATTCGGTTTATACAACGTGTACGTGATAGAATAATCAAATAAAATGCGTGCACTTTTCAATTTATATTAAGAAGATAAGAAGGAATTTTTTAAACTTATATAAATATTTTTTTAAATAACACCAGAAAACTCCTAGAAAAAAATGAATCGAATGGGATTGGCAATCTGGGCAAACAGCGTTATTGATTAAGTTACTGGCCAGACACTATTCAATTATGCATTAAAAAAAAACAACTGTAGATCTGAGATTTATTTAAAATTTTGTCAATATCAAGATCACTTAAAATTTTAGGTTCTGACGTACTTGCACTTGTAAACAGTGACGTCCTGTAGGGGTAGGTAGATTGAGCGTCGCTTGGGGGCGGCAGTTCTCGAAGGGGGGCAAATGTAGAAATAGCTACCGAAACTTAGTAATAACGAAAATATCTTTCCATTAAAAAATTTAGCAAATTGGTTGAAAACAAAATGTATTAATTAACATAAAAGGTTTAACAGGACTGTATTTTTTGTCGAGTTTGCTATATCTTGTTTACTTCCATTGCTCTTCGACGTCCATGGTGACCAGAAACGACGCGTTCACGGATGTTTAAAAAAATACTGTTATAAAAAAATGGAGCGGCATTTTGGTGCTGCCCAGAGACGGCATTTTGTCTAGAAATATCACTACTTGTAAATACAGAATTTTACATTGTGTATTACTTATTTTACGTTGAATAAAAAACATAACAATCAAAAGTGGTGTATTTTAATTCAGTCGATACATAGGTGAATATAAAAAAAAACATCGATAAAACGGTTCTTCAATTTGTACAAGAAAACAACATATTATTATTAAGTGAAATAATAACGTTTTATTTTACTAGGTACTTCAAGCTAATTAAGCAAAGCTATTAAAAATAAAGCAAGAAGAGAAGCAGAAGTTTTAAACAAAACAGTTTAAAAAAAACCCCCGCTCAAACATATTATTGATGTGTAGTAACACCAATAATTGGCGAAAATAATAAATGAAAGGTCGAGCGGTAATGCAGTTTACTGTATTTTAATTTCTTTTAAAAAACGAATTAGTCATTTTATATTTTGTTTTAAAACAAGTGAGTCACTTTTTCACTTGTTCCTTTTGATTCCATCAGCAAACACAAGTGATTAAAAACAGTTCTGTGTTTTTGTTATTTGCGAATTTTCACACAATAAAAGTTTTAATTAGTGTTAACTAAAGAAGACTATAGATGTTGTTGTCGGCAGTGGTTTCAAAACTAATATGACACGTATCATAACAGAAAGAAAATAACTATGAAAGTGCACCAACAATATACCTGGATGGTTGCCAACTGTTTTGGCTGGGTTAGTCGAGAAAAATAACGCCCTATCCGGGAACCCAGGTGAACCTGAACCCCATAATCTCATAAAGTTTTGGTATTCTACAGACAACCCACTTGGCCACAGAGACTTTATATCAACCGAGGCTCACTTTAAGGTATTTGAAAAATTTTAAGCATTGTATGGAGAACATGTTAATCGCGTTGATCTCGATTCCTCCATAGAATCATCATTGTATTTAAATCTTGATATTCAATATCCAGATACAGAGGACATTTATCATCTAGACTAGCTGAGCCAGTCCAAATCTTTTCTATTCTCGCTAAATTATTTCTTTAAGCACCACGGTATATGGTTGTTATAACGCCTTATCGGAATAGCAGAGTGAGCATATACAATTTTTTCTTTCAGATATGTTTTAAGCGTCATTTAAGACGGTCCTGCATATGCATGGCTGTACATACATGACGGATGGACACGAAATATCTAAAATCAGGCCACCGATTTGATAAAAAAAAAACAATTAATTTAGCTCAAAACGCTCCTGGAAAAATTGTAAAAATAGTCTTGATTTTTTTTTGCATTAAAGTTAAAAAAATGTGTGGTACAGCGCTCGGTTGAAATAAAAATTGCTATTCCCAATTTAAAAAAAAATACATTGTCATTATTAGAAATATATATTTTTTCAGTTTATGGCACCTAACCATAAAGAGTATTGTCAGATGTGATATTAAGTATTTTTAGTGCTAATAGTTGATATTAATTGATATTAAACAAAATTAATTGTACGTAGTAATATTTTGTATCGTAATAATTGAATTTATCCATTAATTTCTTCAAAATTGTTCAGTGGGTATGTATAATCTTTACAAAGTGTAATTCACAAATACTATAGAGCTAAGTAATGATAGCTCTTTGAAAAGAGTAACAAATTAAAGCTTGGTATTAATATGGAATCATTTTCAAAGGAAAATATACAAAAAATGTTACCCAAGCTTTAGACCCATGTTAAAATTATGAGTAATAGAATAGAGTATTTTTCTCATTGAGTGTATCAATTAAAATAAGTTTTTGGTGTACTTATTTGATTATTTAAAACAGGGATCGACAATCAGTGACGCGTGGATCATATGGGATGTTTTTTGTGATCCATAAATAAATGATGCACCTTACTAACATACTCGTAACAAGGATGGTCAGTAAAATAAAAATACTTTCAATGCACAAATAAATGTCGTTCTAGACCAACCAATGATTTTTTTCATAATTAGTTATAACTGCTAATTTGAATGGTTACATAGTTTCATTAGGATATACGAACAAACCTTTTCTATTATATTTTGGAAAAATAAATTTTGTCTTCACGACTTACTGCTTAACTTTTAATTTGTATCTTAGATTTTAAAGTAGATGTAGATAATTTGGCTAAGAAAATATTTCCACAAAAGTCATATTAAGCAGGAACACAGACATGTATAAATTGTATTGTATTTTGTTTGAAATTTATTATTTATGTTATAAGAGTTATTTATTATATTATTAGTTTATTTTAATAAATATTTCTATATTTTTAAAGATTAAAATATAGAAAATTGATGGGTGTATTTTTTTCCACTCCCTCTATTAATTTAAACCTACTCGTTGTTAGTAGCCCACAAGTCAAAAAAGATTGCCGCTCTCTGATTTAAAGTTCAATAAAAATGGTTTTTAAAAACGATTTCTCTAAAAAAATATTCGTGCAAATAAATTGATACTGTAATAATAATATACCTTGAGTAAGTGTATGAAATATTAAATTGAGCAATTTTCTTTTGAACAAAAAAGTGAAATTTTAAATTCAAGTCGCGCCGCAAACTTACATAAGTTTCTGCTGATAGAGGTTGCCATTTAAATGATATTTTTGGACATCTGTAGGTTATAGAGATGGTTCAAATAAAGCGGCTATAAATTGTGGAGCAGACAGAAACACGTGCGAGTTTGTTATATCACCCTTTCTTAATTACATTTTTATTTTTGGGCGTTCATAAAAAGTCACATAAATTTTCAAAGCCCAAATTAATATCAAAGTTTGCTTAATTCCTATTTTCATATTCGTAACTCGTTTGTAATGTTATTTTTATATGTCCGATTCATATGTATTGTAACCACATAGTACATACTAAAATTCTCATAAAGTGACGGGAAAAACTTACAACAAAAAGGAATGAAATTAACATTAAATATACGAAAAAATTAATTCTATATTGTTTGGGTAAAACAACAAGTCGAAAATATTAAATACTTTGCTAGAATCAAATTATACTAACATAAAACTAAATTTAAAAAATTGGTACCAGAAATAAAATTACACTTGCATTAGTAAATTGAACTAAATTAGTAACTTATGATGTAGAGTTAAAAAGGTTTTATTTTTATTAAATAGTATTTTAATATCGACTTTTATTAGGTAAAGCTATTTTTTATCAAAAATCGACTTTATCTGAATAAAACACATATAGTTTTATTGGTACAACTTAATTTAAACTAAACAGTGTCAAAAACATACCTATTGCATAAATCGGGAAATTTTCAATATGTATCTACCGGATATCACCGAACACCCATTTCCATTTGGTACCTAAAAAAAATATATATATTTTTTAAAAGATGTATATTTTTTAAAAGATGTATTTTCTCTATTTTTTATTTATTTATTATGTGTATTTCCATTTTATCGAACTGTTTCATGTCATAATCTAAGTTATTACATTGTAGGTATGATGAATAAAAATAAATGTTGATCATTAACCTACTACAAAAATATTCATAAATTACATATTTTGTTGTATTTTTATAAATGATAAACAATACCAATTTTATATTATACTTAAGTATATTATTTAAAATACCATATTTTGAATTCAGTTTGTTAATTAGTAGAAATAAATATATATAAGGATCGCATTTTTACTATGTTTTATAATAAGTTGTTTAAAAAAAAGAGTGAAATTAATTATTATAATTCATAGTCCAAAATCCTATCTAATTTGTCAGTGCATAATTCCCTCGTACTTTTTATGTTCAATACTTGTTTTGTTAATACAAATAATTGACCTCGAAACAAAAAATATGATGCTGTTATATAATATTTATATTATATATTAATATTGATAAGAAAGCTTTACATCTATTTTTTTAATAAAGATTAATACATTAATTTGAAAAAGACATAAAATCCCTTATCAGTCTCTGTGTAACTCGGGCGGCCATAAAATTTATCGCCGAGATTTTTGTTTGCGGGATACAATCTGATAAGTGTTTAGGTAGGGCAATAAAAAAAATCAGTAAGGCGTCATAGGAATAAGAGAACGTGGCATACAAATGCCCCCACATTATTCAACCTTACACTCCGCGGATTCTGTAGCCGTACTAGCTTTATTCTCCATTGACGTTCAAGCATTTGGCTAATCAAATAAAAAGCTCATTAAAGTGAATAATCCATTCTATTCAAAGTCATAAACATAATGAAGACAATATTTTCAGTAAACAATACACACAATAAACACAATAGACATGTATATTTTTGGCAGAAATCTTGAAATAATCAGAACCTGACCTGACGAGAGAAAGCGATTAAATATTGTTGAAGTAAACACAGTCCATAATAACAATTGTAACAATTATCACATATTCCTTGAGTATTTTCTGAGGTCTAAAACAAAATCGCACGTAGTTAAATTCAGGATTAAGTTGTTCCATTACAATGGTGTTTTTTATAGTAATAAAGTATTGCAATATCAAATTAATCAAATAAGAACACTTATTTTTTCGCCATTTTTTATCGTTTTGATACTTGAAACATAAAAGAAAATAAACACGTATGACGTATGATTTGATGCCTTTGAAATGTTGTATTGTTGGTATATGCATAGTATTTCAAGGACGGTAAATATCTATATTCTGAAAGAAATAAACATAAAATACGACCCCTCTAAAATATGTCGGTAGTTTTTTGTCACATATCTAGAAGGAAAAACAATAATTTGGAAAGGATCATTATCAACCAAAAAAATCAAGGGTCAGCACGGAAAAGTTAAGGGAAAAATAAAAACGCGATGGTGCGATAACTCTACCTTCAGCTATGATAACGGCGGAATGCAGTGATCGCTGGAGAGATATTTATAACTGCTGAATAAGATTTTATATTTTAATATGAAACCAACCAGACGGAAGAATTATGAAGAGATTTAATCCTATAAAAGGTTATTTTGATTTTACCATACAGTTAATTTTTTAGCGAGTTGCTTTATTGAATTAAAATGATAAAAGTTTTTTTTACGCAGAATGGAATCATTAACATATACTATACTATACTATATATATATATATATAATATTAATACTATATGTATTAAATATATGTAGCATCAATGATATTAGAGGTATTATTCAGGGGTGGCCAACATTTTGCATAACATTCCAGATATCTTAAGCACCTACCTTCTTACGTTCACGGTTGGGGTTGGAAAATAGGGATAGGAGAAGGATCTGCTTCGATTAGGGGAGGAAAAAGAATAACTCAATCACGCAATTAAATTAATTAATTTATGTCAGTTCAAAAAACATACGTTTATTGGAGCACCAATCTACAAAAGTCGGTAATGATCTCTTGGAAGAGAGGGTGATCTGTATGGTGATGGTACGGGATGGTGCTACAGCTGCCAGAGAGTCTCGTTTTTTGAAGATAACTGGATGTGATGAGAGAGAGAGAGAGAGTTCTGAGCGAGATAGAGCACTGAGAGCTTTTGAGCGTTTGGATCTCGCTAGTCTTTTAATCTTTGGTGTTAAATGGAAAATGTTCACAGGGTAATGAACGCCAGAAATTAATTATATTAGAAGCATTTTAATCTAGAAAAAGCTCATCAAATTTCATTTTCGATAATGATTTTGTTTTTAAATCAATCAGTTCCATTTGTATGTTACTGGGCATCCACATTACATTTTGTTCACTAAGTGAAAATGGGTTTATAAATGCGAGCATGCAGTATTCTTCGTTAGGAAAATCATGAAAACAACTTTCAAAAGACCATTGCAAAATCTTGATTTTTTTTCAATATATGTGTATATAAATGTGTCTCAAGAATAAAATGTTAATGTTCATAACTTCAAATGCGACAATTATGTTTATCTTAGTTTTAGTTTAATCAAAAACGAGTTTCATCGCTGAAGATGATTTTTTCATGAAATCATGTGAGTATGTTTTAAGTATAGTTGTTTTAAAGACAATCACCAAAATTTGGACGCACTAAATGTCATTCGGTGTAAGTAATTATGTTAACTGTATTTATACGCCTTCAAATCCTTATGAAAAATATTCTATGTAGTGCCATAAGAATATTCAAGTTCTTGAGAATGAGGTGTAATTAATTGTTCAGGATTTTTATCACTTTGATTCATAACATCGACATTTTCAGCAGTAAGTTTACGTTTTTGACGGGTTTCACTCGATTTTTCCAATTAAATTACGTCGATTATTTTAACCATAAATTTCACGGTCTGCCCGAAAGGTAGCCCGAATAGACTAATTAATTATTCTAATTTATTTAAACAATTTGTACATGCTGTACAACTGTGTATTTTTCGATGATGATTTTCCAAACAATACTGAACACAATTTTGAATTTTGTAATAAAAAAAATGGTTGATATGAGTTTTAAAAATCTAGAGTAAGTACTAATTTAATAACCCTTTACATATAGTATAAATAAAAATAACCACTCCAGGGATATACATAACTCATAACCAACAAATGTTTTGCATATATATTGCAAAATATTTGACGGTATAATTTTTTAATATCTTCTTGCTTTTTATAGAAACTTGGTTTATTGTTCTTTTTTATGCTTATGATTTTTTTTATGCTTATGATTTGAAACGTATATAAATATATATATCGACATTCTAATATTTATATAGTTATGGTGTTAAATAGCTATTATTTATTGTTAATATATTATGTAATATTAGAAAGTACAGCAGTCAGAAAAATAATGGTTTAACTAGATAAATACATATCTCAATATTTCTAAAACTGGCGGCTCTCGTGGTGCAGTGCGTGAGGCGCTGGCCTTCCACCCGTGAGCTCTGGTTTTGATTCCCGGCGAGGATACAGTATAATTATATGATTTTCTCAAAACCTGGGTGTTTGTGATTGTTAAAAAATTACTAACAATCACTTTGTACGGAAAAGCAAGGACATGGTTATTAATAATTAAACAAAAACTATAGTTTCTGAAAAATTTATTTTTTTAATCATGTCAATACTACATGTTATAAAATAAAATTTCAAATTAAAATTTGCAGCCATATAATATATTTGCTATAAAATTATATTCCTAATTGATTTCTTGTTTTAATTATTTTCAATATTTTACACGTACATGGATGTACTGCTGAAAAATGTACAAGTAAATACGTATTATCGTGCAAATCGCAAGATTGCATGCATGAATCAAAAAAGTTCAGAAGCTTCTGAATTTTCACGCGATAATTGGACTGTGCAATATCTGCGCCTATGAAGTTAAACGATTGTAGGGAACCTGCCGGTAAAAAAATAAACTACACCGCGCAGAGATTCATTTTGAGGTTAACCGATTTTCAAGACCTGTCGAATAGTGACTAAGTAATAATGATAACATCGCGTATCGCTTACGCTTGAAGAATGAGATTGGAGAGACAGTCGGTACTTTTACGTGTAAACAGTAATTATCGCAATAGTTTAAAATACACACTATCGGTTCAAGTAAATCCATGAACGTGTACAGGCGCTATAATATATTAGCAAGTTTTGTGCTATATTTATTTTTGAAGAAATTCGTGTTCAAAAATGTTACCTCACCGAAGTGTGTCGATTCGAATACGCATGATATCTTGAACTCAATTTTCTAAATTTAGCAACTTATTAATTATCATATTTTATAATTGACCTAGTATAAATATTCGGTTAAAACGGTACACATACTATTGCAGAATAATGAAAAACCCTATCAGAATTCCTGCCTCATCATTTAGGGGAAGCTTTTAACCCCCTTATCTGTTGACTTGTCGGTAGGCTATGCCACTGTCCCCTTTACCGCCAGGCTGACGTGCGAAATATTTTCAACACAGAGACAGAAGGGGGTGAATTATTCTTCACATAACAAGACACTTCCAATCCGGTGTCCTGGCAGAGGGTAAGAGAAATAAAAAAATATCGTTAAATGTTGTTTCTGTAAATGGCAATTGGATTACAACCAATCACATTTCAAATGCTTCTTGGAAAAATATCTTGTTTGATAGGTAAGCATGTTTTTAATACATATTTTTTATAAAATTTGGTTAATAACGATATATTTTGAATAATAATTGTATATTATTTTGATTTAATCTATAACGTAGGCATTGGCACCTGAGTGGTAATAATATGTCCGCTTGTTGTAAATTCACATTTTGTTATCAATGTCTGTTTAAACCCAGTATAAAGCCATCAAGGGAACTTAGAAATAATGGGAACTGAAATACCTAACGGGTAAGGAGTAGCAGGTAACCAATCTCGAGTAAGGAAAAACCGGGATAAACTTAAACACGTGTCAATAATACGTCATACGTCGAATACTGACAACTTACACACGCTATTGCATGTGCATAATCCGTGTTTCATTTTCGTAGGACCCTGCATCAAAATGTAGAGTATTGAATATAGCCTAACGGAATTATATTGATCTGTGAAGCCATCATTATTATGTTGAACACGTAGTTTATATCATTTCTTTGTAATAAAACCAGGTACAAAAAGTCTTCATGAGACAGCCAAGACCAATATAAGATTATAATATACTGTTGTACAATTTACCAATGTCACAGTATGGAAACTCAACGATTATTATTTATAACAATCTTAAATCAATATTATTATATTATTTTAAAATTGCAAAAATAACTGATATATTTCTATTATTTTTGATTGACCTACTACAATATATAACGTAGTAGACGTATTTTTATTATGTGATTACAATACTTGATAATATTGTTTACTTGAAACAGCAATGAGAATCACACTATGGTATGACAGACGAAATACTTTTCGGTGAAAAAATATTTTAATTAAATTCATTTATAAGATATAATTAGTAAATTATAATAACTATATTATTTATTGTATTTAACGTGGGCATTCTTTATTAATTTTATTGTTATTAATTTTGCAATTGGCCAAATATTGCAGTTTTAAATTTTTTTTTTAACAAAATTCATTTTTATATTTTGGCCGTGCATTTCATCAATGGAAGTGGTCATTTCAAATGTTGCTACAAGAGAAATTTACGTAAAGTAAATTTAATATTTAAAATTTTGCTAGACCGAGGCAAACGGCAATACGTTTGCTTTATACCTTACTGTATGGTGGTAGAGCAATTTACATAATCTGATTTAACTTTGGTTTCTGTGTGTACAATCGATAATATTTTTTTGCCGCTGATGTTATTTTATTATCAATTTTCATAAAGTTGCTTTAAATAATGCCGTAGAATTTAAATTTTTAAATTATAAAGGAGCTGGAAAGAAGAAAGTCTAACTAAAATTAAGTTGTTTTGTTGTGAAAATTAATAATTATCGCTTATTTGTTTTATAGGTCATCAAAATAGTTTAAATATGAAGAGGGTACATTTTGCCACTAAAGGTCAAAATGTAAACATACTGATACGTGATAAATATATATATACCTATATGATCAAAAACAGCATCTTCATAATTTTAGTGGGTTATTTTCAAAACAATAATAGCTTAGTGCTTATGCAACTCTACTATTCAGCTCCTAAGTTATATTTTAAAATATTTGTTAATAATATAGCTTTGAATTACTGATTTCACAACATAATTAATTAGGTAAGTATTGAGTGCTTATCTTTAAATTAATCATTTATTTCACTCTCACACCAGGGTACAATACTATTTGAATAATAAATCATTATGCCTTCTGAATACAGATGATCCATTTTCTTAAAATATTCATAACTACATAATATGTATGATGAAAGACTTGAGGTTTATATGGTTAAAGATTTGCCATGTGATACCATGAAGGTAAATTGTATAACTATGAAAATTTATAAACAAATCGATACCAATGTCGTCAAAATTCGTAAACGTAAAGGTATATGTATTGTCTTATAGGAATTTAGTGACAAAGTCTAAAGAAAGGTATAAGTAAGTGCAAGTGATTGCTATACTGAATATTTTTTTATATTTTGCCTTTGACACCATACTTGGATTTATCATCAATGAGCTTTTAAAACCTCCAATGTGACAATTATTTTGTTAAAGTGTTATTTGTTTATATTACTACGTACGTATAGTACAACACTCCATATTTTTATACCACCAAAATTAAACATAATCAATTACATATAGTAAACTTCAATGCAATAAAATGTATTTTGTTAATAAGATATTTGTACATCCAATATGCGTAGTCATCAGATCGGAGTAATTTGCAAATGCTAGATGTTGATAAGCTCTCTAATACCTGGTATTTAGATAATTCAAGGTCTTAAGAGACTTTAAGAAAAAAATAGTCTACCATAATTTTCTTGTGATCCTTTTAGAAATTAAATAATTTTTTATTACATCGATGGTTAGATATTAATATATATATTATATATGAAAAAATTATTCCTTAAAAGGTTTATTTTAATTAATATAATATTTATTTACAAATAATTAAAAACATCAGTTAAGTGATCTATGTATATAGATTAAATTTAAGGGTAGTGCGCAATGCTCAGACAAAATACCAAGAAGCCATGAGGGTGTATGAAAATACACATGTGATAGACTAGATTAGAGTTATATAATATTTATAATATTTTGCAATATAACATTTTAAAAAACTCATCAATTGGAGAGTTTATTAATATGGTAGTTGTTTTACAGGGTTTTATTTACGGATATAAAATATACGTTTATAACATTTAAGAGAAAGGACTGTTTCACTATAAAAGCTGCAGAAACGATTTGAGAATACACTTCTGTCGGGGAATTGTTATATAATAAAAGGCTACAGAAATTTCATCTCACTCGTTTGAAACAGAAGCAGCTGTATATTTCTATTCTCGGGCATCTTTTCTATAGGTACGGCATTCACGCAGCAGTAAAACGGTGGCCATTGCGTTTTTGTTATAACATGCGGATGACGTGCAAAAAAAGCTAGGGGAAACAGTGGAAAAGTGCGGGATTGCGCAGGAAAACGCGTTCGTGGGGGGGGGGGGGGAAGGCAGGAAAACACCGTTGAGATATTGTTTACTTGCCGATTGCGACAACGTGATTCATCTGGAATTCAATTGCATTTTTAGAGTAGGTACTACTGCTTTGTCTTTGTTTAGTAGTTTGCCTTCGTATAATATACCCTATTTTCTACTGTTGTCTATATAAAAGCATACATATTTTTCTTATATTTGCTAGTTTAGTATAAATTGAATACCTGTAAATTTACTTCAATTTAATTACTATGCGATTGTAAATAATTATTCTGTAAATTCGGTTTTCTCTTAAAATTATATATTTTTACAATTTTAACTATACATACTGAATTTTTTTACGTTTGTTATTGTCGTTATTATCTATATCACAACAACTCAGAACAAATCTTTAAAATGAAATATGTTGCTACCTTTTATACCACAATAATCATATGACAGATTTTAATATTAGGAATTAACCATTTATAACTTTTCATAAATAGAAGACGTTATATTATACTTGAATCCTGTTTCATGTATACCTATGTATGTAGTAATCCTATCGTAATCCAATAATGAACCTGCTTCTATTTATTATTTTCTTAGTTTCATAGATATATAACTTGAAGTTATTTATTCCTTAATAAGCCAATTATATAAAAGAGAATATTATTGACCCTCTGAAGAAACTAAACGAAGAGACGTTTTGTCCGATCGTTGCAATCGACTGCACCATCAATTATACCAATGATGCGGCCATTACAGCGGCCAAGGCGTAGTTGAGAAGAGTCTAGGCGCATCTTTTGCGTGGACACGTCAGAAGCAGAAAAGGGTAACTAGAATAACGAGATATGAATAAGTCTATACATTTTATTAGGAATCCAAACATTAGTTACTTCTCAAATGTAGATATCATTGTCTACGAATTAGATGAGTGAACTGAAATAATTAACATAAACAACGATGCGATTTTCAGATCAAAGCAATTTAAATGTTGGTTTTTATTATTATATTTTCTTTTGATAATATAATTTATGAACCTAAATAGGTAGTTGAATTACAATACAATACAATATTAAACTTTTCAATCCGTTTTATTAAATAATAATGGTGAGATCTGGTTTTATCCGTTTAATATATGGTTATATTTATTTTTTAATGTAGGTATACCAGCAACCATTTATTTAATACGTAAAAATTAATTTCTTACCTAAAAATACCTTTCTGTTAATAATAAATAATTCATTTATGTAACTTAGCATTTTAGAATACATTTATTAAATATTTATTTAATATTTAATATTATATTTTATTTTGATAAATTAAATCATACCAGTTATATTATAATAATAGAATAAATATTTTTATCGCTAAATTTATTAATATAGTATTTTTCATTGTGCTCTAAACCTCTTAAATTATTATTCTACCGTAGATGAATATTATTGTGTAGTTAATAATTAGTCTGATATACTACACTAGTAATATTATATGAATAATTATATTATTAATCTTATTGTATAAAATATTATTAAAGTCTTTTTAATACAACTTTACTGTCAAGACACGTAAAGATTCAAACGGACGTGTACAAACGAATAAAGATTAAATTGAATCAAAATATTATGAGTACTTCTGAGATGATGTATAAACTAATTTAATATTAAATCAGTTCGTAAGCTTTGAGGCAGGTAAAATTTCAATGTTTGGCAACTAGTTTCAAGTAATCAGGGTAAAACTACTCTCTGAAAGTTTTAACTTTGTGCTGGCAAGAAATAATAATTTATGTTTACACTAAATATAAGGATATTTAATTATTCAATATGACTTTGTATTCATAAATTTCACAGTACTAGTCTGTTTTGTATTATATACAAGCAATTATTATTATTTTAGGTATACCTAAATACAATTCAAAACTATTTTGAAATATAATTTGTATGAATTAATAAAAATAATTACAAGATAAAAGAACTTTTTGTATAGGTACAACGTTTTTAAATTTTCTGTTGAATCATATACACTTGACTTGACTAGCTTAAATGATCAAAAAAATTTGTCCTTGATAGAAATACTGAATAATGAAATGTCATTTCATATTGATTTCCATATTAATGCACGTATATATTAATAATTTAGTTGCTAGGACCTCCTAGCAACCAATAATGGTATCAAAATAACTTTTCATACAAAACACAGTTAACTAAAAACGAATTAAATTCTACTTAAAGATGGCTAAAAGTATTAAAAATGTATTGGCATCGTGTTTTGATATGTTCTAAAAGTTTCAAATGTCTAGCTAGTCGGGAAGTTAGTTATAAATCGATTGCAAGATTTGTACCGGACAAACAACCATTTGACAAATAAGAATACGAGCTAAGAAAAACGCTGTAAAATAGTACTTATAAATAATATACAGAATATTTTTTTGTATTATTATTAAGTTCAACCAATATACATATTCACAGAATTATATGATATTAATGAATGTGAAATACAGAATAAATGAATGAGTGATAAAGATTTTTAAATCAAACAGTTAATACTGTTTATAATTACATACAGTGGAAGGAGAAATTAAAACGCAAACAATTATTACAAAGAAATACACCAGATATTTAAAATGAAAGAAATATAAAAGGACAGGAAGTATAATAAAAAAGAAAAGAACAATACAGCTATCCAGTTAATATGTATGTACTTTTAGAGTAATTTATTTCGAAAGAGGCAAAAGAGATAGTTGATAATGTAAGTCTTTTAATTGAAAATATTTTATGTTGGAAAACCTCAAATATATACATATAAGAAAAAAACTAAAAAAAACTGTGCCCGTGTCATTTTAAAATATCGATTCGTATTTTTTATAAATCATGCAAATTATTGCTAATAATTGCGCTGTCAAAATAGTAAGTAAGTTAAAATTTCACCATGGAATGACAATTTGTGTTATTATTGTTGTTACTATTGACTAATTTTTAGTGTTGACATATATTATAAAACGCAATGAATAAGTTGAATTATATAATATTGGATCATTAAAAATACACACAATACAATATAATCCCCAAAAGTTTTGGAGAAATACTTGCTCTTTCCTAAAGTTCTCAACAAAAAATGGCGAATTAATAAAGAAAAAAGGAATTATAATAAAAAAAGTCTTCATACAATCTGCAGATAAAATCTATAAGAAGAAGTTGACACATAGTAGGTATACATTTATTTTGTTAGAATAATAATATTTCCCCACTAATAAATGTTATTTTTAGCATTGATATACTATAAAGCTCTTTTATTTTCGTATACATTACTCTTATACCTACTTTAAAATGTTTTAATTATATTTATCTCTCCGGTGATCCCGGCAATCCACAGTCTATGGAGCTGAAGGCTCTTATCTAAGCAACCCCCTTTTCTACGACAATTGTTATTTTTCGCCTCTGGCTAATTAACTGCAAAAACTTCAGAGACATATTATGGAAAATAGGTCATTTACGTGTCTTTTTTCAAAATGAAGATATACAATAATATCCTCTTTGCCGTCTGCAGAATTAACCAACTACGTACCGCATACGAAAGGCAAAGTATTTTAATACTTTGGACGCTGAAGACGCACCTGGCGAGTATTGACCAGGCGGCCGATCGATGTAATTAACGTGCATTTTAAAGGTGGTAATTACAAAATCATTATCTAGTCAGCACTGAATGAGTTAACTATACGGAAACTTTTCATAAAATTCTCTATAGGTAGTTTGCGGATGGATTGGCATTGTTTGCTGCAATGCTTGTTTTTAGTGATAGCAAGCAATACCAGCATAACTTCAAAGTGCTTTTTCTGTAACCATGGTGCCACTATAAAATGACTTGCGTTTTAAAAAGAAGGTCACTCAATATGCAGATGAAAGAAAAATTAATATGTTTTAGAGAAGAATATTGGAGAGTATATTTGGATTAGTTTGTATAAAGTTAACATAATATAATAAAAGTACACTCTTGGATGTCAGTAATTCTAAAAGTAACACGTGTATTTATTATTATTGTGATTTTAAAGATGAAAATAAACATCGAATCAATTATGTTCATAGGTACACATAAAGAAATTTTATTTGCGACTGCTGTTTAGAATTAATGGTTATTTTACAATATCCTTTTTTTCTATGGACGAGGAATTAGATGTACTTCCCATACAAGACATAGAGTTTTGCAAATCGATGCAATATAGGCTGAAAGGTAGCATAATGAGCACATCACGTTAGATACGATGTAAAAGAATGAACAGAACAAACGGAGAAAAAAAATCTTTCGCTTCGCTGGTTTCGTATCGAGTTGCTGTAACAAAGCAACTGAGGGTACTATAAGAGAATATAAGTGGAGGAATGATTTAACTTTAGAAATGATGTTAAATATATATTATCAAGTATGAAAGTTTTTCATATGTATATGAGTATTTGCAAAATATATTAAAAACAGAGTTGTTAATAAAACTAGAACCAAATCTCAGAACCCCGAAATTGAAACTGAAACCCTTGATTCTGAATCCTAAGAACCTTAAACCGTAACCGGAACATCTTAAAAATAGGGGTTCAGAATTTCTATTGTTTTACTATTTTACAAATCACTTGTGATGTAAAAATATTTCCAAAAAATAGCAATCAATATTTTACGAAAGTTTTTTTCACTATTGTAGTTAAAATTATGATTTTGAGTTTTGAATACGTACTTATAGCTGCTTCTTCTTCTTCTTCTTCTTTGCCCATATCCGCCCCTTAACTGGAGCATATGGACACCACTCGGCACCTCCAAGAATCCCTGTCGCTTGCCAGTCTTCTTGCTTCGTTCCAGGTCAAACCAGCATCCCGTAGCTCCGCCGTATACACTCTGTAGATTGTATTTAGCGGCCTTCCAGGACGCCGGAATCTGGTCGGCTTGAAGAACAGGCAAGCCAGGTTAAAGTTCTCTTCTGGCATCCGCAGCACGTGGCCGAGCCAGGTCCAACGTCACTTCTTCACTTTCAGCATGATGAGAGGCTGCTTGGTACGTTCTCTTATCTCCTCGTTGCTCCTAAAGTCATACCACCGCACACCCAGTATTCGTCGCAAACATCTGTTTTCGAAGCTCAGTATACGGTTGCTCTGAGCCTTCGTAAGGTGCCATGATTCGCTACCGTAAAGCAGCACCGTCAGAATGCAAGCGTCGAATAGGCGGCATTTGGTTTTGACCGAGTACAATCGTGAGTCCCAGACATTTCGCATCGAGTTGAATGTTGCTCCAGCCATTCCCATTCGGATAGAGAGCTCTTTCTGCAAAATGCCATCTCCCGTGATGTGTACCCCCAGGTACTTGAAGCTGTCGACGCTTTCAATGTTTTGTCCATCGCTAATCAGAAGGAAATCTGGATCAGGACAGGTACTATTGCACAAGACGTTGGTTTTCTTTGCGTTAATTTTCAAACCAACGCGAGAGGAGTTGTTATGCAACCTGTCAATTGTCTCTTGAATGCCCTCGATTGAGTTGTCGAATACGACAGCATCATCGGCGTATTCCAGGTCGCATAGCTTCACCGTGGGGGTAACAGGTATGCCTCGGTTGGGTGGTATTGACTTTCGTAGTATAAAGTCAAAGAGAATGATAAAGAGAAACGGTGCAAGGACACAACCCTGTCTGACTCCGGTCGTGACCCCGAACCATTCCGTGACAGTGTCTCCAATTCTGACACAGCATTCGCTATTCTCGTGCAGGCTTTTGATTATGGCAATGATCTTGGGAGGGATCCCGTATGCTCCCAGTATCATCCAGAGGAAGGGGCGGTGCGGACTGTCAAAAGCCTTCTCATAATCCACAAAGCAGCAAGCCATCGGACTGTTCAACTCATGGCTCTGCTGGAGAAGACATCGAAGGTTGTGGATTTGGTCTGCACACGCTCGACCAGGTAGAAACCCGGCTTGGTTTTTCCTGAGGACGTGCATTATTGGGTCCCTTATTCTCATCAAAATGATGTTTGCCAAAATCTTTCCCGGAACACTGAGTAGCGTAATGCCTCGGTAATTGTCGCAGCTTAGAGGGTCACCTTTTTTAAGAAGTGTGATGATTTCACCGTTCACCCAGTCTCTTGGGCAGCGCTCTTCTTCCCACACCTTTGTCATCAGATGAAACATAGGGTGTAGGATTGCGCTCAAGCTGTACTTGAGGAATTCAGGATGAATCCCGTCTCCCCCCGGTGCCTTTCCGTTCTTGAGCCTTTTCACAGCCGATTTTATCTCGGTGTGCGTGGGCGGGCAATCGGAAATGTCGGTCGCTCGGGGAATGTCTAAAAGTAAAGCTTCCGCAGATATGTCAAACGGATCCAAAGAGGGTGGGCGGTTCAGCACTCCGCAGAAATGATTCTTCCAAATCTTCTTGACGCATTCTGCGTCAGACTCTATTGCTCCACTGGGACCACGAATGGCTCCGGGAGTCGGTGATCGCCTGCCGCAGACTTCACGGGTGATTTGAAAGAGTTTCCTGGTGTCATTTCTGCTTGCTGCCTCCTGTGCCGCTTCAATTTGCAGGTTGATAAAATTGCGCTTGTCCAACCGCACGGATCGTTTGACTACACTGTCTTGGGTTTGGTAGTCAGTCCGGCGGTCCTCGGATCGGTCGGGGTCTGTCTCCTTGTCTCTCAGGGCTTTCAGCCTGGCTCGTTCACCAATTTCAACCCACGTTTTGTCAGACATCCACTTTGGCTGCTCACTCCTTCTGGTACCAAGGACGGTACCAGCCGACGACACAATCGCACTCTTTATGAGGCTCCAATCCGCCTCAATGAGGTCAGATTCAGATTTGTGCCGCTCGTAGATACGATCTACACTATCTCGTACAGCAGTTTTGAAGTCGATCCGAATTCTTCGGCGTCGGAGCTTCTCAACGTCAATTCGTTCGCGCTTTGGAGGCCTCGCCTGGCGACTGAGTTTTACTCAGATGTTTCCAATAAGTAACTCATGATCGCTATGGATATCGGCGCCTCTGTAAGTACGCACGTCGAGAAGTTCCTTTTGGTGCTTCAAGCTGTACAAGAAGTGGTCAATTTGCGTCCTCGTGCGTCCATCAGGAGATGTCCACGTATATTTGTGAATGTCTTTGTGGGGAAAAACAGTGCCTCCGATTGCAAGCTCGTTCAGAGTGGCGAATTCTACGAGCCGCTCACCATTATCGTTGGGGTCACCGAGGCCGTGTCGTCCCATCACCGAGGGGCCAAACACCGGGTCTGCTCCTACTCTCGCATTATAATCCCCCATTACAATCACGCGGTCTCTTCGGGGGATGGCGGAGACTGCCGCGTGGAGAGAATCGTAGAAAGCATCCTTTGTCTGCGCGTCGGCATCCTCAGTGGGGGCGTAGCACTGAAAGACGGTCAAGAAGCTACCGGGCGTCTTGCGTCTTTTGTCTTAGACATTAATAATTAGGTAAGTATGTATATAGGTTTTAAAACCATATTTGAACTCTGAAACCAGGATTCTGATTTTAAGGTTGGGATCAAACCTTATTCGATACTTACAGTGAAACAGAAACCGGAGCTGAACCTTCGAAAAAATTAGAGCTTTGGTCAAAGGTATATTTTTCTGGTTGGAAAATGAAAACAGTTGAAACTTAATAGGTAGTTTTAAATTCTATTTCATTTGAGTTTTATCCTATCTCATTCTGACCCAGGTATACGGGAAGGTAACTGTATACATACAGATCGTTACTTATTGCTTATATAGTAGGTAATAAATATAATATTAAATAGTCGTAATAATTGTAAAGAATTCTCCATGTACCGAAAGATTTGAATTTTTACATTAAAATATGTAAATCATTCTAATATTTTTTTAATAGTTTCATTCTTAAATCACTAAAATGAGTGCTGTTCATAAAAATGAAGGGGAAACAAAAACTTGAAGGGGCCTTGATTCAGTTTATAAAGGAAATAATTTTCTCAGTGTGAAATAATAACATAAAAATATTTTTAAAAGGATTGACTGTTAGTCATTCGCTTCATCCATTGAGTTTTTTTAAATTCAAACATAAACTGAATACCTGTGGGTTTATACTATCATTATCAGCGTCATAAACTAATTAGTATAAAAATAATCTGTAATGTAATGTAGTAAGTTTTTTGTGTTGATATGTTGTGAATAGGGATTCCAATCCCGGGATCCCGGGATCCCGAGCTATTTTCGATACCTATGAATCCCGGGATTGATAAACATAATCCCGGGATTTCGGGATTGATTTTTTTATCAATTTTTATGGAAAATAAAATAAAAGCGAAAATATAACAGAAAAAATACTTTTAATAACAAATAACTACATTAGAAATAAACTGAGTTTGAATGAAATTTGATTTATACCCATGTGTAGGTTGAAAAAAACAATGCTTCGCACTTTTAACAAAGTAATTCCACCATGATATCATACGTTTTACGGCAGTTTCATGTTTGGCTGACTAATTAGATTTATGAAGCGGAAAGGCCATAAGTACGCCATGACTATTTGCTTTACCATTTTAAATCTTGCTAATCCATTCATTATGTCTTTACTATCAGAAACAGCAATCTCATATTAAATTCACATTATTATTTATATTACAATATTATTTACTCCATTAAACTTGTGTATTTCCAAGATTGAACGTATACAATATTAACAATAAATGTCTTAAATGGTATAAATTATACTAGATTTATTTTTAACCGATTTTATCGATGTTATTTGTAAATATAAATATTTTATATTAACAATGGGAAAAAATGCCAATCCCGGGACCAGTCCCGGGATCCCGGGATTGTCAAATTGTAATCCCGAAATCCCGGGATCAGAATTTTGGCTCGGGATTGGATTCCCTAGTTGTGAATGCATTAAAATATTTTCACATGAAATTTGCGGTATTGAAGAAAAAATATTAATGAAGAATATGGTTTTTTAACTGGACTGCAAATTACCTAAATCAAGCTAAGTCGTTTTTGCACAAACCTCTTCAAATGGAGGATTATATACAATGAAGGGAACCAGATACCCAGAAGAAGGAAACACATCGCTTGGTACTTTTTTCCCGCAATAATAAATATCGAAGGCTTACAGGGAGTGCGCTATCGCACCGGAAGAATCGCTTTACAGCGTGAGGAACGCGTGCCTTATTTGGGGAATTACACACAATTTGGATCTGAAACAGTGAACAATAAATAGCACTTACAACATATTTATAACACCATTTTGATTATATTTATTCGTATTGCTATAGGAAAATAAGCCAAGCAATGATAATATTGACAAATATTAAGGAATATAATCATCGTCCTAAACAATTTCTGTATAGGTATTATAATATAATATTGTCAGGTTAAGATTTTAATGTAAATTGTACGGTAAACTTTTTAGAAAAATGTATGAATTTACTTTTAAAATAGTTACATCAAGCAATGCGAAGTGAGATTTTAAATGAGTTGTTTGTTCTAGATATTTGGAAATTCTAATGTATGTACTGCTAAGGCTGGGAATAACGAATTCAATAAATGACAACTTGATATAAGACAATTAAAATAACGCGACCAGCCAGTAAGGGGCAAACTTC
Source organism: Rhyacophila brunnea (assembly GCF_057557595.1). NCBI lineage: Eukaryota > Metazoa > Arthropoda > Insecta > Trichoptera > Rhyacophilidae > Rhyacophila > Rhyacophila brunnea. Next base: position 27,054,357 of record NW_028233350.1, read on the forward strand.
CAAAATGCGTTACCTGCAATATAGTTCTTAGGAAACAGCAAATGATGATACTATATATTATAATCGTCGTCCACTCCAATGTCAAGCACCAGTATGACCATCTTGAAAATAACGCACCGGCAGAAAGAACATTTAGGTATGTTAGCATCTTCTTCTTCTTCTTGGTCGTACACTCATGGCTGAGAATCGTGACCACATTTGAATTTCGCCATCCTTTGAGAGACCAAGCCTTTCCATCCTTCTCGATCGTCTGCTTCTCTCGGGCAGACGCTCTTCCTCTGCTCCACCTTCCCTGGAAGCTACCCAAAACTACCAGTCTCTCCAGGTTGTCCGGTCCGCACCGTTTCTTTATCTTCAGTCTTTGGATGATTTACTGGTTTGTCTTGTGCTCCGTCCAAGAAATACGAAGCATTCGGCGCCAACACCACATTTCAATTGCCGTCCGTTCCATTGTCATCTTACAACTAATCAAATTTGTACAGATACATAAAATACAACGTTATTTTAATATTTTTCATATTAAATTTAAGGAACAACTAGTTATAAAACCGCCAGAAGTCAGTTCTAGCCTAATCTTCTAAGGTGAGTCAATATAGTGGATGTTAGTATCTGCATAGTTAAATATCTTTTAAATTTAACTTGAATTTTAAAACTTCTCTCAGTTCTTCTTTACTCATGTCTGCTTTTTAGGTGGAGCATATGGACACCACATAGTTTCTACGAGAATCCCTGCCGCTTGCCAGTTTTATTCTATCTTCACAAATCATGCCAGTATTTCATAGTTTCGTCGTTTACACCTGCCACATTTAGTATTTAGCGGTCTTTAAGGACGCCGGAATCAAGTTGACTTGACAAAAAATCTTCATGCATCTATAAAGAAAAATAATTTTCTTTATTCATCTATAAAGCACGTGGAGGAACTAAGTCAAATGTCGTACGTTTACATTAGATGTGGTGAAGGACTATCTCTGTTTCACACATTCACATGAAGCCATACCACAGCATTTTTGGTATCTGCAGAAAGTATTTGATCTCGAAACTTAGCACATGGTTGGTCTAACAATTAATAAGTTGCCATGACGACCAATGTGTATACTATAACTTAATTAGATTAGTATATTGTTGAAGAGTTATACAAAATATGTAGTTATCTTTCTACTTTATATTGGAATATTATGTATTCTAGATTTATTGCCGAAAAGGGGAATAATAATAATTTGGGTATGGAGAGAATTGTCAGAATTCTTATTTTCGGCTGACCTCAAAAACTCTGTATTTTCACTACTATCACGTCGCAAATATTGAGCGTGGTCGCATAACATTTACCGGATATGCTAAGGGTTTTATTTCAACAACCGGGATAGCTTTGTAAATATTCAACATCACAATAATCCCATACAAATATATTATTATAAACTTATACGCACAACACCGACAGCTATTTTATTATTTTTGCAAAACTAAAGAAGATAAAAAATGACAATCTTTTTAATAATTGAATGCAATGATATGGAATTATTTATTTTAAACAATTATTCAAGACGTCATAGAAGTCTTAAATGACGAAAATTACAAAATTAAGAGGAAACGGAACATTACCAAAATTTTTGGTTTATCAAAGTAAGAATGTCATTAAGTTCTTTATTTCAATAGGGTTTATAATTGCATAATGCAGTGAAGAAACAGAATACCGATAATCAGTAAAGAGTTACCAAGAATCAGTAATTGGAAGGCATCGTTTTCGACCACTTTTGTTCCATGCCTCCTCAAAAATATGTTTTAAACTTTTCGTAGCAATAACACGTATCATACCATATCTAAACAAAGAGTACGCAACGTGATAGAGGTCGCTAATCAAATGTATTGTAATATGCTGAACACTGTAAAAACACTAGGTAGACGAATTCATAAATTTCAAATATACCTGTCAGCAAAAATATGAAAACCGTGAAGAGTAAAAGGAACTAGGGGAGGTCTTCATCCAGGAGTGGATTGACCCCAGCTTATGATGATTATAATGTTTACTTTATTTTATATAAAATCAAAATTGTTAAATGATAAAAAAAATATTGTAACAAATTTATGATGTAAAAAATAAAAAATTAAATAAATAACCTATTAAATAATATTATTTTAGAAATCATCTACTATTCATATTCAGTGTAAATATAGATGATAAACTTTAGTGAAATTATTTTTCATAATTCCTAATAATTATCATATTATGTACTCTAAAATAATTTATTAGTTAATTAACCCATTTCTTTTGACGAGCAACCATCGTCATTGGTAGTATACCTTGAGTACAGTAATAATATTATGTTTTGTAAGTGGAATAATAACAAATCATAATATTATTTACATAATACAAAAATACATATGAGGTCATAATAATGCGGTGCTGTTGAACATGGTTATATTGCAACTTGGGCTGTAAATTTCTGTAAAAATCAGAAAGACAATTAAGCATGGCATTGTGAGGAAGGAAACCGTTAGAGTGTGAATAAACGGAACAAGACAGTCACGTGCCCTCTACGTCATGTTGTCATGTTGCTACGAGCTACGTGTGGACTGCCGGACTAATCTCTACGAGGTTACGCCGTAGCACCGTAGACTTTACAATAATTTACCGCCGAGCGTTCGCGCCAAGTGTCAAAATAAATGATACATGGAAATATGTTTAATGAAACCGCGTCATTATGATAAGGGTAATTTGAAAATGTATGTGAGTAATAATATGAAGCCAAGTAATTTGTACTGATAACCTACCTTTACCTTTTTTGTATGTGTGTTTTAAGAATGATAAAACAAGCACATTTGCTTTATTTTACAATATAAGGGAGTTTGTTTGTTTACTTAAAAAGTCTGTAATTTTGGTCAATTTACATATAGAAATAAACTGTCCAATTATAAATTTATTTATATATGAAAAAACTATATATTGGGTATAAATAAGTGTTTTTAAACATCAGTGTGCATTTCGTACAAATGTATAATTTATGTAGTATAATATCAGTTATTTGACACTTTTACGGTTATTTGTAATCATGTAAGGTTTTTTGTTTATATTTGTGTTTTCTTTCTCCTTTTTTCCTTAACATTTCAGAAGCATAATAGAAGCCGTTCTCAAGAAATATATTATTTTATTTCATTTTTTTAAAATATCTGTTTCACAGATTACTAAAAAGTATGTTCGATATTAATTCACTTCCTGAATGGGTGTAAAACAATTTCCCAACTCATTAGATCCTTGTTTTGGATCAAAAACTTATTGGAAAAGGAAATATATGGTTTATAGCAAGCGCCAGATTCTACGGCTTCAAAAATGGGTTTACTGTAGCATTTTTATATTATGGGATTAATACAGTTTTAATAAAATATTGGACATAATATTTACAAAAACAAATGTTTTAAATTTTACTTTACAAATTAACAAGCAAAATATTATTTCAAATATAACGTATAATACAGAGTAATTTGTTTTTTAGGCCTAATTAATATAATCATCCGAAATTCCCTGAATAAAACCAAAAATTCTGTACAGGAAAACTCTCATCAAAATTATTGTGAAGTATGAAAGTTTGTAGAAGGTTCGTTAAATTAACGATCATTGTAATTAAATTAAATTAAAAAATATGTGTCTAAAATTACGAGCTTTCTCCGGCAGCATACTGATAAAATTAATAATATACAAGCCGACTGTGCTTTTTATTAAATTTGCGAAAACCTTTATTTGAGTAATTTTAAAACACACTCTCACTTTTTTCATTTTACCAAATTTTGTTATTTTATACCTCCAAAATAGTGTGTATTTTATCATGTTTTTTACTTATATATACATGTTTTGTTATTTAAGAGGTCGCAGAGTATTTCTATTTTTTTTTTGTATAAAAAATCATTTTGTCTGATTTATTTAGTTCTATTTTCCATATAGTTGTGGGTAATTAAACATGGTAAAAAATCCTTATAATATATTACACTACTCGTATATATACAGATCTACTATATTTAAAATTTCTATATATAATAATATGTCATGTTCTTCTCCTTTCTGGCACTACAACCCTATATGTGTATTGGTATTTTCCAGCATCCGCTTCCATGCAGATCTGTCCAAAGCCTTCTTTTCGGTTTAGGATGCCGAAGGTCTTTAAAGCCATCTCGACACTATCCCTCTATTTTTTACGAGGTCAACCAGGTCTTTATTTACCTTCCGGCTTCCCGAATGTCAGTTTATTTACCATGCATGACTCGTCCATCCTGTGTACATGGGCCAGCCATCTTAGGTGGCCTAATTTAGTTGACGATATGCAGGCGCTTTTACAAAGCATACTGCTTGTAATTGTATCTTTCTTTACACCCCAACTGTGTGTCATTAGCTACGTCCCCATTTAGTCACTTCAACGCCGACTTCCTCTTCAACTTTTAAATTCTGGTTTTACACCGAGACGTTTTGTGCATGCGCAGAGGAGATGAATCCGTTTTACTGTCTACATTCGTTCATCACAGCTTACACTTCGTTGAGTCATAGATTATACATCGAAATAGATTCGCAGTTGATGAATAAAATTATTCACGGTAATACAGCGCCACCACGGAGCGTACGGGAAACGACTGTAAAAAGTTAAAAGAAAACAGTAAAATTTGGCATAACAAATACTTAATTATATTAGTTATTTTTTTAAACTTATTATCACAATCATATTTGTAAAAAATAAGCATAATTGAGTGTGTCCTAACGACAAAACCAGTCATGGAACTAGTTTAGTGCCATCTATCGGTGCACTTTGTATTACATTAATGATATTTATTCTTGTATGGATATTCACCCTCGCAAATAAAATATTCTATGCCCGAACGTCATACGAATAATTCTGATTGTCAAAATAAATATTAGAATTATACTAGGTATATTGTAATTACATCAATTTAAGTTGAAGAGATTTAAATTTAATGATATAATATATTTTCTGAGTACTGTTCGGAATAATGAGGGCAACAGAATCGAATGAAAACGTCCTTTTTCAGAACTTTACACGGATGTCAAAGGCAAAATGGATATCAGCCACTTGCTCAAACTATTAGGTCTTACCCTGACTCACACACAAATTGAAAAACAATAAGTGTACTTGCCAGACCCAGGATTTGAACCTGGGATCCACGGCATAATAGTCCAACGCTTAAGCCGCGCGGCCACCGTGGGCGTTATACATAATACGACACATCAATACTACAATATATCATTGAATACCTACTATAACTAGATACCTAATATATTCGATACAACACAACAGTGACTCGTATGAGAACCACGAGGGTTCATTTTTGCTATAGCCCCAGCTCCACTCCTTGTTGTTTCCTTAGTCTTGTGGAGCCTTTGAAAAATACGAACTCAAGCTCTCAATTTTATTTTTAACCCCTATTATCGACATGCCATTTGACTCATATGCAAACCACGAGGGTTCATGCTTGTTGTCAGCCCCAGCGCCACTCTTTGTTTCCTTTGTTTTATGGTACTCCTTGGAAAAGTAGAACCGTAAACATTTAATTTTTACCCCTAAAACTGATATTCCAAATTTTCCTGCCAATAATATGTAGGCATCATTGCGCTTCAGTTTGTTCGTATAGTCTTTATGGTTATATCCCATAATGCACAATGTGCCCTTACTCTCAATAAAATCCATTGTAATCATTTCAGTCGATATTTTGCAAAAAATCGTAATATTTCAATACTAAAATGCATCCAATATGATCAAATAGACTCAAATAAATACATTTATTGACAACGCAACTGACAGCCAAATGCACGAACGACCCGAATCTTACCGAAAAAATACGAAGCTGCTGGGGTGTTGAACAGAAATTCAAGCCGGTCGGATCGCAGTGCGTTAGTACTTTCATCACAAAATGGCGGCTATTTTCAAACCGATTTCAAGGTCGACGACGCATGCCCTGAGTTCAATTCGTGAGACGTATGGAAAAGTCCCGAGTGTAGACCCGGCTATAGATGGGTACAAATATATCCCGCAGCACGCACAGTTCGAATGAGCTCAATACTTCGTCATGCAGTCATCCACCTAATCTTCAATATATGCATGACAACTGGTTTCATTAATATTTTGTACAAGATGCATTTCCATGCCTTGGAAAGTACTGCACCTTCATTAAACCGAAGCGTTGTTCACTTTTTTTATGTCACTACTCCGTACACATCTAGATCGATTGATATTATTAGGAAGAGATGCTCATTAAAACGAATACGTTTATTAATTAAGGCGCTAAGTACCAAAATAATAAAAACTTACATTTGTATAGAAAAATTTTCTACATACCAACGCCAATAACTTTAACTATAGTCTAAGTGCCTCAAGCAAGTCAAAAAAATACAGCAACATAATTAAACCTGTCGACGTTGTAAGTCCGTTGGCGTGTTTTACTTATAATGTTATAAGTAGCACTGCAGTGGTCAACGGCATTCAATATAAAATAGCTGACGATGGTGTATCGACACTTGCGAGTTCTTAATATCTAAAATTATAGAAGCTACCGTGATTGCTTCACACTGTAAAACTACATTTTTCAAAAGGTCTGCTTCATGAAATTTTACTGCAATGACTCGGTATTTTGTAACTACAGGCAATACTACTTTTTGGTACTTAGAGCCTTATTTAATACACGTATTCAATTATTAAAACCAGGTTGTTAATACCTCTTTTGCCAACCGATTTAAAACTGATATTTATTGTCAGGAGACTACGTACATGGCTACACAGTATTTTGCTATGTTATTTTCTTTAAACGTTATAAGCGATTCTAATTTCCAAATATATATATGTAGTTCTACGTCAAAACTTGGACCAAATAGAACTTCAACCCATATCCATCGTAATATAGGTATATCAGTTTTGATTCAAAACTTTTTTATGATTTATCTAATATGTGTGTTTCCGATGTTGTTTCAAATTATGTATGTGCAGTGAAAAATTTTACATTTATAATTTTATATATTCTTGTACCAAAATAAATATTATTATAAAATTAAATTATTGGTTAAAATGTGATGTTTTACGCTTTATATGTTGTGTTTATGCTTAAACAATATTCGAGTTAGGTTTTTTTTTTACATTTTTCGCTTAATTTCGTTTCTATATACGGCGATACAAAATAGAGGGTAGGCAGTGGCTACACCCACAGCTTGTACAAATAGGTAACGTTATCGGTTGCAGGTCAATCCATAACCCCAACGGGTTCTATATTGGCTCACTCAGTGTAATCGAGACAATATTATTACGTAAGCAATCATCGTAGCGGAATGTTGTTCGGTGGATATCGGCTACTCTGCTACTGCCGTCTGGGGCCTTTGGGAATTACAATTGGATTTCAACTCTCTAATATGGGGCATGTTTCTATGTGAAAAAGGTTTTAAAATAATTAAAAGCTTTTTCGGGCAAATACAAAAGTACCATCAAACTGAAAAAACAGTATTTATCATCCTTGATATTATTATGTGATTTGATTTTTTCTATTACCAACTAAATTTATACTAACGTTAACCTTAGTAAAGAGATATAAATACGTCACGTTATTAATTTGACTGCTTTTTTATTCAAAGAAGAATACACAATACTTATAAATGTAGCATTATATAATAAGTTTGAGCAAAACGCAAATTTTATCGAAGTGATTCCAGTTTTATTTAAACTATAATGCACTACATTTCCACCGTGAATTGACATTTAACACAATAAAAGAAATGTAAATTCTTCATTGAACATAAATTTGAAATACATCAGAAACAGGCTTGTACATATCACACATCGCCAATTTAAGACAACACGTCGGATGCATAATTGCTATTAAATTTGCGCATTAATACAGGTTGATTAATTGGTAAAGCACATTAGTCAGTATTCGATGCATTCGATTTTTATAAAATGTAAGTTTCTGTTGTATTACAAATTATGTATGCTCAATTATTAACACGTATTTTGGTATATCATCAATATCAGCTCATAAATGTTGATGATTTTGGTACAATTTTCTTAGTAAAAAGTAACACATTTCATTGGTGTCATCAAATACGTGAAGAAATGTACCTAAAGAATAAAACTTTTAACAAATATAATATAACATTCAGTTATGTAATACAGTCCAAAAAAAGTTCAGAAACCTAGTGTGGTGCAGCATGGGATGAAAAAGTTGGAGTGGTTTTTTTGAAAATATACCTCGCAATCATTATATTATAACAATATGTGTTTTTACAATAGTATTAAAACCCCTCGATAAAACATGCGTGAGAAACAAGGATTATCAAAAAAAGTAGTATGGAAAATTCTTGCTGGAAATAATTGCGTAAGGAAGTTTTCTAATAAAACTTAAATACATCTCAGGAAGATATATCGCTCAAAGGATAGACAATTGCATGATAAATCTAATTATCCGACGGTATCAAAGAGATAGAAAATGTTCTAAAAGTAGTCTTAGAGCCCCTTGGATCGATGAATGTTATATGGAAGTAAGTGGTTATACAATGCAAAGGACCTAAAGTAATAGAATTGGTTCTTAGAGGCTTTTATCCAACCGCAGAAGGTCTAATGATATTATTTCATTATCTTAATTAATAAAAAAATATTGGACTTTTATTTACTGTATGGTATGAAATATACATAAAATATTTATGTACAAACATGAAGGCAGGCTTGGTCCACTTATATAGGGCTTACATTTTGCATACGTATGTAAGTACATAACAAAATATTACAACTAAATAATTAGAATTAATTGGGTAGTTTTAAAACAAACCGTAGGACATTTTAATTTAAAAATACGTACTTATACGTAATCTGCACATATATTTTATCTTTGCCATTCTAGTTATTATTTAATACAATAAAATTACCAATAATACAGATAAAAAGAACTTTTTATGTACGACGTTTTTAAATTTTCTGTTGAATCATATAAACTTGACTTGCCTGCTTTAACGATCAAAAAAATTTGTACTTGATAGAAATAATACTGAAATGTCATTTTGATTTCCATAGTAACGCACGTATATATTAATAATTTAGTTTCTAGGATCCCAGACTCCTAGCAACCAATAATAGTGGATTGGATTACGGATTTCTTCCGATATAACTTTTCATACAAAACAGAATTAACTGAAAATGAATTCAATTCTACTTAAAGATGGCTAAAGGTTTTAAAAAAATGCATTGGCATTGATTTATGATATATTCTAAAAGTTTCAAATGTCTAGCTAGTCGGGAAGTTAGTTAAAAATCGATTGCAAGATTTGTACTGGATAAACAACCACCGGACTAATAAGAATACGACATAATAAAAACGTTGTAAAATAATATACTCATCGCTTTTAACTTTTATATGAATTTATTGATTTTGTGGGAGGTAAATATAATAATATGTTTTAATATTTTATTAAAGCAGGTTTATTGTTTATCCATTGAATTTAATATGCCTACATTGAAACATTGAACAGCCCATCGATTCTAATACATCAAGATATGTTGCATAAACATGAACGAAGTGTTCGCCTCTATGGGCAGACTTTTACTTTTAAAAGTAAGATCAGTAAAAGTTTAGCTTGCGTAATAATTTATCTTCATCGGCGAAGAAAGTCACAGAGGGATAGACAGACGGCCGTGACAATTTACCATCTTATTGTCCACTGCGCCAGCCACTCGGCTCGCCGCAAACCAGAGAGAGTTTCGGCGAACATCCAACCCCCGAAGAGAAATTTCAAAGCTTTCACAGGCAGTAATGACATCTCCCACGGGCTGAAAAGTCATATTTTTCTCTCAAAGAAACTCGTGATTTTTTAAAAGAAGCCTTTGACAAGCGTAGATCTTACAATATTCTAAAAGTAATATTAAAGGTAATGTCAAAAAAGCAATTTGAAAAATACAACATAATTTTCTACGAATACTTTAAGATATGGTAAGTAGCTCATTATTTTATATTCGTAATAAAAATATTATTGCATACTCAGAGTTTATTATTAAATTATTAATTGTTTCAGTTTTATCTATGGCATCGTCTCTAATTCTATTTGAGTCATGGCCCACAAACAATAATTTTATCCTTGAGAATTATCTTATTATAAAAAAACTCTCATATTTGCCAAAGACAAAACACAGCTTAAAATAACGCTTTAGAAATAAACAATTAATAAATAAAACATTTTAATTTAATTTATACTTCAATCTTAAATAAACTCACAAAATTAAATAGGAATCATACAACACAATCTTTAAAATATTATTATGTACCTATTTAAATGAAATAATAATAGTTTCATGTTGAATCTAAAGTATAGTAATTTATAAAAACAATAAGTATGTTTCATGATATATCTATGCAAGTTTCAGGCTTTATTTAATAACATTAATTATTTATTGTATTATTTAGGTTCATTATATATATTTTTGTGGTGTAAAAATGATATTGAAGTAGTTACTTAAAAATCCTTGAAAATAATTATCAAGCGAATCAAATTTTGGACATGAATAATCTGTGAAAAGAGAATTAAGTAAGCACCTTTGCAGTAAGTGTTCCTTCTAAATAACTTTTTCAGCACTTTTAATATCCCAGAATGAATATTTATGATGATTTTATCTTTTTGGAAAAAAAACATTTGCATATTTTACGGGTGATAGAATTTAATTAACAAAAGGCAAGTGATACTTTTAAATAAATTTAAATTATTCACAAATATTCTGAATAGGTTTAATAATGGTTTAGCAAAATTGGCCTAAATTGGTGCATAATTTTGCTATTTTCCCTATTTTAGGATAGATTCTTTTATATTGAATCATTACACTGTTTGTTAATAACTATTTTCGACGGTGAATAACAAAATCAAATTGAAAGTGATTCTATATATACTGCACTGTGGAAAGTATTTCATGTTGTTAATTATAAACGGCACATACATAAATTGGTCTGCGATTAAAAAACAACAAATATCTAACTTCATATTAAAAAAAAATACTAAGTACCTACAAATTAAAAAAAAAATCTTTATGAGAAACCAACATGTAAAAACATATTATGTTATCTAACAGACACGCAGTTGTTTTATTTAAAAACCTGTCATATAATTTGCAACACATCGCCATTAAATTCCTATAACTTCACTTGATTAAAGATGAAAATATTTTATTTAATCTTAAAAGACATTTAAACATATCGACTGTGGAAAGAAAAAAGGGAGTAATCCACACAAATCAAATTTTACAGGAGGCACAAAAACGTTTCTGTTATGGTTTTTGGTCAAAGTTACAATACAAAATAGACATCACCTTGAAGTGCATGATAATTAATAATTTGGTTTTTATATCCCCCAACTGATATTAATTATTGAGTTAATTTATTAAAAAACCAATAAAAATGATGGTTAAGTCGTTTTTGCCACGTAACTTCCTTCTTTTTTTTAATTGTTAGCTAAATTTGGATAATAAATCGGCATTTGCAGCTTACATCCTTTGGACACAACGTGTATTTAGTCGTGTACAACGTTTTCATGTAATAAAACCTATTTTGAAAAAATTGAGGGTTACGCCTTTTTTCCCTTCTAGAGTCGATATAATTTATAATATTATACTAATACAATTGAGTTGTTGTATATATGGTATAGAAATATTTTTGCTTTGATTAGTTTTTTTTTTTAACAATTATGTTGTTATCAAGGCTGAAATCCCGAATAGCCGAAATTCCGAAAACCTAAATCCCGAAAGCCGAAATCCCAAAGGCCGTAATCCCGAATGCCGAAATCCCAAATGGCCGGAATACCGAAGGCCGAAATCCCGAAAAAAAATACAAACAGTAATAATAATTCTCAACAACTACCAACTCGAAAGCAAAAAATACTACTTTTTTATAAAAGAAATATATATATTTATATATATTTTAACAATTATTAATATTTTAGTTTCCATTTTTTCCCAAAAAAAAATATATTATAGATTACCTAAATGTTATCTTTGCATAAGACAATACAGTATAATCATCTCCATATATATTTTATTTCAACTTAATTGCGCACAACAAAATAAATATTACCTCCATGTCCTACATAAGGTACAACATACATAGTTAAACACTAATTAAAAATGCATCACACACCAGCCATATGTAATTTTACATATTTTTTCAAAATAACAAGTCTGCATACAGGGGAAAAATACTTCAAATATACGCGGGGCTACCTTGTACACTGTGGGACGGAAAATTTGCATAACGAGAATGTTTTTTCCTTGGTTTGCGAGAAATATACGATACCGCGGTACAGCGGCGTGGTAAGACTACGTCCCACAAAACATTACTGCTGAATGCATTAAAACAAGCAAACATCAGGAACACATTTTTTTATCAGAGAAAAAACCAACAAAAAAACAGAAACGTAATAAAATTTATATTTTCACATTATAAAAAAATACATTATTATTTTATGTTATTGGAATCAAGTTTTAATTAAGTCATTAATTAGTTTTATGATTATTATGAATAAAAAATTAAAAATAATTCATGTTAAATAATTACAAAATTGCTTCATAATATGTTTTTGTTCACTAACAAAATTGAGTAATTGAGTACATAATATTATATGGTTAGGTAATGTTTAAAACTATAACGATTATTGAATACACACATGGAAATGATGATCAAAATTACGATCCTATACATAATGTTAGACAAAAAACCTCTTGGTCATTGTCTTTCCGACAGACTTCCCAAAAAAATGGAGTGATGGCTAAGTTTTAGAAAACCTGAATAAAATTGATGAAAATAGACTGAACTGTATACAATAAGCATAATAATCATCAAAAAATATTGCGTAGCAAAGCACATTAATTATTTTTAGTACGATATACCAGTTCTAAAATATCGTAAGGTGTGACTTATAGAGTTGAATTAATCAAAACTTAAAAACCATATAATAGCTGATTCATTTATTAACAGTAAAATTGAATACAAATAGTTCAAAATTATCAAAGATAATTAATTAATAGCTAAACAATATAAAAGAGTAGAATAGAGTAGAATAAAGAGAAAATAATTGAGAAAAGGTATAAAAATAAACAAAATAAGTACATACATAATAATATATAAACCGATAAACTAATAATTATAAAACTATTGATATACTAAGTTTCCCTAAGTATATCAATACGTCCTGTCCCCTGGATACGTCAAGAGTTCCTCATGGTGACTACATCACCTCTTTGGATATCTATGCTTATTCGATGTCCCAGGTACTTATCAACCAAGTGACGATCGATCACAGCCACCGTCTTCAAAATAGAGGGTCCCTATGGTTCAAATGTCTAAAAATTCAGGGGACAGACGCTTTGTAAGACGAGATGATGAACCTGATTATTGAACTGATTTATTCAGTTGAGTTGAGAGATTGTGTATCCACCACAGTGACTTTCCGAACCATACATTTCCCTTCTCTCCATGGAATCTTCGTGATACCATCAGGTCGTATGCCATCTTATCAACAGACACCAAGAGGCTCCTGGCTTGATGGAGCTTCAGATGATACAAAAAACCGTAGATCCAGCATTGATGGCAGAATGACGACTATATCTCTCGGCGCTCTTCTAACAGCTTAATCCATGTCGAGTCATAAATGGTCAGTTGGTCTTTAGCAATCACATTGGTATGCATGGCACAACAGAATGCCAAATCGGAGAGCAATAGAAATGTCTAAGGCATTATAATTCAGAAGAATGTCCAGGTTAGGAAATAGAAGAGCATTTAGCCGAAGACCTGATTAAATCCGTGAAACTGGTATAATCTAGCAGACTCTTTTCTTTCTAATTTGGACAATTGGATTGTCCCATTATTTTTATATAAAATTTTTATCTGGTAAAGGCATTGGTGTAATATCACTTTTCTAATAGAATACTAGACACGTTTTTCCAGCCAATGATTAGGAATATGGGCAAGTTTAAACCTTTAACAGAGTAAATCGATGCCAAATAGTTGGGAGAGCTAATTCCTTTATCAGTTTTTGATCAGGCAGTGGGCCTTTCCAGTATAATGTATAATGATGCAATTATGACTGATGAAGTCACATCACTTAACCCATAGCTTACGGGCCGCACAAAATTGTGTTTTTGCTAATTACTTTTCAAATGCAAATTAACACGTTAATTACAAAATTAATTAAAAGGGCCCGTAAGCATTGTGTTATATATGATTTTATTAAACCTGGGTATTTCTGCGATTGTTTCATGACTATAATTGGTGTTCACATAGTCTGTTGAAGTTTTTAAAAAAATAGTTATTTAATAATAAATTTAATAAAATACGTTCCAAATTTTATAAAATATATGCAGAGAAATAAAATATTACCGAGCTGTATTTTAATTTAAAAACCGTCCCCTTAATTGACAGGCGTGCAACATCTGGCAAAGTGGACATTGCGCCTCCATTAACGAGAAGTTGAGATTTTACCCTGCTGCGGCGCTGATAGCGTGCCACTGCGTTTGCATCGCATAACTCACGAGGGACGCAATGTCCGGACTTATTTCAATTGGCCGACGTGATATGGGTGCGGTCTATCGCTTCCCCCAGCACCCCTGATGTACTATTCCTTTTTATTCATCACAGAGAAAAAACGATTTGCTTTTCCCGCTCCTGGATCATTGGGTACGGTCGTAAATCACCGGCCATTATTTGGTTAACAGTAATGGTGCATGCCAATTGTCGACGCGATCATAGAGATTCGAATCTAATCTTATTGAACATTTAGCGATATATTTCCGTACCTATTACGCATAATAAACACATTAGTATTTAATATATTAAATAATATATATTATATTATTACATTTAGTGTTTCTTTAAGATTATTATTGATGCACTATTGGATAGTAAATATGTTTGATAAAAGTCGCGACGTCTGCCTACTAAACGAAAGTAAACTCTCATAATAAACAAAAATAATAACACACATTATTAGAGAGTGATCAATATGATATTATATAATATATATATATATTACTTCCATTGTTGTATACTAGATAGTAACGCCAAGTAACGCGCGGAATTTAGTTCTTTCACATTTATTATTAGCTAAAAAAAATAATGAACTAACTGTTAATTTTAATTATTATTTTTGTATAGAAACTAGTAGTAGTAACCTATGTTGTCCTTTACATTGTAGTATCATGACTTACAGACTGAATATGTAATAAAATATAATTACTTTATTAGTTATAATTGATTGTGCTGTACTAATTTTATGAAATTTTTTTTTAATTAAACGATTATAACATCGCTAATTAGCAAGTATATAATTTGACTGCCTACAAGAACATATTAATCACTGTAGTTAAAACGATAGAAAGTTAAAATACATTTAAGTATGTTGAAGGTAGGTAAAATAAAGTAAGTTAACATACATAATTTGAAATCACTTCTCAGAAATATATAACCACCGGAAAAAATATGACACCCAGCATAATTCGAACCTGCGTCTCGCGAGATTCACACCTATGTATACTGATCAGTGATCACTATACTATATGTGTCATATCTAATTGCGACAAATTTAACTACTGGTTATTAAAATATTCGCTGAAGCGCTTTCTAAATTGCGTTACTTATTATTAGCAATCGGTTTTTGTATTTTAAACCAAATTAATGAATTACTTTAATTACTAACCAGTGTCAGGATCACTCCATTTTTTTGTTATACGTACTTGCACTTGCTAATAAATTAATAAGCTATTTTTTATTGAACGAATAAATAAAGTAGTTAACTAAATTAAAATAAGTTAAAAAATCTTTTTCTCAAGTTTTTTATGTAAATATTATGTTACATTCTGTTGTAATAATAATGTTAATAACACCATCGTGTAAAATTTTATAAAAAAGAAGATAGTACGCTTTAGTATTCTGCAACAATAGCCTTATAAAATTGTAATACCTATTTATTTTGATGTCTTCTTAAATAATCATACATGTGTATTACTTATACTTTATTTTTTCGTTCTTGCGTTCGTAATGGGCAAATTGTTATTCAAACTGTTTATAAAATGGTGGGGCTTACTTAAATAAAGTGAACTTCAGCGGAAACCTGAAACAAGTTAGTATAAAAAGAAACGAACGGCATATAAACTAATTTCACTCGTGTCTGCTTTAATACAAGCCTCCCACTTAGTTTTCTAGAACTCGACATTTGAGTACGTTTCAAACAAAACTCCACTGGTAACCTCAAATTACTCCTTATTATAGTTACGCTATATTGTGCGTGTGAAGATTGTACACTCTTTCTCTGTTTGCCATTTCCATTCCTAAAATTGTTCGCTTTTGTTGAAAAGATTTCAGAGGGAAAGTTTTCTCGGTTTTGTTTGAAAAATATCCAAAGATGTTTCTGTGAAAAAGTTTGCAATTTAACACGGAATATCTTTTTAAGTGTTCGAAATGTGTATTTTTTTTGTTTAAAAAATAAAACAATACCATACAGTTTTTATTAATTAATATAATACCTTGAAAATTGTCATGTATTTTCAGCATTTTGAAATGATGGCAATTATTAAAATTACAAGTATTGAATTTGTATAATTATTGATTGATCTCAGTGATTGAATTAATTATGAAGTGGAGCTTTACTTGGCTGGTACATTTTTTCCGTAAAAGAGTGCAACACTCCATACCCTTATGGCCGACACTCCTATTTATTTGGCGGTGATTTACGAGCTATAGGTCTTACATGGCTGGAGGCGCGAGACGTAGTGATGCACCAAGGAAAGTAGTGCGACCTTCAGTGTAAAGTAAGTCAGTAGTATTTTCATGGTCGAAACCATCGCCAGTGGCTGATAATGCTTGATTCAATTTGGCTGAGTTATCTTTTATATTTATATTTTGTTACATTTCATTATCAGCTGGGTCGATCCACTGTTGGGCCTCTCCTATCTCCTTCTACTCTTGTTGGTATCTAGTTCATTGATGCTACGTACATCTGGTCTGTAAAACTCCCACCTCCGCACCCGTTATGTGTATGCAGCCACGTCATACGCGGCCGCCTAACATAACCCTTACGTGTGCCAGATCAAATAATTTAAGCCCTCATTTTGTCCCGAGCAGAGCCGCACGGGACTGGTGATGCAACTTTGCACCGAAGTGCGAATGCATGATGTTAATTTATATGGCAACTATCAGAGTGACTTTAATTTGAAGAGTCGCAAGGGGAGTCGAGAGTGGCCCGCTCCCTGTACGCTCTGGCGAATTTTTTTTTGGACGTCCCGGTGGTCGTTTAGTACTACTAACTGTCTAGTCGCAAAGTGACATATCCGGCCAATTAATATTCATCAATTTGCGGGCTTTATCACATCAAATATCGACTGATCCATTGGCTTATTTCGTTGTAGTTCAAGTTGGGCTATAGACCGACAAGTTTAACGTGAGACTCCCCGGCAACGTGACAGCTATAAAGCGAAGCCTCATGTTAAAATTGTTTCAAAATATGCATGTACTTATAAACAGTAATAACATAATATGTTGAATTAATTATTTATGCTTTTAATACAACCAGGGCTCACTTTTGAAGATACTATTCGACGATCAAATAATGGACTGTATGGAATAGAATTTATTATTGTCGGCCATTTGCAAATACTTACGTAAACAAACTATTAAACTTCAGAGTGACAGTTGGTACTTTAAAAATTAAAACAACGACAAACCATTGTATAATTTAGTAATATAAGTTAAAGTGTAAAGAAATAAACCAACGGCGTCCCAATAAGCGGTCCTTTTTCTTGGGTGTGTAATTTAATAAGATAATTAAGAGCTAGTCAAAGAATCTAGTTTATCACAAGTTTTGTTTTTGTTTTGTAACGCCAAAGAAGTATAACTTCTAACGCGCGTAGGTACATAAGTACACACACCGATTTTTTTTTTATTTTCTTTATTACTTTTGAATATATATTTATCGATTAATAAACATTTCTAGCTATTTTTTGATAACAACTTTACCTAGAGACATCACCTAAAGCGTAATGTTTATTTTGCCACTATGTTTTATACAATGCGATCTGCTATTTGTGCACGAGTTTTGTTGTTTTTTCTCTTCAAAATAAAACATTCGCGTGCCATGCAAAATCATGTCACGTGCCATAGGTTTACCATCTCTGCTATACAGTATACAATGTCAACTAGTCAATTTAAGTTAGTCCCTATTACCATAATTTCGTAGAAAGTATAAACAGAATTGGTTTCCCATTGCTTTACCCTTATTTTTTTGGAGGGAATGGTTTTTCCATTTTCCCTTTCTTTGTATGTTATAACAGTACTATTATGGTTATGTCCTTCACATTCTCATTCAGCGGGTAGATCTCCAGGTTAGGATCTTTGGTGCCCTCCTTCCAATTGCTAAGGTTAATGACAGTGTGATGCACTATAGCAACGTTTTTCAATTGGTGTTTTGCAGAACCCATGGTAAATAATTATGATAGTTCATAATGATAGTGTTTTTAAATATATACATATAAAAGTTGTTAATTGTCGACACAAACTAATTTAAAATTATGCAGTACGCCATGCGCAACCACATACTACTGTAAAACATTAATATAGGTATGTGAAATAGCACCACAGGTGACTTTTTATCGTCCATGATACAACTTATAGGGTATATTATTATTTTTAATAAATAATTATAGAACTAGATAATAATATACTAATTTTATAATAGAACTATAAAAATAATCTCTAGAAATTATATAACCCATGAGTAATAGAATAATATCTTATATATATTATAAAAATGTATTTCGTTTTGCATTGCAGTACCTTATATGCAAGATATTTAAAATATTTCTGTGTAAAAGTTGATGTTCATAAAATAACTTTATATTCTCACCATTTACAAATATTGTACTATCAAGGTTCAAAGTAATTTTATTATTTAGGTGTATTTTTTTGAAAAAAAATATTAAATTTGTGACTTATATTAACCTCACAGACTCGATGTGTTTGCGATTACTATTTCATTAATTTCTTACATAGTTAAGGTATAGTTAATAATTAGTATATTATAATTTATGATATAGTAATTTTAAAATGATGCTATAACTATTTTTTTAAAAGGTATGTACATATTTTATAAAATGATTTTTAAGATATAGAACGCTCGGAATAATCCTATTTCTAAATAATATATCATTAAAAATACACCAATAATCTTTTTAAATATTTTTTAAAACTAATTAATTTGAAAATTAGGTATCATTAATTGCATTATATTGTTCGAACGTTTTGAAATATAAACATTATTTTTCTACAAAAACTTTTCTACAAAAATGAATAAGAAACTTAATAGTATTAAACTATATTATTATAATAATTAACAATTTACTCTAGTTTTATAACTTTGTAATAATAATATTCAAGTTACTCCACATTTTTATTATACTGTAAGAAAAATATAAATTATTTTTTACGAAAATTATTTATGAAAACTATAATAATTTACTATTACCTACCTACACAAGCGACGTTAAAAATTGTTAACGCATAAAAATCTGTCGACTACCTATAAAAGTCTTTTTTATGTATAAACGTATTGGATTTTTTATGACAAATGCCAACCATGGACAGGTTGAAAAAGCTGTATTTCATCGCCGGTAGACTTATGATTTGATTTACAAAACATGAACGTTGGTTCTACAAAAAAAGTTATTTAATTTTCTTTTTTTCCAAATAATTAACGTAGTCTAGTTGATTGCTGAAATATTTTGCAGAAATACATCGCAACTCAAACCACAGAACAAAGAGAAAAATAATCAGCTTAGATGAGACTTCGCCCATCATTGAATTGGTCCAGGTTGATGATAATGAAAGATACATTTTACCTGTTAAAAGATTGTTTCTAGTGTATATATCAATGACATTATTAATGGACGACTCACTCAATACAGTAGTTAGCAAATAAATTCACGCATAGCAACATTCGCACATGTATAGGTAGACGTCACGCAATTTCAATTATGCGACATCACGCATCGGGAATTTATAGCAATATCACCTTTATTGTAATGGCGTTAGAACAGTTTTTCTAGTGACAATCATCATTTGAGCGAACCCGTTCGAACCGAACCATTCGGCAGACCCGACACAAAGCATCGGGAATTTATAGCAATATCACCTTTATTGTAATGGCGTTAGAACAGATTATGCCATTCGGCAGACCCGACAAAAAAGTGAGTGTCATTTTTCTTTCCAGATGCGTCGTCCATATTAATGTCATTGGTGTATATGCATAATATGTTTTCAAAGTATGTATGTTCTATATATAAAATGTCACATTCTCAAATCTTGTGTCTTATTCGTTGACTAAAACAGCGCTCGAAATGAAAAAGTTTACGAACCGGAGCGCTCGAAAATTTTCCGAGGATATTAACATGGTTATCAAATTTTATGGGTATTTTATAAACATAAATGTGCTAGATTTTTTGTTATATGGCATATCTAGCCCAGACGGTCAAAATATTTTAACCACAAGACGGAGCGATAACTTTACAGATTTCACGAACCGAAACGGTGCTCCGGTGAGCTCTGGTCTATTTCGAGCCCTGGACTAAAAGAAAAGTCTAAGAACGTTATAAAAACGAAATAATGGTGTGATCCGCGACAGTTAGTGATTAAGGAATTATTTGCTACCTACCTTAATTAAATATACAAGAACCGATAGCCAACATTATAACGCAAAATTATAATGCAATTCGATAAGCATTTCATGGAACAACTAGTAGTTAAAATCGTCGTAATTGAGTAGGATGCCCAAAAGCATCCAGCAGATACAGGTTGTCAGGTGTCGTATTTTTAGTATATGAGATGTTTTCAAAGTATGTAGGTATGTTCAATATGCCTGGGTAAAGGATAGTCGGAATAGCTGACCAAGAAATGAATGAACTGCAGGACCAATAAAACTTAATATAATATTATATAGGTACACCAATATAATTTAATTAAAACGTATTTATTCTACATAAATATATATATATTTTATACTATAATACTTATTATATAAAATAAATGCATTATTTCCATTTTAAATATGCAGCAATCATACCACTCAGCATTATGTTAGGGTGACACACTTTAATACGTAGGTATGTTTTGTTGTCAAAACAAAACACAGTGATGGAAGCGATTGTCAGAATTTCCTCAAACATAACCTAGATCAATTGCGTCTATTAGGATTTGTTTAATTGCGAGAATGTCTCTTGGAATATATGGACTGCATTTGTATAAAAAGCAAGTACGATCCATAACTCGTTACTCACCTCGAGTCCATCACTCGGCTTACTACTCATCTCGAGTCCGGTCATTCAACATAGTCAACCATCATTCCACTCGAATTCAGTCTCTCGGTACATCTCCAGTAAGGTTCATTAATTTAGTCAATCTCACCAGATACATCCGTACCCGCGATTATAATATTACTCTGTCATCTTTATCATTGTATTTATTTATTAATGTAATTATTCATGTATCCATGTAACACTTTCCTCGAAAGATCCAAACAACTACGACTTTATCACAACACACCTCACCATCCCCAAAGTGGTAACCCCGACGTAATATCATCATTCCCAAAAATATTAATAAAAAAATATGCTTAATAATCATAATATGATCGCCAATCATGTGCCGGTCGTATGTATTCTCTCACATCTTTATTATTGGGCTCGTTCAAATAAACTTTCTTGTTAATAAGTATTTTTTGCTCTCCACATTAAATTTGTCTTCCTGATTAATTAATTCGATGTCATACTTATCATTGAAAAAATCTAGGGTTGATGATATAATCAGGGGTCTTTTGATTTACTCTGTGATAACATTTATCTTCTTTTTTTCGTTTTTAATCGGTCTAGATTACGCAGAAAACTGTCGATGATTTCACAGTTAATCAATCAATGTTAAGCAAAGAATTTAATTTACTTGTTACTAGCGAGATGAAAAATTCTCACAATTTATCAATGAAAATTAAACTTTACCATTCTAGTCATTATTCAAAATAAAAACTTATTGTTGTTTAAAAAAAAATCTATTTGTATCTATCATACTTAGTTTAAAAAATAGATCAGTTATCAAGTAATTCTATCTAATATCTAATATTAATCTCTTATAAATTGACTTTTATCTGAAATTAATTGAAAATAAAATTCCACAAAATTTTTCAACAATTACGTTTGGTTGGCAATTTATTTTATCGCTAAAATAATTATCTTATGTAAAAATATGTAAGCTATATTAGAAAAAAGATATTTTATTATTAATGAAAGCTTCCACATAAATTAACAGCACTATTTTGGATAGAATATTATTATAGGATGATGAGTAAAAATCGTTTTTTTTATTAAGAAGTAACTGTAGCATTAGGGAAAGTATATATAAGTTGGTTTTCAGCTGAGATAATTGCACTTGAAATATATTTTCAAACGCCTTATGAAAATGTTGTCACTTAAGTTCATTGATAATTATTATTTATTTTATTTATCATTTTTCTATTAGTTAACTGTAATAGTCAGCATTTATATTGACTATATAGATACGCAGAAATACACCGAAAGGTTTTCAATAGTATCAAAATTATAAAGCTTCAGTTAGATATTGTTTTAAATTACTTTATGTATCAAATTATCCTATTGATTAAATATTTATTTTCACTACACACCTACTCAATTATTACCTATATACCTAGTTTAATGTTTATTTTTGTCGTAAATTAAATATTTTTTGTCTACTGCTTGATACCTTGATGTTTTATTCTAGCATATCACATTGATATTAAATTATCTTTCAGTAATTATATAAAAGATACTTCAATACATCGATAGTTACTTAAAAGGTGTCCAAGAACCCATTGGATTAATGAAAATGTTGCGCATGATTGTGGCAACGAAATACTAAGGACCAAATGGAGTGAAGACAACAGCAAATTAGCAGATTAATTGTGGTTGAAATGGCGATGATGCATTTATGTTTCACTAATAAATAATCATCTTTGGCTAAGCAACCCAAGGCCAACGTAAAAATAAATAATATTGTTATTTATTAAAACAGGTAGATATTCTACATAATACGTATGAGTAGGTACTAACTAGGGAATCCAATCCCGAGGCAAAATTCTGATCCCGGGATTTTGGTATTACAATTTGACAATCCCGGGATTGGCATTTTTTCTATTGTTAATAACATTGATAAAATCAGTCAAAAATAAATCTAGTATAATTTATACTACGAGTATTTAAGGCATTTATTGTTAATATTGTATACGCTCAATTTTGGAAATACAAAAGTTTTAATGGAGTAAATAATATTGTAATATAAATAATAATGTAAATTTAATATGAGATTGCTGTTTCTGATAGTAAAGACTTAATGAATGGGTTAGCGAGATTTAAAATAGTAAAGCAAGTCATGGTGTACTTATGGCCTTCCCGCTTCATAAATCTAATTAGTCAGCTAAATATGAAACTGCCGTAAAACGTATGAGATTATAGTGGAATTACTTTGTTGATAGTGCGAAGTATTGTTTTTCCAATATTTTCTCATTTTTATTAATTTATGTGAAAAAATAAAATGAATCGGCAACTTACACATGGGTATAAATCAAACTTCATTAAAAATCAGTTTATTTCTAATGTAGTTATTCGTTTTTATTTTATTTTCCATAAAAAATGATAAAAAAAATCAATCCCGAAAGTTTCGGGATTATGTTTATCAATCCCGGGATTCATAGGTATCGAAAATAGGTCGGGATCCCGGGATTGGAATCCCTAGTACTAACGTCCTCTTATTGTGACGCCACCTATGTACACACTCCACGCGTGCTATCGGTAATAAAACTAATTCAATACGCATTTGGTTGACGCTTACTCCCGATTCACAGAGTCCATTCGCTCATTCGAACTTTTATCCCTGTCGAACCAAGAAGATACATTCTTAACTAAATACTTCTCCCCACACACGGGCTGTGTAATCAAATATATATTATACTTATCTTGTACTTTTTACTGTATCATTTCTGTGCAGGACGTACTTTTGCCTTGGAACCACCGATTTTTTTAATTTAATAAAAATCTTATTGAATAGTCTACGTCTAATTACCTAACAGTCTGAGAGATAGAAAATTTGATAATTTATCCAATTATAAATTTGAAAAAAAAAACGAAAAAATGTTTTTCGATACAGATATTTCTGCGGTCAATTTTGGCGGGTCAGCACATAGCAGACCTATTTCGCACGCGTCATTCATTACACGCTCCCCATTTATTGTACCAATAATAGGAAGGTCCATTAAGTACGAAATGTGAATAGGTAGGAGGCCGCCCACGACTCCGGCAAACATTTTCTGACAAGACAAAGGCGAGAGGGAAAAACTCTTCTCGTGAACCGTCAATAATTTTCCGTGTTTCGCCGCAAAACATCCATGAGCTTTATGCCCGTTGCTCTGCTCTGACTGGAAAGGGTGGAATATCTAAGGTTCAACCTTATAAAATATGTATCATGCTGGAATTTTAAATATAATGTAATTATTTTGTTTTCGTGATGTGAGCGATCACATTATCATTAGTATCTGAGATCATAATTGAATACGTGTATGAATTGAGGCGCTAAGTACCAAAATAATAAAAACTGACATTGTTATAGAAAAATGTTCTACATACCAACGCCAATAACTTCAACTATAGTCTAAGTGCCTCAAGTAAGTCAAAAAAATACGGCAAGATAATTAAACCTGTCGACGTTGTAAGTCCGTTGGCGTATTTTATTTATAATGGTGTGAGTATCACTGCAGTGATCAACGGCATTAAATATAAAATAGATGACGATAGTGTGTTGACACTTGCGAGTTCTGAATACTTAAAATTATAGAAGCTGCCGTGATTGCTTCACACTGTAAAACTACATTTTTCAAAAGGTCTGCTTCATGAAATTTTACTGCAATGACTCGGTATTTTGTAACTACAGGCAATACTACTTTTTGGTACTTAGAGCCTTATTTAATACACGTATTCGATGAGACAAATTATCAGTACTATAATCAAATTCAAAACCTCTTTTATTCAAGGCTTCCATTTAAATATCTCTTAAATCATTTAATTATTCTGTATAAAAACGTGATTTTACCTAAACTTTTATTAACACAATAGATAATAATATGACAATATTTACATAATATAATTGATGCAATAAACATTATAATACATCATAACGTACTAATAATTATGTTTTAAATATATATTAAAAAATATTTGGTACTGGCATCACCGTCTTCCTTGTTATCTATTTGTGACTTGATGATATTGCATGCTACAAGTCCTGTATTTCATACACGAAGAAAGCATTAAGTCAGAATAAAAAAATAACAATTTAACTTAATAATATCTTTATTTTCAAAACTATACACCCTATGACTTGATGCGTTTTACCAGGGCTTAGTGTATAAAATTTTATAAATTATGGGATTTAAAATAAAAAACCTTAAAAAACTGACTTAATGCGTTCTGTCAGCATACCCTGGAATGAAATATATATTTTTTCAATTTTATTATCATTGCAATAATTAAAATAATTAAAATATTGTATAATTATATTAATCTATAGACTTTTAATAATTGACGTATTAAATGTGTAAATACAAGGTGTGTAAAAAAATAACATCACCACAATTATTATCATATTGATATTCTTTCATATTTAATGTTTCATGTTCCCGCTAATATCACTAATTACTCTGCGGTTTTTATAATACCCCATCGCAGGATGGATGTGATGTTTCATGATGCTGTGTATCGTGTGATTAACCTATTTGATAGCATCATAAAGGTTGACTTTTAAAACCTTTATGTCGTCGTGTTAAATATGTTAATAAATAAATTGTTGAAATAACTAACTAAAGGCCACAGTCTGAGTATGTTGCACGGTCAAGCAGACTCGTATCCGGAAATTTGTACGTAAACAGCTCACCGCAGGACACTTATTCGTGCGCCGCAGTACGTGAAACATGAGTTCGTGTAACACACATACTCCACTTCATATTTGTACGTATGCTAATAACATGTGGCAAATTTTATGAGATGTCTTTACTAGGTTAGGTTGGGTTAGGTTAGGTTAGGTTAGGGTTAATCTAATTGTAACAAGACTATTTGCAAACTATCGCCGCATTTTGTAAGATTCGTACAAATGTATTCCACGGTGAAATGTTCAACGACGAACTCGTCATTTGATAAAATGTTATACGAACTCATGTTTCATGTACTGCGGCGCACGAATAAGTGTCCCACGATAAACTGCATACGTAAAACTTACATGTAACCAAGCAGACTAGGATGGTTTATACACCTAATATAGGTTGTACACACTATTAATTGCTATTGGCGTAGGCTTAAATTATGGATTTACTCCACGTGTATCTTGGCTTTTAATTTTTATACGTGATTATTATTTTTTTTCTCACCAACGTGTGTATATCCCAACATTAGATGTTTATCCTAAGTATGAATAGATCCAAATTATATTTAAGTACTAAAAATTCAATACCTACATTGCAATAAAAAATATTTTTACTTTTTTTTCAGATGTCTATAGTCTTTTTATTGTATGGAATGATGTATCTCGTAGATGTATCAATGTTTTTAATAACGATCGAGATTAATTCGTCCGCTTATAGATACACTATTAATTATCTGAAGCATAGTAAAGTTACCAAAACGTTTTTCGTTAACCACCCTCTTTTAAATATCTTTTTTTTACCCCACCCCTCTTGGGAAAATTTTTACTTTATTACTATTATTCTATCAACTGATTATAACATTGTGAGTGTAATGTTGAAATATAATTAAAATATGTATGTAACCGATAACTAATGTTTCCAGTTTCTAAGATAGGTATCATAGACACACATGTCGATTTGTGTATTTTATATTATAATATTTTTTTTATCAAGTTAGCGTGTTAGATTAATGTAATTTACGATCATTTTCCATCGTTTATTTCTATCAATATATTTGTCATTATGTTGCAGTATTAGTGTTGATTGAAAAAACTTATTATTTTTTACCATATTTTTATCAGACGTAGCTTTTATATACAAATATTGGTATTTAGTTGCAAGTATTATCCTTATATATTTAAAATAACTTAAATTGTCTAAAAATTATTTATGTCAAAGAAAACACCTGTTATAAACAAGTAGACACCTAAGTATATAATATTCTATAAACATATAATTTTGAAATATATTATTTAAAAGTTTTAAGTACTATCCTTTGAAATGTAACTAATAAAAAATTGATGACAACAGAGTCAAAAGTCAAATTTTTTAAATGTAAGCTTTTAAAAAATGCTCATGTATCTCTGATATTTTTGGATGTATTTTTTTATAAATAAAATATACTTTTGCGCTTTCAATCATAAAAACATTTATTATTTAATAACTAAAAAGCTTTGCCGAAACAAAAAGGGCACGGGTATGAAATCTAAAAAGTGTCTCATTTCCTCGTTATACAGAAAAATAAAATACGCGTGGGTAAGGAGGGGTACAGAGAGAGAGGAAACTGGCTATGCGCGTCCTTCAGGACGCCACGGCCACTGAAATTAATGAAATAACAAAAGGAACAAAAGATCCAAAGGCCTTACTCCGAATCTAAAATGTGGTCACCACTCTACTATTAACAAAAGCGTCACGGCCACATGTGAAAATGTCAGGTGAGAAGTTTTCCTTTTAAAAGAAGAATTATTTTTGATAAAGCACGGCCATAGAGAACGGATGAAATGAAATATACACATTTCGAGTGATAAATAACATTCTACGGTCGAAGGTGAATTTTTTTTCGACAATTTAAAAAGATAATCGGTTCTTATGACAATATTAAGAAAAGTAATTTATATATAACGTGGCATTCGTTTTGTTTTCTATTTAAATTTACACCCAGTAAGATTAATTTTAGTACTCCAGAGGTTTTAAAAATGTTCCACAAATAGCCCTCAAAATGTTTCCTAACAGCGCCTTAAAATTAAAATTTGTGGGATGGGTAAAGTTAAAAATATATTATCGCATTTATTCCTAAATTTGTCGCATATAAGCAACGCATGACCTCATAGCCAAACGGAAATTAAAAACTAACCTTTTATTTTTCTTAGATCTTGAATTCATGTAATTTTATCCACGCTGTCTTCCTGGAACTATTTTTTAAAGCTTTTAGTAATGTAACATATAATATGTCAGTATTTTTTAAAAACAATATAACTGCTGCCACAATATCATCTATTATTATGATCGTGCATCAGCGCGTTATACTAAAATTGACTAGAATTATTAATTACTTCAAATAGCTTGCGGCATCTCCGGGTGCCACAGGGTACAGTTTTAATACTATTACAGTAGGTACTCCACATCATCAAAATCAATTTTGAAAATGAAATGAAATTCACATTTTTAAATATAGCTGAAAAAATGAATTTTTTCTAGACCAATAATGTATATAATGTCAGACAAAAAAACCATTTATATGTAATTGTATTTCTTGTCTAAAAATATGTTTCGAACAGTCGATGACAGAAGAAAATGCATTAGTAAGTGATAGCCAGTAGTGGTAGGTGAATTTCAAATTATGCCATATATTTTTGTGGTAGTAGTCTTTTGATATCTAAAAACTTATCATGACTTGCTATTACCAAGAAATCAGCAGTTTGTTTTATGTTTTTGTTTATTTTTTGAGTTCAGAAACTAAAAAATATGTAAGTTGCAGTTAGTTATGTCATTGATTGGTCGAATATTGTTTAGTTCATTTTGATTTATACTTATTTAAAAATGACAATTTTGGAGAGTTCATTTATTTGGGCAATACATTTTTTTTTCTGTAATTTTTTCCTTGAAGACATGCTATTGAAAAAATGTGTTAGATTTGTTATTATTTTTAATAATTTTATTCACATTTTATATCAAAATCTTATTGTGACATTATCACACATATAACAACAAAAATTAGTTTTTTTATTTTTTTTAGTAACTAATAAATTATTTAAAAAATAATATAAAACGTCTGATCCAATATGAATATTATTTAATTATAGGTCTTTAAGAATGGAAAAGGATCGATGGAGAGTTTACGTAATATCGAAACTACATTAGCTATATTATGAGAGGACGTACAGTACTAACAAACTCGGCATATAAGAAAAAATCCTGAATTGTACCGGATAGCAGTCTATATGGTTAGAGCCAACATGGGCAGTGGTTGATATATTATAGAATATATACGAAGAAAGTGAAAGCACATTCGAGTAAGGTGCGTAAACACTAATTGTAAAATCTCTAATTTTACATCAAGTAGATCATAATTAATTAGTTAAAGTATTGAAAAAACAAGAAATATTTAAAAACATGCGCCCTTTTTTTGACTGAAAATTTTCCGCTAAGTTTGTTCAATACTTGTTTTTTAGTATTTTCTCCTTTGTAAAATATAGAGCAATTTATTTGTCAATTACTCTGACACAAATAAAGTGAGAAAATAAAAATACGCTAAGTCGTTTTCTAACATTTAAATACATATTTGAATACAAAGTATCAGCAACGAAACAAAAAGCGGAAGTGAGCAACATAGATAAGTTACATTTTCCCGCCAAAAAATACGTGACGGGAAATGCTAAGCATTAAACGCCAACATTGTGTTTTCATCCAAGTAAAGCTTTTACTACTGAAATTCAAGCCCGGACAAATTCACTGAAAACTTTCTGCTTATCCATACAATTTTAACGCAAAGTCGGCGCAGTTTAATAAACTGAAACTTGATATATATTTTTGACGTATGGGTGGAGCTGACATGTTTCCATATGACATAAAAAAATGGTGCTATACTTTGACACGGTAAATTCAGTCTATTTTTCAGTTCGATGGCTTTGGTAGAGGACAGGTATTGTAATGGAAATGGAATATTTATAGAACGATAATGTACAAATTAATATCACCTAATATCAATTCTCAACAGTAGTATATACCGACTTATACTGGATGTATTACTGATTTCTCAATCATTTTTTTTATAATTTATATACAGGATTTATTATATTAATAGAAAAAATATAGTACATCATTACTTAATATATTTTTTATAAGAATTTATATTATTAATTAAACTGGCGTTAAACATGGGAAAACTCCAATATTTCTAATAGTATTGAACCAAAGCTTTATTTGAAAATATCGTACATAGATTAAGACTCTTATTCAATTGTCGTTTTTTTTCATTATATTTACTGTAATCAAATGTGGCTCTAATCTAATCCTCGTCCTAAGGAAACATCTCTATTCCCCTCTCTCTCTTATGCAAGTTTTTTCTACTAACTTAACCTCAGAGACACTGTGTCGCTATATACACAGTCCAACTACTTCAATCTATATCTACCGACTCTCCTTTTAATTTCAGATATATTGAATAGTAGGTGGATATCGTCATTCATAATTGAAATGAGCCTGCCCAACAAAGTCATCCAACGTTCACATATGAGACGACAGACGAATTGATATACAAGGCATATAATTCACGGTTATACCTTCTTCGCAACATACAATCTTCATTGTATGCGGTTCGTAAGACCCTTCTCAATAACATTCTTTAAAATATATTTAGCTTTTTCGTGTCTTCGTTTATAAGGCCAAACACTCTAATCCAAAAGACAGTATGGGCTTGATGAGGGCTTTACAGATGTTTATTTAAGTTTATTTGATACAAGTGTTGAACTAAAATATCTATGTCAAACAGTGAAATTCAAGGACGTCATGGACTGTTAATAAACCAAATAATCTTAATATAATGTGCATGGTGCACGGACCACAGTGGTCGCGCTGCTTAAGCATTGGACTATAATGCCGTGGGTCTCAGGTCCCGAATCCAGGGTCTGCCAAGTATATATATTGTTTTTCAATTTGTGTATGAGTCAAGATATGGACCTAATAGGTTGAGCAAGTGGCTGACATCCATATCTCGTAAAAATACAAAAATCTGTTAATACAAACCTCTACTGTGTGAAGGTCTATAATATGATCCTTTTAGGATCGGACATAGTCGAAAAATTATCACAATGATATATTTGTATACTTCTATAATTAATACTCTATGGTTGTTCTTTATACTGCGGCTCCTTATTTTAGCAATGTGTTGTTTATAATATTTATATACACATTTTATTTTTGTTGAAATAATGAAAAACGGAAAAATAATACCCAGAAGACTTTTCCGAATATTAAGACATATTTGAGCTAAAAAGTGTCATTTATGTTTTATGATATAACCGTGTTACTTAGAACTAACGTAGTTAGAATCCTAATCAAATAATACAATTATCCTCTTCCAGTTTCAGAACAAAAAAATATTAAATAATAATCTACCTTTCATTCTATCCAAAGTAACATTAAACTAATAAATTTATGCCGAGCTCTCTGGGTTTGGAAAGAATATTAGTGTTTCTTTACCCGCACCCTAATAATTGAATCATTTTGATACTTCAGAGCCATAATAATTTTATTATGTAACCCTATTCAATAATTCTATGTACATATTCATGGGAAATCATAACATACATATTAGTTTTGTTTGTAATAATATCATTATTATTTATATTATCTATCTATCTTCAACAAATTTGATTAATTTTAATTACTTCGGCTTCTCATGCTTACGAAATACCTACTCATAATTATTATTGTGAGTTATTATTTATAGATAGTACTAACACATTTTTAAGATTTTGACCGTTATAATCCTACTATTCTAACCCTACTCACTGTGCTGCCTTCATAATGGTGTTGATTGTCACTTCTCAGTAAAAAATACATTATATTAATTACAATAAAACAATTCTGTGACTATAATATTGTTTTACTTTTCATTTTATTTTAAGTAATTGGTATTTTAATAACACCTAATATTATTCTAACAATATTAAAATATTTCAATGTCAATACCGCTACATACTTCCACTGATTTTCTATAGTTCGTGTGAACCTCTGTTACTCATATTCAGATTATTCATATTAAGTCATTGGCCTTGAGAAAGACCCTTGCACTGTTCTCCAATTTCTCCTCCCAGTACATCCATGGCTTTCTAACTGCTCTCTTCTTTCTAGATTCCCAACGAGGATTACTTTTGACGAATCGTTTGATACGAATGGGTCATTACTATAAAAAATTATAGACTTAATAAATAATAATAAATATATAACCACTATTATGTACTGTTATAACTAAAGATTGAGAGATTTCGAATAATTTATATTGTATAGTATACATATAGAGCCATATAAACTATTTAGTTTAAAATAAGTTATTAATTTCATTTTACCGTCGAATATTTTTACGATACTTTATCATTGGTCTATAATTCATTGTCTAATTTCTACTGAAAAGGTTAATTGTTACATTTTTTGTTGAAGTTATTTAAGGTATTTTCATAATGATATTTAAACAATTTATTTCTTCATTAGCGAGTCCATTGAATTTATGATAGGTAGCATAAAATTGTAAAAGCATTAATAATTGTTGTCTTTTCATTATTCTTAGTAAGAATGTCTTTGTCCCGTTGGATTAATTAAATTGTTCAAATTAATTATTTTGTCATTATTGTACTTCCAAGATTATGAATTTACTTAGAAGTGATTAAGGGATAATCTGCTTAGCTTAAGAATTTAGTCTGTGAGAACGGCGTCAAAGAATGGGGGAGCCACGTATTATAATGTATTGTACAAGGATCAAAATTTCGTGGCTTTCTGACAAGTGTTAAACCTGCTCATATTACTAGTGAAACAATTTGTACGAACATATTATCCAAAGAAGAACATACGTAACACTACTGACACATTCTGTCTACCCATGAGAGCTATTACTGGATTTATTATTTACATCCAACGTAGGTAATACTTGGAAATGGTACGCCATACGAAATTTCTATCCAAACAAAATATGTAATTATGTTAACATTATAAAATAGGTACCTACATTGAGATAGTTGTAAACTAAAAAAAACAATACATATAAAAATATGTTTAAATTAGTTGGATGATTGATTTCGTACAGATATTCTAATCATGATCGGATTTTGTAAAAATAAAACTAAATAGTTTTGGGAATAAATAAAAGTTTATTCATTTTTTTTTAAATTTAATATGATGTCAAATACGGTGGCTGAGATTAGTCATCGCTCGACTGATAAAACCGGTGAGTGTCGCTCAACTCAGTACCCGAGATAGCGAATAAGCATGGAAGTCCTACTTATTTTAATTTTTACCGTTACTCCTTGGTATTTTTTTTAGTCTTTTGTTTGATTATTTTAGTGTATATATCGTCTCTGTTCTGGCAGAACACACTAACTGGAGAATACTAGTTTTGAGTAATTTGACTTTGAAGTTGTTAAAATGTTTGAAATGGTCTATCATGTGAGTTTATTAAGTAATCGTAAAAAGGATGACTTTAAAATAAAGACTGTTTATTTATTAAGAAGGTTTCCAGACGGTAAAGTTTGAAATAAGGAACATTTTGGTATAACTAACTCAATATGTCATTTTTTAGAATTAGTGTCTTCTGCCAGAACAGTGACGATATGCTATCTCTCTATATATACATAATACCCACGATAGCCGCGTGACTTCAGGGGGAGAGGCACGCCAGCAGCCCTTATTATTTATATCAAATCGAGCTTCAATATTGGGACCATGCCTAAAATAAAATTTGATATAAATAAAAAGGATTAATTCAAAGGATCAAGTTATACACATTTATATTTTTATAAAAATCGACGTTTTTTAAAAAATATATAAAAAAATATTAAAACGATTAATTAGTCAAAAATCTAAACGACAGAAAATCTAACACTAAATAAACTAAATTTTAATAATAAATATGGCCATAAAATATAATGTAATAATAAGATTTGACCATGCAATGAATTCACATTTTATTACATTTTTATACAATTACCAGTTTATTTTTAAATTTAAAAATAAATAAAAAATCTTTTTAGTGTTTTCAGATACATATTTATTAATTACTACAGTTAAAATTGTAAATTATCAAAAAAAAAAATCTCAAATTGCAAGCTTCGTATTTTTCCGTTAGGTGCCTCTTTTCGCCTCTGATAGTATAAGCATCCCCTTTAAGGCGAAGTCTTCACTGAGCCTTTTTTAAAGAGGCACCTAGCGGAAAAATACGAAGCTTGCAATTTGAGACATTTTTTTGATAATTTACAATTTCAAATGTATTAATGAATAAATATGCATCTGAAAACATTAAAAATAAAAATATTTTTTATTTTAAGTCAAAGACAAACTTACAATTGTAAAAAATGTAATAAAATGTGAATTTGTTCTATCGGTCCGCACCCTATTATTACATATATTTTATGGTCATATTTATTATTAAAATTTAGTTTATTAAGTTTTCTAAGCATCACCTAAGCGATTTTTGACAAATTCATAGTTTTAATATTTTTTATATCTATTTTAAAAAACATCGATTTTTATAAATATAAATGTGTATAACTTGAAATCCTTTTTATTTATATCAAATCAATTATTTTTATAAGTATAAATAAAATATTTATATTAATATAAATAAAAAGGATTTCAAGTTATACACATTTATATTTTTTATAAAAATCGATGTTTTTTAAAATAGATATAAAAAATATTAAAACTATGAATTAGTCAAAAATCGCTTTGGTGATGCTTAGAAAACTTAATAAACTAAATTTTAATAATAAATATGACCATAAAATATATGTAATAATAGGGTGCGGACCGATAGAACAAATTCACATTTTATTACATTTTTTATAATTGTAAGTTTGTCTTTGACTTAAAATAAAAAATATTTTTATTTTTAATGTTTTCAGATACATATTTATTCATTAATACAGTTGAAATTTTAAATTATCAAAAAAATGTCTCAAATTGCAAGCTTCGTATTTTTCCGCTAGGTGCCTCTTTAAAAAAGGCTCAGTGAAGAATTCGCCTTAAGCGTCGGCATATAACGTCGTAGGTTCCAGGTTCGAATCTTGGGTCTGGCAAGTACAAATAAATATTGTTTTTCAATTTGTGTATGGGTCAGAGTATGAACCTAATAGGTTGAACAAGTGACTGACATCCATTTCTCGTAAAAACAAAATGTGTTAATACAAACCTCCACTCTTTAGAAGCCTATAAGAATTTATTAGGATCGGACATGGTCGAAAAAGAATATACATAATATTATCCATTTAATGTAAGCGTTTAATAAATAAAAATATCTAGCCAGACATATAAAAATACGAATATTAATTATTAATCAATTATAATAAATAAGTTATTATTAATAATTATATTCTAATTTGTATGTTTTAATTATTATACACAGGCTCGAATCCTGGGTCTGGCAAGTAGGTACACATATTGTTTTTCAATTTGTGTCTATGGACCTAATAGGTCGGGCACGTGGCTGACATCCATTTCTCGTAAAAAAACAAAATCTGTTAATACAAACATCTACTCTGTGGAAGCCCATATGATCATATTAGGATCGGACATGGTCGAATAATAATAATAAATAATTATTATATTAGTTTAATTAGTACGAATATAATTGTTTTATGTATTTATTTGGAAATGAGAAATCTCACACACTCCGTTAAGTTATTTTCACTGACCCGGAATTCTAAATCGCAAATTGAATAATCTTTATAAAGAAAATGGAATGCGGACTGTTCATACCTTTTTAACCGGTGAGCGAAAAAATTCATTTGATGTCATGAACAGATTTTAAAATTCACATTGCTCTTAGTTCATTCATTTTGATTTGTATCTCATACGCATTGATTCATGAATAATAAAGGATGTTGACTAATAAGTAAATTCGGTATGAAAGTATACAAGACTATTTTATTGGCTGTTGAAATTATACAGGCATGATATATAATTTAAAGCGTAGTACATATTACTTGGTATTAAAGCTAATTGCTTAGGTTTCGAGTAGTTTTGCGGTAAATTAGTTATATTATTAGCGGATATTATAAACTATAAAAAACTCTTTATAACATAATATAAAATTTCTAGTTAATTATGGAAAGTGCCTGGCTCATCTAACTTGACAGTTCAATATCAAAGATCAAAATTTATTAATGAAATTAAATTATTATTATCCACAAACAAATTATTGTTTGGTTGAACAATTATTATTTAAATCAACTATATATCAAATAATTACAAGATAAAAAGAACTTTTTATATACCACGTTTTTAAATTTTCTGTTGAATCATATAAACTTGAAAATTCTATGTAGGTATTAATAATTTAGGACAAATAAGGCAATTGTCAACAAATCATTTTTTTGCTATTTTGCAACAAACAAACAAATATAGAATACTGAAATGTCATTTTTATTTCCATAGTAACGCACGTATATATTAATAATTTAGTTGCTAGGATCACCCCTTTAGTGGATTGGATTACGGATTTCTTCCGAAATAACTTTTCATACAAAACAGAATTAACTGAAAATGAATTTAATTCTACTTAAAGATAGCTAAATATTAAAATATAAATTAAAATAATGCATTGGCATTGTGTTCTGATATATTTTTAAAGTTTCAAATGTCTAGCTAGTCGGCAAGTTAGTTAAAAATCTATTGCAAGATTTGTACTGGATAAACAACCACCGGACGAACAAGAATACGAGCTAAGAAAAACGTGGTAAAATATCACCTATTCAAAAGATTTAGCGGTTACTTGGTGGTAATATTTAATAATGCTTACCATGTGAGCAAACACGTATCATTAAGCAATTTTGTATGATGTGAATAATATATTAGGATTGATTTATATTATAAATGAAAATGTAGCGTCCGAGCTCAAGCCAATCCATAGCAGGGCTTAGGACGACACGAAAATTTAAAATGCACACGTTCATAAATTAACACTAATACTTTGATATCCGCTAATAGGTGTTGTTTATATTTTTAAATGTTAATTTATGAACGTGTGCACTGCAAGTACGCGTATAATCCCAAGACCTACCACGGACTGACTTAAGCCGGGACACTACAAAAATATCGTCTTCACAAAATCAAATTAAAAAAAAACTTTTAAATGTTTTCGTTAAATGCAATTCTATATAAATATAACAAAGTTAAATATATTCAGAAATACTTAAAACACTATTATTTTTTTATAAATTGGTTTTATGATAAACTCTACAATATGTATATTTCGCAGTTTATTGTATCTTTAGTATTTATGATGCATTGATTTTATTAGTTTAAATTTACTGATGAATCATTTACGTACTTTACAAATAGATCAAAAATATTGCTACAAAACGGTTTTTAAAGTTGATTATAAATGAGAATTTAAGAAGACATTTTAAGTCCCGCATACTATCTCACCGAACTAAAAGCACTCTTTACAAGACATTTCTAAAGCCATTGCTCACCTACGCATCGGAAACCTGGACATTAACTCTGCAAAATAAACAAACCCTGAACATTTTTGAAAGAAAAATTCTCCGCCATATATATGGACCGATCAGGGACGGCATCAATTGGAGGAGAAGATATAATCCTGAGCTCTACGGGCTGTACGAAAATTGCAGCGCAGTTCAATAAATTGAGATTGGGAGACTGCAATGGCTAGGTCATGTGCACCGTATGAATGACAATGAACCGGCAAAGAGAGTGATGTCCAGCAATCCAATAGGGCGTAGAAGAAGAGGCAGACCAAATATTCGCTGATTGTATGGAGCTGCCATTGACTGCCGTATTCTAGGGGTACCGAATTGAAAAGCGGCCACATTGTATAGGGACAGGTGGAGGGAGCTGTTGGAGGAGGCCAAGACCCCACACCGGGTTGATGATGATAGATAAGAATTAACTTTTTTAATTTTACCGGAACATTCTTTATGTTTTATAAATAAGAATTTAATTTAATTAAATAGGTATCTAGATAATTATATTATATTCTATTGTAGGTATGTGCATTGAATTAGATTATAAAAGGATATATTTTATATACTATTTTAAAAATTATGCATGGGATAAGTACCTAAATCCTTGAATAAAATAATATTTTAGTTTACACGTATTAATTGACGATGCTTGTATACATAATATATCTGCCATATCTGGTCTAGTATATAATATGTTACGCCGAATGTCCAAAATTGACTATTACATGAAATGGGCAAAATTTTGGCAAATTCATGTAATAGTAAAGCCCGTTGCCTTATTCATGAATTATGTAAATTATCTGCCGAGTACGTGAATTCGCCAGGGTATGGAATTATTAAACTGTCAACATGACAGTAGAAAAATTAAATTTAATACGGATGGTTTTATTAGTTATAATTGGACATAATATAATATTATTATTATTAGGTTAGGTTAGGTTTTGTAATTCTGAATTCAACTGAATGACCATTTTGAGGTTAGCTAACAACTGTCAACAAACTATCAAATCATACTATCACAAACAAACAATCGAACATTGCACGATTGATACCCAAGCACGAATCAAATCGCGAAAATACCTTTTAATAAAATTCTTCCGTTATCATATTATAGTTCTAGATTTTTTTTGGGCATAGTAAATGGATAAGAACCTCATTGTAGATATTGATTGGTATATTTTTATATTATAATCAATGACATTTGACACATTTGGTTGGTTTGTTAGTTGCAAAAAACACCACCGGAGCGCGACCATCTATTTTGACCATAGATAATATACGTACATTTTGACCAATGCATGAGGATTTGACAGATTTAGTTAAGTTGAAAAAAACACCACCGTAGCGCTACTATCTAATTTGTCCAATGCTTGAACTAGGCAGAAAAATTACTGCCGAATTCACGCACTCGGCAGATATTTTGTCTAATTCGTGAATAAGGCAACGGGCTTGCATTTTTCATGATTTAGGCAAAATTTTGCCCATTTCATGTAATAGTCGATTTCGCACATTCGGCGTAACATATACATCCACAATTTTAGCTTTAATAATAAAATATCAATTCAGTCTATTTAAGGTTGATAGGTTTTGTAACCTGTTTCATATAATATATTACCGCAGGCAGGAATTTCTAACAAAATATTATTTCCCTTGCATTATGTTAGCCACATGAAAGCAATATGTCCTTTTATTACATTGACCTTTTCATTCCTTTGAACTAGCAGCCTCGTTAAGCAACAATATTCACTAAGTTCAAAGTCATTGTAGCTTTTATCTGTAGAGCCACTACTGGCACGTTGGCGATGTTTTGCGTAATTTACGTTGGAATAATTTACAAGATTTTTACAGAGATACTGCCAACTTTTTGTTTAGTTTGTTTGTTTTATGTATCACACCATCTTTGAATGCATAATTTCAGAAACTTTACTCCTACGATACTTTGGAGAAATTTCTATGATATTCAAATGATGTATCGCAATACAATCTTGAACATGAAATATGAAGCAGCTATTTTCATATCGAAAACAAGTTCTAAATTGTTTCAAATAAAACTATGTATCAGTTGTTTATTGTCAGTTTTCGCAGTCATTGAAATTAGGGATTGCAATACCGGTATTTCAAAACCGGTATCCTAGTATTTTTCGATACCGAAATATCGGTTTTAAAAATCGAACAATACCTATATATTATGCGATATTGAAATAGGAAAGAAAATGAATCAATAAACATAAAAGGTTTAACAGTATTTTTATATGTTTCTGAAATCGCGGCTAAATACTATTCTTTTGTATAGTATTCAATAGTAACCTCAGCTGTTAATATAATAATAATAATTACTTATACACTATAATTGACTTGCCAATTTTTTTTCATGTTTATTTACTAACAGTAACTACTACTACAGTAGCTTATATAATAATGGAGAAATTTAATTTTGTTAAACAATAAAGTGAGTAACATTGTGTTTGGTTTTACTTTTTACGACATAAAATTAAAGAAATTGCTATGTATAAAAATGCAATAAACTAATACAACATTAGGTGAAATTACCAATTAATTTTTAGGTCACATGCACAATATCTACTATGAGAATACTTCATAATATAAATTTATTGAAAGGAAGAAGAAAGTGCCAATCGTTTAACTATATATTTAACATAGGTAAATAACTTGAAAACACCTCAGACATATACTTACCGACTAGGAAAAAACTATATCTGAAAAATACGAAACTCGACAGTTTTTTCTAGTGGCTAGATAGGTATCTGAGATGTTTTCAAGTTATGTATGTTCAATATATGGAATGTTTTATTCTCAAAATCTTGTGACTTATTCATTTGAATAAAAGAAATGGTTTATTACTAGGTATGTATTTGTAAACATCAGCATATTTATTACCTTTTCATATTTTTAAATTTTACATAATAGATATAGATATAATAGATTTAGATATTTTTGCTATAAAATATTAATAATTTAAAGAGATTATTATATACATATTTATTGGTAGATAGTTCTGTTTGTTTCCCATATATTTCACGAATACCGGTATACAATAGAAAATAATATTTTCATTCCGTATTAGGTACAATCCCTAATTGAAATCTACTACTGAATTATAATTTTATCCTCAAACTCCGTTCACACAATTCTTAATATCCAATCATTTGTATAACTATTCATTTCGTTATTAGCTCAAATTTAATCTGTCTTAAATTTTACAGGCATCCATGGAAATTTTCAATAATTTTATAGCCGTATCATATCATAGCCATAGAGTGACGATGAATTATAATTTATAATTTGTCCTCAATTTTTTTTGGACTGACAGTTGATATCCTCACACGAATGTTTTCATGTTTTGCGTATTATCAAAACCAGAAAACTATATTACTTAGGCTACAATATGAGATAACAAAAGTACAGCATTCCACAACTCGTTACCCATGGAAAGATCAACAGTAAATAAACCAGAGAATAAAGCCTTACTTTGTGGCTGAAGAGTTACCTAGATTAGTATGAATGCAGCTGGAGAGTAGAGTATGATGTTAGAGATAATGGCGGTCAGCTTGGAGATGGGACGATAAGAACAATAATAATGTGTATCATTATAAAATTATTTTAAAATTTTCATTTAATAAACAAATTATTGGATACTAAAATTATAATGCGTTAGAAATGGTATATATTATTATAATATGTCTCTTTGTATGGTGTGTTGCAGTATTTGACTCGTCAATAATTGAAATAATTTGGAAAGTTTGCGATTGTTTAGTGTAGTGTTGTTACTAAATAAGCCAAAAAAAATGGAAACATTTTAATGAAAATAACTATTCATTGAACGAACCACCAACAAATAACAGAAAGCCAATATATAGCCAATAATGGATAGCGATACTTGTGTATTTAGAAGTGGAAGGTGTTATCATGCAAACACAATTACTATTCAAAATTCTTTTAAATGTGAAGTATAATAGAACTATAACAATTAGCTATTTTTCAGCAGAATTTCAGCAGTTTCAAGTTCATTTTAATTTCCATTGGCGCAAAAAAATGATGTACCACGG
Source organism: Rhyacophila brunnea (assembly GCF_057557595.1). Classification (NCBI taxonomy): domain Eukaryota; kingdom Metazoa; phylum Arthropoda; class Insecta; order Trichoptera; family Rhyacophilidae; genus Rhyacophila; species Rhyacophila brunnea. The sequence goes on from NW_028233350.1 coordinate 27,095,942, forward strand.
ACAAAAAAGATTTACGATATACGAGGTCTGTAAGTTTATATGTATATTTCGTAGTATTAATTATGTATCAATAAAGAGACATGAATTATTCATGGTCGAGATAAAATAAAAATTTAAAGAATACTCTGAATCAGTTACATAAATGAAATGCCGAAAGAAATAACAACAAGACTTAGTCATCTTCTAAAGGTAAAAATAAGATAATCTAGAATGGAAAAAGTTTCTGAATGAGGCTACTCGTCAATGTTTTGTAGAGGGAATAATAATGATAGTGATGGCTGTTATTCATTCGCTCTACCTTTTAGGTTATTGTTCAAATTTGAAGAACAGCATAATATTGGGCATTTTTTAGAATATGGCAAACTTATGACAAATGGTTTCAGAGGCGAACACCAGTCACAGAAGTAGATATTTTCTTGAATACCGAGTTGATCAGCACTTTTTTTGCCTCGTGAATGACCAAGGTAGTGTAATTTTCTGGGTTTGATACTACGCAGCTCTTCTCGGTCCTTTCCCATTCTTTTGAAAACTTCAACGTTTGTCACGCTGTTACTACAAGGAATATTAAGGAAACCTCTATACGGGTACATCTTGAAAACGTCAACTTTACATTACATCTCCTGGTATAGCATTCATCCCGCCATGCCTTAAATTGGAAGAACATAACAGCATAGGCAGTCTCAGGTCCTAGATTAAAGTCTTTGTTGCTAAAAAGACGTCTTATTTTGAAAAAAGTACTATTTGTTTACTCAATTTTTGTTGTTACTTCTTATCATTAATTCTTGTTTCCAGATATTTATGCAAAGCCACGCATTATAATATATAGTTTGTAAATTCATATGCATATTATAATTTAAAGACATTAACGATTTTTCAAATTCCATTATGTTTAACAACACATGAGAATATGTTTTTGTAAACGTAATGAAATTAGGATAATGATAAATTACTCGTATTTATATGTATTATCAAAGGTACTGCGATGATTTTATAGTGACAATGTATAATGAATCAGTATGTATTATTAGCAATGGTGATAATATATAAAAAAAACTGTTAATAGTGGATAATATAATTACATAGGTATTCCTCGTATACCTTTATCTAAAAATCCCGCGGGACGACGATGACGTCATGCATGAAAAAGTCAAATCGCTCTCGTATTTTCGTTTTATACCCGCTGAAAGCGGCCACGAGCATATTCATACGAATTGATCGAAAGAAACGATATAAACTCAATATCCGGTTGCGAGAACACAACTTTGAGGAGACCGATGGGATGCAATGGCGCGAAAGCTCTGACTGGTGAACGGAAGTCGAATGTCAAACGTATTGTTCTAAGAATTTCAAAGAACGATTGATTTTTGGCGGTCTTGACACATAGTAAAACAAAAATTACCATTATTTTATACGCATAGCTTTAAAGTTTTATATTGCAATCGTTATTTTTAATATTATAAAATATTTTATATTAGTAAAAGACTTGTCGTTCAGTAGTATCTCGTCCAACACACCTAGGTAGTATTTATTAGCTCTCTTAAAAACACTGATAAAATAGAACGGAAACTACCAATAGTACATAATATATTTGTCAGATAGATAGACACACCAAAAAATAAATGATGTAAGATAAAACATGTGTTTCGTGAATTTTTTCATGGATTTTAAATAAAGAAATATAAAAAAAATATATTTTCACTCGACAGCGTATTAGTAAGACGATTTATTATAAATAGTAGTATATTTCATATTATTATGTTGAGCTATATGGTGAGAGGACAACGTTATTTCAATTTAATTTTCAATTTTCAATTTCAATTTATTTTACATATTGTGAACATTACAAATTATAAGCTGTACCCGAGAAGCATACGGATGCAAGTCCAAAACATGAAATGTTCAGGAGAGCCAAAAAACTATTTTATAATATGTTAAGCTCTTATAACTTTTATAAATATTTATACAGATTGATAAAAAAAATAAGTTATGAAATTCAATTAATTTTGAATAAGAATAATTGTGTGTTTTTTTTTTGTATATGTATAAGATATAGAAAAAAAATATTAAAAAAGATAATATGGACTTGAGTCCTTATGCTTCAAAATGAAATTGAAAATTTGACTGAATTGACTGGCAGTCCAGGACTGTACCTAAGTAGTAGTTGTTTAAACATTTTATGATTTAATGAAAAGTTATAAAACAATCATTACAGGTTATTAAGAACTCCGATACAGTTATAATTTTTTTTTATTAACATTAAAAAATCAAAAAAAAATACAGTGGTACATAAACAATAAAATTTAACTCTCAATGTTTTCATCATCCGATTGAGGATACTCCGGCATATTATTCTTGTGACTTAAGTTTTTGTAAAAAAAAGTGCAGTGGTTCCGGAACCCACTTCAATATTTTTTGCAGATCTGCAAACTTAGCGGTACTTAAAGGTAATGAATTGTTATTCACTTGGGGTATTACACTTGGAGTTGTCAAAACACCTCTCATTTTTCTTCTTACGTCGAGTTGTTTGAAGCAATTTTGCTGAAAAGTGTTTTTATATAATAATACCCCCGGCATATTAGCGTCAGCTCGCAGCCAGACCACCGTGGATAATAGGAAATCCTCACCATCAACATTCTTTTTTCGTGCCACAAAAGGTGATTGGAAACCGGTATAAAGTGATCCCATATTCTTGAAATTTTCCAAGTTCATGGAATGAACAGAATATTGATTGTCCTTTTTACAGATCCTTATAAATTGTTCCCAGTCATGGGGTAAAAATATTTCGAACTGTTTTGATTTTTTTTCGCCCTTTCAATCACTGAATGAACTGAATCTACCTCCAAATGAGTGTGGCCTTGCAGTAAAAACTTTTGGTTGATTATTTTGAGTTTTTTTATCTTTTGAAGTACCAACCACACATATGAAATGGCCACAGTAATATTTCTGTTCTGGCCTGCACAGTTATCAGACCAGATAGTTATTTCTTCCACATCATCTCCCATGTCATCATATATCCATTTAATGATACAAGACGCTACTTCATTTGACCCCCTGGCACCAACTGTCTCATTCCACATACAGCAATATGCCTTTTCATTTGTGCTGTCAAGAATGGTTTCGTTCAAAACCCACAATTTTCTTAAATAAAATGATTGGGCATTTGTCAAAAACGGACAAGGAAGACATTTTTGCATATCAACCATTAATATGACTTCAGAAGATGATGTCTTTGCTCGAAACTTGTCCGTTTTTTTCAAATCGTATCGTAACTTTGCTTCGTTGATATTATGTTCATTTTTTTCTTCCTGGAGCTTTTGTTTGTCCGTCTCATTTGCATTTTTTAATTTTACGATAAAGTGGTCACAAACATCACAGGTATCGTTAGCTGGTGGATGAAAACTCAAGTTGAATTTTTCATTAAAAGTTTCGCGGTAGAGCCATTCTTTTGCATGATTTTCAGGATGCATTTCTGTGTACAGTTGGAACATCACGCTTACATTTAAATGAGTGCCCAGATATTTTCTGCTGCTTGTGTAGCACCTTGTGTATTTTCTGATAAACGGCTTTAAATTATTCCTTGGCCGTAATCGTTCAATGATTTCAATATCTATCAATGACACAATAAGTTGACGACGTAAATCCCAACTTTCCGTTTTCCAAAACCTCTCGTGTACATCAATTCTTTGTTGGTTTGTTATCAAATTACAATCTCTCTGACAACGCTGATTGCATCTACTTTTCAATGCTTTGGCCGGTATCCACTTACTGCTAACAGCAGACTTGTATTGCACTCCTGTAAGGCGTTTGGTTTTTGCCTGCTGTCTTTTCCATTCAGTCTGATTAATCACACGTTTTCTCCCAACTGATTTCTTTTGAGCTGATGATTCTTCCAAAATAAGATTGTCAGTTTCTTCTAAACAAATGGGGAATTCTTCTAAATGAACCGGGAAAATTATAAAGTGTTCATTGTCTGACTCGGTAGAGCTGTTAATGGGCCATTCAGGATCTTTGTCAGAGTCGGAGTCGTATATTGGATCAACTAATGTAAGCCTTGCTGAATTTTGTTCAGGGGATTTCTTTGACGTTGAAGGCAATTCAATTTCAGTCAAAATATTGCCATCGTATGCTGTTGAATATTCTGTAAATAAATAACAATATTTTTAGTATTGTATGGATTGAAGATTGTACGTACTAAGGATAAAACACTATAAAGATCTAAGTACATATTATGCCAACATCATTTTTTCAAAATTTATAAATGAAAAATGTACTCACCCTCTGACATACTTTGTATTGCGTTTCCTCTTTGAGAATCAATAATAATAAATTGTTGTGTCTTCTTCGGATAATAATATTAGCAGTGGTAATGAATTGTCAGTTGTATTTTGAATTTCGTCATAATAAAAGGAATTATTGTATTCTGTAAGAAAAAAAAAACATATTTATTCATTGCTATCTTTATTCGAAACAAATAATACTATTATTGTGTTATTTTTTATCTATTTGAATAGCTTACGTGTAAGATCTTCAATAATGATGTCATTTGTTGATAATACGCCAATAATGTTTGCATCAATGTCATCGGGGCAATTGATTGAAGCTGCTGAAAAGGATAACATTATAATTAATTCATAAATTATTATTCTTTGAGGTAACAATTGAATTTTTGTAAAAATAAAACGATGAAAATATTGACATTATGTGAACGAATTGTTTTCATTTTTTTGAGGTAATTATACCCTCTGCTTGAGCATAACTCTATTAACAATACTTTAAAATATAATACAAAATAAAAATAACTTTGTTAACTTACAGTTATGTAATAGTATTTCCGTAATCGGTGAATTGTTTTGATCATGCATACGCCGCGCCATTTCAAGAATTTTATTTGCTCTGGATGACATTACAGCTAAACTGATTGATAATGAGGTAAAATTAAGTAATAATATTAGACACAAGGTAAAATCGTTTATGTTTTAAACTTAACTATGCCAAAAAATATGGTAAATAATTGAAATTTTAAGTAAACTGTCACTATTTTGAGATTAATTATCTGGCAGCTCCGTGCGTGTCGCGACAAGTAATGATGCGTAAGTCAAAAGCATAGACAGTAACCATAGAAGCAGACGGATGTACATTGGACTTGAGTCGGAATGCAACTGATTTTACTGATTCATAAGGATGCAAGTCCTTGTACACCCTTCTGCTTCTAATGAGTTATGGTTGTTGCATCCGTATACATCAGTGAAACTCCTTTATTATTTAAGATAGGACTTGCATCTCTCTGCCACTGATAAACATGATCATTAATTATAAGTTGTCATCATTAACTCATTTCTTCAAATTTTGGACTTGCATCCGTATGCTTCTCGGGTACAGCTGAGTTTAAGATGTTCACAACATGACATTTAGAAACAAAGAAATATTATTAAAACAGTTTTTATGTACAGTATAAATGTGCAAATACAAAAAATATTAAGTATATAGGTACAAGGAAGTACACCGGATGAGTTAAGCAGACCCTATTTTAAGAATTTAAAAAACAACGTCCACCTAAATTCACCCTCACGTAAGTGGAATATATCAATATCCGAAGCGATTTCATTTTTTATTTACATTATAGATTTATCTAGCTATGGTGTAGTTGTTCGTTTTTTTAATTTGGTATTACATCCAATTACTATGTGTATTTTTCTTTATATGGATGAATATTTCATAACTGTTTTTATGGTTGTTTATTGTATTGTATCATGATTATTTTAATATTACGTGATAGGGCGGTTCTAGTGCTATAGTGCTTAAAGCGCTAGTCTTCTATTCGGGAGCTCTGGATTCGATTCTCGGTGAGGACACAATATACTTATGTGATTTTCTCAAAGCCTGGGTGTTTGTGATTATTCAAAATTACTAACAACTACCTTATACGGAAAAGCAAGGACATGGTTATTAATAATATATTAATATATATATATATTTATTACATAATAGCACGGTTTTAATATATTGGTAGTTTTATGTATATTTGTGGACAAACACAGTATGCATGAAACGATTCTTCAATTGAGAGATTATTTATTTTGTGAACTGCTTGATTGAAAGATTTGATATCGACTAAGATTAATAGTTCTATTTTGTGTCAATAGATATTACTCGAATGCTTTATTTGGTATAATGTGACAGCTTTAGGTATAGGTTCGCATTACATGGTACCTACATATTAATTCAGTACCGACAGAAGCATGTTACAATTAATATAATCATTGCGTAGATTATGGAATTGGTAATAACTTTCACTGATTCACAGGCAGTTTACTTATATGTCAGATGATTATTGTAGGAATTAATTTGTGTTTTTGCATCATATTATTAAACACACACTCTCAAATTTATATAACATAATAATGCATAATAATTTAATTAGATTACTACAAATTATTACATAATATAATAACATTTAGGACATAACAACAAAATATTCAGAGAGAACTAGTGGCGTTCTTTTTGATACATTAACTTTGTGGTTTCGGTTACAGATTTTTAAGGCTACCTGGTCTTTGCATATTATATTAATATGTATAAATATACATTTAGAAGAGTTTGATTTATATAATATAATATAACTACATAATAATATGTTTTATATTTTACTTACATACAAGGTAATGGCGTCTTATTGGAGGTCTCCGGGTTTGATTATCAGTGAGATAGATCTTTGTATTGTGTACCTGTTTCTTTGGTACTACTACACTGCAGTTATTTAGCATCATGATAATATATTGTAGTATTTTAATGTATAATGAAATGTGTTTTACCAGCTGCGGGATTTAACCCCCGATCCATGACCCCTGAGACGGGCACTCTATAACATGAAATAAAATAGGTACGTCTCTTAACAATTTATTCTATTTTAAGATTACAATATTAAATTAGAATCACTTCAACTAATGTAACAAGTTAGTTAAATATAAAATAAATTCTCGATGGAATTCGAATTGTTTTAAGTTTTGTACTTTTGGTAAAAAACGATTTTGTTTTTTTTACATTCTGACAGTTAAATATTTTCAAAGTGGAAAATGAAAAAAATGTCTTATCATTTGATTAGTAAATAAATTTTAAAAGTTTGTCATCACTGACATGTTATTTAAAATGCACCTTGCCATATGAGAGAACAAGCGACTTGATGCGGGGATACGTTCCATCGGCGCACGTTACATGCATAAATCGATAAATCCATTGTTTGAAGTCTAGATTTACGACACTTTTCCACTGCAAAGTAGCGCACCTTTGCCTGTCTTATTATACTGCTTCTTTTTTTCGTGAAAAATGAGCACCGGGGTTCAAATAAGACATGCTCAAGTGCTCTATTTCATCAAAATTTGATGTGTTTACCAAGAAAACTGCGAGTAACTTAGGACAGTTTTAGAACACACGTGAACATGAAAGTTTTTCACTTAAATTCTTCGCTAAGCTGAGTTGAGAATGTCATTTGGGTTGTGGAAGGATTTTACGGCAATCTGGCCTTTTTTTAGAATTCTGGTTATATTTTACTGGAACTTTTTGAAAAATACAATTTACTGAAGTGCAGTTTAAAATACCATAAAGAACAGCAACCATTTTTACATAAAGTAAGGTATAGGTATGCGTTGAAACCAAATGAGTTAGAGTGTATCCTTTTAATTCTATAAAAATGAGAAAAATATTTTCCAAGTAACTGGAAAGGGTATTCTATACTCTGAAGACACTAATTAAGGCATTATTTATCTGTTATGTACTGCATATGACTATAAACTTTGGTTTAATTATTTTTAATTTGAGTTTAAACATTTAATTTTCTATAGTATTATGTACGCTGTTTAATTCAATTTCAATTGAAATAGATAACTACCATTTAAAATATAAAAATGTAGAATGCTCCATTCTTAAATCTTGTATCACCCATGATAAATACGGTTTGAATCAGGCGTATTATGCGGACGTACATTTGAATGTGAAGCATCACCAATTGTCTATGCATGAGAATGTTTCAGGGGTAGTTATCCAATTCTGGGTTCGCTTCACACTCAAGTGTGCGTTGTCTGAGTTTGCATGACTTTAATAAGAATACTCATGTGCGAGAGGAGCACAGAGAATAAAAAAAATATACTATAAATAAACAGCTAATATAAAGATACTAAATGAACTCTGTAACTAAATCTTCATGTTCGCAGTAAAACATGGCGTTTAAAAAGTACCAAAATTGTCCTCTATGGTGACCAAGTCAAGGAAATCTGATCTGGTTGCATAGATTTAAGCAATGGATCAATTTTGTAATAAATTTCAGTATGTTTTTTTAAGTTTACTAATCAAATCCATGCCTTTAGAGATTATCAGCAAAACCACCATGTCCATCCAACTGGTGTAGTCATCAGGAGTCAGCGGAGTGCGGGTATTTTAAATTATTATTGTACATTAGAAAAAAACAAATTGGTCTGTCAGCCAGGTATTGAATGCCTAATCCAGCGAAATTCGATGTATTATCCGCTTCCTCATAGATATTTTTTATCATCAAGGAGTGGATCTGGCGTAAGGTTAAAGATGAATGTCAGCGATTTCCGCCTCCACTTTTTTGAAGATCTTTACTGATGCATCGCATATATCGCATACATTGTGGATGTATCTTGTGACTTATTTATTAAAATAAAAAATATTATTTAAATGTATAAAAATATGTGTACGTAAAGGCTCGGTTCAGATACGGTGGATTTCGTGCGTTTTGGACCGCGAAAAATTTCATAACTGTTCAGAGAGACGCAATTTCTGTGGGAAAGCCGAGTTTATAGCTTCAGTGTTAACACAGAAGTCGAAAAAGCAATATGTTTTTGGGTGCACTACAAAAATTAAAAAAAGAAAGGGCAGTGTTGGGTAAAGAACCCCATAAAGAGATATCCTTAAACCAAAATTCTTTAATTATTTCAAAATGTCAATAAAATAATTGGAAGAATTAGTTGCGATAATTCGAGAGGAAATTTTAAGTTCTGATACTCTTAGGACTGCGCGGATTCCGAGCGGGATCCATTTTTTGATGGTTGACTAGTAGATTACTGATCCGCGTGGAAGTGTGAACGAATATATTATTCTAAGTTTACTTAAATGGAATAGCACAAAAATTAAATCCATTAGAATTTAAATTCAAATTTCATTATGTACCTACCTTCAGTCGATAGTATTGAGAATATATTATTGTATGTATGGTGCTAGTACAAATTGGCAACTAGTGGATCAGACCGCATGGTTGGCATCCGCGCGGAATCCGTCATATCTGAACCGAGCTTAAAACTAAAATATTTATTATTAAATAATAACTAATACATACCTACTTACTATTTTCTATTCTGTAAGTATTTATAAAATATTTCTGAGAATATTTTTTTTTTATCTTCCAAATATTATTCTATTAGGAATAAACAAAAAGTTTGACTTCTCAAGTAATTTTGATAAAACCATATCACATTATTACTTGTAAAAATAAAAAAATATTCTATTCACATAGAATAATGTCAAATTAGCCAAATAAATCTGAGCAGGCTCCGCGTGAAACTTTTCTTAGGACTGGAAGTAATAGCACAAAAAACACATTAAGGATTTCCTTAATATCTTTCGGATATTTATGCTTTATATTAATGAGAGGAAAGATATAATAAGGACATCTTGTACCCATTCATACTTCTTATGCCGCCTTGTTTAGTTCAATGTCTAACAAAGATTTTTTTTTGTTATTGAGATATTTTCGGAAATGTTCATAAAATCATGATTATCATTACTAACTTATAATATTATAAATTTTATTTACTGTTTTATCGCGTTTAAAATATACGTAAAAATTGAAATAAATAACAACGCATTATATTTATTAAACATTTTTATTTTTAGTAGTTTTCCACGTTCATAAAATATCTAAGTATAATTAGGTATGTCGTGATATTTTGACAACGTGGAAATAGATTATTAACATAAAATTCTACCACTTCTTTTATTCATCAAATAATTCAACACAATATTTGAAAATGTAACATTCTTTATATTAAACATACGTAATTTAAAAAATCTCATGCATATAATTATGTGAAGAGGTTTATTAATTTTTTAGCAAGTACAAGTACATTATCAAAACTAAGTACTTGGAGGGATGCGTGACGTCGGTTAGTAATTGAGGCATTTAATTGATACTTTCCTTGATTTAATATACAAAAACGGATAGCCAACATTATTAATTTAATTTGATAACTATTTCATGTAACAAGTACCACTTACAGTCGTCGTAATAAAGTAGGATGCCCGTAGCTTTGGAAAATCACACTTTCGCAAATCTAGCGGCTATAGGTTCAAGTCCTATCGGGTGTCGTATTTTTTTCTAAAATAGATTTTGTCTAGTGGGTATCTATATTATATATAATATGTATGAGATGTTTGTATGTTCAACTAATCTACATATATTTAATAAACATATATTCTGTAAAATATCGTTAATCTAATAATAATATATTGTTTTCTACATTAATGTGATATTCCTCTTCTCAGTCGTTCCCTCATTGATGAGTATCGTGATTAGCCTGAAATGAAGTCATCTTCTGAGTTACCATGATTCTCCACTTCTCAAGGTAATCAGCTTCTCTCTGGGCAGAGTGAATGCAGTTAGCTTCTTCATTTGGAAGCTCCAACATGCCGGCGATTTTTCACTGATTAGCCTTCCTTAGAGGCTAATCAAACCAGTCAGTCTCTTTAGAGTCCAGGTGATCTGGTCCGCACCAAACAAAAAGTCAAAAATATTGCAGAATGCGTCTCAGAAATATTGTGGAGATTCATTTTTTTTATTTGGCATCTCTGGATGATTGACTGGTTTGTCATGTGCTTTGTCATCAAGACATGCCTCTTAGGTCCATGACTCGATACAGTAAAGAAATATGGAGAGCACTGGTGTTTTCACAAGTATCATTCAATTGAAATTCTTCGATCCATAAGATCCGTAATACGTGTCATCAAGTTTTTTTCAATCTCTGTGTGCATTCTTATTTCTGCTTCCCATCCGCCTTGTCCACTAATAGACAAACACTGTGTTATAGATTATATATTTTATATATATACTGTTTATAGATTTCTGAGTATATTGGCTGCGGGTAGTTGGTTAGCTCGATCGATAACTAATAAACAAAAGCAACCTTAAATATAAATAATGGAAGAATTCAATTACCTACACATATTTAGAGGATTTATATGTATTAAATAAATACTAAATAAGTTATATCAATTTAAGTAATCAGTGTAACTTTTTTAAGTTTAACACATCAAATGAAATATGGGTGTTGGAATTCTAATCGGTCTAAGAATTATTGCAGGACTGTTCTTAAATATTGATATCTAATGCTTTACAAAATTAGTATTTTCAAATAAAATAATAAGTAGTCTATTTATAAACCCTGTATATTATATTCAGTGTGAATAAAATTTATTTAACAGAACTGTTGTGCATTTATTTTAAGCGCTTTATACTATTCTTCGGTCCATTACTATTAAAACAGAATTTAGTATAACCGTGAACATTGAAACATTTCCACTTTTGCAAAAGGAGTCAGTTGAGCTTTCATTGAAAGTTATTAATTAAAGTATCCATATTACGAAGCACTTGTAATTTTTGCAATGCAAAAGTAGTAAAACACAATTTAAAGTCATTAGAGCCTTAATACACAAAGGTTTGGTTTTCTTTTACTACGGTCTGTATGCTCGTGGCGTGCTGGTACTATACTCTTTCGCGTTCATGTAAAGACCAGCTGTATACTTTTATAGCTTCTATGCACTCAAACCAAAAGCCTCTCTTAAACTTTCAAGAATTGCGGAAACAAAAATATACGTTACATTTAAAATTTAAACATCTCGCCGTTTCATTTTTGTAAATATATTCAACACTGCATTAAATTTGAATAACGAATAAACACACTTAATTTTATTTTACAGTTTCGCTACAGGCAATGCTTGTACTGATTAAATATTATTGTATGAATGTAATATTACTCTTAATTAATTACTTTCACATTTTCTATTGACATTCAGTATTTCATAAATTTTAATTAATTGCACGCCGTTTCTCATCTGCGAAAGGTAGAAAATGTTTTATGGATTTGCTCACAATTTAGTAGGCATTGACCTATCACAATTATTGGTCAATATTATATTAATATCATAAGTCTGCCCAAAATTCTACTAACTGGCGTATGCATATAACAGCAAACTGCATTCAAGCTATTTACTGCAAATTTGGATGCATAAACCTAATTTGAATCTGTCGAATAGTGACGTCACGTCGCTGACGTAATACGCGCCATGCCGTGGCTAATGTTACTAACTTTTAAATTTAAATTTCCCGATAATTAATTTAAAATTTTGAAATTGTGTATAGGTGTAAAAATGTGCAAACGGTAGGTACCATATAAATTTAAAAATTATAAATGAATAATTATCATGAACTTTAAATAATTTATTTGTTATAAAATCATATTTATTTTATACTTCTTAATGCACAAAATGATAAAGTATACCCAGTAAATATTTCCATTATATGGCAATACAGCTTCGCGGACTCATTGACAATATTACATACATCTCCATTGATCGACGATCTGTATACATTTTTACAAGCATTTAGAATCATTTAGCATCATCATGAACCCGATTATAGCACAACGGCACGTTTTAAATCTCCTACTAAACACTCGTTGTGGTGAACTCATTTTAGACGTATATTAAAATGACACTGACAGCTCGCGCAGATCGCCGCCATTTTAAGTTTGGTGCGCATTCCTGTACGCATCTTCGTGACGTATGCATTTTTTATAGTTTTCTTATTTGGCCGACAAACCGCTTACTGCGTTGAATGCGGTTCAAAAGTGTATGCATACGGCAGTAAGTATATTATTTATAATAAAACTACATACATTTGTAAACTCAATGATGACGGAATGTAATTAAAAATAAGACATTAATATAAAATAATAATTTAGTAAGAATAATTTAGTATGTGATTTAAATTAACAAAAATACAAAATAATATAAATTATATTAAATAATTCAAAAGCTATTATCAGAACTACAACAATACTTTACAAAAATAATCGACAAAATTTACATCAACCTCAAGAATTTTGATGTTATTCAAAAATATTAAATAATTATAGAATTTATTAATGAAGGACACTATTTTTTTATATAAAGATACTAAATATTGTAATGCCAATGATGAGTCGAAGTGATAATATGATTGATTACATTTTAAATGTGTTCAATTTCTGTTATAAATCATGAGGTAAAATTGAATTCAAGGTATATTTACAAATACTTTAAAGATTTATGAAATATAAATACATTTATACAAATTATAACTTACTGGAAGTAATAAGTTGGTGATTTCAAATAAATAATTGTCACTTAGCCATGAGGTAATAAGTACAGTGAATATAAAGATTGGTTAGAACCTACATGATTAATTTTAATCAATCTTTATACATGTGTTGACATGAAAACAACATTATATATTTATCTCTGTGATGATAAAAACACGTCTAAAAACTATAACAAAGCAAGCACACAAAAGAGAAATTTGAAATATAAAAAGAACACAAGAAAATCTGACTATACGTTTAATACAGGTAACTCGTCAACTTTATGTGTACATGCGAAAAATACACAAAGCAACTAATCTCAATTTAAGCCCGGCTAAACATATTTTCCCGCCTACTGAAAAATTACTTTTTTCGGTAATTATGTATAAAAAATGAGATGATACGTGAGCCCGCCACGGACAACTATTTGACTTAAAAATTGATGACATCCAGCGCACGAGGCCTGCCCCAAGTAATTGTCAAAAATGCCACAGCTTAATGGCGGCCATATTTTTTATTACGATCATAAAATGCGGAAAATGAGAACAAGGCACACAATAAACAAAAGATAGAAGCAATTTGATGCTCGAGCATTGAGTTGGGATGATTTTTTTTTGCAAAGGTAAAGCAACCAAGGTAAGGTAAGTTGCAAAAGGTATAACTACATCACCTTTTATAGGCAAACCATTTTTAAAATTTAAATACAATCTTGAAACAAAAATTATTAAGATATACAATAAATTTATTTAAAGATTCAAGATATACCTAAGTATGGATATAACTTATTAATTTACACTGTAAAATATGGTTATTTAAAAGATGTAATTTTATGAAAACTGTATTTTCATAAAATCACCAATCGTATAATAATGCATTTTTTGTTTTTAACTCTAAAAGGTGACGAGTATAATTTTTTTATATACATAGAATATTGATGTTATAGTCTGAAGTAACACTTAGCAGTAGTTTATGATAGTTAAAGTATTCAATTAATTAATTATTAACTTTGACGTTTTAATGCTTTAATGCTAACTGGCGAGCGACGAAGATTTTTGTAGGCGCTGCGTGGTGTCCATATATGGTCCAACTGAGAAACGGATAATATGGTCAAATAATTAGAAGATAAAAGTAATTAGTAGTTATAATTTTTGATTCAGTCTTCTCAATATTAGCAATCTAAAATTATGTCGATAATTAAATTTAATGTGTTTACTTTGGGTAGTAAATTAATACGGAATAAAGCGACATAAATCAGTTGTTATTTATAGATGAGATAACTTGTACCACATAAATAATTTTGTCTACATTACCACCTTGATAATGTCACAAAGGTGACTGGCGGATTTTCTGTGGATATGGTGGATGGAGAAAGACAAGCATGACCAAACAGTCTTCCCGTTTTCACGCATCGCAATGATAATAAATAGGTATTAACAAAAATTGTGACACCAGCGCATTACGGTTTTTCGAAGTAAATACTGGCAAAAACGTATTCTATGTTGAAAGTAAGTGTATTGACATTTTTAACCACGTTCAATAGACCTGAGTGGAGGTAGTATTAAAAGACTTTTGATTTTATGGGAAACAGATGTAAGCCGCTTGCTCAACCTGTTAGGTTCATACACCAGGTTTTCAATTACACATTGAAAAAACAACATTTATATTTTTTCCAGACCCGGGATTTTAATCTGAATCCCACGATATATTTTCGTAAATCTATAATATGGGGATCCGCAGAGGGATAGGAGTAAAACGCCAGTTTTAAATATCGTGCCGCTGTTTACGATCAGGTAGTTGGCTATTATTTTTTTGAAAGTGATGCCAGAATTAGTTGAAAAATAGTTCACAGTGATGTTCAACTAAATATCTATACTTATAAAGGCTTATCATATTATGCTCGGTTCGGGAGTATTTTACAATGTTTTTCTTAACTCGTATTCTTATTTGTCCGGTGGTTCTTTGTCCGGTACAAATCTTGCAATCGATTTTTAACTAACTTCCCGACTAACTAGACATTTGAAACTTTTAAAATATATCAGAAGCCATCTTTAGCCATCTTTAAGTAGAATTGATTCATTTTCAGTTAATTCTGTTTTGTATGAAAAGTTATTTCGACACCATTATTGGTTGCTAAGCGGATTGTCCTAGCAACTAAATTATTAATATATACGTGAGTTACTATGGAAATCAAAATGAAATGTCAATATGACATTTCAGTATTCTATGATCATTTAAGCTAGTCAAGTCAACTTTATATGATTCAACAGAAAATTTAAAAACGTTGTATATAAAAAGTTCTTTTTATCTTGTAATTATGTAGTTAATAATAAACCGACATAGCAAGCACTGAAATTTCTAGAAGTAGATAAGAAATATTGATATCAAAAGGTTTGCCTTGAATATATAGATCACGTACGCATCAAAACATGTACAGTTTAAAATGTAAGAGGAAGATTAACTATGAACGATGTCGTGCAAAAATAAAAATATTAGCAAAATGGGTTCAAAGATTATACCTTTATGAGGGTTGTAAAAAAACCAAATCTAGCATTTCACCGTGAAAGGTTGCATTGCGTGTTTTGTCGTAAATACAATCTTTTCTACGTCGTAAATTTGGCTTAAACCTTTTTTCAATGCGATTAATTTCATGTCCACCGTTTATTCCTTTGATAATGGACCTAGTATTTGGTTAATACGAATTATGTTTTCTAATTCTCGATTATAATTATGAAACGTTTACTTAAGAATGTTTACTATTTTAATTTTTTTTATACGAGACCGAAAATATACAAAATTTTGTAGCATTCTTTATTAAAAATATGTAGTTTCAAAATTTTTCGACCGAGTGAGATTTACAGCTTTCACTTGTCGAGCGGTGACTCTAAGCACTACATCTTTGTATATAACGTTGACTCAACATATAAAGATGGTACTCATTATGGAAGTAATTTGAAAACACATTAGATAGGTTAGTTGTCAGTTAAAATCATCAAAATTAGTACTTCGATTGTCAGTTTGATGATACAAATCAACGATGATTCAAGTGAAAGATGTGTGTTTGAATCGCACTCTGTTGAACATTATATCCAAAGTATTTTTAATAGATATTATCTTTCTATCTTTTGAGGCTTTTTCCAGTTATGCATTAAATACTCATCTTTTTATTTATAGCAGTTTTAGAATTGAAAAAAATCTTTTAAAATCTAGACTGCCATTATTCGGTAAAAAATATCATTAATAGTTGAGTGTTAATTTTTTACTGGAATAGAAAAATAAAGGGGTTGACATCAAATTATGCTTAACTAGATTATAGTGAAATATACAAATTGCTGCTTGGTTACGTTTCCCTTAAATCATTTACCAGTATATATCTACGTTCCTTGACGTAGCACGATGTAGAGACGTAGACGGTCCGGAAAGGGAGCGGCATATGATCGATGCATAATATGAACACGGAAAAATATGATATGCACCCCCTGCATAACAAAACGCACATAATACGGTATCATAAAATAACTATGAATAAAAGAAGGCATTTTCTTTATATGCAAAAATACGATTTTGATATTCTTCGGACACTTTGTTGAAAGAAAAATAGATAGTCTTTAACATTACAGGAAAACTATTAGATGATCATCCCTATATACTTTAGATTCTTTTATCAATTATATCATATTGTAAATTAACACATGTGCATCATAACAAAAAACCTTTTATCACGTAAATTTAACATTTGGAATTGATCCAATTTAATAATAATTAAATTAATATAAAGTAAATTGGCTGCATTTTTGTAAGCTGTACTTTTAGATGATTGTGCATGTGGATGCTGGGGGAGCGCGGTTTGGAATGGAGTCGATTCAGGTACTCACCATGATGTTATTCGGTTTTATGGCTGGAGCAGGTCCCGGATCATGCGCTCACGCACTAGTATGCAAATGGTTCTGGTTATCACACGCACAGTATACACTTATAAGTTATAAATATTAATGATGATGACAAGTTTGTATAAGACACCTTGTGCCGGTAACACGGCTTGGTAGATGATCTGATTGGCTGAGTTCATAATCAGACTCGAATTGAACTATTGCTTGGACGACGGTTACACGACAGCAAATTGACACGGTCGCGGTCTTCGAATAATAAACCTAACTTTACCAATCACGGTCGACTGATGACTCGAGATTGCGTTGAGCACCTGGACTTGCGACAATAATTTAAATTATAGGTAGGAGGAAAATAATTGGCCCAACCATAAATGTTAAGCTAGAGATCACCCAAGTAATCCTCCATATAAAATACAAAAAGAAAATTGATAGATATACACGATGAACAAATAATTTATACTAATTCGTATTATAAATTGTTTAATTTCTACACACGCATTCCTTTACTCGTGCGTCTTTTCATATTGTTAAAAAGTATTGATACTTAGATACTTTGTTCGATTATTAGACGCGCGCTTCTCAACCCGCACTACATCGCATATTATTTATAAATGCATTATTTTTCGGAAATATCGAGAATCAATATAAAATTTTACAAAAAATATTGGTACTAAGTTGGTTCCAGCAATGTATTATGTAATCTATGAGCAATGCGAGTTTAATCAATATTGGTCGAGTATTTTGTAAGTTATAACCGAATAAACAATCAAACTGATAGACACACAAATTTTAGTATTTATTATTAACGTATACATTAGCGTGAAGTTCTATATATTGACAATACATTGTCGGAGCTATGCCGAGCGAGAGAAAGCAGTACAATAGGCTTCATGTAAGTACAGTCGATAATAACAACCATAACAATAATCACATTCGTCATGCGTAATTACAACGAACTAGACTCTGCACATGTTTACTGTTATATAATAATATGTAGATTTTTCCACTACAGAATACCCAGCAATGATTTTATTATAATATAGCAATGATTTTTTATTTAGATTTTATTGCTGTGTAAGATATTCGGCTTGGATAATTATGCGAACAAATATAATATAATAATATGTATGTAAATGCGGCGCACAAAACTATTATAATATTTTATTTGATGTAATCTTGCAAAAAGAAAGTTACCCAGCACTGGTATTATAGACTGTCAATGATTTTGAAGATATTTTAATTATTATTATATGTTTTACTAAGCAGATATATAATATATGTAGGTACCTAAATATTTCAGATATGTAAAATAAACAAATCGTAAATATTTTTTCCCTAGTCATACTGAACAAATCAAAGAAAAATAATGAAATGTTGGGTATTCTTCTATGTATGTGTTTATCATCGTAATAATAATATTATTCGTATGAACTTTTGACCCCTCATCGCTCAAAGTGGAGTATAAAAGTTGTACATATTGATTGTGTTGTTACTCAGTAGCGGGTGTGACAGGAAATCGAAAAAAAAACAGAATATAAACAAAATATTTGAATCTTATTATTTATTATGGTCGAGTATAGCACTTACTCATAATATACATACGCGCGACGCAGAACTTTATGGATTAAATCAGCAATAACATCCAGAGTTAAATAAGCGGGTCGTAACCGTAATTTAAATGGTTCATTGCGAACTACTGCCTTTTTCCCGTAGATTTATTTCCTGCTTATATTATTACGACGTATTATTATGTATGGGTAGTCTAGTGACGCAGATGAAGATGCCGAAATTGGCCTCGTAAGTTGCACGTGCATTGATTTACTGACACCAATAATGTGTAAATTAAACTATCGAGATAATAACTGTTTACACGTAAAAGTGCTGACTGTTTCACCAATTCCATTCGTCAAACGTACTGGAGACGTATTGCTGTTGTTGTATGGTGTAATTTGACTGGTTGTGAAAATTAAACGTCAAAATAATCTGCGCGGTGTGGTTCGTTTTTTTCCCGGTAGGTTTTCCACTATCGTTTTACTGCGCATCCTCATACGTCATGCAAGTTTCAACTATAGCGTGAAAATTCAGAAGCCACTAAACTTTTTTGATGCATGTATGCAGTCTTGCTAGGTGCACAATACTACGTATTTGCATTTTAATTTTATCGTTACGGTCGCCAGTAAATCCATGCACGTGTAAAGGGGCTATCTGTATGGTTCTGCATCGTGCTTTTAGTTATTACGAATACATAATACGTAGAATACATGTTGCGCTTTATTATTACAAATATTTTGATTTGCGTCCATGCTAGTATAAATACTTTTTTTTCATAATACCCAATTTTGCTTCTAAAGAGTGGAGGTTTGTATTAACAGATTTTGTTTTTTACGAGAAATGGATGTCAGCCACTTGCTCAACCTATTAGGTCCACACCCTGACTCACACGCAAATTGAAAAACAATATATGTACTTGCCAGACCCAGGATTTGAACCTGGGACCTACGGCGTTATAGTCTAACGCTTAAGCCGCGCGGCCACCATGGGTGATTAATATATCGATATAATTAGCATGTTATTTAAATGTGATAATTAAAAAGTAATTATCTAGTCAGCAGTCAATGTGTTAAAAATTTAAGACCAATAACAATGTTAATAGAAGGGTTTTTTTAAAGAGTAGGGATCATTTTTTTTTCAATTCTGATTTTTTCAAAAAGTTAAGTGTATTTATGTATGGTCAAAAATAATAAAATCTTGTAGTAATTTTGTTGTCAATATTGAATGTTCTATAATTTATTTTGTGATGTCTTAGGACAGCACTGCGATGCCAGTCAAAAGATTAAGGGGGGAACCAAAATTGGATTTTCGCTTTGACCTTTGAGTGTTTCGCTTGTGACCATACCACTGCCACCTCAGGCCCGAATAATTAACTCAATATTGAGCGGCGCCCTGCCTGCACGCATGCACAAAACTCCATACAAAATCACCGATTAGCCGCACACTTTTCAAAAGATTTCTTTCTCTATATTACGAGTAGAAGCTTTTACCAATTTTGCGGTTGTATTTTATTACTTATACTTAGCATGAATACTAGAAAACTTTTACAAATTTATTAGAATAAATGGAATAATATTCACATATTTCATTACCTATAATATAGCTCCCATATAATTATAATAACTAATATCATCATTATCATCATCAGCCCGAATCTATCCATTGCTGAAGTAATGCCTCTCCAAGCTCACTTTTCTCGGTCATATGCGTTGTATTGCAACGTACTTCCGCAGAACTTAACCATTTCATTGATCCAGCGGTCTCTTGGTATAACTTGAGGACGTTTTACCTCTTGGGTACCACTGGATGACTAGATTTGTCCATTCTTTGAGCTACGTGTCTAGCCCATTTTTATTTGAGGTTTTTAAAGAACTCTAGTACATCGCGAACCCTTGTCTGTTTTCTAATCCAACCATTCCGCTTTTTGTTCTTTCGCGTTATGCCCAGCATTCTCCTCTCTGTACCATGCTGTGTTACTCTAAGTTTCTGGATCTTTATTTTACTTAGGGTCCATGATTCACACACATATGTGATTACAGGAAGCACACACAGGTTGAACACTGCGCTTTAGACATAATGGGAGGTAATTTTTGAAGACATTATTCAGGCGGAAAAAGCACTCCAGCCCAGCTTTACTCTGCGAACAATTTCATCAAATATACAATAGACACGACGTGTCGTCCCAGATAGATGTAGTTTTTTACTTGTTTGAGCTGAGTGCCATTGATGAGAATCTCTTTGTGGCCCGCAAAGCATTTGAACATGACTTTCGTCTTTGTTACATTTATTTTCAAGCCTACTTTGTTGCTTACTTCAACGAGTTCCTGCATCCTTCACTTAATACAATATATAATATACATAATGAGTATTATACAAAATAATTAATATGATAAAAATAGCAGTTTGTAGTTACGTAAATAGCAAAATTCACTATATTGGCTCCTGCATTTGGGAATTGGGCCGGAACTGGTCTCAAACGGTATGAGAAACAGGAGTTGAATACAATTTAAAGTTATCGATAATAAGTTTCGTTTAAGATTATAAATGTCAAAATTATGTAGCAGTAAGACGTACAGTAAACATTTACTTGAACGCACGACTAGTGAATGCGTTTCCGAGAGTCACACCGGCGTCTCTAAGCGATTGCTATATGTCAAAGATAAAGCCACCGATGAGTGTGAGGGGTGACACTTACATATTATTATCGTCACTCGCCGGTCAACTAAAACTCGCAGGTAACTCACACGGCTCTTGTTTTCCAGCAGGACGAAAGTCTATGTTGGTCTGCATTTTAATTTATGGTGTAATGTAGTATTTAAAATAAAAAGGCTAAATTGTTGTTTATTGGACACGTCATCTAGCCTTAATATTGGATTGAAATTATTTAATTATGTTAATTGAGATAATAGTAATATCAGTCCTATATAAATTAAAACAGAATTTATGGCATATATTTAGCAGTCTCAATTCTGCCATGTAACAAGCGAAGGGCCGTGAAGGGAATAAAGTCTTGGTTACTCACAAGTTTACTTAATTTCGGAGTGATAATGAGTGTTTTCACTGCTCTCCATTTTTTTCAACGAGTAAATGCACGTTTTTCGTGGTATTTTTACACATTTTCTTTCCCTATATAAATATCTTAAGTACTCAGTGTATTGGTGCAGTGTGTAAGGCGCTGATCTTCGGTTTTCGGTCGTCGGTCCCGGTGAGGACACAATATATCGTCACTGTTCTGGCAGAAGACACTAATTCGAAAAAATGACATTGAGTTAGTTATACCAAAATGTTCCTTATTTCAAACTTTACCGTCTGGAAACCTTCTTAATAATTAAACAGTCTTTATTTTAAAGTTATCCTTTTTACGATTACTTAATAAACTCACACGATAAACCATTAATTCAAACATTTTAACAACTTCAAAGTCAAATTACTCAAAACTAGTATTCTCCAGTTAGTGTGTTATGCCAGAACAGAGACGATATTTATGTGATTTTCTACACTACTTAGTGTGCACTGCTGACTTACTACTAATTAATAATTAATGACCACGTTTAAATATCATGTTAGTTATATCTAATGGTCAACTAATGCAAACGCACCAGTTGTGTTGTCAGCACTAAACGAGTTAAACTACAATACTGTCATAGGCCTCTAGGCCTGTTGTAGTGTTAAAAATAATATAATACAAATTAATATGTATATATTTTTTTTAATGATATTACGTAAAACAACACTTTACACAATACTTCTAAAGCATGTGCTCACTTACACCCTAAAAATCTAGATATTAACCAAATAATATTATGTGAAGTAAAGAAGCTCTATTTTTTATTATTATCTACTTTATCTATTGGTCATCAGTTAATCGGAGACGACAACAAGTGGAGGAGAAAATGCATTATTAGATTCCAGGACTGTTCCATAAATTTAGATTATGAGAGTGCGCTGGTTAGGATATAGGTAATATGCACCGGAT
Source organism: Rhyacophila brunnea (assembly GCF_057557595.1). Lineage (NCBI taxonomy): Eukaryota > Metazoa > Arthropoda > Insecta > Trichoptera > Rhyacophilidae > Rhyacophila > Rhyacophila brunnea. Next base: position 27,118,765 of record NW_028233350.1, read on the forward strand.
ATTATACTGAAATGATATGGCAGATATTAACATCAAGAAATCTAATATGAAACAAATTCTGCCTATATGGAATTACCGATGACTCCCATATGTTTGGGTACCGATGTGAAAAGTTACCACTTATATCAGAACATAATGATAGAAATAAGACTAGATCAATCTTAATGATGACAATGATTGATTATCTCCAACATTTCAAGTATAAACTATGACGTGTAAGAATGCAAAAGCTAAGCGTATAAAATATACTTAACACTGTCAGTAGATTGTGTTACTTTTTGTACGAAAACTTTTGTGATATGAAAGTGTATGTACTTTTTTTATATTATACGAAGTCTTTGATTTACAAAGCATTTACGTCGAATAAGTCCTCATATAAAATGGGGAACTTCCAACATTCCTAACTACAATAACCCTATTTCCCTAAGGCGATTATTGAATAAAATTTCGGTTGCGCCTTACTATAGAAAATTCAGCCGGTGATTGATAAGATGGAAGATCATATTCATACATACTACGCGTAGGCCAAGAATGTACCTATATTCAGGGTGTAGTAAGATCCAAGCCTTCTAGGCCGACGTACTGGGACTTAGTTTTATGCAACGGAGCGCTCTCCAGAACTTTTGCTAAAACATTTCATACATTATTTAGATAAGAATATTATTTAAACTCATGACTACGTTAAGTTGGCTTTATTTTTTTAATTATAAAATGATTTACAACTTAAATATAAGTACTAAATTCCTTAAGCGATTAGTGAGTCTTTATTGTTGATAAAAAAGTTAGGTTATCAATTGAGAGATTTATTTTTTCATTTATTCTACTATCAATAAAGTGGTTCATAGTCGTTTCTTAAAAGAAGTCGTTTGTTTATAGATTGTCAATAAGAAATAGATCATATCCATTTAAGATCCATGCTATGGATTCAAACACAAATTTAAGAACTATAATATGTGGATTTTCCAGACCCAGTATTCAAACCTGTGATCCACGGCTTCATGATTCATATGTTGCTGCCGCTTGGCGGGTGTCATTGTTATTATGTTGTCAAAAATTTGGTAACCACTAAAATGATGGATACTATGTAAAGGGAGAGGTCGAGTCGTTGGAAGAGAAAACGTCAACAACGCCCTGGTACTAATTTATTTTAATACTACACCACTGCACACGTCTATCAATGTACATTAAGCTTTGTGGAATTTATCTCACGTCATAAGATATTACACTATGAAATTAACGTGATTGCAATTCATATCAATAGATTTTTTTTAAATATCATAGAAATAAATAAAAAATTACAATAATTGTGTTGTGTTTCACAAGGCATTTAATTATCACTTAGTGTTGCATATAATCGCACTATAATACGGTGAGAGAATATATATATATATATATATATATATATATATATATATATATATAATAACGTAAGTTTAACCGATATCAATAGTAGGTATCCTAATTGTTTCCAAACAAATTAATTTTTATTTATTCTACTTTAACTGATTTATTTACGTTGACAAACATATTAATTTTGTTTCAAAATCATTATGATTGAGTTCTACCATGTAAACTACAGTTAAATATATTAATATAATAGTTCTCTAAATAGAAAATAATCTCTAAAATTTAGTGCACGAAATTTCCAAGAAGAGTCTTGGAAAATTCTTTGTGGGGCCTTCTGACACCAATTGTCAAGAGTATTTATCATTTTTCACGCCACGGCGTATACCCGAAAGATTATAGAGATGTACATAGTAGTAAAAAGCATGACTTCTGAGAAACCGTTTTTAATAATACAATATAGTCTTTCTATTCCATCTCACATATTCCAAATTTTTACCGAACTTGTATGATATAACGTTTCGTTATTAATATAATAAAAATATGATGTATGACTTTGATTTATTCCAGTGGCATTGTATAAAAGAAAAAGGTTATATCTAACAGAAATATTACGCCTAATCGACGTAGAAGTATTTATTATTTTCCAAAGAAGAATAACACCGTAATGTGAGTAAAATGGGCTACAGAAATAGGCTCCACAAAAAGAAGAAAGTAATATCCCGCAGTTACAAAAACAAAACATCGTATTCATTTCACGTCATGCGTGTGTTATGGTTTAACCCAGCGTGCTCTTATTGCTTAAAAATTCTGGACAAGAAAGATTTTTTGTCCGACTAATAATATTTAGATAATGGATGGGATAAGTGCTGCTTGTGCAAAAGATAAAAACCCTTTTCCGGTAATTGAACCTTCGAACAATGTCGATTCACCATTATTTTCAAAACGTTTATATAAAAGCATTCGGCTAAAACAGTCTTATCTCGCGACCTTGCGGATAAAAATAATGTAATAAGTCAAATTACGAGGGTGGGTCAATAAGTCCTTAGAAAAGCCGACAGGTGGCGCGACTAGTACTGTAAGCGGTTTGTTTTCATGCAGCGGCACTACCGATTCAGTATGCTGCTAAGTTTCAATCAGATTGGTCGGGTTGTTGTGTGTTTCTCGTACATTCAAAAAAAAAATTTGCTTGTGGAAAATGGAAAAATGGAAAATGGAGAAAATTGAGTTTAGAGCTGTTATTAAACATTTTAATATAAAAGGGTTAACAGCAAAGGAAATAAAAAATGAGTTGGATTTAGTTCACGGCATATCTGCTCCTTCACTTGCAACTATTTATAACTGGTTAAATGAATTTAAACGTGGTCGTACATCAACAAAGAATGAACCACGCTCAGGACGTCCTGTAGAGGTGAATACACCAGAAATGATCAATAAAATCCACGATATGGTGTTAAGTGACCGAAGATTAAAGTTGAGTGAGATAATTGAGGTTACAGGGATCTCAAAAGGTAGCGTCATTTCTATTTTACATGACAAATTGGGCATGAAAAATATTTCTGCAAGATGGGTGCCGCGTTTGCTCACAGTCGACAATAAACGCAATAGGGTGGTGGCCTCTAAAGCCCTGTTGTCGCTCATGCAACGCAATCCGGATGAATTTTTTCGTCGCTTTGTGACTGTAGATGAAACATGGATACACCACTATACTCCCGAGACGAAAGAACAGTCAAAGCAGTGGATTGCGAAGGCAAACCATGTCCAAAGAAGGTGAAAACCGTAAAATCAGCTGGTAAGGTTATGGCTACTGTATTTTGGGATGCACGTGAAATTATTTTCGTTGACAATTTGGAAAAAGGAAAAACAATAACAGGGGATTATTATGCATCTTTATTGGACCAGCTAAAAAACAAAATTGAAGAAAAACGGCCTCATTTAAACAGGAAAAAAATCCTCTTTCATCGGGACAATGCCCGTGTTCACACATGTTTACGATCAATGGCTAAAATTGAAGAATTGAAGTTCGAATTGGTCGACCATCCACCGTATTCGCCAGATTTAGCCCCCAGTGACTTTTTCCTTTTCCCAAACTTAAAAAAATGGCTAAGTGGACAACGTTTTTTTTCAAATGAAGAAGTCATCGATCGGACAAATGCTTATTTTGAGGACCTTCCGAAAACTTATTTTTCTGACGGTTTAAAAAAAATTGAGAAACGTCTAACCAAGTGTATTGAGCTCCAAGGAGATTATGTTGAGAAATAAAAAAAAAATACAAAATTAAAAACTGTTTTAATGCTTTTTTCTAAGGAATTATTGACCCACCCTCGTACATAAAAAGCGTTCAAGTGAAATTTTATATCAAACAAACGTTTTTAATTAGATACTATATAATTCAATATATATATATATATATATATCGACCATGTCCGATCCTAATAGGATCATAGAGGTTTGTATTGACAGATTTTTGTTTTTACAAGAAATGGATGTCAGCTACTTGCACAACCTATTAAGTCTATACTCTGACCCACTATAATAATAATATAATATAATTCAAACTAATACGGAAATATATTAATATATTGTATTACTGAAAATGTTTTCTTGGTTGCAAGTTAATATACATAACTTTGGCGACTTGGTGGTGCAGCTAGATACTCAACCTTTTTTTTCTTCGGGCCACATACATATATTTGTAAAGTAACGCGGGCCGCATCACTAATGGTCTGACGAAAAAAATCATGAAACCCTTTTTTAGAAAACATTTTTGAGATTTTAAAAATTATGCGTGTTTTTTTTAATTAATCGTGTGCAATAGCAACACTTTTATACCAGATCTGATGTGGACCATAATGAAAATCCTCTTCGGGTGTCGAAAAAGTCGGAACGAATCTCAAGATATACGAAATTTCTGATAATAAATGTGTTTCGGGCCGCACATAAAAGCTTACAGGGCCGCATGTGGCCCTCGGGCCGCAGGTTGAGTATCGCTGGACTAGAGTGTAGAAGAGTCTACTTAAGGTTGCCGAGATCTGTATATCATCAGTAACACCAGAAAAGATCACTTGTATTTTGTATTACCAATATCTTGTTACTAGCAAATTAACAAGTACACGATTCGAAAATAAACATTCTTACTATATCATATAGTACATTACGTATTTTGTACTTGTGTACTGTTGTGTTTTGGAAGTACCTATTCATACTTACTGGAAAATAATACTGATTGCTTATGGCCTAAAACTGTTATATATTGAAATACAATCAGTGATGGATAAATGAATGAGCAATTAACGAATATAATATATATGATAATATAACTCAATACGTAAGTACAATAATATATAATTATCTTTTATGCATTTTCGAAAAAAATTTTGCAGCTCGTTCAAAAAAAAAATGAGCTGAAAACAACCATGAAAAAACTAGAGTAAAGTACTAGCATATTAAAGTATGGTGTGATCGAAAAACTATAAATTAAATAATTATTAGGTATATCAAGTAAAATAAGAATAATTCAAGGATATAATGGTAATCATTGTGGTCTTTTTGAAGTTGTATAGAAAGTCTGATGATTATTTTAATATTATAGTATATTGCTAAACAGTATCAATTTAAAATAGCTGTATTTATATACTACATATATTTTGTAGGTATATAATGTTATAATATATAAGTATAAAGTGTTGACTTAAAATACTTTGTTATGTTACATTTTAGATATTCTCAACCATAAATGGACTTAATCTACCATGTTAAGATGAATAAAAAGTAACGTAATATGGCATCTGTGGTTTTATAGTTTAGCAGAAATTTCAATATGGTGAAGGGTCGCATGTTATTTAGCCTCCACATAAAGGCGTCACGATAGTTGCTTCATAATAAGATGCCGAGTAGTGACAACTCAATAATTTAAGTGGGTTCTTTTAAAAATACAAAAATGCTGATAATGCACGGATACACTTAATTTTATCACTCGGATCCCGTGGTTCCGAGGAATATTAATTTAGAAAGAACATCGCACTATTCTTAACTTAACGATAGGTAGGGGTGCCTGCTTCAGAATATGGGGGTGAAAACCACGACATTATTAGCTCAATGCATAACGTGGGAGTTTAATATATAGGTATATTCATTTTAAATTCATATATGACAAAGCTCTACGTCAAAAGAAAAAATGTAAGTGTTTCGGATATATTATTTATTAAAAAACATATTTAATTGAAACTATGTGTATAATTTGTACACCCACGATGAGCGCGTGGATTAAGCGCCGGTCTACAGTGTCAAGGGTCCCAGGTTCGAATCCTGGGTCTGGCAAGTCCACATATTGTTTTTCAATTTGTGCATGAGTCAGAGTATGGTCCTAATAGATTGAGCAAGTGGCTGACATCCATTTCTCGTAAAAATAAAATCTGTTAATACAAACCTCCACTCTGTGGAGGCCCATATGATTCTATTAGGATCGGACATGGTCAAAAGAAAAAAAAAGAATGTATATAATATGTATAATTTAATTTAAATGGATAAATACATAATCAAGATAATACAATTACAACGATGAAATATATCGCAAAAGTTTTCTTGGTACTGTGTTAAAAAAACATTGTAAAGTTCTGACCGTACTCCACGAGCCTCTAAATTAAGCTAATATAAAAGTTTGACCACTCGTAAAACGTCGGTCACTACTCGTTCGAATTTAAGTGGCCGAGATTTTTCTAACTGATAGATATTTAAAAGCAGTAAAAAATCGTTTTGATGACGGTATCATTGATTGAAAAAGTTTGAATTTACATACCTAGCACTAACTTTAAGTAGGTATCTGCTTACATATAAGATTTTCATTTTCTATCGGCACGAAATATATTGTTTTCAAAGGTCAAAGTAGGATATTATACACGTTTTTAAATTATGTCCCATAAAAAGATATTTGATTTTGTTTTCTTTTTAACCAAATATTTGTTTTTATAGTTATCGATATTATAAAACGCAGCTTAATTTATTGTTATTACATTATCATCAATAGCCAGGGTCAATCCACTACTTTATGAAGACCTCCTTTAGCTCTGTCCACTTTTCTCTGTCCTTAGTTATTTGCTGCCACGTACTTCTACCAAACTTTATGAGCTCATCTACCCAGTGGATTTTAGGGCTGTAGGCGCTTAGTGCTCGTTAGATACCACTATATGACGACGTTTGTCTTGCCGTTGTGCACTCTTATCTGTTTCCTTCCATTCCATTGGCTTATTTTGTGATCTCTGCGCGCAATGTCCAACATGCACCTTTCAATGCCACGTTGCGCTACTTGTCATTTTTTTTAATTTCTCTTACATTAAGAGTCCATGTTTCACATGCATACATAAGCGTTGGTAGCACACATTGCTTGAACAATTTACGCTTAAGACACAATGAGAGGTCATTTTTGAAGATACTATTCAGGCGACCAAATGCGCTCCATTCTAGTTTGGTCGCGAGTTCGTTTGCGAGCGATCTCGTCATACATTACATCGTCAATTGATATTTTTGTTGACCAAGATAGACGTAGTTGTTGACTTGTTCGATTTAAATGCCACTGATGAGTATTGCTTTTCGTTCAGAAAAGCAGTTCATCTTTACTTTTGTTTTAGAGACATTTATCTTTAAGCCTGCTTTGCGGCTTTTATTTATTAGCTCCTGCATCCTTTTCTGAAGGAATAGTGTAAAATTATATTAATCATTTATAATTAAAATTCTTCTTTTAATATTAATTGAATTACAATTATACTATAGTATTATTTTTGATTGTAATTGATTTAGATACCTACCTGTATAAAATTATATTAAATTAAAGGTATAGATACCTGTCTACTATAAACTATTACAACTTAATAAATACCGAATCTTAAAACAAGATTAATATTATGATGACACTAATTGCGTCACATGTATAACGACTTCAACAATTCAACTGTAATATATGACGAAAACTTAAAATTTACTGGAACATCGGCTCTTTTTAATGTGTCAATATCCATTTCAAGATAGAGCAGTTTGACCCTAAATCTTAACAAATAAAAGGGGCGTGTATTTTTCTATCCTATAATTCACCTAAACTAACAATTTGATCACGACGCAGCTTATCCCTACTGCGAGACTAAACCTTACAATGTGGTCCACAGGATGACCGAAATTTGTACCACTATTAATTTTCATTTATCTTCCTTCATAATCTGATTCATCCTTCATCTTCGATGTTCTATTTATGTATTATTAATAAAAGCTTTATGGTAAGTGGGTACTTACCTCATTTATATTTTTATAAACTATAAAATTGCTATTTGATTACGAACGAAAATATGTAGGTACCTAATTGTAAATTTATAGGATACGTCTATTATTATCAATCTTGATTTTATAAAAAACGTGCACATTTTTTTACCTTTCATTTACAACGTCTTTTTTCATTTGACTGATCTGTAAGTAAGTCTTAGCATAGATTAAGACATTACTGGTCTTGCTATAGCGTGACTATGAACTGTTTAAAGAATATTATTTTGTGTTTGTATTTTTATCGTGTTCGTCTTGTCATCTATTATAATTAATTGTATACAATCTGCTACAATGCAGCTGAATAAATGAAATTATATTTACTGTACGCTAGCAGATATTGTTTGCTCAATAAAAACGATAGAAGTGTATGTAACCTTCTTCGCTAAATTAAATCAATTTTATAACATATCTGTATATTGAATACATGTGCAAAATAGGATTTTCAAAATATAGATGAATTTAATATTAATTTTTAATATATTTGTATAAGCAATATAATAAGTTATTACTTTATACACAATTTGGTTTCAAAGGCATACATTATTTTAAGGCTATACCTTAGCTGAGGCGTCGTCTAAAAATATCTTGACTAGGCGATGCGCGGATTGTGCAAATGACGCAAGCCGAACTAAATATAATTTGTCATAAAAATTCAACATGCGTCCTTTTCATGTTATGTCTATTATTATATTCGTAATAATAATAGTATATTCATTGACATGTTTTCTTTTTCAAGTACATACGGAACGTTTTTTAGTCATCTTTACACGATTTAAGAATATATTCCTCCAACGCAATCACAAAACAAATTGACGTGCTCACAGGTCGACTATCACTCTATGACTGGCAACGCGGCCGAAATTACGTCCCACATACTGTTGAAAATTATTTGCCGTTTCACTTATGTACGCTGTTAAGTTTCTCAATTTTGTCGTATATTAATAATATATATTTTGATTTCAATGAATTGATTACCTTGGGAAAATATGTTTTTATATTCCATTAATATAACAAATATAATAATATTTTTAACGAAGTTTTTTGTAGCAATATGTTTTTTTGTTATAATACTTACCTACATCTGAGTTAAAAAAGGGATAAAATAATCTACATTAAAAAGTTCTTAGTAAGATAATATACCTACCAAAGAAACTTAATAATGTTATAACATCAAAGAGATTAATACGAAAATTCAAGAATGTTTGTTGAATTTTTTGACTCACACGCAAAAGAACCAAAAAGTAAAAGATTAAGTATAAAAAAGTTTTATCATTATACTGTGCTTAATTGACACATTATTTTTTGTATAAAATGATTACACAGTGAATTACACAATATATTCAATAATGTAAAGTTATTCAGTAAAAAAAAATGTAAAGCAAGTGAAATTATCTATTTAAACCACCTTACCTATGTAACGTGGTATGTTTATATTATTAATATGCTATGTTTCCCAACACTATACAGAATTTTTTATAAATTTAAATAAGTACTTTCTATTCAGCATAATTTATATAACTGGCAATATTTTTTCTTACTGTATATACGCGTTTCATTTTAGTAATAATGAAAATTAATGCGTTCACAAAACCCGAGAATCACAATATTATGTAGATATATTATTAGATACATGATATGCAAAAATAATTTAATTTCATTTCCGAGTAATTTCAATAATTTACTTGGTGCTAGTTGAAATATGAGGTCGAGTCCTGTAGATAAAGGTTTTATTCAATGCAAACGCAGTCTTTCAGGCAGGGTTCTTGGAGAGAATTAATACCCAAGGCATTTTTTGATTTATTATATTTGATATTGAGTGTGCGTGGGCTTTTTCAATAAGCTTTTCATCGAATCAAGTCCAAAACTTTTAAACAGGTATTACGGTGCGTTAGCCTCGTCTCGTTTTTAATTCGTTTCATTTTATAAAATAAAAGTTAAATTAAACGTATTTTTTCAGTTTTACTTTCGAAGAAAAATAATATCAAAGTTTATTGTAATAATAATGAAATTTCTACTAATTTATATGATATGTAACTTTATTTTAAAGCAAGGTAGCTTATTCACAAATTCCTACTTTACAATATTTTCTATCCTAATTTTTCTTTTATAAATTAAATTTCAATATGAATATTTAAATTTATTCTCTTTCTTTATAAAAAAATGAAACATTTAATAAAAATAAATATACTTATTATAAATTATTTATTCATATATTTATTTCTATCAGTCGTATCTTAATACCTTCGTGATATTTACGGAATATTTTTTCATATATTTTATAATGAAAATATAAATATAAACGTTGATATTTCAATTCAAAGAAGACACTAGATATATAGGAACATAAATATTTTTCACATATTTTAAAATGTAAATATATATAAGTATTCAGTGGCGAGGGGTGGAGGTAGGCTGCTAACATTTGGCATAAATAGTGCACACTAAGCTTTGTCAGTAATACATATTATTAGTTCTCATTGAACTAAGAATACAATTTGCAAATAGTGCTGGCTAGTTTTTAAAATTCAATTAAACCCTGCCTAAACCAAACCATAATAGTTTAAGTATACTATAGGCGATCCGACAAAAATGGTGTACACTAATTTTCCAGTAATTCTTATTTGTTTTCGTTGAATTAAGAATACATATTACAAATGATGCAGGTTAGTTTTTTTTTTAATTATTTAAGTCGTAAACCAAACCATAGGTACTTGACAGAAATATTCCACCATCTATCTAGATATTTTATAGATAAACAAATATTTTGTGACTATTATCTAATATGGTTTGGAGTTTCATTGAGTTTTAAAAACGAACAAACCCTGTCTACACTTAGCAGTATTAGTTCAATGAAAACAAATAGGTTTGATTGACAACGGTAAGTGTGCACTATTAATGTCGGATCTTAATAGCCTATATCCACCTTCTACCACTGAGATATTATATACTTACAATATTATATTAAAAAAATATATTACATGACCTTTATAAAAAATTGAAGTCTGCACATATAAGTTAAAGTTGCCAGTATAAAGGAAATATATAACTCAATATGTATATTACATTTAATCGTACGTATTGAAACAATACTTTAAGAAACATACTTATTATAGTATATGTACCGAATGGGATCTGATGACCCATGCGCAATCTGGGTGGTGATCTTACTTTATCAAATAAGACATTACCAATATAATTACTCAGTAGCTGAATTATTAATGTGATAGCTTTGTTTCTGATTTTTTTTCCATTTTATTAATATATAATATATTATATTCAATAAAAAATATTGCAATCTTAAAATACTATATCATACTCATTAATTATTTAAAAGTAATTGGATATATTTTTTAATGTATTTATTTTACAATTTGTATAATATAAAGGTTAAGTAAGTAAAGTTAATACTTAAAAGGTAAGTAAAAAATCTTTCGCGATAATCATTCTTGTTGTCATACAGCAAGGGTTTATTTGAATTTTATATCGTCTTGCAGGCAGAATGAAACATCCATTCCTTGAATTTTTTATGATTAGGCAGTTTTGCGCCGGGAAAAGCGGCTTGGACCTCGAAATTTATTAACATTTTATTACTTACTTAGGGGAAACTTATTATCCTCTGGGCTTGTGGGTAATAAAATGACTAGCCACAGGTGCCGTATGGAAGATAACCCTTGGGTGTCGGTGATTGTACGGCGCAGGTATTTCGACCCGGAAGTTACCAAACAATCCGTTTTCCACGGATCACCCCTTATTCATTGCCTCTTACGGGTGGAGATGATAAGTATTGTTTCCACGTGTGGTAAGCCTTGAAAGGGCATGATCCGTGTTTCGAAATTTATGAGAGGTGAAAACTGGATTCAACTGAGGACCATTTCTCTTATGACAGTAATACTCATAATATCCCTATCAAAATAAAGCCAAATTACACTTTCATGTATTCATATAGGCAAAACGATTTACCTTAGTTCTTGAGAAAGTATGCAATTTTTTTTTATTATAATTAAAAATAACAAGAATTTACTTATTTATTCATTTAAATATATTAATAATTATTATAGCATTTACCTTGGAGATTTTTTGTCTTACCAAGGTAGAATGCAAGAACTCGCGGATGTCAGTCAAACGGTCGGCCTAAAGATAAACGTCTCAAAGACAAAAGTGATGAGGAACTGATTTTCGGACCCTGTGATTATCTGTATTATTGACACCCAACTCGAGCAAGTCAGCAGCTACGTCTATCTTGGACAGCATGTGTCGATAGACGGAAGCATGCACAATGAAATTGCTCGAAAAACAAAGCTGGGATGGAGTGCTTTCGGACGTCTGAATAGACTCTTCAAGAGTGACCTACCATTGTGTCTTAAGCGTAGGGTGTTCGACCAATGTGTGCTACCCGTGCTCACGTATGGCTGCAAGACGTGGATTCTCAACACGAGAGATGTCCAAAGGCTAAGAGTCGCAAAGCGAGGTATGGAGAGGTGTATGTTGGGCATCACGCGAAAGGACCGTAATAGAAACGAATGGGTTAGGAAGCAGACAAGAGTACGCGATGTAATAGACGTTGCCAAACAGCTGAAATGGAGATGGGCGGGGCACATTGCTCGCCGAAAGGACGGACAAATGTTGTCATCCATTGTTACCCAAGGGGCACAAAACAGCCACAGTGTCGCCCTAAAAACCGCTGGATTGACGAACTGGTAAAGTTCGGCGGAAATACGTGGCAGCAAACGACACAGGACCAAGAGAGTTGGAAGAAGCTTGGGGAGGCCTTCATACAGCAGTGGATTGACCCCGGCTGATGATGATGATGATAGCATTTACGTGGATAAATAAACAATTATTTTTTTCAACGAATGGTTCACAAGATTTGAAAATGTTATACATTTTTTAATGAACATCCATTATTTGGAAAGACATCAGATAAAATCTTGAATAAAATATGTCGCTGGATACTTGAACCTACGTACGTCTGATTTGAGGCTGTTTTACCATTTGATGATTCACAAAAGCATGCCTCTAATATTAGTAAAATCTGAAAAATACTTAAACTGCACGAGTATTACTAAATTTATACGTAATTAGGTAAGGCGCAGGTTGCTAAATTAGTCATCACCATCATCATAATCAGCCTGAATCTATCCACTGCTGGATGAAGGCCTCTCCAAGCTGATTCCACTTATCTTTACTAAATTAGTAAAGTAAATTTCCCGGAATCGGGTGAATGCAGATTTTATTCGAGTATAGCGCCATATGTTTTTTTAAGCTGTTTTCTAATTGGTATGTTTCAGAGATGTTTCTAAATTATGCATATATTTTTTTTCGACCATGTCCGATCCTAATGAGATCATATGGGCCTCCACAGAGAAAAAGTTTTTTATTAACAGATTTGGTTTTTACGAGAAATGGATATCAGCCACTTGCTCAACCTATTAGGTCCATACTCTGACTCATACACAAATTAAAAAACAATATATGTACTTGCCAGACCCAGGATTCGAACCTGGTACCCATGATATTATAGGCTGACGCTTAAGCCGCTAAACTTTAATTATGTATAATATAATATGGCTATTATAAATCTTAAGTATATTATGAACATAATATACTTGTTATATCAGTATTATATTATATCATATTACATCATAAAGAATTTTGAGATAAGTAACTGCCATTATCTAAGACAATATAATTTATTGATTTATTTGAAAAATATAAATATAAAATATAGCTATCTACTTATATCAAACTCTATTATTTTTAATATTTTTATAATTCTATATAATTTGTGCCTTTAGGCGAATGGGTTAAAACCCATTCGCTGCGGACATTTTAATTAATATTTTATTACCATTTGATGTCATTTTATTCTCTCATCTTTTTTTATAATACTCAGTTTAATGACCTATAGGTCAGTATTGCCCTTGAAAATGTTTTAGCTTTCCTTTATTTAAATTCAAATTCCATCAAGTACCTTCAGTCGATAGTATTAATATCAATAGATGTACTGGTGATTTTAACTTTTTTTAAATTTATAACCTAAAAATTTAGTACAATAGTTAACATACTATAAATATTTAAAACATACAAATACAAAAGTATTGAATAATATTATGTAAACATTAAAATAAGAAATTAATTATACTTCTATTTTTAAGTTACATAAAATATGTAAAGACATCGTATTTACCAAAAAAATAATATTCATTTAAAATACTAATGGCAGCGTTAGTAGCACCTCTTTTTTCGCTATTATTGAACGACGTGACTTGTAATATGTTCAAATTTCTTACAAATACGAAAACGACAGCCGAGTTCTTTTGATAAGATAACCAAATTCATATGTCACACGAAATGTTCTCTTGAAATATCAAAAGCTCCAAAAGTAATATAGAGGGAGCCATTTCAATGCAATCGTATATTTTTTATAAACCATTATCGCCCAAGTAAAAGGCATAAAAAAGATCATTTCTTTTGGTGGAATTGCTATGAGGGAAATTAAATTGTGTCTTTGGAATTCAATTTGGCGGCGGGTCATATCCTCATATCTCATATTTTACATCAGTGTAAAAGTAGATGGAGTCCGAGGTATTACGTTTCCACACGTGTCTGCCATACATCATGAATCATGAAATCCATCTATGCGCCCGACTCCACAAAAATACCCATTAAAGACAAGATAAAGCATCTCGGTAGTTTTATGTAAGCTTTTCTTAACATTAGAGCATATAGACATATTGATGGTTTTTATAGTGTAAAACGTATTTTTTTGCAATTCGAGGACTTAGTGTCAAACAACATTATCTACAAAAGTGCAACTTTACAGGAGAGCCAAAAATCGTTATTTTAGATTCTTGTAACTCAACAAGGGAAATGTTTATTTAAAACCTAATGTTAATATTTTATATTTTTTTTGTGTATTGTACATTTATCTTGCTTACGATGATGTTAAAATTTATAGGGATAGTTTTAAAAAATATATGAAAACAAGGGTAACTTATGTAGTTAGCGTTAAACTTTACTGACGATTTAATAAGAAATTAGAAAAGATTGACATATAACGTTGTTTGACTAGCATGTAGCCATAAATTTAAAATAACGTTATCTCAAAAAAAAAAAAAAAAAACACTTTTTTGTAGTTAACGTTTTCTGACTTTAAGCACTCGAATTATAAGTAGTTCTAAAATAAGAAAATTGTAAAACATTGTTACAAACTTGTGAGTAATGTGAGTGATATAGCCTCAAACGAGCCTAAACAAAATTAGTTTCATAGTCGACAACCTCTATATTCATATATTTTGAGATAATCGCAAAAGCACTAAACACTAAACAATTATAAAACGCAAATAGCGAAATAAAATGTTCTTAACGATATTTAAATTATAAAAATTAAGTCGTAAAATATAAAAATGGCGACCGATGTAATAATTACTATACAAACGGCTCCGCAATAAACCTTCGGTTTAATTTTATAGTTCTAATAACCGGAGCTAGATTTTATACTTATTTATTATTACGAACATACACACGACTTAATAGTATTTATTTTATAAAATATAATACAATACAAGAAAATTATTTTTAAATAAGTTACTAACTTGAAAATGATTTGCTATTTGATTGTGAAATGAAATTAGTATAAAGGAAATTTTTGTTTTTTTGTCATTGGTGGTGAGCAGTAGCGAAAAAATTTGCTTATTATTGTGAATCCATGTACAGACCTACAAACGTATCTGTAGATAGGCCAAAAATGGAACTTAAAACTACCACTGGACGCCATTTTGAAAATTTCATTTGAATATCAGATTTTGTCCAGTTACGAGTCTTGATAGGGTAGTTTTCGACAGTAGCTCCCCCATCCCATTCTTATTACGTATTTCAAAAAAACACTATCTTATTCTTAGGTCAATAATTATTATAAAGCAATCATTATTCGTAGAATGTTTATTACACTTGAATGGTCAAAGACATAGCTTATAATTAGTATCTTTAGAATTATCTTCAAATGTGTTAATCTTGCCGATTTTTTGAATAATAAAATGCCTAATTCTTGTCAAATTTGGGATCACAGAGATTATCAATATATTTTTTTATCGTAAATATTTTACTAAAATTATCTCGTCATAAATTATACTAATGTTTTGATAAATGCGTTTAAAAATTAATAAACGTAAAAAATCTTAACACCACTGCACAGTTATGTACCGAAATATGACTATATTCTAAAACATTAGAGCGAGAGGTTTAAAAGAATACTATTTTATGTAATAAAAATACTTTATGCGGTCATCAAATGTTTAAAATAAATATAAAGGATAATTAGGCTCCAAAATTTTATAAATAGATTATCTACAACGTTTAAGGTATATCCAGGATCATGCTTTCAAAATAGAACAAAAGCTCCATTTTGACCAACACTGAGTATGTCCCCCCTTAACGCTGAATTGCATTTGGTTTGAATATCATTAATTTTAACATCTGTTATACAATGACGTTAGATATCACGCTCGTTTGTTTTTTTTTTGTTTTAATTTTGCATGGAATGGGCAGAAGGTTTTCCGAAATTTGAATTTTAAAATTAAAATAATGGAAACGGAAGTAGTTCTTACATAATATAAATATAGGAAAATAACCCTTATAATTAAATAATAATAATAATATGTACTTACAATGATATGTCTAGCAATAATTTAAAATAAGTTTAAGTATGTAAGTGATTAAAATACTTATTATTGATAAAATTTTATTTCTTTGACCAGGACACATCTTTTATTCTTTACCTGTTTGTAGAAGGCAGCCGTTTTCGGACATAAAGTCTGCAATTCCATTATTTTGCGGAAAATTACGTTTGGTGTCTTGTGTACAATGGATGTAAGTAGATGTCTACCTTCTCAACAGCGATGTAAAGAAATGCGCCATTTGCGAATGTTAAAACCCGGTGTCCGAGTGCAGCCGGGTCTCTATTGTGTACAGTAGCGCATACAACGGAAAGTGGGTAGTAAAATTCTTATGACTATAGTTATCATACTGTCATTTCTACTCTTATCCCACGCCTTGTCAGCAGCTGTAGCTATATAAATGTTATAAAAACATGGTTATATTTTATAAGTAGGTAGTTAATTAAAATTGTTAAATCGGTTCATAAAAATAATATTTCTTGTTATACTTTTATCATTGCATAACATGCCACGAATCGCTAATAGTTATTTTATCAGTGAATTGGATATTCAACAAACGGCGGCAAAGAAAATGTAGATGCACATATTTGAATAAGAAAATATGCCCATAAAACTAATGACAGGTGATATATTATTCTTTCATTACCAACTTGCAAGTATTCACGCAAAATTACCAAAAATTCTTGCAGTCATTTTAAATATTTATGATATTAATAAATATGCAAATACATACGAGTGGGTATAGTACATTACATTTTCATTGTAATATCAACAATTTTGACATTTTATTTCGTCAACTCACATCTCAGCACCACACGAAATTATTTCCATGGCTTATTTATAATATATTAATCCACTATACTGCATCCACAATGGGTCAAGTGATTCAGTTAAATACTGATAAAGCAACGATTAAATTATTTAAAGCTAATTCATTATTTATTGTAAGTTATTTATAATTATTCAAATTATATTGTCTGCATAGTTTAAGAGCATACATAAATGAAACGGCAAATAATTTTCAACAGTAAGTGGGACGAAATTTTTCACTCGTCGCCAATCGGAGACGGACAGTCGAAGTGTAAGCACGTCAATTTCTTTTGTGATGGCATCAGAGGAATATATTCTTAAATCGTGTAAAGATGACTAAAAAACGTTACCCATTTACTTGAAAAAAAAACATGTCAATGAATATACTATTATTATTACTAATTTAATAATAACATAACATTAAATGGACGCGTGTTTAATTTTTATAACAAATTATATTTCATTCGGCTCGCGTCATTTGCACAATCCGTGCATCGCCTAGTCACGATCTTTTTAGACCATGCCTCAACTGAAGTATAGCCTTAACCATTATTGATAATTTAAATACATTTTATTATATTTTTTTAAATGACCACGATTACTGTGACAGAACGCGGTTTGATATCACTATCAGTTTAGCAGCTGTCATAGTATTTTTATAAAATATGCGTGCTATATTGACGTATTTTCGAATTAATACAAAATGTGTTATTCTTTGTGTATAGAACTAAGTGAAACCCTATATATATTTTATTTCGTATTCCATAATACACATAATCATAGCTTCATTATATTTTTATATTTTTCAACGCTGCATTCTCTAGTATATTGATCATATTATCTGAAGAGAATACATAGTAATTGGTAATAGTGAAAGAAGATCTCCAACAAAATATAGATATTAAATAATGCTCCATGCCATGGATTATCGGAAAATATTTTCCGATTTTGTGAAAAAAAAATATCCAGCATAAAAGTTATATTGGTTTTAAACCTAAGACAAGTTCTAAGAAAGTTCTACAAATAAAAAAAATAATAATTGACGTCTTTATAATTGCCACTTATATTCTGGATTTATTCATTTTTATTATAAAACTATGAGCACTCGAGATTCAAGATTATTCAAATGTCTCCTGAGCATTTGATTATCAGTGCCACATTGACCGCTGCAATGTTAATATTAATCAATTAAATTCACTTAAAACTAATATAAATTAATACCATAAGGTGATCCGCGCACATATGCAAAGACCGTGATTTACAAAGCGCGCGCAAATAAATCGTGATATACCTAACTACAAAATAAACAGTCTGTGCATAAGTGACTCAAGAGCAAAGAAGCCAAGAGTGCAGTCCTTTTTTTACCTACCAAAGGATTAAAGATTATGGCCTAGAATTTTTCAGTCTACACTACCCATCCAAACCCAAATTACAGTCCATTAAAATATTGCCTTACAATTCATTAATATTTAAATGTGTTAGAATATACTTGGTAACTAATTTTAAAAATGTTAATATTTTTTACATTAAATTCTACAGTGTTTTCAAGCCAACCGATTTACTTGTTACGCCATTATCAAGACTAGGTACAAAGATACATGTTTTGCGTTTGATTACTATTAATTTTACTCTAATATTTTTCTCCAGAAATTATTTCAGAAATAATAAGTACACCTTAATAAGTATTTTTGGAAATCAACTGGATTGTTGTTTTTATTTAATAAAACGCAATTTTTTTTATATATAGTACTTATTCCACTTTTAATTAATATATTAGGACCGGTTTAAAAAATTGCGTTTTATTAGCTAAAAACAACAATACAATGCAGTTCCACCATGAATTGACAGTAAACAAAATAAAAGAAATCATCTGGAATTAATGAATTTCATGACCTTAGGTGCTTTAAAATTCTGCAGTAAATAAGGCCCAGTAAAAAATTGGATGCAGGTAGTTAGTGAAAAATAGTAAATCATTTCTTAAATTTAGTAGGTAATAATTAATAATCCTAATTGAAAATAATTAAATTTAGATAAACTAAGTATTTATATAGAGTGCCGGAGCTAGTTTATATTAGTATGCATTGTTGAATAAATTAATTTATATAATAGCATGTTGTGTAAATATAAATTGAAAGTATCCGAAATGAATTTCGGTTTTGTGTATTTATAAAAATAAATTTGAATAAAAAAAATATCTGTTCACTTTGATTCATGAATGAATACGTTTGACATTCGATAAACACACAAAAGAGCAACGAAGCTTCAGAGCTAAATGCCACCATGTTGATAAATTGCTGGTCAACTTTATTTAAACCAGTAGTCGCGATTTAAATAGTGGGCACAATTCATTTTTCGATACGAAAACATTAAAAAAATATCTGATACGCTTAAATTTACAGCGAAGTATTTAGCAATACAAATAAACTAACATTGGACATTTTCGGCTCCATAAATCAGAATTATGTATGTAAATGATTACGATAATAAACTTTATTTAATTCAGACAGACCACCAAAGTAGTAGCAGATGAAACACGCAGTATTAATACTGGTCCATTTAAATTCACAATAAGAATGGATTATTATTGTTGTTTTGGACTAAATTAAAACAAAATTTGAACATAGAATTTTTATTTTAATATATTTTGCAGAGTACATCAAAATTAGTCGACAAGTAAATAAAAGTTATTTCACTTTATTTTTAAAATATTGAAAACACTTCTGAAAAATATATATAAACTCTGGAAAAAAACAGCAGAATTTGAACTTCAGAACCAGAAAAATCCTGATGGGTATAATGTATGTACGTGTAGATAATATATCTTTATTGTAAGAAATATAATAGGTACTATAATATTATTATATTCCGTATTAACACAAAACTTTTCAAGACTATAGTAATTAATATTTTTTTTGCTCACATAATATTTTAATATCTATGCACAATATTTTTTTTAAATTAATAATTTGGACATAATTATTATTTGAGGGATGATTGATAATTAAACGCATCCCCAAAAAAGGGGTCTATATAATATATCATGTCAAAAAGTGATTTTATTGACTAAAACGGGTCTATATAGCTCAGTGGCGAAGGGTGGAGGTAGGCTGTTAAGATTCGCTATAAATAGTGCACACTAAACTTTTTTAGTCATATGTATTTGTTTTTATTGAACTAAGACTACAATTTACAGATGGTGTTAGTTAGTTTTTAAAAATCAACTAAACCCTGCCTAAACGAAACCATAATAGTTTTAGTCTAATTTGGGCAATATGACAAAATTGTGCACACTTTTTCATTCATAGTTATTTGTTTTTGTTGGATTAAAAATACATATTGCACATATTCTTGGTTATTTTTTTTAAATTCATTAAGCCCTGCCTAAACCAAACTATAATATATATAAAATATTATTCTATTTATAAAATATTCAAAGTTATGTATGCTTTAATTGCATAATTTTAGATATTTTATAGATATACATGTATTTTTTGACTATTATCTATTATGGCTTGGTTTCTCAGGGTTTAATTGAATTTTAAAAACTAACCAACATTATCTGTAAATTGTAGTCTTATTTAGTCGTATCGTAGTCTTAGTACTAAAATGCTTACCGTAGAAAATGGGTCTATATAATTATTTTATTATCTAAAATAAAATAAAAAAATGTCAATGATAAAGAGTATTTTCATGAACATAATTATTATCACAGATATACTCTAAAAGTCCGCATGATCGAATAAAACGTTTTTTTTTCTCCTGAACAATTTTGTTTTTGCATAAAGACCTCTTTTCCGGTGACGCCTTCAATTATTGTTACAACTAAAATGAATATCAATTAAAAAACTAATATTCTTCTTCTATGAAATACAATTCTGCCATGTAAATACTGTCACATATCAGAATTTTAATATAATATTAATTATATCTTGGATGATTGTAACATTTAAAAAACGCAAATATTCGAATATCTCTTCTATCGAATAACAAATGATGTTCGTGTGGCGATAAAAAATAGCCAAATCTTTATATATTTATCATAAAAATGCACTGTAGTAAATATCAAAATTTAACGAATGATTCGTGTTTTAATCCCCCGAGCGTCATAACCGTATAAAAACTAGATAAACATTGACAATACGATTATCAAATCAACGCAAACTAAAGAAACGTTTTGTGCATTAGCACCTGTCCTGATTCAGATACCCTCTAATTAGCGATGGGAAAAACATTGAGAGCGTCAACAGCGTCAAATACATGAGTGTACTCTTCACGGGAGATGGAATTTTGCAGATAGAACTCGCTATTCACATTCAACTCGATGCGGAGTGTCTGGGAATCACGTTTGTACTCGGTTAAAATCAATTCGCCTATTTGACGCTTGCATTCTGGCAGTGCTGCTTTACGGAAGCGAATCATGGCACCTTACGAAAGCTAAGAGCAACCGTATACTGAGCTTCGAAAACAGATGTTTGCGATGGATACTGGGTATGTGGTGGGATGAATTTAAGAAATAAGAGAACGCACTAAGCAGCCTCTTAGCACGCTGAGAGTGAAGAAAAACGTTGGACCTAACTCGGTCACGTATTGCGGATGCCAAAAGTGAACTTCAACCTAGCCTGCCTGTTCTTCAAGCCAACCGAATTCCAGCATCCTGAAAGGCCACTAAATACTATATATCTATAGAATGTATACGACGGAGCTACGGAATACTGATATGACCTAGAACGATATAAGACTGGCGAGTAATATGAATTCTTAGGGGCGCCGCGTGCTCCAATTAAGTAGCGGATATGGCCGAAGAAGAAGAACACATACAAACATTTTTATCTATGTATATAAGATGTTTTATAGTTTGTTGATACGTCTTGTGTATTGATATCCCCGAAATGTTTTCATACGGAGTGGATAACTCTTTTACTATCTAGTATGCGACAACGTAAAAACAAAACCAAATATTCAAAAACAATAAAAACATGCCAGGGGGCGACCTAAGAATTTTATCTCTTGGGTATACAATTTGTTTAGCTTTACATAGAGGGTTCGGGATGATCAAATAAGTATACAAACCTATGAAAACAAACACTGTACTATTTGTTTAGTACAACTTTAGATTACTTTGCGCAAATTTAGGGGTAGAGGCAGTATTTTCGTTATAATTTTACTATATTTATAATATTGTATACATTCAGAATAATTATTTAGTTATATTAACAAAATATAAGTAGAGCATTATTATGCAGTCGAACATCTGGTAACTAATTTATTGAAAAGCAAAAAGGGTTTAGAGAACCTTTTGTATCTGAATTCGTTAATTGAAAATAAACAACCGAATATTCCTTTCTACCTGCCCGTTCACTGTCTTAACATACTGTGCCCAATTATTGATTACTTGATACATTTATAGAGTAGAAAAATAATATTACATTAAGTGTATTGAAAATGTTATTTGTTGAGTACCTAGATATATACTTTTAAGGACATTTCCTATCCCATAAATTAAAAAAAAATATATTCATTCTACGGTTTTGTTTGCATAAAATACGGATAAAAATAAAAACACACACATTAAAGACCTGGATTGATCGCGTATTTCTTTACCCGCGCGTCATCGTAATTTGTTGAAAGAGTGTTATTTTAGAAAAGTTTCTATTGAATATTTACCACCAATAATGAAGTCAATAAGTTGTGCATGTTTCATCTCGTCTAATAGTTTTTGAGTTATAACAAACAAAGGGACAGATAAACAGCCACTCCAATTTTATTGTAAGTGTAGATAAGTATGAACAACATCATGATCAACACATGAAATTTATTGAGAAATGTATGAAGATCTTCACTACCTTTGTCCACTTCTGTTGCTTATGAGTTTGTAACGTATGGTGGCTCTGTGATAATTCTATGCCTCTTGGATACGAATGTTTAACAGAATTTATGCTTTATAATAGGAAAATCATATCAGATGCTCTTAATTTCTAAGTCAGTAATCTATTTTTTTTTTTAATTTAATTTTTCTTGGTTCTGATTCTGTAAGTACTTTTCTATCATATCTATATTCATAAAATATCTAATTCGGCTGCGTTTGTTAGATAGAATTAACTGCTGATTAATTGATGATTGTAAAGTTATAACTTCATAGTCATTAATTTATCAACCGCAATATTTTTTTTACGTTTATATATATTACGCTTATATATTTTTAAGCTAAGCTAAGCTAAGAAGTTATACTTCTTTTGGCGCGTTTGAAAAATCAAAACAGAGTGTATTTTTGGCTGTTACATGTAACACATATTTTATTTTTTCACACGAAAAAAAACGCACTCGATTGGATTCGAACCACCGATTGTTAGGTTCGCCATAATATGATACTGCAATTGTGACGATTATACAGTATACTATTATAGTTTAGAATTGTTCCGTTGCTTAGGCAGTGAATTTATTATTGTCGGTTATTTGCAATTCCTTACGTAAACAAACGATTAAAGGTCATAGTAACAGGTTGGTACTTTAAAAATAAAAACAACGAGAAACCATTATATAATTTAGTAATATAAGTGTAAGTGTATAAAAATAAACCAACGGCATTCCAATAAGCGGTCCTTTTTCTTGAGTGTGTAATTTAACAAGATAATTAAGAGCTAGTCAAAGAATCTAGTTTATCACAAGTTTTGTTTTTGTTTTGTTACGCCAAAGAAAAGAATAATTTCTAACGCCCGTACATAAGTACACACATCGATTTTTTTTTATAATACCTAAGTGATAATATATTCTAAAGTTTATTATTAAATTTTAATTTTCTGATGTATAACGAATGTATTGAAATCTGTCGCACCATGTATTATGCTAAAACCTATCTGATTCATTTATATGGATATGTTAGTTCTTCGGTAACTACGTAATTGAGTGTTACCAACTTACAGTAAAGGTTATCAAAAAACTATACATTATGAAATATTTATAGTTTATTACAGTTTATTAATGAATTTATAATATGCACAAAACCTAATTAATTACGAACGTTTAATGATTGATTTTTTTGAAATGAGACATAAAGAAAAACGTATGATGTGTATTTGAACGTTTTATGCTAATTAAGCATACTTGGCATATTTTTAATAGTTTTGCACAATTTCGTAACACTAAATAAATACTACTACATGAGAAAACAAACATTATCCGCATGATTCACACATGAATATTTGCAATATTTTACATATTGTACCACTGGTATAAAAATATTAGCATTTTAAAACAACAGTTACAGCTGTAATTTAATGTTAATATTCGTGTTAGTTCTTTAGCTCAAAAATTGCTCCAAATGGCACACTTCCAACTAAAAAATAGCAAAACTCTAAAATACGATATTACCATTTTTATAATAACCTACCCAATAACACTATTTTACAAATACAGCAATTAATCGGTAAGACAAAAATATACTTAACTAATAATTATTACTTTATCTACAACAACAAAAACTTTTCTTCCTTAATAATGTTTATTGCACATGAGAATTAGTCTGAATAGTATTAATATTAAATGCCACCGATGAAAATACATTACATTAATTAAAATTCAAGGCGAATAAATACATCTTGTTCAGATCTTTAGTAAACATAATAAATCTGGAGAATATATTCTCTTATATTTTATTTAATTAATAACTGATTAAACATCAAAGTCACATTTAAGTAATCTTCTACGAGTGAAAAACCTTCATATGCAATCTTTCTCTTCGTATTATACCAGCAAAATATACTTTTTGGTTCAAATGAACTAGATATCTGATACATCATATAGATAAATAAGATATTGCTATTACTTTGGAATAATAATATAATTTGTATAGCAAATATTTTCTTCTTTCCGAATGGTTTTGGTTGGTTTCACT
This sequence comes from Rhyacophila brunnea, assembly GCF_057557595.1. Classification (NCBI taxonomy): domain Eukaryota; kingdom Metazoa; phylum Arthropoda; class Insecta; order Trichoptera; family Rhyacophilidae; genus Rhyacophila; species Rhyacophila brunnea. The sequence continues at coordinate 27,143,794 of NW_028233350.1, forward strand.
TATTATATCGATAATGGGTGATGATATTATTATTGAAACACATATTACACATAATATTATGTTTTCATGTAAGTTATAGAAAACGTACGTGTACCACTCAATGTCTCAATCATTTTTTTAATCACATTAAATAATATACTTGTATTCGTTTATTTTCTCTTATTTTCTAGTAAGTAACTAACTAAAATTATTTCACTTAGGTAGTTAATGATTATTATATGAATTTAAAAAAAATGCTTCTGAGTAACTAATATAGATATTGTAAATAAGCAGTATGTATATTATATCCACTACTGGACACAAGCCTCTTCTACTTCCCTCCATTGCGTTTGGTCATATACCTACCTTCGCATTTACATTGCAGTCCAGCGGGTCTTCTGAGTGGGGATTTCGAGTATGTACAATGATGTCTCGTTCATGATATCAATTTTAAGACCCTTATTCTACATATTAATGGTAGGTATATAATACTTATACTATTAAATTCAACTTTTTTGTTGAAAATTGCACTAAATATGGAGATGTTAATATTATAATTCTTCTATAGCTAATAATTATAAATGCTGTTGACAGTTGTCAATTAGGTATATAACGAAAATTTACTAATTAAACGAACCAAAAATCAGTTTAAATGACACTGGACATGAACTCTGCCTTTGGATTAAGTAGAAATTGTTTTCGATGTTTTATTACTTTTTGAAATTCGAAGACCGGTATAATACGACGTAAAAATTACCTGGGTTTGAAATTACGTAAGTTATAAAAAAGTAGAACTAGTATGTACTATTTATCGTTTTGGTTGAGCCAATTTGGTCGCCCTCATCCTAATATTTCCTTCCTACCTATAATCCAAATTATTGTCCAGGCGCAACTCAGTTACGAGTCATCAGTCGACCGTTATTAATAACAGACACGAGCGTGTACAGTGTAACCATCGTAAAAACAATAATTTTATTCGAGTCTCTGTGCAAACTCAGTTAATCAAACTACCTGTCAAGCCATGTTACTTACCGGCACAAGGTGTCTCCTCATTCATCATATAAATCCAAGTGTACCGTATGAGTGCCTACTAGGACGTGGGGGCACGCACCAGGGACCAGCTTCCGCCAGACAGCTGAATATCAATAAGGTTAGTGACCTAAACTAGCTTCCGTTTACCCCCCCATCATCCACATCCGCCATAACAATCATACAAAAAATACAGTCCACTATAAAGTTTCGTTATTTATTTTTACTATCATGTCTCTACACTAAGAAATTTAAGTAAATAAAATATGAGATTAATTATATATTATAAAATTAAATTAGTACCTATAGTACACAATATCTACTTAATTTATTGTTGGCTGTATTGTGATACAACGAGCTTTATTATTTGAAATAAATTTAAAAGCTTTTACAAGACGAAGTATATGTCATAATATACACTGCATAGCGGTAGATTGTCGCATTGAATCAAATCTCCTTTGAGATACTTTTCCAAGAAAATGTACTGCAAGCCTGTCGACGGTGCAGATGCATTAGGCAGAGGAGAGAGAATCATTATAAAAGTGTAAAGACTTCACTGTATTGCGGTGACAAGAGATCGCCTACAATAAACTTTGTACTGCATAGGGATTCTACTACTGGTGGAGTAATAAAATGCTGTGACCATATTCATAATTGTCAGCAATACACAACTCTGTTTCAATCCGATTTTTTATGTTTATGGGAAAAAATATAAATTAAAATAAAACATTTACTTATTGTATGATTTTTGAAGTTATACTTCTTTTGGCGCGTTTGGAAAATCTGATCAGAGTGTATTTTTGGCATGTGAGATGTAACACATAATTTATTTTTTCACACAAAAACAACGGACTCGATTGGATTCGAACCAACGATTGTTCGGTTATCAGCCGAACGCACCACCTTTACGCCACAGTATAATACTGCAATCTTGACGATTATGCAGTATAATATTATAGTTTAGAATTGTTCCGTTGCCTAGGCAGCGAATTTATTATTGTCGGCCATTTGCAATTCCTTACGTAAACAAACTATTAAACGTCAGAGTGACAGTTTGTACTTTAAAAATAAAAACAACGAGAAACCATTATAAATAATTTAGTAATATAAGTTAAAGTGTATAGAACTAAACCAACGGCGTTTCAATAAGCGGTCTTTTTTCTTGAGTGTGTAATTTAACAAGTTAATTAATAGCTAGTGAAAGAATCTAGTTTATCACAAGTCTTGTTTTTGTTTTCTTACGCCAAAGAAGTATAACTTCTAATGCGCGTACATAAGCACACACACCGATTTTTTTATTATTATTTTATATATTTTCTTCTTCTACTCTCTTGTTACGGTAATATTTGTTGTAATGTAAATGTTGTGAAAAAATCGTTATTAATACTGTCAAGTACAAATTAAAAATATATTTAATATTTGCCAAGCTAAAATGGAAAAAGAACAAGAAGAAGGTACATACCTAAAATATATTATATAAAACTTTTATATAATAACATAGGTATATTTATATTTTTTTTACAAAATACAATAGTAAATTGTACGCTTAAATTAAAAAAAACATATTTTTAATATATGTTTGGCCCTGCCACTAATTTTCATAGAATAATGTAAACATCAAAAGCTTAGATAAGTCAGTTAGGTTGTTAATCAATCGGCAATATTGGCAAATCAAAATCTGCTTTAGTGATTTTGATATGAAACTAACTTTAGCCCCCACCTTAATATTACAATATTTTTGATAGTATAGCTTCTCAAGTCAGTCCGACCATCAGTTGAATCGGTTGGCCATTGTGACTTGGTGTCCACGAGGAAAAATTTCTTAGATTTAAAAAAGTTCGCGATGCTTTACGGCGAGTTAGAAGGACCTTTCTCATCGAGGATTGACATTAATATATTATATCAAGGTCTTGGAAAGATACTTCTGGGATATTCCTAGGGCTTAAAATCGACCGGAGCACACCAAAGCGTAGTTCTGGTTTGTTACACATCGTATAACACAGGGGTTGGCAAACCGCGGCTCGCGAACCACATGCGGCTCTTTGGGTATTGGCGTGCAGCTCTCTGCCAAATTCCCAATTCACAATTTTTACAAAAATTTTGCAAAAATGCAAAAATTCACAATTGTTATTTTTTATCGTTGATTTGTACACTTATTATTTATATATAATGACATTATCGCGAAAATAATTTTTCCTCCGTGATGGTTGATGCAAAAATGTATGATTATTGTTGTTGTAAATCCGCCCATTGTAAAAAGTCGAAAAATTAAATTTTTCTCCATTTGATATTTTAACAATAAAAACATGTTAACGTTAGCTTTATTCGGTAAATCTTCTTCGCTTAATAAATAAACAATTATAAAAAGTAATTAAGTACTCAATTCATTTAAATAAATCATATTTATAACAATATATGTAGGTATGGCTCTTGAATTTTTTTAACCGTTGTGCCACTCAAATTTGGCTCCTTTGGTCCAAAAGTTTGCCGACCCCTGGTATAGCACAAAATCACACACACTTATTTTTATAGAAGATAAATAAAATTAGATAAATATGTTATTATTTTCGGAAACTTATCGAGCAATCCGGTTCGTAAAATTTTCCATTTCGAGCACTGGATAATCTTATCACAACACTTAAGGGCGCCTAATATTCGTTACGCTACGGTATATGTCTGCATAATGGAAATGGAAACGTGGCGGGGGTGGAAGGAAAATAAAAGATAAACATATCTTTTTTAAACAACACCGGTTTGTGACGGGAACATAAAAAAATACTACGATTTACTCGTAAGATCTTATTGTACCGATAACTTTATTTATATAATCATTCTGAAACTAGATTGCATAATATACTATATCGATGGTATGAAGATAAAGTAAATTATTGATGGCCATAAGAGATTCTGAAGAAGGTTGAAAGACGAAACGTGAAAATTTACGGCTCTCTTGATCCACACGATTTACGCATTTACTCCATATCCTCATTTGAAAATCTTCTATATATAAGATGGTAATGTTACACTGTTATGTGAACTGGTTTCACATTTATAAAATCTTACTTAATGTTTAAAAAAAATCTGTTTTTCAAGTATTTACATTATAACTAAAAAATGATCTAGAAACATTTTTCACATTACCACAATATATTGATTGGTGCGTGTAAGGAAATATAAGTATTGTATTTCTTACATTGAATTATATTGAATATATAAAATGATGTTAATATTTTTTCAGCAATGCGTATAAATTGAATATTTTGGAATAATGCTTAAATACTAAAAACAATAATAAATATCAAGATGTTTACATTTAACAGATAATTTGACATCAGAATGTTATTTATTATTAAAGTGTTGGAATAATTTTGGTCACTGTTCTATTTGATATATTAATAAAAAATAAATAAAACCGATTGTCCGGTACAAATAAAACCGGTATTATAATTCCTCGTACTATAGTAAAAGCCAGCAACCGCTACTGTTTCGGTTTTCTTTTACATATCATTTCATTCTCGAGCACGCTATTTCACGCCTTTGCCTTCCCACGTTTTGGCTTAGGTATCTTTTTTCGTTTTTACGATACGACTTTGTTGGTATTTTGCGTTAGCTAATGTTTTGCATAATCTTCATCGGTTTTATCCAGCTATAAAATGATCAATTTAATAAAAAAAATACAAAAAGCGTAACAGAGTAACGTCTTTGATAAATTGTTTTGTTTTTATACAAAAAATTAAATTTTACCGAATTTATAAATTCCGTAGCCATTAGCGTAATCGTGTATCAATAATTTTGTTTTCAACTCAATGGAATATTTTATTTATTTATAATAAGTATCATTGAATATGTAATCAGATGAGGATCTTGACAGTTTCTCAGAGATATTTTATATTTATAATATTTTTATTATTTATAATATTTTTTTCGAGCTTTTTTTTACAATAAATGATTGTTAGTCACTTACTTGAAATAATTGTAGAGCAATATATTTTTTATAAGAAATATTTTCTTCTTGCTAAATAGAATATAATATAAATTCAATGAATCGTTATGCCAAATTTTGACAATAAAATACTATAAGTAGTTAGAAAAACAAAAACTATGATTTTGTATCACTTATTTAATACAAATCTTTAAATTTGGTTTTAATATGCTTATCCGTTTTTAAATTTAATAAAATGTGAAAATAAGCAGACATATATTTTGTTAATAAATTCATTTAATTATGTATCATTTTCAGAAGGAGGTACATTGTATTAGGATAGAAGAGTAAATAGAATTTAATTAAAAAGAAGATTTTGTCTTTACATACATACAAAACCTTAAACTTTTAAAAAAGAAAACAAAACACAAAAACAACATTAAGACAAAAATGTTTTCTGCCTCATTTGACAGAGGACATTCTACTTAATTTACTATTCGGGTAGAATCAACACGCGAGCAACAATTTAAAAGACCATCCATTCCGCCTGTTTCGTTGCTAAACTCTCCCTACAGCAATTGTTTGTCAAACAGCAAGGAAAAAACCTTAACTTTGCTAATTAACATAATAAACGAATTTTTGCTCAGCCCGCAATGTTTTTTTTAGACTTTCGGCCCTTTGTCCGGGATATTTAGCTCGGAAAAAATGCATATTATGAACAAGCAGACGACGTTCTGTTATCCATTTATTTTTACGCTTTCGTCTTCAAACTATACTTCAAGCACTTTTATGGCATATAAATTACGTTATTTGGTGTAAATTTAATTTTTGTGAGCTTTTATAAGTAATTTCATTCACCATTGTAAGCACACAGATTGTCATAATACTGGTATTATACTATTACATCAAAAATATGCATTATGCGTTTAAGATCAAATTGTGTAAGTATATAGTAAGACGGCTATCTTTAAAACTATGGGCCATAGGGTCGAATCCGCGATTGGCAAATATGCATATTATATTAGTGTTTGACCCAGTATAAGAACATAATGAAAGCCTGACAAGTATTGCTCGGAAAAAAACCTGATAATATAACCTCAATTCTGTGGCGGTTGATACGGTCATCATTAAGGTATAGTAATTTTCTTTGAAAGAAGATAAATAATTAATATTTTTATAAATAAATAAAATTTAAAATGACTACTTATCAACTAAATTTACTAAAATCAAATCAATATTGTAGAACTAGGTACCTACTACTGATATTATATAACATTGCATTAGAAAAATAAATGAATTAGACTTTACATAATATAAAAATGTGATTACGGTCTGAATCAAAAAGTTATATGATGGTAGTTAAAACAATTTTTATATTATAATCTTTGAGTAACTTAGTTGTATGATATTTTGGATGTTTTAACTGAAATCATTAAAAATATTAATTATTTGATTTTTATTTAGATTATCATTCAATTTTTCTTTTTTTAATATTATGCATAAATTTATAAGTATCTATCTAGATTATTTATAATTATTATGGATGCTAAAGTCGTCATATCAAAAATTGGGTTTACTCGTCATGCTAGATGTAAAGCATCTTGATCTACCTTAGGTTAAGAGATATAGGCCATCACCTGAAAAGTGACTTGAAGACGTAAATTTAAACGTACGTTATCAAAATAACTAGTAATATTCTGATATGTATGTATATTTCAGAGGCTTTCTAAAAGTATGTGTTTTTATTGAAACTATTCAGACAACAATAACTAGATATATTTAAGAGAATATAATTTCTATTTTATAGGTAGGTACTTGTATATTTTATAAATATTAAATTAACAATTTAAAGGTATATAATAGCAAAGTATTGAATTGGAAACTTAATTAGGTTTTCTCAAAAGCTTCACAGAGGGTTATAATACTATTGTATGGTAGTAAATAAGCAGGTGTGAAACCTAGCCTCAGAAACAATACATCGAAGTGTTATGATTTTTGTTGTATTATTTACAAATATGAACATTGTCGCTTTGTCGTGTTTTGTTACTGGTGAAAAGCTTATCAAAATTTATGCTTCCGCTAGGAAGGGAAAACGCGTTCAATAAATAAGCTCCACTGTATTTTATTTATAACTAAAAAACATGTTGGAGATAAAACAAAAGCTCAACTACGGCGAATGATAATTGATTTGTGTGATACTCTGATGTCACGGAAGCCATTAAAACGTGAAAGAATCGTGCCATAAAAGTTTTTGTCACTTATTTGACGTGTACATTATAATATTTACTGCACAATTTATTATTTTAAAAGAAAATAATATCAATAATATTAATAAAATAATATAATGGCATCTTCTATTATAATGGCATCTGATAACAATTATTCAAAAAAATAATTTACACACTATATAATATGGATTACTCTATTATCCATTATAAATAGTATTCAAAGCAAAGTTTCTGTACCTATATTAAACTCAATTCAGAAATTATTGTAGAAATATTATATAGGTAGAAACTTAGTGATAATGCTTTCCTAATAAAATAAAGCTGAATAACCACAATTACCTCAGAAGTTTATCTTGTTCGATTTTAATAATCCATCATCAAATACGCAATATAACTTACATGGTTATATTATTAATTTTTACTGACAGAAAAACTGCATAATATTTTGAGTTGATATTATTTGTGAAATATTAAATAATAAATTATTATTAGCATTAATTAAAACCGGGTCCAGTTCGAGAAGAATTTATTAAAAACCATTTGTCAATCGAAATGAAACGTTGGCGATTCAAATCGAATAAGAAACGGGATATTATTCAACTGATTGTGAGTGTTTGCCGCAATAGAATTACTTCTAAATCCAATCGAGCTTTCTGGAATTTCATTTGAGCATTAGTCAGAAAGAATAATTAGCCCGAATGGTGCTTTTGTATCTCGATTGGCTAAAAATACTTTGTTGTTGTCAATTTTTCGAATTGCGCTAATTTGTTTTTCAAAAGACGGCTTGCGTTAGTTTCACGCACTTTCCAAATATTTTCAATGTTTCGCTTAAAACACATTGAAAGACAATTTCTACAGACAAGAAAATATCGTTTAAACGTATTATCGTATTTTCCTTAGCTGTAAAATAAATGTTGCGTAATTTATCAGAAGTCGCTATTTTTCCACTGCTGGAAAAATATTATTGATAATCGCTTCCATTCTTCCTGGTCTTGCTATTTTATTAATATTTTCTCAATGTTTTATATTAATAAATAAGGGCCTTATTTTGAAGGATCATATAATTTTTGAATAAGTGTTGACATCAAAAATGCCATTTTTTATTTATGTATAATGAACTTAACAAATTAAAATTAAAAAGGTTACAATATGACATGGAAAAAGAAAATAATTTTGAATTAATATCACAAAAACAAATAAATAGAAGCAGATTTAAAAAAACCAATATAAAGAGTAAATATGACCGAACTTGATGTTATGTTAAAAATTTGCAAAATAACATCTACCTGAAGTAATCTTCAATCAAGTGGAATATATCAATATTGATTTGGTTGACCACAGATTTTTAATAGCAGATTAGTAGAATAAAAAAACTAATGTTTCCTATTTATAAGGAAGTAAATATTAGGAGGATACGAGTCTAAATTGGTAAAATCGGTTAATGCGGTTGATGGATTTTATATACATACATAATAATAACTCGAAACTATCCAAACGTAAGATGTTGGTACTGAATATTATGTACATTTGATAAATTATATTTCTGTATCCTAGACCCAGTGTATCGCATGTTCATTATATTATAAACATATCCGGCATAAAAAAATTAATTAAATTTATTTAAAAAACTGAAACAAAAACATGGATGGTACAGTAGGAATTTTTCTAAATCGGTAATATTTTGTACGAAAAATATTATATTAAGTATATCATAGTATAAATAAAATAACTTCTAATCCATTAAAATTGTTGACATATTACAATATAATCATTTTGATATTATGGTTTAGATTAATATTATTACATACTCCGGCTTGCTAAAAAACAGTAAGAGATCATAATAAAACACCAACATAATATCTTAAAACAATGAAAGCTAAAAAAGAAAAATGTAAATAGTATGTGTTTATTTTTTGTTCAATCTTTTTATTTCGTAAAAAAAAACATATATTAAATAGAGTGATACAATATGGATATGAATTTATCGCCGTTGTGTAAAAGTTAGAAGGTTTATATTTGACAGCTGTCATTTAGAGAGGTGGAAAATGAATCGCAGAGCTCTAATACACTTCAGCAATATATAATTTTATAGTGCATACATTTAAAAAAAAAGAAGTTAAATCTGAGACCAACAATGTAATATTTTTTTAAGCTTAAAAAAACACTTTAGGTAAATACGAGTACGTCAATGCTGTGAACCATCATCGGATCACTTTACTAATAATAATGTTTAAGTAAGTGATCATTCAGGCACCTAAAATCTCTACCGTTGAAAACAATATAACCTTCAAACCATGTACTGTCAATAATACTAATATGCATGTGCTGACGATTAGATTTGCAAAAAATGTAAAACAAGCAGAATATGCAGTGTCAATCAAAATATGTTATATATAGAATATAGCATTATAGAATAAACGAACTGATTGAAAAAAAAAAAACTATTTTAAACGACAAAGCTCATTTACAATTAAATAGATAGGACGAGTGGATAAATAAGCCTATGTGTCATATATCGAGTACTAAAAATCCATAAATTATTAAATAACTATCAATAAATCTAGTTCTAATCACTCTTTGAACACACTCTCAATCCATCGCCATATTTCAGCCTCCCGCCATGTTTGACATGAAGTAAGTAAGTCATTTTTGTAACACCGCTGCAGTGTTAAACAGGATTGGTTACAGCAACGCATTCTGGAGTATTTCCAGCCAAATTACATTTTTATCTTTATATTTAACAGTATTTAAAGTATCTAAGTATGCTTACATATAATCTCAGTAACGTCCCGTGGGGGTTGGCAGATTGAGCGTTACTTGGGGGTGGCAGTTACTTGAAGGGCGGAAAACCGAGGAAAATCATTTAGTATAATATAGAAATAACTACCTAAACTGAGTACTTAATAACGAAAATATCATTCCGTTCAAAAATTCAGCTCACTGGGTGGAAACATAATGTATTAATTAGCTTAAAAGGTTTAACAGGACTTAATTTTAGTCAGTTTCACGATGTCTAGTTTAGTTACTTCCGTTGCCCTTCGACATTCTTGGTGACCAGAAACAACACGAGCACGGTTATTAAAAATATTGAATAAAAAAATGGGGCGGCATTTTGTCTTGGGACGTCACTGTATAATCTACATAACACTGCAAAAACTACACAAATAGTTTTACACACATATAGCACATATTATGGTACAATAACGTGATAAGTGCAAAACAAACTTTTTTTCAGGAGAAGCTTTTAAAGATTGCGAGCTTGATAGAGTCACATGGTTTCATGATTTGACATATGAGACCTTTGACAGAAACTATAAGAACTACACTTATGATATTGACGCACCAGGTGCGGAGACCTATTCCCAGCACTGGATGTGCGATATCTTCATATAAAAAGGGGACATTATCTGCAATTTTGCTTAACGCATTCCCTGCTGAGTAGATAATGAGTTTTTAATTAGGACATTTAAAATGCACGTTAATTACATCGATCGGCCGCCTGGTCATTATGCGCATGTGCGTCTTCAGCGTCCAAAGTATTAAATAACCTATCATTTTATACGCATTTAAAAATTAATGTATTTGAAATTTTCTAATTTTTTTTTTATACTTAGGTACCTACTTTTAAAAAAACTTTTACTTGTCTGGCAATTTGATATTAATTGACGAGTTTGTTAACATAGGTACGAATTATCTTTATAAACATCAGCTCAGCGATAAGAACAAAATGACAAAATTGTCGAACATCTCTTTCATAATATCATGAAAATAAAGTCGCGAAATTCTGCGGATTAGCTTACGAATATAGGTGGAAGAAAAATCTGAGAGCCTAGGCACCATATGCATTCGAGCTGAAATTCCGTGTGTAAGTTATAACCAAATTATTATTCATGTAACGTTTGCTCTGCCGAAGCCTTCGTCCTCATAAAGAAAAGTGATAACATAAAAAGCACATTTCGAATAATTCGCCAAGTGAGATTGTTTTAAATTTTATAGGATACCACTTTGCATTTTCCAAATACTTTAAACGTATACAACTTTTCGCTGGCAGCACACCAAGGAGTTTGTCCGTAGGGCAAATTTTTTGCAATGTCAGCATCGATCTATTATAACAAAACCGATTCTATAGACGCTATATAAAAAGATTTTAAATTTCTGTTAGAAAAATGTAATCGATTATGAAATATATTTTGTTATACAAATATAAGACACGATAGGTCAAAGTTGAAAAGTCATAAAATGAGAGTAATTTGTACGTGTAATTTAAGATACTGTCATAAAGAAAATGCTGTTTTAAGCAAATAATATTACAAAAATACATATTTTATGTTGATCATTTAGCTTGGAAATACGTAGAACATTGTTGTAAATTAATAATATGGCCTAATACAGGGGTTGCCAAACTTTTGGACCAAAGGAGCCAAACATGAGTGGCACAACGGTTAAAAAAATTCGAGAACCATACCTACATATATTTTTATAAATATGATTTATTTAAATGAATTAATTACATTTTATAATTGTTTATTTATTAAGCGAACAAGATTTCCCGAATAAAACTAATGTAAATATATGTTTTTATTGTTGAAATATCAAATGGAGAAAAATTTAAATTTGTCGACTTTTGCAATGGGCGGATTGAAAACAACAACATACGTTAAAGTGCCCACCACCACCCGTCATATATGCACAACCGTGGATATGCACGGCCGCTTTCTATGACGCTTCAAACGTGTCTGAAAGAAGTGATTTTAAGTGCTCATTCCGTCCCGAGACGGAACCGTACGGGACTGATGTTGCAACCATGCACCGTAGTGCTTAAAGACGTAAGTTAAGAAAGATTTTTTTTTTTTTGTTTTTTGGACTGACTCTGCTGTCCGCTGACGTTAAGCGCTTTGTGTACCCGCATACTGAGTGTCACGAATTGAAATGGATGAGTCTACAGAAGAGTCTGGACTATCCCGCTCCCCATACGACGCTTTTTGCATCATCCATCACGGAGAAAAAAATAGTTTTTATAAAAATTGGGAATTGGGAATTTGGCAAAAAGCCGCACGCCAATACCAAAAGAGCCGCATGTGGCTCGCGAGCCGTGGTTTGCCTACCCCTGGTCTAATAGATAAGGAAAATTGACATGGTCTGATGTTTTATTTTCTTTTTCGTGATATATGTACCGACATGATATAAGCGGCCGCGATAACCGAATGATACCTAAAGTGTCTGCATAATATGAAGTCGTGAGTCAAACAAATTAACACTATGTCTTTCAATATGTGTTTTTAACTCAGATCAAAAGATAAACCAAGTCGCTAATATAAATTTATTGACAAATAAATCCATCAAGAAACCATTTTGTAAAGCGGCCAAGATTCATACCGGATTGTAGAGCCAATGTATCTAGTCAAATAACTTACAGGGCTCGTCAGTAAAACTGGCCATAATACTATGTTAAAATAATTATTACAACCTCCCGTATCTATAGTGAATCTGCATAATTTAACTAAGTTGAAGGCCTATTTTACCTTTTATCCTTTTCTACTCGTCTTGGGTTCTTAATTATTTACTCTTTCTTAGTACAATCTTTAAAACATTGGCATAGGACATGAATAGGTTAATAGTTATTACGTCATAAATAAATACAATCATAATACCACGATCCCGTTGCATTGTGCATTTCACTACGAGGGGGAACGTGCAGCAACTCTATCAACTTAGTTATTACACACGCGCATTACACACTCACATACACCTCTCTAAATTAATATTTTTATTATAATAAAATCCAATAAACGGAATTCAAAGTGTTCACACGTGTTTCACTGTTAATCTACCTACATCCAATCCCACATATTCATTGAAAAAATAAAAACAAGTTTCAGAATATTTTCAAACATTTGAATCCAGACCCTCCTGATTTCGAAATCAATAATTGTAATAAATGGGCACTACTATATTAAAAATATGTTACCCAAAACGTATTTTGCATATAATATGGAATATTTTCTTCATAATAATATTTATCCGAAACCTAGATGTTTCACCGCTACTGTTTTACTACTACTACTACGATACATTCTGTCTTTTATTCACATGGCTTATATAGTCGTGTTGAAAAGGGAAAAAAAGGAAATAAAACTTTGTAACTTCGTCGATCAATCGGGGTTTAGGGTAACCCTGTGCTCGTTAAGTGCTCCTCGGCTATCACTGTACGACTGCATTTGTCCTGCGGCTATCCATTCTATGAGCGAAATGTCCAGCCCATTGCCATTTCATCAGTTTGCTAACATTTATCTAATCGCGCAATCATGTCGGTGTGCTGGCCAACTGGTTTATTTTGTGGGGTTTCTTCGTTATCATCAACATGCATCTGTCCGCATAACATTACGCTACTCTTCATTTTTGAAATATTTTTGCATGCATATAACATGGAAACTGTTGGTAGAAATTGGTCAAATATTAAATTTATATTGGCATAACCAAATATTAAGAAGCAGGATGTATGTATCCATGACTATCTAAAGTATTTTTATATGTGTATATTACCAATATAAAAACAATAATATATAATTATTTAACATAATAAATCACTATATTAAGATATGTATACAAATGTGATGACGATTATTTTGTACTTATAAACCTACTTATTGTTTTATCTTTACAGTGTAAACAAAATGTCTAGGACTTCTGTTAAGAAAATATCTAAAATACTTATTTGAAGCTGGAAATGTCAGAAATGCGCGACTTAATTCTCCCAAAGAAAGATATAAATTTAATTCCAGTTGTATCTTTATTAGATCGGCACCGAAACAAAGTCATTCTTAAGTACTTTAATTCAAGAAAATAAAAATAATCGGTTGCTTTATCAAATATTCGTAACGACAAAATAATTTTTGTTGAGCAAAGTAGAAAAACTATGTATATTTTCTCTTGTATAATTAATTGCGTTTTATCCTATAAGCTAAAACTAATATAATATAAATAATTATAACTGTTAATTTAAAAAAGTTTTAATCTGGTTGAATTAGTAAGTAATTATATAAAAATAATATTTTATGCGTTAGCAATCTTGAACACATTTCTTTTATTCAACTTATAATAAATCACAAGATTTGAGAATATAACATTTTATAATAATGTATTATTGAATATTCATAATTTGACAATACCTAAAATAATATAATAGTATACCTACTAGAAAAACATATTTTGAAAAAAAAATACGACACCCGACGGGACTTAAACGTGTAACCACTGGATTCGTGCCATTGGCAAAAGGTTTTTCTGGAAGATCTATATCTGAGGTCTTCTCAAATTATGTATATTCATAACATTTCTTATTAATAAATTTAATATAAAATGCCAGTTTGTACTTACATGTTTTGATATTTACGATTTTACTTGAACTTAATTACATAATTATGACTAACTATATTGTAAAATGTAAATGTTATATCAATGAAGAATTACCAATATATAAGGTTATTGGTTTAAAAGCCAGTAACCTCATTTTTACTTATTTGATCTTATTCTCAATTCTGGTTCTCTTACGTAGGTATGTTATTATTATATGTTTATATTAATAGACTACCAAATTTATATTTATTTACACGTGTTAAAAAAATAACTGAAGATTGATTGTAAAGTCGAATATACCTACTCATCAGCCGCCATATTTTGTATGTTTCTGGTACCTTACTTCAACATTTTTTAATAACTTTACTGCGTTTTCATCATTCGTTTTTTTGAAGTTATACTTCTTTAGGCGCGTTTGGAAAATCAGACCAGAGTGTATTTTTGGGGTGTAACATGTTACACATAATTCATTTTTTCACACAAAAAAACACACTCGATTGGATTCGAACCAACGATTGTTCGGTTATCAGCCAAACGCACAACCATTAAGCCACAGAATTGTACTGCAATCGTGGCGATTATATAGTATAATATTATAGTTTAGAATTGTTCCGTTGCTAGGCAGCGAATTTATTATTTTTCGGCCATTTGCAATTCCTTAGGTAAAAAAACTATTAAACGTCATAGTGGAAGTTGTTACCTTAAAAATAAAAAAAACAACGATAAATAATTATATTATTTAGTACCTAATATAAGTTAAAATGTATAGAAATAAACCAACGAGCTAGTCGAAGAATCTAGGTTATCACAAGTTTTGTTTTTGTTTTGTTACGCCAAAGAAATATAACTTCTAACACGCGTACATAAGTACAAACACCGATTTTTTTCTCGTATTTACAGATATGTTTGCAGAAATAAAATATTATATTTATAGTACTGAACTTGCGTGAAAGTTTTTAATGATTTTTGCAAAATGGCGAATTATGAAAAAAGTGACTTTGAAACAAATAGCTTAAAAATAAATTGTTATTTAAACCATAAAATGAGTCTTAGAGGAAAATTGTGATTCATTGTGTTTTATTGCTGGCAACTAAAATATTTCGCTTTTATGACTTGCGTGCAATTTGTATTCGGGTGAGAGCATAAAAATAGTACCTATACCTACATATTCAAAATGCTGCACTGAGAATTTGTACATTCCTCATTGAAAAATATACCGGTCATCGTCCTTTGCCAATATTCTACTTGGAGGCTGTACTGACTGGTTGTATATACTTGTGATTGGTACACAGACCAGTTCCGCCCACGACACTTCCGTCCATTCATTATTATAGCGTTTTATTCACTCTGCATTTTGCAATCTGTTCGATGAACGAAAACTGGTCGAGCGCTTTTGCAACGTGAGACTATCTTTAGAGTACTATTTGAATGAAACTTTTACCTGTGTATGACCAAAAATAAACAACTCACTTGAAAATGAATGCTAGGTAACCTCATAAAATATAGTAATTTGTGAGTTACATCTGTAAAAAACATGAAATATACAAATGATTTATTTGTAAAATGAACTAAATGGCAAAATACTTTCAATAAAATAACAAAATACTCTAAATTTATGTATATTTTGAGATATTTTTTCATTAAAATTGAGTTTATATCTGAATGAATGTTTATAATATTACTTTCCACTTTTTTACAAATAAGCGTTTAAGTAATTGAAATAATAGAGACGTAATGTAATTATGTTTTTTCTCTTTTACTCTTATAAACAATTTAACAACGTAATTATTATATTTATAACTGTTATTGACGCTTGTCAGTTATTATTAGTTACATTTTTATTGTACATTATATGATATAAAATGGTTTATTTCGTAATTTATATGATTTTTAATTATTTTTAAATGCATGATGATGTTGTACGTTTTACGTGACGTTGTATAAGTAATATATTATAAAGTAAGTAAGTAGTATATTATATTCTTTTATTAAATGCATTTAGATATCAATTTTAATTAATGTAAACTACGTTTACACAAAATAATTTGGTACATAATAATATTATTAGGAAAGTTCAGAAAATATTTTTATTGTCAAAAAAATTGAATCGGAAATACTAAATTATTTGTATTATGTTTGCTTAATTCGTTACTAAATGTAGGTTATTATAAATATTGTTAAATATTATGATAAATTTACTGTTGATATATAAATATTACCTGAAAATAAATCAACTACGATTTACGAAATTTATAATATTCTAAGTACTGTTCTTATGTTGAATAAGAAAGTATAACTGAATAATATAATGAAATTGGTATTTTAAAAGATTAAAAACTGCTTTCACAATAAAACTATTAATATGTATAATTTATATACTTACCGATTTTTTAATACAATATTAGGTAGGTAAAATATAATAGTTATACAATTCATATATTTATATTATATAATATGTACTTGTATAATATTTAACAATCAGCGTTCTTATGTTGAATAAGAAAGTTTAACTGAGTACTATAATGAAATTGTTATTTTAAAAGATTAAAAACTGTTTTTACAATAAAACTATTATTATGTATAATTTATATACTTGCCAATTTTTAATACAATGTTAGTTAGGTAAAATATAATAGTTATACAATTCATATATTTATATATATGTACTTAGTACTTGTATAATATTTAACAATCAAAGTTGCATCAAAAGTCTACGAACAGTATAATAATATAATTAATATCACCCATGATTATTTCAACACAGAAAATACGAGATACAAGTAAATTAAACGAAAAAAGCTAACACCGTTAAATAAATGGCAACATTGCGCAAAGGCTACACTTACTGCAGTTCATGAATGAAACGTGCTAAAACCAGTTCCGTGTGGGCGAAATTATATTACTCTGCACATTTACATAATATCACAAAAGTGATGTTTTGTAGGTCTTATTTTCAATTTTTACATTTATCAATATGACTGTTAATTCGATATACAAATCTTTGTTCAGTCTTATTGAAAAAAAAACTACCCGTTGATCACTATTAGTATTTATATTGCTTTCAAAATAATCTAAGTAGGTATAACAAAATGTACTTAATATATTTACACTAATTAATACCCATACCCGAAAATGTATCAAAAGTATGCTTATTAAAAATATTTTTGCTTTATTGGTAAGATTAAAAATATATTTTTACCTACTTTAAATAAATCGAGTGAATTTAACTAATTTTCACCTAATATTAAATAATTCAATAATTCTAATGTAAGACAGAGTAATGATATTTTTTTTCATTGTCTAGTTCCTTTGTCCACGACGGTCAATTTTTACCACATACTTTTAGATATACCTCAAAAGATAGTGATGTAAAATAATTATATGATATACAATGATACTCATTTCTATATTGACACAATTGTTGGACAAACTTAATTTTGGTTTAGGACATATTATACATACGTAATAAGATACATAACGTTATTTATCAGCGTGATATTTTAAATTGAATAACTTCTTATTAAAACAAAACAATTTCTTGTAGATGAGTATTATGGCACTATACAAGAAAAACAATAAAACAATAAGTTTGTTTTTACGGTTTATGTAACAAAGTAAAAATATTTTCTCTATTCCAATTTATTTCATTAATACGTTCCAAAGTTTTATAACTCTGATTACTTTGAAATAAATGATAGAACGCTACTTAGTTTAGAAAGTTTATTTCTCATTATACTATGAATCAATTAAACTTTACTTCATTATGAAATTTCTTTGTACAGTTACTTAATTATTAATTTTCACCTAAATAATAATAACAAAAGAGATGGAAAGTATTTAATTTAAAGGAACAATTTTAAAGCATTTATTAATATTTACCGCGTAAGGTTACTATATACATAATATAAAAATATCGTCAAATTGCAAATCCAGGGAATACATAAGAGAGAAAAATACTCTTTGACAGACAATATACTATAATGAGTTAAAAAATTAAATCAAAGCTTTTCGCACAAATTACCTTGCTAGTAATTTTAATAATCAAACAAAATTTATATTTTTAATTGTAAAAGATTTTAAATATTTCCATTTTACGAGTTTGATTTTTATTTGAAAGATCAAAAAACAATATTTTGGAAAAAGAAGAAAATTAGTGAATTAATTTTATTAGACCTTTTAATTTTTTAAAGATGGGTAATTATTTTTAAAAGGCATAACATAGACTATGCTTGTGCTAGGAAACAATTGGGTGAACCGAGAAGCCATCTTAATTGCTTTTTTGTGTTTAATATTTAAGTTCTATCGAGTCGCAAGGAATTAGGCCTCTTAAGAACTTCAATTCAAATGAGTCACGTAAAAGTCGTTTTCGTTTAATTTTTTTCCCGTCTGAGAAAATATTTTTTGTAACGACTTACAGAATAATATGCAAAAAGATGAATATTGAATTTCATAAAATGCTAATTCAAATGGTTTCCTCGAGATATTTTTTATGGCGTTATTAATTTCCAAGAGTTTTTTTTTACGCGTTTTAGTTAATTTTAACATTATTTTTATTGTAATTCTCAATTTAATACTGAAAGTGCGTAAATTAGTTTAATAAGCTAAAATCGTATTGTCAACTATTTTTGACTAATGAATTTTCAATGAAAATTTTAATCATATTGGTTGACTATTACTGTTTTTGGTATTGGTATTTGGGATTTGACCATCTAGTCATCTCTTTCTTTGTAATCATTTTGGGCTCGTTACATAAGATTTTCTCAAGAAAAAAAAATTGAGGAAGGAAGGAGAAAAAAGATACTTAAATACACAATACCCGTGAAAGTTTCAAGCAATGTATCTTACCTGTCACTATAAAAATAATATCACCTTTTTAGTGATATAATAATCTACTTCTATTTTTTATACGTAATTTACATTATTAAAATCGTTACTACTATCAGTACAGACATTGAATGAATGATGACATTATTAATAACAATATTATTATTATATTTAATTCCACATTGAAAGATAATATAGTACGAGTATATTATTAATTTTATTCAATTAGATAATTTGACAAATTCAGTCGTTAAATAATATCTTCTCTCTCTCGACTATGTCCGATCCTAATAGGATCATATGGGCCTCCACAGAGTAGAGGTTTGTATTAACAGCCACTTTGTCAACCTATCAGGTCCATTCCCTGACCCACACACAAGTTGAAAAACAATATGTGTACTTGCCAGACCCAGGATTCAAACCTGGGACCCACGTCTTACATCCACAATATCTTACGGTATTTAATTAGAAGATTTTCTTCACATACATATTAGAAAAAAATAATTATCGGAATGCCAATTAATTAATGACGAAGTACTTATCAGCTTTTGTGTTATTTGTCAGGTCTTTGTGTAAAGACATTGTAATGCAGAATTGAAATAAAATATAATAATAATAATTATTAATGCAGCCGAAGGCAATGTTGATCATTATTTAATTATATGATATATATTTTTTTATTTTAACTAATGAGAATAAATATTGATTAAATAATAATCCAAGAATGATAGTTTAATACTTTGGACGCTGAAGACGCACATGCGAGGAATGACCTGTCGGCCGATCGATGTAATTAACGTGCATTTTAAAGGTGCTAATTAAAATCTCATTATATCGTCAGCAGCGAATGCGTTAAAGAACGTATTTTATGTTTAATAATTTATTAGATAGCAGTAAAATCTATGATTTTTTTATATAATTGAGTTGTAAAGATTTTCTGAAACAGTTCTGAGATAATAATTTTTATTTCACACAAGTTTTATTTTTACTGCACTGTCTGCGTTTTTATAACACTACGCGTATCTCATAATATATTGTATCAAGCTGGCCAACTGACTAAAGTCACAAAGGTCACAATCTGTAGCACAATTCAACCTTTACTGATACACAGAAAACGCAATGCCTGCATAAAAAAATGTAAACAAAAAAACAGTAACAAGTGCTTTTCACGTTTTGGAGCGGCCGGTTTGTTTGTAGGAAAACAGTTTGGAGAATATTCTCGCAAGGATATCACAGAGACATAGTAGCGGTTCAAGGTGCAGAATTTTAAATTTCTTCAACAGACCTTACGGCATAATGGAATTCTGGCATCGAACGACAATTTCCACACTGTAGGCAAAAATAAAATTCATTTGAAATACTTTCGGTTGAAAATAGAAACTTTTTTTTGAAATCTCTTGCCTTAAGATAAAAATATTTATCATACATATCTATCAACCATAGTTATATTATCACTAAATGTTATTAATATATTTAAAAAAAATATATAATCTTTTCAAAAGATTTAGTGTTTACATACATTAAAAAAAAAAGATTTTTACCGAGCCGAATTCTAACCAGATTTCGGCTAATGTTATTTATTGATTAAACAATCTGCACTATACTAATCACGACCAAATTTACAAACAACCGTGTGACCAAGGTACAATGGCCAATTCCATTAAATTTCCAATACGTTACCATTGTTTTCTCAGTATTGACAATGTTACATCCCTTGAATGTATTAATATAACTAGTGTAATTATTATTGTTTATGATCTAATGATCTCTTATTAGGGCTTTGACGATGTATACACCTATTGATTGTATTATTAGTGCTAGGGGTTTTTTACTAATACTTCAACTATTCATAATTAAATTTGTTTTGTTATATTTTTTATTGCGATCCTTGACTTAATAGGTAGGTGATAAAGTTTTTGCCTACTTCATTGTATTAATTTATTATATAAGTTAGAATTAACTGTATTTGTTGTCAGTGTGTATTTACTTTTTGGTAAGTGCACATGGTGCCTGATGATGCCAATATGCGAAACGACTCAAATAAAATAGTACAAAACTAAATCCATTAAAACATATATTTTTTCTATTATCTATGTTTCTGTGGTTCCAAATTATGTATGACGATTATCTAATACCAGATTTTAAAATCTTCTCATTTATTCGTTGAATAGTTAAGTAAATAAAGTTTATATTATATAGTTTATAATATACTTAAAAAGATATTTTATTACCCGTTAATTAATTATTTCATAAAGTAAGCTTTATCAAGTATTTTGTAGGTACCTATAGTATTTGATAAATCTCATTATGATTGAAATATACCTATATCGCGAAGTGTATACAGATGTATTGGATACCAAGTATGCACTTAATTGATTATTCATTTTATAAAAATTCATTTTAAAATCATCATAAAAAAACCCACTATAGAGTAGGTTATAATTAGCGCTCGCCTTTAATGCTATGAACGCGGGTTCGAATCGTATGTTTGAAAAAAATACATATATACTATTTTTCAATGTTGTGTTTTATCCAAAATATCCAGTATGTCTACTGCAATGGCTAACAACCATTATTGTGAAAAAAGTATATATTAATGTATCTTTCAATCTGTTGAGGCCCGTATGATTCTTTTAGAAGTGAAATTAAACAATCAGACCATTACAGTATCCTACTAATTTAGACTCTCTCAAAAGGTGTTGGGTAAATAGAAAATGAATAATGATTCTTGTGTTGTAAAATTTGTTACAAAATTTCATTCCAACAACGATGAAAGCCTACTATAAGTAATCCATGGATTATTGTAAGGGTCACTGAAAAATATACATTGATGTTAATTATAATAAGTACGAAAAATATATTATCATACTTAAATACGAAAGACCAGTAGATTTTCTTCATTCATTTATTCTTATGGTAGCATTGCATATATTGTATCAGAACATTTATATTCAAATAAAATCATAGCCACAGTCATAAACAATTAAAAATATTTATTAACAACTTTTACAGCAAAAAGACGCCAATAGTAAGACCCACTGGCAAAGCTGCAATCCAAGCCATGGAATTTTCATCAGCTTGTTTGATGGCAGAAAGTCCCGGACTCATGGAAGGCATGACATTCATCACATAACGCAGAGGTCAATCTTATACATTTATATTCAAGATCCTTATTATACCTGTTATCCGCACATCGAGTATATCCACAGCATATACGATTTGAGCCTAATTTTATGAAGAGTTGAGCTTATGGAAGCTATATCATTCTGTCTATCATCAGTTAAGATTTCCTTACCCTATAATCTAGAGATGGGTGAACTTTTAAGGAGCCTACTCGTAACTTATCTAAACTCATAAATTATTTGACCCAATTCCTTTCCTGCCATCCATAAGGCTTTCTTAATTTTAGTTTATTAAATGAGATTTTAATATATAGACTTTATTATAATACTACAATAAAATACAAAATGATAAATTGACAAAAAGAGATAAATATTATATGACATGTGTGTACTATTAATACCAAAATTAATACTCTAAATCTATGCCCAAATTCCCCACTAATCTCAAGCTCATATAAAAAGAGCTAGTGAGAAACGCATATGATGCACGACATATTTTGAATCCTGGCTTGATTCGGCAGCCGAGCATCCACTCTCTGAATCTAACTAGAAAATTTTCTGTTGAATTATTATGCTCAATATGCTCAAACTTGTACTTGATATGAAGTAAATAAAAAACAAACAAATGTAGAATACTGAAATGTCATTTTGACATTTCATTTTGATTCCCATACTAACGCTCGTATATATTAATAATTTAGTTGCTAGGACCACTCCCTTAGCAACCAATAATAGTCTTTTACTTTTTACGGATTTTTCTGAAATAACTTTCCATACAAAACAGAATTAACTAAAAATGAATAATTCAATTACGCTTAAAGATGGCTAAAAGTATTAAAATAATGCATTAGCATCGTGTTCTGATATATTCTTAAAATTTAAAATGTCTAGATAGTCGGGAAGTTAGTTAAAAATCGATTGCAAGATTTGTACTGTACAAACAACCGCCGGACAAACAAGAATATGAGCTAATAAAAACGTTGTAATAAAAAAATTATGTGAAACAACTTTCATAAACGGAATAATATTCTGGTTAATCTGAAATATAGTTATTTGTCATTTTCTCAGCTTATGGTATACGGACAGGGAACAAGAGTTGTGGAAAATGGTATAGATAGCCAAATACAATATCAAAAAGTACATCAATTGAATAAGATAAACATAACAAGCAATTATAACCTAGACGGTATGGTTTAAATACAAATTTCGATACCACTAGTTCAATATCGCCAAAAACATCAAATCACTTTAGTTCCATAGACTCTTTTCTTTATTAAATGTATCACTTTCGAGCCATTTAACAATGAAACAAAACAAAGGCGGGTTAAATCTCTTTAAGAAAAGTCTTCGATCAAACACTTACGGGGCGCTTTCACCAGGCGAGTGTTCTCATGTGGACTTAGTAATATCCACCACGCAAAGGTGTCAGTGCTGGTCATGTCAGACCACAGACAAGGCCAGAGGGTTATTTTTGACCCAACTTTGTGGGAAAACTAGGCTTAATATTTGACAATGACGGGAAAAACGCAATCAGAGCCGGCATTTGAATTTTACCTTTCTCACCAGATTCGTTCTATAATGGAATATAAATTAATTTTTCAGTTTAATGTCTGCATAATTTCCACCCGGAGAAACAATAATAACTGGGGAAATGGTAATTTCTTATTTTGAGAAAACACGAATTTACTGTTTCATTTTATCACAATATTTTATTGAAATCAAATGGTTTTTCTACAACAACAAAAATATTCGAAGCGATATGAATTATATATTAATATATTTTAATATATTTTGAATAAATAAATACTATAAAAAATGAATGTTCTAACTGCCAAGATAAAAGTTTGTTATCTTTGCGCACTTCATTAACTAATAATAATAATATTTTTTTTTATTCAACGAATAAGACACAAGATTCGAGAATGTAACATATTGAATATATATAATTTTAAACATATCGTGCATATTATACATACATAAAAGTCATCTCGTAGAAAAAAATACGACACCCGACGGGACTTGAACCTATATCTGTTGGATTCGGACCAGTATGCTTTTCAAGTCCCGTTGGGTGTCGTATTTGTTTCTACAAAATGATGCTGTCTAGTGTGTATATGCATGAGATATTTTCAAATTTTGTATATTCAATAATAATTAAGTCACCTGTGTATATAGGTAATATAGGTATCTAGATACTATACACATATCCCGAATATCCCACACAGTATGTCACTCAAACTAAATTTAATTTAATAATACAAAACTTTAATTGATTTAAATTTAAATATGAATTCATAAAAATTTATATTCTATTTTTTACAACTAACCTGGGAAAATAAACTACGCGTAGTACTTAATTTTTTATTTGTACTTACATTCATCAATTTTCTATGTTTTTTTTTCAAAACCAGTTACAAAAATTTTGGGTGTCTGTTTGTGTAACAATAACTTGTAAGTACACTTCATCATCTTATTAGAGTTATAATAGTTCTCATCGAGCTCTGTTTGTAGCATATACAGTAATTACTGTTTGTGTTATGATCGTGCACAACCATAATTTGGTAAATTTCTGTAATATACATGAAAATAAATCAACATCATAAACATAGGTATAGGTACAATTAATTTGAGGGTGCATCATATTAAAAATCATTCAATATCACATTTTATGCATCTACAATATAATATATCGACACAGGAATTATCGTTGATTACTGCTGTCAACCTGTCATTCATCATACCTGATAAACCTTTTATGCATGCCGGTCTTTACAGCCACGACTACGTCTCAACGCGCAAGGCATTTTCCTGTCATTCACCCCTATTACAATATACATACCTGAGCTAAAGTCTTTGCCCCTGATACTAACCCAGGTAGCAGTACAGACAAACCAATAAAAGGGCTTATTGGGAATGGTAAAATTCAGTTATAATGGTATATTATTACTCTCAAGTTTAAGTAAACGCTAATATTTTAAGTCGAACAGCGATTATTATCTATTCAAAAAAATATATTCATACATGAAATCCTTTTCTACTACTTAATACTAGTTAAATTCATCATAATCAAATAGGATACCTGTCGCTTTACTGAAAAAGCATACTGATAATAAATAATCTAGCAGTTATTGGTTCAAGTCTCGTCGGGTGTCGTATTTTTTTCTATAAGAGATTTTTTCTACATGTTTTCAAATTATGTACCAGTGTTCAGTATATATTATTATATGTGTTTAAACTGTCAATGGCTTTTTTGACTATATACAGTGACATAAAACTTGGTATATACACCGTTTCATTGGAGTGAAAATATAATCTTGTAGGCATTTTCTATAAATTCTAAATTAAATAAGAATTTAACAACCCAAAGTCGTCACTGACGTATTGGGGGGCAAAATATCTCCATCTTATATGACGATGGCGTAATAACGATGTTTTTAAATTTAAAAAACATATTTTGCGACCATGTGTACCTTTTTTTAACTATCAATGATTGCTCTGACGCTTTAAACCTTTATAAAACTTGTATTTTGACAATTTATAATTATTTTCTTTTGTTACAAAATGTTTTTAAATTCTATATAATTAATAAATATCCAAAGTGACAGAGATTTGGTGAGATAATATATGTTTTCATAAAATATATCATTAAGGTAAGACTAAAAATTATAAAGGAAGGGGAATAGACGTGTACGAAACTAAAGTGAAGTTTCCTTAGTTCCACCATCTCAGAAATTGGCTCAATAATACAATACGTGAAAGAATCACTGCAAATGATGTAAAATAAAGAAATTTACCCCAATAACATAACCAATCATTGACAAAAGATTGAATTACACTTAGAAGACGTTGACAAATATAAATATACAACAATTTTGTTATTTAGATTTTTTTTATAATATTTTTGTTGTCGTGTTTAAGTTGTAATAATTGCAAAAAGATATTTACAATAATGTTCAAAGAGCGAGGATATCTCTATAAAATTTATCTTCGCAGCGTAAATAATCTACAACTATTTTAATTTAGGAAATTGTTTTCGTTTGTTCTAACTAAATATTTAATAATTCAATAGCCATCTTCTTAATAGTTATTTCGATATTGAAGTCGTATTATCTGAGTTCACTGTATATAGAATATTTAGGTGAAAGCTATTACCGTAAATAAAGTAGTTTAGTACTCGGCTAGTGCTTAATACACCGATCTTGATAAAATATTTATTTTTCCAACGTTTTCTTGTCCACATTGAATACATTTGGTATATTTCATTAGGTACCTAACCAGTTAAAGTTTAAGATTATACCGATACAGAAACTTATTAATTAATTCATGTATACAAGTAACAGTGTTTGTACGTTTAATAAACAAATACTCAACTTTCTATGATTTTCTTTGATACTATTTTAAAAAATAAATTACAATGTATTTAATTAAACTTTTCTATCAGTTAACTCGATGAATTTTTCATCAGACAATTACTCAAAAGATCCCTTTCATAAAATATTTCTGAATATTGTTAAAAAGCGAGTTTTAAAAAGATTTTTCAGCTGACTAGTTTACAAAGACAAATGAGTAGAAAGATATTTGCATAGTTTATTTCGTTATACTGACTTGTTCAAGCTCTACAAGGCACAAAGTGGTTGTTAAAATATATAATCAAAATCTTATTTTGCATGGTAGAACTTCTGTATAATAAATAACGAGAAAAATAATTGCTTAATCTACAAAACTAGAAGAACCTAGCAGATTTCTTTTAACTGAATATCTATATTTGACATGTTTCAGAACATTTTCAATTTCGTATCAAACTATGTCGTCTAAAAAGAATAAAAGTCGTTTATCATTTTAGTTGGAATCTTTACTAAATCATGGATCTTATACATATAGTGTATTATCGCTTATTTGTGCGCAATGAATCTTTCGTTGTTAGACTAAGCAAAGGCTAAAGTGCTCACCAGCAGTTTTAAGCTACGTATTATCAGAACATGTTTTTCCAAACAGACGTCAATAATCTCAGATTAAAATTACAGAATTCAAAAGAAAGTTTGTTTATTACTACATGACAATATAATATATTGGTGTTACACTAAATATAAATATGGGATTTTTATTAGACTTTGTTACAATTTAATATTTGTATACAATAATGCGTTTAAATATACATATTATTAACACATATTTAATGATAATATTTAATATTCATAACAAATGAAACAGATAAACAAAAGTTTTAGGGGGAAAAACTGTTGATAATTTATATGTCTACGCTGTGGTATTATTATATTTTTAAGTTACATTCGTGTATTACATACGTTCGTTATACAAAATAAGCCGTGGAATACTTTACCTTATTCATGAACGCTTATTTTACGTCAATATTGTTTGTTTCGACGTGTACCTGCCAGCTATCTTTAATTAAAACAACATAATGTATTATTGCAGCGAGACAATACAAAACACGTATATTTAAAGTAGCACCGTCGTAACATAACATTCGAAACATAATTAAGAATGAAACATTAAGTTATATTTAAATTAGTTTGGTAAAATGACAAAATATAATAACTACTAAGATGTTTCATAATATTTTCACCGATAAAAGAATCATGTGTTTTATGTTATGTATGTAACGTATGTATTGAACGATAAAATAGCGCAATAGTTTAAGTATGAAGTATTAAGTGTATACGTACTTACTACTTCCGTAAATTGGTAACCTTAAACATAAACACATACTAAACTCACGAAAGTCGTATGCAGGACGTAAAGCTTTAAAGCATTAATGACTCAGAAAGCTGAGTTTGTAATACGTACTTTAAAGTTAGTATGTACCAACCTTCATTATAATAAAATAAATATAAATGTTTTTCAAATACACATTTTAATTGGTTAATTTTAAGCTACATAAAGATCGTGAAATTTAAAAGGGTACGTATTTTTTTGCTCTTTCTTCTACCGGTTACCGTTTTTTCACAAGAAAACCGATACAATAAAAATATTTTGAAATAAAATTAGTGAAAAAATATGATGTTTTATTTTACATGCAGAAACAGTATGTAAGATAATTGGCATTACAAGTAATTTCAATACTGATAAAGCCATCATGACCTCAACGACAAGATCAATAACGCTTCCTACATTGAAATATCCTACGTCTATTCTATTATTCCAATCCAATTTAAATAGTTCCCGTAAGGTTGCATATCTCGTATGTACATATTTCCAATATGGTATAATCCACTCTATATAATTCAAAATTGAGACTAACATTGGTTAATTCAATTATTTTAAAGCACTCATTAATACAAAATTATATGAAAATAAATTTTATGGAATGAATTAATTAGGCACCTAGAGTATACGCTTTATAACTTTGCACTTATTTTGTACTTATTACTACACTAATACGCCTGTTTGCCTGATAACCTTGGATAAAATTAGATCAAATAATATTCACTTGTATCATTATAATATGTAGTAATAAATAAATAATATATTAGGTATGTAAAAAAATATGTTTAGTATACATTATATCATTTTCATCCTGGAGCTGGAGTGCAAAGTTATGAAGTGGCATAATATTAATACTATCGACCGAGGATACTTGATGGAATTTGAATTTAAATCCATTAGAATCTATAGATATATATTGTGAAATGTCATTTTCGTCGTATTTTCGTTAAAAATATGCACTAAAAGGATGCATTATTTATTTTGTTGCTGTCATTTTTTGGTAGAAAAGCATGGTAAGTAAGTAAGCACTATATTAAAGAAATAACAAATAGGTACCTAATATTGTTACTGTTTACCTTTGGTTCACTTTCTTTATTTTTTTATCTCATGACCAATTTCGTTTTTATGAGACTTTTAATTTGTAACAAAAAAATCTTGTCGGCTACTCTTCTTCTTTGCCCATATCCGCCCCTTAACTGGAGCATATGGACACCACGCGGCGCCTCCAAGAATCCCTGTCGCTCGCCAGTCTTCTTGCTTCGTTCCAGGTCAAACCAGCATCCCGTAGCTCCGCCGTATACACTCTGTAGATTGTATTTAGCGGCCTTCCAGGACGCCGGAATCCGGTCGGCTTGAAGAACAGGCAAGCCAGGTTAAAGTTCTCTTCTGGCATCCGCAGCACGTGGCCGAGCCAGGTCCAACGTCGCCTCTTCACTTTCAGCGTGATGAGAGGCTGCTTGGTACGTTCTCTTATCTCCTCGTTGCTCCTAAAGTCATACCACCGCACACCCAGTATTCGTCGCAAACATCTGTTTTCGAAGCTCAGTATACGGTTGTTCTGAGCCTTCGTAAGGTGCCATGATTCGCTACCGTAAAGCAGCACCGTCAGAATGCAAGCGTCGAATAGGCGGCATTTGGTTTTGACCGAGTACAATCGTGAGTCCCAGACATTTCGCATCGAGTTGAATGTTGCTCCAGCCATTCCCATTCGGATAGCGAGCTCTTTCTGCAAAATGCCATCTCCCGTGATGTGTACCCCCAGGTACTTGAAGCTGTCGACGCTCTCGATGCTCTGTCCATCGCTAATCAGAGGGAAATCTGGATCAGGACAGGTGCTATTGCACAAGACGTTGGTTTTCTTCGCGTTGATTTTCAAACCAACGCGAGAGGAGTTGTTATGCAACCTGTCGATTGTCTCTTGAATGCCCTCGATTGAGTTGTCGAATAGGACAGCATCATCGGCGTATTCCAGGTCGCATAGCTTCACCGTGGGGGTAACAGGTATGCCTCGGTCGGGTGGTATTGACTTCCGTAGTATGAAGTCAAAGAGAATGATAAAGAGAAACGGTGCAAGGACACAACCCTGTCTGACTCCGGTCGTGACCCCGAACCATTCCGTGACAGTGTCTCCAATTCTGACACAGCATTCGCTATTCTCGTGCAGGCTTTTGATTATGGCAATGATCTTGGGAGGGATCCCGTATGCTCCCAGTATCATCCAGAGGGAGGGGCGGTGCGGACTGTCGAAAGCCTTCTCATAATCCACAAAACAGCAGGCCATCGGACTGTTCAACTCATGGCTCTGCTGGAGAAGACATCGAAGGTTGTGGATTTGGTCTGCACACGCTCGACCAGGTAGAAACCCGGCTTGGTTTTTCCTGAGGACGTGCATTATTGGGTCCCTTATTCTCATCAAAATGATGTTTGCCAAAATTTTTCCCGGAACACTGAGTAGCGTAATGCCTCGGTAATTGTCGCAGCTTAGAGGGTCACCTTTTTTAAGAAGTGTGATGATTTCACCGTTCACCCAGTCCCTTGGGCAGCGCTCTTCTTCCCACACCTTTGTCATCAGATGAAACATAGGGTGCAGGATTGCGCTCAAGCTGTACTTGAGGAATTCAGGATGAATCCCGTCTCCCCCCGGTGCCTTTCCGTTCTTGAGCCTTTTCACAGCCGATTTTATCTCGGTGTGCGTGGGCGGGCAATCGGAAATGTCGGTCGCTCGGGGAATGTCCAAAAGTAAAGCTTCCGCAGATATGTCAAAGGGATCCAAGGGGGGTGGGCGGTTCAGCACTCCGCAGAAATGATTCTTCCAAATCTTCTTGACGCATTCTGCGTCAGACTCTATTGCTCCACTGGGACCACGAATGGCTCCGGGAGTCGGTGGTCGCCTGCCGCAGACTTCACGGGTGATTCGGAAGAGTTTCCTGGTGTCATTTCTGCTTGCTGCCTCCTCTGCCGCTTCAATTTGCCGGTTCATAAAATTGCGCTTGTCCAACCGCACGGATCGTTTGACTACCCTGTCTTGGGTCTGGTAGTCAGTCCGGCGGTCCTCGGTTCGGTCGGGGTCTCTCTCCTCGTCTCTCAGGGCTTTCAGCCTGGCTCGTTCACCAATTTCAACCCACGTTTCGTCAGACATCCACTTTGGCTGCTCACTCCTTCTGGTACCAAGGACGGTACGAGCCGACGACACAATCGCACTCTTTATGAGGCTCCAGTCCGCCTCAATGAGGTCGGATTCAGATTTGTGCCGCTCGTAGATACGATCTACACTATCTCGTACAGCAGTTTCGAAGTCGGTCCGAATTCTTCGGCGTCGGAGCTTCTCAACGTCAATTCGTTCGCACTTTGGAGGCCTCGCCTGGCGACTGAGTTTTACTCGGATGTTTCCAATAAGTAACTCATGATCGCTATGGATATCGGCGCCTCTGTAAGTACGCACGTCGAGAAGTTCCTTTCGGTGCTTCAAGCTGTATAAGAAGTGGTCAATCTGCGTCCTCGTGCGTCCATCAGGAGACGTCCACGTATATTTGTGAATGTCTTTGTGGGGAAAAACAGTGCCTCCGATTGCAAGCTCGTTCAGAGTGGCGAATTCTACGAGCCGCTCACCATTATCGTTGGGGTCACCGAGGCCGTGTCGTCCCATCACCGTGGGGCCAAGCACCGGGTCTGCTCCTACTCTCGCATTATAATCCCCCATTACAATCACGCGGTCTCTTCGGGGGATGGCGGAGACTGCCGCGTGGAGAGAATCGTAAAAAGCATCCTTTGTCTGCGCGTCGGCATCCTCAGTGGGGGCGTAGCACTGAAAGACGGTCAAGGAGCTACCAGGCGTCTTGAAGGAGGCACGTATCAGTCTCTCCGAGATTGGTTCCCATTTCACGAGGCAACGGGCCGCTCTCTTTGACATCAACACTGCCACTCCCTGGCGATGGTATTGCTCCTGACCTGAGTAGACAATAGAGTAACCCTCAATCAACTTTCTCCCGGCTCCTTTCCAGCGCACTTCGCTCAGCCCTAGGATGTCCACACCATAGGTGTGCATGATGCGTGTGGCGTGCAGGTCCTTTCCGGGGGTACGCAGGGTGCGAACATTATATGTCCCAATGCGCATACTCGAGTTGTTAGAGAGGATTACTCTACCTGTTTCATTGTCCATTTCCATGCAAGGTCGTCGTTTTACAGAGCCGGTTGTCGTCCGAGGCTGCTGTGTAGGTGTTTTGTTAATCTGTTTCGTTTAAGGAGGCAAGGTGATTAGCCCAGCGCTCCCGAGGCCTGAGCCACGAGGGCCCTGAAGGTCGGCTCGACCAGGTTTTTCTGTCGGGGATTTCCTTCCCTTAGCCAGAAGGCCAGTTTTATGGCGCCGGTCACTCGCCCTTCGCCCCCTGCTGTTAGCTACAGCGTACGCTGCATTGCCCGGAGGTCGCCACGGGGAGGCCAGCAGATGGGACTTGCTGGCAGTTTGGCATTTCCCAACTTTTGCTATGAACACATCTACTGGCGTCAATGTGTCCACTTGGGGCCGACCAGCCGTTGACCACCACTTGGGGCCGACTAAATGGTTAATAATTAATTCTTTTATCAGAATTATGATAGTATTAATCATAATTTTTTTTTAAATATATGTCAACGAAATTGAGTAGGTATCTAACTATTTCATTGAAAAAAAATGTTGCCAATTAAAGATAACGTCATGTAGTGATAATAAAAAAATTTTGAAATAATACAAAAAATAAAAACAAAACAACTACAAAAGTAAAACGTTTTTTTTATTTCTTTAATAATCACATCATATTAATTATTATAGCATTTTATTTAAATTTATGAAACTGTGTGCGAAATCGATTTGAATTTGTGTGAATTGAAAACCTATATCAATTAAGGATATGAATCTATCATTAGAACATTTTACAACACGTGCATGCTAGAATATCAATGATAATTATAAACTTCCACCAACATGTATCGTGCATTCAGATTGAAAACGTATAGATGAGTGATAACAAAATACAATGTATTATTGATTTTCTAAATTAACAATTACTGGTATGAAGCTAGTTATTTTATTAGGTATCACGGAATACTTTAAAAATGTTGGCAAACTTTCAATGCATTACTATATTATACAAAAAACTATTATACTGCCCTGCTAAGTAAAAAAAGACAGTGTTTTTGGTTTTAGTGAAATGAGAATCTAAGTTTTAAACTACTTTTTTTCTTATATTATGGAAAATTATTGAATTGATCAGACATAATCTTTAAATATATATTAACTTATTTATTTAAAGATTATGTTAAAACAATTCCAATAATAGAAGAGAAAGGGTAGTTTAAAACTTGGGTTCTCATTTCACTAAAACAAAAAACACTGTCTTTTTACTTAGCAAGGCAGTTAACGTATACCATACCCATTAAAACAATTTATTCCATATAATTTACAATTAATTGTCAGATTTATATTAAAATTCCATCATAAGTATTAATGACTTCTCTTCATTATCGATTAAACAATTTATAATAAAATAATATTGCAATGATAACCTTGCAATAAAATCATAAAGTTATGTTAAATTACATGTTGTAACGCATCTAGATATTGCTTTTTACATGACACGTAAAGTATCATTTTGCTTCAACATGGCGGATTTTTTTAACAGACTCTTATCAATAATAAACGGCTGTTGGCCATTCGATCAACACTTAAAGCACTGGATCAAAAATAAATTGAAAAAAAGCCTGGTTTAATCACAAGACTTTGACGTGTTACCCACCCTTTTATAAGCGGGTGTTCAGTATACGATTCTAAGACTATAATAAAACCTCTAATACCTATAATAAATAAATATATTATTGAGAATCGTAAAATAGACCTTAAAAGTTTGCGACGACAAACGGATATATTATAAAACAGTTTTAAAAATAACCAATTTCATTTAGGTATTGGGGTTTATTTAAAAATCTATATTATTTGAGATGGGGCTGTTTTTAAACTGATTATATCATATAATAATAATATTAAGAATAGTATTCATAAAGGTATTATAACCAGTAAGTTTAATCATTGACTAAAAAAATGTGGACCTTAAATATATTAATAACAATCTGTTGAACGATCATAAATTGGACGCCCAGACTGATACATTGAAGCGACAGAACAGATAATAAATAGAATACCAATAGGCTATATTAATACGCCGCATGGTGAAGCAGGCTTTTGAATGTGTGAGTGTCCTACGAAAATGAAGGACGCATTATGCACGTGCAATAGTGTGTGTAATATACCAACATTAAATGAGTGTAAATGCATAAACCGAGAGCAGTTTTCAGTATTAGACGTTAAAAGTATTCTAGACACGTGTGTAAGTTTAACCCGGATTCATCCTTACTCGAGTCGGTTACTTGCTATCGCCTTACCCGTTGTGTATTTCAGTTCCCATTATTTCTGAGTTCCCTGACCGAAGCATTAAGAATACCCTACTTAATGAAATACTGATAGCAGAAGAACCTTCGGACTGAGTTGCATTTAGAATGCACCCTTGCATTGCCGACTCAAGTAGAAACCCGATACATTCACAACGATTGGTCCTACTTTTTCCGCCCCTCCCATTGTTGTTTAAGGATGACCTGTCATTGCCTGTTATTTGCTATAGAGTGCTTATACTGACGCGTCTATCATGTTCATGGTTTAATTTGAATAGATAAGTTACATGATAAATAATACACTAATTAACACACCTTCTACAAATGTAATGCATAGATCAATGCTACATATTTTTTTGAAAATCGATATTACAACCGGTTTTTTGTGTGAAGGACTAGTCTGACTTTGACAGCTGATGAATACCAAGAATGTATATTATTTATAATTTATTAATATATTTGATTTAAGAAAGTTTTATAATTCAATTTGAAACGAGAAAGGGCGAATCAATATGTCAAGCAATCTGGGATCTGATTTTGATAACTGAACAGTGGACCACTCGTTGCTTGTGCTAAAAGATATGCTCAGGCTTTATTAATCTAAAGATGGCGCTGACCCGTGGAAGAATACGATAAATGTGTATGTCCAGCTGTGGATATATACAGGCTGAATTATTGAATACTGTTATAAAATTATAGCGAGTAATAATATTCTCTCATTTAAATTAACGATAATATCATTTAAATGTATGCCTATATGACATTATGTAGTTAGGTACCTAATAATTTTTATTTATTCAATACTGAATACATTTATAATACAAAATTTAAAAATAAATTATTAGTTTTTTGTAAAACGTATTGGCTGTATATCTATGAATTGTATGTCAAATATTTGGGACCACGGGTACTAACGTTGATGTTGAGGTTCATTTATTGATTCTGATGTTAAGTTTTTGCACTCCTCACTTATCCATGTGTAATAATTCAAACACGTGGACTATGGATGCGAATATTTTTTGAATAAATAATCTGCACTATCCGGAATGACTGTGATGATATTATGTTATCTTGTTTTTATACGTATTTGTATGCTAATGAATTGTAAGATAGAATTCGGTGACCGAGTTATGATCCTCAATAATGCGCTCCCAACAAAGAAGAAGACTATAATTTTTATGTGAACATATTTGATTGGAAGTATGCCAATAATTATTGGTCTTACTTTATTGTCATCGCGTCACTTTTGTGAACAGTGTCATTACAGAATAATTTCACTATGACAGTCACGAACATAGTACTGTTAGAGAAATCTAATAACTAAGATCGTATAAACACACGTTATAGCCAGCTTATAAAGTAAATACGTGTAACGCCAACACCCTCTTGAGTATGTATCCCAGAGTACAAATTAGATGCAAAAACAATAAATTGCCGGGATACCCTGTATACAGTATCTTGAAATTCATTAACTAGTCAGTGGCTTAAAATAGCTTTACTTTATAAGTATTTATCATGTGTCCATACTTCTTTTTAATAAGGGCAATAAATCTTTACATAAGACGGTTCAAAAATTATTCAAATTTAGTATTAGGTAATAATTATTATCGAATAATAATAAGTCACAAACAATGTTTCGGTGATTCACTTTTGAAATGATCTGCAGAATATTATTATTATGTACGTAGAGTTTGTTGCCTAGAGTAATTTAGTTGCCTAGAAATTAGCGAAAAACATGTTATTTTAATCCGTTTTGATTATTAAAAGAAGAAATGAATTATTTACAAAGTATAACAATATAATCACCCAGATTAGATGAAATCTCAAGAAATTGTGCGAATAAAATGCCAACCGGAATGCAGTTATTGAGACTGATTTTCTCCATCTCGTTGATTTTCAGATTACGATCGGCTTATGGTACATTGGTAAAATTTGTCTTGCGATGTTTTATTTCTTCAAATGTTATAAGTGATCATAATGTTACACTTCTTGCGTCATTAAAGCGTCAATTACATTGAGTTTCTTTACGAGCTGTTTATTGGCGAATTTATAATCTGCCTTTTATAATTTTATAATCGCCCAGTGTAATCATCGAAATGTTAGCTTGTTCGATGATTACACTTGGCGACTTTACAGGCAGATTATAAATTAGCCAACAAACAGCTTGTAAAGAAGCTCAATGTAATTGACGCATAACCGGTAGTTGGCGACTTGAGAGTGTAGGATGTCATATAGCAGACTATAAGCATTGTTTGACGATAACGATGAATCTACCTCCTTCAACCTGTAAAGGATATCCAAGTAAGGGGTTTTGCAATGGTATGTTGTATTTGAAGAGGGTTTGTTGTTACCTACTAATATTTAATTAGTTCGGTATTTTGGATTTACAACATAATACTATATCAATATGGTCACCACATTTATTTATTTTTAATTTGTTACTTGTAATATAAATACGAATAGGTATGTATAGTGTTAGTAACTCTATGTTAGGGCCTGTGATATTTTGATTCATCGGCTTAAGTATTTGCTACCCGAAATTATAATCTGTCGCGTGTACGAACGTCACACATATTTGGATTCAAACATGAATCTTAAATTATATAAAGCTAATAAACTGTACCTCGTGATAACATACAATTGGAATAACGATATATTCAGGATGAATTATATACATATTATATATTCAATCGTTAAGCACTCTAATAATCATTTATAATTTACGAATGTCTAACTGGACCAATCTTACGTTGAAATACATTAAACTTATTAAATACCTGTTTGTTAATATCTACACATCTAAACCATAGTATAGTATCATAATATTTCTTCATAAATATGGCTTGATTACATAACCTCTATCACAGACAGATCAATAATACGAAAATGTACTCCAAGCATAATCAAGGGCACGATTATTCCCAAGATTATAAAAAATATCACAATTACACAGATTCAATAAGCCATAGTAAACTGAGTGACTATTTAAAAATACTCAAACTGAGGTACGATTACTGCTACCCATGTAACTGCAATACCTCTAAAGAGTGTGGCATATTATAAATGACTGCCAAATACTATAAAATGAGCGACAGGTACTCAAAAGTCTATGAAAATAATATAATTATGAAATTGACCTCCAAAAACCTATTTAAATACAAAACTATAACATAATACAGAACTACTATACATACTAACTGATACTTGCCATAAACAATTCTGGAATATATATAGGATCATAAAAATCATACAATACTCACTACAGACTCCACGCTAGACTCGTAATGCAAATATACCTACTAGAAAATGATAATATAAGTCAAAAGCAATATTGGTTATAACACCATTATCAAGAATACAAAGTTAAATGACTTGTAAACGGTTATGTATTCATACAACTCACAGAATAAGATGGCATGATCTCTTTGTGGTTATTCCAGAAAAATACTTACATAATTACTTAAAAACTATGTTAATTTAAAACAATTAATTAACCTTCCTTCAGCCTACAATATATAATATAACTTTGTAATATTCTCAATTTAGCAAACATTATAATCATAATATTTTCAAAATAAATAATCTCGTATATACAATAGATTTAATGATATATTAACATGATCATATTGATAAAAGTGTTTCAGTTAAATATAATATTATATATATATATATATATATATATATATATAATATTAAATTATATTCTACGGCTGTATTCCATCAAAACGGAGAAGGCATTGCATAATTTGTGAGGTTGCTTCAGAGAAAAACTGTTTTAACTCACCGCGTTTTAATTTTTCCGAACATGACTTCTGACAGACAAGCGTCAAAATTTAGAAAACGTGGCTTACATTTACCAAGCAGATTAATAAGTTTATTACATCAGCCCAAAATCATAAAATACAAAAATTTTCCTTACTTCATAAGCTTATAATAAAACCTTTTAGGTATTTTTAAATTATTGGGACATTAAATAAACTTAGTTTTTTACTAATTATAATTTTTAAAAAATCCTGAAAACAGTATCAAAACTCTTCAACAAGTACATAATTAGTTAAATAAAAGATGACATTTTTTTGTTATATTTATGAATACATAAAATTTGAGGAATTGATTATATGGTAGGTCACCCATTTAAACATATGTAGACACTTGTAATATAATTTTTGTTGAATTAATTATAATAACATTATAACTATATAAGCGCGCGTTTGCATGAGGCAAAAACTCGCAACTGATTGAGTGAGTCGACTTTGTACAGTTTTATACCCTTCATAGTAAAGTTCTTAAGAATAAAACTCTTGGCGTCGGGGTCACCATTGTAAGATTGACTATGTAGGTCACCCATTGAAACACATGTGGCTACTAGTGATATATTTGTATTTGAATTTCTTATAATTGTAAGTATATTAGTATTTTAAGAGACAAAAACTCGCAACCGACTGAGAGAGTTGACGCCACCAAAAAAATATAAAAAAAAAGAATTTCTGAAAAAAAAAATTGGATATCAAAGCTGGGATGGAGTGCATTTGCATGAGCTGGTAAAATATTCAAGCGTAACTTCACTTTCTCCCCAAACTGTGGTGTTTATGTGTTCTTTCAATGGGTACTAATATACCCTAAATTAAAAGGCGATTCAAAAACTAACAGTAATATAAAGTGGTATGGATAAATCCATGTTGAGCATGATACTGAGTGATAAAAAAATTGTAATCAAGCAAACAAAGATAAATAGAGCAGATAACAAAACATATTACAAATTGCAGAAACTCTTAAGTGTAGACCGTCGCTGGACCGATATTATGATGATTATCAAGACAAGACAAGTAAGTGATAATGACCTTCGTCCAGAAGTAAATTGAGAAGTTGATACTGGCATTTAATGATCCACAAATATCAAAACAAATCCCATACCTACCTCTATTGGCACCAAATAACTAAAATATTCTAATGTCGAGACTCGAGAGACAATATATTTTTATTAAATAATTTTCTACTTTCCTAAAGTTTAACAACTTGAATATTTTATTTCATTAATTAATATAAATCGTATTGATTTTTACCTACGTACTAATTTTATTATTATACATAATATGTATTGAACAACAGATAGAATTAATAGAAAACAATGTATCAATCGATGCAATTACTACCAGAATAAAATACCAAATATTTCTGAATGTGAAACAATGATTGTATTTAGGTTTCAGCTGTATTTTTGATAATTGAGTTTCAACAATTTGGAGCCGTTGGAACACAATTATCTAGAAAACGTTAGCTATCCAAAGCAGCTTTTTCGTACAACACAGAATGGTGAATACTTAAAAATAGATACCACTTTTTCATTATATTTAATATTATGTTAAGCTTATAAAATAATATTCGGATTTTCGATAGTATTTGTTTATAAATATAACGCACTGTGAGTGTAAAACCAAGACATCCGCAAAAGACATATTTTAGAGATATTAGGGTTTCGTTTTGTCAGGACAAATAGAAATTCTAAATAAAAACCATAATATTTGGTTTACATCTACATTATATTGCATGTTCTTTCAGTGACTTCACTTTTACATTATCAAGTTTACGACTTTTGCAGTTGTTTCGCATTTATTCTCGAAATTAAAAAAAATGCACATGTCTTGGTTTTACACTCACGGTGCGGTAATATTATACATATTATGCAGTAGGTACATTTATCAAATATAACATAAAAATGATATTAAAATTATTTCAAATCATGCCCGCCCTAGTTGCCAAACTAACAGTATTCTTTAAATTTTGTTAAAAACTACCGTTATTGATGATTGTTAACTATAAGAATATTTTTGGTATACTAGGGGGTATCTATGATGATGATATTCATAAGATAAATTCAGATAGATACTCTCTAAATTATTTAAATCAAGAATTAAATGTTGAACTTATAGATGATAATATTATTATGATAGAGTGACAGAATGTCATCTATAAAATTCAGATTTTCAAATGAATGTCAGGCAATTTATCAGAAAGATTAAGTAAATGGATAAAAACTATTTGTAAAAAATCTCTAATGAAATTTTCTAGAAAGAGTGGATTTTACAGTCAATAAAAAAATAATTCCGACAGCTTACAGCAGCTAATATACATATTATTATGAAAGTTTACCTTTTAAAATATAATGTGTATGCTTTATATTATAATAATATTTAAAATAAACTATCAATTTAAATATCAAACAGCGTGGTATGCAAATTATAAAACAGCAGGTTGCCAGTGAAAAATATCGAAGTTAAAAATACATTCTAAAATCTCTATTGGATCGTAAAAGCGCTATGCGTTGTTGCTTACATTACGTATTTTAATTTATGCAAAAACACCCGCATATTCTGAATCAACGTGTTTATTAATATTTTTTATATATATCCAGTTTTTTCGTCAGCGAGGCAAGAAAAACAAATCGAGCACGATAACTTGGAGAGTGACCGCACGGCTGTGCCCCTCGACCGTTTCTCTCTTTCAGGCCGCACAGTTCCACACCCGGCTGAGGGAGCGAGAGGTCATTTCGCGAAGGCTGTATACTTGGCACTACGGTGCGCCCTGCGAACCGGCTGGCTTAGTTGATCGCGAGCGCCGTTCGCGGTAGACGTGTGGAAAAGGACTAATATGACGTCATAAGCGCTTTACGCTATTTTGCTCAATCGACATCACGCGAATTATTGGCTTTTCAAGCCGAAATAATTACATTTATTTAATAGTGAACGTTCAGTTGACGAATTATTTTTGGAACGGCTAAAAAAAAATTTGTTTTTCGTGTAAAAAAAAAACTTTGCAGTTATTCTTTGCAAAGTATGAATTTTAGATTCATAAATACTAGTATTAAAACTAATCGATAATCATATTGCAAGTTTAAATAAATAAAGTTTATTATTTACTGTGAATTTATTAATAATAATAATTACTCCTGCACACTATAAAAATAATTATAACAAACACAACCCATTTAATTATAATAATAATAATAATAATAACTAATTAACATAATTTTAAATTAAGTGGTGATTTTAATAAACAATGTTGTCAAAAAAAGTTTCCTTCCTCATGAGGGTACCCAGAAGTTAAATTTAAATAAGGTATTTTTAATGTAATATTTTTATAGTAGTTATACATTTTTTTTAAAGGATGTCTTTTTTATTGAAGTGTCATGTATTTTTTTGAAACTGAGTAAGTACCTAGTGTGTTATTTATAATGATGTGTATTATATAAGGTTTTTTTATCTGAATAATTTTATTGGTGTAAACAAATAGTTTATATAATTAATCTAATGTTTTTTTAAATATTATTATTGGCAAATAAACACCCCTCCCCCATCTACATAAATGTCATAAATAGTCGGGTAACGCTTTTCATATAAAGCATACCTACAGATATGTATATGAAAGTAAACTTTAGAAAGGTTTTGACGTCTGCTTATCGTTTCTAGGAAAATCAAACCAACATCTTCAAATAATACTTAAAAGAACATTATTCAAACGTAAAGTCAAATAAGCAATCGAAAAGAATGTTTTATCGCACATAAGATGTATTATGGTACTCGTACATTTCGTCAAAATTTGAATAACTTTATTTATCGGCGATAAAAATAATGTTTTAATTTTTTTTCACTCCCGACAAGTGATCATTGTGGTTTACTGTTACCGTTATAGGTGGAGCATATGCCATAATGCACCCTTAGATCTGAATTGGGATATAAAAATATTATGTTTATGAGAGTAATTTGTTAGGCAGTGATTTTTTCAAGCGGCATCTAGAGATAGGCTAGTTTACATTTACTGCTGACCAGCTAATTACTCTTTAATTAACACATTTAAATATCATGTAAATTATATCGAATGGCCAACTACTGCAAACGCGCCAGTCGCGTTGTGAGCACTAATGAGAATACTGTATGATTAGGTGGCTCTCGTGGTGCAGTGGGAGAGGGAGGTGGGTTCGATTCCCGGTCATGACAAAAACATTAATGTGTTTTTCTCAAAGCCTGGGTGTTTGTGATTGTTCAAAATTACTAACAACCACCTTGTACGAAAAAGCAAGGATATGGTTATTAATAATTCTAAAAAAAAAAAACTTTATGATTATCAATACGGTATAACATAGTATACATTTGTTGCTTTGATACAATATAATCTTATACACATTACTAAATAATATAAAAATCAACTGAAGATTGAATACAAGCACTCGAAAGCAAAACGGCTTCTCTCCATCCCTTTATTGAGATATACCTAAGTACGCATGAAAATAATGACAGTTTTGTGGGTTTTTATGGACCTTATAAGTTTTATTATATTATTATAACTAGTAAAAGAGTGTACTTAGCTACTTTAAACATTGTTTATTTTAAAAATAATATATATTGTATTTGGTCTAATTTGAACATTTCAAAGAGTGACTGTGGTGTGTTTCAAAAAAATTGAGAAGCCCTTTTACTTCTTACGTAGGTACTTATCAAAAGTCTGGTTATGTTAACATGTTTGTCAAAATTTGTGAAAAAAGCTCTGAGAATGAACTTTGAAGGAATAATCGTTTGATAAAATTAAAGCTGCTACAAGCACTTTCTATGGCGTGTGTATTTCAGTAGTAAGGGCAGTATAGTGTATTGGAAAAGACAATATGAACATTGAAAATGTCAATAGAAACAATGATGAAAAGAATGGTTACTATTGAATAAACCATTGTGATATAATGAAGTAGGTACTTACTTTTTATAAATAAAAATATATTAATTTACTTATATGGCAAAAAGATAACATATACTACAGAAAAAACAGCAGTTGTCGCATAGAATTGTTGAAATTATTCCCACTAGGAAGCCATGGGTAGACCTTCAATCGATATCAGCACGTCTGGTGGATGGCAGAAATGCGTGAAAATAAAGCTAAAAATAATATCA
The DNA here is from genome assembly GCF_057557595.1 of Rhyacophila brunnea. Classification (NCBI taxonomy): domain Eukaryota; kingdom Metazoa; phylum Arthropoda; class Insecta; order Trichoptera; family Rhyacophilidae; genus Rhyacophila; species Rhyacophila brunnea. The sequence continues at coordinate 27,187,337 of NW_028233350.1, forward strand.
ACGATATGCTCAGTGGGATTTATTTCTCTACACTCACACAAATAAAAAGGATTTTATCACGATTGCTAGCTATCCGCATATTATGTGTCTGAAACTCACCATCTGAGAAGTTTTAGCAAGTGAGAACTCTACCAAATGGAAGTTTCTCACTTTGTATGTCTGTCATTCACACCACTAGATATCTTCAAACGTTTAGTTCATTTGAAAAACCTCTTCATTTATTATCCAGAAACGGTTTCTTAATTTTACCCAGTATAATATATTTCACCATAGAATGGGAGTTGAGAGTTTTACAACACACTTTTATACCATATTAGGGTGGCTGTATCACGCCTGAGTTTTGGTGGAAATATAATACTGACACCTACTCTAGTATCGTAAAGGAGAGCTTTCCGCTTACGATTTGCATTGTTTATCATCTAACTTAGCAATAAACATCAACTTACTTATCTGACATAATATTATTATAGTCAGTGGAGTAGCTTTTCGTTAAAGCTCACGCATTAGTAAAGTTATTCGTATCATTATTATTATAATGTGTAAATTATTTCCGTATACAATGAGGATATATTATAAACTGACGAAGATATACGTAGAGCCCTACTAATTATGTTTGTTTGTCTCAGCCCGTTGATAAATGTACGAATATTTGAACAGCCTATCCGCTGTAGCGCAGCAAAATATTATGATCGGAGCTTACGATCTCGAAGTAAAAACTTCCAATTAAGAGAATCATTAGGAACAATATTTCATGAATAATATTTTGAAAAGAAACATAAAATATAGTTATCAGTAACTATTTATTTTCAATACATACTTAAAGTAAATTATTTTGTATATTTTAATACTATATATCGTACCGTGTACACGTTTTTAAATTTGCATGCAGTATTATTATACTGAATGAGTATTTTTAATTGTATTAATGTAAAGTGCATAATAATTAATATTAAAATCATGCGCTTTGTATTGTTTTGGGCTACAAATCTATCATCAGAATATTAATGTTTTTTATCCATCATTCGCGACCACAACACATAATTTTCAGCTGTGTGAAGGATTAATAACAGCTTTTCTGCGAAAATACATAAACAATAGTATTCACTGGAGGGTAGGACACAATAAAAACTACTTCATTATATCCATAGAAACTGAAGGCTGGAACAAATTAAGTAGTATCAAATAGTTATTAGTTAAATAATGTCACGAGCTTAAGTAAAATATATTATTTAATATCCAGTCGAATTACACTTTACAGAAAAAATCGCAATGTATTAAGTATACATAATTTTTCCCAACTAAAACAACGTAGAACATACTGAAAAATTATACCAGTATAGAATAATAATTATATATTGTAGAACAAAGAAAATCTGTACTCTCATTCATTTATAAATACATACATCACACATCATGTAATCAATAATGATGAATATTTTTTCACAACATCTGTTAGGATAGCTCATAACTAGTATCATGTAGCAACATGCAACAGTGTGAAAAGGCACCTTCACTCGAGCACACGCGTGATGTACGCCGCTTATTATTTTGTCACTGTTGACACGTGATCATTTCATCTATTCTTTCCTCTTTTGTTCGTTTTTCATCATGTTGATTATTTTTATGGTTTGATTTTTTTGGGAGGTTGCGAGCTAATATGTATTTACATATTAAAATAATATATATTGTCACATTGATATTGATTAATTATACTGCAAATATGAACAAAGAATCCATAAATTAATAAAAAAAATGTTTATTTTTGTGCAAGTGAAAAAACGTTAAAACTAAAATTGGTAGGTACGAGGGTACCGGGTCAATAATTCCTTAGAAAAAAGCATTAAAACAGTTTTTATTTTTGTATTTTTTTTTATTTCTCAACATAATCTCCTTGGAGCTCAATACACTTGGTAAGACGTTTCTCAATTTTTTTTAAACCGTCAGAAAAATAAGTTTTCGGAAGGTCCTCAAAATAAGCATTTGTCCGATCGATGACTTCTTCATTTGAAAAAAAACGTTGTCCACTTAGCCATTTTTTTAAGTTTGGGAAAAGGAAACAGTCACTGGGGGCTAAATCTGGCGAATACGGTGGGTGGTCGACCAATTCGAACTTCAATTCTTCAATTTTAGCCATTGATCGTAAACATGTGTGAACACGGGCATTGTCCTGATGAAAGAGGATTTTTTTCCTGTTTAAATGAGGCCGTTTTTCTTCAATTTTGTTTTTTAGCTGGTCCAATAAAGATGCATAATAATCCCCTGTTATTGTTTTTCCTTTTTCCAAATAGTCAACGAAAATAATTTCACGTGCATCCCAAAATACAGTAGCCATAACCTTACCAGCTGATTTTACGGTTTTCGCCTTCTTTGGACATGGTTTGCCTTCGCAATCCACTGCTTTGACTGTTCTTTCGTCTCGGGAGTATATTGGTGTATCCATGTTTCATCCACAGTCACAAAGCGATGAAAAAATTCATCCGGATTGCGTTGCATGAGCGACAACAGGGCTTTAGAGGCCACACCCTATTGCGTTTATTGTCGACTGTGAGCAAACGCGGCACCCATCTTGCAGAAATATTTTTCATGCCCAATTTGTCATGTAAAATAGAAATGACGCTACCTTTTGAGATCCCTGTAACCTCAATTATCTCACTCAACTTTAATCTTCGGTCACTTAACACCATATCGTGGATTTTATTGATCATTTCTGGTGTAGTCACCTCTACAGGACGTCCTGAGCGTGGTTCATCCTTTGTTGATGTACGACCACGTTTAAATTCATTTAACCAGTTATAAATAGTTGCAAGTGAAGGAGCAGATATGCCGTGAACTAAATCCAACTCATTTTTTATTTCCTTTGCTGTTAACCCTTTTATATTAAAATGTTTAATAACAGATCTAAACTCAATTTTCTCCATTTTCCATTTTTCCATTTTCCACAAGCATTTTTTTTTTAAATGTACGAGAAACACACAACAACCCGACCAATCTGATTGAAACTTCGCAGCATACTGAATCGGTAGTGCCGCTGCATGAAAACAAACCGCTTACAGTACTAGTCGCGCCACCTGTCGGCTTTTCTAAGGACTTATTGACCCACCCTCGTACCTTGACTTAAACCACAACAATTTAATATGCTGGTTTGAGCCACGCTACTTTTATACAAAGGTTTTTTCAAGTAGACATAAAATATATGAGGTGTTTTCAAATTATGTAAAAATGTTAAATAGAAAACATAATAATTCCAGTTATTTTATCCGCTAGTACGTCTTCAGTTTATCTGCTTGTACATAATGGATTTATTAATATTTTTAGTTTAAAGCTTTTTGGGTTATATACTTGTTTTCACTGTCACATTTTGGAAAGCCGCGCGCTAGTAAAAACAATGCTTCCCCTCGCAGGTTTGCGGCCATCCAGTGGTGAATTTTGGCAACTTGATACTACAGCGGACGCTCGTTATTAATTTTATAATCCACCTTCGCCGATACTGAATCATAAAATGAATATTTGTATATTTTACCTGAATAACAACGAGTTTAAGTGTACCCACCAATTTTCTAAAAACCACCAGGATGGTATAATTATAATTAATTTTGATTGATTATATCTGTACTTTATTTTGCATATGTAAAGTTAACAAATTCGCAATTATTTTATAGTTGATTTTTAAAAACGTTGTGCCATAACAATTATGCAGTATAATTTCATTATTCCCCTATTAAACCTACAATCTAGTAAAAATATTTTTTTTGCTTTAAAGTTCTGGCGTAGATATAAACTACAAGTTAGATCAACAATCGCTCGGTAATATTATCACTAATAAAAGTGAACACGGTGAAACAAAAACTATGCTACGTTATTCTTTCATCCATAGAATATCCAGCTCATTTGTTTAATGAAACATTTTTTTTACAAACTTTCTTATAAATTATGAATAATCATACTTACATGATATATTTATTATAATAAACATATCATATATTATAATATACAAATGATAAACTTCCTTCATTCTCATTCTTCCCTCATTGATAATTTTCTTCATATCATTAAATTCGTGTCATTACAAGAAAAATGACTAACAATCTTCCCTCTGTTTGTTTGTAACCGAAACTGGTAGTTGTCTTCTTTCATACTTTACACGATTGAGTTCAAAATTATAAAGTGAATAAACAAATAATTTAATATTTTTAAAATACACAAAGAAGATTAGATCATACCTATATAAAATCGGACAACATGCAAGATCAAGTCTGTCCTACGTTGAGTATTTTACAGGCCACAGCAAACATGAAAATTAATTGAATATAGGATTCGAAGGATTTGAATGATAAATGGACGAATATATTATTTTTTTAGTAAACAGAGATTTTATTTGACATATTCTCTTGGTATGCATTAATTGCCATGTAATTAATAGCTCAGTACAATGAATTAGTATTTATTATTTATTATTGCATAGCTACTTAGTAAATATTAAAATGATTATTATTCTTATAATATGTGAAACTTTTTAGACTATAATAATTATATAATTAATAATTCACATGTTTGCTTCAAATCAGAATATTATGGATTTCTAAGTGCTAAAGTAATTTAATTGATTATTTTACGAAAAGTAATTTTACATACGTACTATCTAAACACATTGATGGGTAATATAGTATTTGAATAATTCTTGCCTCTGAAAACTTCAAGCATCATTATAATATATATCATAATAATGACCGTTTAAAGCTTATTTACTCAAGTAACTTATGCCGAAATGCATAGAATATTTTTCCTTTGTTGGATACAAGTAAACGACATAAAACTATTTATCGATATTTTATCAAAATTTGATAGGTTTCAGATCCGTAGGTTATCCGCTTCGTGCACATTTCATAATATGCCAGTGGTGCATGCACATTCTAAATAATAATCAGCCTTTATGAGATTAAAAAAATAGTACTTATAAACGCATGACGATAAAAATACTTTTTTTATAATAATACAGTAAAGTATCTACAACGGTATTATACATAATATTAAATCGTTGTTTTCTTTGTATCAACTTATATCCATTCGTATTCAATTAAGCCCTTCTACAGAAAAAGCGATCGTTATAACCTATAACGTTACTATTCAGTAAATTAGTTCAAATGATGTGTCTCATACATACTACCAAAAAATCGTTTTTTAATCAATAATTAAGCGATTCTGGTCAATCGGCGACGCTCATCCTTGGTAAAAAAAATGTATTATATCTGATCCTAAGAATATCTTATGGGCCTCCACAAAGTGAAGGTTTGAAACTGATTTTGTTTTTTACGATAAATGGATGTCAGCCAATTACTCTTACTCTTACTATTAGGTTAGACAACTACGTGTTTTTTTTTTTTTTTTTAATAATAACCATACCCTTGCTTTTTCGTGCAAGGTGGTTGGGTGGGTTAGTTGCATTGATGTGGGGCTAATTAGGTGCCTCCATTTATATCTTTAATTTTACACTATACAATTTATTTTTCAAAATTGAAATACTAATATATAATTTAAAAAATTAAATTAAACTGTTGTCAAATTTTATTTAATGCGCGCTTTATTCAAAGAAGTTCTGCCTCTTCAATACTGATGTAATAATATTATTTATTTCATCCCCAAATGTTCCGGAAGAAAAATTCTACCTACTAGGTATCACCTATTTTGAATTTCAAAAAGTTTTTTTCTGTTCCTATTTTTCCCATCTGCTTGTTTTCGTAAACATGCTGTCTCATGACGTTCGACTTCAAAACTTACTTTGGTTTCAGTCAATATTATTTAAACCATAAGAAAATGCAAGAATTTAAGTTGTTGATGTAAAGTCGTTATCGTTATGTCCCATGGCTTATGCTATCTAGACATTTTTGTGGTATAAATGTATTTAAGTTTTCTAACTTTTTTATTAGATGTTTTTAAGACATACTTCCTCAATAACATGAGTTGTATAATATTTTACTGAACACATTTTTCATTGTTTCATAAAATCAATGACCTTTGATTCATAGTTAGCATTGAAAGGTATAAGTTTTTATTTTTAAAAAAAATATTTACGCTATTTTGGAAGACAATAATTATTATAAAATTTTGCAGTCAGGTTTTTGTGACATTTTTATGTCCGGAATTTACGCTTAATTTTCTTTTACTTTCCATAGCTATATAAATGGTACGCAAGTCCCAATACATGAAAATACAGTTTATTAAAATTTTGGGTCGATTCAGCGCATCAAAAATAGGGTCTACATATTTCAACGTTCTTCAAAAAACGAACGATACTGGAATCGATATGAAATCTTTGCTCATACAAATATAGTTCATTTTGCGGTTTCCATATATCTAAAAAAAAGTCGTAAAAAGTTATTTTTTGAGATAATCAAATTTAAATATTGCATTAGTACGCGATATTTTATCGTACATGTTGCAAAGGGCAATGGGTCGGAGATTGGACCGCCAACAGTGATACCATACTGTCTTGTTGATGTGTTGTAACTTAATATCTATTATTGTATAATACATTTATATTTTCTGTTATTTTACAGAATCCTACTAAGAATTGACGTAAGTTTATATAAATCAATTAATTAATTTAAGGTACGAGCACATAATATATAACATCATCTTACTTATATATTTTGTGCACCGGGTAAGTCATGCTTCGATATTATGATACTACATATCTTACATAATTCAAGTAAGACAGAAATGATTTATGTAAATAACGAATGCTGTTTAGTAAGTTAATTGTTAGTTTTGATAACTGAGTATGCGTCTTACGCATGACATCGAGAGCCTATTCTGTATGTGCAGCTATTTCATATTAAGTATTCATACATGAAATTTGGAGAATCTTCCTTCAGTACTACAGAAACCACCTAACAGTCAAGCGTGTTAATTTTTAAGAACTTCCATAAATTGTGCTTCCTTCAAAAATTAGGTCGTAACTGGCTTCTGGAGGTCTTATAACTAGTAGTTGGCTGCAATTTATCTACGATTATTAATATTACATTATATTGTTGTTTCTTTCTTTAAGGTGAAGCCTTTACTGAGCCTTTTTTAAAGAGGCACCTAGCGGAAAAATACGAAGCTTGCAATTTAAGATTTTTTTTGTTGATAATTTACAATTTCAACTGTATTTATTAATAAATATGTATCTGAAAACATTAAAAAGAAAAATATTTTTTATTTTAAGTCAAAGATAAACTTACAATTGTAAAAAATGTAATAAAATGTGAATTTGTTGAATCGGACCACACCCTATAATTACATATATTTTATGGTCATATTTATTATTAAAATTTAGTTTATTAGGTTTTCTAAGCATAACTTAAGAGATTTTTGACTAATTCATAGTTTTAACATTTTTTATATTTATTTTAAAAAACATCGATTTTTATAAAAAAATATAAATGTGTATAACTTGAAATCCTTTTTATTTATATCATAATTATAATATATTTATCTTATCATATCTTATATATACTAACTTATACTTACTTATCATATTTATAATATACCTTCATCTGCATATTCTGCCAGTGAGTAATTTTCAATATAGTTATACCGACGCTTCACATAATGGAGGGAATGATTCTTAGACAGTATCGTAATTGCAGTTATCTAATAACTATTGCAGGTAATGACAGTCGGAAGGGAGCCTTTATGCTTTTTGTCTTGACATTTTAAATATAAACCATTACCCACCAAGTTATTGATTATTGAACCACATTTCTTAGCACTAGTTACGTTCATGTTCTTTCAAATTTTGTAATTTCTAGACATTAAATCATCCTTATTTGCTTAGTACTTAACTTCACAACTTCTATATCCAGTTATAAATAAGCCAAGATAAAAGACATAGTTAATTTCTCAAATGATCAGTATCATCATAAAGTATGTGCCAGTGCTAACCATGTATTTAATCTATCAACGATTATTAGTTTTCTCCTACCTATTTATCTCAAGGTTCATTATAAAATGAGAGATATTAATTTATAATGAGAAGGTATAAATTTCCTACAACTATTATTATTGAATATATAACTTCACTTAAATTTGACGACTGTACTCCATATATTTTGGCTGTTACCCACTATGAATCTTCGTAAAGTGGTAAACTATTATAAATTATTTTATATCTCGATGTGTAGTCCGTGAACCCCGATCATAAATCAACTGGACCAGAATTCATCAATGGCCGCACAATCTGTGTTGTACACTCAGCCAATATAATATGGAGATTCACGGCTATCTGTGATTACAATCAATTCTAGTTAGCCGACATTATTTCCAGTCAGTTTATATGCTTTCGGCGAGGCTCTATTTGTGACAAAATTCAATTACTTTAGTCTAAGATAAATGGCGTCTAGCGATGATAAGTTAAGCAGTCTGTAATATAGTATGAATAACTAGGTACCTACCTACATAGCAAATTTTTTCATTAACGACTTATATTCTTATATTATGTAGTAAGTAAATTCAATGAACACTAGTTTTTTTTAGTTTTCACTTTAATTAATAATATCAACAGCTGTTTTAAATATGTACTGATTATGAAATTTGTATTAATATGTTATTATTATTACGTAAAAATTAAGTCAGTGACTCAAATATCAACTACTTTATTATATTGTAACATTTTAACAATAAGTTTAGGATTTTATATTTTTATCGATATCTTTGACTTAATAGATAGGTGATAAAGTTTTTACTTACTTTACAGTATTAATGTATTATATAAGTTAGAATTAACTGTATTCGTTGTCAGTGTGTATTTATCTTTTGGTGGGTGCACATAGTGCCTGAAGATGCCGAAAAACGAAACCCGGGTCGCAAAAAACGACGACTCAAGTGGAATAGTACAAGATTTAAATCCATTAGACTGTACCTTTAATAATTTTGTGGTAAAATGTCGTAATAATTCTATTGTGAGAAAATTTATCATCATACTTTACGATACCGTCGATTCGAGTTTATTTCAAATCTCATTCAAAACTCAGATACAAACACGCTATCATTAAATCTGTAAATAATGTATGTACATATATACAAATAATATTATTTGTTAAATCAGTATTAATATTAACGTTGCACGTTGTTTTGTTTCCATAAAAAAACCTACTCAAAACGACCCAAATAAATAAAACGTGGGATATTTTTAATTATATTTATTTATTCACTATAAAAAATAGAATAATAATTAACCATGCAAGTAATTTTGTAAAATGAACCCTTCATTTGCAAATAAATTTATGCGCACTGTATTTTAGTAACTCCTATTCACAAAGGTCTACGAAAAGCAACAAAAACAAGTAATGGCCTGCCTTCTGATAGGCTGGCTATAATAATTTTGAACTTTCTTGTTATTGATTTCGAATGCAGATATTAATAATTAAATACGAACTAAATTTAACAGACTTATTGATTAAATTTTAAAATAAAATTGGAAACTAAATTAAATGTTATACGTAAATATTTGTTTATTTTCTTACTATATTATGCTACATAAATTTCTACAGTACATTACAATTAGGTATTTATTAAAATCACGTTTGAATTGGTTTGATTTTTGTTAATATTGTCAATATTGTGAAGCGCAACAACAAAAGGGTTGACCAGACGTGTTTGTCATTCTCCAAGTTTATCTACGGCTAGATGGACGTGGTACTCAGTCCTTGATTGCTACAGATCCGTCAGTCGCCCTTGTGACAATCTCATAGGCGGTACTATTGATACAATTATTTACGATTACAAGCCATCGCATGAAGAACAAACCTTTTATAATACGTTATGCTTGTTACTTTGTTAAACTGAGTATGCAGAACATATTATTATTGTCATATTGTGTAATTTTTTTTTTATTATTTTATTCAAACTATGCGTGTTATTCTAATTAAAATTGCATATTTTTTGCGTGAATTACTTACTTACTTTTTTGTTATTTTTAAATATTTTTCAATTTCTACTTTATCTTTTAAAATCAGACATAGAACGCAAAATTTATGAAGTAAAAACTTTTACAATAGTGAAAAACAAACATCGAATGAATTCTTTAGAGATATTGATAGTTTTCTCAGACTACAAACCCATCATCCGGTGTAACAGTTCTAAACTTTAGAACTGCCAATAATCCAAACACACAAAAGTAGAATTATTCTTACAACTCTAAGGTTTTACTATATAAATTCTAACCTTACTCAACCATGAAACAATATTATTATTGAATTTATGGTGCTGTTTTTTTACTGCCTTAGCAATATAATGCTTTATATTTACGCATGACCCATGGGACACATGTATGAATATGTGTTGTTTGATGATAACGTAGGTAGATAAATACCTACTGTATTTTCTATTAATTGAACATAAGCACTGTGAATTTTAATTCTGTTAAGCACTAATTACTTTTCAAAATATATTATTCCTTTAACCTATCAGTGATTATCATTAATAGGGCAACAAGTTGGGGTGGGTTTTTTTCCGATAAATATTATATTATGTTTATTGGTTACTGGTAGCTCACTTAGATTCTGTTTTAACCCAAACATAACTCTTATATTCCACCATTTATACAGCGGTAGTACACCGAAAGTATTAAGTATTAACTTAAATTCTAGATTTTACACATAACTTAAGTAAAATCATTTTTGCGGGAAAATTACACCCAACCGAAAGTCATGAGATTCTCCACCCCAACTATGAATGGCCATTTTTCTATTGAATTTCTTTTAAATATATTTAAACCCGCGTTGGTCTTAGTATCTTATTCAACGTCCTTTCCTTCTTTCCTGCTTTCCTCTATTTTATGGATTTTTATCATGCTACACATTACCTAATTCATTATCATTCATACGGTGCTGATAGCCAGTATATTATTTTAATATTTTTTAATATAATATTAAAAATATGGAGTTCAAAACAGTATTTTTAATATTATCTTTAAAGGCGTTCTTTTCTTACTGAGATAGCAGGCTAGACTTACAATATCTTAATAAACCGAAGTTGCATTGGTAAACCAACACGATTATCTTGTTTATTTTTTATTCAGTGAAAATATACGTTAAATACAGGTAATTCTATCGCGAGCTTCTTACTTTTTTACTTAACTTTTTTGCGGAGTTTTCTACAATAAAAAAAAAACTTGTATATAAATACTCATACCATATCATATCAGTAGCTACTTACGATTATATTATATAAAAAATGACTCTGTGGCACTGGGAAAAAGAAACGTTCGTGCTTTTTTGCTTATTAAAGACAAGCTAATAGCACTTATTTAGTAATCGCTGTATCAACAAGACGCCAGTGCTCTACACGACATTTTGATGACATACTTACTTGTTCAAAGAATATTACCTACTATCTCGGATAGCAAAATCTCATACCGGTGTATTTTGTAATAAAAATAATCTACTTATTAGAAGAAGGTTTACGTTTTACTCGGAAAGCTTTTAAATATAACATGATTATTATTTTTTTCATCTTAACTAAATAAATTAAGAAGACTGATTTTCATATAAAATAAAACTAATGAATAATATTTTAACCTTTTTTTTTAAAACATGTTAACTATTTTTTCATCAAGTCAAAAAAATGGCAACAAACTATAAATTTTATCTATCTATTAATTGAGTTAGGTACTCAATTAATGGATAACGAAATTTTAACGAAATAATGATATAAAATACTTGATAATGGTGTTACAATAAAAATTCCTGTCGACCAAGAAGACAATTTGTAGAATTTAATATTATTTATCCAGTACGGAAGGTTATAGCTGATGTTTATGAGAATGTAAAAAATGTTGCTACTTAAATATATATTCAATTTCATCATTTTAAATAATATTCTTTAGAACCTTAAAGCATTTACATTAAATAACATGAAATAATGGTACTTTCCGGTGAAATAAATTTTAAACATTTCCAATATAATTATGAGCAGACAGTAAAATTTTAATCATACCATAATTAAATAAAGTGTTCATTCATTCAATAGCTTCTGCACGATAATTAACTAATTATAAAGCAAAAAGTTATTCAACGAATTATATTATTTTATCATAGTCTAATAATGAATACTTATTATTAAATAAATAATTTATACATTTTTAACAAGTATTTTTTATGATTTAAATAAAAATAACATTTTTTTATAGATCTTATCGACAATTTAACATCTCAATTAAGTGCATATTGTAAATATTTCACAGAAACGCATCTAATTATTATTGTTCATTTAAAAAAAATCCTATTTTACTTATATTAAAGACCAGATCAGTCATTGAAGAGATTTAAGCGAAGGATTACAAGTACTTGACCAGCTACTATATTATAATTTAATGTTATATAATAAGTAACAATACATGAATTTAGCAAAATGTACAGAATATTAAAAAACATTATCAAAAATAATATATTTTCAATATTGTTTACTGGCATTATAATAATAATTTCAATTTTTTCCAAATTTTTTAAAACTAAGTTTGCTTATTTTTCAAGTACTCAGAGACTTTGGTACATATGGTATCTTTTTAATATGTAATCAAGGAGTGATAATCCATTCTAGTTAGGGTAATATGCTTCAAATATACGTATCTACATAAAGTTTTCAGCATTTTTTCAGCTTAATTAATAGCTAAATATCAAAGTATATTTTTTAAAAAACACAAATTATATTACAGTACACAGTATTATCGTAAGGGATTTTGGAAAACACACGCATAAAAAACAGACTAAGTCAGCGTTTATAATTATGTACATGCATTTCAGTTATATTAAAATCTACCACTTGGTGGTTAGGACACCAATCTGAAACAAAATGCTTAGCAAGATAGCTGATGGTCAGTTATATTAAAATAATTACCTCGTGAATAAATTTTACAATTTTAAATTTTAAAAATATTGATTGTATAATCAATAGTATTCTTAAAGAGTATTCTTAGTAAGTAAATGGGAAATATCAAGTAATATAATGCAAACTAAAATTGTATTATATTCTTAAGTACCTATTAAATATTATGTAAAATAGTGCTGTAAAAACTTTAAGAAAAAGGAAAAATTGAAGACGTAGGACGGAGACTATGCTGAAAGCTTACAGTATACAGTAACAGTGAAGTCATTTTCTGGAGGTTTTCAAAGCCACCTGGTTAAAAGTTACAGTGCCGATGATTGTGATGATAATGGCCATTAGACAAATTAATATATTCAATTATCTGCAGTAATTGCAATCACCCACACATATTAATCAAGTGCTGCTTAAAATATAACGGTGGAAAATTTAAGCCAATTATAAATGATTTAAAATGAAAAATTGCATTATATCTCGCGAGATATTCTAAATTTCCCAACTGTATACGAGAGAGCATAATTTAATGAGAACTGAAGTTAATTAAATATTTACAAAGAGCAGGCGATTCCACGTACACTGCATAAATCAAGATGAAGAGAGCAGTGTAGTTGTTATTCAAACATTTTTTGCTCATTTACGTCTCGGAAAACTTCGAGCAGTAGCAAAATTTATACAAAACTAAAATGTAATTTACTTCCAAATTCCAGAATCTTCAGTCGTCTCTTAAAAGTATTTTTTTTATTTTGGCGCCTAATAAGAGAAAGGAAAGATACCTACGATTCGAAGTTTGTGTACATTTTACCCCGTATTGAATAGTAAAATAATATACAGGGACCCATTCTATTAGTACTACACGTGCCCCAATTTCTAAAGGGTTTGATTTGCTTTTTATATATTATATTATGTAGTATATTTTAATGTCTACATTCATTCGCTATTTAATTAACCGTTGGAAAAGTATTCGTTTATGTATTAATTAGGTAAATAGTTAATTAACTTATTATAGGTAACGTATTATATTATTTAGTCAGTAGCAGTATAAGAATTGTTCTAAGCAAGTAGTCATATCTAGCAAGGAGTAATATACACTATATTATATACTTAAAATTATATGTATTTAAGTTAAGAATTCTATAGATTTTATTTATCAGTCGAAGAGAAGTATATTTGCATTACTTCAACAATATTTATTTTATAATTAGACGTATAGGAAAATTTGATTTAATTCATTTTCACTCCTAATAATAAATTAAATATTGTTAGTTTACAAACACAATAACCACAGAAACCTACATTTAAAAAATCCTAAATAGTGTTATATCAAATCAAATCACATCCATTACAATTATTCAGCTATATCGACTAAGATAAAGATACAGTTATTAACTATGAGGTATTTTTTTAAAAGTATGAATCTCATCCATGCACTTTTAAATTTAAAATCAATAAGTATATTTATAATACTAATTTTGATTCCATGACTGCGCGACTTGTCCGGATTTATCAAAATGTTCATTTTTACGTATTGGAAATTTGCTACTAAGTATATTTTTATTTAAAAATATTTTTCTTCAATACCTATACAATATTTAAGAATGCATTTTTTTAGTTAATTTAAACAATTATGATCCATAATTAATTAAATAAGAATACGTATTAGAAAAAAAAACATAGATAAATAATATGGAAAAATATATATTTAATATTATATAAAATGTTTTTTGTTGAATCGTTAAATTATTATTGGTCAAATTGATACTATTAATTAAATGTACGAGATTGACATAACATAATATGCACAAATTATTTATGTATGTATCAAATTTTGATCTTGGATGCACATGCCATCTCTTTTTAAGTATCCCACTTTATTAAGTGCCTACTATGATAAAAACCAAAAAAATGTAAAAAAAAATGCTTAGATTAAACGAATATCTAACATCATTAACAGATAATTTGTAATAGTATGGACAAAGTTGTAATAATATTGCTTTCCTTGAATGAGCGAAAATGCAAAAAAACGTCTGATCCACCACGTCTAAACGCAGTATAAAAATAACAACAGAAGGCTTTAATCTCTGGAAATACATAAAATTACCATTTTTTTATGTGTTGAATTTATATTATGATAATTCAAGGATAAATTTTATTCCATATTAGTCTCTTTGTAAGCTAATCCTCAAAATGCCTCGTGCGTTAGTAGTTACAAAGTATGGTTGTTTGTACATTTAGATAAAATGTCTACAGCAGAATTGAAATGGATTATGTGGCCTTAAATTCAGCTTTGAAAATCAGAAACATGAATATAGCACAAAGGCAATTTTCCATTGGTCTGCTAGGTTACTTTACACCGTGTTAAGCAGGGCTCGCCAATCTATAGCACGTACACTGCTTTGTGACACGACGAATTATAATTCAGATGGCGTTATAGGAAAATACCCCGATAACCGAATAACTAACACTAATATTCATTTTGACGTCAGTTAGGTACATACTAAATTAAATACTAAACGAATAAAAAAAAGCTTTCATATAACACACTTTATATAGGAACTACGCTAAGATTTATTTATTTATTTAATCAATATTATTATAACGATCTCAGATTAAGTGAATTAATCTATATGAATATACTTTTAAAATAAAATGATGACCATATCGGAAATATATTATCATCGTCATAGATGAGAGAGATTTATTTACTCATTGAATAAGTATCAACTAAATAATGATACAAAGGTTTTAAATAATAAAAATTCAAAAAAAATATACATGTTTTGAATAATGTATTGAGACTATGCTTGGAGCACCAGATCGCTGCCAAATTTGAATGTATAATTTGATGTATGGTTAGTCCTTAAGCCGTACCGAAAACGTTGGGAAACATAAGTAAAAAGTCCATTGAGGACAATTTAAAGAACAAATATATATAAACATATATTATAACACCCACGATATTTGAACTATAACTTGTAGACTTATAATATCGTGGGATATAATACCATGTTATTTTTTAATACGTGTTTTCGTACTGAGTATATACCTAATAGGTAAATTCAGAAAGTAGCTAACATCCATTCCTTGTAAAAAAACAAAAATCTGTTAAGAAACCTCTACTCAGTGGATCCCTCCTATAGTATGATCCTATTTTTATAAAATTTAATATTGAATTAAATATTTATTGATTTTGCTAAGACATTTTATTAATATAATTATAAACAAAGTACCTACCCATATTGAAAGTGTTACTCAAATAACTTAACCTATCGTAAATATATTATATTATGATAATTTCAACGTTTAATGACTTGCAGCTTCACTGATAGTATTTCAAATTCAACATAATATTATTGAAATACTCCTATAGATTCATTATGTTACGGTATAATTTTA
The DNA here is from genome assembly GCF_057557595.1 of Rhyacophila brunnea. Classification (NCBI taxonomy): domain Eukaryota; kingdom Metazoa; phylum Arthropoda; class Insecta; order Trichoptera; family Rhyacophilidae; genus Rhyacophila; species Rhyacophila brunnea. Next base: position 27,203,591 of record NW_028233350.1, read on the forward strand.
TTGTAGCATGCACATGATTTATTTTTTATTTTTAATAAATACACTGTCTTATTGTCATTGAATTTAACTTTTAATCAAAGCTCAGCAGCAGGTTTTTCTATTATGCTCTCGATAAAAAAAGGTTTTCCGTAACAGATGTACTCGTAAAGGTTTGTAATGCTCAGTGGGACAGTACAAAACCGTTAAGACTCGGACGGTCCATTACCAGATTATATTAAACTAAAAGCTTTAAAGTCTTCATACTTCAAAGCTTTCTGGTGGGAAGCTCAAAGAGAATTCGAATTGTGCGATACGGTTTGTTTGGTAATAACAAAGTATATCCTCACGTCATAATTGAATTGTTTTCCCTGTAGACTTTTTGAAAGCTTGCCGAGTGAATAAATCAAGACGAGCGGAAATGAAAAAAGCTTATACTGTCTAAATAATTCTCTAAATTATGATTAGATTGATTTTCAGTACTATGGTTAATGTACGTAGTACATAAATCTGATATACCAATATATAATGTAGTAGATTGTAAGTAAAATAAAATACCATATTTGCTCATAAAAGAGACATATGGGCATCCATGTAGTGAAGGTAATAGTATTATACTTGTTTTACGAGGAATAGTTGTTAGCTACTCGCCCAATCCGTTAGGATCTTGCACTGAAATAAAGATATATTGTTAAATAAAATACATTTTTTTGTTGCATTAGTTGGTATAGCGGACATCCATTGAACTGTAAGTCACACCGGTATGACTCCGCAGTTGGATGCAGATGTTGAAGTTACTCCAATCTATGATCAAATATAACAATAAATTAATTATACCTATTTCACTCTTTGGCGGCATTCGGAACACATGTCCCAACAACGTAAAGCATCTCTTCATGATTACTTCAATCACTGAGGGCTACCGTGGCCGCTCACGAACTCAAATATTTTGTAACATGGTCGTACCATTGTACCCCTAATATTCGATGAAGACATCGATTCTCAAAGCTCAAAAGCTGACAACTTTGAAGCTTTTTAAAATGCCTCATCTCACGTCCAAACAGGAGCTTAATATGTAGCACGCACGCATTGAACAAACGATATTTATAAAATTGGTCCTCACAGAATACAGCTTTGACCTCCATGCGACAACAACTTGGCTGAATGCAGATCCCTCTATACCTATGCGGATTCCAAATTTACTGGAATTATCTGTCTTGACAGGTAGTGTGCTAACAATTTTTTATGATGTTATTATTAACACAACTATTATAAAGATTTATTTATTTCAGTTTCATAAGACTAAAGTGGTCACACCCATATATGTAATTTTTTTTATTGTAGTAATTTTTTTATATTGTTTATCGTCATCATTCTCAAAAGTATCATTCTTCGATTTTGTATTATTTTTACTACATCGATATATTGATTAAAAAGTTTTAATAATCAAAAAACCCTCTCAATTTTATGGTTTTTAGGAAACTAGTATCCATCACAGTCTGGATTATTTATTATTAACAACATGGCTGTCTAATCACAAAGTTGCGAGCCTCCAGTATCTCGATACAGATCTTTTGAAACTGCTTCATTCTGTTTGCGGAAATAATTTATGGCAATACATAACTTATGCGAGTTGTTATATATTGTTTTGCCTGTTGTATTTTCTTTATTATTATTTTGACACGTAACATATTATTTTATGACTCGTAAGGCATACTATTTGGCAAGACCCAACATGAACCTACTTCTTTATTATAAATCTTTACAAATAAGACGAAGGGTTATCACCGTAACATATGAATGTTTCGACACCCTTGATTACTGCGCCCAACAAAGAAGACAATATTTTATCAGATTATATATATATATATATATATATGTTTTTCAGAATCAAAAATTACTTGACGTTTTTGACGTATATAAAAACTAATAGTCTATTTTTGTATAGGCCAGTATTTTCAAAACATATACAATAATATTGAGAACTCAATTTTGAAGACGAATTATAATCTTTTTATACCCTGAGCTGCCAATTGAAGGCTTTTCTTTCGGATCCAAATACCAATCCTTTTTTTAAGACTTCTGACCTTTCAATAAAAAAGTCGTTCCGATTAAGATGAAAGGATAGTTTCTTCTTTCATTTACATCGATATCTAAGATCATTTTTGTATATATTCTTCTCAAAATTACAGTATTTTTGGCATTTTATATTTTATTTAATGCGTGAAGCAAAATTATGATCAAATAAAATAGTTTTTTGAATAAAAAAGTCAAATATGTCGCGTACCAATATTATTATCATAATATAGGCCGAGGTCAATCTACCATTGGATGATGACCTCTCTTAGCTTATTATTATACCCTTCTCTTATTCTATTTGTTTGCTGCTACATAGCTACATTTACTGAACTAACTTGACAAAGTTGTCGATCCAGTAGATTTTAGGGAAACTTTGTACTTACAAGATCTGTAGCCTAGTATAATTTCAGCTTTCTATTACAGCACATACTAATTAACTATATAAACTATAATAATATAATATACTTTACTTTACAGTTTACATAATACTTCTTTACTAATACAGAATATTTTTTGAGATATATAATATTATAATATAAGGTAAGCACCTCTCAAAAATAGTAATACCTACTATGATTTCTTATATTATCACATATAAGTTTAATAGTTAATCAAACAATCAACAATTATACTTGTAACTTATATTCGTTTTGTTTCTACAATTTTTGTTTTATTTTAATTTTGTATTTTTGCATATCCAGAAGTTATTTTATTTTTAATTAGGAAGGTTTTTCAAAATGGCTTATTTATATGTTTAACCATATAGCATATTTAGTCCACTCTGTGAAGGCCCATATGATCCTATCAGGATCGGACATGGTGGAAAAAAATATATTTAGTTGGCATTGTCTTTATAATAATATTATTTAAAAGTATAAAATTCTTGTGACACAAAGCATTGCAAAATATTCTTCACTCGAATCTCAACTCAAAAAGAAGCGAATACCTATACACGTTTCGTATAAAACGTCAAATTGTCAAGTATCATTATTTATGAAAATGTCATAAATTAAAAAAATAATAATTATTTAAACAATGTTATATCGTAGTGGATATTTCATAATACAAAAGGACGTATTTTTATAACTTTGACCAAATACGTTTTTATGCATTTTTTTTAAATATAAAACTAGGTACGATTCGAATGTGATTTAATTAAAAATTAAACCTTTGGCAAATCGTAGGCACACATCCTTATTTCGATTATTAAAAATATTTTCAACATACAAATAAGCCATTTTGGAAAGTAACTCCTAGTTTTTATTTCTCTTTAAAATAGTATATTGAAAATTGTTTTATTTAAACAGGGTTGTGTTATTTTAATGACGCTTTAAAATTAAATCTACGATACTACGCGTCTGTCTTACACAAAAATTCGAGGATGCATTAAGCTATAAAGGCACAATTTACTGTAGCAAGTAATTCCAGTTCTTATAATGAATTACGAGGGGTTAAAATGTTACTCTTTTATAAAAAAAAATGTTATCTATAGACGCAAAATAACCGTGAATTTCAATAAATAATTCATTACATTAAATAATCGCACAATGGTGGTCTGGAAACGAAATGTATTTATTCCTTTTATATGTTAAAGGCACATTAAATTTACAGTATATTGAAACACAAAAAGCTTTAACAATACATTACTCGCATACAGCGCCACCACTTTTCAGTAACAAATTTTTCTCCTATTTTCCATTCAGATCTATTGTTGAATGTTTTCTTTCTTTTCACTTTCCATCTTCAGATATTTTTTGCACGCTCCTGAAAATTCATCTGCACCTTCTTATATAGGAATCTTATCAATAGAAGTTTTTACAGACAGATGGTTCGAGCTTTCCTTATAACAAGCATAGCTTAAGAAGATTTTCAGGATAAAGAGATTCAGGTCTACGAAATGCCTTTATAAATATTTGAAGACGCATAGAAAAAATCTTTCGGTCGATTTAACATTGACGTAGTTAGACCTGCAGATGATACGTGTTATTTTATTTTATTTCAATTTATCTATGTGATACAAAATACTTACAAAAATTGCAAACGCCTATTAACCATTATATATGAGATTTTTCCAATCCTACGTTTTCCTTAAGTTATATAATAAGTTAAAAACTAAATACGATATCTAAAAAGTTCCCTTGTAATGCAAACCACATACTTTTTTTCATTGGATTATTAGCATAACAACAAAATTAAACCACCAAAATTCAATCATCCTCGGAAGACCTACGCTTGAGGTGAACATACTGTGTAGAAATAAAAATAATTTCATGTATGTATATGAGCAAAAACAAGCTTTCAGGACATAATAGCGAGTAGAGACATTTCCTGGACCCAATGAAACTTATAATATATAAATGTAATAACGGTAATATTTTTTTCTCGTTGTAACCGAATTAAATACATAGTTACAGATTGATATTTGCGTATGATTAGATAATAACATGATATTTCTTAAAAGGAAAACAACTAATATTTACAAAACATAATATTATTTACTACAATAAAAGCACCGCTTTTGATTTGACGATTGTATGTGCAGTATATAGTATATGTATATGAAAATACGACAATCTCAACAACATAGGAGATATACCCATTTTACATAAGCGTACATTTTATTAAAGTTATGCTTTTCAAGCAGTTTTTATTTTCTTTTCCAGAAATACAATACATTTCACAAAATCATTTTTATGAGACGTATCGGAAAATTTATGGATCTATTTGCTTTAATGGTCAATGAAACAACAATGAAATATTTTACAGCATGTCAATCTCCATTGTATTGGTAATTTATTACATTTTGAGTGAACAGTAAAGATGATAACAGATTTACATTCAATGTATGGTTCAATTTGTTTAAAATTTAAATTGCAATCAAATTACATACTTTAATATCGTCCACCTCATAAAAATATAATATATTATACCTATTACTGTGGAGCAATTTTAATTATAAATATACATGACGATGACTTCTATTATAATTTCTTAAACATTGTTTACCATCTATGACGGCGATACTCAACCTGCGGCCCGCGGGCCACATGGGGCTCTTTAAGCTTTTATGTGCGGCCCGAAACACATTTATTATCAGGAATTTTGTATATCTTGAGATTCGTTTCGACTTTAACGCACATATAGTGACACCCGAAGAGGATTGTCATTATGGTTCACATCAGATCTGGTATAAGAGTTGCTATTGACCACGATTAATTTAAAAAACACGCATAATTTTTTAAATCTCAAATTTTTTTCGTCACACCAGTAGTGATGCGGCCCGCGTTACTTTACAAATATATGTATTTGGCCCGAAGAAAAAAAAGGTTGAGTATCATTGATCTATGGTGTTAAGTAAATAGGTTTAAAATTTCATGAGTGATACTAACCCCCATTTTACACGCATTGAATATTATCGGGCGATATAAAATCGCGCAATCATTTCTCATATTATACGCGCTGGCGAACAGTGGTAGAGCGATTTTATATCGTCCGATAATAATATGCTTATGAAGATGCCTATATTAAAAAATATATTTACCTATCAAGCCCACTGTGCATTGTCAACAACTAAGTGACGGCGTACATCTTAATTAGCTTTACACCGTCTCATGCTAATAGACCAACCAGTGAATAGTCTCGATATAGGTAATACAACAGCTAAAAACTAATTTTGTATAGGGACGAATGATGTGAATAGTAGAATATTATATATGTTTTTTTTTTATTGTCTGAGCTTAATTAACTATCACGTGTTAATAAAATATGAAATGTAGGTAACTCATTTTTATTGATTTTGCATGTTCCTCTAAATGTGGTTGTAATGTATAATAGAAAAACAGTACAGCATTAGCATTTTCCTCAACTGATGGGGCAAGTGCGATGGTGAGGAGTACTTGTGGTATAATTGTCGAATGGGACACCTAGGCTGAGCCCATATCCCATTAATTGGAATAAATATTTTTGAAGGAATTCTCGTTCTCATAATATATATCCAAGCATAGCATAGTATGGCTTTGTGAGAGGTGTTAGTATATAAAGCTGCGCAATTGTATTCGTTTCGTTTCATATTGGATCCGTGTGTAGAGTTGGGTTTCGGGAATTTCCCGACAGGAATTCTCGAGAAATTTTCTAGATCATCCCGAATCTCGAGAATTTAAATTTTTAACATTTCGGGAAATCCCGGATCTCCAAAATCTTTTTTCGGGATTCGAGATTTCTTTATTATCAAATATTAATTGAAAAACGATTTTCTATATGAAAAAAGTGGACAGAAAACACAAAACGTTCAAGGACTGATCATGGCATTTAACACAATAAAGCCAACATCGACTCAAAATGAGCATCAGGGAATTTTGTGTCTCAAAAGCGTACGCGATTGTCAGACGCAGCGATTGGCAGTGTTTTTTGAAATTCTATTTTAATAAGTAATGTTTTGAATTATTTTTATTTTCCTACTTCTATTTTGTTTGTCTTATTATTTTTTTTATTTCTTTTTGGAATTTGTCTGTTTTTACACTGATTTTAGGATTTTTACAGGTTTTTTTTAAATTTCCCGATTTCTCGAGAATTCTTTTCTAGAAATCCAGAATCTCAAGATTGAGATTTCCTCGGGAAATACCTAACTCTATCCGTGTGTATCGGTAAAGTTTTTGTCGATCCGAATATATGTGGCTCTGTCTGGCTGAATTAGATAACGATTTTTTTAAATAGAGAACTAATCTCGCGGGGCTTAGATACACAGTACCGGAGTTGCAGTGTGTTGATACAGGTCTTACTTGATTCCAAATACATCTTATTAGAATCTACAGTTTGATTAAAAAAAATACGATGGCCGAGCAGCTTAGGCGTCAGCTTATTGTGTCGTGGGTCCCAGGTTCGAATTCTGAGTCTGGGAAATAAACATTGTTTTTCAATTTGTGTTTGAGTCAAAGTATGGACTTATTAGGCTAAGAAAGTGGCTAACATCCATTTGTCGTAAAAACGATAATCTGTTATTAATACAAACTTATACTCTGTGGAGGCCATTAGGATCGGACATGGTCAAAAAATAGGTTATTATAATAATATAATTATTATTCATTGTGTTATAAAAATACACTATAATATATTATTAATATCTGCCTACATATTATATAATATAAGAAAACTGTAAATCTGAGATACCTACTCTAAGTTGGTAAACATTATCAATTCATTGTTTAGACGGGTATAGGCATTATGCATAATAATATTATTTATAGGTTTACAAGGTTGTTCAAATCCTTGACCGTAATAAATATTTTAAGGAATTTTATATTACGTAAATATTTTCAATGTAAAAGCCTCTGAAAGCATGTATTTCCATACTCTTACCCTCTAAAGTCAATGTCTACAAGTGACGTTATCGGTATGGTGTATCACTTGACGTGTTTTTACAAAGAATATTTCCTTGCGTTTATATTTTTGAAGCATTTTTTTATCAAAGCAACTCACGGTGCGTAGGTTTTCATGTTTTAATTTTTAAAATTGTTAAAAATTTTACAGGATGATAAATATGTCATCATGAAAAAGTAGGTAAATACACTTATGCATTCTGTGATATAAACATAATATTTATTTTATACATCTGGTACAATCAGATTTTTTTATAAAATAAATTAATTTTACTTTTGTAATTTTTTAAATTACTTCATTCGTTTTTACGAAAATATTCACCGAACCTTTTGGGTCCTTGTCTGGATCAAACATATCGTGAATGCTTAGCCAAAAGGTCGTTAGGAATGGTATAGTAAAATTGAGTTATTTATGCAGTTAGTTTATTTAATATAACATCTATTACGTTGAAAAAGTATGTCAGCAAGAGTTATTCCGTGACAAAGTTACAACTATTTTTTCGGCCATAAACCAATGAAATTCTTTTTTTCAGTTTCTCTCTAATATTGCAAATTATGCCTTAGTAGCTTAGCATTTTTTACTACCTAACGAAAACAACACGTAATTTATGCCAAATGCAAAATTGAACCCACACTTATGGCTTTTAATAAATGGGCGCTTTATCACCTGCGATGAGACATACCTACCACAGAGCCAGCGTGTCGGATGTCCGACTATATAGAAAATTAGTTAATTACATTTTTGATGCTTTTTGTATTTTGTCTCATATTACCTTTTAGAAGCAATTTACCTTTTGAGTATATTCTTAAAAGATACCAGAAATTCTTTAAACCAAAAAGACCTAAAGTACAATTTCATGAAAGTATTATTTTTATCTATATGACACATATTTGACTTTTTTTATATTTGAATGGCATTATAATTTTCATGACTAATTACATTTCTTTTCAAAAAAAATTAAATCCATTGTATTGTATCCATGACAACATTGTTTTTTCTTAAATTGTAAAAAGGTTTGTCCTTTCATAAATATGTCGACTAGGCAAGCTTGAAACTCCAACTTGTAATTAAATATTGAGCTACCATAATGTCCAAATGTCAAATATTGACACAACTATACGACTATCATCCTAAATAAACTGTGGATTAGCGGTCAATACCAAGTTCTGCAGACCGATTTGTTTATCCAAGGTTTGTGCTTATATTTAATCAAGATTATGTTTAGATTGAGCACTAACAATAAATCAATATTAAATCTTAGATTACATAATTGTTTTATTTTATACATTAACACATAGATTATTTTATCTTTTTAACCATATAAATTATTTAAATACTTTTAAAAGATCCTTTTAACTGAAAACATAACAAAAAGCGTCAAAAAATATATGTAATATTGTATTCTTCGTTTTTATAAATATTTTGTTCAGTATAAATTATATTTTTAATCAGGTTATTATGATTAAACAAATGCAAGTGACATATTATAAGTTATCAATGAGTAAGGAACAGTTTTAAAATCACCACATACATTATACATGGCATAAGATATGAACATCAACCAGCTTTATATGATAAAAATCTTTCCCAATACATCGATTTGATATTCAGATCCGATATTCCAGTGTATATTATATTCTACGAATATGGTGAATAAATATAATGTTATTATTATATTCACAGCATTTTTAAATAATTGGAATGTCTCGGCTTCACTTGTCCTCACTCAAATATTTGAAACATTAATAAACATAAGAATATGTCTATATTGTAGTGTGGAATAGTAATAAATGATTATTTGAAAATGAGACATATTTTTTTATAAAATGTCGAAAACTTATGTAGAATTTAAATAAATTTACTTAATATTTTAGCACTCTTATCATTTTTGAATTTATGTAGGTTATTTTAAAGATTAATCTATCTAATTTATATCATAAATAAATTAATGTAATTTTTAAGACTTATTTTACGTAAATATATTAATTTAACTAACATCCGAATGGAATGGTTCTGAACGAATAATATTTTTAAAAGTAAGGGTAAAATAAATTATGACAACGTGTTATTTTATAATACATTAATACTGGATCTATTGTTTTCAATAAATCTGTATTTCTCTGATGGAAATTCTAAAATATAGCACACAATTTCCATCACTTCTGTCTGAATAGAAATAAATTAAGGTAAGTAACAAAGATTATAGTTTTCACAAAGAGATAGGTAATATATTGTTTCCAGAGAAAATTTTCTTATATAAATCTAATGCTTTATTTATAGGATTACAATGCCTTGAAATGGAGGTCAATGGAAATGTGATTTCTTTCTTTATGCTGTAAACATTATTTAAAGTGATACCAAACTTTTCGATGATGATCTTTTATTTTTTTATACAAAAAAATAAAATTCAAATGCCATTTCATGATTTTGTGGTCGAGTATTTTTTGGTAAATTATCAATTATACTCAGCAGTCATGATGTTATTTTACGCTATATGTTTTTACAAAATAAGCAAAAGAGCTTTTGATCATTTTTTTCTTATAAAAGTAGTACTACATAGTGTTTTTTAGTATATTATAACAATATATTATAACAAGCTTAATATAACTTACGTTCAGGTATATTATACAATAAATACAAATATATAATTTCCGTTTTGTATAAAAAATAAGCAAAAACTTTTTAACTTTTCTCGTGTATCCACGTAATGTAATATAATATTATGATTGTGGTATTGTATAATTATAAACTCGCATTTTAATATAAATATTACAGCTCTGTATTCGTATTTAGCTAACATATTATCACTGAGTAGCGGAAAGTTCTTTTGCAGACCAAATTACTAAATATAAAGTGAGGTTTTTCAAAATTATTATATTGAAATAAATAACATCGTTATACTTTACAATAGAGTATTTTTTATGATATATTTTAAGTAGGTAACTAAAGTTAACTTAACTAAGGTTTTTGTTGTTTTATGAAAAATGGATGATGGTTATATTCTGAACGTATTAATTTTATGCTCTGGACCCGAAACTATATTGAAAAAAAAAACGGTTTATAAATTTGCTAGACCTATCCACAACTTTATAAGCCTATACGTTACCACACGCATATAGATGGCGTTGAATAACTTTTACACTATTTATTTATTTATTTAAGAATACAAAACATTGTGGACATAACAAATCTAAATTCAAGACGTATACAAGATGAGATTTGACATTATAACAAATATTATAATATATAATATAATAATAATAATAACAGAAAAACAAATTACATCAAAACATACTTAAGTACAATTCAACACAGAAAAATAATACTATTTATTTATCCTACCAAAAATCGTTTTAATTTTGTAATATAATAAACTTTTTTATCCGTCTTTTGGAACTCTAAATATGATTTTCTAAATAACTTGACATTTCTTAGTTATTAATAAAAGTTTTTATTGTAATACTACAATGTATTTCAACCAAGAATTGACATTTAATTCCGTAAAAGAAATTTATTAGTTACACAAACGTTTCAAAATGAAATGTACCTGTATTTTTTTCTGTGTGAGTAGGTGCTTCGTTTCTATAAGTGTCGTGCGAGGTAAAAATCCCCATTGTCATTACGTACGCTCGTGCCGTTGGTATATCATAACTGCTAACAAATGCCACTCCACGCTCGGTTCTGTATTTTCCCTCACGCAACGATATTGATTGTTAATTTCTCGTTAGTTTAACCAATCTATTTCTACTACGTTTGTGTATTATATTTTTCCTTTATCGCTTTTTGATATGCCTCCAAAAGTACTTAGTAACTAATTAATGTCAATGTGTTGTGATTATTCAAAAGAAAACTTGTAACTTTCTTTACAAAAAAAAAACTTTTGTTGTAACGATTCGAGAAATTAGGCGAACAAAAATTAGGCAAATCGATTCGGTAGTCAAGTTTCACTTTTGATGAATTTATAAAAAAAAATCTTTTCTTTTCTTTTTTTAGGCACGCAGCTCATTAAAAAATATTTTTTCATTAAAACAAACCAACTTTTACTTCCTTTAGCAATACGTCCGTTTTTTTATCGCTAACATTTCAGCTTATAAAATCATAAGTGTTGGGTTCAAATCTGCTTCCGATTCTGAAAAATTCACATGTTGATTTTTCAATGCGTATTAGGACCTAATATATTTAACAAATAGCAAACATAAATTTCTCGTAAAACAAAAATCTGTTAAGAAACCTCTTTATCAATCGCTTTAGCTAGGCTAGGTCCACATCCAAACAAATCTGAATACGCACATTAAAGAAACTGATCGATAAAAATTTTGGACATTCATTATTAATTTATTTGACGTATGCTTCGTAGATCTAAAATATAATACTGGTTTTAATTAAGATTAAGTTTTATAATAATTGTTTTACGATTTACATTTTTGAAAAATAGTAATGATCATTCTGAAGATGGGTTTATTGTCCGAAATACCAGTCAACATAAATAACTTAAATATCTTAAAAATTACAAAAATACTGCAATTTAAAATTTTCGATTAATATAAATATTTATTTTCATTTGATTAGTTTATTTATATTTTATAAATTTGCCAACCAATTAATACTTTGGACGCGGAAGACGCACACGGTGCGTAATGACCAGGCGGTCGATCGATGTAATTAACGTGGATTTTAAAGGGGGCAATTAAAATCTCATTATCTATTCAGCAGCGAAAGCGTTAATAAATATAGTGTAATACTATAATTCCACAAAAAATGTTAAATAGTAAGTTATAGGTAGGTACTATAATGTTAAACCAAGTATTTTTTAAATATTGATTGTAAAATCCAAAAAGATCCAATAATAATTAATATATGTACTTTTCAAACATATTGTAGTTTTAACATCTTCTTGACAATACATTGTCATATATTTTAGATAAATTATATTATATTGTAATTGTAAAATTATAATAATTTACATTTATTTTAGCATTGAAGCCATAACAGTAAAATATATTGTCTACAAATAATGAATAAAAAGATTACAATAAATAAAACGTATAAACCATATTATTTTATTTATATTATATTATTCAATTAATAAAGGTGATATAATTAAATACTCATTCTGGTGATGTTTGCTTCAAATAAATTTATAATTGGGTAGAATATTATCATATTGTCGTGTAATATAAATAATAATATGTACATATGCATAAACAACGGAACACTTAGTTTGCTAGTCAATTTCCACGTAAGCTTTTAAAATTGTAATTTGATATCGCTCATATAAAGTGCGGCACTTTATTCAGTCCATTTTCTAAGCATTTATATTCAAATTTAATATAAAAGGAACTTATAAAAATACATAGGCGGCCAATTACTTTAAAAAGTTGAACCATACAAATTTATGCAAAGTACTAGTGAAATAGATTTTATCAGTACCTATACTTTTTCGATATTCTTGGAAACACTATCAGAACACTTCTGAAAAATAATATTTCGATATTATTAAGTTTTCCTTTTTTAATTAAATTGAAGTTATTGGTAAAAGTTAAATTGGAAAAAAGCAAAAACCGATATTAAATTAAATAATAAAATATTTTAGATTAAATTATTTTTATTATTTAGGTACTTTTAATAAAGGACTCTAAAAAAATATAGAACATAATTGTTTTAAGATATACATAGCTAATCTAAATTCATTAGTAGATCAAGGTATCACATTAATTTTTTAAATAAAATAATATAGCAAGTTGGTAGGTACCTGGATATTTTATATTGTTTCATTTTTTGTTATATAATATAATAAAGTAACTAATAGTACATATTACGAAAAAACTTTATTGCGTACGGTCACAAAGTGTACTCAAATAAAAATGAGTGAAAATAATGGATTTCTATCCAATTCCCAAGTAAACAAATGAGTTAGTATCAATCTGTCATCACATGCCTTTTTATACGTAATAAATTATTCAACTTTGTATCCGTTGTATGAAATGTTATTATTGGTTAAATCCCTAACATTTAATAACTACATAAGTATATAAAATATTATTACTATTTAGTTGTACCTCTTTAAATACTAAATTATTTAATATCTATAGTTTTTGTCAGGTATCGCTTTTTAGAAAAGCATTTAAGCTGATTTACATTACAGGGTTATATTGAGGCTATGTTAAATATGTGTAATATTTGATAAAATAAACATACTTAATATTATAAAAATTCTAATGGATTTAAGTTTTGACTGATAGCTATTATTGATATATCTCATTAGTTGATCCCATTAAATTACCAATACATTGCCATTGTTTCCCAGTACCTATTGACGATTCATACCTTTTGAATATAATATTTATTGATTATTATTTAAAGATCTATTATGAGGGTTTGACGATGTATACGCCTGTCAAAGCCCTAGCCTAGGGGCCCGGCGTGACGGGTCGACCTGATAGGCGAGGTGCACACACATGACAAAATAGCCCTAATGAGAAAAAAGTCTATTTTTTTAGAGTCCTAACATTTTAAAATATCTAGTTGTGTGATGCAATATTTGATAACTGTGTGGCAATATTCGACAACTCCATAATTCAAGCTTTATTCAGCAATACAAAAAAACGCTAAAAATACACCTAATACCCTTAATTTTACTTGAAGCAACATTTAGAAAACGTTTCTGTAAAGCGTCACTCTACCTTTAACCCTAACGATGGGTAGGGTGGCCTGCCAAAGATCCTGGCCTGGGGACCGGTTCAAGATGTGGGAGCCATGACGCCTATTGATTGTGTTATTAGTGATAGTTTTTTTTACAAATACTTCAACTCTTTATAATTTGTTTCTTATATTTTTATTGTAGGTAATCCTTGGCTTAATAGTTTTTTATTGTATTAATTTATTATATAAGTGAGAATTAGTTATATTCGTTGTCATTGTGTATTTGCCTGTTGGTGAGTGCACATAGTGCATGAAGATGCCGAAAAACGAAACCCAGGTCGCAAATAACGACTCAAATGAAACAATACAAAATTTAAATCCATTAGAATTTAAATTCAAATTCCATCATGTACATTCGGTCAACACTATTAATATTATTATTATTAGTAAATAATATTTTCATATAAAATATCGAGCGTAGGCAGACAATGTCCAGTTTTTTCGCCCAAATTTATTATCCCTTAACACAAATTACAGATTCAATTCACAGCTTGAATAATACAAAATTTATAAATTAGATTACGACGATAGTGTTTGTGATAAAAGTTATTTTAACGTTGAAGCGAGCGGCGTGTTATTAAGACGAGCGAATTTAAGGTACTGAGTTCTTGTTGGATTGCCACGTCTGTTTTTATATTGAAAGTAGACAAAGGAAATGCTATCCACAGCGTGGGTAAATTTATTGTTTTGTTCCCACATTGCGGATAGATTCCTGGGATTTTGTCTGCGAAATTTGATTAAGGTACAAACGTTATCAGTCCAACAATGGATTTCACACGACACAATGACAGGAATGCACTGTTTACTCGTTCATTCCTGTGATGGACAACTGACACCCGGCACTTAAGCATTTCTTCAGCCGGCGGGAGGTGATCATATGTCCGTTCTCACGGCAGTGTTTTGCTGATTATTAAAAATATTGAATTATTAAAATGTTGTAATTTTTAGGTTTTAACTGCTATCTACACATTGCACTGTCTGCGGACTACTTCCACCCTCATACCCCCCTTCCAGCGAAATGCGGCACGCAAATCGCGATGAAAGTAGGTAGAGGTGGTCGCTTGAAGGTCCAATCAGATCTGTCTCGGTGGATGCTGCGGTGGTCTGCATCCCGGGACGTCTGCTCTCATGTCCTTGATGACTCTCTTGGTGATGTGCTTTTTGCAATTTGTCCATAGCAGGTAGCTGGAAACTGCGGCAATGATGACGATAATCAAGGCAAGCGTTGCCCACGACAGTTGGCCTGTCGACGTGTCGTTGACAATTGCTCCGCCCGACGCAGTCTGTGCGACGATGATCTCTTCCTTTGTCTGTTGTGCACCCATTTTCGTATGCTGGTGTCTCTTGGTGATGATGATGGTAAAATACTGAATAATCCAGTTGAGTTATCCGCATTTATTGTGAATAAATTGTTTATGCCTGCATTTTAAATATTGCGTACACCACTGACCTACATTCTAGGTCGATGTGTGTTCTTGCTTTCGCTAACGTTGCTGTTTTGAAATCGGAAACTCCGCGTGCTGTTTTGAAACACGACCCCGATTGCATTGTTCGGCTCGTGCCTGATGTTGTTGACCGATATTTGTCCTATTGACCTAGAGACGGTCTGGAAAATGGACACGTCTGCCGTATCGGGTAACACGAGCTCCCACGGTGTCAGGATTTTTCTCAGGCTGTTCCATTGTTTTATTTTCCTTGAGAATGTACGCTGGTTTTAAACGGTCGATAGAAACGGTGACGTTTTTTCCTCTCTTGCAAATGACATATGTTCGCGAATTGCGCGTGATGACCTCATATGGTCCGGTAAATGGAGATCTTAGCGGAGTTTTAACTGTATCATCGCGTAAGAACACATGTGTCGATTTGTCAAGGTCTTTGAAAATGAAAACGCGTTTCTCGCCGTGTTGCTGGCTTTTTACAGGTTGCAGTTGTTGGAAATGTTTTTTTAGGATCGTGACGTAGTTGCTCGGGTCTTGGTTTGTGCTGGTTTGATGGCACAAAAATTCCCCTGGTAGGCGTAAGGGTTCGCCGTACACAAGCTCAGCTGCTGTCGTCTTTAAATCTTCTCTCCAAGCTGCTCTGATTCCCATTAACACTGTCGGCAATGTTTCAGTCCATCTCTCATTCTCGTGGCATTTTATAGCGGCTTTTAATTGACGATGCAGTCTTTCGACCATACCGTTTGCGGCTGGGTGATATGCTGTCGTGTGAATCCTCGCCGTACCAGTCAGACGATTTAATTGTCTGAAAAGGTTCGACTCAAATTGTTTGCCTTGATCCGTTGTCACTCTCAAGGGCGTTCCAAAACGGGCGATCCAACCATTGTAGAATGTACGGGCGATCGTTTCCGCTTCTTGGTCTTTAATCGGAAATGCTTCCGGCCACCGCGTGAATCTGTCAACGCAGGTGAGGCAATATCTGCAGCCTTCAGACATAGGAAGGATGACGATGTCGATGTGGACATGCTCAAATCGTCCTGAAGGTGCAAAGTTTCCGAGTGGTGCTGATATGTGACGTGTGATCTTGTTCTTCTGGCATTGAAGACAGTTGCGGGCCCAATTTCGACAATCCGTTTTAATCGACGGCCAAACAAATCGTTGTGTGACAAGTTTGACGGTCGCATTAATTCCGGGATGTGAAAGTCTGTGGATATGATTAAAAGCTGCTTGTCGGTGCGGTTTGGTTATGAAAGGTCTTGCGATAGGTGTTGACAAGTCACAGAATACTTTTATGTCTGTGTCGGGAATAAGTACTTGTTTCAACTGAAGTACCGATCCGTCACGTAAAAATGTACTCATTTCGTTGTCAGTTTCCTGGTCGGCTGCGAGGTTGGCATAATTCAGTGTGTCTTCAACGACTTCTATCCTAGACAAGGCATCAGCGACGATGTTGTCTTTTCCAGCGACGTGACGAATGTCGGTCGTGAATTGTCCGATGAAATCGAGGTGTCTGAATTGTCTTGGTGAGCACTTGTCCGATTTTTGTTGGAATGCGAACGTAATGGGCTTGTGGTCGGTAAATATGGTGAACGTGTGAGCTTCTATCATGTGTCGAAAATGTTTGACAGCTAGATAGATAGCTAAAAGCTCGCGGTCGTAAGCGCCATATTTTCTCTCCGCTGGACTTAGCTTCTTTGAAAAGAATGCCAGCGGTTCCCATTGATCGTCAACTCGTTGTTGAAGTGCTGCGCCAACGGAAGTATCGGATGCGTCACTAATTATCGCTAAGTGAGTCCCCTCACTTTTCGGATGTTTCAATAGCGTTGCTTCCGCCAAACTCTTCTTGCATTCCTCGAAGGCCTTGATTGCTTCTGGTGTCCAGATGATAGGTTCTTTCTTGGAAGTTTTTCCTTGCAGGAGTGAGTTCAGTGGAGCTTGCGTTTCTGCGGCCTTGGGGACGAATCTCCTATAGAAATTCAAAATTCCCAAGAACCGTCGTAGTCCTTTTTGAGTGTCTGGGCGGGTGTATTCGCGAATAGCGCTGACACGATCTGGAAGTGGTCGAGTTCCGGTGCTGGAAACCAGGTAGCCAAGGAATTTTACTTCCTCTACTCCGAAGTGGCACTTCGTGGAGTTGACAACCAGGCCGTACTCCTGTAGGCGTTTGAACAAAATTTCCAGGTGTTGAAGATGCTCTTGTTCTGTTGTGGAGGCTACCAGGATGTCGTCTATGTAGGCGTAGCAGAAGTCCAGACCCTGCAGAACCTCGTCAATGAAGCGCTGAAAAGTCTGGGCCGCATTCCTCAAGCCGAAAGACATAAATGGAAACTCGAATAATCCAAAGGGTGTTGTGATGGCAGTCTTCGGAATGTCCTCTTCAGCCACTGGGATTTGGTTGTATGCTCTCACCAGGTCGATCGTGGAGAAAACTTTCCTATCACGCAATGTTTGTGTGAAGTCTTGGATATGACGCACGGGGTACCTGTCAGGTACGGTTCGAGCGTTTAATCCGCGGTAATCACCACATGGCCTCCATTGATCTTCAGATTTGGGCACCAGGTGAAGGGGTGACGCCCAAGAACTTTCAGATGGTCGTGCTATTCCAAGTCTGGTCATGGTTTCGAATTCCTTTTTGGCGATGTGAAGTTTGTCGGGAGCTAGGCGTCTAGGACGTTGAGCTACAGAAGGTCCTTCGGTGGTTCGGATGTGATGTCTCGTGTTGTGGATGACTTCTCTACCAGCTCCATCTGGGCGCGTGAGATCCGGAAACTGCTGCAGTAATCCATGATAAAGGGATTTACCTGCGACAGTTTTGACAGTTGCTATCTCAGTGCTGCTGTGGCGTCCAGAGGTTGTAAGTTGAGTCGTCTGATCCAACAGTCTGCGATTCTTGACATCGACTAATAATCCGAAATGGATTAGGAAGTCAACACCAATAATGGGCTTGGTGACATCTGCAATCACGAATTTCCAGGTGAATTCTCTTCGTAACCCCAAATTCAGCGTCAGTGAGATACTGCCATACGTAGCAATGACAGATCCGTTTGCTGCTGAAAGTTCGTACTGTGATTTTGGTCGGCGCCCCTGTACTTTCGTGCGTGGGAAAACGCAAAGGTCCGCTCCGGTGTCGATAAGAAATTGTATTTTCGTGGCGTGGTCGGTGACGAAGAGGCGGCTGGAGGTAGGGCTGTAATCGCTGGCCGCGCTTAGCGACTGCCCGTGGCGTTTCCCTTGTTGAAGGTGCATGGTGTGACGCACTTCTCCGCATCTTGGCCGAATCTACGATGATACCAACACATGCCAGGTTTGCTGTGGCTTTGGTCTCGCGGTCGGGAATGGTTCCTCCTTTGGCTGGCTGATCGTGACTGGTGACGTGGCCTTGATGGTCGGTTTCCTCTTGCGAGCTCTTTGGAGAGCTCCTCGCGAAGAGTTGAGATTTCCTCCCGCAAGGTGATCACCAGCTTGCTGATGCCGCACAGGTCTTCCATCGTGGTTTCAGCAATGGATGCCTTTGATGTGGAATCTGCCATGGCGTCAGCTAGGTCTGCAACCTTGTTGAGATCCGCGTCCTTCTGTGTCGCCAGTACCAATTGCATGGTATGTGGTAAGCGACCCATCCAAAGCGTGCGTAGGATGTCATCAGTAACGGCTGCTCCTGCGAGAGAACGTAGGTGGCGCAAGAACTGTGATGGTTTGCGATCACCAACTTCCTCGTGCTCCAGTAGTCGTCTGGTCTTCTGCTCCTGGGTAGAGCTCAGCCTTCTCGTCAGCTCCGTCCTGAGGTGCTCGTAGGCTCCTTCACGAGGTGGGTTAAGGATGATGTCTCAAACCTCTGAAGCGTAACGAGATTCCAAAGCTCCCAGGATGTATCCAAATTTGGTCGCGTCAGTCGTGACGCCAGCTGCTTCGAAGCTTCGCTCCACCATGCAGAACCACATTTCCGGGTCTTCTGGACAGAATGGTGGGATCCTCACTGCCACGCGGCTGATCTGAGGTGTGGTCTGCTGGGCTGGTGCTGGTGTTGTCGTTTCTCCTCCGGCATTGCTGCCATACCCGCTGGAGAACTGTCCATTGGGCATCTTGACAAGGCAAGTGAATTTAAGAAAATTAACGCGGGAAAACGGATGTTGAAAACTGCGCGGGAAAACGAGCTCCAACGAAAAAATAATTCTCTCACAAACACAGTAAAATAGTAGTTAATAAAAAAATTAAACGAAGTCTGTAAAATGAAAATGAATGAATTGAATTTTACTTTACGGGTCACCACTGTTGCAAGGGTGACGTAAGGTCGGTTGATTTTTTCTCGGGGTCACCACTGTTGCAAGGGATGGTGTGATGAGGGGTAGGTGATGAATAAAATCAGAAGGTTTTGATGCGTATAAAAGTAATTCCCCAAATTTATTATCCCTTAACACAAATTACAGATTCAATTCACAGCTTGAATAATACAAAATTTATAAATTAGATTACGACGATAGTGTTTGTGATAAAAGTTATTTTAACGTTGAAGCGAGCGGCGTGTTATTAAGACGAGCGAATTTAAGGTACTGAGTTCTTGTTGGATTGCCACGTCTGTTTTTATATTGAAAGTAGACAAAGGAAATGCTATCCACAGCGTGGGTAAATTTATTGTTTTGTTCCCACATTGCGGATAGATTCCTGGGATTTTGTCTGCGAAATTTGATTAAGGTACAAACGTTATCAGTCCAACAATGGATTTCACACGACACAATGACAGGAATGCACTGTTTACTCGTTCATTCCTGTGATGGACAACTGACACCCGGCACTTAAGCATTTCTTCAGCCGGCGGGAGGTGATCATATGTCCGTTCTCACGGCAGTGTTTTGCTGATTATTAAAAATATTGAATTATTAAAATGTTGTAATTTTTAGGTTTTAACTGCTATCTACACATTGCACTGTCTGCGGACTACTTCCACCCTCAGCAACTTTGCTAAACTTTGGACGCAAGAGTATCGACTTAATTTTGTCGTTGAAGTTGTAGGTACCTACGCCTAGTCAAATTTAGTATTCAATAGACAGCGGAGCTTTCAAGATAGAGTTCTGTATATTTTATAACCAAACTTTCGGCGTTTTTGAAATACTCTAAGCAGCCGAGCGTTTACCTTAAAAATTTACAAATTTCCAAAAAAAAATAGGATCATTATGAAGTCATTACCATTAACGACCTTTCATAATTCCCTCTTTGCTGAAAATTGCTCTACAATATTGCTCTAAAAAAGGCTGTCATTAAGTGCCGATAATACACGTTGTAAGTTCGATTTTATATAATAAAATGCGAAACTTTTTTCTTGAGTGCGAAGCTTTATTTGGTCTAGTGCTTCTTCGTTAATACTTTAGATAGCAAAAAGAAGCTTACTTAATATAAAGATTATTTATTTGACATCTTAAAACTAATATGTTTATGCCACATATCACAGTTATATAGAATTAGCTATAAAAATATGCCTTGTGTATTTTTGTCGTTTACCTAAAAATTGACCGTCGCGGCCAATTGAAAGCACATGAAAAAATACGCTTTAAAATTATTTTATTGTAATTTTAATGTAACTGTATTTAGTAAAAAACCAAGTATACTTTGTAAGTTTCTATAACTAATCTGAGGATTTTAGAAAGAAAACTATAATAATTTTATAATATAGATGTTAAGGATATGGATTAAAAAAAACTTAGCCAGAAAGTACGTATTTTTAACTAATATACTGTTTTAAAGCTTAAAAATAGACAAAAATATTTGTAAGAATATTATTAGTAACAAAATTCTCTTGTACTTCGTATTTCACTCAACACTGCTCAGGTTTTAGATATAACTGTATTATTATTAAGTATAACATGTTCTAAACTGTATGTATTACCTAAATATCATCTTATTTTATACTTACTGGTTTAATGTAAAATAAATAAAAGAATATATTCATTGTAAACGAACCTCGTATAATTTATTAGTTTAATTTAACTATCGTACTTTTTAAAATTATAAAACGTATCCAAACGATAGGTACATCATCCGTCTTATCTGTTCAATTATTTTCGCTCACATACATTTATATAAGAAAATTCAGGCAAATACTCGAATGTCTTATGTAAGAAATTTTATGATAGATTGGACGAAACAAATGTTTCAGAACTAATTAGATGATATAGTATTAAAAACAACATTTAATATATTATTTTGACATAATTTTGTTAGTAGCATAACACAATATTATAATAAAAAAGATAATTCATCAAGCGTTTTGTCATATTTTTTCATCTTGTTATTTTATATTTTTGTAGTACGAGTATGTATAAGCATAATATTTATTTTCATCGGTCATAAAGCTCTATAAATTCAGTCAAATTAATGTAGTAAAAATAAATTTAAAAAAAAATACGATGCTTATTTTACATTAGCATAAAATGGTGTCACCTCCGATGAGGAGCCGGAGCTTTCAAATATCTAAACAAAATGAACACAGACATATTCTTATAAATAAAATCTTAATATACATAATTTTAAACTAAATACATTAGACATTGAATGGCTTGGAAAGAATTATTATTATGCATGACTTTAATATAAGTAGGTAAGTGCTTTTAGGATGCTCTTTTTTTACGCTAGGTCAATGATTTTTTTTTATGCTAGGGACGAATTTAATGGCAAGGCTTCTGATAAAATTATTAATGCTGAGAAAGTAATTATTCTTAATACCCACGTATTCATGGAACAATACTTATTCAGTTTAGACTTTGTTGGCTAAGTTTCTAAAGGGTGACTATAAATTTTCGTACGTCTAAGCTTACGGGCTAGAAATTTGTCTCGCAGTCGATCTGCTCATGTTTGCATGAATCCGCCCAATGATGATTCAGGCCTCATGGTCTTGGATCCTCTGAGGATGCCATGGTTTAGGCGGTAACAATGGTAATGCCTGCTGAAATTGACACACATTAGAGAAAGAATATAAATACTGTGATTTTTGTCATTTTACATGTATACAGAACAGTGGCGAAGGCTCCATACTAAGCGATTATTTAAAGCTTACCTTCTATTTTCAAGTATTTAATTTATATAAATAAATATCTATATTGTAGGACATTGTAGGTTATAATAAAAATATTGATTGCCATCTATAGTCGTTATTTATAAGTAGAGCGTTTAATTTAGTCAAGTTTCGAATCAAAAATAAATGACAGAACGTCATACGTGGGTGCTATTTTTAGAATTATTTCAACGATAATCCAAGCCAAATTTTCTACCGCAATTCAGTTGCCAACTTCATGCATGTCTGCGTTTTTGTTCGAGACTCGGAAGCGTAAACAGACAAGCTTATTCGAAATGTTGATTTGTTTATTGTCTATGCTTATCTTTAAAAGCAAATAATAAATAATAAGGATGACTAAAAAAATAATAACTATTGTGTTCGATCACATATAATTTATAAATTGTTATTAAAAATACATATTGTATTAATTCGCGATTATTATTTAGGTTACTTCAGTCATAGACAAACATAACATGCTATTCACAGTTTATGTCATTTTGACATTTCAAAGCGGTGATAAAGGTTTATTTTATAATACAAAATTCATTGTGTTACTGTGTTTTGAATGTGGATAAATTATCTCATATTGTACCGAAATCATTCGCCAGTGCTTTAAATATATAAGTATTTATTAAATTGTGCAGTGTCCCGGTAGAAAATGTGCGAACGATTGCATTTAAAAATTATCAAAGCTTGACCTTCCAAGGGTTCATTTAGATTTGAATACAGCAAAAAAACTTATATTAGACATTTTCACAACAATTTATATGATAAATATTTGTTTTTAACTGGCAGTTATACATTAAACAAACTTTTTTGTTGGCGATGCGTATTGTTTGGTAAAGAAAGTAAGTATGCGTGGAATTCTACTGCCATAAGTGATTTAAATAATTTGACAAATTCAGCGGTGAAACCTATGACCAGTGTGTCGTTGTCATTAGTGTGCACCTATTCATCAGTAGTAATATCGTAAGTATTATCTTCTTATTTCCCGTAAGTTACCTGACAAGTGTGCTCTTTTTCTCTGATCTCCACAGCTTACCTCTTTCCAAAAGTCACCCTTCGCCACTGATACAGAATCACATAAAATAATCAACGGTTATAAATTAATATTACCGATTTTTTTCTTTGCTCCCTAGAGCAGCCTAAAACTTTTATTTTTCTAACATTTTCTTCGTTCTAGTGCCCACTTTGTGAATCAGTTTTCTGGAATCACGTTTTTGTCAATTTCTTTTACACAAATCGACATGAAGTAAGTGCCAACTGTAAATATAAAACTATTACATACCTAATAATAAATATTTTCATTACTTTATATCACTGACTAGATACTCGATTCTTATAAATCCAATATGGAGTATAATAAATTACATATCATTCTTGAGTATCGCATTCTGTGATTTAATTTGATATTTGTGCTTTCTATCGTTTTGGGTCGAATACTTACTTTACAAGCACTCGCATGTTTCCAAAATAAAACTTTATTTGACGTTCATGTGAAAATTTCTTCCCAGAGGTAAAAACGCAGGGGTGAATCAGAAAATATATTAATTTAAATATATTCGCGGGGATTTATAAAAGTACTTATTTCTAGTATTCGCAACAACTTATTCTTTTCTGCACATACATTTTTTTGATACTTATATAATAATAATAATGATAAAAATTTATATCCTCAAATTTTCATTGATTCTTCTTGCAGAATAAAGAATATATTTATAAAATACTATAACATTACAATACTTATTATAGAAATAGTAGAAGTTGATTTTACACTACTGTATCATTAAACATATTTAATTCTGGTACTATTTGTACTCAATAAAACTGTTTCAACTAAATAATTTGGAATACAAATATAAGGAGTCTTATGCATTATCTTTTTTATGATGTTTATTGTGATGCTTTTATGATGATAAGTCGAGTGCAGTTTAACATAAGCTTTACGTGATTTTTCAATTAAATAATAATGCTGAAGTGTAGTACTCTCGGCTGATTATTTAGTCATCGCGGTGAATTGTTTTTCTATACGCCCTGCAAATTGGCAAATGAATATCATATCAGGAGTGTGAAGTTCTCTTAAAATGAACCTGCAATGCAGTCACTTGTAGTTAATTTCATATGTGGATCAATGTTCATTTTTTTGATTCAATTTCATACTTTTAGGTTGTACCTCTATAGAAGAAGGTTTTCCATATCTTTGTTTCATCCACAACCGTATATGGATTTTGATCATCTCAAACATCTGCCTTTATCCAAGTCTGTCCAAAGACGCTTCCGTTCAGTTTTGGATGCGCAGTATTTAAATCTCACTCAAAACTATCCCTCCATCCTGTACGGACGAGATCGACTAGGTTATTTTTTTCCTAGCGGATTCCCAAATGTTAGTAAACTTGCCATATTGTATGACGGTATATATCTAGCACAGCCATCTTCTAAGGTAACCCAGTTTGATGGATTGTACGATATTAATATGCTGTGTCTTTTGATTTTAATATACTGATATATAATAAAAATATAAATATTATAAATAAATAAGTAGGTTCCACTTTAATTGTATCGGTACAATATTTATCAATGCAAATACAATAACTAAAAAAGGTAAATTGATGTCAATATCTAGCCAACTTGAACTAAGTTATATTTAAGTATATTTTATTTGTTTTTAAAAATATGTATGAACGTTTTATATTTCCATTTTTAATACAAAGTTAAATAAAAAATCGTATTTAAAAATTGTTAATAGAAAACATTTTGTAAAATATCCATATTGAAATACACTCTCAATAGGACCGTATTTAGGTGGGTTTCCGGAGCCAAATAAATAAATTTCGAACGTGCAGAAAATAAAACGTAATAAAAATAACGATTAAGTAAATATACTTATAATAGTTTTAGTCGGCATACGTCAATCAAACTATTCCGTCATTATATTATTATATGACCAATAAAATGTAGGTATATAAAAAACAACCATATTATAAGTCGTCGAGTCACAAACCCCTCTCATAATTAATTTTTTTTATATTTAAGAAAAAACACAGAAAGCGGTGTTCACTTCATACTTACTACGTCAATATAATATACTTAATAAAAAATTATTTTCTCATAATATTTATTCTGCTCTGCTAAGAAAAAATACAGTGTTTTTGGTTTCAATGAAATGAGAACCTAAATTTTAAACTACGTTTCTCTTAGATTATATAAAATTATTGGAATACACCGTCTATTTAGAGACTATCTCAAAACAAACCAATAATTTTACATAATACAAGAAAAAAGATTTTCATCTCACTAAAACCATAAAAAAGGATTTTAAAAATATCCAGATCGGGTTATGTAGAAATTTCAGAGCGGGTATTGCAACTCGATGACTTACATATGAAAAAGGCAATATTTTATTTTTCAATACGATTTTTTAAGCATAATTAGTAGCATATAAGCACAAAGCATTATTAAGTAGTATAAATCCTGTCCTGAATTTTCGGTTATATAAAGTCAGTTAAAAATGGTTTTTGATAGTGGGTAATTTCAATTATTTCAGTAATTTGTAATAATGACATAATTCTGGTATTTGACATGACAATCCAATACAATGTGATTAAAATACATACCATGAGTAGGCAAACACGCAAACATTATATTATTATTATATTACATTATTAAGAACGAAAAATGGTCCCCTATTCATTCACAATATTACTACCAAAGCTTTGCATACCTACATACTCGTACTTATTATTTTCACAAACAAATACAAACATGAAATTTGATTCCGTAGTATGTTTTGACATCAAATCGATTTTATGATTACTACAGAAAAGCGTTTCTACAAATAAATAAAACAAAAAAAAAAAACCTTAAACTAGCTAATTTTACATTATAGCATAGCTAATCTTAGATATAAAAGGGTCATTTCCTATTGCTTAAGTTTTTAAGCCTTTATTTATGGTTTTTTTATATAAAGTAATATTTTATAAACGCCATAGATGCGTCCGTAAAATATTGTCACTGATCTGTAACTAGACATTTCTTGACAATTCAGAAATAGTTGTAACCATTAACAATATGCGTAATAATACCTACCCGTAATACAATTATTATGTGTCTGTATATTTGTATATATATAATATATAATCCATATATCAGTACAATCTTTACGTAGATTATTTATCAATAATGTAAGCGTCGTGGGTCGCTGTATTATCAATCAGATGTCCAGTAAATACCGTTTAATACCGGTTTCTTCATCTTCCACTAATCCACTTCTACGGAAGTATCATCAACCGATGACAAAAAGTATACTGGTTAAGTAATTAGTATCGAATAATATGATTATTTAATTTTATATAGTATGGCTTTCCAACAGAATTAGATAATCAAGACCATTACGCAAACAAAAATATTATAGTTTTTCACCTAATAAATTTAGAAATTATTAGGATTGGTTTCGTCCCTCAGAGAGTAATTATCAGATAAGTATGTAACAATGCTCATGTGAGCATACTGAATGAATCGTGATTATTATAAAATTATATGGATTGAGTTTTTTTTATTGAATATAGATAGATAGATAATTTTAAAATATCTCAAAAACATACTTATTCGAACAAATCTTAAAAAAAATATACTTAGCGCCGAACAACCGCAAGTTAGAATATATGCGCTTCAGTCGTATGACTATTAGTTAATTTCATCGTAATTAGGTAGAGCACATGTGGTTAAAGTGGGAAAGTACATTTCCCGGAATCCTATCTCCATGTAGGCTTGTGTTCTGTCCGACGCGGCGCCATATATTTTTTTAATATGTATAATCGATAAAATCAATAAAGAATATTGTTACATTCTCAAATAAGTGAAGTATTCGTTGAATATAAAAAATAATTTATTTAATTACCTGAAATGTCATCCCATTATAAATTGAAAACTAACAAAATTAAAATTATCGATATATATATATCATATTCATGCCGATAAATGGAAACAAAAACCTGTAAAAGTTTAGTGTACAGTTTAAGGCAAGAATATAAAGTGCAAAATTCACCCCTGGCAAAAAGCTCTAATCGTAAAAAACGGACAGTTTGTATATGTAGAAAGCGAGTCAGCCTGGAGGCGATATTATGAATTCATGGTGAGCGAAATGAAACTTATGTAGACCTGCAGCACCTCTTCTCGGACAACCGTATTTCTTATTCCAGCATTGAAAGCGATGAAACAAAACTTACGATGTGAGTTATATATTACACATTTATAATTGATACATCAGCGTTGGAAAGTTCCGTTTCAAAAATAAACATCCTAATTTCACAAGGAAATAAGAAGATTTGAAATAAATAAAGAGTTTTGTTAAGAGGAAATCGCCTTTAAAAATGCACATATTTTGTAACAGTTGTATAACAAGGTTTTGGAGACAATGGATGAATAAAATACACTAAATATTATAATAACATTATTTCTAATATTCATAATTCGGAAACACCTTAGACACATACCTATCTTATATATAAAAATATGGTACTTGGCGGGACTCGAACCCCTATCCATCGGGTTTCGTCCAATATACTTTAATAATCATTTCAAGTCATCCAACTGAAGCACTCTTCTTGAAAACAGTACACATTGTGAGAACCTGTCTAATCTCTCTTTCTGACTTACTCCCATATTTTTTTGTTAAGAATTGTGTTTTTATTGACGGTATTTGTATTTTTGTTTTAAGAATAAAACCTCATACTTTAGTACTTAACACAGTTTAAAATTTTGTGGCGTTTGGAGCCTTATTTAATCAAAATCTTTAAATAACAAATAATTTTAATAACACTATGTATTTTCTATTAACGACAGACCATATGTTTCCCCTGTCAAAATGTCTAACAACGATTATTTTATACACTTCCCTTACATTTAATACTTTATCTATTGATTTTATATAGTGTGATAAAAAATATATTTCTGATTAGAAAAACAAAAATATTGCTGGTAATAATTAATGACATAAGGTGCATTAAATTCAATACAAATGAATTCAAAGACTGGTTTGATTTCATTTTTTTTTTTTTTTCTTTATTTGGAAGCAATTGAGCTCTTCTCTGAATGGAAGGCTATTCTGCTTTACAATGGTTTACAAAAGTATACATACATTTTTTTTTTTAACGACAGGCATAAATAGTTACATTGTTAATGATACAGAATTACATTTTTGTTACACTATACACTAGACATTTACGTTACATTTTTGGAGAAATTCATGTACAATTTTCATAACTGAAATATTTGGTTTTGCCAGGAACGAATTAATCGTAAAAGGAGGGTATAACCTGCATTTCCCCAACTTATTCAATAACACTTCTCTCTCCTGGTCATAGGCATCACATTGCCAGACAATGTGGTTAAGATCTTGAGTGGGATGTCCACACTGACACTGAGGGCTATCTACCACTTTAATTTTGTACAATGATTCGTTGAGACTGTAATGCCCTGACCTGCTTCTAGCTATTGTCACTATTACATCTCGCTTTATTTTACAATGTTTACTAAACCAAGTTTTAGGAGATCTACTATAAAAGTTTTGATAGTAGTGTGTTCCCTTTTCTTTCCCAAGATTTTCTAAATATTTACCGTTATTTTCGCTCATTGTTTGTTTAAACTGGGCTTTAAAATCTGTGTATGGAATTCTTATATTTTCTGATGGGTATTTTACAGATTTTTTTGCCAATTGATCCGCAATTTCATTGCCATTAATTCCTTTATGTGCTGGAATCCAGTATATCTGTATATTTGTACCGTGTTCGTTACTATTGCTAAATTTGGAAATGTTGGTTCTAATATTAAGAATGTAGTCATTAGTTTTGATGCTGAAATTTGGATTTTCGAGCGAGTGAATCAGACTTAAGGAGTCAGTGAAAATGTTGATATTTTTATTTTTGTAATTAAGTGCAATTTTAGTGGCTTCGTATAAGGCTAAGCACTCTGCTGTATAGATAGAAGTGAATCTGTGGACACTTTTGGCAACCGACGTGTTGGATTGGGGGAAGAACACTGCTACACCTACTGAAGGTGAATCGGGAATTTTGCTTCCATCCGTTTGCCCTCAAAGGTTGTGTACTACATAATGCACATTGTTGCTATCTCTTCCGGCATTATATGCTCATTGACAATTTAGTCCCTATAAAGTGTATACAACTTATTATACCGTAATCTCCAAATACCATACAACCCCAAAGAATATCCTAAAATATCCATATTTGTATCATTCTATTTGCTAAATGCCCGGCATTCTGATCCATAAGTTAATACTGGGCGCAAGATAGTTTTATATATAGGTATTTTGATTTTTCTTGGGAGTGCTTTGTTTTTCTTATAACTATGAAGACCAAAACAGTACCAGTGTAGGCATTAGTACAAGTTAATTCGATGGTTATTATTTATGTTATAATAGTTATTTATTTAATTCAGTTTATTTCAGTCTATATTTTTAAAGATTAAAATATAGAAAACTGATGAGTATATTTTTTCCACTCCTTCTATTAACTTAAACCTACTCGTTGTAAGTGGCCTACAAGTCTAAAAAGGTTGCCGCCATCTGATTTAAAGATCAATAAAGATGGTTTATTGATGGTTTATTGATGGACCCACGGTGATAGCGCGGCTTGAGCGTTAGACTATCACGCCGTGGGTCTCAGGTTCGAATCCTGGGTCTGGCAAGTACACATATTGTTTTTCAATTTGTGTGTGAGCCAGAGTATGGACCTAATAGGTTGAGCAAGTGGCTGACATCCATTCCTCGTAAGAAACCAAATCTGTTAATACAAACCTCTACTCTGTGGAGGCCCATATGATCCTATTAGGATCGGACATGGTCGGGGGGAAAAAATCGTCAAAGCATCGCCACCAACAATATAGCTACTATTATCATTTTTTGCACTGTAGAGAACTGGCTATGTCTTATGTGTCATATATTTTTATTTTGGTAATTAAATCTTGATGTTTAATTTTAAAACAAAATTACTTATTTCCTAGAAATGAAGCAATGAAACTAAACTTATATTGCAACTTTTAAAATATAGAACTCTAATCAATATTTGCCATCCATAAATCAGATAATATTGGCGTTTGAAAATTCTAATCAGCAGACCTTGCGTTAAATTGTTGCGTAGTAATATATCATTGTTTTGGTATAGTATTACTGGGTGACAGACATTTCCAGATGATGTGATTGGTATACTGTAAAGCGCTATATAAGCAAGTGGGTGATTCTATTAAACTACGCTTAACGAGTTTAAAATCAAAACCATCATGTCTGGTAATATAAGAACTGAGAAGTCCAGTGGTTCGGAGTAGGGATTCCAATCCCGGGATTCCGAGCTATTTTCGATACCTATGAATTCCGGGATTGACAAACATAATCCCAAAACTCATTTTTATATAAATTTTTATGGAAAATAAAATAAAAACGAAAATATAACAGAAAAAATACTTTTAATAACAAATAACTACATTAAAAATAAACTGAGTTTGAATGAAGTTTGATTTATACCCATTTGTAAGTTGGCGATTCATTTTATTTTTTCACATAAATTAATAAAAAATGAAAAAGATTGGAAAAATCAATGCTTCGCACTAGTAGCAAAGTAATTCCACCATGATATCGTACGTTTTACGGCAGTTTCATATTTGGCTGACTAATGAGATTTATGAAGCGGAAAGTCCATAAGTACACCATGATTTGCTTTACTATTTTAAATCTCGCTAACCCATTCTTTACATCTTTATTGTCAGAAACAGCAATCTCATATTAAATTCACATTATTATTTATATTACAATATTATTTACTCCATTAAACTTACGTATTTCCAAGATTGAACGTATACAATATTAACAATAAATGTCTTAAATAATATAAATTATACTAGATTTATTTTTGACCGATTTTATCAATGTTATTTGTAAATATAAAAATTTAATATTACCAATGGAAAAAAAATTCCAATCCTGGGACCAGTTCTGGGATCTCGGGATTATCAAATTGTAATCCCGAAATCTCGGGATCAGAATTTTAGCTCGGGATTGGATTCTTTAGTTCGGAGTAAATCTGGTTATCCTGATGCACCACGTGACATTTAGAAAAAAAAATACTCTTTAAATCCAGATAAGTATGCGAAAATATAAATCCTAGAATATTTTTTAATTTAAGGTATATTTAATCATCAGATTTTGTACTGAATTTAAAAAAAAAATCATGAGACGAGTACTTATTTTATATCCCAAACTAATTAATTTCTTACCTCGTCCGTCGGATGCTTTCTAAAGCAAATTTATACAAAAGAGGTATCCTTTTGATAGAAGCTTACAAAGATGCTGGTGTTAGTCTTGAAGACTCTCAGTTATCGCAACGGGTGCCTTATTTTATTTTCCTCCCCTTCCATCTATTTATAAATGTACAAAAAAATATATTTTATAAAATTAAACAGAAAATGCTTCCTGAGAAAAAAAAATGAAAATTTTAATAAAGATAACAAACATAAACATTCTATCGGCATGTGCTATCAATATTTTAATGGACGAAGGTCTCTCTTATTTAATATTATATATATGCAGAGTAAGGTCAAATATAAAAAAACGTGCTTTTACTTGATTTTTTTTTTCAGTGAATGCTTTGACTTTTGAAATCGTTGAGTTAACATTTATTTTTATTCACTTTGCCCAATGTGCCCAAACGATCGTACTGATTGCACTGGCAATTTTCTCTCAATGTCGTCGAAGGGTTGCAAGAGTGTGAGTAGAAAGATATATCTATGTAATTATTTATAATTATATTATGTTTGTACCATATCTAAACAAAATATAAATAACATAATATAATTATGAAGTTTTACATAACAGTGATATGTATATATTTGACAGTGATATGTATGTGTAATAATATCTTGATATATATAATATATTATGTAAAAGTATGTTAATATAATTAAAATTTTGTTGAGAAAATTTTCCAATAATTATACTTACCTAATTAACATAATATATTTGATATTATGCAATGATTTTTATTTGATGTAATCATTACTGTGTAATCTATACATTTGTTTTGTTAGGAATAGTACGTCAATTTATTTACTTATTTGAACACGTTATGGGTATTATAAAGTGTATAATAATATGTATATTTAATGGTATTATTTATCAATTGTTTATTGAAAAGCATTATATTAAACAAAATAAAACACAATACGTAGTAGGTACTTATTCCACATAATTTAATGATAATCATGACCGGCTTGTTCCATTTCAATGCGGCATTGTCAACTGATAGAAAATATTATATTATATTTCAGCTATTTATACTAACAGATTTTGAAAACAAAATTATTTATTTAAGAGCCATCAGTGAAACGGCATATAACTTTCAACAATAGGTGAGACGAAATTTCGCACGCGTTGCCAATCGGAGAACGATAGTCGATTTGTGAGCATGTCAATTTGTTTTGTGATGGAATCGAAGGAATATATTCTTAAAACGTGTAAAGATGACTAAAAACGTTACGCATTTATTCGAAAAATAAAACATGTCAATGAATATATTATTATTATTATTATTACTAATATAACAATAAACTTAACATTAAATGGACGCATGTTGAATTTTTATGACAAATTATTTTTTGTTCAGCACGCGTCGTTTGCACAGTCTGCGTGTCGCGTAGTCACGATCTTTTTAGACCTTGCCTCAGCTGAAGTATAGCCTTAAGCTATTCACAATAATTACTCAATCAAATTCTAAACATTCTCTATGCAAAAGTAAATCTATCAAACACGTCGATTTTTAGATAACATTAGTGTAGTCGTATTTTAAACAATAATATTTAAGTAATGCAAGTTCTGAGTAAATATAACTCTGTTAAATACACTAATAATGGTGAGAAGTTTACAAAGTGATTCAAAAAAGTATATTATAAGATGTTATAACACAATATCAATATAATAAATAATAAATATAATAAAATATAAATAATAAATAATATAATAAAATATAAATAATAAATAATATAATAAAATAATAATAAATTATATGAATATAATTTGGGTGGACAAACAACTGTTACTGTCAAATCATGACAATTAATTTTAAAAAAAAACCTACGATAAAATATAAAGGCGTCACTTTACCACGTACTTTTAAGTAGGAACAGTATTTTTATTGGAAAGGAGTTTGATATCTGATATCTCTTAAAAATGTTTTTGAAAAACTTTTTTTCCCAGCCACTGTTCTTCGGCTCTTGAAATTATATGCAGTATTGTTTACACACGTACTGAAGTAAAACATTGTGGTTTACACTCAACCAAATAAACTTTGAAAGCTCTTCAACAATTTTATAGAAGTGAGCTAATAATATATTTTTTAAATTAACTAAAATTTTATATTAGATTATTTTTATGCACGACTGAATAATATTGACAACATTTATGACTTTGGTGATTTTGAAATCTAGCGACACAAATTTTCTAATGTATCTGAGGTACCATTTCGAATTCCGTCAATATATTATTATGCAACCATCGAGGTATCCAATAGTATCTTTAATTTGTAACCTATCCTAAGTTGGATTTTTAAGACGTTACAAATTATTTAGTTAAATTAGAATTAATCTTATTCTGAATAAAATATTAGAGTATAAATTCAATGTGCTCATTTTATTAAGTACTAGCTGAAGTACCCGGCTTCGCACAGGGTCGCTTTGTGGTTATATTTATCTTAGATATTTAAAAAATAGTAAGAGGTAATTATTTTTCTAATATTAAAATATCTGTGTTATATAATATGGTAATACGAAAATAATTCTAATAGGAGTAAAGGTCAAACAAAAAACCACTAAATTAAAATCAAATCCAAAATATGCAAACGTTATTAATGTTATTAATATGTAGTAAAAAAAAAATGAAAATTGCATGGAACAAACAAACAATAAACGTTGTATTTTATATACTTAATACTAATTTAGAAACCTTCGCAGGTGTGCGCACAACAACTGACATCGCAATCGGATGAATGTTATAGGAACGCATACGAATAGAAGAAGAAGATGATTTTCTAATTCAAAAATCTTCGTGGGCATGCGCACAACAACTCACCAAAGTTTCATTGCTAATAGAAGAAGATAAAATAGAAGAAGAAAAAGATGGTTATTCTAATTCAGAAACCTTTGCGAGTTTTGGCGCAATTATTGACGAAAGTTTTATTGCAATCGAAAGAATGGAATACGAATAGAAGAACATAAAATAAAAGAAGAAGATGGTTGTACTAATTTAGAAACCTTTGCGGGTGTTACCACAACAACTGACGAAGGTTTCATCGCAATCGGATGATTAGTGTAGGAACCATACGAATAAAAAAAGATGTAATAAAGAAGAAGAAGAAGATGGTTGTACTAATTCAGAAACCTTTGCAGGTGTTGGTACAACCACTAACGAAAGTTTCATCGCAATTGGATGAATAGTATAGGGACCATACAAATAAAAAAAGATAGAATGATGAAGAAAAAGAAAAAAAAGATAGTTGTACTTATTCAGAAACCTTTGCGGGTGTTACCACAACAACTGACGAAGGTTTCATTGCAATTGGATGAATGGTATAGGAACCATACGAATAAAAGAAGATATAATGGAGAAGAAGAAAGAGATGGCTATACTTATTCAGAAACCTTTGCGGGTGTTAAAACAACAACTGACAAAGGCTTCATCGCAATCGGATGAATGGTATAGGAACCATAAGAATAATGTATAAAGTATAGGAACCATAAGATATAATGAAGAAGAAGAAGAATATGGTTGTACTAATTCAGAAACCTTCACAGGTGTTGGCACAACCACAAACGAAAGTTTCATCGCAATCGGATAAATGGTATAGGGACCATACAAATAAAAGAAGATAGATTGATGACGAAGAAGAAGAAGAAGAAGAATATGGTTGTACTTATTTAGAAACCTTTGCGGGTGTTACCACAACAACTGACGAAGGTTTCATCGCAATTGGTGAATGGTATAGGAACCATACGAATAAAAGAAGATATAATGAAGAAGAAGAAAGAGATGGTTGTACTTATTCAGAAACCTTTGCGGATGTTAAAACAACAACTGACGAAGGTTTCATCGCAATCGGATGAATGGCACAGGAACCATACAAATAAAAGAAGATAGAATGAAGAAGAAGAAGATGGTTGCACTAATTCAGAAACCTTCACAGGTGTTGGCACAACCACTAACGAAAGTTTCATCGCAATCGGATGAATGGTATAGGGACCATACAAATAAAAGAAGATAGAATGATGACGAAGAAGAAGAATATGGTTGTACTTATTCAGAAACCTTTGCGGGTGTTACCACAACAACTGACGAAGGTTTCATCGTAATTGGATGAATGGTATAGGAACCATACGAATTAAAAAAGATATAATGAAGAAGAAGAAAGAGATGGTTGTACTTATTCAGAAACCTTTGCGGGTGTTAAAACAACAACTGACGAAGGTTTCATCGCATTTGGATGAATGGTACAGGAACCATACAAATAAAAGAAGATAGAATGAAGAAGAAGAAGATGGTTGTACTAATTCAGAAATCTTCACAGGTGTTGGCACAACCACTAACGAAAGTTTCATTGCAATCGGATGAATGGTATAGGGACCATACAAATAAAAGAAGATAGAATGATGACGAAAAAGAAGAAGAAGAAGAATATGGTTGTACTTATTCAGAAACCTTTGCGGGTGTTACCACAACAACTGACGAAGGTTTCATCGCAATTGGATGAATGGTATAGGAACCATACGAATAAAAGAAGATATAATGGAGAAGAAGAAAGAGATGGTTGTACTTATTCAGAAACCTTTGCGGGTGTTAAAACAACAACTGACGAAGATTTCATCGCAATCGGATGAATGGTACAGGAACCATACAAATAAAAGAAGATATAATGAAGAAGAAGTAGAAGAAGATAGTTTTTCTGATTTAGAAACCTTTGTGGGTGTGTGTACAATAACTGACGAAAGCTTCATTGCAATCGGATGAATGGTATAGGAACCATACGAATAAAAGAAAATAGAATGATGAATAAGAAGAAAATGATGATTTTCCTAATTCAGAAACCTTTGCGGGTGTGCATACAACCATTTACCTAAATTTCATCGCAATCGGATGAATGGTATAGGAACGCATACGGGACAGACAGAAAGACAGACAGACAAACAGGCATACAGACAGACAGACATTCATTTTTATATATAAGATATAGCCTATACTCTTTACGGAAATGCAAGCAATAAGTTAACAAAGTTTTATTGCAATCGGATGAACGGTATGGCAGTGCATTCAATACGAACAAACAAACAAACCAACAAACAAATATTAATTTTTATATATTAGAAGATATGTGACAATTAAATTAGTTTTTGTTAATATTAAAAATAACATGACTTTCAATGTATCTTATGACCATGTACTACATATTTTTTGATGATTTTCTATATAAATGTTTAAACGTGGAAGTGGAGCGCTTGAATAATTGTTTATTTATGAAATGGAGAAATGAAATTTAATTTGGGATATGCAGAACTAGAGTAGGTATTCCTATAAAATAATGAAGAAAACTTTAATTCTCAAGTTTTATCAATTTGGAATATAAAGCTGTAAAAATTAGACATGTTTAATCATATCTCTTAATAATACTGGGTGCACCCAATATTACCCTTTTCATTGATTTTTTATTATTTTTTGGCAGAGCACTAAAAATATACGTAAAATTACTTTTTCGACTTACCTATATGTTTCAATGAAGAATCGAGCTTAGTTTCCGCGCGGAAACTGCGTCTTTCTAAATAGCTACCAATTTCCGCGCGATACAATACGCGCGGAATTCGCCGTGTCTGAACAAAGCCTTTATTATTAAACCTTAAGTTCAATTTATATTATCTTTATTTTCATAATATAAAATTATCCATTATGTATAATTGTGTCATATTATTTGGATATGACATATCACAACAACAAAATGTGTTTGTAATTCTCAGTTTGATGAAAACATTATACATTTATTTCTAATTTTCATTACGTTTTACTTCAGGAAGGAAGTCAACTGAAATACGAATCGTAAATGAATAAACCGTTTAGTAAAGTATACCCTGCGGAATGAAATGAGCATTTATGTTATGGCTGTAATGTTATCCGCAATATTAAGAAACAAACATAGTAAAATCCAATGGCTTTACACACTGCGGGCATGACCACCAAGATGTTGAACACATCCTCTGGGATTGCCCGCTTATGGAATTCGAACGAGCGGAGCTGTTTGCCAGGGTCCGTCCTCACACGGGCCCAATTGGTCATGGAGATCTGGTAGCAACCGAGGCCAACTTTGCGGCATTTGAGAAATTTGCAGCGTCGTATGGGGAGCGGGATAGTCCCGACTCTTCTGTAGACTCATCCATTTCAATTCGTGACACTCAGTATGCGGGTACACAAAGCGCTTAACGTCAGCGGACAGCAGAGCCAGTCCAAAAACAAACATTTTCTTTCTTAACTTTCTTCTTTCAGCACTACGGTGCATGGTTGCAGCATCAGTCCCGTGCGGCTCCGTCTCGGGATGGAATGAGCACTTAAAATCACTTCTTTCAGACACGTTTAAAGCGTCATAGAAAGCGGCCGTGCATATCCACGGTTGTGCATATATGACGGGTGGTGGTGGGCACTTTAACGTAGGCATTAACTAAATGACGTCTTATTCTGAATGACCTGATTCACACAGATATTTTAATTAAAAAGTCATCATCATCAGTCGAGGTCGATCTACTTCTATATAAAGGTATCTCTTAACTATATCAACTCTTCGTAATTCCTAACTATTTTCCGATAGTTTGTGGTTATGTGATTGCAGTTTTCCAGCAGTTTATTCACTCACCAAACAAAATGTATGACCCACTGTCTTTTCAACAACCTCCTTATCTGTTAGTTTCTTTTGTGGTCTGTTGGCCAATAAATCCGCCACAATCTCTGTTGTGTATTCGGAAGCGGAATAACTTTTAACACCATTCCTTCATAATATAGTCTAATGGAAAGTGATATCAGTATTGGTACTTAGTGATGTTAATCTCAAAGTATTTTATTGTGAAGCCTCGAAGTATAATAATAATAAACAAAAATAATTAGGGATAATTTGATTTCCCGTAAAATAACTCGTTATTGAGTTGAAAAATAATACAATGATTAATAATAGTATTAATTATTAATATGATGTAATAAGTAAGTGATATTAGTGACGCGGAATACATATAGAATGGGTGTATATGTGTGTAATACCAATATCAGTTAAACTGGTTGATTTGGAGTCGGTGAATGAATCAAATTACAAGAACAGATAACTATTGCAATCGGCAAAATAATTAATGCGTATCGAATATTTTTCAAGTTATACTTCTTTTAGCGCGTTTGGAAAATCAGATCACAATGTATTTTTGGCGTGTGACATGTGACACATAATTTATTTTTTCTCACGAAAAAAAAACGCCCTCGATTGGATTCGAACCACTGATTGTTCGGTTATCAGCCGAACGCACTACCTTTACGCCACAATATGATACTGCAATCGTGACGATTATACAGTATAATATTATAGTTAAGAATTGTTCAGTTGCCTAGGCAGCGAATTTATTATTGTCGGCCATTTCCAATTCCTTATGTAAACAAACGATTAAACGTCTGAGTGACAGTTGGTACTTTAAAAGTAAAAACAACGAGAAACCATTATATAATTGAGTAATATAAATTAAAGTGTATATAAATAAACCAATGGCGTTCCAATAAGCGGCCCTTTTTCTTGAGTGTGTAATTTAACAAGATAATTAAGAGCTAGTCAAAGAATCTATTTATCACAAGTTTTGTTATTGTTTTGTTACGCCATAGAAGTATAACTTCTAACGCGCGTACATAAGTACACACACCGATTTATTTTTTATCATATAATTAGTACGTTTGGGTGGTAATAAAAAGCAACATTTTTCTATCGTAGAAATTTCACAACGGAAAATCCTCGAAAGAGGACGTCTCCATTATTTAAATATACTTAGTTTTAATTTAAAAACCTTAATTAGTATAACAGTTCGAGTTTAATCTTTTTCTCAACTTTCTTTGTGCTTGAATCTATTTACATTTTATAATAAAAACTAAACTTAAATTTTAACAAAACTCTATTTACTAAAACAAAATTCAAGCTAAGATAATGAGCTCTACTAAGCTAGTAGCATAATTAGTTTAACTTTTTATACGTAATAATCACAGCCTTGGCCGATTATTCTAATAACACTATTATAAGACTACCGCAATTTTCTTACCGGCATACTGTTACGTACTCGTTTTGGCCTGCGATAGAGATCATGACTAAATTTGGCTTTCGCTTCTTGCGTTAACTGGAAAATTGAGTCGGTACAACATTAACTATACCTATTTGAGATGATGTACATAAAGTCAAGAAGTAAAGAGTTTTATATTTTATATGTAAACTGTTTTCTCTCATGTGCAAAAGTTTCTCCAGGGTGAATATAAAGTCTAACGTCAGCGTGGTAATAGGCAATAAAAAAAATTCAAAGACTATACAACTGAACCCTTATGCTTTCTCTTCATCACCTGCTACGTCTCCACATCCTTTTACACTTATACTATGGCAAAGAAAATGAGATGAGCCTTTTAAATTTGATCTAAGAATATCCTTAAAAAACTTCAAATGTCCGTGACTAATTCAAGATACCAATATATATTCTATTCATACAAATATATCTAAAACGTTCTTTTTTGTTAGTCAGTGCCTACTACATGCCAGTGAAGATATTTGTTAATTGAAAAAAGGGTGCCGTAACAGATTTTTTATGAAAAATTAATATTAGCAAACGTGCTTAGTCCATGTTCTGGATCTAAGCACACATTGAAAACTATACGTAAAATGCGGAATTCAAACTCATGATTTTTTTTCCAATTCATTTATCGTATAATTTAGAAGTACTTTTTCATAAAATAAAAAGACACCGACTACGAGATGAACGAGAGAAAAATATACACATAATCATTGCGTATCTGTAATAGTGATACATACGTATATATATTATGTTAATACAATTTCATGTTTATCCAAGATAATTTTTCTTGCTCAAAAATATAATCATGACATTATTGTATTTGAAAAACTTTTCAACTTAAAACCTTTTAAATAATTTTAAAAGTTTCACCACGTATTTAATAACCTAATATAAAATATAAATCTTGGATAATGTGCATTTTCATGTGCCTTACTGATTTCAACATAAAAAAATAATTCAAAGAACAATAAAATCTTTATTAAAAACATTTTTTTATGATGTTTTTTTGCACTGGTAAAATAAATTCGTTTTTGATAATTATTTTTTAAGGGTACCTTTACTGTATAAGCTTTATGTGATAAAGAAATGATCACCTTTGTTTATAATAATATTATGAAAATTTACAGAATGTAATTATAGTAAATATTTACGATTTTTCTTATCGCGGAAGCTATTACGTTATGATGCAAAAGTTTTCATTAAAATATTTCGCTGGCAAGAAAGGAGAATAACCGTAATGGCTTATATTTGTGACCGCCTTTTGAATATCATGAAAGCCTAGACACGAAATTGGAAACTTTTACGGATACACGTGCTGTGTCAAATAATAGTGTACCGGGCAGTGCCTACTGGCTTATTAATAATAAAATATATTAATAACCTTAGAATCACCAAAATATATAAAAACTTTAATTTATCAAATATTTACACGAATGCGTAGAATTTTCTTCCCAATGAATTTAATATTGAGTGAGTATTCCTGATACTTACTTTTTCATATCAAATCAAGTTAGAACCTAGTTTATTACCACATTTTTTATATTGTATATTCTCATTAGCCGTTCATTTTACACCCGTTTTATGATAAAATTACTCTCTATACACCGAAAGTGTCAATAGATTTAGATGTGGATACATATTATGAGAAATGGTACTTTGCAAAAAAACTGTATATTTGAATGGGAATGGCTGGAGCAAAAACTTGATATGAAATATCTGGGACTGACTTATTAAAGCAACTGCGTATATATTGAACTTTAATAATAAGTGTTTATGATGGATACTGGATATGCAGTAGTATAACTTTACTTTACGAGAAAATAAATGGGTCAAGAAGCTTTTCATTACATTTACAGTAAAGAATCGACGCTGGACCTGGGTTTGTCGTGTGCTTTTCATTCCTCAAGATTTTTTTACCTGACCTGTATATTTTTAAGACAACTGGATTCCAGCGAGCCAGTTAATATCGTCTACATGGTATATACCTACTGTCAAGCTACAGGATGCCACGTAATGTCCATTTGCTCTGACTGAGGAGTGAACATATGGAAACAGGAATGAACATTAAGAAAACAAAATTAAATATACAGGCAAGAATATCGTTATCAAAGCCAACAATTTATACAAATTCTAAACCAGTATAGCCGCTAAAATCATGATGATAAATGAACATTAACTTTTAAGAGATAACATTTATCTTAACTATCTAGGTACCTAATTATAAAATTTATAAATACAAAAATAAATAATGGTAAAAAACAAAGTATTTTTCATTACCTCTGTAGCTAATATGTAATGGAACTTGCCAGATAAGCGTTTAATCTCCATTAGCTATTTGAAAATTTCATCGACTGCAAACAAATCAATTATCGTGGTTTTTAGGCTGTCTCCGCTCTACGTGAACTGGGGTTATTTGCAAAAATTTAATGTACAATATATGTTTCATAAAGCTTTTGTAAAATCCGGTAAAAGCCATTAAAAATAAATTACTTTTAGCTAGTAGTTCAATTTATCATCATCAGAATTTATTTAAAGAAGTGGAAAAGGATTTACATATTTAAAACTTTAATTTTAAAAAGCTCAATTATATTCCTATCAACATTATCACTAATTTTCTTCCCAGATCTTTTTATTGACCGGAATTTTAAAGAATTGAACAGGTTATTTTTCTATAAATATCATACAAAATACATAGTTTTAGCCATTATGTTTCGTTTAACGTTTATATACCATTTATATATTTTCATACGTATATATTATATTATAAAAGTCATGATTACTCACACAAAAAATAATTAATAAATTCTATAATATAAAAAAAAACTAGTTATGAATATAAACCAAAAAATGTTTTGTATATTTGTAGAGGGAAGTAAGTTTCAATAGGAGGTAACCTACCTCGAAACAATCTAAAATAGTTCTCCGTACCTATATAAACTCATTTAAACAGTGCCCTTACCTTCTTTAAATGACAACATCGTTACTAATGCCAGATAGATTGGTTCTGCTTTTTTTCAATGGACAAAATGTAAAAGTAAGCAATGTGTTTTCATCCTAGTTTGATTGATAAGTGATACATAAGCATTTTCCCTGATGAAATAGGTACAACAGATTGGCATTATCTTTTTCGCAGTATATGTGATAAATGTGATATACTGAAGTAACTGTTGTGACATTTTTTATATTTCTATGAATAGGACCCGTTATTGTCTGATCAGGCAGTTTTCAATAAACAAATAAGGGAACTGTTTAACTTTGTTAAAATCAACCCTATATTTGTTACAATAATTATTGTCAGATCTTATAAAACAAAGCATATGATAGAATTCAATTATGACGGTTTTGAACTTGTGAATAGCCAATTCGTATGCCCGATAATACTTACTCATATAACGATTGCCTTTACATGAAGAATGTGGTCCATTTTGCTTTTTTATATAAACATTATTATAATGTATTGCAAATATTTTAATTATTTTTATTAAACCTTAAATACAATTACTACAGTTTTCTAATATTGATTGTTACTTGTCGTTTTGTTTAAGGATACTATAAAAAAAGTACCACCTGCTTTTTATTTACAGTGTTGTAAAATACGTTGTTGAAATGTGCCACATGGCATTTATTTACCCTTCAAGATGGTGTATTCGACACACCCTAATTTAATTTATTAATTATAAATATTTATTTACCATGAATACAAATACTTTTTATATTAAGTACTGACATTTTACATATTATTTATTATGAGATATATACTATTTAATGAAATATAAATGTTTTCAAAGACTATTTATTACTTATGTTAACTAAAATACATGAAATATACTAGTGCTACTAATTTATGCGTTGTGTGTTTATTGTGGATGTAAAGATTTTTTCTCAAAATAAAATACAATCTTTTCATATATATATGCGCTCTGTTGAAGTCACATAATGCGTGCAAAAGATAAATACAAACAGACACCTTTATTGCACTTAAATTGTTTTCATAAACCCTAAACAAATAGATAAACAACTTTGTGAAAGGTACTGGGCACAGATTCTAATTACAGATGGTGAATTAAAAAGCTTTTCCTGGCATTCCTCCCAAAGCTCAAGTGATTACAATGTGCCTTAGCTCTTTGCTGCTGCCTCTATAACATCTGTGTCTATTTTCTTAACTTCTTTGTGTAACATCAATTTAAAAGGTATGAGCGA
The DNA here is from genome assembly GCF_057557595.1 of Rhyacophila brunnea. Lineage (NCBI taxonomy): Eukaryota > Metazoa > Arthropoda > Insecta > Trichoptera > Rhyacophilidae > Rhyacophila > Rhyacophila brunnea. The sequence continues at coordinate 27,247,799 of NW_028233350.1, forward strand.
TTATATGAATTTTAATCTATTGTAAAGTACACTCCGGCTTAACATGAGCGTCTAATAACAAATAATTACAAGATAAAAAGAACTTTTTATATACAACGTTTTTAAATTTTCTGTTGAATCATATAAACTTGACTTGACTAGCTTAAACGATCAAAAAATGTGCTTGATACAAATAATACTGAAATGTCATTTTGACATGTCATATTGATTTCCATAGTAACGCACGTATATATTAATAATTTAGTTGCTAGGACCCCAGACCCCTAGCAACCAATAATTGTGTCGAAATAACTTTTTATAATGCTGCTGCTGAATAGATAATGAGATTTTAATTGCCCCCTTTAAAACGCACGTTAATTACATCGATCGGCCGCCTGGTCATTACGCGCCGTGTGCGTCTTCCGCGTCCAAAGTATTAACTGAAAATTAATTCAATTCTACTTAAAGCTGGCTAAAAATATTTTTAAAAAAAAATGCATTGGCATCGTGTTCTGATATATTCTAAAAGTTTAAAATGTCTAGCTAGTCGGGAAGTTAGTTAAAAATCGATTGCAAGATTTGTACCGGACAAATAAGAATACGAGCTAAGAAAAACGTTGTAAAATCTATAAGTCCACAATTGAACATCAATCATAAATTACGTTTTTGGTGTATCAAATTATAGATCATTAATATTATGTAAAATTTCTCAAAAAATATTTTCGTAGATAACAATAATTATGATTTTTATTGGACTTCGATAAGGTAATTTTATCGCCTTTTGTTATTAAACGTCTCAATTTTAACCATGTCAAACTGCTGTATACTTTTTATTTTTTTTTCTATTTTACAACATTACACCCCTATTGCTTGCAAGTTTATTATATAATATGCAATAATTCTCTAAGTACTTTTCCAACGTGTATTCGTCAATCGTATTCATATATCCTATTCATATATTCATATATCTTACTATCTACTTTAGATCAGTTTGTTAGTAAAATACTATCAAATCGAAGATTGATTGCAAAGTCAGTTATAATATTCATCTGTCGTCATATTGTATATACTTTGAACAACTTTACAGATGTATTTTTTTATTCATTTTAATAATTTATCGGTAGGATATATTTTGCTTGTTAAAATTATAATTCCAAAAATTTTATATTAACTACGTTTGAATTTTTAAATGTGTTTGATGGTTTTTTTGATTTAGACTATCGAGATTGAAACTAATATCTTCAATTTTCCTAAGTATTATATTCAATTCACATCCTACTCGTAGCATTGTGAATGTACGAGTATTTGACAACATTTATTTTGCTGAGATTGTTTTTTGTATTATAACACATTTTATTAGAAAAATAATCGTTTAATCTATTAAGTTTTTTTGGTTATACTAATGTAGACTTATTATCGAAATAATATTGGTACACAAACATAGCTCACCTATCTGATGCTAATAATATATTTGTCTAGAGTACTTTGAAGAAAGGTATTAGCTTTAGTAGAACTGTCTGTATGCACCTTTATTGGACTCTATTTACGATTTCATTTATAAAAAATATTAAATATTATCAATAATAATAATATAAAAATATTAATGTTGTATATATTTTAATTTCATCTACAATATTTATACGCACGTATGCTTGTTTGAAGTATAATTGACTTTGTAAGATTCTATGGCTTTTAATTGTCTGTAAACACACACATTCGTAACTTTTCAATGGCAGTATTCAAGTTTTTATAAGTACTTCGAAAAATATAAAGTGAAGCCATAATACCTACTTTAGAAAAAAACTTTTTTCACGTTTTTAGATTAATATGAAAAGTTAACTCACCGTATTTGAACTTTTGTCTGTGTTTCATGTTGTAGTCCGTGTTATTTCAATTTAATAAATAAAATATGCCAACATTTTTCTGACTTCGATTTTTATTTTATTATTATTGAATTGTCAATTACATAGTGAAAATAATAGCAAATTCTTAAAATAATATGCAAAACACCGTCTTGCATTCAATTAATATTAACCGAACAATAAACTTTATCAATAATTAAACATTAACACTGTAGATATTACCTATTACAATATATCATTTGTAATCTTCTTATAGGTCAAAAGGTTTAACAGTGTCCCTCTTGGCTCCCTAGTGTGCCGCTAATAATTTTCAGCAGCGCCGCAAAATATTCGAAATCTATAATAATCCATGGTAAGCACATGCATACCCCACAATGATTCATAATAATATACTTCTGTAGTTATTTTTATTAAAAAAATATGTTTTAAAAAAGAATCATACTGCTCTTCCCTTTTCTCTATTATTATTTATTTCCTCTTTAGTATAAATAATACTCTCACGTTTGTATTCAAGCCTGTATTCAAGTTTGTATTAATAATATTACATTAATACTAAATTTTGCAATGTAGAGGAAGTCAGTTGGTTGAGCTATCTTATTTGTACGTTGTAGGTAAATAATTGTTTTTCAATTTGGAATTGATTGAATTTTGGATATTGGTGAAGAATGGATGTAGTATTTTGAGTAATAAAGCTCAACGAATCGTGGTTCAATTTACGTTGACTTACCTTTGCAAAGCTGGGTTTTTGGTGGTAGCTGTAATAAAACCAAATCGGTCAAAAGTCAACGTGGATCGGAAAATCAGGGTAAATGTGTCCAGTTTTATTTCAAGCTCCGAAAAACTCTGCGATGAACAACAGGCGCGCCCATTCTACTAATTGAGATATTTTAGAGTACTCTGGAAAAGTCTTGATAGGTACCATACCACGCTGTGAAAGGAAAAACTTTGAAACCAACCTAAAATATAAAAAAAAATATATTCAAAAGTATAACCAGGTTTTTTGTGATTTTGTTATATTTACTTATATTATTTATCAGCATTTTTGATGACGTATAATTTATACCATCGTGTGTATTATTTATACTCACTAACATTGATTAATATTACAAAATTAGACCAGAAATGACCGGTCTAAAAACTTAATTTGAATGTAATAATATTAAGATATAGCTGTATTTTATGTTTATGTAAAAATTTGAATAGCTGTAAGATGATAACATATCTTTTTTTTAATGTCCTGCCAGTGAGCCATTTTCGAGACAGTCAGATAAAGAAAAGCCATTGATAAGCAACAAGGGGTGATGATTATACTTTGTCGTTATTTTTCACTAACATGAGGTCGCAGATAAGACGTCAATCGAATCCTGTATTTTAGCACACTGACATATTATGCTGGCTGCGATTCTAAATTTACATTCTGATTTAGTATATATTATGCTTTAATCGTCTGTTTATTGGATTTGCCACCCCCTAACATCAACTTTCTACACATAATATATACAAAAATAGAATGCATTTCATCATTAGCTAATACTTGTTTTATTTATATTTCGCACTTCCAATAGTATATTTTTATCTGAGATTGAAAATAATATTTTATCAACTTTTAAAATGTAACATTAAGTAATATTTATTCTTGTTTAAGATCCTTTATATTATGTTTCTTAAAATAAATGTTATTTCTTAAGATTGTTGGACTTTATGCAAAATAGTGCCTAGAAATACAGAGAGTCGTGATATAACGACCGCTTTAATTATGCCGACCCAGTAATAAACACAAAAAATTAACTACTCTACTAAGAGTAGATAGTATGCCACCCGGATATAAAGTCAAAAGTTTGTATGTCCCCCGAGTGTTGGTATGTTAGAGTTTTACATCGCATTAAAGCAAAGATAATGTTACAGGACTTAAAGTTTAAAGGGTCCTGGCAGTCGATAGCGTCTCGCATTATCTACTCAACGAACATTGACAATAGCAATCGACGTGACAGCTTACTTCAGTAATGTGTGTGGAAAATACTTCAAATTTGAGAGACGGGAAAGTTTTCAGAAATAAATTGCTATACTTTCACGGAAAGCTTCTCCAATGTGTATACACACTTTATTGCGGCAAATATACATTGATTTTTCAACCATCTCTGGAAAAAAACTTACCGTTAGTAACTATCAAAGAACAGATGACAAGGAACATAAATCTTTTCATTTACTTCTAAGATACTTGCACGATATTACATACATGTATGTATCGTATAATGTATTAATCACTTACTAGCGATTATTGATTTGAAATGTATTTATTACTTTTAATAAATACACTGGCAAAATAGGTACCAGTAACAGAGCATCCAATGCTCATTAGTCATTGGTACAAATCTGGTTCCGTAAATTCACATGTATTTTCAATAACTATGTCTCTGGTTGAAGGACATAATTGGATAATATATAATCCTCTTCAAATAGATTTTTCTTCATTTTTGAGAGTTTCATATTATGCTCCACTTCATAGTTAAAGCAAACACCTATTTTTTTATTTTTTAACTTTTTTTTCACCTGAATGTTAAGCAAAAAAATAAAGTCGATAATTTACTTTCAAGAGAAAATATCGCAAGCCTTATTTTGTTGGGTTAAGTTTAAGCTTATCGATATTGCGAAAAATATTTAAATTTATATTATTTAACACAATCCAAGAATGCCAAAAGTTTTGAAACATGTCAAATAAATTCAGAAATTAGGTCGATTATTTAAAACGAATCCGCGCCGTCGAACTTGGCTCTCCAGATTTATTGCGATATCTCTAAGCAAAAGCTTTCACGGCGTCGTATTTCGATTCTCCTTTTGGTCTGGTGATTTCCGCAAGCATCACGTTTTCAAAGCCGCATTGTTTTTTTGGGGTAGGTCGAGGGAATAATTTGCCCGTTTTATGGCAATTTGAGAAGCCCAAAATCTTTTAAATAGAACTCATAATTTATCCGGCTAATGTCTAACATAAATAGAACTTAACAGGAAAAATACAATAGTTATTTTATTACGAGGCTTATTTTATCATATTATTTTTTTTTATTATATCTTTTACTAGTACGAAATATAATTTCATTAAAAGTATATTTTTTTTCTATAATCTGTCATGTGAAACTTCATATAAACAATCAGAAGAAACATTTTTTTTTTCAGATATACACTTAAATATTATATCTATCAATACAGTACAGTAAATACAGGAGATTAAAATAGCATCGTAAAAAATGTGACGCAAAAATGGCATCAAATTGTTTTATGAACGTCGTGAGAATCGATTATTACTATTATTTTTTAAATCTTATTCAAATTAATAATATCGTACGTATACGTTAACCACTAATAATTATTGTGTATCCGATAGACTGCTTGACTGGTAGACGAGTATTCCACCAGTGGATACAGTTACAAGTAAAAATCATCGCTAGAATCAAAGCGCAGAATTTTTTTTTATATAATGGAGATATAAATTATTTATAATTCCTTACATATTATTGTCAATGTTAAGATTAACGAATATATTGAAAATTTCCTGAATCAATAATTTTATAAAATAATTTAAACGTATTATTTATATACGTAGTATTAACAGTAATACATAATTTTAATATACACCCCACTCTTTATAATATTATTTTCTAATGAGTTTAGTGTAGTTTCATAAAACCATAATATAATCAGTTACTTTCATAAGTTATAATCAGCATATTATTTAATGGTTGAGCATTTTGTAACTGTAAAATGTGACGGAATAATTCAGATGCTGGGGTGGGGGATGGTTTATTTTGAGGACGCCAAGCACTGACCTTTTATGCTGTTGAGGCTAGCTCCATGGTCTGGTTTATAGGGTCACCCGGTGCGCGTCACTTGATAGTCAAAAAATTGTGTAGGTTATAAATGTTTATAAGCGCACAGTTTATGTATGACTGGCCGTTAATTGTTGGCTTGACAAGGATCAGGATGTCGGATGAATAGGACTTTTTGTTGTATTAAGGCCGCCATAATTATTGGCCAAACCACTAACCATATATTATATTATATTATATTTATTTCAGTTATGACGTAAGGTATTTTTAGCTATCGTGATGTAATAATTTTTGGGAAGTTTTTATTTCCTATAATTACCTATTATCTTATTTCCTCAACATTTTTTATTAAAAATCTTGCTATCTGACCAATCCAATAAAAACAACTCTAGTCATAGTCGAAGCTGCCTTAGTGCTTACGCAGTATAAAAGTACAATAAGAGCTTCGCACGTGGGATCATAAATATTGATTTATAAAAAAAATCAACGTAGCTGATTGTTTGCGATAAATAATACAACAATTAAGTTGGTACCTATTTGGAATCCTGCCACTACAACTCTCGGAGTGATTACGCTGTTTTAACTTTACTATTGTTTCCGTCGTCCAAAATCATAAACTTTACTCCACTACAATGTGATTTATAAATAGAAAGTTCACAGCGGTAGTTCACAAAGCTTACCCGAAATGTTCAAGCATGCTCTGCTGTGCTTCGCATCTCACCATTATGATATCATATTCAGTTTTCGTTGCAAATTGCCAAGTTGGTAAATGTAGTATGACTGCTTCTTATAGCTATATCACACGGAAAGTCCCAACTCAGTTAAACACGTGACAAATACCATACATCTTAGTACCACTCAGTTGTGGGTATTGGCATATCACGTGGTTTTTAAAACCAATTCACGTTAATTACTTTATTGAACAATCGTTCAAGCCTCAATTACATTGAGCTTCTTTACGAGCTGTTTATTGGCCAATTTAAAAGCGGGCGATTCAGCTAATGCGATTTGATGATTACACACAAAACTTTTCATTCGCTGAGAAGCCACAAGCTGGCGACTATTTTGACGGAACGTTTACCGGGAGGTTGGTACTGCTCTCTACTGCGCAGACGCCGGCGTGTAGCGTGTAAAGTTAACCGGCTTTCAACTTTTCTCGGTAGAGTGTTTACAACCTGCTTATTAGCTTATACGATGATTACACTGGGCGTCTTTACAGGCAGATTGTAAATTCGCCTATAAACAGCTCGTAAAGAAGCTGAATGTAATTGAGGCTTAACTTAAGTTGAATATTTTACAATAATATAAATATTAATAATATTGTAATTAAAATGTATTTAGGTGTACGAATGTTATAAACTAGTTTAATATGTTTACAATACTAAAGGTAACATAGATAATAATACACAGGTACACGAGAATAAATTTTGTAAAATATAGCAGTATAAATTTGGGTGGGCATTAATGCCCTTTCAATCATAACGCTATCTTACATTCTCGAATGTATCTGTTATCGTTAGTTTCCGATGAAAATGTATTATGCGTGATCTTATGTCAGTAAAGCTTATGTATTATGATGCGTGAAACGTAGTGTGGCATCTAAAATTACAAAAAATCATATTGTAGTAGTCTCAGAAAAATGCTAGGTACGTAAAACCATACGGAAATATTATGCGCAGCAAAGCCAGTGCAAACGTTAGCTAGATAAAAGAAGGCATAGGTGAATTTATCCGTGGAGTGATCTCGTGGAAACGGTTATAAAATTCTTAATGATCTACGTCATACACGTCCTCAAGTTAAGATATATTTTCATTACGTCGCTTGTCACTATAATATATTATGTATACATACGGCGTCTTAACTTCGTTGTTGTTGTAAATTATGAGGTACTTATCCTAGTATTGTGAAAATTCTTTTTTTATTATTGAAGGCAATTTATTTTAATAGTAAGTAACCCATAAGACAACATTGTATCGCCTACATAATCATTATTTTACTAATAAAAAATCATAAATGAATGAATGTTCGATTTGAAAATAAAAACTGTAATAAATATCATTAAAGGAAAATCATGTATCGATTATCATAAACGAAAATTGTATATTTGATTTTCCGTCCCGGAAGCGGATATTAATAGGTTTCCTACATGACAAATTTATTTTAACAATCAACTTTGACCAAATTATACCTACTACCTACCAGATAATATGATTTTACAAAAATAAATAAAACAATCCGTTAATACTTTGGACGCTGAAGACGCACATGCGCGTAATGACCAGGCGGCCGATTGATGTAATTAACGTGCATTTTAAAGGTGCTAATTAAAATCTCTTTATATAGTCAGCAGCGAATGAGTTAAATAGAACATTAAGTAAATTTATTATTAGAAATTGTTATTCCGTCCTTTATTTTTTAGTTAACTTTACTTAAACTTATATTCTCGATGTGTAGAGATGTGAGTAGGTACCATATTTTCATAAAGTATAATCGGATCTTTCATTGTAGTATGGGCATATTACGTACTTAGCGTACGGGTTGCACGTCGTATCCAGGTGTGCTGGGAGACACTAGCGTTTTACTTATTGCACCGGAAGAAGGTGGGCGTCTCGTCGGCAATATATATTGTTGAACCGTCACACAGGGTGTGATGTCATGCTCATTGGCGTGTATCCACGGTTCGACATTACCTTCATATGAAGTACACGCGTACAAGACTAGTATTATAATACATCTTACAAAAGCTGAGAGATGCAAACTATTTCAAAGCAATACCAAAATTATTATAAGTTAAATACATTTAAATTATCGTTATTAAACTGTTTTAGTTCCAATGTGACAAAATTGAAATTAAAAAATCGGCAAAAACGAGTTTATTTAAATAACAGGTAATGTCGCGTTCATCATCATGGAGTATTTTTAATAGCTCATAAATTACATTTCACCATTAATAATATTCACAAAATACGATACTTATACTAATAAAAATCGGTTTTTTAAAAATTACACATGTTAATAGGCAACTAGTTTTTTAGATTATTAAAACTAAAAGTTATCAGATAAATGTATTAACTTGTTTAGAACATTACTATCTCGTCTTAGTAATGTGCTTATTTTGTGCAATATTTTATTTAATATAATAGATAATTCCATGTCCTCCACATCCTGAAGTGGGCCCCAGGCCAGGATATTCCCCCCCCCCCCCTTTCATATCGCTTAGTCTAATTGCAGCATACTGCTCTTCAATAAATAATTTATCTTTAAAAGTTTGTTCTTATAAATATATATTATGTATTATTTAATATTCTGTACCGAATATCCACCTGAAATAAACGAAACTATTACTAGCAACAACATAATTTTGAATTTAAAAATAGACGTGAAATTAAATAGCGCCATAGATGATTTTTTTCGCTGTTCATGAAATACATATGTGATAAAAATGTATTTAAATGTAAACTGGCTGGCTCATTGGCCACGCCGGGCCCTCCTAACCACGGAGCATAGGCTAGAGCCCAATCAGCGCCAGCTTGTGGGCGCTATTGATAATAATTATAATTATTATCCATGTTAGCAAATTATTAGGTACATAATATCATAATTGCATGACAGTAAGTATTCACTTAACTAGTTTTTTTAAACATATTTTATCAAACAGCTTAATCTTCGATTCTGTAATACCAACTGCCAAGAATTATTTCCGTAAAATTACCGGAAATATATGTATTAAATTACCGCATATACTGAACGCATTTGCTTACCTTTCGTGAATTTCCTCTTACATAGTTATCTTATGAAGCATATGAATCCATTGACGGATATGCTACATTAGACTGAAGGTTTAGGTTGAGGTTTATTTTGAATCATGATATTAACTCTAATCAAATTAAACACAGGTGAAATTTACATTGCTATGTATTATTCCAGCAGTCTTATGTCAGTATTATTATTGGTTGATGTTGAATATTATGTAGGGAAATTATGTTTCAAAATTACATTATCTAACATTGCTACAATAATGCATACCTTACAAGTTTTTCGTCTTATAACATTTTTTTCTAATGTTTAACTACATTCCACTGATTTTTAAAATATCAGATCATTCTGATCAGCAAATAGTCATGGAATATTTTAATAAATCATGTAATGTAATTATTATTCCGCAGATTTTACTAAGAATGAGAAAAATTTGTAATGATTTATTCAGTGCCTAATTTTTTTCTCCATTTGACAGATTTATAATAAAAATAACGAAAACAAGTTTGTTTTCACTGAATATTCTACTACAAATAGGCCTTTAATTAAATGCGAAAAAATAGTTAAATCATAAAAAATATGGTTATTTATATTTTTTTAAGAATATTGAATTAACATCTAATATTATATTATATTGCTTTCATTGCGGAGCAGATTTTTGAGTTAATAATTGAGAATTAATTTCTGCTTTAGAAATATGTTTTTCAATATAATATTTAAATTAAATTTTAATTAAAAAAAAATAAGTTGATTTTATTATTTCAAACAATTAGTTACCTACATATTTGTATATTATATTGAGAATAATAGAGAAACAATAATAATAATAATAATAAAAGAGTTAAACTAATTAAATGACAAAATATATTAAATTAAACGTATATTTAAACCAATCAAATAATAGTTATAAAACTATTGATAAACTAATTTTCACCAATTACCTATACAAAATACCTCATCCAATTCCTTAGATACCTCAGGAGTACCTAAAATAGTGACCATTGCCTCTTCGGATTTTTATGCTTATTCGTACAAAGAGTTTCATGAATGATCATATAAACCAACAATTCCATGATTAGCAAATTACAGATTTTCTCCTGGTGAACTGACCGATTCAATAATTTCACGAGCTTTCCTCCGGTACAGACATTAGAGTGTGAAAATTATAAGTTTAATTGTCATGGCCGCCGTCGTGACGCTGCGATGTTATGAAAGGATTGTCAGTATTGTAGTTCTCAAAACGGCCATGCTTCACGTTAAACTTTTCGCAGTCTACGTGTTGAATGCCTATTATAGAGGTGGTATTCTGCTTACGAATAAATATAGAAATGTACTTTTTATTTAATCGTACGTATCAATTTAATTACTTATGTACTTACTTATTTACTTCACGCTATTACGCCCCTGCATTTGTGGCATAAAAAAAGCATCCTTTGTCCATCGACTTGTAGCACCACTGCAATAGTTGAGGTTGTGCCACAAAGGTAAGGTGTGTCGCACTGTCTGTCGTCATGCGAAACATATTATGTTCTAACCACGTGAAGTGTTTCTGCATTACTACTTTAATCACTAAAAGCTTCCGTGTCCCCACATGAACTCAAATGGTTGTATCGCGGTCGTACCAATTGATTCTCAAAGCTCAAAAGTCGAAACATTTGGAGTCTGGTAAGATGCCGTACCTCATAGCCATATATGAGTACAGGTAACACGCACGTATTAAAAAAATAACATTAATTTGATCTTTACAGAATATAGGCTTGACTCATTATGATTCCAATCTGGCAGAATACACAACCTTACGGATTCCAAATGTAATATAGTATCTTAGATTAGATTTTTTTTATTATTTAGGTAGATGTTTTTTTTAATAGATGTTTGTGTTGTGTTTCTTTTTTTTATCTCGTACAGTATTAAAATTATCTATTTATTTAAAATTAAAAATATTTAAGCGAATGAATACTAACCGACTGTACACTTTGTATGACATCGGAAATATATTAAAAAATATCTTTTAAATTTACTGAAAAGTATATATGACAAAATAAATAAATCACCAGATTTAAAAAGTAGGTAACTATTTGTTTCTTCAGCAAAGTCAAACGTATCTTGCATAAATCAGCTTACAGCCAAAGCTCGGCATCCTGTGCGCCCTCAATGTAAAGCCTTTTCACTTTAAAAGCTGTGAGTTTTTCACTTCTAAAAACTTTCGGTTGTGAAAGTTCAAGGCTGCTTTTAAGCGAAAAGAGGTGAGAGAGATGTAATAATTAGAGTTTTCTTTATAATCAACTTAAGTATTTGGCAAAGTTTCTTTGGTCGGATAATAAAAATTTAAATGTTGAAATTGAAATCCTAGGCTAATATTTGTATGTACCTACATAACTTGGAAGTTTAAAAACGTCCTTGAATGGCTTTAAGATGTCCATGTTCATTAAATAAATACAAAAATAATACTGTAAATATATAAACATGATTATAAATTTATTTTTTTCAACACAATAATTTCACTTCATTAAGCTATAATTATTTTTTTATTATTTATTAAGCAATAGAAATATTAACCAATTAAGCAGACAAAAAAACTATATTGTTTTAATTATTTTATTGAAAATAAACCTTTTTCCAAATAAATGTATATTGTATTTACCGTATGTATACATTTTTGTGTTAGAAAATTTTTGCATATGAACAGGATAAATTATGTAGAATAAATTCACCAGTTCTTTTTCATTTTTTATTTTACAACGTTTGTATTAGGTCGTATTCTTGTTTGTCCGGTGGTTGTTTGTCCAGTACAAATCTTGCAATCGATTTTTAACTAACTTCTTGACTAGCTAGACATTTGAAACTTTTAGAACATATCAGAACACGATGCCAATGCATTCTTTTAATTCTTTTAGCCATCTTTAAGCAGAATTGAATTCATTTTCAGTTAATTCTGTTTTATATGGAAAGTTATTTCATAAAAATCCGTAAAAAGTAAAAGACTATTATTTGTTGCTAAGGGGGTGGTCCTAGCAACTAAATTATTAATATATTCGTGCGTTACTATGGAAATCAAAATGAAATGTCAAAATGACATTTCAGTATTCTGTATTTCTTTGTTTTTTATTTACTTTTTATCAAGTACAAGTTTGAGCATATTGAGCATAATAATTCAACAGAAAATTTAAAAACGTTGCATATAAAAAGTTCTTTTTATTTTGTAAGTATTTTTTATTTTTATCACGAATCGATTTAGACCATCTTATAAGTTTAGAACACTAACACAATACTTTAAGTTTTCAAAAAATCGATAAGTATAGCAATATTATTATATACTTACGCCAAGCAGTAGTTTATTTTGGTTGAAAACCATTTTAATGAAATATTTAATTTTGCTCTAAAAAAGCAATGTCGACCAGGATATTTTAAAAGAAACGTTGTTCAATAAAAGATTTAGATCTAATAAAATATAATTAAAAACATAAATAATATTTTTTCAAATCAAAAAATGTTTTGACATTTCGAATGTCGACAGTTTTCAATAAAAATAATACTCTAATAACAAAACGCAGGCAATATCAATATTTTCAACATTCAAAAACGATGTTATTTATTATTTAATCAGTGTAATCGCGATTATTATTCGAATTAAAACATTCATTTGCACATCAAATCGGATTTCATAATTAGCAAAATGAACATAAAATAATTTCCATGTTCCGGTGAACAATAAAATATGATTTATTTTTGTAAGTATACTTAATCATTTCCGACGACAAATTTTATATTTTTTTTTACTGATAAACTAATTTGGATATTGTATAAAATGGTAGGTACTTTTTCATATTTTTAATAGGACGTTAATTTTAATTTATTAGTAGAAGTACACGTATTTTGTCTGTACAATCAATAACGTATTATGAATATAACATTAATATTAAATATATTTCCAACATTTTATGTAAAGCACTGAATTAAATTATTTTTATTTAAGAGCGAATGAGTTCAGATAAGATTTAAAAATGTAGCATAGTTACAGAGTTTAAACGTACGTCTTTAGCTTGCCAAGCGAATACTTTAACCGTTAAGCTCTGTTTTTTTTCGTTTTTTAATACTTTGAACGCTAAAGACGCACCTGGCGCGTAATGACCGGGTAGCCGATCGATGTAATTAACGTGCATTTTTAAGGTGGTAATTAAAAATTCATTATCTAGTCAACAGCGAATGAGTTAATGTTATGTATTGTATATATGGAAAGAAGAATCTTAGACGAGAAGAGAAGTTAGACTATTAATTTAGAAAGAAAAGCAGCATTCTGGAGCTGTCAGTAAATAAATAGCAGTGGAGATTACTTTCATAGAGCAGATTATATTATAATAAGTGACGAAATGATTTTTTTTGCATTATGCTAACCAATTAGTCAGAAATAAATTCTTACATACCTATATGTATATATAAAAAAAAACTCACTATGCGTATTGTATTTGTATTCACAATGTTTTGTATAAGGTATTATCTAAGTGAATGCTTAAACTTAACATTTTTCTCTTGGCTTTTACTTTTGTGTTATTTAGATAAATCTATCTGAAATCTTAAGTTGCTTACCTTTATTCCGTCTACAATAAAAAAAATCCGGCAGCTAAACTAACTAAGTCACACTGTGAGTGGAAACGGTAATTGTGATTGAAAGTTTCGCTAATCTTTTGTTAGTAAGGTTTAAGGTGTTTCTCCGTAAATCTTGATTCACAGCCCTCAGAAAACAATTAAGAGTTATTTGCTACTTCTGATCTATAAAATTATTTCGGAAACGTTTTATCAGATCGCCTAGAAGAAAGTTTTCCTTTCAATAAGCAGTTTCAAAAGAATATTAAGAAAAAAATAAACGTTACATCGCTTTTCGGCTGTTATTACTAAAGAAGAAAATATGAAGGAAAAATAACGTGGATAACTTTTTTCTTTGTAATAGTATAAAATTATTAGAAAATAAGAATGAAAACAGTTACTTTACAATTTTTCCTTAGTCATTGACTCATTATTGGTGAGTGTGGTGAACAATCTCCATTCTGCTTACGATTCTCGTGGATTTATCTACGCCTATGCCAATAACGACCCCGTCTTACTCTTCATATTTTATTGTGTCCTACTTGTGTACTTTATCTTCCTATTTTATCAATGCACTGCCAATTATTAGCTTCAGTAGTTTTATGCTGTCAAACCGAGTCATATGCATAAAGAACTAATAGTTAGTCCCAGACAGGTCATTATGAATCTGTATTTTATCCTTACCTCTGAAAAGGTTTATTAAATTTGTTGGTAAGCTTGAAAGTCCATGGTATGATTCTTTTCCAATACCACAATATCTTACATTCGTTTTAATCCACTGATAGTATGGTATATATTTCCGCTAAAATTTTTATGTTTATCCCATACCTTGGACGATAAGAATAAATTAAGTCAACGTTAAAATAAAACCGTTTTTCCATAATATGTATTCCTGTTGCCACATTACACTCTTAGCCGTTGCGATTTAATTTATTTTTACATATTGCAGTAATAAAATATTTTCAATTGTATTCAAATTACACATGAAATTACATCGTATCAATGTTTATCTAAAAACTATTTTCCAATATCCAATACTTTAAAAATTGCGCTCCGTGTAAAAAATATGGATAGACGATATAAATATATTGTGTATTATGGTAATTAATTTCAAAGATACAAAATGTATAGGTAATTTTGTTTTTGTCACTATACAAACTTTTCTATTCTTTTGAAAATATGTTTATATATTATTATGTGTATTATTATATATTATAATAACAAAAACAATCATAAGAATTTAATTTCTTTCCATTCACTCACTTTATTCACATTCATTTACAACATTCATTCATACATTTATGTATTACTCTTGCATATCAAGTAAGTTTTAGCGTTTCTTTATTTTATATAGTTGGTTTTATTATTCATTTATTTTAAATATGTATGAAATCGGCGATATGACTCTTCATATTAGGTGTGCATGGATTTATATGTATGTCATTAATTTAATAAATAAACGTACACATATCAACTATCAATATGTAAAATTGTATTTAATGCCTACTTATAAAAATTACTCTCAATTTATATTTTATTGAACGTATTATTTCATTCACATATGAAAATGGTAACATAAATATCAACTTTACAAATGCTATCTCAAATTCATACGAAATTCGTTTGAAAATTAGATCCCGAATTAGTTTCGAACAATTCGGTTTTCTCATAATAAAAAAAATTACCACTTCGACGTTTGCAATTCAAATATATAACGCGAATCAGATTAAGTGAAAATGAAAATCCGAGATAAGATTTCCAGCGCTAAAAGTTTTGCACGTTCCGAAAGACGAAGAAGGGTGTTAGGAATTGATAAAAAGAGGTGATCTGCGTAAGCCCTCACAAAGGGAGAAACTTGTCGGGCAACCAACGGAGCCTTTCAGAGGTGGGAAAACATCCCCCGGGAATAGTCGATCATTGTTGGATGCCAGATCGCCCTCAGGCTGGATGACAATGCCTCGCTAAATTGTCTGAGCAAAGAGAGCCGCCTGCATAGCCTTTTCGAATCACTACTGTGCGATAGATGTGAATTTGCCCAAAACACTAATGTGTTGTTGTGTATATATATAATATCGTTCAAAATATTGTTTATTGTGGAAATTTCTATGAAATATCATCATATTCATTGCTTTTGAGCCAGTAAATTGAGAGAATTATTATTTCTACCAGTACCTACGTAAATTAATATAAATTATTATGTACCTGTACATAACATCAGGCATAATATTTTTTTTAAATAGGTACTTATCATTAAATCTATTATATGTATCTATAATAAAATATTATCTATAATTATACTTAGTAGACTTACGTTGTAATTAGTGAATCCAATCCCGAGCCAAAATATGATCCCGGGATTACGATTTGACGATCCCGGGATTGGCATTTTTTTCAATGATTAATATAAAATTTCTATATATACAAATAACGTTGATAAAATCAATCAAAAATAAATTTTGTATAATTTATACTATTTAAGACATTTATCGTTAATATTGTGTACGTTAAATCTTGGAAATACATAGGTTTAATGGAGTAAATAATATTGTAATATGTATAAATAATAATGTGAAAGTAAAACAGTTTTATTTATTTATGAAAAGATAACAAATACGAGTTCAATTAAAATTAAAAAAAAATGACAAATGCATTTAAAAACATGGTGGAATCATTTTGTTAAAAGTGCGAAGCATTGTTTTTTTTAATCCTTCTCATTTTTATTAATTTACTAGCTAAGGTACCCGGCTTTGCACAGGGTCGCTTTGTGGTTATATTTATCTTAGATATTTAAAAAAAAATAAGAGGTAATTCTTTTTTTAATATTAAAATACCTGTGTAATATAATATGGCAATATGAAAATAATTCTAAAAGGAGTAAAGGTCAAACAAAAGAACACTAAATTAAAATCGAATCCAAAATATGCAAACGTTATTAATGTTATTAATATGCAGTAAAAAAACCAAAATTGGATGGAACAAACAAACAACAAACTTTGCATTTTATATAACACTAATTTAGAAACATTCGCAGGTGTGCGCACAACAACTAACAAAAGTTTTATCGCAATCGGATGAATGATATAGGAACGCATACAAATAGAAGAAGATAATGATTTTCTTATTCAGAAATCTTTGTGGGCATGCGCACGATAACTCACCAAATTTTCATTGCAAACGGATGAACGGTATAGAAACCCATACGAATAGAAGAAGATAGAATAGATGAAAAAGAAGACGAAATGGTTGTATCAATTCATAAACCTTTGCGGGCGTAAGCACAACACTTGATCAAAATTTCATTGCAATCGGATAAATGGTATAGGAACGCATACGAATAGAAGAAGGTAGAGTAGAAGAAGAAGATTGTTGTACTAATTCAAAAACCTTCGCGGGTGTTGGCAAAATTACTGACGACAGTTTTATTGCAATCGGATGAATGGAATAGGAACGCATATGAATAGAATAATATAGAATAGAAGAAGAAGACGGTTGTACTGATTCAAAAACCTTTGCGGGCGTGCGCACAACAACTGGTCAAAATGTCATCGCAATCGGATGAATAGTATAAGAACGCATACGAATAGAAGACGATAGAATAGAAGAAAAAGAAGAAGAAAATAGTTGTATCAATTCATAAACCTTTGCGGGCGTGAGCACAACACTTGATCAAAATTTCATTGCGATCGGATGAATGGTATAGGAACGCATACAAATAGAAGAAGATAGAATAGAAGAAGAAGATAGTTGTACTAATCTAGAAACCTTTGCGGGTGTTGGCACAATTACTGACGAAAGTTTTATTGCAATCGGATGAATGGAATAGGAACGCATACGAATAGAAGAAGATAGATTAAAATAAGATAGAATAGAAGAAGAAAAAGAAGATGGTTGTACTAATTCAGAAACCTTTGCGGGTGTTACCACAACAACTGATTAAGGTTTCATCGCAATCGGATGAATGTTATAGGAACCATACGAAAAAAAAGATAGAATAAAGAAGAAGATGGTTGTAAAAAATTCAGAAACCTTTGCGGGTGTTGGCACAACCACTGACAAAAGTTTCATCGCAATCGGATGAATGATGTAGGGACCATACGAATAAAAGAAGATATAATGAATAATAAGAAGAAGAAGATGGTTGTACTAATTCAAAAACCTTTACGGGTGTTACCACAACTGATGAAAGTTTCATCGCAATCTGATGAATGGTATAGGAGCCATACGAATAAAAGAAAATAGAATGAAAAATAAGAAGAAGATGATGATTTTTCTAATTCAGAAACCTTGATGGGTGTGTATACAACCACTTACCAAAATTTCATTGCAATCGGATGAATGGTACAGGAACGCATACGGGACAGACAGACAGACATACAGACAGACAGACATTCATTTTATATATTAGTATAGCCTATACTCTTCGCGCAAGTGCAAGCAATAAGTTGACAAAGTTTTATCGCAATCGGATAAACGGTATGGCAGCGCATAAAATACGAACAAACAAACAAACAAAGAAATATTAATTTTTATATATTAGATGTGAAAAAATAAAATGAATTGGCAACACATGGGTAATAATAAATCAAACTTAATTTAAACTCAGTTTATTTCTAATGTATTTGTGTGTTATTAAAAGTATTTTTTCTGTTATATTTTCGTTTTTATTTTATTTTCCATAAAAATTGATTAAAAAAAACTCAATCCCGAAAGTTTCGGGATTATGTCTACCAATCCCGGGATTCATGGGTATCGAAAATAGTTCGGGATCCCGGGATTGGAATCCCTAGTTGTAATATTATCAGTACTTTTTAAACAATAATTTAAGAATTTCAAGTTGTTTTTAAATAAATATAAAATACATTAAAACTATGAACTATTGATTTAAAGATTTTAAAATCTTTAAATAATTTAGTTTTACAATAAAATAATACGTGGTGTAAGATGAATTTTTTTTTTATCAATTATAGGTTTTAAAAAAGCTTTTTAATCCTTTCTATGCCGCAATTAGTTAATTGATAGTAATTAACATAAGAATTGGTGTAATTAGGGCGTCCAAAGACGCTTTGGGCACTTAACCGGTTAATATTTTTAGATAAGTATTGATTAACTTCAATATTTTAAACTCTAAGTTATTGTTATTAAGTTGTAATAAACAATTACCCTTTTTTGGCTAGGACGTGCCTCCTATAAACGTTTGAGCTGTTGCATTTTTTTCATTCCAGAAAATATTGCAACTAAAACTTTTTACATTTTGACCTATTTTAAGACCCTCATAGAAGAATACAATTACTGATTATGACATCTTAAACCACATAATTCAATAGGCTTAATTATTCAGAACTAATACCGACAAAAATTAAGATGTGTATTATTTTAATATCAAATAGGTATGCACTGTAATTATTGAGCTTTCCATGAACGATATAATGATACTTTGGCGCCAAAAGAAGAAAAACTTATTTTCTAGAAAACTTTTGAGAATGGTTAAATTGCAGCACAGTCAGCATATTATTTTCCATAAAATATCATACACGCAACAATTTTGCTATTACCTTGAGCAAAATTATCTTATTCCTGAAGTCTTTATTAGCAATAATTATTGTCATGTACTTAGGATTCAATAGCTCATAAATTACCATGAACGATAGTATCTACCCAGTAAATGATATTTATATTTCTAATTGCTTTATGTTTGGTAATATTTCTTTTGAGTATTTTTGCGACCCAGTCTTCGGCCTTCGGCATCTTCGAGCACTACGCACTCTGAAATAATTACCCTTGGTTATGCATAGTGTGGACCCAGGACACAAAAAAACACTGAGATAGAATTATACAAACTTTAAATCAACCAGAAATAAATTCAAATCATTAGACGATACAATTACAATGAAAATTATTGTTTTTAAATATTATTATTTTTTCACATATAAATTAATTTATAAGTTTTTAGTGTGTAGAACTGATTGATTCTATATATAGGTATATATATATATATATATTTTAAATCGTAACATTTAATATTGTATGTATATTTTTATATTATGTATATTTATTTATTTATGTATATTATGTATATTCATATTAATATTGTTGCGTATTTTCGTCAAAACCCACAATGCGACACAATATTATATTAAAAGTTGAAATAATAAATAAAAATACGTACCTAGGTATTATTTTAATGATGAATTTAGAATTTGATATAGAATTTTACCAACTATTAACATTTTTTTAACCCTTTATAGGACAACTTTTTTTTTCAAAGATATGTGCTTAATTATTTTTTTTGTGTATTCTATATTCATTTTGATGAACAGAAAAAATATTTTTTTTTTTTGAAAAATATATAGTTTTTTCGTAATTATCGATTTCCCAGCGGTCAGTTTTCTGACCGGTGTCCATGTAGGTAAAAAAAAAATTGTTCTCGGATTTTTTTTTAATAATAAAAACACAGGTTTTTTAGGAAAAAATTATAATTTCATTTATTTCTGTAACAATAATAATTACTTTATTAATTTTATAGAAGTTTCTCAAAATAACAAACATTTCTAAGGTCTTGTTGGCTTTTTCTTTTGTTCAGATATATAACACGGCATAAAACACGGTATGCGAAGGGATACTTTGCAATTTGTTACTGAGCTTTATATCACTTTCAGCGTAGTGCTGCAATAACCACATCTACGAAGTGTACATTTTTCGGGATAATGATTTGAATTGATATCGTCAGGAAATGGAGGTCGACCAACCCATTTTCGTGAAGTAAAAGATCCTATCAGCTGATCAGCCAACTTGTTTCTAAAGTGAAGATGTGTAATAGGTTTTTTTTTCATTATCCAACACAGCTTGGTATTCTGTAATTCCTTCAAATAATCTCAGGAATGCGTCTTCACCCATGTCTTTAAGGTCTTTCGCACTAAAACTTCCGCTTCTCCCATTTTCCATACTCAGACAATAAAAAAAAAATTGTTTTGCAATATAGGCTTCTACTTATACATATAACATTCCATAACTATTTTATTTCATTCTGAGATATGTATTTCAAAAAGTTATTACAGTTTGAATGAAAACAAAAACAATTATTTTTACCTGCGATTTTTTTGGAAAACATTTTTTCAAAAAATGACACATATCATCAAATAACTCGATAGCGACTAATTATCCACAAAAAATAACTAGTAATTATGAAAGTTCACTATATTGTTATATGAAATTAGATGTATTGTGGCTTAGAAATTATTTTTAGTGTCTATATTATGTAAATCAAAAAGGGTCCAAATTATACAATTTGAGGTTAGATTCTCGACATGCCACTCAATAGGAAAATATAATTTTATAACGTTTTTTTTTTTAGCTTTAAAAAGTTAAAGATAAAACACAAGATAAATCTAAGTTAAACCACAATTTTTACTGTTATTTTGAAGGATATATATTATTATTATACATGTTTAGGACAAAATAATTTCTAAGACTTGTCGGCAAGACGTGTAGAGAAATAAAACTTGTTTGACAAATAGCAGAGGGAGAATTCTCAAACGGATTAACAAAAGACCTTCTCTTACACGATGAGTAGGAGTAGTTTGATATCAAAACAACACGAAAACTTTGTGCCTGAATGGGCAGTGTGAGTAGAAACTAAGAAAGGGCCACCTTTAGGCCAATGGAAGTCATTGAAAATAGTCGTGAATGGGTCTGGCGAGTACATCTACCGGACAGTTTGAAACAAAATGTCAAAATGTCAAACACTGCTGAAACTAAATAGAACATTTAATATGAGAATTTATAAATTCGTGCCGAGTTCGTGAAATGTCTCTCTCAATGTGAAATTGAGTATTTAAGCAAAACTTTTTGTTACGAACTTTAAATAGATAATTTAATAATCGTATCTGTAATTTTATTTATGAATTTTCTGCGACAAAAATATAACTTTCTGACGTTTTTTCTCTTTCACGTTCTCTACCATTTGATTACATGTTTCGTTTGTAGTTTTTTTTATTATTCTCATACAAAATATTGAACGTAAATTAAATGCATACTACAACAGATACAAAACAAAACAACGTCAAATTGAATATATGTACATATATATAGAAAATACGTATTTACACTTAGCCCAATCATCTTTAACGATGTCAAGTCAAGTGCTGAATGTGATAGAGATATGCTATTCCACAGTTCAATAGATATTTTACGAAAGGCCCGATAGAAGCTGAAGCAGTTATTATACAGATTAAATGATTAAGTGATCTGACTGATACCTAGAATGCTGAAAGACGTAGAGGTTTACGAATCCGGGGCAGGACCTAATAACTTAAGTACCTACAACATTAATTCAATTGGTAGTAATAAAATCGAATACTGCAGACGCTGCTAAAATAAATGTAATTTCCTTAATTAATTTGTTTAAATTTCAATACTACAATACAAAATCCGACGCAAAAAGGTCGTAAGTTTAAATTTCATAGCACGTTGTAAGTTTAGTCAAAGAATGACAACGCGTTTCCCTGTGACCGTAAAGGACCCTTGTCCCTTTTTTAATATATTACGCAACGTTCTAGCGCTCTGGGAGAAATACTTACCTACTTAAATAATTTACATATCGGAATTCTCACATCTATTGAACAGTTAGTTAGGACATTTTCTGTCCGTTTAAAGGCTTTACGTTTATTCTATTACTTTCTTATAGTAGAAAGTTTCAGTGCGGTACAATTTTATTTAAACTTTAATAAAAAAAAATCTTTCACCCTTTATTCTTTTCAAAAATTTTTCGATAAATTAAATTCAAGTAAATATTAGTACGTAGTATATAAATCGTTATTGTATTTATTATCTTATATTTTATTGTTGATTTATAACTAACTGTATATCCGTAAAATAAATTAAATAATGAAAAGTATAATCTTAAATATGCTCAGAAATTTTCTTTTTTGTTCCAGATTGGCAGCTTATGAAAATAATTTGCTGATGCAACTTCAACCGAGGCAGGCTTTTAGCGTAATTGGTTAATGCACAACTTCTTATCTCTTTCTACTGCACAAGGAAGGGCATCTGGTGAGATTACTTTTTGTACTTACAGTCTTGAAAACACTGATTACATTTCTGTATTATTTAATAAAAAGCATTTTTCTTGAAAACAATAGATGGTTAAACTCTTCGGATGTTTTTTTTTTTGTTAGTGTTTTTTATATTCTTATTGTTAGAGAAAAAATCTCTTCTCTGCAATAAAAATATAGGTATAGATATTTTTTGAGATAATTATTTAAATCTTTTTACTAGTAGGTAATCTAAAATTAATATTTCAATAATATAGTTAATTAAGTATAAATATGTTATTCATTCATTTTAAATTAAGTATAAATATGTTATTCATTCAAAAAATTATACACGGCTATTGAATAATTCATCCAAACAATATTATTCTTAAAGAGACGTAAGTTTTATATTTTTACGGTGAGTGAAAATTCCCACCTCATAAAAGATTTTCTGAAATTAAATTTAAAAAACAAAAGAAATCCAACTGATTTCAAATTTCTCGGTTATTAGAAGGAATTTTGAAAAAACAAAGCTAATTATTTCGTTTGAATTCACGTTACAATTCCATCAGTATCAAATTCATTTGTGTTTTTTTCGTCCCATCAAAGCATTCCTGCTACACGAAATAGCAATTATAAAATAACTACCTTTTATCGGAAACCTATTATGAAAAAGTCTTAAGACATTTTTTTTTTTTGAAAAAGTTTTTTATTTTTCTTAGAATATACTTGAACTTACTTATATTATATTGATGGGTTTCGAAGAATTATTGATACAACATTTTTGAATATAGAAATAATTTATTGAGCATATTTTTTATATTCATTTTGGCTTTTAGTTAAATAAAATAACCTTACATTTTAAGTGTTCCATATATTTAGGCTTAAAAGTAATAAAAAATACTTTTATTGTAATAATATATATATTAAAAATTACTATTATTTGATTTTCTTTTAAAAAATGTGACCATTTTCATTGAAACCTAAATGTTGTTATTGTTGACGACAAAATAAATACTATCGATTCATAGTATAATTTATTTTATTTTGTTAACTGTTCAGTTGAAAATTTCCCACTGAAGTAGACGAAACCGGTCCTAATTTATTGATTAAAAGTGGAATAAGTACTACAACAACAAAAAAATTGCGTTTTATTAAATTAAACAACAATACATGGTATAATTTCATGATATACATAATATGTAGTTATAATTATATACCTACTGATAATATATTTTACTTTATTTTATTATTTCTATATATTTAACATAGTCGTATAATATTATCTATATATTATTTACCTTTTAAAAAAGTTTAATTTTCGACAATTTGAATAATCGTTTTTCTACTAACTAATTAAATATTGATGTCATAAATATTATAGATAATTTCTAATTTTTCAGACGTGTATATTGAGTTACGGGAAGTATAATCTTATAAATATATTATTTTGAATTAAAATAAGTTTGTTTATAAAAAGAATAGGTTGTAAATTCGTTTCATACATAATATATCTTAGTGTGGATTTCATTTGTATTCAATTAAACTTAAAAAGGAACAACGACTGGTGTCTGATTTATAAGATACCATTATTCCGTTTCCGAAATTAATTTATTCTTCCGTGTCCGGTTTCAATTTATTTAATCGCATCTCGTCAGCTTTCAAATAATGATCCTTCTTACTAAGCGTCCAAAAAGTTCCACCAATTTAAATTAAACAAACAACCCAGATGGGTCTTACTTAAACTCGTTTCTCCTCGTAATTATTTATCAGTGAGGTCTTATACCGCAAAGTATTCGTCACTTTTCTTTAGGAATTAGTTTCTAAACTTAGACAAAGTTTCTTTTATCCAACTACAATGTTTTTCGGTAACCTCATACTATTAAGAGAGTTTTCGAAACTTTTGTTTATCCGCAAGGACCTGTTTTAAATAATTGATCATTAAACTTAATCTGTACTCATTAAACAGCGATTAGACTCTTTTGTCTACAGTAACAACATTATCTCTTTCATTTAATTTTCAGATATTTGGTGTCAATTTTCTATACAACAAAATATATTATTAAGATGTGTCCATACGTATGATATAAATATAGATTCAATAAACTCCAAAACCATCAAAAGTATACTTTCGGCTATTTTAATTCAAAATTTGTATAAAAATCGAGGTTCGGCCAGATATAAATTCAATTTAAAAAATAATAGTTGTAAATATCAAATCCTAGACTTAATATTGGCTT
The DNA here is from genome assembly GCF_057557595.1 of Rhyacophila brunnea. Lineage (NCBI taxonomy): Eukaryota > Metazoa > Arthropoda > Insecta > Trichoptera > Rhyacophilidae > Rhyacophila > Rhyacophila brunnea. The sequence continues at coordinate 27,273,070 of NW_028233350.1, forward strand.
CAAAATATACGTCATGCTGAAAACAAAGTTTTCAATTTAAATTAATATTAATGCTAATCAAATATTTAGTTTATAAAAAAAATATAATAAATTGAAAACAACTATTTTATGTAGACATTGATATATATATAATATATATATATATATATATAGATATATATATATATATATATATATATAATAGATATAGATATATAGATATATATAGATATATATATATATATATATATAGAATATTACTTACTTTACAGTAGGTACTTATAACATATATTTATAATATTTTAGTGTATTTTTGTCGTTTTCCAACAAATGGTCCAGCTATAATTTCTTGCGGCTTCTTTTAAGGCTATACTTTAGCTGGGCCACGGTCTAGAATGATCGTGACTACGTGGCGCGAAGATTGTGCAAATGACGCGTGCAGAACAAAACATAATTTGTCCTAAAATGTCAACATGCGTCCATTTAATGTTATGATTATTGTTCTATTACTAATAATAATAATAATATATTCATTGAAATGTTTTCTTTTTCAAGTAAATGGGTAACGTTTTTTAGTCATCTTTAAACGATTTAAGAATTAATTCCCCCGTCACCATCACAAAACAAATTGACGTATTCACAGCTCGACTTTTGCTCTCCAATTACCAGCCAGTCCGAAATTTCGTCGCACCTATAGTTGAAAATTATTTTCCGTTTTACTGAAGTACCATCTTAATAGCTATGAGTGTCAGAAAAAGAAAAAAAATATATCAGTTATGTAAACAATTAAGGTTTATTTGAAATTGTTATAAAAACACACCTTCAATTATTGGGAAACCGATTCAAGTGAGATGGGTTAATATGTAAGGCGTATCTCTAATCATTAACACAATCGCACGTCGATTGTATCGTCGAAGCCGCACGAAGCGTGAAATCCAAGAAGCATTTAGCCCGAATCTCTGTTCTGTTGTTATTGCTTACTTAACGAAGGTCGACGGCAGGCCAGTAATGGAGGCAGTAGCTTATTCTGATGTAGTCGCTTTACTTTCGCGTCACGTAGTGTCATCGAAACCAAATAGCGGAAAAAGAAATGGTTTCTCTTTCAACTTGTCCAGCGGTGAGACTTTATCTTATCGTGGTACCATCTCATTTCTTTTATGAGCAGTACAAGTAAGTTTACCTTTTCATGGGGGAGTCGATGGAAGGCATCCGTAGGTCAACGGGGCGCAAAACGCCTAAACATGACCGACCCCCTCGAGACAAGTCGTCGCCAACCGTCATTTGTCGTGTTTCTCGCTCATTTATTAACCAATATATTTGCGTTTATTTTCCTTCAGTGTGAGCATTTAGGTAGTTTTCTTTTATTTTAGAACTATGTTTGTATTTTTAATAACATTGATATACCTATTGTAACACAGCATTACAGCCAACCAGAATTTGAATTTTTCTGTTTTAATTTCTAATTAATTTTATAATTTAACGCATTTATCCTAAAAATCTATCAGGCGAATATAAATGAAATAAAAGTAATACAATTAATAGTATATATTTACAATTCAGAATTTAAATCAGCAAAAGAGTTTCGTCTGGAAAATTCACAAGGTGTTTCGATTCACACCGTGCCTTAAAAAGAATATACTAGGTAAAAAAAATAAGATTTAGTTGAGAAACCATACAGTTCCTCGAATCTAGAAATAAATCTAGACACACAACTTGACTATTTTTTTTAGACAGAGAGATGGAAGTGAAATCGTATCCGATTCCGATTCCGTGTGTGATGTTTACGATAAGGGAAAAGCAGTATATTACATTAAATTATCTTCAGTTCATTGAATTAAGACTGACTATATATTTTTTATTCCTGCTGGCGCATCTATGAATCTTTAGGCTAACTAAGCAAATAGGAAACAACCATTTCTTTTCAAATAAATTTTAACTCTTGACGAGGTCGGTATATTATTAATTTATATACAATTTTTAACGCATTTAAAACATAGTTTATTGTTAAATTAATTATTAATAATTCTCAATTAACTACTGAATTATTATATCGCATCAGTATACTATGGAAGATGATGTAGGTATCTGATTTTCTTATTGATCAAAAAAATCAATATTGATTTAAAGTATAATAATTACAAGATAAAAAGTACTTTTTATATTCAACGTTTTAAAATTTTCTGTTGAATTATTATGCTCGATATGTTCAAACTTGTACTTGATATGAAGTAAATAAAAAACAAACAAACAAACAAATATAGAATACTGAAAGATCATTTTGATTTCCATAGAAACGCACGTATATATTAATAATTTAGTTGCTAGGACCACCCACTTAGCAACCAATAATTGGATTACAGATTTCTTCCGAAATATGTTTTCATACAAAACAGAATTAACTGAAAATGATTTCAAGTCTGCTTAAAGATAGCCAAAAATATTAAAAGAATGCATTGTCGTCGTGTTCTGATATATTCTAAAAGTTTAAAATGTCTAGCTAGTCGGGAAGTTAGATCGATTTCAAGATTTGTACTGGATAAACAACCACCGGACAAATAATAATACAAGCTAATAAAAACGTTGCAATAAATAGTTGGATCCACACGCTCTTTCTGTAAGCATCATGTAAAAAAACTCTAGTTAAGAGCTAAGAAAAATCTATAACGACGCTTGCAAAAATAATGACGTCGATATGGTCGATCTGGAAAAGATAGGGTGAAAAATATTTGACTGTTTGAAGTTTTCCTCCACTGCCCTCAGGGAAAGTCATCGCTTCTAGTCGAGTACACGGGGCTGAAACATACTACCAACCTTGTGATCCAATTTATTTTCCACTATCCCAAACTTTTTGAACGTTATTACAACCCGTGTGAGAGATTCCGCTGGATTAGAAAGAAATCACGCGGCGTGTAGTAGCAAAAATCCCAATTCACGGAATGATTCCGGCAGTAGAATAAATAAATAAACAAAACTATATAAAAGAAATAATATTTTTCCATATTTTTAAATAAAAATAAATGACGTCACAATATTTTAAATGAATATGTATATTTTTATTAAAAAATAATTTATTTAAATAAGACATAAATGGTAATTTATATAGTATGTTATGTAAACCTTACGTGAAACAATATAATACTGTTTGCCTTTTTTTCGTTTGCCTTATCGTGTCGTAACTCACGAAAGTTTCTCGCTAATGAAGAGATTTTGAGAAAAAAATATCACGTTTTTCAGGTGCTCACGTGAGCCCATGAAAAAATCGAATCATTCCAATTAATACGTTAGAAAAACGGCTCGTCATTCTTAATCAGTGTTCTTAATGATCGTTAATAACCATTCTTGTAAAAAAATACATTTTAATGATTTTGGTACCTTACCGATGACTATCTACACTAATCTAATTTATGTAAGCATAATATTATTTACTTAATTGGTATATGTTTATATTAACCGGAGTCAATCCACTACTGGATAAAGGCCTACTTTAGCTTATTTCGCTCTTCTATGCCCCAAGTTCTTTGCTGCCATATACATTTACCAAACTTTGCGAGTTCGTCTATGCAGCGGGTTATAAAGCATGCTTGTGGTTGTCTAGTACCTCTTAAGTACCGCTGTATGGCGGAATTTGTCCAGCGGTTTCCTCTCGCCGAGGCCATATCCACCTCACTACTTCTATCACATCGCGTGCTTTTATCTGCCTCATTATCCATTTGGTCTTTCCGCGTTATACCTGACATGCACCTATTTATATCACGTTGTGCTTGATATTTTTATTTTTTTCGTATTACGGATATATGTTTCACAGACAGACGTTAGTAGTGATAATGCACATTGATTGGGCATTTTACGCATAAGGCACAATTTTATTGAAGGTCATTATTTTTTATTGATGTTTTACAGATGTTTGGTAGTAGGTGAAGTGGGGGGAGATAGAAGGTCATTGTTGCGTAGATTTTTGGAAAAGAATTTATTGATCATTACAAAAATACACTGAATACAATAATAAACATAATAACGTGAGATTATAATCGCGGATACAGGTGCACTGGTGAGATCTATATGATCAAGAGATTGATTATATTAATGAACTGAGAGACTTGATTCGAAAGGAATGATGGTTAACTACGTCGAGTGAAGAACTCGTGATAAAAATAGCACGTCTCGTGACGGACTCGGTGAGTTAAGTGAGGTTTCATGCATTATCATTCCAATTTATACGAATACAGTACATATATTACAAGATATATTGTCGCAATTAACAAAACAAAACGAACCCTACTGATCTAGATCTAGTTATGATTGAGGAAATGTTGAAAATATGATCGCTTTATTATTTTGTTTTGACAATAAAACATACATATTATTAAAGTGTGTCACTCATTTAATATTGAGTTGTATAATTGCTACAAATGGTCAAGATACTATTGAGATGCCAAGTTGTGCTCCGTACCTTTTGCTACATTAAAATAATAACGTTTTATGCAATTGGTATTCACACTTTTTCTCACATGTTCTAAGTTGAAAATTACTTTTTTCAATTACTTACTTATCTCATTATTAATTACTATCATTTATCACAAATCCGTGTCTTTTCAGTAAGCATTGCCATATTTTGTTAATCGGCTAAAGTGTCTACTGCGGCGGATTTTACTCTAACGTATATAATATAATATGAATAGGTATATAGTTACCACGTAGGCGTTCGTTAATGCAATAATATTTTTTATAGTATTACCTGCGTTAATACATAATAATTTTTTTTTGTTTATTTACAACATAATATTATCTTTAATCAATCAAAAGATAAAGTTGTTCAAGGAAATTTATGTTATGATTATTATTTTTTAGCGCCTGTAGTTAAATAGCAAAAGAGCATCCACATATAATTCTATATGGTGGGTATTCAAACCAATATCACGTATTATTTTAGTTGTAGAGCATAGATACAATGAGTTAATCGAATTATTAAATGATTATTTCGTTTTTAAAGAATCCAACCGTCAAATCTACAAAAGCAGCCGACAATATCCACGCTGCATTGTCAAGTCTATACTATATTTATTTTTAATAACTGAATAATGTAATATATATACCTACTATATATTAATTTTAATATAATAAAAATAAATACCATATAATAAATTACTCCCAGTTGAACGCACCTGATGAATTTTTTATGTTGATGATTTAAAATGAAATTTCTTTTAATACAACGGGGTGACGCAATATAAAAATTGTTTAACGGAATTTAGGCAATTCACGAAAAATTCCAACATTTATTTTTGCTAAAAAAACATTTAATGAGTGAAAATGTCATGACACAATTTAAAAATGATCGTTAAAATGTATCTACTGTGCTCTGCAAAACTTTCAACTTGAGTATTTCAATAAAAAGTACTGAACAAGAGAGATCCTTATCAATATTTTCATTACACCATTAAGGGCATTCGTTATTATTTTTGAACGCTTGGCGTATCATTAAATTTGTTTGCCTAGCTGTTAATTTAAAATATTTACCGGAAGCCTTCAAAATTGTTATCTTCATATATACGTAAATAATAAAAATCAATATAATATATAGTCAATAACAGGGCAAAGTGAACACAAGTACGTATTGATTAAACCACGTGAACGTTTACGTGGTAAATTTTTATTTAAAGCGGTGGACATTTTATGTCGAAATTTCGATAACTTACTATATTTTTATGTACTCTCATCATCAGAACATCTAATTACCAGTCCGCTCAAGATACACTTAATAGAGCTAATTATTTGGTATATTATCCTCAGAAAGAGCACATTATAGCCTTTCAGGCAATATCATTAGCAGCAGAAATTGCTGTTTTGAGTTCAATATACTAACGATATTTAAAAATTTAAACTGACCGAGGTAACTAACTGAAATATATTAGGTATCTAGTGAAAATGATCAATCATATAACATTATATGATATATTCTTGATTTTTCATACACATTTAAACTTTCAAAGACTGTTATCTTAAATATATGTTGATTCGATTGTGACTTTTACCGGAACGGTGGACCACAATGTGGTGTTGTCACCAGAGTTGTCAGAACCTCCATTTTGTTTAAGGTTAGATTCGGGGTTTACTTTCTTTGAAAAAAAAATAATGATGTAATGTTCCTGAGTTCTGTTAATATTTATTTAAAAAAATATGCTTACCTACATACTTACCTAAGTATAGTTACATTATGGGTATTTAAATTTAATTTCAAAATTCAAAATATAGGTGTCTACTATTTTTCTCCAAATACCACACTAGTAAAAAAAATGTAAACCATCGCATTGAAGTGTATATAATATATATATATATATATACATATATATATAAGTATATAATATTTTTGGAATAAGTATATTGTGTAAGTGATTTATGATCGAAAATGATAGAACAACGGAACCTTGTGAACTCCGTAAAATTTAAGGTTCTGGTTCCGGGGTATCAAATCAAGTCTCAATATCAAGTCTCAAATCATTCGCATATTGCATTTTCTCCATAGAACGAGAAAGAAATAAAAGACACTATTACAAAAATAAATATTGGACATGAAAAATGATCAATCAAATAAATGTAAAAAAAACAACACGTGATTATCTGATCTAATCAATACCTACATAGCAAAGTAACTAAAATACTTAAACCTTATGTTTATGGGTTTTAATCTAATTTATTGTCATTATTATTAACATCGAAAATAATTTAATCTTGTGTTTTACCATAGTATCTATCATATTAGTAGTTAATGATTATGTCAATATTATATAAACAAAAGCAATAACTATAATAATGATTACTACGGTTCTTTTTTCTATAAATTACAAATGCGTATAATGATACTTCATTTATTATGAAACATAAATTTGCTTATATTATTTATTTTCCATATAATATAAAAGGGGGTAAAAGCTTTGTAATAAGCAAATAATAAAAACATGTAACACCGGAAATCTGGATAAGCAGCAATACCAAATATAATATAATAAAAATCTCGCAGTGATGCTATGGAGCTTTTATACAGAGCTGAAATCTCATATAAGCTGAAAAATGTGTTGTAATGATACCTATGCTATAACAATAATAGTCTGTTTCTATAATATCACTTCATAGAAATGGTATTCCAAGAAAATAAGGTAAGTATTTCATTCTAGGGGATATAGAAATGAATATTCTTTGTAGACTTATTCATTTTGAAGACACGCCTCAGTACTATTTTGCAATAACGCCTTCTATTAAATAAAAAAATATATTTTACTTGTATTTCACAATGAATAGCGTATTAAATAAAATACAATGATTAATTACACTTATTATAATTTTCAATTGCACGACCATAATCTTAAAAATATACTCCAGTTTATGTATAAGTAATTTTCTGTGAGTACTTTCATCCAAAAATAGGATCGTGAAATGATAGCTAAGAGGCTGAATTTTACAACTTTTTAAAAAGTTTTAAAGTTTTTCGGCTTAGCTTTAAGCGGTTTTTTATTTACTAAGTTTTTTGTGGTCCATTGTTTTAATATAATTTAGTTAGAATATCGTCAACCCAATATAAAACTAGCTCTTCGATATATTTAAATTTTATATACTTAAGGTGAAATGTTATATCACTAGTGTAATCTAGTGATGAAATTAGGAAACATGAAATAAAATTTAAATTTTAAAAAAAATATGAATACGGAATTTTACATTTTTTTTAAATAAAGATAATATTGTAAAACAAACTTACAATTACAATTTAACAAATCTATTCAATAAAATGTCGCTTAATACATTGTCTCTACTATGCTTAAGATTTGTTGTAATGAATCACAGTATTAAAATTTTTTTTTATTTTGAAACACTATAACGTTATCTATTCTCAACCAGGGTTTCGCAGAAGCCTGGGATTTTGCGGCCCGTGTTAGGAATCCGAGATTATTCCTAGTAAGATTACTACCTAAACTGTAGGTACAATATGAAACTTGTTTTATAGTATAGAGCAAAAAGAGAGCATTCTATTGAAATATTAGGTTAAGATAATTTGTGTATCCGAAGTTTAGGTAACTGGCACTAATGTCAGTTATGTACCGTGTAGATACGGAGGTCATGCGTTGCTTGATGGTGGCATATTTTAAGGTGGTGGTAAATTAAAAAATGAATACCTACTAATAAAACCACTTATCACGATATAATACATAAAATAACAAAAAAAAATGTGTAAAATGTGTTAAACTATTATGTTATTCAACGAATAATTCACAAGATTTGAGAATGTACCATACTATATTATTTTAAAAGAAATATTTTTTTTTCAAAGACGTTTCTAGTAGGTACCTAAGTGTGTATTTATCTGAGGTGTTTTCAAATAAACTATGTACATATTATTATATAATAGTGACACCCCGGAAGTCCGGGTAGGGAGGGGAGTCGGGGCCGCACAGCCCGATCCGACCTCCGCGCTCAACTCTCCGGTCGACCTGACGATAATGACGCCCTTGACAGCGCGCCTTTGGTCGATACGTATGAGTCGCGCGACCAGCTTCCACCCTTCGACTAGCTCAGTGATGTAAATTGTTCAAGGCGGTCAATCGAAGCTGGCTTTTGGGTTAGTAGAGCACGTTCAGTGTAAGGTTAGGTGTTGACAGTTGGGTTAAGATGTAGGATTGACAATGGTGGATATTCAAAATGAAACACACGTTGTTCGTATCACAAATCTTAGCAGAAAGTTTTATTTTTAACAGTCTAGGTTCACAAAAAAGGTTACTCGCTATACACACATGAATATGTGAACTGAATGAATACATGAATAATTTTACAACAGCCCTAAATTGTTAATGGTGGGCGCCGTGGGCTGCGGCAATTAAAATTTTAGGATCTATGAATCACTTGGTTCGTAACACTAGCGAATTCTTCCTCAACGTACGTAGCACGCGAACTCTGAAATTATTTTACAATTCAGCAAAAATTATCACTAGGAGCGGTGCGCGGGGACACCGTGTCCATCACGGATCGAAAGGCTGCGGCGTACTGCCTACCAGACTGGTTATGTCCCCCTTTTTGGCTTTATCGCTGTCCCTATCGATCATCTACCCTATCTCGGAGAGGCAATTTGGCTTTAGACCCGGCAAGTCTACTGAGGACGCTATCAGATTTGCACAGAAATTTGTTGAGGACTCAGAAGGAGTTATTGTGGCAGGCTTCTTTTTGGACATAGCCGGTGCCTTCGACACCGCATGGTGGCCATTAATTCTATCTAAACTTCGGCTCCGACAGATCCCGGGGGACCTCTTTGCCCTAGTGCAAAGCTATTTTAATAAAAGGGAAGTTATATACGACTCTAGCACTGAATTGATTTACAGGGAGACCACCATGGGGTGTCCGCAGGGTTCCGTGCTTGGCCCCTTGCTATGGAATATACTTTTTGACGATGTTTTGACGTTACCTCTGCCACCGGGCTGCGCGCTCGTCGCGTACGCTGATGACCTTCTTTTACTAGTTGGCTCGTCGAGCCGTCCGACACTCGAGCGCGTAGCTAAGGACGCATTATCGAGAATCCTTAACTGGGGTAAGCTTAATAAGCTTGCATTTGCACCTAGCAAAACGGAAGCTATCCTCCTAAAGGGCAGCTCAAGGATAAACATAAATAAGCGATCACCCGCAGTGCGCTTCGGCGACTCTGCTATAAGGTTTTCTCGAGAGGTGACCTACTTGGGGGTCGTTATGGACGAGAAGCAGACCTTTTTGAAGCATGCTAAAGTAATTGTGGCTAAGGCCAACTCAGCCTATCAGAAGGTTGCTCGCCTGGCGGGCAACAATTGGGGCCTAAAGCCTCGGGCCCTGAGAATCGCCTACGAGGCTATATTCATGGGCATTACTGGCTATGCCTCCAGCGTGTGGCACACCAAAGCCTCGCTGACAATTGTGAAGAGGGCTCTGCTTAGCGGACAGAGGGCTGCTCTGATTGGCCTTACTAAGGCCTATAGGACCACATCTTCGGATGCCCTGGCGGTCCTTGCGGGGGTCTTTCCCCTCGACTTGCACGTTCAAATTAGAGGATCGATCACTCTCCTTATGAGGAGGATCAATACAACTCTCGCCGGTGTCCCTCTGACACCGCCATCGAGAGTGGAGGGCGTGAGCTACAGAAAAACTGTATCTGAGCTGGTCTACAAGACCGCATATGCGGCATGGCAGGCGAGATGGGTGGCCTCCTCTAAGGGCCGCCAGACTTTTCTATACTTTCCAGATGTCTCGGTGAGACACATGACGAGGAGACTGGTGCCTACCCACTGGACTAGTCAATTCATGACTGGCCATGGAAACTTTGCGGCCAAACTGCAGGGGTTTGGTTTGGCAGGACATGGGTCGGGTTGCTCATGTGGACACGACCAGCAGGACGCAGAGCACGTCCTGTGGGACTGTCCACTTATGGGCCCCGAACGAGCGGAGTTGTTTGCCCGGGTCCGACCCCATTCGGGCCCAATAGGACACGCGGACATGGTGGCAACCGAGGCCAATTTTGCGGCCTTTACTAAATTCGCCAGAGCGTACGGGGGGCGGGACACTCTCGACTTCCCTTGCGACTCTTCAAACTAAAGTCACTCTGATAGTTGCCATATAAATTAACATCACGCATTCGCACTTCAGTGCAAGGTTGCATCACCAGTCCCGTGCGGCTCTGCTCGGGACAAAATGAGGGCTTAAATTCTTTGATCTGGCACACGTAAGGGTTATGTTAGCCGGCCGCGTATGACGTGGCTGCATATACATAACGGGAGCGGAGGTGGGAATTTTACACACCATGTCCCTCTCGATCTACCCCTGAACGCTCATCCCTCTCTGTCGCTCTCGCCTGCGGCAGAATGCTTGGCCTTTACCTGGGTTTTACCATAAGGGTCGTCCAAGTCACCTTTTTCCCAGGTAGTCGAAAATTACAGCGATTTCGGAGGAATTGAGCCCAAAAGAAACAACATTAGGTATCTTAATACAAATACGATTTAAAAACTAAAATTATTTCCTTTGAGTCTCAATCATATCAATCTCGCATGACCAACTTTGATCTCCCTATCTAGCAATTTGTACATTTTTTCAGTTAATAGATAAAAGTACAGAGCATTCTACTTGATCGAGCGGCGATGGACGGAAATTTGGCTTGGCGGACTATAAGAAACATGAATGTGACATCCGTAGCTTTGCTCGTACTTTGCCTTTAAGAGGTCCTCCATACACGTAGAAACGTGGAGGTATCAATAGTATATTGCTTAAGACTTCTGAACCTTATAATAAATGTCAGACCAATTGGGGTTCCTCTAGACTTTATAAATTGCGTTAATTGTTCCACCATTAAAAGAAGTTGGTAATGATTGGTCTGAAACGTGGTCTCCCAAAGTGGGCACTAATGACTTTATAAAGCATTAAAAAAGAAGTGGGTGATGAGTCATATACATATAGCCTAATATAATATTATATTTTTTTTAATTTTGCTGATTTGATCTCTTAATAATAACAATAATTGTAATTGAGAAATTCAGTTTGTCTACATAACCGCAATTTTATCATTTTTACGACATTTATATAAATAGATTTATCATTTAAATTTTACGAAGCTTTATTTCCAAAATAGGTGGCGCTGAAAACGACCTATAAAAATTTGACAATGCTCGTCGGTACTTAAAGTGGTAACCATTGCGTGGCTAGATTGTACGTCGAATTACAATACACATAAGACACCCATGTTAATTAAATACAAATAGTAATTGTAATGTGTCATTTTTCAGATTATTCTTTGTTGAGGTTTTTATTAGAAAACAGTACTCTCTTTACAATGTACCGTGTTGGATATATTAAGAATATGCACAGATTTATTTTTACATGTTTATAAAACTTCTTCTATAAAACTGTTTTAATAAATAAATACCCACATATTTAAAAAAACAGAGATAGAAAATTACATATTATACCTAGGTGACATGTTTTACTATATTTTAACCGTAAACATTTATACCTCTCTAGATATACTTGGACAACCATAATTTAATTAAATACATATTATTATTGTGTATGTAAACATTCATGCGACATGTAACGGTACAGTTATTTGTCGAAGCTTACAACTATCGTGATTCAAAGGCTAAAGGTAAAATACCTCACTGAAATCCATTCAGTTATTTTGGGTTCTCCAGCAAGCAGGCACTTGGAACAGTTTTCTTTATACATATTGACAAAAGATCGTTGAAGGATAAAAACTTCCATTTCACGTGATAAATTCTCGTAGAAATACATCACGGATAACAAAAGTACCAATTATTTTTATTATGTACCTACTGATAAATCTATATAATTTTTTCACATACATTTTAACAAGTATGTGTTTTGTAACGGATAAGTGAATTCAAATAATATGAGCAAAGTACATAATAATTGGTTGGGTGAATCATTACAAATCATTTCTCGTAAAATAACTATTAAGAATCCTCCTAGTGCGGTGGACAAGATCCTCAATGAATTGTAGAGTTTTTTTTTTAATTAAAACATTTTACTATTCACATATAGATCCCAATTGAAGTTAATTAAACTTAAGACAAGCAAAAATTATTTAAAATCTAATTGATTTTAATTTTCTATAATTCCGTTTGAGTAATTCCTGGATTTTTCTATTTTGTATCTGCAGGTACTATGCACACTCACAAATAGTAAATGCATACATAATATAATTAATAATTCTCGTTTATATATTCAAGTAATACGTAACCGATCGTTAAAAAAATATTATTAATTATGAACCTACGTGAAAAATCTGAAGTAATTAGAATATTTTCCATGATCATACATATATACCTACTCCATTTTAAGACTTTTAACATGCTTTTTAAAATGTCATTGCTGATAAACAATTAAATTAAATAAACTACATATTAAAAACCTTATAAAATTAGGTACCTAATGAGACAATATTTACACATTATTAAATACAAAAAATATGGTATGATAATATCATATTATGATCTATAAAACATGTAGGTAAAGAATTTGCAACTACCATCAACTGAAAGTAAATGCGATACACATAATTACTGTCATACAATATGTGGTAGGTATCATATCAGAATATAAACATGTGTTTACATAATATTTGTAAAGTTCATCCTCGCATACCTTTCTACAATAATTGCCTAAGTGTTGCGCGTCACCATGTAATTTTATTTACATAATTATATTAAGCATCAATAATTTAAATCTATATAAACACAAATGGCAGAAATTCTAATTAAATGTTAATATTAATTATAATAATATAAATTTAAAATAGTGTAGCATGCCAAAAAATTGGGTGTTATTTTGGTTATATGTTTCAACGTGGTTATAGCATGAATGATACGAGTATAATGATGTGTCGTGATGTCACAAAAAACGCGTCAGCTTGATTCTACAACAAAAAATCGTGACGCTACTTTTCATTTTTACGCTAGACTACCAACGTACAAACAAATTATTTTGAAAAAAAGAACGTAAAAAGGCTCATACAACGTAAACGGTGGCTCCGTAGAAATGTCTGCCGCAGTTACGTGCCTCTAGTAATTATAAACTCTTGTTAAGTCTGATACTATAATACTGTACGTATGCCTGTACGTATGTCTGTACGTATGTAGTTGTTTTTGCAATAGTGTGTGGCTCTATTCCGAAAAATGTTTAATCTGTTCTTAATTAAATTTGTACTTTAATTCGAAAATAATAATTTTATTTTCAACTAATTGCGTCACAAAAAAGTTTAAAATGGTATATCGCAATAAATCACAGTAAGTTGTCTTAAATTGGTTGCCTATTAAAGTGCCATAACAAAATTACCATTAAAATAATATAATATTGTATGATTTATTTAGTTTAATTACCATTAATTCGCTCAGTGTAAAATCAAATATTTTTTTGTATTAATTATGAATTTTATTTTTTAAGCTTATTATTAAAGCTATACCTCAGCTGAGGCATGGTCTAAAAATATCGTAACTAGGCGATGCGTGGATTGTCCAAATGACGCAAACCGAACAAAATATAATTTGTCATAAAAATCCAACATGCGTTCATTTAATGTTATGTTTATTGTTATATTACTAATAATACTAGTATATTCATTGACATGTTTTCTTTTTTAAGTACATGCGGAACGTTTTTTAGTCATCTTTACATGATTTAAGAATATATTCCTCCGACGTCAAATTGACATGCTCACGGGTCGACTTTCTCTCTCCGAATGGCAACGCGGCCGAAATTACGTCCCATATAGTATTGAAAATTATTTGCCGTTTCACTTATGTACGCTCTTAAGGTGAACGAAACCAAGTTAAGTCAACTTCAAAGCTAAACATTATATTGAGTCTAATAATTTTTTAAATGAGGTCTTGTTTTCAAATAATCTTTTATTACAATAACAATAGGTAAAATTTTGATTTTTAATATCCATTTATATTTTTAGTCTTTGAAATAAGAGAAACTGTGAAATTAACAATAAAAAAAATATTCACCACACAACAAAATGATTATAACGTTGTATGCAAAAAATACGAAATCATTGTAGAGATTTTTTGTCTAAATTATCATATCTGTCAGGCCTAATATAAGTATATTATGATAGTTCACAGTTTATTCATATCAAAAACCTAAATTTCTTATAACAATAAAGCCGTAAATACATTAAATGTATAAATTTTATATCAATAAAAATCATAAATTGTGTTTTTTCCGAAATATATTCTTTTTGGAAAGAATTTAGTCTCGCCCTCAGGGAAAAAAATATATTTTGTCATTAATTTGTACTCGTATAATTCTCGGCACTTCAATCATTATTTGACACAAATGATCTAAACTTTTGTTCAGTTATACATAATAAGTACTTACCAGTAACTGACCCTGTAAATTGGTGCGACTAATCGATTATAGTTAATAGTGACAATGCATAGAAGTGTGAAATGAAAGTGTAATCTATGGTATGAACGTCATATAACTAATTAATTCAATATAGTAATGATACCACTACATCTTTATTTATAACGCGTAGCCCATGTGGAAAACTGCTATATTTTCATTACATCTACACCATTACGGAAGATTATAAAAGTCTCTATAAAATATTTTTCTAGCATAAATCTACACAAGATTTTTTTTTAATAAAATAAAACATTAAATATCTGGTTAATGTTATATTAATATAATATCCTTGTATTAATATAATAATATGTATAAACTATAAATATATCTGTCGTTTAACGTCCAGTATATTTTATATGTAACTAGTTTTAGAATTTGCTACACAGATACTCCAAACGTAGAATATCTCCACGAAAATTATAATTAGATCGATAGCATCATTAGCAAAAACATGTTTTTATTGATAATGTAATCGTGTATATAGGTATATTTACTTGTATATAATCGATTGTTGTACAATCCCAAATAATTTATTGAAAGTGTTAAAAGTTTATATGATATTTATTTAACTTCTTCATCCATAATAAATACTTATTACTTACCTTTCCCTGTCGCATAAGCAATAACAGGCCCGCTCCATATCCCTCATTTCAGCGCCATGATCCACGTCCTGTGCCATATAGCTGTTGGTAGATCGTTCTAATACAATCGCTATACGGTAAACCATAATGACTCATAAAGCACAATGGCGCGGAGTGTAGCACTTACAAAATAGATTTACGATAAATTTATCATTGCTTTAAATATATTTAAATTCTGAGATCATATTTGACTATATTGATTACCAAAAAAAATTTTAGCTTAGAATTTTTTAACTTAGGTATGTACCTACGTTTTTTTGTTAATTTTCCGTATCCAATTAATCAATACTGTAAGGCAAGCGAGTTGTATTATCATTAAAATCGTGTATGAATGAAGTATATATTAAATAAAGTGTACAATTTAATTACAGGAGTGTTTTTTAATAACCTCTCGTGGAATACATTATTAGTTTACTATCAAATACAAAAGGTTTAATATCCTCTTTACAGAAATTAATGAAAACGTTTTTAGGATACATCGTGATATTATTTGGGTGTGTGTAATTATGAGCATTTCAAATAAGTGGACTTGTATTTGTTTGTACGTACGCGTACATGTATGATATTATTAATATTTGTAGCTCTACCTGTATCCTATATATTCTTGTCAGTGGTGGACAAATTAATATTATATTTACATTTTACCCAAATATAATCATGAGTCTTGGAATTACATTGGTTCAATTATTATTCGGATTACAGTTACGTTCAAAATTTCACAAAATGGATTACCTTTATAAAATATTACGTAAGAGAAATAACTTGTAACATAAAAACAAATAATTTTGGATAATGATAATTTTAATATTAATACTATTGACTGAAGGTACTTAAATTAATTAATTAATTTAAATTCTAATGGATTTAAGTTTTGTACTATTCCATTTAAGTCATTTTTTGCGACCCGGGTTTCGCCTTTCGGCATCTTCAGGCGCCGTGTACACTCATCAAATTTAAACACACACTGACAACGAACACTCTTAAATCTAGCTTATATAATAAATCAATGCAATAAAATACGTAAAAAGTCCGTTACCTACCTATCAAGTCAAGTTTACCTTTGGTGAGTGTACACGGCGCCTGAGGATGCCGAAAGGCAAAACCCAGGTCGCAAAAAACGACTTAAATGGAATGGTCAAAACTTAAATCCATTAGAATCGTAATTTTATTGTTTACTGAGGTTTTTGGCATATTATATTATGTCGTATGTGCATGGTTGAATTTCAAGTAATTAATACAAATAATAGATCCGGAGATTTTCGATAAAATAAATTATGATGGTATCTAAAACATGAGAGCAAGAGGTTTAAAAGAATATCTCATAATAAATATAAATGAATAATCATCATATATAATCTTATGTAATAAAAATAGTTTATGCAGTCATCAAATGTTTAAAATATATATATGGGATAATAAGGCTTAAAAATTATATAAATAGATTATCTACAACATTTAAGGAATGTCCAGGATCATGCTTTGAAAATAGCATAAAATCTCCATCTTGACCTACGCGGCGCACGTCCCCCCTTAAGTAATATGTACGATTATGATGATAAAATAATTTAATACATATTACAATGGTAAAGTGTTAAAATGTTATGTAAAATAAAATGCGCAGTGTAGACTAAACATAACATGGAGTTATGAACATTTTGTTCTATTATGAATTTATCATATTGGAATTAGATTAGTAAAAGAATGTATATTTTAAATACGGTAGATTTATTCTGATACGCCACTCTTTTTATTTGTGTGGATAAATAAGTTTTATGTGAAAACTCTGTTGGTATAGTTCAGAATAGGCCAAGTAAGCCAGTCTAGTTTGCGGCCAGTCTTCTCCAATGAACCGCGCTTGGCCACACCTGATGAGTCTAAGGGGACTCATATTTTTGTACCCCTCTCTTTCTCAAGTTCTCCGCAAATTTACTACCTTTAGAAGCATTTGAACTAATTAAATTTGGCCACAATTTGCGACCGGCCTTTTTATAATGGGCGGACTTGCGAATTTTTGTTTGTCTTTTTTTATTAGACACCATTGTTTCTCGTATTGTTGGACTTTTAGCATGATAAGTAGACCTTTTTAATTTTTTGCGTAAGAATAATAATTTGACACTTTTTTTTCAAAAACTCGTAAGCATTTTTTGTGAAACTTTTTACTTAATGATAGACCGTTATTTTAATATTACGCAATATTACTTTTTAGCCAATTGCTTTTAAATTTGTATGTGAAAAACATGTACATAAAACAAACATGTTTTTTTTATAATCTTAAATTATAATTAAATAGGTACCTTCTACAAAATATAATAAAAAAAGATTTCATATAAGAAAAAGAAGATATTCAATTTGTTTTAGTCTGAATTCACGTTGTATTCAAGTTGTTCATATTTTTTTCGACAATAAAGAAATTTTCATTGTAAATTTCATTTCAGATCAGACGAGAAAATACAAAAAAAAATATTTTCATATAAACAAGAAACATATACATAAATTTATAAACATTTTATTTGATCTTAAATAATTATTCGATCAATAATTAATATAGGTAGTATATTTCTTCCCGTAAGATTGATCGAACGGACAAAATATCAAACATACTCAAAATCTATTTCCTTCTCACTGCAAATAACATTAATAATTACCATAATATTAAAAAAACCTCTGCCACCCCTAATTATTTGCAATTTTTGATATTTTATTCAACACTGAATAATACAATATACACAATGTTAAAAAAATGTAACATTGTTAATTGGACATACATCATTTTTAAAAGTCTCAAGTTCATGATATAATAATAATAACTGATGAGAATGAACTATAATTTATTATTGTATAGGTATATTTTAATTTCCACTTAATATAACTGCAATACTGCATAATTGTATAATATGCATGAGGGTTAGGGACATGTCATATTGTAAAAAATAGTTCCAACATCATTGAGAGAAAAAGAACACGCTAATTTTAATCTAGTCGATCTTGAAAATCCCAAAATCAGAGAAATCTTCTAACTGACATGAATGAAACTGAACAAAAAATAAGACCAATATATTGTAGTATTTTTACCACATTTTTCTTAGCTCGTATTCTTGTTTGTCCGGTGGTTATTTATCCAGTACAGATCTTGCAATCGATTTTTAACTAACTTTCCGACTAGCTAGACATTTGAAACTTTTAGAATATACCAGGACAAGATGCCAATGCATTCTTTTAATACTTTTAGCCGTCTTTAAGTAGAATTGAATTCATGTTCAGTTAATTCTATTTTGTATGAAAAGTTGCACTATTATTGGTTGCTAAGGGGGTGGTCCTAGCAACTAAATTATTAATATATACGTGTGTTACTATAGAAATCAAAACGACATTTCAGTATTCTATATTATTTGTTTGTTTGTTGCAAAATAGCTAAAAAATGATTTGTTGACAATTGCCTTATTTGTCCTAAATTATTAATACATAGAATTTTCAAGTTTATATGATTCAACAGAAAATTTAAAAACGTGGTATTTAAAAAGTTCTTTTTATTTTGTAATTATTACATATTATATTGTAAATACAATAACATTATTTCCTTTAAACGGATCGTATACCTTGCGAATTGTTCATGTTTTATACTTAACTGGGACATTGTTGTATTATTTTTCTTTATAATACTGCAATCATGCATAAGTATTAGCTTCCTCAAGCATCCATCTCCATCCAAGCCTCTGCAATGCCGCTTTTCTCCAATGTTGTACTCCAAATCTCTACAAATTCAACTAGACATCTTGAGAGCTATACGCTCTTTGTTTGGCATCCGACATTATGAATATTAGATTTTTTCATGCGTGATGTCTATCGACTATCAAAAGCAACTTAAATTGATGGACAGTATCTATATATTATACATATTATATTTTCATCCCAATAGGTATTATTAAATTTACTGCATTGTGCGAAAAGTTTCATGATTTTTTATGAGACATAAAGTTGACCTAATTTCATAGTATATAGCTAGGGATTGCAATACCTGTAATTCAGAACCGGTATTCCAGTATTTATAATATACCGAAATACCGGTTTTAAAAATCCAAAATACCGGAATTTCCGGTATTTTCGGTATTAAGAAAGCACACTAGTTTACGTTTTTGAAAATGAATTAGTATAAGTAAAGTATATAAGTATGCAGCTAAAAACCAAATATATTGAGTGAATATAACAGAGGTAAAAAAATAAAACAAATATCATCATATATATTTATACAAGTAATTGTCGCGATGAATTACCTATCATAATATTATTTCAAAATAGAAAACATCCGTGACAAAATTAGTTCTACAATTATGATCAATACTTATTTTTAAATGTCAACATAATAAATGTGGGTAAGTATGTAGGTTTTTGCTATAAAATAATATTTTAAAGAGATTTTAATAGCTATATTTATTGATAAGCACCTACTGTTTTTTAATGTTTAAGAATTACCGGTATTCAATAAGAAATACCGTAAAACCGGTATTAACTTTTTCATTCGGTATTGTAATTCCTATATATAGCATATATTATCTAACATGTTGGCAAAGTCTATTTTTGTGGATCGTATGACCCTAGCGAAATCTGATTGCCTCTTAGTAAAAAACTCAAATAAAACTGATTATATTAAATTTGTTCATACGTTTTCTTTGTAAAATATGTTGATGCGTTAAGTAATTTTTTTAGAATAAAATATACCCATGACCGTTTATTTTTCAAGATGTTTCAAAAAAGTAATTTATTGTCTTCGTTTTTAATATTCACACATGTACTACGTACTTAATATACGACCTGAAAGGTAAGGTCGCCGCGTCAAAGGTGTTCGTAAGTAAATTTTCTATAGACCCAATCCAATGAAACCTTTTGATATATTCTACCATTTATTTGAATGAGAAAATGTTTTATCGAATAAATCTTACAGGTCACGCCATAATATCGTACGTTTTCATGACCGATAATTCATATGCCCGTTTGGCTCATGAAAATTGTATAAAAGCTCGTACCTACTTAAATAATGCTTTACTGCAGTTTAATTTGATCAACACACTTACTCGTTGTGCAGACTGTTTTACTGCACACAAAAATATTTAACACAACACGAACACTCTTTCTCTATTAAATAAATAATGAAATACAAAGCTTGTGATTTAATTATGTAGATAGATACCTATATAATAATATATTTATGAAGTAAGACAAATTTTTAAAAAAAAATAACGTTTACCTGTAAGTGCCATGAACGAGTTAACTCGCCAAAATTTGTATGTACTGTTAAGCCACTAGCTTTATAACTCGCGACTTCATTACCAACATCACGTATATTTTCTATCTATTAATATGTATATTTTTAAGACAGTATATCAATATTAATATAAATGCTGACTCAATTATAATATTTATCATTTTAGTATGAAAATTATTTTCACTGAGAAACATGGGTTTTTTTCATTTATTTTATTCCGAAAATAGCTGACCTACAGGTATCTATATACATAGTAAAATTTGATTGGCAGTGAAAAGATTAAAATATAAGTTTTTGTAGTTCATCGGAATCAAAATTAGAGAATCAAATAAATTATTGTATAAGTATTATATAATTAATCTTCCGATATTTTATTCTATTTCCACATCCACTTATATTAGATAAAGAAAAAACTAAAACTCTAAGTATCTTAAGGTAATATTCAATTTTACATACTTATCATAATATATTTTTAAATTTTAACGAAATGATCAGCTTCTGTAAAAGCTTTTTCATTATTTTTGGAAAGCATATCACGTGACAATGAATACTAAGAAGGATAAAATTAGGCCCAGAAAAAATAATAACGTTGCCCGCTAAATTAAATTTATAAAAAATCTATAAGTATTTTTTTCGTATACCGTACGTAATTAATTTGGCTCTAACATGTGTACAACAGAGCAATAAAACGTGCATAAATAATAAATTAAGTTGCGTAGCCAACAATACCTATTATATTATTCTAAGTAAATTAATTAATTACTGTTTTATCAGATAATAACAGCACAGCGCTCAAGTAATGTAAATTTTACACAGGGATTTTTTTTTTGCTAAAATGAAAGAAACAGCCATCAAACGTAATCAAGCTTTAGCCTATAAATTTTTCATTTCATTTACTTACTTTGACTCTGTTCCAAAATATCATGACCATACTTACAAAAATTAATCATAGTATTTAATATTTTCTTAGGTTCACATTTTTTAAACAGTTTAGTATCATATCCTTCAGACTTAGTGGATATTATTGCAATAACAGTTTTTCTAAATTTATGAATTATTGTATTATTATAACAAAATATTATGCTCATTTTTTGATTTTTGTTTTCCATTAATGCATCAGTTAAGTATTGTTAACATCATGATGATGTATCGATGAGGCTAGCTAAATTGATTTATTAGAATTGCGTTATTTTTTTATAAATTTCAAATTACGCGCCATTTTCAAACAGTACACAAAGATAACGATAGACATCGTCTTATTACTGAAAATAATCGCCCGTGGTTCTCCACTGTAGTAGAAGTCGACATGTAGACTACGCCATTTTTGTTTTTTGCGGTAACCAGAGGAAAACTTTAACTATACCTGTTATAATTTATCATTCTTCCCATTCTAACAAGATCTAACAAAATTCTAAAGCATGCTGTCGTGCATTGAAAGTAACATTAAGTCACAAGGTTATGCCACTTTATTTTAAACTCTAGTCTATATAATTATAAATTTGTATTCTAGATTACATTTTCCATTAAGTATATTGATAAACAAATATATTTTATTATCACATTGACAATTTTCGTACACAAATACGAGATATACATATATCAAAAGTTTAAGCATGAAAACATCTCTAGAACAAAAAGTCACCCTTAATCAATATACAACGAAGATTGGTGCGAGATATATTAAGGACAGTATACGAGTTCATCAGTAATCTCTTTCCCACTACCTTGTGAAAAGTTTGCGGCAAGATAAAGGCTTTGGATCCATTTCATTCAACACTTTCGACCTAGCACGGCTGAGGATCTCCTTGTATCTTCATCAATGTATTGTTGAATAATTTTTACTTTACTTATAGATATTATCCATAAAAATTCAGTTAATAATAATAATCATATAACTTATATTTCAAAACCTTACTAGTCAGTTTAAAATTGAAAGGTGGTAAAGATATTCAAGTACTAGCTAAATACATTTTAATCTTTTCGTGTTTAAATACCTGTACTGTTTATTCAAATCAATAGTCACAAAATCAATATTGATAACATCGTATATCTTTATTATAATTATATAAAAAAATACTAACATAGCACCCATGATGGCATAGTTGGTGGCGCGCTTGTTTTTGAGTATGTGCAAAAAGTGCATGGTATAATTTTCGACACTGACGGATCCAACGAGTTGGGAAAACTGCTAAAAAGTATTCATAGTTAAACATGTCGTCAGCTGAATGCACTATTCTAACTTAGGTACAATTGAAATTTTTGAGGAGAGAGTATTTTAAAACAACTTACTGAAATTATTTTATTATCTTCATCCATTTATTTATACACATGTATCCATTTATCACATTTTAGTAGGATTATTGATGAAAAAAATTGTGCACTTGACTATACAAATAATAAATAACTGAAGTAGGCTGTGTCAAAAAAATCTTCTGCAAAACATTTCAAATATGAGTTAGAATCGTACTGCATTCAGCTGACGATGTGAACCTCGTGGATGGCCCAAGTTATGAATGTGAGTGAAACATGACGTGTTGTATATTTTTTAATATACGATGAATACCATATTATTGTGATAGCTAAGCAATATAAATAAACAAGTATACCTATGTAATCAATTCATTTTTCGCATTAGTACATATAGCTTTTTTGAAGTAACCAAAGTATCTCGCCATCGCATTTAGTTGCTAGTCCTGATCACTCAATAAAAGCTTTCTTGACAGGATTTTTAACGCGTAAAACAAACAGTGATTTTCTTTTTCCTCCGGATTTATTATTTCTGCCGTTTTTCGTCTTCGAGATGTTTAATGAAGGTATCGTTAGTGAAAAAGTGTGGGCGTATTCGCTTGCCCCCTACTAGATTATTTCTCTGCTTTAACAGATACTAATGAATACACTCTTCTATGTCGAAACATTTTTATCGCTTGTCGCTAATTGGCGTGGTTCTAAATTCTCATTACACAACTTCAGACAGGTCTTTAATTTTTAAGTTAACAAGGTTAATTTTAAAAATAGCAAGAAAATGAATTTAAATTAATATTTCAATAATTTTAATTAATTAGGTATCTA
Organism: Rhyacophila brunnea; assembly: GCF_057557595.1. NCBI lineage: Eukaryota > Metazoa > Arthropoda > Insecta > Trichoptera > Rhyacophilidae > Rhyacophila > Rhyacophila brunnea. The sequence continues at coordinate 27,296,944 of NW_028233350.1, forward strand.
GTATAACCTTAGACCTCCATCGTTCAGTTCAGCAAGATTTCATTTTCAGGTTGGGTTGTCAGTAACTACAACTTACAAAGCGCATACGATTTTCCTTATTATGAAATACAATTAAAAGCTGATGGAGGCCTGAGAGTGTATTCTCATACCAACAGAAATATTTACGTGATTAAATTGTAGTTACCACGAAACGTTTTTGCATTGTTTTTGGAAGAGGTCTCATTTTGTTGGATGTCTGATATACGATCCCCAATCGTAGCTAATTTGCTTTTCTATTAAAACTGATTTATCAGCACCTGTAAAACTTATTGTTACTTATAATATTATCATATAATTATTATGTTTAGCCAAGTTAACTTACAATCACAAATTATATTGGTGCACTATTATATAGATCACAAAAGTTTTTGTTTAAAAATATTGTTTACTTTGTAATATTTTGAATAATATCAAAGCTTTTAATGATCATAATAATATTTATTTGATTTTTTTAAATTCTATAAGCTAAACAATAATACCAGTTATTTCAATATGAATACGCACGTATGTATTACACACGTCTTTAAATATTCTTGGTTAATGAAAGACGCGTCATATTCGTATGAAATGATAATATCCGTCAAGGCTACATGGTAATGTCAAAATCGTTAAATGCGTACGTATTTTCAAAAAAAAATTAGGCTTCCCTGTGAAAATACATCAATCTTAACTGATAAACTGGTGTTTTATACAAACTTAACTATGCATAAAACATCTTTTAAGAAGGCTTCATCATCGTACGAAGTTGTGCCCGAAGCTTGTAGTATAAAAAAGTATAAAAATATACAAAATTCCAGTATTTCTAAAGGAGCCTATTTTATTCATAGTTCTTTTTAGGGTATATTTATTTTCATTGACTAAAATATCTCATATTGAAAAAAGCTATCACATATAGGTACGTCGTTCATTTTTGAAGGTTTTTTCGGCTTTACTTGAAAACATCAAAGTGTAACATCGTCCAATATCAAAAAATGCTGACGCATTCCTTTTTATAGGGATTTTTCTACTTTAAAGAGATACCTTCCAAAGAGACCTGCTTATAAAGTAAAGACCCTTATAATCCCAGCGGGCAATAAATTTACCCAGACCCAAATTTTCTATCTGCTCAAATACCGATTATCCGATAACTCACCTTATCCACTTATTGGCTTTCACAGTCAAATAATTTTAAGCACTCGAGAAAAGCTTCGGATGATTGTTTAAATGGAATACTAATCTGCATTTTTTGAATACCCGTCCTATGATAAATTCAAAACCCTTTGCAAAACATCAATATATTTATGCGCCGGGTATAGGTGTTCTTTAAGTTTCTTCAATTATTAATAGCAAAGAGGGGTAAGGCAATGTGGATTAAAACTTTTTAAGGCAGAATATCTCTGGTTTTATTTTTGAGACGCGGCTCTTTTTGTAAGTAAATAAAATGATCTGAATTTTTGAAACTTTGCTTTTTGAAAAATACACAATGTTATGTTTTATTACGAGCACTTTTGTGCTTAAGTAAACTTAAATAAAAACGTTTTTTTATTACAACCTTATGTATTAAAAAACCCCGCCACCGAAAATACTGCTATGGGCTTAATTTATCAAATATCCTTTAATAATTATAACATACGCATTTCAACGGTAATATTTAGTTTATTTTGTGTTTTTTTCTCACTTTTGACTTATATAGATATATTACTTAATAGATATCAATCAGCTATAAGTTAAATAATCAAAATTGATTCTTGAAAATCAAGAAGCGATTTTTCCTCTCAGATTATTTAATTGATATCCTTTTTATTAACTAAAGCTGTTAACCAAAGTTTAAATTGAAATGTCTAGCAGATAAGTATTTCTTCTTGAAAAACACGCCGTACTAGGACTTACTGTTAGTATGAAGAAACTCCAATATACGGTTATACCCATAGGGCTGAACACAACATGAGACACTATCAGTGTACATAATAGCGCTTTTGAGATTATCAAAAAAATTGTATACCCACCCGTAGTACAAAGGTTCCACGTTTCAAGATCAGTTGGAAACCACTTGGAAATCTTTATGGATATATCTCGTATCTCTAATCAATCTCTTGGAAATCTGATACATGACACATGAAAATAGTGCTACGGTCAATTAAGCAGAGCATACGTAGTAGTATATTCGGACCCATAGCACAGTAGGGGTGTAATGGAGACACGATAGTGAGCTTTGTACAGAAACTCGCACATCATACACTATGCTGTCAAATAATAAAGTCCCTTAAAATGGTTTAAACATATACATCAAATGGACGAATCATGTTTGATAAAGAAACCTACATTCGGAAAACTAGTTAGCAAACGAAGACCTAATTGACCTCGTTCAATATGGAAGGATAGCTTCAAGCTGGTTTTAAATATCTTAGGTATTGTACTGTAAACTGTAAATAAATGGCTTTGGAAAGACCTGAATGAAGGGAGATACTAGAGGAGACCAAGACCCAGATATTGCTGTGGCATCAGGAATAAGACGAACATATTTTCATGTTGGGTTAATTTTAGTAATCGGAGTTATTTATTACACATGTTTACTGTCTCTGTTTTGAATCTAAGTCCCTATCTCATGTAGTATATTGTTACATTTGAGATAAAATTCCCTATGTGAATTATTATACTTAAGGGGTTTTAACTTTGATACGACGATATATCTGTAATGTTCAGGTAAACTACTAAAGTCAGAAATATTAACTTCACTGGATAGTAGTTTTTTTTTAACAATAGACCATTTTTTTTTTATACAAAAGTACACATAAATAAAACTTAGTTAAATATATATATATACCAACATCAAACACAATTCCCAACTTTACTTATTTTCGTTAACTAATTGGATCGGGTGAAACAAACTTAAATAAAATTATGCTGTAAATTACTTTTATTTTACTTATGCAGTACTTTAACTCAATTTTGAATAACAGTTTGGCCCGAAATATTCAAATAAAGTCTAATAGAACCGTTTAATATCTTATATGATCTAGTACGAAAGTAGCACTGTTCAAATCGATAAGGCGATTTTTATATGCTTTTGACTTCAAGAGATGTATTTTCCAAATATTTGGGCATATTAAAAAAAGAGATCAAAGCAGCTTGGAGAGAATAGTGATTTCTGGTGGCGTCGGATGGTGGAAGTTGGAAAGGGGTGTACCCTCTCGATAGATAGCCACTATCAAAAAAGCGACTAAATTAACAAATAATAGCTGAAGCAACAAAATCCGCGCAGGAATGCTCTTGATAAAAAGAAATTATTGGCTACGCCTATAATTTTAGTGCTCACCATCCTCAGTGTAAAAAAAATACTTGCAAGTTCTCTACAGTACTACAGATAATAATAACACCTTTTTCATTGACGGTGATGTTTTTGAAACTGTGGATTCATTTGTTTATCTAGGGTCCCTTATCACATACACTAATAACACGAGCGCAAAATAAAACGTTGGATCACCATCGCCAACAGGTGCTATTTTGGTATCCAAAAGCTTCTAAAGAACAAAGCACTCTCAAAGAAAACCAAAACAACCTTATAATATAAAACTCTCCTATGCCCGGTATTAACATATGCATCAGAATACTAATATGGATATCTTTGAGAAGAGAGTTTCAAGAAGAGTCTTTGGGGCTGTTCAAGAAAGTGGCATTTGGAGGTCAAGATATAATAAGGAGCTGTATTATACACTATATGGCAGTGAAAAATCACCCGGCATTTGAAAATGCGGAGACTGCACTAGATCGACCACGTGCATATAATGCCGGAGGATATACCGGCGAGGCGGGATAATGTTTACAACCCTCGATGGCAAGAGAAGATCTAGACGGCCGAAATTGAGATTTATTTATTTATTTAAGAATACAAAACATTGTGGACATAACAAATCTAAATTCAAGACGTACACAACATGAGATTTACACAAATATTACCCTCAAAAGAGAGAAGAAGAGAATATAAAAAAAAATATAATAACAATAATAATACTTAATAATATCAAAAAATAAAATAAGATCAAAACATACTTAAGTACAATTTAAGACAGAAAAATAAAATTTTTGAAAACAAAATGCCAAGTACATCATTGAAAATGTCTATGTCCTTAGGGAGCGCATTTACTAATCTTGCACCCTTCGCTAATGGTGCCTGATAGGCTTGACACGTGTTGAGTGTCGGCGCCGGATTGTCCAGGATAAAGGAAGTTTTTGAAGGATACCAAGGACTTGCCAAGGATTGTAGTGCCATAAATGGTGATGAACATCCTCAGTAATGAGGCAAAGGATATAAAGAGGAGATATTTAAAAAAAAGGATTTTTTTCAAGTCATGTATTATTACACTTTAATAATGTTACTTTCAATTTTGTGCCAGTTTCTAATCGGAATAAGTATTGGAAATAGTGATCATAATGCAAAATAAAATATTACTATATACTCACATACATCTGAATATGTTTTAATATAGAACATTTTTGACAAAAATCGATTAATATATTATGCATTGGAGATAATAATATTATGTACAGGCGGACCTTGACTTACGAACGTTCGACTTTCGCACAATTCGCTATTTCGCACATTTCAAAAAAAAAATCGTTTTTTTAAAACGTCGCGCTGGCCGTGGGGTTAAGATATCCCCTTCTCGCTCGCTCACAAGCAAGTGCATTTCTTGCGTCACTTGCATCCTGCTCACACCCGTCACTTTGCTTGTGAGCTAGCTAGGATAGGTTTAGTCTTGCGCAGGAGATGCGCAGGAGCGCGTGCAGGCGTTGTCGTGTTGTGCGTTTTGCTAATTTTCTTCATTTGAAATATTTCACCCTAAAAATTTATAAACATGAGTGAGAAACGAAAAAACTGCAGTGTTGATACGAACAAAAAGAAATCAAGGACATATAAACTTCACATGACGTTCTGATTGCGGTGAATCTTTTGCTTCAATCGGACGTTCGTATGATACAAATAGGTCTACTACGATATGTTCAATTTTGAAAAATAAAAATGAACTTAAGGAATACGTTCAAAATTGTGGAAATATATTATCTTTAAAGGTTGTTTCCAAAAGACACGGCATAGTTATGGATGGAATGGAAAAATATTTGTCATCATGGATCGACGACCAACATCAAAAAGATGTCCCTCTGAATATTTCAATTATTCAAGCGAAGGCTCTTAGTTTGTACGAAGATTGGAAGGCTAGAAAAAGAAGATTCTAACACGATTTTTCAAGCAAGTAACGGTTGGTTTATATTAAATTCACTGGAGAATCGGCTGATGTGGATAAAGATGCTGCAAAAGAATTTATTTCCTCACTATCCAAAATTATTGAAGATGGAGAATATTCCTCTAGCCAAATATTTAATGTAGATGACACAGGTTTATTTTGGAAAAAATGCCTAGTCGTACATTCTTATCTAAGGAAGAATCAGTTGCCCCTGGGCATAAACCATCTAAAAACCGATTGACATTGCTTATTGGTGGAAACTTGGCTGGTGATTTAAAATTGATGCCAATGTTAATTTATCAACTAGAAAATCCCAGAGCATTGAAAGGGAAGGATAAAGAATTGCTTCCAGTAATCAAATAAAAAAGCCTGGGTTTACTGCGTTAATATTAAAAGATTGGTTCACTTTACATTTCGTGCTAGCAGTTAACGGCCCACGTGCTCGTCGTAGGTCAAAATTGAGTTTTTATTGTGTTTTCAAACCATGATCCTGGACACTCCTTAAAGGTTATAGATAATCTATTTATATAATTTTGAAGCCTTATTATCCTTTATAGTTATTTTAAACATTTGATGACTGCATAAAGTATTTTTGTTACATAAAATAGTATTCTTTTAAACCTCTCGCTCTAATGTTTTAGAATATAGTCATATTTCGGTACATAACTGTGCAGTGGTGTTAAGATTTTTTACATTTATTAATTTTTAAACGCATTTATAAAACCATTAGTATAATTTATTACGAGATAATTTTTGTAAAATATTCACGATAAAAAATTATATTGATAATCTCTGTGATCCCAAATTTGACAAGAATTAGGCATTTTATTATTCAAAAAATCGGCAAGATTAACACATTTGAAGATGATTCTAAAGATATTTATTATAAGCTATGTCTTTGACCATTCAAGTGTAATAAACATCTTATGAATAATGATTGCTTTATAATAATTATTGACCTAAGAATAAGGTAATGTTTTTTTGAAATACGCCATTTCTTTTGGCATTCCCCAGTGGTTAAGCTACAACATACGGCCGTAGCCATAAATTGACAAACTAAAATTGAAGTAGGGAGTAAAATGATATTGATGCGCGTGTTTGAACATGTACCGTTTAAAAAAAATAAAAAATTAATTCGGTTAGGTACATGTTCAAACACGCACGTTAACATAATTTTACTCCCTACTTTAATTATAGTTTGTCAATTTATGGCTACGGCCGTATATTGTAGCTTAACCACTGGGGAATGACAAAAGAAATGGCGTATTTCAAAAAAACACTACCTTATTCTTAGGTCAATAATTATTATAAAGCAATCATTATTCATAAGATGTTTATTACACTTGAATGGTCAAAAACATAGCTTATAATAAGTATCTTTAGAATTATCTTCAAATGTGTTAATCTTGCCGATTTTTTGAATAATAAAATGCCTAATTCTTGTCAAATTTGGGATCACAGAGATTATCAATATAATTTTTTATCGTGAATATTTTACAAAAATTATCTCGTAATAAATCATACTAATGGTTTTATAAATGCGTTTAAAAATTAATAAATGTAAAAAATCTTAACACCACTGCACAGTTATGTACCGAAATATGACTATATTCTAAAACATTAGAGCGAGAGGTTTAAAAGAATGCTATTTTATGTAACAAAAATACTTTATGCAGTCATCAAATGTTTAAAATAACTATAAAGGATAATAAGGCTTCAAAATTATATAAATAGATTATCTACAATGTTTAAGGAGTTTCCAGGATCATGGTTTGAAAACACAATAAAAACTCAATTTTGACCTTCGACGAGCATCCATTTAAAATAAGAAAAAGAAGAGTGGCAAACAGTTAACTCTTGATAACTTTTTAATGGAAACACCCGCATACCCCACTTAAACATGTCTCTTAAACATCTTATATTTACTTGATAAATACATATTTCAAAATACACACAATTTAATTTTTTTTTACTTCCCTCTACTTTCGAACATTCAACATTCGCACATCTTTTCAGGAACCAATTATGTGCGAAAGTCGAGGTCCTCCTGTATATCTAAATATTTAGATATTTAAATAAATATCGTATTATATGCTATGATAATAACATATTATAAGTAAACAGTTTACTACTAGATATTATCACATTATAACTATTATACTCACCATTGACCTGACAATCACACAATGCTCGTGGCTTTATAAGACGTATGTCCTATTCAACAACATTTTAAAATCTATCTACTAAATTCACTTGAATATAATTATTTGTTAAGTAGTTATTTTTATACTTTCAACTGGAGTTAAAAAAACAAGTCTTGCACAAAATATTTGTATATTTTTAGTGATAAAATTACTAAAAGTTTCTTTATTAAATTTCATTAACAAAAACCACCAGCGCATGTACTGCATTAGGTGTTAGAAGTTCTTCTTAGTACAAATAGGACTCATTTTCATTGTTTCCGTGAAATATGGTTGAAGTAAGTACATATGTCAAATGCAGAATAGAACTCGCTGCAGATATTCGGTTTATATGTAAGTGCCAGAAAGCGTTTTGTATTAAACGTATACCCGTACATTATGAATATTTGCACACGTGCGAGAAATAGTCTGACACTTGCTGCCAATTTCGGTACATTATTAAATTTTGTTATTTATGAAAACTCTTAACAGGCAGCGTAATATGAAACAATAATTTTCTAAGTTTATTTTAATTTTATTTTTTTAACTTTTTAAAACTTTGGGGTGTATTTTTGAGAAATATTTTTGTATTTGAAATCTTTTATGGCCTGAGCTAAAACGTCTTATATATTTTTTTTAATAAATTGATATATCACAATATACCAACCAGATTGTAAAGCATAACGCATTACCCCGCAATCATGATCAATGGCTATGCTCAACAAAATTGCTTCAATATTTTCCACTTGAGTGAGCGCGAATAAGACATATTTGTTTTTAAATCATTGTATAACTCGGCCAAAAGATTTTCTTTTACGCTATACATTATTTTAATATTCTTTTAAATGATATTATATTCTTAATAAGTTATCGTTTTCACGATTTATAATAATATAATATAAATTTTATTTAAATATGCCTTATTATAATTAAATGATTATATTTAAATCCTTTATCTAATTACAGGGGATGGTGATGGCATTATCAAAAATTTAATTCTGTGCTTCCTTGATGATGTTACTCCGAGTAGAAAGTGCACCTCCTTTCTACCTTTGATCTTTGATCTCACCAATGATCACTTTCCTTTCCAGGCTGCTCGAATTGCGATACTGTATAGTTAGTTACTTACAAATTTCATCCTTATGATATCTCCAAAGAATGCTCTAGTAATTATGTATAATCCTTTTTTTAATTGTTTTATTTACTTTCATTCCCTATGCTTCAGAATTCATAACTATATATTTTCAAAAGAGCCTCTAGTCAAATACTACTCTATATTGTGTTTTAGAATACTAATTGTTACAATATATATATTATATATCTTTGAAACTTTCATCATAATGTATAACAAATCCCCAATGTACTCAAAATATTTAGTTTCTATTTGGAATTATCTAAAACAGATGTGTTAAGCATAACTAATTCATCGATTCGTGGCAACTAGCCCAGGCCAAGAATACATACACAAATTATGCTTTAATCTACAATGCTCTAGTTGACCAAAATCGTGTTTCAAGGATTGTTAGCCGGCTTTGATTGCCCCCAAATAGACTAATGTGACGGATTAATGTCTTGCTTAACTGTATTAGCAAAATAATTTTGAAATAACACCATTCGACAATCGTTTATATTAAAAGTAAACTGAAAGAGAAATAACAGTAAATAAAAACAAGTGATATGTTATTAGTATTCTTTATTTCTGTCGACACATCAGTACAAAAAATAGATATCTTTAAATTTACATTATTGAACAATTGAAATTTATACTTGAATTTACAGTGCATATAACTATGTTGAATTAGTCATAACAACTATTTTTTAAACGTACGCAATAACTGGGTTTCTTAAAATATTAATACTTTTTTTAGTAGGTAGCTACAAAGATAAAGGATTTGAGTGTATTGTATTAATCACCATTATTATTATCTCGACATCAACACTATTTATGAGGGTTTCAAAATCAAACATCGTCCACCTGCAAAGCGATTTCTGTCTTAAAACGTTTCTTTCTACTACTTTGGTAGTTCATTTAACATTTACTAACAACTATTCATTTCAGTGTTCTCACCAATACCAATCGTAACTTTACGGTCTTTATACTACCCTCATAGATAATATAAGTAAAGCCACCCATCACAGGAACGATGTGATTTTTCTCGGTGCTAGATATATCGTCCGATTAACCTTTTTGATAACACTATTAAGGTTGATCTATTTTTTATAAATTATTTAATATCTGCGGTTTAATTAAATATTTTAAGTTTATAAGTATTTTTATTAATGTTTTCCATTTACTTTTGCCTTATTTTATATATTATTAACGAGTTATATTGACTTTCATTGTTAACAAATTATTTTTACCTATATTATTGTTTTCGTTACTTTTATAATTAAAATTCACGTTGTATTTTACTATGTATTGTAGCACATTAACTAATCACTGTAATATCATTCCACTGTTGTCTGAATAAAAATAGTCATAAACTATTTATTGAATAATTTAGGAAGTAATGTTCATGAATACATTGAACATTTATATGTATATATATATATTTCTTCTTGTATTATAATGTATGTTGGACATAGCAATCTACTAAAAAGGTCGACCACAAGCAACCAGATATTTTTTATGATTCTATACTATAGTTTCATAGATAAAATTTGGTAGTAAATTCTAATCAATTAAATCGATGACCTATCAGCAAGAGAGTCGTGTAGAAAACTGTGATCGCATTAAAGAATTATCACACGGATAATTAGACAAGTTATTATTATAAGTACTGGATTGGCTTAAAATAGAACAAATACCTAATAATAATAATATATAGTATATATAATATTATATTGCATCAATAAACGTAGTTATAAATAAATTCTATGTTAACATGCAATGAAGTCGTTGAATTTAGATAATATACAAATAATTTTCAGTGTGTAAAATTACTAAATTCTTCAGAAACGTTAATGTAGTATTTATTTAAATAACTTACTCGTGGTAATGTATTATTTTACATGAGGACGAAGCGTTGATTTATTCTAGTTTTATTTTCCACTAAAATGTTTTACATTTCTGAATACTTGAGGGAAACGAAAACTTTAGGGTATGAATTTTCATTTATGGAATAGTTTTATTGGTGTATGTACTTGAATATGTAGTATAATTCTGGCAAAATAACAACATTTATAAGTCTTAATGTGCGTACAAATCTAAAGTTACTTTCATAAAGTAGGTGAAACCAGCAGTTAATGCCAAAAAAAACATACTGTCATTTACTTTATAATGTTAAATGCGGACAAAGTATTTTCATCGTTAATAATACGTACTATTATAGCTACCCCAATGGTGACGTAATTTTTTGACCGCCCGCATCTAAAACCGTAGGTGGGAGGGAGAAGGTCAATCCCACATCAGTCAAATATAGTTTTTTTTAACGTGTAGTTACTCCAGTATTTATTCATAAAACTTTTGAGGCTAATATGCTTCGCCTTAGGGTGGAGATCGAACAAAATAAAAATAAGAGTAACAACATAACAAATTATTAATTCGAGACATTCTCAATATGACTTACTACTAAAGCTCTACTTTTAGTCATTTATGTAAATAATAATTGTTTAAAAAGTTAAATTATATACTGTGATACACAATTTTATTATAGGTACCTAACTAACATTTTTAGTTACGAGTACAATCTTATATTATTTATACAACAATATTTAACAACAAAACTATTTCAATGTCAACAATTCACTCTAAATAGTAAATTTAATCTTCGATAAACAACGTTTCTTCTAGAAAACTTTATACAGACTCATAGACGTTTATTATTATTAAAAAGTAATAGCCTGCTCATATGGTTTTATTGAACTAAAGTAATTTACTATTTTCACTCCTGAGATAACATTCACGAACTTTGTAAGAATAAGGTATTTGCCTAACTCTTTGGATCCTTGGAATGGATTAAATATACATTGACATAATTACATTTAATTTTGTTCAGGCCGGGGTTAAATCCACACATATCGCTTCAGAGACTAATGCTCTACAAACTATGTACAAAACAATTTAGGTGAATACTCCACCTATCAGAGGTATATAGCTGAAAAATACGAAGCTTGCAATATGAGACATTTTTTGATAAGTGTTGTAACTCATAAATACATATTAATCGAAAAAAAAATCACATAAAAGAATTAATAATAAATGTGAACAGCCTATCACATTGTCCAAGCAATTCAGTTTTTTATAATCTTCGCCACCGTGATCCTATATTGAATAGCTTAAAGGTTATTATGTATATACGATACATTCTCAAGTCTGTTTGATACCTATATACTATAATAAGTATTATTGTTAAAATATAAGCATTAACTAACAGTTAGGTATCTTGAAGTTTCATATAACTGTGGCTGACTGTATTATACCAGGATTCGTTTTTTTTTTTGAAAAAGTTGAAGAAAAATCTAAAGAAAGTTTTGAGTCAAATTTCTTTTTTATCCGCGTTAATAGATAAATGTCACGGTGAGATATTCATCACCCCTCCAATCAACCATTAAAGTCTCCAGACCATGGTAAAGACATTCATTAACTCATTCGACGCGGATGACACGGCTGCCGTGTCCCCGTTAAGCGGCCGATCGATCCAATTAACATGTTATTTAAATACGGTGATTAAAAAGTAATTAAAAGGTACGCAGCGATTGTGTTAATGTCGTTTCGCCCAAAGTGTGTAAACATTCTTTTTCTAGGAGCTTAGCCCCACTACGCTTCAATATAAAAAGGTTTTCCGCTAACTAAACATATTAGGATGGATTATCCAAGAAAAAGCTTTTCGGGTATATACACCAAAGTTTAGAAAAGAAACATGAGGATATAATTAAATGGGTATATCATTCCTAAATACATTTCTACCTAATTTCTACCTTTTTCATTATTTTCCGTATATTTTCCAATTATTCTCACGTCCTTAAGCGAGTATTATAACATAAGGCATTTAACTTATATGAAATAATATATAAGAATAAGACAAAAGTTCTAACAATAAAAATCTACCTCACTAAAATAAAAAAATAAGCTAACATCTGAAAAGTTTTTCTGTCACGCTCAATTTCCGCCTATTTCCCGTATAACCAGATAATTTGATACGCAAGTGCTAATGCGATGACAATATTATAATATACTATTAAATTTTTGGGGGCGGTGCGACACTACAAACATGAAATATCATTTTTTCAAACATTCACTGATATTATATTCTTCGTGGACGATTTTCCGAAAGAAATTCCATGCATATATGTTTCGATATTATAGAATATATACATTGCATTAGTTCGCGTGTAGTGTAGGAAAGGTTGGAGCTCTAGTGGCCGCTAGAATTCAATAAATTCATAATATTATAGTGGTGGCGCTTTTAGCAGTGGACTGTATAATTTTAAGTATGGATGTGGGTAGTGTATTCCGGATCTAGGGACGGGGGCGATTTAAGAGAATGCCACACATGCGCTACGCGCTCGGCGGTTCTGGAGTCACTCTTTTTTAGTCACGCTGAAGGTATGAAACGACGGTAAATTTTAACAACTTGCTCACGTCCACTTGCTGCCTATTACTTGAGTTAACTGAATGTTATTTGCATCACGATCTATAATGACCCGTGACTACCAGTCACATGGTCTTGTGACAATAATACTGGGACTTGAGGGAGGTGTAAAGTAAGGATTACGGCCACCAAAATTTGGCGAAACCATAATAATAGTTTTTATAATATTTGTATTATGATAATAATCCATACATTATTTATTATTAAATATAGTTTAAGTGATATATACGGCTAAAATAAATGGTGTAAAAAACAATAACTTCCTGATGGGAAAAACTTAATTTTATTATAAACATTTCTTTAATTATTAGTAACCTATTTTATTAACTTTATATATAAGTACTAACGAGTTCTTGTTTGAAAAAATATTACTTACCTGACTATTTAGCATGCAATCTACAATAATATCATTAATTATGTTTCTATTTATTGACAAGTCTTTACACACAGTAATACTATAAAGAATATTATATAGATAGAGAAAGCTACACTTGGCCAACGCTGTGTATTTAATCGTCTACGTAATATGCCTCTTGAGAAAAGTAAACTTTCGAAAAGGCTTTTATTTGGAAATCGATCGGCTGTTCACAAATTTACGACAAAACCGCTTTTGTATTCAGACTTTTTTTTAAGTTAGCAGTTATCGCATCGTCATCCATATTAAACAATGTCTATAAATTGTATTGTTTGGTAGTATATGAAATGTTTTTTTGTTAAAATAAACATACACCATAAAATGCACAAATATGATTGGTAAAATCAATGTTTACATACTTTTAGTGGTGTTAAAATAATATTTTATCTGAATTAAATGTGCGCTTTATATTTTTGTATATCTAAATTTCGGAAACATACTAAAATAAATAAATAAATAAATAAATAAATAAATAAATAACTAATAACGTATATTAATTCACTATACAACCTTTTAAAATATGAAAGACAAAATATGTTTGTTTGATTTCTTTTTCCTACTTGGCCTCAATTGACATGTACATTTTATTATAGATAATATGCAAAGTTTACAACAGTTGGTAATGTTTTCATACTTACTCGTATTTTGAATTCGATTTTAATTTCCATTGTTTGACTAAGCAATAAGAATTATTTTCATTTTGACATGTTGTATGCATAGATCATCTCAGTGGCGAATAGTGGCGTAGGCTGGAGGTAGGCTGTTAAGATCCGACATAAATAGTGCACACTAAACTTTGTGAGCCATATGTATTTGTTTTCATTGAACTAATTTGTAGATTATGTTGGTTAGTTGTTAAAAATCAATTAAACCCTCTTTAAATCAAGCCATAATAGTTTAGGTATGCTATGGGTGATCCGAAAAAAATAGTGCATACTTTTTCAGTCATACTTATGTATTTTTGTTGAATTAAATAAAATATCTAAAACTATATATAATTTAATGGCATAATTATAGATATTTTATAGTTAGATAACTATTTTTTGGTTTATGTTTGCATTATGTAGTCTTAGTTCAATGAAAAAAGTTTTATGTGCACTATTTATGTCGGATCTTAACAGCCTACCTCCACCCTTTGCCAATGCCGGGAGGAGTAGATACAGATTTTAATATTGAAGAATGTAATTATTATTGTTTTGTTATGTACTCCTATGATAAATGTATATTGATAAATAAAGCAACCCCATACAAAGACGATTACTTCAGCTAGTTATTTATATTACTAATAATATTAATTTTATCAGCCGATGATGATAAACCGAGAAATATTCTGCTGGTGAAGCAATAAATTTTAATATTCTTTTTATTGACACGATATATTGTACAAGCTTTTAATGAGCTACCAAACGTTCACCAATATTAATCATGTCACCAAGTGCTAAAAACGACGATACTGTAGCATTATATTTTTATTTTTATACTTTATAGTACTTGTATAAGTATGCATTTATCACATAATATTATACTTGTTATAGTGTAATTATTTTTTCGGTTCTGACATAAATAGATACTTTTTGAAGTTATACTTCTTTAGGCGCGTTTGAAAAATCAGATCAGAGTGTATTTTTGAGTGTGAAATGTAACACATAATTTAATTTTTCACACAAAAATAAACGCACTCGATTGGATTTCAACCACCGATTGTTCGGTTATCAGCCGAACGCACTACCATTACGCCACAGTATGATACTCTAATCGTGACGATTATAGGTACGGTATAATATTATAGTTTAGAATTGTTCCGTTACCTAGGCAGCGAATTTATTATTGTCGGCCATTTGCAATTCCTTACGTAAACAAACTATTATGCATCATACTGGCAGTTATTACTTAAAAAATAAAAACATTGATAAATATTTATATAATTTAGTAACATAAGTTAAGGTGTATAATAGAAATAAAACAACGGTGTTCCAATAAGCGGTCCTTTTTCTTGAGTGTGTAATTTAACAAGATAATTAAGAACTAGTCGAAGAATCTAGGTTATTACAAGTTTTGTGTTTCTTTTGTTACGCCAAAGAAGTATAACTTCTAACGCTCGTACAAAAGTACACACACCGATTTTATTTTATAAATTTGATTATTAATAAGTATCTGTGCCAAGATGACAATCATTAAACCTTATCCAGATAGCGTCGTAAAGTCAGCGACGTCATATCTTTAAATTATTCATTGCTATGGTTATCATATCTTAATATGTATTGTACATAATATACAACTCACATACATAACATTATATAACATAAATGCCACATTGTTTATAACATCAAATTAAATTCGTAGTCGTAAAGTGATACCCTTTACAATCATAAATAATTAAAGTGCTTCGGATAGGGATTAAATGAAATTTATCACTAATGAACATTTTCAATGTTGCACTATTGCATGGCTTATACTTTACCGGTGAATATTAAATCATGTTAAAACAACTAACCGCCACCTAGTACTGTGGCGTGGCTTTCCTGTGCATATTTTTAAAATGAAGTGTAATGCCTTTTCATCGGTTTTTCTTTTTCCCTGCGAGTGAAATTTTCCACCGCTAAGCATGCAAGTGACATTTATAATACCGGCATAAAGGGATATAAGCTTCAGTCCACCCAAGCTTACGTTACGGTGTTATATTAATCTAGTGTTGAAGCTGACATTGTTTTGGGTAATGGAAAATGTGAAACATTTCTAATAGAGAGTTAATTAATGTTTTTTGCTATCAAAGTATTACCCATCTAAATATTCAACATTGTTTTTAATCTGACGGAACATAAGATTTTTTTTATGTTTGCTGCTGGCTATTCTTGGTAGAAAGATTAAGTATTAATTAAAACAAGATATTATGTAATACAATCCAAATTATTTAATGACAATCAGTATCGGATTCCTCCGTTAATATTTTTTTTCTGCTGTCCATCTAAATCAGTATTGCACACTCATCCATGCCAACAAAAATAGCTTGTCGTAATTATCTAAAATGAAACATGGTAAAATAGTTTCATCCATCAATAATAATTTTTAAATGTTATTAAAAATACACTATATATTTAGCTTTCTCAGCATTTTGAAGATGGCCTGATTAGAGTAGGTATCCCGGTGCTGGTGTCGTTTTCTATAATTATTTATTTATATATTTTTGAACTATGTAGATAGAAATACAGCATCCCCTGGAGTAAATCAGTAAAGGAATTTGACGGTATACAATGGCCGTTTTTCAAATGTCACTAAAACCAACATCGATTTTGATTGTTTTTCAAAGATAAAATTCATATCAGGTCACCAACATATTAAATAAGTAGTATACCAATTATGGAAATTGTATAACTAAGAAAATTTTCTTTTACCTACGCCTGCTTTTCCTTGTATTATGAGCTAAGTAAATCATAAATCTTGCTGTAAAAAAAAATATGGCCGAAGTATGCAGTCTTTCTAGGCTTGATGTTCCGTTAGTTTATTGGCTCATCTAAAACCTCATTATCGGTAACGTGGTCATCCAATAAAATCCTTAACATACTCTAATAAAGCCACATATCTTTGAAAATAAATTGTTATTAGTGGCAGTGTGTACCTTGTCCAGCTCTTACACAATAAAAACGGTAAAATGGCCCTAATGATAAAATGGTAGTATAACGAATATGATCCTAGGGCCGTATGTATGAGATTACCCAATTCTTTGTAAGCTATTCAACCGATGTTCCACCATATAGCGTATAGCACTGTTTGTGACGTAAGCAATCTGACGTCACACGTCATTCAAAATGGCTGCTTTATCTGTCACTTTCAAATGTCATTTTAATAATGCATTCATTACAACAAACGTTTGCTTGAGGCCCTCGTTCATTTTGTAGACTCTGTAAAACATTTGCGAACTTTAAAAACAGTTCCTAGTCGTGCTGTTTACAAAATACGTATAATTTTGATCCATAGTCTATAAATAATCTAGATAGTACCTAGGTAACTGATACAATGCCTCGTATTTCGCTTATTTATCTTGTTAATTATTGTAAGATAACTGTAATAAACAAGGCACAACGCTCAAATGCATTGGTAATATAAATAGTGTCATACGATGATTGGTATAAATGATAATATTATACAGAGATCATTACATATTATTATCTAAATCCATTTGCATTTCTGTCATTTATTCTTATTCTGTTTTGACATCTCTTAATAGAAATGATTGAAGAGAAGTTAGTCATAATATGTATGTATTTCCACCAAATTGAAATGTTTACTGGCAATACTCTATCCTTTCGTACAGTAGAATTTAAAAATAAATGTGATAAAATAACTGATAAATTATTCAAAGTTCATAAAAATTATTCATTTATAATTATTAAATTTATATGGTACCGTTCGCACACTTTCAGACACATTTACAATTTCAAAATTTTAAATAAATGGTCGGGGAATGAAATTTTATAAGTTTGCCATTATTTATTTGTTATTATTTATTAGTTATTTATTAGTATGCCATTATTTGCCATTGTTTAGCGACGTCACATCGTGACGTCGCTAAACAACGAATTACATTTGCACTCATGCATACAAATGAGCAGTATATAGCCTATAAAGTATTTGGGAATATCATGCATACGACACCTAAGCATTATTGAATAGCTGTCAACTTCCTGCATCACAAAAAAAAATATTAAACACAACATAATAACGACTGTAGCGGTTATTTTGAAAATGTTCAAAAATTCCACATCGACATCATACAAATATTGGATGTTGAAAAAACTTTAAAACAATAATATAACTATGAACAAAATATTTGAACGACCACTGTAAAAATATGAGGGCAATGCAAACATGAAAAATCCTGAATTGGGGTGGCATAGAATTGCTGGATACACGAAAACTTTCTAAAGGCGGTCATTCATACCTATTATTTTAAAAACAGGGTTGCAAACTGGATAAATACAATTAAAGTTAATTTATTCATTTATTTTTGAACTGAATAAATTTTATTGAAGTAATTGTGCATGTCTATAACACTCTACAGCTTAGATTGAATACTTAAGTTCCTGTTATATATTTGGAATTCTCTACCTATATATTGTCATAAAAGTTAAATCACTTTTTTACTATAATAGTAATTATGTAAAATTTATATTTTATTATCTTAACAGTATAATATTGGAAATGAAAAACATAATAGTTACAAAATAAAAAGAACTTTTTATATACCACGTTTTTAAATTTTCTGTTGAATCATAATTCTATGTAAGTATTAATAAATACTTTTTTTTGTACTTGATAGAAATACTGAATAAATATAGAATACTGAAATGTCATTTTGAAATTTCATATTGATTTCCATAGTAACGCACGTATATATTAATAATTTAGATTTTTTTTCCAAAATATCTTTCCACACAAAAAAGAATTAACTGAAAATGAATTCAATTCTGCTTAAAGATGGCTAAAAGTATTAAAAAAATGCATTGCCATTGTGTTCTGATATATTCTAAAAGTTTCAAATGTCTAGCTAGTCGGAAAGTTAGTTAAACAAGACTTGTACTGGACAAACAAGAATACAAGCTAATAAAAACGTGGTAAAATGTGAATACTCTCACAAATTATAAATACGAGAAAACATAATATTATCGAACTATTTAATATGTATAAATGTATTACAGCAATGTACTGATTTCTTACGAAGTTTTACATTGCGTAATGCACAGTTCTACTAATATATTGTTTAATTCGGGTACCTATATATTATTTGATGATCATAAATTGATTAGACGTAAATCTACTAAGCCTGCTATAGCGGATACTTAGCGTTACCACAAATCTACTGACATCAATTTAGACGATAACCGTAAACCATTCAAATTGAATAATTCTGATTTAACTCAGTATTGTTCAGTTTGAGTATTGTAAATTGTTGTGATAGTATATAATACATACAAACTGTATCTCATTTCTATCAATACTAACTGATAAACTGCCTTTAGAGGATTTATATTTTTAAACAAGTTTTTTTTAAGTACCACATAATGATATTATAATTTTATTATATCAATATTTTTATGGTACATCATTTCGAAAAATCTTATATTATACTTTACCGTATAGTTTAATAATTCGTTATTGGTAACACATTATATTAAAATATACTCTATTAATAACATTACTAATAAATTTACCTACTGCAAAACAAACTTATTTTTGTTTTTAAAACAAGTCAGTCCTCAATATTACCAGACAGTTTGCAGCCCTTGCATCCAAAAGAATATAAATCTATATAAAAATCGTTGACGATTTATTTTCTCTGTGACATATGTCATAATTTTTCATTTTTTCTTCTTCTCGTGCTTATGGGATGACTATAACAGACGATTTTTGATTCTTAGATGTGGGTTAGACTTTACAGGGGCATTCAAAATAGGTTTCATGCTAAATATATTTCATATTTTTTTGTTTCATATCAATGCGCTTATCGTTGTGTTTACATTTAACGCTTAAAATTTTACCGCAGTTTTTGAAAATATACTGCTACGTCTGTTTAAGACCCAAGAGTTATGTTTATTCCATTTAAACATGTTGCTTTTTCTATACTCATAACGTATAACTCGTAATTTTGTCATCTCTTTTCGTTTGAAGCTCAATATTTCCCATACATATATGAGTAGAGGTTGTGATCGAAAAATTTCGTCTTGATAATCCTCGATAAATATTCAGAAAAGACCAATCTCGAATCTCAAGATATAATTATCTTTTTTCGAAATTTTGAGAATTGATCAATGAGATTCTTGAGTAATCAAAAAACTATCACTAGGCTAAGCCGTCGACCGCAACCAAAATTAATTAAAATTTAATTAAACATAACTGAATGAAATTTCTCAAGAAAATTTGACACCTTGTTAAAAAGGGACTCTAAACAGATTTTTTTGAATTTCCCAAAAAAAATAATTGACATGAAATATCGTCATAATGACAATTTCTCGAGACTTATCGAAAAAACCACTCTCGGATTCTCGAAATAAAAAATATACTTGATTTCGAGATATCTCGTATTTCGATAAATGAAATAAGTCTTCATATAGATAATAATACACACTGATTGAATATATTATAATGCCTTAGGTACAGTAAAAAGTCACTTCTAAAAATATTATTCAGGCGTTTAAGCGTCCAATCTCGTTATCAATACCTTCGTCTACGATTACCTACAAACTACACGTAATTGACCCGCTCGGGTTGAGTGCCATTAATGAGGATCGCTATTAGGCTGGCAAAGCAGTTCATTACTTATGTTTTCAATACATTAAATACTACATTATGCCTTTTATTACAACGTTTTTCTTAGCTCGTATTCTTATTTGTCCGGTGGTTCTTTGCCCGGTACAAATCTTGCAATCGATTTTTCACTAACCGACTAACTAGACATTTGAAATTTTTAGAATATATCAGAACACGATGCCAATGCATTCTTTTAATACTTTTAACCATCTTTAAGTAGAATTGATTTCATTTTCAGTTAATTCTGTTAGTATGAAAAGTTATTTCGACACCAATATTGGTTGCTAGGGGGGGGTCCTAGCTATTAAATTATTAATATATACGTGCGTTACTATGGAAATCAATATGACATGTCAAAATGACATTTCAGTATTATTTCTATCAAGTTATATGATTCAACAGAATATTTAAAAACTTTGTATATAAAAAGTTCTTTTTATCTTGTATTTATTTTTATATTCTTAAATGGTATTCTGGAGGAAATTCTTATATGAACAATGTCATCAGTAAAGATCCGGTGACTAAAATTATTGAGCTTCTCTCCAGAAAACAAGCTTTATTATATATATATTTTTTAATATTAGATTAACCACAACAAGCCATTATAATAATTATTGTATAATCATAATATTGCTGAGATCAATCAAAATCAAAGATCAAAAATTAGCGTCATCGTTATATATTATATCAATGCTATTTTTACCGGAGAAAAACTGAAACAGAATGTCGCAGGTACGTAATTACAAAAATTGCCTGAATTTGACTGAACCGCAAATTGTACGTAAAACGTCATGCCGACAAATTGAATGTTGGTATTTTTTTGAAGATATTAAAATATTTTACTGATTGATGGAAGGGCGAAAGAACAAAGTGATTGATTGTAGTACCCAATATATCATTTAGGACTCAGTGAACTACCTTATTTTTTTTCCATTGTCGATTATTTTTTTGATATTTTGCATTAGGTAGTCTTGGTATCGTTAAGATGTAAGATACAATTTGTTAAATGTTGTTAGATATCATTAGAGTTTTGTGTTATAAAATATTATTGGATATAAGACATGAATCAATAAGTAAATTTATGGCTCACTAAATTCCCATAATATTATATTATGTTGTTAAATATTATAGCAAGGGATGTTTTTGTATAAATAAATAACGGATACCTTTAGATTAATTACTGATTAGACTAGATAAAGATGCATTGTGCAAATTTAATTACTAGCTATATTCCCACAATGTTGTAAAACGTGTAGTAATATGTTTTGCAATGTTCTCATCATAAAATCGATAGTTTATGATTTGTATTGGGGAACTAGATATTTTCCCCTTGACCCTTGTCCGTGGGAATATATCGCAAGTACAATATATCTCTATTCAGTATCCAGCCTATATATAGAGCATGTAGACAATATAAAGGATGAATCTTGTATCAGAAGCCATACCAATGAGACGTTATGTTAAATACCTGATTTTACAATTGTCAATTAATTGAATTCAACAAAGGATTTTAATAAGATAAAACTGTTTTATCTTATTAAAAATAATAATAAAATTTTGTATAATTATAACAGCCTGGTTAAACCGTGGCATAACATTTATATATCGAAGCAGACTTGAGAGTGGGTCTATTGTTTGGGCACCGCATCAGTTGAAGTATGGTCTTATGGTGGAGAGGATTCAGAAGAAATTCATGGGACTCCTTTACTTGAGGTTGTATGGATACTATCCGTGGCTTTATTCAACTAACTTTCTCTTAGGCATGCTTACATAGTGCAGTTTGCAATTTAGAAGAAATATTTATTTAGCTACGTATTTTTTTCGACTTATACGAGGTACAAATGAGAACTCTGCCATTATGTGCAGTGTTGATCTGTGTGTCCCTGATAACTGTCTTAGAAATAGAGAACATCAGTTGTTTATTCTCCCAAGGTGCAGAACCAACCTGCCACTGGTAATGTCAATTGGGAGGGCGATAACTATGTTCAACGAAATTGCTTCGGGTGTTGATATATTCCACCTACGTGAGGATGAGTATAGTTGGACGTTGTTTTATAAATTCTTAAAATAGGGTCTGCTTAACTAATCCGTTATACTATCTTGTACCTATCTAATTTATATTTTTTGTATGTACTATCTATCTCTATACTGATCTATCTCTTTTTTATGTAATACAGTTTTATATTTCTTTGTTTCTAAATGTCATGTTGTGAGCGTCTTAAACTTATTATTTGCAATGTCCATAATATGTTAAAAAATAAATAAATTGAAATTGAAATATTGTGAACACGTGAAAATCTTAAGTGATTTTGACATGGCCGCCGTTTTAACAGTTTTCAGGATTTTTAATGATTATTTTTTTATATGTATGAATATTTCTAAACTTTCAACTGCTTTAGTCGGTGTAGTCATAAAGCACTGTGAATAATTAATGTAAGTTACGCTAAAATATTCCACCGCAAATAGCGAGTTGATCTTCTATGTGTACCAAAATGTAAGACATTCTACATCAAACCATGAATGCCACCCCAAAAATCGTAGAAGCGAAAACTAACCACTTAACTAGTTTTCAAGGAATGAATGAATAAATGAATTAATGAATTAATGAAAAAACTACCTCTTGAGACAATTATAGATTAGCTTTCTTCGGTTAATAAATAGACAATAATTATTAATTAATAAAAAAAATAAGAATCAAATGACAAGTGTTAAAATTAATAATTATTTTCTGGCTAATAAATTATAACTAGGTACCTATAACTTTGATGATTTGCTGTAAATTTACAGTTTCCAGACTCGTAAAAAGTAATAAAAAAAAAACCTTTTTTTGTCAAAATTAATTGAGTTTGGATGAAACGCGTGAAAATTTAATGGAACATAAAAATCAAGCACTTGTTAAAAAGCGGCTATTATTATTACGTTCTCAATTTGCAACGACCCGCGCTAGAAAAAAATCCGAATTTTTTACTGCCCATAAACAGAACACATTATCCTCGGGTCCTTTTAGTCCTCAAATAACGTGCGTAAGGTCACGCACAAGTTTTAAATGTTTGTTTATTTTTATTAGCTCCCCACCACACGACCGACTTTTAATAGATAACACCGACGTACACTTTCGTAGGATAGAAAT
This sequence comes from Rhyacophila brunnea, assembly GCF_057557595.1. Taxonomy (NCBI): domain Eukaryota; kingdom Metazoa; phylum Arthropoda; class Insecta; order Trichoptera; family Rhyacophilidae; genus Rhyacophila; species Rhyacophila brunnea. The sequence continues at coordinate 27,320,829 of NW_028233350.1, forward strand.
TAATAGGATATATTATTTAAGTCAAAGAGTTATTGACACAATCACTAACCGTCGCCACCAGTGGTAATCAAAATTACCAACTGCTTTTCCCATATTGTTTTTAGAATAAGTTTTTACACGCCACGTAGTCTATGTTCAAACTCAGTGTTTCGTTATGATAACGTGTACGTACTAGAAGTTTTAAGTTTTAGCTAGTTGACATACGGCACGCGTATAAAGTTTTGCTTGTTGATTAAAAATATCTTTAGAATGGAAATTCATGACGAAGAGAGTATTTATTTAATCAACAACAACTTTCAACTTTCTCTTTTGAGAATGGTGTTTTGATTAAATTTAGACCTTCATTTACATACTGTAGCTATAATATATTAAACATCACAGATTTTCGGTGTGACTGACCTCCATTATTACTCTACTTAACCTTACCTTGCCACTTGTATCGCTGAGTGATTTCTTCCCGAATATTGTACCTGCACTAAATTCATAATACTCATTCCTACCTACAAAGGTGTCTATCGCTGTCACGTACTAAAGATTGGTATTTAAACACTAATTCTCAGCTTGCATCGACAAATGATTTGGAGGTACCATACAGTCAATTATAAAATTTAAATTTTCACATAAAAAAAATTTAAAAAAATATATAGGTATCTGTATTCTAAACGTAGATGTAATATTACTAATAAAATGAATCATCGTCTTCTTCCAAAATAATGACAAACCATCCTAACGCCATCTATGAAACAAAGTTAGTACTTAATGAATTACCACGATTTAAAAAAATAAATATGGTTGTCATTATTAACGAAATTTGAAAATACCTCAGATTAATAGCTGTTAAAAATATCTACGAGATATGTACGTACTTATGCATGATATCCACTATATTATGTGAACTCAAATCCCAGCCTGTTAAAGGTTTTTTCAAAATTTCTCTCATAAGTAATTATGTTTCTAAAGGCAATACAATTATAATTAATACTTGAATAATAAAAATATCAATAACATAATCATAATAATATTAAAATACATATTATTTTTTTTATTGTCGTGCATATACAAAAATTCATTATTTTTTGCATAATACTAATAAACTACTCTTAGTCAATAATATAATATAATATAATATAATATACATAATTATATTAATGCTATTAATGTTAACTTTATTGTGGTATTTTATAGTTCATTGAATAATTTCATTATAATATTCTACAAAATGTTAGTTTTTAATATTTTTTGATAATTACAGAAAGCATAATAAATTATTGCTAAATTATATTTTATCAACAATATCAAAGTGGGCAAACCCACAACATTGTTGAACGTAATTCTCCTTTGTGTGTATTTAAAAAAATAATTATAAGGTAGAACATTTTATAAAAAAACGGTTTTAAACAATTTATTCTCATAATAGGTTGCCGAAAACTTTTTACGGCTCCAGCGATCAGATTATTAACCTCACTTTTAGTACAGTAACCGCGATATGATCAACATTTATTTTACTTTATGTATCCCACATAAGAGTTTTATAATTCCTATACAACCGAAAACATTTAATAAATCTTCTATTTCCTATATATTAATGCAAATTATTAAAGACATAACGTGATACCGATCTAATTTACTGGTCAGTAAAATAATTTTTAATAATTTTCCATGAGAACCGTTTATTTCATATCATAAATAATCGCAATATTATTATAAGTTAAAAATGTCATAACTACACAAAAACAAAAAAAAACAGATTCATAAACCTTTTATGAGTGTTAATGAAGCAATATTATAAGAAATATGCATGCACGGTGACCTAGTTGGCAGAATGCTGGTCTATGCATTAGGTCATGGGTTTGATCACACAACTGGAAAAATAATGTCTTCCATTTTTTTAATGCGCGTTTAATCCACTATTATAAGAAGCGAATGGCCAAAAACTAATCCTGGTAAACTCGGTCAATATAACTAAAAATCAGGAGTGAATATAATGTATTCAAGTAAAAAATGTGTTTATTTTTAAGATTAGAAGTTCAATCTTTCAAGCCCAACTTTTCTGTATATTTTATCAAAGGAATCATATATTTTTTGAATAATAATATATTATATTAATATTTGTAGTATCAACGTCATTATTTTTTAAATGTTTTTATGTTTATCTTATATCAAATTTAAATAAATTTATTGGTAATATTTTGATTTTTTAGTATAATATGAATTATTTAAGTTTTTCATTTTTTCTGATTACTTTTAGATACATTCATTCTCTTTTATTTTGTTATTGAATTAGTTATTTTGTTCATTTTTAAATATACTCTATATTAGGGTGAAGTGCCATGATATTTTACGAAATAAATAAATCTGTTACTCTTTTATTAGGATTGCTGCTTTGTACTTTTATAAAAAGAGGTCTCTTAATATAACCTCCTCTCCGTAGAGGCCCATATGCTCTGCTTAGGAAATGAAATGGTAATTTACCTTTTTATTATAATTTTAATCATGTTATTTTTTCCTGATAGGTGTATGATGCTGTTAATTCACCTTTCAAACAAATGAATTTTAAATTTAAAAAAATATTTTGTACAAAGAGTGAATACGTTGTTTTCTCTTTGTTACAGATCCTATGAGTTGAACAAGTCGGAAAAGCCTGGGAATGTTTCCGGGCGTGTTGGTGACATGGCTTCTTTTGTACCTGCCACTGGCTTTCGGCCAAAGCCCGGGAGACCTTCGTTTTTCACACGCCGTCTACAATGTCAGCGTGCCGGAAAACAGCGTGGGGAAAACATACGCCAAACAACCGCCGGGAGAAGACACGTTAGGCCTCCGGATACCTTTAGATAGCAACCTCGAAGTGAAATACCGAATTATCAACGGCGACAAAAACAAGTTTTTCAAAGCCGAAGAGCGGCAAGTGGGTGATTTTTGTTTTTTATCCATAAGAACTAGAACAGGTAACACAGATTTTTTAAACCGCGAAAGAAAAGACAAATACACATTAGAAGTGCGCGCGTCGGCTTCGAAGCGAGACGGTAAACATAAAATATTTCTCGAAGCCGATACCACAGTGATTGTGAAAATATCGGACACGAACGACTTGAATCCGTTATTTTACCCTACGGAATATTCGATAACCGTTCCCGAAGATACACCGCTTCACAGAAGTATAGTTAAAGTGTCCGCCGAGGATGCTGACCTCGGGTTCAACGGTGAAATATATTACAGCTTCCTAGAAGAAACGGATCAGTTTGCAATACATCCCAGCTCGGGCGTCGTGACAATCACTAGACCTTTGGTCTTGACCGAACGGTCGTATCATGAGTTAGTGGTTCTGGGAAAAGACCGAGGAGCTTTATTTCACTCCAGTGGATCGGCACACGCAGCCCGGGCTTTACTAACGATAAGAGTTAAGCAAGTAAATTTATTTGGACCCGAAATATATGTTCAACACCTTCCAGAAATAGTGGAAAATTCTCATACCGAAATATATGCTGTCGTTAGAATAGTTGATAAAGATGAAGGCGTTCACGGTCAAATTCGAAGCTTAGATATCGTAGACGGAGACCCAGATGGCCATTTTAGAATACAGCCCAGCGAACGATCGGGTGAATTTAATATTATAGTCCACTCCTTATTGGACCGAGAAAAAACGCCCCAAGGATACAATTTAACATTAAGGGCGATCGACCGTGGGATACCTTCAAAACAGAGCTACAAGTCAGTTCCTGTACATTTAACTGACATTAATGATAATGCGCCTGTATTTCATAAAGAAATATACGAAGTCAATGTTCCGGAAACGGCCCCCGTGAACACGCCGGTAATACGGTTAAAAGTGACCGATGCCGACTCAGGAAAAAATGCGCGGGTAGTTTTAGAAATTGTCGGTGGAAACGAAGGTGGGGAATTTTATGTAAATCCTTACACGGGGATGCTTTATACCGCAGTCATACTGGACGCTGAGGCTAAAGTATTTTATACTTTAACGGTATCTGCAATCGATCAAGGAAATACAGGTACACGAAAACAGTCATCAGCGAAGGTAAAAATAAACGTTATAGATACAAATGATAACGACCCTTTATTTGATAAATCGGAAATAACAGTCTGGCTTGATGAAAATGAATCAGCAGGTACTTCAGTAACTAAAGTAACCGCCAGAGATAGAGACTCGGGAGAGAATGCATACATATCTTATAGTATCGCTAATTTAAATCCAGTACCGTTTGAAATTGATCACTTTTCCGGAATACTCAAAACGACGCACGTTTTAGATTTTGAAAGTATGAGAAGGGAATTTATAATTAGGGTTCGAGCGAGCGATTGGGGGCTTCCCTACAGAAGACAAACCGAAATGCAACTCACCATCAAAATTAGAGATGTAAACGATAATAGACCCCAATTCGAAAAGGTCGACTGTTCCGGACATGTATCGAGATACTTGCCTGTTGGATCAGAGATAATAAAACTTTCGGCCATAGATTTGGACGCGGGCAGTTTAATTAAGTACAAAATTGTATCAGGAAATGAAGATAATTGCTTTAACCTTGACTCAAACTCTGGGATAATGTCGGTGGGTTGTGATTTAAAAGATCTACGAAAAGATGAACGCGAAGTTAATATAACTGCTACAGATGGTATACACTTTTCAGATGTTGCAAGGGTAGTATTACATCTAACAACTGCCAAAAAAACTATATTGTCATCGGGTCGTCTAGCAAATGACGAGCCATTATTATTTCAATGTAAAGATACAGGCGTGGCTAGAAGACTTGCGGAAGTATTATCTTCGGCAGAAAAGAATAATTTACAAGGCCATGATGTAAGTCCGGAAGAATTTGCTATGATGCCAAGCAGATACGGCGAAAATGTACATTCGCCTGAATTTTTCGATTTTCCTTTGGAAATAAAAGTCAACGAATCCGTAAACTTAGGTACAACGCTCACAAGATTGAGAGCAAAAGATCGAGATTTAGGTTACAATGGAAAACTGATATTCGGTATATCGGGAGGTGATCAGGACTCAGTGTTCAGGATAGACCCGGAAACTGGCGACTTGAAGGTGATTGGCTATCTAGATAGGGAGAGAGAAAATCAATACCTCATCAACATCAGTGTATATGATCTGGGAAAACCGCAAAAAGGCGTATCGCGGGTTTTACCCATTACCGTACTAGACATCAACGATAATCCGCCTAAATTTGAAAAAACTTTAGGCAGTTATCGAGTATCAGAAAACGCACTAAACGGAACTATAGTGTGCAAACTAAACGCGACAGACGCTGATTCTGGAGAGTTTTCTAAAATAAAATACTCTTTAGTGACTGACACATCGGATTTTGCAATCGATCATTTAACTGGAATATTATGCGTATCAGGATCTTTAGACAGAGAAAAAGAAAGTGTATATGAACTTAAAATAAGAGCAAAAGACAATGGTGGATTATACACTGACGCTTTAGTTAGAATTTCAATCGATGATATAAATGATAATCCGCCTAGGTTTATTTTACCAACGTTTAATGTAAAAGTAAGAGAAGACGTTCCGCGCGGTACTGTAGTTGCAATATTAAACGCAGTAGACCCGGACCTAGGTTCGGGTGGTCAAATAAAATATTCGATTCTTGACCAAGGTGATTATGACGGTTACTTTAAAATCGACGTTATGACTGGCACGGTTAGAACAGCCAAACTCCTCGACTTCGAAGAGAAACAAGTTCACAGTTTAATAGTGCGAGGTGGTGATCATGGTACTCCGTCATTGTATTCGGAGACGAATCTGGTGATAGAAATTGTCGACGTTAATGAGAATGTGCACACGCCTGTGTTTGATGATTTTGTGATTGAAGGTTCAGTGCGCGAAAATCGACCCATCGGTACTAAAGTGTTTTCTGTAAAAGCCACTGATGCTGATCCTCCAGGAATGGACTCGAGAATTAGTTACACCATCAGAGGAGGCGATGGTATGGGGTACTTCACTATCGATAACGAAGGTAGGTTTTATTCTTATACCCGTAGATAATTTTATTTATCTATCATAAAATTTGCTAACTTTTGTAATCAATCTAAGTTTACGCCACTACAAGCATAAATAGCCTATATACTCGTAACATATAATTTTTTTGGGTAGGTATTTGAGATAATGACATATTTTTTTGGTTAACGGAAAATATATTTAAGGGCTTAATGTGATAAGTAAATGAATTATAGGGATAAATACCGATTAAAAAACGATAGTTCTTCCATTATATATACAAATAATATTATAAAAATGCGAACCAATTTATATTGAATGAAATATTATTAAATTTGAATACACATTTTTATTTTGTGATGGATGTACCTAAATTCTTTACAATCAACCAACAATATGATGGCCATGTTACTAGTAGAGAATTTATCTGAGAAGACTCTTTTACTCCAGCTTCCAATTCTTTCCACTACCGGCGAATCAGATATCTCCTCGAATGACCTAAAAAATTTTATTCTGGATTTCAAACGTAGTTTTGTCGGTTTATCTCCATATATAGTGGGAATATTTCATCAATATTAGCACTTTTTCCATATAGATTTTTAAGCATACCGTTAGTATGCGGAAAGCATAATTTACGGATGTATCCAACATTCTTTTTTTACTACCTGAAAAATAATAGATACCTAGAGCGTTGTGGGTCTCAGGTTCGAATCCTGGGTCTGACAAGTATACATACTGTTTTTCAATTTGTGTATGAGTCAGAGTGTGGACCAAATAGGTTGAGCAAGTGGCTGACATTCATTTCTCGTAAAAACAAAAATCTGTCAATACACACCTCCACTTTGTGGAAGCCCATATGATCCTATTAGGATCGGACATGGTCGAAAGAAGAGCAATCATTCTTATAATATGGAGTCTGGCTTCCCTAGAACTAACTCAAATATCAGCGGCATGTGGTGAGTTTTTCTATTGGACATAATATATTTATAGTAGGTATATTATTATCAACGTAGGATTCCATAATTATGAAATTTAGCCTTGAAACGCGGTGTAAGTCTTACATATTAAGCTTTCGTATTAAAATTTGTTTAAGTTATTTCATACATTTACTAACCTTTCATTTCGGATAGTCATATATTATATTAAAACATGGAGACTTCTACATTTTAATATTAACTTTATTGTCTAGCTTGTTGTTGCCGACTCCATTAAGATACTCGTAATATAATATATGCCTTATATCAATATTCGATGACGAGTATGTTTCTTTATCGACCGAGATTATTATTTTTCTGCCAATATAATATAATATTGTGTTACTATAAAATAATCTTTCTTTCGTACCTATTCTATTCATTGGATATTTCTGTAAATGCTTCGCATCCATACCATCTACAAACTACACGTCACTCCCTACATAATATATATATATATAATGTGGGAAAATCTATTGTACTACTAAATAATATTTTTTAGATTTAATTTCAAATATTCCTGAAAACGTATTATTCATTATACCGTAGTAATAAACTAACTATTAATATCGTACACGTGTTGTATTCTTCTACGTACAAAAATATGATCGTGTTAAAATTTATTGTACTAGAGAGAAGGATATTATTATGATAAGATACATTGCCAGAAGAAATGATTTAAATGCCCGAAATTTCAGCTATATTATTGTATGTGAGGGTTATTTCTCGTGCTTTTTACTATTAGCGAAAACAGATTTATAGCATCCCTGGTGCCCGTAAATGAATACAATAAAAGCAAACTTTTCTGCGGCTAAATAAACAGAACGAGGCTAAATTATAATGCTGTTTCATAAATACCGTTCGTTCTGGAATAGAAATGAACTTCGTTATTATAAAATATTACTTTAAAATGTTTTCAATTGTGCAGCGTAGTACAATTTCAACGGACCTTAACGATTAACGAACTGTTTTATCAGCCGTTTTACGGAAGTTGAGCATTTAATTTTTTTATGACAATTTAAGATGAAATTGGTATTATACATACTTACTTATATTAAAAACTTTTAATTGGAATTCTCAAATCAATAAAATTTATATATCAGTTTACGAATTTTATTTTAACACCAATGCTATTATTATTAGTGTAAAAAATACTTTCAGTACAATAATATTTAAGACCATACGATCAAGTGCTAACTATTTTTCTGTTGTCCATACGAATCGATATATTGTTTGTAATATATTAATATATAACATATATTTTTATTAGCAAAAATCAGATGCGTTTCATCAATGTATATTTGATACAATATAATGTCAAGGTTAACAACCGTTACTCGTTAAATTGTACGTTATTATAATGTTTAGTTCCTGTTTCGCCATTCTTATGCTCAACTTAGGACTAAATATGGTTTTCAACCTATTTAAAGTTGCTAATATTTTTTTAGCTGATAATGTATAGAATTTGTGCAAAATAAAAATGTACCTACATATTATATACTCGTAGTATATACATGATTCATAATTATGCAATGATAAATACCTATTAAACTCAAAAAAACTAATCTTAAGTAGGTAGGTACTATATATTATTTTGTTTTGATTATTATTATTACTATATCTTTTCATCAAAAGTTAATACGATAAAATAATGCAATGTTACGCCACGAATTAAAATTATATTTAGAACATGTATTAAAAATAATATAAATCATTGTACACATATTTAAAACACGAAATTCTTTCTTGTGTAGTTTTTTTATTGTCAAATTCAGAGTTACATTTTCCCAAAATACACAGCTAAAGTGTTTGAGCCTTCGCCGTTAGCTATTCACCTTGTTACAGCACGGCGGTATTTGAGCGGAAGTAAAGCCAGCGCTTGTGGCTCCATCCAGTGGTTTACTGCAAACCAGCAGAGCTTAGCGCATACCTATGCACAAACACTCTAACATAGTTTCTAAGGATGGTAATAAGCTTCGACAGAAAGCTCTTTTCTTTTAGAAAAAAAAAACAATGAAAAAAGTAAGACTTTGATATTAAATCAATATGTTTTTTTTTAAATAGGTACATTAAACGTATTCACCATCCAAATTTAATAATAAGACAACTTATATACAATGTTTGTGTCATAAGGTTAATTTTTGGAAATTTAATATGATTAAAGTATTTATGTGTTCATTTATTTATTATCATTTTAAATGTTCAATATTATTTAGCTGTTTTTTTTTTATTAGAATATTGTTTAAATGATATCTTCATATATGATATGATTATTTTGTTTACTAGAGTAAATTGAAATCTTATTTTTGCTCTCCTGAACATTCTCAAAAATGACTGGTGGTCCCTTCTACCATCCGATATATGAAAAATAAGTTTACTTATAAACGTAAATCTCCTTCATCATAATTTGGAAAAAAACCTTATCAATCGTTATTATCGGAATTATCTGCAAATATATGTGTATACTTTAATGTTCGGAGTACTCTGCTAGCAAGCTAACAATGCATGTTAGAATGTCACTTCGTCCACGTTTTTTTAAAATTTTTTTCTTCTAATTTTTTTTTCGTTCTATCGAGCTGACTATTATTTTTTATTGAATGATAGTATTTAAAAACAGAAATCAGTAAACGAAATAAAACTGAACAAAAAATGAATTATTCTTTACCTCTGTTATAAGGGTTAAAAGTGTAGAATAATATTATATTAATTTAATAATTTACTTATATATAACTCTGTTATGAAAAATACTGTCTAAAAAACAAATATTCCATAAAATAATTAAAAGATTAAAAACTACCTATTAATACTTTCGTACTATTTTAATTATATTGAAATGTAGTGTATACGTTTTATTATAAATCATAACCTAAAAAGCTACTATCTAGGATAATATCTTCATCATAAAAAAAATAATGATAATAAATTCACTCCGTGAAGAAATTCTTACTAAGTATCTCACTATTAATGTAAATGAATGGCTTAATGAAATATAAGTCGATTAGTGAAGCCAGCAGATTAAAGTAACTGAAGATTAATAATATAATCAGCTTACATCTTTAGATAAATACGGGAGGATTAATCTCTTCAAAATTTAATAAAAATTAAGTTTAGTCAATTTATCGCTATTTTCGTTGATTAATTAATATATAAATGGGTGATTCTTTATAATCATTAGCTTGACGTTAACAAAATATTTATTATAAAGTATAACCTTCTTTAATGCGTAACTATCAGTTGGTAATTTTTTTAGAATCAACATATTTTTGTTAAATAACGTATAAAAAAAATCATTTCCACAAGTAATGTTCTTAATATTTTCAACTTAGTAAGATGTATTTATATCTGATCCAAATTAAATTGTATTTTTTTTCCAAGTACACATTGTGCATATAATCGTAGACAATCGCTAGATAAATCTAGTGACCCAGTGACAAAGGTAAACCTAGAGGCCACTGGATCAACGAAATAGTTAATTTCAGAAAAAAATATAGCTACACAACGCACTAGACGAAACGGAAAAGAATCAGCTTAGACGGACCTTCACGCAGCATAATATTGATCAAAGCTGATGATTGTGTTATTTTTTATTATTTTTTGTTTTTTACATGTATGCTTGTTTGACCCATTGTAAAAAAATGGTAATTTGGTGCTCATATATTGTATGCCTAAGTGTAAACTTATGTAAAATACAAATAAAACTCTTGGTATCGAGTGGCGACTTTTCGTAGCAAATGACTAATAAATAAAAATATGTAAATCTTGCTCAATATTTTATTCTTATTTTTGTTAGTTACTAACAGTTTGAAACATTCAATAAATATAGGCGGTGACCATTATTAACTGAAATATTTTATTTTTCGTAAAATGATTGAGCAATTACACAAAAAACGTCTTTTATGTCTGTTTTTGTTTATTTGGTCAAAGTTTTAAAAACTTTACTAAAAAGGATTTTTTCTTGAACTCGAAAAACAAATTATTGCAATCAATAATATCCGCAACACAAAGTAATGATAAAAAATACGTTTAGTTTGTATTTACTATAGCAAAAACGAGTTAAGAAAAATATAACAACCTATTACGGATCATTTTTCGATTTCAAGACTGTCTTAATTATTGTATTATTTAGTCTCTAATATTTTTGTAAAATATAACCATTGAGTATAACAATTTGAATTTCTGATAAACCTTTTTCCTATGTTTAAAACTAATTTTGAAAAGGTCATTGATTTTGGTTTTCGACCCTTTCGCTTGATTCGAGTTTTATTGTGACATAATTCACTGTTTCCTCTAATGGCCTTTAAAATTATCAAATAAATGCTTGCAATAAACACCATCCCGGTTAACCAACACACGTGCATCATTTTACAATATTTATTTCTCCCTAGGCATTGTTTGGTATGTAGTAAAACGTAAAACACACATGTAAACGCCGTTGAAAAAACTGCGACGTTTTTCGAAAAAAAACTGCTACGGTTTTTTTTGCGGAAAAGCGTTATATAAATCCCGCCGGAATGCAAACTTTTTTTCGAAATATTTCATTCCGGGTTGACGAAAAAGTTAAATGAATACCCTGCAAATGTTAGCCGCGTAAATCAAACCTCACCTGTGGGGCCTACCTTTAAATAAAAACAGATAGCTTTGGAAGTTTTATCCTTGATAACTAAAGAAGATTCTTGAGACATATCGGTACTTGGATAACAAATGGTTATAGGTTCTGTGTATAAAATTATAATATAACATAATTAAAATAAATTTAATTCATATGTAACCGGTAAACCAAGAATAACATAATATACAGTTAAAAATATAGTAGGAGGTATATATTTTAAATACCTACAAATTATTTTTTGATTATTTACTATACGTAATATACATTAAATATGTATATTTACGTTTAAATGTTTTGTTTGTTGATTCTTTGTAGAATGTTATTATATTTTATTGCATTCAATTTTTACTTAAATATAATCTAAAAATGACAAAAACTGCATTCATATCACATAACTGATGTCAATAAAAACTTAAGAGTATTTTACCAGTTGACTGAGTTAATTTGATGATTTATGTGTTTTCATCTTCATACAACTCAATAATAATTAAAATTTTGATATCTTATTCCGACAATAATTAAGGAGAGTGTCAATCTATACTATTGATTTTATGTTATTGCCAACTGCAGAAAAGCCAATACTTTAGACACCTGGATATATTTAGAATAATAGTCATTAATACATTATATTAGGTACTTATTGTTCTAATATCAATCGTAAAATATCCCTTATGGATTTATGCTGCTCGCAGGTCGTTGATTTACGACCCCTGCTCTAGACACGATAATTTACGAGACGTGGGACCTGAACCCGAAACCACTGTTTTAGAAACGGAATATTCTCTCACTCACCCAACTCAGGCTTTATTTAAAAATATGCTTCACTGATTTCTCGATTATAATTTATTTTCCTTTTTCTTCCTAGCGATACAATCCTATGTAGGTCTTGACTTCCTCTAGTATCTGTCCTAGTTCTGTCAAAATTTGCCATTTTTAGCTTAATACTACCAAGGTCTTTAAATCCAACTCGACACTATCCCTCAATCTTGTACGAGGTCGACCAGGTGTTCGTTTGCCTTCCGGCTTCCCGAATATCAGTTTCTCTGTCGCGCGTGACTCGTCCATATTATGTACGTAGCCAGCCATCAAATGCGGTCTATTTTGATGGATTACACAATGTCCGAGCTCCTGTACAAAGTGCACAACTCATAATAATTGTATCTCCATCTCAACCCCTACTATGATTGATACGAGACAAATATAACAACTGGTGTGTAAATGCTCTGTGGAAGATACATTTTAAATGTTGGTTCTATGTCTTGGAACGTAAAACCTCCATTAGATCGACGCGACATTTATTGCCTAGTTCTAGTACAATACTTATTTTAATAATAATCTAATATTAGGTATGACAAATTAAATTACGATAAAATCAGTTTTAGACCTTCTGTACCCAATAATATAAAAATATTTTCAATACCATAATAATTACTAAACTGCCAAAAAAATATTTTATATACAATACGAAGTTGACGCCATATTACACAAGTAAATCAGAATTGATTGATCAGTACATAATAGAGATGAAATGATTTTTTTTCAGAAAAGGTTCGATTAAAAAAGTTTTTGGCACTGATAAATTACATCATTACTCCACATTATACCAAATATTTTAATAATAATATATTTCCTAGTATTCCTAAATTATATTATAGTTTAATTAAGTGGAACATAGTAATTTAAAAGCAATCTTTACTAATTTAGTCATAAACTACTATATTTATACATTATGTATACCTTGAAAATTGAGTAAATTATAAACAATTAGACGTAAACGATATATTTTATTTTCAGATTATTTTTCATCATTTTTGTTATTACAACGTTTTTCTTATGTCGTATTCTTATTTGTCCGGTACAAATCTTGCAATCGATTTTTAACTAACTTCCCGACTAGCTAGACATTTAAAACTTTTAGAATATATCAGAACACGATGCCAATTTATTTTTTTAATACTTTTAGCCATCTTTAGGTAGAATTGAATTCATTTTTAGTTAATTCTGTTTTGTATGAAAAGTTATTTCGATACCATTATTGGTTGCTAGGGGTCCTAGCAACTAAATTATTAAGTAATATATATGTGCGTTACTATGGAAATCAATATGAAATGACATTTCATTATTCAGTATTTCTATCAAGTACAATTTTTTTCGATCGTTTAAGCTAGTCAAGTCAAGTTTATATGATTCAACAGAAAATTTAAAAATGTTGTATATAAAAAGTTCTTTTTATCTTGTAATTATTTTAATCAGTTTATGGTTGCCTTTGTATTAAAAAAAATCCAATGGTGTAACTCGTCTAATATTCCGTAAATTTTAATTATTTAAAATTGAGAGGAAAATATTTCAGTCTTCAATAAAATAATATTCTTTATGGTTAAAAAAAACTCACCAGAAACATTACTATAAGGAGGGGAAATGTACCAAGCGTAAGTTGAACCTGCATCTATATGATTTACAAATTAAGCAACCAGTACAAATTTATTATTAAAAAATAGTTTATTTAACTAAAAAGACAATAAACTGTTTTATAACCACCGTTAGTAGATATTTTTTCAATAAGTCAGTCAATCTGCGTAGGTCCCGTCTTATTATAGTGATTAGGTATTATTTTTTACACACTTAATGATATATAATATACATATCAATATAATATCACGTATCGTAAAATCAAAATAACATTTGTATTATATTTATTGGTACAGTTAACCGATATAATATTAATATGAAACTATTGCCAGCATTATCAAAAATTTATGATATAAATCTGAAAAAGGAAAATAATTATTTAACATCACTGCTCTTTCTCGTAGATTTTTGAATACTTAAACATCTCAATTTGTTATTAATGAAGCAATATTAGTAATACGTACCTACCTACTAATGTGATATTTATGCTATACAAATGTATTAATATAATGATATAACTCTTTGGTCATATCATAATAATATAAACCAGCGCTGGCGATATTAAGGCTTTTGTGCCAATTATGGCACCTGCAGAAATTATTCTGGCACGCAAATAAATTATATACGATACTTATTTTATTATATCCATATTTATAAATTTTGAAATAACAATCAAGTTGGTCTTGATCACACTTATAAAATTATTTTTGATAATAGGGTGTGCCAGACAACCGTCATTATAATAGTATGTATTATGTAAAATAACCGTATATACATGGTTTTTCACCAGTTAATATTTTGGATGATCATATTTTGTACTTGTAAATGTACAGCAAATGCATTTGTGTAGTTTTTTCCCAGTGTGTGTATGTTATGTATACTTGTTTATGAGCAAACATCGCATTTAAGTGAATTTTTACCATGAAGTGTTTTAAGTGATTAAGTATTTTGCTGGTATATAAATATATACAAATCACATTTGATTGAGTTTTTCCCAATATGTGTTATTTTGTTTGATTTCGTTTTATGTCATGCTCGCATAGGATCAAGATTGTAATCTAAAGTCTTTTTTTGTATAAAATAAAAAACTAGTAATAGGTATATAATGCTGTTTCTTATTTATATTTAACCAATATTTGCCGTTGTTATAACGCGCATTCTTATAATCATATTTATGCTCTCTTTGCGCATTAAAAGGTTCACCATTGCTAAGTCTGATTAAATAGGTTTTTTCTATAATAAATTGCCATCTTGTTATATGAGTACGGTGGTTTTCATAATAATAATGGAACTACCAATGCAATGTAATAATTATTATTAATAAACTTTTTGGAAAAATATTAAAGCTACGTAGGTACCTACTATTTTTTCATTCATAACGATAATGCTAATTAAATTAATTTTAATTGATTTCTGAAGAATATCTTTAAGAAATATGAACAATCAAGTGACAAATATATATTTCTTTAATAATAGGTAATTGAAAATCAAAAAGCTAGCCGGTATTATTTTTGATTGAACTATTTTATAAATGTAATATTTCATTTTCATTTCGATGAAATTTCGTGTACTTAGTGGTTGGTTGCCATTTTCATTTAATAGCATAAATCATACTTCGGAGCAATCATTTATGAATGAAAAATTGCGTCAATAAAAAGATCCTCTTAAAAAGTGGCTGTTTTTTTTTTCATTCCGAGCGTTCATTTTTCCGATAATTTTTTATGCGATCCTTATTTCCTCCAGGGAAATTTCCGTTAATAATATTCAGGTAAAAAAAAGCCGGGACCGCAGTCTCTTGGTATCGAACTTTTAATGAATACTTAGCGTAGGAAAACTGATCGAAAATTTGTTTTTTATTTTTTTAAAACTATTTTATTGAAAATTATTTCTGAAGGTTTCAATTTATATTGATCAATGGGTACATGAAAATGATCTTTCAGGCTAAATTAATATAAAATTATACTCATTTTATAATGAATTAATGTAATACTACAAGTACTCAATCATAAAAAATGTTTCCACTATGAATATAATAGATAATCTTGATGATGGTGTTAAAACCTAAATTGATACCACTTAAAAATAAATATATTATTAAAAAATTATAATGGTATTACAACCTTAAGCCCATTAAATAGTGGCACTGGGACAAGTGGACGCCAGGAGAAGTGGGCGCCGCAAAGTCGAATGAAATAACAGTCATTAATGAAATAAATATACGTTCGTTACGATTTGACGCAGAAAGTAAGACAAGGAAGTTTCGATTTACTACTTAGTTTTAAATCATTTTTCGCTAAACATAATGTTTTTTATTGTGGATTAAGAATTATTATGCCTGACGCTTTATAAAAAAAATAAAAGAATTCTCTAGTTGGAACTTGAACACATGCACAATTAATTACTTATCATCAAGTATTAAGTAATATAATAATATGTAAATATCCAATATATATTTTTAAATTACCTATAATTCATGAATGTTTATTATTTATTAATTCATTATTTTCGAATTTCATTCGATTGCGTATCGCCCAGTTGTCTCGGTGCCGAATCTTTATAGACCCCAAGTAATCGGGTACAATATCAATAAAAGAAGAACTGTTTATTTAATAAATGTTTAATCAAGGTATGGTTTTTATTATTTAATTTACTTATTAATTAGATATACAATATAAGGCACTAAGTATGTATGTATATTTTACATAATTTAAAATCAAATATAAAATATTATAGCACCATATTTAGATAAATGAATGTCTGATAACAAAGTAAACAGGACACATAATTAAAATATTCCGAGCATGTATAATATTACTTAATTTATTCTTTAGAATTGTGCATATTTAAAACATGAGTAAATCATCAAAATCCCAAGACTCAAAACGTGACATATGGCACAATTAATTATTCATGTAATTTGGTTGAATATACAATTAAATCAAGATATCAGTGCTCGGTAGTTTAAATCTGTCTATATAGCAGGAACTGTATTGTTGACATTCATGTTTAATACACCCACTACTGACTTAATTAGTACAGAATACACAGAGCTCAAGCAGTTCAACTGACCTTCAATTTATTATTAAAGTTATACAAAGATCACAATAAAATCATTGTAATACATTTCATTGATATAACAATCGTATTCAGTATAATTTTGTGCTATTTATGTGATTCAAAAACAAAATTATAATATTATATCAGTCATTAGATACATAATCATTATTTTTTATATAATCATTCATACCAGTAAATTAGTTCAACTTTGTCAAATACTAACATCACTAAGTTAGTTTAAGTTTTGTATACATACATAGTTTTAGAACTAATTAATTATGATGTATCATTAGCATTAAATTTAATAATATACTTAGACTATTCAACATTTTTCTACGATAGACAATATGATTATTATTACGTTGCTTATAGTATGATATATATTTTTTTTAACTTTTTTAATAAATTTTCCCATCCACCTTCAAATAAAGAAAATATAATCAAACTACTTAACCGTTTATTAGCATAATCGGTAGTATGCTTAATAAAAAATTAGAAACGTACTATAAACGTACTATAAACATACTATAAATAATAAATATAAAAATTATACCTACGTATTCAAAAATAAGTAACACTTTACATACCCAGTGAATTATTACAAAATACGGAAATGAAAATACCCTAAATCTAGTCGTAGTACATTCAAAATTGGTGACTACATGACCGCTACGTCACGGCGTAGCACTATCAAATACTAAGCCACAGAAGGGAGAGAGTTTCTATACCTAGACGAAATAATGCCTTATCTAGCTATGTTTAAATATTTACTATCGTTTTCAGTACCAGCAACTATATTTATTTATTTATTTATTTACACACACAGCAATACATAACATTACAACTTCCGCTGGGACGACATACATTTTGTGACACAAAATTACGTACATTAGGTACTTAATGTAGTACATAAATAATTTCATGGTACTATCTTCAGTAGAGTAGCATACACTAGAATTATATAAATGAAAGTACCAATCACCATCGACTTTTTTCAAAATACAAATAAAATACTTCCATGAAAAATACATTTACACCACTAAAATAAATGTAATATATAATAAACGTAACGCATCACTGAATTTTAATCTGGCCTGCCGGTTTTCAAGCCGACCGGATTCTAAAGGCACGGGATGCTACTATGGCTAGGAAAGATGTAAAAATACTAGAGGGATGCAACAGGGATTCTTAGAGGTACCATGTGGTATCCATATGCTCTAACTGAGGAGCGGATATAGTCAAATAAGAAGAAAAAGGTTACTGGCTATAATATGTATATTTCTAGAGAGTCCAGTGCGTTGATGAGGCGTACAGGATTCTCAACATCTCGACGTAAATAAATAGTAAGAATGGAAAAAGGGCTGACTTATATATTCTACTTTTTCTTATATTAAGCTATTTTCTATTATATTTAAGCTTAGTCATACATTTATTAATTTTATATTTTTTGATAATATATTTAAAAACATCCAATAACACCATTCGTGAATCAACGATCGTTTTTATTTATCACATTATCTTATTATAATAGTTGTTTACCATAATTGCTATAATTAAGTAACATTGTCAAAATAACTATAGCATGTATGACATCAAATGAAAGGACAAAAATAATTACTACAGTTTTTTTCTGTCTGTACTAATTATTTCGTAAACTGTTTGAAGATTAAATTGACATTGGTAGGTATCCTAAGGATTATTAGAATAGGATCATGTCACACGTTTAACACTGTTGATTGTATGTATCACAACAAATTTACCTATGTAAGACGTAATGTCATTCTAAGATTCATGACAAGCTCCCACAGCCGGAACATGACCGAAGGCATAATGCCCACATTGTATCCATTGTCTTACCGGGGATTAAATTCAACGGACGGCCAATTTATCCTATGCAAATTCCGTAGACGCAGTGCGATACGATTCAACAACCCGACACAAACATAGGAAACCACAGTTCCACCGAATGGCATTGCTACTATATTACTTTTGAAATTATCTGCCTCTACTACATCTCTGCAAAGTAATGCGCGTACCGGGATCTTTAATACCGGTTAATACGGCACCGGTAAAACCGGGTATTTGATAAAATATAATAAAAATTATTTTTACCAATATAACCGTCATTTGTGTAGAATACATATTTCATAACTAACATTAAGTTATAATTAACTATTCCTTTTATTCAACGAATAATTCACAAGATTTAAGAATGTACCATTTTAATTATTGAACATACATAATTTTGAAAAACATTTTCTGAGAATATATTATAACCAATAGAAAAAATCTTTTTGAAAAAAAGGTAAGCCACCCCGGCAGGTAATAGAACCCTGCATCTCATGGGTTTACGCCACGTCCATGCATTATCTCTATGCTACAAGGTGACGTACTAATTGCGACAAATTTAACTATTGGCCTTTTTAATACCCACTCATCAGCGTTCTTCTAAATCAAGCTATTTTGGCAATCGGTTTTTGTTTTATTAAATCATAGTAGAGTCTAAAAAAATTAGTAAAAAAATAGTTAATTAGACCAACATGAAAAACTTTGCTTACGCGTTAAAAAATATTCTGATAAGATGTAGTTGAAGTAGGTTGATTGAATGAAAAAAAACTAGAATAAGATGGATAAATAATTAAACTGAAATTGAAGAACAGGATCCAGTGAATAAAACTTATGGAGAAAACAAAATTCAAGATGTAATACCGCAACATAAGTTGTTTACTAATTAAGTGAGATACAGAGTTTAAGGACCTAGTTTGTCCGCGAAGATGGTTCAGAAGAAATTGTTGAGCTAATTAGAATTTGTATTATCTGTTGAATGTATGAATAGTTTATTTATTAAGTAAAATATTACAGAGACAAGGGCTCCTAAATTAGCAGCCAAAACATAATAATTAAAGGTTACTGTCGCCACCCGTTTTGTCGATCTTAAAAAAATAACCGGTTTAAAGTTACCTACTCCTGTAATTTTTCTGCTCAGTAGTAAAAATTTGTTTCGCTATGTTTATTTTTCCTAAAAATATCGAGCGGTTGTCGTCCTATATTTTCAAATAGAACGATGTAATTCTACGTCAAAAGTACCAATTTCAATATTAAAAACACCGACATATCGTAAAAATATACAAAAATAACGCTACCATTGTTTTGTTCCGGTATAGCGACCCTGGCTTTTCTACTCGAGAAAATGTATGTTAATATTGCTTCTGTTTGGGCGTTTATTCACAGGATTTTGATTAGACAAGGGCTTATGAATGAGTTCATTAGAGGAATTGAACCATTCTGGAACCTTTTGGCGCAAAAACTATCTCCATTTGGTTTTATGGTCTTTCTTATTACCTATTGTTTGAGGTTATTTGACACTGTTTGCGGAAAATAAAACAACAACAACTTTAGCGTATCTCTTTTTTATTGTATTGATTTGAAAGTAAAAGGCATTTGAAATTGCCTGCAGTTGTTCTATTTAAATATCCCATACAAAATATTTATGAGATGTTTTGACGTATGTATCTTCAATAAAGAATGCTATATTCTTAAATAGTGTATGTTAATTCATTGAAATAAAAAAATAAGTAAATGAAGGCCTCTACAAGCTGATTCAATTTCTCTAGATCCTATAAATTACGTTGTCATATTGAACAATCGATGTTTATCCAGTAGCAATACAGCTGGCTCTGCTAGTAGGTATATATAATTTTCTGACTAATAGTATATAAAAAAATGTATTTGCAAATTAGAATATAATGTCATGTCAAAATTACTAATTATTTTTACAATATATATTTAATCCGCAGCAATAACACAATAATAACTTACTATTCCCTAAAAAATAAGGTTCACAGTACCACTAATCTGTGAAGGTCTATATGCTCTACTTAGGAGTCAAAATTGTAAATTAATAACAGATTTTTAATTTTTTTCCTATTTATTTATTTGAAAAAGACACGTTGAGTACATAACAAATTATTAATTCAGGACGTTCACGACATCATATTTAGAATAAAAATTACAAGTAAATAATAATAATAAGAAAAAACAAGGTAGAGAAAAAAACAAAGCAAAAATAGTTTTATACAAAAGAAATAAAATTAAAAAAAAAATACTAATTTAACAATAAAATAGAATTTAAAAAACAGAATATATAATGGATCGCCAAAAATATCTACATCTCTAAGGAGTGCATTGACCAGCCGCACAGCCCTCGCAATTGGCGAATGGTGAGCCTGACATGAGGAAACAGCTTTCACCCAAAATAGGTCATGGCTGCGACCACGCTTGTAATTTACGGGTGCGTAAAAATGAAAATTTTCTAGAATTTCTTGTATCCTAAATATAAACTAAGATATTTATAATAATTCCACTTGGATGATTACTGTAATAATGAATTATATGTACCTATTGCAGTCTATGCTCTGCCACTATACGAATGAATGTATCAAGCTTAAAGTTATATCGTTGCGTAACATTTTACACTAAACTACGATTACATCTACTTAGTTACCTCGTGCAATAATTAACATTCGTTTAAATCATAATACTGATGATGACATTTTTTCACCATTACTCTATATAAATTTGAAAAGGTCAATGGATCAAAGGTCAATCTTCTTCCACCCTATCACGTCCCAACATTGGGGCATAGGACAAGCACAAGTTGGCGCCACTTCCCTCGGTCCATCGCCAACTTCTGCGCCTCCCGCCATGTCAGACCTGCAGCACGTAGGTCGCTTTTGTAGCGCCGCTGCAGGGTGAGGGAGGGCCGGCCACGGCGACGGAACCCTTGAGGCTATGCCACAAGGGTACGAAATGCCGCACTCTTTGGCGGCATCCGGAATACGTGTCCCAGCCACGTAAATCGTCTCTTTGTGATAACTTCAATCACCGAAGGCTGTTGTGTCTGCTCACGAACTCGGGTGTTTGTAACGCGTTCGTACCAATGTACCCCTAAGATTCGGTGGAGACATCGATTCTCAAAGCTCAAAAGCCGAGACTCTTGAAGCTTAGTAAGATGCAATGTCTTACAGCCATACAGGAGCACAGGTAGCACGCACGCGTTAAACAAACGACATTTGGTCCTCACAGAATACAGCCTTGACCTCCATGCGACTCCAACTTGGTTGAACGCAGAGCCCGCCACACCCATGCGGATTCCAAGCTCACTAGAAATTCCACCATCATTGGCAACCGTGGCACCCAAGTATTTGAATCTGGACACCAGCTCGACGGGAAGACGGAACCCGCAGAGGAGTGTCGGCGTCGATGCATGCAGCACTGCACATGGATTTGGTCTTAGCCGCATTCAGATGAAGACCCACACGTTTCGAGTTCGCGGCGAGCCTGTTCACGCTTACCTCCAACCTTTCGATCGGATTCAATGTTCAATGATCGGATCAATGGGATTAACACTATTTTAATCGTTTTACATACCACTATTTTAAAATATTAGCGGAAATACAAGGTTTCCAAATATAACTTGAAATATAATTGAATCAAATTTTTGTAGTCAATATACTTTAACCGCTATAAATTTTATTTTTTTCTACATGTTCTAATGTTGTAATATTTTTATATTTAAAAAATCTTTAACGAATAAAGAAGATAATATATAAATTTATTATCCGTGAAAATCTGGGATAACCACCCTTCACTCGCGGTCCGTTGAAAGTATTCCCAAAATACGTTCAAAGTGTTTTTCCAGGACATTCATAAATTCTAAATGGCTAATGGACTGAGCCTCACATCATAAATGCTTTCAAATACACAGGGGGCAAGTCCTGCCCTTGCAAAGCTGAGCGGTGTGTATAATTTATATTAGTATAGTATATTCACATAAATACTATTAATGTTAGTCATTTTTGCATTCATAATCACAATGTAATTTATATCTCATCCATATTATACACCGATAACCTAAAATATAACTACTGTATATTTCAGAAAACTAGATTTAATCTATAAGCGCAAGTTCTTTAGTCGAGGCAAAAAACAATAGACAAACTTTATTGATAAATGTGTATAGAAAAAGTATATTAATATACTTAAAAGTTGCATGTTTTTTAATAATTACTCATACTATATTTAAGTGGAATTCAAAAATTACGAGTAGCGCAACGTAGTATGGAAAGTTGCATGTTGGGCATAGCGCGGAAAGATCACAAAATATACCAATGCATAAGGAAGCAGACAAGAGGACGCTATGCGATAGAGGTCGCTAAGCAGATGAAATGACGATGAGCTGGACATGTCGCTCGGTGTGTGGACAACCGTTGAACAAATGTCGTCATTCAGGGGTAGGTATGCAAAGAGCACTAAACGTCCACAGGGACTTATTTTCGTAATTCTGTAAAAATACATCTGAATTAAACGTACTAATAATTTTCTTAAGATGGTTAATCTTCATAAGAATCATTTTCTTACGCTATTTTGGCGATACCTGCTTGAATATGTAATGAGAATTTCAACTTTAATTCTAACAATTAATTTATATTTTATGCTTCCTATTGGACTCATATTTTGCAATCCAAGTTTTGCCTACTGACATCTTTAATTATATACTTAATCAATAAAAAAACCTTTTTGAAATAATATTTTCATTCTAGTGGTTATATATTTCTCAAATATGTTTTCAAATTATATATATGTTCAATAAAATAATGTTACATTCTCAATAAAATAATGTTACATTCTCAATATTTGTTGAATGAAAAAAATAGTTTAATTAAATTTAAATTTCATTACGTACTCTCAGTTTCATAGTAGCAACGCTTTATTGCTTCTTTTTTTATGTGAAAGAGGTGTTTGAATTAAACGTGGTTCAAAATAATTAAAAAATTACATATTTTATTCCTCGTGTAATTCCAGCAGCAGTTCACTGTAGCGTTATTTGTTTTTCATGGTTTTATTTATATGGCAACAAGACTCATCTTTCAAAGTCTATAAATTCTCTATATTTATTTTCGCCGTGCGGAGCTTTAGTCGGCCTGTGGGCGGGTGCATTCATATACGTAGCGCGAAAGCTCAAGCAGGCGTGAATAAAACTCCAATCAACCGTTATACTTTCAAGGGAAATCCGCGGACAAGAGTGATCAATCAGAGCCGCGATATACGGTCGATGTTTATTTTTCATCTTTCCTATGATCGAATACCTGTGGCTCTTGGGATTTGCGATACCATCAAAGGCAAAGATTTACTTTGTTATATTTAAAACAGATATATATCAGTCCAATTTCAGAAATCCTCATATATTCGATAGATTACTGGAATAATGAAAGAAAATTTGTAGTATTTCTTTACAAAATCATTATTATTTGAATTAATTACAATAAATTTAAAAAGCTACATCTAAAACTGTTGTTCCTCCTCTTTATTCATATACCTATGGGTGGTTCACAATAATTATGGATCAAGTCCATCAAAATGAATCCTGAGATATTTAGACTTAAAGTTAAAACTCCTTTTGTAAAATTCAGGAATGTTCTAACAGTATATACGTACCATATTTTGATAGTATGTATATAGATCAATTTAAATACATAGTCGAAACATAAAGTATATTCAGGCTTTATTAGCAAATACCTCTTTATACTGCTGAAGGAACTGTCAAAATGGACATGATTCACATTCAATTTGATGTCTTATCAATACTAGTATTGCCTTTATGGGGAAAAATGTAGAGCAACGATTGTGATATTAACAAACAATATAGAAATCTGTTTTATCAAGCGACTGAAACAAAAAATTCGAATATTATGAAAATTAGACTTGATCCATAATTATTGTGAACAACACATATATTGTATAATTTAGATGTTTTAATTAAAAATCCATAACTAGTAAAAACTTTAGTTTAAAAAATTCCTGATTATGCAGTCTTGATAAGAGATGGCAAAAACAGCATACCTAACTTAAATCAGGTTATGTAAAATATATATTATATTTATTAGATTACATCAATATTTTACAAAATCCAACCCAGTTTATTTAAAAATCATTAAATTATTCACAATATCATCGTAATAATATAAACAAATGACATTATAAAAACCTAAAAAAAAAACAATAATTTTATTTCAGCAAAAGAATAAATATATCATAATATAAGAAAAAATATTTTATTTATGCGTCATTATAGAATAATAATATTATATTACGCACACGAATTATATTTACAATAATTACCATTCATATTTATGGTTACATTGAAAATTTATAATATAAATGATACTACTTTATATCAAAATGCACTCTGAAAATGTAGAAATTAGGTTGTTATACCTATTAGCAATAAAATCATAGTAAGTGTGTCGTTAACTGAAGTCATTATCTTTTCGACTCAGAATGCGAACGTACACCCTTTTGCGTATCCTAAATTTTAATGTTATTATACATCAACATTTTATGTTTTATGTGTAAAAATAATTATACATAAGACTATACCAAGCAAAAGAAAATAATATTTGGAATCATTTTTTGTTCCCGTCGTATGTCGACTGGTTATTCACAGTGCGGTAAAAAATATTTTTGAATGAATATTTTGTATACTAGAGGCGCTATTTAGTAGACTATAGGAAAGGGATGATTAGATACTGGGGGGCATTATACAGAGATTCAATCCAGATACTAACCTTTGATGTTGATAAGGTGGGCTGGCTTCGTATTTCTGCACTCAGATAACTAGTATGATCATTCTCAAGGTTACACTGTACTTATGGTGGCTAGATGGTATGAATTTTTTGAGTTTAATTGATAGGCGCGGCGGCCATATAATTGTCGCTCGTAATGGTTTTATGATAGAGTCACTAAATTGTTTATAACATGCCTGGTTACACAGCAATAATTTTGGCAGGTAGGTAATAAATTTGTATAGGATTAGCACTACCATAATTGGCCCAAACTATACTATCAATCATTAACGTCTCGCCATTTTTTTAAATGGAATAATATTCATAATATATCGTAGAGGGCCTTTGAGTGTAGTATTTTTTTTAATTGTTTTGCAAAGTGAAAGTTTACTAATTTTCATTTGTAATTTGGGATATTTTTTTACACTCTTTTTAATAAATTTTTATTTTTAATTAAAGTTTTTTAATATATTGTATTAGGTATCTACTCTTCATAATATAAAAATAAAACCAATAATCTTTCGTAATTAATCAATTAATTTTCGTAATCAGAAACTTGAAAATCGTTACTCGGATGGTAATGCGAAGACAATAGGTCGGATCCTCATTAGTGTTAACACATAAACTAACTAAAATTATATGTTTAAGTCCTTAATAATATCTTTTTGTAGTTAATTAATTATTCAAAAATCACTTTAAGTAAATAATTTGATACTTAGTCATTTATTCCCTAAAAAAATTGTTTGTGAAAGGCAAGCTTTAAAATAATCTAAATATGACCATGACGAAATAATATAATTTAATTGTACAGTTTGTATAATTGGTAACAATCCGCAGGTTCTCTCTGCCGTAAGGACGAAGCAACTTATTTCCGATATAATAGGCCGCTTTATTCTCGAGTCTCCGTAAGCCTTCTTTCTTAGCTGCCTCGCTTCAAACGAAATGTATTTCAAAGTAATAATAGGTTTTCATAAGCGTTGCACTTTTCTTAGGCGTCGCGGCGGTAGAGTGCTGAGCTGATAAACTTTGTCAATTTGTCTTTTTTACGTGCCAATTTATCCAAGTATTTGCAGCAACGGAAAGCACGGAATGAGTTTTTTTGTATTGAAAGTGTTGCTTATATATATTTTCTTTCATTGAATTTATCGAAAGAGCTCCCGCCTTATTTCTCTCTGTGTTGATTTTACGAAAAGAATATTAAAGAAAACCAGAAAGTTGGGTATACCATTATCATCATCATCATCATCAAGCTCAATTTTCTTAGTTATTACGTATTTATTTCAACGCGTATTCATTCCTCGTCAGCCAATATACTAAAAGTTGTATACCAATATAAATTTCTTTAAATTAATAACATTATTAAACATTTTTATTAAATTAATATTGAAGACACACGATTTAAGATTGTTATTATAGAAAATATGACCTTCCCAGTACATTTACTTAGTAAGATAATATTGATTTACGAATAGACGTAGCATATGAAAAATAAAAATATTAAATGACCTGTTCATAGATATCTAGATTTAGTTATATAAATTATATTATTTCTTAAACAGATGAAATATAAAGAATGTTTTTTAAAAATTACATCTACGATCATTTGTTACTGTATCCTGCTTACACATTTGTTTATTATATGGTTTAGGTATATTATGTACCTATCATCGTAAACGGCCTGATAACCTACAGAAAGAGAGCGGAGGACCATGCAGGGTGGAGAAATTTTCTTGAGGACTGTACCGCAGAAGACAATGTTGCTAAGCCGAATGGGTACATGAGACTTTTTTTTACCGAAAATGAGTTATTTATGAGGTTAGATTATTCAAAATGTCATCGTCAGCATTCCAGAAGTACGTGAGCAATATTTGTCTTATATCATATTACCGAAATACCAACTATATTTGGTACGTCATATAGAGAAAAATATTTGGCGAAGCCAACATTTTAAATTTCTCTCGTGTAATTTTTCAAATTTCTACTTGCGCACTTTGGCTCAGAAAACTTGATTTAATGTATATAGTTGAAAATATATGTCATGGGTCCCGGATTCGAATACTGGGTCTGATAAATTCAAGTGTTGTTTTTCAACGTGTTTGGATCCAGAGTATGTAGGCTTAATACGTTCATTAAGTGACGAAAATCTATTTCTCGTAAAAACTAAAAACTGTTAACAAACAACATTCACTTTAAATTATAGTCTTCCTAGGATTATACATGGTAAAAAAGTTGAAATAATGAACTCGGTAATTGTAGAAAAAAATTCCTTATATTTTTGACATATCCTACCAACGAGCTCTATTTAATATTGAAATTTTGTATGTAAGAGAATGGCATGGTATATCAATATAAATAATACAGAATATTATCCCGAGTAGTAAATAAAATATGAAAATATAATTTCAATACGGAACCGCTTACCATGAATACTGTTTTCTTGGGTGAATGGATGTATATTGTCATTAATCATTTCAATAAAACATTCTTTAGAATTTTCCATAATAACGGTGAATAACGGAATCTCGAAATTTCTCTACCATTTGTTAAATATAAGAATTTGGATGGAAGATTATTTAATTTCCTTCGATTTTTTTCAACTCATTTTTAATTGGCGCTGTATACGTTTATTCGCGCGGACAATAATTAGTGGAATCTTTTACCTTCCCCACATTTAATGGAAAATATTTTATTTTTTTTGAAAATGGGAAACTTTTTTTACAACCCATCCCTTCAGGAATTGAACAGATGTATGAAAAGCGCGACTGTAGAATGTGATTTATTTTTGCTTTTGAATACTGAATGTGAATCTCTCAATTGTGACAGCTGTCGTAAACATACAAACTGCAGATACAAACATAAAATACAACAAAAAAACACAAAATATGTATTTTTATTATATATTTAGCGGAAAATACGACTAATTTGAAAATAATAAATAAAATAACTCGTTAATGACCATACATGATAGTTGGTAGGTTTTGGCTTCCTTCAATAACTCTACTGGTCGCTTATCTATTATGTATCTCAATAATACGTTACTTGATTGATCCACCTCAAGTATTGATTTTAGTATTTGTAATACAGAATCCTACAATTCCATGATCTGTACATACTAAATTGATAGCACCAGAATGACAGTCATAATAAATAATGATAATTACACGTAAAAAATTGGTCAAAGGTTTCCACGTGACATGGTTTACAAAGAAAAAGGACCGAAAAATTCTTCACGTAAATGTAAACCAGTATCACAACCCCGGGAATTTAAAAAAAGATACTAATAATAAACCTATCTATATTTATTTTTTTATGATAACGACACTTATTTTAACTTTTTATTCTGATTATGCATACTGAAATAAATCAGACCTTAATTAACTTAAAATATTGGTTAAATAATATTGCCTGTTAAAATAAAACCAATTAACGAAGAAAAGCAATAGCCTTAATAGCACTCATTTGTCAACAAAATTAAATAACACGTTTAAATAGTTTAACAGGCAAAAACAATAGACACGATTAATTACGTGGTTTGGCAGTCTTCAACGTGACGTTGCCGATAGAAATATTAACATCAAGCGTCGACTTTTGTTTGCTGTTTATTTCAATGTTTTGTTTGTAATATTACGATCTCTTTTTATATTGTTTTACAAAAATCAGAGTCAATACTAGTTAGTAATTTATAGTCTGTTTTAATGCTCTACATTTATTAATCACCTTCGTAAAACATTTTCTTTTCATTGAAAATGCCATCTTTATTTTCATTTATCCTTTTAATTATTAAAGTAGTACATAATTTACAAACAAATAAGACAGTCACTATCATCAATGTTTGCTGTCGACAAAGCCACATTTATACAATATTATAAACTATTTATTGTACATGACCATGTGTAACCGACTTATCATTAATATTTTTTCTATACACTCTACTCTTAGACCAGCTATTGCATTTATATACCTAACAGTAGTCTTCATCACATGTTCTCTTGAGAACAGCATCTAGTATATAATTAGCATAATACGTAGAGTAATAAAGAAGAAAGAAGAGTCCCAGTAACAATATAATATCATTTTTTACATTAACTAAGGATTGTGTGATTTTTACTTAAATTTCCAACCAGAGCATAATATCGCCGATAAAGAAAGTAAAGATTATATTCAAAGTTTTTTTTACATATTATTAAAATAACTTACTTCCAACCCGTTAAATCGTTGTTATGGGCTTAAAAATTACTGAAAAAATATCTACACTTTGCAATTATTCCACATCGGATGTGTAAGATTGTTAAAATAACTTGATAGAACTAAAATTTGAAAGAATGACTAATAATTGTTTTATATATTATAATAATTAAGCTCGCGCTAAAGACTAATGATATCAATAGCTGACTATACCGTTCTTCAAAAATATCTATCTTTAGCGCTATCTTTCCAGTTGGTAACACTGAGCCTTTCTGTTTCCTCCCTTGTCTGTTGACGTTGATTTCAACGCTACCCTGCCATCTCTTCCGGGGATGGCCCAGGGGTCAAATACTTACCGGGATTTCTTAGGTATTATTAAAAGCTCATAACATTTATAATAATTTAATTATGTTATACATAATAGATTACTTATTCTATCATAATTAATCTAGAATAGTTCACCTTTCAGCAGATATATCGTCTAAAAAATAATAATTTGATTAATATTATATTCCTTCAATGTTTATAGGGTATTCTTATAAATTTAGATACAATTATTACATACATTTAATTATATGTATTTCTTACATTATGCATTCACTTTCAGTTTAATTAACGTATCTAGGGTACCTATTCATTTTTTCATATTACATAGATATAAACAAACGATTTAAAAAATTTTAATACACAATTTAAAAATACTGAAAACAATACAGAACGGACGACAGCTCAGGGGCTAGAGCAATCACCTGAAGAGAAAAACTATGAGTCGAGTTCCACTTGACCTAACCATTTTGAATTATAATATATGTTTTGTTGTTTTTCAAAATTATTCAATGTCTTAATCTTGATCAACATGCTAATAATTTTAAACACATACCATAGGTAATCGTTTAATTTCAGTTCAAATATTTCAGAATTTTTGATAATATTATGAAATCAATGACTTGTGGGTTTTTTTGACGTAAAATAATGAAGTTTTTACGTAAAGGTCAGATCTTGCCCATAGAAGAGAGTGGTCATCTTTATGCATGGCTTGGTATTAAAAACTACAAAGCAAAGATTTCTCGAGCGACAAAGGAAACTGGGACGGTTTTCTTTCAAAAGCGGATTTCGTTATTTTTATGAAGCGGAAAATATGAAGCTTTTGCATGAATAATTCTGCACCGAGAAACTTGTATGTTCAAAGAATACAGTACAATACTTTTAGTCAATGAACTCAGTACACAAATCTATATTCCAGTGCTTCCCATCGAGCTTTTAATGTATATTCAATTAATATTTTTAAAAACCTAAATATTAGAGATAGATAACGAAATAAAACCATCATTTTGACATTTTGACAAATTTCAATAATACACCTATCCAATTCTAAACAAATAATATGGTTTAAATAATAATAAAATTGAAAAATTCAATAAGTTAGACTATTTTCAGCTTAATGATGATAGCCTCCCATATTTATTGACAATAAGCTAACCCAGGGGTTGGCAAATCGTGGCTCGCGAGCCACATGCGGCTCTTTGAATATTGGCGTGCGGCTCTTTGCCAAATTCCTAATTATAAAAAAGGTATGATTGTTGTCGTTTTAAATCCGTCCATTGCAAAAGTCGACAAATTAAATTTCCCTACATTTCATATTGACGCGAGCACTTTGAAATAGATTTTTTGTGGATTTAACAAGCAAAGAGTTATGTAGCTCCAAATTTATAGGTCTTTCCACCAAAATTGAGGATTTGGAGAGAGAAAAATGCAATTTAATTTCACAACTCAGCGGAGCACTCTAAAAGATCTACATAATAAGGTAGATACTACGATTTTTAATACATGGTATAGCTCTTCGAACACATATTCGAGTCTACATAATATGTATGTGACCAATCATTTTCAAACATGAATAATATAAATAGCATTTAGAGAAGCCAAATAACCGATGAGAATTTGGTGTCGCGCCTAAAATTGAAAACTACAAGTTACATACCAAGCGTACAGACACTCTCCAAAGAAATGCAAGGACGGTCATTGTTCGGAAGGAATGCGTGAAAATTGTATGTAACTCATTTTCTCTAAAAAGTATATTTATAATTTCAACAATAAAAAAACGTATATTTGCGTTAGTTTTATTCGCAAAATCTTCTTCATTTGATAAATAAACAATAACATTCACTGAAATAAATCATATATATAAAAATATATGTATGGCTCTCGAAAAAAAATTTAACCGTTGTGATACTCATATTTGTCTCTTTTGGTCCAAGAGTTTGCCGACCCCTGAGCTAACCCAACAAATTTTAAATAAATAAAGTGAAATTATTAGTTTTAAACTGTATTAACGATGATTCTTATCCTAAAATAGCCGTTAATAAATTTTAAAAAAATACTGTCAAATGGGAATAGATAGTTACATGATATCAATTAATTTAATAATGTATATATTTTTCTTCTTCGATGGCGCTACAGCTCAAGTCGAGCCCTGGCCTCCTCCACTGCCGTCCTCCAGCCGGAACGGTCCTCGCACGTCTTTTCCAGTTCCTGATTTTAGCAGCTGGTTGCCATCTTTTATAATGTTATCACCCCATTTTGTGCGTAGCTTTCTCACTGGCCTTTTCCCCCTTGGGTTTCCTTTGAGGATCTTCTTCGGTATCCGTGACTCAGGCATGATGGCCTGCTCAGTTTAGCCTCTGTAGTTATATGAACGTGGAGAGTTTTGAATCTTGGTATAAGCGGCATAGTTCCGTGTTGTACCTAGATAGAATAGAATTATTCTTCACTCTCCACCACCATTCATGGATACGTATGTATTAATGTATATATAGAGAGTTTAAATAACTTGAAAGGTGGAAACTGAGTCTCATACGAAAAAATAAATCAATTTTGACATATAAAACTCATATAAATTCTAATACCTACCAATATTTGTTAATATTGCATACTAAAAATCGTAAATTACCATATTTTATCCTAAACGAAGCATATGGGTCTCTAAAGTTTAGATGTATTTTTCAACGATAAATTGATGTCAGTCACTTACTTAACACTGGGTCCAAACTCAGATTTAAAAAAGACATTTTAATTACATGTATTTTATAGTGATTTTGATTATAGCGGCTTAAGCGTTGGACTATAACGCCGTGGGTCCCAGGTTCGAATTGTGGGTCTGGCAAGTACACATATTGTTTTTCAATTTGTGGGTGTCAGGGTATGGACCTAATAGGTTGAGCAAGTGGCTGACATCCACTTCTCGTAAAAAACAAAATCTGTCAATATAAACCTCTACTCTGTGGAGGCCCATATGATCATATTAGGATCGGACATGGTCGAAAGAAAGAATAATTTCTGAAATTTTTGAAACTCAATTTTCGTAGCTATCTTACTTTCTTCGTAATTATCGTTTATGAAAAGTATATAATGTATTAAATATTAAATTTTTCAATTTAAGTAGGTATTATCTATCTTCTTTCATAATATTATATAGCCTTTAAAATGTCGGAAAATTGATGAGTCTCGTAAAGTCAATGTGCCATAAAAACCATTCATCATTTTGATATTTTTTTGGGAACGACTTAAATTATATGTGACTCGCACACTGACTTTTGTTTTATCACTTTGGTTAGAAACGAAGCGTTCCCGTTTTTAGAGAGAGCATAATGGATGTATGCGGTTTAATCTAGTAAAAAAAAATCCAATTTTGCCATCGACCGTTCGCGATCAATCAAGATGCGGCTGTGAAAAACTCCGTATAATAATGATCTCGTGCCTACATATTTTATTACAGTGAGTTGAATGAAAAAACATGTGATTTGTTATGTTATACGAATTTCAATTTTAATTGATTTTCCATATCCTATTGTACATAGTAATTTCAAAGACATTAATTTGTTCTTTTTATATTATGATTTATCAAAAAAAAATTTAATATAAAATAATTCTAAATGCCAAATCAACGATAATGGTTCCCGTCTGGTAGATGTCACATCCATAAATGGTCTTATGATTGGTGGTAGTCTTTTCGGTAGTGGAAGGAGAGTGGGCATTATTCCGGGATGCCATAAAAAACTCTGCAACTGCTGCCGTAGGAGAACGGCATACGCATAAATCGGACTGGATGTTACCTCACACATGGGTGATTGAGAAGAAGAAGCTCTTGAAAGGATTGCGACACACCCGTGCGTACAACCCACAGCGCATCGCAGAATACCAAGAAATGTATCACGTGATAAAGCGTTCAGCTCGCCACGATAAGCGCTGACACCTGGATGACTTTATTCGGGATGCGGATTCTGCAACCTGCGGCAATAATCTAAGTGCTCTCTTCCGCATTAAGAGAGCGATTTTCGGTAGTAAACGCCTTACGCAACTTTAAAGGTCACGGCAACCCTCAGTGACTAAAGTAATCACGAAGAGACGCTTCACTTGACCAATACATGTGTTCTGGAAGCCACCAGAGAGTACAACACTCAGGTACAACCTCAAGGGTTCCATCGCTGTGGCTGTTTCTCCCTCACCCTGCCGTGGTGCTATAAGATCTACGCACTGCAGTCAGTGGCGAGAGGCACAAAAGTTGTTGATGGACCAAAAGAAATGACGCGAACTTGTACTTAGCCTATTCTCCAACGGGTGGGACATAGTAAAGTAGTAGTAGTAGATAAATATAACGTTATCTAGTTATAATCCATAAGTTTACCATTCATTTAATTTAACAAAACTTACAATTCTACTTATTTTTCTCATACATTTTACTTCCTAAGTGGAGTAGTACTTTATAATGTTCTTTCGTCTTTCCAGGCCTTACCGGTATTCCGTATCTCCTCTAAATCCAGTCTGTAAATGGTATTTAACAGCTTTCCAAATGCTTAAATACACATTATTCAAAAAAAAAAAAAAAAACGACCCAATTGTGACTCTCTTAAAAAGCATTCGTTGCTGCTGCTAAATTCTTTTGCCTAATGATGTGTCAATTGTATTATTATAGATTGTTATTTATTTTTTATTATTTTTATGTTAGACATTAATATTTTAAAGAAATAATAAACAAATACTATTATTTATATTAACATGTTTATACCAATTATATATGTACTATAATGAGTTATAATAAAATATTTAAGGAAATTGTTGTAAAAAAATTTAAAAAATACAATAAAAATTTATAAAGATAGTAAACCACTACGTTCGATACTGAAGCATGTTATGAGTGAAGGTGGTATTTATTGACTTATAAGTTAGGAATGGTAAAGTTGTTAGCCATTCACCAACTCAATTAGTCTTTACACGATTGAATTGAATGAAATATGAATTGAATTGAATTGAATAAAAAACGTGGTTTTGTTGACCAGCCGTTAATTTGAAAGAAAATTATTGTTTTTTTTATTTCCTTGTACATTACCTACCTACTATTTTTAAAATTATTTTACTTCCTAGATTTTTATAAAATTATTTCTAACTATTTGAAATGTTATATTGGATATAATTATTATTGATAATAATTTTAAACTATACTTACACATTTTAAAGTATTATTTTATTCAGTATATATTTTTAATATAAAATAATATACGTATGTACATATTATTATGTATGCTGTCTGTATATTATAAATGATCTGTAATATTTTACCATAACTTCAGATAGTGGAATGGTTTTCTTTTTTGTTAAAAAAAATATCTTCAATAATTATTTCGCAGCATGAACTGTAAATGAGAGTTAGCAGTTAAATATGATTTGAAATACAATTTTAAAATACTTTTTCGAAAAATTCTTTTCCGTATTATTTTTTCGTATTCCTGTAAGAAATCCGGCTCCATATATTATTTTTATCAAGAGCTGTAAGACAGTTACCTTGTAATCTGCCTTTTGAAAAATAACGCCACTTGAATTGAAAGGAAAAACATTAAAATGGGTCAAGCGTCTGAACTCCAATTGTCAAAGGGGAAAAAATCAATAAATCAATTGCAGTTTGGTCTGAAAGCTCTCTATTTGAGTAGAGGTTTCCGTGTACATGTTGATCAGTTAACAAACACTGACTGACATTTAGGTGAAAAACATGTCTACACTTTTTAATTAAATCGACGCTGAGAGGCTTAATTTATAAAACTATGTGCCAATACAATAATTTTATTATCAAAAATATTACGCATAATATTTTTCACGTGTACTGTTTATTTGCACAGATTAATTAATATAATTAACAATATTTCAAAAAAACCTAAATAACAGATTTTATTTTAAATTTTCTACGCTGAATATACTTGGTTTTAAATACCATAGTATTTAATATATATCTATACGACCTTATTATTATGTGTAATGTTAGTAGAGTATACGCTTTATAACTTTGCACTTTTTACTACACTAATACGCCTGATTACGTCGCATAAAATAAAATCAAGTGATATTTATTTGTATTAATATATATACAGTAATAAATAAATATATATATATTATATGTATACAAAATATGTTTTCAAAATATTCCACCATTTTCATCCTTAAGTCGGAGTGCAAAGTTATGAAGAGGCAACTCTAACTTCGCGATTGTTATATAGTAATTTTACGAAGCAAACTATTAAAATAACGATAGGATTATATAATTTTATGGTTAATTTTATATAAGTTACTGTTATAGTTTCTTATATCGGTTTGCAAGTGGAAATTAAACTAGAGTCTATATTCTATAAACTGGCGTGCTAGTTCCCCCCCCCCCCCACTTTAGCATCTATCTTGTTCCCTCCTATTAAAAACTTGCAGCAGTTGAACGCGATGGTACAATGCTTTCCATGTGACGTGTACGTCAGTTATCAAAACTATTTATTTGACTTTTACTCGTATACATTATAATAAATAAAATGTAATCACAGAATTGTACATAACATATCTCTTAAATTAATAAAATTTTAAAGCGCTTATTTAAAAGAAGACTTTTAATAGTCCATTTTTATAATACTACACAATACGTAAAAAGACAAGTGAACAACATAGACCCTTGGAGGTGCTGTGAGATACCCTTGTGTTCCACCTAAAGAGCGGACATTTAATAGGAGAAGAAGGTAAACAATGATATATATCATTATTATCACATTTTTATTTTATATAATATATTATATTCGATGAAAAATCTTATAGCATCGTAATATAAAATTAAGTAAAAAGCCTTACAGCTTGAATTGAGAATTTATCGATATTCTTTAATATTCAGAAGCAGTATCTAAAAATAAAAAGCTAAAATTACGGTTGATAAATGGAAGTATAGTGTGAAAGTTTCACGTTGTGATTTTTAATCATAATAATATCATACCGGATTATAAAATTCAAAATTCTCAAAAATGATATTGAAACGTATAAAATTGGCCATTTTTGATACTGAAAATTTCATATCAGCAAGCTTAACATCGTGTGGTAATAACAAGACGGCGAATAAAAAAAGATAAGGGGAAAGCAATAAATAATACAGGCGGCGTTCTTTTTTATTTCCGCCCAAGTTTTTCCTCCCAAAATGTACCTAATCGCTATAAAAATATCTTTCCGTTGTCATCATCCGGCCGAGAATCTTGATCAAAACTAAATATACCATATATATATCTATACATTACACTCATGTCCACTATCATGGTTCGATACGTATATACCATGTTCTAATCATATAACATTTAGTAGATAGAACAAAAAGAATGTTCGCAATATTGGCAAATATCCATTATCTTATAAGAAGCTTTATAATAATTTATAATAATGAGTAGTTGGGTATCTTTATCTTACCAGTAAATGGTTCAAAAGACACGTAATAAAAAAATTAATTTCATACATAAGTTATTATTTGTGTTAATTTGTATTGAAATATTATCAAAACTATTAGCTTTGATCAGTATTATTTCTCACCAGAAGTTGAAGACCAGCTTTACTAGAATATATAAAATTTTATGATATGGACCGACTTTCAGAATATTAAATAATTTTCAATTTGTATTTTTTTCTACTGTATTAAAAGCTTATGAAATATATCTAGCAATTAATAATGTATTATACTAAATTATTTCAGTATTTTTTAATTGTATTCTCTTTAGTATGTGAGTAATATCTACAAACAGGTAAAGTAGTAAAAATGTTAATTATAATAAAAAAATATTGACAGCGATAAAATTGCTAATATTTTCAATATACCTATACATAATTATCTATCAAAAAAATTAAATATAGTTATTACCCTGTCTTGGCATTTTGCATGATACCCTATCGATTACTTGCTTCATAACACATTTTTGTTTAGTTTTATAATAC
The DNA here is from genome assembly GCF_057557595.1 of Rhyacophila brunnea. Classification (NCBI taxonomy): domain Eukaryota; kingdom Metazoa; phylum Arthropoda; class Insecta; order Trichoptera; family Rhyacophilidae; genus Rhyacophila; species Rhyacophila brunnea. The sequence continues at coordinate 27,358,926 of NW_028233350.1, forward strand.
ACAAATTTGGTTATTAATATACATAATTTGGAACACCTCAAAAACGTACATAACATGAGAAAAACTTCGATACCCATATTTGATAAAGCTTACCAAATGAGCAAAATACGTATCGTAGATCAATTTTTACATGTGGTGAATACCATGTGAAAAGTTTATTTTATATTTTTTAAAAAAATCGGCGTGTCTACGCGCGATAGAAGTTTTACTTCTTTGGCGTAACAAAAAAAAAACAAAACCTGTGATAAATTAGATACTTTGACTAGCTCTTAATTATCTTGTTAAATTACACAGTCAAGAAAAAGGACCGGTTATTGGAACGCCGTTGGTTTATTTTTACACACTTTAACTTATATTACTAAATTATATAATGGTTTCTCATTGTTTTTATTTTTAAAGTACAAACTGTCTATCTGACGTTTAATCGTTTGTTTGCGTAAGGAATTGCAAATGGCCGACAATAATAAATTCGCTGCCTAGGCAACGGAACAATTCTAAGCTAAAATATTATACAGTATAATCGTCACGATTGCAGTATCATACTGTGGCGTAAAGGTAGTGCGTTCGGCTGATAACCGAACAATCGGTGGTTCGAATCCAATCGAGTGCGTTTTTTTTCGTGTGAAAAAATAAATTATGTGTTACATGTCACACGCCAAAAATACACTCTGATCTGATTTCTCAAACGCGCCAAAAGAAGTATAACTTCAAAAAAGACTTATGTTACCAAATATGTTCAAAGTATACGTGAATCAACACCGTAAAGGTTACAGCTATTACCAAAATATGATTTCATCTATTATATCGACCAGTTTGGTCGTTTCTTTGAATAAATCATACGTTGAACAAAAAAATATTATGTGAATTTTTCTCGACCCGTGCACTTATATGCAAACTCTTTGGCAATACTTCACTGTAAATTATAAATAAATCAAAATATACTGACTACTTAAATTTTCTAAATATAAGTGCTTTTAGCTTTAAACTCTAGTAGTATACTTAATTATCATGTTTAATGTAAAAAGTGAATGACTTTTATTATATCCCCCGTGAGGCTTCATCTAATTGAATCGGAGTCTCGAAAAAGCTAATGCGGCCACCGTGCAATTCCTCACTATCTAGCGCAATAAAATAATCCAGGAATCGAGTGAAAAATGTTCGTTATTTGTACTTTTTGTTAGCTGTCGATTTCTTTAAACTTCTAGCAACAAACTAAGTAGTAGCATGGTACTTTTTTACACTAAAGAACTACTTTTGCTGATTGAATTGCAAGCTTGATCCATTTTTTTTCAGAAACGAAAAGAGCTTAGCCAATATTTGAAATGGAAATTTACTTTAGTCTACTGATTTAAAAAGGTAACCTGCATACGTATAAAACGTTGAAAATTTACTGTAATTTTTTTAATATTAAGTTTAGTTTAGTAATAAAATATAATGTGATTTTTTGATAAATTGATCAACATTTATTATATAAATAGTATTTTCGTATTCATAATATTATTATAAATAATAATAAAAATATCTATGAAATATCGTGTATATTTTTGGTACATTCGTAATTTTAAGTGTTAAAAATACAAAAGTATATTAATTATTGTATACACTTTAATTAACACTAACTTTCAATTTATCCAAACATATTTAGAGAATATTTCTTAATGTACATATTATTATCTCAATAATAACCATGACCGGTTTCGCCAATTTCGATTGCAAACCTATGTAAAATAAATTTAACTTGCAATAAAATTTAAATTTTATTTATTTTTATAAATACTTAGTGAAAATTACAAATTATTAATTTAATACGTTCACAACATGACATTTAGAAACAAATAAATATTATTAAAACAATGTGAATACAAAAAATATAAATTAAATACAAGGAAGTACACCGAATGAGCTAAACAGACCCTATTTTAAGAATTTATAAAATAATGCCTACCTATACTCATCCTCGCGCCGGTGGAATATTGTCAATATCCGAAATGATTTGGTTGAACAGCGTCCCAATTGACATAACCAATAGCATGTTAATTATGCACCTTGGGAGAACAAACAACTGACCGATTTCTAATATAGTTATCAGGGACACACAGGTCAATACTACTAAGAATGACAGAATTCTCATTTTCACCACGTATATAAGTCGGAAAAATACGAGGCCAAATATAAATATCGTCAAGTGTTTAAGCTACAGTATGTAAGCATACCTAAGAGGAAACCGGTTGGATAAAGCCATGGATAGTATCCATACAACCTCAAGTAAAACAGTCTCACAAACTTATTTTTCTTTTCTTCACAAAGTCACTCCACAATAAGGTAAGTATATGTTGTTATAATTACGTGGATTAAGCGCTGCCTACATAACATTTTATTTTATTTTGGTTAGTAAAAATGGAGTTTACAGTTTGTCAATTCATTTTCAACTCGCTATATTTGGAAAATGAGTTTTTTTAAATTACCACGTGCTAAATGTATGTAGATTTAATATCAGTTTAATATGCATTAACATATCTTTTTTTAATTATCCACAAGTCTTGGTTACTCGGGTATTGGCTCTGGTCGTATAAACCAACATCGTGTAATTTTGGTTTTAATGTTCAAACTTGATTAATCCAAAACTTATAAATTGCACTTTCAAATTGTTAGAACTAGGACGACGAATCTCAATTCTGAAGTGTTAAATCGCTGAAAATGGACTTAAAACGTAGTACCTATATGTACATTTAGTGGCAGAACCTATCGTATTGAAATGTAACATGTTTGTCAACATCTACTTTACAACGTTATGTTTTTTTTTGGTGCAGTCACAGGGTTTTGGAACGTTGTTTTATAGAAAGCTTGACGTAACAAAATTACGCGATCTGATTTTAAATTGTAGCTAAATACCACAAAAAAATAACTATGTATACTAGTGCAGACGCAAACAAAAAGACACTTTTTTCGTTAAAACTATATATATATATATATATATATATTCTAAATATCTGCCCCTAACGTAAATAAAACAATGACCCATTGAATTTGTGTTTCAAGTATAATACAGTAGCACGTTTATTATTCTATACGGTGTACTAAAACGTTTAACATTGTTTTTAAAACCACGAACCAAGATTGCTATGTGTAAAACAGCAAGCGGAAACGTAACGGCATGCCTCCCATTCCGTTCAGATGAGGATCATAGCGGTTCAAGCCTCATCTCTTTCGATTCAATCCCGACGCCATCTTAATTCTCGATCCACCGCCTCTAAGACATCTGGAGCGGACGTGCCGGGGAAACAAAACGTTGTGGTTGTTAGCGCAGCGGCCTCCCTCTACGCGATCGCCCGCGCCGTAGTATCGCATGCTACGCCAGGGGTGATATCGTAGAAGCTTGGCCACCGTAGCAAGAGATAACTGTTAAGATTGTATTAGCATACAAAATACTAAGGACTATTTATATGACTTTATTCGTTCATTACCCATTTAGTACGTTATTGAATTTTATTTTTTTAAATCTAATTGGTCTATTTTGTCATTTTATTTTAATCGTTTTATTTCTGACCATTTAAGTAAAATACTATTAAAAATTAATCAATTAAAATTTCATACTCAAGTCGTGAATACTGTGTATTTAGACGTAAGTGGTAGAAAACTATAACAAACAAAAATAATAACAATATTGTAATATATATTTAAAAAACATACCTATAGTGCGCCAAACAATGCATGACAATCTGTTCTACATGTCACATTTAAATTAAATGATCACTAATACTAGTAGGTATAAATTATTTGCCGTCGCTTTATATTAACTTTACTTAAACTATATTACTTATACGCCCATGATGACCAAGCGGTTACCGCATCGGCATATAATGTCAAAGGTCCCTGGCTCGAATGCCGGGTCTGAAAAATGTACATGTTGTTTTTCAATGTGTGTTTGAACCCTTAGTATGGATCAAATTGGGTAACTCAAAAGGTAACAATATAATATATTAAAATCTCCTACATAAACTATCAACGGTTTCTTCGACTATTTGTCGTGTGTCATGTTAATTTGGCACACAGATGGTAGAGCGATGACAATACTTTCTATTAAAACTTGAGACAGTCAAGTCTTCCAAAACATTGGATCCGCAAATAATGTTGTTGCAAAAAATACTTAAAATATAAATATAAATTGTAATTTGTTAACTATTATTTTAAAGAAAATGCAATGTTGCCAAAATATGATTTGACGAATTGATAATTAAATATAATTATCGTATTTAGACGACTCTGTACTGAGAAAAGAAAAATCTTTGTCTAAAAATTACAATGGCGTATTTTCGATGTACTTATCATAATTTATAATGTAACCCATCTTAATTTAACTTACACAAAAATCATAATCGTACCTTTAATTCCCAATGGACCAATTTCAAAGATATTTCTTTGCATATAATCTGTTATCTATCTGATTTATTAGTCCCTATATAATGTCCGTATAATTATTGTGTTTTGATTAAATACCGATTATATACAAGACTTAAGAATGGTAGATTGTTCATTACAGAAAATATAACATTTTGAAAAACACTATAAATATACATTTATTATCGGAATTTTAAGTAGGCACCTCAGATAAGCGTAGTTTTCAGAAATAATTCACAAAAATCAGAGACGGGTATCTTAAATGTTGTTACAGTACTCACCTGGAAAATGAAATATATGAAATCTAATTTTGTTTGTTTGTTTTGAGTTTTTTTCTAATATGTATGTTTCTGAGATTTTTTTAAAATGGAATAGGTATTTTTTATAACGTCTTAAACGTTTTAAATTGTGATTTAACACATTTTTAATCATACAAGTAATATTATTTGCTTGTTGTTTATATAGACGTATATTTAAATTATTCAATGTAATTTTGTATTATGGGAAGAAGTAGTTATTCCAAGTAATCAATAATCATTGAAGTATGTTATTTTGAAATTGCACTTAAATGATTACTTATTCGTATGTAGTTTTTCATTATCATTTGTGTCAATTAATGTTTTAATTACTAACTATTTCTTACGATATTTATTTAATAAATCTACATAATTTTGTTTGCAGTTTTGCATTATGGGCTATATGTTGTGGTTTAATTGTTAACTTAGAATTATATTATTTTATATTAACATTAAATGTTTGATTTATATAATTTGCAAATTAAAAAGTATTTCTATTAATAAAAATGTTATTTCATATTATTCGTGTAGAAAAAATTTTTTTAGCCACACACTATCATTGAATACAATACAGAATTCTATCCCTTTTCTATACTTTCACCGGTTAAAATTAAGTGATCAAATGACCAATATAATCCACTTTTAAAAATGTAAACACATTTTTAATTACTAAATATCTAATTATTCATAATCAACCTTTTAACAAAGCGGGTTAAAAAATGTCTCTGTTTAAAAACATAGTTTTTTGTTGCTCACGCATAGTCTGAAGTTTATAAAAAATGCTCTCAAATTACCCTTCCATTTTCAAATACTCTTTTTTGAAACAATTTGAACCTCATTTTGTCAAATTACTCTCTGATGCGATGAAAAGAATACTGCCAACATTCAAAGCGGTTTTTTATTCGGCAGTATTTTTTTATTCGGCTGGTAGCACTGCAGAGCATACACACAACAATGTAGATATATAACATACATCGCGGTGTACATTTCTAAAGGTATTGTTATATTATTAACAATGTCTATACTCTATATAGCATATAACTTTATAATACGAAAGCAAATATGATACGTATTCAAGTAGGTATACAATATTTTCTATACTATAGTAGATACCTACCTACCACTTATTTCCCAAATAAAGGTATACAATTTGCTATATTCTATATTTCATATTATACTTTAAAGAAATTTGTAAATGTTAATAAATATCACATGAATTCTTGAACTTTTTACATATGACGAACATTGAACTATAAAATATATCGTAATCTATAACTAGTTAATTAATTTTGTTTGAGATTTCACAATAAATTAATGCTATTTAATGCGGCCTAAATATAAGTATAATAATAATATAATAAATATAAGAAAATAAAATATAAGAAAATCGTCCTTTAGCATCTAGAATCAATTATTGTAATCCGCTATTTATCGACGTACTCACAATCAAAATAATATCTTGAAAAAATAACTATTATAAATGAATCACCTGTTTTATATCGAGTTTGCAATAGTTGAATATGGCTGACTATATATAAAGACGGATATTACGAAAATTAAACTGAGTTTACAATAATTGGATATTACGGGAAATGGATATGAAGGAATTCGTGATTGCGGTCAGCTATTTAATATCGCCGATCAATATGCTAACACCGCTTGAGTTTTTTATCCCCATAGATTCAAGGTTTTTATTAGAATGTGGTTAAAATTAAATTAAACTTGTATGTAAAGATTATCATTTACTACAAGCATTATTCAAATATTATATTCTAGTATGAGTAAGATTTTATAAATTAGTAAAAATTATTATATTATAATATTTTTTCATGACTTGAGAGTAAGAATAGATTATTGTTTTCCATGATACGTTATCTCCTCAGGTCAGATTGCAGTAGGAGTATTTTATTATTTTTACTTACCATATCAAGTTTATTGGTTGAATTAAATCGTATGAAATATTTGTATATACGGCAGATAATACCGGATAGGAAACACCGTGTTAATGAACAAAATTCAAAATTATAAAAATTGGCCTTCTTATAAAATGGTTGCGCATAACTGATTTATACCAAATAATAAAGATCCTTGTAACTGTGGCATTTAACGGCACCAAATATATTGTTTATGACCACACTTACTATTTCGATGGGGACTAACTTTCTTTACTATTTATTCCTGAAATATCGAAAATTAAATAAAAACAATATTTATAAAAAAAGATACAACACAAATATTTACACATTCAACAATTTAATCAATATTATGTCCGCATTATGATCTAAGATTTAATTAAATTACGATGACACATGAATTAATAATAAACATGCTGAAAATATACCATCGCCATAGATGGTTATTAGATGGGGTCTGTTTTTTGGTCTTTACCACATTGTCGACTAAATATTATGATATCGTCACTGTTCTGGCAGAAGACACTAATTCAAAAAAATGACACATTGAGTTGGTTATACCAAAATGTTCCTTATTTCAAACTTTACCGTCTGGAAATCTTCTTAATAAATAAACAGTCTTTATTTTAAAGTCATCCTTTTTACGATTATTTAATAAACTCACATGATAGACCATTTCAAACATTTTAACAATTTCAAAGTCAAATTACTCAAAACTAGTATTCTCCAGTTAGTGTGTTCTGCCAGAACAGAGACGATATATGTAGTTGTGACATTTAAATTTAATTTAATTGGTTATCGGAATAGAGCATGTGTAACAAATTTCAGATTTTTAAATATACGACAATTATAATATATATACTGCTTACAAGTCATCTTAATATGAGGTAAGTAACAACAACCAAATTTAATACCTCACTCGTTTTAATGTAGTTATTATATTTTTAAAATCTTTAAACTACGGATATTATTCCTAACAACATCATTCAAATATTATTAAGAATGTACATAAAATCATAACTTTATCAATATTGCCATAATATTGTTTGTTACATCCCTGTAAAGTAAATAGTTATTCCCAAGTGACCACTTGGTCCAGTGCATGCTTGATTCGACCCTAATAAAAGTGTAACGTTGCTATGACATGAATCGTGATTCGATCCCAGACTCGACACCTGTCCCTCCCCGACTTTTCGCGACAGTTTATCAGACGGAACACTTGAAGGATTGCAATATGCCGAAGAAGGAGGTTGACATTTCAGGTAAATATTATGATAATAAATGATATTTTATTGAAACCCAGGAAATTACATTTCTTGACTTGAGATGTTTTGTAAATATAAATCCGGAATATAACTATGAACTAACGTAACAAAATATATTATATTTCAGTGAAAATAAAATTTATTTTAATAATATTATTCAGAGATCGTAACAACATTCATGAATCTCATGGAATCATCCTTACTCATCACTACAAAGTTTGTGGATAGATATTGTTTATCTATATATCGATAGCATTAATTTATCCAATTTATTAAATAATTAGCTGTGTTCTCTCATCTTCGCTTAGACGAAGTTAGTTTTAAAAAAAACACTCAATCTGAAATACCACTGAATACGTGCAAAAAAAAATAAAGAATAAGGATAATATAACGGTAGAAATATATAATATATACATCATTTTGGAGAAATTACTTCCGAAAAGTGTACTAAACTATATATATTATATATATTATATTGATGCAGATGAGGCTGAGTTAAACTCTGCGTAATCCAAGCCATTATAGATAATAATAAAAAAATATTCATATATCTATAAAATATATGCCATTCAATTTTAGATATTTTTTAGATAAAAGAATATTTTTATCTATTATCGTTTGGTTTATGCAGGGTTAAATGAATATAGAAACCCTAAATAACATCATATATTATAATATAATATCATTAAGTTTAAATTAACGAAAACAAATAAGTATGACTGAAAGTTTGCACTATTTTTGCCATATCGACCATATTAAACCTAAACTATGTTGGTTTGGTTTAGGCAGGGATTAATTGATTTTTTTTAACTAACCAGCACCACTTGCAGTTTATTTTCTTAGCTCAATGAAAGCAAATAAATATGACGAAGTTTAATGTGAACCCTTGCCACTAGTACCTACGACTTACCCACTCATTTTTCAAAATTTTGGTTTTAACGTATTTTTACTTGTTTATTATTATTATTTTTCTAATTATGATTTTATTCAATATATGAGTTTTACATTCTAAAATCTTGTATAAAAACCATTTTTAAATAACATAAATTTTATTTTTATTATTATTAGTAATTTTAATCATTAGCGCGGTATTTAAGTTTTTATTTGAATAATAAACCAATTTACGCCATGCTTATCTCAAAAGAATCTGATTTACACACTTTGCTCAAATTACAAAGACAAATTTGCGAGAGCTATTGTTTCTACCAGACAATGTAAAGTTTACATAACAAAATACAAAATAGAAGCTATTTAGCCACAAAAATTTCTTAAATATTCAAACGGTTGTCATTCAAACCCTCATATCTGCGATATGAAAAAGTTATTCTGAAAGGGTGTTGGCGCAAAAGCAATGTATCGTCCGTAAAAACCGTAGTGTTGGGGCCTTTTTGGATTATGCAGTCTGTAAATATGTCGCACCTTTGTTGCGTTCGTCTTTGTTTATTCAAAATAGCGCCGGCGAAATGTTTCATCGCGTTTTTCATCAAATGTTTCACCTGGTGAGAAAGAAGTACGGAGGTTACTTGGCATTTTTCAGGTGTCCTTTATGTAAGCCTTACATTCCACATCACCCTGGTAAGCTCATTATTTATGCTCCTTCAGTGTAAATATGGATTAAGGATGAATAAGAAAAAAGACTGAATAACGGATCTTGTAACAATGGCGTGCAGAAAAAATGAGTCTCATAGATTCAAAAGATAAGTTAACTCACATTTTTTATAGTTTTGAGTGGCTAATATATTATCAACATAACAAGGAACTTAATATTGTAATTGAAAAGCAGAATAGACAGAGAAAAGTTTAAATTATTACTGGATATCTTCAAATTAGAAGTTGGCATAATTTAAATTCAACTATTAGAATATACATAGAAATGCATTGAGGAACTTTAAGTCACGTGCTATAATTATTATGGCATCGTTTTAAACTTTTAATTGGAATTCACAATGATAGAAAATTACTTAATGATTTTCAAGCCAAACGCATTTTTTAATAATTATATAAACTATTAATTACCTACTTGTTATTCAAACTGCTATTGTTGAAATAATTTATGTCAAAAATTGAATCAACAACTTTTGAAACTTTACAATTATTCACATATTCCTCGTTCATATAATCTTTAACTGGATATTTATTCTTCATTTGCATGTCTATTACTATTCATGACTCCACACAAACGCCATAGTAATGTTTCTCTAACGATCCTTGCACTTCTCCATCCGCATAGCTGATTGTACTGAAATATCTATAGTATGCTCTACTTGGCCGGATCATTGATACACGCGACCTCTCTTTTCCGCATCGACCTCCTGGATTTATGTGCTGCCGATGAGCCTTTCCAAGTTATGTATTTCTTTCTGGCTTAGCGATGTGTTTTCTGATGTGACCGCCATCTTACATTCAAGATGTCATATACATCATCGACCATGACTTCAAGAAAAATACCTACTAGACCATGATTGTAAAGTACATTATGAATATAATATTTCGTATAGCCGTTAATTTTTTTCATTCAAAAACCCACTGAAAATCATTTAATTAAATATGCCCAAGATACATAATATATTATCAGCGTATAAATCCATAAATAAGGATCAATATATTATTATTATGATTATTATTGCATAAAATTAGACAAAAATAATAATTATTTTAATTCATAAATCAGTTTCAAATCCATAATGCTTTAAAAATATATATTTAATTAGTTTGTTTTAAATACTTAATTATTATACACAACAATAATAATTGTGAACATGTTTTTGAAAAAGATTGAAAATACTGTCAATCGTGTAGATATTAGAAATAATCTTGATGGAGGACACTTGGCTCCGTAACATAATTGATGTAGACAAATCCCACTCGGTCCGATGTCTTGTCTATGATATATTAATATTACGCTATTACAAGTCACATCCTACATATTCTTCAAAGGTATTATTATTGTCTATTATCTCAAATTTCAAAGCACTGTAGATAATCAAGCGGCTTTAACTACACTTATAAACTGATTATATTAATTATATAACAAAACAATGATATCGTATATCCTCAAATACCTACCCTCCTTGTCCGTTATTAAATATGCACGCCATACCTGAGAAAAGGGATGTAACCAACCCGTGCTTCCGTCTCCCTGCCCCCACCGTCAGTATTTGAGGGAAATGGGGTGTTCTAAATGTTTGACTAAGATTCTGTTTTCTTTTTAATTTCCATCCTCCTTGTAATCTTGAATATTTTTAGCAAAGCCAGAGGTGGCGTTAATCCTACTTGGGTTTTCTTGTTTTTCCGCAAGCGTTCTTTTGTCTTGCAGACTTAGCCTAATTAAAACCGCACTGCTTTGCTGGTTTCGTTTGATAATTTTGTTAAAGATTTTTTTTTTATTTAATTAAGCTTATTTTATCGTATTTTAAAGAGGGTGCTAATTTACGCTTCGTTACCTTAGTGCTATCATCGTAAATATTGGCCGCTCAATAGATGATAACAGAGGCTTGATAATTATTAGATGTTTTCCTTTTAACTATGAACCAAAGAGATACGTTTTTCAAAACAATAATATTGTACTACAAAACAAACATTTCAATAATTAAAAAAATAGTAGCAGACTTTTCCTTACGGAAAATAAAGTTTCACTATCAAAAAAATTTTACCTGGTGAATTATAGTACATTTTGGTTCTTAATTAATTGAATTACCTTTATCCTATAAAGTTTTTCTATTTCAATAGATCTAAATAATACTATAAAACCATACGAAACTAATAAAAACATAAAACTAATAATTGCTTCGTAAACTTACGTTGATACTACAAGGTAATCTTGTCAATAAATTATTATAGTAAAATATTATGAACGGTTCATTTGAATTTGTTGATAATTTTTAATTTATAAATGTGGCATTCAGTGCAATTAATGTAGCATATGTTACAAATTATGTGTTTGTATAATAAGTATATAATTATGTTGTTTTAGAATTTCTGTCTTTCGGGGAAACCTAGTATTGTAAATTTCCATTCTCGTCTACACTACGCTATTATTAAGTACACGTACAAAATACTCAAAGATAGCCATTAAAAAAGTCTTTCTCCATCTCTCAATATAGCACTGACACGCTCTGCTGTCTATCCGCCTCTGTCAGTATAGATTTAGAGAGTATATAGTACTCTAGGCACCAAATGACTATCTTGGGTCACTCATCCACCATCAATTGTTGGTTCCCCCGTAAGTCGGGTTAATTAACTGCCGCCCTGAGTTGACATGAACATAATATCATTGCTACTGAGACTTCAAGTCAAGCGCTCATAGTGTACAGTGAGTAGGTAGATTTTCTTCAGACTCACAGTAATGAGGCAAAGGATATGAAGATAATATTATACTTACGCAAAAGTGGCCTCCTTATTAATAAAAATAAGACCATAATAAACTTATTTATCAAGCCAATGAAATTCACTTCGAGATCTATAAACAATAAACGAGTTTATATGCTTTTAATCGAAGATTAGTCAAAAATACGGATGTAAGACGAAATGGCAAAAGGGGACATAGATCATCAAAAATGGTATTACGAAAAGTCCTGCTAGAAGGCACTAGTCATTTTTATACATTGAATTCAATGCGTGGCCTTTTCGTGATAATTAAATATGTTTTATTACATATTTCATGCATTGTAATCAACGCGTCATCATGTTATACAATGTGAAAAATTAATTATTTTCTATAAAATTTACAATGTTATATTAGAAGTTTAAGCAATAGTTTATACTATGATCTAAATTAATAATTTTGTACTGCGGCCAAACTATAGATTGGATATGAAACAAATCGGGAAATCACAATTAGTATATTAGTATGAAAACTAAGCTTGTTGAAATATTAGTGTTCTACATGATTGTTGTATGGTGTCGATTTATAGACAATTAATTCGTTATAAATTTCATATTGATGTCACTAAATACTTCAACGTTATTGAACAGAGAACACATAACTCAAAATAAAGGGACGATCAGCGATAATAGCTGGAATGAGATGCATATTTAAGTTTACAGATCTCATTTGTCGTGTACCGAATCATTAAGAGAAGCAGTTGGTTTTTTGGTAGCCTTTGGGAAAGGGATAAATAGCATCATCGTGATGGAGTGACTAACCTAAGCAACTTAGTGTGAGTGCCTAATCGTCAGTCTTCACTCTAATCTAAGCAGAGAACTGCAAAAGAGGGAGAGTTTCGTCGCTCAATAATGACTGCATTTTTTTAATGGTCACAATCATTAAGTGTGAAGTTACAACTCATAGATAAACTTATTGATATGATTTTATACGTTTTTTGTATCATAACATAATATAAAATTATTATATACAAGTGCAATTAATGAGTGAGTAAGTGATCTTGAAAAATGAAATAATGCTTATACTCAGAAATTTTATCAATAGTACTGAAATCTATTGTAAATATGAAAAATTATCGCTCTCGGATTTTGGGAGTACCTACCCTTTTTTTTCTTCTCTTCCAAAAAACATAATTCGCCCAAATTACCGATTGAAAAAATAAGTTTCGGCCGATTGGAGTATAGCGTGATATGATGAATGGCCCGAAAAATTATATTATTCGGTGAGGCCGCGGCGTGATTTTTAAATTGCCATTACGGTAGGAATAATGACTTCCTGTAATTCGGTAAAGCTTTGATTGATCTCTTACTAAAAGAATGTACTTTTACACCATTATAAGCGAAATTTAATGTGTAGTTTTTAAAAATACTCGCGTAGCTTAGATTCATTAGGGATTCAATAAGAATAATGATCGACAATCATGCCTCTAATAATAATAATAATCTGAAAATAGCTTTCTCTAATATTCTCCAATCATATCATAAAATCTACATTCTTTATCTTTTTAAATAAATCAAAAAAATACAACACAGCAGTCAATTTAAAAAAAAAGCAAATATTTATTTGCCTATTAACCTTTAAACGTATTCCTAAACAAACAACACTAAGTACAATAGAGAAATTTTGCGAACCATTGTAAAAGTGTGCGTCTTGGATTTAGTTAATTTGATTTTAAGAATGAAAATTCTATTCGATTTTAAAACTCTGTTGTTAGTCTCACATAGAGCAATGTAAATTATCCATTGCCCCTGCCAAGGCCAACTATATTCAGGCCGGGGCACGAAGCTGCAAATTTCATTAGTAGAACTAGTTGTTGCTTATTCTTCAAATTCAATATGGTAAACCGTTTAGTACGTAACATAACAGAAGTCACCCTGTCATCATAATAGTATGCGTGTGAAAGTAAGTGCGCGCATGTCGTGCCTTTCAAATACGAAGTTAGTACGGTGAGAAGTGGGTTCCATGACCTTTTCCGGAGTTGGTACAATTAATCCTTGTGTACAATACCGTCTCAGATGGAAAAATTACAAAATAAAATGCACCTTTCCCATTATCCATGCGAAGCAGAGTTGTACGCGCGGTGCCCTTGAACTACAAAGTTGCGGAGGTGAGGAGTGGGGGAGCTATGACTTTTCGTGTACAATATCGTCCTAGGTATACGAATCAGAAAAACTGCGTCCGCCATCTTATGTATAGGTACTCAGACTCACCGCCCACTCTGTCCTTATGAATTGTAGTGCAATTTTTAACTGACATCTGTATTTATAGATTTTTTTAAATATCAAGAACAAAAACAAATACATTTATAATACGCTTTATTACATTCAGGCTAAAAAACATCAGGTAATATGAGAAACTATCGACTGAAATTGAAAAAAAATAAAAGTATTAAAGTAAACAGTATTGTGGCTATGATTTATTCTAGTATCCATTCATTAAAATCATTTACAAACTTTTCTCTTTTTTTCATAACAAAGAAAATTCCCATTTCAAACCTTTGTCTAAATTAGTATAAGCTTCAAGTTCAGGCTCCGGGGCGGCTCTAAAATTTCAAAATACCGATTGTCGTTCTTTTTGGTTTGTCAAATAATATGAAAGACACGTTCATTTTCCACAGAATATATATGTCAAAAACGGTACGTCGATGTGATCATACACGCGAATTTCGAATTTCGTTGTCGCAGTAAACGCAACATTTTTATCGCCTCCATGCGCCACCGCCACGAATATTTATTTGGCTTTGGAGTCTTCATAAATACTTTACTCATATGACTATATAATAATTGTGATAATTACATTAATATGAAGAGTATTATTTTGTTTGTACAATAACTGGGATATCACACTATGACAATATGTAGGTAGAGTTAAGATTGTTTGTTGTCAGTGTGTGTTTGCCTTTAGTGAGTGTACGCAACGCCTGAAGATGCCGAAAGGCGAAACCCGGGTCACGAAAAACGACTTAAATGGAATAGTACAGAGGTTGAATCCATTAGAAGGTATATAATACTTAAGAGTTACAATGGTATTTACGAGAAAAACTATTTCCCAACTCAGACTGGGTATTTATATGAAACGAATGAACATTATTAGCCGAAAACATTTCATTCATACATTCATTTCACACCCTGCTGATGATAGGAGTATTGAGAGGCCTAAGCTATGATTCTCGGAGATAATAACGTAGGATTCAAAAGTTATCGCAATTACGGATCGAAAAAAAATTGCGTGTAGTATTAAATTGTAGATCAAAATAGTTACTGTAACTAAAGAAAAGAACCTATAGAATATTTTGGTAATGAAGAATATATTTTTACTGCACAAAATACTTTTAAAATATGTATATCATGAACGCGATGATTTTAAGAAAAATATATACAAATAAGTTACGTTTTATTTATAATAAATAGTTTGCGATAAAAAATATATAAATACCCTTATGACTCATTTCTTGGTCACTTTTTTCCATACATTCTCTTAGTCATATCGTTTTTTTGCGCCCATTATTCAGTAAATGAGTAACAATCCTGGACATAATTATTAAATTTATAATCACGAGATTTCTGGAAGAACAATATTGATAATGTTTTTGTGACCAATGATAACACGAAATTTTGTTCAAATCTTTTTAATTCTATAAATATATTTTTTTCTAATTAAATATTATATCATTATTAATATTTTACTTTCAGTGGAATACTTTTATTGTAATTAAAAAGCTATATATTATGTAGCTATATTTTTTTGATCAGACGCACCTGTACTATGATTTCGCTAGCTTAGCTTAGCGCTAGCTAGAGTTTTTTAAACAACTTTAAGTGATTGACATTATTATTATGACGAAAGCACTAATCATTACTTAATGATTTTTTAAATGAAAAAACATAAATTAAATATTATTTGATTTATAAATTAATTAACCATTGCTTGTCATCATTTTCAGATATATAACAATAACATAAATTTATAATTAGTTAAATCATAATTTTGGAAACTTTATATAATTACCGTCTGAGAAAATTAGTATTTATTTTCATATTTAGTTCACAAGAATTGATTATTTCAAATACAAATCTTATGATAGCTAATCATTGAATTCTCAGATTTATAAATTGAGTGGCATCCCATAAATTATGAATTCAGGGATTGTAAACTTCCAGTTAAGTACCTACTGTAAAAAACTACAATAAATAATTCTAAAGTTTATTGTAAAATTTGTTATGATAATTTTAATGTTATCTTTTTCTTCTGTTTTGCTGAATAACCGTAAGAAATTTTAGAATGTCTCCAATAAAAATCTCTACGAATCTTAATCTTGAGAAATCTTGAGAAATTTTAATTCAGCTTTAAACATTAATATAAACAGTGGTACAAGAAATAAGAGAAATAAATAATGTTTATTATGCGGCTTACAATTATTTTTGGACCACTGCTTTGTAATTAATATTCAAATATGCATATAATGTATACAGCTGGAAGCGTATTACGCTTGGCTTAATAATGTATATTTTTGCAATAACTTTAAAAGGAAATATCTTCGTGTATGAAAATTGCTTCTGGTTTCTATCACATCATTAAAGAAGAGATTATTCATTCATCACATAATATTAACACAAACAAAGCTCTGCTCGGCTTTCTCTCTAATTACAGCTACGCAATCTCAGTACACATATATTAATATCGTCTATACCGGAGATTCCCAAAATCATGAATCGCTAGTTAATTTTTGATATTTATGACATCATTTTTTTTTAATGTTATTATTTAAAAAAAATCAAACGCAATATAGATATTAACTGATAATAAATAATGTTTGTCAATAAAACGATAAATAAAGTCCAAACAAAATACAGTATTAGAGCTTATTTTAAATATCAGGTTACGGACTGCGAGTCAGCATATAAAATGGTACAGAGTACAATTTCAAAAAAATCTGCATTGCTTATTCGTACTTATTCAGATATAAAATCTGCATACTACTCCAGAAAATTTTGAACGTACGATTATGTAAAAAAAATATTTTATGCGCCGTCCTTAAAAAATAACTCGCAGCATACGCCTGATTGCAGATAATGGCTAAAGAGTAATAAATATGTAAGTTAATAGTATATAATAAATATGTAATTAATTTAATAAAGTATGTAATAAAAATAATAACATATTATTTAACATTACTATTTCATCTGGTGATTATTCAAATTGCGACATACTAAAACGGTGGTCGCTGTTTGAAAAGTTTGAGATATTATATGGGATATATTTTATAATTAATAAATCATAAAATTACTGAATATTCTATAATAAACTCTCCCGAATATTTTATACGTTGCCCATTACGACACATTACGATAATTACTTTTGTTTTAAAAACGAAATTTATAGTGTAATTATTTTGTATTCTTTTTTTATTTGGAGGGTATTCAGAAATAAATATTTATTAATAATTATGTATGAACAGTCATTTATCATCCCTTTCGATTAATAATAAACTTAATTTAGCTGGCTAAACTTTGTTAACATTGATTCAATATAAAACATGCTTATAATGTAATAATATCTTTCGTTAGTTGTTATTAGTTCTCAAAGTACATGACGTTATTGACCGTGCATTAAATGTTATGCTATCATAAAACTGTTGATAAAAATGTATTCTTCATTATTGATTTTTTTTTTAATTTTACATTCTTTAAATAAAACGTATTGTAAATTAATATTCGCTACGTAATAACATCACGTATATACAGTGAGTGCATCCTCAAATTATTTATATCAAAATATAAAGGGGAAATTTCTACCCACAAACATTTTTTCCAGTAGTAAAAAGACACATAAAACACTAACCATATCGTATTTTTAGCTTAGTCAAATTGATAAAACCTATTGTGTTATGAATTTGGCAAACCATATCTGATAGATGGGCATTTTCGCCAAAGTTTGTACATGTTTGAAATTTGGGTAATATTATTTTTTCACTCAAATTAACCATTTTTATATAGCTAGCAGATTCCTTGTTCTATTGCTGAATTGGTGATAGCAATTTTTCAGCAAAATATTGATTAATACAATATTTATATCATTTTTATTATGAAATTGGGCATAATAAGTTTCCGTTCCGTGACTACGAAACTTAGCTTTTAAAACATGAATGAAACACTTTTTATCACTTAAAAGAGCTCTATTAGATTAAAAAAACCATACACTTCAAAATAAAACTACAAATAGTCAAAAAATATTATTGAATTTTAATTCTTGGGCACATTTCGTTCCCCTCCGTTACCCTATGTCTATAATGGCAGAGCATTTTTCCTTTAGTATTTGAAAAAACCAATCAATGTTCGTTCTGCTATTTTTTTAAAGACAATAATCACTTTTACTAAATTTTATTGGAAAAATAAATAAGTTTCGTTATTTAATAATCAAATGAAAAATAGTTAACGTTCAACTTTTTTGGGGACATTTTCGGAATGGAACGAAATGGTAACGGAGTGTAATTTGTAAAGCTTAAGTTACATGTTACCATAAAAACAAATTTTTGTTTTATGAAATTTATTTGAATTTTTTGATAGACAGATAAATATTCAACGTGCGTCAAAATAACAAAACAAATCAAACTTAATCACTAAAATAGACATATTTTATAATAAATTTCACAATACTTGTAAAATAAGGTAGGTAATAATTTTGACACACTATACATTACCATAACTTTATTTGGCATTTATATTATTTGTAACTCAGATAAAAAATATTTTTAAGCAAATTAACAATATATGAAAAAAAAAATCAGCAAGGGATTCAGACGCGAGTTCCTAGCGCGGCACGGAGTATATAACTTTTACGAAAATAATTATAGTCAAACTCGGTTATTACGATCTCTGACATAGCGAGATCTCGGATGTAATAACGAAACATTTGTTGACAATTGGTTTATGATTTTCGCCATACATTTAATTCTTTCACTGTTATAACGAGCAACTTATCGGATATACCGAGCTAAAATACTGTTAATGTGTCGACCGTTTTAAAACATTTCGACCCTAAGCAATAAAATCCGATTGGACAGGATGCCGCCGGGGTCGGATTACGTTTATGACACTAGTAAAGTGTCTAAGTACCTACCTTATTGGTGTTTCACCGACAATAATAAAAAGTATCCACGCATATGGTTGAAAAATCCAAGGTTTGTGAAGTCCGTAGGTACCTACCAGCGTTAATTACAATAAACAACTTCTTTTGTAGTTTATGAATGCCATGCTCGTTTCGGGGATTTTTACGATGGTTTCCAAATTTTTTATTTTCGGCTTTTTGTGTAATGTGACATGCTCATTTAAAAATACCTATTCTCTGATATAACGAGTAACGCTTATAACAAGCAAATTCAGTCGGTCCCATCTTCCTCGTAATAACCAAGTTCGACTTTATGTTGTCTTGAAATTTAATTGTATTCATCAACATAAAATGTAGCTATACAGGTTGATTGTAATCAAGACGTACTTTTCTGACATTTCGTGAATACCTACAGTTCTAGGTATTAAATCTAATCGAGTACACATTTCTGTTAAACGTGACAAAAAAATACTTTTTCATACATTTTTATAAATTTCTATGCCTAAAATGTATGGAGAAGTTTTAAAATTTTGGTGGCGTATAACAGAAAGAGTATGACAGAGCCAGTGCCTGTCTCGCAATTATTTCAGTCTGGTGTTTTTTCTTTTCCTTCTGTTGTTTTTTTTTATCTCCATACTTTTATGTGCGCTATTTTTGCGTATTCAGACATATCACATACTTTTTTAATCTTTATTATATTATTATATTATAGTCAGGTTATTTTTTATATTTTTTAATGAAAATATTTTTGTTTTTCATACGAACAGACAAAATAATTTTTTTTATAATCTATGAAGAACTAAACACACACTGTAAACCCAACTTTATGCATGCCATTTCGTTACTTTTACATTCCACATATACGTTACCACCAATATAGTTTCGGAGTGGAAGTAACGGATTCTGTTTCAGAAGTGTTTGAAGCCAAAATTTAGCTTAGTTTTATTGTTAAACCTGCGATATGTTTTATTATATCTGTAGTATGAAAGATAAGCTCCATATGTGTAGTATGTGAAATAGAAATATGTGTTTTCTTACCTTATAAATCGTGGTAACAGTAGTGGAACTTCTTAAATGACCAACCCAGAAAGCAACCTGTTCCGATAGCGATACCGACACACACCAACAATTTAAAGTGTACATGGCGATCAGTGTTATACAAAAATGTTGCTACATTAAAAAAAAACATATTTATAGTGAAAATTTTTCGCCTTCATGCTAAAATCGTGGTAACGGAATGTGGAGTTCCACTTTTTCAAATATCCTGGGACACACTTTAAACGTGATTTTTTTTCAATATTGGTACAAATTTACGAAAAAACTATATATTTTCCAAAAATATATAATGTAAGCTGTTGAAAACACTACGAATTTAATTTTACACACTCAAAATTAATGACGAAATCAGACTTTGTTTATTTGAATTTATGGGTGGGACATGGTAAAAACGCACTACCTTTCGATCTAAATAATCAATTAAAAATATATACAGGTCAGATAGTTGTATTTAACTGATTGAATAGAGTAAATTAATAAATTTGCATGTTAAAAGTACATAACTTTCCAACATTTTATAATATAATAACTATGAAAAAATCAATCAAAGTCATGGGACATGCCAAAAACGCAATGTACAAACTTTGGCGAAAATGCCCAGATACATTATTCTAGCACGACAAAAATAAATTTTATGACCTGGTTGTCGTCCTACTAAATCGTGATTGGTGGAAAACTTTCAAGGAAACACAATGAACCGTGTTATGTAATTCAATTTTGTACGAGGTGAAGAAAGTTTTCTTTTTCCTATATACAATTCGACACAAATGTATTGAATTGAATAGAAAATATTTTTTTTATAATATAATATAATATAATATAATATAATATAATATAATATAATATAATATAATATAATATAATATAATATAATATAATATAATATAATATAATATAATATAATATAATATAATATAATATAATATAATATAATATAATATAATATAATATAATATAATATAATATAATATAATATAATATAATATAATATAATATAATATAATATAATATAATATAATATAATATAATATAATATAATATAATATAATATAATATAATATAATATAATATAATATAATATAATATAATATAATATAATATAATATAATATAATATAATATAATATAATATAATATAATATAATATAATATAATATAATATAATATAATATAATAGAATATATTTTATTAACATATTTTTTAGAATTTTAAATAATGAATTTGTAATTTAAAACACATTAAATAACTGACGGAATATTATAATGTTTTTCCTCAGTAAGTTATTATATTAATAACATCAGTGTTCTAACAAATTTATTGATTTGACTGTTTGATATTATATCTCTATTCTCTGATGTTGTATCAGAGAATAGAGATATAATATCAAATTCTCCAACTATATGATAGCTTATTTATAGAAAAGGTTCCGGTTTTAGTATTTATTCAGAGTTTACGGGTACACGAAAATAGATAAACATGATAACACGCTCGACCCAATATTTCAGTAACCAAAGAATTAGTTCAGTTCAGGAAGGTATCGCATTTGACAACTAGATAACCACACTAGAAACGAATCTTGATAGTGTACGGTGCTTATTTTTAAAATAAAAGACCTGTATTATCAAAAGTGTCAGAGGTAATCAGAATAAGCTGAGGCTGTAAGATTGTGAGTGAAAATTATGCATTTAACATAAAGTTAAATCCTAATCCGTCTACATAACGCTTGCGACATCCAGTGAATGGGCAGCGTCAATTGTGGGTCTCTTTTTGAAGTCATGCCGCTACACAACTTATATGATTTTTACAAAATTATCAAGGAACTATTAAGTCGTTAAATAAACCTATTATTGGTAAAAGCAAGATGTTAAGTCATAAAGAATTGCCGTTAATACTTTTCATCTTAATTCATCATAATACATTTACAATTTATTTTTCATAATTTTTTATTAATACACACATAACCAAATTATGTTATAAGATTTTAAAATGCTAACACTTTATGTAATTCTATTCAATAATGGTTGAAAAAATAAATGCGTCCTCCATTTTTGTGGCATCTGAATGTGATGACGGATGAATTATATAATTTACCAGTTATTATGATTTTACATTCGGTTATTTTTAAAGGTAATACTATTTTTTTATTACAAAATTTGTCATTAAAAATTTACAGTCGTTATTGACGACGGATGCGAGGGTGCGTTTCACGCATCACCCACGAGATGTAGCGACGTATTCGAGCTTAAAGCTCTACGCGGGCCCAATAGCGCATTGCGTCTACAGAGGGACGTTATGAAAGCTCCTCGCCCTATACAGCTTCATACTGCGTTACTTTTTATTTACCGCTTTATTTCAAATCAATGTCCACCTTGTTGATTTATTTATGATCGGGGTTGATAACTATTTACATGGATAATTATTGCATTTAATTTTGGTCAGATAAAACTTTTCGCGTTTAGCAGTTTCAATTAAATAATTATTTTACGGCCACGATGTACAAGTAGCAGAATAATTATTTATGAATCCACCGTTCCAATCCTATACCTGTAAAATCTACATGTTAATTTTTGAAAATTCATTTGGGTTTGTATAATAGATAACTGATTGAGTTAATAACTATTTCTTATAAATATATAAATAATATAAATATATATAAAAGATATTTTCGGGAAGTAAATAAGATCCATACCAAATATTACATAAACTAGGTTTTTTTTTTAAATATTTCTTATAAATTTAAATGCATTTTTATTATTAATTATCAACTGATTTGTTTTCATTTGCGTATATCGTATTACATTGAATACCGAATTTCCGATAAAAACTACTATAGGTAGGTATAGTATATAAAATACAATACAATTAATCTCTTGTTATGTACTTGATAAATTCCTCTCGTTTATTTTAACTAGTTTTGACTTAACTGTTACTTTGAACTTTTAAATAAATCTAGTCGAATTGAAATAAAAATGTTAATAAAAAAATATCTATCTATAGGCAATAAAGCTCTTCTGAGTTGATTAATAAATTGACAACAATAATTAATTATTAAAAATTCAATCATATTCAACGAACATTGTAAATCTAATTGATTTTTTAAAAACGATGTTATGTATTATGTAATACGGGTATCATGTTGATTTCATATTATTTACTTTTATTAGTACCTACGTGTAGAAAATTATGTATTGTTTTTAATTCAGATTATTAACTCGGTTTTACATGAATTTAAGCTAACTTTAGTAAAGCTTCTGTCGACTTTATCATTATAAACTTACTATATTGTTAAATTAATCTGACGCATAAATTTAATAACGCAATATATTTCATGATTGAAAACCATGTCGATGAATGCCATAATTTTGCTCAAAAAAGATGGCGGCATTATATTTCTATTGAATATAATTTTTAAAATATGGTTTTTTTATAATATTATAAAATCATCATAATGATACATATTATGTTCGTGAACTATTTATAATGAAGCAAAAATACAATAATTTAAAAACTGAAATCTACTTAAAAGCTTTTTTTGTGCTCAGCTGAATAACATTATTTTTAGATATTTTCAAAAATAATGACAAGCATTCAAGATTATTTTTGTTTCTTAACATAGTGTACATACCAAAATGGTTTTTATAAAATAAAAATTGAAATAAACACAAAGGAATAAAAAAATATTTTATTATGTTTTCAAACTTTCCAATTTCAAAGAAAAATATCATACGTTCAAAAAAACAAGTCTGTGAGATTTCGCTTAGATTTATTTTATAACTATTGTAAACTGCAATTTATCTTGTCAGTAAATTACGAAATAATGCTAAATTCTGGGGAATAACAAAACTTCAATATTAATTTTGGAAAAGTTTCAATAAACTCCCATCGAGTGATTGATATGGGTATAAAAGAAAAAAATGTCTATTCAGACAGCCAGAGAAAATTTCTTCCTTCACATTTTATTGACTACTCTTTGTGAAATCTAAATTTATTTACTGAAATGATAAAGAGCATCTCATTGAACTTTTCGTCAGGTAAAATAATAATTATATCTCAAGACATTACATTAAAGTTATAAAATATATTTTTCGTGTAAAAATGAAAGAAATAAATCTACACAGAATATATATTAAATAAATGTTGAATAAAAAAATAAATGAATAAAAATATGTTTTTATCAGACACGTATTATTACATACTGTCCAAATTTCATTATATTTATTTTCTATAAGAACATTTAATTTAAAAATCTAATAAACCGACAAAAAAATCTGCTAATACACTAAAATATTTATACATCAACTGGCTTTCCAGTATTTGAATCGTTTGTGTTCTAATAAAAATTCTATTAATAATAATAAATATGTTTAAAAAAAAACCTTCTACGCATATAAAGCTTTTATACGAGTATATGAACACGAAGCGAAAAGAAATTAGCTTTGAATTATTTCACTTTGCAAGATTCATTTTGTAGTTTTGTACTCTGAAATTTATTTTCCAGGGTAGCACTGAGATAAATATGTTTCATATTAGTGTTAAAATCTAATATAATTTTTTTATATACTGGGAAATTTTATAACAATAAATCAGGTACATAATGTATAATTATTTCCAAAGTAAGACGTCAGCAGTAAGTAATATTTATCTAGAAAATTCAAACAGTATTATTACCAATTCTACTATCCCAAAAACATAAAGATAAAAGTGATAGTAAAAAATGACGACTGATTTTGATCAAAACTTTGAAATAATAAGTGTGCATTTGAATAATTTTGCATAACAAAATGACAGTTATGTCAAACTGAAATGACTTTCAGTGTCTTTAATAAGGAAATCACAGAAAGCTTCACTTAGAATCAGAGTCAAGATCTCTGGTATGTCTTTATTTTAATAGATAAATATCTGTTGATCAATATTTTTATGTTTTGTATTGATGGCAATAGAGCCTGGTGTACCTCCATAATCGTCTTTAGGTAATTATATTCTCTCATTTATAGTATTCATCAGTTACGCATGTCGAGAGTCTGAAGATTTGTTTTCACTCAGTCCAGCTGCCTGTGTCGTACTTTGTTGGTACTTATCGTCTTGTCGACGTAAATTTACTCTTTCTATATGTGAGTTTTTAAATTTTTTCAAGTTTCGTAATATTAAGCTGACCATATGATATATTTTCATTTCACTATATACAATTTGGAATGAAACCCCCCCACACTTCAGGTTCTAAAATCTTTTTAAATTTCAAGTTTTGAAGTTTTGAAGTTCAAGCATAGATAGTTTATAACATTAAATTAATACCTACGTATAAATTGGTAAATGTATGGCGATAAAAAAGTCATTACCTATATCAATAGATTGATTGGCGATATTAATTACTGTATCGCAATGACAAATTATTTTAATATCCATTCCCATAGTATCAAATTATATGACCGCAATAATAAATTCTTAGCTATTCGTATGTCCATTGACGCAAATTCAATTTAGTCGCTGACTCGATCATTATAATTATTTACTAAATTATAATGTTTAGATATTATTTTGATGTATACATAGCGAACTATAATAATTCATCAAAAATGTCACTCTAATCTAAGTATCTGGCCCGTTACTATCTCAGTATATGTACTGTCAGTTTATTTATATTATTGTACCGATTCTAGGTACCCTTGTACTTATGTAATAATCATAAATAAACTCTCACTTCTCTATCATCACGAATAACTACAATCGTCTTTCATCTACAACACCATCAACCCTCACACCCCTACAAATATGATATAAATTGAAAAAAATATATATCATTGTGATCATTTTGGCGCCGGTGTTACAGGATGCAGGACATGATGAAAATCAAAAAAAAAATATATTTTGATTTATTTTTAAGTTGAAATTACTTAATAATATAATATGTAGCTATCATTTTATGATGTTAGTTATATACAGTCCAATATATATTTTTTAATAAATATTTGATTTATAAAATATATTTTTATTTAAATTTTTCAAAATAATGATCAGTTCGCTAGGTATGAGGTGTTTGAGACAGTAAAAAACATAAAATGGCCATCCATCTTCTAAATATCTTAAAAAATATTATATTTAGCTCCAGTTTTAGTATATCTTTCTTTTATTATTTACTTCTATCATGGACTTTTTATCTATGTTATTTTGTATAAAAAAGGGCTAAAAAACCCAAAAAACTATATTTGACATGTTTTTTTCATTCCACTTATACACAAAGTTTACTTAAAATGTAAATACTTAATAGAAAAATTTAAAACCTATAAATATTTAAAAGATTTATTTGAATTGAATGAATAATACATGAGTAATATCAATTTTAGTAATCAGTGTGCCTTTTTAAGTGATCCTGAAAAATTAATTCTATCTGGAATGGGTTAAGCTTGGGAATATATAGAAAACTGTTTTCAATTGATATTTTCTAATAGATAAGAGAAATTTACATAGTGTTTCATGTATTTTTTTCGACTTCATGATTTGCGACGTACTCAAATAAGCAACCGTGATAGTATCTGGTTAAAATTAGCAAAATCCGTATGTTTCCATTATTCAATGTGCGATTGGACCAGAGCATGAATCTAGATGGTTGATCAAATTGGTGACATTTATTTCTCGTGAAAAAAAATGAATGAAAAAAAGATCCACAGCAGATTGTAGATCAAATGAAAAAATGTTATTTAAAATAAAATATTTGGTATTCATATTATAATATTATCATTTTAATAGAATTATGGTCTATTTACGTTTTTTTTTTAACTTAATTGTTTTTGTTATTTTATGGTACCAAGCGGAAGTCAATTATAGAAATATAAGCATTGTGAAAAAAAATATATTTAAGAACAAATAAAGAATGATATTTAATATGATTGCTAGATTTTTTTTTTGTTTTCTTTGATTATATAATTCTTGGAAAACACTTACTTTCAACAAAAATAAAAATTCTTTTTACGAAATTAATAATGAGTAATAAAAACTTTTAAATTCTCGCAAAAAATTCAAATGAAGTTATAATATTTCGGAGATAAATTTTTAATTTAAAATCGACGGCACAGGCAAATTTACAGCCCCGGAGCACGTGTGTAATTAAGTCCCACTTAAAATGCTGCCTCCAACTCGACAGTTGCCTCGACTCTTCTTGTAAAAGAACAATTAGTCATTTTATATAAACGCCTGAGAGCCGGAGCGATAATTACACTAAATGGCTTCAGCTTTTCTTTATAATAACTTATATGCTTGAAAAATGTCTAACTTGCGCGTGGAAAGTATGGAAACTTTTGCCAACTCTAAGAAAACACACGGAGAAATTGAATGCGGCAAATTGTATTAACTTTGAATAGAACAGTTTATAATGATCATTTTCTTTCATGTTAAAACCAATAGATTATTTTCTAAACACGTCATTGCTTTTGTTAATAGGTAAATACTTTCATTTTTGATAACCTAATACAATTTTAATAATTTTTAATACACATAACACAATAGTATTGCCCCAGCGTAGGACAGTAGCAGTGTATATCATTGGGTTTTTTAGGTCTGTTTGATCCAGTCAGTTAAGGGGCCCGCAACGTTTCTCAACCAGGGACCATGTGCCTCCCTTGAGGCTACAGAATATGTCAAGGGAAGCACAGGACAAAATAAAATTATATGAAAACCATCAAAAGATTTTTCAAAAAAAATTGAAGGATGTTTGCATGATAGTCATCAAATCAAGTCCAGCAACTGTATGATGAAGGATTGACCACCATTATTACATTGGTAATAATATTGCCTTCGTCACATTGTTTATTTTTTTTATTAATTATATTTCTTTATTAACAAAATCATTGCTAACCTTTTAATTATCACATTTAAATAACACGTTAATTATATCTAATGGCTAACAACTCCAAACGCTCCAGTCGCGGTGTTAGCACTAAATGAAAACACCACAATAGGCCGTGAATCCCTATAACAGTGGTAAAACTCCCAGGCTTGAGGAATTTACATATTAGATTATGTAAATATATTTTGACCTCGCCGTGAATCAAACCCACAGCTACTGGATGGAAGGCCAGTGTCTTACGCATTGCACCACGAGAGCCGCCCTTTGGTATCATTTATTTATGTGTTTCAAACAATTTTGAAAGAAATAACTGGTACTAATCGTGTTATTTTTTTATCTTTCAAACTACAAAAATATATTAATCGCTGACATGTGAAAAATTGTAATCTCACAATGTGTAAAGAATACGTTCTCTCTTTTCACGTTTCACTTTCTTCGTTTTATAATTAATGTTAAACATTGGGAAGATTATGATATTTTTGTGTTGAAACAGTTCCTCGAGGATATTATAAAAGTTAACTCAGTAACAATATGATAGTATAAATATCCCAGATTTGGTGAGAGATCCATTAATTGGTTTGAACAGAATATTTATGCTCAAATTAAATTACAAAACTGTCTCGCTGAGCTTCAAAATGCAACAAGGGTTCGAGTTAGACAAATCAAAAAAAAATTGATTTCATAAAGTGTTAATAAGAAAATTCCGCTTTCTTCAGAAAGCTCATTTTTTCAAAATTATTATTGGACGTCGTGAATTAACACAATTTCTTTCATTATGCTGTACTAATCTGGACTGGAGTAGGAAAAAAAATGGTAGTACCTATACTTTTTGGCTTAGATACCTACCTACATAAAAAAGAGAGTAAGTGCCTTTATTTGCAATACTTATTAGAATGTATTTTCAGCGTATAACTATTTGACATTTGTACCATTTTTAAATCATATTAATTTGTAGATAATGGTATATAATATATATACATTTTTTTTGTATACTGCATCAATGAAATACAATACTAAAGTCAATTTTTCCCTACTCAATTACAATAAATAGAAATACCCAGTTTAGTTTAAATATGCGTAGCTCAATTGCTCGATGCATAGGTACGATCACAGTTAAATTATTATCACATAGATTCATTGTATAATAATCGCTTACCTAATACATTATAATATAACATCTTATATTGAAATGTAAGGGTAATATTTAACTAACTAGTTTAATTTGGTCATAACTAAATGCCACATATTCTACAGTTGCCTTCAAACACAACCTTTGTACGTTAATTGTAATTTACAAGAACTAAGAATAACCATATACTACGCTTTAAAAATAAATACTTGTAATAGATACTGCATAACTACAGCATATACCTACATTAAGAAGCAAGAAAATTATGATGCAGACTATCGTGCATGTTATCTTTATATCGAAAGTAAAAATACCGCATTGAACCTAGCTCAGTTATGTACTGCATGTCCCTTAATAAGTGGGTCTATTATTTCTTCAAGCAACACTGGAAGATTCCTAGATTACGATCTATCTTATGTACCAATGGAATTCTAGCAAGCCCTGTAAAGATACAAGAACACTGACGGGTTACAGGGATTTTTGGAACAGTTGTGTGCGGTAACAGTTTAGTTTAGTTATTAAATCTTACCAGATGGTCAAACTAGGATGTGTAGTATTGCAGCATATAGATTCAATGGTAATTACGTAATGTTTAGTATAATTAAGTAAAAAATTATCATATATAATTTCACAGTAAATATCTAACCGAAAAAATACCGTTTTTTTTAAAACGGTACATTTTCAAACACGCGCGTTAACATGATCTTACTCCATACTTCATTTATCGTTTATCAATTTATGGCTACGGCTGTATGTTATAGCTTAATCACTGGGAAATGCTAATAGAAATGGCTTATTTCAAAAAAATACTACCTTATTTTTTGGTCGACAATTATCATAAAACAATTATCGTTCGTAGGATGTGTATCACATTTTAATGGTCAAAGACATAACTTGTAATCAGTACCTTTAAAATTATCTTCAAATGTGTTAACCGTGTCCATTTTTTGAATAATAAAATGCCTAATTCTTGTCAAATTTGGGATAACAAACATTATAAAATATAATTTTTAATCGTAAATATTTCACTGAATAATGTTAACATTAATTTTACTAATGGTTTTATAAATGCGTTTAAAAAATGATAAATCTAAAATATCTTAACACCACTGCACACGAATGTACTGAAATATGACTATATTCTAAAAACATTGGATTGAGAGGTTTAAAAAATACTATATTCAAACGTTTAAAATAAATATAAAGGATAAAAAGGTTTCAAAATTATGTAAATAGATTATATACAACGTTTAAGGAATGTCCAGAATTATGCTCTGAAAATACCATAAAATCTACATTTTAACCTACGTGGGGCATATGGGCTTTTAAGAAAAAATTGGTAAGTACGAATTCTGCATTGGGCTCTAAGTATATTTATTTGTAAAACTTTTTTGTTTTCTCTCTCTTCAAAATAAAACATTCGCGTGCCGTGCAAAATCATCTCGCGTGTCATAGGTTTGCCATCACTGCACTAGTCTATATTGAATTATGCTTCATTTAAGAAGCAAACATATACCAAAGTTTAAATTATAGGTACCTACATGATATTGTTTGTCGTAGGTAGAGAATAAATACCACTACTGTTTGAAAATGTTTTAATAAATTCCACAACTGATTTAGTATAACTCAATAAACCGCTTCCTAATGACAAAAACAATTTTACCAATTCCTTTATATTACAAGGAACCTTCATTAAAATTTATTTGTAATCAAAAATGCAAACGTAATTTTGCGCTCGTCAATGAAACGGTAAAGCGCTCTTTCTTATAAAACTTTTCATTTATTTGTTAAGTCTCTTAGTCGTAAAATGTCAATTAATATTGATTACAAATATATGTAAGTATTTGAATTGGTTTGTTCATTTTGTTCATAGATGTAAGAAGAAGTGTACTAAACTGACAGAAGAACGCTTTGTAGCAAGTTATTGCTCGTTATAAAGGCCCGTTACACCCGCAAATGTCTTCCACTAATTTTATAAAACACATTTTACTCGTTACCGAATACGTCAATTAAATCCGTAGCGTCTGTTTGTCAGTTTTATTCGCTTCCATTTGAATAAATTTTCTCTCGATGGCAGGGCAAGACCTGCGT
This sequence comes from Rhyacophila brunnea, assembly GCF_057557595.1. Taxonomy (NCBI): domain Eukaryota; kingdom Metazoa; phylum Arthropoda; class Insecta; order Trichoptera; family Rhyacophilidae; genus Rhyacophila; species Rhyacophila brunnea. Next base: position 27,390,404 of record NW_028233350.1, read on the forward strand.
TTATACTACATAAACAAAATGAAAGTAATAATTTGCAGTTATTCAACAATGTTTTTGTTGAATCTTAAATTTTATACATCTAATTCAAGATATATTTTAACATTCACTAAAGGAACCTTACTCATAAAGTCGTTGAATTTTAGTGCTGCAACAGCATTACGTTTACACAATAAAACATTTTAAGCCTTCATGATATAAATTTTGATTTAAAAATGCTAAACATCCATGATATTTAATAGCAAATAATTAAAATATTAAAATTTCATAATGATTAAAAAAATAACACATACTTTATTTGTTTAAAAATAATTTATATATTAGAACAATCATTAAAAAATACAAAACTATAAATTTAATTAAATGCATGTCAAACTGCATTTAATAAATTTAATTACTAAGTGTAAATTAAAAATTGTGCATATTTTTTATGTTCCTATTAGGGTTTACAGTCCCGCTCGATTATTAGTAAAATCCAATAATTCTGGGATTTTTTGGTTAGCTTTTACAAGTATTTAATTTTAAATAACAAATATTTTCGTTCTGAATTCTGGGTTACTTAAATTAAATTGCTAGAAATAGATATATAAGAATTATTAATTTTCTCACTTTTTACAATGAAATACTTTTATTCTTTGTTAGTTGATTATTTCAATAACTAACATTTTATAAGACGTATTACAGGTAATAATCCCGTTCTTGAGGTAGGCTCATGATTTTTATAAATAAAGCTTGCTGGTAGTAAACCTAGGAGTCGTAATCTTTTAGGATTACAGATCAGACAAAATATTGGTACATTATGTACTATTATGCAATTAATTCTTTGACATGTTTATGCCTTTCAAATTGAAAATTAAAAAACATTAAAACTAATATTCAAAAAATTTAAAGAAACCTCTATATTTAAAAAAAAATAATTGGCGGAGTTGATTGGTGACGAATAAAGCGTAGGTAGTTGAGTGGATCAAAGTGAAAGTTTATTGATTGAGAAATTAATACAACGGCAGGTGTAAGGTTAACCGTGCAAGGCAATATGCGCGGTCATGTCTGCTCAGTCCGAGGCGCTCTTATAGTGAGTACCATCGTTCGAGGTGTGTTGGTTGAGTGCCATCTCCCATCAACTATGACTCACTATTTATTGAAATGAATATTCGATAAATTGAGGGAAGCTATTATTGAGGTAGTTCATAATTAGGTAATATGCTTGCTGTCGCATTGCTGCTACCTCGCAGCATTTTGCTGACAAGGCTCGGGGTTGTCGATCCTCACCGGCGTATTTTACATTTGCAGAATGCGCTGACCGTAGATGAAGTGATATACGATAATTGGGTAATTCGATAATTATTGACGATGTTGTTGTGCTGATACCGCCTGGGGTTGTTGACCCCCACAAAATAACTGATGGTGCTACAATGCAGTCATTTGAATTAATTCGTCAAACAATATATTTTTAAAAGAGAGCTTATTGTGCTGCATTCATTGTGTCACATATTTCTCGGAATGTCTACTCTTTTATTTGTCGTAACCGACTTAAATAATATATTATTTTACTCCTTTCGGGAGAATAACCATTTTTATTCCCAACATTTTGGCGAAGTTTTATGAAAATGATATTGTAATATAAACAATTTCTTTCTCACATTTGGCTTTCTCGCACTTGCCTTGTAGACTAGAAAGAACAAAGCAAATAAATACACAGAGTTCAGAGGACTTAGAGAATCTTTTTGTACAATTTTGTATGAAATTGTATCTCTTATAATATTTTGTTTTCTTTACTACTGCGCATGTTTGTTTACCTTGTGAGATGAAATGATGAAATATATGATAAATTGCCATGAAAATTTTAATAAACATACATGTATTTTATTTTCTTCGCGCCAAATATTTTTTTTCGTTTTATTTGTCAACGTCAAAAAAGAGTTATAGAGTAATTTGATTTCATATAAATATTACTACCTCCATAATAGATAATAGTTTATCACTGTCGTTCTTTACTCCTACTTAATTGTGTTAATAATAGTTTTTATTCTGAACACTAATTATCGTAATATTAATTATATTACCTACACAAATGTGGTAGAGTAAAAAGCTTTACTATAGTTTTAGAGGACATAGCATAGGTTACGTCATAAAATACTCACATTTAAATAATATCTATTACCATGGCTAGACAAATTATTTTAAGCTCTAGTGGCCAGACAAAAAAAATGTTCTCCCATTCTAAAATAACCCAGCTTTTAATGCCATAAATTCTTAATGGATGGCATTTTCATTTATGTATACTGTGACCAAGTGATGAAAGCCTACAGACATTTAATATTTAACCACGTAATCTCATATAATGTTTAACACAAAATTATTTTTTCTTTTGTTTTATTTGTTATCTACCTACTGATTGTGTCTGCATCTGACCACTGTTGCGTAAACGACTATAATGTAGTTTTAATAATAAAATTACATAATTTCTATTAGTTGGCAGTGGCAGTTTTTCATTAAGCAGATAAATCAGTCGCCATTAGACTTCTTATATATCTTTCTACTTCGCAATACTCTTGAATTATTGCTTTACCTAACTCTAAGTCAACGTTAAAATGACAAGATTTTTTCTACGATTATTATGTTGCGTGTTTTAAAATGGACCCTCACCAAAATTACCTCCCCAGTGTGAATTCTATTTATTAATATTATAATACAAACACTATGGCTTTAATAAAATTATATGTATTGTAACCTTACAGGATCAAATCCAGAATTCACAGATAAGAAGTCATTATCGTACGTTAGAAGATTTTCAAAAGCTAACTGACGTGAGAAGCACATTAAAACTCAAATTATTTTAATAAAACTTTAAACTATACCTAAAAATGAAGGTTTATAATTATATAACCAAAAATTAAGAGTAACTTAATGTCATATATTTCACATAATCAAAATTACTACAAAATCAATCACTGCATACTAAGTAAATAAACAAAAGTTATGATAATATCATTTATATTAATATCGTCTATATTATAGACGTTACTAAATACTCGGTAAATTATTATTTACACATTTGTATTAAAATATATTCAAATATTTTATAAAATACATATAAAAATATAAACAATGCCTTATCAATTATATGTGTCCACTATTATAATATAAAGAAAATAACTTAAGTTATATATTACATTCCATTTTCCGCTCTGCACTTACTTACCGATTTTTCTTATGGCATGTCATAATGATATGTCAATTATTGATAAAGCTACCTTATAATATTGTCTAAAAATACATAACTTTCTTTCTCATAAAGCATATTATTTTTGCGACCGAATGCATAAATACTACACAATAAAATATTTCTACGCAAATAACGTAAGAAAGAGTTAGAATGGCAAAATAATAAACCTTTACTTTCCACAAAATTGTTTTCACTATTTATTCGCGTATGATGATTCCAAATGTGTTTACCCAGCCGTTAAAAATACTTCAATACGATATATAGCCCAAACAGTCTCTTATAATACTGCCATAACTTTTCCTTAATCTTTAATAAAAGTCAAATATTTTTTATATGTAATTGTATGTGAACTTATGGAGCAAAAATTTTTCGTCGGATTACGCAAAATGTGAAGAAGAGATTTCCTAATTTTTGATTTATGACATCCATTCAACTTTGACGCATTATAATCACATTACTTTCACAAAGCATAATATAATTTTGTGAATATGAAACCAGACAAAAAGTAATATTAACCTCTGCTAGGGTAAAGTTTCCTTTCATGGTGAGAATTGAACAAAACTAACTAATTTTGCATGAACCTTTCTAATATTGTCAACCTTTCCCTTAATCAATTATTTATTCTACATATCTTTCATTCTATAAAGGTTTCTGGACAGTAATTTCCTATTATAAAACTAAGTATTTAACATTAATAATATGTAGGTATAGCATTAATAAATCACTATGTTACTATTTTACGAACTCTAACTCAGAACTAGTATAACCCAATATACTATTTGTAAGTGTACAAATTTCATTAAATTTAAATTCCCAGCATTTTATAATATTATGAATGTGACATTACGGTTTCTTTTCAGACTTCTACAAGATGAATATTAAATTCTTATTTTATGAAAATAAAACTCACTTAAGTGTCATTTCCACTCGAATGAAGAGACTTGAAAGTAACTATGACGTATATCCACTTAATTGCGATTCTATTAACACTGCTAGAAAACTGCTATTGATCTGTATGTCTTTCATAGCTTTTTAAGATATTGAAAGCATCAGTTATTTCTTCTTCCTGCTATTAACGTTTGCTGTCAATTGAAATGATTATAAAAGTTTTCAACCAATTCGCGTTGACTATATAAATACTCAATTTGCAATTGTGAAGATAATATGGTCTATTTTCTCATCTTGTATATTCTCGTGTCAATTTTAGCATAGCATTTTTTAAATATTTTTATACCCATGTATATTATATATATACCTATATCTTGTGAATGTTTATATACTATAATATTCATTCATGTCATCAAACAAATTTAAATTTATCATCATTGAAGAAAAAGTCTTTTTACGGATGTTTTAGGGAGCAATTCAATTAATTCATTAATTTCGTTTTCTATCTAGATATAATAATATGAGACTGATCACGGGTTTTATGGGTAAGTATTTTAGCTACTAATCTTCTATACAAAAAATTGTAAGTATTTTAAATTGATTGGTTTTAATTCGACTTGTGCTTTCTAGACTTTTTCGATTCTCGGAAATCAAGGATTCTCGAATTGAAAATTATTTGAATCTCGAGAATTCAATATTGATTTGTAGATTTCTCATAACAGATCTTTACATTTAAACTAATAAACAAAATATTTTTTGTGAATCTTCTTTAACAATTTTTTTCGATTCAGATTACAATTCAAGAGCATTTTTTAACTCTTTGTGGAAAAAAATCCATCGAAAATCAAAGTCAAGAGCTTTTAACTATTCTTCCAAAAAAACAGTCCAATTCAAGTCAATCTAAACTATTTTTCAGGTAAAATATTCTTAAATTCTCGAAATTCTTATTGATATTATCTCGATAAAAAAATCTCGAAAGAGAGGAGAATCTCATTTTCTTATTATTTATTGAGAATTCTCGAGACGAAAAGTCTCGATCACAGTTATTAGTTACAATAATTATGGTGGATCTTTTAGTGTTATTATGGAAATTCTTGACTAATAATAGTTTATGATAAGAAAACCCTTATAACCCTAAGAGCACTCGAAAGGGTTTATTTTTTTATGAATGAGATATATGCATGAACCCATTTTAAGGCTATTTGGCTGTGATTATACAGCATTTGATATGCATAAATAAGGTTTTTTTTAATGGCAAAAATCATATTTTTAACCTTTCTCATAACATTCACGACGGTTCAATTTTCACAAAATTATTCATAAATTCAAATATTTTACTTGAAGCTTTTGGAATTATTTCAAGCAGAAAATGTATTGTGAAAGCCGAATATAACGCTTTCATAATCGAATAATATCCAAAAGTAGGTACAAAACATTTTCAAACTATTTGAATAAGCAACACCTATCAATTCCTATATAAATATTGAAACATCTATTGTGTCAAAATTTTCTAACTGATTGATGATTTAATTCACTTGTCATTTTATTCTGCGTATAAAGTATGTACGATGATAACATTTTATTAAAAAAATATTAATCTATCAAAAATAGGACTTTATTTTTTTTATAAAATACACAATTTATGCGTGGAATAAATACGTGTTATACAAATTCAATGTATTATCATTAGACCTATTACATTTTACTCAACGAATAATTAATTCATCAACTATCTAATCTAGTCCCCTGGATATATCAAGAGTACCTAAAACAGTAACTATATTACCTATTTGGATTTATATACATATTTTCTGTCTCCGGTTCTCAGTTGAATGGCACTCACCTGTATTAGCAGTCAAGCGACGATCGTCTTTATTTTAAATCAAAGTATTAATGAATCACTTAAATTATTAGCCGATGTCAGGATCTCTCCAGATTTTAGTTATAACGTACTTGCACTTACTAATAATTTAATAAACCATTTTTTTTATTTAGTGAATATTTTACAAGATTTAAGAATGTAACATTCTTTTATTGCACATACAAATAGAAAAAAGCTTTTTGAATTTTTATTTCTATTGGTCATATATTGGTGATTTCAAATTATTATATTATTATACTACTCGATTTATAGCCGGTAATTTTTCGGTTTCGTGCTTTACACTTCTGCCCTTGATAGTATAGGTATTGTTTAGTACAAAGTATGTTTCAATGCCAGCAAGCAATGCCAATATAATCATGTTTGCTGTAGCTGTGCATAGTGCCACTGTAGAATGATTTACTGTACGGTGTAGACTCAATATAATATTATGTCACGTGAAATTGTGACCATAAAATAATTGTATCATTCCTCACGACATTATGACAGACATTAACTTTATGATTACCTCTTTTAATTACTATAATCTTTAAATAGTATATGATTTTATTATTCAAATGGATACTTTATTACGTTTGAGTAAAATATTATTATTTTTGCTAGGTTTTTATTGTCTTACTTATCAATAATTAATAATGTTCAAAATTTTTTCTCATTACTTTTTGCTATGTAAAATTTAGATAATCTAGCTTAAAGTTAATATTAGATATTTTTTGCTTTAAAATATTTTGAACTAGAATTATCTTCAAAAATAATATGTAGTTTTCGATATTCATTCTTAATACACTGTTTACACGTGAATGAATTTACTGCTGATAGTACGTATTATTACAGCCATAATAAAAAAAATGCACATGCAAACACGTATAATCGTGCAATTTGCATGCATGGATTAAAAAAATTCAGAAGCTTCTGAATTATCACGAGACAATATTGAACTGTACGATATCTGTACCTGCGCAGTAGAACTATAGTGGCGAACCTGCCGGTAAAAAGACAAACTACACCGCGCAGAGACTCATTTTGAGGTTAACCAATTTAATAAAAATATGGAAAAATTATTACATTAATTATTTTCAATCAAAAATAGGCACTTTTTGATTTAAGCAGCTTTGAGTTAGAGGTGGGACTGTAAAAAAAGTCTCAATACTTTTTGACCCATTCTTGGACAATTTCGTGTCGACACTTTTCTTTCGATACCGGTACCGGAAACTGATATTTTTATTTCAATATAACGACTAGGAGGGAGGCATAATGTCATTAATTAAGAATCTTCTTCTCCTTCTCGTACCACATAAACTAATATTCATTACATATAAGTATTAATAGTACAACAATTTTTGAAATATCAGATTATCCATCGACTACGCCATATAATTTCAGAGTTTTTTTCGAGAATCGTCAAATATTTCATGACACATATCCTAGTAATAATCGGTGACACCCCTGTGTATCAGGACACAGTGTTTGAGAATTGCTGCCTTAGATAATTGTAATACTATTTTATCAAAATGTATTTCCATTTAGAAAAAAACTTTTATATTTAATATTCTAAGAACGATAAGAAATTCATCGTGAAGCTAAATGTAAAAATCAAAATTCTTTATATGTAGCATTTACCCGCGACCTTTTTTTCCAAATTACTTTAACCGGCCATTTATAATTCAAAATTAAATAACTTAATAAAAAGCGTTTCCCCCTTTTGGAGTTCTCCTTTCCCAAATAAGATAACATATTTAAAGGGTAGGCATCTTACCTAAGGTGAGTGCTGGAAAGGGATGGGATAAACAACTAAGTACTTTCGTCTACGGGTTTATGAAGGGTATTGCGTACTAATGCATATTTAAACAGGTTTGAGTTCAACTTTTTCGTGTCGGCAAATTCTTAGCAGTGTTACTTTGGGTCATCCATTCTTCTGTTTATCACTTTCTTCCAGGGTTCGAACATGTTTCTTCAATTTTTGCAAGTGGTGAGCTCTACAGCATACGTACAAAACTCGGTTTTATACTTATACTCCGAGAGTGAGCGAAAAAAGTCATAAAAACAATCGAAAAAGATAATATTTATTTCCACAAAATGGGAGAGACTTGTAAATGTTTTATTTGAAAAAGTTCTTACTCAGATCTTTTATGCATAAAAGAAAACGTGTACTTTTATCAGCAACATCGGATACCCACTTCACCTAAACACTTCTTAAATAAATACAAGAATAAAATATATCTAAACATGTAAAGAAATATAACTTCTTTATTTTGTATATACTTAAGATGTTTTCCAATGCAAATTTTTTATTTAGATGGTAAAAATAATACAAACATAGCAAAAGAATGAATTTTAAACTATTTAATTTTAGTTAACGAAATAGTAAAATTGCGATTTTATTTGGCAAAGCAACATAAAACCAAGAGTAGTGGAACCAACTTGGAGATACCTTCATCTAGTAATCTTTAGATATAGCCTGATGATGATAACGCTGTTTTAGTTTAAGACATTTTTTATTACATATTCGAAGATCGCACGGGAAACCAATTAACATTACCTAAGTCACTTTGCAGTATGTTTTTATTTGCCGCAAACAACTAGAAAAACCTGCGACAATTTTAGCACATTATAGATTTACTAAAATATTCAATTCCATCAACTGATATTTATTATGAATGATTTATATACGACTTATTAGTATTTCACTTGAACGTATTTGATTTGCACTACAATACATTCAATATTTTATTACATCTGTAGCATGTGTAATAATAAATCATGTCAATTATACAGTTAGATTTACTAAATTAATTAAATATTTATATAAACAAACACAAAAATCACGTATGTTCTACTATATAACTAAAACCCTGAGTATCAAAGGGGTCGTAGAATAATTCATTCATTTTTCAATTCTTTAATATGCAAAATCAACCTACCAAGTGATGTAATACTTATCTGTGTAGGCTTTCCCTTTAAAGCTCAATCTGCCTGATTATTTTACCGTCAATCTATATCGTATAAAGTTTCTTTAATTCCCCGAATTAAATGATGAATTAAATATAAGAACTACGCCATACTATCAAACTTCGTTAGACAAAAAAGCTTGAATTTTTAATTTCATCTCGTACCAGGCAAAACTAATCATTGCATATTTTAGTGGCACGTGCTAATGTTTCGCGGCATCTACACTATTAACTTCGTCCCTCCGCAATGCCTTAGCGAACATTGAGAAAGATGGAATATTCTCCGCAGTATCACGCAATAGTTTTATTGTGTTTTTATTTAAATTCTGATCGAATTCACAAATGGTGAAACAAATCGACTGACCAAAACCATTAGATTTTATTCACACTTACTAGAAACTCACAATAATTACATCAAAAACCATATTGTTTCGATTCTTTCATTTCTATGAATTAACGCGGGTAAAATGAAAGATAAATTAATAATTAATAGGTACCTTCGTATTTAATAAATAACTCTAATATTAAAAAGTTAGAATTTTATGTGTTATTGGTTTATTGTTAATGCATTTCATGGGTATTGAAATATAGGAAATGTCAAGCATAAAAAGTGAACTATAGGTAAGTTTGGCAATGCTCAAAGGTAAAACAAGGTTAATTAATTGACTCTTAGGAGTCTATATGACGCGATTTGAGTCGCGCGTAAAAACTCGCGCATATTCCTGATACACGTGACCTCATTTAATCGTCCACACGCGCTCGCGACGAACCACCTCTCGCGCGCAGAGGAGTTACAGGTGATTTCATTAAGCCGTCCACATGAACTCGGGACGTATTGCGGCGAGATACGCGTCATCTGGACGAGCTCTTAATACCGCTGTCACATGGATTTGACTATCACTAACTTGAATTTATAGGATATAGAAAAATGAATATCAGTAGAATATAAATCTAAATATGTGCATGAAGATACTACAGATGTAAAGGAAACACTGTAATTTATATAATTTACAATTATTTATTAAACAATAAAACACATATTTATCTAATTAAAACAAAGTAGAAACATGGTATGTTTTAACAATATAGACTCTTATTCAATGTTTGCAGAGACAGCAAACTTATAAAATATATTATCGATAAATACTCATCTATACGTTCTTGATTCATCACTAATTCTATTAAAATTCCAAATAAAGCCACTTGTCATACTGAATTTAAGGTTGGATGCCGTCCGAGCTGCAACCTTCAATCTAAACTATTTATCAAAGAAATCTATCTCCTTGTGCAGTGAAATTGACCGAGTAATATGAATCAAACGCCCTTCTCTAATCATTAATTAAAATTATTTATGCAAAAAATTGGCAGTTAACACCATAAAAAATGTAATTATTTAGTGCGTAATATGTACAATAGTAAATGTGTATGTACCTAAAAATACTGTAATTTTGTACTTATTTCCTTTTCGTGATTTTATCCGAAATACATTTTTTTATAAATCAAAAACTATCAAATAAGCAGGTCAGAATACTAAAAAATTCTCTCGAATATAACTCCGAAGAGAAAATTGGCTACCCAGAATATAAAAAACGACTCGTACTTTGTCATGAAATAAGAAAATTATATCGGTAAAATCTAGGGGGCACTATCACATGAGTCTGGGTAACACTGATCTGCCAGTAAACATATTAGAGTTTAAGGAAAGATTCACAAAATACAAATATCATTGAATAAATTTTAAGTAAAACTTTTTGGGTTTCATGTCACATCGTATAATAATAACACTCATTCAGAATTACCTTTTCAACCCTGCTGTGCCTCTGATAAAGTTACTCCGTCCTCCAGTTTCTTGTAAAACGTTAAGTGTTCGGCGAATGGTAGCAGGTACCTACGCCTGGTAGGAAATGACCTCATTACGCGACTGAGATTTCACATAGTCTTTTGAATAAATCACCAGCACCGTAAAGTTTGTTTTAACTCCCGACTACATAATATGTGATCCTGATAATGTTAATTTATACGCACTCGTTTGGCATACAAACATATTTATTCTGCACCCCGGTGCTCTTTGGCCAGTAAAGTAGGAAAGTTTGTTGAAAATTACTTGAAAGTATTTTTTTAATTACAGCAATATCACCGTTGTAATCTAAAAACTTTTAATCCTGATATATCAGTATTGGAGTATGACCCAACGGGAACTAATAAACCAAAACCTTACTCTTTTAAAACTTTGAAAATATTTTATTTCAAAACCACAATAGATTAGTAAGTAGAACGCCCATTTATGAAGATGTAGGTGTAGGTTATATGTTGACTTTCTATCTGTGTTTGATTTACACAACATATTTTTTATAGATAAACAAATGATGTGTCCATATACCTCAAAGCAATAGACGTTTACCCATAATACGCTCAACATATATGCAAAAAGTGGTACGTAATTGATAATTACTCTCTTTTTACTTTTAATAATAAGATTAGTTACTACTTTCACAAAAATTGTGATACAATAATTTGTGATGTATGGTGCTTACTAAAATGGCACTGTCAATAAATTTTAACTAAGCATATTATGATTGCGTTAACCTATTATGCAATCAATAATAATTGCAGTGATATCACGGTTGTTAATTATTGTTATAAATATACGAAGAAAATGTATACTCCACTATAGTAGCTTCATTTTATATACTGATTAATTATTATTTTATAACTATAATACCTATCAATGGAGATTTTTTCTTGGACACTTTTAGCGACCCAATTGCGGCTAGCTTCGGGTTTTAGGTATAAGCTATACATCATTACACAGTGTATTAAATTACATAAATAATATTAGCTAACTTTTAGAATTTTAGTGATTTAGAAAGCGCTTCATTGAAAATTATAAAAACAACTACTTAATTTCATAGGATAAACATAGATTAGTTGAGTTGATTAGAGCATATATTCCGCGAATCCCAGGGGACATAAAGATCAAAAATTGCCCACGTTTGCCCCTAAGTGGAGCATATGGACACCACAAGACGCCTCCAAGAACCCCTGTCGCCAGTCTTCTTGCGACATTCCTGGTCATACCAGCAGCCGTAAGTCCGCCGTATACACTCTATAGATATGTAGTATTTAACGATCTTCTAGGGCGCTGAAATCCGGTTGGCTTGAATAACAGGCAATCCAGTTTGAGGTTACCTTCTGGTATCGGCAGCACGTAGCCGAGCCAGGTCCAACGTCGCCTCTTCACTCTTAGCGCGATGAGAGGCTGCTTGGTGCATTCTCTTATCTTCTGGTTAATCCTGAAGTAATCCTACCGCACACCCAGTGCATATTGGAAATATCTTTTATGAAGCTCAGTATACATAATATTAAGATGACATGATTCATTACCGCAAAGCAGCGCCGTCAGAATGCAAGCGTCGGATAGATGAAATTTAGTTTTAAGTGGATTTATTTCTCTGATGTGTTTTCAAATAATATATATATATATTAAATAATAGTATATTATTCGTATTTTTTGTCAGATTTTTAAGATAATATGTGGACGCTATACATATGCATCAATATGTAAAAAAAATATACAGTAAATAATTAATATATAAGTATGATGAATTGTGATGTATTAAAATAAACCTTTATAAAGTATTACAGTGAGAAAGGTAGTGAACATGTGATTTTATTCAAAAGGATTACATAGATTCATGAACATAGTTAACAAGACCATTATAATTAAGTCAAAACTCTTTGACGCCAGCAGCTTTTTATCGTACGTGGCGTTTTTGATCTTGTATGTTTCACATTTATGTTTTATTTCTACTTACACTGAATAGTAGCTTATTTAACAATCACAGAAGCACTAAAAATAGTATGGAAAATAGAAACATAAAAAAATAACGAAAAATTATAAATTCAATATGTTTTAATCATTATATCTGCGTGTAATACGAGAGTGGGTCAATAAGTCCTTAGAAAAGCCGACAGGTGGCGCGACTAGTACTGTAAGCGGTTTGTTTTCATGCAGCGGCACTACCGATTCAGTATGCTGCGAAGTTTCAATCAGATTGGTCGGGTTGTTGTGTGTTTCTCGTACATTTAAAAAAAAAAATTGATTGTGGAAAATGGAAAAATGGAAAATGGAGAAAATTGAGTTTAGAGCTGTTATTAAACATTTTAATATAAAAGGGTTAACAGCAAAGGAAATAAAAAATGAGTTGGATTTAGTTCACGGCATATCTGCTCCTTCACTTGCAACTATTTATAACTGGTTAAATGAATTTAAACGTGGTCGTACATCAACAAAGGATGAACCACGCTCAGGACGTCCTGTAGAGGTGACTACACCAGAAATGATCAATAAAATCCACGATATGGTGTTAAGTGACCGAAGATTAAAGTTAAGTGAGATAATTGAGGTTACAGGGATCTCAAAAGGTAGCGTCATTTCTATTTTACATGACAAACTGGGCATGAAAAATATTTCTGCAAGATGGATGCCGCGTTTGCTCACAGTCGACAATAAACGCAATAGGGTGGTGGCCTCTAAAGCCTGTTGTCGCTCATGCAACGCAATCCGGATGAATTTTTTCGTCGCTTTGTGACTGTAGATGAAACATGGATACACCAGTATACTCCCGAGACGAAAGAACAGTCAAAGCAGTGGATTGCGAAGGCAAACCATGTCCAAAGAAGGCGAAAACCGTAAAATCAGCTGGTAAGGTTATGGCTACTGTATTTTGGGATGCACGTGAAATTATTTTCGTTGACTATTTGGAAAAAGGAAAAAAAATAACAGGGGATTATTATGCATCTTTATTGGACCAGCTAAAAAACAAAATTGAAGAAAAACGGCCTCATTTAAACAGGAAAAAAATCCTCTTTCATCAGGACAATGCCCGTGTTCACACATGTTTACGATCAATGGCTAAAATTGAAGAATTGAAGTTCGAATTGGTCGACCACCCACCGTATTCGCCAGATTTAGCCCCCAGTGACTTTTTCCTTTTCCCAAACTTAAAAAAATGGCTAAGTGGACAACGTTTTTTTTCAAACGAAGAAGTCATCGATCGGACAAATGCTTATTTTGAGGACCTTCCGAAAACTTATTTTTTTGACGGTTTAAAAAATATTGAGAAACGTCTAACCAAGTGTTTTGAGCTCCAAGGAGATTATGTTGAGAAATAAAAAAAAAATACAAAAATAAAACCTGTTTTAATGCTTTTTTCTAAGGAATTATTGACCCACCCTCGTATATACATATTAAATATACAAGTATAAAATATATTCAACTTTTGTTTTTAATTTAAAAGGACATTTGCATCTGCAAATAATATGCCACCGAAGTATTTGAGCCTGGTCACCAGCTCAACGGGCAGACCGGAAACCCATAGAGGAGTGTAAGCTGGCGTCAATGCATGCAGCACTGCACATGGATTTGACCTTACGCATTATGAAATCTGCCATAATGATAAAAATAAAGGACGCAACTACACAGTATTGCCCGACTCCTGACATGATTTCAAAGATCGTAGAATATTCCAGCTACTCTCACGTGGTACTATGTATCAGAAGACTGAAGCGCGGGAAAGCTCCCGGAGATAACGGCATCCATACAGAATTTCTACTCTGCAGACTCAGCACCACGTACTACCCCTCTTCATAAAATATTGGACACATTTTATATATAATATAATTATATTATATATAAACATATTATTAAAATATGAATGGTTCGTATCAACAAAACACTTATAAAAATTAATTATATTGTAGTATAAATAATAAATATGTTTCTCAAATAAAAACATAAATTTTTAACAAAAATATTCTTAAATTTAATTTCAGTTTATCCACGGATATTTTTCAATTAAAGGCCTGAGCTATAAAATAAAAATCTAGCAAAACTTTTCGGTCCTTTACTGTGTAAATAAGATTGTCTTTTCGGTATAATTTATGTTTAGATTTTTGTTTCTTTCGAAGAATCGGTATTTTCTTGTTTTAATGGAAAATATATATACATTTTAATGGCTTCGTTTAATTTAATTCTCTATGGTAATTATATATAAGAACTGTGGATAAAACTTTTTATCCATTATTACGGTAATTTTAAATTTGTTTTTAATCGAGATGCCAATAAATTACGCAAATTAAAATGTAATTTAATAATAGCTTTCAGAAATAGCTACCCATCTTTATTTACTACTATGAAGTATTTATTTGTTATATTATTCATTACATAAAATAAAATCGTTAAAAGAAATTTCCATTTTACCATAACAACAGATAAAAGTTTTTGCTAAAAAAACTTACACGTTACATGACTTTTTACGAAAGCGTCAAACTTTGATTGGGCAGAACAAATGGATATTTATGAACGTGATTAGGGTAAAAAGGATACGTAACTAGCCCAATTCGCAAGAAGTATATTGTGATTGATGAACTGTTGCCCCGCACTAAACCCGGGGTGTCTGCCTAATACAAATCCACACCAAAACTATTTACCACATCTTGAGGCTTACTACAGTTACCCATCCTAATGGAAGTCCGTTGATTAAAAATGTATGCTGTTCTGTGTAGAATCAAATTGGATTTCAGAGGTGCTCTTTACATACTAAAAGCAGCCCAGGGCGAGCAGTTTTAAACGAACGCCATTTTGCTATGCAGCTAAATCGAAATGGATGTGTATTTATTTTGATGGAAAATACTGGCATCACGTAAAAATAACAAGTTTTTTGCGATCGCCTCTTCTCCGCAGTGGTGAAATGATGAAAATTTACATAGTTTGAGATACCATACATGTGGTTTTCAATAGATATTTAAATATTCTTAATATTACTTTTCGCGAATTGATTTCAATCGTACATAATAATATTAAAGACTTTAACTTCATTTATTTATTTTAATTTCAGTTATAATTGTCTATATTAGTACAATTTTTAATATTTAAAACAATTATCTTATAAACTATGTTTTTCACCAGGAATGAGAATTTAACATTTTTATATCGAACATACCTACATAATTTGAAAACACCTCAAAACATATCAATTAGAAAAAAACCGTCGCCGAGTGGGACTTGAACCCAAATCGATCGGATTTCGGCCAACGTGCTTTACCAATTAATTCCCCTGCATCCCACCTAATTTTGACTCAAACATTATGTCATAGTGCATAGTCTGTCTCAAATCTAGATGGTAGTGGACTCGTCTGTCTATGCTCCATCTATGAGACATCCGCTTCTGAAACAAGGTTTCAAATATGTCTAATTTTTTGAAGTTATACTTTATTTGGCGCATTTGGGAAATCAGATCAGAGTGTATTTTTGGCGTGTGACATGTAACACATAATCTATTTTTTCACACGAAAAAAAAACGCACTCGATTGGATTCGAACTACCAATTGTTCGGTTATCAGCCGAACGCACTACCTTTACGCCACAGTATGATACTGCAATCGTGACGATTAAAATTGACGGTTTAGAATTATTCCGTTGCCTAGGCAGCGAATTTATTATTGTCGGCCATTTGCAATTCCATACGTAAACAAACGATTAAACGTCATAGTGGCAGTTGTTACTTTAAAAATAAAAACAAAGAAGTATAACTTCTAACGCACGTACATAAGTACACACTCCGATTTTTTTGTCTATTGCATTGTCATGCCAAATGTCAAAACTAGATATACATATATGAAAACAAATTAGATAAAAACGTCTTGTAAAAACAATAAAGCTGAACTGAACGAAATGTTTTTGCTAGTACGAATTGGTTGAAGTTTCAACATACTTATTCACCATATTTTTCCATTTGATAGATGCTTAATAATATTTGATAATACACCGTTTAGATCAATTTGTGGGTAATGATTGATTGAGGTATAATTTACATACAGTTGTCAGGCCAATAAAACAAAGATCAATTTGACGTTTACAATTATTTTTTCATCATGTTCATAATTTTTACGGTCAAATATTATTATTATCATAGCTCCAGACAAAAGTGATTACAAAGATGTCATCGAGGTGTCTTAAAAATACTTTTCATGAGCATACATAGGTAATTAAACTGATTGTGGAATTTAGGATAGAATAATGTAATATAAAAAAATATTATGTTGCATAATAATAATCCTTACGTAACGGAAAATACGGACAAACACTGTATTTATATTAAACATTAAACTGTTACGTATGTTTATTTTATGAAGTGGTCAGTGCGATTATTCAGGTCTGCTTCTAGAGATATATGCAATAAATTACAATAATACTTTATCGACAACAACTTATAGTTGATAGTTAACACTTGATAATAAATTATTATTTAATAAGGTATTTTTAGTTGTCATACATTAAACTTTTAATTTATAATATATCAATGTATATAAGAAAAATACTTACCAGCTACTAGTAACATTTGTTAAAAAATTATTCTTATCTAAAAAAAAGAAAAAAAACATTCGTACTAAAGTTCTTGCAATCTTAGCTTAGTAATGACCTCCATTTTGGGATCCGTTGAATTTAAAATGGCCGTGTGCGGCTGTGTTTATTTATCGTAAAAGTGCGCTGTTGAAAAGTAGGTAGCCGATTACGACATTCAGGGAAATCAATTTGAGAGCATGATCCGCTGAACCAATTCCCGTATATTTTTGTTAAGTGCACTTTTATGCCAGCAATTTTAACTGTTTAAACAACTGTTTCAGTACCTATCATATTTTTACAACGTTTTTATTAGCTCGCATTCTTGTTTGCCCGGTGGTTGTTTGTCCAGTACAAATCTTACAATCGATTTTTAAATAACTTCCCGACTAGCTAGACATTTGAAACTTTCAGAACATATCAGAACACAATGCCAATTTATTCTTTTAATATTTTTAGCCATCTTTAAGCAGAATTGTATTCATTTTCAGCTAATTCTGTTTTGTATGGAAAGTTATTTCAGAAAAATCCGTAAAAAGTAAGACTATTATTGGTTGCTAAGGGGGTGGTCCTAGCAACTAAATTATTAATATATACGTGCGTTACTATGTAAATCAAAATGACATTTCAGTATTATATAGTTGTTTGTTTTTTATTTACTTCATTTATGAAGTACAAGTTTGAGCATATTGAGCATAATAATTCAACAGAAAATTTAAAAACGTTATATATAGAAAGTTCTTTTTATCTTGTAATTATTATAATATTTTATCACAAAAAATATCTTCAACCGTCTATTTCTAAGCCGGTGGGTCATTTGGGTTGAAATTTTTACGTCGATACAGAGAAAATACTCAGTGATTAAACCAAATGGATTACAACAAATTCTTGCATATATAAACAGCTAATAAGCCGCCTAGAAAGAAAATCTTTATTTTGTACAAGGAACATTTTGAACAAGGAAAGTTTTATAATAATATTATAATGCATACAAAAATACTCAACGTATCATCAATGGGTACTGTATATAGTTTAGTACCTACCGCAATTTTTTAAATTAGCAAAATTAATAACTCAGTTTTTAAGTTCAATAAAATATTTTGTATGAGATCCTGTTAAGCGTATTTTTTAAATACGTTTGGTAAATTTTAATTCATACTATATTGAATTTAATTTAAACCATTTTTTATTATTTGGCACATTGCAAATTAATAAAATCAAACAACAGTCCTTACAAATAATATTTTGGCGTAGCCAATTATTACCTACATTAATTGATAATTATAATGTCACAGTTTCAAAAATGTATGATATTATCAAACACACAGTTCATTACTACTAATAACAAACCAATTGGACCCGTGATCCAATATAAACAATTAGAAACATGAAGTGATAATGAAATAATTACAAGATAAAAAAAAATATATATACCTACCACGTTTTTAAATATTCTGTTGAATCATATAATAAACTTGACAATTCTATGTATTAATAATTTAGGACAAATAAGGCAATTGTCGACTAATCATTTTTTTGCTATTTTGCAACAAACAAACAAACAAATATAAACATAGTACTCAAATGTCATTTTGATTTCCATAGTAACGCACGTACATATTAATAATTTAGTTGCTATGACCACCCCCTTAGCAACCAATAATAGTAGATTGGATTACGGATTTCTTCCGAAATAACTTTTCATACAAAACAGAATTAACTGAAAATGAATTCAATTATTCCAAAAGATGGCTAAAAGTATTAAAAAAATGCATTGGCATCGTGTTCTGATATATTCTAAAAGTTTCAAATATCTAGCTAGTCAGGAAGTTAGTTAAAAATTGATTGCAAGATTTGTACTGGATAAACAACCATTGGACAAACAAGAATACGAGCTAAGAAAAACTTGGTAAAATAAGACCAGTCTCAAGTAATAAAAATCACAATTATTAATTTATAGCAAACTGCCTTTCTCAAAATAAGACGCCTCTATTTCAATCGAGATCTTAAGTTAAACTTGAGACTGCATATGATTTTTTGTTACATTCTCCTTATCATTTTCTACGGCATGAAAGTATAGACGGTAAACCAGGAGATATCACGTAGGGTGGCTGTATAGACATATTAATGTTAACCCTGCCGAAACCGGAAAGTTTCATTTTGGCGGCAACTTGAGTATCACTTGATGAATCAAATCATTTCAAAACACCACCGGCACCGCGCTGTTACGAGTCTCGTTAACTACTTGCGTAATGACGATCGTTAGTTTGACGGTGAATCGGATACTTCTACCGTAAGCCTAAACCGTTAAATGCTACGGAAATACCCAATGTACATAACATGCATAATTGGGGAATGAATTCCTCTTTTTAGATGAGTGCAAAGAAATCTAAGCCAATGAGCATGTTGTTGAGACTTGCGCTCTACATACCTTCTTAAAAACGCCAAGCTGATAATGTAGATTGGAGAGCAGAATGCAGAAACATTAGTCATAACTAAAATTTCCTTAGCAGAAAACACTATGCAGAAACATTGTCCTTAGTTAAGATCATGTTGTCTGTGGTTCACCTCGTCTTAAAGCTGCGTTTGTTTTTTCTATGGAAAATAATACCATATTTAAAAATTCTCTTTCTTATAGTTTAGGTAAATTATTTTATAATTGTTAAACGATGACAAAAATATGACAACTGCACTTTATAAATGCAATAACTATAAATACATATTAATATTTCATTATAATACTCTTATGTTTCCGTTATAAGTCATTATACGTGATTCCACAGGCACCGCAAGATATTTTTTTAACATGGTAACACTAGTGTCGAGTGTCAGTCTATCATCTGGCATCTTGTATTTCTGCGGGCTGGCGTATAAAAGTAAAATAATATTCTACAAGTACATGCCAAACGGATTAACACTATCAATATCCATATTGAGATACATTGTTAAATGAATTTGAGTGTATGGACTGTTTTATAGGCATGCGAATTTATTTTGACAGCAACTGTCAGTGGTAAATGGTAATACAGAAGGGGGCGTGTTCATAAAAAAAGTAGTCATGGTTAAGGATTCCTTAACTCTATACTCAGTATAGTCTATAGTTAAGTCATGCTTTTCGGCAACTTATCCTTAAGATCGAAATCTTGGATTCTGCATAGGGCTCTGAAGCTTTACCGGTATCTCTAAAGTCCTGACAACATGGTTTTATATTACTATAACTGTGCTTTTGTTAAAGTGTATATCGACGCCATCGCTGATACTCTTTTTCCATACGAGTAGTATGCATAGGCGTGTTCACAATATTCCTTGGGACAGGATGATTAATTTTAATATCATGTAACAAATGATTATAGATCAAAAAGTTCTGCATAGTATACAAACCAGAAAATACCTTGGGCACATTGGAATTGGAATATTACCTTGATGGTGGTTGACCTCCGATAAGGAATGATATAAGTGGTTCACAAGCATAGTGAACCAAGTCCATTCTGGTTATTTTTGAGTAAGCTAGGTTCAAACTTAATATTTGAGTATTTCTAATTCTGTAAGGGTATGGTAAGGGTAGGAGTCCATTTAAGTTATCATTGTAAGGGAAATCATACCCTTACAGAACAAAAAACGTTTGAACCTAGCTTACTCAAAAATAACCAGAATGGACTTGGTTCACTATGCTTTTGAACACTCATATGAAAAGTAGATGAATTATTTTTTGGAGAAGTATACTTTTAATTTATTGAAGTTATACTTCTTTTGGGGCGTTTGGTAGAGAGTGAAATTGAGAGCTGCGCGCGCACACCGTGACGAAAGTGCGCGATAGTATGAAATTAGCTCTATACAAATGCAATTTTGCTAGTAGAATTGTTCCGTTGCCTAAGCAACAAATTTATTATTGTCGGCTATTTGAAATTCCTTACGTAAACAAACGATTCAACGTCAGAGTAACAGTTGTTACTTTAAAAATAAAAACAACGAGAAATAATTGTATAATTTAGTAATATAAATTAAAGTGTATAGAAATAAACCAACGGCGCTCCAATAAGCGGCCCTTTTTTTGAGTGTGTAATTTGACAAGATAATTAAGAGCTAGTCGAAGAATCTAAGTTATCACAAGTTCTGTTTTTGTTTTGTTACACCAAAGAAGTATAACTTCTAACGCGCGTACATAAGTACACACACCAGTGTTGCCATCTTTTTCTATGTTGATTATACTACGAAAGGGTAAAAATTATAGTATTTCAGAAAAAAACTATAGTACAGGAACATTTTTCGTCTCGAATCTTTCAAAATTATAGTATTTTTGTGATATTTGCGTAAAATTATAGTATTTTACATTTTTTGCGGATTCAAAATTATAATATTGTACTCTAATTAATATAGTACGGTTGACAACTCTGATACACACCCATTTTTTTATTTCATTCCATTGATGCAGTCCACTGAAATCTAAAAAAACAAACTCATTGTAGCAAAACACATGGTTTACATAGGTACTTATATTTTAAATATATGTATATTTTCTGATATAACATTATTACGTAGGTACATTTTGTTTAATGATACGTAAAATCTATCATATACTCGATAGCTTCATGTTATTTGAAACTACTCCTAGTTTCCATTTCATACAAAAAATATACGCAACTAAATATTCCCAAGGTCTTTAATACTAAAGGGATAAAATAGTCTTCATTAATGTCAATATTGTAGAAGCTTTAACTTTTGAAGTTCTACATAAGTCAAACCGGACCGCAAAACTTTGAAAGCTTAGAGGTATGATTACATTATCATTTGCTTGAAATCTTGCAAACTTTACTTCAGAGAAATAGTTGTTGAATAAGGTAATCATTAGCCAAACTTTGGAGCTGCAATATATTGTGCAATTGTTTGTAGATATTTGAAGATATTTGAAGATACATTAGTAAATAATAATGAAGTTTTTGACTGTAAAGCACTTGTTGATAATATTACCAAATTAACAAAGCTATCTACATCCTTAATCAAATTTTAGTCAAATGAATTTCGATGAAAATTTTGTACCCATTCCCAGTATGTTTAAATTTAATCTATACTATGGATAATAAATTGTGCATAACCATTTAACATTTAATTGGATACCCTTAACAAACGAAGTCCACCAGATATTTTATTCACGTGCCTAAAATTAGATGTCAAGTTTTTTCGTTCCCCTATATTTTATTTTAATACTTTTTTTGTTTGGAAGTGTATTTTTCGGCGAGTCCTTTCATTTGTTTTGTAGTAAAGCTAATCATCCATCATTTCGTAATACTCGCTTCCGCATTGTACCCATAACATAAGAGGTTTATACTCTGTTTGCTCATTAATCATTTTCAAAATGTATTACCTTGACGACATAATATCACAATTACATTATCGTAATTTATTTGAAAAAATAAAATGTTTTACTCAAAAACTATTGACTCATTTGATGTCAAGTGAGAAAAGTCGTCGTTAAAAATTTAAAAAAAATGGTAGTACCGATAAATAAAATAGTACAAATTATATACTTAAGTATATTAATTTTATTGCTTACACTATTCATGTGCCTAATAATTTTTAATGAACTCCTAAGCAATACAAAACTGTTATTATTTTAATAGCAACGGATTCGATTCGAATTTATCTGCTTGACATTTATGCTTTCAAATACTAATAAAAAAATAAGTAAGTAACAATAATTATAATAAAGTATTAATAAAAATTCTTATGTAGGTACAATTATTATCTATCTGATAATTAACTTAGAACTCGGTATATTTATTTCAATGGTCACTGCACCTGTATCCATTTAATCATATTATTGATTCTGTATAATTATAATAAACTACAAAATATTTTACTTAATAGTTAGTTACAATTGAAGGGAAATTTTAAGATCTCATAATATTTAAAATCGATACTGATGCAAAGAAAAATATATTTTCTTATAATGATTTAGGTATTTATAAAATAATATTTTTTTCACTTTTAAAACATTTATATCGTAATCTTTATTCATACTGTAATGAAGATATTATTATGGAGTGAAAACTTTAGCAGACAGAGCCAAAAAAATGAGTACACTTAGATCTAAAAAAATGTAAAGTTGCAAAACTGGTTAGAAGGGGAATTACTAAAAAATGTTTAAATACACACATGGAAACAGTCGAAAATAGAGTACCTGATATGGTATAGGTTGCTAAACTGATGTAATAATAACGGGAAGACAAATGCAGTCTCACAGTGAATTTTTTTAACGTATATTATATAAATTGACGCGAGCGTCTGAAGAAGTATATTGGACAAACCTCACGGAAAATAAAAAGCGTGTTTTCGTATACAGGAGGCATATCAGTTAAAACACTACACCATTTTGGCGATTCACGAATATTCCATGATATAAGAACCAATATATTATTAGTAAAATATGCCATCAAATTACACCGGAACCTTAACGATGGTGATAGAGACAATGAGCTACATTTTTAAAAACGCCATGGGTTCCAACTCCTTCAGCAAAATCCAATATCTAATCTACATAGTATCTCTTATCAAAACTAAAATAGTGAACCGTCACCTGGTTTTCAGTTTAAACAACGTTTACTGCCAGCTGAACAGAATCCTTTTCAACTCAAACGCGTTAATATGCATACACATAACAGTACACTAATTCAAGACATTATTTCTTAAGTTGGGCTCAGCAGTGAGTTTTAAGCAGAGCGTTGGAACGGAGCTCGGAGCAGGAGCACGGAGCAGTGGAGCAATGTGGTTTTACCCGGAGCAGGAGCGAAGCCGGAGCACCAAAAAATTGTAGTGCTGCACTGCTCCAGATGTTTATTATTAAATTTTCGTCCTAAAATCCAATGAAAATAGTATATTTCGACACTTTGCAACACTGGAATTATTTGAAATACGGCAACACTGCCGAGTGATAAATAACCTCACTTTTTTGACAGAAGAGGCAAATAATGACGATTTGCTGTCGGTTTTGTTTAATAAATTTAATAATGAAGATGACGATTATTTTAAAACTACTTATTTTTTATTTTTTTAACATTTGTATAAGTACATAATATAATACTAATTTAAAACTTTCTACACGGAGCGGAGCAGACCCTGGAGCGAAGCCGGAGCAAGTATTAGGTTCCGGAGCGGAGCTGGAGCGGAGCTGGAGCGGAGCTGGAGCGGAGCAACTCAAAAAAAGGTCCGCTCCAACGCTCTGGTTTTAAGTGTCGAGAAAACAAGGCGGAAGAATAAACAATGACAACCCAAAACACAAAATAAATATGAAAAGCATCAAATTTGGCGAAAAGTCTAATAGATCATTCACCCATTGACCCAACTGATGATGACGAGGCTTATATTTGTCTTGTTACAGTTTATATAAATGGCATCGAATGATAACGTTTCTCCATCATAATGATGAAGAGGAAGAAGAAAATTTTGTAATAAATTGTATAATCGATTTTGATAAACTTTGTCTGCAATATAAATAACGTCACCAGATTCAGAGAAAATATTTTACAATATAAAGGAACATTGACAAAATCGACACTGTCTAAAACTATTTCCAAGATATCTTTTAAACTTGGCACCTGGTATCGACAGGCTTCGCTCAAATATTTTGCCTTAACGCGTAATTTAAAACTCTGAAGATCAAAATGGATCTCTCCCACAGAGCAGCGGAACAGACTCCCTCTCAAAAAAACCGAATTCCGCCCTCATTATCATGTATAAGGCGGTGCAAACAAGCCAATGGCGTACCGAAACGGAAGTAGAATGATTCGATTGTCTTGCCTTTTCGCTGAAATCTGATAAAACATCGTATTTTATGGCGGCTGTCTAAAACTAGTTTAAATTACGTTTACATATTATTATTTCGAAAGGCTTGCATATAGCCCCTGAATTTAATAATAATGCAGTAGGTATTTTAAATCTGAAGTATTTTTATGTAGGATATCTCACTCGCGGTCACCTCCAAAAATTTTCAGTAACAAATTAATCTGGAAGTCGATATTAGATAGTAGAAAGATGAATAATTATTTTATGCGTAGAGTGATCGCATGAAAATAATTACAAAATTTCAAATGGCTTACATCTTGAGTAGGTATGTTCAATAATTAATGCATTTTGTACCATATCTTATCGTTACATAAATGTAACCTGTAAAATAACATTATATCATTGACTATATTATAATAATAATACGCAAATATACAAATGTGCCACGTTTACACATAACCATGACAATAATAATAATTAATAGAGAAAAATCTTTCTAATTATGTTTTAGTGGTAGGCAATATGTTTCATTTGTGTAAAAATCTTAGACGGTAACACAGGGAAAATGTCAAACCATTAAAAAACAGCTAAAATTCCAATGTCGTTGTTAGGGATTAGGTACTAAGTTAGACGTCTGGCAACCGCGACATGCAACTGGGACTGACAACACTACTGCTATGAGAATAATGTTCTGTTGCGCGTCACGCGCGATACCTCCAGTCGACACGTCTAGATAAATCTACAGCAGCAAGTCGTCTGTCGATGTCGCATGTCACGGTCACCGGGGTTAAAAGTCTACATTAATGTTATAGATACCTACTAAAAATTGACTTGAGCCATTTTTTAAATTCACAAATTTTATTTAGATATTAAACTCAATTGATCTAATTGTAGAAATAAATTTTGCCTAAGAACTTGTATGGAAGCGTATTTCTTATAAACAATACTGATGGTAGGTATCTGTAGATATACGACCTATAGCAAAATACTGCATTCACCTTAGTGAATATGTGAAAACGAATTCAGATAATAATATTCCGAATTAATTTAACAAATCAGATATTAATGTATTCTACAACTGATCAGAGAGTTACTGTTTAAAGTCTCGCTTTTTTAGTAAAGAATCATACTATGTTTGTTCAATTAAAGTAAATTTGAATCTAAAACGTGTAAGTAAATCGTTGAAAAAATGGTGACTAAGTAATTAAATCTTCTAAAAAATCATTAAATTCGAGACACAATCAAATTTAGATAAGTATACTGATATAATGTTTGTATGCAGTAAATATTTTGCCACAAAATTTAACTCAACTTCAAAAATCAAAAACACTACACATTGTAAGTACATAATACTTACTATTTTTCTTTTTTCAAATTGGGAGCAGTCGTTTTACAATCATGTCAATTGCATTGTAAAAGTAATTGCGTTTTCAATAGATATACACACCGATATTGGGCATATATATATATATTATTCTATCACGAAGAAGAAACGGTAGGTAATTGATACGTTTAGAATATTATTTCTAACTACAGACATACCTACATGAAATAATTCACATAATTAAACATGAATGTAAATTAAACGAATGGTTTAATGAATTGTATTTAATTATAAATAATATTTAAAGGTTTTTTAAAGGTATGTTTAAACGTGTCATGTTATGAAGCTCCGGGTATACGCACTGTACGAATATAGCATAATATTGTACATTGTTAGTTATAACACGGTTTATTTTACTAAATCGAGTAGGTAGTTTGTTTTAAAACCCGTTGTATGTTTTATACTGAAACTTACTATCGTAGTAGCTGCCGTAACTCATTTAACAATGTAGCATTTTATGGTCTCGTTACAGCCACTAGTTTTGCGTCCTGCCACTGTCGTCATCTACCCGTGTAGAACATTTTTCTCGCATATTTATTTCGTTTACCCCTTTTGACCCTCTTTTGCATCGCCCTGCGTATCCGTCTTCGAGAAATATTTATATCATCACCTGGAAAATATTCCATTTCCCCGTTTTATTATTGTTCAGTGATGTGTCTCAAATCCTATGAGAATATTCTACATTTTCTGCTACACGACAGTCTTCACGGAGAAGTTTTTAGGTTTCTTATTTCAGTAAAAATGGATTTTTCCACACAAAGAACTAGCAGGCAAAAAATTTACACATCGATTATTTTTTTGGAAAACCTTTTTTCAAAAAACGCGTCGTTGCTGCTGTATTTTTAGTGCTTACAGTTCGCAGATCATGTATTCTTTCTTTTATGTCAGATTAGATAACATTTGTATGAATAAATACGACTTACACAGACAGTAGTTGTCGAATACATAACAACAGCCAAAAATATTTCAGAGATAGAAATAAAAAAAAATAATGATGTTTACTGTCAATCCTTGAAAGCCTTTATGAATCTACTTATGTTGACAATATATTGTTATAAATATTATTTGACTTTGATTTTTTATAGTATTCGAAATATATTTTCAATAAAATAACATTCTTATGCCTAAACTTTCATAATATATAATATATATTTTTTTAAATATATTACACATGTCAATAATTATTGTAACGTTTTTTTTTCCACAGATTCTAATTTAAGATAATAGCAAAGTTAGGAAGCTTTTTTTCTTTTATAGTATTTAAACGGTCTAAAATGTTCGATACGTGCCCAACTCATATATAGTTAAATGGTATGATATAATTTTCCCATCTTTTTGCCTTTACAAAAAACCTCGAATGTGCATTTTTACTTCACCTTTCAAATTTGTATGCTAAAATATGTATAACCATTCGTCTTCAATATCCCCAGAGCTTTCTAAAAATACATTTTCTCTCAAATATTGCATTTTTTGCAAATAATATCATAACCAGGGACCATGAAATAGTATTCCTTTATTTTCGAAACATTACATGTAGGTATTCAATTTGAGTACCTGCCTACGCACTTAAATATTTTTTTTCGTATATGAAAAATATATAATTTTAAAATAAATTTATTATATCTTTAAAACTTCAGATATCATTTACTTAAATTTGAAAATGCCACAATACGAAAATTGGTTAAGCCTCAATTACATTGAGCTTTTTTACGAGTTTTATTGGCAAATTTACAATCTGCCTGTAAAGTCGCCCAGTGTAATCATCGAATAAGCTAATATGCAGGTTGTAAACACTCTACCGAGAAAAGTTGAAAACCGGTCAACTTTACACGCTACACGCCGGCGTGTGGGCCTACTTCGTCTGGGCAGTAGAGCGCAGTACCAACCTTCCGGTAAAAAAACGAACTACGTTCCGTCAAAATAGTCGCTGGCTTGTGGCTTCTCAGCGAATGGAAAGTTTTGTGTGTAATCATGAAATCACAGTAGCTGAATCGCCCGCTTTTAAATTCGCCCATAAACAGCTCGTAAAGAAGCTCAATGTAATTGAGGCTTTACTAATTAAAGCTATACCTCAGTTGGTGGCTAGGCGATGCGCGGATTGTGCAAATGACAGGTGCCGAAAGAAATATAATTTTTCATATAAATCCAACATGCGTCCATTTAATAATCTGTTTATTGTTCTATTAGTACAGTGGCGAAGGGTGGAGGTAGGCTGTTAAGATCCGCCATAAATAGTGCACATTAAACTTTTTCAGACATACATATTTGTTTTCATTGAAATCAGACTACAATTTACAGGAAGTGTTGGTTAGTTTTCTAAAATTCAATTAAACCCTGAAAAACCAAACCATAATAGATAATAGTCAAAAAATACATGTATATCTATAAAATATCTAAAATTATGCAATTAAATCATACATAACTTTGAATATTTTATAGATAGAATAATATTTTTTATTTATTATAGTTTGGTTTAGTCAGGGCTTAATGAAATAAAAAAATGAACCAAAAATATGTGTAATATGTATTTTTAATCCAACGAAAACAAATAACTATGAATGAAAACGTGTCCACAATTTTGTTGTATCGCCCAAATTAGACCAAAACTATTATGTTTTCGTTTAGGCAGGGCTTAATTGATTTTTAAAAACTAACTAACACCATCTGTAAATTGTAGTCTTAGTTTAATAAAAACAAATACATATGATCAACAAAGTTTAGTGTGCACTATTTATAGCGAATCTTAACAGCCTACCTCCACCCTTCGCCACTGAGTAACAATAATAATATATTCATTGTCATGTTTTCTTTTTCAAGTAAATGGGCAGCGTTTTTTAGTCATCTTTACATGATTTAAGAATTAATACCCCCGTCGCCATCACGAAACAAATTAACGTGTTCACAACTCGACGTTCGCTCTCCGATTGCCAACGAGTCCAAAATTTCGGCGCACCCATAGTTGAAAATGATTTGCCGTTTCACTGAAGTACCGTCTTAAGAGATACATAATTCAAATTTATTGTTTAGCAATATATTCTTCAGATGATAGTATTAATTTATTAAATAACTGAGGTTACATTACATCTAATTCAAAAATTTATTGGTTATCTAAGAACACAATATATCTACATAATAAATGAATTTTCTATATTCATTGGGGATTAAATGTTAACTATAGAAATAAAAAGATTATAAATATTATGAATAAATTTTCACACTATGCTCATAATATATCACGGTAATTACATTTTTCTTTTGAAGTTAATGTCAAATTAAGGTTTTATTATTTATATTGCATTACGTAAGTATTTTTTCTGTATTTATAAAATATTTATATTTTAATTAGTACTAGGTACTAGTATTATTAATTTCCCTCCAAAATCTGTACTCAGACTGTGTAAATACATCAGATTCAATAAATGCCAAAGCAATTTCTTTGTTATATAAGTATTATAGAGGTGATACAATTTACAATAGGATATATACTTACAACATAAGTATCTCCCCAACTTTTTCGCTGTTTTGTTGAAGTTTTTATTGTTATGCTTTTGTGAAAACGACCCAACGAAAGCTTTGAAAACATTTTTTTTGTCTAGCGCTCTATGAAATTGTAAATAGAGGTATCAGGGCGCCAGGATCGGCAAGGTATGTAAACAATAAGATCCGCAGGTTTAACGGACGCAAACAAACTAAACTTCAGACGAACGCTTCCATACTTCTAACACAAATATGCACACTCTATCACCGAAATAAATATTTGCGTTTCGCCTCAACTCCGTATAAACATTCGCATAAATAACTCTTTGCTTCTTCCTGGCCCTTTCTCTAATTTATAATTTTGAATTCTGTTTCGCATTAGTCAGTCTTAAAAGTCTTGTTTACGAGGCGTAATGCTATAAACACAGAAAGTCATATTTGCATAAGTTTTCATCCTGAAAATATTCGTAAGATGGCACTTGGTAGCAGGCATAATATTACATAGGTACTTCATGACGCGAGTACGTGGTTAAGATGTTAATAATATTTCCACAAATTATTTGTCACTTACAATATTTTTAAGTTTAAGTTAAGTTATACTGCTTTTGGCGCGTTTGGGAAATCAGATCAGAGTATATTTTTGGCGTGTGATATGTAACACATAATTTATTATTCCACACAAAAATAAACGCACTCGATTGGATTCGAACCACCGATTGTTCGGTTATCAGCCAAACGCACTACCATTACGCCACAGTATTGATACTCCAATCATGACGATTATACAGTATAATATTATTGCTGAGAATTTTTCCGTTGCCTAGGCAGCGAATTTATTATTGTCGGCCATTTGCAATTCCTTACGTAAACAAACGATTAAACGTCAGGTTGACAGTTTGTACTTTAAAAATAAAAACAACGAGAAACCATTATATAATTTAGTAATATAGGTTAAAGTGTATAGAAATAAATCAACGGCGGTCCAATAAGCGGTCTTTTTTCTTGAATGTGTAATTTAACAAGATAATTAAGAGCTAGTCAAAGAATCTAGTTAGTTTATCACAAGTTTTGTTTTTGTTTTAACTTTTAACACGCGTACGAGGGCTCGCACATCAGAACTCGCCGCATGCGTCTTACGACAAATTCGTCGATGTGACGTCATCTTAAACCAAGAAACAAACGTTATTAAATGGACCTTCGCACATTGGCCGTTGCAACTGCGACGCGAGACGATCCGCTGATGCAAAATGTCGAATTTGTTACAGCCTGCATGTCGTATCTAAAAAAAGACGACTCCGCGCAAGCGCACAGCTGGCGGCCATCGGTCATTTCTGTCTTTGTCTCTGTCTACAATGTCATTGCTCGCTCACGCCGCCGCGTTTGACATTTGTTCATACAATTAACACAATAAAAATGGCAGACGAGAGACTTCTCTTTTTTCGTGTTTGACGTTTGCCGCTAAGCAGATGTGCGAGGATGTACGATGCAACATTCGTCGAAAGTCTTAGAACTTTTGATTTATGGCCGTTAGGCACACAAGGCGAATTGTGATGTGCGAGCCGGCTAATTACACACACCGATTTTTTTAAATATTTTATTCTATTTGTGCTAAAATTAAAATAATATTAGTGATTGAATATCATTACTTAAGTATTCTTGCAATGTGTGTAAGTGAGGCTATTTTAGCGACTCGTAACTGATAAAATCTTCTTATAAATACCCCTTTCTTTTCTTTTTATTTTCTTCAGAACGACCGCACTCGTATAGAATGTGTGTAAAAGATAAAGATTTCTTGTAACTGATGCTAGCAGTAAGCATTCTAACTAATTTGTTGTATGGGTAACAAAATGTTGCTAATAAAGTCTTAATCAGATGTAATCGAAATCCAAAAGCCTAGTATGTGAAGATGGGTTTAATCTTATCACACTTTATAAGAGTGTCTATATAAAAGTAATACTTTATTCATATTAATAATATTTATTTGTATGTATAATGTAATGTGGCTTCTATAGTAATACATAATATAAATAATTATATCACGTTGATTTCAGTTATTTTATATTAATTTAAATCAATAAAAACATATAATATGTAGATATACCGAACAGAATCTAAATACGTATAATAAAAAAATATCGTAATTAAATATGATGCAAGTGACTCAATGATAAAGCACATCGGTGAATCTTGTGAATTATCCGTTGCATAAAAAAACAAAATCTAAATAGTAATACTTGCACACGAGGTAAGCAAAATTACATTTTCATACTACCTACTCAATATTTTAATGTAATTTAAAATATCAATATTATCTACCTTTAGAATAATTTCAAAAGCTTTAGAGCTTGATTGATATATTATTAATTTTAAAGCTCTTATCTATATTAACTTCAAATAATAATTATTCACTTGCTCTCTCAACTATATTCAGATATACAATAGTTGTATATTGTATTATTATATTAACAGTAGAAATTGATTCCTTTGATATTCTGTCCAGTACAATGCTATTCATGATAAGAAAATTGACAACCATCTATGTTATTTGATATGCCACAAAACTCTGTCTTCTAATGTCAAGATTTGAAGATATACATCTTCGCAGTTTAAGCAAAAGTCACAAACAGCAAAAACATTATTTTGAGATAAAATATTTTAAAGTTTAAAAAATATATAATAAAACATGATTTTAGCATCGCTCTTATAGGCAAGCTGAGTATATTGTCTCATTAAGCAGTCATTGGCAGATTGAAATAATTATAATTTGTTTTTATCCAATATATTGTATTTAATAAACTGTAATTTACATAAATTGAATTATTTAGCCACATTATAATATTATATTTTACATTCCAGTATTAAAATGATATGTTTTATAATATCTAATAGATATCGAGTTCACTTTCCAGCAGCTTTCAACTATGTTTATTTATATAAGTAGATATGTATTTACACAACAGTGACGTAGGGTAGAGGCTGTGGAGATCCGAGATCTTTTGTCATTCATACGTATTTGTTTCCATGGAAATAACAATACGCCCATCCCAATGGATCCGTGCACTAGATGGATCACATATTGAAAAATAACA
This sequence comes from Rhyacophila brunnea, assembly GCF_057557595.1. NCBI lineage: Eukaryota > Metazoa > Arthropoda > Insecta > Trichoptera > Rhyacophilidae > Rhyacophila > Rhyacophila brunnea. Next base: position 27,423,475 of record NW_028233350.1, read on the forward strand.
TATATTTAAAGATCTCGCAACCCATGGTTTCATAAAACCCCACTTCATCGGGCAGGCGAAAAGTGGATATAAGTAGGTAGGTACAAAATAATTCTCTAGGCGTAATATGCCTATAATTTAGTAGGTATATAAAAATAACAAACTTTAATCATCGTTTGTTATAAATATACATTATTTAGATTTATTGTATACATATAGAATGGAATATAGAAATCTGTCACCTATTATAATTTATTTTAATTTAAATTACTGAAAACCATTATAACGATTACCACAAAAATTTACTCTCCACTGATTTTTTCGTTCAAATTGACATTTTTCAAACCACTCTTACTATTATATACTCACCAAAATACTCTTTGAAACCAAAACTCAACAATTTTAAGCATTTAACCTTTTTACTAGTTGTTTTTTTTTTAATGAAGCCAATCCGAATATATGACATAATATAACTAATGAATTTCTGTCTCAGTATTAAAAAAATGTTTAAACATTATTATTAATTTGTATAACGATAAACAAAATATCTTTATTTTACTTTACTATTTTACTTGTAATAAATAATATTTATTTTACATTAAAAAAAATATTGCACATTTAAAAAATTGCCAACAGTCACTTTTTAAATACCTATATAATATTTTAATTTTGATAATACTTAGAGAATTAGTATATAAATAATTTATTCGTGCTGTAATGTCAGTCATTGACTACTATCCACACTCTACTAACTAACATAATACTAACACTGTGACAGAAGTATTTTATATATGTAGTAGTTTTCTGTGACCTATTTTATGTTTATGTAATCAAAATTAAGTTGTTATAAGAACTAAATTAATGTGAAAAATACAGGCAATATCAGGAAAAAGTTAGAAAAAAAATATTTCAAACAGATCTCGCTGGATTAAAAAGAGCTTCGTGCAGTAAAACATTATATAAATGAAATCGCTACAGAGCTTAATTTATTTCGCTAAGTAATAAGATCGTTTAAGTTGGACTCTAATTGTCATGAAACTCAAAGAACAGCGCTTTTTTCAAAGCTTGCTGAGCAAGTTTCTATTAGCAGATTTAAATTTGTCATGATTTTTTTAATTATCTACGTTTCAATTATGATATTATAACTAAATAAAATTGTCTTTAAATCGTCTACTTAATTACTTTTTTTCTCTTTATAAGTATATCTATATATCTTTTATTTTATGATACTTGCTGATACTTTCTGATAGCTTTTAATTATATTGAAACTTTAATTGGAAATGTTTTTTGTCAATCAATACTTCTAATATTATTACTATCGACTGAAGGTACTTGATGGAATTTGAATTTAAATTATAATGGATTCAAGCTCTGTACAATTTAAGCCGTTTTTTGCGACCCATTCGGCATCTTCAGGCGACGTGTACACTCACCAAAGGTAAACACACACTGGTCAGTTAAAAAACTACTTAAATGAAATAGTACAGAGCTTGAATCCATTATAATTTCAATACTTTTAAATTTAAAAATTCGTATTTATATATTTTTCATAATATAACTATCATACATTTAACTATCATTATTTTATAACTACTGGTGATCCGTATCATTAACATTCATGATTTTTTATTTGGTAACCGTCCCTATAGAATCTAATAGTGGCGGTTTCAGATCAATAGGATCATTACCAAAATAATATTATTTTTAAAACCGTTGTATGGAGATACCATGTTTATAGTATCAAACTACCTGAAATTTTGTATAGAATGTGTTGTATTGCATCATCATCTGTATACCGTGTTTTCGGTATCTTTGTAAACGAAAAGTAGACATAAAGAGTCTTTGGGCGGTCTAGAATAAACATATTCATAAGTTAGTTTTTAGTTTAAACTTAATTGTCCACTACGGTCAATTTTCCGTAAACCCAAACCTCTATAGGTACATCATATTATTATATGCTGTGTATTACAGAATTTATATATTATGTAAATATGGTTATTATTATTTAATTGCGTTAGTTAGTGATAAATTGTCTTATGGTGCTACTTTCAATTAGTATTTACCAGCAATTGAAGTAGCTAATGTAATATTCTGCGGCAAACAGTGAACACAGCAGTGAGATTAAGTTTTAAACAAACTTTTACTCGTTGTTAAAAGCTAATTTAAACTAAAGACCACTATGACGACATCTGGTCATTCCAGTAAGAAGCTGCGAAACGAGCTTTAATGCTTTCAAATATTGGCAAATTAAAATCAATAGGCAATCATAAAATTATTATGAGGCCCATAAAATGGAGATTGGTGCCAGAGTTCGACCCATTAAATCTTTGGCAATAATTATTAATTTGTATGAACTTTACTAATTTTTATTACACATTTTGAGTAACATTTTAATTCAGTAGGTTTACATAGGTACAGAGTATATTTTCAACTTTCAAGCAGTTGATTGTAACAACGTTAAGAAGAATTTGGACTTTTTAAGAAGTTAAACACCGTTATAACATTTTTAAGAAATAAAATGTTGACCAAAGAAATAAATATTCGTGCCTACACGTCATGTATTTTGAAAAAAGCGTCTCTCGTAGTGAAGACGCTGGGTTTTTATCCGTGGGTGCCGAGTTTGATCCTCGGTAATGTCACAATATATTCATTCGATTTTATCAAAGCCTGATTATTTCTCTTCTATTGCTAAATACACTACTGTTTGACTACACTAATGTCATATTAATACATTGCCTCATGGCTTGTTGTAGTGTTAAAAAAAAATATGTAATCTACAATGAACGTTTACTTATTGAACTTTGTAATTAATTGTTTCTAATCTTCAATAATGTTGTTCACTAATAAAGTCACCCATTATTGTTTACCATAATATATAGTCGCTTGGGTTTAAAGAAAATTTACCGACACAAAAATCTCAGTTCAGACGAAAGTAAGTTATAATCAGCTTTATTCTAGGACTGTTTACCATTATCATAATATAAAGAGAAAAATCTACTCGTGTAATGCACTAAAATTGGCTGTATACTCGAATTATTTCAAATTCTAAAGAGACTCCAATCAAATCATTAAACGTTACTTATGAAGACACAATAAATTATTATTTTGATATTCATTCAATCAAACAATCGTTAATTAATATCATAGCATTTAGATCAGTGGTTCCCAATCAGATTCCGCGGAGCCTTCAGGGGCTCCAGGAGAATTCGGACGAGACTTGCAAAAAAAAGTACTAATGAAAATATTTTTATAACTGATTAAAAAAATATTTGACGAGTCCTATGTTTAAAGATTGAGGCATTTTGAGGCATTCTTAGCTTGATTACTGATTAGATGTTGCCTCATAGTATACACTAAGACTAAATTAAGTAATATATACCAAGCGATAGTTTGTAAAAGGAAAATGTTGTAGTAAAAATGCGTTTAAAGAAGAGAGTAAAGCGAGTAACACAAGTAAAGAAGCATTTAACATATTCAGGTAAATTTTTCCAGAAAAGTATTGTGAGCGTTTTATTGGCCTGTCCATTAGTTTTAGACAATATTAAAACACAAAACATCATACTATTTTTAGATAGCACGTGTATGATATAAACATATTTTTGGATTCCATGGAAATTTGTATATCTTTAATAGAAGTGTATACCAACATCCTAAGATGCCCACAAAAGACAAGTGGTAACGTGTCAACCTATGATGCTGTAGGTCCCGGGTTTGAAAGCCGAAAAAAATAATTATTGTGTAATGTACCTACCCAATAGGTTGTGCAAATGGTTAAGTTCCATTTCTCGTGAAAAAAAACCGTTAATACAACGTTATCTCTGTCCCCATGCCCACATGCTCATCTTAGTGCAAGAACGTAGTGGTCGGGCGGGCGGCGGCGCGACAGCAGTATGCGCAACTCAAACGTATAACCATGTGTGAAATGTTCGTAGACAGTGTCTTTTTTGGGCATATCACACACGGTTATATGTTTGAGTTGTACACGTCACTGCCGTCCCGCTGCCCGCCCATCAGTGTGGCCAAGCGTTTAGGATCGAACATAGTAAAAAATTCAAATTAACGAATTTACATGCATTTGAGACTTAAACTAATAAACTGTAGCATTTTGGTTCCCGTTGGACTTTAATATGAGTCAACCGGGTAGGGGTTCCCCACCCACGATTTTACAACGTGCTTCAAGGGTTGTTGCAAGGCACTGGCCTTTCACGCAAGATTTTTAGGTTCGATTCCCGGTAAAGATACAATATTTATATGTTTTTCTCAAAGCTTGGGTGTTTGTGATTGTTCAAAATTACTAACAACCACCTTGTACGAAAAAGCAAAGACATTGTTATTAATAATTCTAAAAAAAATCAAAAAAGGTTAGGAAACGCAGTTTTTTTTTCAATTAACTTGTGGATCTATCCATGGATATAATGTGGTTTGTGATACTTATCCGTTTTAATGTCTACACTATTATGCTAAATAGAAATTTAAAATAATTTTACTATTATTGAAAATTGTAAAACATATAATATTATGTAGGTACGTATAATTTATAAATTATGTGTAGATACCTACTTAACTGATACTTTTGACTGACGATGCTTGATTAAAATTTAATAAATTGTACTTGTAATTGATAAGATTTTTGTACATTTCCATAGCAACCGATTCCTGGAATATTATAAAAATCTCATCAAGTATAATATAGGTACAAACTTAGTATATCAAACTGGAGAAAAGTATGTACTTGAAATGTAAAATAATATATCAAAATAGGGTAAATTTATATTGCGTGAGTGAGAACTTTCTCGTAATATTTAGAATTGGTGAAAAACTTCCAATAAAACTCGCGGCAAATAATAAAGCTGAGAAACAAGGTGGGCCGCAATCTAATTAGTGCCCATAAGTCAGTTTTATCGACTCTGCAATTACCGCAAGCCATTTGCATTTTTAATGCAGACACCTTGAATAACTGCCTCGAATTTGAAACCATAGCCTTTATTTCTTTATCGCTTAAAAAATAATCAAAATTTATTAATTTCTCAGTCGAATAGTTTTCACCAGTTTTTGTAGCCACGCATTAAAATACCTGTGTAATTTATACTACGATTAAAAATCGTATTTTACTAATTAAATAGTCATAGTACCTATAACGATAATAGATATACAAAAAGCTGTAATACATACCAAGTAAGTAACGGTATAATACATAAAAATATAACCCTGATTTAAGTAAAATCATAGAAAAAAATGCATGATGTTTTTTTTAATTAATACCTACATATCGATTATTAACTTATATTTTAATAGCTACTACATAAGGGCTAAGATACACGGCGCTGCAATTTGTAGAAAATCGAATACACACGGCGTCGTAAGTTGCCTGTTAGATTATTATGTATTGCATTGTCTATGAGCATCTGGTATAACCAATCAGCTGCATCTATGAATGCATAATCTTGCAGCGCCGTGTGTTTTAGCTAGTTAAGTGCTATTAGGCACATCTAGTGACAAAAATACTAAACATGTAATTTAATATAATTCACCTATAATTTACTTACATTTTAAAAAGCGTTTTAATGAAACAGTACACGTGTTTAGTTGTTTTTAGAATTAAATTGAATTGAATATCTCAGCAAGGCATGTGTGGACTAGAAATGTAATTTATATCTAGTTAAAATGAACTTAATAATTTTATTTTATTTTAAAAACATAAATTTACATCTAATTGAATTTACGTCTGAAATTCGGTGTTTTAAATAAATACCTACTAAGTATAAAAGAGGATGAAAACTGTGTAGTAATAATTCAAAAGGATGTCTATGTGTATATCCCCGGCAATTAATATCTAATAAATCGGGAATATCAGCTGTCACAGAACGATCCCTTCACCATAGTTAAAGGGCAATGGCCATTATGCCATAATATTGATTGCGATTCCGAGGCTTTAAAATAAATGAAGTGATGAAACGAAAATCTTTTTCCAATATACCTAGTTACGAATTAAAAATCATTTACACAATACCATTGATCAACATTGTGAATGTTAATCAATGGTTTGGTGTAAATTAATATAAAAATGAAAATAACACTAAAGTTTAACATGTTAAATTTATCGAAATTTGATTCTTTTGATAATTTGGAAGAAGAAAAATATCAACATTTTCACTAACTCCTTAAGTCTGATTCACTCGCTCGAAAATCCAAATTTCAACATCAAAACTAATGACTACATTCTTAATATTAGAACCAACATTTCCAAATTTAGCAATAGTAACGAACACGGTACAAATATACAGATATACTGGATTCCAGCACATAAAGGAATTAATGGCAATGAATTTGCTGATCAATTGGCAAAAAAATCTGTAAAATACCAATCAGAAAATATAAGAATTCCATACACAGATTTTAAAGCTCAGTTTAAACAAACAATGAGCGAAAATAGCGGTAAATATTTAGAAAATCTTGGGAAAGAAAAGGGAACACACTACTATCAAAACTATTATAATAGATCTCCTAAAATTTGGTTCAGTAAACATTGTAAAATAAAGCGAGATGTAATAGTGACAATAGCTAGAAGCAGGACAGGGCATTACAGTCTCAACGAATCATTGCACAAAATTAAAGTGGTAGATAGCCCTCAGTGTCAGTGTGGACATCCCACTCAAGATCTTAACCACATTGTCTGGCAATGTGATGCCTGTGACCAGGAGAGAGAAGTGTTATTGAATAAGTTGGGTAAATGCAGGTTATACCCTCCTTTTACGATTAATTCGTTCCTGGCAAAACCAAATATTTCAGTTATGAAAATTGTACATGAATTTCTCCATAAATGTAACGTAAATGTCTAGTGTATAGTGTAACAAAAATGTAATTCTGTATAAAAAATAATGTAATTATGTATGCCTGTAGTTAAAAAAATGTATGTATACTTTTGTAAACCATTGTAAAGCAGAATAGCCTTCCATTCAGAGAAGAGCTCAATTGCTTCCAAATAAAGAAAAAAAAATTTTTGATAGACTGAGAAAACAGTAATACTTATCAATCAGAACTGCAAAAATATATGAATTGATAACTATTAATAGATGTATGTAATATGAATTTATTCTTATGTCTTTTTCGATATTTATTTTACTTACCTTTTGATTATACTGCCTTTTTGCATGACAAAACTATTCCATTTTCTTTATGTGTAAATTAGTAAAAAAAACAGGTTTGAATTGTATTTAGTATACAACGTGCCAACTGGATTAATGTATTTTGCAATACATAATCCTACTAAATGCCTTCTGTAACACGCACCCCACGTCACTAATACAATTTCAAAGCTTATCAGAATCATTAATCGAATATTAAAACAATTAAGCTAAGGATATCCCGCGCGCAGATACGTGATTCTAATCACCGATTTCCCTCTAATTTACTCCCACCAAAAGACGTCCAACAAATTAACACTAGTATTTCTATTGAAAATAACTTAGGCATTTAAAATCTCACCCGGTATTAAAAAAAAACTATTCGCGCGCATGTGCATAGTGACTAACCGTTCATCATCGTCACAACAATAATAGTTTAAGATAGTTTAGTAGTGGCTTCCCACACTGGGGGTTTCGATTTTGATTCGCCGGTGTGGTCACAATATAATTTTGTTGAGACAAGGCAGCGTCATCTTTAGATTAATAAAGCCTGAGCATATCTTTTTGCACAAGCAACGAGTGGTCCACTGTTCAGCTGTCAAAATCAGATCCCAGATTGCTTGACATATTGATTCGCCCTTTCTCGTTTCAAATTGAATCATAAAAAATTCTCAAATCAAATATTATATTAAATTAAATTATAAATAATATACATTCCTAATATTCATCAGCTGCCAAAGTCAGACTAGTCTTTCACACAAAAACCGGTGGTAATATCAATTTTCAAAAAATATGTAGTATTGATCTATGCATTACATTTGTAGAAGTTGTGTTAATGCTAGTGTATTATTTATCATGTAACTTATTTATTAAAATCAAACCATTCCGTGTAAACACGACAGACGCATCAGTATGAGCACTCTATAGAAAAATGAAAGGTAATGACAGGTCATTCTTAGACAACAATGGGAGGGGCGGAAAAAGTAGGACCAGTCGTTGTGAATGTATCAGCTTTCTACTTGAGTCGGCAATGGACAGAGTGTTTCTATTTTTGTTTCACTAGTATTACTAGGTTTGCGGCAATTCGGTTGTAGTATTTTAAAAATAAACACTGATAATCTTAGTGTACGTATATACGGAACCATCTTTAATAGCGAGAAGTCTCAACTGGTATCTGAGAATGCCTAGTTTAAATAGTAGGGAATTCCGTCAAACAAATTGGTTTCATGGATAACATCAGAGAATTAATTTTAATTTGATCGTTGGATTACGTAACGTAATTTTATGAATATAAATTATATAACTTATATTATTTTAAATAAGCAACATGGATTTTATTACAAGTGGAAATTGCAAAAAAAAGCATGTTGTCATATTTGGCTTCGATTACTTTATTAATTACACACCTATATAATATGAAAATTAGCAAATAATACTTTACAGAGATTTTTTCCATCACAGTCACTGAAAAAATATAGGTAACGTAATGTTAATCAGATAGGTATGCACTAAGAGAAAGGACATAATAAAATTGGTCAACGGTAAACGCAACTGAAGTCAGTCGGAGATTTTTTGGCTTCTACAACGAGTCGCTTACGTTCGATATATTATGCTATACATCGTGTTTTAATGTCCCATAAAAACAGAATGATAGATACATTTCACGGAGCGTGATTATCACCAGTGGCTGTATCTGCTATCGGCTTTAGTTATCTCTATGAAACTTATTGGAGAGATAGTTGTATGTCTACTATACCTTCTTAAACTTACATATCTTAACAATGTTTTATGAGACAATAAACAATTCACTGTTCAACGAAGACCACTCTCCGTATTTTCTTTCAATGGTGTCCAGTCATCCTTTTTGATGAAGCTAAGAACTTCGATCAAACTCCGTTAACTGACGCATAACAGAAGATACTGCATCGTCAGCACATAATATGTATATTAATTATACAGATAATTTTAAGACTATAAATTATGGAGATTCCTTATAATCTGGATAACTCTTGAATGAGAGAAAGTGTTACAAAAAATTTGATTCCAATTTTATTTATTTTTGTATGTTAATAATTATTATTATTATGAAAGCACGCCACTGCTCCAAGCAAATCGTAACTCCGCTTTAAGAAGCCTCCAAGTAAATTACAAAGAAGGCCCAATCGATATGGCGGCTCACTATAGTGGTTGCCCACCATTCGATCACTTTAATAATATGAAAACTTTCTCTACGTTTCCCGCCAATTCCGGGAGATCCCCCAAATCGTGACAGTCGAAATGCGCGCTCAAAAAAGTTTACACTGTAATTCCGGCAGATTTTTTTTATTGACAGACGTGACGATCGGGAAATTTTGAAGTTTTATTATTTTTACCCAGCAAAGCCATCGATGTTACAAGGCCTCTTTATGGCTTGACAACATTTTATTTTTCAGCGGTCATTTCCAAAAATAACTTATCTTATGATATATTTTTATTTTTCACGATTTATTGATATCATTTTAACAGTCAGGCAATGACAAAAAATAATTATATAATGACAGTAATCCTATATCAAATAAAAATATCTCGTTTGATAAAAAAAACTAATTTATCGAACATATATATTATTACAGTTAAGTATATCTTTAAGCTTTGTAATTAACTTAATGACCCGATACCGACCATAAAATTCTGTCTATGACTTCTCAAATAATATAGATAATATTATCTTTTTTCACAATTTTAATAATTTAATAATTTTCTCAACATATTAGTTTTAGTAATAACTTCACAATATGCAGTTATTTTAGCAGTTTTTTACTCTATTTCTGTTTTAGTAATGAGATGAGAAAATAAAAAAATGAGAGAATATCACAAGTATTTAGTCCATGTTTTAATTAAACAAGAAAAACCAAAGCAAACAATTCATGCAATCGGATTTGAACCTTTGAACTTAACGCCTAATTGTGTGGTTGTTGGCGTAATATTGCTTGACTAAATCGAAAAGTTTATTGATTGAAAATGAATTACTAAACGTTGATTAAACGTGATATTATAATTTATATAATATGCAATTTTACAAATATTAATATGAAAATATTATAGACTGTATAAGCTATTTTTTTTATTGTATAGGATTTAAGTAAGTATTTATATTCTATTACATCTCTATATTTAAAAAATATCTTGTTTATTAAAGACATACGAATTTTTCTACTATATAGTACTTGTTTTAAAAGGAATCTGAGTACTTTGGTTAATTTTGAAGTCTAAATAAAAGACAAAATTTCAAGTGAATCTTTTATCCTGACATAAAAGGCTTTCTTAAAACGGGATTTTTTATATAAATTCCTTTTTATGACCACGAAAAACACAGAAGTTTTCGCATTAAAAATGTAATGCCCTCTTGTATAGATTAAGATTATTTAGGCGATAAAAAATATTGTTTTATCTAATTTCTTCCCGCTGAATCTACGTAATTACCTGTTCCGAGCCTAATTAAATTTAATGCTTATTGTAGGATTTCGACCTGACATTTATGAGGTAAAACGTTGACAAAGTGTTTTTTTCAGTTTCGCGTTGGAATTAATTATATTCATGTGTTGTTGACCTTAATTATATTTAAGAGGTCAAGGTTTTTGTAACCCTTGTATACTTTTGTAGCAATGCTGTGTAACTAATTTGAATTATGCACACCTTCGTTGTGTAACGAGAATGTTTTTCATTTGTGTTTGTTTTTTGTTTGATCGTCAACTTTTGCTCTTTGTCATTCTAATTTTTGTAATCCAATTTAATTAAACCTCACCCGAGCAATTTGTATTTCTTAAACGTACAATGTTTTTGAAAAAAAATGTGCTTTTGTCTGATAAATTAAATTTTTTGTGGAAAACGTCTTCGTAGGTAAATTTTCTGAACTTTTATCATTATTAACATTACCCGTAAAACTTTCATATTATTTTAACGTTTTTTATCTGTTTGCCAGTTTAAAATACAATTATTTAACGAATATTTTTTCAGTTGCAAAAAATATACCTAATTGTTATTTTGTGTTTCTTACAAGAACACTTGAGAATTCTTTGGAGTTGTTTTATAGAGAAGTATTTGTATTAAGAGACTTTTATTTTTCATAATCATTATTTTTTTTCGTAGAAAACATTATTATCAGTTGTATAACTTGGCATTATTTGAGTCTGTAAGCTGCTTACCATCGTTTTAAGAAATACCCATTATTTATTTTAATTCATTATAAAACCATTAAGTAGTGGAAAATATTGTTTTATAAAAAAACTTTTTAATAAGGAACCTCAATAAGTTAAACAAGTTAGAATATAATAATATTTATAATTACTTGTATGAATGATTAAATATAAATTGACTCCTATCGTATATTACAACGTTTTTCTTAGCTCGTATTCTTATTTGTCCGGTACAAATCTTGCAATCGATTTTTAGCTAATTTCCCGACTAACTAGACATTATAAACTTTTAGAATATATCAAAACACGATGCCAATGCATTTTTTAATACTTTTAGCCATCTTTAAGTAGAATTGAATTCATTTTCAGTTAATTCTGTTTTGTATGAAAAGTTATTTCGACACCATTATTGGTTGTTAGGGGTCTGGGGTCCTAGCAACTAAATTATTAATATATACGTGCGTTATTATGGAAAGCAATATGACAAGTCAAGTACACATTTATTTTGATCATTTAAGCTAGTCAAGTCAAGTTTGTATGGTTCAACAGAATTTAAAAACGTATATATAAAAAGTTCTTTTTATCTTGTAATTATTTTTTTTGCATTTTTTGAAGTTACGAAGTAACTATTTTGTTTAAAAAACTCATTCAGTATGCATATTCAATCTTATTTTAATTGTCATTACTATGTATGTAAATATTTTTCTCTGTATCACATAGTATGATTTTTAAGGTTTATGTGTGATTAGAAGAATATCAATAATATTCACGTATCTTAACCTAAAGTATAAAATGAAATTAATAGGTAAATCTTTTGTAGGTATTTGTAGGCCTTTGTATCATATAACCATAAAATAAATAAACCGAAACATCGTTTTAAACGCGAAAAATAATAAAAGTGCAAACAAATAAATTAATCTTTTAATCGTGTGGCTGCGGCTTATTAAATAAATCGCCAGCTATTAAATCTGAAACATTTGAAAGCCATCTTCAATGGCTTTGCTTCAAATAAAATGAAAACCTTTACATTATCCGACATCCGGCTCCGAGCCCGCTCTGCGAGTAGCTCTCGGAGCGGGCGGATGTCGAGCAATACCGCAAAGCCTCCGCCCTCGCCCTGCGGAAAAACCCAGCAGGCTGCGTCTCCTGGCACGAGGCCAATACTTCCGGTTATTATGTGCCGATTTCATGCAAATTCCAGCCGGCGATGAACAAAACTGAAGGCACACTGTACTGCGCCGGTTCGGGAACAAGGCGAATGATATCATGGCACTTTGTGCATTTTCTGATAAGCATTTTGCAGGCGAGTATAGTTCGAAGCGGTTAACAAAACGAGAACGAAGTGGTTGAATGTAGTCGTCTATATTTCAGATGCCTCTGAAATTTAACATTGAATTCCTTTTCTAAGAACATATTAATATCTAGGATGGGGATAATGTATTTAGTAATAAGCAACGAAACGGTCCTATGTCCATATTGTATTTCACGGAAAAGCGTGTATAGCCTATGTGTTGATAACACGGGTGAATTTCCATGCATGAAATATTTTCGGCGGTCATTCCACAAATTCCGGACTAGATTTAAGACTCTTTGTCATCCAAATCCATGGGAAAATGACCGCTGAAGATAATTCACGTATAGAAACTTACTCACGTTGATAATAATTGACTGCATTGACAATTTTTCCGTGAAACGCAATATGGGCATAGAACCATTTGTTTTCCTTGTATTGTAATTATATTTTTGAATATTTTCAAGGATTAAATTTTAACATATTTTTTAATGTTTAACTGATTTCAATTGTTAATCATAGTAATTATATCACTCTTTAAACTTTCATATATTTATAAATATTAGACGCTTTACATCTCAACTGAAAATAACCATAAGTCGCCATAGCTTGGGTCTAATTTTACGTGTAGCTAGTATTCTTTTAAACATCTTTTTTCATATAATTATTGTGATATTGTTACATATATAATCTTTTTTCCACAATTTTCAATTAAAATGAAGTGTTTTGGTTTTTAATTAATACGTTGTTTTTAATTATACTGAGTAGTACAAAATAAGTGCGATATAAAGAGAAAATATTATATTACTTACATGATAACATAGACAATGTCAACAGTTGAAAACAATTTATCCACACCTGTAAAATAGTATGTCGGTACCTCCTAATACCCTAAAAATATTGGATACAATCAATGATCATTATTCGGTATTACATTTTACTATTTGCAGATATTAAATTTTAATCAGTTATTTGATTATACGTAGAAGTATATTAGGTCACAAATGAGTTTCTCGTAATCTGATTGTATTGCAAAACAACTGGTATAACCAGGCTAAAACAAGGAATTACAATCAGTTTGTAAAATATTGTTTATTAAATCATTGTATTAACTCAGTTTAAGTGAACCCACTGTTATAGTTATTTTTGAACAGGGACCGTATGTAAGCTATGTAATTGTATACATGAAACTGTAACCGAATCATATTCCGTACAATTGCTTTTGTCTCGTTTCGTTGTTTGCACTTTACAAAATTGTATCAACAGCTAAAATTATAACACTGCATATACATTAATATTCTGCATAGCGAGTTTTTAAAGAAAATTAATATATTTTTATTAGCGATAGCCCGTCTCGAGACATTTTCCGACTCAAATATGAAAATATAAATGTAATAATAATTACAAAAGGGTTTATTGAAATTGTATCAAATCAATAAGACGGTTAGGCGTAGACTCTATGCGCATTCATTTATATGAATATTTAGTCACTTCCATTAGAAATATACATCACTACTCGACTGAGAACTCGGGTAACCCCTAACAATCGACAACTTTTAAATGAAGAAGAGCGCACTTCTACCCGTACCCCCACCTTATCACTCCACCGCTGCTGTTAGACCGCCTTACCTACTCGTGGTAAATTGTTGCTATTTTCAATAAATTCAAAATCTGTGGACTCTATTAAATATTTACCAACATATATAATATAGGTATAATATAGCCTATAAGCCAAACATACTGACATTAAAAAAACATATTTTGTACAAAATGTGTTTTAATAGACAATCTTATAGTCAAATATTTTGAAATTATGGAAAGATGCGTGCCTACTTAAATTTTATTATCAGTAAGTATAGATAAAATCTCTGGCAATAAAACATTACTTTCACAAAAAATGCTTTCAAGTATTTTTAGAATAAACCATTCTCACCCTCTTCTACCAACTTTATTTTTTTAATTCTATTTTTTATTTATGATAGGTATTTAAGTATTTTTGCTAGTTAGCCACTTGTTCAACCTATCAGCTCCATACTCTGATTCATACACAAATTGAAATACAATATGTGTACTTGCCAGACCCAGGATTTAAACCTGGGACCCACGACGTCATGACGTGGCCATCATAGAGCCGTCAAATATTTTTAAGTACATAACAAATAAAAATATAGAAACTCAAAAATAAATAAGAATAAAATACCTAATTACTTATATTCAAGTAATAAACATTTTTCTTTATATTAAATTTTAAACTTATATTTCGTCAGTACTTAAGACTGCAGATTTTTTTATGAGAAAACATCATTAAAATGAAGAAGCATTTTGACTATTAAACGAGAATTCATGAACACGTGGTCTGCCATAAATATCATTTAACATTAATTCTGCGTCGGGTTTTGACTTCATGAAAATTTTCCTCTGCGAAACTTTTATATTTTTTAATATGTCCATCATGTCATTTCTTACATACTTCGGATGGAATATAAAAAAAATCATTATTCCTTCATAGTTATTAATTTATCCTTAAAAGTTTTTTTAACCAATATCATCGCATACTTAACATACTTATCCTCAACCACATCCATAATTTTTCATTAAAAATGTTTAATATTCATTACGGATAAATATCAAATATATTATTATATCTTCACTCTAGTAATAATTGCTATCTATGTACAAATTTGTAACTCAAAATTTCAGCAGATATGTTATAAATGGGAAAAACATAATTATATACTTGAAACAGAACCAATTCAGCAGCTATTATATAGTGACTATTAAATTAATAGTATGAATAATAAGAGGTTTACGATATAATAAATTAATATTAGATGCAAAATATTTTTCAACTGTTGTACAATCATTAAAAAAGAAAGAATACGGAATGAATAATTTCCGTGGAATAAAAATAATGAATTCAGATAATTTACATTTGAAAAACTGAAAATATCCAGCTTATGTATTGCGATTGATTCTTTTAAATTACTCAAAATTATTCAAAACGAGTATTTTGGTATATCGAAATTTCGCATTATTATAATTTACCGCAGGCTTTCATCAAAAAATATTCAATTCTTCTCGTTCATGTATTCCGATATTTGTATAAAACACATTCAATAGAAATTATAATATGCGAACCAAACCATCGAATATACAATTCAAAATATTATTCTAAAAATGTTTTATTTAACACACTAATATTCAAACGAAGATGCTTCTATTTTTTATTAAAAATTTAAATCATTTAGATTTTGTAATACGTATTGCAGATGTAATAAGAGATGAATGTATTACAATATACTTAGCTCATAATAATAATAATAAAATCAATACAAATCTATCTATACTTATATAAATTACTGTGTCATTTTCTTTTAAGCTAACCACATAGAGATTATATCGGCCTTGAAGTAATATTTTCGATTTTTGTAAAAGCTTGATGTCACCTTGCAATACTAGATAATGTATTAAGAGTGTGATTTATTTTCTCAGTATGACAGCCGTCATCAAGCCGCATAGTATAATTTCCAATATTTTTTTATGTTTTGAGAAAAAACTCACCTTAGTATGATGGAAATTTCTTTGTGTATAAATCAGGACTAGAAATGAACCGGAGTCATTAAATCCTCAAGAATATTGCTTTGTTTCATCGAAAAAATTAAAATAAAGTACTGTCTCGTAAATTAATAACAAAATAATTGAATTCATTTACTTTACATAATATGTATATTATTCCTAATATTTGACACAAAATTCGTCAGACGCATGTTAAAAAATAATGTCGAAAATCCAAAGAATTTGGACTCTAGATAGAAAGAGTCTTCTTAGGAATTTCGAAGATTAAGATTTTCGAAACAAACAATTTTATGTGTGGTTGTATTGGTAACAAGTTAATTATTTTCTTTTTCCATTGATAGCCCCGAAACCAAAATGGCAACTCGCATTCGCATCGTTTGAAGTATGTTGCTTTGTTTACTTTTCTTTGTATTTTTCATGATTATTTATCTTAACAATAATGGTCAATGTATTGCTTCTGGCTGCCTGCACAAAATTGATAAATGAGTATCTTCTCACAAAACGTCTTTACGCCTAGGAGCGGCCCTGCAAATTGGCACATGGCATAATACTGCAATGCGAAGATACCTTTTACTAATTTCATACATTTAGGATCCATTTCTATAAAATAAGGTTTTTTTCAATATCTAAAACCCCTATTTATACAAACGAAAATGAGCTTTTATTTTATTTTGTTATGAAAATTATTTGGTGGATTTTATTTTTGGCCTTCAGAAAAATAGCACCAGCGCATGCTAACGTAATCGTTATCTACCCTAATAATAATAATAAATAATGATTTATATTAATATATGAAATGTATCTAAATGCTATTTGATGAGATTTTATATTATTTTATAGTAATTGGGTTTTTTATGTTGGATTTTGTCTTCTGACATCTTCATAAGTGCATAAAACTTTATTAACTATCGTAAATAATACATTATTTTAAAACTACAAATCAGTCACATCCCTTAGGTAAGCAGGTCATACACAGTTTATGATCAACACATAAAGCGATAAAAAAAAATTGTTGGCAGTAAGTACATTTATTATTAAAAAAATTACCTATCCTAATATTCAGTAGATATTTCTATGCATATTCGAAGTTTAAAAACTGATATAGTATTTATCTATGTCGAAAATATAACAAAAAATTATCGAGCACTCCGATCTACATTTTTTTTTATTTCGAGTGCTAGAATAAATCATTAAATTATATTATACATAATAATAATCATTAATGTAAATAATTGGTTAAAATTAAACATCATATTATTACTAAACAGTGTTGATAGCATAATATTGTATAATTATTTTAATAGCAATAAAAACAGGTAGATAGACATACAAAAAGAAGTTAAGGAATACCATTTACAACAGATTTTCTTAAGATTCTAAAGACAATGAGACATAATCGTATTGTGGATAAATTAATTATTACCTATGTATACTATCTTTTAAATTAACTTTGCTATCTGAGATAGATCTTAGCCTCCTTCCAAATGTGTTTCTTTTTAGCTATTTTCTCAACTAATTAGGATCAAGATATAAGTCACTCAAAAAACCTCACACGCATCATATTTTGCTTAAAAATATATAGTAATAATTAAAATGGTCTCATAATATAAAAAATATACGAATTTTTCTTAAAAAAATCATGTGGAAAATACTTTTTTTTTTTATAAAATGAGACAATTACCGGATGAAGTGAATTATGATACTGAAATAACTAATATATTTTTTTAGTTTCAATTTTCTCTATATGTCGAGTAAAGATCGTGTCGATACGTTATGTACAATCGGTTTAACGAAGTAGCATGGGATAGAGTAACATAAACCAGTTGTTGTTCTATAATGGCTCGTAACCATAAACAATATCATCAAAACCACTGCTTTGATAACGTAACAAAGGTGACTGACGGACCAACAGCAATCAAGAAACGCGGGCTATTTAGACAGCTGAAAGTAGACAGAACATAGTAAAAACGTCGTATAAACCTCCCTGTTGCCGCGTCATTTGATGTTAACAAAAATCGTGACAGAAAAGTATTCTACGTAAATAGTTAACTATATATTTTTAAATCACCTGATCAAGATTTTTGCATATATTCTAGACCCAAAAACTTTTCAGTTTACACGATTTCTATGTGGAAAATTATTAATAATGTAAAATTATTTTTCAGCATTGTTATAAAATATATTTTCTCAAAGCGCTATTAAGAAATGAAACTGTACCCAACGCTAACCACGTAGGCATATAAACCTCAATTCAAATTAATAAATTACTTAAAATGAATCCCCTTAAATAACGAACCGCTGTATTCCACTGTCGTCTCGTGCACCGGTCGGGGATTGCACCACACAGTAGTTAGTTACCCAGCCATCACAAAAGCGACAAACAATGCCATCACGCACCACCGATTGAGGGACGCGGCCCATGAGACCCCCCGCCTACGGACAAGATGTGTCCAATGTCTGCTCTTCAGCAGCGGCTTAACGAGTGCCATTGTGCTTGGCCCTTTGTTCCAGTCGGGTTACGTCATTCTCCTATTCTATCTCCTCACTTTTCGGTCGTTGGGTATCTGGTACCCCACGAAAAGTGCCCGTTCCCTTACATTTCATTATTTGTAAGGTAAACTGCTGGCTGGTAAGGGGCGGCCTTTTCAGGTGAATGGTAATTCGCAGTTAATTATCTGCAGTAATTGACTACTGATCAATGAGTTTTAAATATACATAAAGATTAAATAATTCTATAGAAAATTTAGTAATTCTGAGATACCTATACTTAATATTATTGAGAAGTGAAAAAAACAGTCATATATTATTATTGAGATATAGTTTTACTATATTATATGAGATTATTTGATTGCTCCATACCATTAAGATTATAATATAGTATTTATAGGTGTTTTTTTTTAATTGGCAACCCGATGTGGATCCTCAGGAAGAGGCTTCGTAACAGAATTTTGTTTTACGAGAAATGGCTATACTATACTTTCCTAAGCTATTAGGTGCATACTCTGAGTCCAAACACACATTGAAAAAACAACATGTTTTTTTTTCAGATCCAGGATTTGAATCGGACGTATTTAGTGGTTAGTTTTACAGAATTGACCATTTGTCAGTTTACACTGTAATTTTAGGCTTCTCATTCTTCTATACTACATCGAACATATGACTGTGAGAAAGGCGAGGAATGCGCACGGGGCGTAAACCCAAAAGATCTAGGTTCGATCCTGCCGGATGTCTTACATTTTTCAAAAAGATTTTTTCTATTGGTTATAATATATTTTCTCAGGAGTGTTTTTCAAAATTATGTATGTTCAATAATTAGAATGCTACATTCTTAAATCTTGTGAATTATTCGTTGAATAAAAGAAATAGTTAATTAAAAATGAATAAATAGGTTGGATGAATGGTTAAGGGGGATCATTTATGCCAACAGATAATCGAGCTTATATATTGGGACCATACCTAAATAAGATTTCATATAAATAAAAAGGATTTCAAGTTATACCAATTTATATTTTTTATGAAAATCTATGTTTTTTTAAATAGATATAAAAAATATTAAAACTATGAATTAGTCAAAAATCTAAACACTGAAAATTTGAAAACTTAATAACCTAAATTTAGAAATTAAATATAACCATAAAAATAATGTAATAATAACGTAACCTATGTACCAAATATGTGACAAATTCACATTTTTTTACAATTGTTAGTTTATCTTTGACTTCAAAAAAAAAATCTTTTTAATGTTTTTAGATACATATTTATTAATTAATATAGTTGAAATTGTAAATTATCAAAAATTGCAAGCTTCGTATTTTTCCGCTAGGTTCTCTGTTAGCATATATGATCCCCTTAACAACTTTACTATATTCCTAGTTTTAAAAGAGTCTCTTAATACACCTCCAGTATAAGAAAGTCCACATGCCCCGCTTAAGGGCGGATATGGTTTTTTTCTTTCTCTCAATAAAAAAAGTTTTTCTGGGAACTACAATCTCTACTGCAAACATTAACAACTAGAAACTGTACATTTTTCTCTCACTATCTTGATTGAGATCGTGATAAATGATACTAATTTATATTAAGTATGTATATCAATATATTTTATAATAAAAAAAAAACCATTTTTATAATAAATATTTACTAACATATATATGTATTTTACTTCCCAGTGGTATTCATTGAACACAAACGTCCAAAGAATACAATACTTACCACAAAAGATACGTCTATGGCAGCACTTCTTTCGGGTTTTATATTATTTGAGCATCGTGATATTTTCACTTAAAAATTTTCACCCGAGAAGCGGCGACGCATTGTTGCCTTTACGGGGCCTTACCAATCTCGAAAATGGCATGCCTTTTGTTCTGGGCGTGAAAAATGTGCTTTTTGTATGTTTTCGCAAGCCCTCTTTGAATTGCGCTGATTTGTTTGCGAAGAAGGGGGCGCAAATAATCTCCACCTATTGACTCGTCTTTGATAATTGAAGTCGAAATATATATAATTTTATTCACTCGTATCTGCCACTATATATTTGTGTTTTAAAAACAACATTAAAAAAACTGTCTTATATCTAATTTATTCAAAGATGTCGATGAATAACTTATTCTATAAAAATGAAGTCTAAATATATGAAAGTGAAATTTCTTGTAAAATGAAATAGAAAAAAAATCGTTCAACTTAGTACACTCGGCTTTACAAATAGGTAATAACATAATATAAACAAGAATATCTATTTATTATATTATATGCGTATTAAAAAAAGACAGTTGATACATTACTAGACGAAAATGTGAGATTGACCCTTTTTGTCTTATTTTTACTAAAAAATATAAATGGCGTAAACCCGAGAGATGTAGGGTTCGATTCCCCGCCGGGGTGACTTACTTTTTTCAAAAAAAGATTTTTTCTATTGGTTATAATATATTCTCTCAGAAAGTGTTTTTCAAAATTATGTATTTTCAATAATTAGAATGATACATTCTTAAATCTTGTGAATTATTCGTTGAATAAAAGAAATAGTTAATTATAAATTATTAGCAAGTGCAAGTAAGTTACATCATAAAAAATATTGGAGAAATCCACAACGTCGGTTAGTAATCGAAGTAATAGGTATCTACTTTGATTTAAGAAACAAAAATCGATTGCCAAAGTAGCTTGATTTGGAAGAGCGCTGATGAGTAGGCATTAAAATTGACCAATAGTTAAAATTTTTCGCAATTAGTATGTCACTGCGTAGCATAGTGGTAATGCACGGATAGGGCGTAAGCCCGGGAGATGCAGGGTTCGATTCCCCGTGTCACCGACAGGTTTTTCTGCCCCTGAGGGGGGCGCTCCCATAAGGAGTAGTGCTCCCCAGCCGCTCGGTCTGACCCTGGTAGTCAATGTGCCACCGATGGAATGATGATGACCCTTGGCAAGGCTGAACAAAATATTTCATATGTTAAGTCCCGCAGTTTGCTCTGACAGGTCCCACGGCTTCTCAGAGTGGACTGTGGATGGTTAAGCCGTATAGGTATAAGATAAATAGGTAATATAAATTGTAATATAATAGGTAGTAGTGTAGGAGCTAGTCAGGAAGTCGGAGGCCTTCATTTGGCGCCCAACAGAATGCTGCTATTCAGGTAAAAGAAACTCGATTTATTGTTATTATCCATACACCACAATTAGTAAAAAAAGAAAAAAGTCAAATCAATTAATATTCGAAGTTCACAGTTCGAAGTCTCAATAAACAAGAGTCAACTAATATCCGAAGTCACAAAAATAACCACATTTATTACTGATTGATTAAAAATTAATTCGAATATTATTATTTAATTATTTAAAAATTAACTTGATTATTATTAACTAATTATTTAACATTAACCTAATTATTTCTAATTAGTTATGCAGACGTGGTCGTGAGGGTCCCGGGACAACGAGCGTCGCCGAAGCGACCTCCGGAACCCACAAGTGACAAAACAGACTGCCTTTGGATTTAATAATCTTGCCTTTTTATCTGTTAGGGGTGGTCGTATTTCTTACCAATTCAAAACCGATACCGCCATATGCTACACATTTATATAAGGTTGACGGATGTCAGACTATCAATCAAACATATAGCGATATCGATGTACATAATATGATTAACATTAATATTACTTAAATTACATTAATTCCTTAATTATCTTAATTATTTTAACTACTATATACTACTAACGCCCATCCATAAGTCCCCCTTTATTACTTCGTTATCCTTTGCATTACATATTTTTTTACATTTACCTATTATATTACAATTTATATTACCTATTTATCTTATACCTATACGGCTTAACCATCCACAGTCCACTCTGAGAAGCCGTGGGACCTGTCAAAGCAAACTGCGGGACTTAATATATGAAATATTTTGTTCAGCCTTGCCAAGGGTCATCATCATTCCATCGGTGGCACATTGACTACCAGGGTCAGACCGAGCGGCTGGGGAGCACTACTCCTTATGGGAGCGCCCCCCTCAGGGGCAGAAAAACCTGTCGGTGACACCCGCCGGGGTGACTTAGTTTTTTTCAAAAAAAGATTTTTTCTATTGGTAATAATATATTCTCTCAGAAAGTGTTTTTCAAAATTATGTATTTTCAATAAATGGCGTATTTCAAAAAAATGTACCGTTTAAAAAAATCGGTTAGGTACATGTTCAAATACGTGCGTTAACATCATTTTACTCCCTTCTTCAATTATAGTTTGTCAATTTATGGCTACGGCCGTATGTTGTAGCTTAACCACTGGGGAATGCCAAAAGAAATGGCATATTTCAAAAAAACACTACCTTATTCTTAGGTCAATAATTATTATAAAGCAATCATTATTCGTAGGATGTTTATCACACTCAAATGGTCAAAAACATAGCTTATAATAAGTATCTTTAGAATTATCTTCAAATGTGTTAATCTTGCCCATTTTTTGAATAATAAAATGCCTAATTCTTGTCAAATTTGGGATCACAGAGATTATCAATATAATTTTTATCGTAAATATTTCACCATAATAATGTCGATATAAATTATACTGATGGTTTTATAAATGCGTTTAAAAATTAATAAATGTTAAAAATCCTAACACTACTGAACATTTATGTACTGAAATATGACTATATTCTAAAACATTAGAGCGAGAGGTTTAAAAGAATACTATTTTATGTAATAAAAACATTTATGCAGTCATCAAATGTTTAAAATAAATATAAAGGATAATAAAGCTTCAAAAGTATATAAATAAATGATCTACAACGTTTAAGGTATGTCCAGGATCATGCTTTGAAAATAGAAAAAAGGTCCATTTTGACCCACGCTGAGCACGTCCGCCCTTAAGAAATTTACCAATTGTTTTATAAATGCGTTTAAAAATTAATGATTCTAAAAAATCTTAACATCATTGCACATGGATGTACTGAAATATGACTATATTCTAAAACATTAGATCGAGTGGTTCAAAAGAATACTATTTCATGTAATAAAAATACTTTATGCAGTCATCAAATGTTTAAAATAAATATAAAGGATAATAAGGCTTCAAAATTATTTAATTAGATTATCTACAACTTTTAAGAAATGTCCAGGCTTATGCTCTGAAAATACCATAAAATCTCCATTTTGACTTACGTGGGCCATTTAATAGTATTATTATTGTTGCTATTATAGCACAGTATAGGCTCCAACATCGAAAACATAATTTCTTCTTTTTTTTTGTGAAATGCCAGTTATCAGGTAGAGGTCTTTTTTACTCCGTCCAGTCACCAGAGGTGTGATACGTCAGGTTTTTTGGTAATACCATTTATATTTAAAAGAACTGAGCCTTTTACTTCAGTAAATATTACCACGATGAGAAGAATACTCACTAAGTATTACAATATCAACACCCTGTGGCATATCTGTAGTTAAAAGGAAATTCTATTGGATACGCAACTTCAGAAATTGGGTCAATATTCAAGATATTATTGAATAATTTATTTGACGAATACAGTATAGAAAGACATACTGCAATATTATATACGAGCCTTCGATATTCTACACAAATACAGTATCGTTAGGTATTTGGCACGTGCCAAATAATTGCCTTACATAATGTAAGCATTTATCTTGATTTATTTATAATGCATGAGAGAAAATACATGTAAATATTGTCGCGTTGCATATATACCTAATTAAAAAATATGTATAGGGTGAGCAAAGTCGCAAGAATGGTTTTCTATTTTACACCAACTGCAACGCTGCGATGAAAGGCGTTATATTCCTATGACTCAGTCACTTTTACCTTGGCTGCATAGATGGACGGTTTTCTTTGATAAATAGTTTAACTAACGGTTACTGCGCGGACGGCATCCAGTTTTCTATTTGGACTTTTTTAAAAAATCAGTGAATAACAAAGGACGTACATATGAGTATGAGTACGTTTATAATTTCTCTGTCTTTGCAAGTATTTATCACGTGCCTCCATTGTTAATAAATATCATGTCTCTATTTTTCATTTATTTTAATTAGATTAATAGGGATAGCTTTTAATAAACAATCATTCTCTCTAAATTGCATATCTTTCTTTGCATCTACAGTATTTAATCATGTACATATTAAGATCACACATAATTACTAAAATACACCTACAAAGTTTGATTATTTAACATATTTTATATTACTATATAGTTCTACTTATATCCATTTTTATATATCCTTTGACCTATAGATTCAAGTTTTACTGACAGTGAGATCCGCGCGTCAGATCAGACAGCGTGATCACATGCCTTGATATTTATAATCATTTAATTAATCATTGTTTTAACCGACATCGTATTTTTTCTTCTTTCTTGCATATCAGCTCTACTTTTATTTCTCTACCTACACATGAATATTGCAACTTTTTAACTCCGAGTAAGTCAGAAGAAGAAATACATATAAGTGCAAATTCTAATTAAAAAAATTAACTGACAATGGAATCGTTTAAGTATTTTAATCGGGTCGTGTAAGAAAACAAATGATAGGATACTCTCAATACAGTCTGACATATGCTCATAGTGCAGTATTAGCATATTGACTAAATAGACAGTTTTAGCCAGCATTACAATTAATTTATGACATTTCTATTGCAGAACTAAGTCACATCCAAGAATATATTTTAGATATTTATGGTACTTCTACCTGAAAAAAAAATATGTGTAACGAATGAATTTTTAAGTCCACTATTTTTTTGTATCTCGCTGCTTTAATAAATAGAGATAAAGTGCTAAGCTCAAATTAGTCAACGTTTTTCTTCTGCCTGGATTTCACTTACCTACTGGAAATATTCAATTATAAAATGCTGGGTTTGATGTATGTTTCAGGATGCCGCTTGATGTTGTAAAAGTAACGCAGTTAAATTTTATTATTGCTATGATTGCTATTTTTTATCCCAGCTGATACAGTGCATAAGTCTGTATACACATTTCATAAGCTTTCCTAGAGCTGTTTCTATAAGTGTTTACGGCCTACGCCTACGCTCTATCTATTTTTATATTACGACCGAAAAGACAATTCAAGTTTAAATTCCTAACTTTAGGTGATCCCTTCAATTTCCTCAGTCGTGTAAAAGTAGTCCTGGTCGTCTGGATTCAGGATTTCAATTCAACAGTAATATCCCGGTTTTCATCCAGACTACCACCTAAGTATATAGGAGCTCCCTCTAAGAGCACACCGTCGGCATGCTTTGTTATCTATAGGGTACTTAGATACGAGGGTGGGTCAATAATTCCTTAGAAAAAAGCATTAAAACAGTTTTTATTTTTGTATTTTTTTTTTATTTCTCAACATTATCTCCTTGGAGCTCAATACACTTGGTTAGACGTTTCTCAATTTTTTTTAAACCGTCAGAAAAATAAGTTTTCGGAAGGTCCTCAAAATAAGCATTTGTCCGATCGATGACTTCTTCATTTGAAAAAAAACGTTGTCCACTTAGCCATTTTTTTAAGTTTGGGAAAAGGAAAAAGTCACTGGGGGCTAAATCTGGCGAATACGGTGGGTGGTCGACCAATTCTTCAATTTTAGCCATTGATCGTAAACATGTGTGAACATGGGCATTGTCCTGATGAAAGAGGATTTTTTTCCTGTTTAAATGAGGCCGTTTTTCTTCAATTTTGTTTTTTAGCTGGTCCAATAAAGATGCATAATAATCCCCTGTTATTGTTTTTCCTTTTTCCAAATAGTCAACGAAAATAATTCCACGTGCATCCCAAAATACAGTAGCCATAACCTTACCAGCTGATTTTACGGTTTTCGCCTTCTTTGGACATGGTTTGCCTTCGCAATCCACTGCTTTGACTGTTCTTTCGTCTGGGGAGTATAGTGGTGTATCCATGTTTCATCTACAGTCACAAAGCGACGAAAAAATTCATCCGGATTGCGTTGCATGAGCGACAACAGAGCTTTAGAGGCCACCACCCTACTGCGTTTATTGTCGACTGTGAGCAAACGCGGCACCCATCTTGCAGAAATATTTTTCATGCCAAATTTGTCATGTAAAATAGAAATGACGCTACCTTTTGAGATCCCTGTAACCTCAATTATCTCACTCAACTTTAATCTTCGGTCACTTAACACCATATCGTGGATTTTATTGATCATTTCTGGTGTAGTCACCTCTACAGGACGTCCTGAGCGTGGTTCATCCTTTGTTGATGTACGACCACGTTTAAATTCATTTAACCAGTTATAAATAGTTGCAAGTGAAGGAGCAGATGTGCCGTGAACTAAATCCAACTCATTTTTTATTTCCTTTGCTGTTAACCCTTTTATATTAAAATGTTTAATAACAGCTCTAAACTCAATTTTCTCCATTTTTGTAAACAAGCAAATTTTTTTTTAAATGTACGAGAAACACACAACAACCCGACCAATCTGATTGAAACTTCGCAGCATACTGAATAGGTAGTGCCGCTGCATGAAAACAAACCGCTTACAGTACTAGTCGCGCCACCTGTCGGCTTTTCTAAGGACTTATTGACCCACCCTCGTACTTATGCTCGCGTTTTTTAGTATTTGAGTTTTGCCCGTATTTGTCGCAGGCTTTACTAGTTTCACCAAATACAATAAGGAAACTTTGGCCTCCCTTTTTTTGTAAACAAATAATTTTGCATGCTTTTATAATAATTTGCTAATTTTTATTACACATTTTACACATAAAAATATTATAAAAAAATATTCACGTAATAAAAACCTGCTATAAATCACATTTTTATACTACAACTCCAGTAATAGCTGCGGTTGTCACGCATAAACAGCATTTTAGAACCTAAAATGGCCATTAGGTTACGCTTAATTTAAAATATACATCATTCCCTGCCTATTTACGAACAATAATAGTAAAGACTCAACATGGCTGAACATTAAAATAACCAACAAGATAAATTATTGTATATTTGGAATATATTACAACTAACTATTTAATTAATATTCAGCTAAGCAAAGATTTCATTAGGTTTCTTGCATATCGCAGTATAATCTTTCATATTAATTATAAACGATAATAATAATATGGCTCTTAAAGTAAATTTAGATTTTTTTGCACGTGTATTTTGTATTTTATTTAATAAACACATATTTTCTTCTAGATATTACAACCAAAATAGATATAGAATAACAAACTAAATTTATGGAATTTAATATTATTATTTAGATATTGTAAAATATAATTATATCGAGTAATTATTAATACTATTTCAAAAAGTACAATATATTCTTACCAATACCTACAGCTTTGAGTATATTCATAGCAGAAATCTGAATTTTCTAAAACCAAAAAGACGTAAGTCGATTACTATTAAGAGCCTGACGAATTTTAAATTGCGTTTTCCCGAAAGTGTTATTTTTAACATAATAGGTGTTTCTGGATCTCAGGGATATTATAAAAGCATTAGTTTTCAATCATTGACCAACAAATTCTCATACATATACCGACTGACCATTTGAAAAACAAAAAATAATTACAATTCCTTTGCAAGCAATCATAAAGAAAACGAAAAACGATACAAAAAATATCGTAGAATTAAGATATATCGTCTACGGACAATGTTTCGTGAACATATTATGACGTATTCTTAGGTTTCATTAGAATAATTATGCATTTTTTGTGGAAAGCTTAATGTATTTTAATCGTGTATTTATCATACACTAAATTATATTTCAAACTATTCAACATAAATTTATGTGAATAAATTAAACACATTATTTTTAGTAACGTTTTCATTTTTTAAATTAACATTTTGGTAGTTTATTATTAATTCTCATCGTGGTTTTAGGAGCTTATTGTTCTGGTTAAAAGCAATTCAAATGAGCGTTTATTTACTTACGCGTTTTTTGAAATTGTTTGTATAGAAGTTACAACAGCTGAAAGAAAACATAATTTACATATTAGCCGTGTGATTTAACTGGCAACTCGTTACACGACATTTTTTTTATGATATAACTGTAAAGCAGCAAAATTTTCAACGGCTGGCCTAACAAAATTACTGAAGCAGTTATAAACGACAATATTACACGCAATACGAGTGTTGATTTAGAAGCAGTTTTTTACATCTCGTTTTTAATTTTCCTCGCAGCAATTAAGAATCAAGACTCTGAAAGTAAAATGCAATGGTATAGTAAGACGCAACGGAAACAAAGTGCTTAATTAACTCGTAATTTCATTTAAAGCCAACGTTATTTATCCACGAAGGTTTGACATAGACATTATACATATTTTTCTAGATTTCCTTGCATTTATAACTTGTCTTTCTAGTATTTTTCTGAAACTTTTCCAAGTTATATATTTTTCGCATTTTAAATATAAAACAGTCTTTTAAGACACTTGAAAATTATGAAGAAAAAATTATGATATTGTACGTGCATGCATTGCGTGAAATAGTATGTCAACAATAAAATTCTTATTGCGTACATATACAAATGAATAAGATTAATTTATTTTTCTTTTATCATAACATCTAATTTAAAATTCAGAGACTTTTTACTGTGCCAGGCAGAAAATAATTATATTCTCGACAATAGAATCGCGTCTTTGACGACACAATAATAATTGTGAGTTGCATTTTTATTTTACTTTTAATTGGTTAGTTTATTATCATAATATAATATAATCTTTAAATTATCGCAAGAGCTTTTTAAAAACATGTTTAAGCATCATAAAAATGAATTTCCCATTAATATCGTAATAATATAACAAATTTAAAAAAACACAACCGTCTCTCACAATATCTTTACTGTAACTTATGGCCTGTCATACACGATATTTAGGCACCAGCTTTTTTAATTATATTTTTATTATAAAATTAACAATATATACCTGTATGTAAGTACCTACTATTTTGAATTAAAAAATACTACATAATAATATGTTAACTATACAGCATTATTTCAGCAATTGATTACACAACAACTTTACAAACTTATTAAAATATGATTAATGAAATAAATAACAACAATGATAATATTAAAAATTTATATTTCAACAAATAGCGATTAATAGTACGGATTCGAATGTATCTTTATAATTTTAAATATTTCAATATTACAACCAATTAAATGAGTTGGTGGATTTTGTTTTTTGTCCGTTACTGAATAATACAGTAATCACATAATAAATAAATATATCAATGGTTGAAAAATCTATTTTTAATAAATATATATAGTATGCGGTCAATAAAATATGTGTGCTTAGCTATTATGAGACTATTTGAAACTAAATCTGAAATATACTTAACTTTATTTAGATTTACGGAATTCCTGTTTATTTGTATGATATTTATTTTTCATGACACTGCTTCTATTAGATATTTTAATATTATAGAAAATGTATTTCTAATTAAATCTCTACGATACGCAAGTCAAATTTAATTATGCCCAAAAAATGCTATTTGCTAAATAATTCATGCATACAAGCCCCCGTAAAACTATGTACGTAGATATAATTTTATTTTTCCTATCAAGAAAATTAATTTATTGATTGCATAATAAAATGTCGGTTATGCTTTTCCCATTTTTTATCAGATGGAAAAGCAGTCGTTTTTACATTTCTTTAATTTTCTACCACGTCGTTTTCTTTTGAGGGTGGAAGAATCAGAAAATTGAGAAAAAATCCAATTTTCTAAATCGAACCGCCCAAACCAGGGGCAAGTAATTCCGGTGTGAACTAATGACTCAATCTGACATTTACAAACGAATGAAAAAGTGTCTTCGTACCTTATGCCTAGGGTGGTGTGTTCCAAGCCCGACGATACCGATAGGTAAAGTGACGTCTCAAAAACGTATTTGATAAAATACCTACCTGTCGTCAATAGGTACATACTTCTGATAAAAATTTTTTTTTTTTTTTAAAGTTCTCTTATGAGAATATTATACTTGTATTATTTTATTGATCAATGTAATAAATTATAAAAATTAATTAAATAATATAAGAAATATATAAATCACCATTTTCAAACTACTAGATGTAGACAGACTATCTACGAGAATGGTTCCGAATGATGTGCATAACCAATTTTTAAGTGTTGTAAGAAGTTGTAGAAAATATTACTATCGACCGAAGGTATTTAATGGGATTTTAATTTTGGACTTTGATGAGTGCTCGTAGCGACTGAAGATACAGAAAGAAAAAACCCGGGATGCAAAAAATGATTCAAATGAAATAGTACACACCTTAAATTAATTAAAATAGAAAAGTCCATTTGACGGAAAGGTCGGGACTCAAACCCAGACGCTTAATTCAAAAAATCAATATGCTTCTAATAAGTACTCAGTAGTAACTACATTACCAAAATTAGACATCGAGGAATTACTCATTATCAAATTAAATATTGCTATCCAGTTAATGGTTTAAACTAACTACATCAGTTATATTCCTATATTTTAACATAGTTTATATTTCTTGTCTATTTTTTGAAGTGTAAAGAAGATTAAACTCATAATCTGAGGTTTGTGGTTTTATTTTAGAAGATAAACCTAATTATAAAAACATTTTATAGTCTTTTCTTTTGTAAGACATAAAAGGGTTCGCCGTAAAATTAGGACTTCATAATAAACTTCACATAATCTGATTTTTTTGTTCCACGAATATTTTTTTCCGCTGAAAGTTAAAACGGTATGTCCTTCTACAATTGAATACTAAACAGATATTTACTAACGAATATTAAGCAATAAGAGGGGTAATATTTTCACGCATTATGGTTTCTCGTTATTATGCTTCCCATGTAATGATGCCACTTTTCATTATTCTTCATTAAAAAGCTTTCACTAAACGACTAATTTGGCAACATCAAAAAAATATTACAAATACATACAGCATCTCCATCGAATAAAATTTCTCTGGAATTATACAAAAAAAAACAACGGTCAAAGTATATTATTTTTTTGTGACTTTTGCTTATTTTTATTTTATCACCAATAAGATTAATTGTGATTTTTTTCTATTCGAATGAGCCGTATATAGATATATATTTCGAATAATCACACAACGGAATGATTAATTAACTGGTCTTGTATACTTATCGAACACTAAATTGATAAATAGTATCAAACTTAGGGTAGGTTTGTATCAAAATATTAGCACTTATTGTAACAATTACACGAAGCCGGTTTTTATTGTTGCAATAAGTGCGATATTTTAACAGCAGCAAGATAGGTGCTGTTAAAATATAGCACTTATTGCAACAATAAAAACCGGCTTCGTGTAATTGTTACAATAAGTGCTAATATTTTGATACAAACCTACCCTAAGTTTGATAATATTTTTCACTTTATCACTTTAGCGGTCGATAAGCATAGAATAGACCCATTGATCACTGATATATATCTGTCAATTCATTGTCATGTTGGACACGTATTATTGCCACAGTATTTACTGATAATGTTTCCTCGCTATGTATATCATTAAATGTATATTTGGAAATCACAAAACTTACATACATATACTTTGATTTATAATATTTTCCCAGTTAAAATATAAATCCAAGAATAAATACAATGGAATTTTACTTAATAGAATAACAATAAATAAAAGTTAAATAACATTTTTTATTAATATTTCTAAATTTAAAACTAAAACATAAAAATTCACTTATTCACAATGTAATTTTTAATACATAGATATGATTACGAAACACAATGACAATATTAAGGTCTATAATATATAAACGAAAGGCGGCATCAATTAATACCAAATACTGCCTATTCAACGCTTGCATTCTGACGGTGCTGTTTTACGGTAGCGAATCATGATAGCTTACGAAGGCTCATAGCAACCGTATACCGAACTTCGATAATAGATGTTTAAGAAGGATACTGGCCGTTCAGTGGTATGATTTAAGGAGTAATAAGCAAATAAGAGAACGCATTAAGCATCCTCTCGTTACGCTGAGAGTGAAGAGGCGACGTTGGACCTGGATCGGTCACGTGCTGTAGATGCCAGAAGAGAAACTCAACCTGGCTAGCCTGTTTTTCAAACCAACCGGATTCCGGCGTCCTGAAAGGCCGTTAAATACTACTTACAGAGTGTATATGGTGGAGCTACGAGATGCTGGTATGACCTGGAACGATGCAAGAAGACTTGCTAGCGACAGGGATTCTTAGAGGCGCCGCGTGATGTCCGTATGCTCCAACTAAGGGGCGGATATGGCTACAGAATATATATAAGCTAAATAAAAGGGGGTGATCGAACCCATAAACTCTAGATAATTTATATTATGTATTTTTATTTCAGATACAAAAACGTTTGTCAGATATAATGCTAGTATGGGCGCTTTTTCTTCTGCTCGATTATTATGTTACGTTGTATTTTTTTTTTCGAAGACATACATAATAAGGACATTTAAAAAAAAATGTTTTGTGATTTTACCGAGGCTTTGACTGCGACTCACTGTCATATCGCCTTTTCTCTTCTAGGAGGGGATCCGTCGATTAGGTCCTCACTCCTATTCTGTTAAATAGCTTTATAATTATTTTGCCTAGCTCTTCCGTCTTTCTTTTTTTCTTCTTTAGACGCCAGTGTTTTATGCACCAGAATCGGTACTCCTCCGTATCCATCCCCTCTGTATTTTCGATACATCGTGTAATCATTGAATTTCAGATAGTTTAATTCAGACCTCAGCCATGTCCCTGAGATTAATGCTATTGATATTTTTTGTCTTATTGAGTAAAGTTCTATATCATTCTTTTTTTGCTTCATACTTCTGGCATTCCATTGTAAAATCCTAATTGACATTAAAATTATATGGCAATACTTAGATCACATATATTATAATATATACGCGTATAAATACCTTAGGTGTCTCTCAGTATGTAAAATATTTCTTCCGGTCCACTGGATACCTCAGGTGTCCCAAAACAACGACCGTATTACCTTTCTGTATGTATATGCTTTTTCGCTGTCTTGTAAACCTTTTTTTGTATTCTTCACATTGTCAACTTAATTTATTACCATTAAAATATATTTGAAATCTTCTGATACCTGTATAATATGTGAAACTATTTATATTTAAATTGGTTGGTTATTTCTGATATTTTGTTTTATGTGCTACTAATAAATGAATATAGGTTTAGTTGTTTGTAACAATAATAATAGGTGAAATGCAAGTTTTTTTTATATGGAACCGAAAAAATTTAACTCCCTTTTGATAAGCAAAATTTGACCAACTAACCTTAATTATATCACACGCACATGGAAAATATTTTCATTCCAACGTGTTATTACGTCGATAGCACTTTAGTAAAATTGGCCATTATAAAATCATGTGGTATATTAATTTATTCGAAAAGTTCAAGTTTATGTTGCCCGTTGTTGCTTTATGACTTACGTGATAGCGAAAAGTTCTACATTTCCTTGCACACCCTTATTAAATATTTTGATAAAACTTTAAAATAAACAATATCCAGTCTGCAATTTCTTTGCATACTAAGTACAATAATATCAGCACATACAGATAACGATAGTATATATTTCAATAATATATTAATTTATACATAACTTGGAATCGTCTCAGAATCATGTAAATTAGATAAAATGGACCAATTATTGGGATTCGAATACATATCTACCGCTTACCGGACGATTAGGTAAGTTCCTTAGACAAATAAAATACCAACTTAATTTAAATGAAAAATGTGAATAATTCATTTCATAGATATTATATGGCTACCATATTTGTATTTTTAATCACAGTAATAATATGATTAAATTTAATCAATAGATGGCGAAAGGATTCTTCAAAATTGTAGTGTAAGGTAATTGTTAATAATAGTCAGGATTATGAAACTGTTTTATGAGACTCTTTCATTTTATGTATTTTTAATAATAAACGCTTCATTCTTAAAAATGTGTATACCCATAATTTAATAAAAGATAGTTTAGTTTTTAAAAAAATACCTTCTAATTTTAATACACTGTTATAAAATATTATTAGATATAAGATGTGAATCAATCTAATTATATAATATGATTTAATGTAAGTCAATAACTGACCGAATTCCTGCAGTCATATATGTTATATTTCAAGGGATGTTTTTATATCAATAAATAAAGGATAACTTTTCTATTAAGTAGTGATTATAAACTAGATTTATTGTTTATTTTTAAGAACTTACTTATGTTCTCACAATGCTGTAGGAAGTACTAATATAAATTGTGATGGTGTTGATAGTTATTTTTTTTTGTGTAACATCTGTTGATTAGTAACTAATAGTACTAATCCTTGTGCGTGTGAATATATCGCAAGTACAACAAATGTCTATTCAGTATTCAACATATAGGTATATAATATAGATCATCTAGCCAATATAACGAGACACTTGCTACAGACGTCATACTGTTAAGTTATTTATGTTAAATACCTCATCCTACAATTGTCTAATAAATGAATCCATTAAAGAATTTTATTAAGATAACATCGTTAATTACTAATTTGGACTAAATATAGCAACCTGGTCAAACCATGCTATAACAATACTATAATACCTCAACTTTACAACCGTGGTAACTATGCTTTAATCATGGATTATTTTTTGTGAAAAATTATGTTTATTATATAAATATTTATTCCATATTGTTTTTTTGCCACTTCAGTTTTGATGGCTCGTTCTTTGGCAAAGTAATAATAGAACTACTTAATAGTTGCCTTAAAGGAGATAAAAGCGATTTAACTGAAGTGAAAAATTAAATCGGGACTTAAATTTTGAATTGAAATTTGTGAGCGGTATCGCATGACTTTGAGTAGGGTTGGAGATAAATAACTGAAAGCGTGGAAAACCATTAAAATAATAAATATTTTAGACCTCTAGAATTTTAATTCAACTTGTTTCCTCTACATATATCCTCAAAGTCATTTAAATTCTATATTTGCATTCCAAACAGTAGTGAATTCGAGATTTTCCTACTAAAATATATATAATAATGCATTAGATTCATTAAATATAAAAGATAGTTTTCTTGTTAATAAATAGTGAAAAATCTATTATAGGTTTCAATTTATGCATTGCAAAAACTTTCACATTCATCAAATAGTTTGAATTAACTCTATCAAACTGCATATTATCAAAACTACATAGATATTCCAGAACATTATTTCATCTATATATATAAAACAAAGTCGGGCTAGTTACACCATTTATAACTCGAGAACGGCTGGACCGATTTTTATGATCTTTGATTTGTTAGATTTGTCTCCGCTCGGAATAGCAGAATAACTATTAAAATATCGGATAAATCACGGAAAAAATACATTATGAAGACAATTCATTTTCTCATACATTTTGACATTTTGAAAAATGACCTCGCGCATTCGAAAATAAAAGAAAATCACAAACAATTTTAATCCATATACAACGATACATGACAGAAAGAATAAACAAGAAACAAATGAAAGGCGTTGTGTGCATTATCTATCCTTTGACAGTTGATTAAGTTCAGCCTCAGATAATCCCGAAAGACTTTGTTGTATACCCCGGTGAATTTTGGAGGAAGTTGTCCTGCCTGAATCTTTTTTACTTCTTCGACAGCGTCCAAAAATAAAGCCAAGGATAAAATTACATGATCTCATTGCTGGTATTGCTCATTATTTACCTACCAATTTCAAAATCCATCCTTCGAACTTCATTCGACAATCGATCTACGTGAATAATCGAGCCGATTACCAGCTAGGTGCGCAAATAGCTATTTCGATCGTGATTTTAAAACGGTAAGTTGCCTTCGAAGATGGTCACTTTGTGAGGTTATCAAATTTGTGATTATGTGTGCATCGATAACTGCTTCATTATGTAATTTTGAATTATGTGATTAATTTTCCAGTGTTTATCATTTGATGATTCGTCAAAATGCTGACAACTATTTGCTGCGATTTTGTTGATTGCTTAAAATCAAGACGGAGCGCCTCACTTTCATTCGGTTGAACCAAGCCAAACTGCGATCGGAGGAGTATATTCATTTACGCGATGCAATCAGCACCGTAGGAGATGCAGCTAATGTTGGTCGATTGATGATTTTATCGGCGATGTACATTGGCAGCCCACGTCATATGCATGAATATGCGCTAGATGCAATGAAATATGTTCGTCATTACGGTCGTCCAGATCTATTCATCACCTTTACATGAAATCCGAAATGAATAGAAATTGTTCAACTGCTACTCCCCGGACAAACATCAAGTGATCGGCACGTGTCTTCAAACAAAAAATCCTGTCGCTGATAAACTACATTGTTAAGCATTGCGTCTTTGGGAAACTCGATGCTGGATGTATTCGATTGAATGACAAAAACGAAGCTTGCCGCATGCACACATTCTTATTTGGTTAGTCGAAAGAATTCGACCAGACCAAAAAGATGACATCATATGTGCCGAGATTCCTGATCCCGAAACCGATCCAGACCTGCATGATGTTGTAATTACTTAAATGATTCATGGACAGTGTGGCGCCATCAACCCCCCCCCCCCCCCAATCAGCGTGCATGGTCGACGGCAAGTGTTCCAAGCGTTATCCATGAAGTTTATCGGCGGAGACTATCACTGCCAATTATGGTTATCCACTGTAACGGCGTCGATCACCCAATGATAACGGTAGAACTATCACAACGAAAATGAAGTGAAACGATATCGTGGTCGACAACACTTGGATTGTTCCGTATTCGCCACTTTTTTCCAAAACATTCAAGGCGAATTGCAACGTGGAGTTTTGCAATTCATTGAAATCCATCAAATACATCTGCAAATATGTCAGCAAAGGCAGCGATATTGTAGTTTTTGGCGTTCAAACTCCCAATACCAACGATGAAATCACGCACTATCAAGTTGGTCGATATGTGAGCTGCAATGAAGCAATTTGGCGTATTCTCTCATTTCCCATTCATGAACGTCATCCCACTGCTGTACATTTGGCGGTGCATCTGAAGAATGGTCAACAAGTTTATTTCAACGCATCGAATGTTGCTCAACGTGCTGAAATATCTCCAGCGCCAACATTGACCAGTTTCTTTTCGATTTGCCAAAGCGATCCGTTTGCACGAACGTTGTTCTACTCTAAGATGCCACGATATTACACTTGGAACGCTTCATCGTAGAAATTTCAACGTCGGAAGTAAGGCGATGCGGTTCCTGATCATCCGGATGTGCATTCTACTGATGCCCTTGGTCGCATTTACACAGTTCATCCGAAAAATGGCGAATGATTCAACTTGCGGTTGTTGCTGGTAAATGTTCGTGGGCCGACATCATTTGAATCACTTCGAACTGCCAATGGTTTAGTGTGCCCAACATTTTGTGCTGCATGTCAAAAGCTCAATTTGCTTGAAAATGATACTCATTGGGACATGACAATCGCTAAAGCATTTGTTTCTGCATCTCCAAGTCAGATACGCACATTATTTGCTATCATTATTTCGACATGCTTCCCATCGAATCCACATGAACTGTAGAAAAACTACAAGGATGACATGTCAGAAGACATTTTACATCGAATTCGTGTCATTTCAGGGAATCCTGATCTCGAGGTGAATAAGGAGATACATAACCAGGTTTTCCTTTTGATCGAAGACATGTGTTACCTCATGTGCGGCAGTTTGTTAGTCAAGTTAGGAATGTCAATGCCACATCGTGGAGTGAATTACGCTTTCAATCTAGAATTGGAACGTGAACGTGAAAATGATCGAGATGCATTTAACTAATTAGTTCGAACGAATGTACTAATGTTGAACCCCCAACAGAAGGTAGTGCACGATACGTTAATGAAGGCAATTGATGATGGAAAAGGTGGCTTATTTTTCCTCGATGCGCCCAGTGGAACTGGAAAGACATTCCTCATGTCATTGATTTTGGCCACTGTTCGTGCGAGATCCGAAATTGCTGTAGCAGTTGCTTCTTCCGGGATAGCGGCCACGTTGCTAAAAGGATGCCGAACGGCTCATTCAGCGTTGAAATTGCCGTTAAACCTTCAAACGACTGAAAAACCGATATGCAATATTGCGAAACATTCAACAATGGCCACAGTTTTGGTAGCAAGTAAAATCATCACCTGGGATGAATTTAGAATGGCGCACAAACGCGCATTGTGAGAGATGTTTTGGAGGCGAAATGATTCTACTATCTGGCAATTTCTGCCAAACACTACCAGTCATTCCAAGATCGACCGCTGCCGTTGAAATAAATGCTTGCCTCAAATCATTGACTCTGTGGCGCTATGTAAAGAACCTTCAGCTGACGACAAACATGCGAGTTATATTGCTAAACGATCCGTCTGCCGAAAATTTCTCTAAGCAATTTCTGACTATCGGTAACGGCCGTGTTCCTGTCGACGAATCAAACGGATTGATTTCGTTTCCGCTGAATTTTTGCAATTTTGTGTCAACAATTGGTTGAGTGAACGAGCAATTCTTGCGGCAAAGAACAAAGATGTGGATCACTTAAACTTCACAATTCAAAATCAAATCGTTGGTCTACTGCATTCCTTCAAATCTATCGACTGTGTAAGTGCTCGGCCGTAGTAATTTGGCGGGCATGGTGCGGCGGCGTCTTGCGAAACTCACACGTATAGCCATGTGTATTATGCCCGAAAAAAGACACTGTCTAAGAACATTTTACACACGGTTATACGTTTGAGTTTCGCAAGATGCCGGCGCGCCACCCCCGCGTGACCACTACGTTCTTGCACTAACAAACGAAGACGAAGCAACCAACTAGCCAACTGAATTTTTAAACTCATTGGATCTTCCTGGCTTGCCACCGCATAATTTACAACTGAAGGTTGGCTCGGTAGTCATCATGCTTCGAAATCTTAACCAACCAAAACTATGTAATCCATTTCATTTTGGTTTGATTTTTGCACATTTATTGAACTTAATTCATTTTGAATATTCATTTTAACTTAATAAAAAAATGAATTTAATTCAGCTAACAAGTTAACACAAGATTATTGATTCTGAGGCGGTACGAAGTTCGCCGGGTCAGCTAGTTATGAATAAATTGGCTAAAATATAACAGGGTATATCCACCGCATTGTTCGACTTTTTCATAAATAATGGTGATTCATTTCATTATCATTATTAAAATTTTGATAGGAAGGCAATGTATTAATTAAAATGAAAGACACTATGTATATAAATAATATTATATATTCCGCATCAATTAAATACTTAATACCATAATAATTAAATACTTCATCAGGACCGTTGTCATTGAAAATGTCTTCTTAAAGTGGACTAAATCGGTCTTGAACATTATTAACCTGTATGAAATAACCCTTATATTTTATATAAGTAGGTATTATTAACATCTTTTTAAAAAGTTTGACTAAGTAGTACTCCTCAAATCTATCACTTTCAGAGTGAGTGCCTTAGTTTTTAAATATCGATCCATCTATGATCACTGTGAAGTATTTTATAATATCTACGTTTTTTCTAAGGTACTTAAAAGTCTGTAGTCAATAATCACTTACGCGATTATATTCCCAATTACATGTAAACTAATAATAATACCCACGGTGGCCGCGCGGCTTAAGCGTTGGACTGTAACGCAGTGGGTCCCAGGTTCGAATCCTGGGTCTGGCAAGTACACATATTGTTTTTCAATTTGTGTGTGTCAGGGTATGGACCTAATAGGTTGAGCAAGTGGCTGACATAAATTTCTCGTAAAAAACAAAATCTGTCAATACAAACCTCTATTCTGTGGGGGCCCATATGATCCTATTAGGATCGGACATGGTCGAAAGAAGATAAAAGATGACCAGCAGATATTAAAAACACCAAACGACTATCACTTTTATTTCTTTGATAGTTCGATGCAAAGTTTTGGTATTTTGTTTACAATGGATTATAAAGTGAACTCTGGAGGTTGCATAAAATAAATAAATATGTTTTTTTTTTAATTCTGTTATACACATAAAAAATATATTTTCGAAATAATCATATTTTGTTTTGTTCATAAGATGTTTTTATTAAAACAAGTGTCTCAAACAAAGCCCTGCATATATTTATTACTTTGAGATTATTTAGAACGAGAACTAAACTTAATTTCT
This sequence comes from Rhyacophila brunnea, assembly GCF_057557595.1. Taxonomy (NCBI): domain Eukaryota; kingdom Metazoa; phylum Arthropoda; class Insecta; order Trichoptera; family Rhyacophilidae; genus Rhyacophila; species Rhyacophila brunnea. The sequence continues at coordinate 27,464,156 of NW_028233350.1, forward strand.
CAATTTGATTTGATTGTTATACATTTCTTAACGTGAATTGGTTGACATTGAATAATAACGTTTAGATTGGATAACTTTCACTCAATTAAACTCATATTTTATTTACTAAATCTACTATATTTAGATCCTGCACCAACGTAGTCTGTAATAATTCTTGCAATATATAATAACGAATGACTTTTCCTCCCATTTTTCCTCGAAATGTATTCATTATTTGAAATGTCACGAGAAACGAGCGACTCGTGTCTTCTTTTGATGCAGTAAAATAATATTTATGAAAGCTCTCAGATCCCATCGAGCAAAGAAATAGTAATATTGGCGAAATCAAAGACATCATACAGTATTATATACTTTCTATAAGAATACTCATTAAGTACCACTCAATGAAAAATCTACGTCATTCGTAAACCCGAAAGATTTTTTATTCTTTTAGTGATTTATATTTCACAGATAAAGAGAGCGTTAGTTACTCTAAACCAGGGGCGGGCAAACTTTTTGGATGGAGGGCCGAATTCAAGAATTCAAAATGAGCGGCGGGCCGCAAGTAAAATACCATTTTTAGATATACACTATTTATTATCACGAAAAATAAACATTACAAAAAAATTAATGAGAAGAATGAAAGTGTTGTACATTTTTTTAAATTCAAGTGTTAATGTTGTGGTTTATATTTTCAAAACTGCTTGTAAATGGGCATCGGAGATATTTGATTGTAAAGAATTTTTATTGAGGTTCATGATCGAAAATGTTTGTTCACATATATAGGTTGATCCAAAAACAACGAACATTTTTCTTGCATAATCTTTAAGTTGTTCGAATTTGTCTGAATTAAGGGCATTGTAAAATTTGGATATATCTTCACGACGATGCAATTCTCTTAAATCAGTGTCACACTGCAGACCAATAATCTCAAGTTGTAGCTCTGTCAGTACACTATCAATATCTATTGAAAATGGATCGCGTACTGTTGCTAAACTTGTCTCAATTTTTCGGAAGTCACCAAATCTTTGTAAAAAATCGTCATTCAGAGCTTTAATAATTTTACCATATTCTTCAAATTTATATTCTGGTAGAGGAAGAGTGCCTATTATGAGATAGGTGCCTAATATGAGATATAGCAATAACTCAGCAACCGAACGATAATAAAATATGGTGATGGTGTCACACGGTAGCGAGGAGTAATAGCTCCAAACGACTGTCGGTGCGCAGGGTGCAGCGACTGTCTTTGGTGATGTATGTGTGTTTTCGTCGATCACTCGTCCAAGAAATTTTGCCGCGTGCTACTTTTGATGATTGTAGAACATCTCTGAGGTATTGTACAATGTTTATTTCTCAATTAAATACGTAGTTTGGTAGTTTATTTTATATTTGAGTATCTTCTGTATCATTATCGACTCTAGAAGAAGAATAGTTAATTTTATTATGTCAAATTTTGAATGAGCCTAAAATGAGAGACTTGGGTGTGCCCAATATGAGATATCTCATATTAGGGACACATTTTACTTTGAAACCATATCAACGTTTATAATGTGTGTATGTTTTATATTATATTGTCCATAGATGCCTCCGTCAAAAAAGAAAAGCTGGGACCCCGGGTCTATGTTTCAAGCTATGAATGCCGTTTGCAAGAAAGAAATGGGATATCTGAAAGCAGCCAAACAGTTCGGAGTACCAAAAAGCACACTGAAGCGTTATGTCAAAGATGATCGAGACCCAGTAAGCGAACGAAATCAAAATACAAAAAGAAAAGACGGCTGAGGAAAAAAAGAAAACTAGAATGGAATAAACGATGGGAAAGGAAAATTAGAAATAAATTAAAAGAAAGAAGAAGGAGGAATCTGAGTCGTCGTCAAGCGAAGGTGGAGAAAAGATGATAGTGCTGATGACGACGGTGAAGAAAATGATGCGATGTGTATTTATTTACTGTAGTTGGAATTTTACGGAAGATACAAGAGTAGAAAAATGGACGCAGGTGTTTCAAATGGAGTCACGAAGATTGTGGTAATTTAATAGCAGGAGATGTTTTTATTTGTGTATTTTGTTATGATAATATTTGAATAAAAGATGGATATGGATTAAATGAGACCATGTGAAATGTAAACAAATATATAATTATTCATATCAATTACAGCTATTGTTTTTTTTTCATAATGTTCCCAATATGAGATAGTCTCATATTAGGAACAGTGACTATCTCAAATTAGGAACACTTTTTGGAGAACAGCTTATTTGACATTTTTCACTAAAATGCGAATCTAAAATAAACTGGCTGAAAGAAAAATCTCATGACTACAAATTTATTAGTAAACAGTATGTTTGGTGTATTTATAATAATAGATACCCTGCAATGCGTTTATTTTAGATTTGAGAATGTCTCAAAAAAAAGTATCTCATAATAGGCACCCTTCCTCTATATTCAGCAACTTCAAAGTTGGAAAGTAGTCCACGTTCTTATTCGATATTTGTCGAAGGAACAACTTGAGTTTTAATTGAAATCCATTCTAACTCTTCACCATATCGTGGGCATATATTTTTTTTCCTTGCAACGCAGAGTTAAAAGTATTTAAATGTGTCACGATGTTCAACATAGAAAATAGTGGTTACATAGTGTGAGACGAGACGCAAGGAAGACGTACTGAGATAATACATTAACGAAACAATAAATTCTTCAACTTTTAATCTATTGTCAATATTTTTTAAAAAATATATAAAAAAAGTTATTCGTAATCAGAAGTACAATTAATGATGGCGGGCCGCAAAAAAATACCCGGCGGGCCACATGCGGCCCGCGGGCCGCAGTTTGCCCTCCCCTGCTCTAAACATTATATATTATGAACATTATATTTATCTATTTTACGATTTTTATATTGTCAAATACTGATTCTGAAAATTATATATTTTATAAATATTAAAGAATAATATTATATTATATCTGTTTTTTGATGATAAATAAATATACGCTAAGTATAAATCGTTACATATCTGGAATATTAATGAGAAATAAATGGTGGAATCGATTAAACATTATATCATTTTGTTCGTTAAGAGTTTCCTTATAATATTTATTGCAATATCATCATAAATATATATTCTTATCCCTTAATTACTTATCGATCACAAGAACGATCTGGTATTTAGTTACTTTTGCTTAAACTATAATTATAGTTTCATAATATATATACTTACAATTTATTTTAATCATAATAATATACTTTATTTAGATAGGTACTAGAAATATGTCTTTATCATTTTTCTAAAATATTATTTCACTACGGTAATATAACTCATAAAGCACCAGTGCAGTTGTTTATCACTTTCCGTCGAGATCACTATTTGTAGTTGTTTAGTATTTTAATTCGGTATGATGTCCAACTACTTGGTAACGATTATTCAATTAAGATATTATTTGTGAACTGCCTGATTGAAAGGTTTGATATCGTCTAATCATTGTATCTACCTAATACAATATAATATGATAAGTTCGAGTAACGAGTACTTAATTGTCGTCTGAAATCGTTAGTGATTATCGTGTGTTGATTGTTGACAGATGTTAGTATACCGGATCTCTGAAATTGTGAATATGACTTCAATTCAAAAATATGTTATTTCAAAGACACCATAATTAATTCAAATGGCTAACAAACATACCTTGCACAAAATTTATTAATATAACCTCTAATCTGTGCAGACCTATTTGATACAATTAAGAGCGAAAAACCAGTTAAATAATCATTTGGTTAAAGTATGTCGATAACCAATTCAATTTAAGAATATTATTAAGACTGGAGTTAAAAATTAGTTTTCATTCTATAAATATGCAATGCATTAATAACATACCTACTTTTAATTATGTAATAATTTACTTATTAATAACACAACTAATTTTATTGGCTTACAATTAATCTTATAATATTATTCAAAGAATGTTTACCAAAGTACCTACAGATATTATGATATAATATGCTAATTCACATTTTGCATTTAGACTATTTTGTTAAATTTCATTAGACAATTATTATAACAAAAATCTAAAGAAATCATTAAAATAATTCAGTTATAAATACTTAACTACAATAGTATTTTAAAAATCAGTACCAAATAATGTAGTAATTTCCATCGAGAAATATATTTTTTTTTTTTGAAAATTCTTACTTTTCAAAAAAAATCTTAGTAAACACAAACATATCTTTTTGTAGGTATCTACATAGTATAAATTCTTAGCTAAGGAGGCAATTACCCCAGTCTCTATGTCACCGGTAAACTGACAGAACATTCATTGCTATGCCTGAGTACGGATGGCAACGCAATTTTCCTGTTTTTCTCATTCAACTAGTCTAAAAAGACCGGCTAGTCATTCTGGGAAACTCTTTACCCTAGAAAATGTTCACATGAAAATGTCGGCTTTCCATAGGAGGGCGGCTATGGTTAAAATATATTTATAGCAAAGACAGCAATAGGTGAACATTTAAAGCTCTGTTTAAAACAATTTAACAACGGTATAATGTTATAGACAAATTTTTGTTTTTTATTATTTCTTAAAAATGTTGATTCATATTTTATATTGTTAAATAAAATATTTTTTATCACAATTAACAGTAGGCTTCTCTCTTTTAATTTAAAATGACATATTACACAAAATAGGGGGGTTACCTTGGCGCTCACCGTAACAGAATTTCAAGTTATCACAATTTTTACCAGTGCTTAGCGCCTACTTTAACAAAAATGGTGACCGATAGATCGTATTCAAGGTGAGAAACATATTGTCAACATGCTTAAAAATTGTTGAATCATTTTAAAAATGGCGGTCATGTCAAATCACTTACTATTTTCACATTCTTACTATAAAACATTTAATGTCTCGTGATTTACTCAACATAATATATTAATAAATACATACTATTTAGGAGACTCAATTTTTATTTTACAGATGAACGAAACCGTAACTAACTACCACACAAATGAAAGAAAACAAAAATTGTGCGAGAAATACCAGCTTTTTTTGTTGCTTGTTATGTCCTAAACTTATTTAAAAATTAAAAATGTGATATTGTGCTTATTAAATTAATACCAACAAATCCTTAATAACATTTCTACAGAATATATTATCACGTAATATCAAAACAATTATTTAATTTCCCTACGTACAATTCGAAGCGAAATATAGTATTTACTCGATGTTTTATTTCTAACATCTGTAGTATCCGTGTAACAAAAATATATTAATCACTTTAATGGTGTTAACTTTCAATGCTTGGTTGAGGCATTATACTAATTAAAATACTACAAAATATATGGTAGTTGATCCATATAATTTAATTACAAGCAGGATAAGTGGCGTTTACATAGTCATTAAAATGTAATTTTTGTATCAGTTCGCAGTGTCAATTAAGTGGGCGGTTCTGGTCATGATATTTATAAAATTAATCCATTTAGCAATTTATATTGTACAGCTTTCATTAATATAATATACTACCTTACATAATTACTTATTTAATGCTTAAATACATTAAACTTAACGTATCTAGTTATTTGTAAAAATATATAAACAAAACTCACTGAATAAATATTATTATTTAAAGACAGACCCTAAGTATAATGATTACATTGTCTTCAGGTCATTTTGAAATGCAGATTCACTTATAGCAAACATGACGCTGTTGTGCTCTGTGATTTATTGTCCAGAGCTACACTGACATAATAACGCCTTACATTAATGTTACAAGGATAAAACAAATCTTTTATATCAATTACCACCCTTATTCAGAATATTTAAATGAACAATCACAAAAAAATACAATAAACAGTATACTAGTCAGTTACATCAAAAGTGGCCGTCACTTTTCAACGTACCTACTGAATATTAATCTTTTTATGGCTACTAATTACACCATACGAAAAACGTCTTGGAATTGGTTTCAACTGGTAACTAGTGGTTTGACCTGAATTCGAGTTGACAACATCATAAAATAGGCAACAAGACTCGACTCGCTCAACATATTATATATATTATGTATTTAACACCAATAGAAAACGGCAACGTTTATTTCCGCTGCATGGACGGAGATGGTAACCAAAAAAGTCGTCCACTTAGCTCACCCCATTAAAATAATTTATCATAAAATAAATTATGTCATATTTTATTAGTAGACGATTTTTTTATTCAATAATTCTTTCAGAGGATTTGGGAATGTATTTTTTATATGGTACATAATTTGAAGTCAACTCAGATATATATAGTACCCGCTAGAAAAAATATTTAAAAACACCGACCATTTACCAATAATCCCACGGGCGTCCTATCGAATTACGACGAAATTTACTAAGAATAGTTTTTACAACATGAAGTGCCTATCAAATTGGGTTAGTTATAGCTATCGACTGTTGTGTTTTTAATCAAGGTATCAATTACACTAATTACTAACCGGATCTCTTCAAATTTTAGTTACTACGTGCTTATACTTGCTAATAATTGTATTTAATAGAATATTTTTTTAATTAACTTGTTTTCAAATTATTTATGTTCAATATTTCTCTGTGCATACTCGTGTATATTAAAATACAAATAATTCAAATGAATCCGTCTAATTACAGCTCAAATTATGTTTGTATTAACATTTTGAAATCAAATATATCTTCATTCTATATATTTTCCCTAAACTTGGACTTGGGTTAACTGACTATAATAATATTATGTTAACTGTTTCATGGTTATGTGATGTATTTTTGTTTATATGAATATTTCGCGTACACTCTGCCGCCATATGAGCAAATGATTTAATTAAATTATTTATTTAATGTCATTGATTAAATAGATAACATTCTTATCAGACGTTAGAGATTATCCATGTGAAAGTTTATATAATGCCCATTACATAACTATTTCTTAAATCTCCAAACGGCCATCTCTAACCATACACATTACACAATATTGCTCACTTTACAAAATAGCAGACGTTATTATTTCATGCGATAAAATCGGCGTAAGTGTGTAGCTCATTCTACGCAAATATGAGAATATTACACGTAACGTTTATATTTTGAAACACGCATTGTCTATTCAATAGGTAAACTTCTATTCAGCTTGTATCTGTTGAGTCACGTACAGTAATTCGGGTTTCCGAGTTATTGCTGGCTCTTGTTGTTAATGAACATACCCATATGAATAGAAAACAAGTTTATAATATTGCATACACACTATTGCTTGATTTAATTAATGCAACATATTTTATAAAAGGTACTAATAAAACTTTCAAAATAAAGCTATAAGAGTAAATTGGTAGATTGGTAGACTGAAACTAACCCGGGAAACTTTTTAGTGAATTGGTTTAAAATTAAATAATAAGTACACATAATAAATTATGATTGAAGAAATAGAAAATTAAAATAAATTGTATTGTGAAATAAAGCAATATGATTTTTACGTATGCCCTCATTCAACATTTTTGAATTTATTCTTCTTTAAGCGCGTTTGGAAAATCAGATCAGAGTGTATTTTTGGCGTGTGACATGAAACAAATAATTTATTTTTCACACAAAAATAAATGCACTCGATTGGATTCGAACCACCGATTGTTCGGTTATCAGCCGAACGCACTACTATTACGCCACAGTGTGATACTCCAATCGTGACGATTATACAGTATAATATTATAGTTTAGAATTGTTCCGTTGCCTAGGCAGCGACTTTATTATTGTCAGCCATTTGCAATTCCTTACGTAAATAAAATATTAAACGTGACAGTGGTGGCCGTTGTTAGTTTAAAAATAAAAACAACGATAAATAATTATATAATTTAGTAATATAAGTTAAAGTGTATAAAAATAAGCCAACGGCGTTCCAATAAGCGGTCATTTTTCTTAAGTGTGTAATTTATTAAGATAATTAAGAGATCGTCGAAGAATCTAGGTTATCACAAGTTTTGTTTTTGTTTTGTTACGCCAAAGAAGTATAACTTCTAACGCGCGTACATAAGTACACACATCGATTTTTTTTAATGTATATGACATCACTATTACAATTTTAATATTTAATAAGTACAATAAGTATTTATATTTAGGAAAAAATACATTTGGATCTCGAAAAGCTTACAGGAAAATCTCCCGGTGCTCCGCATACCACAAATAGACCAACGTTGTTGACGCTTGGTGTGACATACGCATTTAGCAATGGCATTAAATACGTCTAATAGCAAACAGCTTTCAATTTCATTACTTTTTTATTAATATTATCAACTTTACTAGTAAATTTGATCAAATGGTAGTAGTATACATTATATTATATGATATTATATAAAAGGTATATTAATATTGCGACTAATATGTCATATTTTTAGATTCCTTCGTCCTTACAAAAATACACAATCATTTGACAGGTGTGTCTAATGATTATTATAAAATTATGTTATTTTACCATTGTAAATGATAATCTTTGCCTAAATTATTTTGTATGCAATGATTAATATACAATATTGAACAATGGACGATTCACTACAATGCATTTATTTTAAAATTTGGAAAACCTCGTAGAAAAAATATTTGTACCGAGAGGCTTAAGCCGACATCCATGGAATTCTGGCAATGTCCCATACCAATAATAATTAAGTAACCAATATAATATTAACCCCACAAAATTTACTAAAAATAATCTATCTGGGGTGATTTCAAGTTTTGTTACAAAAAGTCACATTTCTGAATGCTTCGGTACAAAATATCAGATACTTATACACATTGTAATTTTGTTTATCTTTGGGTAGTTTTGCATGATTTATTAAATGAAAGTAAATTAATTTCTCAATTGGAAACGTAAATTAAGGCGAAATCCCAAAATAGAATTTTATTTAGAGTATACAATTTATACTTAGATTGAAACACATTCATAAGTTTTTAAAGAAGTATTGATCTGTTTTCTTCCGTTCATAAATATATTCCAAGTACGATTTATTCAAGTGGACAAAATATTATTTAATGATAATTTTGTACGTATTATCCAAAGTATTGTTAGGTTCAGCTTTTTCTGTTTTTGAAAATAAATAATAGATTTTTCATGTTTCTAAAGATAAAAAAGAATAATATTCAAATTAAATGATATTCTTACTGTATTTATTCTTACTGTACAGACCTACAAACTTATCTGAAGAATGGGATGAGGGAGCCACTGTCAAAAACTACCCAATCAAGATTCGTAACTGGACAAAATCTGACATTCGAATGAAATTTTCAAAATGGCGTCCTATGGTAGTTTGCCATTTTTTGGCCATTTTATAGATAAGTTTTTAGGTCTCTACCTATATTTTTTTTCTATAATCAGAATGCTAAACTAATGAATTTCGTATTTAAATATTTTCATATATCTAATGTTTATAAATACGTCAAAATATTGGAGACAAAATAATATATTACATACGGCAAAAAAACACCAAAAAAAGAATGATAGAATTCTTAAACTTCATTTATTTCATATTATATTTATTTTGGATACAAAAATTTATATCTCATTAGTTAGCTCATTAGATAGAGTAGTTTTTTTTTGAGCTGGATTATTTTATGTAACATTTTTTTTCAAAGAAAATCACATACCTGTTTAACAGAAATATTAAAGTAGGTATGCGTACCCATTAATTGGCTGGTATTTATAAATTCCAATATTTTTTTTAATATGTTCATATAAAAAGTATATATTGTTAGTGTTTTATGAATAAATAGAAAATGTATTTTTTTAATTCTGCAAAGGAAACAATTTTTTGTAAACCATACAAAAATTATTTCGTAAGCTTTCAATGTTGTTTTAATAGTATATATTCAACCATCTTAGCACCTTAAAATTATTGAATAATACGAGTACAAATTAGAAATGTATGCAGACATTTCACAGATAAAATATGGCTTCCAATAAAACAAAAAGGTGTTTTTCACCCTCCTAGCATCACTTAACATAGGTATTTTTTAGATTTTTAATTTGTAAGTAGTATTTATAATAGCAAAAAGGTTTTTTCTTCGCGAGGCTTTAGAAAGGTTAACGACTTTTCCATAAACGTGGCGCAGAAATACGGAAAATCGGAAAAAAGCCCTGCGAGGACGTGATTTGAAAAAAATCTGTTTGGCAGATCAACCTTCAATACAAATGACGTAAAACAAATTTGCCTTTGATTAATATCTGATCGCTGTTTCAAATCAAACACTTGTTTTTTTGTAATCCCGAAGTTTTTCATATGCTTGTTGTGTAGTAGGTAGGTATGTAAAAAATACGGAACATGGGTTTCTTCAAAGTCAATATTTTTTAAAACGAATAGATAGAATAACCGGATTGATTCCTTCATTCGTCATAGCTACTACAAACCAGTGTAAGCCATGTCGCATCCAGGGAACTTCTTCATTCTTCTCTGTCTACCGCAAACTTCTTTCACTCACTACTTTAACCTCAGAGATGCCGTCACGTTGTACATATTCCAACTACCCCAATCTAAGTATCCCGACTATGCTTTTATTTTCCGTTTCATTGAAGATGTCAAGAGAATGTCTTTAAATATTTTCTATCTTTAGAGGTGTTACGGCATAGCCAGTTCAACGGAGTCACTCCGCTCTACGTTACGTTTGAGACAGCAGGAAGATCACTAATAGTTCGCGGTTATTTATCGCCACGTACCATTTTCATCGCATACGACTCCAAAGACCCTTAATAATATTTTTCATTCAAAGATCTCTAGCATTAGATCATCTTTTTGTGTCACCCAGCACTCCGACCCATATGTTAATATGAGTCTGGCAAAGATTTTATAGGATTGGTAAAAAATATAATTCTTTTTGTTGGATTAAGACGATTAAGTCATATTTTTTAATATGTCTACGTCATATTAGATTCAATAGAATGGCTGAATTTGATATTGTCTATCTGTCTAGCTAATATCTTTTCATTTTGTTTATTTGAAAGTAGATACCAAAATTATTAAATTGTCTATACATATAGGTGACTAAATACATATAAAGGTATTTTAATACCATCACTTTTACGTTATAAAATTACCTAATAATTGCAAAATATTGTACTACTTACCAATAACTGTGGAAATCGTAAAAAGAATTAAAAATAAAATTATATATAGTCATATCTTGCATTCAAATAACTAGATCACATATTTATGATAATGTAACATGTGGATTTTAGTGAACGAGTAAGATTTAAACCACATACCTGCAAATTGTACGAATTACACGATTCTCTCAGTTCTACGCCGCATAGCATTATGAAACCCACTGGCAATTTATTTTCAGTGACATGATAAATTATATACGCCTTCAAAATAAGCAAATCATTTAATCAATGTATTATATTTTATATTATCGTAAACTACGAAGACGTCAAGTCAATATTATGTACGGGTATGATAAAATTAAACGATGACTGATGAGTAATAAGCCATAAAAATAATATGGTGTGTCATACCCATGAGAGATCGATAAGAAATTTAATTTCAAAATACCTTTTTACCGAAGGATCCAGCCTAGCATCAGGGTGTACATTTTCCAAAAGAAATTTCCCACGTCAAAGAATTTTTGAAAAATAGTTTTCCACTGAGGTGTGTCAATGCGCTCGGTATCGGATACGATTTTTTCCGGAAGACACGAGAGTGAGGAAGCACTTAGCGCGCGTGTTTGTGACGCGATACGGTATCAATTATTATTTCAAACTATGTCAACATTTTGCGTGAGTAATTTTATAAAATTCACTTTCGCCGCGGTAATATATTTGATGGTTTTTATTTCAGGCGTTGACAGAGGTGACAACATCGGAAACTACTGAGCAAACATGCGTCGCTTAAAAATTACACTTTCTTTATTTTTTTCGTCGTTACATTTTTGTTTAACATTTCATTTTATAATTAGCAATTTAAAGTATGCGACTGAAAATAAAATATTCATATGCGACGAAGATGACACCGCAAACCAACGCATTGTATATTATAATAATTCTCCTATCGTTTTGTAGGCAATGTATTCCCAAACCCACCCAAAAGATTTATTTTCAGTAGATAAAAATACAATGAGAGAGTAAAGTTGAGAGACCTATACTAAGGTGATTGAGTTGTACAGAAACAGACTCAGCATCCTTTAGACTAAAAAGCAATGTGGTTGTGGCGATCAACAAGTCCTGTGATAATAAGCATTATCAGCAAAATCCGTGATACACGACGACGAAAAATAAGATTGTCGATCACATGCATTTCACACGAATCTAGTTACGAGTTACAAATAAGAATTTTACATCAAATAATATAAATTGTGGTTATTATGCATCTGTCAAGCCGTTAACTAATACTTTATTTGATTGTTGGTTTGGTTGATATTCAGTGTGAGGGGTTCAATAAATAGTTTATCGCGATTGAATTAAAATGTCACTCCGTATCGTCATGCCTCGGGCTATAATATCTACCTATCTGTTATTTTCTATCATTATATATCATTACTGCACGTATCAATCTGTCAAATAAACATGCAACCCTCTCAGCAATCAGTCTTTAGTTCTCTACTCATCTCCTCATCACACCATCATCTGCATACCTCCAAAGGGTGAAGAGACATAATGCATTGTTATAGTACTGATGATTGTTTAATATTAAACACTATTAATTGAAATTATTAAAATATGTAATCTCATCTTCAAATACTAATTTCAACAATGAACGGAGAACATTACAAGTTTACGTAGTGAAACTATTACGTTTTACTAGTTATATATTATTTCCCGGTTAACGTAACTTGTGAGCTTTTTTAAATACAAACTAGATAATAAAATTCAAAATCCTTAACCGTGTGCAGTAGCTCTTACAAAACCTATTGGCAAAAGTTTATTGATGACTAACGTAACGTAACGTATCTGGAAACTAAACACATTATTTGTAGGTCGAGTTTCATCAAAGATACGGCTGTGGAAATATTTCATATTACATAATTATATTACGTATATACCTGCTTTTGTTTATAAAATCAACCATGATTTGATTGATGAACGAAATATAATAGGATAATTAAATAAAACGCTATCTAAGTTATGAGGTTAGCAGTCATTTCAATGGTTACAGCATTGAATTATATAAGTGAAATGAACGAGTCACTAATTTAAAATTTCTGAATAGATAAGATAAGAATCTTGATCATAATGAAATCATAAGAACTAACAGTATAAAAAAAAAAATTATCAAAAGACTTCATTAGAATGTACTGAATGCGAGAGGTAAACTATTGTAAATACATATTGCCAACATAACCAGAGATACATTTTAATATTTTTTCAGATTTTAAATATTTGGTATTTAATATTCTAGTTTTAATTTTTTTTAATTGCCCACAACGATATTTGTTTACCTCCAAATATATTTTAACGTTTTACGTTTTTTTTATTAAAATACATCATGAGTAACTGCTATTTATCACGCTATAGAGCATATCAAATTAAATTTCAAATTCTAATAACTCAATTTTACCAAATATGGGTAGAGAATTTTATTTTTCTTGCTTTATATTCAAATTATTATAATAAAAATATAATAGTTTGTTATTCACAAACATTCACAGATATTACATGAATTTCTATGTATATCGACATTGAATGAAAGTTTATTTTCAGTTAATTTATTTAAATCAAATTGCCGGTACTACTACTTACATAATGATTATACATACATTCAAATGATACTGTGATACAATCCTAATAAATTTAATCGATTATCGTTGATGTTTTTTTTAATTATATTTATTGAAGTATATTATATAAGATACTGAAACACCTCATTCACCTAAAATAATAAGAAAAGTTCTAGAGAGTTTATTTATTACTCAGGGGATATTTTGCAAAGGTATTCGTATGTATTCTTTCGTTTATTTTATTGTAATAAATTAAGGAATACTTGTTTCCCTTTTGCCCTTGGAGAGCATCAATAAGGTATATGTTCTTTTTGACAATTATTGCTTTCCCTATTTCAGATAAGTTCGTTTCATCGAGCAAGAGGAATTTGAAATATTTTCCTTTTCCGATATTCTGCGTGAACATTCTCATGGGACAGGTGGGAGCGAGAAAGTTTTCCTTTCTTTTATTATTAAATTACACCGTACAATTAACTTACCGCAAGTATCTTGCTTGTAGCTCAAAGGGAGCTTAACTCGTTTTCGTATCATGTCTTCAAAGGAACTTTTTGTTTGAATAAAAAATCAGGAAGTGAATCAATGTTCTTCTTGTTGATGGAAAATAATATTTTGCTTTCGTGTTTCGTTAAACGAACTGAAATTTTCCCTCAATATTTGTATTCTCTCATTCCAATAACATTGCAAGTATCATACTAAAACAAATAACATAAACCAATAAATATCTTATAAGTCACAGATATGCATCACATTGCTTACACTGAACTTGTATCTAAGTCGTATTTTAGAATATAACATACCAAATACTTAGTAACATGTCGTATGTAATTTTCTACAAACACGTATCTCAAAAAAACACAACTTTTCAGGAGAGGCAAATAACAACTTTATTCACTCAGTTTTTAATTAAGAAATAAATTTTCTTCTATGAAATATCCATTTAGTAGTTACACATATTTTCATAAAAAATATGTTATGTTTCTTCAATTTATCGCACTATACTTTCCACCGATCAGTCATATTGTCGGAGATATGAGAATGTGTTGCAACTTTACTGTGAATATTACTGCAGCAAACACGTATCTTGACTTACGAGAAAGAGCTTCAGTACAATCATCTGTTGTAGTTCAATATTCTGTATACTTACAAACACGTAACTCAAGATACAAGTTTATAATATTTATAAAATTCTTTTATTCTGATACGAGTTTTTGTTATTGCTTAAATATATTATGTTGTAAAGTATGTTTTGAGATACGTGGAATATGTGCGTATTCAAATTCTGAATTCATTACATCAAACAACTCAAAACTGACAAAAATTGAGATACGTGTTTGTAGAAAATTAGCGACGATTTATTAGAGACGACGAATTATAGACTCAATTTATTAGACATAAGATTACTTTGAATGAATTCAACATAAAAAATTCGTATAAGTAGTATAAATTTGGAATAATTTGTTAAAAGCAGGGTTTGTTTTTTTTCAAAGACCCTGGGTAAAACTAATAATTAAAACGGCATTTTATAAATAGTTGGATATTTTTAATATTCCTCTTACATGTCTTTTAAAAGCAAAATATTGTGACTGATGCGTGTAAAATTTCTGATTTGATGGTTTCTGAGATACAAATATGTGCATTATTTTTTTACGCAACAACCCGGCAATCTTTTGCTAGCTCAACCCTTGTCGACCCATATGCTCATTGCGTGACAATAACGTTGGTGGGCGTGACAAACAAAATAATTATTCAACATCGCCTCAACAATAATATTACTGATAATCATAAAACGTTGCTCTTTATCATTATTAAACCTTTTTTTTTCATATATGACTACGTAAGTTATTAAAAATTGCGTTTACATATTGATTTCGAAAACCTTTCACCCAATATTATTTTCGTTTAATAATATTCTAAGTGACTTTCTCGAGAATCAACTTCAAAAATTCATTTTCTTGTAAACTGTGCATTTAGTTATCCGATCAAAAAAAATATTGGTTTAACGGTTATAAAAAAAATCTGGTCTCATTTTTTTTCATCGAAAAGAACTCAATTTATTTTAGAAAATCAATTTATTCCATATAAAGCGGGTGGCTTAAATCTCGATGCCAATATGTCGATACGCTTCCATCAACCGAGAGGCACTCAATTTCAAAATACGTAAACATAAAAAGTTTTCCCGCGCTATTTTTTGCTAAACAAATGGAATTATTTTTTTAAAAAATCTCAGATTTTTCATCAACTATCTTATCGAAAAAAAACCATGAAAAAAAATCGCCTGTTTAAATCGAGACTAACAATACATTTTCATTATTTTCTTTGATCAAAGAAAAATGGAATATTACAAGTTTTCATAGATTATCAAAATGGGAAATGTGGCGGAAAAGGAAAAGTTGGATGTTATAAGAAAATTTGTGAGATATTATAAAATGAACAGAACTGTCACTGGCGTACGAAATGTTTATGCTTTCCAGGAATCTATAAAAAGAGACTTTGAAACCTTTATGAACAAGGTATCTTACGATGAAAATAAATATTATACCTTATATAAATATTTATTTTAAAAAACTCGAATACTTAATTGCTGTTTTTCAGTAATGTAAAAATAATGACTACTTTAGTATATTATTATTAATACTATCAACTGAAGATACTTGAAGGAATTTGAATTTAAATTTTAATGGATTCGTGCTCTGTACTATTCCATTTAAGTCGTTTTTTGCGACCCGGGTTTCGCCTTTCGGCATCTTCATGCGTCATGTACACATATAAACACACACTGATAACGAACACTACTATATAATAAATCAATACAATAAAGTAGGTAAAAACTCCATTACCTAACTATCAAGTCAAAGGTCACAAAAAATACAATAAACAAATTATGAATAGTTGAAGTGTCAGTAAAAAACCTAATTAGTAAAAACCCTATCTTATTAATAACAATACACTCGATAGCATATTATAATAGATTGTCAAAACCTAATAATAGATCATTATTTTTTTATAAAGAATAACAAGAGGTGTAAATTGTCAATTCTAAGAAAAATAATTAATGGAGTTAACTTATGAGATATTAGTCTTTAATAATACTCTTACTTGGTACCAACTTTTTTATAATATTATTTTTAAAAAACTATACATATAAACTCACCTAATATACATACCTAAATCCTCATCCATACATTCTCATACATATATAAATTTTGTGTCAATAACATTGACCATAATATAGTCTCATATGTAAAACATCATAATATAGGATATAACAAAGGGCATTATATTTTATCTTTCCCATAATAAACAATCAATTTGTAACACATCAGACACATGTATAATAAAGAAAAAATATGTATACCAATCGGGAATCAAACCAGCATTCATAGATGATGGATCTATCTACATATCTACACTTATTAAGCTATCTGTAGCATACATGTCACGTACAATTATTATTATTATACGCATTTGGGGTGGTAGGTACCCATCTTATATTCTGTTAATATTGGCGCTCGGAATAAATATTTTCAAAAATATTTTTCTTACAAATATGATTATGAGGAATTTCTTTATTTTCTTAAATCTTATGAATTTTTTAATTAAATAAAAAAATACGTAACCAAAAGCTTTCAAAAAAGTTAACATTATACCTTCCCGAAAAACAATGCCTGATTTGAGTAGGTACCAAATTATAAAAGTAATACCAAAGTTAATTTCTAATTATTGTATTTTTACTATTAAGTTATATAATAACATATAATAATATGTAGGTATATGTCATTGAATAAATACATATTATAGAAACAACATCCAGACTAAATAAAAATATATGATGAGCTTTTCGTGATATACATTAAAATATACGAGTATGTTTATTTCTTCGCGTTTTTTTAAAACAACAAAGAGAATAAGTGGAATGATTCAACGGGTATAGTATTAAGGTTTTTATGTTGACAAAACCAATTTCCCATATTCGAATGCGAAAATATCTTACTAGTTTATTTTATAGAAAAGTGTATTTACTGATTTTCTTCCCGTACTGCAGTAATACAGTTCAATCGATTTAACTGCACACATTGAAAGTTAAGTAGGTTAGTACGTATAAAAATATTTCTTACTCAAATATCTCCAAAATTTTGGTAGCTGTCTGCATTATATTCGAATCACCTTTTTTTAATTTAATTCTATATAAGTTTTAAAATATTATATCGCATTTTAGCATATTTACTTTCACCGTATAATTTAGATACATAATCTTATTTCAAGATCATTTTATTTTTATAATAATTATTATATGACATTTTAAGCATATTATTGTCAGCTAAAAATGTCACCATTTATTTGAACGAGATAAAACCAAAACCAATTCAAACTAATCAAACCATTTCTAAATTATTACTATGACATCTTATTATTACAATTAACGACCCACATGCTCAGCGTATGTGAAAATGGAGCTTTTATGCTATTTTCAAAGCATGATCCTGGACATTCCTTAAACGTTGTAGATAGTCTATTTATATAATTGTGAAGCCTTATTATCCTTTATATTTATTTTAAACATTTGATGACTGCATAAAGTATTTGTATTACATAAAATAATATTCTTTTATACCTCTCGCTCTAATGATTTAGAATATAGTCATATTTCGGTACATCCATGTGCATTGTTGGTAATATTTTTTAGATCTATAAATTTTACACGCATTTACAAAACTATTAGTAAAATTAATTTTAACATTATATTATAGTGACATATTTACGATAAAAAAATATATTTTATAATCTTTGTGATCCCAAATTTGACAAGAATTAGGCATTTTATTATTTAAAAAATGGACACGATTAACACATTTGAAGATAATTCTAAAGATACTGATTATAATCTATGTCTTTGCCCATTAAAATATGATAAACATCCTCCGAATAATGATTGCGTTATAATAATTATTGACCTAAGAATGGGGTAGTATTTTTTTGAAATACGCCATTTCTATTGGTATTTCCCAGTGGTTAAGCTACAGCATGCGGCCGTAGCCATAAATTGACAAACGATAAATGATGCAGGGAGTAAGATCATTGTAACACGCGTGTTTGAACATGTACCGTTTTTAAAAAAATAATTTTTTTTCGGTTAGGTACATGTTCGAACACGCGCGTTAACATGATCTTTCTCCCTACTTCATTTATCGTTTTTCAATATTTCATATTGTTAACTCTGTGATAAAAATTGTATAATATAAAAAGACTTTTAAAAGTATCTATTGAAAAAAATATTGTTCTGTCAATTCTACTGATTGAATTCTAAAATTGAGTTCTGAAATTGAGTTCAAGCTTATTATGCATGATCGGTAGAATTGAAACTTCTTTAAACTAAATGGTGAAAATAACGAACTGATTTCATGATTACGATAAAAAGATATTTCAGTTTTACAAATTTCTATAATCCCAATTAACCATCTTTCTTATTATTTGAAATACATAGTTTTTAAAAAACTAAGAAACATATTATAACATAGAAAAAGTCCTGGAAAAAAGTTTGACCGAATGGGATTCGGGCCCACATCATTCAGGGTGAGTACTTTTATTCTTTAAACTATCGTTATATCCATGAGTCATGCAATATAATTCAATTAAAATATGTACATTATCCGAGGTGTTTTCAAATTCAGCCAATGTAAAATCAATCAATTTTTAATTAATTAAGGTAGGTAGGTACTAATACTATCAATTATATAGTTTTTGTCCGTTAATCAAATTTATTAGTGACATCCTTACACTTTCGAATATTTTTTTACACAAGATTTAGGAACGTTAGAGTCAGCAATAGTGCTCAATTCATTTTGTCATTTCAAAATAGATTCGAAAACTAATAAATAGTATTTTTTAATTAGATTCCATTGTTGTATTTATAAATGAATTATTGCGTGAAATAACATTTCTTTGCTGTGGCAGCTTTCATGGAAGGCGTATTTTACGAATAAAATAGATTGTAAACATTATTATTTCAATAAATCGATGTGACTGTGTTTGCCCTGTCAAGGGCTGACCTCAATATCAGCAAATTGATGAGTAAGACCTTAATGCAACGTTTTTTTAACAAATGGAAAATAAAATGTTTTCAATTAGATTGTTTCATCACACTCCACTCGATGTGACAAAGTAAACTCTGTGATTGCCTTTAACTTTGATGTTTACTCAAGCAGAGGCGGGTAACACAAATCTCTTTGGCAAAGTGTTCTAAAGAACAACATCTAAAATAAATAATATAAAAAAAAACATTTACAATCTTTGGTAACTGGAACGATAGGGGATTAATTCTCAATATTTCTTCAATTGTATTTTTAACTGTGAATGTTCTCACAGTTTTCGCTATACTAAATGTTATATATTATTGTATGAGATAATTCTAAAGATACTGATTATAGGCTATGTCCTTGACCATTCAAATTCAAAATATCCTACGAATAATGATTGCTTTTTAATAATTATTGACCTAATAGTATTTTTTTGAAATACGCCATTTCTATTGGCATTTCCCAGTGGATAAGCTACAACATACGGCCGTAGCCATAAATTAACAAACGATAAATAAAGTAGGGAGTAAGATCATGTTAACGCGCGTGATTTTTTTTTCAATTAATTAATAAATACGTTCACCTACATAATCTTAGGACTATATAATATAATAAAAATCTAATTTAAGGTTTATGATTGTTACATTAGGAAAAAAATACTTATATGATATTCATCGTATGGTCATTAGTTTATATTGCAAGAGTTAAGCTTTGAAATATTATTTATATGTAGTTTTTGGTGAAAAGTATTTATATTCATTTAAAAGGATCTACGACTCACTTCAAAATTATATAAACACAAATTTATATTTATTGTTTTAATTCCATTGATTTTTCAACATTATATGTATGATACTCGTAGTATTTTGGCAATGAGACAACTGGACGCCAGGATAATTGGGCGCCGCACTTTTTAATAAAATAAAAAACATTCAGTTTGATTTTAATCAGTTTATATCTACTACTTAGTAGTTTTTATTCATTTTGCTCTGAACATAATGTTTTTTTTACTACGGATTGAGAATTATCATGCCAGAGGCTTTATATAAAAATAAAATAGCTCTCATATCTCTTCTCGTTCAATTAAATCATTATTTATGTGTGCACATTCAAATTCTCATATAGAATTAAATAATAATATAATAATTTAAATGTACATAGTAATTAAATATAATATATTTTAACAATGCCTATAATTCACAAACGTCTTTTTATTTTCGAATTTCATTCAATTGCATATCACCCAGTTGTTCCGTAGGCAAATCGTGCTACACCCATTATTTTAATATTATTCAGTATTAAATTATACTTTTAAAAGAAAATTATCAAAGAACGAAAGTTAATAGAGTAGATACTTAAGAAAGTACTATATTCCGGTAAAAAAAATATTAGGATATCGTTGTTTTTAGTATTGCACGTACTTGATTATTTCTTTCTCACTTCATATTGTATATTCTATATGGTAAAAAAAAATATATTATGAAAAGATTTAAGTACCTAGCTACGAGTATTAATAATAATTTTACTTTAGTTCAAATATTTAATCTAAGTTTTCATCAATACTAATGGTTGTGGTATTAACCTAATGACCATTGAATTTCTGCATATTATATTGGTGTTCATAATATTATC
Source organism: Rhyacophila brunnea (assembly GCF_057557595.1). Taxonomy (NCBI): domain Eukaryota; kingdom Metazoa; phylum Arthropoda; class Insecta; order Trichoptera; family Rhyacophilidae; genus Rhyacophila; species Rhyacophila brunnea. The sequence continues at coordinate 27,485,500 of NW_028233350.1, forward strand.
ATAAATACCTATTAAATATTATAATAACACGCATTACACATTACAATAATAATTATTAATCATATTATGTGGAAATATCAATACCGAGCCGATTGTAGATTTATTGATACAATATGACGTGTTTAGTTAATTATCGTTTCTGCTATTTAAGTAAATTACTGTGTTTGATATGATAAACACGATGTTAGACATTTGAGAGAGATACCAAACATATAACACATTACTTCACAGAGATTTTACAAATTGAGAATTTGGCATTGGATTTTACAAACAAAATGAAATAATTAAAATATTCCAAATTTAATACCGTTATTATGTTCATTCGTTTTTTTTTTTTAATTAATGAACTGAGCAATTTTTGGGCAAGTTAATTAATGAGCTAAGTTTTTGCTTTTCAGTAGCATGGGTCCTTGGTGAGAACAAAGCTAGGACAGTAGACGGTTAAAAGCTTTCGTGTGTTTTAAATAAAGCATGGAAGTTTGTAATATTATGCTTTATTGCGTATAATATATAGTTTTGTTTTACTGGCACACAGATTTGTTAACGGAATTCGTATGTATTATTTTGCTTAACATTTATACCTACTAACATTTATTATAATGTAAGTAAGTACATAACATTTAAATCTGTTAATTCAAAACATAGCTCTATATATATTTATATCGAATATGACATTGCTAGATGTTATGTTTGATATTAGACGTAGTGCCAGGGTTCCAATTAAAACTTCTCTTACCCAATGCATTAGGTAATATCGATAGCTTAACTTGTGAGTTATACCAAACATATCAGCCAATTATGACCTAATTACTAAAATGTCAGCTGCATTAGGAAGCAATCATATATCTATAATATTATTCGAATTCAAGTTGTACCAACTTAAGCAGTAGGTACCAGTTATTATAAACAAACTTAATGTTAAAACACACTAGGGATTATAATTATCTAGAAAAGGAATTTTGGTCCTAAATTGCGGAATTAGAATGTTTTATTCCCGGAGTATTTGCCAGATCAATGGTTCAAAAAAAATATGTGAGTTTGAGTTGTAATTGATTTTTTTATATATATAGAATGTATGTTTTTGTGGTTATTTCAAATTATGGAATTTCTCAAAAAAAAATGAATTTATGCCAAAAAAAAACAATAAATGACGAATTGAATAATATTTTTTTATGTTGATGATTTAATAAAAACAATTTTTGATAATAATATTATTTTATTTGTAATAAAATATGTATCGTAACACCATCAAAGTAATAAAATTAATGATATTTTTTCGAGTTTTCGATATTTAATTATTGTGCATAAATTTGTTGTAATCTTTCAATTACGCTTTATCAAATGACATAAATATATGAAATTTTAGGATATAATTTTTTTCAATAACGGATTTAATAATCAAGAAATTGTGTGGAATCCCAGAATTCCAGGTGTCCAAGTTTTACATAGTATCTATAGGTTTTGTGAAAGACGTAAGTTATACGTTTAATCTGGTGTTTTGTTTAAGTTATAGTACTATAAATAAGACCCATGCTATGTGTGAAATGAACCGTTAAAAATATTGCTGAAAAAATATATAAAAGATAAGCTATTTAATCCACGGATTAACTGGGAAAATGTAATCCTCCAAAAAACCATTCTGGGCCTACGCTTAGCATTATGATAAAGCGAAATGTAGGTAAACATTATTATTAATAATTCACTGACCGTATGGGAAATGACTTATGACCGTACGTAACTTTTGACCTACGAAAATTAAGGAAATCCGCTAGGTAAGATTGCCGCTTTCTATAGCAATAAATAATATAGCAGCTGTCTACTATTTAACTATTTTGACAACATAAATTCATCGAAAAATAATTTGAGCAAGTTTTTTTTATCAATAATAATATAATAGTGTTTATTACAGTAAAATAATTTTTATTTAAATCTTTTCCTAGAAAAAGGATAGCATTTCCAGAACTTAGATTATATAAGGAAACAACTCAAAATTTCAAGGTATTGGGTTAATGATGCTTCGGTGTAGAAAGATTTATTAATTATAATTCATTAATTAAAACAAGCTGAAAATTTCTTGAATATATTATTAAATCGAATAACCATTTCTGTAATTAATAATTAATTTAATTATATTATATTATACAATAATGTTAGGGAAAATTCCTTACTGATTATAAAATTTCATTTAAAGTATTGCGAAATTCTATTTAACTACAAAATAATGATTATGAATATTTTTCATCGACTCACTATTTAAAAAATACTACATTTGTAATGAAAATTAACGAGCTTGATTATATAATAACGAATAATAAAAACCTACATTTGTATAAGTATAATATATTAAAAATTAATCACTTTACTTAATATTTTTTTAAGAGTTTATATAACGTCAATACTGTGTGATGGGAGTAAAAAAGGATCTTATACTTTAAAATCACAAGTTGTAAAGTAGTTATAACATCTTGTGATCACAATTCCGTAGTCACCGTATCGTCTTGCTTTCGTGCAGTTGTTCTGATCAGTGGTTATAATATGCCGATAATGAATGATTTTTTAGGGTTTTCCAATCAGGAGGTTTCTCTTCTACTGATATTACAATAATATATTTATATTCTTTTTTAAATGATTAGATACAGCATATGGTATTTACCATTTCTTATAATATGCCCAAAATAAATACAGTATTCTATAAAATGTTTAAAAATAATTGAATTAAATTTATTTACATTTACAGAAAACATTAATGTAATTATATTTAATACTTCTAGATACTACACAATATGAATATAATGTAAGTTGTACAAAGTTTATATCAAGTCAATAACTTTTCATACAAAACCTTTCTTTCTCTTTTTATATACTCATAATCTCCATACAGGTAGGTTATAGCAATTTAGTATTTTCACCTTTATTTCAGATGAAAGGTATTTCACAGCACAGTTGAGATTTTTTAATAGCTTATTTGAACATTTGTAACGATTTTCCTTTCAATAACTCCCCAATCGAGTATTTTCCGACTGCCTTTCTTCAAGACATGCTCACTTTTCACTCTCTTGAAGTCCGTGGGTCACTTTTGTTCATATACTATTTTTTTTCTGCCATCAATCACATGGGATGGTTTCCAATCCTGATGTTCTGAAAAAAATGAATTTGCGCAGTCGTAAACATGACCTATTCTGTATTATACTTGTTACCTCGTGTCAGGTTTATCAGATATCAATATATGCATGGCTATCCAATACGCACCCCAGAGACGTATATAATTTAGCTATGTATTTTACTAAAAAAAACTAAATATATATATCTATTATTGTTTATTTTTTCCTTCCTTTTGTATTTTTATTATAACGTGCTTAACCTCTTATTTGTAATCTAAATATCATGTTGTTAACATCTTGAATTATTATTATGTTATTTAGTATCATGTACGAGTATACTATATGTTTTAAATAAATAAATGTATAATTAAAAACGTGCTTTGGAACAATTATAAATACACGTGAAAAACTATTTAGTTAGCAATCACTAACAATATAATAAATGTGTATTTATTTAGGGGTTAAAATTAATTCTGTCCCCTAATCACTATACTTTATCCATAGTCATTGAATTGAAAATTGTTATATGATAATGTTCTAAAATATCAAGATGTTTGAAGGGCCTAGTTAAAAATCAACTAAACCGGTTCGACCAAATAATCCAGCAAGGATATCATTCCCATAACATGGCTATAAAGCGCAAACGTAACCGACCATAAAACATACTCGTATCATAAAGGGCCACTTTAAAAAGGGTATAATAATATCGTCCAAGTACCACAAAATTTCCTAAACAAGCACAAGGACAACATACTATTATGAGTAGCTACTAACCAGAAGCGTTGCTCCACCATGTTCTTGATGATCTAGCCAAAACATTAATAATGTATGTTTTAAATTACTTTAAAAGAAACAATTTTATAAATTATGTGATAGAGATTTTATTCGATAAAGACAAAATTTATCATATTGTTTTCATGTTTTTAAAATATTATTTACATACATATTTTTATCTACACAGTTCGGTTGTGATTCATGAGTTGAGCCATAATTAGAATATTTTACTCACATATTCTTATATACAGTTATAATAAACATATTTTGGTACTGTTCGGTTATCAGGAATACAGGGGAAAACACAATTTGAAAATAGTTGATAAACTGGATTATTTGTTAGGTTAACCTTACCAAACCTAACCTAACCTAACCTAACTTAACTTAACCTAACCTAACCTAACCCAAACTAACAAATAATCCAGTATATCGGGTATTTTCAAAATGTGTTTTCCGCTGTATTCCTGATAACCGAACAGTACCCATATTTTAATTATACACTATCACATTATCAAGATTTTTATTTCATCAAAAATACACAAAGCAAATGATTATGATTTTAATAATTTTATAACCATATATTTAAAAAATATCTATTATACCTGAGTTATTAAAACGAATAGGTTTATATATCATTATTAATCCCATTCATACAAAAATTGTGACTTTTATCAAAAATATTTTGTTTTTATCTTTTTCAGGACAAATACGCACACTTGCTGTATTGGATACGGAAACACGAGACCATTATTGGCTAACAGTTTGTGCACAAGACCAAGGTGTAGTACCATTGCATTCATGCGTCAAGGTAATGACATTATTTATTTATAATTAGCTATTCAGCATCTATCTCAATTTGTTAGTTTAATATGATTCTATGACTTGCTCTTTTACATAATTTCATATATAATCCTTTGATTTAATTATTTAAACTTACTGCCTGTCTATGTCATACCGCAGGTATTGGATTCATTTCGGTAAATAAGATATGATTTTGTAACTTTTTCTCACTCTGAAGCTAATTTATCACAGTAAGTACAGATAAAGATTGAGATAATAGAAAAAATCTAAGTACAAATATTTTAATTAAATTATGAAAATTGCTAATTCATTAAGGTGTAAATGAAATTTCATACATGTATTTTTTAAATATTAAGCTACATATTATATTATTAATCGTTTCATGTATATTTAATTTAAAATACCAAAATCTCAAAAACGAATTACTCGTACCATGTGTTATTGATAATGCAGTACTACCCAGCAATAAATAGGCAAATCATTGTGACCGTATAAAACAAAATTATACGAAAATCTATATGTGTAAAATTGCTTGAGTATTTAGGTTATTTTTTCAATAAGCAATTTTTCAACAAGGAATTTAGTACCTATATTATTCACAATATTCCGCTAAAACCCTCTTACTCAACTTTAGAAATGAATAAGTCTACATGTTATGTGATATATTCCAGAAACCCTAATTTGTAATTAAATTAAATGTGTATTGAAATATAATATTATAATACTTATGTAATATTATGCTAATGATAAAATATTTGAAATATCGGGATATCAAACATTTAAAAATTGCTTGTTATAATTTAACACACTATTCTCTTGACTCGTGGCTATGGTTACAGGTTACAGTACATACAATTCAGTTGTTGAAACGTTTCGTGACAGATCTATCATAGGCATTAGAATATTTAGCTAGTATATATATGAAGACGTATATTTAAATACCTTAATAAATTTCTTTGTCAGCGTCACTATTTGTTATCGTCAATCTTTCCACAGCGCGCATATGTTCTCTTTGAAATATCGCTGAATATAGTTTTCTTTTAGTATTTTCATACCCTAATGGCGGCTGTAAAAACTCAGCCGCTGTATTGCCATGCTTATAAATTATTATTAGTACATTTTTTGCTTGACCATGACCGTTACCATTTTCCAATCATAAATGTATGTACAACGATTTGATCGGTAAGTGTTCTTACATATTGTTAGTCATGATTGATACAGCACTTAAAGAACTAAATAAGAACATTTTCATTCATATAATATTATTATGTAGTGCAAAAAATAGCCACTTGTCATTTCAAATTCAGGTATTTTCTTGCAAAAAATATTGAAAATATACTTACCATATTTGCAATACAATATCATTTCATACTCAACAAATCGATACTATAATTCTTTAAAGAAACAACTCAAAATTTTGATATTTGAATTAATGGTGCGATTCAATCTAGAATGATTTTTCTTTATAATTCAAATTGAATTAAACTAATCAAATCTTTGTGGGATGAATCATTATTTTAGTATTGCACGTATTCACTATAAAACACTTTAAAAACACTTATATTAAAAAATATATTTTCGTGAAATACGTGCACTCAACATAATACAACTCAATATTTTGTACTGTTATTTTGGTCCGGGTACTATGTACAATTATTACAATATAGTAGATATTAAAAAAAATCGTTTTTAAATCCCGATAACTCTTTCAAATGTGACTCCAAAAGCGGAAATATCATATTTTTGTAAAATTTATAATAATATTGTGCAAAAATTGTCAACATTGGACAGGGCTGGACTCGAACTTGCATTCATCGGATTTGGGCTAATAAATTGGTTTTACCAAATAATCTGTATAGGTAAATCATTCTACAGTGGGACGAAGGGTACGACTAAAGCGATTTGCAGTTGTGGTAGAATCGCTTGCTATCATTGAAACATACATGGCATCAAACAATTCCAATATACCCGCGAATCGCCTATGGTTCTACTATAGAATAATTTACCTATACCATATTAATCATGGCAATAAGCTATCAATTTTGCGTCCGTTTAATTCTGCAACCATCTTTTTTGTTTGATTCCTATACAATTTAACTATTTTTTTACTTAATGATACAGGATAAAAATATAGCATTCGTTATTGAACATACATAAACAGATATAAATTTTATCGAATAATATCTTATTATATGTGGAACTAAGTCACAAAGATTACGCATTCTTCAAACAAAAGAGTTTGTCCAAATATTCCTGACGCCAGTGTTTTTCTAAAGTTTTTATTGTTTGTTTTTAGTTATTTCTATATTGAACTATAATATCCAAAAAAATGTAAATTGTTATTTTATTTAAAAGTATATGACGTTATCACTTCACCATTGTGATAGTAAATCTTTTCAATCATTATTTTCGGATACTAATTTCTCATAACATATTTTTTTTCAGAAACTATTACACTATTCTATAAAATATCTTTGTCATTTTCGAGAAAGTCTATAACCATAAATATATATAATAAGTTCTTAACTATTTTGTCTAAAAATATTTTATTTGTCAAGTAGGTAATTAATATTCCTGCACAGTTGTGAGTCAACTAACATTACACTTTTTAAAAATTAGAGAAACACGGCGGGATGAGAATTAATTTCTTTAGTATGTCACTGAGGTGTTTTCAAACTACCTATATTTAAGAAAGAATGTGACATTCTTGAATCTTGTAAATTATTCGTTAAATAAAAAAAATATATTTAATGAATTGTGACTGAAACTGTTTCATAATATCAAGATTAATTAAAATTTCCGAAATTCTGTCATATTACGGAAATATTGCTAACAAAAATACAAATAGCTTTTTAAAAAAAAATCTGACAGAAACAACTAATTTGACAACATCACGTTTTAATTTATCCTTTAATATAAATAGAATTTTGAATTTATTCATCTTTAAGAACCCTAAAATGTCAAATTATTAATTAAAAAACGAAATCGTTCGTAGTAAATGGTAAATGAATATCCGGGATATCTAAAATTAATTAAAATATAATACTTGCCCGTTTTAAGAAATGAAGTATCGTTGAACGATGAATATTTTTATATCTTATAAATTGAAAACAGACCACGGAATGGCCTTTAATCAATCATGTGTTTCAAAACGACATCGAGTCCTAGTCCAAGTCAAGAGCAAGCTACCCATTTATTACAGGCTGAAAAATCAACAACCCCCTCACTTAAGGCCACATTCTTGAGGGTTTTCCCCTTCTGTGTGTTTTAGCAGCTTCCTCTTAATCACCTGGCGCTAGTCGTCCCGACGCCGACGCGCGGGTTTCTATTTCCGGCTGTCACTAAGATGTAAGAGCTCTTTCACACGAGGATATAGAAAGTTTATCGTCGATTTTGCAGAGACAATTGACATTATTGTTTTTCTATATAAAAAAAACTACAAAGTTTTTCTCATACCTTTGTATATATATCTAGAGTATATTCTACAGATTATTTACAGTATATTGCTTAATTTGATCCAGTTTGCTTCTCAAATTATAATAAGCATAGAAATAACAAATTATTTAAGACTGTCCGTACACTACAACCACTATGATAGGTCACAACGCCTTAAAGTTATGAGTGGTTTAAACCTCAGGCCAAGTAAATTCGGATATCTTGCTCCGGAAACAAGTAAACATTATAATATAATCGACGGAGAACAAATTTCAAACACAAATGCCTTATCAGACAAGAAAAATAAATGTATAGTGAGAAAAATATATTTAGTTCTAGAATGTGGTGATTTAAATCCACGAAGTTAAAAAAACACGTATGCAGTTTTGAAGGCGCAACCACGTTATGTTTTTAATGTCTGCTTAGTGAGTTATTAAGTATCGTTTTATTTAAATATAATCAATTAAATCTCAGTTAACTGTTGCTTTATGCCAGTATGTTATATTTGCATCACCATAATGAAAGAGTTATAATGCTGTCGTGCGCTAGAGCCTTAAACACCGCCTGCCGGCCAGTTTCCTGAAAGCCTTCATAAAACACCTCGCTACATTCATCTGAGCCGAGCTATTGTTTCCACTTCTTGTGTTCTTTCTCATCTTGATCTATCCACCCTTGCGGTTGTGAGGGTTGTTTTTCTATATGGGAGAAAAGGCACAACTACTTTTCACTTTTTTTTATCTTTTACCGCGTTATCTCTAGTATATCTTTTACTTTTATTACTAACCATTACGTATGTCTTCATACGTGAAAACTCGTCCGTGAATTTAGCGTGAATTTTCGACATTATCTCATTGCAACTAATGTAATTTTTCTTCAATTCCGAATTTCATTTGCACTAGTATGATAGGTACATATAATATAATTATTATCATATAAAATAATCACATTAAATTTGTAGATTTTTCCGCATGCTTGAGGATATAACAAAATGTATACAATACAATCTCTGTATTTATTCTTTTTCGTTTTACGCCAATAATCATATTTACATTTATTTTCAATTTTCAAACATATCGAAAATGACAAATAAAAAAACGTTTACCTATTGCGACTCTCTTAAAGAAAATAATATATATATATACGCAACTAATCTATAATATTACAGTATTACTACATCAAAAGAAAAATCATTTCTTGAAAATAACGATTCTATATTATAATATTATAGTATGTAAAATGAGATTTTCTTATTTTGTTTCTGCGTTATAATATCCGATTACTTTCCAGATATATTTTTAGAAATTTGATACATAAGAATATACATTTTTCCACGATATAATTTTTTCCTCTCTTTTATTTTCACGCTTTGCAACATTTTAACTTTTAGGTAGGTACGCATTTTTAAGGTTTGGGATTATTTAAAATCTGTTTTGATCGTATTGTTTAGATATATATAATATTAAATATAATAGTAAATTAAGCAGAACAAAATATATAAAATTTCAATCATTTTAAGATCTCTATTTTTACCTGTCAACCGTCTTTTTTGTTAAAAATATTGAAAACGTATTTTCATGTGCTTTTCATTTTTGTTAATCATTAAATTAAATTTCATTAATATAATTATTATATTATAATAAATGATTTAATTAAGAATTTCGATAAATATTTAATAATCATGATATTCCTAAATTTAAAAATAAATAAAGCACTATACATTATTTAAAATATATTAATATTTTGTGTATTTCATGTAAATTTATATTTGTATTCTAAAGGTTTAATCAGAATTATTAAAAGTAAAACATTTTTAATTAACTAAGGCTTATAAATTATTCAAGCGATTACTATTAGACCGGAAGGTGCTGTGTTTTTCATTATAACTAGGCGTTTTATTCTTTGCTTGTACCTACAATGTTTTCATAACTTTCTCAAACCAAAATTTTCTCATGATTGAAAGGTTTGAAAAAATTGGTTGTTTTCAAATTCAAATATATTTAGTGATTTACATAAAACAAACGCCACAATTCCAAATCGTTCATAGCATGACATAAAAAAATACAACAAAAAATAGCAGCATTAGATTATTGATGTATGGACGAAATGTGTGAAAAATAAAATGATTACAAAGCAATCAATATTTTTTTTTATTATTTCTTAATACAAACAAATACAGATGAAAAAGACTATAAAATAATTTTGCCTGCATTACAATAATGGTCAATTTCCATACTACATAAATTTTATTTTTACTTTAATGGTTAAAATTAAACGACTAAACCAATAAACAAATATTTTTAAACCTATAATTGAACCTCAAGTATATCAAATATCCACTAGTCCTCTGAATACATCAAGAATACCTTAAACAGCGACTGTATTACCTTTTTGCTTTTCTATACTTATTTTCTGTCTCAGGTACTTAGTTTAACGGCACTCACCCGTCAAGCAACGTTTGTGTTCAAAACAAAAGGTCCCCAGGGTCCAAATGTTTCCTATGGGACAGACGATATAATTTGGACGCAATACAGACAGTCGTGTGTTTTGAATATGTTGGACTCAGCTAAAAGAGTTGCTGAACCTGACGATTAAACTGATTTATTCAGGTGAGACACCGCGAGTGTATCCATAACAGTGCCACTCCAAACCATACATTTATCTTCCTCCATGGAATCGTTGTGATACTATCAGGCCGCTCGTCATCTTTTTCGAATTATATATATGTATATATATATATATATTAAGGGCGGACGTGTTCAGCGTGGGTCAAAATGGAGCTTTTTTTCTAATTTCAAAGCATGATCCTGGACATACCTTAAACGTTGTAGATAATCTATTTATATAATTTTGAAGCCTTATTATCCTTTATATTTATTTTAAACATTTGATGACTGCATAAAGTATTTTTATTACATAAAATAGTATTCTTTTAAACTTTTCGCTCTAATGTTTTAGAATATAGTCATATTTCGGTACATAAATACGTCATTTTGGATCTACTTAAAACTGAACTCTATTTTCATTGCAATACGGGTGATTCTTACAGATTTTATCAGATGTCAATAACCTTTTTTGAAGAAAAAATGCCAAATTTTGTGTTCTAATATTGTCGGCATCTTCAGGCGACGTGTACACTCATCAAAGGTAAACACACACTGACAACGAACACTTTTTAACTCTAGCTTATATAATAAATCAATACAATAAAGTAAGTAACAACTAAATTACCTACCTATCAAGTCAAAGGTCACAAAAAATACAACAAAGAATTTATGAATAGTTGAAGTGTCTGTAAAAAACCTAATTGGTAAAAACCATATCTTATAATAACAATACACTCGATAGCATATTATAATAAATCGTCAAAGCCTAATAATAGATCATTATTCTTTATAAACACTAAAAACAGTATACTCAAGAGGTGTAAATCGCCAATTCCAGGAACATTGGAAAATAATTAATGGAGTTAACTAATGAGATATTAGTCTATAATGTTATTAGTTAAACAACCAACACTCAATAATACTCTTACATGGTACCTACTTTTTTATAACATTATTTTTTTTAAATATACATATAAACTCACCTAATATGATATATATATATATATGTATATACACACCTATACATACCTAAATCCTCATCCATATATTCTCACACATACATACATATATATATTTTTTGTATTTTTTTAAATATACATATAAACTCACCTAATATATATAAAAAAATATCAATAAATTATTCGTTATTATATATCTCATTATACTTACGAAAGAAAAAAGTTTCTCAAACTAATTGAGTTTTTTTTAACATTTCAAAAAATTTTATACTTAATATAAGTAATTATTATTGAAAGCTTGTTCTTTTTGTGACAGTCTAATTGACTAATAAATGGCTTTTGAGTTAAGCCAAAAATGAAATACCTGTTTTTAAAACAGAAAAATATTTTTGCTTCACAAAATATTTTTGTTTTTCTCAAAGCAGTCCATGGGGAATTATTTTTTCCTTGGGGATAGCATCCATTTACAGCATTCAGGTTATTCCGCTCTGGAATAAAGATCCTCTTGCGCTAGCAACAACACAATAAATGCTTTTAACTTCTTTACGTCCCATCATATACCTACATTAATTTGAATGTTACCCATTGAAAACAGAATGACAAAGATTTCCAATCAAATATTTACATATTGACTTAACAAACAAAATAGTATCATTATTTTTGAGCAAAAAAGATCATAGAAAAATAATTAACAATAAATATAACATTGTGCATATTATGAAAACATTTTTAATGAACTTGGCACGTGATATTATTACAAATATTATACTTAAATAATTACATGCAATTATAAATATTTAACTAGTTTTTGTTGACCTTTTAAATGTTGCACTTTGCAATAAATAGTAAAACAGTATGTTGTATTTAATTTTACTTGAAAAGCAGCCAAAATTTTTGCATTAAGCAGCAGGGCGTAGGTTTTTGACCCGAAGTATAAACAATCTATTCAGATTTTATATACGCAAACTATTTGAAAACGTGTATTAATTAAGGCGCTAAGTACCAAAAACATAAAAACTGACATTTTTAAAGAAAAATGTTCTACATACCAACGCCAATAACTTCAACTATAGTCTAAGTGCCTCAAGCAAGTCAAAAAAATACAGCAAAATAATTAAACCTGTCGACGTTGTAAGTCCGTTTTATTTATAATCGTGTAAGTAGCACTGCAGTGGTCAACGGCATTCAATATAAAATAGCTGACGATGGTGTGTTGACACTTGCGAGTTCTTAATACCTTAAATTATAGAAGCTGCCGTGATTGCTTCACACTGTAAAACTACATTTTTCAAAAGGTCTGCTTCATGAAATTTTACTGCAATGACTCGGTATTTTGTAACTACAGGCAATACTACTTTTTGGTACTTAGAGCCTTATTTAATACACGTATTCATTTGAATACAGTGTACATACATGTATTATTGATATATAGTACAAAATATATATGTGTTAGTCATTATAATATGATAGCCAGGCACATTACAAAGCTTTGTGCACGCAGACATTTTCTGGATATCATTACCCGATGTCCGGTAATGTCATTCCGTTTACATTATTATTGCGCTAAAAGACTACTCACGAGAAGTTTACTCTGACTAAAAAGTAAGATATGCATAATACTCGTCGCCAATTTTAAATCATTTATGTTTTAATATATAATATATATATTTACATTAATGCTGTGAAGCAAAGAATTTTCACATTGCTACTGCGCAAATATTCCAATTTTAAAATAAATTAGTTAGGTACAGAACAAACTCGATGATATGTTTACGAAACTAATGAAAATAATTATACCGTCATTGAGTGAACGAGATAAAGCTCCAAAAATCCTAATCAGTTCTGTACTTACACTATTGGAAGTGATATAGAGGGAGGCCAAGCATAAGGATGACTGGAGAAGAGTGGGCAGGTCTGAAAACTGAAGAAAACTGACAAGAGATAAAAGTCGTAAATTCCACCCTAAGATGCAGTACTGAGGTAGAAGAAGAAGTAAACTAACGATTCGCTCAACCCATTGTGGCTCTGAGTCAACGGACAAATAATTAACACAATAATTATCACCCCACAAATTACAAGCATTAAGTTACCTAGATATTATTACCTTCCTTCCTTAGATGGAATTTTCATCTAGTTTTAGAATATTTTTGAGTAATACCGAATCACAGTTGAGGTATTGGTAATATTATTTTAATGATAAATAGCATTTACATTTTAGAATAATAGTTCTAATGTCAAATGTCTTTATTATCGATTATATATTATTCATTTCGTGTTCGTTGCGATCGGTATTATATATCGTTGTTTATTGGTTGCTATGGTTTCCTACCTTCTATTTTCCGCCTATCGCCAGTATTGCCATATGTTCTACCATACCATCATTCTGATAAATAATAATTACAAGATAAAAATAACTTTTCATATACCACGTTTTTAAATTTTCTGTTAAATCATATAAACTTAACAATTCTATGTATTAATAATTTAGGACAAATAAGGCAATTGTCAACAAATCATTTTTTTGCTATTTTGCAACAAACAAACAAATATAGAATACTGAAATGTCATTTTGATTTCTATAGTAACGCACGTATATATTAATAATTTAGTTGCTAGGACCATCCCCTTAGCAACCAATAATAGTGGATTGGATTACAGATTTCTTCCGAGATAACTTTTCATACAAAACAGAATTAACTGTAAATGAATTCAATTCTACCTAAAGATGGCTAAAAGTATTAAAAGAATGCATTGGCATCGTGTTCTGATATATTCTAAAAGTTTAAAATGTCTAGCTAGTCAGGAAGTTAATTAAAAATTGATTGCAAGATTTTTACTGGATAAACAACTACTGGACAGATAAGAATACGAGCTAAGATATATGTCACAATAACAAAGACAACAATCATTATAACTAAACATAAATATGAAAAATAATTTACATAGTATGATCAAATAATACAATAATAATAGTTATGTGAGTACTTGTTTTCACCGTTGTCAGTCAAAATTCAGAGATAATCGCCTAGGACCAGCGCGAGAGATAATTGAAATCATAAAACACTTTTAAATGATGAAAACAATGCACGCCTCTGACTGTAAATTCCGTAAAATTTTTTGCGGATATAGATAGGTAGTACTACAATTTTGAAAATTGAAGTAGTAGTATGGAAAAAGGGAAGGAAGACCTAAAAAAAGCTCTCATATTGAATTGTGAAGGGAAAATTTCCAATTGACCGCTCAGAAAAGCTAAAAAAGGGTCGCGAATCTAACTCCCTAGAGAAAAATTTGGCTGCTCAGAACATTAAAAGAAAGGACTCATAATTCGTCACAGAGGGAAGAACCATAAAATATATCCATTATTTTTCCAAGCATGTATTGTCACAGTAACACACAGATGTTATTTTTATTATTATTATTGTTATTATTTATTCTATACTGAACATACACAAGAATTTTCAGTGTTCAATTCTTCATTACAAATTTAAAATACATTATTTTTAATAATCTCAAAAATCCTTTGAAGAAGTAGGATTGTGTGGGACTCGCACCTCACTTCTTTCTCTTTCCGGATCAGTACCCTATTTCATAAACATAAGCTATCAATCCGCCTATTATATTTCTTCTAGATAACGTGATTAGAGTTATCCCATCTCTACCCGTCATATATATGCAGCCGCGATTTGTGCACGGCCACTTTTTATGCCATAAACGTGTCAAAATGAAAATATTTCAGTGACACACTTTCTCATCTCGAAACGAAGCTGCATGAGACTGAGTTTAGAAAATTCAAATTTTTGTAAATTCAGAAATTTTCAATAAAATAAAATTTCGGTTAAAGCCAGACGTCAGCCATAATTCGGTAGTCGTATTTACATAATGGATTACAAGGCTAATCTCCTAGCGATTGGCGGCACCTCAGATGATTGTAGTTATTAGAAATAATTTACATGAATCATAGACGGATCGATAGCTTAAAAGATAGAACACTTATCCGAAAAGAGAAAGATGTAAGTTCAAGTCTCACTCGGTCTAAGATTTTTAATCAGATTTTTTTTTCTAATTGGCATGTTTCTGAGAATTTTCAAAACTATGCATTTTCTACAAAATATAGGATTTATTCCAAGTTATTTCATATAAGGAATGTTTATGTGTGTGAGGTTTTTCAAATATATTATGTATTTTAATTATTTTTATACAGTCCTAAAAAAGTGACTAATAAACTAATACTAATAATAAACATATTATTTTATTATAAGTGATTAAAATATATTATTAGGTACCTATAAAAATAAATAAACAATATAACCAATAAATTGTATTTATTCAATCAATAGATTTATATTTTATAATATATACTCGTAATATAATGTAATGTACGCCGTCTTCTGCCAAACATTAATATAGCTTCTTTGTCTACAAAAATATATTATCTTCACAAAATTGCTATTCTAGATCCCTTCGGTACTGAATTACATGTAAATAATATGACTATGTGTTATAAGTTTACATATTTATAAATAGTTATCTCTTATATATTAAATCAGTAAAATAGTCCATACTCATCTTTCGCTAATCTAAAAATTCATATTCTCTGAACGCAAATTCTGGCGAATGCTACCAGACGTTTAAATGTGGTCAGTTTTCACAATAACCAAACTCAAAGCTATGCGGAATGCATACTAGTGCTCATTACTTTTTGATAAAATTGGACGAAAACATCCCTCTAGAATCATTTCAACGAATTTCAAAGATCAACATGATACTAACGAGCAATATTACAAATGTTTTCAACACGAATAATTCTTGTTACTCTTGTAAATTTCTTATAATATTTTTCCGGCTGACTTTTTATCGCTGATAAATAATTTAATGAGGTACCTTTTTAGCTATCCATGAATAGATATTCGACTTCCAATATTATTATTATAAGTAAAAAATATATCATATTATAACTTGATGGTATTTAGTAACTGTCAACTCTTAATGGATCATTATAAAAGTATATTGAGCAGGCACTCAACTGAAGCATATTATGATTAATACTATAAATTAACTTACACAATTATAAATGTAATAATATGATTCATTATTCATATAATAAATTTAATAATGACCCATTATTAAATAACGCCTAATTAAACTTTCTAAAAGTTAATTCCAAATTTTCATATAGTAAGTGTTGGAAGCAAAATATGAATGCTTATTTATTATAACCATAAAAAATAACAGTAACATACATTGTACATGACTACATGTAGTGATAGACACGTGTTGTAGTGTCATGAAATACTACTAAATAAATACTGAATTTCTTGAAAAGATATCAGACTAAATAGAGAAAGTCTTAAAGGTACTATAAATTCAAACTTTCAAAGAAGATTTCTAATTGTTACATAATATTAATATGTAAAAGTAATGTGGTGAGTTTTTACTGTGAGAAGACAATAAAATAAATAAATCCTGGATTTCTAAAAATTTTATTAGGTATTCTCTATATAATAACTAAAAGATAGAGTATAATTATTTAATGTATTGTGAACCAATATGTCATTAAGTACCAAGTGTGATGGTAACAAATACGAAAATAAAAAGAATATACAAAATGTAAAAATAGACCAATTCGATTTGATTTTTTAAATCAATGAAGTAGACAGTTATATATCCGGTGAGTACCTTTAGACACGTACACCAGTATCACATTCAGCCAACATCTTGACTGAGCGTAATACCCCGTTCACACGTGCATGGATTTACTACTGACAGTACGTATTATCACGGCCATAACAATGCGCCTCCGCAATAGAACGATAGTGGCGAACCTGCCGGTAAAAAAACGAACTACACCGCGCAGAGACTTATTTTGAGGTTAACCGATTTTCACTATAAAATAAAATAATACTTTAAAACAACATCGCGTCTCATTTACCCTTGAAGAATGAGATTGGAGAGACAGTCATCACTTTTACGTGTAAACAGTTATTATCGCGATAGTTTAAAATACATACTATTGCTACAAGTAAATCCATGCACGTGTACATGTGCTATATGCGATCGACAACATATGTATTGATGGGTTTGGGTTTACGTAAGGTGTTGATTTACACTTTTCCACTTATTATAAAACTGATTCAGGGACATTAAGTATTACCTACGTCAGTATATTTTGCTTGACAAGTAACAATTAATTATTAGCAACATTATTTTGTAAACGCACGCTAAAGCGCGAAAAGGTGGCAAATTGAATTTTTAGAGGAGACGTTTGAGGCTCGGGGTAGGTTACCGACTGGCCGTACCTACTCTCGATCCTTCGTCCGCCAAGAAACAGATAACGGTACTTTCTTTTTGTTTGTTTCGTTGTGCATCCTGGTCTAGCCTTAACTCATTTACAGTTACAATAATATTATAATTATATTCCCAACTCTGTCGATTGGAGGATTTTTGATGGGGAATTTCGGCATTATGATATTTGGTATCAGTATGTAGAACTACGCGATTCTCTACGCGCAGCTTGACTTACGAGTACCTCGTTACGCACTGCTGCAAATCGTGATGAATTTTTGCAAATGTATTATTTTCTGGAAATTAATCTTTTAGATAGCTAGATGAAACTACTACTACTACTAAATATGATCCAAGTAATATAGCTTCTAAGCATAAGCTGTGAAGGTTTCATTGATATCTGTTAAGTAGCTTTTCAGCAATAGTTAGACAAGCATTTAAAAATATATAATATATTTTGCTTATGGATGCTTATTATTCTAAATCACAGATAGACACTTTAATTGTAAAATTAGTAGAGAAGATATCTATTGAAAAGGTGGCTGTTATTAATGTTAAAATTATTGACTCAAAAATATTAGTTATTATAAAACTGTATGTACAAATTACTGCAGATCTAACCCCGTTAATAACTGGTTTCAGAAGTCTCATAAATAGGGGTAGAAACTTTTGTAGCAAATCAAACTGTGATATAAGAATCACGCGAAACGATACATGAATGTTTTACTACTACTAATATATTTTTAATTATTTATTATTTGCATAATGAAATATTTTTCAAGTCAGGCAATACTGATTAAATTTTACGATTATTCCTACTACTTCGTGTATTATTTGTGGCATTGTGAGTAACTACAACACTTAAAAACTATTCATACTAAATCCGTTTACCTACTTTTATACTAGTGTGTACCTTTACATTGTAAATTCTGTAAAATATTGACGGAAATAAAATGATTCAAAAGAATATTTACATTATCATTAATATTTTTAATATCTCGTAATGCCCGAGATTGATCCGAGTTTATTTACATTGTATGTAGTTTGTTACTTATATACATTGTAGGAATATGTTTCCATTATCCATCAAGATTTACGCGACATCAAATTTTATACCATGTCAGCCGAAGTAATTCTAATTTCGCCGGCAACTCCTTCATTCCACGCTGCTGTTGCAATAATGTTATGGTTATTTCTGCATTATTAGCGCATTTCAAAACTCACCTGCTTCCTTTAACGCGCCATTTCCAATATATTGTGAGATCAGCCCAGATCGTAAATAAAATGTATATTTGTTTTATATTTTTAGTGTTTTTTTTTAATTTCATGCACTGTGTATAATGTGTACGTGTGTATAATACAATATAAATATATACATTCATAATCAAAAGATTTTTTCTATTGGTTATAATATACTCTCTCAGAAAGTGTTTTTCTAAATT
Source organism: Rhyacophila brunnea (assembly GCF_057557595.1). NCBI lineage: Eukaryota > Metazoa > Arthropoda > Insecta > Trichoptera > Rhyacophilidae > Rhyacophila > Rhyacophila brunnea. The sequence goes on from NW_028233350.1 coordinate 27,504,897, forward strand.
ATATATGTTCAATAATCAGAATGATATATTCTTAAATCTTGCGAATTATTCGTTGAATAAAAGAAATAGTTAATTATACATTCATATAATAATATGTATATTAACTTGCTGTTATATAATATTCTTATTATTAATATAAATATCCATTTTTATTTTTCTTCTCTTGAATTACCAATTTCAATTTAATTTTATCGTTATTCTTTATAATATATCTTTTATATGATCTCAGGCTATATGATATTATTAAACTCTCTAGCATATCTCTAGGACTTCACGGCTTAAAACATGTTTGCGTTTCTCTATTTATACAGATATACATATTTTTAAGAATGCAACCATTTATTTGATTCAATGAAAGAATATTTTCGTATTCAACATTTTATAAAACTTGATAATAATGAAATAATGTTAAAAATAAATAGTACACTTTCAAGGCTCTTTACATTTTGTGTTGACTTATAAAAATTATAATTCAACTTTGGATGTATGATGACCGTTTCACGTCGGTACAAGATAGAAATAATACTTTAATAAAGCTGTGAATGTGAAGATAAATATCTTGAGATAATGATGTACTCTGTGAGATCGATATAATCAAGAGATTAATTATGATAAGAATGCACTGAGAGACTTGATTTGAGTGGAATAACGGATGTACTATGTCGAGTAAAGAACTCGTGACAATAGCAGTACCTACGTCTCGTGACGGACTCTACAAGTGGAGTGTTAGTTCATAGATTCTTCTTCTTATTTATATTAAATTCAGTAAGTACTGTACTCAATACTCAATACTTTGTATCCAATCAAACCAAATACTACTGGTATAGTTATGATTCATGAAACTATGACAAATATTATTTCTAATGTTTTGTTTTAATAACAAAACCTACATGTTAGAGTGTGTCACTAATTTAATGCAGAATAGCATGATCGCTACATAACTCTTAATTAAAAATAATCATACGATTTAAAAGACACTACTATTATTACGATATGAATAAACTTTTCGCTACTAATATCGCTACATTTTTGTGAAATTGGTGTAGTGACATTTTGATATTTTTCTACAATTCCTGGTCATAATAAAAATACCCAGTTACAATCGCTACATTGTACACATGGTGGTTTTATTATGATTTCCGTTAATTTTTTTATTTTAAAATGAATTTATTAGAAGTTGCACAACAATAATAGTCCTAAGCCACTTCATAATTATCCACTTTAGTTCAGCCAAAAGCTGGTAATAATTAATGCAATTTCATTAGTCTGAAAGCAGTATTAAAAGATACCCCACAATACTGAACCATTAAAAGATAGCTTGTTCGCTCTCTACCATACAGGTATATAGACCATAAAGTTATAGATAGCATAATAATATCTATCTATAGAAATATCGTATTTATTAAGGCGAATGCTCAACCTACCAGAGGCACAAACCAACAGAATATGAAACTTGCAATTTAATGAATCAAATAAAATGTTTAATTAACAAAATTAAATTTGTTAAGGTTACTTCTCTTATATTGTATAGAAAATATATTTGATTTATTCGTATTTTTAATACTTCAAATATCAATTAATTAATAATCAAATGGAACTTTAATTTTGAGACCACAACAAAATTAGATTCGAAATAATATACAGCATAAATTCATATATAAGTACATTATTTTAAACCTTTTTGTTCATTGTTTGTTTGTTTTTGTTTATGTACACATTGAAAATATTGCTCCTCAAATATTTGTAGTTTTTTCAATGATTCATATTACTTAGGTACCTAAAAAAACTACCGAAATAATCACTATAGAATAATATAATAATCTTGATAATGGGGTTTTTTGTATACTTATCCATAACTGCTCCTGTATGTGTATATAAAACTATATTAATTGATTCATATAATATCAATTTTACGTATTATTCAATGAAAGTAAAATATTTAAACCAATTACTTAATCTTAGTTTAAAGAACCTTCGAATCTTGTGTATTTTACCACGTTTTTATTAGCTCGTATTCTTGTTTGTCCGGTACAGATTTTTTTGTGTGTCCAGTATAAATTTTTTCTTGTTTGTCCAAGATTTGTATTAGTCGATTGAAGATTTTTAACTAACTTCCCGACTAGCTAGACATTTGAAACTTTTAGAATATATCAGAACACGACGACAATGCATTATTTTAATACTTTTAGCCATTTTAACCAGAATTGAATTCATTTTCAGTTAATTCTGTTTTGTATGGAAAGTTATTATTGTTGGTTGCTAAGGGGGTACAAGCAACTAAATTATTAATAGATACGTGCGTTACTATGGAAAGCAATATGAAATGTCAAAATGACATTTCAGTATTCTCTATTTTTATTCAGTATTTCTATCAAGTACGATAAAAAGTTACCTACATAGAATTGTCAAGTTTATATGATTGAAAATAAAATTTAAAAACGTGGTATATAAAAAGTTCTTTTTATCTTGTATCTATTTGTAAATGTTTTTCTGCATTATTTGTCCAAATTTTTAAAAAACATTTTTATGTCATTAGCTTTGTTCTCATTTTTTCCAGAGGATAATAATTTTCTACGAAATTTTAGTTTTTCATTTATATCGTGCCTACGAAATACTTTTGTAGTATTTTAATAAAGCGGAACAAAACAAATTAATGTTATTTTTTGTAAAATGGCAAAACTACTTTAAATATTAAGCGGAATCCTTGAGCACTTCAAATGGCCAACATATTTAAAGTATGCTAATGATACGGATTGGCCTATATAAAATTCTGGCGTGTATGACTTTAAAAACGTATAAAAAATAAAGCACCGGATTGCCCGTGACGCGAATCATTTTTTTATTGCCATGAATTACTTAGCGTCATAGATGGGTCCTCGAAACATCGACCGTGATGCCGCAGCGGGTCGTAGAGGGTCCTTTAAATTAATTCACGGGTCCCCGGAGTGACCTTTGGACTTTTCACAGCGCGGTCTCCTGCGCACCTTGAATAACTAAGTTTGTGCAGCGAAGGACTTATTTTCTTCTCACAATGTGCCTTGCGAATACTTCGTACGAATTAAAATTCATTCGCATCCCTACACAGCCTTCATAAAAGTTTGTACTCGTGTAATCATTTTCGATCCATCACTTCATTAAGATATTCTCAATGCTTCTCTTCTATAAGGATCTGTCTCAGACATATTTTAGTAATAAATACCCTAAAGATCCTTTTATATTATGTTTCTTTCCTTTTAATAAACCGATAAGAGATGCAAAACCAAAATTAATATTCTTGATAGACGTATATAACTGTAATTATTACTGAAATGACTGGTAGTTTTTAATTTAAAAATATATTTTTTTGTAATTTATACATGTAATAAATATTGTATATGTTAACATTATAAAGTATAAACCGGTATTTTTTTAAATAATAATAAACTTTCGACAAATGTTCTAATACTAAACAAACGTTGAATCTATCGAAAAGATTGTATTCTTTTGTGTGTATAATATCATTATGTCGGTTCTATATTATATTATAATATTTACAAACTTCTATAAGTATTTAATTATTTAAAAAATAAACTATCATATCCAATATGTCTTCATTTATTAGCAGTTTTCTTAAAGTGCCACTTTCTAACAATATTAGTAAAAATCGATTTCCTTACAATGAATCATTTGATTACAATATTTAAAAGGGTAAAATATCATAATATACTAGGCCTACTTGGGCATATTATCGTCGGACCTTTTCTACGGATACATATTTTATTATTTGGTGATGTTGAGTTACTTGGTCAAAAAAATCATAATACTAATACGCACATTTTCCATTAACACATATCTCAAAATATACGTCATAATAATATTATAAATTCAAGCAAACACGTATCACAAAAAAAGACTCGTATCTTGAAATACGTGCTGGTAAATTTACTGAATATTATATAATGTGTGATTATTGAATACCAACTCGAATGTATAATCAAAGTAAAATACTGTAAACACATCGTATATAATATTATGTGTTCCTTGAAGAAAATTTTCTTTTTCAAATTATTAAGCTGAAAATGTGCATTACATAAAAAAGATTTTTTTAAATTAAATGAAGAATAGTAGGTACTTATACTTTTGTGTCTCCAGAAAACTAGTACTTTTTGAGATACCAGTTTATCGAAAAGCCGCATATTATGTACGTACATAACATACTCGTACGTATAATCATAAAAACACGTCATAGTACCCAGACCTGTTGGAGAGAGAGATGAGGAAGGGCTGTTGTGGAACCTTAATTTTGCAATTTGATCGCAATGCAAATATCGATAAACTTATAAGTAGTGTTAATTATTTAGCTTTTTAAACAATGTCTATGAGTGTAAAAGAAAGAGAAAGATCTTTTAGTGTAGGTATCTACTCAAAAGGCTTAAAAACTTTGACCGACTGGTAAGATAACTCGGAAATCCGATTATTCTGAAATAATTACTTTGCTAATGCGAAATCGTAAAAAGATTTTGTTAAGTATTTTTTTTTAATATATATATTAATATTAAATACCATGGACAAAACTAGCGGCATGTTTTCTTCGTTTATCTGAATTTGAAATAAAACAGTTTCCCCCGTCAGTCAACTATATTATTGTAGTAAATTCAACTTCGTCAATCATTATAACTTATGACCAAATAAAGTTACAGAAAAAAATATATAAGTAGTTATATTTATAATAGATGTTCTAGCTAAAAATAAACAATAATGGAATTACATCGTAATTTATTGAAGTACATACAATCTGAATTGAAATCTAATCGTAAATATTTAATAAGTACTCCATGAAAGTGTAAAATAATTCGATGTGACAATTCACATTAGCTTAATAAAATAGCACTTTATCCGCCTCCATAAGGTATGAAAATATTATTTTTAATATACTTTCGTTGACGCAATATGTCACGTTGATATTTAAACATTAACTTTTTGCTGCCATTTTGAATTTAATGTTAAGTCATCACACCCCACGCGAAAGCCATAATTGGATGGGATCTGCGCTACTTTAGTTTATGACATAGTCTTTTTTCTCTTTTTATACGAAAGCTTTTAATAATTATTAGAGTAGTTTTTAACACGGATTCTCATTATATAGGGGTTTTAAGAAATCATTAAATGTACTACCTTGCTTTTTATTACATAAAAATGCTGGGATTCAAGCTACGATTGAAACGAAAATTTTACGTTAAACATCATGCCGACAAGTTGATTATAGGTAATGGTTTTTTTGATGTCTGTAAAACCTCATCTGCCTACCTCTTCTATTTTTGGTAATTTTCTTACTTTTGTGCGGCAGTTAGCCTCGCCATCGTGAACCTGTATGATACATTTTTTTTAAATATTTGATAATTAAAACTTTCTGAAAAGCTAAATTTTGAAAAACATTTTCTGAAAGGGTATATTATAACCAATACAAAAAATCTTTTTTGAAAAAAGTAAGCCACCCCGACGGGGAATCGAACCCTGTATCTCCCGGGTTTACACCCCATCCGTCGCATTTACCAATATGTTACGGAATGACATACTTATTGCGACAAATTTTAACTATTGGTCAATTTTAATACCTACTCATCAGCGCTCTTCCAAATCAAGCTACTTTGGCAATCGATTTTTGTTTCTTAAATCAAAGTAGGTTCGATTACTAACCGACGTCGTGGATTTCTCCAATATTTTTTATGATGTAACTTACTTGCACTTGCTTATAATTTATAATTAATCCTTAATGCGACGGATGGGACGTAAACCCGGGAGATACAGGGTTCGATTCCCCGTCGGGGTGGCTTACTTTTTTCAAAAAAGATTTTTTCTATTGGTTATAATATACTCTCTCAGAAAGTGTTTTTCAAAATTATGTGTTTTCAATAATTAGAATGATACATTTTTAAAATCTTGTGAATTATTCGTTGAATAAAAGAAATAGTTAATTTTTAAAAAGCATTTGTTCGTTAGTGTATTACTGGTTTATGATAAATTAAACGTTTTAGATGGTGAACGTGAAAATCGTAAGTGATTTTTACATTTTTTCAGTTTTCAAGATTTTTTAACGTCTTACCTTTCAAAGGTTGTATCGTTTACTATTAATTCTAGTTTATGTAAGTGCGGATCACTTAGTATAAATTTATGCAGGTAACGCAAAAGTTTAACATCGCGAGCATCGAGATGACCATTAAGTGTGCCGAAATGAAAAATGCTTTAGCACCTCTTTTGCGTAGAGTTAACTCTCGTATGATAATAATAATAATATATTGATGATAATACATTATATAAGTGTGATTTTTACCACGCATTTACATATTCAAAATACGCCCGTTATGTATAAAATTATAATTTTGAAGGAAAATGTTCTATGTACTATAGTTTTTTCTAAATACTATAATTTTTATACATATGTATTAAAATGAGCTCCATAAAGTATGACAAACATTACTTCCCATGAAAAATTTAAAACTATTTGACGGACAAGTGTCAACAGTTAGCTCAGTGTGTTCCACACATTCAACAAAAAGCATCCGCAAAACTAGTCGGTGTCAAAACCAGAATTAAAAAGTTGAAGTGAATTGGAAGATTAAGTGATCAAATGTAGACATAATAATTATAATAATTTTATGACGTACGTATATACATGGAAATTAAAAAGACTGGATCATTTTTACATGATGCCTAGTGCAAATTTCATACTCCTACATCATATACGAGTACAATAAAATATAACAATCTGATCCAAATATTATTTTTTAATAATTATTGATTGACAAGGTTTTATAATAAATAGGTACTTTAAAATGAAGATAGTATAAGTTATTCACAAGTTACGATTTATTTTGTATTGTTTTATGTATTTTTATAACACTACAAGTATTTAAAATGATTTTTAAACTACTAATAAATAATACACAGTACTTACATAAATTTATATATAAAAACATTTCATTTTTCATAGAAAAATCAGTCTGTTTTCCTAAATATCTTTCCGATATATTATATTATTTCCTATAAATTTATCTAATATTATGTTTACGGTAAACAACAATACTACATACCGAGTACTTGGGGCCACTGACCACGGTGCGTTATTTTTTTTTCTTTTATTTATACAACATAGCTAAATACGACCTTCAATATAATGTCTACTTCGAAACCTATTTACCGAATCCCCTCTTTGAAATATAATTGGATAACACAATCATAATGTTAATTACTATTATGTTTTTTTTAAATCTAGGTATACGTGGTGGTAGAAGATGAAAACGATTGCGTTCCTCTAACAACGGAGAGCTTCTATCGAGGACATGTCCTGGAAAACTCACCTTCCGGAAAACCAATTCTGCAACTCATCGCCACAGACTGTGATGCTGGTTCAGCCAATTCGACACAAATCACTTTCAAGATACTATCTGGGGACCCTAGTGGACTATTTTACATAAACTCTACGACCGGTCAGTAATTTTTCATCTACTCTTTTAATAATTTTAACTAACAATTATAACCTACATTATATTATTCATAATGAATTTATTACTTCGCTATTTGCCGTAATAGTATCATGTGAAAGTTTTTATGCCATGTTATTAATTGAAATAAATACCTACATACTGTTATTAAAACCAAATTGAGTCTCTCATATAATATGTATGATACTTTCATTTTTCATAATTTTCATTTTTTTTTTCATTTGAGTGACCGTGTAACTAACATGCCTTGATAAAAGTTGCTCGTTTTCGGCGACATACTCAGGGTAGCAGTAGGGACGTTATATTGAAAGAAAAAATATCAATACCTGGTGTCGGTGTCGAAACAAATGTATTGACACCAAAATATCGGAGTATCGATCAAAAAGTCTCGATACTTTTTTGATGTCCCTACGCAGCGGTTACTGAAATACGTAATACATCTGCCTACAAATAAAAAAACATTGTATGAAAACTATTGAACAGTTGTACCTATACAAACTATGCCCATGTTTTTTATTCCGCCGCGGTTATAAAAGATGTGTGAATTCATTGACATACCTGCAAGTGAGACCATGTTAGCTAGTTTTTTTTTTACTCTTTCATTAAAATTATTTACGAGCGGTCTCGTAGAATATGTTTTCATTAAAGCGCACATATTATATTTACGATGTGGATTGTCAAATTAAATTTACACTGATGGCAATCTTTGCAGTTATGAACATACGTTGAGTTTCAAACAATTAATGTTTGTGCAAGTACATTTATTTAAATGCAAAATTGTATAATTCGTTTGCGGTAAGGTATATGTTTATCTATGTTAGGTTTAATATATTAATATTAAGTAAGACATGGTAAAACAAAACATTCTAGTTTTCTTTAAGTATAACCTATACCTTATAGTGGTCTCTATTTATGCTCCGATTACAAGTGATAAACTATCGTATAAATTCAGTTTTGAAACAACAACAATTTTCTAATTCATTTTCCGAACTAAAGTATTAAAGATTTAACATGGCTAATAAAACTGTCTTTACATTAATTACTTGATGCTCTAGTTATATAAGTATGTACGGTAAATTTTGAAAGTCCGCACAAATAAGCTTTTCTCAACCCTTTTTTCGCTTAGCATTAGTCTCACACCAGCGGTTTCTGTATTTCTCCATTTCCACAAACTTATCGACCAAGATACATACGCTAACGGTAGACCAAAATGGTATCGATAAGTAAGGCTGATTAAAGCTCGACTAAGCCTGGCTGTAATAGCTTTACAAGACATTTCCTATTTCCGGTTAGTGGAAACCCCTTTAGTCCGCTAGTCGAATTTCGGTGAATCCCCAGTAACAAAGTTTTCTAACGACTTTTAATTACAGTGTCACAAAACTTTGCGTAATTTATTCCGAAGAAGTCTGCTTTATAGTTACGGTGGATAAATGAATCCTTGCTGGAGATCAAAAACAGATAAACTCGAATTCAATAGAAACCATTTATTCATTAGGCAACTAAGTTGTCCCTAGTATTAGTAAATAATAGTGAACTGCTTCATTGAAGAGAACCTAAAAATGAAATTGTATTTTACATTTTGGCTAATATTCTATCAATTTTATGAGAAGACGAAAATGAATATTGCTTGATATGAAAGCCTAAATTTCTCAAACTTTTTCAACGCATAATTAACATTTATTATCAATATACAGATTTTTCATCAAATTTCCCAACAATAACAGCTATTAATAATATGTGAATAGCCCCGCGGTTGCATGTTACGTTTGGTCTACAGTCTACACGGAATTACTGTTTGTGAATGTTGGATTCTTAGTATTGATAATACATCATAAGCTATCCGTCAATGATCCATGCAAATTACTACTACCCAATAACTATGCTATCTAATGTTTTAGATTAGATCTAGTATTAAATAAAAAATAATAACAATAATCGTTACCTAACAACGTCATAACTAAAATTGTAGTATAGGTATTCATAACGTCATTAGTAATATACCCACCCACCTTCAAATTACAAAGCCTAGCTAGATTAGTCTTTCATTGGCGTAATTTGAAATACGTCAGATAGTGTTGTCAAATCGATATCACTTCAAATTCCATTCGGTCTAACTTTTTTTAACTATGTTTCTGAAGTTTTTCAAAATGATATATTGTTGTCATGTAGGTTGTCTTAAATATAACAATAGCTAGTCGCGATACAAATACATATTGAATATATCAAGGAATGTATCAGATGCGGAATTGTAACTACCGATCCACGTCTTCAGAAGCTGACTCCCTACCACTCGTCCTCGGCTGGTCCACTGACGTGCATCAATAATCATGGGTTATTATAAAGTTTGTAATGCGTTGTAAGCAGATCTGTCCGAATAGTCTGAAATTAATTGTAAACATATATAAATAAATACATGTATAAAAAGTGGTCAGCCCACATATCTATGTGGCTGTGAATCTCAGGATAGTTACCACATCTTCTAGGAATATCCTGAAATATGTATGAAAAAGATGAAGTTATTCTGAGCCTTCGGCCCGCCCAACATTTTCACAGTGTCATACGGCAAAAAATAGGATCTCACTTAGCTCGAATTTATTAAACTTCTTTTTTGTATAGGTTTATTTTTCTAGTTTCTTATCACCTCTCCGCGGTGAGCATTTTTTAAGAATAAAATCTAGTAAACCCTATCAAATCACACTTGGGTAGGTACGTGGTGACGTTACTTTTTTGTGTCTTATGTTCACTAAATATTACGAAGCCTAAAAAATTGTAGACGCCTCACTATTTCATGACGCCCCGTGATATTCCCGATTAAGACCGTATATGATGAGTAGTGGAATTTACACGTGAGATTATATATAAATAGTCATTATATAGCTGATTACTATATTCCCTAATTTCATCCCAGCCAATTGACCCAATATAATATTAATTTATGTAGGTTAATACAGATCATCTGAAGACTGTACATTATTATCTATTTAGTACTTTGGGATGAAACTATCTATATTTAGCTATCTACCATATTCCTAAAATAATAAACCAGTCAACTAGTTTATCTGCGTGAACCATAACATTAATGGGAGATCATCAATCAATAGAAGTGTAAACTCTATCAACTCGAATTATAGCATAAACTTAAAGCTCAGCCTTAGAAAGCTCCTCCGACTAGACTTAGCAATTAGTTTCATTTGTGTCAGTGTATATTATATAATCAGAGGCTAGCAACAAATTTTGGCTGTGTCATTAAAAATAGTTATAATAGGTATAAAGAAATGATCGAAATCTCTGTATTTTGTATTTGGAGAACGCTTGTTTGTAACAAACATTTAATAAATAGAAAACATATCGCAAGCATTCTGATGAAAGCTAAAAAATCAATTAAGCATTTATTTTATCTGAAGCTAAAATGTGATTTTTTATTCGTATTTTGTATATCTTAACTAGGTACCAATTTAATATGCATATTATATTGATGATTTTAAATCTTCTAATAAAACATATCATCAGGTTTTTAAGCACATATGACCAATTTCTAGTTCAGTTCTATACATCGATTGGATACATATCTATGAAAATTATTAATTAACTTCCACAAAAATTGTTAGAATGCCTGAAGTATGGTTATTTAAAAAAAATACATTTTGTCTTAAATAGTAACAAAACATTTTTTATCAAACGATTGATTTTTTTTTAAAACCATTTCAATTGAAATATCAAAAGTTTTTGTCGAAATATCGAAGATATGACAACGTAATCACATTTATTCTGTTAAATCGTAATATTATTATTGAACTCTGGAATAGTCTATTTTGTCAGTTAAAGATTAAAACGCTGCGATATTAATATTTCAATTCTTCCGAAGTAAATCCTGTATCCTCATAATACAGTATGAAGACACTTTTCATAACAAAAGGCTTATGAATAAAAACAAAATAATATATTTCTTTTGACAGATAGATAGATATAAGTATATAAATATTTTTAAAATATAATTATATTTGTTTATTTGTCCAATCTTCAGAAGTTATTATATAACCCATCGAAAACAAAATATTTAATGTTTGCGGCGAAATATCAATGAAATAAAAGTATTAATCGTCTAGTATTTATAAGTAATATTCAATATTAAAATTCATAAAGCTGTTTTTTATTATTTTCACAATTTTATCGATAATAAATAAATTATTACTATATTATTTTGGGGTTATTTTTAATTGGGTATAGAATCCCGTAGGGCCCTCCTATTTTTGGTATTTCTAACTGTAACGCTCGACGGGAAACAGAAGTCGAAAGTAGAAAATCAGGCGTTTAATTGTAATTGTAATAATATAATTACAAAAACATGACTGAAAAATCTCTGCTTGTATTCAAAATAAAAGTATTCCAGTGAATATTGTTTCCAGTAGGAATACAGTGAATAAGAAATATTGATCGCCTTCAAATGTATTACCCAAAAGATTTAAGAAATCGTATTGTATTATCATATCGGGCATTCGACGGCAATCAATTTAGTCTTTCGCTGAGGATTGGATTTGAATTATTGATCCATATAGGTACCGTTAGATAACTCATTCATATTGTACCAATCCAATTTAAATTTTAAGTCGCAATTTTTTCATATTTTTAATTGAAGTATACCTCATAGAAAAATTACACATTTATCTACCCAAATAATAATATAGTACCTACTTACATTTTCAGAACAGCCTTTATCTGTTTCCTTTCCTATAATAATTATTGAACTACATATTATTTATTTTTAAATCATGTTTACGACCCCCTTTTATGAATGAATACTATATAACTACCTATCTTTTATCTTAATTAATCACCGTTTTCGCTGCTCGAACGTTGAGCACACAATCGTCCACAGAGTAGAGGTTATCTCAACTGACGCTTTTTTATAAGAAATCATTATTAGCAATAAATTAACTCAACTCCATGGAGTGATGTTCTGGATTCAAACATATATTAAAGAAAACAACAACATATGAATTTTATTTATCCTGTCATCGGACTCGAATTCGTATTAAATAAGTGTATGAGTTCACTTCACTACTCCACCACAAGAGAGAACATTACGTTTGTTAAAATTTAGTGACCAATACTAAAAGTTTTTAATGCTAATAAAATATTTTGAAAACTTTTATTTTTACTAGCATTTATAAGCTGGTAGATCTACACATTATTAATACACTTCAAAAATCTCATAAGTTAAAATAGCTTTATAAGATAACTTTTGTAGAAGTATTTTTTTAATGCTGCTGAAAATTTATATTAATACATTATGTATGCATAAAAATGTGTATTAGGTAAATCATCACACATTTTTACGATTAAACTGCACCTCTATTACAAAGATAACATCTTCATACTATAAAAAAAACTTTACAACAATGTGGTTACATAGTTTACATGAATGGTTTAATGTAGAAAATTGCTAAAAAGAAACAAAAACCCAACTCTCTTCATTCGTATTTGTTATTACTTTTAACACATAGACCAGCGGTAGCGAACCTATGGCACGCGTGCCGCCAGTGGCAAGCGATATGATTTTGCATGGCACGCAAATGTTTCATTTTGAAGAGAAAAGAAATATTACTATTTTATATAAGAATATATAATAGTAATATATTATATAAGTAATATTTTTTTTTAAGTTTTACAAATATGTATATTATATTATTATATAAGTACTTAAGTACTTACTTATATTATAATATTAAATAACAATGACGACATACCCATGCGTATTTTCTTCGGTTTTTCATATTACGTTTAGGTACCAATCGATGCGCAAACGGAAACAACGAAATTCATGCATAAATAGTGACAAATCGCATTGTATAAAAAAATGCAGGCAAATCATTTTAAAGACTTATCATTCCGTTTATTGTAAATATACCATTGCATAAGTCGGTGGTTCTTGGGATCGGGGAATTAAGAATAAAAATATTCAATCAACAAGCCTTATGAAATTAATTATCGGCAGTCACTCAAATAATAATAACTGCTTGTTATTTTACCTCAAACATAATCTCTATAAATGGAAAACCGCACAGTGATGAAGAATATATTATGAAAGAAGATTGGTTGGAAAAATTATGAAAGATAGAATATCAATAACTCAATTGTAATTTTTAAACCTTTTTAATAGAATTCTTAACTATTTTTTTAGAAAACTTAAAAAAAATCGGCATAAAAAAACTGCTTGGCACGTCGGACAGTTGAGAACTTATATTTGGGAAATTTTGGCACGCGTACGTAAAAAGGTTCGCCATCCCTGTCCTAGACCTTTCGATATACCCATACGTCCACTCATTGATTTTGTTAGAAACAATATAAAATAAATGCATAACGCATGAACGAATGTTAACAATAATTTCTCCGTTTCTAAGTATTCTCAAGCATTCCTCGTACAATTTTAATAACGATAAAGGCTTAATTTCGAAGAGAACTCTTAACAATCTGTTCATAAATCAAAATGCTTGAAGTACGCGTAGATAATAATAATATTGTACCTAAATTAAATTATCTTAGAGCAGCGATTTCCAAACTGGAGGCGCGCCTCCCTGCGGAGGCGCGGAGTGTTGCTAAGGGAGGAACGAAAAGTTTAACACAATTCACTTAAAACCCGAATCCATATTTTTATACAGTGAAAGTGACGTGACAAATATATATTTGAATATGTAGATGTTGAATTTATTTACAATTGAAGAAAAAAATAATGTAGCCACAGGTGTGCAGTTTGCAAATGTATAGTTTATAAAACTGCCGCTTGTTATAAACTATACAAAAAACAGTCTTATAAAAGGTTGTTTGCAAACCTGTCTGAAAATATGGAGACAAATTTTATAATACCTCATTTCTACACTACTGTGAAGCGCGCTGGCTATCTCGTGAAAAAATGAAGTCTGAATAAAAGGGTCAATTGAAATTTGACGCAAGTTTGTTTGGGAACGACAATTTTGTTGTATTTGGTTGAAATTAAAAAAAAAAATGAGCAGATAAATCAATGCAAGGACCACTTATGCATTTACTGATTTAAAAAGACAAAGTGAAGGCATTCATAAAAATTTTGAGCTTTGGAAATCAAAATTACAAAAAAAAATAAGTTCGCCATGTGTCCACATTTAAATTATTTCTACGCCAGATATATATTGAAGCAAACAAAAATCTATTTACTGAGTTCTTGTTTAGTATGATAATGCACTTTTAACATTACTTTATTAATAGTTAAAAAGTCGCATGCGGCACTGTTCTGTTTCAGGGCTGTTAAATATTTTAAATATGTGGTTGAAAGATCTTGATCTCGGGGCCCGCTTCAGGGCCTATGATAGAATCCATTTGTCAATGAACGATGATAAATTTGGATTGACTACTATTGAAATTGATTGTGCTAATAAACAAGCACATTCTTCGCTTGAAAAACAAATTAATTTAAAAATGAATATATAAGTACTTTCATTTTTGTATTAGTACATTGTTGACTAATTTAGGTGTCTATATTATTTAATGAAATAAAGGGGGGGAGGCGCCAAGATTAGTTTTTTTTTAAAGGGAGGCGTAGTAACATAAAGTTTGGAAACCACTGTCTTAGAGTCAAAATTATCTCACATTAAACAGAATGGCTTGTGCAATATGCAGGAGTGCCATTATAAATTGAGTGCATAAATAATAACGTTCCATTTTCAATTAGCAGTCGTATTTTAAGTGCAAAGCCGATAATCGTCTTATGTGTTCCTATAAACAAGCTTAGAAAGTCATTAAGTGCACTTACAATAGCAAAACCTATGTAGAGAAAACAGGTAAAACATAATAATATACAAGAGCCCTCCTTAATATATACATAGATAATAATATTATAATCTCATTAGAGAGTATCCACTCAATATTATAAAGACTTATTGATAGGGACCTACTAAGGTTATCAAGTATGTTTTGTATACTCAGTATCAAGTCCATATATATATATATACTAATCAATCGTGGTGTATTATAGGCCATCCATGGACTGAAACCGTATGCGGTTTCGAACCATGTGCTATACTAAGCTTATCTTTTCTGGTCATGGAAATATATTTCCACAAAGTATATTATAAGCATCTGATCGTATCCGTGTATACCATACACTTACACTTACAAATTTAGTGAAAATATATTTTCATGAGCAAAAATCATAAGTTTAGTATGGCACACGGATCTAAACCGCATACGGTTTCAGTCCATGGATGGCCTCTTAGTAAGGTACTGGCCTTTCATTTGGGAGCTCCAGGTTTGACCCCGGTGAGGACACAATATATTTATGTGATTTTATCAAAGGTTGAGTGTTTATGATGGTTTCACTTACTTATATAACTAAATACACTACTTTCATTGGGCTTCTATAATTGTTATATTATTATTATTAATTATAATCTTTTGCATATGTAGGTATCTAGGTAGGTACAATAATTATTTGTTCCTAATTTAAGATAATTTAAAATGTATAAAGTATGTGTACCTAATAATAAAATAAAGATTACATTATTATTATTATATTAATGCATACAATTTGTATGTTTATCTACATACATTATGTTGGAGGTAAAATAATAAAATTATTATATCTCAATAATTTATGAACTTATCTAAGCATTAGAATTTATAGCCTTATAAAATTCTTCGAACTACACATGCACATAAATTATATAAACACCAAAAACTAAGCTTATCTTTTTACGCTTACTCACAATGAAGTGATTTATATTAATGAAGGGTTATAAATT
This sequence comes from Rhyacophila brunnea, assembly GCF_057557595.1. Lineage (NCBI taxonomy): Eukaryota > Metazoa > Arthropoda > Insecta > Trichoptera > Rhyacophilidae > Rhyacophila > Rhyacophila brunnea. The sequence goes on from NW_028233350.1 coordinate 27,521,149, forward strand.
ATATAATATTATTTAAGCATCTATATTTTATGCGCTTTAAATGATATGGGTCTCGCAATAAATCTATTGAAAATATATTTTATCTATTTCGATATTTTTAATTGTAATTTTCAATAATTTCTTACATATAAATAATAATTGATAGTTACAATTAATGACTAAACATAACAAAATAATTAACCATATAAAATAATACATATTGATTACTAATATCCAATAAGATATAAATTGATAGAACATAAATATTCGGAGAATCGTCGAATATTTTCGGCCTGTAAGAGGTAATAACGATTCGCGGGTCTTTTCTCATTACTGAATAATATTTTCGCAGACTATTGAATAAAGACAATCATTTTTCAAATAAATATCCTTTGAGACATTGAATTGGCCAGACATCTATCTTATGATATTATTAATCCGGGTCTCTTTTCGACCATTACTATCAATCAAATTAACGTCTGACATATTCCAGTACTACATCAATCCCGTATAAGCTATTAATGTCTATTAATATTGGCAGGTAAAACAATAGAGATTGATTGGATTATCATCCTTGATTAATGGAATATTTTACAAGATCCAGGGTCATGTCTTGGTGTAGATATACCTACATACCCAAAGTATTAACCTGCCCAAAAGTTTCTCTGTGATTCGCATACTCAATTAGTCTTGACTAGGACTTTTCAAGTTTTCCGATTGGATTTTCTCATGGTAGATTAATGTTTTTCACGATATGTATTCACCATAGCTTCAATTCCGTAGGCTTTGTTCGCTCTTTGAGTAAATACTTATACTTATTGGCAGTGGCGCACCCAGGGGGGGAGCCAAGGGGCCCTGGCACTCCCCAAAAATGAAAATTATCAGAATGATTTTAAACATTGAAATTGAAAGCCAATATACTATACCTTTGGGCTTTGACAAATAAAAACACGGCAAAAAAATGATTTGTAATAATTCTCCAGCACCCTTTTTAGAAAAAATTCTTAGATTTTAATTTCTAACACAAAAATTTCGAAACACTAATGTCAAGTTTTTTTAGAAACCCAATCCCTAATGGAACTGTCAAAAAATTCTCGGTGTCCACCCGAATACCGGAGTGGTGTAGGTCATGGCTGGGGAGGGCTGACAGGGCTCTAGCCTGAGGGCCCGGGCTATGGGGGGCCCGGCGTGTCGGGTTGACCAGATAAGTGAGATAAACACACATCATAAATTAGCTTTAATAGTAAAAAAAGTCGCCTGCAGCGCTATTATACTTCATGACTATGAACATTTTCAATTACTTATATAATTGTGCAACATATTTTTTGATTGTTATGTATCGATACTCGACAGCTCCATTATTAAAGTAGATGTAATAAAAATCGCCAATAATTCACTGTATAAGTACCTACCCTTAATTTGAACTAAAACACAATATGAAAAACGTAATGTAGTGTTTTACACTGCCTTTAATCTCAGCGGTAGGTAGGGGGACCCCAAATATCCTAGCCTGAGGGCCCGTTTTAGGATGTGGGGACCATGGTGTAGGTACACCGAGTGCAATAGACAAAAGACCGATAAACGAGAAATTAGGCTGTGAAGAAGAAAAAGAGCCTATAGGACTAATTTACATTCTCTTCCTTGGGCTCCCCCCAATATTAAATCCTGGGTGCGCCACTGCTTATTGGCATTAAAACTGCTTGCTTTCACCATTCAAGATAAACTCAACTCGATGTCAACAAAAAGATTCATTATTAATTTAATATTTACTAGATAGTTCCCATGCTATATGAATGTACTTTTACAATACGTAAATCATCTACCTACATAGTCAGACATCAGACATGAATATCAAAAATATTTACATTTTCCGATTTTTACAACCGTGTTAAAGATAAGAGTGGGTAGAAAAAGACAGCTTTCAAATGTTTAACAGATCAATCTTAATCATTTAGCTTTTCCCTCACCCCCGTTAGTTAAGACTGATTTTAAGTACCATTACTTACTATTATATATAAAAGAAAGAGATCATAAAAGTAAATATATTTTTTACTCAAATCTCATCAATGTGTGTTTATTAAATAAGTTAATTTAAACTAATTACTTCTGCATTCACTATTTTTTAATCTCAAAGTAGTATTTTTTTCTTAAATATTTTCAATAAAAATATTGCTAGATTTTTAAATTGTATGTAGTATTGAATAAAAAATATTACCAAGTGCAAAGGCATCAAAAGTAAAAAGAAAATATGAATCCTAGCCCCATCTATAAATCAAGTTGCTAATTATATTTTTTTACTATATCCCATTCTGATAAGAACATTTATATGAGCTTCCACGAAGTGGAGGTTTACATTGACAGATTTTTATTTGTACGAGAAATGGATTTTGGCCACTTGCTCAACCTATTACGTCCAAACGCACATTAAAAAACAATATGTATATTTTCCAAACCTCGCATTCGAACCTCGGACCCACGACATTATTAATCGATGCGTAAGTCGCTCGGCTATCGTAGTTACCAACCAATATGTAAAATACAAAGGTAGTATTCAATATATTCTTGACGTAATTTGAAACATCTAAAATAACATACCCAGTTAATAGGAATTTTTTGAAAGAAGAACATTTCGGTCGGTAGCTAAATTAGTTAATATCCCGACAAATATGTTTTGAACCCACTTAATTCAAGATTTATTCTAATACTTACATAATAATATAATATGTATATTATATATTTATGTTTATTTTCAAAATGATGTACATAATATTGTTTAAAATTATTCGTAAAAGCTGCGTAAGTATCTAACAAAATGTTACTACTCATCCTTACTCGAAAGTACATGGATATTAATTATTTAATTGAAATAAGACTTTATTATTAATTGCTAATGTACTGAGAAACGAAGATATTACCTTTTATGTATATTTGTAATAATTAATATAGAGTTCAGTTGAGCATTGTATTTTTAAATCACCTGCTCTATTCAATCTACATTAATTTAATTCACTGTTTGAAAACAACGTTTTAAATTAATGCTTAAAACTAGTTTAGCAATCATAACAAAAACAAAATTTAAATAATTCACGAAAAAATTACCTTGAGGCGAAATAAATCACGCAAATAAAGTGTCTCAACAATAATTTTCTCATTTTTCAACCTCATACCAAATGTGTAATATTTTGTCTCTCGAAATTAGACTATTTTCTTTTTCAAATTTTGCGCTCAGATAAAAAGAAAAATCTTTCTTCGTGTTCACCGTATATATCGCCATAAAACGTAACGTTTGATTCGACAACGCATCATCTACTCTGCATGATATATTTCGCGTATTACACGTATATATATATTATACCTATGCATATACGTGATACTATATTATTATTATTAAAATGATTCCGCATCAATACTTTACGACCTTGAGAGTTTAACCTTGATATTGAAGTCCACCATTGATACCATACGTTAAAATTACCATACGTTAAAAGAGAGTTTTTGTTGTCTTAAATTCTACAAAAAGTTGAAAGTATGATCTGTACGACGTCTGTCTCCATCGGAGGACCAAAATTTTCAAACATTCTTGGAGCCGATATAATATTATATATATTATTACTTTGGACGCTGAAGACGCACCTGGCGCGTAATGACCAGGCGACCGATCGATGTAATTAACTTGCATTTTAAAGGTGGTAATTAAAAAATCATTATCTAGTCAGCAGCGAATGAGATAACTCATTCGCTGTAGACTATTAAATTTTACTAAATTTATTGTGGCCCGAAAAAAGTAAAGTATACTAACAACAAAAGTTTACCAATAAACACTATACTTAAAAGTACTTTGATAATCAAAATTTATGTAAACAGAATGGTTTAACAATTCGAATTTTAGTTAGGCACTTAATAGTTTGGATTAAATTCAAACACCTCATAAAAAAATACTCGTTCATATTTTAACAAAGTGAATAGGGATTAATTTCTGTCAACTAGGTAGGTGAAATTTTTGATTACATTGGACGAATAACCAGATTTTGGTGATATTCCGATAAACATCCCGAATAAAACAACAGAAAGTTAAACATTAATATTTTAAATCTCGGCTACCTTTTACTTTTTTACAATATACCTAAGCATTAACTCACTACGTGGTAAATGGGGATTATTATTTCAGTATCAACCGGATCTGATTTCTGATTAAATTGGCACCGTCGTATCAAATGATAGTAATAATAATTTCATTTTAAACGTGAAAATTAATTACTTTGTTGATAATATTTTCACTTATACTTACTTGAGTGTATGTTGGTAGGTAAATTTTAAAATAATAGAACTACTTTAATATATTATACCGTTAATTTGTTTTTATTTCGTATGTTTAGGTGTTTTAACGGCCACAACCAGGTTAGACCGCGAGAACCAATCACAACACGCCCTCGAAGTCCAAATCTCCGATGGTTTCCTGTCATCCACTACGAGAGTCTTGGTTGATGTGACTGACGTAAATGACCATGCACCGCTATTCTTGGAGCAATACTACTCCGTGAGAATTCCTGCCACATCAAAACATCGGACCATGTTTCAGGTAACATAGCTAGCTCCTTTTATCAAATATGCAACAGATCAATTTGTTTACACAGAAGAAACCCAATTCTTTTCTTTCCACCATGTCCGATCCTAATAGGATCATATGGGCCTCCACAGAGTAGAGGTTTGAAATCCAATACGGTAAAAAAATTGTACTCCAGTTAGTTCGATACATTGATATACTACTGGATGAATCATATGCTTCTTAAAATGACGCCCGATTTTCAGCGACTCGGCCAGTGTTAAAACTTACTGTTTTAATATCAGCGGACTTAACTCGATATAAGCTCACTTAATATTTGTCTCGAAAACGACCTGGCAATAATTATGAGTAAGCCCGATCTAGCTTGCATCTTACTCTAATAGTCAGCGCATGACGACTTGCTCTGTCCGCTCAGACATGATTTTTTGGTAGCTTGCAAGCTTTGGGTTGCAGACACCCTTAGGGTAACTATTCCAAGAACACAAATTTAGTTTTACAGCCAAGGCAATACGGGTGAAATTCGGGAATCCATGTTAACGGTCTTAACGCATTATACCTACAAGGAAATATTATAAGACGATATGCGTAATATCTTCTTTTGTGGTACATTTTTAAAATGACACTTGTATGGGAACTCCTCATCTAGTAGTATATCAATGGTTCAATATCATAAAACAGTGAAACTTTACCGATTTATAGTGTTGTTATATTTTGTAAACCTCACAGACCAAAAAACTTTAGAAATTAGAAATTTTAAAATTAAAAATTCAATGAAATAAAACTAAAAACAAGATTTCTTCACAAAATAACAATGATTCCTAGTATTTAGGAGGTTTATAATGTTTTACATTCTATGGACACAATTTAAGAGGTATTTGTGGATTCATTTTCGAAATCATTAGACGTGTTGTATTGTATATGCAAGAATTTTAGAGAGAGGAATATAATATTTGATATTACATATTAGTATTTAACAAAAATCTATTTTTATACCAACAGATGATTTGAAGATAAATCAACAATATCTACTTTAATTAAATAAGTTTAAAATTTGCGGAACGCCCACAAAAGAAACCGATTGATAAGAAAGTGGGCAATAATACGCGATGTTATAATATAATAGATGTCGCCAAGTGAAATAAAAAGCGACCATTTGTATTTTAATAATATGTAGATGTAAAAATCGGAAAAAAAGTTCCGAGAAGACTGACAAAAGGTGTCTTGGTATTTCTTTACCCTGAGAATCTTGATATGGAGTAGGTAATACTGGGCTCAAACCGATGGAAATATGAGTAAACTAAAGAGAAATCTGAAGCTCCTTTGTCCGTCAGTTGATCAAGCCTAGCGTATAAAGATGATAATTAATAATTTAAATAGTTATATTTCTTATAGAATCAAAATCCATTAATAACAAAACTTATATGGTACACATTACATATAAGTACAATATTATTATGAAATACCCTATGTCTAAGTTTAGTATAGGTTGTATCTATCTACGTTTCATAGGATTATTTCTTCCGTATCGCATTCAAGTAATCCAGTGGACTTACAGATGGGTTGGAGGAAAATTGTGTGCCTCTTCAAATAATAATAGGGACTTTATCTCACTCCGAATTTAATAATGCTCTCATATATATAACTAGACGTATAATAACGGAAAACATGTAAATACATACAGCAAATATCTACATGTTTAACGGGGTAATTTTGGTACAGCCTATATAATATCTATAATGTGTACTGCCTACTTGGGAATCTCCTTAATATGTTATGAATTAGAATATTATCTACAATAAGTAAGTATTATAATCAAAAGGTTTATAACAATACTTTCGCAAATGTTTCATAAGTTTTGTGGATTTTTTTTAGAAAAAAATGCTTTTGTTCTAATATTTGTCATCCCAAGGTAAACCTGGGCCGTCGCAAGCAAACTCCTACATTCTAATGGTTACATACCTACATAATATTTAAGTACCATAAAACCAAAATAAAAATTATTTCGCCATATGTGACGTTTTATTTTTTTAAAGTTGCAATATACAGTTATTTGCTAAAAAATATGTAAAAATAATGTTATTAAAGTATCTAATAAATTGGAATTTTTAGGACTGGGAAATACAAAACTCAAAGTTTGTCTAGTAGGTACCTAAATGCTAGTATTTGTCAAGCTTAGCAAAACACAGCAAACAACTAATTTTAATTTTGCGACATACCAAAATAATTTGTTAAATTAAAATGGTTCCTTGAAATAATAACACATTAATTTGATCTTTATAGTTCTTTCAAAAATTTTCCGACACATTTGGCTAGAAAACACTCGTATAATCAGTAATAACTTGTTATGTAACTATGCGCTTACAGGTATTTATTATACAATTAGTGTTGAATAAAATTTCCATATAATTATGGCCATAATAATTTACCTATTTGATACCTTATGTATTTAAAAAAAAGCTATATATATCTACTAACCTAATTTTATTTCTTACATATTACTGTAAATATATTTTCAAGTTTCATCAATATGTACTTATAAATACCATAAAACTATAAATCTTAATAGATATATCTCAATATCAGTTTGTACTACGCTATTAATTGTTTTCAAGGTGCGTGTACTGGTTATGTTTTGGATATCAAAAAAAAAATATTCTTTTCTTAGTGCTCAATCTAAAGTAGCAGGTAACTGTATTAAAAACCAAATATCGCTCAAAACACAATACGGAGCGGGACATTAGGCTAATTGTGCTTAGTTTGATTCCAAGATTATATAAAACTGTGTGGTGAACAAAAGGCTTCTTCTCGAAGAAATTTTTAGAAAGAAATAAATCAATTCAACCAATGACATGTTTTAACTCAACTATTTATCCCAAGACGACTAACCTAACATACTCTGAACGCTCGTGAAAAAATAATGTTAATCAATCAAATTACTGTTGTAACAGGAAACGGCTGCAGTCCAGGATATTCATGAAGCGGAAATGAACGAAGACTCAATCTCTTGGGACGGCGCTGATTTAAAAGGCGTTGCAGTCTTCAGGGTAAAAGCTCTTTTGCATACTTAATATGTACTGTGATCATTTTATATTCACCTCTTTTTTATTATGATGATGTAATTACTATGGCTTTAAAATTGTCTTCATAAATTTCGTTTTTAAGTTTTTTGCACGTACGTGCTATGTGTACTATTTTAAACAATACCAATATCATAATAATAATGTTCTATCACCTAATAAGTTACTGTAAATACATACATACATTCCAACATTAAAACATAGTAATTATTAGTAGACATTTAAAAAAAATGACAGCGACATTTTTATTTATTAATATGAATGTAATCAAAATAAAGCAACATGTATTTAATCAACTTTAGTTAGGACTTTAGGACCGGATGTGTTCAATTATAAGTAGGTACATCGTAATTGGTACAAAACAATTCTTGTCATCTTAAAGTAATATTATATCATATTATTAGTACGTATTACAATTTTTTAATTGCCAATACACAATTTTACAAAATAATATTTATGAAAAAATCTTTAAAAAGTTATCAGTTGACTTCTTGACAAATGAAATCGATCGAGATCGTTATTAAATTATGTAGATTATTTACCGTATTTTGTTTTATTTTAATTTTATTACTTATTTACTGATTTTTTTACACAAATAATCCTAAAAAACTGTTCGGCACATACCAGTTATATGGCATCTACTAATAATATTATATTTTTTGTTAGTTGTTTTAACATTATTATCATGTTTTTTTCAGTATCAAAACTTTTATACTCAATATTAAACATGACATTAAGCCGCAGTGTGTATTAAAAATACATTTTTTTGAAAAATATACTATAGTATCTAGCTATTAACTTCGTTTTAAAATATCGTAGAAGCGTAAAATAATATTAAATAGAAAATATGACTGTAAAGATATATTTTATACATATTAATACCCTATCTCTGTTCTGCGTATCCATTAAATATTTTTTTTAAATCATAGAAACAAAAAGATGAAAGCATAGTAGAATATTTTTCACTGATACGATCCTAATATTCGGCATTCATTTGTTTTACCTATGCATATTTTTTGCTTTGTCATTTCCATTCTAGTGAGAATTTTCAAATAATTTCGAACCATTGTCTGCTTTTTAATGTTATATATTTTCAAACGAGTCACCATCCCGCCCTCTATATTATTTTCAAATTACCAACACAGTATTATAATACATACCTACATTCCAGGTACCGCACCTGTAAGGCAGGTACTACTAATAGGTAGATACCAATCTAAGTTTATCTACACTATTTATTTTGTAACTACTTAAAAACAAAAATATTAAGCAACCATGCTTATGAGATGCTTTTATTTCTTTGCTTTCCAAGGCGAGTTTTATGTGAATGGCTAACAAATAATCGTCTTAAACCTGTATGTCTAAGAAAAGAAAAATGAGTCATCAATACTTTTCAAGCGACTTAAATTTCAGTTTTTGTGTGAAATTTAGTGGCTTCGATTTGACTCGTTCCCTTACCCATATCCGCTAATATATAAATTAAAGTGTATTTATCATAACTTACTCATTTTAGATTTACATAATATTTGAGTGCAAAATCTAACAGTCTAAAATCACAGATTTTCAGGAGATTCAAAAGAAGATCACTTTGTAGTTTCTGTGTGAAATATTATAATAATTCAGATGTATTGATTCGTGTCAAACCTTTACTCATTTATGTGCTGTGGCACCGCCATCTTTAGATTAATAAAGCCTGAGCATAACTTTTTGCACAAGCAACGAGTGGTCCACTTTTCAGCTGTCAAAATCAGATCCCAGATTTCTTGACATATTGATTCGCCCTTTCTCGTTTCAAATTGAATTATAAGAAATTTTCAAATCAAATATATTAATTATTAGTGTCATTTATAAATAATATACATTCCTGTTATTCATCAGCTGTCAAAGTCAGACTAGTCCTTCATACAAAAACCGGTGGTAATATCGATTTCCTAAAAATATGTAGCATTGATCTATGCATCACATTTGTAGAAGGTGTGTTAATGCTTAAATGCTATTAATCATGTAACTCATCTATCTGAATCAAACCTGTAATTCTTAATCAAACCTGTAACCTGTAAAAATTCCCTGTGTAAACACGACAGATGCGTCAGTATGAGCACTCTATAGAACATGGTTTCCCAAACTATGGGTTGCGACCCACCAGTGGGTCGCGAGCGAATATTGAGTGGGCCCTCGCCACTGTATACATGAATTAAAAAATAGGAAGTGATAAATTTGATATTTCATTCAGCTATTTATAATTCCTAAATAACTTTGACGACTATTTTGGGGAAGAGATGAAAAATTTTGATTCGTTGCGTTGGATTTGTAACCCATTTAAAGACGACTTACCAACTAGTATGTCAACAAAAGCAAGTGAAGAACTCATTGATTTATCAGAAGATACGTCACTGAAAAATAGTTTCAATCGTAAACAGTTAACGAAATTCTGGCTCTCAGTTGCTGATAATTATCCTTGTCTGTTCGATGAAGCTATGAAAGTCCTCCTCCTCTTTACTACCTCATATCTATGTGAGGTTGGATTTTCGGCTATGGTTATCATTAAAACTAAATACCGAAATAAATTGGATATATCAAACTCACTGCGATTAAAAATAACTAAAGTTGAAATTGATGCTAAAACTGTAATGAAGAAAAATAAGAAACAAATACATCCTTCCCATTGAAATAACTTTGTAAAAAAACCTTGCAGGTGTAGGTATTTTAGTAATATTTTTTTTATTTAAGTTGTGTTTCTTATTTCAACAGTCTTTCATTCATATTGGTAACACTTATAAAAAATATTTTTTTTATTTCAATTAGAACAAATAAGACAGCATTAAGTAGTTCCACGACTCGCCACTAGGGAATCTGAGCATTAAAAATATGTATGCCCTCTTTTCTCTAAGACAGCTAAGAGGTGGGTTGCAAGATTGGAAATTTTTGTTAGATGGGTCGGAGCCCAGTCAACTTTGGGAACCACTGCTATAGAACAATGACAGGTCATCCGTAGACAACAACGGGAGGGGCGAAAAGGTAGTCGTTGTGAATGTATCGGTTTTCTACTTGAGTCGGCAATGGCTGTGGTTAATTTGGCACATTCAACTCATTTTATCGTTTTTACGACTTGTCTCTCTTTTTCTTTTCATACATATTTTGAAAAGATAATAATTTTTACCTACCTTCACATTGCGACAACTTAATATTCCGTGAATATGGGAAACATAATAACAAACCATTTTTTTAATTTAACTAACATGGAGAATCAACATCATATTGATTGTGTATTTGAATTTTTGGGGAATTGATATTTTTAATGAGTTTTCTTCTTTCCTCTGCTTTTCTCTATGGAATAGGTAATAATCATAGAAATACAAATAATAATTAAATAAATGATCAAGTAACAATCCTCGTCAACGTCTTTTACACTATATTACGTAATTAATCTCTTTTGTTTGGTGTTAAATTTGTAGCTTCCAGATTAGATTGTTAATTATAAATTTCATTAATTATCTAGGAGGTATGGTACGCGGCTTCTTGTAGTATTAAAAAGAAAAAATCATACGCAAAGCACAACACCTCCGTGTAAAATATGTAGTGGCATAACAGTTGAAGGATTTATTTCTTTTTATAATAACCGTATACATTCACAAGATGGTGGATACAGTACAATCCTCCTTAATTGCCACTGTTTGCAAGGGTTATAAATGAATTCAACATTTTATTGTCTAGTCATCTGATAAATGGTGGAGAATTTTTTATTTTTTTAATAATCCACGTTTCTTTTGTGTTATATTCAATTTTTTTTCGGTAAAATTATGGTACCACAATAAATCTTTTTTACATGTTCGTTTTGTATAATATTATTCAGTTTATGTAGTATAAATATTAGGTTCATTGATATCCAGTACATTGATATCCAGTAACATTGAACATGAAGCATAAATTAGAGAAAAAATATTATAATAATTTATTATTGCGGTGAGTTTCTTTTTCTTGACATGATAATGAAAAATTTTGTGTACCAAATCTGTAATTACTAAAACAAAGTTTGACCCATTTAAATAACATATTATATTTCATTGTTATTTTACAGCCATATTATTTGTTCTCGAATTTCATTTAAAATTATTAAATGTTCAGTTTTTTTTTTATACTTACGTAGCCAATAAAATATCAAAAGTTGGTAGGTATACAAAATATCGAAGAAATGAAATCGGTAACCATATATTTTTATACCTACTATAAAACGGGTTTCGCAAAAAATATACAGAAATGAAAAAATAAAAAACTTAAATCAATTCCATCAAACTCCAATCAAACTCCATTAATAGTATGACGATTTAAATCCTGGCATGCACATATACGTACGGAAATGTACACAATAGTGGAACAATTTAACCTTGAACATGCGTAAAATAATATACGATATCTTCTAGTACAGCGATACTCAACCTGCGGCCCGCGGGCCTTATGCGGCCCTTTAAGCTTTTATGTGTGGCCCGAAACACATTTATTATCAGGAATTTCGTATATCTTGAAATTCGTTTCGATTTTGACGCACAGATAGTGACATCCGAAGAGGATTGTCATTATGGTCCACATCAGATCTGGTATAAGAGTGTTGCAATTGTACACGATTAATTAAAAAAACACGCATAATTTTTAAAATCTCAAAAATGTTTTGTAAAAAAGGGGGGGTTTCATGATTTTTTTCGTCACACCAGTAGTGATGTGGCCCGCGTTACTTTACAAATATATGTATTTGGCCCGAAGAAAAAAAAGGTTGAGCATCATTGTTCTAGTAGGTACCAGCAATCAGGCAGGGCGATGCGATTATTTTTACGGTTGCTATGTCTCAACTGTACTTACATCGAGCCTATTGCATCGGTTTCTCTCGCTCGACGCCGCTCCGACTATGTTTTGTTTGCTGTCAAAAGCTGTCTTCAAAATCGTCAAAGTACTAGGTATTATATATATAGTAGGTAGGTATATACACTGACTTTGACAGGATTTAAATTTCTGTAAGCAGTCCTGGAACTCATCTTCTGGAAAATTGTTGATCACTTGTCTTGTTTCACATTCTGTTGGATAGATATCAGTTATATTCATATAGCTTTAAAATACTGATATACCCGTTAGAAATCTTCCTCCCTTCAGGGTAGCTTGTAATTTTGGAAATAGCCAGAAAGGAGCCAAGTCAGGTGAATAGACAAGATGATTTAATTCGGTAATTACTTTTATAACCAGGAAATCTCTCACAGTGAGCCAACTGTGGCTTAGCGCATTGTTTAACTTCGGTTAGAATTAGCATAATTGTTTCTCGATTAATCTGGAAATTATTCAGTCATCAATCTCACACTTAATCGTCTGTCACGCTGTGTCACATCTCACACTCTATATTAGCGTCATTGTTATTTTTGGTTGTCCGCTTCTGTGGTCATCATTATGGTTTATTTAATACCTCTATGGTGGTCATCCATCACATTTCGCTCAATTTTGAATCCCTTATTCCACTTAAACATGGTTAGTCGAATTTTTCATCGTTTCAGTACCGCTTTTCCGATGTTAACATAAAATTTGAGGCTAATACGCTGCTCTAAATTTCCATCAAGCACCCACATATATCAGACACTTCAGTTATCTATATATTATAACAACTGCCTTATCTACTTGAGATTTATGTTCAACACGTATACTGACGTCATTTCTGCCAATCACTACTCTATCATAATCTATCGTATCTACTGTTTTTTTTAATAAATAAAATATTAAAATTTTAAAAACTATTAGTATTTATTAATTATCTAACAACTAATTCAACCGAAAAAAGAAATATTAAGTTATAGAAAGATAAGGTTAAGGTTGAGTTAAGGTTGGGTTCCTCCTTAAGACGGTACTTCAGTGAAACGGCAAATAATTTTCAACTATAGGTGCGACGAAATTTTGGACTCGCTGGCAACCGGAGAGCGAACGTCGAGCTGTGAATACGTCAATTTGTTTCGTGATGACAACGGGGGTATTAATAATTCTTAAATCGTGTAAAGATGACGAAAAGCGTTACACATTTACTTGAAAAAGAAAACATGTCAATGAATATATTATTATTGTTACTAATAGAACAATAAACAAAACATTAAATGGACGCATGTTGGATTTATATGACAAATTATTTTTCGTTCGGCACCCGTCATTTGCACAATCCGCGCATCGCCTAGCCACGATATTTCTAAGTGAAATGCAATGCTACCCTAAACACGGAAATTCGCTTAAAGATGATTTCAAGTTAAACACATTTTTATTTTCAAGAAACGTTTCTTTCATTTGAACAAAAAATAAATTAAATCTTACCTCAATTTTCGAGGTAAATTAAAATCATAAAAACAATTATCAAAAATGTAGGTACCAATAATAAAATGTCTCATTTATCTGTCACAACAGTATTTCTTAAATTTTAATAAATTATATATTTAAAAAATATATATAGGTATATTAATTTAATGTATTGATTGTCATATTATTTTGTCGATGGGTGCCTCTACTGTAGCCTCTAAGTAACCACTGTACATTGTAACTAACATTACCAGTTTCATTATAATATCAATATAAACAATATTTACTCACTTGGACTCATAAGTCTACATATTATACATAATATAATTTAACATAATAACATATTATTATAATTTATTTTTTTACTTGAACTTGATAAATTTGAGTTTTGTATATAGTGACTTTATTTTAATATTATTCATATTTTGTATTTTTTCAGGTACTTGCTTACGATGAAGACGAAGGTGTGAATGGAGAAATAACCTACACCACTAAACCAGTGAAAGGCAAAAATATCTTTCACATAAATCCTAAGACTGGTGTCGTCATTTGCAATGCAAATCTTGAGCCAGGAAGTTTCCATGAGTTGAATGTAAGAATATAATCTCATTTCTTCTGTAAAATTTTATTTTTAATTGCTCTTATATTGTATACACACAAATATAAATTTTATCACTCTGTATAATTAATATCAAGTTTAATTAATTAGAAATGTATTTATTTTTTTAATTAATTAATTAACTAATTAAAATAATATCAAAAGTAGGTACATTTATAAAGTATAATGGTTTACATATTTCTGAATAAACAGGAAAATAACCTTCACTTTGTTCTGATTGGCAATATTATTAAGGAAATTATTAATTACGATTTTTAGATGCTTATCCCATTTTCTTCCCTAAATTCAATCACAAATTAATATTTTATTAGCTTCATTATTATCACTTGGAAACTGTGATTAATATTTTATCCGGTTGGAAACCAAAGTTTAATAATATGTATTAAAAATATAAATTTTTGTCGACTACCGCCATCTAGAAGTTAAATATTAAGTACCAGGGTGGGTCAATAAGTCCTTAGAAAAGCCGACAGGTGGCGCGTCTAGTACTGTAAGCGGTTTGTTTTCATGCAGCGGCACTACCGATTCAGTATGCTCAATGCTGCGAAGTTTCAATCAGATTGGTCGGGTTGTTGTGTGTTTCTCATACATTTAAAAAAAAAAATTGCTTGTTTACAAAAATGGAGAAAATTGAGTTTAGAGCTGTTATTAAACATTTTAATATAAAAGGGTTAACAGCAAAGGAAATAAAAAATGAGTTGGATTTAGTTCACGGCATATCTGCTCCTTCACTTGCAACTATTTATAACTGGTTAAATGAATTTAAACGTGGTCGTACATCAACAAAGGATGAACCACGCTCAGGACGTCCTGTAGAGGTGACTACACCAGAAATGATCAATAAAATCCACGATATGGTGTTAAGTGACCGAAGATTAAAGTTGAGTGAGATAATTGAGGTTACAGGGATCTCAAAAGGTAGCGTCATTTCTATTTTACATGACAAATTGGGCATGAAAAAAATTTCTGCAAGATGGCTGCCGCGTTAGCTCACAGTCGACAATAAACGCAATAGGGTGGTGGCCTCTAAAGCCCTGTTGTCGCTCATGCAACGCAATCCGGATGAATTTTTTCGTCGCTTTGTGACTGTAGATGAAACATGGATACTCCCGAGACGAAAGAACAGTCAAAGCAGTGGATTGCGAAAGGCGAACCATGTCCAAAGAAGGCGAAAACCGTAAAATCAGCTGGTAAGGTTATGGCTACTGTATTTTGGGATGCACGTGGAATTATTTTCGTTGACTATTTGGAAAAAGGAAAAACAATAACAGGGGATTATTATGCATCTTTATTGGACCAGCTAAAAAACAAAATTGAAGAAAAACGGCCTCATTTAAACAGGAAAAAAATCCTCTTTCATCAGGACAATGCCCGTGTTCACACATGTGGACGATCAATGGCTAAAATTGAAGAATTGAAGTTCGAATTGGTCGACCACCCACCGTATTCGCCAGATTTAGCCCCCAGTGACTTTTTCCTTTTCCCAAACTTAAAAAAATGGCTAAGTGGACAACGTTTTTTTTCAAATGAAGAAGTCATCGATCGGACAAATGCTTATTTTGAGGACCTTCCGAAAACTTATTTTTCTGACGGTTTAAAAAAAATTGAGAAACGTCTAACCAAGTGTATTGAGCTCCAAGGAGATTATGTTGAGAAATAAAAAAAAATACAAAAATAAAAACTGTTTTAATCAAGGCCTGAACAAAAACGATGCATGAGTGCGAGTGAGAAAGTATTCGGCACCCTTATAATCTCTGCGACACGCGCTAGAGTAAGATAAAAGGTCTACATATTTTTGAGTCAGTTTCCAAAAGTATCGCTGGCAAATCGTGGTGAATCGCTTCACGTAGCATCGATAATCTGCGAGTTCGTGTTGCTAAATTTGCTATTTTTTGTGTTAAACATAAAGTCAGTGGTATATATTTTTAGTTAATTAAGTAGGAAAGGTGGTTCTGCGTGTTGTATTAAAATATGGTAGCCGTACTGATAAGCAAGAAGATGGTATTACGTTTCATAGGTAAGTTGATACATGTTCGTGACAATTTATTTGTATATTATTATTTATTTTAATATCAGTGACCTAGTGTTTCTTTAAAATAACTTAAATTATGGATATATTTACCTAATGGTTGCATTTTGACCGTTTAAAAATACTATATAACGTAAAAAAATATAAAAATATATTTTAATTCTGAGCGTCTAGTGCGAGCACTTTGGGCGAGCACTAGCGACATGGTCTATGGTCTCGAACATTTGTAGGCGAATGCGTTCGCTCGTCCACAAACCAAACGGACGGCACGTAGCTTCATTTAGCAATGCAACGGGTGGCGTCTAGATGTATCGATAGTCTATGGTTTTAATGCTTTTTTCTAAGGAATTATTGACCCACCCTCGTAACATAAAATGTTTTATTAAATTTTCAGATCCGTGCATCAGATAATGGCATTCCACCAAAAGTTAGCACGACTCGCGTCAGCATAGAAGTTGTGGCACTTGTTGAAGATTCCCTCCATCCTCCAAGAATTCAGAGCTCTTTGCAAGCCATCAAAGTCACCGAGTCCGATAAAGTTGGGTTTCTTATTTCTCCTATTCAAGCGTTTGATGATGACAATGATACCTTGTGGTATGATATTGTCGGTAAGTAAAGATTATTTTTATAACAAATAATATATAAGCAGTTTAAAATGTGAACCAGTTAATGCATATTTTAAATTTACAAATATTTTTTTTTACCTTGTCTAGGATAGGACAAGGTAAAAAAAAGGTCATATTATGGGCCTCCACAGAGTGGAGGTTTGTAAACAGATTTTTTTGTTTTTACTAGAAATCAGAAACTTGCTCAACCTATTAGGTCCATACTCTGACTCCAAACACAAATTGAAAAACAATAATGTGTATTTAACAGACCCAGGATTCGAACATCGGACCAGGACATTAAAAGCTGACGTGTAAACCACTCGGCACAATAATAGTTTAATAATAGAAGAAATAGTTTTGAGCATTCACATTTAATATTATATTAGTATGTTACCAAACAGGATACAGTTGTCAATTAAATTTGATTTTAATACTTTAAACAGCTATTGTATCTTGTATCACACAAATCTCATTAAACCTAGCAAAAATATTATCATATTTATCATGGACATGCTAAAACACATTTCTATTTTCATACTTTATTAGCCGGAATATTTCAAAAATGTTTCAGACTTTTCAATAACAATATTAAAAATTATCTTGTATTGCAGATGGAGATCCAAGAAATGACTTTTATATCGGTCATGAGAATGGTAATGTATTACTCGCAAACATGCTGGTGTGGGAAAGACAAAACAATTACACACTCAATATCAGCGTTACAGATGGAACATTTATTGCGTACACAAAGGTAATTTATTTATCCATGGATTATTTCTAAACACAAAATATTATACTGTACCTACTTAACCATTAATATGTGCAGATATACAAAGTCATGAGAAATCAACCATCTTCACCTCCTTTTTTTGTAAATGCATTTTCTTAAATATGCTATTTTTAAGTAGATAGCTAATCAGTAATGACTGCAAACTTGAAAAGTGTTATTTTATATTACAATTTTTTTTTTTAAATGACTTCATAGCCCTGATGAATTGTGTGCACGTCATTTTTCAGGACACAGTTAATGCACCTTTAATTATAATTTTCGTTTGCATAATACTTCTATTTTTTTTAGCTGAACATTATCGTAATTAATGACATCAATGACAAGTCACCTGCGTTCAGCCAAACTTTGTACGTCGTTAATGTTTCTGAGAACTTTGCTGGTGGAGGACCAGTTTTATCACTCCGAGCTACTGGTCAAGATACTCTTTTATACAGCCTTCACAACACACAGAGCCCTTCGTCTTTGCATATATTCAAAGTTGATTCCTTAAGTGGTGATATCACAATCAAAGAGCCGCTGGATCGGTAAGATATAAACTTTATATTGTCATTTTCATAAAAATATATATTATTTTTAATGTTAGTTCAAGACAGTGACCCACCAGTTAGAAATTAAAGATACCATATTATAATTATTATCACTGTTGCTTTACAGGGAAACTATGGAGAAGCATCTTCTGACTGTGATGGTGCGAGACCAAGCAATCAAGTCACAACGAAGCTACGCTAGAGTCCTAGTGAGAGTATATGACCATAATGATCATGCGCCAGAGTTCAACTCAAAAATTATCCAAGGAAAAGTATTTGAAACTTCATCTATCGGTACTTCAATAGTAAAAGTGCAAGCGAGTGACAAAGACAAGGGTGCAAATGCTATTATTGTCTATTCAATAACAAGTGGTAAGTTAGTAATAATATATCATTTTAAAATATCAAACTAGTGAAGATGAGAATAGAAAGAGAATAAAATAAATTTACATTATCTATCTCTTTTCCAGGAAATTTAGGAAACATCTTTTCAATTAACCCAGAGATGGGTGACATAACGTTAGTTCATGAATTGGATCTCAACAGTGCTTTTGAATACATGCTTCAAGTGAAAGCCTCAAACCCCGGTTCTGATCCACTAGCGACTACAATTCCTGTCCATATAATGGTCACAATGGCTGATAATGCCAAGCCAAGGTAATTAAAGCAGTCTTTTCATCTGACCCAACATTATGAAATGACAATCCATTATAAAATTAGCATGCAACATTCATTACTATAGTTTTTTACAAACTTAACTACATACTTATGCAATTTGTATGCAAAAGTACTTATACATGACGACCATTTTATACACTGAATGATGTCAGTTTAATATGCTTGAACTATGTTGTTCAAAATGAAATGAAAAATACGTGACTGGTTGAGACTTGCACAAGTCTTTGCTACACAAATACACTTATACCTGCACTAGTATACAGTATAGATATTCAAACATTTTCATATAAGTTCAGCCAAAAAATTATAATTATGATGATACATACACGCATGTATATTTATACAAAAAAAATGTGCATGTATATTGTATATTGCTCGAGTTAGAAGTCCCATGCTGGATGTTTTGCGTGCGCAGCAGAGTGGATTTGTCCCGGGGAAGTCCTGCTCAGAGCATATTTCAACTCTCCGATGCCTCCTGCAACAGTACCAAGAGATGAATATACCTGTCGCCTGCTGCTTCGTGGACTATGAAAAGGCATTTGACAGTCCTCATCGTGAATCTCTGTGGCAAATTCTGCTAGGCTATGGTGTCCCACGGAAACTGGTTGCCGTGATAAGTGCTCTCTACACCAATACAGAGTGTCGCGTGAGAGCAGCCGGAACATCCTCTGACCTTTTTGAAATCACGTCAGGAGTCAAGCAAGGATGTGTACTTGCGCCCTTTCTTTTTATCATCATGATGGATTTCATAATGCGTAAGACGGTTTGCCCCGACAGTGGGATACGCCTACATCATGATGACACAAGCGATCTATGCGAAGAAAAACTGTGCGACTTGGAGTATGCAGACGACGCAGTCGTGTTTGACTCGACGATCGAAAGGTTGGAGGTGACCGTGAACAGGCTAGCCGCGAACTCGATGCGTGTGGGTCTTCATCTGAATGCCGCTAAGACCAAATCCATGTGCAGTGCTGCTTGCATCGACGCTGACACTCCTCTGCGGGTTTCTGGTCTGCCCGTCGAGCTGGTGTCCAGATTCAAATACTTGGGTGCCACGGTTGCCGATGATGGTGGTATTTCTAGTGAGCTTGGAATCCGCATGGGTGTGGCGGGCTCTGCGTTCAACCAACTTGGAGTCGCATGGAGGTCAAGGCTGTATTCTGTGAGGACCAGATGTCGTTTGTTTAACGCGTGCGTGCTACCTGTGCTCCTGTATGGCTGTGAGACATGGCATCTTACTAAGCTTCAAGAGTCTCGGCTTTTGAGCTTTGAGAATCGATGTCTCCGCAGAATCTTAGGGGTACATTGGTACGACCGCGTTACAAACACCCGAGTTCGTGAGCAGACACAACAGCCTTCGGTGATTGAAGTTATCACAAAGAGACGAATTACGTGGCTGGGACATGTATTCCGGATGCCGCCAAAGAGTGCGGCACTTCGTACCCTTGTGGCACAGCCTCAAGGGTTCCGTCGCCGTGGCCGGCCCTCCCTCACCCTGCAGCGATGCTACAAAAGTGACCTACGTGCTGCAGGTCTGACATGGCGGGAGGCACAGGATTTGGCGATGGACCGAGGGAAGTGGCGCCAACTTGTGCTTGCCCTATGCCCCAATGTTGGGACGTGACAGGGTGAAAGAAGAAGAAGCAGTTATGTTTGTAGCTGGCTTAAGAGAAGGCAGATTTATAATGCAGATCTTTTGAACTATCAATTATTAGTTCCTCTATACAGGCCCGGTTTTAGAGCAATTGGACTGATTGGGTCCAATCATGTTTAGCGCTCTGGGGCCACATGTCTCACGAATGAAACAATAAATCTAAGCTCCTTTTAAATTACAATAAAATATTTTCGAAAACATATATCTTACATATAAAACAGCCTTTAAAGATGTAAGAATTCTTGGGGAAAAAATCAGAATGACATTTTCTAATAAGTCTATTGAAAAACATATTCAAATTAGCTCATTGATATCGTGGTAAATGCATTACAATACAATACTGGTAGCAGGCGGCCATTATTTTGATGTCTTTTGATTTTATTTACTATTTAATTCTTACTGAAGATGCAAGGAGTGTAAATTTTGAATAATCATGGGTAATTTGCCAATAGAAAAGCAAGAAAATTCTCCATCTTGATAAGGCAAGTAGTTATATTAACACAATATTCCGTTAATTGTTATAATAATATAAGGTATAAAGTAATGAAGGTTTTACAAAATATTTTCAAATAAACTATTCTCACTAATCAGTGTCCCCCCTCAATCGTTTTTGTAAGGGAAAATAATATTTCTAAGGGCCTCACACACACACTGCAATCGGGCGTCGCACTTTTTCCAGGACCCGGTCTGTCTCTATGAGAAAACTTTTTAATAGACTATTAAATTATACTGTATTGAAATATTTTCAGGTTCCTAAAGCTATTATATAGCTCAGATATTTATGAAAATGAACCGCCTGGGACATTTGTGGAGCATTTGGAGGCAAGGAGCACATCATCGCTACTATTTGACATAGTCAAGGGAAATACTGACAATGTCTTTGACATAAATCCATCGACAGGTGTCATTGTCACCAGATATCCATTGGACTATGAAAAGCTTCAAATTTATAATCTCACTATTTCAGCTACCAATATGGTATGTCAAATATTATTTAAAAAGAATGTTCTTAATTCCTTTATGAGTATTTTGAGAAGATGATTTAATAAATTATTTTCTTTTCCCAAATTCCAGGGTAGCGTTTCTACACAATGCCATGTTGTCATTCATGTATTGGACCAAAACGACAATCCTCCACGTTTTTTGAATAATACATACTATGGAAGTATAGCAGAATCAGCACCAATTTCTTCATTGGTATTTTCTAATGCAAGCGCTCGTTTGGTAATATCTACTGATGACTTAGATTCCGGAATAAATGCATTGAGAACTTATGAAATAGTTGAAGTCTTAGCGAGGAAATATTTTCACATTGATTCTACAACCGGGGCCATAAAAACAATCAAACCTTTAGATTACGAAATGTATGAATCGTTCAAGTTTCATGTGAGGCTTTACGATATGGGGAAACCAAAATTATCCTCAGATACAGTCGCACAAGTGCAGATTGAAATACTCGATGTAAATGATTGTCCGCCGAGGTTCGACCAACAGGATTACAATGTTACCCTGTTATTACCGACATATAAGAATGTTGCGATAATAACCCTCACCGCTACGGATGCTGACACTATTCAAAAAAACAGTCTTAAATATGATATCATCGACGGAGATAAGAAAAATGTCTTCGCTATTGATCCCGTGCACGGGACTATCATTGTCTTACAGCCTGATAAAATAAAACAACTTCATAAACTGCACGTCCGAGTTTCCGACGGCAAACATTCCAGCATTGCCCAAGTCTATATATCAGTTGAGGAATCGGAAAGCTCAGGATTGAGATTTCAAAAGACTTATTATGAAGGAAACGTAATGGAAAATTCAACTAAAATTGTGACCGTCATTGTTGTTAATGTTCTAGGCAATGCTCTTAACGAACATGTAAAATTTCATATACTTAACCCGACCGATATGTTTACGATCGGTCTGACTTCTGGCGCTATACAGACGACCGGTGTAAAATTCGACAGGGAAACCAAAGATAATTATTTGTTAATCATTGAAGCAAAAAGTTTATTAGAATCGGTCTACAAAAAGGAAAATATTACTCCTAGAGTAGTTCACGTTGTCGTAAACGTAACAGTCATGGATGTCAACGACAACTGTCCGATGTTTGTAAATCTGCCATACTATGCGATAGTGTCAGTTGACGATCAGAAGAGTCAGGTGATTGCGAAGGTCCACGCAATCGATATGGATAGCTTAGAAAATGGTGAAGTTAGATATGAAATGAAAAGAGGACACGGAGAGCTATTTAAAGTTTGCCGGAAATCTGGAGAAATATCTTTGAAACAAAATCTTGAAGGGCATAACAAAGAATATCAACTGATCATCGGAGCTTATGACGGAGGTCAGTATACATAACTACCTTCTATTATATACTAAATGTGTCATATCAAGGAAAAGGGAGACAACTTTAAGCACATGAAATTTAAATAATATATAACCACTTTTCTATGTAAGAAACATGAAGAACACTTTCCACTGTACTGAACTTCAGTAAAGAAATAGCTAAAAATTTTTTTTATGCACATTTTCTGCCTGGTCTCCAAGATGGTTCAATTCATAATATCATAAAGCCCAGCTTATATAAATTAATCGCATGTATATGCACTCATTAATTCCTGTCAATACACAGAGTCACTATCCTTATGTGCAACGTCACTCTGCACCAGCCCCCACTTGTTTTGGCAACCCTTCTGAGTGATTCTTCATTAGATGTGTAGTTGTTATGTAGGCTTCCTTATTAAATTTTATGAAACGATAGTTACTTCATATGATGTAACTGTCCAATCTGAATATAAACAAAATTTTAATTGTTTAAATGCGTGCTGTTAATAAAATTATGTATCAGTCCAGATAGGTAATGAATAATTAATACTTAGGGTAGCATATCACTTGTTTTTTGTTTAATGAGACTAAAGCTACTCAGATGGTCTGTACAATTTGTTCGTATTAAAGAATGACACCAATTAGCGATTAACATATTAGCGACGGGTGCTTATGGAACCTTAATCGACGCAGAACGTACCAGGGCAATAATATTTTGTCTGAGTGTGTAAATATGGCTTTATAATGCGTAAGGTTTTATTTATTAGTAACTACTTATATCTTAGGACAAAAAAATCGCAGACAATTAATGTTTTTTATGCTTTCTGCTTGTATTATTACAGGAGTTACCCCTTGCTATAGTGAAACAACAGTGAATGTGAAAGTTGTTGATAGATCTATGCCAGTCTTCGATAAACAATTCTACTCTATGAACGTCAAAGAAAATGTACAAGTTTTGAGTCCTTTAGGAGTTCCTTTACAAGCTTCTTCCCCACTAGGACGTAAACTAATATACAGCATTGTACATGGAAATGAACAAGAGAAGTTTACTCTGGATTTCAATGCTGGTAAATAATATATCTTATTGCTTACTAACAACATAACTTATTGCATATAAATTTCTCAACCAGTCATTTCAGTCATATTCTGTAGCTACAGCAGCTCAGTATCTGAAAAACATATACATAATATACTTTTTATTTCATTCGCTCTACGATCCGGTGTGGATCTTGGATCTCATATCCTGAGATTTCTTATCAGTTTTCTACAAAAATGGTTGTCAGCCATCTGCTCAACTTATTAGATTCATGCTCTGGATCCAAACACACTAATAAGGTTTAATTACAATATCGAATGTTCTGTGATTATTCCACCACATTCGCTGTCTCGATGTATATATAGTTATAATATCTAAATATACCATCGGCGGCAACTTTCTATTAGATATTGGAAACGAATATGTAACAACATTTCTGTTTCTCAGATGCTTATCTACAGTAACTACTGTACGACAACATTATTTAGGCGACAACAGGAAGTCGCCCTTGTCGCGAATAGAATATTTCACAGTGTTGTCATTTTTTGAGAAAACATCCCGCGAAATTAGGTTTTAAGTTTATATCAATTCTATTCTCAGTAAGTTTATAAGTACATTAATTTATAAGTCTAATTATTGTTCAATAAATATCAATAGAATTTTTTTTTCTAATAATTTCACCTCTTAATTATTACTATTATATTAGGAAAATTAATACAGCGTAATTATTGAATTTGGAAGGAAATGTATCATTGAACCCACATTAACTGATAATATTGCTGCAGGTATTTATTAATTAAATAACTAGAACACAAATTATGACTAAAAAAGTAGAAGTGAAAGAAATAACATATTCAATATTATATTGATGACCCATGTTTTATAATTTACAAATGATGTCTTTATATCGTATTTTTAGTAAAATTGTTGTAGAAACACATACTGTGAAAATAATTTTCTATAAATTAAATTATATCCACCTTACATAAATTTTAAAACAATATGTACCTACCTACTTATCGGTTTAAAAATACAAGGACAATTCATTAACTAACTAATGATCATTTATACTTAATTATTATACGTCTAAAAATAATAATAAAATAGATTACGATACACATAACTTTATAATATACAAACATAATTTCCAGTATTTGGGGAAATATTTCTAGTATTACAACACTGAATTTTGACATACCTGACATGACAGGAACCCGTAAAATGGGCTTGTTGAAAGTATTTTATAGGCTCGCCTTTTAAATACGACTCTTTTTCTTCTTCGCAATAAATCAAAAGTTTACTGATAATAATTCGAACATCATTTCGTATTGTTTTAGACATCTTTTGAATATAAAAAGCTTCAAATTACGTCAATTGATAGATGCGTCCAATACGAAGTGTCAAAAATGCAATGAATAATTTGGGGGCGTTCCTAATTTGAAACCGGAAGTTCGATTAGCTGTACTGGATGGGATTGTAGTTCACAGATTTGCCACGTAGCCAAGATGAAGTTGCCGGACAATACACTTTGATATATTATATTTTGCTATTAATCTCGAATAATAATCTCAGCTCAAAACAAGAAAAATATATACTTCTCGTTTGGATTAAAAATATACCTACCATTATCTTATTTTCCAAATGCATCAGCACCGGATATCAATAATGGACCATGTAAGTATCTAAATTGTATTATTAATTATAAAAAATTCACAGCGCAGTATTAAAATAGACCACATAGAAATGAATTACACACCTTGGAGTTAAATATATATGTTGCCAACCAGGGGCGGATCAAGTCAAGTGCCCCCAAATTCATGTTAGAAAAAAAAAAACATAGAAACTCTCATTAATTTATTAACATAAAATATAACAAAGGTAATAGAAATAAAATATAAAAACATATTTTTTAAATAAATTTTCGTCCTGCTTTATTTCTTGCAAATTCATCAATTATTTTGGCAGTGTCAATTCGGTTTAAAATTTCTCGCTCTATATACAAAATGGCCATACTATTTAATCTTTCTTCTCCCATAGTACTTCTCAAATAATTTTTTACATGCTTTAAAACAGAAAATGATCTTTCACCTGACGCATTAGATAAGGGGATTGTTAAAAAAATTTTCAATAATATTTCTACATTTGGGAATGTGCAAGACATTTCTTTGGCGGCTCAATAGATGTCTGGTGTGGTTTTAATAGTGTCCTTGTTTTCTTTAAAAAATATTAAAAATGGTCAAATTCATCTTCAAAAGTACAAACATCAATGTCCTCTTTGTAAATATCCATCAACTTTTTTTATCGCATTCTTTTTTTCTTCCATTGATAGATTCCAATCAAAAAATATTCGAAAAGGCTCTATAACTATTCCATATGTTTGTGTTCTTTGCGATAGTTCTGTCTTGGTCTTATCACATATGACATAAAATGAATTAACTTTGAAATCGACTAGTGAGTCACTTCTTCTCGGTTATTGCTGAACCAACATTCACACAACGTCAGGAAAAATAATTTAATTCGGTGCATTTTTTTATTGTTCGGAAACTAAGACTTAAGTAGCGAGACCATAATAAAGTAAACGATGAACTGCACCCAATCACAGAAATTATCAAAAAATTATCAGAAATTATTAAAATCCGTCTGTAAGACAATTCTTTAAAGACATTCCAAGATCTCGGGGCCCCTTGGTAACTCGGGGTCCCACATGGCCGTTTAGTCCACTTACCGCTAGACCCGCCCCTGATGCGGCACAAAGTATGATTATTAAATGAATCCATTTTATTTTTTTAATAAACAATGTGTACTAAACTTACTACGCAATTTGTACAACATTATGTATAACACAAATTATTTATGTAGGTACAATGTTTGCTGCTGAGGAATTGGATTTCGAAGACCAACCTTTACATCAGCTAACTGTCCGAGCCACTGATAGCGTTACAGGAATATATGCAGAGGTTTCTGTTTCTGTCATTATTGAAGATGTCAATGATTGCCCTCCAGAATTTTCTGCTGACAGTTTTCACATTTCTGTGTCCGAAGCTGCACCATTTGGTACACTCTTAATGAAGAAGGAAGCTCATGATAATGATACAGGTAATTTCCAAATTATTACATATTTGTGTTCAATGACATTGTAATGAAGAAAACATTCCATGCACTGCTGTATTTGTAACAAATTTCTTATGTTTTATTCACAGGCATAAATCAAGAAATAACGTACGCAATGCCACCTAGTGGGAACAATGCAAGTCAATACTTTCACGTAGACTCCACAGATGGCAGTATATATTTGAAGCAGTCATTGGATAGAGAACTGTTCCCTGCGCACCATTTTAAAATTATTGCTATCGATAAAGGAACCCCAGCGCTCTCAAGTACTGTACATGTCTGGGTAACAGGTAAATACAAAATGGCTCTTATATTATTTGTTTGTGAAAAATATTAACATTTTGTCAAATGACGTTCTAGAGTTGGCAACACTGCTTTACAAGATGCAATGCATTTTTGTTTCTTTATTCAAATCTTATCTTTAGTTATTTTTGATTGTACCTTCTCTTGCAACTCTTTGACATCGATCCTCAACTGAGCATAATAGGGCTTTTACATAGTAGATGTTATATCAACATTTTTTTTTATTTCTACGAGATAAGGATGTTCGCTACTTGCGGATCTATTAAGTCCAAACACACATTGAAAAGCAACATATGAATTTGTCAACCCCATGACCCACAATGTTATAAGCCGACACATTAGCTTGGCCATGTACCACAATATAAGTAAAATATTTAAATCAACCGATTTTTAAATTAATATTTTTCTCAATTTATAATCTTACAGTATTGGACATGAATGATAACCCTCCATATATTGAGCAAACCTTGTACAACAGTGCCGTATCGGAGCATGCGGTAAGAGGACAGTTCATCACTCGTGTAGCAGCCAGTGACCCTGATATAGTAGATGAGGGACATCTGTCATATTCTATAGTTGGTGGAAACAATAGACAAACATTTGCCATCAATACCACAAATGGTAAGAACTCTTTAGTCATCCATTCATTCATATGGCGGCAGTTTGTCAATGACGCAATAAACAGAATGTGACGAAATGAAAACACTGTGACACAAGCACACACAAAATCATCCCAGTCCAGTCTGATGTGGCATTCTTTTTACCCTATTTTTTTATTATCTACGCTGTGTGTAACTGTGTTCACTGCCGAAACTGGGAGATAGTACATAGCATTTATTTTAAGTTCTCTGGTTGACCAATTTTGCAAGGATTACAAAACATCCTGCAATACATGACCTTCAGTATCAGCAAAGGATTGAGAACTCTCTATAACCCTATGTTTATTTACAAAGGTTTATGAAAAATCTGCAAAATATCTATACAATAAATAAATGTGTATGTAATTTTTGCAATTAATTTTATGTATTTACAACCAAAATAATAATTGACTAACTCTGAAAAGTTAGCACTAAGCAATAGAAATTGATTTGTATATTATATACATATTCCTAACTTAATTCAATCATAAATTATATAATTTGACCTAACATACATTATTATGTTGAAAAAAGGTAAATCATTCTACAGTAGCAACAATAATACCATTATAACTGCAAATCGATATTGCCGTACCCATGGTGCCAATGTAGAATGGTTTACCCATAATTCAAGCCAGTCTAAAATAATCTTTTTGTACAATTCTTAAATATAAATGCCACTATTTCCTAACTGTGTCTATTTGCAACTATACAGATGCAATAAATAATAAATAATTTAACTTTTTCAGGTATCATTAATCTGATAAATATAGAAAAATTTGGAAACAGTCCGCTAGCTGTATTAAATGTATCGGTATCTGACGGTGTCTACACAGCTTTTACACGAGTCAAAATAGCACTGCATCCAGCTAACAAGCATAGACCTCAATTCACTCAAGAAGTTTATGAAGTCTCCATTATGGAAAATAAAATCCCTGGTCATATAATCGCAGTGGTAAATATACAAAATCATAAAATAGTTCAGCATTATAAATAGTTGATAATGTTTAAGGGGAGAGACATGCCAGCAGAGAACCAAGTGGAAAAATACGGAGCTTGCAATTTCAGAATTTTTTTTGATAATTTACAATTTTAACTGTATTAATTAATAAATGTATCTAAAAACATTTTTTTTCTTTTAATTCAAAGATAAACTTACAATTGTAAAAAAATGTGAATTCGTTGCAGGGTCACATCTTATTACATTATATTTTATGGTCATATTTATTATTAAAATTTAGTTTATTAAATTTTCAATTTTTGACTAAATCATCGTTTTAATATTTTTTATATTTATTTTAAAAAACATCGATTTTTATAAAAATATAAATGTGTATAACTTGAAATCCTTTTTATTTATATCAAATCGAGCTTCAATAGTCCCAAGACCATACCTAATTGATACCTCGTTGATTCGTCTTGTTCTCTTTTTATTTACACCTGATAAATGAATTATTATGGTTAATTTGGCATTATTTTTTTGTCTTCGTTTTCCTTTTGCACATGGATAAATTGGTAATGAGTCATGGTTTACGCTAACGGCTAAATACTCATTGTTTCAAGTCTTCGCAGCTATGAAATAGTATATAAAAAATCCTTTTCTCGATAAGACAGGTATTAAAATAATATTCACATTCTTGTATATTTACAGGTTAAAGCAAATGATGACGATAAAGGTGACTATGGTAAAGTAACATACAGTATTCAATCCAATTTTCTCAAAGGAACATTCTCAATCAACAGTCAGAGCGGAGAAATTACAACATTGGTTAAATTAGATCGGGAAACTTGCGATGAATATGAAATTCCCGTGATGGCAATTGACGGTGGAGGAAAGCCGGCCTTCACTCTTGTGAGGGTGAAAGTGGAAGACGAAAACGATAATGCTCCTGTCTTCATATACAAAGAATATAAAACAGCCATATATTTTAACCAAACCGTCTCTAAGTCTTTTATAAAGGTTGGTGAAGTTAGTTAAATTCATATCCATTTATGAGCTTATCGAAAAGAAATTTGTCAATATTTCCTGTAAAATTAAACAGGCATTAATAATTATTAAAATTAGAAGTAAAACTCGTTAAATTACGATAAAAATTATAATAAAAAATTATGTAGGTATTCTTTATAAATAAAATTAGCTTTGGAAGTATACTTTTTCACTTGAATATAGTTTTCAAGCTTCCATAATTATTGAGATGCTCGGGTGTAAACCATGTTTAGTGACATAAAGTAAATTTCGAGATATTGGCATCACTTAACATAAAATATTTATACTTAAAATATGTCGAAAATAAACTAGAATTTTATTACACTCGTATCTTCACTATTTGATGAGTTGACGTCACTATTTTCATTAGAATAATTCGGGTCCCATCACACTGTTATTGCTCTCAAAAGATACTACTGAAATAATTAAGTTTTCCATAAGTTCTTTCGTTATTTGTGAGATTGGCACACTATCACCGGCCTTCTGCGCGCTCTGAAGCGGAGATGGCAGGCCGTGATAACGTCAAGGTCAAAGCGGGGGTGGGGGACAGAAACGCACGGGGTATTTGGTCAAGGCTGGTTTATTTCATCGTTTTGCAGGGTAGTCGTTACAGATACGATACAGGTTATTGTCGTCGTTGGCGGTCGGTTGGTAATTGGCGGGCTGCAACGTGGTGTCGCGGCTGGGCTGCTGATTGATTGCTTGGCATCCGAGGCGAGTCAGTGCTTGCGGCGTGGCGATCTGCCGATGTCAGATGTGGTCTTTTTGGCGGGCTGTCCGGAATGCTGGCTTGGCTTCGCGTCCGAGGCGAGCGAAGGCGAGAAGAGATTTTGCCGATGTCAGATGCTGCTGGTTCGGCGGTTGATGTAAGAGAGATGCTGGCTGGTCGACGTATCAGGCAAGAGAGAGCTTTCGCGCCCATCCAGATCCAACTGCCAGATTCGCGGCGTCCTGTTTTATCCGTCGGTCAGGAAGCTCCCTGTTTTACCGACGGATTGACTAGTGGCGGCGCGAGCGGCCGTTTTTGATAGACCGCGTCTGTTTTGGCGGGAATTTGACGAATTTGAATTTCAAGGAGACGGTTTCCGCTCGGCCGAGGGTTGCGATCACCGCGAAGAGTGGATGTAGGCTGTGGTATTTTGGGAAATATGATGGTTCGGTCCGCCCTTTGAGGTAGTCTCCTGTGGGAGATTTCCATCTGGTATCAACACGTATTAACTGTAGACATTCCACCATATTGCTTCACTTACTATAGTCTGCACGAAACGATTGTCAGATACCATACATTACGCATTCTATACTAGAACCATCATTATAGCGCCCTATGTAGTGTTACGGACTATAACGGTGTTCGGGGTGGTGGGCGGGTTCGTAGTTCCCCAGATCACTTTTATGACGTCCATAGCCAAGATATAATGCGATATAATGATAAGGCTGTAAAAATGCATGTTAACGCAGTACTACTACTACGTAAAATATACGCGATGAAAGAGGACGTTGGATAGCATCATTTACATGAAAAAGGTAAGTTTTGCAAAAAGTGGACATGGTTTACACTTGAGCAGCTCAATTTAGCTCAATATAGCAAAAACATATAAGAATACATAAACACATAAAAAGTATATTTATTTTATTTCAAAAGATTGTTATCAACCATCTTTTGTAGGTGTTTTTGTGCTTTATTTTATGATAATATTAAATTGTGTTTTTTTAACCTTGTAGATTCTAGCAGAGGATATTGATGATGGGAAAAATGCTGAAGTTCAATACTTCATTCACGACATGGAAAATTCGGGAGTCGCCGACATCTTCAAAATTGATCCCTCAACCGGTGCTGTGTCAATGATTGACGATGCAGGGACATGGAGTATGTTTATAAATCAGAATCAAATTCATAATGCACGAGACGTTTTTATTATTGAGTTATTATACTAATTCTCGCTCCTGTTTTAATAATTTCAGTGTCTCAAATATTCCAATTTTGGGTGAGAGCAACTGATAGAGGGTTACCAGCTTTGCATGCGGATGTGTCTATCGAGGTCTACATACTATCTCCAGAAGATGAAGTGCCGGTGTTTGATGGAAATCATGATAAATATTTTATATTAGAAAATGCAGCTCAAGGTATATCAACAATTTAAATATTCTTTTTTTATAAAATATAATATTAGCCATCCATTTATCATACTTTTTGACTTAGGGAATGCTTGGGCTAAGCTTTTTACCGCCTAGATAATATCATAG
Organism: Rhyacophila brunnea; assembly: GCF_057557595.1. NCBI lineage: Eukaryota > Metazoa > Arthropoda > Insecta > Trichoptera > Rhyacophilidae > Rhyacophila > Rhyacophila brunnea. The sequence continues at coordinate 27,553,639 of NW_028233350.1, forward strand.
ATAGATAGTCACACAGCTCAATTTTTGTTTTGTAGATTGGATGTTATTTGGCAAACAGTGCCATAACGTAGATGTCAATATATAGAAGCCAACCAGTGATGTAATATAATATACTTACCTTAATTATTATTGTTTTAAGTAGATTCTTTTCTTTTTACAGGGAGTGTCATCACTCAATTGAAGATGTCTTCTGATATACCGGTGACATTTCGTATTCTCCCCGCTGTCTATGATTCGTCATTATTTTACATAGACTCTTCCTCGCAGCTAGTGGTATCCGGATCTCTCGATAGAGAAAAGAGAGACTCATTCTCAATTGGGATTCTAGCAGAAACAAGAAACAGTCCAGCGATCGTTGCATTCATTGAGATTGCGCTAAATGTATTGGATGAGAATGATAGTGCTCCAATGTTTCATTCTTCACCCATGTTTTTGATGCTTGCTGAAAATGTGGAGCTAGGAACTACTATAATGAAAGGTATAATTAATTTATCATCTATTTATTAGGTCTAATATATATCTAAGTAGTTTGGGGAAAGATTTATTCTAATTCAAAAATTATTCTCATAGGAAACTTAAGCTTTGTTTAGCGATGAGTCATATTATTATTAAAGTAGGCTTCACTTCATTTACTCCATGACTCCTGTCAGAGCGAGAGGGTTCAATATACATGTTAACTCATACAAAATAAAAAGTGGTAGTAGGATAGTAGGAGAAAACTTGGTTGAAGTTGTGATTATGTCAGGGGGTTTAGGATCACAGGGGCCTATTTACAATAACACAGTTTTAAGATAAACGCAAATAAAGATTTTGCTACTATGAAATTCATTAAATATAGCACACTTTACTCAACTATAACTTGTAAATAATGAATATATATACGACATCAAGCTTTGTTCCACCAATAAATATGATTACGGCATTATCGAAACCGGGGCTAACTCAAAACATGCATTTTTGTAGTTAGGCCCCTGTGATCCTAAAGACGGATGTTTATTCAAATTTCTCAGACATATTTATAATCCTTGAGGGTGATATTAGTGAGTGTTCACTACCCATTATTGTGCGAAAGAAATACAACTGCAGTATCAATTTTCAAAATCCGCTCTAAGTGATTTTAAACAATTTTTTAATACACTATTTTATTTTTATCTAAGCATGTAATACTTAGGTTAGTTCTGAGATTATCGGGGGGCAATATTTTACTTGATCTAGTTATAGTAAAAATTTCATCTAATTAAGAATATCCCATAATATCCTCTTGTTTATTACTTTGGCATTTCAATAAAATTCACCTATTGATTACGAGATCTCTGGGTCAGCAACGAATACGTCAAAATTGATTAGACATATAAGATTTTTTCCATGCAGGTGTATCACATTCTGACATGTTTCGTCTTTTCCTTTCAGTAACTGCAAAAGACGAAGACTTCGGATCGAACGGGGAAGTGAGATACGCTCTCGGCGCTGACACCACTGTCGGAAATGTATTTGCAATGGATCCTTACACTGGATGGATTACAACCCTCGTTGAACTGGACAGAGAAGTGCAACCCATGTATAAATTCCAGGTCTTAGCAATGGATAATGCTCATCAGAAACACGTCACTAGAATGACGGTTATCATCAGACTGAAGGACTATAATGATTGTCCTCCTGTATTTACTAAGGAAAGTTATCAGGCATCCATAAACGAAGATGCTCAGCCAGGTAATTTGAATCTTTAGATTCATAGGCAAAGAAAGAGAAATTTGATACAAGCACTTTTCACTAAAAAACCAGAAAATTTAAAGACTGATTTAGAAGATGAAAACCTTCTCATTGAGTCAAATATTCTTTTTTTAAATGTTTTAGTATATATCGTAAATCCAGTCAAAATTGCTTTCATGAATAAAATTTATAAAATATCTTTTTACAGGCACAGTTGTGACACGGTTAGAATTGACAGATGACGATTTCGACGTGACTCCCGTTGAGTTTTATATAACAGCCGGGGATCCACAATGCCAATTTCACATCAAACCAACTGGTGAATTGTTTATTGTAAAACCGTTAGATAGGGAAAGTGTTTCACAATACAAACTGGAAATCATTGCTACTGATGGAAAACATACAACTGCCACATTGATGTCTGTCGATATTATGGACGTTAATGGTATGTATTGATTTTATTATGTACCTATATATATATTTTTTTAAATTTGATACAAACAGAATGAATTACAAAGATGTTGAAGAAAAACCTTCCTCAATGTAGAGGGAATTTTTATAATCCCAAAGTGAAGCTGATAATTAGTTAATTTGTAGGAAATTTCATACTTTTACTCTGACATTTATTTGTCTGAGCTGCACTGAGATTAAAAAAAATACCTTTCATTAGTGTCCCTTTATAATATGTACTTATGTGAATAAATTATCAATTATAGCACCGGGGCCCATGATAGCTGAGTGGTTACTGTGTTTTCTTATAATAGTGTGAGCCTGACCAGGTCTGACAAATTCACATACTGTTTTTTAATGTGTGATTGGAACTATTAGGTTGAGCGAGTGGCTAACATCCATTTCTCATAAAAACAAAAAAAAATCTTTCAATGCAACCTCCATTTGTGGAGGGCCATTTATGATCTCCTTAGGATCGAACATGGTAAAAATGTTCTAGAATCACTGTCAAAAGTTTTGTATTACAAAATGCTTGATAGGATTACTCTAAAGTCTAAACACTTTAAATTATAAGAATTACCAGTAAAATTATGGTTATCTTTTTCATTTTCAGATAATCCACCATACTGCCTACGACATAGATATTATGAAACAGTCCCAGAAAACGCTGTCATTGGCACAAGTATACTGACAGTGTTGGCAACTGACAAGGACCAAGAACAAAATGCAAAACTGAGATTCTTCTTATCAGGTTTCAAGTCGGAACACTTTGTAATCGACAAACAAACCGGCGAAGTAAAAACAACTTCAATGTTAGACAGAGAACAATATTGGCGTTACCACCTCATAGCGCATGTGCAAGACAAGGAAAAAGCGTCTTGGGAATGTTCTTCAGAAATTTATGTCCAATTGACAGACGTCAATGACAACGCACCGCAATTTTCAATAAGTCAATACAGCGTAACTCTACCGGAAGATGTTGAAATTGGAAGCGTCGTTATGAAAGTTCACGCATATGACAAAGACCAAGGACAAAATAGAATAGTAAGATACACACTTGTGGACGATTTACAAGGACAATTCGCAATATCTTCCACGAGTGGTATAGTTACAGTGTTGGCACCGTTAGATAGAGAAACAAGAAGTTCATTCAGTTTGGAAGTCCGCGCATCAGATCTCGGAAGACCTTCGCTTTGGAGCCAAGCCACGATACAGCTGACAGTATCAGACGTTAACGATAACCCTCCGGAATTCGGAGCTAAAAATTACTTTGCATCCGTTCCCGAAATAGACCCTATCGGTACTGAAGTCATAAGGGTTTTAGCCACTTCAAAGGACACCGGAGTTAATGCTGATATTTTTTATTCAATCATCGGAGGCAACGAACATAAGAAGTTTATCATTGATCCTAAAACCGGAGTTATATCGATTTTCGATCTTCTCGACTATGAACGATCAAAAGAATATCTCCTCACAATTCAGGCGATGGACAGAGGATTGCCACCGTTGAGTAATCTAGCGACTGTTAATATATCAGTGACTGATAGCAACGATAATGCACCAATATTTTCTCAGAATATGTATAACACTGAAATAAATGAAGACGCTCAAGTATCTGACAAAGTCTTATTAGTAATCGCCAACGATATAGACAGTGGATCAAATGGTAGAGTTATATACTCAATAGAAAAGGGTGATCCTTCTAGGAAGTTTAAGATAAACAGTTTATCCGGTGAGATTTCATTAGCTTCCCATGTGGATCGGGAAACTAAGTCCAATTACATTCTAGAGATACAAGCGAGAGATAATGGAGTGCCTACAATGTCCAGCTCGGTTTTAGTTAATATAGATATTACAGATGCTAACGATAATCCACCTCTGTTTTCTCAAGTGAATTACACCGCTGTGTTGCAAGAAGATAAACCGATAGGATATTTAATAACCGAATTCCTTATTACGGATATTGATATTCATCCAAATGCGGAACCGTTTATTTTTGATTTCCGATCCGGTAATGAAGACTTTGCTTTTAAATTGGAGCAAGACGGTTTACTGAAAACGGCCATTGTGTTTGATCACAAAATAAAAAACAGATACATTTTACAAATTCGCGTGTTCGATAACGGTACACCTCCACTTTATTCGGATACTTGGGTCGATATTAGAATTATTGAAGAATCGCAATATCCTCCGATTATAACTCCGCTCGAAGTGAATATCAATTCTTTCATGGATGAATATGCTGGAGGTCATATAGGAAAAGTGTTTGCGTTCGATCAAGATTCATATGACAAATTGACGTATACCTTTGCGCCCGGTCTATCGTCAGACTTCTTCAGTATACGTGAAGAAGATGGGACACTATTTGCGTTGCCCCAATTAGATGTAGGAGATTATAAATTAAATGTCAGCGTGAGTGATGGTAAATTTACAGCGTACTCAATAGTGAAAGTGAATATCGAATTGGTGTCTGAAGAAATGCTCAGAAATGCAGTTGTGATTAGATTTAGGGAAGTGAGTGCCAAGTCTTTTATTATGAATCACCGGAAAGGATTCATTCGAACTGTTAGAAACGCATTAAGCTGTCATCTTAAGGACATTGTTATAATTAGTGTGCAGCCTTCGTCGGACGATGTAAATCTCGTACATCACAAAGAGAAGCGCTCCTTAAATCGGTTAAATAATAATTCAACGCATCGTAAAACTCGTCATATTAGTCACGATTTAGATGTTTTATTTTCCGTTAAGAAAACTTCCATTCAGGGTACAGCAGGGTTTTTTACTTCGGAAGCAATAAGGAAGTCTTTAAATGTACATTTGGAAGAGTTAGAAGAGTCAACAAAGCTCGTAGTCGAAGAAATGATAAGAGTGAAGTGCAGCGCTCATTATTGTGCATATGGGGAATGTATAGAACGCTTTATTTTGGAAAAAAATAAAATTATTTCGATATCGACTGACATGACCAGTTTAGTGAGCCCGTACCACCAGCACAAAACTGAATGCAAATGCCACGATGGATACGGAGGAGAGCGATGCGAGACGATAGTGAACGAATGCGCTCGAAAGCCGTGTCCGGAGAATGAAAAGTGCTTCCCGGACCAAACTATTTTAGGATACAACTGTCAGTGCGTGGACAGATTGGAAGAAGGAAGATGTCATTTAGAAATGGTCAAGTGCCACTCCGGTAATTGTCTCAAGCCGGTGAGTCCTGTATATTTCGGCGGGAAAAGTTACGCACAATATAAAATTGGAAAGGAGACACTCAATGGGAAAAGATTCTTTGATGACTTTCTTGCTCTTTCCCTTAAAATACGGACTTTGCATCCGTCTGGGAATCTCTTGTATGCAGCAGGAAAAATAGATTACAGTATACTAGAGGTAAACATAATACCATTGTTTTCATTAGATATTTGGAAAAAAGTACTTTTTAGATATGCTTTGTAATATAGATCTATTAATATTAATGTGATAAAGTTTAATTCCTGCAAATATCACTTGTTTTTTTTTACATTTTGCTTTAGCATCTAATTTTATAGACGTTGCTACTAGAATGGGTATTATTAAATTCATAGATAATGAAAATAATCAACCACAGTGAAAAATAGAAATTTTATGTGTTAATTGAGAAATGTATTTTACTTCCACAGATCATCAACGGAATAATACAATACCGTTTGGAGTTGGGTTCTGGAGAAGGCGTCATCAGAGTAGGATCTGTCAAAGTCTCCGATGGGCGGTGGCACGAGGTTCGATTAGACCGAGATGGAAGCAGTGCCAGATTGACGGTAGACGGAAAACATGCCGCTCACGGGTCAGCACCGGGCATCAATGGAATTTTGAATTTATTCTCTGATGATCTTTTCTTTGGAGCCGAAGTAACACAGCATCCGGCAGTATTAGGTAAAGTTCATTCACAAAACTTTGTATTTTAATATAACAATACTCCTCATTATACTAATCATGTTCTACGCCTTCTCTCTACACGATTGACTTACAGTTTTATCAGTTTTAATAGTGTTTGTTATCTCTAACCAAAAAGAAGTGTCTATTCACTTTTATTATTTGACTTAAGCAACTGCTAAAAATAATATAATATTATTATTAAACTATTACTAAACTTGTAACACTAAAATACATACCAATTTGATCAAATTTGAAAATCTCACTGACAATATTATTTTGAGATGGGTGGCTTTAATAAAAGTATAAGCCATAATAATGCATAAATGCATGACGCTTCCTTTTGTTTTTGTTCTGAATTATTTGGATTCCCGATAATAACACAATAACACAAGTCAACAACGCGCTGAAAAATTGATAGTATTATTTACTTATTGACTTAATATTATTAATACATATCTACATATATATTTTTAAGCAATGATTACAGTCAAATACTTAATCTTATAGTTAGGACATTTTATCGCCATTAAAATCATAGACTTTATAAGACAATTCACATTATTTGTGCACTAAATATACTGTGTCTCATAAACGCAACTCATAAATTTTACTACTATTTTTTTTTAATTGGTTACCTTTACTAATTAATACTATTTAGAATAATAATTTGTTAAATTAATGTTGTATTTATTGATTATATTGTATGTATGTAGTAATAAGAGTGATAATTGGTAAAATATCTGTCACACAATGCCAGTGCTTTTCTTTCGTGTTATTATTCTATTGTTTTTGGTTGCTATGGTTTCCTGCTCTCCAATTTTCTACCTGTCGCCAGTGTTGGCATCTCTGCTGCCACAAGTTCACCTTTACTGTAGCCAGGGGAAATATTTTAGAACTTCATTGCCATCAGACTGAGACTATTTAATGTAAAAGTTAGACTTCTTGGATAAAATTAACTAAAAACTGAAGTTTTGTTTTTCATTAATTTCTTAAACTTACTAAAGTTTACACTGACAAACAGCAAAATGAATTTATTTCTAAGAGATTCACCACCGTCCAATCTATTTGATTCATTATTTTGTACTTACTAAAGACAAAATTTCCTATGTATTGATTACAGGTCTCGAAGACATCAGGAGAGGTTTCGTAGGCTGCTTAGGAGATGTAAGAGTTTCAAATGAAGTTATCCCTCTACACAACGGTGGAGTGGGAGGTTCTCTCATATTGAAAAGGCTTGCGAATGTCGAGTTTAGCTGCCCTGTTGTTATGGAATTGCCTGGACCTTGTGGGAGCATACCATGTTTTAATGGTAATTATAAAATGTTCTTCATAAATTACCTATTTACATATCACCTAAATTTCAATCAAAGGACAGTGATGGCAATGAAAGCATTTAGTAAAAAATTCAGAAATAAATTATAAACGTCACGTGTTATTGAATTTTTAACAATGTGATAAAATTAAATAAACGACAATATAAAAAAAAATACTGCAATCAATTTTCCTTTTAAATCAACCAGTTAAAATTATTAGCCTTTTCTTTTTTAATTAGGCAACTCCTTTCAATTTTAAAATAATATTTTGTAGGTGGCACCTGCAAGAACCTTTACAAAACATCGAGCAGTGATGGTGATTCTTCAGAATATGAATGCCAATGCCACGAACGGTTTACCGGAGAGCATTGCGAGCTCGATACCGACCCGTGTGCCTCACAGCCATGTCTCTATGGCGGAGTTTGTTCATCTTTGCCTGAAGGTCTGTATTTTACTATCTTCTTAATTTTTGTGCCCCTCCCTGTTGAAGAAGGTGACTTCTTTTAAGTTCTTTGACTGTGGACAGATTTATACAATATATTTTGAATGTCAATACAAGAATATGAATATTTGAAATTTGAAGATAAAAGCAATAATATTTTCAGGTGATTATGAGTGCTCTTGTATGCGAGGGCTTGAAGGTCGTCGCTGTGAAGTGGGTCGATGGTGCGGATCGGGCGGGGCATGTCTACACGGAGGCCTCTGCGAAGAGGGAGATAGCGGACCCGCATGTAGATGCCATGGATACCACGGACCCAGATGTGAGGTACAGAAAATAATCTAATCGTATGTGCATGGCTCTACTCGTTACAATAATTCCTGGCACGTGGCACATGTCAAAATAAGTGTGGGACATTTTTTGTTAAATCAATCGTGATGTAACGAATTCACACCGCTGGATTCGTGATGAACGAGAGTTACCTGTATTTTTAACACTACTACTTTCCATAAGGCCCAATTACAGTAAAGTTGTGTAAATAGTGAAACAGTAGAATAGTGGTACCTAGTAGTGGATCAATCACAGAAACACCCAGGCTTGAAAAAATCACAATGATATACTGTGCCCTCACCAGGAATCGATCCCGGAATCCCTATTATATGAGAATTACAATTGAGCTACGAGGATCACTAAAGAAGTTCTCAACCCATCGCTGCATTGCATAAAGGGATGCTGATCACAAATATGATAGCTTGTTTCTTTAATTTCAAACGCATTCAATACTGACAAAATAATGACATTAAATATTTTAAAATCATCTTGCTTGTTTTGGCAGTATATTTGGAATATTATGAATTAACTACGAAGACTGGTGTAATTTTAGGTAGGTACGTTAAACTTCATATATTTGTTTCATCTGTCATTGATAACCTTTTAAATGTCATGCGAGTAAACAAATGGGACTCATAACATTTTGAAAAAATTCGGTTGCAGCTCGACATCGACGAGTGCAAAGGAGACCCATGCTTGAACGGCGCAACATGTATCAATGAACCCGGTAGCTTCAGATGTGTTTGCCCGCCTGATAAAACTGGTGAGACTTATCGATTCATTTGTTTAAAATAATATTTTCTAAGCAAATCATTTTTAATTGTTCTTTGAAAAATCCATTTCCTATATTATGTTAATGAATAATTGAGATGCTGAGGATTAAAAGGCTGCAAGAGACATATAAATTGAATAATGGGCATTTTTAACCACAATACCTACACATAATAATATGTATGTGTTCAAAAGAATCCAACCAAATATGTTGAATATAAAAGAGGGTTTGCTTGAAAGGTTATTTCTATCATTGAATTATATTACAAATTTTTTATAATAATTTGTATAATAAAGAAAAAATACATACATACATATTATATATTCTGTTCAACAATACAACTGGCCATGAGGCCCAATGATAGTAGTGTAGTAATAGAAGTGAAACAATCACAAACACCCAAGCTTTGATTAAATCAAAAATAAATGTATTCTGACCTCATCGGAATCGAACCCGGAGCCCCCGGATAAGAAACCATTACTCGCACTGAACTATGAAGACCATAAACATACGTGTGTACCTATTGTTATTATTTTCATAGTATTGTAACTGATTTGAATGTTTTGTCCTGACTTTTACATCTTTAACCACTAATAAACATAAGGAATATCAAAATGTATTTCTTTGTATAATAATTATTACAATATAGAATTTACAATTGCATATAATATATTTTTGAAGTCTTCTCTATTCGGTTACGTATCCACTTGGATTTTTTTAATCATCACTTTATTCATTTATTATGTATTGTTAAAACGATAACATTTACTTTTAGGCATGCACTGTGGTAATCCACTCCACTCTAATGCAGTCACATCGGGTGTATATGAACTCATAGGGAAAGACAGACTTATGTGGCTGTTGGCGGCGGTGGGTGGAACGCTACTCCTTTTAATGATGTGCACACTCATTGTTGGCTGCTATAAAAGACAACTAAGAATGATTCCACCAGATTTAAAACCTCATGTACTAAACTCCAACGTAAAGCAGCATGAAATGCAAATGATCAAGGTATTGACACAGAAACTTGTTTAAAAAAAGATGGTAATTCATATTGTTTTATGAGACTTTTGTTTTGTTGAAATATACCTTATGAGATATTTTTATATTTATCTTATGAGAGAAAATTATCTTATTAGATGATTTCTTTGTACCTAGGATGTAGTGACAAAGAGCACTCCTCAAATCAGTTCAAATCCCATAGTTTGGATTCAATCTGTCAGTAAAATCCAATTCTCGATAAAAAAAAAGCAATGTGTTAGAAACCTCTTTCTTAGGTATATTATATAATGAAGAAAATATATTTTTTTATCCTGAACATGGGTCCAATAGTTTTAGCTAATGACTAATGACCGTTCCTAGACAAAATAATGTCAAGATAAATTCCAGACTATGGAGGTCCATATGCTTCGCTTAGGTGAAAAAATGTAAATTTACCGATTTTATTATATTCCTATCTCGAAAATGGAAATGTTTTAATATCATATACTAAATTGATCCTATTTTTTTTAAAGCACCGAGGATCAAAAATGTCAAATCTAGAAGTCCAGTGTGGAGTCATCGGCGGCACGGTAGTCGGAGAACGACCGGCATCTTACACACCTCTCTCTACAACCCAACTAGATCCCATACATTCTACGCACAGCATACTTAACAACATGGATATGTTGAGGAATTATGGATCTGCAGGTAGCTTACTCATATTAATTAAAATTGTACCTATCTACATAAATCTCCATTTTTAAAGTTGAAAATATTTTTTTTTCCTTTTTTAATTGCCTCTGTCGAATGTGTGTGTTAAATAATTAATTTGATCTGTTAATCATCAGGTGATGACCTGGAGAACATTCCACCAGACTATCGCCGCAATTTGAACAGGGATGCTCTTCCGAACAACTCCATGAGCACAGCGTCATGTGGAGATGTTGACCAACTGCGTAAGCCATCTTGGTCAGAGCAGATGCACATTCAATCATTTCAGGATAATAGAATAAATAATGGTAAAATCAGCTTTGACCCGACCCATTTTAACCAAGACTTTTGGCATAATTTAGATATAAATAACGCATTTTCAAGAAAGCTATTGTTTATAATCCATGCATTTAATATAGCAGAGCCATACTAAGTCAGCCAAGATTTCTTTATGTCATATAAAATCATTTAAAATCTGCTGTTTACATTTTCAAATAAACGGTGTTTACCAATAAATATTGGGTAAACGTAATTCACATTGAAATTTGCAGACAAACGATTTTTTATCTAATTAAATAATTTATTTATGATTTGCTCGACATTCATTAGCACTCCATAAAGTTGATGTAATTATTATATCTAATGTAGTTTTCCACTCTCACACCTAGTAATAAGATGCTTTTTTGTTACCATGTTAAATTATAAATATTTTATGATTTCTTTAGTTTTCTACTAGTTTTCATAATTGAGAAGTTAGGTAGAAGAAGGGTGTAAATTCTAAATTGTGGATTTGAGAAAACCACGTTTAAACGTTTTAACAACAAACACAAACTATGGAACCACAGATAGGCACACAACATTCACTACAGGATCAATAGCACGGAATATTATTCCAAACATTATCACCGCCAGCACTCTTGCCAGGAACATAAAAGCATCACAAACTCAGATACTAACAGTCCATGGAGCACTGAGACACAATCTAAAAAAAAAATAACTGAGGGACGATGACTGTTGTCCATGTGACAGCAATACCTCTGAAACAGTGTGGAATGTCATTAACAACTGCCCGATACTATAAAAGGAGCGATGGGCTCTCAAGCTCTCTGCAGTAAATACTAGGTATTAAATTACGAAATGGCAAGTACACATATTGTTTTTCAATTTGTGTGAGTCGGGGCGGGGTATGGACCTAATAGGTTGAGCAAGTGGCTGACATCCATTTCTCGTAAAAAAACAAAACCTGTTAATACCATCTAATACTCGTAATGATTAACTCGTAAATATTATACTACTCTAGCGATTTTTAATATTTTTCTCAAAAATGCAAGATATGTGATTGAACAATGAGCTTATGCGATAACACTTTTGAACCTTATACGAAAAAGGAAGGGTATGTTTCATAATGATTTTATAAAAAAAACTATCTCAAACAATCCAATATGTTTACATTTTGATCTGTAGTCATCAAATCTAAATGATTTTGGTGAGACGGTAAAGTAGAAATTGAAAATTCTAGAAACATTTCCACAGTAGAATGCTATAATTTTACATTGGTCCATCTTCTACCCAGCTCCTCAATTATCTATTCCTGGGGTGGGGAACCTGCGGCCTTTTGGATGAATCCGAATTTGCAGAATTAATGGTTTTATTTTTATAAACATGTTTTTCTTCGTTCTTGATTATTTTTATTTAATCCTAAAATAAAGCAAATATTCAAATTCTTCTCCTAAGTACAGTAGAACCTTGATTATCCAGACCTCGATTATCCAGACCTCGATTATACAGATTGTACTTTGGGGGTGAAGGTGTAGAGGTGGTCGAGACCAGTTTATTAGGTGAACCAGGTGTTGAGATGAGAAGTCAGATAAGTGTTTGCTCCGATGGATGGGAGAGCGAGTTTTTATTGCGGCGTAACAGTCGGTACAAGAGTTATCATACTGTTCCAAGGTCCGAGGCTCGGTGGATAAGATGCTGTGCGAAGCGATACAGAGACTGAGATCTGCCTGACACGAAGATTACTGTTGGACTGAGATTTGCTCTGTCCGGGAAGTTATGATAGAGTGTCCTTTCCAATCAATTATGATCCGCTATTTATTGAAGTACGCATTATTGAATAATACTATGTTGAAATGACTTATTCAATAAATTGCGGATCAACTATTTTATTGAGTGTACGATAATAAAATTGGACATTTCGCTGACTGACACTGAAATGAATATTAAGAAATTATAATATTATAATTGAAGTCAGCTATTTCATTGAGTTGCAATAATTGGATACTAACTGATTCTACGTGAAAATAAATATTAAGAAATAATATTATTATAATTGAGAACTGGGTCACACAAAGTCGATGACGGCCACAGTACGAAACAAATAATATCAAATCTGCTACGGAACACTAAAGAAAATGTGGTGTCCTATCATTAAAAGACATGTTGGATATTATCAATGCCTTCAAAAGAGGTGATTCGAGACTTTTTTTTTACTACTTTTGTTAGCAGACGAAAATAATTCAGATCAGTCTCCACAAAGAAATTTTATTTGAAGAATTGTTGCATGGTAGCAAAGAGCTAGAATTTCTCTAGATATGTCAATATTTAAAACATCATGAAACAATCTTTCGAAAAAACAGTTAGTATCACATACATAGTTCAAGATTCCAGTTCTTCTCGATTATTCGGATTTTTCTTTATCCGGACAATTTTAATCTCCGTTTGGTCCAGATAATCGAGGTTCTACTGCAGTCAGTAAGAGATTATTAAGAGGTTAACCATCATTAAGAGGTTAGTTAACTTTAAAACTACCTAACAAATATTTTTTATTAATAAATAAATCCCAATAGGTATATACGTAAGCAATTAAACTAATTTATGTATTTATTTGTCATAAAACTTGTATTTTACAACGTTTTTCTTAGCTCGTATTCTTATTTGTCCGGTGGTTCTTTGTCCGGTACAAATCTGGCAATCGATTTTTAACTAACTTCCCGACTAGCTGGACATTTGAAACTTTTGGAATATATCAGAACACGATGCCAATGCATTTTTTTAATACTTTTAGCCATCTTCAAGTAGAATTGAATTAATTTTCAGTTAATTCTGTTTTGTATGAAAAGTTATTTCGACACCATTAACCAATAATGGTGTCGAAATAACTTTTCATACAAAACAGAATTAACTAAGGGTCTAAGGTCCTAGCAACTAAATTGTTAATATGTAACGTGCGTTACTATGGAAATCAATATGACGTGTCAAGTACAAATTTTTTTGATCGTTTAAGCTAGTCAAGTCAAGTTTATATAGTTCAACAGAATTTAAAAACGTTGTATATAAAAAGTTCTTTTTATCTTCTAATTATTTCAATGTATATTTTGATACAGTTGCTCTCCAGCATTGATCTTTTCATTACAACTCATACAATCAACAAAATTTTTGTATGAAATAAAATTGTGACTTACTATTAAGGTGATACATCAATGAAACGGCAAATAATTTTCAACTATAGGCGCGACGAAATTTTGGAATCGCTCGCATTCTGAGAGAGAACGTCGAGCTGGAAACTCGTCACTTTGTTTCGTGATGGCGACGGGCGTATTAATTTTTAAATCGTGTAAAGATGACTAAAAACGTTACCCATTTACTTTAAAAAGAAAACATGTATAAATTATTATTGTTACAATAGAACAATAAACAGAACATAAAATGGACGTATGTTGGATTTACATAACAAATTATATTTCGTTTGGCATGCGTCATTTGCACCCGCGACCCGCAATCCGCGCATCGCCTTGCCACGATCTTTTTAGACCGTGCCTCAACTGAGGTACAACCTTAATTACATTTTACAAAGGTACCTACTAAACAAAATTAAAATTAACACCAGGGTGGATTTACCATGAAGGGGGTGTATCTTAAGGGCCTTAAAAAAATTGTTTTGATAGGTATATTGCGTTTTTTGGGCCCCTGCATATATACATTTTTTAGCCCAGAGCCCCTTCAAGTATAAATACGACCCTGCAACAGAATATACATATCAGATTGTTTTGATAACAAATGATGCATTCATTGGAGACTAAACGTTCCTTTCATTTTATTTTAGATTTATCAGGAACATACAACACCAAAGAAGATAATGTCATATCGCCACCAAGAGGTAATTGAAAATTAAATTAAATTATTTTGAAATAAATAGAATAGGTACTTTCATTTGTGACACCCACTAACGTGACATTTTTTAATCCCTTTCATTTAGGATACCATTGGGACTGTTCCGACTGGTGTACAAATGTTGGTGGACCATTATCAAATATAGCGGAAGTCCCAGGAAGTGAAGTTCCCGATTCATCTAGATCGAGCTGTCACAGTAATGATTGCTCTCAAGAAGATGAATCCTCAACAAAAGTGGACAATCAGAACCTACAAGTTGAAACAATTCTACCGTACAGCGATAGGCCATCAAATCCAGACTTTGTAGAAAAAACAGTCACCGATGAAGGCTATGAATTTAATACTGGTAAAGATTTTTTTTTTCTCATATAGGATAATTTATTCCATTTTAGTGTTTTTTGTTAATCTTTTTTTTGGTCTTTTGAATAAAGCTTCAATTTTTTTACAGGAGTAAATTACACAGTTCATCCGAACACATATTTGCCCTGTTTTACATACAGTTCGACAGATGGCGAAGCTGTGGTAGAACACGAACCTGAAAATGAAGATGAATCAGGAGTAGAGCCTTACGGATTCCCTTCCACGAGAAGAAGACAAAATTACGATGACAATCAACTTGGATCAGTCATATCAATGCTGGGTACTTGTCATTATACATTAGTAGTATTTTGGTATAATTCAGCATGAATATAACATCTAAATTAAACACCCAATGCTCATAATATTTATCTTTTCATTGAAGAATAAATTGACCATACTTTAAGGGTCAGATGTACGAGTTGTTGAGTCACAAAACCTGCTATGGTGACTTTTTCTACTTAAGAAAAAATCAAAAAAAACGATTTTCACTTCATACATACTAATATTGTTAATAATATGCATATAGAATTTTATTTTCCCATCATATTTAATGACATAAATCAGTGATGACAAATACCCCAATTTAAAAAATGTCATGTATTAATAAAAGCGGTTTTTAAAAATATCCTGAGTGAATATTTTAAATTACCCAGAGCGATTTTGCGACTCACCGACTCACATATGAGATGAATAGCTTAATGGAACATCAAATCCTACTTGAAGTGCTATATTGTAGGCACGCAGTCAATTTTCGCTCAGATGACGCATGTGGAGTATAGAACTGGCGAAGGTTGGATGTAGGCTGTTAAGATCCAACATAAATAGGGGTTTAATTGAATTTTAAAAACTAATATTTACACATTGTAGTATTAGTTCAATGAAAAGAAATAAGTGTCAAAGTTCTATGTGTACTGTTTATGTCGGATCTTAACACCCCACCTCCACCCCTCACCATTAGTGTATTGTGACTATAAATATTGGAATTTGTTTATGGTTCGCAATACAATAAGTGAGTGATAATATTGAAAACCCATGAAGAAAAATGATTCACGATGTTGAGTAATGTTTCAAAAAAATGTAAGCAGTGCAGTACACATGTATGATGTAAGACCAGCCGCCGCTGATTACAATATTCCACATTATATCCTATCTCTAAATTAAAATAAAACACAATATAATTTGATACTTATTTCACATAATTTAATTTCGATCAGGACCGGTTTTGTCCACTTAGTAGTTATGTACTTATATCATACATTATCATAAGTAAAAAATATTAATATAAGCAGGTGGTTTTCTTTATTTATAAAATGAGTTTATCACCTGGTATTCACCACATATAAAAATTGCTTTATGCCATTGTGTCTGTCGCCCACATGGTGCGCTTCAAATCAATTATAACTAGTAGTTTTACCAACTATCCTTTTCCCTATCTACCCTCACACAATATTATTATTGACAATGTGAGCGAATGGCATAATGTGCGATGAAGTGAAATCAAATTTAAAATTATTATTTTCATTATAGTGTAGTTAATAAAATTATAAATTGAAAATATTCATAACATAACATGAAAAAAGTATTAATAATATTTATACAAAAAACAAAGCGTAAATAGAAAAAATCATAAAAAAGTACATGGAAGTAGATATGTACACCAAATGAGCTAAATTTCCACCTAAACTCACCTCATTCAAATGGAAAATATCAATAACCAGAGGTATTTGAATTGAATTTTCTTTTTCAACCATGTCCGATCCTAATAAGGTCATATGGGCCTCCACATAGTGGAGGTTTGTATTAACAGGTTTTGTTTTTACGAGAAATGGATGTCTGCCACTTGCTCAACCTATTAGGTCCATACTCTGACTCATACACAATTTGAAAAACAATATGTGTACTTGTCAGACCCAGGATTCGAACCTGGGACCCACGACGCTATAGGCTGATGCTTATGCCGCGCGGCCATCGTGGGTATGTACCAAGTGATATACCCATTTTTTGAATAATCATGAATTACCACGAAATTACCAATGCTGAATCGTATACTTAGGTAGTGTTTTATTTTAATTGACACCTAATCAATAATTATAAAATATCAATAAATTAACAATGTCTTTCCACCAATAATTACTACTATCTTAATGGTATACAATATGTCCATCAGTCATTTAAGTTGTTCAGGTGGTTAACAATAAATGCTTATGTCAGCTTCCAATATACATGTGGTTTCAAATTATTTTTACAATTCTTGGAAATTTTCAGAGGAAAGAAACTCTTTACTGGGACCGGGATCAGTGAGTAATCTGTCGGTGAATGTGTGTGAAATCGAAGATTCAGACACGGACTGTGACGCGAGCAGCTCTACGCGAAGCAAATGGAAATCAAACTCCCCACACGATACAAGAGTGTGACAAAGAATGACTGCCTCTCTAATAGAGGCTTTTGGAAAATTCAAAAGGACTGTGTATATAAAAATACTTATTTCACTTCTGTGCTAAACGTGAATACCACGATGTGTGAAAAAAAAACTATAATAATTCTTACAAGCAGTGTCGGTTGCCTTACAAATAAATTTTAAAACGTGAAAGATTTAAACTGAGTGCAGCGGTACTTTTATGTAAATAATATTAATAATTTTTGTTTTTCTTGTTGGCGGCATTGGCATTGGACCAATTTAAGCTAACTATGGACTGAAATGAGCTGCTATTTATTTATTATTTTATTACTGTATAAAACTCCTAAAATGAACCTTAATATTTAATGTGTCAGACATTAAAAGACATGAATGTCTTTAAACTGTGGTGCTCTGAAAAATGTATTATAAACATTTGATTATTATCAATGGTCACTCATATCAGCAGTTAACTAATCTTATCAAGTGGTAACTCAAGATAGTTATTAATTGTTATGTGATTATTATTCTTTATCTGATCATTATAAGTTATGTAAGTACTTAATTCTTTATGAAAGAAGTGTTTATCTTAAAATTTTGTCAAACTTAAGAATATTTTTTTAACTAGTTGATTTTATTTGACTATCTGGATTTTAAGCAATTCTATCGACTGCACGCTGTACATTCAAATTGAATTTTATAAAAAAAGGATGAAAATAAAAATATATTAATATCATATAGGACTACTTTCTGAACTACTGAATACACCTCAACGTACAACTTTTTGCTTAACATTATGAAAATTATAAACACAAATAATAATACTCTTGTTCAACTAATAGCGCCTGTACACATGCATGGAATTACTGTCGGCAATTGTGCTTATTTTAAACTGTCATGACAATAACTGTTTACACGTAAAAGTGCTGACTGTCTCTCCAATCTCAATCTTCAAGAGTAAGAGAGACGCGAGGTTATCATTTTATACTACTATCTGACAGATCGTTCGTATTGAAAATCAGAGCTCAAAATGAGTAGTTCGTTTATTTTTACCGGCATGTTCGCCTCCACTGCCGCAGGTGCAGATCGAAAATAATCTTACTTGCGCGCAATAAATCATCACAATTTGGAATCTTCCAATCTTGTTTGATTTGTGCACGCAATCTTGCTAACTGCAGGATAATACATGTTTCCCCATACATTTTCTTACTGTGCACAGTACATCCATGCACGTGTAAAGGGGGTATTAGTTCAAGTTTAATAGATTATCTATCAAGCAATTGCCAAATTCAATCTTATTAATAAAGGAGCGTACATAAAAAACATTACCTATATTAAACATGACACAATGGAACAAACATTTGCAAATTAATCACACACCTACATACCATGGAAAATAAAAAAAGGGAAGAACTTATTATTGTCGGCACCTGTCAAGTTACAGAGGAAGATTAGTTCATAGACACCTATCGCAAGAGTATCGGATTGATGGGACCTCAACACTTTCTTAAAGTTATGAGTAGGTACCTAATCATCATCAGCTACAACCCAAAGTGGATCTTGGCTGCCTCCAGGAAAAGTCTCTATTCCTTTCTGCCTCTCTCCCTCCAGTTCATTATTCCTAGGAATATTGAGTCCTTTTCTACACAATCCATCCACCTAAAGGTCTAGTTCTTCCGACCCTAAAGCAGAGTCTCTTGGGTGGTCGGGTGTCTACCAGTCTCATTTAGTGACTCTTGAGATCTGGCATGCTCATTGTCATGATGGCATGGCCTGCCTAATGTTATCATCCCATTATCGCATGTGAGATGACTGCGGAAACACCTTTAATCAAAGAGATTGAAGGAGGAGTCCAATCTCTTTGCCTTTAATAACATTTGAAGGGGTCGGGAGTAAAATCTTAAGCAACCAAATATTCGTAGAAAGATACAGGATAATTGTGTCGCTACATTTCAAAATCAGCCAAGTCCACCTTTAGATATTTTTCATTTTTTTGTGAATTGCTGAAGAACTACTGCTTTCTAACATTTCTGCATTATCAAAATGTAGACTTTATTAATTTTAAATATTCTATACTCGAAATAATATTAACTTTCACCCTTGTGACTGTGTATTTGAGAAAACAAAAAGGTGTTTTTCTCTTATTCATCTATGATGGACTTGGCTGATTTTGAAATCTAGCAACACAATTATACTTACTAGTTCTACAAAAAATATATATTTCTTTTTATCATTATCTAGAAATAAAAATATGAAGCATCTAGTTTCAAAAGCCCCTAAAACGACTTTTGACAGTTCTGAGAAAAATGAGAAAAAGTCATATCTATTGAATGCGTGAACTTTATGTATTTATTATTTGATTTATACACTATAAAGAGTATAATATTTAGTATCCTTTACTCACCTTTTGCATATTGTTCTGAGAGAATATATTAAAAATCAAATGATTTTCATTTTAGGAGACTTTGAAACTCAACTACCGTTTTAGAGGCTTTTGAAATTAACATATATGATTTTAGGGGGTTATGAAACTTACATTATAGCAATGGTGCATGAGGAAATTGCAAAAGGCGTCCTGTGGTTATATTTCTAGGAGAAAAAATAAATACTTGTTTTGTACCAATTAAAAAAATATTTATTCGAAGTAGGTAACTAAAATTAACAATATAAATTACGTTAACGATATAGAATTTACTATTGTATACATACTTACAAATTATATAATTAAAAATATTACAAATAATAATGAAATAGAACAGTAGTCTATACTTATATATAAAAATGAATGTTTGTTTGTCCCGCATGCGTTTCTATACCATTCATCCGATTGCGATGAAACTTTGGTGAGTTATTATGCGCACACCCGCAAAGGTTTTTGAATTGGAAACACCATATTCTTCTTCTTCTTCTTCACTCTATTTTATTCTTATGATTTCTATACCATTCATCCGATTGCGATGAAACTTTCGTCAGTTGTGCGCACACCCGCAAAGATTTTTGAATTAGTATAACCATCTTCTTCTTCTTCTTCTTCATTCTATTTTATTCGTATGGTTCCTATACCATTCATCCGATTGCGATGAAACTTTCGTCAGTTATTGTGCGCACACCCGTGAAGGTTTCTGAATTATTACAACCATCTTCTTCTATTCTGTCTTCTTGTATGCGTGTGCGTTCCTATACCATTCATCTGATTACAATGAAACTTTCGTCAGTTGCTGTGCGCTTACCCCTGAAGGTTTCTGAATTAGTACAAACATCTTCTTCTTCTTCTTCTTCATTCTATCTTCTTTTATTCATATGGTTCCTATACCAATCATCCGATTGCAATGAAACTTTCGTCAGTTGCTGTACGCACACCCGCGAAGGTTTCTGAATTATTACAACCATCTTCTTCTATTCTGTCTTCTTGTATGCGTGTGCGTTCCTATACCATTCATCCGATTACGATGAAACTTTCGTCAGTTGCTGTGCGCTTACCCGTGAAGGTTTCTGAATTAGTACAAACATCTTCTTCTTCTTCTTCTTCATTCTATCTTCTTTTATTCATATGGTTCCTATACCAATCATCCGATTGCAATGAAACTTTCGTCAGTTGCTGTACGCACACCCGCGAAGGTTTCTGAATTAGTACAAACATCTTCTTCTTCTTCTATTCTATCTTCTTCTATTTGTATGCGTTCCTATACCATTCATCCGATTGTAGTGAAACTTTCTTCAGTTGTTGTGCGCACACCCGTGAAGGTTTCTGAATTATTACAACCATCTTCTTCTTCTTTTATTCTATCTTCCTCTATTTGTATGCGTTCCTATACCATTCATCCGATTGCAGTGAAACTTTGGTGACTTGTTGTGCGCACGCCCGCAAAGATTTTTGAATTAGTATAACCATCTTATTCTTCTTCTTCTTCATTCTATTTTATTCTATGGGTACTACGGGCATACGAATAGAAGAAGATAGAATAGAAGAAGAAGAAGAAGAAGATGGTTGTACTAATTCAGAAACCTTCTCAGGTGTAAGCACAGCAACTGACGAAAGTTTCATCGCAATCGGATGAATGGTATAGCAATGCATATGAATAGAAGAAGGTGAAGAAGAAGAAGATGGTTGTACTAATTCAGAAACCTTCGCGGGTGTGAGCACAGCAACTGACGAAAGTTTCATCGCAATCGGATGAATGTTATAGCAATGCATACGAATAGAAGAAGAAGAAGAAGAATATGGTTGTACTAATTCAGAAACCTTCGCGGGTGTGAGCACAGCAACTGACGAAAGTTTCATCGCAATCGGATGAATGGTATAGCAATGCATATGAATAGAAGAAGAAAATGGTTGTACTAATTCGGAAACCTTCACGAGTGTGCGCAGAACAACTCACCAAAATTTCATTGCAATCGGTTGAATGTTATAGGAACGCATACGAATAGAAGAAGCTAAAATGAAGAAGAAGAAGATGATGATTTTTCTAATTCAGAAACTTGGCAGGTGTGCACACAATAACTCACCAAAGTTTTATCCTAATCGGATGAATAGTATAGGTATAGTGTACCTACATAATTATTTATATTCTAGTTAGTGACTGTCTCTACTTTATATTTTGTTATTATGCATTTTAAAATATTTGTATAGAAAATAATAAGTTGGTAAAACCGGTCCTGATAATTAATAAAATAAGTATGTAAAAAAAGTATTAAGTCAATAGGTACGTATTTAACGTTTTCAATGGTAAACTGTAATTATTTCATACATATCAACAATAGGGACAGTGTGACGAGACACCACTGTATTGGACAAATAACACGCAGAAATTGTCAATATTCACTTACCGTTTTTGGCGTTCGATATTAACTTCCCATGTTTCTTTTCTTTGTAAACGCTTCCTTGACTCATTGGGCTTACGTTTTGACACATTAATCAGTTCAACATTCTTTATAAATATTGAAAAATACTATTAACCTACAGAGCGATCAACACGAAGTCACTTTAATTTTGTTCAGGCAGACATATTGAAATCCGTCTCACATTACCATCAGAGCAGCCGCTGATTGGCTTATTCATTTTAGGGGGATTTGAAATTCACACGCCAACTGTTTTAGGGGGTTTTGAAATTAAGCCTAATTTTTGATAATAAATATTGACGGTTTTAGGTCTTTTTTAAAACAATAACTTTGGCCAACATATAGTAGACAAAAACATATCTCTAAATATATGTCTAACTCAAAATTTTATGAAAACCGTTTTAGGGGCTTTTGAAACTAGGCGCTTCATATGAACAATGATTATTCCATTATTATTTCATACAATTTGTTTTAACAATTCTTTGAGAAATCAGTACCTATTCTGTATAAATCTGTTTTTGAGTATTTTGTCGCTTAACATTATATTATGTACTTGTCTACTCGAATAGCCCTGATTTCATAAATTAATATTCTGATAAGAAATTGGTCATCAGTGCAATTTACTCTCCAAATAATGTCATGATTATAAATTTTGAATTACCTACCAATAAAGAATAATTTATTTACATAGAAGAGAGAATAATATTTTGAGGAATAAAGAAAATCGTGATGATTGTGTTGGGCACTTTAATCACCATAATAATATGGGCACTTATGCCACAAACCAATGAATGTTCTTTATTACTAATGTATAGGTCTAATAATAGTCTATGGGTTTGTGCTATGTCAGCGCCATCATTAGATTAAGCTTGAGCATATCTTTTTGCACAAGCAACGAGTTGTCCACTGTTCAGCTGTCAAAATCAGATCCCAGATTGATTGACATATTGATTTGCCCTTTCTCGTTTCAAAATGAATTATAAAAAATTCTCAAATCAAATATATTAACTAGCAGTGTTATTTATAAATAATATACATTCCTGTTATTCATCAGCTGTCAAAGTCAAACCAGTACTTCACACAAAAACCGGTGGTAATACCGATTTCCTAAAAATATGTAGCATTGATCTATGCATTACATTTGTAGAAAGTGTGTTAATGCTAGTGTATTATTTATCATGTAACTCATCTATCCAAATCAAATCATTCCCTGTGTAAACGCGTCAGTATGAGCACTCTATAGAACAATGACAGGTCATCCGTAGACAACAACGGGAGGGGCGAAAAAGTAGGACCAGTCGTTGTGAATATATCGGCTTTCTACTTGAGTCGGCAATGGCCGTGGTTAATTTGGCACATTCAACTCATTTTATCGTTTTTACGACTTGTTTCTCTTTTTCTTTTCATACATACACATATTTTGAAAAGATAATAATTTTTACCTACCTAAGGCCATCCTCCCACGGCGCAACTTATGTCCGTCGGAACTGAAACTAAAATTCCAGCCAGTATCTAGCTAATGTATTTCAATGGCGGCTCGCTGACGGCGAGACTGGAATCTCTCAGCTTCAAAACGGTCGCGAAGAGATGCGACATGCTAGTCGCGCGGTCTCTGAAGTTTCCAGTCACCGTAAAACAGTGGTACCAACATCATTAGATTTCGGTGAAAAATCATATTTTCTTACCAAAATTGGTTAAATATTAATTGGAAAATCAAAATAACCGTATGTAAACGCTGCAGCGCGCGTGTTGTCAGTTTTTGTACAACACGGTTGATAGTTGAGTTTGACAGTTTGAGGTTATGTGATTATTATTTCAACTGGGTTTCAGTAGCGCCGTGTGCGAAGCATCACATTGGTCAGTTTATGAGTTCCTTCACAAACTAGTTCCATCAAATTTCAGTTGCGCCGTGGGAGGATGGCCTTACCTACACAAAAACCGGTGGTAATATCGATTTTCAAAAAATATGTAGCATTGATCTATATGCATTACATTTGTAGAAGGTGTGTTAATATTATTGTATTATTTATCATGTAACTCATCTATCCAAATCAAACCATTCCATGTGTGAACACGACAGACGCGTCAGTATGATCACTCTATCTATAAAACAATGACAGGTCATCCGCCATATACCTACAAAAAACGGGATGGGCGGGAAAAAATATGCGGTATGCGTTGAATGACCAACACTTTTCTGCATTTTCAAGAAATTACACGTAAAGGGATGAACGAAACCTTTTTTTAGGCAAAATTCAGAAGGTATTTTCCATAAATTCAAAATTATAGTGCTTTCGGACTTTTATATCGTACATAGTACGCGGGCCAAAATTATAGAACAAGACCATAATTATAGTACGGTTGGCATCACTGGTGGGCACGCTACGGAGATGCACGATATTAGTCTATGAAAAAATGGGAAAATTGGAAACCTGTTTGAATGGCTGGCAACTCATCGTATATTCAGTCTATGGTATATTCCATCTATCATCTATGCATTCAGCATTGCATAAAAACAAAAATTGTCTACTGCCGTAATATATAACCTAATTAAAATATTTATATCTCTTAAAATACCAGTTGGCACTATAACTTTGCTAATAAATGCTTGTGTAAATACAACAAAAATTTAATTTATACAATGACTTCTATTATAACAAACAGAGACCGAGACTGTCTTGGTTGCAGGCTGATAAGTGGAACCGGATTAATAGGCATCGGGGGATATATGGGATATCAAGCAAAACGAAATCCAACCAAATTGGGAAAGTCTGTCATTTCAGTTGTCGGAATTGGTAAATTTCCTCGTTCAGCTAGTTCTTTTATTAAATATACCTATATAAATACGTTTCCTGTAGTCTTATATTCTACTAGGTATCTATATTCTGAACCAGACCAGAGTAAACCCTTGTAAAAACTGACGTAAAGGTATTATGCTTAGCAAATTTACTCCAATGTTAATATTATTATCTTAATATTTTCACGTCTTAATAGCTAAAAAAATTAAGTAATTTATAGTACTCCGTATCGATTTTGTGGTCTTTTGAGACCAAAAACCCAACAACCTACTAAGTAGGTAAGTTGTGTTGGTTGTTTTTCAGTAGGTTAAACCTAACGTGACCATTTATTTTTTTCCTCAAAACGGGACATCTAATTTTTAGGTAATAGTGTGTATTCAAGAAACCCCATACATCTTCATAGTTTTTATGGGGTACTGTTCGATTATCAGGAATGCAGCGGAAAACACATTTTGAAAATAGCCGATAAACTGGATTATTTGTTAGGTTAACCTAACCCAAACTAACAAATAATTTTCAAAATGTGTTTTCCGCTGTATTCCTGACAACTGAACAGTACCGTTTTTATTTATTGATGAAAAGAACATAAATTATCTACGAACCTGTCAAGAAGCACCATAGAATGACTACATCGTGTCTCTCTTACACTTGAAGAATGAGATTGGAGAGACGGTCAGGACTTTTACATGTAAATAGTTATTATCGCGATAGTTTAAAAATACACACTTGGTGCAAGTAAATCACGCACGTGTGCAGGCGCTATTATGTTAGTTTTGCTCTCAAATTACATTAACCACAGTGACTATATTATAGAGCAGTGCTCCGCAACCGGTGTGCCGCGAGACGATGCTAGGTGTGCCGCGGTGCATAGCTCCCAAAAAATAATTTTGTATATACCTACTTACTTACCTAATAACCAAATTTGCATACATGGCTGGTAATATATTTGAGCACCTGCATGAATTTAATAAAACAATGCAAGGTCAGAATAAAAATATATTGACATGCTCTGATAAATTAGAAGGAGTTAGGATCTCTACAAATGTACCAAACGACCTGCTAGAACACCATTGACAACAAACAATTAATTTTGAATCCGTTTCAAAAACATTTTACTTTGCTGCAAAAGAGATTTCATCATTACTTTCATACAATCAATACGACTGGATTCGAAACCCTTTTGCAACCAATCCCAAAAATTCTATAGAAGCGCTTTCCCTATAAATTCGAGAGGAATTGGTTGAATTGAGAAACGACGGGAAGCTAAAACTGAACTTCGCCGATGTTCCATTGGCTATTTTCTGGATTTCAGATAATAAAGAATATCCTCGGATTTCCGACAAGGCTATCGCAGTTCAGCGTTTTCTACGACATATTATCTAGGACCTAGATGAGCAAAGTTTTTCAACTAAGTTATCAATAAAAATAATCAGTAGTCTTGTTTGAAGGATCTTGACCGAGAACTTCGGGTTGCTCTTTCAAATATTGAGTCAAAATGTATAAAACATTTAGGTTGATTGGCACAAGCTCAGTTATCACATTAATTAGTTATTATATTGATAATACAAATACATGGAAATATGTACATTTAGTTCTTCGTTGTGTTATGTTTGTATATTTAACAATTTATCAAATAAAAAAACATAAATTATTGTAATTTTGGTGAATGGCCCCTACAAGGGGGAGCTGACAGGGCTCTAGCCTGGGGGGCCGGCGCGGCAGGTCAACAAGATAAGTGAGCTAAACACAAATTACAAATTTGTTCTAATAGTAAAAAAAAGTCACCTTCGGCGCTATTTTACTATGCTGGTATTAATATTTTAAAACATGCGATTGTAGGATACAATTTCTTATTATTATGTCAATACTCGACAAATAATTATTCTTAACCCAACAACTAACCATCATTCAAGTGAATGTGTTCATAAATACAAAAAAATCGCTAAACATACGATCAATACCATTAATTTTACCTCGAACATCATGCTATCACACTGTCTTTAACCTTAGCGATAGGTAGGGGGCCCGCCAAAGATCCTGTGGGGTCCATGTTTTGGTGTATAAATTATTTTACGTGTGGTGTGCCGTGGGTGAGAAAAGTTGCGGAGCACTGTATAGAGTACTATAAAATTAC
This sequence comes from Rhyacophila brunnea, assembly GCF_057557595.1. Lineage (NCBI taxonomy): Eukaryota > Metazoa > Arthropoda > Insecta > Trichoptera > Rhyacophilidae > Rhyacophila > Rhyacophila brunnea. The sequence goes on from NW_028233350.1 coordinate 27,580,947, forward strand.
CAAAATTGAAACCACGAAAACAGCCCTGTGGGTGGTGACGTGCCTTCTTAAGGAAAAAGTATACAACCAAAATAAATATTGACTAATTAACCAACCCATTGAATTTAATATACCTAATTGATGTTATTTGGGAGATTAACATATTTTTTTTAATCTTTTTTTCAGGATTCACAGCATTCGGAATCGCAAGAATATTTGCCTGGCCACCATTCAAACATTGAATCGTTCATATGCGAATATATTATACTGTTTAATTGAAATCTTCTCATAAGTATTATATTTTATCAATATTGGTCCTGTTAATGGCTATAATAACATAAAAATATCTACGATTTTTGATTCTATCTGATTTTTATTAGTTTCCAAGCAATATATTGATTGTATCATCATCCAGAACCAATCCATTGTTGCATGAAGGCTTCCCCTAACTCCTTTGATTTTTCCTAGTTCTTTGCCGTCACATACACCCACCGTATGAGTTCCATGTTAATTTTGATTACACGTTTGTGTGCAAGGAATCAGCCATAAAAATATTTAAAATACAGATAACCTTAATGAGTGTTTTTTTGATTTCTCATCATTTTTTATACCAAACTTAATGTTCCATGTCCAAGGAATCGTCATTAGGAGTGGAATCACACCTGTCTACCAGAATATTAAGATAGTTATAATTAGTAAACAGGCAGGGTAAACTACTGTATAAAGATTCTTTTTTGCAAACGTTATTTTTTCAGTTTATTGCAGTTATATTACTTTTATTAAATTTCATGTATGACATTTATTTTGTTTAGTTTATTCATTTTTATATTTTAATTTTCAAATCCCTCGTTGATCGTGAAATTTCACTTATCGCGACTATTTCCCCCTCGATCAATGGGGGATGGTATACAGGTCACAAAAGCATGCCTCTTGACTATGAAATGTAATGATTTTTCATTAGTCAAAATAATACTGTGTTCACCGTCCCTGCATGCGACAAAACCATTGCAATTATTCAAAAATATCCAAAAACCAATATTTTTCCAAAATAACTGAATAGTAAATTCATCAGCGTTTTGAAGGTAAAAAAATAATAATAGGAGGATATTAAAACATCAAAAATTATAAATCGTACAATCTTTATTCAAGTACAAATCACAATGTCACATTAAAAAAAAAACAAATTGAACATGTATAGTTAAAAGCCAACTTTTCCGAGAGTTGTATCAGTACGCGGGTCGGCGGTTATTTTTTGGACTGCAACCAATGCTTCGTTTATGGAGGTTTGCAAAGATCTCAGCTCTGATATAAACAGCAACTGCAAAACATCAGAGCGGTTGTTGACAGATTCATTATTTTTGGAGGTGGGGCTGGGATGCGGTGCAGTCTTCAAGACAGTCGCCAAACCGCTGAGACGAACTCTGGGATCAGGGTGAGGCCCGACACAAGCCATCGCCGCCAATTCGGCAACGCCCGATGTAAAGTCTTCGCTCGTGACTGTAATAAACATTAACCAATAAATTAAATTCTTGTGCTATAACAATTACCAGAAGCAGCAGTGTATGATTGCTAGAAAACCGCTACGCATGAAGATACTGTTTATTATTTGCACATCACACGAATTGCATCAATGCAGCATCTAATTATTTTATTCTCTGTTCATTCTGGCATCGGATGACCACCTTGTATAACAATGATTTCTGAAAAAGATAATATTAAAACAATAAATCGGCATTGAGCCGTAAAACTAACTTAAGCTATTCTTTGATACTAACAACACACACTAGTATATAAATAATACACATGAAAGTTGTCAAAAAGTTAAGGACTCAGCTTGTGATCTAATATTTTGTATGAAATTCTCATCTGAATCATTTTAATTTATGCTTTTTGCATAGATCAGCACAATAAATTACTGAAAGATTATTCTGAACATGGTCTGAAACAGCTATCAACATTTTGTTTAAAAAAAACTATTAGAATATGATTCTATCATGGGAACATAAGTTCAATTAATTACCATCACTAATTACACAAACGAGTCAACATTTACCGGCCATCTGGCCTGATAATGAAATATAATTTTGAATCACTATCAAAACTCATCTTGTCTGCAATGTGTCAAATACCTCGATGTGACGTCACCGTTATTCACAAAAAACGCATTACCAACGCGGAGCTCTGCACATTGGTCGAATGCAACTTTTTAGTTTGAAAAATACATCTAGTGCTGCTAACAACAAATCGCATGCGTCTCGGGCTGCAAGTCAAAGATGCCAGAATGCATATGCACACATACGAAGTAGTCATTCCTATACCGGCTCGCCGGTCGCTGCATCCAAATATATATGCGTTTTGAAAGGATATGCGCGACTGTTCCGTTAAAATTTCAGGATTTGCGAAGTGTTCTATCGTAGAGACAGTTTGGGAAACCCTGAATTCTAACCTATCCAATATCAAAATGTTTACATTTATTTGATCACTAACTTCATTTTCAACTTTTTAATTCTGGTTTTGACACCTGAGTAGTTTTAATTTGAAAACGTGTTATACACCGCGTCAACTGTTCACTTGTACATCATGGAAAGCAGTGTAATCATATTTTTATAATGCTGATTTTAATATAAAGATGTAAAAATTACAATATTTTGAAAAAACTATAGTACACTGAACATTTTTCTTTTCGAATCCTTCAAAATTATAGTATTTTTGGATTATTTCTTGTAAACATACATTTTCGAAAACTCATTCAATCAAGTTAGGAGTCCATCGGTGATGGAGCTATGTGCACTAGGACTTTCATCATGAAAAATGGTCATTTTGAAACTGATTCGAGACAGGCAATGCACTGTGATTAATCAAACAGGGTTAATCGGTAGGTGAATCATTGCATACAATCAATATTATTTAAAGTTAATGATTGCTTATGATAATCTTTAATTAAGGACTTTATTTATTCAACGAATAATTCACAAGATTTAAGAATGTATTATTGAACATACATAATTTTGAAAACACTGAGAAAATATATTATAACCAATAGAAAAAATCTTTTATGAAACGAACCTGCATCTCTTAGGTCTCGTGCCCACGCACATATACCACTATGCTAAAGGTATCATACTTAATTACATCAAAATTTAACTAATGACTCTTATAATACTCTCGAGAAACCCGAGAGATGCAGGTTCGATTCCTGCATCTTACTTTTTTCAAAAAAGATTTTTTCTATTGGTTATAATATATTTTCTCAGAAGTGTTTTGAGATAATTACAAACACGAGTTTGTGTAATTAATGTATAATTATTTAAGACAGTAAGTGGCAGCCAATAGAGAAGATAATTATTGTGTATTCTTCAGCAAACGTATGTGTCACCATATCAACACATGGCACTAACTGCCGTATTTATTCTCCCACTCGGTCATTGCTAATTTCAAACTAGTGCCAGCTAAAGAGAGAATTAATAAAACAATAGATTAAAAGCTTACTTTACAAAGGATAATCATTTACTTACAGTCAAGATTATCCAAAGGATTTGTTGAAGTAACATTTGGTACAGATGTTTTCTTACGAGTTCTTTCAGCTAGTGCAGCATTATAATTGGTAGCTGTAAATGTTAAGAATTACCAAACCTTATTCAATCAGTTATGTTATATTTTGTAAGATTACAGAAGATCCTAAGGCTTTTTTCGCCAAATAAATTCTTAAGTGAAATCATGGTAAATATGAAGGAAAGAAATAAAAGTGAATATTTTCAGACCATTGTCGGCATATTCCAACCGCACAGCGTAGGATGCTAACCATGTCAATTGTTCAGCAGGAGATTCATTTATCACAGGGCAACTCATATCATTTAGGTAAGTTGCAAAAGCGTTTACCCATTCTGGGACATTCATTTGTCTCAGACCTTCTCGTTCTTCTATCTTGTAGTGTCTAATTTTTTGGTCTTCCAGCCAAATAACAGCACTTCGAAATTCAGCTTCATCTGGATGTTTGACAAACATTAATACCGGGTAAATCTTGTAAAAACAGTGAATGATTAAGAATCTTACATATTTCTTACCATGTACATTGAAGTCATTTGGATTTGGGTGATTTAGAGCGCTGAATTTTCTCTTAAGCATTTTCACTAAATACCTATAATCTTTTCGTGAACGAATTGAAATAATGAATGGAGCCTTTCGTAAATCTCAAATCTGTCAAATTTAAGTATGGCCTATCTATGCCCTATGGTATGCAGTGCTGCCAGATTGAATCATAGATAATATCTAATATGGCAATTACCACTATTGTACGGACAAAATAAAATTGTTAAAATTCGATAGTTTTGAAAAGTGACTAGGTATTCATTTAAACTAGATAAATATTTTGAAACACACTAATTTGCGTATTATTATGAACTCACAATTCATTTAAAAAAAACCACAACAGTCAAAGTTGTTGACGTTTTCTCAATCTTTGGCAAAAGTGGTTTGTTGGTGCCGAACTTTTGCCGGCGCTCCATTGGCGAGCCAAAAGTCCGACGACAATAAATCGTCCGATTTGTCTATGCTCTGCTACTGATCAACGAACGAAAAAAAATCGAGCTGTCAAAAGTTATGATTATCCATTGCTATCCATTGCTGACTCGAGTAGAAAGCCCATACATTCACAACGACTGGTCCTACTTTTTCTGCCCCTCCTGTTGTTGTCTATGGATGACTTGTCATTGTTCTATAGAGTGCTCATACTGACGCGTTTACACAGGGAATGATTTGATTTGGATAGATGAGTTACATAATAAATAATACACTAGCATTAACACACTTTCTACAAATGTAATGCATAGATCAATGCTACATATTTTTTGAAAATCGATATTACCACCAGCGGCGGCTGGTCTAACATCATACAAGTGCACTGCACTGCTTGCATTGCTATGAAACATCGTAAATCATATTTTTTCTTCATAGGTTTTTAATATTATCACTCACTTATTGTATTGCAAACCATAAACCGATGTGCCCATATTGCCAATCAGCGATAATACAGGTACTATGCACTGTATACGTCATCTTCACTGAAATCGTTTGCGCCCCGGCAATAAATTTAGTTTACTTAAAATGAACCCAAAGCTTAGTATTAACTAAAGCCATTATAAAAACAACTTAAACCGTGCTAATCGTTTTCGCCATGCGTAAGTTCCAGAATATCGTGCGCCGACCGGGTAAAATGACATCATATTGGTCTGAGTAGAGAGCAATTACAGATTTGAATTATGGTTTGTTGTTATAGACGCTGGCAGCTTACTGTTTATGCTCAAATTATGTTTAGTATCATACTTAGCATCTCATATTATGTAAAATGCCTGTTAAACTAAAATCAATAGAATTAATTCATAATTTTCTAAATTTAAAATGGGTAAGAAATATAATACAATGTTGGTAAGATGATGATAGAGAATGATAAAGAGAAACGGTGCAAGGACACAACCCTGTCTGACTCCGGTCGTGACCCCGAACCATTCCGTGACAGTGTCTCCAATTGTAACACAGCATTCGCTATTTTCGTGCAGGCTTTTGATTATGGCAATGATCTTGGGACGGATCCCGTATGCTCCCAGTATCATCCAGAGGGAGGGGCGGTGCGGACTGTCGAAAGCCTTCTCATAATCCACAAAGCAGCAAGCCATCGGACTGTTCAGCTCATGGTTCTGCTGGAGAAGACATCGAAGGTTGTGGATTTGGTCTGCACACGCTCGACCAGGTAGAAACTCGGCTTGGTTTTTCCTGAGGACGTGCATTATTGGATCCCTTATTCTCATCAAAATGATGTTTGCCAAAATCTTTCCCGGAACACTGAGTAGCGTAATGCCTCAGTAATTGTCGCAGCTTAGAGGGTCACCTTTTTTAAGAAGTGTGATAATTTCACGTTCACCCAGTCCCTTGGGCAGCGCTCTTCTTCTCACACCTTTGTCATCAGATGAAACATAGGGTGCAGAATTGCGCTCAAGCTGTACTTGAGGAATTCTGGATGAATCCCGTCTCCCCCCGGTGCCTTTCCGTTCTTGAGCCTTTTCACAGCCGATTTTATCTCGGTGTGCGTGGGCGGGCAATCGGAAATCTCGGTCGCTGGGGAATGTCCAAAAGTAAAGCTTCCGCAGATATTTCAAAGGGATCCAAAGGGGGTGGGCGGTTCAGCACTCCGCAGAAATGATTCTTCCAAATCTTCTTGACGCATTCTGCGTCAGACTCTATTGCTCCACTGGGACCACGAATGGCTCCGGGAGTCGGTGGTCGCCTGCCGCAGACTTCACGAGTGTTTCGGAAGAGTTTCCTGGTGTCATTTCTGTTTGCTGCCTCCTCTGCCGCTTCAATTTGCCGGTTCATAAAATTGCGCTTGTCCAACCGCATGGATCGTTTGACTACCCTGTCTTGGGTCTGGTAGTCAGTCCGGCGGTCCTCGGTTCGGTCGGGGTCTGTCTCTACGTCTCTCAAGGCTTTCAGCCTGGCTCGTTCACCAATTTCAACCCACGTTTCGTTAGACATCCACTTTGGCTGCTCACTCCTTCTGGTACCAAGAACGGTACGAGCGGACGACTCAATCGCACTCTTAATGAGGCTCCAGTCCGCCTCAAGGAGGTCGGATTCAGATTTGTGCCGCTCGTAGATACGATCTACACTATCTCGTACAGTAGTTTCGAAGTCAATCCGAATTCTTCGGCGTCGGAGCTTCTCAACGTCAATTCGTTCGCACTTTGGAGGCCTCGCATGGCGACTGAGTTTTACTCGGATGTTTCCAATAAGTAACCCATGATCGCTATGGATATCGGCGCCTCTGTAAGTACGCACGTCGAGAAGTTCCTTACGGTGTTTCAAGCTGTACAAGAAGTGGTCAATCTGCGTCCTCGTGCGTCCATCAGTATATTCATATCATATCAGCATATTTGTGAATGTCTTTGTGGGGAAAAACAGTGCCTCCGATTGCGAGCTCGTTCAGAGTGGCGAATTCTACGAGCCGCTCACCATTATCGTTGGGGTCACCGAGGCCGTGTCGTCCCATCACCGTGGGGCCAAGCATCGGGTCTGCTCCTACTCTCGCATTATAATCCCCCATTACAATCACGCGGTCTCTTCGGGGGATGGCGGAGACTGCCGTGTGGAGAGAATTGTAAAAATCATCCTTTATCTGTGCGTCGGCATGCTTAGTGGGGGCGTAGCACTGAAAGACGGCCAAGGAGCTACCAGGCGTCTTGAAAGAGGCACGTATCAGTCTCTCCGAGATTGGTTCCCATTTCACGAGGCAACGGGCCGCTCTCTTCGACATCAATACTGCCACTCCCTGGCGATGGTATTGCTCCTGACCTGAGTAGACAATAGAGTAACCCTCAATCAACTTTCTCCCGGCTCCTTTCCAGCGCACTTCGCTCAGCCCTAGGATGTCCACACCGTAGGTGTGCATGATACGTGTGGCGTGCAGGTCCTTTCCGGGGGTCCGCAGAGTGCGAACATTATATGTCCCAATGCGCATACTCGAGTTGTTAGAGAGGATTACTCTACCTGTTTCATTGTCCATTTCCATGCAAGGTCGTCGTTTTACAGAGCCGGTTGTCGTCCGAGGCTGCTGTGTTGGTGTTTTGATAATCTGTTTCGTTTAAGGAGGCAAGGTGATTAGCCCAGCGCTCCCGAGGCCTGAGCCACGAGGGCCCTGAAGGTCGGCTCGACCAGGTTTTTCTGTCGGGGATTTCCTTCCCTTAGACAGTTTTATGGCGCCGGTCACTCGCCCTTCGCCCCCTGCTGTTAGCAACAGCGTACGCTGCACTGTCCGGAGGTCGCCGCGGGGAGGCCAGCAGATGGGACTTGCTGGCAGTTTGGCATTTCCCAACTTTTGCTATGAACACATCTACTGGCGTCAATGTGTCCACTTGGGGCCGACCAGCCGTTGACCACCAAACTACTACAGAAGTCAATACCACCCGAACGAGGCATACCTGTTACCCCCACGGTGAAGCTATGCGACCTGGAATACGCCGATGATGCTGTCCTATTCGACAATCGAGGGTATTCAAGAGACAATCGACAGGCTGCATAACAACTCCTCTCGCGTTGGTTTGAAAATCAACGCGAAGAAAACCAACGTCTTGTGCAATAGTACCTGTCCTGATCCAGATTTCCCTCTGATTAGCGATGGACAAAACATCGAGAGCGTCGACAGCTTCAAGTACCTGGGGGTACACATCACGGGAGATGGCATTTTGCAGAAAGTACTCGCTATCCGAATGGGAATGGCTGGAGCAACATTCAACTCGATGCGAAATGTCTGGGACTCACGATTGTACTCGATCAAAACCAAATGCCGCCTATTCGATGCTTGCATTCTGACGGTGCTGCTTTACGGTAGCGAATCATGGCACCTTACGAAAGCTCAGAGAAACCGTATACTGAGCTTCGAAAACAGATGTTTGCGACGAATACTGGGAGTTCGGTGGTATGACTTTAGGAGCAACGAGGAGAATATAAGAGAACGCTCCAAGCAGCCTCTCATCACGCTGAAAGTGAAGAGGCGACGTTGGACCTGGCTCGGCCACGTGCTGCGGATGCCAGAAGAGAACTTTAACCTGGCTTGCCTGTTATTCAAGCCGACCGGATTCCGGCGACCTGGAAGGCCGCTAAATACAATCTACCGAGTGTATACGGCGGAGCTACGGGATGCTGGTTTGACCTGTAACGAAGCAAGAAGACTGGCGAGCGACAGGGATTCTTGGAGGCGCCGCGTGGTGTCCATATGCTCCAATTAAGGGGTGGATATGGCCAAAGAAGAAGAAGAAGAAGATACCTATATTGATTTATGTATACTGCAATTTAAATCAGTGAAGATAAAAATAATTTTGCTACCTACCGCATTTCTGGAAAATTAATATTGCATTATCCTGTGTGTTGACTAAACGCGAAATGATGTCGGTTATTTATAATAGATATAGAAAATTATTGATTCATGAATTCTAGTGATAAGCTAATAAATCTTAATACTATTTATTAGAGTGCAGTTTCATAATAATCATTATTCATACAGTGTACAAGTTGCTAAAGATAATGTACTTATATAGAATAAGATGGCTTATGTTAAAAGTAAGAGGTATTTATTTACTATAAGAGATACAATCGTTTCTTAAATCTAATCCAATAAAGATTTAAGTAACTCGCAACATGTTTCATTAAAAATATAAAATATACAGGTAATTTCCCAAATGTCAATAACGTTTTGTCAAATCAAAAAAAACACCGAATTGATTTAATTTTTCAATAAGGTAAGTTTCCAGCGCATCCTCAAAAATTACAATCCCCAAAAAATCACCGACCGCTACTGATTACCACCGGTTTTTATGTGAAGGACTAGTCTGACTTTGACAGCTGATGAATAACAGGAATGTTTAGTACCTATTTATAAAAAACACTGATAGTTAATATATTTGATTTGAGAATTTTTTATAATTCAATTTGAACCGAGAAAGGGCGAATCAATATGTCAAGCAATCCGGGATCTGATTTTGACAGCTGAACAGTGAACCACTCGTTGCTTGTGCAAAAAGATATGATCAGGCTTTATTAATCTAAAGGTGGCGCTAGATTATCGTTATGTCTTCCGATAGTCCTACAATTTTCTGTCATTTATCCGTAGACTTACATAAAATAATATAGTAGTGAAAACAACACAATTTTAACGTTTTATTTTATGAATTTCATAAATACAAATAAAAAATAATTGATAAATCTCTCATTTTCTAATGTGTAAATTAACAAATTAATCAATAAAAATGTTTAAAACAATTATAGATTTTTTCGGTCCGAATGATTGCGTAATAATGTCAAATCGAATGTAGGTACGTAGTGATCGACGGACGAAGTCTGGCAGCTAGGAAATTTAGCAAACACATTAAAACTCTTATTATTCTTGTTGCCTCTGAAGTCCCTTGAGATGTTGATCGTATTTTTTGCCTTGGGTTCTTCTGTGCTGGCCCTTTCACCCCCTTTTCTTCTCGATTATTTATCTCTCTGGTTGCTCATCTTCTTTAGCAGCTGGCAGGACTGACGCTTCCGTTGGTGGCGTCCTTTTTTGTCTCAGCTATTCATTTTTTAGTTGATTAATTTTTCCTTTGTTCGCAAGCGGAAAAAATTGAGTCTTACGAAATTACAGTGAAATTTTGAATTTGTGCGTTAAAATGAAGTGCAATGAAGACAGCAACGTCGCGGGAGGAGTGACGATGGAAACCGACTCGAATGAGTCGGAATTACTGATGGAGGACACCGTGAGCGTCAGTGAACTCAGGGTGTCAGTAATGTCACTGGACAATAAGGTATCGCAAATCTTTTCAATGTTGACCCAACAGAGTCTACCTGCAGTGGTACCTACTCCACAGAAGCCGACGATAAACATCGACCCTCCGGTAAGTTTTTTTACGGCCGCCCGCAAGGCCTGAACCAGCGGAAAAACCCAACAGGATTCCGTTGCCTGTATTTAGTACGAGGGTGGGTCAATAAGTCCTTAGAAAAGCCGACAAGTGGCGCGACTAGTACTGTAAGCGGTTTGTTTTCATGCAGCGGCACTACCGATTCAGTATGCTGCGAAGTTTCAATCAGATTGGTCGGGTTGTTGTGTGTTTCTCGTACATTTAAAATTGTGGAAAATGTAAAAATGGAAAATGGAGAAAATTGAGTTTAGAGCTGTTATTAAACATTTTAATATAAAAGGGTTAACAGCAAAGGAAATAAAAAATGAGTTGGATTTAGTTCACGGCATATCTGCTCCTTCACTTGCAACTATTTATAACTGGTTAAATGAATTTAAACGTGGTCGTACATCAACAACGGATGAACCACGCTCAGGACGTCCTGTAGAGGTGACTACACCAGAAATTATCAATAAAATCCACGATATGGTGTTAAGTGACCGAAGATTAAAGTTGAGTGAGATAATTGAGGTTACAGGGATCTCAAAAGGTAGCGTCATTTCTATTTTACATGACAAATTGGGCATGAAAAATATTTCTGCAAGATGGGTGCCGCGTTTGCTCACAGTCGACAATAAACGCAATAGGGTGGTGGCCTCTAAAGCCCTGTTGTCGCTCATGCAACGCAATCCGGATGAATTTTTTCGTCGCTTTGTGACTGTAGATGAAACATGGATACACCACTATACTCCCGAGACGAAAGAACAGTCAAAGCAGTGGATTGCGAAGACAAACAATGTCAAAAGAAGGCGAAAACCGTAAAATCAGCTGGTAAGGTTATGGCTACTGTATTTTGGGATGCACGTGAAATTATTTTCGTTGACTATTTGGAAAAAGGAAAAACAATAACAGGGGATTATTATGCATCTTTATTGGACCAGCTAAAAAACGAAATTGAAGAAAAATGGCCTCATTTAAACAGGAAAAAAATCCTCTTTCATCAGGACAATGCCCGTGTTCACACATGTTTACGATCAATGGCTAAAATTGAAGAATTGAAGTTCGAATTGGTCGACCACCCACCGTATTTGCCAGATTTAGCCCCCAGTGACTTTTTCCTTTTCCCAAACTTAAAAAAATGGCTAAGTGGACAAGGTTTTTTTGCAAATGAAGAAGTCATCGATCGGACAAATGCTTATTTTGAGGACCTTCCGAAAACTTATTTTTCTGACGGTTTAAAAAAAATTGAGAAACGTCTAACCAAGTGTATTGAGCTCCAAGGAGATTATGTTGAGAAATAAAAAAAATACAAAAATAAAAACTGTTTTAATGCTTTTTTCTAAGGAATTATTGACCCACCCTCGTATCATAGTACAGGAGCCTGCTTTTCCGACACCAGAAAAAGCTCGGGTAGCGAAACATACCAGGTTCTAACTTTTTGACACAGATAATTGGGCAGGGGTTCGCTATGCTGAAACCCAAAAACAGTATTTGGCGGCCCCGTCCTTGTCTCTGCTATTTATTTTCTCAGGGAAACCAGGTAGGTGTTCTCTGGACTTCAGAGTCAACAAGAATAATAACAGTTTTAATGGTAGGTGAAACTCCTTTCATTATTCGCTATTGACTCTGAAGTCCCTTGAGATAATATCTGCTTGTTATCACCTGGTAAAGCAAGATAGGATGGATGAAACCTGACATGGGAACTAGGTATAATAATTATATTCCTTACTTTTAGACTCAGTGCACCGGGCTGAACACAGAGGACAATATATTTCGTTCCCCCGCTGTAGAAGCTGTGTGTCCATCAGTCTCTGGTAAAATGTTTTAAAAGTAGCCTCCTGGCGCCAATTACCTCTCTGCAGGATGTCATGTATGGGGTAATCCTCTAACCAATTTAAGGAGGCGACTGCTGATCGAGTACTGCCTGGTGACTCCTGTACCCCTGCATCAGCGAGTATTGACTTCACCCAATTTACGATGACTGCTCGAGTCGCAGGTTTTAGGGGACCTCTTGACGAGATAAATAATGCCGGAATGTTACCACTTTCTTCTCTTCTCTCATTGGAAACGCAGATAAGTTTTCGTAGCCAAAATACTAAATCGATGTTTTGGCAACTGGGCGTGTTTAATTTCCATCCAGATTGGCGGTGCCTTGATGTGTCCGTCTTGGAATCAAACACTGGCCATAGAATAATATGGTCGCCATTATCGACTAGGCCATTATCCGCCTCACTGAGTAGTGTAAGGTCATGAACCCGTTGTCACGATGCAAGTAATAATAATATAGATGTTCTGCGTGAAACTTCATATGGGTTGTATACTAGTCGTGTTGTTTTCTTGAGGTAGTCTACGATTATTCTTGGATCCCAAATCGGTGATTTTGTAGGTTTAGTCTTGCGGGTGGATATGGTTTTTAACATATGACGCACTACTATGTTACTGCTGATGTCTTTACTGATCATAGGTTTGCAAAAGTTAGCTATGGCTGTCATATGAACAAGAATAGTGTTATATGAAAGACCTTCCTTATTGTATAAGTTTAGTGACCCAGGTGTCTAGCCACTTCAATCGGTTCGGGGGTATTATAGCTTATCGAGTTGGCCAGGCACCATATCTTCCATTTGTCCCATGCAGGTTTATAGGTCTTCAAAGTGGATGTTCGGATTCGTGAGACACACGTTGTGACTACATGGGCTGTGTTGGACGCGAACAGGTCTACTTCTGGGAGTCCCCATCTTTGAAATATGGGAATTGTAGCTGCATAGCTAGGTGCCATTCTGGGAAAATTTTGCTGCGTGAGAGATGGTCTGCCACGCAGTTGTATTTGCCTGGAAGGTACTGTGCAGTCAATGATATACTGGCCAGGTTGGTGATTTCCAGAATCTGTCGGCAAAGACTTAGTAGGGTTGCGGACTTTGTGCTCCCTTCGTTGTTGATGTAGGCCACCACTGTTTTGTTGTCGGTTTGTAGGAGTAAATCTGATTCCCTGAGCGTTTGTTCCCGGAGTTGTATGGATGAGAGTACTGCATACAGCTACTTTCGGTTTGAGTGCCACGTGGATTGCCCTTGTGTCCATGTACCTGATAGGTGGTACTCGTCTAACTGCGCTCCCCAGACTGAATCAGCTGCGTCTGTGGTGAGCAAGTGATTGTAGGTTGCCATGTGAATCTTTCCTGAGAAGCCCACCGCTCGAATCCACCATATGATGTCCTCTCGAGCTTGTGGTGAAATCGATGTTGTTTGGTGAGGGTGGCTCCTTGATAATTGAGCGGTCATACGTTGTAGACGTCGGCAATGCAACCTCCCCTGTAGAGTGACGAAGGTTGCAAAGTTAAGTCACCCGAGGAGACGTTGGGCCTGCTTGAGCGACCTACTGTCTTTTTGGATCTGTAATTGTAGGTGGTGACGAAGTGATGTGCACTTCTATGTTGATAGATGTTTCCGATTGTTGTGAGTATCCCATGTGATGCCCAAATACTCCCGTTGTTGGCTCGGGATTAAACAAGATTTTTTCTTGTTGATCATCCAGCCTAGTGCCTGCATGAAATATATCATATAAGTCAGTTGCGACAGAAGAATCTCTCTGGACTGATTTTCCATCAGAAAGTCGTCTAAGTAAGTGACGATTCTCATACCTTTTCCCCGGAGGTGTTCGGCCACCCAGTTTATTAATGAGGCAAACAGTCTTGGTGCCGCCGACAGTCCGAACGGCAGGCATGTGAATTGCAGGAGTTCTCCTTGGTAAACTAGCCGAAGGAATCGGCGATGTTGTATAACTATAGGTACTGTGACACCCCCGTATGGTCCCCATTTGGGGATGTCTTTGTGTATCTGGAGACGCCCGAATCGGTATCAAAGCCAACAAATAATAAAGCGCTGATTACGAAAATAAATAATAATAAAAGAGCCCAGCCGGCAATGCCGTAAATTTTGTTAACCGTTGGAGATTTGCAACGTCGCTTTCTTTTCGACGACGGTTTCGTTGGAAAAAATCACAAGATGGCGCGGAGATCGCGACAAGCAGCAAAACCGCGAGCACGCCGATTTCGTACGGATAAAATAAATTATTCAAAATGTAACCATATAGTATAATATTAACGTTAAATAAACCTCGCCGTTTTCCATCACAATTCCGGTGGCTTAATTATCCACCTTCATTCCAAATACAGACGATAAAAAAGAAAACAAAACACAAAGTGACAGTTGAGAGAAACCAAAATGGAGGGAAGTGATAAGTAGCCCCAGTCAAAGTGGGACTACGCTTCTTGATTTTGATCGTCTGGAATCAAGAAGCAGGTGAAATTTCTTTCACCCGGACACACACCCTGAGATCCAAACACCGGAATAGGAAACGGCGAGGAAAAAACATCCAGAGGCTTGCCTCTGGTGGCGCTCAACAAACTATAATAAAAAAAACAGTAGAAAGAGGATGCTGCCAAAGAACTTGGTTCTCTAGAATCCATGACTAACAGCGTGCTGGAGAGCGTCGAGGCCTGGGGAAGGAAGGTCAAACTGTCTTTCTCCGCGGAGAAAACGAAGGCCTTATTCTTTACTAGGAGGCGCGTCTCTCCGCCTTCGCTGGTGATGAATGGGCAACCTCTATCTTTTTCTAGGGATCTTAAACTTTTAGGGGTTGTAATCGATGACAAACTAAATTGGTCAAAGCATGCGGACAGCATCTGCAAAAGAGCCGCGGTGACTTCGCTCAAACTAGCAAGAATGGCCAAACCCACATGGGGTGTATCTCCTGAAGCTCTTCGAATTCTCTACACTTGTGCTATTGAGCCTATGATCACGTATGCGGCCAGCATATGGCATGAAGCTGCCAAACGGAAAAACATAGCAAAAAAACTCAATACGGTTCAGCGAGCACTAGCGATACGAATATGCAGAGCTTACCGAACGGCTTCGCTCAATTCAACGCAAGCTCTAGCAGGACTTATGCCTCTAGATTTACGTTTAAAACAAATCGCTCTCATTTACAGAGCTTAGAAGGGCGAGGAGGGCCTCGCAGGTTTTCTGCCTGACGACAGGCTTTACGAAAAACCGGTGGACTATAGAAGGCTGCAACACCCGGCTAGACTATTTTCTGAAGTGGTTTCTTATCCTGCAACGTTGGAAACCAACGAATGCAATAACATGCCGATTTTCACGGATGGGAGCAAACTTGATGGCGGTACTGGTGCAGGTTTTGTGGCATACATTAATGGCGGTGAGATAGCGGCTCGTAAGTACCGCCTTGCCAGCTATTGTACGGTAATGCAGGCCGAACTCTATGCCATCCAATGCGCTCTGGAGTGGGCAGGCTCAGATCCAATTCAGCGAAAGCTCACCGAAAACCATAGTATTTGTATTTATTCGGACTCCAAAAGCTCAATCCAAGCAATTGGAAATCCGTTGTCTACTAATCCGATTGTCTTTTCTATTCACAGCGAGTCCGCTCTACTGAGACGGCGCCACCCCGAGGTGCACTTCAAGTGGATAAGGGGACACACCGGGATAGAAAGAAATGAAAGAGCTGACAAATTGGCTCGGCATGGTGCCTCTGAACCCAAGACCGCAGTAGCTTATGACAAATTTCCTTTGAGCTACGCGAAAATTACAATTTCAGACATGGTGAAAAACGAATGGAACTCACGATACATAAACTCATCGACAGGGGAGTTGACCCGAAAGTTTTTACCTTCAATTTTAGCAGCACGAGACGTCAGGGTGCATAAGGGACTGTGTTTTGAGATGACTCAGATTCTTACAGGTCACGGAGTCATGCGAGCATACCTGCACCGGTTTTAAATAACATCTGATGGAAAGTGTCCATGCGACGACGGAAGCGACCAGGACGTCTTACATTTACTCCTAGATTGTCAAATCTTTAGCAAGGAGCGGCACAACCTGAAATTTTTATTACAGATGGCAGATGCGGACATTCGAGACCTTCCGGGGACCATGGCAAACGAGGCCGGAAGAGATGCCCTTTTTAATTTCTGTATTGATGTAATAAAAAGAATAAAAATAATAAATGGTGACATGTAAAGATGATTCATGCCTTTCAGATCCAGTGACTGCAATCATATAAGATAGGATAAGTATATACTTAGAACATTAGTCCAATGCGACATTTCTTTTACCACGGGAAAAAAAACTCGACTACAAATCGCAGTCCTCAGTTCCCAATGAATACGACAAAATATTCATCAGAATCACCTCCGCCTTGCGCTACTAAGAATTTTCCAGGGTTTTTGCAAGGCGGTATCATAGGCCCTGGCCGAATCCAAATCAGCAATACCCGATGCGGGTAGAAGAACAGTTTTCAATAAGGCATATTCTCTCAGCCGGCACAATTTTCATTTGACTAGCACCAAGTAGAGTAGTTTGCGTGCCAAAGTCCTTAAGAAACCTCGATAGTAAATGCGAGGTATCCATAAAGGCATCTAGAAAAAAAAAAAAAAAAAAGCCAAGCCAGTGAAGAAAAGAGCAGAAACACCCGGATTGCGAAGTCATGGCTCCTGATGTACTCCCGACCAACTGCATCCGCCAGCAAACTTGGCCCACGGACGAGTGTATCGGGCAAGACCCTGGCTCCAACGAGGGAAAACGGCATCAAACGCCCTGCATCATCAGCCGCTTGAGCCCTCTTCGTCAACAGCAGCGTGTCTGTGAGCCTTGCAATCAGCCCTGGCCCAGATGCACCAGGATGAAGAGAGCTACAAAGCGGCCTTCTTCAGCTGAGCAAAGCAGCCTCCATCAGCGGATAGCAGCCAAGCAGCATCCTCAGCCATTAGCATCATAGATTAGTTAGTTTAAGTGTTTTGTGTTTGGAAGCGATGTATAATAAGTTAGTTCAGTGCTCGAAGTGAAAAATTTTACAACCCGGAGAGGTTGTATGAGGCAGAATGGCGTTCCGGTCCATTTCGGGCCCTGATATATTTTTAAAATTATTTTTATAAACTTTAAAGCCATTTAAGTATTAAATTAAGTTTTCTGCATATTATATTAGTATAATATCAGTGTAGTGCGTGTAATTCGATAGCCGCGGCAGGGCAAGCGAGCAAAAAAGGGGGTCGAGTAATGCGCCGGTATGCATTTTCGTGAGGGATCGACTGATTTTCGGACGGTCGCTGTTGGGAAGGCTGGGTGCGACGTCCTCTCTCAGCATCCACCCGTACGGTAGACATGGGGAGCCGCGAACCACTACGCCCACAAAGCGGCGTAGTGCTGCATCCGAAACTCTCCGGTTGCCTACGGTCCGAGGGTGTTGAGAGGGCTGGGCGCGACGCCCTCCTCTCTCAGCAGCTTTACGGTAGGCCTGGGAACCGCGAACCACTATGCTACAGTGCTGCATCCGAGTCTCTCCAGCCACCGACGTACCGGGAGGGCTTCGATTCTTCAACGTCTAGAGACGCAACCACCCCTTATCAAGCCGCCGCACTGTCCAGTTACACACGCTATCGTAATCAGCCCTTAGTTGGCCCGATCCCCATTCGGGCCTTTCCGGAGAGGTGCGCTTGTGACACCCCCGTATGGTCCCCATTTGGGGATGTCTTTGTGTATCTGGAGACGCCCAAATCGGTATCAAAGCCAACAAATAATAAAGCGCTGATTACGAAAATAAATAATAATAAAAGAGCCCAGCCGGCAACGCCGTAAATTTTGTTAACCGTTGGAGATTTGCAACGTCGCTTTCTTTTCGACGAAGGTTTTGTTGGAAAAAATCACAAGATGGCGCGGAGACCGCGACAAGCAGCAAAACCGCGAGCACGCCGATTTCGTACGGATAAAATAAATTATTCAAAATGTAACCGTATAGTATAATATTAACGTTAAATAAACCTCGCCGTTTTCCATCACAATTCCGGTGGCTTAATTATCCACCTTCATCCCAAATACAGACGATAAAAAAGAAAACAAAACACAAAGTGACAGTTGAGAGAAATTCTCTTACCAAAATGGAGGGAAGTGATAGTACATGTAGGTATTGAGATATCCAGGGACATGGTGGATAGCTCGGGATGTTGGTGGGACCCGGGATTCACAAAAATGAAATAATTAATGAAAAGTCTTTCTTTGTTGGACACATGGCTTTATATTTTCAACGGTTATTTTTACAAAGAAACTTATGTTTAACAGTACCCAAATTAATCTTATATTGTTACATTCCTAATGTTAATTATATCTCAACATCGCTTATATTCTAATTATTATTTATCTGAATTCGTTGTATTATTAAGTTTTTAGCGCGGGAATTCGCGAACCCGATTCCGCGTCCTCCCGCGACTATGTATGTTTTTCTACTCCCCGAGTCGTGAGGGCTGATCCGGCCGATACTCACATTTTTTTTAAATATCGACCCTAGACGAGCAGTGTTTCCATCCTTCCCTGGCATACTCCTTATTATTAATTAGATGCAATCCTTACGTGCTAAGTACAAGTTGAATATTTTGAAAGTTAATCAAGGAATAATGGATGTACGTACGCCCATTGTTGACTAGAAGGTCAGGTGACATGGTTATACCTAATAATTAATTTAATCTATCGGGAGAGGCCCAATAATCATCGGTATGACAGTACGCTTGGCTTAGGTCTATTTTTACTAAACAGTCTTCCCTTTGCAGGAATGTTGGGTTCTTGAAATGGTGGAACAGTTTAACGGCCCTGGTTGTAGGAAACCGTTTAGGCATTTTAGGTTGAAGACGGGTCGTTGACTGCCGT
The DNA here is from genome assembly GCF_057557595.1 of Rhyacophila brunnea. Taxonomy (NCBI): domain Eukaryota; kingdom Metazoa; phylum Arthropoda; class Insecta; order Trichoptera; family Rhyacophilidae; genus Rhyacophila; species Rhyacophila brunnea. The sequence continues at coordinate 27,600,062 of NW_028233350.1, forward strand.
CTTGCTTCCTAACTAGGAACAGGGCCCAATTATCTGTATCAAAAAGCTGGAGCCTGGTAAGTTCCGCTAGCCGAGCTTTTTCTGGTGTCGGAAAAGCAGGCTCCTGTACTATGACACTAAATACAGGCAACAGAATCCTGTTGGGGTTTTCCGCTGGTTCGGGCCTTGCAGGCGGCCGTAAAAAAACTTACCGGAGAGTCGATGCTTATCGTCGGCTTCTGTGGAGTAGGTACCACTGCAGGTAGACCCTGTTGGGTCAACATTGAAAAGATTTGCGATACCTTATTGTCCGGTGACATTACTGACACCCTGAGTTCACTGACGCTCACGGTGTCCTCCATCAGTAATTCCGACTCATTCGAGTCGGTTTCCATCGTCACTCCTCCCGCGACGTTGCTGTCTTCATTGCACTTCATTTTAACGCACAAATTCAAAATTTCACTGTAATTTTGTAAGACTCAATTTTTTCCGCTTGCGAACAAAGGAAAAATTAATCAACTAAAAAATGAATAGCAGAGACAAAAAAGGACGCCACCAACGGAAGCGTCAGTCCTGCCAGCCTGCTAAAGAAGATGAGCAACCAGAGAGATAAATAATCGAGAAGAAAAGGGGGTAAAAGGGCCAGCACAGAAGAACCCAAGGCAAAAAATACGATCAACATCTCAAGGGACTTCAGAGTCAACAAGAATAATAAGAGTTTTAATGGTATGTAAAACTCCTTTCATTATCATTGATGCAATTTGTCTCCAACACTGCCATCCATTCGCATTTACCCCGTCAAAATATCTCAAAAAAAGCATCCGCATCGGTATGGAAGGTCTGGTCAAAAGAGTCTCAAAAAATAGCCCAATATATGACAAATTGATGGCTTTCATAGTATATTTAGATCTCCTGCGTGCATAAATGTTTCGTTTGTTCATTAACAACAGGTAAGTAGGGAGCAATACAGCGGTGTTGGCTTTTTTTGAGACTCTTTTGACTGGACCTTCCGTACCGATGGCGGATGCTTTTTTCGGGATATTTTGACGGGGTATTTAGTGAAAATACAAAAATGCAAATTTTTTCCGTAATTTCAATGGAAAAATCATAAAAATATGCAATAAAATTACTTAAAGCCTCCCCCAAACCAAAGCGAATATTCGCAGCGAATTATTCGTCAATCAAGCTCGTATTGGCTTACGGGACAGAGCACGCTTGCGCGACCGCCTTGCGTCTTGAGTGCGAATTTGCAGCGAATATTCGCTGCGATTTTCGGGAACTCTGTCGACAGCGAATTTATTCGCGGCGGACAATTTCGCCAAGGGAATTAGTAAAATCAAAATGGCGAAGACATTGAGCAGCTGATCGAGTTGGTCCGGAAATATCCAGTCCTTTATGATTTCTCTGACAGTGACTACAAAACATAAGAAAGAAAGATAAGATATGGGATGAAATTGGCAGGGAAATTGTTGAAAATGGTATGAAGGTCGTCATAATAATATTATGTAGGTATCTTTGTCTAACCAAAGTATGTAAAGTTTTTTGACCGGATGAATACGCTATTATAAATAAATAACTTTAATCTAAGGTCCCGATATTTAAAAAATACATATTATTAATTTGCGTCATGCACAGCCTTTAATAACAGAAACTTTATAACTTTGATTGTTAGTGCACTGACAGTTCTAACTTGCGATCGTTTGACGTTTTGGTTTCGACTTTCGAGCAGTCATATCAATAATGTTATAATTAGGTATCAGTTACAATACTTCAATCATATTCGGTATCGGTCACGTAAATACCCATTTTATATTCGTCGATAATATCTTGATAATATTTTTTTAGGTTAGATAGGTAGTCTTTAAGATTATTTTTTTGCTTCTAACATTATGCAGCATAGCATTTCTATTGTAGCTAAAGATATAATATACATATAGGTAGATAAGTAGGTACTCCATGTCGTCATTGTGGTATTTTGTAAGGTTTTAGACCAAAAACCTTACATACTACTTACTATCGGGTTATTTACAGTAGGACATACCTAGGTTGTGTTTGTTTTTTGATCTCAAGAGACCTCAATCACAAAAACGATATTATGTACCTATATACCTACTAGGTATATATTTCCTTCATTATGTATAGGTATATTGAGCTAATAAACTGGTTTTGCCCAGTGCCGACCGCGAACCAAGATAATATCTACATGTTCCATCTACCTACCTAACATAACCAATGTTTTCTGTTTCACATTAATTTGTATACCTACAAACATTTTAAACTTAATTGAGATGTTCTTAAACTTCTGTTCATGTAATATTATGTAGGTAGGTATATCTTGGTCTGCATTAGGCAATAAGATTAATAATTTTATGTGCATGTAAATATAAAGGTCAGGTACCTCCTCTAAGTACATAGTATTATATTATCATCATGGATACCTACCTGAATGATGTTGGAGATATACTAATGCTTTGTGATGAATTTAATTTTAGCAAAGATCTTCAACCTTTCAACGTAGGTACAAAGCACCAGAAGAAATTAAAAATGAAACCCCCGGCATTAACAGGAATAAAATAATATTTCATCATAAACATCAGTCGGGGTCATTCCACTGCTAGATGAAAGCCTCTTCTAGCTCCTTCCACTATTTTCGGTCTCTAGTTCTTCGCTGCTACATACTTTTATTGTACTTCACGTGAACAAAGAGATCAACTAAGTGAAGTGTCAGTCAACAAAAGTGGCATTTGTGCACAATGTTAATGAATTTTCTAAAACATTAAGTGTGATAATATAATATACAAGGATGAATAAGGCGTGGGCGAGGGCCAAGGTCCATTTTATGATTCCTCTATTGATGTACCTATTTTTATTAAGAAAAATGTTTGCCGTAGAATGGGGTGAATACTGAATAGACCCTTTTTAAAATTTCTATTTTTCTGCTACACATTATTCGGACAAACATGAATGACTTAAAACCTGTTTCTATGGACATAATCATACTCTAAAATATTTTTCAACTACCATTTATTATCAAACAGCCAATTTTGTGTGATGTCTCTTTCTATCCAGCGTTGGGGTGATTATAGACATGGCGGGTGGATAGAATCGAATAATGGTAATTTCCTAATGTTAAAAATGTAATTAAGTACCTACTGTACATTACAAATTTATGTAGGTACATTTAAGTATGTAAATCAAAATCAAAAATATAAATTTAAATGTTATACAACACAGTATCATGTAAGTATTTAAAAAAACATATACTTACATAAACATCTATTTATCCAAGAATTATTTGATACTTGAATCTGTATTTTATATACCATATTCGATGGATGTATGTGGTGTATTTTGTAAAATATTTGGTACGTATTTATTATTTAACTAAGCGTATTTAATTTGCTACGTGACCTGTAGCTCTTTTATAATCACAAATTATTGTTGAATGTTCCGAAAATGAGTTTATGTGCCGAAACAGCTGTCAAGGTAAATGACTCAGTTAAAGTAGAATTAACAAAAATAACTATATTTCAACACCATTATAATCCATCTACCATATAAACACCATTTCAAGTAATAAAGAAATAAAAAGTCACCTAATTAAATAATATTATACTAGAAAAAATATACTATCTATATACCCACTTAATTTTCATTTAAAGTTGTAAAACGCCCGGTTACTAAATAGAGGAAGGACAGAGTCTTCTGGCATGACCGAATCACATTGGAACGGTGTTATTGTCATTTGACAGTAACAATACTGACACCTAAATGAGTCGCCTGCACTGCCAGAATCATCTGAACCCTGTCTACTTATCTATATACAATTTATTGTTATTTTTTTTCATATTTGTCCATTTTATTACAATATCGTGTTACTTTTAAAGCTCATTGTAATTCTAATAATTATATAAATATTTTTCTTGTATTCTGTGCAAAAATGATTATTAAAACTTTCTTAACCTAAACCAAGTATTTTTTATTGAATGATCCTGCAAAAATATTCAAGTACAGTTAAGTGACATATTTTGTTTCGGTGTATAAGCCATAAATAAATATACATAAATTATATTTAATATATACATGTATACTGTATGTATAGCCACGGTTGGTCTTGCACTTGTTGCTGTAGCTATGCGATCTGGTGTGGTTCATTATCCAAAAACACTCAATCACATCCCTGGTCAAACAGCGGGCAGCCGTGTAGTGAGTCTGGCTGGCCTATGGTGGCACTAGAATGATTTCAATATACACAGTCTGTTAATTTGAATATGTTTTCGACTGAAAGTTGTAAAAATATTAGAAATCAGGATTTAAATAATTAAAAAACTGTTTCATTAAATATCATATTCATACCTATGCAAAATTTTGATTCCTTTGAAGTACCTATACAAAATACGGATGAATATAAACCAAACAAAAATATTTGTTACTGGTACTGCCATAGTAAAGTAAAGTTTAACATACTTCCCTAATAAAACAAAATTCCCAATTCTTGTCGTTCTGTAGATGTTTCATTTCAGTTTTTACCAACGATCCACTAAATATGAATTGGTCATAAACACTCAAAGGAAATCTGGCACTCACTGCCAGAATGTCCATGTCAGATACCTGCATAAAAATAAATGTCATGTTATGATATTATACGTAATGAATATGAATGTATCAGAAACAACATAGATTTTATTACGAATTTCACATTTACAGAAAATTTTCTGCGCTCATTTTTGAAAGTCTCCAAGTATGACGGGTATATTCGCACATGGGTGCAGTTAATGCACCCAATGATTTTCGGGAAACCTGCCCTTTCTTGAAGTCTGAAATTGAAAAATATTTTTACCGACACAAAATAATATTCCCGTTAAATTCTTATTGAGTAGGTAATTTACTTGTTGTGTCTATGCGCAGTTACATGACATGTACATTGTAATATTGTATAAATTGATCAGAGGGTATCAACACAACACTAAAGACTGTCAGCGCTGTATGGCGACTGTATGTAAGTATTACTAAGCACTGCTATTATAGCATCGGACACGTTTCCTATGCATCTGCTTACTGATGCCTGGCTCATTGCGCAGAAGACTTGGCCTACCCGTTTTTGGTACGCTCCCTCTGCGTAGAAACGCAAAATAGTCAAAACCTACAATTCAAATAACGGAGACATGTTATTTCAATAGCATATTACCACATATTACCTTCAAATCCTGTTAACCCTTCATGGTAAATGCTTATTTATAATATGTGCAGTTATGAAACTGAGTAAATCTATCTTACCTATGAGCCATGGCAATCTTGCCCTGTCATAAAGTAAGGTTATATTAAATGTCGATGTAATTTGTCGCACGCCATCTCATTATATCTTCAGCGTGTAATAAGTATTCAGAAGACGTGTACATTTTGTCAACACACAACTGTCACTTTGACATTCGTATATGTATTTAGTCTATGGCTGCATCCAATGCTGCCACCTTGTTTCAGATAATTAAAATACACTTTACGCAAAGTGGGTAAAAGTTGTAGCAATTCTGAAAGCGCTATAGTGTACGTGTATATTTTATATTTAATTCATAAAAATTATAGAATAATTGGCGTAAAATATTAATAATATTTACAATTTTAAATCTGGCGCGTAAATAAAATTATTTAGTCTATGGCTGCGTCGCTGACGCTTTGGTGTGGGGCCAAACGCGAAATTCGCATCAAATCCAAGCGGTAGCGACAGCGATAGCGAGGGCGTTGCGAATTCGCTGCGAATATTCGCTTTGGTTTGGGGGAGGCTTAAAAGGTATGCATTTAAAAAATGTGGAAAAAAAATGTTTTGTGTTAAAACTTGACGGCCGCTCAAAATCAAATATCTGATGTATTAAGTCTATGGCTCCAACCAATTCTGAAAGCGCTATAGTGTACGTATATTTTTCATATTTAATTTGGCGTAAAATATTAATATTATTTACAATTTTAAATCTGGCGCGGAAATACAATTATTTAGTCTAGTATGTCTGCGTCGCTGTCGCATTGGTGTGATGCCAAACGCGAAATTCGCATCAAATGCAAGCGGTAGCGACAGCGATAGCGATAGCGGCTGCGTTGCGAATTCGCTGCGAATATTCGCGTTGGTTTGTGCGAGCCGTCTGACTTGCGTGCCTATGGAGCACAGGCATTAGTATATCTTGAGCAAATTGTTACCAGATGGTTTTCGGTTACTTACCATTTTTTTCCGTATTGAGCCGTAATTGAGCATCGGGCTCTATGAATTTAAAAATATTAGGCAAGCCACACACAGCGATGACCTTTTTTTTTAAACAGCACAAAAAACGCATTTTTCTAAATCTTTTTTTCTCTGTAAGGTGAGTCGGGGTAAGTGTGACATATAATTCAATGATATGAATTTCAACGTGGTTCATGATGAATAGGTGTGTTTTAAACAGTTGAAAACTTTACCGTAGGATCCATAAAAGCATTACAATTAATATGTACAGAAGGAACCCACTATATATCTTACTATAATACATTTTATTATTTTTTGATCACTAGTCAGTTTGTTACACTTACCCCAATACTGGGGTAAGTGTAACTAAATTCATATTTATTCCAAAAGTACTTCAAAACCGTAATGCAGTGGTGCACCCAGGGGGGGGGGGGGGTGGCAAAGGGCCCTGGCACCCCCCAAACATGAAAATTATCAGAATGATATTAAACATTGAAATTAATAAACTATACCTTGGGCTTTGACAAATAAAAACACGGCAAAAAAATGATTTTAATTTCTAACATAAAAATTTCGAAACACTAATGTCGGGTTTTTTTAGAAACCCAATCCTTAATGGAACTGTCAAAAAAATCTCGGTGTCCACCCGAATTCCGGAGTGGTGTAGGTCATGGCTGGGGAGGGCTGACAGGGCTCTAGCCTGGGGGCCTGGCGTGTCGGGTTGACCAGATAAGTGAGATAAGCACACATCATAAATTCTTTCGACCATGTCCGATCCTAATAGGATCATATGGGCCTCCACAGAGTGGAGGTTTGTATTGACAGATTTTTGTTTTTTTTACGAGAAATGGATGTCAGCCACTTGCTCAACCTATTAGATCCATACTCTGGCTCATACACAAATTGAAAAACAATATGTGTACTAGCCAGACCCAGGATTCGAACCTGGGACCCTCGACTCTATAGGCCGGCATTTAAGCCACTCGGCCATCGTGGGTGAACACACATCATAAATTAGCTTTAATATTTAAAAAAAAGTCGCCTGCGGCGCTATTATACTTCATGGCTATGAACATTTTAGATTATATAATTGTGCAATATATTTTCTGATTATTATGTGTCGATACTTGACAGCTCCACTATTAAAGTAGATGTATTAAAAATCGCCAATAATTCACTGTATAAGTACCCTTAATTTGAAATAAAACACAATTTGAAAAACGTTAATGTAGTATTTCACACTGCCTTTAATCTTAGCGGTAGGTAGGGGGCCCGCCAAATATCCTAGCCTGAGGGCCCGTTTCAGGATGTGGGGGCCATGGTGTAGGTACACCGAGTGCAATAGACAAAAGACCGATAAACGAGAAATTAGGCTGTGTTGTGTAAGTTTGTATATAAGTTAAATGCACTAATATTTTTTTGTCCATTTTCAATTAATATTTTGGAACCTCAATATTAAAAAACCAAAAATCGACGATAAACATTCGGCGAAAAGAACGACTACACCCACTAGTCGGTGGTAGTGTAAGCTAATTGGAATTCGGCATAAATATTGTAGCTCTCTAGACCAAGTGGGTAGCACAGCCGACAATATTTGAGTAATGTTTTAGCATATTATGTACTAGGCGCACATGTCTAGCATGGTCGCTGTTAGTCACTTCCAATCCGCCAGTCGCTGATGACAAGCTCAACGGTTACCGCCGTTATGCCTACAATTTAATAAAAACTAGGAGAAACTGTACAAATATACCGCCGTGTATTGTGAAAATATGTAAAAATAATTATATGAAGAAGAAAAAGAGCCTATGGGACTAATATACATTCCCCTCCTTGCCCCCCCCCCCAATATTAAATCCTAGGTGCGCCACTGCCATAGCGTATTATATGCATAGAAAGGTAATATTTCATTTAATGGATATTAAGTCTTGAGTTTAAACTACAGTACCTGTAGAATTTCAGCAAAATGGACTAAAACATATTTTTTGGGCTAAGTGTGTCATACTAATGTATGAAGCGCTAATGATGTCTATTTTTTATTAATTAACGTAGGTAGTTGACGAAAATCCGATGACACTAACGAGTTTACTTTTTGAAGGATCATGGGAAAAACTTGTTATGTCAAGTTGACAGTCAACATTATAATATATCCATTGTGGACAATCCTTTAAATTCAGGTTGATGATTGTACTGTTTAATAAGACAAGTTATAGTACCAATATTATTGATTACAAAAGGATCGCAAACTTTTAATCAAACATATTCTACGGCTTGCGGTTTTTAGCATGGAACATGCTTTTGTCTTGACCACCTGGCCGGATTCGTTACGAAAACATCGCACAGGCAGCGGTAACGAAAACAAAAAATAAAGTCACGAAAGTAGCGCGGCGCGGGCTGGGTGGCTTCAGTCGGCCGCGAACGGCGCTTCGGGAGTAACGTGTGACCCGCGCCCTTCAATTTATTTTATTTTCCTTCGAATTTGGACAGCCAGCATTCAGAGAATCAGTGGGCAAATCATGTTCCATGTTTAATAATTTTAGCCGTTAGGGTTTAAGTAACCATCGTCTTTAAATAATAACTTATTTCTTTTAATAAAACCTATAAACCAATTGTGTCCGGGTACTTCGATTTTAAACGGTGTGTTAATATTATTTTCTTTAATATACTGTCCAATTAATTCGAGGACTACTTTTTTTGTGAGACGTGCTTTTCTAACGTATGCAAATTTTCTGCAGAAGATGTTTCAATCTCTTTGGGTAATATTGTACTTCTGCTAAAACTGTCTTGTCTTCTTTCGTAAACATGATAATACATATCCATATGACATATTATCCTGTTTTTTTACACATTCAACTGTTTTTTGTAATTTTCCTTGGTCGTAAGCTCCTTTATCTGTCTTTCGTTTATATTTACATGTGAAAAAAATGCACATTAATTATTATCACATGTTAGATAAGCACTTATTTTAAAAACTTATTGTCTATTAAATTGAAACACATGCACTCTTCCGAGTACCTACCTACTTAGCTAACATAAAACTATAACAATAAAATTATAAACATTTTATTTCAATTGCGAACATTTTTTCAATCAATATAAATAATACGTCATGTCCAAAGAGATTGGATTTCAATCTCTTTTGTAGTGTCCCATCACTTGTTAAAATAATGACTATACGAATTCATAGAAAATATATGGGGGAAGTGTGACACAAAACAAAGGCACACTTACACCACCCTTTCGTGGGGGAAGTGTGTCTACTCGATTAAAGCTTTAAAATGATTATCAATAAGTAAAACGATAACAACACGTGAAGCAGGGTATCAAAACACATATACTCACCAAATTTTACAACCATAATGTGCAGATTTCCGTGTTTTAAAAAATAGTTTAGTAACAGCTACCATCTCACTCATCGACTTCAAAATCTCGTCTGGAGAATAATCCATGTAGTCACCTCAAATAACATGGTATCGCCACCATTTCTGATTATTTTTATAAATCGGTGACTCTCCTATCACCTTTCCATAGATGGCATCATCCAATTTGTAGTAGATACTGAGATATCTTAGTAGCTACACTTACCCTGACTCACCTTAATTTGATATTTTCAGACACTGCTTCTATTCTACGAATGACTGAATTTCTTGATAATTGAACATATTCAATACCTAGCTGAAATAATTGCCTTCTTATTTTTAAATTCTTAAAACAATGTTTTGATGCAGCAAGCATTACCTACTTCTTTAATTATGTTGCCGTTGTCAAAGGGTTTTTTGTGCATTGCAAGTATATGTGCAATCCTAACGGCCCACGTGCGCCGCGTAGGTCAAAATGGAGCTTTTATGGTATTTTCAGAACATGATCTTGGACGTTCCTTAAATGTTGTAGATAATCTATTTATATGATTTTTAAGCCTTACTATCCTTTATATTTATTTTAAACATTTGATGACTGCATAAAGTATTTTGATTACATAAAATAGTATTCTTTTAAACCTCTCGATCTAATGTTTTAGAATATAGTCATATTTCGGTACATAACTGTGCAGTTGTGTTAAGATTTTTTACGTTTATTAATTTTTAAACGCATTTATGAAACCATTAGTATAATTTATTACGTGATAATTTTTGTAAAATATTCATGATAAAAAATTATATTGATAAACTCTGTGATCCCAAATTTGACAAGAATTAGGCATTTTATTATTCAAATAATGGGCACGATTAACACATTTGAAGATACTTAATTCTAAAGATACGATTATAACCTATGTCTTTGACCATTGAAATGTGATAAACATCCTACGAATAATGATTGTTTTATAATAATTATTGACCTAAGAATAAGGTAGTATTTCTTTGAAATACGCCATTTCTATTGGCATTTCCCAGTGGTTAAGCTACAACATACGGCCATAGCCATAAATTGACAAACGATAAACGAAGTAGGGAGTAAAATTATGTTAACGCACGTGTTTGAACATGTACCTAAAAAAATCTTTTTTTTAAAACAGTACACGATGTTATAAGGTTAAGAATAATATACCTAGTGAGATATCCAAGGTTCAGTGACTAGCTCAGGTGTTGATAGAACCCCGGATTCACAAAAATTAAGTAAAAAAAAGTCTTTCTTGTTCGTACGTGGTCTTAAATTTTCATGGTTAGTTTTACAAAAGTTTACTTTCGGGTTTTTACAGAGTTACAGTGATTTAGGTCTGTTCACTTTGACAAGAAGACGCTCACTGCTCGCCACGGGGTTCTTCTACCACTCTTCAACCCAAGCCAGCTTTTCAAGGAACCCCCGTGATCGGCCAAATCCGATCGGATGATCTTTTGATTTGGCAAATCACGAGGTGGACCTCAGCGCCTGCGCGTGACGAGTTCAGCGTTGCGCAACGTGCGGCAAAATTATAATATTTGAATTTACTTCATTCCTTCATTTAAACCTTATAACTAAACATTTTATTTCTTATAGCTAATACATATTTTTTTTTTTTATAAAACAAATTTATTATATTCTTAAACAATTGATTGCATACATCATCTTTCATACTTTAATATTACCTTAACGTTTGCTTTTCATCTTCGTCCAGCATGTGACTTCCATATACCGGACGAAGAACTTTACCTAAGAATAAAACATTTATGTAGTTCAGCAGGGAACCAGATCCGGTGTTTTATTCAATTGTTTATAGAGATCAGGGTAGTGGTTCGGCCCACTTTTATTTAATATTTATAAACACCAAGAAAAGCCTGTTGATAACAGGTATGTGTCACTAGGTGTAAGCAAAATTCTCTGAAGAATATTTGGATCAGTTTAAGAAAACCAAAGGTAGCGCATCCCTACAAATGCGAACAATAATAATTTATGCTTGATATAGTAAGTATCTTGAGTAAGTGAGCTGGGATTTAGGCTCTCCATAAAGTTTATGAAGTACTCGGCCCCTGGGCCACCCCGGAGGAGATTGGCGGATAAAGTCAGTAGACGCAAAGAGATTGAGTGTTGAGCTTAAGTAAGTATGTGTGAATTTAATTTGATGTTTTAGCCCAGTTTCACATTAAAAATCTTCTCGACTAGGAGATAGTCATGTAGCGAAACTGGGCGCCATGTGGCATCTTTCTTCCGTGCAAATAGGCAATGCCATGCCGGACAGTGACGTCACGTAGCTAGACGAAATGTGACATTTCGTTATTATAGCGCCACATGTCGGGTGAAATTTATTGCTTTGTGTGCGGAGGATATTAAACTACATGACGTGTTTTGCGAAAACCGATAAAATCACATCAACATATTCAACGTCTTGCAGTAAAGACAAGTTTAGATGTGTGACCAGGCTTGATTTAATCCTATATATTTTTTTTAGTTTTACCTTCATCTTCCACAAGACTACGTATGGTTAGAAAATAGAACCACATAAAGAAAACAAGTGGTACTAGTAGTAGTTATCTTACTTTATGTGGTGAGGAGGCACTCATTAACCAGAAAGTAAACAAAGACATCTACATTATTATTGATAAAAGATTTTTAGATAAAAAAATCGGTCAATAGTAAGTTTGAATTATGATGATTTCAATAGTGATAATTATACCTATTTAGTTGCTAATAATTATTGATGACACTTTCCCAAGTCAAGTGAGACATGCGGCACCTAGTTGTCTCATGAATGAAGGTTTGAGTGACTTAAAAAAGGACAACTACAATTCTACAAAAGTATATAATTAACCAGCAATGTAATAATGCGTAAATAAACTGCGAATAGTCTTTATAATACTCAGGTGTCCAGTAATAAAAAAATGAAGTTCAGAGAATTTTTACTTTATTACTGGATCCGTAAAATTGTTTTTGTAGATGTCCGAGTTTACGTAGGGACTGTCGGAGTAAGTGATCTGCTGTTCTAATCTTGTTTACTCCGCTCGCTGTGATATTATGAGAGTAAAAACTTGAATTAACTGGTAGTGTATTTATCTTTATAGTTTGTTATTCTGTATCGTTTGCATTTTTTTTTCATAGTAATCGTATATATAAAAAAAATCATAGTTGTAACACTAATGAAAGGGGTTTTTTTTATCTGGCAAATAAATCCAAGAAAGGGTCTGTGATAAATTAAAAGACTGATCAATATTTCAGAAATATTTTATTGGTATGTATTATGGATAAAGTATATACATTAAAAGGATATAATAATAATAATCGAAAGTAATAGACAGTAGACGCCGTGCTTCAAAGTCATAGTCACACCGATTCAATACTATTTGTGCACTCATACACTTACTGAAATACACTATAATAATATTACTTACCGCTGAGCATGTCTTGAAGATGGAGAATGATGACTCACACATTAGACGAAAGCTAACTGTCTAAAAGCACAGAAAACATTTTATTTATTATGAAATAAGAAAAAAAAATAGATAAATGACGAACTCTTAATTTTGATCATTTTGACAAGTATGCACTTCATAAAGTCTTCTAGAATAAATAATATGTAAAAAATTAAAAAGGCCCTATTAATTAATATACCTAACATCAATTTTTTTCAAGATATCCATCTTATCTTAAATAATAAGCTCAAATTTTTTTTTTAGGTATATGTTGGTAATATAAGGTTAATAGTAATCGAATATGTCATGTTCGTTTAAATATTATAATCTCATACGTAGATTTGGTATCCTCGTATTCATTACCATGTTATTGTTCCGTTTGTTTTTGAAATCCGTCGATAAAGTCATCGGATAGATTGTATATAATTATTATAATGTTAATATATCATGGTAAACATAAGAGTATATCACAGGAAACTTTAATAAAATTAATGTCGGCTATACGTGCACGACAGACTCAAATTTTTGGGTGATAGTATTTACATTCCGGATCGTTGCAACTACCGTCAACTTCAAATGGACAGAATATTGCCTGGATATCAGCAGCTGAACTGTAAATAAAAAATAAAGCATGGGTTCATAGTTTCTACGCTATGTATGGATTTATATCATGTCATTTATGCAAGAAAATAAGGCAATTTTGAAGATTTGCTTAGTTGTCATAATACGTAATTTAGTTTAGTACACAAAACAATTTATGATTTAGCAATAAATACTAATTAATATACTGCTTTGCTTTTATTAAATTCTTAATAATAATCTACTACCACCACATACATAATATTATCAAACAAAATGTGAAATTGATAAGTCAATCAAAAATAGCCGATAATACTTAAAATGATAATAATACTTGAGATCCTTACCTATGATGTAAAAATTGTAACGGTGATTTGTAATCTTCAACTGAATGGCAGTTTTTGGATGATACGGCTAGTTGAGAATCGTTAGAAGGCGGTACAGTGTGTATGGAAGATATTCGTAGATTTAATGAGTACCCTTCTGTTCCCGTGTTTCCCAAAATATTTTCATCTTTTCTCAGACTATCTTCATTGGAATTGTTTTTACTTTCGTCTTCAACGGTTAACGATGAAATAATTATTTGTTTATCGTCACACATCTTATCATCGATTATGACATTTCGTTTTGTTTTAAATTTGTCCTCTATAGGTTTTACGACAACTTTTGATTTTTTAGTATTTTCTTCAATAACATCGAGCAATTTCTCTTCGGATATCTCTGGTGATTTCACTAAAAGACTGTTAAGATTTTTCAATATAAATACTAAATAGCTACATAATATTAAAGGAATATACATTATTATTGGATTACAATCACAAATTTAACTGAAAATATTTTAATTTGAAAGGTGTTTGCCGAATTTATCATAATTTGGAAACCCCAGAAACAAACTTATTAGAAAAATTATTTGTACCATATGGGACTTTACCATAACACAATCACTGCTGACATGTTAATTAATATTTAATTATCACATTTAAATATCATGTTAATTATATCTAATGGCCAACAAATGCAAACGCGCCAGCCGCGTTGTCAGCACTAAATGAGTTAAGCTGTTGAAGTGATCATTAATCAAACCGAAATATACCAAACAATATGCAACTGACGTGTGTTATTTCTAAATTGGTGAGGCACCACCGTGTGGGTTCAAGTTCCAAATATTTAAATAATGAATAAATAAACAATGTTTCTGAGGTGTTATTCCAAATTTATGTATTTTTTTTAGGAAATAATAATATAATAATTATAATATTGATTAACAAAGAATGCCATATTTTAAAGTCTTGTATATTTATTCATTGAATAAAAAATCCTATTTAAAATGAAATAGATTATTAGTTCCATATTATATCTTATTATATTTTTATGGTCAAAAGTTTAAAATAAGCAAGAAATAATATCTATGTACCATTATTATTAAAGTAAAGGTTGATTAGAAAATCAATCGATATACATGATATGTAACAGCTAATGATAATAATATGTAATGTATTGAAAGTAAACATAAAGATAGACAAAAATCATACACATACCTACAATCTTTCACTTCAATATTACATATAGGCAGTTGTGTTTCTTCTTTTGATATATCAGTCATATTTTGTAAACAAGATTTTTTGTTGTCTTTTGATCGGGTGACCTCTTGCGTTAGTGTTCTATGATTATTGATATGATCAACAGAAATTTTAGTCTTTTGATTCTCTTTAGGTATATTTGTAATTTTATCACTTCCAATCAGTCTTGCAATTTGCGAATTTTTATTATTATCAAGAACCAATTTGGACACATTTTTTTCTAGATTCGCAATATGTTTAGTCGATTCGGCGGAAATACTTTTTTGCTTAAACGATGAATCGTTCAGTAAAGTATTCTTGGTAAATTTAATATTAGAGAAATATGAACCACGTTTAATGGAATGACTTTTGGACCTAAAAGAAATGTAAAACTTTTAAAAATTACAGTACTTATAGGATGTAAATATGTATAAAGACTAAAGATGTTGGTATGTAATCTAGAAGCACCGGATGAAGACAGAAGAAATCCAGCATCTTCCTGAAGTAGATAATTTATTTTTCAACATTTCAGTCACATGTAAAAATTAGGAACATACTGACTTGTTAGATTTAAAAAACATTTATAATATTTAGTAGGGAAATAGAGTTAACATATGGGAATATGTAGTGTTTTGTAAAAATTAATATGAATACTTAATCTGTATTATTTTGACCTTTTCATATGGAGTCATTAAATTATTTTAAATTATTAAACTGATATGTGCATGACATATAACATAAGCGATGAATATTAACCAAAATTTTTATTTAATTTGATTGCTTGCAATTTTACTTGCTGGATTTTATTGTGAACAAATCCGATGCTTCTCAATCATTAAATCAAGATGTTTTTTTAAGTTCAATGAAATAAAGACGAAAACATTGTACCTAGTGAGTAGGACTTGATGTTGTTTTCTAAGACGCATTAAATTGCGGTTGGCTGCGTGCACCTTGTGTTGGTTTTGTGAGAGGGCAGCCCTGGAGGATTGTAAGGAAGCCGCGACGGCACGAAATTGAATGGCGAGCAATTCAGTTTTCTGCTGCAGGGTTTTGCCTTCTTTCGTCAACGACTCCAGCATATTCGTCTGACTTGATATTTTTTGCCTAAATAAAACTAGGGTGTTAACACACAAGAAATTGAACATGATAGTTAGCTAGTCTTGTTTTGCAATAATACAGTTTTGTTTTGATGATTCAAAAATATTACCATAGAATTATGATAGACAGTCTTTTGTTGGTGGTTGTAATCCTTAACAAAGTAATTAAACATTGCACGTAATATAAATTGCAAAATATTACAGTAAAAATGTAATAAGAACACGGTTAATTAAAAATTCGCAGCAAATCAAAATTATTGCGAAAATTCATAAAATCTATTTAAGTACAGTGATTTCGAATAATAATTTTTTCGAGTTTTACTGTTTTTTTGCCACACATTTTGCAATTTGTAATTTTTTTTTCGATTTTCTGTCGAATTAACGGGATTTTACTGTACTTGCATACAATTTGGTAAAATCGTTTCATGGTTAACTTTATATGTACATGACAATTCAACATACAGAAACAGAAATTAATGAAACATTTAAAATTGTAAAAATACAACCTAGAAATGGCTATTTGCTGTTCCGATATAGCTTGAGTATTAGTGGTTGAATGTAGTATATTTGACATTTCAATCAGAATATTTTTCCCATCAATGGATTCCGAAGATGGAAGTTTTTTGTTGAGTTGTGATATTTTTATTGAGTTTTCAAGGACCAATTGTCGGGCTTGCCGAACTTTGTCCAGTTCCGCCATTCTTTTTATTAATTTCCTGTATTCTTGTTGATCGGATTCAGGTAAATGTTTGACAGCCTAAAAATTCAAATACATAATTAATTGGGTGGAAAAAATCACATATAATAAGAGTATGTATCATGGCTGCCACAAGAGCCAAGAGCTGACAGGGCTCTAGACTGGGGGCCCGGTGTGGCAGGTCGACCAGTTGAGTGAGATAAACACACATCACAAATTTGCTCTAATAGTAAAAAAAGTCTCCTGCGGGCGCTACTTTACTTGAAGATTATTAACATTTACAAATATGTGGCTATGTGATGAAATTCGATGTGATATGATGATTGATACAGTTAAATGATAATTCACGTGTAGAAATTAATTAAAATTATTTTTTAGTTTGTTTCCAGACTAATAAAAATGGCTATATATCAATTATATTGAAAGGTTGCATGTTACTTGACTGGCACAAAGAGGAGTCATGATCAGTGCTTCATAATAGAATACAGAGTGCCGACAACTGAATAATTCAAGTGGATTTATTTAGAAATACTAAAAATCGCTAAAAATACACGGAACGCCCTTAATTTTACCTTGCAGCCCTGGAGTCCGATTAGGGAATTCCATTTAGGGAACACTAATGTAGAAAATCACACTGCCCTTAACCTTAGCGATATGTGTGGGGGCCATGATGTACATACACTAGATAAATGTAGACATCCATCAATGTAGGTACAGAAATCAGGGTCTGCATAATAAAAACTAATGTCGAACCTCGATTTTAAGTGCCCGGAATTCATGTTTTCCCGTTATTTGCGTGTAATTTTGGCAATGCCATTTTATTTCAGTACATTTTATTCCCGGTTTTACATTTTTATTTCCCGTAATTTACGTCTGAAATTCAAAATTTAATTTATTTTAACACATTCAATTTTTTATGCATGAACGAAAATATATGAATGCACGGCAATCGTCAAAATTTTAAGTTCCAAATGCATAAGTGCATTTCTTTTTATAAATACGCCTGCCGTGTCCAAGGCCAAATATACAGCGCGATTGATTTAGTGCATAATATGCGCATTCCTTTTTTACAGATATGGCTAAATGTACAAGTTCGTAAAACGTGGTGGGCAATCTTTTACTTTAGTAATTCTCCATTTTGGCTCGAATGTTATTGCGCACATTCATTTAAAAATAGTGATGTAATGCACGTGGCAGGACGTGAACGGTCAAAAATTAGTGACTAAACACATTTAAAAATTGGCAATATACAAACAACATAATAGTTGTAACTACTCAATTGTTGATCGACCAGTTAATTAACCATGTATGTGCGCTTAGTGCTTGGCCACAGTGGTCGGGCGGGCAGCAGGACGGCAGTGGCGTGTACAACCCGGTTCGGTGACAAAACAGAACAAGACAAAACAGAACATGACAAAACAAAACAGTGACAAAACAGAACATGACAAAACAGAACAGTGACAAAACAGAACAACGATAAATATAACTATGACATTTCAGGAAAAATATAAATTTAATATTGAAATTGTCCTATCTCTATTGTGTTGATAGATTTTTACTAGCAGAGATTTTCAATACGCCATAATAAATCAAATTATATACCTAATTTCTGCATTACTAATCGCTAGAAAGCCGCAAATAAACTTAACTCGGTGTTGCCGGCAAGCTTAGGATGGGTTTGGGTCGAAATCCCGAACGCCGAAATCCCGAAAAATAATTAAGAAAGATAAAAAAAATGCTTTTTTGTCTCTCCTGAAAAAAAATTGCGCAATCGTAACTCTTATCTTGAATTGAGCAAATTTTTACAAAATGTATGATTTTTTTGACTCTCTTGTAAAATATGCGCAATTCAAAATAAGTGTTAAGGTTGCGCAATTTTTCACAGGAGAGACCAAAACCCATTTTTTCTACAAAAAAATGTTTTTTTTGTTTTCCTTGTAAAATTTGCGCAATTCAAAATAAGTGTTACGATTGCGCTATTTTTTACAGGAGACAAAAAACCATTTTTTTCGTGATTTTTGATTTCGTCCGGCACCCCGGTTATTATTAGCTAATGCTCATACAGGTCGCCTTGAAGTTATAAAGAAAAAGTATGAAACACTCAAGGTATAAACACTATGAAGTAATCGAGTGGCAATAGTCGTGCATGATTATCAAAATCAAACAGATAAATTTAGGTATTTACGCCAAATGGCCAACATGCAGTGATTACATTATACAATTTTATATACTCTATTTATAAAAAAATGCATTATTTTCAAAATAACGGTATTGTAAAAAAAATGAAAGTATATAGATATTATATCTTGATAATTTCACTTAAAAATTGGTTTATTTTTTAAATATAAAATATTTATATATAAGTAGGTATATGTATTTCGTGTATTATATAATTTAATTAATAAATAGATTCAACAAAAATTAATGTTTCATTTTTCCCCTGGCTGTTCTGTTTTGTCGTGTTCTGTTTTTTCTTGTTCTGTTTTGTCATGTTCTGTTTTGTCCGGTCACCGTACAACCCAAACGTATAACCGTGTGTGATATGCCCAAAAAGAAAAAACACTGTCTACGAGCATTTCACATGCGCACGACGCTGCCGCGCCACCGCCCGCCTGACCACTACGTTCTAGCACTCAACCTTACAGTCACTTGCTGCTGACATTTTTCATTCTTCTAATTTACATCATTTTTGCATGTTTTGTTTGTTAAAGTTGTTTTGTGTTGAACACAACAAAATTGTATAGTACATTTATTCCCCGCTACAGTGAAACCCTGATTCTACGATTTTCAAGGGACCCTAGAAAAAAACGATAAATGCGGGATATACAAATTTTTTTAAAAAAAAATCTCGTTTTTCTCCTGGATTTTTTCGACGTCTTGAATTATTTTCAGTTTCTCAGCTACAGTTCTAGTTTACTTCATAGGGGGCATTTTAGTTGCGGCTTATAAAAATTCATGATACGAGATGCGAGGCAAGCCTGAGCTTCGACCGACCTGTGCAAACAAAGCGACGCGACTGGAAGGTCTGTAATAGTATGTATCATAAATAATTCTACGAAAGCGAAATGAAAAATATTCGACAAAAACGGTCAATCGGGATAATATTTGTGACGGGACCACAATATTTAGACGATAGATTGAGGAAAACGATTAATCGGGGAACGGTTAATGCGGGATTATTTAACATTGTTCTTATGGGTGTTTGGCGGGACTTTCAAAAATTAACGATCCGTGCGGGAAAACGATTTATGCGAGAACGGTAGATCGGGGTTCCACTGTATACACATTTTTTTTTCTGCCAGTCTTTTCAAAAACACAGTCGGGGTTTCACTGTTTTCAAAATTGCTTATTATGAAACTTATATTGAAAATATCTCTGAAAATTTTATTGTTTTGCCGAACTTTAATCAATCTATGACCGAAAGATACTGTTGATAAAAAAATACTAATATTATGTACCTATGTCCGTAGAAATATATGTATGCTGTTCATAAAAACTTGTTGGAAACATTTTGACTGGATGGAGAACAATAATGAAATGTGATTTTGAAAAAAATAAAATACAATTTTAACTAAAACTTCTGACATTTCAATATTTTTTGATGACATTTTAATGTTTACGTGATCTATTATACGGTATTTCACTTTACAGTTTACTTTACCTTTCCAGGAATGTATCTCGGTTGTAAAGTAATAACCTGTTGTTACGCGTTGTCCATGGATTTTCTGCTGGCAGTACGTATTATCGTCCAATATGTAAGACTTGCATGCATGGATCAAAAAAGTTTAGCCTAGAATTTTCACGTGATATTTGCGACATATGCACCCGGGCAGCAGAACAATAATGGTGAACCTGCCGTTAAAAACACCAAATACACTATGCAGAGCATTTTGATGTATACCGATTTTCACAACCTGTCAAACAGCAGCACACAACGACTACGTGTCTAAATCTTCAAATTGCGTGCAGTAAATCCATACACGTTTACTGTAACAGGCGCTATAAGGTATATATCATTAATGTATGTATACTGTAATAATTATTCTTAAACATTTACTCACCATAGGAGTGTGTTTTACTTGAGCGGGTATAGTAACGGAATCCTGATGAACAGGTGGCAGTTTGTTTTCTGCTTTAGATCTTGCACTTTTAAGGAAAGCCTCAAGATTCTTTTCAAATTCGCCTTGTTTCTTCAACTTGTTGTGCATTGTTATTAAATTTCTTGTTGTTTCACATTCACTGTCAAAATCAGAATCTCCTAATTTGATAACAAAATTTGTATCACCAGGTTTGACCGCTACTTCTTTGACTTCGACCTTGGTCTCTTTATTTTCTTGGCTGACAATCGGTTTTTTTGGTAAAGTTTTGACACTCTTGCTCATCGAAGATAACAGTTGAGCTCTTAACATTTCTTCATCTTCTTCATTATCATCATCTTTTTGAGTAATAGGTTCTTTTGGGATTTCCTCTAGTGTATCATTATCATTCTGTGCTGGTTCAATTACAAGATTATTGTCATAATAGTGGTTATAGAGATATTGATCATCAGGCTGCGGTGAATATTCTCCATACTGATAATCATCATACACGCCCGCCATCGGGTGTTGCTGATATACCAAATTGTCATGTATGTTATTTTCATATATAGGGTGATCGTCTACCTCATCATTGATTTCCATATCCACAGCTTCGATATCAGTTTCTGCTTCATTTACTACCTCTCTCAGAGGAGAAAAATCTACAGCCTTTTCTAATGCATCATCTGAAAAGGTAGTCGTAATGGATCTCCGTAACTTTAATTGTTTCTTCCTTTCATATTTTTGTCGCTTTTTCCGTGCCATAGCTTTCTTTAGCATGGCCGATTTTAATGCGATCGTTCTCAATTCTGCTGTATCACTGTCGACATCGTCAGTCGTATGTTTGTCGATATTGGTATTAATTTCGTCAAATTTGACATCAGCGATAAGATTCAGTTTGAGTTCAGTATTTTTAAGGTTGCGAGATGATTTTGATTTGAGAGCCAGCTGTCTCAGAACTTCAGGGTCATCATCGGATGTGCAAAGCGCTTCATATTGTAAAGATTTGGTTGACGACAGTATTTTATCTTCATCGCACAGTTTAAATTGTTCGACTACACTGTTTGCATTTTCCATGTCAATAATGTCAGGGTGATTAATATTTGGCGTGACTTCAGGAGCTTTTATCATGCAAAACAGTCTTGATTTGAGGGAAGATTTTTGTGTTTTAACTACAGGTGATATTCTGACGGCATTTCTTAACCTACGTCTTTGGTGAGCTGTCTCATCATCAGAATCACTGGACGAGGACTCATTTTTGAGAAGTTTTGTTTCTTTTGTGCGAGTCTTTTTATTAGCATTGGGGTTAACAATGGCAGAGCGAGGGCGTAGTTTCCGTTTTCTTTTATTGGATTTGTTCGTAGGTTTAACTTCACTTTTAGTATTTTCATCGTTCTTCACAATTACGTCTTCAGTGGTGGAAGAAATTTCTGACAATGACTCTAAATTTATAGCCGGTTTCACATGCTGGGAACCTGTAATAGAAAGTATTATATTGTATTGGATACAATTTTGGTAATTTTATGATACCTACTCCATATCCTCATTGTGATCTAGGAATAACCAAACCAAAACCTAACACAACCTACAGTAACTTAAACATAAGTTGTGTTATGTTTTGGTTTGGTTTTTGGTCTCAAAACACCTTAACCAAAATGACCAATACACAATATTATACAGCACTCACCAGTCATAAGTGACAGACGCCTGGCTTCTTTTTTTTCTAGTGCCAAGTTGATGTTTTCGAGAACTTTTATTCTCTCCTTCAACAAATATTCTTCTTCCGACGATATGTCAGTGATGTCTTCGAGATCACTGGCATCGTTGATTTCTCCATCTTCAGGGTCAGATATTGTTATAACATCATTTCGACTGCGGTCTTTAATTAAGTCGTTCTCCAACTCGAGTGTACACATTTTAAGTATCATCAAAACCCTTTAAAGATTTATATGCCACCGCGAAACTTTAACAAATGACCAGCTGTTACAAATTTTATGCACATTGAGTGCAATTTTTTGACTTTATCCCAACCTTGGGACTACGATCTTCCGACGTTATCTTGTTTCTTATCAACACGCAGTTGAAGCAGCCTTACGTACATTATCTATGACGCGTAGGGATGTGTATACAAATATTGATACTTTTTGACCGATACCATACTGATATTGATACTTTTTTTATCAATATTGGATGATTCGATAGGTATCTTTGTCGAACCCTAGACTCGATTATTTCTGGCATAGTTTTTTTTACATTCTGACACCTGCGGGTCTGTTCTATACACAAGCCTGCTTTCGGTCCGCAACGGCAGCTAAATAGGGTAGGAAAGTATTGAATTATTAACACTTATTGTAACAAATCCAATAATTTAGATATAATTGTTACAATAAGTACTATGTTGTAACAGCCTGGATGAGTGACCACTTTTGCAATATGCAAAATAACATTTTGACATTTTATTATTAATATGTTAATGATAGAATTCATCAAGACCTGCTTAGAGTAAACAATAATTATTGACGATAACAAATATTCTTCTATCTATAAAATATCTAAAATTGTGTATGGTTTATTTATGGCATAATATTAGATATTTTTTTTCACATGAAAAAATAATGCTCTTGGGTGGTTTCGAACCACCGACCTTTCGGTTAGCAGCCGAACGCCCTGCCCTACCTTTGCATCAACGGTCGCCCCCGGCAATAGCGACAATTTTACGGTATAAAAATAGTAATTGCGAACGTTTGAATTTTTTCGAGCGCCTCCCGGCTTTAGGAGAAACAATCGCTCTCAGACATATATATGTTCCAATGTACTTCCGTGTAGGGGAGGTACTCAGCATCAAGCTACTGATGCATTTATTTTATAAACTGAGACACGCACATAAATATTATGGACTAACATATCTAGGGGGTGTCGGGTAACTCAGGTGGTGATGTTTAGCACCCCTCGATAGTACAATTTTTTTTTCCTTTTTACTTTTTTTTTAGTTACTTGTCATTTCTAGTCGTTCTCGTTGATTATGTATATCCGGGTGTGTAACATAGTTATATTTTATTACCAGTAATAAAACGCTCAAACTTTTCGAGTTAGTGTTTATTCAGAACACAAATACACATTAACATTGTTTTCTCAATTATTTTGATAGTCACAAACCACAAAAAGTTAGGGCCGCTTTCAGTGAGCCCCTAGTTTTTATGCTTCATTTATAACTATATGTCATTTATTAGATAAAATTTATTACCAATCTTGATAATAGTTCACAATTAAATTTAGGTTCTCTCTTAGAGTACCTCTAGCTTAATATTCTTCGCTTCCAACATCAAAAGCTAAAGTTAATTTTATTTAAAATAAACTTCGTTAATATTGTCAATTAAATTTAGGGTACCACTTATAGTACCTCTGGTTTAATATGTTTCGCTTCCAACTTCAAAGGGTAAAGTTAATTTTATTTAAAATAAACTTCGTTAATATTGTCAATTAAATTTAGGGTCCCACTTGGAGTACCTCTGGTTTAGTATGTTTCGCTTCCAACTTCAAAGGGTAAAGTTAATTTTATTTAAAATAAACTTCGTTAATATTGTCAATTAAATTTAGGGTCCCACTTGAAGTACCTCTGGTTTAGTATATTTCGCTTCCAACTTCAAAGGGTAAAGTTAATTTTATTTAAAATAAACTTCGTTAAGTCAATTAAATTTAGGATCCCACTTGGAGTACCTCTGGTTTAGTATATTTACTTATTTATAACTTATTATTTAATTATTCTATTAGTTATTAATGTTTTTTTATAAATAGCCAAGTGTCAAAGTGACGTTTCTTTATTTACCCGGAGGAGTATTTGGATGAGGATTTGGAGTCCGGAGAATTTTGGAATGGCCACGAAACTTGGATTAAACGGGCGTGATGTCCCTTTGAAGGATAATTTACAACTGTTTTATTTAAAAAAAATGGGCGGTTTCTTGGCACGCAGCGACCATTGCAAATTTGTGATTGGTCGATTCCCAAAAATACCGTTTAAGAGCCCATGTGTTTACAAAATGCTGCGCCGTTTTCTCCACTTTATTTGACGACCGACATTTCCAAAGGCTGTAGTTTTTTTGTTTTCCTTCATATAAGTGGGTGTACTTGATTCCAAAAAAAAATTCTGGAAAATTTTCATTTAAATTCTTTTGAAAATTTCTCACCCCACCCTTGCACCTGTCAGACGAATGTTCCGAAAAAAAAAATTAACTTCTCGGGATCAGCTCGTTGAGGTGTCAAAAGATAGGTGATCTTAATCCAGAAGGGATTGCGTTTGCAGATATAAAGAAAACTACGAACTCGCGGAATTATGATCGATTTGAAAATCGTTTCCAGCTGTTTTTTTGTACACCGACTATACGGTACATTCTTAGTCTAAATCTTGCATATTATTAAATCGCATACTGGTAAATTACAATTTCACTATTCCTAATACTTAATATCTAATTATTTGCTTCCGCTCATCCCTTACACACCAGCAAAATCCCGCTAAATAACCAAGTGATACGATCATAGGTTTTTTCTGCTCCGCTAATTGACTTAGGAGGTCAATAGCCGCTTTTTAGGTCTACAAAACCTTATTTCCGACTTCCCATTTAAGACGGGAAGTCCATGGGTATGTCAGTACTTATATAAAAACACTAAAACAGACCACACGGAACAATAATAATATAATATTACAGTCAAGTAAAATATAATATAGGTATGTATGTACCTATAACAAAATACAAATAATCATTAAATTATAAATAAAAACAGAAAAGTTAATTTATTTACTGCTCTAGTGCCTAAATGGATATATTGACCATGTCAATAAAATGACAGCTATGATATAAGTATCATGGCCCCCACAAGGGGAGTTGACAAAGCTAAGCCTTAGACTAGCCTAAGGGCCCGGGTATATGAGGGGCTGCCGGGCGAAAATAAGTCACCTGCGGCGCTACTTTACTTCGGGGCTATTAAATATTTTAAAAAAAATGTGGCTGTGCGTCGCAATTTGATGTCATATGATGATTGATATAGGTAGGTGCTTAAATGATAATTCACGTGTAGAATTTGAGACACATTATTATAGAACATCACACTACCCTTCACGTTAACGGTAGGTAAGTGGGCCCACCAAAGACCCTGGCCTGGGAGCCCGCTTCAGGATGTGGGGCCATGATGAGTCTACTTCAATAAAAGCATCATTCCGTTTATATATTCTATTCTTATATTATGCGAAGCGACCCAAAAAAGATTTGCACTCAAATCGACTTAACTCCTTTGCATTAACTCTTTCAAAACTTAACATCCAAAGAAAAGACTTCTGAAAATACTAGTGGGTGCGGTCTGAAATATACTTACATCTCGGTGACAAGTGTACTCGCCTGTTTTGTGCTGCATTATTTGTTTTGAACCCAGCATGCTGAAGACGCGGCATTATATTTAATTCATCTCATCAAAACGACGTCTAAAATGCATAGTGCGCGTCAGAGATCGTGATATGTATGGCCCCCCTCTCACGGAGCTGACGGAGCAACTGAAAACCGACGGAACTGAAACTAAAATTCCAACCAGTATCTAGCTAATGTATTTCAATGGTGGCTCGCTGACGGCGAGACTGGAATCTCTCAGTTTCAAAATGGTCGCGAAGAGACGCGACATGCTAGTCCTTTGGTCTCTGAACTTTCCAGTCTCCGTAAAACAGTGGTACCAACATCATTAGATTCGGTGAAAAATCATATTTTCTTACCAAAATTGGTAGCACTGCGACCAAGTGTCATGCTATGAAAACCATTAACATCCCAAGACGTCAAAAGTACAAGATAAGCAAAATTATTGAAATAACCTTATTCTATTCGAGTAAACGTAGCAGCGTGCGTGTTGTCGGTTTTTGTATAAAACAGCTGATGGTCTAGTTTGACGGTTTGAAGTTATGTGATTATTCTTTCAAGTGGTTTCAGTAGCGCCGTGTGCGAGGCATCACATTGGTCAGTTTATGAGTACCATCACCAAACAGTTCCACCAGATTTCAGTTGCGCCGTAGGAGGAGGGCCTACGTCTTCACAATATTATGAAAATCTTATTAAAATTATAAATAGCGATTTAACGACATTTGAGCGGATAATCCCACTAATATTTTCAAACGTATCGATACTTTTCTTTCGATACGACACTTTTAATCGAAACGATACCGATACCTAGTATGGATACTTTTTCTTTCGATACAACCCTAATAGCGCAGCCATCTTGTAGTCTATGGTACTATAAAAGACTAATGTACGGTGTTACCACCTTCTTATGTTGATAAGTCATTTATAAAAAAAAAAACTTTAAAAATATTATGTATGTACTTTTCAAAGATACTTCTACTGATATTCTATCGAACGTGTTTTATTGTTTTTAAAGTTTCAATTAATTTATACTTTTGGTTCTCCCTAAATCCAAATTACCCTCTATTGGCAATTCTAAATACCTACCCAAAGAGATTAAAAGACTGGGAGGAGTCCAATCTCTTTGTACCTACCTAACATGTTTGAATTTAACAGTTTTTATGAAAATATATATCAATATGTATTAGGAAACTACCCTTGTCATATTGATAATCTTTGGATATTACAGAGACTAATTTATTTTTATTGGTCACCGAGAAATATTAGGAATATTGTTATGGCATTATTTGTAATATGTGGCAACATTGAAAACAACTGTCACCACTGACTCATGTTGACTAAAGTATATTGTTTAATTGTTTGTCTATGGGCTACAGTGAAAACAGATTATATGAAAGTAAATAACATTGCATTTCTATTATGTTCTTCTAATACCAGAAGAACAACAAAACGAGATCCATGGTCTGAAATTTAAACATAAAACTGTTTTATTCTAATTACAATAAAAAAGTTAAGTAGTTTATTTTGCAGGCGTGTAGTATTATTTATCTAGTGAAAATGGCACACTATAAAGGTGCTGCTTCTGAGGCAGGTAGAGCCATGCAACTTATGAAGAAACGTGAAAAGGCTCAGCAGGATATTGAGTTGCGAAAGAAAAAAATAGAGGAAGATCTTCGTATTCACAATATAGAAAATAAGTTTGCCACCCATTATGATGCAGTCGAACAACAACTGAAAAGTTCCACCATAGGATTGGTTACGCTCGATGAAATGAGAGCTAAACAAGAACACATCGTCAAAGAAAGAGAGAAAAAATTGGCTCAGAAGAAAGCAGAGAAAGATAAAGAGCGTTTAAAAGAAATTGAAGCCAAACAAGCTCAAAAAAACAAACAGAAACAACAGGTATTGGTATTTTTGTCCCTCATGGTTAAACAAGCACCTTGTAAAATACTATCGTTCACCTACAAGGTGGTTAAAGAAACAAACTACAGTATACTTTAAGCGTAGTTTATTTCCAATTTGCAGATTCAGGCTTTATCATTTGCCGTTGATGAAGATTCAGATAATGATGATGGAGGTGACGACAGCGATGATATTGACAGCACCAAAGATAAAGATGGTAGCGGTGAAGACCTTAAAGACAAACTCAACAGTTGGAAAGAACAGGGCGAACCGGTCTGTGTAACATTCATAATACTTCAATATTTAATTTATAGGTATATCGATCGCTATCCTAATTTACGCCCTCCAGCTCTATTTCCATGCTCTTCTGCGTACACAATAAATTTTTCTTTTCAATGCAGCATCATAAGTTAGTCTTCTTGCTGACATTTTAAACTGTAATTAGGGACAAAACTTTTATTCAAACTCAAAACATTTAGGCAGTGGCTACTGTAACCCAACTACCTGCTTTGCCGTGTTGGACAACTGACCCCCTCACTACTAGTAATCAGTGATGATTTATCACAACTGCGGAATTTTACAGCGATTGTAAGACACTATTGATTATAAGACGCACCCCGAATTCAGAAACATCAAAATAAGAAAAAATATGCATGAGGAAATACAGTATATTGAAAAGGCAAGACTTCAGTTTGAATTTGTATTTGTCAATACCGTAGATCTTACAGTACAGTAGAAAGTAATCCGGATAATCAAAAAACGTAATAAATGTTTTTATTTCTCGAATAAACGTATTTTAATCTAACTAAAAAAAATTACCATTCATCCGTGCCTTTTGGTGATCTTCTTGGCACTACAAACCTTATAGAGGTATTGGCTTCCACTGGCATCTGTCTCCATCCAGGTCTGTCCAAAGCCGCTTCCCTCCAGTTTTGAACACCCAAGGTTTTAAATCCAACTCAACACTATCTCTCCATCTTTTGTGAGGTCATTTTTTCTGATGCTCATATTATAATATCTCTTTTTATGTGGTCTCTAGATCAGGGATCGGCAACGTGACGCCCGCGGGCGCCAGTATGCCCTTGGAGAATATTCGATGCGCCCTCAAGATACCATCAAATTATAATACTGTCACTCCACTAACAAGTTGAATTTCATGAAAAAAAAATTATTATGTCCGCGAGAAAAAAAATGGTTCTGAGATTCATGATTCAATGTGTGGTCCCGTGACAAATGTTACACTCGAAAGTCCAGCTTGAGTCATAACTTTATAGTTGAAAATGTCACTCTGAGGCGGACTAAACCGGCCCAGATTTAATTAATAAAAGTGAAAAAAGTACTATAAAAATCTACATTTTTCTAAATTAATAAATAATAATAAAAAAATCATCATACATTTCCTAAATCTTGACATATTATTGAGAAATTGGGAGAAGAAAACTCTATTTGTACTAAATATATATAAAGATTATGGATACTCTCATAGAAGAGTTTTCTTCTAGATTTGAGTAATTTGTGTTATTAGAACAAGTGGTGAGATTTCTTATAAATCCATTTAATATTTACTGAAAATGATATACTCAGTATGATTTCAATATATTTTGAAATCAGTAACACCCAGAATTGGAAGTAATAAATAAGTATACAAAATGATACTATATTAAAAGCACATTATACCTAATGATAAAATGTTTTGGAAGTTATTCTAATGTAAGAAAATGAGCATTAAAAAGTATCT
The DNA here is from genome assembly GCF_057557595.1 of Rhyacophila brunnea. Classification (NCBI taxonomy): domain Eukaryota; kingdom Metazoa; phylum Arthropoda; class Insecta; order Trichoptera; family Rhyacophilidae; genus Rhyacophila; species Rhyacophila brunnea. Next base: position 27,630,117 of record NW_028233350.1, read on the forward strand.
TCATACTCTGCTACGACTTATTTTTGCGAGTCTCTGTTTTCTAATATGAAATACTTAAAATCAAAAACAGACCCTCACTTTGATAATTGCTTAAGTACAGGTAATTCTAATTATGTAGGTACCTGACTATAATAAGTTAGCTGAAGATTTACAGTGCCATGCGTCGCATTGATTTTTTTTGCAAAGCATGTATGTATATAAATATATGTATGTATATTTAAATATACGAACACCCATTTTCAAATACGTATTAACAATTTAAATTTATAATAATGTTGAAAATTTCAATCTTGGTTTATTGTTTAACATTTTTAGTATTTTAGTATCAAGGTTGCCGACCCCTGCTCTAGATATCAATTTGAATCGATGCATCATATAAAATCAATCCTATAATTATATATGTATCCTAATTCCATACATTTTTTTTACTGTCTAACGAGGAATTGTGAAAATCATTTATTATTTTAATCGAGTTATAAACTATTTACCATTTCAAATAAATAATATTTAGTTTGTTTATAGCCTTCAAAGAAAATTTGTAAAAATCCTGATGTTGACACGTCATTCTTGCCGGACCGTGATCGAGAGGAGGCCGAATTAAAGCTTAGAGAAGAATTGAGACTTGAATGGACCATGACACAGGCCACTCTGAAAGACCAGCCTATTACTGTCACATTCAGTTATTGGGATGGCTCTGGACACAGGCGAAATGTCACATTAAAGAAAGGTATCATCTATTGAAGTAATTTTATTACAGACCGAGACTTCATAACTGGAATGTCATGGCTAACAGGAAAGCATGTGCGGGTACAACTACCAAGTTACTGAACACATTCTCTAGGATTGCACACTGAGGGGAACCGAATGACTGGAGCTGGTTGCCAGGGTCCATTGACATACTAACCCAATTGGCCATGCTGATTTGTTATCAATAGAGGTCAACTTGGAGGCATTTGAAAAATTTTCTGCGTTGTATGGAGGATGGCATAATTCTGATTCCTTTTTAAATTCATAAATTCAATTATTGACTCTTCGCTTTGACAGTTTCATTACACACTGCTCGGTTGTTACATCAGTCCCGTGCGGCTTCGTCTCAGGAAAAGGAAGTGTGGCACTAAAATCTCTTCATTCCGACACATTTCAAGTATTATGGAAGGCGGCTGTGCACACATCGGGTCTGCATATACATGAGGAGTGCAGTTGGAGTATCTCAAATCATAGGTCTCATCATAATTGAATGAACCAAAAATTGTACCATAGATGAAACAAGCTTCCAAAAAACTAATCTAAAACAGTATTTTGCAGTAGTATGTAGGCTATAATTTGTTATAGAAAAGGTTCATATTATAAATAATGATAATAATTATTACAGGTAATTCTGTGTACCAGTTTCTTCAAAGATGTCTTGATACGTTAAGGCCAGAATTTGGTGAACTTAAAACAGTCTCTGCAGACCAACTGATGTATGTAAAAGAAGATTTGATACTGCCACACCACTACACATTCTACGATTTTATAGTTACTAAGGTACACAATGCATGACACAAGACTGTATTTATTATTTAGATAGATACTGTTATCCCATCGCGCCCTATCAGCGCCAATTTGGTGCCGGTGTTACAGGATGCAGGAAATTATGAAAATCAAAAAAATTGAATGATATTTTAATTTTTTTTAAAGTTGAAATTACTTAATAATAGATGTAGCTATCATTGTATGATGTTAGTTATATACAATCCAATATATTTTTAAAGAAATATTTGATTTATAAAATCTATTTTTATTTAAATTTGTCAAAATCAGTTCGCTAGGTATGAGTTGTTTGAGACATCTTCTAAATATCTTGAAGAGTATTATATTTAGCTCCAGTTTTAGTATATCTTCCTTTTATTATTTACATCATGGACTTTTTATCTATAAACCCAAAAAACCCAAAAAACTATATTTGACATGTTTTTTTCATTCCACTTATATACAAAGTTTACTTAAAATGTAAATACTTAATAGAAAAATTCAAAACCTAAAACTATTTAAAAGATTTATTTGAATTGAATGGATAATACATGAGTTATATCAATTTTAGTAATCAGTAAATCCCGTCAATCAAATCAATCCTGAAAAATTAATTCTGTCTGCAATGAGTTAAAAGAAAATCTTTCATGTTTAAAATTTTACTTTATTTTTCTATAGTATATTCTAAATGATTTTACTTGATAGTACTTACTTGCAAACATATATTGAAAGCATTTAATTTTCTTCATTATATTATATTGCAAATAATGTGAATTCTTTTGTATAGGCGAGAGGAAAGAGTGGGCCACTGTTTCAATTTGATGTTGCTGATGATATTCGCCTTGTCAATGATGCCACCCAAGAAAAACAGGATTCACATGCTGGCAAAGTATTACTAAGGTACTTCCTATAAGATTTTATAAGTAAATATTATCGTGCTTCATAATCTGGTCAAATATTAAAAAAAATATTAGACGCTGATGTTTTTGTCCTTTGCTACTCACATTTCCAATAGGAAAAGAATTGAGATTACAGAGAATTATGATTGCTGTATGCAGGGGTGAAGGGTGGAGGTAGGCTGTTAAGATCCAACATAAATAATGCACACTAAACTTTGTCAGTCACACGTATTTGTTTTCATTGAACTAATACTATGTGTAAATTTTGTTAGTTTTTAAAATTCAATTAAACCCTGTCTAATTCAAGTCATAGTAGATAATAATGTAGTAAAAAAAATCTGTTTATATATAAAATATTTTTTATCGATTATGGTTATGATAATTATAGGTAGGGCTTAATGAATTTAAAAAATTAACCAACACCATCTGTAACATGTATTAATTCAACGAAAACAAATAAGTATGACCGAAAAAGTATGCACTTTTTTGTCAGATCGCCCATAGCATACTTAACTAAACTATTATGGTTTGGTTAGGCGGTGTTTAAATGAATTTTAAAAAATAACCAGCACCGTCTGCAAATTGCATTCTTGTTCAATGAAGACAAATAGTATGACTAGCAAAATTTATTATGCACATTTATGTCGAATCTTAATAGCCTACCTCCACCCCTCGTCACTGGCTGTAGGTATAGTCCAAACTAAAGTACAGACAAAAATTCCAGGCTAGCTACCAATATAATCAAGTGGCAACATGTATGTTATGCGAGAATGTATTTATATGTCAGAGGTACAGTAGTAAACGTCAAGCCCGTATCTAGATTGTAAGTCGTAGTTCTAATCCTACGATTTTGATTGTTCACAAAATTGTTAAATCACGTGAATCACTATTTTGATTTTTATTTTTTCAATGCATGAAAGCATTTTTTTCTTTCTGAGTGCTACATCTCAGCACGGCATTTGGCCTTCTCCACAGGATCCTCTAATCTGGCTCTTGTTCCTCACTAATCTACAAAAAGCGACTGAATACGACTGAGTGACCATTATGGTTCATCTTTATTCTGTAAACTCCTGTTTTAGTGTGGGACCAGAGATTTTACATAAAATTTTTCACTCAAAGACTACTAACTTCACTTCCATCATTATGGATTAGGCACCATGCTTCACGCCAATTTATGTCTGCCCTTATGATTTTGTATAAGTATGAATCTTATTCTGCATATATAAATTACCTCTTTTTTTTACAGATCCTGGTATGAAAGAAATAAGCACATATTCCCCGCGTCGCGCTGGGAGCCATATGACCCTACAAAAACTTATGCCAAGTACACTATAAAAGGAAAATGATCTGATTGTGTATGTGTATATATAATTGGATACATTGTAAATAAAAAGTTGTTTTTAAAAAATATTTTTTTATTCATTACAAATTTTCTTTACCTATGCCACCGCTACTAATGCATTGTTAGAGTGTTAGAATAGAGTTCTTATATTCTATGATTATAATATCACTTTAAGTATGTTCACATTAAGCACACAATCTTTAACAAAACTATTATTATATTGTTCAAAATGATATTAAGCCATGTGCAATATGAATATTTACTATGTAACAACCAATTGATGACTTTACCACAAACAATAAACATTTTATCTGAATGGCTCTAGCAATAAATTTAAACATATATCAAGTGAATTGAAATTATGTTGAATATAAGTTTATAGCGCCCATACACGTGCATGGATTTACTTGCACCAATAGTGAGTATTTTAAACTATCGTGACAATAACTGCTTACATGTAAAAGTGCTGACTGTCTCTCCAATCTCACTCTTCAAGAGTAAGCAAGATGTGATGTTGTCATTTTATGGTACTATTTGACAGTCGTAAAAATCTTTTAACCTCAAAATGAGTCTGTGCAGTGTAGTTCGTTTTTTTCCCGGCGGGTTCGCCACTCGTTCTGCTGTGCAGAAGCAGATATCAAACAAATCTGACCGTCACTTAAAAATTCAAAAGCTTCTGAACATTTTTGATTCATCCATGCAATCTTACAACTTGCAGGATAATATCTGTTTACACGTGCATTTTTTTTGTTATGGCCGCGATAATATGTACTGTCAGCAGTAAATCCATTCACATGTAAACTAGGTATTATGGCCCAATGCACACTGAAAGTCGACTCAACATCAACATAGCCATAAAACATAACTGTCACCAATGTTGAAAGTATCTCACACAGCCACGACAGTGATGCAACACAACCTGTCAAAACAGATAAACGTCATTGTACATCTGACATAGAAATAGCGATTTTGTATTGACGCTAAGAAAATAAGATGGTGGAAATATTTTGTACATTAACAATAATTGTCAATTAGAAATATATGAATGCACGGTGTTCCTAATGTTGGAAGGATATTTCATTGCATACCTGAAAATGTAATTACATTATGATCGTTGCTATTTGATATTTTTTTGCTCTGTTGTGATCTGACACTGACTGGCTCTCCAGGATGGCGCGGCGATCTTGTCAGTAAAACCTCTTTAATACGAATTCCATGGGACCAAAAATCGAAAAAAATTTCGAATTACAAAATATGAAATGTATGGGGGAAAAATACAAAAATTTTGAATTTTTTTTGTTGATTTTCATTAATTTCGTTTACGATCATAGATGTGTCCAATTCAGTGTGTGTTAATGGGTCATAAAATGTCAGGATTATTTATATTACCTTCTTAAAATAAGTAATTTATAATGTTTTAAGAAAAATCTGTCACAATTTTCAATGACTGGCTCATGAAATTGTGTACTTTATTACGATTTATTGAATATTTTTTATGCCCGGACTCTGAAATCATTTTGAATTACGAAATTCGAATTAAGGGTATGGTTTTGTATGAAAATAATGTTCAATGAACTTTTTTTGCGAAAATTTCGAGTTACTGCGAATTATTTCGAATTATCCGTGTTCTTATTAACGAGGTTTTACTGTAGGTTGAAAAGTAACTGGAGCACTATGACTGACTATGCGGCGTGTTATTATTACTGCACACAAGCGATATTCATGCTGCATGCTTCCATATATCGTCGGTCTTTTGTAAAAAGGGCGAATTAACCAAAATGCTACTTTACAGGAGGAGGACATGCTTTTGACATTTATTTGTTTTTTACCTGTAGATGATTATAAATATCTAACAAGTTTATAATAAAGCTTAGAAAGAATACTGTCATTATAATAGGTATTATTATATAATATTTAAGTACTTTCCTGTGGAGATAAAAATTCGCCGTTTTTACACAACATTGTATTTTCATTAAAATCTCGATTTCGCCAAAATGGTTGATTCGCCCTTTTTACAAAACACCGACGATGTTGCATGCGACAGCAGCCATTTTTTTCAACCAAAAATATTGTGTGGGCTTTGTGTTCGGAGGTATATTTAGTTTAATGCGTTTTGTGAAAGCCAGCAAAATGACATCGACAAATTCGACATGTTGCAGTCGAGACGAATTTGTATGTGCGTCCCGGCTAAATTAGTGAATTTAACAATTTTGCGATGGGATGAAACTATTTTCAATAATTTTGTTTGAATAGATCATTATTTTTATTATTATTAAGATGATTAATACACCATCTTTCGTTTGTATAAAGCACTTTTGTGTTTGAAGTAGTTTATTTTTTTAAATTTAGAGAAATGGATAATATTTAAAGCATTTTATTAGGTGATACACAAAAGTCAATATTCAAAATTATTGACATTCGAAAGGTTATGTAATTCAAAAATAAATGAGAAAGTTATCACATTTTTTTTAACAAATAACTTCAATTCCTCGTGTGCTCGATGACATAATAACTATGACAATGATTAATTTTGTATATTAAATTTATGTAATTACGATAATATTGTCTATGGAGTTAATTTAGTAGGGATGGAACATTCATTATCTATTTCAGTAGACTTCGTAATCTGATAGAAAGTCTGACTAAATGTGAATATTGTGAATTTTCCAATAATTTCTTCAAATATTGGTGTTCAAAGCATCCGTATCTAGAATGGTACAATTACTAATTTTATATTCTTTGGATTTTAGCAATAGCCTAAACATATAGTATTATTACATACATCCCTTTCTGCATATTGATACATAGTTACAAATTGTTATAAAATAATAATATTAGATGTTAAGTAGTTACATGTTACAATATAATGCAATATAATATTTCAAATACACATACATATTTGAACAATAATGGTTAAAATTAAAGAATGTAATTAAATTAATACAATTAAATTTAAAACGTGTTTTTAACATGGATGGATGTAATGGATTTAAAGAAAAATGTAGTGGTGATTTAGTAGTAACTCTATAATAAAATTGTATCTATGTACATACACTGCAGATTCTGAAAATTTTTAACAGTGTAGGTGGTTTTATGTTGCATTTTTTCCCCATCTAATCTATTCTTAGAGTTATACTGGCTAGCACCTTTTTATGAAGTGAATTATCAACTATTTACATAATAAAAAAAAACAACTTTCCAATATTATATTTACATGGTACCTATGTAATGAGAAAGATTACACATAAGTAATAGGTTTTCCTGAGATTCATAAAAATTATTATTGTTTAATTTTCATTTATAATTACAGCAATAACGTTTCAATTACCCTTTAAAATATGTGAGGACTAGATAATAATTAATGAGATTATTTGAAAATAAGACTATAGGAATTATCTGACTACCTACTCAGTCAAATCTGCAAGTAAACAATATATATAATAAAGTAATCTGTCGTTAAAACTATAAATCTGAAATTTACTAAGCTCTTGGTTTACACAAATTAATTTGATGTTGGTGCATATTATTATTATTATTATTATAAGGAGAAATTAGTGAAATTATTAATTTTTTTAAAGCATGAAGTAAGTAAGTGTGTGAAAAATTTCTTACACAATAGACAGTTAAGTAGGCTATTATTTAATCAACAGAATACTGTAAATCAGCCTCAGAGAAATCTGAATTCATATTATTTACACATTAATATAAATTACTTAAAATTTAGCATCTAATTTTTCACAGTAGTCATATGAATGATGTGATAAATTCTACACATATTATGTAATAGCAACGTAATAAATAGAGATAATATAAAATATTTTATATGGCAAAACGATATAAGATAGTTATTTGTACTAAGTATATTGTTAGAGTTATTATAATTACATACATATTAGGGAAACTGAGGTTACTTTACACCACTTTTCTTGTTTTAATTAGCATACAACTGAAAAAATTAGAGCTGCGGAACAAAACCGAGGTAAACTAAAAAAGTTATTTGTTTTATTCCTTATCGTGGTGAAACATATTGGTACACAGATTATCATATATTTTAAACAGAGAGTTATTAATATGGCCGTCTAAACACTATAACCAAAAACGACTCTTCCCTCGTTAATATACTTAATAATAAATAGATTTTAAACATATGTCATCAGATTTCGTTCCACAGCTCTACTATGTACGTTTTTACAATGAATATAATAATATGAAAACTTTTGTTTAATATTTGAAATATTATATTGTACAAAGTTTATACTCGTGATATTATATTATAATATATTACATTAAATTCTTCAAGTTCTGTAGGCTCCGACAGCTATGCATCCATAATACTATTATTTACAATTTGTTATTTAGCAATATTTTTCAGTAAGGAGTGGTCCAATGGGACATGTCAAACACTAGACAATTTGGGCACCACGTCATCACAGTATTCTATTCCTTACATTCTTTAGTATTGTTAGAGAATATTCAAAGACCGACAGGTGGTATAATATCCCTCCTTACTTAAAACATAAATACAGCCATACAGAAACCAAGATCTGTATAATCTGCTTACCAGGCCAAAAAGTTAATGAACCTTATTACTCATTATTTTATTATTATATCGTTAGCGAGTTGTATTTACAGCGAATTTTATTATTTTCTTAAATATGGCAGATGATTTAAATAAAGTTTTCCCTATTTTAGTTCAAAAAATGGCAATAATATCTCGGTTGGAGAAGAAATCCCCGTTGTGGGGTAAAGTAACCTCAGTTTATGGTAATTAAAATCCTAGATCACTTATAGTGGTGATACAGATAGTTTTTTCTTCTAAACTTCTGTGTCTAGAATGTCGACGCTTTTTAGAATGTACGGGGCAGTGCGCTCTATCAGTCGTCCCAAAGGCATTGTTGGATCTTCTAATCATACCATTCTTATTGCTATTACTTTGGTCAGCTGACTTGTCGAACACTTTAGCTTTAGAACTACTCTTTCTGGAGGCGTTGTTTACTGGATTGTTGGTTTGTTTTGGTAAAGGTCAGTCGAGTACGTCTTTGAGTTTGACATAGAGGCAGCAAGAAACCACCATTCCGAAGATAGGGATGATGCTTATTCCCAAACCGACTGCTCCTAAGATAATCAAGTGGTCTCTTATATGATCAGCCATCGGTCGTATACAACCCTGAAATGAAATATAAGTATATCAATTAATATTGATGTAATTAATATAAAGCCTTAGAATTATAAAACAGTTCATAGATAGGTCAAAGAAAAATGTTTTATGTATACCTAATGGAAGTTCTGTGTATGAAAGTGAAGCTGATAAAGGTTATTAAGGTTAATTATGAAATTAGCCGCAATTCATTTCAAACAACAGATCCATTTATAGTAAGCTTCACACTTGTGGTCAAACATTTATTTGGTAGGGCCACATTGAGATAAGAACACAAATAAGTTTTATTTATACAATAAATCATCCTTATTTAGATGACAATCAGGTAAAATTACAAATATCTAATCTGGCTGTCATTCACTTTTTCATATACGAAAATGGGCAAAAACCAAATGTGAGTCCAATCTCTTTGGCAAAAACGCAAAACTATCTGAAATCATTATGTGTAGTTTTATAAAAAGTTCGTATTGATCCAACAATATAGTTTAAACTCATTTGAATAGGTATGGGAGCGGATTGGTAGCCTGAGACTGGCTTAGGATTTTTTCAAGTCAATAGGCCCAAAATTAATGTATTCATAATACCTATAACACTGAAAAAATATTTTCTTGTCAAAAATTCACACGAAAATGCCTATTTTCGAATATTGCCTGGCTCCTAAGACGACATTTTGTAATAAACGCAATAGAATCCATCAGAAATTATTGCGTATGATTAATTTTATTCTATAGTTTCAAATTTCTGTGATAAATATAATCACGAGTTCATGATGTGCAATAAAAAAGTCAAGCAAAAAAAAATGCATTTGTGACTCCTGGGATTTTACCAAGTGCCCATCCGAGTCAATCACTTACATATATGTTTTTCTATAAAATAATGAAAGAATAGACCCATTGGAAATTAGTGACGTAAAATATTTTATGAATATGGCAATACAGTACTTCATACATTGACCAGTATAATCTTTTATATATTATTATCCTAAGAGATTTTGGAAAACGCACCAACGGCTCATTTAAGCGACATTTTATTGTTATTTTTACATCTTCACTTCAATATGTGCGCTACCAAATTATCTACCGATTGAAATGACTAAATTTGAGAAATATCCGATGATTTCCCAGAAACGTGATATCCGATATTTTCTTACATACGTATATGATTCGCCATATTTCTTTTAACGCCCAACAAAATGACGTCTTCGTCGGTTAAGACCTTCTAATCCTTTATTGACAAACGGAATCGATTATTTTAATTCAAATATCGTAAGGCATTGGCGTACTTTTTCCCGGTAAGTAAACCATAATCTTGGTACAATTCACTACGTAAATTATCTTCTGACGCGTCCGCTACTGCTATAATTTCATATATAACGTGATATTCCAAATTTGATTTTTTTTAAATACTTCTTTGTGGCTGTTCACGCACTCTTTTTTTATTGAATAATTACCTAGGCCAGTGCTCCGCAACCGGTGTGCCGTGAGACAATGCTAGTTGTGCCGCGGCACATTGCTCTCAAAAAATACAAATAATTTTGTATATTATACAAGACTAACTAGCCAAATTTTCGTTTGTGGCTGGTAATATATTTGAGCACCTGTAAACAATGCAAGGTCAGAATGAAAATATATTGACGTGCTCTGATAAATTAGAAGGAGTTAAGACAAGGATCTCTACAAATGTACCAAAGAACCTACCAGACCACCATTGAAAACAAACAATTAATTTTGGATTCGTCTCAAAAACATTTAACTTTGCTACAAAATAAATTTCATCATTACTTTCCTACAATCAATTTGACTGGATTCGAAACACTTTTGAAATCAATGCTGAAAAATCTATAGAAGCGCTTTCCCTGTAAATTCGAGAGGAATTGGTTGGATTGAGAAACGACGGGACGCTAAAACTGACCTTCGCCGATGTTCCATTGGCTATTTTCTGGATTTCGGTCAATAAAGAATATCCTCAGATTTTCGACAAGGCTATCGCAGTTCAGCTCTCATTTCCTACGACATATGTAGGTGGGCAAAGTTTTTCAACTCAAGTTATAATTAAAAATAATTAGCGGTCTTACTTGAAGGGACTTGACCGAAAACTTCGTGTTGCTCTTTCAAATATCAAATCAAAATATATACAACTTTTACGTTATTATATTAATAATACACATACCTACATGGAAATATGTACATTTTTAGCTCTTCGTCGTGTGTTATGTTGTTTGTATATTATTATTTAATTATTTATCAAATAAAAAAACATAAAATAATGTAATTTTGGTGCATGGCCCTCACGAGGGGGAGCTGAAAGGGCTCTACCCTGTGGGCCCAGGCTCAAGGGGGGGGGGGGGGGGGGGGGGGAGGGCGGCGTGGCAGGTCAACCAGATAAGTGAGATAAACACAAATTACAAATTTGCATTAATAGTAAAAAAAGTCGCCTGCTATTTTACTACGCTGGTATAAATATTTTAAAACATGCGATTGTAGGATAGGTACAATTTATTATTATTATGTCAATACTCGACAAATAATACAATTATTCTTAACCCGACAACTATCCATAATTCAAGTGGATGTATTAATAAAAAAAAAAAATGGCTAAACATACAATCAATACCATTAATTTTACCGCGAACATAATTTGAAAACCGCTACTTTAGAGTATCACACTGTGTTAAACTTTAGCGATAGGTAGGGGTCCCCCTTCAGGAAATGGGGTCTATCTTTTGGTTTATAAATTGTTTTACGTGTGGTGTGCCGTGGAATTGTGAAAAGATCTTTGGTGTGCCGTGGGTGAGAAAAGGTTGCGGAGCACTGCCTTAGGCTACTAATTTCCATAGATAACAATATAGTCATATTAATTAAACTAACAAAGTTGCCATTGCAAACAATGAAAGAAATTAATACGAATTGATATAGTTATCAAAATTTGTGATATTGTATAATATCTACCTATTTTTATCGTCCTTATCATCATCAATCTGGACCTATCCACTGCTGGATGAAGGCCTCCTCAGCCTTATTCTACTCCTTACTTACACATGAATTGGTATATTTATCAAAATCAGTGATATTATATTATTATCTACCTATCTATATTTAATGCCATTATTATCACGAGCCTCAATAAATCCACTGCTGGATGAAGGCCTCTCTACGTTGATTGTGTTCTTGACAGTCTTGAATTTCTATATTTATTAAAAATGCTAATGTTATGTATCTACATATTCATGTCGTCATCATCAATCCACTGCTAGATGAAGATTGAAGGTGATTTTAACGAATTTGTGGTATTATACCTATTTCTATCATCCTTATCATCATCGACCAGAACCAATCCACTGCTGGATAAAGGCCTCCTACAGCCTGATTATACTCTTTTTGTCATTTGAATTGCTTTATTTATCAAAATTGGTGATATTATATTATATCTCTTTATAATGACATTATCATCATGAGCCTGAATCAATCCACTGGTGGATAAAGGCCTCTCTAAGTTGTTTGTATTTCTGTCGGTCATATTATGAATTGCTATGTTTATAAAAATTGCTGATATTATATTTACCCATTCATAATATCGTCATTATCATCATCAACCAAGATCAATCCTCTGCTGGATGAAGGTTATCTCAACCTAATTCTACTCTTCTTGGTCATATAAACTGCTATATTTTTTTTTAAATTTAGTGATTTTATATACCTACCCATTTATATCGTCACTATTGTCATCAACCTGTATCAATCCACTGCTGGATGAAGGCCTCTTTAAGCTGATTCCACATCTTTAGGTCTTATAAATTCCTATTCTTATCAGAATTGGTCTATTCTTCTCAGATATAATATGATTGCTTTATTATTTATCAACATTTATTTTGTTTTGATATGACTGTCCCGCACCGGGAAACTATGTTGTTTTAAGGTTAATTTTTAATTCAAAATTTGATTTTTAAATATTATTCTATTGCTGCAAAAGCATTTATTTTTAATAGACAATGAAACAAAATGTTTAAATTTGTTTTTTACGCTGCCTAACCCTTTTCTATTATCTAAATGGGACCCGAACGTTATATTGGATCGCTATTTATATTATTCACATATTTATATTGCTGTATATTCGAATGATTGAGATGTATAATTATTGATCATATTTAAATGCACATACCTACACAAATATTGTATTAAAATTAAAATGCCAGTGGTAGCAATCGGCGATTGCTAGCTGTTCTTGCTAGGCCAAGCAGCCTGAGGTGGTGTCAGACGATATTGTGAAGGCCAAACTCCAGAATAGACTACGTATATGACCCCAAATTTATATTGGCAGTGGCGACTTGCAAATCGTAATGCTGACAAATCGGCGAAATGTCAAACTGTCTGAGGTGAATGAAAATCCATCCCGAAGGGAAAACTATGGCGCCGTCTATGCATACTTCACAATTATATTACTATTCAACACCGCCAAGCCGTCTGCAAGACCTAGCGAGATAGATTGGCGACCGCCAGCTGGCTCTGCTAGTTATTATTATAATAGTGTATGTGTAGAATGTAGATCAAAGAGATTTAGTCGTAGATAAATACAGTGGTGGTACCTATAATTCAATTTCAATTACTGATCTCCCGATGCGTGTTATTAAAATAGCAATGCTACAAATGTATCATAGTTTGTTTTAAAATTAAGAGGCTCCGTTTCTCGCCACGATTTACAAAATAATAAAATAACACTAACAGCATAGAAAATGTTTGATGGATGGTCACGCAGTCCACATCTCGGAGTGACGGTACGACAGCAGGAGTCGGGGACAAGTCTTCGTTCAGCAGGAGACCTTCTTAGCCAGGCGCTTGCCTTCCAGTCCTCGAAGCTTAGAGCTCCGCAGCAGTGAAACTGAAAACAAATTCATAGTTCATTATAGTTAGAATATGATGATGACATTATATAATACCTACAATGATTCTCAAAATTAAATTAAATGGGTTAGGTACACATTAGATCTGATATAATAAAAAAGATTTGCTTTTCCCTCCATCACCCGCCACGTTTCCACACCCGGTATGCAGGCGTATACCAATGACGTAACGAATGTTAGGCGCTCTTCAAAGTTGTCAATTCTCAATAAGAAAATAAATTCACGCTCGCCGTAAAATGCCGCAGACTTTTTAAAGGCTGAGAAATTTTCCCTTGTATATAACCAAGTCGCAATATGCCGACCGGTTCAACTGAGGGTCGGACCGACTTGAGAAGCTCTTCCCTTTCAACCGACATATGGGGACACTCTCAGAGGATATGATTGATGAGGATATGATACGAAATAAGCAAGTCGGAGATCCTATTAGGCCAAGCTGATAGAGCTTGGAGGCAAAACCACCGTATCCGGTTAAGAACTGAGAAGTGCAATGGTTTGGAGTCAATCTGGTTATCTCAATGCGGCACTTTATATTTAAAAAAAAAAAAAAAACAAATGCGTTTGTCTGCCCTTGGAAGAGGATGTCCATCGCCCCTGCCATGCACGCACAGCGGCGTCATACGCCAGATACGCAATATAAATACTTAGGACCAGTGGATTAAATGTCTGAAAAGACTGGATTATTTTTGTAGCAATGTTGTTGATACGTGATAATAAAACTGTACCAAGTCTATAGCGTTTTAATAAAAAAAAAAACACATAGGTACATAATTATATTATTCTTTTATATTTCCGTAGAAAACCCGAACCTGTCAACATTTTCATTTTGATTTATTATATTGTTTTACTAAAAAAAACCCTTATCGAAAATTTTGCTTAGCGTCCAACGTGCTGCGAGAACGCATACGTGAGCTTTTTCTAGCTCTACGAAGATAACCCGGCCCTCTACGCTTGCTACGTCTCGTAGACAGCAATTTTTACTGGTAGGGAATTTATAAACATAACAGATATAATAAAAAACAATCAGTCATATGGACTTCAACATCGTATTGGAACACACGTCCTAGATGGTTATTTGGAATAGGATTGTTTTAGAAAATAGAATGGAGATGAAAACACATTCTGGAATATAGAAAAATTGATATTTCACATCGTAATTTTCCAATAAGTACAAACCACAGTGTTAAACGTTTTTCAATAATATTATATATATCTAAATTAACTAATATTACATTTATCGTCGTTTAAGTAGGTATGTACAGTAAATTGAATAATTTATTTCAAGTATAGTATTTTGATTGTCAATTTGATAAGAGTTAGAATAAAAAGGTATTCTAGTGAAATAATTGTATTAAGACACATAACGTTGCACGACAATACAATGCAAAGCACATATCATTATGGTACAACCAAACCGACCTAGTATCCGTGCGAACGCGGTAAGTTGCCGCGCCGTATGTCTTGGCCCTAATCAGGGAAGCATGTATTACTATTTCAGTTATAGCAATAATAGTAATTTATGATACAATATTGGAAGGTAGAAGATGCCTGCTGTAGTGGATTCGTACAAATAAATATGATGCAAAACTGGAAATAATTAAAAATAAATAAAGGTACATACCCTATCATAAGATGACTATATTATGCAAAACCAAAATTTTACAGGAGAGAAGAAAAATACTTGCGAAATAAATAACAAGAATTTAATATTGTATGGTTATATTTTTAATCATAGGTATGTTTTTTTTCAATTTATGTGTGAGTCAGGGTATGGACCTTATAGGTTGAGCAAGTGCAAGATGTCAGCATCAATATCATCAAAAACAAAATCTGTTAATACAAACCTCTACTCTGTGGAGGCCCATATGATCCTATTAGGATCGGACATGGTCGGAAAAAAAATGTTTTTAACTTAAAAATCAAACCATGAAACACTTAAATACTTACTATTTTGTTTGCCAAGTGTTTTCCCTTACAATATTAATTGATAGATTTGGGATAATGCATTCATGTTTAACAATATGGTATTATTTGTAAAAAAATATATTGTAATATAATTACGATAGGTAGAGGGAGCTAGAGGTATGTGAATTATTAATATTAAATTATTAGTTTATCTTGAGCGGGTTATGACTTATAAACGGGAAAAACACATTAGCTATAGGTACCTAGTAATATTATAGTCAATACATATTAATTGAAGTTACTGCTGGGTATAATTATTTTCTCAGCGCCATTGTCAACAATCAATCTATACCTAATGTTGATATGGGACAATGGAATTTACCCCGTGTGAGGACAAATAAAACACGTCACAAGAAATGGTGAATAAACTCCACAACTAATTTATTCTTAGACAACCTTCAGGTGTAGGAGTGAATAGAAAAATAACAGTGTTTTTGGGTATCAATATAATTAATGTTATTAAAATCATTATACAAATGCTGCCTTCGCAGAAATACGTAGGTACCTAGTGTTTGTGTTAGAGACTTTGCAATCTATATTAGCTAATGGATTGGTAACACTTATATTTCACGCCAGAGGGGCAATCAGCTAATTAACTACTTCATTTGTCAACACACTCGTGGAAAATTGAAATCTATCCGAGGAAATGGAACTTGGAGTGGAGTCTTTGAACATGGAGGGTGGGCGCTACGAAAAGTTCGGAAACATAGAGACATAAGATATAAGTAGGTATATACAAACTATCTAATAGGAATAATATAATTAAATTTCGATGTAATAAATCAGTTAATATTGATTAGAGTAAATTTTAAACGTAGGTACGTGAAATCTGGGCTTAGATAGAATCATTATCGGTAATAAAGGGTTATCCAAGTTCTGGTACGAATTTTTTTTACGACCTGTATGGCATTTATCTCCATTCTGTTAACATGTTTACCGAATCGAAATCTTCCAATTCCGGCCATAAAAAGTCAATTATCATTTGCCTATAGCGAACCGTACTAAACAATAACTTTCGCAGTATGTAACGGCCTGTCTTGAATCACTTGTGGTCTTTCTGGGTTTTCCTCATCCAAAAATACGGCAGTTTTGCTTATTAAAATACCTTCCCATTGAGATGAAAATGTGCCTCATCACTGAATTTCCTTGAAAAATAATCATTGGTTGCCTGCTCTATCAAGATCGTTGGCTTTAGTTCTTGTGTGAACTGGATTTTATAGGGGTGTTGTAGGTGAAGATCTTTATGCAAAATTCGCCATAAAGAGCCATATGAGAGGCAAAGAAGCTACAATATTCTTGAAATCAATATTTATGGCACTACAGCCACATATTCGCATACAGCAGCAATGTTTTTGAGTGAACGGGCTGCTTTACAAACATGTACTAGAAGGTATCAGGCGATGCAAAAAAAACACCAGTGTCTTCATATTTTTTCAGTTTGCGAATACAGTCGAAGATTTATAAGATACAGAATTTTTTTCTTTATTTTCGCAGTACGATCGTCGAAGATTCGCCATTTTCGTAGTATGATTTTTAACTGACGATATATTAAAAAATACGCGCGAAATATTTGACAGATAACAAATAACACGGCTGTAATATTCGTACCACAAGTTGGATAAACCTGCATAATATATTGACTGATGATGACGTTAACTTAATTTGTTTTTTTTCTGATAACTCACTATTCCCTCTGTCAAATACCTTATTGTACTAACAAGGAAAATAGTCAGTACGCAATAACAATTTAGGTGCAAAATAGATTTATTACGTGCGCGTAGATGTAGGAAAAATATCAATCTATGACATTTTTATAAATATAAAATATAACTAGTTAACAAGGTACAGTTAAGATATTAGAAAAATAAATCCAGCGAAAGAAATACAGATATAACGATACAGTGTTATATTTAAATGCGACAGCTTTCCATTACGTAAATTAATAATAGTTCATAACACAATTCATATACCAACCTACTTGAGAATTATCGAGTTTCAACTGTAACAAATATAGGAAGATAAATACCTTGGTACTGGTAATGCTTTAAAATACGAAATACATCATAATAAAATAATACAAACACATTTTTGAGATAACATATTAGTTAGTTGGCCTATTGCGTCGTGGGTCCCAGGTTCGAATCCTGGGTCTGACAAGTACACATATTGTTTTTCAATTTGTGTATGAGTCAGAGTATGGACCTAATACGTTGAGCAAGTAGCTGACATCCATTTCTCGTAAAAACAAAATCTGTCAATACAAACCTCCACTTTGCGGAGGCCCATATGATCCTATTAGGATCGGACACGGTCGAAAGAAAGAAAAAAATAAGTTAAATCCTAAAATAAATTATCGACTCGTCGCAATCCGACACATACATACAATGCCGCAGTACGTATAGTCTATAATGATAAACTTTAGTATTATTTGAAATAATGCGGTGTATATTTTTGATATGATTGCGGCTACCAATTGGTCCAAATAATGGAATTGATAATTATTACATCATTCTTCCGATTTCATCATTGTAGTAAATAAACATACACAAAATTTAAAACAATATTATGACAAAATCGATCACGTAATACATTTTAGCTAATGTGATTTTGTGTGTGTTTTTTGGAAAACTGTTTTTATCGCAGTCCTTCATTTTTTGTTTCCATGTGAGTATAATTATTATATACATATTAGAGTCCTATCAACGATTACATAACATATTATATTTGTATACAGTAGTAACTTTAACTAACATTCGGTAGGCGTGAAATGTCTTCTCTACTGTGAAGATGATTATTTTGGTTGATATTATGTTACCTACAGCTTTCAGCTAGCTTTGGACTGCCACCCTTTTGTTCGCTACTGATTCCACTGACTGACTTTCTAGTACGATAAGGGATAATGTTGAAGTTTATTAATATTATAATAGTTATGATATAAGTGTAATATTTTGCGAAGTTGATGTACCCTTGTATGTTATCTTTAATGGGTAAGACATTTGAAATTGTACAGGAAATAGGTAAACCACATCAAATATGCTTTGATAATGTTCGATACAAGCATTTTGATGTAGATCGTCTCTGGAGAATACTGTGGAATGAATTATTACCTACTACGAATGATATGTCATGTAGGAATATACAAGTGTACCTATACATACCATATTATAGTATCGGAAATCAGTAGTGTCACAATATTATTTCGAATGTATAGCTGATAAAAACAGATAATTCGTCACCTTAGTTCTGACTTGATTTTTATAAGTTTTATAAACATAATTATATATATATAATTATGTATATAAAATTGAATTTACTTCCGGGCAGCAAAGACAAAAAGCGATGGATCAAATATAACAATGTCTACTGATTAGAGACTAAAACTACACAAGAATGTGATAAGCGGTGCAAATTTTTGTTACTGTTACAACTTCAATGTATAGAGATATCAACTAGTACCCAAATACTTGGAGAACATATTGGTACGTCAACGTTCCGTGCATTATAATTGATTTTCACACAAAACTTTCGTGCCATTTACTAATAATTCTTGGTGAAAAGCCGTTATATTTAATACAGTGATACACAATATGAAGTACCGATTTAGTTATTTAAGTATGATAATTTCAATGGCATTTCCATATGATAATTGAAAATCTTCTGGAAAACGTGGAAATGTGTTGAACATTTCACGATTTCTCGGGAATCTCAACAATAATTTCTCATTAAATGAATCTCGAAATTTCCTAAAAAAATCGAAGAACTAATAATTTCACGAAAATACGTTAGATTTAGAATTCAGTTTAATTATACGATATAGATATATATTTTTTATTAATAAAAACTTTTTTAATACATTGGGATGGTCTGGAGTCTGGACTCATGATAATGAAAATGTACCAAATGATAGTATTTGTAAAATTTTCAGCTTTTGCCGTTAATAATTAATTATTATTGGTTAGAAAACGATATATTATTATGTTATTAGTAATCGTGATCAACGTGAAATATTTACTGGGACATTATATATTAATATATTACATTGGATTAAGATAGAACCTTAGTTGAATACATTATAGTTAGCTACATTTTCACTGACTTATACACATAATATTCTTTAAGAATAATAAGAAGTAACTATAAACCAAAACGAAAAAAAACAATTATTAGAGACATTAAGGAAGAGAGAACAATCTACGTTTATTAGAACAGCACATAAAACACGATATGAGAATAAATTACGAAATAATTCTAAAATTCATTTGAATTATAATTTAACCATTGTTAAACTTCATCGTCGTAGATGAGAGTATTTTTTCAGTAATTGCATCTGTGTGGACTAATTTTTGGTAGATAATATAAGGTTGTAGTATTTCTAAAATATACTGAATTGAATTAATCTTAATACAGTATATCGTCGTTTAATATATCATGTTTGGAAATTTCAGATGATAATAATAATATAATATTATGGTTTATGAAAAATTGTATATACAAATTAGATCTTTTGACTAACTACTTAGAAATAAGTATATAATATATGGTATTTTTAATGTCGTTTGCTGAGAAAAAAAACATTGTTTTAAAATTCATGTTCAGTTGGTCTATTCACTACCAGGCGATGATATTGTCACTGCATTTTATACTAAACTTCATGAAGCTCAGAGATGTGCGAAATATGTGTCAAAGCACTCTGAGACTCATAGGTCACCATTATAATATATACATTTAACAACATTTTTATCACGCGACCCGCTATTCTCTAATTATTAAAAAAAAATTCTCTCACATTTTTGAAGGTAAAAAGTACAGGATTTGTGAGTAAACTTTGGTTTTGAATTGATAATATTATTAATGCATATTATAAATAGCTTCGAGTACGTGGTGGATTGCAAAGAAGGAGCCCTCTTCTAAAGTGAACAATTCTAGAAGTTGGTAGGTAAACCACTGGGCGTTTCCATTAAAGTCATTTGTTTTGCTTAATTAGTAATTTATTGCTGTATGCGGGTTGTTTGCAAAACAAATTAATAGGAAATTAGTGTATTTATGATGGTACCTAATTTGGTTACGCAAATATCTAAGTCATAATAATTCTCGAAATGGTAATTCAGCACGCAAGTTTTATTTTCTACTCACTGTTATAAAAAAACAAACAAAATGATATTAGTTGCAGAAATCAGTACTTAGGGCAATGTTACCAAATAAAACTACATATTATACTTACAATACATATTATATTAAAACTAAAAATCTAAATCTAAAAGGAATGTACCTATCAAAGTTTTTTTTTAATTTTCATCACTGGTTATCATTATAATTTACTAGTAATATTATAAATCATTAACTATACATATTTTTTGGTGAAGAAGAATTAATAATTAGATTCATTTAAAAAAATGTTCGTCTTGTGTGTTATGATTTTTTTTCTACTGTTTAAAAAATTATAAGAACTCGTTTATAAGACACCAATCATCCAACCAGTTTTTACGCTATTGTTCAGAGACATGGAAAGTAATGAAGGCAAGTAAGAAAGGATTGACTGTCGAAAGGTTTTGCGAATTAGCTATGGACTTAGATAGTTTTTAGCGTCAGATAAATATATTATTAAAGTGTTATATACGTACATTGGTTTGCATGTCATCAATAGCCCGTGTTCTCGTCGGCACAATACGGTAGCTCTCCAAGAAAGTGTTATTTAAATTCGCTTGAAGTTCTCCAGCAACTTGCTCCTCGTAAACGTAAGCCAAGACCCCCACCATCGCTTCCAAAAGGAATATTAGCAGAAGGAAGTAAGTATACTGAAACAAAGAAAATGAATAATATTAATTATATATACGAGGGTGGATCAATTAGTCCTTAGAAAAGCCGACAGGTGGCGCGACTAGTACTGTAAGCGGTTTGTTTTCATGCAGCGGCACTACCGATTCAGTATGCTGCGAAGTTTCAATCAGATTGGTCGGGTTGTTGTGTGTTTCTCGTACATTTAAAAAAAAATTTGCTTGTGGAAAATGGAAAAATGGAAAATGGAGAAAATTGAGCTTAGAGCTGTTATTAAACATTTTAATATAAAAGGGTTAACAGCAAAGGAAATAAAAAATGAGTTGGATTTAGTTCACGGCATATCTGCTCCTTCACTTGCAACTATTTATAACTGGTTAAATGAATTTAAACGTGGTCGTACATCAACAAAGGATGAACCACGCTCAGGACGTCCTGTAGAGGTGACTACACCAGAAATGATCAATAAAATCCACGATATGGTGTTAAGTGACCGAAGATTAAAGTTGAGTGAGATAATTGAGGTTACAGGGATCTCAAAAGGTAGCGTCATTTCTATTTTACATGACAAATTGGGCATGAAAAATATTTCTGCAAGATGGGTGCCGCGTTTGCTCACAGTCGACAATAAACGCAATAGGGTGGTAGCCTCTAAAGCCCTGTTGTCGCTCATGCAACGCAATCCGGATGAATTTTTTCGTCGCTTTGTGACTGTAGATGAAACATGGATACACCACTATACTCCCGAGACGAAAGAACAGTCAAAGCAGTGGATTGCGAAGGCAAACCATGTCCAAAGAAGGCGAAAACCGTAAAATCAGCTGGTAAGGTTATAGCTACTGTATTTTGGGATGCACGTGAAATTATTTTCGTTGACTATTTGGAAAAAGGAAAAACAATAACAGGGGATTATTATGCATCTTTATTGGACCAGCTAAAAAACAAAATTGAAGAAAAACGGCCTCATTTAACCAGGAAAAAAATCCTCTTTCATCAGGACAATGCCCGTGTTCACACATGTTTACGATCAATGGCTAAAATTGAAGAATTGAAGTTCGAATTGGTCGACCACCCACCGTATTCGCCAGATTTAGCCCCCAGTGACTTTTTCCTTTTCCCAAACTTAAAAAAATGGCTAAGTGGACAACGTTTTTTTTCAAATGAAGAAGTCATCGATCGGACAAATGCTTATTTTGAGGACCTTCCGAAAACTTATTTTTCTGACGGTTTAAAAAAAATTGAGAAACGTCTAACCAAGTGTATTGAGCTCCAAGGAGATTATGTTGAGAAATAAAAAATAATACAAAAATAAAAACTGTTTTAATGCTTTTTTCTAAGGAATTATTGACCCACCCTCGTATTTAATATTTGTGATTATTAAAAATATAGGTTCTGTGCCGATATTTAAAATTTATGTGTATATAAACGGAAAATATGCTGTTACTAAATGGAATTTATTTGCTAAGCTAATTGCCATGTTCTTATTAAACATATATTATATTATCTGTCGTAGCCGTATTAGGAATTCCCCGCGACTCACGTATCAATAAGAGAGTGTTCAAACATCTGATTTTAGTATATATATAATATACTTTCAATACAATAAAAAACAACATGCGAATTAATTTATCTTCAACAGTACCTCTCTACGTTTATTGCCTACGCCGTAGCGGTAGAATACTCATATAAATTAATACATTCATTTTAAACTTTATTAACAGCTTGTCATGTTATAATTAATATATCTTGGTATCCTTCTTCCTCAGAGTGCTTTACATATAATATTTCTCTTCAGAGCTGAGGGTCACGACTTCCACTAATTGGAACAGCTTCGTTAACCTCGACGACCTTATGCCATTTTTCTACAGTCCGCAATCTTGAGAACCATTGGTATAAAAAGCCCGTGACTTTCACCTTTTTGGCCTTGTCGTACAAAATTCTTCGTGAAAAAAAAATTAAAATTACGTGTTAAAAATAGTTATAATTAATTATTGATATATTCTGTAATTTTTATGTCATCAAAACACGACATTGTAGATCTGGTGTCAAATGACATTTTAAGCTTTTTGAAATCGTGTGGTTTTATATACCATATGTTATTACTGAACGTAATTAATTTTTGGTTTGCTCTATTATCTCCTCGTTACTCCTAAAGTCATACCCGGTATCCGTCACTAACATCTTTTCTCGAAGCTCAGTATAAATGGTTGCTATGAGCCTTCGTAAGGTGCCACAATTCACTGCCATAAATCAGTACCGTCAGAATGCAAGCGTGAATTAGGCGGCTTTTGGTTTTAACAGAAGATGCTCTAGAATACCGCTTAATACTATTGTGCCAGCAGAGATGGCAACACCGGCGACAGGCGGAAAATACAAGAGTAGAAAACCATAGCAACCAAAATCAACAACTATATACAAGACCGATTGCAACGAACATAAAACGAATTATTACTGTTATTACTATTAAATATAATCAAATATAAAGATATTGAGGATTAGAACGATTATTCTAAGCTATCTATACTACGAGTATCTACGATGGAGCTACATAATGCTGGTATGGCCTGGAATGATGTAAGAAGACTGGCGAGCGACTGGGATTCTTGGAGGCGCCGTATGGTGTCCATATGCTCCAGCTAAGGGGCACATGGCCGAAAAGAATTAATTCACCGGCATGGCGTTAGGATTAGCACGACGGTCACCAATAGAGATGTCCAGTGGATTGGTATTTCATCAGATTACTTTAATCAATATAGGTAGTTAATGATAACTCACAAAACATTAAAAGAAACATGATGGTAAAATAACGAAATACGTTCATTAAAACAAATGTAAAAGCCTTTACATTTGCCATATTTTTTTTAGTGTAATAACAATTTAAATTAAGATTAAAAGTAAATACTCATAAAAAGTATTTCATGTATTTTTAAGTAAGATGAAAATTTTAACGTTGGCTATAAAGTTTTTGAGCTAAAGCTATTGGAGCATCAGGTAATATTCTTGTGTTAGCGCTCAGCGTAGAGTTTAGTAAAATTTTCTCCATGAAATCTTCTTAACTAGTACACAAGGATTAAGAATTGTTATGAAGAAATTTAAAGTATGTTTCCTTGTTTGTTTTGTTTTATTTATCCTAGTAAGTTTACAAAGATAATGTATTAACAACTGAGTAAAAGAGGATAACAAAAGAAATATTCTCGACAAAGGGTTTTCAGAATAAACAAAAAGATTTTGTAGGGAAACGGAATCCGTTAATTTACCTAAAGTAACGCAGCAGTATATACTTACTGTGCATAATTGTTACGAGGTGATTGTGATTGTATAATATTGTACTTAAAATATATTTTAATTTACATATGGCCTTGTAAGATTTAGACTGGCTTGTTCATTATTTTAATGGTTACCCAACTTAAAATTAGCCTTACAAAAACTTAATTATCAATTTAAGAGCATAGCAAAATTGAGGTTACATTGCAAATAATATAAAAAACTCGAGTTTTTCATTATGTAATCACCAATCTAATCCAATTCATCACACACAAGGTGAAAGTGCGACGTTTCACCTGCCTAGGCTACATGCTACAAATGCATCAATAGAGTCTCAACCTGCCTACTACTTTTTCAAGCCAATTGAATTTCCAGATCTTGGCATATTACATAAAGTAATCGGTGGTACCATAATAATATGCTGGTATGTTAAGGGACCTCGTAAAGGATTGGCAAGCAATAGGGATACTTATTGGTAACGTGTAGTGTCCATATTTTATATCTAAAGAGTGAACATGGACAAAAGAGAAGAAGATAACTGATTTTCTGCTTAACAAATATACAACAATTTGCAGAATCAATATATATTTTGGCGAAATATTTCATTCTGGGTTGTTAAATCCTGCAAATTATATTAGTGCTAAATTTATCAAATTAATCCAGGGGTCAATAAATAATGGTAACCGCAGCAGTTAATTAGTGAAAACTAACTACAAGATAAATTATGGCTTGGACAGTGTTACATTTTACGGGCCAAATTCGGAAACCCGTGGCGAATTGTTTATGTCTCATTTAATATCATTAAATAATATGCAAAGTTCCTAAATGTATTGCTACTGTAGGTATATTTAGGTACATTTTTAAATATTTATTTGGATATAAACAACTGATAAATATAATTAACTTATTTGTAATAGATAGACTATGAAACTATTATAGTCATCTTGAATGAGTAACATATACGATAAAGTAAATATTTTAAATCGTGAAGCATGGGCTTTACTTAAATATAATCATACAAATTTTGTTATCGTTTACACTAACAATATAATCATAGACAATAAATCTGCAGTAAAGAGGCCATAAATATGGCTAAATAAATATTATGACTGCATAGACGTTATTTCTTTTTTTCTTCCTTAATCTAAGCGTCGACATATATATTTTTCAGTCACACCTGGAGCCATTTTATTTATGGGTAAAATATAAATCATTTTTCAGAAATAAAAGGTAAAAGAATGAAAAATTTTGCAATGTCTGCCAATAAAACTGTATTAGTATCTTTCGCACTCTTTCTACTATATTGTTAGATACTTCATTCGCATAGTAACATAATATGACCAATTTTAAAATATTGGTAGGTATACAAGATGTTTCAGTAATTGAGGGGTGTATTTTTAACCACTTCAACAAATTTTTGGTGTTGATGTTACATATGTTTTTAGTATTGGAATAAGATATTTTTGTAACTAACACCGATTTTGAAGTTGATTCTTCTACTAGATAGAATGCGATTTGCTTCTTCTACACAAAAAATACTTGTTTAAAATTGTATCCTTTAAATTCTGGCATTCATAGCTCATTTTCGTCAAGTAGTGGAATAAGTTCACTTTGAAAATACACTCCTCAATTTACTGAAAAATGTCGTTGTATGGTTAGCATTACACAATTATCAATAAGAATTTCATTCATTAATTCATAATTGGCACTACAAAATATTAAGGCTTATGGCAACCCCGAGGATTTCTTTCTGGCTACCCTCAGCTCCCTCCAATGCCTCAAGAACATCGTGTTTTTTGTTAAATAACAGTCAAATAACCTCAGAATAGATGGCCCTTCCCTTTCATTATAGGTGTGTTTTAAAGACGATTTCGATCCTCGAGCCATAGCCTGTGGTGTAACGGAGTCACCACACTTTCAATAGATAACTAGGATACCACTATATAACGTCGTTTAATTTTATTTTTGGAAGATAAATCTCGTTTAATTAGTTATTTTTATGTTGATATTTCGATTTTTAAAACTATAATTATAAATAGCATTCAAATTGAGCGTTTCAATTTTAGCCAACCCTTAAAATGTTGGTTATATTTATAGAAAAAACAGGAAAATTTGCTTAAACTTGCTTAAAACCGAAATTCTGTTTTTTAGATAATTTAATAATATCTCAATTATCGATGACAGTAACAAGTTCTTTAATTTTTTGAAAAAATGTAAATAATTGTTTGTAAAAGAATAACGAACAACATAGAAACGAGATTGAGCTGATTATAAAAGAATGCTTTTAGGCGAAAACAATGATTCTTCTCAAACTATGTCTTTAAATAATGCATGAATAGCCATTAGTGTTATTAATTAACCCACTGAGTACGGCTTACAGGGCCATACCTCTCAGAGTTTTTCACATGCGAACATAATTAACAATTTATACCCGGAAGGTTATATTTCCCCCTAGAACTGAAACAAAATTATAAATATTAAATACCTCTTCATTATTTATTCTGTTTTTACGATGGTAACGGCATTGGTATCTAATATAATTGTTTTACTGTTGTATGCACTTATTCGATAAATTCCAGGAGTAATGAAACAAATGTATCACAGTATTGCCAGAACTAAAGGCAATTAATTTCTCCTGAATCTTGAACGACGTAACGCCCATTTTCCTTGAGCGAAACAACTCTTATCTCGCAATGACACGGTTTGCAGCTGTTGTGTATTGATTAACGAAAGCTGAGTAGGAAAATTAATTTCTAATTAAAATGAAATGTCAACAATTAACTATTAATTTCAAAAAAAATCATTTAATTTTCATTCAGGATATGCCATGGGTATAATGTGGGTGATAGGGCGATATGGGTGGTGACTGGTGGGTGACCAATGGACAAAATGACGAAAATAATCACTAATGGATTTTACCACGAAGCTAAAGGAACTATAATATAGTATGGTCCTAATTCCCAGGACTGGTGCCTTGCAACTAATTGCAAGACCGTTACGAATTATAAATTATAAAAAAGTATGATTTAAGTTAACACATTGTTTTTCTATTGCGACCTCCAATATTTATTATCCCAGATTCCCAGAAGCCCTTCGATAGTAAATGAAACTTTCAGGTATTGTCATATTATATAGTCAGAGTGTCAAAATACTGTAGATCAGTGTTATTGTTTATTTCGTGATAACGATACAGAAAGATTTAAATAAATGCGGTTCTGGTGATACAGAGTTATTCTTATAAATATTCTTATACAAATGTTGTAAACAGTTTTTACACAATATTCGTTTGGTCACGGACATATTATTATGTATCTCGGTTTGAACTAGGCTTAAAGTGTGTTGTTGGAAAAAATATAATTTTAAGGGATCAGGTAAATTTTCATCAATATTTGCGAATAAGAAAATCATTCTTCACCTTTAGGAAATCATAATATTTATTATGTATAGTGTGCGCGTTCTGTCAAATGCGGCACGCGTGGAAATTATTATTTGCCTTGCGAACACTCCATTCGCGTAATAAAATAAATATTATTTGAGCGACCGTGAAACAACTTAAAAGCAGATGTGTTCTAGTATACGACTGGTAACACTGCTAATAATTTTCCGCTATACGTGACGTCAGTGAACGGATTAAATAGTGCAACAATGCCAATTTAAAATAGAAAATAGTTAACTATGATGAATATGGGAGATATATTTTTTTAACAAGTTGCATATAAATAAATAAATATTCCAATAATATGCTGATCCATGAATAATTCAAACTTAAACTGTATGTTTAATATGGCTGTTTATTTATAAAGTGGATCAAAGCTACGAAATTATTTATTACATAATGGGAGTAAAGTTTCATTGATTATTCACTTTCACATAAACTTTCTACAAAGGGGCGCCAAACGTGTTTATGTTCAGGTGGTGAAAGGATTAGTTGATGGTTTGTACTGCTACTTCCACGAGATGCCTGATCGCAAAATTAAGCGTTTGATCCTATGTAAGTTTGAGGAGCATATATATATGATCCCTGTGGCTAACTTCCGTAGATAATATCTCCTCAAGCATTGACATATTTATCCTGTTGCATGAAAAGGAGTGGCAACGAACATTTTGATTTCAGGCATCTACTCTATCAACATGCAGCAAATATAGTGTTCAAGTCCAAAAAGGATTTATCAAAAAAGGACTATCCGAAACTGCAAGAAACGAAACTACATCTTAAGGGGGGACATGCTCGTCGAAGGTCAAAATTGAGTTTTTATTGTATTTTCAAACCATGATACTGGACACTTCTTAAACGTTGTAGATAATCTATTTACTTATATAATTTTGAAGCCTTATTATCCTTTATAGTTATTTTAAACATTTGATGACTGCATAAAGTATTTTTGTTACATAAAATAGTATTCTATTAAACCTCTCGCTCTAATGTTTTAGAATATAGTCATATTTCGGTACATAACTGTGCAGTGGTGTTAAATTTTTTTACATTTATTAATTTTTAAACGCATTTATAAAACCATTAGTATAATTTATTACGAGATAATTTTTGTAAAATATTCACGATAAAAAAATATATTGATAATCTCTGTGATCCCAAATTTGACAAGAATTAGGCATTTTATTATTCAAAAAATCGGCAAGATTAACACATTTGAAGATGATTCTAAAGATACTTATTATAAGCTATGTTTTTGACCATTCAAGTGTGATAAACATCTTATGAATAATGATTGCTTTATAATAATTATTGACCTAAGAATAAGGTAGTGTTTTTTTGAAATACGCCATTTCTTTTGGCATTCCCCAGTGGTTAAGCTACAACATACGGCCGTAGCCATAAATTGACAAACTTAAATTAAAGTAGGGAGTAAAATTATGTTAACGCGCGTGTTTGAACATGTACCTAACCGATTTTTTTTTAATTTTTTTTAAACGGTACATGTTCAAACATGCGCGTCAATATCATTTTACGCGAGTATTTTACGACTAACTTTCTTCAAGGCATGCTCGCTTTTCATTCTCTTGAAGCTCGTAGATCACTTCTGCTCTTAAAGCATTCTCCCTGCTTTCATGTGATATAGTTTCCAATCCCGATATTCTAGAAAATTTGAATTTTCATGCACCCGTCAATTACATGCGTGGTCGCAGCGCCATGACCTATTTTGGCTGAAAGTTGTTTCCTCATGTCAGGCTCACCAGGCACCAATAGCGAGGGCTGTGCGGCTGGTCAATGCACTCCCTAGAGATGTAGACATTTTTAGCGATGCATTCTGTTTTTAAAATTCTATTATATTGTTTAATTTGTATTTTTTTTTTTAAATTATTGTTGTTTTTTTTTTTTTTGATAAATTATTTTTTGCTTTGTTTTTTCTCTACCTTGTTTTTTCTCTAATTGATTTACTTGTACTTGTATTTTAAAAGTCATGTTGTGAACGTCCTGAATTGATAAATTGTTATGTCAACTCAACGTGTCTTTTTTAAAATAAATTAATAAATTTCGATGTGCACAAAGCATTTTACTACGGAGGAGAGCGATTCTGGTGCATAAAACACTGGCGTCTAAAGAAGAAAGAAAGAAAGACGCTAGACAAAATAATTATAAAGCCATTTAACAGAATAGGAGTGAGGACCTGATCGAAGGATCCCCTTCTAGAAGAGAAGAGGCGATATGACAGCGAGTCGCAGTCAAAGCCTCGGTAAAATCACAAAAAAAAAAAAAAAGCATTTTACAGGCTGTGATTAGGAATCCTAAGGTGAAAGATGAACCTGAAAAGGTGTGGTATCTTATGTGACAAGGACTAGGGATTTCAGAGACCTACATCTAAAAATACACCTAACAACTTCTAAAACCCGCGAGCGACTGGAAAAACATTTGAATAATTTTAAAATTATGCAAGCACCCACCTATAATGTAAATGTATTTCGCAAATCTGCACGTGTTATTGCTGGTCATCATGAACGTCAAAGGGCAACGGAAGTAAGCCAAACGTAAGAGTTACAGAGAGTTACTCGAGAAAAAAAATAGTATATAAGTCCTTTTAAACCTTTTATGTTAATCAATATATTATTTTGTTTCCTCT
Organism: Rhyacophila brunnea; assembly: GCF_057557595.1. Lineage (NCBI taxonomy): Eukaryota > Metazoa > Arthropoda > Insecta > Trichoptera > Rhyacophilidae > Rhyacophila > Rhyacophila brunnea. Next base: position 27,661,003 of record NW_028233350.1, read on the forward strand.
TTCAATATCGAATTATCGGTAAAAATACTGGGATACCCGTTTTGAAATACCGGTATTGCAATCCCCGGCAAGGACGTCTTATAAGAGTGTGGCGACGTGCAGGACCTTAAGGCCATGCATTAGTTGAGGCACGGTCTAAAAAGATCGTTGCTAGGCGATGCGCGGATTGCGGGTCGCGGGTGCAAATGACGCCTGTCAAACGAAATATTATTTGTCATATAAATCCAACATACGTCCATTTTATGTTCTGTTTATTGTTCTATTAGTAACAATAATAATATATTTATTGACATGTTTTCTTTTTAAAGTAAATGGGTAACGTTTTTAGTCATCTTTATACGATTTTAGAATTAATTGGCCCGTCGCCATCACGCAGCAAAGTGACGTGTTTCTGGCTCGACGTTCTCTCACTGAATGCGAGCGAGTCCAAAATTTCGTCGCGCCTACAGTTGAAAATTATTTGGCGTTTCATTGATGCGTCACCTTAATCATACTATGCTGGTCTGCCGGTGTGAAATACAATAAAATGAATTGGACGTGCTGAGGAGGGCGATAGGTTAATTATCAATGGATTGTTTTTGGAGAGTATATTATGGCTTCAAACACTCTCTAGAGCAAGTAAATACTTACGTGAAAAAGTTTTTAAAAAATACCACCAATATTATATTGTTTACAATTAAATCAATATTGGAAGAACTTTAAATATTTAACACACGTCTATTAACAATGAAAATTTGTAGGATTTATTATGTGATAGGTTTAACACAAATTATTATTGTTTATTTAGTTTTAAACATAATAAATATAATATTATGTTTGTTTAATTATAATAAACCCCCCCTGTCTAAAACTCACTTCATTAAGCGGTCTTCGACTTTATAATGTATATAAATTAAAGCAAGCCCGTGAAAAATGACGCCCATTTTTCAGGATTAAACTTTTCACTAGTCTAGAGACTTAAGAAAATTTTACAATGGAAAAACTCTTTTGACAAGGAACTATCTAAGAAAACTCATATTTCACGTTGCTCTAGATTATTATTATTATAAAGTAGAAGTGTCCGCTAAAGATGAACGGTATCAAGCGCAAGAAAATACTTGAAATATTTTGTAAATGATAATTTTATCTAGGTAGCTTTTTTGTCCTCACAATTTGTGACGTTTCTCGCAATATTTAATGCGCCATGAATCTCCTGAGGATGTTACATATACAGGAGAACCGATTTTTTAAATACTCCCAGGAGGTGACCAATCCTCAGTCCTCCGGCTGTTTCTTCCGTATATGTGGCAGTTTACCACTTTATACTGGTCGCAGAAATCACCAGTGGATGACCAGCAGTCTTATATTTACCCTCTTGAAGTGTCACATTTTTTCTATTTCACTGGCTAGCTTCATGTATTTTTGCTTGTCGTCTCCACATTGATATTTACAATATTGTTGCTTAGTGGTATAAAATTTACAAACAAGCCAAGCTGTTTTTAACGGCCCACATGCTCAGCGTAGGTCAAAATGGAGGTTTTATGCTATTTTCAGAGCATAACCCTGGACATTCTTTAAACGTTGTAGATAATCTATTTATATAATTTTAAAGCCTTATTATCCTTTAATTTATTTTAAACAGTTGATGACTGCATAAAGTATTTTTATTACATGACATAGTATTCTTTTAAACCTCTCGCTCTAATGTTTTAGAATATAGTCATATTTCAGTACATCCATATGCAATAGTGTTAAGATTTTTTATATTTATTAATTTTTACAAGCATTTATAAAAACATTAGTAAAATTTATCTCGACATTATTATAGTGAAATATTTACGATAAAAAATTATATTGATAATCTCTGTGATCCCAAATTTGACAAGAATTAGGCATTTTATTATTCAAAAAATGGGCAATATTTACACATTTTGAGATAATTCTAAAGATACTGATTATAAGCTATGTCTTGAACCATTCAAGTATGATAAATATTCTATGAATAATGTTTGCTTTATAATAATTATTGACCTAAGAATAAGGTAGTATTTTTTTGAAATCAAGGTCAGTCAATCAGGTCAACATAAATGTTGTTCTTTTATTGTCTTCTTCACATATTCTTCTATCCTCAAAGATTTAGTAGACATTAGCTTGAAATGATATTTTTGTGATAGGGAAAGGTTAGGGTTATGTAAATACATTATTATACTTAATACCAATGGTAAAAATAACGGAAGAAAGAGTTTATAACAAATGAAAAAAATAACTATTTACATGGACAGTGATCAATTTATTGAAATATACCTACAGTAGATAGTAACGCCATGTACCTAAGATGCGTCAATTTGTTCTGGCATATTTGGTTAATCCGAAAATATATTTTTTTAACTTTATTTTCTACAGAAACTTCTGAATCCTTGTTATTTGTATAAAGTGCGGTGCCAGTGATCTTCTCACAAATATTACTAGATAACTATTTTTTTTAATTAAAGATAAGTAGGCATCCATAATTTCGTACGTTGTTATATTTTCATTTTTACGGATTGCAATGAGTCGATTTACACTATTTATAGTAATTTCATTTACTATTGCAGAAATTAACAATTTTTATATTAGTCAATTATACCTTATACTAGTATAGTCTTTGCCACTACTCAATATATTCGATAAAAAGTATTCCCGAATAAAATTAGGTATTTATTTAACACTGTGAGAAGAATGCAAGAACTACGTCACCTTCGTTACCATTTCATAAAGCTTTAATACACTATAAAAGAGTTAATTTGAATTTAAATTGCAGCTTTTGCATGAGTACCTACATGTTCACATTGAAAGCACGATGTGTTTATTTTAATTAATTCCCTTGAGAGAAAAAGAGGTTGAAAGCAAATAGATAACAAGATTCATACATACAAAGTATTCAGTTTTCCTCTAATGGTATTGAATCAACGCATTCACATCTTTGTAATATTCACAAATGCGAGGACTGGCGATATTAATTATTTACCTAATTTAGTTTATTTATAGAGGTATTGAATGGCCATTGTGTGATAAAAAAAAATGAGTGTGAGTAGCTTGAACACGCGACAGAAGTGAAACTTTTTTTATTCTCCACTTTCATAACCATCAACATTGACGTCGTCGATATATGGAGATTGTGGTCAGAATTCTCCTCATTAAGTAAGTAAACTATCCCATCATCACTTCCACTAAGGTTCTTCTAATACTAACAAATATACTAATCTGTTAGAATATAGTCTTCGTGATAAATGAGTATACGTAAAAGACAAATTAGCAAATATCGGTAATATGTTTTATGACTTATCTTTGATACTTCAGTGCTACGGACGAGTTAACTCACAGGTTCTAGTAAACATCATAATTTCTGAATTAACTATTTGTGTATATTGTCTTAACAATATTTATCATTTTAGTGTGAAAATATTCACGATAAACTCGAGAAACATGTTGATTTGGTAACTTTTCACAAGTATTTATCATTCTGTTCCTATTTCATATTTTTTAAGGGATTTAGTTTATTCCAAAAATAGCTGGCCTACAAGTGTCCACCCAGTAAAAATTGGCTGGCAGTGATAAGGTTAAGTATTAACAGCCAATTACTGTAATTTATATGAGAGTGGAGTGATTTACGCGGTTGGTCGGCTGGATTAAAACCAAAAAAATTTACCCCGTTTACCTTTGAAGTAGATAGTTGTTAAAGTGTTCTAAAATAATATACAAGTATATAATGTCACGGCTCCAATGGTATATTTGGTACTGCGCTTGGTAGTCAATCGAAAGAGTGATGGTTAGTGACTAATCGAGGGATTTTTTCTTTTCAATTTTAGAATCGGCTATGTGGGTTTTCGTTAGATATCAGCCGGATTCACTATGCCAGCGACATTGCTGCAAAAGTTTCACTTAAATACTTTTTTGTCCTTACGAATAATTTATGTAATCTTTTGTTGTTTGGTGTGAAATCTTTTCGCCACTTGAACGATACTTTTATATAGAAATGAACTTTTCTTTCACTGTTACAGTGTCGTTAAATTGAGAGCAATTCTTCTTTGTTGGGAAATATTTCCATGAAACGAAGTGAAAATTTTCCACATATCTGTGTAATGCCTCCTATGAGCCTGTTAACAGTGCGTCCGGGAAACGCAATCTTGCCAAGTGTTCCGCTCAATGTACCTTAAGTGATATTTTTTTATCTTCCACCCCTCTAAAAGCATAGCAAAAAAACTAGGCTGTAAAATTTTAGTATGTAGCCTGAATGCTCTGAATATGGTCAATGTGAAAGAATGACCAATATCCGGAATATATTCGAACTTTTAGTGATACATCCGACATGAATTGGGTATATTCATCCATATAAATAGAATTTATTATATTTATACTACATTTTCGGCAAGTATTTTGAGATAACAAAATATTTATAACCTGGAAAATGGCTGTTGGCAGTTTCTGACTAATTTCGAGATGATTAAAAATAATTACAAGATAAAAATAACTTTTTATATACAACGTTTTTAAATTTTCTGTTGAATCATATAAACTTGACTTGACTAGCTTAAACGATCAAAAAAAATGTACTTGATAGAAATAATACTGAAATATCAATTTGACATGTCATATTGATTTCCATAGTAACGCACGTAGGTATATATTAATAATTTAGTTGCTAGGACCCCAGACCCCTAGCAACCGATAATGGTGTCGAAATAACTTTTCATACAAAACAAAATCAACTGAAAATGAATTCAAATCTACTTATAGATGGCTAAAAGTATTAAAAAAATGCATTGGCATCGTGTTCTGATATATTCTAAAAGTTTCAAATGTCTAGCTAGTCGGGAAGTTAGTTAAAAATCGATTGCTAGATTTGTACCGGACAAAGAACCACCGGAAAAATAATAATACGAGCTAAGAAAAACGTTGTAATAATAAAAATTAAGTAAATTTCCATGTTCAATCCTATGCGAAGCATATGAGGTTCCACAGAGTGGGGGCTATAACAACATTTTTTTGTCGATGAACAATTGTTAGCTATTCGCCCAACCCATTAGGTCCTAGCACTGCATACAAATGCACATTGAAAGAACAACATCTAATTCACGGGTTCACACCTCGACTATTTACAAAAAGACCAATCTACTCGTAGTTAATTCATTTAAGGGGTTACTAATTATTGTAGTTATTCAATTACTAAAAAATATTGATATATAGATACATAATTTACTGTTAGCCAGAATTGTCTATATTATATTTTGAGGATGTATATATTTAGATATTAATTTAATTTAGTATGTAATAGTTATATGTCATATTAGGACAAACACAATATGCGTGGAACGACTAGTTAATTGAGAGGTTAGTTTTGAACAGCTTGATTCAAAGATTTGATATCGACTCAATATTATAATCAACAAATATAATATTATGACGTTCATGTGACGAGTACTGAATTATTGTCTGAGCTCGTTAGTTATAATTTAGGTTGATATATTATGTTGCAATAACGCATTAGACCAAAGTGGGTATTAAAAAGCTACTACTGTACGACAACATTATTTAGGCGACAACAGGAAGTCGCCCGTGTCACTTATAGAATATTTCTCAATGTTGTCATTTTTTGAGAAAACAAATCCCGCGAAATTAAGTTTTTAATTTATAACAATTCTATTCTCAATAAGTAATTAATTTATAAATCTAATTATTGTTTGATAAGTATCAATAGAAAAATAATTTCACCTCATTACTATTATATTAGGTTAATTAATACAGCGTAATTATTGAATTTGGAAGGAAATCTATCATTGAACCCACATTAACTGATAATATTGCTGCAGGTATTTATGAATTAAATAATTAGGAGAACACAAATTATGACTAAATAAGTAGAAGTGAAAGATATAACATATTCAATATTATATTGATGACATAATCACATTTTTTTATAATTTACAAATGCCGTCTTTTATATCGTATTTTTAGTAAAATTGTTGTAGAAACACATACCTACTGTGAAAATAATTTTCTATAAATTAAATTATATCCACCTAACATTATAAACTTTAAAACAATATGTACCTACTTATCGGTTTAAAAATACAAGAGGACAACTAATTAACTAACCGTAAATACAAATAAGATTAAAATAATTGATAACATCATATTATGTAAGGTCATCAACACAACTTTTAAAAGTACATTTCCAAGGACACGATATTAAAAATTGATTAAATCAATCATCATGTGAGGTATTCTACACCAGACATATTGGTTTCATCATCACTCGATACTAATTTATTCACTTTCACTACTGCTATCAAAATTGACACTAAAAACTAAACTTTGGTCACTCATAGTCTCACAACATCTATCTTTTATCATATAATCCTCTTCCAAATGTATTGTGTGTTCACATTGTTTTTTCCAATCGTCCGGTGTTATCGTTCCAAAAGCATCTTCTGTTAGCCTTTGCATGTCAGCTGCTCGGCAATCAACATTATTACTTGCAATTCTTCTTTTCACAAGTGACCACATAAATTCTATTGGGTTAAGATCACAGTGGTATGGTGGTAGACGAACTACTGTTGAGCCTTTTTCTTTGATCAGCTCGTCGAATAAATACTTTGGTGTTGGTTTATTTCTATCAATTATTTCTTTTAATTTAGTTTTAACCATATTTTCTTCGAATATAATATTATTTTCTTTCAGCCATTCTTTCATAACGCTTTTTTTATTGGCCATAGTTGGCAGTTTATTTATTTTAACGCTATGGTAAGGGGCATTATCGATAACTATTATAGAATTTGTGGGAATGTTTGGAACAAGGCGTGTTTCCACCCATTGTTTAAAATTAGTTGTATTCATATCGTCATGGTAGTCTCCAGATTTTGATTTAGATTTAAATATTACCAATCCATTATTAATAAACCCATTTTCATGCATAATCGAAGACCAGCGGATTCCGGTTTCAAAACTCCTCTAATATCATCACTATGCCAACATTTATTCATAACATAGGATGCGTGCACGTATGTTTCATCTACATAGAACACAGGACGATTTTCACCAAGCCGATTATTTCGCATAGTGTTGAGATATCTACCTCTCCACGCAACTATGTCGTGTCTCTCTATGATAACATTTCTTTTAGAAAGGCTTTTTTTAAATTTAAACCCTAGCTTATGTAACCATCGCCGTAAAAATTCTTTGCTTCCTTGAAAGTCCATGCACTCTCTTAAAGAAACTAGTAAGGTTCGCAGCGTCGGAACTTGTTTGCGGACAGTATAAAACTCCTGCACTTTTTGACGTATGGTACATAAGTCCATACTGTCCAATGCAATCTTATTTTTTCCACGGCGTTTTTTTCCAGGCGTTACGATTTTTGAAGAGGAGGCACTCGCTGTAGTCATTTCTTTCTTAATTCTCGAAACTGTCCTTGGGGATATTCCTGTAAATTAATGATACACTTCCTGTAAGTATCTATATAATTTTAAGCATTTTTGTAAATTTTACATCTTTGTAATAATTGATTTAATTACAATAATGTTTATTCTTGAAAATATTCTTCTTGCCAATTTATTATTACACTGCCAGTGTACTTAAATGATCATTTATACTTAATTATTATACGTCTAAAAATATGAATAAAACATATTACGATACACACAACTATATAATAAACAAACATAATTTCCAGTAATTGGGGAAATATTTCTAGTATTACAACACTGAATTTTGACATACCAGACATGGCCGCCACCCGTGATATGGGCTTGTTTAAGTATTGTATAGGCTCGCCTTTTAAATGCGACTCTTTTTCTTCTTCACAATACATCAAAAGTTTACTAATAATATTTCGAACATCACTTCGTATAGTTTTGGACATCTTTTGAATATAATAAGCTTCAAATTACGTAAAAGATAGATGCGTCAAATACAAATGTCAAAAATGTAATGAATAATTTAGGGGCGTTCCTAATTTGAAACCGGAAGTTCGATTGTAGTTCACAGTTTTGCCACGTAGCCAAGATCAAGTTGCCGGACAATAGTATAAAATATATTGTTAATTTTAAACTTTTAAATTGCCATAATACTAGATTTTTTTTATTATAAATATTCGAGAGACTCATGCATATATTGTGGTGTTATATTTTTTTTGAGGGGCTGGGTATTAAAAAAAATCCAGTTTTTATATCATCATAGACCTGTTTGTCAGATATTTATATTAAAAAAAAAACTAAACGTATATTTATAAACGTAAACACTCATTATCTGAACGGGTTTTAGCCAATCTACCAATTCTGCATTTGGTCTGAGTGAAAACAAATAGAGCAAAAACAACACGTTTTGCAAGACGAATAATTCGAACGCGCACCCATGGTTTAAGATACAAACGCTTTACTGAGAACATTCATAAAAAAAAATATTAAATTAATGAATAGATCGTAAAAATAATCTAATTAAAAAAATGTATTTACAACTCGAAAAGAATTAAATTCTAGTAAGTATATATTATAAATAAAATGAAGATTTCCTATTCTCTTTTGATTACGAGAGCAATATTTCACTGTAGGCAGTGAACTGATTTAAGGAAAAGCTGCTAACCTCAGGAGAGTTCTAGTGCCTACAGATTTTTTAGAAATTTAATAAAAGCTTCTAGTTATAACAATACACTCTCGGAGATATTCAGAGAAGATATATACTTAATAATATATTTGGAACCATAGCCAGAAAATATGTCATTCAGCAATGATAAATGTTATAAAAATTATGTTATTATAATAAACGTAACGTATTTCTCAATCTACCCTATTATTTACTAATAAGAAATTTCGTATTATTAAAGATATAATATACATAATTATATTGGAATTATAATGAAAACTTTTACTTAATTTAATATTGAGTAATAATCGTACTTTGAAGATTAGGATCGATCACCTACGTCAGCCAATTAGAATTGATAGTATTATTAAATTGTGGAATAATAACTACACAAAAATAGTTTTGTGATTTTGAAGATTATTTTTGTATTAAGAAATAACTTAAAATTATTCATTAAAAATTTAGTAAATATACTTATAGAATTAAGCAAACGATTATATTCTTAAATCTGTAATACTTTAGGTGCACTTGTATCAGTCACAAATATTCGTTAGCCACAAAATACGACGTCTTCATCTGACACGTATAACTACCGTTGGTAATTGGATAAAGGGCTGTGGATGCTGTAGGTACTTTTATCGTCTCACGCCCAAGATACTATAATAATTATCTAGTTGTAATAATAATCAGCACATATCAGTATTTTTCCATTCGTTTTAAGGCGGCAACATTCGCTACCCTCTCTATATAGTATAAAATTTCCGCCAAACTTCGAAAACGAATAGTGAAAGATGGATAATATGAAATACTATAGTAATTACAGGTAGGATACAAGAAGACTATTTTACTAAATATTAAAATATTTTTGCATTTCCAACCTGGCTTTGAGTACGTTAAGTAAACAGATAGTGTACTTAGTAAAGTAAGTATAAGCATTATAGAGCAAAAGTATCCCATTAAGCCGGAAATAAAAGTCCTGCTAATGAAAGCTGTCTTTTCATTAAAAGTTGAAAATCTCAAAGAGTGAAAATATTAGGTAGACTTCTACCGAGCTTATGCCTTTAAGCAGTCGGTGCTTAAAAAGGAAGTCCATTAGAAAGAGCAAATACACCGAGAATCATTCAACGGCCGTCTCCATATATTTTTTTGTTCAATATCGCGGAAAAGGAAAGATCAAAGATATTTTTTACATAAATGAAAACACAGCTATATCTGAATATTTATAATTTATTTTTCTTCGAAGAGCCAATGAAAATATCAACAGTATTGTCTGCCATATTATGTCTCCGAAGTATTTTTTTTGTCAAATTGGAAAAAAAAAATATCTGTTCATTTTACTAAAATATTTTCTAAAAGCAATTTATAATTTCTTTACCAAACGAGTGTATATTTTTTAAATAATATAAAATATATTGTTTGATTTTTTTTTTACAAGTACCTGGCTCGTAACTATCTCAGTACATATGTACTGTCGTTGTATTTATACTATCGTACCGATCGTTACGCTGCAAATAAAGCTCGCTCCTGCATATATCTTCGACTTCTTCATCATCATCCTCAACACCATAACCTACGACACATCGACAACTCCCAAAGTGATAACACACACATCGAACACTACACATGTGCATATTATAATGTAGGTAACGAATACGTGCATGAAAATCAACAATATAACACGATATTATTTAATCATGATCTTATTATTTTGTACCTAGATTAATTTTTAATATTATGACTTATATATGAAACATACATAATTTGAAATACCTCAGTAACATACCTACTGAAAAATTATTAAATATTGGTGCAGTGCTTAAATGTTTACCTATTTATTACTTGCGAAACAATAAATCCATATTCAATATTTATTTCATGAAAACAATATTCTAACATATGATATTTTTTTTGAAATATTGAGAAAATCTAGTATTTTTATTTACCAAATAACTAATTTTCTGATATATTTTTATATGTGACAGTGAAACATTGGATATGGATAGTTTATTTCAAAATTAAATAAATAAAATACCCTCGGTAATTATTATATCCTCCTTTAATTATTATTTTAAAACATAGTACCTACATGAAAAATAAATAATAATATTATATAAGTGATACGTAGTTATATTATCAATGTATTGTTTATTTAACTTTTTATTCCCATAAAAACGACATAGTTGATAATTCATTAAACAGTATATTTATACATATTTCTATAACGAAAAGATGGATGGGTGTGTTACATCTGAATTTGAATTACACCACATAAACTAGACCGCGTCTAGGATTTATTCCGCACGTGTTGTTGGCGAGTGGAATTGCTCAGGAATACATTGTCGCTGAGGGAAACATTTCTGGAGTATGTTGCCAGTAAAAACATGCAACTGGGAACACTACACAAGTATAAGTGGGTACATGTAAAAACTGTAACATACACAGCACTTCATTGTTTTTTTCTAATGCAACTTGATAAAAAGATTTGATTTTGTAAATTTGTACATACGTTTCTTAACAATATTATCAATTTAATACTAACTACAATTCTGGGTGGAAAGACATAATATAGGTATTATATACACTACAAATAATATATTGTTTGAAGTATATACTTACCAAGTATTTACTCTACATACATTTATGATAATGGAAAGGTCCGTTAGCTTATAGGTACGATATACATAAAACACATTTTTATATTCTGACAATTTAATGATACCAAAAATTACTTTTTACAAATGTTATATTATATATCACAGATATGAGGGATTAGCACGCAAAAAATAGTATAGGGAGGTTCATTTAAAAAAAAAGTAATTTATTAATTCATTACGTCTTATTTTGTACGAAGTTGGGGAGACCGCTATGGACTTCAAAAAGTTTTATGTTAACTTTCGCTTTAATTCCGCCTACTATTTTTCGGGCTTCGTTGGTTTCTGGACTTACTCTCTGGTACAAACCCTCTGTCCAGATACTCCGCACTTCTAGTCATGAACTTCTGGCCTGCAACTATAAGGCATAAAGCCCACTAAAGCGGCGCTCGGTGCGCTCTCTAAGAAGTAGGCCCCCTCCCACCCGCGCATTACCCTTCACCTATGTAATAAGGGGCACAAGAAGCACAAAATAATTATTATTATCAGCGTCTCTCATAACAAAGCAATAAAAATATTATTAAATTTCTCGGGGCTTGTAATTAATATTCACGATGACATCATTCTACCAGCGAAATATCGGACACGCAAAAACTAAACAATGAGTTCACTGTTATTAAATAATGCATTCTCGCCCGTCTATCGACGACGCTTCCAGAAGCGTGATTTTGCTTGCCGTGTTCAATGAATGGACTACGTTGTATTTTCGTTAATTCGTGCCGCTGAGAAGCCACACAACGGTGAATCATGGGGCGGGTGGGCACAATGCGTCATCAAATCCAGTGTGCGCTGGCGTATTTGATTACGTTGTATTTTTGATGATTTACGCGCCACTTGTGAAATTTTGCGCGAGTGCCCCACTCGCTGCGTTAAGTGGGTTTTACGCCTAACAACTGGTCAGATGCTCACCTGCGGTGTATTGCACTCATAAGTCGTTATCTTGTGCGCGTGGCCCCTAATTACAGGGACAGCTAGTGTCAGTTTATATCGTCCGCACCGCACTATGCCATCTTTTATAAATATGCCATATGAAAACATTTCATTTAGCATAATCATGTTAAGCAATATCTTATTCGTATATCTATTTACCACACAAAAATAAAATTTAAAAATTTGCTTAAAAATTAGGCAAGGGAAAGGGTGGGTAATAAATGGGAATCACGACTCGAAATTGCTGAAATCAAATGTTTTAAATGGTATTAACATAGACATGTTCTAATAGTGGATACACAGTACTACCACGACTCAATGAATATTGATAATGAATGAAACATTTGAGATCAAAATATTTTGTACCTAGTTATTAAAAAATCGTTGACTCGATTGAAGTATCATGCGTCTGTAAAAAATGAAAATGGCGGGAAAAATTTTCTCCCGCCAATTTAGCTGAATTATGGCGGGGCTTCACCCGGGTAACGCGTTTAGTGCGCTCGGGGGAGTCGGGCGGGAGACACGAAAATAACATTTTTTTGCATCCATGTGGTTTACTTTGAAACATTTCAATTCCGCGAGCGGGTATAAATATCTTGTATACTTTTATGATGAAACAACTGGAAAAGGTGTTGCCAGTAATCAAAAAACATTTGTTCTGCTTTCGTTAAATAATGCAGCATTGTCAGATGTTATGGAAACGGCGAATGAAATTTTACGGATCATGTTTTTCATCGTTATTTCTTTGATAATATCATTTGTGTTACTGATAAACTACGCAGCTAAGGCAATTCCCAAAATAACCGAAAAATATTTAAATATATAACCAATTCAACATGCTAGTCGCTATGGGACAGGTTGAAGTGAGAAAGCTTGCCAATTCTGTCGTATCTCTCGCAATCTTCTTACATATATATTTAGAAGTCTCAATCTCCTTCATAATAATATAATAATTAACATATATATAATGATATTTCAATATACCTAAAATATACTGTGTGTATGTAGGTGTATGCCACGGAATTAATAGTTAAATATTATTGATTATGTGGCCAATAGAAAATGGCACAAATAGTTTAGGTAACGTCATTTAAATTATACAATATGCTATATAATTATTAGGATAATTTAATATTCACATATCATACAGCTTACAAAAATGATATTTCAAAACTAAAATATAATAGTATTAAATATTCCAATAAAAAACGAAATTATTCAGTCCGTAACAAAAATAAAACTCGCACCCCAGCAAATATTTCATTTTAAGTGTGATTGTGATATTTTTAAAATGAAAAATTATATCCTACATACATATTTGATATCTTACTATGACTATGTGATCTTTTTAGGTATAGCCAGAAAGATAATAGTCAACTTCAAGATTTTTTCCCTATAAGAGCTTCCATACATTGAAAATTCTAAAAATTGCCTAGTGCACGCGATAATATATAATACTTTTCATTTACATTTTTCCATTAGGCAACCTCTATAAATCGTTGAAGGTACTTCCATACGAGAGTTAGGCTCAGCGGCACGAACGTTATCCCTTATTTTGCGATAACACTGCAGCATTATTTTCCAAGTCTTCTAAAGAGTTAAATATTTGATACAATAGTATACATAGTGGCACGTGAAAGTTATTATGTTTTAAATATATGCACATTATTAATATTTCTCAATTTAATGTAGGCACCGAATATTTTGTAGGATAAATATATTATTACACTTAATATAAATACTGCATACGTATATGAAAAGAAAAAAAATCCAAAAAGTTGTAAAATATAAACAGTATTACATTTTATTATTTGTCATATTAATTAGTTAGAAATTTAGATGGTGAGTAACATAAAATAACAAAGCAGTGTTTTGAATGTTTAATTTAGTGTGTAACTAATAAATTGCGAAAATGGAGGGAAAATTTTCACGATTTAAATTTCGATTACATGAAGGGCTAGAAGACAGATACTAGACACATTTGAAATTGAGTGTGGTAGGTGGATGACGAGAGCCAATCATTTAAACGAGTCCACAATCAGCGAATTCTAGATTTAAAAATAGATCCAGATAAGAAGAATGATAATTTGGATAAACTTTGGATAATTTGGATAAAACCATACTAACGTTGGCTCTGCGTGGTGCTAAATGCCGAAAGGGTGGATACAAGTAAATAAAAAAGACTGCTCGACGGCCAAATCATCTGGGTCGCGATTTTTAATCATATAATTCATATGAAGAACATGAAGTAACATATAATACTATGTACATAATATATTGCATTATATTTAACAAACCAATCAAAAGTTGTTCTCCGAACTAGTACGGCACTGTGAAAATAGTTTTTGTAAAAGAATAATGCGAATGCTGAAAGTGTCGGTGGAAAATTCATCTCTTGTTAAACATAAATAATATTTCATAATATCGAAAGAGATTGATCACTATTAAAGTAAAATGTAAATTTAGCTATCACGACTTTACTTTTGATGTTAAATACACCATGAAAATTGTATTTTGAAATAAATCAATCGAAAAAAATAAGAATAATTTTGGATTGCAAATTAATGCTTCAAGCATGTTTCAACACCTTTTAGAAAAAAGTTGGATAGAGTGGGTCTCAAACATCTTTCTTCCACTTTACTTCTCAGGGAGAGTATTCTAGCCTTTAAACTATTGATCTACATATTATGATTCATGCGTATTATTTGTACTAACTACGTTTTATCTGAGGTAGTTCAAATTCCGCCAATTTCCTCTAAGCCGACTTTATAATCAATTAAGGTAAATGATAGTACTGAATAAATTGTAACCGATGTCTGGCAACAGCTTAATTTTTTCGGTTTGAAAATAAATCAAAGCACTCGTTGAATGTTCATCAGTTTTCAGCCTCATCAAAATATGTCTGAACGTGAATGGATTCATTACATGATTAAATTAAAAATCTGTTCCAAAATAATTGTCCATGCAAATTCAACTGTTTGAAAGTTTTTAAACACAAAGAACGTTTACATCTGCAATCATTGCTTCAAACGTAATTTTGACTGTTTATATCGTACAAATTTGAAGGCTTTAATCAAAACAACATTACACGAGACCGCGATATCTTCGATTTCAGCGACTATTTTTTCCGACTTATACGCGGCGTAAGTGTGAACACTGCCATTCCTGGTGGTGTTGGCCTTTGTGTCTCTGATAATTACCTTAGGAATCGAGGGCATCCGTTGTTTGTTCTCCCAAGGTGCAAAACTAACCTGCCACTAGTGATGCCAATTGGGAGAGCAATAACCATGTTTAATGAAATCGCTTCGAATATTGATATATTCCACTTACGTGAGGGTGAATTTAGGTGGACGTTGTTTTATAAGTTTTTTAGATAGGGTCTATCAATAGTTCACTCTGTGTGCTTCCATCTACTTTTACTTTCTATTTTTATTTTTGTTATTTTTATTTTATTTTATTTATTTTCTTATTTTATTTCTTATTTATTACTTATTGTATTATTAACTCACATTTCTCTGTATTTTTATTTAAAAAATTGTTCACACTTATTTTATGTCATGTCGTCAACGCTTTGAATTTATAATTTGTTATGTTCATTACATGTAAAATAAATAAATTTGATTTGAATTTGATGTATTTTGGTTTTAACTAAAGTACGGGTATGTATATTATTAATTCAAATCGAAACATGGACGTCTACGATATGTTCTCTATTTTCTCATTCAATCTTATTCACGCCCACTAATGAATGCTAACGTTACAATGGCGTTTGGCGTCTAGCAACGAAGACTTTTAGACAATATGGCATAAAAGGTCAAAGGGAAAAACACATCCGCAGAGAATATAACCCCAACCTGAATGATATGTGTCATTATCACATAGTGAACGTTTCAGGGGGCATAACTCAAGTCACATGTACACATTAGCTGTTGATTACAGTATGGTATAAAATATATAAAACCTAATTTCTATATTATGACCTCACACGAAGATGGTGCGTTCTATAAAAAAATCAAAGATCTGAATGACAGGAAAGGTAGAGATTATTACACTAATTATTAATTAAATATATACATTTTATTTCGATAAACGTTGCGGGATTTTTTTTTAATATTTACGGTTTTAGTATTTATTATTCTTTTGTTTTAGTAAAACTCTGTCGCCATCGTTTATTTTAAAAATTGCAAAATGATGTGGTAAAAGTTATTTTTGACCTGGTTGGTAAATTGCTGTTGTAATTAGAAACATTAACACACCGCAGCTCACGGGTTATGGGGCGTAAACCAGCTGTAATAATAAAATAAAAGAAAATGAAAAATAGGCGTAAAAGTTAAGGCTGTAAAAAGATGGCAGACGTAACATGGAAATAATTTTATCTTTCTGTCGAGAAAAAAAAAGAATAAAACGTGGACGAAATTAAACTTAATTGCGTATTTTGGAGTCCTAATTTATCAATAACCTGTACTTTAATTTACATCATAAAATCATCACCAACTAACACCTATTTTAAATAGTATAAATTTATTCAAAGTAAAAATTAAATATATCACTTTGAATAAAGGAAAACATTTTACGTTTAACTAATTTACACCCTATTTTCACATCGCGCACTCTGATGAAATATACCGATATAGATACGTGTTGTATGTTAGTTGCTGAAAATTTATCCAAAGCTATTATATTTAGAAACTGCTTTATGACTGTTAATATTTTATGCATAGTTCACTTTTAGGCGAAAAAATAATCTTTTTGACACTTACAGAGCGGCGTTCACAGTCATACACGCAACAGTACAATTATTAATACATTATAATTATATTGAAAATTGTTGTCTCTGCAATGCCTCCGAAGAAAAGAACATATTACGATAGAAATTGAAATGGAAAACTAACTATCAAATAAAATAAATCATTATTTAAATAGTTTGGATTAACTAATTGGATGTTGTAAAAAAATAGCCAAACTGTACACTATTTCAAATTTTTCAATATTGATTTTATCATAGCTTCAATAAACATTACATATATAATACATATTAAAGACATAAAAGAGACTCTAAATGTATTTTAGCTACAATTTATATTTAAAAGATTAAACATTTCGGTACATTATTCGGAATTTAATTTCATTTATAATGCTTTGATAAAAATACAATATACGTTAGGTTTCTTTATTCAATATTATACCCTTTACCCCCGTTTTGAGTCTATCAATCTTTTGACCATTGACAGCATCTTTATTATGTACATTTTTTTCACATCGACGTCAAAATAGAAGTCGATTGATTATTAACGAAAAATTGGAAAACGGATTTTCAGATATTTTCCCTAAAAAAACTACATACAAAATAGACGCTTTAGTACCCGTACTATCCGTACAACCCCTCAACAATTTTCCCGACAGAATATATTATGATTCTGAATATTTTTTTGTAGCTCATATTTATGAAAAACGGTTTTTGTAAATAAATTTTCATATGTAATACGAAAATGCTTTTGACAAATAATAATGTATTCAACCACCAACAAGTGAATAATTTACATGTTGAGATACTAACAATGTTCATAATAATTCGGAGCTAAAAATATTTTTATACAATACAAGAATATTGTGTGTAAAATATTTCAAAATATATCCTCATAGGAAAATAAATATTTAACTCATTTAAATCGGGAATCGCTAAGATGGTATTTTATTTAAATAGTATAGTTCATATTATTTAGTTGTAGATACCTTTTAAGTAGCAAATCAGAATTCTGTGACTGCTTTTATATGGTATTTTTCTATGTGTGTTTGAATTCAGAATATCGACCCAAAGGGTTTAACAATTGAATATAAAACAAAAGCTAAGAAAGAAAGAGCCATACCCAAAAGATTTTAAGCCAAAATATCGTATTTATTTATTTTTTATTATTTGTTTCTTAATTAAACACCACAACAGGCCGTGATCCCCAATAACAGTGGTAAACCTCCCAGGGTTGAGGAATTTATAATTAGATTATGTAAATATATTCTGACCTCACCGAGAATCGAACCCAGAGCTCCGGGATGAAAGACCAGCGTCTTACGCACTGCACCACGAGAACCGTCAAATTTGTTTATTTACTAATATTAAGTAATTTTATAATAATATAAGCTTATCTCCTTAAACACTAGAGATCACTAGAAACACAGAGAAGAAGGCTAATTAATATAAATTAAGAAAATTAATTACAAAATTGAAGATTCTCTGAAGCTAACTTCACACCTTTTAGCATTTAAATTGATTTTCTTGGTCTGGACTAAGATAATAAAGGCCTGTATGAGAAAAAAAAATGGTAAAACATTATTTATAATATTTAGATGCACAATCATAAACGATCGTAAATAACAGGATATCGGTACATTATAACCAAATATCAAAACATAGGAGTCTTATTTTACAGCTACCGTTTTCAAAGCATCAACGCACAGTTATTTATGGTTATCAATTCAACCACAATAAAAATGTTTTTAAATCGAATTTGAATTTTTAATGAATTATGTGTGTTGTAATATAAGAGGTGTATAAATATTATAAAACTTTCCAGTTATAGTAGGTACATATCTTATATTTGAAGTGCGTATTGTTTACAAATTTGTCTGTTTTTCGGCTAAATGTCATAATATTTTTCATTTGAAGGTATTTATAGCAAATTCAATATTATCTAATATTTTCAGTATAATAATATCAGAGAGGAACATATGGTAATTATGGATGGAGTGGAACTAATATATAATTTTTATGTGTACCTAATTAATTACATTTTAGGTTAAAAATACTTAGATCTTCTTTCTCGTATAAATTAACGTATAAAGTCGAATAATCTGAAGACGTACTTGGTTTTAATAATATAAAAACGTCTTGTCAAGGTTATAAGTCAAATGAAAAACTTTATTTTTTGTTAAAAAATATGTTATTTTATAATGAAGATACCGAAGTTAGCTTAGCAAAATAATGAGATGAGGAAAATTCACCGAGATACTTATCATATGATAAAAAATAAAGTACCTAAACGAAGTCTTGACGAATTTTCAACGCGCAGGAGCTCGTTGCGGGCTGATAGCGACGATTAATTTGGAATATTAGATTTTCATTTTTATCATGATATACTAAGGAACTAATACGTCATAAAGTAAGATATTTTGGCATGATATTTAACGGTAATCAGCGTTTATGGTGCACATCTTCAATGCTAATCACTATGGTGAATTCTACTAACTAGTACAAAACAATAAAATTGATTCTGTGAATTGAAGAACAATAAAATGGAAAAATCTACTACTTAAATTTACACCACGATAAACTAACGACATCTATCAGTGACAAATAGTGACAATGGGGGTGGAGGTTGACTGTTAAGATTCGACATAAATAAAACACACTAAACTTTGTCAGTCATAATTATTTGTTTTCATTGAACTGAGAATACAATTTGCAGATGGTACTGGTTAGTTTTTAAAATTCAATTAAACCCTGCTTAAACCAAACCATAAAAGATAAAAATATTCTTCTATATATATTATATAGATAATATCTAAAAATTTGTATGGTTCAATGGCATATTGTTAGATATTTTATAGATAGACGAATATTTTTTTACAATAATTATCTACCATGGCTTAGATTAGGCAGGGTTTAATTGAATTTTAAAAACTAACAAACACTTTAATAATATGTTGTAGTCTTACTTGAACGAAAACAAACAGACAAAGTGTAGTGTGCACTATTTATGTCAGATCTTAACTGTCTACCTCCACCCTTCGCTACTGACATCTATAAAATTATTTGTCCAGGAACTCAATTCAGAAATATGTGTAAACAACGAACACTGTACTAGTTAGGAGCAAAAAAGATTTACACTTTTCTGTACAATAAATAATATAATATTATACCTGAGAAAAACTGATCTAAGCTAAATGTTCATCCGCTAATATGCACGTGTGCATGAGTATGCGTACTGGTGTATGTATCTTGTTGCATGCACTGGTGCAAAATTATTATTCTTTTTGCTGAACTTCATTCCACGACACTTTTCATAATTTCCCTATATTTTCGTAATACACTTGTATAATGAAAGAATTGGGATAGTAAATTATTATTTATTAAACATATTACGCATCGTTAAGGGGGGGAGGCATGCCAGCAGAGAACCTAGCGGAAAAATACGAAGCTTGCAATTTGAGATTTTTTTTGTTAATTTACAATTTCAACTGTATTAATTAATAAATATGTATCAGAAAAAATTAAAAAGATTTTTTATTTATTTTTTAATTCAAAGATAAACTTACAATTGTAAAAAAATGTAATAAAATGTGAATTCGTTGCAGGGTCACATCTTATTATTACATTATATTTTATGGTCATATTTAGGTATTATTAAAATTTAGTTTATTAAGTTTTCAATTTTTCATCGTGTAGATTTTTGACTAATTCATCGTTTTACTATTTTTTATATTTATTTTGTATAACTTAAAATCCTTTTTATTTATATCAAATCGAGCTTCAATATTGGGACCATAAATAAAATAAAATTTATTATTATTTTCCAATTTTATTACTAATGCAATGGCTGCAATTCTTAAATGTAAATTGTGATGACAAGTACTCGAGTGCTGTTACAAACGATTTTATACAAATTTGACAGGATCTTTCAACTAAATAATAATGCCGAACTGGAGCTTATCTGCTTATCGTGACGAATTGTGTTTTCATATGCTATACAAATCGGCAAATAAATGACATAGCAATACTGTGAAATTATCTGCAAATGAACATGCAATGCGAAATTATTTATAGCTAAGATAATCAGACCAGCGCATATATTTTATACACATGACTGCTAACGGCTGCTATCGGCAGCTATCGAGGGTAGTTTTGTATCGAAGTATTAGCACTTATTGTAACAATTAAAATACGTTAATTGTAATTGATACAATAAATGCTATGTTTTAACAGAACATCTCTTGGGTGTGCTAAATTTTAGAGCGAAATAGACTGTTTAGACGGCTAACTTATTGGAACAATTATTATACTGCGTTACAAACATATGAAAAACTACCCTTAATAGCAGTCTTATGCATAGATTAAACGCGCAGAGGTCATTTTTAGCTTTAATTAATACATTGAGACTTCATCTCTGTAAAAGAAAGTTTTATTAACATATTTGGTTATAACGTACAAATAATGAGCTATGTGAATAAATGTTTTGCTATTCCCTAGACAAGAGGTTAACATATCCAATGCTAATAACAAATCTGATAACTATCACTGGTTGATATGGAGCTTATTCAAATGTAGCTTTGTATAATTTCCATATTGTTCTAATCAGTTAGATCAGTGGTCTGCGTGGGAGAACTGTCAGTGCTGATTCGATTTCCACAAATGATTAGCATAACGTTTATGTTAGAAATGTTAGCAGTGATCTGGCGGTGAATGTATACGGTCAGACGACTCTGACTGGATTACTAGCTTTGATAACATGTGAGCGAGAAAAAACATGATGATTTTATTTATAGGGATTTTATTGCAAAGACGTTGAGGACAGAACCCAAATAAAATAGTCTACGAAAGAATAGCTCACACAAGCTTATATAACTTTTTTTTTCAATGTAATTATATACTTTTATGATATCAACAATATAATATCCAAATAAATATATTATACTTAGCAGACAATTGAGCCCTGGACCTTCAATAAAAATGTTCAATATAAT
Organism: Rhyacophila brunnea; assembly: GCF_057557595.1. NCBI lineage: Eukaryota > Metazoa > Arthropoda > Insecta > Trichoptera > Rhyacophilidae > Rhyacophila > Rhyacophila brunnea. The sequence continues at coordinate 27,682,914 of NW_028233350.1, forward strand.
CACAAACGGAAAACAGCGATTTGTACAATATTTTGGTTACCTATATTAATCAATATTTCTATCGGGTTAAGAATTAAACTCAACACCGTTTATTAAGTAATTTCAATGCTGTGTTTAATATAACACCGGGAATAATAAGAGTAACTGCTACTATAAATATAATATGAGATATAACAGATTTTATGTTTTGAATTTTATTAGTAAATGTTTATTGTTGATTTTACTCGTTTTGGATAATTTAGTTTTTGGTTAATCGATTTAGACTCGACTCGACTCGAAGAAATATTGTAATCTATAATACGTACGGTAATTGAAATATAAGTTCCTTGAATATGTTATTCTAATAATATAAAAATCTAAGCACCATGACAAAAATTTACCGCAATATAAGATTTAGTATCAATGATATTATAAAGGTTTTTGTATTTTTGGCATTGAATTTGATATAATAAACAATCCCTGAATTATGTACAACATGCAAATACTATTTTGTACGGTCTAGTTAATAATCTATCCGACATATTTATATAGACGGTAGATGATATGCTAAATGAAAATTATAACGATATAAAATCAATACATCAGTACAAAAATCATACTTGTCAAAAGCTTAATAAATTGCCAATTTCCCTGTACGAAATATTGCTTTTTTTTTTTAAATATATTATAAGCTTATAAAATATTTTTTTAACAAAAGATGTATACAAAAAAATATATTCCGAGGATACTGTAGGTAGGGTGGGGTTTAAATTCTCCAAACAAATTCCTATAAGTAGGTAGTAGATTTTTTTTGAATAAAAAATAAAATTTCGTGATTTCTTAAATTCTTTTAAAATTTATATAATTAAAAAGATCTTTATGTATAAAAGTTGTACTATCTTCTAAAAAATCTTGGCTTTGACATTGGAAGAAATAGCTTAGTGAGCGACCAATCGTTTCATTACACACCATTAAAACTCAGCAACGTCAGTCTTTATATATTACTATGGTAATGTAGACCAAGTAATATTCTCGGGAGAATTTTCCCGAAAAAACAGTTGGATTATTTAACTGTGTATTTTACTGGCAACATCTCCCGGGAAATTAAAGACACAGCCTGGTTGAAGAAATTCAAAATGATAAAAAGAATCTTATTGAAATAAAATGTAAAAGACAAAAGGACCTTTTTTCGATTCGTTGACATAATTAGATTTGTTGCTTAATTTTTTAACGGAAAATTTTGACTGTAAAAATGGGATTTTAAATTATTGAAATATAAAGGTTAATATAAGAAAGTCATGAATGATTGGAGTACCTAATTATGATATTTATTAAAAATATCATTGTATAATAAATTATATTAACATACAATTAATTTAAAAAAAGTGATACACTCACGAATGTCTCTGAAAACAAAAAAAAATCTCAATTATAGAACGACGATAATCAAAATAATACAAAATAATAATATTATGTGCTCACGAAATGTTATTTTCCACGATGACGAAAGATATGGCGTCATAATGACATACATAACTATACTGAAAAATCTACGGATTGTTCAGGCTTAGCTCCCAAAATACGTCAAACTTATATTTTTTAAATCGATAAAATCATTTTATAAAACAAAAATATTTTCTTTCCTTACACGAAAATGAAATTTCAAATTGTTTTTTTTATCTATTTAATAATAATTTTATAAATGTTTATTTTCCATTTACATTTAAACATTCTATACATGAGTTGGATATCATGTTCACCTTCATAGTTCCTTTATAAATTATGAAACTATTTAAATAGATATGAAAATTGTAAAATGTAATAATACAGAACTTTACGTCTCATAAATTTAGTTAGGTACTTCAAAGGAACATATTTTTTGGACATATTATAAGTTTCAACACTTTTTGTCTCCTCTGACTTTTTAATAATATATTGCCAGGTAAAAACTTACCTGTGCAAGGAAAACGAAGTTATATACCTAGCTAGGTATATAATAGGGATTGCAATCTCGGGATTCTAGGATTATATTATAAGCACAAGTAAAATTATGTTTTTTTTTTATATATAGTTCCGACATACTAATCTCTTTTTGACCATATTCGATCCTCATAGAATCATAAATATGGATTAACAGATTTTTATTTTTACGAGAAATAGATGTTAGCCACTTGCTCAACATATTAATTAAGTCCAAACTCTGACTGCAAACATATATTGAAAAAAAATATTATTATTATTATGTGTATTTGCCAGACTCAGTATTTTAACCTGGGACCCGCGACATTATAAGCCGACGCGTAACCGCTCGGCTATCATGAGCGTCAAATTTTTACAATAATTCTATAAAGCTAACATTTAATAATACTTTCGAAGTTTTATAATAATTGTCTATCTATACGTTATTCCGTGAATGTCATTAGATTATCGGTATTATTCTTAATATTTAAAAAAATAAACTATTTGTTTTTTTAATACATAACAAAATGATAATATAAATTATATTTAATTCGATAGGTTGTTTTTAAGTCTACAGGGATTTCGGTTGTAACACCATTATTAAGGCTAAAAGCTAGTAATTTTGTAAATTGATTTTCAATTGCATATTCAATATTACACAGTTAGCATAGGTACATTTCATTTCGAGGTTACTTAAAAAATATTTTTGTGATTAATGTTTTGTAAAAAGCCCCAAATCATATTAAATGTAATTTGAAAAAAAAATACGTGTGATTTTTTTCGACTTTGATTATGGTGTAGATAATTTTTTTCCATAATCGGTAGCAATAAACCTCACAGGTAAATAAATAATGGTTGGTGTTTATAAAAAGTGCCATAATACCTTTAAAATATCACCAATGATTTTCCAGTTGCAAAATTTTTCTTTACTTCGTTGAATTAATGAGATGCAACAAGCTATATTATAGTTATTTTAAAGAAGTACATATTCGAATGCAATAGTTTTGATATAATATGTCCAATGTAAACAAAACCGCTGCAGAAAAAGGAACCATACAAAGGACGACGAAGGTCTTTTTTTTGATAAACATTGATGATAAATTGAATGAAATAAACAAGAAGACGAGAGAACAATAATGAATAGCGAGTTAATTTAGAAAGGTTAGAATAATATGTTTACATGAAGCAGTCGAAAACAAAATTAAATATTTTATCATCAAAATTTCTAATACCGGCAGCTTTCTAAGTGACATCTGAGGCTTCCGTTTCCGTGAAACACCTTTACTGGCACGCTTAATTGCTGGGAATTGTTGTACAGTTCCCTGCGTACTTTAGTTATTTGCATGCAAATTAAATTCTGCGCCGCAAACAATGCCGGCGTCTCATACGAAAATATGCCAATATCGCCCCGGAGGTTACACCCAATTGGATTAATTCAATAGGACATCCTACTAACTAACCAAATTTCTAATCAACACTGTTTCAATTAAAACCAGACTCAAAGCAATTTGACTTTAATTACTTTTGAAATGTTCGAATAATTTATTAATGTAAACGTCTGCGGCGTATGGAAAATAATAGACATTTTAGTTAATTACATCGTTATATATTTTGATATAATTATCTATGTGATGTGATGGTACCTATCCAATTAATAGTGTGTACTTACTGAAACACTCAAAAACAAGATTAGTTATAAGATAGTTGTTTTGATAAGTCAAACAAGTATGTAAAGCAAAATTGTGTTTATTTTATGTACTACGAATAATAATGATATTTCAATCAGGTTTAATATTATCAGTGAGTTCCGCTTGCTATTACAATACTATTATATTGTGTATTTAATTAACTCAATATGATTCTAATAACTACAATCACAATAAATAAACATATATTATTCTCCTGTTAATTTATAAAGTGAGTCAACAAAGGAAATCGAATTGTAATTATATTAATGTTATAAATTGAAAATATCGAATGCCCTACGAGCTTCTAATATAATAAAGTAATATAATGTTATATAAGCTATGAGAAACAAAGGAGACACAAAGTCCGGCTTTACCGTTTTTCGTAAAACGACAAAAAATATATTCTATTTTGCTAACTACGGTTAAGAATTCTTTTTACCATTTTGTACATGGAATTTTCAAACTTGTATTTCCACTGATTTTTTTTTATACCCTGGATATTAAAATATAATTAATTAAATAGGAATTCTTAAAATTCAGATTGCCGGTTTCACAAACTTGTGAAGATTAAAACCAATACTCTTGGACTATGAATCATTTCCAATCAATTTATTAATTTATAACCAAGCTTATATGTACCTAAAATTAAATATTTAATTTTATTAAAGTTTTTCTTTTTCCAATATAATAATTAATCATAATAGATAACTGAACAAATAAAGAACTGTTAAAAATAACTGAAAACCTAGTCCTAGCGGTTCCAAAAACAGGATGTTGATACAAAAATGTTAAGAGAATAGTGTATTTAAATAATATTTTATTTTTTTAGCATAAAATGAACCGTATATTATTAATTAACTATATATAATTTTGAATTAAGTCCATTAATGGTCGATGCAAAGTTAAACCTTGAAAATACACCCGGTAAGATGAAACGATCAATGAATAAATAAGACAAGGCAATAAGAACGTATTTATTAAGGATATTATTTACAACCCTTTGGCTTTAATTACTCAGCGTTGTGAAAAAGCCTATATTTTAATTTAGTCTTTCCGTGTTGTCTTGATTAATTGACAGAAAATCCTTCAGCTGTAGTATTACGAACAAGATTAATGACCGCTTTGAATTATTATATAAATTTACATTACCACGATTAACATTAACTTCTAAAGAATTTAAAAAAGCCTTTATACCATAAACACGACATGAATAAAGTAGGATATCAATTCAAATAGTCTCACTGTTAACAGGGGTTATCATTTTAAATTCATTTATTTATACCAGTCCCGATGCATCGATCGCGGGATGGATTTTGATCGATCTCACGAAAGGTCGATAAGAATTGAGTTTAAAAATATAAAAAGCGTGTCCACACATATCTCTGATTTCGAAAGGGAAGCATTAACCATTCCTATTTTTATTTCCTTATTTTGTGTCGCATCACCCACGGCCTACCCCAGGAATGAGAGAAAGAGAATATCTAAATCCCCACGCATTAAACTAAGACGTAGTTTCACCTTACCTTCATGCTGTGTACTCTTTGCATATTTGGATAATAGTTTAATGATGAGTGCAATGAGTGCCGAAAAGAAGACCGAAACTCATAATTTTCATGACCAATGGTAAAATAAGTATTTCTTTGTGATGGTAGGAAGGTTTGTAACACCTTAATGTCCTCAGCCAAATATATTTAATACGCTTGTTAAAATTTACGAAAGACAATTGAAGAATGTGGTAGATCACTGACAGTTTTGATACTGAATAGTAGATCACAGCCAACTTAAAGTTGGACATGAGTTTGCTTAGTCGGAACGAAAATTACTAATTATTAGTTTAAGATTTCCACAACATGGCACAACATATTTAACTATATAAAAGATTGTTCATTCCTATAAATAAAATGATAAAACATTATAAAAATATATATATATTTAAAATAATTATGGATGTATATAAGGCAGTACACCCAATGAGCCAATTAATAAAATGACTCCATCTAAATTCACCTTAATGCAAGTTGTTTAAATTATTACACGAAATGATTTGGTTTTACATAGTTATTGCCCTCTCAATTGGCATTACCGATGGAAGTTTACTTCTGGTAGAACAAACAACTTATGCTTTTGATTTCTAAAATTGTAATCAGGGACACAATATGTCAATGCGTTTTCATGTGCATTACGTATGTCTGGAAAAAAAATACGTGGCCAAATAAATATCACTTCTAACTTATATACAATATTTGAATATAATTTCTTATATTATTCGTTATGCTTAAAACGTCGTGACTAACGATTCTATACTAATATAATAAGATTATGCACTCAGTATGGTTTTACTGCTAAGTATACTTGTCAACATGTGTTCGGATTTAGTCCAGATTTGGCAACCCTCTTCGGATTTGTAAAGACACTATTCCATTTTATTTAGTAGCTTTTTTTAAGTCCGGAAAATGTTTCCAATTTTTATAAAATGTTTCAGCACTGCTTACGGTTGAGAAGTGATTAGACTTATTTTAAAATAAACTAATCGTCTAATGGGGGTTTCTGTAGTGGTAGAATCGTTTTGAACATACAAAATTTAACAAAAATAAGGAGTAATTTGATTTAAATGAGAAAATAAAAACGAATTTATAATAACTGTCCAAAAACTTCTATCCTTTGAAAAGTGGGAACGAGTGATTTTCAGAATCAGAAGAAACAATAGAGGTGGAGAAAAACAAAGCAGCCAAACATCTTTTTGGAATGGAAAGAGTGTTTTTTTTTTAATAAATGTGTTTATGTGTATAATAATTATACCTATTTGTATTTTTTTAAATCTCTAATTCCTATACATATAATATATATGTTTTTAATCATAACGAAATTTGTAAATATATATTTTTAATATTTTTCTTCCCATACGTCGATACACGTTTGGTTTCTGATTTGTGGATGAGATCATGTGGCTGGACAAATCAACGTAGGTTTTTCTAATATATATGTTTCAATCCGGGATGGCTAGAGTGAATGATTAATCCTTGAAATAAATCCTTGAATTAATTCTTGAAATACTAGAAAGATGAATCCTCATGAAAGAGTCTATTTAATGCATTCACGCTGTGAATGTAATACACATTTTTTATGAATGATTGGAGAACTGAAGATTAAAAGGATTCAATAATAAAGTTAAATAAACGATTATAAATTGTACAAAACTGTTAACAACAATTCAACAGATGTAAAAATGTAGTTTGATTGCTAAAATCAATCGATATGGAATATTAGTTTTATAAATTATTAGAATTAAAATTAAAATGCCGCCAAGTTCGCACAATCGATAATATTCTTTTTTTAAAAAACATAGGTACCTTTCTATGAAAGTAGTAGTAAAATTGTATGCCCAGTAAGTTCATGTCCAATGTCAGAAATCAAACGACTATAACATTTTACAAAAGGAAAGTTATACATTTCTTTAATTGTCCACACATACATGTAATAGTTGGTTATATTGTCCTGTGACACTGATCCTGGCTGATTATATTACTTATGGATATAATATTATTTATGCTTAAAGATAGCTCAAACGATAAGACAACTCAACCGGATAGTGACATATTTATATATATATCCCAATCGGTTCAAGTTTTTTTTTCTATCAATTGATTGTATACCCCTTTAATCTTCAGGGCCTCAATTATGTATTTTATGATGTTTGAATGATTGGATTTTTTTCAAACGTGACTTTGTAAGAATAAAACATATGTTATTGACAGAGGTGACTGAGAGAATCAAAAAAGTTCCAACTCACAATTGAGAAATGTACCGGCGCAAAAAGCTATTTGAAATAAACGCACGAGGAAAATGTTTGTTACATGAGAATTCCATCATGATAAAATTTCCATTTCATCTTTACGCGTGAGTGTTCGACTGTGTGAAGCAGTGGTGGCCAAATATGTGCAATAGCAGACCAAAGAATGGAATCACGAGTGGTACAATGGACGTGTTCCATCAATCACGAAGGTGAAGAAAGTCATAATAATCATTCATTCGTGATAAGCCGTCTACAATCATCAATATTCTTACATTAGATACTTATTAGAATATACATACCTGTCCAAATAAATTTAATTGAGTCTTTGTGGATTTTTATAAATGAATTCTTTTGATTGAAACTTGAAAATAAAATACAGGCTTCACATGTGAAAAAAATAGTTATACTAATTAATTTCTTTTGCATTTACCGCCATACTTATGACGTATATTAAAGCATGTTGAGAATAGTGGTGATGGTACCAAATCTGAATTACCTACATGAGTTTGAAGATATAGTGTTTGATATTACTAGATGTAAAATAATATAGTGTATAGAGGCGGAAGTATAGTAATATACGTAAAATCATTGGGAGGGGAAGGATTTTCAGTACCTTAGTTCATTGTTAGTCTATATGTGAATATTATTTACCTAGATTAATCGTCATTTTTCTATTAGCTTGTTGTTATCTCGCATATAACGTTTAGTAAAATTAGTCAAAGCACATTTTAGTGCATGGTAATCTCAGTCTCAGGTAACTGCTCCAGAGATATTCTCAGGTATAAAAAATAGAATATGGATTAAGAAAATTCATCAATGTACCCTGTGTTAAAACAGGTATGGTGCGAGGCGTAATTTCGTTGACGTTTCGTTAACTACATTAGGTAGTCAATCTAATGTCAAATATAATGATTACATTTAATGGCTAACATTTTTGAAATGATTTTGATTTTGATATTTTAAAATTAAAAAACTAACTGTATATATATATTTTATAGAAGAAGATTCTATAAACATAAGAAATTTTATTTATATATTAATAAATCTACGTAGTATTATTTTAATCACATTTATAATATTCACCAATATGCGTGGAAACATTAATAAAATCCCGAGTGCCATACATCTGTATATGTTCGATTAAAGGCGCATTTTCACGCTGTCGTTTGTCACTACACAATATTATTATGTAGAAGACGTCTTTGCTTCGTTGCTGTTATATCACTGACTGCACACGAGATATTGAGCATTCCTAACAAGTGTTTTAAACTTATTTTTTCTTTATTGATAACAGTTTAATATTAAGTGAGCCGCAATATAGCTTGGTATTATGAACATAATCACAGAATCACTAATTGTTATTATATTGTACACGAGTGTTGCCACAAATGAATTAATTGAAAAAAAATCAATTTGTAGAATATTAAAACGTGATATTCATAAAAAATTCCGATGTCTTCAATAAACTAATAATAATTGCTGTATGTACAAAATAATTGGCAACAACTGCTATTAGATTCACAAATTCGTTGACAAATAATTTCCAAGCATGAGTTCATTTCGAATGAAGGTCTGTCCTCCTCTTCTGTTTATGCAGTGCTTGGGCTCGATGCGAACACTCATGCTCCGAAATAAACCATCTTTGTCAGCCGTCGATTCAACAGATCGCAATATCTGCGGAAGCCATGTTCGTTTTCCAGAGCTTATTTATACTAATGAAATTCCGCCAGTAAAGAGACGTCAGAATGGGAAAATTTCGTTTGAAAATAAAGAATTGGTATTTTTCGGGATGAGAAGGGGGAGGATATATGCCAGATCTTTAGTATTGCCGTATTGAATAGCCAGAGATGTTTTTTCTTCCTGTGAAATGAATCACATATAATTTATAACATTCTATTATTTCGATGAATATGTAAAGCTGATTTTTCTGAAAAATGCTAAACTACAAATATTAGACGTTTCAAAAAATAATCAAATGCTAATCACTCTTGAATGAAGGTCTCACTATAGAAATTTCTACTTTTCTCTATCATTATTTTGATTGCATGTCAAAATACTGAGTACGTATGCACTTGGACAAGTATGTGTCAGGTTTTAATTTTTGCCGGTTAAAAATGAAAAAGTAAATTACATAATTGACAAAGAAAATTCCTACAGATTTTATTGGGCATGCTGTAAATACGAACCTTATCCACCCGTAAAGCAATTTTTCTTTTAAAACATTTCTATCTGGTTCTTATAAGGGAGTATTAATTTCCATGTTTCCACCAATGTCACTCGTAACTCTCCGGTCTTCGTGCTACTACATCGCAGGACGGATATGGTATTTTATGACGCTATTTATTATATACTTATTGTATTTGATATCACAATAAAGCTTTATCTGTTTTTATAAATCATTTAATTTTTGTGAATGTGTTAAACAGGTTTAGTTTACAATTATTTTAATAAATAGATTTTTTTTGTTATATATTTACTTTCTCTGTTTTTCTTTATTTTATTGTTTTGTATTTATTATTATTATTGGTTAGCTGATTTTAAGGATTTAATATTATCTACGTAATTAATTTACTTTTTTATAATTAGTTGTTGTATATTGTGACGCAATTATTAAATAAAGTTTAACTACCAATGCACAATTAAACAGTCGATGTAAAAATATATCATATACTTACGTATTTATTTATAATTTGGTAAAAGTTATGTGGATCTGGCAAATACACATATTGTTTTTTAATTTGTGTTTAGAGTCAAAGAATGGACCTAATAAGTTGAGCAAGAGGCTAACATTCATTCCTCGTAAAAAATTCTTAAAACGTCCACTCTGTGGAGGCTCATATGATCCAATGGTCAAAAGAAAAAAAATGACTATAATAAATTCCTCTACAGAAACATATTACGTCTAAAGATGTTGGGCTTCGTCATGTGTACTTGCCGGGTATTTTCGGATGTTACGGTATTAAAACTTTTGTTTAATTCTTTAGTTCGAAGCAGACTTGAGAGTGGATCTATTGTTTGGGCACCGCATCAGTTGAAATATGGGCTTATGGTTGAGAGGGTTCAGAAGAAATTCTTGAGACTCCTTTACTTGAGGTTGTATGGATACTATCCGTGGCTTTATCCAACTTACTTTCTATATAGGTGCGCTTACATACTGCATTCTGCAATTTAGAAGAGATCTTTATTTAGCTACGTATTTTTTCCACATATACGAGGTATAAATGAGAACTCTACCATTCTGGGCAGTGTTGATCTGTGTGTCCCTGATAACTATCTAGAAATAGAGAGCATCAGTTGTTTATTCTCACAAGGTGCAGAACCAACCTGCCACTGGTAATACTAATTGGGAGGGGGATAAATATGTTCAACCAAATTGCTTCGCGTTTTGATATATTCCACTTGAGGGTGAGTTTAGGTGGACGCTATTTTATAAATTCTTAAAATAAGGCGTCCTAAGCAAACTCGGTGTACTTCTTTGAACTTCTATATATGTATAATTGTATTTTCAGTGTTTTGTATATTTATATTATGTTCACTTTTTATATTTTCATTTTTATCGTTTTTATTATTATTTTTTTTTCATTGTGAACATCTTAAACTTATAATTTGTAATGTCCACAATATGTTAAAAATATAAATTGAATTGAATTAAAAATGTTATTGAAAATTCGTCATATTATATTATTTATTATTATTATAAGAATGTAAATATAAAAAAAATGAGGTACAAATTCTCTAAGGATTCTATTTAATATAAAAAAATATGAAATACAGAATACCGAATAACTTTTTCGCTTATTAAAAGAGGATTAAAATAAAGTATGTTCTACATAGTTAAAGGTTGAAGTTCAATGGTATTTACTGAAAAATCATTTCATAATAATTGCCATGGCAAAACGAAGTATAAAGAGTAATTAGTATGTAACTTTTTATATTATTATGAAAAGTCCTATTTTAGCTTCAGTAATTTCGTTATCTGACGATAAATATTATCTTACAAGTGATTTCAGATAAAATGTTTGCATTCGTCTTATTTTGAATGTAAACGTTTGAAGCAGTCTTGGTAAATATTTGTCTGCCCTGTAGACGAACAGGATATTTGGAAAATCAATTGCTAATATCAGTATTTAGTGAAATGATTTGTAAAAAGGTTATATTTACCTACTTTCTTAGGGTTATTAATATTTTTTTAACGCAGGTATCACTATGTTTAAGTAAACCTCTTAGCTATCCTTCCCAAATTCTGACAGTAATTTCAGTGTTCCGAATCGCCTACATAATTTGTATACTTGAGTTCAGGCCTCTTCTCATGCTGTCGTTTCTCGGTATTGCGCAGATTATTATGTTTGTGGATGTTGTGTTATGATTTTACCGTTACATACGAGGTTATAATTCAACAAGTGTTGTGAAAATTCATATTTCATTATAGATAACAATTTTTGAATAAGTGTTAAAAAAACCATAAACTAATATAAACACGCGATGTCTTCAGTGTTTTAACTATGAGAGTAGGTACTAGACTTACATTTTTTTTCAAACGTAAATATTTTATTGCTTTTTTACTGTAAAAATACATATTATTCAAGCCTTTTTCATTCTAAAAAAAGTGGTTGAAGACGGTATGGACCTGTAGGGACCGCTAGGATACTCAAAAAAGGTAAAGATTACAAACCGATATATTTTACATTCACATATATACGTAATTTAGTCTTTATTTGCTCAGTCATGCGATGTTTGGTTTAGGAAACCACTACTAATATATTCTAAAGATAATGTGTAATGCAATTCCATTGCAGGGCTTGAAATGGACCGAACCACAGCTCCGGTCTGTGAAATATCCAAGATTATCACTCCGTCTCATAATAAATTTTAATATTGCGTTACTCACTTACTTTACATATATTATTTTTATAGTTTAATAAAAAAAATTGTTGAGGTCATGGTAAAAAAATAATATTTATTCAATTTTTATTTACAAACCTTAAGATATCATCAGTAATGTTATGCGACTATGTTCATTTCCTCAAAACATCAGTTATTATCGATTAGTAACTTGACTCCTCTCCAAACCCTTCACATTAAGAGGATTCGTGTAAATAGAGAGTAATCATTAACTGATATGATGAAATATTCAAAATAGTTCTACATTTTTTAAACACGGTGTAACTTGTCTTGTATTTCTAATAGAGAAAAAAAATAACAGCATGCCTATTATTGGAACTGAAGCTATTCGATAGTACTAGGTGTAATATTGAGTTTACATTAATACGTTTATTATATTTGTATAATTTATATAACAGTTGCAGGCTGTGAAAGATTTTTTAATTTTTATTGTAGAAAACGCTCGTGAAAATCTAAATTCATAAACTGATTCGTACTTTTACATTCTGAGGTTTTGAAATGTATAACATCTTTACTTTATTTGATAAAATCTCTAATGTATTATGTATAAAAACTCATACTATACTGACATTTAATACTTTGTGGCAGTCTATCTAACAAGTCGCCTTGTCGTCTATAGTAACGCGGCACTACATTTCTAGTTACGATGGTAGTGCCAGTAAGTTATTGCTTAACTTCAAATGCAATACGGTTACCTAATTGCAATAAATGAAGATTTTAGATTCAATATTACGTTTATATTAAATAACATATCATGATCATTTTCTCTAAACAGTTTATCATGTTGCATTTGATTGAAATTTCGTGCACAGTTTTTTTTATAGTTTCATGGCATAGCCTGACTATTATAGAAAACCTTATTTACTCCAAATAAAATAAATAATTCAACATGAAAACATTATACGAAAAAAAATGTACATCATTAATTTTTCTTTACGCAAATTAATAAAATGCAAAAACACAAATATGTATGCTTAATATCAGTTGATTGGTTTAATTTCTAAGATATGGGGGGAGGAGTGGTCAAAAATCACATAAAGAAAATACACAACGTAGCTTTACTTTACTCCATATTTGTTATTCTATTATATTTCTGGTTCAGAACATTCCCTTGAGGCATAAAATATTAAACCGTTTTCAGTTATTCTCGTTCAATTTGTGATTATTGATTAAAGCCCGTCATAAAAAAATATTGAATTGTTTGCCTTAATATAATATTGAAGTCGAGTTAGGAAATAAAATAATCTCTACTTATGAGCTTTTTGATTTCATTATTTGATAAGAAAGCAAAATGAAACGGAGATTTATGATAAGAAAATTTACATAATAATACTAAGGCGAGTTATGCATAATCAAAAGCATGTGTATTCATATACATCAACTAATTAACTCATAAATAAATTTGACACATAGTACTAATTATAATTGAATTTAAGATTTGTAAATTAAACATTATAAATTATGATTAGCATTGGTGTGGTCATAGAGAGATACAAAATATATTATACGTAAGTACATTTGAATCACCGAACTTAAAAATCTATGTATTAATTTAGTTTCTGGTTATATCAATGTGTAAAAAAGTAATTTTTGGACTACACAGAATGGGAAATATGTTGATATACCCTTTTCATAAACAATCGGTGGTTCGAATCCAATCGAGTGCATTTTTTTCGTGTAAAAAAAAAAAATATGTGTTACACGTCACACGCCAAAAATACACTCTGATCTGACTTCTTTAAGTATAACTTCAAAAATGATGAATCATTAGCTCACTTTTAGATTTTTTATAGAAAAAACTTTTAGAAAGTACTTAATTACAAAAGATATTAATACTTTGAATGAATAGATACATTGAATACAATTATACGAGACAATCTCTTATTCGTTAATAACTAACTTACAATATGTTTTTGATTTCTATTTCATTAATTTTTTTATTGCCCAAAAATAGTATTTTTTTTACTACAGATTTACGTAACAAATTTTCATTGCTATTAATTTGCTACTTTTTGTTTGCTAACCATGTTACAATTTTTGATCCTGTATAGATGTAGTGTAAAATGATATCATCAAAAAGTCATAAACTTTACGCGTAAAAAACTAAAAAGAAAGTTTTAAAAAACATGCGCAGAATCCTAGTGCCTACAACATTTTTTTTTAGAATTACAAAGTTTCGAATATAAAGAGGACAAAAAAGATCCCGGAGATAAAATTTTACCTGAAAAAAAAATGTTTCGCGAATCACTTCAAATTTGCATGCCTAAGAAGCTGTCCAATTATTCTGGAGAAAACGGAACTTAAATATTTTTTTATTTATTTATTTTTCGATAGATACTCATCAGTAATTTAAATAAATGTATGCTAATTTTTATTTATCTTAGTATTATATTCGGGGTTGTTTTAAGCAACAGCCCTCTTTCATTTATTTTTATTAAGTCATTAAAAGGAATGTATTTTATCTCGTAAAAATAAAAATACTTTAATGAAGTACCTACTTCTGAATATTTTAGTAGTAATTTTAATACTTGAGTTTGTAAACAGATGTGTTAAAGACTGTACACACACAAGTTGAAAACATCGTAAAATAGAAACTCGTCTAAACTCACCCTTTAAATTTAGAAAAAAGCAATAAAAGTTAAGCTGTTATTTATACAATCCATTACATCAATTATGGAGAAGTACATTACAATAAATATTTTTTGAGATTGTCAACTTTTCTGTACATGTGGCTTTAATATTTAGACTCTCACACCATACGGCAATGCTACAAGGGCGATCTATGCAATGAAGTAAATTGTGGTGATGAAAGAACATGGTGCGACATTGTACTAGATCTAATAAAGCCTAACATATAAAACAATAGTTCAATATTATCTTACATCATACATCTTTAGAGAATGAAAAAAAATATTAAAATATAGGCCTAGTTACTAGGTATCTTTAGAGTATGATGTAAGATAATATTTAAATTTTGTTTATATGTTAGGCTTTATTAGATTTTTTTTTGTAAAAAAATGCAGCTGTATCGAATTGTTCCGGATAAAAGACAATAATGCGAAAATAGGCATGATTGTGGCCGACTTCCAATAAGAAATGGCACGAAAAAAAGAAGATTGTAATAAAGTATATTTATAAAATATTACGTAGTCTTTTATAAGGTGGTTGAAATTTGACTTGTTATAATGGTAAAATGATTTTTTTTTTAAATGCGATCAGTTATCGAAAATGTGTATAAATTTAGAATCTTTTCAGTAGGCATTCGGTTTATATGTTTTTACTACCCGTGATTCTACTATGTTACATATACTAATATTTCACATATTATGTATTTGGAGTCAATCTTATAACTTGAAACTTGAAGCTTTAATCTTGCAACTCACAAAAGACAATAATAAAAAGCCGGAATGAATGAATATTAAGTACCTATCGATTTAAATTGCATTGAATCCCGATTTTCACCATGGTACACTTTTCTACGATGTACTGTGTTGTATAATTATTATATACTAGCAGTATCACCCGGCGCTGCCCAGGAGTGGAATGGTTTAATATTTGAAAATAAAAATTATATATGTAATACGTAGAGTGCAAAAGGATTGAATTTAAAAAAGTAAAAAAATATATTAATATAATAATAATATTAATTATTTTTAACATAATATAGTAAGTATATTTTTGTAAATGTATTGCATTTAAATATCTTAAAAAGTAGTACCTACATATTCAATTTATTATTTTAAGGCTTTTCTATATAATATAAATATCCATCCATAATATAAATACCCAATCCATCGTACCAGGGCTTTTCGATATACAATGTTTGTGGCTTTTCCATTTGGTGCCAAAATATATAGATTTTTACTACTCTCTACTCTGGATGCCGCTACATACAATTGTCCGTGAGTGAAGCATTCCGATCTAATGTGGCAGCACACCGTCGCCCGCGCCGCGTTTAGCGATTCTAATAACACAATTATTTGCATCTAACTTTGCCATTTGACCTCCGATCGAGCTGAAATAAAAGCCAATATTTTATAAATGTACACATTCTAGCAAAATTTTCAATAAAAATGTGGCTTGCAACATAAACTTCCGCGTTTCAAGTCATTTTTCCACAAAAACCGTAAAACTGTTCCCGGGATGCAACGGGCTAAGTCTGAAATTCTAGACTCCGACTATGCACTCCGGCTTGTTGGTCTCCATCTACTCTCCAAATTTTGTCGAAATTTGACTAATTGTCCATGAGTGAAGCATTCCGATCTAATGTGGCAGCACACCGTCGCCCGCGCCGCGTTTAGCGATTCTAATAACACAATTATTTGCATCTAACTTTGACATTTGACCTCCGATCGAGCTGAAATAAAAGCCAATATTTTATAAATATACACATTCTCCAACATTTTCAATAAAAATGCGGCTTACAACATTAAATTCCGCGTTTCAAGGCTTTTTTCCGCAAAAACCGTCAAACTGTCCCCGGGGTGCAACGGGTTAAGTCTGAAATTCGAGACCTCGACCACGCACTCCGGCTTGTGTACCGACGCGACGGTAGCCACATCCAGATATATTCTTAAAATTATAGTATAGATAGATATTGATAGTATACTTAATTGTACACAAAATATGATTATGTCAGTGTGGACTGTGTGTATAAATGGAATGCATTATTATTTTCAATTTTTGTTGTAATAATTTTGTTACTTTAGAAGCGTATACAGAAAACGTTGTCACAGCAAAAGTAACGACCAATATGAAAAAGCCCCGGCTTCAGGTTTTTAAATTTTAAATCAGAGAATGACTAATAAGGGAGATGAATAAACCATGTAGATTTTTAAAAGCTGTTGCACTACTTCCGAAAGGGGTGTCTCCTTATAGCATGGAAGGACGGGGGGAGTGCTTTAGAGCTATGAAGTTGAAAATAAATAAATGTCCTTGTACATTGTACGGATGTTATCTAGATTCGATTGTAGTATATTCGTGTATTTTTCGGAATGTAATATCGTCATATTGCATATTCAAAGGAATTTGGGTTGGCCGCAATCATACAAATGGATTCGCAAAAAACTGCTCCGCGTATATTTTTGAATTGAATTCAATATTTTGTTTCGAAAGTTGCGTACTGTAAAAGCAAAACTTTCAAGTTTTGAAGCTTTAATTATGACTCATTGCCTATATTATATGATAATAACTTCAAATATATACGTAATAACTATAACATATTTTGTACAATTTTTATGCATTGTTAAAGTATAGTGCACTCGAAAGCTATATATTATTATAATAACATTTAATGATCGTAAAGGTTAATACAATATTACATTATTATGACTTAAATGGAATAGAACAGAACTTAAATCAATTAAGATTTACGTTTAATTTACTTATTCTATGAACCTATCAAAAATAAGTATTGTAATTTCCACATACACACGTTTCTGCTAGTAAATAATTATATGTTTGTTTACCATGTTCGATCTTAATATGATCAGATGGGCCTCCACAGACTAGGGGTTTGTATGAACAGAATTTTGTTTTTACGAGAAACGGATATTAGCCACTAACTCAACCTATTAGGTCCATACGCTGATTCTAAGCATAAATTTAAAAATAATATGTGTATTTACCAGATTCGAACCTGTGACCCACGAAATTATAAGCCGCTCGGCTATCGTGATCATATATATAATTACATTTTAGATAAATAAGTAAACACGTCTGACAATAATAAGAATACTGTCAAATTTTGTTCTAAAAGTAAGTATAAACGTGTCATTCAAATAACGCAAAGTAGAGAATATCTGATAAAAGAAACAACATATTTTATATTTTATAGGTATACAACAAAATCCAGGATTGCTTCGTTCAAATAAATTTATCTATCCGTGTTAAAATTCAAGAGATCACAGCCCCGTGGTAGAAATATCTCCCCTTTCGCGGGGAGTACTGAAGTATGGAATTGATAAAATATATACGTGGAGGCGCAGATAAGAAGTACTATTTGAACTCCGCCCACCGAAAGCATATGAAGTTACTGATAAAAAGAAATACGTTTTAGTAAATATCATCAAGCATTGAGTTGTGCAGATCTATAGATGGATGACCAGTGGTGTTTTTTTAGAAATCAGATCAGGCGGTCGATTTAAATATCAGAAAGTATAAAAATCATAAAACTCAGTTTTATAAAATGCATTTTTATCAGCTTGATAGTTGTTCGAGTTCAACCAGGAAAGGCACATAGGACGCAGGTCTCGACACCATGTTTAAGTAGCTTGGATTTCTACATACTCACATAAAGGAAAAGTTTTTACATTCCACGATTTCATGCTACATGAATATCGAGTTCGCAATGTAATATGCTGCTCAGGCCTACAAAATACCAGTAAGAAATGTGAACTGATAATATTATTGTAGTAAAGAGATTATTTGATACGCCGAAAAACATTAAAAAGGCAACAACATGCTTAGTCATAAGCTTATGTGATAATTAAAGGCCGGCCTGTTGAAGTTTTTAACCGTCAACCCATAAAAAAACACATTAAATTGGTGGACGAATCCAATATCCTAAGGAGACTTTTGCCCAAATGATTCTTAGTATGGATTTCTACAATTTGTCAGTTGTTTTTTCTGGCAGCTCAGGTGCGATGGTAATTAATGTAATTAAGATAATCGTCTTGCCAATATTATAACGCGACTTGCGGCAACGACAAACGAATTCAAATTCGCAAAATGCAATTAAAAAGGTCGCATTACAAAATTGATGGTTTGTTTTATTGCAGGTAAGTAATGGTAAACCATTTTTATAAAATGCGTGTAGAATATGTTTTTTCATAATTAAATATCGAATAGCTTTTGCGTACCCTACCACTAATATAAATACAAATATTGGAAGATTTTGTCCGCTGACCCGTTTTATGTTCTAAATGTATCATATTGATACCTATTAGTATTATCAAGCAACAATACCGTACCTACATATCGATAAAAAAGTCACATACCTACTTGTTTATTTCTTTAGATATTTAAGTATTTTGAGGATGCTCTGCCCAAACTGATCTATTTGATTATAAACTATTGACATTGAAGAATTTCATCAAATCGATCGTAAGAAATTTCATCTTCAAAATACCAGTGGCGTACATCTGTAGATGCGAGACATCCTTGAAAATATTCGTTTGAACCTACTATTATAATATTATGTATTGCGTAAGCCGTAATTGCATTCTTCTAAAGGTTTTGCAATATAATATTGCTTCAGATTTTCACTTAGTCATTGTATTACGTTAATATTTATTGTTGTTTAATTTAATAAAACGCATTTTTTTGTAGTACTTATTCCACTTTTAATCAATAAATTAGGACCGGTTTCGTTCGCATCAGAGGGACATTTTCAACTGAACAAGGGAAGATTCAGTTGAAAATGTCCCTCTGAGGCGGACGAAACCGGTCCTAATTTATTGATTAAAAGTGGAATAAGTACTACAAAAAAAATGGAGCCATTGTCGAAAACTATCCAATCAAGACTCGTAACTGAACAAAATCTGACATTCGAATGAAATTTTCAAAATGGCGTCCTATGGTAGTTCGTAGTTCCATTTTTGGCCATTCTACAGGTAAGTTTGTAGGTGTGTAACGTTAAAAAAAAGTCCCGCCGTCCCATTTAATACTTCAGATTTTCACTTAGTGATTGTATTACGTTAATATTTATTGTTGTTTAATTTAAAAAACGCATTTTTTTGTAGTACTTATTCCACTTTTAATCAATAAATTAGGACCGGTTTCGTTCGCATCAGAGGGACATTTTCAACCGAACAAGGGAAGATTCAGTTGAAAATGTCCCTCTGAGGCGGACGAAACCGGTCCTAATTTATTGATTAAAAGTGGAATAAGTACTACAAAAAAAATGGAGCCATTGTCGAAAACTACCCAATCAAGACTAGTAACTGGACAAAATTTGACATTCGAATGAAATTTTCAAAATGGCGTCCTATGGTAATTCGTAGTTCCATTTTTGGCCATTCTACAGGTAAGTTTGTAGGTGTGTAACGTTAAAAAAAGTCCCGCCGTCCCATTTAATACATTGTACGCTAAAGGCGCGCCGATTAGGTGGCCATTCGACATAATTAGCATTATATTTAAATGTTGTTATTAAAAAGTAATTATCTGATATATGATTATATTATGTATTTGATTTAAATACTTACATATTATAAAGTGTAAAGAACTATTCATCACATAAAACGACTGGTACCTAGATACATATTTCATTAAAACACTTTATAATATGTACTTTCGTACTTTTTCCACATTTATTCCATAATGTTGATATTCAACCGATTTTATCCTAATGGACATTTTCAATTGAATAACAGTACAAAATATAGGTAGGTACATATTATTGCATAAAAAGTCAATTAAGTATAGAGGACGTGGGAGTCGATTGTTTACTTGAACTAACTTGTTGGTGATATTTGTCCTTATTTATTAAATGACTGATTTATATACATTAAGAAATAGCGTAACTTCAAAACTGTGAAGGGACATTTTCAACCGAACAAGGGAAGATTCAGTTGAAAATGTCCCTCTGAGGCGGACGAAACCGGTCCTAATTTATTGATTAAAAGTGGAATAAGTACTACAAAAAAAATGGAGCCATTGTCGAAAACTACCCAATCAAGACTAGTAACTGGACAAAATTTGACATTCGAATGAAATTTTCAAAATGGCGTCCTATGGTAATTCGTAGTTCCATTTTTGGCCATTCTACAGGTAAGTTTGTAGGTGTGTAACGTTAAAAAAAGTCCCGCCGTCCCATTTAATACATTGTACGCTAAAGGCGCGCCGATTAGGTGGCCATTCGACATAATTAGCATTATATTTAAATGTTGTTATTAAAAAGTAATTATCTGATATATGATTATATTATGTATTTGATTTAAATACTTACATATTATAAAGTGTAAAGAACTATTCATCACATAAAACGACTGGTACCTAGATACATATTTCATTAAAACACTTTATAATATGTACTTTCGTACTTTTTCCACATTTATTCCATAATGTTGATATTCAACCGATTTTATCCTAATGGACATTTTCAATTGAATAACAGTACAAAATATAGGTAGGTACATATTATTGCATAAAAAGTCAATTAAGTATAGAGGACGTGGGAGTCGATTGTTTACTTGAACTAACTTGTTGGTGATATTTGTCCTTATTTATTAAATGACTGATTTATATACATTAAGAAATAGCGTAACTTCAAAACTGTGAAAAATTTGCTGTGTTTAAAATTCACCTACCGTAGGTGTATGTATCAAAAAAGGTTCCCGACCAATGACAAAAACTTGAAGACGATTTTATTGCTTTTGTCGCATGATACATACAAGAAGTCCACAACTTAAAAATGAATTATTTTCCATACGATAGTATGTATCATCATCAGCTGTAGTACATACCAATATTGTATATAAATTTATGTTTACATTTTAGATATAATAGTGCAACCATCTATAGTGCTTTTAAAACAATATGAACGGCAGGTTGACATAGGTCGTAAGTGCATTTGCTAGTCACGCAGCCTTCGCTATCGAGGCTTGATAATTATATATTATATACTTACACAATATTATATATGTGACATATTATAATATTTAGGAATATTATATTTCATCCATTGTTGTTATTTTTAAGTTAATAAGTCAAAAGAATAATATCAACTAAGATTTAATAACAATAAACAAAAATGCAAAATGTACAAAGTGTTTAAAAGTACCTTATATACCTTCTAGAGGAAAGTGGTATAATGGTCCCTATATCTAACGGGTACGAGTGGCAAAAATATTAATCAATAAATTCCAATTGATTTATGTTTTGTACTAGGTATTCTATTAGTCATTATTTACGACCGGGTTATGCCTTCTGGCTTCTTCGTGCACTATGCGCACTCACCGATCGTAAATGCACATTGACATAATAAAAGATTGTTAAAACCTTCTTACCTATTAGTAAAGGATCAAGTAAAAAACAAATTTTGATTATCTGAAGTGTTTGTGAAAACCCGTAATGAATATATTACATACTATTAATACATTCAATAGGTAAGCCCGTTAAAACGTCATTTCCCGTAAACAATGGAACCAGCTAATGTGAAATATCACGAAATATACCTACTCACTAATTAAAAACAAATAAACAATTTTAAGCTATAATCCATAATCGTCAAAACTGAAGTGATCTCGGATTTTAAGAAAATACGTAGATCAGTTAACAAACGCGCAGGTTAAGTTTTTTTTGTTTTTTCTACCATATTACTATAACATCAAATTATAGTTTCATGTGTGAACTCCCAGATTGGATAAAGCAATGAACTATTAGAACCAAGGTCAACTTGTTAAGGCAAATGGTATGCACTGCAACTGTGTTATACCTATTTATATCTAATATTTTCTTGATAAAATAATTTATTATCAATGGTATTAGGTAATATATATACACAATGTATCAATGTCGACTAATTATGATTGTATCATTTTGATAACTTCCGAAATAAATAATTATATCGGGTTTATATATTTCATTGAAATAATACTATGATATATAATTTATAGTATTAGGGAGTAGCAATTAACAGAAAACGCATGTCCTTACATATTTTGCATGATGAATATAAAGTGTTTGAAAATGGCCTGTAAAAATGTCAAAAAAAACATTACAACATCAGTACCTATATATTAAAATTGAATATCTCAATATGTCCAACCACTTGCTTGAAACACAAAAGTACGATTTGAAGTATCTTTCGTACGAAACTTTTTCTAAAGGGTTTCATTAACCACGTAGGTCCGATATTCCCCATTTTACCTATCCATAAATCCATATAATATAATAATATGTTTTCATATTATATATTTTCGTAGTATGAACATAATATACGAAATCATTCAGATTTGGTACGATTTTAATAATACACTAGCTGTCAGGTCCTTCTCATTATGGGAGCAAGTGTGATTTGTTATTTGATAGTGAAAATAAAAGTAGTTTAGTAGAAATTTTAAACTTTGATTTCAATAATAGGTATATAAAAAGTGGAATATTATTAAATATTATAGATATTACTATTAACAACTAATTCTTCCACTCTTTACGTAAGCGCTTCATTAATTTTTCTAAATAGTATAGTATATCTACTAATAGCAGCGTTTCTATATAATTAAGTATCGATAAAGTCTCTTGCACATATTATCAATATCATTTATTTCATATTTCATTGTACCTACTACATCGTACAACTTATTTTTCTGAAAAACATAGGTTCCATAAATTATTAACGCATTTTTTAATTAAAAAATGTTGTAATATTCGAGTCCGTCCCAAAAAAAAAGGACTCCAGATGTCCGGTGTCTAGTGATAATTTTTCAGCCGTTGATCGTAATCTACCCGTATAAATGTAATATTATCTCATTATTATATTTAGACTACGTGTATTTTCCTAACGAACCCACGTGTATATTTGTTTTACGATTAATATTGTAATTATTGTCAAATCCTTTTGTGAATATATCACCGGTGACTTTCAGTGCCACGTGTTTATTTTGTTCTCAAGTTTACACTCCAATGCTCCACACACGGCTATAGAAACAAGTCACACGACTTTACAATAACTCTAATAACAGCAACCCAGTGTAAATTTAACCAATTTATTATATTCACACTTTATCCTTCAACCCATCAATCGGACCATTCAAATCCACAAATTGAAAGCACAACCACGCGGGTCTCCACTGAGAAGGAAAACTGAGGGGGTTTCAATTACACGAATACAATAATTATACACAATTAATCATTAAGTTACGTTATAAAAAAATGAGATATTCAGCATTTAGTTAATGGTAATCCATGGTAATTTCAAAAATTAAATGTCACTAAGTGTGGTCAGTATGGGAAAAAATGCGTTAATATGATATGAGATATATCAAGTGATATCTTAACTAATTTTTACATTATTTTATTATCATTAGACACTGTATTTAATAATCGGTCCAAACAAAATGACGCTTATTTGACGCCTGCATTCTGACGGTGCAACTTTACTATTAAAGCTTACGAAAGCTCAGAACAACGGTATACTGAACTTCAAGAAATGATTGCGGTGGATATTGGGTGAGTAAAGGTATATCTTCAGGAGTAACGAGGAGATAAGAGATAGAATATGAACAAATTAATAAGAAATTGTCACCCCCATCATTGGATTATGACGATTATAGTGTTATGGGATAGAGAATTCACTAGAACAGGAAAAATATGTGATGTTCGCCTCTCCAACATGGTCCAAGTTTTTTTTTTATGAATACTTCTATGTACTTTTTCTGAGGTGTTTAAAAATGATGCATTTTTAATTAGAAGAATTTTATAGTTAAAAGTTGTCTAAAAAGTCTATTCAGTATTGAATACAAAAATAATAATGTAATATTATAATTTAATTTTAGAAAATAATTGAATAATAAACAAATTTATTTACCATAATATCTAAGAAACCTAACCTAAAAAAGCGATATCATTTTATAAACAAAATATTATTTTAGTTATACGCACATCTTTACGAAGCTAAAAGTATCGAAATCATTTAAAAATATATGTAACAAGACTATATTTATAATATTAAAATTATGGTATGTAATTAATTATTCTTGTTTGTTCCATTTTGATGACTAAATAAATAATTTATGTTTTCAAAGCACTAAAATTAATAATCTATAAATTGAAGCTCCTAACATTAAAGAGCAATTATTTGGGTTTAAATATTAGCCAAAGTGATATTATAATCAACAGAGTTTGAGAACAACAAACTTGTATAATACAAGGGTAATTTCCGTAGATCGCAGAATACAAGATAGTATAAGGAGAAACATTATTTAATACTCCCCGCCTTTAAGTATGCAGTACCTCCGTCTTCAAGAAGGGGAGAAAAACAGCGAAAATGCTTTAAATTTATAAATATGTAGATAAAACGAACAGCGTAAACATGTTAAACATAACATATTATTAATTCTGTCATTCTGTATTGTATACATATAAAAAAGCAAAAACATGTCAATCGTTGTACATAAATAAACATAATTTAAGTAATGTTTCATATTACTGACATAATAATAATTAATTAGCAGCTACATCGTTAAGAAGATTACAAACGTACGATTTACGCCCGAATATTAAATTTAGTAAAACGAAGATGTTGAAACTTTTCTATATGGAAGGATATTTTATGATATTTAATATAATCTGGACTTAAAGATTTAAAAAAGGTTAGCAAGGCTAATGATTGAATGAAGTGCAAGAAATATCGCATTGCTTATTCGTTCGTAGAAAGATTATTTATTTTACAGGGGCGCACTGATTCGTTTAAAACTAGTTTTTTAATGTACTGAGCCATCATTATTTATATTGCGGTTTCCCGAATTGGATGCAACCGTCGCCCTGTGGGCACTGGATGTATCTGGTGGGCATTTTTAGCTCAAGTATAGTAGGTAAGCGTTGAGAGCCAAGCGGACAGTACAAAATATAGGTACAGATTAATATTAAAAAAATGGTAGATGGCACAACACAATGCTCGTCCTTGTCTTTAGGTAAGTATTATTAAATATACCAATTATAACAAGAAATCTAATGCGTGTATGTATAATTTCAGTTCCAAGTTACTTTATTTCAATACCATCTTTTTTTGATTTAAAAAATTACACACCCCGCTACTAACCGCTCAAAAAAATCCAAAGATCGCAAATTACTTTATTAATAGTTGAGATAGAGATTTTACCAGAATGGGCGCTGAAAAAATATTTTTTTAAAAGGGACGGTAAGCCAAATATCTAAACGAAATCGTAAATATAATATTATTTCCGAATTGCGTGATTGCTCAACTAAAATATTTAACAAAAAGAATATGTGAACGGGCTGAGTATTTGTTTCTATTTACCACTTTTAGACCAATTCAACTAATCAAAAAACATTCTGGAATTCCTATCAAATGTTGTATTACAATACGATACTATTAACTACTTTTAATATTGGTATATTGTTATTAATATTCGAGAGTTTAAATAATGAAAAATATAATCTGCGGAACAATACGCCTTAACTATTTTTTATATGGGACTTCAAAATTAACGCGTTAGGCCCCCAAATATCTTAAACCGCCACTGAGTGTTGAAGACGAAAAAATATGAATAAATGCCTGTTATATTTCAAATATTTGGTGTATTCCATTAGCAAGTTTTCCCTATTTTGACAGTTTATGACAGTGACAGATGATTATGTTAATGGTGTGTTCCGTTTACCCTCTCTAAATTCTAAATAAACGTTTCTTCAGAATTTTACAAAAAATAGAAGATGTTGGTAAATAAAGAAGAAGGAAACTCTTCACTGATTACTACGCTATTATTTTAAAGATTTATACTAGACTGTTTAAAAAACGTTTTAAAAATAAATCATGGTAAATAAAACAACTTTGAACATCAAAAAGATAAAACTCTATTGGTTATTTTATGACTGGAATTTAATGTTTTATTACTGCTTAACAATGTAAAAAATATAGACATCTTGAGACTTTATTGCTTCAAGTAGCATTAATATCGCTTTTTATCTCTTCATTTCTTCAAACTTTTAGCGTAAACATCCATCAGACGTCACAATGTAGCGCTATTGAATTGTATGTTATATTAAATATGAGATTTTCTCTTTTAAAAAGCTCAAGTTTTACGGGAGTTTGTAAATATTTTTTTAATGAGTGAGTAAAAAATACATTGTGAACAGTATTGTACCTACGTGATACTTGATTATCATAAAAACTTTTAGCAATTATTGGTGTTCAAACGAAACGAAATGCCGCCTACTATACTACCAAAATATCTCGTTACTCTAGTGACATAGATATTTAGTAATCGAGTGTTGTTTAATGGGTGAAGGAAGCGTGTTGTTTTTTAACTCTACAACAAGCCAAGAGGCCCAATTTTAGTAGTTAGTGAAAGACGATATTATAGAAACACATAGGCTCAAGAAAATTACATATATCATAATATAGTGGCTTCACCGGGATATCGAACTCAGAACCCCCGATATAAGAACCCAGTCCCTTTCATATTAGAAAACGTGTGAGTTTTTGTAATGTTATTCCTTTCCTCCCATATTCTAACTCATGAAATAAGGAGAGCCACATAATTTGCCTAAAGTGAACATTGTTGAATAATATAGAATTCACCAGAGACACGTGCGATGTCAATTAATTAAATACAATAATGTTATCCAGCCTTTAATTAACTACGTAATTACCCAAGTTTCTCTGGCTAAACTGGAATATTAATCATGAGAACTATAATTTACAGTAATTTTTATTTCAAAAAGATGTTCATTCAATTTTTAATTTAATTTTATTATATTTTATTGAGGAGAAAAAAATAATTACAGTGTCAAAAATAAAGAAAAGCTAAGTAACCAGTTTTTACATTAATATAGGTGTATCTTATTTTTTTTTGTAAAATTTAAGTCAGTTAAAAAACCTTTATACTAGCCATTAGCAGAATATAATATCTACAATCAAATCTAAGAAATATCATCGCTTGAAATACAGTAAATAAACATGTATAATTAAACTTCTATGAAATTTAGTACTCACTCCCAATAGCATGGATCTATTTTCCCTCCACAATCCACAATATCCCAGAACTGAAGCCAGAGCTCCTAAGCAACCCGCTACCAGGAGCACATATGCTGCCATCGGGTAGGTGATAGTGCTCAGCAAGGAGACATATTGATGCTTGTCTATGACTGTCCATAGTCCAACGGAGAATACTGCCAGTCCAGCGAGCTGTGAACAAAATAAGAACAAAATATATTAAATACGCCATCAAAATTGTCATAAACACGGTTGTGCAAATGATTATTATAAACATTGAATGATTTTATTGGATATGATTATAAGATACCACAATCAAATAAAACAATGTCAACGTCGATCAAACAATCAAACGTCTTTTGTTTTTTTAATGTTGGATACAATGAGTATTAGATTTTCCGAACAATGAATTTTAAAATTGGAATAACGGACATGGAAATGTTTACATCAAAAAATACCCATATAAAATATGATTTTAAATTATTTAAAAAAAAATTATGATTATTATTTCGTTTTGCTATGTTATGTTCCAAACGCAGTAAACGTAAATTAACGTCGGTAAAAAGATGTGAAGCTAAATATAGGTAAGTAGTAAGTACTGTAGGTACGTATTCTACGTCAATGTAAAGATTATATTAAAATTATTACAAGATAAAAAGAACTTTATATACGAGTACCTACAACGTTTTTAAATTTTCTGTTGAATCATATAAACTTGATTTGGCTAACTTAAACGATCAAAAAAATTTGTACTTGGTAGAAATAATACTGAAATGTCATTTTGACATGTCATTGATTTCCATAGTAACGCAAGTATATATTAATAATTTAGTTGCTAGGACCCCAAATCCCTAGCATCCAATAATGGCGTCGAAATAACTTTTCATACAAAACAGAATTAACTGAAAATGAATTCAATTCTACTTAAAGATGGCTAAAAGTATTAAAAAATGCATTGGAATCGTGTTCTGATATATTCTAAAAGTTTTTAATGTCTAGCTAGTCGGGAAGTTAGTTAAAAATCGATTGCAAGATTTGTACCGGACAAATAAGAATACGAGCTAAGAAAAATGTTGTAAATAAATAAAAATAGTCCATCGTGATACTATTAATCACACTGTATCAATTTATAGTACTATTAAATTATTGATTGCTTAGCATGCAATTTTCAATTATATGTACACAATAATCCCTAATTTCTAACCAAATTCTAGCGTATCAGGTTTCAATCAGTGAGAACACTTTAGCGTGATTAAAATCAAGTAACCCCATTCCACATATTGTGATCTTATAGTGTATTGAGTGTGGTTGATTAGGCGAATTGAATACACTGGTAGGTGTACGTGTCTATACCTACACCCCGCATGTAACCGCAGATATATTAATTAAGCGAGAACTAGGATATACTTGGCCTTGGTTTATGCTGTATATGAGAACAACGCCAAATAATACCAGAAAACCATAAACAACAGTGAATTAATCACTTTAACGGTGTTAACTATAATTAAATAAATAATTAATTAAAATCGTTATATATTCAAATAATTAATATCTTGATATATATTAATTAATATGTATAAATTACTAGCTGAAGTACCCGGCTTTGCACAGGGTCGCTTCGTGGTTATACTTATCTTAGATATTTAAAAAAGAATAAGAGGTAATTATTTTTTTTAAATTGAAATATCTGTGTAATACAATATGGCAATATGAAAATAATTCTAATAGGAGTAAAGGTCAAACAAAAGAACACTAAATTAAAATCGAATCCAAAATATGCAAACGTTATTAATGTAGTAAAAAAAATCAAAATTGGATGGAACAAACAAATAACAAACTTTGTATTTTATATAATACTAATTTTGAAACCTTATGGGCATGCACACAGCAACTGACAAAAGTTTCATCGCAATCGGATGAATGGTATAGGAACGCATACGAATAGAAGAAGAAGATGATTTTCTAATTGAGAAATCTTCGTGGGCATGCGCACGACAACTCACCAAAGTTTCATTGCAATCGGATGAATGGTATAGGAACGCATACGAATAGAAGAAAAAGAAGATGGTTGTACTAATTCAGAAACCTTCGCAGGCGTGCGCACAACACTTGATCAACATTTCATTGCAATCGGATGAATGGTATAGGAACGCATACGAATAGAAGATGACAGAATAAAAAAAGAAGACGAAAATAGTTATATCAATTCAGAAACCTTTGCGGGCGTGAGCACAACACTTGATCAAAATTTCATTGCAATCGGATGAATAGTATAGGAACGCATACGAATAGAAGATGATAGAATAAAAAAAAAGAAGAAGAAAATAGTTGTATCAATTCAGAAACCTTTGCGGGCGTGAGCACAACACTTCATCACAATTTCATTGCAATCGGATGAATGGTATAGGAACGCATACGAATAGAAGAAGAAGATGATTTTCTAATTGAGAAATCTTCGTGGGCATGCGCACGACAACTCACCAAAGTTTCATTGCAATCGGATGAATGGTATAGGAACGCATACGAATAGAAGATGACAGAATAAAAAAAGAAGACGAAAATAGTTATATCAATTCAGAAACCTTTGCGGGCGTGAGCACAACACTTGATCAAAATTTCATTGCAATCGGATGAATAGTATAGGAACTCATACGAATAGAAGATGATAGAATAAAAAAAAAGAAGAAGAAAATAGTTGTATCAATTCAGAAACCTTTGCGGGCGTGAGCACAACACTTCATCACAATTTCATTGCAATCGGATGAATGGTATAGGAACGCATACGAATAGAAGAAGAAGATGATTTTCTAATTGAGAAATCTTTGTGGGCATGCGCACGACAACTCACCAAAGTTTCATTGCAATCGGATGAATGGTATAGGAACGCATACGAATAGAAGAAAAAGAAGATGGTTGTACTAATTCAGAAACCTTCGCGGGCGTGCGCACAACACTTGATCAACATTTCATTGCAATCGGATGAATGGTATAGGAACGCATACGAATAGAAGATGACAGAATAAAAAAAGAAGACGAAAATAGTTATATCAATTCAGAAACCTTTGCGGGCGTGAGCACAACACTTGATCAAAATTTCATTGCAATCGGATGAATAGTATAGGAACGCATACGAATAGAAGATGATAGAATAAAAAAAAAGAAGAAGAAAATAGTTGTATCAATTCAGAAACCTTTGCGGGCGTGAGCACAACACTTCATCACAATTTCATTGCAATCGGATGAATGGTATAGGAACGCAAACGAATAGAAGAAGAAGATGATTTTCTAATTCAGAAATCTTCATGGGCATACGCACGACAACTCACCAAAGTTTCATTGCAATCGGATGAATGGTATAGGAACGCATACGAATAGAAGAAAAAGAAGATGGTTGTATTAATTCAGAAACCTTCGCGGGTGTTGGCACAATTACTGACGAAAGTTTTTTTGCAATCGGATGAATGGAATAGGAACCATACGAATAAAAGAAGATATAATGAAGAAGAAGAAGATGGTTGTACTAATTCAGAAACCTTCACGGATGTTGGCACAATCACCGACGAAAGTTTCATCGCAATCGGATGAATGGTATTATAAGGACCAACAACTGACGAAGGTTTCATTGCAATCGGATGAATGGTGTAGGAACCATACGAATAAAAGAAGATATAATGATGAAGAAGAAGATGGTTTTTCTAATTCCGAAACCATTGCTAGTGTGCGTACAACAACTGACGAAAGTTTTGTGGCAATCGGATGAATGGTATAGGAATCATACGAATAAAAGAAAATAGAATGATGAAGAAGAAAATAATGATTTTTCTAATCCAGAAACCTTCGCAGGTGTGCATACAACCACTTACCAAAATTTCATCGCAATCAGATGAATGGTATAGGAACGCATACGGGACAGTTAGACAGGCAGACAGACAGACAGACAGACATTCATTTTTATATATAAGATATAGCCTATACTCTTCGCGAAAGTGCAAGCAATAAGTTGAAAAAGTTTTATCGCAATCGGATGAACGGTATGGCAGCGCATAAAATACGAACAAACAAACAAATATTGATTTTTATATATTAGAAGATGATATAAATGTATACGGTTTGTATTGAAACTCGATGTGAGCGTGTTTTAAAAGTTCTTAAAAACAAAACTTATCGACAAAATATCAAAAGGGGAAAAAATAGACAATCGACTAACAAAATGTAATAATTTCATATAATTATTTATTAAGAGTATCTTTTACACACTACATTTCAAAATGTGATTTTTTAATAACACAACTACTAAGTCAACATCGGATATTATTATTTCAAAATTTTAATAAATAAACTAGGTATGTAAAACAATTATCAAATGTACATATTATTTATTAAGGTTTTATCTATTTTCGAAGAGACGACAATTAATGTAAGTAGGTCTGAATTTATATTTCGGCGAATCAAATAGTGTGTTTTGTGTACCACACCAAAACTAATCATAATAATAATTGGTCAATAAACTAATTTATACTATTTATTTTTGTATATTATAGAATAATATAACATATTATGTGAAACTGGTGGGACTGAATGATATATAAGTATTTGAAAAAATGAAAAGGAAGAATAATGTGAAATAAAGCTTTTACAGAAAAGCGTTAATAAGTTTTTGAAAATAAAATATTATTGAATGAAAAATAACTGTGCTAAGAGATTAAATATGAATTGATAATGAGTGCCCTAGTATATCTTGGTAGGAATATATTTGTCAGACCCAGAATGCGAACCTGGGACCCACGACATTGACGCTTTTAGTCACTCGGCCATCGCGGGCGTCTGGCAAACATACATATTGTTTTTCAATGTGTGTTTGGAGCAAGAGTATGGACCTAACAGGTTGAGCATGTGGCTAACATACATTTCTTGTAATAAGAAAAATCTATTAATACGAACCTTTACTCTATGGAGGCCCATATTATGAACATGTTAGGATCGCACTTGGTCAAAAAATACATTTAAATTTAACGTGAATACTGACAACACACGTAAAATATTGGGTAGATCTTGAATAGTAAATTTTCTTATAGAAACATTTTGTTTTGTGAAAGTCTATATTATAGGTAATTAATATAAACTTTTTCATTAAAAAAACTGTCACTTGTTTAATATAAATAAAATATATTTGAAAGTACGTTTATAATTTTATTTTGAATGACGTAAAAAAGTGTGTGTAAAGTGAGCCTTTAAAAAAATATTACGACGATCTGTCAAGACAGCGCAAATAAGTAAATATTCTTGAGAAATAAAAACCTAAAACCACCCCGAGCAAATATTACTTCCCTGATGTATAATTCTTATTTAAAAAATATTCACTTCCCCTTAAAAATGTAAATTAAGCGTTATTCTTTTCAATCGGTTTTTCGTCCTTCGCGTTCGCCACATAATAAAAAGTTCTGTAAAAATGTCAACGTTATTAGATTTCCATTCCTCTTACTGCTGCCAAAATTCAATAATAATAGTATACATTTGACAAAAATATTAAGTAAGTTAGGTATTATTTTATTATTATTATATAAAAATGACAGTGCACAATATTGACCAATACAATTCATTAAATTAGCCAATGCTACATATCCGTCGTGGATATATATGGGACGGAACAGTCACAGTCTACAAAACAATAACATTTTGATGATGGCAGACGACGTATTGGCCGAATACGTGCAATATAAATGGAGGTGCTTGATTTTAAGACAATGTAATGTATTGGATAGAAACTTTCTAGAAAGGGATTACAGTGAAACCCCGATTCTACGGTTTTCAAGGGACCCTAAAAAACGATAAATGCGGGATACTTATATAATTTAAAAAAAAACTAGTAAGTATTTCTCATGGATTTTTTTCGACGCCTTGAATTATTTTCAGTTTCTCAGCTAGAGTTCTAGTTTTTCTCATGGAGAAATTTTAGTTGCGACTTATAAAAATTCGTGATACGAGATGCGAGGCAAGCCTGAGCGCCGACCGACCTGTGCAAACAAAGCGACGCGATTGAAAGGTCTGTATGTATCATAAACAGTTCGACGAAAGCGAAATAAAAATATTAAACAAAAACGGTCAATCGGGATAATATTTGTAACAGGACCATAATATTTATAGGATAGATCGGGGATTAATGCGGGATTATTTAACATTGTTCTAATGGGTGTTTGGCGGGACTTTGGCGGGAAAAATGAACGATCCGTGAGGGAAAACGATTTATGCGAGAACAGTAGATCGGGGTTCCACTGTATTGGAAGCGGAACCTGGAGGAAGTCATGACTCATACTAGGACGTGGTATCCGAAGAAGAAGAACTATTACAATTGAGTCTTTAGTGCCATATTATGAAGATGATGTCCCGATTGTTTAAAAAATAAAAAAGTACAACATAAAAGTCAGTATTACTATTTTTACTACTTGTAAGTATCATGATAGATAATATTATACTGATAATCGTTATGAAACACAGATAGAATTTTCACACAAACATAATTTACAAAAATAATAGAAAATATCTATCAAAAATATTTCCAAGATTGTTATAATGTCGAGTAAGTAGATACGTATGTAGGAAATGGTTCCGCTATCGGCAGAGGTTCTTTTACCTTTTATACATATTTTGAAAGCTTTTTTATTACAACGATATTCGTGAAAGAAAGCTTTTCTATTTAATACATAAATAATACGAAAATAACAATAATATATCGGATACAAAAAATGTCCAAGAAAATTGTAAGGAAAATGCTTTCAATTTTATAGAACTATTACGTTGACATTTTTACCATAAAAAGTAAAATATTGATACCGAAAGAGCACTTTCAGTAAAGGTGTTCATAACGTAGAATTCTACGCAGGAATCCTTCAATGCATTTGCATTTTGTTTTCCCAGAGGAATTCCCAAAAAAGTGAAACACATTACGTACGTTGAGTGGAGAGGCATCGCGATAAGTTAAACGAAAAACTGACACGTGTCAAAATAAGAAAAGGTATTTTTTTTATTTATTCAAATGATTCCGGTCGACGTTGCCTATATTACGGGTTATTCCAATCAAAAAATGAATCGAAAAAACTCGGTTTGTATTTATTTCTTCGACCTCAACAAAACCAAATCAGTTCTGCTTATTTAGTTGTTTTGCCATTTACACAATTTTACAAATATTCAAAATATAACATTTAAAACAATATATTATTCTTTGTTACACAAGAATAATTATTTGCGAACATGAGAATTAGTAAGGGAAAATATAAAAATAATATGTAAATGTAGAATTTATGGGTCTAGGACGATTTGGCGCGGGGACAACTGGACGCCACGCAATTCGAAAATAAATAGACGTTAGGTAGTTATAGGTAAATATTTAATATTATATCTATATTTAAATTATTATATTATGATTTAATAGTTGGTGAGAATTTAAATATGCACACGTAAATAATGATTTAATCGTGCATATGTGTAGGTTCTAACGAAAAAAGAGTTTTTTATTTTTATATATAGCCTTAGGCATGGAAATTTTCAATTCGCATTAAAAAACATTATGTTAAGAGTAAAATGAATTAAAATTACTAAGTAGTAGATATAAACTGATTAAAATTCCTCGCCTACGTTCTGTATACGTGTCTACGACATTGCGGCATCCAATTGTCCTGGCGTCCAGTTGTCCCATTCCCGAATTTATTAAATTAAATAAAAATTCAGAATTCAGATTTTTTGTATAAAGTTAAGGAGGTATATGCCAATCAAGACAATATTACGCTGAGTTGGGACCTTTCAGATATGGCTGTATACAAATACTCGGAATAAACGAATTGACTGACATTGTAAGTAATATTGACGTCTTCAAATGGATAGGAAAGATACGAAAAGTTCAGCGTAACATTGACACTCTAGAAAGGTTATAGTGCCTATTCCACATCGGGAGAGTGGAAAAATACACAATTCCCAAGCTTATTAGAGTGTAGATCAATGGTATACGTAGCAGAGGAAGACGCCGTATTTCGTGGTTTATTATATAGTATGAGTGTAGCTCTTACGAACTTTTCCGGATAACACATATGATAATGTGAAGTCGGCACGTCACCATCAACCTGATGGTGCCGGCCTACGATACAAATTTTATAATCTGGCCAATTTGATTTTGAGTCGAACGTTTTCCGCATGATATATTATGGGTAGTTTATAACTTCACTGAACGAGGTATATATATTTTCAATTAACTAGTTTTTTATTCAACGAATAATTATTCACTAGATTTTAGAATGTAACATTCTAATTATTGAACATACATAATTTTGAAAGCCCATCGCTAATAGTAACTTAATTTGGAAAGCGCTACAGAGAGTATTACGAGCCATTAGTTAAAGTTTGTAGCAATGAAGTATGGCGCCTATAACATAGTGATCCATGTGCATGGGTGCGAAACCCGAGAGATGCAGATTCGATTCCTGCTGGGTGTCTTACTTTTTTCAAAAATATGATTGTATATATATTTGACTCAAGCTATTATAGCATCCTAATTATTTAAAATTCCGCAGGATTAATCTTTAACTTAATAATAATTAACTAACCTAGTTAACAAACCTAGTTGTTAGGTTTACGGTACAATAAATACCTAATACTATTCTCATATATCTACTAATAAGATGTTTAATTATAAAGTTAGGGAGTATGTACCTATTAAATTTGGCTTAGGCATCATGAATTTATAAATCATTGCGATACTGTTCCAGTATGAAATATTTTTAATAACAGTAGGTACGCCATGTATTTTAAATATATTGGTAAAAAGAGTACTGTTCGGTTATAAGGAATACAGCGGAAAACACATTTTGAAAATACCCAATATACTGGATTATTTGTTAATTTGGGCTAGTTTAGGTTAGGTTAGGTTGGGTTAGGTTGAGTTAGGTTAGGTTAGGTTTGGTTAGGTTAACCTAACAAATAATCCAGTATGTCGGGTATTTTCAAAATGTGTTTGCCGCTGTATTCCTCATAACCGAACTGTACCGTAAAAAGCATTATTTTTCTAAGCAGGAAATTCAATAGTTAGAATAAAAACTAAGGAGGGTCTCAGCAAACAGGGCAGTAAACCGAATTGTCCCACAAAATATTATATCACGCCCTAGGGACATATGAGAATTTTTTTTCAACCTACATAAATCATTCGCAGGACATATTGTATTAACATATGAGAGGTTTTACATTCGGTCGATAAACAAGTTGAAATTTACGACGCTGTCGTGAGAGATGTGACATTTTCTTCGGCACGTGACATTGCGATTGTTGCGACAATTTCCGGGAAGTTATCTCGATGTTTGATTCTGTCAAAATGTTTACTCAGATTATTAAAAAAGAAATGCGTCGCTCGAAATATTCAAGTTGTGTCGTATAAAGCGAACATATTCCAGGTGGAGGATGGGTTTGAGTATATAATATGAGGAACGCGGCTCGTATTGTGATGCAAGCCTCGGAAGTAATCATGGCTTCCAATCCTCACCTTCGTAACATGCTACTTTAACGCCTCTGCTTCATGTTGATAATATGATAGTCGCAGTTTATTTTGTGATTCATCTACCTTAGACGACATTATCGACGGTATCTAAAAGAAACCGCGCGCGCGCTTAACTTGCGTATGCAAAATATTGTGAAGCTTGTTATGTATTAAGTACGTAACTATTATTTTTTAGCATTATTATTCTTATTACTCGTCAGGATATCATAGCTGAGGATCGTGACCTGAATGATTTGGCCGTTGGGCAGCAGACTCATTTGCGGCTCAGTTCTATATATCTCGGCACACAATGGCATTCAGAGGTCAGTGGGAAACCTGCATGATACTCATAATTTTATCCACTTATTCATTTTGTTCGACGTCAACCTGATTCTACAGGTTACCATCCTCCTTGCGTGATACATCATCAAAAAACTAGAGAGTCAGGCAAAGAAACACTGGCTTGAAGAATATGCATGTTTCTAGTCAGTTTATCGGTCGCGTTAAATATGCCATATAATATACCATAAAGAGATTTAGAGAAATAAAACTGTGTATGGTTTGTTTAAAGGTATTTCTATTTTTAATATTTTAAAGATAAAAATAATGGGAGAATTTATTCTACCTAGTTACCTAAAAATATTTACTCTCTGATTAAGATAATTTTTTTCAAAATTTTACATAATTATATAGTTTTCGTATTGAAGTGACGATTTATATCAGTTATTTATTTATACAATGACATGAGTGACATGACTAAAGCAGAGAAATCATTACGTATGAATTTTGTAACTTTTATCTAACATATTGTATCTATCTTTATTATTAAAACAGTATCTAACCAGAAAGACTATTGAAACACATTATAATATTAATAAAAATGTTAACTGTATATAGATTGAGTGTGTGTGTATTAAAGATTTAGCATGGAATAATTTTATTTATACAGAAGCAGTTTACTTATATGTAAACATACTTGATTTTATGTTATATATATTAATACTTTAGTAACATTTAGCTAGTATTTAGTAGTAGATACTAGTTGCCATTGTAAAAATAAGGTAGTATTGATTATTTTGAACATAACGTAGAGGGATAATAAACTCGTAGGTACTTTTATATAAAGTAAATCGTGGGCGGAAAAACGAATTGTCTGAAGACGACAACTAAGCAAGCGTAGTTCCGGTTCCGGCAGTGGACCAATTGTCACTTTTCCGTTTCCGGTACGCTTTCTCAGAACACCAAGAAGATATTACTTTAATTAGTCTTTAGATAAGTTAGTAGATACTCATTTTTAATACCAACTCCGAACGTATTTCAAGGAAATGTTCAACAAACTCATGAAGACATTTTTAACGTAATAAATCACCCATGCTATATAATTAAAAATTGAATAGATTTTTATTATTCGATATGTATTATTTTTATTTACATAATATTATGACACAATAGCCTTGATTATACGGATTTAAAATATCAACATATCAAGATTTAAAAAAATGTTATAAAAATTAAAAGGTTTATTCCGGAAGTTAAGAAGATGTTTAATTTTTAATCAATTTTCCGGACTATCTATCAACCTAAATTATTTCTGATAATCGTAGATCTACTGTAATTGAATTTTTATCTAATATATAGGTACATATAGCGAATCATGGTACCTTACGAAAGCTCAAATAAACCGTATACTGCGCTTTGAAAGCAGATGTTTGCGACGGATACTGGGTATGCGGTGGGTGGTGTGACTTTAGGAGTAACGAGTAGATAAGTGAACGCACCAAGCAGCCTCTCTTCTGAGAGTGAAGAGACGACGTTGAAATATTATTTTACTTGCCTGGTATTCAAGCCAACTGGATTCCGGCGTCCTAAGAGGCCGCTACATACTATCTATAGACTGAATACGGTGGAGCTACGTGATGCTGGTCAGCTGGTGTAACCTTGAACGATGCATGAAGACTGGCGAGCGACAGAGACTCTTGGAGGTGCCTCGCGGTGTCCATATCCTCCAACTAAGGGGCGGATATGGCCGAAGAAGAAGAAGATATCCCTATATAAATAACAAATTTTACATTTTTCAATCGTTGTCAAGATGTCAAGACTAATTGTAATTTATTTATTAGAAATATAACAAATTTACCTTCTTTGGATTCCATTATGGAAATTTAAGCCGTTTACGCATTTTATGAAATTTACATATAATACGCGATGTGCCATGTATGTAAACGCATATATGGAAAAATTGAATCAGTGATCAAAATACATATGAGATTCAATGATTCGGAAAATTGCGTAACATGTGTGAAATAAAAGAGAAAAATTCATAAAAAAACATTGAGTATGAGATGAAAGGAAATCATTGACCGCTCGTGTCCATACGATTATTCACCCCAATAAAAAACGCCAAAGAGAATACAAACTAGAATATAATTTATTTATAACATATTTCTTTGGTAGAAAACAAATGTTTAATGTAGGTATTTTTATTAGTTCATTCACAGTAAGAGAAACACATGAATAAGTAAGTACTGTTATGTTAAATTTGTATTTTTTTATTTTATTTCATCATTTATTTCATCGCCAAAACGTTAGATGTCAATCATTATGTACAATCTATTATCAAAAGCCTCTTAAGTAAATATGCATTTATAAAATACAGTATTGGAACTTTATTTTAAGTATCCACCATGGCTACATAATATATATCTTTTAGTAAGTAATTATAAATTATAGTAATATCCTGTTTTCCTCACAATCTTATTTCATACCAAAATAATTAAAAACTTAATAATCGCTACTATTATATGCATGTTATTTTTCAATATGTGTTTCGAGCCGGAGCATGGACCCAATGGGTCGAACAAGTCACTCACACCCATGTCTCGTAAGCAAGGCCTATTAGAAACCTCTTAGTAGAGTGAACAAGAACAACATGGGATTGAATCGGAACACAATATGAATCGTATGACAGATAATCATATCGACACTCCGACACTCGTGGATAATTAGATCGATCATATTAAAAATAAAATGACGGAAGAACCGAAAAGATTGGAGTGGGATGTACGCGTATTCGGAAATTTGTATGTATGCAGTTGGCCGTATCACAATTCAGCGTGAGCTGTTGTATTGGAAATAGATTACCATGTAGTATTGAGATTAAATGCATATCTAAATAAATCACTTACAAATACGTAGTAAAATCACCAGAATACAAGGTAAAGGCAGAATAAAATATTATACAGTTTGTATTGAATCTATTGCAAAAGATTGAGGAGGCCAACATTCAGCAGCAGATGGCAGAGGTTGCTAGTGATACACTATTCAATGCCCACTATTGGATGGGTTGTATTCCGTGTCTGATAAATTCACATTTTTTTTCAATATGTGTTTGTGTCCGAAGCATATATCGAAAGTTGGGTCTAAATTTGTTTCTGAGTCTACTGTTACCTGATAGGCCCGTCACCTGAAAATCGAGTTGCAGTAACAAAGTGGACTAGGTTTTAATAGGTCAATAACAATTTTTCGTCTGTTATGAAAACTCTATGGAAAGAGGCCAATATCATCATTGGGTTTTTACAATAAACAGAATACAATTTTAAATATCAACATCAATATACTCATTTATGAATAATTACTTTCACTTTCATCATTCAAATGTAAAGTGTTAACAAACTTTGATGTTAACGTGACATTTATAGTATTGAAAGTATCACGCAACAATAAAGCCGCTAAAAGGAAAATTGTTTTCCATTTCCCCTTTTCGAGCGCGGGGAATATCAACATTTTCAATGAATTATTACGCGAAAGTCGAGACCACAAGACACCGTCAAAAAAGATCGGAGACACGGGAAAAGTCTACCGAAAGCATATTTTAGATGCGGCCATAAATTTTTCCAAGACTTGAGAGGATTAACCCTGGCTATATAAATATCTATTGGACGGGAAGAATGTATATATCGAGGAATTTTTTTGTTACAAACAAATTCAGACATAGCGTCTACATACAAATCAAATTTAGTCTCACATATTTTTCCAATGTATTTTCTACACGATAAATAGAATAGTTACCTAGTTCAAAGAAGATTTATATACGTAAGAGTGTCAAAACACTTTAGTTACCTAATATATTTACATTATTGGCGAGATAATTTTTTGTCTGTTATTAAAGTGGTTCTTGAATTATGTATTATTTACATAGAACACACATTAATCAATAACATTTTAAATATATATGACTAGTAAGTTTTGGACAGGCCTCTAGATATAAAAATAACTAACATAATAAAGGTATTTTTATTTTTTGAATTTTAAGAAAACTAGTGCAAAAGACGTGGAGAATTAAAAAAATACATCAAACAAAATTTTGTAAATATTATGTAATAAGCAAGCACACAATTTTTTTACTGTCGATTCCATACCCTGTCATTTAAGAATATTTTCTGTTGATTCAAGAAGCACATGAATATAAAATATGATTGAAATTTTGAAAGTATCTGGATATAGAAGTAAAATATATTTTTTTTATATTTCATTTTCGATTCACCTTGGAACCATTTTTCAAGGCGTTCGGGATTAATTTGATGGTAGTTATAAAATGTATCTATCACTTTATCAAGTCTTATATATCATCGACATAGTTTTATTTCATCGAGTATTAGTACCAAAATTTAACGTTTGAATTTACATAAGTTTAATTATTGGCAATACTATGAGGGATGCTGGGTATAAAAAGAGATATATCTCTGAAAAAGGAGCAGATGATAAAGTTTTCATGTCATAATTACTTAGAACGTGTGGGAATCTTTAATGAGAAACGTTTCCCGAAATACGTGCCATATTAAATATTTTTATAAGTGGTTAATACCAATTATTAACAGATTTTTTATAAAACCAATGATTTACTTAACTATTTTTTGAAAAAAAGAGAAGGGAAAATGCTTCGCATTTAGATAAAATCGGTCTAGTCTAGACGGTTAATACAAAATGTATACGTTAGAAGTATAAATATATTATTTCTTGCTACTATGGTTTTAACGAAATGTTGGCCTTCTAAAGTATTATGGCATACAGGTGTATACTATATGATATTACTAACATTAACACAACT
Organism: Rhyacophila brunnea; assembly: GCF_057557595.1. Taxonomy (NCBI): domain Eukaryota; kingdom Metazoa; phylum Arthropoda; class Insecta; order Trichoptera; family Rhyacophilidae; genus Rhyacophila; species Rhyacophila brunnea. Next base: position 27,725,532 of record NW_028233350.1, read on the forward strand.
ACTTAGATTAATAAAGTTGCCAAGAAATTGTTTATCGTCGTTTTGTTTAAAATTTGACGCGTCAGACGGTTTGAGCTTTGAATAGATTTAGAATATCCATTGTCTAAGTTTAGGGATCACAACTAAAAGTTAAATTTTGATAAGTATTATGCTCAACATTGAATTTAGCAAAGTTTAGAAATGTCTATGAAAAGCAAAAGTTGAAGCGAAATCCGTTTCATAAATAACAATGCGACGCGATCCGCTATTATTTTCTATTGTCGAGAAAATGGCAAGCGAATGAGAGAAGAAAAGGGTATAGTTTTTGCTTATATGTCCTGTAATAAGTGCGACGAAGATCAGAGACGGCATTAGACTAGTACTTGATTATATATTTTTTAAGTTTTTTATATGCGTAGAGTGAATTCCACTGATGAGTAACACAAAAAAGCGTTACGATAAACGAATGACTCTCGAACGTCGACGGGAAATGCCGACAACGCACGACTGCAAAATAATACTGCCGGAAAGTTTTGACGAGATAATATTATATGCGTTACTGCCTCGTATTAATTGTCACGCTCATACGCCAGTAACGCTACATTTCGATATACAATTTAATATTTAGTCTCGGCGACTAAATTATGATGAAAATATCCATACAATTATGAAAAGAGTATCGAAAAAGAATACAGTTCCGATGAATAAAAAAACTCCTATAAGTGGATGACAGCGTGTCCGAGAATGGAGAGCTAAAGTTCCATTACTGTCGCGTTTGTTTGAATATGGTTATAATTCTTATATAAATATTATAAAAAAAAATAAAGAAACAACAAAATATAATATTTTAACATAGTAAAATAAATAGGTATTGAACAAAGTTTAAACAAACGTCGGGTTATTATGATTTTTTTTTACCATTTCCCAAAGCAACACAGAATAAGGGTATTGATTATAATAAAAACTTAACTATGAAATGAATCAATAGTTTAATAATAATTTTATTGTAAAAAAAAATAACTAAACTATGAAATAGATGACTCCAAGTTTCTTTAAGTTTTCTTCTTCGTTTACGTACATGGTTGTAGTAACAGACACATTTTCTAGTTAGTAGCAACTACAGTTAAAAGTTTATGATTATATTTTTGCAAAAAAAAATGATAAGCAGATTAAATTAAATTATGATGTATCACTTAAAAGAAAACATAATCTAAAACATTTATTTTAAATATGATTAGAACCAGTTTAATAGTTAACATTATTTATAGGTAAGTAGGTAAGTATTTATGTAAATAGTTTTTTATAGACAAATCATGAAAATGTGCCTCATTTGATATTTGTACAATTTTTGGTAAGCAGTATTGTAAAAATATTTACAAGATAAAAATAACTTTTTATATACAACGTTTTTCAATTTTCTGTTGAATCATATAAACTTGACTTGACTAGCTTAAACGATCAAAAAAATTTGTACTTGATATAAATAATACTGAAATGTCATTTTGACATGTCATATTGATTTCCATAGTAACGCACGTATATATTAATAATTTAGTTGCTACGACCCCAGACCCCTAGCAACCAATAATGATGTCGAAATAACTTTTCATACAAAACAGAATTAACTGAAAATAAATTCAATTCTACTTAAAGATGGCTAAAAGTATTAAAAGAATGCATTGGCATCGTGTTCTGATGTATTCTAAAAGTTTCAAATATCTAGCTAGTCTGGAAGTTAGCTAAAAGTCAATTGTAAGATTTGTACTGGACAAACAACCACCGAACAAACAAGAATACGAGCTAATAAAAACATTGTAAAATATAGAAAAGAGATAACTTATCAACCATGACTCCATTTTGATAAAATTATTATAATAATGCAATGCATATTATAAATATAGATAAGAAAATTCGTACCAAAGATAGGCAAAAGTGAAAGTTACCCGAATTTAAATTTTATTTTACATGTTTTTCGATAGGTAACGTATGTATGAACCGATATGTAATAATAAAAATGTATGAATTCGGGTAGTATCAGATTTATAGTTCGGCTCTTTCCAGGAAAACACTGTGTCAAAAGAACAGGGGTGGGAAAACGTAATTTGGATAAAGCAAGAATATAGAGTCGGTTTTATTCCGAAGGGTCAAAAAAAGCTAACTCATCCCGAGTCGTTACCTTTCACGACCTTATTCGGCAAAAAAGGTTTCGGCTCACTTGGCATTCTCAGGAAGCAGTCGCATCGACTCCAATTTGTCTGTTATACGTCTACCTATTTAGATTTGCAAATCAAATCTTCACATCTGAATCGCCGGTCTAACCGTTTCCGCACATAACTGAATATAAAAAGAGTCCCCACGAATAATCGCAATAAGTAGGGATACGTTTATATTTTCGTTATGTATCGTAGAATTGATACTGTCGATGGTTGAGTAGATAAAACCATCGATAAGCAATAATATTTTTGAAAAGTATTAAATATATATTATCATTTCCACTTCAAGACTATCTAAGTTATTTAATTTCATGATTAAATAATGAAGCTTAAACACTGTGCCCAAATTGGCATGGTTGCGAGTTGAAGTCACATTGGTGTAAATATATATATTTTTTTAATGATATAATATAATACTTTATGTTTCTTTAGTGTTACGAAAAATTATGTATATTTCAATTATGTTATTGACTATTTTTAGAGTTATATTTTATACATTTTATGAAGCTTGATTGTTAACTCACTGAGCGAATGCACTAAATATGAAAAAAATAATTACATGAATGATGCAAACTGTCCATTATTTGTGAAAAATATATTCTTTAAAAATATAATGACTTCAATAATTTCATAATAAATAACAGATAATGTTCGAGTACATTATCATTATTTTGCTGATTTAGAGTTCATTTATAATCAGTTTTCACGGAAAAGACGGCAATAAATATTAATTACATATTTGTTGTGACCTATAATTGATAAATTTCGTTGTAACTCTCAATTATATATAATAAGCGTCATTATTTGTACAAACTAAGCCCGAATAATCTATAAATAATATTTATTTCAAATGTCATAATTAATACTATATCAAATAATATCGTTATATAATCGTTTTAATTATAAACACATTAATAATACATATATATATATACATATATGTGTTATAGCCTATATCGTAGGCCAGGGGTTCTTAACCTGAACCAAAACGTACTTTTTTACGTTTAATATAATAACAATTATCTGATTAAGGGCTTGTTTACACGAGCTTAGTACTAATTACTAGTATTCACTACTCGCACTAATACCGACACGTGTAAACAGACCAAAATACTAATGCTTATTACTAGTTCAGCCTGTTTATACGTGGTGGTATTAGTGAGAGTAGTGAGTACTTATGATAAGCACTTAACATAGCGTACTTAATTTTTAGTACCCGAATTTATTATGCCGTTATAAATTTTAAACGTCATGTTTTCTTAGATTGAAAAAAACCATAACTACAAAATGACATATTCACTAAAATATACTGAATGCAAAATTGTTAACAATTGTTATTTATCGAGTGATATAAATATGTTATTATATTCAAAAAGTACTAAAGGAATCCCTGACCTCCTAAAAGCCACTGCCTTCACAATATAATGAAATATTAAGAACTGCGAAATAGATGTAATAGGCCTTCATCCGGAGGTATATTGACACTGGTCAACGATGATCATCAACTTATTAATATATATAATATACACATATACGTCATTTATTTTGTTCGCTCCTACGCTATCAGTTGTAAAACCATTGGATTCTGGCACTTGATCAAACAGACATTGAAATTTTATTTTTCGGTTTATTGTGTTTTTTTAATTTTTTTTTATTATTTTATATATTATCTTCTTCTCTATTGTGAGGGTAATATTTGTTATAATGTAAATCTCATGTTGTGCACGTCTTGTATTTTGATTTTTTGTGTCCACAATGTTTTTTTTTTTTAAATAAATAAATAAAATACCACATATTATATTTTTTCCCAGCCGCTCACGGCTTCAGAGACGGCCGTTTTACTAATACGGCAACTGTGGATGCGTATTATGTCCTGTCCTAGATAAATATAATATCGTTTTTAAGTGCTATGCTACACCAAATACTCATATAATATATTCAATTACATCATTCTAATATACCTATTATCATATTCTAATATATTGTGAGAAGACCCATCCGTCCTTGATAAATGAATGATATGAATGAAGACATATCTACCAGGTACCTATGATATAGCAAGGGAGACGCATGACGCTTTAAATAGCGCGACATTGTGTTTTACTTTTACCCCAATTTTGGAGCGTGACAGGAAGTATGGAAGCGATGTGCTCATAAATAAAATAAATAACATATTATAATATTATTATAAAAATAGATTCGGCATAAATGATTATATTTTTTACGTTGTGTATTTATTATACGTGACGGCAAAAATATATTATTTAGGTTTTTATAGGGGCTTTGCTTTATTTAAATGAGTACCTAATACTGTTATTCTATGCTTCACTGATTTCCCTTATATGAGAAATATCGTTGGGATTTTCATTCAATTTTCCTTCCTTGATTTTATGTTCGGTCTGTTAAAATTTATCATCGAATTCTCTAGCGTCTCGCATTTACGACTACGGAATGATGCCGTAGTAAACCAATAATAACTGCATACCACCCATTTACATAATCTGAAGCGAAAATTTATTTATCTATGGCAGTGATTCTCATCTAAGATCCGCGAGCTCGTGCGAGGATCAGCTAAAACGCGCAACACAAACTTTTCAAGAGACTCACTTGGTAATTCGTGATACTTTATAAATTTAGTTTATCACTGCATATAATGATTGCTTTACGATACCAATTGAAACATGAAATAAATTAAAGCAATATAATATGTGGTGGCTGATTGGCAAATTCATTTTGTAAATCTACACAATGCTTTTATGAATGTAAGCCAGACGGAGAGTAAAAACGTCTGTAATTTTTACCCCTGTTGAATCGACCTTAATAGTAATATGACGTTTATACTATAGTCAGGTAGGGGTTCTGCCAAATTTTACAACATGTTTTAAGCATTCATTTCGCCAAAAAGGGTTGGTATGACATGTAATATTTTTAAAGAATGTCGTATATTAATCAGCCGAGCGGCTTAAGCGTCGGCTTATAATGTCGTGGGTAACAGTTCGAATCCTGGATCTGGCAAATACACATATTGTTTTTTAATTTGTGTTTGGAGTGAGAGGATGGACCTCTGTTTATACAACCTTCACTTTGCGGAGACCCACATGGGTCTTCTAGGGATCGAACATGGTAAAGTAGTAGTAGCATATTAAATAATATATTGATTTGGATATCGCATCAAACGTATCATTGAAGTACCTAGGAGAAGACATTTTGTAGCAAATATGGGCGAAAGAATAAAAATTGAGGAATTAAATGTTCAGTAATGAGAGTTGTCGCCTAGTGTGCACTGTTAATTTTCAACAGAATTACACAATGTATGAGATATGAAGCTAAAATTTGCGACATTAATCTCGTTAATAACAAAATGGTACAGTTCGGTTATGAGGAATACAGCGGAAAACACATTTTGAAAATACCCGATATACTGGATTATTTGTTAGTTTCGGTTAGTTTAGGTTAGGTTAGGTTAAGTTAGGTTAGGTTAGGTTAAACTAACAAATAATCGAGTATATCGGCTATTTTCAAAATGTATTTGCCGCAGTATTCCTCATAACCGAACTGTACCCAATAATGAATTGATTTCGGTCAATAGGAGAGTCAAGGGTTGCACCCTTGTCAAATTTAAGCTCCATATCTCAGACGCCCACCACAATATTATGTAAAAACTTAACTGGACTATTTCATCTACAGCAAAGTGTCACTTGACTCGTGTTTTTGAATTCTACAAAATAAATATTTTTTTACAAAACGAACGTTTTTGTTAATTGTAATTGATTGACTACGGAAAGTGACATCTAGTGTAGCTAGGTAGATCATTACATATTTAGGGGCGGCACATTTAAAAGGGCGCTGCACATTAAGGAAGAAATACGAATAATGAATAGATTCCGTAGACATAATATTTTTTTAACGTTTGTGGATGTGTAAGTATATAAGAATTTTCATTATAAATGCATCATTCTGTCTACGATAGATAACCATGTTAATATAATAAAATGCAGACGATAATGATATTATATAAAAAGGGCGGTAATTTGAGTCTGCTTATGGGCGGCACCTTACTAAAGTATGTCTCTACTTACTAAAGTAGGTAAGTACACTTTTCTTTTGTAATTTACCCTTCCGGATCTTAATATATGTCATCGTCTCAGGTAGGGTTCCCCGAGATTTGACATATTCACGCTTCAATCGTTCCGCAAACCAGAAAAGGTTGAAAATCACTAATCTAAGGGATACCTACCTACACGAACATTTAAAGAGCCACGTGTTCTCATAACAGGCGTTTAGGAAATGAACGTTTCCGTCTAATATACACAAATAACTCGAGGATCTGAGTTCAATATGTAACGCTTAGAAATATTTATTTACAGTATTGTAATGCTTTCGTTAATCATTTATTTATGTATACAATAAAATAACTGAGTGTGTATTCGCCCTAGATTAAGTTTTCATCATCAATATCATACACGTGTCTAACTATTTTAGGATTTTCAAATCTTATAATAATATATATATTATAGTAAGTTACCTTTTTTAATTAATTACATTAAATGTAATGTTCTTAGATAGAAAACACTATAAAACAACAAAGCTTGTAAACGTTACAAGAAACATAAACACTAAATCTCAAAGTACATACTGTCACACACCTGGTGTGACAGTCTCGTATTGTTACTTTGTTTACTAAACTAAGTGTCAACGCTCCTTCTAATTTTTAAATGATGTATACTGATCATAAACTCACATGAGGAATAAATTTTGTATAAAAAAAAATTATGTGAGCAAATATTGTATTTTTTTTTATTATACCGCTAAGCTATTTACGCAAACAAAAAAAATAATATCGGATACCTACTACTTTTTGAAAACAATCAGCTGAACAAAATTGTGCGGATATTTTTTTACAAATATGTGAGGGAACGTTGCTTGTATTAGGTACTGTTTACATTTTAAAGTTTTGAAATTATAGAAGGTTGGTAAAGAACAGTAATTTATATAGTAAGCAATTAGAATTATTAATGATTTATAATTGATACCAAAACACTGTATTGAAAGTAAAATGTGATTAATTTTGAGATGGATGAATGTAAGATTTAACATATAAATTTAACATTTTCAATAGTCTACGAAGTTATATAAATCAAATAAATTTTAGAAGGCTTATTTGGGTATTCTAGACCTAATAATTAATAATAATATTACCGGTTGCATTTTGTTAGAAATACAATACGTGTAAGTAATTCATAACATAAATCTGTTATACCACAAAATTAGTTTAGTATTAAAGATGAGATGGATAAGGAAAGTTACTGGGTACGCTTAGCGTAGGTGTAAACACGTCGTTAAACTATGTTCCTTTCAGAACAAACAACCTTCACATCGTAAAATTAAGCTTCTATCTAATTATGAAATTACTGAATACCGTTTTGGGAAACAAGTTTAATCACTTAATAACATCTTATGGACATGACGTGTTTATAATATGCAGAAGATATTACAACCATGCTATTTATTATGACAAGAGTATTGTAACTGGTTATTCAAAAAAATTAACTATTATTTAAGATTTATGGCGATTGATTAAGTCATAAACAGAATTGGCAGATGAATAATGAAAGACAATAGTGTGTAGCTGTAAGTAATTGTTTCTGTTTGCCAAAAATTCTGTATGCCTACTTAATTCTATAGATTGACATGTATACTATTATATGGCCTATATCACTGTTAGAACTAATACTGTAATAAATGTGTATAATATATTAAAAGACGTGATGATAATATTACGGTATTTGTATAGTATTATCAAGGATTGCAATACCGGTATTTCAAAACCGGTATTCAATTATTTATCGATACCGAAATACCGGTTTCAAAAATCCGAAATACATGTATTTTCGGTATTAAGAAAGCATAGTCACGTTTATGTTTTCAAAAATGAATTAATGTCATTTTTTCATTATTTACTAGGTACTAAATTGTATAAATTATATGATGCAAAAACGCAAATATATTGACTGAAACAAACAAAAGTTACATAATAACCCTCAAATATATTTATAGAAGTGTCACGATGAATTAACATATTTCGAAAAAGAAGATATTTGTGGCAAATATCTCCAATTATTCTACAACTATTGAACCAACGTTGATAGTACATCCAACAATAATGTTGTATTTCAGCGAGATTTTCCTATACCCGGACTAGTATTTTGTAAAAATTAACAGTTCTAAGATATTATCATCTATACATATTTATAAAGGTCAACATAATAAATGTTGAAGATCGCAAAAAAAAATTGTATTTCAAATAGATTTTAATAGTTATATTTATTGATAGATAATTATTTTTTTCTATAATAAGTTTTGACGAATACCGGTATTAATACCGGTATCGATATATTTATTCGGTATTGCAGTCCCTATTATCAACACAATAAAATACCAGTAAGGGTTGTAAAAGAACGAATTTAAAACATAATTTAAAATTAACTCTTTGTTAATTATTCTTTTTGTGTAAACCTTTCATAGAATTACAATAGATGCCGGTATACACAACTGAAAAATGAAATAAAATAATATACGCTATTGTCTTCTCTTATCAACATATATAATATTATATATTATAAGGAAGACGTTCTATAATAGCTGTTGCCTAAATATTATTTCTGGGGGCTACCTCTACACTTACAATCACACTCTTTAGCTCCCGCCTGTATTTTATAATAGGTCAAGATACGATTCTTAATTATATCTGTCAAAATGCTCTTTTCTTAATTGTCAAAATATTTAACCAAACGACTCTTAAACTCGGAAGTTTTTGTCATTAATTGAATAAACCATTCCTACCGTGGCTCTCTGCCAAGTGGAGTAAGAAAACCGGAAGAAGAAGAAAGTTTCAGTAGTTATTAGTTTTATTGACTGAAAATAAATGAAAATGCAAAATTTAAATTTACATCTGGTTTTGTATTCGCGAATCGTATCACGGCCAATTCACAATCGTAGTTTGAACTGTCGTGTGATTTAAATCCTGAATTTGATGTTATTAATATTAATATATACTATCATAATCTCATCTACTCTCGATACATTGCTGAATAAAGCCCTTCCTTTATTGTCTCCATCCTTATCAGTCATAAGTCTTTTATTACCTCATTCATTCCCTATCTGATTGATTCAATAGGCTCTAGGTCACTCTTTAAGTTATTAATATATAGGATAATGATATTTATCCAGAAGCGATCGATTCTTAGAGCGATATGGTCTGCCTATCTCCATTCTGAGGCCATGACGCATGTTTGTTTTGGCATTTGTCACATATGCCCGTTCGTCCGAACATGCATCTCTTCAAACATAATATCGAGTTACTTTTAGTTTTTAACTGATTTTGAATTAAAGGTCCATGTTTCACACCGATATGTTTTAGGGATAGTTCAAAGTCTTTATACTTTGTATTATGTCCAACACACTTGTTTGCCACCTTATCCATGGATTTATTTTTCAATCTCTGTGTAATATGTCCAGCATAGATTTATCCATACCATATTGTAACATAGATATACATACGTTGACTTCATTTAAAATTCTCGTATTTAGAATAATACGTTGAGCATAACGCGTAAAGATCACAAAAGAAACCAATGAAATACATGATATAATAAAGGTCAATATACAGATAAAATGGCAATAGGCAGTATATGTCGCTCAGCGAGTGGCGAGTCGCCAATATGAGATTTTATACAACTTGTCACAATTACCAGTTTCTAGTAAAAAGCTACTTTATTCTTATTTCTAACTCTTATATGCCTATTATATATTATATATATACTTATATAGAATTTCGTCAATATTTCAGTAAACTTATAAGTATGTACGTATTATCATTCTGAATTAAACAATAAAATTCTCTTGAATATCACAGTCCGTTTGAGGCACATCAAACATCAAGCGAGCTTGAAATTGAAAGCTCCCCACAGAGAGCGGCTGCCAAAGCTTTTAGTCCGTAATTATTTACCGACACTGCGTCAAGTCGTCAGCGGTCGCGCTGGATATCCGGTGAGTGTAATGAGCGAAGCTTTTGAAATCTCAAAAATAAATTATGAGTCGATGAAAACATGGTATCTGTCAAACAATATCGTCAGTAACTATTGCCGTTGATTTAAATAGTTATATAAAACCCAAATGCATCAGAAATGTTATTCTACAATCCTTGCGTTATAAGTAAATACTTATGAAGTAAATAGTAGTCGTTTAATAATTAATTGTATGAGTTAGTCACTTATTTTCACGACATTGCAAGTTAATTGAATATATGTTACTGACATTAAATTTGATTATATACTATTCTAGAAACCAAGCACGTCTTGTTTTTAAACGGTGCTTGCGGATATTATAACGTCTTAATAATTAGGTATAGTGAATTAAGAACGATAATATTCCAAATATTTTAATGTTGATCAAATATTTGTAATAGTTCTTAAGTAGTCAGTTAATCAAGAATAAGTTTTATTGCAACAATCATCTTTCACCTTTTCACCTGAAGAGGACTGACTGTCTATATGGAAAGTGAATTACAGTTCTGAAGATTTCAAATAGGTAATAGATATAGAATGATGGTGCACTTGAGACAATAGTAAAGTGGATGAATTTGAATAACCAAGCTAACAAATATGAAAAATAAAAAGCATGGGCCACTCGTTATTATACAAGGTATGTTTACTAAAATTAAATTTCAATGAAATCCTATATAACTGAGGAAAATCGTTTATCCTTTGAGGACTTCTGTAAAAAGTCTGTAGCAACGACACTCACTACGAAAAGGAAAAAGTATAGATTATATTATATGGAATCTATGTTAGTTCATTTATCGCTTAATTGTTCTAAAGATACCCCTTCAAATAATGAGTCTCACTGATCACCAAAATTTATTTTAAGTGAAAATGGGTCAACAGAATAATAGCACGATTAGGAAGCATTCACTCGTAATTGATTCCCAAAATCATTGTAAAGTAATTTGTTTATACGGAAAATTTTGGAGATTCATTTAGATTTTTAAACCATTATAATTTGCAAATGATACATGACGTGCATCAAGCGTAGTTTGAAATTATATTATTTGCCATTTTTTTTATTATCTGAAGAATAAAAGTTTTTATAATAAAGGAGGATCCGATCGATTGCTGTATCGTTTATGTTATTATTCAATTTACAACTTGTATGTAATAAAAGGAGGCTAATCTAAATAAAAATATTGTATTTTATTATCGGAGTAGAATTTAGGTTCACCCGCACAAGTATTGAAGTTTTGGTCACATCAAGCCAGCTGCCTAATTTAAAAGCCTTTATAGTACGACAGTAGTTGTTTGTCCAAATTAGTAGCTTAACTAAACTTTTTGTCGAGTCTATAGTACTTACCTAATCAACATACGAAGCAAAACCATCGTTTGCCAACATTTTTATTAGGTACATTTATTATCTTTGTGTGTCATTTAAGATCAGAGTTTCCATTTTTTCGGGATACCACCCAATTTTAGAGTACTCCAGCAATTTCCAAACTGGGGGTCGCACCTCCCTGGGGAGGCGCGGACTATTCCAAAGGGAGGCGTGAAAGGTTTAACACAATAATGTAGCCACAGGTTTGCAGTTTGCAAGTGCATAGTTTATAAAATGGCAGCAAGTTATAAACAACATAAAAAACATTCCTATAAAAGTTAGGTTGTTTGCAAACCTGTATGAAGATAATAATATGGAGACTAATTTTATTATACCTCATAATGCTATTATGCACGGCCCCCACAAGAGGGGGGCTGACAGGGCTCCAGCCTGGGGGCCCGGTTTTGCGGATCGACCAGTTAAGTAAGATAAACACACACCACAAATTCGTTATATTAGTAAAAAAAAAAAAATATTTGTAGTGTATTTCCTGTCTAATAAAAATGGCAAATATGCAAACAAAAACCTTTGTTCAATTTTGGTTGAATCGAACTGAAGAATAATATAATACGTTGTCAAGAAAAGCAATGCAAGTAGGTACTGCTACCATCCGTAACATCATATTTATGCGAAACGGAATTTTCTGCATTAGATGCAGTGAATTCCATATATCGAGCCCGTTTAGTAGAAAAAAAGCACTTTGTGTAAAAATGTATTTAATGAAATAAAAAGGGGGGGGAGGCCCCAAGATTAGATTGTTTTAAAAGGGAGGCGTAGTAACGTAAAGTTTGGAAACCTCTGGAGTACTCTATATATTTCATCAAACCCGAATAATTATTCACTTCCTGAAACGATCAAAAGTGTTTTTAAAATAACAACTAACATTTTGAAAATGTGATGGTTGATATTATACATACGTTACGTATTATATAAAATATTACGTGGCTACTGGTTAAAAACATTTAAATTCGTTATTTATTTTCATATAAATATACAGTTTAACCACTTTAAATTTAAATAATGTGAGTATTGGAACATTTAATTGCGATATTTATTCATGAAAAAGTATATAAACATATAGAGTGACTCCTGATGATTTCGACAGACATATTATATTATATGGAGGTGAGAGATATAGATTTGTATGATTGGGCTCAGTTTAGCATAAGGCTAAAAAAATAAATTTTGTGTGATAATAAAATTAAGTAGTATAATTTCTTGTTTTTATTTATTTTCTTATAGACATTTTTTACAAATGTGACATTATTTATTGATTCACATAACATGGCACAGCCTCAGAAACATACGTAGGAAAAAATTGTCTAAAATTCTTAGACCGATCGTGATACATCCACATCTATCGCATTTCGGTTGAGTGATTTACCATAATATAATATGCTACTAACTCATGTAAATTAATGTATATTTTAGAGGCTGTATGTATGTTCGCTTTTTAGTGTTTAATGTGAAAATTTAATTTAAATTTAAATTTGAAGTTTAAAGTGTTCTCATATAAGAAAATTTAGTAATTTTCCCGATCAGTATTTTATTTTTGATATTGTCTTCTCTTATAAGATATTCCGTATTTAACATAAATAATTTTGTATATCCACTACAATTTTATTAAATTTATTTTTAAGAATGTGACTAGATCTATCAAATTACAGTAAATCTAATATTACATAGTACGTACATTTTCTTCTACTTTTTCGTAACTATCAATTATTTCAAGAACATTCGCATCGTTTGACAAGAATAAAGTTGTCTCAAAACTGTCTTTTGAATTCTTTCCGCGAATACTTCTAATAAATTTAACCTTTATAAACCTAATAACCCGTAGAAGACTCTCGTACGTTTGAAATACTCTGCGAATAATAAATAGCATTCGAAGTTTTACTATCAGTAAGTAAATGATTGATTCTCTACTGAAACAAACTCGTAGTTTTTATACCTAATCAATTACTGCTATATATCCTACTACTTTGATCATTTCGTGATCATTTCAGAGTTTTATATTAGTTCTGTTTCAAGTCAATAGATGATAAATGACTGACGCGGTGGTACCGCGTGTTTCTGTCACGTATACGAAAAACGTCATTTGTTTAATATATCATATAGATGAATAATGTTGAAATAACGAAAAATCATACTCTATATAGTTAGATATTATATACAGCCAGATGTATCGGATAGATTCATAAAAATTATAAAATTTCAACGTAGAGTATGTTGATTGGTAAGACTTTTTATAACATTTTTTGTCCAAAATCCAAACCGTGATCCAACATTTTACTAAATTTTACATACACTACTAAGATGACAATGCTATATTATTTACTAAATTATAAGTATCTATACATAAGACAAGAAAATGTGCGACATGCAAATTTGAGCTCCGGTAATAATTATCAATACGGCATGCAGACATCGTATCTAATGGTAAATTTAGATGTACTTATTCAAAACCACGATATATAATAAATCCAGTAAGTATTAGGGCCGTTTCAGACGGGACACCGGTGTCGCGCCCGTATATAACAAGGAGGCCTTTGTATTCGAATAAAGGGGGGTTTGTATTATGTTTATGAACGCACCATAGCTAATGAGTTAACGCGTGTCCGGTACACTTTTCCGTCGGCCGCTACATCCTCAAGCCGCCTATACACTTGTTTTTATTACCGCAGCCAGTTTTATGTTCTAATTTATAACGCAAAGTTATGCGTTAACTCATTAGCTCAGGCGCGTTCATAAACATAATACAAAGGCTCCTTTATTTGAACACAAAGGCCTCCTATATTCTATCAAGCACGACGCCGGTGTCCCGTCTGAAACGGGGCTTAGTTTGTATTCGTATTTAAAGGTGACAGTAAGCCTTATATTTTCAATAATAATTGAGAAAAACAGTTTATTGTTATAAACAAAAAACGTATTCTACGCAGCATCCGCAAGGCTTGATGCGTCCGTGGATGATATTTATTACGCCTACACTGGACAATTGGAAATTGCAAGCATAAATTATGAAAGTTCTTTCTTAAGAATGCAATTGTACTCTGATTATTGTGATAGAAAGTCATACTTTTGTATACTTTTCTCATATTTTTTTCCATGTATAGAAAAAAGGTTATTAAATTAAAAAGATTTGCTTGTGTAACACAGAATATTTTGAGGTTTTAAATTATCCGATTGACGCTATCACCATGGTGTGCTGTCATAGTATTAATCGTTGACATCTACACCAAATATCAAGACAATTTTCCAAGTTTATGGTTATCATAAATATTTATACCAGGTGCTAACTACAATACAATAAACTCAAAACAATACAATTACAGCAGCATGCATTCACATACATCACATAATTAATAACAAATTTAAGGTGTTAATATTTTTAATATGTTTTTGACAGCTACCAGAAAAATATATTAATTGCCTTTCATAGAAATGAAGTTATCGATTATCATTAGGGTATAATATCTGTGTACGTTAAGAAAGAGTGTGTTTTGTAATGAATATAAAAAAATACATGTTTACATATTTTTTTCTGTAAAATAATAATATAAGTAATGTTGTATTATAAAAACATTGTAATGTACAAAGTTTGATTAAAGCTAATGTGCTATACTATAAGCTAACATTAATGCTAACAATTTAAATTCTAAAAATATTAAGCTGATTCACGTAATAAATTTACTTCGTATAATATATTGTTATTCCAACCAAATACACCAACTCAATAAAATAAACCTCTGTTATAAACCTTTTCAGGTAAGTATGTGAAGAATAATTATTTACAAACCCACTTACAGGAAGGATAACAACGAGTATGAAATGGAATAATAAATTTTAATTGTTTTCCATTTACTTTAACGAATATTTGTATGAGAAGCAGTTAAAATTAATTATCATCCGTAAGCACCTATAGTACGAGTAATTAAATGAGGAAGAGATTGCAATTTTACATGCTTATATTATTTTCTTTGGATTATTTAATGAGAAATATTACGTAAAATATATTTTTAATAAAAGACCTTATGGAATATTTTAGCAAAACTGAGTTATGTAACTATATGATTAAATTCTTTAGGAAAACATTTTAAGGGCCCCAAAAGTGACAACCAGCAACAATTAATTATTTGTGACGAAGTTACAACTCGTTTTGGTAGGGCGTTAGGGAAAAATGAATAAGTAATTATTGCAATATTATTTTTCTCTCTTGCAAAGATGTAACTTCTCCCTGACAGAGATTTAGGTAAGTACATTAGGTATTATTTAATAAACAAATTTCAAATAAGATATTTTTTCACAGCCATTTAAATTTGTCAACATGTCTAATTAATACTAAGTCTTTTTTTAATTTTATTGTGAATGCGTTGTATTATTAATTTAATATAATAAAACGCAAAAAATAAATTTTTTTTAGTACTTCTTCCACTTTTAATAAATAAATCTGGACCGATTTCGTCCGCCTCAGTGGGACATTTTTAACTGAATATTTTTTTACAAAAACAGGCATTTATCAAAACAAATTCAAAAGGTGACACAAATAATCTACCAGTTCATTGAATTATCCGTCACATCCGTCAATAACAAAATAAATAAATTAAAATTAATGAAAATTGGACATTAATATTTCATAATACATCGTTAAACCAAATATTCTAAATTATTAACATAAAACAAAATATGAAGCAATAATCACTTAGAATAAAACATTTCAATATATCACCAAACAAAGTATATTTATGATAAATCAATATTTAATAACATAATAGATTTGATTAATAATTCATTTTTAAAATTTACAATAAACAATATACAATATTACCACTTAATGGACCATATTATGCGTGTTTATACAATGAGTTATATTTCCTGCTATTTTATTTTGAAGTGTCTAGAATAACTCCTTATTATCTACGAGGTTATTTGCTCATTTTGTAGTATATATTTTGGTTTTATATAATATAAGTCTTTTTTTGGAAAATATGTCGTACAGTGTGTTTTATTTCTGAAACAATGATATGAAAATATTGCTCTACATAATAATATATGAAAATGCGATTTTGCCATCGTAAAAAATGATAAATTCACGAACGTTATTCCTGTACGTATAATATTTATGTTCCCTGTCAAAAATACAGTGATTGAAATATCAATCCCGTTCGATACGTTAATCCCGTAACAGGAGGAAATTTTCGAAAAATAATCCACATAATCCGCCGAGATGAATAATGAGATCGTTATCACTTGCGTCGCGCCAATTTTCGCTCATCCTTACGATGAAACAAAGGCGGAAGGGACCGCTGTGAAAGGTCAGGCGATTTTAACGCACGTTTTTAATGCAAAATCACGTCCCAAACCAGACATAAGGGCTCCAACAATTGCTTCGTTCGGGCCTTGCCGAATCCGAAACGCAACATTTGGTAGGACAAGTTTTCACCGGAAAATAATATATTGCATAAATAAGGTATTTAAATATATATCTAATTCATTTTATTTATTTTAATTTTTTTTTGCGAGGCATTTGCTTTTCTTTTGCATACCAGGTTGTATATATTTATAATATATGTGAGATAGCTTGCTAATTATATTAATATTATTCATTTTAATGGTAGTATTCTTTGAATATATTAAAATTACCATTTAGTATTTTAAAAAAACAAACGATACCATTTAATAATGATCAGTACCAGTTTATACGCTAAGAGAGACATTGTGAAGTATGATGACTTCAGAAAGTCTCTCTAAGCGAATGAAATCGATTCTAAACATTATTAAATAGTATATGTATCTTAGACTATAGATACAATATCTATAGTAATATGTATGTATAGTATCTATCTACACTTCACTTATTCTTCTGCGACACACGGCATGGGTGCTACGCGTAGTGATTGTTGGGTGACTGACGAAATTCGTGCCGTCAATTGGTTAAGGGGGGACATGCTCAGTGTAGGTAAAAATGGAACTTTTATTAAGTTTTTTTGTTAAGTAAGGAGTAAAATGATGTTAACGCGCGTGTTTGAACAAGTACCTAACCGATTTTTTTAACGGTACATGTTCAAACACGCGCGTTAAGATCATTTTACTCCCTT
Source organism: Rhyacophila brunnea (assembly GCF_057557595.1). NCBI lineage: Eukaryota > Metazoa > Arthropoda > Insecta > Trichoptera > Rhyacophilidae > Rhyacophila > Rhyacophila brunnea. The sequence goes on from NW_028233350.1 coordinate 27,743,245, forward strand.
CTTCAATTATAGTTTGTCAATTTATGGCTACGGCCGTATGTTGTAGCTTAACTACTGGGGAATGCCAAAAGAAATGGCGTATTTCAAAAAAACACTACCTTATTCTTAGGTCAATAATTATTATAAAGCAATCATTATTCATAGGACGTTTATCACACTTGAATGGTCAAAGATATAGCTTATAATGAGTATCTTTAGAATTATCTTCAAATGTGTTAATCTTACCCATTTTATGAATAATAAAATGCCTAATTCTTGTCAAATTTGGGATCACAGAGATTATCAATATAGTTTTTTATCGTAAATATTTCACTATAGTAATGTCGATATAAATTATACTGATGGTTTTATAAATGCGTTTAAAAATTAATAAATGTAAAAAATCCTAACACCACTGCAAATTTATGTACTGAAATATGACTATATTCTAAAACATTAGAGCGAGAGGTTTAAAAGAATACTATTTTATGTAATAAAAATACTTTATGCAGTCATCAAATGTTTAAAATAAATATAAAGGATAATAAGGCTTCAAAATTATATAAATAGATTATCTACAACGTTTAAGGTATGTCCAGGATCATGTTTTGAAAATAGAAAAAAAGCTCCATTTTGACCCACGCTGAGCACGTCCGCCCTTAATAATATGTATATCTCAACCTTTCTGATTTTTTTGGTGATGAGATAGTTTCATCTGTTATATAAACAACGCACTTTACTCATTGCAATATCTTGAATAGTTTTGAAAATATCAGCGTTTTGAATACCGTCCAATTTCTTGATGCGGCCTCATCGTACATGACACCTTATACGTACCGCAAAAAAAGACATATTTCCACAGCAAAAATATACAATGGAAAATCTCCACTCATTTAGCTGACTCATTTTTGCACTCTGCCATTGTGAGAATATCAACAGAGAATGGTCAGGCACATAATACGTGGTTCCAATTGTTTTAGGTTTTTTAGGGATGAATTGTTTGCATATGAATTGCCCATATCAAATTCCTCCCAGTTTGCCCTTTCAGGAGTGGATTATCCGAGTTAATAAGTCGGCCCTTAAGTCGACGACAAATACAAGCGGCGCACGGCAAACGCTCGGCAGAAGTTTGTAAAGCATGGTCGGGAATATTAATTCTCTCCCTGCTTACCTTTATGAAATATAACAACAGAGCGCGGTTTACGACGTGCGAGATTTCCCGTCAGCAAGAGTTGGAAGTAGGGTTTGCAAACCAGGAATCCCGAATCCCGGGATTGAAGGTTCTGTAATATCATGATCATGGCCCCCACAAAGGGGGGTTGACAGGGCTCTAGCCTGGGGGTCCGGGCTCAAGAAGGGCCCGGCGTGGCGAGTCAACCAGATAAGTGATATAAACATACATCACAAAATATCTCTAATAGTAAAAAAAGTCGCTATTTTCTTCAATAATGTTATTATTTAAAATTATGTTGTTGTACGATACCATTTTTAATTGTGTATAGATACTCAACAACTCCATAATTCAAATGGATTTACCTATTAAAATATACAAAAAAACACTTAATATACACATTAATTTTACCGCATACACCATTTGGAAAACACTACTGTAGAGTGTCGCACTGCCTTTATCTTTAGCGATAGGTAGGGGGGCCCGCCAAAAATTCTGGCCCGGGGTCCCGCTTCAGGGTGTGGAGGCCATGATCATGATAATAGGATTAGCTTTTAAATGATCCTCACCTAAAATATCCTAAATTAAATTTGTGTTCAATATTGAATGAAAATGATCTTTTGGAAAATAGTTTCATTTTGATCGCACGCTACTTACTGGTATAAACATATTATACAATAATAATAAAATTGCGACTCAGGTTTTAAGTTTTTTTACTATGTCCGATCCTAATAGGATCGTAATATGGGCCTCTACAGAAAAAGATGGTAGCCACATGCTCAACCTATTAGGTTCATACTCTGACTCATACACAAATTGGAAAACAATATGTGTACCTACTTGCCAGACCCAGGATTCGACCCTAGAACACACGACATTACAGGCCGACGCTTAAGCCGTGCGGCCACCATGGGTGTTATGGTGTGGTATACCTACATTAATTTTATCATTATTTATAGAAAAATTACAAGCACATTTTCATATTTCAAAAGTTTGAAACAGTAATAAATGGTATGTTATTTTATATTCAAAATATCGTAGACATTATAAATGTCCATTATAATAATAGAAAAAGGCTGTCTTACGATATGAACTGATAATTTTGACATCTACGTTTGAAATTGCGATATTTTACATGTTATTTTTTAATAAAGAATACATATATTTGTTTGTGAAGCATTTATATTCTATATGTATTGTTTTCGTACAATTATATTCATATTATTTCAAATAACGAAAGACATGTTTGTAAAATTTTATATTTGTAGCAATCCCGGATTCCCGAGATTGGAGATTCAAAACCCAAGGTCCCGGGATTGCAGTCCCTAGCAGGTAGTATTTAAGCTGGAGTATGGGCGTTGACGTGCCCTGAATCGAAAGTCAACCGACTATAAAATACGGCAACAATTGGCTTATAGACCTTACACACGTGAAAAAAACTGACATAATATACCACGTACGTTTTGCAAAGAAATAATTTTTGTTTTCTTCCCCTACTATTAATCTTTTATATCCCCAAAAACATAATGAACAAGATCTAATGTTTTATTTGGAATGCTTATTTTTGGCATGTTGTTTAATTACCGTTACTCGGTATTTCCATGACGCTTATGGCCGAGTGGAGACACAATCACTAATCACATCCACCAGTGGCGAAGACTCCATACTAGGCGATTATTTAAAGCCTACCTTCTTAAGAAAAATATTTTAAATTTTATATTGACATATTAAATAATATAATCACATAATAATATATTCAATATGCCCAACGACATCTATCGTATAATTGTCGTAATAATTTTATGATCTTTTCTACTATTTCAATAAGAACTATTTGTGGCATGTCTCGAAAGTTTAAAAAAATAAGCGATATCTCGTTTCGCTTCACATATTGTATGGATTACGTTCGCGTGAATCGAAAACTTTTTTTATATGAAGTTTGTTTCTCATAATTTCACGACGTCTGCGGCGGCCCATATAAATTGGTAAGCTCTTTAAGGAGCGCTTACATTTTACGTGCACATTTATTCAAAATAATTTATAAGATAATTTAAAAAAATAATTTCTAGGGATTCAATCACATATATTGATTGTTGTTAAAAATAATAAATAATTTATCTCGTGATTTTTATTTGTCAGTTAGTTTATTCATAGACTAAGACAATTTATTTATTCAGCCAATTATGTAAGTTGAAATCTGATATTGTATCTAAGTCTGTGTTTTAAATATAGAAGTATTTTAAAATGTCTAGTTTAGGGGTTAAATTATAAATTGTTATGGAACAGATTCACAACAACGGATATTTTCAATATATTTTGAGCGTATCTTGCGTTTATATTTAAGAAAATACATAATTCAAATTAATTGCTTAATTTTATACCATCAGTGAGCTTTTGAAATTTCATCGGTTTTTGTGTATCTACCTATTCATCAGTAGTTATGTCGGATTATCTTCTTATTTCCCGTAAATACATCTAACAAGTGTGCTTTCTCCACAGCCTACCTGTTTCCAAAAGTCACCCTTCGCCACTGACATCCACTGATAACCACATCCAGTATACGTTACAAGTTGGAAACATCCCATCTAGGCAATATAACTGACCTCGGTTCATTTATCCCGCATACATTCCTCACGAATTGACGCTCCGAGATTTGATTTGAATAATCACTGGTAGGCATGATCACCTTCTAGTCATTGGGGCATGTCGCTACCACAAGTAGGATGACCGCGATGTATACTGGTCTGGTTATTGTAGTAAGTATAATATTTTCTCCTTAGTCCATATCCGCTCTTTACTTAGAACTTATGGACACCACACAAGATTTTCAAGAATCACTCGTCATTTTTACATCTTTCCTAATATAAAACTAGATATAGAATATCTGTGAACGATTCCAATTGGTATACAATATCTTTATTACTTAGCTGATAAAATTAGGTGTAAATTATACACGGGTGATGGTTTAATTTGTAAACAACACAAAAGATAATTAATTAATATCTGATTGAAATAAATAAATTACTAAGTATAGATAACATTATTACAGTGAAAATATATTTTCCCAATAACAATTTTTAAAATTATTTAGTAGGCATTGATGAAAACGGTGGATATCTAAATACGAAAAATAAATGTGTTTGGGATCGTTGTTTGCTTTGAATTCTGCCATTGTTACTCACTACTATTTGAATTGTGTGCTTTTGTTTTATGTGAAGTTTATCTGAAAATAGTGGAATTGTCATTTTCGACTCCATTGTATGTTTTTGCGGTGAAACAAAAGAGAGTTAAAGAGTAAATTTATTATTTTATACATTGCAAAATGGAACAATTAAGTAGGTACAAAGCTTTGATTAGATGTATGAAAACTATCACAATACATTCAAAATACACACAAGAATCTCTGAATGGTTCAAAAATAATAACAAATAATATTGTGCATAGTTAGAAATCACATAGTACATAGTTCATCTAATAGCGTACACTAACATCGATAGATAATGGATTTATAGTGTATAATTAAATTAGCTTCGTATTTAATGTTATAAAACTCAACTGATAACTTCGTTTGTATTCACTTTGATTTTTGACTGCATAGCTTCCGCCTTCGCGCTTAAATGATTTGATGCAGTTTAAAATTAGAATAATACTTACACGTGCATGGATTTACTGCTGACGGTACGTATTATTGCGGCCATAACCAAAAATGCACGTGTTATTGTGCAAATTGCAAGATTGCATGCATGAATTAAAAAAGTTCGGAAGCTTCTGAAATTTTACGCAACAATTGGACAGATCAGTAAACTTGCCGGTAAAAAAACCAACTATACCGTGCAGAGACTCGTTTTGAGGTTAGTCGATTTTCACGAGCTGTCAAATAGTACCAAATAATGATAACATCGCGTCTCACTTACTCTTGATGAATGAAATTGGCGAAGCACTTTTATACAGTTATTATCGCGATTGTTAAAAATACACACTATTGGTGCAAGTAAAAATGCACTATTAGTACATCTCAAACAAAACAGTCCCACCAACGGATTGTCTATGGTTTTTATCACGAGACAAAATTTGAATTTGGAATAATAATATTGTTCTAAGTTGACATAATATCTACTATGACGTTGATCCCGGAACAAAGTAATATAATAATATTATTTTATTCTAAAATTACACGATCGATTTCTGAAGAATTCAAATCACGGGTTGTTAAAATAGCAAAATGTGTTTATTCAATTCAAATATTATTTATTCAGAAATAATAATAGAACGAATGCCACTTCTTCAGGATATATTTCGCTTTCGTTTGAATTTCGATTATGAAAATATCTTGTGAAATCTCCATTCTATTTTCTGCATATTTTAACGTATCGTTGAGATGTTTGGGAGCAAAATGGAAAATTATCAATTGAAAAATCCTTTAGGGCACACATTTTATCTTTTTTAAGTTTTCAAACATGATTTGTAATCTATTATAAGGGCAGCAGCTGCAATAATAGTTGATGAAATACGTGAATATATGATGAATAAAATAAATGGTAAGTATAAAATTAATAAAAGGTCTTGAAATTTTCTATATGAAAGCGTGTTATTGACTGGTACATGTTGGGCATAACATAACGCACAATGACACAAACTAAATAATTGGATAGTTGATAGCAATGAAAGTGGACAAGATAAAGGGTAAAAAAGTACAATAATTGATCAAATCAAGCGATAAGTATGGTATCAACGAGATAAACATCATTTGAAAGGTAGACCTAGATGCTGTTGGATAGACGAGTTAGTAAATGTCTTGAGGACGCGAAGATTCAGATGGGCAGGTCACGTTGGCGTTGTTAGATGCGATTGATCTAGAGCTCTCCAAACAGTTTATGAAAAAAAACTCTGTAGGTACTAGGCCTCTGGGCCGTTCCTAAAGGAGATGGGTGAATAACGCCAAGAATGACGCAGAGAGGGTGAGTGTGACCTACTGGAAAGAGAGAGAGTTCGGGATAGAGATTCCTGGAAGATGGTTGTGATGTCGATACGTTATATTAAGAATACTCAGTGATTAGGTATTCCATTTCTTTAACTTAAAAAATCGTATGGTTTAGTTTAAATTAATACAGTTATGTAATTTTATTATATACTTTTTATTCTGACTTGGTTATTGTCTCGTGAGTTATTCAAGGCAATTGCGAGGCGGCAATTTTAAGAATTATTTAATAAAAACTAAAAATATCCATCGTCTCATAACCTTATAGAGACACTGCGTGGGCGATTAACTTGTACACGAGCGCGGTCTTGCTAGAATTAAAATAATGTTGTTGCTAGAATGAAGAAGAATTGTACCGAAAGAAACATCTCAAAATATGTATTAATATACCCACCTCTAAAGAGATGCTGTATAATTCTTAATACCCGAGTAACGAAGTCATAATATTATATTATACAATGTTATCATTATGTCGTCTTTAACATTTTTTTATGTTTGCGTGAATATATTATGCATGTTACATTTCTAAAATTCCTACAGTTAAACTTAAGATAGTCTGCTGATTGAATGGTTTCATAGTTCTGATCATGTGGATCAAAAGTACATATACAGTAGAACCTCAATATAACGGATAAAATATCCAATCAATCAATGTGAAAATTGATAAAAACGTCTTGATAATGTTATACATATTTAAATCCAAAAGTCACCGGTTGTAAACAATGTTCTGCACATGATAATTACGTCATATCTCGCACACTCGAATACGAATCATAATTCCGTACTAGACGTTGACTGAACGTAGCACTAACGTTTGCAACGCTGGCCGCTAATTCACACAGCTCCACAGCAGTTTAATTTGTTTACTCGAAGTGAATAGATGCATTTATTACTCCATTCAATAAGTTTACAATGGTAAGAAGTAGATGAAACTGGCCCTGGGTATCATATTATAATAACTGAAAGTGAAATAGCAGATGAAGTTATGATCTTGGAAAATGAGGTTGGAAGTGAAGATCGCGAGGAAGAAGAAACAGCACACCCAAAAACAACGTTTTCGGTAATAAGACGATCTAATAACATTTATTGTCAGAATTCACCTATATTACACGCATTTTTGTAATTTTGGAGAGTAGATTATAAAAAAATAGCAGACTTCAAAAAGGCAAACAAAACTTGATTCTTTTTTTAAAAGCAGGATTACCGAAAGCAAGCGCGTCAAAAACGAACATTTACGTCACTACACAACGGGTGTGTCTGGATATATCATCCAAAGTCGAATAAATAGGATTTTGTTTGTGTTTTTATATAACGGACTTTCAGTTTTAACGGACACTCCCTCACCCGCATTAGTCCGTTACATCGAGGTTCTACTGTATACACAAAATAACTTAGTAGAAAAAAATATCATGCAAAAAAACGGCAAGAAATGATTAGGTATAAAATACATGTTATTTAATCACAGAAAATATGGGCGAACACAACGTATCTCAAAAACATAACTTTTCAGGAGAGGCAAATAACAACTTTATTCTCTCAGTTCTTAATTTAGAAATAAATTTTCTTATATGAAATATCCATTTAGTATAGTGTTACGTTTCTTCAATTTATCGCACTACACTTTCGACGGATCAGTCATATTGTCGGAGATACGAGAATGCGTTGCAACTTTACTGTGAATATTACTGCAGCAAACACGTATCTTGACTTACGAGAAAGAGCTTCAGTACAATCATCTGTCGGAGTTCAGTATTATGTATATTTACAAACACGTAACTCAAGATCCGAGTTTATAATATTTATAAAAGTCTTTTATTGTGACACGAGTTTTTGTTATTGCTTAAATCTATTATGTTGTAAAGCATGTTTTGACATACGTGTTAGTGGAATATGTGCGTATTCAAATTCTGAATTCACAACTCAAAACTGACATAAATTGAAATACATGTTTGTAGAAAATCAGCGACGATTTGCTTTGGTTAATATCGAACATGGTATTTTACCATTTTTACATAGGTACGCAATTTACCGTATACTATAAGCAATATTCCCTATAACTAAGGTGTGCGTGTATCAAAATCTGTCCGCACAAATAAATGGTTACAACCTCCGCACACAGAACTTTTGTAGACAGTAGTTTGTAATACCGAAATTGGTTGATCTACTGGATACGAATGTAACTTAGCATCGAGTAAAAGCATTGTATAGTTTACATAAAAATACAACTTTCATTCGTGATATAAAAATTTGACGAGTTCATTTATCTACGGAATAAAATAGTGAATACGGAAGTATTTAGTAAGCACATATTTTATTGTATTACATTTGCCTGCTGATGTGCGTTTATGATCTATGTACACACTATAAAAATAGATGGAACATTTATTATAAAAATAAAGTTTGATGGATTGGGCAGGGAACAAGAGAAAGTGGGAGAGGCACCGAGCAAGACAATGCGTGTGATGTAAACACTATTGGCGTTAGCGGCCATTGAAAATAAGTACTTAGCATCTTTAGTAAGATGAACGAGATTGCAGTTAAGAAGCTCGTACCCAATTGACACAATGGGACCGACGAAAACGATGTACCTAATTAGTATTAATTCACCATATAAGCGAGTAGGAGATACTTTGTTATTAAGCCAAGGTGATAGAACTTGGCTGCAAAACCTTACACACTAAAGTGCGTTTTTAATGAAGTTAAGAAAAATGGTATTATCGTTTTATGTGATGCTGCACGTTCAGACATACAGCACTGCATGTCGAAGCAGGTCTTAGTTGATTCCAAATGTATTCTATTTTAATATCAAATTGCATTTTTTTTTTTTATATAACTAGGGATTCTCATCGGATGCATTTTGAATCAAGTAAGACTCGCGTCGATGCGCTGCAACATCAGTGCTGTGTGTCTGAACCCTAAACGCACTATCGCCACTATTGTGAACATGCTGCATATCCAGGATAGTACTCCAGAATCGAAGGATGAAGCTAGCTGGAATAGATTAAGGATGCTATATGATGACTTTTGCCGATGACCGATTACACAGATGCTCATAACAGGAGAACTGCGCATAGCAGAACATAATCGCAGATGATCTCAAATGGTAACAATTCCAGGCAATATATAAAGAAAAATACATGCCCAGAGACCCATTGACAGTAGTGTATTTAGTAATAGAAGTGAAACAATCGCAAACACCCAGGCATTGAGAAAATCATATAAATATATTGTGTCCTCACCGGGTCGAACGCGGAGCTTCCGGATGAAATATATTGAATAGGTTCTAGTTATTTTACATGAGTTCTTCCGCGTGAAGTATGGAAAGACAAAGTAGACAGATATACTGATTCGTATTATTAATCGTTAGATTTATAGGGGCGCGATTCTTTACCCGGGTCAACCTCCATATGGATGATTTTTTTTATAGCTAGAATTTGTTCGATTTCTAGGCGTGCGTTTCTTAATGCACGCCTCACTATGTATTGTTGCAAGAGCGTTTTTGAGAATAATTCTTTGCAATAATATCGAGACTTAACACTAAGCTGGCAGGTACCAACGGCGTACCTAGTCTATACGTTGTGCAAGTTTCATCAATATTATCCTTTTAGTTTTTGAGTTATAACCGAATAAACTGACATAAAGACAGACACCCCAATTATATTATTAGTCGATGATCAAAATCCCATTCATATATTTCCATAAACAAACTCTATTGAAGTTAATAACTAACTTTTCTTAACTAACGACGTTGAAATATAGTGTTTAAAAATATTGAGAGAAAGTAAGTTGTATCAAAAGGTATTATTATATGGTAATAAATTAGGTAGGTACCTATATCTAAAATGTTTTAATAACAAAACCCACGCCAGCATTTGATTCATAATATAATATGATTGTTTGAATATTCTTTGATAATATACCATTCATTCTTCCTATGTATGTATTTATAGTACTACCTACTATTAATAAAATAACAGTTTGAAATGAAATGAAGAAATTCAATAAAATGATTTATGCCACTTATATTAATGTAATGTAATTTGACCTTTGCTGTGAGATACTGAAGAACAATAAAGTATTAAATCTTATTCTTCACATAGTTTAGATTTTAAAAAGTTTAGGAAGAGAAGAAATTGATTGCATAATCGTAATGTAAGTAATAAAATAAAATGAAATAATCCCGGGAACCCGTTCGATTTATTGATTTTGTAATCTCGGGATGTGACAATTTACAATTAATTTTGTCACGTATCAGTATGATTTAAAAAAGTTCTTAAATCCAGGTACATTAAATGTCATTTGGATCTATTATTTTTCTTATAATAGAATATTATTGTGTGATTGACATAAATATACGTAACTATAAAGCTTAATTAAGTAGTTATCTCAGAATTAATGAATATCCAGGATGATAAATATTATTTAGGTAGGTTTATTTAATGACATTTCTCATTATCAAATATTATTAATTTTTCAACACTACCTAGTTCCATTGTTTATGAGTAATGTCATTTTAATTCGCTTACAGAATGCATCAATAGTGAGTAGGTATCTAATGTATCTATAAAGAGTTTTTTTAAAATACTTTTTATAGTTAGTAATGAGGTTCATGTTATTTTATTGTATTAATTTGTTATATAAACGAGAACTAACTGTATTCATTGTCAGTGTGCATTTATCATTGGTTCTTCTTAGAGTTTCCACTCGATCCTCTGTTTCTCTCAGAGCAGAACTACCCCCAGATCTTTCACTTGGTCGCTCCAGTGCGCCGACGCTTTTCCTCTACGTCCATGTCATCCAGTCCACGCCAAAAAATATGTCAACAAAACTGCAGAATGCGTCATAAACATATTATCGAGAGCCATCCCTTTATCTGTAGTCTCTGGGTGTTTGACTGGTTGGTCCTGTGCTCTGTCCAAGAAATACAAAGCATTCGGCGCCAACACCACATTTCGAAGGCATCAATAATTGCCTTACGCTTCCTTGCTATCACGGTCCATGGCTTGACACCGTACAAAAAGATGGAGATCATTTTAATGACAATTAAAAAATACCAATGGTCAGTACATACGCATAATTTATGATGATGCCGAAAGGCTAAACGCCGGTCAAAAAAAAAAACACACTTAAATGGAATAGTACAAAATATAAATCAATTAGAATGCATTCCATTGTGTACCTTCGGTCGATACTAATATTTTATAATTTATTTTATTTATATTGTATATTACTGGTAAAAAGTAATTATATTAATTAAAATAAAACACAATATCCTTTATAGTACCTACTAGTTCCGCTCATTTTAATATTAGTAAGTCTGAGTAATATTAAAATAAGTGGAACTAGTACTACATATTATTTTGTTTCATTTCAATTAATTAACTTTCGAATTAATAGCTGCCATTCAAGTGCTTCACTAGTGATTGTATATTTAATTATTTTAAAAAGCGAAGAGTGTCAAAAGTAGATAAGTAACCGATAGCAGTTATATAGTAACTTACTATACTGAATTATTGCCAGAAATCGTTCTCAAATTGTTAGAACGAGGCAGAAGTGGTATAGTAACATACTCGTAGTATCAAAATATTATACAACGTCAATCTATTCTAATCTAACCCAATACTTAATAATATGATTGGTACAAGTCGGTTTTGAGGAAACCAGCGGCAAACACATTTTGAAAATAGCCGATATACTGGATTATTTGTTAGGTTATGTTAGTTTAGGTCAGGTAAAGTTAGGTTACGTTTTTATTCACGAATTTTGCATAAATCAGCTATGACAATTAGCGCGGTTCCCGCCTGGCTTCCCCATAACCGACTTGTACCATATGATTAATAAATTAGGAAAGAAGACCTCGTAGTAAGACGTTAGACCACCATTTAAATACTTTGGCGGTTGCTTTCTACAATAAAAAAATTAGTCGGAAAAGGGAAAGAAGATTTATCGAATCAAATAAAAACACGCACCAAATGGGGTGTTAAAGTTTGGAAACCCCGACTAAGGAGATTTAGGATTTATGTCCGCCCTTGCCTACGTAGATTAAATTAGATTCACAAAGGTGCTAATTCTCGGTACTGATTGTCTGTCTGAGTACTCATTAGCCAATTATACAGGTTGTAATTTAATTAGTCTCTCGCAATAAATTGTATCGCTGTTAATAAATATTCTTCTGTAGGATGCCGAATCTTCGAGAAAGTAAGGCGGATGGATATCTATATCTAGGGTGTAGAGCTAAATTTAATTTGAACGTACAATTCTGACAGAAACAATTAATTTGGTCCGTCGATCAACTCTGAATACGATCTGGAATATGTAATTATTGGAAGACCCTTGAGAGACACCGAGCCAAATACAACACAATACACACCATGTATAATGACTTTAATAGGCACTCACAGAACATGAGTGTTGTCCTTATAATATAAATATATAAAAAAAAAAACAGTTTTCATCATACGTGGAATAAGGAAGAAGTGGTCTATGATTACTGAATTACTTACTATTATTTATTTTTTCGATTCAATATTTTAAAAATAGTAAGCGAACAAGCCTTCATAAAGCTAAGGTATACGCTTCATAACTTTGCACTCCTGCTCTATGGTGACAATGTAGTATTTAAAAAATGTTTTTTTTACAAATTATATTATTATAATTTTATTTATTACTACATAATATTATATTAATACAAGTGAATATCATTTGATCTAATTTTATGCGAGGTTAGGTAATCAGGCAAAGAGGCGTATCAGTGTAGTAAAAACTGCAAAGTAATGAAGCGTTAATTCATACTCTACAAGGATGATTGACGGACCTGCAGTAAAAAGGGATGGGGGAAGGTCGACAAAGAATAATTAATAGCGAATAACATGTCCGAACAACATCGCCACCATCATGGTGCGGGATGCTGACAAATTATGTCAAAATCGTGACACCACCCTGATAGTTAACGTATTACAGTATTACACAGTATTGAGTTTGTACCGGCGAACAATAATAAAATGAAATACTAAAATTTTCGAAATCCGGCTTGTCACAACCACCATGCTCTATTTTTAAGAAACTGGGCCAAAAATCTATGTGAACACCTGTTCACAGAGACACCATATTATGTATCTCACAATTAGCGAAGTGTGGGTTTTTGTTGGTTTATGTTGAAATCACAAAGATTTGGTACCTACTGCCGTATCTGTATTTTGCTGGATAATCGCTTCGATTTAATTTATCGATTTATTTAATTTGATTTATAAATTATTTTTTATCTTAATATTAATAACTTGAACTTCTGATATGGTCATACCTCGATTTAATATAAATATAAATGATTTCAAGTTATACACATTTTTATTTTCTTGTAAAATCGATATTTTAAATAATATCAAACATACTAAAAAATACTAGAAAAAATATCAAGTGACTATGCTACCTGTCAAAGTTATTGTTGATGTGTGTGTATGTGTATTATGGTGTGTTGCACTACGTTACAGATATATAAACAAAGAAAAAAATATTGAGTATAATAAATCTATAAAACTTTTAGACAAAAATTACTTTGTCATACTTACAGGGCTCTAAATGGATCGGAACGCACCGGAACACCGTTTCGGTTCATAAAATCTTCAAAATTACCACACCTTATCGTGGAAATATTAATTTGACCATCTTAACTAGATATGTCATATAATAACAACTCTAACACACTTATTTTTATAAAATACACATACAATAATTAGACAACTATGTTAATATTTTCGTAAAATTATCGAGCGCTCCGGTTTGTAAAATATTCCATTTCAAACGCTGCATATCTATTCATATTTAAATTATAACAAATGATAAAAAGAGCTCGATTTATCAACACATTTTTTTAACTTTACTGTTTTATTAATTGTACGTTTATCGTTGACTTAAAAAATATTTATTTATCTTTTGAATATTTAAAGATACCTATACGTATTGATTAATTAAAATGTAAATACTCAGTGAATTGTATTGCATCTTTCGTATTCCATCGCTAGTAGGCTTTTTTGGATTTCTCAATTATCTCGATGTCACCTGGTCCTGATGCCAGTACCTGCACAGGCTTAAGTAAGTAAACATACCAACCCTCAACAAATAAAAAACAGTAATAATTACAAGATAAAAAGAACTTTTTATATACAACGTTTTTAAATTTTCTGTTGAATCATATAAACTTGGCTTGACTAGCTTAAACGATCAAAAAAAATTGTACTTGATAGAAATAGTACTGAAATTTCATATTGATTTCCATAGTAACGTACGTATATATTAATAATTTAGTTGCTAGGACCCCAGACCCCTAGCAACTAATAATGGTATCGAAATAACTTTTCATACAAAACAGAATTAACTGAAAATGAATTCAATTCTACTTAAAGACGGCTAAAATTAAAATTTAAAAAATGCATAGGCATCGTGTTCAGATATATTCTAAAAATTTCAAATGTCTAGCTAGTCGGGAAGTTAGTTAAAAATCGATTGCAAGATTTGTACTGGACAAACAACCACCGGATAAATAAGAATACTTACAAGCTAAGAAAAACTTTGTAAAAAGTAACTTACCATCAAATTATTATTTAGTCATTAATTTGTAATTATAAAATCTGTGCTCGTCTTTAGTAAATCAAACTATTGTATATTGTTTGACATGGAATATTTTGACCCCGGTAGATATTTGAGGCATTGAGTGGGTGTCTTCCCAAGACACGGCGATGTGAAGATTATTTTACCGGTTTCATTATGCAAGCAGGTTATATAACGCCGATTGATCGAACCCAATACACTATTTGATCTCAATTCGAATCCGGCGTAAGAAAAAGGATAACACTTTAAAAGTAAACACAAAATAAACAGATAAAAGAACATTCCTTACCCGTGTATTGGATTAGTAATGAAACAATAATATATATTTGATTCTCACTAAACATTTTATGTATCCTGAATGACGTTATAATATAGACATAAAAAGTTAGTACAGATTTATAAAATAAACCAATTTCGTAAAGATAAAAGTAAATAATTACAAGATAAAAAGAACTTTTTATACACCACGTTTTTAAATTTTCTGTTGAATCGTATAAAGTTGAAAATTCTATGTATTAATAATTTAGGACAAATAAGGCAATTGTCAACGAATCATTTTTTTTGCTATTTGGCAACAAACAAACAAAATATAGAATACTGAAATGTCATTTCGATTTCCATAGTAACGCACGTATATATTAATAATTTAGTTTCTAGGACCACCCCCTTAGCAACCAATACTAGTGGATTGGATTACGGATTTCTTCCGTAATAACTTTTCATACAAAACAGAATTAACTGAAAATGAATTCAATTCTACTTAAAGATGGCTAAAAGTATTAAAAGAATGCATTGGTATCGTGTTCTGATATATTCTAAAAGTTTCAAATGTCTAGCTAGTCGGGATGTTAGTTAAAAATCGATTTCAAGATTTGTACTGGATAAACAACATTCGGACAAACAAGAATACTAGCTAAGAAAAACGTGGTAAAAAGCTTTATGTTTTATGATGTCATTATTAATATTTATTTTTTACTCATTACAAACAATAATATCACCATAATCATTATCAACCGAGATCGATCCATAGCTAGATGGAGGCCTCGCCTAACTCCTTTCATTCTTTTAGGTCCCTATTTCTTAGAATTTAAGAATATTATATTGTTTTTTTAATGAATAATATGTAACTTATAAACCCGTGTATGTGTTGATTTTTGATGTGTATAAGTGTTTAGAAAACTGCGTAATTTAAACTCATCACTAAATTTTATGTAGTCAGTGAGTTTCTGAAATTTCATCGAACTAGTGTGTCGTTGTCATTAGTGTATACCTATTCGTTTGTAGAATATCGTATTATCTTCTTATTTCCCATAAGTATACCTGACAAATGTGCTCTTTTTCTCAGATCTCCACAGTCTACCTCTTTCCAAAAGTCAGCATTCGCCACTGCTATCTACATATGTATGATATTTATGTTATGATAGCTAACGTACCCCTAGTTTCTTACATCGTGAATTCTTACTTTGATTCCCAGTGAGGTCATAGTTCTAAGGAGGGTATACTCAATTTTCTCTAACCTGTTTATTTCTATGTGTCCTCGTAACCGGTTCTAAGGCTAATTTGAAAACAAATATAAGTATGTTCAATGCTTGCATTCTGACTGCCTATTTTATGGTAGCAACTCATCGTCGAATAGACCAAATTGGTAAATGGTCAGGAGATGAAAAACAAATGTCATTATCCTATATTTAAATACACGATGGTTCTGATCCATTTAGATACAAAAAATCATTTTGCATCAAAAGGTCGATTTCGACAAAAACGGATATTCGACAAACCAATCCTATAGTGACGTCATGGCAATTTTTAGAGACTGTTATTAAACACGTATTATAATAAATTTACTTAAATACTGCTAAAACAAATCATTGTAAAGATACAGTATTGCATACTATCGCTTTTATGGTCGAAGACTTAAAAATAACTTAACACAGACTAATTATTAATATAACACAAAAAAAAAATTGTATTAGATTTTGGTTTGGTTTTTAGTCTCAAAACACCTTCACTACAAAAAACAATGTAGAGTACATACATAACTTGAAACTACGAGCTACGTAGCTTAATTGATTATAGCATATTGACGTGATACCATTCGATATACGGGTTCAAATCCCGTCGAGCATAGTATTTTTTTCAAATGTGATTTTTTCTAGTGGGTATATATCTGAGGTGTTTTCAACTTATGTATGTTCAATACATGGAATGTTACATTCTCAAATCTTGTTAATTACTCGTTGAATAAAAGAAATGGTTTATTAAAAATATAGAGTGCCTACTGTATCTTTACCCAAATTATTTTCATGTATGTCAATATGGAATTGAAAGATAGTTTAAATAATATTTATATATTTATATATAGAGAAAGACAAATATTTATTAGTACATGTTTATTTCAAATATGTCTTGCAGGATAAAAATGAGTTGGGAGAAAACAAATTATCTAGCTATCAGTAACTAGATTGTATTATAGGAAATTATTTTCCCAATAATTGAAAATATATGACTCTATAGAAAAATGTGACGCATATTTATTTCGGATAAAAATAAAATTATTCGGTTCAAAAATAGAATGTCAATGGGTACTTAATAATACGGGGAAAATCAATTCAGATTTTTTACAGGAAACAGGCATATCAACCGCGGAAACTTTTTAAAAGAAAAAAAGATAAAGTTATTCGATTACGGAAATCGCGCAATTCAGATGTTTTGACGGGCTTCCCTTCATTTGTGTAAAATAAAAAAGTTTCCGCTCGAGGCTGTGTTTTGATTCTACAGTAGATGTGGTGCGTTTGTTGGTTTTCGCAAATCGTGAGAGAAAAAGGTTTTTGCCTCACAGAAGAAAATATGAGAGTGAATAATATTTGAATGGGACAAATAAATAAAGCAAAATGAACGAAAACAACAACAACTGAGCGGGAAATTTATGTATATTGAAAGTGGTATTAGGACATTGTGTACCAAGTACTCGACGTATTGCTGTCTACCTCTACAGATGTTTACTATTACTATTAATATTTATGATATAATTCATTATTTAACGAAGAATTAAATACATTTTCTCTTTTAAAAATACATTGGTAGGTACCGTAATAAACATAGAAAACATTAACTAAAATATTAATAGCTATTTACTAAAATAATAAATTCTAAGAGCGGAATGCAGAAACATTTGTCATAATTAAAATTTCCTCAGCAGAAAACACTATGCAGAAACATTGTCCTTAGTTAAGATCATTTCTATTGAAAATAATACCATATTTAAAAATTTCTCTTTCCTATAGTTTAGGTAAATTATTTTATAATTGTTAAACGATTACGAAAATATGACAACTGCATTTTATAAATGCAATAACTATAAATACATATTAATATTTAATTATAATACTCTTATGTTTCCGTTATAAGTCATTATACGTGATTCCACAGGCACCGCAAGATATTTTTTTAACATGGTAACACTAGCGTCAAGTGTCATTCTTCATCTGGCATTTTGTATTTCTGAGGGCTGGCGTATAAAAGTAAAATAATATTCTGCAAGTACATGCCAAACGAATTAACACTATCAATATCCATATTGAGATACATTGTTAAATGAATTTGAGTGTATGGACTATTTTATAGACATGCGAATTTATTTTGACAGCAGCTGTCATTGGTAAATGGTAATACAGAAGGGGGCGTGTTCATAACAAAAGTAGTCTATGGTTAAGGATTCCTTAACTCTATACTCAAGATTGTCTATAGTTAAGTCATGCTTTTCGGCAACTTATCCTTAGGATGGAAATCTTAGATTGTGCATTCCGCTCTAAAACCATAAAATCAGCTCGTAATATTCTATGAATTAATTATATTAAAACATGTTATTCTGGCAGTTCATGATTCATAACTAAAATTCATTACTGCGATAAAACGGCAGAAGATTTTTCACGATATTAAGTTTACTAACGCCAAAGTGGTAAACTCCAGTATGATATTTTTGTAATAATTTATTTTTAATTATACGATATATTGCTAAACCTTGAATTGCCTAACCCAGTCAAGAAGTGAGCATGCTAGCTTTTGCTCCGGGGTAAGGCTTCCATCTTCTACTTAAGCTGGCACTATAAACCATTCAAATACAACTATATAACTATCTTCCAGAATCTCTATCCAGAGCTCTCCAAAAAGTCACATTTAACTGTGTGCGTCCACCTTAGTGTCCTTCAGTCTCCTCCGGGGAAGAGCGAGTGCATCTACTGGGGTTTATAAATCCTATAGAGATCTCTAAATCCATCGCACCTAACAACGTGACCGGCCAATCTGAATATTCGCGGCCTCAAGAAATTAATTATTACTCACTTCACCATGTTCGATCCTGAGATGATCATATAGGCCTCCATAGAGTGGAAGTTGTATTAACAGTTTTTTTTTTTACGAAAAATGGATGTTAGCAACTCGTTCAACCTATTAGGTCCATACTCTGACTCCAAACACAAATTGAAAAAATGTGTATTTGCCAGACCCAGGATTTGAACCTGGGACCCACGATATTATAAGCCGACGCTTAAGCCGCTCGGCCATCACCCGGTGACTATATTTGACTTTAATTGCTCTAAGAGCACAGTGAATTTTATATCCGAATACTTGGATAGCGTTTTCTAATATCACTTTTATGATCACGTTATGTACCCGGAATTTATGTTAACAAAAATATATAAAAATCAAGTTATTTATATTTTACCAAATATTTTAATATTTTGGTCATTAACTTTCATCAGTATCTTCATCGTTATATCACATATTACTTACATTATATAACTCAAAGGTTCCATATTATGGGGTGTAACAATTCACGAAGTTCAAATATCTTAACCATCAATCAACTTTTGATCGAAAGTAATTAATTGAATTTTGATTCGTATCCGTTGTTGATTAGGGTCGCTGTCTTAAAGTTACTTGTTAAGTTTCTTGCGGTGGCCGGCAGAGGAAGGACCTTCCTTAAAACTCGTGTTAGCTCCAAGGATGTGACACTTGATCTGAAGTCATTCCGAATTCTGAAACTAATGTTTTATGGATGACGGTGGTTAATGACTTGGAGAGTCGCCATAATTTGGGTAAACTATTTTAAAGCAGTCAAGTCAGATCATTAGCAATAAGTAATGTTATTAATTTTCGTTACTGGTATTGCATGGGGGATAAACATGATGGTTAATAAAAAAACCATTATTATAATTATGTTTAAAGTGTCACCTCACAGTATTATTAATCAATTTGTGATAAATAATTTAGCAATACAATATTTTTACATTATATTATGTCGATTTTGGTCGAAAATTAGTTTTAAAAATCAAATAATGAAATCATTTTTTTTCGTTGTATATTCAGGTAAAAGTTCATCATAAACAGTACAATTTACAATACAAAGTCGTATTAAAATTACATTAATTTTTAAACATTTAAAAACATTCTTTTCATATAACAAGAAAAAACAATAGCTGCATATTATTTACAATTTACAGAAAACATATTTAGTACAATCATCATCAGCCGGAGATGTTTTCTAAGAATCACTTTTGATTCATCATATTAATATATGATTACTTTTGTTTTCAACACTTAGCGGCTCTAACATTTTGCAAGGTTCTGCATCGTACTTTGGAGATTATTTGGGTCTTTCGCAGACAACAATGTCGTTACTATAATATATATCTCATGGCGTGAATGTCCTGAATTTTAATTTGTTAACCGGAATAAATAAAATTGTAATCTCGTAAATTGTAGTATCCAAAATGGTGTTATAGATATGTCAAAATAAATGTTCCAATATGTTTCCGCTCTTGTAAAGTGAACTGAATTGCTTTTGGATTCGCAGCAGTGTTCCTTTAAAATGAAACAGAAATGAAATATTAAAATCGATGAGATGTTTTAAAAGGATTCTACCAAATGGATGCAAGCACTCAACTGAGAAATGTAAACCCTTGATACATATACGAGACCAGAATACAGAACGAGACAGACGAATCATTTATTCCATTTCACTATAAAAGCAATAACTTTCTCTCTGCAGTTGTTATTATTTAGGAAAGATTTTTTACCATAACATTGTGATTGCATATTATAAGCAGTGCATTTAAAAAAAATGGAATATGTTATTTTTATTTCAGCTATTACAAAACATATTATAGATAATAAAAAACCCGATCGTTGATATTTCAGGAAAGGATTATCAATAAAACTAATGGCATGTACCATAATTATTATCGCACTGTAATGCATAAAACATTTTAATATCATATTATTAACATCGTTTTCAGTAGATATTCAAAATGTGTTGAAACAATTAAACTTAGCCATGAACCAAACTTGAGCTGTTGGATGAGCGCTTGTCATTGAAACCACGTGTCTGAGTTCGAACTCCCGAATCTGGCAAAGGTTTTTGTTCAACGTATGTTTAAGTCCAGAGCATTGGATTGTATGAATGTCTACAACAGTGGTGGCCAAACCGTGGCGCATTGGATGATTACAAGTGGCGCATTGCATCTTTGCGCCTGATGAAAGAACTCTATTATTTGTCAACAACTGGCTATCTGAGTTGGAATTTTAGTTGATATTACTAGCCGATCTAAATTTAACACTACAAGGCAATAATAAATTATTTCCTCGCTTAGTAAATTGCATCAGTTCATTTAAAATTAAATTAAAACTGTTTATCTCTCAGTTAGAAAATGAGGATTTGAGTCAATTTACACACTTGAAAGAGCAGAATAAATGTGTTGTGGATAATAGCAATTTGACCAAATATATTGAAAAAATAAGATATTGCAGGGGTCATTTGAAAGTAGTTTTCATGATTTTGATAAAGAAAATAACTGCATGCTCGCATTTATAAACCCATTTTCACTTAGTGAACAAAATATAACGCAGATGCCTAGTAATATACAAATGGAACTGATTGATTTAAAAACAAATTCATTATTAAAAATTAAATTTGATGAGCTTTTTCCTGGTCAAAATGCTTCTGATATAATTAATTTCTGACGTTCATTACTCTGTGAACATTTCCCAGAGCTAATAAAATCTGCAAAAAGTTATATATGTCGCTTTGGATCGACATACAGATGTAAACAAGTATTTTCATCGATGAAATTGATTAAAAGGAAAACAAGGTCGCGAATAACTGCTTCAATTTTGAAAAATTATCTGTTGTTCTGAGTAACAAATTTAAGACCATAAATTAAAAGACTAGCGAAATCCAAATGCTCAAAAGCTCTCAGTGCTCCATCCCGCTCAGAGATCTCTCTCTCTCTCTTTCTCATCACATCCAACTGTGGTCCAGAGTTATATTCACCAAACGGGACTCTCTGGCAGCTGTAGCACCATCAGCGGGGTCCACGACAGCGATCACCTTATCGTCCAAGAGATCATTTCTGACGATTGCATATTATTGGTGCTCCAATACATGTGTGTTTTTGAACTGACATAAATAAATAAATTTAATTACATGATGGAGTTATTCCTTTTCCTCCCCTAAGCGAAGCAGACACTACCCCATATTCCTGTTTTCCAACCCCAACCGTGAACGTAAGAAGATAGAAAAGGTGCTTCAGTTGTATGGCGCATCTGAACTCGTCCGTGAAGAAAATTGGCGCATAGTATGTAAAAGATTGGCCACCCCTGGTCTACAACCATCCTTTATAAAAAGTTTGTTTATTGAAATACCTCTAAGATATTTGTGCTCGTCATGAAACCGGTAAATTTTAATGTGTACATGTTTGTTATTTTTAATAAATAGAGATTAAATTATCCCTATTATAATATTTTTGATAATCGGAAGTTGTATTTTTTTAATTGTAAGCATGTGATTTATTCGAAATTGTGGGACGGAGCTCTAACACATTTAATTGGCAAATCATAATAATATAAACATCGCACTCTTGTGAAAATGATATTGTTTTTTTTCCATTGTCTAAAATTAATAAATCAATATCGCAGATACAAAAATGGGAGAAATGAAAATATATTATTCTCACTCATCCCGATATCAGAATACTAATACTGGGATAGAAAATTCAATAATAACTGTAATCTACTAATAGATATGGTTGTTAAAGGTCAACAATGTGTAAAAGAGGGCGTATTTAACACGATAATGCAATGCAGGTATACTGTTACATATTACTTTTAATGTGCAAGTAATAATTTTATTATACAATTTAATCAAAGTAACACGACGATTATATGCCATATTTACTAGATTTAGATAATTCCATTGAATCGCGTTTGCTGCACGACTTTCATAAAACATTCTATACAATGTAACGTTGATATGTTTTTTGAATGGAATAAAATTTGATTCACTTCGTATATGTAAGTACTACATCTCTGGAGATCCATGCACACTGTTGTCCTACATACCTACTCACCCTGGCGAAACCCACTAGTTTTTTTAACTAACCTTTTTACTAATATTCAATTTACGCTACCATTTTCAGTGCATAGAGTCCATATGATGTAAAGGTTCCAAATTTCAATGGTTCATTTTAAATTATAAGAATCACATATAATTTTATCTATAATAGGCTATTCAATGTGTAGGAGTATACAAAGAGTAAACAGAAAACACGTGTAATGATTAATAATTAAAAAATAGTAACACGTTGCTTAATGTTTGCTTCTCAGTACTAATATTTTATACTCATAAATAATTGCCAGTGTACTGTCGAACTTTCAATATTATAATTATTAATAAAACATATTATGCTTCTTTTGAAAGATAAACGATGTAGATTTAGGTATGTTAACATGTTCTGACACCCACGGTGGCCGCGCGGCTTAAGCGTTGGACTATCACGCCGTGGGTCTCAGGTTCGAATCCTGGGTCTGGCAAGTACACATATTGTTTTTCAATTTGTGTGTGAGTCAGGGTATGGACCTAATAGGTTGAGCAAGTGGCTGACATCCATTTCTCGTAAAAAACAAAATCTGTTAATACAAACCTTTACTCTGTGGAGGCCCATATGATCCTACGAGGATCGGACATGGTCGAAAAAAAAAAACATGATCTAAATATTTTTGGTAATGAAATAATAATTCAAATTTTGATCGAAAAAATGATTGCAGTCACTATATTTTTATACCAATACTATATCTTACACCCACGATGACCAAGCGGCTTGCGCGTCAGCTTATAACGTCGCAGGTAATAGGTTCAAATCCTGGGTCTCACAAATACATAATATTGTTTTTCAATGTTTGTTTGGAGTCAGAGTATGAATCTAATAGGTTGAGGAAGTGTCAAACATTAATTTCTCGTAAAAACAAAATCTGTAAAAACAAACCTACACTCTGTTTAGGCTCATATTATTATGATCTTCTTAGGATCATACATGGCCAAAAAAATATCGTACGAGTAGTATGACGCTACCATTTAATTCTTTGGTAGATTTCGAAGTTTTGAGACATTAATTG
Source organism: Rhyacophila brunnea (assembly GCF_057557595.1). Lineage (NCBI taxonomy): Eukaryota > Metazoa > Arthropoda > Insecta > Trichoptera > Rhyacophilidae > Rhyacophila > Rhyacophila brunnea. Next base: position 27,767,427 of record NW_028233350.1, read on the forward strand.
TTGAAACTTTCTCGGATTTACCATGGAAATTTTGCTTCGCTTGAATTTCAGCTTGTATTTTAGTCATGCTGCTTCCAGTTTAGCGACAGCACAATAACTCCTCGTCGCATGTTGGATACGTTTCATTGAAAATATACTCGTAATAGTAATATTAAGTCTTTTATTTTGTTAACTGTCAATTCATGGTGGAACTGCATTGTATTGTTGTTTTTATTTAATAAAACTCAATTTTTTTTTAGTACTTATTCCACTTTTAATCAATAGATTAGGACCGGTTTCGTCCGCCTCAGACGGACATTTTAAGGGACAATATAATATTAAGTCATAAACGTCGCTAAAAACTTTATGCATAAACAGTATATTAAAAATAAATTATGAATATAATTATCATAAGTACTATTTCCCTTAGTTAGACGAAGATAATATTATTATGCCAAATGAAGCGTACGAATAATATAATAGGTATCTACAAAAAAAAAAACAATTCTGTGTCTCGTGAATAATATTCCTGAAGAATACTTCGTTGGGGTGATTTTATAGTCAGTGAACCTAGCGAGATGTCGGCTTTGTGAGAAAAGCAAACTCGAGATGAAACGTCGCGTAGACAGACGTCGTCGACGTCGGCGGCGGCGCGACGTCACCCAGCGTCGAGGAGCGTCGCCGAAAAGCGTGTGCGTCAAAGTACGGAATGAGACTTTGAGTGAATGCGACACGTACCGACGGTATTTGACTGTCAGCCCTCGAGCCTTCCTATGCATGCTTACCCTGATTCTCTACGAGGAATATATTATTAAATGTATTATATTCAGTGTTTTTTTGAAAACAATATGCAATAATATATTATTTGGTGCTGACTTCGTTTTTTACGCTGTCTAAAACGTAAGATTTTTGATATTTTGCTACATAATAATGTAATTATTATAACCAATATGTGTATTGGAATTTAATCATTTGTATAAACCGTATGTACTAAGAACATATTGAATGTGACATATCACTAATCTATAAGATGAACTATTGTATCACAAACATGACAATGTGTAAATATTGACGTTCATTTTCGTGTATTAGTGGTTCCTTGTTCATTTTACAGAAAATTTTAAAGCTCTATGTTTTTTGAAACACCAGTAAGAGATAATAATAACATATTATTTATGCGAAAGGTTTCAAGAAGAAAATTTAAAGTGGTGGCACATTATATTATAACCATAAAAGAGTATCAGGTGTTTTACAATCCAGTGCATTAGCGAAACCGTATTTATTATATTTACATTCTTAGCATTAAATAGTATGAAGAGATAATGAGATTAGGATAGCAGGTGGATGCGTATAGTATATACTACATGATATTATCACGAAGGTTGAACCTTTTTGGAGTTGAGAACATATTTTAATCTTGACGACGGTTGACTCTCATATTTTTTTTAGAATTTGGTTTTTTACGAAAGGTAATAAAAACTATAGTGCTTACATGGTTATTTTTCATTGTGATTTCGTTATTATTATATTATTGATTTCGTATATTAGGCGTAAAATTTGATATACATTATATAACTTACTATTTTAGATTTTAAATGAAACAAAAATTATTGTAGTACAATACTATAAATTATCATATTGGGTACTTGGCAACACTACTTGGAAGATATATTTTTCTATCCACTAAATTGTGTTTTACACAAATCGATTATCTTTATAGACCTGTATGGATAATTAGTATATTTTAACAATTAAGCTGAGTAGGTATATGATATTGGGTTAATGCTTGTAAAATGGGATCATTAAAACCATGCCGCTATACGTGTGAATAAAGCAATTCTTTGATAATATTAATAATCATAGGTTTTAGTATTTTGTTAGCATTTTTGAGAAAATTTTGGGAAATACGTTTAGTACCGTATTCTTTATTGATAAAATAACACATTTAATTTAATTTATCTGTAGCTAAATTTGATTATCTTCGATGAATATTAAGTACATGATTAATCATTAAAGGACTATGGACTATAATGGAAAGGACGAATAATAAACCTTATTTCAAAACTACTTATTTTTAATTTTTTTAACATTTGTTTACATATATTAAAACTTTTTACCCTGAGCGGAGTAGACCCTGAAGCGGAGCTGGAGCAAGTATTAGGCCCCGGAGCGGAGCAACTCCAAAAAGGTCCGCTCCAACCCTCTGCTATCAAGCTAACGTAACCTAACCTAACTGAAAATTATCGTTTATATCATATTTAAACTTAAGATGCATCATAATCAATTATAATCATAGATTACCGATATAATAAAATAATATAATATCCAATTTATGAGAAAGTACACTTTATGCAAAGTAGTTATATTAATTTATTAATAGATAACTAAAATATCATTAATGGAATATATTTAATGTATAAAGTACACTTGATAATATTTTGGTAAATCACGTAACTCAGATATTTTGATGGATTAAAGTTTTGTATTAGCATTTGAGTTATTTTTAAGAGCCGGTTTCGACATGTGGTATCTTCAAGCATTATGTACACTGAAACTTTAATCAATTTTAATTTAAATTAAAATTCCATCAAGTACTATTAGTTAATAGTATTAGTATGTAATTACTATGTCAACTTCAGGATTGATCGTACAGGTCTATATAGATTCAAGCGGTCAGACACACATCCTATTTAAGTTATTATTTCCTATGCCAACTAAGTATCGAATACTAGAATAGTTAAATGCATTGTCATTTAGTGTTTACAATGATATGTGGTAAATAATTGATCGTAGCGTGGCATGATTTAGTAACAAAAGACACCCACATATAATCAGCTATAAAGCAATAAACAACTCTCAAATAGGGCTATAACTTCGATGTCGAGTTTGGGAAGGGAATACAACATTCTAAAATCGATTCGTCAAATTTGAACATGACATAAATCTCTTTTTTAGAGATAAAAATTCACATTCGGGAGAATTCGATAAAATATATTGAAAATAATCATAACTCGAATCATATCGTTTTTGTTTTATGGCTATATTGTTCAGTTATATTCCGATAAGATCATATCGTAAAATACTATAACAGTAAATTCTGACTTTTAAATAAATGGCATTCCAAAAAAAACGATATGTATGAATAAAATGTGTGTTTCTTCTGAATTATGCTTTACAAAACCTTTTACATGTAAGTATATAGAAAAGCAATAGTTTTAAGGTCGAAAACTATATTTCGGTTGTTACATCATTATCAAGTTATTATCAAATAAACAATTTGTGTCTGCCTAACTAGTTGCAGTGCAAAACTTAAAATCATTTTTATTCATATCGAATCAAGCTTTGGTATCGTACAAATACTGAACTAGTATTTTACTTTACTGGTATTTCAGCAGAGGTATTTAATTAAGGTTGTACTACAATCCTTTCTATGTATTATGGGTTGCCAGAATTATGCCATCAACCATTTTATTACTTACTAAAAATTATTCAAACACAAATCACATTAGGTAAAAATAAAGTAATCAAGCTTGATTGGTTTTACTATATTATTTCATTCATTGTATTTACTGTCAAATGTTAGTTAAAATAAGTTGAATTAATTAAAATAAAATACAATATTATGTAGTACTAAGTCCACTTAGATTAATAATAAACAGAATCTGTTTCGCCCTCTTCAGATAGACGTTTTCAACTGGTACTGAATATAAAATAATAGATTTAAACTAACAAGTTAGTTAATTATTTTACATAAATACAAATTATTAAAACATATCGTGAACTTCATATCAGAAAACTAAAAAACTACCGCAGTCACCAAAAAATAACCTCTCTAATAAAGTAATGGAATTTTATTTCCTCGTTGGTTTAAGTCTGGAAGTTTTATTGAAAATCGAATTGGAAAAGGTAAGTTATCTCATAAATTATTCATCAGATTACACGGATCTGATTTTATTCAATCACACTTTCTTCAAAATCTCCCTAAGACCTTAAGCACACAATCCTTTTTTACGCTTCGAAAACAGCCTCTCGACTTGACTAGGAAAATATTTTGTAACGAAATTCCGCGCACATTATTTCCGCACAGTTTTCCATACCTCGTGGATAATTATATTCCTATATTGTTGTTTGTTTTAAATATAAGAGATTCGATAATATAACAACATCACATTGGAGGTGGCTTCAAACCATGATAAATATACACAGAACATATTCAAACCATCAAAATTGTCTTTATTGCAACGTTTTTCTTAGCTCGTATTCTTATTTGTCCGGTGGTTCTTTGTCCGGTACAAATCTTGCAATCGATTTTTAACTAGCTTCCCGACTAGCTAGACATTTGAAACTTTTAGAATATATCAGAACACGATGTCAATGCATTTTTTTGAATACTTTTAGCCATATTTAAATAGAATTGAATTCATTTTCAGTTAATTCTGTTTTGTATGAAAAGTTATTTCGACACCATTATTGGTTGCTAGGGGTCTGGGGTCCTAGCAACTAAATTATTAATACATACGTGCGTTACTATGTCGTTTAAGCTAGTCAAGTCAAGTTTATATGGTTCAACAGAATTTAAAAACGTTGTATATAAAAAGTTCTTTTTATCTTGTAATTATTTTAAATAATACAAATTAAATAATACAATTTTACTTATAATATTACAACATTATATATTATTATTGACAGTGCATACTGTAGACACAGAGCACAGAGACACTAGTACTGTACACTACTATAGACAAGAGCCACGAAGTGGGATATTAATTTGAGATGGTGTGAGTTTAAAATGACAAAAGCTACCACAGAAGTTTATGAAAAACTAGGTAAATGCATTTTTGGAAGTGTTGTTGATTCTTGACTAAAACCTGTGTATAAAAAGTTATAAATTCATTGACATCCATGACAATCATTTTTATTTTCATGTTTATATTACTTATATATATATGCTTATTTTTGATTTAATCATTAATTTCTTTGCTTATTTCATTTTTTTTTCATTTCATTTAATTTCCTTAAGATTATCTATTAAAAATAGATATATTATTAACTGGCATTAAGATACAAATTAGAGAACTTTATCATATTATGGCGTATAGATAGATAATACTGATATTGCAAGGTACAATTTATATTACATATGTATAAAAGATGGATGTAAAATTTATTTCCCACCGCGTGTATATTTACTTAACATTTTTTTAGAAGGTGATTATCTAATATTATATTATTAATTTATTAACTGCTTTTCATTGACTTAATCTAGTAAACCACTTTGGAATATAAAAGATAAGTTTAACTACATTTCAATAATGGCAATATGTCGTCATATTCTGATAACGTTTCCTTGCATGTCAGTTTAAATATTACCACACACAATAATATACATTGTGATTAAAAAATGATTTCCACCTACACGTCTTAAAACAAGGGTATATATTATTATGCTTTTTATGTATATCATCTATTTTGCTAACGTGTCCTTTTTAATATCGACATTTGCTATACAAGGGTGTAACCTTGTATAAACCAATGCTGAATATACATAAATATGCTGGCAGTTATGAAAGCAATATTTTTTAGTATTTCGAGTTCATTAGCTTAGCCAGTTTCACGATAATTTGACTAGCACGAACAATAGACACGTCCGGCATCAATTTCCGGCAAGGCGGAGTGACGCCAGTGACGGTGCGGTGTGAATGGGGCGTAATCCCAAAGAAAGAGAGCATTCTCACCTCACATCCGTTGAAAGGTTTTCGTTGTAACTCATTTGTACAAAAATATTACCAACGAGTCGTTTTTTGGACTTTAACTCCAAATACGTGCGTAGATAGACGACGTACGACAAGAGGAAACAGGAGTTGTGATGAAAATAAATGATCGAGCTGGATACAATAATTTATATGTATCATGACTGAGTCGTAGGTGCAAACGACATTGGCTAAGTAATTAAACCATGTTATTATGTTAGGTACTTACTCTATTTTCTTGTCATAAAAATATATCAAAATAATATAAGGACAATGGTGTGCGTATGCTTGCATATGTATACCTACGTAATATATAATGTATTATGATCGATTGTTGTTGATTAAGTATAATATGGTTTTTACCTCACATATCACAGTTGTGGAGACTACATTTTTTGGAGGGAGGTATATAATAATTCATAACAGTTTACTATATAAACATGAGTTTATTCATATAGATCAGGGGCGGGCAAACTTTTTGGATGGAGGGCCAAATTCAAGAATTCAAAATGAGCGGCGGGCCGCAAGTAAAATACCATTTTTAGATATACACTATTTATTATCACGAAAAATAAACATTACAAAAAAAATAATGAGAAGAATGAAAGTATTGTACATTTTTTCAAATTCAGGTGTTAATTTTGTAGTTGATATTTTCAAAACTGCTTGTAAATGGGCATCGGAGATATTTGATCGTAAAGAATTTTTATTGAGGTTCACGATCAAAAATGTTTGTTCACATATATAGGTTGATCCAAAAACAACGAACATTTTTCTTGCATAATCTTTAAGTTGTTCGAATTTGTCTGAATTAAGGGCATTGTAAAATTTGGATATATCTTCGCGACGATGCAATTCTCTTAAATCAGTGTCACACTGCAGACCAATAATCTCAAGTTGTAGCTCTGTCAGTACACTATCAATATCTATTGAAAATGGATCGCGTACTGTTGCTAAACTTGTCTCAATTTTTCGGAAGTCACCAAATCTTTGTAAAAAATCGTCATTCAGAGCTTTAATAATTTTACCATATTCTTCAAATTTATATTCTGGTATATTCAGCAACTTCAAAGTTGGAAAGTGGTCCACTTTCTTATTCGATATTTGTCGAAGGAACAACTTGAGTTTTAATTGAAATCCATTCAAACTCTTCACCATAATATCGTGGGCATATATTTTTTTTCCGTGCAACGCAGAGTTAAAAGTATTTAAATGTGTCACGATGTTCAACATAGAAAATAGTGTTTACATAGTGTGAGACGAGACGCAAGGAAGACGTACTGAGATAATACATTAACGAAACAACAAATTCTTCAAATTTTAATCTATTGTCAATATTTTTTTAAAAAAATATAAAAAAAGTTATTCGTAATCAGAAGTACAATTAATGTTGGCGGGCCGCAAAAAAATACCCGGCGGGCCGCAGTTTGCCCTCCCCTGATATAGATGTATACGCGCCACATAATGCGACTTAATTGGATATCTATGAAATTTAAAAGCTCACAGACAATATAAAATATTTTATGTTTTAACCAGGGAATACAACAATAGTGGGTAATGGTTTGCCTCCTGGGTAAGGTTGTAACAAGGTTTAAATCTCGAGTGTAGAGAAATATGGGAACTTTATCTCAAAACATTGGTCCACAGCGAGTGACTTTCACATTAATATATATTATTAATCTGTTATGTAGTTTTTACATTTACATACATGTTATAAATACATCTAAAATAAATCTGTCGGCTAATAGAATCCACATACATTATTTTTCTCCCTTTAACGATGCTATCTTAGTATGTTACTGAGATATTTCTATCTCTATTCAATGACACATAAATTACAGTGGGGTTTTATTCTTATGTCCACCTGGAAATGGATATAAAAGTTAAAAATATTATTCTTATAATGTATTTCCTGGAAGAATACTAATTTTCACCAAACATAATATATTCCATCCAATTTCCTCATATCTAGTGAGCCCAAACTTTTTACTAAATAGCACACTGGAGAAGGAGAGTTTGTTTCGTGTAAAATAAAAAAATCCTCCAAAATATGAAATATACTTTATTAGTATCAAGTATAATTAACAATAAAATAATATTGTTTTAACAATATATAAGTATAATATCAAATAAAATAGATGTCATCAAAAAATGTGAGTAAATAAAACGCACTTACTTATATTATATTGGTAACACGTTGCCTATATTTTTTTCAAAATCATTCCTTCACTGGTAAGGTAATATGGATAATAATTATTTTACTAGTAAGAAGGATGGAATCGCTTTTTGGAAAAAAATTGTACCAAAACGCATGAATAAATTAAATAAATAGATATAACAAGAATCTAATTCGCATAGGTATAACATGGCGATCCAAATGACAACAGAGATTTAATGGCTGTAGTAGCTAATCGAGGATATTTACTCCAAACCGAGATCCAAAATGATAAGTCTAGCTAGGAAAAAGAGGCGTACGTACAGAAACGATCATAAAGACTATTTAATTTTATTATCAATGTCAGGTGTGTACCGTCTTATCTTGCGAAAGGATTGATGGCCTACTCGTACATTTGATAATCAAGTGACGGAGATATTTAGACGAGGTACGCTACGTAGCATACGGTTTGGCAGATAACGATATAGTCATCATAATGTAGTCGTATTTTCTATACACCTTTACAAAAAGTGAATAAAAGATAATCTCGATTAAATGAGGAAGGGTTTGCCTTGCAATAATTTTTATAAACCTTCTTGTCTTCCATCCTACATATAGAATTTTCCCTCTACGATTGGAAAAATCCGTTCATGATTATTGTTTTACAAAAACTTATCTGTAATACTTAATCGGCCTACCAATGAACCCGCAATAATAATCGTAATTTAATCAGCTAATATTAAGATACTTTTTAATAAATATTTTTCCTATATGTTTTTAGCATATATATTAATTATATAATGGTGTTAACTGTCAATTTTTAGTGGAAATACATTGTATTAATTAAAATACAACATAGTATGTAGTAATTATTAGATATAATTTAATAACGGTCAGGGCTGGTTTTGTCCAATTCAATAGGACATTTTAACTGATACTTTGTTTGATTTATTTTTAACACATAAACATAGGCGGCTCTCGTGATGCAGTGCGTAAGGCGCTGGCCTTCCGCCCGAGAGTTCCGGGTTTGATTCCCGGTGAGGACACAATATTTATGTGTTTTTCTCAAAGCCTGGGTGTTTGTGATTGTTCAAAAATTACTAACAACTACTTAGTACGAAAAAACAAGGACATGGTTATTAATAATTCTAAAAAAAACACACATAAACATAAAAGATTTGCTACCCCTAACTCAGAATTGAACTAATTATTACTTACTATCTACCTAAATTAATTAGATACCAAGATCAGAGCTATACTACTAAGGAGAGGTAGTATTAATTGTCCGGTTACCTACATGAAACTGTTTTCTTTGAGTACAACGCATAGTAAAACCTTAATTTTCATATGATGAACTAACCTATGACGCGTTATACCATCATCTTGCTTTTCAGTATAGCTACAATATTTAAACATAATATAGGTAGTTAACCATATTTTATAATAAATTATCTAAAAAATATTGCCCACTACCTTTGTATTTCGCACAAAGAAAACTGTATGTTAGCAAAACCTACTTCTGGTTTTCCCTAAGCATATTATCAGTTAGACGAACAATGTTAATTATTGGCATCACGACTAGTTTCATTAAATCATTTATTCATGTGTCTTTTATCTTTTATTTCCCAACCATGTCCGATCCTAATATGATCATATGGGCCTCCACAGAGTAGAGGTTTGTATTACCAGATTTTGTTTTTTTACGAGAAATGGGTGTCAGCCACTTGCTCAACCTATTAGGTCCATACCCTGACTCACACACAGAAAAACAGTATGTGTACTTATCAGACTCTGGATTCGAACTTGGGACCGACGGCGTGACTACCAAAAATATTGCGTAGATTATTATATTATCGCTTTCCCACTCTCACTTATGGTTAGGTTTTGTTTAGGCTCGGTCAATAGAATCAGCACTATTTTCATTATTGAAGGCGCATCCGCCATAACTAAGGAACACTGTTTGAGTAATACCGAATGCATTACCAGCATAGTGTAATAGTCACGGTGTATTAAAATCATTTTGAAAATTAAACATTCATTAATGTAAATAGTATTGTCTGCGTGAACTCTATCGAAGTGTTCTAATAATAATATTGTAATTAATAATGAATGAAAACGTGTTTTAATACAACTGTAATATAATCGGAATCACTAATCATTATCAAAATGTAACAGTTTATTACAACTTATTATGAGAGCTTTACAAAGCACATGCCGACAAATACACAAATATACGCAAAATAACGAAAGGTAGACGATATATAATCGGAAGCATCATTCTATTATTGATAATATTATATACGTAGCAGAAAAATAAATAAATAAAATCATTAAAATAAGATTTTTATTAATATGCATTATTATCATTCCAATAAAGTTTTATTGAAATTAGGAGATATATATTTTCATAATCCCTCATGTTCTACAAATTGTACTAGATAAAATGATGCATTTATCCGAGCGATCGTATTATTTAGTAATATTATTAATATGTTCTCTTCATTCATAACAGTTTATGTTATACCCATGAGTTAGAATGAGAGGCGAAATGATAGTATGTAATTGGAATAAGACAAAGTATAATATGAAATGCAGTCGGTCACGCGTGCATTGAAGTCATTTCGAAGAAAGGTGATTGCTACAAAAAATAATGTTGATACAATAATTACTTCATTAATTAAAATGAAACAAAAGCATAATATTGCATGGGTACGGACTAAATATTGTTTAATATAGTTATATCACTTAATCCGCACAATTTAAAAATGATGATATTTTGATTTTATTTTTGTCTGCTTGTACCTATAAACAGCTGTGACAATGATAATGCATAATTCATGCAAGGATGAACGAAATGATTTTAAATTCTTCTTAATTATTATAAAATGTATGCTGGCATTTTTAGGATCTAAAATAACAAAAAATATTGCCTTACCTCCCGCTATAATGTTGGTAGGTACCTGGTTCCATCATATTTTTACCTCTGCCTAGTAAAATATTGTCTTGGTAATTGAAAAGTATTATTTCCACAATTAATAATTATTGAAGTCATCCAAATGGACAAAATTTCTTCTAAAACCTTCAAATAAATCTTTTTCATATTTTGCAAAATATTCATAATCATTTTAAGCAACCACCACACCATCTAATATGCACGTATAGACCTACAAACTTATCTGTAGAATGGCCAAAAATGGAACTACAAACTACCATATGACGTCATTAGAATGTCAGATTTTGTCCAGTTACGAGTCTTGATTGGATAGTTTTCGACACTGACTCCTCCTCCTCATCCCATTCTTCAGATAAGTTTGTAGGTCTGTAATACGAATGACAGAACACACAAATTTTATTTGTTTTTTTCATCTGTCGTGTCATCATTTTTGACTTCAAAATTATATTTTAAAATTAGAACACCGCTAAAGACATATAGTATAATAATATTATGATCTACTATATTAGAAAATATTATTATATTAGGTATTTATCTGCGTCTTTATATAAATGCAACACGATCCATTCATTGATAGTATAAGCAACATCTATAGCTATAAATAGAACATGTTAAGTGTAAATACTGTACAAATGTATTTTGGTCTACACTTAAGATAGGAAATGCCGGAAATGTCCGAGTCTGTATACCCACATCAGATAAAAATAATAAATCCCGTGGAAATCGGAACCTACATAAACATTAAATGCATCTTACCTTTTAGCGAAGATGTGTGGAATATATCGTGATGTTCCCATTTAAGAATGAATGGGTGTCTTAACTTTTAAGATAAATAAATATGCTCTCCCATATTGAGGCTCGCCCATTCACGCTTACAAAATTTAAAATATTTTGTGTGAATGTAGAATGATATTACTAGTTCTATAAAAATATTAGTGTAATAATTGAAATGATTTAAATTCCATACATTCGTTCTTGAATCAACATCTAGTTATGTCGATTTTTACACAGTTCTACTAAAATTCTTAAGAATTTAATTCATTGTAATTAGAAAACTATTATAAAATAGAATTCGACATTATATTTATTTAGTTATTTGATTCTGAATCTTGGAGGAACCATTAAATTATGTAAAATTTCGGTAGATAGAGCGCGCACAAATAGTCTTGAATTATTATTGGCAATGTTTGACAATATTCGGCTTTGGCAAGTGAGCCTAAAGTGTCTGCCATGCTATTTTAACATATCACTTAACATCCAAAAAGAGCTAAATGTGATAAATATATATTATCATATCACTTTATGTATTCAGGAAGTTAATTTCTACAATAAGCTGACCGTCTGAACTGTGAAAAAGTGCTCTTTTCACAGCCTCCTCTTGGCCATGTCAACTTTTAGAGCGAGATAGAGTACGTCAATTACGTATTGAAAATTGAGATGCGAGATTTTGAAAATTATTCTATGTCACGGGTCACGTCCTCCGCCTCAATTTAATGTTACCCGAGAGCTGTCAAATATCGAGTGACTAGTAGTAACATATTAATTATTTTACTACATGCTGCAATGATATGACTAAGAAAATTGTAGGTTATGTTGTTTGACATTTCAATATAAAATTTTGAGCATTTCGAGATTCGGGTGAAAAAAATAAATACTCCGGCATGAATATACCCGAATTTGAACAAATTCAGACGTATTTCACACGTATGTCTACCAACTTAAATTTTTTCCGTATTACGAATTTACCAATTATTGTAGATAATCGCCTTGCATATGAAATGGTTTTCATGTTAATTTGGAACAATGATAATAACAGAAACGTGCTGAAGTACGAGGGTGGGTCAATAAGTCCTTAGAAAAGCCGACAGGTGGCGCGACTAGTACTGTAAGCGGTTTGTTTTCATGCAGCGGCACTACCGATTCAGTATGCTGCGAAGTTTCAATCAGATTGGTCGGGTTGTTGTGTGTTTCTCGTACATTTAAAAAAAAAAATTGCTTGTGGAAAATGGAAAAATGGAAAATGGAGAAAATTGAGTTTAGAGCTGTTATTAAACATTTTAATATAAAAGGGTTAACAGCAAAGGAAATAAAAAATGAGTTGGATTTAGTTCACGGCATATCTGCTCCTTCACTTGCAACTATTTATAACTGGTTAAATGAATTTAAACGTGGTCGTACATCAACAAAGGATGAACCACGCTCAGGACGTCCTGTAGAGGTGACTACACCAGAAATGATCAATAAAATCCACGATATGGTGTTAAGTGACCGAAGATTAAAGTTGAGTGAGATAATTGAGGTTACAGGGATCTCAAAAGGTAGCGTCATTTCTATTTTACATGACAAATTGGGCATGAAAAATATTTCTGCAAGATGGGTGCCGCGTTTGCTCACAGTCGACAATAAACGCAATAGGGTGGTGGCCTCTAAAGCCCTGTTGTCGCTCATGCAACGCAATCCGGATGAATTTTTTCGTCGCTTTGTGACTGTAGATAAAACATGGATACACCACTATACTCCCGAGACGAAAGAACAGTCAAAGCAGTGGATTGCGAAGACAAACCATGTCCAAAGAAGGCGAAAACCGTAAAATCAGCTGGTAAGGTTATGGCTACTGTATTTTGGGATGCACGTGAAATTATTTTCGTTGACTATTTGGAAAAAGGAAAAACAATAACAGGGGATTATTATGCATCTTTATTGGACCAGCTAAAAAACGAAATTGAAGAAAAACGGCCTCATTTAAACGGGAAAAAAATCCTCTTTCATCAGGACAATGCCCGTGTTCACACATGTTTACGATCAATGGCTAAAATTGAAGAATTGAAGTTCGAATTGGTCGACCACCCACCGTATTCGCCAGATTTAGCCCCCAGTGACTTTTTCCTTTTCCCAAACTTAAAAAAATGGCTAAGTGGACAACGTTTTTTTTCAAATGAAGAAGTCATCGATCGGACAAATGCTTATTTTGAGGACCTTCCGAAAACTTATTTTTCTGACGGTTTAAAAAAAATTGAGAAACGTCTAACCAAGTGTATTGAGCTCCAAGGAGATTATGTTGAGAAATAAAAAAAAAATACAAAAATAAAAACTGTTTTAATGCTTTTTTCTAAGGAATTATTGACCCACCCTCGTATTAACTGTTAAGAACAGTTGCGCAAATGCGATAGTATGAGACAGGTAATATTCACATAGATATTTAAAAAAGATAACACATATATATTTATGTAATTTAAAATAACAGACAATAATTAAATTCATTGTATCTTATTAACCGAAGATTAAATAACACAACTAATCATAATATCTAAAATCATATTTATTTTGAAAAATATGAATTCCCATGGCATATTATATTGATTGACAAGCCTGTTGTCTTTGTAAAATAATAACCTTTTCGAATATGATCATAAAATCATATTTTTACAATAAATGATAATAATTATGTATTATAAAATATTTCGGAGGCTTTCTTCTTCAGTATAATATTTTGTATTTTTTTTATGATACCAAATAATTTCTTCTATCTATATGCAGTATCGAATAACACGTATTAAAAATAGTATCTTGTCGAGAGATTATTTTGTGAATTTCGGTATTTTTGACTGAGTATAAGAATACTTATTAGAATATGATATGATTGTCTTGATAAAATATTTTAATTTATGATACATCTATCAGACAAAAGGTGGTAATATCGTTGACTGAATTGAGAAGAAAATAAATGAATAATAATTATTAGTATTATTTATTTATTTATTATAAATTAAAAATACATAATAACATACTTACACTAAGGAAATTATTTTATTCAACGAAGACTACGCCAAATTTCAGAATATAGCACTCTTTATTGAATTTACATACTTTGGAACACTAAATTCACTTAGGTATTGTAAGAGATTTTTTTAGGTAAATATGTTCACTGAAAATGATATAAACCCAAGCTATATGTATATTTCTTTTATTGTGTTGTGTCAATTCAAGGTAGAATGCATTGTATTATTAATTTAATTTAATAAAACACAATTTTTTACAGTGCATTTTTCACTTTTATTAATTATATCTGGAACGGTTTCGTCGGCTACAGTGGGACATTTTCAACTCAAATCCAAACTACATATATTGTGCATTATTTTTTATTTTATTTATTTTTATTTAGTTTTGATTCATAATTTGCTCGAATTAATACTGCTTCTATTGATCGTTTGTCCATCATGTATTTTTATATTGTAAATTTTATAAACGAATTATTATTCAAATGTATTGTGTTATTGAATATGCTATCACTAATCATGCCAAAATTTCGCTTCAGTGCAGATTATATTAATAAACATATATTTTTTAATATTATCTATGTTTCCGACGTGTTGTGCAACTAAACATCTAATCTAAGGAAACAAATAATTTTTGTGTAAATCTAATATTGATTCAGTGGAGTGCCATATTATTTATTATAGGTACTTCATTTAGCAACATTTTCAACATCAACCAAATTATACAGCAATTTAATTAATGCTGGGCAACAGCGTGTTGACTGATGCGGTTCTCGTTAGAGTACCAAGTTTAATCTTGCGCATGGATAGTGAATGGGTAGGTAACCACGAATACATAGCATAACGTTAACTCTGGGGTTATATAGTAACCCCAATGAGTACTGGACTAATGCTTATTAATATGTTATGGTGAATGAAAATTGGTGTAGTACCTAACAGTAGCGAAGGGTGGAGGTAGGCTGTTAACAAACTACACATATTTTTAGTTCATTTTTTAAAATTCATTAAACCCCGCCTAAACTAAACTATACTAGATAATAAATAATATTATTCTATCTATAAAATATTCAAAGTTGTAAATGATTTGATTGCATAATTTTAGATATTTTATAGATAGACGAGCATTTTTTGACTATTATCTATTATGGCTTGGTGTTCGCAGGGTTCAATTGAATTTTAAAAACTAACCAACGCCATCTGAAAATTGTAGTATTATATCAATGAAAACAAATACGTATGACTGACAAACTTTAATGTGCACTATTTATGGTGGATAGCAACAGCCTACCTCCACCCTTGGTTACTGGTACCCACTAGATAATTATATGCACCAATTAAACTGTTTGAAAATCAATGGAAAGTCAACAAAGTAAACATATTTCGATACAACACAAAAATCTTATATACAGTAACGTCGAAAAATGAATGAAATCCTCTGGAGATGCAGTGAGTGAACATCACACAGATAAAATATGTATGAAATTCACTCACTGCATTGTGGTTATTATGTATGTAATAGGAATAAAAAAAATTACGATTTCTTTAAATTTAATAAGTAAGTTGTAATAATTACGTTAAATAAATGATGTATGATGAAAAGGGATAAAATAGGTTATTATGAATACGGGAAGTTTTTTTATTCAGAAATCTTTATAAAAAATATCGAAAACATTCCTGGCGAAAGCGTAGATACGGCTTTTGAAAAGAATACTTGTTTTGAATGAGCGCACGTCGTGATTGCAGGATGCATTTGAAACTGGTGCAAGTTGAATGCATGTAGATGCACATCTTAGCGAACCGCTCGCAAACTGGAAACTGCTACGGAAGTGAAACCATACTATTTATTGGATGTTTCATAGACCAGTGCATTCGGAAATCTAGCTATGCAAAACAGAAGTTCAAAACTTTTATTTTTGTTATAATTTACTCTTTTTCTTTGAATATAATATAATATCTGTTCTTAGATATATTTTAAGTTACGGGAACATCGATGTTTTACGACGTAGTTTTTAAGCCATTTCTAAGAAGGATTTTTTATTTAGTTTAAAATGCTAACTACTTTAATAAAAAATGGGAAAACGTTGAAAAATGTATTACAAAACGATATCGTAGATATCTTACCTATTTATTTGTAAGACTAGCGTCTCACACAGTTTTTATAACTTTGTGCACTTCCATATTGGTTTACAAATAGTTTTTAGTCGAGTGTAGAAAGGAAAAAGGACGTAAGTAATCAAATTTTATAAGACGCAGAAAAACGTTTTTAATACAAAATAGAAAAATATAAAATATACATAACTGAAAGTGCATGATAATTAATAATTTGGTTATTATATTCTTAATCTGATATTAATTATTGAGTTAATTAAAGAAAAACCAAAACAATATGGTTTAGTCATTTTTCCCACCTTATTTCCTTCTTATTTTTTTTAATTGCCAGCTAAATTTTAGTCATGTTAAATCGGCATTTGCAGCTTAAGGTGACGCATCAGTGAAACGCCAAATAATGTTCAACTGTACGCGCGACGAAAATTTGTACTTGCTTCGCATTCACTGAGAGAACGTGGAGTCGGACGCACGTCACTTTGCTGCGTGATGGCGACGGGCCAATTAATTCTAAAATCGTGTAAAGATGACTAAAAACTTTACCCATTTACTTTAAAAAGCAAACATGTCAATGAATATATTATTATTGATACTAATAGAATAATAAACAGAACATAAAATGGACGTATGTTGGATTTATATGAGAAATAATATTTCGTTTGACAGGCGTCATTTTCACCCGCGACCCGCAATCCGCACATCGCCTAGCAACGATCTTTTTAGACCGTGCCTCAACTAATGCATGGCCTTAAATTCTTTGGACACAACGTCTATTTAGTCGTGTACAAATTTATTACCCACTTATCCAATAAAACCAATTTTGAAAAAAACTAAGGGTTACGTCCTTTTTCCTTTCTACAGACTTAGTGTATCTGTTATGTCCGATATTGATGATTTTTTTTTTACTATGCGATACACAATTTTAAGCCAGTAGTTTGAATATTTTAGTCAACTACAGAATCTTCTTCCATTCTTATAGAGTTTACACTATTAGATAAATTATTCTTATAGCTATAAATATTAGCAATCTACATAATAACAACTATACTTACATACTATATTCTTATAGATTTTTATATTAATATTAATAATAATATACGCTTATTACAGGTAACATATTGTTTACATATAGCATCGATAGCATCCAAATAAATACTAGAAAAATGAACGATATTAATTAATACAAAATGTTATTTTATATTTTATGTAACTAATATATACATAGTATTTATTAAAATAAAAACATAATGTAAATACTACAAAAATATATACCTACATATAAATAAAATATAATATGTATACCTAATATAAATATAAACATAATCTATTACGAGTGATGATTGAACACCACTGAGTATGAGTTTAAAATTATTATTGTCCAGCGTCGTTCGGAAGGAAATCTATATATGATTTATGTGAATTCGATAAAAGTATATATATGAAGGTAGGTACACCACCCAAATTTCCCAAAACTAAAACCGATACCTTTGTACTGCAAAGTTGATATCACAATGTGGTTTATTTATAGAAAACTGAAATACATTATAACTACATGTGAATTAAATTAGTTTCCAATATACCTATATTACTTATGTTATTATTACATTGTATAAATTTAATATAATGGCAAATATAAGTTGCAAAATATAAATCAAGTATGGTTAGCATTCATGATAACATTATTTCGACGTAGTATTTGAGTATATTAAATAATTTATTAGATATTTATTTTTCAAATTTCAATTCTAAAAACACATCCATCATTTTAAGGACACATGTCAGTCACAAAGCGTATTGAATATTATGAGGAATTTAATTTTCAGGATTAAATTGAATTTCTTTGAGCATCTTGCCTTTAATAAAATAATTCTTGGAAGAGAGACAAACAAACTAAGAAATATATAAAAAAAATTAAATTACAAAAAAGATTTTTATAATACTGATTCTTGAAATTTTAAAAATACATGATAAAGATTTTAAAGACGTATTTATGTCAATCACGGTGGTTTATTAGTATTACATATATACCTACTGAGCAATACCTACTAAAGTGATACACTTAGTCTTTTAAATTTTACTCAAGGTTTAATAATTAGGTAATATTATGTAGAGGTTTCAACCCTATTCGTGCGAAGGTTGAGTTACTTGATCACCTATTACTACGGTTGAAATGGGATGAAAGAGGTTGATATCACAAAGAACATATTATAAAATACATGATAATAATATATATATGGAATAAAAATATATTGAACATTTTATAGCCGAAATAAATAAATAAATGAATCTTGCATTATAGATATAATTTTTATTTGTATACTGCACTTACTAAGTTTCTCGTGAAATGTATGTACAAACTTAACAACATTTTTTTGATAGTATTGAATTCTTATAGGTCAGGAAATATCTAGTCCTGATGCCTGTGGATAGACATCGACCTATTTTGGCAAACATTAATATACCAACACATAATAAATGGTTTCAAAACAAACTTCCGTGTCAATTCCATGATACTAGAAAAAAATACCAGGCGGAGGTGCCACCTGTCAACATTATTGAAGGTGGTTAATTTTGCAATATAAATAATTATTTTTATTAATATCATATTTAGACTTTATTACTGCCTTACCTTGTTGTCAATCAGTCACAAATTAATAAATTGTAAGATCGTTTAATACTTTCAACAGTTTCTATATACTCGATACGCTACTACTGCACTGTAAGCATCTGTCAAACTATTATGAGAGTATCCGATTATTTGTTTTCTTTCACTGCCCAATTGAAATAAACGATTCCATTATTTTCGTGTTAGTTTATTTTTCAAATTTAAAATTTGCAATTACGGGCATATTTATAAAATATACCTATGTATATACGTATTATATATTAAAGGTTTTGCTAAATACTAAATAGTAAAATATAAAATTTTGGAGATTTCTCTATAATTATAACATAATTTTATGACAAATCTTTATTTATAGTTTAGTTGACCCAACAAGAATTTAAAACAATTTAATTATGTAATAGTATCTAATTATTAATTTCTGTAAACATTTATGCGCCATTTATTTAGTTGTTATTTTATCAGACGGCTATTTCAATCTGTTTTTTCAGACAATTCATAGGTAATCTTAAGTACTCTTAAGTGAGTCATAAATTATTTATTTATTTTTATTTAATGGCAGAAGCTTACATTTTCCAATTAAGCTTTGTCTGTAAAGATAGTGGTTACACATAGGCACTCGAAATACGTGTGGGTATATTCCTAATAATAACTTGATGGTACAATGGAGCGTAGGGAAGTCATTCAACTAAAACCAAAGCACAAGAAAAGCTAAAACATATGGGAATTTAATTCAATCTGTGACAGATGAGTGATAGTGCATCCTGCTTGAATTTGAGTATTATTTGAAGATCTTTTTAGGTAGATAAATAATTAAAACATAATATATAGGTTTTTGTTTATTTAGTGGAAGCCAGCGGCAAACAAATTTTGAAAATAGCCGATGTACTGGATTATTTGTTAGGTTAAGTTGGGTTATCATTCTTGAATTCATGAATTTTGCCGAAATCGTCTATAAAAATTGTCAATGTTTCCGCTTGGTTTCCAGTAAACAGACTTGTACCGATATATTATAATGTAGTATAATTAATAAAAAATATGATTTAGTAATATAAAATAAAACATAACAACAATACCTACACATATAAAATAAATACTTAATAACTATATAAAAATTCTACAAAAACGACAAAAATACAGTTCTGTAAAAAAACAATTATGTTGAATTTTGATGTAGGTATAGGTACTGACTGGTATTTGATTTCCTGGGCTTAGAAGAAAATTTCTCTTTCAGTAAGTACTATTTTTTGTAAGCTTTTCATATTATTCTTGACATAAGAAAGTATCATCATTAGTTAATATGTAACAATATATTCAGCGATGTTCATTTAAACTAAGAATGTAATTTATTAAATACTTACAACTCATTAAATCATAATATTATGACGTATTACACCTAATTAAATATAGATCTGAATCGGTTTTATTTGCTTCAATAAGAAATTTTCAACTAATACAAAAAACAAAGCTTGTCAGTTTAAGGGAAGCCAGCGGCAAACAATTTTGAAAATAGCCGATATACTAGATTATGTGTTAAGTTCGGTTAGATTAGGTTTTCATTCTTGAATTCATGAATTTTGCCAAAATCGGCTATGAAAATTGGCGCGTTTCCCGCCTGGCTTCCCGTAAACCCTTTTCGTGCCCAAAAAAATAATCTTAAAGAAAATTATACTCTCGATTATTTATTGAAGCCGGAATATTACATACTAATTTTATAAATTTTCCCGTTTAAAACTCTAGAAAAAATATTTGTTTAAGAATTGACTGTTACCATTTAAAATGGCTAAGAATTTAAAATTATAATATAATACATACATATTTAAATTATGAATAAAGCGTGAGTATATGTTTATTTGAATTATGAGTCATAATAAAATCGCTCGAATTCGATGAATCAAAATTAAAAAAAAAAACCATCAACACACCGCGCACTTGAGAAAAGACAAGGAATTTTAAAGTGAAGCAAAGAGAGCTTTGTAATCTAGATTTTTCTTAAAAGTTTCAAGTGCTTCTTAAATATGTTCGGGCAAGACTTAGTGAGTTCTTTTGGCGTTTTGAAGAGGGCTACTGTTTACTCGGGCTACTTAGGTACTTACTTAGTAAATGCGCATATTATAATACCTATGCTCAGTGTCGTTTTGAACTGCGATTAAATAAAATATTCAAGTCAATTCTATGATTAAGTAAAGTTCTTCTCAGTACATACTCTGCAATAGGAGTGACAACCTAAAAAGGTTACTTATATGAATGAATAGTAAGTCATAGAACTTAATTAATTATGATTACTTTATAATATGGAAAATAGTTGGATTGATTTTAAACAACTACCAAATTGAACATATATAATTTTGAAAAACACTTTCTGAGGAGTATATTATAACCAATAAAATAAAAAAAAGTAAGTCACCCCGACGGGGAATCGAAGCCTGTATCTCCCGAATTTGGAAGAACGCTGATGAATAGGTATTAAAATTGACCAATAGTTAAAATTTGTCGCTATTAGTATGTCACGCCGTAGCATAATGGATAAATGCGACGGATGAGGCGTAAACTCGGGAGATACAGGGTTCAATTCCCCGTCGGGGTGACTAACTTTTTTTTATTTTATTGGTTATACAGAAAGTGTTTTTCAAAATTATATATGTTCAATAATCAGAATGATATATTCTTAAATCTTGTGAATTATTCGTTGAATAAAAGAAATAGTTAATTATTAACTACCAAATTATTAGTGTTTGACTTGAAACAATGTTACGATTGATATTATTATCTCAAACAGTAGATAACTTACAACATCGTCATGTAAATTTGACCATACTTTCGGCAATGACAAGTATAAACTACTTCACAATGTTACGATTGATATTATTATCTCAAACAGTAGATAACTTACAACATCGTCATGTAAATTTGACCATACTTTCGGCAATGACAAGTATAAACTACTTCAGCTCATAATGAATGGAAAGGTAGAAGACCGCAGACGAGTATAAATATTGAAAAGGATTTTCTTGGCTACGCAATCTCCGTAAGTAGTTCAATATCCAAGGTGTTAGGGATTTGATACGATTGGGTTAGGATGAAGAGGTCAACCCCAATTCCAATTTGGCTCCCAACCCTTTGATAGAAGATGGCACCAAAAGAAGAAGAAAATACTATAAAGATACAGCACTTGTAGCAATCATACCACATAGCATTAAATGAGTGACACACTTTAATATGTATGTTTTGCTGTCAAAACAAAACAATAGGGCGATAATTATAGTCAGCATTTCCTCAATCATAACTAGATGAGAAAGGTATGTTATGACTTGATAATTGCGATACTATCTCTTGCAATGTAATATGTACTGCATTTGTATAAATAAGAAAGACAATGCATAAATTCTCACTCACTCATCGAGTCCGTCACGAGATGCACTACCATTGTCACGAGTCCTTCACTCGACATTCACCATTACCATACATCATTACCCGCGATTATAATCTAACGCTGCCATATTTATTAAAGTATTGTTGTATTTATTGTATTCTTGTATTGATCAATAAACTGTCCTTCAAAGATCCACGCAACAACGACCTTCTATCTCCTCCACAAAGTGGTGACCCCGGCGTGATAACGACGTAAAATGACGGCGAAACGCCAAACACACTATTACTGTAGTTTTTCTTTATGATACCAACCTTTAAATATAAAATTAAATGGTGGTTACATATTCCACCAATTAAGTCCCTGTAAACCGTTGTTATGAAAACAATAAATATTATATTATTAGTAGTTATTATCATTATTACTACAAAACGATGTCGGTCTTGACTAATTACCTAACATTGTTACGACTATCTAATGGTTATAAAACATTTCATCAAAGTTCCATATTGTGGATTCAAAAAACACATTGAAATAACAATGTGATCATACATACTCGTAATTTTAAAACACTACAGAAACAAAGAAAAAAATACGACGCCGGGCGGGGCTCGACACCGCATCCATTGGATTCTAGTCAATGTGCTTTATCAATTGAGCTACCTGCGTTCTATCTAATTACAACAAAATTAATTTATAGGTTGTAACCATACAACTGAAGCGTTAACCAAATTGTGTCAATTTTATCAATCGGCTTTATTGGTTTGAATCAAGTAATATTATGTTCTTAATTAATTTGATTCCTAGCCGAATTCTTGTAAATTGTTCGTTGAATGAAAAAATATTATAAAGACGTTAACTTTACAAACTAAAATATACTAGAGATCCTGATATCGGCTATGAATTAAAGTAAGTACTTACGAGTATTATTGGTACCGTGTTTGGAGGTATTTTCAATAAAGATTGTTACATTTTTAAATCTTGTGAAAAAAAAATGTTATAAAACGGCTATTAATAAAAATTCTTTGTACTTCACTGAAGTGATACTTAATACTTCGAAAATTATTGTCGAGGATGTTCAAAACGTTAAGAGCTCGACACACTTGTGTGGTCTTCTCTGTCTCCTAACATACTCTAATTGGTAAATTTAATATTTGTTAGAGTAAAGCTAGATATCCGGTTCAAGTGTTTATTTTAATTGTAATACATTTTTTTGTATGGTAATTTATGTTAATTTAAATGTGTTCGATTTGTCAATAATACGAATAATTACATAGGGATCAACAAATCGACATTAACATTTACCGTGAAAAACTGAACTCAAAATTTTTTTATCAGCTGTTTGTGTTAATAATAAATTTTAACAAGTAAAAGTACGTTATTATAGTCAATGGTCGAGTGACAAGTTGTCCGGTTCTGAAATCAGGGGTTACCGGTTAGAATCCTGCATCTGATTTTTTTTTATATAAGTGTTTACGTTCAGAGGGTGGAGAAAATACAAGAAAAAATATATATCAGAATTCTTAAATAAATTAATGTTGAGACACATTTTCAATGTCAACCAATGATACACCACATATTATTTATTATATGTATGACTTTATCAAAATTTGGATTAGAAGAGAAAGAAATGAAATAATAGTATTTCATAATTATTATAAATCTTTTGAATATACATTATTTTCTCATTAGAAATGCCCGAAAGTGTTACTTATTGTATATTATATAACGTGTTAATATAATATAAAGTATTTTGAAAATAAATAAGTCAAAAGTTATTAGGGTTGACACATTATCATCACCAAAACTACCAGAAAATAGCTATCGACTAATAAACCATTTGTAGAATTTAAAATCTATAATTAATACGTAATTCTACTAAGCAAAAGCATGTTTAATTAACAACTGTGATATATTTGTTGAACCAAAATATCTATATAGGTCTTTACTTTATTTGGAAGCATTTATCGTGATAACTGGTGATTTATATTTTTTCAGTGAACTTAATAACTAGTTAAGTAGTTGCATTTCAATGCATTTATTAACTACAATATTTTTATACATATTTAATAGATACGCTGTGGTGCAGTGCGTAAGGCACTGGCCTTTCATCCGGAAGCTCCAAGCTTGATCCCGGTGAGGTCATAATATATTTTTATAATTAATTGTAATTTTTATCAAAGCCTTGGAATTTGTGATTATTTCATTTCTATTATTAAATACACTGCAGTCATTCTTGCCCCATTTTAGTATTATAAATAATATATAATAATGTATGTATATATTTTCATAGTATTATATACAAGTATTATGTTCTAGCAATATATTATGCAGGTCAGTAAAGTTATACATACGCAATATACTTAACTAGTTGAGCAAGTCGTGCTCAAGCGTATTGCAATTTCTAGTGTGCTCAAAGTTATGATAATGGGAAATCAATTGATAATAAATCCCGTTTGCAAGCTAAAATAACTATTCACAATTTTCCCATAAAGGCTGGTGGTTCGACCGTAATTATTTCGTCGATTAAACTATTCTACAAGAGATACTGTCATGATTGTCAGACAGATAGATTGTAGTTATCAAGCGCATAGAGATATCAGCGAGTGTTTTTATTTTATTATAATTTCATTAGTAGACATTGTTTGTTTTACTTAATACTAGTCTGAAAACTAAAAGTAAAAAAAACCTGTCAATGTTTTTAAATACATATCTACGTATTAATTATTTAAAATGAGAATTATCAATAAGCTGTATTAAAATGCAGTTGTCATATTATATCGCTAGAGTCATTATGATCTCATTAAGAATATATTATTTATTTATTGAGATTGAGGACAATACCAAACGAGTGTTTTATATAGTTAGCGGGTGCTAGGGATTAAAGATATGCGTGAAATGGATTGGGAAATTGTAATAAGCTAGAGTCGCAAAAATAGCGATTTGTGTGAAAGAACGGGGGAATTTTAGTTCTCCAGATGGGTGCAATGATGTATCGGTAAGCTGGTATACGTTCATTGTTTAGGGATGATTATTTTTTTCCAAATTGGATTATTAAAAACGGCTAAATATCTATGAATATTTGGCCAACCTTCGCAAAGTGTGCCATCAAAGATCTCAATTGTAGATATTTTCGAGATTTAAATCTCATTACCGGTATTAGGGTAACTTCGAAAAGTCTGGCCGCCAAAGCAAATGGAATAAGTGCCTAGCAAGAACTTTGTAAAGAATAGATAATTGGAAGCTTAAGTCAATAGAGGCTGCTTAAAAGTTACAAGTAATGTCTTTAGTTCACTTGGAAACAAACGCATAAATTCTGATGGCATTCAGCTTGATTTCGAATGATCACAATTCACGAGTCTTGATTCCATTCGTAACAATTTAAAAAAAAACATATAAGTACATGTGACAAGTACAAGTGACGTTTAGTCTTCTTACATTATATTAAAACCATGAACACACGTCAACCACAAGATGTTGCGCCAAGTCACAGAAAGTCACAGGTCACGTGTTTAGTGCAGAATAGATTTAGGAATTTGATGCAGACCCGTGAAGTAGTCTCACATGTATATTCTCCATACGGTTGCAAGTTTTTAGATCCAAATTGATTTTTCATTTTTAAGAGATTGCTTATAACCTAACTTACTGTGCTAATAAATTTAGTTCAAATTTGTTCCGTCTTGTGCCATCATATTGGGTTACCGTACTATTACAAAGATATGACTGTATTTTAAACACCCAGTGGTTTTGGTAACATAATAATATTATATAGATTTATAATTATTATGAATGTGTTCATAAATATTTTCTTTTTATTTTGTAAATAATTCCATGAATAGCTAACTGCTTATGATGTAAGAGAAGTGTATATTATGCACTATGTAGTACGTATACCATAAATATAGAATATTTATGAACCTGTGTAAAACAACATCACATAACGGACAAGGTTAATTAGAAAAATACGAGGATTAAGTCAAAATGTCCGTCTGTCCCATAACGATAATATGTAACATAATTGTACATCGGGGGATGGTAGGCATCACTTAATATAACAGATTTATTTAGTTACACTTTTTGTAAGTTTATTTGCCACATTTCACGATGCTGGATAAGGGGATTTACCTGTTTAAGACCACTTGAAGGATGCACCAACGGACAATGTTATGATTTTATTATTTCGTTTTTTTAATATTGTCAATTTATTTGTGATATTTTTCATCAAAAAAATATTTTTATTGTTGTCCAGATATATTAAAAATGAAATTTGTTTGTTTCAATGTATTCATGCGTTCCTCCGCCATGACGTCTCCGTACTCTTCAAGGCTATAAAGTGAAGTAACGCTCGAAAATCGACCTTCGAAGTTGTGCTGGCAGTTTCCCGGGAAGAACATTCCAATATCCTAGTCATGTACATTAGAGTATGCAAGATGCTTAGTTCCAGAAAATAAAAGAACGCTTTTCTTGCTGTATGACGAGGTAATTTCATGAAAATATAAAATACCCCTTGTATTTATTTTCGACTTACTAAACGATTTTTAAAAAAGTAGAATGATTTAATGAATTATATTATTTTCAATTCAATCCTCAACAAAAATTCGTATTATTATAAATATTAACAATTATTATTTTGGTTTGAATTAGTTAGGTGTTTACTTAAGGGTGATATATTAAATCTAATTCAATTTCGTTGAATTTATTTATATCACAAAAGTACAAGTGTATGAATGGAAATGTTCAATTTATATCCAATGATATGGGTAAATGTTGAATGATGTTGTCATTAGCATAGGGAGTGTAGTATCACAATACGGCGAAAGGGTAAATCGGTCCAGTGCATTGAGCCACTAAAAGGCTTAACAGGCGGAACTGATCTCGAACATTTGAATCGCTTTGAATTCCACGCTAAGATTAATCTAGTCTACTTAACAACTTTACTTTAATCTGAAGCACGACATCACAAACTAGGGGACGCAGTATTGTCGAAGTGTTATACTTAATATATTCCACTCAGGGAAAAGTTGTTTAATATATCCTTAAATTTATGTATGTTTAGATTAATCGGTGCACTCATTTATTAGTATAACATTTAATCAAATATCACACCGTTTCTGTCTTAATAATGATTAATTGATTTATTTTTTTTGGTAAAAAAATAACATTGAACGCATAGATTGTGTTGTCATTTCAATACTAAATTAAAATAATGGTGGGAATACTTTATCCATAATACGTGTATGCATTTACAATTATAAGACTGATAAAGTAACCAACCATTGTGAGTAGGTATGCCTATTAAAAAATGTTTTAAAAAATTACGGGAAATTGTGATTTAAAAAATGATATCATTTTTAACCGAGTTCATTCCATTCTCATTTATGTATAAAATCTTTAACTAGTTAGTTTACTAAAGTATAAGTTTTTAAAATGTCTGATTGTTTCATTGTTTTTTATGAAGTTACCTAATTTTAATAATTTCAAATAAATATTTGTAAATTTAATATGCCCTACCCTCAATGGGCGAGCCACGCGTTATCGAAAAGTTTTGAAAGCTCAATTTAAGCTGACTTGGGAAGTCTCCTTTCATGTCGAGATGTCACTTGTAATTAACATTGAACTTAAAGTAACGGGTTCCTAGTGATTGTGAATAAGCGAGAATAATGAGATTTCTTAATGACGAGTACTGAATATAAATTAACATCGCTAACAAACAGACGTTTTAATGTTTTGTTAAAATGTTTGCGAATATATTAGGCCATCAAGAACACTTACTTTTATCAGACTTTGAATTCAGCGTTGAAATTTGTTACAGGAAACTTTAAAGAAGAGGAGATTCAATGAATTTTATTTATACTATTATTTTATCAAGGCTACCTTTGTTTAAATGTTAAAACATCTGGCCATAATGAATTCAAAAATATATTTAATAATATGTAGGTAATATATTATATATTTTTAATATATAAAAAAAACGATGCTAAACCATATTAATTTATATTATTCATATAAAGTTCCATCTAATTCGTTAAGTAATCTATGTTTAACCCTTTAAGAAATATATTGATCAAGTATTTACTAATGAAAAGGTTTTTTACAGATAAACTAAACTTCTTAAAGATCTGGTTGATAAATTATCGTAAAAAAAGTTACCGAAGAAGGTAAGTAAGATAATTTAATAATAGGGCTTTTTATATTCAAACCCTGACTTGTATTTTGTTTGGAAAGAATAATGAAAGTTAAAATAAAATTGATTATATTCGATAAAATTAAGGAATTTAAGGAATGAATTTTGTTTGTCAGAACATTCTTTTAAACCGTTAGAGTTTCAGATAATTTTGTGTGCGAAAGTAAAAGGGAGACAAGTAATAAAAAATGAAAACAAATTTAAATACGCACAAATTAATCAAAATCCATACAGGTATACGCACCTTCGAGAAACAGAAAAAAGCAGAAGAACTGTCTGAGTTAGTAAATTTCACATTTAACATACAAGGTTATTCAAAACCCAATCTTATTTTGGCTCTCCTGAAAACTAGTGATTTTAGACATATTTCCCGTTTCCTTTATACAGAATTGATGTATCAACTGTAGGCATACAGCTGAACAAGTTATTTTTTTGGATTATTTTGTGATTTGTGCCACATTTCACTATACTTATTTGCTCTTGCGGTATGAGAAAAATGTATCGTACCGTGATTTATTCTCATGTCTTTATTAATACATTACGATGAAATGATTTCAAAATTTGATTGCATTTTGAATTATTCATTGTTTTCGCTTTACTGAAATGTTATCAAGAGTCATTTGTATGATTTTATCTTCAATTTTTCGAGGTGTACCTACCTACAATTAATAATTCATAATACATTTTTTAAAATAACCATAATATAAATTAATTCATTCTTACGTATCAAAATACAAGAGGTCCTATATTATTGTATGTACGTATGTGGTCCTATAATAACATTACGTATATCTTTAAGTTCAAAATGTTCGATTTGTATTGACAGGTAAATTTCGTAGAGTGATTAATAGTATTATAATTTATTTCATCTGGTCAATACAACAAAGAAACACAGGTATACGATTGGTTATCTAGGATAGACCTGTGATTATCAAATTGATTTATTGTATAGGACTGAGGCATGATATACTGGAGATACCAATATTTTTTATATTAAGATCCTGTTGAGAATACTTAAAAAGAAATACCTACCTACATGTTATCAAAAATACATGATCACTATGTATTTATAAGTGGACTGAGAGCTGGTTTAAATATACTTTTAAATTTAAACGTCGCGGGTAAAAAGTTTATCTGATAAAAATAAATTGAATTTAAATATACCTAAACTTTTTTTTTGTTCTTGTTGAGTTGAATCTGGAGCAAAATGGATAGTAAAAAACAAATTAGGATTTTACAATGGAATGCCAGAAGTATGAAGCAAAAAAAGGATGATATAGAACTCTACTTAATAAGACAAAAAATTTCAATAGCATTAATCTCAGAGACTTGGCTGAGGTCTGAATTAGACTATCTGAAATTCAATGATTACACGATGTATCGAAAATACAGAAGGGATGGATACGGAGGAGAGCGATTCTGGTGCATAAAACACTGGCGTCTAAAGAAGAAAGAAAGAAAGATGGAAGAGCTAGACAAAATAATTATAAAGCCATTTAACAGAATAGGAGTGAGGACCTGATCGAAGGATCCCCTTCTAGAAGAGAAGAGGCGATATGACAGCGAGTCGCAGTCAAAGCCTCGGTAAAATCACAAAAAAAAAAAAAAATATATACCTAAAAGGTTTACCGTATTTTAAATCAAGATTTAGTTTCTAAATGAGACACAGGGTCTATAAGTACAATTAAAATGTGTTTCGTAAACCTGAAGATTTGTAAGAATTTAATTGGTCGATTATAATAATATACCTTATTATACTTACTTATAGCTTATACTTGTAGCTCAAACTTCGTTAGGTATTTTAAAATATAGTCGTCGCGTAATAAAATTTATTAATATTTAATAAAACATAAAATCAAAGGTTAAGATGACTGGAGCGGACCTGAACGCGGCTTCGGTTCGTGAAAATTCTAAGACAGTTTTTTTTTATATATTTTTGATGACATAAATATCCGTAGTAATTTATACATGTTATTATCATCATAATCATAGAAAGAATTGATTGTATTCGTTGTCAGTGTGTATTTACCTCTTGGTGAGTGCGCATAGTGCCTGAAGATGCCGAAAGGCGAAACCAGGGTCGCAAAAAACGACTCAAATGGAATAGTTAAAAACTTAAATCCATTTGAATTTAAATTCAAATTCCGTCAAGTACTTTCGGTCGACAGTATTAATATTATAATCATCATCATCAAAGAATACCTACAATGCAAAGTCAAAATACAAAATGTGATACCTACTAATAAATTTGTTGAACTAAGTACGTATAGCTACGGATAGGTCGTAAAATTGACTCTTTATGTGACATTCGGACAATAGAAGTTGATTCTTTAATATAGTAGAGTTAAGCGATGGCCGCACAGGTAGAAGCTTTGTGATATCTATTAGGTACTGGAACTTTTAAGGGTCTAGAAAATACAAAAAGCTTGCAACATTTTTTTAATAAACGTAGATGCATTCAAGCAGAATAATTAAAACTTTTAATAATTCGTGTAAAATGACATAGTTTTTTACATAAATATAAAATAGTACGTATCTGCCACATATCCCAAATACCTGCTTATATTTATTATCATTATGTATTGTATGATATCTTATAAGTACCTACTTATAATATCATATATTTTATAGATTTCTATGGGATTAAAATATTACTATAACTTGTTTTACGTTATTACCTAGTAATATGTAATAATTTATATATAACTATAAAAATAATAATGCGGAAAATATTATCATTTCACTAAAATAATAAAAATATACGGGATTCGTGAATCAATAAATAACTGATGTTTCAAGGTTTGTGGGGTAAACGAGCTGTATTAGATATAGAAACTTACAGATCTCAACTTAAAAAATATAATTAACTAAAGCAATGAAGTATTTATATCCTTACATATTTGAATTGACATGCTTACATTAAATTGTGATGATTATGTTTTGGAGTAGGCAGGGCTTAATGAACTTTAAAAAGTAACTAATGTCATCAGCTGTAATACTATGTACCTATCCTTAATTCAACGAAAACAAATAAGTATGACTAAAAAAGTGTGTACCATCTTGTCGGATCACTCATAGCATATGTAAACTATTATGGTTAGGTTTAGGTAAGCTTAATTAAATTTTAAAAGCTAACCTGCGCTACCTGCAAATTGTATCCTTAGTTCAATGAAAACAAACAAGTACGAATAACAAAGTTTGGTATGCATTATTTATGTCGAATCTTAACAGCCTACCTCCACCCATTGCCACTAGTAAATACTTAGGT
Source organism: Rhyacophila brunnea (assembly GCF_057557595.1). Classification (NCBI taxonomy): domain Eukaryota; kingdom Metazoa; phylum Arthropoda; class Insecta; order Trichoptera; family Rhyacophilidae; genus Rhyacophila; species Rhyacophila brunnea. The sequence goes on from NW_028233350.1 coordinate 27,799,591, forward strand.
ACTTTAAATATAGATTTAATGTTATATGTACCTATAATTAAAAAATTCTTTAATCTGAGTAATTTTAATATAGGTAATAAATAGTACGTGAAAAATGCAAAATATAATATGTCTACAAAATTCAAAAAAATATATATGAAAACATAAATATTCCAATACACAAACGATGAAGTCAACTGAAATGCAAACATTGTAACTGTCGCGATATTCCAGACGGTATAACAATATCAAATGATGGAATTAATCAAACTCAATATTTTTGTTATGCAAATGAAGTGAATAATCTCCTTCGATGCCTATTCCATATGCTTTCCAATAAAAACAAATCCAGTCATATTCTCAAACAAGGAGAAGTTTTTTTTATTGGGAATTAAACTTTGTTGATTAAAGGTCTAAGAAAGTTACCTACCCTAGTATAGATTACAAAAATACACGCACAGCGGACATTAAATTTTAATTGATCATTAAAATTATTTGAAAAAAATTAAACGTTGTCTTTTTACAGTCTATGAAAGCACTACAGTTAAAATAAAATTGGCAAGCTGAACGGCACTAAATTATTCTTTTATGTTATTTAGTATCTTACATAAAGAATAAGTATCAAAAATGATTTGTTTGCATAATTACTAACCCTACTAACTTTTTAGTAATGTCAAAAATGAAAATATATAACTATTTAAAGAAAAGGAATATTTTCTTTGCCGAAATCTATAAGATTTCTTGAACTACCGTTTAAAACATTTTATACATTGATAATAAATAAGAAATATCGATGAGGATTTTCTCAATGTCATAGAGGCACTGATTTTATACAATATAAATTAATATTAACTCACATTGTATCATAGATATTAAGGTTGAGAAGTAGATAGTTTTCTGTGGTATTCGGTTGTGGAAAGCTGGGGAGTAACGCAAGCATCCCAAAAATCACGAGAAAACCAAACCTATACAAGTGTCACGCATAAAATTGTTTTCACAAATTCATATTATATTAAACAGTAAACATGATATTATAATAGTATAGTAAATAACAATACGTATGTTATTATATTACTCAAATAATGTGTTTGCAGAAATACGAGAATTTTTGTGTTCAAAATAATTATAGATTTCGTTATCATCTAATATGGAGATTTAATTATTTGTTTCAAGGAATCAGTATAAGCATGATTTGTAGAAATACTATTATTGGATTAATCCACTAAATTAAAATTTATTTATTTTACATACAGTAAAAATGACAAATTACAAATTTACGGCGTCCACAACATGATATTAAAAAAGAAAACATGATTTTAAGAGTAAAAAATACATAGTAGTACCTACACCAAATTAACTAAGTAGAACCTATTTAATTTTTTGTATAGAACGACGTTCTCCTAAACTCATCTCACGCAAGTGGAATATAATATCAATATCCGAGATCCGAAGATTGTTAGTAGAATATAGTTATTGCCCTCCCAATTGGTATTGCCAATGATAAGCTATTACTGAACTTCAGGACATCAAACAACTGATAATATTGAGTGAAGGCCTCTCCAATCTGATTCTATTTCTTTCGATTATGTAAAAAATCTTTTTTTAAGCATCTAGATTCTAGAGTAGACGAAAAATAATTATTGACGTGATTTATTTTTATATCGTATTATTTCACAGTTATCTAAAATTATCTAATACCACTTGTGTATATATGTAAAGTAAGGGTATGTTAGGTGCACAATTTAATAATATTCGCATCGTAAACAAACACTAACACATCCCTACATATGAGACTGTTCTTATCCTTACATAGTCTCTAGGACAAATACCGCTCCCAGTATATCGTGAAGGAGACCGCTTTAACATGAAGATGCTCCCACTGAGATAAAGCAAGACAAAGGAGTGGCTGTGATGAGATTCGAGGATCAGAAATAGTCTGGCAGAGAGCCCTCTAACGAGGAAGTATTTATTACAGACCATTTCATTTATGCATTCCGCCCACTAACGTATTCATTTTGTGATTCAAATAATCTATTACGACATTTCAAAATCTATCTTATTTTTAATATAAATATATAGCATATCTATAAGTTTTTGTATTTTGTTTTTGGACTGGCACCATGTGTTCGTTTTCCAAAACTCGATGTAATCCAACCATAATATTTCATAATGCATATACTTACAACTATTTGTTGCTACGACAGTTGGCAGCCGCACGTTATGGACTGCATTGTTCATACTGTTTGCATGAAATGTTGCACACACGTTACGTCGTACATGTGCGATTAACTGAGATAGTTGTTAGATCCACAAATTAACGGTGCAATTGATCTCCTACGTAGAGATACCTACCGCGTCTAAATACTAGTCGGTGTGACGGATGTATCTATGTTAGCTCTAAGGCAATGAGCACAATTTAGTGACTTGTGGACGCGATGGGTCACGTGTCAGGTGTTATTCGCTAGAATCAAAGTACGGAGCTTGTTGTGGAAGCTATGAGTTACGGTAAGTGGTGCAAGTGGTCCTCAGATACGACAGCTACCTGTAGATTTTCTGAACGTCGTAGCAAGTTAAATCTGGTCAGTGCGACCGTTACATGCACACAGTGGGAAAATTTAGTTCTTAACGTATGGTTACAAGTAGTAGTTATGGCCAGCGTGTTCATCACCTGAGAATGGCTTCTGAAACAAGCTCAAAATGTTGGAAAAAGAATAAAATACACACGATAGACCAAAAGCATAATATGTACAATACCAAACACTGTGAAAGTTTCTTGCAAAATATATTATGTTTGGATTTAACTTGTATTCTCTGTTTTTTATATACAGCAAAGTTTAATAAACCTTACAAATTCTGTATATGACAAATATTTAAATATAGGTAATAAGACTGTAATACGTGCAATCTATGTAGTAATTGGAGCTATTAAAAATACTGGACGATGATGAGCACAATTCGAAGTATTATTTGAAGACGTTAAAACAATGAAAGTCTAATTTAATTTTAGTGTTATTATTAATTTTAGTGTTATTACTTTATAATAGTATTTTGTCTCTCATCGGAGGTTTTAACAGCTCAACGACGATATATTATAATTTTTGTAATCCAACTGGAACCACTGCCTAGAGAAGGCTTTAACGAGAAAGTATTACCTATATTCAGTTACCGCCAGACCTGTCGACTATGTGGGTGGATCAGGTAGATTGATAACTCTTTAAATCCCAAGAAATTTTACATGAGTAGACATTACTAAATTTATATTTCAAGTACCTAATCCCTATGTTTATAACACACACGTTTCAGTGTTATGACGAAGATTAATAATGCTATTTCTGACGTTAGAAGTCTTAATAATATTATCAAATTTAATGAAATGGTAGACACAGATGATAACAATATACGTAATGTTTTTTTTTTAAACACACCTTGTGATTATTAAGTAAGCTAATATAATTATATAACACTGTTCTATTATAAATACTATATACCTACACTTATATTATATATATAATATATTGTTATTTTTATTTGTAAGATTACAAAATATAATTCAATAGGTAAGCTAAACACAGTATTGGTCAGGGTTGGCGAACCTTTTTATGTACGCGTGCCAAAAAATTTCCCAAATAATATTTTTCAACTGTCTGACGTGCCGAGCAGTTTTTCATGAGATAAACATAGTTTTTAAAAATTCTATTAATAAAATGATGATGTTATAGATACCACTCACAGAACATCACACGTATAGCATCACTTTTTTAGATTTCGCCATACATTTTGGTCCACAAATTTTAAAACTGTCTGCCGGTACTACTAGCTTTACCAAGTTTTTTGGTGCAGTCATTTTTTGTGGGTAGAAATGAACTTGTTTGTTAATCTCGTTCGACGTTAAACGGTCATTAGATGTAATTAGCATGTTATTTAAATTTGGTAATTATAAATTAATTAAAAAATACGCAGTGATTGTGTTAATGTATTAATTAGTTTGGTTCTATCGCACAAATTGACACGAGAATTGCTCCGATCAGATGAGGAATTCTCTCGCTACAGTGGTCTCAAGACTCTCAAGCATCGTAAATCAATCAAAATTAGAGATTCGCGGCGCGGCTTCCTCCGCCGCCTGATGAGATTAGTGTGATAATATTATATGTGACGCATAAAGTCAAAGGACCGACCCATGCAATTATATATTTATATTACTTATAATGCTTATTCTTGAACTTTATTCAAATGCGTGCCATGCAAAATCATCTCGCGTGCCATAAGTTCGCCATCCCTGATATAGGTAGTGACATCATCATAAAAAAATGATCGGTGATGCTTGTAAACCGATGTGTTTTATGACTGGAATAATTATTTTGTCGTAAACACGTCGGCTATTTTTTTATAAATTTTCTGTTTCCTGAAACAGTACGGCAGTACATTCGTGCGAAAGATGCGCGAAACGTATGAATCTAGGACTAGGAGGAATATATAACCATCCTCATAGCCCCCTACTAATCAATAAGTACATAAAATTTTATAATTTTGGCATCAGAGGATTGAAAGAGTCTGTTAAATAATGTTCCTTTATTTAAAGTTAGATTCGTAACTTCCACGACTTACTGTACGCGTACTTTAAAAATACTGTCAGAGTAGTTTAATCGATACTTTTGTTTTAAACAGGTTAGTTTAAAGAATTTTATGATCATAATCAGATTAATTATTTTTGGTTTATAATTTCTTTTAGTTGGTCTATTTATATTTGCATTTTATACAGGTTCATTTTTTAAATTTAATTTGTTCACCCGTATACCTACTATAATGTACTTAAGAGCATACATCAGTGAAATGGCAAATAATTTTCAACAGTAGGTGCGACGAAATTTCGCACTCGTCGCCAATCGGAGACCAACAGTCTACTGCGTACGTCAATTTGTTTTGTCATGGCGTCGGAGGAATATATTCTTAAATCGTGTAAATATGACTAAAAAACATAACGTATGTACTTGAAAATGAAAACATGTCAATGAACATACTATTATTAGTAATATAACAATAAACATAACATTAAATGAACGCATGTTAATTTTTTATGAAAAGTTATATTTCGTTCGGCACGCGTCATTTGCACAATCCGCGCATCGCCTAACCACGATCTTTTTAGACCATTATAGCCTTAATTCATTTTGTGGTTTAAAAATAAAATAAAATACTTATTCATTTGTCACATTAATCAAATTTTCACAGGGGTGCATGACATAGACCATGTTGAAAATTTCTGATGTATATTAAATAATAGATACTTAAAAAGTAGGTATTGTATATTTTTATGTGGACTTCGCAGTGTTGAATGCACTAGGTTCTTTTTTACCACACCGAACGGGACCATATTTGCCCTCTTTTCTCCACTTACCTTGGTTCCGCTATAACTTTACCCCTCAAACAATGAAGCGATTTACCGACTCTCTCTGTGCTTAATTCAAGGGACCTCTATTGTTACTGGCACTATTGAAATTAAAACTCGGTGACTGTTCAATAGAAAAGTATCAAACAATATGAAACTCAAAGTCTTTTATCGTATTTATACAGGTGGTTTGCGTAGTTAATTGTTAATATTACTTACGAGTAGTATAGAAGTTTTCAACTTCAGTACCTTGAAGCACTGTGGGTTGTTCTAAAATTTTAATATCATTTTCAGGCAATTTTTAATACAATTAGGGATTGCAATACCGGTATTTCAAAACCGGTATTACAGTATTTATCAATACCGGAATACCGGTTTTAAAAATTCAAAATACTGGAATTTTCTGTATTAAGAAAGCACACTCGTTTAAGTTTTTGAAAATGAATTACTTATAAGTTATGTGCTGCTAAAATGCAAATATATCGAGTGAATCCAAAAGAGGTGAAAAAATAATAAAATAAATTTCATCACATATATTTATATAAGTAATTGTTGCGATGAATTATCGTAATATTATTTCGAAATAGAAAACATCCGTGACAAAAATGTTTAATTACTCTATAATTATTGATGACTGTACAAGCGTTGAATTTAAGAAACTTTTCCTGCAGCTAGACTTATTTGCACTTGATGAACTTTGAGAGCTTTAGTTAAAATTATCAATATATTCAAATTATTTGTAAAAAATCACTAGTTCCACAATAATGATCAATAAATATTTTTAAATGTCAACATAATAAATGTAGGTATGTAGGTTTCTGCTATAAAATAATATTTTAAAAAGATTTTAATAGCTATACCTATTTATTGATAAGCATCTACTTCTGTTTTTTTAATGTTTAAGAAATACCGGTATTAATACCGGTATTCAATAAGAAATACCGAAAAACCGGGATTGACATTTTCATTCGGTATTGCAATCCCTAAATACAATGTACCGATGCACGGTCACAATGATAGATTCGTATATTTATATGGATTCTTATTAAGAGGTTACTTTTCATACTGTTTTTCGTTATCGTAAATATTACGGTTTTGATTATCAGTATCTGAGATTTAAATGATATATCCATACTCTTCAGTGGCTTTATATTTAAGTAAAAAAAAGATTTTAGCGTAACATATTTATCTCTCCTTATCGTAGATAATAATATAATGCTTGTTGAGTGCTGAATAGCAGTAAAGGGCTAATGTCTTTCAATGTGTGCAATATGTGTGGCATTATTATATTATTATGTTCATTGATTTCCGGAATTCAATTATGATTCTGACATAATTTGAATACAACTTATATATGGATTTTAACTAGGATATCGTTTTACTCAGAACTCTTATAATACGAGTAGTAGGCATCTTAAGATAAGATAATACTGCGGAATTACGATATATTGATTTGACGTAATTAGTTAATTACCTCAAATATGATAGCTTAATGTTTTTGATGGTGTTAAAATCTCTATTAAGAAGATTTATATATCTATCAGCGGCGAAGACTCCATACTAGGCGACTATTTAAAGACTACATTTTTAATTACATTTATATATTTAATTTATTTATATATATAATATATATTGAATAGTAATTATATATTGCGTCTTTGATGAACATTGTATTGTATGGATTATTTTATGGTAAATCCGAACGTTATTTTGTATTATTTATGTCACTTGACATCAGGGTGTCTATACCAGTTTATACTAATCGATATGCTGTTGAAACAGCGCCCAACACATTTTCCCATAATATTATTATCTATGGATGTACGTTTGTTCAAAATAATTAATAATAAGATAATTAAAAAAAATATTTCTATTGGATTAAATCACATAAATATTGATTGTTGTTAAAAATAAAAAAAATTATTTATCTCGTTATTTTTATTTAACAGTTAGTTCAGTCATGAACTAATATAATTTAATTATCCAGTTACGTCAGTTGAGATCTGATATTGTTGTTTATAGTCATTCGTCAGTATTTTATATAATATATAAGTATTTTAAAATGTCTAGTTTTACGGGTGAAATTATAAATTGTTATGGGACAGATACATAACAATGGGTTTCTTTCAAAGATGACAATATATTTTGAACGTATGTCACGTTTATAGGAAAATACATAATTCAAACTCATTGCTTAATTTTATATCGTCAGTAAACTTTTGAAACTTCATCAATTTAGTGTGTCGTTGTCATTAGTATGTACTTATTCATCAGTAGTAATATCGGATTATCTTCTTATTTCCCTTAATTACACCTGCCAAGTGTGCTTTCTCTACAGTCTAGTACATTATATAGTATCTTAGCATAATTTAAAAATTCTCCTATAAAAAAACAAGCCTTCGTAGACTTTCAAAAATTCGTTCCATGTTTAAAAGGTTGCAAAAGATAATTGATTTGCATTTTGACGAAGAAAAATATTTTTGTAAGAGTGTACCTTGATCCTAAAATAAAGTCCAAATTAAATTTTATGATATTCTTTTCCAAGTTATTGAATATTTTTTTTTATTAAATCACGTTGAAAATACAGATGAAAAATATTAACTCTGCGGAGAATTTTTAATTTTCCACTTTTCATATTTTTTTTTATTAAAGATATTTCTACACCTTATTACGCCGTTATTTTAATGAAGTTATGATTTCAAAGTATACTCAGATGCAATAAACGTAAATTGATTAAGTATATTATTGTATATTGTAAAGATGCTTTCATGGTAATATTTTATACATTGTATCCATACTACATTTTACAACTATTAACAGTATCAGCACATTGTTTAGCAATATTGAAAGATAATTGCTTCACATCCGTGTCGATTTTCAAATTAAATATTTTCACACCATTTACTCAATTGTAAATTAGAAATTATATCATGGAGCTCGTTTTCCCTCAACTCATATAATTGACAATATTTAAGACATGAATGAAAAATGTTGGTACTTACGTCATATACTTCATATACGAATAATACAAAAGGCGAAAATCGGATCATTAAAAACGGTTCATATCTAATAATATAAAACATAGATCAATAAGTTTATATTATATTAAAGGTGTTTTTGTACTAAAACATCACTCATAAAGTGGTTTCAAAAATCATAATTTCATGTAAAAAATTTATATTATTTGCACATCTTAAAATAAGTGAGATTTATTCATGAGAACAAAATATTCATCTAAAATTTAACCTTTATCACACTGATTATTTTTCCAATAATTATTAGGTATGTTGATTTTGACAAAGAATTTGAAGTAGCATATTTGTGATGTATTTATAAAATAATATTTAATTGTCAGTCTAATGACTGAGAAAGATCAATAAAATTGGCCATAGTACATGACTTTAAAAAAACCCCCTACGTTTTTAATAAGAATAGTAAGAAAACGCTTTATTAGATAATTGAAACTCTAACTTTCTTATTAGATTGTATTAGGTCTTGCAAGGTTCTACTAGGCTATATTAGAATCTTTCGGTCCAGACTGCCTCAGAGTTTTCAAAGTGATAGTTTTCAGAGTGGTATGAGCATACTTGGTCAGTTAAAAAATGAACATTTAGTGATACATTGTGAATAATAATATGATTAGAAAAGTAATAGAAGAACTCACCATAAAAACAACGTTGAATATGTGAAGGACATATTTGAGGAAGTTCACGCTGCAGCAATCTGAGTCTCTAGTTTTCCTCTGCTCAGAACTAGTTGCGCCTGCACTCGATACGCTGCTCGTGCCTAGGAGGGCACCCGTGCCATCTTGGTGCATAGTTCCACCGTTCATTGTGGCCCTTTACAGTATTATTTAAGAAACTTCAGATAATCTCACCAATTAAATTCACAGATCATCTATAACACTGCATAGCACATATTATATTATCTTCAACAGCTCTCTAAAATACATTATAGTCGCCACTTATCGAAATAATATTAATTCAATTAATTAAACTTTGCAATATTATGAATTTAATACAATAGGCTTTGAAAGTTATTTTAAATAGCAATACTTATTATACACCATAAATTATAAAACAGAAGATTATTGTAGCACTATGATTTATAATTTATGAAACACTTTTTGAATAGTTGATTACTAAACTTGTGGATTTATTTTATTCAAATCTTCAGAAGTAATTAGTTTCCCTCTTTTAGTTTCCTCTCTGTATGCCATTGTATATTATTATTTTTGTCCATCTGAAAATAAAGAAAAATATCATTTAAAAACTGTCACAAGTATAAGGTTTTTTTTTATAAAATTACGTAGGTACATAATATTTACCGTAATGTTCCATCACCGTACGTTTGGATGTAATATTCGTATTTAGGTATATGCCTTTATACCTATTATACAACCAGTAAAAAAAATACTCCTATACCTGCGTACTTAAAATATCATTCGAAGCGCAAAGATAAAAGGCCACTCCCCTGTGTAGTTAATTGGATTAAATGTTTTTTTCCAATTGTCTAAATGCTTTTTTAAGGGCGCAGAGTATCGGTAAAAAAAGAAATGCTCCAGCGGCTATCACTCCAATTGCCGTAACGACATCTTTTTATTGTATCTATATCGAATTAAATCTACCATCTTAGTTTTGTGTTTTACTATATGAACATTTTTTTGTATTTTCACATTTAACCTTACTGTATATACTAGTATTGTGTTAACTCAAGTATATTATTCTTTATTGCAAATAATATATATACATACTTTGAAGAATTTAATAATATTTTAATATTAATACGTAACCGATTTTTTTTAAACGGTACATGTTCAAACACGCGCGTTAACATCATTTTACTCCCTATTTTAATTATAGTTTGTCAATTTATGGCTACGGCCGTATGTTGTAGCTTAACCACTGGGGAATGCCTGAATGTATTTCAAAAAAACACTACCTTATTCTTAGGTCAATAATTATTATAAAGCAATCATTATTCATAGAATGTTTATCACACTTGAATGGTCAAAGACATAGCTTATAATGAGTATCTTTAGAATTATCTTCAAATGTGTTAATCTTGCCCATTTTTTGAATAATAAAATGCCTAATTCTTGTCAAATTTGGGATCACAGAGATTATAAATATAATTTTTTATCGTAAATATTTCACTATAATAATGTCAACATAAATTTTACTAATGCGTTTAAAAATTAATAAATCTAAAAAATCTCAACACCGCTACTCATAGATGTATTGAAATATGACTATATCCTAGATCGAGAGGTTTAAAAGAATAGGTACTATTTTATGTAATAAAAATACTTTATGCAGTCATCAAATGTTTAAAATAAATATAAAGGATAATAAGGCTTCAGAATTATATAAATAGATGATCTACAACGTTTAAGGTATGTCCAGGATCATGCTTTGAAAATAGAAAAAAAGCTCCATTTTGACCTACGCTGAGCACGTCCGCCTTTAAGTGAATTATTTATTCGTATGACGACAGAGTATCGATGATAAAGGGTAAGGAAACTATAATTGGAAAAATTAAATCAACCAACACATAGAAAACTTTCATCAGTCAACTAGCATAATCATGATTGATCCAATAGAAAAAGCATCAAATCAGATAATTCTCTACAGAGACCAGGTGTCTATAACATACTCTATGGTAGGCCAGGGCAACTTTTTTAGATGAAGGGCCACATTAGGAATATAAAATAAATTGGAGGGCCGCAAGTAAAATACTATTTTTAGACATACCTTATTTATTATCATGAAAAGGAAATTTCAACATAAAAAAATAAAAGATTCTCTAATATGTAATAATGAGAAGAATTTTTTAAATTTTTCAACATGATTTTAATTTCAGGCGTTAGTTTTGTAGTTGAGATTCTTAAAACTGCTTATGAATGTTCATTGGTGATGCTTGATCGTAAAGAGTTTTTATTGATACCCATAATTGAAAATGGTTCACAGGTTGATCAAAAAATAACAAATGTTTTACAAGCAGAACCTCTAAGTTGTTCGAATTTGTCCAATTTAAGAGTGTCGTGGCAATACGTGTATATTCAAATTTTATTTTTAAAAAGGCGTTAAATGTAGAAAAAGTGAACTTTTTTCAGGAATACGATTTAAAAATATATATTTAGATTTCAATTGTAATTTGTTCGATGTTTAACATTACATTGTAAAATGGCTGAGTATTTTGTTGTAGGAATCTCCCTTTCGGATCGACACAGCCACCTATTTATCATAAATTTTACGGGCTGCCCTTAAAACCAATTGCTCGGATAGAAAATAGATAGATAGATAAAATTGCAGATGAAGCGAATAACATTATCGATAAAATCACTGAAACACAAAATCCCTGAAAAAATAAAGTGAATTCTTTGTATTACATTTTTAAACGTATCAAAATAATTATTTCTGCGTGATTGTAAAAAATAACAGTTGCGATATAAACTAAATCTCTTTTCGGCTGAAGTAACTGAGTAAAGAGTACAGATATTATGTATTATTATAAGGAATTCATTTTTATTTGCGGATTATTAAGAATTATAACATAATATATTGGTCTCATCATTGCCAGTATTATCATTCTATAGTATGGAAGCTAGAAACATGATATTAATTCAGACATCATTCACTTTTTAGAATTTTATTTAATAAAAGTCTACTTATTTTTAATTGATATATATTTTAGTTTTGCTAGTATTTTTTTTTTTGGTAAATATAAACAATATCATATAATATCTATTATGCATATATATTTTTTATAACAGACAATGACGCCCAATAACAGTAGTGTAGCACAGCGATTTTTAAACTGGGAGGCGCGGAGTGTTGCAAAAGAAGGCGCGAAAAGTTCAACACAATACAATTAATGTCGCCACAGGTTTGCAGTTTGCAAATACATAGTTTATAAAAAGGCCGCTAATTATAAACTACATAAAAAACAGTCCTATAAAAGGTTGTTTGCACACCTGTCTGAAAATATGGAGACTAATTTTATAATACATACCTCACTTCTATACTATTGTGAAGCGCGCTAGCTAGCTCGTGAAAAAATGAAATAAAAGCGTCAAATCATAATGTTGAAATTTGAGGCAAATTTGTGTAGGAACGGTAATTTTGTTGTTAAACTTGTCGATTTGGTTGAAATTAAAAAAAATGAGTGAATAAATCAATGCAAGGTCTACTAATGCATTCACTGATTTAAAAAGACAAAGCGAAGGCATTCATAAAAAAATTGGAGCTTTGGAAATCAAAATTACAAAAACCTTTTGAATGATTTCTGCGCCAGATATATTAAAGCAAACAAAAATTTATTTACTGAGTTCTTGGTTAGTTTTTTAATGCATTTTTCACATTATTTTATTAATAGTAAAAAAAGTCGCCTACGGCACAACTTTATTTCAGGGCTATTAAATATTTTAAGTATGTTGTTGTGCGTTGCAATTAGATGTGATACCTATATGATGATTGATATATGTACTTAAATGATAACCCACGTGTATAATTTAGGAAACACTACTTTAGAGCACCACGCTTCTATAACCTCAGTGATAGGTAGGTGGGTCCGCTTCAGGATGTGGGACCCATGCTAGAATCCATATGTCAATGAAAGATGATGAATTTGGATTGACTACTATTTAAATTGATTATGCTAATAAACAAGCACATTTATCGCAAGAAAAACAAATTAATTTAAAAATTAATATAATATAAGTAGTAAAACCTTGTTTATTTTTATAATCATTTTTTTTTTCATTTTTGTATTAGTACATTTTTGACTATTTAAAAAGGTGTCTGTATTATTTAATGAAACAAAGGGGGGGAGGCGCCAAGATTAGATTTTTTTTAAAGGGAGGCGTAGTAACATAAAGTTTGGAAACCACTGGTGTAGCACATATATATTGTGACCTCACTGGAAATCAAACTCGGAGCCCCCTGATGAAAGGCCAGCACCTTACGCACTGCACTACGATGGCTGCCAATAATTATTGTGTGATACTCGCAATTGCTTTAGTCGAATAAAAGATTTTGACGGTATTTGAAACATAGCTAGCGAGAGTCATAAGGAATATAATATACACTGCATATTTAGAGAATATGTCAAAACAATCCAATAATGTTACATAATATTATAAGATGACAAGTAGTTTAAAATTTGGGTTCTCATTTCACTAAAATCAAACCGTCTTTTTACTTGCAGGGCAGAATAATTCACATGGTCGGCAGCCTAACTGATTATGTGCTTTCGCCCGGTGAGCCAAAATCTCACTCGATCCAATATTTTTTTCTGGATTATTAGGTTTTTGTATAAAATGGTACGTAATAGAGGAATTTATGTAAATACTATTAAATGTTTTAAATGAACGCTTCACTAAGACAGCATGTTAATTAAAGCAGTATTTCGAGAAAGTTCTCATTATATTTATCAGAAAACACCAGAATTTATTTATCTGTGACGCATTATTTTGTATTTAATGATAGTAATACGGCGAGAAAATTCCTAGCATAATGGCATTTTAATTTCGTCCATATTTTAAGCGCTAGCAATTTCCGCCGAACGAGGTCGGCTCCACTTGGCGCACCCCGTCGAAAGAAATGGCGTCTTAAATATCATGGTCCTTTCATTTATTTTTATGGCTATCTCATTTGCCATAACTGGCAATTCCCATCGTGGTAATAAATTACAAACAGTCGATTTCCCGCCCAGTTTCTGTCTCTTATTTTTCCGGCGCTCTAATTTTTTCTTGTCATCCGCTTAAGAACTCTTTTAAACCGCTCAAAGCTCTGGATTTTCGAATGCCAATGTTATTTCAGCGTGAAATGGAATCGTTTGTTTTTCGTGGAAGCGACAAAGCGGTTTCGGCGGAATAATTCAAATTTAAATTATAATTTAAGGATTAAAATATATTCTTATTCATTTTGACAAAACATATTACCTACACAATTTAACCGTATTCACGACATTTTTGCCCTGCCAAAATTTCATAATACATTACAGTTTGATCATTAATGGAAAAATCTTTTACACTTTTTCTATATAGGGGAAGATTCGGGAAGGGGCTATTTTTGTATTTTTTATTTTCAAACTTACGTAATGTATTCCAATGAAGAAATAACAATTGATAATTAAATAATATATTATTCTGAACAAACTAGTTAATTTATAGAAAATAAATACATATATGTATGTTTATATAAAAATGGATAATCGTTGCAACCTGCCCCAACAGTGGGGGTTACTTGCAACAACTCTGGGGCAAATTGCAACATCTACCCAGAGGCATCAGGAACATCGGATTTTCAATTGGCACATGTGTAAAAAGCATTTTATTGGTACAGATAAAGTATGCCCACATGTCTCATTTTCCTTATTTCCATTGGTGTGAAAACATACAAAATATTATTGATTCATCGTATGAAATCTCTTATTTTTCATTCGTTTATATCTAACGATCTTTTACACAACCACGGCTTGTTAATTATGTTTCCGTATCACTATTATTATTAAATAATACTATTTTTTTTACTTTGGGTCAGTTTCAATATGTTGCAAGTAACCCTGTAACAATTGTTGCAACCAACCCCGTCATCTAAAATTGAATTCCGGCCTCAAAATTTTATGATTGCAGTAATATTACGTGGATTTAAGATACCTGCATATATTTTACAATACCTAGGCAAGAAAATATATAACACAGATATCCAAATTAATAAAGTATTTTAATAAAATACTCTGTGTAAACGAAAACAAACATTTTATAATAACTCCTGTCTGACGCAATATATTTAACTGATTTTTAGACCACAGTGTGTATTATACTAATTTGATGTACAAATAATAAATTTCATTAAAATCGTGATTGGCGGCCATTTTAAATAAAGTGTTGCAACTTACCCCTGTTGCAACTAATCCCATCTTTCCCTACTCTTTTTTCCAATGACATCACATCACACACAAGAAATTGATTCTCGGCCTTCTCAGATTACGTAATTACTATATATTATTATAATTTAATAATCAAACAACCGAGTCTCGAACAAAAAGTATCCACAAAAAAATAAAACTACCACCGGACTCCGTAACTGACGATTATTTCCATAACATTATTATTTTACAAGCATACAATTTTATTTTTCTGGTAAGCCGTAAAATCGTCGTTAATCGTCCCACATCGACACTCCATACATATTAGAACATTAATTTTAACGTTATCAGCGTGTTTAATAAGATTTTTTTAGAGGTCGACTATGTATGAATAATCGCGAAATCTTTATATCCCAAATTGTATTTGAGTCATTAATGGACACCTATTAAGTAATACTAAACAATAAATAGGTGTTTATAGAGTGAGACAGTAGCCAAATGATTTCTTTATAAGTCAGGATAAATATTATGTGTTAAATAATATTTTGTTGGGGAGTCTTTCGCATTGGTATTTTTAAGATAAACGGTAAATATAATAATCGCTCAGTGTGAGCTCAATTAATAATCTCCGGGTGATGGTTAGGGTTACCTCGTAGGCTTGTAATATGAATACTAATTTGTAATACCATCTAGGTAAAAAGAGTGTTAATCAATTTTTCAAGGTTGCACGTATGTATTTCGACTATTATAATTAATTATAATGTTCAGACGACATTTTACTCATTATAACAATAGTTATGATATCCAATATACAAATTTAATGATTGATTTATGGTATTTTCATCCTTTGCCGTGTATTATTGAATTTCCTGCTCGTTTTGTTTCATAATGGTGGAACAGCTGACATTTTGTTTGTTTTTCAAAACTTTCAAATAACCTTTAGAAAGAAGACGTGTTAACCAGACCTTTATAGTTGAATAAAGTTATATTCCAAACAACGATAATAATCGCGTCGACCTTTTGTGCTCATCACGTGTATGTAGATTATATGAGTTTTGTGATGTGATTTCACGCAGAAGTAAAGTGAATGATAAAATATTCAAAGTTCAACGTTATATAATAAACAAACTCACAGCAAACATTTTACAAAAATGCGTGTATTTTTTTCAGTACATTTATTTATTATTCAATACTTAATTATACCATTAAAATACGGAGGAATTGTTTTTTGTAGAATGAATCAGCAAAACGGCATTTTATTTATATCGTATTTTATTAAATAAAAAACATTACCATTTTTATCAGACTATTATTGAGGACATTACAATTTATTAATCTATATATAAAACAAAGTCGGGTTAGTTACACCATTTATAACTCGAGAACGGCTGGACCGATTTTTATGATCTTTGATTTGTTGGTTTTGTCTCCGCCCCGAATAGCAGAATAACTATTAAAACATTGGATAAATCACGGAAAAATAAATTAGGAAGAAAATTAATTTTCTCATACATTTTGTATGGAAAGGCTTTTGACTGACATCGATGAATTTGAACGATGAAAACCTCGCGCATTCGAAAATAAAAGAAAATCACAAAAAATTTAAATCCGTATACAACGCCATCTCTGATACATGACAGAAACAATAAAGAAGAAACAAACAAACAAAAGAAAGAATGATAGTCGAAATGTCTAACTGTCAATGGTGTAGTGTGCCCAACATTTCGTGCTTCATGTCAACAGCTCAATTTGCTTGAAAACGATGCTCATTGGGATATGACAATCGCTGAAGCAATTGTTTCTGCATCTCCAAGTCAGATACGCACATTATTTGATATCATTATTTCGACATGCTTCCCATCGAATCCACCTGAACTATGGAACAAGTGAAAGGATGACATGTCAGAAGACATTTTACATCGAATTTGTGTAGTTCAGGGAATCCCGATCTCGAGGTGAATGAGGAGATACGTAACCAGGCTTTGCTTTTGATCGAGTACATGTGTTACCTCATGTGCGGAAGTTTTTTAGTCAAGTTAGGAATGCCAACGCCACATCGTGGAATGAACGACGCTTTCAATCGAGAATTGGAACGTGATCGTGAATATGATCGAGATGTATTGAACCAATCAGTTCGAAAGAATGTACCACTGTTGAACCCTCAACAAGAAAGTGTACGATACGTTAATGAAGGCAATTGATGATGGAAATGGTGGCTTATTTTTACTCGACGCGCCCGATGGAACTGGGAAGACATTCCTCATGTCATTGATTTTGGCTACTGTTCGTGCGAGATCCGAAAATGCTGTAGCAGTTGCTTCTTCTGGGATAGCGGCCACGTTGTTAGAAGGATGCCGAACGCCTCATTCAACGTTAAAATTGCCGACTGAAAAACCGACATGCGACATTGCGAAATACTCAGCAATGGCCAAAGTTTTGTTAGCAAGTAAAATCATCACCTGGGATGAATGCACAATGGCGCACAAACGCGCATTGAAAGCACTCAATCGAACTATGAAAGATCTGCGCAATGACTCAAGAAGTTTTGGAGGCGCAATGATTCTACTATCTGGCGATTTTCGCCAAACACTACCAGTCATTCCAAGATCGACCGCTGCTGATAAAATAAATGCTTGCCTCAAATCATCGACTCTGTGGTAGCAATTGCTGACTATCGGTAACGGCCGTGTTCCTGTCGATGAATCGAGCGGATTGATTTCGTTTCCGCTGAATTTTTCCAATTTCGTCTCAACTAAGGACGAACTCATCAACAAAGTGTTACCGAACATCATTGCTAATCACAAACATGACAATTGGTTGAGTGAACGAGCATTCTTGCGGTAAATAACAAAGATGTGGATCACTTAAACTTCACAATTCAAAATCAAATCGTTGGTCCACTGCATTCCTTCAAATATATCGACTGTGTAACAAACGAAGACGAAGCAACCAACTATCCAACTGAATTTTTAAACTCATTGGATCTGCCTGGCTTGCCACCGCACAATTTACGACTGAAGGTTGGCTCGGTAGTCATCATTGAATTGAAATTGAATTACAATATGTGAACTTACCAGACCCAGGATTCGAACATGGGACCCTCGACACTATAGACCGGCGCTTAATCCACGCGGTCATCGTGTGTGTACAGTGTGTACAGTTCAATATAATTAAAATACTTTTCATTTTGATTTGATTTTTGCACATTTATTGAACTTATTCATTTTGAGTATTCATTTTAACTTAATAAAAAACTGAATTTAATTCAGCTAATAAGTTAACACAAGATTATTGTTTCTGAGGCGGTACGAAGTTTGCCGGGTCAGCTAGTTCAAGATAAAAAAGAATAAAGGCAAACGGTAAATAAAAAAAAACTGATAGATAAATATAACAACACGGAGAGAGATATTCCATTAAATCATACATAATTTTAGATATTTTATAAATAGCTGAATATTTTTATCTATTACGATTTATTTGATCTATGCAGAGGTAACACGAATTAAAAAAAAACTAACCAATAGCATCTGAAATGTATACTCTTAATTCGATGAAAAAAATATATGTCTGAAAAAGTGTGCACTATTTTTGTCGGATCGCCCATAATATACATTAGACCAGGGATTAATTGAAAAACTAACCATAATCATCTTCAAATTATATACTTAGTTCAAAGAAAGTAAATAAGAATGACTGAAAAAGCTTAATGTGCAATGTTTATGTCAGATTTTAACAATATAATTATCTTCACCCTTTGTGACTGTCGTGTATCTAATAAAAATGTGCTTTGTGAAATGTGTAAATTAGTATTAAAATAATGGTGTTTGGTTGGATCTGACCGTAAATGAAGTACTTATTATCAATTACCTATCGCTCCGCTTCCTCGAAACGAAATCATGACATTTTTTTGCCGTTTACTGTAAAGTGGGTAAATATAATATAGGTACACTAAATTCGATGTGGTAATTTTAATGTTGCCATTGTTGTTTGATAAAAGTCTGATTATAAACACGGCATGCTGTGCTATTAATATATTCAAATTTAAAACAAGCTTCTTTGGGTTTCGTAAAAAACCTGATGCTGAAAATAGACTTTGTACATAAAATGTATTCCAGCCGGTGCACCGGATAGAGTCATTCCGGAATACTCGCAGGAATTCTGCAAGCGGCATTTCAAATTCCATGCAATAAAACGGTCCCGCTTAATTTTTATTACAGTTTCATCATCAAATGGTCATTGAGCTACATGACGTGCACCTGAAAACGGTTTATGAATTTAGGTGCTAAATTGATTTCCAAATCGAGGGTCAACGACCAATGTGATTTTAATAAAATCTTCACAATATAATTGTCAAATTCCTTTTTGTCCTTTGTTAACATTTCTTATGAGTTATTTCCTGTTGTAGTTTATAGGTATATAATTTAAATTTATCCTAATTTAAATCCTATATGTATACTGCGCAATTCAAATTTTAAAAACATTATTTTGAAGTCAATGGTAGATAACCATAACAAACAAACATAACATTGTTGTTATTAGCATTATGCATTGAAAAAATAGTTGATAATTAAATTATAGTAAATACGTAATATTATATTATATTGTGTTGGTTTCTTAAAATAATTGAGAATATTTTGCAAAGCATGTAAAAAAATATTAGAAGGTTTTAGAATATATTTGAATGAATTCATTATTAAAATTAATAATTGTGGAGTTAATAGTTTCAGATGGGTATGCAAGCCATTTTCCTTGGCAGTGGTAAAAAGATGATGGGATTAGGTACCAACTTTATAAGGGGATTTGGAGGCAATGTTTTTCTGTTATTTCAAAAAGAGAAACTTTGTCGACACAGTGTCGATACTTATGTAATACCTATTAGTCAAAAGTTTAGACACTTTTTTGACATTCATAGTGTTAATAGCCTTCAAAATTAATCTGACTCTAACACTGACAAACCCAAGGATCGCATGCAGCTGGTCTATCAACTCCTCGCTAGCTAAATCTAACTAGATAGATACTAACACCAAACCTACCCCACTATGTTTATCTCATACAAAAATACCTTAATTCTCCATAGATAATCAAAAAAATACGAAAACATCAATAATTTTTATAAAACAAAATCGTAATTTTTCAGTCTGACTTAAAGCAATTGATTGCATCTCTCGGGGATGAAGACAACATATTATACTTAAGACAGCTCTCG
Organism: Rhyacophila brunnea; assembly: GCF_057557595.1. Taxonomy (NCBI): domain Eukaryota; kingdom Metazoa; phylum Arthropoda; class Insecta; order Trichoptera; family Rhyacophilidae; genus Rhyacophila; species Rhyacophila brunnea. The sequence goes on from NW_028233350.1 coordinate 27,820,035, forward strand.
CGGTGTAGTACGTAAGGGGCTGGCCTTCCATATGGGAGCTCTGGGTTCGATCCCGGTGAGGACACAATATATTTATGTGGTTTTTAAAATCTTAAGGGTACTTTCTGTCGAGAACATTCTAGAAAAGTACTCCCCCCCTGTGCCAATCCAAGGTTAATCAACCTTCCCGTGACATTGTGTGTCTTGCGACAATCGAACGCTTCGTGGAACTATAATGTTATCCCTTCGTAATATTAACTATTCACCACTGAAATCAAAATTACTCTATAACAACCGGAGTTTATCTCTCCTGTTTGTTTGTTTATTTTAATGAATCAAACGAGTGCGCGGACTTTTTTTCGACCTAATTACTGTGTTTTGATACTTTATAGTGATACAAAATACAATGTTTAATTCACCTGTGCCTCCTTCTCTACTCTAACACTAAGATGGTAGACTCCCGAACACCTGAACATCATCATCAAGCCCACTGGAATTATCAATATATATATAATGCAGGATATTATAATACAGTGTATAAGGTTTAGACCAGATATTACAAAAAATATCACGAGGGAAAAATACTTTTTACATTTTTCGGAAAATTTATTGTTATTATTACAATCAAGTAACCTTTTGATTTCCTTTAAAAAAAACTTTGAGGTAATAAAACTCATAATAATACTAAAAGAATGTACAATGAGTTATAATGGACACGAATTTCCCAAAAGTTTTTGCACGAAAATTGTTTAAAAGTGGAAAAAATATAATTTATTTAATTTTAAGTTAATTGGAGGAATTAAGTATGCAATAAAATACGACGGCGAACTCCGGTGCCATATTTTATACAAAAAGAAAAACTTATTCAAAGTAAGTAATATTTTTGAAAAATATCTGAGACTGGAATGAAAAAAAGTATCTAAAGAAAACGTTAGTACCTACTGCCAACTGTGAAAGAGTAAATTAATGTTTCGCAGCAAATTTAAAAGTCATACACCTGCTGAAAGAAAATGCTCAAGCAATTATTTTTTCTAGCAGTTTTCAAGTATAAGAAAATATTTAATATTAAACACTTAATATAAAAAAAACATACGTAGTATTATGTATGCATGTATATGTTTTAAAAGTGACATACCTCTGTGAAGTATCTTTCAGTTTTGACCAATATTGTCAATTGATAGTTGTTGACAATTATGTAGACTAATCCGATATTGACGGTTTATAAATTGTTTGAAGTAACTATATATTTTGTTTTTAATATCATTTTCTATCAAAGTTAAAATAAACTCGAGCATTATTCACGATATGATATTTTATAATAACTACTGTTACACCCCCGAATGGTCCCCATTTGGGGATGTCTCTGTGTATCTGGAGAGGCCTGAGTCGGTATCAAATCCAACAAATAGTAAGGGCTGATTAAGAAAATAAATAATAATAGAGCCGGCAATGCCATAGATTACGACCGTTGAAAAATATTAGCAACGTCGCCGTTTTTCGATAACGCTCTCGTTGAAAGCGAAACACAAGATGGCGGGCAATACGCTGCAAACAGCCAAACAGTAAACACGCACATTTCGTCCTCCGTAAATTAAATTATTAAAAATGTAACTATTATATAATATTAACTTAAATAAACCTCGCCGCTTCCATCACAATTCCGGTGTGTTAATTGTCCACCTCCACATACCCGAATCCAGACGAAAAACCACACAAAGAATAAAAGTGATAGCGTGCTGCCACTTTCTAAAATGGAGGGAGATGACACTACGAGTAATCAGATTTTTTAGAATTTCTATAATAATGGCAACCATCTTTTTAAATTTAATATCAAGGTAATAGCAATACTAAAATTAATTTACAGATGGCATCAAAATTTCAGTTATGATGTCCTTGCCGATAAAAACATCATTATTTAAGATGTATCTATCACTTAAAGATCAACATTTAACTAAAATTATGTCACGCCTGGTCACAAATAATTTCACATAATCCTACCTAAATAATATTGTGTACAGAAATTATTATCTCATCTTACATTTTTCATAAAATCTATATAGGTTTTAAAAATACCATTATCCTTTTTTACGCGAGTAAAAAAAGTAATATGTTGTTCCACACAACACATTAAACACATAACTTATGTGTTAAACCGTGTATAAAAATCAAGAATTCTATTATGAAAATAATCCTGATTTATATTCATGTGTTCTTGAAAAATCCCCAAAGTTACTTTTCCGGGAAGCACGGAAAAAAATTAAAAACCTTGGATAAATGTTACATGTCACGCTAAAGGTTACAAGATTCGCGATGTTAATATATTTTTTACTACAGATAATCCAACTACGTCTTCAAATTTGTTATTTTCAAATAATATATTTCATTCAAAACAGGATTAAAGAATGTTTCAATATTTTTAAGGAATGTACATATTTTTAATAAAATCCAAAAACATGCCTAGAAAAAATGAGACTCGTTGCTAGAGCTTTTATAAATCTTATCATATATCCTATATCATATCTTCAATAAAAAATAATTGAATTACAAATTATTAGAATGTTTAACGTCGTCAAAACTTTAAATGTACACTACTTTTGACGTCATCTATAAATCATGTTCTTAATTGAATATACAAGGATGGTAATCATTTATTGATGGAATTTTAAACGCCAATGATATCGTAAATATTAGGAATTATTCGCAAGAAGGACACTTGGGTCTGTCTTAATGGTTTTTTTCTAGAAATTTTCTAACAAGTATGTTTCTAGAACTCTTCATAATTATCTACTTATACTCTTAAATCATTTTTCGCTGGTCTCACGTGGTATCATTTTCAATCCCGATATTCTAGAAAATTTAAATTTTTACGCACCCGTCAATTACATGCGTGGTCGCAGCCATGACCTATTTTGGCTGAAAGCTGTTTCCTCATGTCAGGCTCACCAGGCACCAATAGCGAGGGCTGTGCGGTTGGTCAATGCACTCCCTAGAGATGTAGATATTTTTGGCGATCCATTATATATTCTGATTTTTAAATTCTATTTTATTGTTTAATTTGTACTTTTTGAATCATTGTTTTTTTTTTAAATTTTATTTCTTTTGTATAAAACTATTTTTGCTTTCTTTTTTCCTCCACTTTGTTTTTTCTGATTTTCCGAACTGATTACTTGTCATTTTTATTCTAAATGTCATGTTGTGAACGTCCTGAATAATAATTTGTTATGTACTCAACATGTCTTTTTCAAATAAATAAATAAATATAGGTGCCTTTTTAAAAAGTGTAATAATCTTCCGTGAAGATTTCACTGTCCTAATTTTGTATTTAATAGTTAATAATGAAGGAATTGGTATAATAGTATAAACATAATTTAAATACATGCTAAGACTTATAAGTTTTATAAATAGGGCAGTACATAAATTGCACTAACCTGTAAAAGGGTGAGAATAATATGTTTAGCAATAACTACAATTCAATATATTTTACTGATTATTTTAAGATTTATTTTTAAATAAGAAATAAAATTACAATTTAAAAAACCCGATAGAAAATGTGGGTTCATTGAAAGTCCGGTTTTTATGATTGCATTGAGTTTTATGAAACTTTTTATCATTAAAACGTTGTATGATAAGTTGTTTCGAAGTATCACAAAGCTTTTTTAATAAATAATAGTTTCAGTGTATTTTTTTTAATCTTTTTAGTTGAATAACTAACGGAAAAACTTCAGTTAAATTTGGTAAAACAAAAGAACACGCTATATCGATAAATCATTGTAGTGCCTTTTGTACGGATAATTATCGGGAAGATACCAATAAGTCCAAATATTGCTGAAATATTTAAGGTAGAAATAAATATCTGAGAAATTGTTGCTGGCAAGGAGTTACCTGAAAGACAAGATCGATGATTTATGACCCAAAGGAATTCGGCAAAATGTAAGCCATTAATTACTAAACAATATTTTACTGAAGGAAATTATCACGAAAAGATCAATTTACTTACAAAATGTAACGTTCGTTCTAATGAATCGTCGGAATTGAAAATATTTGTTTATTTTATTGGTATAATTTTACTCTTAGGTTCCTTTCAATACCTACTATTATTGTGTTGATTTTACCTTCAAAAACATCTATTCAAGCGAATTATGCCACAAAATCATTATTGAAATGACGGTACAAAGTCTATATTATATTTGTTTAGTCAACATTCGTACGCTTTTAAAATTGAATACAAGTTAACAATACGTATTCTATTTTCATATAATAAACAAAAAAACTTATACACAACACGGAGATGTTTAACAGGAAATGATATATAAACAAAACAGTCAAAAAATAAATATATCCAAAAATAATTATTTATTATTATATTGGGATGTGAATATACTCGATTAATGGTGGATCCATTTGATTTTCTACCCATAATCCATGCATACTGTGGCGTAAAAAAGTCTATCTTCAAAGTTTGCAGAAATTATCCCAAGACAAACCAACGAAGACTTTGATTAGCGTATTATTACAATATGGGGATACTGGACACTCCCAGATGATTTTATTTGCGGCTTGCAATTGAAAATTATTACAACATATAAAATAGAAGATGAGGCTAAGCTTGGAGGGAAATCCACCGTATATAGGTCGATAACTGCAAAATCCATTGGTGCAGAATCAACCTGATTATCTAGATTGTGTGAAAAACTCCTTCGAAGCTTTGACTACCATTGGAATATGAGGGTCATTACCACTGTCATATAGCGATGACGTTATACATTAGCTTTTTCTACATTAATAAATATTAAAATGTTAAACTCAATTTAGTTATGATTATTATAGGTATATTTATAGCTAGTATAATAAAATATATAACGTAAGAAGTTACGAATTTTTCCAATTTACAGAAAATTTTGGAACGCTGAAAAAAGTATTCGGCAAAAATATATACGAGTTCTTGGAGATGAGAATTTTCTAAAAGATTTTCTTATTCACTCTGTGTAAGGAAAAAACAGGTGTCTCATACTAATGTTATTACTGGAAAAGCATTTAAAAAACTAATCCTCTTACATCTCAGGCATTGCAGGCTCCTTGGGAAAACTTGATTGCTTTCATTTATGAGGAAAACTCCACGCCGGAGTTTTTTGTTTCAAAAAAAATAAATTAAAATTACATGCGATTTTATTTACAGAGAAGATAACATAGGCGCATTTGGTAACATAATATTTTTTTTATTAATTACTTATTAAATAAAATAAAATAAATTTAAAATATAGACTAATTTAATTTAATTATTTGTATATATTATGAGGATTTAAAGTACGTAAGTACCTATTCCATAAATTCTACATACTCATGCAATTAAATATTCATATATTAGTTGGGGTGTAATTAGCATTTAAAGCTTTTCACAATTTTCAGACATGTTCTTGAGAGATTTTCTGGAAGTATCATCCTATTTAATATTTAAATTCGTACGTATCTATTCATGTGTTTTCCTTTAATAATAATTCGTCATCCCTGTTCATATTCTCAGCGATTTATTAGTTTAATCAAGATTGCAGAATTAATCCAAATATATGTGATCTTGGTATATACAATATACGATGGAATAGAAAGATGATTGAGAAATCACGAAAACGCCTATTGAACAGAGGCAAAAACTACACATATTTATGACTGATATTGGTTTGAAAAAAGATATGTTCATCTTATAACAGATTAGAAACAGGTGATGAATTATCAAAGTATGTAGGATATGAATACTGAATTCGGGGTTTATAACGAGCAATGAGATCTTACTCTGAATATATACAACTTTAGGGAAGATGACGTAATGTCATGACATCTCAAACAGAAAGGTGCTTTTAAACGATCAGTTTTGCTGTCCAATCAGTCTTCGTTTCAGTCAGTCGAGCTGTCAGTTAAACTGACGTGTAAATGCAAAACTGAAGCGGCTGACTGAAACCAAAACGGAGACGAGGAAGGATAGATTTTCCATCAGTTATCTTATCCGTTTTTAGAATTGCCAGTTAAATAATTGACGTGTGAATTAGTATGTTGCCGTATTTTTCTTATTATTATTTCTATATATTTTATTTCTTCAAAATATAGGTACTTGTTTAATGTGACCGCCGCCATCCGTTATGTATTATACCAACCAGAAAGTTATTATAAAAATAATATTCATTTTTAGTGGATAAAAAATACCTAAGTATATATCGCCGTTTCCTAACTGAACTGCCAACTGAGACTGAACGGACAACAGAACTGACGTTTAAACGTTGTCAGCAACTTATTGCCAATGTGGACACCGCTTTAAAATTTTGGTATAATATAATATAACACAACGGAACACCTATCAAACATTGTATAGTAAAGCATAATCTAAAAAAAAATATTTGAGTGTAATGTGTTATAAAAAAGCCTTTATCATACTTACGAAATTTATAAATGAATAGATAAATTGAATATTCTCGATAATTTATTGACCACACTGTTAAGCGATGTAGTCATTATTTATGGGTTTTGTCAGATAACATGACTACAATCAACTAGTCTAGCTTGTTAAATATGAGTTCTGGCATCCACTTTCATCGGAAATATATAGATAATAAATGGGTGACATGACAACAATACCGTTGAAACTAGTATCCATCTCCAACTCGATGGGAAAGGTGTGTAAGAAACGAATGGATGCTCCACATAATAAACACTGTTTTGTGTACTGACCCGACTAGACGCCCACCTTTTGGTTCGCTCGGAGGCGATGGTGTTTATTTTGTTGGCGTAAGAACATAAAACTCGTTATTATTTGCCTATCTCAAAATATTGACATTGTAATGATATGACAGGGATCAGATATTTCAATGAACAATACTTTTGATCGGTATTAGAGAAGAGAAACATTCAAAGTAGATACCAATATATTAATTAATATTAAATAATATAAATTTATAATATGAGTAGGAAATTGAGATAAATTATTTTTACGTGGAAAATAATAATGTTATTATGATAAGCAAAAAATAATTTTAGCTTGCTAAATACCTATCTGGCATATGGCAAAAAATGTAGCGTATTCGACACCACAAACAGCTTATTATTTTACATATAAGCTTGAATATTAAATTTCACAACTCAACATGCTAAACTTTTTTACTTTATTTCTTAAATTTCTTACTTATGTATTAATATATATATATATATTAAAATGTGTATTGTGCTGGAATTATTCAATTTCACTTTAATCTTTGTGCTCATGAAAACAATGCTCATAAATACAACATATTGTTTTGAAATCTTCGTTCTAAACATTTTTCAAAAATCTAGCATCTTATTTAGCCAACTAACTTATTTTCTTACTCTAATTGGCATATGCGTGTTAAAAATAGAGGACAACACGGATCATTGTGAGTGTAGAGAAAATATTAATAAGATCAATGCTGAAGATTCAAATATAAACGAAAAAACAGAATACGTAGAAAATTAGTATACGTAGCGACTGAAGAGTATTTAATGAAATTTGAATTTAAATTACAGTTGTATACTAACAGTTTTTTTGCGACCATGTTTCCGTTCTGTACAATCACCAATGACATGCATAGAACTGATGCAGAATATAGTTTGGTACGTAAGTAATAAATACTAAGTTAACATATTAAAATATAATATTATTCCTAACTAAAGAATTTACCCAGGTATTGAAAAATCTAAAGTGTTGGACATTTTGTACATACTGTTTATCATCCTACACTTATATTATTATGCAATAAATAACATAATATCATGATGAAATTATATTTATACTTAATACCAGGTAAAGAATCGTATTATGTTAAGTAATATCCTAGATTAACTCGGGTAGAAAAAAAACAATTCAAATGGAAAAGTAAAAAAAATAATCAATTAGAACAATTCTCTCGGTTCGAAATTCAATTCACGGCTGGAGGCATATTTAAAACCGTTTCATTTCATCTTTTTAGAAAGTAAGACGATAAGCACTCAGTAATATGTGAAGTGTCATCGAATTCATTACTGTAATGATTAAAAAAATAAATACATGTTGCCGATTTATTTAATGGTTACTTTCTGTTAAAATGATATCAATATTAAACTCTTGGTTAGTTGAACGCTCCTTTTTATACACAAATACAATGAAATTTGGCTGATTTTAAACAGCAGAATATGTATTCGTTTTTGACGTGGGTTGGATGCTTTCTGCATAATATATAATTCCAATTTAAAACATGAACGTCGATATGACTTGGCTAGAGGTAAATATATATATATGTTTATATCTCTTATATGGTATCTACAATCTACTTATACACTGTATTTTTCGGGCCTGCCTATAATTTAAAAAGCAAATTTTCCGACCGCCTCCATAACAAATTTCCATCACACGGCTCTCTTAATTCGATCGATATTGCGGGAGAAGCTTATGAAGTGGTATTATAATATTATAACACGAAAATTCTTACCTATCTTTACGGCGATAATTCTACAGTAATGTGATACAAGATAAGAACATAGTTAATTAACTTAAATAAAAAATCCCATAAGAGGAAGCCGCCACCGGAACGTAAGCTTGGTGAATCAACTCATAATATACAAATAAGATATAGTCAAAATATTATCGAGACCATATAGAATAATTACATCAGTATTTTGACTAGACTAATGATGTATTTGTAAATCTAGTCGTCTTAGTAAATAAGTTCTTCGTGTTATAGTTTTTTTTTTGTTTGTTCGGGCATTTTATGAAGTCAAAATTTATGATTTCAAATAAGAAATATGATGTTACTATTTGTCTCTGGAACCTATCGATAGCGCACAATCTATATCATTATGTAAACGCATGTATTAAAAAAATACCACCTTTAAGCAAATCATCATCGAGCGAGTCATAAGTGAATTAGCTTTTTTACCTCAATTAATTACTAAACGTAACTTTTGTTATATTTTATTATAATGTATAGTTTTAGCGTTTAATATTATTTTATGGTGTGTATAAACAAATTAATGCATAAATATTAAATTATATAATTTTATATCCACGGTAACGTCGAAAAAAGCATTTCATGTGGATAGACCTTTTTACTATATAAAAGTGGCTCTCAAAAAAGTAACTTGGACTAATGGTTATGTTAGATAAAACGCATTTTTACATTGCAGTATAATATATACAGGTCAAAAATACACGTCCGATATTTTTATCATTGTCATAATATACTTACTTAATTAAATGACTAAATGAACTATTTAATTTATCTTATCCATCTAAACTAGTTGCGATTTTATAGACATATTTATTATCATTATGTATTGATACAAATAAATAAAGCAATAAATAATTGTAAATTATTAACATAATGATGATTACGCGGTATTAAAATAATTAATTAAATTGAATATGCCCTATTTCACGGTGACACCTATGTAAAAACTAAGAAAGCTAAGGTGTCTATTTTTTGCTGATCGGAGTCACTCAGTCTCATCCCGTCGCCGCGGTACAAATATCGTTCTACAAAGATGTGAACGAATCAAATGACCCCTGGGTGAGTAAAAACGCTAGCTGTAAGTATGTCGTTGTTCAAAACTGATAACGGAAGTCTGTAAGTACTAATTATTATTAATTACTTAAAAAAATATTTTCAAGGACGCTTTTTAGATGTGATTAAGTAACGAATCCGATAATCATATTATTTGTTCAGAAAAAATACTCATTTCATCATTAATAAAATCATATTATTATCTATAAGTAGCTTGGTACATAATGTATAATATTATGAGAAAAAATGAATGGCTAAACCCCACCACATAGAAAGTCGTTAAGCCGCCACTGTAGATATATATATCTTTGAGATATAAAATTTCTTTTCCAGGACTGCACTGAGAAAACACGCACTTTTTTATAGAACGAACCATCATTATTTCGAATAGAAATTGCAAATAGTACCACATAAGTAAATAATCAAAGTAAACAATCTCGTAATTTATTATAATTTCCAAAAACAATGCTGCCAATACATCGAGTCGTTATTAAGTGTTGTAATTTTTAATTACAAAAATTCTTATTCCACTCTCTATTACAACAGTTCATGTCTTATTTCAAAATGAGTAATTCAAGAATTGTTACAAACTCAGGTCTGCCATCTTCGGTGGAATGCTGAGATTTCATTGCGTCGTAGTTAATATAGCTCGAAACTCGATCTCTGTATGCTTACTCTACTTGTCAAAATATCATCGCCTCACATTCTGTGAATTTATCATACGACTCATAATTTTCTATTGGGATTGGGAAGTATATGAGAGTTCAACGCTTTTCCGAATTCCTCTAACTCTTAAGGTAGGCACGGATATACATATTTTAGTATCGTTAAAAGGTTTGTTTTCATACTCCATTAAGTTGAATAAATTAACAGCGTGTACATATACAAAATAACTAGAGTTATGAATGTATGAATAATATTATAATGTATAGTAATATGAATATTGCTAGAGTACAGCTTGTTCATAATTTAGTGAGTAAATTAGAAAATCTCTTACTAATTGCTATTATAATTCCCATTCATTGAATCTAATCGGTGTAATTTAAACTAGTATTGATATAAATTCTAATTGGTTTAAAATGGAATAGTACAAAACTTAAATCCATTAGAATTTAAATTAAAATTCCATCAAGTACCGTCGGTTGATAGTATTAACAGTATTAATATGTTGAAAAGGTTAAATTGAGATTATTCAAAGTAAAAACTGAATTTAATGATATTTCAATTTCAAAATGGGAAATCAAAAAAAATCCAAATCTTTAAAATAAACTATCTACCCATTTTTCATTAAAACAATTTAAGCGACCCATCTAGATAATGTCAGAAATTATTTTATTCCATCTGATGCTTAATATAACCAGGAAGCCAAGTCCCCTAATAAGGTGGAGTACCGACTAGTAGGTATATTATAAAATCTTAATTTGAAAATTGATGTATTTCCGTTTTTTTGTTTTTATATTGAAACGATGTTGCAGGTCTATTACAATATTATATATATTATTATGTGTAGTGTCTCGATAATTAAACAGCTTGAGAACCCCTCTAAAGTACAACTAAATCTTAGAAGACTATACAAACTTAATTCAATTACAAAAAAATAAATAACGGAAAGTTTGTAAATCATTGCTTCCGGGTATCGTAGGATCGGGTACCTCCTCAGGTGCAGTCGGGAGGCTTTAAACGCGACACGTGCGGGCTGAGAGCTTCAGTCACGTCTGTTTGTCGCGTGGGCGGAGATCAAGTGCACACGTAGTTGCACGTGGACGCACGCAAGCCTACCTTTCGCCACAGGACGCCGTGTTGAGCGTTCATTACGAGATGCACCTTATTGTTACGGAGGCACGCTGCAACGTAACATATTCCATTATCAGTTATAATAGAAAATATTTACTGCCGAAGAACTGTCGAAAAAATAAACAATAAAATTCTTCCGACGAATTATAGGAATGCACCATTCCTCATAGTTCCTCATTCATTATGCGTAGAATATAAATCGTTCCACCTGTATACAAATTACATATTTACGCATGCTATTATGTATATGCATTGACATCTTGTAGAAATAGGCAGATTAAGTGTTGCTTAAAGGCGACACATTACAAAGGACGGTAAATGAAGGAAAGAATGAGATCATTACAACTTTTGAAAGCAGTGACAGTTTTCTGTGAAGCGTACAGTGTGGTGACTTCCTTAGAAAGTACTGACATATTAGTATAAAGAAATCATAAGGGTTATCAATAACCAAAATCAAACAAAAGAGATCCTCATCTATGGCACTCATCTCGAACAGGTGAAAAACTACATCTATCTGGGACAAAAAGTGTCTATAGATGTATGTATATTTGATGAAATTGTCCGAAGAGTAAAGCTGGGTTGGAGTGGTTTTGGCCGCCTGAATAATGTCTTTAAAAATGACCTCACACTTTGCCTAAAGCGCAAAGTGTTCAACGATTGTGGGCTTCCCGTAATCACATATGCGTGTGAAACATAGACCCTAAGTAAAATAAAGATCCAAAAACTTGGTATGAAGAGGTGGATACTGGGTATAACGCTAAAGGACAAAAAGCGGAATGATTGTACAAGGAAACAGACAAGGGTTTGTGATGTGAAAGAGTTTGCTAAAATGTAAATGGGCTGTACACATAGCTCGAAGAAGGGACAATTGCTGGAAAAATCTAGTCATCCAGTACATCATCAGTGTCATCCCAAAGAGTACAAAACGTCCGCATGGTAGATCTAAAGGCTGCTGGATCGATGAAATGGTTAAGTTCTGAGGAAATACGTGGCAAAACAACGCACATTACCGAAAGCAGTGAGATCCGCTTGGAGAGGCCTCATCTAGCAGTGGATGGACTCAGGCTGATAATGATGATGATGATGATAATAATGATGTTACTAATTATTGTGAAAATATTGTTCACTTATAATCATAATATTTAAATTAGATTCCGTAATTTGCCAAATGTCAAGTTTTTTACCAAATTCTTGATTCTGGCATCACGACCGAGAATACTAATTTCGAAATCTTGGGATTTAAAAAAATTATCACATTACTATCCCTGATGCATATATACGTTAGTAATATTCTATCAAACCATCCCATAAACTGGTGATCCATATAAGGCTAAAGAAGGTTTTTAACCTTTTGAAATAATGGACCATAAAATGAGTTAGTGATCGATTCCAGTAGAAAGTATTCTTTTGGTAGACATCATTATAATATATTGAATGACATCATAAAATGTAATTACGTATACCTTTAACAGTCTACAAACATGGCAGTAAAAACATTTAATTTTCGATAACAAACGATAAAAACAAAATGATTGATCATTAGCTAGTACAATCTATTTAAAGGTTTTCCTTTTGGTCGATTGTATTTTTTTTTTATTTTAAGCCATAGCAAATTGTGTTTAAAAAATTGAAAAATATATTAATAGCACGTTATTTATTATTGACATTTAATCAATGAATAATAAAATAATATTTTAAGTTTTCTCAGAGAAAACTTTGTATTTAAATAACACTTCTTGCAGTATACGATCTATCTAAATTATCTACGATCTATATTATATCTTGAAAATTTTTTTGCATCAGTGATTATTTTTTTGTCATTTATTATATCATGTAAGTATATTTTAGTTAGGTATAAATAGTAACCTAAATCATTATGTATTTTTATTCGCCAAAAATGGATACCAAAGATTACTGGTGTAATTTAAACATTCAGCAGTTACTTTGTGATATACATAATATATACTGCATTATTTACGATGTCCTCATATTTTTAAGTTACCTACTATACTTTGATATGCTATTAGTAATTTTAAAATGCTTTTACTGATTGGAGACATTTTGGTCATGGTGAAAACTATTTCTGAATAACTAATGATTTAAGGATTAAAAGAATCCGCGTTTACTGTTGAAGTTGAGTAAATCGACTTAAAAGTTAAAAATATATACTTATTCAATATTCTGTAAAAAAATCTTGTTTTGAAACGATTCATTATTACTATTCCAATAAAATATAAGGAGTAGGTATTCATTTAGATACGTCGCTATCAAGATCGGCAATCTGCTTTTTTCAAGACAGATTGAAGGCTGCCCATAGTAATCTTCTTTAATTGGTCACTCTTTATCTGCTTCACCTTACCTGGAGGCAATCCAAAACAAACAGCCATGTACCTGGAGATGATTGACTGGTATGAATATGAACTATTCAGCACCAAAATAACACTATTTTGTATGCATCAATTCCCTTCCGCTCCCTTTCCCTCAGGATCCATGACTAGTTACCGTACAAAAATATGGAGATCACTGATGTTTTCACAATCATCATTTTCGTGCCAATTAATATTCCTTAAACCTTATATTACATATTAGTAAGGCGTGTTATGGCATTTTCGCAATTTGGTCTTGTGAAATTATATGTTTGAATATTTTTTACGCATAAATACGTAGGTACATTCTAAGGTGATAAATGAAAACATGCTTATAACTGAATAATACGTCACAATATATACTCTTTTAATAATCAGCCCCACAACTAATAGTGATACGCAATAATAACAATAAAAATTTGGAGGTGAGTTTTACAATTTTCCGGGAAACATTTGTATCGTATTAAATGGAAACATAAAACTAACAAAAAAACCGGCGCCATTAACGACTGCGCGATGGCGATACAGCCGTTACCCACTCTTTTGTTTTGGTGTAATGATAATAACGCATTTGGGAGTAACTTAATATCGACCTTTGGGGAGCTTTTATCTGCCAACAACTTACAAGAAAAGCTCTGCGGCCAAGCTTGCCTGCACGGTTAACCGAACTGGAGCTTATAAAAAATAATATTGCTACAAAATACGAGTTTATAAAAGATTGGCAACAGCTTTCGTGAATGCTCGACTAGAAAACTACCATAACGATACATAATAATATTATCATCATATTTTATATCGGATTATAGTTGTGCGTTTAACTTTTCCGGTAATATCTTAGAATTTAGGTACGTCAGTAAACTATGTGATCGCTACTTTTTTTAAAAGTAGGTACGTAACAGACATAATCTAAATATATTTATTATCTTTATAGTGGTTTTAAAAAAGTGAGTCGGTGATTCAACTTTCTTTTTTTCTCCCAAAATATCCTATTACAAGATTAGCTTCAACCTGTGAACGACTTATTTTAAATAAACGTATTTATTTCAGATTCTAAAAGGAATTCAGAGACATCTGTAAGGCTTTGGCTTTGAGATTGGCGGTCCCAATATATGACTAAAGTCAATCTCTGAAAGTTATATTCTATATTGATTATTATTGTTATTATATTATTAATTCCATTGTATACATTAATATGGAAGATCCTTGATTATTTTACCGAAGTTTTTTAGTGCAGTACCAAACATAGCGTCATCGATATATATAATTTGTAGAACATAATAAACAGAGGGTTTAGTCGGTTTATCCCCAGATCAGAGGTAAGAAGCGACCCTTTTGACCTGACAAATTTAATTACAAAAACATTTTTAAAATATCAGTGCTTAATCGAAAAATATTTTTTACCAATATAATACTTATATAAATAATATAATATGCGTATCTTGGCGTGAAAATATCAATAAGAAACTGTGATCCGCTTAAATTCGAATAAAAAAGAATAAAGTTCATTGTTGATTAAATCATTATATTACTTTGCATATCCTACATTCATGCATTTGTTTTCACAGCGGGGGATTACAAATTATCGTCATAAATTGATTATAACAATATAATATCTAGAATTAAATACGTTGCTAATTAATGAAGTTTTATTAATTAAAAAGTTTCATTAATTTACTTCAATATATTCGTTGCAATTAATAATTAATTATTTTAACGTCATTTCGTAATAATTTTCCAGTGCTTTCGTGAAATCAATAAAGCTAATAAAATTTGTCAAAGCTTCCATCTCTCCCAGATTGTGGTCGCGATCTTATTTCACTCAAAAGATTATCTGCCGGAGGGTCGGTCTACCGTTATTATTAAACCGCCTTTTAATTCCGATAATATTCGGTTACATGTTAAATACCGAAGCGTTGCGGTTCCTATATTGGTTTTATGCGTTTCACTTTCGTAAGTAATTTCTTATAGCTTTGTAAATATTATTAATAGCATGTAATTTTTTAACGTAGAACTACGCCTTTACATTCGGTAATAAGGGTTATCCAATACTCGACAATGGTATAAAAAAAGTGTTATTTACATTAAAATTGCTTACAATTTTTAAAGAAATAATATGCATAGCGAAAAAAAAATATTATACCACTGTATAGGTAATGAAATCCGATTTTTTTCTTTTGTGCCTTTATGGATTCCTCGCATTCACTATGGAGGTTACTTTGAGGACTTTGGCACGTAAAATACTCTACTTGATACAAAGTCAAAGGAAATTAGTACCGGGTGAGAAAAATTCCTTATCGAATACAATTCGTCTACCCGCATCGGGTATTGCTAATTTTAATTCGACCAGGACCTATGAAACCACCTTGCAAAAATCGTGGAAAATTCTTTGTAGTTCATGTATGATGAATATTTCGTTGTATTCATTGGGAAATGAGAATTGCGATTTATATTCATACTTTTCCCGTGAAAAAATAAATTTCGACTGATACTGATAACTGTTCCCAACTTTTATTACTGCAATCACTGGATGATAAAGGCATGAATCATTGTTAAATGTAACCGTTTATTATATGGGAGATGTTGGTTTTAAACCGGTTAGCCCACAAGGACAGCAAGATGGTTGAGGAAAACAGACATTGATAAATGCCTTCCGACAGCCATTTTATGCGCATTAATCCGTGAGATCTCATCAGATCCAAATGTTGACGTTGTATTTTGTAAACAAAAGAAATTCAAAATATACATTTCTTGGGCTAATTTTGCCCATACATTGGAAAGAGTTGTTCTACGTCCATGAACTACCTGGTTCGTTTCGATAGTACACCATTGGAGCCTTTTCAATATTATAAGCTAATAAACGACTTAAAGTATGGTGCTATATCCCCTTGTTAATCTTCTACACTCAGTACCGTTATACTATAGTCAATCGTGCAAATCTCCGTCTGATAAAAATAGTTGTATAAAGTGACTAATATATACCTTGGACATTGAACCATTTACAGTGGTTACGCAGCCAACGAAATCTCTTACTGCATAAGCTATATTCTACCTTCTCGTGGATTGTAGACCGGAGTACTTAAATCATATTTATCATTGCGGAAAATATGATTGTAGATGTTGTAATATTGTGCTTTTCTGCGTTTGATGATAGCTATAAGATAAATAATTGTCTTAGTTTATTGGGTCATTTTAACTTCCTCATTGGTAATGTGATCAGTACAGGAATTTTGTATCACATTTCGAAAACATCCATTTTCCGGTAGTCCGTTACTTCAACGTGTAGTTTTCGACTCAGTAGATCAATATAGATTTGCCTATGTAACTTTTAATAATATTAATAGGTACTATCGACCGAAGGTACTTGATGGTATTTGAATTTAAATTCTAATGGACTTAAGTTTTGTACTATACTCAAATGGAATAGTACAAAGCTTTAATCTATTAGATTTTATGTAATTTTTGTTAATATGTATGAAAAACAATCAAACCTCACAATAATATTATGTGAAAAAATAATAATTGTAAAATCGAGCAAACTTCTTTTGATACAAAATCTCTATATTAAAGTGGAGAAATTAGCAGAATAAGTCAAAACGCATTTTGTAATCAATTCCCATCTAATTAATTTGCTTTATGAACACGGATTTTAATTTATCGGAGAAATGAATTGATTATTTGTGGTTGTATCATAAATGAAAATTTAAGAAATTAAGGTGTTTATCAAAATTTTCTAATTTCATTAATGCTGTCCATGTGTTTAAGAAATTAGTAGAAATACTGTCACAATTACAGACATTGATTTAATTAAATAATAATAATTGAATAGCATTGTAAATGGTTTTGTTTTACCTTCTGTAAATGGTACATTCCTAAAATAGTTTATGATATAAATAATTATTGACTGACACTATCAAATTTAGTCCAAATTACATAATATATTTTATAATTTATTATTTTGCAGGACATTTAAAAATCCTGTATTATATAATATTTTATCTTCTACACTACCCAGCTTCAGAATTTTAAAACTGCGGATTAAATAGTATACGCTTGGGAGAAGGATTGTGTTAAATTAGACGTTTTAATTACCGTTTTAAACTTTTATCTCTCGAAAGAGTTTCCTTAGAATAAAATACAAAGCGAAAAGCATTTAATAATAATATAATTGGAGATATTTTTTTCAAACGTATAAAAAAGTCGAAAACAATTTTGCTAAAGCAACATTTTATTACCCTACCAGGAGTCATCTTCTTTCCCTTTAAACATACATCGGGGAGTATAAAAATAATGAAATAACATGAAATGTAACAGTGTATATATAACACCAAAATGTATGGCTTGAAAAAAAATTCAGGGTGAATATCGTTTTGAATTTATGCAAAATATATTTTTAGGTATGCAAAATGGATTTATCTTGAATTTTTTATTGCGACAATTGACAGACTTTTATTGGGCACCGGAAGAATTCAAGCGAAAATTATGTTAAAGTTGCGAGATGAGATTATCCAGTGTTCCCGGGTAAACTTAATTTGGATGAATAAATGAGATATCTCAACAGAGATACTTCAATTTTATTTTTACTCAAGACATTTATAATGTAAAATACTTTTTCAATAAGAAAACTGGTCTAAATCAATTTCACTATGTACATTATCACCAAGTATCTACTTAATATATAATAGGTTTAAAAGTCTTGACTGTCTTGAGTTTATTGTGTTTGGTTTTCTAAATATGTAGTCTATAATATAATAGTGGTTATGTATATTTGGCTGCTTATTTACGTACAATAGTTGACATGGTCTGACTTATCACAGGCAATTTATAATTTATGAATAATTTGGTTCCGGTAATAGTTAAATATGGTTCATATTATAAAATATAATTTAGGAAAACAATACCATATTATATGCACGACAAACCCAAGTTTCAGGGTTCAAAATTGCACATTTAATAATGCATCGAATTGACAGAATGCGACAATCTAAATTTGATTTGAAATGTGTACTTGCAGTTTTCCACATGTTAATATGCGATATTAATGTAAAATGATTTTGCGATGCGAAAAAACTTGCAACTAATTCATTAGCCGTAGTAAATTTTTTTGCAGCCGCACTTTACCTACTAGGTATTATTTATTATCGTTGAGCTATCAAAACCTCTGATTTTTTTTCTAATAACAATATTATCTGTTTAGTATAAGACCACACACAGAACAGATAATACATAGAATACCGATAGGCTATATTCAATACGCCGCATCTTGATGCAGGGCTTTGAATGTGTTAGTGTCCTACGAAAATGAATCACGCATTATGCACGTGCAATAGTGTGTGTGGGTTTGGGTCGAAATCCCGAAGGCCGAAATCCCGAATGCTGAAATCCCGAATGGCCGAAATCCCGAAAGCCTAAATCCCGAATACCGAAATCCCGAACGCTGAAATCCCCAACGGCCGAAATCCCGAATGGCCGGAATCCCGACGGCCGAAATCTCGAAAAATATAAAAAAATGCAAACATCAATAATTGCGCAATTTTTGCAAGAGAGACAAAACCCCATTTTTTGTGGAAATATTAATTAGATTATAATTCAAGATACGTGTTAAGATTGCGCAATTTTTGCAGGAGAGACAAAAACCCATTTGTTCTACAAAAAAATGGTTTTTCGTCTCTCTTGCAAAAATTGCGCAATTATTGATGTTTGTATTTTTTTATTTTTCGGGATTTCGGCCTTCGGTATTTCGGCCATTCGGGATTTCAGCATTCGGTATTCGGCATTCGGGATTTCAGCCTTCGGGATTTCGGCTTTCGGGATTCAGGCATTCGGGATTTCGGCCATTCGGGATTTCAGCATTCGGGATTTCAGCCTTGGGGATTTCGTCCGGCACCCGTGTGTGTAATACACCAACAATAAATGAGCGTAAATGCATAAACCGACAGCAGTTTTCAGTATTCGACGTAAAACGTATTCTTGACACTTGTGTAAGTTTAACCCGGATTCTTCCTTACTCGAGTCGATAACCTGCTATCGCCTTACCCGTTATGTATTTCATTTCCCATTATTTCTTAGTTCCCTGAAGACCACACTTACACATTTTAATATAATATAGAAACCTCCAATTTAATGTCTCATTTTAATAACACCGTATTATCTCCAATATACGTATTCATCACATCAGAGCTATTCCAAACAGTCGATTATGACGACTTATCTCAAACTCGAATTTAAATAACTCCTGTCATCAATACAATCATTTATATTTGTGGTTAACTAACAGTTTTTTGTATCACCTGTAAGACTAACGGAGGTTTTAACAGTTCAAAGACGATATTTAAGTAGAGAATATTTACAAAGTATTTGATAATAGTTATGAATTATATTTTTTCAATAAAAAAGTGACGAATATTGTGTTTATATGGCATGTTTACAAAGTAATATAATACAGTATAAATAATCTATAAATGGGCTGTTTCAGTTGAATAAATATATAAAATAAATCTACCTTCAATGTTGGAATGACCATAGTTAATTCGGTTTATACGACCCATACATAAAAAGTCGTCCTCGAATCAGTTCTCCAACTAACAAATGATCCCAATTAACATTGTACAAAATAAATATCTCATTCGAAGAAAAAAATGTATACCGACACCCACCGTGTAAATAGAGGGGTATAAATATTAGGGCAAGAGCGCTGGAAGCTAACTCAATAAATAACTGCATACCTACCATTGTATATGCCATAGGGATAGGTACTCTATCTATGCCATTGTGGCCAATGGAGCATTAGTACGATTGTGACCACATTAAAATTAACGTCCCATAGAAAGTATCGTATGTATTTATATTTAGAAAAAGGATTTTAGTATCTACTAAAAAAATATAAAGAAACATTGTATAAGTATAATATATGTATAAAGCTAAAGAGTTAACATTCGGATTATAAACAAAATGTTAAATCAAATAAGAGATATGTATATTATGTTTTAATTTGAAATAAAAACAAAACGATATGAGATATCAATATGTTTTTTTTTTTATTTTGAAGATGAATCTGTGGCATTAACATTTAAAAATGATTTCATATGAATGACCGCCTCTGGATTTAATTAAAAAGTCGATTCTTGGAACACCAATTTTTGGTCACTTTTCCACATACATCAGCACTTATTTCACAGATGAGAAGAATAATGTTGGTTTTAGATCATTGTAGTTTATTGGACTAAATCAATGATTTAACATAACCGCAGAGAAAAGGTTCAATTGAGATCGCATGATCTTGGTGGCCAGTTCACATCGGCGTTTCTTGAGATTACACGGTCACCGAAGATCTCTCTCAATAAATTGTGTCACGAGCTGTATGGCATGTTGCACCATTTTGTTAGAACCACATATACCTAGTCCAGATCAAAATCATCTAATGTCTGTCGAAAAATTTAGCAGTCATGTTGTCCATTGACAGTAACTGCATTGACATTTTCGGTTTCAAAAATGTTCGGTCAAATTACATCTCCAGACCATAAACCATGCCAATTTTTGTGAAATGTAAAGGTGTTTCAAGAATAGCATATGGGTTCTCATTACTTTAAAACGCGACAATTCTGCTTATTTATTTACAAAGTCATTTAACCAACCATGAATTTCATCGTAAAAGATTAAGAGATGTCTGTTTCAAGTTGCTCTAAAGCCCAAATTTTAAAAATTTACAATAAATAGCGGTGTATATTTTCATGATGATTTTTCAAACAATACTGAATACAAAATATCAATTTTGGTGAGAATCAGAAAAAAAAGTCTGTTACGACGTTTTAAAAATCTATAAGTAGTACATAACGCTCAATAGGTAACACAAACTATAGTTAAATCTAAGTTTCGAAGTCAGCAACCTTTTATTATTTTCACAATAAATTTTTATTGTGTTAAGTACCTATTTAAATTAAAAATTAAATATATTAATTAGCTTAAAGCTTTTTAAAGTGTGATATAATTCATTTACATAGTTGTGGTGTATACATATTAAAATATTCTAATAATTAATCGCTAATCATTAATATATTTAAAATTTTAATTGAAGTGTTTAATATTTCGGAAAATCTGTGTTTTAATAAATATTTATTTATAGATACGTCATATTATATCACATAGAAAAGGAAATAAAATTATTTGTTTGAAAAAATGTGGTTGTTTTTTTTCCACAGAAATGTTACGTAAATAATTTAAGCCGTAAGCTGGAAGCACCCATTCAGCAAAAATGTTAAACGCATGAAAAATAATTCTTTCCAAAAATATAATAAAATAAAAGTATACCAGTAATCTGCGTAGGTGCCTGCACCCGAAAAGAAGAATAAAATATAATATTTTCGAGGATCACTTGCGAATTTAAAAGATATTCAAAAATTACCGCCACAAATAATATTATTACATTACAATACTATATTATCATGGTTACATATTAGGTATAGCGTCGCCAGATTAGTGAAAATATTAAAACGTAATTGCTATTGATCTGATTGATTAAGTCTTATAAATAATTATGAATTGTATGTCACAAAATAGGCATTCAATGTTTTAATTTAAGTAAATCAAGTTGTGGATACATATTATTACCAGTTAATTCAGGGTGGCGTACCTGCGGAAAGCCTCGTTTGGTTTTGCAGGCTATTAAGTGCGGTTTTTTGAATGAATCCAAAATTTGCCAAATAAATCCTTTTATTTTAATATATATTATGTTTTTGTTCATGTTTTATTATTTTTATTTAAATCTTAAAAATTAAGCAAATTTACAAATTCTTTCCTACAAAAAACAGCTACAACCTAATATAAATCCTAGAGGTCACAACAAACAGTCAATAAAATAGTATTAGTTAACTTTAAAATTAACTAAAAAATATATATTTTTGATACGTATAATTATAAAAATAGATCACCGATATTTACGTTATCTGTGAATTCAATTAGTCCATAACCTAATTATATTACATTTGCAAAGTTTTCATTTCTTGCAGTCAGTACGATTATACACACATACTAATATTACAATAAAGTAACATATGGGTAAAATACTTTCTTAAATACTGCGTTATTAGGTTACAAGTAACTTCCTATATAAATAGGTTTCCCAACCCTTGGTTAAATAGTAGCATAGTCATAGAAAAAGCTAAAAATGTAATATTTTATAAATATACCGTTTATTTTTAAAATATGTCATTTTTTTAAATAGCTTTAAATCGTTTGTTTTATATTAATCTTTGGAACATTTTTTTCACTGAAAAACCACTGTTAAGTCAAACTAATAATTTTTTTAATATTTAAAATCAATATAAATCAGATGTATAATATAATATATTGCTGCGAAGACATACTGATGCATTCAAATTAGCCATACTTGAGATTTTAGACTCAATTACCCTACAAATCTTATGTTCATAATACATTATTACGTTCGTAGCCCCCTGGAGTATTGTATATTAATAACGATTCATATTTACACACTTAATTACTGATGGAGAGGATTATATGTAATTTAATCTAAATGAATATTACAGTACCCCGTGGCTTACACCAGGCGTACATAATTGATTATCAATAAGTATGATATTACATAATCATGATGATATATTATTTGACTAATTTTCGTCACTATTTATCTAATGCCGATTATAAAGGATTCCAGATTTTCATGCTATTTATCACTGTGGCATTAACTTATTTATTCACATGTTAATAAATAATTACTACTGATTATTTGTGATATGGGTAAATTATTTTCTACGCTTTTCACGCCTATTGAATTATTGAGCATTGAAAACCATTAAAGTTAACATGTACAGTATTGTATTTGGTAGAACTTTTAAAACCAATAAAGGCATGAGAAAATTGGTAGTATATATCAGGAGGGAGTTTCAAACTTACGAAAGATTTTTTTACTGGCAATGCTAGACTATTTTCTTGAGACTGCTTGGTATTTTCAGAGCTCGCCAAATTCAATATCAAATGGTAAAAACAACCAGCAAAACATCGGATTAATTTTAAATGTTGGAGAAATCCGTGTATTTTCAAACGGCGTCAAATCCATTTCAATCAAATACGTCATTGTAAAGGCAAAGTGTCATTATAAAAGCCATACGAGAGGTTGCTAGTTAGTAAACGTAAACTTTGTAGGAATAAGAAATGACGATGTTTTTTTTTTCATTTTGTCAGCGTGTGGATTTAACCAAATTTCAAACTACCTCCTAGTACATTGTCAAACTGAAGAGTGAACATGGAAGTTGAAGAAGTAGAAAAAAATTATGTATTTTTAATTATCCATAAATGTAATATAGGAATCATACTACCCAGGATTACTAGTGTGACACGCTTCGATATTCATGTTTTGTTTACAAAAGAAATCAGAGTGGAGGAAATGATTGCCAGCAGTTTCCTCAATCATAACCTGGATCAACAGTGTATATTATGATTTATTTAATTGCTAAAATAAAATAAATCTTGTTATGTACTGATTCCATGTGTATAAATAGTGAGGACGATCCATAACTCGTGACTCCACTCGAGTCTTACCACTCATCTCAGTGATTTGCTCACAGTTTCTTGCTCTCGACACTCGTCGTTAGACATTCGTCTCTCAAGCTCGTCACTCGATTATCATCACAACGGAACGCAGCTCGGTCTGAGCACCTAAGCTCACGCTCTCTGTACCGCTATCTTACTCTGACCATTGTAACTCTCTGTACTCTGCATCAAAATAATAAACTCCACATCCATCTCTAAGTATAGATACCGTGTATCTATACTTTTTATTCCAATATGATGATCCTAGTTATGGTATACCTATCCGCAGAAAAAAACAATGAATTACATAAGTATTTAGGTAATTGTAGTTACTCATCCTAGTAATCGCGTGTTGGGTTTTAAAATAAAATTGTGTCACGGGCAGCAAACCTATATTTAAAATGATATATGTATAGTGAGAATATATTTCAAATAACTAAAATTATTTTTAAAAATAAGGTTGGACTTGGGCTAGGTCGGGGAGTGGTGAAGTGATGAATAACATACCAGAAGGCCTATATTTTAACTGCGCCCCTGGCTAGATAAAACTACGTAATGCAGCGGTTGTCAAGTAACGTTATACGGCTTATAAAATAGTCGATTGTCTGATTAAGAGAATATTCTGCACGTATTCGAGACTCTATCTAAACTACTAAGTAACTCTTCAGTCTTAGATTAAATTAGCTGACTAATTAAAAGTTTCTATACGTTATGGAGATTTTTTTTTTAAATACCAAGACTACTGACATGCAATGTTATAACAGAAATTAGATATTATTTGATTAATTATTTGTAATTAATTAAAACACAATTTCATAATACTTATTCCACTTTTTAATTAAATTTGTACCGGTTTCGTCGTCTTCAAGTGGACATTTATTTAATCACAAATAATTAATCAAATAATGCAATGCAGTTCCACCATGAATTGACAGATAACACTATAAAAGAAATCAGATAAATGATTTAATCCATGACATATGACGAATATACCACAAAATATTAAAAAAGTAAGAAGATATCTATTGATAGATTGTTGTGTACCGTATTCTACAAAGTTAAAGTTTCGGAAAATAAAGCAAGGCTAGATTCACAGCTATTTCGCCTCATATAGGCCCGATGCTATGACTGATTTTGAGGCCCTCAACGATAAAAAATGAACAATCTAATTTTAATTTTCCCAATAAATACATGCATTCAAACATTTTTTAATTTTTATTTGGTTATTATATTTATAGATGTATTCGTATATACCTACTAAAATACCAACAAATTAAATGAAAAGAAATCGATATCAAAGATACAAATTTACACAGAGGGCACATTTTTTGTTTTGTTCATTGTTCGTATCTACTAACACAATTAACTTATTTTCAGATCTAATCAATAAATAATATAACCCCTACTTTTATGCAGGGATTTTGTTATGCTTCGGGCAAATACCTATTTTCCATTTCGTTTTTGAGAAATATTCATCTTTTTTGAAATGTTTAATATAATTTAATAACTGCGTAGCAGGTTTTAACTTTTCGTAGGCCCGCTTTTAAATTTTCTCACGAATCGGTTGAGTCATGATTAGAGAATCCAGTCCCTAGCCAAATTTTTGATCCCGGGATTACAATTTGACGAACCCGGGATTGATCCCGGGGTTGGAATTTTTTCGATAGTTGATACAAAATTTTTATATATACAAAAAAACATTGATAAAATAGGTCAAAAATAAATCTAGTACATATAATACTATTTAAGACATTTAATGTTTATATTGTGTACGTTCAATCTTGGAAATAAAGAGATTTAATGGAGTAAATAATATTGTAATATAAATAATGAGTAAAACAGTTTTATTTATTTATGAAAAGATAACAAATACAAACTTAATTAAAATAAAAGATTTAAGTAATTAAAAAATTATTCTGAATAATATGCCTGAAGTAATATCAAAGCATGTTTTTAGTTTCTTCTGATGTTATGATTTCTCAAATTCATATCACGTATGTTACCAGAATCGTAAATATTTTGTGGAATTTTTAATTTATGTTAAACTATTTACAAATCTAAAAGATTTTCATTTATAAAATTTCGTAGAATCAATTTTGTGTTTAGTGTTGCACGGTGGAATCGCTTTGTTAAAAGTGCGAAGCATTGTTTTTTCCAATCTTTCTCATTTTTATTAATTTATGTGAAAAAATAAAATGAGTTGGCAACACATGGGTAATAAATCACATTTCATTCAAACTCAGTTTATTTCTAATGTAGTTATATGTTATTAAAAGTATTTTTCTGTTCGTTTTTATTTTATTTTCCACAAAAATTGATAAAAAA
Organism: Rhyacophila brunnea; assembly: GCF_057557595.1. Classification (NCBI taxonomy): domain Eukaryota; kingdom Metazoa; phylum Arthropoda; class Insecta; order Trichoptera; family Rhyacophilidae; genus Rhyacophila; species Rhyacophila brunnea. The sequence goes on from NW_028233350.1 coordinate 27,846,583, forward strand.
ATCAATCCCGAAAGATTCGGTATTATGTTTACCAATCCCGGGATTCATAGGTATTGAAAATAGTTCGGGATCCCGGGATTGGAAACCCTAGTCATGCTGTTGCGTTATGGAAACACGCCGCTGGCCATACCATGCAGCGCATATCGCCTCTGTTCTGGCAGAACACACTAACTGGAGAAGACTAGTTTTGAATAATTTGAAGTTGTTAAAATGTTTGAAATGGTCTATCATGTGAGTTTATTAAGTAACCGTAAAAAGGATGACTTAAGTAAAGACTGTTTATTTATTAAGAAGGTTTCCAGACGGCAAAGTTTGAAATAAGGAACATTTTGGTATAACTAACTCAATATGTCATTTTTTGGAATAAGTGTCTTCTGCCAGAACAGTGACGATATATAACTAGAGTAGCATAGTTTCATGGTATTGTTAAACCACACTGAGTTCCCTGTGTTAAACCATACAGGTGAGTCTTTTAAAGTATATTATAGGACAAGTTGAGTATTTTATGAATTTTTAAATATATTTATATTATATTTAATATTTATATATAATATTTTATAAATTATATTATATAAAGTTGGTAAGTCTCGAATTAATCATGTTATGGAGTAATTACAACTTGAAAGTTTGACATGTCCTATAAAATCAGTCATAATGCTAATTTCTTTGTGCTGTATGTGCATGCATGCTCTATATATCGGATGGACTTAATTTTTTTTCAAGCATATTTATATAATATAGACACATAATCCGTTGTTAACTCTAAATACCTAAATTATCGACATACTAACTTTTGGCAGGAACCCCACGATTATCAAAGTTATTGCTCCAAATTATATAAATAAGCGGTAGGTACCGAAATAGTTAGTAGTAGTCGAAAGATCCGTGAATCTATAGAACGTAAATTATTCTATATATTAGTATTTCTTTGTAAATCTGTGTGATGTAAAATATCTGGCTGTATGTGTGCTTTACAATAATCTTATGGTAGATATATATTTCGATGAATACCTACTAGATGGCATAATTTACAAAACATGTACACTTTGAAAGCCGTAACTGACATGTGACAGTGGAATACGCACGTACAGGCTTAAATTACTCAACCATGAACTTCGCCTTATTTTACAAGGTCCTATGTTACTATTTAATTAATGATTGGAATCACCTGTGCAGGTAGTGTAATGGTAATGAATGACCAGGTGAGGCATTAAGTTGGTGCCGCAACAGTCGATAAAAAACAAACAAAGTCGCCGCGACACGACAACTTACTGCTTCTATGTCGGCACAGCACGCTACCTGTAGGCGGTACGTACATTGAGATTCGAGACGAACTCAACTTAATCCAAACTCAGAAAGGCCAACAAAATTGCTTTTCCGATCTCGCACACAGACGCTATTGATACAAACTCAATTTTTAACTCTCTAATTTTCTAAACGTCAATAAACAATCAGCGATTTTGCCATAATATAAAGACTTAAACGGAAGAACGATGCACAGTGAACCTATTATTATATGATATTTTTCAACATCTAGGAAGAAAAATATATTATTAAGATAGTAGGTATACCATTATCATACGTGTATCAAATTTGACAAGTGGCCTACTTCCACCGAAAGTGACAAGCTGACAAGCATGACGCGTTGCTACCAATTTAATTGCACGCGAGTTCAACAATGTTGAGTGCGATCGTGTTTTATTAATTTAAACCATATTTTATGGGTGAAGTTAAATCGAATTTGTATGTGCGACTCCACGAAAAGTACTTATGACTTATTTATAAATATGTTTTTCCTACAGATATATATATATATATATATTTATTTTAGTTTCTGTATTATACGAACCGCCCACCGTAGAGCAGTTGCTGTGATGATGAGCGTCTAAACGGTGGATGGATTTGATTGGAATGCTAACTACAATCTTTTGTTATAATTCTGTTAAAAATACGTCTACATTTTGGAGCTATGTCCCCGCAACTATGTATCGATGTTTCTTCGTACACAAACATAAACATGAAAATGTACTTTGATATAATGAAATAAGAACGTACGTATCTACTTTTTTTACAAATGGTGTTGAAATCGAAAGGTTTTTAGGATGGAAAAAAAATCTTTACCCATTTAAAAAATTTAATACCCTGATTGATGCAGGATTGGAACTAATGATTAATATTCCAGATATAGATACCTACCTACATCTCGCATGCATTTTGATTTCCTTTTTATTTATTTAATGGTGTTACGTTCATCTCTCCGCGATTGTGATCTTCCTGTGTAGGTAGCCACTAATGTTAGCTAATTAAGCTGAATACCTGAACGTTTTAACTCGTATGTTTAATGCTGGAAATGAACAATTAAACGCATTGATAGCATCACAATTGAGTGAACTCTTCTGTATCATTATTTACTTTAACCAGCACAAAATGTTATGGGCACTCTGCACGATTAACGCCTTTTAACTTGTCGGTTGATTAAGAAAGTCGATTCATTTTAAGTAATCATAGAATATTAATTATGTAGAAAAAATCTACAAGAGATTTTCTCTTAACACAGTGGTTATATATTACAGTAAAGTTTTACTAATCCGGCACTATATCACATATGATAGTGCCGGATTACTGAAATCTGTATCGTGCTTTTATTTAATATAATAATACAGTATTTCCTGCATGTGAATTATTAAAATCAGTTAGGTAAGTATTATGGGTAATAGAAAAACGTAACATTTAATTTACATTTAAAATGCTATCCTGAGTTTTTTTAGACACTATGACTCGCCTTGCACTATCTCATATAGTGCTGAATTACTGGATGTATAAGAAATCAAAATAGCCAGATTAGTGAGATTCTACTGTATACATATTTTAGATAGGTAAATATATCAGATAGCAATACATCGTGTAGAACTTTATGTTATATATTATGATAAATATTTATATCCATATAAAACTATCAAGTGGACGTATACTATAAGTAATACGTCTTACAAGAATGATTCCAACTAGTATTTTGGATAGTGTGGTGATTTTAGATGCATGCACCACACGCGTTCTCATATGTGAATGCTATGTGTACATAAGTTTTAATTCTATTCCTACTGGCTCAAAAGTGAGTAAGTGGTTGGACAGGGTCGCCTATTCCATATAATGCAAAAGTATATAGTGCACGAGGGTGGCCGAATTTAAAAAGCGGCCGAAATATATGCTATTTTTCATTTGACTTTAATTATTCAAGGCTGGTCACCGCAACCCTTTATAAATATTTCTTCAAAATCACTTGTATTCAATACTTAAAATGGTTATTTATGTACATACTGCTCTAATACGTAACGTTTTATAAGATTAATTTACATAAAGCCTTTAGAATTTTAGATTGTAAGGGATGGCTTCAGTTTTGGGTGCAATATGGTTGGCTTTTCAGAGAATTTACACGAGGGCAGCCGAATTCCTCCAGACGGGCATGCAATTGGCAACGATCTGATCAGTTTGTGAATGAAGTATTCAACTGCTTGATATATATGATATAATTTAAAATATTCTCAATTCCCAATGCTGCGACAATGAATGAAATGAAATATAAAAAAATATTTTTTTGATTTGACGCATACGTATAAAAATATGTCAACCTGTCTAAAACCATTTTATGATTGGCATCGGAAAACGGCAATACACATACAGAGCTGATTAATTTATAACCATAAGTATTTTATCATGTCTATATCAAACAATGAGTGATTACATAAGTTCAATTTGACCTTTTCTCACAAGTGGGAGACATTTGAAAGATTTTATAATAAATTATTCATACACAAAACAATCATAACAAAACAATACAATAATAGTAGGTCTAAAATAACAGTAGGACTCCCATATAAAATTTAAGAAAATGTTACATTATTAATAATATTTTTTCATCTTTTTTTGACTACTTATTCTTTTTTTTATTATAACAATAGAAAATAAAGTCCTATAATAATAGTCTAGAAGTAGTGAACAAAATCACAGAACACCTAAGCTTACAGACAATTATTACATAATATATAAGTATGGTTGTGAGGCGTGGTATCTCGTCAAGCTTTAAGGTCTTGATTATTAAGTTTTTCGATGTCTTCGCCGAACCTTGTATGATGGGTGGTATCGTGAAGAAACGCTTCACGCGGCTGGAACATGATGCTCAAGAGAAGGCCTTTGTAGTACAGCTATATAGATTTCGGCATCGTGTCTCACCCAGCAGCGTTGCTATAAGAACGATATACGCGCTGCAAGTCTGACATGTCAAGAGGTTCGTCGCATGGCTCTAGACCGAGGAAATATTTTGCATTGTATACTCTTCGATGCTGGAGTGTTATGGTGAAGTATAACATAATGATAATAATACTACGTTTTATAAGTCATAAAATACAATAAATAGTATTGTAGATTGTGTATACACTTAAAAATAATATTATATACCTATATCGATAATCACACTGTAAAACGATCCTGTTCGGTAATATCAGAATATTGCTTTTCGTCGGCGAGTTGAATTTCAATGAAATTCGATAATTGATCATTTTCGACCACCAGTAAAAGGATTGTGGGAAGCCACTGTTTCCCCGAAAAGGGACTCACTTAATCTACATTAAAAACCGCAGAGGGTTCGAGTTACGACAGTTGCAACATGACGTTAGAAATTTATTCTAGTTACTGGAATTAGATTATTTACTCTCAGACTACACTGTTTGAATACAATTAATTATTTCCAAGAAGTGACTGTTATTTAAGAATGTTGTATTTCTTTTCTATTTAACATGACAATGAAATATGACATTGACTTAATTTGTCATGCCAATTATTGACATAGCACAACGCCATCTTTAGATTAATAAAGCCTGAGCATAACTTTTTGCACAAGCAACGAGTGGTCCACTTTTCAGCTTTCAAAATCAGATCACAAATTGCTTGACATATTGATTCGCCTTTTATCGTTTCAAATTGAATTATGAAAAATTCTCAAATCAAATATATTACCTATCAGTGTTATTTATAAATAATCATTTCTGGTATTCACCAGCTATAAAAGTCAGACTAGTCCTTCACACAAAAACCGGTGATAATACCGATTTCCAAAAAATATGTAGCATTAATCTATGCATTTGTAGAAAGTGTATTAATTCTAGTGTATTATTTATCATTTAACTCATCTATCCAAATCAAACCATTCCCTGTGTCAAGGCAGCTGGAAATATCGATTTGTAATAGCATTTTAATACTCATATTTTTATTAGCAGTGTATCAATATATTATGAATAGTGTAAGAATATGTTTTCTGAAAATAGAATGGCTTGAATGAAACTGAAATCAAGTAAGTCATACGTTTGGAAAATTGATCTTCACATTCTCTCATTATACTTATCACGCTTCTGTGTAAATAAGCCCTGAAAAGGAAGGAATAATACTCCAACAAGTGAACACGACAGCCAAGTCAGTATGAGCACTCTATAGACAATGACAGGTCATCCATAGACAACGGGAGGGGCGAAAAGTAGGACCAGTCTTGTAATGTATCGGCTTTCTTCTTCAGTGGATTATTATGCCTCTACTATCGAGTGCATAATATCTACACCACTAAAAATATAAAGAACATGGTAATGTAACATGTATAATGAATAGCACTATCAAGATCCATTTTTATTAGGACAGTAAAATAGGTAGGTGTTATAGGAGAACAATAATATAATATAATAGGAATATAATACGAGTATATAAATATACTGAATAATATCTAATAATATGTAACATAAATATCACAGTCAAGCTCCATTTTCATTAGAATGAATATAAATAGGTATACTTAAATGAGAACTCTGCCATTCTGGGCAGTGTTGACCTGTGTGTCCCTGATAACTATCTTAGAAATAGAGACCATCAGTTGTTTATTCTCCCAAGGTGCAGAACGAACCTGCCACTGGTAATGCCAATTGGGAGAGTAATAACTATGTTCAACGAAATTGCTTCAGGTGTTGATATATTCCACCTACGTGAGAATGAGTTTAGGTGGATGTTGTTTTATAAATTCTTAAAATAGGGTCTGCTTAACTCATCCGGTGTACTTCCTTGTACCTATCTAATTCATCTACTGATATATCTCTTTTTTATGTAATACTGTTATATTTATATATCTTTGTTTCTAAATGTCATGTTGTGAACGTCTTAAACTTATAATTTGTAATGTCCACAATATGTTAAAAAAATAAATAAATTAAATAAATTGAATAAATAAATTGAAATAGGTACCTAATAATTATTATGGAATAATCAGTAAGTATTCCAATTCTGAATATTAGTCAAGTGATTATTAATATGTCATATTATTTAGATAAATGCAAGTACAGTTAAAGCAAAATGATTCGGTTGGTCGATGGTGTGCGTGCGGATGTTTACCCCTACTAGTGCTACTAATTACCCGTCAGCCGATGTACTCGTAGCGCTAATGACGGTGTACGTATTCGTACGCATACAATCCAAGAACCGAATCATTGTTTTGTTTTTACTGTACCCTAATGTGTAGGTCAGTCATTAATGACTCGATGAAAATTTTGTTGTTTTATTTTCATTCAAATATTCCTATCAATAATATATTTCGTATTATTTACGTATACTTTTGAACTATGTATTTATATTCCGTTTTATCTTTGGATACTGACATTATGTAGTAAAGTAACTAACAACTCTACTGATCATAAAAATTCAATGAAAGGAATTTAATTATAGATACTTACCTAAATATCATATATTTTTATCCTATATTTATTTTGATATATTAGAATGTTTCTAAATACTTATTATAAATATTATATGTAAAGAACAAATTATTAAAGGAGAATTTTTCTTCGTTCAGTCAATAATAATTATTTTTTATTTAATTCAGATTAATGTATATAAATATTAGTAGGTATATTATATCGCCACTGTTCTGGCAGAAGACACTAATTCGAAAAAATGACATTGAGTTAGTTATACCAAAACGTTCCTTATTTCAAACTTTACCGTCTGGAAACCTTCTTAATACATTTTTTTCCGACCATGTCCGATCCTAATAGGATCATATGGGCCACCACAGAGTAGAGGTTTGTATTAACAGATTTTGTTTTTTACGAGAAATGGATGTCAGCTACTTGCTCAACCTAATAGGTCCATACCCTGACACACACAATTTGAAAAACAATATGTGTTGCCAGACCCAGGATTCGAACCTGAGACCCACGGCATGATAGTCCAACGCTTAAGCTACGCGGCCATCGTGGGTGTTAATAAAATCTTAATAAATAAACAGTCTTTATTTTAAAGTCATCCTTTTTATGATTACCTACTTAATAAACTCACGATATAATATTATTATGTTATTTATATTTAATCAGTCTATGATGTGGTCTTTACTTTCAAAATTATATTAATATAATACGTAATTTGGATGAAGACATTCATAATTTACGATAGGTTAGGGATATAATAAAATAGAGAAACTGGCAAACATAATATTTTTGTAACCGAACTCATAAACAACTTATTTAATTAAACTAGTGATAACTATGAACCAAAACATTCCCGCTAGTTGGTCAAAATAAACAGAGGATGTACAAATATCCCAACTATTTTCAAAGCGAGATATATATAACACATATCCGAAGAAATATGACGCTAGTGTTGCTACATAAAAGAAATTTGTTTTCCGGTTATTGTTTTTCTGGGGAAACGTATCGGATTAAGGGTGCAGGCGACCGAGGCTGTTTTCCACTTGTATCAAACGTGACAGTTTTTACGAAGCAGACACAATATACTCGTGGCATTTGAAGTAATATATAGAAGCATAAAATACAGCGCTTATGTGTGTTAACAAATAAATTCTATAATCCAGTCTCCATACAGTAAACGTTTGTATTTTCAATTCGAGAAAATCTATTTTTCCTGTTTTGTGGCAAAGTGTATATTTTATTTTTATCATTTCTCTGTAAACATTTGATATTACTTTTATATCACTGTTAAATCAATTGTAAATGAACTTTCTTAAAATAAATCATACTCTGCGAATTAGGGTGTGTAATCCTTTGATTAAAAATATGATATCAGTATCAATAACTAAAAAATGTTTGGATAAATTACATTGTTTTATTTGATTTTGGGATCAGGAATAGACGATTCTATCCGGGAATGCAATTTTTATATAACATATGAGTATTTAGTACCTACGTACTTATAACTTGAAACGTAATATACATTTCGGCTACGTTTTCCATTTAAAAATCTACGCATTAAGTTTTTATTGCCATAAGATCAGCAAGTCTACGAGCCATTTAACCCACAAATAATTCGTAGGAGGCTTTTTATAAATAATAGACACTTTTATTGTAATCTGTCATGAGTGCATCAGCGCACATTTGGCCGGATATTACTGTTAAAATAATATTCATATTATATAAACGTTGCTACGGAAATAAGAAGTGGGTAATTCTGGCAAATGTAATATAATGTGAATTCAAATAAAATACAAATAATTACAAGATAAAAAGAACTTTTTATATAAGTACAACGTTTTTAAATTTTCTGTTGAATCATATAAACTTGACTTGACTAGCTTAAACGATCAAAAAAAAATTGTACGTGATAGAAATAATACTGAAATGTCATTTTGACATTCATATTGATTTCCATAGAAACGCACGTATATATAAATAATTTAGTTGCTAGGACCACCCCCTTAGCAACCAATAATAGTGGATTGGATTACGGATTTCTTCCGAAATAACTTTTCATACAAAACAGAATTAACTGAAAATGAATTCAATTCTACTTAAAGATGGCTAAAAGTATTAAAAGAATACATTAGCATCGTGTTCTGATATATTCTAAAAGTTTCGAATGTCTAGCTAGTCGGGAAGTTAGTTAAAAATCGATTGCAAGATTTGTACCGGACAAATAAGAATACGAGGTAAGAAAAACGTTGTAAAATAGAATAAACAGATAGAATCATTAAAAATATTTAAATATATAATATCTATTAAGTGAGTGGCATACTAGTAAGTAACGTGAAAATAATCATGAAATTCATTATTCCTTAATAAATATCACATGTCGATAATCCCTTCAGATACTGTCTTTCTATAGAAGAGGATAATTCTCTTTGGGCGATTTAGTTTGACCGATAAATCCCGATAAGTATATCTGGATTAAAAGCTTACTTCTGTCTACACTAGTAACTCAATTATAAAAAGGGCAATGGGTAATTCAAATAAAAAATCTGGATTATCGTTATGCGACCATTACAAGAAGTTTTTAGAATGTTATATCTCCTCGGCCATCAGACGGAGTGAATGTTTGTGTGTAGGTATTAGTAATATTTATTATTTGTATAATTCCAAAACTCAAATGCTAGTCACATAATATTATTTCTACAACGTTTTTTTTTGTTATTACAACGTTTTTCTTAGCTCGTATTCTTATTTGTCCGGTAAAAATTTTGCAATCGATTTTTAACTAACTTCCCGACTAGCTAGACATTTGAAACTTTTAGAATATATCAGAACACGATGGCAATGCATTCTTTTAATACTTTTAGACATCTTTAAGTAGAATTGATTTCATTTTCAGTTAATTCTATTTGATATTTATAATTAAATCGTAACGTTAAGATGCTGGAATAATTGTTATGATGTAAGTACACTTCAAGACTTTTTAACTCAGAGAATTCTCCATATCGAAGGCGGTGGCAGAGATTGATCGTCGGTTGGCTGACCGAACAGGTGAGTATTGGTCAGGTGAGTACCCGAGACGGTCATTTATGTTAGAGATCCAAAGAAGTCATTATTATTAGTTCACTTGAAGTGTTCAGAGGATTCATTATCACCATGATCATAAGGTCATTCCACTACTGAATCAAGACTTCTCCTAGCTTCTTATACTGTAAAATTCTCAGTCCCTAGTTCTTTAAAGGGTTAGAGAACATATTTTACAATTTGAGGGACACTCAATCTTCATGCGATTTCTGCATTGTACAAGAATCATACAAAAATAAGTACGTGCTGTTGCTAAGTACTCATTGTACCATTAATCTATGGTAGTGGATGATAGGGTAGTAGATTCTCCCAATATATGAGCAATCCTAAGCTTCTTCAGATATTTATTAAGTGTAGGTATGTGGAATTATGTCGGTATCATAAATTATTAGTGGTTTTCTTTTTTTCTTTCTTTATCATTCTTATCTTTTTTGAAGTGCCATATTTTTTTCAATTTCATTTGCTAGCACTAGCTACACATAGTAGGTAATTGCGTATCGTTCTCATATTAGTTTTAACAATAATATTGCTCAGCATTTACCTAAGTCAACAAACTCAGCTGTTTGAAGTTGTGTCCATTATTATACTCGTACTATCAGACCGATTATCAAATATTGTTCGATCAATAATAATGGACCGATCATTCTTTTTATTATTATTTGATACATTATGTTCTTATTTTGTGGATATTTTAAAATATTGTATGGTAGGTAATATACGCCCACGATGGCCGAGCGGTTTACGCGTCGGCTTATAATGTCGTGGGGCCCAGGTTTGAATTTTGACACCGACAAATACACATATTATTGTTTTTCGATGTGTGCTTGGAGTCAGAGTATGGAACTAAAGGTTGAGCAAGTCGCTAACATACATTTCTTGTAAAAATTAAGTAATACACATTTACAATCTGTGATATTCTTATGATCGGACATGGTCAAAAAAGAAATATTTTAATTTATTTTATTTACCTATTTCCTCATATTTGTAAAATATTTATTTAAGTTTTTATTGAAGTCATACTTCTTTTGGAGCGTTTGGGAAATCAGATCAGAGTGTATTTTTGGCGTGTGACATGTAACACATAATTAATTTTTTCACACGAAAAAAAGCGCACTCGATTGGATTTGAACCACCGATTGTTCGGTTATCAGCCGAACGCACTACCTTTACGCCACAGTACGATACTGCCATCGAGACGATTATACAGTATAATATTATAGTTTAGAACTATTCCGTTGCCTAGGCAGCGAATTTATTATTGTCGACCATTTGTAATTCCTTACGTAAACAAACGATTAAACGTCATAGTGGCAGTTGTTTCTTTAAAAATAAAAATAACGATAAATAATTATATAATTTAGTAATATAGTTTTCTTACGTGTGTAATTTAACAAGATAATTAAGAGCTAGTCGAAGAATCTAGGTTATCAGAAGTTTTGTTTTTGTTTTGTTACGCCAAAGAAGTATAACTTCTAACGCGCGTACATAAGTACCTAAACACACCGATTTTTTTTTTGTATGTATTAGAATAGTGTAGTGAAACTATACTTAACAAAGTTTAATCAACAACCTGACTTAATCCAGATTTCTTTACCAAAGATATAATGTTTCAATAAGAATAAAGGAGCAATCAATTCTAGTTAATACATTGTAATAAGTCTGCCCGAAAGCTTGTCGGGTTTTGAAAAGTTTCCCCAGATCAATTTTCTTTTGGAAGCTTTCGTAAGATAAAAGCACGAAAGCAAGATGATGACATAATAAATCAAGTCATCTTATCAATAAGAAAAAGCCAGAAATGGACGATCGTTCTTGCGGCGGAACTGGAAATAAGATGGCTGGGGTATCAAGCCAATTTACAAAAGTTACGGGGCAATACGTTTGCTTTACGAGAACATTATGGCTCATCTTCTCCCTTTCTGTGGGCAAAAATTGTCTCTCTCTCTTGGAAAAATGCTGGGCGAAGCAACTGCCGGAATATCAAACAAACATGCTGATATAGTCAATTTTTGCATTTTAAATTGGCGTATTATTTAAATATTATTTCGTATATCAAATAATATATACCATTATAGCTGGATGTTTTAACAAGGCCAACAGCGTATAATGTGTATTTATTTATTAGAATAATTTACAATAATTTTCATTCTGTTTACGTACAAACAGTAATATCGTAACTACTTACGACATTGAACAATGAAAGTCGACTATAAATATAATTTTACTGTACCTACTTCGATAAATATGATCGAAACTCTATGGAATTGGTTATCTGCTATCAATATAATAAGTAATGATAATATCAATAAACGATAAAATTCTAGTAAATGATACGCCACGTATCTAATAAAAAACAACTCATGTCCGCCATTCAACTGGAGCATATGGACACCATGGTGCTCCAAGAATCCCTGTCGCTCACAACACCAGTATACTTGCATCATACCAGCATCCCGTTGCTCCGCCGTATACACTCTGTATATAGTATTTAGCGGCCTTCCTCGACGCCGGAATCCGGTTGACTTGAAGATCAGGCAAGCCAGATTAAATTTATTCTAAGGTGCCGCAGCACATGGCCGTCAGGTACAACGTCACTTCTCCATTCTCTGCATGATAAGAGGCTTCTTGGTTCTTTTAGACACTCCGCATTGAGTTGAATATTGCTCCAACCACTCTCATTCGGATAGCGAGGTGTCTTTGCAAAATGACGTCTCCCGTGATGTGTACCCCTAGGTAATTGAAACTGTCGACACTCTTAACGTTTTGGCCGTCGCTAATTCGAGGGAAATCTGGATTAAGACATGTACTATTTTGTACATTCATTATATATTAATTAATATGTATTTGAACCGAAATATTCTTTTTTTATTACAGTTAACATAATATTATGTTGTTTATTTTTTTTTAGTTTTAAAAAAATTGACTAAGCTTTCAATAATAAACTCTTTCAAGATTCTTTCAAGACTTGGTTGTGCTATGTTCAAGAGTGATATAAGTCAGAATTCTAATCAAAGAAAGTGCTTGCACTATTTTAATACTACATTAAAAAAAAAATTGCAAATGCGTAATTTCACTGGTTTTTGTCTAATCCTGGAATTGAAAATTATGAACAATATTAATAATTATACATTATATATCTATATTATAGAATGCTATTATGAACTAAACGCTATTAAAATAATAATAAGCTAAAGTAGGCGATACTAAATCTATAAATAATGTTGATAAATTCTTTAGATATTTCAAATTATTATCCTTTATAAATATCAGTAAGTATCATTATATATTCTGTGAAATACATATTTCCTTATACGTAAGTATTTATGAGCCAAGAAATTTCAAATCTGAGAATTCATTTAATGAAAAGTATGACTAACATCTTAGAAAAGGTTTGAGCATTGATATATTAAGGCCAGAACGGCGACTCTATGATAGATGATGATAGCCGGAAGGCGTAAGAATATAGTTTTTTTCTTCAATAATACGTGAGGATCCAAAACGGATATTACGAAAGAAAAACGCCTGCATCCTCCTAACTTACTAGAAACAAAAATAACAAAGTCATATTTTACCAAGAAGTTCGCGGATTACATTTTAGTTTTTATGAATCAACTATAAATATACCGGGTATAAATTAATATTATGCACATATTTGGCAAATGCGTTGTTCCGGACACAGCGCAAACCAGCCTCATCTCAGAGATATGGCTTTGTTAATGAGCCTTATTTAACTTAAAATGTAATTAAATTAACGCCTTCTCGGAAGGTAGAATATCTTTTTAAGTTTACATATTTGCATGCAATACTGAACATATATACATGATTGAAAAATAAAGAATTCTTTATTGAAAACAAGTGTAATCGAATTCCATTGTGTACCACATTATTACAAAAGTTTTTCCAAAGTTTTTCCGAGGTTTTCTGTGGCACTATAAATCATTTTCTAGTTCTGATGTATTATTACAATAATTATTCAAATCAAGATATTTTGTATAGGCATTACTGTATAATAAATTATATCAACAACAAACTGTAGGTAAACTATGCACGCATATATTTTTTTACGTACATAAACCATACCCTTACTTTTTCTTACAAGATGTTTCTATTATTACATATTATTATAATAGCTATTGAGATTTACGTTCAAAAAATAATAAATTAATGTAAGGTTAAGTAAAAATCGCTGAGATGTATATTTAAGTATATGGATTGAAGATATTAGGTACCAATATATTAGATATTTGATCGCGTGGTCAGATGGTATGATTCATAAAACTATCTAGCAAACACTCATAAATAATATAGTTGTATTGTTTGTGATCGCTACCATTGAGTGTAGAGATTAAGGCCCGTTTCAGACGGGACACCGGTGTCGCGCTCGTATTAATAAAGGAGGCCTTTGTATTATGTTTATGAACGCCCCAGAGCTAATGAGTCAACGAATAATTTCGCGTTATAAATTAGAATATAAAACTGGCTGCGGTAAAAAAAGTGTTTCGGCGGCTTGAGAATGTACCGGCCGACGGAGAAGTGTACCGCGCACGCGTTGACTCATTCGCTCTGGGGCGTTCATAAACATAATACAAAGGTCCCTTTATTTGAATACAATGGCCTCATTTATTAATACGAGCGCGACACCGGTGTCCCGTCTGAAACGGACCTAACAGGTTAACGTATAGTGCAGTGCTCCGCAACCGGTGTGCCGCGAGACAATGCTAGGTGTGCCGCGGAGCAGTGTTTAAGAAACACAAATGATTTTGTATATTATACAATAATTACTTGATAGCCAAAATTGCGTACATGGCTGATAATAAATAAATTTGAGCACCTGCATAAACTTAATAAAACAATGCAAGGTCAGAATGAAAATATATTGACGTGATCTGACAAATTAGAAGGACTTAAGACAAGGATCTCTACAAATGTACCAAAGGACCAACCAGACCACCAATGAAAACAAGCAATTTATTTTGGATCCGTCTCCAAAACATTTAACTTTGCTTTAAAAGAAATTTCATCATTACTTTCATCCAATCAATACGACTGGATTCGAAACCCTTTTGCAACCAATGCCGAAAATTCTATAGAAGCGCTTATGCTATTTTCTGGATTTCGGTTAATAGAGAATATCCTCGTATTTTTGACAAGGCTACCAAACTAAGTAGGTAAGGCTAAAAACTTTTACGATTGAAACAAACTCAGGTATCATATTAATTAGTTATTCTAATGCTAATACAAATACATGGGAATATGTAGATATTGTGGGGCCCAAGCTCAGGGGGGCAGCGTGGCAGGTCAAGCAGATAAGTGAGATAAACACAAATTACATGTTTGCTCTAATACCAAAAAAGTCGCCTGCGGTGGTGTTGTTATTATTTTCACTGACGTTATTATTTTACCACATACGATTGTGGGATACAATTTATTATTATTGTGTTAATAATCGTCATATAATTATTGTTAAAACGACAACTAACCGTAATTTAAGTGGATGTATTAATAAATACAAAAAGTCGCAAACATAGAATCAATACGATTAATTTGACCTCGAACATCATTTGAAAAAACGCTATTTTAAAGTATCACACTGTCTTTAACCCTAGCGATAGATAGGGGGGGGGGCGCCGAATATCCTAGCCTGGGGTCAATGTTTTGGTGTAAAAATTGTTTTACGTGTGGTGTGCCGCGGAATTCTGGGAAGACCTGTAGTGTACCGTGGCTGAGAAAAGGTTGCGGAGCACTGGTATAGTGGATACTTACAGTGATCACTAAAAACGGACAACAAAAAGGTAAATTACCGCGATAGAGTTTTTATAATATATTTTATATACCTACCAGTTTTGAGCAAAAAGCTTTTTGTTTGGGCCTATTTTTATATAACACAAAATAGCAACAGAAACATTTGAAGAAAGTAATAATCGCCAACAAAATAGCTGCGAAATTAAATATCTAACCATGAACCAAAATAACTTAGGTATATCGTTGGGAATTCTACTGTCACATAGGGGAAGTTTTCACATAAGAAAGTTCCTCGGTAAATTTAATATTTGCCTTATATCGCATTCACTTTGCGCCGCGTTTCTAATAAGGTTTGAGTAGAGCCACGTCTTTAAATGCGTAGCATTATCATTCTTACTTACTTATTTCTTACGTAAGTTCGACGTTTGTTAACGTAGGTATGTTGATATTAACGTATAAATATGTGAAGTTTATTATACCTAATGTCTTAATATTAATGAATATATTGTTATTTCCCATGAAATTATAAACGTATCAACGTTGGTAATATTTCGAATAAAATATGCACGTAAATACTTGGTATCGAATAAAATACGAAAGATTTTGATGTCTTCCTTATTACAGTAGGAAATACGTAATAACTGCCAATTAGTAGTTTTTTTTTATTACTGCTTCTACAATTAATTGTTGAGAAAGTATCATCACAAAATTTATAACAGAACAAAATAATTGAATTCAAGTATCGTATTCAAATGAATATATAATCAGAAATTGAAATTAACTAATGAACGTTGATTGTGCAAACGACAATAAACATAGGTATTATCAAATATTTATTATTAAATATAAAACATAATAAATGATTGGTTATGTTTTTACTATTACGTTCAGGAAAATATTTTAAATAAAATAATATATTTTTTATGCATATTATGTATATTTGGATTTGTTTTTAATGTTATGTTCATTTACGCCTGAACGTATAATATAAGTATTAGGTAACTTGATCGACCTTACAAGAGTATAAAATTTACATAGGATTTACAACCATTACTTATTTTGTAATATATGTTATTAAGATAAAAAGAACTTTTTATATACCACGTTTTTAAATTTTCTGTTGAATCACAATATAAACTTGACAATTCTATGTATTAATAATTTAGGACAAATAAGGCAATTGTGAACACACCATTTTTTTGCTATTTTGCAACAAACAAACAAATATAGAATACTACATACTGAAATGTCATTTTGATTTCCATAGTAACGCACTTATATATTCATAATTTAGTTGCTCGGATCACCCCCTTAGCAACCAATAATAGTAGATTAGATCACGGATCTCTTCCGAAATAACTTTTCGTACAAAACAGAATCAACTGAAAATGAATTTAATTATCCTTAAAGATGGCTAAACGTATTAAAAGAATGCATTGGCATCGTGTTCTGATATATTCTAAAAGTTTCAAATGTCTAGCTAGTCGAGAAGTTAGTTAAAAATCGATTACAAGATTTGTACGTGATAAACAACCACCGGACAAACAAGAATACGAGCTAAGAAAAACGTGGTAAAATAATTTGGCGGTGAATCAAGATATTCCAAATACTTTTGGATTTTTTAAAAAAAAATAATTTGGCAAAACGTCTTTTATAATACCAAATTTTATTGTGATGGAGAGAATAAATTAAGTAATATTTTGATAGAAACATGATTTTATTAAAATTACAAAACGATTTAGTTACAAACATCAAGAAGGCGGCAATAATAACGACTGTTTTTTCGTAAAAAAAAATCTTATAAGAAACTTTCTCAGGAGACCATAATTAATTCACTGGATTGTAAATATAATAGACAAAGATCAAGTTGATTTAGTATTTTATATTTAAAAAATCTCAATATTATTTAAATTAACCATAGAAAAATTAAGTGTAAATATGAAATATAATACACACCGTTTTACTTTATTTCCAGTAAGCATTAATTAAATTAATATCATAATTTAGGTCTAGGCGTTTTAATAAACTTTCTGTTTACCTACTTTATATTCACCACTTAATCATTCATTTTAAAGTTTATTAACGAATTTCCATTCACTTCATTAAGAATTCTCTGAAAAGATAGATATAAGTAGTTATACCTTATATGAAACAAATTGAGAGTGCTTAAGAGGGGTGAAACAATAAAATAACAATCTGTAAACTTTTTGAATTGAAAACGAAAGCTCGCTGTTATTATGCGAGGCACCTAGCGCTCCAGTATTTACAAAAACGACACACTTACCAAAGGTCCAAAGTTCCTGAACAAATATTGTGTCTGAAAATTCCACGATCAAATATTAACATTCCCTTTTCCGCTTGACGGGGCGTCCAAAGAATTCCGAGAGCTCTTACGGCTTGCCTTTAATAGCGAACAATGCAACTGAAATAATTAACGTAGCATCCCAACAAAAGTTTCCATTCCTTTTTTTATGTACACTTGAGCTTTGTGTTTTGCAGCAGTTTTAGTAGCGTAACAACACGTGAATTCACAAAGTATTTAAATAATGGTAAAAGAAAACCTATTCAAATACGTTGAGCTAATACAATTTTCGATAAATCGCTTCATATGAAATTTATCAGTATTTAATAATGGATATTGAGTTTGAATTTTGTGGATTATCTCTGATTTAATTATTGATGCATATTAGAAATAATATATCGATTTTAAATTTATTATTAGCATTAACTTGCCATTAGCATTAACTTGCCAAATTTAACTGAATAATTTGTTAAACAGATTTAATTTCAGAAGATACTCGTACATCAAAGTGCAAGAAAATTACATTTTTAGAGCATTCTTCGTACTGTCATTGCCTAAGCAGTCAGCACAACAGTTTTATAAAGATCGGCGCACCATCTAAATCCAGAGTTACGGTAAAAATGTTAATTAAGTGTAAAAACCAAAATACTTCTTAGTGTTCAATAAGTACCTATATATTATAGAGACATCAACAATGTGACTGCAATTTGTTGATTGCATAAAACGCACTATTATTTAAAATAAGTTTAATAAGAGAAATATCGATGGCCTAATGTTAATATCCCGTATGTGACTTTTTACAAAATGTGCCGGAAACTAAAATAACTAAATATTTAAAATCCCGTATCTGACTGTTAATAGCATATACATGTTGTAACTATATAGCATGCCAATAACCCGTTACGTAAACAGTGGTAAAGCAAAGCACATAACGCCTAATATAAAGATAACATCCAATAAAATGTGATATATATTATATAAATATAAATTTCCAAATTTCTTATATTACTTACTGTTTTTCCTTATAAATAATTCGAAAGTGACATTTTGAAGCTGAATTCAACACACGAAATGCAACACGCTTAACAGCTTAGAGCATGGTTTCCCAAACTATGGGTCGCAAGCGAATATTGAGTGGGCCCTCGACCTATTTCAAAAACTATGTAAAGAAATCGGTAGCCGCCATACATCTCTTCTTCTGCATACAGAAGTTCGCTGGTTATCCAGGGGAAAAGTACTGACACGATTAGTGGAATTGCGTAATGAAGTTACAATTTACTTGGAAGGAAAAACTGAATTATCTTAAACATCTACTGGACGAAGACTTCATTCTCAAGCTCACTTATTTGGCGGATATTTTTTTGAAATTAAACGAACTTAATTTGTATTTGCAAGGATCAAACGGATCAGACATTTTTGCAGTTCACGATAAAATTCGAGCGTTCATGAAAAAGCTTATGTTGTGGAAAAGTTGTATTGAGAATGGCAAATATGATTGTTTTGAAACACTTGAAACTTTTATTATTGAAAACCAAGTGCAGCTTGAACGTACTGTTTGAAGTTTCCAGTCATTTATCACAGTTAATAAATAACTTTGACGACTATTTTGAGGAAGAGATGAAAAGTTTGATTCGTTGCGTTGGATTTATAGCCCATTTCAAGACGACTTACCAACTAGTATATCAACAAAAGCAAGTGAAGAACTCATTGATTTATCAAAAGATACGTCACTGAAAAATAGTTTCAATCGTAAACAGTTAACGAAATTCTGGCTCTCAGTTGCTGATAATTATCCTTGCCTGTTCGATGAAGCTATGAAAGTCCTCCTCCTCTTTACTACCTCATATCTATGTGAGGTCGGATTTTCGGCTATGGTTAACATTAAAACTGAATACCGAAATAAATTGGATATATCAAACTCACTGCGATTAAAAGTAACTAAAGTTGAAGTTGATGCTAAAACTGCTATGAAGAAAAATAAGAAACAAATACATCCTTCCCATTGAAATAACTTTGTAGAAAAACCTTGCAGGTGTAGGTATTTAAGTAATATTTTTTTTTTATTTAAGTTGTGTTTCTTATTTCAACAGTATTTCATTCATATTGGTAACACTTATAAAAAATATTTTTTTTATTTCAATTAGAACAAATAAGACAGCATTGAGTAGTTCCACGAGCCACTAGGGAATCTGAGCATTACCAATATTTATGCCCTCTTTTCTCTGAGACAGCTAAGAGGTGGGTCCCAAGATTGGAATTTTTTGTTATATGGGTCGGAGCCTAGTCAACTTCGGGAACCACTGGCTTAGAGGCAAGATAGGGCTATTACAGGTTTATTCCTGCAATGTTCAGATACGGGAAATTACTAAAATGGCTGTATCATTTTTGTTAAAATAATTACAGATACGGGAATTTCGCAGTCGATAGGTGGTAGTGTTGTTTTTAGTACGTCAAAAACTCAATTTCGTCATATAGGTCAGGTACGGGGTAATAACATTAGAACATCGATAATATGATGTTTCATGTTGTTGTAAGAATACCGATTATCTACCTATCAATTTTTCTATTTTTATATTTTGATATGTCAAATACGATAAGTTTATATTATTTGTCTTCATTAAATTTTACTATTGCTTATACCTACGTTTACTATGATATTATCTATGTTACTACATAATATAAGCAATAAATTATGGTTTCAAATTTTTTCTCATTACTGATTGTGTAGATAATTATTTTTCCATTAAGTACTTGTTTTAAAGTTTGCACTTTTATACGTATTGCATGCGTTTTATCTTTACTGAGTAGGTACTAGCATATTTGCACAAAATTGCTGTTATGTCACAATAAAAACTTGCATGTTTAAGAATGATAGTGAATCATAATGTTTTAATTTTATTAAATACCCTTTTAATTAATTTTTTTTTAATTTTAAATTTAAATTCGAAAATAATGCAAATTATCTTATAAGTATTGTTATAATTACATATTTTTATGGTGAATATTTATTCATCTAAGCGTGTTTTAATGAATTCTATCATGCATATCATCATGCTACTTAATACGTAAAAGGGGACGTAGTAAATCTAAATATGCGTCTGTTTTTGAGACGGGTTGCGTAGGAACTAGTTTCAATATTCGTGGCGGGTTATTTATGATTAAAATATGAAAAAATATGCGCTGACCTAAAATTTACTCTAAAATGTAGATAAAAATTTACATATAGGGTAAGTATTACTGAAAAATGTTAAAATCAAATGAAAATTTGTCTGAGTAGGGAATTAAAGATTCCGGGATTGGTATTTACTCAATATCGGAATCCTGGGATCCCAGAATTATAAGAATTTTGTGAATTTTCGGTTTAACAATTGAAAATGAAAACAACGAAATATTAAAAAAAATATTCATTATTATTTATTATTTATTCCGATATTTTTTTAATACAATAATTCCCTACGGTACTTCTACCTGTAACCACTGGATTCGCGCTAATGTATTTCACCAATTAAGCTACAGGCGTACTACCTAATTACAATGAATAACTAGTAGTTTTTACATATTTTTTTTATTAAATAACGTTAATGTTGGCTATCGGTTTTTGTGTTTTAAATCAATTAAGTGCTCTAATTACTTGATTTTTTCTTAGTAGATACGTATAGGTATATCTGAGGTATTTTCAAATTATGTATATTCAATATAAATAATGTTACATTCTTAAATCGTGTGACTTATTCTTTGAATAAAAGAAAAGATTTTTGCATGCGATTTTACCATCAATATTTTTATAAAAAGTAAAAGGAGTCCAATGGAGATAATGTTTTTTATTTAGAAAATATGTGGGTATGCATTCGCACTTCGGTGCAAGGTTGCATCACCAGTCCCGTGCGGCTCTGCTCGGGACAAAAATGAGGGCTTAAATTCTTTGATCGGGCATACGTAAGAGTTATGTTAGCCGGCCGCGTATGACGTGGCTGCATATACATAACGGGAGCGGAGGTGGGAATTTTACACACCAGATCGTTATTCTTCGACGATACTAGTTTGTAAAATTTGACAACCGATCTTGAAATCCCGGAAATTGTAAATTAAAAAATTAAGCAGAATCCCGGAATTGGAAACCATGTTATTAAGTTGCTGACTTAAGAATTTTATTCATCGTAAACGATATTTTTTTTCTATGAATAAAACGCCTCCTTAAGGGGTAATGTTTATTTAAATGTGAATCCTTGATAATTAATAAAGATGAAATTTAATGTGGTGCATAAATTTGTACTTCCGAGCGACGAGATGAATTTTTATTGACCATTTAGTATGCAAATGTGATGATGAGATGAAGAAATTATGACGTCGCAAATCTTAATGTTTTATATGCTTTTAACGATATTGAAGCAACTGACTCAAGCATATATGATGACTTATATAATATGTATTAAATTAAATAAAATTTGAACATAAGTATTTTTTATTTACGCCGTTCATTATAAGCAAATTGCTAAAATTAATTATTTTATATTAATATTACATAATATTATTATCTTGGTCCAATATTTATATTCGGAAAGACATTACTGGAGAAGATGTTGGGAAAATAGTTCCATAAAATATTCTCGTGGCACGTAGAAAATCAATGCAAAATCAACTCAAAATTTCAATAATCTTCTCAATTCAATCGATCTATAGTATATCAAATATATTTATAGTACCAACCTAAGCAAAATGCCATCAAATGAGAATGAAGTATCTTCCTCGGTGAATAAAAGACCTGAAACAGGTTTGTAAAATTCCATAAAGATGCTCAAAATTAAATTATAAAATATACATATTGTTTTAAATAAAAATTATCATAATATAAAAATTTATTTAATATATTACATATGACTTCATTCAACCGTTTAAAATTTTTACTACTATAATATTATTTGGATTATATTATTGTAAGTATGTACACAAGCATGATTGGACTCGAATAAATAAGCATCCAAATGAATATAAAATATCCTAGCAGGGAAATATTGATAAGATAGCGATTAGTGTAGATTAAACATATTAAAAATCATAATTTAAGAAATCATATGATATCATGCATGTTTCATATTTTATATATTAGTGTAACCGGGAAATTATGAATAATTTTGCAACTAGTGAATAGCAAACTGTATAGCAGCGCAGAAGACTGGGTCAACCAAAGTAGTGAATGGAACCAAGGCTCGAGCCACCAAAGATGAAAAATAAGATATCAAATATTTCCATGAAAATAAAATTCCCACGCTTGAACGATTCATACATATATCATACTGTATAAAAGGACATAATATCCAGCATCTAACTATTATTATTATTTATTGAGGTCACAAAATCTTATGGCTGGACATGCTGTTCGGTCCTTAAATTGGGATCAATAATTTTATTGACGTTTTCCCTATGAAGGCATGGAGTAGAAAATGTATAAAGGTCGGCGTGTAATTGAGATACGCAAGAGGGCTTCTGGATAATGGGATGGTCTCGGGTAAGGGCTGGAGCAACCCTCACGTGGCTTAAGAGTGCCACTTACGGCGCTTTAACACCAATAAAATATGATTTAATTTACAGCCTCTTTAAAGGGGTGTCTGTTCGCGTTGTTTTTATGTATATTTATGTAAACTCTTCTTTGCGGACACAAAAGCAATCCCTGTAAATTGAACTTAGATAAAAATACACGAAAGGTATTTACAAAAACAAATACTTTGTACACTGAAAATTTGAATTAAAATATTAAATTTAATTATCACAGGAAAAACAATATTGGATAAAAAATATATTTTGGTAACATTTAAGAAGCCTACATAAATGCCCCATACCTATATTATAAACTGTATATTATAATGTGTTATTTAAAAAACAATTTTATTAAATACTATAATATATTATGTAATTTTCAAAACTGGTGAAAACTGATCTCTAGATAAGAAACCAGCCTCAAAGTAGGTTTGACGATAAATGGCTCTAAAACAAAAAGTAAATCCTTCTAAATGGAACTTAGCTCGAACAAGTCGGAAATTACATATATCTTAGACAGAAAATTTATTATATGTATATGTAGATACCTACACAGATGAAGGAATTTCTGACAAAATTGTCCTGCTATCAAAGCTTGAATGGAATAATTTTGATCTTTGAATAAAATATTCGAGGGTGACCTTCTATTATCCATAAAGCGTTTAACTAATATGTTATTCAAGTACTAACGGACCTATGTTTGCGAAACATAAGCTTAAAATTAAAAAGAGTCTTAATAACTAAGAGTATAGCGTAGTTTGGAAAGATATAATATATTATAATACGTAGGGTAGGTAAATGGGTAAGAAACTAAACAAAAGTTCTGAATATAATACAATACACCAAGACCTCGTGAGAAAAAGTAGAAGCGGACATGCCACATCGCTCGAAAAACAGATCATTGCTGGAAAAAATATATAATCATATGTTTAAAATAATTAAAAGGTGACCAAGCTGGATTATTGATATAAACAATTTTAGCAGACGTAGGTGCCTACGTCTCGTTCTATTTTAACTAATAATATGTATAAGATACATCTTAAAATTCGTGTTGCAGCGTAACACTATCACCAATTGAAGATTAGTGCCACCATCATCTGGAACGAGCGCGATAATCTGGGGAGCTTCGTATCTTCGTACAAAACTCTTTCAACCTATCCTTATCCATAGAAGGCTTCTCTCAAGTTTGAATGTCCGTACCATACTTACATATAAATACATGCATATTATGTTCGTAACATTTGTGGCTACGTTGGATACTAACACCACCAATAGTATAATCCCCTAAGTATCTACTTCCATGGAACACTCAAGAGGCCGGAATCATTACCGGGCAGACTCATAGAATTATGAGCATCGTTGACTACGGCAGCAATTTCAAGTGCAAAATGTAAATATCTGTTGTTGATAATAATAATACCGACGAGCCTCTTGTGCGGTATCGAGAAACCGGGTGGCGGATTCACCAGTACTGAGTCTGAAACGGCTGCGGTCCTACTCGAGGCTCTCATCCCCCTGGATGATGTATCCAGGGATGATGACGCCATGAGGATAGCCCGCTTCGAGGCTTCTCTTCCCATCGACACGGATCACTCATCGTTGCCTTCCGAACAGGAGATCAACCACATCGTACGCACGTTGATTGTTAGCAAAGCCCCAGGCCCGGACTGCATTGACAATTTACTTGTCAAACGCACATGGGCCATCGCCGCGCCAGAGATTACAGCCCTCTTCAGTGACTGCATCAGGAGCAGCACGTTCCCCGACTGCTGGAAGAGGGGCTTACTTAAGGTAATCCCCAAAGCTGGCAGCCGAGAACCGTCTAGCCCCAAAGCCTACCGCCCTCTAACACTTCTGCCCGCTCTGGGCAAAGTGCTGGAGAAGCTACTGTGCCGCAGGATTGAAGCCCACCTGGAGACACACTCGCCGCTTTCCGATAAACAATTTGGATTCAGAAGAGGCAAATCAACAGTCGACGCCATAAGAAATGTGATTGCCATTGCTGAAAATTCCCGCCGTAAATACGTCCTAGGAGTTTTCCTGGACATTGCAGGTGCATTTGATAGTGCATCCTGGCCTCTTATACTTCAAAAACTCCGGCTGAAGAGACTACCAGGAAATTTGTTCGCGTCAATTCAAAGTTATTTCAAAAATAGATCGATCGAGTTTCGAGTTGGATCAACCACAATAGAGAGGAACACCAGCATGGGATGTCCCCAGGGCTCAGTCCTCGGGCCCCTTCTCTGGAACGTACTCTTCGACGATCTCCTTAGAATTCCGCTTCCAACCGACTGTACTGTCATCGCTTACGCAGACGATGCGCTGCTGCTGGTCCAGGCCGACAGCAGGGCGAAGATTGAGAGCACCGTTGGCGAAGCCTTAGCATCAATTGAGGCATGGGGTAGATTAACTAGACTATCATTCGCACCTTCCAAGACAGAAGCCATTGTCCTCAAAGGACCGAGACGTTTTAGCTGTTCGAGACTACCCACAGTCCGATTCGGTGACACGAGAGTGAAAGTGTCGAAGATCGTCACTTATCTAGGCGTCAAAATGGACACAATGTTAAATTTCCTACACCATGCAGAAACCCAAGTCCACAAGGCTGGGGTGGCCTTCCAGAGGATCGGCCGCATGGCTGGTGAAGGATGGGGCTTAAAAGTAAGGGCGCTCAAGATCGCCTACGGCGCCATTTTTATGGGAATCGCGGCTTATGCCGCCAGTGCTTGGTGCCCGCGCATTCCCAAAAGTGTCAAACTTAGAATCTCTCTTTTAAGAGGACAGCGCATCGCGCTCCTGTCCATTACCAAGGCCTACCGTACTACCTCAACTGACGCGCTCCCGGTCCTGGCCGGCATTCTTCCACTTGACCTGCACATTCAGGTCAGCTGCGCTGCAATATTGCTCCTCAAGGGCGAGGAGGCCGACGTTGGTGATTTTCACCTCGTCCCCCCCCCCTCGGCTAGCTGGCGAAGGAGTAGCATTATTGAGGCGCAGAATTAGACTCATTTCGCTCGATGCGGCCTTTAAGACCTGGCAGCGAAAGTGGAACGAATCGACCAAGGGCCGACACACATATACGTTTTTTCCAGACATACGGTGGCGAATGGAGATAACCAAATACCTGACTCCAGACCATTACACCAGTCAATTTGTGACTGGTCATGGTGGATTCGCTGGCAAGCTCTTCGAGCTTGGACTTGCAAGCCGTCCGACATGTCCATGCGGAAATACAGGATGCCAACCACATCCTATGGGAGTGTCTGAGTATGTGCTCCGAACGGGAGGAAATGCTCAGGTCGGTCCAACCAGCTGTTGGACCCATCGGCCCGTCCGACCTGGTTGCTACTAAGGCCAATTATCTTGCTTTCAAAAAATTTGCGGCGTCTTACTACGGGCGTGAAGATCTCTTCACATAAATTTTGCTGCCTGTATGATTAGCTTCGTTCTTTAATTTAATAAACAAGTAGGTTCATTTTCTTTTTAGTAATTTCCATGTGCTTTTTCTCTCCCTGGCACTTTGCATTAGAGTAAACTCAGTAAACTCAGTCAGAGCTCACTTTGAGCGTAGCAATCTAAGTCTTGGGCATCTTCTCCCAGGACACTCCCAGGCCAATTCTTAGATGCTTCACATCACCAATTGATGGGTCCCGTGATACTCTCGATTAAGACCGAGGGTGGTACGGGGCGGGTTTGGTGGAGGGACTTTAACTTCTCTGTTGATAATAATATTCAAATTTTACAATGTGTGAAGATATGTTACATGATCTAAATCGTTGCTGATTGGCTGAAGCGAGACGCTCTGTGTATATTTTTAGATGAATGCATTTGCACTTGCAGATACGAGCCCTTCAGACGATCGATTCACGCGGTACTTTCACCACACCGACACTAATATATATATATATATATATAACATTATTGTAATAATGTAAAAATTCTAAATGTAACCACAGTAATTTATATTCAATAAGTAGTCAAATCTCGTCGTTCTCTCTACCGTCTGTGTTTTTATCATCCGAAGTATACAAAAAAAGACGACGCTATTCACCATACATCAACCAAACGAGAGGGATGCATAAAGCTCTCTCCCCACCTTCGGATATGATAACACATAGGTAAAAACTAATTTAGACATCAGAATCATTACACTGCGTAAACATTGTAAAACAAACTATATTTTTATGTAATTTAGTGACGTTACGATAATATTTATTGGAAATAGGAGTAAATTATCGTCATAATGGGGTGAGTTTAGATTAACTTTAATTTATAAATCTGAAACAGTTTCTTTTAATTCTACAATATTTGAGTAAAAGTACATCTTATTTTTTATATATTTTATCATACTGTTATAATATTGTGTATATATGAAGGTACTTACCTATTAAGCCACTACGCTTAATAATGTAGGTACATTTATTTTTCTTCATATTTGCTATGTGAACGTCTTAAACGTATAGCTTGTAATATTGTCATAGCATGTAATATTATGCTCATGTCAATAGATGAATTAAAATAAATATTACATTAATTCTCTGCACTTTCGGGACGGGTTAAAATGTCAAACGTTCGTAATTATAATTATTATTGCAAAGTGATTGAAATTCGTGATCAATTAGTGTAATGGACATATTAACTAGGGAGAGTACGCCATACATTGAAACATATACATATACTTAACCTTATTGTATTTGGATGATTCTCTTAATAATTACTATGATGTTCGTCGGTTAATATTATTGCTCGTATTATCCAGTAATGAATATGGCACGCGCGGAAATGTTTTTTTTAAATATGGAAAGATAAAATTTCAATCGATGAGTACAAAAAAAAAAAAAAAAACAATTCAGTAAACACAAATAAAAAGTGTTATTTTCGTTTTAACTTTTATAAAAAAATTCTCAATTTTTCGTAATGTTGTTAGAACAATTTAACGAAGCAAAACATGGATACCATCATAATAACACTATAGAATAACAAAGCGAACATTTAAAAATATACGAAAAGTCGAAATTTTATTAAAAAAAGAAAAATAAAGAAAACACCACGGGAACACGTGGATAATAATTATTTCAAGCGAGTTTTTTGCGGGTCTCTGCTGCCTCCATTTGGAAAATTGGCTTCGTAATTTTGCGGGAGAATGCTTACTTTTCAGATATTAGTATTGCATACCTGGTTAGCGTATTTATTTTTCCTAAACAAAGTAAATTAAATAATATTATGAACAATATTCTAGTAACGTCCCATGTCTACGACATGATTAGAAAACGGAATGGAAAATTGAAAAATTAATATATATATTATACGTAATATTTTTTTTACGTAAATAATACAGGTGCTTTTTTGGAAAATTTTAACTACTTAATATTGGTAAAGAAACCCTTAATTTATTAAGATGCAATCTAATTAAATTGTATAAACAATTAATGACCAAAACTGACGATTCATTTGTAGAATAATCTTGTTATTTATTTGCACTTCAACCACTATGGACTTACAACATGGAATAAGCATAGTTAGAAGATGTGTGTATTATTTTACTGGTAGAGTGAATTCAACGGATCTTCTCTGTATACACAACTACATCGCATATTATGTACAATGCCTGCTTTACGAGTCCTTTTGATTTCATGGCTTATTCAAGTGAAGTCAATAAGATTATTAATCGAATGAAATAATATGGTTTTCTATTAGTTCGGTCAGATGATAACTAAATATAAATTATATACTTAACATACGTTGTAGTTCATATTATAAATATGAATTCTTTTTTTAAACGGTCATTTGGTTAATAATAAATACGTCAAAAACTAAGAATATTATCGTAGTAGATTTTTAGGTTTCCACCGTGTGTCCTTATTCCTTCTTTACTCGACGTTTTGGGCTCGTTGCAGAGGCCATTATCAAGAGATGATATGTTTTATGATGAAAATGTAGTGTAGGTATATGAATGTAAACGTCTGTCAATCGTTACTCTGAATATATATACAATACTCAAAGTTATTACAATTCTGAAACCAAACCATGGTAGGTATACCAATAAAATGCTAAATAGGGAAACAATCGTCACAATCAATCGCTGCAGAGCGGACCATTATAATCTTGCCTCATCCCTGGCTCGCTTGAGTATAATAAATGACCCTGGGCGCCGGTGCGGAAGTGAGACAGAAGATGTTAACCACGTTGTTTGGCAATGTTCTCTGTATGATACCCAGAGACAGCGACTTCTTAAAGATTTAAGTAAACAAAAGCACCAATTATTGCCACTGGACCTCACGATATTTTTGGCTCGGCCGGATATCAAGGCGTTCCAGTGTGTCCATATGTTTCTGAGTGAGTGTGGCCTACAAGTTTAAACTGTTTTTGTTCTTTTTCTTTCTTTTTATTTTCCTCTCCTGTAAATTTGTATTGTTATAAACTGTATAAGTAATTATTGTAATGAAATGTATTAATAGTGTATGTTAAAAAGTAAAGGCTAAATAAGACTCAATTAGGACACACGGTGGATACCCAAAAATCTACCACGATGAAAAATAACCGTGATAGCCTCAAACATTATATATAACCAAGAATATTATTTGTTCATATTATGTCATAATCAATTTAACCACACAAAATATGAAACATGAATGAAAAGTGATTTACTATAAATTATTTACTAGGATAATAGTATTTTATACTACCGATTCAAAAAATAGATTGTATTTTAGTTGATTTTTTCCAATAAATTTTAACGATAAAATAATTACGTCGGTTGATTGATTGTCTGTCAATTGGGAAGATGTTCGGTTTAACCGTTTACCAAATAATGGGATTACCATGCCTAGTTAGAACATTTTAATTAATGAATGGGAAGATAACGTTGATAGGTTTTATAAACGATAAAATTTACCCACTGTTGATATAATTAGTGTAAAAATCTTAGTCATGACAACATTTTAAGTCGTTCAAAAGTTTTATTGGTGCTATAATATTTTTTATCTCGCTCTGATGGAACTGTTAGACCGAAAAATATTTTTAAACGGACAATATTTGAACAGTTAGAAGTTGTTGTTGACAGGAGATGTTGATAAGAAGAAGCAGTCTCTAAGATAAATGTAAAGATAAATACACAACATCTTAATAAAATAATAACGACCTAAAACTGAAATGGTCAAATTTTTACAGCTTTCTAAGAAAGAGAAGTAAGTTAGTACAAGAAATATAAAATATTATAAGATTACAGCTGATTAAAACTATTATGATTTGTATTTTTAAAATGTCTATATTGTCATTTAATATTTATCAGTTATAGCTCATAGTATGCAAGGATTCATAGATTGATTATAAAGAAGGAATGGACGTCAAAAGCTATGTGATATATGACTATGATTTTGTATACATACACACAGATAAATAGTTGGCAACCTGATGAAATATTTATTATAAATAGTATCATAATCTATTTCACCCTGACGTCAATAAACGTTGTGTAAAATAGTATCAATAAACTGGCTAAAACATGGTAATGTCATTGCTAACTTAATACCTATAGAGTGTGTTCAAATCCCATTCGGTATTATAATAGGTATGTTTCACTGGTATGATCTTAGACTATAGATACATCTACGCCACCCCTTGTATTGCTAAATGAAGCTGAGTGCCGTGCGTTTGGTTTGTGGGCGAGCGAACGCATTCGTACACAAATGTTTGAGACCATAGACCATTTCGCTAGTGCTCGCACTAGACGCTCAGAATTAAAATATAATTTTCTAATTTTTTACGTCATATAGTATTTTTAAGCTGTCAAAATGCAACCATTAGGTAAAGATATCCATAATTTAAGTTATTTTAAAGAAACACTAGGTCACTGATATTAAAATATACTTATAATAATATACAAATAAATTATCACGAACATGTATCAACTTACATATGAAACGTAATACTATCTTCTTGCTTATTAGTATCACGCGCTCGCAGGTTATCGACGCTTAGTTAAGCAACAAACTAAGATTTGGCGGCGACACCACAGCAAATCATCCGACACATCTGTAAACCTTTTATCTTACTCTAGCGCGTGTCGCAGAGATTATAAGGGTGCCGAATACTTTCTCACTCGCACTTATGCATCGTTTTTATTCAGGCCTTGGGTATGATGAATTTTCGAGTTCTGTTTTTACCTGGTATTTGAACCGGAACTGAACAGAGAACCGAAAACCGGAAAACCGTTATTTTTATTGGAACGAAAACCGGAACTGAACCGAAAAAAATATCGGTTTTTTCGGTTAGCTTTACCATTAGTTTCAGAGCGTGGCGCCGGGATATCATACAAGTACTATAAAATAATGTTCTAAAGTATGGTAGAAAATAAATTTTTAATCCAAATAAAAACATTTAAAAATTAATCACTCGGAGATAAACCGAAAACGGGAACCGAGCCGATATAATGTTTTTAATCGAACCGGACGAACACCGAAACGAAAAATAATAACGGTTCGTTAGCCCTGGTTTTTTCGTTGAATAATGTTAAATCTTGCAAATATGTACATAAATTTAGATATTTTAATATCAAAACATTCATAAATAATTTGGGGTTTTTTTATAAATACGTTTTTTTACAATTATTGTTTGTACAGTATATTGATTTTCATTCATATAACATCTAATATCTATTAATATTCATATTACAATATAATATTATTATTTTAGATGTGGCGATCAATAATAAATTACTGTGGTGAAGATTTATTACTAGTTAATTACAAAGTAAAATCTTCTCTGCAAACATCAATTTACATGAACCACTTACTGGTATAATGATAGTATATGGTTTTCATTTCTCTAATAGATTACTGGCATGAGCCCAGAGGGATTTTACTGAGATGTATCTACCTATGTGCGTTTACATTATAGCCGTATTCAAACGAACTCAGAAGTCAAGATTAACAATTTGTTACACCAGCAGATACATTATTTACAAGTAAATGTTGATTTTGCAGCCTCCAGTGTGATTGAATACGTAAAGTGTGTTCCAGTGGGTGGTACTGTCCGCGCTCGATTTACTTTATTACTGCTAATTAAATGATGGGTTGCCTAGAGCTCTTTACGGTACCTATATAAATATATAAAGGGCTTTTTTGCTGAAAGGTAATCAAATTTCAGTTGTAATTTTGAAATTCATACATTTACGCATCTACATAGATATGGTAGAAAAATGATCAATTAATAATATTGAAGTTAATGGACCCACCAAACCACACCCGGTCTTAATCGGATGTATCACGGAACACTACGTTTGGATGTGAAGCATCATTTTTTAATGACGAATGTCTCAAGAGCAGTTACCTAAGGCTGAGGTCACCATGCACTTAAATGTACTTTGACTGAATTTACATAACTTTAAGTTAAGGGTACCCATGGGAGGGATGATCACGTAGAGGCAATATTACAAATTGTAGTAAGTAACAAAAGCTAATACGAAACTGCCGAACATTTGATCAAATAACGTCATATAGGGAGCGTCTACATCTAGAGTAGGTATCTATAGTCTAGAACACTTTCCAGATTTCCATTGATCATGGGTTCGAATCCCGCCGCCAGATTAACTTGCCACGTGAATTTTTATAATAAAAATATATTTCTGAATCCAGATCATGAATACAATGGGTTGGATCATTGGCCAACATAACAAGTGGTTGGGCCATTTATGTTCCCATTCCACTCCTTATCTCCTCACCCACCTCCTAATCCCCAGTGTTATTGTTACCAGACAAGCAATAAGCAATTACGGGTCATAAGAGATGGTGTTACAAAGAACATTGAGTTGCATCTCGATATCGGGCGTGTGCGGGCTTCTAATAGCCTTCCGTCGCTTAAGTGATTGACTCATAGATACAGACTCATTCAGAATCTATAATCATCATCATTCATACACCCTCACATATAATCCATAAAACTGTGTCACAAAGTGCGGGAGTGTACGAACCGGGTGACCGAAAACAACAATACCGCGCGAGCGAAAGTTAAAACCAGACCACGGAGCCATCAAACATCAGCACAAAGGTCAATCTCTGGCACTCTGTTCCATCGCCCCCACCCTTAGATCCGATCTCCTCATCTTTTCACAAAAATTTTACAGTCCACTTAAAAAGCTCAACCAACAAGCAATCCTCGTACGAAAATGAATATACATTCCGTTTTTGTAATGTTACAGAAAAAAGTTTCATCTATTAACTAATAATGTGATAAAGTGTAGAAAATGTCATTTAAATATGCACATTATCATTTTCATCAACTTGCTGAAGAGAAGTTTTTCAGAGAATGTATATTTTAGAACGCGGGCTCGATGATAAATGGTCAGTAGGTTTCTCTGCGGCCGGTATTACAATATAAAAATGACAAATATCTTTTATGAATAATATTTTATAAAATATTTTACAGTAGGTATATAGTCAATATTTTATAAAATATATTTTTTATAAAAGACCTTTTATAAAAGGTAATATTACTAATGATTAATGTTAGTATAGTGTTTTTCGATAAACTGTTTTGACAACTCATTTCAAAACAGAAGACGGCAATAAATTAACCGATTAACTCAATCGCTGCTGACTAGATAATGATTTTTTAAATACCACCTTTAAAATACACGTTAATTACATCGATCGGCCACCTGGTCAATACGCGCCAGGTGCGTCTTTAGCGTCCAAAGTATTAAATTATTAATTGTACACGAAAAATGGACGTATTTCTGTAAACAAGATCCATCCAACATGTTGAGAAAATTCAATATTTTAGTTAAAATTGTTAAAACGTGTGATTGTTTAATTCTATTAAAGTATCCCATCATATTTTTAATAAATAATCACACATCATATTTTTAAAAATTTTAAATCAACCATCCCTCAAATATTAATTTTTCTCAAAATGTTACAGCATGGGTTGGATCTTGTTTGCAGAAATACGTCCAAATATGAAATGCTCTAATACTCGCCACCCAGATTGCAATAATATAAATTAAAGGCTGGACATATAACATAAACATACATACAAGCCAAAATTCATTCTTTGTTAATTTTTTAAACTTAACTTTTATAAAATAATTTACGCAGTGTATTATTTATAAAATATCTCTTATTTTATTGTCTAATATCGGCCAAACACATGGTCCGGATGTGGTTGAGTTGAAGGACGGTATTGATAATAAATAATTAATAGTTATTTTAGTCCGTTATGATTTCATGAATTATTTATTAATAATGAAATTCACCTCCTCTGCCGGAACCTGTACGTAGAATATTTTTTACCCGATTTAAACCCATGGAAATAATACTTATTTTAAAAATTACTAAGCAACGAGGAGAATTTAATTTAAAAATAACAGAATATTATCAAATATGACATTAATAATTAAATGATCACACTGAAAATGTGGCATCTATTCTTTACTTGTAGACATTTTGATTTCACTAATAGATAGCAGTAAATAATTAGGAAAATCCTACGTAAATTAATTAGCTAGTAGTCATCGTAGCCCTGTTTGATGGTCATCAGTAATCGTAGTCTCTGTCATTGATTCTAGATACCTACTACATTACATGTTTCAATAAATTTGCTCAAAGCGATTAAGTCAAGGATTTCTGTCTCACCGGATTGATTTAATTATCGTAATTCGATTAGTAATGGATCCATCTACTGAATAATTGCATGTTCCATTAATGTACGCCGCTTGTAATTGATCACAAAATGTTCCATTATATTGACAGTCCGCTACATTGCGAGTATTAGGGCCGTTTCAGACGGGACACCGGTGTCTCGCTCGTATATAATATAGAAGGCCTTTGTTTTCGAATAAAGGAGCATTTTTATTATGTTTATGAACTCCCTAAAGCTAATGAGTAAACGCGTGTTCGGTACACTTCTCAAGCCGCCGATACACTTCATTACTGCAGCCAGTTTTATGTTCTAATTTATAACGCGAAATTATGCGTTGACTCATTAGCTCTGGGGCGTTCATAAATATAATACAAAGGCTCCTTTATTCGAATACAAAGGCCTCCTATATTATATCGAGCGTGACACCGGAGTCCCGTCTGAAACCGGCCTTAATTGTGACATCCACAAATGCAATGAAACCAGTGCTCGAAATATTAAAAAGTAAGAACTGGAGCGCTTGATAATTTTGCGAAAATAATAACTTGTGATAGTTTTTTTTGTTATACATTTTCATATACGAGATCTAGGTACCTACTAAAGGTTAAGGCAGGGAAAAGTAGTCAACGTAGAAAATATAATTTCTATATCTAGTACTTATCTTATGTATAATTATAAATAATGTATTCTTTCGGATTGATTAATTAATTGATTTAGTAAAAACAAACAAAATATCCACAAACCATGAAATTATTGAAAAGAAAAACCCGGGACGCTAAAACCAACTCCTTACGAAATAGTACAAAACTCTCATTAATTAGAATTTATATTATTTTCTATAATAATTAATATTAAAATGCATTCATATGTACTTATATTAATCATGAATAATTATTACTACTGTCCATCAAGATCTTCTTGGCTACATGTTAAAACTGTGAGCTGAAGCTCCACCCATTTTAACCGCACTAGCGACTTCGGGTTATTGCCTAGATCTTCTTGTTGGACAGTAGTAACGCTTTAGTTATCACGCGTTATTTTTCTGACCACTTAATTTGAATATTGTAAGCACTTCTTCTGTTGTATACTTTTGCAGTTCTTTGATTTTTTTCGTATTGTCATAATAAAGCATAAATATAAAAAATATTATGTCAATCACAGATTTTGATTAAAGGGTATTTCTATTTTTTTTAACAATTTAATAAAAAATCAACATACAACTTTGTTGCAAGCGATAAAGATAATCTTTATTTAACAGGAACACTCCATAAAAAAATAAGCTCCGTTTACTGACAGCCGTAATAGAAATAGAAATTACCTAATAAATTCTTTCCTCTCTGGTTTTGTCCATTTCGAACACTGGATGAAACACACTCTTTTAATAGCCAACTTTGTGATTATTTGCTTCGTATTATGTCTACTATGTGTCTTCATGCGTCGAATTAGTAAGCTCTCTTTCTCTCTAGCTACAAAAATACAAGATGTTTCGTCTGTTTCATTTTTAATGAAGCGAAAAAGTACCTAATATGTATTTTGTTTTCTACTACTATAGCGAGACGGATCTCAATAGATGAAGTTAAGTATATTCTTAATTAACATTGTTTTCGAATAGTATTTCTCTGTGGCCCTAATAACATGCGTGTGTGCATAAAAACGTTTCACGTTCTGTACATAAACCACCTGAAGCATAATATTATCGCACTTTGGTTCTATACAGGTGGCCGCTTTCATTATATCACGTTTTTCTTAGCTCGTATTCTTGTTTGTCCGGTGGTTGTTTATCCAGTACAAATCTTGCAATCGATTTTTAACTTACTTCCCGACTAGCTAGACATTTGAAACTTTTAGAATATATCACGATGCCAATGCATTCTTTAAATACTTTTAGCCCTCTTTAAGCAGAATTGAATTCATTTTTGTATGGAAAGTTATTTCGGAAGAAATCCGTAATCCAATCCACTATTATTGGTTGCTAAGGGGGTGGTCCTAGCAACTAAATTATTAATATATACGTGCGTTACTATGGAAATCAAAATGACATTTCAGTATTCTATAGGTATTTGTTGGTTTGTTTGTTGCAAAATAGCAACAAAATGATTTGTTGACAATTGCCTTATTTGTCCTAAATTATTAATAAATAGAATTGTCAAGTTTATATGATTAAACAGAAAATTTAAAAACGTGGTAGGTATATAAAAAGTTCTTTTTATCTTGTAATTATTTTCCAATATTAATATCAATTCTCGTTTGATCGATTTGCTGTAAAATGACATTAATTTTAATTAATCAATGGAATGTTGGTAAAATGCTCTTTATAAAATTTTGAAGTACGTATAATATTGTTTTAGTACATGTCATGTAGGTACTTTATATGTGTAGTTTGAAGTATACGGATATATTGAAAGGATTATTTTTTAACTTTTAAGAGATAACATTTTTTTAGTACTAACATAGATAAATTATTCTTTCATTTTGCTCTCCTATATTCAAAATTGCCCTTTACGCCGTTGCAGTATAAAAATACTGACATAAGCTCTACTTATACCTACACGAAGTTGAAAAGTTCATGTTAAGTAAAATAAATAATATATATTTAACAGATTATTATTATATTTGATGGATATACGATACCCAATCGACCGATACCTCAGGGGTAATTGACCGATAGTTATGTTTATGACACCGGATACGTGATTCATATAAATATTTTTCCAACAGCCGTATTTTATAAATTGTTATTTGATTAGTTAAGTGTAGGTAGATACTACATAAGGCCATTTTGATTCGAAGTAAAAAAACGCGAAAACAAACAAAAATCGATCGATTTGACTTCCAATTTCCGTAGCATCAATCAATCTGTCTCATCTGTCATTCGTGAATAATAATTTTATGAAATTATTGAAAAATAATATTTCCTCCTTTTGAGCCGTAATGAAATATGTCAAACGTAAATGTAAGATATTCGTTATTCAATCAAGGATAAACAGAACAAAATTCCTTGTAATCCTATGATATTATAAAAGTATTTTTAAACAGGATTCACAACAGGTGAGAGCTAATTGATTGATATCTAAAACCCTCTTGAATATCTGTTAATACAATATTATGATTTATTTCATTTATACTTAAGTAGGTATATATTATTATATATTCCATTTTATTACAAAGCTTTTTATTAGCTCGTATTCTTATTTTTCCGGTGGTTGTTTATCAAATACAAATCTTGCAATCGACTTTTAACTAACTTCCCGACTAGCTAGACATTCGAAACTTTTAGAATATATCAGAACACGATGCCAATGCATTCTTTAAGTAGAATTGAATTAATTTTCAGTTAATTCTGTTTTGTATGGAAAGTAATTACAAAAAAATCCGTAAAAAGTAAAACACTACTATTGGTTGCTAAGGGGGTGGTCCTAGCAACTAAATTATTAATATAGACGTGCGTTACTATGGAAATTAAAATGAAATGTCAAAATGACATTTCAGTATTCTATATTTGTTTGTTTGCTTGTTTTTTATTTACTTCATATCAAGTACAAGTTTGAGCATATTGAGCATAATAATTGAACAGAAAATTTAAAAACGTTGTATATAAAAAGTTCTTTTTATCTAGTAATTATTATAATTTAAAACATACCTTAGTGCACTGATGAATGTATCGGTGTCCCTTTTATGTTTTATTTCTGTAATTATTATTTTTGTTATCTACTTGGAACTTGGCGTCGAGGAAAGCAAATATTTTTATATACCTACATATGGAATATTCAGCGTAATTATGCATAAAGCAGTCAGTCCACACAAGACACAAACAGAGAAATAGGCACTTTTGTATGAATAGTTTTTTTAATGATAAATAACTTATTATATTATATGGTTGGGACATTTATATTCCCATTCCACTCCTTATCTTCTCACCCACCTCCTAATCCCCAGTGTTATTGTTACCAGACAATCCATAAGCAATTACTGATCATGAGAAACGGTGTTACAAAGAACATTCAGTTGCATCTCGATAGCGGGTGTGAGCGGGCTTATAATAGCTTTCCGTCGCTTACGTGATTGACTCAATTGATACAGACTCATTCAGAATCTATCATCATCATTAATACACCCTCACATATTATAATCCATAAAACTGTGTCACAATATATTATGATATATATTATGAGTGTGAATTTTTTCCATAAGATAAAATGGAATATTTATGTTTTTAGTGTAGTCGAATACGATAATGCAATGTGATAACTTATTTTGCACAAATTGTGAACGAGGAATTTTCTGAACAACTAGAATAAATGCTTGCATTGAAACTATGCGTCAAATGCTGAAGCGAAAACGAAAAACCAAGTAGGTAAAATTAATTAGAAACAGAGTTTGATTAGCGCATTAGAGATTCAATAAAAGTGAGCGGGTGCGGGAGATTCAGAAAAAAATAGGTCATGGTAAAAAATTCTGTACGTAGAAGCGTATTGAAAAATAATTTATTATCTCATGACGCCTGTTAGCATTACCTGGAACATAGATTCAATATCCCATGTCTAATGATGGCAGTGGGCATTAATTAGCCGTCATTGGACTATGAAATATGAGAAATTTTTACGGTTAATCCTTAACTGACCGCTTTAAAGGCCAATGGTCATTTAGATCATTACTGACTCTTCTAATTAAAACAGAAAATTATTTAACAACGATTCTAGCAATAAGATTAATTATTGTCAGGTCTTTTTGGCTTTTCTAAGTTTAAAATAAAGGTCGGGCATGTTTAGGGCGATTTATAAGATATCGCAGCTACATTTATAATGATTTTATTTTAATACACCCGATCCTCTTTTTGCACGGTTTCGAAATAACACGGTTTAAAAAAATACTGATTATTTTTTAATATCTTTTATTTACACTGATTTTCTTGCTTTAACACGGTTTAAAAAACTTAACTGAATAAATATATGTATAAGTACATATTAATCAAAAATTGCGTTGCAATGGACCGCACGCCACTAATGCATACATATTATGTTGTCACCGGATGCCGCCCATACATACATACGTACATACATGGCGCCACTAGTCAGTCACTTCAGGTTTGATATTAGAGACGCGCCGCGTGCTTCGGCGTCAGCGTCATTAAATATTTCCAGCAATGAGAGTGATTTTTCACCAGACTAAAACAGCAGTAAACGGGCACATTTATTGTCATGTAACGAGACTGAATGAATATATTTTTCGATGCTATATTTAATTTAAATTGAAAGCTATGTATTTTTATGTATAAATATTTTAATGTATAAATAATAAATAAATTCAATTTATTTTTGAGCTCAAGAATTTCGTATTTTGAGTTGATTTTAAGTAATGGAACCTATCTACGATTTTCGTATAGGCACCTTTTTTACACGGTTTTGTTTTGCACAGTAGTCTTTGAAACGTATCCCCCGTGCAAAAAGAGGATCGTGTGTACATCAATTTTTTTTGAATGTTTGAACTCAAGTATGATTTCAACATCTGCATTTAAAACATACTATTGTAAATACGATAAAGGTTGTTATTTTTACAGTACAAGCAAGATTACATACTAATTAATTACTATTGAAACAGTAGGTACATTGAAAAATATAAATGACCACGATACAGGCTTCTTAAAATGCCTACATACTGTAAATTAAATGCTAGAAGGTATCAATATTTAGCCACGTATTTTTTTAGACATACGTGGTGTGAACGAGAACTCTGCCATTCTTGGTGTTATGGCCAATTGGGAGGGCGATAACTCTGTTCAAGCAAATCGCTTCGGATGTTGATATATTCCACTTACGTAAGGATGAGCTGGTTGGGCGTCGTTTATAAATTCTTAAAATAGGGTTCAGTAGCTCATTCGGTGTGCTTCCTTGCTTTATAATTTTTGTACTTATTTATTTTTTATACTGTTTTTGTAATTTTGCATATATTTCTTTCCTCTTTACACTGTTTTAATACTATGTATTTCTATGTTTTTAAATATCATGTTCACAAAAACGTCTTAAATTTATAATTTGTAATGTTCACCGTATGTAAAAATAAATAAATAAAACTTGAATTTGAATACCTAGTTGTTTTAAAGAAAAATTAAATATTTGTACCTATTCATTTAATATACTATTAGGTTATTATTATGAATCCAATAACATATTAAAAACCATCACCGCATCTATTATATACGCAAGACTGCTATCGGTGGCTATATAGGGTAGTCTATCATATTTATGTATTGAGGTATTATGATTGTTACAATAAGTTAGCCGTCGAAACTGTCAAAACTGTCCTGGCTCTAAAAGTTAAAATAGTCAGAGAGGTGCTGTGGCACATATTGTAACAATTACAACGAACTTATTGTAACAATTTTAATACCTCAATACATAAATATAATAAACTACGCTCGATAGCCGTCGATAGCGGCCGATAGCAGTCGTGTGTAATGAATGGATGCGGATATTTATAATAATTTAGCCCATTCGCGTGATTTGAACCAACTAGCACTACGATTTCTATAACATTAATAACATAAGATTTTTTCTACGAATAATTCTCGGACTTCGTTCGAATACAGATTCAAATTTAATACCGAGAGATTAAAATTCGCGACTCGGTCAAATTCTAAGAAGCTATAATAGTCCAAAGATAAATTGACTGTGATTTACAACAAATCTTAGTTTATTAAATGTATTCAATAAAAAAAATATGGAATGTTCATCCTACGCGAACCGGTTTATGATAATAATTATAGGCCGCACTATTGCTATTTGATGTTGTATAATCGTATTTAACGAAGCGAGCCGCTTCTTGACCGCAATTTTCAATGCCGACAAGAAGAAAGGGTACGGTATCTTGAAATGAATGCTTTACTAATTTATTTGACAAGACATTATGCAACCCGATCTTATCTTTGCTGGTCGCTACTGCATCTGTTGTAAATATAATAAAATAACAATATTATTTATATCGGCATACAATTTAACATTTTTCTGTTAATCATTCGAGATATTTTTAATTCAACATTAAATATTTTATTTATTTACAAAATATGTAGATTCGTGTCTTAGAAGTTATGAATATCGTAAGTAAGGGCCGTATGTATGAGATTCCCAAATTCTATATAAGCTATTTAACCG
Organism: Rhyacophila brunnea; assembly: GCF_057557595.1. Taxonomy (NCBI): domain Eukaryota; kingdom Metazoa; phylum Arthropoda; class Insecta; order Trichoptera; family Rhyacophilidae; genus Rhyacophila; species Rhyacophila brunnea. The sequence goes on from NW_028233350.1 coordinate 27,888,759, forward strand.
ATTTTCCACCATATAGCGTATAGCACTGTTTGTCACGTAAGCAATCTGACGTCACACGTCATTTAAAATGGCTGCTTCATCTGTCACTTTAAAATGTCATTTTAATAATGCATTCATTACAACAAACGTTTGCTCAAGGCCCTCGTTTATTTTGTAGACTCTGTAAAACATTTGCGAACTTTAAAAACAGTCGTGATGTTTATAAAATACGTATAATTTTGATCCATAGTCTTTAATCTAGATCTAATCTAGTAGGATGGTAGATAGATAGTAGGATAAGGTGAATTTACGTAAGATTACGATAAAATACCTCCGATAAACGACCGCAAAGATAGGTACCTACTGCTGTATCTGTATAATATTATACAGAGACCATTAAATTACATTCTAAACTAAATCCATTTTCATTGCTGTCATTTCTTATTCTGTTTTGACATCTCATAATAATATAAGTGATTGAAGTGAAGTTAGTCATAATATAACTGTATGTATTGCCATCAAATGGAAATGTTTATCGGGAATACTTTATCCTTTCATTAAGTAGAATTATAAAATAAATGTGATAAAATAACTGATAAATTATTTAAAGTTCATAATAACTATTCATTTATGATTATTAAATTTATATGGTACCGTTCGCACACTTTCAGACACATTTACAATTTCAAAATTTTGAATAATGATCGGGGAATGAAATTTTATAAGTTTGCCATTATACGGACGCCATGACACATTATGACGTTACAGCGTGACGTCGCTAACCAACAGATTACATTTGCACCCATGCATACAAATGAGCAGTATTTAGCCTATAAAGTATTTGGGAATCTCATGCATACGACCCTAAGTGTCTAACTGTATGTTTTTAGAAGATAACGTAGAATAATAGAAACCGACTGGTACTGTGGAAAGCGATGGAAGAGTTTGCGTTCCCTGCAAAGCTTGTCATCTTACAAGACGTACATAGTGAAAAACGAAAGTACAATATTGGTTCCGAATCTGAAATCGGATGTTATGTGATAACGACGATAACATGCAAAACGCTAATAAAGTTGGGATTATATTGAGATGCACGTTGCGTACTATCGCATTCGAAATCGCTAATCAGATATGTTCACAAAAGCACAATAAATACATATTTTATCTTATTTAACATTTTAATCTACACCAGAAAAATAGCTATGAAATATAAGAGAACACAACATTATAACAATGATATTACGAAAAAAAACAAGCAAATACAAATAAAATCCATTAGAATTTAAATTCAAATTCCATCATGTATCTATCTTCGTTTGATAGTATTAATATAAATATCAATAAGTCTGATGCATTTGTGTCTTTTGGTGCAGTATAATATGAGAAACTGTAGTATTGTAAATAATTCCACAGTGGTACAATGGAAACGACAAGAGCAATTTGCAGTTGTAGTGGTATTGTTTGCTATCATTAATTAAAACAAGCATAGTTACAAACCCAATGCTCTTCCGAATCGCCTATAATGCCAATGTATAATGATTTACCTATATATTACATTGATGATACCAGTGGCGAAGAGTGACTTTTGGAAAGAGGTAGGCTGTGGAGATCTGATAAAAAGAGCACACTTGTCAGGTATACTGACGAGAATAGTACGATATTTACTACTAATTAATAGGTACACACTAATAAATGACAACGACACAATAATTCAATGAAACTTCAAAAACTCATTGACGACATAAAAATGAGCGATGTGTTTAAATTACGTATTTTTCAAAGCATGTATTCCAATCAAAAATCATTAGATAAAATTTATTTTTATTTATAAAACCAATCTATAAGTACTTACTTATTTATTAATATTCGATTAAACGCCGTTGAAATTATTTTTTTAATTATCTAATTATTAATGATTTTGGACAAAGTGCGCAGTCGTGCCAACAATATTATGCGCGAATGTTTTAGGCTCTGCGATAGGAGCTTACCTTATTTCGTACAAATCAGCAGACTTGCTGAGGTTACGAGACGTAAAGTCCATACGAAAAAAATTCAGAATTATTTCACACATAATCGGAAATGTATTTACGTCGAGACGTCGCGGCGTTTATTATTTTTATTTACGGCGCGCTGTGGTATATTTTTGTTAATACCTTTGTAGATTGTTTTGTAAACTGTGTAATACTGTAATACATTCCTACATACACGACATCTCTCGTTGGCAAAATAAATTATTTTTATATAACATAAAAAATAATGAAGTGATTCAGTATATAAATATGTCAATATGCAATTAAAAAATATTTTTCTTAAGAAGTAGGTAGGCTTTAAATAATCGCCTAGTATGGAGTCTTCGCCACTGGATGATACTATGTGTGTGTAAGTTGTGAAATGGCTATATGTTTAATTTTCTTTTCATATAGAATTTATATGCTGCCATCACAAAAGAGATTGAGCATAAAAATAATCTGGAATGTTTTTTATGGTGAAGATAATGTAGGTATTTAGTTTCGTTATTGAGAGAAAGATTCAATGCCAGTTTTACTTGATATTTTCAGATATCTTATCTACTAAAATAACTTTTAAATTCTACTAAAAAAAATTTATTCCACTTTGAAAAAAAATGTTATTAAAAAGAAAATTATTGCAACCATGTGTAAAGTAAAGGAAGTCTTAAAATACAATCTGTTGAGAATTACCGAGGCGTTAATTTTACGTTTGTTTGTATGTCGATCCTTTTCAACTAAGCAGTTTCCAATAGGAAGGAAAACAATTTCCTTTTATTACGAAGTAGTCAACAGTTTTTGTTTCTCAAAGGTGCCAATATAAAAGCAAAAGTAATTTTCTTTTAAGACAATTCGCTTTGTTCTACATCCTGAAAAACTACACGTAAGCAAGACAACAAGGCCATTGAAGCATACTTTTATTTCACGAGCTAATTTCCAGACATTATACGCTGTATTCGCAGCTACTGAAGTAGCATTAATTAATTGATAAATTAAAGCATACCCGGTGTCTCTCTCTATTCAACCTTCAATAATATTACCCTGCCGTCAACATACATACTATAGATACTAAAGAAAATGACAAATAAATGAAAATGGTAAGTATCAATTTTCAACAATATATTTATTATGATAGTATATTTAGTGGCCTTCGTAGTTCAGTGAGTAAAGTGCTGACCTTTCATCTGGAAGCTCTTGGTTCGATTTCCAGTAAGGTTACAGGATTTTTATATAATTTTCTCAAAGAATGGGTGTTTGTGATTATTTCTCTTCTATTACGAAATAGTTACACTACTGTTTCACTGGATAACTGCCATTAGGCCTCATGGCCTATCGTATTGCAAAAAATTAGAAAGAAAGAATACATATTTGAATCGTGATTCGCATTATTCCACTGTGTTAATTAATACATTCAACACCAAAGAATTTTCCATTATAACTCATTTTCCCATGTTAAATTGTATAGACATATATTATAACTCAAATTTTCATAATAATATATGCCCCTTAGTACAAATTTATATATATAAAAATCAAAACAATTTTCTTTGGTTTCTTTTATTTTGTTAACTGTCAATTCATGGTGGAACTGCATTGTATTGTTGTTTAATTTAATAAAATGCAATTTTTCATTCAGTTGAAAATGTCCCTCTGAGGCGGACGAAACCGGTTTAATTTAACCGGTTAATTTATTGATTAAAAGTGGAATAAGTACTACAAAAAATTGCGTTTTATTAAATTTAACAACAATAATTTTCTTTGAAATATACTTTCAATTTTGAGTAGGAAAAGTATCACTATTACTTACATTATAATTGAATCATTATCACTATTCCAACTTGGTTTTTGTCCACTGCAGAATATACGACTCTCATTGATTCCTGGACATACAGTACACTGTTAACATTCTTGCTGACCATATCCTGGAAAATTATCGATCATCATAATATATCCGTAGTTACGATTTACGTGGTCACCACAAATAACACATAATTGAACCATTTGATGATTAGTAAGTACCATTGCATAACAATGAATTAAATAATACACTGGCAAAGTATATATATCTGTTAATTTAATATTGGCACTTAAATGATTGATCGTGTTTGTCCACGTATTTATAATATTTTATTTATTTTTTCCTCCGCCATATTTTTTTCAACATTGGTGTAGCGTACATTATTATTTTAAGTTCTGATAGAAGACAACATATCATTATTATATCCATGGGACGTCAAACACATAACACAAGAATGTCAGATTACGAAAACAGAATGATTGCCCTTCAATAACAAATATACCGAAATAACAAAAATAAATATATCACGTAACGTCTACTCCTAATAGGTACATAACAATTCATTAAATTCTTCCACCAATAATCACTACAATCAAACGTATCAATAATGACACATTTATTATTATTAGGCACCCAAAAATTACATAAGTACATACTATCTATACAAAGACAAGCCATAAATAATTACATAGGAACCTATAGTTAGGTAGTAATAATAAAATAATGATACTCTAATTAATTTAAGTTAATAAAGGACTTTTTATAAAATAACATAATTTTAGGTATTTAAGTTTAGAAAATTCCCGATTCTCTTTAATATGCTTTTAAAGTAAATAGGTACCTACTTGTATAAGCGTATTTTTTTAATTTCTCAGAAACTCCCTTAAATGATAAAAGTCAAAAACAGATCAAAGCTTTTACAACCAGCATTTCAAACAAATTTAATGACAATAAATTCTGTAGAAAATACAAGATCAAAGCTTTTAATCATATTACTAATGTTTTCAGGCGCACAGGTAACAAGAAATTTCGAAGAACACGTAAGTTTACATAATTCCAAGGTTTAGTGTAGTTTAGTAAACAAAGTTGGGTGATTTTATTATTTCAGTCAAAGGGTGCGCCTACCGTTCGTTGCGTGTTGCGGTGTTTCCAATACAATTAAGAAAATTGGCTTTCACACCATGGGTCGCGGGGAAGCTTAAAAAACAATATTACTGTCTAAGTTATTTATGGTCCCAGTCACAGTGCTACAATGTAGTTATGTGTACCTACGCAGTATACATTTCAAATTCCGATTCATCGAATGATATAATTAACAAAAGCAGACAATCAGTGTCCATTTTTTCTAGTCTTTTTAATTTCCCCTGAAACGCCGCCAAGACAACAGTTTTTCTCATTTAAGTTATTGCTATATTACGTTTATTGGATTTGTATATATATAATATTATATACTTACATCGATTTTATTTTCACTAGTCTTTATTAATTTTTTACCACGTTTTTATTAGCTCGTATTCTTGTTTGTCCGGTACAGATTTTTTCTTGTGTGTCCAGTATAAATTTTTTCTTGTTTGTATTGGACGATTGAAGATTTTTAACTAACTTCCCGACTAGCTAGACATTTGAAACTTTTAGAATATATCAGAACACGACGACAATGCATTCTTTTAATACGTTTAGCCATTTTTAAGCAGAATTGAATTCATTTTCAATTAATTCTGTTTTGTATGTAAAGTTATTATTATTGGTTGCTAAGAGAGTCCTAGTAACTAAATTATTAATATATACGTGCGTTACTATGGAAATCAATATGAAATGTCAAAATGACATTTCAGTATTCTCTATTTATTCAGTATTTCTATCAAGTACAATAAAAAGTTTTTATTAATACATAGAATTGTCAAGTTTATATGATTCAACAGAAAATTTAAAAACGTGGTATATAAAAAGTTCTTTTTATCTTGTAATTATTCTATATCATATTAGGTACCTATATTGATATTATCTACAACACCACATAGTCTAAGTTACATTGTTTTAACTGTTTTATTTGATGTCGCGAAGAGCTTTTATGTTTAAAGCCCATCATATAATAGAGACGTAATAACCAGAAATTATTATGTATAGTAGAATATTTCAGCTATCTATTAAAATAATGCGTACCTACTTATACTATGAACTACTCCGTTGTTCTCACGATTTATATTATATATACTTAATACAAAGTATGTATGTTGTTTATACCTTGCTAATTTGGATTTTTATAACGGATTAAGACAACGTTTGCATATTTTGGTTTCGATTTGAAATAAGTGTTCTTTTGTTTGACTTCTACTGTTATAGTATAGAATTGCTGAACCGTTGTTACTAGTGCTACCAGTCCAATACTACCCCTGCATTGGATTAAAGATCTCATAATATTTTTAAAGAGTACCTACCTCATCTCATGATTTACCTAGTGCAAAGTTGTGAACTTCAGCTAGTTATTAATAAAGATTAGTTCCTTAAAATCTAATGATCCCACGTTACTAGATATTGAAAATAGTGTGGTCGCCAACTCCACTTTCGTTCATTTAATTATGCCGTAACTCAATGAAAATTTTTCATTCATCAATCTTTTAAAATTCCAAATTAAAAACAAAATTCTTCAAAGCGGGGGTCGATGTGATCGTTGATTGAATAACGCTGAATTTGAACGTAATACACAACGCACTACACAGGTAGATGTGACCTCAAGCTTTATTGTCAAGTTTAGTATACACAGAAGCAGAATTCTAGACATCTTTATTTTATATCGCGCACTTTATGTATTAGGGAACGTTTGTCTATCGGCAAGGGTTGGGCAAAAATATACCTACATGAAGCCAGTAACTAAAAATAGACTTTACAAAGTACTGTTGTTTTTATTTAATAAAACGCAATTTTTTATAGTACTTATTCCACTTTTAATTAATATATTAGGACCGGTTTCGTCCGCCTCAGTCGGACTGAGTCTGAGTCCCACTGAGTCCCACTGAGGCGGACGAAACCGGTCCTAATATATTAATTAAAAGTGGAATAAGTACTATAAAAAATTGCGTTTTATTAAATAAAAACAACAATACAATGCAGTTCCACCATGAATTGACAAAGTTACAAAGTACCTCTATAGTTTAGCTGATTGAATATTAATATTAGAGTGGCTTTTTGTTAGCCAAATATAATATATTATATTTTTGCATTGAAATACTTCATCTAATATATATACAGTGTGTGGGAGTGGAATTATTAATTACGAGAGATTATTACTTACAGTACATAATGCACAGTACTACGAGATATACTCTCCCCAAAAGATTGGTTCATTGTGGTGGTCATTTTGCAGAAGTATATTATTCTGATGATATAGAAGTCAAATCCTGTCAGCTGTGTGATATTCACGGATTACTATTAGTATTTGAATCCAGCACAAGGGTTTTCTTTTAGATTCTTATTATTACTACTATTTAATTTGTGCTAAGAAAATGGAATCCTTTTCTAAATCACATATTATGGAGGGTTATAGATATGAAGTGTTAAACAAATTGAATTACGTAACTACCTACTATTTGATAAGCATTTCGTGGAAACACTACTAGTTGATTAATTAGATGGTAAAGGACACTGGCGCAAATCCATTGGTTACAGGCTCAAGTCCCATCAGGCATCGTATTTATATTATATATCTGAGGCTATTTCAAATGTATGTATGTTCAATATAAATAATGTTACATTCTTAAATCTTGTGAATAATTATTCGTTGAATAAAATAAATAGTTTAAGTACCATTATTATACATTATTATTATATTGTTTTCAATACCGTTACCAGGTTTTAAAAGTTATTGCTTTTTTTTTAATTTGCCATTTACAATTAATAATATTTAAAGTTTTTTGTCTCTTTTCAGTAGGCATTGTACTAGGTTAGTTTTTATAAATTATATTATACCATATATTACACCGATACTGAATATATTTTTTGGATTCAATCTTCAAACTTAATTCAAAACTAATAAATCACACGTAGGTATACCAAGTCAGAACTGGGGTGATGATACGTGAGATGAAAAATGACTTGTTATTTGACACGATTGGAAGCTAACATTTGCAAGAAAAATATCTGCGTAATAATGATGTCAGAATGTGTAATAATAATATATCATGCTATATATTACGTACGTTTATTCTAATGCCACGTAAAAGGCAGAATACGAGAGGCGAAATAATGATTCACACAAGACGAGATTCGCCGAAGAGTCCTCGACGACAACACGGTCTATTAATATAAAGATGTTTAGAGTTCCGCATAAGGGTTGGCGCCCTTCGGGAAAATTCCGTCGCACCAGCTGACTGGGGATGACAGATATGACACACTTGGAATACTTACCGTATATTCAGAAAATTATTATCATACACAATACTCTGAAGATTATTATCATCCCCATTCGTAGCATTGTCAGTTTGAAACAATATAAATGAGTACCCAGATGTCTAATACTTACTTCCAGTCTACATCAGAGCATTTTTTATTATATGCATATAGATTAGGTATACCAGAAGCGTGAGGAGAATGAGATTCTCTTGTCTACTCAACCTACTATATAATATAATATATTATTTTTAACAATACAACTAGAGGGAAATTTTTGAACGAAGCAGTTTGAAAACCTGCTTGAAAACCCGAAATAGCTTCAAAAGTAAGCATACCGCTTCAGTAAACAGTGCCTAATAATGCAACAGAAATATTGGGTCGCGTAAGAGTTTGTATTATATTTTAGTCTATGGACTTCATGACAGCCAATGAAAGCTCAAGTTAAAAAAATGTAAATAAGAAAATACCCTAAAATATAATAATTACATTATCATATTTTATTAGTAACCGACAACCGTTATAATAACATTTATAAAACGACTTATTCTTAAAATACGAAGATACTTACGTTAATTAGTTATCGATATGTCAACATTAAAACGGAAAACCACCAGCATAAACTAGCGCCTCTAGCGCCGAAGCGTATAAAGCTCAAAAGCATCCGCCACTTTTAGATGCAGTTGTAAAAATCGAAGCAGAAATAAAATTTCTCATACGAAATCGAAGTAAGCTGCTTCAATAGCTTAGATACTGCTTCACTCAAAAATTTCCCTTCAGCCCACGTGGCCCAATGATAGTAGGTACTGTCGTTAGTAATATAAGTAAAACAATCACAAACAACCAGAAAATTTCATAAATACATCGTGACTTTACCGAAAATCGAACCAGGAGCTCCCAGATGAAACGCTAACGCCGTATGCACTGGCCTACGAGAGCCGCTATAAGTACCAGCGGCGATCTTGATCTGATACACCTGACCAATGATAAAGAGATGTACTGATATTTGGTCAATCCGCCAATCTTCCAAAGAAGACGTCACCAAAAGAAGAACAAGAAGAATTGAGACGAAGTGGATTAAACAAGTACAAGTGACATATTATATAAGTACAAAAATAATTAGGAGCAATTTTCACATTAGGTAGATACTACACATCTATATATACACACAAATATGTAACATACTGGTCTGTATGAAAACTCTCTATCAAACACTAAACGAAAAAAAAATGAGTTTTTCTTCAAAGAAATTAATTAATTAATTAATTCATTATTTTTTTAATTTATTTATTTGTTTCTTTGTTCAACACCACAACAGGCCGTGAAGTCCAATAACAGTGGCAAAAGTCCCAGGCTTGAGGAATTTACATATTGGATTATGTAAATATATTTTGACCTCACCGGTAATCGAACCCGGAGCTTCCGGATGGAATACCACGCGCTACGAGAGCCGCAAAGCAATAATAGATTCTTTGATAATACGACATCAATGTTGAACAATGTTGAAAACAATTATGTAAAATTCACAATCTCATGTTTAACTTTGAAGTCAATCTACTCATCTTGGTCACCAGTACACTTGTATTCATTCAATCCTCAGCATCTTAATCTATTATCCTCAGCTTTATTATTAATAAATTATAATATTAAATTACATACGTCAAAATAATTTCAAGAAATTGTACGAGTGTTTCACTCTAATTGCGGTCTCCCACAATGAAACTAAGCCGAACAATCTGTCTTTCATTAAATATCGTGGGAAAACGATATCTGATATGTCATTAATCACTAACCGCAAGTTGAAATTGATGTAAGTAAGATGTAACCATAATAACACTGTATGCTCTGCCATTAGCAGAATGCTATCATCGTCATCGGATTGAACAGACTGATGTACTTATAAGGAATCCTCTTATTGCTTTATCCTCGCAAGGAATCAGGCAATATGTACCTATTCCACGTGTTTCACGTATAATCAATTTATCATGTGAACACTCCAAAGCTACAGCGTCTGATGGATGATAATTTATTAGCCATCATTTACGGAGCTTTGAAACATACAAGTGTTCCTATAAGGCTGGTGTTATCCGCATGCTGCATATATACGAATCGTATCGTTGCGTATCACTTAATGCTGAGATGCACGACGGATGTGACTCTCTGTGGCATATTATTATAAAATCTACTTAGACTAGGTTTTCAGTGATATATAGTAAAAATCTTTTAACCATTAATAATTATAACTTTTCAAGATTGTTATAATGCTATATAATATATCATTAATTTACGCTATGGTACTCATGAAGGATGCGCCATCACCAAAAAGCACTACATTTCATTTGATTCCTTTCCAAAATTTTGACAAAAACTCACATTTTCTTATACATCTGTTGTACCTACAGTAAAAAGATTAGCTACTACTCGATTCAGTATTTAACAGCAATATACGTTGACAAAATTGTGCATGCGCGATACTAGATACGAGTATTATAGAGTTTTTAATATTTTAATCGGTGAAATATAATATATAACTATTTATATATTGATTATTTTTTTATTACTCCCTCCATAGGATATGTATAATATATATTATATATCTTGGAAAATCAAATATTTTTTTCCCCCGACCATGTCCGATCCTAATAGAATCATAATATGGGCCTCCACAGAGTAGAGGTTTGTATTAACAGATTTTGTTTTTTATGAGAAATGGATGTCAGCCACTTGCTCAACACAAATTGAAAAACAATGCGTGTACTAGCCAGACCCAGGATTCGAACCTGGGACCAGGGCGTTATAGTCCAACGCTTAAGCCGTGTGGCCAAATTAGGCACTTCTTTATAAAAGTATCACTTTGGCATGATTGATAGGCAGAAAGTGTAATTTATAAGATATTGAGTCGCTACAAACTGTATCCAGAAGCCTCTAAATACCAAAATGGCTGAGGAGAATTTTCTATAATAATTACAGTCTGACTAAATTGATTTTCATTTTGGACATATTGTATTTTATGGTGCTGAATTTGAAATTGAAGTCAATGAAATCAACGAAAACGAATAATATGCTTTTCGACTATAGTGACTGTACATAGAGACCGATAATCCTTTTTATGATCAATTAAAACTGTCATAATATGGTCGATTGACTCTTTTTCAAATATTTGTTAACGTATCCCTATTGTAAGTATCGTAACTGTGATATAATAAGCGAATTTGCAACAAGTGGATACCCACTGGGCAATACATACATACCTACGCCGTGAGTTTCTATGTGAGCCAATAAGAGGATTGATGATATTAATCAGACTTAGTATTAATATTAGAACACTACTCACTCACTTATTTGAGATAAAGATAATAATATTATGGACAATGACTTGTTAAGTTCTCCTATTCGAGTTCAAGTAATACCAACTGTATGAGTAGGGGATGAAAATATCGGCTTTGTCTTATCTAAAACCGAACAATTCATTTAGACAACTTAATACGCGTAATATATATCAGCAATGTAAGCCGATTAAGGCAGGAGAAATCGTAGGTAGCTTAGATGTATTTAAAATCATTCCGTTATCAGCGAACTCCAAAATAGAGAGACACAGAAGATGACAACTTGGAAAAAAATCGTGGTATTTTGTCAGGTTCATGACGAGGAATAACTCCTTCCAGAGGAATGGACCAAGTCAAAGAGTCACGGGTTTGTTACTTACATTTGACTGTTAAAAGGAAAAATGACTTAAGGGCCCACATGCCAACATAAGTCAAAATGGACATTCTATGATATTTTCAAAGCATTAGCCTGAACATTCCTTAAACGTTGTAGATAATCTATTAATATCATTTTGAAGCCTTATTATCCTTTATATTTATTTTATATTATATATATTTATTGATGACTGCATAAAGTATTTTTATTACATAAAATAGTATTCTTTTAAACCTCTCAATCTAGGATATAGTCATATTTCAATACATCCATGAGCAGTGGTGTTGAGATTTTTTAGAATTATTAATTTTTAAACGCATTTATAAAACCATTAGTAAAATTTATGTTGACATTATTATAGTGAAATATTTACGATAAAAAAATATATTTATAATCTCTGTGATCCCAAATTTGACAAGAATTAGGCATTTTATTATTCAAAAAATGGGCAAGATTACCTACCACATTTGAAGATAATTCTAAAGATACTGATTATAAGCTGTCTTTGAACATTCAAATTTGATAAAACATTCTACGAATAATGATTGCTTTGTAATAATTATTGACCAAAGAATAAGGTAGTATTTTTTTGAAATACGCCATTTCTATTGGCATTTCCCAGTGGTTAAGCTACAACATAAGGCCGTAGCCATAAATTGACAAACTATAATTAAAATAGGGAGTAAAACTATGTTAACGCTAAACGCTAAACTAAGTAGGGAGTAATATAATATTGACGCGCGTGTTCGAACATGTACCGAACCAAAAAAATCGTTTTTTCGTTCATTAGATATTATTATCCAATAAAACCTATTTTTAAAAAACTGATGGTTTACTCCTTTTACCTTTCTACAGTCGAATGCTTTGAGTGCTGCTAAATGCCTAGAGGAATAGCACCAGACTGGATAGAAGGCTGTCAGATTATCAAATCATGATCCTAAATCATGAAGTCCTGAAGAAGCAAAATATGAAGAAGGAGGAGAACATAATATTTTAAGTAGAAAAAATCACAAATGAAGAGTAGTGTTAACAGTATGTACCTACTCGCAAATACTTGGCATGATAGTTTTAATAAAAACAGCCACGGTTGTATAATGAATATAATATTTTGTTCATTGCGAACAGTGTTGTTAACTATTATTCGCAAAAATATGCCACATAGGATAAAAAATAAGCTAGATGTCAGAAAAAAAATGATAGATTTTCGCAAATTAAAAAACTGTGTAAAAATAACTACATAATATACAAGTCATAATTATTATGAACATCATTTTTTAGAGAACAAACATACAATAAGCATTTATTGTTTCACAACATTACTAATATATACGCCAAACAAAGAAATTCGGCCATCGTTAAATATTGTTTGTAACATTTCTGTTTTAGTAAGATATAAGGTACAAAAGGCCACCATGTTCACATTCAAGCAAATCTGGTGTAACATTCTGACTTTTTACAACGTTTTTCTTAGCTCGTATTCTTATTTGTCCGGTGGTTGTTTGTCCGGTACAAATCTTGCATTCGATTTTTAACTAACTTCCCGACTAGCTAGACATTTGAAACTTTTAGAATATATCAGAACAAGATGCCAATGCATTTTTTTAATACTTTTAGCCATCTTTAAGTAGAATTGATTTCATTTTCAGTTAATTCTGTTTTGTATGAAAAGTTATTTCGGAAGAAATCCGTAAAAAGTAAAACTATTATTGGTTGCTAAGTGGGTCCTAGCAACTAAATTATTAATATTAATATATACGTACGTTACTATGGAAATCAATATGACATTTCAGTATTATTTCTATCAAGTACAAATTTTTTTGATCGTTTAAGCTAGTCAAGTCAAGTTTACATGATTCAACAGAAAATTTAAAAATGTTGTATATAAAAAGTTCTTTTTATCTTGTAATTATTTATGATAAGTTTTAAACTGTTTGTTACGTCGACAAACGCTAGATTTAACGTCATACACCAAGAGCAATTTTTATAAGCTAGATTGCTACTCAAACATGCTCGATCTAGCAAGAAAAACGCAAACTCTGTAACGCTGACTGCGAGCGTTATCTTAAGTACAGGTACCCACGGCGCCACGGCTGGAATTACCATAGGGCCAACTAAACGTAGGTATTATATAGCTCAGCGGCCCGGGACTGAAAAATAAATTAATTGCCGAGGCGAAAAGTCTTTTGCAGATTGCCAAGAACTAAAAATACCAACACCACTAGATACAATTGATGGCATTCACTTATTCTAATGGTAATATAGTTTGAAATGTTAAATGTAATAGATTTTGGTATTATTTTTGATTAAGCAGTTATTTTATTAAAAAACCATTATTAGTATTAAAAAATAATTCAGTCCTCCCATATATAGCTATTAGTCCAGTGTCTCTATAAGCATACATCAGCACATGCAGATACTACACATTTAACACCTCCTCATAAACGAATTGCGTTATATAAGCATACCTTACGTTCCGGCAGTTTTGTCATTTTATTCCGATTTTAAATTTAGTAGAGTTGTCACTTTATAACTTTTCATTCCGGCTCAAGAATGACCATGGTGTAATATATTCTAAAAATATTTTTTTAAATTTTATATTATCTATTTATTTATTTATTAATTACTACATAATTATATTAAGACAATTAAATATCATTTTATGCGAGGTAATCAGACAAAGAGGCGTATCAGTGTAGTAAAAAAGTGCAAAGCGTAGGTATAGGTTCTCTACGCATGTCAATTAATTTTTTCAGAAAAGGATCAAATTTTTTCAATACATACCGAATCTTAGACGAGTTATATGAAGATAAGTATATTATTACGTACGGAAAACCTAATCTTCAAAGTTAAAAAAAATGGTTTCACAACTAAACCTTTCATTCATAATAAATAAGTATGGTAAATCCAAAGATATTTAATCTTCTTCCAGGTGGAGCTTTCTGTGATTGTCTTTAAAATCGTTGAAAGTAATTCCAGTTTGAAGTAAGTGCCGTTTTTGTATGCAAATAATAAAAATTAATTTTTCTCGTCTCCGACTGAAATAATATATGAAAATTAGTGGTTCTATTGATTTTTTTAGAATCGCTTTCATCTTTCATTTGTTTGGGCTATATTTATATACAAGACGGTTTTCTTCAACATCTTAAATATACAAATAGTTATTAATAACGGCCCGATAACAGGTGGGTTTCGAGTTCGCATCGCGTGTCCGACAAAACCACGTGTTGTTTTTCCAATGGACGTCTGGACCTAATTGGTTGAGCAAATGACAAACATCCATTTCTCGTAAAAAAAATCTTTTACGAAAATCCTTCGTGAGACAGCCCAGAGCCCAGATTGGATGATAGAATCTTTTTTTTTAAATGGTTATTATTATTTCAAAGGTTTAATACATAGGTAGAATAAATCTTTTTTTTTAAATCAATGAGCGACTGAGGAACTTCTATGACAAGTTAGTAAGAACTGAGCTTAAAATGAGTTCAACGCAGTTGTAACATCCCCGCATACTTATTTATGCGTGAAAAAGGATTCACAAGTGGAAGTGCTTTGTATGCAAAATTATTTATAAGTATACATAAAACTGCTCTCAGCTTAATTAGAATTTTCATTAAAACACGATGGAGACAAGAGCCGTATGGAATATCCTAATGATTTCTATTTCATTTCATTCCCTCACGATCTCGGATATGAATGTTGTTTTTTTGTTTACTTTCATGGTAATTAAGCCAATTTAATTGTTATTATCCGAATTGTACCTACCTAGAGTTAGGTATTTCCCGAGAAAATCTCAATCTCGAGATTCGGGATTTCCATAAAACAATTCTCGAGAATTCTCGAGATATCAGGAAGTTTAAAAAAACCTGTAAAAATCCTAAAATCAGTGTAAAAACAAATTCAAAAAAAATATGTAATCGACTATATGTAAGAAGACAAACAAAATAGAAGTAGGAAAACAAAAATACATAAAAACATTACTTATTAAAATAGAATTTCAAAAAACACAAAATTCCCTGATGTTGCAAAAATTTCGCTCATTTTGAGTCGACGTTGGCTTAATTGTGTTAAATGCCCCGATCAGTCTTTGAACGTTTTGTGTTTTCTGTCCATTTTTTCATATAGAAAATCGTTTTTTCAATTAATATTTGATAATAAAGAAATCCCGAAAAAAGATTATCGAGATCCGGGATTTCCCGAAATGTTAAATAATTAAATTCTCGAGATTCGGAATTGAAAATCTCGAAAATTTCTCGAGAATTCCCGCAGGGAAATTCCCGAAACCCAACTCTAATTGTACCCACTATCTTCTAAAAAAATCTCATTGAAGGTAATAATATGATTTTTGCAAGCAAAGAATATATTAATTGCTTGAAGTAAGCATATCAATATTTTATATTAGTAAATAAACTAAAATAGGTATCACCTTATTTACTAAAGAATGTTAAAAAACGTAGAAATGTATTTTGAATAATATATTAGATATTGTATACTTGTAGTTTACAATAATGCCCAAAAGTTTAAGGTGTCTAACAGTTATAAATACCCAGTCACTATGTTGCATCTTATCGGAAATTGTATGACATATTGTTATATTCGATCGGAAAACCTTTAAACTATATTCTGCTCCGTTGAGATATAAAGCTTGAAGTTATAATACAGTGGAAAATGTATTCATTTGTACATAGTGGCCACGCGACTACTGTTTTAGGTTTTAGAGAACCAACTGTATTTTTTTTCCTTTCAAGTCTTTCAAAAGGCCATTTGTGTCATTTATTTGGAAATTCAAACCAACCGGAAAATAATTTTCAAAAAATACTGTGCATAATTATGTAGATTGACACGAAGAAAACAGCTCTTACTTCTGAAAGTTTCGATTAAAACCCAGAAAAATATATAAATAATTACAAGATAAAAAGAACTTTTTATATAAGTACAACGTTTTTAAATTTTCTCTTCAATTATTATGCCTAATATGCTCAAACTTGTACTTGATATGAAGTAAATAAAAACAAACAAACAAACAAATATAGAATACTGAAATGTCATTTTGATTTCCATAGTAACGCACGTATATATTAATAATTTTGTTGGTATGACCACCCACTTAGCAACCAATGATAGTGGATTGGATTACGTATTTCTTCCGAAATAACTTTTCATACAAAACAGAATTAACTGAAAATGAATTCAATTCTAGTTAAAGATGGCTAAAAGTATTAAAAGAATGCATTGGCATCGTGTTCTGATAATATATTCTAAAAGTTTCAAATGTCTAGCTAGTCGGGAAGATAGTTAAAAATCGATTGCAAGATTTGTACTGGATAAACAACCACCGGACAAATAAGAATACGAGCCAACAAAAACGTTTTAAAATCATCTTATATGATTTTAAAAGACAATTTCGATGGGAAGCTGAATAAAGCAAAAAAGTCATGAATGAATATGACTGAAGGAAAAATATCAGATTGGCTACTCGAAATATAAAGAGAGACCATTTATTATGCTACACTACCGATTAACTAAAAGAACATATTATAAATTAGTCTTGAATGTAAAACAGCTGAGGGGTCTATAAACAAAACTACAGTTTCCATTTTCGTAAAATATTGGCAAGTAAAAAAATGTACAAAATGTTATTTATTATTAATACAATGTATCTAAATGTTATTTATTAATATTTCATAAACAACATTTAATAACATTTTTTTCAGAAATGATACGTCATCTAAGAAAAAAAAAATACAACATAAATATTAACTTTAAAAAAATTAAGAAAAAAATAATCAATGATTTGAGTTTCCCCATCTCCACCCGCCATGTATACGGTCGGTTTTGTTTCCAGAGCCCTCAGTTTATTGCATTTTGCCGATAATTATGTGTTGTTGAACGAGCCGTGTTTGCAAATAGTAGCCTCAAATAGAAGCGCGTAAAAAAACAATAATTCTCATTATTTTTAGCAGAAAATATGGTCACCGTACATAATGCGTACATACTTTTGTGAAAGGTATTTCACATTTCACTCGGCATATTTACGGTAAATATTTGAACAATGTGTAGATACTTATCACGCGTAGGTTACATAATACTCCTCATAAACACTTGAATCCCACCATTGTTTGCACAACGCGGTAACGTCAATTATTTTTTTATACGCAAGACGTAATTTTAAATTATTATGGTCGTTGTTGAATAATTAAAAGGAGAAATTTTCTATGAGCACTATCTCACATAAATATAAGTAAACTAAGGTAAAAACGATACGCTAAAAAAACCAATTAGGTACCTACAACAAAACCAATGATATTGATAGTCTTCAACACAACAAAATATAAAGTGCATAGTACTTAATATGTGTGTTTTATGCATAATAAGATTCTAGCATTCAGGTGCATTTTATGTGACTTGAAATTTTCTTCCGTAACGCGTTCGATTTTCTCAACAGATGGTACCAACATACTCTCTATATTGATTCACTTACAGTAATACGGTGCTTGCACATTTTTTGATAGTTCCGTAAGTGCAGGGTGTACAAAATAGTTACATCTCAAGTTGTATTATATAAATTTAATTCTAATTTATTTAAGTTTTGTAGTATACCATTTAAATATTTTTTGCGGCCTGGATTTCACCTTTCGGCATCTTCAGACACTACGACACCAATGGCAAATTCACACTGATACTTAATATATTAATTCCTCATTTACACAAAAATTAATCCAATATAATAACGTAAAAACCTTATGACTAAGAGTAAAGAAGCATGTATAAAAACTAGTGTCGGAAATTTGAAGTTTTAGGAAATACTATAGTAAATTGGAGTTTAAATATATTAGATGTTATTTTTTTCAACAATAACCACCTATAAATAAGCATGTCATATCGAAAGAAAAAGTATAGATACCCGGTATCGTTATCTAATCGATACTTTTTTGACGTCACACACCACATTATTATGATAGCAATAATCAAGATTCACTTGCATATCGCAATGTAAAAGTTGGCACAATACTGCACATATCTGTATTTTTTTTACTTAATTAAAGTAGTAAATCTCTTTTAACTTAGTTTTAAAAGAATATATTATTATCTACATTGTTTTCAATAATTTTGTAGCGTATACTGATAAGTTAACATTGATAATATAATACATATCACTTTATTATCAAAACTGGCGAAAACCAAATTGTTGACAAATAATGTCTTATGTCGATTTAATTAATATAAAAAAATAGACAAATATATTATAACAACACCATTCTGACAGGGTTTTTTTTAAATGTAGAAGCAACTTTAAATTGGTAGTAGAGGGTTTCAAAATGCACTTTAAAACTCTAAAACAAGGATTTTAAAACTCAGCATTGTACCATTGCGGCTTTGAATAGGTTTAGAAAGTGAATAATATAGTTTGAAGTTGTTTTGAAATCAGATGTTGTATCCTACATTCAATGACGTTTCCTTCTATGACTCTAATTGGATGAAAAAATAAAATGGGCATTTTTGTTTCTGATAAATTCGTTGTATGGATAAATGAGCCTTATGTAAAATTGAACTATTTTGGACTTGGATAGGTTTTTAAACAAAATTAATATTTATTTAACATGCGTTATCTTTGTTTTTAGAGCGGTTACGCAAGTGAATGAATATCTGTCGCGTAGATATTGAATTAATAGAGAACAGTTTGGCACCGAAATAAAAAAAATAGTAGTTAGGTCGGTTTTGAAACTATTTTTTACCTAATGTTAGTAGTTGATAGTCAGATCATCCTGTAAATTCTATAATATGCACTGTACGTAACTGTACGTACTTAAATGGTTTAAGAAGTAGACGCTACAAAGTGTAACTGATAACGAAATTCTCTTTATTCCAAATGTAAAGCAGGTGAAAATAGATAAAATAAAATTGCACACATGTAAGCAACATTACTTTTTAATATAAAATATAATACGGTGTAGAAGTAGCCATTGAATTTTGAAAGCGATTAATATTAATAATAATCAATTTTAATAATATTGTATTAAAATTGAAAGATAATACGTAAGTATAATTAATAAAATTACACACGTTTTTATATTATACTCAGTTTAATAAAAAGTATATTGGGTACCAGTGGCGAAGGGTGGAAGTAGGCTGTTAAGATCAGCCATAAACAGTGCACACTAAACTTTATCAGTCATGCTTATTTGTTTTCATTGAAATTACAATATACAGGAGGCGTTGGTTATTTAGTCATAATTCTAGTAGGCTTTTTAGTCATAAATAATAGTCGAAAAATACTCATAAAATGCAACTAAATCATACATACCTTTGAATATTTTATAGATATAATAAATAATATGTTGTATTTCTTATAGTTTGGTTTAGGTTGGGCTTAATGTAATGAACCAACAATATGTGTAATATTATGTATTCTTAATCCAACGAAAACAAATAAGTATGAATGAAAAAGTGTGCACAATTTTGTCGAATTGCCAAAAGTATACCACAACTATTATGATTTGTTTAGGCAGGGTTTAATTGATTTTTAAAAACTAACCAACACCATCTGTAAATAAATTGTAGTCTTAGTTCAATAGAAACAAATACTTATGACTAACAAAGCTTAATGTGCACTATTTATGTCGGATCTTAACAGCTTACCTCTACCCTTCGCTACTGTTAGGTACCTACTAAGGGTTGAAGTCTCCGAAATATGGCCGTATAGACGTATCGTTGAAAATCTTTAGACTGTTCTCAAACGAATAGTAAATGACCAGGAAATACTGCGTAGTATCAAAACCAGAAAACGACAGTACTTTTGGGTACACTATGGTAGGACAAAAGTACCAACAGCAATCCCATGCTCATTATCCAAGGAAAATAAATGAATAACGTCGCAGAGGAAGACGTCAAGTTTAGTGAATTAATAACATTCGTGATCGGTGTGCAGCTCCACTGAACATGCAAAAATCTTCCTGATGATGGTCAATCTTCGACAGAGGATGGCATAAGATATATAACTATATATTATGTGCCTCTCATATCGATACTAGCAAAGATATTAATTTTAATATTACTAATTTATTTGTTAAAACATACAGTTTTTTTAATTATCACTGTAGGTAGAGTAGGTAGGTATCATCCTCTTTGACTTCATACTACGGAAGGCAATACCACCCGACCGAGGCATACCTGTTGCCCCACGGTGAAACTATGCGACTTGACTTGGAATACGCCGATGACGCTGTCCTATTCGACAACTCAATCGAGGGCATTCAAGAGACAATCGACAGGTTGCATAACAACTCATCTCGCGTTGGTTTGAAAATCAACGCGAAGAAAACCAACGTTTTGTGTAATAGCACCTGTCCTGATCCAGATTTTCCTCTGATTAGCGACGGACAAAACATTGAGAGCGTCGACGGCTTCAAGTACCTGGGGGTACACATCATGGGAGATGGCATTTGCAGAAAGAGCTCGCTATCCGAATGGAAATGGCTGGAGCAACATTAATTTCGATGCGAAATGTCTGGGACTCACGATTGTACTCGGTCAAAACCAAATGCCGCCTATTCGACGCTTGCATTCTGACGGTACTGCTTTACGGTAACGAATCATGGCACCTTACGAAGGCTCAGAGCAACCGTATACTGAGCTTCGAAAACAGGTGTTTGCGACGGATACTGGGTGAGTGGTTGTATGACTTTAGGAGCAACGAGGAGATAAGAGAACGCACCAAGCAGCCTTGCATTACGCTGAGAGTGAAGAGGCGACGTTAGACCTGGCTCGGCTTCGTGCTGCGGATGCCGGAAGAGAACCTCAACCTGGCTTGTCTGTTCTTCAAGCCAACCGGATTTCGGCGTCCTGGAAGACCACTAAATACTATCCATATAGTGTATACGGCGGAGCTACGGGATGCTGGTTTGACCTGGAACGAAGCAAGACTGGCGAACGACAGGGATTCTTGGAGGCGCCGCGTGGTGTCCATATGCTCCAATTAAGGGGCGGGTATGGCCAAAGAAGAAGAAGAAGAAGTAAGTAGAGGGGTAATTAGAATAGTAATATGTTGGTACTATAAAACGACCAGTATGTTGGGATCAGCAATACAATAATTGTGGGAGTAGATAGATGCAGCGCCATAATAATCTGTTTTTGGTCAGTCCTTGTTTTGTATGAAAGAAAAAAATATGGACTACTTGCTTCTAAGGGTTTCATAATACATAATGATCAGTGGCGAAGACTCCATACTAGGCGATTATTTAAAGCTTACCTTCTTAAGAAAAATATTTTTTAATTGCATATTGACATATTTATATACTTAATCACTTCATTATTTTATGTTATATAAAAATAATTTATTTTGCCAACGAGATCGCATATGTAGGAATGTATTACAGTATTACACAGTTTACAAAACAACTGCAAAGGTATTAAAAAAACCACAGCGCGCCGCGCCGTAAATTAAATAATAAATGCCGCGACTTCTCGACGTAAATAAATTTCCGATTATGTTTGGAATAATTCTGATTTTTTTTTGTATGGACTTTACGTCTCGTAACCTCAGCAAGTCTGCTGATTTGTACGAAATGAGGCAAGCTCCTTTCGCAGAGCCTAAAACATTCGCGCATAATATTGTTGTCACGACTGCGCACTTTGTCCAAAATCATTAATAATTAGATATTTAAAAAAATAATTTCAACGGCGTTTAATCGAATATTAATAAATAAGTAAGTATAGATTGTTTTTAAAAATAAAAATAAATTTTATCTAATGATTTTTGAAGGGTATACATGTTTTGAAAAATACGCAATTTAAACACATCGCTCATTTTTATGTCGTCAATGAGTTTTTGAAGTTTCATTGAATTAGTGTGTCGTTATCATTTATTAGTGTGTGCCTATTCATTAGTAGTAAATATCGTACTATTCTCGTAAGTATACCTGACAAGTGTGCTCTTTTTATCATATCTCCACAGCCTACCTCTTTCCAAAAGTCACCCTTCGCCACTGATAATGATAAAGGTAGACAATGTTACACTGAAGGGATTATGTAACATACACGATTTCCGGAAAATTTGTTGCATACATATTAATAATATTATTTTCGTATTAAATACCTCTTAGAGTAATAATAATTATTTGAATTTCAAATATTATTAGTTGTGTATTTTCATTTCATAATAATTCAACTCCGACCTTTAGTTCCTGAATTGTATCCAATCTATTTCCCTTTAATAACGACTACCGCTTAATTAATATTCCATATAGGGATAAACCTGCATAATCTATTCCCTCACTTTAATATCTCATTAGATACCTATACATTTTCCCGGAAAACTAAAAGCAGAGGCAACCACACTAAACTAATTACAACGAACTAAATTTCAAACATATTATATTTAATATCAGTGGCAAAGACTCCATACTAGGCGATTATTTAAAGCCTACCTTCTTAAGAAAAATATTTTTTAATTGCATATTGACATATTTATATACTTAATCACTTCATTATTTTATGTTATATAAAAATAATTTATTTTGCAAACGAGATCGCATATGTAGGAATGTATTACAGTATTACACAGTTTACAAAACAACTGCAAAGGTATTAAAAATATACCACAGCGCGCCGTAAATAAATAATAAACGCCGCGACGTCTCGACGTAAATAAATTTCCGATTATGTGTGAAATAATTCAGAATTTTTTTCGTATGAACTTTTCGTCTCGTAACCTCAGAAAGTCTGCTGATTTGTACGAAATAAGGTAAGCTCCTATCGCAGACCCTAAAACATTCGCGCATAACATTGTTGTCACGACTGCGCACTTTGTCCAAAATCATTAATAATTAGATAATTAAAAAAATAATTTCAACGGTGTTTAATCGAATATTAATAAATAAGTAAGTATAGATTGTTTTCATAAATAAAAATAAATTTTATCTAATGATTTTTGATGGGTATACATGTTTTGAAAAATACGTAATTTAAACACATCGCTCATTTCAGAAGTTTCATTGAATTAGTGTGTCGTTGTCATTTATTAGTGTGTACCTATTAATTAGTAGTAAATATCATACCATTCTCGTAAGTATACCTGGCAAGTGTGCTCTTTTTATCAGATCTCCACAGCCTACCTCTTTCCAAAAGTCACCCTTCGCCACTGTTTAATATTGATATTAAAATCAGTGAAATGTGATAATGTTAATGATTATAAAATTACAGAGTTTATTAAAAGCGTGTTTTAAATGTTGTAGGTACCCACGACTCATCAATACACTATCTAAAATTACAGATTAGGTCAGGGTTAAAAAATGATGATGTTCAGATACCAATGGAACATAACACACATATAAATAGCTTTATCACCTTTTTTTTAATTACGCCATACATTTCGGTCCACCAATTTGGTACACTGGTACAGCAACTTTTGTTAGGAGAAATGAATTTATTTGTTGCAGTAGGTATTACTTAGTTTGGTTCTTTACGCACAAATTGACACCAGAATTGATCCGATCAGATGAAGCATTCTCTCGCTACAGTGGTCTCAAGCATTGTAAATCGATAAAAATCTGAGTTTCGCGGCGCGATTTCCCCGCCGCCTGATGACGTTAGTGCGATATTATATGTAGCGCATAAAACCTAAAGACCGACCTATGCAATTATTTATTTACATTAAACATAATGCTTATTCTTCAAGAGTATTTGTCTACTATTTTTATACAGTGCGATAAGTATGTCATTTATTATGCCATAGGTTCGCCATCACTGGATTAGGTGATGCGTTATCCTAGTTTTTTTTTTTGTAAAATTCCTTTTTTCTTGTTGTTTAATTTATAGTTAATATTTTTTTTCATGTGTCTAATATAAATATATATTAATCTTCATTTCACCCTAAAATCGTATTTAATAACTGGTTAATTTATTATAATATCTGAAGGTATACGAGAGCCAGTGCGTCCAGTGACGTCCCTAGACAAAATACCGCCCCCAAGCAGCGCCAAAATGCCGCCCCATTTTTTTTATACAGTACCTAGCTACTTTTATCATCCTTTCATGACCCCAATATTTAAGAAATGTGTTCTATGGATAAATTACTTACTAACAAAATCTATACAACTAAATTACACAAAATTAATTTTAGATATAAAAAGCGAATACATATAATATAGGTAACTACGTTAAACACTTACCTAAATCACTAGAAGTGTGAGGTTCTATTTGGTGGATATTTCTGACAAATTTGGTTTGTGTCATTTAGCAATACACAGATTTATTATTCTCACACCATTTTTACTATGCTATTTATTGTACAATATGTAAACAAAATAATTTTAGTTATTTCTATGTATACCAAATGATTCTCTTCGATTTACCGCCCTTCGAGTAACTGCCGCCCCCAAGCGACGCTCAATCTGCCTACCCCCACGGGACGTCACTGAGTGCATCGTACGTCCATATAGAACAATTTCGAGAAAATACATTCAAACATTTTCCAAGTGCTTGATGCCACCCAACTACGGACTTTCGTCCTTTTGGTCTTAGGAATTTAAGATTTCTATTAGGAATATAGACTCAATAGGTGAATAATTGGTACAAGCTCGTACATATGGCACACTGACTCTGATGTATAGAATAAACCTACATACAATCGGTCCGTCTTAGGTAGATGAAACATGATATACCAATGTAGAATAAACGAGTCAGGGATGAAAAAAAAACCAACATTCGGGAAACCGGCAGGCAAGCGAAGACCTGGTCGACCTTGTACGAGATGAAGGCACATAGCTAAATTAAATTTATAAACCTTGAGCATCCAAAACAGCGGATGGAGGAAGAAGCCAATGCCTACTTATTAAGTATCTTCCTACAACTATTTTGCAAAACTATTAAACTATTAAACTATCAAATTTATTTTTTAGACAGGGTATACCTACGCAATTTTCTTCATAATATAGAAATATATTAAGATATTTTGTTGCAGGATTAATAATTACTTTTAGTCACTTAGCCTTAATTCAGTAAGCGTATCTATATTTAGAGGTGGAAAATTAGAATGTTATAAGCAGGCATAATATCGTCAAAACAACTTGTTAATTTCATCTAGCCGTGGGGGTTTTACCCCAGACGCAGTTTGTGGATAACAAATTGATAGGAAAATCATGTACCTGTGATAGTTAATTAATATTACGTAACGCTTCCGCCGAGCGCTTAAAAAGCCAAAGATTAAACGGCAGGTAAAAGATTTTTTTTTTTTAAATCGACACTCAACGACCTGTTTCTAATGAGTATCTATAGATAAGTTTTATTGAATAAACGGCGATAGTATGATTGACTACCTATACCTACAAAAAATTATACCTAATAAATTTATCGCTGTAATTTCTTGACGGTAATACATAGTTGCCACAGTAAAAAGTTAAGTTAGAAAGAATGATAAAACAGTTAAATCAAGGATTAATTGAATGACTCTCAATATCGGGGCGAGTGATCACGCTGTCACGTGGATTTGACTATCAGTGAAATACGAATCTATAGGATAAATATATAAAAATAAAATCAGTAGATTATAAAAAACTTAAATATAAAAGCATTGTAAGTGTATACATTAGTAATTATGTCGCCGAGTGTGATCTTGTACATGATGAAATACTAGGTAGGTACAGATATAAAAAAAACACTGTAATTTAGATAGTTTTCAATTATTTATTAAAAGATAAAATCCATGTTAATCTAATTAAAACATTGCAAAAAAGTAGACACATGGTACCTATGTTCTAACAATGGAGACACGTCCTTTGGTATTCATTGATTCTATAAAAATTCCAAATGAGGCTATTTGTCATAATGAATTTAAAGTTGGATGCCGTCCGAGCGACAACCGTCAAGGTAAATTGTTTATCAAAGAGATCCATCCATCTGTGTAGTCAAGTCAAGTGCTCGAGTCATAAGAATCTAAAGCCCTTCTCTTCTGCCGCAGCGTTGCAATGGTATAAAAGAGAAAATCAATATTGAGTATTTTTCCAGCAATCGCCTTTCCGTGCGCTCCGATACCAGCTGAGATCTTCATTCGAATCGAGACCTACAAACTACCTAGCAGAACCAGCCGACCTAACAAGCTACCTACTTTGCTACATCCTGCCGACCAAGCAAAAATACCTACTTTTTGCTACAACCTGCCGACCAAGCAAATTACCTATTTGCCTACCGCCGCAAGTCACCTGCCCAGACGATCACATACCTACTGCACTATGGAGCAGATCACCATAGAAATTGCCAGACTCGCCGCATTCAGACCTACCAAACTACGGGATCTCATGACGCTGCACTTACTACTCCTGACGGCATATCAAGAGCAGGCCGAGTCAGCTATTCCCGCCGACCCTCCCGCCCGACCTCATACCTGGAGGACTAAAAACCCTAGATCGACCACACCACGACGATTACCAACTACACACACATGGACCAACAGGAACACCAATCACCAACACAAATCTCCATCCCGCGCGCCGATCAAGGCAGCAGACCCAGTCACACTCTCAGGACACGATAACGGCCAACTATCTGTCATTATCAGGGGCTTTCCGATCGGCACACACACTGAGGACATCACCAATGACCTACTCCGCAGCGGCTTCCCGATCATCAGCGTCAGGAGAATGACCCGGGGCAGAAGCCGTCACCCGATGCCTCTTGTCCTGGTCAGACTCCTCGACAATGACAGAGGGAGGCTGATTCACACTCTTCAATACGCACTTCACCGACGACACTTGACGACAACACAGACTCAAACCGAAACCAACCCAGACGACATGACGAAACATCACAAGGAGACCTATACGGAAACGGATATGAATATCATCATCTCCCACACCAAACACAAGACATCCGAAACACAAACGACCCCGGAGACCACAATACCAGAGACCCCGGTTCCCAATACCGCGGAAACCTCTGTCTCAGAAAGAGCAGCAACCCCGGAAACGGAAATACCAATGATCCAGACCCCGGTAACGGAAATACCAATGACCCCGACAACAATCAGGAATACAAAACCCGAAAACGATCAAGAACGTAAGATCCGGACAGACACCAAAAACCTGAAGAAAAACAAATCAAAATTCACAATTCCACACATGAAACTCTTTATCAATAATGCAGAAAAATCTAAGGCCGAACTAGACTGCGAAAATTCCTACGCAGATCAAAGACTAAACCTGTTCCTGGACGACTACATCAAAGTTGCAAATAACATCCTACAAGACTGCTTCATGAACCCAGAAAAACAAGCTAAAAGAAGATTTAGCGATATATAGAATAACCCGAATAACCACCGATAAACGACAGCCAACTACCGAAGAGAAGGAAGAAATCCACCGCCGAATCAAGACTCAAGCCCTCCCCTGCCAACCGCCAAGAAGCAGAGCTCCGAGCGGCGATACTCGGAGCTCTTCCAGGCTATGGCGGATGACCGGAAGCGAAGAGGATCGACCGGAAGAAGAAGCGAGCGAAAAAAATCGACGGACACCTGCGTACAGTTTGCTTTACTATTAATTCCTCCAGACCAACTCACTGAGATCACCACCCCGGACTCGCTCGGTCGCGAAGCCACCAAGGCCGGGCCTCACCACCAACAAATCATGCTGCACAAGAGATAGGCACCTGATATAAAGGGAGTAGGCGCTAAAAACCGTCCTGGCATCCCAAATGTGAAAGCACAATACCCTAAGTAAGTAAGTAGAGTATTTTTCGAATCGCTCATCCCTATTTTCGATATATATTTCGAGGTATATTTGCAACGTAACATGGTATTAAATAATAACAATTATTTAATTATTTAATAGGTATATTTTATTTTTTTACTATTTATATTTATACAATTTGACCAATTGAAGATATCTTCGGTGCCCATATAGGTACCTAGTAAACGTCACAAATAAATAATTTGGGGTATCTTTTAGAATTAAGTAATACAATAGTTGTACAATCTGAATATTTATTTAGAATATATGTACTTAAATATCATTATTATGCCCTATATTTTCTCCTTCTTGAAATTAACATTTCATAATATAAAAACGTATTATTGAAAATATCATAAAAATAAAGTCATATTTTGACACAAGAAATTAGCGTTATAGCATCTTTTAAAAAAAATTTTTTGTCAATATATTCATTATACCTTTATTTTTAAAGATATTTTAGATTATAATAATATAATAAACTATATTCGGTAAATTTTACATTGTAATTTGCAATTGACTCGCAAGTTTGGGAAATTCGCAACATGTTACGTTCTGTATTTGTCATGCTATATACCCAATGATGGTTTAATATACTATTATAATATTGTCAAGAATTTAGTATTATACAAAGAGTGTGTACTCTCTGATATGATATGATATGATATAATATAGACAACCATAGTTTTTCGAGTTACAGTAAGAGACAACGGATATTATGTAAGTATCAATTCTTGCAAAGGCTGTGCATGAACGAAATTTTCTGTTATCTCCTCACCGATTACCTATATTATTATAATATTATATCGTTAGTTAATAAAGTGCTAATTAAGAATAATAGGCTATAATATCGCATATTATATTATATGTTTTTTTTTATTAATTTAAAAAAATCATCTACATCAAACGAGGAATAAGAAGTGATAATGTAGAATCTTTGATTCTGAAGAAGACAAGGGAAAAATATTTAAACATTTAACAGTAAAAGTATGCTTAATTCAATGCTTATGGGCCCTTTTAATTAATTTTGTAATTAACGTGTTATTTGCATTTGAAAATCAATTAGCAAAAACACAATTTTGTGCGCCCTGTAAACATTGAATTTAAACAAAATCAAAGAATCATGTTTACCTTATAGAATGTGATGTACAGAATATATTGTACCCATGGCTAACAAAATATATTATTGTATATGCCAGTTGGCGGATGTTTTGATTGCGGTACCGAAAATAATTTCTCGAGGTCTCCAATGAAGATGATATCTTCCATCCACTCACCATCACATCGCGGAGATCGCCAGCGCGCCGACGCCACTGACACTTGATAAAAAGATAAGTGATCAGACAGCTGTGCTCAATATAAGGTAACATATAAACAAATAATAAAACTACTCATTGTTCAAAGTCGAGACTAGTCTCTAGAATGTAGATACTCATACAATTGAATGACGCTTGTAACTAATTTTCCTGTCCAATACACCCGCTAAGGTAATGTCACGATTAATTTTAATAAAACTTAATACGATTTATTAGCAGGTTTTTATTTAATCTACGTCATTAAACAACGATTAGTATAAATAATATAATAATTACAACAATATAAAACAAAATTGACGATCTGTTGATATTATGTTAAATTAGTATGTACAATATGCTTGGCACCAGTGTTCCCTCTAAGCTGTGCGCGTGTGCGCGCGCACATGCATTGCAACAGAGCGCACAAAAGTTACACCAGCGTTATGGTGTACCTAATGCCGGGTCCACACTGGCAACATGTCGCGCGACAACCTCGTTAAATTTTACGATAAGTATGATAATTATTGTAAAATTTCTTAAGCAATTATGATAATTATCGTAAAACTTAACGAGGTTGTCGCGCGACATGTTGCCAGTGTGGGGCGTTAGGATGAGTTCCTAACACTGAGTTACACTGGCAACACCGGCTAAATACCGTTATGTGGCGCACAAAAATTTTAATTTCCTTTTAAAGTTGCACAGCCAATGTCAGGAGTCGTAGGCTGTCTGTGAAGCAGTTGTACACCAGCGTCTATGAGCATGCACCATACTGTATCATACTGTAACGCCATACTGTATGAACTGCCTCATGAGTCATGACGCTATGAGCCAGTTGTTCTGATTCATAATTTCTTTATTATTTATCATATTGTACTGAAAAACAGACGTACATGTCGAAATTCTATTACGTAATAATATGTTCACGATGTTTATAATATGTTCGAAATAGACTTAAATTATGTGATAATTTTTTTAAGGATTGTTATTTGATTTGCTATATAATTGTCATATTATGCACTTTTAATTTTTAACTGTCAATAATAAAATGCTTATTTTTACGTAAAAAATCGTAAGTAGGTAATTTTTTTTTATTAAATTATCCAAAGATACCTAATGGAAAGAATATTCAAATGAGCTAATCAGACCGAGACACTTCTGTAAATGTTAGTCTCCGAGACAGTTCCTAATGACTCAGTTTCCATGAGTATGTAGATGTTTAGTATTTATTTTTTAAGCACAACACTTAGGGATGTTTCAATATCGTCAAAATAAATTGATAACATAAATTAATATTATGACTTACTTAGAAACTCACGTTTACTGAGAAATACTTGCTGTTTATAAACTGTATCTTTTTCTTATTAATTATTGTTAGTGATAAAATTTTCAATAATTTATCCTTTACACAAATCAAAAATTCAAGTATCATTTTAATAGTATTTTTTGTCTAAAATAATGGAAATTTTTATGACAATATTTATATGTACCTATACTTATAGGGAATAAAATCTCGATAAGGATAGCGGTAGAAGATAATTTGTATTGGTTGCATGCACGTTCTTCTTAAAATGGTGTCGGAAAAGGTTCACATAGTATGAAATTGAGAGCCAGTAAAGTGGGCAATAAATAAAGAGAGGGTCTCTGATTTTAAATGGCAAACATTGTTACGTAGGAGACAGGGGTCAAATGGTCGCATTAAAATCTGCGCATCTTAGGCCGAGTTCAGAACCGAGCCGACCCGTTATCGGATGTTTGATCGTCATAGTTAGGTACACCAACTTGCGATGATTTCTCCGATAAAAAACAGTGACAGCAAACAAACTGGTAGTGATAATAATCAAATCACGTTTCTTTTACATGACAATCACAAAAATACTGCTTTATTGATGAAGGTATTTTTTTGGTAGTTTGGTTTTTAAAAAAGACGTACCTATGTAATACTTATTACGATATAAATAAACACCCATAAACTTCATAAAATATTGTATATTATGATATATTATGTATAATATGTATTGTGATAAAGTGCGCAGATCCAGTTGAATTTTGGCGCGCATCTGTGAGTGTAGCCAATAATTAGCGTTGTCAGAGGCAAATTCCGTTTAACATTGTGTATAATAAATCATATTGTTTAGTATAAACCGAAAAACACCTCCGTTACATAAAACAGTGTATACATTTTCACACGTTGCTTAGTTGGTGTCGATTTTTATTGATATATAGGCCGGATAACCTAAAATATGTACTCATTCTTTAACTTTCGTGCCATCTGTTTTGTTTAATTGTATTTTTTTTAAATATGTTATTTTAGTAAATAGCTACGATTAACATACTTTATGACATAACATTGTTATATTATTATATATGTATCATTGATTAATATGGAGGATTAATATTGATTAATATAAAAGGAGGGTCGGGCGACCTGGACTGCGGTGGCTGGACTGTATAGTGTATAGAAAGAGACACAGCATCCCTGGGACTAAGGCGGTGGAGGGAGCTTGCGGTAGACAGAGGGGAGTGGAGACGTTTCCTGAAAGCAGCCAAGACCCACAGTGGGTTGTAGTGCCGATGATGACTATTGATTAATATTTTATAATAATACGAGTACCTAGCGCAAAAAACACTAAAAATAATAAATATTTCGCTTGTTTAATATTATAGAATTTAGTTTATATACGGGTTTATATTTCATGAGGTTTATTAAAAACATAAAAGAAAACCATTTGCTCGCAAGTAGTTTATCGACTACGGCTTGAATTGGTGGAAAGCTTAGTTTAAAATTCTATTCATACTTCGCATACCTACTATTCCCTGAGGGCTATTGCAGTGCCCTTTGAGTGCATTGTACGCCACTGACTGGGTCAGAGGGCTAGGCGGATGACATTTTGCTAAGCTATTCAGGTAACGTCATATTATTCTCATAGTGTGCGATTGACCTATAATGATGAAGCAAGCTTGTATACAGAATATTTATTATCTATGCAATATTGACGTAGAATATCATAATAAGTATAGGAGACAGATTAATACAGTTGATTTTACAAATAATTTAAAATATAGAAATATTTAAATTTCGGATGTTACATCGATTGTGTTATTTGCTTTTTTCCTGGCTCTGTAATGATAGTGTAATAGCTGTTATTGCCAAACGAGATTAAAAATATAATGTAACGTGAGTTTACCATATTGATGACACAAGACTCATTATAATATTGTTATATAATTATTATTAGTAGGACTCCGCCCTTTTGGACCGCCCAGAGGTAATACTTACATAAGTTATATTATTTCAGAAAATAAATCGACGATACATAATTATGTTTTTTTGTTTGCATTTCTATTATTAAATTCTCAATAAAGAATCTTATAGTGAAGGTTTCAGATCATTATTAACAAAAAGTTAGTTTTTTTAAGAACGTTGTATAAAAACCCATGTTTAGAGTATCGAACCGCCCCCAGATTTTAGTATTGTCACCGCATTATCATCTGTTTACATAATTTAAAATCTCAGGAAAGCGAAAAAGCTTTTTGAGTGGGACAGAAAAGCGCTGCAGATTTTAACTTATCTTTATAAATTATGGCGTAGGTTATCAAATTGCTATAGAATCATAATGGGATATTGTTTTATTGCAGTTATTAGTATATTATGTTCTTATAATATAGTTCATTCATGCAGATCTAAACAACTAGATTCTACTACATTCTACAAATTTAATACATTTAATAATTATTACAGTGAAAAAGTTTTTTTTGCCAGTAGTATTTAAAAAGTGTGTTATCTTTTCATTAGAGTCAAGCGATTAAAATTGTACGTTTTAAAATGATAAGATGTAGTTATAAATCCCCGAAATATATTTTATGGATACCTAAATAATATTATTGCAATGTTTCGTATTTATTGGTTCTATAAAATAAAGGTGAGCAAGATTAAAATGTCTATATGTCTTAATAATTTCTTTATTTCGATTTTTTCACCTGGAAAAGTTCTAGGGTACTTTGGCTTACTATTGTGTGAATTATAGATTGGAGAAAACAAAAAAAAATGGCGAAGATAACAACGCCCAAACGTGCTCTGTGGTAAGGTCTCCGCTATTTATTCCAACCTAAGCTGCAATAAAGCGAATTAATCTATTACCCCCACTATAAAAACCTGAAAAAGGGTCCAAAAACGATTAAGAATTAAGGATATAAATTTCACAAAAAGCACGTTTGTACTATTATTCCCGCCAAAATTACGTGAGTGGAAATTATTTTTATGATTTATTTTTCGAAATACTGCTTAACTTTTTAAATTTTATAAAATAATTGTATTTGCTTTCAATTATTTTTATAGTAGAGAAAAAATCATTTTTGTTTCTTAAATATTTTTACCTGTGTAGGTAAAACAAATATTAAATATAATTCAGATACTTTTTCAAAGGTAATAAAACCGTAACTGAATAAAAGTTGCGTTTTCAATCAGTCAGTTGTAAATATATAATAATACCCAGTGGCGCACTCAGAATTTAATATTGGGGGGAGCCCAAGGCGGAGAATGTAAATTAGTCCCATAGGCTCTTTTTCTTCTTCATATAATTATTTTTACATATTTTCACAACACACGGCGGTATATTTTTAGAGTTTCTCCAAGTTTTTTATTAAATTGGAGGCATAGTGGTGATAACCGTTGAGCGTGTCATCAGCGACTGATGGATTGGAAGTGACTAACAGCGACCATGCTGAACATGTGCGCCTAGTATGCTAAAACATTGCTCAAATAATATCGGCTGTGCTACCCGCTTGGTCTAGAGAGCTACGATATTTATGCCGAATTCACCTGAAAAAAAATGTTCTTTTGTTTATCTCACTTATCTGGTCAACCCGACATGCCGGGCCCCCCACAGCCCGGGCCTCCAGGATAGAGCTCTGTCAGCCCTCCCCAGCCATGACCTACACCACTCCGGAATTAGGGTAGACACCGAGAATTTTTTGGCAGTTCCATTAGGGATTGGGTTTCTAAAAAAATCCGACATTAGTGTTTCGAAAGTTTTGTGTTAGAAATTAAAATCTAAGATTTTTTTCTAAAAAAGTGCTGGAGAATAATTACAAATCATTTTTTTCCGTGTTTTTATTTGTCTAAGCCCAAGGTATGGTTTATTGCCTTCATTGCATTCTGATAATTTTACCTAATTATAATATAAGATATATTGGTAGAACATATTTTTATAACATGTAGTTCCTAGACTTTAATGTATTGATTGACTTCATTGTATCTCAATGTTTTGACCAACTATGTAACTAAATAATATCATCTATAAATAATTGTAAAGTATCTATACTGAAAACATAATTTAGATGAGCTATTAAAATGTATTATTAGCTTACCGTTCTCAGCATTTTGATTTTGATGAGTGTCGATTTCAGTTTGGCAGTTATTTTTCCATCATTTTGATAACCTGGAATAACAGAAACATGTTACTTAGAAAGCTTTGCAAAGTATGATGTATTCAACATTACATACATTAATACATAGTACATACTATTCTAAAAATAATGTAGATATTTCATACATAAAGCAAATTGAATTATATATTGACCCAACTACCGAACCACTTAATCTTCTATTGAAAGTATTTACCTGTTTATGAATAATGTGTATTAGATTAATAGTATATAACTGTATCAGAGGTAAAACTCATTAGATTCAATCGTTTATTATTTCACTTGAATAAGTTTTACCTCTGACTTTCTCAAATCTATTGAAACTATTTACGCTGCAACATAAAATAACTTCAAAGTCGCTTCGGTATTTGTAAGTCAAAGTTCCGTATGATATGATCTGAGGCATTGTCTGAAATACTTACCTCAACGTCAAAAATAGTTTAAGTTCACTGTACAGAATCCTATATTCAGGAATTTACACCAATCCGGTGATTCAAGAACTTTCTGTTCTCTCATAGTATGCGATGCATAGTAGTTAAATAAATATTACATATACTTTCTTGACGTGCGTTTAATTTATAGTAAACTTGAATGTAATACTTACAACTGCTTCTGTATTAACTTTTCTATGACAAGATCCCCGATCAAAAATATAGAATTTAGAATTTCAAAAAGCTCATTGATGTCGATCTTTTGACTCGACATCACCTCTACAACTCTACGTGGAAGTATGGAAGTAAGCTTCTATGGTTCACCATGAGACAAGCTAAGCCATTCCAAAAGGGTCTAGGACGATTTGGCACCGCGAACTGGCCTCCGCCGATTGGCCTCCGGTAATTGGCCGCCGGTACAATCGGACGCCGGCCCAATTGGACGCCGACCCAATTCGACGCCGACCCAACTGGCCTCCGGGAGATTGGACGCCGCACAGTTGAATTAAATGCGCAAAGGAATAGACGTACGTTACGATTTGTTGGAGTAAATAAGCAAGTCAGTTTAATATGCTTCTATCTTCTCAGTAGTCGTACCTTATACATTTCGCGCTTGACACATTTTTAATATAGATTGAGAAAAATTATTATGCCTTATGATGTTTATTAAAAGAAAATAATTCTTCCCTCGCTAAAACTTAAAGATGTGCATAATCAATTAATTTATTGTCTATACATGGGTACTTATTTATATTTACAACAAATATTAAAAATAATGTTAGATGTTAGAATGAAAATTCCATTATATTTCAGCGTTTTATCGACTTAATATTATAATAAAGCTTAAACATGTATATTATTATGCATAAATGCGTATTTTAAGATAGTATGAAATTACAAACAAAATATTAAGTAAGTTATCTGCTAAGTATAAATGTTTTAGTTGTTTGATTGATAAACTACTTAGGTACTGGGTGCCGGACGAAATCTTTATTTTATCTTCTATTTTAAGCTATGTCTTTGACTATTCAAATGTGATAAACATTCTACGAATAATGTTTGCTTTATAATAATTATTGACCTAAGAATAAGGTAGTATTTTTTTGAAATACGCCATTTCTATTTGCATTTCCCAGTGGCTAAGCTACAACATACGGCCGTAGCCATAAATTGACAAACGATAAATGAAGTAGGGTAAGATCATGTTAACGCGCGTGTTTGAACATGTACCGTTTTTTTTTTTTTTTTTTAATCGGTTAGGTATGCTTTTAAAATAGCATAAAAGCTCCATTTTGACGTACGCTGAGCATGTCCCCCCTTATTTGAAGAAAGATGCATAGTTATATTTAAATTTAAATACGCTTAAGAGGTTAACTGCAGAAACTTATTAATACATCGTATTGTTAATGTTGTTATTTACTTAAAATATTGATTATTTCTGTGTATAGCAAGCAGCTGTTGACTTCTGGTCATGTCAAAGCAATAAACGATGTAATATCTTATCCATATTTTCACTTTACTGTTATACCGTGAACAGTAATTAGCGTCGTCAGAGTAATAATTTAATTTCAATCTTGCCTACTTTAAAATAAGGCTTTACGCTATAGAGAACATAATATTAAATAATGTTTATTTAAAATGGAAACTCTGACATAGTGATCTAGGAGTCAAATTGCTAAGCTGTTTAATCGGTATTTGCAAGTCACGAGGGAATTTCCCGGCTCAAAAGACAAAGGACATTTTATAATGAATAGCCATCGATTGATTTATTTCCGCTTTTGAGATGCGACAAGCCGATAAAGCTCATTTAGGTTTCAATGGTTGACAAAGATTAATTATTTACCTTTCAATAGATTCCACTACTAACCTCTAAACCAAAAAAAAAAATTAAATGTATTTTTTCTCCGATAAATCAATGACATGAAACCTTCATAATCCTGTTTCATAGATTTATTTTTACGAAACTTTCATATAATATTTCTTTACACACAATAATTAATTAAAACTAAATTACTGTGATAAAAGCGATCCCCATGTAATAATTAATAATTAGGATATCTTTAGAGAACTGTTCTTAAAGAAAATACTACCTTTCAATTAAATCGTAATTAGAAAAGCGTGTATCATATATGCCAGGGTCGGCGAACCTTGTTGCATACGCGTGCCAACATTTTCCAAAAAAAAAAATTCGACTGTCTGACATGCCAAAGAGTTCGCTCGTTTTTTTAGGAAAATATTTTCGCCGCGGGCCGCACGTTGGTCAATTTTTCGCAGTCTGGTCGTTTTTTTAGGAAAATATTTTGGCACGCGTGCCATAGGTTCGCCACCCTTGCTATATGCCATTATTAAATACCGAATTAAAGTATTATTTAATTATTAGGATGTTATCTTATGTGTTGTTTATATATGAAAGTACTCGTATATCTATAATAAATATAATAATACATCGTAATCAGAATAATCTAGTAAATTTGCCGTTATGTAAAAATGATACTATTTATCGTTGCTTGGTGTCGGTATGTTGTACGTACTACTTACATGTAAGAATAAAGTAAATCTAGTCAATATAAACAACCGAGTCTTATAGTTGGTATAGTTTCTATAGACAGCAAGAATTCGATACGCAGATCGCGTATTCTCGAGTAAATGAATACATGCTGCGAATTGTCATTCAAAATATGCATTCATAATGCAACAGCATGTATTTTAAGTAGGTTATCTATTAATGATTAGCAGCGATGATGCAATTCGGAGATTTTTATCTCATGTTACAGCGTGTCTACAAGGTTTCTGTTTTGCTGTCTTTTAATATTGTATTCCAATAATAAAAAATCTGTAAAATACCCATCAGAAAATATAAGAATTCCATACACAGATTTTAAAGCCCAGTTTAAACAAACAATGAGCGAAAATAATGGTAAATATTTAGAAAATCTTGGGAAAGAAAAGGGAACACACTACTATCAAAACTTTTATAGTAGATCTCCTAAAACTTGGTTTAGTAAACATTGTAAAATAAAGCGAGATGTAATAGTGACAATTAATAGCTAGAAGCAGGACAGGGCATTACAGTCTCAACGAATCATTGTACAAAATTAAAGTGGTAGATAGCCGTCAGTGTGGACATCCCACTCAAGATCTTAACCACATTATCTGGCAATGTGATGCCTATGACCAGGAGAGAGAAGTGTTATTGAATAAGTTGGGAAAATGCAGGTTATACCCTCCTTTTACAATTAATTCATTCCTGGCAAAACCAAATATTTCAGTTATGAAAATTGTACATGAATTTCTCCAAAAATGTAACGTAAATGTCTAGTGTATAGTGTAACAAAAATGTAAGTCTGTATCATTAATAATGTAACTATTTATGCCTGCCGTTAAAAAAATGTATGTATATTTTTGTAAACCATTGTAAAGTAGAATAGCCTTCCATTCAGAGAAGAGCTCAATTGCTTCCAAATAAAGAAAATAATAAATGTAATAATGATATTTATATTCATACTAGAAATTACTTTTATGTTTACAATATTTTCAAAATGCATTACGCAACTGACTCTTATAAGAGCCATTCAGGCTGTGAGGTGAATTTTTATAAACTTAAGAAACTTGTTGAATTGATAGATTATATTGTCTTAAACCAAACGCAGCCTGTTGCATTCTAACGAAATTGCTGTAATTTAGTGGGTCTGCGAATACTCAAAACAAGCATTATCTATTACATTGTAATAGTTTAAAAAAAATGGTAATTACTTAAAACAATTCTACTGGAGTTCGGCCACGCAAATGCCGATTTAATTAATACACATTGTACTGAATTTTGAGAACAGATGCTTGCAGCATAATTAATACTCTATATGTAGTAGTACGATTATGTCAGAAATTTAGGAGATATGTGGGTGGACCATGCAACCTCGATGCGACGTTGAACCTGGCTGAGTAACGTCCTACGGACGTCTTATGACAAGCTCAGTCGGACATATATCTTGTCCCAGTCAGCTAAATTCATACGTCTTTGAATATTATAATATAATATATGCTATAATAATACCAACCATAGCTTTAAAGTGTTCTTCAATAAAAAAAATCAATTTAAAAAGTACTGATATTATATTCCTTCTTCTGTTTATTTTGGCGTATTGTTTTGACAGTTTTAGAATTGATCCTGAATAAAAAATATGATAGTAGTAAGTGCGTCTTATTTATTGTACATACAACTTTACTGTCAAAACATGGAAAGAAATGAGAATATTGGCGAGCGACAGGGATTCTTCGAGGCACCGTATGATGTACAGGGAACGAACAATCAAGACGATGAAAGAAGAAAAGGTCATCATTCATGTTATTCATAATCAATATTCCACTTTAAACACCCAATTTTATTTAAAATACCTACATAATTTGAAAACATTGAAATTAGCAAACCATGCCCGGTCTTAATCGGACTTATCACGGGACCCTACATTTTATGTGAAGCATCATTTTTTAATGATTTAGAATGGCTGAGGAGTAGTTACCCAAGACTGAGGTCGCCATGCACTCAAGTGTGCATTGACTGAATTTAAATGACTCTAAGTTCAGAGTACCCACGAGGCTATGGGAGAGAGGGGCACGTAAAGGCAACATTAAAAATTGTAATAAATAACAAAAGATAATATAAAACTGCCAAACAATCTTCACGTTAGTAGTATGACACCACAAATTTTCTAAATGTCGTGCAAATGAAGCACAACTTTTCCTAATATTAGTTGAGGTTTGAATCAAAGTACTAATGATAGGTACTACTTACCTTGATCATTAGCCCGTATAAGGATGGACAGAATCTGATGGATTCAGGTTTGAGACCTGTCCGGTGACTTATTTTTTTCAAGGGTTTTATAATAGGCATATTTCTACATTATGTAAGTACGTTCAATAAACAATGTTTCATTCTCAAATGTTGTGAATTATTCATTGATTAAAAAAAAAGTTTTATATTTTACAGACTTATCAACTCGCACCGTGAGTGTAAAACCAAGGCATCTGCAAAAGACATATTTTGGATATATTAGGGTTTGAAGTCTTCGTTTTGTTAGGATAGATAGAGTTTCTAAAAAAAACCATAATATTTGGTTTATATCTACATTATATTGCATGTTCTTTCACTTACTTCACTTTTACATTATCAAGTTCACGACTTTTGCAGTTGTTTTGCATTTAATCTCGAAATTGAAAAATTGCCTTGGTTTTACACTCACGGTGCGAACTATGTAAATATTTGCAATTATTACATTTATAATATGTTATATTTATAGTACTATATTATTTATAATTTTGTATGTGTAATATTAGGAAAACGCACAAAACTAGTGTGCACACAGTACTATCAGAACCCCTACACTCCCTGTAATGATTATGTTTCATAATAATTCATTGTCTCGAAAAGAATATCTCATCTCAGACATCTCTGTCTGGCAATCGTTCACGAGGAATTTCATGATGAGGTGTCAGGTCTAAAGCAGCA
The DNA here is from genome assembly GCF_057557595.1 of Rhyacophila brunnea. Taxonomy (NCBI): domain Eukaryota; kingdom Metazoa; phylum Arthropoda; class Insecta; order Trichoptera; family Rhyacophilidae; genus Rhyacophila; species Rhyacophila brunnea. The sequence goes on from NW_028233350.1 coordinate 27,929,995, forward strand.
TAAATAAAAAAGACCTTATCTTTGGAGTACCCGACTGTCCCCAAAATTGAATAATATGTATTGTCATCGTACCTACTGTATTTTTAAAGTCTCTGGGTATACGAGAAGAAAACGGAAATTGCAAGAAAACTTGACAGAAAAACGTGACAGATTTTATCATATATTTTTTGTCATAATATAGTAGGTATATAACTCAACTCACCTAACACAACGATATAGCCAAGGCGCAAGCGTAGAGAATCTCAAGATTGACAATAGTTAATTTTAGCATTTCATCGATTAATATCATGATTGTTATTATTCGTAGGAATAATTTGAGAGCCTGTCACGAAATCGTTTGTCAAACACATCAGCGAGATTGATTCGTTATCGTTATTAAAGTTCCCACTATGAATGTCAATAATGTTTCATATATTCGCCTTGGTTTATATTATATCATGAGGATCATTACGTTCGCACAGAATATCTTCTCAATATGACAATAGACACAATATATATTATAGGAGGCAGATCAATCGTATTGATAAGAAACCTTTTTCCAATAATTATTTTTATAGTAAAGACCAAACTAAAAAAAAATAGCAAATTTCGATTGCATTTTCATTAACAGTATCAAAATCAAAGACGTTGAACAAACGCCTTCTTTAGAATGCTCAATCTATTTGGCATAATACAACTTATTTAAAATAACAATGAATTATATTTTCCGAGTCCTTTATTACCATGTTGAATTATTGTGCTAAAAGTTATTGCATAATTTAGTAAATTCACTCCCTCTTTAGTTCTAAACGAGGGTAATTTACTTTGACTCTCAGGTAGGCACATAATTATGTTTTTTCATAACGACTAATTATTATATAGCAATGGATAGTATACATGGATTTACTTGCACCAATAGTGTGTACATATTTTAAACTATCGCGATATTAACTGTTTATACGTAAAAGTGCTGACTCTCTCTCCAAGAGTAAGCGAGGCGCGATGTTCCGTTCTACCGCGCACCCATCATGCAAGTACCTACTAACTATTGCGTAAAAATTCAGAAGCTTCTGAGGTTATTTGATACATGCATGCAATCTTGCAACTTGCACGATACTACGTGTTTACACGTCAATTTCTTGTTATGACCGCGATAATACGTATGTACTGTCAGCAGTAAATGCATGCACGTGTAAACGGGGTATTTAAGAGATGAGAACAAAACATACAAAAAAACTTTTACGATTAGTTTAACTGAATTAATAAATGAAATAGGTCCTAATAATATTATAGTATATTATAGTCTATCCAGAATGTCCCTTATATTATATTCAAATATTTATCTTGTTCTCGATCACTTTAGTGAATTTAGAAAATGATCATAATAGGAGCTTTAATTAAAAAAGTTCGCAAAAAGTATACGATATAATTATTGTTAACAGTAATGTGGAATATTAAGTAGGTACGTACTACATTTTGTGTTTTATTTTAATTACCGAAATATTTGTATTTATTTAAAAATCGAAAAGGCTTTGTAAGTATTCTGTCATCATCAAAAATAAATCTTTCTTTGCTCACTGGTGGTTAAAAGTATTTTTTTTGTAATTTGTTTTATTTCGGTGAATTTCGTCTTTAGTTACATAGTCTATCGATGTGTTTGTTGTAGTAATTATGTAATGTTTCATAAAGATGTAAAATAGATTATTCAGATGATAATAGTATTATCGTATTATTAATATTAGTTTATGGTAAAATAATAATGCATATTAATATGTACATCAAATTTAATTAGTCTAATGGGGCGCAATGTCTCCCCCCCCCCCCATCTCTCCTTGAATCCGCAAAGTTAATGTTCTCAGTAGATTGGCAATGTTCGGTAAACAAACATGCTGACATGATTATAGTTTATAATATAAAATAATACTTAATTAACTTCTGTCGTCGCCACTGGCTATATAATAATATTAGCCTTACTTTAATTTTAATTAGACTTATGAAGAACTTTCAAGAACTACAATGACAAATTCATTATTATTATGTGGGTACGTTGGAGTAATAGTATCAGCTAGTAATTAGTGGAAAATTACTAACAAATTCTAACATGATATATCAAGCCTAAAATGAAATGTTTCATAAAATAAATTCTGTAATCAGCTTTAGAAAGACCATGTTTGTATTAGAATTTATCTTCATTAAGATTTTAATAATGAAAAGAAGTTTTAGCTCTACGTTCATAGTTAATATGTTGCGTGTACTATTATTACTATGTGTTGTAATATTATTAGGTACTTATTGTATGACTCGCTACCCCTGAGTATAAGTCGAATAGATCGAGGAAGTAATAATACGTTCATGTTAGTTTTCCCTTGAGCTCACTCAGTCTTCTCCCAAATGGAACTTTAGTTGTGCTAACTTTGGATACTTGGAGCCAGTTGGGTTTTGCGACTTAATAAAGTTTCTACTTCATTATTAACAGACATTATTACTATGATTGTCGCATCTCATGAGAAAAGAGCAGACTATTTTTATTAAACGGCCAAAGAGTTACTCTAGCCTTCGACCTCGGCCTAAAATAGTGTATATGTTACGCCGAATGTGCGAAATTGACTAATACACGAAATGGGCAAAATTTTGCCTAAATCATGAAAAATGCAAGCCCGTTGCCTTATTCATGAATTAGACAATATATCTGCTGAGTGCGTGAATTCGGCAGTAATTTTTCTGTCTAGTTCATGCATTGGGCAAATTAGATAGTAGCGCTACGGTGGTGTTTTTTGCAACTAAACCAAATGTGTCAAGTGCTCATGCATTGGTCAAAATAGATGGTCGCGCTCCGGTGGTGTTTTTTTGCAACTAATCAAACTAACCAAATGTGTCAAATGTCATTGATTATATAAAAATATACCAATCAATAACTACAATGACGTTCATATCCATTTACTATGCCCTAAAAAATCTAGAACTATAATAATATGATAACAGAAGAATTTTATTAAAAGGTATTTTCGCGATTTGATTTGTGCTTGGGTATCAATCGTGCAATGGTCGATTGTATGTTTGTAATAGTTTGTTGACACTTGTTAGCTAACCTCAAAATGGACATTCAGTTGAATTCAGAATTAAAAAACCTAACCTAACCTAACCTAACCTAATAATAATAATATTATATTGTTTCCAATTATAACTAATAAAACCATCCGTATTAAATTTACTTTTTCTACTGTCATATTGACAGTTTAAGAATTCCATACCCTGGCGAATTCACGCACTCGGCAGATAATTTACCTAATTCATGAATAAGGCAACGGGCTTGACTATTACATGAATTAGCCAAAATTTTTCCCATTTCATGTAATAGTCAATTTCGCACATTCGGCGTAACATATATATTTTGATAATATAAACGGTAAATAGTAAATACATTTCGATGGTATTTTTAACATTTACTTTATATGAAAGTTTTCTGCCCAATGGTTGCCACTACGTCTGTCCCCTTCTTCGAACTGTGCGCCCGCTTGCCCATTCCATTTGACAATTTTACGAACTCTCTTAGATCCTATATCCTTATTTGTTTCCTTATCAAATCATCATATTGTTTGTCCTCTCCTCTCCGTACCATGCTGTACCTACCAGTCTGACATATAAATCGCTAGATCGAAAAAATACCGAAGTTCTTCGGAGGTATGTAGCAATGCAACGCACAGGACTGCGAAGAATGGAATTAGCTTGGAAAGGTTTCCGTCCCGTAGCAACAATAATTAATAAACATTGCTTAAGAGCATACTTCAGTGAAACGTCAGATAATTTTCAACTATAGGTGCGACGAAATTTTGGACTCGCTGGCAATCGGAGAGCGAAAGTCGAGCTGTGAACACGTCAATTTGTTTCGTGATGGCGACGGGGGTATTAATTCTGAAATCGTATAAAGATTACTAAAAACGTTACCCATTTGCTTGAAAAAGAAAACATGTCAATTATTATTGTTACTAATAGAACAATAAACAGAACATTAAATGGACGCATATTGGATTTATTTGACAATTTATATTTCGTTCGGCACGCGTCATTTGCACAATCCGCGCATCGCCTAGTCACGATCTTTTTAGACCATGCCTCAACTGAGGTATAGCCTTAAATTAACAATAGTTGTGGAATTAAAAACTACAGGTGTGAAGTTCTTCTGAACAATATTACAATATGGAATTAATAATGATTGATTTCAATGAATTTATAATATCGCTGCTGTCTTGGGTACACTAGTTACCGCAAAGGGGTTGGTGGAGGCATTCTACCTGTTGGGTTGTACATAGGGGGAAATGTTTAATACATAATATCATAGTATGTATTATGATTTATGAATATCATAATGTTTTTAATTTTAGCATTGAATATTATAAATATGATGCTACGTTTATAATTAATTAAAGATTATTAGTTCATACACTTAATATTCACAGAAATATATATATTTTTGGAAAGAAAAAATATATTCAGTAACGTCCACTTATTTTCATGGCCCCTACATTCTGAAACGTTCTGGCTCCTCCTACCTATCGCTATGATTAAAAACAGAGTGACGCTATATAGTAGCGTTTTTCAAATGGTGTTTGTAGTAAAATTAAGGTTAAATTAATTAGGTAAAATTAAAATTGATTGGTGTCTTAGTGATTTTTTGTATTATGGAGTTGTCTCGAGTATCGACACATAATAATCAAAAATTGCATCACATATTATTTTAATATTCCATTAATATTCTTGAAGTAAAATGTGTTTATCTCACTTGTCTGATCGACCTGCCATGCCATGCTTATTTTCACAAAAAATGTGGCGTAGTTCAACGGCTTTGTACGATGTAATATTGTAACTAATCCGCGCCTATTTTCAAATCTCAATAAATATACCACACATACATTCTATTATTTTATAAAAAATTTTCTCTGTGATCTTACATTGGGATATGTTACATTTTATTTTACTGCGTAAGATGGTAAAAGAACGCAATTATTATTATGAACGATATCATTGCGTTGGCGTCGGCATACGAACATATGTATAGAATGATAATATTGTTGCGTTGGTGTTTAGGAAGATACGAAAACAATGTAAATATATATGTAGGTAATGAATGTAAATTACCATTTTATCATAGAAATATGAGCCTCTCCATTGAGTAGATATCTCTTTAGCAGTGGGTTATTTTAACAGACTAGTTTTATGAATTGGTTTGGTAGCTATTCTACATTAGGTCCTAGCTCTGTATCCAAACCAGTGTTACTAAAAAAGTCTTTTTTATTGTCAGATCTAGCATTTTTAATATGTATCTAGCTTTAGGTTTATTGATATCACAAACAGCTTCAAATCTCCCATAGAAAGACCAAAATATTGCAACAGATTTGTATGAAAATCAACGAGCTGAACCTTTTACACATAATAACCAATAAACTTAATGTAACATATTATAATAATATTTAATTGATAACCAAATTTCGTTTTTTGTTAAATGACTTTTTTCTTACCTCCGAAAGCATATTTATTTCAATCTTTGTTCTTGTGAAAATAGTTAAGGCTAGTTTCTCGTATTTTTCTTCTTACCCTACTTCAATTATAGTTTGTCAATTTATGGCTACGGCCGTATGTTGTAGCTTAACCACTGGGGAATGACAAAAGAAATGGCGTATTTCAAAAAAACACTACCTTATTCTTAGGTCAATAATTATTATAAAGCAATCATTATAATAAGGCTTCAAAATTATATAAATAGATTATCTACAACGTTTAAGGAGTGTCCAGGATCATGGTTTGAAAATACAATAAAAACTCAATTTTGACCTACGACGAGCATGTGGGCCGTTAGCGAGAATCTCTACAATTGTGGAGAAATATACCAAGATAGTTATAATATGAATAATAATAATACATTAATTTTATTTTCAACAGGTCGCTCTTCTTGAAAATGACCCATATAAGTTTAATTGGAACCGGCCCATTATTGCAGATCAGACAATATTGGACAGTAGTTGTCCTAACATTGTAATAATGGGCAACAATTCAAAAATAGCTTGTTGACATTTGTGTATCGTTGAACAATAATACTTTTAAGGTAATGCGGAATGATAAATAAATATATGAAATTAGTTGAAAAAAGTAACGTTATGTGCGGAGCATACTGCATGAAGCCGTGCGATGCGCGCACGACACAAGTATGTACTACGATGTACGCAAAGCAAGTGCTTTTGACGCCACTCGCGGCACGCGCGCATCGTACGACCACTCGCAGTGTGCTCTAAGAGTTACGATGTCTGCCAGTAGAGTTATTGGGTCAGTAATGTGTTTGGGCTAAATAAATCTTGTTCACCTTCTGAAGGGAATTGGGCGGTGCTCCTGAATACTTAAGTCAGTGATAAACAGCCCGTACTTATTGCGTGAAACTCCACAATTATAAGGAAAAAAGAAGATGCCAATAATATACTAATATAATAATTTTCATATAATATCCAATTACAAATAGCATGATATTGATTTAATAGTCATATATATAAACAGTTGGTATATACCTAACTATAGTATTACATAGTATGTGTAAATTTTTGCGTTTGCCATTGGTGAGTATGCATAGTGCATAAAGAAAACGAAAGGAAAAATCCAGGTTACTAATAACGATTTAAATACTTACACAAAAAAAAATATTACAAAGATTTTCTATCATATTTCGGCATTTTCTTTGAGTATGTTCGGTTTCAAATAAGCTATCAATCGACATTGAATAGCCGATAAGATAAAAACAATAAACCAACTTAAATTACCGTAGTAAAGCTAATTTTGTACTACAGCAAGTCACGGCGACATGTCGTGCAATATGCATTATGTGTCTAACTACGTCCGTATTGTATTTTGCATTTGAACTATTTTCAGTAGAGCCTTACAGTCACGACCTGTGTGCAGTCGGTAGATTATATAATATCTATGTAGGTTGTTAGTCAACTGCATAATAATTTATTTTTGTTATCGTGGTTCGTATGTACTGCTATCGACACAACGTATAACACCATTATTGTGTTTAAATATTACATTCACGCAAAAATGTTATTATCATAATATTGAAACTAAAGTCATAAATTATTGAGAGGTATTGCTTTTCTACTTACCAAAAAGCAAGGGCGAGGCAATTTTCACGTCGACGTCGGTGTAGCTTTTGGCGACCGCATTTCAAAGTCGTAGATACAGACTACAGCTCTAAACCCTACAAGGTTATTTTTATTTTCTGAAACTCTTTCTTTAAGCACTAAGGTGCATGGTTGCTACATCAGTCCCGTGCAGCATCGCTTCGGGACAAGGAAGTGTGGCACTAAAATCTTTTCATTCTGACACGTTAATAGCGTCATGGAAGGCGGCCGTACACAAACCGCGGATACATGGCGGGTGGAGATGGGGAAACTCAAATCATCGGAAATCAGTATATAGCAGTAGTCATTTGCACGAACGTAGGGTTTTGCAAGACGCGACCAGGGACCATCAGAGAGTACCGGCGTCAATGCATGTAGTACTTAAATACTTAGGTACCACGGCTGCCGACGATGACAGACTTTCCAGTCAAGTTGGAATCATCATGGCTGTGACGTGGTTTGTATTCAACCAATACTAAAGTCGACTGTCGCATTCAGCCAACTTAAAGTCGCGTTGAGGTCAACGTTGCATTCTGTGAGAACCAAATCCCTTTTCTCTTAGGGGTACATTGGTACTACCGTGTTGGGTCACTCTAGTGTGGTGTTCGATGTGTAGGTTGAGGATAATGAAAATGACGAAGTCTACGATGTAGCAGGGTGAGATTTATTAGCAGCGTATCGGTACAATAGTATATTATACATGATAGTTACTAGCTAAGTACTCTGATTCGAATGACATTGAGATAAATTGTTCTTCGTTATTTATACAATAAAAGGTAGTAAATTAACATTAAATTCTGTTACATAATCATATTAAACTAAATATAGAGTCAGCGTTTTAAATTGAGTAGCGAAATGAAATATTATTTGTTATTACAGTTGTAAGAAAATACTATGAAAAATGATTATTCAGCTAATACACCGTAATGGTATAATGTGTTGTGATATGATGTAATAATACACCGTCTCTAATTTCGCCAATCGACTTGCTGGTCTAGCTGAATTGTTTACTGGAAATGGATTCGCTGGGAATATATTACTGCAAAGTAATTTGATATTTTTATAAACAATAGATATTCGATCGCTTATTATTCTGCAGCTACAACCGTATTACAAGAGTTAGATTTACATAGTCACGGAGGTGGCTTGGCGTTCCGTACCCCTGCGTCACAACTTCGAGGAATCCGTCGCCGTGACCGACCCTTCCATAGCGCTCCTGAAAAAGCGATCTGCGCGCAGCTGGTCTCACATGATGAGAGACGCCAGACGTGGCGGTGTAGTGAGGGAAGTGGAACGACCTTGTATTTACTCTATACTCCGATACCGGAGCGTGACAGGGTGAAAAATTCGAAGTAATTTTGTGAGGTTTGGTGTATTATTACAATATATCAGTCGTCCTGTATTTTTGTGTCCTTAGAATTAATTTACTTTGACATAGAATTACATTTTTGTATTCCACAAGATATGACGTTGAAGATACGTCGACCGCTCGGTTATCCTGTAGGTATTAAAAGTGTTACATTAGAATCGAAACATTTTATAAACAAACATAGCGAAACAAAAATTATACTACTGTGTAGATAAAGTAGTCATGTAACTCTATTAATTGAGTTATCATTTACTTGGTAGATTTCATTTGGAAATCTGTGATATATTTTTATAGAAAATACTTTTAAATTTAAAATCCCAATTATTTCAATATTGTAAAAATACTCTGCATATATATTGGAGTGGCGAAGGCTCCATAGTAGGCGATTATTTGAAGCCTACCTTCTAAGAAAAATAGATAGAAAGTATTTATATTTAAATACTTAAATAAAAAAATTGCGGGTTGAACCAATTGAATATATAGTCAGAATAATAATTAATATTTAAATATATATAAATGAGAGCCATCTATCGTCAGGATAATGTAGAATAAATAAATAATAAGTGACCAACCAGCGCCTCTAGCGAGTATTGAATTAATATCGATTCACTCGACAATAATTTGCCGAGCTTATTGTATGAACTGCGTCTCAAGGGCATCGGGGCAGTCTGCTTTTATTCATACGAATCTATAGGCTTATAAGGCAAAGCTTATACATTTAATGTCGAGGACTGTCGCTTTGGCGATTGATTCAAATAATAATTAATAATGCGATAGTTAAAAAAATAATTTCTATTTGTTCAATCACGTCATATAAAGATAGAATATTTTTTAAAATAATTAATAATTTTATCTCGTGATTATTATTTATCATTTAATTCGGTCATCGAACATATAAGTGTATTATTTTTTTGTTTAGTTGTTTGTCATATTGGGATGTTGATAATATGTACTGATGATATATTTTTAGGCGTATGTTACGTGTAGGTATAGGAAATATAAATAATATATATTCATTGCTCAATTCTATACCGTCAATGAGCTATTGAAATTTCATCGATTTAGTGTGAAGTTGACATTAGTGTGTATGTGTAATATCGTAATATCGTCTTATTCCCCGTGAGTACCTACCTATACCTGACAAGTGTGCTCTTTTTCCATGATCTCCACAGCCTACCCCTTTCCAAAAGTCACCCTTCGCCACTGATAGATTGACATGGAAAGAATACTGCTTTGTCATACCTGGAAACTCTAACCTAAAAAACCCACAAAAGATACCAACAAGAAAATGTGATATTTGGCAGGAATAATAATAAAAAAAACTCTTAAGTACATCACTATGAACTGATTCTGAAGGGAACACATACAATTGGCTAAGTAGGATTAGGATAAATAAAAAGGACTCTTGTTAATCTTGTTATTAATTCATCGGACAGGAAAAAAACTTGATAATTTCCACTCTTTTACCAATAAAATATGGTCACCGTATGTATACATGAAAATTAAGCAATGTTCTACTTATTTCCTGAAAAGGGCAACAAATTTCCAAGCATTCACCAATGTTTTCAACTGCCGAACTTGTAATGTTTTCGCATAATATAAGTAAGATTGCTGTAGGTAGAGTGTAGGTGAATGGTTATACGTAGACCCAAGTTGAATGGGTATAGTTAGGTATTTATAGAATGTATGTAAGTTGTAAAATCTCTTTTCCTCTAGTTTTAATAACATGTATACACATATTCTATTCAGTTATTTCTATAGGCATATCGTGCTACTATATTTGATTAAAATAACAATTAAACAGGATGTTTGATAATAATAAACCCCCAAACGTATGATACGTATTCAAAAATACTTGGGCCTTAATATGAGAATTTTAGAGAAATAATAGAGAAAAAAGGGCAATCTCGAATCTGAAGAAATTAATTTTCAGAAACTTCAAGAATTGACATTTTTAAAATAATTATTCACCCGATTCTCGAGAAAACTAAGGGGGACAATGTTACTACGCTACGCCGGTTAAAAAACTCTCAACTTGATTTTTACCAGAATTTCTTATGCTGAAAGTAATTTTCTAAATTTCTCGGTGAAAAAATTGGTTCGGCTTGAGAAAATCAGATTTATGCATTATATCCATCATAATTTACATTCATCAAGAATGGAACCCGGAATCACCAATATAAGAAGTTATCACCTTAGGCATTGGACTACAATTAATAGACCTCAATGACCACAGAACAGATAATAAATAGAATACCGATAGGCTATATTCAATACGTTGAAGCAGGGTTTTTGAATGTGTGAGTATCCTACGAAAATGAAGCACGCATTATGCACGTGCAATAGTGTGTGTAATACACCAACATTAAATGAGCGTAAATGCATAAACCGAGGTCAGTTTTCAGTATTCGACGTACAATGCATTCTTGACACGTGTGTGAGTTTAACCCGGTTTCTTCCTTATTCGAGACGGTTACCTGCTATCGCCTTACCCGTTGGGTATTTCAGTTCCCATTATTTATGAGTTCCCTGTCAATGACACTGATAAAAAGATGATCTTCTTGAAAACATAAAATGTACTTCCTTTGGAAAAACTTGTTTGTATTACTACTAACGGAAAGAAAATGTTTTAGTTTTAATTTTTGGCTCTCTAAAGATGAATCTACGTTTGCTTTTTGGCAATATTACTTAGAGGCCTCAGAGTACCTGTGGTCGAGTATTTTACAAAATCTTAATGCGATTCTGGTAAATACATACAACATATTTTTATATTGGCACAGTACGACTACACATAGATTACGTAAGACCTGGACAGACACGCTACTTAAGAAAAACCCACGTTTTTTTTCAATATTGAATCGGTTAATACAGTATAGTTATTTTATTATTAACTAGTCAAGGCTATCTGGTCAAAGATGCAACAGCGAAATTAAAAAAAAATCGAAATTCTTTATCATGGTGACATTGAAACGTTTGAGAATAATATTCATCAAATCGTTCCGAATACACATCATAACATACACATCAATTATTTTAATCAATGTAATACAATAATTAAGTAGAACATTTTAATAAGTACTAAAACAATTTATGAAATATTTTCCATTGTTAGTTTAGTAATGAATGGTTGTCAAAGTGTCATTTAATTATAAATTGTTATTTAATTTTCCACTCAAAAAGTTTTAACAATATAGGGAGGTAGGTCTTATGAATGTATTTTGTATATTATTCCACTTTACAGGTACGTAGGTGTGTACAGCTTTAAATATTAGGTACGTCAAGTTGTACGTGTATACCGATGGGTATTATAGCTTATAACTTCTGAAAAATTCACGGTAGGGGATTTCCATTTTATACTTACCAACATTTTGTATTAAAAACACAAGAAAACTTTCAAATCACGATGTAACTTTCGGGAACTTTGGGTAATTTGCTTTGTAAACGAAAGATCGATTTTTGAACCATTATTCTCGAATAAAAGCGATGCCATAGTTTGATAAATCCAGTATCATGGCGGTACGCATTTACCCAACAAAGTTAAATTGAAAATGACCCGTAAAGTTTTTTGATCAGAACTTTGATAATAATTATTATTATAATCCAGATTATGTCATGGAAAATCTGCCTGATTATGCTGAATTTTTGTTAACCTACGTCAGGGATCGGCAAGCAATGGTTCACGAGCCACGTCTGGCTACTTATGTGCGCACTTGGGTCTTCATAAATATTATTGAATGCGAGAATAAAACAATAAGACAACCAAAGCGGCTTATATTCCAACATATAGGCATTAGATAATATACATGGTATTTAATTAATGGAGACAATTTATCATACAATAATCTTGATAATATTGCATTTTTTTTCGTGCGTCAGGATTTCCTTTAGAGAGAAAAACCATTCTCATAAAAATTTACTAGGTTGGTATCTACACAAATAATAGTTTTATACGTGTATCTGAGTAACTGAATTTTAAGGTTATACCAATATCACATTAGCTTAAAGGAATTCTTTTGTGATATGTGTTGTATATTTTCTATAAAATCATGTTATGCTTGTATAATTCTCGAAGAAAATCTACGTCGGTGTGGTGCCTATTTATATTTGATTTTTCTGTTGTAATTGTTACAATAAGTGCTATGTTTTAACACCACTTCTCTTAGCTGTGACACATTTTAAAGTGATATAGACAGTTTTGATGATTCAGTGGGTCTATTCTATACTTATCGACCGCTAAAGTGATAAAGTGATAAATATTATCAAACTTAGGGTAGGTTTGTATCAAAATATTAGCACTTATTGTAACAATTACACGAAGCTGGTTTTTATTGTTGCAATAAGTGCTATATTTTAACAGCACCTATCTTGCTGCTGTTAAAATATCGCACTTATTGCAACAATAAAAACCAGCTTCGTGTAATTGTTACAATAAGTGCTAATATTTTGATACAAACCTACCCTAAGTTTGATACTATTTATTACTTTAGTGTTCGATAAGTATAGAATAGACCCACTGATGGCTAACTTATTGTAATTGTTACAATAAGTGTTAATATTTCTATACTTGCCTACCCTAGTTAGCTGCCGTAAAGGCTGAAAGCAGTCTTGTGTATAGAATAGATGCGCTGGTCTACGTTATTGATTTACCCCAGTGATACACAACTCGCATATCCAAATTACATAGTCGAGGTTTTCAACTAAACATGTTAAAGTGGTTTCGTCTATTAAGTTTTTTTTTTCATGGTTGCCGTTTATAAATAAATAAAAAGGTAATAATTTTTAAAGTTTAGCTTGCTGCAATATATATTATTAATAATTATACACTGTAATGTGGAGTTATATTGATATCGCTACATGTTTGTGACCAGCGCATATAACGACGAATACGTAGGCAAATTGTGAGTTTTAAAAATTAACAGTCGGTAGGTAAGTATGTACCTATATTCCTCCAATATTTTACAGAAACAAGCAAGAATTTTACTTCATAAAACTAAAATAATTTCAACACATATATCAATTATTGAACAGTGATAATTATCTATTATGTAAATACGTTAGTAACCGCAAACATTCATCGAGAGAAAATATCTATATGCCCAACACAATAATTATTATCCGTGACACAATATGTACCCAGTCATCCCTCGGACAATAATAATTATTGTCCCTACAGATATAGAAATTATGCATCACTATGTTAGCCCTTGCCATGTTAGGAAAAATTCACAGCCAAACAGAGGTTATCGACGCACTAAATAATAATATGATTGCTAGATAATAATGTGTTTCCTAACCTTTTTATACCCGTGGACCGGTGAAAATAGGAGACATAATTATTTCGCGGACCACTGACTCAGAAATAATAACTATTATTTATATTTATAGAGTATTTTCTATGTTAGTTTTTAAATCATAATATTATATTATTAGAAACACAAGTCTGTTTATGAATAAAAATATATACCTACCATGAAAATTCTATTGATAATTTTACTAAAATAATCACAAAACGACCAATAAAATTTTTTTAATAAGTAATAGATTTTTTGAAATTTCGAGAAATCAATATTTAATTTTCAAAAAATAAATGCGAAATTTGCTCCTACGTTTCTACTATAATAGGTAGTTGATAACCGTGACTTCAGATGGATATTCTTCTTCTTCTTTAAATGGGCGACAACTATTTTTTGGACTGGCGGTTGTTGGCTGCATCTTATCCCAAATTATGATTAATAAACCTATAGTAGGTACTAGGGGTTCCAATCCCGGGATCGTCAAATTGTAATCCCGGGATCGATATTTTGGCTCGGGATTGGATTCCCTACCCCGACATTCCGATCCCTGTGGTCGGCAAACTGCGGCTCGCGAGCCGCACGTGGTTTTTTGGATATTGGCGTGCGGCTCTTTGCCAAATTCCCAATTTTTATTTTTTGTCATTGTACACTTATTATAATATTATTATATAATGACATTATCGCGAGCCTAATTTTTCCTCCGTGATTGTTGATGTAAAAAGGTATGATTGTTGTTGTTTTAAATTCACCCATTGCAAAAGTCGTCAAATTAAATTTTTCTCCATTTGATATTGCCACGAACACTTTCGAAATACAATTTTATTGATGGATTTAACAAGCAAAGAGTTATGGAGCTCCAAATTTGTAGGTTTTGCCACCAAAATTGAGGATTTGGAGAAAGAAAAATACAATTGAATTTCACAGCACAAGTGGAGCGCTCTAAAAGATCATACATGGAATAGCTTTCCGAATTCATATTCGAGTCTACATAATATGTATGTGAACAATCATTTTCAAACTGAACAATATAAACAGCTTTTAGAGAAGCCAAATAACCGATGAGAATTTGGAGTCGCATCTGAAATTAAAAACTACAAGCTACATACCAAACATACAGAAACTCTTCAAAGAAATGCAAGGAAGGTCATTGCTCACATTAGTTTTAAGGAATGCGTGAAAATTGTATGTAATTCATATTCTGTAAAAATTATATTTATAATTTCAACAATAAAAACATATATTTACGTTAGTTTTATTCTGGAAATCTTCTTTACTTATAATGTAATTAATTCATTTAAATAAATCATATTTATAAAAATATACCTACGTATGGCTCTCGAATTTTTTTTAACCGTTGTGCCACTCATATTTGGCTCCTTTGGTCCAAGAGTTTGCCGACCCCTGCCCTAGTACGTACATACCTATGTATACAAAATATTTTCGATACATCTCTGATGGTATCGACAGATGGAATCAAAATAGGTAGATGGAGTTATACTCAATAACTTGAGGTACGCGGATGAAAAATACTCAATGCAGACAGTCGGGAAAGTCTTCACAATACTCATAGGTACCTACGTCATAAGGTAACGGAGACTTGCAAAAAATACGAGGTAAACCTGAATACTCAAAATACAAAATAAATTTGTCTAAGAAAGTCCTCTATAGGTGACAGAACGTGTTTAGTAAATGGAGTACCTTTGGAGAGAGCATATTCCATTATGTCGGTATACTTAGGTTGCACTCTGGATTATCTGTCACACTTAGGGCGGGTTGTACACGACTGAGGAGAATACTACATAGCCACGATCTAGATTCTAGACTCTAGCTAGAATCAGAACGTGAATGTTATGTATTTTCAGTTCTACTATGTGGAGCGGAATCGTGAATACTCACAGGAACAACGCTTTCGAATGTGGATTTGCATACGTGTAATACTTAATATCAGCTGGAGAGACAAATTTACACATTAATTTCGAGAATGAAAAGGGCCAAAGAAATAATCAAAGTAAAAACTAGAACGTTGACATACTTCAGCCACAACACGCGGCATCCTGAGAGATCTCAACTTTTGCATCTAATCATTCAAGGGAGGATTTCAGGTGAGCGTGGCCCTGGTAGAAGAGTAATATTCTGGATTTGACCAACTGTCTTTAGATCAGCGACAGACAAGGAAAATATGGCCAAAATCATCGTCGACCTACGATATGGTACAGAAAACAAATCTTATTAAACATTTTCTCCTATCTATATTATCTGTGGATTATATGCACAATCATTTTGTTATCAGTAGACATGACACAGATTATGATGACAAATTCATCAAGTGTTTACCAATTTTTGTAATTCTCTACTTATAAAAATAACATCACTGTAAGTACCTACTGCAATGAGTTACTTTATTTTCCGAAATGCAACCTAATACATAATCATAATTATTATTATCAATTTTAAATGTGATCGGGTGTCAGCTTTTTAGAATATGGAAGAAATTGTAAAAGTATTGTTATTTGGCTAATATTCTAGAAGCTATAAATATCATACCACATCAATTCGATGAACGTAAGCCCCTTTCGCTGACATTTAGACGTGACTCAGTGTGGATTTAATTTGACAATGATTAATATCCTGTTCATATATTTTTTAAGTTCAATGACTTTTTGAATAATAAATAAAACCACTGAACTTAAAAAACAAAGTTTTATTTAGTATATGTTGCATATATTTTATGAAAATATTGGTGCATTTCATTACAATATTAGTCTCAATTATTGATGATAGTTTCATTTCTGTATATTGTATGTCATCAGCAGGGCTCGAAATGGAACGGAACGCACCGGAGCGCCGTTCCGGCTCATGAAATTTGTAAAATTATCGCTCCGTCTCGTGGAAAAAATATGTTGACCGTCTGAGCCAGATAGGCCATAGAATAGAAAATCTGAAACACTTATTTTATAAAATACAAATACGATTTGATGACTATGTAAATATCTTCAGAACATTTGTCGAGCGCTCCGGTTCGTAAACTTTTCCATTTCGAGCGCTGGTCATCAGTGATGGCGAATAGTGGCACGCGAGATGATTTTGCATGGCACGTGCGTAAAAATAGATACTTAAGTAGGTACATATTTTTTTTTACAAATAAATACATATACCTACTTATGAAGTATATAATATTAAAAATAATGACGACATAGCCATGCATATTTTCTTCGGTTTTTAATATTTTTACTAATAATGTTGACCAATCGATGCGTAAACGGAAACGACGAAATTCATGCATAAATGACAGATCGCATTGTATAAAAAATACCAGGCAGATACTCTTCAAGAATAAGCATTACGTTGGATTTAAATCGCCAGGTCGGTAGGTTTTATGCGTCACACAATATTATCGCACTGACCTTATAAGGCGGCGGGGAAGCCGCGCCGCGAGCCTCTAATTTTGATCGATTTACAATCATTTCACAATGCTTGAGACCTTGAGATAGACAATGCCTTATTTTTACAATTTGTGTGTGACGAACCAAACTAAGTAAGTACCTAGGTACCTAATACAGAAATACTCAAGAACACAATTATAATTTTTTAACTCTCTTAATAGAACTATTGTTTCCTTATAAAAAGCTGCTAGGCACGTCAGTCAAAAAATATTTGGGAACTTTTAGCACGCATACCTGCGTAAAAAAGTTCGCCAACCCTGGTATATAGAGGTTTTAATTATTTTTGTTCTCTTCCATACTACATAATGTGAAACAATTTCATAATGCATTCAGGATCGCATTTAGGCTTCATGGACTAATAATTTTTGCCACCCAAAAAGAACAATAATTAATAGGTGGACATATTACATTAAACATTTTTTTTTTAAATGTAATTTAAATTAATTAGTTAAATTTCTATTTTTTATAACAATCCATTTCAGACTATATTTAGATTAGACCAAGTGAATTTAATTGATGTCACACACATTATTTTTAATAAGTGTACCTGTTGCCTTGGTAATTCGTATTTGAAGGTAACTACACGAGAAAAATGTTGGAATACTGAGCACTCAGCTAACAATCTTTGATTTATCAATGTCCTTTTTTATTTATCAGTACCCAGGAGCTTATCAATTTGCATGACATGTGCTGTGATAAATCGAGTCATGAATGCATTATAGGTAGAGTTGTTTTTTAATAATTTATATTTCTGAGGTGTAATAGTGTCTGTATAAAAAGATATTATTTCGGATAAAATGCATAAATAAAAAATAGTTTATTTTGAAGCACATGAATGCATTTCAATGTGATTATATTTCTTATCAAATATAGGTACATAAAATAATTATTTGTGTTTTTTAGTTTTACATAGATTGTCTGCACCTGTAAAAAATACAAAAATATAATTCATGCAAAAATTCACTGCATGTTGGCAATCTGCATGCAATTCATTCGTGTAAACACAGGATTATAAAATGTATATAATTTAAAAGATTAACAAATTAATGAAAACATTAGAAGAATTGATTTGAAAACGATAAAAATTCATTAAAAAATAACATTCTTATAAAGTCAAATGGTCTGCCTTACATCATATGACATAGTCCTAACATTTTAACAAGTCTATTTTTATAAGGTCTCATGACAATAGAATGTTTCATTACTATCAATATTAATTCCCATATTACAGAAATTTATTTATTTTCAGTCTAACAATGCATGTTATATAAAATGTATATAGAAAAGAATATCTTTATAATAACAATAGAAATAAAAAAAGAATCTTAAGAAGAGCTTATCACAAGTGGTCTGAAAATAATATTATAGTTTTAAGCGAGCGAGGCCTTCTCAATACTGACCATGATTATTATTATAATTCCACGATTTATTTTTTAATTCACAAAAATATCTGGAATAATTAATTGTACTTACACAATATATTTTAGCGATTTGATTTGAAATATAATATTAAATAAAATAGGTAGGTATTGTAAAAGGAAGGGAGGGTGACCTTAACTCTACACTAACTTTGGAACAATGGGGAGGGGGGGTATTTATTAAAAATAATTTCACCAGCAATAAACATGACACTCTTCGAGTTAGTCTACACTTATCTCGGAGAGATCGTTCACTGAATAACTAACTAATGTAATATTCTGGATGTTTTGAACATATAATTAATAATAATCATTACGATTGGAATATTTTATGAAACCGAGAGACAATCGCGACCGATCCACAGTTCATTCTGCAACAAGTAAACCACAAAAATGTTACAATCGTTCAAACGAATGCCACAGATATTTTTAATCATCAAAATGCTGAAGCGTCGATTCTAGTTTACCCACAATTTTCTTATAAAAAATTATTTGTTCTTGCAAGTATTTTTGAATAGCTTCTTTTAAATCAGTAGACCGCTCCGTCTTAAAGTGATTGACTTCGGCCAAGAGTGCGTAGGACACTACATCTGTTCTTCTAATAACTTCATTCAACTGGACAACTTCCATTTTATGGTCAGACGTTAATTTTTCACATTCCTTTCGTTTCTGAACTGCACCCTTTTGGACAGCCAATACATCAGGATAAGAGCCAATAATTCCTTTGTATATGTGAAGTTTATCCCCGAGAGGCTCCCAATCATACTTGGGTTGCTCTTCAAACATACGTCCGATATCTATATAGGCGCCTCCGGTCATTTTCATAGCTGCTGTTAATTTTGATTTTGATATAATTGCATTTTCATCTAGACCTAAAGCGTTTCCCAAACTATAAAAGGCCTCTCCGATCTTTTGATACTCTCTCTTGTAAGGTCCCTGATGTTTTTTAGTTTGATCTGCGCAAGTGGCGGTTAAATTTTTCACAGCCACGTCCATATTATGGATGAACGCTGACGAATGATCAGTTTGCTGCTCCACTTGCGACTGCAGAAGGGCCTTCTCCGGTGGGAAAATTGTAATACAGTAATTGGCACCAACCAATTGATCTTTCTCAGCCTGCCGTTTGCCGGCTTTCCAACGTTTTTCATCTGTGCATGTCAGAAAATGTTGCCACACTTCGCATCGTGATAATACTGGATGTCTACACACCCAGTCGACAAATTCCTGCAGTTGCACTCTGCGGTGCTCGATGAACTGTTCTTCGTATCTTCCGGAAATTTGCTTATCAGGCAACGGAGGAATGGGAATAAGGCAGAATTTTGCCGTTAATCTTTCATGTAACCAATCAAAATGTTTATATCTGCGAGATACTTGAATGTTATTAAAAGAAGGTGTTAATTGATAAGCAATAAAACTTTTGATTCCTTTGAACTTTGATTCCTTTTTAGGTGATGCGACTATTACATTATATGGATTGGTAATAGGAACCCATGAATAGCCATCATCATTATGTTGAATGATAACTTTATCAACTTCCAAGACGGTTACGTTGAGAGTTCCTAGAATGTAACTCTCTCCACCACTTTTCACGAATGTTGAAAATCTATTCAAGTTTTTCTTGGAAACAGTTCCAGACTGTGGGCCGCCGAGGTTTGAAGAAGCGTCATCATTAAATTCGTTGATGGGCATGCCGGGTAGAGGATAGCTGGGTGCATCGGGAGAAGTAACCTGCGATTGTGCCCGATGAGCAGAACTCGATTGAATGGGAACCCCACCGGGGCCGATCTCAGAATATGTATCGTCATCCCAATCATCATCCCACGCCTCTCCGTCACCTTTGGTGTAATTCTGGTCAGTGGTGTTATATTGAGCATTATCTGCCCAATCATCAGCAGTTTGGTCGTATCTGTTCCCGGCATCTGTTGGCGGCAGTATAGGCGGGGGACGGACAGGGGGTCCGGCCACGGTTACTTGTTCCACGTAGGTGGCGGGGAACAGACCGGTCTGGCCTTTGGAATTGCATCCCTCCCACCATCCTTCGCCGACGTCCTTCCGGTTGACGGTCAAAACTTCGCCGCTGGCAATGGACAACTCAGCGGTACCAGGTTCACCGTTAAAGTCATACAGAGCTCGGACTTGGTACGACATTGTCTCTGATGGCACCTAAAATAAAAATATATATTTTCATTCAACATTATTTCAGTACCTACCCACCTAATTATATTCAGAAAAAATACCATCTTCATAAAGAGAGTGGTGTCATTAAAATTAACGAAAAGATTTTAATAAGCCATAGATAATGAGCGCAGGCGCATAAACAACATCGACAAAGTATTTTACTATTTTGACACCTGTCACTGACGGTGTATTTTAAAGTGTACCTACTTACTCGATAAGGACCCGTTAAAATTTTTAAGTAGGTATAACGGTAATTAATTTGATAAAATAATTACGCCAATACGTGGATACATGCGTAAATAAATTGAAAAACCGGTAACGAAACTTTGATGCTTATATTATATTGTATTCTTGCATCGTGAAATGTAATCATTAATCATTTACCATAATAATTGCTTATCTGGCGTTATAAATAGTTTTTGCTGTATTAGGCTATTGTATATAATTAGTTTAATTTCCACAAGAAAAAGAGCACACCGCGATTGTATTTCTTTTTAGAAACTAAAAAATATATATATCTGACGTTATGGTTAGTTGTGTTCTTGAAGCATGACATTGACTACAGTCAGTTTTACAAAACGATATGAATGGTTGCACAAACCATGCCATGACTTTTTGAAAACATATTTGAAACAATGCTACTACTAATTATTGACAACACGGTCAAAGTGTAATATAATAATCAATAAAAATAAAGACAAAGAAACACACCAAACTTAGTTACAATGAAAAGTGAGATTCATTGTTGGAATACCTATATTATATTTTTTAAACTGTTACGAAAAGTGTAATTTCTGAAGGGGACAATTAGTAAATAATATTAAATTGATAATACTATGCATATATGATAAGATATCGAACATTTATTGGTGTGGTGAGTAATATATCGATTAGTCTGTGAACAGAATGAATACGCAGAAATGATAATATTACACCCGAACTGCACTTGAAGAGTAATCGAGTATATTCAACTATTTTAATCAGTACTTTCAACGATAGAATGACAAGATGATAATAATGTTGATAATATTAAAATCACGAAATAACAACGAACGCCCGAACAGTGACGTCAGGAAAACACATCCTCAGATATTAATTTAGCACTCCGTCATAACCTCACAAATTCAATTTCAGTAAATGACACGCCCTAAAACGACACAGCACATGAAAACTGTAGAATCGCACAATAGTCTAATTATGATTCGTTATATCAATACCACTGTCAACTCACCTGATAAATAATAATAGTAAAATTAAAATTAAATCTACTGATCGACTACGCAGCCATCTGACTGACAGATAGTTTTTCTACTTCCACGGGGCGCCGCTAGAGGCGCTACAGGCTACATGCACGACGGTCGCCACTCGCCGGCGTACATATTTTATATCTTTTGTCTCGCTCACTTCACAGCAAGCTATCGTATTCAATATTTTGCAGGCGGGTGATATGAACTTTATCTATTTTCTTGATGACATGCTTTACAATCAATGATACTGATGATTTCATATTCAATTAGGTACAATATTATTATTTTTAATACGTGAAATTATTGGTTATCCTCTTCAAACATTGATGGATCTAACCAAAATTGTTATTAAAATTAATGTAATCGTAATAACGTAATAATGAAGGAGATGAGACGAAGCAAAAAAGACAAAAGTGTGAAAAACTAATTAGGAAAGCTATTCCATAGTATCCACACACCTACCTGCTCAGTAATAATATAGGATTCATCATTTTCATGTAGGTAGGTATGTAGATCGAAAACTGTATTGTTTTAAATTTAGTAGTGTAGGTACATAATAGTGAATGTACGTAAGTATTTAATTTTTTTTTATATATAATAACAGACCATATACAATCAAATTTTAATTAAAACTACACAATTCTGTAATAAAATAATATATTGTATAATACAGTGTAATTTCGTTAACTTTAGGGTCCTCGTTATTCTGTCTGAAGAGTTGATTTTATGGTTTTCTTGCGAGCTATTTTAAATGCACAGCGAAGTCTCGGAATATATTTTAGTTCATCGGTTTAGAGCCCATTTGCGGACGAGACGCTGCGCAAATTATACTACCAAATGACGTTCCATTAACGCGTGAAGCGTGTTCCATTATTGGCTAGTGATGGAGGGAGAGTTTAGTGCTTTTCCCAATATTAGTTCTCACAGTTCGTCTATGGACAGCATCCGTTTCCGCTCTTTGACCGGGAAATTTTGTACTTTTGACAGATCATTTTAACTTACCTAAAGAACACTTAGTAAGTTGGTTGGATATTATTTTGGCCTCTATTATTATTTGCCGCCTCTTAGAGACCATCGCAATTTTCATGAAAGGGATGCTCACAAAAATGCAACTTTTAAACGAGATCCTACAAGCCGAAGAAACAGTGACACCAGCGGCGATTTTCTTCGACGAAGGTGAATATTTGAAAGTAGACCTCAAAACAGTTCAAACCAGTCACATACCTATTAAATTGTATCAAAATCTTAAAAACATGCGTATTTCTTGTACATTGAGTAAGATCATGGCCCCCACAAGGGTGGGCTGACAGGGCTCTAGCCTGGGGGCCCGGCGTGGCAGATTGACCAGCCAAGTGAGATAAACACGCAGCACAAAATTGCACTTATAGTAAAAAAAAATGTTTTTAAAAAAAAGGCGCCTTTTCACCTCCAACATACTAGCATATTATAATAATATGTTGTTCTGCGATGAAATTTTTAATTATTATCGATATTCTACAAGTCTATAATTTATTGTGCATAGCAACACAAAAGTGGGCGTATTCAAAATACAAAAAATCGCTAAAAATACCATTAATTTTACCTCGAACACCATTTGGAATATGCAACTGTAGATCGTCACACTGCCTTTAACCTTAGCGATAGGTAGGGGGGCGCCAAAGTTCCTAGCCTGGGGGCCCGCTTTGGGATATGGGGGCCATGAGTAAGATACAAAATTACCCAACGCATAACAAAAGCCTTGCAACTGACTTCAAACGGTATTATAACATTGATGTGTTGTGTCAGTGTCTCGAGCCTCCACCCGACACATATAAAACCGTAAATAACATACTTGTTATTACAATTTTACCAATATTATTGGGTACATTAAAACAACATTCTATATAATATAACTATAGTCAGATTATTACCCCCTTACAAGATTTTTCCTTATAGGTATTCACATAAAAAGTATCCTGGCGACTAATTGTGTGAGTGAGGTTTCCATTCGAAGTGCGTTCATATTCTTTGCATCATTCGCCAGATGGAGTTTTCTTCTATTTTCGTTTCATGAGACCGCAGAGATTACATTGTCCGTTTTGTATTTTTATCTGACGGTTAGTTAAAGGATAAATAATAATCATCAACAGAAAATTAACCCAGTCAATAATTGTGTTTATCGTTATCACTCTCCACCTATCAACGGGTAACACGCTCCGCCCGAGTTGGAATTATTATTCACACGTTGACCATATCAATATTATTTTGTGTTGGAATACGGGGTAGGTATTATTTCGAATAGGGCTAATGGCTAACAAAAAGTCCTTAAACGTTCATTTAACAGTAAAAACTTTGACTATATAGACATTCGTTTTCGAAAAAAGTTTTTGAAAAAAGTCAAAAGGCGGACATGCTCAGATTAGGTCAAAATGTATTTATTGTATTTTCAAAGCATGATCCTGGACATTCCTTAAACGTTGTAGATAATCTAATTATATAATTTTGAAGCCTTATTATCCTTTATATTTATTTTAAACATTTGATGATTGCATGAAGTATTTTTATTGCATAAAATAGTATTCTTTTAAACCTCTCGCTGTAATGTTTTAGAATATAGTCATATTTCAGTACATGCATGTGCAGTGGTGTTAAGATATTTTACATTAATTATTAATTTTTAAACCCATTTATAAAACCATTAGTATACTTTATGTTGACATTATTATAGTGAAATATTTACGATAAAAAATTATATTGATAATCTCTGTGATCCCAAATTTGACAAGGATTAGGCATTGTATTATTTAAAAAATGGGCAAGATTTACACATTTAAAGATACTTTTAAAGATACTGATTATAAGCTATGTCTTTGACCATTCAAATGTGATAAACATTCTACGAATAATGTTTGCTTTATAATAATTATTGACCTAAGAATAAAGTAGTAGGGTGGACGCTCCTATAGTCAGCCTGTGCCTAATGTCAGCCTCTTTCATCATTTCGTGAAATAATAAGAAAATTATGCATTGTATCACCATCTATGAGAACGTTTATGAACTAGTATCCAATGAACCAAACATGGTTTCAAAATGGCAGTTGTAACTTATTTTCTGTCCCTATATTCAGCCGTTGCTTTCAAACAAGTGAAGACCTGTGCCATTCTTCCTCGTGCTACTAATAAATTTGCAGTTGACAACCATTTCCAAGTAAGTTCAAAAACCCTCAATTTTACTTATATTGTTGAGTTAAGTGTTATTTTACGTTTTGGTGATTGTTTTTCCTTGTTTTCAAGCATTTAATTGACGGTTATTATGCTTGATTTTTGCAATTTTGTGGTGGCTGACTTTAGGAACATATTTTGTTAGAGCATCCTAAAGTCAACCATGGGGGCTGACCTTTGGCTATGAGTCAGTTCTTTCAAATCTGGAATCTAAGTATGTAGTAGTGTTCTCTATCTTTCCAATTTGATCGTACATACACAAACATAATAATTTAAAGAAAAATACCAAAGGTCAGCCGCCTCATTTTGTTTTGGGGTAGACGTGGCTGACTTTAGGAAATTAATGCTCCAAATGTCGGCCGTCAACGTGCTTATACTCTTTTAATGGCTTGATCAATGGATTCAGTGTTATATTTTTGTTCAAGGTATTCACATAACTAAGTTCGTCATGCCGAAAGAGAAGAGGATCATGCCGAATGGGTATAGAAGACCTCTTCTACAATATGACAGGAGCAAAATTGAAGATGCACTCCAAGCAATAAGGGGAGATCAAGTCAGCATTAGAGAAGCCAGCAGAAAATATGGAGTTCCGAGAGGAACTCTACAAGATCGTCTCCACGGCAGAGTTGCTGAAAATAAAAATATGGGTCGAGATACCACATTAAGCAAAGAGGAAGAAGAGTCGTTGGTGCAATGGTTATCAGAATTGTCCAAATGTGGATTTTCAAGAAAAAAAGATGATCTGTTGAATACAGTTCAAAAAATTATGAAAGATGATAAACGGCCAAACCCGTTTACTAATGACCGGCCTGGAAGAAAATGGTACGACCTGTTTATTAAGAGACACCCAATATTGAATGAGCGTGTTCCGGAAGGAATTAGTAAGGGTAGAGCAGTTGTTACAGAAGAATACATTCGTAAATGGTTTTATGATCTTAAAAAATACTTGAATGATATAAAAGCTATCGACCTTTTGGAAGACCCAAGAAGAATTCTAAATGGCGATGAAACCAGTTTTAGTGTTTGCCCAAAAACCGGAAAAGTTATCGCCCCAAAAGGCTGGAAAAATGTTTATGAAATCCAAGCCGGGAATGAAAAAGAGACTATAACGGTATTATTAGTCTTTACAGCGGCAGGTGACACGTTACAACCGATGGTCGTCTTTCCATATGTTCGGCCGCCGCGAGACGTAATTGAAAGTATGCCCGATGGGTGGTTTCTTGGTCGTTCGGAGACTGGATGGATGAGAAGTGAAATATTCTTTGAATATGTGGCCAATGCAGTGAATGTGTGGTTGGAAAAAAACTCTGTACCAAAACCGGTACTCTTGTTGGTAGATGGGCATAAATCCCATCTTACTCTTGAACTCAACAAATTCTGTAATGACAATCAAATCATTCTGTATGCACTGCCTCCAAACACGACTCACTTAATGCAACCAGCAGATGTTAGCGTTTTCCGGCCTCTCAAAGTCGAATGGCGAAAAACTGTTAGAGAATGGCAAGGAAATCCAGAAAATTTTAATTCAGTATTATCTAAGAGCACCTTTTGTCCGTTATTGAACCAAGTCCTAAAAAATGATATGACGGAAATTATTAAGAATGGTTTTAGAAAATGTGGGCTTTTCCCGTTTAACCCTGATGCTGTCGACTACACCAAGTGTATTCAAAATACATTAGAGCGTGCCGAAAACACCAACAGGAATGAACAAATGACTCCTGGAGGTGCGGTTACTTTTAGCCGAGAACAAATAATAACGGCACAAAACATAATCAAAAGCTTAAAAAAACAATTAGAAGATGAACATATAGATGCACTTCGTGTTATCGAAATTATCGAAACTTCTTTCAATGTAGCAGACAATAGTGTTGTCACTATTGGAAACTACATTTTAAAATCCAGTGGCGTTCTGGAAGTAGATGCTGACCCTCAACCCTCAACTTCAGGCTATGTAACAGACGAATTCCAAATTACTGAAAGAATAATAAACCCCAACCAAGAAGATACCGAAAATAATTCATTTTTACCTAATCTTGACGATGCTATTGAATCACTGGACATGATAAACAATTTAAATTTCTCTCCTCTCTCAAGCCCTGCCTCAATTATTACAAAGTCTGGAAATACCCCACCTTCGTCATTGCCCGCAACACCTTTGTCATGCGCACCCAATAAAATGACAAGAGGAATATCTCCTTTCTTCAAAAATCACCTGTTTACTCCAAAATGTTTGCAATTTGGAAAAAGAAAATTGAAACCAGGAGATCAGATGCCGATGGCAATTTCATCTGATGCTTGGAAGAACTACATGAACAAAAAAGAAGGAATAAAACAGGCACTGGTAGAGAAGAGGATTGAAAGGCAGGAAGCTATAAAAAAAAGAAAAGAAGAACAGGCTACAAAAATAAAAGAACGAGTGAAAAGAAAGGAAGAACAAGTGCAACGAAAAAGAAACATCACCAAACACCAGATCGTAGGACGAAAGATTAGAGAAACTAAAAAAAAATTAAAAGTAACATCTACACAATCTAAAATTTCATGTAATGGATGTGAAGAAGATTTAATCAGTGATGTGGACGATGATGATCTCAAAAATGTTGGCTGCGACATCTGTCCAAGATGGTATCATCTCAAGTGTACCCAAAAACGGGGTATACCTTATGTGGAAGTTGCTTCTAACAAATTTACTTGCCATATCTGTCTGCTAACTATGTAGATGAAAATAAAATTACTACTGTTGTGACTGCACATACCTAAATATTTAGTTTAATTTCATGGAAAATGTACCCTGCTGGATATCTATCGACTTAGGTTGACTTTAGGAACACAAAAGGCTGGAGATAGGCACATGGTGGCTGACATTGGGTGATTTTGGCATATTATTTTTGAAAGGCCGTTAAATTAATTTAATCAAAACAAATAACATTTTAAGTACGACAAGTGGATAACCTTTTCTCTGAACTATAATAAGGTATAATTGTTAGAATCTTAATAGCTATATACTATTTTTTAAACTGTTTTAAATCAAGTAAAAACCTTAAGTGGCTGACCTTTGGGACATTCACCCTATTTTTTTGAAATACGCCATTTCTATTGGCACTACCCAGTGGCTAAGCTGCAACATACGGCCGTAGCCATAGATTGACAAACGATAAATGAAGTAGGGAGTAAGATCATGTTAACGCGCGTGTTTGAACATGTACCTAACCGATTTTTTTAAACGATACATGTTCAAACACGCGTGTCCAGGATCATGCTTTGAAGATAGCATAAAAGCTCCATTTTGACGTACGCTGAGCATGTCCCCCATTAAGTGGCGATTAAAAGTCTGACATACCGATATACCTACTCACAATGTTATTAAATTTTGTAAATACTAATCGGGAAAACTGTTAATGGTATTCATTTTGTTCTGACTGTTGTACAAGATCCATTGTCATTTTATAATGTATAACAATAACAATGTAAGTATATAATATGTTTCATTTAATCTGAAAAATATTCATTACTAATTATTTATATGAAAGAAATAATTGAATTCAAGTGTGTGTATACCTCATACTATCAACAATGTATTAAAAGCCTCCATATTATATATGTATACCGTATACCTATATAATATTAGAATGAGAATATTGAACACAATGTATAGAAGTCTAAGATTTGAACTGAACTTAGGTACTAGAGGTAGGTACTTAAGAAATAAACTTTTAAAAAAATCTTTCAAAATACTTAAATCCTGACGGCTAAAATTATTAAACATGGAACATGCTTTGTCTACTGATTCTCTGAATACTGGTTCTCCAAATTCAAAAGAAAATTTATTTGTCAAAGTAACCGAATCCAAAGGATTCAAACAATTTTACTATTCTGAAAATTGTGTAATTACAATAATAAAACTAAAGAAGTAAAAATAACAGACGAACAATACGTCGCAAAGAATGTAGGCTACTGAACATAGACTAATATACTTACTACTGAACGTAAAATGAAAATAATCGGGGCGGGGCGCGGGCCGCGTGCAGGCTGCGCGTCTATAGTTATTCTACGTCTATTTTTCATAACGCTTTTGCGTCGGATATCATGAGTAAAACATGTACCATGTTAAAAATCGCAAGTGGTGAAATCACGTAAGTATCTATCGCCGCCCTATAATAATGTAAAGGTAACACTGATATAGAACGGGATAATATTATGTAATAGCGGGTCCAACCAGATCCTTCCACAGTTCGCTCCTTCGTTGTAATTTTTGACATTTCATGATTTTGATGTTGTAGAATTTTGACTGAATTTTGGATTTGCTTGATTATAACCTAGGTCCTAGATCCATTGATATCATCTAATCTTAATGTAATGTTATCAACAGTTAAGTGGTGATTTTACTTTTTCGGTTATCGCAACCGAATTGAATACGTACCTATATATATATATTCAAATGGTTGTAATTTTACTTGTGCGATGATCGCATGCACACAACATTTTAAAATAGTTTTTGTTTCCAACGTTTTTATATTTTATTATTTGTTAAATGCGACTACTGAATTAAAGTAAATGTATAATACATAATAATAGAAAAATAATTAAATTGTTATCAAACCAAAACGATTTGATGAGCAATTGCTTTGCAATCTTAGACTACAATCTTAGACTATAGATACATCATTGCAATACATATTATTATAACTGCTATGCGATCATCACACAAGTAAAATCACTCCCATTTGAATTTACTCATTCAATTCGGTTGAATGCTATCATCACACCAACAATTTTCTTTGAAGTAGATGACGTAAATCGATTAATCAAATTTTAAAGGAGGCCTCGAAACAGCTCAAACTTGTCATACCGTTTACAAAATACTGAAACAGACACGTATCTACTATTATTATGTGTTATCACAGCCATCCTCGATAACAATTATTTTTAATGTTAATTGTGAATAATGTGATTTATGGTTTTTATTTAAATTATTGATCATGGGGGGGTTCAAAACAAGTTGGTGCGTCGTGCGACATTAGTAAAATCCACCATGTCGATTTCAGTCTTAATTCATAGTAAAATGCGCAAAGTGTACAATTGAGTAATTTGGAGTAATAATGATCGGATTTGTTAATCTCTTGCACAATTAAAATCACTGTTATTTGATAATATTGAAGAAAAAAAATGATAATCGCATGAAAAAATTGAAACTAAATTTCCCTACAATGATCGCATGCGCTCATCACATACTACAGTGACGTCACCAGACAAAATGCCGCCCCATTTTTTATACTGTATTTTTTATCATCCATTCATGACTACAATATCTAAAAAAATGTATTGTATGGATACATTACTAACAAAATATATACATACCACTAAATCTAATTCAAATACCATCTCTACTTCAATAGACAATATTGCGAGTCCACGGTTTCAGATACATTTAAAAATACACCGGAGAACTTTCAAAACTCGCGAATGACTGGCAAAAATATGTGGATAAATTAATTAAGTAAGTATGTGCCTACCTATAATTCAAATATAATTCGTAAATCGGCACGTGGCATTGCTGGTTATTAAGGAAGTGGCATCCAAGACCAACAGCGAGGCATCGCAAACCCGACAAAAAAATTGGTACAGTCCTGTTAAACCATTTATGTTATTGTACATTTTGTTTCCAACCAGTGAGCTGATTTTTTTTTAATGGAAGATATTTCCGTTATTACTAAGTTTATGTACCTATTTCTATATATACCTAATGATTCTTCTCGATTTGCCGCCCTTCGAGTAATTGCCGCCCGTAAGTGATGCTCAATCTGCCTACCCCCATGGGACGTCACTGATCACATCAAGTAAAATCACTGCCATTTGAGTGTACGCATTCGGTTGCATTCGTCGCATAAGTAAAATCATCACAAATATCTCTTACGTGCTCGTAATGGTGCGCCCTAGTCTCGGTTTAGTGGATGTCACTACACTCATTCTGTCTACACGTAGGTATGTAGTTATATGATTGTGTTTCATCCCTATACTATCCTCGGCAAAAATAGTTGTAAGTCGTAATTTTGCATGTTTTTGTTTGTAAAATTTACTTACACATAATAATATCAAGTGAAAAAAAATCGTAAAGAAGCTAACAATATGCTACATAGTCAACAACACGCGGCGGCGATGTATTATGCTCTCGGGACAATATTGTATAAAATATCCTTTTATGTTCAAGCTTACGAAGAATACGAGTCTAATAAAATTGCTCCTCGTGATGGGTACCTATTCGCCGGTGCATGAATAGCTTTTAAAATCAAATTCCTCCACGTATTCCTTTCCCGTATTGAAAAATGAACTGGATACTATAGTAGACCGTGGTGAAATAGGAATTCTATTAAATTTCTCTGTAGGTATCTACCTACTTTCTTGTCCACGTATTGGACATTTTCACTTAAATTCCTTCACACGGAGGAATTTATGCACCGCCTGTAATCCAGCCCGGAATTAAACGTTTATCAAATTGTCAAGATGCTTCGGGACTTTTCTTCACAATATTTATGTGATAAACGTAGATTTAAACGCTGTTTTATAAATATATTTAACTTTGTTAACTTTATAATCTAAAAATTTCCTTCAATAAAATAGTTTTATCAGATTGAATTATTACAACTACATACCTACCTTGAAAACGCCAAAGAATTGTATTCTTGCCACTTCGATTTTCATCTATTAATTTATATTCTTTTTGACAAAGGAAAAGTTTCCTCATTATCCCACTGTCCATAAAAAGGACGTCTCTTTTGCGAAAACAAATCAACACCATATGAAGGAAAAACAGGAAATGTCATATAGAGTCTTCGACGAACGGTGTCCAAAGAACTGCACA
Organism: Rhyacophila brunnea; assembly: GCF_057557595.1. Taxonomy (NCBI): domain Eukaryota; kingdom Metazoa; phylum Arthropoda; class Insecta; order Trichoptera; family Rhyacophilidae; genus Rhyacophila; species Rhyacophila brunnea. Next base: position 27,962,142 of record NW_028233350.1, read on the forward strand.
ATACATACCTATATAATAATAATTATGTACATACGCCGCAGAAATACAGCTGGTAACTTCAGTTCATTTTCTAAATGTAATTAATACCTATGGAAAATGAAATAAAATATATTATACTGTCAATTCAATTCACAAGTAAATTGAATACTTACATTATTTATGGTCGTTGCATAATATGTAGCCACCCGTAGGCCTTGTCCACAATATGGCGCGTGTCTCGCCGCGATTCGCGCGCGCGACAGTCGTTACGGCGGGAGTGCTTGTGTACGGCTCAATGAGGTCACATGTATCTGGAATGCGCGCGAGTCAAACCGCGGCATGTGGACAACGCCTAAGCACCATAAACTTATATTATCCCGCCATAGAGAAAATCAAGGTTAAATAATATTGATAACAGTAAAAATAGGCGGCTCTCGTGGTGCAGTGGGTAAGGCGCTGGCCTTCCACCCGAGAGTTCTGGGTTCGATTCCCGGTCACGACAAAAACATTTATGTGTTTTTCTCAAAGCCTGGGTGTTTGTGATTGTTCAAAATTACTAACAAACCACCTTGTACGAAAAAGCAAGGACATGGTTATTAATAATTCTAAAAAAAAAAAAAAAAAACAGTATAGTAATGTGTATCCATTAGTCGGTGTATTATTTGAATGGTAAATCTACTTTATAATAAAAGTCACTTCAGTTGTCCACTTCAAAATTTTATAGACTTAATTAAGGTGGAATTAATATATTTTTTGGAAGCAAATATTGTGTTGTAGGTTAAGTTATATACATATAATATACTTTGTACCTACTGATTACAAATTAAGTACCTATCTTTAGCGAGCGGTTTCACGTTCAGTTTATGCCTAGAGTTTCTTGGGCCTTGTTGGCGCTATTTGACTCGCGCGCATTCCAGGTACATGTGACCTCATTGATCCGTCGATTGAGACACACTTCATCTGGACAAGCTCCCAGTGTTTTAAATCGAACATTGAATATGGGTATCAAAAATTTTCAGGATTATGACCTAGGCCGTAAGTGGACCAGGCAACTGAATAGGATCCAGGGTTTGTAGTCCTGAGCGAGACAATACTATAATAAAATACTTTTTTTTAATTGTTGAATAGGTTAGGTAGGTACCTACCAACTGTTCTATATTTTTGTCTAAAATATACTATCATTTTGACAATCTGAGAAGTAATATACTAATGACAGTGATAACAATACAAAAATGTTGTATCTATAAATAAGACGTAGCTATTTTTATTATTTTTTAAAGAAAATATTCCCAGTGTAAACACTATAAACATTGCATCACCACGTTCGATCCTAAGAGGATTAATACGCGTCTGCACAGAGCAGAGTTTGTATTAACAGATTTTTGCTTTTACAACATATGATTTTTAACTACTTGATCAACCTATTAGGACTATACTCTGCGAGACCCGCGATTGGAACCCGAGACCCACGACATTATAAGGCAACACATTACCGCTGGGCTATCTTGTGCATTGTAAACATAGATGTTTTTATTTTTTGATGGGTCTAGATCAGTGATCGGCAAACTCATTAGTCAACAGAGCCAAATATCAAAAGTACAACGATTGAGATTTCTTTTGAGAGCCAAATTTCTTAAACTGAAATTATATAATATTATGTAAACAGTTCATTAAGTTAAAAACTTTAGGTAAAGATTTAAGTCTTAATTAAACTATAGGTACACTGAATAAAACTTGATATCATACTTTATAACGATCTTATTTATTAATATAAATTAAATTGTAAGTAAGGTATCCATAGAATTAAATCATGACAATGACTGACAAACACTTAATGTGTATAATGGCCTTGCATCTCCTTGAAAAGTTTGAGTGTCAGGTGTGTATGTTGATGTTTTTAATTTTAAGTACGATTCCGAGTTCTCATCAATAAGATGACTTCCCAATTTACTCTTGATTTTTTCCTTTCTTAGAAATCGCTTTACTAACCACAAATAATTCAATATTAACATTGTTTAAGATTGTATTCAGTAATTAAATACAGAACTTGATTTTTCTTGACTCTTCTAAAGATCCTCAACTGCTTTCTGTCTTGCATCATCGACAGGATATTTAGTGCTAAATGACGCATGTTAAGTTTTAGGTGTCCCTCCAAATTTGACTTCGTGCTATGCGCCAATTTTTCCCGACAAATAATACAGATCGACCATTTAAGTTCTGAATAAACGCGAAAGTCTCAGTCCATTCAACTTTAAATTCACGGTTTTCGTCATTCGTTTTTCTTTGCTTCTTCTTTGTAGCGATGCCAAACAGGGCAGTTGTGAGTGTTGCAGAGCCGCACTCAAGGGGCCAAAGAGCCACACGTGGCTCGCGAGCCGCGGTTTGCAGACCACTGGCCTAGATGTATGGTCATGCCCAGTACCCGAAAATCTCGCCGCCCCCGTTTGTTTGAATACATTATATCTATTTCGTCGTCATACATTATGTTAAAATTCATTTTAATATGCTGTCCCAAATAAAAAAACTTCAATGCCTAAATTAAAAATAAATCTTACTTATAATATTTTTTATGTAATATAATAAAATATATTAGACCACAAATCACTTATAGTTGGCCCACTTTTTGTAACGGAAGAATAGGAATTGAGAAAGTATTGAAAACACTTTTCCGTACGATTTACGAACAATGTAAATATATTTTTCTTTTCGCTTTCATGCTCGGAATATTAAGCACGCTTCCTGTAACATGGAAAAGGAAACTTCTGATTATTGAATAGGTATAGTATATGCATTGAAAGCTCGATATAGTTTGGCTGGAGATAGAATAGGTTGTAAATATATTACTCAGGTACAATGCACAATCCGGGAACGATAATATCATATCAATGAAAATAATACACTTTCGATAGTATTCTCTGACGTATCAGTGATTCGATTAAGTAAGAATATTGGATAATTACTTTCCTATTTTCTATTATACTGAATTCAGAATGTAGATATTTTATTATAGTTTGAGATTATCGAAATATTTGTTGAATAAAATATTGTCCAATATTTAACCAGATTAAACAATGATGTTCGAAATTCCCGTGAGACTGATACTGGCAGACGAGGCTCAAAGATGGAGCCGGTACTCCACTGGTTTTCAGGAAGATACTTGGGCATGTGAAAAAAGAGGAAAGTTGACGAAGCCGGAGAAAAGACGACGCTCCCGATATACCACGAATCCGGTGGCTGAACTGAGTAGAGAACTACCTCCAGACTCTTAATATATCCAGTTGGCGTTTCAGAATAATAGAGAGTACATGGTGGAGACCAATGTTGGAGGAGACCGGGACAACATCATTATGTAGCGTCATTAATAAAAATAAGATAAAACATAATTTTATTGAATTGTAAATTTCCCTTACTTTTTCTTATATGTATAAATGGTTGTACAATTGCACATTTTATATCGGTAAACAATTTCCCATTGAAGCGGATGAAACAGGTAATAGATAGTGTATTTTAATTTAACTAAACTTAATTACAGTGAAGTATGCGGGAAAGTGTATTTTTTTTATAATTATCTCCACGTTGCTCGCTATCGATTACATAATATTATATACAAAAGTTATAGGTAATTATATTATGTTTTACAAAAATGATAATAACTATTTTTACATACATAACTTGAAAACACCTCAGATATACACCCTCTTGAAAAAGTCATATTTGAAAAAATACGTAACTCGACGGGTTTTGAACCCGATTAACCATTGGTGTTGCGCCAATCTGTGCATTAACTAATTATGCTACGAACCTCCTATCTAAATACGACAATTGAAACTAGTAGGTTAAGCATGAAATGCTTATCAAATTGAGTTATTATTGACTATCGGATTTTGTGTATTAAATCAAAGAATATTAATTACCTTAATTACTAACCGACGCCCGACTCTCGCCAAATATTTTAGTTATTAGTTATAACGTCTACTTGAACTTGCTAACAATTTTTAATAAACCATTTCTTTTATTCAAATGAATAATCCACAAGATTTTGAGAATGTAACATTCCATATATTGAACATACTTACATAACTTGAAAACACCTTCTAGTGGGAATATATCTGAGGTGTTTTCAAGTAATGTATGTTCAATATATGGAATGTTACATTCTCAAAATCTTGTGAAATATTCATTTAAAAAAAAACGGCATTATGCACCGCTTTTCAAGACGGAAGTGTCAGATAAACCAAAAAAACAGAATGAGTAAATTTCATGCAATGCAAAACTACTCAACTACTGGACTATTAGGCGATTTCAGTGAAAATTATATTTATTATTGTGTTATTAATTATAATTATATTTATTATTTTATTAGATACCTACATACAAAATGTTATCTTATACTGAAAACAATAATAATATTAGGTCGTAGGTAAACCGCCTACAGATTGTTTCAAACTATTTTGAACAAACCTCAGACTAGTAAGTACCTTCGTATCCATCAAAAAACTTAACGTATAATATGTTTTTAGGTGGAACCTACTACATGCCGGAATATGTATTCCTAAATAATAATATTATGCAAAGAGTAAGCGTATATCGAGAATAATATAAAATTACATAAACATCACGTTTATTTTAGGTAAAGTTAGGTAAATTAAACCAGATTAGTTATGAAACCCATCACATAGATTAAAATAATGGTAGTTAGTTGTTTGTAAATCGTCGCTGCTAGCTTCCGGTATGACAAAATTTTAGTAGAGCCAAAAAACTGCTGGTACATATTTTAATTTATCTAAATAACAAATGGAAGGATCGGGGAATTTCAATTGTCACAAAAATGATGCTTGTACAAACATTAGTGTTCTTCATAATTTTATGTTGTGTATATTCATGGACTCTGGAGGCAAAGTAGCGGAAGGCAATTGATATCTTTGAGATGTGGTGTTGGCGCCGAATGCTTCGTATTTCTTAGACAGAGCACAGGACGAACCAGTCAATCATACAGAGACTGCAGGTGACGGAACGGCTTCCGACAATAATATGTCTGAGACGCATTCTGCAGTTTTTTTGGACATATACATAAGACCGTCAGCGCGCTGGAGTGACCAAATGAAGGAGCTGACTGGGGGCACCATTCATTCTGCCCTGAGAGAGCAGAGGATCGAACGGGATAAAATTCAAAGGTGATCACGATCCTTAGCCAGAAGGATACGTTCAAGAATAAGAAGAGAAATAACAGGTCATCATCGTGTGATTGTTATAGCTCCAATATAATGCCTGCGTACATTGGAGGTTTATATAATTATTAATTATATTTTAATTTTAGTGTTATATATGGTGAGAGTTTTACCAAATTACCTACGCGGTGTAACATAAATAGGAAGTATTAAAAAATAACATTTTAATAAAATTGTCGCATCGAAAGTTTTAGCAGCTCTACGACGAAATGTCAAATTAATGCTAAACAAATCTAACTTAATACACAATACCGGTTGGTGATTAACCGAAAACACGAAGGCAAAATTTACGCGCTACTGGCGTATCACGTACACGTGAAACAATCACAGCCTCCCGAAGAACTATTATAATATTATTGTTATTACTTGAAGCTGAAGTTTGACTTGGTGTCGGATATCTAATTCTAATATCATTATCATAGAGCAAGAATATCCGGGTCGCTGCGTGAGGCATGTCTGATTTTTATTTATCTTTATATATTTATATATTTTGACGACGCCATCCAGCCGCAGGACAACTGGACGATTGTCACACTGGTGGCGGGAAATGTAGCACAATATCGATATGTCCAATACGATTTCACATTATTTTTATAAATATTTTTATAAGTTGTTAAAAACCGCTTATCAATATCTGATTTTAAGCAATCCAGTGTTATTAGTTTCATAGTTAGTATATTATTATATTACCGACGCCCACGGTGGCCGCGTGGCTTAAGAGTTGGAATATAACGCCGTAGGCCCCAGGTTCGAATCCTGGGTCTGGCAAGTACACATCATATTGTTTTTCAATTTGTGTGAGTCAGGGTATGGACCTAATAGGTTGAGCAAGTGGCTGACATCCATTTCTCGTAAAAAACAAAATCTGTTAATACAAACCTCTACTCTGTGGAGGCCCATATGATCCTTTTAAGATAGGACATGGTCGAAAAAATATGTTATTCTGATAAACGCGACGACCCAATCCCCTCTTTTTACACTATGCAATCTTATATAATATTATGAGTATCATAGATATTGCTCATGAATGACCCTCGGTATGTCATTTTGATTATTTGAATCTGATTTAAAAATTAGCGCTTGTACACGTGCATGGATTTACTGGTACCAATAGTGTGTATTTTAAAATATCGCGATAATAACTTTACTGTTTACACGTAAAATTGCTGACTGTCTCGCCAGTCTCATTCTTCTAGCGTAAGAAAGACGCGTTGATATCATTTTAATATGGTGTTATACGACAGGTTGTAAAAAATGATAAACGTCAAAAATGCTCTGCTTCCTATTTTTTCCACCAGGTTTGCCACTATCGTTCTACAGCGCAGGCGAGGATATTGTACAAGTTCCGACTGTCGCGTGGAAATTCAGAAACTGCTGAACGTATTTGATTCATGCATGCAATCTTGTAACTTGCACGATAATACGACGTCTTTACACGTACATTTTCTTGTTATCGCTGCGATAATAATATGTATTATCAGCAGTAAACCAATGTACGTGTAAACATGGTATTATGTTAATAATAGCCAAATTAATAAATATTGAAGGAGACAGAGCCCAATCCACATTAAACGCTGTATTAAATAGAAATTTTGAAATTATAAATTCTTACACAATCTCAAACACCGTCTAATATAACAAAGAAGCTTGATTGTAGATAAATTATTGTAGTTGAAAAAACATTTTTTAATTGAATGTACCTACACAAAACAGAGGTTGGCGATTGTCCTTTGATGTCTTCATAATAATATGTATCTTCCTACTAATCCTTAACAAATAGTCAGCCAGGATCCTTTCTACAATGTAACGAATAATCGGAATGGATCGGTTCATTATTACATTTTCTTCTTATAAATGAAATACGACATTATGTGTATAAACTCATACTGCCTACTAGGGATTGCAATACCTAATGAAAATATCAATACCGGTTTTTCGGTATTTCTTAATGAATACCTGTATTCGTTGAAACATAAAAGTACTTATCAGTAAATATAGCTATTAAAATTTAAACCTACACACCTACATTTTTATTTTATTATGTTGACATTTAAAATATGTATTGATAATAATATTGTAGAATTGGTGATTTTTAAAAATAATTTGAATAAATTGATAATTTTAACTAACACCCTCAAAAAGACTAGTTCAGTATGACGTGCAAATGAGTGTGTTTGCAGGAAATGCTTCTTCAGTTGAACGCTTGTACAGTCATCAATAATTTTATTATAGAATAATAAAATTGGACATTTGTCACGGATGTTTTCTATTTCGAAATAATTTTATGTTAATTTATCGCGACAATTTTATAAATAGGTATATTTGATGGATTTTGTTTTATTATTATTTCAAATTTGTTGGGTTCAGTAAATATATTTGCATTTTAGCAGCACATAACTAATACACTAAATTTAATAGGCAATACAGTATAAAGTAATGTAGATATAACATTCAATTTATTTTCAAAAACGTAAACGAGTGTGGCTTTTAATACCACAAATTCCGGTATTTTGGATTTTTTAAACCGGTGTTTCGGTATTGATAAATACTGGAATACCGGTTTTGAAATACCGGTATTGCAATCCCTACTGCCTACGCAATATAATACAAGTGTCTTCTTCGTTGAAAACGAGATATTATAAACATTAACGATAACCTCTTAAAACAATTAAAAGTTTTACAAGGCAATCGCGCAAGAGATAAAAAGTAATGTCAGTGGAAAGAAATTATAAAAGTTGTATTATCTGATCTCTTACGATACCTTTCGCGGATTAAAATGAGCACTGATAATATTCAAAACTTTGTATTCACCGCAAAGTTAATAATATAACTCCCTTGTGTAGAATTGGGTGTAACCCGATTGGTAAGAGCTGACAGAGAATCATGAAATAGCTTAAATACCGACTCATTTCATGCCTACTTTATGTGCATTAGATAAGTATGTATAACGCTTTCCGCGCTTTGCTGTAAGGATAACAGATGTCACTCGACGGCGCTGTATTCCGTGAATAATTTAAGTCATTTCAGTTCGGTATATTTCTATCCCATGACGACTTTACTGATGAAAATTCTGCGCATTATGAAACCATTAGAGATCAGCTGCCGTTGAAGTTTTCCAATCGTGATTCACGTTTGCAATTTACTTGAGAAATGTCAACGGATCTTTGCATTGTGTGACAAAATGTTACAGCAGAGTAGAACACTCGCTGAAGAAAATTCGCTGCTAAAGTATAAATCAGTGATTCCCAACAAGCTTCCGTGAGCCATATCAGGGGGTACGTGAGAATCTGAAAATTTTTGCGGAAAAATTACAACATGAAACCTTTTTCGTAATGTTGTGATATATGTTAGATACTAATTATTATTAAGTGTGCTTATTGGAATGCTCAACGGGTTTGGTTATATAAATGGAAACGGAAATATACTATAATTCGTGTATGTATCATAAGAGCATGATGTAGTAGGTACCTACAATAAATATATTTTCAAACGTATTCTTTATTAAGTATTACATACTATTATTTACCGATCCTACTGAACGTGATACCCCATGTAGATGGAAAGGTCATGCATTGATTAGGAGCAACACATTATAGAATAGCTACAAATTAATAAAACATTGAGAATGGATTCTGTGGATATGGCAAAATTTTTGCCAGCGGCCTTAGATGTGTACGTCAGAATTTTTAAATATTTTAGTCAGAAATTATAACCTGTACTAGGAAAAGAACTTAGATAAATTTTAATACTAAACGTAGTAGGTACCTATCTAAAGAGTGTATTTTGAGTTTGTTTAAGGTTGGTACTTGTGTATAAGTATGTGACTCCCTAATACTAATACGTCTCTTTTGCAATTTACCCGTCTGGACCTTAAAACGTGTCAGGCGAGTAGGTTGATGTTTATTGTGGTGTTTTTTTTATTTTTTATTCTAATTAATATGATTTATTTATCCATCAAGAATCGACGGTTGGCACAAATAAGGTGATAAAAGAACATTTTATTTAAAATGAATATTATGTATAGAATGGTATGATTCCATCTAACGTGTAATCAATGCATCAGACACTTATAATATAGGTAGGCTGTACCCGAACGCCCTCGTCCGCAAATACCGAAAATTGTCGACCATTGCCGATGCATCACAACTAAATAATTCCGTTCTACACGTTTTCTATACACTAGAATAGACATGCTGAGGTCACGTGACATAAAGTACATATTAATAAAATCCCAATTCCCGGCAGATAATTCGACAAATTTGTTAAAGACAGATGTCGCACCGTGCCCTATTTAAAAAAAAACTTTTACAGGTGCTGTAATTTGTATTCGTTTATAATATATTCATACTTTCCTACCCATACGACAGATGTCGATTGCAAATTAAAATATTTTTATAAAATATAAATGAATAGGTACGTCAATATGCAATAATTAATAAATAATTTTCTTAAGAAGTTAGGCTTTAAAGAATCAATCGCCTAGTATGGAGTGTTCGCCACTGATCTATAATAATTATATCATTGTATAATTCAGTACATATCTACCTCATATTAATCACTTTCAGTTAATAATTACGTACAATGTATATTATTGACAGTTTTATTATCTATTGACAGAATTATATCTATTAGTAGGTACTCTCATGCTAACTAAAAGTGAGAATAGTAATATTCGATAAATTTATATTACAGCATAAAGTGATTAAGTGTTTTATTTTAAAACATATTAATGATATATTTTAAACTCACTACTGATGTTGTTGATCACTAAATTTAAAAAAATATTTTGTTAGAGACATACCTAAATTATATGTAAAAAATAGCTTCCACAATAAGTGACTTATGACGTAAATACCAAACGACGTCAATGTCAAATTACAGATGACAAGGGACATAATAAGCGGACTTCATAATGATGAAGATGTCAGTAGAATGTCAACAAAACTTTTAATTAAGTAATAAATTAATTTTAAAATGAAAGAAAAAATACTTTATAAAACAGGTTGGCCCAGAATTAAATGCTCTTTTGGAAAAATTATAAACAAGTACCAAAATATTTGTGTGCTTTAAGTTTCTTTTATTATGTACTGAAAATAATAAAAATATTAGATTGAATTTATGTTTCTTTTAAAAATATATATTTTTATGCATAAAACTTTATCAAAACTAGCTTTTAAAAATAGATTATACGAAAAGTTTGGAAAGCAGTGAAGATTTAATAATATTACAAGTATTGATCATCAAATTACACTCTGGACATTTTTAGTTATTAAAACCCCCTATATTTTACATTTCCTTGCAAATTGGACTATATATATATATATATATACTAAATATGTGAGAAAATTTAATTATATATATTTACTTAGTAGGTATGTAGTGGATTATTTCTCAGTAGAAAAAGTCACCAGAGCAGGTTTTGTGACTCGACGACTCTTATATTAAACTGATCACATTATCTATCTACTGCATGCCTTTCAAAGTTGCAAAGATCATAAAATATTTATCACCAGCTACATATTTTATGAATATTGATTGTAAGCCATTCGCCCATTGCGTTCGATAAAGTTTCATCTGCGTATTGGTCGTTATTTTTTCTTACCAAAATTATATATTTGTCGAGCTGTTAACTTTGTAGCCTAAACTCTCAAATCATGGTATTTTAATGACCTCAAATTAATATAAGTAGGTATAGTATACGTTTTATAACTTTGTACTTTTTTGGACTATTTACTACACTGATATGCCTCTTTCCCTGATTACCTCGCATAACATTAGATCAAATAATATTTATTTGTATTAATATAATATGTAGTAGTAAATAACTAGACAGATAATTTCTTCATTCTTTCGACCATGTCCGATCCTAATAGGATCATATGGGCCCCCACAGAGTGGAGGTTTGTATTAACAGATTTTATTTTTACGAGAAATGGATGTCAGCCACTTGCTCAACCTATTAGGTCCATACTATTCATACACAAATTGAAAAACAATATGTGTACTTGCCAGACCCAGGATTCGAACCTGGGACCCTCGACACTATAGACCGGCGCTTAAGCCACGCGCCTATCGTGGGTAATAGGTATATGTAAAAAAAATATTTTTAGAATATATTACTTCCATCATTTTCATCCTAGAGCCGGAGTGCAAAGCTATGAAGCATATATTCTACCTTAATTTCAGTTAAGTATATTAATTATTTAGTATATTATAATTATGCTAAGTCTTATTTAGATAAATTAAAAAAGTTATGTATTATGTCAGTAGTGTAACATGAATTTATTGGTAGCTAATGATTTAAAAAAAAAAATGCCAGTGCTGAGGATACAATATATCCTTTATTTAATAAATTTTAACATTTCTTTATGTGTTTTCATTCAATTTGCATCTAAAAAGCCTTGGCGTATTTATTTGCATCCATGGAACATCTCATCATAGATCACAAAGCATAAAAGCAAGCGGCGGGCCTGTCCTTTTCGATATGTTTACTGTCAGATACTCATTAGGTTATATAGGTAGAATTGCTCCTATTTTGTTTCTAGAAAAGATAGTTTAGTATGATCTTAGATCTAGGTAGATTTTTATGCGTCACTTTCACGTTTAGAATTCACGTTTTTTTTAAATATGAAATTTAAAATATTTATTAAGGTTTTGGTAAAAAGGGGCCCTTAGAAAACAGCATTAGGTGATTTTAACCCCCTGACCACGCTGCGCACACTAGTGAATTAATTAAATACTTTTATGTGTGTATTGATCCATGGATGTTTGTAATGTTTTCATTTTCATCCCTTCTAGTCCGACACACTAATCAGGAGGTTGAGCGAATGGTGTAAAACCAATCAACTAGCCAGGTTAAGAATATTCCACTCATATGTACCTACTATGTCTGGAATGAAAACAGGGAATAGGAATCTTTATTTATTTTATCTATATACAATTAACTGCCTACATACTGCTCCAATTACTTTTCTTTATTATTTATTAGTAATATATGTGACTATTTATTGTAAATTGTATGAAACTGGTCAAAATGTAATATAATATTATTGATATCTATTATAGATTACGCCCACGATGGCAGAGTGGCTTAAGCATCGGCTTATAATGTCGTGGGTCTCAGGTTCGAATCCTGGTCTGGCAAATACACATATTGCTTTTTAATTTGTGTTTGGTATGTGTATGTGCCAGTGGCGAAGACTCCATACTAGGCGATTATTTAAAGCCTACCTTCTATATTTTTTAATTGCATATTGACATATTTATATACTTAATCACTTCATTATTTTATGTTATATAAAAATAATTTATTTTGCCAACGAGATCGCATATGTAGGAATGTATTACAGTATTACACAGTTTACAAAACAACTGCAAAGGTATTAAAAAAACCACAGCGCGCCGCGCCGTAAATTAAATAATAAACGCTGCTACTTCTCGACGTAAATAAATTTCCGATTATGTTTGGAATAATTCTGAGTTTTTTTCGTATGGACTTTACGTCTCGTAACCTCAGCAAGTCTGCTGATTTGTACGAAATGAGGCAAGCTCCTTTCGCAGAGCCTAAAACATTCGCGCATAATATTGTTGTCACGACTGCGCACTTTGTCCAAAATCATTAATAATTAGATAATTAAAAAAATAATTTCAACGGCGTTTAATCGAATATTAATAAATAAGTAAGTATAGATTGTTTTTAAAAATAAAAATAAATTTTATCTAATGATTTTTGATGGGTATACATGTTTTGAAAAATACGTAATTTAAACACATCGCTCATTTTTATGTCATCAATGAGTTTTTGAAGTTTCATTGAATTAGTGTGTCGTTATCATTTATTAGTGTGTGCCTATTCATTAGTAGTAAATATCGTACTATTCTCGTAAGTATACCTGACAAGTGTGCTCTTTTTATCATATCTCCACAGCCTACCTCTTTCCAAAAGTCACCCTTCGCCACTGGATGTGCATGTATGTGCATGGTTGCTACATCAGTCCCGTGTAGCATCGCTTCGGAACAAGGAAGTTTGGCACTAAAATCTTTTCATTCTGACACGTTTCTAGCGTTATGGAAGGCGACCGAGCACAAAATGCGGCTGTATATACATGGCAGGAGGAGATTGGGCAACTCACATCATTGCACCTAATATGTTGAGCAAGTAGCTAACATCCATTTCTAGTAAAAACAAAAATCTGCTAATACAAACCACTACTCTGTGGAAACCCATACGATCCTATTATAATCGGATATGGTAAAAAGAAGAATAGATTATTGCTGATTTGCACTGATGATGGTGCCTAAATAATAAGACACACATTTGAGTGAAGTTAGGTGTGATTCAACTTAATTATTTTTGTTATAATAATTAACCTACCCCTTTCAGAAATTATTACTGAAGTGTGTTATCCGAAATAATAAATTTAACTTAAACAGGTTGCCTCACCCTAAGTCTCACCCTAGTTGCTCTCCATGCAGGTAAAATACCACAAATTTATCGCCCCTATTATATTATATCAAGCACCGCTTACCTGTGCATTAAGCATGCCATAGTTCCGGATAGGTGGATCATAGATTACGTTCCACTTAGTGATTCTGTCTTCTAGTTCAAAAACGAGATAAAATATATGTATTTAAGAATTAATATATCTTTTTAAAAACACAACGTAATTTATTTCACGAATACAAATGTCATGAAAGAATTTGTTTACGAATTAATTGATTTGTATTGCTTACACATGGAAATGAAAGTGTGAATAACTGGAATTATTATCTGAAATGGTATTTAAAGTGAAATACCTGCTACAGAAGTTCCACCTACATCATGTCGATCAACGATAAATACTGAAAACAAGGTTAAACGGCATATAGGTACCTATTAATTAAATTTTGGCCTGCCATAACAATAGTTAAAATCTTAACATGAATAAGCTCATCCCCATATTAGGATAAATATGACTCTCAAGTTTAAAAATTAAATCATTACAATTTCTACAAATATATTAATAAAATATATAGATAAATTGATAAAATAAGATAATATAAATTGAAATATTACACAATTAATACCCGACCATGTCCGATCCTAATAGAATCATAATATGGGCTTCCACAGAGTGGCGGTTTGTATTGACAGATTTTTTTTACGGGAAATGGATGTCAGCCACTTGCTCAACCTATTAGGTACATACTCTGACTCATACACAAATTGAAAAACAATATGTGTACTTGCCAGACTCAGGATTCGAACCTGGGACCCACGACGCAATAGGCGAACGATTAAGCCACGCGGCCATAAATTTAATCATATTCAAAATCGATTGAAATTGTCAAAAAATATATCTATAAATAGAGACTAAGTAGGCAATAATTATACAGGCATTTACATCTTATTGAATCACGGTCGAATGTGTATACGAGTACCTCAGTATGAAATCCAAGAAGGTACATTAGGAATCTGTTTGGTACAATTTTAATAATCCCATATGTCGCCCTATTGGGTCGCCTTAGCGGCTTAAGCGTCGGCTTATAACGTCGTGGGTCCCAGGATCGAATTCTGGATCTGGAAAATATACATATTTTTATTTTTTCAATTTGTGTTTAAGTCAGAGCATGGACCTAATAGATAAGTGGCTAAAAGATCAATTTTTCGTAAAAACAAAAATCTATTAACACAAACCTCCCCTCCCTGGAGGCCAATATGATCTTATTAGGATCGGCATGGTCACAAAAATGTTGGTAATGTGCGTTTTTAATGGATACGTAGGAAAATTGATGATATTATAATTATAAATTAAACTAAAATCTTCAAAATATCTCATAAATAAAGTATAAATACCTACAACTACAACTAAAAAGGCCTCATAACAACCATTCCAACAGATACGTACTTTTTCACAAAAATGAAACCACTAATATTATTAACTGTATGTCATCACTATTATCCTCAGTATGTATTACTTATTTTTAATTATCAGATGTGATTTATTGTTTTGTTTTATTATTTATCGTGAGGGGCGGTCATAATCAAGCAGAGCGTTGAGCCTCCACATCCCTACTCCCGCTACTGTACGTATAAGAAACAAAATACTGCACTTTTATAATATTATAACAAACGAGTTTTAATGAATAAAAGGTTTATGGAAAGATGCCAGAAACTGCGACGTACAATAGGTATACAGGAGAAACATAAAGTTTAAAAGTTTTCCCAAGCGTTCAGTTCAGAGGGCAAGTGATATACTTACTGAGCACCCACTAGGAAGAAAACAAACGATCAAAATAAATAATACAATTTTTGAGATCACGGTGTATTTTACAACGTTTTTATTAGGTCGTATTATTATTTCTCCGGTGGTTGTTTATCCAGTACAAATCTTGCAATCGATTTTTAACTAATTTCCCGACTAGCTAGACATTTGAAACATTTAGAATATATCAGAACACGAAGCCAATGCATTCTTTTAATACGTATAGCCATCTTTAAGTAGAATTGAATTCATTTTCAGTTAATTCTGTTTTGTATGAAAAGTTATATCGGACGAAATCCGTAATCCAATTATTCACTATTATTGGTTGTCTGGGGTCCTAGCAACTAAATTATTAATATATACGTGCGTTACTATGGAAATCAATATGAAATGTCAAAATGACATTTCAGTATTATTTCTATCAAGTACAAATTTTTTGATCGTTTAGGCTAGTCAAGTCAAGTTTATATGATTCAACAGAAAATTTAAAAACGTTGTATACTTATAAAAAGTTCTTTTTATCTTGTAATTATTTTTAAAATAGTTACTATATTGAATTGTTTGATTCGTATACTAATAGTAGGTACATTTTTTTTATCACACTGTCTTTTAAAAATGGCCTGAAATGATTGACGAAGGAGAAGTAATTACACAAGATGATGGCCCAAAAACAAAAGTGATAAAAATAACCGTTTTAAGCATTATGTAAAGTAAATGTAAATCACCATTTCCGCTTTAAGACGGAGAATTGAGATATGCAAAGTTTCCCGAGGATTGATTGATAACCGTTTTCTCAGCTCATTAGGTCCATACCCTGGATCCAACACATAATATAGGTACATAATATGTGTTCGTAGTCACTGTAAACGCTAATGGTGCGGGGTAGAAAAGCTTTTTCGTGAGATAAAAATATTTATTATCCTACATATTACTTACCTACTCACTGATCTATTTGTTCGGCTTTACATAGTAAAAATTCAATCTCTAACATGGGTTTAATACTCTTTATTTATAAATTAACAATATACTAATTTTTGTATTACTTATACACAAAGCAAAAAAAAATGAGCCAAGTTAATGATTTATTGATAATAAAAATACCTTGTCACTAGCAGGTAATTAATTCTGACATTGCGGCAATGAGTTTCCTAATTACATTTACTCAGGAAAGGGTAAACTTTCATTACCAGCGAGTATTTAATTATTATTTTAGAGGCGCTCAAACCCTTACTTTAATATTCCTTGTGTGAAGATTTTCATTAGGCTTTGATTAAAACCGAAAGTGTTGATTTTTACGTCGTGCATTTTTATGAATCATTATAAATACGTAATCGAAAAGGGAACCTACAGCATATTATATTATATGTTAATATTTATTAACTATAAAAAAGTAAACTTCCAAACCTTTACTTTCATCGCGGAAATCGATATAAACTAGGTATTCTTAATATCCATTTAATATCACTTATTGATTGTTATATTAATGCTTATCGAATTGCGTTATAAGCATTTCATGTAACAATTACTAGTTAAAATCGTCGTAATTATCTAAGGCGCCCGTAGTTTAATTGGTAAAACATACTGGCGTGAATCCAGCAGATACCGTCAGGTGTCGTATTTTTTTCTTCAAAACGATTTTTTCAAGTGTATACCTACCTATATGCATGAGATGTTTTCAAATTATGTATATTCAGTAGGTAGTAGTGGCGAAGGGTGGAGGTAGGCTGTTAAGATCCGACATAAATAGTTCACACTAAACTTTTTCAGTCATAAGTGTTTGTTTTTATTAAAATAAAACTACAATTTACAGATGGTGTTTGTTAGTTTTTAAAAATCAATTAAATCCTGCCTAAACCAAACCATACTAGTTTTGGTATACCATGGGTGATCTGACAAAATAGTGTACACTTTTTCATTCATACTTATTTCTTTTCGTTGAATTAATAATACATATTACACATGATGTTGGTTGGTTTTTTTAAATTTGATTAAGCCCTACCCAAATCAAACCATAGTAGATAAAATATATTATTCTATCTATAAAATATCAAAAATTATGTGTGATTTAATGGCATAATATTAGATATTTTATAGATAGACGAGTCTTTTTTACTATTATCTATTATGGCTTGGTTTCCCAAGGTTTAATTGAATTTTAAAAACTAACCAACACTATCGGTAAATTGTAGTCTTAGTTCAATGACAACAAATACCTTTGACTGATAAAGTTTATTGTGCACTATTTATGTCGGATCTTAACAGCTTACCTCCACCCTTCGCCATTATTCGTTGAATAAAAGAAATAGTTTATTAAAATCAGCTATTGAATTGAGTAGAGAAATTACTTATTTATTTTATATTAATAATTATGGTCATGACGTTTTCCAATAAATTTTGGATTAAATATAATTTAATAAAAAATAAAGTTAGCCTTCGTAAAAGTAAAATTAAAAACAAAATAAACAATGAAATTATGAATTTTATTGACTGCTCAGTAAACAAGTTCAAAGACTTCAAAGAATATTTCCAATTTAATTAGGATATTTCCATAACTGACTTAACTTATTCTTAAAAAAAGTCGTTTCAAAATGGGCTTAACTAACAAAAAACTTTTTCTAGATAAATGTAAGAAAAAACCTTTTTGAGTGACGGGTGTCGTAAAAATCTTTTTTGTGTTTAAGCACTCGTGAAGGTGAGAATAAATAAATACCTGGAACCAACATCAATCGTATTATCAGAGGCGTGCATAATTAACTACCTATTTCATATTCGTATATTCACAACGAACGCAATTTAACTATCATTTTTTTCTTTAAAAACCGACTAGGTAATAAAATTTAACGATACTAGTAAATAATATAAAAATGACAGACAGTAAACTTTCATAGTTTATAAAATAGTCTGAAAGAAAGAAATATGAACACATTTACAATCGCACTAAAATATTATAATACTAGACTTTTACATAAGTAATTATTATATAAAAAATATTTATCTAGTAACTAAGTAGGTACTTACCTCACCACTTCCTGGATTCAAAAAATCCATCTTGTGTGTTGGAGATGAAAATATAATATCTATAAATAAGTAATAATACGCCAATATAATGAGATATATTTTAATATAATTATGTTACATTATACTAGATATTTTATACATTAGATATAATAATAATTGCTTGTTTATTGAAAATACATAATTTTTGAAGTCACTGAAACATATTATATAATATACAAAAAAATCTGGAAAACTTAGATTATGAGGGATTTACATGGAGACATATCCTTCACTTGTCGAGCTTATAGCCCGACCCAAGTTAACTAGGATATTTTCTTATACACGCTGATGTGGAATTTATGTCAGAAAGTTTGTTTTGACTTTAAAACCACGGATCCGGGGCAATTGAATATTAGGTAAGTATATTTTTCTTTTCAAATAATATAACACATTATTATGTAGAATGTAGATGCTTATGGAAGTAATAAAAACATAGTTGAAAGGCACTTTTTTTGGGAAAGGAGTTTTTTTTATAATTCAATTTAACTTTGGCACAAAAAGGATGATATTTAGGTTTTGTGACCTGCCTAAGCGTCGGTTTCAAGGGCTTGTTGCAGACTGGTCGTCCTTAAACTCCGCAAATGTGGAAGTAACTGCAATAATTCTTCTGCCATGTTAAAAGTCCTAAAATTATTTACGTTGTTGTTAGGCAAAGATATACCTGTGAGTGTCTTGTTTCAAAGTTACATATAATTTAAAAGTTAAATATTATGTATATCTCTAACACTATCGATGATAGGAGTTTTAAGGCATTTATAAAATTAATTGGTAGATATCAATACATATATTAATTATTGCCTTAATTTAATGAATGTATTACTTAATGTTATTTAAATAAAGTTCAGAAGATATGACAATGTCATGGTACACCACTGCTCGCTGGCCAACGCTAAGGGTATTCAAGGATTCAAAGAATGATCCAGTAAGTCTTAACAAAGGGAACGTGTTACGATGGCTAAGTTTGTTTTACTGGTAAGTTTATTGAGGACAATGGACATCTCAAGAGCACAGGTAATGTTAATTATTTACCTACACACCTTTGCCAGTGACATGTTCCACACCCATCACACCTTATTTTGTGAAGATCCATTGGACAAATTTAATTTGACTAAAAGCGTTATTTTATGTAAAACTTATTAATATTATATTTCATAGAAATTTACACAAAAACAGTGTCATTAGCTAAGCTCAGTTTAATTACAATGAGTATCTTTCTATACAATAACTTAAGTACCTATAATATTAATTATTAATAGTGACAATGCTTGAGACTTTCATGGTTTGCTATTATACTTAATCATATAGCTAGAATAATAGGTATACAATAATTCTGTATTGCTTTGATATTTCTCTTTGGCACTTTCTAACAGAATTTAGTGCATTACCACGTATTGTGCGACAACATCTTCTTGGCTAAGCTTCTAGGCGCTGCTGTCTACTAAATGGGAGGAGCTTCTTAGTTTATAATGGGATTCCGGGTAAAATGGGCGGAGCATGTTAGTTCACAGTATTAACACGTAGCCAAAAAGATGTTGTCATACAATAGTATCCAATATCAAAAGTTTTGTCAATACGATGTATCATAACAACTGATAATGACAACAATTAAAAAAAAACATAGTTATTACAGGATAGTGACATGTCGTTGTATATATGATGTATGTTATGTGTTAACTCACAGGTACCCAACCTTTTTCGGGTAGCGACTCCTTTTTATAAACTCCATGTGACCCGCGACCCCGATACAATTGAAAAGGGCATTTTTAATAAAGTAATTATAAAAAACAACTAAAGTAGTTTTTTTTAGTATAATTTTATTTTAAATTATGTTTAATAATTAATTTAATGCGATGGTTGAACTTGCGTGTTATTAACCAGCCTCAAAATTGGCGGGTAAGTTTTTGTTAACGCTAACCTGATGTCACTCTCAACATTTAATTTATTTCTTTCTTTTATTTTAAACGAAGAAAAATTGAAAATTCACTCTCGCAGAGATATGTAGACACAAATGGAACTAAAACTAGAAAGGCAAGCATCTTCACATTTGGGTATGAATGATACATACCACACCAGAATTGTGTGAGAAATTTTTCATTAAACAAGTTACGTGCCGAGGAATCTTTCCACAAATCCAAGAATTCATCTTGTAATTCATCAGGAATGCTGGTTACATCAAGGGAAGCAGAGAATAGATTTCGTGTCAATGTAGTTACTTCTTCTTTCAGCTCAGGGAAGTAACGCTGCAGCTCGTTTTCAAGGGATTCGAGATGCCCAGTAATCTCCTCCTTCAAATTTTCATTTATTTCACCTTCAGATTCATCTACCACATTGGAGAGTTTCTCAAACATGGCAATGTTTCTAAGATTTATTTTTCTTCATCAGTTTTTCAGCCTGGATAAAAATGCCCCGATATTATCGTGAAATGCGATAATATTCGTTTACTTTCCCTGAAGTTTCAGGTTAAGCCTATTTTGCTGTTCTAATATATCTGCTAGATATGCTACTCTTTTCAACCAAGCTTTGTCGTTAAAGTATACCAAAAGGTCATGTTTTCCCTGCACTTCCAGGAACAACTTGATTTCATATTTCAAGTCAAAGACACTATTCACAACATTTATTTTCTTAAAAACCATTCAAACATCAAGACACCATTAAAAATAAAAATTGCATTATAGTGAATATTTTTTTTAGTTGACTGTATAAGTTGGCGACCCCACAGAAAACCCGTCGCTACCCCCTTTGGGGTCGCGACCCATAGGTTGGGAACCCGTGGTTAACTGAATCAACTTTTTCTGAATGTAAAAACATTCCATGAATAATATTTTTATGTTATTCAAAGATAAGTCTCCGGGCCTCCCCTGGTGGAGATGAACGGATAACGTCAAGAGGGATGCAGAGGCTGAGTGTGACCGACTGTAGTAAAAGAAAGTGAGAGAGCTCAAGATAGAGAAGTCTGAAGGATGAATCTGTGTGGGCTGTAGTGGCAGTTTGGATAATTTACTATATAATATAAGCATAGTGAAATACACTGTTTAAATGTTATACCATTAAATTTGCCGATATCTGGTATGGTTAATAAAAAATTAATGCCTATTTTTTTAATCTAAATATAACATATTATTATGGAGCTTTTCTCGTACCTATATTATAATATACTGTTAAGTAACTAAGTGTAACCTCCGTATTGCATTGCAAGTATATACATAAAATTGCGTAGGCATACTTTGATAAAGGTTTCTACTGATTTATCGTATAGAGATAGAGCTTAACATTTTAACATATTTGTTAACATATATGTAAATCCTCGATACATATTATAATATTCGAAATACTTACAAAATTTACGACGGCTTTCTAAATTTAAATCGAACACTTAGCAAACTTCTTTATATTTCGAATATTTTTTATTCACAAGCCAAAGGGGCCTTAGATAAAATAATTATAAGATAAAAAGAACTTATCATATACCACGTTTTTAAATTTTCCGTTGAATCATATAAACTTGGCAATTCTATGTATTAATACATACTTTTTTCGTACTTGATAGAAATACTGAATAAATTGACATTTTGACATGTCATATTGATTTCCATAGTAACGCACGTATATTTTAATAATGTAGTTGCTAGGACCCCCTTAGCAACCAATAATAGAGAGTAGTAAATAATATTACTTTTAACGATTTTTTTCCGAAACATACAAAACACAATTAACTGAAAATGAATTCAATTCTGAAGGCCATGCATTAGTTGAGACACGGTCTAAAAAGATCGTTGCTAGGCGATGCGCGGATTGCGGGTCGCGGGTGCAAATGACGCCTGTCAAACGAAATATTATTTGTCATATAAATCCAACATACGTCCATTTTATGTTCTGTTTATTGTTCTATTCGTAACAATAATAATATATTCATTGACATGTTTTCTTTTTAAAGTAAATGGGTAACGTTTTTAGTCATATTTACACGATTTTAGAATTAATTGACCCGTCGGCGTTGCCATCACGCAGCAAAGTGACGTGTTTCTGGCTCGACATTCTCTCACTGAATGGCAGCGAGTCCAAAATTTCGTCGCGCCTACAGTTGAAAATTATTTGGCGTTTCACTGATTCGTCACCTTAAAGACGGCCACAAGTATTAAAAGAATGCATTGTCGTCGTGTTCTGATATATTCTAAAAGTTTAAAATGTCTAGCTAGTCGGAAAGTCAGTTAAAAATCTTCAATCGTCCAATACAAATATTGGACAAACAAGAAAAAAATTGTACTGACACACAAGAAAAAATCTGTACCGGACAAACAAGAATACGAGCTAATAAAAACGTGGTAATAAATAATGTTTTTACCATAAAATCATTTGGTTATTCAGTTAAATATTAACCAATATTTTTACCAAACACCTATTTTAGATAGAGTAATATTAAATATAATTTGATTAGAATGAATGAACACGATGATAATAAATGTTGTATACCATTCGAATATAGGTACATCATTACGTATTAATTAGATTATTTTTTCGTTATTAATGTTTCCAAATAAATTACTATATAATTGATCTATTTGTGAAATTATCCATGTAGTTAGATATCTAAGTACAAATTTTAAAAAAATCGGAATGAATTTTCAAAATAAAACATAAATAATAATCAGGTACATAGAAATCTGGATCTTAGGCAAGCAGTTTTTATTGCGTAACAGACTAATTTTCGATTTTGATTACATTTAGGTTCAAAGGACCTTTATTTACTTATTTACACATTTAGTCCTCGCGGTTATACAGGCACTTACCTAATTAAGGCGAAATATATTAATAACTTTTGCTAATTGAATTGAACTTTCATTAATGTTAATGTTATGTTGTAAATTTTGAGTATTTCGAAATAAAACAATAAAAAGCTTTCAAAAGTAGAACTTGTTTCCTAAAAGTTAACTACATAAAATAAAAGTTAGCATTCCTACTTTTCCAACAACACATATAATCACGCACCGTATAAAAAGTTGACAATAGGTATAGAAGCCTCTTTCATGCCATTGTTACATTCACCGAAAGTTCAAAACCAGAATAAACTTTTCCATACTTTATATCAGAACGTTGGCAAAAGTAAGTAACCTTTGAACGGGAGCTTTTCGTGAATACGCGGTTGCATATTTACTGTTTGTTTCCGCGAGAGCTTTTAAGTTAGCGACATGTATCTATGTAATCACAGCGCTTATTCTGCAAGGTCTGATACAATAAATAGCGTAATTTATGTGGCGGGCCATAAATAACCCCTGTCGTAGGCGCATTTATGCCTCACTGCCTCCATGATCCCGAAATTGAAAATACACAAAACATTTCTGTCCAGTGATATTCCCATAATTCCCTCTTTATTTTGGTAGATTAGCTTTACATCTAGCTAAATATAAAATTTTGAACCAATTTACCTACCAACACATTAGTATTTTTAGGACCATCGAGTAATCACACGTAGTTTTCATTCATTCATAAACTTGGTATAAGATGTTTATGTCATACAGGTATTTTTAATGCATATTGTTTACCTTAAGGCCGATTTTTCTCAATATAGATCTCATAATAAGTTGGATACAAAAATTTAGAAGAATGAAAAACACTTCAGTTTGTTTATCTAAAGAGATATTCTGTATTCTGTATGCTCTGAATAAAGTAAGGACTATAAATATATTTACTTATCGTACGTATTTCCAATCAGTAATATAAAAAATATACTTCTGTTTTATATTAGATACTTATTTGAAAAATGAATACATATGATTCGCATTGATTGAGTAAACTTACTGGGCCAAATAATAGTCGACCGTTCCGATTATATTGTGTTCATAGCCAAAACAAGTAGGTATATTCTGTGGTGTGTATCAATTCCTTCAACAAATGACTTTCTTTCCGAACATAGTTCAGCAAAATATTTCTGAATTGAAACTTGAACATATTATAGATAATTAGGTTTGTGCAACGAAAAAGACATTAACATATTATATATTATTACAATTACTGCAACTATAATAACTCTCTTTACTACTTTTACGGTATCACAAACGGTCGTTTATTTAGTGAATTTTAGTTACCATGTGCCTCTAAGCTCACCTTAATCTGGCAGGCAGCAAAAATGAAACTGAAATCATCCAATTTAGAATAAAACGGTTTTCCTAAATTTCGTCGCATAGGCATCCCGAGTACCAATGTTCAATAATATACATACGGTGTGGACTCATAACAGACACCTGCTATTTCCCTAGCTACACATCTAGATACCTACTATTGCATAATATAAAAATATTAGATACAATTGATAATATTATAACATAGCATGTTTTCTTTTACATTGTTTGTGTTATAAAATATTTTGGTTAAACAGAAATATATTAAAAAATTTATACCTACAATTTATATCTGAAATCTCACCACCAATAAATCAACTTATCAAAAATAATCATAAAAATAATTCAATTAATATTTTCAATAGTTTTTAAGTGTTAATAGTTAAATGTGTTCGGTTACGGTTAATATTTATTTATTATTGTTGTCTGATAAGTATTTCTAAAACCACTTTAAATAAATCATTAATGGAAGATAAAACAGCGTCAACTCAAAACATGATTACACATTTTTTATAATATAATAGATATATTTCAAATAAGGTCTACATGGCACAGGATGAATAATGGATTATGGTGTTTAAAGCTTATAGTATTACTAATTATGGCGTATGCTTATAAACAAATATTGGTAAATTTATGGATAACTCGACATACCTAACCACACATTAGGTATTAGTTATTATAATTTAATAAAGGTAGATATCAATTTCATTCTAATTCCACTCAAATTGATTAAATTCATCTTACAGTATCATGGGAAAACCTTTGCGTCTAAAACAACTCCTAAAGCAATATTTCTCGCTTTTGATCACATGGGACAAAAGTTTTA
Source organism: Rhyacophila brunnea (assembly GCF_057557595.1). Classification (NCBI taxonomy): domain Eukaryota; kingdom Metazoa; phylum Arthropoda; class Insecta; order Trichoptera; family Rhyacophilidae; genus Rhyacophila; species Rhyacophila brunnea. The sequence continues at coordinate 27,987,595 of NW_028233350.1, forward strand.
CTCAATGAAATTATTGATAAGAAATACCTGGATTACACTATAAATATCTAATTATTGATCCAATGTTATTCATGGGGGTTTTGAGTAATCGAGGTTTTATTATAGTATCTCAAGTAGGTAATAAGTTTAATAGGAAGTATTGAAAATATACCTACTAAGAAGCAAATCAAACACACCAAATGTATGTTGGACTGAAAACTATGAAAAACTTAAAGGATATCTTTCATTAAAATTGTCAGGGGTAAAGAATGATATTACATACTCAATAATTTCACTATAAGGAAGAGTAGAAAAGATAGAACAAGATCATGTTAAGTAGAAAGAAAAAATAAACACCATGCAAAAATACTAATCAAACTATTGTTTGAATAAAATTGTATTACACACAAGACCATGTCCAGATGGCGCGACTCTCACCGCGCTTTACGCGCGACTACCTACCAAAAATGTGCTGCGCCCAAATAACGCGTTTCATTTGGCAATAAACAAGCTAGGTGACGTAATTCACTTATGAATGGGCATTAAAAAGTTCGAGAAAGAACGAGTTCAAGAAGATGGGTCGAGATTTAATATCTCGCGATTTACTGGCAAGATATATTCTTATAGGTATACAAGCTAGGTGACGTAATTTATTTTGAAATGACCATAAAACTGTCGAAGCGATCGCAATTTATTTTGGAACGGCTATAAGACGGTCGCGTTGTCGAGAATCTAGCGAGCGCTTGTGCTTGTCGCGCGAAATATGATACGCCGCGAGTGCATATGGACGGCTTAATGATATCAAATTTACCTGGAATGCGCGCGAGTTTTTACGCGCAAATTAAATTGCGCTATCTGGACAAGGCCTATGAAAGCAAATATACATATTTCACTACAACAGTAAAACAGAGCACACATAACAATAATAATATCTAATATATACATATTACAGTCAGGTAAAATAGAATATACATATAACAAAATACAATGAATCATTAAATTTGAAATGGGTACTTACATAACAAAAAGAAAACACGCAATAAAATTAAATCAACGACAAAATATGAAAAATAAAATTGAGCAGGTACCTATATAGATACTACAAAACAATATCATTCAATGCAGTGCTTGGTGCCTGAACGTATTCACCTCCTCCGATTGGAAAAGAGAATAAATCCTAGAGGAATAAGAAGAGAAATTAGCTTTTTAAAAACTCAACATAAAAGGGGGCATATTTTTTTTTTGCCTTATGGGGACACAAAACTGAAGCATACAGTTTTAAACATAACCAAAAGGTCAGCTATTTATCGAAAACCAAGTTTCAAGTTAATAAAACGTCGAAATTTACGTTGACATCTTTTAATTATTTTGATGTGAACTTTATAATTAAGATAAACGAATCTAAAAGCGAAAACTTGATAAAATATCGGAGCAATCCATGGAGATATTTAAATTGTTATTTTTACAGCATATGAATGATGTATTCATTACCATTACAAAGTAATTTAAAGAAAGGGATGGTTCTAGTCCAATTAGATACAAAAAAAATATTCTGCATTAAAAGGTCGATTTCGACAAATACGGATATTCGGGAAACCAATCCTATAGTGACGCAATGTCGAGCCCGAACAAAATAAGAACAGTCGTGTACTATGAATGGCCAACGTTTGTCCGGCCAAACGTTTTCATCTTTCTTTTTACACTGTTTAGATTTGGCCCATAAAAATACGTGAGTATGATTAATGGCTTCAAGATGTGTTGGTGGAAATGCATGCTAAGATTGTCGTGAACAGCCAAGAGAACGTATATCTCGGCGATCTAAACTATTAAAATAATTATATTCAGAAAATTCTACAGTTCTTCAACAAAAAGGAAAAACAGTAAATACATAGGTATTTGTTCTATTTGAACGGCAGAATCCAAAAAGTCAAAATATGACTAGGTTAGAAGAAAAGAAAAACGAAAAAGAAAAATAACTTTTTGGCATAATTATAGACTGATAAATAGCATAGGTAAGTACTACATACTAAGCATAATTTATTATGTATTACTAATAGCTAAAAATATGGTCAATATTTACCAAACTGGAATAGAAAATTGTTTAATAAAATAAGCATTTGAAAAGCATCATTTTTTTTTATGAATCAATTGATGTTTTCCAAACGACAGAAACGTTATTTAATCATACTCACACATCAATGGTAATATCATAGTCATCGCAGTGTAGGTCGGTACATATCTGTTTTGTTCAAGAAAAAAAATAGTGTTGCAACAAAAACTTTCCCGATTACCAGCGCCCTTAATGTAGAAAGAATCTTTCACAGCGCCTTAAAAGCGTTCTGAGCGGCTCTTTTTTCAGGATTAGATTTGAGAGCTTTTTTAATTATTCTAAGCTGCACATTGACAATGTCCGTTTCAGAATCAAAATGTTTAGGTTTTATAAGCTCCACGAATTCTTCCGGGTAAAAATTATGGAACAAAGATTGACCCTATGGTGGCAGACCTGCGATAGGGGGTGACGTGAGAATAAGAAGATAAGCTAATAATTAAAAAAAAATCCTTTCTGAATCAGATATGTGTTGTTTTTAAGTTGTTTTCCGGTCTGCCATTCGAAAGCTTGTATATCAAATGTTAAAGTTTCTTTACTTCGTGTCGTTAATTACAAAGATTATTTAAGAGCATACATAAGTGAAACGTCAAATAATTTTCAACAGTAGGTGCGACGAAATTTCTCACTCGTCGCCAATCGGAGACCGACAGCCGAGGTGTGTGCACGTCAATTTGTTTTGTCATGGCATCGGAGGAATATATTCTTAAATCGTGTAAAGATGACTAAAAAACTTTACGTATGTTAATAATTAATATACTACTAGCTGAGCCAGCTGGCTCTCGCCAGTCTGTCTCGCTAGGTCTTGCGGACGGCTTGGCGGTATTGTATATTAATATAATTGTGAAGTATGCATAAACGGCGCCATAGTTTTCCCTTCGGGATGGATTTTCATTTACGTCAGACATTTTGACATTTCGCTGATTTGTCAGTTTTACAATTTGCATCTCGTCACTGCCAATACAAATTTGGAGTCATATGCGTAGTCTATTCTGGAGTCAGGCCTTCACAATATCACCTGAAACCACTTCAGGCTGCTAGGCCTGCTATAGCAGTGGATTGATCCTGGTTGATAATGATTTAAATAATATGTATAACACCAATTAATGTTGAATACCTTTCAAATATTTTTGGGTTATATGAGCCAATTGAATGTATATAAGTTCCATTGGTTTAAAAAAATTATCATTTAACAGCCATAAAAAAATGTTACTTTATTAAATTTTGAAATAATATTCTACGGTTGATCCAGTATTGCCATGTCTACTGAAATTTCAGTAGATCAATTGATATTTTTTGCCAATATACTGAATTTTTGATTTTTTTTCGAAATTCAAGAAATCTACTGATATTTGTGTTTCTCCACAATTGTAAATTAACTGATGATTCTTTCAATAATAAACTTGAAATGATTGACGCATGACCTTTTTTGATGTTATACACTTCTAAATTTACATAAAAAGCATTGTAACTCTACCCAAGAGCGCCATTTTACCCATTAATATCATCATTGTTTACAGTAAATTAACATTATTAGTTATTGTTATTCTTATTAGTTTTAAATCATATCTAATAAACCACATTTTTCAAAATCTACTGATATTTTATGAAATCTACTGAATTTTTTGTCAAAATCTACTGAAATTTTAAATTTTGACTTGGCAACACTGGGTTGATCGCATAGTCAGTGTCGCCATGTCTATCTACTGATTTTTTTTAAATTTTGGCTTGGCAACACTGGGTTGATCGCATAGTCAGTGTTGCCATGTCTATCTACTGATTTTTTTTAATTTTGACTTGGCAACACTGGGTTGATCGCATAGTCAGTGTTGCCAAGTCTATCTACTGATTTTTTTTTAAATTTTGACTTGGCAACACTGGGTTGATCACATTAGTCAGTGTTGCCATGTCTATCTACTGAATTTTTAAATTTTGACTTGGCAACACTGCAACCCAGTGTTGCCAAGTGAAAATTTAAAATTTCAGAAGATTTTGAAAAATGTGGTTTATTAGATATGATTTAAAACTAATAAGAATAACAATAACTAATAATATTAATTTACTGTAAACAATGATGATATTAATGGGTAAAATGGCGCTCTTGGGTAGAGTTACAATGCTTTTTATGTCAATTTAGAAGTGTATAACATCAAAAAAGGTCATGCGTAAATCATTTCAAGTTTATTATTGAAAGAATCATCAGTTAATTTACAATTATGGAGAAACACAAATATCAGTAGATTTCTTGAATTTCGAAAAAAAATCAAAAATTCAGTATATTGGCAAATTTCAGTAGACATGGCAACACTGCTGGGTTGATCGCATAGTCAGTGTTGCCATGTCTATCTACTGAATTTTTAAATTTTGACTTGGCAACACTGGGTTGATCGCATAGTCAGTGTTGCCATGTCTACTGGAATTTCATTAGATCTACTGAAATTTTTGTCAGGAAAAGAAGAAATTATGATATTTGTGATGAACAAAAGTCACTTTTTACATGATTTTTTAAAAGACACTTGTGAGATTATGTCAATATGCACGCTTTCACCAAACACAATCGTTGAATTTCATACATTTTTGTCAATCAATGGTATTTTGAAGAAAAAATCAAAAAATCTACTGAACTTTGAAAATGTTAGTTGGCAACACTGGTTGATACCTTTTATATATTTTTGGGTTATAATGAGCTAATTAAATGTATATAAGTTTCATTGGTTCAAAATAAAAATTGATTCAACAGCCTTACAAAAAAAAAAAAAAAGTGACATCATATTTTAAAATTTTCCTTGGTGTCGTAAAACGCCGATATGTCGTACGCCCGCGTTTTAATGAAATGATCAGTTTTAATCGGAATTCGTATAAATGTTATTGTTTATTTGAATATTTATAGTTATCTATGGGTGCTTGTTATAAATGTGAGTTATTATATAGTGCTGTGCATTTTTAAATCATTAGGAGACGTAAATAATATCACCTGTCGTTTTTTACATAAACAACAAATAATGACGTATACTATGTTACCTTGTTTTTAAAAGTGATTTTTTTGTGACTGTGTTAAGTTATATAAAATTGTGCTCACTTCAACTTACAGTCACTCGAATGCATCTCATAAGTAAATATGTGGTCAGTCAATTGAAATACCGTATGTTAGTATACATAGCGTAATAAATTTATAGTGTCAAAAGACTTGATTTCCGTTAGAGGTGTAGAAACTTAACTTAAACAGAGAACTTAATTCATAAAAATTTAAATAAATCAGTTCTAATATGTTTATCGATCAATCTTATTATGATTAGTTTGTGAAAATTGATTGTATATATCGGTTAAAACGCATTTTAAATTTAAAGCGGCCATCTTTGTTTAGTCGGTTCGAGTGTTGCAAACATTGTGAAAAAATAAATTCCCATATTGTCAATAATGTGACGTATGTGCCGGAAAGCTTTAGAGAAACATCAATATTATATCGCAAGATAACTTAAATTCGGAAAACCCTTCCTTTCATACTCTATATGACCTATTTGAATTTTGAACATTCCATAAGTGTGTTTGGCGTTTTAACCCATCGGACGTGACGAATAAGGCACACAATCGCTCGCAAAAACGGGCAAATCTGTAGGATAATAATATATAGGAGATAATAATATATAGGAGATTATTATTAGTAATATAACAATAAACATAACATTGAATGGACGCATGTTGAATTTTTATGACAAATTATATTTCGTTCGGCACGATCCACGCATCGCCTAGTCACGATCTTTTTAGACCATGCCTCAACTGAAGTATAACCTTAAGGTATTAGGTAGTACTTTATTTTAAACTTAGTACCTACGTAAATGGGTTTTGAAATATATGACAGATGTAGGTTTTTGAAGGAAATCTAAAAGAAACAGTGCTATATTACAATAATAAAGGTCACTGAGCGATAAGAGAAGAGTAGTTTACTTTTTTATCGCATGAAGAAAGTAGTCACCAAAGCAAACGATTATATAATTGTAATCGTGCACCAGTTTAATTAAAATTACCTGATATTATTGTATTTTTTTGATAGCTTTCGACACTTTTGATGCTCGTCATGCTCCAGGGTACCAAGACGTACATATTGAATACCGCTGAATACGCTGAGAAAATGATGTCACGAAAACATTGAAGACACGTGACATAACTAAAAATGGGGGTAAAACTTACCTCGGATTGTTGAGAAGGTAAAGAGACGCACACACAATGAGACGGCGCAGCTGCTCTCACGACTGTCTCTTATCTCACCTCACTGGAAAAACATGCATTGTTGGGTTATAAAACTGTAAATCCTTTAGAATAGGGCTGTCAAACTAGTTTAGAGTTTCTTCGTGTCAAAAAAAAAAATACAAATAGTCAGCGTTTTCACTCGCACTGCCAAGCTGGAAAAGCTAGTATATATAGATGGGATTGTAGCGGTTAAAAAGGTATAAAAGCAGAGTTTTTTTCCGCTTACGACGTGCTTTTTAAAATAAATGCCAATTCATGAGCCTTTGTAATATATTTACAATGTTATTATAATAATCGTTGAGATAGCTATATAGATTTAGTAAAACTAGGCTTTCACATGACTTACAAGCACATAGTTATATGAAAATATATGTTAGATAATATAATATACATATGTTATACTTACAACAGTTTTTTACTTAACTTAAAAAAACAATATGTATGTAAGTACCTAAGAATGTACTTAAAGAATTTATGTAAGAAGTAGTTACTTGCAGTGGCGGGTGTTGGTGGACTGAAACAATTCCGGGAAATTTTCTGGTCAATATGCCCAAAATTTTAATCAAGTACTTATATTTTTTGTTTGTAGTTGTTTGAATATATCGATGGGTTAGTCAGGTTAGTGCATATATAAATTTGATAGAATAGAAGACCAGTCTAAATCATAACTTAACGCTGAGAAATCATTCAAATACATCATTCATTCGTTCGAATCATCATATTATATAATATCATACATATTATAATATGCACTCAATGAATATTGCTATTTTACCAAGTTTTTATTAGCTCGTTTTCTTGTTTGTCCAGTACAAATCTTGCAATCGATGTTTAACTAACTTCCCGACTAGCTAGACATTTTAAATTTTAAATTTTAAATGAACACGATGACAATGCATTCTTTTAATACAGTTAGCCATTTTTAAGTATAATTGAATTCATTTTCAGTTAATTCTGTTTTGTATGGAAAGTTAATTCGGAAAAAATCCGCAAGGTGGCGCTTCGATCGAATTCAATGCTTGCACTTTTGCGTAACGGCGTTCGAAGATTTTGAAAAAAGAATGAACTCGCTTTCTTGTTTTTTGTTTGTTTGTTTTTTACTTCATATCAAGTACAAGTTTTAAAAATCTAATATTTCTATGTTATTCAATTAATAAATTTTTGAAAAATTCTTATAATTGCTCTCTTTATTACCCATTTAATCATTTTCTTTCAAGTTGATGGGATAATTCATCAAAAAAATAATAAAAAAAAGTATTTATTAATACATAGAATTGTCAAGTTTATATGATTAAACAGAATTTAAAAACGTGGTATATAAAAAGTTCTTTTTATCTTCTAATTATTTTTGAATAAAAACATGAAACATAATTAATTTTATTGTGGAAATTGAGCTAGGTACTCAAATACGATCAAACATCACGACAGAAATCATTATGAATTCATTTTAACATTTGCAAATTTCTGTGATAATCTATACTTTCTATCGGTATTTCTGCCAGTGTCACGTGAAAGAATGCCATCCCTAGTATCTCATATAATATAATATAGGAGTTGTATGTATTGTCTTGTGGTAAAAATATGGATAGAAAAAAAATATCGCCTGGCAAGCATAATTTTTGTTGACATCCGAAAAAAAAAATGTTCAAGATTTCATACACCTTTTATAGTTATAAAATCTCCAGCCTTGTTTTATTTACAGTTTTCTAGTGATAAAAACCAGCAGTGAGCATATTGCGAACGTTGCGATAAGATTAGGATATTTTTAAACGCGTTTCAGACCATTGTTATGCGAACTGAAAACAAGATTAATTGAGTATTGTTGTGGAGAAATATTGCAGGTAGGTATATACTATACCCACTTCAAAGCGTTGTGCACGTGTGACATAGTTAACATTAAATTTGAAAAATGAATAAGACATATTTTTTCGAGCACGAGTCTGGAAAAGGCTTAACCATAATAAAGACCATAAATTGCAAAGAATTTATGGAGCTCAATAACTACTACAAAATATTACCATGTTCTGAGTGTCGTGTATTTATTTTAAAATATTAAGTATTACAGAATTCCACAGTTTTAAATGAACCATTAAAATTTTGCTTACCTACTTTAAAATAAAAAATAAAGGTAGTGTAAAATATTATAGGCAGTATTAATTTCACTGAATCGCTCGGTATTATTTTTTTTTGATATTTAAGGCGATACTTCAGTGAAACGGCAAATAATTTCCAACTATAGGCGCGACGAAATTTTGGACTTGCTGGCAGTCTGAGAGAGAACGTCGAGGTGTCAATACGTCATTTTGTTTCGTGACGGCGACGGGGGTATTAATACTTAAATCGTGTGAAGATCACTAAAAATGTTACCCATTTACTTTAAAAAGAAAACATGTCAATGAATATATTATTATTGTTACTAATAGAACATTACGTTAAAGTGCCCACCACCACCCGTCATATATGCACAACCGTGGATATGCACGGCCGCTTTCTATGACGCTTTAAACGTGTCTGAAAGAAGTGATTTTAAGTGCTCATTCCGTCCCGAGACGGAGCCGCACGGGACTGATGCTGCAACCATGCACCGTAGTGCTGAAAGAAGAAAGTTAAGAAAGAAAATGTTTGTTTTTGGACTGGCTCTGCTGTCCGCTGACGTTAAGCGCTTTGTGTACCCGCATACTGAGTGTCACGAATTGAAATGGATGAGTCTACAGAAGAGTCGGGACTATCCCGCTCCCCATACGACGCTGCAAATTTCTCAAATGCCGCAAAGTTGGCCTCGGTTGCTACCAGATCTCCATGACCAATTGGGCCCGTGTGAGGACGGACCCTGGCAAACAGCTCCGCTCGTTCGAATTCCATAAGCGGGCAATCCCAGAGGATGTGTTCAACATCTTGGTGGTCATGCCCGCAGGTACAACCCGGCCCATCTACTATCAAGCCAAACTCGTGGAGTCTGGCGGCGAAGTTGCCATGGCCGGTGAGGAACTGGCTAATCCAGTGCGAAGGTTGGAGTCTTCTAGTTTGGTGCCTGCAGAATACGTCTGGAAAAAAACGGTAAGTGTGCCGCCCCTTGGGGGAGGCGGTCCACCTCGCCTGCCATGCCACAAATGCGGTCTTGTACACAATGTCACTTACAGTCTTCCTGTAAGGAACGTCCTCGGATCTCTGCGGTGGTGTCAGATGGACACCGGCGAGTATTGTGCTGATCCCCCTCAAGAGGAGGGTGATCGATCCTCTGACTTGGACGTGCAGATCGAGGGGTAGCACCCCCGCGAGTACGGCAAGCGCGTCAGTAGAAGTTGTGCGGTAGGCTTTGGTAAGCGAGATCAGCGCAAGTCGCTGCCCGCTTAATAGTGCGCGTCTCACGAGAGTTAAGGAGTTTACTCGAGAATGCCAAATGCTGGAGGCGTAACCGGCAATTCCCATGAAAATTGCGCCGTATGCAACCTTAAGGGCTCTAGGCTTAAGTCCCCAATTGCTGCCCGCCATTCGGGCCATTCTCTGATAGGCCGAATTGGCCTTAGAGACGGCCGTCTTGGCGTGGTGAACGAAAGACAGCTTGTCATCAAGAATTACTCCCAGATACGTAACCCTTTCGGAGAAACGCACTGAGGTCTGGCCAAAACGAACCGTGGGCGGCCGTCGAGTTATGTTGACCCGAGAACTACCCCTGAGGAGGACAGCTTCCGTTTTGCTCGGGGCAAAGGTCAGCTTGTTCAGCAACCCCCAATTAAGGATTCTGCCCAAGGCGTCCGTGGCTGCACGCTCAAGTGCCGGTCGGCTGGTCGCCCCAACAAGCAGGAGCAAGTCGTCGGCGTACGCAACGAGCGTGCAGCCCGGAGGCAGTGGCAGGGACAGAACGTCGTCAAACAGAATGTTCCACAGAAGGGGTCCCAGGACGGAGCCCTGAGGACACCCCATGGTGGTCCTCCTGTGAATCAGGCTGGGGCCGGAGTCGTAGGTTATCTCCCTATTGCTGAAGTAGCTTTGAACTAAGGCAAAGAGGTCCCCGGGGATCTGTTTCAGCCTAAGCTTTGCCAGAACCAAGGGCCACCACGCAGTATCAAACGCGCCCGCTATGTCGAGAAAAATCCCGGCAACGAGGTCCTTGCCAGAGCTCTCCACAGAATCGATCACAAAGCGAATCGCATCCTCGGTGGACTTTCCGGGTCTAAACCCAAATTGTCTTTGCGAGATTGGACAGTTTTCCGACAGGTGGGACTCAATCCTGCTGTTTATCAATCTTTCCAATATCTTCCCGAAGACGGGAAGGAGCGTAATCGGTCTATACGCTTTCGGGTCACAAGGAGGGCGACTGCCGGCTTTGGGGATCACCGTGAGATGACCCTTTATCCAGCAGTCGGGGAATATGCCACTACTCATGCATTCTTTGTAGAGTTGCGTGATCTCGTGTGAGGCAAGAGACCACGCCCTTCTCGCTAGCGCGTTATCTATGCAGTCAAGCCCCGGGGCTTTGCCAATCGGGAAGCTTGCAAACAGGATCCCTAGCTCGGACATGGTAGTGGCTGCGGATCGCGGAGTGTTTAAGGGGAGCAGCGCATAGACGCGAAGCTGCTGAAATCGGTCGTTGTCAATGTCGAGCGACTCGTTGTCCTGCGGGATAAGAGCATCCAACAGGACTGTGGCGGACTCTTCAGAGCTATTGGTGAACGATCCGTCGGGGCGCCGTACCGCCGACATGACTTTTCCGGGCCGTAGGCCAAGCTTCATCACGCGGAAGGGGGGGCCCCACGGATCATTGCCACCCATTTCAGTGACGAACTCTCTCCAGTGCACCTTCTTAGCCTTACTGATTGCCTTTTTGAACTTGAGTCTAGTGGTCCTGTAGGTGACCGCAAGCGGATGGTCCGCGTGCAGCGGCCCCTCCAGCGATCTTCGCGCTGCTTGTAAGGCCCTTCTGGCCCTCCTCATCGTGTCTCTCAGTCTTGTCAGTCTCGGCTTCCACCAGGGTGCGAGGTTCGGCGGTCTCGGGGTCGTCCTTCCGATAGTGCCCTCCGCTTTTTCAATAATGAGATTCGTGAGGTCCTCAGCCGCAGCGTGCATGTCCTTTGGCGGAGGGCGCGAGGCCATCCTGTCCAGACCCTCAGCAAACTCGCGGTCAAAACGTACCTAGTCGGTTCCCTTGGTCCTGAAACGCCTCGGCAGTGACTCGCTCACAAGTGGAGCGAGAGACGCGTGGCCCCTCTCGGTCCTGTAGGCGAACGTGATCAGACGGTGGTCGCTTGCTGACGCTTCCAAATGGACAGTCCAGTTCACGACGCGTCCGGCAGAACCATTGGATATCAAAGTGACGTCAATGTGAGATTCCCCATTGTTGGTAGAGAATGTGGCTGGACCATTAGAGTTATTCAGCACCGTCAGGTCGTGAGTTGCCACGAGTTCCTCGAGGGGCGCCGGATTGTCCCGGCCAGACCGCGGCCCCCGGGGGGCCCACAGCCATGATTGAACGTTGACGTCCGCTCCCACTATAATCTGTTTGCCGCGGCATGCAACCAGAATTTTATCGAGCTGCTCGACGCATTTCAGGATGTTTACGCTGAATTTAAAGTAAGAAGAGACCACCACAATGGAGTTCCCCGATCGGTCGGAGACCTCCGCTACGGCAAAGAGTTCGCTCGACAAGTGGGCAAGATGTAGCACCACTAGGGTAGGATTCGCAACGAAGATGCAGGCCATGGACCCCAGGCCGTGGTGCATTACCCGACCCCCACTGAAACCCAGGTTGGGGCCGTAGGAGTAAGGCTCCTGCACCAGGACCAAATCGATGTCCATTTCCCGAACCGTCTTGATCAGCTCCGCCGTTATAGCCTTCCCTTTGCCCGCATTTAACTGACCGAACCGAATCATTGAATCGAATAATCCGTTCGGTTCCGCTCCTGTGCCATTGCGTACTTGCGCGCTGGGCAATCAGGGTCGATCGCTGCATGTTGATGCGGCTTCTTGTGCCTGGCGCAGGCCGGGCACTTTCCGGGGGCCTTAATATTAGGGCATTCAGCCCTATCGTGTCCTTCCTCGGTGCAATGGCCGCATGTGGCGCTTCTCGCCGAACAATTCTTTGCCATGTGGCCGTATAAGTGACACCTTGTGCACTTGACGACGCCACAAAAGTCTTTGGTTGGGAAGGATTCCCATCCCATATATATGCGCCCGTCATTGATGAGCGCTTCCCTCACCTTTGCCGGGACTGATATCACCATGTGACATTTTCCGATTCTGGGGCCTGCCCTGTGGCTCAGTTTAACATGGCGGTATGCCTCCGAGGGGAGACCCGTGACCTCTTGAGTGTTGGCCTTAATGGCTTCCTTAAGGTCGTCCTCCGTCGTCTTGACCGGCACGTTGAATACAATTATCCGCGGGAGCCTTTTTCCTGCGATTTCAGCCCGGAGACCGGCCTCCTTTAGACCAGGAGCGGCGGCCAGTTGTTTGGCCTCTTCCTCGGTTCTGGGGTGAATGATTACCCCACCTCCACGTACCATTCTCAAGCCCGTTATTTGGACTTTTAGTTCCGCGGGCACGATGGCTTTCTTGACGACTTCTTTAGTGGCCGGAGACTCCATTCCTTCTTGTGTAGGAAAAAAGAACACGCCGGGCCTTGCGGCGGTTGTTGGTGGCACAATTGGCCATTCCGGAGAAGTCTGTCTGACCGGCTTGGCGCCTTTTCGAGTGACGTCGCTCCAAGAATACTTGGTTCCTTCACTGACTGCGTCACCAGTGGCAGCGGCAACCGCGTTTATGTAGGAGGCACGATCTTCCAGTATGGCTTTGCTGGATTCAAGCTTGATTGCGAGAGACCAAGTCTCCGCGACGACTGCCTCCAGTTCCATTGTTATCGCCTTAATTGTCGATGTGGGGATATTTCCGTCGCCGGTGAGTAATTCTTTCACTCTTTGGATTGCTTGAGCAACCTTAGTAGCCCCGTTTTGTGAGTCCGTAACATCCGAGTCGGCTATCCTATCCCCGGGAGGGGCAACGCTCTTTGGATTCTTGGCGTTTGGCCTCGGGGTTTCCTCGGAGTCCTGTGGTATTTCCTCAGCCAGGGAACGTCTTTCCTACCTGACCTTTTTGACCTTCTTGTTGGCCTTGGTGGCTGCCGCCTCTTCCTTCTCTTTTCTTTCTGTGGCCGCTTGGCGTTCGGATGCTTTGGCTTTCACGGCAGCTTCCGCTAGGATTTTTTCCGTTTTCAGATCCGCAGCCTTTCGAGCAAGGATTTTCGCCTTTGTGGCAGCCTCCGCCCTAGTTCTCACCGTTTCCTTTTCGGATTTGGTGGTGTCAAGCACTGCATCTGTGTCAGAGTCCTCGGAGGAGGGGTCGGATTGCGTATTGTACCAGTCCTCGGGAACTATTGGCTTATCCCCTCCCGGGGGCGGATCGACTGCAGGTTTTCCCATGCCGTTGCTTTTCTTGTGGAGTTGCTGTGGAGAAGCTTATTATATAATATATATATATAAGATTAGTGGCATAAGTAAATGACTAAAGTAAAAGAAAAAGTAAAAAAAAAAAAAAAATTTTTAAATTAAAAAAAAAATTATATATTTTTTCAAATTATTGAAAAAAATATTTAAAGAAAAAAAAAATGTTATTTAAAAAAAATATTAAAAAACCATTTAAAAAATCCTTTTTTAGAATTATAAAAAAAAATTAAAAAATATTTCTAAAAAATATATATAAAATATATATTCTTTATTAAAGAAACTAGGTAAATGATAATATTCAATTCAATAAAATAATCTAAATTAAATTTAAACTTAAAATATATATGCAAGTAATATTATTAATAAAAAAGTCCCTCGAAGTTTTCGATTTGCTTCAGTAGTTTCGAGAAACTTCTAGAAGGATTTGCAGTTAAGTGTAATTGCTATGCGGATTTCGAAATTCGATTCTTCCAGATCATTCGAGAAAGTTCTGGAAATCGTTCAAATCAAAACATGAATAATTTGCACGTGTTCGGGGAATGGTACAATACAAATTATGGTTTTTTGGAGCTAGAATCGGTTGGTCTGAACCGAATTTCTTCGGACAAACACCAAAACGTTGAGGGCACATACGCCTGTATCCCACAAACAATTTATCACTATAGCCCAAAGGGGGCCTTCACAATGTCACAAATAGCACAAAAAAGACAAAAAAAAATGGTTTTTCACTCGATTCACGAAGAACCTTGAGATTTTCCCAAAACTTTCCGACGACTTCGAATGCAAGGGGGCTCCCGTCGACGCCTGGGAGCAAAAACCGACTTTTCTGAAACACTTTCTCGCGACACTTTATCAAAAAACTAACATTCAAAAAGATTTTCCGGCTTTACGGCTTTCCGGAGGAATCTCTCGGAAAAGTTTTGTATCACCAGGTTGACATTCATGAGCCAAAACAGAGAAACCTTTTTTTTTTCAAAATCGGATGACTTTTCGATTTTTAAAGCACAAAAGACCCGGGAGCTACACGATGTACGTCTTACTCGAGAGTTTGTGGCAAAGCCAGTCGTTACTAATAGAACAATAAACAGAACATTAAATGGACGTATGTTGGATTTATATCACAAATTATATTTCGTTCGGAATGCGTCATTTACACCCACGACCCGCAATCCGCGCATCGCCTAGCCACGATCTTTTTAGACATGCCTCAACCATACCGACCATAAATTGCAAAGAATTTATGGAGCTCAATAACTACTACAAAATATTACTGTGTACTGAGTGTCGTGCATTTATTTTAAGGTATTACCAGTGGCGACCGGTGAGTTATTTTACTGGGAGTTCACTTTTTTTACCTTTTGACTGCCGTAAAAAGGCCTTTGCCTTCATCAAAACTTCACCAAAAAATCAAAAAAAAAACTATTGAGAATATTATCATCAACAATGCCATTTATCATTCAATTCCAATGAAAAAATAGGGCTTCCTCTAATGAGAAGCAACATTTTAAGGATTGGCTTACTTCAATAACAAATTAAGAAAATAGGTGACCTGATTTAATGTGGCTCTTGAAAGCAGTAACTCATCAAAATTGACATTATTAAAGCATGTAGCCGTGATATTTTACGATTTTCACCCTACCACACATATTAAACCCCCCACAGAGCTAGTTTGGAGAGATATCATACTTGATAAACATTGTGAATTTAGTTATCAAACTGAAAAAAACTTGAAGTTTATTTTTAAATTGTACTTCGCCTAAATTTGAGAAATGTTGTCAACATGTGCGGAAATTTAATATACGTACTGTGAAAAGAATTAATTTGTATAATAATATTGAATAAAAATTTCAAACAATAATTGTACGTGTGATACGAGCTGTATTGTTTTAAAACCGACGAAGCCGCATTCGGGCCGGGAGCGACTGAAACAGTCGCTCCGGAGCACGCAGAAAAAATATTTACATATTGCTATTCCACGCGACAGACGACGCTCTTTCTCATTGCAAAGAATCGAACTGGGCGCTTTGGTCGAGCGATGTCGGATATCGCTCCCATTAACATATAATATTTAAAATAGCCGGTTAAAAACACATATTAGAATTTGTTTTTGTATATGAATAAATGACTACGGTAATATATCAGAACACTTTTAATTAATCAAATATAAATGAAATACTTATTCAAAAAAAATAAGTCTTTTCGCATAAATTGAGTGGGTGGGTGTACACCGCTCCAGCGCTCTCAAGGGAGCATCGCCACTGGGTATTACAGAATTCCACAGTTTTAAATAAACCATTAAAATTGTGCTTACCTACCTAATTTAAAAGAAAAAATACAGGTAGTGTACAATATTATAGGCAGTATTGATTTTACTGAATCAATCGGGATTATTTTTCTTTGATATTTAAGCCAGTAATTATTCCTAACCTTCATTGGGTGGAGGAGCTCTTAAAATGCCTAGTTTATAAACTCATGTGGTACCTATCCTTACTCAGGACAGCTTGTGTAAAATGTGCGATCAACTGTAATTTGAGGCCAAAATTTTTCAAGGTTGGTAACCTCTGCCCTTCATACAGACATCCTCACAACCATTCGTAGTAAATACTTAAAAAAATGGTTTCAGTTAAGTATCATGTTCGTGTTGATGCCACACGTAACATCCGATACGGATATTTTAGATAGAACCTTTAGATACTGAGGAATAGATATGCGTCGTTTATGTACGACTTTCTGACTTACATGACTGAAAGATGTGTAAGCCAGAGGCTGGCTACTCGTGAAACAGTCATACATCAACTTTTATGTGCATCTCTCAAGACTTAAACGGCGGTTAAAATTTACGTTTTCATCCAGCCAACGTCTGTCGCGAATGCTCTGAAGATATGAGCGAAGCACAGCGTATTTTGTGAACATTGTTATGGTAGAAACCAGAGGTGGGTTGGAAATACTGTCACCAGTTTGTGTACTCAAGTCTCGGCATGAAACTATCCATACTCATTACGTGTGGCCCAACAAACTTGTTCAAAGAAACTTGTTCGAACGCATACGATGAGATCATCACGACTCGCTAGTTTGTGTTGGTAGACTTTCAATACTATTGACATTAAATGCGCGCCGTGATACACTCAACTGTCATTGGCGTCATTGCTCTCTCTTTCTCCCCAATCGTAAAGTTGGTATAGTGAAGGACAAAAATGGTGACAAGTTCGCGTGACGCCAAATGCTCTATATAATATCCCAAATACTAGTAGTATTTTGGAACAAGTTTCGATACTAAGTATTTTTTTATACTGATAGTAAGTATACTTAGTCTTCAAAATCGACCAGTTTTCCTACCTCTAGTAGAAACGGTAGACCCCTCCAAACCAACTCTCCCCGCACCACACTCGATTTTAATTTAGCGTATCACGAGGCCATAATATATGTTTGGGTATGGTATGATAAAGCATCTGCAGTTTTTTGACGCCTGAAAATGTCTCCAAAGCAGATACTCAAGTCTTGAGTATCGCACTCAAGTGTGCTCTGACTGAGTTTACAGAGACTTCATTAATTAAAAATACCCATGGGAAAGAGAAACACGGAGATGTAACAAAAACAAATGATTCTAATTATTGTTGTTTAATTTAATAAAATGCATTTTTTGTAGTACTTATTCCACTTTTAATCAATAAATTAGGACCGGTATAGGAAATGGATATGGAATGAATATATATTCCGGATAGTTGAAAATGTCTCTCTGAGGCAGACGAAATCGGTCCTAATTTATTGATTAAAAGTGGAATAAGTACCTACCTACTACAAAAAAATGCGTTTTATTAAATTTAACAACAATACAATGCAGTTCCACCATGAATTGACAGTTAACAAAATAAAAGAAATGATTCTAATTAATTACATAACACATACTTAATACAACAAAAGCTAAAACAATACGCTACGTCTTTTTTTGCGAAAAAAGTGAGTCAGCGCATTTTCATATAGGCAATATAGATGGCCTATGTAGAATATTTTCAATTGCGGAATTCAGTATCTACGAAGATATTTACAGAAAATACTAAAATTTTTATATCTACGAAAAAATATTGGTCTAAAATTATCGAGTTTTTCCATCGTTATTAAAAACATATCTGCGTGTGCGTATTTTAATCGGAGGGACTCTAGTCCGTCCACCCTCTAGGATGATTTCGCGTGGGGCAGTCACGGGGCGAGATTGTCCCTACATGGAGGACATAGAGTATCAGGTTCGACAAAGGTAAAAAATAACAAAGGAACTTATTTACCTTCCGTCTACCTGGCTTACTTGGGATAATAATATGTGTACATAATTAATTAGTTATGTTAATTTAGGTAAGTATTTTTTAAATATAAAATTGTCTCAATAATAATATTAACCACCTACTCAAATACCTACTCTATCAAAATGCTACATTGTTTTAAGAATATTCAACACGTC
The DNA here is from genome assembly GCF_057557595.1 of Rhyacophila brunnea. NCBI lineage: Eukaryota > Metazoa > Arthropoda > Insecta > Trichoptera > Rhyacophilidae > Rhyacophila > Rhyacophila brunnea. Next base: position 28,005,821 of record NW_028233350.1, read on the forward strand.
ACACGAAAGCTAGAATAATTATTTTCTAAGTCAATTACAAAATATGACTAACGAGTTCTCACAAGATTTAAAAATAAATCTCACTGCATCTACCCCGTATGAGCTCATGGATTCCCAAAGTTCTATGGAATCCTGATTGTTAATCCATTGATTGGAGCATTCAATAAAATGCCCAACATCAATTTTAGTTACATTATATACTTACTTAATTTGTATTTCCTTATTTTCTAACGTTTCTTTTCTAGATTGCATGAATATCCTCTGGGTTATGGATTCGAATCCGTGATTGAAAAGCTTTCTGTAAATAATTACACTGTTTATTTCAATTGAGAGAGGGTCCCGCCAAAGATTCTAGTCTGGGAGCCTGTGCCAGGATGTGGGGCCATGGCAATGTCACGTGCATTCACCACATAGATACCGAAACAATAATTATAACCCCACAGGAACCCAAATGTAAATTTCTCGTACCCCCGTACTTTAAAAAGCTCACCATGTGAGCGAAACACGTGTCGAAAAAATAATATAATATGTTAAGTAGGTATATGATAAATAAATACCAAGTGATAAACCATTTTTTAAATGTCCATGTAATTTCTATTAAATAAAGCAATTTTACCGGTTTATCACATATGCTATGTTCAAATGTACCTAGGTACAGTGACGTCCCTAGACAAAACGCCGCTCCTGGACAGCGCCAAAATGCCGCCCCATTTTTTTATACAGTATTTTTTATCATTCGTGCACGTATCATTTCTGGTCACCATGGACGTTGAAGGTCAACGAAAGTAAACTAGACATCGTGAACCCGACAAAAATGACAGTCCTGTTGAACCTTTTATGTTAATTAATACATTTTGTTTCCAACCAGTGAGCTGATTTTTTACTGGAAAGATAATTTCATTATTCCTAACTTTAGGTAGGTAGTTATTTACCATATGATTCTCCTCGATTTGCCGCCCTTTGAGTAACTGCCGCCCCCAGGCGACACTCAATCTGCCTACCCCCAGGGGACGTCACTGCCTATGTACTTATATTAAATATTTTTAATTGAAATAATTGGTATAATACACACTTTAAAATCATATTGTAAGTGCTTTATATAATAATAATATGGACTATTTTTATTCAGATAAAAAAGTAAAGCCACCCAATGTATTTATTCATATACGGATAAGAATGCTGAACTTGCCCTATAAATAGTAGTCGTTACCCGGTGACCCCATATTATAAAACCCATCTAGATAATACTTCTTGGAATGCTAGGTCATTCCAACCAGATGAACGAATTATGCATAGGAAATTAATATATTATTATGCTGACATTCAGAGAGCAATCATAGACTTCATTTTTTGTTATATAACTTTGTAGATACGTTCTATGTATAACACACACTATGAAGTCATGAACTGAGTGGATAACCATGAATTTATATATACCTACATATCAGTGGCGAAGGGTGGAGGTAGACTGTTAAGGTCATATATAAATAATGCACACTAAACTTAGTTAATCATACGTATTTGTTTTCATTGAACCATGACTACAAATTGCATATAGTGTTGGTTAGTTTTTTAAAATCAATTAAACCCTGCCTAAACGAAACCACAATAGTTTTAGTATGCTATGGGCGATCCGACAAAAATACTGGATACTTTTTCAGCCATACATACAATTATTTGAATCACAACGTCATTGTTTTCGTTGAATAATAAAGAATACATATTACAGATGTCGTTGGTTAGTATTTTAAAGTTCATTAAGCCCTGCCAAAACCAAACCATAATAGATAAAACATATATCCTTCTATCTATAAAATATCTAAAATTATTTATGATTTAATGTCACTATTTTAGATAGATAGACGAATATTTTTTGACTAGTATTTATCATGGTATGGTTTACACAGGATTTAATTGAAGTTTAAAAACTATCTAATACTATGTACAATGTATAATCTTAGATCAATGAAAACAAATATGTATGACTGGCAAGGTTGTGTGTATTATTTATGTCGGATCTTAAAAGCCTACCCCACCCTTCGGCACTGATACATACTATGTATTTAAATAGAAAGAATTAAATTATATTGATTATATAGACAAACTGATTATATATTTATTCATGTATTACTTTTTTATTGTATTTTTAATCGTTATTATAATGTAATTTTTAACATCTGGCAACATACACTTTTTATGACTAAAAATATAATTTAACTCTTGTCGAGAAAAAACACAGTTAACTACTCCTCTTATCTACAAGACATTCGTCCAGCCCAATGATACTCAACCTTTTTTTTCTTCGGACCAAATACATATATTTGTAAAGTAACGCGGGCCGCATCACTACTGGTGTGACGATTATTGAAATTTTAAAAATGATGCATGTTTTTTTTAATTAATCGTGTGAAATAGCAACACTCTTATACCGGATCTGATGTGGACCATAATGACAATCCTCTTCGGGTGTCACTATCTGTGCGTCAAAGTCGAAACGAATCTCAAGATAAACGAAATTCCTGATAATAAATGTGTTTTGGGCCGCACATAAAAGCTTAAAGGACCGCAGGTTGAGTATCGCTGGTCCAGCCAGTTATTTCATATGGTTCAGAGAGTTGGACAGTAACACATACACGTGAGACTGCGTTAATTATTTTCCAGAGAAAAGTCCTGCGAAAAAATGAGACGAATTTCTTGATTGCATGTGGCGACTTGCGTTTTGATGTTTTGCGATAGGCCCAAAGTTCAAACTGGTCAAACGTTCGGGTCTGTGAAAGGTTATTGGTGTCAATTTTTGAGGTTGGAAATATTGGAATCTACTACTTGAGGAGGCTGGGATCCACCCTCGGTCGTATGGCCAATTCGCAACATAATGAATTCTCATCCGGCACAATAAATCTATGTGGTTTCCTCAAATCTTGAGTGTCTCTGTCAATATTTCACCGCTACTGATACACCAATGTATCTCTCAAATTACACCATGGTCATTGGGCCTCGTGGCTTGGTAGTGTTAATAAATAAAAAAGAATGACTGCCAAAGAAGATTTACTGGAAAGTCATAATATAGTTAACTGAAAATTGAAGTATTTTTCTCTATATTTAATAGAGTGGTACTCGTATCTATCACTAGTGTCGTTGAAGGAAGTAGGTCGCGAAGGTTTCAGATCATCAAGAAACTAGCGCAGGATCGCTCATAATGGAAGGAGAATATTGAAAAAGCCTTTTGTGCGATCGTTATCTTCGGTCATCCTGTGAAGAATTAGATGAAATAGTATCCAATTCTAATAAGTATTCATAATAATAATATTATAAAGATTTTCTCCGATATAATAAATAACGTTGTTATTTTTAGAAACATATGAGTAGGTAGTTATGTAAGAAGAAAAATCTATTTCAAATATGGAGTATGTAAATCAATCAAATGAACGTTCGGGTGAAATTGATTTAAATTGGGTATAAAATTGGATTGTTTAACAAGACAGTTTAACTTTTACCCTACTTATATGTCGATATCTTAATTTATTTTATTATACACCCAGGCAGGCATTTGACCACATGTTTGCATGATAGTTTAAATATAGTATTTTTCTCAAAAGCTGAGCTATTTTACAAACTATAATTGTTTATTTCATATTAATTATTTTCACTCACTGCCCACTTAAAAATGTGACAAAATGGAAAGAGCACACACAAATCATTCGTGCTTTTACTAAGTTAAAAGCATAAAAAGCGGTGGCTTTTCATTCGGGAGCTCCAGGTTTGATTCCCGGTGAGGTCAAAATATATTTACATAATCTAATATGTAAATTCCTTAAGGGGAGACATGCTCAGCGTATGTCAAAATGGAGCTTTTGTTCTATTTTCAAAGCATGATCCTGGACATAAATTAAACGTTGTAGATGATCTATTTATATAATTTTGAAGCCTTATTATCCGTTATATTTATTTTAAACATTTGATGACTGCATAAAGTATTTTTATTACATAAAATAGTATTCTTTTGAACCTCTCGCTCTAATGTTTTAGAATATAGTCATATTTCAGTACATAAATGTGCAGTGGTGTTAAGATTTTTTACCTTTATTAATTTTTAAACGCACTTATAAAACCATCAGTATAATTTATATTGACATTATTATAGTGAAATATTTACGATAAAAAATTATATTGATAATCTCTGTGATCCCAAATTTGACAAGAATTAGGCATTTTATTATTCAAAAATGGGCAAGATTAACACATTTGAAAATAATTCTAAAAATACTCATTATAAGCTATGTCTTTGACTATTCAAGTGTGATAAACATCTTACGAATAATGATTGCTTTATAATAATTATTGACCTAAGAATAAGGTAGTGTTTTTTTGAAATACGCCTTTTCTTTTGGCATTCCCCAGTGGTTAACCTACAACATACGGCCGTAGCCATAAATTGGCAAACAATAATTGAAGTAGGGAGTAAAATGATGTTAACGCGCGTGTTTGAACATGTACCGTTTAAAAAAAAATCGGTGAGGTATGTCCAGAATCATGCTTTGAAAATAGAAAAAAAGCTCCATTTTGACCCACGCTGAGCACGTCCGCTCTTAAGGCTGGAAGTTTTGCCACTTTAATTGGGCTCCACGGTATGTTGTGGTGTAATGCTTTCCACGCGGACGGCACACCCGTTTGTGCCCTCATTAATTGGCCTTTCGATAATTTGCATGTTATTTAAATGTGGTAATTAAATAGTAACAGTAAAATCAGATTCGACTTTCCAGATAACGACAAATCAGTAACAATGTTATGATATGAACACGAAACGTCCATATGCGTTTCGGCAAAAAGCGTTGCCGTATTATGGAAATGTTTATTGGGAATACTTTATCCTCTCGTGATTAGAATTATAAAATAAATGTGATACATAGTAATTATAACTGATATTTTTTTTTTAATTCATAATAATATAATTATTCAATTTATATGGTACCGTTCGCACACTTTGACACATATTTACAATTTAAAAAATTTAATTAATGATCGGGGAAACAAATTTTATAAGTTGGCCATTATATGGACGCCATGACGCATATGACGTCACACTAGTGACGTCGCTAAACAATGGATTACATTTGCGTTAATGCATGCAAATTGACAATATTTAGCTTGAAGGTAATTTTACGTTATATGCATACCGCGGTAAATAATAAATTATTTTAAAATTTACAATGAATAAACACTTTTTTATATATAAATATAATACCTATATAGATCGTGTATCTTTATCTGAATCATAGTAGGTACCATCTGAAGCGAAGTGTTGAAACCACGACAATTTACATTGTGGTTGTATGTTGATAAAACCAATTATTTAGCAGTTTATAGGTGGAATTTATTTATTCACCTGATATATTTGTTGTGCACGCCATACCTGTTCCCGCGAATCTTGTGGCAGTTATGATTGACAGGTAAAACTACTATCAACAGTGTGACCATTATTCATTTAGCAAACATTGGACGGAATAATTTATATTACAGGGGAAAACTCACGTAACATTATTATTATGCGCCTTTATTATAGGTATTAAAATAGCTATATATTTTCTAATCATCGTACTCTATTGTAATCTCTATTGCTTTCAAATTATTGGCGTTTAAATACTACTACAATATACGAGTCCCTATAGTAGATAATAATCAAATTCAAATACTAAATTAATGTATCCGAGTCATTTATTAGGGGCATTTATAGTTTATATTATACTGTATTGGTTATTTAGAATAGATGTAGAGTCCTACGTGAATAATAATTATTCTGTGTGCGAAATGTAAAGGAAAGATATCTCTGTCTAAAATCAATACCTTTTAAGACAAATAAAAGATTGGATGTCTATATTTTACCAATTCATCGGTGTTCGATTCGATTTGTTCTTATTTTCATTTTTTTTAAAGTACATTACCATATCACAATTTGAAGGTCATATTAACATTTTTTTGCGAGTTTTAACCACAAGTGCAAACCATTAGGTCATTCACTGGATCAAATACATATTGAAAAAACAATATACATTTATTTGGCCAGCCGCGAGCTCTAACCCACAACCCACAGTTACCTATTTTCATAAAGACGGCCGCTCTGTTCACTGTACCGACGTGGATGTATTTCTTTATAGCTGATATATACATATATATGACTATGTAGTATGGTTCTTCTTCGTCGTGTCGGGTCTTCAATAACTTCAATGTATCGCTCCAAAAGTTGGCGAAAGCAACACCATTTTCCTCGACTTGTAGGATCTCGTCGAAATTGCAGTTTACTGGGCAAGACTTGCATGATAATAGGTGCTCCATGCTTTGCATTTCACCGCACTCGCAGGTTTGGTCTTTGGAGAACCCCCACTTCACCATGTTGTCTCGGGTGCGCCCTACCATGGTTCTCAGTCTGTTTAGGGCTTTCCATGTACTGTAACCGAGACTGGCTCCGGGTGGGAGATGCTCTGCTGTCTTTACACAATCTTCAAGATCCTCAGAGGCTAGGTTCGCCTCCCATTCGGTTAGTCTATCTTCTTCGGGTGGGAGGGTCAGAGGCATAGTTGTCGCCATAAAGCTTTTAGTATGGTTAATTAGGCATATTCAACGCGTTTTTTTTTAAATTTTCAGTCGTATCTCCCATTTTACACCAATTCTTTAAAGCCTTTAAAACGCAAGAAATATAAATCCTCAGGAATATCCCCAAACATTACCAATATTGAATGCACGTTTCGTTTACGTGACTAACTTTAGTTTATATCATGATTCATACGTAACTGTTAAACACATGTTTAATTTTATCTCATATTTCTCCACACTCGTTCAAGAACGAGAATGAGAATTGTTCCTTTTTATAGTCACACCCAGAAGGTAATCCGCTTCCCTTACTGTTGTATTCCTGGTGCAGCCCCTCAAAAAATCAATCCGTTAAGTATCCGGTCAGCGTCGTCTCTCGAATTTATCTTCATTTCCCGATTTCGTGACGTACTGCCCAAACTGGCGGGAAATTTTAACAAAACTTAACCGAGCCTTGATTGGGTAACTTAATGGTTAACCCATTAATAATAAACAATACAATATGGTGACAGTATTTACTTATTAATAAGTCTTCTTTATGTGACAGTCATTTTAATTTAAATAAAGAAATAAAATTATATGAAACTTATTTTATATTAGGTTTCTTTAGAAGAATGTTACCTTGATTAATTGATGTGAACTTCTTCTTTTATATCCGCCCCTTAACTGGAGCATATGGACACCACGCGGCGCCTCCAAGAATCCCAGTCGCTCACCAGTCTTCTTGCTTCGTTCCAGGTCAAACCAGCATCCCGTAGCTCCACCTTATACACTCTGTAGATTGTATTTAGCGGCCTTCCAGGACGCCGGAATCCGGTCGGCTTGAAGAATAGGCAAGCCAGGTTGAAGTTATCTTCTGGCATCCGAAGCACATCGCCAAGCCAGGTCCAACGTCGCCTCTTCACTTTCAGCGTGATGAGAAGCTGCTTGGTGCGTTCTCTTATCTCCTCGTTGCTCTTAAAGTCATACCAACCGCACACCCAGTATTCGTCGCAAACATCTGTTTTCGAAGCTCAGTATACGGTTGCTCTGAGCCTTCGTAAGGTGCCATGATTCGCTACCGTAAAGCAGCACCATCAGAATGCAAGCGTCGAATAGGCGGCATTTGGTTTTGACCGAGTAGGTACAAACGTGATTCCCAGACATTCCGCATCGAGTTGAATGTTGCTCCAGCCATTCCCATTCGGATAGCGAGCTCTTTACTTGATGTGAACAGTAACTATTATTAATTATACATATTAAGTAAGAACATAACTATTATAGTTTCATTACATAAGGACATCCTTCCATTTAATAAAATACACGTAATGATAGTTACAAAAGAGATAAATCAAATTTAATTTATTTATGACGTTACGAAAATAGCTCATATCAATAAAATGGTTGTTAATCACAGTTATAAACATTTTCGGGAGACTGGTTACCCCACTCGCGCGACGTTTATGCTGCAGTCGACGTCCATCAAGCAACATCCGGGGTTCCCCAATATGGTCAACTGCTCATTTCAATACATAATTGCTTTGACCAAAGCATATTTAATACGTCGAAGAGTCAAGGTATTTAAATTCTCTGAAAGTTACCTGTATCGATACTATAATAGAGTTTGATTGCACGAAATATACGTATAATGAGTCAATAAACAAAAATATTGTATATTCTAAATTTTACTAAACTTAACTAGGTACCATTTTTACCACGCTTTTCTTAGCTCGTATTCTTATTTGTCCGGTGGTTGTTTATACAGTACAAATCTTGCAATCGATTTTTATCTAACTTCCCGACTTCTAGACATTTGAAAATTTTAGAATATATCAGAACACGATGCCAATGCATTCTTTTAATACTTTTAGCCATCTTTAAGTAGAATTGAATTCATTTTCAGTTAATTTTGTTTTGTATGAAAAGTTATTTCAGAAGAAATCCGTAACTTATTTTTATAGAATCAATCTATTATATTTATTTGTTATCTTCTTACACGGCGCTACATCCCGGGGTGAGATTTGGCCTCCTCCACAACCGCTCTCCACTTACTCCGGTCTCTCGCCACACTTCTCCAGTTACCGGGTCTTCCAATATGAAGCCAGTCCACTTCTACGGCGTCAATCCATTTCCTTCTTGGGCGGCCTCTGGGTCTCTTCCGTTGGGGTAGCCACTTCGTCATGATCCTTGGCGCTCTAACTTTAGGCATTCTCTCCACATGTCCCGCCTATCGTAGTCTTTGGGACTTACAGTATCTTATGATTCTTTGCTGTTCAATCAGCTCTTCCAACTCGTGTTTTATTCTGTAGTTCCCATTTTCGTATTTTGCGCTTTCAGACAGCTAACTTGTTATACCATGATTATTATTTTAGCATAATAGTATTAGCGCTAACCGACCGTTTACGTCTTATATGACAAATCATTCTAATAATACAATTTTTACTGCGATTTTCAAACTAAACAATATTGACGTACCCAGCTAACACTTAATTAAACGATAAATTTACCATATTTTTCATATTTTACCACGAAAATATTTCTACTATACTAAAAGGTTTTTCAAAATATATACTTAGTATAATATTTTTAATGTAGGTACTTACCTATACATACATATAATTCACAGAGTTCAATAGAACACAAAAACAAAACAAAAAATGAATCGATGCTTGAAAGAGTTACTCTAAATTTCTGACGTAGTAATTGTAAACCTTGTCAACTACTTTATGTTACACTAATATAGAAAGGATTTAATACTAAAATAATTTCATTAATAATAACGAATCGCTCGATGTTGAGTAGACGCTTAAATTTTACTGTACGCAAAAATATCGTGAAATACATTACCCAGTATGTTATGGCACACCAGTTGGGGAGCTCTAATCTATGCAATCACAAACTGGTTTAATATAATATATTTTATGCGCATCTATAATTTGCTGATCATTCAAAATTACTAGCTTAAACATGTAACTTACGGTTGAGTAGTGTTTTTTTATACTAAAAAAATGTTAATCGTAGATTCCTACCTAATAATTTGACATCGTGCCATTTGTAACATTGACACTAGCATTCAAATTTAATTATGTTGTATGTCGTGAGCGCTGGGTGGTAAATTCCGAGTCATCTCACAGCAGTTAAAGCATCCGATCACCTGCCGAATCGATTTCAGATTGTCTGTGACCATACAATATATTAAAATAGTGCATCTACAATAGCCTAATTGAACAGCATTCAAATTTAGTAATGTATGTACGACGTTTGAAATATTTTTCACAAGTTCAGATTGTTTTGACGCCTTAACATAGGTGCCAAAAAAAAGTCACACACATAATATCTATATAATATATCACGGTGATATCACCTTTCTATTAAAACCTCGTAAGTCCGATATTATGGACAAATGAAGTTTGTTCGACAAAATTTAAACAAAAAAACATTTTAAATCATAATATCATAACCTAGGTTATCTAGACTAGTATGCTGTATATTATTCTATCGACAAATTTTAAAAACTCGTAAGTCTCGTGGTTTCAAACATGGAATTAAAACCTTGTATTTCATACCATGTTAGCAGATTCGTCGATTAGAAAGATGTTTAAAATATTGTTTTATTACGTTTTTTCCTTCCCCTCAACATTCTTCTCAAACAGACTTACGAGGTTTTGATAATAAGGTGACGATATAATATAATATATCTCAAAATTCTAGTTAACCGGATTTATTTGGTTAGAATGAAAATGGAAACAAACTATTATGAAGATTATTCACGTGTGACAGCCGTTAGCCACCTGTCTAAAACAATATTACCAAATACCTATATAAAACGAAAATATGAAGACGTATGTAAGAAATTAATACAGGCTGACTTAGACACACTTTCCACTGTGACGACAGGAACAAAAAGATATTGTTTTTATTACGCCCAATCAAAGTGTTTACAACAATATTATAAATTCTTATTAAATTACACACTTTCAAGACGATTCGCTTCTTATCGATTTAGACTGATTATATTATTGACCACAGCCTTGATCAGTAGTTTCTTATCATAAGTCATTTAAAAATGATATAATTTATTTATCATGTGGTCAGTAATTACAAGTATTAAATTGTAATGTATGATCAGATAGTTTATTGTTTTAATGAAATAAATTTATATTCATAATTTATGCATTAAGACGCTTCCATTATTTTTCTAATCGACCACGATGTAAGCTCTGCCTATGTAAAAAATACGTTTTTTTTCAATCAATACTTACGCGTATTAAATTTATTTATTGAGTATAATACATAGTCAATTATCTAATTTTTTTTATTATTAAGGAAACAAACAGTTACATATTAATTACAAAAATTTAAAATATAATAATGAAAAGTTATTGCAACCAGGAAAGTTTCCATAAATCTATGTACCAATATATGCAGCAAACATATGATCATAATCGATTATGTACTAACCCTACCAACAGTATTGTCTCGACAAGATATGCAAATAATGCGATGCACAAGGGTAACAAATTCTAAGGTCGTTAAAAGTTATGAAAGTAAAATAAGTATAGATTTACCTTGGATAGAAATAAACAATCGTTCAAAGGCATGTTAATTATCAATTTTAAATAGACTAATTAATTGTAGAAATTGGATGAAAAAACAGATATGAATCGAAAAAATATACTCATTTCAATAAATTATCAAAGATATCAATTAATCTCATATTATCTACGGTATAATATCAAAATATTCTAATACTCGTCATTTCATTCCATCACTCCATCATTCCACCCATTCCACGACATATTAATACTTTATGGTAGGTACTGTCAGTAATACTGTTCGTGTACTAGTAGCTAAATGGTCTCTTAATATTTTTAGATAAAACTCGACGATTAGATTTTTATTCAGTTTTGATCTCTTCTTCGAGATATGTCACTTTCAAATCTCCTCTAGAATGTGTGCTTCAATTGTATATGCATTAATATAATAAATTGTGTGATGTAATAAAACAATTTGTCTAACGGTGAAAGATTTATCACAATAATCTTTGTTATTAATTTTACAGTAGTTATGAGCTTTAACTTGATATAACGTACGAAGGGGTAACATGTCCGATGAAATATGGTGTGCGATTTATAAATAAGATGGCCAAGAAATCTTTCGACAGAAATACGAAAAAACAAGTTGACAGAGAAAACTTAATCTTTTGAAAAGCTCTGACAGAACCACATATTTTATAAATACAATTAAGATAACACGCGCGTCTGTGGTGCATAGTATACAACTTTCTATAAGTATATATATTATATAATATACGAAGTCTAAACATTATATGAAAGTCAAATTGAGAAAAAATTACTCAGACTCAAAATGCAAATGATTTCAAATTACAAATTCATTATTTACCAAATTGCATACCTAATTAACCAATTTTCATACCACGCGTGCTGCAAGCTTGAAAACATAATTTTAAAATCACTCATATTAAATAAGCAGATATTGCCAAAAAGTTGAATTTCCTGAATTATTCTGGTGAACCATATTATTATATAGACGAATAGTTCGCCAAATCGCAAATAAGTCAACATTGTAACAGAGTCGAGCGATTTATTGGCGACGGTTGGACTAATATAAAAATGACTTACACTATTAATTGTTATAGTTATACAAATGACCGTCATTATCCTAGAATGTTTAAATAAATACTCACACATCATCGTAGTAGATATGACATGCATGCATTATAACAGCGAAGGCGCGCCTCCCTGGGAAGCCGCAGACTAGGACTAGTGTAAAAGTAAGTATGAACAAGAAGATGAATTTGGATTGCCTATTATTGAAACGGAAAAATTGAAAGAATTATCATGCGATACTTCATTGAAACAAAAATATCAGAGTGATCTGAGTACAGAATATAATATGTTGTCAAGCAAAGAAATGCAAGTAGAAACTGCTGCCTTTGGAACATCATATTTATGCGAAATGGAATTTTCTGCCTTAGCTGCAATGAAATCCAAATATCGAGCCCATTTAGTAGTAGAAAGAAAACTATGAGTATCACTCTCCTCAATGACACATAAATTTGATAAACTTTGTATTAATAAACAAGCACACCCATCGCGTTAAATTGCAATTAATTTATAAATAAATAAATATCAATTAAGTTTTTTTTCAATTTTTTGTATTTTAATACATTTCTTACCATTTAAAAATGTATCTGTTTTATGTTATGGGGGGGGTTTTGATTTTTGATTTGAGATTTGAGATTTGATTTTTTTAAAGGGGGGCGTAGTAACATAAAGTTTGGAAACCACTGCATTATAAGTATTATATCAACGACAGGAGTTTATAGATGCGTTAAATATTAATAATTCCGTATGACTATCAATTCAGTCGAGCTATAATCTTCGTGGAATTATTGCGTTCAAGTGCTGTAAAACAAAAAGTTTATACTACTCTCTCCAATAATTATTTATTGTACAAGCTTTCTGTAATTGGTATCGAAAGAATCATTAAACCATTTAACATTATTCAAATAATTAGGTATATATTCAATATACCTACACCATAAATAAATGTATGATAATATTAAGTATCCAAGATCCTGGCAAACTGCTATAATATTTAATTGCTTTCATATTATTATGTGTTAAAGTTGTGAACTATTTTTACTACTTATTAGTCAATTAATAGTGGATGGTTGCAATTTTCTGCTTTTACGTAGATTTATCCAACATAAGTACGTAAGTTTCTACAAAACCCATAAAACTTTTACGTGTCCCAAAATCTTGAAATTGGAAAAAACGATACTGCGATAAGTCAACTAAATATGTTGCAGAGAACGCTGATGCTTTTTGCTTTCCAGAAAAATGGTAGTTTGCAACATACATTATACAGAATAAATTTATTAATCACGTTATGTTTTATTTGAAATTAATTTCAGATATTCTACTGCAAGATATCGTTTCAATTTTATTTATTAATTATTAATATTATAATAATTAGGTAAATATAATAAGGTAAATTTTAAATAAAAGACAATACAATTATTGCACTTAATAAAAATAATTGAAGAGAGTCAGATCTGGATATTATCAATTGAGACAAAAATATAATTTAATCATATATTATAGACAAATAATTATAAATGATAAGATATGAAAACTAAAGGAAAATCTGAGCATTAAAGGGATTCAAATGTATGAAACCTAAGCAAACCTAACATAATTGAGTAAATCAATTGCATTGTTAAATTTGCCATTACTCTGTGATATGGGTGTCTGGTTCTCAAATGGAATATTATTCTTACGCTAAGAATAAATTCATAGGTATCGATATTTCTTTAGGTATGTCTATTAACAAATGTTTTTAATGTTAGATACATTTTTATAATACGAATAACAATATTTTGTGCTGACCAGTTCATGGAGTGTAATATAATATTATGAATAGGTAAAATGAAATTTAATCTTTGACATGTATACATAGATATATTCTGGTGATGTGAAAACTTCTCCTAAATCACGTTTTTAGTTATGTCACTTTTGGTCATCAGTCCCACAATAATTATTGACAAGTTTAATTAGGTATTTTATAAAGTAATATTTAAATCTTACGTGTAAAGATTTTACTTGATTGAAAAAAAATAATGGATAGATTAAAAAGATAATTATGTCATGTGACGTGCATTTTTCATAATTATTTTCGCGTAAAATAAAGAGGTATTTAGGTATATTATATCGATCTTTATTCCACTCTGTGTTAATTCATAATACGTTCACTAGAACAGGCAATAATAATTTGTTTTTGTGTTTGAATGGTTTTTGAAATTCGCAACAAATCTGTGTTATCTGATTCGTTGTTTTTATTTCCAAATGAATGAATTATTCGAATATTTTATTTCTACACCAGTTAATAACGGCAACAATTGTTGACATTTTATTTATCATTCGATCTGTACAATGGTCCGCGCGATGAATTCGTTTACGCCTGATAAAAATACAACAATGCAAAGCAAAATTAGCAAACCCCTACTTAATCATTGAAGTGAATAGAAAACGTGAAGTCTATTGTTTTTGCGATTTCATAATATTATAAATAATACGTATTCATAAAAAACTTCACAGAACTACATATTTCACGCGAAATTACGTCTCTGACTGTTGAAAATACAAAAACGGATTCTTACATCAGATACGCCCACAAAAACAACTCGTTCTAAAATAAATCTGTGTTTGTTTTCATTCCGTCAATCTACTAAAACTAAACGGAGCCAATGTATAAGATTGCTAAGCTTTATATGATAAGTTAGATTATATACTGAAACTATACCTATGATGCTAAATGTTTATGTCAGTAACTCTTAATTACTTTAAAAAATTATGCATTTTTAAATTTTAGTTAGACTTTGACAGAATTGTATAGAAGATATAGTTTTATTAATGGTGTTTTAATGTTTTAACACCAACAGTCGTGCTCAATTTTGTTAAAAAACTTGGGTAGTATTTATGTAGTTCAATAAATAACCTGTCATAAACTGATTTTTAGTCTGTTGGTAATGTTCATATTTTCGATTGTGGGACTTTCTTCAACCAAACATCAATTCTCGTATGCATAGTAAGCAATAATATCATCATTGTTAATGGTTTGATCACTATAATTTATAGCTTGCCATTTTACTAAATTAAAAATACTTTTATTGACAAATCAACGCAGACAAATAATATGTTTTATGAATATGACATATGACATTTCATAAACAAGGAATTATTAGTCAATTTTGAAGAAAATCTTTTGTATAAGGAATTAGTGCACTATGAAATAAATCGCGCGCTCTTAGTGTTGTAGTTTAATGGAAAATAGTCAGTTTTGGCTACAAACACAAATAGTCAGTTTTGGAAAAAAATAGAATAATGTTCATACTGAAAATAGTTTTTAAAAAAAATAATAATTTTCAAAGAGCAAAATCATATTAAAATATCGCTGTTTGGTGGAAAACAAATATGCCAATCGATTCCTGGCATACCAATGTATAATCATGCATACGACGTAACTAATTTTCGTCATTTTTTGAAATAGTCACTTTTGCATTAGAACCCCATAATTATAGACAATACTATTGAAGTAGCGAGAGGATTGTGAGGATTTTTTTGAAGCAGTGAGAAATTGAGGAATACAATTAATTGATAATTAAGTCGTGTATAACGAACGTAACAGTCTTCGAGCTGTATTATTTCTGTCAAGTCATTTAAAACATTGGAAAGTGTAGGCATATCATGGAATGAATACGCATAGGTAGAGTTGGGTATTTCCCGAGAATATCCCAATCTCGAGTTTCGTGATATCTCAAAATGATGAAATTTGGAATTCTCGAGATTCGGGACTTACAAAAAAGAATTCTCGAGATATCGGGAAATTTAAAAAAAACCTGTAAAAATCCTAACATCAGTGTAAAACAGACAAATTCAAAAAAATATGATTTTTTTAATTTATGTAAGACAAACAAAATAGACGTAGGAAAACAAAAATAATTCAAAACATTACTTATTAAAATGGAATTTCAAAAAACACAGACAGGTCAATCGGGTACGCTTTTGCAAAATTTACAAAATTCTCCGATGTTGCAAAAAATGCGCTCATTTTGAGTCGACGTTGGCTTAATTGTGTTAAATGCCTCGATCAGTCTTTGAACGTTTTGTGTTTTCTGTCCACTTTTTTCATATAAAAAATCGTTTTTTCAATTAATATTTGATAATAAAGAAATCTCAAATCCCGAGAAAAGATTCTCGAGATCCGAGATTTCCCGAAATGTTAAAAATTTCAATTCTCGAGATTCAGGATGGAAAATCTCGAAAATTTTTCGAGGATTCCCGTCGAGAAATTCCCAAACCCAACTCTACGTATAGGTACTCGTACTATAACATAATATAGGAGTGTTTTAATTGAGTTAGCATTTACTTGGTAGAATTCCATTTTAAAAGAAATGAAAATATAATTAATATTAAATTCTACAGGTTTTTTAAAAAGGTTTGTCGATAGCTATTTCGGTTGTATCACCATTATCAAGACTATTCAGATAGGCCGTTTGCCTTTGCTTAAATACTATACGCATAGATAGAGACAAAATACATTTTCTTATTCGTTGAAACAATATTATGACTTTCTATAAGTACTTATTATTAATTGTAATATTATTAATACTTTGAAAACCCTAAGTGGGTTTAGTAATATGTAAGGGTTTCGTATATAGTATATAGTTTAGGGTTTAGTAATATGTAGGGTTTAGCAGTATGTAAGCAAAGGCAAACGGCCTATCTGAATAGTCTTGATAATGGTGTTACAACCGAAATAGCTATCGACAAACCTTTTTGAAAAACCTGTAGAATTTAATATTTATTATATTTTCATTTCTTTTAATATAGGAGTGGATTATATTTTGTTCGTAGCGGCGGCTATAGACCGTGAGTATTTGTGAATGTGTATATCAGGATTTTACAGATTTTCTGTATATGTATTTGATGAAAATAGCCACGCAAAAATAATAAAATATTGTAAATAATGAACTAAGATAGGAAAACATAATTATTTTGAAAAAGTTGGACTTTTGGAGTAGTTTGTAAGATTGTAGTCAAAAAATAATTCACATGAATCATCAAAGGATCAATGGCTTATATTCGAGACCATTCGCCCGAAAAGTGATTAAAGTCATTTTAAATCCCACTCAGTCCAACTTCTTTACCTGATTTTTTCTAATAATATTATGCATGTTTCTTAGATGAGTATTTCAAAATAATTGTTTTTTTGTAATCAATAATCCAACATTGATAAACGTTATGAATAGCGGATCCTTTTTTGAATATCTTCACTCCAGAATCTGCTACGCTTCGGGTAAAAAGTTTTAATAGGACGTATTATAATATAATGTATATATACAAAATGTTAAAAAAGAAATAGTAGTTAGTTTTAAAATACGGTTTATTATCCGCCATTTTCATTATTAATTCTATTAAATAAAATTGATGATAGCAAATAGTCTTTCATTATTTGCCTCTTCTGTTAAAAGAATTAGGTTATTTATCACTATGCAGTGTTGCCATATTTCAAATAATTCCAGTGTTGCAAAGTGTCAAATATAATATTATCATTGGATTTTAAGGCGAAAATTTAATAATAAAAAAAACATCAAGAGCAAAGGAACCCTACAAATTTACAGTGCTCTGGCTCCGCTCCTGCTCCGGGTAAAACCCCATTGCTCAACTACTCCCTGCTCCTGTTTCGAGCTCCGCTCCAACGCTCTGATTTATTCAACCAACATCAACAAACACATTATTATAAGTTTTTGTCACTGTTTACTTACGTTAAGATCTTTAAACACAGAAATTCATTATATCTGCAGAGTAAAATGATTTGAACCTAGTTTAAATATTTATCATTTTTTTAGTTTTTCAGTTTTACTTTCATTCATACAATTGCTCCAACTACGATAAGAATATTTATCTTAAATTTTTTGTCTTATGATACATATTGCCTAAAATTGATTTATTGTATTTATGAATGAACCGCGAAACAATTTTTCTACTGGAGATTCTGTAAAATGTTGCGGTCACTTCCAGAAACACTCTACTAATAAATCAAAAACAAACTAAAATAGCAGCGACGCATTTTCGTAATGGAAAACTTTCACAAAATGATAACGCACGGACAAAAGTTTTTATAACATTTTTATCTCGGTTTGAAAAATATGAAAAGCGCAAAAAATGGCAAGGAGATATATCTACGGCTACGCATAGATTATGTCTGATTTACAAAGTTATAAATATATGCACTGCTTGAGACTTTATTTCTGTTATTTGTTATCTGTATTTGGGGAGGTATCACCGTATAAGCTTGCTTTTCCTTCCTTCCTCGACGGCTTAGGTTTAGGTAATTCTTAAAGAGGTGACATGGCTGTTATGCCGAGTCCATACTGGCAACATGTCGCCGGCAACCTCGTTAAATTTTACGATAATTATCATAATTGCTTAAGAAATTTTACGATAATTATCATCCGGCGACATGTTGCCAGTGTGGACCCGGCATTAGGTTAGGTTAGCATACGCTGGCCAAATAAAAATATTTAATAATTCTAGGTAAAAATTTAGGTTGCTCAAAGTAAAAAAAAACATAGGTAAGTACTAACTAGCTGATTTCTAAATCGAGACCTATTTTATCAGTTTAACCAGAAAGACGCTTATTTCTGCTGCATTAATTTGTCTCTATTAATACCGAAATACACCCCATATTCCAAAGAACATAATGTTATCAAAAAGCTTTAAATGCGAAAATCAGTCGCCATGGGTCAAAATTTTTAAGCCGGATTCGGTATATTACTTTATGATAGTCACCTCAAATATTAGCAATATTGAATGTGCGTTTATGTGACGTACACTATGATACAGATGTAGCTATTTAAAATAATGTACACTTGTTTAAGTTTATCCCATATTAATTTATAACTTTATACTTGTTACTGCTTTACACAGAAGGTTACCCACTTCCCATTAATTTTTATTCTCTTATTTCAGTAGGTAAAGCTCAATAAATGAGATAACATTTTTTATTCAATAAATAAAGGATTTATATCGGTTAAAGTTCACCACTGGTACCTACTGCGATAGATGTGAATTAATTACTCATTGTTGTCTACATTTTTTTTAATTATTTTAATTATTAGTTCCATAAGTTTATCAATTTAATATACCAAAAATAATAATTGTACTACAAGGTACACACCTTAAGTATTATTATCACTATTAACCATTTGCAGTATTGAGAATATCGTAGTATAAAAATACCGGTAGGTACGGTACGTTAACATACTTTTTATATCTAGTAGGAAACTTTTTGCAAAGTACAATGACAATGGGTATTTTAGTAATAATAGTAACTAGTTAGGCAACAATTTAAATCCAATTAAGTTTTTTTATTAGCCATTGTTCAGCTAATGAAAAATAAAAGACAGAGTTCAAGCCATCTTTTCAGCGTCTCTACGTCATTGTAAAGTAAGACAATGTAGAGTAGACACTGGTCGTTTCTTAGGTTAATAACGAGGAAAATAGGTATTGTAAAAATACACAACTAAAAGTAAAAATATGTCAAAGTAAAGTAATTTTCTTGCTCGAATGCATTTAAAGAGACTTGTCGCTTCTTCTGCAAGATTAAAAATATTTGGCAGAAAAAATATTCATAAAATACTGGGATATGTTTTTTTTATGATAGGAAGTTTTGTGTCGACCTCCGAAACGATAGAAAACTTTTGTTGCGAAAACAAAATAAACATATCTGATGTCTATTGTATTTCCGCTATATACATTATAATATTATTATTCGTGTATCTACGACAAAATTTGAAATACATATATTGGATAGGTAAGCAAAACATACATAATACCAAAAGTGTCATTTGTACGTGCTACTCAATAAATTACTAAGCGTCATTGTACTAATTGTAGACGTCATCATTTGAAAAAAGATACTACTATAAGTAGGTAAATTAAATCCAACTAATTATCAGATTCACGAAAACGTTAGTTAATTATTTATATATTCATACAACCATCCAATTTGTATGGTGATCACAGGATAAGTGTTTTAGTTTTATTATTAATAAATATTTGTTAGAGGTGTGATTCCCGACCTATTTCGTAAAATTTCGGGAACCTCTAAATGACTGACACGCGCGTAATAATATTAGGTTCTACGTCATTTTTACTTTTACTGTTTACAAACAAACAATCTGTATCTAGGTCTTTGATAACTTCCGTCGTGTTAACTGCCAAATTATTCTTAGCGGAATTATATTATATTAACACAAATAAAGTACCCATTATACATACTTTTATAAGTACCTATCAGGATCGATTTTACTGGTTGAGAATTATTGCTAAATGGACGAAACCGGTCCTGACCTTTATTTTTATAGTTTTTTTCTAAATTTTAATCAATAAGTAAATATTTATTTTGTATTAAACTATAATACTTACGTAAATCTATCTAAGGTGATTTTTTTATAAATACATAGCATGAAAACCATCATTAAAAAAGGTTTTACTGAATAATTACAAAAATGATGAAATTTACTCTTTTTGCAAACTTGACATTTATAGCAAAAACTGATTGAGAATTACTCTACTAAAGATATAAAAAAGAATTTTATAACCAGACAGTTTTTGAATCCTGTTTTATATTAATTAATAATACCTTTGTATTTTTCAGATGGACTTATGTTATGATCATCATGCATCATGGAGTGTACGTACAAAAATTGTTATGTAGTATATTATTGAATTTCTTTTTCAAATATCAAACAAAAGTAATTAATAATTCTAGGTAATATTTATACAGTTGCCATTTATGTAAAGTATTTGTCAGTAGAATTTTGAATAGGTAAACAAAAAACGTCAAACATTATGTCAGATCAATGTCATTGTATTTATATAATAATAAGTACATGGATTATTTAGTGACATTCATACAATTTTAGCAGTGTTTAATAATATGTAGATACTGGGAAGATAATATTATAGTATGTAGTCTGTAGTGCAATAGCCAAGAGAAAACTTGACATTGGCGACACGCCAGTCCACGTAATTCGTACTTTTATTTCGTTGTATCATTTTTCACTTGGTGCAATGACGGATGAATTTTACGCGGAAGTCTAAAACGTGATACAAAATGTAACGGGCCCCACTTAAAAATGATTTATATTCTTCAAGATTGTCAAAAAATATTAATACGTAAATACTTATACTTACATATTTAATTTTATTCACTGGAAACTTTAACAGCATACAAGTTCCAAAAATATCATTCAAAATATCGCACTGATCGTTCCTCTATGCAGTCTATGCTCCACCCTCACGCATTAATCATTTAAAATTTAGATTACTTTGTCGTATTTTCCTGAAGTGATCGTTTTTGTGCAGTATATTATTATATTATGATGTACGTGCTCGGATAAAAAAACAATTAAAGCTTTTATTTTCTCTGAATTCTTAATAAGCCGGTCCCTCCTCCCAAATTCATGTATCACTGACTCTTCACATCGTCAATTGCAGTCGTTCTCAGATGTCGTGTTTTAAACAGTGTATTGATTGATATCTTGTGCTCTTATGTCTTGAGTCTTAACGAATCCATTTACATTAAAAATGTGAAATTTTAATAAGTTATTAGGAGTTTTATTTTTTTGCCTTATACCGCATTTATCGTTTGGTCCTTCCAAAAATGACAGATCAAAAATCCACTGCATTTAACTATATTCCGAGTATTTTTTTACAATCTTAAATTTTGATCTGAGTGAATTTTAATATATATTTTTTATATTATCATTATAAAATTTTGTCTTCACTACACTAATTTTTAATTCAGGTTTTCAAATTATCTAATAAGCTTTATTTAACACTTATTTTCTTTTATTTGTATGTGGGTTTGACAATGGATCGCTGTCATTTCAATTTCAATTTATTTTCAATTTTTTTTTTTAACATATTGTGGACATTACAAATTATAAGTTTAAGACGTTCACAACATGACATTTAGAAACAAAGATATATAAATATAACAGTATTACATAAAAAAAGAGATACATCAGTAGATGAATTAGATAGGTACAAGGAAGTACACCGGATGACTTAAGCAGACCCTATTTTAAGAATTTATAAAACAACATCCACCTAAACTCATTCTCACGTAGGTGGAATATATCAACACCCGAAGCAATTTCGTTGAACATAGTTATCACTCTCCCAATCGGCATTACCAGTGGCAGGTTGGTTCTGCACCTTGGGAGAATAAACAACTGGTGGTCTCTATTTCTAAGATAGTTATCAGGGACACACAGGTCAACACTGCCCAGAATGGCAAAGTTCTCATTTATACCTTGTATAAGTAAAAATACGTAGCTAAATAAAAATTTCTTCTAAATTGCAGACTGCAGTATGTAAGCATGCCTAAGAGAAAGTCAGTTGGATAAAGCCACAGATAGTATCCATACAACCTCAAATAAAGGAGTCTCAAGAATTTCTTCTGTACCCTCTCCACCATAAGGCCAAACTTCAACTGGTGCGGTGCCCAAACAATAGACCCACTCTCAAGTCATATCGATTATTGTCTTCTGAGCAAGGATCCACTATCCATATCACCATACAATTCCGTTAAAGAAGTTGCTAATGTTTCCGAGGTTGTCTATCTTCCCCAATGTCAGGGCACATTTTTTCAGATACCTACTCGACATTTCCAAATACAATAATTGCAAGTCGCAGTACTATTATGTATAGAGCAGTCTACCACCATAAGTAAAATGCCATCGTGAACATCACATTCATCGCATAGCTGCGAATGACTTCTGCCCATGAATACATCAAACTCTAAACAGATTGTATGGCCTAATCTTCCCACAGGACTTTTTTATATTTAAAAAGTAATAATATTTGACGATATTACTCAGGGACTCGTACTTGATTAGGTATGTAATAAGACAATTAATTAGTTATGAAAAGTTGGGGACATACGGCTTGGGTCAATTAACATTAACTTTGATGTGACAAAAAACAAAAGACAAACAATTCTTACATAAATAATTATCTTGGGTAACTACATATTGGTAAAATTTTGACAAATAGTTAGTGACACGACAAGAACCTAATATTTTCCAAAAGCAATCAATCAAATAAAACATGGATTGTTAGGCAAATATTTATAGTGCCGTTGTTGACAAAAAATACAGTGGGCATAAAAAAATGTTCTCAGCAAACAAATAGCAAGCAAATAACTAAGATGAATGGGAAGAAGGTGAAATGGTTTTGTTATTTTCTCTGTAAATATTTCTGAGAATTCTCTGATTTTTTACATAATATTGCATTCGTATTACAGACATCATGTAGTGATTGATTGATGTAGATTGTCAGCGATTATGTTCAAAATATAAGTCAAAAAATATTACGGAATTCAGGAAGTTATTTTAGACATTTTCATGGTTGGAATTCAGATTTCGTTTTCATTGAACGATTGTGTAGGGTAACTGCATTAGTCCCCGGACAGCTTCAGTATACGGACAGTTTTGTACAAATATAACGAAAATAAGCAAAGTATGAGAGTTTCATATGAAGGATGACTCACATATTGTGCCTGTATTGTTCCTGGACCAATAAAACTATATTTGTCACACACAAAGGAATTCATTCTATAGTATTACATTAGTAGTGGTGCACATGCTGACTCGAACAAAAAAAATATTCGATTTCTTAAAAAATAATTAGTGAACGAAGGATACAAAAAGTACGTTAAAACTATGATTATTTCATTTATTCGCTTCAAAGATGTTTCATATTATTCAGTAATATGTTCTTGTATATTATTCAATGATAAAAATAATGTATTTTGTTAAATTTAGTTAAATATTTGGTGTCCGGCAACTAAAGTGCAAAATTTTATCTTTTTTTAGTTGTCGGACGCAGTGTCCGGGCACTGAATTTATAAGAGACATTGAGTATTTGTGTGTGTAAAGTATCACATCGAGGCTTGCTTGGTTTCATACAAGTTAGAAAAGGACAAACATAGAATTGTAAATATTTTTAGTTTTCGGACACGATTTTATAATTTTGATCCTGCTGTCCGGCGACTAAAATTCAATATTGAATGACCGGACAAAGCTATTTTCTAATAAATTATTATGTATTTACACAATTATCTCCAATAGCTGGTACGAGTACGTCAAATGCAAGCACCAGTTCATCAAGTGTGAGCAATTTAACATTAAAATCTCATCTTTTTTACCCCAAACCTACTCAATTTGGGAGTAAAAATAGAATAATAAGACACTGTCAATGCACCAAGCGCCATTTCTTCGGAAGCGTAGAGGAAGATCATAGAAGAAAAAGTGAAGGATGACAAAAGTACAGCAATTCATAAATGATTAAAGGTCTTCCTTAGAAAAGAGAAGACAAATAAAAAAAGGAAAGCGAAAAAGGCGATTTGCCAAAATTGTTCCGATGAATTAGAAAGTGATGTTGAGGATAGTTTATTAAAGAACATTGGCTGTGATGGATGTGTTCGTTGGTTTCACCGTAAATGCACGACAATGTCTATGTTATCTTATAGTGAAGCATCACTAAAAGACTTTGTATGTAATTTTTGTTTAAACTTAGACCTACATTAATATGTTTATCACCCGTATAATCACTCAGACACCCGTATTACGTTGAACCCCGGTTCCGGGTTTGTAGGTGTTTAGACATTAAGTCACATATCCAGGCTATTGGGTTGGGGGTATAGCACTGAAGCATTTTTTTCTCTGTAAAACTACTGAAGAGTGCTTGATTCAAGCATGGATTTTTTACACTTAGTTCTCTTTTATATTTATGATTGAAAATAGCACTTGAAAACATTTATTTTTCGTCAGAGAAGGAATTAGGATTAGTATTGAAATTTATTTTAGTGTGTTTGGAAATATAATTATGGTGGCTGAAGTGTTGAACCTTTTTAAAATTATCAATGGCAATAATTTAGTTGCCAGCAGTTCTCAAGTATGTTTTTTTTTTGTAAGCCTGCTTTGCATATTATAGAACACAAACAAAAGTTACACAGTTTGAGATTTTTTGGATGTAATAAAAATTAATGTCAAAATTTGGTCAACTCACTTGAGATGTTTATTAGTTTTACCATTTGATTTATGAAGTTCAGTTTTTTATTTCATTTTGCTTTGCTCAATTTGCACTCAAAATTACTTCGACAGAACTATATGAAAGAAACACATTGAATAAATAAAAATATGTTTTTTTTTCAAGTTAGCAGTTGCTTGAGTGCTCATTGTGAACTATTTCTGCTTTTATTGCATCACTGTATTAACTAAAATTGTTTAAACGTGAAAAAATATTTTTTTAACACCAAAACTTGTCTTATTTTCTATACGAAATAATCTGTCCGACCACTAAAAATAGTACGTCCGGAAACTAAGATTGTGTGTCCGGAGACTAAAAAAACCAACCATTTTTCTTAACATGAGAAATATGATAGTAATTTACCTAAATATAGATTTTTAAAATATTTATAAACCAAAAGCATATATATGTAAACATTTATAAATCATAACATATTTTGTTTTCTTCTAAAAATGGAAAAGATAATCGAAAATAAGGTGAGAAAATAGTTAACTGTCCGGATACCAGTGCATTTACCCTATATCTATGAATACATAATAAGTACATATCTGAGAATGAATTGTACAATGCGGCATAACACTGCATTGAGCTACCTACCTAGTTTATTGTATTAATGCTTAAGGGGGGACATGCTCGTCATAGGTCAAAATTGAGTTTTTATTGTATTTTCAAACCATGATCCTGGACACTTCTTAAACGTTGTAGATAATCTATGTATATAATTTTGAAGCCTTATTATCCCTTATATTTATTTTAAACATTTGATGACTGCATAAAGTATTTTTGTTACATAAAATAGTATTCTTTTAAACCTCTCGCTCTAATGTTTTAGAATATAGTCATATTTCGGTACATAACTGTGCAGTGGTGTTAAGATTTTATTAGTATAATTTATTACGAGATAATTTTTGTAAAATATTCACGATAAAAAATTATATTGATAATCTCTGTGATCCCAAATGTGACAAGAATTAGGCATTTTATTATTCAAAATTCGGCAAGATTAACACATTTGAAGATAATTCTAAAGATACTTATTATAAGCTATGTCTTTGACCATTCAAGTGTGATAAACCTCCTACGAATAATGATTGCTTTGTAATAATTATTGACCTAATAATAAGGTAGTGTTTTTTTGAAATACGCCATTTCTTTTGGCATTCCCCAGTGGTTAAGCTACAACATACGGCCGTAGACATAAATTGACAAGCTAAAATTAAAGTAAGGAGTAAAATTATGTTAACGCGCGTGTTTGAACATGTACCTAACCGAATTTTTTTGTGTTCAAACACGTTCAAACACGCGCGTCAATATCATTTTACCCCCTACTTCAATTATAGTTTGTCAATTTATGGCTACGGCCGTATGTTGTAGCTTAACTACTGGGGAATGACAAAAGAAATGGCGTATTTCAAAAAAACACTACCTTATTCCTAGGTCAATAATTATTATAAAGCAATCATTATTCATAAGATGTTTATCACACTTGAATGGTCAAAGACATAGCTTATAATAAGTATCTTTAGAATCATCTTCAAATGTGTTAATCTTGCCGATTTTTTGAATAAGAAAATGCCTAATTCTTGTCAAATTTGGGATCACAGAGATTATCAATATAATTTTTTATCGTGAATATTTTACAAAAATTATCTCGTAATAAATTATACTAATAAAATCTTAACACCAATGCACAGTTATGTACCGAAATATGACTATATTCTAAAACATTAGAGCGAGAGGTTTAAAAGAATACTATTTTATGTAACAAAAATACTTTATGCAGTCATCAAATGTTTAAAATAAATATAAGGGATAATAAGGCTTCAAAATTATATACTTACATAGATTATCTACAACGTTTAAGGAGTGTCCAGGATCATGGTTTGAAAATACAATAAAAACTCAATTTTGACCTACGACGAGCATGTGGGCCGTTAACAAAAAAATCCTAATTAGGATCGTTTTGAGTAGGTACATACCTAAGTATTAGATATTAAAAAATTTGATTTAAACAAAATCAAATAAAAGTTTAGTTTAGTTTTGTAAATATCTATTTACTAAACTATATAATATTTGAAGATATAGGATACACGACGCACTTTTCCTGACCGTTATAAAATAATTAACGGAATCTGGCTTGACAGCTTTATAGTATACACCTACCTACGTGTAAGTTTTGTGATATTATTCTGGGTTTATTCCTCTATCATTCCTCCGAGTTTTGTCATTATAAATATAATTAATAATAATAATATGTAAAATACCCACAATGGCAGCGTCGTGGGTCGCAGGTTTGAATCCTGGGTCTGGCTAGTACAGATATTGATTTTTAATTTGTGTATGAGTCAGAGTATGGACCTAATAGATTGAGCAAGTAGCTGACATCCATTTCTCGTAAAAGCAAAATCTGTTAATATAAACCTCTACTCTGTGGAGTCCCGTATGACCCTATTAGGATCGGAAATAACTGCTTATTTTTTTTTAATTCCATAAATTATTATCCATTCAGATTAAAATATTAGAGATTTTGCGTGTACCTATCTACCTTTATAATATTTTATTTTTATTAAATTGCATTCGTCATAATATAGAATACCTATGTTTTTTTTTTACTTTTCCGATTCTCATTAGTACATGGTTGGTTATAAAAAATGTGTCGGTAAAACCTGCATTCTGTGTTTATTCCCTGAGAGACTTTTTGCCATTCACCATGGGGATGAAAATGCGCTGAAATTAATTGAAACTCTGCCGGTTCTTGTCTAGTGAGAACTATTATTTCTGACGATGTGATTTTGAGTTAGTGCCCGTCATTTTTTTCTGTACGCCATTTCTTGCGAGTGAACGAATGTGAAAAAAGGGAAAAAAACGAAGAGTGCAATTTTATAATATTATTATCCCTAAAATTGCTGACATAAAATTATCATAAACTATTGCTCCCCACAAGAACATTTAATATAGTGTGGTATTGTGGGATTTTATATTTGGTAGTAAAAAATAAAAATTGTACAATGGATATTTTTGATTTTAACACTTATATTATAAATATATTATAAAAGTAGAATATTATTATCACAATAATTTGTTTGTAAAAAAACATAATAAACATTATCTTACGCAGTCCATATTATCCAAAATTGTTAGATGCGCAATTTTTAAATATATACACGGTAGAAACAGTGAAAATTTATGATAAATCGGCAAAAAATATACGTTTAAGTGTCACTTTCTGACTGCAACACTAAATGGATTTATTTTAATATCTATTATTGATAATATTCAGTAGAAATGTAGATAGTATGCTAGTGACATTAGTTGCTACGTTCATTTATTTAAAAAAAATCTTGTATAAATTGAGTATCGGAGAAATATATTTTAAAATTGGAATATCCGTCGTGACAGAAGTGGGTATCTCAAAATATAATTTAAATAAATATATTACGTAATATTAAAGATGTACATACTCAATAAAGTTGAGTTAATCGAAATATTGCTGTTATGTTCAATTTAAATTAAGAGATGTGGTGACATTGATATATTTTGTAAGTTACAAAGTTTGTCGTAGATCATATTTTGTGTGTAAATAAATACATCGTATTTATACCGTGCGCTCGTTTTCACTTAGTTAGTAGCTAGGTTAGTTAGCCACTTGGAGTTAATTTCATTTGTTTGGACTTCTGACAAATTAGAGCAAGTGTAAACAGTAAGAGGACTAGATAGAACGTGAGAACACACAAGCGTGCACTGTTTCAGTAAGATATATTGAACGAAAACGCATGGTTAGATTGATTATATCAGGGATTATGAGCTGTGACACAGATATTTGAAATAATATTTTACAACATAGTTTTTGTTACTTTATTAATCGCTATCGGTACTTATATAGTACCAATGCACTTAAATACTTAATGACATGAAATATGTCGACTGAAGAAACTTGCAACAAAATCAATTAGTCGAATCAATGGCATCGAAGACTATTGATTAGTAAAATTTAGATATTGTATCCAAATGTCAAATTTTAAAACTAAACGAGCGAAATTTTATTTATTTCTAATGACTTTATTCCATCATATTAGTGGAAATTTATTTCTTGTTAAAAATTCTTAATGAAAAATTGGAGAAACAGACAGATACACAAATTTTATTATTAACTAGCGAGTACCCGGCATGCATTCCAATGCCACTCAATGAAATAAAGTGTGTATCTTAATCCTGTTCGGCAATTCGAGCAATCGGATGAATGGTATAGGAACCATACGAATAAAATAAGATAGAATGAAGAAGAAGAAAAAGAAGATGGTTGTACTAATTCAGAAACCTTCGCGGGCGTGCGCACAACAATTCACCAAAGTTTCATTGCAATCGGATGAATGGTATAGGAACGCATACGAATAGAAGAAGATACAATAGAGGAAGGAGAAAAAGATGGTTGTACTAATACAGAAACGTTCGCGGGTGTGGGTACAACAACTGACGAAAGTTTCATTGCAATCGGATGAATGGTATAGGATATATACATATATATAGATATGGATACCTGATCTTTTGAAAGTGGCTATATCAAAAAATACGCATGTTACACAAAAATACTCAATGAGTGGGATGAATGGTTATCAACTATTCCTTATAAAGAACTTTCGTTGGGCTCTATCTTTGATTCGAGATCCATATGCTGCTAAGTATTTTGATGTAGATATGGTAATTTACATATCCTCATAATAATTGCCTGCAAAGACATGATGATCGCCTGTTACCAATTATCAGTAAATCGGACGATATATTTTTTCATATTACTGAATGGGCCATAATATTCTCTGTCTTACCGTGGAAATGGTAAATTAACTTTTTATATAAGTATTCCTCTAAAAGCCTCGATGATTGCCCGATACTAATTAGCAGTAAATCCTACGACATAAACCTTTTCATATCCCTGAATACATTTTATATATACATATATAAATATATCTGCTAGCTTGGTCAAGAGCATTCGCGTACAAATCGCGCATAAATAAAAGCTTTCCATTGTTTTCCGACCATGTGGAATGACATATTGTATACGGAACTTATTAGTGATTCCTGATGAGCAAAAAATAATAGATACGTAATAAATGTAGGTAGGTACTACAAACAATAATATTACATTTTAATTGGTTCAAAATAATCATAAATGTACAAAATAATTACATATACGAAATAATTTGCATCTTTGTTTACATATATGCGAGTACATACATAATTATTTTACTACATAATCATTGTAAAAGATGAGTGAGTAATACTAATATCATTAATTATTGTATTGATTTTTTACTAAAACAATTGTATATTATTCTATAACTCTTTTGGTTGAATTTTACATAAAATCCACAACGTTCTTCTTAGAACCAGTTCAACTTTTTTTGCAGTAGATGAGTAGTAGGTATTTATTGAATTGCAAACTCAAAAAAAAAATCATTTTCTTTACCACGTGACGTGAGTCACCTTGAAAACTTTTTTGTTTGCATACGTAAACATGATTTATTACTGTTTCCTTTTTATAACCTAAAAAAACGTACCTTTTACGCAATTAACCTCATTATTCGAAAAGGGGTGTGTTTAAAAACAATTTCGCCTGCAAATTACTCTGATCGTATATTATACTTGATGCCATTTTTTTATTAAATTTTTGTATGAAAAAGGCTGAGAGCCATAAATCATCTAGAACGCTGTTGTCCTGAGATATGGACGCTATCACGTCGAGAGCGTCTCTCTCCAATTTTCCGAGAGTAGGTTATAATTTGATTACTTGAAGCATGCAAGTGTTTGGTCACTTTCAAAGGGGTAGTTGTGCCTGTAGACACTACAACAATCTGAGCCCTTTGCCGGTCGATATTCCAAATACATACAAAACGCGTATAAAACATAATACACTTTATAAAACTTCCAAATACTTGAATAACGATCAGTGGGTCTATTCTATACTTATCGAACACTAAATTGATAAATAGTATCAAACTTAGGGTAGGTTTGTATCAAAATATTAGCACTTATTGTAACAATTACACGAAGCCGGTTTTTATTGTTGCAATAAGTGCGATATTTTAACAGCAGCAAGATAGGTGCTGTTAAAATATAGCACTTATTGCAACAATAAAAACCGGCTTCGTGTAATTGTTACAATAAGTGCTAATATTTTGATACAAACCTACCCTAAGTTTGATAATATTTTTCACTTTACCACTTTAGCGGTCGATAAGCATAGAATAGACCCACAGGATCAGTTTCGTTTACTTTAAACATACAGTTTTAACAGTACTTTCATTTGTCTAAAACTTTAATAGTAGACAATACTTTTATTTAACATTTGGACAGATTTTCAAATCCGGTATTTTATTCATACATTATTACCATTATCGATCCCAGGATTGATGAACACATGACATTTTGATGTTTTTTTTTAGAAAATAATTAATTAGAATCTATCCCTAGAAATGAATTTTTATAATGTTTTTGATTTTGGCAAGTAAATAGTTTTATTTTATGATTCTATAATTTCGAAAAAATCATGCACACGTATTATACCTAGCAGTAGCGAAGGGTGGAGGTAGACTGTTAAGATCAACCATTAATAGTGCACATTAAACTGTGTTAATCATACGTATTTGTTTTTATTGAACTAAGACTACAATTTACATATCTTCTTTGCCCATATCCGCCCCTTAACTGGAGCATATGGACACCACGCGGCGCCTCCAAGAATCCCTGTCGCTCGCCAGTCTTCTTGCTTCGTTCCAGGTCAAACCAGCATCCCGTAGCTCCGCCGTATACACTCTGTAGATTGTATTTAGCGGCCTTCCAGGACGCCGGAATCCGGTCGGCTTGAAGAACAGGCAAGCCAGGTTAAAGTTCTCTTCTGGCATCCGCAGCACGTGGCCGAGCCAGGTCCAACGTCGCCTCTTCACTTTCAGCGTGATGAGAGGCTGCTTGGTACGTTCTCTTATCTCCTCGTTGCTCCTAAAGTCATACCACCGCACACCCAGTATTCGTCGCAAACATCTGTTTTCGAAGCTCAGTATACGGTTGCTCTGAGCCTTCGTAAGGTGCCATGATTCGCTACCGTAAAGCAGCACCGTCAGAATGCAAGCGTCGAATAGGCGGCATTTGGTTTTGACCGAGTACAATCGTGAGTCCCAGACATTTCGCATCGAGTTGAATGTTGCTCCAGCCATTCCCATTCGGATAGCGAGCTCTTTCTGCAAAATGCCATCTCCCGTGATGTGTACCCCCAGGTACTTGAAGCTGTCGACGCTCTCGATGCTCTGTCCATCGCTAATCAGAGGGAAATCTGGATCAGGACAGGTGCTATTGCACAAGACGTTGGTTTTCTTCGCGTTGATTTTCAAACCAACGCGAGAGGAGTTGTTATGCAACCTGTCGATTGTCTCTTGAATGCCCTCGATTGAGTTGTCGAATAGGACAGCATCATCGGCGTATTCCAGGTCGCATAGCTTCACCGTGGGGGTAACAGGTATGCCTCGGTCGGGTGGTATTGACTTCCGTAGTATGAAGTCAAAGAGAATGATAAAGAGAAACGGTGCAAGGACACAACCCTGTCTGACTCCGGTCGTGACCCCGAACCATTCCGTGACAGTGTCTCCAATTCTGACACAGCATTCGCTATTCTCGTGCAGGCTTTTGATTATGGCAATGATCTTGGGAGGGATCCCGTATGCTCCCAGTATCATCCAGAGGGAGGGGCGGTGCGGACTGTCGAAAGCCTTCTCATAATCCACAAAACAGCAGGCCATCGGACTGTTCAACTCATGGCTCTGCTGGAGAAGACATCGAAGGTTGTGGATTTGGTCTGCACACGCTCGACCAGGTAGAAACCCGGCTTGGTTTTTCCTGAGGACGTGCATTATTGGGTCCCTTATTCTCATCAAAATGATGTTTGCCAAAATCTTTCCCGGAACACTGAGTAGCGTAATGCCTCGGTAATTGTCGCAGCTTAGAGGGTCACCTTTTTTAAGAAGTGTGATGATTTCACCGTTCACCCAGTCCCTTGGGCAGCGCTCTTCTTCCCACACCTTTGTCATCAGATGAAACATAGGGTGCAGGATTGCGCTCAAGCTGTACTTGAGGAATTCAGGATGAATCCCGTCTCCCCCCGGTGCCTTTCCGTTCTTGAGCCTTTTCACAGCCGATTTTATCTCGGTGTGCGTGGGCGGGCAATCGGAAATGTCGGTCGCTCGGGGAATGTCCAAAAGTAAAGCTTCCGCATATATGTCAAAGGGATCCAAGGGGGGTGGGCGGTTCAGCACTCCGCAGAAATGATTCTTCCAAATCTTCTTGACGCATTCTGCGTCAGACTCTATTGCTCCACTGGGACCACGAATGGCTCCGGGAGTCGGTGGTCGCCTGCCGCAGACTTCACGGGTGATTCGGAAGAGTTTCCTGGTGTCATTTCTGCTTGCTGTGCAATTTACATATGGTGTTGGTTAATTTTTTTTAAATCAATTAAGCCCTGCCTAACCAAACCATAGAAGTTTTGGTATATTTTTGGTGATACAAAAAAATTGTGGACACTTTTTCATTCATACTAACTTGTTTTCGTTGGATTTGGATACATATTACACATATTGTTGGTTATTTTTTTTCAAATTCATTAAACCCTGCCTAAACCAAACTATAATAGATAAATAAATATTATTCTAACTATAAATTATCCAATGTTATGTGTGATTTAATTGCATAATTTTAGATATTTTATAGATAGAAAAGTATTTTTTATTATAATCTATTATGGCTCGGTTTTCACAGAGTTTAATTGAATTTTAAAAACTAACTAACACCATCTGTAAATTGTAGTCTTATTTCAATAAAAACAAATATGTATACCTGACAAAGATTAATTTGCACTATTTATGGCGGATCTTAACACCCTACCTCCACCCTTGCCACTGATACTTAGATATTCTATCAATGACATTTTAAATAAAGAAATATTTCCACCATTTATTACAATTACCGATTTGTATAAATTTAAAAATTCTATGAAACTTTCTCATAAATAATAAGAAAATGAAGTAGATATTTTTAGTCTATAGTCAACAACACTGAATTATTTCAGATGGGAGTCACATGGAAGCCAATTCCTTTTCAATCATGGAATTCAAGATTTAGGGATTTTAGACTCTAATACTTACAACATCGGTGTATCATGTCAGTGGCGCACCCAGGGGGGGGGGCAAGAGGTTCGGCCCCCCCCCCCAAACATAAAAATTATCAGAATGATTTTCAACATTGAAATTGAAAGCCAATAAACTACTTATACATTGGGATTAGACAAATAAAAACATGGCAAAAAATGATTTGTAATTC
Organism: Rhyacophila brunnea; assembly: GCF_057557595.1. NCBI lineage: Eukaryota > Metazoa > Arthropoda > Insecta > Trichoptera > Rhyacophilidae > Rhyacophila > Rhyacophila brunnea. The sequence continues at coordinate 28,040,437 of NW_028233350.1, forward strand.
CCAGCACCCTTTTTAGAAAAAAATCTTAGATTTTAATTTCTAACACACACTAATGTCGGGTTTTTTTAGAAACCCAATCCCTAATGAAACTGTCAAAAAATTCTTGGTGTCCACCCGAATTCCGGAGTGGTGTGGGTCATGGCTGGGGAGGGCTGACAGGGCTCTAGCCTGGAGGCCCGGGCTGTGGGGGGCCCGGCGTGTTGGCTTGACTAGATAAGTGAGATAAACTCACATCATAAATTAGCTTTAATAGTAAAAAAATGTCGCCTGCGGCGCTATTATATTTCATGCTCATGAAAATTTTTAATTATATTATTGTGCAATATATTTTCTGATTCGACAGCTCCATTATTAAAGTAGATGTATTAAAAATCGCTAATATTCACTGTATAAGTAGGTACCCTTAATTTGAACTAAAACACAATTTGAAAAACGTTAATGTAGTGTTTTACACTGCCTTTAATCTTAGTGGTAGGTAGGGGGTCCACCAAATATCCTAACCTGAGGGCCCGTTTCAGGATGTGGGGACCATGGTGTAGCTACACCGAGTGCAATAGACAAAATACCGATAAACGATAAATTAGGCTGTGAAGAAAAAAAAGAGCCTATGGGACTAATTTACAATCTCCTCCTTGCCCCCCCCCCAATATTAAATCCTGGGTGCGCCAATGTATCATGTACCTACATAACGTGTGGTAAATTGGTATATTGACATGAGAGGGTGTGTATTTTATCACTATGAACAAATCCTTACAACCAATTTAGGTTTCTTGTTCGTTTGTAATAAATCCCACAGTATACCTACACGAAGTTAATAATTTTCGGAAGAAAAAAACTGATAATCTCACAATTCATTCATCTGCGAAATCTAAATGACACTCTCTGTCGTATGAAGCTATTTCAAAGCAATTTAGCCAAGTGTGAAAACTTTGCAAGGCCGGACTAGGAAGTGGAGGACGTGCTTTAATTTATCTAGGACAGGTCAAAAGAATAATAATTAATATGTCGCGTTAGATACTTCGTTATTACCCACTGTAAAATGGAAAATGACAAGGTACAACGCGACGAGACTAAAAATGTGTACAAAAGCAATTCTCACGTGAAAAATGCTGGCTTTGTACTTTATATTATACTTAATAATTATTTGTTACGTGATTTCTTTTTAAAATATCTTTATTAAGGAAAATGAGTTGAATATTATGTTAATGACATATTTTATTTGGTTACACATAAGTTGTACGTATGCAGTTCATTGTGGGACACTTATTCGTGCGTCGCAGTACGTGAAACATGAGTTCGTATAACATTTTATCAAATGACGAGTTCTTCGTAGAACATTTCACCGTGGAATACATTTGTACATATCTTACAAAATGCGGCGATAGTTTGCAAATAGTACTGTTCCAATTAGATTAACCTTAACTTAACCAAACCTAACCTAACCTAACCTAGTAAAGACATTCGAAATTCGCCACATGTTGTAGCATACGTACAAATATACGACACGGTGAAATGTTCAACGAAGAACTCGTCATTGATTAAATGTTACACAAACTCATGTTTCACGTACTGCGGCGCACAAATAAGTGTCCTGCGGTGAACTGTTTACGTACAACTTTCAGGATATGATTTTAATTTGGTTTATTTTAATGCGTTGACAATTCACTGTAAGGAATAATTATTAATGTCAGATTAAATAAAAAAGGGTAAGTCTCCAGTAGCAGCATAATGCACATGAGTAACTCCCTAAAATGTTGATATTAAGCCAAATAATGTTTTTATTCTAAAACAACTTTTGAAGTAACTCAATTTACTTTATCAATATTGGTACTCGTAATATAACCATGAAAACTTATAATGTACATTAAACAACCTTACAACTGTGTGTGTACTTAACCCTTTCTTTAAAAAATCGTTTCTCTTTCCTAAATCTTTATCCGCATGTATATCAATGTATAGGTACTTTATGGATTTTAGCTGTTTTGATTTTAAAGTATTGGTAATGTATAAATAGTAATAAAGAACTGTTAATGTTAGCTTTTAGCGTTATAGATGTCACGGAGACTTAAAGCTTTCGAGATGTGGCTGTATAGACACATCCTCAAAATTCCTTGGACTGGCCGGGTAACAAAATAATGTTGAAGTTCTCAATCGAATGGAGAAGGACCGAGAAGTTCTACGTAGTATCAAAACCAGGAAACTAAAGTACCTTGGCCACATTATGAGAGGACAAAAGTACAGAACTTGTCATTCAAGGAAAGATTAATGGTAAGCATACCAGAGGACGACGCCGCATTTCGTAGCTTAATAACCTCCGTGATTGGTACGAGTGCAGCTCCACTGAACTGTTCCGGGTAGCAGATGACAAAGATAAGATCGCCTTGATGGTAGCCGACCTACGCTCGGGGATGGCACAATAAGAAGAAATGTTAGCTTGTCAAATTGACTATTAATTGCCAAGATATCTTCAGGTCAGATACCCGTCATACAAAATTTAATAATGTGTTATGTTTGGCGACGGATGTGATCGTGTCATCTCGGTAAGAAATGGCCGTAAGGTTTAGGCCATAACCACCCATAGGTCACCTAATTATAACTATAAATACATCTGGCACTTAAAATTTAACAATAAATTGCAAAAAGAGTTTTTCAATAATTTAATTAAACGACACGTGTCATTGTTTGTATAAGTATATCATTATTTTAAAAAAAGTTTTCAATATTTTTCTTTGCAGTAGTTAGTTGTACAAGAAATATTTTCGGATAATATGTCCATACAAAAATAGATAGGATTATGATAATATTTTAATTGATTCATTCATTTACTTGTATGGTGGTAAAGTATAGAAAATAAGAGAGAAATTCGAACAGAAACAAAACTACAGGTATCAACATAAAATTACAAATAGCAGTAGGTATAGGTACGCCAGTAGACTCAAACCATAACAATAATTATTCATTAAACTCAGTTTAGCAAGGCAGATAGCATGCAAGGATGTATCTATGATGTATATGGCCTGAACAAAAACGATGCATAAATGCGAGTGAGAAAGTATTCGGCACCCTTATAATCTCTGCGACACGCGCTAGAGTTAAGATGAAAGGTTTACAGATGTGTAGAAGATTTTGTTTGCCAAATCTTAGTTTGTTGCTTAACTAAGCGTCGATAACCTTCGAGCGCGTATTGCTAAAATTGATATTTTTGTGTTAAACATAAAGTCAGTGGTAAATATTTTTAGTTAATTAAGTAGAAAAGATGGTGCTGTGTGTTGTATTAAAATGTGGTAGCCGTACTGATAAGCAAGAAGATGGTATTACGTTTCATATGTAAGTTAATACATGTTAATGATAATTTATTTGTATATTATTATATATTTTAATATCAAGTGACCGTGTTTCTTTAAAATAACTTAAATTATGGATATTTTTACCTAATGGTTGCAATTTGACCGCTATAATAAATACTATATAACGTAAAAAATTAGAAAATTATATTTTAATTCTGAGCGTCCAGTGCGAGCACTTTGGGCGAGCACTAGCGAAATGGTCTATGGTCTCAAACATTTGTATACGAATGCGTTCGCTCGCCCACAAACCAAACGCACGGCACGCAGCTTCATTTAGCAATGCAATGGGTGCCGTTTAGATGTATCTATAGTCTAATGATGCAAGTCTCCACAAAATGCATAGTGATTTGGATGTCACCGTATTCACATAAAGGAGACGGGTTTAATCACAATTCATGAATGATATACGCATATCGGGTATGCCTCCAGTGTTATAGTTAATTAATCATAATAATTGATTATATCTATAAAGTGATCTTGTAAGACGATAACGAACGCTTTGCTGTAGCGGCTAATCTGGATTTTGTGAATTTATTTACCAAAAATGTCATTGAAATATTACTTGGCCATCAAAATTGTTAAGCTTCTAATTACTCCACGACGGTTTAAGGGCTTAGTTAAAATTTAAAATATATGCAAATAGTCTCTTTGAGTCTGTCTATGTAAACAAAATACATTAATATTAAGGGTTAGCCAAATTGGGTAGTCTGACCATCTGGAATATTCAAATCAAGGAAATCAAATTTATTTTATGCGTTCAGTGAAAAACAATATAACTTATAACAGACATGTTCATATTATTTAAATCACGAAGCTAAATTGTAATTAAATTTTGAGGATAAAAGGACGCCGCGTAATTTATGTAAATTAGTTAAATAAAAAAAACTCTATATAGATCTATTACGCTATAAAAACAATGTGATGTATATGAGGAAAGGATAACAAAATAATTACTGCTTTTTGAAAAATGTTCCAGATGTAGGTACGTAGGTAGGTACATATTATAAATAATAATTTTAGCGGTAATGCAAAATTCTAGTCTTAATAAAAACCGTTATTTACATATTTTTATAAAAACTATAAATACGTAATCAATGTACTTAGTACCTAGTATTATTTCACGTTAAATATAATATAATAATACAATGCTTCCCCTTCTTAAAATGATCTATACAATAATTTTAGGTATATAAATATTATTTATATATATGTTATACCGAATGTGCAAAATTAACTATAACATGAAATGGGAAAAATTTTAGCTAATTCATGTAATAGTCAAGCCTGTCGCCTTATTCATGAATTAGGTAAATTTTCTGCTGAGTACATGAATTCGCCAGGGTATGGAATTCTTGAACTGTCAACATGACAGAAGAAAAAGTAAATTTAATACGGATGGTTTTATTAGTTATAATTGGACATAATATAATATTATTATTATTAGGTTAGGTTAGGTTAGGTTAGGATTTGTAATTCTGAATTAAATTATTCAAGTGAATGTCCATTTTGAGGTTAGCTATCAAGTGTCAACAAACTATCACAAACATTCAATCGACCATTGCAAGTTTGATACCCAAGCACGAATGAAATCGCTAAAATACTTTTCAATAAAATTCTTCCGTTATCATATTATAGTTCTAGATTTTTTTTGCGCATAGTAAATGGATATGAACGTCATTGTAGGATTGGTATATTTTTATATTATAATCAATGACATTTGACACATTTGTTTAGTTTGATTAGTTGCAAAAAATACCACCGGAGCGCGATCATCTATTTTGACCATAGATAATATAATACGTACATTTTGACCAATGCATGAGCATTTGATACATTAGTTTAGTTGCAAAAAATACCACCGTAGCGCTCTATCTAATTTGTCCAATACATGAAGTAGGCAGAAAAAATACTGCCGAATTCACGCACTCTTCAGATATTTTGTCTAATTCATGAATAAGGCAACGGGCTTGCATTTTTCATGATTTAGGCAAAATTTTGACCATTTCATGTTTTCTTCAATTTCGCACATTCGGCGTAACATATTATACATATATATATATATATAAAGTATAATCATTTATTGGATAAGGTAGGTACCCATTTACAACATTTTTACAACATGGAGGTCCAAATGCTGGTTTTCAATGCGTGCATGTTATCTACTTGTCTTCTGCATCTGTATAGCAGAGAGCCAAAGGCGTTACAAATGATAAATACTCAAGGGTGTGGATTTTTTATTTTTTAGAATAATTGATGTATCTGCCGAATCTTGAGGTATACTGGCACGACCGCGTTACAAACACTAGAATTCAGTTCTTAGTGATATACTCCTAATGACTATTCACATACCGATACCCTAAGTTCTTGTGGTACATGATGTGTTATGGATTTTGACGTCGTGCCTGATCCTGTCTAACTCTGCAGCGTTGCTACATTATCTACGGATGGAGGAGAATCCCGCGACCTCGTGCTTGTTATAGACTGATAATGGAACTTAACTGGGTGAAGGATGTAATTAATACATTAAAGCATAAGTTTGTACATCTCAGGTTTATCTAATTTATTGTTGTGATTGAACTTCGCATTATAATATTGTGGCAAGCTACCAATCAAAAATAAAATGAATTGATATATTTTTTTAACCTAAATGAGTTATATTGTCTTTAAAATCACACAAATGCGAACATTCAATTCAGCAAACATTATAATGGTGAGTATAATTTACCGCATTGCATTCTAATATAATCAATAACCAACACTACCATCGTAATTCGAAATTCAGTGTCACGGACTGAATATAGTCGGCTTTGGTTTTAAGATAACCGAGTATTTATATGCGCAAACATTGCAGCGATATGGTTTTTTTACCAGTACGAGATTAGATAATAATATGTAGCTATCTGTATATAAATGAGGAAACTTCACATGTAAATGGGTTTTCACCAGCATCTGTCATTTTATGTGATTTTTATTTTAAAAATGCTGGAAATTTAAATGAGAAATACTGCATTTAGGTATATGATTTTATCTCGTTGGTTATCCATATGTAAGTATATTATATTTTATATATTAAAAGTGGTCAAGGTTTTTGTTGTTGGGGTTCTTTGTTCAATATTAAATGTTCATCTTACTTAGTCCACAAAAATATATTGTATAATAATTACTAATACGGCGGCTATCGACAAAAATTGCTTTGTGATCAATCTTGTGGGCATATCTACACTACGGCAACATATTTTGTAAAATAATAATATTAGATCAATATATAGGTATATTATAAATACACAAATAATAATACAACTAATAAATTTATTGTTGAAGTTTGAAAACAGGTTGGTATACTGACAAAAATACGTTACTCGTAGTATACGTTTTATAACTTTGCACTTTTTACTGCACTGATACGCCTAACGCCTATTTTCCTGATTACCTCGCCTTAAATTAGATCAAATGATATTCACTTGTAATTAATACAAGTAATAAATAAATAAATAGATAACATAATATGATGTTTAAAATATATTTTTTGCATATATTACATGATTTTCATCCTAGAGCCAGAGTGCAAAGTTATGAAGCATATCGACTGTGTTTAGGAAAAAGGGCGTAACCTTCGATTTTTCGAAAAGTGCTTTTATTAGATATCAACAATGTATACAACTAAATACATGTTATGTCAAAGGGAAGTAAGCCGCAAATGCCGATTTATTATCTAAATTCAGGTCTTAATTCAGCTTTAATTAAGTTTTATTTTAAGGAAAAAAGCATTTACCCTCAATTTTAATGATTTTCTATATTAACTTATTTAATTATTAGTAGATCGAAAAGATATTACACCAAATCATCAATCATCATGCACCCAATATCTGTGCTTATTTTTTTATTGATATTAAACCAAAATCATTCAAAAAAACATTTTTTGCCTCTCCTGTAAAATTTGTTCTGTGTGGGTTACGCCCTTTTTCTATACTGTATACTATTTGATATACACTACTCTCGGAAGGAAATACCTATCACTGAACCAGGAGAGATTATAATATATAAAATATTTTTAATAAAAATACTCGAAACCATATTATTAAAATATTTAAGAGTTATTATTTGTTTTATATACAAATTTACAATGTAATATCCCAGATATTTTCTCGGAAAACTAAAATATAGATGCGGCACAGTACATACGAAGTGAAGGCAAAATGCACAAAAATGTCTGTTTCACCGCAATGTAAATTTCATTTTATTCAAACATTTTTTCCTCTCTGAGCACGTGCTTATTTCACTTGCTGCTGGAAGGAAAATTCCATCTGGGAAATAGTCAAAGTTTGAAGTGGAAAATTCAAATAACATCTCGCGCGGAATTCCTCGGCTTCCGTGGCTAGGCTTTTAAGCGGTTCACTCACTTGTTCATCTTGCCGAAAGAAAAATAAATGCACTGCACAATTTTACTTTGAATCCCAAGATTATTTCATTCACTTTTCCTGGAAAGCAAGTAAGCTAGCTTGCTTTATTAGTAGGTACATTAATATATTTCATTAGAAAGAAACACTCATGTATTTTTAACCTGATGTCAAATCAAAATTTACTATTAATTTAACTAACAACGGAGTCTGACGTCATATTATGTAACATAATTTTATCAAATAAGTACTTAAATCACTAACTATTCTCGAGTATTACTGATATTTTTTTTAATATCGATTAGCATCATAGTGAAAATAATTTATAACGAATCATTGATTTACTAATCATTACTATTTAAGTATTAGCAATCATAGTAAAAAAAAATGGCAAATATCATTACGTACAGAATATATTTATTTCTTCGTTGTCAACACTAGAGGTGGGAAAACTTGTCGATATTGAAGACTAAGTATACTTACTACCAGTATAAAAAAATACTTGGTATCAAAACTTGTTCCAAAATACCATCAAAATAGGTACTAACTAGTATTTTGAATACTATATAGAGCGTTTGGCGTGCGTATGCGACATAAGTCTCATACTAAACTGGAACTAAAACTTAACTCCACAAATCAGTATTTGAAATATCGGCTTCAATAGAATCGCTGAAAATACACTGAGCTGGTCTTTTTGAAATGTCCCATTTATTATAAAATTTTAAACACATTTTAAATTTATAGGATGTTTTTATGTTATGTTATAATATTCTTGTTAACAAAAAATTAATAACAATGATTTTTTTTATTATAAACTGCGTCACCTCCGTCACTTACCACATTTCCGAGGGAATAATATGCTGCTACAGAAAATTTATGACCTATTGTTCATACATAAGATGATGTCATTCGCATGCATAGACTAATAAATTAAAATATAATTGTATTCGAGTGCTATCTCGCTCGCTATTGAAAGTCTACCAACTAGCCAGTGACTCGCGATGATATCATCACAAGTTTATTGGGCCACACGTACTGAGTATGGGTAGTTTCATGCGATACTTGAGTACACAAACTGGTGACAGTATTTCCAACTCACCTCTAGTCTACACCGGCAACTAACAACTTTTTTTCAAAAGCCTTATATAACGATTGAAGCATTTTGAAATTGCCGATTTAGCAAGAGAAAAAATGTTATTTAAAACAATAATAATATTAAAATACGCATTACACAATTTAATCAAAATCTCGTTAGTGTGTCTAGCCAATTTTCATCGAAATTATTATCTATGTCTAAGATATCCTTTGTCTAATACGGTACCTAATATAAATAATAATTATGCAATATACATAACATTATAAATCAAATTGATTATCAATATGTAAATAATTATTCTCACCTAACTATGTAGTACGCATACATTTTGGAAGTGTCTTTTGAATGGTGGTAATTTCGATTTGAAATTCTGTCAGCATATAACTTGTTTTGGTCACTCTATATAATTATAGTAGAATACATTATCAGTTATCACTATAGAACTAATCTTTATAAAGATTTGGTAAACTGAATACTTCGCTTTATCCCAACTGACCGCCATGCATATATAACCCGTCATCTACTTTCCAATTTCCTTAAAAATACCAATGGTATTATGCAAATGTGATATTCCAATAGTATTTCTTTATAAAGGGTTCGGCTTTATACTCTTTGCAATAAGCACGTAGGATTTCATGCTATCTCTACATAATCTTAATTGTGTCTGTGATTTGACTGGATAAATTTAATGTTCGTACTAATCTAATAAATGTGAATTAAAGGGTTGAGAATAATAATTATAAATTAAAGAAAATATCACCCGTGTAAGACCTTTATTATTACCATACCACCACCATTATTGTAGCATTGTTATCAGTTATCATCCATTGCACGATATAGAATTAACTTGAGTCTTTTCCAGTCTTCTCCACTCGTACCGACTGAAATTTTGCATTTTTTTTTAACCACGTCCGACTCTAATAAGATCACCACCACATCCACAGAGTGGATGTTAGTGTTAATAGATTTTTATTTTTATGGAAAATCGGTGATACCTACTTGCTCAACATTTTAGGTTCGTACTCTGACTCTAAACACAAATTGAAAAACAATGAAGGTACATACTGTGTATTTTCCAGGGACCCACAATATTATAAGCCGACGCGTAAGTGACCCACTCTTTTTTGAAGTTGGCAGGCATTTAATATACTTAACAAAACTATCATCTGGCCCATAGTCGAAATGCTTAAAAAATATGTAGTTTACAAAAATATGACACGTGGCAAAGCAATGTCCAATATATTATATGTAATATTTTATACATGTGACAATGAGGAAACTACATTGGAACATGTGTTAAAAATACCCAACTGTGCAAGAAGCTTCTTTTCGATAACGTGAAGAAAAAGGAGAGTCGGGAGACCGATACTAAGGTAGTTAGACTATCTAGAAAGAGATACAGCATCATTGAGACTAATTTACTGGAGGTAGCCTGCTACAGACAAAAAAGAGATTGGTGATTATGAATTATGATACACCATTTAGGTACCTGACCAAATATGATCGTGCATTATATATTTTGTGTACAAAGTAGCATGTGTCCCTTTTTTATGAAAAATAGGTAGCAATCAAATAAATAGATTTAAAACAAACTACTATTTTTACTTTTTACCCAACAATAATGTAACGCTCATGATATATTATATTTCCTGCAATAAACTGAAATTGTTGCGCTGTGAAATACACTTTAGAATCTTTATATAGTTGGATATACAGTGGAATATATATTGTCAAGAAACTTTGATATTCAAAAAATAAAAAATTTTCACTTCTTCACGCGTTTAGAAAATCTGTTTCCTCACATTATTATGACACGTTCATTGTTTCTTTTTAAGTTAGCTTTAATTTAAAATAAAAACATCGCATTAAAACAGCATAATTTAATAATACCTACCTATAATACTATACCCATGTCATAGCATATTAAAAAATGTCACATTATTATGTAGACTGCAAAATGTTCCTAAAAGTCGTGTCAGTTGTTGTGGAAAACAAAAGTAGACAATTATGAGCACGACAAGGGAAATTAAGAGCATTCGTTTTGTCACTATTTTGACAACGACATCTGACTGGGTAACTTCGTTATTTAAATTTCACGTATTTTCTTTGTTAGATGCTGAGATAAAATATTTTATTTTTTTCTTGCCAAATTAAACGTTTCCAAAGAATATTTTCATGCAGAAAAATCTCTTCGTAATGTAACGGGGTTTTTTAATGGATACACTTCCTCAAAAATAATATTGTTTCGTTTGAAGTTATTAGGTTAATATTCACGCTACCCACTGATTGTCGCCTCATAAAAAATTGGCATGATCTTGTGGCGCCTGAAAACTTAGTCACTGTATTTTAAAACATTCGTTTACTAGCTGTTAACGTTGGAAAACTAAAATTATATATTATCGTCACTGTTCTTAAAGTCATTTTTATTGACATTATAGAGATGGCTATACGGTTTATGCAGTACACGGAGTCTTAATAAATGAGAGGCCCTGTCCGGAAGTTTGGAGTACCATCATATAAGTACATGCCGGGCATAACACGTAAGGATAAAAATCTTAATAACTTGATAAGATAACAAAAAGGGTATGCGATGTAATAAAGATTGTGTTGTTATATAAAAATGGGCAGAACGTCTAGCTAAAAGAATAGAAAAACCATGTTTTTTGAGCAGAGCTTCAATAGCCGTAGTCGTACAATATACCTAAATGCCGTTAGATAGACGAGTTGGTTAAGTTATATGGAAGTTCGTAGCAATGTATTTTACACAGGGTTTAATTGACTTTTAAAAACTAACTATCTGCAATTTTTAGTCTTAGTTAAATTAAAACAAATTCGTATGAATGACAAAGTTTAATATTGTGTACTATTTATGTAAAATTTTAATAGCCTACTGTTCACCACTGATATACATAATTATACCATTTGAATTCATACAATGATGTGAATAGTTCTCGTACTAGACAAAAACTACAAAATGTCTAAAGAAAAGGATGTACCTATTTTGTATATTAATAAAAAAAAATACTCCTCCCTCGGTTCAGCGCCACCAAATTTTACTAATTTTGATTATTAGTATTCTGAAAAAGGGTACCCTACACGGCGATTTAATTATCTAAATGTATATACGTGAACAGCAGATATATAGCAGTGATACAGCATACAATATTAAGATATATATTTTTGCTCGAAAACTGACAGATGTATAGAAAATTCATAGTGCAGTAGAGTGTATTAAAAATGATAATATCTCAACGGAAAATGTCTTCTGCCACTGTGTATATTGAAAATTTGTCCCAAAAGAAAAATAAAGGATAAAGAAAAGCGATCCTTAAAAAGCATTCTTGCGTAGAGATTCTGTGAGTTTATGTGGAATCTTGACACTTATCATACATTGCAAAAGGCATAACAATATATTATTTTTCTTTTCTCAAATGATACGAATTCTTTTCGAATGCCCTAAGCGGAAAATTATTGACAGACGTTTACTGAAGTGAAAAACGAGTATTTGTTTATTGCTTTTAAATTTGATATACGGTTTCTGAAAAATGAAAAATCACCCGATATTATATCGCGTTATTAACGTTCATGAAAAAGAATTTTCCGTCTGTCTGATTTAAAAATAGAACTCGCGAAATTATTGATAAAATTGAAAAAAAATATTCACCGTAAATTTTAGTGCTATGTCATGGCTTGGAGCTTTTTGAAGCGTGGCAGAAGGCGTGAATTGGTAATAAACTCTGATGATTATCATCAAAACTATAATAAATCAATAAACAATTAAAAGCAGTATTAATAAATGTAGCCAGTGTAGCAGCTGTTGAGGTATGTTAATGATTTCATAACGATGTCAGAATTAGCACTGAAGAAGGCATTCATACTAGTGGAAATACATAAACGATTTGACAATACAATATTTATATTTGTCTTTGTCAGGTCACATTATGGAACATCAGTGTGTACTTGTGACTAACGATTTCATACATCTTGGTTGTAACAGTGTGTAAGTGAATAAATAATACTTCGGTATATTAAGACTTTTCAGCATAGTCCCCACAAAGGGGGACGGCGGACAGGATTCTAGCTTGGGAGCCCGGCGTGGGGGTTGACCAGTTAAGTGAGATATACAGACAATAAAAATTTGCTCTAACAGTAATAAAAGTCGCCTGCGACACTATTTTACTAAAAAATATTAACATCTTAAAATATGTGGCTATACGATGTAATTTGATAGGGTATGATTGATTTAATTAAATGATAATTCGCGTGTAGAATTTTAGTTTATAATGTGTGGTTCCTTACTAATAAAAAATGGCTATTTATCCAATATAGCGAATGGTCGCATGTTACTTGGCAACCATAAAAGGGGATTGCGGTCCTTTATAATGTGATGTCGAGTGCCGACAACTTTGATTTATTGAAAAATAGAAAAAAAAAACACTAAAAGTACATGTAATACCCTTAATTATACCTCTCAGAATCATAGGGTTCCTTGGAATACCATTTGGGAAACTCTGCTGTAGATCATTAAACTGCCTTTAATTTTGGCGAAAGGTAGGGGGCCCGCTAAACATGCTGGCCTGGGGCCCACTTCAGGATGTGCGGGCCATGATTTTCAGTCCCGTTTACTATTTCCAAGAACTAAACGCACATTAAAAAAAATTGTAGAGCCTGTGTTTACTTATGCCTCAAAAACCCGGACATAAACTATACGAAACAAACGAGTAGGTACTAAGCATATTCGAAAGATTTTTTTTTATCGTAGACGGCATTAATAGGATAATATAATAATATATTATACAGTTTTAAGCTCTATGGTCTGCGTGGATATTTCAGCACAATAAATTCAACCATGATACAATATTATCGAACATCCATTACGGCGATTAATTAGAGATAGCAATATCTTCCATATTATTATAATGATAGTACTGAATTGGAATGCGGCATTTTTGTCTAGAGAAAAATGGTGAAACTATAAGAATCGTAGGAACCAGAACCCACTCCGCGTATCTGCGTACCTGATGCGTATATTGCATCGCATACAATGCAATACTAAAAATCAACATTCAATCGACGAGCTTAATAATTAAAATTCATACGTTAAGACAAACATAAATCAATTAGCTATCGCTCAAATCTATCAGGTCGATTTACTGCGGAGTATATTTTAATGTGTACTGTGAAACTGATTATTGTAAAGTAACCAATTAAAATTGTGGTCACATCGACGAGCGCGTTTCCATCCGGTCGTACGCGATTGTCAATGGACAGATATATTTGATCTGCGGCTCACATTTGCGACTAGATTATTATTTATATTTTATCATTGGGAAATAATGTTTATCTGTCGTGAACGGAAATATATTTCTTTTGAGAATAACATCAAAATACTGCGAAAAAAATTCCAACCATGTCTATAATATCAGTCGTAGCCTATATCATATTATATTTCATAATTTGAAATAATAAAATCAATAAAGTTATTATATATGAATGTGATTTTGATAATTGTATCGATTTAATATACCTAATTCTCTTTTATAAATCGTCCAGTGTGATTTTTTTAGTAAATATTCCTATTCCTTATTCAGATACGATTAATTGAACCCAGAGGTTGCATATGGTTACGTTTAATTATATGCTCTGTATAAGGGTATATTCGGTACAGTTCGGTTATGAGGAATATAGCGGAAAACACATTATGAAAATACCCGATATACTGGATTATGTGTTAGTTTGGATTAGTTTAGGTTAGGTTAGGTTGGGTTAGGTTAGGTTAGGTTAGGTTTGGTTAGGTTAACCTAACAAATAATTCAGTATATCGGCTATTTTCAAAATGTGTTTTCCTCATAACCGAACTGTACCGTATATTCAAATACCCAAAATACTGATTTTAGAATCCATACAGGAAATGAAAGTTGAAAAATATCCATTTTCACTTACTATGGTTTCTGGTAATTCAAAACTATGTATGTACAAGTGTTCCCTAATTTTGTTACATTGCCGTATAATCTTATATATTACACTGTATATATGAGAATTGCATTTGCCTTTTCCCTTCAGTTATTTCGACAGAAAAAACATACTGTAGGTACCTAGTAGATTTGTACTTGCCGTGGTGTATAAAATATTTTAGATACTGCTCCTTTCTTCCTCTCTCTACATACTATAAATTTAAATACAACATTTAAATTTTAGAGTAACCATGAAATATTCATAAAATATTCTCTTGAATCAATTGGACTGTAAAATTGTTGATCGATTTAACCATTTTCACAAGCAGTAAGAGAGAACGTTTAAAATATATAATTCATTCGGTATCTATAGAAAGAATTAGAATAGCTTTAAACAGAGATGTTTTTTCAAACAGGAGAAATTTGTGTGGTTTGAAATATGTATATATGCAAAATCGGATCGGAAAATAGTCGGCCATGATATATCGATCCGATAACGAACGTTTTAAAAATGTATGTTTAATAATAACGTACGAATATAATGAATTTATATAAAGACATATGCAATCAGAAAATGTATTTTGATAATGCTATAGATTACTACTACTACTTTGATTGTGCAATTTGTGTGATGATGTATGTCTTCCTTCTTCGATGTTCCACTGTGATCGATTGATTAAATCATATAATGTCGTTGTAGTCATTTTCTGCATGTTGAGACTGTTTTATTTTCATTATAATTGGACGTGTTGTTATATGAGAACTAGTTTTTATTAAATATTATTAATACAATAATAATTGGTACGCAAACAAATCAAAAAACTACTATTCATATGCAGACCGGAACTAGATCATTTTTTACTAACACAAATTAAAATAGTAAGTGTATGTCGCATTTGCCATTTCAGCGTATCACTTTCTAAGCAAAATCTTGGAAGACATCTAAATACTTAACATAACGTCATGAACACAGAGTTGGTTTCCTACAAATTATATTATTACAACATTTAAATATTTCTTAATAATAACTCTTTTATATGTCAGGACATCTATAAGCGCGATCCAATTGAAAGTTGAGCTTTCATGGCACGTTGATCAAAATGACATGTGCAATTCAATTGTCAGTACAAAAGCCGCGATGCAATATTGTCACATGGTTGCATGAACACGAGCGAACTCATATCGCGGAGCAAGTACATACGTAAGTTGATAGACCAGTTTGTAGGAGGCGACCTCAATGCTTTCTGCCGACTCTGCGAAGAGATACGTGATTTTGCGAAATCGAAAACTTTTAATGATGTTTTATGGCTGAAGGGGTCTGACTTGTCTTTTGTTTAAGATCCATCTTGCGCAATGGACTGTGCGGCCATAGACAATGAAGTGAACTTGAAGGGACACCCAATTAACTCTGCGGTAAGGGCGCCGTAAAATTTTATTGAAATTAAACGTGATTGTTTTTTGATGGCATCTCTTGAAATTGAGTAAAACTAAATTCTGCCGTTTTATAAACAGAAATGTAGGTGAAAAAAATAAATTGCCATCTTCGCTGCGAAGTGAGTGTTATCTAGATATTATACCCATTATGGATACCTACCTAGATACTACAATAGTGAAGATAAGAATACCCACATTAAAAGATTTATCAACATATCTCTTTTATACTGAGAATAGTTACAAGTCTACTCGGATGAAACACAGATTGAAAAACCGCATGTTTTTTTGCTAGATGCGTGATTGAATCCAAACCCATGGATTGGTAACATAACGATTACGCCCGCGATATACGAATAGTAGAGTATCTGTTTCTTAGCCATGGGTTGCAAGATTGAAGCCCACGCCTGTTTAATACACGTCATATAGTTTGAATTCAAAGTATGTTTAGTTTTATATAATGAACCTAAGCGATAGTGCCCATAGAACGCGTCGAGCGGGCGAAGTCGGCGTATGAAGCGTTTATTCATAACCATAATCACACGTCTCTTGCCGCGCATTACCCTTCACCTATGTAATAAGCGGCCCAAGCAGCACAAAATAATTATTATTACAGCGTCTCTCATAACAAAGCAATAAAAATATTATATTATTTCGGGGCTTGTAATTAATATTTACGACGACATTATTCAACCAGCGAAATATAGGACACGGAATAAAATTAAACAAAGAGATCTCTGTTATTAAATAATTGCTTCTCGCCCGTCGATCGACGACGCCTCGAGCAGCGTGATTTTGGTAGCCGTGTTCAATGAATGGACTTCTTTGTATTTTCATTAAATCGTATCGCCGAGAAGCGAAAAACGGTGACTCATGCGGCAGGCGGGGCACAAGGCATCGTCAAGTCCAGTGTGCGCTGGCGTATTTGATTACGTTGTATTTTCGATGATTTACGCGCCACTTGTAGAAATTTTGCGCGAGCGCCGCACTCGCTGCGTCAATGGGCTTTATGCCTGATAGGTTAAACGAGTGTCAAGAAATGTCTTCAGGAGGCGGTCAAGATTCACGTAAATGTTTTAACTTGGAGAACTGTTGGGGTTGGTAATTTATAAAATGGATTATCATTTGGTATTCAACACAATATATAGATATTTTTTCTACGACATATGTTTCGCTCACTTCGTTTTCAAGTGTGTAAATTTCGAAAGTTACATATGAATTTGTATAGTTTTATAATTTATTATTATTGTTAGTACTGCGGTAGTTGAGGTAGGTATAAAAAGAGGAGATTATATTATGTTGTAGGAAAGGGATAGTTAGTATATTTATAATTGAGTGGAGGGGTGGAAATTTTTAATGGAAAAATCTTCAGCAATGGGAAGCAATTAGTTACGGCTAAAAAATAAATAATGCGATATTATAATTAACATTTTATTTATTTCTAGGTATTGTAAATATTTTTAAATCTGCTATATTATTATTATGTTTTTGGCCATGTCCGATCCTAAGAAGATCATATTGGCCTCCAGTTAGTGGAGGTTTGTATTAACACATTTTGTTTTATACGAGAAATGGATTTCAGCCACATGCTCAACCTATTAGGTCCGGACTCATAAACAAACTGAAAAACAATATGTGTACTTGCCAGACCCAGGATTCAACCTGAGATCCACAACCCTATAGGCCGACGCTTAAGCCGCGGATCCATCGTTTATATATAAGGTAAAATATTTTGTTTGACAAAGTTATGATTATTTTTGATTAGCACGATAACAAGTGACCGAAACACGTGTCATATAAACAATATCTATAATATGTGGTTGGTGAATACCAAGTGATACCCCGTTTTATAAGCCATCATGAATTACTACCAAGTAAAAGCTGAATCTCTTGAAATTATAATTTATTGAGTGCGACCAAATTGTGAGTATGTAGAAAAAAACACACGTGAGAAATTTAATATAATATCTAGTTATATTTAATACGAATCTCAAATTTATCAACAAATATTGATAAAACTATGAAAGCGTTCAAAACGAGCACAAGTTAATGGGACTATTTGGAAGATTGAAAGTGCCAGTCATGCTGTATAAACTCGACGCAATAAGTATATTATATTTTTTTCTTTAAATCCGAAAGCTTAAGTCAAACAAAAAATAATATTGAGAAAATCTACCAGAGAGAAAACCATAGAGTGTGCGAATCGTGCTTTTACCAACAATCTGTGCGCGTTGTTATTTTGTTACTTTGTAAATAAATATGAAACATATTATTATTTCTATTGCGTGTATTCCGTTTCTGATGTTTCGCGGTTTTAGCGCCAGCCCACGACAGAGGAAAGCTAAACCCGTTCGCACAACAAACTTTTGAAAGCTGTGATTGTTAACAAATGTTGCAAAAAACCGAAATGGAACAAGAAACGAAGCATTACACATATATTTGAATTTTGTTATTATTACGAATCATCGAATTCTACAAATTTACAATTCCACAAAGAAGATAAATTTATAATTACATTCTATTCTAAACATTCAACCAATTAAAACAGAATGTCAAATATTCACATATACCTACATACAATAATTACAATGAAATTAAATGAATATTCTAAGAGTACTAACAATAAATTATTAGACACATAACTACTTATTAGTGGCATGTGGTGACTTTAATTCTGTTTTAAAAATAAATATTTATCGACTATTTCCTACATACTCGTATTATATACTTAACTTTTGCAAGGAATTATATCATGGCAAATAGCCGATGAAGTAGTTTGATGTGATTTTTTTCAGACTGGTAGGTAGTTCTGCTATATTTAACATATTTTCATATTATTAACTACTCAATATAGTAGGTATATAAAAATAATCTATTAAGAAAGTCACAAGCAATGTATAAATGGTAATTATATCAATTTTTTCTGATGATGTTCTGCATCTACAGCATTTATGGACCGCGTGCCACGCTACTATACGATTACTACGTAGGTATATAAATATGAAATATTTTTTCAAATACCTTATGTGTTAAGAGCATACATAAGTGAAACGGCAAATAATTTTCAATACTATGTGGGACGTTATTTCGGCCGCGTTGCCATTTGGACAGCGATAGTCGACTAGAGAGCACGTCAATTTGTTTTGTGATGGCGTCGGAGGAATATATTCTTAAATCTTGTAAAAATGACTAAAAAACGTTCCGCATGTACTTGAAAAAGAAAACATGACAATGAATATACTATTATTATTAGTAACATAACAATAAACATAACATTAAATGGACGCATATTGGATTTTTATGACAAATTATATTTCGTTCGGCTCGCGTCATTTTCACAATCCGCGCATCGCCTAGTCACGATCTTTTCAGACGATGCCTCAGCTGAGGTATAGTCTTAATATTTCTTCCGGTCTTGTAGGGACTTTGAGTGTACTATTTATACACAATAACGAACGCATCTTCACCTCTTTGTATTTCGTTGGTTTTTTTGTAGGCACTCAACTGAGCAATAATTATAATATTTTTTAAATTAACTATTATAAATAAGTGTCCGATGTAACTTCAGTATTTAAATATAAACTGACAGCACCATAATAATTTAATACGTTATATTTTTTTTTACTATGAAGTGAAAACTACGGAGAAAAGACAAAAATAAATAATAAGAAATAAAACAAAAATATAAAACTGCCGCAAATTTTCTAAATGCAACAAAATTGGCCTTTATGGTGACAACTTCGACGGCCCAAATGAGCCCAACAGCTTTCTGGATATTCCCAGATGATGTGGATTGTATCATGTATTTTTCCACCACATCGATACAGGTGACAAGACCAAGCTCATAGGGTCTTCCACCGAAGCCACCATGTCCAGTTTGGAATTGACTGGTGTAATGGTCCTGATTAAAAGCAGTAATCTCCATTCGCCTTTTAATATTTGAAAAAAAAGAAAAAGATGGAAGTACCCCATTTTGTCTGCCAGGTTTTCAATGCTGCAACTAGAGTCATAAGACGGTTGTCCATTTCCTCACTGATAGTTCTTCACCATCACGACGAGAAATCACAATATCATTGTCGTTTAGAAGCATTGTGAATGCATCGTGTAACTGTTTATCCAGATCTAATGAGATGACCCTATCTATTACAAATAGCGCATCCGTTTAAGTTAAATCATAGGTCTTTGCTATTAACATCAATACACCGCGCTACCCAATTAAGAGAATGGGACAACTGGACGCTAGGACAATTGGACGCCGCACTGTCGTAGACACGTATACATAACGTAGACGAGGAATTTTAATCAGTTTCTATCTACTTTTTAGTAGTTTTAATTCATTTTACTCTTAAAATAATGTTTTTTATTGAGAATTACCATGCCTAAGGCTTTATATACATATAAAAACTCTTTTTTCATTGGAACTTAAGCATATGCACGATTAGATCATTATTTACGAGTGCATATTTAAATTCTCACCAACTATTAAATCATAATATTATAAATTAAATATAAATAATAATATTAAATATTTTTTTAAATCACCTATAAGTACCTAACGTATATTTATTTTCGAATTGCGTGACGTCCAGTTGTCCCGGCGCAAGTCATCCTAGACCCCCACTTATACTGATAACATGCTTGTAACGTAGGCGACTATCCCCACAAAAACGGAATTTTAAGCTCCTTATTCTTAGACCCCACCCCATCCGGTGACCGAATCTCTGGAAAGCCTTCCCGGCCTAAAGCCTGACAATATAATTATATGAAAAATAAGCTGTGAGGTTAAAACACCATTATTGGTTACTTACAAGATACGTTTTTACTCAGTAGGGGGGACGCTATATGAAAATTTTATTAACGTGTTGTTTTTTGCATATTTCATTTTTTAATAACTCTGTCGTTATTGCATTTTCTGAGTGATGAAGGAAGAAATTTTTGTAAGCGGGTTCCAGCAAAATGAAAAGTCACGTATGACGGAGGTACAATAAGGGTTTAACATACAATATAGGTACTATAGCGATGGTTATTGTACCAAATTGTAATATGACATGTAATCCGCGTCACCATAAATAGAATATGACATTGTTGTATTAAAATAAAATTCTCTTGAATAACTTTCTCATACATATTTAGTCATAGATATTTACATAGTAATCAACACGTATCAAATATTAAAGTTTAAAATTACTGATCTTCTCTATAATATAAAAAGTATATTACGTTAAATACGTTTTATTACGTTTTGCTGTTAACTTTCTTTCGCTAACTTCCCGTATGACCGGAGACGTTCTCATCGTTCGATCTGAAACCTTCACTTCACCTGGTTTACTCATGGACGATCTCCAAATGTGAATGTAAAAAACATGGTTGTCGTTGGTCTACTTTTTTAGATAATGCAATTTAAAAATTTCATTAGTTGTTTTGCGCGTATAGCAAAAGGATAATATGAGCTCTAGTGTGCTGTCAGGATTGCAGTACCTAATTTATGTTAGGTACCTATATTATAATATTATGTAGGTGCGTGCAATAAGTGATATATTTTAAGGCACCTAATCTTAAAATTAAAGAAAAACACAGTGTGCATTATCGTACCCTAATAATTTCCATCATATTTATTTGATTAATGTTATTCAAAAATATTAATTCTTTCTAAAACAATATATCTGAATAATTAACATTTTTAACTGGGGGGTTTTAGTGAATATCATTTATTGAGTTTTTAATGAGGGTTACAATAATTACAAGTAGATAAACTATTTAAAATTAATCAGACGGCATGAGCATTTTTTTCAACACTAATTGACTAATTAAATATGTAGCTTTCATTTTATAATTTATATTTTTATGTGTAAGTATCACGAGTTTTATAATATTAATAGCATATAAATTGTCATAGTAAAATAAGAGAATGGTATTAAATTATTTCTTGTTAAATTATATAGTAAATCTTTGGTAAAAATAGAAATATAGGTAATGAAAATGTATTGTTTATTTACGAAAAACTTTCTTCGTCATTCTTCGTAATGAGAGTTCGACCTTTTATTTAATATAGTTATCATACTAGAGAAAAGTTTTGTAAGTGAGAAAATTCTTCAGCAAACTGCATTGAGCTTTTTTTGAGAGATATTCACTTAAACTTCGCTCGATTTTATATCTCATGCTTGCAGTTCAGCCAAAGTTTGGTGCTTAATAAAATCTCGATACTGCAGATAAATATTATATCATGATAATACGGTTTCACGCAAACAATAATTTTAAACTTATATTGCATTAAATGCATAATACATGTTATTAGTAGGAAACGGTTGAATCGTATTTATCTGAAAGAATTATTTAGATTTTTTTTCCGAATTTACCATATTATTGACTTTAAAAACACTGTTTTTATCAACCGTCTAGACCAGAGGTTGGCAAAAGGGGCCAAATATGAGTGGCACAAACGGTTAAAAAAAAATTCGAAAGCCATACTTATATTTAAATGAATTAATTACATTTTATAATTGTTTACTTATTAAGTGAAGAAGATTTCCCGAATAAAACTAACATAAATATATGTTTTTATTGATGAAATTAAAAATATAATTTTTACAGAATATGAATTACATACAATTTTCACGCATTCCTTAAAACTAATGTGAACAATGATGGACCTTCCTTGCATTTCATTGGAGAGTTTCTGTATGTTTGTTATGTAACTTGTAGTTTTTAATTTCAGGCGCAACTCCGAATTCTCGTCGGTTATTTGACTTCTCTAAATGCTATTTATATTGTTCATGTTTGAAAATGATTGTTTACATACATATTATGTAAACTCGATTATAAGTTAGGAAAGCTATTCCATGTATTAAAAATCGTAGTATCCACCATTCTACCTTATGTAGTTTAGAGCGCTCCACTTGTGTTGTGAAATTAAATTGCATTTTTCTGTCTCCAAATCCTCAATTTTGGTGGCAAGACCTACAAATTTGGAGCTCCATAACTCTTTGCTTGTTGAATCCACCAATAAAATTGTATTTCAAAAGTGCTCGTGTCAATATCAAATGGAGAAAAATTTCATTTGTCGACTTTTGCAGTGGGCGGATTTAAAACAACAACAATCATACCATTTTGGATCAACCATCATGGAAGAAAAATTAGTCTCGCGATAATTGCATTATGTAATATAATAAGTGTACAATCAATGACAAAAAATAAAAATTGTGAATTTTGCAAAAGTTTTTGTAAACATTGTAAATTGGGGATTTGGCAAAGAGCCGCATGTGGCTCGCGAGCCGCGGTTTGCCGACCCCTGGTCTAGACAAAAAATTAAACAATAAGGTCTACAATATAACTGAATTTTATTTAAATAAAATACTTTTCTGTAAGATGCATTCAAATTATAGGTATTTCAGTTTTACCCCATATGTCCTCAAAATCTATATTGATAAAAATCAATAGGTGGGTTATAAAAAAATCAGAATGAAATACTTCTCAACTGCAGAATTTGCATGTATTCACTATATTATATTGTAAAGACTATTTACGCAGGAAGTACAAAAAAATGACTTTTAGGTAGAAATCATCCGTCGACACTTACGGATAATCAATTTATTGTAGACTTCAGGGAATTAGATTGGAACCGCCTGGTGGAAAATTAGTCTGGCATATACCTGTTCAAGCTGAGTGCCATTCATTGATGAGGATCGTTTTTTGGCGCGCAAAGCAGTTGAACACAATTTTCGTATTTGTTTCATTTATTTTCAAGCCTATTTTGTTGCTTACTTCAGTGATTTTCTGCATTCTGCTATGAAGGTCTTGCGAGAAAATTACTATGTCATCGGCAAAGCGCAGATGACATAGTAATACAGCAAATGGAATAGTACAAAATTTAAATCCATCAGAATTTAAATTCAATCCATCAAGTACCCTCTGTCGATAGTATTAATATTAATAATATATACATGCTTTCTCCTCTACTATCCGTCATACACATACCATAAAATCTTTCATTCCGACATGACTGTATCTCTTGAATCGTGTCTACTTGATGTTGATGAATTATCTATTGTTATTTTTCCCTTCCCATAATTATATAATCTTTACTTCCATAGTAAACAAGGTTACATTAAAGTAAAGCTCACTGCTTATATTATCATGGAAATGAAATAACAATGCAAATATTATGTAGGTATTGTAAGAAGAAATCTAATTATTAAATAGGTTCAAAGTTTTACTAAACTTTGAAAGTTTTTTTATGAAACACCAACTTCAGGAACAAACTTTAAGGCAGGAAATGATATTTGAAAATAATATTAAACACTCGATATTCTCTTGCTGGTGTTACAAGAAAAATAAGACAAAGTTGGAAAATCACATCGGTAGGAAACTTCAAGACTAGTATCATAGATGGAAACCATATTCTAGGAATTTACACACGCCAAAAGGAGCGTAGCGAATGAAGTTTTAATGTGGCCCGAAATAACTTTTACAGCATAATATTTATTCATAAGATTTAACAATGGAGAAGTTCCTGTACTTTTTGAAGAAATTTTCGAAAACGTCGAAGTAATGTAATACAGTGAAAGTTTTAAAAATGTTTTCACTTGTAGTAACATAAAGTGCCATTAAATTCAGCCTACTTGATAAACTTTTCATAAAAAAAAACTTTTTAAATTGTGTGTGTATGTCGAGTAGAAATTTTTTCAGAGGAAAAATAATTTAATTTTAAATGAAATAACTTTCAGCGAAAACAGTGACACTTAAAAAAACGAGCCCAGTAGTTGAAACCTCGAAATAAGTATTTCGTATGTGCTTTTTACATTTGTATATTTTGTATATTTGAAAAAAGACCTATTGTTATAAATTGTTTTGTTACGATAGTGGAGCGTAGCAAGGTAACTAGTTTAGTTCTTTTTCGTGACATGGTCACGTAAACCGAAATTCCAATTGATGCATTAATAAAAAAAAATAAGCTCATTATCTGCTTAACTAATTTTATTTTAACAAATTTCAATAAAATCGAAGGTTCACTGTCTCTGAACATGCAAAGTTTATCAGTGTGGTTTATTGTTTTATGATAAAATCTATTTTTACGGGATGTTGCTCGTTCAACTATCGTGAAGTTTGTTTATAGAATATTGCCCGAAACTTATCCTTTTCAAATATGCTGATGATCTTTAAAGTATATAACCAATTCTAATATTAATGAAACACTTTAATAGTGAAAAATAAAATACCTACTCTGTAAATTTTCTTCACTTGAAATTAATTCGTTAAATAATACCCCTGAGTGATCTACATACATCGAGACCATGGCCCCCACATCTTGAAGCGGGCCCCTCTACCCATCGCTAGTGTTATAAGCAGTAGGACGCTCTACATAATCGTTTTCTAAATCTTGTTTCGGGTAAAATTAATGGTATTCGGTGTATTTTTAGCGATTTTTTTGTATTGTTAAATAAATCCACTTGAAGTATGGAGTTGTCGAATATCGACACAGAATAATCAAAAATTGCTTCACACATTAGACATTTAGAAATTTTAATACTCTTTAAGTAAAATTGCACCGCAGGTGACTTCTCGCATTAGGGCAATTTTGTAATGTGTGTATATCTCACTTATCAAGTCAACCCCTACGCCGGGCCCTCCCAGAGTCCAGGCCCCTAGGCTAAAGCCCTGTCAGCTCCCGCGATTGTGGGGGCCATGATCGAGACTTACATGGAAAGATGAAGTAAGCACATAATTAGTAATAATTAACGCTAAATTATAAAAGCAGATGTATTATAAATAAACAGCTAATGTATTATAAATTCACAGTCTAATATGCTGAAAATAATTATTTTATACAGTTTTTTAGTTAGTTAATTTCTTTATTATATCAGAAGGAAGCGATAAACGGTTCGAAAAGAAATAAACTTTATTTTTGCTGAAACAAAACCCAGTTTTCGAAAATATTTCTTGAATAACTTTCCACCCATCGCTCACTCTTTCTCAGCGAAAAATAATGAAGTAAGCAAATCTGCACTTCCACTTTATGGAAATTTAAGAGTTCCGAAATCGTTTTAATATTTTACAGATACTCGCCAAATTTATTCAGCACATGGAATTGATACCAGCTAAACTTTCGAAATAAAAGGAATATTTTGCGATAAAAAGTTTAACCACTCCAGATGAACAAAGAAATCTTAGAATGTATAAAATCAATGACGGATAAAATGGCCAAACATTTTCAAGCTTATAGACGATCAGATTTAAATTCAATCGTTAGTTTAATGAGTATTTAGGAAAAAATTGTGGGAGTTTATTTTGCTAACAAACGAAAAGCCTATAAATAAGTTTTCTTTATTTTAATACAAAGATGTAGAAATAAGACTTCTTTTTTGCAGATAAGACTTTTATATAAGTAAAATAATAATAAATCTGAAAAAAATTGAAACAATTATTATAAAAAAGTCTACTTTATATGGGCAGTAAAAATCCGAAAGTTAAAAGATTCCGCACTTAAAGATATTTTTGTTCATTGAATCGATTGGTACGATTATTATATCAGAATATAAGTTAAATTAGGATTAAAATACACTTTAAATGTATGTTAAAAAATAAACACAACATATTAAATACAACACCGCATAATATAGATTTTTTTTTCTCATTGCATCAGTGTCGATTAAATACAATATAAAGTTTTGGCGTTTATATTTAATTCTGAATTTATCAAAAATGCCTGGACTTAAAATAATTTGAATAGGGCTCCGCCCACCTGACAATCTATAGTAACCCCCCCCCCCCCCTACTTCCCCAGAGCTCTTACCCTACTTGTGATACACAATGATCATCATAAAATGATGATATGCGCTAATGCAATGTATAAGTTACATTAACTTTAAAAGTAGGTAGATGAACTATACCCATATTTCAATAAATAACTTTTTCTTTAAATTTATAAATGTAAATAGCTGTTAGATTCTATATTTTGTATCAGTTGAGAATGTTTCATTGAAACCGACGAAACTGATCATTATTAATTTATATGGAATATGTACTATAATAATATAATTAATACAATGTATTTCGCCTTATAGGTGCATATTATATAGATCGTTGGTGTTGATATTATATAGATCAGAGACATGGACGATGACCGCCGATGAGTCTCAGAAACTGCAAGCATTGGAAAGACATCCTGTTCGCAACGAAAATGTTAAACTAATCTGAGATATGTACGATACTTTGCTTTAATCATTTACCATATAATTTGTACATATATGGTGAACCAGACCTCGTCAAATTTACTAAGATTCAGTCACGTGACCCGTAACTATCTTTAACAAGTTTTGATAGATTGCGAATCGCTTACTAGATACTACATCTTTGAAGATCTTTGAGTTATTGGCGTCAGCAAAATTGATGCAAAAAAGTTCAAAGTAAATATTACTGGATGAGCGTGTTTGAATAACCTTCAAAAAAGACTTCTCGGGTAACAGAGCTATCCTAATGATAAATACAGTTTATAGGTAGTTTTACTATAAAAATAATGATGCAATTATGTTAATAGTTGATGTAGTTTTAAGCATGATAAATTTCACTAGAGACACTATCTCGAGGAAAAATCTTAAGAAGACTCTCACAGCTTTTTCGACGCCTTGATTCAATTACTGCACGAGTATATGAAGGCAGCATTATCAGGCTAATTTTCCCGCCAAATTAATGACGCCGGCGTCGCGACGCTGAGCCTTGACGTTTTTACGACAGTTGAGACGGCCGTTTGAGAATTACTTTTGAACAAATTCGGGAGGGACGTCAATTAATGCGTGGGAAAATCCCTGAGAGAGGTTTTCGTCCCTCCCGTTCGATTGGCAAAGTTTTTATACGAGACCGACAGGTAGGTTCGATAAATGATCGTATTTTAATGGTATTGAAGTTTTATGCACATAAATTTAACTCGCCAGCTATGTTGTTCAGTGAAACAGATAGTATAATTTCCTGTAAATGTATCTACATACCTGACTTTTAGTCGTGATAACTTTGCTATAGGTATTTACTAGTATTTATTAAAGCAATCTGTCACTATTATAATATCTGGAGTCTTGACGATGAGCCGAAGAAACTTATAACTACCACCAATTGCAAGAAAACTACATAATTCAGTCAGTTCTGATGACATTTATATGCGTATCATAACATCAATGATGGATGATTGTGAAACTAAGATTATTATAATATGGTAGAATTAACAAAAACTTTGTTGTAAAACAATTACAACTTAGTTACACCACGTAGATAACAGTGCAATTAATATATAATAATAATACATGTTTTAATTAAATAGTTAAATTAATATTGTTAATACAATTTACTCATTTGGAAACATATATCGTCATTTTTGTAAAAATGAATAAAAGAATATTTTTCAGGATGCTTACGATAAAGTTAATAAAAGGAAAACTAGGAATTTTAGTATTGAAAAATTTCATGAATCTGTTAAGTATGACCATATTAACTTAAAATATTTGACTATACTTAAAATTATGTTATTGTACTGTTCCCAGTTTATAGATTTTATTGCAAATTTTCGTACTCTGTGGGTATATTTTCATAATATAAGCTTACACCCTTATTATTGTTGGTGGTATATTTAAATAAGTCGAATACATAAATTTTCATTTACAGTGAATTGTTTGTTATGTTTATCTCCCATGTGAAAGGTAGGCACCTACTTTTCCACCTGTTTATTAACATTTTGTTTGTTTAGTTTAGGTACCTTTATATTATGTATTAGGCTACAAACTAGAATGAATTGCTTTTACGTATGATTTAGTGAATGAGAATAATTTGCGTCACCATATTATTTATGTTTCAACCTTTGGGAAATATAATATTTATTTGAGTAACTTGGGCCTAAGATTAATAACACGAGTACAAGAAAACATGATTATTTAAGTATACAAGTAAAAACAAACTATATCAGACATCAGTATATTTTTATTTTATCCTAGTCTAGAAGATAATTAGATACATAGTGTACCAAACCAAACCTTTCTTGAAAAAATCCATGAAAATAAAATTAAGGATCGTTAATATGAAATACGAAAATTCACTGGCCATATAAAATTTATTTACGAGCTCCTTCATAATACATTATGCAAGAGAAGGCACAAAAAGGGCAAAAAACTTAAGTACAGCTATGCCCAAAATACATTGAATTTAGTGAATACCTAATACACAGATAATGCTATTATTATATTATTACCTATATAAGAACACGTTCGTTGTTCCAAACATCTTTTCAAAACTGGGATAGTTCTTATATTATGTGCCATTTAATAGGAGATACCACAATATAAATTTAATCATTTTTCTTCAATCTACGTATACATTCCATTCCATGTCGGTAACCAATCGTCTTCTGTCTTGTCAGGTCATTCCATCATCACATATCTCCATCGTATACTTCATGCAGGCAAGCACTGAACAGGCGATATTTTGGTTTTGACTGAGTGCAACTTGGAACCCCAGACATTATTCAGTGAATTTCTGCTTCAACCAATAACATTAGGTTAGAAAGCTCCTTTTGTGAAGTATCTTAAACTATCACCACTCTCGATGACATGTGTGTCACTGACCAAAGAACTAACTGAATTGAGATAGGTACCTACTATTACAGATGACGTTAATTTGCTTCCTGTTCAATTTTAGGCACCTAAATACGAAACAAATGTATGTGGAACCTGTCGATTTTCCTTTGAATGGATCCTCCAGATCGCACAGCTTTACACTGTCGGTGACATATATGTGATGGTCAGGTAGTATTGGTGGTAATGAAGAGAGTCAAAGCAACGACGCATGTTTGTCAACCCATTATAATAGTAATTAACTATTTATTTTATTCAAAGAAATAATTCACAAAATTTAAGAATGTACCATTCTAATTATTGAACCTACATAATTTTGAAAATCACTCTGAGAAAACATATTATACCCAATAGAAAAAATCTTTTTTTAAAAAAGTAAGCCACCCCGGCAGGGAATCGAACCCTGCATCTCCCGGGTTTACGCCCCATCCGCGCATTACCTCTATGCTACGCAGTGACATACTAATTGCGACAAATTTTAACTATTGGCCACTTTTAATACCCACTCATCAGCGCTCTTCTAAATCAAGCTACTTTGGCAATCGATTTTTGTTTATTAAATCAAAGTAGATACCTATTACTTCAATTACTAACCGACGTCGTGGATTTCTCCAATATTTTTATGATGTAACTTACTTGAACTTGCTAATAATTTATAATTAACTATTTCTTTTATTCAACGAATAATTCACAAGATTTAAGAATGTACCATTCTAATTATTGAAAAAAATCGATTGAGTGGGTATTACAAGTGGCCAATAGTTAAAATTTGTCGCAATTAGTATGTAACTGCGTAGCATAGAGATAATGCGCGGATGGGGCGTAAACCCGGGAGATGCAGGATTCGATTCCCTGCCGGGGTGGCTTACTTATTTCAAAAAAGATTTTTTCTATTGGTTATATATAATATATTTTCTCAGAAAGTTTTTTTCAAAATTATGTATGTTCATTATAATAGTGTCACCAGTTTGGAATGCAGCATGCAAAGAGGAAAAGATTTTAGTGTACCTAAAGGTTTCATTGTATTCAGTATCCTTTAGAACGAAGGGCAGTGCGGAGTGCAGCAGCAGGCTAATAGACTAGTCAACGTGTAGCTCTTAATACAATATATTAAATGCAACATCACAATATAACATTACTCAATAAAATATTGCATTACAGTATTTAATAATAAATTCTCTTTTGTGGGTGGTATACAAATTATGACAGGTGTGTTTGCTATTGTTATTAACATTGTTATGAGACTACCATCACAGGTATGCACCAAGATGCTGATGCATGAATTTAATATTTCGTAACGTGCAATTTGCTGAATAATGCTCTTTCTTTTCATACAGAAATGAGAATAAAAAAGCAAGTCATAAACTAATTTGCATATGAATACTGTGCAGACTTAGTTATGAAAAATGAGTGTTCACCATCACGTGGTTAAATATTGCACTAACATTTTCCTAGCTAATGTAATTATTTACCTTATTTATAAACTGAATTAATTGCGCATGAGTCCTTAGTAGTATTTGATATCTTAGAACACCTCACAATTACTCATAAAATTACTTAAACAAAGTTTGTTACTGGCGTATGCATATAACAGCAAACTGCATTCAAGCTATTTACTGCAAATTTTCATGCATAAACCTAATTTGAATCTGTCGAATAGTGACGTCACGTCACTGACGTAATACACGTCATGCCGTGGATAATGTTACCAACTTTTAAATTTAAATTTCCCGATAATTAATTTTAAATTTTGAAATTGTGAATAGGTGTAAAAATGTACAAACGGGACCATATAAATTTAATAATTATAAATGAATAATTATCATGAACTTTAAATAATTTATTTGTTATAAAATCATATTTATTTATACTCCTTAATGCACAAAATGATAAAGTACACCCAGTAAATATTTCCATAATATGGCAATACAGCTTCGCGGACTCATTGACAATATTACATACATCTCCATCGATCCACGATCTGTATACATTTTTACAAGCATTTAGCATCATTTAGCATCATCAGGAATCCGATTATAGCACAACGGCACGTTTCAAGTCTCCTACTAAACGCTTGTTGTGATGAACTCATTTTAGACGTATATTAAAGCGACACTGATAGCTCGCGCAGATCGCCGCCATTTTAAGTTTGGTGCGCATTCCTGTACGCATCTTCGTGACGTATGCATTTTTTATAGTTTTCTTATTTGGCCGATAAACCGCTTACTGCGTTGAATGCGGTTCAAAAGTGTATGAATACGGCAGTTAGTCTATTTTATAATAACCTACCTACTTCTATATTATTATTTTGATTTATCATCGTTGTACGTTTGTTGAAATATTAAATGAAACTCTGAAATGTAACAATGTTGATGATACTTCATTTAGAGAGAAAAATACCTACTTCATATTAATTATGTAAATATATGAAATAAAATATAAAATCAAACAGGAATATTTCAAAATCATGAAATTTAAGTTCGAGTAGATGGGATTATTATATAATTAAATCTAACACACGACTTATGTATCTATATTAATAATAAAATTTAAATGTCTCCGTCTGTTTGTTTGATTGTATGTTTATAGCTCAAAACTCACTGGACCATTAATGATGAAATTTTCACAGCTTTTTCATCTCGATTCTCGATATCTCAAAATAAACATCTCGAAAATAACGCACTCGCAATTATGTGAGACAAGACGAAAACTTACAAATCAGTATGTTTTCAAATTGTAATCTACTTTTTTTTCATATTTCATGTGGGTGAAATTGTCGGTGATCGCTTGTGTTGACAGTTGACATAAACATCAATTTCCACCAACAAAAAATATTTACTATTTTTTTTTTAACAAATTTCACTTCAGAATTTTAATTACCATCCTATCTTTCACGAATGTTTTTAATAAACAAATAATTCATAATCTGTCTACAATATGAAAATCTATTCTTTATTTTAAATAAATTATTATTTTCATAATATTTAGGCAGGTCCGTAGGCGACTGCTGAAAGAATGAATTTAATAAATCTTAGTAGTGCCAACAATAACATGACAGGTATTCCAACAGACAAAATGATCGTTTTGCGTCCGGAGAAGCTGTCATCTCATTATCAGACGGTTATTAATTACACGATTTTACTTGAGCCGCAAAACTGTGAAATTCAATTACCTACCGACTGTTAAAACATTAGATATAATATTTATATTTGTTTAAGATTTTAAACGAGGTAGATTTTTTCTCTAATTCAAATAACACTAAGCAACATTAACGCAAATCAAGAAAGATACTTCATTCGTTAACAATTTCACATGTATAGTAGCACCGCTAAAACGATAATTCACACCATCAATTTCTTTAAACTTTTCAGCTAAGAAGATCACGTGGGTCTCCACTGAGTGAAAGTAATATTAT
Source organism: Rhyacophila brunnea (assembly GCF_057557595.1). Lineage (NCBI taxonomy): Eukaryota > Metazoa > Arthropoda > Insecta > Trichoptera > Rhyacophilidae > Rhyacophila > Rhyacophila brunnea. Next base: position 28,073,687 of record NW_028233350.1, read on the forward strand.
AAGAATTTTATTTTTACGAGAAATGGATGTTAGCTACCTACTCAACCTGTGAAGTATATTCTTTGGAGTCAAACACATTGAAAAATAACATATTGTGAATTTACCAGATCCGGGTTTCAAATTCGAAACCCATGCCTTACCTAGTAGATACATTGCCACCCAACCTATGTACAAAGTATTTATATTATTAATAATATATTAATATTTTTTTTCCTCTCCACATTCCAAGTTTTAATTAGATCAGAAGTTCCAAACTTTCTTAGTTTTTATCGACTGTGCGAGAGAAAAGGCTCGGGATAGAGGCTCTTGGACGAAGACTGTGCAGTCAGCCATGGTTTTGAATGGTCTGTAGAACCAGCTATAATTAAGTACATAATTGAGTGCTAATTAATTCAGATGTTCCCAACTGGGTTAACGAGATGTAAAAAACTTTTCTATACGATCATTTTTTTTAAGAATTCTTTAGTGCACCGTCACCGCAATACTCTGTATTATCTTACTCCGACCATCGTAACTCTCTGTACCTTGCAATAGACAATAAACATCCTCCTCGATTCCCAAATATCTGTTTATTTACCGGTTGCTTTCTTTTGTAGTCATTTCGTATTATGCCCAACGTACAAGTTATACCAGTAGGTACTACATTAAATCAGTCGAAAGGTTCGTTTTTCACATACATCCCTGTGCGCTGGTTACATGCATTGAATGAACATAAATACGATGCTTACAATAATACGCACTAACTAAAGACATATTTATTAAAATGATACTCTTAACATATAAATACACATTACGACAACGTCATTTGTTTTTATTGTGTTGTGGTTTAGAATCCACGTCCTTCCGACTAGTTAATATGTATTGAATTTTATTAATTTAAAATATCGATAACAATAATACAATTTAAAATGTTTTATTAAACGTAGCATTGACACCTAATAACTGCTATTTTATACAACACGTCATCAAGGTACATGAAGTACGAAGTGTGGTATTATTAGTTATACTAACTATCCGACAAGTTTACCGGATCTCTTCAGTAAAATAGTGCATAGCAATCAGATCGTATGACATTATGTTGCACTCTAAACTAATTTTTATTTTTAAAAAATCGCTAGATAGACCATGTTGCATTTCAAATAAAATAAATGTATATATGTAGGTAATATAAAGTAAAACAAAAGAAAATAAATGTGAGTATCTATCCATATCGTTTTTTAATGAAATATCTATTTTTTTCAGTTTGACAAGAACCTTAAGAAACAAAGTATTATTTTTACCTATCATACTAATCTAATTTGATGCTTAGATGTTTAGTCTGTTTGGATTCGCTTTTCGATATCTCTTTTAATTTTTTAGCCTCCATGACAACTATTAATGATTAGGCGTAGTTATTTTGAATTAACTACCTATGTAGAAGACACCGACGGAAGGTACCGACTTCCTATTTTATTATACTATACACTGTAGAGCATACAATAACTATTATTGAATCCCAACCTTTTGCGTATGATGAAACCCTTGAAACATTTTGTAAAATCTCGCGAAACCCCTATGTAGCTGGTTCAGAAGGGAAAATTCAATCAAAATACCACGTAACATGTAAAATCATTAAATAAAACGCAAGTATTAAGCGTCGCAGGCGAAAAAATTGTCACTAAGACGGAATCTATTACAAAAATAACCAGTGTGTTGTACGCTATGAAAATATCCCTCACAAAGAAATTCTTTCTACTTTAGTTATTGCTAATCAGTCTTCAGTCATAACCAGTGACATCCCGTGGGGGTAGGCAAATTGAGCATCGTTTGGGAGCGGCACTTACCCGAAGGGCGGCAAATCGAGGAGATTCGTTATTTATATATAGAAATAGCTACCTATACTTAGTAATAACGGAAATGTATTTCCATTAAAAAATTAAGCTCACCGGTTGGAAATGAAATATATTAATTATTATTATAAAAGTTTTAAAAGGACTTAATTTTTTTTTGTCGGGTTCGCGATGTCTTGTTTACTTCCGTTGTCCTTGGACGTCGCGTCCTTAGTGAACAGCAATGACAAGTGTAGATTTGCAAATAATATTTGAATTGTAGGGTAATACTTACATTAGGTAGGTCATACGTGCATTAATTTAAAATTTATCGAAATATGTTTGCTAGTTACTCGTTTTGGAAGATGTCAGGCATATTTTTAAATGTACCTATCTGAAATCGTAGATTCGCAATATTGTATATTGAAGCAGAAATGGCATTTATATTAGATTAATTAGTGATATTGTTAGTAATGTATCCATAAAACACATTTCTTAGATATTGGAGTCATGAAAGGATGATAAAAAGTACTGTAAGTATAAAAAAAGTAGCGGCATTTTGGCACTGCTTAGGGGCGGCATTTTGTCTAGAGACGTCACTGGTCATAACTTAATTTTTTTTAAATAATGTAGTATTTTTGAATAGGCCACGTGAAACCTCGCGTCTATCCTAGTACTAAAAATGTTTCAGGATGTACTATTTTGCTCAATATTTTACAGATTCTCGCGGGGCCCCCTGCCATGCATTGTTATGTTAAATATAATATACATGACACCAAATGTAATTACTTACTACTTATATACTAAATTAACATTATTCGTTTGCAAAAAATTATCCAAGTAATTATATAAGTATCTGAAATGTTCATTATTTGAGTTTGCTTGTGTCCATTAAAATACCTACTGTTTATAAACTAAACATATTAAAATATAAAAAAATCGTAGTAGTGAAGTATCTTTAACTTATTTAGTTTAGTTTATATGTAACTTATTAAAATGGATTTACAGCAACATTGCAATTTTTAATGAAATGTGGAAATAATAATGCAGAATATGGTACCCTAAAAAATAATATTATCGTATAAGTTATAGTTTAACACGCGTGAAGTGAACTACTTACGGAAATGGATGCAACAGCAATGGATCATTTTTCACTTATAATAACATCACGCTGTGCAGTGCGCATATTATGGCACGTTTTGTATAAGCCTGTTAAACAATTTTCTCTATTTACAATACTAGTACAATAGCAATATTTTGTTTACATCTGATAATGGCAATTGCTAGGCACACGTACTTTCTAAAACATTTTCAAACTATAATAAATATATAATTAATAACCTATCCTTAAGTACCTACCAATATTATTTCATTTTGAGGTATGTGTTTAGCGAAGAATTTTACAGCATCTGGATACAGAGGTAAAAGAATATTGTACGTGTTTCCAACAAAGGATTTCAATTAATACGAGTAAACTTATTCAGTGTGCGGAAACTAAAACAGGAATTGATTATGCACATTGTATGAAATGACAAAAAATATACTATAGTTTAATTAATCATACTGTGTCAGATAGAATGCATAAAAATACCTCGACCCTCGTGGTCCAATGCGTAAGACACTGGACACTGGGGTCTCACCCGGAGGCTCCGATGTATTTGGTTTTCTCATAGCGTGGGTGTTTATGTGATCGTTTCGAATCCACTACTCCAATACTGTCATTGAGCCTCGTGGCCTGTTGTAGTGTTTAAAAAGATTTTTTAATAAAAAAAATCGGTGTGTGTACTTATGTACGCGTAGAAGTTAAACTTCTAACGCACAAATAACAAAACTTGTGATAAACTAGATTCTTTGACCAGCTCTTAATTATATTGTTAAATTACACACTCAAGAAAAAGGACCGCTTATTGGAACGCCGTTGGTTTATTTCTATATACTTTAACTTATATTACTAAATTATATAATGGTTTCTCGATGTTTTTATTTATAAAGTACCAACTGTCACTCTGACGTTTAATAGTTTATTTACGTAAGGAATTGCAAATGGCCGACAATAATAAATTCGCTGCCTAGGCAACGGAACAATTCTAAACTATAATATTATACTGTATAATCGTCACGATTGCTGTGTGGCGTAAAGGTAGTGCGTTCGGCTGATAACCGAACAATCGGTGGTTCGATTCCAACGAGTGCATTTTTTTTCGTGTGAAAAAATAAATTATGTGTTATATGTCAAACGCCAAAAATACACTCTGATCTGATTTCCCAAATGCGCCAAAAGAAGTATAACTTCAAAATCATATATCAAAAAATATAATATACATTCCTTATGTCAGATTTTGCGTCAGTTATTTAACGCAGACTCACTTTTTAATGAATAGGGTAAATATTAAACTGACTGCTTTAAAAAAAAACATAAATAAGAAACACATTGGTTAAATGCATGTTATTATTTATTTAAATTTTCTATACGTTTCTTCAAGACTGATATATTTTATAGTCACCGGGCATTCGGCGAATACCTATTGTTACAGTTTATTTGACCACCTAAGTGGATTTTTTACGCTCCGGAAATCAGCTTACAATAAAATTCATTCATGACATCCATTTATGTTATTTGAATGAGAAATAATTGAGAACCGGAAGCTTTGTAACCTTTGTTTTACAACTTCAATTAAATTTCATTCATACAATTTAAATGATAAATTATATACCTATATATTCAGTTGCTAAATGCAGTATCATTATAAAATTCTATTATCTACCGTCGATTATGCAAAGAGCTAAAATGTCAATCACTAGTGAACATTTCGTTTACGTAAGTATTCAGAGAAACATATCTTACAGAATGAGTATGTCGTATGTCTGGTTTTGCAGAAAATTAGTTAACCGCAGATTCTCATACTGAGTACGTATTTTTCAGTGCACCGTAATATTTAGGTCCCTTGACGTGAAAAGGGTTGAGAAGTACTGCCCTGTTATTAATATTAAAATCGACCAACTTCATTAAATAAAAATATACCTACTGGCATATTTCGTTGACTCTTTCATCAATGGTAAACTTTGTTACATGATGATAATATTATATATTACATAAAAAAACTACTTTGAACAAAAAATATGAAAAGAGAATTATTAGTGATAAATATCTATTTAGAGAGATTGTAGTAAGGTTTGTATTTTTGAATCATATATCATGAGATAAAATAATATGTAGTCGGCGTCACTGTTCTAAATGTGATTAAAAGCTTAATAAGTCTGAATAAAACAAAATGCGAAACCCACAAATTTCCACATAAATGTTGCAGATTTCAATTATCAAAAGTAGATATCTACAAAGGGTAAATATAATAAGTATAAAATTGCAATTAAATACACTACGAAGCTTTTTTTAGATTTTCAAATAAGCTTATCGTGTAGAATCCATAAATGTGAATTGCCATCTTAATTTTGTGTCGTAACTGAAGGCTAATGGCAAAGTTTTATATTTAACTTTCTCGATTTGATCTAATTTGGTACTTAGATATTCTGATAGGACGGGGAATCTGTAAAACTTAATGCTTCGGAAGAATATTAGTAAGATGCTTCGTGGCAGTACCTGCACCTCAAACATTACGATGAATTTACTATTGACAAAGAAATTAACCTCTTTTTATATTAATCTGTAAATAATAAATAACTTTAATAAGAATAAATGATAACACATTTAACTTACATAAATATAATACCTAAATGATTTCTGAGCTAAAATTAATTGTTAAACTTGATTTAATGTAGTGGAATAAGATTAGAAAGATGAAAAACACTGAAAAAAAACAAAATTATGAATTCTACAAATTAATAATAGATGGCTTTTGAAGCTGTATTGATATGTTGTGAACATGAAACAATATCCGGTTCAGTTAACAATATCCCAATGAATAGATGAATGTGTTTACACTACATAAATTATTTTAATTACCAAATTAATATGCTATTATAAAGTAGCAGCATGAAATTTGTTACTCGCTATAGATTAACTAAAATAAATTAATTGTAGATGATTTTTCAATCACTGCTCACATATTATTGTTCTTGTAAGTATTACATATTATTTAGATTGTCATATTTTAAAATAAGGTACGAGGGTGGGTCAATAATTCCTTAGAAAAAAGCATTAAAACAGTTTTTATTTTTGTATTTTTTTTTTATTTCTCAACATAATCTCCTTGGAGCTCAATACACTTGGTTAGACGTTTCTCAATTTTTTTTAAACCGTCAGAAAAATAAGTTTTCGGAAGGTCCTCAAAATAAGCATTTGTCCGATCGATGACTTCTTCATTTGAAAAAAAAAACGTTGTCCACTTAGCCATTTTTTTAAGTTTGGGAAAAGGAAAAAGTCACTGGGGGCTAAATCTGGCGAATACGGTGGGTGGTCGACCAATTCGAACTTCAATTCTTCAATTTTAGCCATTGATCGTAAACATGTGTGAACACGGGCATTGTCCTGATGAAAGAGGATTTTTTTCCTGTTTAAATGAGGCCGTTTTTCTTCAATTTCGTTTTTTAGCTGGTCCAATAAAGATGCATAATAATCCCCTGTTATTGTTTTTCCTTTTTCCAAATAGTCAACGAAAATAATTCCACGTGCATCCCAAAATACAGTAGCCATAATCTTACCAGCTGATTTTACGGTTTTCGCCTTCTTTGGACATGGTTCGCCTTTCGCAATCCACTGCTTTGACTGTTCTTTCGTCTCGGGAGTATAGTGGTGTTTCATGCCCAATTTGTCATGTAAAATAGAAATGACGCTACCTTTTGAGATCCCTGTAACCTCAATTATCTCACTCAACTTTAATCTTCGGTCACTTAACACCATATCGTTGATTTTATTGATCATTTCTGGTGTAGTCACCTCTACAGGACGTCCTGAGCGTGGTTCATCCTTTGTTGATGTACGACCACGTTTAAATTCATTTAACCAGTTATAAATAGTTGCAAGTGAAGGAGCAGATATGCCGTGAACTAAATCCAACTCATTTTTTATTTCCTTTGCTGTTAACCCTTTTATATTAAAATGTTTAATAACAGCTCTAAACTCAATTTTCTCCATTTTCCATTTTTCCATTTTCCACAAGCAAATTTTTTTTTAAATGTACGAGAAACACACAACAACCCGACCAATCTGATTGAAACTTCGCAGCATACTGAATCGGTAGTGCCGCTGCATGAAAACAAACCGCTTACAGTACTAGTCGCGCCACCTGTCGGCTTTTCTAAGGACTTATTGACCCACCCTCGTATTATAAATACCATTTGGATGTCAGAAACATACTTAAAATGTATTAACTACCTAAAAATTCTGAATTAAGATTGATCTAAGACAGGGGGGTGCAAACTTTTTGGATGTAGGGCCAAATTCAAGAATTCAAAATGAGCGGCGGGCCGCAAGTAAAATACCATTTTTAGATATACACTATTTATTATCACGAAAAATAAACATCACAAAAAAATTATGGGAAGAATGTAACTGTTGTACATTTTTTTAAATTCAGGTGTTAATTTTGTAGTTGATGTTTTCAAAATGGCTTAATGGGCATCGGAGATATTTGATCGTAAAGAATTTTTATTGAGGTTCATGATCGAAAATGTTTGTTCACATATATAGGTAGATCAAAAAATAACGAACATTTTTCTTGCATAATCTTTAAGTTGATGGAATTTGTCTGAATTAAGGGCATTTTAAAATTTGGAGATTTCTTCACGACGATGCAATTCTCTTAAATCAGTGACACACTGCAGATCAATAATCTCAAGTTGTAGCTCTGTTGGTACACTAACAATATCTATTGAAAATAGATCGCGTACTATTGCTAAACAAATTTTTATCTATTGTCAATATTTTTTTTTAAAAATTACAAAAAAAATATTCGTAATCAGAAGTACAATTAATGATGGCGGGCCGTAAAAAAATACCCGGCGGGCCGCAGTTTGCCCCCCTCTGATCTAAGAGGATGATTTGATTCATAGAAATATCGATGTTCGATGCACGAATTTCATCTTCGCTTTGGTACACAATACTCCATCGTACATGTTTATCGCATTGAAATCCATAGATATTTTGTACGAATCACCATCAATACGCGATGCGCGTTCCGGTCAAATTCAAGCACTGGAACATGTTGATGGTAGCTAACTATGTGTGGTTACTTAACATATTTCTGCAACAATTTTTAATCGGCAATCATTCTGATAAAAGTATCACGTATATATTTCACAAATTCCAATATAGTTCTTTATGTATAGCCTTAAAAGCAGCCCTTCAGTTTTACCTTCAGCAGTTTAGGGGCCATTTTCTTAGAAGCCGGCCCCATTTTCCTACATAACTGCATCATAACATGCCCGTTTATAGGGCCGTAAAAATAGCTCAAGCCCGTAAAAAGGTCCGACAATGGACATGAAGGTAAATTGCCTCACAAAGTCAAGTAAATTGACAAACCACTTAAATTTTATTATTTTTTCTTTTTTTTGTGAGTCTTTAGTCTCTTTTGATTGAATTCTCTTCGAGCGTAAGTAAATTAGTCCCCTCTAGAGCGTAACTAATACGGGAATAATAAAATTCCTGAGTCAATTTGTTAAATTTCAAATTTAATGAATTCACCTGAAATTATACGAAAGAGATAAAATAACGCTAGCACTAAAAAGCCAAAGAATGAAAATGGGTGGACTGTAAAATTAAACGTATTTTTTGATCACATCAAAAGAAGTACAATGGTGAATCCAGATAATTTTCCCTGTCTAGATCACACAATATTCCAACTTCCAATTGCTGAAATTTTATCTATTCTTCTAAAAAAAAAAAAAGCAAAATTCTACAACGTTTTTCTGTCACGCCTAAATGTAGTAGTAAAATTTTGAGGCAGTCAGATACTCCAAACATGAGATCTCCAAACAACTTTCTACAAAACTTTTTTTGGTAAGGATCTTTACGATCTTTAACGTCATGCACTTATGAATTCCTCGTGAACGATTTCCCTATAGAATACCAAAACAAAAATGGATGTAGTCGATATACTTTTCCAGATAATACAACTTAAAAAGTAAATGGGCGAGTGGTAGCTCTGGCGAGAGTTGTTCGATCTGAACAACTAGTGGACGGTGTTCAGATAAAAATGTAATTAAAACAAGAATGTCATTCACGCGTATCGTGGAGGAAAGGTAGGGGCTCTGGCGGGAGGTCGGAATTAACCGCCAAAGGTGAACAGGTAGATAATGCTCCACTAGTTATATATAATTCAGTAACCATTAATTCAAATATCATTATTTTAAATTATTTTACTATAATATTAATATTATTAAAAAGGAGCTTAGTATGGCTAGAGATATCTATTGATGGAATTACGAACCATAAATTTAAATAACTACAAGTTACTGAAAATTACGAATAAATTCTCTCGAAGGTTATTGAATAGGTACTTTGATTTATATATAGACTTGGTGTATCTAATCGAGCTTAGGTATTGTTCAATTATTCAATGTTCAACAAACGTATGTATCATGTTAACTACTTAAGTATATATTTTAAAAAAATATTTATTTTTCCTTTTATATGGATCGTGATGAATGGATTAATTAAAATACATAACGTAAAGCTACATTTTCAATTGTATGTTTCGTAATTCCGTTACCTACCGAATATCTGTGTTGGTACCACAATGTTATATTGTCAATTTTTTCTAGTAACTGGTTTTAATGTTAGTATATAAAATTCAAGAGTAGCTTCTATAATCAACGCGTTCCTCGTCATAAAAAAATATGAAGGCAGTAAAAAGAGGCACGAAAATCATTAATTTTAGATGATTTATAAGATAATTGTAGATCACATTTAAAAGATTGTTGGGCATCTGATTTGCCACAGAAAGCAAGAAATCAATAAATTAAAGCATTATTGGCACGTTTCTTTCTATATCCTGATGTAATAAAAAACGACAGAGATTACCCTCTTCCCCACCTAAGCAGAGCGCATGATTATTCATAAGTTGGAAGTTAGATTAACAGGCGTTTTAATTTAAATTCTAATTTATTTATTTATTTGTAGTGAACTTTACAAATTACAAATTCATGGCGTTCACAACATTCAATGGGGGGGGAACAAAGAAATAAAAGCAATACCAAAGAAAGAGTATACACAAAAATTATAAAATACATTAAAATATACCGAACGAGCAAAGTAGGCTCAATTTTAAGAATTTATAAAACAACATCCACCTTACCTCATTCTCACGCAGGTGATATATATTAATATCCGAAGCGATTTGGTTGAACAGTTATTACACGCCCGATTGGTATTACCGATGGCAGGTTAATTCTGTATCTTGTGAGAACAAGCAATTTATGTTTCTGGTTTCTAAAATTGTTGTTCGTGGCGCATAATTCTCTTATTTCTTTATTGTTTTTATTTATATTTATTTTAATATGAATAAATAAAAGTGTTTTATTTTAACATTATTATTTATATTACAATATTATTTATTTCATTAAACCTAAGTATGTCCAAGATTGAACGAGCACAACATAAAGAATAAATGTCTTAAATAGTATAAATTATACCTACTAGATATTTTGACTGACTTTATTCAACGTTATTGTTATATATAGAAATGTAATACCTACTTAACTATCGAAAAAAAATCCAATCCCGGGATCGTCAAATTGTAATCCCGAAATCTTGGAATCAAAATTTTGGCTCGGGATTGAATTCCCTACTCTCTACCATATTGCCATATTTCAACTAATGCGGGACCCAAACAACAGAGACACTTTCAAGTCTGCTTCCAACAAGAGAATTATGAAGAACTTTTAATACCGTGACCTCCGAAAAGACCAGGAAAGTACGCAAGACAAATTCCAACATTCATAAGGTACCATCGTTAGTCATATATCCGGCAAAGCAAGGATTAAATGCTCTGGGCACGTTATAAATTGATAAAAGAACATGAGAATTTTGCCGAATGTTGGAATCGAATCCGCACCCACAGGTTTGATACGGGAACCCTAACTTTCCGTGGGTTAAAATATAAATGTATTCAAATTTATAATTAAATTGTAATAAATTAATTAATAATATATTTGTCAATGTTGTCTTTATATAATATCGTAGACAGTTTTGAAATAACTGTGTGCCCATTGTAGAATAATCGTAGCGAAATTATCAAATTTTCTTTTAATTAAAAGCAAGGGTCATTTTGATTTGCACATAATTCACGTCTTTGAAACAACACTAATGACGTTAATTTTGAAAATTGGAACATGAAAGTGCGACCGTGGGAGTAACAACTCCGATGCAAACGAGCTTAATTAAAAAAGCTCACTCGCGCGACTTTGACCATTATGGTCGCTTTGAAAACGGGGCAAGTTTCAAAGTTCGTAAAATAAAAAATGTGCTTTTATTAGAACACATCGGAGTAATGCAATCAATACATGGCCCGCGGCGAAGTTTAAAAAGTATTATATTTATTTATTTGTTAGTTAGGAATTGTATGAATTCTTTTTTACAATTTGAAAATCTCCGATTATTTTTGTGCCCATATTGGTAAAAAGATGTTAATTAACATATTTTTGAAAAAACATACCTTTTAAATAAATCGTCTGGGGGCTTTCGACTTTTGGCTTTATCGACGTACCATGAGAATTTCTTGGGCCAATCACATTACCAATGAGGGAGTTTTATGGTGAGCAAATAATCAAAGATAAATAATTACCATCAACGATTTATGCGAAGAAATCTTCACGTTTCCACTATGACGCCGATGTTTTTAAACCATAATATTGGACATTGTGGCGATCAGGTTTGACGGCCCAGCAGTCTCTTCTCCGTACTCAGCTCTCCCGTGAATAATCTTAACTTAGATAAGTACTTAAAGCCATGTACACGCAATACAGTACGTGGCGAACTCAGTCTAAAACATATTTTTCATATATAAATTGAGAAAAATTGTAGTGCATTTTAAAACTAAAATTATATTTGAAATATACTATTTTATTTAATCTAACTTGAAATTATTATATGGTTTCACATTTTATTATTTATAATAAAATTTTATATAAATGTAAATCAATTTAATAATACTAACCGTTGACCAATATTAATTATCAAGATATTAAATTTATATCCTATAATGTCAAGTAAATATATTAGTTATAGGAGGTAGGTACCTAGTTGAAGAAATCACAAGACCCCGTATTCTGCTATATATATAGTCAAATGGGAAGACATTGTCGTAAGACTTGAGTGTGTACATTATAAATTATATAAATAATAGTCACACGTCATCGGTTTATCACCTCTGGCGTAAGTAGATCAAGCTGCGAAGAAATTTAAATGAAAAGAAAATAAACAAAATGTCGTGAAACGTGTCAGATTAATTAAATTAAATAAAAGGATTGCAAAAATAAAACACTATGGACTACAAGACATCTAAAATAGTATGATTTATATAAATTATAAACATTACAATATTAACTGAAAAAAAATATATGTTTGTATATGATATGGATTTAAGTTAATGAAAATTTTTCCATTTCATATAAGACTACTTTATAGGTGGATCTATAGAATAAAGTATGTGTTTATAGAGCTATTGTATGACTGAATGGGTATTCAAAAAGATCAAACCATATACGTATTTACGTATAGATTATATTATGTACTTTTACTTGCTGCTTACTGTATTATGTACTTAAAAAGAACTTATTCAGGCTGTCCATGAATAGGATTTCTAAGTTATTCAAACCTACATTCAGAAAAAATAAATGGCCATTAAGACTAAGTGTACACGTGTATAAAATAAATTTGTATTCAGTATGACCAATTTAAAAAAAAATAATGCCATTACCTTTATTCATTAATTTATTCATTACGTACCATTGTGGCATAACAGTTTTTAGCCAATGTGCCACGTGATATTATTATACATTGAATAATAATTATGATTGGCTTACGCAGTACACTATTTCTATTCTTTTAGGTGTTTCAAATCTAAATTAACTGTGATATTGAGATGAACTTGCAGACCAACAGTTAAACTGGAAATTGATTTGTTTAAGGATTGTAGACTATTAAACAAGACACTTTGCTGTCAGCACTTACCGAACTATATTTAACGAAAATACCAAAAGGTCTCAAATCAAAAATTTGAAATCATACTTATTCATTAAAATGTAATTATTATTAAAATTATTTATTCCAACTGATTTATAATAAATGATTACATCTACACTTTATTGAAATAAGGGAAAATACGGTGGTTAGACGCATTTCTTGAACTGAGGGAATCTTCTCCATATATACCAAAAGCCTACAATTTTAAAACCCTTGATGGTAACAGAGACATCAAAATAATGCTTAATAACCCTCTGTTGTTTGCTCCAAGCAGCGTTTGAAGAAGAAATAGAATTATTTCAAAATGGTCACCTAAGCATATGTAACTAGTTTAAATAGTAATTAAAGTATGTGCCTTATTAGTTACCCGGTACGTATACTTACAATATTTTTAGATCATTATAGAGATCGATAATATCTAGGTATATAAGTAAGTGTTTATTCAATGTGTGCTACCAGTGCTCACGTACGCATGTGAAACATGAAAACTTAATGTAAGAGAAATCCAAAAATTACGAGTAGCGCAACGTGGTATGAAAAGGTGCATATTGAGCATGACGCAAAAAGACTACAATTGAAACCAATGTAAAAGGAGGAAGACAAAAGTATGCGATGCGATAGAGGTTACCAAGCTGGTAAACAAAGGGCCGGTATGTCGCTAACTAAATTCGGCGGATTTACACGACAATAAAGAACTGGGGATCGATTAGAGAGGAAGGAGCTAAAGGAGGCCTTCATCTGGCAGTGGATACGAATATTGCTTATTCTAAAGTTTGTATGTATTAATGAAAAAAACCAATGAAGATTTCTCTTTACTATTGTTATTTGTTACCCGTTAAGTATTTTTTTTTCGACCATGTCCGATCCTAATAGGATCATATGGGCCTCCACAGAGTAGAGGTTTGTATTAACAGATTTTTTTTACGAGAAATGGATGTCAGCCACTTGCTCAACCTGTTAGGTCCATACCCTGACTCACACACATATTGAAAAACAATATGTGTACTTGCCAGACCCAGGATTCGAACCTGGGACCCACGGCATGATAGTCCAACGCTTATGCCGCGCGGCCACCGTGGGCGTAAAGTTAAGTATAACCTATGTTTTTTTTTTTCATTTATTGACTAAACAATCTTGTGTGGATCTGGGCCACCTCCCGAGGATGCATCATAACATTAATTCTTTATGGTTATTTTAATGATTGTTAGAGAAAAAAACCAAGCACATTTTGCCAAATTTCCTCAAAAGTATCTACATAATATATTTTACAATTCATAATATTTATTTTATGTTATAATCTAAATATTTACTTTATTTCGATAAGTCATATCTGAGAGAATCTTTGAAATAAAATAAACAAAACGCCAAAAAATTAAGAATCAAGGAGAAATAATTATCGCCATCAAACAAAACTCCGTTTACACTAAATCAAATGCTAAAAGATACACAATTAACTGACTAAAACGGTATTTGATTAAATCTATCGCTTTAAAAAGATTGTTTTGTATGTAGGTACTTATTTTTGTAACTTTATATTGTGTTATCGAATTACATGAATGCAACGAATTTGATATTTGAAAAATATTATAGCTGTTTTGTGGGAGTTTTCTCAGCAATCTATAATATTTTGCCCACGTATTTTATGGTCAAATTAAAATTAAAATGAGTCTATGTGAATTATTCAGATTAATTATATTTTAATATCTTTCTCAGTTTTATGGAATAAATTTTGAATATTATTAACGATTTTTCATTAACTTGATAAATATTTTGGTTTACAAACAGTCTCTATTATTTTTCATCACACCGCTTATAAATAGCATACCGGTTCGTTAATTTCGTTTTTTACCTACATGAAATTATGCGAAATCAAATGAACATATTTCGGTGTTTGATAGCTTGAATGGAAAATCTTGGTCATATATAACTTAAAAATAAAATTTCTTAAAAAGAACCAAAGTACAAGCGAGCGAGCTACGCCAAGATAGTACTTATTCATATACTAAGAATATAGTATAAACAAATGAACTATTGTAAGCCATGGCCACCACATCCTGAACCGGGCCCTCGGGCTAGGATCTTTGGCGGGGCCCCCTACCCATCGCTAAAAACAAAGGCAGTGTGACGCTCTACAGATATTTTAATACATCCATTTGAATTATGGAGTTGTCGAGTATCAATACACAATTGAAAATTATATCGTACAACCACATAATAGAGAGAATTTGTGATGAGTGTTTATATCACTTATCTGGTCGACTCACCACGCCGGGCCCTTCCTGAGCCCGGGCCCCCAGGCTAGAGCCCTGTCAGCCCTCCCTTTGTGGGGGCCATGTTGTAAGCTGATGCATAACATCTTGATCGGTACTAGTTAGAAATCTAGTTTTGGCTGCTAAAGCCACAATGAAAAGATTCTAGAATATAAATAATTTATTAAATAAATCAAGCTGAAAATAGAACTGGAACCCTGAGAATCCCCTAATTAATTTGGAACCAGAACCTTTGATTAATAAAAAAACGAATTATTAAAACATATTCTCATTTATGTAGTTTAATTGTTTTTTATTTTATTTTATTTTGCATCAACTTGAAGTAACAGCATAGTTACTATGTCTTTGTTTGAAACACATACAGCAATCTAGTCAAATCGATTTCATTTACAGCGTATCAATTTACGATGAATCTTTAATTACCAGCATTTGAATTTGTATTTTACGAATTTACATAGTAGTACAACGTGTTTCAATCAATTTTTAAATTTTATGGTAACAACACACGTCGGCTAGCAAGTTAGGTAAATTGTTATTTTCTATTTTATAAATTCAATCATCACTTTAAACATACATAGAAATTTATAGAATAAAAACGGAATATACTTATTTAATAGAATAGAATGGATACTGAATACATCAACATAAGACCAAGAATGTTAGATTCTTATTAATAAAACTATTATTTTAACGATTGATTATTTTAGAATAAAAACGGAATATACTTATTTAATAGAATAGAATGGATACTGAATATATGAACATAAGACCAAGAATGTTAGATTCTTATTAATAAAACTATTATTTTAACGATTGATTATTTTGTTCGTAAATTTACTCGCGGCAACTCATCTGATGCAGCCTGAGTTACATATCTATCAGGTCTGCATCAGTAGCTTACTTGATAGAAACAGCAAAGAGAGGCCTTCATCCAGTGGTTCCTTCACCCAGGATAGAGAGGTTAGTGTGATAATGATGATGATAACTCAACATAGACTAAACTTACCAAATGAACTATATTTAAGTTTTAAAAGCGTCAATTGGTGAAGAGTGAAAAAACATTTAAATAATAGGGCACAAAATTCATTAAAAGTTGTGTATTTATTTAAGTTCGGGTACAAAGGGTTGCATCAAAGCTTTCGCTTGGTTCATTACATAGACAAATATGCATGGGGCTACAATTTGGGTACATGTTTCAGTAGCATTACTTAACCTAAAATAACAACTGTCCTTCGGTGGCCTAATTTAGAAGACAGTAGTGGAGTGCATCAAAGGGCTCGCGGCAATCACAGTTTATTAAAAAAAAACTGACTACTTATGTGAATTATTATTTTAACACTAACCAAATAACTCTTTTATCGTGACTTTAGTCGATAAAGGATATTTGCTTGAACAAAATTCCCCTTTCATGTTTTCAGACGGATAAGTAGTCTACTCTCTTCATATTTTTCTACAAATTTTCATTGTCTTTCACGATACATGACGTCACTATACTCTAATCCAGGGTTTCCCAAACTATTTTCCGCGGAACACCAGTGTTCCATTGAACCAGAATAGGTGTTCCGCGACAATTTGGAAACGTTTTATACACCGCAACACATATTTTTCTACTAAGTAGAAGTAAAATAATTAAAACTATAATAGGTACCTAAGTAAAGAATCTACTTCATATTGAAAGGCGAGTGGTGATCAAGTATCGATTATGACGTCAAGTATCTAGGTACATGCGGAGGACCATCTTTTCTCACACTCTCCTCAAACCTCCACTTTTCTCAAAATAGAAAGCTACCTAAGTGTTCCGTTAAAATTTCCGGGTTTGCGAAGTGTTCCATTGCAGAAAAAGTTTGGGAAACCCTGCTCTAATCTATACTATACATTATAAACCGTCACCCGATGCTATACCTCAGCTGAGGGATGGTCTAAAAAGATCGTGAATAGGCGATGCGCGGATTGCGGGTCGCGGGTGCAAATGACGCGAACCGAACGAAATATAATTTGTCATAAAAATTCAACATGCATCCTTTTTATGTTATGTTTATTATTATATTCGTAATAATATTAGTATATTCATTGACATGTTTTCTTTTTCAAGTACATGCGGAACGTTTTTAAGTCATCTTTACACGGTTTAAGAATATATTCAGACGACTCCATCACAAAAGAAATTGACGTGCGAACAGGTCGACTATTCCTCTCCGAATGGCAACGCGCCTCAACGCGGCCGAAATTTCGTTCCACATAGTGTTGAAAATTATTTGCCGTTTCACGTATGTACGCTCTAAGTCACAATATTAAATATAATATTTTTTAAGAGACTTCAACTATGCATGGAATATTTTCGTGACCATCGAATATATTATATAATATCGTAATATAGTATATACATTACGTCACGACACGTCAAAATATTATTTTTGAATCGTCGTCAGTTATTACAAAAGTTTGTGATTAAAAAAAGTTTTGCTTTCTGAATTCTATTCCACTAGTATTATAAAATGCGTATTATTTAATCTTTGAACTTAATTAACTTGAAACTGTCTAGGTATAAAAAATATGAATAATTAATAGCATGCGTCAAATAACCTTAATGTACCTAAACTACGTAAAATCTGACAGCATGACGATAGCTCTGCATTCAAGTGCTACATCACTTCTATATTAAATTTAAGAGTTGTAAAAACTAAAACACTTTTCTGTTCACCTGATAATTGTTTAAAACACGCGAATAAATGAATCCACATTCACAGATATTATCAACCGGAAGTCTGGTTTGATATCTTAAATTTTATCGATCGTTTCATGCAATCCGGTGTAAACTTCTAGTGTGATAGAACTACTTAGAATTTTCATGTTATGGAGTCTCAGTGTGAGTATTCTATCACAAAGCGTAAAATCTTTTCAATGCGTTGAAATGTATCCGTCTGGAAAACGTACTTGGCTTCCTATTAATCTTTGAAGAGCTTTACTGAAATGAATGAAGTGACGTCACAATACCATTTTTTAATATAAAAAATGGTGAAAAATTACAGCACGGATTTCTTTCACAACTGATATGAGACAGAAAAAAATAAATAAAAAGATACATCATTAATAAATAAAGATTTTGTTTAATTTATTATATAGTGTGATATAAACGCAACCTCTAGGTGACACACAAATATCCAGATTAACTCCCGCTAGTTTCTCATTTCTTTATTTCCGGGAGTTAATTAATTGGTCCGGGAATGGACGTTCGCAACATAATTATTTTATTAGAATCGCAAATTTATTTAACATGCGAGTATTGTGTTGTATATTTTTTCTCTAATTCAAACTTTATTTATAAAGATTCGATATATTCTAACATAACACAATTTTGATGACTATAGAAATTCAGTATACTAATATAATATATAATAACTAGCTGACCCGGCAAACGTTGTTCTGCCATATAAATTATTTCTAGTGAATATTTTGGTTGTTAAATAAAAAATAACGAATGTATCGTAGGTGTGTGGGGATGGGATATATGACAGAAAGAGGAATAGAGCGCTGTAGACGATGACCGCCGATAAAAACAAAAAAACATCAACCATTCATTTTCTCAATTCAAAATGAGTAATGATGTTCATAATGAATGAATTACCTGTGACAGGATCTCGTTGTTTAATGTTTATGCAATATCCGTCTTGTCCCTTCCAGAAAATTAGCGGATATTGAAGAGCGTCGTATGAACGGTGTATGTCAACGATGAACTCCAGATTATTGTTTCTTCTTCGAATCACGATTTCTCGCGTCGATGTGCGGTCGCCAACCATGATTCCAGCAATGTCGTCAACAACAGGCGCATTGAATCGACGCACGTGCTCTCCAGCTGGTGTTTTTTTATCAGGATTGATGACAATAGCGTGATTGTCACTTTGCAATTCGTGCATGTGTGCTTTGAAGAATTTCAATAATTCATTGTGCTCATTCAACAGGGCATCCAGTTCGCCGACGATGCGCCTGGCATTAGGCGAATTGAGGCTTTTGTAGCCGCAACGTGCATCCACATGATTGATGTCCTCACCGCCCATGAAGTAGATTTGTAAAAATTTATGTGGTTCGTTTGGCATTGGCAGCAATGAGCCTACTTTGTGGTATACTTGGCCTTTGATTTTGAACGTAGAATGGAATTGTTGACCATTTGCCGCAGTATTGTGAACTATTTCTGTTGCTCCGAACGAAGTCATTTGGAAGCATGAATTGAATGTGCGAATGGACTTCAGGAACAGGTTTGAATCTGGAACCGTGCCGCTGAGCAAGCCGTTCAATGGTTCTGGTGGTATCTCAATTTATGGTAGTTGCACTTTTCCTGATGCGCAACACATCCCGGCTGACTCATGTTTGAATTTGAGCGCATGACAATGTGAACATTCTTTGGGATGAGCGGAATATTCAATATCTGGCTCGTACTCGAATGCAAGACGAAGGAACGAAGCGGATGTAAATGTTCGATGTACTTGTTGGCGTTGTCGGTCATTTGCTCTGCGTGTGTTAACTACGAACCGGCGCGCTTGGCTCCGTTGCAATTGTCGTTGTTGATTTCGTTCAGCTCGTGCCTCTTGTGATTGAGATGCACGCAATTGCAACATGCTTACACGCACGTTTTTGTTATATTGTTGGATTTGTTCGTCTGTTCTTTCTGCTTTACTATTTTGCATGTTTGTTGCTTTATTCGTTCGACGGCCCAAATGGCCCCCCTTGCGTCTTGCTGGCATTGTGCACTGTAATACACGCACATAAAAATAGATAAATTAAAATAAATCGTACAAAATTTTGCACGCACTGCGTTGTGATATGCCGAATGAAATGTCAAAATGACGCGACGCTTCTCTTGAATTATTCTCGGACGTAGCGCCATCTGTCATTCAACAACATAAATAATTTCGTTCTGTTTGAAATACGAACGACGGTTAAATTTGTTCATACAAAAATAATAAAATCGCGATTAAAAAATGGGAGGGTGGAGGTAGGAGAGTTAAAATTTGGGGTTATAGGTATTTTTTTATGCCAAATAATAAAAAAAAAAACAAAAAAAAATGTCAAAAAAATAAAAATAAATTTTCTGGATAGAGATACCCTAATCACCTAGCGGTATGAAATATACTTGTTGACCTATTCTCATACCTAAAAAATATACATAAAAAAATTCATAAAAATCGGTCGAGCCATTTCGGAGGAGTTCGACCACAAACATCGTGACACGAGATTTTTATATATATAGAGATAACCTTATCGGGAAATCTTTTATTATCCAGTATAAGAATCTGCGAATAAATCAGAAAAATAATACTCATGCTGTAACGGAAAATTATATATTAGGGTTTCCCAAACTTTTTCTGCAATGGAACACTTCGCAAACCCGGAAATTTTAACGGAATACTTAGTAGGTTATTTATTAGCGCAGCTAACCGTTCTGCCAAATTTTGGAAACTGTCGTTAAACTGACAAGACTTGTCAGCCGGTCAGTTAAAAACAATATAGGTTCCCTATTTTTTTCATGCACACGGTGTGAGAAAAGATGGTCCTCCGTCTGTACCTAGATCATGGCCCCCGCATCTCGAAGCGGGCCCCCTACTTATCGCTAAGGTTAAAGGCAATGTAAATGGTGTTCGAGGTAAAATTAAGGATATTTTTTTAGCGATTTTTCGTATTTTTAAAACACCCACTTTTATGTTGATATGCACAGTAATGGACATGTCAAATATCGATAATAATCAAAAATTGTAAGTACCCATGGCAAAACCACATAATATATTATTAAATATTAGTATGCTTGAAGTGAAACAGCGCAGTGCGATATTTTTTTACTGTGCATGTTTGTGATGTGTGTTTATCTCACTTGGCTGGTCGATTTCTCACGCCGGGCCCCCCGTAAGCCCAGGCCCCCAGGCTAGAGGCCTATCAGCCCCCCCACCACCTTGTGGGAGCCATGACCTATCTAGATACTTGACGTTATAAACATCAGTGGAAATTGATCATCACTCGCTTTTCAATATAAAGTAGATTCTTTAATTATTTTACTTCTACTTAGAAGATCTTTAAATGTGTTGCAGTGTATAAAACCTTTCCAAATGGTCGCGGAACATCTATTCAGGTTCGGCGGAACATAGTTTGGGAAACCCTGCCCTAATGTATCAGAAATACAAATTGAAAAAACGTTAGATATTAAGGATAAATACCGAAATTACTTATTTGAATCTATTTCAACGAACAAATTATATCGATGATCCTAATTATTATTTTAAGAGACTTGTGAATTGGAATAAATTAGTCTATCAAATTTATAATATAATAATATATTTGTTTTGATATTTTATAAATCAATAATATTGAAAATATAATGCCATTGGTAAAAGTGAATTTATTCTCTACATTATCGTAGATTTAACTGCGTGTACAATCATCATTTAATTTACTGCGATGTCTGCAATAGTATATCGGTAGTGTCAGCGACTAGTAATCGTTTAGTTCAATGTTTAAATCGGTATGGCAGCTATTTTTTTAATTTTTTATAATAGATGTGGACGAAATACATGACGATTATGACATGTCACGATTTTCCGAGATATGTACTGCAAATAAAACATATTCTACGGTGGAATAAATTTTTACCGGTTCAATAAACACTATAATAAAATGAAGTTTATAGCTTGACTTGTGAGTAGGTAATCAATTTATAAATGGTAGCTGGAATATGTATATTAAAATGTTACCATTATATACCAAAACGATAAAGAATGCTGTTAAATTTAACAAAATATATTATTATAATATAAGAGAAAAGTGCATGTTGGGCATAACGCGTAAAGATCACAAAATAAACCAATGCATGAGGAAGCAGACAAGAGTATGGGATATGATAGATGTCGCTAAGGAGGTGGGTTGGCAATGGGCTGGAATGTCGCTCGGTGAGTGGAGAATATCTTGACAAATGCCATCATACAGTGGTACCCAAGGGGCACTAAACATCCATATGGACATCATAAAATCCTCTGGATAGACAAGAAGAGTGGAGGTAGCAAAGGGAGGTCTTCCTCCAGCAGTGAATCGACCCGGCTGGTGATGATAATGAAGATATAATTACGTTAGCCAATAATGACCAATATAAACCAAAGTTGCTGTTTGTTGGAAATAAATCATCATTAAATGAATGAGTTTATTCTCACTGTGCAGTGAATTGAGTGAATCCATGATTCAATTATTTCAGACTGAAAATACTCTGAAATAATAATACTGTGTTTATATGCATCTCACAATTCCCTTCGGTTCCAGTAGTTTTCATATTTCAACCGCATACACATTTTTTCGTCCCAAACAAAACAACGCACGACTACATTTTTGCGATGCTTTAGTTTATATAAAAAATGACAAAAGCAAAAAAGGAACATAGGCCGTAGACGAAAGAGAAACATAAGTTACTTTTTTATTTGAAATAAACTCAGTATGTATGCTAGGATATCTTATCATTTCTACGACGTATCATCGTATATAAGCGAATCTACTTTATAGTATAGAATATATGGATAGTTGTAATAAATTAAATAAAAAGTTTTCAGTGGGTGTTTACTTAGGTCAGGTTTACACAAAAAAGTCTGTGCTATTTCCAAACTGATAAAGATACGAAACATCGTAGGCAATAAGGTTCTATAAGTAATATAGTACCAATCTGTATCGTTTTGATCTCGTGAAAAAATACAACAAAATTCCATTTTTTTTTCGTATTTGGTGCAGTGGTGTAACTACCTCATCGCAAGATTATGGAAAATATTTTGGCCCTAACACACAGAAAAGCCCCAAATCTCAATCCGATAGTTCTTGTTGAAATTTATATTTTATAATACTTACAATCTTTACAAAAAATAAAGATTATGAATAAATCCCATGGAAATCTAAAATCATTTATTTAAACGTGCAATAATTGAGCCACTTTCTATAAAAAGAGCGTTATCACAAAAATGCAAAATTTAAAAAAAAAACTCAGTTAAAATGATACGCCATACCATCAAAAAATCATTGTACATATTTAACTTCATATCAAAAATCTTTGTATTGTATTTCACTTATATTAATTAATCCCGACAACAGATGCCGCTTTAAGTATTAGAGTGATTACGCACAGTACCTACGTCTCACGTGGTATTTAATATACCTTGTCATTTTTATCGCTATTATATAAAAATGACGATTTCATGATAATGCTAATTTTCCAGAGAGAGGCTCATTTTAATGAATTCTTAAAAAAATTGAATGAATTTCATTTTGTTTCGATGTGAACATTTTATTTTTAAATACCAATCATAGTACACATAATATATTGTTTTTCAATTTGTGTCTGTCAGGGTATGGACTAATAGGTTGAGCAAGTGCCTGATATCCATTTCTCGTAAAAAACAAAATCTGTTAATACAAACCTCTACTCTGTGGAGGCACATATGATCTTATTAGGATTGGACATGGTCGGGATCATAGTATAATATTTGCACCCAAATTTCTAAATAACATGAATCCGTAATATGAAAGCGAGAGAAAGAATAATTAGCAACATATCAGAAAAAATCATTGCATTTTATTTTTAGAAATATAGAAGGACGTCTTTTCATGATTTTTGCATAGGTACCCAATATTTGCTGCTTCGCCACTGATTTGGTTTCTGGGTTGTCACCGTGTATTAATTTCTCCTTCTTTCTTCAGTTTTTTTTCTGGATTATTGCAAAGAGTATTCTCAAAATAATAATTTGAGGGAAAAGAGAGTAATTTTTTCTTCAGAATGGAGACTGAAATGTTGAGGAAAAAACGGGGGGAGAAATACAAGCGTAATGCCACCATGTCTTAGATTAGTTACATGTATTCTTTATTATTATAACTTTTTTCTATATTTAATACTACTTTTGATAAACGTTTTATAAAAAGTTAGCTTTCAGGCCATCATCCTGGACCTCGGTTCGAATTTGGTATTCGGTTTTGGGTAAAAAAAATACGTAAATTTATTTCTCCATCAATTTTTTATTTGAAAATGTATTTTTGAAAATCTTCCCCTAGTGTTTCATGATTTTTAAAGATAATCCTTTAAAAAAAATAATACACATTGATTTTTTTTCCTACCCTAATAAATTTATTCAATAAAATAATCCATTATTAATATGAAGGTATTTTATAGATATTGTTTACTAATTACAAATATCGGCAAATGGTAGATAAATAATTATAGTAACCAATCGAAATAATACTGATTTGGCTTTGTATATTTGATCTAACTAAAATCATTAAACTTGATACTGTGTAGACATTTGCTATTTCGTAATGAAACGAACTGACAATAGATTTAGTGGTTTTTGCTGTCTGTCTTGTGAACAGAAACTTATGAGGAGGGGGTTGATAAACTAACCCCATAGAGATAAAAACCCTTGTATTGGCATAGCGGGGGTTCTCGCTGAAAAGCTAGAAGTAAACAGAAAAACCTGGGAGTGTCTCGAGAGTAGGACAAAAACAATATTTACGAAACAGTATCGCTTCAAATACTCTCGTCACGAACAAGAAACCTTTTTAAGCGCTATTCATAGAAAAATATATTGTATTGATTTTTGTAAAAAAATACCTTTCATAGAACAAAGCAATACCTACAATTAAATGGAAGAAAGTTAAATAAATATACCGTTTTTACCTTTTTGTCCAGGTAACATTTTCAAAACCTACAGTACATAATAGTATAATACTAAGAAGGTAGGTACAACATTGTTATAAAAAGTAAATACTTAATACGTTTCATCATGAGTAACAGAAATATAAACTATTTTTGTTATATAATGTCTAGTATATACCTACTTGTCATGTAATTAGACTCTTTGATGTACTTATCAGCCGTTGTTCGTTTGTGCCTAAAACGTAAAGTGTTCAACCAGTATTCATTCCTCGTAATCACATGTACAATATGTAAAACATAGACCCTCAGTAAAAGAGAGGTCCTGAAACTTAGAATAGCACAGCGTGGTAAGGGAAGGTCATAAAAGACAAACAACGAAATAATTGGATAAGGGAACAAACAAGGGTGTGCGATGTAATAGCGTGGAAATTGCCAGGATCGTAGTTTGAATAAGAGACATTCGATGGTCAAATCTAGTCATTCAGTAGTAGGTATATATGGGTAAACAATGTCCGAAGGTATATGTAAATCGTTCTACAGTAACGGCAAAAGCGATTCCCAATTGTATTGATATTGCTTGTTAGCACTAAAACATGTATTGTAGCGAATGATCCAGTACATAATATACGAATCGCTCATGGTGTCACTGTAGAATTCTATACATATGTATAATATAATACCTGGAGGCCACTAAAGATGAAATGGCTAATTGCTCCAGAAATACGTAGAAACTCAACGCACGTGATCGAGAGACATGGAATCAGCTTGGAAAGTTATCTATCGAGCAGAGAATATAATATGCTAATAACGATGCTCTATTGATCACCATTGTATTAGGTAATATAAGCACTTAGGACATACATATTATTTTACATAATATATACCTAACTAAATAATAACTTAATAATTTTTTTTTAGTATAGTCGTCATATGCGACTATAAAATAGCCGTTTAGGCGTTTTTACAAATTAATTTATTAATAATGTATGTGTAGAAAACCTACACATATAAGTTCAAAAAAATCTTAATAAGTAGGTATATATATGATTATATTTTAGATATTTTTGCTTTGTTTAATATGTGGTGCAAGCCAAGAACATTTCTCCAGGGATGGGAGATAATAGTATAGTATATTATAGTACGTAATTAATAATTGTATATACTCGTATGTACTTGACGGCTTGTTGAGATGTAGTTAAGAGCAATCTAAGGAAATGAGAGATAGAATAAAATAATATACTATATACACAAGTACGCGCGTATATTAAATACCTCTTCATTTATATTCAGTTAATAATTGATTACATTTATATTAAATGAAATATTGCTAATATGCAATTAAAACATTTGCCTGTTACGACACGTGTCAAACTATTCATGGCTTCGATTTAATGTATTAACCGGTACAGAGTAACCTTCGTTTCACATGCAGCGAATACTATCGCGCGATACAAAGTTGCGCGACGAATATTATCGCCGGACCATTTTTCGAAGGAGTGTATAATATGGAAAATGGTCATGCGACATTATACAATGCGCACTCACCATCAACTGTATTCGTTGACAGTGTGAATTTACCATTGGTAAGTACGTATAGTGCGGGTCACAAAAAAACGACTCAAATGGGATAGTACAAAACTTAAATACATTATAGTTCATTACTATTTATTTTAATATGCAATAATCATCATTATCTATTGCATTAGACGTATGAACAATAACTAGCACTACCATCAATGTTGACAGTTTCATGTCACGACCTGATTATAGAGGGCGTTGACTAAAACCATAATATTTATGAAATTGTTAGAATATTTAAAGATTTTTTTCATATATTTTATTTACTTATAATTTAGGCAAATACTAAATATGTATAAAATCAATGCAATAAAAAGTTTATTTTTATGTTCATACCTATTAAATATTTAAACGTAAATAATAATACAAAACCCGTAAAAATATTAAAGGTAACCCACTTATGGACGAGGTAGTTACAATTTCTGCTCCGGTAGTTTTGTATAAAAGTCCAATATCGTGGGCAATTCTCACATAAAAACACAAATAATTCGTTAATGGCTTAGTATATTACTTTCGGGCATTTTTATGAATCTAATATGATAAAGTTTGACCTTACGGGTCACGCTAAAGGAAATAAAAATTATGTCATAAGAAGTGTCGATAATTTTTTACGTAAAATGAATCATATTATTACTAATTTAGTGGTCGATGTTTTTATTTATTTGATCGCATTACAAAACTACGAATAATCATAAAAACATTTGAAACTAATTTCCGTTTTAAGCGGATATATATATATATATTATATGCCATATTCGATGAACATAATTATAGTCATCATAATATAAATCGTCATAATCATAATTATGAACAGTAAGTAATAAAATATAATATTTACAACTTTGACTAGGTACTTTCTGAAATTTTTTTTTTTCTCTGTGAAATATTGTATGTTACATGAAATTTCTTTTCTCATAATTTATAATTAATATTTCCTTACTTTACCTACAAAACGAGTATAAAACAACAAAATACTTAGGTTATAAATAGGGATATAATAGATACGTAATATTGTTATGTGGTAATAAATAAATCGACTATTTATGGGGATGCCACTAGTGTTGATATTATATTATGGTAAATTTAATTGAATAATAGTTTCTCTAAAGAATCTGTTTTTTTATAATATTAAACTAGTTTTTTTTTTTTTAGAATATCGTGGAGCTACTACTTCGCAATACTATATACACATACACCATATTACTCCAACGGCTGGTCGTTAAGATTCAATTGGTTAAAAAGTATGGTAAATTTAATTTAATTATAGTTTTTCGAAAGAATCTACATATTTTATATATTTAGTATTTTTTTAGATTAGAATATCGTAGTCCTACTACTTCGATTATACACATATGCCATATTACTCTAACGGCTGCCAGTCAAAGTTCAATTATTAGTTAAAAAATATATATATATTAATATGAAGATATCAACGTAGCAAATAGAAGATACGTGTGTTTTTTAATAGAATCCCTACACGCAAAAGTCACCGCACGCTATTGACGACGGTTTTATTTTTGTGAGAAAAAATACAATTTAGCTGTTCGACGCCAAATCCGTACAAAATGTGACTACCTATTTAAAAGAGCACATACTTATATAATTATTATATATGTATTATTTAAAATTCACTCTTTTAGATAAAAATATGTAATTTGTTGCAGAGGAAAATATAAGTAAGTTTTGGTACAAGATATCACGTAGTTTATAAAGAATATTTATAAATTATATAATTATAATGTTATGTATTATTTAAAATGCTGTGGTAGACAACAGTACATACTGCTAAAGATAAATTATAATATTATTATATACCAACCTTCGGAAGACATTTTTTGGTGACAGGTTTCATTTCCATGAAAATAAAATACGAGTAATAACATATTACGTTATGTCAACCCACATCGGTTACTTTAAGTAAGGAAATTATTTTAATCCAATGTTAATATTTCCTTAAAATACGGTTGGCTTAACATGTGGAATTTGCATTTAGGTTTTTGTGAGGGGTTAACAAAATATATTTTTTATCATTTGATATATACCGATAATAATATTCACCGATTTTTTATTAGAAAATTACGAGACGTTAACATAAATTAATGATCACAACAGCAAGCTGATTATATACTGATTATTATTCAAAGATTATAACAACAAATAGATAAAGACTGGTTACCCTATAAAAAATAAACATGTCTTACCTAACAGGAGGTCATTATACTAGTTGACAGATTTGAACAAATTGTGATTCATTCACGTTGAAGAATGTTTATCATCTCTGTTAGTTACAGTAAGTACCTAAACAAATCTTTTATTAAAAAAAAATCAGGAACAAAAAAATCCATCAAGTATTTTGTCGTAGGTATGCTATTAGTATTATTATGAATTTTAATAAACGAATACCAAATAAATACTGACCATTAAAGCATATTATTCTAATCTGAAATTAAAAATAATTAAATGAACATGGCAAGCATTCGAAGCAAACAAAATTAAATTATTGTAATTTTTTGAATATATTATTTTATAAATTACATAATATTCATTTTTGATTCAAAAGCCAAACCTTATATTAAGTTATACATAATATTAAAATATTAAAAACACTTTTTTTATAAAATGGGTTATCACTTGGTGTTCACCGCATATATATATTGTTTCTACGACACGTGTTTATCTCACGTGGTGATATTTTTCAAATACTTCGAGCAGGTACTTGTTTCATAGAAACAATATCAGACCTATAAATGTAATAAACCATTTTATAAATTATCATGAACCACAAGTAAACGCTGATTTTCTTGAAAGAAAAACTTTGATTATTGCTCATTGAACCAACCCCACAATTTCAGAATATTAGTTAATAAATAAATACTAAAATAAATTTTAAACCTGTAATGAATATAAATCTATTTCAAAGTGGTCATCGTCATAGATGAGGGCCCATGATGAATATTGCCCAAGTAAATTTGACAGTTTTTTATAATAATTATCATCTTGATACAAGATTTGATCCGACTGAGAATTGCGAATTCTCCATCTTTGTTAATCTATGATATGGGTTTGTTAAAGATTTTTTTGTTTGAAATTGATAGGTAGGTAGGTAGGTAAGTATCTATAAAGAAATCGCAAAAATATGTACTTACGTATAAATTTTAGTGTATGCACCCAATTTGATTTATTATAAAAACTATCTACAATAATCATACAACAAAATACTGCACATCTTAGGTATATACTAATCAAAGGTAGATACTGAAAAGACCCTTTAACGGAGCCTGTATAGGAAAATGGCACGTGGCGAGGAAGGTATAACCACGAATTATAACCGTTGTATGATAATTCTCTCGTCATTTCTTAAGTGAATGTGGGGAGACTCCGCTGGACCGGCATCTCTCACGAATAAAATATACCCAATCACCAAAGAGGATTCTCTCCAATAGAGAATAAGGTTAAATAAGGCAAGAGAAACTTAGACTGCGTGGTTTTACTGTGTAAAAAGAGACACAATATCCCTGAAGCTAAGGCGGTGAAGGGAGTTTGAGTCAGATCGAAGAGAATAAAGACATTTTCTGGAGGTGGCCAAAACCCACAGTGGGTTGTAGTTTCGATCATGATAATGGTGATAATAATATTATACAGTAATAACGACTATATAAAAACTATTTTTTTTTAAATTTTGAAGTATATGTAGGTATGTGTAATATATTTTTTTAATTATTAAGTTATCTACAAATTCTTCTCTTAAGCATATTCAAGTGTAAAAAGCTAACGTATTCTTCCTTTTATATCTGAAAGAACAAAGTGGAGAAGCTTTAAGCTCCAGAAACGAATAAGCGGATCATTACTTTTTACGTCGCGTAAGTGTCACATGCATGCCGAACAATGCACGACCTTAACAAGACTTTGTACAGGTATGAGGTGCACTTAATATATTTAATAAGAAATTTGCTCTCGGTTTTACTATTTTCAATGACGAACCGGTACGTTAAATGATTCAAATAATAAATTGAAAATGATAATGGATAGAAACAATATACATTATTATATTTTCACGAAAGTCTCTGAGAAGAGTGAAAATATTGACATTATGTGCCTCTCATAGCCATATCGTCGCTATAGGATTTTTTTCCCGAATAGACCAAATGTCAATTTTTCAGGAGACGAAAAACAAATTTCATTGTCGTATATTGAAATATCAGTAGATGTATCAATCATTCTTTCTACACTGTATGATTGCAACATTATCTAAGAATAGATTCCAAGAATAATATACTGGTATAAATTAGTAAATGCACAGAAAATGCGTTTTATTTACAAGTACTCGTTGTGGATATTCGGGAAATTTTTAGCGCTCTCTCAGAATAATGGATATTCGGGACAAAACAAGGACGTTCGGGACTTAAGACCGTAGCGTATTGCTGCACGGCCCACGGATCACTGAGTGGTTAAAAAGTACGCACCTCAAATGTTATATTTATTTACACGATAATTGGTAATGATTACTTTTACTATTTAAATACCTAATGATCGTAATAACCCAAGTTCGTAGGTAATAATAACATGCAGCATTCGCTTTTTTCGGTTTTTTTCGTAATAAGTAATAAAATAGTTTTTAATAATCTTTTTTTTTTATTCAACGAATAATTCACAAGATTTAAGAATGTACCATTCTAATTATTGAACATACATAATTTTGGAAATCACTTCTGAGAAAATATATTATAACCAATAGAAAAAATCTTTTTGAAAAAAGTAAGACACCCGGCAGGAATCGTCCCTGCATCTCCTGGGTTTACGACCAAGTCCACGAATTATCCACTATGCTACGAGGTGACATACTTATGAAGACAAACTTTAACTATTGGCCTGTTAATACCTGCTCATCAGTATTCTTTAAAATCAAGCGACTATCGGCGATCGGTTTTTGTTTATTAAATAAAATTAGGTATCTACTACTTCAATTACTAACCGACGTCACGGATTTCTCCAATATTTTATGATGGTACTTACTCGTACTTGCTAACAATTTTATATTAATACTTTTTCAAAAAAAAAAAACTATGTATATATATCTGTATATTATTATATCTATATATTTCTATAATTAACAATTAAACTTATTACAAACCACCAAATAAATATTATATATTTACTATTGGAATGACAACACAAAATAATAGCATCTATAAATTAATTACCATTGGCTGCTAATATTAGGTAGGTACCAATATCCTAAGTATATAATATTCACCAAATAAATAGTTACTAACATACATATTAAATTAAATTAACTATCAGCGCCTTCAAAAATAAATCATAGCATCGCCTTTATTTTCATAGAAATACCTAGATTAAAAGTAAAATAAAGACAAACAATGTTTGATTAATAATAATTTGAAATAATAATTATTTTTTACGTCATAGTAGTTGCCGGGCCATACTGTAGAATTCATATAACCGTTGGGATTTTGTGTCATTTATCAAAACAAAATGCAGTTATTTAGGTTAAAATACTCACTTCCATAACTTTACTACAAGTTCAGGGCAAACTGGTGATGTATCAGCTATAAATGATCTCTTCAAATTAGATGAATTCACTATTAAAACAATAGTAACTTTAAAAACAATATCAATAAGACGAAATTTGAAAGAGGATTCCAGACGGCCGAAAAATATGAAAGTGGGCGTGATTGTTTTAGAGCTAGACAGCGTGAATGTGGGAGCGAGATGCACGGCGTCAGCGCGGTTTGATTGGCTAAAAGTCATATTCGGGAAATAAAAACTCAGCCAGAGATTTATTTCGACCGAAATTAACTTGGATATTCAGGTACGAATAGTTGGACATTCGGGAGAACAACACGGAGTAATTGTAACTTAACATGGCATATTCGGGTTTTTCAAAAAAATATCTCTGTTCCTAGATAAAAATATATTTTTTTATAAATGATTTCGGTAGAGTTCGATAAAAGAAATTGAACTGCATTAAAATGTCGATTTCGACAAAAATGGATATTCGGGAAACAAATCCTATAGCGACGATATGACATATCGGGATAATCACATGTTTATTCTCCCAAAGTGTAGAACTAACCTGACATTGGTAATATCAATTAGGAGAGCAACAACATAATTAATAATAATTACAAGATAAAAAGAACTTTTTATATACAACGTTTTTAAATTTTCAGTTGAATTTTTATGCTCAATATGCTCAAACTTGTACTTGATATGAAGTAAATAAAAAACAAACAAACAGGCAAATATAGAATACTAAAATGACATTTTGACATTTCATTTTGATTTCCATAGTTAAGCAAGTATATATTAATTATTTAGTTGCTAGGACCACCGCCTTAGCAACCAATAATAGTCTTTTACTTTTTACGGATTTTTTTGAAATAACTTTCCATGCGACACAGAATTAACTAAAAATGAATTGAATTCTGCTTAAAGATGGCTAAAAGTATAAAAAGAATGCATTGGCATCGTGTTCTGATATATTCTAAAAGTTTCAAATGTCTAGCTAGTTGGGACAAACAACCACCGGACAAAAAATAGTATACTTTCACATACGAATTGGTACAATCTAAATCATGTAAATGTACCATTGATACTCTATTGATACCAGAGAAAGTTAAAATGATAGACGTTGACGAATATTTTAATATGTGTACTTAATTTGTTGTAATATTTTCAGCCTCGCCAATTTGGGGAAAACGGACTAGAGCCCCTTTAGCCTTATATCAAATATAAACCTGAGGGTAAGTTACGTTTTGTATGTCTGTCGAATCACTAATATCTTAACGCTGCCTACACGGCAAAGATATTATCTATACGGAAATTATAAGAATAAGAAATAATAAGTGGCAATTTTTCATTCCATGAACATTGTAGCCCAAAAATGCGTTTACCTTTAATATCAACGTCATATAAAATCTTGAATTAATAATACCACATAACATATTTTCACTTATATACTTTAGGTTATATTAATAATGGTATAAAAAATAAATTCACAAACAAACATGCTCTTTATCTAAAAGTAATTTGAATTAAATCCATGCCATTATTACGATTTCACTCCGCCAACTTCTAATAATACTAAGCACTACCAACTCAGTACAATGGTTGAATAATATTTATAATGAAATTTACGAAGCTTTACTGGTCTCAAAATAATTGTCGTAGAATTCTTATATTCTGTTTTTATCTTTTGATATTATATTACGATTATTACGTGAAAATAATATAATACAATTATGTGTATTATTTATAATACACAGTATCTCGAACATCGGGCTTAGTTAAAAATACTAAAAAAACTTTTTGAAATCTGCCAAGCCTTGAAATGCTAAACCACAAGCTTTACCATTGATTGTCAAAATGTAAAAGCTCTTAAGTTCTCCGGTTCATAATTATTGGGAATCAAAAGCTCTTGTGCTTCAACCAGCGTTGGAAAATGTTGTCTCCTGTCATTTTAGTATATATTATTGGATTTTTTTAAAACTCAGAAACATATTTTCTGAAACACACATAAATAATACCGTCTTAGCAGGAGGAAGGTATCAGATATTTTATAAGAATTTCAGTTAATTAAATTGTACGGCCTCGCGTTCCCAGATAAAAATGATTAACTACGTACTTGAAGTACCTACTTACGTTTAATAAAAAAAAACAGAATATTAATTTCGTGCATATTTTTTAGAGATATTAAATTTAATTTTCGACTCTTCTAATCATGAACAAAGCCTCTCCTCATTTTTTATCATAATAATATATAATATAGGTAGGTTTTGCGATTTGTTAATTATATTTTCATGTACCTATCTAATTTTAAGATTGATTTTAATTTATTAAATTTAATATTGAATAGGTTAGGTAAGGATAACTGATTTAATTCATTCTTTTTGACTAATTAGAATGACAGTTATAATGAATGAAAAAGGATTTTGGTACTTATATTATTTTGTTAAATCTTATTTATAATCTATTCGGACAATGCTTTGAGTTGGCCAATGGCGGCTCTCGTGGTACAGTGCGTAAGGCGCTTGCCTTCCATCAGAGAGGTCTGGGTTCAATTCCCAGTCAGAACACGATATTTATGTGTTTTTCTCAAAGCCTGGGTGTTTGTGATTGTTCAAATTACTAACAACCACCTTGTACGAAAAAGCAAGGACATGGTTATTAATAATTCTAAAAACAAAATAAAAATCTTTGAGTTATTCCATCTTTACCAGTCGTGTATATTATGTAGCCGCGATTTGTACACGGCCACCTTCCTTCCTTCCTTGTGCCGAAACGAAGCTGCACGGGACTACCATGCATCTCGGTGGTTAAAGAAAGAGTTTAGAAAATAAAAAGAGAATCATGACTTCCTCTGCCGTCATTTATCTTTAGTGACAAGAAGTTCTATTCGGACAGTCTGGAGTAAAAAATACATTATTTTCTAGATTCGACTCGGCGACTATGGCTAAGGACTTCTTGCAACGGCTATAGTGCAGACCAAAGCTTGATACTAAAGCGCCATATACGAGTAGGTATATGCGTGATCATTCATGTTAACATTAACTTGGCTTTATATTTATGTCAATCTGATTTTATGCACTATGTATAAAGAGATAATATTAGAAATTCGAAAAAAAAATATGGTAACTACTTGAATACAGTCAGTAACGCGTTAATGTCCAAGATACAATGTTGACAGTTCAAATATTAAAATATAAGAAAAGTCTGTTTTATTATAAATAATCCAAAATATATTTCGATCAATTTATTTATGATGTAAATTATAACGTATGTTACAAATAATTGATCAAATAATAATTTTTAGCAATATCAACTGAAGGAATCACGACAAGCGTTGTGACGACGTTTGGGACGATAATACGAGTGTATATGTGTACCTAAAGTTGTGTTTATATTGAGATGCACGACGCGTAATGTCACGCTGTCACGGCGACAAATTTAGTCTATGGTTTCGTCATTTTGCAGAATATTTGAACGATCACCATCCCTTTAAATTCTATGATGGAGAGTGCCAACTCAAATATTATTTTGAATTATTGTTTATTATTAAAATTACTTGCGATATTACATCCATAGATAATATTTTGAACAGAACCCAACATGCAGACTATAGATAATAGACAACATTATTCTAGAAAACGCGCGATTTTGACATGAGTTGAAAATGCGTAGACATGTATAAAATGATAAAAAAACATTCATTGAGTCATGCAGATATCGATGCAGTGTGGTACAACGTGAGGTCACCTCATTGTTGTTCTGCTGATTTGCGCAGATTTTTCTAACTGACAATGTTCGTTTAGTTTAAAGGTTCAAAATGTGCTACTGGATGGGAGCATCAGTCTGATAACATTTAAAAAACCAAGAAAAACGACGTTACACATTTTTTTCCTGTATAAGGCAGCTTATTGTAACGTCACGTGATAGTACGCGACGTGCAGCATAATATAATCACACCTTAATGATTATTTACGGTTCGCGATCTTGCAGGACGATCGACATGAGTGTCGTCGAGACAATTCATTTCAGGTATTATATTACATCAACATGTTCAATCGTAAGAGGGTCATAATTATTATGGACCTCCGTATGGTTGTATTAAAAGATTTCTGTTTTTACGAGAAACTGATGTTAGCCGCTTGCTCAACCTATTAGGTAACATTGAAAAATAACATGTGAATTTTGCCAGACCAGAGATTCTAACCCGGGACCCACGATTACACATTATCGCTAAGACCCACGTTATCGCTCGGGCATCGTGTATTTTAGGTACCTACATACATTTGTGAATAATTTTATATTATATTAAATTGTTTAATTATACCTACAAACATTTATAGGTATATAAGATATTATACTAGTGAAAATATATTCAATTATCAAACTGTAAAATAATTAAAATAATATAACATGCCCCTCTTATACAAAAATACCTTCAACCAATAAATGGCTTGTCAGGTGAGTTTCCTATTCATTCTTGGATTCCTAATCCTTTTCAATTGGACCGAAAAAATATTACAACGAATAAAGTTACGTGCCATGAATTTTAACGCCTGCTTTAAATTTAATTCTACGACTACGTCGGTATTTGGGTACCATTTGGAGTAAAATAAAAATTATAGAGATTGTTTAGTTATTAATATATATTTATTAACTTTTACTCAATACCTATGTCTAAACCGAAACAGTAGCCATCTACTGTCTCTTTATGTTATTCTGCGCAATAATGCACGACATCTACAACCGGGATATTATGTCTTTTTCGATATACTCACAGAACAACTTAACCTTGGTGATGCGCTTCTCGTTGATGTCACGATAAACGCTGATAAGGGTGTGAAAATGTGGAGGGTGAATGAAGCAAATCGAACACTTGTTTTCTTATTTCTGTTTTTTTATTTTATAAATTTTCGTATTTCAATAATCACAGTGATTTTCAAATTGTAGTTTGCAAAAAAAACTGCAATCGGTTTGCGACTAAGTAATACAATAAAGTAATACAGTCAGCGTTATAAATATTGTATATATTGCAAACCAAATACAAGTCAACTGCAAAGGTGTTGTATTTTTGGAAGACGTTAGTTTGCAGACTAACCCTATGGCCTACATATTCAATATTACTGACAGTTATTCTGATAATATTCATGAATATTGCATTTATGTTTTAACGACTATCCCATAAACAGTTATTATGTAGTTAATTAGTATCTAGGTTATTTATTTTATTGTGACAGTATTGCAGTCCGTCTGCAGTCAATAAAAAATGCTAGGAACTGCTAACATTGTGGTGAGTAACTACCAACCACCTAATAGTCCAACCAACCGCTCCGCACCACGCTTGGTCTATCAAGAGGCCCTACGTTTGGATGTAAAGCATCAGCAATTGTTTACGCCTGGGAATGCCTCAGATAGCCAAGTCTTGTATGTCACGCAAGCACGCTTAGACTGAGTTTACTGAGACTTAATTTAATATAAGTGCCCATGAGAGAGAGAGGATCACGGAGAATTAACAAAAATAAATGACTCTAATTAATTTACGTCTAATGTATTAAAACAAACAATACGAACATACTAAACTGTGTGAAGAGATAATCACGTCTGCAATAAGAAAGACCCCGTAATCTTTTTAAAGCTTTATAGTTGGCCTCTGTGGCAACCAGGTCGGACGGCCCAATGTGCACAATAGCTGGTTGGACCGACTTGAACATCTCTTCACTTTCGGAGAACACTCCCAGAGGACGTTGTTTGCATCCTGTAGTTCTCTGCCACATGGACATGTTGGTCAGGTGGCAAGTCAAAGCTCAAAGAGCTACCACAAGATGTCTGCTGCGACAGACATGATTACTACGTATACGGTTTTGACACATACCGACCGCAAAGAGACTGCGAACTGTAGCAATATATATTACGGGGCAAACATTAAACACCTATATACTGTAGGTATCTAATATGTTCGATGTTTATTTCTCAGTTAATGAGGGCCGCCCGTTTTATTCTGATATATGAGTAAACATTGATAAATCATTTATCAGTGGTATTTCTACCAAAGTTAATATACAAATCACGTAAACCCACATGTTGTACTAAATTCGTATAATTTTTATTTCAATGTTCGTGCGTGATTTTCAGAATATTTTTGCTTTAAACTTTAATCCATTCATCGGCTCGTTTCTAAATGTCAAATTTCATCGATTAGTCAGTGCGCATATTAATATTCCAAGACGTACAATCTGCGCGTCGACTTATCTCACTTCTTCTAGTTGAATTAACTTGAAAGTTATCTAGGCTTTACTCCATTATGTGACTCCTTGCTTTATATTCAAAGAACCAGTTCGAGGTGATGGGATGGAATGGACTTATTATACGTGATAATACGTATTTCTTTTTTATTACGTGCACAAGGAAAATATTGTTATCAAAGTAAGAGCACACTGCGTTTTTACATCTTATTTATTTTAGACACTTTCTTAAACGGTGCTTGTACAATATACAATGAATCCTTTTTAGTTTGGACAGCATACCTAAAATTTTCATTCACCATAATTATTTATTCAGAACGAAGTTCTTTTTTTGAATATTCGGAACTTATCATCCAACAGACCACAGCTTGATATATTATTTTACAACGTTTTTATTAGCTCGTATACTTTCTCGTTCTTGTTTGTCCATTACAAATCTTGCAATTGATTTTTAACCTACTTCCCGACTAGCTAAACATTTGAAACTTTTAGAATATATCAGAACACGATGCCAATGCATTCTTTTAATACTTTTAGCCATCTTTAAGCAGAATTGAATTCATTTTCAGTTGATTCTGTATTGTATGGAAAGTTATTTCAGAAAAATCCGTAAAAAGTAAAAAGCTATTATTGGTTGCTAAGGGGTTGTAAGGGGGGGGGGGTCCTAGCAACTAAATTATTAATATATACGTGCGTTACTATGGAAATCAAAATGAAATGTCAAAATAACATTTTGGTATTCTATATCTGTTTGTTTTTTATTTACTTCATATCAAGTACAAGTTTGAGCATATTGAGCATAATAATTCAACAGAAAATTTATAAACGTTGTATATAAAAAGTTCTTTTTATCTTTTAATTATTTTAAATTTCGTTTAAAATACTAAATTCAAATGATTAATTGAACAGTAATTATATTATTAAAAACAAAATGGTTGTCCTATTAACCTAATAAACCATTTTGAATGTTCAGCATTGTTAGATATTTACCTGCGCATCTATTCTATACACAAGACTGCTTTCGGCCGCTACGGCTGCTATCTAGGGTAGGTTTTTATCGAAGTATTAGCACTTATTGTAACAATTACAATAAGTTAGTTGTAATTGTTACAATAAGTGCGATGTTTTAACAGCACCTCTCTTGGCTGTGATACATTTTAGAGCGAGATAGACAGTTTTGACTTTATAGGCGGCTAACTTATTGTGACTGTTACAATAAGTGCTAATACTTCGATACAAATCTACCCGTAGCGGCCGAAAGCAGGCTTGTAGACTATAAATTAAACATAAAATACGAACATAATATATCATTCACTTTCCGGGAGAAGACTCTATCCATTAAGCCAGTGTTTCCCAACCAGTGTGTCGCAATTCTTTTTCGAAAACTATAATAGGTGCAAATTAATGCTTTATTGTTTTTATCAATTTTGGTGTGTCGCGAAATCATACTAATTAGTTGTAAAGTGTGTCGTTAACTCAAAATGCTTAAAAACACTGCATCTCACTACCGTTCTAACTGCCCATCTTGCGAATAATTCTTAATAACTCCAATATCTGAGGTATTTTAATGGTTTCACCAATAAAAGCAGGTTGAGAATTACTGACAAATTCTTCTTTTTCTGGTGCTACAAAACCCTTGTAGGTATTGTGCTTCTCTAGCCTCCATCTTATTTCTTTTTTCCATACAAAAAAAGACTCTTACGCTCACTCTTACGTCAAACTGAAACATGTTTCAGTGATTACAAAAGGCTGAATCTGGCAGAAGATTCAAATCTTTTGCAACGTTCATACTTTAAAATCTAAACAATATGTTCATTATTAATTGTTATAATACAATTTTAATGTTGCATACCATTTTAATTATCATTCAATAAAATAAACAGACTAATATATTATATTAATTGTATTATAAGTGTATTTAATATTTACTATTTACACTTTAGAGACTACTAGACACACTTAATATCAAACAAAATTGCTATCATTATGATAATTAAACTTGATTTTTTGTTACTTTTGTATTTTTCTGTATTTATAAATAGTAGGTAACCTAATAGTTTTTAATTTTCGTGTCTCAATGCGCCAACGTATAAAGTATTAATTTTTCTATACTTATCTATAAATTTAACCACACTAAACACGCTATATAATCCACATCACGACTCTCTCTAACGCATACCAAAGTAGGTAGGTATATGTAAATCCGAATAAAATAATATAACCTACATATTGTTTACGGTTTTTTATTGTAAATTTATAAAATCAACCAGACTTCCACGTCGGACGAATTCAATACTTACCAGGAAGTTATTCCTTTATCTGCATCCATTGTTATTAAAAAGTTCAAAGTCAAACACAGGTGTATACCTACTTGTACCCAGGTAAGTACAATCAGTTAGTGAAATTTATTAAAATGTTTAACTTCTCAGTAGAATTTAATACAGGGACCTAACTAATAGTTACAACTTACTATTATACACACTGGCGAAAAGTACGTGTTTGAAGTTGGTAGACAATGTGTAACCAAAAAAAGTGCTAAAATAGTCATAGATAATAATAATAGAAAGGCAACATAACTGTCAGTTATTATTATATATTATTATTGTTTTCAAAAAATCAGTTTTATTTTTCTGGTATGGCGTAAGCTTGTCAAAAATCACCTAGATCACGCATACGATTTTGAATATTACAGGCGACGTCAACGGTATGTTTGTTTAGATTTTGTATGCGTCGATAAGGCTGTAATAATTGTGAGCCAATACGTCATTTAAATAAAACATGAGTGAATATTATTATTTCACCCATTGAACCACTAATTACATGTTGTTGTTTAATGAATTTTTGTAACAATGAAAACATTATATTTTTGTTAAAAAAATCGTTAGATATCGAGTATGGTATGGTATTGGTAGGTACTGGTATTTTAAAATTATTTTTTAAATAATCATTTAGTAAGAAGTATTTGCCGTTACTACATGAGGACAGTGACATGTTAATACTAGATTAATTATCAACTTGTTGACTGCGGAGCATTTAATTACTTTTTAATTAACGCATTTAAATAACATGCTAATTGTATCGTTCCGTCCGCGTGGAAAGGATTAAACTTTGCAATGTACAAACAATATAGGTATGCATTAGCGTCTTCTTGCAAAATTTTGTTTTGATTTAACACACTTGGCTTTTTATCAAGTAGTTTGAATAACACAAAAATAGCCTATACTGCACCGATGTTCTCTTTTAGATATTGCTTAATAAAATCTCGTGAATCACATCTAATTTTATAAACCAACCGAAGAAAGATTGATGCTAAGTATGTTACGAATTAACGCATTACGTATCTTTGTAACAACCTATACCAGAATATATAATTCTTATTTATATTTATGTGCATTTTATGCAGGTCCGAATTTTTTTAGTCAATCGACCTAACAATAAAAACATTTATTTTTTAAAGATATTGTGTTATCGTTAATCATATTTTCGACTATTTAACGGTTTCGATGGCGATATTAATGTAATAAACACAACATGACAACGTATTAGGAATATTATTGTGTATGATTTTATTCAATAGTTTCAAACTTCCGTGATATTATTATTTGGGATCAAAATAAATACGTTCTTCAAGATTTGCAATATTGCAAAAAAATGATTTAGGACACGTCGGCCCACCGAGATTTTCTCTGGTTATGTAGAGACACGTCAATCCGTTCCTTATAATAAGTATACAACTATGCAACAAAATATTCTGGCTAGGGATTGCAATGTTGAATGAAAATACGAATACTGGTATTTCGGTATTTCATATTGAATACCGGTATTTATGAAATATTTAGAAAAAAAATATAAGTAAGTATCTACAAATAAATATAGATATAAAAATCTTTTTAAATATAAATATATACAATTACAAGATAAAAGTAACTTTTTATGTACAATGTTTTTAAATTTTCTGTTGAATTGCTCAATATGATCAAACTTGTACCTACTTGATATGAAGTAAATAAAAAACAAACAAACAAACAAATATAGAATACTAAAATGTCATTTTGATTTCCATAGTAAAGCACGTATATGTTAATAATTTAGTTGGTACGACCACCCCCTTAGCAACCAATAATAGTCTTTTACTTTTTACGGATTTTTCTGAAATATAGAAATATAGGTTGAGGTAAGATATGGTAAGGATGCTGATGTTTACAAATACTTAGTAATTGAACTATTGGCACTTTCTTCTTCAAATTATCTTTCAATAAATTTATATTATTATTTATATTGTGTGTGTGCCCCATTGGTAATTCCACCTAATGTTTTATTAATTTATTGCACTTTTTATACTTTATTAGGCAATAACTATTATAATTTCATTATGAAATATTCGCCACCAGAGCTGACGTTATTAATGATTATACAACGGTTTTTAACCAGGATTTCAGATAAATCTAGTTAAAAATACAACTGTCAACTTCTAAAACACGCAAGCGACTGGCGAAAATATTTGGATAAATTTAAAATTACGGATTTAATGCAAATGTATTTCGCAAATCTGCACATGTCATCGCTGGTCACCA
Organism: Rhyacophila brunnea; assembly: GCF_057557595.1. Lineage (NCBI taxonomy): Eukaryota > Metazoa > Arthropoda > Insecta > Trichoptera > Rhyacophilidae > Rhyacophila > Rhyacophila brunnea. Next base: position 28,116,489 of record NW_028233350.1, read on the forward strand.
AAAAAGTAGGCAACGGAAGTAAACCATACATCGCGTAAGTCGACAAAAAAACCACAATCCTGTTAAACGTTTTATGTTAATTAATACATTTTGTTTCCACTTTCAATACCGAATATATCGGTATTATCTGATTTTCAAAACCGGTATTTCGGTATCGAAAAATACTGGGATACCGGTTTTGAAATACCGGTATTGCAATCTCTAATTCTGGCATAAATCCCTATACACAACCTAAATGTTACATAAACGGAATATTGGATAAAATAAATCGTATATATATCTATACAATATATACACGATGTACCGAGGTAGTTACATGATTTTGACAGAATTCAATTTAGCGTCCAAAAAACATTTTTAGATTGGAAAGTTTGCCCGTGACCTTATACGTTTTTTTTGTTTCAATTTACGTTGCCATTTAGCCATACATTATTTTGTAATTCTGTGACATTCAAATTTCGAACGAAACAGTTCTGAATTTGAATAAATTATGCAGTTTTTTCTTGTAAAAGAATTGTATCTACACAAAACAAAATGCAATAGTAATGGCTCATAAAAACTGAAGGTTACAGCGTTTTTGCTACTATTTTATTTGTATGTGTAGGTACATAATATTACACATACAATAGTATATTTATTTTAATTTACTATCAGTCATTGAAACAACGTGAATGTATGACTTTAAACAATATACTTATTTTAATATATGAACGATGGTAGATAACGATGTGTAAAAACAACTAGGTACCTACTTGAATAGTACATACAGTGACATAATAATAAATTTTTATAAGGGAACTCAGATATAATATTTACACTACACATCAGATAATTGCATAACATATTATTATAATTAAATTATGTTGATATTACAGAAAAAAGATAACTCTTTTAATATAATATTATTACTAGCCTTGATATGTTATTGTTTATGATACCTACATATTTGTATGTTTATACTTGCAGTTTTGATAATAGTTATCAAGTAGGTATACCTAATATAATGTATACGAACGAATCCACAGATTTTGTACATATTATCCAGGTTTCATCTCTTGACACCTTCAAGGCTTTATAAAAAACAGTCGGTAAGTACTTAGATAGTTAATTACCTTATTTTTATGACGTTTCTATCAAGCACTTTCAGACTGTCACATGAATTATATTTTAACTAACATTACGATGCGTACTATTAAGTAATTTCATTTTAACCTCAATAATATACTGCTATATGAAGACGTCAGCAATCATATTATTAACACAAATTAATAAAACTTCCTATTATTTTGTTAACTGTCAATTCATGGTGGAACTGCATTGTATTGTTGTTTTTATTTAATAAAACGCAATTTTTTTTATAGTACTTATTCCACTTTAATTAATATATTAGGACCGGTTTCGTCCGCCTCAGTGGGACATTTTCAACTGAGAATGTCCCACTGAGGCGGACGAAACCGGTCCTAATATATTAATTAAAGTGGAATAAGTACTGTAAAAAAAAATGCGTTTTATTAAATAAAAACAACAATAAAACTTCCGTCTGACAAGAAGGAAATTTTAGATTTTTCCATTAATTTATAACGATGTAGTGGATCATAAAAATTGTTTATTTATTTTTTGTTTATTATACAATTTTGGAGTTATAATAATTATAACGACTTCAGGTATAAATCATTGAACCGTCTTGACGATGGGTTTATAGTTCGAAACAACTATTAACATCGATAACTCGAAAATTGTAGAACAAATACCATAATAATTTGGTTGTAACCTAAATGGAAATAAAACTTTGTGTAAATTCGCATTATTCACTTCAATGTCTTAAACTTACTGTCAATTATTGTTGGAAAGCCATTATCATGTAATAAAGCAAAAAAAAAATGGTACTAAATCAATCAATATAATGCCGGGTCCACACTGGCAACATGTCGCGCGACAACCTCGTTAAATTTTACGATAATTATCATAATTGCTTAAGAAATTTTACGATAATTATAATACTTATCGTAAAATTTAACGAGGTTGTTGCGCGACATGTTGCCAGTGTGGACCCGGCATTACACAACAATGATCGCGACCAGTTTTGTAATCGAGTGAAACTGGTGCTTGTCATTATTCAATTACGCGAATAAAGTAGGTACCTACATACCACGATTTTGTTTTATATTGTACATGCTTCATTCTTAATTATATTTACAAAATCTGAAAGTGTCTACTTTCAAATCGGAAGTCATAAAAAATAATATAGGTACAAATCTGATTTAATTAATTACCGATGTAAAATTTAATAAATATAAAAATATATATTTTTTAAATTTAAATAGGTACGTTACCATTCAATGAATTTTCCACAGCGTGCAATGTTTGTAGCACAATAAAACACTATTTATCTGAGTGTGAACATAAACAGTTGAGCAAGTTACTTCACACACATGCGAACTAAATGTAAACAAATCACTGATTTTATTTATTCAACTATGGAAAATCCATCGATTGAAAAATAGACAATCATCACAAACGCATGAACGGATACGCGCATCATAGACAATAATGAATAATATCGATAGCTTCGTTTGTCAACTACTTTTTAACCTTTTGAGTTGTCGTTCGAAATATAAATTACGCGCCTTTTTATTACGACTCACGTTTTGAATGTAAACAAAAGAACGTCAAAATACCGGTTCATCTGCTCTAACGCACAACCGTCCTTTCAGCGATCGGCCGGTATACTAAAACAGAAAAGGTTTTACTTCGGATGTAAACCTCACGCGGCAAAACTCTCGCTATTTCATCTTCACGTTGGATAAAATACCTCTTATCAAACAAACGTACGATTCGTTTAATCTAATTAAAACATGTTTGGTATTCCAAATATACAATATATTTTTTAATACGTAAAAAAATATTGAAAATTAATAATAATAAGTTATTCAAGACTGTCAACTCGTTATTTGATAATATTTTTACGACCTTCAAAAATACTTGTGCGTTTTGTATATATGAGGTATTTGTCTTCGAAAAAATATAAATCTATTGAGAAATAATTTTACCACGCTTTTAACAAACGGAACTGCGAGGAAGACTGCAGACATCTAGCGGCGAATGTATTAACTTTTTGGACGGAAAACCCGGATAGAGGAAATACATTTTCCAATCAATCTTATTTACGAAATTTTTCTAAATAAACCTGTGTCTGACAGTATCTGACTCATGTAATGTCACAATATGGATAAAAATTATATTTTTGACCAACTAAATGACTTACTGCCTATAACCTTCACGTAAAGTAGATAATATATATGTGTTCAGTACATTATAATATAATATGTATAACATATTATGTATTATTTATCTAGTATAATTATTAACCTAGTAATTTAGTATAAAAAAACTACTCTCTATGAAAGGTGAATAAGCTTTATCCGAAAAGATTTGTTACCTACCGGATATTTGCGATTATTATTCTTGGGATCATATTCATTGGGTTCAATATTATATTTCTGTGGTTTTTTTGGTGCTTTCCGGATGAATTATTATTCATTTTCCCACATAGAAGAATGACAGTATCGTTTTCCATTTTATCTAGTATAAGTAGTGAAAATGAAACTAAGTAAGTATAGTGTATTATCTAAGTATTTTACAAGTATGTTTGTGTTGATTTTTAAATATTACATATAATAAAAATATTGGAGAAATTCCACGACGTCGGTTAGTAATCAAAGTAATAGTAAATAGTTAAGAGAAGAAACAAAAATTAATTTCCGAAGTAGCTTGATTTGGAAGAGCACTAATGAGTAGGTATTAAAATTGACCAATAGTTAAAATTTGTTGCAATTAGTATGTCACCTCGTAGCATAGTGGTAATGCACGGATCAGGGCGTAAACCTGGGAGATACGGGATTCGATTCCCCGTCGGGTTGGCTTACTTTTTTTCAAAAAAGATTTTTTCTATTGGTTATAATATATTCTCTCAGAAAGTGTTTTTCAAAATTATATATGTTTTAAAGGTAAATTTGAATTAGGTAGGTACCAGTGGCGTCTGGTCTATAGATTTTCTAAATGCGAAGTATCTCCTGAAATAATCGATATATTCATATGTAAAATTATTATGTATTTTTTGTATCATTGCTATACACCAGTCCGCCAATACTAATGTTACGATATCCTAAGCATATAATAATATATTTAACATGCTAATAAATATTTATTTATTCAGCATTTCTACAAGCAAAAATCACCACACGCCACAGGTACGTACATACTATTATTATTATGCTGTATAATATGCACATTTTTATTTAAAATATTACATCAATATAATATACCGTAAGAGAATAAATTGATGCAGTCTTAAAAAATCGGTGCGTGTACTTATGTACGCGCGCTAGAAGGTATACTTCTTTGGCGTAACTAAACAAAAACAAAACAAATAAGTAGAAATACGATAAAATAAATACCGTATTGACCATTCACATATCTCAGTGTTCTGATATGCACGAAAAGAATACGTGGTGATATAAATTTTTCCTAAATTAAATCCAACGGCGGTAGATCATCAGGTATTTCTAGAAATTTGAAACCATTGTACATTGACATCAATGGTATATTATTTTTATTTAAAGCTTGAATGTATGTGGTGCATAGTTTAATATTTGCTTCAGATATATTAGGTATAATCTTGGTTAAAATTTATTCATGTCCAGAAGATGGAAGCTTTAAATCATCTTTGAACCACAACCCATCACATACGGAACACGCATGTCCAAATGAATTATAGGAGTTTTTTTTTTAATTCATCATGAGCACTTCTGAATCGATTATAACCGCTGTATGGCAAAGATGAGTTTTGGTCCATAGCATCTTGATGTATCTGTGACGTGTCAATTGGTTGTTGGTTTTTTTCTCTGAGCTCGAAACCGTTGATGATTGTCCGTTGATGTTAGTGGAGCAGTTTGCAATGTTGTATGACAATTATCAAGCGTAGAAGATCTGTGATTTAATGACTCATTTTCATTCCAAGCCATTTTATTTTTTTCTTTCGTAGTCTATAAAGTCGCATGCATTCTGCTGCTGTCATGGCTTTTTGAATTCGTATAGAAACTCCTGGTTGAGGTTGAGCTGCATTTTCATATTTTTTCGCAATCGATAGTGCCGACAATTTTCCGCGTCAGTCTTCGGCATCGCAAAAACTGGAATAAAGGAGGGCCACTTATTGGAGTGCCGCTGGTTTATTTCTATACATCATATAACAAAATAGTATCAAAAATAGCAACACCTGACAACAACACAAATGTTATCATTAACAGCGAACCAATCGAATGTGTGACCCATTATAAATATGTAAGTACATGGGTTAATGAGAAATGGGACCAGTCTCAGGAAATAAAAACTAGAATTGAGATCGCAAGGAGTCCCTTTCTCAAAATGAGACGCCTCCTTAGCAATCGACACCTTAACCTAGGTCTGAGACTGCGTATGGTACGTTGTTATGTTCTCTCAATTCTTTTCTATGGTATGGAAGTATGGACGCTATACCAAGAGATGTCACGGAGACTTGAAGCTTTCGAGATGTGGCTGTATAGACGCATCCTCAAAATTCCTTGGACTGACCGGGTGACAAATGTTGAAGTTCTCAATCGAATGGAGAAGAACCGATAAGTTCTTGGTAGTATCAAAACAACGAAACTACAGTACTTCGGCCACATTATGAGAGGACAAAAGTACAGTATTCCCCAACTTGACATTCAAGGAAAGATCAATGGTAAGCGTAGCAGAAGACGGCGCCGCATTTCGTGGCTAAGGAATCTCCGTGATTGGTACGAGTGCAGGTCCACTGAACTGTTCCGGATAGCAGACGACAAAGCTAAGATCGCCTTGTTGGTGGTCGACCTCCGCTAGGGGATGGCACAACAAGAAGAAGAAGCGTAGGCAACGGAACAATTCTACTATCAAACTTGCGTTTGTATATAGCTAACTGATTTGCAGCTAACTTCATACTGTCAATTACTTTTATAACGGCTCTCAATTTCACTCTCTACCAAACGCCTAAAAAGAAGTATAACTTCAATAATTAAAATGTCCATAAATCCCATTTGCTGCGGGCGTTTTAAAACCCTTTGGCTGCTACGATGTTGTGCAAAATCCGGTCGAGGATTGCTACCAATAATTGTCGATAAATTAAAGTATTGTATTATTTTTAGACACCTTACCACTCTAATTGATTCTGCGAAATCGGAATATTATGAAAACACGTTTCGTAATTAATTAATCGTTTTGAATAGATAATGAGGCGATTAGATATCCCGAGCTACATCTACTGTTAAAAGTAATTGACATATCTCTTTCACGCTCCATCATACGGGCGATCGAGAGAGCGAGCGAAATGCACAATCCGCGCACAGAGTTTTGATTTTTACCAGTTATTGGAAACAATCGGTTATCCCACATAAAGGATAATACAAAGTAGTGGAATTAGGAAACTACCCGGCTGAAAAGAAAAAAAATGCATGGTAGCCTCAAAGATCGCGTACAATATGCGTGATTTGTGAAAAAGGTCTTTATGGTGTTTGTTATTGGAACATTTAAAATATGTATTGCAAATGATTTTATTTAATTTTTTTTTTATAAATGAAACTGTTTTTATATAGCACAAAAATGCACTTTACTTTAAACACTGAGTTGAGTAAAAGACTTTCCCATTGGTTCAAATCCATAAAATAAAATAAAACATTGTCCTTCCACCAAGAATTTGACTCTAAACAAATTTTTATATTGTAAACTGAAATTTGTATTTAGAATTGTTTTTATTATAAAAAGGGTGATGCCATGAAAAATATATAAAATAGTTATAAGTTCTAAACCTACCCAGTCACAAAATATATATGAATCGGGTTATATTACAAAACAATATAACTAAATAGATAAAACAATGTTTCGCACCACTGGTGCAGTAGTATGTTCCCAAATTAACTTAACATTTCAGGCATCAAAAGCAAAACGACAATCGTTGTTAGCATTTCTGGCCATTATCAAAAACAACGATTTCGGCAGTTTTGGCGGTCGTGTGGCTCGCCCTACTAGAGATGGGAAAACTGGACAATTTTGAAGACTAAGTATACTTACTACTAGTATAAAAAAATACTTAGTATAGAAATTTATTCCAAAATACTTACTAGTATTTGGAATACTATATAGAGCGTTTGGCGTGCGTAAGCGACAAAAGTTTCATACTCAACTGAAACTAAAAGGCTCAGGAAACTCAGACTGTGTATCGGTTTCAATAGAATCGCTAAAAATACGCTGAGCCCCGCTTGTCGAATAGCCCCATTTATTATAAAATTTTAAACATATTTTAAATTTATGAGCTGTTTTTCTGTTAGGTTACAATATTCTTGTTAACTAAAATGAATGACAGTGATTTCTTTTAATTTTAAACATGTTTTGAGCGATCCCTAAGCCTATGCGTGATCTCACAACTGTGCTGCGATACAAAATTTATGACCCATTATTCATACATTCTAACGCAATAGACTTATAAATTAAAATATACCTATATGCAAGTGCTATCTCATTTGCGCGTATTTAATGTCAATAGTGTTGAAAGTCTACCAACTGGCGAGTGCACAGAACAGCGACTCGCGATGATATCATCACAAGTTTTTTGGAATAAGTTTATTGGTGTGGAGTACACAAACTGGTGATAGTATTTCCAACTCACCTCTACGCCCTACCCACAGGCCGGCACTGAGGAATTAGTACCGACTGTAATATACCTTCTGATTTATTCTGCTTTCCTATAATATCAATTTTATAAGCATTGTATAAAATTGTGATGCTAAAAATCGTATACTATGAAAATATTACGAAATAATATAAAAACAATACCTATGTGTTTTTTTTATCGAAAATTCATTTATTTAAGAAAATTTGTATAATAAAATTCATTTCACATGTATTGAAAGTTACCAAAGGAGTAAAAATAATACTGAGTGAGTATTTATGTTTTACTTTGGTTAACATACGGAAAATAATACAAGGAGATTTTTCTGGGAAAGGAGAGATTGTATATTATCACCGACAGATGTCATCACGATTTGAGGAATCAAGCGGGAGCTGAAAATAAAACACATTTATAAAAATATTAATTGATTAGTTTAATAATAAAATTAAAAAAAAACAATAGTGAGTATAAATTATTGATATACGCCTACGGGAATGACTCGAGATTCTACAATGTAATAAGTATTGCATACAATAATAATCTAGGTAGGTACTATGCAAATAATTAAAAGAAGAAATAAATTATTATCTTAAGAGAAATTACACTGTATTAATTTATTTATTTATTATTGAATAATATTTATACTATTATTCCTCAATTGATTTTAAAACTATAATAATTTTAGTATGTTAATTAAATAATATTAACATTTTGTAACCACTAAAATATCAATTGACTAAGTTAAAATAATATGTACTAAATGGAACATAGGAAGTATAAACACAATTTTAAAAATCGGTTGCATTCTAACATTACAATTATATTATTAATAAATATAGAAACGCATGTTTGTATACTTTATAATAAGCAAATTTAATGTTATATCTTAACACTAAGTTGTACTATATATTAATATTATTGTGTAATACTACTTCACCAGTATGCTAACACACGGCAAACTCCATTATGACGTGGTTATACGTTGTGATAATCTCATGAAAAATATATTTGATGATTGCGCAAACATGTTGCGTTAAGATGGCAAAGGTATGATGGTACCAACCTTCCACTGGTGGTGCAGGAGCAGGAGCAGCTTCTGGTGCAGGTGCGGGGGCTGGAGCGGGTGCTGGGGCGGCTGCAAAGGTTTTAAAAAATAAATATTTTTGTTTATATTAATATATTATTTTTTTTCTTTTTTGTCAGAGTCTAAAATCTACAAAATATTATAAACATTCGCACGTTCTGCAAAACAACAAATTTTATATTGTTACCCGGCTTAGTAAAACTTAACAATAATTTTATAGTTTGTAGTGGCGAAGTTGTCATCACGTCGAGTGATAATATACACAAGACGTTATATTAAATGTATCGAATAAAACAAAAAGCTTTGACGTATTGTCTGTACTAATAGTACGTATCTGATGTCACTACATACAAAAGTTACATTAATTTTACAAAACAGGTTATTTATTATAATCTGTTATTTTATTTTGAACTGCGCCGTTTACTTAAAAGTTACAGTATTTACAAAATTGTGAAAAAAAATGTTAGTATTTATTTATATTCGTAATTACTATACATTATAAACGTACGTTTTATACCAGCGATAGAAAACCTTTTACTGCATATAAATTTTACTATATAGTAGAAGAATTTTTCGTTTTATTCGAGGAATATGATGTTTATTTTTTTTCTATCTGGGATTCAAAGTAATCCTACCGATTCGTGTAACTGTCATGTACCTATTTACTAAGTTAGTTAATATTATAATAAAATTTATTAAAGAAAACAATTTATGTTTATCCAAAAATTATTCATAGCGCATTTGCTAACTTTGTCATTAAACCAAACGGGTTCGCAAAACTTTGAATGTAATGAGATAGGTATGTCTTTCATAATTTGTAAAAACCTTCAAACCTTAAAATCAACGTGCTAATCACGAGTTGGTCACCGCTATTTAAACTATTTAATATGCCAAGAGCACTAGATATTAGAATATATGAACTAAATAGTTACATATATTAAAAAAATATTTTATACCGACATATACTTTTAATTATACTATATTTAATACATTATTTTCATTTAAAAATTATGAAAATGTGGCGTAGTAAAATGGAAACTAGTAATTATTAATTAATTCACCTTCCGCAGGTGCAGCGGGTGGGGCTTCTGCTGCGGGCGCGGGGGCGGGTGCTGGGGGTGCTCCTGAAATAATAAAACACCGAATCCTATATACACATACTTAATAAATTCAACTCGCTTTCTTAATTAAACATATTCTATACACAATGTGTATAGATATTTTTCACAATCTCTTACCATATTGCAACAATTATTAACTTAATTAAGTATTTAATTCTTTAACCACTCGGTGTCAACTATTACTTATAATAAATTAATTATAGGTACATAAAAACCCTTATTCTTCAATTCGAATGACAGTTTCTATTATTTTTTTTTCTTGTTTCCTGTTATCGAACCTTACTGATCATATGGTACATTATTTATAGTCCAAAATGATTGACAAATTCTACAAAAAAATATCTCATGGTTTCGATTTCATAACGCCGTATTTCAGAACGGAAGTGGTAGTATTTAGAGTATAATGAAATTCAGTTACCTTCCGCCAGTGGTGCCGCAGGCGCACCTTCAACGGGTGGTGCGGCACCTGGTGGAGCAGCGCCATCAGCCGGAGGGGCAGCGGGGGCGGCTGTCGGAGCGGCTCCATCGGCGGGAGGAGCAGCCGGTGCGGCTCCATCGGCAGCGGGGGCGGGTGGTGCCGCCCCGTCTGCAGGGGGTGGTGGAGCCGCACCGTCTGCGGGAGGTGCGGGAGCGGCACCGTCCGCAGGTGGAGCGGCGCCATCCGCGGGCGGGGGTGCCGCACCATCAGCCGGAGGGGCGGCGCCATCTGCGGGTGGAGCTGCACCGTCTGCGGGTGGAGCTGCACCTTCTGCGGGTGGAGCGGCACCTTCCGCTCCAGCCTCTCCTTCCTGTTTATTCATTTTTACTTCATTAAATATCCTCAATATTTTCAATAGTATTTTTTCGATTATTCTTTCATTTGCCTTACTATTTTTAGGCAAACTTTATTATTCAGATAATACAAACACAGCAGAGTAAATTCATAACTAAGGAGTATGAAATTATATTTATTTTATACTGTATAATTATTTGCACAACACAAGGTCTTATGCAAATAATGCTCTCCTGTACCTTATAAGGCTTCAAACGTTTCTACTTGAATATTACATAATACAATTTTACTCAGTAGCTGGATCGCACAATATCGCTAGCATGTCCCAACTCCTTTTTTTTGTTTGATCTTGAAAAATATTTTAATATCCTTATCTACAAAAGATATTAGTTCATAAAAACCTTTGTATGTACCCACATACACTTACAGATATTTTCTCGCTCAGCGAAGCGTATTTTCAGTAAAATCTCGAACATATTTTTTTTCATGATGCCATAATAACTGCCACTGATATGGAACCAGCAAAAACATAGCTCTTACCGACGTCACTCGGTTACCTATTCAAAGGTCCGTTTCCAAAAGATTCTCTTTGTGAAACATTCACCATGGACATTTTCAGAATTGTTATAAAATTCTCATTTATTTTGATATTTTTACGTACTCTCCTAAAGCTTGACAAATGAAAGAATATTCAAAAAAATATATATAGCATTTAAAACAAAGCTAAAAAGCACCTAAGTAGTAATATTAATAAGATTAAATCATTGTACGCGAAGCAACCAAATATTTCAAATTAATATTTTAATTTCTCAAACTAATTAATAAATGTTATTTTTATTTCAATTTTAAATATAAAATAAAGAAGGATCTAACAAAGAAAGAGAAGCAGATTATAATATTATAGAAAAGGTATTAAAATGATTTCATCAATTTATTTAGATTGTTATACATGAGCAGTGGTAGCAAATACTATGAAAAGTTTATCAATAAAACTGTCTTGATAATATAATGTAAAGGACGAAAAGCATGAAAAAGATACGTTACATGACATATATGTGATTGTTATAAAATATATAAATTATACTTATAAAAATGCAAACAAAAATACGTGCTTTTACTAAAATAAGAACATGCTCTTACCATGAATATGTATTGAATGTTGACGTTCGCCAAAATGTCCAATGATGCTCAGCACTATATATATGATACCTACCTATCTACATAATTATTGACAATTATAAAAGACAATTTTAAAAATAATGTAGAACACTATTTCAAATTATATCTTGTAGCGTATGTACTTAAACGTAGAAACGAAATACAGATTAATAATGTTGACCATCTTCTGTTATCAACGGTTGATAATAAAAAAAAAATTGGCATTCTTCTCATGCACACAAAAATTCAATATTTCAATTTCTTTCACCGTTCGGTACTTTTTAGTGCTATTGAATACAATTACTTAATTAATTACTCAATTAAATAATCAAGTTTACAAGATTTATGAATCTCGCATGCTTATATTTTTTTTATTATTTAAGACAGGCTTAAGTGTCAACAAATATATTATAGTTTTGAGAAAAACGCGTTTAAATAATATTTTAATTTATACATATTTTCAACACCAGCAAACTCCATAGTTGACAGATTTGTATGGCATGATAAAGAATTAATCAAGATTTCTATAAGTACTTCAAAAACTCTCCAATTTTACTTTGGCTCCTCTTATAATTTGTTTCATTTGCCGACTAATAATTTTATTCAAGTATTTATTTTTAATGTACCTACAAGTAGTTTATTGCTTTTTATTTGCACTCTTCATATAATATAATAATTTTGTCTAACAGTAATATTTCTCTAGTAGATATTTGTAAATCATAATTCTTTTCTGAATAAAAATATGTGATAAATAAATCTTCTTCTATTGCAGAAAACTTCGACGGTATCAAGGTAACACGCTTTCTAAGGCAGGTAAACAATATTATGGAATACTTCTTTTTTCACATCCATGTCACAACTACAAAAATCAAAACGAGTCATTGTAATAAGGTGGAAATGCATTCTCACACAAAACTTTTTATTGACATCGTGCTTGGACTGTGTAACATAAAAGTAACATAGACAGCGTAATATGTAAACATTCCGTGTATGTATATATTAAACAATTTATTGTAGTGAAACAGTGATGGAAATCATATCATAACATATTGTACGCTTAATGTAATCTCGTGATGTTTTGTCTTACAAAATTGTACTATGTTGAGTTCATTGTTGTACTTTTCTAACTAATGCGAATTTTAAAAATAAATAAATATTTTCAAATGTGGTGTACTTTATTATTTGTTATTTATGAAGTGGCTCAAAATATCAGAACTATTGAATACACTCTGAATAATAATTATTTATTCAATCTAACTGAAAATTTAATATTATATGTATATAAATAATCAATTTCAAATTTAGGAGCAAACAACGTTTGTAAAAAATGTAGATATTACGTAGGTGTTTTTACGATTTGTTATCTTATTATTAAAAATCTAATTTTAATTGAAAGAAAATATAGTTTGTTTTATTTATAAATGCAAAGTTTCATAAGAGAATTTAATATTTACTGTAAGTTGTGTTCATGAAAGTGATATAATGATTTATATGATGAAATGAAATTCAATGTAAAAAATCCAAATTGTGTTTTTATTGAGTTGTGTTTATTACTTTTTCATTATTGTCATATAAATATGAGTAAAAATGCTTTACCCACAGTATACGAAATATCCTCTAAAACATAATGGATAAAATATAATAATTTTAATTATTCATAGAGCTATCAGTTGTTACGATATAATAAAATAATGTATTTTACAAGAATAAACAATTTTACACAATAATAATAATGATAATAATACATATGGAAATCAAAATAAAAACACTTTTATTCTTTTAAAATATAAATTAAATATATAAAGAAGTTGTAACAATATAAATAATGATTTATTTTTGGTTGAAAAAAGTGTAGATTAAATTAATAACAATGTTGTGAAATGTATGGTTCGTATGGTAATAAAATTATTGTTATGTTGAATATAAATATCGAAACACGTAGTTGGAATATGTTTCTTGGGAAAGAAAGGTACAAGAAGGGTTCTGAAGAGAATGCTCATGCCTCGACTTCTTCCTCCTTTACCTTTTGTGCATCTCCGGGCTTTCCTTTGGACCAGTCAGGTTTTTTCTGCAATCACAAGAACGCATAAATCAGAATGTGCTCATAAATGAACCAACGAAATTTATGCACTGGGCATTCGGTTTGATTTCTCTATTAATCTCTTAGAGAACTGTTTTTTAAAAACACATAACAAACTTTATTTTTATTTTGAACTAAGTAACTACCTACCTACTTTATGTGTTTAATATAATAATATTTTACCAGCTTTATGAAAATAATTTAACGCTCTGAATAAGTACAAAACGATATTTTGTTATTAGATTAGTTTCATTTGTTTTATTAAAATATAAAAGCTTAATTATAATGAAACATTTCATGAGCGCCTTTTTAAACCCGTAATTCATTACCAATTATTGTAATAATTTTAATTTTCATTTACGTACTGACATTTTATATTAATTTAAATATATATGTATATATATTTAGAAATTGTTTGATAAAATACGTATTTTAAAGATACATTTTTAACCTTGTTTTTAAGAATTATAAATAGAGGTGATTTTAGTAAGATGATACAAGTAATCATTATAATAAATGTTTAATCTAAAGCGGGACTAATTATAATTTTGTTTATAAAGAACTATCTTATATAAGCTTGTTAGTATAATATGTATATATCTATTTGCTACGTATACATTAATAAACTAAGCGTTTTTACAATTTAGCTAAATGCAATAAAAAGAAAAAATCGAAATAATCTTCGTCGCCAACAAAAATAAAACTAATTTAAATCCTAAATACTCTAGAAACCATAAGCAAATAATAATAATAAAATAGTATTATGCTTCTAATTTTCTCATCAAGCAAATCATAGTTTGAAAATAAAACTGTACAAATTGCTTTATAAAATATTTGTTTTAAGCATTTATTGTGCATTTTGTGCAGTGAAAACTGTGATGAACAATTCCAACTGTGCAGAAGAAAGTCGGCGTAATAAAAAATAATAATCACTACGTCAATAAATAAAACAAAAATAAAACACTACGTAGGTATGGAATTTATGTAAAAGCATCTAAAAGTACTTTAACAAATTCATGAACGATTGAAAATAGGTAATTATTATCGTAATCACTGTTTGATTATATACTTTACCGTATGATTTTTTTCTTCAATTTAATCAAAAAATAATATTCAAATTTGGAACAATGCATTATAAATTAAAATTCAGTAAAAAAAATCAAACTGTGATTAACCATAATATTGATGATAATATGACTATTATGGTATAGTTTCTTTGATAATGCAGATTTACATAGGAATGAAAAAAAAAACAATCGTGTGGATTCCGCTTCGGATTTTTGAACCACATCATTTTTTGTATGAAAGCTTATAAAGCTTATGACGAACTTTTTTAATGAAATCCCTTTGTTTATTATTACAATCGTCAACCATAATAAATGTGTATTAAGAAAGACATAGATAAGATTACCTTCGTCCAATCATAAATTTTCCGTAATCAATTCAAAGTATATTTAAATTATTTGCATAAAAGAAAACTTATATCGTATTTACAGAACAAATTTTAATCGTGGGTGAATTATTTACAAATTTGTGATAACAATACTTTATTGTTTAATAATATAATATTTAATATTGAGTACAAGGTCTTTTCAACAAAAATAAGTATTATTTGCTATTTCTAAAGTAAATACAATGCCCATGAATTCATTAGCATTTACTTTGGAAATTTCCAGTAAAAGAAGACCCTTATTTTTGTTTAGTAAGGCCCTTTGTGTTGAATGCATGATTATATTCAGGTGCAATATTAACTTCATCTATGTTAAGAAAAAGTCTCCGCATTTCACCTAAGAAGGCATATTTGACAATTTACATTTTGTATTCGGGTTTTTCCATTCATTGTTTACCTTAGCACCGGAGCTGCCCTGTAAGCGATGCGCGAAAAAATAGAAAACAATATATTAAATGATATATCGGTTACTTTTCTCAGCTAAATAAGAATGTTTTCTATATAATATGACTTTTTAATGGGCAAATAAATTAATAAAGCATTTTTGTTTTAATACTATCATCACCTTTGAAGTTTTTTCATATATAAACCTCGGTTAAGTATTAATAACTTTGTTTAAATTATTAAGTACAATTACATTTAGTTTATAATGAGAGATTTATTAAATCTTTACATTTACAAAACATTAAACTGCTTTATTAAAAATAATTATAATATAATATTTATTATGTAGTATAGATTCATTGCTTATTTTTTTAGTTTTGATATTTGATGAATATCTATAGGGGTTTTAATATTGTTTTTAACAATATAACCATTTTTTTCACAAATAATTTGTGAATATGTTTTATTTAATTTAATATTTAGACATTTTAATACATTTAGTTCTAAGATAAGTAAGTAGCCATTAGAGGTAGGGGGTTAAAAAGTTCTCGCAGTATACCCGAGACTGAGAACATAATTATTATTGAAAAATTTAAAATTATAGTAGAAGTATGGGTTACCTCTTTGTCTTCTTCCTCAAGGGTGAACTCCTTCTTCTTGACTACCTTGAGTTGATTACGGAAGTTGAACTCGGCAGCCTTCTTCTGGAGCTTGGCGAATTTGTTTTCGTATTTGGACACCTTCTTAAGGGTAGGCTTAACGCTGTAATATAAAGAATGTATGATTTAAGAACATTTCTTATAGATTAACAATTTAATAAAATAAAAACAAATTATTATGGAAATTTCAATTTTTTCAATTTTAACAAAATGTTAATCATAAGTATTTAGCTAATTAAAGAATGAAGATATTATTATCGTTTAAATTTGAATTAATATTGTAATATTAGGTATTACCTATCTCATTAAATAATAAATTGTTTTACATAAAAAACAAATTTAATAAAACTAGCTACAAGTACACATTTTAAGGCATTTTAAAATGCTGAAAACATAGATATTTCTTTTAAAGTTAATTACTTTTTGGTGGACATAAAAAACTGGATACATCAAAAATATTTGAAATAATAGTGACTTCTAATTTATAATTAATAAAAATAAATTGTTGAATATGTTAAGTAACTTACAATTTGCCTCTGAGGTCATTGACTTGAGTGTTAAGGTCTGAGATCTGGATGGGAAATACAAATAAGATTAGAAATTGTATAATAATTAGAAAAGACAAAAACATATACGTGCTCAATCAGACATCACAAATAAAATGATTGGAATACTACTGCATTACAACAGGAAGCTAAATAATAATAATATCTACGTTTATTTCATCTATAGAAATATATTTTCAAACAGGTATAAAAACACTAAAAGGTATATTTGGAATAAGATAATAAACAAGCTTTTAAAATATGGAAAATAAAACCTTTAAAATATTTCTGGAAACATTATAAAAAATACACATAAAAATAATACTGTCTACTTTATAAATGTACATAGGTATCTATATGTATTTACATTTTTTTTAAATCATATTTAAAAATAAAATAATAACATCAAAAAGTGTCAAAATATGAATATACAACAAAATGTGTACAAATCATAACACTATATACTACCAAAAATTCCAAAACTAATGCGTGCACTATGTGGTCTTATGAATTTGTGAGGAGTTATATGTACATTAGGATCATACGTTTACAAAAAAAAATGTATTTTTTCTGTATTGTATAACAGATACTACATAAAGACAAAAACAAACACAAAAGCGAATAATATAAAATACACGAAATAAAAATAATATACAATATATAAAATAATTTCTCAAAAAAATAAAATATCAGTATCTGTAGCAATTTGTGTATATTGAATAAATCTATACACCGATATTTATTTTTTGAAAGAAATTTTATAAATTTGTTAGTCTATTTACACTACAAAATTTTTCAGTTGACTAAAATGTGAACAACATAAAGTTTATTAAATTATTGATATTAATGTAATAGACATAAATGAAAATTAGGCTTGTTATTAGCGTACGGAATCATTGCTCCTTGGATAGCACATTAATAATTATTATAGTTACACAGATAACGACAAATATCCCTGAAAACTGAAAAAAATTTCTTCGCAGCCACGGATCAACGACCGTGCAGTCAGAATTCAGCAATAATAGGATTTATAGAGTCAATTTGGAAATACCTCATCGAGAGAAATTAAAACCAATCAATTATGAAACCTGTGAACAAAACGATTGAAACAAATAATCAAACGAAAATATTGTAAGTTCCTGAAAATACGAATTTTCTCATGTTGTCATATTTATATAAGTAGGTACGATGCCAATGTTAGTCACATAGGCTTTTATTTACAGCTGGGGGGTGTGTCAAACCAATCGCATACTAAACTTGAGAAATTGTACGTTTAACATTTATTTTATCAACCAATATGGAAATAATATATTATTTTTTTTATGATATCATGTACAAAATGAGGCTTTCTCAAGTTTAGTATTAAAGAATTGGTTTATTTGTCTCTTCCTAAAAAAATACTTCAATTGTGTTTGAAAATCTTGGGCATCATTAAGCAGTAATTTATTTGTATTATAAATTAAACAATCTGTAGTATTTAAAATTTGAAGAATATGTTAGTTTCCTTTCATTTAATTTTATTGAGTTGAATAAGTTGAATGAAGATATTGTTTTTGATGATAGATTACAATTTACTCTTTTGTGATATACGAGAGTAATCAAAGATATAGCCATAATATGACAGATTGTAAAGTTCATAAAACAAATATGTTGCTGTAACTTCAGAAAATCTGTAGAAGAGAGAATCCGAGAGACAACTCGTACCTAGATAAGGTTCGATCGATGGAAAGGTTTGGGTCTGCAAAATTCCATTGGGATCATTCATTCATTCCGAGTCCAAAAACCAGGTACAGCTGGTCATGTACAGCGTCACCGTCAGGCTTCAATCACCTTTTTTCAAACATTTCGTTCAGTGCATACATTGGAGATACATTTCACCTTGTTTCGTTTAATGTCAAATTTTGCTGTTATCAGTGTTGTAAAATACTCGTTCTGTGGTTGAATGTGTTTGCAGTCATCCGAAACAATTTGAAATGATCTCGAATGAAAATGAAAACCAAAAATTGAATTCACCACTAGTCTAATGAGAATATCCCACAACACACGACACACAAACACAGTTTGTCATTTCATCTGTTCTCTCGTATATGAAGGCAACTAAGTGGCAGTGTGCGGGAGTGTTCGGTGCAAAATCGATTCATTAAACGTGTACTCAAATACTGTAGGTACAGTCGAAAAAAGAATCACTTAGAATGTCAGTCTGGCGGGATTTCACAATGTTTTGGAAAAAATGGTGTAAACGGTTGAACAATATATACAGTGGCAATTCGCCGCCGAGGGCAGGCCACGGATGGAACGTGAAGGATTGATTCCGTAGCATGGCACTTTTGGGTTCGTTCCGTTCGGGTCACGTTCGTACTTTTCAAAACGGAGTCGAACGTTCGTCGATTAGCGAGACGGAGATTTGGAACAAGAAGCGTCGGTCGCGGGTGGCGGGTGGCGGGGCTCGGGGCGCAAAGCGAGGCGCGGACGCCTCCTCCGCTGCTCCGCTAGCCGCTACGCTCGCCGCTCACCGCTCACTCCACGATGCGTCGCAATTAGCAACAAACAAATGCTACCGCCAAATAAGCAAACAGACGCGTCAAGACAGCGCATATTACATTTTTTAGAATATTAATAATCGATTTGAAATAGCAATCACACAAAAAATGAGAATTAAATTTTTTACAGTGCCGAGTGCCATACTTTCAAATGTGGAGCAAGACAAAACAAGGGCCAAAACTACTTGGTGGCATTGCAATGATGAAACATTTTAAAGTAGGAAAACATACACAAGGGTACAACGTGCAGATTGAGACATGCTTGTAGAGTAGTAGGGTGACATATTTGGTTATCTATGGCGGGAGGCCGACATCAAGAATTAAATAGCGGCGGGTGAGGGCTGGAAACCTAGTAACCCCCACACCGTGAAGTGTTAATGTGTAAGTAAAATATAATACTGTTTAGTATGAGATGCTCAGTCCATGTGAGTAAGTTACGTGATTCGTTAGAAAGCGGTATGAGGTCTGGCAGCGGGCGGGACTGGGTGGGCGGGGCGGAGGCGGAGGCGGGCGGCCTTCCAAACCGACGATGTCTCTTCGGAGGACGCCGCCGAAGAGCGATCCTCTTTGACGGCGCGCAGAATCGATTTTGCACCACCGCCACGTTTCGCAAGCGAAGTTATTCATCTAAATGTCTGCGGAATTATGTACATCGGCTCTACGGTCTATGACTAGGAACACTTGGTCAGCCCCGGCGGAAAGTGCACTCCACTAATCCGGAGAAGACTACTGCAGGATCGATCGATCGCATTCGTGTCCGGGGACTGATCAAGAGATAAATTATTTACAAAAAGAAAACTTTTCCAAAACTGCAAGCGTTATGAACACGGAAAACAAGAACGTTCACACGTTCGGTTGTGTGATCTGATTCTATATTCACAACATGTTCACTGTGCATTATTGATACAATTAAATACCTCCCAGTCCCTTTTCCTGACTTCATGTTCCAAATCCCACTTCTGGCCTTCGCATGTATACATGCGGTCATAATACTCCTGTACTATTCTCTTGAGCAAGGCTACGGAATGGAAACATTTACGTTAAAATCTCATTCATTGCGGATTGACGGTTCAATCTAAATTTCGATAGAAGTAAATTAATGTCAATCAGATGTGTGATCGAATGCGTCGCCGAAGTCGGAGCGTACACGAAAATGAAAAATGAGTAACGTCGTCTCGTAAAGTCGAGCCGATGTTGCGAGTTGCGACTGACAACAATGTGATGAGATGAGTCTGAAGAATCTCTACAGCTATCTGAAAACAAAATGCTGAAGACGGCGAGCGAGCCACCGCGGACGCTGCCGTACGCTTACGAACGTCATCAGAGTCGTCGCCAGGACAATTCGACTTATTCCCATACCCGATATGGATCAATTTCAGACTTGTTTGTTTGTGGTCAACTGATAAATTTTCATCTGTATTTGATTTGATTGAGAGATGTGTTTTACTAGGTGAATTGACTGACCACGACACTGATACGAATCGCTTATTCACGCGACTATCGCACTAAACCGCATCTTAATTGTCTCGCAAACTGAATTTGTTGTCGTGATGTGATGTGTGGGTGAAATACGGAAACATTCTTATCATCGGACGGATCCCAGGACCCAGAGGTTTACCTCCATCTGTTTTAGCTTGATGCCCCTCTCTAGATCGTACTTATCACCTTCGAGAGCGTACACTCTATGCCAGTGCATGGCGCATATGGTCTGCAACTCGGCTAGAGAAAATAACAATCCAAGAATTGAGTTTGGGCGTAGGATTCGCGGAAGACAATGACCCGGGTGTGAAGGAAAAGCGAAAGCAGAAGCTAAAGTTAAATAATAGACTGAAGAGAAAATTCGGCAAACAAAAGTATAGAAGAAGTCGTGACACCGCAACGAATGTTGCCGATTGTCGGATCGATAGATCAAAAGGTATTCTCACGAACGAGTATCGATTACGTCTTCTTCTAATGTTTTATCGAACAACCGATGTTATTGGTAAAAGTCGAGTAAAACCGTTCAGGTTTAGTTCAATGTTAGAACATTTAAAACCCATCTGATTCTGTAACAATCGTGAAAAATATTAAAACCATAAAGCAGAAAAATGATGGTTTTAATATTAGTCATTGTGAACGATGGAATCTAAACATCTAACATTCTGTTGAAAACAAAACGTTTTTATTCAACATTTACAAGAGTGGTCGTTTAGAGCCTAAATTATCGTACGATGTTATTTAGAGATTAATTTCTGCTATCGGAAGGGCGGTTACATACCAGGATTATTATCACATAGCGAATAATGACAAAGGGGATAACATTACTGCCCATATTATAATAAGTAATACTAAAATGCTAGAAATAAGTCAACAAAAGGCTATACACAACCTGCGACCTTATTTATAACAAACAAGTGGATATTGGGCGGGCTGGAAAGTGGTACATGGGTGTTTGTTCTAAAACAATAGCGCAATAAGCTACAATGCTAGGGAGTTCCGAACCTCGAGTTCCTTGCGGGCCACTTCGTACTCCCGGTCGTATTTCACTTCCTCGAGGGTCCCGATGCGAGTGTGGTACCCGTTAATTATACTCTTCAGGTTTGCTACAGAATCAACAAGCAGTCATGAATGCTTTTAGTTTTGCACGCTTGTAAAACATACGAATACGAGTAATACGATCCCCTAACCAACTGTAGCTCGGTGCGTCGGATTTTCTTACTCAAAACAGGGCTCCTCGAAAGCGACACAGATACGTGCATCTACAACTTTAACTGGCTGCCTTCCCTGTATTTCAAGGTTTTTCTCAGATCAAGTTGTAGATTTTTATCATTTGATTATGAAAACTCACTATCCTTACGTTACAACAGAGAACTTTTATTACTATCATGCAACTGTAAATTCAATAATGAATTGGTAAATTATATGTTATATTAATTTTACACGAATGTTATTATGATAAACTTTATCATACATTACATACATAAAAATAAGATAGAATATATAATGTTATAAAAATGTCTTGTATACATAATATTATTTCATTATAGTTGCCGGATGCCGTAAAGTTTCTCTGGTGTTTTTAATAATTAATATATCACTTAAATATGTGTAAATAAATTATGCACGACGTCGTTGACAATTGTATCATAAAACGTGTATATAATATAATACGAATAAATATACAATAATCGTGATTTTGTGTAATCCATTCAAGTGATAAAATAATTAAAAATAAAAATATTGAGTTTTTGATAATGGTATCAATTTACTATGTACCATGGCAATGAGCAAACAATACAAACGTTTCAATTTATTTATATTCCGTACGTTTATTTATTTTTATTAGGTTACTTTAACTTATTAAAAAGATGACAATTTAAGTTCCACTCAGTATCATTTAATGAATACTGTATAAATTTATAATTGGAATAATTAAAATCTCAAAACGTTAAAATGAATAAGTGTCAATTGTTGTCTTATATTGAGACGACAACTGTTTTCTATAATAAAATTAAAATTTCGTATTGGCTCACTGTCTTTTTTTTCATATTATATAGTATTATCTTTGCCAGTTTCGGGGGACCCTGAAGCCTTCTGATGAATGATTTTAGGCTGTGAAGATGAAGGTGGAAGACAGATTGAAGACATAAGCCTAATTAGGACGTTGTGTGGCGGTCGGAACGCCTGCGACTAGACAAGATTACAAATAAAACGTAAACACAAGGTAAACCATCATTTTGCCTTCATAAAGCATGTTTTTGATCAACAACGATTTGTTATATATTATTAATGTGTTTGTGAGTTGGGTGTGTATAGGCGTGTACGTGTATGTGACTTTCACATTATTGACTTATATTACTACCTGAGCGTCTTTCGAATGAACGATGTATTCCGTATCGTATTTAATGTCTTCAAGGCCGTTGATACGCTCGTGGTATTTCCTCAGAATTTCCTTAAGTGTTTCTAAAACATCATCGATTCAAATAGTCAGAACGAGATTATACATTTCATCAGTTAATCCTACACTTCTGCGTCACTGAAAAGATCCTTCGTTAATATAAATCATATACCTTTACTCACATCAGGCAGTCAGATGAAGTCTTCTCTAATAAATTGAACAGATGCCTTCTTGATGTGTGATTGTGATATATGGGCCAATGTAATATGATACTTAGTGTATTTACATGAATGAAATAATTCAACCCATGGCATTTTTATGACAAAATGAATGTCGGCTGGAAATAAAGCAAATACTAGGTTTCTATGTATAATATGAATACTACGCTCATGTGATTAGTCAATGATTTTATGCCATGAATTTTCTACTTAGTGACTTACTGTAATAAGTAATAATATGAAAGAAGAAATAGAAAAAAAGATCAGAAGAAAGTCATATTAAATTGTGATACATAGAAAGTAGATGATAATATTAACAAAAAATTATAATAATATAATATTTTAAAAATAAATAAATAAAAAAATTAATTAACTTGAATAACTTGACTGTAGGTATTATTTAATTTACTTCAAAACTATATTTTTGTATTCTCAGTACAATCAGCTACGTAAATATTGTCTTACGAATATTTACAATAAATTTACACAAAAACATTAAGATAATTAACAAACAAAAGTAGAAAAAGCATCCTACATTTTAAATATTTTTCAGTGATTTCTCCTATAAAAAATATAACAGGACATCTACTGGGAAAACGTAAAAGGTCTTGTTTCGACAGGGTTGTGCAACGGGTGAAAAACCATGTTGGGAAAACAGTTTTCTACATTACCTTCATTGGCGTCATCGACGATCTTTGGTTTGCCGCAACGTTCTTCAATGATGCGCCTCCTTTCGGCGGCCTTACGTTCCTGTTCCTTCTTCAATTCCTCAGCAGCCTTTTTACGGAGCAGCAACTGTTGGATTGGATATTAAAACATTTATTAGATACATAAGAAATTTTAAAACGTAATGTTTTTCATATCCAACATGTAGTAAATACTATTTGAAAGTTAATTTTCCAAAAAAAAGTTTAATTAATTATCTATGTGAGCTTATTTTAAGGATTCTTGTTTTAAAATCGATATAATAATAATGCCACTTACCCTGAGTTTCTTCTTCCTCTCCGGTGTCATGAAACCTTTCTTCGCCTTCTTAGCTTTGGAGGCTTCCTCCATACGCTTGCGCACCTCAGCACGCTTGCGGTCGATCTCGGCCTGTTTGGCCTTCTTCGCCTATTCCGCGGCAGGACAATCAATGAATTATAGTAACATAATATAGCATAACAATTTATGTATTAATGTTATGTAAGTGAATGAATTTGGATTTGAATTCTGAATTCTAAAGTTGTCAAATTTATTTTTTTGGCAACCCTACAGTTGAGAACTGTAAAAATGAAACAAATAAATTAAATTATTTAGTTGATAAAAAGGTATTTTTCCAATATAAAAACGTTTAATTGTTATTTATCGATGTTAAATGAAAAGAAATAAATTTCATGACATTTTATAGTTATTGTAAAAAATGTAATATTTCAAATGACACATTTTTTATAGTTTTGAATGTTTTAATCTATTTGTATGCCACTTAGACTATTAATTATAAAAAAAAAACTATTCTAATTACTTACGTACTACGAATATGTAGATAAAAGTTTTGTAAGTATAAGTATGTACCTACTTGAAAAGTGATATGTTTTATAAAATACATAATTTTGGAAATTTTTGGCATTTTTCGGTATTGAAAAAAAAGATATTATTTTTTTATGAATTCAGTTGTTATTCTTGAGCTTAAAGGAATAATTAATTTAATAGGTAACCATAATATTTTAATAAAACGGAAATGTAAATGTTTAAAAAAATAAATGTGTAAAATGTAAAGTGTAAATTTGTTTGCGTGATATACTAGCCTCCTCGATCTTCTTTTTCTGAAAAGAAAAAAAAACAAAAAACATTAGAATTTTGCATTTATAAGTAATTAAAATGATCTGGGTAAAAAAGGGAATATTTTTTTATTCATTATTCTTCAATTCGATGGCATTTCATGACTAAAGAATAAAAGTTTAAACAATAATAATGTTGCCATCTAACAGACACACTTAAAAGTTAACTTTTTTTTCTTTAAAATATATTATGAATACTATTTCGCCATTTATGATTGAATTAAAATTGAGAAAACAACGATTTAGAAAAAAATCATTGGATGTATTCAAAAAAGTACGTGATTATATAGGTACGCATTTAAAACATAAATGTACTTACGACGTATTTTATATAATATTAAAACATTAAGATGGATATAACGAAAATAAATATTGTTAAACATTGAACGAATAAAAAAATAAATAATGTTATACAACAATATTTAACGTATAGGAAATGCACAATATAATATTATTCTTGACGGATATAAATAAATATAATTTTACAAAATATGACATTTTTAAAAACGTGGTGGTTTACCATGCTAAGCTATTATTTTTGTTAAATATAAGATAATTATTTTATAAATAAAGCATTTATTGATAAAATTAAATCTATTCTCATATATGCATTATTGATAATTTTATACCAATAAAACAGTTAAAATAAATTAATCTTATCCAAAATGCTCGTTTTTTTTGTTATTTCACATGAAATTATTTTAAACAAATATCTGGCATTTTTTATTATGAAGACATATTATATTTGCCTCTTCGTGACAGCATAAACATTTTATTATGACAAGGTTTTAATTAAATGACAATCAATATTAACATCGATACATTGATATATTTGTAAGTCACGTATTGTTTACTCTGGTGCAAGATAGTTAGGAGTAAAAGTGTTGGATATTTGAGGAAAATGACTAGGATGAAAAAATCGTAATTGAATTGTATTATTGAAATGATGTCAAAAAAACTTATATTATATTAATACCAACATAATTATACTATATGCATACAAAAATATTCCCGATAAACTATATACCTGCATTTATTATAGTTAAGTCAATTAATTCTCTTACAAAGAGACAAGTCACACCATAATCCAATTTTGTGTGGCCCTTTTGAGCAGTCAGAAATAAATCCCACTGGCTAATTCATGTTTTTTAACCAATGAATCCAATGATTTGAGAAAATGACTGGGAACCATTTCTCGTTAAAACTCCGTTAAGAAACAGTAGATATTGTTTCTTAGACTTAAGAGTTCCATATTCAACATCTTCTTTCCATATGCAATATTATATAAAGTTAATCGTAAATTTTGTTATTGGAAAAATGGAACCTGATTTTTAAAATTGATAAGAATAAAAATAACAACAATATTGACTCCTTCGACGCGTAATTGCATAATGTTAGGTCGTAGCGTACAATTTATCTTAATACTTAATTAAGTAGGTATGCAATATATTTTATGTTGATATTAATATAATACATTATTCCAGTGGATGTGATTTTGGATAATTTGTGCAATCTATGCTTTTTTATTATGCATTCTTTAGATGTAGCGTACTAATCATTCTATGTCAGTGTGCTAGTGGATACATTCTGTGCGAATGAAACGAGTGTATGTATGTGTGGTGACCACAAACACAAAAAACCGCAATTTTCATAAAAGCTTTCTAAATGTAAGCTACATTTTAAACGTATGAACAAATTAAAAGCTTCATGATTCGGTAATGTCTTCCAATATTGACACAAAATAAAATGCAGCTTATATTACGAAAATCTTTTAAAATACAAATCGACAAGTTTGCAGTGGGGTGTGGTATTTCTAACCATGTGGTAAATTCGTGGGGTGATTGGCAGACACATAACATTAAGTATTAAAAGACATTTCATTAGATGACACAGATTCCAATACCCCACTTTACTTACTGAACCCGTGTGTAGTTATAAGAAATGTATATCATGTATCTAGAAAAAATCTGAACTCCAGTTTTGGTTATTTAAACGTGTAATACTCAAAATATTTAATTTACTTAGAAAGAAAATAGCATAAATTCTTTAAGTTGTGTTTTTAAAAAAGATCTGATTGTAATATTTTTTCGGAAATAGGTATATTTTCTGTATTTTCGAATGATGAATGAAATAATCCACACATCGTAACTGTGATGGGGTATAAGAAATTTTGGAAGGAATACTTTAAATAGTAGTATTTGCCTTTAGGTGTAGAAAAAGATAGAATTTTGAATATGTAGAAGAAGAATTTCTCTTTTGTTTCGATTATTTAGAAAACATTTTAAATACTCATGTGATATATATTTCACTGATATCAAATCTAATATATTCGTAAATATTTTTTTCAAGCTGAAATCATATGATAAAATGTAGACTTAGTATTGCTAAAAAATAAAACCAAAGTTCATTAAAACTACTAATATAGAAATGTTAAATTAACTCACTAAAGTCAATTTTTATCATGTCATTTCATCTTGAAGCGATTCGATCATGTTGATCATAGAAAATAATTTTCTACGTTTTATTATTTGAATTTATATTTTAAGTTCCTATAGACTTATTTTTATAATTCTTTGTTAACTTATAGCTATAATAAATCATGCGTATTAGGACATTCAAGTTACCTTTTAAAATATATATTTCTTTTATACTGTATGTATAAAATTTCCATAATTGATGTGGTCGTTGCCAAAAATTCAGTTCACCAAGTAGTTAAGTGGATGAAATCGTGAAGACAGTTCCCAGGCAGCGCGAAGTGTTGAATTGTGTTTAGATATGGAAATATACAAATTTAAATGAATATTTACATCCAATTTCCTATACTTTAAATTTTATACTATACGAAACCGATTACAAGATATGACAAATCGAAGAAATTTAAAATTTTCAACATACTTAACCAATCTCGACTCAACGAATTGTATAATTATTTTTTCAGATATAATGACTATACACGACAGAATATAACATGCTTTATTGATCATTATAAACATTCTTATAAAGACTACATTATTTTTTTATTGTTTTCTAAATATTTTATGATGTATTTCAGCGTTGTGATTTATCATTGAAATACATTTACGTCTTTACGTCTAATTTTGTACTATTTTCAAAACTTCAGCTTCGTTAAATCTTACCATTGCCAAAATTTGACATGCTTGTTTAGAATGAGTCTTATATGTTGGTTTTTGCCAAAAACGATTTGAAAGTTTTCAAACGCAAAAAAAACTGTTCACGATTGAAAGATAGTGAAAAATAGATTTTTTTTTAAATTGTTTCGTAATATAAATTATATTATTGTTCTGGAATATTCCATTGATTTACTAACCTTACTTCATCGTCCGCCATGGTGATGAGTTGTGTTTAAAGGTGGTCCTATAACAAAGAAAAAATAACATGAAAATCATTATATTTTATACAACATAGATATTTTCCATTATACTTTTCAGATAAAATGTAAATTAAAAGTACTAAATTTTTCAAATATTTATAACTACTGAAATCGTAATATATGCTATATGAAACAACTCTCCAGCAAATGACTATTCATTAAAATATAGCCGAATAGAATAATATGGCGACTTTATTGATTTCCATGAGATTAATTCAATTGAAAGTACTCGTACTATATTTAAATATATTGTTTTTCTGTCTTTTGTGTAGGGTTTTTGGTTTGTGTATTTTGACGTACGGAAGATTTTTTTTGTGTAATGTCTGTCCTTCGCTATTGATTAAGTATAAAATTATTTTGACTTTACGCTACTTTACAATAAAATAGAATATACTTATTAAATTATAAATCAATACATAAATAAAATATCCTTAAACATACTTTGTGACTATATTAAATGTATATATTTAAATTATAAAAATGTTAGTTCTTTTTGCTAAACATGTGCATATATCATCATGGCGGCTTTAGAGTACACAAAAACGTAATGTGGCTAAAATAAACTCCGACATTATTCGGATGCGTTCGTGAAAAATCGCGCCGGTATTACTAAAATAGACCAGATGCAGACGCTATCGAGTTCTGAAGCCTAATTTGGCTGGCGAGTGAGCGCCCACACTGAAAATTGGCGTCGCGACGTCTTCGGTTACAGGCGGAAGCTGCGAACGGACGTCTTCGCGAAAGTTTGCGCGCAATCGTTCTGTCAACGAGACTATGCTTACTCTTAATCCTGAAATTTATTCATTATTTATGATAGTTAAATTTATTAATTTATATTATTAGCTCAGAATATTATATATATAAGAATTATACGTATGCCAATAATATTAATAGATAACTATAGTTTCTGGATATTTAATTACTTTACTGTGTCCTTTTAAAATACAGTCATATCAAGATTAAGTTTTTTAGATGTTTACGTCCGTATTGAAATTATAAGAGTCATATATTATTCTTGGTTGCATTTAATATGTGAAGTGTAGTTATAATCAAATAAAATCTTAGTAAGATTTGACGCCAATATTTATTCATTTTTTATACGCTTTATATTTTTTTCAATAATTGATTACTTTGTGTTAAATAATTTAATATCAAAGGGTCAGAACCATTCTCTATGGAATAGTACAATCCATCAATTAGAATTAAAGCGTTACCTACGTTTTGCATTATCATATCATTTTGTTAAATATTAATCAACAAAACTATTTAAAATATAATTTAAATTATATTACCAAATGATTATAAAACTTTTCAACTGATAACAACAGTTGTTGTACTCAAATATTTTTTTGTTTTATCTGTTCATTTAAAATATGTGTGCTAAACAAAAATATAATATATTAAACATTAATTTAAACTACTGCCCAATAACTATATAAAAAAAATATGTCACTTTTTTCTGCATCTTTGATTTATTACTATTTTTTTCATTATTGTACTGCATCTCATGATTGAAAAAGTTTCCGTCATACGTTTTAAAAATTAAAAAAATATTTTTACAATATTCATCAATACTATTCAAATAAATTGAAGTATTGGAAACAGTCTCAGTATAGTTTTTTCAAACTATAAACTACGTTTATATCCTAAAATTATTCCAAATATTGTATTGTATAGATTCATCTATAGAACGTGGTTAATTTATTTCTGTAAATATAAATCAAGTACGAGATGTAAAAAATAGTCGTAGTTTCTAATTTAATATTTGGCACACTACCTTAACTCGAATATGCCGCGAAACTAAAATAACAATAGCTCAGGTTTTTGAACAATGTCCAACACAGCTGATATGATTTCATATGACACTGAGCATTGCTAATTGACGTATGAATGTATAATTTATTTATCTATAACCAAAATATCATATTTCTTTTAATAATATAATAATGAATGTATAAATCAGTTTAATTGTTAAATTAATTAACAGAAAACTTGACTTTAAAATATCAAACCTTCTATATTATCAGTATTATCACTAATGAATAATATGAACTATATAAAACCGTTTTACTCTAAGTATACCGAATCAATTGAAGTTAAACAGTAAAGAATAGTAACGATATTTTTATTTAGATTCACACGTTTTCAGTATCACGTGACGCGTTTCAAATCAGTATGTATGTAGTTAATTTATTGGTATTGGTATTTTTGTTAATTCGTAAAGTAACGGAATCAAGAATTATATCGCAGACATAACGACCTACTCCTGGAAGCTAATGCAGTGTGGCGAAGAACGTATTACAACTAATTTTAGAACATTCTACATAGATTCCGCAACTCTAATTTAAATTCTGCACATCAGTTCTTCGGCACTTTGAAAGAAGCCGTATGTTAACCGGTCGTATAACTTAATGATAAGTGTGGGTGGTTTTGGTATGAAATAAACTATGTTTAATGAATGTGTGCACAAAGGGTCGGTCAAAAAGTGTTCACTAGAGTTAAACCACTTGAAGTTTGGCCAGGGCCTAACTTTCGGTATTCAAGAGTTAGGCGGTTAAATCGAAATATATTCGGGTCACTTCGATGATATCCAAAAGTGAAAGCTTTGTCCTTGATCGCCGGTGAGGAGGCTGTTCTTTGGCGGTTGATTTGGGTGGTAAAGGGTAAAGTTGAGCTTTCAAGTTTCACTCACCTAGGAAGTACACTAAAACACTGTGCGTGCGAGAGCCCTGACAGATGCACTGGCCGGTGTGAGGCGCTAAAGCGGACTAGCGTCGCGACGTCGTCGATGCCCCGGGCCCGCGTCGTTTTTAGTTTCGCCACCTCCTCACCCCCCATACCAGAAATAAAACACAAAACTGGGTGTTATGTCTCTCCCGTCCGATATGTGGGAATTGAGAATTCTGTAATTTGAACGTTCCATGTTTTTTTTCGGGCCATATTTTCGGCTGTTTGCGTGCCGGATATGGAACAGCGATACACAGGGCCGGTGAGGGATTGAAAGGCCTCCGACCTCAATACTACTACATCTTTTGTATTTTACCGTGAAATATTTAAAATTCAACATCGTTTATTATCGTATGATTTGGAAGCGTTAACTTCATTTGAACAGTTATATGAAACGATTTTCAGGTTTTCATTTAATTTTTGAGTTTTTCAAAATAAGTATTTGTCTTGAAAGTATTATATTGACTGTTGTCCGTTTAGGTACTCCCAGCAAACACATATTATGTCTGAAACATAAACCCTTTGAAAAAAGACGTTCAGAAACATAAAATAGCACAGTGTGGTATAGAAAAGAAATATCGCGTAGGACCGAGTGAAATTAAATCCGCTCGAAAAGGTCTTCATTCAGCAGAGGATGTATTAAGGCGCACGATGGTCGAGCAGCTAACGCGTCAGCTTATAATGTCGACCTAGGTTTGAATCCTGAGTTTGTAAAATACATAATATATTGTTTTTGAATGTGTGTTTGCAGTTAGAGTATAGACCCAATAGGTTGACCAAGTGGCTAACATCCATCTCTCATGCCCATAATTATGATCTTCTTAGGATCGGACATGGTAAAAAATATGATTATTATCAGTTGATATAGGTCAGGGCTGGCGTACCTTTTTACGTACGCGTGCCAAAATTTCCACAAACATTATTTTTCGACTGTCTGACGTGCAGAGCAGTTTTTCATGGAAAAACATAGTTTTTAATAATCCTATTTTTTTAAAATGACGGTGTTCTAAATACCACTCATAGAAGATAGCACATATATAACTTTATCACTTTTTCAATTACTCCATACATTTCGGTCCACCAATTATGAAACTGTCTGCCAGAATTACTACTACTAGCTCTACTAAGATTTTGTTTCTTATTTGGTGCAGCCATTTTTCCCAGGGAGAAATGAAATTTTCTGTCAATGTATTAATTAGTTTGGTTTTTTACGCATATATTGACATCAGAATCTCTCCAATCAGATGAGGCATTCTCACGCTACCGTGGTCTCAAGCATTATAAATCGATAAAAATTAGAGGTTCGCGGCGCGGCACCCCCGCCGCCTGATGAGGATAATGCGATAATATTAAATATGACGCATCAAGCTTAAAGACCTACCTATGCAATTATATATTTACATTAAACGTAATACGTATTCTTGAAAAGTATTTGCCTGCTATTTTTTATAAAATGCGATCTGCCATTTAATAATAATATGTATTTTTATATTTTTAAACGCGTGCCATGCAATATCATCTAGCGTGCCACTAGTGGCACGCGAGCCATAGGTTCCCTACCAATGGTATAGATAAATACAAATATATACAATCATCTAAAATATTATAGAAAGAACTTGTACATTATTTGTAAACTTTAGAATTCGCAACGAAGTTGGTGCCTATACTAAATCGAGTAAAATGTGATCAAATATATTAAGTACATTGGGGAAAGATTGCAGTCAAAGCAGATTCATATTATTTTCAAGTCTCTAAATATTTTTAAATGTAATAACATTATTATTACCTGAAAATTACACATAGTTATTTTTAATATTTTATTAACAATGTTATTGACTAACTTAAAGTATGTTTTAAATTATGTTTTATGTAGAAATGAATAATTCAAATTATTAGCAAGCCAAAAGTAAATCCTGACGCCACGTATGAATAAAAAATACAAAATATACCTTTAATTATTGATACAATAAAGGTAGGTAACATGTATTGAAATACCTCAGTTAGGTAGTTGTTATAAAATATCTCCACGGATAATAAGTGAATCGATTGTTTAATTTGTAAAGTACTAAGAGTTGCGATATATTTGGGCTTGAATAATGAAACGATTATTGTTTCATCGTTTTTTTAATATGTGTGTTTTTAATACTTTTACAAATCATGTTTTCATCAGTTTTCACTAGTAAATACCTGAAAATGTTAAAAAGAAAATACTGTTTTATCATTTTATGAGAAGTATAAAGCCGGGTACACATTAGCGATCCGTAATTGTGACCGTTGCAGATACAGTAACTAGTATGGATAGCAAATTATTATTTTGCGAGCCTGCCGCGAGCAGCTAGCGGCGTGCTCACAGCGATCCATCGTTTTTTGGTGTTGCCGCAAATCAAATGGAGGCTCGCAGTCACTCATGTATGTAGAATGCGACACCCGTTTCTTGCTGCGAACATTGAAAATACTTCGATACTGAGTCGTATATCTTTACACTAACCGAAACTTATAATTACTCCCTTTGTAGTACGTACACGAATATAAATATATATGATTTGGTTTGATGCATTTTTTCAAGTATATTACCATATGCTTTAAATTCATCGGTCATCGTCTGACAGACTTCCGGTACAATAGTGCTGATGGTCTGTTTAGATATGCAAAAAAGATATTGCACACTTGTGAAAGAATTCTCAGTAATGAAATATCTTAAGGATACAGCTAATCTATCTTGCACTAATGCTGTTTCTTGAAATCTAGTATTTCTTCTCTCAATATAAGGTCCAATCAAATTAAATACATATTCAAAATCTGTAGAAATATAATAGGATAATTTTTGTAATGACCACTGATATGTTTATATTTTAATACAGTAAGTAAAGAAGAACTGCTTCTTATTTTATACATGTTGTGACTCCACCAACATCGTCGACGACGCTTGTTTTCATCAAGTAAAAAGTCTATACAAACATACGCTGCACTAGCTATCAATTCGAACATGTTTCATCTCAGAACGAACATTGCGGATACGGCGGCTCGTCATCGGTTACAAGCAGATCATTGACGAAGCGTCCAGATCTAGAGTTAGTTACAGTATCTATAACAATTACAGTTACGATTCGCTAATGAGTACCCGGCTTCAGAATAAACTTTCCAATGCTTGATAAAATATTGAATAAATTCATTATTTAAAAAAAATCCTTCAATTTCATATTATTTAAATAATTCATAGAACACAATAAACAGTCAAATTTAACAATATAATTTTATGTTTGGATTTTGATATTTAAACAAGTTATTAAAAAATCTTCATTCATTTAGCAATGGTATATTTTTTAATCATGTGAGCATTCAATCTGTGAGTCGAAACTTTCTCATTTTACAACGTTTTTCTTAGGTCGTATTCTTATTTTTCCGGTGGTTGTATGTCCGGTACAAATCTTGCAATCGATTTTTAACTAACTTCCCGACTAGTAAGACATTTGAAACTTTTAGAATATATCAGAACACGATGCCAATGCATTTTTTTAAAGCCTTTTAGCCATATTTAAGTAGAATCGAATTAATTTTTAGTTAATTCTGTTTTGTATGAAAAGTTATTTCGATACCATTATTAGTTGCTAGGGGGTCCTAGCAACTAAATTATTAAATAATATATACTTGCGTTACTATGGAAATCAATATAAAATGACATTTCATTATTCAGTATATCTATCAAGTATGATTTGTGTTGATATATAATATAATATAATGACGTTGTATATAAAAAGTTCTTTTTACCTTATAATTATTATCACTACTGTAAGAAAACTAGGAACAGAAAGACAATCAATAATGAATTTAAGCTAAAACTATGTAATAAAAAGGGTCTCTTCGATTTCAGTTTACTGCAATACATAGCTTATCTTCTCATTGTAAAATACAAAAAGTAGGTTACCTGAATACGTTGAAAATTATATCAGTAAGCCTGTTTGTTAACTAAGAACACATGAATGTTTACAGCAGCGAGATAAATTAAGAAACTAATTTTAGCTTCAGTATTTTATAACTGACCATCGTATCCACGATAGAGATTTGCAATACAAAAACAATTTTCCCATTTTAATTTTAATTGGGTAGGTAGCTAAGTTAGACACTTAAATATTTAACGGTGTTTTTTCTTTCAATTTATTTTATAATTAGACAAAATGATTCTGTAAAATAACGAGTGCAATATTTCTATAATTAATTGGGTAGGAACTATTTTGATACAATACAATATGCCTAAATCAAATTTCTTCTTTTTCCATCTCATCATGGTTTGAAAAGGCCATCAATAAAATCTCATAAAAAAAATTGTATACCTACGTTTACAGTATGCTAGATGAATATGAATAATGAAATATGTATGAAAAATATCGAGGATGTATTTTCCAAAATAAAAACAATTTAAAAAGATCTAAAAATCATTTACTTTAATACATCTTAGATTGTAGGTTGGCATATTTATATCATGAGATAAGAAACTAAAAAATGTGTATGGATTAATCAGTGTTTCCCAAAGTGTTTGACGCGTACCCCCTGGGGAACGGGAAAAGTTTGGTGGGGGTACGCGCTGCACCGGGCTTTGGCTGCTCCTGGTGCAACAAGCATTAATACGACATCAATACAACATCCATGCTAGAAGGTTTATCGTATGCGGAAGAAGAGCAATTGTTGGAATTAGCTTCAGACGGATTCTTGAAAAATAAATATAAGGTGTATGCTTTAACATCATTCTGGTTGAAAATGCAACATATGTATAGTTTTAACAAGTAAAATCCTGAAATACATCTTGCCTTTTCCAACTTCATATCTATGTGAAGTTGCTTTTTCAGTATTTGTAGTCATTAAAAAAAGGAACAGGCTTTTGGATGTGGAACGCCATCTCAGATTAAAATTAACAACCAGGGAACCAAATTATGATGATCTGTCTTCTCAACATAAACAATTTCATCCTTCTCATTGATTATAATGAATGTTATTTATAATATAACTCATACCATTTATTTTATTATGAATGAATTTTATTTTTCGGTAATTATTATTTTGTTTATGTACTAAAAAGGGAAAAAATAAATATATTTTGATTGTTATTAAAGTCGGCTTATGCAATTTTCTTTGACACAGATGTCGAAAGTTTGGGAAACACTGGATTAAATGAAGCAAATATTTTAAAATTAAATTTTCATTTCAACTTCGTACACTAGTATATTGTCAAAAAATGTTTTTTTCAGGAATGTAATAAATGTAGGCATACACATTTACCATTAAGAAACACCATTCCTTAGAATTTTGTAGTACGTAATATCGACGTAACATTTTTGATGTAGTAATCTAAAAAAACTATTTCAAAATTTTTCCAATAGAATTATTTAGACAGGTTGTAGAAAAACATCTTATCCCGTAGCATTCCGAGATGTGGTTTGACAGCTTTGATCGTAAAATTGTCCATACCGTCCATGTTGGGAAATTGCCAAATATCTAAATAATTTCAATATGCATGTGGTACATTTAAGTAACATTATAAATATTTCAAAAACATAACTGTTAAATAATTATTGTATATTAATCAAATTAATATATTTTCCTACCTGAAACCAGACTATAGTATCTAAAAAAATCATAATTTTTGAGATAATAAATATGTAACTGGATTAAAAGATTTTTATCTCACTAAACCAAGTATTGACTAATGGTAGAGGTAGAAATAATTTATTAAATTAAAAACAAAGAGTTCAGAAACCACACTAGTATATTTAGCGAGTTAAAGTAATTGTTAATTAACTATTTCTTTTATTCAACGAATAATTAAAAAGATTTAAGAATGTACCGATTGAGAATAGTAGCTTGATTTAGACGAGCGCTGATGAGCAAGTATTAAAAGGCGAATAGTTAAAATGTGTCGTAATTAGTATGTCACGTCGTAGCATAGTGGATAATGCGCGGACGGGGCGTGAACCCAAGAGATGTAGGTTAGATTCCTGCCGGGTGCCTTACTTTTTTCAAAAAGATTTTTTCTATTGGTTATAATATATTTTCTCAGAAGTGTTTTTCAAAATTATGTATGTAGAGTAATTGTGTTAAAGTTTCGAGCCACGGTTAACGGCCCACGTGCTCCGCGTAGGTCAAAATGGAGCTTTGATGGTATTTTCAAAGCAAGATCCTGGACATTCTTTAAACGTTGTAGATAATCTATTTATATAATTTTGAAACCTTATTATCCTTTATATTTATTTTACACACCATTCTGATGACTGCATAAAGTATTTTTATTACATAAAATAGTATTCTTTTAAACCTCTCGATCTAATGTTTTAGAATATGGTCATATTTCAGTACATCCATATGCAGTGGTGTTTAGTAAAACTTATGCTAACATTATTATAGTGAAATATTTACGATAAAAAAATATATTTATAATCTCTGTGATCCCAAATTTGACAAGAATTAGGCATTTTATTATTCAAAAAATGGGCAATATTAACACATTTGAAGATAATTCTAAAGATACTGATTATAAGCTATGTCTTTGACCATTCAAGTGTGATCAACATCAGACGAATAA
This sequence comes from Rhyacophila brunnea, assembly GCF_057557595.1. Classification (NCBI taxonomy): domain Eukaryota; kingdom Metazoa; phylum Arthropoda; class Insecta; order Trichoptera; family Rhyacophilidae; genus Rhyacophila; species Rhyacophila brunnea. The sequence continues at coordinate 28,154,609 of NW_028233350.1, forward strand.
TGGTTGTTATAATATAATAATTATTGACCTAAGAGTAAGGTAGTATTTTTTTGAAATACGCCATTTCTTTTGGCATTTCCCAGTGGTCAAGTTACAACATACGGCCGTAGCCATAAATTGACAAACTATAATTGAAGTAGGGAGTAAAATCATGTTAACGCGCGTGTTTGAACATGTACCTAACCGAAAAAAAAATCTTCTTTTTAAACGGTCAAAAATCATGCTTTGAAAATACCATAAAAGCTCCATTTTGACCTACGCGGCGCACGTCCCCCCTTAAACTATAGCAAGTATTTTACTACAGTCTACTCCAGTGCATACAATATCATTAGAAGTAAGACTTTTTTGTGAATAACTACAAAATAAGGTTGATTTTAAATACGACAGTTTTACCATTGCACCATGTTACACTCTAACATGAGAGCGTAGGGCAAGTATAAGATCGCGCCCCTTTCCTCGGTCCATCGCCACGTCTCGCGCCTCCCGTCAAATGTGTCCCGCACCGCGTAGATCGGCATTATAGTACCGCTGCAGGATAAGATACGGCTAGCTACGGTGACGGAAACCTTAAAGGTGTGCCACAAAAAACAAATCAATATGCAGTGATGCATTCATTGACTCCGAAACTTCTTTGCAGGTTTTCAGTCTTCCTAACGAGCTGTGTGACCATAATTAAATACTTAGGTACCATAGTTGCTGGGGATGGCAGTCTTTTCAGTGTTGCAATGTCATTTGTATACATTTTGTCCTTTATGGCTTTGAGACATTTCATCTTACCAAGTCACAAAGGTCTCGACTTATGAGCTTTGGCAATCAGTCTCCCCCGAATCTTAGGAGTATACTGGTACAACTGCATTACAAAGACTCGAGTTCGTTAGCTGATATGCCAATCGTCTGTTATTAACGTAATCGTGAAGATGCACTTCACCGAGGATTGAATAGTGATAAAATTTCTGTAGCTAACTCTAAACTGCATTATTTCCAGATACCTCAGTCTAGTACAATTAATTTGTATTTATAATATTTGATTTACGTATAAAATATTATGATCTGCCACAAATTAAATGTACCTATTTATAAATAATTACAAGATAAAAAGAACTTTTTTATATACAACGTTTTTAAATTTTCTGTTGAATCATATAAACTTGACTTGACTAGCTTAAACGATCAAAAAAAATTGTATTTGATAGAAATAATACTGAAATGTCATTTTGACACTCATATTGATTTCCATAGTAACGCACGTATATATTAATAATTTAGTTGTTAGGACCCTAGCAACCAATAATAGTGGATTGGATTACGGATTTCTTCCGAAATAACTTTTCATACAAAGCAGAATTAACTGAAAATGAATTTAATTCTACTTAAAAATGGCTAAAAGTATTTAAAAAAAATGCATTGGCATCGTGTTCTGGTATATTTTAAAAGTTTCAAATGTCTAGTTAGTCGGGAAGTTAGTTAAAAATTGATTGCAAGATTTGTACCGGACAAACAACCACCGGACACATAAGAATACGACCTAATAAAAACGTTGTAAAATACACATATTTAATATCATCCACTGTTTTATATTGTATTTTAGAGTTTGAGCGTAAAATATTGTTCAATCAATTTGAATGAATGAAACAGTGCAAAGAGTTTTAATATAATGTCAAACTATTAATACGTAATAAATAATTACTTCAAGCTAATTCAGTAGTTATTTTTATTCTATTACACAAAACAGATTTACTCTATTTCTGTTTTCCCGTCAGCTGTAGTTTTTCTTCTAAAAAAATATGTTTCGTCTACCGTAGGTGCAGAAATAAATCAGTCAAAATTTTGTGGGTAAAAGTGTAAACTCACATTTCCGTTCGAAGTCGGAACATAATTCCATATCCGTCACCGTGTGAAGCTACGGTTATTTTAACATTCTTAACAGACCTACGAATATCTTAACGAGGGTAGGTTATTTATGAGAATACCAGCTTAGTGTAATATTTTATAATACGTTATCGTGCCAACATTATATTATGATCGAAGAAGTACTTTCAGAATATTCTATTCTTTATCCATTTATTAATAAAAATACAGGTTCCGTTTTTTTTTGTTTTTAACAATAAAATTAGATAATTGTATAAATAAAAAATATATTTTTAAATACTACCTTATTCTTTGGTCAATAATTATTATAAAGCAAACATTATTCGTAGAATGTTTATCACATTTGAATGGTTAAAGACATAGCTTATAACCAGTATCTTTAAAATTATCTTTAAATGTGTAAATATTGCCCATTTTTTTAATAATAAAATGCCTAATTCTTGTCAAATTTGGGATCATAGAGATTATCAATATAATTTTTTATTGTAAATATTTCACTATAATAATGTCGACATAAATTTTACTAATGGTTTTATAAATGCTTTTAAAAATTAATAAACATAAAAAATCTTAACACCACTTCACATGGACGTACTGAAATATGACTATATTCTTAAACATTAGAGCGAGAGGTTTAAAAGAATACTATTTTATGTAATAAAAATACTTTATGCAGTCATCAAATGCTTAAAATAAATATAAAGGATAATAAGGCTTCAAAATTATGTAAATAGATTATCTACAACGTTTAAGGCAGGGGGGGGGGGCAAACTGCGGCCCGCTATTATTAATTGTACTACTGATTATGAATAACTTCCTTCGTAAGTCTTCCTTGCGTCTCGTCTCACATTATGTAACCACTATTTTCTACCTTGAACATCGTGACACATTTAAATACTTTTAACTCCACGTTGCAAGGAAAAAAATATATGCCCATGATATGGTAAAAAGTTTGAATGGATTTCAATTAAAACTCAAATTATTCCTTCGACAAATGTCGAATAACAACGTGGACCACTTTCCAACTTTGAAGTTGCTGAATATATCAGAATATAAATTTGAAGAATTTGGTAAAATTATTAAAGCTCGGAATGACGATTTTTCACAAAGATTTAGTGACTTCCGAAAAATTGAGACTAGTTTAGCAATAGTACGCGATCTATTTTCAATAGATTGATAGTGTACCGACAGAGCTACAACTTGAGATTATTGATCTGCAGTGTGCAACTGATTTAAGAGAATTGCATCGTCGTGAAGAAATCTCAAAATTTTACAATGCCCTTAATTCAGACAAATCCGACCAACTTAAAGATTATGCAAGAAAAATGTTCGTTATTTTTGGATCAACCTATATATTTTATGTGAACAAACATTTTCGATCATGAACCTCAATAAAACTTCTTTACGATCAAATATCTCCGATGCCCACGTACAAGCAGTTTTGAAAATATCAACTACAAAATTAACACCTGAATTTAAAAAAATGTTAAAAAATGTACAACAGTTTCATTCTTCTCATTTTTTTGTAATGTTTGTTTTTCGTGATAAAAAATAGTGTATATCTAAAAATGGTATTTTACATGCGGCCCGCCGCTCATTTTGAATTCTTGAATTTGGCCCTCCATCCAAAAAGTTTGCCCCCCCCCCCTGGTTTAAGGTATGTCCAGGATCATGGTTTGAAAATAGCATAAAAGCTCCATTTTGACGTACGGTGAGCATGTGGGCCATTAATAAATATGTCTTGGGCACCACTGGTTGATTGTATTTGTCCAACAATTATCCGCATGCCCAGCAGCATGTCCATTGTTCATACTACTGCCAATTTAGGGGTTCGGTAACACCTATCACACCTATCACACCGCGTACTCTTTTTTTGCTTCGTATACATTGAAATAGTGTGTGATACTTCCGCGTTATGTCCAACATGCACCTATTCATGTCACAAAGTTGCGCTATTTTTAATCTTACCTATTTAATTTTATTATGTACTCATAGTTGAGAGCACGGTGACATACATCGGTTGAACACCTTACTTTTTATGCACAAAACAAGTCTCTTTTGAAAATACTCTTCAGTGCGCTGATTCAAATTATCAGCTGAGCGCATAAATCATTAAATTTGCATTGTTATAAAAATAGCGTACATACCACAAGTGCGTGTGCATGTGGTGTATACCGCTTTAACAGTACATTCAACTGTCATATGCATTATAATCTACATCTCAGATCGCTATTATTAATTTTAACTTATTTTAAGTACATTTTCTTTTTTTCTTAAACCTCAGAATTAACTCTATTTTATTAGACTATCATTTTTTGTAATATAAGTGTATAATTATATTATAATTGATATTGATATTTTTATAATTAATCATTATAATGTATATTCGACAACCATCATTCTAATCGGCTACAATTGATAATAATACCATTTTAGCATGACTGTATAACTATTTACTATGTAGACCATAAATCTCCAACGTTGGGTACTTAAATTGACCCGTGAGCGTATGTTCAGGTAGATTGACTGTATATCAATTAATTACTGCTCAAAATAAATTACAAATACATTTAAAACATATTTATTTGAAAAACCTCGATAATACTTACTTCAATACTTATTAGAAACCCAGTGCAACTCAAACTTGCGTCTGTCACTTTCCTGGTGAGTGCTTTAACCTCGAAGCTATCTATCCGTGTATGATTCGTGCAAATCATTTTTTTATATTTACATTTAACTTGCGGTATTTCAATTACTAGAGGTTTCTCAAAATTTGTGTTTTTTCCTATAATAAAGAATCTAGTGTATTAAAAAAATAGACATATTAGGTTTATATAATATTAGATGTATTTTCTGTCTTAGGGATCCGCAATTAAAAAGGTTTGGAGACAACTGATGTAGACACTGAGAAAGTTTTGAACATGCATCTTATAAAGAGTTTTCAGTATCTTTTTCTGTTCTTTGCAAATGAGGTGTATCTGTGTCAACGCTATCCTCGAAATATGCAACGATTGGTGATGACAACTAGGGCTTGCAATACCTAAATCCCCTTTTTCCACGGGATTCCACTCGATTGGTTGACCCCGAAAGCATACGACATAAAATTAATCTTAGAATTTACAGACTGTTTTTTATTAAAAACAATAACCATTTTCGTAATCTAATGAAATATAACTTTAAGAACATTACTATTGTCTCAATAAATCGGTACCAATAACAAACATGATTATAATAAGATATTGCGCATGGTTTAACTCCATATATACGTATTAACCTACTCTTTTATTTTACTTAATTCACTTTTTTATATTTTACGTGACTAAGATTATAATAAATGACTGTTTTTCTAAATTTTAAATATGCATCATAGACAAATTCTGTTGAAAAAATAATCAATTAGATACAGATTTGTAGTGACATCTAACGAAAATAATAAATGAAAGCTCAAGCGGTAATACAGTTTACTGTATTTTCATTTGCTTTAAAAACAAATGAGTCATGTTTTCACTTATTCCTTTTGATTTCATCATTGAACATGATTAATAAAAATAGTTCTGTCTTTTTCTCCAATTTTATTCAGATTATCTATAGAAACTCGTAAAAAATATCATTAAATTTATAATATTTTTTTTCGAAAGGCGGAGGGAAAAAGTATAAATACTTATTTCAATATGTAGACAGGTAAAGAATATATTTAACTATTAATTATTGTATCTACTATCTTTAAAACAAAATGCCAACTATATAAGATTATTTAATAAAATGTTGAATATTCCAGATAGTAAAAAATGATTGAAATCACAAACGCAAGACATTTCATATGTTTTATTCATCCCGGGACCGAATTTACCCGGGATTGTAATCCCTGATGACAACGCGCTGGGAAGTGAGGTTAGTCGTATTTTTCAAGATTTCGGTTGGTTCAGCGCGGCAGATTCAATGGGCATGTTGCCAATTATCCGGATCCCATTACATGGTCCATTTTTATCAGGAGTATCTTAATGATCGCGAAAACGTTTGCAAAACGATTCACAATCTTTTTTTTTAAATCCACGAATATCATTTGTAATCCTGCATTAATTGATTACTAGGGTTATCAAAAACCTCAACCAATAAATTTCAATTATTATATTATTTTGTATACATAAGTATACAATTTTTATACATATTTTGTATATTATATATATTTTGTAAGTAAATATCAAATGTCTCACCTCTGACATTTCAATTTCCCTAATATCCGTGACATAATTGTAACATAATCGCGTACGTTTCTTAACTGATGTGTGTGTAAATAATATAAAAGATAAAGCCAGTTGTTAGTTAGTTATTGGAAATTTAACAGATATTTGGTTGTAGATTTTGCCGTAAAAATTGGCAATTAATATTTAGAGCTGCTTATTAACATCAAACAAACTTTTTTTAACGATGTCCCTGCTTTTTCCCACAAGGTGGTTGTTAGTAATTTTGAACAATCATTAACACCCAGGCTTTGAGAAAATCACATAAATATTGTGTCCTCACCGGATCGAACCCAGAGCTCCCGGATGGAAGGCCAGCGCCTTACGCACTGCACCACGAGAGCCGCCATCAAACACACGTTGTATGATAATCGGATGTATGATAGATTCTACCGTTGAACTAGATTCTACCGTAGAACCGTTGGCTAACATGAAAAAGTCTAGTATGTTTGAGTGGCATAAAATATTCAAAAAATGGGCGAAAAGAGGTGCTAGATGACTCCATAAATGTACCGCCAAAAAAACATTGACTGACGCTAATATTACCATATTACGATTAGATTATATATGATCCGACAGACAATTAAGTGTGAGATTACTAGCTGAAGAATCACAAATTAAACTGTAATTACTTAACCTAATTTCAATTGAAAAACCATAATATATATGAAATATATCTGTACAGCTGAAAACAATGCGCTCACGTGCCTCTCTGGCCAAAAATAGACTACCCAATTAGATCATCTTTCCTATTTACCTGACTTTGTTCCTTGTGGTTTCTAGCTATATTAAAATTGAGTTGAAGGAGTGAAGATTTTTATACTAAGTACCTAACTTAGAGTAACTTACTTCCAGAAATAGGAACGCCTTCTAAGTAAGTGCATATACATAATATGCATAAATGGGGTAGATTGAAGGTGACAGTAGCCCCTAGCGTATTTTTTTTTTTTTTTTAGAATTATTAATAACCATATCCTTGCTTTTTCGTACAAGGTGGTTGTTAGTAATTTTGAACAATCACAAACACCCAGGCTTTGAGAAAAACACATACATACTGTGTGTCCTGACCGGGAATCGAACCCAGGAACTCTCGGGTGGAAGGCAAGCGCCTCACGCACTGCACCACTATAGTTTCACAATTAGTATATTTTTTAAACCTGCATTCTTGGAATTAAATTTTTATATTACGTACCTACGTAAACTTTGTCTCAATATAGTATACCTATTGAATATAATATGCTACTCTTACGATGTAATATAACACAATAAACATGTTTTAAACTAATTACTATAAATTATAAAATACAATTAATATTAGAATTTTTAATCGCTAATAAATTAATATGGCCAACAATGTGTTTGATAACTTTTAATATCATCATCATCAACCACTGTCGATTCACTGCTGTATAAAGGCCTCCCCTATCTCCCTCCACCCTTCTCGGTCCTTAATTCTTATTTACCAGATACATGCACTGAACTTTGTGAATTTCTTTTATCCAACGGCTTTTAAGGCGTCTCCTTGGTCGTTTAGTGCCCCTTGGATACCACTGTAACTTTAAATATACAAATCATGCAACAACAATTTAAAAACATAAGTTGCGCAAATCAAATTTGATTGTGTTGGTTATTAATTATATTTTCTTTGTGGAAATTTTACGGAAAAGTAAAATAAATAAATACATAAATAGCAAAAATAGTGTTTGACATTTATTTAATTATATTTACTGAAATAAATAATTTTGGAAAATGAGATCTTTATGCATCATATGAGTTTCATAAACGTACCAACATTTAATTGAAAAAAACTGGTACGCCGTCTTTTTTAATCATTAATCATGTTCTTGAGTCTTGACATTAATAATCAATTAATTTTTTGTCAGATGTATTCATGGTCAAACTAATTTGGTAATCCTGTCAATGGAATTCGACAACAAATTATTTAATATTATGCAACCCTTCGATCAGGTTTCATTTTATTATAATATTTTTATGATATAATAATTCAATAATTATTATTTCACTATCCACTATGTATAAAAATTGAAACATTGAGTTCGTTGTTACTGAATTTTGAGTCATTTTAGATAATACCTACCATCTATGGTAATTTTTCAGTAGGCAGTATCGCTATTCCCAATAATAAACATCGCTTTCCTGCCCTAAAAGCATTTTCATTTACTCGCTTTTCCAAAAAATAACAGATGTCGTTACTCTCCTTTCAATATAGTATTTTGTTATTTTTTCACGTGGAAACAATTTGAATAAAACATGTATGGATGTATTCAAAATATGTATATAATTGGTAAAATTTTCACCGTATTATCAGGGTGCTATTTAATCATTTGACTATTAATAATTCAAAATAATGGTTAGATATAATATATAGGTCTGATTTGCGAATTATATACAACATTTAAGTGTATATAAATATTGCTTTATTATTTTAATATCGTAATCGTATTTCTCTACATCATAATATATTGACATTTCCTCGAAAAAATTCACTGGCATCAGACCTTTGTACGAAATGTTTTTATAGTAATTGTTCCTGTGACTTTCCCTAACACAATTTAACACCGGTACAATGTTGCCAACCCTGGCTATACATATTTGGTAGTAAGTCAATACCATTAAACACTTATTATACATTAGTTCGATACTGAGAGGAATTCCTACCCCAAAGCAACAGCACGCAGTATAGCTTTATATGTATCACTATTCATGATAACTACTACATAACTTTAGCGTTTAAGCAGAAATCAGTTTAGCTAATCTGCTATTTCTTGACAATGATAGACATAGTCTACTTCCTAAAAATAATTAATCATTATACCCACGATGGTCGCGCGGCTTAAGCGTCGGCCTATAACGTCGTGGGTCCCAGGTTATAATCCTGGGTCTGGCAAGTACACATATTGTTTTTCAATTTATGTATGAATCCTAGTATGGACCTAATAGGTTGAGCAAGTGGCTGACATACATTTCTCGTAAAAATAAAATCTGTTAATACAAACCTCCACTCTGTGGAGGCCCATAATATGATCTTATTAGGATCGGACGGGGTCGAGAGAGAGATAGATTTATCATTCTAAAATGAAATATATTAAACTATCATAAATCTTATTTTAATATATTAATTATTATAATTTTAACAGACCATGTTGACCAGTAGTAGCAAGCCTATGGCACGAATGCCACATGTGTTTCCTGCAGAAATTTCGCTGATATGCAGAAAAGTATATACGCTAGATCAACCCTAAAACAAGTTTGTTTTCCATATTGAAACACATCTGGTACGCAATATAATATACAATAATGTTAATTCTACTAACCAATTGTCATTTATCAGAGTGATGGGAACTACGCGTATCACCTGGAACAAATGGGTTATTTACCCTAAAGCGAAAGTACTCTCGGTCGGAGGAAAAAAAAGAAGGAGAACCACTCGGATGCGACAAAAGTAGAAAAGAAAAGCTAAAAAATGTAATACTGTTTATAATTCCTAATTTTCCCAATACAATACAATTTTTTAAGTATTAAGTCCAAAATCAGCTATATCTATGACGATAATATATATAATTATTATGTACGCTTAATTTTTCGTGAATGCACTCATAGATTTCTGACTGAGAGATGTCTAATTATATTTTTTTAAATAATATTTAATACGCAATAGTGCATAATATATAATGTTAATACTACATGACAGTTAGCCGAAATACCTACATTGTATACTTATCCAGATTTGTTTCACATCATGGTTTCTGTTATCTTTGGTAATATGTAAAAATAAAACTATACTGATCTATCTCATTCAATAGGCAAAAAAATAAGGAGATACATCATCATCATCGGCACTACAACCTAATGTGGGGTTTGATCGCCTCTATAAAACGTCTCCACTACCCTCGCCTTGGTGGATGGTCATTCTACAGAGTCCAATTACGGCATTAAAATATACCTTTTTCCCGGTCTTCATTTTTCTGTTCTGGAAAGTTCAAGAAGAAGTGTGGATGTAAACCCAGCATTCTGACCCTATGTCAATATGGGTCTAATGAGCATTTAGTAAAGGTTTAGTTTAATTTCTACTTGAGATTTGTCTTCATCTGAAGTCTCTTGTAAAAGATTAGATTAAAAGATTTGTCCTTCTCTTCTACTTCTTGGCTGACATAATTTTGATAAGCAATGCACGATCCCAGATATATGAATTCGTCGAGTGGTGGATTTGATCGTCACTCGCAGGTATGCATTTTGTATTTATTTGCTGCTACTGACGCAATCGACAAAGAAAACCCTCCCTCGTATGTCGACAACATATTTATGAAGATTATATTTAAAATATATCTCTTCATCTATTCTTTATTCAATATATTATATTTGATCGTAATATATTATATTATTATGATTGATTAAATGTACAATGGTCACTTTTCGTTAAAAATATTTCTATTTTCTCATGATTTGATCCCTTTGCACGGTTTTGTAAAATTAGGGTTACTTACGAGTAATTGTTTAGTTATTTTTATCTTTTTCTTATCATGAAAACCATTCGCTTATAAGAAAGGCTGAATGAAGTGAATGTAGAGGATTAATTATTTAGTATTTTATAAAAGGCTATGGGGTTGATAGTTCACTGATATAAATGTATTTATAATAACTACCTGTGTAATAACATTATTATATTGTATGAACATATTAGTGACTTAATAATAATGTTCATAAAATAGTTAGTAGTTTTGATTCCAAATATAGATTGTCCGCAACATTGAACAGTAAATATAAATGCAACGAGGGTAAAAATATTAAAAATACGGATGACCTATATAACAATAGGCATGGTGGGGGGATACCAGTGGCGTACGCGGGCGAGGTCTTCTGCTAAACCAGTGGCGGTCCAGGATCTCCTTCACTCCTCCACTTCTCTGCGAACCTCAATGACGTCACTCTGCCGTTGCCAAGGCAACAGGTCAAATGAATAAAACGGCCTCCCTTACTCACACCCTCGTTACGACTATTCCTCGAGGGCTCACGGGAGAGGGAACGTGCCAAGTTTTCATGGTCATAAAATTTTAGGAAAATACTATAAACAAATAAACAACACAGAAAATTGTATAACTATTTTTACTGTTCATAAATAAATAGTTAGGTACTTACATAATAAAATGTTAATTTGCACAATTATTAAGTTTTAACATTCTATAAGTAAAAATCTTGAATTCACAAGAACAAAAAATTAGATTGGTACGTACACCCATGTGAGTAGGTACATATTATGTTTTTTATATTATCAATTATAAATTATTTACAAATTTTAAAAATCTTGTAGCTTTTTTCAATGCGTATTTGATATAATGCAAGGAAAAATTGAGTTGGGTAAATGGCTAACAACCATTCCTCGTAAAAATATAATATAACCTCCACTTAGAAGGGGACTTGTTAATTTACCTTTTTTAATTCTATTAATACCATATTATGTAAGTAAGTAAGATTTGATAGTTTGGGTATAAAATATGAAAGGGTGTCAGGGGTCGAGCGTGACAATGCGATAAAACAGGCTGAATCTAAACACTGTCGGTGACATCGGACGTAGTATATGAAATACACATTCGCTTAACGTAGCTTAACGCGAACCTGCCTAGCGGTAAAAAATCGGATGTACGCAGCAGCTACCATAGTACTATCTCTTTTATTATTTCAAAATACTGTACGAAAGGAACCGTTATTAAAAGATATTTTGTAGTATGAGTACAACTAAGAGTCATTTCTGGTTTTCGAATATACTTTGGCGTGACGAATTTTGACTCCTTTTTACCAGGAGTATCTCAACAGACCAAGGTTGAAATAAAGGAGATTATTTTATTCTTGTTATAAACCACACTTTAGAACATTACTCAAGTATACCACATTTTGTAAATAATCGATTATGAGTAATTGAAATTATCTAATTCAGGGGTAGTGAACCTGGTCCCTACTGCCCACTAGTGGACGTTCCAGCTTTTAGTTTCCAGTTTGTCCAGTTTAGGCGGTAGGGGTTTTAAAAACATTTTCATTATGTTTTAAAAATGTTCATAAATTGGCCAGATATCCAGTATTTAATTTTGCACCATCAGTTTCAGGAATCTCATTAATAATTTAATTTATTAAATGTAATTTCATCAGACTTCATACTTATATGTATGCAAAATATAAATAAAAATATAGATTTAACTACATTAGGTTGTTTTATAAAGATTTATTCTGCCAAACTTAGCGAAAGTCTGACATAAAGTATTTGGTAAGTAATTATTATTATATTTATGCTTTAACTTGCTGTAACTTGCTTTATAAATTTTACTAGTAGTACTAAGTAAAGTTACTTCCCTACTTTATAAATCACCATTACTGAGGAACCGGTGGGCGGTTAGAAAATTTTACTACTAACAGAGATACAAAAGTGGGCGGTTGCAATAAAAAGGTAAAAAGGACTACTCCTGATCTAATTCCTTGACTTTCCAAGTAATATAAATCTATAAAGAATAATATTATTTTAAGATGTTTTCTTCACTAATAGGTGTAGAATCTATGTAATATTTTTAAATATACCTATTACTAACTCTTGAGAAGAGATTATTGATAGTATGGCATAGCTTTATTTAAAATGTATCTTTTAAATAAATTTGTTTCTCGTAGCACATTACCCGATTGATTATTGGATGTTTGAACTGACTTATTTACCTCTTTCCTATCAATATAAATAAAATATTGAACAAATATATAGTAGGTACATAATGAATTATATATAAACAACGAAGCGATTGTTTCAAAATATAAATACTTATAACACACCTTGTAATACTTAATTAGATAATAACACAATTTCAGCGATCTAACATAACATTGACAAATAAAATGTCAAAGCTCAATTCAAATTTTCTGCTCTCTGTTACTGCAGAATTGATGAATGAATTTCTTTGCAGGGCGGATGGAGGCTGCGCCACGATGGGCGAGGGGCTGTAAGCTGGTTCAGAAGTGATCAGGGTGCGAGGGGCGCTTCGAAGGGATGTGAGGAGGGAGGGGCGCTGTGGAGATATAGACTGCGGCGTGCACGCACCAAGGACGGATCTCTCTTGGTAAACGTGAATGACGCCCGAATTCCGCGACCTGTTTCGATATGAATTGCAGATTGCCAGGTCGAATTATTAAGAAAAATATATTATATTAACAAAGTTACTGGTCACATGTTTTAAGAAAATGATGATAAGAAATAAAACAATAATAGTCAAATGTATCGAAGAGAACAACTGTCTATATTATATTTAATTATCTCCCAACCATAGATTAAATATATAACTTTCCCAACTTACAATACCTATCGGAAAAGTTTTTTTAATTTTCTGTTCACCTATTTTATATATCAAATCATGGACCTACTAATGATTTTTCGTTCAAAAAAACTATTAGAAAGATTTATAATATATTACAGCAAGTGATAGTGGTAATTCGTGTAGTTTTGGAAATTTTTTGTTCAATTATTTTCTGACGAATAGGAAATTCTATAGGTCATATAAAGAAAAAATAGTTTTTAAATAAAGTGAAAAAAGTTATTTAAGACTACGCCACTGTTGTGAATGAGGATGAAAACAAATATTAACATAATATACTCAAGGAGCATGAACACGGGTTGTCTAAATATCTAGCTATAATTATAGCAGTAGTTACCGTAGACCATTCATAAACAAATCAAATGTCGTAAAATAACATTAAAACTTTGTTTCAAAACCAGGCGCGGACACAAGGTTGGGGGAGGGGTTTATGGATCCAGACATCTGCACCCGTATGCCACAGCGACACATTTTCCCTGGTTCGTCCAGCAACACGGCTACAATACATATCTACGGTTTACAGAACTGACGTGGCTAGGGATCTTATATCCCAACACTAAAACGTGACAAGGTGAAGTAAGTAAGTAGGTATGTGTATGAAAACCACACGGCGCCTCCAAAAATCATTGCGCTTGCCAATCTTCTTGCCTCATTTCAGGTCATGCCAGCATCCCATAGGACATAGGTCATATACACTCCTTCCAGGATGCCGGAATCCGGTTTCCATGAAGCTATCTTCAGGCGTCCGCATAACGTGGCCGAGCCAGGTCCAACGTCGTCTCTTCACTCTCAGCATGATAAGAGGCTGCTCAGTTCTCTCTTTCTCTTTGTTACGCCTAAGCCCTAAAGTCATACCACCATATACCAAGTATCGTAAACATGTTTCCGAAAGGTGCCATGATTCGCTACTGTAAAGCATCACCGTTAGAATAGGCGGCGTTTAATCGGTGAATATACTCGGTTAAAACCAAAAGTAGGTGAGTAATTTATATTATTTCTAATAAAATATTCAATTATTATTCGCGTTTAAAAAAAATACCTGGCAACATTACCGCTTCGGTGCACCCCGGCCAGATGTGACCCACATTTTCATCGCAACCTCCCCCTCTTCAACCCCTCGGCAAACCCAACGCGTGACGTCACGCATTCGCATGACAGGGGGCAAGTTGGCGAGGATACGCGGGGTTAAGGCAGTTTTCTCCGGAACTGGGTCAGTTTCATTCTGAAATGTCGCCCGCCGCCCGCTCCGACGGCTTGATCCGCGAGACAGGGGCGCGGGTGGCGAGGGGGCACGTTGGAGTTTGGGATAGGTGCCTAGGTGCCGTAGTGGAGAAAATATCAAGGTGCGTTTGGGGTATGGTATATGAAAACAAATTTACGTTAGGATGTCAATAGGTGCGGGACCAAACAATTTGGATTATATCAAGGGAAAAACTTGCGAAGTTTATTATTAATTATTAGACCTCCATATTCTGGGCCTGTCGTATCAGATCCTGAACACCTTGCTCATTGAGTGATTTACGGAGGTTCCGTAGTCATGAGAATCTCTATCTACCTACGTTTACAACACAACGGTTAAGTATGGAAAAATTACTATAAAATTGAAACACGAAGACTATAAGTTATTATTTTTAGTCACCACCTTTCTTCAGTGGTGTTTTTAGGGACTTGGAAATCCGAAGGACTGTCTGTTTTTAAGACCCACCACAAAATAAAAACCATTAACTTTCTACTACAAACTTAGTAAAAATATCAATGAATCTGTTTCCTAAAATCACATCTTGTGACTAAAAATAATTGTTATAACACATAATAATATACTTAATTGGTTTATTTTCTATAAGTAGGTACATATCTGTTTGAGTAGTTATGTTATAGCTTTTTATTATTTTGTTATGCTTTATCAAATTCAATCTAATTCAATTTATTTATTTAATATATTGTGGACATTATAAATTATAAGTTTAAGACGTTCACAACATGACATGTAACAGTATTATAAAGAATAAAGAAAAAGAAAATTAATAAAAGGGATAAAAATTAAAATATAAAAAGAGAACACAATATAAACACATAAACGCAATGAAAATTGAAATTATACATCTATAGTAGTTCAAAGAAGTACACCGAGTTTGCTAAGGACACCTTATTATTTTAAGAATTTATAAAATAGCGTCCACCCAAATTCATCCTCAATCAAGTGGAATATATCAACACCCGAAGCAATTTGGTTGAACATAGTTATCGCCCTCCCAATTGGCATTACCAGTGGCAGGTTGGTTCTGCACCTTGGGATAATAAACAACAGATGCTCCTTATTTCTAAGATAGTTATCAGGGACACAGCGGTCATGTATACCTCGTATAAGTCGAAAAAAATACATAGCTAAATAAAAAAACTCTTCTGAGTTGCAGACCGCAGTATGTAATCATACCTAAGAGAAAGTCGGTTAGATAAAGCCACGGATAGTATCCATACAACCGCAAGTAAATGAGTCTCAAGAATTTCTTCTGAACCCTCTCGACCATAAGTCCATACTTCTACCGATGCGGTGCCCAAACAATAGACCCACTCTCAAGCCTGCTTCGAACTAAAGAATTTAACAAAAGTTTTAATACCGTAACATCCGAAAAGATCCGGGAAGTACGCATAACGAAACCCAAAATCTTAAGCGCCTTGTTACAAATGGTTACTATATGGCTAATAAAATGTCAGTTCACTCTCAAACGCCATATAGTATAATATAAATAGCGCCACAGGCGACTTTTTTTACTATTAAAACAAATTTGTAATATATTGTGTTTATCTCATCTACCTATCTGGTTGACTCGCCTCGCTGGGCCCCTCCTGAGCCCGGGCCCCAGGCTAGAGGCCTGTCACCCCCCCCCCACCCCTTGTGAGGGTCATGCTTAAAACCATTCGAATAGCAGTTTTTAATAATAAATAAAACAATCAAGTTTCCTGGTTTATTTTTACAATTAGGTACAACATTTAACGTTTTATAGAATTCAATGTTTGAATGAATCAGAAATTGTGTTGAAAAGTCAAAATGAATCTGCAACACAAAATAATGTATGACAAATTTTATCATTAGTATTAGTAGTTTTTTTCATGTTCATTTTTATATATTTAACCTCTTCGAGAGAATTTTTTTTTTGAGAAAAAAATTAGGCGAGTGCTTACTTGTTGACTTTTTTCATGAAACAAAATTATTATAATAAATGAGGTTTTCCGATCACTTCTAAATTAAATAATACTATCACTACAAAATCTTTACGACATTGTTGAATCTTTCAAACTATGATACCTAAAATAATAAAAAATATATACAAGTAATAATTTCTTTAATGGTCTCTTTAAAAACTAAATAATTTCTTTAGGGATGGAGCATTGCATGCATTTTACCGATTTCCTAAATAGTTGTTTAACGAATATAAGTTTTGATTGCGCAAAGAATCATTATATAAGTTGGTTATGAACTAAATTATTAAGAAAATATATATTCGGCGCAATATGATATAAGTACTTAAGATTATAATAATTATCATTAAAGCAATGTGGCTTGTTACATATTACATATTTTATTTGATTGAATTAGGAATATCAATGCTCAATTAATTTGACGAGTAATATTATATATTAATTAATGTATATATTATATTTTATTATAGGAATATATTTTCTTTAATATAAGTAGGTACTAAATTTAATCAGTGTAGATTCCATATTACTTAACAATTAAACTAACATACAAACGTTTCTTTTGAATTTGCACATTTTTTTTATTTTTGATGTTTTCAAATATTATTAAATAGTTAGTTATTATTTTCCCAATGAATTCAAAATAACTGTCTACTGATATCAATAGATTTATATTATAGAAACATAAGGATGGTCCAGAATAGCCTCAATTCTAGGTTAGCAGTCTAAATAAAGCGGAGCTATGGAAAGGTCATGTGTCAAACAGTTTTGAAAACAATGTACAAACACCCTCCCGTTTTTCAATCGGGAACAAAGTTTTCCCTTATAGTGAACAAAGATAATTTTATAACGGAATTGTTTAACGGTACCTATGTGTGTCTGTTAATTCATTTTATAGGTGTCAATTAAATCTGTATGTACAGTATTGGATGCATGGTGGATTACAGCCAGATTGTTTGTCAAAAATCACCACGTGTAAATGTTTATTTATCATATACCAAGGAATCAATGGGTTTAGCTACTATTCCTCATTTTAAAAGTCTATGAATAAAACCTTCACTATCCTCAGGACAGTTGATCAGAAACTAAATTTGGACCTGCAACCAAAGCTTTAGAGACGGAAACTTTGTGATAGGGATTTATTATACAATGCTTAATATTATTATATTATTATATTCTTAGTTTTTTATTATTAAAATAAAACTACAGGTACCTATTTACACACCTATTATTTTAAAAATATATTGAAACTGTTCTTGGCAAAATTTGAAAACCACAGATAGTATAGCTCTTGGACAATATTAGTAAGAGGGGCAATCAAATCGGTAGCTTTACATATAGACCCATCACTCGTAAAGTGAAAGATATGTGTTTAAATACCTAATTAATAATTAATTAATAAACATAACTGTCATTGCTTGCTGGTTATAGTTTTCAAAATATGTATTTACTAATAAACTATTCTCTAAGAGATTGTCAAATATGTACCTATTATACTTTACACGCTACGCAGATTTTTCTCAGATGTTTTTAGCAATAGATCGTCTATTAATTTTACAACAATAATCTGACTGCAATCATACCGAATTAAAATCATTTTATATAATTATATATAATATTTAATATTAAATCATTCAAATACTACATCAAAACTCTTAATACAGATCACAGATAGAGCTTATATATTTACAGATATCTATTTCCGTCCGCCATTTACGTGAGTTATTTCTGAATACACGGAAAACGCCGCCGACCACCTCTCCAACGAGCCAAAAATATTGTGAGAGCATGAACGAACGGAACACACCGACACTAGTAAGCCCGAAGCTCTATATCGACAGCATCCCGTGATGACGTCACCGAAGCTTAAAGCTCGGCGGGGATAGGCGCGAAGTACGGAGAGCAGCGCCTTATCGCCGTCGCAGCGTACCTACATCAATACGAGGCGTTTTTGCTTGGGCAATCAATGAAAAATGAAATAGAAAATTTATTATCGTTTCCTTTCACTAATGACTGTCGAATTGTAAGTCGGTTCCAGGAAAATATTACATTTTAATAATGATAGTATCGTAGGTAACAAGGAACACTATTTTGGCAAACAGAAATGTTTAGCATATTATCTTTTTATATACCGACCTACTTAGTTACTTTGTGTTATATATATAACTGTTTTTGGGCTATATGTATAAAAAAAAAACTAATGTAGGTTAGTCCACTACAATAGGATATTATTAACTGATCATAATATTGAAGCTGACGGAATGGGTCGTATTTGTTTTTAAGCAATGTGGATTATATAATATTGTCTTTTATTTTAATTAATCCATTGAAAGTTATTTAAAGAAATATTATTTAAATCAAAGTAAATAGTACATTATCTACAATGATATAATGATATAAATGATATACAATGATATAAATGATATAAATATACAATGATATAAATACAATAAATAAAATTGTCCAATTAAATAATTGTACCCCGGCGAAAATTCACTATCCAGACGTCATAGCACAAGCAAGGGTGCGCAGTGACGCCAATGCACCACCCAGCCTAGCTCAACTGTGACATTTATCCCCGGAACATCCATGCAGCACCTTTGTTGTACCCGCTACTCATGTGTCAGGGTTCGAATTCCCGCTCGGCAAAACTTTATAATAATTCGTGGAATAACTATCTCCAATTTTCTAATCGATGTTCATATCAGTACCCACTATTGGATATCTTTGAACACAAAAAAAACATTTCATTTAATATCTATCAGTAGCGAATGGTGTAGGTATGTTTTTTCGATCCGACATAAATAGTTCACACTAAATTGTCATTTAAACATATTTATTTTCTTTGAATTAAGATTACAATGTGTAGGTAGTGTTTGTTAGTTTTTAAAATTTGAAAAAATATTCGATTATCTGTAAAATATCTAAAATTATGCTATTAAACCATAATTACATAATTTTAGATATCTTATAGATAGAAGAATATTGACTAAGGTTTGGTTAGGCAAGATTTAATGAATTTAAAAAAAACTAACCAACACCATCTGAAACAATATGTATTCTTAATTCAACGTAAACAAATAAGTATGACTGAAAAAATATGCACTATGTTTGTCGGATCGCACGTAGCATACCTAAACTGTTATGGTTTGGATTAGGCAGGGTTTAATTGGATTTTAAAATCTAACTAGCACAATCTGAAAATTGTATTCTTAGTACAATGAATACAAATAAGTATGACTGATAAAGTTTAGTGTGTCCTATTTAAGTTGAATCTACAAGCTTGAAGCTGAACAGTCTACATTCACCCTCACCACTGATATTTATCGGTGTAAGATATATAATAATTCAAAATGTTGTATGGTTTCAGAGTATGAGGCAATAATAAACACAATATAAGAATATACACAGTAAAGTCATTACCATATTAGTCATATAATAAGGGGGGTGGTTTAAGGGTTTACATTTTACATTTTTGTGGATTTACAAAATATAGGTATAAATTAATGATTGTGTGTATTCATTATTGCAATTCGATTTTATTTAACTATGTACCTATGTGAGTGTTGACAAGGAGACATATCACTTAGTGTTCCTAATGAAAAGATTTTTTTTAACTGCCATCAACAATAAGAGTGACTGACTAGCGAGATTGCTTTTACGTTCGATTATTCCGAAATAGTCACTAAATTTGCTAGTGTAAAATCATGAAAAGCTTTTATTAATTACTTTTTATTTATAAATAAATAATATTAAAAACCATCATCAATAGCTATCATTATGTTTTATTGCTTATAATGTCTCGTGGAAAAAATATTTTTACCGTTTTGAGCTAGACAGGCCATAAAAATTTAACACATTTTGATAAGATGTACATATAATGAGATAACTATGTTAATATTTTTGGAAAATTATGAAGCACTCCGGTTCGTAAAATTTTTCATTTCGAGCGCTGATGTTATGGCTGTTATGATGGCCAAGTCGATTGTCACTGATGCTATCCGTAACATCTCCTTGTCTATCTCGCATCAAATGTTCCATTTTTTTTTTGCGACAGATAGATATATTGCTATGTAAAACGAAAGGTTGGTATTCAAGAAGAACAAGGTAATATTATTAAAATATTTTTGGAATCTAATTCTACCTTGAAATATTTGTTAGGTACTTGAATAAATAGCATAATGTATATAATAATATATGGCAGATTCATAATAGGTACATAATTTCATTATATGATTGGAATATTTAAAAATCAATGATAAAATTATAATGGTTTTTTATTGTTAGGATAATTACGTTGCTAAAATTTAGTAAACCCACTTTCAGAAGAATGTTGCGATCAACCTGTCTATTATCAGGGGCGTTCAATCGATCAGCAAATCGTTTCTGATGGAATATGGAAATATCTTTACAGCATCATATTAACCCAATGCTTACGGGCCCTTTTAATTAATTTTGTAATTAACGTGTTAATTTGCATTTGAAAAGTAATTAGTAAAAACACAATTTTGTGCGGCCCGTAAACATTGGGTTAAAATAAACAATGTCATCAAAACAACGTTATAACAATATTTACATGACAAAGAAAAGACAATCAATTATTATGCATTTATCATTTTTAATCATCACCGATGTTCTTTTTTTAAATCGTAGGTCAAAATGGAGATTTTATGCTATTTTCAAAGCATGATCCTGGACATTCCATAAACGTTGTAGATAATCTATTTATATAATTTTGAAGCCTTATTATGCATTATATTTATTTTAAACATTTGATGACTGCATAAAGTATTTTCATTACATAAAATAGTATTCTTTTAAACCTCTCGATCTAATGTTTTAGAATATAGTCATATTTCAGTACATCCATGTGCAGTGGTGTTAAGATTTTTTAGATTTATTAATTTTTAAAAACATTTATAAAACCATTAGTAAAATTTATGTCGACATTATTATAGTGAAATATTTGCGATAAAAAATATATTGATAATCTCTGTGGTCCCAAATTTGACAAGAATTAGGCATTTTATTATTGAAAAAATTGGCAAGATTTATACATTTAAAGATAATTCTAAAGATACTAATTATAAGCTATGTATTGAGCTAATTATTGAGCGCATAATTAACCAAGCCGGGTGTCTCCTTTACAAGACACATTCTTTAAGATTAATTGCGATTACAATAGCTATTACGACTGTGTAACATTTGCTCAACTTTTCATATTATACATATTAACCCGTTAACTATTTCCAATCAAAGACCTCAAATCATTCAAATAAAAGAAAATTAAAAACTATTTCATGACTACCTATAGGTAACTAAACTAACCAATGAAAACCAGAAAATATATAAAACCATTCGGTTATCAATGACATTCATTATCATGTTGATCGTTATTTGAGACATAAGTTTTGCTTGTCGGCATGTTCAGACTTTTTTATAACAGCGTTTTGTCTATAATTAAGTAAGTGATTCGGAACCAGGGTTCGGAGTTACCCAATCTGGGGTTCCGCAAGAGTTCTCAAAATGTTGATAAAAAGTACAACTTGCATCGTTGAAGATAATTTGTGTATTCGAAGTGTAAACAATAAATAATACACTTTAATTTATTTTTTATAAATAATATTTTATATTGGTTAATGAATATTATGTATTGACTAATAAATTCCGGCTGTGAGATCCCAAAAAGAAAGATATGCGAATAATATAAGTATACTATAAGTAGATTTAGCGGAAATGCCTAATAATAATAAAGTTTTCAATGCAAAATATGTCTTACACTTTTATTTTGTAATTTACCTCTCTGCACGTTAATATAATATTGTGAAAGCCATGAGTCTATTCCGCGAGATTTTATATAATACTATGAGGGTTAAGCCAAATAAAAAAGGCTAGGAATCACGGAAACTGAAAATAGAATACCTACGTCTTCTGTAAATATGAGTAATTTAAAAATTCAATTTCATGATACATTTTCGATGGATTCCACATACCTACGTAAAATAAAATAAAATGGATAAGAGAATATGTTCAATTCATTAATGATGAATTGAAAAGACCTGCCCCATCGGAGCCGCCTCACTTGTTGCAATATAGGACACACGTAGTCGCCTTACCACCCTCGATCCGAGAATAGTCGTGTAGGGGTAACTGGGTCAAACACCCCCGCGTAACAGACGGAGAGGGATGAATGGAAGCTGTGATAGCGAGAACGAGAGGCAAACAGGGTGGGGAAGTGCATCGGACAATGAACCACGCTTGGCGGGGTCGATACACTGAACGGAGAATATTTTTAGAACAGTTTGTTTACTATCATCCTAACTTTTCACTTTATATTGCATTATTAATATAAAATGATTATTATATAATATAGGAATTATTTACATTATTATATGCATTTTACGTATATATCTTTCAAGGTATTAGACTATTAGAGCAATAATTTGAGAGTTGCTGTAAATATTAAACTTTATTCCAGTGCCTTCTATTTCAAATCTCAAAGCATTTTTCTCAGTAAATACTTACATTAATTGTGTTACATATAGATCCACAGCTAGTATTGTGTAAGCAAATTCATGGTAAAAAAGGTCTGTATAAAATTATTTAGGTTGCTATTAATACATTATTAAATTATGAAGGTTGTTACGCTTATTTTAGAATGTTTCTAGCCAAAATGGTTATGTGTATGAATACATTTGGAGGGCCTTTTGTGTTTCAGGTGTAAATGTTACGAGATGTGAACCCTCCGGATAGCTGAGCCCTACTGACTTGGTTAATGGGAAAAATTCATGTTGACTGAATGTATAGGTTTTACCTATATAGGTCGTCACGCACACACCCTTGTCGAGGTGTTTCCTTACAGTGTTTGTGTAATATACACACGTTTTGGGTTGTGCAAGTGGTGACCCAGTTCTGGAAATGCATGACATAGATATATACATAATCAATTCGGGATGACGTCATAACATTGTGCACCAATCACGGAAGAGGTCCATTCAGCTAAAGTCTCCTCCAGAATTCGTTGAGGAAAACTGGCAGCGCCTGATGGTTAGGCAGTATCGCGCCACACGCGGGTTCGACGGGTTGCATACTGCGTAGGCGACGAGCTTTAAGCTTTCAATATAAAAGTCTTGGAATATTCATTATAAAAATTCTAAGTATATGAATTTGAGATATTATACGATTGAAATAAATCCAAACATAGTAGGATTGAAATTTTAAAATCAAACATTTACAATAAAGTCGTATATAGTTGATGATTTAAACTATTTAAAGCCTACATCGTTTCTAAATGTTAGTATAATTAAATAAGTATTATACTAAGACAGTCTTTGTATTGCCTTAAATTTATTTTATTAAAAGAACACTCACTATTTTTAAAATTTAATAAAAACATGAAGTGGATATTTATATTTTAAAAAAAGTATCTAAATTCAGATATAATTTGTTAGGTCAGCTAAAATAAAATTCGATAATACGCTGATAATGATAATCAATAATATAAAAATTGACATTAAAACGATAACTCAAATGTGTACTTAGGTTTATAAATTAAGAATAAAAAATAATGTGAATGTGTTACAGTCAATCAAGTATTTACGAGAGCATCAAAGTGTGGTGAGTCTGTGTGTAAGTAAATGATTCAGAAATAAATTATTAATCTTGTAGTATATTAAAACATTGTTTAAAGTGTACAAAAACTTTCCGTCCGTATAATTAAAACAATTATAAAGTAAATTATTTTAATTTTGACTTTCAATTTTGACAATGAGTAATAATCATATTCTTATTAACAATATTATAAAATGATTAAACTTGCTCAAAAGATAAAATAAAAAAGCACTCAAAATTTGGCTAATTAGATAATTTTTGCTTAAACCTTTTGATTAGTTAAAAGTTTTTAATTTAGTTAAAATTGTATTACATAATTGAAATAAAATCTTTATTATTATGGAAAACGTCAAGAAGAAACACACCGGCAAATTGTATTTCACATAACCCGGTATACGATTCCAAACCAACAAATACCCAGTTATTAATCGCATCTGGTTCTTCAATTAACATATTCCAATGTTATTAATAGTAGTAAACACAAAATATAACGCTTCAACTAACACTAATATTTTGTCTGTGACACTGATCGAATAATCACTGTAGTACATTTTCACTGGTACCTACGCCGTAGCACACTAACTTCGACGTACCGCGAGACTCTGGCGTAGAGCTTCGAGCGAGATAGCCCCCGAGCCGGTACGCCTACGCGAAATCGTAGCCCCCATACTACAGTACCTTTACGCCTACGTTGAAATGTCTACAGCCGTTCCACTCTGTGAAAATTCACACAAATTTCCATGAAGCGACCAAATCACCAATAGATAAAAACTTTAATATTAGTACCTACCCATTGAAAAATAAATAAGTTTTAACGAATCCAAAATTAAAACTTTATAAAAGTTTTTTTTATATTGTCAGAATGTCTTGAAATTGATAAATATAACTTTTGGCATTTTTTTAAATAATATGTAAATAATGTATACGTCATAAAATTCTGTAATTTCAATACAAGTAACATAATATTTAATAACTCCATACGCATTCTAACCTCACTATTATTATCTTCTAAACAAGTAAATAATTTGAAAATCATTTTGAGGGTAGCAAAAATATTATTAATAATATAGTTTATGTGCGAAAGGGACATTTTATAACACCGGTATTAAGAACAACGGATGTTTAATTCATTTACAATTATTATTTGAACACACTCTTGATGTCTAAACCCAATGTTACCTTTAATAGAAATGCCTTAGCCATTATATAAATCGAATTATATATGATTTTTTTGTTTACGTAAAATAAATATGTGTATACCTACTGCAATCTCGTTTTAAAATAAGGTTATGTATCCTAAAATTCTAATGCGCATGCGCAATCCCATAATGAATTATATTAAAATTAAGCAATATTAATGGACATTTATCTAGTAGAATCTATTATTTAATATTATAATATTAATATTAATATTAATATTAATTAACTTTAAAATGATAATTAACAGCTATAAAATAATAAATTACATTAACTTTAAAATAGATTATATTCTTAATTGTACAAAGCAGATTTTATTATAATATTTTATTCTCATTTTCGATATTATGGAAATGTACGTACATTAAATATATAGGCTAAATTCAATGACTATGGAATATAAACTAATTTTTAATTATCTCACTTTATAATAAATTAATATCAGTTGTCAAAAATGAAAATTAATTATTATTAATTTTGTCGGTTAATTATATCTCACGTGTTATTTATTATCCATTTAATAAAAACTGATTAAGTAGCTAATCCTAATGCCATCTAGGATTCAGGGTAAATATTTTGATCGAAAGTCACAAAATTGTCATAAAAAGGTGCCAATATTAATGGAATGTGAGATAACATCTCGGACACATATATAATCTATTGTAAGATTTTAAATGATTAGTATCGTACGAATTGTATAATAAAATACTTGAAATACGCCAAAACTTTTTTCGGCGTTTAACAATATGGATTGGAATTGTATTATAACTTGGATTAGGTTATATCTTTAGATAATCAATTAAATAGTTTATATCAGTGGATCATTCTTTTTATCCATTATTTAAAAATCATTTATTATTTTGGATACAAAAGTAATAATATAATTCCGTAATATATTATATACTATGGCAATATTAATTATTGATAAAATCATTTCTAGTCGAGAAAATATTCTGTAAAATACTATACATACATGTGAATTCTAAGAATATTCCATATTTCTATTCCCAGTATCGATTAATTTGGCTATGAGTGAATGAAATGTAATGGTACACTTTTCTGCCGTCGAAAGTATGAATGGGCGTGGTGTGACATATAAAAATGTAGGAAAAACTTAACTGTTAAATAACATGTATGATACATGTTATTTAACAGTTAAGTTTTTCCTACATTTTTATATGTCACACCACGCCCATTCATACTTTCGACGGCAGAAAAGTGTACCATTACATTTCATTCACTCATAGCCAAATCAATCGATACTGGGAATAGAAATATGGAATATTCTTAGAATTCAATCATTGACTACTTTATGAAAATACTCTATTGGAATAGAATTTATAGTAAAACATGTAATCAGAACTTTGAGAGATAAACACTAGGTTATCTGCGAATTTGTTCTTTTACAGGTTATTTATATGCTTTTGTTCTTAAGAGGTTTAGCGTCTCATAAAACATTTTTTTTTTAATATTATAGTGAATGTGCTTATTTTATAGAAAAAAATATATAAAGTATTTATAAATTTATGACACTTCTTCTTCGTCGGTACGTCTTAACTGAGGATCGTGACCAAGCTAATTTAATTATCTGACAGCCTTTTCCACAGATCTGCTCCATTCAGCACCGCGCAGGACCTTCGTCAATGTGAAATACGTGACACTCTTGATTTGGTCCATCCTGGCTAAACATCATGAGTTTTCCAAATTACCTTGCGGGTTATATGATCAAAAAACTAAAAAATATGGCGAAGGTAAATCGAAGAAAGTTTATCTCAAATCTGGAGTTCTCTGATTGTAGAATCGTTCACGATATTCTCAGCATCCGCCTCCAGCACTACAATTTAAAAACATCTTTCGTTACCGTCCAAGCCTCGAAGGCATAATAATATATACAAATCGGGAAGACAAAAGCTTTTACTAGACGCATTTTAGCCGTTTTGGTAATATTTTTGTTATTTGAAATTCGTTGTAGTTTCTATATAGCATTTTTGGTCATTTTCTACTTTTGATATCAGTCTCGAATTTACATTTTACACAACGGTGCTCGACCCAATAAAAACATATTCGTTGACCATCTCGATATTTTTCAGCAGCATACAGGTTACGACATAGTATTGTTTGAATCTATGACCATCAATAATTATTTTGTCTTGGATATGTATACCTTTTATCATTTCGCTTTCTTTTTCAACCCCTTATGGCGAGATAGCCGTCACTTCTGGCAATTTTCCAAATATCTCTATAAATTTTAATCGATGATATAATTGAGTAAGTATGTACCTAGTTAAAAAAGGTGTTTAATAGATTTTTTTTTATTCTAATATCTTAAGTTATTGATAACATTCGTTTCGAGTACTAAAATGATTATACTATTATTTTTTTTTACAAAAAAACGTAACAATTAAATTTACGGTACAACAACTATAATGAAGACCATCTCTGAATGTGTGTGTTGGAGTTTATTTTCTCAGATCTAGAAAAAATATATACTTAACATTGTTTTTCATCATTAATTGTTGATTCAAATAAACTACATAAATATTAGATAATAGTCCCCATAGAGTTTAAATTTAGTACGACGGTACTGAATGAAGTTGTTATTCAATAAATTCAGAATTCAATATAAATGTTCCCAATTTATATCATATTTTTAGTTATACCAGTGAATATCATCTATTACGGAACTCTAGATATTAAATACAGATAAAAGGTTTATCATTTTTTACATAAGTATTATAATTATGTCTTATCTTGATTTAACTTATTCAGAAATCTTAAGGCTATACGTCAGCTGGGACACGGTCTAAAACGATTGTGACTACGCGACGCGAAGATTGTGCAAATGACGCGTGCAGAACAAAACCTAATTTGTCATAAAAAGTCAACATGCGTCCATTTAATGTTCTGTTTATTGTTCTAGTGGTAACAATAATAATATATTCATTGACATGTTTTCTTTTTCAAGTAAATGGGTAACGTTTTTTAGTCATCTTTACATGATATCAGAACTAATTCCCCCATCGCTATCACAAAACAAATTGACGTGTTCACAGCTCGTCTTTCGCTCTCCGATTGCCAGCCAGTCCGAAATTTTGTCGCACCTATAATTGAAAATTATTTGCCGTTTCACTGAAGTATCGTCTTAATCAAACATATTGAATTGATGGAAAGCCATTATATTAAATTAAATTATGAAGTCAATCAAGTGTGCGCCAAGTAATTCCTATTAGGGTCGCAAGCGATTCAACAAAATAATAGATCCAGGTAATCGTAATACAATCGACGTACGTTCATAATCGTACATTTGTAAGCTTCATTATTTTTTTTCATGCCATTATAAAAGGTCAACTGCTCTTTCCTTACATTAAACAATCGTCCGTTACATTACAGTAAACATTCGTCCTTTATTTTAGATGATAGTCGTATAGTATTATAGCGGAGAGACGTAAAGACTATATTTCTTCTTTTGCAAATTCACATTTGTACATATTTTCGAAAAACAGAAGGTACCTCCTGCTAGTTCAGAAAAGCTTAAAACAGCTACTGAATGTAATTCCTAGTGCAACATTTTCAGCTCATTCAATTTTTAAACTCGAAGGGCACCGTGATACGAAAAAGTATGTAGTAATAACACCACTGATATTCTACAGTCTACCGCACTAGCTCCTTATGGCTATACCTCAGTTGAGGCATGGTCTAAAAAGATCATGGCTAGGCGATGCGCGGATTGCGGGTCGCGGGTGCAAATGACGCATGCCGAACGAAATATAATTTGTCATATAAATCCAGCATGGGTCCATTTAATGTTCTGTTTATTGTTCTAGTAGTAACAATAATAATATATTCATTGACATGTTTTCTTTTTCAAGTAAATGGGTAACGTTTTAAGTCATCTTTATACGATTTAAGAATTAATACCCACGTCGCCACCATGAAACAAACACTGAATTTTACTGAAGTATGCTCTTAACCTCACGTCGTATTATCAAAAAGAAATCACTATGTAGGCCATTTATTATTCATTTATTAATTTCTATATTAATTATTTGATTTTATAATAATTACTTGAAAAAAATACCAAATGGCAGTACCGCCTGTCAAATTATTGTTGATGCGCTCAGGGGGTGCAGACAGAGAGTGTGTTGTGCTGTGTTGTATTGCACTACGTTACAGACAGATAAATCAAGATTATTGATAATTGATAAATAATTATAATAGATTTTTTTGACTGTGGTGGAACGTAACTCTAGTACATATTTTCAATGTGCTTAAAATCCACTCCAGTGCCACATTTATCAGTAGGTATCTTTCTATTAACAATTGCTGAAAGCCGATTGAAAGCTTAATTGAAAAAGTGAAAAATTATGTACCTTCACTACGATTGGCATTCCATCTGCTCACATATTGATATTAGCTATAACTATATTATAAAATTAGTTTATCTGAATGTAAGACATTGTAATATATAATTAATAGTACATAAATACTATTGTAATATATATTTTGAAATGACCGAAGCGCAGCTCTTATTTATGAAATCCACGAGATTATCGCACCGTCTCCTGAAAAAAATAATTTGATTGTCTGTAATAAGTAGATCTTATAAAAAAAATCTAACATACTTATTTTTATAAACAATATTCATAAAATTATATTTTTCAATTTCGAGCGTTGATAATATATAATTTAATCTAATATCTACTACATCAATTAATTAATTAATATTATGCAAAAGCTAATGATATCTGTTATATTTCATTAATGATTAAACAATAATTGTCGCATCCCCAATGTTGTGAATCCATGTTTCCAGTTCATCGAATTTTTTTGTTATTTATGTAGTTTTCAACAGCATCATTCTATTCACTGATTACGAATGAGTAATTAGCAAGAATTTTTTTTGAGTATTGCTTCTGAGATATTTTGTTATCACCATGTTATATTATATTTCGGGGTTTAGTTAATTATACATCACAAGCGTAGTATAACAAAAAACTTATACATAATTTATTTTAATATACCTAAGTACAGAACTAACATGAATTTTGCGGTGCTGCTTACTTCCTTCACCCCATTATGCTCCAGCCACGGAGCAGAAGACAAACACAAGGTCGCGTCACTTTCATAGGACCATCACCGTGTCTTGCCTCTCAAGCCACATGAGAACTGCAACGCGTAGATCGTTTTTGTAGCACAGCTGCAGGGTGAAGAAAGGGCACCCACTGCTATAGCGGTACGCTCTCTGCCAACATCCAAAACACAAGTTCAGTTCAAGTGAAGGGCCTCTTTATGATGCATTCATCACCAAGGGCTGCTGCACCAAGGTGTTTTAACAGGTATACTGACTGTACACAACGAAATTGCATCGGTTTATGTGGACATTTTTTATTAATTCTCCTGAGCTCGTTCGGTATAGTACTGCCTTTTGTATCATTTCACATAATTTTTAATTAACCATTGTTGGAGATCGTTTTGATGATTGTCTATGCCCTACCCCATAAAGTGTATTTTTACGAAGATTTCCTTTAATATCCATTATTTCAGTATATGGCAAATTGCCCGATGCTAATCATAACCTCTGGGAGTATCCCCATATCACAGGGCTCTAAATTGACCAGAGTACACTGGAATGCAGCACTGGTTTATAAATTATTATAATTTCACTTAAATGACTGCACTACAGTCATTAGGTTACCTGGCCTATTGAGTGTTAAAAAGAAATATATATATATACTAGCTGACCAGGCAAACGTTGTTCTGCCATATAAATTATTTCTAGTGAATATTTTGGTTGTTAAATAAAAAGTAACGAATGTATCGTAAGTGTGTGGGGATGGGATCTATGACAGAAAGAGGAATAGAGCACTGTAGACGATGACCGCCGATAAAAACAAAAAAACATCAACCATTCATTTTCTCAATTCAAAATGAGTAATGATGTTCATAATGAATGAATTACCTGTGACAGGATCTCGTTGTTTAATGTTTATGCAATATCCGTCTTGTCCCTTCCAGAAAATTAGCGGATATTAGAGAGCGTCGTATGAACGGTGTGTGTCAGCGATGAACTCCAGAATATTGTTTCTTCTTTGAATCACGATTTCTCGCGTCGATGTGCGGTCGCCAACCATGATTCCAGCAATGTCGTCAACAACAGTCGCATTGAATCGACGTACGTGCTCTCCAGCTGGTGTTTTATCAGGATTGATGACAATAGCGTGATTGTCACTTTGCAATTCGTGCATGTGTGCTTTGAAGAATTTCAATAATTCATTGTGCTCATTCAACAGGGCGTCCAGTTCGCCGACGATGCGCCTGGCATTAGGCGAATTGAGGCTATTGTAGCCGCAACGTGCATCCACATGATTGATGTCCTCACCGCCGCGCCCATGAAGTAGATTTGTAAAAATGTATGTGGTTCGTTTGGCATTAGCAGCAATGAGCCTACTTTGTTGTATACTTGACCTTTGATTTTGAACGTAGAATGGAATTGTTGACCATTTGCCGCAGTATTGTGAACTATTTCTGTTGCTCCGGACGAAGTCATTTGGAAGCATGAATTGAATGTGCGAATGGACTTCAGGAACAGGTTTGAATCTGGAACCGTGCCAGTGAGCAAGCTGTTCAATGGTTCTGGTGGTATCTCAATTTCTGGTAGTTGCACTTTTCCTGATGCGCAACACATCCCGGCTGACTCATGTTTGAATTTGAGCGCATGTCAATGGGGACATTCTTTGTCCATAGCACCAATCAGCACTTTCGGATGAGCGGAATATTCAATATCTGGCTCGTACTCGAATGCGAGACGAAGGAACGAAGCGGATGTAAATGTTCGATGTACTTGTTGGCGTTGTCGGTCATTTGCTCTGCGTGTGTTAACTACGAACCGGCGCGCTTGGCTCCGTTCCAATTGTCGTTGTTGATTTCGTTCAGCTCGTGCCTCTTGTGATTGAGATGCACGCAACTGTGACATTTTTACACGCACGTTTTTGTTATCTTGTTGGATTTGTTCGTCTGTTCTTTCTACTCTACTATTTCGCATGTTTGTTGCTTTATTCGTTCGACGGCCCAAATGGCCCCCCTTGTGTCTTGCTGGCATTGTGCACTGTAATACACGCACATAAAAATAGATAAATTAAAATAAATCGTACAAAATTTTGCACGCACTGCGTTGTGATTTGCCGAATGAAATGTCAAAATGACGCGACGCTTCTCTTGAATTCTTCTCGGACGTAGTGCCATCTGTCATTCAACAACATAAATAATTTCGTTCTGTTTGAAATACGAACGACGGTTAAATTTGTTCATACAAAAATAATATAATCGCGATTAAAAAATGGGAGGATGGGGGTAGGAAAGTGAAAATTTGAGGTTATAGGTATTTTTAAGCCAAATAATAAAAATAATACAAAAAAAAAATGTCAAAAAAATAAAAGAAAATTTTTCTGGATAGAGATACCCTAATCACCTAGCGGTATGAAATATACTTGTTGACCTATTCTCATACCTAACAAATATACATAAAAAAAATCATAAAAATCGGTCGAGCCATTTCGGAGGAGTTCGACCACAAACATCGTGACACGAGATTTTTATATATATAGAGATATTAATGACGAATTACTGTAAAGCCCGTTTTTCGCCTACAACGCTGACAATTTCTGCATGTGTCTATCTTAATATAACTGCTATTTCATTCGACCATCTAAGCTACGTAAGTATATAACAAAAAATCTTACACACTTATTTTTATATAATAAGTATACACAAAAGCATAAAACTATTTTCTATACGGTTTATAAAATTCCCATTTCAAGCTATAGGTACATACGAGTATTATGCCGTTCGTAAAAAGAAGATTTACCGAAGTCTGTCCAATATTCAATTATTAGTCCGATCGGCTATTGCAACAAGGTTTCTACGAGAAGAATTACTTAGCTTTTTGGTAAATTTACGACGTCAAATAGCGAAAATGTCGCTTCCTACCCAAGCTTGAATAGTAATAATATAAATAAAATTAGCAATCAATCATACTTTAGTGTACTCTGTTTACAACCACTGTCTTAAAAGAGCGTACATAAGTGAAACAGCAAATAATTTTCAACAGTATGTGGGACGTAATTTTGGCCGCGTTGCCAGTCGGAGAGCGATAGTCGACATGTGAGCACGTAAATTTGTTTTGTGATGGCGTCGGAGGAATATATTCTTAAATCGTGTAAAGATGACTTAAAAACTTTCCGCATGTGCTTGAAAAAGAAAACGTGTCAATGAATATACTATTAGTATTACGAATATAATAATAAACATAACATTAAAAGGACGCTTGTTGAATTTTTTGACAAATTATATTTCGTTCGGCTCGCGTCATTTGCACAATCCGCGCATCGCGTAGTCACGATCTTTTTAGACCATGCCTCAGCTGAGGTATAGCCTTAAGAAATTCTTCGGAGGACTCCCACCACAAGGGGCTGAAGGGCGTTTTCGTTCTCCGCGTCGCGATATATACCTGTAAGCCTTACAGTAAGGGCTATAGCGACGTAGCGTTTGATATAGGAAAATCATGTATATTTTTAATAATATTGATCATTTCTCTTTGTGTTTTTCAAGTTATGCTGTAAACATATTAAACTAATAAGCAATGTTCTCTTTCTAAACCTAAATAAATATACTTTTATTTGAATCACTTCAGTAGTTATAATATGTGTTTGGATGTTAAACGTTCAATATCAGAGAAAAAAACATCTTCCCTTTTCTTTCTCTTCCACCACATCTATATATAGGTTAATAATATTATAAAGTTTATTGAAGGGGTTGGCAACCTTTTTAGACTGATGATCCACACTCAATTTTTAATTTTAACAATCGGGCCGCAAGTATTTAAGAATAACTAGGGAGTATAAAAACAGATATTTATTTATTATTTCAATGGACTAAAATATTAAAATAGAAACTTGAAACCGAATGAAAACATATTGAGTAAAAACAAAATGCACTTTATAAATCACCTGGTAATTTTATCTTAGCCAAATTTTCTACATCCACTTAAAAACTAAGGTATCTTAATCCTTATTATTAAAGCATTACATGTGTTCATCAGTCAGTCGAGTAAACAATTGTTCTTTCTAAAACTCTTGTTAGATGTTGCTTGTTTTTACATATAGTATCGTCAATGGTGTAATTAAAAAAAGACTATCTGTAGTTTATTAAAATTTGGTAAGTTATTGATATCTACATATAGAAAATATTATTTATTTGCCGTTTTTTTTTACAAAATGTTTATTGATTCTAACGAAAGTACGTTTTATCCGACTGCAGGCACTCATTTGCAACGTCCCTCCTTCCTGCAATAGCGATATGAAACCTAATTGCCTCATACCGCGTATACCATTTGAGCGACCAATAAATAGCTCGATTGCCTTATAAAATGTTGAAAACTATGCACGCGTGAAATCTGCGAACGTACACCAAGAAAGGACCTGCTATAAGATCTATCATTATAATTGATGCTTAGCAAATTCCTCCGCACAAAAATGTCTCGTGTATAATACAATTATGTATAATATGTCATCGTCAGAAATGAATTTATATATTATCAGACATATTGGGAAATGTATTATATTTTAGGTTTTTCCATCACAATTATTGACCAAATTATATTCATATAATATAATATTTTTATAAAATATTATTGAGAACAAAGTAGGGTAGTTTCAAAATTGTTTTTATTTTTGTAAATTTGATTCAGTTTTATGTAACTGCTGAAAATGAGGGCAGTCGCGCTCGCGATACGGCCTGCCTCCGACGTCACGGGGTGTCTCGTGACGTCATGCAGCGGGCGGTGGGGAGCCTCCTCCGGCACTGGCATCTATCCAATTACGTCATCGGGATGTACAGTACGCAAGATTTCCACCCAACGGGCCTTCCACCCTGCGAAGCTTTTGTTCGACGATAATACTGCATCATTGTTTTTCAGTTTCATTTTAAACGCAGCTTATTTAACAATATTATTCATAGTTAGGCATACGTGATTTTCTAATGCTATAATAAAAATATTGTCTGTCTTGTCGTATTAGTGGTAGTGTGAAGAATTCAACACAGAAACAAAACTATAATCATCAAAATACACGCACGTGGTTTATTAATACGATTACTAAGTAAAGGGATTTTTTTTTGCTGATAGAACTTTCGAAAGTGTTCAAAAGCTGTCAAACCGAGAAGCGATACTGTGCTCACTTTTTGACATGTATGATCATTATAATCTGTCAAATCATCGCTTGAACAACGCTACCAAATTATCTAAAATTACTTTGAAAGTTAGATGTCGATTCGCGCAACTTATAAACGACTTCGTAATTTTTATGGCGTACATCTGAGCGAGTCATACATCGAACTTTGGAAAGATTTTGTAGTTTTACAATAAAATTAGTAATGTCAATATTTATTTTCTTTCTATAAAAATGGTCTTTAATCTTGCATGCAATAATCCTATCAAAACCGGAAGATTGGAACATTATTGACGGCATTAATTGAGTAAAAGTAGATACCTACATATTTTAAAGATTTATCGCGACAATTTTAACATGCATTCGCAAGCATCATACCCCGTTTACACATGCATGGATTTACTGATGACAGTACGTATTATCGTGGCCATAACAAGAAAATATACGTGTAAACATGTATTATTCTGTAATTGCAAGATTGCATGCATGAACCAACATAGTTCGGAAGCTTTTGAATTTTCATGTGACACTTGGGGTTTTTCGATCTACACCGTGCAGAGACTCATTTTGAGGTTAACCGATTTTCACTACCTGTCAAATAGTACCATAAAATGACAATTGAATAATGAAATTGGAGAGACACTCCACATATTGACGTATAAACAGTTGTTTACACGATAGTTTAAAATACTCAATATTGCTGCTAGTAAATCCATGCACGTGCAGGTATAGGCGCTATAAGTTAGAGTTCATCGAACCGTTATTGCCGCGAAAGTTAATTATATTGTGCTTGTATACTAACTAAGGTTCATGTTTGCGGCCATAAATCCATGCATGTGTAAAGTTTTATAATCAAAAATCAGAAAAAAATATCCAAGAATAATAGACAGAATATAGAACGTATGACAATTCACCACACTTTTAATATTATATAACTATCACCCAATGGCGAAGAGTGGGGGTAGGCTGTTTAGATCTGACATATATAGTGCACACTAAACTTGTGTCGGAGCTTAACAGCCTTGCTCCACCCTTCGCCACTGCAGCATCACTTACTCCGTAGTGGAAGACCATTGCAAATAATAATAATTAATAAAACACCTTATATAATATATTATATATACGTTTTCATGGACACTTCATAATTTCAGACCGGTTTTATCGGTTCTTTAATATTTAATTTATTTACTTTCAATTGGTCTAATTGTGCTCAATGTATCTTTTTAAATAAATAAATATAAATAACGAAATTTAAGCATGTTGGCTGACCCTTAAATTTGTCTGCTGTAATAGTTTTAGATGTTCTGATATTGGTTATAGTTTTTCTATGAGCTAAGCTTATATGTTTAGCAATCTAATAACAAATTAAACAATGGAAGGTTAAATATTATAAATAATCATATTTATAAGAAAGCTTACATTGATTGTTTTGGGTAGTAGGTAATATTTTTACAACTATAGT
Source organism: Rhyacophila brunnea (assembly GCF_057557595.1). Classification (NCBI taxonomy): domain Eukaryota; kingdom Metazoa; phylum Arthropoda; class Insecta; order Trichoptera; family Rhyacophilidae; genus Rhyacophila; species Rhyacophila brunnea. The sequence continues at coordinate 28,191,777 of NW_028233350.1, forward strand.
CATAAAAATACAACTACATTCATTCACTTTTTACCTTACTTTAATATTCATGATATTAAGGCTTGTAAATTCAGTATATTTTAATACCCTTATCCGGTATCTTCCTTGTATTTATTTAGGCAAATTACCTACTTTGCTTTCACAATGTTACAACACGCAATATGGCATGCTTGAAAAAAAATATTCCTTTCAATTTGATTAAAGTCTTTGCGATCCATCAGCAGTATGCGCTCTTATCTATTCATCCATCTTTATTTACCAATGCACTTTAACTTTATTGCAGTATGATAATATTATCATTAAATCTATGCATGTTTATGATATCAGCATATGTACAGCTTGTTTGATTTAGTAAAAGTACATAATAGTATATTATGTGAATTACATACTCTCTCGTTTGATTTCATGAGAATTTCTAACGAATTAGACCCACGAGGCATAAAGTCAGTGACGTCCCTAGACAAAATGCCGCCCCTAGGCAGCTCCAGAATGCCGCTTCATTTTTTTATCCAGTATTTTTTATCATCCTTTTATAACTCCAACATCTAAGAAATGTGTTGTATTGATACACTAGGTGCTATCAAAATATGTACCACTAAAACATACAAAATTAAATTTATTTAATATTTTTACCCCAAAAGTTAAATTTTTTGACGTTGGTAATACAGTGGCTTCTTACATATCGCGAGCCCGGCAAAAAATACAGTCCTGTTAAACCCTTTATGTTAATTATTAATACATTTTGTTTCCAACCATTGAGATAATTTTTTTAATAGCAAGATAAATTTATGTAGATAAGTCCGATTGTAATTGGCCACAACATGAATGTGATTTGTACGATAGCCAAATCGTATGCACTATTAAAAAATCAACTTGATTATTTATACCTCACATTATATCCGGTCATCCGGTTATATCGACAGTATTATTGATAAATGACATATAGAAATACTGTGGAATAAAATAAATCCTCGTTACATCGATCGATTTACTGTCAATAATAAATGTGATTTTATGATATATAATAATCATTATCATCGGTCTGGCTTTATTTACTACTAGATAAATGTTTTCTGAGCTAATTCCATTTTTCATGTGCTGTGTATTTAATTTAGCTTATTGCTTAGTATTTGCCCAGAATTCATTTCAGCTCAATTTTTTTTTACATATTATATTGAACATGACAAATTATAAGGGAGGTATAATAATTCAGTGAAAATTCAAAAACCGATATGTTGACCATTTTTTATAGACACATGTCTGCGAACAACTATTTTCGTCGATGAATTATTTTCCAACGAAGTAGACACTATTACGTCTACCTTTCGGACGTTTCATATCTCTTTTTTACCGCTGAATGAATCGACTTATCCAGCAACTTCTCTTTTTTGGGCTGTAATATAACATATTATTATATTATAATATGTTTGGAATATTAATATTTTAACTTTATATAGAACTCTTTCATATCCTTGTATGTTCTCTTAGAAGTAATTCCATTTGTTTCCTTGTGTATTATGGCAGCATACACGTCTATATACTATGATGTGTTACCTTTATTTTGATTAAACGACTTTTAATGGATTAATTTTCCATTAAATACAGCGCTCGAAATAAAATATTTTACAAACCGGAGCAATTGACAATTTTCCAAAAATATTTACATATTTATGTAATGGTTGTACCTATGTATTTATTATATGGAAAATATACCTGCAAAAGTCAGATGGTCAAATTGAATAAATGTCTTTAAACTTGCGTCATGAAAGTTTAGGGTCTATGCCATACACCAAAATCGAGGTTTACGTCACGTCATATTTTTTGTGTTACTATAATTCCGACAGGCTTCGTATAAACTTTTTAAAAAATACATAAAGTAATGTTAATTTTATTACTATTTAATAATTCACAAACTGGATTGCACTCTTTAATAAATTGTTCCACGAGATGGAGCAATAATCTCTGAGATTTCACGAACAGGAGTTGCGCTCCAGTGCATTCCGGGTCATTTCGAGCGCTGATTCAATGTTTTCAGCATATAACCTTCGATAGTAAAATTATAATGGATCCAACAAAACATGTTAATACCACATTTTATCAAACTTTATCACCTGTGCATTAATAGTCTATAAAATTTATCAAAATTTATTTATTTAAAAAATATACGTTGAGTACATAACAAATTATTAATTCAGGACGTTCACAACATGACACTTAGAATAAAAGGTGCAAGTAATCAGTTAGAGAAACAACAAGGTAGAGAAAAAAAACAAAGCAAAAAATAGTTTTATACAAAATAAATCAAATAAAAAAACAACGATAGTTAAAAAAAATACAAATTAAACAATAAACTAACTAAATAATTAACTAACTGCCATTTTTCTATTACATAAAAATTCAGGAAAATTGAAAAAATATATTATAAAAAGATGTTTATTATATGAACAGTAAACAGCTATTTAAATTGTTGAGAGAGTTTTATTAGTTTTTCCACTTTTTATTTGTATATAATTACGATTTTTATTTTATAAGCTTTAATTTTACGTTGGTCTAGTTATTATAAAGGCCATATTTTAAATGCAATACCGTAAGATGCTGTAGGATAGACTGATGAAAAATGTATGTTGTATTTTCAACGTGCATTCCATCCGATCTATGGATCTAGTTGGCCAAATGGCTACAAACTATTTCTCATATAAAAAAAATGTCAAACAACCTCCATTCTGTAGAAGCCTATATACCCCGCTACGAATGAATTATGGTATTTTACTTTATTACAAGCCAGAGAAATCTAAATAAAGATACAACAAAATAGACCGTCCTAAAATGCATCAAGCGCCACTCACATTACAAGAGATTTTTTTAGTAATAATAGGGGTAAAAGGTTATAAATTTCAACTTCCTCGATCACATAGATCATGGACTATAGTTATTATACTGCACCGTCTTTTTTCAAGCGTACTTTATTGTTTTTATGACTATTGTAAACACTATAAAAGATAAATATATGAACTTGATGGTAAAATATCTCTAGGCAAATTGCCGCCATTTAGCAGACGTATTGTTAGTGTAAGGCTTCAGTGGCAGCGTTTTGCGGAGCGGGGCATGCGGCGTGCATGTTAAACAAGACAAGTGCACACAATATGCACGCTACACGCTCCGACCTACAAAATACTGTCACTGAGAGCTAACGCTAATATTTAAGTGGCAGCGTTTTGCGGAACGGGGCATGCGGCGTGCATGTTAAACAAGACAAGTGCACACAATATGCACGCTACACGCTCCGACCTACAAAATACTGTCACTGAGAGCTAACGCTAATATCTAAGTGGCAGCGTTTTGCGGAGCGGGGCGTGCGGAGTTCATGTTAAACAAGTCCACACAATATGCACGCTCCGCATCGTAAAACGCTGCCACTAATCTAGATTCATAATCTAGATCTAAAAAATCATCTAATGCGACTTCATCACTTAGTTTATGGATATATTATTGTGAATAAACTAAATGTCATACTGAGTGTACTGAAAATATATGAGTGATTCAAGAACGATCAATGCATCTACAACTAGTTACAAATGCTGATATCGCGATGGACAAGTTAGTGGACCGTAGGTACCTACGTTTTTGGAAATACTTATTTACTTAGGAACGTAATTAGGTATTTGGGAATAATGAATGACGACTTCTTTTCTCGGCAACTCGAAGATATGAACTAGAAGTTTAATAGTTTGATATCAATAAAATTCTAAATATACTTACCTGCTATAAATACTGAATCAAAATATTTTTGTTTCAGTATTTAGTATTATTATTTTGAGAAATAAGTATGTTTTTTTTAAATTAAAATAAATTATTTCATTCAAAACATCCAGATCCAAGATAAGACAGTTTTTGTAACCGAAAATTGTTGACCGTATATTAGAAATATTAGTAAATAGTAAAAATTATTACAAAGGAGTACATTTTTGTAAGGTCTCAAACAACATCGTTGTTTGGTAGGTACCCATCAACCTGTATTAATTATAATTGAATATAAGTACACGTGTTTATGCCCCTAAAACCTTTCATTAAAACTGTACTATAAGGCGATGTCAAAATATTTTAAAAGTTTTCTTGAAAATTTGAATTTTTCAGTTATCGTATAACTTAATAATACTTATATAATAAATTCTCATAGTGGACTTTTCATCTCGGCATCTACGCCGGCAATGCCACGTTATCACAATGAACTCTACACATTCCATTCGAATGACGTCACGGAGGCTGGGAGGGGATTAATTCGCGCATGCGTATTGACGCGTCGCAACCCTCTGACCCAGTTTCTCCAACAGCCCCGTTCCTATAGCGAAGGCTTCGCCGCTAGGATGGGGGCGCTATATTTAGAATAGGGGTCAATCCGCTAAAAATAGATCGGCTGCGTTTGTGTTCCTCTCAGTTTCAGAACTTTCTTAGTGTTTTGACACTTGAATTTTATTATTTAAAGATTTTTCTAAATACTTACTTATTGCAATTTTATAATAACGTTTTTCGATTACAACGACACTAATGAATAAAATAAAACAGTATGAAAAAAATGTAATAACGATTGACATTTTAATTTTACTATTTAAAGATTAATCTCAGTTTAATCGAAATTCTTCCCTTTTTCATAGTGTATAAATAATTATATGATTAATGATATTTGGTAAGGGTCACTTATTATTATCATTTGTGGTATTCTTATCAAGAAAAATAGCGTTATTTAAAAAAAATACTAATCTACTCGTAATTGTCTTAAGGGTGAGGGTAATTCTACTAGGTCAACCGACAACGAAAAAGAAACTGAAATTTAAGATAATATTATGTTATTTATAATTAACATTTTGAAGTGTTTTAATTAATACGGCGTATCTTAAAACAATAAAAGGAAAGTACAAACATTTTAAATTTCGGTACATTCACAATAGGTGCTAAAACTTGGTTTGACATAAATAAAATAAGATTAAATTGATAATTAAGTTGTAAACATTTTTATTTTCTAGAAAAATGTATGTTTTATTGTCGAAATAGTTTACATATTGAATTACAAAATAATGATAAAAATTATCATGACATACTTTGTAGTAGTGTTGCCAAATCCCCTTAGTAGAGATACGGTAGCTCTGAAACTTAGATTTAAGCTTTGTCTTTGTTTTTTTTAATACATTTCGTTTAAAGTGAAGTTAATTTTTTATCAAGGCAAAAAATATAATCGTATTCTAATTAATACTTAATAGCATTTTTTTAATATCGATAAAACATCCAAAAACTCTCAACCAAATCTTTCTTGTTGTACCAAACCTTATCGTGTTAATAAATTGAATATATTTTTGATGCGTAATGATAATTATTTGGAAAAATATCTCGAAAACATATAATATTATGTACTTATATATGAATTTTCATCATTTTTATATTATGAAATCCTTGTGATATTAAGTCACGAATAAAAAGTATATATACAATTAAATTAATAAAAAATAACAATTAAAATTATTGTCAATCAATCAATCAAAAACAACTTTACAGTGCTATGAAAATACATCCTATATTAATACCTACCATATTATTCATTTCAAAATTATTTATTATTTTATTTGGAAGGTTTCTGTCTTTACCACTAGTTTAAGTTCTAACAAAAACAATATTATACCAGAGATGTCGCTACGATATTCAATTTTCGCTATACTTATTCATTTTTCCATAATAATGATTCTATGTCCCCTGTAATTTCTACACTTTACCACTACATAATTTAATTAAATCGTAATTAAATAATTATTATATCCAGCAATAAATTGTATATTATTATCTTTTGATTTTAGGAATTATTTCGTTTGATTGGCTACGGCTCTAAATGGCTTGCAGGACGATTTATTTTATAGATAATTCAAAGAAATAAAATAGTATTTATTAATTTTGGCAAATTACAGTTTTGTAATCTCTTCATAATTAAAATAAAATATTATATAAATTCAATGGTGATTCCTAAATGATACTCTAGCGGAAAATGTAAGAGTTAATTTAGTTCACAATTTTCCCGCATGTCATATTTTCTCAAATGGAATCTACAATAATATATTTTTATTTTAGTTATTTGACAATAATGGTACTCGAAAGTTCAAATTAAATGTTAGAAAATTATCCATCAATTCTTCAAATATATTAATTAACTAGCCATCAATATTATCGTTTATTGAATGGAATAAAAGATTTTATTTTGATTTGACGTATGAATTTACGCATGCGCCGATTGCACATCTATTTACTTATGCATTTCGAAATTCTGATGACGTCAGAACGCGTGTTGGTTGCGCAGAAGAAAATCTACCCGTTTTCAATCCTGTTCTCCTGATCACAATGCCCTGCTTGTATGATTGACGTAACAAAGTTCATGGAAGCGACCTCCCGCGATTCGAGCGCATTCTATATTTAAACACAGTTACTATGTATATGTATAGGATAAGTCTCCAACACAGCTGTAGGTATAATAAATTATTAGAGTTAGTACCTACTTCGTACTTTCAATACCTACTAATAAAATAGTTACATTTTATAATTTAATATAATAAGTTGTCATTTAATTTATTATTTCATGGACAATACCATATTACAAAACATCAAATAGAGTGAGAAAGAAAAAGGAAACCAAGAAAAAAAATGAAAATGTATGAAATATGTATGCCTAATTAATTATAATAAATATTGAGAACGCAAAGAAAAAAACGATTGAACCGACCGCCTTCTGCCAAAGCTCCTACTTCCCCTTCCTTACTCGCGCAAAACGACAACGTTCACTAATGCAATGTATCCGTTGCATTATCTCGAAAAGTAGATCGACGACACCAATTTTTACATTTTATTCAGAAAATTTCAGATTGATAATTAATAAAAGAGTTTGAAGAAATTATTTCTTGCACCGCCCTCAAAGTTCAATATAATGTATTGCCTACGGATTAGCACCAGTGTACTGAATTTAACTTCATTTACTTAACAGAAAAGGTTTACTGAAAATCGTTGAAGATTTTAGTTTTTTTATACTACATAATAGATGGAAATATGCAGAATTTAAATCAATTTGTATATTATTTACAAAACTAAATATTCAATTTTTCCCACATATCTGCTGTTCTTATATTTGCCAAGGTTACATAGGTACAATAAAATTAATGTCCGCGATAAGTTACACCTGTCCACAAATATATTTAATTGAAATATATATACATACATATATATTTGAATTTCATATTTGAACAGCGTTTCAATTAATATTTTGTTTGCAGAGAGAGAGGGAAATTTAAATGTTTATTTTCTGAGCGTACAAATTCCAGATTTGTCTAAACTCTAAATCCTGAATTTGTAAAAATTCTGACATGTAAAAATCTCAAAATACCAGTTGGGTTAGGTATATGTTCAAACCCTTCCACCCCTATACATTTATATAATCGTAAAAACAATCAGATGTTTACTTCTTTTTATTTTGTTATATTCTTTTTTATACTAAAACAGGTCATGAAGCCTAATTACAATTGTAAAACAGTAGTGTAGTAGTGACAGAGAAATAATCACAAAAACACCTAGGCTTTGAAAGAATTATCTAAATGAATTGTGACCTGACCGAGAATCGAACCCGGAATTCTCGAATGAGAATCAAGTATTTTACACATTTGTCTACAGGACTCACCTTCATTTTTCCATACCTTCGTTAGTACATTTGTACACATCGGAAATTTGGCATGTTGGGATTTGAATATCAAAATTATGGTGCACCTACCTACATTAATATTTTGTATAGGTTTCGAAATTACTAACTTTTTGTAAGGCATATTTCATACTATTAAGAATTTGTTAATTGTGAAGACATTTCAGTCATAAACAAAAATATAGTCGTATTTATGTAAGCACACAAATTGCTGGAATTCAATTGAATATTTTTATAGTTACCTAACGCACCTTGCATAACATTCTAGGCGTACTTTTGTATTCATAATTATAAAGAGGGCATATTGAATTACTGTTAGTCGGATAGGAGAATCGCGATCGTATTTCAATAAGGAAGGAGGCAATGACTCTTCCGCCCTCGTTGGGGCTGAACTGAGCCCTTCCTTCCGGTAGACTAGTGTGGCAACGCTTCGCTAGATGTCACTGATCGTGCTTTTAAGGCTTCGCTAGCTATGAGAAATACCACTTCCAACATTTAGATATATTAATTAATATGTAACTTAATTTTTGATATAGAAAAGATTTTGAGGAAAAGATAAATTTATGTACAAAACTTCCAACGTTTCATAGTATATTGTTGAAACTAAAGCGATATCTGATGTATTTCAACTTTATGAAAATAAGATTTTGACATACATATTGGTAACTATCACATGTCAGTATAATTAGTCCACAAAGTGAAGGCGATATTTGCTAAGAATTTGTATATAATTCAGTATTTTTATACTGTTTTGTCCTTTGGAACTAATCCAAATTCGAATAGCGTACGATTTATATAGGATATTATAAAATATATATCAGTATATTCAAATAATTGTGTATTTCCTTTAGATGATACATTATAACTACATAGGTATTCAAAAGTCGAAAAAACGAACGAAAATATTATTGTTGTATCACTATAGAGATATTTTTAATCTTATATTCATCTATCATATTCACTTCTAATGTTAATAGATTCTGAAAGATTATATTGATTATAAGTGATGTTTATAACAGTAAGCAAAAATAGTATGTGTATATGAATAATTCACAACAAGGAAAAATATACAGGTTTTTTAGTACGGGTCCTTTTGAGTGTACGTAAATGCGACAGAATGATTGAATCTTTCATGATAGATTAAACAATTAACATCGATCTATAATGCGACCTTTTATGATTGTTTATCATTTTTTTTTACATCAGCCAAATCTTTACGTTTTTGAAAGATTTTCATAATAAAATTACTATATTTAGTATCTATAGAAGGTATAATATTACAATTCTAAGAGAAACAAAAATAAACAGATAATTAATTAACAGTTAAACAGTATGCAGTGTAAAAATAATGGTGAAAATATACCGATTGTTTTTATTCTTAGAGGTTTTTTAATACTAGGTAGCAGTGTAATAAATATGTTTCTTCAATTCTAACTTTTAACATCGCCCGTTGAAAGAAAATCAGTCAACATATTCTATAGTTAGAGCGTGTGTCGTTCATACGGCTGCTTCAAGCTTAGAAGCGTTCGACATACTATCATGTTACAATATTACCCCCGACATACAAAACGAATAATGGATATTAACGATTTTAAATCACATCTATAGTTAATTTATTTCACATTGCTATGTGTATATTTATATTTTCAATATACTACAAAATTAATATCAAAACCAAATCACGACGCTCACTAAGCAATCTTCATATAAATTATTATAAATTATAAATGACTCAGAGATCCGTATTACGGTACATATTATTAGGAGTCACTTTAAAGGAGATAATAAAATCGACATCTAGATTCACATCTAAAGGTTTCCATATGGGGATGACAGGTGAGAAATAAACAAAACTTACCACCTATCGGTAAAAGACCTCGAGTTCGTTTATTAATAATTTTTTTGAAGAACATCTAAAAAAAATTAAACGTTGCATGATGAAAATGGATAAAGGAGATTGGCGGAAGCATTCTGGAGTTTATAAAAAGTGGATCTGTAGATATCTTCGTAAATACGCTGCTGGCTTTTGAAAAATAAAAAGAATAATATTCTTCATATCATATTATGATGATTCGCAATTGCTGACTGGACGCAAGAACAATTGGAGGGAGAGAAGACTGGACAACGGACATTTGGGCGCCACACAGGTGAACAAAATATGAGAAAACATTTACGTATGATGCGATTTGAACCAGCAAGTAGACAGGCATATACATATATATATATATATATATATATCGAGTGTTTGAAAATACCCGATATACTGGATTATTTGTTAGTTTGGGTTAGTTTAGGTTAGGTTAGGTTTGGTTAGGTTAACCTAACAAATAATCCAGTATATCGGCTATTTTCAAAATGTGTTTGCCGCTGTACTCCACATAACCGACTTGTACCAAAAATAATTATAATATTATTATACAAGTTCTAATATATTATTATGATTTAAATTAAGGTAGCGCGACACTGCTTTCATAATCTATGCACCCAGCTAACTGTATTACACATTATAATATATTTTGTTAAATCATTCATAGCGAGGCGCCACTGAACATATTTCCGACGTCCACCTTTAAATTCTTTCTATAGGCGGATACGTAAATTAAAATGAAACAACAGAGGACGGCTTGTCATTCCGCCGGCATAATCTTATACTAAGCCTTTGGAACAGGGGTGGAGTGGGGCTGGCCGGTGAGGAGGGAAGAATTCGAGGGCGGCAGTTGTGAGATTTCCTTATTCCATTTTCCATATTGTCATGCGACGAATTAGTGGCGTACCGTCATGCTCATTAACCTATCGATAGGTATTACCTGACCATTTGTCTTCTTCTTTCTACCATAGCATATGATTCACACGATTGCACAAGCTTTCGCTTCCACAATTATTTCATTTTAGTGCTTAGCATTGAGTGGTAGAGTATACGCTTCATAACTTTGCACTCCGGCTCTAGGATAAAAATGATGTAGGTAATATATTCTAAAAATGTTTTTTTTACATATACCTATATTCTATTTATTTATTTATTGCTACATATATTAATACAAGTGAATATCATTATTTGACCTAATTGTATGCAAGGTATTCAGGCAAAGCGGCGTACCTATCAGTGTAGTAAATAATGCAAATAATGTGCAAAGTTATAAAACGTATAGGTGCTCTAAATATATGGCTTATATATGACGCGATAGACGTCAGCACATAATATGATATAGGATTTTAACCAGGTACCTATATAAGTACCTACCTAGTACCTGTATTATATTACGTTCATAGAATTTAAAGAAAATATGTTCTTATTTTAAAATGTTTGAGGTTATCATGTAGACATAAAGAAATACAGTTACCGAATTCAGACTACATAACATGGATTCAGGAACAAAAATAAATAAGGGTTGCCACAGTAACACTCCGTGGAAACTAGTGGGTCATGTGTTGTTTAATAAAACGACTTTTGAGAGTAGATTCCGTGGAGCGTATAAAGTGTTTGACTGTATCACTAATAATTTTAGTATGTTTGTGGACGTTTAAATATTTTATTTAATGTATGTTTAGCAAATTTTGTCGAAATAGTCCGATAATGCCACCAGCGAGTAAGCCGCATCAAACAGTGCATTTTTTGATGTAATCGACTTTTAGGATGTCTTCTGGAATGGTTTCACTCCACGTGTGGTAATATTGCTCATTAACAAACCAAAAATGTTTAGCCAAAAATAAGCGTCATCGCTGAACGCAATTTTGCGGTAAAACAGCATCTATAAGTGGCGCGAATCGACGACTAATAATTTTGAAAGTAAATTTGGATACTTTGGCACCGTTGTTCAAGAAATATATACTATACTGATCATAAATGTAAAAAATGAACTTAATATCACAGTTCTTTTTGAAAGTTAATCTTATCATACTAAGGCCAAAATAATCACATGTTATTTATGAATTTAGATTTTTTGGTTTTATTAGTTAACGCTCGATATAATAATAGAATACCTCTCGAATTTCTGAAAAACAACAGTGAGAATAAAATGTCAATCATTTAATGTGAGTGTTAGTATTTTATTCAGTATACAAGCGCTTTACAGAATATGGATACTATATAGCGTGTGTTAATTTAATAATATTAACCAGTTTTGGTCTTTAATAAATGTAGAAAAGTTGCTATAAATAACATTAGGTATTAAACAAACACAATAATAAACATATTTTTTTGTTATTTCTGTTATTACTATCGTGACTTAATAATTTTAACGGTTCACTACAGCGAGTCTTTAAATATTTTGATTTTGTGAAAGATTTCTCATTTAATAATAAATCTTCAGCAAAACAATAATCTCTTATACATGATATAATAAATCTTCAAAACGATAACATAACAACTCATTTTTACGAAGGCCTATCTCTTACAATCTTAAAGTTTCACGGCTGACAAAAAAAATACTACAGTCTAATAAATTAGTTATTCTTAACTTCTGATAGTTGGTAATAATATTTATGTATTTTCAACAAAAATATAATATACCTACATTTTATGCTGTTGAATATTTTCCGTGTATATTACGATTATACTGTAATGATTACCATTCGATTATAATTATATAAAAAATATTACTTCGAAATACCTACTATACTTTTTTTTAATGTCACACAGTATAATTAGAGAAATCTAAATGCTTAATGCTTTCATAAAACTGACAGTTAATTAAATCGAATATAAATTATTTATACCTATATTCGTTACTATTACTTATACATAGTTTGTATTAATTTATTTGTCAAATTATTTTACGTTTATTTGCACATATTTCTTAAATGTACTTATTAACCCTAGCTCGAGTGCACACCGCCATTGTAAAAGCTTCCATCATGTCGTTCAAAAGTAATGGATCAATATCGACTGAATTAAAATTACATATTTATGATATCTAAGTTTATCATGCCTTCGACACCGCAACTAATAAATTTGTGTATACGGTTTTTGTTGATAAACTGGATGTGTATTGAAAGCATTTTTAACAGCTAATTTGTATCAAATTTAGTGGGGGTTTAATAAGTTACGTATAATTATTATCATTTAACTAAATACAATACGATCTGTACATCGGCGACATCGGACTAGACTATTACATAGTATCTAGAAAAAAAGCAGTTTTGAGTTACTACAATTATTTGTATCAACTGGTGTATCTAATTATTATTTTGGAGTTATTCATAAAAACATAGTCTAACTTCTAATAAAAGTATGCGTATATAGTGGAGTAGACTTAAATAAATTGTAGTTCATAACTTAGTACTTTTAACTACATTAGTATCAGATGTCAGTTTTATCAGTGTGGTTTCGGGGATATTTGTTTTTATTTTACCAAAATATCTCTACCTTTACCAAATTTAATTTTTACCATGTTCCAACCTAATAAGTTCATAATATTATATGACCCTCCACAGATTGGATGTGATATTAACAGATTAATATTTTTATGAGAAGTGAATCTTAGCCCTGGACCCAAAAACATATTGAAAAAAAAATGTGAATTTTCCAGACCCGAGACACGCGACCCATGACATTATAAACCTGACGCGTAACCGGTCAGCCATCGTGGGCGCTCAGTGAGGCCAAAATATGTTGATCCAATTATCTCACAACTATGATTTTTCCCATAATATAGTCTGATTACAGGACGTCGACTATAAATAATGCTACATCCACACTTAGACGGACATTTTCAACTCAACGAACATTTTTACAGTCATGAATACAAACAACATAATGAAAAGAATTATTTAAAATATAACACAATAATATATAATGCTCATTCCACATATTAAAAAAAATCACGATCGTTTTGTCCACTTAAATATGACGATCTAATATTATACAAGAAATACAATCTACTTAACAGCTATCGTATTATTTAAGTTGTTTATTAAAGATATGAACACTGACAAAAAAGTATTTAATTAATTATAATTAATTTACATTTTCCTATATGTGCAGCATTTTGCAGTTTTAATTAAGCCAATAATTTATTCGTTCATATTATGTGTCAAAAACATAATCCAAATTAATCCACTTCTCGTCACAAACTCTACGTAAGTAGGTAGGTACTTCATGTACACATAGTTCTCTTAACAAACCTCATAAGAGAGGGCCTAGAGACAATCCTTCAACCAGACGAATGCAGCAAATCATGAGTAGCCCATCTTGTCGGGATATCTTGATACTTTAGGTTATGTTGGATTCATCAAATTTATAATAGAATGGGTGCCAATATTTAATATGTATATTATAATATTATAATGATTACATTTAAAAAAAATCTATAATTATGAAGTTATATGTTGTGTTTTTATTGAAATGAATCCTAATACCCATAAAAAGGTTCAGTAGAAACAAAGTTTTACGTAGATTTATTACATGTGTACATAGGCAACTACGTAACGCTGCTTTTGTGATATCGTCCTTGTTTTTCGTATTACATAAGAAGCATTAGTGGTAATCTAATTTGCATTCCGCTATACTATGATATACCCATACATACACGCTGATGTTATAACTATATCCAACAGTAATAAACTTATAAGTAATGTAACAAATTCCAATCGAATGAAAGCTTTAAAAGTCACTCACACATCGATAACTTTGTTGAAAATTGTCAGAAATGCATCATTGTACATTGTACACGAATTTTTGTCATTGTATTTATTTTTTTTACTTTGAAAATGGAATTCTAATTTGGTGAAAATTCATCGTATTATAATAAATATAACCATATTATATAATTCGGAAACACCTATTAGTTTCTAAGATATTATAAAATATTATTATAAGAAACTTACATATTAGTAGGTTTGTTTCTAATGTGTTTCTGAATTGTATCCGTTCAATTAAGAATGTTTCATTTTGAATTATTCTTGAATATAAAAATAGTTAAATATATTATTAACAAGTGCAAGTAATTTAAAACTAAATGGTGAGATTCTGGTTACCTATTATTGGTACCTTGATTCAAACCACAAAAACCAGTCGCCAACATTAACGAAATTCGAGAAACGCTACGGTTACATGACTATTTATTAATTTCGTCGTAATAAGTAATATGCAGGTCGCTAAATCGATAAAGCAATGCCGATGGATCATCCGGCATCATATTTTTTTATTTTTTTCTTCTTACTTATATGTATGTTTCCTGAATATGAATATTCATTAACGAATGTAACATTCTCATATCTTGTGAATTATTCGTTGAATAAAAGAAATAGTTTATTAAATACATACAATCTTTTAATATTTATTATTAAATTAAGATAATTTATTAAGGTTCACTGACTAGGACAAATGTATAAAATTTAGAGAATGGGACAACTGTACTCCGGACAATTGGACGCCGCACTGTCGTAGACACGTATACAGAACGTAGACGAGGTATTTTAATCAGTTTCTATCTACTACTTAGTAGTTTTAATTCAACATAATGTATTCTTTATTGTGGATTGAGAATTACCATGCCTAAGGCTATATATAAAATAAAAAACTCTTTTTTCGTTAGAACTTAAACATATGCACGATTAAATCATTATTTACGTCTGCATATTTACATTCTCACCAACTATTAAATCGTAATATAATCATTTAAATATAAATAATAATATTATTTTTTTAAAGTACCTATAAGTACCTAACGTCTATTTATTTTAGATTTCCGTAGCGTCCAGTTGTCCGGTGCCAACACGTCCCAGACCCTAAAATGTATGCCTACTAATTCTCTAAGCTTTTCGTATTCAACAGAGACGCTTAATTTAGATACTCAAATGAACATATACTAGAATTTAACTATTCTAAGATTTCTCGCATTGGAGCTCAGCATTATAACCCTATTTAAAGTAGCGACATACAGGGAAAAGATAGGTAAAATGATTACCGACGTCCAAGAAGATACATGGCATAGAAAGAAATCACACAGCACAGTAATGTATTTATATATTTTTATAATACGATTATTTTTG
The DNA here is from genome assembly GCF_057557595.1 of Rhyacophila brunnea. Lineage (NCBI taxonomy): Eukaryota > Metazoa > Arthropoda > Insecta > Trichoptera > Rhyacophilidae > Rhyacophila > Rhyacophila brunnea. Next base: position 28,207,489 of record NW_028233350.1, read on the forward strand.
CGTATTTTCTGTACTATTTTTTCCAAGTGTATGCTGAAAACCACATGTTTTATTATATTTTCTTATTTTTATTAAGTTTTCTTAAAAAATAAGCATTGCTTACGTATTGTAGTTTACAATCGTGATAAGCGTGTAATTTATTTACCCTCCTTCCCTCGGCACGGCAGAGGTATGAAACCATCTTTACAGTTACGATATATGAATTAATTAATAATATTTATATATTTTTTGTAATCGCGAGACAAAAAATCTATTGATTAGGAAGGTGTGTGTGTAATGTAGATCTTCTGAAACATCTTTTCCACATTGGTTATTGTATACCGATGAATTTTTTCAATCAATTTGGAGGAATTGCGTTTTTTTCATTAGTTGCAACAACGTAATATGACTCAATGATAGGAACTAAAACATAATATATCATATATATAATATATGTTTTTATTGCGATTCGGTTTTCAAGATTTTTATGCATAATTTTTTGACGATTTAGTAATAAATCCCAAGAAAATGAATAATTGTTGAAAAAATATGAATTTTCACACAAATAATGAGATAAGTAATGAGATGATTAATTTAAATCACAATTTTCCTATACTTAATATTTGAAGAATGTTTTATTCATAAACTATCCATAACTATATAGATTTAAAAAATACCGTACAAATATTTTCACGTGCAGTGGCAATTTTCCGTAAGGCAGATGAGAAGGTCGCTTTATTAAAAATATGAAAATATTGTATGTATGCGTATTTTTCACAATCTGAGTGCGACATCACAACTGATTTATGTTATTATCCAATGGCGGTTTATCAAAAAGGCATAATATTCAATAGAAGGCCTCCAAACATGTCAACGACATGGGCATCCACGTACCTAAAACCACCACTGAACAGCGTCTATGAAAAACCACATAGGTACTCTGGGAATTTCCTATAATGTGCTCTTGAGCCCTTCTGACTCTCTGATCTGATCACCATAAAGGCAATTTTTTTGACTTTTTATCTTACTGCCAATGTGAAGATCTCTTCACTTATATTGTTTAACAGTTTTCTCTTAGCTTTTGTTACTTTAATACATTTTTATTGTATTGCCTCTATGTGCTACTCCTCCACCAAGCACTCTTAACTGAAAGTAATGTAAAATCAGTCAACGCACTCATGAGTGCAAGACGTCCTCGGTCTTCAGTAACTGCTTCTGAGATATCCCCAATCATAAAGAAATGAAAGTTTGACATCCAAAAGTAGGGTGATTTTTGAGACCAGTTGTGGTTTGGTGGAGGCATTATCTTCAATGTACACCTGATTGTGATAACGATATAAACTACGCGTGCCCATAATAATATTGACATAATATTTATGAAAAAACAATAATTCTCCGTGCCGTATTTAATTGCCAATAAAATGTTGCCGATCTCTGTCATTGGCTATTGGCTATTGTTTTTTAACTACCCTCTACACGAGGGGTGGGGGTACTTCCTTATAAAGCTCTGTCCACTACTAATTCTTAGTATTAGTCACTGTGCAGTTATATTGAGTGAAGATTTTGTATTGTCGTTTTTTATTAAACCTGATTGACGGTTTAACGTAATTTTTGTGATTTTAATGTTTATAATGGTGCGAAACAGTATATTTTTATAAACTATCCCAGTCCGCATTCGATTATAATGAACGTAACGTTGTGGCAAGTATCTATACTAACTATAAGCAGTTTTTTGTAAATAGGCGAAATTAACTTTATTTTTATTGTGAGAACATTTCTCAAAAAAATAATATCACATAAATAATGTTATTACAATTTAATTATTGCTGCCTATATAATATTATGTATTAGTTTGCTTGCTAAGTTCATAAAGTTTCCTATACATAATTAAAACTATGATGAATAGATAAATATAGTAGATATATAATTTTCGGAAAATATAGTATGTGCACTTTTTAATTTCAATACATGTAATAATAATTTTCTTATCTTGTAATTTGTATTGGTAAAAATAATTATTAATTATTGATGGATGTGATTTTCTTTTATGCTTATGATGCTAGCAATCATCAGAATGTACAATAATTGAATATAATATTATAGTAATGTGGGAACATAATGGGTTTAAAATTACAAATACTTATACATGAATTTATATTAAAATTAAATATTGGTAAAATAATTTAATTCATTCAAACTTTTAAAAACTGTATTGTGTTGACATATGTGAATAGTTTTCATAATTATCGTGCATGCATAATAATATTATGTACGTACATTTTTAAATGATAGATAGTAATATAAGACATGTAGGTACATTTCTGATTACAATTTTACTAACCTGATATAATATTATTTGAAATATTAAAACTGTCTTATACATCCTGTAGTAACTAATCAACATTAATTTGTTAATAATCAAATGTCATCATCATAGCTAATATTTTAATTATATATTTTCAATTGACAATCATTACAAACTTTTAAAACATTTTAATGTATCGCATGCATGTGATTATATTTTATTAGAAATATGTCATTATTCGCCATTCTTTAATAGCATCGCGTGTTGAACAGACTAAATAAAAGCCACATTCTAAGTAACATAGCTTTTATACGGTTTCTTAAAATACTCGTATTACTTACTGGTAAGCTTTTTAACCTGGCTTATCTAACCTAGTTGTTATCAAACTAACGTAGCCGAGTTCACTTGATACATTGAAAAATTGCTTTATTTTTTCTTATATTAATTGGTACTGCATTATTAATCAAAATATAATGTAGGTTTATCACAAATGTTTTATTGAACTGAAACACTGTCAGTGAAAATGATTATTTAATATAAATGAATAAGTAAACTTTTACGGCTATAAAAAGCTCTTGAAAAGCTCGTTTATAGTTATTTTGTAGAGATGAGCGATAACTAAACGATAAAATTATTAAAGGTATCAATGCAAATAATTTAATCGTTTAATAGATAACTTTTGTTCAGATAGTATCTTGTGAGCCTAAGCCAAACACATACCTACCATTTATGTCATGATTCTCAATTTAATTGTCGCAATCTGTAAGATTTGAGTAGGCGCACGTGATGGTCGAGTGGTAACGTATCCATTAATTATTGCATCGGTCTCGCATTCAAATATGTCTGAAAATTTTAATATACGTGTTGTTTTTCAATTAGTTGGACCCAGAGTTTGGACTTAATACTTTGGACGCGGAAGACGCACACGGTGCGTAATGTAAAAGGGGGCAATTACATTATTACATTACAAATATTTATATTACTATTATATAGATTTGTAATTACATAATTACAAATCTCATTATCTATTCAGCAGCGAAAGCGTTAATAGATTGAACAAATGGCTAACATCAATTTCTCGTAAAAAAATGTTCTGAAATCTCTTCGTGCGGCAGCAAGATACACGTTGGATTGTACAGCCTTGAGTATTTTGTAGTGTAGCAAGGCGAATGTTGTCGACCTTTGATGCGTCCAGAAATACCGACATTGTGTTGAAATGCGGCGAATATTTGCCGACCATTGTCCACACAACGCAAATACCGCCGCGTACATTCGCCTTGCTTGGGCCATGTAAAGGAGAGCATTAGGTTGCTATAGATTTACATGTATTACTTTGTGCCACAATAATAAATATAACCAAATAATAATAATTGGTTAGTATTCTCCTACTATAGATTATAGTACAATCACAATCCATGGAAAGCGGGCCGACAAGAACAGATGCTTTTTAAATAAATTATGTTTCTAGTCACCAACGAAGAAACGCGTCAGGTACGAGTATTCATAGATATTTTATCTAAGTGTATTTTAAATCCAACGGATCGAATATTTTTCTTTTGTGTATACTTTTTCTAAATTTAGTAAATTGCAAGCTGCAAGCCGGTTAGGTATAATTTCATTTGTCTGTTATATATTGTATAGTTTTCTTTTGATATCTACTAAAATTTGGAGATCGTTAGTTTGGGTCATTTTCAGATGCATTTAAAGGGTTTTTTTATTGTGCTTTATTTTCTTTGAAAACCATGAAAATTATATTTTTAGTGACATCGGTTTTAACCCTAAATTACGTTGTTATTTTAAATAAATCGAGGTATTGTGATCTATTTAAACCAGCGAAATATCATACTGTCGATTCGAATAGACAAAATTATTCAAACCAATTTTCTTATATCTCATAACTTCACGTCATGTAAAATATTTCTTATTATGAATTTATCTTCTTTAAAACATTCGGAACGTATACCTATAATAAGTTTTTCTTTTTAGTGCTATCGATAATCCACTTGAATATTCCTATTTCCCGAGGGATGGTAAATTCCCATGTGTTTTATCAAACTTTGTGGGAACACGCACGTCTTTTCAAGACGATAATAATAATGTGTAGGTTACTACATAATATTGTTGCTTATGGCGATATGGATCTACTTCCTCAGTGAAAGTATACTTATATAAATTTTAATAATCTCATCAGTATATAACAAACAATGCCATTCTAAAATAGTGTTCTGCAGATTATTTATTATTTTGATTTACGAAAGAAAATATCGGTTACAGCTGAATTTCTATCCATATTATTGAAATACGATGCAAGTAACTGAATAAAAACTGTATCATTTTAAAGAAATATAGGCGTTATCATTAATCTTATGAAAAGCGAAAATATATAGTACGCACCATTAAACTACAATGAAAAATAAAACAAATATAATATATATATATAATGTACCTACTGAGTACTTAACGAAATTGAATAATTTTTACTTAGTTATGTATTATTATTGCTCGTAGCTATTAGTTTATCCTATCTGATCAAATGCATCACAGAAACCAAATAGGTTTATACTAATACTATCAAAATATTTTAAAATACCTACTATTTCTTTTATTCAACGATTAATTCACAAGATTTGAAAATATTACATTCTTTATACTAAACATACCTACATAATTTGATAACACCTCCGATATATTATAACTTCCGAAAGATTTTTTTAAAATACTATGTCCGACGGCACTTGAACCTGTATCTTGTCCACTGGATTCACGTCAAAGTGATTTACCAACACGGGCGTAATTAGTGGTTTTATTACATATTGAAATGCTTATCAAACTCCCGTCGGATGTCGTATTTTTTTCAAAGATTTTTTCTAGTTGGTATATATTCGAGATGTTTTCAAATGATGTTTATTAAATATTTTTTATAACTCACTAACAAAACCTACTTTCTGTCATACTTATCCAATCGTTTTAATGCTATCACGTAAGTGTTGTCTCAACCTCGATCTTCTTCTTCTTCTGGGAAATCCATGGCATTATTGATTGGATACATCCATCCAGGGGGAGCTCTTTCTCGTCCACTCCGACCTTCAGCCTGACTAGTAATAATTTATCAAAAGTAAAACATTGGAGAGTTCGTCGAAGGTAAACTGGAGAGTCTATATCTAATCTGAAATGTGATGATTATGAAAACATTAATTTGTTCAGTGATCCATGAGACTGCCAGCATTCGTCTCCAACGCCACAATTCAAATACTTCTCTTGCTTTTACCATCACAGTTTCAGAAATGTATTGTATACAAATTGGGAAGATACGAAATTTTACGAAATAAATAATGTAAAGATTAAATAATTACATTATAATATTATATACATTAATTGATTGTCACTAGGACATATATGTATATTTTTATTTGTATGGATCTTACTAGACACCTATTTAAAAAAAAAAAAATTGTGTATTTCAGTAAACTGGAATATGTGGTTGTGATGTTTTGTCTTTCCTCTTATTTTCCATTCTCTTAAGACGGTACTTCAGTGAAACGGCAAATAATTTTCAACTATAGGCGCGATGAAATTTCGGACTGGCTGGCAATCGGAGAGCAAAAGTCGAGCTGTGAACACGTCGATTTGTTTTGTGATGGCGACGGGGGAATTAATTCTTAAATCATGTAAAGATGACAAAAAAACGTTACCCATTTAATTTAAGAAAACATGCCAATGAATATATTATTAGTATTAGTAATAGAACAATAAACATAACATTAAATGGACGCATGTTGACTTTTTATGACTAATTATGTTTTGTTCTGCACGCGTCATTTGCACAATCTTCGCGTCGCGTAGTCACGATCGTTTTAGACCGTGCCCCAGCTGAAGTAGCCTTAATAGAAATTGAGCGAATCAATATTCTTAAAAAATAATTAACATTCTCTATATTCTGGAATACGTATGCTCCGCCTGGAGCGAGCATTGTGGTTATTTTGCGTATGTAGGTACTGTTTAATACACGTTTTCTGTAATTTAGATTGGTGATGGATTTGCGGACGTCCAACGACTGCCGAAGATAATGTAAGGTTGCCATAAGCCTCATAAGGAAGAAGGCTGCAAAAATCCTCAATATCAAAGAATAGACTTGACTTAGTGGACAAAGGAAAATGTTGAAAACTCTACCTTAACTGTAAATATTAGTGTAAATAGTTTCATAAAAAAAGAACAATGTGGACCGCCAACATTTTAGTAATTTTATGACAATGAAGATATTTCCAAGTCGAGATCTAGATACAACATTATACATAAGCCAGTGAATAAATGAAGATGGTGTAAAAACTATTTAAAGTTATTATCTATATATTTTATATAAAATATTTGTGTAAACACATTTCAATTATTATTATTTTTGGGAAATAACCATTATTTTATTATCCGCCGCGGATGGAAAACTTATTCAATTAATGTTCTGATAAACAAGCAAGTGTGACCATTTTTGGTTTTTTTTTCAGAGAGTTGGAGCGGAGCTCGGAGCAGGAGGACAGAACACTGGAGCAATGGGATTTTAGCCGGAGCAGGAGCGGAGCCGGAGCACCGATAATTTGTAGTGCTCCACTGCTCCGGATGTTTATTATTATTATTAAATTTTTGTCCAAAAATTCAATGCAAATAGTATATTATGCATATTGAAACTTTGCAACACTGGAATTATTTGAAATATGGCAACACTGCCGAGTGATAAATAACCTCACATTTTTGACGGAAGAAGCAAATAATGAGAGACGATTTGCTGTCGTTTGTTTAATAGAATTAATATTTAAAATGACGATCATTTTAAAACTATGTAGGTACTTATTTTTTTTATTTTTTTTAACATTTGTATGCATATACTTAATACTTATTAAAACTTTTTACCCGGGGCAGAGCAGACCCTGGAGCGGAGCCGGAGCAAGTATTAGGCCCCGGAGCGGAGCTGGAGCTGAGCAACTAAAAAAAAAGGCCGCTTTAACGCTCTGTTTTTTTTTATTGTTTCATCTGAAACAAATTTTAAGGTTGAGTTTCAACACTTTCAAAAACGTACGATTATTGTGTTGTGGTAGAAGTTAACAAAAGTTATATTTAATTAAATATGCGGAGTGTTTTATACGTAATTGCATAACTGGTATGTAGGTATTATCATTATAAAGAAAAAAAATCGAGAAGAAAGAAGACGATGAACTTCAATCTGAATCCCATTGCAGCTGCTGGCCACTGCTCAAGATTAGATTTGATTACTCTTGTGCGTGTGACAGCGGCTATTGTGGGCCATTCGAAATAATCAGCTGATAACTCAAATTCACCGGCTACACTACATGATATAAGGTACGGCGTTGTGCTTTGGCTATAGGATATAAACACTTCGTACAACAGTTTGAGTCCTTTGAGTTTGTATGCATTGCCTAAAACCGCATTTACATGAGTTATGCTTGTGGAACATTAGTATTATTATATGCATTTGTGAACCAACGCAAATGTAAGTGTTTATTTGAAATGGATATAATATCTCATAAGTTTAAAAAAAATTAAACTAGATGACGATAACGCGGCGCCCTACCACATTATATTTTTTCTAGGACGATTCGGCGCCGCATATTGGACGCCTGGATAACAGGGCAACTTTAGGACAATGAAATGTACAACAAATTCACGTAGGAACGTTACGACTTGAACCACCAAGAAGACAAGTGAGTATTATAGTTACATAATAAAGTATCCACATGTAATAAAGCAAACTGTATTATTATTTCATAAACTCATATCGATGGTGTTTTTCACATTCCAATCTTTCATTGAACTCAGTGACGTCCCTAGATAAAATGCCGCCCCTAAGCAGCGCCGAAATGCCGCCTCATTTTTTTATACATTATTTTTATCATCCTTCCATCCATCCAATATCTAAGAAATGTGTTGTATGGATACATTACTAACAAAATATCAGACTAATAAGGACGTCAAAGTGCAACGGAAGTAAACTAGATATCGCAAACCCGACAAAACCAATGAGCTGAATTTTTTAATGGAAAGATATTTTCGTTATTACTAAGTTTAGGTAGCTATTTCTATATATTCCAAATGTTTTTCCTCAATTTGCCGCCTTTCAAGTAACTGCCGCCCCAAGCGACGCTCAATCTGCCTACCCCCACGGGACGTCACTGGTTGAACTTCAGCGATATTGTGAAAAATATTATATAAAATTCGTCGCCATTCTGCAAATTAAGCAAACTGTTTCAAAAAAACTTTTTTACTGACTTAATATACCTACTAATGCACAATTCTTACATGCATCGAGCAACGACTGGCCGCCAAGGCTAACGGTAATAATTATTATCTGTAATCTATATCATTGCGTTGCCCGAAGAGTTACCGTTCGAAGAATATTAATGTATTGTTCCAAGTATGGCATAGACCACACGACGTTTAATGGTTTTATATAACAGTTAAACAGTACAGGACCTCCTCCTTCTTGTATAGGCGCCTGCCGCCAAAATATATCTGTAAATCAATCAAACTATCGGGAGAGCTTACATAAAAATCTTATCAATATACAGTAATGAAAGACATATCTCCATTACCCAGATCCAGATATGCCATATAACAAAAAAATATATAAAGTATAATAATGATTGTTGTTTAATTTAATAAAACAACAATACAATGCGGTACCACCATGAATTGACAGTTAACAAAATAAAAGAAAAAAAAGTGTAATAATTAGATAACCATGGTAATATTTTTGGAAAATTATCAAGCGCTCCGGTTCGTCAAATTTTCCATTTCGAGCGCTGTCTCCATAACGTTAAATTGAGTAATAGATAAAAAAAACTGATTTAAACTTTTATCTTTAAGATTTTTAATAATTGACAGCAGTCAAAAAGTACCTACGAATAATTAGGTCAATTATTTTATGTCTCATTGGCGATTTTCAAAATTTGTAATGCGCTCTTCGTATCAATAATGTTGAGAATCTCTGTTAACACTAATGTTATCTAAATATCTCAGTAGGCAGATACCTATATATTTCGGTAGCCAATATGCTTATACATTTGTTTTTTATACTATAGAATTTGTTTCTCCTCTAATCAGTTAGTATATTATTATTTTTGGCCTTAGAGGGACGACAACTTGGAAAAAAATCGCGGAGGATGAAGAATCAAGACTGCCACCCGTTTTTTGAGATCACAGGACTAGCGTGGATCGTTGGAGAGGTGAAGCCAAGCCGTGGAAACGGCTAGCCAGCAGCTTACGTCAAAATTATCCGGGTGGCGATCCTCAGTCATGAGAAGAAGAATATTTTTCATTTAATTTATTTACTAACCCATCATAATCAATTTATCTTTTTAATTACTTATTCATATCGACATTACAAATTTTGTATTTTCCCACCAACAGTAGGTACCTAGATACTTATGTATATATTATTTATTATGAATTAAATTCTGACATTCTACTATACGGTGACCATTCCCTCGGCCCTTTTCCATTAGATCTATGTTATGTCTGCTCATTTACAGTATTATATTACATTCAATGTAATAATTATATCTTTACATTCGTACCTACTGCTCAGGCTGAGCAATAGTCCGATAAACGAAATCTTCGTTTTAGAACGGTTTTTTATTCCAGAAAGGAAGTTAACAGAGTACACTAACTATTCCAAAAATTATGGACGATGATTTTCGGACCCGCTCCTGAAAGGGCTACGTTCGACTGCCGATCGTTCGCTGGCCCCGATTAGCCTATGTTACAAATCAGCGCTCGAAATGGAAAATTTTACGAACCGGAGCGCTCGATAATTTTACGAAAATATGAACATAGGTAGTTATCTAATTTTATGTGTATTTTCCAAAAAAAGTGTGTTAGATTTTTTTATTACGTGGCCTGTCTAGCTCGGATTGTCAAATTATTTTTTCACGAGACGGAGCGATAATTTTGGGGATTTTATGAACCGGAACGGCGCTCCGGTGCGCTCCGGTCCATTTCGAACCCTGTTACAAATGGCTCGTACTGAGCTTGAATTCTCGGAATTTTGGACCATCTGAGCAGGAAGACTATTATATTTTACAGTGCTTAAAACTAATGGTATGGAAGTATAGACGCTAAACCAAGAGAAATCGTGGAGACCTGCAGCTTTCGAGATAATTTCGGAGATATAGCTGTATATAGACGCATCCTTGAAATTCCTTGGACTGACCGGGTGAAAATGTTGAAGTTCGAATGGGAAAAAACCGATAAGTTATGCGTAGTATCAAAACCAGGAAACCGCGGTACCTCGACTACATTATGAGAAGACAAAAGTACAACATTCCCCAACTCGTCATTCAAGGAAAGATCAATGGTAAGTGTAGCAAAGGACGGTGCCGCATTTTGTGGCTTAAGAACCTCCGTGATTGGTACGAATGCAGCTCCACTGAACTGTTCCGGGTAGCAGATGACAAAGATAAGATCGCCTTGATGGTGGCCGACCTCCGCTAGGGGGTGGCACAATAATACGAAAGCTAATAAATTCATACATTCAAAATTCAAAAACGTAAACCAAAAAATAAATTTAATATTAAAATTATTACTTAAATTAAAACTAAATTAAAACTAACTCATAGTACCTATACGACTACCAGACGCTGGTTCAAAATACGTAGGTAATAAAAACTATCAAAATACAAGGGAAAGACAGTAGAAAATAGGTAAGGTAGAAAATAAAGTGTGTAATTAAATTAAAAATATAGAACAACGCATAATTTTTTCATCTCGGTGCTATATCGTCGCTGTAGGATTGGTTTGTCGAATTGACCAAATGTCAAATGTTCAGGAAACGAAAAACAAATTTGAATATCCTAAATTTAAATACATGAAGGTATTTAAATTGTTGTTTTTACAGCATATGAATGCTGTTTTCATTACAAAGCAATTTAAAGAAAATGATGGTTCTGACTTCTGGTCCATTTAGATACAAAAAACCATTCTGCATTCAAAGGTCGATTTCGACAAAAACGGATATTCGACAAACCAATCTATAGCGACGATTTAGTATAAGAATTTAAGGTCATCTCTTTCCGATAAGAAAGCTCATGGCGAACTGTGCTACCGTGAAATGTTATCAAATTAAATCAAATCAATCAATCATACAATAATTTATGTGTAACTTGTTTCATGCCCCATTATCTAAAGTTAGTCCAAAGATTATTCGCAATATTTTTTATTCGTCCACTGCTAAACTTAGACATCTAAAATGTTGATGGACACAACATTTATTACAATGTAATGTTATATTATGATGTTACATGACAATTTTCAACTATATCCGATTTAGACGAAGCATATAGGCGCATAACCAGTGGGTGGAAAGCAGGAAAAGGAGGAAAATATCGCTACAGGCTTCCATACAACTATCATTACAAAAGTAGATAATACAGGGGCGGAGCAAAGAGTTTTAGCGGCCGAAGCACCAAAAAATGCGCCCCTTATATTATAATGTAACTTTTTGTAGGTAGGGGAAGATGGGGTTAGTTGCAACAGGGGTAAGTTGCAACAATCGATTTAAAATGGCCGCCAATCACGATTTCAACAAAATTTATTAGTTGTAGGTACGTCAGATGGTAGTGTAATACACACCGTGATCTAAAAATCAGTTAAATATATTGCGTCAGATAGGAGATATTATTAAAAGTTTGTTTTCGTCTACTCAGAGTATTTTTTTAAAGGTAAATTAATATTTTCTGTTACTTTTATACTTTATAAATTTGGATATCTGTGTTATATATTTTCTTGCCAAAGTATTGTAAAATATATGCACGTATCTTAAATTCACTCAATATTACAGCAATCACAAAATTTTGAGGCTGGAATTCAATTTTAGATGACGGGGTTGATTGCAACAAATCTTATGGGGTTAGTTGCAACATAGTAAAAGATCGTTAGGTACGAGGGTGGGTCAATAAGTCCTTAGAAAAGCCGACAGGTGGCGCGACTAGTACTGTAAGCGGTTTGTTTTCATGCAGCGGCACTACCGATTCAGTATGCTGCGAAGTTTCAATCAGATTGGTCGGGTTGTTGTGTGTTTCTCGTACATTTAAAAAAAAAATTTGCTTGTGGAAAATGGAAAAATGGAAAATGGAGAAAATTGAGTTTAGAGCTGTTATTAAACATTTTAATATAAAAGGGTTAACAGCAAAGGAAATAAAAAATGAGTTGGATTTAGTTCACGGCATATCTGCTCCTTCACTTGCAACTATTTATAACTGGTTAAATGAATTTAAACGTGGTCGTACATCAACAAAGGATGAACCACGCTCAGGACGTCCTGTAGAGGTGACTACACCAGAAATGATCAATAAAATCCACGATATGGTGTTAAGTGACCGAAGATTAAAGTTGAGTGAGATAATTGAGGTTACAAGGATCTCAAAAGGTAGCGTCATTTCTATTTTACATGACAAATTGGGCATGAAAAAAAAATTTCTGCAAGATGGGTGCCGCGTTTGCTCACAGTCGACAATAAACGCAATAGGGTGGTGGCCTCTAAAGCCCTGTTGTCGCTCATGCAACGCAATCCGGATGAATTTTTTCGTCGCTTTGTGACTGTAGATGAAACATGGATACACCACTATACTCCCGAGACGAAAGAACAGTCAAAGCAGTGGATTGCGAAGGCAAACCATGTCCAAAGAAGGCGAAAACAGTAAAATCAGCTGGTAAGGTTATGGCTACTGTATTTTGGGATGCACGTGAAATTATTTTCGTTGACTATTTGGAAAAAGGAAAAACAATAACAGGGGATTATTATGCATCTTTATTGGACCAGCTAAAAAACAAAATTGAAGAAAAACGGCCTCATTTAAACAGGAAAAAAATCCTCTTTTATCAGGACAATGCCCGTGTTCACACATGTTTACGATCAATGGCTAAAATTGAAGAATTGAAGTTTGAATTGGTCGACCACCCACCGTATTCGCCAGATTTAGCCCCCAGTGACTTTTTCCTTTTCCCAAACTTAAAAAAATGGCTAAGTGGACAACGTTTTTTTTCAAATGAAGAAGTCATCGATCGGACAAATGCTTATTTTGAGGACCTTCCGAAAACTTATTTTTCTGACGGTTTAAAAAAAATTGAGAAACGTCTGACCAAGTGTATTGAGCTCCAAGGAGATTATGTTGAGAAATAAAAAAAAAATACAAAAATAAAAACTGTTTTAATGCTTTTTTCTACGGAATTATTGACCCACCCTCGTATTAACGGTTGAAAATTGAGAGATTTCATACGACGAATCTTGTATGGATTTTTAATTTTGTGTGGTTTCACACCAATGGAAATAAGGAAAATGAAACATGTGGGCATACTTTATCTGTACCAATATAATGCTTTTTACATATGTGACAACTGCAAATCAGATGTCCCTGATGCCTCCAAATAGATGTTGCAATTTGCCCCAGAGGTGTTGCAAGTAACCCCGCTGTCAGGGCAGGTTGCAACGATTCTCAATTTTTATATATACATACGTATATGTATTTATTTTCTATAAATTAACTAGTTTATTCAAAATAATGTATACTTTAATTAGGTATCAATTTATTATTATTTCTTCATAGGAATACATTGCGTCAGTTTGAAAATAAAAAATACAAAAATAGAAACATCAAAAGTGTTGCAACTAACCCCCTTCCCCTATCTTTTAAAATTTATTTTATCTTTTGAATAGATATAATATATGAAAACCTACATAAGATAGAATCTCTATTTTTTAGTAGGTACATACCTACAGCGCTCATAATGGACCAGAAAGCACTGGTTCGTGAAATCCTCAAGACTACCGCTCCGTGTACATGGAAAAATTAAAAATGGCGCTCCGGCATTATTATGAAAATCATTAAGTACCTATATTAATTTTCGTTTTACAACGTTTTTATTAGGTCGCATTCTTATCTGTTTTGTGGTTGTTTATCCAGTAAAATCTTCCAATCTGTTTTTAACTAACTTCCCGACTAGCTAGACATTTGAAACTTTTAGAATATATCAGAACACGATGCCAATGCATTTTTTAATACTTTTAGCCATCTTTAAGTAGAATTGAATTCATTTTCAGTTAATTCTGTTTTGTATGAAAAGTTATTTCGGTAGAAATCCGTAATCCAATCCACTTTTATTGGTTGCTAGGGGTCTGGGGTCCTAGCAACTAAATTATTAATATATACGTGCGTTACTATGGAAATCAATATGAATTAATGTCAAAATGACATTTCAGTATTATTTCTATCACGTACATTTTTTTTGATCGTTTAAGCTAGTCAAGTCAAGTTTATATAATTCAACAGAAATTTTAAAAACGTTGTAAGTACCTATATAAAAAGTTATTTTTATCTTGTAATTATTTTTTAATAAAGTTTAATAAGAAACTTGGCATGTCGCACACACGTCTTATTTTCACAAACAATAATAAGATTTTGTGTTGTTTTGTTACAATGTTTTTAGGCGATCAGTACATATCTTAAGTTTTGGATAAATGACAGTTATGTTTATGTACCATTCCATAAGATTAATTGGATTTAATATTTCTGGATTCGCCTTCCGACATCTTCAATATCTGTGAGTATTGTATGATATTACTAATTGAGTAATTGATATAATAAAACTATCGTAAATAATCTACCTACATATTATAAAAATTTATAACTACAAAACAGTGATGTCCTGTAGAGGTAGAAAAACCACGCACTGCTAGTGATTATATTATGCGGTGGGTAAAGGCAGGAAAAATAGTTTGTGTTATCATTTTTGACAGAATATTTTTCGCCTGGCACTAAACTCGTTTCGTAGGTACGTCAATCTTTAGTAGCACTACGTAAATTCAAACTGACATTGTGTATTTTATTGTTATTTTTAATTGATTAGTTTATTGAATTATACAGGTAGGTACATACTTAGGTAGGTACCTATTAGAAAATGATTTTTTTTATTCAGTTATGAAAATACTTTAAATTGGTGTTGTTTTCACTCATATGTTATTGTATGTCATCATCATCAGCCGGGGTCAATCCACTGCTGGATGAAGGCCTCCCCAAGCTTTCTCCAACTCTCTCGGTCCTGTGTCGTTCGCTGTCACGTATTTCCGCTGAACTTTACCAGTTCATCAATCCAGCGGCTTTTAGGGCGACCCTGTGGCCGTTTCGTACCCCTTGGGTACCACTGGATGACGGCATTTGTCCAGCGGCCGTCCTTTCGGCGAGCAATGTGTCCCGCCCATCTCCATTTCAGCTGTTTGGCAACGTCTATTACATCGCGTACTCTTGTCTGCTTCCTAACCCATTCGTTCCTTTTACGGTCCTTTCGCGTGATGCCCAACATGCACCTCTCCATGCCTCGCTGTGTGACTCTTAGCCTTTGGACATCTCTCGTGTTGAGGGTCCACGTCTCGCAGCCATACGTGAGCACGGGTAGCACACATTGGTTGAACACCTTACGCTTAAGACATAATGGTAGGTCACTCTTGAAGATAATATTCAGACGTCCGAAAGCACTCCATCCCAGCTTTGTTCTTCGAGCAATTTCATCGTGCATGCTTCCGTCTATGGACACCTGCTGTCCGAGATAGACGTAGCTGCTGACTTGCTCGAGTTGGGTGCCAGAAATACAGATAATCGCAGGGTCCGAAAAACAGTTCCTCATCACTTTTGTCTTTGAGACATTTATCTTTAGACCGACCGTTTGACTGACAACCGCGAGTTCTTGCATTCTACTTTGGAGGTCTTTCCACCAACCCGTTTGGACAGCGTGGTGTGTTATGTCCAAATACCCCCATGAAACATAAACAAAAATCTCGGCCCTCATTCTCCGGAGGCCAACCTGACACTGATCACGGCAGCAATCAGCAAGGGAAGGCAGAGGGTGCTAAGAATCCCCGGAAAGACGGTAACGGCTGCCTACCGATGACCATTGCCACCTATAACGCGAGAACATTATCCAGCAACGCCAAACTTCTAGAGCTCGAAGAAGAACTCGGAAAAAAAAAATCCATTGGGATGTTGTCGGGCTCAGCGAGGTAAGACGACAAGGAGACGATATCGTCAATCTCCACAGCGGACATGTACTCTGTTATAATGGGACTAAGAGCGGACGCACAAGCGGTGTCTGTTTTTTAATCCACAGACTCTGGAAAGATCGCATAGTTGAATTTGATTTCTCCTCAGATAGAGTAGCAAGTTTAACACTTCAGCTCAGCAAAAGATACCAGATTCTGCTTTTGCAAGTTTATGCGCCCACTCAAAACTCACCTGATGAAAAAGTGGAGGAGCTATATGAAGAAATCAGTACGTTGAAAAATAAACGGAAATGTCACTTCACTATCATCATGGGAGACTTTAATGCACGAATCGGATCTCAACACCAGGATGATGTAGCGGTCGGGCACTTCGGACATGGCATCAGGGATGGCCGAGGAGACATGTTAGTGGAGTTTGCGGAAAACCACAATCTCTACATCATGAACTCATTCTTCAAAAAGAAGCCTTCTCGAAAATGGACATGGCGAAGCCCAACAAAACGAACCAGCGAAATCGACTACATCCTCACCAACAAGAAGGATATTTTTCTAGACTGCACAGTCATTAACAAATTTAATACTGGCAGCGACCACCGAATGGTAAGGTGTAAAGTACGATTTAACATCAAACGTGAGAGATCCAAACTGATGCAGAAGCCCAGAGTCCGCAGAGGCTTGAGAAGCAGAGTCGAATTCCAACAAGAGCTGGAGAACAGGTTAGCGGCTTTCCAGGCTGAAAATGACCCCATCTCCCTACAAAACACCGATGCAGTAACAAAAATCATTATCGAATCTTCGGAAGAGACAGTTGCTGCTGGGGTTGAACGAGTAAGCAAACTTTCAAAGGAAACGTTGAATCTTATGAAGCTGCGTAGGAGTACGAAAAGCGAACAACAAGTTGCAAATGATCTCGAGTACTCCACGCTGTGCAAAACTCTACGTAAAAACATACGAGAAGATCTTCGTAAGTTCAATATGAACCTTGTTGAATCAATTGTTGCGTCAGGAAGGAGCTTACATAAGAACAAGCAGCATCTGTCAATAGGGAGAAGGCAGATCACGACACTAAAAGCGCAAGATGGAAGTATCGTGCGTAACTGGGATCATCTACTGGACACTGTTGTAGAGTTTTACAGCGCTCTATATAAAGATGACACTGACATCAATTCAGATCTTCCGGTGAACGGAGAATATGGAGATCCTCTTCCTGAGGTTACTACCACAGAGGTGGAATATGCTATAATGTGCATGAAGAGTGGGAAAGCCCCGGGAGAAGATGGGCTGACTATCGATGTTCTCAAACGGGCCGGGAGGACGGTGAGCGAAGTGCTCGCACGTCTGTTCACGTCTTGTCTGCACGAAGAGAACATCCCAGAGTCATGGAAAAATGCCTCCATTATTATTCTCCATAAGAAAGGAGACACTGAAGATCTGAAAAACTATCGACCAATTAGTCTACTGCCAATTCTGTATAAGGTTTTCACGAAAATACTCTCAAACCGTCTCGAAACAGTTCTAGACGAGAACCAACCAAGAGAGCAAGCCGGTTTCAGAAGAGGCTACAGTACTATGGATCATATACAGGTCGTCAGGGAAATCATAGAGCGCTACCAGGAATACAAACTGCCATTATATCTTGGTTTTATAGACTATGAAAAGGCGTTTGATTCCATCAAAAAATTCTCAATTATAGACGCCCTTAGCAACCAAGGAATTTCCAGACGCTACATAAACATATTGAACAGTATATACAGTGATGCCACAGCATGCGTGAAACTTCACAATCGGTCGTGTAAATTCCCCATTAACAAAGGTGTCCGGCAAGGTGATACCATTTCACCTAAACTATTCACCGTTACTCTTATTGTATGTAAATAACCATAAATAAAACACAATTTCAGGATTAGGTACCTATCGGAACTTTACTGCCAAAGCTTGACTTTTTTACTCGTTCATTGATCATCGATTGGTCAGTAGATGGCAGAGCATAATAATGCAAATCGGACGACCTATTGTCGTCGACTCATCACTGGAGCGCCTACATTTTAGATACCTACACTGATACAGTGCTGGTATCATTAACTTTCGGTATAGGCATTCATTTTGAGAAACACTAAAATTATTATTATCAAAATTAATGTTTGACAATACACATTTTCAATTTTGTACATTGTACCTAGTTTTTGAAATATCTACACGATGATAGATCATAATAAGTTCATCCAAAAGACCGCGTTAGTATGAAGCTCAACTTTATATTATGTAGGTTGTTTGTATATTAATTTGTAGCTCGACGTGTTGGCTCGTCTGACTGAAGAGGTGTCTTCAATCTCTTAACTCCAATCAAATTCCTTTTTTTTCATTTCCCCCTAGATTCGTGACTCAAGTATGTACATATTTGATAATATGGTAGATACCTAGGTACCTACCTAAAACACATTTATTGTGTTTTTGGTGTAAATTTAATACCTAACACTACCTAATTATTATTAAAGTGGAGTGACGCAGGGCTGAATTTTCGATAGAAGTAAGGGGTCTATCGCCTGGGGCCTATGGCCTGTACCCTCTAATTAGTAGTTACCTAATTAATTGAACCCCTAAAATTTGAAAAAAATCCATAAATAAAACTTGCAAACATCTATCTAAAAACTCTTGAATTTTAAAATTCTTATAACAAACAAATTGAATATTTTCTCCTCCTTTATTAAGTTAACAATCAAAATAAGTTGAACCCAAAGAGTTTGGATGAGATCAGAACCATAATGATTAAGAACCATTACCTATATATTTTTTCCAGACTGAACGACTCCGTAGTCTCTGCTCCGTGTCCACACAGGCCAGTGCGATATTTTAAAATCGTTTGACCTTTTCCCATGTGGAGCACCCGAAATCCATAAACTTCCATCGACCGGGACCCGTTAATTTTAAAATACCTACCTATTTTTTTATATTAAATTTTACTCGATGAATCGCTGAAATACTGTGACTGAGTTTCATTAATACAAGTTAGTACTCCATAACAAGCCAAAAGTCCGCGTTCAATAATCGATTTTTCACAGTTTGCTAGTTCTTCGCGGTAAAATATAATAAGAATATTTAATTAATAATAATCAGAATACCTACCTACCTACCTATTTGATTATGACGTATTGAAATATAGGTATCACTTTAATAACGGTGTTTTATGTAATAATGTTATAATATTAATTAACATTTTATTACAAAATGATAAATAAATAAAGGTATGTGATTTTATTATTACAAATTACAAATAAAAATAAAGAAAATTTATTTAAAATTATAGCATAATATATATTCCAGCTGGCTATGAACTT
Organism: Rhyacophila brunnea; assembly: GCF_057557595.1. Taxonomy (NCBI): domain Eukaryota; kingdom Metazoa; phylum Arthropoda; class Insecta; order Trichoptera; family Rhyacophilidae; genus Rhyacophila; species Rhyacophila brunnea. The sequence continues at coordinate 28,227,164 of NW_028233350.1, forward strand.
GGTGAAGTGACACACCCATTAATTTTGACACATTAAAAATGACGCAGCGGCTGCTTATATATCGTACGATTTGTATTTCGAACTCTGATTGGTCGACCCATCATCGGTGACACAGAAATATTATGGTACTTCGTCAAATTCTGTGAAAACACGAAAACAAAACTGAAAACATGGAAGATCCCGAAGGGTGGTCTTCCACTCAGGGGATGGAGTTCGACAATTCTCAAGACTTTGCTCCAAGTGAAGGATTTAATTTCAACGACATAGCGGACTTGCAAGGTTATTATTAAATAATAATCTCGCCTAAATACACACAGTAACATTAAAAATTACATATTTACCTTATGACATTATTGCGTCAGATTTTAGTTGCATAGCTCTATAAAATTAATGATGTTTAAAGATTAATGAAAACTTGCATTTCAGATTACTTCAATTGTGACACAGAACTGGGGAATATCTTTGAAGAAGAGAGCTTCATGAAACATTTAGATGAAGATTTAAGGAACACAGATCGCCAGATAAAAGTTGAGAACTTGGATTTGATCAGCCACTGTGATGTGAAATCGCCCGGATCTTTGTCGATTGGCCCAGCGCAGGATCCCTTGCCAATGTTTACATCGAGTGATGGATTTTCATATATGTATGCCGTGCCTGCTATTTCACCAAAGATGTCACCTCTCAGCAACCATTCTAATTCACCTGCGTCACAGATGGGATCTCCCAATTCCTTGGAACCAAAACCGCATCTGTTTGAAAAGCGAGCTAATTCCTTTCCTTTGCACAGTCCGGTACCCGCTCCGCACAGTCCAAAATCCATCACAACTTCTGCAAGCCCGGTGTCGGCAGTACCCGTTAGAACCGAGGTCCCTCCGCCTACTCAGAGCTATATTATCAATCGTCAAAACGTTTCCCAGATAAATCCAAATATCTTATTACAAGGGCCTGTCAGTAATCCTACGTTTATAAACTTTAAATCCATTCCTCAGCCAGCAAAAATTACGCAGTGTAATGAAAACTTATCACGTGTATCTCAACCGGTGAAACATAAACAGTTCAACGAGAATGTGATCCACGTGTCGCAAATGCCACAGACTGTACCTGTACAGCATCAGTTGCTAGTGTCGGATAAAGGTCTCTCGCCATTGCTGGTGCAAGGTACCGATCGGAGATTGGGGCCCATGCTGTTGCAGGCTAAACTTGTTAAGCCAGCTGATCAGAATCAACAGACCGTTATGTACACCGCGTCACCTGTTAAAGGTAATTTTTCATTGCAGTTTTCTATTTATAAGATTTTCACCAAAGAACACAAAATTAACACAATCACTGCTGAACTTTTAATTACCACATTTAAATAACACATTAATTATATCTAATGGCCAAGTACTCCAAACGCGCCAGTCGCGATGTTAGCACTGAATGAGGCACTACTGGCTTACCGTACTAGGTGTGGTATAACAGGCTTGAGTGTAGAGAAATATGGGATAAACTTAAACACATGTTATACCTACATATAATATATTATTTTCAATAGTTACGCTTATATCATAATATGCATTTAAGTTTGTCATGTAAACAAAACGCGCATCCAATATTTGAAAACCGTCAGCGTGTTTTATATTCTTGGGGTTGGGTCATAAAATAATAAAAAAGCATGGCTTCAGAACCTTGGTCCCGGGCAACTGACATTTATATTTCTATTATATTAATCTGTTCTGTGAGTTTCACTTTTTTGTTTTATACGCTGAACAGCTTAATGTGGAAATTATTCAGGGCAAATTGGTGTGGAGTGGTTTTCAGCCAAATAGGTTTTATATCGCTATTGTACAAATAAATCAGAACTCTGTACAATTTTTGCGCATATGGACGTCTCCTTAGCGGCACCAAAAAAAATTCCATAGTTACATCTCATTAACCCCTACATTAAAGTTAAGCACTGTTGAAAATAACAAATTTAATTTATCTTTCAATTGATGTCATCTATCTGAATAATCAAAAATCACGTAAATAATCAAAAATAATAGAAAATGCTACGATATGGTTTCTGCTGAGAGTAATTTATAGCATACTTATCATTCATGAACCATATTTAGATAGTGTTAACATTGGCAATTCCAAATTATTTAATTTCCCATACAATTATAGTTAGTACCAAAATGTTCCTTATTTCAAACTTTACCGTCTGGAAACCTTCTTAATAAATAAACAGTCTTTATTTTAAAGTCATCCTTTTTACGATTACTTAATAAACTCACATGATAGACCATTATTTCAAACATTTTAACAACTTCAAAGTCAAATTACTCAAAACTAGTATTCTCCAGTTAGTGTGTTCTGCCAGAACAGAGACGATATAATATGTCAATCTGGCGTATCCTTGGCCATCCTATCCTTGGCGTATGCAATTGCAAACTCCTCTGTCCATCAGAAGTTAGTTATCAGTATCACATTGACTTAAAACTTACTTATTATAAAAATTATTAGATCTGCATTAATCTGGTATGTATATACTTAGTTATCGTGATAAATTTTAAATTCATACTAAGTACATAGTAATTAAAATATTTTTTAACCATTTTTCCATTCCAATATCCATAATGGGACTTAATAATTCAAACCTGTTTCTAAGTATTTAGTACGTATTGTTCAATTTTTTTTTAATATTTTATTGAACAAAGCCATACCTACTTGCACAGTCAAAATAATATTTAGTTTTTATAGATTTAAGATTTATTTATAGTCAATGAGTAGAATTTGAAATCATGCACTTATGTTTCGCATAATAACTTACTATATCAACCAATATTATTGTTACATTTCAGGTATAACAACTTCCCTCTCAAATATCCAAGCTCCGGTTCGACCTGTACATACATTGATGAACACGACAAATGGAGCAGCGATTTTAGCTACCGGTATCTCTTTCCCTATGGATTCCGACAAAGTGGCCATCAGCCGCATGCCGATTCCTGGTGAACCCAAGGTCAAAGAAGTGAAGAGGAGTGCTCACAATGCTATTGAAAGACGCTACCGCACAAGCATCAATGACAAGATTATTGAATTGAAAAATATGCTTGTCGGAGATGACGCCAAAGTAAGTGAATATCACAAGAAGATTTCATTTGTATTATGTGTAAAGAATTTAATGTTCGTTAACTCAGTGGTATTTAAAGTGAGCGCCTCAGCAGTCTAGGGTGCTGCGAATAATTTCCAAGACCGCGAGAGGGTAAAATTTTAATGATTCTAGGCATTCTGAATTTACTACACTGATGCACAGTCACTGTGATGGACTTGTATGGTTCAGTGGCGGTTTGCTTAAGGCAGTAACAAAATTTCAACATAGCATACTGCTCTACCCGTATAGCAAACATTAGCATGGGGTTGAAATCAAATATGGCTTCACTTCCCATTTCCTGTCTGCTGAACAGGCAATCATTGATCGCTACTTTCACCATGCCAACTCAGAAACCAACTGTCTTTTTAAATACCACCACCATTTATTTTACATGCTTTTTAAAGAAATTCCGGTGAAAAACAGACTAAACCGTAAATATTATTGTGCTGTGGAAAAATCCTTACACTATAAGTGTCACACAAAAATAGTTGATTAAGTTATTAGCAAGTACAAGTTTGACACCGGTTAGTAATTAAGGTAATTAGAAATACTTTGATTTAAAATACAAAAACCGATTGCCAATAAGTAATGCAATTTAGAAAGCACTTCAGAGAATATTGTATAAACACTAATTAACATTGTTTCAATTAAATAGGACACATATAACTTAGTGGTCAGAAACATGAGCACGAATTCCGAAACTTTTTGGCCATCGCTACCACTTTAAATGTGTTGATTTTTCTTTATCCAGTTAAACAAATCAGCTATATTAAGGAAAACCATTGAATACATCAGATATCTGCAGAATCAGAATGCTAGATTAAAGCAGGAGAATGCCGCTTTGAAGTCGTCCCACCACGGTCAGAACATTAAAGATCTTTTGGTGATCGGCGATGTCACCCCGCCACGAAGTGACATTTCTTCACCGTCTCATTCTCCCCATCAGAATGAAAGCGATCTGCCTTCTTCACCTGAGTTTGCAGAGGTAATTAATTCTTTTTTGATCAAACCATTGTAAATACAAACTAGCATTATAATATGCAAGGATGAGATCAAGCGAATCCTTTCTCAACTGTATAATAATTGTTAAAATGTATTCCATGTTTGTAGATAAAAGAAGAATGCTACACAGAACGAATAATGGGAGGAATGGGAGACCACAGTCGTCTTGCAATGTGTGCGTTCATGGTGGGACTGCTCGCTTTCAATCCCTTCGGGAATGTCTTCAATAAAGTCTCACCCGATATTTCTTCTGCGTCATACTCGGGCAGGACGTTGAACTCGCTGGAAACTGGTGAGAGAGCAAAATCATATTTTATTACGCGGAAGGAAACATTAAAGACGTATTTTCTATGTAGTGCTTGATTGTTACTCCAACTGCCCCTGTGTCTGTCTTTTCACACACATGTCAACTGTAATTTATGAATGTACATTGAACATATTATATGTTACAGTATTATTGCCATTAATATTCTAAACACAGATATCTTTGGTTATAGTTGGTTTAGTTATAGTCACATTTGGTTTAAACCACCCCCTTTTAAGGAAATTATTTTATTTACTTGAATCGTATGCTGGCTGTCATAATATAGGAATTAAGGACCATGAAATTGGTTTTGTTTTGTTTGGCCTTTTAATAATATGTACATAATTATTGCGTGTTGTACTCATAAAGTTCGGTGGATGTATGTGGCAGCAATGAAATAGGGACTGAGAAGAATGGAGGGAGCTAGGGGAGGTCTTCATCCAGCAGTGGATCGACCCCGGCTGATGATGATGATTGTGTTAACAACAATATTATCGATTAAAATAAAACACAATACGTAATAATAAATAATAATAATCAGGACTGGTTTTGTCCGCTTCAGTGGTACATCGTCATCTGATCATTCCATTGAAGCAGACGAAATCAGTCCTAAATTATTATTAAACTATGTGGAATAAATACTACATATTGCATTTTATTTCAATTAACACAATGTCTTTCCACCAAGAATTGACAGTTACACAACACCATTAAATAAATTCCGAACACCTTTCTTAGTAGTGTTATGCGGTTGAACAAATTGGTTTATTCTTTCAGAGGAATCAAACTACTTCTTATGGATGCCTACTCTATTTTTGTGGATTGTCAATATTGTTATACTCGGTGGTTGCCTCGTGAAGATGCTCGTCTATGGAGATCCTGTCCTCAAAAGTAAATCAAAGCAAACTAACACATTCTGGCAACACAGGAAAGAAGCTGATTATCTAATAGATATGGTAAGTTTGGTTAAAATTGTTGTTATATCAATTATACATGTGTTAGAAGTCCTTTTAAAATTTTCCCTCGTTACGAGTAAAAAAAGTAGGTACATTGGAACCTCGATCTACCGTTCTCGCATAAATCGTTTTCCCGCACGGATCGTTCATTTTTGAAAATACCGCCAAACACCCATAAGAACAATGTTAAGTAAAATCCCACATTAACCGTTTCCCGATTTATCGTTTTCCTCTATCTATCTTCTAAATATTACGGTCCCGTCACAAAAATATCCCAATCGACCGTTTTTGTTGAATATTTTTCATTTAGCTTTCGTAGAATTGTTTATGATACATACAGACCTTTCAGTCGCGTCACTTTGTTTGCACAGGTTGGTAGGCGCTCAGGCTTGTCTCGCATCTCATATCACGAATTTTTGTAAGTCGCAACTCAAATGCCCCACATGAAGAAAACTAGAACTATAGCTAAGAAACTGAAAATAATTCAAGAGGTTTTTTTATTTTTTATATATCCCTCATTTATCGTTTTTTTTAGGGTCCCGTGAAAACCGTAGAATCAGGGTTTCCCTGTACATGAAAACAAGATGTGTAAAATATAATAGATTATTTTTCCTCCCATTGGCCATTATTTGCATACTTAAACATTTCTTTTTTTAGCATTAATTGCAAATGCTAATGTTGGCGTGTTCGCAAGTGCTTGGTTTTCTGATAATATAGGAAGTATGAATGCGTGTGCGAGAGTCAAGTGATGAGATTAGGGAACACCTATTGAAAACACCCGATTTGGTCAGGTTGACCATAGGCTAAATATACTATGCGGTGGACCAACCAAATCAGAGCATCAGTAGTGCTTTTAAGACTCAAATTATACTAGAGCATGTCAATGTCATAATTATTGATTTTTGCATTTTGCTTTTGTTTACTTTTTAGGGGGATCTGGTAAATGCTAGGGTTGAACTTCTCAAGTGTTTAAATGTAGCTGGTAGACCAGTCAGCTCAGGGAAATTCTACCGTTTCACTGGAACGCTATGGGGAGTCATCAGGCAGGCCATTCAAAGAGCACCCGGAGGACGCTGGATAGCCCGCCGTAACGGAGACTTCTTCAATAACAGGTTGCCATCCTATTTTAATTTTAATTCTTGTTATTATTAATTTATTGTGTTCTTTAGTTACTACTACTATGTACTACTAATCAAAACTTTTATTGTGTGGAAGAATATTCACAAATAATAAAGACAGAACTATTTTGATGGAATCGAAAGGAAGAAGTGAGAAAGTGACTCATTTATTTTTTAAAACAAATGAAAATGCAAAAAACTGCATTACTTCATTTATTATTTTCGTCAATAATTGATGTCACTACATATTTTCAGTTTCCAATGCATTTTGTTAAAAGTTTTTACACTATTATTTCAACATAATGATTAATTTCAGCCCCAACCGGCGTGCAGGTGTTCACTGGGCTTCGGAACTGTCTCTGGTGTATCACCGACTGTCACAAGTAGAGCAAGTGTTGTCAGGCGAAGAAGGTTCCGGCTCGACTCTCCCTGTTGTCCTCAGTGCTCTGAACTTGGCGGAAGTCGGCGGAACGTCAGCCCACTTGGCGAATGTTTACGTTATGACCGCACTTGCCATCAAGAATAACACTAAGCCGTTCATGCACTGGCTTAGCAGGTCTATATAAGTTCTCTCACTCGATTCTATAAAGCAATTTCATATTTAGTGTCTGTCTACATGTCTACACTGTCTGAATACATTATCCAAACAAGGTTTTTTCAACTTGATTCTTAACTAATTTGATTGTTAAAACAATACCAATATGTACATCTATAAATATTAGAAACAGTTTGTCCACTTGGTGTGATCAGAATGCCTGTCTCTGATGGATTCTGCCTGGATCAAATTCACATCTGTTTGGATCTATACCACGGACCATCAAAAGTTGACCAAATGGCTACCGACCGTTCTTTATTAAAAAATAAATTTGCATAGATAACCTCTACTTTGTGAAGACCATATGCTCCCGCTTTGGAACGCGAAAAGGACTTTATTCAAATTTAAGAACTTTAGTAGTTTGTTTGCGTACAAGTATGGTTATGATAATGGATACATATTTTCTTTACAGTTACTACTTGTGTTTGGCAAAGCAAGTGTGTTCAGAGCTGTGCGGAGTGACACCGATCCGTTTGCAATGGCTGTTCACGCCTTACGGCCAAAGGTTCTTTGTTACCCAGACGTGGAGCTACACTTCCAAAGACTACAATGTGTCTCTCTTCAGTCAGCTGCCAAATAAAGCTGATCCACTCACCTATGCTATGAGGGTATGTAAAAAATGTAATCTTAACATGAGAAATTGTACTGTTTCAGTATTCCAAAACTTACTGTCTGATTTTTAAAAAAAAGTATGTTTCAGTGACAGCGTTCATTTTTTTCTAACCAATTCATAAGTCTAGATTTCTTTCATTGTCATTATAGGTATACCATTGCGACCTGCTTGAACGGTGTCTACAGACATTGCTGTGTGCTGACGGAAGAAGTTCACATACTCAAGATGTTCTTCAAATGGTCTCTCTCATCACTGACAATGTTTCACCAATCGCTCCTCAGAATATAGGTAAGATTCAATAGCTCAGTTTTTCAAAATTCATTCAAGATAACTGATTAGTCCATAGAATTTGTTGTGATTATTAATATTATTTGGTATTTTTAAGGTTGTTGGGATCCTGTGATGGAATGGTGGTCAAAAATGGTTGGAGTGTCAGCTCAATGGCTTCTGGGCGATGAAAAGGCTGCTTACCATCTCGTTCAACAACTGAAAAATCTACCTGCTTTTCTGGCTATGTCCGAGGATCCCTTGCCAAAGTAAATAATATAATATTATTATCTATGTACTTCAAATAATTTATGTATTTCGTTTGACTTCATATTTTCACAATAGTTATATTAACCCTTCACTGCATAGTGTCGCACATTTGCGACATTTCGATATAGCCAATGCCATCTCTGTAAATTATCAAATAATATCCTTTTTCTATGCCTAGAAAACTATTTTACCATAAACATCCTACTTTACCGATTTTGTTTGGAAATTTCAAGAAATAAATCATTTTTGCATTATAGCCTATGCATTTCTGCTTTGACAGTAAGTTGACAAATTCGTATGTACACAAAAATCCGCATTTGTAAATAAATTAAAAAAATAACGGTGTGTGTACTTATGTACGCGCGTTAGAAGTTATACTTCTTTTGCGTAACAAAATAAAATAATCGCACACCGCGTTAGTCAAAATTCACATCAACCAAAAATATTCAAACAGAAAGTAATTTTACATAAACTAAATATGTAACACCAAACAAAAGTAACATACCTATCACACTTAGCCGGCTCGCACATCACAACTCGCCTCGTGTGCCTAACCGCCATAAATCAAAGCTTCCGAGAACGGGCAGGCGGTGTTCCTTGATAAAACCTCTCACATCTGCCTAGCGATATCGACATTCACCGCAACGCGGCGACAGTCTGGAGAGAAATGGCCGTTTGTGCAGCTGTGCGCTTGCGCGGAGTCGACTTTTTTTAGATACAACATGCAGGCTGTAGGAAATGCGACATGTTGCATCTGCGGATCGTCTCGCATCGCAGTTGCACCGGCCAATCTGCGAAGCTCCATTTGATAACGTTTGTTTCTTGGTTTACGATGACGTCACGTCGACGAATTCGTCGTAAGATGCATGCGGCGAGTTCTGATGTGCGAGCCCACTTAAAAATATTAAGCTTAGTTTTGACAGCTTATCACATATAAAAAGGAGTAGGTGCAATTCACACCGCGAAAGAATATTTTTCACCAGGCAAAATTCTATGGTCACTATGGTCGGTTATGATCACATAATTGCGTGAGACGTCATGTTTCAGATCTGTCAAATAATAAAGTATGATATAAGATAGAATTGACATTTTAATAGCCACATATCAATAAAAACTATAATAAAGGAGGGCCGCTTATTGGAGTGCTGCGGGTTTATTTCTAGACACTTTAACTTATATCACTAAATAAATTATTTAATTATTTCTCGTTTTTATTTTATTTTGGCCAACAATAATAAATTCGTTTCCTAGGCAACGGAACAATTCTTCGTACATATAATAATAAATTCGCTGCCTAGGTAACGGAACAATTCTAAACTATATAATAATATTATACTGTGTAATCGTCACGATTGCATTATCATACTGTGGCGTAAAGGCAGTGCGTTCGGCTGGTAAGCGAAAAATCGTGGTTCAAATCCAATCGAGTGCGATTGTTTTCGTGAGAAAAAATTAATTATGTGTTACATGTCACACGCCAAAAATACACTCTGATCTGATTTTCCAAACACGCCTAAAGAAGTATAACTTCAAAAAATATACAGAAGATTGAAATTGGTTGAATAAAAATATCTACACATCAAATAAGATGTATATATAAAATTTTTATAATTGTTATCATTTGGTTTTGTATTTTGTCATACTGAAATGTAAGATTTCCTAATGTCGTAAATCTGCGATACCACGCAGTAACATACAAAATTAAATGGAATTTTCGAATTTTTTGACACCCAAGAAAAAAAAGTTTTCAAATACAAAAAATCATGCAGTGAAGTGTTAATGAAATTATATACGGTTTATTATTTTTCAGGGCAGTTTTGTCGGCCATGTTGTGCAGAGATTCTCTTCGTTCCGTTTCAACCACAAGCAACCGACAATTATTGGAGGCGGAAGGAAATAATGCCTTGAAGATGTGTGATACCGCAGGAAAACGATTAGCTGATACTGTTGCCTTCTACAATTGCAGGAATCCGGGACCCATCGTTTTGGTATGTATTGTCTAACATACATTAATATCCAAGCACATACAATATTGATGTCTCCGACTTGTATGTATAGTATATTTTTATAATCCTTCTAAAAATAGTATAATGAAGTGTTAAATTTTTTAATGAAATCTGGATGTATGAATATTATTGACAAGCTAAAGTCTCATAAGACTTGTCTTATATGTATTGCAATACTGACAGATGTGTATTGTTTCTCAGCTATTTCAGGTTTTGTGTTGCGATTGGATACTGGAATGTCGCGGAGCAGTATGGGAAATATTGACTGAAGGCAAAACGGCTGCTAGCCCAACTGAACTTGCACTCTTCCAGAGGGATTTGAACTCACTCAAAAGAGTTTCAGAAAATGTACCTGTAAGTTCAAACTGAGATTAACTACATTCCATATTATCAAACTATTTGTTAACGAGTTGTATAATATGTATTGTTTCATATTGCTGGGATTGATTATAATATTACATATGATGCATTATCTCTTTTCAGTGGGCTCTCTCCAGAGTATTGTTGCAAAGTGCAGTGTTGCGGGTGTTGGCAGGTGCTGCTCCAGGTCGTACACAGCAATTGCTTACCACGACGTTGAGACCTGTGCATTTTCGGCCGCCACTTATTTGCGGGAAAGGTAATTATTAATTATTTCACGTCATTTAGTAACTTTTCATTGTGTCAGTTTGTCATAAAATCAGTCTTACCAATGCTCGTTAACAAAAATATGCCAGATATGATAAAAAACTAAGTTATAATTTAAAAGCTAGATTTTCGCTAATTATAAAAAATGTATTTAATATAAATATTCTTTTCATGAGAACGAAGTAGAGATTAATGGTGTGATTTTACGCGATCATCGCAACCGAATTGAATGTACATTCAAATGAGACCGTTTTTCGTTCATCGCACTAAACGCCTTTAACAAATGCAAGTAGGTACTTGCTATCCGATTGTCTCATAAGCGAAAACACCACTTTAGTACTCTAACTAAAACTAAAAATTATTTCAGGTACGAAATTTTGTTGTTAAAAACTAAAATATTGTTGATTTATAAGCAAACCTTGTGTAATAAACATTCTAGCATTTTTAAGTTAAACATTATGCTATCCGTAGTGTCGAAAAATGCTAGATTAAACCCCATACGCCAGATGCATATTCTACGGCTAGATGCCTATTGAAAAATGCTAGATCTAGCAAGAAAATCACTATCTTGGCAACGCTGCATAAATTTCTTTTGTATAATTTTTTGGTATAATGACAATACAATATAATGTCACACAATTTTTTCTTTTATACATAGTTCTTGGCATTAAGTAAAGTGATGGATTTAAATTATTGTTTAGCTTAACAGAATATGTTTTTATTAAAATTATAAATGCATCATAATATCTTCAATACATAAGTTACTTTATACATGCATATTATGTATTATGTTTAGCTTTTGAATAAAGATTTTAAACAAATTATAGACATGAACCATATCAAGTATAAACAACAAACATTGATGAGTCAGCTGGATTACATTGCAATCTATTTTTGTTAGTAAACAAAGGATGACATCTATATTTTTGCTTATTCATTTAATTAAATGATGTTATTTATGCAGACAGGGGATCGTTTGAGTGGGGCGGAGAGGCTGAGCGTGCTGAAGCACTCTTTGTAGCCTGCAAACATCTTCCGGAATCTCTTCTTTCTTCTCCTGGAGAAAGAGTTGGCATGTTGGCGGAAGCCGCCAAGTCCCTGGAGAGGATCGGCCACAGGAAACGTCTGCTCGACTGCTATCATCTGATGAAAAAGCTGGGCTCCACTACCGCACCCATCTAATAATTTATTACCAAATTCTTTCATTTATTGCAGTCAAATTTGCTTATGTTGAGATTATAATATGTCATGGTCGAGCTGAATGAGTTAAATGATTTATTGTATCATTACAAATGAAGCAAAAACATTTTTTTTCACTTATAAGCGATGGTGCCCATAGAACGCGTCGAGCGGGCGAAGTCGGCGTATTAAGTGTTTATTCATAACCATAATCACACGTCTCTCGCCGCGCATTACCCTTCACCTATGTAATAAGCGGCCCAAGCAGCACAAAACAATTATTTTTACAGCGTCTCTCATAACAAAGCAATAAAAATATTATATTATTTCGGGGCTTGTAATAAATATTTACGACGACATTATTCAACCAGCGAAATATAGGACACGGAACAAAGAGTTCCCTTTTATTAAATAATTGCTTTTCGCCCGTCGATCGACGACGCCTCGAGCAGCGTAATTTTGGTAGCCGTGTTCAATGAATGGACTTCTTTGTATTTTCATTAAATCGTATCGCCGAGAAGCGAAAAACGGTGACTCATGCGGCAAGCGGGGCGCAAGGCATCGTCAAGTCCAGTGGGCGCTGGCGTATTTGATTACGTTGTATTTTTGATGATTTACGCGCCACTTGTAGAAATTTTGCGCGAGCACCGCACTCGCTGCGTCAATGGGCTTTATGCCTAAGACCTAACTTATTTCAATATGAATTACTCAACTTCATTAAATTGAACTCAACTTGCTCTTTTTACCTAAAGCTTACCAGTTGGAATTATTATGGATTTTGTTTTTGGTCATTAATCTTGCACTTTTAAAACTAGGACTCAACGGGTAGAATGAACAACCAACCTCTACTCCCAAGTCCATATTATTATGCTCTGCTTATGAGTGAAAATGGTTTTATACATTACATACAATAATCTTGACATGTCTGATTGTATGCTGTTTAATCACAAACTGTACCTTAAAATTACTATTAATAATAATTATTAAGTGTTGAATCTTTATATGCATAATAAACTTATTTTTTGATAATATTTCAATTTAATATTGAATCTATTTAAGTAGTCTCATCCTGGTTACGTTTCATACATAGTTATTTTGTCAATTGCGTTATGTTAGAATAGATAATATTATGTTGACGTTCTTGTGCGATAAAATAATTTACATTAAATTCACAAATCGAGTAATACATTATTATTAAGTGCATTAAAAATTGTAAATAGATCATAGTATTAGTATCTTAAGAAATATGAACAAAAATGTACAACGAAATATTTTATATTATCAAAGGACATTTTTTATGAAATTAATTAATTTAATAAATTATTTTTACTGTATTGAAGACATAGAATAAATTAAAATGATTTACTATATCTGTGTGTTTTTTTTCCTAATTCCATTTGTAGATGTATTTTTATTTCAATTTATAAAAATGCCAACTACTTCGGTGGGTAGCAAAGAGGATTAAAGAGGAATTATGTAAAATTACACTCCACCTTCTAAATTTCTTTAGGCGAGGAAATATGAGGCGCCCGGTTCCAAAAACATTTTTACATTATTTTGAAAATCATATGAACAAAATCTAATTTGTTGCTTCAGAAGATTCGATCCATACATTTATTTCGTTCCTAAAACCGCTATTTACCCCATTTTTACTGTTAAAAAACGTGTCCAGTTCCAAAATCTGTTATATGCATGACCATCATGGTTCCAAAAACCGTTATTTGATTGTCATTTTCCAAAAACCGTTTTATTATATACAAGTTGTGAAGCGATAGAATGATACAGTTCCAGAATCTGCCATATTCAACCTCGTTCTTATTCTTTTCTCATGTTAAACATTTTTAATTTTTTTTTTGAGTGAATCACTTATTATTTTTGTATAATGAACACAGCTGTTTAGGAAGATATTTCTCTGCCGAAAATCAGTAGAAAGCGTACACGGTTCATTGAAACATTGCGTCCCACTGATTCTCATTACTGTAGAAATAGGTCTACCAAATTGTACCTGTCATCTGATTTAAGTATTGCGAATCTTTGGAATGAGTATAATGAATTAGCAATATCTGTCAATTTAAATGTCCAATACAAATATTTTAGAAACATTTTCGTTATTGATTATAATATATCATTTAAGTCACCGGGAACCGACATGCGCTCGGAATGTATATCATTAAAAGAATGCATGAAGGGACCGTCATTAGAAGATGAAAAAACCGAGCGGGTAGCACAGCCGATATTATTTGAGTAATGATTTAGCATGCTGGGCTCATATGTCCAGCATGGTTGCTGTGAGACACAAGACTGGGCGGGACAAAGGATAGAATGAGACAGGAAAACGACTGAAGCGGTTGCATTTTTTCGTATGGCCGTCTGAGACATGACTATCTGAGTTATATTAAATCTATGGAAAAAAACATTATTATCTGCTAAATTACAAGTACACTATACGATTTCACAACATGCCAAGGTACATCCAAAGCAATTTATTCAAAACAAGGATTCTGTATACAGTTACATTTGGCTAGAAAACGAAAGACCCAAAGGTTCTAATGAAATTACATCTGCTCTGTATTACTTAATTGTCAAAACTTGATTTAATTTTAAGAGTAGAGTAGTTTTGCGATGGGTGTCCTGGCCAGAACAAAATTTCGGCTATGATTTGTATGCTTAACTACTAACTGGGTGTTTAAAGATGCTCCCAAAAATGTTAAAGAAGTAAGTCTTATATTTCCGGTTGTTGGCCATTCGTATCTTCCACCAGATCGTGTTTTTGGCCGAATTGAAAAAGAAATTCGTAAAAAAAGAAGTTATTTTCAAGCCACAAGATTACGTTGTAATTATTGAGAAACCAATAGAAAAAATCTTTTTGAAAAAAAAATAAGACGCCCGGCAGGAAACGACCGGTTCTAAGTGTTTGTCTTGGTGAAACAAAAGTAACAATAAGGCAGCTTAGAATACTACTTCGTTGCTGGGTTTGTTTTCTCAAGAACGAATACTTAGAACCTTGTAGTATTAGGCTCGCGTAATAACGACAAACTTTAACTATTGGCCTTTTAATACCTG
This sequence comes from Rhyacophila brunnea, assembly GCF_057557595.1. Classification (NCBI taxonomy): domain Eukaryota; kingdom Metazoa; phylum Arthropoda; class Insecta; order Trichoptera; family Rhyacophilidae; genus Rhyacophila; species Rhyacophila brunnea. The sequence goes on from NW_028233350.1 coordinate 28,242,279, forward strand.
CTCATCAGTGCTCTTCCAAATCAAAAAGAGCAAAAAGCAATAAGGCGGATTTTGGAACTGGACGTCTCATATTTAGCTCCAATTTTATTATATTTTTCTTTTATAGTTTTTTTTTTAGTTCTATCCTTATTTTACATTATTTGTCATTTTGTTTAAAAAAACTATTTTTTAATTTTAATTATTTTTTATAGTAGGTACCTTAGTATGTACCTAGCAGCATTGTTGGTGTTTATTTTTACTGACATAGACAATATACATTTTGAAGTATAGTCTATGATTTTGAGTCAATTTCAATTGTCTATGGTTTAATTTTTGACACTTTTGACAGTATAATAGCCATAGACTAATATACTTTTATAATAGTCTATCTATGGCATTGACATCGTGTCGCAGGAACATGTGGGATTGTTTATTTTGTTAAGTTTGAAGTAAAATAGAAGTTTAACGTTTCTTTGCATATAGGATCACAATATTGAAACTCATATTGTATACAATAAAGCATTAATATGTCGTCGTGGAAGAATGCGGCTAAATCCAACCAAAAAACTCACCGGGAAAGGCATCAGCCCGAAGCGAGGAAGCACCTAGGACTCCTCGAGAAAAAGAAAGACTACGTTAAGCGTGCCTCAGATCATCACGACAAAGATGCCACATTAAAGCTCTTGAGTAAAAGAGCGCTAAATAGAAACCCTGATGAATTTTATTACCACATGATCAATTCGAAGCTCAAAAAAGGGGTTAGTATTATGATTGATAGACGCTATCTTATTATAATAATATATTCATATAAATCAGATACAATTTTAGTATTCATATATTTACCTCTTGGGACGGCTTACAGAGTAATTTCTATCTAAGAAGTTTTGTTAAAGCAATCTAAATTCAGCAGCGATTTTCTCCTAGGATGCAATGATTTTGCATGGTGTTTTACAGTATTTCGACAGCTTATTGAAACTTCATATCCGTGTGAAAATACAAGGAAAAATTGTCGTAAATTTGTTACAGCACCGTAAATACACACAAACTTACGGCAACTGCCCGTAAATCTAATTTTCAACGTAAGATTAATGTTGATAACGAATGTTGATTCGATTTGTTTATTTTTCTTGATATGTCTATCCTAATGTGATAACTGACACAACCAATCATAGATACATTCAAGTGGTCCACCACCGAAATTTGTTAAAAGCACAAACTTTAATTGAATGTATATTTAACAAATACCAATAAACGTCTCCATAACAGAAAAGCGTATTTCTCATAATACTTCTTAATTGATACACAATTGAACTGTTATAGCAATCCCAAATGTGTATTTACAATGCAGGCCTATAAATAGCTTTTGTAATCCACAATAGTACGAATCATATATGATTGTGTTTAATATCGCTAAACTGCCAACTAGGGATATTTTAAATATTTCTTTTTCAAATTGATGGGTATCAAATATGAGGCATCGGTGTTTGTATGGTTGTTCCATTTCTCTTTCATCGTCTAGTAGTTGAACGAATGACAACAATCAATCCTCAACACAAGTGTGTTAAAATAACTCCACTTTGTGGGAGTGTCTATCTGTGGTCTTCGACTAAATTATGACAATGCAATGTTGGCTATTTTGAAATTGATATACCTATCTACAAGGTTTTCTAAGTTTGTTTTGGTGTTTGAATTCTGGATGTGATTTATAATCAATGGCATCTTACAATCACCATAAAGACCACAGATGGGATTACAATCTTAATTCTTTAATATAATATTTCTTGTATCTACTTAGGTTTTAGCTGGTCAGTATTTTAAATTTAATGTTGATTATAGGAACATCATGAGATTGAAAAAGATGATGAACATACACCAGATCAAATAAAGTTGATGCAAACACAGGATTTAAAATATATCAACATGAAGAGGACAATCGAGTCAAACAAAATCAAAAGGCTGCAATCCGAACTACACATGATTGACTCCGCAAACCAGGTGGCCAATTCTCACATCTTCTTTGTCGATGACGAAGCGTCCAAAAGAAAATTCGATGTGGTGAAGCATCTGGACACGCATCCTTCTCTGTTGAAGCACAGGACCAACAGACTAAAGATGTCAGATCTTGAGAAATTGAAATTACCAGAAGTCGATAAAGAAGTAAGCAAAAAAATTACTTATTACTGATTTGCGATAAGTTTAATAAGTGACCAGTGATTTGCGCTTGTGTTATGGAAGTATATCCAAGATTTCGAAAAAAAATATCCTGCTTTCTTTTTATCTAGCTCTTCCTCTCAGTTCTTAGATGTTCTCAATGACATCGGCAAGTCGTAGGTCTACTCTGTGTTGTCATATTTGAACCTTTGTACCACTATGTGTATTCTCCTCTTTAACTCTTTCTTTTACCTTAAGTTGAGCAAGCCCATTTTGTTTTTTATTTCTTAGCAGTAGGCTATAATACAACTTACTCTTCAATTCTTCATTATTTTTGATGATCTCTCGGAGTAATAAAGAACATTTACTTAGTTCCTCCTAGTAATCCAGCACTGTTCTTATAATATCATGGTTTTTGTCTTATACCTGTATTCAATATTTTGCTCTACATTTTCACATCATTTTTACATCCATTATTGCATGAAAATGTTGGGCTCAGTTCTCTTGAATACAGGCAATTTTTTTCAATCCAACAATCCAATCACTAAGTAAAAGTACTAAATTATGTTATACTAATCGAGTTGTGGGCGTCGATGATGGTCGAGCGAAAACATGTCGACTTATAATGTCGTGGGTCCCAGGTTCGAATCCCGGGTTTGACAAATTCAAATGTTATTTTACATACTCTGACTCTTAGGTTGAGCAAATAGCTAATATTCATTCACGAAAACAAAAATCTATACAACTTCCACCCTGTGGAAGCCCATATGACTCTCCGCTTGGCTGTCATGGGCGTTAGATAGGTTTTTATAATATTTAGCATTTTGCATGAATATATTTTTTTTCAATTTGGTAAATGAAAGGAAACTACCATTTTCATTCCAAGATTAGTACGCATGGGCATCCACAGGGTAGAAATTTGGTGTATGGTAGTTAATGGTTTTATTATGATTTGTAGGCTGTAGCCGTAATGACGCAGAAACGGGATAAAGCTTACAAAGAATTAGCAAAGAGAATCGACAGAGAAAAGGAGTTGACCGTAATTCAACAGAAAATGGAATTGAAGAAACATCTGCACGACAAGAAAACGAAAAAACCGAAGCGTATTAAAGCCGGAACGAAGAACTCTGCACCTATTTATAAATGGAAATTTGAAAGGAAACGATAATATTACTCAGTTTATAAATAAAATGATACATGTAAATTTTCAGAAAATAATTTATTTATTTTCAAATACATTTTGATATAGAATTTTGTGTTTCTTTCCGTTCATGCACATTTTCATTAAATATGAATTATTGTCATACATCATCAGTCAATCTTTGGTATCAGAGGCGCTACAGAAGATCACCGTGTACCTCTCAATATTACTTTTAAGATCTTTTTGCAAACATTGCATAACTTTTCAATTTAAATTACGCTACACAATACTTGACAATAGTTATTGTTATTACATATAAAATTGGTGTATGTCCAAGCAGCACAATGTTTACATAATATGTTTTTTATGTTTATTTAAAGTCTTCTTCACACTGTGCTGAATCGACATACTTAATAATAAATCTGACAGCTTCATCAGTAAATAATAGGGATTAATTAATAACAACCAATTCTTCACGATAAGCATCATGAATTCCTTTCAAAAAATGAAAAGAGTTAAATAATAGTCAACTTAATAATAATGAAACCTTTGATCCCATTCCAAAGATTTTAGCAATTTATCTTTTTACTGTTTCGGATTTTAAAGTTCGGTTTCATGTCTTTAATTCTAAAGGATTATATCACATTGTTTATCAATAGGCTATCACCGATTTTAATGATATACGACTCGTGATCACAAACATAAGTCACCGACGAATATATCATTGTGTTCCGAAACATTCGATTGTTACACACAATATGAGGAATAAATTATTGAATTCAATCCTTAACTTTGATTGCATCAGTGACAATAGTGTACACCTATTTAAGAATATATTTACTAAAACTACAATTAGATTTATTTATTAGGATTCAGATTAACATTAATTTCGTTTAATACAACGAAATTTTACAGTACACTTTGTCATTTTTAAAAATATTTTTGATGTTGATACAATTTTTTAAGCCATTTTTAATTGCTGAAATTCAATATAATACTGTTTCACATTAGTATTTGGATCTATTCTTAAAACTGTTTACAAATTATTCATATTTATTACACATTTTCTGTAATTTGAATATTGACAGCCAAGTTTCAAAAAGTAAACAATTTCAAAACGGCTCACTAAAGCCAATCTGGAAGACATCGGTAGTGGATTTAAACATTGTATAATCTCATATCACTTTAATTGTCTTTGAGCAGAGGGGTACATGCACGAGAGAATCTTTCGCACCCTTGTATGCTTAACTTAAACTAAATCACATTGTTGTCATCTACCACAAAACACATTTGTGTACAGGATTCATGGGAGATCCCAGCGGACATTTCCAAGCGTCAGAAAACTCTTTAGAATTACTAAGCGTGCCGATGACTCGAATCTTGTTTGGACTGTGGACACCTTCCACTATTTTAGACTTCAATGCGCCTACGGTTGAATTTCCACACCATATCTAGAAATATAAATAATATATATTTACATATTAACTAAAGATAAGTTTGCAGTCAACATAACCGTCTTCTACATCTGATATACCTATTTTAAGAATTATTTATCTTAAGAATTTAATATTATACTCTCCAATTCTATAAAATATAAATATCAAGGCTTATATTGGCAATATCTGCACATGGAATCATGTATGTAATTAACTAATATGTAGGATGAATCTGAAATTATAGTGGAATGTCATAGTAGTAGAAGTGTGAAGTTCTCTTCAAATGAACAAACAATGGCAAGTCACTAGAGCTAGGTCCTGTTTTTGCTTCAATTTAATACCTATACGTAGGCTACTCCATCACTAGAAGAAGGCAGTTTTTCAACATCTTTGGGAATAATAATTCCATAGTACGATAAGTCAAAAATTTCAGTTTTGAGTTATGTTGGCCATTATAGTTTATATCGCTCCTGTTCAGTTCCACAAAATTACTAGTTGTCCTCGTAGGGCTGATGTTTTTATCACTTTTCTACAAGTCAGTTTCTTCTTCGGCCATATCCGCCGCTTAATTGGAGCATATGGACACCATGCGGCGCCTCCAAGAATCCCTGTCGCTCGCCAGTCTTCTTGCTTCGTTCCAGGTCAAACCAGCATCCCGTAGCTCCGCTGTATTCACTCTATAGATAGTATTTAGCGGCCTTCCAGTACGCCGGAATCCGGTTGGCTTGAAGAACAGGCAAGCCAGGTTGAGATTCTCTTCTGGCATCCGCAGCACGTGGCTGAGCCAGGTCCAACATCGCCTTTTCACTCTCAGCATGATGAGAGGCTGCTTGGTGCGTTCTCTTATGTCCTCGTTGCTCCTAAAGTCATACCACCACCACACACCCAGTATCCGTCGCAAACATCTGTTTTCGAAGCTCAGTATACGGTTGCTCTGAGCCTTCGTAAGGTGCCATGATTCGCTAACGTAAAGTAGCACCGTCAGAATGCAAGCGTCGAATAGGCGGTATTTGGTTTTCAGTTTTAGTTTAGGTGAGTCAAAACTTTGATCAACCATTACTCAAAACTACTAATTCCTAGTTGTAGCACTATGGAATTGAGCCATCGATTATTACATATAATCATGGTCCCCACATCTTGAAGCGGGCCCCGACATTGTATCCCAGGAGGTAAAATGAAGGGTATACCATGTGCTTTTAGCGTTTGTTTTATATATTTTTAAATAAATTCACTTGAATTGTTCAAAAACGCGCGTTAACATAATTTTACTCCCTACTTTAATTATAGTTTGTCAATTTATGGTTACGGCCGTATGTTGTAGCTTAACCATTGGGGAATGCCAAAAGAAATGGCGTATTTCAAAAAAACACTACCTTATTCTTAGGTCAATAATTATTATAAAGCAATCATTATTCATAAGATGTTTATCACACTTGAATGGTCAAAGACATAGCTTATAATAAATATCTTTAGAATCATCTTCAAATGTGTTAATCTTGCCGATTTTTTGGATAATAAAATGCCTAATTCTTGTCAAATTTGGGATCACAGAGATTATCAATATATTTTTTTATCGTGAATATTTTACAAAAATTATCTCGTAATAAATTATACTAATGGTTTTATAAATGCGTTTAAAAATTAATAAATGTAAAAAATCTTAACACCACTGCACAGTTATGTACCGAAATATGACTATATTCTAAAACATTAGAGCGAGAGGTTTCAAAGAATACTATTTTATGTAACAAAAATACTTTATGCAGTCATCAAATGTTTAAAATAACTATAAAGGATAATAAGGCTTCAAAATTATATAAATAGATTATCTACAACGTTTAAGGAGTGTCCAGGATAATGGTTTGAAAATACAATAAAAACTCAATTTTGACCTTCGACGAGCATGTCCCCCCTTAAGGCAAATGGAGCCTTTTTTACTATTAGAGAAAATTTGTAGTGTGTTTATCTTGCTTAATGTGGGTCCCTCATGGGCCTGCAGCACGATCCAGGCTAGAGGCCTGTCAGAACCCCCTCCCCCACCCCACCCCTCCTTTTATAAAGGCCATGCATATAAGTATAGTGGTGTTTACCTGTGCAAAACCTAAGAAGAATAGTTGTCTAGGTGTGTAATTTTCCATACTGGGCAGTCGATCTCGTTTCACAGATGAGTTTCTTGTAGTATATAGGTTATACGCATTTAGGGCTGCTCGTAAACCTCCATTATCAGCAATGTTTTCACCTTGAGTATTGAATCCGTGCACCTGTAACATTGGTAAATATTTATTTTGGATTGTTTTTATCATAAGGCTTATTTCTGTACAATTTATTAGGTAATATAAAAATATATGTTTTGATTACATACTGTATAATTGGGTAGCTGGGCCATATGATATTGATTGTACTGGTCGATAATACATTGTACTTTTCCATGGTAATGCTCTAAAGTCGCTGCAGACCACCATTGTTTTAAGTTGCCATTTTCATCATATCTTCTCCCTATAAAATCCACAATAAATTTTAATAAACATCTTTCTACATAGATGTCTTGAAATGGGTCTTAAAATTATTAATAGTCATACTGTGAAGTTAAAGGTGTACAAAAATCCTGTATGCAATTAGTAAACATTTTCAAACCTTGATCATCAAATCCATGTGTCACTTCGTGGCCCATTATTGCTCCAATAGATCCATAATTTATTGCCCTAAAAACAAAAACAATTTAATACGGCATTGCAATTTTATTTAGTATTTGGCATTATTCAAATGCAGAATAGCAATACACAAAATCATCTGTTTATCAAATCAAGCATCTTTGACTCTATTCTGTAGTAATTCTAAAACAATTACTTCATTGAAATAGAAAAACATTCTTTGAATAAACAAATGAAATAAACAGCTGTTTCTTAGCCACCATTTTGTTTTTCAAACAGATCAATTAAACCCAACTGGCAATTAATAGTTAGAATCATACAAAGTTTCCTAGTTTCAGGAGTTAAATGTGAATTAAAAAATCGTTTTTCTACTTTTAATTTAATCTTACACCTCGAAGAATAGAAATTGTTATTTAATATATTGATGATATATGTACACATACTCAATTCCATTCCCGTAAAATGGTGGCTGTAGTATTCCCGCCGGAAACGCTGAAAAATAAAAGAGTGTATACACGTTAGGTACTACAATAATATCATTTTTATATTATTTATCATTTGTCATATAGCGTCATATACTCACTGACAGAATTGAGTGTAGCCGAGTAGTAAGCATTTACTGTTGTCGGAGTGGCCACCCATCTACGAACAAAAAAGATTATAATATTAATACACTCATTTTGTATCCATGACATTAGTATAATTATTGTTTATTTTTTCCAAATTACCCACAAGGCCTATTTTAGTTATCATTATTGGTAAATTTAATTAGAATTAACGTTGTATGAAATTTTACCTATTTCTGTCCGGAGTTAAACGTAAACTTTCCAAATTCTTCCGTACCGACTCATTTGTAAGTTTTAGATATGTGTCAAACAATTTCCCATCGACAATTTCGGTCTGAAAGAAAACAATTATTTAATTAAATGAATAATATTTACAAAATATGAGTTGTAGTATTGAACCTCGTTAAACGAAGCGCAGATATCACTGAGCTTCATTTAAAACTTTGCTTAATTGGTAACTTACATTAGTCAGCATCCAATGAATGTAGGTTAAAGTCCTGCTGGCTACAAATATTTTACTAATATGTATGTGTGTTTCTGAGGTGTACAATTAAGTATGTTCAATAATGAATAAATGTTGTTTATTATTCTTGTAATATTCTAATAACAACAATGTTTCTTACCTTGTTATATTTAGCATCAAGTTGCGACGGAGTTAATAACCAGGCGGGGAATCCAACGTAATTCCTGATGGCCTTCAATTTACTCAAAGTCTTCAACCTGGTTGTGTTGTCCATCCAGTCCAACTGGGTAACGGCTTCAGAGAATGCTTGTCGCACATCTTCCAGCATTTCTATTGACTGGAAACAAACAGTATAATGAGATCATCCAATTCTTTTTTAATACACTGATTCGTGTGTTTTACTGGTTACTTCCTCCAGACAATAATAAATTTTTAAAGCAATTTCCTTATTGCAGACATTTCATATAGATACAGTATCATTTCCCTCCTTTCTATCGAATAGCTAATCACCGATTGATAGCATCCATCATGCAAAATTCGAAATTGTTAAAGGACAGTCTCACCCGCAGTCTCTACTAATTGGTATTGTGAGATACATAAATTTGAAAACTACTAGATTACTAAATAATCAACACCAATTCTATGAGAGAAAACAACTTTGTTACATTAGTACAAGAAAGAAAAAATAACCATAAAACCTTACCCGTTCTCTGGACTTCTGGTCGAAATGTTGCCTCACATAAAGATAACTCAGCGCAATGCCAAAGTTTGCGTTGACATTAGCAGTGCATCCCTTCCACCGAGGAGTCCGCTGTTGCAAACCGAATACTTCTTTTGAGAAGGTGAATCCCAAGTCACGGAAGGAAGTCAAAGTTAGCGGGGCAATTGTTGAAAATATACTCCACCATACAAATTTATCTGCAAAGTTAAAAGGACAAATTAGTAGACACTGACATACATGTTGTCAATTTGGCCTGATATATCGTCGGTGTTTTGTAAAAAGGGCGAATCAACCATTATGGCGAAATCGAGATTTTAATGAAAATACAATATGTACCCCACTAGCTTTGTTGTGTAAAAACAGCGAATTTTTATCTCCACAGGAAAGTACTTAAAAACGATAATCGACTAAAATTAAATTAATTAAAATTACGAAATAAAAAGCAAATATGACATATTAGGCCTTTTAAAATATTATATAATAATACCTATTATAATGACAGTATTCTTCCTTTAACTTCCAAAAGTTAAAAATTAATAAATTAATAATTATTAAAAAAAAAGTAGCATTTTGGTTAATTCGCCCTTTTTACAAAACACCGACGATATAAACACTGCATTGGGAAGAATGGCACTATTTCCTGTAGGAAAGTTTCTAGGATAGTCTTTTGACATTACTTTCCTTATGTAGCAAAGAATATTCGTTTATCCGGTTTATCGTTTAATATGGAATAGTTAATAGATGAATAACTGTACGCATATGGCAGAATGCCCACTTCTGAAGTCAAGGGTTCAAATCCCACATCGATAAAATTCACATATTATTTTTCAATATATATTTAGATCCTGAGCATGGACCTAACAGGTTGAGTGACTTTTTAAGAACAATGTTTCATAAAAAAAATATAGATTAAATTATTAAAGTACCTATAACCACTGGATCACTGGCTGCCAACATCAAGGAAAGTTTTTGCAGGTATGGTAAATCCATTACTATCACTCTATCCTCTTCAGATGACAAAACAATGGTTGTGTTTTGGAATGCGTGTTTTAAGTATTCATTCCACCGCATCTGTGAACATTTAACAAGAACGTTGTTATAAAATAGACAAGAATATTGATTTTGAAATACCATTTAATTATTTAGGGATGTCAGCGAAAGATAAAGTATCGTTACTACCTCTATTGTATCAAAAGAAGAGTAATATGTAGTACTTTTTTTGCATCCCTCTTCTTGTTCTTCATCATGGCTGAGAATAGCGACCTGGATAATAACATAAATCATCTATCGGCAAGTATTCTTTGCTGCTCGGGTCCATCCCACTCAACATTCACTGATAAGCAGAGCTTTATATTAAGATATAGTGTACCTAATAGGTATTAGAGACATTGATGTGTAATTATTAGACATGCAATTAAATACAATCTACGTATTGAAATGTACCTTTGACTTGAGGTAACAATATAAATTGTTTTAAAAAACAAATGTTATCTTACATGTATTGTGTCAGAGTAAAGCCATCAGATTGACTGGTAACTAATAACAGTAATAGCCATTAGTAACTAATTCATTACAAACTATCTCGATATTTTTTAACGCCAAAATCACAATAGGGTAATTTGTTTAGATATAAATAAAAAGGATTTAAAATAAAAATATTTTTTAGCGTGGAGACATTAAACAAAACATTTCACCAATAAAAAATATAACACATAGGTAGGGTAACTCATTAATTTTATAACAGCTATTCTAATGAAAATACTAATAAATGTAATTTTTCAGTAAATTCTATTCGTCACTAGATGTCCCTTGTACCCATTAGGTACATGGTAATTTATTCATCGGTTACGCAAGAATATAATGTCTTAAGCTTGCCCTCCATTTTTTTATCAATCCAACCTGTTCCAGATTGTAAATAGGTTAGATACTATCTCTATGTCAGAGGCCAAGGAACTCTTTCGGGTATTACCCAAAAAAATATTTGTTTTATATGAATCGTAGTTTTGATAGGTTTACCTATAACTTTTTATTTATATTTTGGGCCTTCATTGACTTAACTTGACTTCAAAACTTTCAATTCCATCCATTTTGGGTAATTTACCCGCTCTATATACACCTCACAGTCTGTTATTCGGAATTCCTTAAGTTGAAGCCTTTACTGAGCCGTATTTAAAGAGGCACCTAGCGGAAAAATACGAAGCTTGCAATTTGAGATTTTTTTTTGATAAAGCTTCAATATTGGGACCATACATAAATAAAATTTGTTATAAATAAAAAGGATTTCAAGTTATACACATTTATATTTTTTATAAAAATCGATGTTTTTTAAAAAGATATAAAAAATATTAAAACTATGAATTAGTCAAAAATCTCTTAGGTGATGCTTAGAAAACTTAATATACAAAATTTTAATAATAAATATGACCATAAAATATAATATGTAATAACAGGGTGCGGTCCGATTCAACAAATTCACATTTTATTACATTTTTTACAATTGTAAGTTTATCTTTGACTTAAAATAAAAAATATTTTTCTTTTTAATGTTTTCAGATACATATTTATTCATTAATACAGTTTAAATTGTAAATTATCAAAAAAATGTCTCAAATTGCAAGCTTCGTATTTTTCCGCTAGGTGCCTCTTTAAAAAAGGCTCAGTAAAGACTTCACCTTAATAATATTGGTAGTCATCATCATCATTCATATAATAATAATTGATGAGTCATACTTACATCTTTCCAAGCTTCTGGTCCACCGTTTGCCCCCTCAATCAACTGTGCGACACTCACTTCGTGGAACAAGTGCTTACCACTTCTTCGTACTTCTGATGGAGTCATGATCTGGAATTAAAATTAGATAGATCTAAATTAGTTAACTTATTTGTTGATAACAATTTAATAATGTCGATCTCTATGTCATTAGCTGTGCCAACTGATAAATACACTCGTATCTATGAGGTTGTATTTATTACTGCTACAGAACTCTGCGCGTTATCTTCGTTTATAAACTTTAATATTAATCATAATTATTACACACATATTAATATTAAAGAAAGACACCCATTTTGTGTCAGTTTTATTGATCTATCCATGCATCTCAATTCCATGATGTTTAGTGCAGTGTATGAAATACGTATGCTCAGCGTTGGTTGAATTGCACTGCACCAGTCATTCCCGAGAAACTCGACACAAATACAACCAATGATCAACAAACATATATTTTTTAAATCCTGGTTTCGATAATGCAAAAGTTTCTTCAACGCGTTTGATGTCACATAACTGCATCTTTCATAACAATAAATTACTTACACATAATTTATAAATAATAAAGGGCTCATACCTCAGCTAGACTTGTGCTGAAGCTAAGAATATCCTCAGCAAATTGATCAGCATCGGCAGTTGGCTCATATGTCCGGATCATAGCTTGAATATATTTCTTGTACTGGTCAATCTCCGTCAAGAACTTCTCGGGGTTAATCAGGTATCTTTCACTAAATCCAGGAGATACTTGCTCGATCTGAAAATAATAATAATTGACCATGCTATTGTAATATTCTCTTGTGTGTCCAAATTATACGACTAGTTTCTAACTCTGTCACGATGATGGGCGCCTTTGAAATGTTAGTTACGAGTCGGTAGTTTGAATCGTGGACAGAATAAGACATATTAATGTATTCATCGGACGATTGGTTGTGGCGCCATTATAGAACGATAAGTCAATGGTCAAAACGCTCACACATCATAATGTTATTATGTGTAACAAATAATTATTCACCAGATAGGTATGTTGTGATTATTAATATTTCATACTAGTTTATGTAGGTATTAATTGTACTTACACAGTATCATTTATTTATACATATTTTAAAACATCATAATCATCAATTAAGGGCGGACATGCTCAGCGTGGGTCAAAATGGAGCTTTTTTTTTCTATTTTCAAAGCATGATCCTGGACATACCTTAAACGTTGTAGATAATCTATTTATATAATTTTGAAGCCTTATTATCCTTTATACTTATTTTAAACATTTGATGACTGCATAAAGTATTTTTATTACATAAAATAGTATTCTTTTAAACCTCTCGCTTAATAAATGTAAAAAATCTTAACACCACTGCACAGTTATGTACCGAAATATGACTATATTCTAAAACATTAGAGCGAAAGGTTTAAAAGAATACTATTTTATGTAATAAAAATACTTTATGCAGTCATCAAATGTTTAAAATAAATATAAAGGATAATAAGGCTTCAAAATTATACAAATAGATTATCTACAACGTTTAAGGTATGTCCAGGATCATGCTTTGAAAATAGAACAAAAGCTCCATTTCGACCTACGCTGAGCATGTCCCCCCTTAAGACTGATATTAAAATCTATGCATTGTTTATTCTTGATTTAAAATTCATATGAGATATTCTGAGAAATATTAACTAGGTATAACTTGAAATACGACCGCCGCGTCGTTACCTGCGAGATTGGTCGTGTAATTGTCATTATAAAAATGGAGTTCATTTTCCGGATATTTTTCGAGCGTTTTGGTTCGTAACATTTCCAACTTCAAGGCCTGTGGGAACTCCAGTTTTTTGAATACTCAATTGATTAATTAAGAAAATTTATATTGAAATCTTTTTTCATCGTTTTAAAGTCAATCAGATCTGTATTGCTTTTCAATGACATCTTTGTTCAACCAACAGTGACAGACAGATGGGAAAGTGATCTGGAAAATACCTTTGCTGCACATCCATTGATTAATTATCTCGTTTATGTTTATTATTATTATTATTAAATAAAGTGTACTACTGTTACAACACGTACATAAAAAGTAAAATGAAATTTAGTGTTACCAATTGAACAGCTCTAAAATAGTCGTGGGGAACTTTTTATAAGTAATTCAATTTATGTTATATCTCAAAGGTTTCGAAAGAAATTAAAAACTCCACACTTAATGCAAAACACAATAAGCATACCTAGTCATTTGATACAGTAGGTACACACCAAAAATAATGAAAACCGATAGGTAGGTAGGTACTCAGTATGTTGTAAATCTGTGGTAAGGGCCAGAGTGATGTGTGAAGGTCGAAATTGAATAATGTTGGGTATCTTTGCGAGCTTAATTTAGATAATATAGACTTTGTAGGAAAAGCGTATATGATACCACGCCTTTCCTCGTCTTAGAAATTAACATTTAATTACTACATAAAATATTATTAATACCATAAAAATTATGTTGTAAACGACGTTGTGGTAAAATTGAGAATAAAGCCATATTTGGTACCTACGTCAAAAGTCAGTGGTTATAACACTTTTTTAAATTATTTTTTTCCGACCATGTCCGATCCTAATAAGATCATATGGGCCTGCCTCCACAGAGTAGAGGTTTGTATTAACAGATTTTGTTTTTTATGAGAAATGGATGTCAGCCACTTGCTCAACCTATTAGGTCCATACCCTGACTCACACACAGATTGAAAAATAATATCTGTACTTGCCAGACCCAGGATTCGAACCTGGGACCCACGGCGTTATAGTCCAACGCTTAAGCCGCGCGGCCACCGTGGACGTTTAAATTATTACTTTAATATAATTACGTATTATAATAATTATCTTCAATTTTATCAAATTAAACAGATTATCGTCAAATTACTCGGTAAATTATTCAATGGAGTTAGTAATCGACTCGTAATTTTGGAGAAATTACAACATTTTTCGTTTCATGTTTGCCTTATATATACTGTCATTTTATATACTATTATATGTTTACAGTTTTACATAATATTATATTCTGAAATTCCATATTTTCTATTCAAACAATGTAAATATTATACGAGTACTATGAACTGCTAGGTACATTTAGAATTCAGATTCCTCGATACGATTCTGCCTACCTATTAATTACACACAATCTGAGCCTATGACGATATACAAATATAATGTTAATAATTTGCATCTTACCACCAAACGATTCCGTGACGTATTCCTCACGTCTTCGCTGACATGGAGACCAACAAGTGCGCTAAGTCCAAGAACTCTTCGAGCTCTTCCAGCCACCTCCTGCCAGTGCACCCGACTGGCGTCATCAGTTGAGTTGGTAACTTCAGAAGATCCGTTCGTTTCCTTGGCGGCTGGTGGAGAACCGCTCGCGCCGACGGAGATCAGCGTTTTTCTGATTGGCTCCACGCCGTCTGCTTCTATCTGACCTGAGAACAATTATATACTTTTTTCTAAGAATCCGGCATTTATTCATTGATCAAGTGGTATGTGATGTGCATTAAATGTATTAAGTATATGAGTAGTGCTATTTATGTATGTCTATAGCGGCCTACGATTTTCGTTCGTAATTGATTCATGAAAATGTGTTCGAATGTTGTATGTTCGAAAGTAGAGGGATGTAAAAAAACATCAAAAAGTGTACTTTAAAACATTTATTTATCAATGGGTATAATAAAGTTAACGACGCGTTTTAGCAAGCAGGTGTTTTCTTTATGAATTTGTCAAGAGTTGAATACCACCCTTTTATGTATTTGAGAAGGTGACGGGGAGTCGAGGAGAGAAGAGCGACTGCACGGAAGCGCACCGTTTTTGCATTATCAACAAAAATCTAAATTTTAAGAAATGTACGAAATAGCGAATTATTGTGCGAAAGTAGAATGTTTGAAAGTCGAGGGCCACCTGTATAGTAGTTATTAACCTATTACAATATTGTTTTCTTTAAATGTGACGGGTAATTACTATAGTACCTACGCTAGTATGACGCGTTAATAAAAAGGACATTAAATGTACTTATGAAGGTATGTAAGTAGGTGGTCAGGAAAAAATACTGACGCATTACCTACATTTTATCGTATTTTTTTCAAATATTTGTTTGAATGACTTATTTAAATTTTGATGTAATGTGAAATATACACAGCCAAGCAGTTAAGTTAAATAAAGCTTATGTTCAGAAGAGAAAATACCCATTCACAAATTGACATTGTTTTATAATGAATCATACAAATTTATATTAAGCCATTCGATAAAAAATAACAACAACACGAAACGAACATCAAGATGTTTTGCAATAAGAAAAACTGGTGAAATTATCAAAATAAAACCATTTTCATAGTCCGACGAGCATGGCTATGGCTGTGACTATGTCGAGTATTGTTTCGCTCTGCTATCAATCATTGTTATTATTTTTAAGGTGTTACAAAACATGTAATGAGAACAGATCGTCTATTACTCAATTTGATTCTAACTTATTTCAGTTTTGTATTTCATTTTTTAACCGATGAAATGGAACTAGGAAAGTTTTCAATAGGTACGCAATTTTGACGCATAAATCAATTGATGAAAATATATTATTAATAATATATTACGCAAAAATAAAATGATCTTTATATATTATGATCTAACGCTAAGACAACGTTCACTTATTATACTGCGTACTATATATAAAATAATTGACTCATTACTTGTATATAAAAATTACGTAATATAATTAAAGGATATGGCTGAGAATTCTTAAAAAAAATTAAGATAAACAATTTTGATACTCCATTCCCGAGTTTTTATTACAAAAATTCGAGAATCGTATTTCTTCATACGTTCGAAATGTCGAGTATCTTTTGAACATAATACTGCATTTGAATTGAGTTATTATACAAAATTCGTATAGTCCAAATTTACATCTAACGAGCAGTAAATAAGGGCTGTGACTTGCGTCATTCATTCTTTAGCTACAAATTTTAGCTTTCACATTAGATTTATTCATGGAAGAGTTCAAAAAAGAGAAAAAAATCTGTGATAAGTAAATAATCATCTCCAGAAGAAATATATACTTACTTAATTTCTTAGTGAGTCATTAATATATTTTCTTACAAACGGAACTGAAAGGTTTTCCAGTTAGACCTAAAAAAAATCTGTTTGAGCTTTTGCAAGAGGAGCATTCTAAATTTTCTCGAGATATTCCGAGAAAATAAAATCCCAACCTCTAAACGTAACCAAGAAATATTATGGTAGATTCTATGTAATATTCTCCAAAATTCCATTCATTGTAAAAACATTTTTTTACGCGCGATGGAATACGATAAACCTGTTTTGGTTTTACAATAATTCGCTAATCATATTACCATTTACTAACTAAAAGTTACGCAATCGCAGTGAATTATACGTGCAAGATCAAAAATTCAGTTATGCGTATCGAAAAAAGTGTTAAAAATCGATCATTGTGTAAAAAACAATAATAATATTTTTTTATATATTGTATCGTAAAATAATCTAGCTTTACTAACCTAGTTGTAAAAAATACGCACTTTTATAATAGATTCATTATTTTTTTGAAATTAAATTGTTATAATAAAAATATATTCGATTATTTTCTACAATTACTCGCATAGGTCCCGACTTTTTAAATCTCCATCGGTGAAATCAATGTTGCGTGAAATATAAAGAAATTAAAATAATCACCAATGAATTATAAATGTAATAAGCATATTATATTAAATAACTCACCTGCCTGCAACGTAAAAATAAGTTTATTAAAAAATATCTGGGTATTCAATTTTTAAATTATTTTGGTTAGAACAGATGTACTTGAAAACTAATATTAAAATGAAAGTAGCTAAAATAGGCAAGCATTGCCAGTTTGCATCATTTTTTCCCGCCACCGATATAACTTAAAAAAACATTTCCTCATAATAATTTCTGAAAACAATAATTCTTAACACTTTTTTAGCTTATGACCTTAGGTACTACTACTAAAACCACCGAATTTACAAACAATTTTTTACAAGAATTTTGTGTTGAGAATTTCATAAAAAATGTGATCTTCAGATACTATCTACCTACATACTAATTTATAATTTCACAATTATTCTAAACTTGATAAATAACAATGGCCAATGATACCTAACCTACACTATGATAGTGCGAATTGCCATAAATTCCTTATTACAACGTAACGTCATAATTATTATTAATAGTATGAAAATTGCATCTTGGTATCTTACAAAGGTGCGAAATTTGAATAATTGAAATCATTGTGTTGCCAATCATTCATTCAGAGGACAAAAAATACGGATACTGTGTTTTTGCTAATAAAAAAAATCTGTATCTATTGTCTTAACCGCAACAACAAAATTAATTCCTTCTCTATGTTACTGTTTACATAATCATTATTATCAAGTAAAATCAAATTAATGTTAATTTAACATGCATAACCTGAAGAATATTTTCAACATTTTTTTCCTGAATCTGAAGGTTTTGTCCGGTTTATTATCATGGCGAACCAAATTTTAAGTATCTATTGTCAACTTAATTGTTATTATTGTTTAAAGTTGCTAAATATTGTAAACACATTTTTGACATTCACGGTATGATTTTTTATTGCAATATTGTCTTAAATAAGAATTATCTATAGAATCCAAAATATTTATCCTTCATTGTATTATAAGTAACAACGTATGTGTATATTATAATGTGATTAATTGTGATAGGATACTCTAGGACTAGGTAAAAGGTAGTCAATGTTTCCACTCCAAGACAGACCATTTTATGATTATGACGTTGTCTAAACATACGTTTTACTTAGAGCAGTGTTTCCCAAAGTGTGGTACGCATACCCCCTAGGGTACGGGAAGAGTTTGGTTGGGGGTACGCGCTGCACCGGGCTTTGCCTGCGCATGGTGCAACAAGCATTAATACATCAATACAACATCCATGCTAGAAGGTTTATCGCATGCAGAAGAAAAACAATTGTTGGAATTAACTTCAGACGGATTCTTGAAAAATAAATATAAGGAGTGTACTTTAACACCATTCTGGTTGCAAATGCAACATCCAGTTTTAACTGAGAAAGTCCCGAAATACATCTTGCATTTTCCAACTTCATATCTATATGAAGTTGCTTTTTCAGCATTTGTAGACATTAAGTCAAAAAACGGGAACAGGATTTGGGATGTGGAACCGCATCTCAGATTAAAATTAATAACCAGGGAACCAAATTACGATGATCTGTCGTCTCAACATAAACAATTTCACCCTTCTCATTGATTACAATAAAATTAATGTTATTAATAATATAACTTTTATTTATTTTATTTATAAGTACTTATTTTGTTATGAATGCATTTTAAAAAAATATTATTATTTTAAAAATAAATATATGTTGATTGTTATTAAAGTATATGCACTTTTTTTTCACGAGGGGTACTCAGATGTTACAAAAATTATAGAAGGAGTGCACAGATGTAGAAAGTTTGAGAAACACTGACTTAGAGGATTGGTTGTTAGCATTTGGTTCAACCCATTGGATTTGTGCGTAGTGTAGGTACAAAGAAACAGAACTTTGTGAATTTGACCCAAGGGGGGATTTGAACTTGCGATCTAGAGTTCTAATATATTTGCTATTTTTGAAATACAGTGTTGGTGGGTATATATTATTTTATTTATAATCATAGCACATTGCGTTGATAGGTGATTACATAATTTTTAATGAACGCGAGAGTTTTATTTTACTGAAAGCCATATGTCTCACTTACTCACTACGTTACGATATAATCGTTTATTAACAAATTAAAATTTACTTTCTTTGACGAAACTTACTAATTCAAATGACAACTTTTGTTGAAATTTAAAAACATAGATGACAAAACGCAACACAGCAAGTCTGCAAGAAATTAAAAATAGAAGCGTGGCAGATATTTTAAAATTTAACTGAAAGAAAAATATGTCAGTAAAAAAGTGTCAAAATTATGAATTGTAGAAATTAATTGACTGTGCGAAACGGACTTAGTAACTAACACTTATTACAATAGGAATACCTATGAAACTTATTAAGAAAAGTGTTTCATATCTTTGACTCAATATAAATTGAAATGTCACAATATTTTGTAACTACTATCAGAAAGTATTGTTTTCTAATAAATTATTATTAACACACCAATCATACATAATTGGAGTACTTTATACTTTTATAAATCAAGCACCGTTTTCGCGAAATTTAGGTAATATAATAATTTTTGTCTTTTCTTTGATATGCAATGAATCAGTTTATTTAATTTTAAGTCTGCATATTATAGGCGTAAACATTCGATATGTCATGTTTTGTTGCTGACAGTTATATATCCGTCTTTATATAACGCTTTCAGTGCAATTATTTTAATGCAGGATTTTACTGTATGCCTTCTAAAAATAGATTTGTGATTTCTCGACTTTTTTCGTTTCTTCACAAATAATATGTATGTCCCTAATGATCTTTTCCATCGGGATTTTCTTCCGTCCACAATTTCTTTTTTTTTAAACTTACTTTTACAGTCACCTTCACCTACGAATATCAGTCGTGTGCTGATGGAGTTAATCCATGTATACCATCACACCCTACGGTGAGAGGGGGAGAGAGTTAAATATATAAAGTGATTTGCGAAGAAGGGTATTAGGGGGTTTGAAAAAAATGTGACCAACAAAAGCATGGCCCCCACATCTTGAAGCGGGCTCTCAGGCCAGGATCTTCGGCGCCCCCCTACCTATCGCTATGGTTAAAGGCAGTCTGACGCTCTCCAGTATTGTTTTTCAAATGGTGTTCGAGGTCAAATAAAATTCAGTGTAATTTAGCGATTTTTTAACACATCGAATTATGGATGGTGTTGTCGAGTTCCACTCAACACAACCCAACAAACATATATTTTAAAATGGTAATTTTAAACTAAGACTTTTTTTGCTGTGAGAGCAAATTTAAGATGTGTATTTATCTCATTTATCTGGTCGACCAGTCATGCCGGTCCCCCCACTGAGTCTGGGCCCCTAGGCTAGAGCCCTGTAAGCTCCCCCCCCCTTGTAGGGGCCATGAACAAAAGTAACAAAATAAAACCCGTTTTCTCTGAGAATAAAATATTCATTGAAAGACTGAAATCGATCAATTTCAACGAATTTGTTTTTTTTTCACTGATGGGAAGATGATTTAAAAATGTGACTTATTTTTGACAAAGGGGTAAAAAGCTTTGTGACGAAATTTGACGATAGGGGAGGGAGTCAAAAATAGTTAAAATGAAAGTGATTTATATTGGTTGTGTTTATAATTAAAATAAATAGTATTATTGGGAGTAAAACTCATTCTCAATAATTGTATTATTAGCCGTTTTGAATAAAACATTATACCAATGCTACTGCGTCCACAATGGCCGAGCGGTAACATGACGGTTTATAATGTCGTAGGTCCCGGGTTTGAATAGCGGGCTTTACAAAAAATCACATGTTTTTCAATGTATATTTGGACACAGAGTATGGACCTTATGAATAGGTTAAGTAAGTAATCAACATCCATTTCTCGTAAATCCTAAAGTCCTCTAATAGTATGGAGCCCCAAGCCTATATGATCTTTTTATGATCAAACATTGTAAAAAAAATACAAACTCACAATACACACGTATAATCGCACCAGCAGTTACCGTCAACACGTCATTGTATTGTTTTATATTAGTATAAAATAATTGAGTTAAAGTATCACACCTGTATCCATGCACGTCCTATAAAGCGCTTTTGCTTTTCTGACACTAGCAGGTAAGTCCGGAGAGTCTCCTCTTTCCAGGAGATCCCGGAGATCTCTCGTCAGTCTCTCACGCAGCCGTCCGAGTTGATCCCAGCTAGTAGCCCATTCCGGGACAGGATGCTTTAGTTCCCATCCTCCGCAAGCAAACTGATAGAAGTCATCGCATGGTTCAACCGTTCTGTCCATCGCGCGTACTATTCTTGCAGCTAAAAAAAATACAAAAAACTTGTATTTAATATCTAAATATCAGTAAAAATAATAGATAATTATCCTTAAGTTTGTGTTTGACTAAAGGTATGCAAAATAAAATGATTCATTTTTTTTGTAGTTAACTTACTATATGTCTACCTACGTATAATCCAATACGATAGAGTATTAAATTTGGTAAGTACGATCGTATTTTTTAAAAATAGAATATTGGAGGGAAATCTCTGCTTTGTAGGAAAATAAGGAAAGTATTTTATTTTAAATCCGTTTGAACTGTACCTATCTACAAAACATTGGTATTTGTTTCTTTAGAAGTTACGCTATTACACTAATTTTAACAGAAAAGCGTTATAAATTTAATAAAATGTAAAATACTCATTGTCTATAAGAAAATTATAACACTAGAATTTACCCGTGGAAATGCATTCTTCTGAGAGACAAGGTCTTGGTGCATTCTGGCCCATCAGAAAGAGTGCAACGGCACAAAAACAGACACCCGTGAGTACCAGCGAAAGCCCTATTACCAGAACTGTTGACCATCTTACTGGACGATCCCTGTAAAAAAAGATAATACCAAATTAATTCAGTGTAGGAATGAATGATCCAGCAATACAATAGATTTAAGTACATGTATTCTGAAAAAAAAACATGGTACATATAAATAAAGGTATCGTTGAATTTAAATTGAACAATTTTGTATCATATTTTGTCAACAATGGTACAATGGATAAAGTCATCATCTATTCTGAGATTTCAATCATACCTATAGATTCAATTAGCAATTAACTTCGAAACATTAACTATTAATTGTGTAATTTCTTACTTCCCATTAACAGTTAGTTTTATGAAACATTTTTTTTTTTTACTTTTTGTCAAGCGAATAATCTGATAATAATATTTCAATTATCGGTAAAGATCAAATCAATGGCAGTAATTTCCGGATAATTAAAAAATAGTGAGAGTTACTTAATTTAATATATCTTTACGAAGATACATTTTTTTAAAACTGTAATAAGTTAACTGTATAAAATATGGGAATTGTTTAGAATTCCTTACTTTTATTTATTCGTTTTTTTTATAATTTATACTGTTAATAACATTAATATATGTTGATAAAACTTAACGTCAGTCTGTGTTTAATGATATGCGTGATATATTATTTACGATGCGTGTTCTTACTTAGTTAATTCCATGAAGGGAAGAATGCAGAACTGATGAAGAAACGAATGATGATAAAATCACTGACGTTTTAATCAATTTATATACCCAGGCGCCTTCGAGAGTAGATAGAAATTGAATGAATTAAGACGACCGTATTCATATAAACTTGACATATAAATATCTATAGTCATTAAATACCGAACCAGATCATCATATTCGTATATATAAGCGATACAATTGCTTGCGATTAATATTTTTTGTATACCATTATCTGATATAATATATTCCATTTATTATGTTCTATAAAGAGCTTATATACAACAAGTCAGCGTGATGTATGTATTGCTTTTTTTATTTATTTTATTTATTAACGCGACATGTTAATTACAGTATAAAAAAAATAACAATAGTGTTCGCGATGAAACGTTCCCGTGACTGACATTGTATAAAATTTGTCATAGTCACGTTGTACTTTAAAACATGTTAATATATTAAATAAGTCAGTATATATTATCTATGTAATTATTTTTTTTTAAATTATACTTAACCCCAATCATACAAATAAGATATAATTGACAATCAAGCCAATATTATATCGTGATTATATCATATATTAAATTAAAATAAATAAGACATCAAATTCTATAGTCATATTATATTATGACAGTTCTTTATTATAATATAATAAATAATATAATATGTGAAAAAGAAGAAGCTAACGTTTAATCTGTCTTATGACGTATTCAATCAAAGTTCCAGAGTATCAATAAACTTTCTGATGTATCTCCTACTCTCGATACATAAAATCTTATAAAAGTGTGTCAAACAAATACGTGCAGTCTATAATAATATTATTATGCTGTAAATGATGGGTTTTTCCAGATATTTTCTATAAATTGCTATTTATAATAATATGATAATAATATACTATGATGAATTTATTGCGTAACTGTGTGGTATATTTCACTTAACCATAGTTTCTTCTACGTCCACTATGGCGGAGCGGTAACGTGTCGGCTTATAACGTCGTAGGCCAGGGGCGGCCAAATAAACATGTAGTTTTTTCAATGTGTATTTGGACCCATGGCATGGACTTAAAATGTTGAGTAAGTGGCAAAAAACAGAAAAAAATGTTTATACAACCTCCACTCTGTGGATGCTCATATAGGATTGAATAAAGTGATTTAATGTAATTTAATACTTTCTTCCATACTTTCAATAATATAATTTATTTATATTATATTATTATATATTATGGTATTTTTATTGGCACACACCATTGACCAAACTACTTCATCATCTGATCGCCATGATTCAATTAGTTTAGTACAAACATATGTTTTTTACAACAATGGAATCCCTACAAAAAAAAGTCACCGCACGTCACTAATGTCAAAACATTTAACATATTATTCTAATAATATGACCCACATTCTACATAATCATTCTATCCTGAGAATGTTAGGAGACCCAAGATGCTGTAGTTGGCCTTTGTAACGGAGAAGGCACAAACAATATTATTCATAGCTGGCGAAGGACTGTGGGGGAGAAATCGGAATGGCCAAGTCTTCTTGGAGTTGCCAAGTATATTGTCGTGTGGATCGCCACGGACTTAAAGGCAACGGAAGGCATCGCATTTTTTTAATACGGGAAATTAATAAATAAATTATAATATACATATATCTAAGTATTAAAAATTGTTCTAAATACATCGCAAGGCTCCGCGATATTTTGAAGGCTACACTCTTATAACTTGATAGTGCAAACTTATATTATTGCAGGAGGACACTCATGGGTTTGGCGCGGCCCTGGTTGGTAGGATATTTTGAATTCGTGACCTCTGATGAAGATTAGATGACCTGCCTGTCAAAGTTGTTCATCAAATCAATCTTGAAACAAAGCATGTCCTCCGTTTTAAATCACGCAACATCATTGCGAATCACTTACAGAATCAGGAACAATTACATTTTTAATTTATTCGTCTCGGTGCCATTATAGTGCAAAATTGAAACAAAATAACCATATCTAATTTAATGTTATTTTATGACTATGACATAATATCAGGGCTCGGGTATGACAGTTCAGAAGGGGGCATGGCTTGTTACATAGTGCATAGTAAGTTAGTTGAACATAATAAGAGTTTCCTAAAGATTGTCAGTTCGTAAATTAAATAGTAATCGAGACTCCACATATCCTCGCTCAACCGTCTATCCATAGGTCCAGACCGTAGACACCATTAATATTAAGTGTAGTATGTAGTCTAAATTAATACAGTTATTATAGTAATCTACATAACTTATATATTTATGAAGTAAGATGATAGTAATTCTCTAAAGTAATATACCCATTCACGATCCTTTTTATGATCTTCACGTGACAAAGTCTGTTTGAACAAGCTAGGACCCGACCTGGATTGTTGGGTCACTTATGATAATAATTATGATGACCCTTTTTACGCAAATTTGTTATGACAAGGCTCATCGTAATTAAGTTGCTCCACGCTTAGCTAATACTTATTTAGTTGGTAACTTACTAGTATGAAAGTGGATGTCATACTTGAAAGTAAGAAGAAACCTTAAATGTCATGTCACAAATTGGTGTTGCAATGTGGGATCTGTCATTGTTACCGCCAGTGACGTCCCTAGATAAAATGGCGCTCCTAGGCAGCGCCAAAATGCCGCCCCTTTTTATACAGTATTTTTTATCATCCTTTCATGACTCCAATATCTAAGAAATGTGTTGTATGGATACAATACCTACTAACAAAATATTTACCACTGAAAACAAAATAAAATCGTTGATGAGGAGCGGTAGATGGGACGCTCTGTAAGAGAGGGGTGCATGTTCAGTTTCGACGGCCAACGCAATTTCCGTGCGTACTGGTTACGTTAACGGCTGACTGTAATAATTATTCGTAAATCTGCACGTGTCTTTTATGGTTACCAAGGATGCTGAAGAGCAACAGATGTAAACTAGACATCGCGAACACGACAAAAAATTATAGTCCTGTTAAAACTTTTATGTTAATTAATACATTTTGTTTCTAACCAATGATTTTTTTTAAATGGAAAGGTATTTTTCTTATTACATATTAAATTTAGGTAGCTATGTCTTTTTCCAAATGATTCTCTCGATTTGCTGCCCTTCGGGTAACTGCACCCCCAAGCGACGCTCAATCTGCCTACCCCCACGGGACGTCACTGGTTACCGCGCATTAATGTATTAAATTAAGATTATCTATCTTTGAAGACAAATGAGCTTAAGCACTGAGACCAAGAATAGGACACACAATGAGTAAAAGATTTGGTGTCCTCATGGGAAGAAACGATTCGCAGCTCTGCGATGAATGTGATGTCTTGGAGGACATTGTATAATAAAGCAGTACAACGCCCTTAATATGAACGACACAAAGTACAGGTGCAAATTGCGCATAACTTTGAGAATGTCGATAAATTGAAAAATGCCCTGGTGGTGATTTAGATCGGAAGAGCTTGGTAGAATATTGTGAAGTTCTTTATCACAATTTGAGTGAGTGCCTGATCGGCGGATCCTCTTCTAGATGAGAAGAGGCGATACGACAGCGAGTCGCAGTCAAAGCCACGGTAAAATCATAAAAAAAACGTAAGATTATGTATAACTATCGTCAGTCTGCCCTAGAAATTCACGTGGCGCACACTATTGTTAAATTACCTACACACTACGCTGCTCAGTGACGTCCCTAGATAAAATGCCGCCCCTGGGCAGCGCCAAAATGTCGCCCCATTTTTTTTATACAGTATTATTTATCATCCGTGGACGTGTGGTTTCTGGTCACCATGGACGTCGAAGGGCAACGGTAGTAAACTAGACATCGCAAACTCGACAAGAAAATTACAGTCCTGTTAAACCGTTTATCTTAATTAATATACATTTTGTTTCCAATCAGTGAGCTGAAATTTTTAATGGAACGGTGGGTATTTTCGTTATTACGTTGTTATTTTATTATTTAAGTTTAGGTAGCTATTTATATATTATATGCTAAATGATTCTTCTCGATTTTCCGCCCTTCGAGTAAGTGCCGCCCCCAAGCGACGCTCAATCTGCCTACTCCCACGGGATGTCACTGACGCTGCTAATTTGAAATACATATTATATTAAATCTATGAAACTATGGATTAAAATATGCAATATAAATAATAAACGCGATCCATATAAAGAGTGTGTTATTGTATTTGTCATCTATTAGGAAGATGCGTAAATTATAATATGATATTATGCAATCAAAACAATAAATATTAATAAAAATGCATTCCATGTATTTACATAGATATGAATGCATGCATATTTCTAGTTAATTATTGTCGAGGTGAGTACTTAGACATTCTTCAATTTTTAATACGCAATTCTTTTACAGGTGGAAACTCACTGTATTCTAACTTTGAGTCAATAAACAGTGCCAACAAAATTTAGGTATATGTGCAATATTATTACGGTGTCGTATATTATTAATAATAACGATATATTACTATAAAGAGAAGTGAGTGCAATATATATCTTAGAGCACCCGGGCGTTTCTAAACTAACCGAAAACCGGGTAATTTTACGTGGTTAACCGACCAAATTCTTAGTAGGTATTTGTACGGACAAAAAAATTAAATTGAGTATCTGATAAGACACATCAACAGCTGCGCAATTCGGCATGACAAAAAAATAATATTTTGCTTATTATCCTACAATTAACGGATAATCCAAATTACTGAGAGCTACTTACTAACTAATACAATTTTTTTGAATACAAATGGAATTTCGTAAAATCCCATCTACGCACGAAATATTTTTTTAAATTCAGACGGCTTAAACCGATTAACTTGGGTAGTATTTCCTCTCGGTTAATTGGATGCCCTAAGCGGCCTCAGCCATATTCATACTTTCTGCTAGTATTTTTTGGATAGTTACCTATAATTTATAATATTATATCAATTATGAAGGTAAGTGTGACCAAGTTTGATGGATTTTTTATGAACTCGTTTTGTTATACAATACATTTAAATTGATATACATGTATTCGTTTTTATTAACTGCATATATCTACAAGTTGGACGTAAGTATAATAAAAGGGCATTAAATTCGTGAATAAGATATGTTCGTAAAACTGTGTAGTTAAAATGAGCCATTTAACACCATTCTCGAAGGCATTGTCTGGTTTTTGGCATCCTATCCAAGGTGACTTAAAGGGCTAAGGGGCGGTAAACAGAGGAGTGATGAATAACATGGCTGGTGTGTGGCACGCGTATAAACCTCCGGTTAAATTAATACTGGATCACCATAATGATATATTATTATCTATATTTATGTGCAGTATGCGTCTATTTAAAGCAGTGGTTCTTAACCTTTTCAAAGTCACGGTGCACTTTTGATCACAAGAGAAAAATGCGGTGCACCAAAATCAAACGGTCAGAAAACAAAAAAAAAAATATGCGGATATTTTTATTACAAATTAAACAGATTACATAACAGACAAAGAAGAAAAATATTAAAGAAAAGATATATACATATATGGAAAAGCTGTAAGTAAAATTACCCTTCACAAAATGGAATTTATTTGATGTGAAAATCAATCAATGTGATACCTGAGCTTGTCAGATTTTACAGATTTCAGATATATTAGGTCGAATATTTGATATAGCTACCCGCAATTCTTTGTCTAAATTCGTAAGCCTGTGAGGCCATGGAAGACGCGTGCGATCGATTCGCCAAAATCGAAATCACATTAGATCTTTTTTCGGCTTTCATAATTTCGCGAAGGACTTTTTCGGTTTACCTATTTTGCGGATTTTTCTGCTTCTATCATTTTTTCGCGGTGCACTTGCAACAAGCTAGCGATACACTAGTGCTCGGCGGCACTTCGTTTAAGAACCACTGTTTTAAAGCATTGAAAAGCTGATATGCATTTATAGAAAGTGAACAAAAAGTTCTGTCTTTTTCTAAATATCTATGGATCGAAGCAATGGTGCGTATATAAAAATGTCTTCATTACAAACATTTTTGCCTTTATAAATTATTTTAATTTAACGCAACGATTTCAGTACCTATCAAATATTCCTGTCAATCCATAATTCATCTTTTTTCGCTCAGTCTGTAACGCAAAACGCAGTTCAATATAAAATATTCGATGTTTCAATAATTCGCCTTTCATATAAAATAGCGCTCACCATTTAAGTCTCTACCATTAAAGTGAAATTATCATGTTTAGTGAGCGCCACAACAAAATGATTTTTGTTGAAAAAGAAAACATCTGATCACTAAAATAAGCGTAAAATATTTTAAATAAATTGGTTCCTGTGGTTAGTTTTTTGTAATGTATTTCTATCAATAACGTGCATATGGAATCAAACGAAATGATTATAATATTGTCTCATAATTAAAAAATTATTTTGTTCTATACTGAAAAACAATTGCTAGAAATAATAAAAATAATTACAAGATAAAAAGAACTTTTTATATACAACGTTTTTAAATTTTCTGTTGAATTATTATGCTCAATATGCTCAAACTTGTACTTGATATGAAGTAAATAAAAAAAAAACAAACAAACAAATATAGAATACTGAAATGTCAATTTGACATTTCACTTCGAATTCCATATTAACGCACGTATATATTAATAATTTAGTTGCTAGGACCACCCATCTTGGCAACCAATAATAGTGGATCGGATTACGGATTTCTTCCGAAATGACTTTTCATACAAAACAGAATTAACTGAAAATGAATTAAATTCTACTTAAAGATGGCTAAAAGTATTAAAAGCATGCATTGGCATCGTGTTCTGATATATTCTAAAAGTTTCAAATGTCTAGCTAGTCGAGAAGTTAGTTAGTTAAAAATCAATTGCAAGTTTTGTATTGGACAAACAAGAAAGATTTGTCCTGGACAAACAAGAATACGAGCTAATAAAAACGTGGTAAAAAAACAATAAAACCGTATCGTAACCATCCTATAAAAACGTAACATCTCCATAATATACATAAATCTACTTCTATACCACTTAATAAAATTGAATTGTATCTTTGTATGTCTGTCTGTCAATTCACGTTTGTACCGTTATAACCAGAACTAGCTAGTCGGGAAGTTAGTTAAAAATCGATTACAAGATTTGTACTGGACAAACAAGAATACGAGCTAATAAAAACGTTGTAATTAACTATATCGGTCCAATATTCTCATAAAACAGTATGCTCATTTTTTATTAAATTCAAGAACCGATAATCATTAGGTACTTTTTTATACTGATAGTAAATAATATACTTTTTAAAAATTGAAAACAGTTAATATGTTAGCAAATTTGAAATTAATCAGTAATCAGTAATCAGTAATCAATTAATTATGTAAGTGGATGCATCGATGCGTATATAAGTAATGGCTTACCATTATTTTTGTACTAGTGCGTATCATCGGTTTTTTAAATTATTTTTATTTTATTAATAACAGTATAATTATGTAAACAAATGGCCTAGTAGTAAGGAAATATCGTAAATTTCTCTACATGTAAAATATATTATCTTGATAACATCAACCATGACTTAAGTATATTGATAAGTTTGTAATATGAAATATTTTATATTTTTAAGATACAAATGTATACTATTATGTTTCCTGTAACTATAGGGGTTTACCATAATATATTACTATTTATTGCTATGCCAACCCCCGCTCCATTATTTTTTTTTATAAATTAATATATAATACTCTAATAATACAATTTAAGAGTAGTTTCGAAATATTTTCTAATCAATCACCGTTTTAACTATTTTAATGATAAACACAAAACCATGGTTTTTTCTTTAATATATTTTGTTTGTGTCTCTGTTTGCTCCATTATAACGAAAAACTATACTAGCACTATATCTGCAAAGATTCCGAAGTTAACGCAATAATTATAATAATTCATCACATGTGAGTCAAGTCATCTAATAGCATCGGTGTAGTGGAGAGGTGAGGTGCGCACTTAGTTCCAAACATTGTCTATCAAATTAATTTCAAATCAGTTTATTTTTTCATTCTGTATAATCTGTCTACTTTTTATTTCCACATTTCACGCGGACAAAATCTAAGATGTCTAAAATATTGTGTCAAACGTACAGACAAATATTTAAATCTTTCAAACATGATTTTGATTAATTAATGAAAAATATTAATTTTATATGTATTAATTAAATGCATTAAAAATAAATCTAGGAGAATATTTGCCATATAACAATGGACTGTCTGATAGAAAAGAGTTGTACATCATCAATGGTACATTATTATTATATTCAGGCTTGAGAGATTTCGAACTTAAAAATGACCCATATTTTGTAGGTAAAACACGTCGTGTATCTATTGCTCTGGTTAAAAACGACTAGAAACCACCTGTAGCGATGCAATTGATACAGATTTATATCACGAATTTGCGTGACAAGATCCACTCTCGGATTCACGTTATTGTATCGCATTTGAAAGGGAGAGAGATCTTGAATTTCTTTCCGTAACCAGATATACATATATTTCGCTCTTAATATTAAATATATTATACTTATCTAAGTATTATAGTTACGCAACTAGGCGATGGTTGCCATTAACTGTCACGATATTATAATGAATTGATTGATAGTTTTAGTATGTAAAGTCTTTATTATAATTGGTTTAGTGAATCATGAAAAAATAGTGAAAACTGCACCACTAACTGACAGCAAAACAAAGCCTTAAGTGTATCCATGCCGTTTGTTAGCTATCTAAAAGATATCACATAGGTATATTCCAGTTTCAAAAATGATTATTTATTTTTACCTACACTGATTATACATTTTAAATTGAACCAATAAGTGTAAATCTGTGGCATTTAACATGAATCAATTCACTTAAAATCATGCATGAACGATAGGTACTGGTTTTCAGCGACGTCCCTATTTAAAGTTCCGCCCTAAGGTAAACTCAAAATACCACTCCCGTTAATTTTTAGTCTAAATTGTATGCAATATTATTGCGTATCTACCGATCTATTTTATTAGTCATTAGAGCATCTCCACAGAACAGTCTCAAACAGCGATCTTTTTTAAATACGCAGGGCCTATTGTGAACAAAATAATGTGCGATAAGCCACCATAGGGTATTACAATACAAAAAATAGGAATAATAGGATAGATAACCAGGATTTCTAATGCTACCATTATTACAACGTTTTTATTAGCTCGTATTCTCACTTGTCCGGTGGTTGTTTGTCCGGTACAAATCTTGCAATCGATTTTTAACTAACTTCCCGACTAGCTAGGCATTTGAAACTTTTAGAATACATCAGAACACGATGCCAATGCATTCTTTTAGCCATCTTTAAGTAGAATTGAATTCATTTACAGTTAATTCTGTTTTGTATGAAAAGTTATTTCGGAAGAAAGCCGTAATCCAATCCACTATTATTGGTTGCTAAGTGGGTTGTCTTAGCAACTAAATTAGTAATATATACGTGCGTTACTATGGAAATCAAAATGACATTTCAGTATTCTATATTTGTTTGTTTGTTTGTTTTTTATTTACTTCATATCAAATACAAGTTTGAGCATATTGAGCATAATAATTCAAAAGAAAATTTAAAAACGTGGTATATAAAAAGTTCTTTTTATCTTGTAATTATTTTTTAAACTAGTCTGCTTCATGAAAAACCTCCACTTCTCTCAAACATTGTAATATTTATATTCGTTCCTTCATTTTTTTGCATCCCTTTATAATGTGCTACCCCTAAGCAACGCAAGACCTGCATACCCCCACGGAACGTCACTGATAGTTTTCGGCAATACAACTTACAAATGGGATAAATAGGTACATATCATGTGCCGACTAACATTAAAAGTGTTAAACCTGTTGTGATTTCTCGTTTTAATTTTTAAAATACATTTTTATATGCATAACAAAGCAATCTTTTTAAAAAATTCCATATATATCGTGCTTTTTACAATCTATGTTTTATAATCCATGTCATTTAATTTTTTTAGCGGCGATTTTGTATATAATTTTTTTTTCAATGAGTTAGTAGAGGTACAATAGCTATGTTTTACAAAGCCAGTAAGTATGTATGTATGTTTTTTTTCAACATTTATTTGACTAAAATCCAATACATTCGTCTATCATATTTTCAAATAAATCGCCAACCATTGAACAAACAAAGTAAGGAGAGGTAAGAGTGAAATATTGTAATATGCTCTATATGACTATTTTCATGTAGGTATTCTACGAGAAGAATCATAACAGAAACTATAGTAAAAAACGAAATATTACAATATTTCCGGCACTTAGAGATAATATTATTCAAATCATATGGCTGAGTTGTTTTACCTTATACGGTTTATTTACGTCCGTTATTGCATTTCTGCTAATACACAGAGGAAAGATGGTTGATTACCCAACAGCGGTATTGCTGTATTCAACAGAATTTTCCCAAAAAAAAACTTACTAAGTACCTATCTAATATTCTCATATTGCTAAGTATTTAAAAATAGATTTTCACGTATTTTATTCATTTCACTAATAACTAGTAAATCTATTTCCTTTGATGTTTCTATAGATCTTCACTAGATTCATTCTTGTAATATTATGATTCCCTTTTCAACGGGTCCCTTTTCTAGTAATCATGTTTTCTATTCTTCTTCTTCTTGGTCGTGCACTTATGGCTGAGGATCGTGACCACATTTAAATTTCGCCATCCTTTGAGCGACCAAGACTTTCCATCCTTCTCGATCTTCCGCTTCTCTCAGGGCAGAATGGATGGTGCCCCCAGTCAGCTCTTTCACTTGGTCGCTCCATCGCGCAGACGCTCTTCCTCTGCTTCGCCTTCCCTGGAAGCTACCCAAAACTACCAGTCTCTCCAGGTTGTCCTGTCCGCGCCTGACAATATGTCCAAAAAACTGTAGAATTCTTCTCAGACATATCGTCGAGAGCTGTTCCTTTATCTTCAGTCTCTGGATGATTGACTGGTTCGTCCTGTGCTCCGTCCAAGAAATGCGAAGCATTCGGCGCCAACACCACATCTCAAAGACATCAATTGCCTTCCGTTCTCTTGCCTTCAGGGTCCACGACTCGACTCCGTATAGAAATATCGAGAACACTATTATTCTATTATGACAGCTAATATTCTGTTATTATTTTTCCACATGTGCACGCAAAACATTACCATGATAATAAAAATAGTGAGCATACAAACAATTTTTCAGTGTGCAAGCAGGTGCTAATTATTGCTAATTGTAGAATAAATTTACGAGTTTTAAAAGTACATAATAACTACTTATTACGTAAAAACTGCATTTTAAATTACACCTACCTACGATTAAAAAAATGATTGCTACTCATAAAAAGTAATTTAGTGTGTTACCGGTTGGGATGTAACACTTCCAGACGACTTAATCTAACAAATATTTTTATGTGCGCACATTGTCGTCTCGTGTTGAGAAACACACCTTAATTACGATACAAACAGTACAGTACTGTTGTACTCGTATATAAATAATTTTCACCAGTGGCTGTCATAGTTTGGCTCGGAAAATGGCGAAGCGTTTTTATCGATCAGGAAAATGGAAGATTTATTTTAAATAGATAAGTTTTATGGTTTTTTTTTTGTAAGATACGTGGATACTCTTCTATGTTATTGTAATTTATCACCTTATGGAAAAAAACCTAAAGCAGTTAAATAATTCGTGCAATTATGTATCCATAATTTTGAATATATATGCAGTTGGCCGTATCATAGTTCATTGTGAGCTCTTACATCGGAAATTGATGGCCGTATATGATCTATTGTGATCAAATTCATGTATAAATAAAACACTCATAAATACATACTAAAACCCTCCGAATAAAAATACAGGGTATACAGAAGAAAATACTTGGGTAAGTAGATTAGAAATACAATCATATCGTATATTATTTAAGTAGGTATATAAAATTCTGGTAGGTGTTCGTAGGTATCAAGTCGTCCATATGAACTATCTGATAATAATGACAGCGTTATTTTCAGATATTTGATACCAATCAATAACAAATTAATTTTTTATTGAATCGAATAAAATTTGAACGTTTCTGTCTTCAATGCTTCACGAACAACGCGTTATTTTTTGATCTCAATACAATACGGCCATCTCTTTCCTGTAAGACAGCTCACGGCGAACTGTGCTACGGCGAAATGTAAAGAGTCCAATTTACATTTAATAATATACATTATGAAAAATACCGCAGCTTTGTTAAGGCCACCATAGGACAGTATTGCATGTCATGATAACAAAAATGTACAGGAACACGTCTCTATAAAATAATTTGCATAGGTATTGAGAATATATAAAAAAGTATACCTATGTACTATTTTTTTATTTAACATACAAAATATGGTCTCAAATTTCTGCAATCTCACCTATCTACCTACTTTATAAATCTGATCGATTTTTAAATCTTATCGTAATTTTTCATAAATAATTAGACGTCTAGAGTGATTCGCGATTAATTTGATATATTGACTACTACAAAATTATTGATATGCGACCCTTTGCAAAAATTGTAACAAAATACCTATAATAAGAAATAAAAAATATAAGATGTGTGTTATACATATTATTTTTGTAAATATTTAAAAAAATGTTACATTTTGTCTATAATTATTCATTATTCTTCCTCATTTTTCTTATGTAATTTCTTTATATTTATGTTCTTCTTACTTTCTATCTTGTTAGGCTTAACTATATTATAATTTATAAATATTTGGAAACTTTGCTGGTTGCAATAACTTTTAACTTTTATATTTTTAAACATATTTTTGTAATCAAAATGTAACTGTTTGTTTCCTTAATAAATAAAAAAATGTATATATTTGCAAAAGTGATAGCTTTATGTTTGGTCATAGAATATAAAGGTATTTCAAATACATGCGGTAAATTACCAAAAAAAAATTGTGATGATTCCTACTCACGATGCCTGACGTCCAGACTACAGACGAAGCACGCGTCGTCAAAATAATATTCAATATATTATTATAAGTACAATTCAATAATATGTACATCGACTCTTTTCATAATATTATTATAAATTACAAGACAAAAATAACTTTTTATATACCACGTTTTTAAATTTTCTGTTTAATCATATCACCTCGCCCATTCTATGTATTAACAAATAGTTTTTTTTTGTACTTGATAGAAATACTGAATAAATATAGAATACTGAAATGTCATTTTGACATTTCATATTGATTTCCATAGTAACGCACGTATATATCAATAATTTAGTTGCTATGACCCCTTAGCAACCAATAATAGTGTTTTACTTTTTACGATTTTTTTTCCGAAATAACTTTCCATATAAAACAGAATTAACTGAAAATGAATTCAATTGTGCATAAAGATGGCTAAAAGTATTAAAATAATGTATTCTAAATATACTAGATATATTCTAAAAGTTTCCTAGTCGGGAAGTTAGTTAAAAATCGTCCAATACAAATCTTGGACAAACAAGAAAAAATTTGTACTGGACAAACAAAAATACGAGCTAATAAAAACGTGGTAAAATAAAAGAGGCGACTGCAGTGTAAAAGTTCGCGAATCTCCGCAACAAAACGTAAATATTATGTGCATACTAAGTAAATCTCGATACGTTCACTTATTTTCGTTCGCGGATGAACGAACTCGTCCAAACGCCAAGTCGATGTCGGATCTCGGACTCGAAAATAATACTATTTTATTGGCAGAAGTTCATTGCCGCGGTCGCGACCACCCGAAGAATAAATAAAAACAAAATCACTTTCGAATAAAATTTATTCGCAACCGGCGAGCGACCAATTCGATTGGCGGACATTTTCGCATTTCGAATTTTATTCGACTCACGTCGTGTTGGGAGACCCTCGAACTTGGTGATCAATCGTTGATATATTGACATTAATTCAACGTGCACCCGTTGGGGGACTTCATTTCAAATTTACTAATTTTGTAGACATTGGACATTTAATTTTTTCAATGGTCGGTGTTCACAACTTATATAGATAATTATATTTTTCTCAATTATTTAACGGGCCGAAATATATTTTGTATACAATAGAGCATCTAAAATGACTCAGGAGTTTTTAAGTAGGTAGTTTACGAGCGAAATGAGACGAAGAATTCATAGACACACGTGGTGTCAACGAAATTACCGATTTTTTTAAAACTTAAACGAATGAATACAACGTAAACTATCTAATCCACCGAGATCTTACTGAGTTATAGGATAAAAATGGCTGAGGAAACACAGTTATCGTGGCCTGTTTTCTTTTAGGGTCTAGGACGATTTGGCACCGCGAACTGGCCTCCGCCGATTGGCCTCCGGTAATTGGCCGCCGGTACAATCGGACGCCGGCCCAATTGGACGCCGATACAATTCGACGCCGACCCAATTGGCCTCCGGGAGGATTGGACGCCGCACAGTTGAATTAAATGCGCAAAGGAATAGACGTACGTTACGATTTGTTGGAGTAAATAAGCAAGTCAGTTTAATATGCTTCTATCTTTTCAGAAGTTGTACCTTATACATTTTGCGCTTGACACATTTTTAATATAGATTGAGAATAATTATTATGCCTTATGATGTTTATTAAAAGAAAATAATTCTTGCCTCGCTAAAACTTAAAGATGTGCATTATCAATTAATTTATTGTCTATTCATGGGTACTTATTTATATTTACAACAAATATTAAAAATAATGTTAGATGTTAGAATGAAAATTACATTATATTTCAGCGTTTTATCGACTTAATATTATAATAAAGCTTAAACATGTATATTATTATGCATAAATGCGTATTTTAAGAGACAAAAACCCATTTTTTGTGGAAATATAAAAAAAATGTAAAATACAAACATCAATAATTGCGCACTCGTGAATTGCGCAATTTTTGCAAGAGACACAAAATCCATTCGTTCTACAAAATGGTCTCTCCTGAAAAAAATTGCGCAATCGGAAAAACCCATTCCATTCCACCGCAAAAATGGGATTTGTCCCTCTTACAAAAAATGCGCTCACGATTGCGCAATTATTAATGTTTGTATTTTACATTTTTTTATATTTCCACAAAAAATGGGTTTTTGTCTCTTTTGCAAAAATTGCGCAATTATTGATGTTTGTATTTTTTTATTTTTCGGGTTTTCGGCCATTCGGGATTTCGGCCTTCGGGATTTCGTTGGGCACCCAGTACCTAAATAGTTTATCAATCAAACTACTGAAACATTTATACTTAGCAGATAACTTACTTAATATTTTGTTTGTAATTTCATACTATCTTAAAATACGCATTTATGCATAATAATATACATGTTTAAGCTTAATTATAATATTAAGTCGATAAAACGCTGAAATATAATGTAATTTTCATTCTAACATCTAACATTATTTTTAATATTTGTTGTAAATATAAATAAGTACCCATGAATAGACAATAAATTAATTGATTATGCACATCTTTAAGTTTTAGCGAGGCAAGAATTATTTTCTTTTAATAAACATCATAAGGCATAATAATTATTCTTAATCTATATTAAAAATGTGTCAAGCGCGAAATTTATAAGGTACAACTACTGAGAAGATAGAAGCATATTAAACTGACTTGCTTATTTACTCCAACAAATCGTAACGTACGTCTATTCCTTTGCGCATTTAATTCAACTGTGCGGCGTCCAATCCTCCCGGAGGCCAATTGGGTCGGCGTCGAATTGGGTCGGCGTCCAATTGGGCCCGCGTCCGATTGTACCGGCGGCCAATTACCGGAGGCCAATCGGCGGAGGCCAGTTCGCGGTGCCAAATCGTCCCATTCACTTTCTGCTACCCATCTCACCGACTTTGAGAATCTCACCGGTTAAGCTCTGATATTTTATACAACGCGCGGCGGATTGTTTTTGAAGGGTCGATATTTGGGTTGAAAAAAAGTTCTAAGATTTCATTGATTTTGATGAGGTAAAATATGTCATCTTTTCTTGGTCTATGTTCTAACCACACTTAGCTCTATAAAGTCATCAGTCAATCAACCATTATAGACAACTATATTAAATCAATGGAAAACAATCGTATAAGATGATCATGCTACAGAGGACAGTGATAGGGAAACAATATTAAAAGTCATACGAATTGAAGTATAATATTATTCAGAAAACTCAAATTAAAATTACTACGTTTTATTAATGATTGGTAACACCTGTCGTTGAGGGTGTGACTTACTAATAGCATTATAATGCCATATTAAAATGCGTAGGTATTCAGCATTCATAATGTTGCAAATAATACTATTCACCAGTTGTGACTGCTTAGTAAATATCGGGACAGTGTGAATGGACAAAGACTTAGCAAAGATCATCACGCCCAACATAGTTTTTTAGGTCAAGAAGTCATTAGTCCATCAATTCATAGCGTCAATCATCGAGCCATCAGAAGGGTACAACTGCGCAATACATGAGGAACCGCTCCCGTGTCAATGTCTTCATGAAAACACTTGGGAATTCACCAAACAGGATTTGATAACACTTATTATTTTTATTGCGTCACGAAGTAGAGCCTATTTAGTCAGAACAGTTCAGAAGATATTGTACATTTAACGGATAACTGGTAGGAAACCCTGTTTTAGGGTCACCAGTGACATCCCAAGACAAAATGCCGCCCCTAGGCAGCACCAAAATACCGCCCCATTTTTTATACCGTATTTTTATCATCCTTTCATGACACCAATATCTAAGAAATGTGTTGTATGGATACATTACTAACAAGACCTAAATACCACTAAATCTAATTTCAATGCCATCTCTGCTTCAATAGACAAATATTGAGAGTCCACGGATCCAGATAGGTACATTTTAAAATACATGTAACAACTTCCAAAACTCCCGAGTGACTGGTAAAAATATTTTGATAAATTTTAAATTAGGTAAGTATGTACCTACCTACAATTCAAATTTAATTCGAAAATCTGCGCATGTCATTGTTGATCACCAAGGACGCGACGTCCAAGGACAACGGAAGTAAACTAGACATCGCGAACCCGACAAAAAAAATACAGTCCTGTTAAACCTTTTATAGTAATTAATACACTTTGTTTCCAAGCAGTGAGCTGATTTTTTAATGGAAAGAAATTTTCTTTATTACTAAGTTTATGTAGCTATTTCTATATACCTATACCTAATGATTCTCCTCGATTTGCCGCCCCCAAGCGACGCTCAATCTGACTATCCCCACGGGACACCACTGAGGGTCACAAATAACATAATAAAACACAAAAAAAGAAACAGTATTTCCTAATTATTCGTTTCGCTGTTGCTTTTTATCAGGTTAATTTATTTATTGTCTTTAATTAGATCAATAAATAAACATAAGTATGTCTATTCTCCATTAAAAAAAAGCTCATAAAAATATAACAGCTACAATAACTACTAGGTAACTATTAAAATTGAATGGTGGGTGAATAGATTTCATTAATTTTTGATTTCTCTAAAATCTTGAAAGTTTAAATCACTTCACAAGTTCAAATTAATTTTTGTTTTACGCGTGTAGGTATTACATTATTTATATTTTATATAAACTATATTATACGAAGTCTACAATTCAGTTTTTTTAGAATGAAAGATTGTGTAATGAGTGGCTAGGAGCTCCAATTTTAATTTAGTTAACTACTGCCTGAACGAAAATAATTTGTATTATTTAGTCTATATAATTTATATAAACGACGGCTACCATCTCATAATATCATATTACGCAAATCATTTTATATAACATAATATAACATTATATTTGCAATTCGATTATCAGTTTGATCCATTATTTTTAACATAAATAATATTATATAACGATAAACAGATAAAAAAAATCATACTGATACTTACTTATAATATGTATATTGATGAATCATTTTTTTTTTTTTTATATTTTAATCGTTCGATAAATTTATACCGTTTAATTTAATGTTTCTAATATAAAGAAACTCAGACACATCGATACTCTGGTCTCTCGGTTTCGCGTTCAATCATGTATTCCACTAATTTATGCATGAACGCTAAAGAGGAATATTATTAGCCGTTTGGTAGCTTTTAAAATGTGGTTGCATGGAAGAATGCTATGTATCTCATGATCATATTTGATTTATTGATTACCAATACAGCTGATGTAAAAAAAGCGTCGAGGACTATGATGGTGAAACGGCACAACGAGATATATCTCGGGCACGGTGTTTTACGAGGGAAAAGAATTATCTATTATAGGAGAAGATACGTAGAGGAAGGTAGACGGAAACAGAGGGTCTGGTCCTGATAACGAAATACACGAGAATGGACTCGAATTATAAGAATTGAATAACTGACCCATATAACGTAAAACAAAGACATCTTCACAAGAGTAATCGCTAATGTCAAGGGTCCTGCTGTGGCATATAAATAAAAATAAAAAAATATTTACCACGAGAGTCCTAATAAACGTGTACCTTAAGTGATTTTTAATCTAATATTTTTTCAGCAAGTACCTAGTTAGAATACTAGAACCTTGTAGTATATAGGTAAGAATATTTAACGAATTTCTAAACAAGAATGAATAATATATTTTGTTAAATTAAAAAATAGTGTGTGGTTGAAAACTATAACATTGTAACTAGTATATAAGTATATGTACCATAGTTATTGAAACATGTTGCAATATTTCCACAAAAAGCTAATACAATAATTTCCTACTAAGTATTATTTCATACTCTAGAAATTGTGCAAGAATCCACAGGTGTCGATGAGGTTGACGGTGTGTATTAACCAAACCGATTTTTCGCCAACTTATAAGCACAGCATTTAATTTATAACGAAACGATGTTTTGAAATATTCGTATTAATATCTATTGTAGCTTTTAAAGGTAATCTTTTATTTTTAAATACCTAATTTATATTTTGACCTCATTTCTAAAAAATCTCGAAATGCTCTTTAGGTAGTCTTATATACTTTCTAAATAATTGGTAGATTTTAAGGTAATGCACGTAGGTAGAAAATTTACCCATGATATTTGCAAATTGAATAATATTTTTTATCGAATAAATGAAATACGATTATAATAACTGTATAACTCAAATTAACGAAACAGGTAAAAATATTCATTATTTTTATGAATTTGTTGAAGAATAATTGCAATATTTTGTGTTCGTAAGGAAAATTCAGATAAATTTTGCAATTTAAAAAAAATAGGGTGAATATTATGTTAAAAATAATAAAATGCCGCTACAATAATTGTGAATCTTTCAAAAACTCAATTTTCTATTGAATCTCATGAAAAATAGTGCTTGTAGACTTTTCACCATTTTTCTTTCACACGCAAAAAAATAATTATTATTCGGCAATGACAAACAATTAGTTTTTAAGCTGTGCATGTTTCATCTTTATAGGTTCAGTAGTTTTATTTTAAAAAAATAATCAAAGATATCATAGAAATAATCAAACGATGATCAAAAATCAATTATTTTGAAATCACAGACATGTAGTTAAATTTTATTTGTAGATGAAAAGATAGATTTTTTTTTTTTTGACCATGTCCGATCCTAATAGGATCATATGGGCCTCTACAGAGTAGAGGTTTGTATTAAATTAACAGATTTTGTTTTTACGAGAAATGGATGTCAGCCACTTGCTCAACCTATTAGGTACATACCCTGACTCACACACAAATTGAAAAACAATATGTGTACTTGCCAGACCCAGGATTCGAACCTGGGACCCACGGCGTGATAGTCCAACGCTTATGCCGCGATAGATAGAAAAGATAGATTACATAAAGATGTTAAAAATAATAATTCATATAAGTAATCCAAACGTAATAATCATCTATCGCGGATGTCCATTGTCGCAAAGCTGCGTAACATAATCATGTCTGTTTGACAATCTAATTGCTCTTTATTGAACACAACATTCGCAAGACAATTTGAGTTCCATGTTACCAGCCAATAAAACGTCAACTGTTTATTGCATAAGCCCGCGAGATTGTTTTGCTGGGAGAGACTTTTCAATAGTTCGTCTAAGCATGTGAGTTTTTTCAGATGTTCGTTCGACATTCATTTGTCAACAATTACAAACTGTTCAGTGATAGCAAACCCGATAGTAACAATCGTAATGCAGTAAAAA
The DNA here is from genome assembly GCF_057557595.1 of Rhyacophila brunnea. Taxonomy (NCBI): domain Eukaryota; kingdom Metazoa; phylum Arthropoda; class Insecta; order Trichoptera; family Rhyacophilidae; genus Rhyacophila; species Rhyacophila brunnea. Next base: position 28,285,435 of record NW_028233350.1, read on the forward strand.
AACGCCAGGCTGCGGAGACTCAATTTGGGATGTAGGTATGTACCTGCCAAATGTTGTAGAAGCTAATTATGTTTATAGCTGATATTCTATGTTGTATTATACACTTAACAGTACCTTCAATACATTATCTCTAAGAGATACTTATAAACATTGTAATATATCAATGCTTATAAATTACAATTGCAATGAACCCGAAAAATCGAAGATAGAATGAGGAATAGTACAAAGTGACGCTCAGAAACCAATTATTACATACTTATTACCAAAAATAATGTATTATTAGCCAAATGCAATTTGATAACTTCTTTCGATGTCTAAAATATATCGTGAATCCGATTAAACTACCATTTTAATGATGAGTATCAATTTAAATGTTTAAAACTAACATAATATTACCGTATTTTTAAAAACTTAAGTAATCAGGTAATATAATATTGTCGTGTATACCACCGCCAAAGAAGTATTTAAGACAAGTCAGTAATCTATTATTTTTATCTCGATAGACGAGTGGCAAAAAATCAGCTTCTGAAACGCCACAGATTTGTGGATAATTTTTATCATACAAAAACATGCAAAGTAATCATATCCGATTGTAGAGCCAATGGTGATAATGATTATTTTATTGCGCATACAAACGTCTGGGGTTAAACTTAACGCCATGCACTAATATTTTGATAACTGTGCTTTTAAAGTATGTACAGAAAGAAAAATAATGCTAACTATTATAGGCACATGGAATGAAAAGCAAAATTTTAATCAATATTTACAAAGCAGATATGTTGACTATAACTTTACTATGCCATTCATAACATTACAGCATGCAACTCGTTAAACGTCTCAACTGCAAGATGATTTCGAAAGGAAGTCGATCACGATTATTAATTTTATTTTATTCCAGTTAGATGAATAATAAGACTTGCATTTCTGCTAATTGTAAAAGTTTTGCTCTGTTTGAATAATAATTTACATCAATAAATAAAAGTTAATGTTCTAATTACTTTCAAACGGCGGTTAAACAGTGAGCTAGTTTAAAAATTCAACGATTAGTTTTACGAATCAATGTTTTAAAAATCTATTTTTATCTATGAAGGTGAAAGGGGATATAATTCACTTTAATGTTTGTTATTTATAGGCGCTGCCTTTTACAATAATTATAATTTAGAATAATAGTATCTGTTACAGTGGGCCTCAACATTTTTCTTTCCACGGCATACTGTTGGCCACTAAAATTTTGCAGTGTTGTAGCGGTTTTTTATTCTGTAACATCATTTTCCGTGCAACGACAACAGTTAGACTAGTTACAGTCACAGGCATTTTATATATAAAAATAATGACAAAATAGATCATAGTAATATAGTATTGATATTTTAATGTACCAAATAAAATGTAAGATATAAATTATATAATGTACCTATTTACGCTGTACTTCTGCACTTCAAAAAATGTATTTTATAAATACATATGCAAAGAAATTTGACTCGCACTGCACGTTATACCACATGATAGCCAATAGCCAATCATATCATTATTGAAGTTATACTTCTTTAAGCGCGTTTGGAAAATCAGATCAGAGTGTATTTTTGGCGTGTGACATGTAACACATAATTTATTTTTTCACACAAAAAAAACACACTCGCTTGGATTCGAACCACCGATTGTTTGGTTATAAACCGAACGCACAACCATTACACCACAGAATGATACTGCAATAGTGACGATTATACAGTATAATATTATAGTTTAGAATTGTTCCGTTGCTAGGCAGCGAATTTATTGTTGTCGGCCATTTTCAATTCCTTACGTAAACAAACTATTAAACGTCATAGTGGCAGTTGTTACTTTAAAAATAAAAACAACGATAAATAATTATTTGATTTAGTAATATAAGTTAAAGTGTATAGAAATAAACCAACGGCGTTCCAATAAGCGGTCCTTTTTCTTGAGTGTGTAATTTAACAAGATAATTAAGAGCTAGTCGAAGAATCTAGTTTATCACAAGTTTTGTTTTTGTGTTGTTACGCCAAAGACGTATAACTTCTAACGCGCGTACATAACACCGATTTTTTATTAATAGTCTACCATTAATATTTTTTTGTTCTAAATAATTTGTCCACGACTCCACGATGGCCGAGCGGCTAACGCTTATAATGTCAGGTTCGAATCCTGGGTCAGGCAGATAGGTACATATACCTATTATTATGTGTTTGAAGTCAAAGTATGGACCTAATTGGTTGAGCAAATGGCTAACAATATTTTTCGTAAAAATAAAAGCCATTATGATCTTAGCATCAGACTTGGTAAAAAAAAAAACAATGAAAAACAAAACAAAAATAGTTTTTTTTGCGGTAACCACCCTAGCTGATATCTTAGAGCACACCTGTTGCGGAGCACTAACTTAAAATGATATAATATGGGTAGGTAATATTTTTTAAAGTTTTTTTCTTTCTTTTTTTTTATTAGTCTTTTAATAATTTCTATAGATCGCTATGTTTTACACGAAAATCGTTGTAAAATGTATTAAAAAATGTGCGTTTAACAAAATGACAGTATGTCGTAGGTACTTATTTCACATTCATACTGTGTTCATTCATATTGTGTTTTATTTTAAATATTGTCAGTTAACACCAGGGAATACAGAACTAATGGGAACTGAAATACCTAACGAGTGTGGAAGAATAAGGGATAAACTTAAACACATATCAAGAATACGTCATTCTAAGCGTGTCCTTCATTCTGACAACTGCTCTCGGCTTATGCATTGACGCTCATTCAATATTGGTGGCTTTGAAAGATGCAATACACACTATTGCACGTCTATAATGTGTGTTTCATTTTCGTAGGACATTCACACATTCAAAACCTTGTGTATTGGGGTATAGGTTATCTGAATTCTATTTATTAATCTGTTCTGTGGTTAACACCATTAAAGAAGTATAATAAATATTACCTATGTACACTAATATTTATATTGTAAAAGTTCTTATGTGATACAGCAACGCTAAAATTTAAAATATTACCGTCATGAGTATTAAAATGAACGTTATAATGTATAAAAAAATTCGTCCAATCCAAAATCCAATATATATACCTATATATATATATATTTTTAGTTTTAATAAATGGTTTTTAATATGCAAAGCTGAACCTACATAAAGAAAATTTAAAAAAAATCAACAATCAACTCGTTTTTATGTTTATGCCAACCTCAATATTATAATCGATACTATGCTTAGTAATCTTTGAATCAAAGCTTTGACTGTACAGCTATAACAAAAAAAAAAAAAATATTACATAGGTATTATTATGTAAATTAGTATGTAAAATAAATTGCAAATACGCAATCGATATCAATTGTATAGGTCCTTACTCTAATAGTCTATACGTCGCAATTAGGGAATCCAATCCCGAGCCAAAATTCTGATCCCGGGATTTCGGGATTACAATTTGACAATCCCGGGATTGGCATTTTTTTACCATTATTAATATAAAATTTTTATATTTACAAATAACATTGATAAAATCGGTAAAAAATAAATCTATTATAATTTATACTATTTAAGACATTTATTGTTAATATTGTATACGTTCAATCTTGGAAATACATAGGTATAATGGAGTAAATAATATTAATGTGAATTTAATATGAGATTGTTGTTTCTGATAGTAAAGACTTAATGAATGGGTTAGCGAGATTTAAAATAGTAAAGCAAATCATGCTGTATTTATGGCCTTTCCACTTCATAAATCTAATAATTAGTCAGCTAAATATGAAACTGCCGTAAAACGTATGAGATCATGGTAGAATTACTTTGTTAATAGTGCGAAGCATTGTTTTTTTCCAATAAATAAACAAGAAAAAATAAAATGAATCGGCAACTTACACATGGGTATAAATTAAACTTCATTCAAACTCAGCTTATTTCTAATGTAGTTATTTGTTATTAAAAGTATTTTTCTGTTATATTTTCGTTTTTATTTTATTTTCCATAAAAATTGATAAAAAAATCAATCCCGAAAGTTTTGGGATTATGTTTATCAATCCCGGGATTCATAGGTATCGAAAATAGCTCGGGATCCCGGGATTGGAATCCCTAGTCGCAATAAATAGCATCGCAAGCGATACACTGTAAACGTACTTACCTGTTATTTGATAGATTCTTTTGTGTTTAGTATAGCATAATAATTAAAGTCGCTTAATGCCTTTTGGCCTCGTAGGGTTCATACTAATGCTATGAGCTATATTCATGACATGACAACATGCGTGCATGACAATGGTTTAGCGGTGCATATACATTTATGGATATACGAAACTGGCGAAGCGAAGTTTTCCACCTGCGAAATGTGAAAGTGTCAACGGATTTCGAAGACTGAAATGACGTAACCGCGAAAATAATGAAACTAATCTGTTTACTGTTATATTACGAACCATTTCTTTTCAATTGCTGTCGCGCTTGTTGTTGATCTGTGACTCTCAGTGTCTGCATCTGTCACCTGAAACAAAACAAAAAAGAACAATATTATCATCGAACAGCTGATTTAGAGCAGTGCATCTCAACATTTTGCGTTACAGCATACTATTTAAATTATAAAATTATCGCTTCATACTGAAGAAGTAGGTTACCTACAACTATGCCTATTTTGCGGATTTCGCATGAAAATATAACTAGATGAAACCTTTTTTTATAAGATTGTAGGTACCCAATTGCATAATATAAGATAATTGGTATATTGTCATCGCGTCAATTGCAATGAGTTTTTTTTTTTTTTTTTTAATAAAATCATAGTTGAATAAAATGAATAACTTCGTATTATATCGCCTGTACACGTGCATGGATCTACTTGCAAGAATAGTGTGTATTTTAAACTATCGCGATAATAACTGTTACACGTAAAAGTGCTGACTGTCTCGCCAATCTCATTCTTTAAGAGTAAGCGAGACGCAATGTTGTCATTTTATGGTACTATTTGACAAGTCGTGAAAATGGGTCAAACCTCAAAATGAGTCTGCGCGGTGTAGTTTATCGGCATGTTTCCCATTAGTAGATATCGTTCTACTGCACATGCGCAGATATCGCACAGTCAAATTGTCGCGTGAAAATTCAGAAGCTTCTGAACTTTTTTAATCTATTATAGGCAATCTTGCAATTGCAATATACGTGTTTAATCGTGCTTTTTCTAATTATGGCCGCGGTAATACGTACTGTCAGCAGAAATCCATGCACGTGTAAACGGGGTATAATGTTAAGTTGACACTGATGCAATGCAAAACGAAACAGTCCTCATCTATAACGATGGCCGTGATGGGTTAACATTTAAAATACATCTTAATTTAATCAACGTTAAACAACGAGAAATATTTTTTCAATGTCTTACTATTTTCTGTGGGTACCTTTATAGTTTATTAGGGTAATGTTTGAAACTTGTTTTTGCTTTAGTAAAAATCATTATATAAATTTGATTATACTATTTTATAGCATGTAAGATTATTATTATTTCAAGGAAAGTGAAAAAAATATATTAGCGTATTATGCGGAAGTATGTAGGTATCAACAATATTTCTTTAGATGTTCGGTCGATACAAGTTCGATATGGATGAGAAACTTAAGACCCTGAAAACCTGCTAACAGCACAATGAGAATAGTCGTTCTAACTATGCTGTCACAGAAAAATGATTAGAGTATCATTGTATCATAAACAAAACAATAGCGAGAAATTTGGCGGGAAAATATTCCTAATAGTAAAATAAAATTATACTCTATTGTCATTTAATGCATAGTTCAAAGCTGTAACCGTTACTTTTAACTCAAATTGTTATTATGGAAGAAAACATAATGGTGTAATAGAGAAGAATCATGTGGGGCAGCACTCCGCGACTTTTATTTTCATGACGAAGCATTACTCTAAACATTTTCAAGTATTGTATCTACAAAGATACAATGCTCAACTCTAAATATATGCCAATGTATATAACTCGATGATTTACATCCCTCTTGTGTCGATTTACTAACCACGTGGCAAACATCCAGTAACGTCCCAGGTAAAGTACGGGCCCCTTTCATTTTTAGTTTCAAATTATCTGCAAATTCATTAGGTACCTACTTACCTATTTTATTATTTTTTTTCGGATAATTAATTAAACAGAAAAATACACATAAAACCTTAAAATTTCTTTTCTTTCGACCATGTCCGATCTTAATAGGATCATATTGGCCTCCATAGAGTAGAGGTTTATATTGACAGATTTTTTTTTTTTTTTTACGAGAAATGGATGTCAGCCACTTGCTCAACCTATTATGTCCATACCTTGACACACACAAATTGAAAAACAATATGTGTACTTGCCAGACCCAGGATTCGAGCCTAGGACCCACGGCGTTATAATCCAACGCGTAAGCCGCGCGGCCACCGGTGAAATTACAAATTACAATTACAGCTTAAAATTTACATACACACTATCTGTTACGGAGAATTATTCCACGAAACCTACTCTCAAACAGTTGTGGTTTTAGATAGGTTGATGTTTATGGCGCTGACATTTTTGGAGGCACCGTTATGAAAACTTTTCCTGTGTGATAAACCGACATTAAAGTATGTATAACAGTGGGAATTACAATACTTAATCTGAGATGTCGATACTTTCTAATGATTGGTCTACTTGATGGAAAACAGCCACTGCTCTCAACAGTTTATGGAACGTATGTCCTGCCTGCCCCACGGGACGTTACTGAAAACATCAGATTACATTCGTTCCTAAAACCCCAATATATTACTACCTACATTCATCACCGGAACTACAATCCGATATAGGTCTAGACCTCCTATAGGAAACGTCTCCACTCACATCAGTCTACCGTAAAGCCCTGCTTTAGTTCCATAGATAGATACTGTGTATTTTCATACACATTCCATCCATCATAGACTGGGTCTTCAGACCTCCTTTTACCTTCCGGACTCTCGTGTGTCTTCCACCCGAAGACATGGTTTTCCCAACGGAGTCGCCTCAATTTCACGCATGAGACGACACTGACGGGGTTTCATTATGACATAACTATTACGATTTGTGGTTGTACCTTTCTCGTAGCATATAGCTTCCAAGACCCCTCTTTTATTATTTGATTACTGCATGTGTGTCTTTCAATTACGAAACAATTATGTTTGATACAAATAATATTAACATTAATCAGTGCTTTAAATCTAACTTTAGATAAACCACTGGTCCATAATATGAACGTGCGGAATGAAAGAAAAAAAAACATTTTGATTGTGAACTCTGATCTGAGATCACTCAATTAATTCCTTGATCCCGTACATTTTAAAATGTCTCTTTATTTTTTGATAATATTATTAAATAAAACACCAATGATTTTGGCAGTCAGATATTATTCCATTTATTACCATAAGATTTCTTCAAGCAAGAAGTTAATTTGTGATTATAAATTTAAAACCAAAAATTAACGGTATGACTTGATTACGTCAAGTTTTACGGGAAAATAGATTTATCTCGTAATTGTAGTCACGGAAGAAATATTTGCATGGGTCATCGGAAGTGTGAAAAATAATATTTACCGACAATTAGAAATGACGGAAAACGTAACGATTCAATTTTTTTCTATGCTTAATTACTTACATATCTTTTGTCAGAGTACAGACAAGTAAAAGGACACGCTTTATTCCTAAGTCAAACGTAATATCTCACGCCTCTTGCCACGGCAAACCTGCAGCGTGTAGATAGTTTTTCTAACATCGATACAGGATAAGGATGGGTCGGTCCCGGCGACGGAATCGATACCATGTGATACGCGTTTTCGTGACTGAAGCGGCAGCTCACAAACTTGAGTGTATATAACGCGGTCGTGAAAGATATCGATTTACAAAGATCAAAATAATTTAGGTGCCACTATTGGCAGCATTGTCAATCTTTAGACCGAACTTCGCATTTGACTGACGGGGACTACAATCGGCTATCTATATAGCTGAACGTATTAATTGGAGCCCTTTAGTGTGCTTCACTTATGTCTCCAACCATCGTGTAGGTTGACCTCCCATTATTATCGATGTTTCCGCAGATTATGAGACAATTATCTGCATAACCGTAGTTATTGGTAATATTTAATATATATAGATACCTACTATAAATATTTATTTCTAATCTAAGAATGAACTAATTGTTCTATCATATTTCCTATTTTATCACACTAACCAATAACCATTTTCTAATTAGTTGTCAGACAGCCAATATTAAAACATTAAAAAAATATAGACGTAAAAAGCTATTAATGTTTAATTCTATTACAACGTGTAATAAAATAATATTTTGACGTTGACGCGGTGTGAAATTTTGATTAATATTTTTGATAAAAATGATTTTCGCACAGTTACGCAATGTTTATAAACATTAAAAATGTTTACAAATTTTATATTATAGAAGAGATTTTACTTTGCGTTATTATTAGGCATTATTTTCACTCGCCGAATTCGAAAGCTGTTAGCATTTTAACGTATCATAAGATTAATAAGAAAGGTAGATGAGTAAATAATAATGAATACGTCGTTATTAACCTACGGAACCACTTTTCTTTCTCTGGTAATACTATCGTTATGCATAACGTCATTATAATAATCATTGCCAAATATTTGAAAATGATTCCAAGAGGTGGTGATTATAAATAACCTTACTAGGAATAAATTTAATAAAGTGATTTTTTAGTGACGACGATACTAATACGTATGTAGGTAGGTATATTCTTTCTTTATCGGTATCCTGTGCGGATTTTTCTTATATATTTAAGCAGGGCAAAAAATCTTATTATATTCCTTCAGTCAAAAGGTCGTATGTATGATTTTGCATAAAATAAGTTAAGTAGATATTTTGATGTTATTATAATCAATATTGGTGTTATTCCCTAAATCAAGGAAGCTCTCGCATCTTTAAAAAGCTGTAAAGCTCGTTTAATTAAAGGAGATAAGTTTTATTATCATTAATAACCGTGTCCTTGCTTTTTCGTATAAGATAGTTGTTAGTAATTTTGAACAATCACAAACACCCAGGCTTAGAGAAATTCACATAAATATAATTATATTGTATCCTCACCGGGATCGAACCCAGATTTCCCGAATGGAAGGCTAGCGCCTTGCGCCAAAGAAGAGATGGTATTGCTGCAAAACTCTATTGGTATTATTAATTATTATGTTTAACACGGAGAGGTGTTTTATTGTAGAGGCTCATTATCGCAAGGGGGCTTCTAAAACTTTCATAAAATAAGATCAAGTATACTTGAACAGATAGATAGGTACATCTGCTATCCACAAAATTAAATGCAATATGCTTTCATTTGTAATTTTTAAGCTGACTAAAACATTGGTTGAATCTATACATTTTTATCGTAGGACATCTCTGAATCAGATTATACATACGAGCTCTGTGAACCACCACCAATAATCAGTATCTACTAATTAAAAAATATATCTCCTTTTCAAATAAAAATATGGATATTAATTACCATTTCTTTCATTGCACAGTGAAAATATATATACGCGGGAAAACGTACATCACACATTTGACAGTGAGACAGGCGCACACACAAGGGGGGGGGGGGGGCGGATTCGGGGGTCCCATTTTTTAAATAATAATTATCTTGTCTAATTATTTAGTATTCCACATAAAATATAAGTAGTAATGTAATTGCTTTCACTTGTTTTTCATTAGTACCTACCTACTCCCAGTTTTCGAAACGATTATAAAATTAATATACCCATAAATCGTGTTAGATATAAATTTAATATTTTGAAATAAGTTTACAATAACTCCTTTTGCAAGTCAATAAAAAATCGTAAGCGTTTCATAATAATAAATTATTATTTTGGCTTAAAAACGTTACGCTTAATTTGTGCTCACACATCTATAACAATCTATGCATAATACTATTTTCCCTTCTAATTTTGTTTCACAGGTAAGTACCTACCCACTTTCATTTATTTTCTCTCTAAATGTTGGTGTTATACTATCAAGATTATATAGAGCGGTGATTCCTAAAGTAGGCGCATAAAATATAGAAGATTTAACAGGGACGCTGATAGACAGTAGGTACTAGGTAATAAATGCATTTAAATACGATGATTTATCATATACGAACAGATAAAATGACACACGCTGGAGATAATAATCAATGTGTTCTTTGGTATTTAACACGATTTTATACCTAAGAATGTCATTTTACGTATTTTTAAATCGATTTACGTAGTCTTACTTTCTGGTTGCATAAGAAAAAATATATGAGTTTTAGCTTCTTTTATTTTAATTTTCAATACATACCTACTTATATCATTTTTTTGATTGACTATGGGCCTGTTCAAATAATATCTTATAAAAGATAAAAACCGGTAGCCCGAGGTTGGCAACACCAATAGATGATTTTAGGTAGGTAGGTATACTTTTAAAGAGAAAAAATGGTTACTACGTGATGAAAGAGTTATGTATATTTTCATACACTAAATTCTACACTATATATTTTCGATATGTGATAATTAATTACCTGATTTCTTTTACGTGATTTTACTGTGGAAAATAATAAGTATCAAGAGTCACACACAGCCTATTTAAAAAAATGTTGTTATTTAATGTAATTTAAAAATATATACCTATAAGCAGGTATATGTGGTATTTTAATTTGATCACTTGAAAATATATGTTTAAGACAGCGTTCGACAAAAGCAGTGCCGATGTTCATCAAAATCAAAGTAGGTAACTAGAATAAAGTGTTATATTGTTATCATAAGTATTATGGCCCATGGTAGAATAAACCTAATACCATGGGTTGTGGATTAATGTATTTTTTTTTAAATGTGCGTTTGTACCTGTATAAATTGCACAATATATAAGACCCATTGAATTCAGTTCAAGGCTAATAATATAATAAAACTTACTAAAAAATAATTTGTTATGATAACCTCCACTCTAAGGAGATTTTATGCGCGGCCTTTCATACTAAAAACTTTCCAGATCTAGATTAACATTGGTACATAATACCTAACAACAATATTAATAAGTATGATGCTCTATCCAAGCTGATCTTTGGAGATAAACCGGTTGAACTCAACTTGCTGCCCAACCTATGGTAAGTATGCAAGAGTAAGGCCGTTTAAAAATGAGCGGGAAAGTGATACTTAGAATATTTTCAAAACATTATTACGTATTGCATGCTCACAATAATTTACTAATGACGTATTCAAGTCAAGGACTGCATCTTCTATGTACTCCAAATCGACCAAATCACACAGTCCTTTGCAGCACGAAGCTGTTGGTTCATTGTGAGATATGCATATTTTATCCCTACGTTAGGTGACCGTCTTGCGCATTAGTACATTACAATAATGATAAAACGCAAGAACGCTAGTACATCGCCTTGCTTGAGTCATGTGTAATTTCGAAGAGGTCAGAGAACGTTCTTGGTGTTGATGTAGATTTTATTTATTACGGCCACTAATTTGGAAGTCATCATGAGCAGAGTCGCATCCATGGTGGTAAACCATAAGGTAAGCCCATAGCCATGTGCATGCTGCGTGCATGATTCCGATCAGCATATTGGAAAAGCGAGGAAGTTAAAAATAATAAATTCGCTCCCTAGGCATCGGAAAAATTCTAAACTATAATATTATACTGTATAATCATCACGATTGCAGTACCACACTGTGGCGTTAAGGTAGTGCGTTCGGCTGATAACCGAACAATCGGTGGTTCGAATCCAATCGAGTGCGTTTTTTTCGTGTGATAAAATAAATTATGTGTTACATGTCACACGCCAAAAATACACTTATCATTTCCCAAACGCGCCAAAAGAAGTATAACTTCAAAAATTATGTGTCGGGGTTGCCGATGGTGGTAGTCTTTCAAGTGAACAAGCAGCCGCATGGGCATAGTGGGTTACTCAGTCCGAAGTAAGTATGTATAAAATCTATAAATTATTATGGAAAGCAAAATAGAGATACAGTGGAATAGTGGGGAAATTCTTGTCGTATCTGTGCAATATTGGACTAGAATTAGTTTGGTTGAAGAGCTGTTCAATTCCGCAATAGAGAAAGAGAAGACATTTCGTTAATGAAAGCTGAAAGACAGGCTGCGGCCATAACTTGGGGTGATTTAATTTGTGATTTTATATTCGCGTGTATTAAAAATCATATGCCTACGCGACATCTGTTGAGAAATAGATTCGGTTATAAATTCGGCAGCCTCTTACGAATTATTGGAGTACATCCGATGGGTTTTATTTCCGGAAGTAAGTCATGATTTCGGTGACGTCACCACGCATTTCACGCCCGGTGATATAATAATGATTACCATTATGCATTCTATTTTCTTTGGTCCACTACTAAGAGAGCATTTGCAGATTACAGCTTGGTGAAAGGAGCTTCCTTCGAACGATCTCAACAATTCACTTTAGCGCAGTGCTAATGTTAAAGGCTTCATTATATCCAAAAACAATATCTAGGTAACAAAAGTATGTATGATTTATTAGTTTTGAATTAATCGGTTTAACGAATTAATCCAAATATATTTTGGTGTATAGGTACGGCAGAGTAGAGTTTCATTACGGAAAATAAAACTTCGTGAAAAACAAGAAACAAGATGACAAAAATATAAACCATCATTACGTCGGTTAAAATTTACAATACTATAATTGCTGATTTTATAAAATCATAGTAATGGTATCTACTTCTAAAAAATAGAGATTACATGCGTATTTTTTATATTTGTAAATTTAATATTGTATTAATGCCGTTGAGAGCAACAGCAGGGGCAGCCATGTTAGTGAGAAGCCGGCTTGAGAGTGGGTCGATTGTTTGGGCCCCGCATCAGTTGAAATATGACCTTATGGTGGAGCGAGTTCAAAAGAAATTTTATTTAACTTTATTTGAGGTTATATGGATACTATCCGTGGCTTTATCCAACTGACTTTCTCTTAGGTACGTTTACATACTGTAGTTTAAGTGCTGGAAGATATCAATATTTGGCCACGTATTTTTTTCGACTTACACGTGGTGTGAATGAGAACTCTGCCATTCTTGGTAGTATTGACTTGTGTGTCCCTGATAACTATCTTAGAAATCGGGAGCATCAGTTGTTTGTTCTCCCGAGGAGCAGAACTAACCTGCCATTGGTGATGACAATTGGGAGGGCAATAACTATGTTCAACCAAATCGCTTCGGATGTTGATATATTTCATCTACGTGAGGATGAGTATAGGTGGACGTTATTTTATAAATTATTAAAATAGGGTCTGCTTAACTCATCCGGTGTACTTCCTTATACCTATATGTTTTTTTTTGTATTTACACATTTATACTGTAGAATAACTTAATACTGATCTATCTCTTTTGTTATGTACCTAATATTGTTTTAATAATATTTCGTTGTTTCTAAATGTCATGTTGTGAACGTATTAAACTTATAATTTGTAATGTCCACAATATGTAAAATAAATGAATTGAATAGATAATTTCATATGGTAAAATTACAAGCGGTTTGAATCAATGCATTATATTCCGTCCGTTGTATATGTATACAGAGATTTTTGACGCCAATTTAGTTTATTATAAGTCTAGACTTCTACCATATCCAGTACAGTAAGTACAACCACACTTAGGACTCGAAATGGATCGTAGTACACCGGAGCGCCGTTTCGGTTCGTAAAATCGGTAAAATTACCGCTCCGTCTCGTGGAAAAAATAATTTGACCGTCCGAGCTAGATATGCCATATATAACAAAAAATCTAACACACTTATGTTTATAAAATACACGTAAAATTTGATACCTATGTTCAATATCTTCAGAAAATTGTCGAGCGCTCCGGTTCGCAAACTTTTCCATTTCGAGCGCTGACCACACCCAGCAACTATTATGTGGCAGTAACAGTTACTCACTGGCATGCAGTATTGATATTTAAATTACAACAAGATGTTTCATTTCTTAACTACATGCTTGATTACATTAGTTACTAGCATTAGAACCACATGCATTTTTACAACGTTTTTCTTAGCTCGTATTATTATTTGTCCGGTGGTTCTTTGTCCGGTACAAATCTTGCAATCGATTTTTAACTAAATTCCCGACTAGCTAGACATTTGAAACTTTTAGAATATATCAGAACACGATGCCAATGTATTTTTTAATACTTTTAGATATCTTTAAGTAGAATTGAATTCATTTTCAGTTAATTCTGTCTTGTATGACAAGTTATTTTGACACCATTATTGGTTGCTAGGGAGGGGTCTGGGCTCCTAGCAACTAAATTATTAATATATACGTGCGTTACTATGGAAATCAATATGACATGTCATTCATGTCAAGTACAATTTTTTTGATCGTTTAAGCTAGTCAAGTCAAGTTTATATGGTTCAACAGAATTTAAAAACGTTGTATATAAAAAGTTCTTTTTAAATTGTAATTATTTCTTTTAAACAAGCATGTACTTTATAGTTATTATCGACAATAACAACTAAGGAGATAGATTTTAGTTTTAACCTCCTTATGATTATGATTATAAAAGTCCAATACACCCTCCTCCACCCGCCGTGTCTGTACAGCTGTGGAATGATTATGCTTAGTCCATATATTAAAATATATGGTTCGATTGCATTTTCAATATACATAAGGGCAGGCATATTCTCTCGTGGTGCAGTGAGGTCACAATATTTATGTGATTTCTCAAAGCCTGTGTGTGATTATTCAAAATTACTAACAACCACCTTGTACGAAAAAACAAGGACATGGTTATTAATAATTCTAAAAGAAATAACTGAGGGGGATTTAAAAATGACCAAAAATGTACTTATCAATGTTTTATAACCAACACTTCAATACGTTTGTTTCAATACATTTTTATTTCTGTCAATATGACATTCCTAATTACATAAAACTGATAAATACTGTCAATATTGTCACAATAAACTAGCTTCTGATTGCGCGGAGAACAAGACCTCCACTCATACATTTTTTTATCGTTATGCATTCTGTGTAAACAGTTATTTTTATACCTTTCATACAATATACGTGTAGTATAACTGGAGAAAGGAAAATAGGAAGCATACGACAGGCAGTACGCTGCCACTGTATATTCAATTGACTAACAATAATTATTAGGTACATTGGCTTGGCATAGCGTGTTTAGTGGATTGGTCAGTGACAACGTAATAGTAAACGCAATATGTAATAAAACAATAAATTGAGGCTTCTTGCGGGCTTCTCAATATCTTTTCAATAGCCAACGCGGTGATTTTTAACATCTTTTGATTGTTTGAACTTTTGAGACATTTTATGAAATTTTATGGAATACCTACTTAGCCAGTATACATAACGAAATGACAGTGTTAAGCAGTTGTATATTCTGAAGTAGAGAATGGACCAAGCAGACTGAAAAGCCAATCTTCTTATCTAAACTCATTATCTACTAAATTGTATTATTAAATGTATACGTTTCTACTGTAAACGGATACATGCACATTTACGGGTTTGGGTCGAAATCCCGAATTGGCCGTTCGGGATTTTGGCCATTCGGGATTTCAGCATTCGGGATTTCGGCCTTCGGGATTTCGTCCGGCACCCCACATTTACATGCTACTTGCGCCGTTGTCTAATCTCCACGAAATGTACCGTCAAAAATTGTTTTTATTGATTCTTGTTCCTTTTCGTAATTTGCCATCCCCTTATAATGCTACGCGAGACTTTCCCGTAACGATAGTAACTATTTTACGTATATTATCTATGACTATGATGCGATATCTAATCATAGGTCACGTTAAAATTATTTTGAGTCCATTATCAAAATACAGATTAGATTTTAAAATGTACCACACTTTTATGGCAAGTTTTTGCGAATTCTCGTGGAATCCGGTTGTAAATCACTGTTCCAGCGTGTTCTTGCTGAAATATCATTTGGCATATGGCGATAAATGTAGCCTTTTTTTTTTCATATTGCGACTCAATTTAAAGTTCTCATAAAAATTCTTTAAAAAATTTTTGATGGCCAAAAAGATCTAGAAAATATAGCTGGAATTTTCCAGGAAATCTATAATTTTCTCTCCTTATTTATTAATTTATCTGTCATATTTTTGTAGACGACAGTTAGCAATAATGATATAGGTGCGCTTACTTGAAGACATTCGATGAGTGTATAACACAAACAATTATGCGGTATGATGTACCACGCAATATTATCCTTTAGTAGACAGCTGTATCGCACTACCATTTGAGACGAAAAGTGACGCATGTATATTGGAGCACCTTTAACCTAGTTGCGACTTTCAATTAGGCCAAAAGTTTTACGAACGAAAAAAATAACTAAATGAAATAAGGGTTCTCTATACTAGACAAGTCTTAATACGGGCAATTCAAATGAAGTTTGAAATGAAAATCGTATACAAACTGTTGTTACAAAAATGATGTCACTGTATGATCTTTTCAGTCAAAATTACTTAACAGTACGTCGGACTACTACAACATCATACTACGGTAGATTGTCAAGCCACAAAATGCGGCGTAGCTTCTGCTATGTTTACTGTCGATCATTCCTTGGAATATGAATGAGTTGAGGAATGCTGTACTCTTGTCCTCTCATAATGTGGTCGAAGATATGATACAACCCAGCACTTCTTAGTCATTTTCCATTCATTTGAGGATGGCAAAAGTTGACATTACTGCAATTACTAAGGGACTGAAACATGATAAATGCAAGACAGTACTTAATTTTCAGAATTGTGTGGTTTTATGCGCTTCCTGTCAAGATATTTATTTATAATAATATATACTTAATCAGAGTTAATTTATGCAGGTTCGGAAACGCAAAATATCACTAGTTTTATATTTTAAAATTTCTTCAGTAGATATCAAATAAAGTTATTACCTTGAAATAGGTATTTAGGCTAATTATTAACAAATCACTCATGGGAAATTTATCTCTGCTATATCATTCAGAATGAAGAGTCGTTAATATTGTTCGCATCGGTGTTTTTATTTTTTAGTCCGGACCACGGCTTAAAATTAAATCAGGATAGTAGACTAGAGTCAGAGATTCTATTAAATTGTTCCGTGAACTAAATTAACGTATAAACCGGGATCAGGAAGTGGTCTAGTCTGGAAGAAAGATATAACTTCTGATTTATTTGCGTGCTCAACAAAATTCGTATTCTTACATCTTCTATAATCTTTGCCCACATTAACATGCTAACATATGAGCCACGCCGACTAACTAGACACAAAGGGGCTTCATTAAATCTTTAAATTAAAGCTTATAGCCGGCTGTGTCAAATTAAGAAGATTTATAATTCAACATTTTTAAAATATCAATCATAAATTGAATGGCAAACATGAGTTAAATTTAACGGTAAGTGATTCGTTAACAGTTTTTTAATAAATAATAATAATATATACCTAATATCAATGGAATCGTTTCACTTACCAAACATTAAATAAAGTAAGTATATGAATTAAAGATTAAATGTTAGCATATAATAATGTAAAGCTAAATTTAATTACCCACCAACTTTATACGACCGTCCCGACTGAAGGTATATGATATTTAATTTTATTATTAACAGTTTGTGCAACCGTTTATGGCAAAGAGTTTTCAAGTTCAAGATGATGTCTTTATGAACAGAGTGACTGATACTTGGATAGTAAAACATATTATGATACTTATGTAATAAAACATAGGTCGTCTGTTACAAAAAACAACTATCACTCATAAATGGTGGTTTCTTTTTAGGTAATCTTACTGTAATTATTCAAACACATTTTCAAGGCAGAATACTTGTGTAGTAGATTTTTAAAGAAAAATTGTAGGCTCTATCATCAGGTATATTATAATATATATGCGTATCTAACGTAAAATCGGAATATTAAAAAAACGGTGTAAATTAGGTACATATATGAAAATTATGGCAGATTAGTGAATATATAATTGAAAAGAATAACTATAGTCAAAATAAATAAATATAATATTGTATGCATATCATGTATGTATATCATATTGTGTCAGTTATTCTATCGCATTTTACAATTATTATGTTTATTACCATTATATACTATCTAAGTATTTAATAAATTAAGTATTTCAACACTGCTTATCATATCCACCTCAATAATATATTGTATCAGACAATATTTTGGAATTATTGTAGTATTTACGTAATTCAATAATAATAATTATTGAATGTCGTATATCCAAGCTATATTATAAATACATATTAGATAGTGATTTTTTCTATTATGTATTAGATTGATATTTCGAAAAAGCTTTCGTAATAAACGAAAAGCTCAGTAACTTAATGTTGCGATAGGTAATAATATTTATATTACTGGTGATATGGTTATACATGATATTTCTGATTCGTAATAATATCATAGTGACTTAGTTTTCTTCAATATCAAACGATTGTGAATCTGTCCGAGTATGGAACATCTATAATAACTTTACTGTTGAAAAAGTGTTAAAAATAAGAAATTTTGTAAGTGCCTAATGTACATTTATTATTACACAAGAACGATTACTGACAAAATATAACTACTTACCTATTTGCAGATGTTTCAAAAGATATCTATTTACAATCGAATAACTAGCCATCTAAATTAAAGCAATTTTCTTTCAGCAATGTTCTTTGTATAAAAAAGTATCTAAATTTAATTTTCCATTTCGCAAGCACACAATAATTTTGTCATAATAAGTAATCGATCGAAAGTTACACTATAAGTGAAAATATTTTCCCGATCAGGTATTTTGGCGCAATGAATCACCAAGAAATCCTTTTGTTTCAAAATCCGCCAAACCATTTTATTGATTGCATTATTGTCAACTCATTGAATTTCGTCCAATTTTCTGATTGCGAAAGAGATGATTTTTAGTCGCGAAATAATAAACAAGAGTGTATTAATCGATCGGCTCAATTTCACGGTGTGCATCTCCGAAACATTTGTTACCTAACAATGGCTCAAATTTCATGTCGCATTTTGTTTGATTAATTTAAAATTGGCCATCCGTCACCGATTACTATGCTTTTTCTTTGATGTCTGATACTAATCGGAAGCTTTCATTTTTTCCAACTAAAATAATTAATGTGACCGCAATATTATTAAACATCGACAATGAAATTAATTTTAATTACTCCATTGTTGCTGTGCGATTAACACACAAAACTTTATCTAAAAAAATAGTTTCAACAATATTAGTCTAATAAAAATAATTACAAGATAAAAAGAACTTTTTATATACGTTTTCAAATTTTCTGTTGAATCATATAAACTTGACTTGACTAGCTTAAACGATCAAAAAAATTTGTATTTGATAAAAATAATACTGAAATGTCATTTTGACATGTCATATTGATTTCCATAGAAACGCACGTATATATTAATAATTTAGTTGCTAGGACCCCAGACCCCTAGCAACCAATAATGTTGTCGAAATAACTTTTCATACAAAACAGAATTAACCGAAAATGAATTTAATTCTTTTTAAAGATGGCTAAAAGTATTTAAAAAAAATGCATTGGCATCGTGTTCTGATATATTCTAAAAGTTTCAAATGTCTAGCTAGTCGGGAAGTTAGTTAAAAATCAATTGCAAGATTTGTACCGGACAAACAACCACCGGACAAATAAGAATACGAGCTAAGAAACACGTTGTAATTATAAAAATAATGCATTGTCTATTGGTTTGATAAATATAATTTGTTTTGAACTGTAATAAATTATTCAAATTACATATTTAAAATATACCATTTTGAATTATGAATATAACTGAAACATCCAATTTATCCGTATCATCAATCATCATAATATAATATAATATTAAATACCTATATTACTAAATAATAAACGCCCACGAATGCCGAATAGTTACGCCTCAGGCGTCGGTTGCATCGTGAATCCCGGGTTTGGAAAATTCATATGGTATGTTTGGATCTAATTCTAATAGGTTGAGCAAGTGGCCGATATTCATTTCAAACTTTAAGCCTTAAAAATCTTTTAAGCCTCTAAACCTTAAAAGGATTTTAATACAATTTCTACTCTGTGGAGAATGATTATGATCTTATTAGGATCGAATAATATGATTTAAAAAAAACCACAAAGAGATGTTAAATGACGATATATTATTATTTATGTAATATCTAACTGTATTATAAATACATGCCGTGTTATGAAAATCTAGATCTGATAATTTGTATTGTTCACAATATGTAAATAGATTAATTTGAATACTAGTAGGTATAGGCAAGCATTATATGGTACCAAATAAATAATAAATATTGATTTCAATTTAATTACAACTTAAGATTTACAAGATTAATTACAATTTATTATAAATAATTACAAGATAAAAAGAACTTTTTATATACCACGTTTTTAAATTTTCTGCTGAATCATGTAAACTTGACAATTCTATGTATTAATAAATATAGAATACTGAAATGTCAATTTGACATTTCATATTGATTTCCATAGTAACGCACGTATATATTGATAATTTAGTTGCTAGGACCCCTTAGCAACCAATAATAGTGTTTTACTTTTTACGGATTTTTTTCCAAAATAACTTTCCATACAAAACAGAATTAACTGAAAATGAATTCAATTCTGCTTAAAGATGGCTAAAAGTATTAAAAAATGCATTGTTATCGTGTTCTGATATATTCTAAAAGTTTCAAATGTCTAGCTAGTCGAGAAGTTAGTTTGTTAAAAATCGATTGCAAGATTTGTAATGGACAAACAAGAAAAAAATTGTACTGGACAAACAAGAAAAGATTTGTACTGGACAAACAAGAATACGAGCTAATAAAAACGTAGTAAAAAGCAATAAAACCGTATCGTAACCATCCTATAAAAACGTAACATCTCCATAATATACATAAATCTACTTCTATACCACTTAATAAAATTGAACTGTATGTTTGTATGTCTATCTGTCAATTCACGTTTGTACCATTATAACCAGAACAATAATGGGATGTGCGTTACTTTCTGCGTGTGGTAGTTACAAGGTGTAATAATCATATTATGTAGAAAAATTTGGGATAAACCTTAACACGTCTTAAAAATGTTATATTCGATAATTACGTCTGCATGCATTAAAGTTTGTTACGTAATAGAAACGCGCATCAAATATTGTTAATATATAAGGACATTCCGGAGGCTTTGTATTTCAAGCATTTTAAACCTGGCCGTCATTAAGTCATAACCAAAATTCAGCTTCAAAAACTTAATATAATCTGTTCTGTGGCTATAACTCAAAAACTACAGGACCAATAGTAATGAAACTCGCTCAGTAATCGTAAATCGGTAATCTCGATATCTCAAAAAGTTCCAAAGTTACAAGAGTATTATAGAAATTAATGCTGTTGATGTATAGCCGTCTAATATAATAACATAACTAAATATTATAAGTAATAATATTAGAATAAAATAAATACGTGTTTAACTCTGGCACTGGCTGCGCGCCAATGCAATTACTAATTACTGTTTTATGTTCACCTGTGTGTACGGCGTGACAATAGTCAGTACTCGAAGGACAGTTGTATCGCGCTTATATAAAATGTAATCTGTTATAATAACTATGTATATTATTATTCATGAAGTTGATAATAAATAAAGTTAATCATATATATAAAACTAAGTTGATAATTTACGATCCTTAAACGATCCACTATTCCCAACAAATGCAATATATGATGTCACAATAGTGTCACAAAGCAACGGTGTCTAAATAAATTAATGCATACGGCAGTCTAAGGCATATAATATGATACGATATAATAATGTTTGAATTATATTTAGTTAAAATACCACTTTTGTTTTCGTAAATCTATCTGCAAAAATTGTGATCATTGGGGATCATCAAATTTATTTATTTCATTACCTAATTGTTGGCAATTAAATTTATTACGTCAATTTTATAACATTTAAATTTAAAAATAATAATTTATGACTTTCAGTTACATCTTCCGGCCACTAACCGCATCGCGCCGGAAATTAAGTATTTATGTCATCTCTAATGGTGCGCTCATTTCACTAGGTACCTATCTGGTTTATATATCTGCTGAAAAAACAATCTACGGAATCCTCTGTGTGGTTATTAATGTTTAAAACATCATATTATTTACTGCTGAGAAAATTACGCAAGCCATGACGAAATATAGCTAAAATTTGTTGTTCTACATTTCACATTTACCTACACAGTTACACATTTCGAGGTTGTGATCGAGATTTCTCGTCTCGAGAATCCTCGAAAATTCTCGTACACCGAGAATTGATTTTTTTAGAGATTTTCAAATTCTCATTTCATAAAAAAGTTCGCTTATTGCTTTAAATAAAAATTTCTCAAAAATTCTCGTGATCTCCAGAAATCAATAAACCAATCTCGAATTCTCGTATCTCAAGAATCTAAATAGTCGAAAAATTACAACTTCGTGTACAATTATTAGATATTATTGATATTCTTATAATAGTACGAGTATTTTCAAACAACAGTGCAGTGTAACGTCCTCACTTCGCCGATTGCGTGCATAGGCTTGATTTTCACTTGAATTTTGCCAATGCACACCCTACTTAGCGATGTAGTAGTAAGCGATAGTCTTTAACTATTTCTGTGACAATTCCAGGGCCTGTAATTTTATACCTATGGAATAAATCCACCTATTAAATTAATTCGAGAGAGAAAAACACGGCCAGGGTTGCACCCATCAATTATTATTGTGCCACGTCGATACATATATTGCATGTGGACGTAATTTCCTGACAGTTCCAGTAACTATAAAATATTAAAAAAAAAAACCTGCACACGCATGATACTACAGTTTAAACAAAGAATTAGAATATAATGCACCAATGCGCTAACAAAAATGCCAATTACCATATGCCCCTTGAAACGATACCGTAGCATTTATAAGTGAGCGAGTAATATTTATATTTTACGCATTATGTGGTTTTATTTGTTTCTATAATTTTGCATTATCGTAAATATTAATCAGAGAAAATATTGAGTATAATTACACGGTGTTATGTATTATCAAATCAGTTAACATCATCTGATAAAATTCCGAGGCAAAATGCTAATGGAAAGTAAAAAAAATAAAATGTAAAAACCGTAATACTTTTCGACAAGAAAAAAATATATCGGCTGTGTGTAACGGAACCAGTGGTTTATACAAATTAATTTTATGCTTTCACCCACTCCGGAAACAGTTTGAGAGTGTTTGTGTTTTTATTTATCTTGTCAAGGAATTATATTGGGCCTATGAAACCTTTATGTGAAATTCTTATAAATATAAACGATAAAATGATATTATAGCCGACAATAATATTCAATGCGCACGGAATTCCTTTAAGATTTATATTTATATATGCAATTTATTTAACTTACGTTGAAATCATTAAAATATTAGCATTCGAGATGTGTCATAAAATATACCAAATATACGATGTTTCTGTTTATTTTAATAAATACAGATATTATTTTCATTTATTTTGTTAACTGTCAATTCATAGTGGAACTGCATTGTATTGTCGTTTAATTTAATAAAACGATTTTTTTTTGTAGTATTTATTCCACTTTTAATCAATAAATTAGGACCGGTTTTGTCCGCCTCAGAGGGATATTTTCAACTGAATACTGAATAATTGGTTGGACGGATAATTTATGTACCTATTGTTATATTATTTCTGTCGCCTTGGATTTTGTTTGAAAAATATTGTTTTTAAAAAATGTATTCAGTTGAAAATGTCCCTCTGAGGCGGACGAAGCCCGTCCTAATTTATTGATTGAAAGTGGAATAAATACTACAAAAAAAAATGCGTTTTATTAAATTAAACAACAATACAGATATAATATTTTGTTCATCTTTTATCTGATGATAAGTATCATTTTTTGGCGCTAAATTCAGGGAAGGCCCTTCGACGCCCCGAGCAGACTCCACCTCCATCAAGCCACCTAGAAAACCGACACGATTTTCACAGTTTCATCGCATTGTTCGGAGCTGAATTGGTCCAGAAAGAAACTTGGTTCAAAAA
This sequence comes from Rhyacophila brunnea, assembly GCF_057557595.1. Lineage (NCBI taxonomy): Eukaryota > Metazoa > Arthropoda > Insecta > Trichoptera > Rhyacophilidae > Rhyacophila > Rhyacophila brunnea. Next base: position 28,309,487 of record NW_028233350.1, read on the forward strand.
CAAACAAAAAATATATTAATAAATAAAATAAAAAATCCGGAATACTTTATTTCAGATAATTTCAGAGTTTTTAAATGGTTACGTCAAAACAGTGTCATGTTTATTGTAATTTAAATATTCTAAGAATTAATATTCAATCATTAAATGAGTCTGAGATTCATAGAAATGTCATTTTCAAACTTAAATAAATAAATATTCTTGAGTAGGCAATGAATGTGTCAGAGTTAGACCCAATTTAAAAAAGTGACAGATTTACACATCAGTTTTGATTAAATGGCATTTGAGACTAAACCGTATTAACGCGGTCCTCAATTTGGTAATGGATGCAATTCAATAAGTGAATGACTAGTAAATCTCCAAGACAGGAAAACAGGCGAATCTATTTAATGCGAAGTGAGTGTCGCATGTTATATACCACATTTACATTGACGCGATAGTCTAAATTATATACAACAATTTATTTTAAATCAATATGCGTGATATATGAAAAATAATATCATTTCTATTAAATAATTATTAACGCAAATACATACTTTCTTAAGACGATATTTCAGTGAAACGGCAAATAATTTTCAACTATAGGCGCGACGAAATTTTGGACTCGCTGGCAGTCGGAGAGCGAACGTCGAGGTGTGAATACGTCAATTCGTTTCGTGATGGCGACGGGGGTATTAAATTCTTAAATCGTGTAAAGATGACTAAAAACGTTACCCATTTACTTGAAAAAGAAAACATGACAATTTTGTATATTATTATTGTTACTAATAGAACAATAAACAGAACATTAAATGGACGTATGTTGGATTTATATGACAAATTATATTTCGTTCGGCGTGCGTCATTTGCACTCGCGACCCGCAATCCGCGCATCGCCTGGCCGCGATTTTTTAGACCATGCCTCAACTGAGGTATAGCCTTAATAACGGATATAATTTCTTTAAAAAAAATGTAAAACTTTTACCATAAACCATAATTTTAAAAAGTATGTTTCGTAATTATAATGATACATTATTTTAACTCATTCACGAAGGATTTTTTTACGTGGCTCTTGGCATGGCATGTTAGCCACTTGCTCAATTTATTAGATCCATACTCTGGAGATTCCCGGGGTCCAGGATTCTAACTCGAGACCCTCGGCGCATTGTAATGAAATTATGAGTAGATAACAATTTGAGGTAAACATAAAATTCAGATATTTTGTATGACGTGCACTACTCGTAGCTAGCGGAGTTGAACCAATGAATACTGGAAGGAAACTGAGTTGGTCAGTTCATGCTCACCGAAATATCTATTTCCAATAACCCAAGAGGGTCTATGAGAAGAGGCAGTTTTGGACAGATTAAGTTCGCGTCATTCGCCACTGGCCATTAAATATTTTTCTTGTGATGCTCCAAGCACAATTTAGATGTGTAATTTGTATTTGTTACGCCTAGGTATATGACATTAATGAGTGAATACGTTCCCATAGTTGAAGGAAAATCATGACACTCGTAGGTTTATAGTGGGTTTTTGGAGAAAATCATGGCTAAGCCAAGTTTCGCCTCTTTTTATGATAATGAATATTATTAGTTATTTTTAATATTTTATCATACACTATAACTTCATTCCATTCGCACAAGCTTCGCCTTAACAATACTTCGTTTGCAGTGTTGGAGTGTGGTTATAGAACCCACTCAAACCTGACTGTTTGCGGGGGTGACAGTTCAATTTGTTCCATCGTGCAGTGAAATAAAATGATGTATTATGTCTATGATGTTTGCGTTTAGTATGTCGTGGGATTTCTATTTTTTATCTTTACAAATTTGGCTTGGTTATATACAAAATTATCTACTACCGATCATCTATAACTATCAACGGCACTTAAAAATATTATTTTACGTTATTCATATAATATGACAAGTAGGTACTTACCACTTCTTTATTTGAACTGAACCTATAGAAAATTATGGCATGTAATCTATCAGAAAATGTTATTTAAAAAATACTTACCAACGTAGGTAGTGAATTTGTTTTCAACATAAATAATTATTTCACAGCCGTAATACTAAAATAATATGTAGACTCTTCATTTAAAACAAAAATTACTATACAAAACTATCGACCGAGAATATGTGGTGGAAATTGAATTTAAATGTTTTAATTGATAAGATGTGTGTACTATTCCAAGAGAATTGGGCAATTCCTTTGTATTTATAAATAGTGACATTTTTACAATCGCTTATTTACTAAATTGTTTACATAGGTAGTACCAATTTACTTTAATATTTGTCAGTTGTATACCTAAATGACCATAATATTGTCCCAAAGATGGGCGAAAGAGAGTCGCTACAACTGATGCCCATAAAATAATACACAACTCACACCAATTGAAATTTTAAAATTAATAACTTCCAATAGGTATTTAACCTACATAATCGGGTATGATATTAAAAAAATATAATGTGACACTTCATGACAATTATTAGAAATAAATTGGAGATTCTACACGCACACTTCTCTCAGCTCATTTGCAAGAGAATAATCTAAAATTATTCATAATAATATATTAACAGGGCAGGTTTTATTATTGGGCTAAATGGGATATGGCTTAGGCACAAGGTGACCTTTAACCGGGGTCTAAAAATTATATTCTAAAACATTTTTTTAAAAAATGAAGCAGACGAGGCAGCACGGTTGAAAATGTTGGCAAAAGTAGGTAGCTACTGTCAATAAAATAAATGTTATCGTTGAAAAAATTGCAAAAAATATTCCACTTGAAGAAATGTATACTAGCAAAAATTATTATATCAGAATCAGAAGCCACCTTAACGCCAACACATTATGATGACATGGCGTGGTTGAAAGACGTACATTTTTTATCAAACAGCAGAAATCAAAAAATACTATTAAACATATATAACATTTTGTAAAATAATGCCATTTTAATAAGATGTTTTTTTCTGAAATCAGTACGATGTATTATCTCTAGACATGAATGGATTTCGTATTTACCTAGTAGAATTTCAATTGTAGTTACTTATACTGCATTAAATTATACGTAATAAAATTTAATTTCCATTTCGTCGTTCACACCATTATGAAGATTAGGAATATAAACGACTATTCGTTACTGACATATATCCGTCTTCCTCTTTCCAGTGAATAATTTAAAAGATACATACATATAATATTATTATATACAGCTTAATTCAACTAGTATTACAACACAAGTATCCGGTATATACAATTATTGAATAAAATTGTGAACTGGTTTTAATTATCTATTATTTTTAAAGGTGCACTTCTTGCATTTAATCTTTTTGGTATTTGCTCACGTATTAGAGAGGTTTTTTTACTACACGCGATATACATTTTAATTACAGCGCATTGCCGCTGGAGTTAAATGAAATGATCTTGATTTATAGTGATTAATTATTATCGTTTGGCAATATTATGGAAAGTGTTGCTAATTATTAAACTAATTCAATTATTCTGACTGATTGACGTCAATCAAGACTCTAAAACCATCGATAATTTATTATAGTAGCGCCAGCCAAAGCTTAATAGCTCCTCGCAAATAAAATAATACATAATACAGGTGACATAGGTTTCCAGAAAGTTTTGTAGTTATTTTTTTACATAGGATATTAGGTAATAAGAAGATTCGTCGTCATCAGATATATCGAGCATCGACGCTGAGAAGTGACGACGCGAAAAATCGAGTAAGGGATGTTAAGGGATGTTCAATACCGTCAGATATGTGGACGACGAAATGCAAGAATCGTTTGATATACCTAATACTTATATCGTTGTTTGAGTTAAGTTTTTGCCTATACGCGGTAGAATAAAATGATTCGAAAGATTTTTGTGCACCTTTTTATTGTTAAGGCATGGTCTAAAAAGATCGTAACTAGGCGATGCGCGGATTGTGCAAATGACGCGAGCCGAACGAAATATAATTTGTCGTAAAAATTCAACATGCGTCCTTTTAATGTTATGTTTATTATTATATTCGTAATAATAATAGTATATTCATTGACATGTTTTCTTTTTCAAGTACATGCGGAACGTTTTTTAGTCATCTTTATACGATTTAAGAATATATTCTTCCGACGCCATCAAAAAACAAATTGACGTGCTCACAGGTCGACTATCACTCTTCGACTGGCAACGCGGCCGAAATTACGTCCCACATATTGTTGAAAATTATTTGCCGTTTCACTTATATTATCCGTGAAAAAAATCTGGACTAGGCAATTCTATCACACTATCTATTTCCCACGGATTCTCTCCTTCACTCTCTCTTACTTATAATTGGAAGGATGCAAAAGAAAAGGGAAATAGTAATAGGAACCCTGGGTATCAATCTACATTCGTCCTCCGCAGGCATAGTTTATGAAATGGTGTCTTTATCTATTATTGGCACTACTATAGCTATATTATAGCTTTGTGTATTTAACTTGTTTCGAAACAAATTATTTGACAATGGTTACAATTTTTTTTAGTCGTTTTGTCGGTACAATTGGGACATCTCGGAGAAGATACAATGACGTGTACGACGTTAAAAATGTAATTTAGCGACAATTTAATGTTTACGATACGTATATTTCTTTAATTTAGCAAAAAACATATGTTTATACAAAGTATGTCAATGAAGCTTTGTTAAGAGTGCTATTAAAAACAGAGAGTATTGTAAATAACATGTAAAAGGTGACAATAATGTGCGCCTGGTGTTTACGCTGTATTTACTTGTCTTCGGGCAATTAAACTATGACGCCAAATTAAAACAATTTAACTAAGTAGATAACTGTAAGTTTAATTTTATATAATAAAGCTTTCAAAAACTTGCCTTGCTATAAGATCAGAAATTTAAATTAAGGTAATATTACGATGTCATAATAAGTTACACCAACATGATATGTATAAGTATTTGAAAAAATAAACTTAACAATGGTACTTGAATACGTTATGGTTATAGATGAGGATTGTTCTTTTCTCATTGCATTAGTGTCGACTCAGTAATATGTTATGAGGTTGTGGGATTTATATTCCAATAATTTAATTTAAAAAATCGGTTTGTGTACTTATGTATTATGTACGCGCGTTATAAAAGAAGTATAATTTCAAAAAGGAGTAAATTAGCGAAAATTTCAGACCGACAACATCATAGAAAAAAATTCTTAGAGTATCTGATCAACCAGTGGCGCACCCAGGATTTAATATTGGGGGGGGGGAGCAAGGAGAAGAATGTAAATTAGTCCTATAGGCTCTTTTTCTTCTTCACAGCCTAATTTCTCGTTTATCGGTCTTTTGTCTATTGCACTCGGTGTACCTACACCATGGTCCCCACATCCTGAAACGGGCCCTCGGGCTAGGATATTCGGGGGCCCCCTACTTACCGCTAAGATTAAAGGCAGTGTGAAACACTACATTAACGTTTTTCAAATTATGTTTTAGTTCAAATTAAGGGTACTTATACAGTGAATTATTGACGATTTTTAATACATCTACTTTAATAATGGAGCTGTCGAGTATCGACACATAATAATCAAAAAATATATTGCACAATTATGTACACATGAAGTATAATAGCGCTAGATAGACTTTTCTAGCGCTATTATACTTCATGTATAAGCTAATTTATGATGTGTGTTTATCTCAGTTATCTGGTCAACCCGACACGCCGGGCCCCCAGGCTAGAGCCCTGTCAGCCCCCCCCCCACCCATGACCTATACCACTCCGGAATTCGGGTGGACACCGAGAATTTTTCGACAGTTCCATTAGGGATTAGGTTTCTAAAAAAACCTGACATTAGTGTTTCGAAATTTTTGTGTTAGAAATTAAAATCTAAGAAATTTTTCTAAAAAGGGTGCTGGAGAATTTATTACAAATCATTTTTTGCCGTGTTTTTATTTGTCTAAGCTCAAAGGTATAGTTTATTGGCTTTCAATTTCAGTGTTTAAAATCATTCTGATAATTTTCATTTTTGGGGGGTGCCAGGGCCCCTTGCCCCCCCCCCCTGGGCTCGCCACTGTGATCAACCATGACTTTGGATAGAATACATTATCATTATATTTTCACCAGCATACCGAATTAAAAAAAAACTCTATGTATAGGTACATTTTATATATAGAGTTCAAGTAAGGTTAGTAATGTGGGGTTAGTAATTAAAAAAACATAAGTATTTATTTTATCGATGTAATATATACTTACTTAATAAAATGTTCTACCAAGTAAGAGGTGAAAATTATAAAATACAGTTATACGTAGGTATTCCCTGTCTAATAAATAATATTTATTAAAAAATATGGCGTTTAAAATATTCTAGCTGTATAGTGACAATGCGGCTTGATTTTTTCACTGTGCTCATAGAGATATTTCTACAAACAAAAATCGTACATTGCCCACCTTTGGTTTGGGAAAAACCTATAAAAATTTTCATTGGCTAAAAACCACTCCATACTAATCAGTGGATACATCATTGGTTGCATACCGTTTGGATAAATGGCTCCGAATACTTAACGAAATGTATGCATCAAATCTATGTGAATTTAACTAAAGACCTATCATATTATAATATAATATGGTAAATCAATGTAAGTTAATAGTGACGATATGTATGTATTTAGTTGTACCTAATAGGTTAATCTCAAGATTTAAGTCATCGAAAGAGTAACTTAAGAAAATATAGTAGGTACCTGAATATAAGAATTTATCGGTGGTATTCATTTTAATATAACATAGTCATATCAACAAGCTGTAAAATCGCTCTAAATATAAATATCGATCGGTTAGTTATTTTCCCCATAAACATAACTGAGATGAAATAATAGTTTATTTTTATAACAAGAAAAATCAATGTGGTTCTTCTTTGTTTCTATAAGTTCCATAAACATAAACAGTTAGGGATAGAAGTAGTAATCGAATACGAAAAATGTATGGCAATCCTTTGATTCTAAACAGATAGACGTATATATTCCATATGTTATCAAATAAATAATACACTGAACGAAAGATATTCTGATAATTATTATTAACAGCTAAACTAGTCAAATGATTTAGCACAATAATTATATATTACGAACATAATCATATGTAATAAGATGTGCTTAATTAGGTAAAAATTGACATTATACAACCACAAAGTCTTATGCACAAGAAAAAATTATAATATCAATGAAGACACGTAAAAAACATTACATAAATTATGATACAATAGCATAGATATCCACAAATCACATTTATGTAAAAGTAAGACAGAAACTGAATGTAAGATAAAATCGGGGTAGAGAAAAACGTTTGGACAACCATTTAAAATCGCACCTAATGCCGTGTCCACACTGGCATAATACGTACCTACCTCGATTTATGGTAAACGAACATAACTATGGCAAATGGCATTATTACTACATATATTCAGTATGTGGAAAGCCCATCTCAGGATATGCGAAAAGGTATTATGTCTATATGATTATGTTTGTTCGGTTATAACTCAAAAAAAACTTGACGAAGATTAATAAAACTTGCACAGCTTTTAGGCTACATTATTGGTAGGTACACATTTAAATGACTGTCAATGGACTGCAATACTTTCAATTCGATATATTTAAAAACAAACTTCTCGAAAATACTGCACTTGCAACAATATGAGATAAGGTGCGGATGAATAAATAATAATACGTATCAGTTTATTTATTTATTGTCTGTAGGTATAAATCATTATTTTTCTTTCCATATTCCATGCGGGCGAAGTCGTGGGCAATCGCTACTAACAATTTTTTTTTTAATTAAATGTGTATCTTGGCCGCTCCACTAAGATTTTTCTTAAAAGATTTTTTTACAAGAAATATATGTCGGTCACTTGCTCAAGCTATTAGATGCATGCTCTCGATCAAAACCAGGGCTCGAAATGGAACGAAACGCACCGGAGCGCCGTTCCGGCTCGTGAAATTTGTAAAATTATCGCTCCGTCTCGTGGAAAAAATATGTTGACCGTCTGAGCTAGATAGGCCATAGAATTGAACTTCTGACACACTCATTTTCATAAAATACACATACGATTTGATGAGTATGTAAATATCTTCAGAAAATTTGTCGAGCGCTCCGATTCGTAAACTTTTCTATTTCGAGCGCTGATCAAAACACACACTAAAAAACAACATGTCAATTTACCAGACCCGTGATTTGAAAACGAGATGCACAACTTTGTAAGCTGCAACGTTAAAGCTCAACAATCGTTGGTAGGCAACTAAATAATTTGGTAAATTGTTATGTAAGTACAAATTGATTTAATTTTGTTGTGTGATTCTGAAATAATACAATTCAATAATGAAATAAATCTCCAGCATCTTGGTATTTATAGGTTTCCAATTGCAGTACTTGGATTAACTTCGATATAACTGTATTAATACATATCTAAACTGACGTCTAATAAAATCAGATGATAACTATGGGAACATTTTAATTGTGGCCTCAATTTTTTTTACCTGTCGATTCTGCGCAGAAAACTCATGCGCACTTAAGGCTTTGATATTTTGTAAGATATAAAATTATATTTATCATCTATTCTCTTCGAAAAAAAAACTTGTTTTATATAAATAAGCAAAGGTGACTAATCAGCAGTATTATCAAAGTAATAAATTATCAGTATTGTTTTCTACTTGAAAAAAATATTTTACGATTAAATTTATACTGAGAAATCGACAGAGAAATCATAAAAATTAAGCATAGTAGTATCCGATTGCATGTTGACTGTTCGGTTTATACTAAGACAATATTTAATAAAATACAAATCAACAATTTAATTGCAATTGAAAGTTTTTCAATACAATTTCCTAACACAAACACTGCGTGTTATTAGGTATATATCTGACATTAAACTTGAACGCCATAGAAGTAAACGCAAGAATATAATATTACGTTTTCCTTTGTTTTATGAAATTTACATTTTTAATTTATTGATTACATGCAATAATGTTGGCAACAATAATTATTATTGATCGGCTACACACTTCAATGTTACTAAATTAAACAACAACAAAAAAAACAGTATTTCATATAAACCATTCATCCGGAATGAGTTACAGTTTTATTAATAAGTTGTCTAGGATTCATATTATTTAATTTAAAATTATATCTGACCAGCAGAATCATCTATAATCAAATTGTATTTTCAATATATGTATAGCAATGCTGAATCGGAGTTTATTGGTTTAAATTTAATATTACGTCAATATGCGTGAATCCAATTGGTTGAGTAAATAGCTAACGAACAAAATAATTCTCGTAAAAGGGGTTCATCAAAATACTGCCCTGATAAGTAAAAAACAGTGAAATTCGAACCTAAGTTTTATTATGTAAAATTATTGGATTGTTTTGACATAATCTCTAAATATAAACTGTCTATTTAGAGATTATGTCAAAACGATCCAATAATTTCACATAATATAAGAAAAAAGGTAGTTTTAAACTTGGGTTCTCATTTCACCAAAATCGAAAACACCGTCTTTTTACGCTTTTATGGCAGAATAGAAGTTGAGGGAAAAAGTAAACAAATAATACTGCTCGTTAAGATAATGATAATAATATGTACACATTTCATAGCCCCACATCTTGAAGCGGGCCCCCGGGCCAGGATGTTTGGCGGACCCCCCTTCGTTTTAAAATAAATTCATTTGAATTATTGAGTGGTCGGCACTAAGAATCATAATATTATTATGGAGCATTGATCGCGACAATTTTGTAGTAGGTAACCAAGTAACATTTAAGACCCTTCGCCATTTTGGATAAATAGCCACTTTTTAGACAGGAAACAACACTAAAAATAGTTATAAAATAAAATTCTACGCGTCAATTATCACTTAATTATATCAATCATCATATCACATCAAATTGAATCACACAGCTAGGTACATATTTTTTTAAGAAAAATAGCGCCGCAGGTGACTTTTTTATTATTAGAGTAAATTGTGATCTGTGTTTATCTCACTAAGCTAGTTGACCCACTACGCCCTGGCCCCTCTTAAGCCCGGGCCCTCAGACTAGAGCCTTATTAACGCATTAACCCCCCCCCCCCCCTTGTAGGGGCCTTGACACATCGTATCTTACGAGTATTTTATAAACCTTTAGCGCTCGTCCATCTTACGCGCGCGCAGCGGAGCGTTGAGCGGCGCGCGCAACTAAAACGTATAACCGTGTGTGATAATGTTCGTAGACAATGTCTTTTTTTGTTTTTACGGTTATACGTTTGAGTTGCGCGTGCCGCTCAACGCTCCGCCAAACGCGTCTAGGCTGGACGGGGCCTTAAAATTTTATTATAAAAGTTACCTTTTGTTCATTTATTTCTACGCGATCCGGTAAAAATATTTAAAATAAATTTCACCATTGATTGACCTTAGGTGACTGAGAGTAAAAATATCTAAGACATTAGGTGAGTGAAAAATTTTTTTTTTATAGCTGTAACTCAATATGAAAATCAAGTTCAATTCCTCAAAATTCATCAAAAATTATGTGTTGACAATTTAATTCTCATGTGAAAATTAAATTAATCGACTCTGATAATTAATAACATGACGAAATAAGTATCAATTTTGGAAAACATATCACAGAAAGGTATTAAGACTGGGAATGTCCGTGATCCTGCATTACGAAGCTTTATATTAAATATGTTTTATTCATGTATGAAAAAACATCCAGAATAAAGAAATACTATAATGAATTCAAAAGCACGAGTCAAGCTGGCTGTATACATATTTTAAATCATTACAATGTTTTATTGAATGTAATGTCAAACCGTAAGTAATACCTACAAATGACTAGTATCTTAATAAAATGGTAGGTATTTATGTTATGTGAATAGTTATGCGAGCCATTGTTGTTATTATATCAGGAAATTTCACTTTTTACACATTTAACGTGTTATGAAAAATAATGTAATGCAAAAGCATGTCAGATTACGAAGTGATGAAAGACCATGTAAAATTGTTCGCGAAAATCTAAGCACTCTGTAGTGAAAGTATATTTTAATTAATTTATTTTTTTATATTATTAAGTGTTACTTATAATATACGCGATAACTTAACTTGAAATTTGTTTGAAAACATTATCATTAGAATGGGTAAAATAAACGTAGTCAATAATTACTATTTTATGTTTCCATAGAACAATCTGACATTATATATTTATCGCTGTCCGGGTAAGTAATAAAATTATAAACTTTACGTTTCTCCACAAAGCATGGTTTTTATTAAAACTAATTACGAAATAAGTAATTACTAATTACTCTGTCGCAGATGATATTTTCTCAACTATAGTTATTTCTTTACTATTAATATTAAATCAGAGGTAAGAGGTAAGGTTTCACATAACTCAACAAATGTAATTAACACGAGACCTCACTGTAATGTAGTTCGTAGTATACCCGTCTCTGACAACGTGGGTGCGCGTTCGATGTCGCGTCTGTCAAAAATTATATATTAAGTTTTATAAACATTTATTATGACCAAGAGTAATTATTACTGAATATATTGGGCGAATGGCTGACAACCATTCCTCGTAAAAGGTATTTTATTCTATTAGACCTATACGCACCGCATATGAGTAAATGTGAAAATTTAGTACTGATCACTAAGCCCTTCGTACAACATAATAATACGCAGCATTGCGCGTGTATCGTAATTGAATATTCCGCGTGCCGTTGGATCTATAGGAAGGCGCAAAGTTTTACCAGCAGTAAACCAGAATATTAATGATATTTATTTATTACCAATTATTATTCTTATAATAATGTTATAAGGTATTTATTCTATAGAAGTGTTTGATGTAGCGTTGCCAATTTATCATATTTTTTACCAGATATACTCGTACCATTTTTCAATATGCGTATTCCGTATACCTAGCTTGCAAAATTCTCATCTGGCGTAAGACGTCAAATCTAGCGTTTTTGATACAGCAAACAGCTTAAAACTTCTCATTAAAAAAGCTAAAATAAATTAACACTTTTGCTTGAAATCAATATGCCTACATTTTGTACCTAATATTTTACAAATATATATATATATATATTTTGACCATGTCCGATCCTAATAAGACCATAATATGGGCCTCAACGGAGTGATTCGAGCCTGGGACCCACGACACTATAGCCCGATGCTTAAGCCGCACGGCTATCGTGGATTGTCAAATATTTAAATTTAAATTATTAATTTAAAAATTAAAAAATATTACAAGTATTACATACATGTCTACGATACGTATTTAAGTTATAACCAAACCCCGAATCTGCAATCATTTTTATTAGTATAACTTGCTTATTAATTACAATATTTATTTCTAAAACTTTCTTCTCGTCAAAATGATGTTGATAACTATTAGAACTCATTTTTCTGAAATGCTAGTTTCTAAATAATTTTTATTTTGTAAGTATGGTTATTTTTCTAAATGGATAAAAATATTATATTTTATTATTTTTATGTTGTGTTGTGAACGTCGCGAATTAATAATCTATTATGTGCATACTTAATCTGGATAGATAGTTATTGAATGCTCAATTCGCAAAGCTAGATTTAAGCTCTATCTAAGAATAATAAGCATCGTTAGGTACATAATATAATAAGATAATTATAATATTTTATATAAATATGTCATTGAGTTCATTTACTTTTTGAAAACCCGACGTTGAGAACAGAATAAAAAAAAATCTAAATGAGAAATTCACCAGACTGTAAAAAAACCAAATGCCTACTTACTACTCTAATGCTTTCCGATTCCGAAATCAGCAACTGAAAACGCGAAAAGCAAAAGAAGAAGTCTCCGTATAAAATGCGGATATGCATCAGTCTGTGAAGAGAGAAAAAAAATGTCGCACGGTTTAAGAACATTGGCATGATGCCCGCAGATAGGCAAAACAAAGAGTTGAACCGAATGACCAACATTTTGTTTGATGTACTGCAGAAACGAGCGAATGCACATTTTCTTTCTTTTTCATTGAGTCACTGCTGTGTTCGAATTTTGAATATGTTATTAAATGTCTTTCGTTTTATAGCTGAGTAATAATAAGTGGTAGGTAAACCTGTTTTGATTGGCTCCCTTATCAAAGGCAGTCTCAGCTAACTTTTTTCGATTCTAAAATAATTATTCTCTAAAATCTGGAATGTTCAAAGTTAGTATTGTTATTGCAATATTGCCTCAATTTTATTTATATTAAGTATCCTATCCAGTGTTGTCAACCGTACTATAATTATAGTACAATATGTACTATAATTTTGAATCCGCGAAAAATGTAAAATACTATAATTTTATGCAAATATGCCAAAAATACTGTAATTTTAAAGGATTCGAGAAGAAGTACATTCTATAGTTTTTTCAGAAATACTATAATTTTTACCCATTTGTACTATAATCAATATAGAAAAAGATGGCAACACTGACCCTATCCAAATACACTCATTATCAAACATTAATTATATATTTTACAACTAATGTAGAAACTATTCAAAACTATGCGACTCGAGATTATGGCTCAAGACTCTGATCGTGGTACCTATAGATTGGTATTGATAACCATTGGTAGAATTCAAATTTATTATCTGAATATACATATTTATGATGTTTAGTTATATATATCTCTATATATATAAAAATCTCGTGTCACGATGTTTGTGGTCGAACTCCTCCGAAATGGCTCGACCGATTTTTATGATTTTTTTATGTATATTTGTTAGGTATGAGAATAGGTCAAAAAGTATATTTCATACCGCCAAGTGATTAGGGTATCTCTATCCAGAAAAATTTTCTTTTATTTTTTTGACAATTTTTTTTTTTGTATTTTTTTTATTATTTGGCATAAAAAATACATATAACCCCAAATTTGTATTCTCCTATTCCCACCCTCCCATTTTTTAATCGCGATTTTATTATTTTTGTATGAACAAATTTAACCGTCTTTCTTATTTCAAACAGAACGAAATTATTTATGTTGTTGAATGACAGATGGCGCTACGTCCGAGAAGAATTCAAGAGTAGCGTCGCGTCATTTTGACATTTCATTCGGCATATCACAACGCAGTGCGTGCAAAATTTTGTACGATTTATTTTAATTTATCTATTTTTATGTGCGTGTATTACAGTGCACAATGCCAGCAAGATGCAAGGGGGGGCATTTGGGCCGTCGAACGAATAAAGCAACAAACATGCGAAATAGTAGAGCAGAAAGAACAGACGAACAAATCCTACAAGGTAACAAAAACGTGCGTGTAAGCATGTCGCAATTTTTTTGGCAAATGGTCAACAATTCCATTCTACGTTCAAAATCAAAGGCCAAGTATACCACAAAGTAGGCTCATTGCTGCCAATGCCAAACGAACCACATACATTTTTACAAATCTACTTCATGGGCGGTGAGGACTACAATAGCCTCAATTCGCCTAATGCCAGGCGCATCGTCGGCAAACTGGACGCCCTGTTGAATGAGCACAATGAATTATTGAAATTCTTCAAAGCACACATGCACGAATTGCAAAGTGACAATCACGCTATTGTCATCAATCCTGATAAAACACCAGCTGGAGAGCACGTGCGTCGATTCAATGCGCCTGTTGTTGACGACATTGCTGGAATCATGGTAGGCGACCGCACATCGAAATGAAGAAATCACATAGCACATAGAAAAGCACATAGAAATCGTGATTCGAAGAAGAAACAATAATCTGGAGTTCATCGCTGACACACACCGTTCATACGACGCTCTCCAATATCCGCTAATTTTCTGGAAGGGACAAGACGGATATTGCATAATCATTAAACAACGAGATCCTGTCACAGGTGATTCATTCATTATGAACATCATTACTCATTTTGAATTGAGAAAATGAATGGTTGATGTTTTTTTGTTTTTATCAGCGGTCATCGTCTACAGCACTCTATTTCTCTTTCTGTCATAGATCCCATCCCCACACTTACGATACATTCGTTATTTTTTATTTAACAACCAAAATATTCACTAGAAATTATTTATATGGCAGAACAATGTTTGCCGGGTCAGCTAGTATATATATATATATATATATATATATATATGACATGGTCAATTAATACCACATAATATACAATAATGTATATTATTATCAAAACAAGCGACACCAATTATTATAAGTACCAGTATCTAATAAGAAATAAATCAATATTACTTACCCATTTTGGGATATATTTTCATTAATATCTACGATTTATTTAGACAACAAAATACAAAAAAAATGAAATTGTGACATTTTTTATTACATATTATAATAAAATTAGTAATCATTGTAACTAAAACTGCAATTATTTCAATAGTAGGTAGGTGTTGCGCATAGAGTATTCATGTTGTGTTTATTCTATATGCAAGGCTGCTAACAGCGGCTATCGAGGGTAGTTTATCAATGTATGTAATGTATTGAGGCGGTTAATTGTTACAATAAGTTAACCGTCTGAACTGTCAAAAAGTGCACACCTCTCTTTGTCAACTTTTAGAGTAGTTGAAGAGCAGGGGTTCATGAAGTGTCCCGCGAGATTTATGTTAAATCTGTATAATTTTTATTCTTAATATCGAATATTAAAAATCATATTTGAAATTAAATATCCTCTGGTAAGAATGAATGGTCAGACTCTTTGGTATTTGTGTGTGTACAGAGCGAAAGATTTGACTTATTCAACAACTCGATGTTGAAAATATTTGTCATTTGGAAGCATATCAATTTGAATAAATCTACCGAGGCTTCCAGTATTCTATGATCAGAAAAATACTCCAGGATCCTTCAATGTGTGTTAGATAAATTTTCTAAGCGCTTTTTGGATTTTAATATTTTTCAAAATCCCTTTTCATGTTACCCGGACGCTTTTCCCATATATATGCAGTTTGAATTAATAGATTTGCAAGAGAACCTCGAAGCAAAAGCATCTTATCGTGATAAGAATTTAATTGAATTTTCAAAGGAATTTCATTTGATGTACATCGAAATATTGTTGCTCATCAAATAGCGTTTTTATTTGAAAGTGCCTATATTTGTGAAAAAACATTTTCTACAATGAGCATTAATAAACCAAACTTACGAAAATGTTTGTGAACCCCTGTTTTAGAGCAAGATAGACAGTTTTGACAGTTTAGTTAGACGATTAACACGGTGTAACAATTATAATACCTTAAAATATAAATATGATAAACTACCCTCGATTGCCGTCGATAGTCGCCGATAGCAGCCTTGTTTATAAAATAGATTCACATAATATAAATATATTATATTCCTTACTATTGAATTGGACATCAATAAAATATTAAAATTACTTACTAAGATTTTTATGGAATTTGAATTTAAATTCTAATTGTTTAAGTTTTGTACCATTAGGTCGCAGAGATTAGAATAATATATTAATTGAATTGCATTAATTTTATTATTGTGGCAAAAATGGGCTAAATAATAAAATGTAAATAAATAAAATCCAGAATAGTCATCAGCTGTAATGGATTTAATCCGAATATTCATAAGTACATAAGTACTATTAAATGTTTAATAACCTCAGCAGCAGAAGTGAAGTTGTTGCGGATAATCTTTAGTTTGGTATATTGTGCATTAACCGGTTTTCTGAGAGTGTGTTTTTTGCAGTCGTCGCTCTTCAACGATAAGTTTAGAATTTATTTTTGGAAACGTTTTGTCGCATAATTCTTACGCGATCCTTTGTTGTGTCAGACCATCAAATCACTCAACATTTTCAGTATAAAAATACGACAAATAAAGAGTGACTTTCATAATGGTTTCGAGAAAACGGCAGTCAACTATATTGTATAATTATGTATATAGGACATGAAATATTTTTTTTATTATCTAATTAGTCTAAAATAGTGCACTATGTAGGTATCAATATTTAAAATAATAATCCATCAAGAGGTGACCCAGGAATCCCACGACTACTGTAAATAATTGACAGGAAATTTTCTGCTGGTTGTCGGTAAAATGTCAAAAGACGGCGAATAATTTGCATGGCTTGTACATAAAATTTTAGTAATATACCAGTCGTGGGAACATTAAAATTTATAAAAATATTTACTAGTCCACGTATAGAAGTCTACAAATACATAATTACTAGGAACATATTTTGTCAAGTACACTAGTCGTTTCATTCAAATTCAAGTTTATGTATTTACATGTAGTGAACTTTACAAATTTAATAAATTCACAACAAAACAAAAAAAAACGAAGAAATATATGCAGCATTATAAAAAGAATACATATTATATTATAATGTAAATACGTTTTTTAAAGTAAGTATACGAAAATACGCTGAATGAGCTGAATAGACCATATTTGAAGAATTTATAAAACAACGCCTCATAAACTCACTCTCAGTGGTCAATATCCGAAGCGATTTTATTGAGCACAGTTATTGCCCTCCCAATTGGCATCACTAATGACAGGTTAGTTATGTGAAAACAAAGAACTTTGGGGAATAAACAACTGATGCCCCCGATATATAAGATGATTGTTAATGGGTGCACATAGGTCAACACTACCAAGAATGACAGAGTTCTCATTAACACCGCCTTTGCGTTGTGCAAAAACATGTAATAAAGTAGTGAAGTAGATTTTCAATGCCAATTGAATTGCAGCATGCCTATACGATTTATATCATTGATAGCACAACAATCAAACATAAATAATGATGAAATAAGCTTTGTGGTATACAGCTGAACAGATTTCGTACCTGTGTAGCGATAATATATTATTCGTTGCATGCCACACATGGTAAGAGGCGCAGAACATAGCGATAGACCGAGGGAAATATGCCACTATGATGAAGCAAGGCAGGGCTCGGTAAGTAGTTAGTAAGTAATATTTGACTGCATATCGCTTATATATCCGCTGTCGAAAGTTCGATAAAAAACACTATTTAAAACGAAACGATAAAGATAATTTAAAAAAAAAATAGATATTTTCGTCTCTGTTCTGGCAGAACACACTAACTGGAGAATACTAGTTTTGAGTAATTTGACTTTGTAGTTGTTAAAATGTTTTAAATAATGGTCTATCATGTGAGTTTATTAAGTAATCGTAAAAAGGATGACTTTAAAATAAAGACTGTTTATTTATTAAGAAGGTTGCCAGACGGTAAAGTTTGAAATAAGGAACATTTTGCTACTAACTCAATATGTATTTTTTTCAAATTAGTGTTTTCTGCCAGAACAGTGACGTTTTAATAAAACGTAAATGCAAGAAGTGTAGAGGTTATGGGAGAAAAGATAATGTTCAAAATATTGGCAATTTTTGTTTTTACAATTCCACACAGATTTTTTTATTGGTAGGTTGGTAATAAATTGTGAAACTGTGTGAAATAGAAAAAAAAAACTATCGACAGAGTTTCGTGTTGGTTATAATAAATAATATGCATATTAATCGATTGATTGAAAGCGAAGCGCATTTTTCAATTCGATGCTATCAATAATAAAAGTAGGTATTACATTGTTGCCACGTATTACTATTTAGTAAATAACCATTGATCAGACTTATTATTAACTATTAATTATGTTTAATTCGAATTTAGTTCGCTGAAATTCGGATGTACGAAGTGGAGATTGACCCCTTATGCTTAGAGTGATTCCCAACGTCTTGTTTTTTGAGGAACTCCCAAAATAATAATTATGTAAAACGTCGTTGCTAGCTCACACTCGTGTTATTTTATTTAAATATTTTCAGTTATAAACAACCAATGTGTCTTATAAATAAAAAAAATAAATTAAAAATAATTTTGTGTTAATAAACGTGTCTTTTTTATAAAATTGTTCAATGTATACATTTAACCAGGGATTAAGCCTGGATCGGCCACCGTTATGTATGCACCCCCCCCCCCCCCCCCCGATGGCAAGAGAAGACCTGGACGGCCGAAATTGAGATGGCTGGACTGTGCCACGGGAACGGGAGATTAATAAAAGTTCTCGGTCAAAGCAACTGGAGAGTGTTGGCGCTGGATCATCCAGGATGGAGGAAGTTTTTGAAGGAGGTCAAGACCCACCAAGGGCTGTAGTGCCATAAATGATAATTTAACCAAGCAAAACTTTTTAAATTCTTTAAAGTTTTATGAAAAGGTTACGTAAAAATTCAAACCTTTGAAAATTCTCGCGGTTCCAATTATTTTATTTTTTCTCATTGTCTCATGTCGCTCATTAGGTGCAAGCATTCGTACTAGGTATCTACGTTAAACATTATATTTTCATCGTAGACATGTCGAGATTATGCATGGTTCGTTCCGTTATCACAATGTGTTTGTTACATGGTATTATATAAATGCAGCGTAAAGATTATCTAGATATCATTTGTAACGTAACCGAACAAGGTTCTGTCTTAAAAGCCAAACATACTAGTATAGAACCACGTTTACCAACGCATTCTGTATGATATACCTACTATTTATTTATAAACTATGGTGTGATGATCCTCTATTCATACTCTACAACAGCGCCACCAAAATGCAAGAGTTCCGTACGAGGAATTTTTGGTAACGTGGTAGTTGGCATGTTTTCGTTATATTGTGACTTTGTTAAAATACGTAGTACATACATAAAATAAAAGGTATGAAGTCAGTGTTTTTACATGTATTAGTATAAAATCATGAGTAATCGGTTATGATAACTGTTTGTCCACCAAAGTCGGCCTCTCCATTTTGGTGTCCATCTATCATCGCCAAATAATCGACACGGGGGAAAGAGAGTGGTTTGTTAACTTTCTTTATTGCATTATTGCCCGTCTTTGGTAAGGTTTGTACCATATCAACACTAGTATGTATGTATGTTCTTTCTTCTATATTTACAATCTATTTTTTTCTTCGTTTGTAAGTATGTTCTTTTTTTGTACTTTTCATAGTATAATGCGAGCGTCATAAACTTACAATTTAATTTAATTTATGTTTAAGGGCGGGCATGCTCAGCGTAGGTCAAAATAGAGCTTTTATTGTATTTTCAAAGCATGATCCTGGACATTCCTTAAACGTTGTAGATAATCTATTTATGTAATTTTGAAGCCTTATTATCCTTTATGTTTATTTTAAACATTTGATGTTGAAAAAAGATTTTTTTTCCGGTTAGTTACATGTTAAAACACGCGCGTTGACATGTTCTTACTCCCTACTTCAATTGTAGTTTGTCAATTTATGGCTACGGCCGTATGTTGTAGCTTAACCATTGGGGAATGCCAAAAGAAATGGCGTATTTCAAAAAAACACTACCTTATTCTTAGGTCTATGATTATCATTATTCATAGGATGTTTATCACACTTGAATGGTCAAAGACATAGCTTATAATTAGTATCTTTATAATTATCTTCAAATGTGTTAATCTTGCCCATTTTTTGAATAATAAAATGCCTAATTCTTGTCAAATTTGGGATCACAGAGATTATCAATATAATTTTTTATCGTAAATATTTCATTATAATAATGTCAACATAAATTAAACTGATGGTTTTATAAATGCGTTTAAAAATTAATAAATGTAAAAAATCTTAACACCATTGCATATTTTTGTACTGAAATATGACTATATTCTAAAACATTAGAGCGAGAGGTTTGAAAGAATACTATTTTATGTAATAAAAATACTTTATGCAGTCATCAAATATTTAAAATAAATATAAAGGATAATAAGGCTTCAAAATTATATAAATAGATTATCTACAACGTTTAAGGAATGTCCAGGATTATGCTTTGAAAATGCAATAAAAGTTCCATTTTGACCAACGCTGAGCATGTCCCCCCTTAATAAATAATTAATGTATTTGATATTTGAAATATATTTTTCAAAATACATAATAATAATCAAATACCTGTTTGCTACTTAGTACAGTCATACTAAAACTAAGTTCACTTTCGCATACTTTGTTGAAGCTTGAGAGTGCATTACTACAAGTAGTGGAAAGTGCATGCATCTTATCAAATACACTTTTCCTGCGCCTGCGCATTATAATTATTATGTGATTTCAGTTATCTTTTTAGTCAGTGGCGTAAGTAGCGTGTGTTGAGTGCAAATGCTTGAAAATATGAACGCTTCCGGCAACAAAATCTTTAAATGAAACCGTGGTGGAAAAGTGATCATTTGAATGGTGTTATCTGTCAATATTCTGCATACACATACATTATAATATTAATTAAATGAAACATCACATTATTACAAATAACTGGAAAAATAATTAATCAAAGCACAACAACGAAGAATATAGGTATTCGAATAATATTGTATGTTCAGATACGTTGAATACAATCTACTTCCCATCCGCAGAATGCATTTATATACTTAAGTTTTAATTAAATTTAAATTAATTATTTATAAGGATAAATAGATGTAAACCGTATTTTGTGTATAAGTTAAGATTGTCCTAGGTACTTATGTGTGGTAGTTAGTTAGTTAGTAGACGAAACAATTGATTTTGATCGTACCAACGTACATAGATCATAACTATATTATATTGTTTTTTTTTAAACAAATGAAAATATAATGTCTAATAATAAATGTAGAAACGAGCAATGGAACATGCTTTTTTCTGTAGGTTTGTATTTTTAGTATTAAATAATATTTGACAATTGTTGTAGTCATTGTTAGAAAATCGATTACATAAATAGAAAAAAATGTTTGCTCTGAGACTAATATTATGTTAATTTACGATAAATAATTAAGACAAGTATAATAAGGACCATTACTTTATGTACATACCAGAACTGTGTACAAGACAATTTCACACTTTTCTGCAAAAACACTATGCATAATATTATTAATAATTAAACCACGTAATAATTTAAAAAATGTAAATCGTTAATCGATTTGGTTTGATTTTCATTCAATACTTTCGGTTATGATCGACGCCGTAGTAATGATCGTCTGTAACGAATGCTATTTTAATGCGAAAATCTCCGCGGATTTTTAAACCCGCGCGAAAACACTTGTAGAGATGTTCCCACGATGAATGGGTTCAAAAACTTACAGAGGCGCACGCGATAAGGATTATAATATTATTATGTCGTTAACAGGCAAATAGAGATATAAGAAAGTGTTGTACAAAAGCTTGTTACGTAAAATGTCAATAGTATAAAAAAAATACGTAAAAATATTTACAAGTGGTATTATTTTATCTTTTTTACAACGTTTTTATTAGCTCGTATTCTTGTTTGTCCAGTACAAATCTTGCAATCGATTTTTAACTAATTTCCCGACTAGCTAGGCATTTGAAACTGTTAGAATATATCAGAACACGATGACAATGCATTCTTTTAATACTTTTAGCCATCTTTAAGCAGAATTGAATTCATTTTCAGTTAATTCTGTTTTGTATGGAAAGTTATTTCAGAAAAATCCGTAAAAAGTAAAAGACTATTATTGGTTGCTAAAGGGGTGGTCCTAGCAACTAAATTATTAATTATACGTGCGTTACTATGGAAATCAAAATGAAATGTCAAAATGACATTTCAGTGTTCTATATTTGTTTGTTTGTTTGTTTTTTATTTATTTCATATAAAGTACAAGTTTGAGCATATTTAGCATAATAATTCAACAGAAAATTTAATAACGTTGTATATAAAAAGTTCTTTTTATCTTGTAATTATTAATTATCAACATGCTATGGTTATTTCAGACAAGCATACTGGTCTTAATAATTCTTTGGTGTTTTTAGTATTTTAACAAGGACAAGTTAAGCCATAACATTATATTATAATTATTTGGTATGAAAATAATAATGACATTTTATACACCACGATTATACTTCAATATTGGAAATAAAATACTTAAATCGTTTTATACAAAGCTACTTACATCTTTAAATCCTGTTTCATGCATAAAAATGTATTTGGTGACATGAAACTGTCAGTGACGACTCGTGGGGGTAGGTGGGTCATACGTTGCTTAGAGGTGGTAAATTATAAATGGTGGCAAATAAAAGAACGAATATGGTCATTAAAATTTTTGAAAGCAGCGGTCGCTACTTTAAAAAGTACCGATGTCTTACTTTTAAAAAATCACAAGAGGGCCTCCAAACTTGTCAGCACCGCAGACCTTCATGTATCTAAAACCACCGCTGTTTGAGAGTAGATTAATTCGGAGAAAAACTCTAATCTTCAGAAGATTTAAAAGTAGGACCTAGGTATGTTCTTAACAATTTTGCATACAATTTGAGATTAAAAGTCAAAGGGACGAGTTTTTAAATCTGCCAAAGATCTGCAGTTTGGATAGGGCCATCACTGCGTAGTAGTCGAATCGTATCGAAATAAATCGCGTTTGCAGAGACATTTTATGTAGGTACTAAATGTAAATTCTATCTGTACATACAACGTCATAATAAATTTGATTTTATTTTCGTATATAATATCTGAAGTTAGAATTGGCTACTTCCCGGGCAATATAGGTACCTAGTACAAATACAATGTCAATTCACTTTATATTTTGAATAATTTTATAGCTATTTACGAAAAAAATGTTTATATAACGGTGATTAGGTATTCGGTATTATAACAATTTATGACCCTTGTTGTGTTACGAAAAAAAATTCGCACGCCACTGCACATGTCCGGCCGAAAGGAAAATTATTTGAGTTGGCGGGCGGCCGAGACATTCTTACGACACATATTGTCAAGCGGTGGGTCGCGATCAATTCAATTAAAATCTGAATTCACAAACTATATGTATATATTGTGTTTGCCTGTTTACTTCACATCGTAGGCTATCTGTTCCAATGCATATAATGGAGGAATTTTAGTTATGAAAATTGAAGATAAATAAATTCATTAATCATTTAAAAACTTCATAAAAAATATATCTTAAATACCTGCTTACAAATAATATATATTTTGACTATATTATTTATAATTATTGCACCTATAATGGGTGTATAAGTATAATTAGCTGAACATATTATTATGATTTAACATGATAGTATAAATATGCCTCTGACGTTCCCTTAAGTATTAACATTATAATGAAACTTTTAGAAATGTAATAGATAATTTATTTTTATACGATTTACCACAATATTTCATATTCATTTGAAAAAAGTTATGTGACTTTATATAGACAGTTGTGCTACAATCCCTACAATTAAATTGATGCACTGTATAAAGATAATAATTTGCTGTTAAAAAACAAACTATTTTGATTAATCAACACCTTTCGTACCTATCAAAAAGTTATTAATTGTAAATTGTGTACAGGTTTGCTTTAGATACGTTTAAGAATACTACTATGACTTTTCATATATAAGTTTTTTTATTCGTTAAATAAAAAAAATGCTTATGACTTTTTTGATTGATTGGACCGAGACGACGTAGATAACCCAATTTTAATATTTTCGCGAGAGGCTAGGGCGTTGGCTTATAATGTCGTGCGTCCTAGGTTCGAATCCTGAATCTGGCAAATACAGATACTGTTTTTCAATTTGTATTTGGAGTCAGAATATGGACCTAATAGATTGAGAAAGTGGTTTACATACATTTCTCGGAAAAACAATAATTTGGTCAAAAATATACGTATATATAATATTATATATTATGCATACTTACTTCATATTTATTATTTATCAGTATTAAAAAAACAATGATACATTTGATGTAAAAACAAAAATGAATAATTTGATAAAAATATATGATTCGGAACGATGTCTTTCTTCAATATAATATATTGTGTGTTTTCTATAATATATTGAAAAATTGTGCCGCCCTAAAACCAGTTAAAGTGGTGAGCTCACTAAGTTAGAGGGATTACGTAGGAGCGAAGAACTAGAGACCGAGGAAAGTGAACGGAGCTAGGGAAGCTTTCATCCAGCAGGAGATCAACCCCGACTGATAATGATATGTTTATAAAGATTGCATTTTTAAATATTATATTTAATCATTAATTTATATGTACAATATGCTCAAATACGGATGTTAGTTTTATTTTAATATTGATATTCGTTAAATTATATAATACTAAACACGTGTAATTATTTTATATACGCGTTTCAAGAGAGAAATTACAATCAATAAAAAATATGCTTATTTTACTAATAAAATATTCTGAACAATTAAAACATGCGTTTTACCATGGTAGTCATGATAGGTATCTAATACCATATTATCATAATAATACGTTATATTAATTATGTTTACGTATAAAACCGGTCGAAAAAAATACGGTAGGCATGTATTTTCAACACTTGGTTGATTTTACTACAATATACTTTTTATGAAGCACGTGCTACTGCTGTAAGTAGGTACTATACTTACGATTTCACGACAAGACTGTTTACAACTCTCTCTCTTATTTTTTTTTTTACAAATTATACTTATCATTGAAATTCAGATTATAACATATTTTGTTACAAATTGTATCAGAATTATTTGTAAAAGAAAATATTGACGGTTTCGTGTGAAAATATTGAAAAGTATGATTTAATATGCAGAACTGAACAATAATTGACAGATTTATAAGTGCATAAAAAACCATAACCTACTCACTGTGATATTTAAGAAAATTAATAATCATTGTGACATTAATCAAACAATGATTTTGTATAAAAGTATAAATAATTGACCACTGCATTTTACCGCAATTCGATTGATAAACTGATTGGCGTGTTTCTTTAAGAATTTTTAATGGATACTTAATTTGATCCTACAGGCAAATGATTTACACCAGTCGGTTTTTTACCCATTCCCAAAATATTTATAATATCTATTTTGATTTTTAATTGGATGTTTTCACTGGTCCACACGTTGTTCACTATTGAAAATACTCGTTAAATGACGGCATTGGGTCCAGGGAGACATATGGAAAATTCACGTAAAATATTTTTTTAAAAATTCAACCCATCTATGTTGGCAGAGCTCGTCATTTTGTCGCCATTCTTCAATCTTTTTACTGTTGGTTTTTCAGAATCATGGGACATTTTTCCAATTTTCAAAAAAAAAAAATCAAACAAAAAAATCTAAATGACAGATCAATGAAATAAAAGATTATCCTCTTAAATACGTAACGTATGGTCACTGCGTGTATAGGGGAGAATTCTGTACCTACGCACACCATGCGCAAACAGCATGGGTCAGTGTATGATAAGCACCTACATACCAGTGGCATGCGGATCATAGATGCTGAGGATGCGTAGTATGCCCAAAAATATTCTATAAAATTAAAAATATTAATAAAAATATTACAATATGTATTTACTGTGAAATTGGGTAGTAAGATAGAAAGACATGTGTACTTGAAGTGTAATACGTTACACCCTGTTTCAAGGTTCAATTAGTTATTAAACCTTCATCGGCCAAATATATAACACAAAAAATGTTAATGCATATAATATATATTATATATTTGATAGCATGCCCTCTAAAACATAGTCACCGCATGCAAGTGCCTACATAAACTTCCGAATGAACACTAAAATTTATCAAAATACAATTCTAAAATTTAAGCGAATATCGCAAATAAGGAAATAAAATAAAACTATTATACAGTAATTTAATGGCGTTATAAATATTAAGCGACATTATCCGTTTTTCATAAATCAACAATAATTCTTGATCCGTGAATGCTTGATTCCGTCCAATTATTTTCATCCAACTGCTAGAATCAAAATCCTAATCCAGGCCAACATAGGTATATAATATTATAATACCCTCAATCGAATTATGAAATGGTTCAAATGCAGTTAAAAATCACAAAAATGGCAATATTTGCTTCTTTGTTATTTCAATTGCACACTTTTTCATCCACGGCAAAATACAAATGATTGCAGACAGTTTTTATTCAATATTAATCATTGGTTTACTTTACAGACACATTAGATTCAAAATTGAATTGGACACGTTAGCGGAATGGATAAAAACCCTGAAGTGAATTTGCAATCATCATCCTTATGAATATCTAAGCCGAATTTTACTGACTGATAGTAGGTATCATAAGAATTATTTTAAATGTTTTTTTTATTAATGAATGCATACAATGCAATGAGTGGATAGCGTAAAAATGTTTGGTTGTAATCGATATAAAAATGATTGAAAATTAATCGATCGACGATTGAATGAGATAATTTTAAGTGGATTTATAGCATCGACTATAGATACATCTAGACACCACCTGTTGCATTGCTAAATGAAGCCGCGTGCCTTGCGTTTGGTTTGTGGGCGAGCGAACGCATTCGTCTACAATTGTTCGAAACCATAGACCATTTCGCTAGTGCTCGCCCAAAGTGCTCGCACTAGACGCACAGAATTAAAATATAATTTTCTGTTTTTTTACGTTATATAGTATTTTTAAGCGGTCAAAATGCAACCATTAGATAAATATATCCATAATTTAAGTTATTTTAAAGAAACACTAGGTCACTGATATTAAAATATATAATAATATACAAATAAATTATCACGAACATGTATCAACTTACCTATGAAACGTAATACAATCTTCTTGCTTATCAGTACGGCTACCACATTTTAAGACAATACACAGAACCATCTTTTCTGCTTAATTAACTAAAAATATTTACCATTGACTTTATGTTTCACACAAAAAATAGCAATTTTAGCAACACGAGCTCGCAGGCTATCAACGCTATGTGAAGCGTTTCGCCACATTTATCGGCGACATTTTTAGAAACTAGCTCATACATATGTAGACCTTTTATCTTACTCTAGCGCGTGTCGCAAAGATTGTAAGGGTGCCGAATACTTTCTCACTCGCACTCATGCATCGTTTTTGTTCAAGGGATTGATAGGCAAATACTAGACTGCCATGAGCGTTGGAATCCTACCGCCAAGCATCTTGTTGTAAAGAACGTATACCTACCCCATGGAAAGTGGGTTAGTGGAACCAAAAATCGCTCAGGATGCCAAAAAGTCGCAATCCTCTAAATAAAAGCACCCATCTTCTGAATTATGGTAAAATTGCATATTTTCTTTTCTTTTCTACAATATGTTTAAAATATGTTTGCACGACACTTATGATATTGTGTTTTAAGCTTGAAAGCGGTCAAAAAAAATTATATAATTATATTATTACGTACCCTTTGAGATTTCCAAATTTAGTATTGTGCCCTCTATGGTAAAAAGGTTACCAACCTCTATACTAGAGCAAAATGATCACAATATAAATAGGAAATCGACAAACCAATACTAGATAATAAATTATGTATACACATTAATAATATTGTACACTTTTCTCAGACAAAAATAAACAATTTGATTAGTATGATTGACAGAACGGGCAAATATTAATATTGCGATAAGAAATTTAATTGATAAAATTAACGATTTAAACAGAAATCGTAATTATTTAAAAAAAATCCTACTTTGTCGACATGACTGCTAGGGTCATTTAAAAAGTTTCCTCTGTCTGAGAAAGTCTTATCTTTGCCTCAAAATAGGCTGAATTATTGAATAAAATTATTAAACAAAATTTGTCAGCAAGTTGTATTGAGTTGTCATCGATAATCGAAATTTTTCATCTTGTCATTGACTCTTTGTCAGCGATATAGCAAGGCCGTACATAGGTCGGATTTAAAAACCTTTATAAAACTGTGTTAGACCAAGATAACCTTTAACCTGTCTATAAAAGTCTCGCATCACATTTGTGCCGTTTGTGCGTCCAAAAATAGAGATAGGTACCTAAATCTGTTGTAGGTATAACTATAGTGACAAGTACCTACATATTTTTAAAGCTTTTCATAACATAATAATTATTACCTACATCCAAAACTATTAATATAATATAATAAATATTATGTCACACTCCTTTTTATCATATTATTGTCACCTCAATACTACAACTAGATAACTAAACTTGATTTTCACTGTTTTTGATTTGACTATTGAATATGATTCTACATTTCCTTCTCTACAAAATGATAAAACTATGTGTAAGTCAAAAGTAAATGGGAACTGTTTTATTTTTGTGTTTGAAAATATTAGATAACTTTAAAACCATAAATGCATTAAATAAATTAAATAATATATCTACAATATTTTTTCATAAAATTGAACATTATTTAATTGATGACAAGCCCAATTTTCCATTTTTATTTTAAATAATAATTTTAGCCTAGATTTATGATAATCAAGTAAAGTTTAAATTTCATTTTCCCAACAATGATCAAATCAGAGTTATCTAGTTGTAGTATTGAGGTGACGATATAAAAAAATGATATACAGTCATAATTTATGTTAGTAAAGAGTAGGGAAGAGAATATTTTTGTTTACTCAACAACTTTCGAAACTTTGGCGTGTATTCTCCTAAAGGTCGGAAGTGGGTTTTGAGAATATTAATATTTCTAATCCTATGGGAAGTATGTAAAAATAAAATATTTAATTTAAAATCTTGTTAATCTGCATTAACAAAAACTGATGAGTGTCGTTCGGGTGAATGCATGAGGTGGCAGATTAGTATGCTAACTCAAAGAGGCTAGGCAGTCGCTGTCTTGGGTACACTAGATGTCGCAAGTGGGTTGGGCAAATAAGTAGGTACTACCTATATAAAAATATTTCTACTTGTATGTACATAGTATCAAGTATTCAAAGATTTATTGAAAAATTTACTCTACAATCCGATGTGGATTTGGCTGTCCTAAGAAGAGTTTTCGTAACACTTTTTCGAGAAATGGATGTTAGTCACTTGCTCAACATAATTTATTAAGTCCTTGCTCTGGGTCCAAACAAATATTGAAAAAAAATAACGTGATTTTGCCAGACTCGGGATTCAAACCCGAAACACACAACGTTACCGTTCAGCCACAGCGGGCGAGAAATAAAGAATATATTGTTATAAAAAAAGTCATAACAACTGAAAGTTTCTTACAATGAATCGCGAATTCCGTTGAAAGAGGTTAATCATTCAATGAAAGATGGTTTGGATAAACTCGTTTGGTTTGGTTTATGGTTAACTGTTAATATTTTAAATAATGAAATTATATGTACTTTAAATATGTAGGTACTTATGAACTAATATATTATGCAAACGTTATTATTGACCTCCATTCGACTGTTGATTTATAGATACTTATATGTTGGATTATGTTAAAATACTTAATTCATACTTAGGTATTTCATTAAATAACGTGCTAATTCCGCAGTAGCATAATAATAATATATTTTAAAATATAATATACTATATAACGTTTTAATCAATTAACGATACTAGAGCCCGTGGTCGATCCTGGCCACCCCTAACTTCTTTGTCCACTAAGTTCTTCTCGTTGTCTTCGATCGCAACATATACACTCTAGAGTTCCTATTCTACTCCTTTCAGCCACATGTGTCGTCTTACAGCATGTCATCGTCACCATTATTTTTTTCGTTTTCGATATTCGTCTCATGATCTTATCATAATCACTAGATAGGTGCATGATTAGACCGACGCCTTCATGCTCCATTTTCACAGATTGGGCCAAAAATCTTGCTGAATATCTCGCACACTAATACCATTTCACATTTGATTATAACAGTCAATGGATCACATGACCCATGTGTCAGTTTAAAATGTGAAATAATCATTTAAATGTCAACCAAAGCATGTTAAATATTTCAACAACGGCTTTTAATATTGCAAATGCTGTTGCCTTTTGCAATGACTCACCGTTACAGCTAACGGTTTTCTACCCTTGTGAACTTGATAACAATGTTCAGAATTTAGTAGGACCCCGAAGGTACTATCCAATTTTTTCTGACATAAAAACAACCCCTGATATCAATGCTGTTTTATGTCAAAAATAAATGTTTTTCTATTAACAATACATAAGACAGTTAATTTATATTTTTGACTTTGAAATCCGCGAGGGGTAAATCATTTAACACAATCAATAAATCTGATGTAATTCCCAAAAAATCCTGGACCACTGATGTAGTACCTAGTTACTCAAACTTTCTCTTTATCCGTAGGTACATGAAATGTAAAGTTTGAAATAAGTGAGCTTTTTGGAAATCCCTCGTATTTTTGTGGCCTATTTAGCATTAATTTAATTAGATACATGGCCTCAATGCGACAAGATAATATTATAAAATGTATGAAAAATAAACAATAACCACAATTCTTGCTAAATTACGTTTACTCAGTAAATCATAATCGCATTAGCATATAAGTATTGTAGGGGTCGTCGATGTGAGGGACAATGGTGTTGTGACGAGGAGAGATAAGAAGTCGTTGTCGTGATTATGAAGGGTGTGAGTTTATTTAAATTGAGTAACTACAGGTGTACAATTGGTAGAATTGTACACATGTACTTACGCATTATGTAATAATTAGGCTATTCACTAATTAAGTGAAAACAGATATACAAAGATTATTGTCGCGGTCATTGATCTACAATGTCAGCTATAACTTGATACCTACATGGAAATGCCTATTAATTCAATTTGTAACATGCCATAGTATATTGTTGCATCACTGTGGTATAAAATCCATACTCTGGATCAAAACACGCATTCTGGTGATTTAAAAAATCTACGACCCTCAGAAAAAAAAGAGGTACTGTTCGGTTAAAGCGGATACAGCGGAAAACGCATTTTGAAAATAGCCGATAAACTGGATTATTTGTTAGTTTGGGTTAGTTTAGGTTAGATTAGGTTGGGTTAGGTTAGGTTAGGTTAGGTTAGGTTAGGTTTGGTTAGGTTAACCTAACAAATAATCCAGTTTATCGGCTATTTTCAAAATGCGTTTTCCGCTGTATCCGCATTAACCGAACACTACCAAAAAAGGAAAAAAAAAACACTGAATTTTGGCCTCTACATCGCTGTGGACGGGGATTTATTAATTTTATGACTTACAGTTAATTAACAAAATATAAAAAAAAATATTTTCTCTAATATATTAGGTAGATTATCAGTATTGTCTTTGCAAAATCAAAACCGTGAAGTACGTCGTAGAAATTAAAACAATACAAGGCAATTATTTCGTCTACGAGCAGTAACAATGAATCATCAATAAATCATAGTTCAATGACAGATCTAGGTAAAACCAATAAGGCAAACAATCATCTTAGTGGTGATTGAATAATCTTTCTTTAATTAGAAATAATTTACTAACGGTATAAGATGACTAATGATTGTTACGTATCTACATATTTGTTTTTCAAAAATCTTTTTATCGTGTAGGTACCTATGTAACAGTTTTATTAAATACCTATGTACATTACATATATATTTTTTAAATCTTCTGTTCTAAGAATAAATAAGTATATACCTACATTTAATTATATCACAAATCTCCATCAAATTCATCGCTTCTTTTATATACCTACTAAGTCGGTGTATTGAAATTTTCCAGTTTATATAAACGACTCCAAATATATTAATGAATCAAAAATCTACCGTTCTACCAATATGAATTATTGTAATAAAATTATTTCCATATACAATATTTCGTACTGTTAGTACCTACCTACTACAGTTAGAGTACATGTCTAGGTATCAATGGCCGAAAGACACGGTGACAGCCCAAAAATCAAATATAATAAAAATACATTCATAATCGCGAAAGTCTCAAGACTCTCAAGGAGTAAATTAACGTCATGACGATTTTATTTTTATGTACAATTTAGCAGACAATAGTACTTTTATTTATAACAATTATGTTTGTAGCGTGAAGATTCTACTACAAAAAGCACATACCTACATATTACAAGGTTTATTAAATCGTATAAACGTCTTAAATCCAAAATAACTTATTTTTTACGATACAGTAAAAGTTCTCTGATTTTTGTTTCGAAGAAAACTTCGAAATTCAAAAAATTAAAAAAAGCATAAACTCTCCATATAAAGTGAAAATGATTTCTGGTATTTAGGAGGTTGGAATTTTTCGCATTGCATGGGCACAGTTTAGTAGATTTTTACCAATTATTGATTTGTGAAATGATAAGACGTGTTAGGGTGCAAGAATCATATTGTCAACAATAATAATATTTTCTAGGGTAACATGAGTTATACAAGATTGTATGTAAGTTAGTAATCTTCTAATAATAGGGATTTATGAGTTATACAGATAGACTGACGGTATTTATTTACTCATTATTATAAGATTGGTCACTTTTTTATATAGATACAATATGCAATAAAAATGATTTTTTAATCTGAATTTTTTAAATGTATAGAGTTTATACTACCCTTGTAGATATAAATACTAAATACTTACTAAAAAATGAGCAAACTTTTATATTTTCATAAATCCTGCCTGGGACTTTAGTTTATCAGTTCTTTGGGGGATAGTGATTTTACAAGCGAAAGGGAATCACTATGAGCAATATGAATGAGTCATATTATTAAGTCATAAGATAAACACTTTATATAGTAAATAATCAGTCATATTTAATGAAAAACTAATAAACAACATACCACTGGTATTTTTGAATACACGGCGATGTTCATAACATAACATTGCTAAAAACGGAATTTAAACTGACCACACCGACGGGTTTCCTTGGTGTTACTAATATGAATATTCTCCATAGAGGTAGAGTGTATATACGAACTACCAAGGCTTCTCGCTATAACAAAAAACCTGAATGAGAATAAAACCTCTACGGAACAGAGAAGGTATCTATCATAGAAATGACGTAAACTTACCTTATAGCGCATGATCGACACTTCAAACTGCTAAAAGATGCGACCGGAATATAATAACAATTATCTTTATATTACAAGCGGTAGGTACGTCAAATCCAGTACCTATTTTAATATAACACTCAGGTATTAGATTTATTTTATTAACGTTTATTTTTAATTGAATTTTAATTCACAACGTTCATTTAGTAACTATGATTATTAGTTATAATGTTCTTATTTTTAAAAAGTAATGAAAATAATAGAACTAGTAAAAGAATGATTAGCTAGTTTTTCAATATTTAAAAATGGAATGTTCGAAATAAATATTTAAAATGAGAAGAATGAAATAAGTAGTTTCAAAAGTACATTCTCAATTCGAAATCAGAATAGCGCGAAGATTGGAAGTGTTGTTATTGTATTTTTTTGAATTTCGAATGTTCATAGACAACGCGCGCGAATGTTTTTGCAGCGCGATGTTGTTATTTTGCACTGGCCGGTCGGAACGCGTCGGCAGACTGCGCGGGAATTGTCTGTGGAAGCGCACTACTATAATGTGAGCGTAGCCACCTCTAACTTTGATTTGCTTTCTTTCTAACAACACGACTTTAGGGAGAAGTCATTGTTGCACAATGTCCAGGGGCGCGCTGAACATTTAAGTTATCAGTATTTAATTAATATTAACATTATTATTCTAGATACATATACATTTACACTTTCGACCCAATTATCCAGTTTAACAAAAATGTGGTTCGGTTAATTTAGATTAGACCGAAACGGTTATATTAAAGTTAATAAATACAAAACACCTGATATTCCAAATTGAATATAAGTAAGTACAGCTAAAAATAGTTGGCGTAAATAAAAAAAAAACGATACAAAGTCATAATAAAATATTAAACTAGCCTAGATATACCTAAGCATCGCAATATTACAATTATTGAAACATTCACATGCAGAACGACATATTATTAGATCTATTATACCTACTTGGTAGTAGTCCGTATAAAGCTTAGGTAAGTATCCTTTTTAAAATCTACTACAATAAAAACATCGTAGATGGCCTTTAAAATAGGCTTGATCCAGTTTCTAGTAATATGCCTCCCATTAAGGATACAAGGTATTTGCCTCTTTCTACTAACATAAATAGGTACCTATATTATAAATATGACCAAACCTTATGAAACTTAAAGTTAATTAGATACCCTCAACTTTACATATCTTGCATTATCTACCAGCTGCTTTTAAAAATCACAAGATAGACTTACATAATTCCTACATAAACATGCCGTGAGTATACAAGAAAAACACAATAAAATAAAATGTAAAAATTTGTAAAAGGTATTAATTTAAAATAATTCATAAAGTTTTTTATCTATTCGACTGTTTAAATTTAAAATGGAAGTAAGTATTTAAAATCAGCGTACCTACCGTTTCACTTACCAGACCAACAACATTTATATTTAAAGATTACTATAATTCATCATCATACAGAGACCCTGTATGATGATGAATTATAGTAATCCACTGCTGGATGAGGGCCTCCCCTAGCTCCATTCACTCTCATCGGTCCATAGTTAATCGCTATCACGTACATCCACCACATTAAGTATAATTAATTTGAATTAAAATATGAGAAGCGATTCGCAACTCTGAGATGAATGTGATGTTCAAGATGACATTGCCCAGATAGTGATATAACCAATCGAAGCATCTGGAAAAAAAATGACACTCACTTTTTTGTCGGGTCTACCGAATGGCATAATCTGTTCTAACGTCATTACAATAAAGGTGATATTGCTATAAATTCCCGATGCTTTTTGTTGGGTCTGCTGAATGGTTCGGTTTGAACGGTTCGCTCAAACGAACATTGATACTAGAAACACTGTTCTAACGCCATTACAATAAAGGTGATATTGCTATAAATTCCCGATGCGTGATATCGCATAATGGATATTGCGTGACGTCTACCTATGCACGTGCGAATGTCGCTATGAGTGAATTTACTTGCTAACTACTGTACTGAGTGCGTCGTCCATTAATAATGTCATTGGATATAACGCCCAAAATATGGGCTATATGGAGTAGAACTGCGACCTGCAGCTTGCAGATATTTTTGAGAAGTTCAAATGTGCCCTGGTATTGGGGAAGACGAAAGAGCTCGGTAAAATTGTAAAGTTTTTTTAACAGACTTGTAGAGAGGGCCTGAATAATGTATCCTCACTCTAGCGAGAAGAAGCGATATGATAGCGGGTCGCAATTGAAACATCTGCATTTTTTTAAAGTGCTACTTCCGCATTATGTATAATGACGTGGTTGTACTAGAATTTTTAGAATGTAGATAACTACCTAGAACCACCTATGAACTTTTCACTAATCACATGTAAATAAAAATATTTAAAGTATTAGACTAGAAATAATATTAGACTGGTGTCTAACATTCCAATATCTTTGTGGGCTTATTTCATATTATAATATTATTAAAAACCTTCACTAGCGACGCCGCTGCACGAACTGTCACTTCAGCATGCTCCAGTGATTGAAATATCTCTTGTCGACAGTTTAGGGCTGTTACTAACTTACTCCATAATTATTATTAGTCTGACTGATACAGAGTCCATTTAGTCTCTACTGATAATGATAAGAAATATACAAAAATAAAATCCATAATCGCTTCCCGGATAGCCGTAAACAATATTTTTGTCTGCCTTGGAGATCAAAGAACCCACTGAACTTAGTAAATAACATTCCGCACTTCAGTCTGTGGACAGTTCACCTGCAATCAGCTGGGTCAACTATTATCATCATCGGCAATTTATTCTCCTGGATGGTTGATGTCTCTATATAAATGCCTATCCGTTCGGGATCTTGGACTTCTCCAGTCGAGACAAAAACAAAATAAGTTGTGATTTAATCTACATTTCGCTCATTTATAGACTTGTCAGGTGTTATGTTTGGTCATTTAGAACTAATCTCATCTTAGTACAAAAGGTATGAAATGATAATACCTATGTCAAATGTTCGCATGTGGCGCCCTCACTCAGCTGACAACTTATACCAACTGGTGAAACTATAGTACCTAATAATTATTGCTACCTACTAAATTTATATATATATCATGAGAATTCAGTTTGATTTTTGCCGTATAACCCAGTTTACTTTTCTTATTCATAATTTATTTCCATGGGCCTCTACCTATTTATTTTTAGCGATTGGCTCTTACGTTAATATTGCGTCAACTGCTGTATTATTTTTTGTTAATATTAGTTCAGTGTTTTCCAAATATGTTGAATGACGATCGATTCAAAATTATCATGGAGCGGAAAATACATAAAGTAACAGAAACCCATACATACGAAAACGATGTTCGTTTAGATAACTGAAAATTTAAAAATCATTCTCACAAAAAAAATGGTGAGACACCTTGACGAGAAGTATGTGGACAATGGAATGTAAAGGAGCTGTGGTGCTGAAAACATATTTTGAAAACAACCCTGGTTTTTTCGATAATCTACCAAACTACTCAAATAAGGTGATAAGTATTAATTATTATCATCTAACTACGACGCAGAAAAGGTATTATTGAACGAAGCCAGGGCCCACGTTAGGTTTTCGCGTTCATAACCGTGATGATGTTCTGTAATATCTACTATCTTAACCCATTTTTGATAACCCTAAATCCCTGGCGCACCTTGCTATTGTCCTGATTCCAGATAAGGAATGAAGTATGCAAAAGCATGATATCATTTTTCTTTAGGGTTAATAGATGTCCTTCGTGTTAAATTTAAATTTTAGAGGACGTATCTTTTACTGGAGTTCGACGTCCAGGTTCGTGTGCATCGGCCATTTCGTGCCAGGCAGGGCAATTTCTCCGTGAATTTTAATTAAAGGTTTATCGGAAGATGTTTTTCATGTCGTAAAAGTTTCGATAACCACTGTATTTTATTGGCATGGTGCATTTTTAAACTCAAAATATATTGCACTCGTTTGGCCCTGGAAATTCACGGGCCACGAAGGTGAATAAATTTAACTGAATATATTGGGCACATACCATACGATAACAACAATCGTAAATATTAATTTTATCTTGTGAAAAAATATATTAACATGCGTTCCTCCTATACATCAGAAGTCAGAAACCTTTTTTTGCAATAAAAATCTTTGTATAAATAAAAAAGTATTACACAAAATTTATTGGTACCACTATGTACATATTAGTACCTACCTATTAAAAAAAACGGTGTGTGTACTTATGTACGCGCGTTAGAAATTATACTTCTTTGGCGTAACAAAACAAAAACAAAACTTGAGATTCTTTGACTAGCTCTAAATTATCTTGTTAAATTACACTCAAGAAAAAGGACCGCTTATTGGAACGCCGTTGGTTTATTTCTATACACTTATATTACTAAATTATATAATGGTTTCTCGTTGTTTTTATTTTTAAAGTACCAACTGTCTCTGGCGTCTAATAGTTTGTTTACGTAAGGAATTGCAAATGGCCAACAATAATAAATTCTAAACTATAATATTATACTGTATAATAAATTCGCTGCCTAGGCAACGAAAGAATTCTAAACTATTATACTGTATAATCGTCACGATTGCAGTATCATTCTGTGGCGTAAAGGTAGTGCGTTCGGCTGATAACCGAACAATCGGTGGTTTGAATCCAATCAAGTGCGTTTTTTTTGTGTGAAAAAATAAATTGTGTGTTACATGTCACACGCTAAAAATACACTCTGATCTGATTTCCCAAACGCGCCTAAAGAAGTATAACTTCAAAAATGTTTATTAGTAGATACACTGCAACAGATATTAAATAAATAGTACCTTCCAGATAGGTATTTTTCTTTTTTCACTATTAACCAATTGAAAATATCCATTCGGATGATACCGGGCTCTGGTAATATACTTGTGGAATAAGAGAAAAAGTGTTTTTAATGTCTTATAAATGTTACTATAATATAGATATCTATTATCTATCATACTGATAAGTTCTACATTTATTTCGACGCAGCTTAATAACTTCGGAACTATTTCCGATGCCCGATAGCAATGGTAGGTACCTGTCCAAAGAAGAAAACTACATTATTGTGTATGCGACTAAAACTTAAAACTATAGATGACTAAAAAGGTTCCTGAAAAATACCACAAATAAACCCCACTTTACGCGAAACTATCTCACACATCCAATGGTTAAGAAGCCCTGCAGTGCTGCACCGTGAGTACCATCTGCTGAAGATTTATTCAAAAGTATTTTGCATGATAAAAAAAGAATATAAAAGTTTATAAATAAAATATGTATGCAATAACAATTTGCACTTTTTGCAAACCAGATTTTTAGCACTTACGATAAAAATGCAGGACCCTTTTTGTGGGGCTATATTATCTTAAGTTTGTATATTAAGTTCATTTGAATACAAAGAGCTGCAACTTGTCAAAACAAATTTCTTACAACGGTTCAATCAACTTGAGATGATATTTTTTTAACAATGCAAAGGTGAAAAAAGCATTGAAATATTTGTCCAGTGAGTCATTAATAAATAATTTTTGTCATTGCCACTGGCTTTGTTTCATGTCAAGAATATAATATGTGGCCTCCCCAATATATGTATGTATTATTATTATAATTACAGCGCTCGAAATGGACCGGAACTCTGTAGAATCTCTGGTAGCTCTGGTTCGTGAAATCTTCGAGATTATCGTTCCGCCTCTTGGATAAATTAAAAATTACGCTACGGTTCGAAAATTATTATGACAATCGTTACATTAATTTATATTTTTTAATAAAGTTTAATAAGAAACTTGACATGTCGCGCATACCTATATCCACATAAAATAATAAAATTCTGTGTTATGCGATCTTAATATGACATAAACTCTATGCAATGAGAATTTTGTACCATTCCATATGATGTGGGTTTAGTATTCCAGGATTCGCCTTCTGGCGCTGAAAACCGTTTCCTGGCCAAATCTTTAGTAGAGTTGTCACTTCATAACTTTGCACTTCGGCTCTAATATGAAAATGATGTAATATATTCAAAAAATATTTTTTTACATATATATATTATATACTTACCTACTTATTTATTTTTACTACATAAATATTAATACAAGTGAATATCATATTTGATATAATTTGATGTGAGGTAATCAGGCAAAAAGGCATGTCAGTGTAGTAAAAAGTGCAAAAAAATGCAAAGTTATAAAACGTACCTATACTCTAGTAGTGCGTATCAGATGTTTACAGACTGATTACATTTTTTTTCGTATAAAGTAGTTAGACATGCATATAAAGCAGTAGTTTTCGTGTGCGGCCCTGGTGGCCGCATGTGTCCACTAAAGTATTTTGATGTGCCACCAACACCATCTTTAGTACCTATTTATAATACGGAGACATCTAGTTAAGATGCCTCAAAGGTTCATTTGAGTTGGAATACAATTGGAATGAGATTCCAATATAATTTTTCGTATATGCTTCGCAATTCGGGTAATAGATGTCTCTATGAAATCACAATTTTTGATGACATCCCCCTTAACTGGACTAACGTTAAATATGCGTTATTGGAAATGAGTCCTGACCAAGTACTTCAAAATCATTTTCATAATACCACGGTTGAAAAATTTTGGTCGAAGATACGTATCAAGTCAATTCAAAGAATTGGCAACAATTGATTTATTAATATTCCTACTACTGTATACTATAAAAGATCATTCAGTGTAATGCACTTCATAAAAAATAAATATCGAAGCTAGTTGAAAGATGTAAACTTAGAAGCAGCCATGCAGCTCGCGTTGGTAAAAAGGATTATTGAGGAATTTCCATTTACATTATTTTCAAATAAATAGATATGTACTAAAATGTTCAACTGTCTTTTATTAAATGG
Source organism: Rhyacophila brunnea (assembly GCF_057557595.1). Taxonomy (NCBI): domain Eukaryota; kingdom Metazoa; phylum Arthropoda; class Insecta; order Trichoptera; family Rhyacophilidae; genus Rhyacophila; species Rhyacophila brunnea. Next base: position 28,349,922 of record NW_028233350.1, read on the forward strand.
ACTTGTCTCTAAATAAATTGATCTGTTTTTTAGTAAATAAAATTTAGCTTTAATTTGTTCAATCACAACAAAAGTGAAATTTAGTGCAGCCACCAGATGTTTCCATAGAACTGTCAATGTCAATTGTGCGGCCACAGCTAAATTTCACGTGAGAACCACTGATAATATAAAGTATCTGATATATTATAACATAAAAACTTGCATAGATACTTTAATATTTTTGGAAAATTATCAAGCGCTCCGGTTCATAAGCTTTTCTAATTCGAGCGCTGTATAATTATATGGACCTACAATAATTGATGGGTGTTTTAGTACCAATCATCTCAGTCTATATTGGTTATACTATATCACACACCAATTCAGTGACTGTGTGGTAATTATTGTTAGTTTGGTCAATACATTATAGGGAAACACCTACCAAGAAATATTCAGGGCACGCGATACATGTTAGTATCGTGGTAAAATTAATTTACTAGACGATACAATAATAATTGTTCAATTTGTTTACGATTAATCAGAATGTAGACAAAGAAATTAGTACAGCCATCAATAATAATAGAATTCAGTCTTAAAAAACGCCGTTCGATTAAAAAACACTTAGCATTGATTTTATGATGTAACAAGTTTTTAGATTGCATAATCAGTAGGCAAGTAAATTCTTTACTCTCTCACAGAAGTTGCAATGAATAATAATTGAAAAAAGTCGTCGTATTTTAAATAAATACCAGTATGTTTATTAATATAAGATTATTTTAAGCAATATGCATAAAATACGACGGAAATTAATAAAGGTAACATTTATTATAGGAATTATACACGTACATTGTACACAGGCCCGGTCTTAGGGCGATTGGGCTGATTGGGCTGATTGGGTTCCGGAAGTCGGAAGAAAAAAACAACTATCAAATTAAACTACGAGAGAAAATTTGGTATTTTTATTGTAAAACATTTAGACGTGGCGGGGCACCTGTCAATACCGATAAAACGGTAATGCTCGTGAACAGTAGAATCATAGAATTCTGCGGGAAGAGTAGTAAACATCATAGCAACCGTTTAGAAACTAATATCTTTGCCGATTCTGTTTAGTTTTGCAAAACAAAAGGCCAATAGTTAAAATTTGTCGCAATTAAGCATGGCAGTCGTAGCATACCATCATCGCAGGGCGCGATACCAAAGAGACGCAGGGTTCGGTTCCTGCCGTGTCTCTTTCTTTTTTAAAAAAAGATTTTTTTCTATTGGCTATATTTTCTCATGAGTGTTTTCAAAATTATGTATGTTAAATAATTAGAATGGTACATTCTTAAAATCTTGTGAACTATTCGTTGAATAAAAGAAAGAGTTAATTAAACACAATTAAACATAACCGAATTTGAAAGCGCAATGACATAATTTATGTAAGTATATTTCATTCAAAGACACATACTAATATTAATACATATTATTAATAACTGCATACCGAACAAACAAACTAAAAACACATTACTGGACACATTGTAGTTATAAGAGTATTTTAGTTGTACCTATATAGATACATTATTAACTGATAACTGAAAATTTGGTTATTGTTGTAAATGATGCATATTGTTGCCTAAAAAATAAAAAAACTGTTTTCAGATGTTCGACAATTTGAATATCTCATTCATTTTATGTTTTACATCGTGTTCGTGTACTGTTAGTATACTTACTGTAGGTATAATAATATAGAATACTAGCTGACCAGGCAAACGTTGTTCTGCCATATAAATTATTTCTAGTGAATATTTTGGTTGTTAAATAAAAAGTAACGAATGTATCGTAAGTGTGTGGGGATGGAATCTATGGCAGAAAGAGAAATAGAGCACTGTAGACGATGACCGCCGATAAAAACAAAAAAACATCAACCATTCATTTTCTCAATTCAAAATGAGTAATGATGTTTATAATGAATGAATTACCTGTGACAGGATCTCGTTGTTTAATGTTTATGCAATATCCGTCTTGTCCCTTCCAGAAAATTAGCGGATATTGGAGAGCGTCGTATGAACGGTGTGTGTCAGCGATGAACTCCAGATTATTGTTTCTTCTTCGAATCACGATTTCTCGCGTCGATGTGCGGTCGCCAACCATGATTCCAGCAATGTCGTCAACAACAGTCGCATTGAATCGACGTACGTGCTCTCCAGCTGGTGTTTTATCAGGATTGATGACAATAGCGTGATTGTCACTTTGCAATTCGTGCATGTGTGCTTTGAAGAATTTCAATAATTCATTGTGCTCATTCAACAGGGCGTCCAGTTCGCCGACGATGCGCCTGGCATTAGGCGAATTGAAGCTATTGTAGCCGCAACGTGCATCCACATGATTGATGTCCGTCGTGCGGACGCCCATGAAGTAGATTTGTAAAAATGTATGTGGTTCGTTTGGCATTAGCAGCAATGAGCCTACTTTGTGGTATACTTGACCTTTGATTTTGAACGTAGAATGGAATTGTTGACCATTTGCCGCAGTATTGTGAACTATTTCTGTTGCTCCGGACGAAGTCATTTGGAAGCATGAATTGAATGTGCGAATGGACTTCAGGAACAGGTTTGAATCTGGAACCGTGCCAATGAGCAAGCTGTTCAATGGTTCTGTGGGTCTATTCTATGCTTATCGACCGCTAAAGTGATAAAGTGAAAAATATTATCAAACTTAGGGTAGGTTTGTATCAAAATATTAGCACTTATTGTAACAATTACACGAAGCCGGTTTTTATTGTTGCAATAAGTGCTATATTTTAACAGCACCTATCTTGCTGCTGTTAAAATATCGCACTTATTGCAACAATAAAAACCGGCTTCGTGTAATTGTTACAATAAGTGCTAATATTTTGATACAATCCTACCCTAAGTTTGATACTATTCATCAATTTAGTGTTCGATAAGTATAGAATAGACCCACTGGTGGTATCTCAATTTCTGGTAGTTGCACTTTTCCTGATGCGCAACACATCCCGGCTGACTCATGTTTGAATTTGAGCGCATGACAATGGGGACATTCTTTGTCCATAGCACCAATCAGCACTTTCGGATGAGCGGAATATTCAATATCTGGCTCGTACTCGAATGCGAGACGAAGGAACGAAGCGGATGTAAATTTTCGATGTACTTGTTGGCGTTGTCGGTCATTTGCTCTGCGTGTGTTAACTACGAACCGGCGCGCTTGGCTCCGTTCCAATTGTCGTTGTTGATTTCGTTCAGCTCGTGCCTCTTGTGATTGAGATGCACGCAATTGCGACATGCTTACACGCACGTTTTTGTTATCTTGTTGGATTTGTTCGTCTGTTCTTTGTACTCTACTATTTCGCATGTTTGTTGCTTTATTCGTTCGACGGCCCAAATGGCCCCCCTTGCGTCTTGCTGGCATTGTGCACTGTAATACACGCACATAAAAATAGATAAATTAAAATAAATCGTACAAAATTTTGCACGCACTGCGTTGTGATTTGCCGAATGAAATGTCAAAATGACGCGACGCTTCTCTTGAATTCTTCTCGGACGTAGTGCCATCTGTCATTCAACCACATAAATAATTTCGTTCTGTTTGAAATACGAACGACGGTTAAATTTGTTCACACAAAAATAATAAAATCGCGATTAAAAAATAGGAGGATGGGGGTAGGAAAGTGAAAATTTGAGGTTATAGGTGTTTTTTTATGCCAAATAATAAAAAAAATACAAAAAAAAAAATAAAAGAAAATTTTTCTGGATAGAGATACCCTAATCACCTAGCGGTATGAAATATACTTGTTGACCTATTCTCATACCTAACAAATATACATAAAAAAATTCATAAAAATCGGTCGAGCCATTTCGGAGGAGTTCGACCACAAACATCGTGACACGAGATTTTTATATATATAGAGATTATATTTTAAAGTACCAATTTTATGAATTGGATTACTATTTATGTGATACAACTCTATTATAATGATTTTAAAACAAAGTTTTGATGATAATTCTAATAATCGAGTTATTTATGCTGACGGTTGTATCGGGTTACGAATTGTCTTTAGAATGACAGATAACTTAATTTAAAAATAACTAAAATTAAAGGTAATACAGATTGACAAAATCATATTTAGTGGGTTTTGCTAAAAGAAGGCAATAAAGTTACTTGTGTTAATTTTCATAGCCTTTTCTTCCATTAGCGTATGACAATATTAATTTTATTACATATTATACTACAGTGAAATTCTGTTACAACGTTATTCAGAAAAGTTTAAAGGAAAATAATATAGTAAAAAATAATCGATGACATTACGAAAAGAATAAGAAAAACAAAACAGTAAGCAATCATTTTTACCAAAATTTTGCAAACAAAATTAACGTGGAAATGTATTAAAAATGCTTATTGCTCAAATTGGTTTATTATTATTTAATAGATCGCTTCAAAAACGTTCGTGGATGCTCTTTTACATAACTAAAAATCAAATACCTACCTACATAGCATTTTTTAGTTTGACATCAATTTTGTACAACAATACCCAACAATATAGTTTGGACTACATAACCGGCAGTCATGCGTTTTCTTTTTTAAACCCGAGCTTTGCATTCCTACCGCTTATTGTTATATAACTGACTACTGTTGTTTTTCTCTTCAGAAGAGAATAGTTTCAGGAAAAAGACAGGTGTCTTCAATGTAGGTACATATAATGAAAAGTTTTAAAGGTGTGAATAGCACAATAAGATAATAATATTATGTATGTAAATAAATATTTAATGAAATAAACACTTTGAATATGTAATAAATTTATTTATAAGTATAATTTATAAAACGGTCAGTTGCCATTTTGGAGATGAAACCTGTCCATTGGTCACTAAATTTCCTCTTATACGTGGCTAACGGGATTGTAAGAATTTGAGTATGCGTGTCAAATAATGTTTTTTGCGTATCAAGTACTTATAATATAATAAACGCATATTTCATCGTCATTTTCGTGGTGGGGCCAGGGATTATATTGATTTTAGAGTTCAAGCATAGAGTTTTTAAAGTAATCTTTTTAATATTCATTATTTATAAAGTAATCGATCAAACGAATTGAAACAAATACTTATTACTTTGACTAGTTACGACTGTATAACTACACTATCATTTCTGTAATATTTCAACTACCAATGTCTTGACGATTTAATTTATAAATGAATAAAAGGAATAGCTAAATAAATAATTATGGTGATACTGCTTTTATTTATTCAACAGTCGTCGAAAACTTTTGATATTTCGTTTGACATGGTCTTTAAAAATGTTTGATGTGAAAAAGTGTCTCGAAATACTGTAATTAAACACTAACAAGAAAAAGCCCACGCCCAAGTTTGGTTATCTGGTACCTGTATTAAGTACCTACTTAAATGAATAAATAATTTTAAGGACATATTGTGTTATGCGCATGCAGTTAAAACATACTTTGAAATATCTGGCGCCAACGCGTGCTATAGGGTTGTTTATCAACATAACGTGGAGACAGGATGACAGGCTTTAAAACAAATTTATTTTATGGATACTGGACCAGAGAAAAAACGCATGAAATAAATCTGGAGATCTAAAGTCCAGATAATTAATGATACATCGACACACGCGGTATAAGCTTGCGAATCACGCATTTGGTACCTACCAAAAAAAACTTTTAATACCAGGAATTGCAATCTCCAATAGAATTGTCAATAGGTACCGGTATTTCAGGATATGCATTTCAAATCCCAATCTGAAATGAATTTTCTTTTAACTTTTAAAATGTGTGTTTTATAACGTTTGCTAAATAAAAACCGTGACATGTTTTTATAAAGCGAAATTTTTATTAACTACCTACCTACGAATCCCATCCCAAAAACCCCAATTTTCACATGATTTTTTAGATACTATGCTATAGTACCTGCTATTATGTTAAACTTAAATAATTTAGATTATTATTTTTAGGCATACAAAACAGACAATTTTATGTATATTACGATATAAAGAAGCCGCCTTAATAACGAAGCCAAAAGGGTGTAAAGTGGCTAGGCATTCGAAACCGTATTTGCAATTTTATTAGTTTCACATAATAATATTTATAAAATTCTTCATTAACGCCGTACTAAAAAAGGGTCGTCATGCCGTCACAAAATGATTTTTGCTCACGGGAAAAGTGGAATCCTGAAAATTAAATTCTAAACAAATTAACTCGACTCGTATAACCAGGGGCACCTCGCGCAAAGTGGCAAAACCATGAAATGACCCCCGATCTTAATTCGGCGATCTTCACAAGAGCTTTACGATAATACGTCCGAAAATGAATGGGAAGTCTTAAAATAGTATAATTTACATAATATTTACCATTTATTTCAATTAATATGCGGTTTCATGTAATTTATCGTATGATATAATATGGAGAATTTAATTTTTTATTTCGGCGCCTAATTACTTTTGTGAAAAATTAGTCGATCTGATAGACATTTTAGACATAATATTACAATATGGTAACACCCTGAATATAAACAAAATTGGAATAATTGAAGTGAGCGATGTTAATAATTGGTAATGAATAATGGTAAGACTATGACTTATACAAAATCGTAACTGATGAATGAAGAACTGCTTCATTATTGGTATATGATTGTTAACTTACTACGATATTAGTTTTTCCACACACGTGGCTGTATCTTGCTCATAATAAGTAACTCAGTTTTGAAAAATATTAGTTTCGAAATATTTCTTAGTCCAAAGTACTCTGGTGTTATTTTTGTGAATATATTTTATATTAATAAATTGAGTGACAAATTTTCCAACCGCGTTTAATATCACTGGGAAAACCGGCATGAAAATGTGAACCATAGTTAGCGTGACTTATCGAAAATCTTTTCGGATCAAATGCAACTGGGTTGTGACTTGTGAGCAAGATAGCGTAAGGTGTTTTTTTTTAATACGTACCTTTTTTGATATGAGGGATTCAATTATTTTAACGGAACGAATAATTAATTATAATATGATGTTCGAAGCTGACGTGTGAAGCATGGATAATGAATAAATTATTACCTACCTATATTCAAAAGTAAACCAAAATTATGATTTCTACGCCTAGTGTGTTGTAGAAAACTGTCTGCTACATAAATAAATTTTGTGAGATACGAGTATATACGCATTGATTAAATTTACAGAATTCTTTTTTTAAATAATTCTGGGTCTTTTTTTTCAGAAACAAAATTTCTAATTCCACCTTGCTTTAGAGTTTAGACTAAAACATCAGTCATAATAATTATTAAGGCTTATGATTTCTAGACATTTTTTTTGATTTAAGATTTTATATATTCTTTTGAAATATAAGTGCCTAATTCCGTTCAGCATAAAAACCGATAAATCCTTTTGATTCAATTTTTAAATTCCGTTTACGATCTGTAGCATTCTTTCCCGTTTCAATTACCCTTTGTAATTTTTGCATAGTATTTTTTTTAGAGTTTCATTAATGTTAAGAAATATCGAATTCGAGTAATGAGAATTCTCAAAATTTTGAGAAATTAGTTGCTTTTTCTAAAATTCCGGTATAATGTGCGTCCCGAGTAAGCACCAACTGAGATTCTGGAAAAGGACTTCAATCCCGGGACGATCCCGGCCAGTTGGCGACCCTAGTCGCATTACCCATTTTTAATTGAAGTACATAGTCGACATGTTTAGGTACTCACCTAATATAGAATCAATGAGTCACCCCTTTGCCAAAAATTAAAAGAATGCAAGTAACTCTATAAATCCATCCTATAATTAATTACATGGCAACTATATTGACTAATTAATTGACATGTACAAATAACACAAATTAATATAAAAAAGCAGATGTATCCAACTTCAATAGGTGGTAGCTACTTATGTGGTTATTAAAGACAACCGATTGATAATCAAATACAGAAATTATAGCAAGGCTCAGCAAAATTGACGATTTACCTTTTTATTTATTTACTGTTAAGTTAAGCCCCGCTCTCCCTCAATGCCAACCATTATTATTACTTACAAAAAAACAGATATTTATCAATCGTTGAACTGTGATGCTTGATTAATTAATTTAGATTATGCAAGAGGTTTTTTAAACCGTTAGTCACGAAGAAATTAGTTTTTAGAATAATCATTCGTTTCGCCTCCCACTATGAAATCGGTCCAATGCAATTGAATTATTATAGTATCACCACAGTAGCTGGAAAATTTCAATTGATTCAACAACTTTTGGTAACTATTATATTTTAATATTTCAGCCCAATCTAAAAAAAAATAACATTATGATTGACAATTTTAAAACTTCCCTCAATGACAGTGTTAATAATACCCACTAGAGCAGTATTTCTCAACCGGTAGTCCGCAGACATTTTCTGGTGGTCCGCGAATTTTTGGCGTCCGAATACCTGTGCTATAAACTGCAATAAAATCTTCAAAACCCGTGCACCTGCAGTATTTGTGTATTATGTTTTTCTTATTTAAATATATTAATGGTTTTACGTGACGAAATCTACTGCGATCAGACGTCATTACTTACTTACTCTCTGTGTTAGCGGTCCGCAAAACGTTTATCATATTTTCAGTGGTCCGGTCCGCAGATGTGGAAAAGGATGAGAAACACTGCACTAGAGAACCATTTACCTCCTTCCTGGGTTTTCTCAAATATTTCAGTGCTTTGATACAAATTACCTGGTTAGTTACAAATATATGCCTATGTTGACTGGTATAGGACGATTTAAAGCCGACGGTGGCCATAGACCTACATGTTGTTTTTCAATGTATATTTGATCCAGTGCAAGGGTGTAATGTTTGGGTGAATAACTAACAATTATACCTCAAACAATGTCATATTATTATGTATTAGGCCAAACCTCTACTCTGTGGAGGCCTATACATATTATGTACTGTGTTACTTTACTTTTTTAACGTTTTCTACAAATATTTATATTTCAATATTTTTTGCATTTTGTTGCTTTATGTTATATGCATGTTATTATTGTATTATAATATTTATTATATTTTTCTCACGAAACACAATTACTGTGATTTTAGATTGTGAAAAACTCCTTTCGTGGGAAACATAATATAATCATAGTGGAAAGTGAAAAAATGAAAATTCCACTATATACCTTATTAAGATTCCATCCTTATAATATTATATAGAATGAATTAATATAAATTTTAAGTAAATCTAGTAGGCAGTTAGGTAGGTATATTATGATTTAAAAATCATACCCTTTCTCACAAATTTGTTCTAAAATGTAAAGAGCAAAAGCGCAAAGTATATTTTGATGTCCATTACAATTTAAAAAATATATAATAATATTATGCTTAAAATATACCAGATTATTTTCTACCAATAGTTTTAGCATTTAGCATTTTTATTAATTTTATTATAATGGTTGAGTTAGATATAATTATATTGAGAGCTGTTTCGGGTTATAAACCTATCTTCAGATTGGCGATAAGATAATTCACTATACAGGCGGACCTCGACTTACGAACGTTCGACTTTCGCACAATTCGCTATTTCGCACATTTCAAAAAAATCGTTTTTTTAAAACGTCGCGCTGGCCGTGGGGTTAAGATATCCTTTTCTCGCTCGCTCACAAGCAAGTGCATTTCTTGCGTCACTTGCATCTTGCTCGCACCCGTCACTTTGCTTGTGCGCTAGCTAGGATAGGTTTAGTCTTGCGCAGGAGCGCGTGCGGGCGTTGTCGTGTTGTGCGTTTTGCTAATTTTCTTCATTTGAAATATTTCACCCTAAAAATTTATAAACATGAGTGAGAAACGGAAAAACTGCAGTGTTGATACGAACAAAAAGAAATCAAGGACATATAAACTTCACATGACGTTCTGATTGCGGTGAATCTTTTGCTTCAATCGGACGTTCTTATGATACAAATAGGTCTACTACGATATGTTCAATTTTGAAAAATAAAAATGAACTTAAGGAATACGTTCAAAATTGTGGAAATATATTATCTTTAAAGGTTGTTTCCAAAAGACACGGCATAGTTATGGATGAAATGGAAAAATATTTGTCATCATGGATCGACGACCAACATCAAAAAGATGTCCCTCTGAATATTTCAATTATTCAAGCGAAGGCTCTTAGTTTGTACAAAGATTGGAAGGCTAGAAAAAGAAGATTCTAACACGATTTTTCAAGCAAGTAACGGTTGGTTTATATTAAATTCACTGGAGAATCGGCTGATGCGGATAAAGATGCTGCAAAAGAATTTATTTCCTCATTATCCAAAATTATTGAAGATGGAGAATATTCCTCTAGCCAAATATTTAATGTAGATGACACAGGTTTATTTTGGAAAAAATGCCTAGTCGTACATTCTTATCTACGGAAGAATCAGTTGCCCCTGGGCATAAACCTTCTAAAAACCGATTGACATTGCTTCTTGGTGGAAACTTGGCTGGTGATTTAAAATTGATGCCAATGTTAATTTATCAACCAGAAAATCCCAGAGCATTGAAAGGGAAGGATAAAGAATTGCTTCCAGTAATCAAATAAAAAAGCCTGGGTTTACTGCGTTAATATTAAAAGATTGGTTCACTTTACATTTCGTGCCAGCAGTTAAGCAATATTGTAAAGTTAATGATTTACCATTTAAAATATTTTATTTAAAATAAGAAAAAGAAGAGTGGCAAACAGTTTACTCTTGATAACTTTTTAATGGAAACACCCGCATACCCCACTTAAACATGTCTCTTAAACATCTTATATTTACTTGATAAATACATATTTCAAAATACACACAATTAAATTTTTTTTTACTTCCCTCTACTTTCGAACATTCAACATTCGCACACCTTTTCAGGAACCAATTATGTGCGAAAGTCGAGGTCCTCCTGTATTTGCTTTATAAACAAGAATATAACAGTTGGAAAATAAGTTAGCAGTTGTTACTAACTTACAGAAAACGCAGTTTCGCTGACATATAACTCTATGGAAATAAATACATACGCCATTAAAACACCATTCTTATGAGTATTATGGAGATTATATTGACAGATATTTTTACGAGGAACAGTTGTTAGCCATTAACGGTTAGCTGTCAAATACAAAAATATATTATGGTGATAAGATTAACGATTTAACGACATTTCACATTTCAGATTAATGTATAGCAAACTTCATACTGTTGTCGCCCGTGTCTGTCAAAAACCACAAGTATTCAACATTATATTTTTCTATTAACTTTATCAGTCAATTTCATAAATTATTCAAATATGTAGGTACCTACCTATAAATATGACCAAGATGCCTATCTTATTCGTAAGTATGCTTCAGATACATATATGTATCCAAGACAATGTTAATGGGAAAGCCATATAATATAATATATTTAATAAACGTTTAGAAAAGGTGCATAGTACATAAACTGAACCAGCTCGAAGAAGCGAGTCGACATGAGGTGTAGCGCCATCCAATCAGGGCTCGAAATTGGACCGGAGCGGACCGGAGCCAAGATCGGGTACCTGAATTACTTGTGATTTAAGTTCTGGTTTATTCTGATTCATTTGCTCTACGTCTACATAATATATTTTAAGCTTAATAGGAAACCTGTCGAACTCACGGTAAAAGAATTATATTAATGACATAGTATTAAACACACATAGTATGTACCTACATTAATGCATATTAATATTTTAGCTGGGTTTGATAATTCGAAAAAAATATATAAATTACAACTAAATCACCGTAAATAACACATTATGTACGTTAAATGATAGAACACAGACCATGCACTGCTTATGGACTGCAAGAAAATGAAGAAATATAATTATTTACAATATTTTTTTATTAGCTCTACAATTAATACACGATGTTGTTTTTGGCAATCTCGCGAAGAGGTTTATTATCAGATTTTTGACGATAAATTTATGTTAGCCACTTGCTCATGCTATAGCATGATAGTATATTTTAATTTGTATACATTAGATTAGAGTGAAAACAGAAATCTTCAATATATATGCATGTCAAAAGTTTAGAGACTGTTATTGTAATTTCTTATACATATAATCTTACATTACATTAATAATATAATAGTAATATTACATTAATAATATTACATATAATAGGCAGACGTCTGAAGCATTTCATCGACCTACAAATACCCAAGGAACAAGCAGGTTTTGTTATGGGCAAGGGAACTCGAGAACAAATCCTGAACATCAGAAAACTAATTGAAAAATGCAGATAGTTTAATACCCCCTATGATGTTATGCTTTATTGACTATCAGAAAGCATTCGACAGCGTAAGATGGAACTGTATGTGGAAGGTACTTCTGGAAATGGGAGTTCCATCACACCTTACCTGTCTTATCAAAAACTTATATAATAATAGCCACACAAAGGTAAGAGTAAATAGTGGGTTTTCTGAGTTTCCGAACCGAGAAGGGAGTTCGTCAGGGATGTGTTTTATCTCCCCAGTTATTCAATATATATGGAGAGCATATAATGCGAAGAGCCCTAGACCATTGGCAAGGCGGAATAACAATTGGTGGCCAGAAAATAAACAACTTAATATTCGCAGATGATACCACACTAATCGCTGCTGATGAAAGAGAACTCACAGAGCTGCTACACCGGGTAGAGGAAGAGAGTCGCAAATATGGCCTCCTTATTAATTGGAATAAGACCAAGTTAATAATTGTTGATCGGGCCAACTTTCTACCAACACCAAGTACACTCCAAAACCTCGAAACAGTCGACGAGTTTGTATATCTGGGATCGACCATCAGTAGAAAGGGCGGATGCGAAGCGGAAATAAGAAGGCGCACACAATTGAAAAAAATGCGATGACACGCCTTACTACTATATGGAAGGATCAGGCAATTTCGATTGCCACAAAAATGATGCTTATGCAAACATTGGTGTTCTCGATATTCCTATACGGAGTCGAGTCGTGGACCCTGAAGGCAAGAGAACGGAAGGCAATTGATGCCTTTGAGATGTGATGTTGGCGCCGAATGCTTCGCATTTCTTAGACGGAGCACAGGACGAACCAGTCAATCATCCAGAGACTATAGATAGGCTCTCGACGATATGTCTGAGAATAATTCTGCAGTTTTTTGGACATATTGTCAGGCGCGGACCGGACAACCTAGAGAGACTGGTAGTTTTGGGTAGCCTCCAGGGAAGGCGAAGCAGAAGAAGAGCATCTGCGCGATGGAGCGACCAAGTGAAAGAGCTTCTGCTTCTGCACTGAGAGAAGCGGAAGATCGAGAAGGATGGAAAATCTTGGTCGCTCAAAGGATGGCGAAATTTAAATGTGGTCACGATCCTCAGCCATGAGTGCACGACAAAGATGAGGTTGTAATTTATATCCAAAGTAGGATCTACCTATGACCTATATAACAAAAAAAAACACACTTTAATATTTTTGGAAAATTATCGACCGCTCATGGTCGTGAAATTTTCCATTTCGAGCTCTGAATCTGAGCAAAATAAAAGGTCTGTAATGAATATTTATGCCAAAAAATAATAAGAAAACAAAAATAAGGATTTATTGTTATTTTATTCAGATTCATAATTGGATTATTCCCATTTTAGTATATGCTTCAAATTATAAACTATCAAAAGATATATTTTATCTTTGACAAGTAGATCATATATTATTATAATTTACCTTCATTGAACCTTTAATAAAAAATAAAAAAGATAATAAAAACAGTCATTGTGCTGAATGTGTACCTGAGTTTATAAATTTTCTATGGTAGGTAAATTCATTAGTGTGACATTTTGCTTTATTTTTTATGGAACCATCTCAAAGTGGTACAACAAAGCAATTAATACGACATTAAATTATAGACATTTCTGATGAGTCATTGTATTGTGGTTAAATCATCAAAAATACATTTTAGATTTAACTAATCGGTTAATACTAATTTATCTGCAATAAAAATCATTTCCATAACAAATGCATCGTGGAGTTAAATATAAATTTGACCAGTTTAATGTTAAATTAATATATATATATATATATATGTATATATATATCGATATGTTATAGCTACTAGTACTAGTGGATCGAGAAAATGGTCAATAGTGTTCAAGGCCATTCAATTTAAAAACGAAATTGACAAAAAAATATTTAGGTGATTGTAAATTATCTACCAGCGGTATTATATTTATTGGCGATGTTCAACCATTGTGCAAAGCGCTAATGTTATATAAAAGCCCATCGCCACCTTCATTCTAGGCCCTATTTAAATTTAATAGTAAATAAAAAATAGGGATTTTAATCAATTTGCTAGTACAATGGTTTCCAAACTTTATGTTACTACGCCTCCCTTTTAAAAAAATCTAATCTTGGCGCCTCCCCCCCCCTTTATTTCATTAAATAATCTAACACCTTTTTAAGTAGCCAAAAATGTACTAAGTACTTAATACAACAATGAAAAAAACTTAATTGTAAAAATAAACAAGATTTTACTACTTTTATTATACTTATAAATTAATTTGTTTTTCATGCGATGGATGTGCTTGTTTATTAGCACAAAGTGCTCTTTTTCTTCTAAACGGGGTCGATATTTGGATGTCATTGCATATAATGCAGAAAATCCCGTTTCGCATAAATATGATGTAACGAATAGTAGCAGTACTTTATTTTACTTTCAATGAATTATCGCATGATAATTCAATCATTTTTTTTCCTTTTCAATCCAAATTCATCATCGTTCATTGACAAATGGATTCTATCATGGGCCCCATATCCTATCTATAGGTATCACATCAAATTACAACGCATAACCTATGTATAATATATATTAATTATAATTATAGATGTAACCCTGAAAATGTTTCGATCTATTATTTCGGAAATATTTATGATGCAAACACAATGTCTGCCTGATCATGCTTAAAAGCCGATTTGGTTTGTATATATTTCACCACACGTTTATCTGTAACCTTTTTTTTATTTTTGTCAGATCTTCTGTCACGGTTTCAGGTAACAATTTAATATAATATATTCTAACTATGTGCTGATTTTCGATTTTATATTTTTATCATTTTATACACAGTTATTGTAGACTTGTAGAGCGACGTTACTGAAACTGTACATAAGTAAATACCTCCATATAACTATCGTAAAAATCCATATATGTTTTTAATCAGATGCACCAGACCCCACAATGCTGGGGTAGGACCAGTGTTGCCATATTTTTCTATGATGATTATAGTGCAAAGGCGTAAAAATTATAGTATTTCTGAAAAACATATAGTACAAGAACATTTTTCGTCTTGAATCCTTTAAAATTATAGTATTTTGGTATATTTGGCGTAAAATTATAGTATTTTAAATTTTTCGCGAAATCAAAATTATAGTATTGTACTATAATTATAGTACGGTTGGCATCACTGGGTAGGACCCTAGTTTAATGCAGTTTTGTTTGAAAGCCAATCCTTATTCGAGAGTGTCGGTGTATAAATATCAATTTTTATTTTTTTTAGAATTATTAATAACCATATCCTTGCTTTTTCGTACAAGGTGGCTGTTAGTAATTTTGAACAATCACAAACACCCAGGATTTTAAGAGAAAAACACATACATACTGTGTCCTGACCGGAATCGAACCCAGAAGTCTCGGGTGGAAGATAAGCGCCTTACGCACTGCACCACGAGAGCCGCCAAAAATGTCTAAAATTATGCCATTAAACCATAGATAATTTTAGATATTTTATATTATGGAATAATTTTATTATCGATTATGATTTGGTTAGGCCGGGCTTAATGAATTTAAAAAAAAAACTAGCCAACACCATCTGTAATTTGTATTCTTAGTCCGACGAATACATTTATAAATAAGTATAATTGAAAAGGTATGCACTGTTTTTTCAGATCGCCCATAGCATACCTAAACTATTTTGGTTTGGCTTAGACAGGGTGTAATTGAATTTTAAAAATGAACCATCACCATCTGCAAATTGTATTGTTAGTTCAATGAAAACAAATAAGTATTACTGACAAAGTTTAGTGTGCACTTTTATGTCAAATCTTAACAGCCTACAGCCGCCCCTCGTCTTTGGTATACAGTCACCGTAAAGCAGTACCGCCAGAATCCAAGCGCGGAACATGCGGCATTTGTGTAGAACCGAATACACCTCCAATTTTTAGACAATCCGCACTGAGTTGAACGTTGCCACAGCCATTACCATTCGGATAGCAAGCTCTTTTTGTGAAGCACTGTCTCCCGTAACATTGGATTTAGTCAATGCGAAACGAATTACATTATTACTAATTATTGAATAATGTGGCAGGTAATTATATTTATTAAAAATAATTAATTTCATTTAGGGTAGGTATCTAACTAACAATCCTTGCGTGCCGATTGATTTAAGTACGTATGTTAATTTAAATTGAACGGTAAATATTTCGAGCTTTCTTGTACAGCCGTTCAATGAATTGAATTGATCCTGTCTGCTAAGAATTTTAAGCACTCATTTACCGATGAACGGTAAAATAATAAAATAAATACGTATTCGTATTTTCAACCTACAGTTTTGAAATAAATCGTCCTATTTTATATTCTGAAAACATATTATTTTAGCTTTTCGCGACCGACAACGTGACAACATGAAACACAAAACATCTGTCACTGAATATCAAATAAGAATAGTTTATTTGTGAAGTTGTCCTAACTACGCAATTAAAAAATATATTGTTTTCCTTAAGGGTCTATTCTATAAAATATCTAGTATTTTTAACAGCTGTAGTTTAACCTAAAGTTATTCTAATAGGCTTATTAGTTTGCATATTTTTTTTAATTTGGGAGGAGCCTGTTCAAAAAAAACACATTCGAAAAGTTGTACTAAAGCGTTGGACTATCACCCCGTGGGTCTCAGGTTCGAATCCTGGGTCTGGCAAGTACACATATTGTTTTTCAATTTGTGTGTGAGTCAGGGTATGTACCTAATAGGTTGAGCAAGTGACTGACATCCATTTCTCGTAAAAAACAAAATCTGTTAATACAAACCTCTACTCTGTGGAGGCCCATATGATCCTATTGGGATCGGACATGGTTGAAAAAAAAATAATAATCATGGGTTGGTTGTGTAACGACTCATTATATTATTTTATTTTTTTAAAAAAACTCTATGGACTAATTTGTCAGCGTCGGTTATCTTTACGTTCCCAAAGAATTCCCGTCAAAAGCAAGAATAACTACTAGCGAACAAATTAAGAACCTAATTAAGTATATTTGAAGGCATCCCCCGAAAAGGGGTCTATATAATACACCATGTCAGAAAGTGATTTTATTGACTAAAACGGTTCTATAGCATTGCTCACGATATTGGATTTTTTTTAACTTTCACACTTTTTGAGATATTAGCAACACTATAATGCTTACCGTAGAAGAGGGGTCCATATGATTATTTTTATTATCCAAAATAAAATTAAAATTGTCAATGATAAAGAGTGTTTTCATGAACATAATTAATATCACAGATATACTCCAAAAGTTCGCATGATCGAATAAAACGTTTTTTTCCTCTCCTGAACAATTTTGTTTTTGCATATAGACCCCTTTTCGGTGGACGCCTCCATTTATATCCGGTAGAAAGGTCAATCAATTCAATTCCGAAGTGGTTTTGCATTTTTTACTTAGAGCGGTTAAACTTTAAAAAAAATTGGTATGTAGGTACCTAAATATCGAAAAATGTAATTACTTTCGAAGAAATGCGTTTAGGGTGGATGCCGATAACGATTATAATAAATTGGCGACCCGGCACTATTTTATTTAGCACTACACTCCTGGTACTTTCCTACATGGCCCCAGGCCTGGATGTTTGGTGGGCCCTCTACCTATCACCGAGGTTAAGGGCAGTTGTATGTTCTACAGTAGAGTTGCCCAAATGGTATTCCGCCGAACCCAACGGTTCTGCGAGGTACTTGTTCCTTGTACTTTTAGCGATTTTTCAATAAATCCAATTGAATTATTGAGTA
This sequence comes from Rhyacophila brunnea, assembly GCF_057557595.1. Classification (NCBI taxonomy): domain Eukaryota; kingdom Metazoa; phylum Arthropoda; class Insecta; order Trichoptera; family Rhyacophilidae; genus Rhyacophila; species Rhyacophila brunnea. Next base: position 28,367,867 of record NW_028233350.1, read on the forward strand.
GTCGGCACTCGACATCATATTAAAAAGCACTAATCGCAATCCACTTTTATGGTTGCCAAGTAACATTATTTAGGTTATTTATTCAATATAACAATTTAACAACGTTTTTATTAGCTCATATTCTTGTTTGTCCGGTGGTTGTTTGTCCAGTACAAATCTTGAAATCGAATTTTAACTAACTTCCCGACTAGCTAGACATTTGAAACTTTTAGAATATATCAGAACACGATGCCAATACATTCCTTTAATACTTTTAGCCGTCTTTAAGCAGAATTGAATTCATTTTCAGTTAATTCTGTTTTGTATGGAAAGTTATTTCAGAAAAATTCGTAAAAAGTAAAAGACTATTATTGGTTGCTAAGGGGGTGGTCTTAGCAACTAAATTATTAATATAAACGTGCGTTACTATGGAAAGCAAAATGAAATGTCAAAATGACATTTCAGTATTCTATATTTGTTTGTTTGTTTGTTTTTTATTTACTTCATATCAAGTACAAGATTGAGCATATTGAGCATAATAATTTAACAGAAAATTTAAAACGTTGTGTATAAAAAGTTCTTTTTATCTAGTAATTATTTATTAGTCAGGAAACACACAGTATAAAATAAAATTCTACGCGTGAATTATCATTTCATTTATATCAATCATATTTCATGAAATCGCATTGCACAGCCACATATTTTTTAATGTTAATATTTTTCAGGAAAATAACCCCGCAGGCGACTTTTTTCCTATTAGAGCAACTTTATGGTGACTGTTTATCTCACTTAATTGGTCGACCTCCCACACCGCCCCCATCCCAGGGCCTCCAGGCTAGAGCCCTGTCAGCCCCCGCTAATTTATAATAATGCCGAGTTATTTAAAAAATAAAAGTTAGACTAGAAGTGGATACCTTCCTCCTTCATAATTATACAATTAGGTTGTTATAAATGCGTGAATTATGTCATAGTACGGCTAGCCATTTGCTTTATTAAATATGTATCTAGGCTTTATAATGTATTCCTTGTTAAACAATCATCCGTCAACTTTAAATACATCGTCTGAGTTCCTAGCACGAACGATCCTATTTCAATGAATTCATAGACGGGATTATTATTTTTCATTACCATGCATAGGTATTAACTACATATATACATATTCATAATAGATAAATCTTTTAAAATCATACTACGATATCTCTATAATAGTAGGTACTTAATAATGCTAGAGCCGTATTCGTTAGATCGTATTATACGGTATGTATCATTATTCATTAGACTCATTAGAGCAGCGATTTCCAAACTGGGAGGCGCGAAAAGTTTAACACAATCAATGTAGCCACAGGTTTGTAGTTTACAAATGCATGATTTGTAAAACGGCCGCTAGTTATAAACTACACAAAAAATAGTCATATAAAAGTTTGTTTGCAAACCTGTCTAAAAATATGGAGACTAATTTTATAATAGCTCACTATTCTATATTGTGAAGCGCGCTGGCTATCTCGTGAAAAAATGAAATAAAAGGGTCAAATCATAATGTTGAAATTTGAGGCAAATTTGTTTAGGAACGATAATTTTGTTGTTAAACTTGTCTATTTGGTTGAAATTTAAAAAAAAAGAGTGAATAAATCAATGAAAGGACCACTAATGCATTCACTGGTTTAAAAAGACAAAGTGAAGGCATTCATAAAAAATTGGAGCTTTGGAAATCAAAATTACAAAAAAAAAATAAGTTCGCCATGTTTTCAAATGATTTCTGCGACAGATATATCGAAGAAAACAAAAAATTACTAAGCTCTTGGTTAGTTTGCTAATGCACTTTTCACATTATTTTATTAATAATTTGATGTGATACCTATATGATGATTGATATACATACTTAAATGATAACTCACGTGTATAATTTAGGAAACACTATATTAGAGCACCACACTGTCCTTAACCTCAGCGATATAGGTGGGCCCGCCAATGATCCTGGCCTGGGGGCCCGCTTCAGGATGTGGGGCCCATGATAGAATCCATTTGTCAATGAACGATGATAAATTTAGATTGACTACCTACTATTGAAATTGATTGTGCTAATAAACAAGCATATTCATCGCATGATAAACAAATTAATTTAAAAATAAGTAAGTAGGAAAACTTTGTTTATTTTTGTAATTTTTTTTCTTTTTTTTATTAGTACATTGTTGAATATTTAAAAAATGTGTTTATATTATTTAATGAAATAAAGGGGGGAGGCGCCAAGATTAGAATTTTTAAAAGGGAGGCGTAGTAACATAAAGTTTGGAAACCACTACATTAGAGTATGTGGATTCATCGATTCTTAATATTCGTAACCCATGCAAAATATTGATAACATTTATAAAAACAGTGGAGTGTACTATATCCCTCCAAAGTATTTCCATTTCTTGTATTGGGCGTATCTAAATAATAGACTCATAGTCATAGTTATGGATTGTAAACATAGGTACTGATTACAATAATATCCTTTTTTCTGGACGAACACCCCGAGGTGAGATTTGACTTACTTCATTGGGTCCTGTCCCTCGGCAATCGTCTCCAGTTCTCTGACCTTTTCATCCTGTTCCAATCCTACCTCCTCAGCATTGTCGATCCCCGGGATTCACCTCTTTCGCGGTTTGCCTCAGCGTTACCAACCGTACTATAATTTTGGTCCGCGTACTATGTACGATATTAAAAAGATATAGAGTACCTACGCCCAAAATAATATAATTTTGAATATCGGAAAAATACGCAAAAAGTACTCAAACAATCGATATTTTCCTCCTATATATTGGTACAAAGTAGGTACTATAATTTTGCAATAGAAGAAGATTTGTCGAACCAAGAAAAAATAGATAAAAAAAGCCTTTGACTTTTAAATGAAATTTTTTGAATTCGCCGGAGAGTATTTTTGGTTAGAAGAGGTATCTAAATAAAAAAAAGTCGCGGAATTTCTCAAATTCTGTTTTTTTTTTGGTGAAAAACAAAAATCCTTTACATTTTAAACAGATGACAAGACCTACTTACTATATTTTTTCCGGAAATACTATAATTTCTTGGATCGCGTATTATAATTCGGTGACAAAAAGATGGCAACACTGGACCTGGGCTACCCAACTGGTCGAAATCTTATGTGTCCTTTTATGGCCCACCCGTCGCATTCCTTGTGACATATAGAATTTTCCAGTGGTTTGCTGTCCGACTAGGTTTTATAACTCATGGTTCATATTTTTAGGTTTGTATGTGTGTTTGCCTTGTTCCTAGGGGAAGGGTGTAGAAAATGACAAAGGATTTCGTTTTGCTTATTGATATAAAAAGAACACTAATATACCTATGTAATCATTTAAAAAGAAACTTGGCTGTAATCTATCTAATATATAAAAATTAATATTTGTGTGTTTGTTTGTTCGTATTTAATGCGCAGCCATACCGTTCATCCGATTGCGATAAAACTTTGTCAACTTATTGCTTGCACTTGCGCAAAGAGTATAGGCTATACCAGTGGTCGGCAAACCGCGGCTCGCGAGCCACATGTGGCTCTTTGGGTATTGGCGTGCGGCTCTTTTTTGCCAAACTCCGAATTCACAATTTTTGCAAAAACTTTTGCAAAATTCACAATTTTTACTTTTTGCCATTGATATGTACACTTATTATACGTATTATATAATGACATCACCGCGATCCTAATTATTCCTCCGTGATGTTTGATGCAAAAAAGGTATAATTGTTTGTTTACTTTATGTCTTGTTTCTTGGAATGCAAAAGGGTCACGTACAACACATATAGTGCAAAACATTCCTAAACATTTTAAGATTTTTATAAACAAATAAAACAGAAAAATATAAATAGAGTTTGAAAATACTATTAATAACTCCGAAAATAATAATGCCTTTATTAGCAATGATTTTTTTATTTTTTTATTTTCTCTTCTTCTTGGTCGTGCACTCATGGCTGAGGATCGTGACCACATTTAAATTTCGCCATCCTTTGAGCGACCAAGACTTTCCATCCTTCTCGATCTCCCACTTCTCTCAGGGCAGAATGGATGGTGCCCCCAGTCAGCTCTTTCACTTGGTCGCTCTATCGCGCAGACGCTCTTCATCTGCTTCGCCTTCCCTGGAGGCTACCCAAAACTACCAGTCTCTCCAGGTTGTCTGGCCTGCACCTGACAATATGTCCAAAAAAGTGCAGAATTCTTCTCAGACATATCGTCGAGAGCCGTTCATTTATATTCAGTCTCTGGATGATTGACTGGTTTGTCCTGTGCTCCGTCCAAGAAATGCGAAGCATTCGGCGCCAACACCACATCTCAAAAGGCATCAATTGCCTTCCGTTCTCTTGCCTTCAGGGTCCACAACTCGACTCCGTATAGAAATATCGAGAACACTTTTATTTTAAGACAGATATATTAGATATGAGGGAATATATTATTATTATGCAGAGATATTCAGAGTTATTATTCCAAGAATTTAAAAATAGGAAACAAACCCTAAGATTTGTTTTAAATCAGCCCATTGCAAAAGTCGACAAATTAAATTTTTCTCCATTTTGATATTGACAAGAGCACTTTTGAAATACAATTGTATTGGTGGATATAACGAGCAAAGAGTTATGGAGCTCCAAATTTGTAGGTCTTGTCACCAAAATTGAAGATTCGGAGATAGAAAATGCTATTTAATTTTACAACACAATTGGTGCGCTCTAAAAGATCTACATAAGGTAGATACTGTGATTTTTTAATACATGGAATAACTTTTCGAACTCATATGACCAGTTGAAACAAATTTATTGTATTATTTGCATGTGAATAATCATTTTCAAACATGAACAATATAAAGAATATTTATAGAAACTAAATAACTGATGAGAATTTGGAGTCGCGCTTGAAATAAAAACTACAAGTTACATACATACCAAAGATATAGAATCTCTCAAAATAAATGCAAGGAAGGCACATTAGTTTTAAAAAATATTTATAATTTCATCAATAAAAAACATATTTATTTAAGTATGTTAGTTTTGTTCCGGAAATCTTCTTCACTTAATAAATAAACAATTATAAAATGTAATTAATTCATTTAAATAAATTATATTTATGAAAATATACGTATGGCTCTCGAATTTTTTTTAACCGTTGTGCTACTCATATTTGGCTCTTTTGGTTCAAGAGTTTGCCGACCCCTGGGCTATACTAATATATAAAAATGAATGTCTGTCTGTCTGTATGTCTGTCTGTCTGTCTGTCTGTCCCGTGTGCGTTCCTATACCATTCATCCGATTGCGATGAAATTTTGGTAAGTGGTTGTATGCACACCCATGAAGGTTTCTGAATTAGAAAAATCATCATCTTCTTCTCCTTCTTCATTCTATTTTCTTTTATTCGTATGGTTCCTATACCATTCATCCGATTGCAATGAAATTTTGGTAAGTGGTTGTATGCACACCCATGAAGGTTTCTGAATTAGAAAAATTATCATCTTATTCTTCTTCTTCATTCTATCTTCTTTTATTCGTATGGTTCCTATACCATTCATCCGATTGCAATGAAATTTTGGTAAGTGGTTGTATGCACACCCATGAAGGTTTCTGAATTAGAAAAATTATCATCTTATTCTTCTTCTTCATTCTATCTTCTTTTATTCGTATGGTCCCTATACCATTCATCCGATTGCAATGAAACCTTCGTCAGTTGTTGTGGTAACACCCGCAATGGTTTTTGAATTAGTACAACCATCTCTTCTTCTTCTTCTTCTTCTATTCTATATTCTTCTATTCGTATGCGTTCCTAATCCATTCATCCGATTGCAATAAAATTTTCGTCAGTAATTGTGCCAACACCCGCGAAGGTTTCTGAATTAGTACAACCATCTTCTTCTTCTATTCTATCTTCTTCTATTTGTATGTGTTCCTATACCATTCATCCGATTGCGATGAAATTTTGACCAGTTGTTGTGCGCAAACCCGCAAAGGTTTCTGAATTAGTACAACCATCTTCTTCTTCTTCTATTCGTATGCGTTCCTATACCATTCATCCGATTGCAATGAAACTTTAGTGAGTTGTCGTGCGCACGCCTGCGAAGGTTTCTGAATTAGTACAACCATCATCTTCTTCTTATATTCGAATGCGTACCTACACCATTCATCCGATTGCAATGAAACTTTGGTGAGTTGTCGTGCGCATGCCCACAAAGATTTCTGAATTAGAAAATCATCTTCTTCTTCTATTCGTATGCGTTCCTATACCATTCATCCGATTGCGATGAAACTTTTGTCAGTTGTTGTGCGCACACCTGCACAAGCACTTCTAAATTAGTATTATTTAAAATACAACGTTTATTGTTTGTTTGTTCAATGCAATTTTGATTTTTTTTACTACTAATAACGTTTGCATATTTTGGATTCGATTTTAATTTAGTGGTCTTTTATTTGACATTTACTCCTATTAGAATTATTTTCATATTGCCATATTGTAAAACACAGATATTATGATATTAAAAAAATAATTACCTCTTATTATTTTTTTTAAATATCTAAGATAAATATAACCACGAAGCGACCCTGTGCGAAGCCGGGTACTTCAGCTAGTAATATATAAAATTAAACAAATTTAATACAATAGCATACCTCACCGTGTGATAAAATGATATACGAGGGAAGAGCTTCAAATAAAATAATAAATTTCAAAATAATGTATTTTGGTTTGTCAGCATAATCAGCGTGAGCCCATTTTCCATATATCATCCTTTGCAGCCGTGTGTCTCCAGGTTTAGACGTCATGTACAGCTGTCTAATCACAATAATTAATAAACACATGCATTCGGTTTCCGAATCGTTCACTAACCTTTTTGATACTTTTGGTTTTTGTTTTTCAAAAACATTTTTTAACAAATTTATCTATAGCCTCTGGTTTATTTGGGGTTGTATGCACTATAGTTCATCGTCTTGTTTTAGTGTTCTTTTTCTTTTTCTTTGCCTTGCTATACATATTCCGATTGAATATAGACTCAAATTAACGACAGTAAATTTTGATATAAACAAAGACATTGAATATGTAGATGGTTCTAGTAATCTCCTTGTTCTAGTATCAGATTCCATTATAAGGAATTATGATGATCATAGAATATAATATCTTTGTCACAATTTTATTTCTCAGCTAATAATTTACCCGATTCGTTGCTCCCGTTTCTGTATGATACATTTAAAATATAATTGACACAAAAAATCTTTCTGACACACGGGGGAAATAATAATTAATTTATTAGAATGATTTTAATGTACCAAAATAACATAAGAAGGGACCATGTCAATTTATTTTTCGAAAACTTATTAAAAACAAATGGAGTTAGTTATATCGTAGCACACTAGACGATATTTATAATTGGCTACGTATTTTTTTCCGACTTACACGCGGTGGAAATGAGAATTCTGCCATTCTTGGTAGTATTGACCTGTGTGTCCCTGATAACTATCTTGGAAATCGGGAGCATCAGTTATTTGTTTTCCCAAGGTGCAGAACTAACCTGCCATTGGTAAAGCCAATTGGGAGGGCCATAACTCTGCTCAACCACATCACTTCGTATATTGACATATTCCACCTGCGTGAAGATGAGTATAATAGGTGGGCATTGTTTTATAAATTCTTAAAATAGGGTCTGCCTAGTTCATTCAGTGCACTTCCTTTTACCTATTTTTTTTTTTTGTATTTACACTTTTCTACTCTTTCTTTTATTTATACACTTAATACTGTTTTAATAATATTTATTTGTTTCTAAATGTCATGTTGTGAACGTCGTAGATTAATAATTTGTAATGTTCACTATATGGGGGGGAAAAAATGAATTTATTAGTTTTACTCGATTGGAAAATTTTGGAAATTCACAAATTACCAATTTATATTTAGGTACATAATATTTAATTAATTATAATGTTTTATATCTATCGTGAAGATTAATAATTTATTTTGAACCTATCGTTTGCTTTCTTGCATAGTACATGAATGTCTAGGGTATACATAATAATAATATTATCTAGTTACCTATCTTATGAGTTGTGATGACGAGCAGAAAAATATTATTATGTCTGTCCAATTTAACAAAAACCTCTAACTAAGAAATAATTAAGTATGAAAAAATCAGGCAATTATATGTTGCAGTGACGTCCTTAGGCGAAGTGCCCTTCGCAGTCCTAAAATGCGACATTACAACAAATTGTTGTGTCAAATTTTATTGAAAAATTTTTTTTTTGTCCATGTCCGATCCTAAGTAGATCATAACAAATATTATGATCTTATTATGGGCTTCCACGGGGTGGAGGTGTGTTTGATGTTTGTGAAATTGATGTTCGTCACTTGCTCAACCTATTAGGTCCATACTCTGACTCCAAACACACATTGAAAACAATATGTCTGTTTCCCAGACCCAGGATTTGAACCTGGGGCCCGCGGCATTCATTATAAGCCGGCGCGTAAGCCGCTTGATCATCATGGGCATTTATCACATTGCATACTATATTATTTTACTTATTGATTATCCTAGACAGGCTATAAAAAGCATATCTCTACGGAAAGACAGTTATTCACGTTCTGGCACGAATTTGTTTTTTACACGTAATAAAACCTGTGATTCATGAAGTGTATGTTTTCCAAATCGAAATATTCCAAGTCCAGTCACTAAAAGTCAGTTATCATTTACCTATAGCGGATGCCATAAGTTCATAGTTTTCGAAGAAGTACGGCCCGGTGACGCCTCCACCCCAAACTGTACCGAACTAGGTACTTTACTTTCACGTCATGTAACGGCCTCCCTTGAATCACTTGAGGCTTTTCCTCGCCCAAATAATATGACACTTTTGCTTATTAACGTACCCGTTGAGGTCAAAATGTGCCTCATCACTGAAGATGATTTTCCTTGAAAAATCATCACCGGTTGCCTGCTCTTTCAAGACCCAATCGGCGAATCTGTCAAAAATATGTGACAGATAGAAAATGACAAGACTGTGACATTCGTAGATACTTACAGTGCTCGAAATGGACCGGAACGCACCGGAGCGCCGTTCCTGTTCGTGAAATCGGTAAAATTATCGATCCGTCTCGTGGAATAAATAATTTGACCGTCTGAGCTGGATAGGCCATATAATAGAAAATCTAACACACTTATTTTTATGAAAAAAAAACACATAAACTTTGATAACTTTACTATGTAAAAATCTTCAGAAAACTGTCGAGCGCTCCGGTTCGTAATTTTTTTCCATTTCGAACGCTGAATTGATACTACAAGTTGGATAACCCGGAGTAAGTACCTACCTAATATCTGCATTTTTACTTAATTTGCTACCCCTTAAGCCATCAGTCTAGCCCCCCTCCCACCCCCACTGAGCATCTTTGTATTGTAGAAATAATAATATTGTCATGTTTTCCTAAACATTGGTTTAAAAATATCCAATAATTAGTTAGGTACTGAATTCATAAAACGTTTGTTAACATTTTGTAAAAATCTATGGAATTTAAAAAATGTTGGAAAATAAACAAAAATAATACTGAACTAATTCTATTCTTTATAATAAAGTACCTTGAACCCACTGGCAATAAAATAGGTACCTTGAATTAAAACATTATCGTAGATTTATGAAGGTAGAATAGGTAATAATATACTTAAGATTAATTTATTTGTCTCGATAGATAAACAAATAAAAATAATATATGCTAACTCCAGGTAGGTGGCTGAAAAATAAAATAATAAATTTTGATGTGAGACTAGAGAGTTATTGATCCGATACGGTAAATGAAACAATGAAATCTAAATGGTACACTCGGTCTAGTGTCACAGGTTTGCTGACCTATTTATTATATGATACTAGATATCTCAATTTATGTATGTTAGTTTTTTGAAAAAAATGTTGAAGCTTACTCTTGCTTATGTTTGATTAAAAAAACATCATGCAATAGTTTTCAACCTAGATTGATTGTTGTGCATCAAGAATCATTGAACAAGAAAAGTGGTAAATAAGAAATTTACAAAATTATCCGTTTGACTAGACAACTGATTTACGCGTAACTTGTTCATCCGTGTGTAAAAAAAGTTTTCATCATAGATTTTATGAAGTATAGGTACAGTATAAATACACTATACCGATTAGTTAAGGGGGGACATGCTCGTCGAAGGTCAAAATTGAATTTTTATTGTATTTTCAAACCATGATCCTGGACACTCCTTAAACGTTGTAGATGATCTATTTATATAATTTTGAAGCCTTATTATCCTTTATAGTTATTTTAAACATTTGATGACTGCATGAAGTATTTTTGTTACATAAAATAGTATTCTTTTAAACCTCTCGCTCTAATGTTTTAGAATATAGTCATATTTCGGTACATAACTGTGCAGTGGTGTTAAAATTTTTTACATTTATTAATTTTTAAACGCATTTATAAAACCATTAGTATAATTTATTACGAGATAATTTTTGTAAAATATTCACGATAAAAAAATATTTTGATAATCTCTGTGATCCCAAATTTGACAAGAATTAGGCATTTTATTAGTCAAAAAATCGGCAAGATTAACACATTTGAAGATGATTCTAAGGATATTTATTATAAGCTATGTCTTTGACCATTCAAGTGTGATAAAAATCTTATGAATAATGATTGCTTTATAATAGTTATTGACCTAAGAATAAGGTAGTGTTTTTTTGAAATACGCCATTTCTTTTGTCATTCCCCAGTAGTTAAGCTACAACATACGGCCGTAGCCATAAATTGACAAACTATAATTGAAATAGGGAGTAAAATGATATTGACGCGCGTGTTTGAACATGTACCGTTTAAAAAAAAATAAAAAATAAATCGGTTAGGTACATGTTCAAACACGCGCGTTAACATAATTTTACTCCCTACTTTAATTATAGTTTGTCATTTTATGGCTACGGCCGTATGTTGTAGCTTAACTACTAGGGAATGACAAAAGAAATGGCGTATTTCAAAAAAACACTACCTTATTCTTAGGTCAATAACTATTATAAAGCAATCATTATTCATAAGATTTTTATCACACTTGAATGGTCAAAGACATAGCTTATAATAAATATCCTTAGAATCATCTTCAAATGTGTTAATCTTGCCGATTTTTTGACTAATAAAATGCCTAATTCTTGTCAAATTTGGGATCACAGAGATTATCAAAATAATTTTTTATCGTGAATATTTTACAAAAATTATCTCGTAATAAATTATACTAATGGTTTTATAAATGCGTTTAAAAATTAATAAATGTAAAAAATCTTAACACCACTGCACAGTTATGTACCGAAATATGACTATATTCTAAAACATTAGAGCGAGAGGTTTAAAAGAATACTATTTTATGTAACAAAAATACTTCATGCAGTCATCAAATGTTTAAAATAACTATAAAGGATAATAAGGCTTCAAATATATATAAATAGATCATCTACAACGTTTAAGGAGTGTCCAGGATCATGGTTTGAAAATACAATAAAAACTCAATTTTGACCTTCGACGAGCATGTCCCCCCTTAAAGCTTTTATAAAACAAAAGTCCACATTTCAAGTTCCACTTCAATCAAAAATATCTCAAGTACGTAGGTAACGCGCCTTTTATTTGTATCTCCGGCATGATGGTTCGTGATATTCTACGATTATTTATCCTTTTCTGCAAGAAGGGTAAAAAAAAATCTCGTAAGAAATCGATAGCACGATCGCTCCGATCCTAATAGGTCTTGAAATTTGAACGTTGTTCATTTGTAAATTGCGTACCTAGTTTTAGTGGATGTTTTCTTGCAAACTGAGGTAGGTACCGATATACCTACCAATTTAGAATGGCTTGCCTACGGCTGTGATATTATATTATGTAAGTATAATAAATAATTATTAACTCACATTTTTGCCAAAGCAAAAATGAGGTTGAGAAGTTGATGGTTTTACAAGACTACCTACTTAAACAAAAATACATAGGTACTATAAATATATACTAATTATAATATTTGATTTTAATCGAGTTTAGCGTTTTAATACTTATGTGCCAACAATTAAACAAATATAACATATTTTGTGATAATAGGTGCCTAGAATTTTTAATTAGACTTATTTCGCCTTTCCAATCCAATCGCATTTTTCGCTGACAATGAAAATATCACCGAAAGCTTTAGTTTATATCTTCTTTTCTGACTTGCCACTTTTCCTAGGTGCTACATCGACTGGGACGTTCTGCGTGTCAGTGATTGAAGTTTTACATGATTCTACAATAAATTCTTTCGCATGCAAATAAATTTTCCCTGATGTGGAAACGTGGCACAAGTGCCATAGGTTCGCCACCGCAGATAATGATATAAAATATAGCTGTTACTGCTGTTAGCAATATTCTTCTCTCAAAGCATCCAACGTATTGTGTTCAAATATAGGTATTAATTAATTAAAGGTTTTATGCTTAAAACTTGAACCTTGCTTTCTAATTAAAAGTATCGTACAAAATTGCGAGCTTTTATCTAAACTACATTCCACTGGATCACCCGCAACTACTTCCAATTAAAATAAAAATATTTTATTCCTGCATAACGGGCACACGTCTTGCTTGTTTGTTAGTATAGTACCTATATCTACTTACCTACCTATATTTTGTTTGTTAACAATTTTTATACAAAATTCTATTTGTTTACGTTTAATGTAAGTGTATGTCGTTCAAGTGCTAATCTATTTTTATTATTATTATTAACTTTTTACATAAATTTGCTCTTAAATTTTAATAATAATTGAATAATTATGATTTAAACAATGTTTAATATCACAGATGGTTATTTATAATCTACCATATTATGTCCACATACCCGGAACATTTATCTTTGGAATTTCAACTTTTTTGAGTGCGTTATTAATTTGGGGTATCCAGCTAAATTGCTGGATACTGGATTGAAACACTAAAATTTAATTTTTCGAAAATTTTAAATTGCAAACACTTGTGGATCGGCAGTGAACGTTAGTGCACTTTTTTGTCTTCTTAATAATTATTTGATTTTCAAAATTGTATGCAAAACCTGACTGCGTTGGTTTGTTTTTTTTTCTACATGAAATATTTGATAACCATTAAGTAGAACTATTCAACAAACTTTTATAACTTTTTATACATTTATTTTGTCCATTATTGGCTTATACGAGGGTGGGTCAATAATTCCTTAGAAAAAAGCATTAAAACAGGTTTTATTTTTGTATTTTTTTTTTATTTCTCAACATAATTTCCTTGGAGCTCAATACACTTGGTAAGACGTTTCTCAATTTTTTTTAAACCGTCAGAAAAATAAGTTTTCGGAAGGTCCTCAAAATAAGCATTTGTCCGATCGATGACTTCTTCATTTGAAAAAAAACGTTGTCCACTTAGCCATTTTTTTAAGTTTGGGAAAAGGAAAAAGTCACTGGGGGCTAAATCTGGCGAATACGGTGGGTGGTCGACCGATTCGAACTTTAATTCTTCAATTTTAGCCATTGATCGTAAACATGTGTGAACACGGGCATTGTCCTGATGAAAGAGGATTTTTTTCCTGTTTAAATGAGGCCGTTTTTCTTCAATTTTGTTTTTTAGCTGGTCCAATAAAGATGCATAATAATCCCCTGTTATTGTTTTTCCTTTTTCCAAATAGTCAACGAAAATAATTTCACGTGCATCCCAAAATACAGTAGCCATAACCTTACCAGCTGATTTTACGGTTTTCGCCTTCTTTGGACATGGCTTGCCTTCGCAATCCACTGCTTTGACTGTTCTTTCGTCTCGGGAGTATAGTGGTGTATCCATGTTTCATCTACAGTTACAAAGCGATGAAAAAATTCATCCGGATTGCGTTGCATGAGCGACAACAGGGCTTTAGAGGCCACCACCCTATTGCGTTTATTGTCGACTGTGAGCAAACGCGGCACCCATCTTGCAGAAATATTTTTCATGCCCAATTTGTCATGTAAAATAGAAATGACGCTACCTTTTGAGATCCCTGTAACCTCAATTATCTCACCTAACTTTAATCTTCGGTCACTTAATACCATATCGTGGATTTTATTGATCATTTCTGGTGTAGTCACCTCTACAGGACGTCCTGAGCGTGGTTTATCCTTTGTTGATGTACGACCACGTTTAAATTCATTTAACCAGTTATAAATAGTTGCAAGTGAAGGAGCAGATATGCCGTGAACTAAATCCAACTCATTTTTTATTTCCTTTGATGTTAACCCTTTTATATTAAAATGTTTAATAACAACTCTAAACTCAATTTTCTCCATTTTCCATTTTTCCATTTTCCACAAGCAAATTTTTTTTTTAAATGTACGAGAAACACACAACAACCCGACCAATCTGATTGAAACTTCGCAGCATACTGAATCGGTAGTGCCGCTGCATGAAAACAAACCGCTTGCAGTACTAGTCGCGCCACCTGTCAGCTTTTCTAAGGACTTATTGACCCACCCTCGTATTTAAATCACTTGCACAAAAACGTGCTTTTTTGTTTAACAGTTTAGGTTTAGAGAGATATTTATTTTTTAAATTTAGTGATTGAGATAAGTAAGTAAGTACTTCAATAATTCTTTTATATTTTTCTTAAATGTTTATTTAAACCTTTTAAATGACTTATTTTTTATTTTTAAAGTTAGAAGCTAGAAGTTTTGATTTTGAGCGGCCGCCAAGTTTTAACACAAAACATTTTTTTTCCATTTTGAATGGCAAACCTTTGAGTAATTTTATCATAACCTTTTCACATTTTTTCATGTATTTTTTAAATTGTTTTTCCCTCTACAATACGCGAAAAATTCTCGTTTTTTGTTTCAGTAGGTACCCCGTCAAAATATCTCTGAAAAAAGCAACCGCATCAGCACTGAAGGTCCGGTCAAAAGAATCTCATAAAACACCCCACATAGCTGTAATGCTATCTAGTACTTAACTGTTTTTAATATGTGCACCAATCTATGATAATCAACATATTCGTGCTTCAATTTGGAAAGCACCTGTATGTATTTTTATAGGTGCGCCGTCAAAATATCCTTTCTGTTTGAGGCAAAAGGACGCAACTCCATTTTTGGGGGAAATGAGTTTTTATAAGAATCGTCATGCTAAAAGCTTTATACCCCCTTTACACGTGCATTGATTTACTGCTGACAGAAATTCAGAAGCTTCCGAACTTTTTTGATTCATGCATGCAGGCCTCGATATACGCACAAGCTTTATTGCTGGCAGTAAATCCACGCACGTGTACGGGCAGGCTATTATTTATTAGTGGCATTAGTTGCAAAGAGATGCAAGTCCTAGGTCATAATATAATAAGAAAGATAATATACATAACGTCATAATGATGCAAAATGTCATACCTACTTACCTATCTGAGAAGCGGAAGGATGCAAGTGGAATTGCATCTAAATATATTTGATTATAAAACGAATGCATAAAGATACAAACCATTTGCATCTCTATGTTGAAAATGTATAAGGTTTTTGCTTGTCACCAAAAAAAAAACGAAGAATATGAGAAATTCCGGGACCCCCTTTTATTTAGCTAGGTACCTCTTCCGACCAAAAACGCTTACCGACGAATTCAAGAAGTTTCATTTTCAATTAAAGTTTAAACCAAGTCAAGGGTTTTTTTTTACGTTTTCGAGTATTTTTTTTCCAGGTTCTCCAAATTTTAGTATGCACTAATTTATAGTACGGAAATATCGAAATTTTAGTAATTTTTGTGTATTTTTTCCAATATTCAAAATTATAATATTATGGGCGTACTATAAATAAGTCCTGTTTCATATCGCCAAAATACTATACTTTTAGATTTCATTTCTACAATAAAAAATACACCAAAAATACCAAAATTACGATATTTTCATATCATAATTTGGTGCGAAGTACTATAATTTTGTAATAGAGGGAATTCCCCGTTTCCTACTTTTTTGTGACAGACAAAAAACCTATACATTTTCAACCGAGGTAGCTAACTACTATTTTATTTTTGGACAAAATACTATAATTTTTGGGACCAGGTACCTACTATAATTTTGGTCCGCGTACCATACTATATACACGCATCAAAAATTTGCTCTAATAGTAAAAAAAGTCGCCTGTTTACTTTGAGATTGTTAAAAGTTTGAAATACTATGGTTGTGGAATACCTAAAAATTATTGATTATAGTTTGTCGATATTAAATACTTCGTAGGTAGGAGGTTCTCAACAAAACAATAAATACTAACTGTTACTTCGCGGAACAACATTTGGGGAACGCTATAGGTAGGGGGGCCCGCCAATGATCTTGGCCTGGGGCCTCGCTTCAGGATGTGGGTGCCATGACGTACGTACATACCAAGTAATAAGTAGTAGTATAACTAGTAACAACTTACCTCCTTCAGTTTTGAGTTTGCGGAGTTAAAATTTCAAGCAAGTTGAATTTTACGCAGGCCGCACTTCTTGGTTTGCGCGGTGTACAGTTTTGCCGTCCATACGCACGGTTTTGCCTGCGCAAACCGGTTTGCGCAGGCAACACCATGGTGAAGCATGAGCGTGACACTAAACTTTGTCAGTCATACGTATTTGTTTTCATTGACATAAGACTACAATTTACAAATGTTGTTGGTTAGTTTTTAAAATTCAATTAAACCCTGCGAAAACCAAGCCATAATAGATAATAGTCAAAAAATACTAGTCTATCTATTAAATATCTAAAATTTTGCAATTAAATCATACATAAATATGAATATTTTATAGATATCTTAATATATTTTTTTCTATTGTGATTTTGTTTAGGCAGAGTTTAATGAATTTAAAGAACGTACCTACCAACAATAATATGTGTAATATTAGGTATTCTAAATCCAATGAAAACAAATAAGTATGAATGAAAAAAGACCGTAACCGTCGATGAACTGAGCGCGGCTTGTTAAACTCGGTTTGCGCAGTTAAAATTTCAAACAAGTTGAATTTTACGCAGGCCGCACTTTTTGGTTTGCGCGGTATACAGTTTTGCCGTCCACACGCACGGGTTTGCCTGCGCAAACCGGTTTGCGCAGGCAATACTGTAGTGAAGCATAAGCGTGTGGCCGGCCTTTATGACATCTTATTTACACTCTGTGACACCGTGTGACACCGTGTGACACAGGACGACAACATAAGAAACGGGTTTTTCGATATATATATGACCGATCGTCATAGAGTGTATTTGAAGCATTACAGTGTAAATAGGATGTCATAGCTGTCATACAATATGTATGTATAATATGTCGGAATGGCATAGATTTGATAATAGACAATAAAACGCCCTTAGCATATATGTGCCCGATCGTCATATAGTCTATTTGAACCTTAATATAAGGGCAGAAATAAAAAAAAATCATGTAAAAAGTTCAAATAAATAAAGGTAGGTACCCACCTTCTATGACATTGGATACCTTACGTCATAACCGTATCATTTAACAAAAATAAATTAATTAAAGCCATTTTAATGGTTAAAGTATCCAGTCAGTAAATTTAAAAAAAATAGTCTAAAGATTATAGAACTAAATTTAAAAAAAAAGAGTAATTATTGTAGGTAATACTACAATCCCTACGAAATAAATAGTTGTTATTATTGTTTTCAGCGCCTGTAGCGTCGAGCGACTTTCCACATTACATTATGGTTTTATTTTTTGCTTAGGCAACTATCTGTCAAATGTCACTCGTAATTTCAATTCAAACATGTCGATGAGCGGGTAAACGTTTTAATAAATGTCTTTTCACGAACAGTTGAGACGATTTCAACTGCATTTTGCTTAGTTATCAAATTAAAGGTGAGCTAAGTTGTTTCACATAGTTTAGTAGTTTGAGATGAACTCTTGAAGATGATCTTGATTTTTTATTGTTTGAGTGTCCAACCAAGAAAATGGCTTATCAGTTATTTATGCTATCTTACTTTTGTAGTATATTCGAAGTAATTGAACGCCCAATAATAATCAGTTTATTATAGTACATTTGAAAGCTCTCTCATTACATCTTTTCAGCACGTAAGACATGTCAGCCAGTGGAATGAAACAAATCGAAGAGAGGCATGTCGCCAGTTGTGTGGAGATGATGGTCTGGTGTAATCGAATGGATTTACTAGCACTTAGTAATTCCAAAGGTATGTATTATTATCAGCTATTATACCTGGCCAGTCCGGTAAACTACCAGACTAATATAAACGAGGTTAGGTCTAGACCCAATAAATCATGTATTTTTCTTTCTTGAAAGATGAACATCATTGCATTTGAGTATGCAATGTTTTTATTGTCATATTATAATTATACTAATAACTACACTATGGATAGTTCTCATGATACAGCATATCTTTTTACGGCTCTAATATACGAGACCTTACCAGTCACTTGCCCAATAAAAATTATAAATCTCCACTTTTGACCACAGACAACTACTTACGGCAAAATATAATAATCATTTACAATGAATAAAATTCGTCATTTTGATATATTATATCAGTGTAGAACTGTACTTTAATTAATTTTACGGGATATTATAAAGCCCTTGTGCGTTGGGCACTGTCACGTGTGTACAGTCCCATATCGCACCCAGGTTGTGGTTCTATTGCAGATAGGGCAAATAGGTGCTGTAGTTCTTGCACACTTCCTCTCGTGAAAAACGTAGTACTAGTCAAAGTATAAATTTGGCATGGTAAATTTAATATAGGTATTTAAAAAATACTTCCTTAGAGAGACGTAACTGACTGGTAAGCTGTTGTACATTCTCTTTTTAATATTAATAATATAACATTCAATAGAATTGTTTATTCCCTCAATAAACTTCTACATTATTATATTATATATTTAACTTTTAGGTGAAGTTCATTTGCATCGCTTGAATTGGCAAAGAGTATGGCTACTTCCACCTCCAATGGAAAATAGTCTTGTCAGAGGAATGGCATGGCGGCCTGATGGAAAGGTAACCAACCACCTTACTCATAATATTCTATGAAGATAGGCAGGTTAAGTGAATAAAAATATTGATAGGTTAGTGCACAGATACTGTATCTCCAGTGGTGTTATTGGAACCAGAACTCAGGAACCCCATAATTATTTTGGAACTGAAACCTTTGATTCTGAATCTTGAGAACCCCAATTTTCTATTGATTCAAAGCTTTCAAAATAAATTATCTCTGTTTTAAGCTTACTGGTACTGTCATGAGCTCATGTACGAGAACTAACAAAGCCCTCAAATAGTTCACGTAACCAACACTTCAATTGAAAATGATAAAATATTAAAAATAAAATACTTGAAACACTACAAATAACTGTACGATTTGGCGGGCGATTGTACTTTCCGCGTGCACCGCACCAAAAGAAAATGGCAGGGCGGCGCAAGATAAGGGGAATCATTCGCCGGTTAACTAGGGTCATTTTTATTTGAAGGTTAGTCCCTGTCGTCCACTAACTTGGAAACGAATCACAGTAACAATTTGCTTCTTATTTTTCCCAAGTCAAATCCTCAAGGTGAGAAAATATCTTTTTTTGAAGTATTCAAAGTGATTAGTTTATTAATAAATACAGGTATTGGCAGTTGGCTACAGCTGTGGAAGGATCTCATTGGTTGACGTTGAAGATAAAGAAATTCTCTTTGCAAGTAAAATTGGCCCTTCTGATGCATCTAGCAGTGAGGGCCACGGAAGCGTGACTTGCTTGTCATGGGGCCAAAGATCCACCAGTCAAAATTCACAATCCGGTTACAGGATATATGTAAGGAAACTATTTTTTGGAATTCAACTTTTATTAATTAATCACCAGGATTTTTAGATTAGAATACCTGTAAGTTTTGTTTTCTATTGCTTTAGTTCTATATGTTGGGAGATGAAATGATGTCTACGCCACGCCACAGTGAATAAATTTATCATATAATTAAATAAATTATCTTATCATTTTTAATAGACCACAATGTAACTAAACAATATAAAGCACATCCACATCTAGGGGAACCATGATAGAAATTCTTTACAAGGATCAATTTATTAAAAGTGATAAAATGATTAATATTATTTGTCAATTTGTGTTGCAGGATGACTCTAGTACTTTTTTACCGCACCCAAGAGGGTTCAATTCAAATTATAATAAAACAGAAGAAAATTTAAGTGATTTCAAGGAATGTAAAGAACAAACTCACCTTAATATATTAATGGTCGGTTACGAGGACGGCGAATTCCACATGAGTGTTTTTGGATTCTACCCATGTGGCATTATTGACATGAAAAAGTACTTTAATTCGCAAACAGAAAGCATCAAACTGATTGATGCTCAATTATCTGATGACTTTACGACTCTTCAAATATTTGCCGAAAACAGCAAAGATGGTCGCTTGAAATTGATGATCTTTGATACGGAGGTTTTAGCAGCATACTCGGATGAATTGCACGCTCTTGCGACTAAGCATGGCTATGTTGTAAATCTAATAACTTATGTCGATCAAACGATGACATCTATTACAGAAGCTTGGGAGCAAATACTTCTTGAAATGGATTCTAAATTAGAAAAGTATGCATCACATGTACCTGAAGGTGGAGTGTCTGCAGATTTTTTGGACCTTTTGATGCTCGGTATTTATTTTACTACCTACTTAATTAAATACTATATCATCAAAAGATGTTACCATTATTTATAACATCAACGTGATGTTTGAAAGTTTTATGTGAATAAAACATAAATGTTATTTGTTAGGTAGGTACATTTAATTTTCTTTAAAATCATTTTGTAGGAGTTCCTTCTGATGAGCTGGAACTGTTCCTCCTTCAGGATCTGACAGCAAAGGGTCTGAAGAAATTTGGATCCTCCATAGAGCTAAGCTATTCAACGATACAAAGGCTAGTACTGAAACATCTTAACACTGTTGGATACAGTCTCACTTACCATTTGGCTGAACTGAGAGGTCTTGCCCGAATTACTCACAGATATCAGGTACTTAATTAACAAAAATGATTTTTATTAATGGAATAATGTGTACATAATAATATGTATCTATCTATAAGTATTATTCATATTATTATAACCCACTACCACAGACAATGGAAATATTACTGTCTCTGTTATCAGTATTTCTTGCCCGTCAGTTGTATTTTCATATTTTTTACCAAGCAAGAATATTTTTCTTTCCTTCAATTATTTAAGAATATTTACATTTCCATCAAAAAATGCCTTTTACCCCACAAATGAAATTTCCAATCAAAATCCAAATGAGATTTTTTATTTCATTGACTGAGATGTTCTGTGTACTAATGGTACCTACAGAATTGCCCCACACGTGCGTGTAATAGGTTCACACAGCCAATGTCTTGTTTTCAAATAATTTGATTATGGTTCATCGGCATTATGGAATACTAACATATATACACAATTTTGCTAACAGCAAGTAGTATGCTTGGTTCATACAATGTAATTCATTTAAGTCGATAAAAAGAAAACTATTGGTCCATTCTGAAAGTTTAATACACCTACCAATGTATCACGATGTATAACAACAGAGAGCAGTAAACTCATTTTAAAAATTCCAGCTCTTTTGCGGTACTTATTGCATCAACACTGGTGATATGCCAGTTGAACAAGATTGTTTCAATGTTTTGTGTAATTTTTTTTTTTATCCGTCCATGTCTAATCTTAATAAGATTATATGGGCATCCAGAGTGGAGGTTTGCATTAACAGATTTTGTTTTTACGAGAAATGGATGTCAGCCACTTGCCTAACCTATTAGTTCCATACTCTGACTCATACAATTGCAAATTGAAAAACAATATGTGTACTTGCCTAGGATTCGAACCTGGGACCCACGACGCTATAGGCAGATGCTTAAGCCGCGCGGCCATTGTGGGTGTAATTCATACACATAATCTAACAATGTGTGCAAACAACAATTTAATTATATATGATCATTTTATTGTTGTGATATTTTCAGATTCTTGGTTTGGAAGAAGACGCTGTTACGCAAGCACTTTCGGCTAGCAGTGCTTTTATAAATAAGTGCTTAGAGTTGCAGCAAGTGATCGATCATTCTATGAAAAATTATAAAGCTTTTTTTAGATGGCTTTATGTTGTAATCATCAGATTAATGGATGAGCATGTGCCATCAGAAATTGTTAAAATAACACAACAAGATTTGACATACATAGCTGAATTCCTGCAGAATTTTGATAAGGTGGGTGTGGAGAGTTCGGAATTTCCAAAAGACGGTACTGAAGAGAAAAAAACTGGAAAATTTAATCTTGAAAGGCTCGGTCAGTACTTGGTAAATAAAGACTTGACTATTACCACTGAAGATGACGAAAATCCTTGGATGAAATTCTTGAAAGACAACTCTTGCCTGAGTGAATACTCTGGTATTATGAAAAGTTTTAAGAAGTTTTCTCTTGTCCAGCAACAAGAATATTTAAAAAATTCTATTCAAAAAGTTTTTAACTGCTCCGAGAAGTCATTGGCTACACAATTTACACTTTTAAACATAATTGATTGTGTACCATGTCATTTTAATGACAGTTTCGTATCAACCAGTCTAAGAGTAACGCAGATTAACGTTCCAGAAGAGTGTTGTGTGCTATTAGCCTTCACAGATACATCATCATCGGATAGAGGTTTTTATTTCGTAGAGATTTCTTACAAAAATGACATTTTATCAACAAAGTCCAGCTATTTCTATTTTCATGCTTGTGGCAATCTCAATGACAGTAAATTAGAACCGCTAGATGGAAATCGACTGAAAACTGTCGACGTTCAGTTTTATTCTATAGACACGTTATCAGTTTTACTAGAGCAACCAAATGATGAAGAAATATCAGCGTTTGTACAATTTCCTGTCAAAACCGCGCGAGACAACAGTAAACAGATACAAGTGAGTGAAAAAAATCAAGGAGTTGATTCCGTTCGAGATATAACCAGACTTAATGCTTTTGGAATGCTGGAACCCGGTGCATGTAAAATTCTTGACAAAATATCCGTTTGTAAGATTGCTGTGTCGGGTGGCCGTAAAGTTGCCGTTGTTTTATCAAAGACTTGTCGGAAAGTTCGACTATTTGAAATGGAAGTGGACGGAGAGGATGATGATGATGAAACTCTCGATACGACTCCTCAATCGCATTCGACGACACAACACAGCGATACAAGTCAGCATATTTCACTCAACGAGAGTGCCTTGATAAATAATTCTTCCTTACATCCCATGGAAGGAAATCAAATTTCTGCATCATTGGATTTGGATACATCTGATATAATGTAATATCTAAATAAATTCAAAAAACTGTAAAGAATGTGTTTTTATTAATACATTGACCTGTACCTAGGTATATTATTAGATATATAAATTAGAATTATCCGTATAAATTCGCAGCACTAATGTATATTGACTTTTGTACATTGGATTAAGAAATTTTATGTATTTGAATGTTTCAGAGTTTTAGGAATTATTTATAAGAACGGTACCGACAGACTCAGAGAGCTCTCAAACTCTGATATTAATCAAGTAATCTGTGGTCTGCTTGTTGTCGGTCTGTGACCAGTCTTGTGTATTATAATGACAATTTAATTATTTATGTGTGTATCGGGTAATTATTTGCTCTCATCTAAATAACCAAATTATGCAAATTCAATTTACGGTATTGTAACCACTACATATTATGTAAGTACTAATCATAGAAGCACATTGAAAAATAGCATGGTACATATTATTTCTTATTTTCAAGATATCTTGAATGTTTTAGTGTAAGCCACTTGTAACACAAGAAAAAGTAATAATATCCTTGTAAATTCTATGTCTACTTGATTTTATTATATCTATTCTCACAGCCATAAAATATTTTCAAATAAAGTTTCTATTCGACGCGTTGATTGATATTTGCTCAAACACTGAATTGAAGTCAGCGTCAAGACCTCTGTTGTCGATTCCCGTTATATGTTCGGTAGGAGCTATGCTAGGTCCGGGAGTTGGCACTGTATCATTTACTATCGTTGTCGTTCTGTTGTAGATCTCGTCTCCACTTCCTTCATCATCATCCTCTTCATCTGAAAATAAAAAAATATTTACTTAACACGTTCACAGCCCATTTTGCTGTAGGTGTAAAATTTTGTTTCTCGATTATAAAATATGCGTGAACAGACTGTTACATAAAATTACTGTTGAGGTAAAAAAGATATTGCATTGCGTTGACACATACTAGCAAGTTGTTAAATGCATGACCGGTGCATGTTGTCTACAAATTATATAACTTCAATAGAAATTGAGCCCTTCCGGAAAAGTGACATTATCCTGAAATGTTTGTTTTGAGATAATAGCGTTTAAATCATGTGGTATGTGCTGCATGTCATCACTCTAATATCTAGTAGTGTTTGTTGCAGCGGCGAAGAGTGGAGGTAGACCGTTGAGATCCAACATGTGCACGCTAAATTTTGTCAGTCGTGATTATTTTGTTTCCATTGAACTAAGAATACAAATAAGACGGTATTGGATAGTTTTTAAAGTACCGCAAGTTGTAACTCGATTTTGAAGCAATATTTTAGTGTTATAAATGCTATTCTAGAAATTGTCCATGTTGCTGTGTCAATTGTTTTCCGACTGATAGTAATTGTGATGATTTGTAAACGGATGAAAAACTTTGGGCTGAAATACTCTGAAATGGGTTTTATTTTTTATTAATAGTGTTATTATGTAAATTTATATAAATAATAAAGTTATATAAATGTGTTAAATTAATTATCCAATTTCACACAGTCAATAAAAGGGTATTCTTCGACCATGTCCGATCCTAATAGGATCATTTGGGCCTCCACAGAGTAGAGGTTTGTATTAACAGATTTTGTTTTTACGAGAAATGGATGTCAGCCACTTGTTCAACCTATTAGGTCCATACTCTGAGTCATACACAAATTGAAAAACAATATGACGTGTACTCGTCAGACCCAGGATGCGAACCTGGGACCCACGACACTATAAGCCGCGCGGCTAACGTGGTAAAAAGAGTATAGTGATTATAAAATATAATCCCCCCCCGACCATGTCTGATCCTAATAGGATCATATGGGCCTCCACAGAGTAGAGGTTTATATTAACAGATTTTGTTTTTTACGAGAAATGGATGTCAGCCACTTGCTCACAATAGTTATAAATGGTAGCATTTTTCACTGGGAATTTGTAAACCACCATGGCAGCTAAGGGTTAAACAATGATTTTTGACTTGTTTGTATACAAATGTATGGTGATTATCAAAAAGTAGCATTTTTCCGATAACAATCTTTTACTGGGGAAGGACTTAATTATTGTCTTCATGTACAGAAATACTCAATAATAAAATAATGTTTGCCCATCATAAAAAAATAGTGGCGTAAAAATAGTAATTAAATGATCATTTTAAAAATCAAAAGTAATAGATAATTATTATATCATTGATCAGGCGATTTTTTCACGTATCGAGAGACATCAATTAAATTATTAATATCTAGAAAAAATGTCCGAACACGTTGATAAATTTGAAAGATAACTGCTTACTTAGCATGACCAGCCGAGCATTACGTCGTTTTTCTGCCTTTTTGAGTCGGTAAAACATCACAGCGCATCCAATCAGCACAAGAAGTGATATAATAATAAATATTATCTTAACAGCTTCCATATCGGATGTATCTACAATTTCGGTTTGAGGACTTTGGTACTTTGCGGCCATATTATTTTTCACAATCATTTCCACAGCTCCGATGTTCAGATTTCCTCTGTCGATGTGTTTGGATACACATCGGTAATAGCCGGTTTCCGATGGGGACACACTCTGAAATATTAGGTTGACAGAGATATAACAGAATATAATAAAAATTGACATGATAAAGATGTACAAGTCTAGGTTAATAGATAAATAGTTTTCTAATGAAATCTTTCACATTTCAAAGTAGAAGTATAATACCATTCAAATTTCATTATAATTACTATTATAATAATCATGTTTAATTGTATAATTTTATTTTTAAAAGCGACTTCCTATTGTTCCTAAAGCGTAAAGTATTCAATCAATGCTTGCAACCTGTACTCACATATGCATGCCCTGACAAGGGACCCCCAATTCATAACATAAAAAAATATATCAAATCCTCGGCAACAATGCTTGAAAAGCATGAAAATAATGTTCTTACAATATTTTGAAAATTGTCATTTAATAATGGTTGTGGAATTTTTATCATCTCAAATCAGTTATTGTCGAATTATGAAACGATTTTTCTATTATCGAGAAAGACACAATGTATACATAATCTCAAATATTATTTAAAGGAGAAACATGCAACAAAACATAGAAATATATTCAATGATACCGAAGACCTTGAAAACTTTTTTTTGCCAAACTAATGGAATGGTTTAGCATGCACTCGGCAATCGGATGATGACTGCCAGAAATATAGTTATACCCAAGATGCACTAATCACCAGCAGTGCCACCCTAAAATCTACTGAATTGAATTGATTGACTGATTTAAGTTTGGTAGAAATAGGTGGCCCAAGAGGAATGGAAAGAAATAGGAGAAACCTTTGTCCAGCAGTGAATAAATTGCAGTCAATGATGATATTGAAAATACCCACCTTGATGAGAAGTTTTCCTGATAGGATTTCGTACTTGTATTTGCTCTCATCGTAACTATTCCCTGGGCCGATGATTTTGTCCTGGCCGAGTTGCCAGAACAAGAAGTTGTGAGAGTCGTCATTGCTGTTGCAGTTCAGTACAGCTGTTGCTCCAGCCGGAACTTCGGTGACCTGCGTTCCCAATTCAGGGGCAGGCAAGTAGTACCTTGACACCATAACTTCTATTTACACCACAAATTGCTTTACTTATCACTGAACTAATTTAATATTGTAATCAACAGAGCTTACAATTAATTATAGAATAAAAATTATATTTACAGAAGTCGATAAATAAATACGTTTTATTATTATGATGGTATTATGATACAGAGTTTACGAGATGAAGTTATGCCATAATGAATACTTGTGCCAAAATTTAAATTTAGAACTGTCACATGATCAAATATTATTGTTTGCTTGCAAATATTATGTGGAACGAAAAATAGGTCAAACACGATTCACACGACTTCATTAGAAGGTTCCATTACAAAATGTTAAAGTTCGAATTGTTTTCATGTTTCACCTAAGAAGTCACATTAACTGGCAAACGCTAGTATCTCGTATTAGGATTATTTCTAATCAATTTCACAAACACATCGCCGGATATTGCTACTAAAAGCAGCCAGATAGGGCTCATCACGACGTGGATTGGAAGATTCGCTTTGGCATACTCCAGTTTGATGCAGATTATTATCTGCGAGGCCATTTTCAAACCGATGGCTGCTATGTACCAGATGTTTTTATTTAATGTCCCGCGAAATCTCTCCATGCCATTCTTGCAGTGGGATATCATGTGAAAGAGGACATATATGAGCAGGATTCCATCGTATATCCACATTGGAATGAATACTATGAACCAGTTCCAATGTGTTCTCGATTCGAGCCGCAGGCATAGCAGGATCAGGAACACGAGCAGAATGAACCAGGTAAAAAGCGCTCGGTGAAAAATCGCCATAGTTAATAATTAAACACTTCTTCAACGTGAATTTTCAAAAAAATAAGATACACAAATTTCACGAAGATTTGAGATTTTCAGCTGTAAGATTCGCCGAGTTTCATGTAACAAAAAGTCTCTATTGGTAAGAATTCACAATTAATTCATAACTACAGCCGATAGATGCTATAAAATGCTAAATTTGATGATTTCCGAATGAAATAATCTCATATCTGGATTACTATATTTTGCAAGTTTAGGTTATGTTCTCCATTACATTATCATTATTTTGACAGATACACAATACCATAGACTAATCACAATACTGTCATTATCTATGATACTGACTTGCATGGTTAACAATTGAACAGCGGAACACCGGAACAGCTGAGTTGACAGATGTCAGATTGGCGCCTGGCGGCCTATGGATGCTTTTCATGACATGGTGATGTGGCCGGCAGGCTTTAACCGTCCGTAAAAATGTACTTAGCAATTATTTTTGTAGTTACATGCATAAAAATTCTTCTGATAAAATGCTAGTAAGTATATGTATTGTATTTCAACATATTAAGTTAAATACAGCACACCTTTCATCAACATCCACTAATTTTGTTTCTGAAAATCCATTAAGACGTATCGAATGATTTTAAGATATTATTTTATGAGTTTCAATAACAGCACCGTAGGATAAAAGATCACAGTAAAACAGCTGGAGTTCATCAAAAATATATTCTCTAATTCATGATTTCAACAATATGCTTTTTTGTCATCATACCTACATTAATTTGTACAGCAGCATCACATTTAATAATGACAATAATTATTGAAAATCCAATGATTGTTCACAAATCTGATATTCCTTGACTAGTAGTTTTTTTTATTTTTATTTCAAGAGGTTATCTCGTACAGATTAAACGTATATATAGGTGCAGTATTCAATATACCTACCTTCCATTACAATATGACAATCCGTGGGGAGACCACATTTCATTGGAAAATCGAAACAACATTTGGATCTTACTTAAGCTTAAGCAGCGAAGAACCAGTGAGAAGGTGTAAAAGATATTAACAAGCGGAAAAAAGAAACAGTCTAAGTTATATGTTTATCTTACATTTCCTTTTATATTATATTACAGCCATTCAACAGATTTTGAAGTTCATAGAAATTGGCTTGCGATAACTCACTCAAAGCCCATTGGCCAATGGTATTATGAAGAAACGTCAGAATGGACTCTCGATTATCCACCGTTTTTTGCTTGGTTTGAGTTTGCACTGTCCCATGTTGCAAAATTCTTTGACCCGCAGATGCTCGTCATCTCAAACCTGAACTATGCATCGGAGAAGACAATTCTTTTTCAAAGATTGTCGGTTATTGTTACCGATTTGGTGTTCGCTATTGGAGTTAAAAGGTGAAATCTGTTTATTTTTACTATTGTTGCTAATAAGAAAAATGTTAAGTACAAACTACATTTTTTTCCTGGCTCTATAATACATTGAAAATCTGAACCGCTTTATGAGGAGGTTTCTTAATGAGAAATAGTCGACAGTCATTTGCGAGTTAGTTTACCGTTGCATACAAGATGTGAGTTTATTAATTATTATACTTTGGAATTAAACCCATGATTCACTGCTTCGAAGTGAACATTATGCCACTCATGTGCGCACTGATTTACAAAATGTGTACTTGTAAATTCTTCATAATTGTATCAGAATAATCAGAATCTTCCCCTTTTTATCTATTATGGATAAATAAACTCATTTTGTTTGTCTATGATAAGTATAAAATACATATATCTTTTTGTTATTAAATTGATTTGGTTCTTTTGTAGAATTTGATCAATTGTAGAAACTGGTGAATTCAACATTAATTAATATTATTAATTATTAACACAGATTAAATTAAAAGAATGTTTTAATTGACAGCAATGAAAATTACTAAGAATATATTATTTTTGGCTTCCATAGATGTTGCGACTCTTTCTCTGAAGTAAAGACGAAGGTGCTTTTGTTTGTTCTTTTATTTGGAAATGTAGGACTACTTATGGTGGACCATGTACACTTTCAATACAACGGGATTATGTTTGGAATTATGCTTTTGTCCATCGGAGAAGCTATGAAAGTAAGTGTTGATGAAATCCTTTCGTAATCATTTTAGAAAGGTTAAAATTTTTGTAGGTAATTACAATGTTAGTGCTAATATTCAAATTGATATAATAGTCAATTATCATAGCAGTTGCTATGTTGTACAAAACAGCCAATGAAATAATTATTCCATGTGACGTGTGGCCCAATAATTTCTGTGTCTAATTTTATTTTCTATTTCAGAATAACTTCTTGCGCTCAGCTTTCTGGTTTGCAGTACTCCTGAATATGAAGCATATATTTTTATACATAGCACCAGCTTATTTTGTTTACCTTCTCCGCTCTTACTGCTTCACCGTGTCTTCAAGAGACTCTATTAACGTGGCATGGTACTCGTTTTCAATAAAAAACCTCACGAAGCTCGGATTCACTGTAATAAGTGTTTATTTTGCATCATTCGGACCATTCTATAAAGACATACCACAGGTAGTTACATATCTATTTATTCAGAATTATCTTTTTGATTTTGAGTAAGGTTTGAAATATTAAATTTTCTCTCCGTGTTTCTACAGATCATTGAACGATTGTTTCCATTCAAACGAGGGTTGACACACGCATACTGGGCTCCAAATTTTTGGGCTATTTATAACATCGGTGATAAGGCGGCTTCCATAGTGTGTAAGTGTATTTATGATAACTTATTTTCCTTTAATTTTATACTCAGAGTTACTGAAAACCATGATTCGTTCATAGCCACCACATAACTCTGATTGCAAATTGAGGCTTCTTCCCACATATTGCATTCTAAAAGAATTCTCTGGTCTAATACCATAATCACAAATATTTACAAAATGAATTACCATGAATGTTCATCGTTGAGTTAAAATCTCCAATTTGTTTATATTACACTACCACATAGTTTAGTACACTTGAATGTTCTATATTCCACCAAAATTATTATAGAAACTTCTGATGCAACATGACGTCTTATTTGAAGATCATAATACCTCCAATGTATGTAGTCATTACATTGGAACTATTTCAAACACTTGAGAATGAGCCCTCCACTACCCGGATAAATCAACTTGTATTGAGAGATTTTCAAAAAAACTCTTGTAGTTTTTATCTCCTATAAAACTTAAATTTCGTCACATCAGAGGTTTTAAATAGCTCAATGACAATATTTTATCCCTGTATTATTATTAATAAAAGACTTATCAGAGGCCAGTCAGACAAAACCACAATCTTGTAATACCACAATGTAGTAATAATGGATAATAATGATAACAAACACTTTTTTTTATTCAACGAATAATTCATAAGATTTAAGAATATAACATTCTTTATTAAAACATACATAATTTGAAACACTTCAGAGAAATATACTTGAAAAAATATTTTTTCAAAAAAAGATATACATACAGTAGGCGCTCGGTAATCCGGTGTTCACCAATCTGGCACGTCCAATAGTCCGTCATTTTGCAACTCTCAGCTCTCCTGCTCTATAATCTGGCAAGTTTCTCATTAAACTGTCGTATTACAAAGCGGAGAGCCGTTCGCTCGGCAGTTTGGTGCCTGAATTTTACTGTGCAAAACTGTGATAGAATTATTTCCTATAGAAATCCAATAATCCGGCATTACCGACAAACCGGCATAGGTGAAAAAATATGGCTGCCGGATTACCGAGCGCCTACTGTACCTATTTAATTATATTCTGAAGTGTTTTCAAATTATATACCTATAGATAATAAATAATACGCTTATCAATCCACTTTGACTCAAGTATACCAGCTAGAACACACCTATGGATGTTTAAGAGACACAATTTTTGTTTTCAGTATCTAAATTCGGCTATCGTATTCATACTACAGCTGGGTCTATGACCGGAGGTCTAGTGCAGGAGTACAATCATTCCATTTTGCCGTCAATCACTCCTTTCATAACATTCTTACTAACATTCCTGGCCATGATGCCTGCTCTGCTGAAGCTTTGGAGATTGGGAGCGGACAGAAAGCGGAGACCTTTCCATTTTATACGGTTCGATAAAATCTTTTTCTCAAAGTTATGAAATTAGTTATGATGTCATATTCATTTGATCCGATATTTTTCATTTGCAGATGCATTGCTGTCTGTGCCGCTTGTTCATTTATGTTTGGTTGGCACGTCCATGAGAAGGCTATACTCCTCATCATAATTCCATTGAGGTTTGTACCAAATATTACTTTTCAGATAACACATGAAACAGGTAGTTTTTTATTAGACGGTTTTGAATATAATATAATATATAATCGTAATTATGGCGATAGTAAAAAAAACATTTGGTTCAAAAAGAAAAGTCATTAAGAAACAAATTCACAAAAACAATCACAGTGGAACCAGCAAAGCATCAATCCACGCAGTAGTTTCTGGTTTCTCCTTGTGTATGGCTGAAACTCCTCCAGGGAAGGCATACATGTTACATAGGGTTTGCAATACCCGTATTTCAAAACCGGTTTTTAATTATTTATCGATACTAAAATACCGGTTTCAAAAATCCAAAATATTGGTATAAGATTAATCCTGCCAAAACACAAATATATTGACTGAAACCTTTTGTTGGTTTAATAAAAATAAAACAAAATCCCTCAAATTTACTTTTTTTTTTTTTTGACCATATCCGATCCTAATAGGATCATATGGGCCTCCACAGAGTAGAGGTTTGTATTAACAGATTTTGTTTTTTACGAGAAATGGATGTCAGCCACTTGCTCAACCTATTAGGTCCATACCCTGACTCACACACAAATTGAAAAACAATATGTGTACTTGCCAGACCCAGGATTCGAACCTGAGACCCACGGCGTGATAGTCCAACGCTTAAGCCGCGTGGCCACCGTGGGTGGGCAAATATACTTAAAGAATTAAAATAGTTTGAAAAAGAAAATATATTCTATAACTATTGATCCAACGTCGATAATAGGTAGGTACATCCATCAAATGTTAAATTTGAGAAAGATTTTCCTGTACCCGGACTTATAGTATTTGTAAAAATTAGCAGTTCTAAAATATTATGATCTATACATACCTAATAATGATCTACATTATAAAATGTAGGTAGGTACTTTAGGCTGCTATAAAATAGTGTTTCAAATCGATTTTAATAGCTATAATTATTGATAGGTAGTACTTCTTTTTTTCTATAGTATGTTTTGATGAATACCGGTATTCAATAATAAATACCGAAATACTGGTATTGATATATTCATTCGGTATTGCAATCCCTAATGATACATATAATGTAACATGTATGAGAAATCTGTTATTCTTGTTGTAGTGTTAATCTGCAATAGGACATAATAAGGAGAGCAATACCCATGGTTTACCATAATGATTCAGGTCTTAATATACAGTGGAATTTGATTTTACATGCCCGGAATTCACATTTTCCCGTTATTTGCGTCTAATTTCTGCAGCCCCATTTTATTTTAGTACACTTAATTCCCGATTTTATGTTTTTATTTCCCCCATTTTATATCTGAATAAAACTTTTTTAAATTTTCATAATTATCTCCCTTTTCCTTTTACACTCAGCTATATGTTTGTAATTTCAACCTCACGCCTTGACTTAAATGGCTGTATTTGATTTTATTATACTAACCAACGCATCATTTGGAAGTTTTTACTAATCTTATGGTGTGGTCTTATGTTTTAGCCTCCTCGCTGCATTGGATCCATATGATTGTCGGGTATTTCTGATTTTATCAACCGTTGGTCACTATTCACTCTTCCCACTTCTCTATCCCACAAATCTATTCCCGATAAAAGTCTGCATGCTTATCATCCACTCTGGAATTGCATTTTGCCAACTTCCAAGCCTGTATGCGTGCAAGAAACCGGCCCTTAAAGGACTTCCAATGCTCAACTGCTTGGAGACTCTTTATATATTTGGTCTTATACCGCTGTGCTTGTACGACAATGTGTTCCACCGCCTGTTCAGTTATCACAAGACATATCAATTCTTGCCGCTGATGATGACTTCGGTCTACTGCTCCATCGGTGTTCTCTATTGCTGGCTGAGGATGTATGGCAATTTCTTGTCTATGGGGGTGTTCGATAATGATTCGCGTCCCAAGAAAGTCAAGTGAAGTACAAATTAATGTAATTTTATCGGAATCAACTATTATTATTATTATTATTATTGAAAAGTCATAGTTTTAATAAAATTTATTTACAAGTCTATGTATAGTTTATTTTAAAATTATTTTTAAAAAATTTGTTCCCTCTACAAATCATAATATACCGGTTTGAAACTATTCAGTGTTGATTTTATTTATGCAGCGGTGTTTTCGATTCTCATTTGTAGGCTCTGGAAACAATTTGGATTTTTAAACATAGGTAACTGTTCGTTTTCAACATCACACTGAAAAGCATCAGGCGTTTTTTCATTAGTTTGATGATCTTTAAGTAAAAGTGGATTTCGTTTAAATAAAATTTTATGCATGCTTGTGAAAATATTGTTGCAATTATTGTAAGTATTTACATAGTTATAGCGCCTGTACATGTGCATGGATTTACTGGCGGCAATAGTGCTTATTTTAAACTATCATGACAATAACTGTTTACACGAAAAGTGCTGACTGTCTCTCCAATTCATTCTTTAAGAGTGAGCGAGACGCGATGTTGTCATTTTATGGTACTATTTCATACTATTTGACAGCTAGTGAAAATCGGTCAATCTGAAAATTCATTTTATTGCCGCCAGGTATGCCACTATCATTCTACTGCGCAGGCGCAGATCGAAAGAATCTTACTGTCACATGAAAATTCAGAAGCTTCCAAACTTGTTTGATTCATGCATGCAATCTTGCCAACTACAGGATAATACATGTTTACCCATACATTTTCTTACTGTCAACGGTAAATCCATGCACGTGTAAACGGGGTATTCTATATTTTTGTTGCGACAATGAGTATTGTCGACAATACTTCTATTTACATCATGTGCAAAGCTTCTACATATATGAATTTGCAGCGCATTAAACCAGAATAGCTTTCCTATTAGTAGTTTTAAAACTACATTAGAAACCGTTTATCGATTATACATTAAAGAAAGATTTTTTTAAAATATCTGAATTTATCATTGTTAAGACTACCTTCATCCCCAATTAGTCCGGATAATTGAGGTTCAATGTCCAAGGCATCGGTGATAGGACTGACCCAGGATAAGGAGTTATAGTTACTGACGATTATACCAAGAGAAGAGAATCGAGGTTCTACTGTTGTTACAAATTGCTATAGCCATCTTGCTATCTAAATACAAAGCTCTCGATTCTAGATTTTTTTTACTCTTTGGAAAACTACTTCGAGGGTAAAAATATGGAAGAATCTAAAAAAAAGGAAAGTGCTCAGTCGAAATTAAAAAAGCTCTACCTAAACCCATTGCGCCAATTTGGCGCCGGTGTTACAGGATGCAGGACATGATGAAAATCAAAAAATTTTAATCATATTTTGATTTTTTTAAAAGTTGAAATTACTTAATAATATATGTAGCTATCATTTTATGATAGTTATATACAGTCCAATATATTTTTTAAGAGATAATTGATTTATAAAATCTATTATTATTTAAATTTGTCAAAACAATGATTAGTTTGCTAGGTATGAGGTGTTTGAGACAATAATAATAAATAAAATGGCCCTCAATCTTCTAAATATCTTAAAGAGTATTATATTTAGCTCCAGTTTTAGTATATCTTCCGTTTATTATTTACTTCTATCATGGACTTTTTATCTATATCATTTTGTATAAAAAAAGGCTAAAAAAAAACCCAAAAAACTATATTTGACATGTTTTTTTCATTCCACTTATAAAGTTTACTTAAAATGTAAATACTTAATAGAAAAATTCGAAACCTATAAATATTTAAAAGATTTATTTGAATTGCATGAATAATACATAGTTATATCAATTTTAGTAATCAGTGTGCCTTTTTAAGTGATCCTGAAAAATTAATTCTGTCTGCAATGGGTTAAAAAAAATCATATAGTAAGTTAGTAAGTACATAGGTACCTACACTTATTACAAATATTTTTTTAGATTTTTGGTAGGTACCTAGGTTTGCTACCCATGACCTAGACCAGGGGGGGGCAAACTGCGGCCCGCCGGGTATTTTTTGCGGCCCGCCATCATTAATTGTACTTCTGATTACGAATAACTTTTTTATAAGTTTTAAAAAAATATTGACAATAGATTAAAATTTGTTTAGCAATACTACGCGGTCCATTTTCAATAGATATTGATAGTGTACCGACAGAGCTACAACTTGAGATTATTGATCTGCAGTGTGACACTGATTTAAGAGAATTGCATCGTCGTGAAGAAATCTCAAAATTTTACAATGCCCTTAATTCAGACTAATTCGACCAACTTAAAGATTATGCAAGAAAAATGTTCGTTATTTTTGGATCAACCTATATATGTGAACAAACATTTTCGATCATGAACCTCAATAAAAAAAAACCTCAAATATCTCCGATGCCCATTTAGAAGCAGTTTTAAGTGTTTATTTTTCGTGATAATAAATAGTGTATATCTAAAAATAGTATTTTACTTGCGGCCCGCCGCTCATTTTGAATTCTTGAATTTGGCCCTTCATCCAAAAAGTTTGCCCCCCCCTGACCTAGACGGTGAAGATAAAAATTAATTATTATTAATGTGACCAGAAAGCCTGAAGAGCTCGACATTCAAATATAATTTAGTATAAAAAGGACCTCGGCGTCGTAAGTACGTCAATTTAAATCGATCTTTTCGCAAAAATCACTAATCATCGGAGATTTTATTTCAAGAAACATTATTATTATCATTGATATTGTCTGCCGCTGAACATTATTATTATTTTATAAACACCTGCAAGATGTACGCCGATCAGAAAACAGGACTGTCAAAATAATATGAATTAATATTTTTTAAATGTTAATTTCATCATAGTTTTTAATCAAACCTGTGCAAGTACGTACTGATAACTTGGGTGGATTTTGTAGCAAACATACTATTGATATATATACGGGTATATTATTATTATAACCCAATTCAAATTGAACATAGGTTGATACTCAAATACTATTATAGTATGTTTATGATTTCGAGAAAATAATACGATGGTATAATTAATCCATATCAATTATTGGAAAACATTACATTCGCACTTTGCAAAATAACATCAAAATGTGTATAAATGACGAATGACATTCATGAGTGAGCACGGCTGAAAGCTTGGAAATGTGTTTTTTTCTATTTCAAAATCTTTTAATTGTGTATTATTTTATTACAGATTCAAGGCCAACTTCATATAACAAATAAAAAAATACTGTTTGTTTCTACGAATAAAAAAAGACAGGAAGGAAGATGTGTACAAATCACGGCCGCACACGTACAGACCACGTGATATTTGCTTACGAAAAATCGTCGCTTTTCAAAATGGCGAATTTGATTGCCAGATTTTACTGCGATGAATCAGTATGTTCCTTCTTGTCTTTTTTTATTCGTAGGTTTGTTTACTATGTACACCGAGAAATTTCCATTTATAAAATCGGAAACGATTTTTACAGAAGAGTTTTGGAATATAATGCAACCAAAACGGGAAAAAATTCTATCATGGGTGTTGACTTCCTGAATTAGTCAACCCCAGATCCATGCCACTACGTGAACCACAGTGGATATTAAGCCATTTCCACACTGGCAACAAGTTGCTGGCAACCTCATTAAATTTTACGATAATCATCATAATTATCGTAAAATCTAACGAGGTTGCCAGCAACTTAACTTGTTGCCGGCGTTAGATGCACAAAACTTAAATAATATATATTATAAATAAAAATTTAAAATTATAATTATTTATGATTTATGTCTTCGACAACCCTGATGAAATATGAGCCGGATCGAGTCATAGAGCAAATTTATTGACACAAACAACTTTGACACGACCTTTTTATATTAACTAGTAGACCAGATATTATGGACCACATGTTAAATCATATTTTCAATTCTCAAGGCCAATTCTGTAGAACGTCCCCTTAAGTAAAAGAATATAACTGGAGTTTGTTTTCGCAATTTACAAATTCAAAACAAAATGCAACCCATCCATTTTCGATTGCAGCAAAGTTAGATGCATGCAGTGGCTCTGCACCGGTGGAGCGCGTCCCCTTGTTCTTTGTAAATCTCCTCCGTCCCTTGGGGGTCGTGAAATTGTCCCCACAAGTTTTGTAATTGCATGCTCGGTCCGTCACCAAAAGTTCGGCGGATCTCGAAAGTTAGGGGTGCTATCACTAGAGATACAATCTCTAGTCAAGATATAATATTAGCTATTAATGTGATTACGTTTATATATGAGACGTAGTCTAGCTTATATAGATATTATATGACTATACCTATTATTTTTGAGGGTCTTTGGGGCTACAAAGTTCACATATAGGGAACAGCTTTGAACCTCCATAACCCATAGAAATCGCCACGATGTGGTAGCTTAAAGTCTGGTAAGGCAGATGGGAGACCACTTCAAATAATAGCAAATATAGGTCTTATAAGTTTTTCCCAATCATCTCTTGCGCCCACTATTCTAGATCATGCAATTTCTCACCGGCTATGGAAACTTTGCTCATATTTACGTGAAGTGGATCAATGGAGAAGGCCGAGTGCTGGATGCAGGATACTGACCATGTTATATTGAATTGTTTGAAATGTATGATGGACGAGTAGACCAATTGACTACGCCGATTTCATCTCTGGACCTATCTTTGTAAACGATATTCTGGCCATTTAAAAAAAAATAAAAAAAAATTCGGTTAGGTACATGTTCAAACACGCGCGTTAACATAATTTTACTCCCTACTTTAATTATAGTTTGTCAATTTATGGCTACGGCCGTATGTTGTAGCTTAACCACTAGGGAATGACAAAAGAAATGGCGTATTTCAAAAAAACACTACCTTATTCTTAGGTCAATAATTATTATAAAACAATCATTATTCATAAGATGTTTATCACACTTGAATGGTCAAAGACATAGCTTATAATAAATATCTTTAGAATCATCTTCAAATGTGTTAATCTTGCCGATTTTTTGAATAATAAAATGCTCAATTCTTGTCAAATTTGGGATCACAGAGATTATCAATATAATTTTTTATCGTGAATATTTTACAAAAATTATCTCGTAATAAATTATACTAATGGTTTCATAAATGCGTTTAAAAATTAATAAACATAAAAAAATTTAACACCACTTCACAGTTATGTACCGAAATATGACTATATTCTAAAACATTAGAGCGAGAGGTTTAAAAGAATACTATTTTATGTAACAAAAATACTTTATGCAGTCATCAAATGTTTAAAATAACTATAAAGGATAATAAGGCTTCTAAATTATATAAATAGATTATCTACAACGTTTAAGGAGTGTCCAGGATCATGGTTTGAAAATACAATAATAAATCAATTTTGACCTACGACGAGCACGTGGGCCGTTAAAAGAATACTATTTTATGTAATAAAAATACTTTATGCAGTCATCAAGTGTTTAAAATAAATATAAAGGATAATAAGGCTTCAAAATTATATAAATAGATTATCTACAACGTTTAAGGTATGTCCAGGATCATGCTTTGAAAATAGAAAAAAGCTCAATTTTGACCCACGCTGAGCACGTCCGCCCTTAATAATATGTATTTCCACATTATCTAAATATAATGGGCATGTAAACTTAACATTAAATAATAATATAACAATATACAAAGACTGTGACTGTAATGTTAGTACGTACATACGTCTCAAACGCTTTTACAGAAACAAAATTAATAGTGTATA
Organism: Rhyacophila brunnea; assembly: GCF_057557595.1. Classification (NCBI taxonomy): domain Eukaryota; kingdom Metazoa; phylum Arthropoda; class Insecta; order Trichoptera; family Rhyacophilidae; genus Rhyacophila; species Rhyacophila brunnea. The sequence goes on from NW_028233350.1 coordinate 28,407,332, forward strand.
TTATATAGTAGGCTGAGACGTTTTTAACTGAAAACTGAATTCTTCTACTTTTAATGGTTCATTACTCACTGCTTGAATTTTCCTTTACTGAGTAATACCATTTTATTAGGTAGGTTTAGTTTTTTTGTAAGCTTTTGAGAATTTTCGCAAAACCCCCGAATTCCGCGGGACTTGGGTTTGGAATCAATGCCATAGTGAGTATACATTTTATTATTATATTTTTCAGATTATATAAGATGGAAGATTTACATATATCCGTTAAAGAGCACTCAAGTAATCCTACGCACTACACAGACACTCGACTTTGCATCCCAAATAATACAGAATTTAAATTCGCGTCGGAAAAGTTATACTTGCGCGCGTAAAAACTTCTCGAATGAGTTTTGCCGAAGAAATTTGGCGTTATAAATTTTATATCCCTTCATGGGATGAGGCCCCAGTCTACCGGCCCTCTGAGGTCCCGGCGGGGTCCTCCCTCGGGGCCCTGGGGTGTCGGGAATATACCCCGGCCCTTATTTGGCGCCCCTGGAAGCTTTTTAAATATTAAAGCCCCGTTTTTCACGTGACTGGTAAGTGTATATTTTTGTCTGTTGGTATGAGAAGAACAATACGATAAGGAATCGTATGTGACTCTTTTTTTTGAATTTCATTGTTATGCACGTAACACAATGTTGTGTAAGAGTGGTCGGTACTTTCTATGGAAAATTTCCTGCACACAAAGCGAAATGGTAGCAAAATGTTTCGAGAAAACTCGAGAATGCTTGATATACTTAGGTACATAAGCAGGTAATACTTCAAAATTTTGATGGTCGATAAAAAAGAAAGTTAGTGCCGCTTCAGGTACAAGAAATTTTTGATGGCTAGTAAAACATTTAAAGTGTCAAAGTTATACTTTCAACATTTTTTCATGCAGAGAATCGTGGTTACAAAAATGCAATAAAAATATTTTAAGGAAAGTTTTATCTTGATAAATTACTGCGTTCTATAAAACATTTAGTACGTAATATTATTCTCCATTAATTACTTATTTATATTTTTGGATGTTTGTGTTCAATTTTTAATTAAACAGATTATCAACGAAGGGCAGAGAGATTTATTGGGTTCACGGTTCAAAAATTCTCATTTTTTGTCGAGAGTATAATAATATTATTGTGTTAGTAATATTCTCTCTATCCGACCACTTAATCTCGTGGCTGTAAATAGGGGATAAAAAAATGGTTTACAACCAATTCTCGTAAATTATCTATCCAAATATTAAATTTCATATCGTCCAAAATTCAATAATTTAATTTCTTTTTTTTTATCTGTTGAAATTCGAATTTCCAGTTCCTATTATTTTTCTAATAGTATTAATTTCACTTTGTTTATTTGGAGCATAGGAATCACCATGGAGATTCAGCACATGCAATTTCCATGATTATAAAAACTAACGTTATTACTATATCTAGTGGTGGGATTGATAATTTAGCACAAAAAATGTGTTTAAGTATTGTTTATTTTATTTTACTATATTCAATTCCTTCCAAATTACTCTTTGACTGTACTGGGTCTAAACTTAAGAGTTTGCCTATTTTTAGCCGTTGGAACAGTTCTTGGAATCACATCATTGTGTTAATTTGTCAGAAGATTTTAAAATAGTCACAGAAATCATTGATACCGTAATTAATACATTTCAAAGAAGTTTTGAAAGGACCGATTTGACGAACATATTATTATGACATTTAATGAACCGGATCTTGCAAACCGGTGCTAATCAACTGAATCCCGATAGGTATACAATATGCATATACACAAGGCGTAGCTTTTTAGAAAAGGTCGACTTGGTAACACAAGTAGAAACAAAGGATTTGCATGCTTGATTTAAGAATGAATCAATGTCTTGGCAATTCAATGCTAATTTAATATTCTTAACAAATCGAATAACCAGGCTTCATAGGGAATTGTTTCCTTTCGTGTTCACTAATTACATCAGCTTTTGTGTAACATTATTATACCTACATTTTAGAAAACTACACGTTAGCTACTGTTCCCCGAAAAAGATTTCTCTGGAACGAGGCAGTGCGTACCACACAAGAAAACCTAGGCAATTGGTTAATATTACGATCTAGTAGAAATACGCGGTATCACCTCCCAATTGAGGAGCGTAGGATTGAAATAATACAAATGACCAGTGACCGAGTTGAGCGATGTCGAAGCTAAATGTCTTCTTCTTTTTCTTCCACCCTGTCAAATCTCAACATTGGGGCATAGGGCAAACACAAGTTGGCGCGACTTCCCTCGGTCCATCGCCAACTCTTGCGCCTCCCGCCATGTCAGACCTGCAGCACGTAAGTCGCTGTTGTAGCACCGCTGCAGGGTGAGGGAGGGCCGGCCACGGCGACGGAACCCTTGAGGCTGTGCCACAAGGGTACGAAGTGCCGCAATCTTTGGCGGCATCCGGAATACGTGTCCCAGCCACGTAACTTCAATCGCCGAAGGCTGTTGTGTCTGCTCACGAACTCGGGAGTTTGTAACGCGGTCGTACCAATGTACCCCTAAGATTCGGCGGAGACATCGATTCTCAAAGCTCAAAAGCCGAGACTCTTGAAGCTTGGTAAGATGCCATGTCTCACAGCCATACGGGAGCACAGGTAGCACGCACGCGTTAAACAAACGACATTTGGTCCTCACAGAATACAGCCTTGACCTCCATGCGACTCCAAGTTGGTTGAACGCAGAGCCCGCCACATCCATGCGGATTCCAAGCTCACTAGAAATACCACTATCATCAGCAACCGTGGCACCCAAGTATTTGAACCTGGATACCAGCTCGACGGGCAGACCGGAAACCCGCAGAGGAGTGTCGGCGTCGATGCATACAGCACTGCACATGGATTTGGTCTTAGCCGCATTCAGATGAAGACCAACACGTTTCGAGTTCGCGGCGAGCCTGTTCACGGTTACCTCCAATCGTTCGATCGTCGAGTCAAACACGACTGCGTTATCTGCATACTTCTAGTCGCACAGTCTTTCTTCGCATAGATTGGTTGTGTCATCATGATGTAGGCGTATCTCACTGTCCGTCTTACGCATTATGAAATCCATCATGATGATAAAAAGAAAGGGCGCAAGTACATATCCTTGCTTGACTCCTGACGTGATTTCTTAGAGGTCAGAGGATGTTCCGGCTGCTCTCACGCGACACAGCTAAATGTCTATGCCATTGTAAATTATACAACTGTTTTCAATATTCTGTAAAATGGGGAATTCGTCTCAAATGATTCATTATTATTACTTATGTGAAGAAAAAAATATTGACATTTCCTTAATTTTATTAATGTTGATAGGTAGTGCTTGGCGGAAGACAAGTTACTATAATATATGATAATATTATATTGCTATGAAGATAATGACAACATTTCATACACATCATACGTCTATGTAGTGTGTAGGTACCCAATATAACCCAATTATGACGAACAAAATGCTTATAACTTTTCATACAAATCAGTTATAATATATTTTAATCTTGTTTCGCGCCTATCCTATATCCTATTGTTTAATGATGTGGTGATGTAAAAATGTTTATTTTTTATTCGTATGAACTAAGTATTTTAATACATGTAATTCAAGAAACATGCCTGCTAAAATGCAATTTCAACGAGATCATACAAGTTGAGAATAATAAATACAATAATTTATTATTATTGCTAATATCTTGAGCGACTTTATGTAGTCATTGGATACCTGACATGATAAATATTTACAAGATAAAAAGAACTTATATACACATTTATATACAACGTTTTAAAATTTTCTGTTGAATCATATAAACTTGACTTGACTTAAAAAAATTGTGCTTGATAGAAATAATACTGAAATGTCATTTTGACATGTCAAATTGATTTCCATAGTAACGCACGTATATATTAATAATTTAGTTGCTAGGACCCCAGACCCCTAGCAACCAATAATGATGTCGAAATAACTTTTCGTACAAAACAGAATTAACTGAAAATGAATTCAATTCTACTTAAAGATGGCTAAAAGTATTTAAAAAAATGCATTGGCATCGTGTTCTGATATATTATAAAAGTTTTAAATGTCTAGCTAGTCGGAAAGTTAGTTAAAAATCGATTGCAAGATTTGTACCTGACAAACAACCACCGGACGAATAAGAATACGAGCTAAGAAAAACGTTGAAAAAAGAACTCATTTAATCCTCAGCACCTCAATTATGACATTATTTTTTTATTGTCGGTATGCGAATAACTAAAACCAAAACGCTATTAATTAAAATTCAGATCAATCGACTTTATGGCATTTGTTCTTCAAGCAATAAAACGAATAACCAAGAACTTTCGAGAAGCATCTTCACACCGAGAACAAATTAGCATCTGATGATTAGTCGACATTATTTATCTAAAGAAGAAATGATTTCTACCACTATTGGATTCAATGTATTAGTATAAATCGTCCAGTTACCCGGATTATCCCACTTGTAAGTAGGTACTGTCGGTAATTAATCTAGTAAATAAGGCACTCTTTCATCATTTATGTTTAAAATATTCACATTTGTGGTGACGATTTTTTTCTGTAATCCAGTGTTGTCATGTAAATTCCCATTGATTTAATAATATTACATTATAAACACATATACTGGGATTACAAATTTTACAACCATTCCCCTGTTGTGCAAAAACAGTAGCGTCGATATCAGGACTTTTCCGACAATTAGAAATCGGTTGTTTTCTGACAAATCGACACTTTTGTATTATTATTATTTCTATTTCAAAGGGTTAAAACAATAAATCCAATACGTAAACATAAATATATCTAATTAGAAAAGAGTTTCGATGACATTTCTGGAAAATATTGGACCCATTAGGTACTTTCAACGAGGGTCACAATGCCCAATGTTTTTCAGTTAGTCTGTTATTTTTTTTCATGATGCTACTTGATTGTGTATCGAAAATATCTATTTAAAAGATACTAATATCTTTTTGATACTTTAAAAAACAATAAATACGTACCTATTTAATATTTATCAAAGAAATAAAAAAAACTGGATGTTATTTATAAAAATACTTTAAAAAATATGTACATAATATATTATATTAAATATTTATGCTTTTAAAACAAAACCGAACTCCATTTTTTATGGTTAATTTATAGATGTTTGCTTTTGAAATATTATTTTCATACAAAGACACCTACACCATTCAATACAATGATAATAAAACCTTTTCTGCAAACAGTAATTATTGAAAGAATCTGTGAAAAACTTCTTCTCTTAAATTCTAAATAGTCAATGTATATACTACAAGCGATAGGTACTCAACTGAATTATTGATTGACTATCGTAATATTAAGCATAGGTAATATGTTATGTTATTTGGACTTTAAACGTAGGTATTTGACATTTTTTCTTCATTAAAAGCCTCAAATTGAGATGGGCTGGATACATAGCTCGAAGAAAAGACAATCGTTGGACAAATCTAGTCATCCATTGGTATCCCAGAGGTACAAAACGTCTGCAAGGTAGACCTAGAGGCCGCTGGATCGATGAAATGATATCTGCGGAAGTACGTGGCAGCGTAACTCACAGGACCGAGAGAAGTAGAAGCAGTTTGAAGAGGCCTTCATCCAGCAGTGGATAGATTCAGGCTGATGATGATTTGACGTTTTTTCTTATAACGTGACGCCACTGCTCAGCTACGCGGCGGGGAGAAGAAACTGGAAAATATTGGTGGGAAACAACAGCGACGCGGCTCTTTTGCATGTGTAAAATAAAGGCTTTTAATGTTTTCGCGCGCTTTTGTGCGCCGGGCAGTGTCACCAACCGGTATCATAGTAATTGCCGCTATAATTCAGCCCCGGCGCGCTCTAATGCGAAAACGGAATTCCCCGCTCCAGAGCGTAATCAGCGGGGGTGCCCTGGGGGCCAGTAATAGATTCGGGCAGTGCGCAGAGCTCTCTGTCTACGTAGTAAATAAACTCTCTGATTAGGAGTTTACCTGGTGGATAACAATATATAACTGCCTTGTTAAAAAAATGTTATGCTACGAAGACTAACATAAAGATTGTATTACGACATTTTATTATCGTCTTCTTATTCTTCAACTTCTAGTTATAATTTTTGAAAGTTGTCATATTATCATAAATATGTAATTTCAGGTAACGGATAAAGTAACAGGTTCCTTTTGTTTCAAGTGAATCATCATCAATCCTGTTAAATTGTGTTTATTGTTTGTAACATGTATACAAAGTTTATTTTACCTATCCTATCAGTATACATATTTTTAAACCGTATAGTCAACTTAACTGCCTAATTCAAATATTTATAGAGTGGTTAAAACCATTGATATACAAGGGTACTCTTTAATATAATATACAATCAATATTAAAGTGTATTAGCAAAATAAGTCGGAGACGTAAGCGTTATATTGTGCAATATGGGATATTGCATATTATTATAAATGTATCGCATATGTATTCATTTTTGAATATTCTATTTTAATTCTAAATAAAAGATAGTACATACTATAGTATTTTTAATATATAATTAATTTTGAGCAATAGCCTATGCTTACGGGAAATAAATCTGTGCTACATGCCTGCACTTGTACGATTTCGCAGCGACTCGTAGAGGCTCTACGTCGCCCGTAGCCATACAAGGTATGTACCACGACTCATGGTAATATTAGGGGTTAGTAAACTATGGTATGCGTACTGCTACTAGTAAAACAATACAATGTTTTGAATACATCAGCCGCAATCGGGGGTTGTCTTATCCAAATAGGTTCTTGCAGCCACATACGTGGTCATCCATTGTCAGTTAGACCTCTTTAGTAACAGGATCATGTAATAATATTATTTGTTTTCCATTTCAAAATTGTAATTGAATGGAAATTACTACTACCGAATTTCTGGTTCGATGGCATATCAATAACCTTAACCTATGCTGATGGTGCATTACAATGACATTAATATGGACGCAGCATCTGGAATGAAAAATGACACTTACTTTTTTGTCGGGTCTGCCGAATTTCATAATCTGTTCTAACGCCATTACAATAAAGGTGATATTGCTATAAATTCCCGATGCTTTTTCTCGGTCTGTCGAATGGTTCGGTTCGAACGGCTTCGCTCAAATGAACATTGGCACTATAAACACAGTTCTAACGCCATTACAATAAAGGTCATATTGCTATAAATTCCCGATGCGTGCTATCGCATAATGGAAATTGCGTGACGCTACATAATATACATGTGCGAATGTCGCTATACGCCAATTTACTTGCTAGCTACTGTATTGAGTGCGTTTTCCATTAATAATGTCATTGGTGCATTATTGATCTGCTAATTATTAATGGTGGTATACAATTAATTATTCCAATTAATATTAATTCTTCGTCTTGATACACGGTCTACGATAGATCCGTATACCTACATGACTGTTTCCGTCAGGCGATAGTATCTCAACGCGCCATACTTACTGCTTTTTCTGTATTGCATAAAAAAAAAACCTATCTACAAAAAATGCGTTTTTTAGTTGAGTATGCATAATTGTTCACTATAATCGGTTCTATCTGTAACACAAAGACGTACTCTGTATATACTATGAGTGTGGAAATAATCTAAAACGTATCTCATAATTTAATCGAAAGAAATTAACACAAAAACGTATCAGCTCATACATTTTTGTGTTTATGGATTTTTTTGGAAACACACAAACGTATCGCCTTGTTTTCAACTGTCGAATTACACTGTTATAATTACTGTCAATTTACATTAAATTTACATTTTTTTAGAATTTAATAAAACGCATTTTTTTTATACTTCCGTCTCAAAAGGTCATTTCAAAGTTGAAAATGTCCCTTTGAGACGGACGAAACCGGTCCAAATTTATTAAATAAAAAAGTGGAATAAGAACAAAAAAAATATTTAATAATTTGAGTTTTATTAAGTTAATCAATAATATATTTTTTTAACACCAAAGACGCCGTGAAACGAAAAAGTTTATAAATTACTGTACTATAAACATAGACTTAGTGAGAGATTCACTGGTATTTTTTAAATATTATATTCAATAGTTTTTTAGTTTCATTATAAAGTTTTAATTATTCAAGTAAACCATTTATACCATTTTTAACAATTTCATTTTCATTTCATTTTAGGCTTATAATGGTCCTAGGAGGAAGTTTGTATTAACAGATGTTTCTTTTTACGAGAAATGGATGTTAGCCACTTGCTCAACCTATTAGGTCCATACTCTGACTCAAACACAAATTGGAAAACAATATGTCTACTTGTCAGACCCAGGATTCGAATCTGGGACGCACGACGTTACAGGCCGATGCTTAAACCGCTCGGACATCGTAGGCGTATGCCCAATTACCAATTAGCCACCTTAAACCTATAAAATTACGACGAAATTAACTAATAGTCATGCGATTGAAGCGTTTCTCAAATTTCGTTAATATTGACAAACGGGTTTTGTGGTTTGTCATTGCCATTGAATCAGAATTGGTAAACCGCATTGGCCGGAATCCGATGGATATGAATTCGAATCCCGCTCGGTACCATAGGTTTTTTCTAATATGTATGGTTCTGAGACGTCTCTGAATTATTTAGGTAGGTATGTTAAATAAATATTGGTAAAATCTTGTGAATTATTCTTTGAGTAAAAAAAATAATTGATAAAAAATCATATTATTTGTGTTGTCTATAATGATGGTGATCTTGTGACTACTATCATATTATTCATACTTACATTTAATTATGATTTATACGTAAAAGGTTTACGATATCTGTTTTACAGAATAATTAAAATGCTCAGGTAAAGTATTGTACCCAATTACATGGGCCTATGAACACGGTTCGGCACTACTCTCTGGGAAGCTGTCAGTGACGTCCGACTCCCTCTCGAGGGGTGCCAAAGTACACACTGTTTGCTTTTTATTTATGTCAGTTTTATCGAGAGGGTTTGTCAGTCTGTGACACCCCTTTTCGCTGCTCTGTCGTTTTGTTTATTTTTACCATTTATACATTTAATTTTTAGGACTGTTCCGTCATTTAATATTTATATAGGTACTATTATATTTGTACAATCGGATTTTAGTATAATATTATGTAAAACAATTAGAAAATTCTTATTATAGTTATATACTTTTTATATTATATAAATTGTCATTTTCGCAGCATATAGGATCCAAGAGAGTAACATTTTATTAAAACAGATTATTTTTTTGCCTATGTTCTGGATCAAACACACCTAAACAACAATAACCGAATCCCTACACAAGAGCCAAGGCATCAGATTATGGCACATTTTTTAAAATCTAAAACAAAAATTTCTTTTTGCTATCGATCTGAACCATTCACTAATATATTCCAAATGGATGGTTTCCACTTTCCAGTTAGAAATTTCAAAAATATATTGGTGTCATCGATCTATTTTTCGACATAATATAACATAAACTTGGCTCGATTTGGCACGGGTTGTTTCTTTATGGGTGGTCCCCGAAAGCGGCCAGGGGTTAAGAGCTCCACTAATATGATAATATAATGTTTTAAAATTTGTAATAAATTCAGAATTGACCATAGCTCAGAGAATTTAATAATTGTGAACAAGTAAGTAATGTGTAAACAAGTTTACTTCCATGACCACGGCATGGCACGGCATATTTATGATTTCTGTTTCATTATTTCACATTTCGAATGTATGTTATCCTTGATTTAATTAATTCTGAGATCTATCAACTCAAAATACTTTGGACGCTGAGGACGCACCTGGCGCGTAATGATCGGGCGGCCGATCGATGCAATTAACGTGCATGTTAAAGGTGGTAATTAAAAAAATCATTATCTAGTCAGCAGCGAATGAGGTATATTCTCTAAATAAAAAGCACCTATTATGTTTTATTTCACCACATACAGTAAAATTAATTTATATATGGCGAATACTAATAATATTTTTTTATAAATTACCATGCTTCACCACATGGTAATTAATGCTAAATAATAATAATGCTAATGTCGTAAATCTTCATTTTATAAAGTTAGTTTAAAAAAAAATCGTATGTATTTTTTAAAAATATTTTACTAAAATAAAACTATGTGCCATACATATTATTATCTAAACGTTCAATTATTGTGATATAAAATGATGATCATGGTAATAAATCAATATTACTGTCATGCATTATAATAATTATATTTTATGCGTGAAATTATTTGTTAGTCTAAGATCTTCTAACAGTAATTATTATAGGTCGATTTAGAAAAGTAAACAAACATAAAATGAAGTATACATAAATTGGTACATTATATTGTGATATATAGTATTCTAGACACTAGAACATTATTTAGTCATTAATGTATTAATTAATTACACGAACAGTTTCCGATTTTTTGGGAATATAATACGAAGTTACACACTTAATTAATTGATGAGTATGTAGCATTCATCTGATCTCTTGGATGAATATGAATGTGAATGATATAAGGAATAAATCTTATTTTAAATACAAAAATGATACATGTTGGCTACATCAGACTTCTTTTTGACGAATTTAACTGTAGGTTTATACATTTTTCCTTCACCTGTTTAAAATACGACCCCATTTTTTGTAACAATTTCATGACAGCGCCTTGCAGACGGCTTCTTCGTCTCCTATGCTATAATGCCAGTAATCATACCGCAGGGATTAATGCACGTGCATAATTTATTCAGAAAAGAGTCTCAAAAAGGCGGAGAGCAAAAAATAATATTCAATAAATAATTCAATCCAATTTTGCGGACCATTAAATGCGCTTCTTTGATTACGCCTGTCGCTCGCTACGGGGACTTATAAAGGATATTAGACATTCGGATACTACTACGAGGCGCTACGGCCTACGACGAGATGTGACGATTTATTTTTGACGTAGCTTTATATAACTACGGCAGTGATTCTGAACTACACTGTGAATTTATTTATTTTTTGAGATACGAATGATGTAAAATCAAATTTTCAAATATATAGCGATCACGCTACTCTGCATTAAATTAGTGACGCACTTTAATATGTAGGTTTTGTTATTAAAACAAAACATTAGCAATAATAATTGTCAGCGTTTCCTCGATCATAACTAGACCAGCGCATCTATTCTATAATACACAAGACTGCTTTCGGTCGCTATCTAAGGTAGGAGAGGAACCAAGTATTAGCACTTATTGTAACAATTACAATTAACTTATTAAGTGCTATGTTTTAACAGCACCTCTTTTGGCTGTGATAAATTTTTGAGCGAGATTGACAGTTTTAAAAGTTCAGACGGCTAACTTATTGTAATTGTTATAATAAGTGTTAATTTTGCGATACTTTCTTACCCTAGATAGCTGCTGTAGAGGCCGAAAGCAGTCTTGTGTATAGAATAGAATTAATGCGCTATATTGTTTGTTTTGATTGAGAAATTCGACAATATCTATGGTAATACATGTACTGCATTAATATAAGCGGGACAATCTATGAACTAACACTCCACTCATCGAGTCCATTACGAGACGGACGTACTGTTATTGTCACGAGTTCTTCACTCGACATATTACATCCGTTATTCTACTCAAATCAAGTCTATCAGTGCATTCTTATAATTAATCTCTTGATCATATAGATATCATCAATACATCATTACCTCGCGATTATAATCTCACGTCATCGTCCGTATTATTGTATCAACATATAAACTCACATCTTAACAACCAAGCAACAACGACTCTTCAATCCACCATCACTTCATCATACCTCCACAAATATATACTCAATATTCAATTTTCGATGGTTCACGCACTATGGGTTTCAAGAGGTAAATTCCTTTTCATGACACTAGATTCCTTACAATAATGATAGTTTTTTTAAGTTAGAGTTAAGAAAAAAATTCTTGGTTTATATATTGGACGGAAAAAATGGATGGAAGAGCTAAAGAAGACAACTTGTGTATGGCCCAGCGAAGTCATTTAACAGGTTTTAGCCTGGTTCAAAATTACTGTCATTCATCTTATACTTTACTTTATGGCCGAAGATCGTTACCACCCTGAAATTCAGTCAACAAGATACTCCACCCCTTCAGTCCTCTACTATTTGTGATTTACCAAACGCTATTATTTTTATTCTTCAGCAGGTTTTCCACCCCATGAGCCATTCCGGTCGTGCATGAGCCATCGGCATTTTTGACGGATCTTAAAATTTTCTCATGACCTTCCATTTGAGTTATTTAAACTCTTGGGTCCGAGACTAAGGTCTCGAATATATATACACTAGCGGACGAATTGTTTATTATGTATTTATAAGCATGATACACATCTATAATGTATGAATTCCTTATTTGCTTAATTGCATATTTTGAGGCTACTAAGCAATCACATCCAAATCAAATTAAAGCATTCCATGATTTTGAAATATTCCGGAGATGCGCGTTGAAGGGAATTGTTATCAAATTTAATGACGGGTTGAATACAGTACTATAGCGAATATTATTCTTTTGAAGTTAATGACAGTTGACCATATTAACATGAGTTTTAACATAATATATAATTAGGAGCACGTCATAAAACATACGCGTTAGAAAAAAAAATATACCAGTAATTAAAAAATATATCTTTCATATAAATAGTATATTTCCGAGGTTTTCTAAATTATATAAAATGTTTACAAAAAAAATATTTTTTCTTCATTTTAACACTAGAACAGGCCACGAGGCCCAATGACAGTAGTGTATTTAGTAATAGAAGAGAAACAATCACATTTTGTAGCGGCGTTGTCTTTGTGCTCTAATGATTATTTAAATAATAACGTTAATAACCATCCGATAGAAATGGATAGCCAAAAGACATCCTGGAAGATCGCTAAATACCATTTGTATATGGTGACATGACGGTGGTACGGGTTGCTGGCATTGCCCAAGAAGACGAAAAAAGACTGGCGAGCGACAGGGATTCTTGGAGGCGTCGCGTGGTCTACATATGCTCTAAGTAAGGAGTGGACATAGTCACAAAGAAGAAGAAGAAGAAATAAAAATAGTTGAATGACATGGAAATTGTTATTCATGTTCATGCTTCTTTATCATTAAAATGCCACATATAAACAGTTTGTTATTTGTTTGAATGCAAAAGCAACACTATTACATTTTAAGTAAAAATTATAAATGGAAGTGACTGCTATGGAATATTATAATCTGAAATCTGAACATCATTATCTGAATCCGTTTTCCTCTTCAGATATTTTTCAATACAATTATTATTACTGAATATATTTATATATGGAGTCTAATGTATGTTATTAATATTGAAAATATAAGAACATGTAACAATCAAAATTACTTCTTAATACTAATAACAGATAACAATGTTTTCACATATTGTGTATTCATGAATAATGACGTTAAATTCTGATTAAAATTTCGTTTCAATTCAAATTACCAACAAAGGCAATGTATGAGTGTGTTGATAAATAGCCAACTGAACGCTCCAATGTTAAGGTGTACGCCCTGAGCTTTTCTTAAGGGTGACATTGCAAATAATTTAATAATTCAACGCACCCACATAACTAATTTAATCTGTAATGTGTACAACAGTCAACAAGACAATAAAATTCTAGAGAGCCGTTAAAAATATTCGAATTAATTCATTTTCTGACCTGAAAATAGTCTATCAAGTTAAAGTAATATAATTTCGAAAGCAATTTCAAAAATATGCCATCGAAGTTTTATGAATTCAGTCAATTTAAAAATCAATGAAGTGCTTAAAAGGTTTTCGCATATTAAGTAATCGAAAAACTTTGATCTCGCGTTTGAAAATATTTTATTACTGATGAATAATTTATATAAAACACTAATCTTGTTTTTGGAAAGAGAAGATAAAAAAATACTTAAAATATTGAGTGTTTTCTGAGTTTTTTTTTAAAATTGAAATGTTTTCTCGTAATCAAGGAAGTTACAGAAAATGTCCCCTAAAATATATTTAACGAATTTTACTTTTATGTAGATAAGATATAATGATAGAAATTAATGAGATTATAATATTTCAAATACCACTAAAGATCTACCATCGTAAGTTGGCAGCCGGTCGAATTTGAAACTAAAATTGTCTATCGAGGATAAATTTGTTACAAATAATGCCATTTAATTTTACAACATGTTTCTCGAATTATGGATTGCATAATATTTGTACAGAAATCTACTACCAATAAACAATTATAAATTACCATTTTTTTGTTAGTTATGGTAATATTCTCAATGTCATACTAGCGCCCTCGCTGAAATGCCAATTTATGATGGTAGATCTATACCATAGTAAGTTTCAACGACAATTTTATTTCATCTAACGTAAATACATAATTTATATAAACAACATTGAGGGTTTAAAAAGAGAACAATAATAAGTCAATTTTTATAAATTCTTATAATAGTATAGATTAGATAGCTACATACTATTTTATTCAAATCTCAATACAGTAAATTCAAAAACTTTAATAATTATTGGCGAGAGGACAAAAGCTGTTACTTAGTGGTATGAACCGAAATGATAACGTGGCGATTACGGATTAAGTCCCTTTGAAACAATATAAAATAAAACCTACATTTTTATATTTACTAAAAACATTCTTAACCAAAACTGTAATTATCTAAACAAAAAAAAAACAACCGTCCGTAGACTTTATTCATGTTGTGTTATAAGTCCTTCATTTTATAAATATTTATGTTATTATTATGGTTACCTGTATCTACAACTAAGCCATACATACACAGGTGAAGTTAAAATACCTACAAACCAGGTTATGCGACAATCAATGAATATGATAAGTTAAATAGAGTGAAAAGTGAATGTCGTATTCAATAAACATCAAACAGATAAAACACTACATGGGGAAGCCAGGGATGAACTTTAAATAATATCCTATTGTAACTAATACAATTGAATATTCGTTCAATATCAACTACGAGTACTATATTATTTCTATTTTGATCACATGTTTTCAAGATTTTCATATTCATTTTGTAAAACTACTAATTAATAATATAATATCTAAATTAAAAAAGTGTATACATCTTACAACAAATAATTACTAATCACTTGTTAGTAGGCAATTTTATTTGATTCTTAGAAATTATCTGAAAACGACTATTAATTGTACTATAACACACTACACGTACTAGTCCACACAATGATTTTGATCCACAGCAAATCGTCATGAGCGCATCTACATTCTCAACAAGTTTTCTTCTAGATCTTTAACAAATACAATCCTTGCTTATTAGAGATTTTTCTTATTCCTTCTATGTTATGAATTTAGGTATTCATTCACCTTGCTATTGCAAGTATTAATAAATTGTCATGTTCTCATTAAAGTCAAGTAGTAATTCAATGAACTTTCACTCAAATAATACATCGCACAGCAGACTTGGTGTTGCATAATCATGTCTGTCATGTGGTTGTATTATTTTATAGTAATACAAAGTATCAAAGTTGTGCATGAATGTTCAAAAAGATTAAGGTTATAACATGATTGTATTACTTTACATTTTCATCAATTATTTACTGTATGCTTTTGCGTACATATTGGCCGAAAATTTCATCGCCATTTTTGCTCCCAAGCGCATGTGATTTCACAGAGTGAGAGTTATATTCATATACTTTATTAACGGCATAGTTGCTAGCCATTCGCTTAACCCATTTGGAAATTCCTCTGGATTAATTTTGTTAGCACGATTTTTAAGTTAACGCGTAAATAAGTCTTAAGAATGATTCCACAATCACTTTCAGTGAAAGGCTGCAAAATAATTTTCAAATTTCACCAATTAGATAAATTTCCATATTATGAAAGTGATTCCCCAGAGCAAATTGTAGGTATAATACGTGTTGCACACTACCTTACTAAACGTAATCCACGTCTGAAGTCACCCCAGCCGTAAATAACAACCTGGGAAGCCCAGTGCTCAGATATAAAGGGGTGGGTTTTCCCTTTTCACTTATCAAAATGCAAAAATATTCTCACCGCTTTAGGCGTTCGATTTCTATTCAAATTCCCGCTGCGCTCTAGCGGCCGGCGAATGAACAAGCGCAGTGACGTTTGTACTTTTGGCGCCGAAACGAAAATTAAAATGGAGATTATTTTAGTTTTATTATGCGCGCCGCGATGGCCACACACAAATGAAAATGCATTTTGATGAATATTTTAAATTATACAACTTGCCTATCAAATTAATGTGGTGGTAATTGAATTAACGGACGTCTACCGTATTATCTAAGTACATAACAAAGACTAATATAATATCATAGTCTTTTTAAAGTTTATTTTAATATTTTTTTATTCACCTGTCAGACCAGTTCAGACATGTGGCCACATTAGATACAACCAAAACTAAATGTATATTGCGTAGACTAGAATGAGGATACTCAGATGGCTCGAAGCCAATGCACTCAGATATGATACAAGGCATGAACAGATCCGAGGAATTTTCGAAGTTGACGTTTTGGTCAGATGGAGGGATATAAAACAGATAATATTGGAATGCACACCTAAAAATTATGGTCGAAACTAGGTCCCGTACACCGTGATGCATGAAATATCAACAAGCCAAACAGACCAAATTTTATGGTCTATAACGAGAAAGACGTTTTTTGTTAGGTTGATTATACCTACTGAATAATGAATAATAGGAATAAACTTCCACATTACGAAGGTATCTCAGTATACCTTTTTACGAGGATTGATTGTAAACTTTTTAATTAGATTATTTGGTCAGTGAATTATGTATAGGTATAAAATTATATTAGTTGAAAATTATTTTTTATTATTCATGATTTCAATTATTAAAAAATCTCCATGATATAATTTCATAGTTTTAATATTCGACTTTAGATCTTATGCAATTTGATCCTTTAAATATGGAAATGTACGACGTCAGCGGCTAGTAATTTAATCAATCACATAAGTTATATAGTTTTTGAACTTTATAGTATTAAAATTGTTTATTTAATAGTATTCAGCATGAAAATCTGGTAGATGGTAAATAACAAGTAATAGTACACTAAATATTATAATATAAATTAGGACATACGCATTTTTTAACAAAATTTATACATTGCAAAATGTTCCGCGTTGCACGATGTTGAGCGACTGGTTGAGCAAACCATGCCTCAAGGATGGGCGATACTCAACCACCCAAGACACTCCTCAGTAGATCGGAAGGAAAACAGAGGTTCGGTAAACCTACGTGTTACTGCGGTGGTTGGACTGTGTTGATACCGTTCTGAAGTATCGGTCCTCAGCAGCCAGATGTTAAAGCAGTGATGGTGAGTGAAGACATTACACAAAGTAATGAAGCCGCACATTGAGATGTACTACTTGATTATGATAAATTGGTCAACATAATTTTTGACTCCACAAACTGCAGCGGGACCCAGCGTCTTCATATTATATTATTAAATGTTATGCTTGACTGTTATGCGTACCTATCAACGGCACTGACACGAACAGTCCTTCCAAGCATCGGACATCAGATTTCTCTTTGCTTTATAGGCCTTTCGTAAAAACCTGGTTGGAATGCTCGCCATAATCCATGCACTACCTACTGAAATAATCCAATCGAAACTTGGCGCATGATGCTCTAATTCTTGTAGAATGAATACAATTCAGTCAATATGTGCAACATTGATTCGTTGTCAGAATATACGATACGTAAAAATACATAACATAATGTTACCAACAAAATATACAACCGGTATATTATGAATATTTTAAATGCGTTTACGTCGTGATATATTTATATTATTACATAAATCTTTGATACGACTATAAACCAAAAACATCGGTTTTCGAGCGGCCACCTCTTATCACGAAGTTACTTAGCGAGAAAAAATTCAGTGTTACGACTTGTAAAATTTACGAGCGTTTCAGCAAAATGAAATTCATCGAAAGTTTTCATTTCATGCATGCACTGGTATTCTGTTTTACTCACACTGATGCGCAAGTTCCAACGCACATTGATACAAATTTGAACTCTATGGTACAGAAATCTGGATGCATGTCTATGATAATTATAGTATTTAATTATATGGTATTGAGTGTTGTAGGTAAAATTCACAGACAAAGACACAGAATTAAAAACCGTTGGAATTCTTAATTCTTCATTGGTCACGGTGGTTTCATCTCCAAGGTCTGCCAGGTTGTTTTTATAGCATGCACACGATTTTCGGTATTTTGTTGAAAAATTTGTTGAAAATGATCGATTTCAGTATAATGTTCTCAGTCATCATGCGCTATTTTATTTATAGAGTCTTAACATTTAAAAAATATCTAGTTGTGTGATGCAATTTTTGATTACTGTGTGGCAATATTCGACCTGGGATTGCCCGCTTATGGAATTCGAACGAGCGGAGCTGTTTGCCAGGGTCCGTCCTCACACGGGCCCAATTGGTCATGGAGATCTGGTAGCAACCGAGGCCAACTTTGCGGCATTTGAGAAATTTGCAGCGTCGTATGGGGAGCGGGATAGTCCCGACTCTTCTGTAGACTCATCCATTTCAATTCGTGACACTCAGTATGCGGGTACACAAAGCGCTTAACGTCAGCGGACAGCAGAGCCAGTCCAAAAACAAACATTTTCTTTCTTAACTTTCTTCTTTCAGCACTACGGTGCATGGTTGCAGCATCAGTCCCGTGCGGCTCCGTCTCGGGACGGAATGAGCACTTAAAATCACTTCTTTCAGACACGTTTAAAGCGTCATAGAAAGCGGCCGTGCATATCCACGGTTGTGCATATATGACGGGTGGTGGTGGGCACTTTAACGTAACTCCTTAATTCAAGTGGATTTATTCAACAATACAAAAAATTGCTAAAAATACACCTAATACCCTCAATTTTATTTGATCCAACATTTAGAAAACGATTCTTTAAGAAATCTAAACTAACTACCGTTAACCCTAGTGATGGGTAGGGGGCCCGCCGAAGACCCTGGCCTGGAGGCCCACTTCAAGATGTGGGGGTCAGGCCCACAAGAATAATAAAATTAAAAGCACGGAGCAAAGAATTTTGAATATTGAAAAAAGTTGCTATTGGTTTTGTGAAACTTAAGTACTTACATAAGTAGTATATTATTTTTCATGGAAATGGCTATTTCAAAATAATGACTAGAATCCATGAATGTAAAATAAATATATATAAGTAATTATTATTTTAGCCGAATAAAATTCTCACTATCGCAATGTGCGACGTGTTGCATGTACTTTGAGCAGGTAAACTTTTAAAACTTCTACCCCTCATCGGGCAGGTACATACTTTTCATGTTCCTACATACAGCTTTCCCAATAGAAAAACTAACGCGACTTGAGCGGCTGGTATTATATTTTATTACCAAGTAATTATTTATAAATATTTGAAAATCACTTATTTACTTTATCAAGAACTAATATGTATTCATGTGTAGAATCAAACATAACTAATATCACAGCTGGTTGGTTAATAAACTATTTCTTTTATTCAACGAATAATTCACAAGATTTGAGAATGTAACATTCTATAATATTATATTTAATAAAGATTTTTATAATACACACTTCGACGAAGACGTCATGTATATATGTTATCTTAAAAATAAGATCTTATGCATAGTTTTACATTAAAATACATTATTTTTTTGTATTTAAAATTATTATAATTTCAATATTCAGAAAGTTTTCATGTATCTTCGCATAATAAATGGTAGATTCTTAAAAAAAGAAAAATAAATTACCATATTTGCTAGAGTGGAGGTTATATGTATACAGATTTGCAAGGAATAATCGTGAGCCATTAGCCCAACTCATTTTAAACAAGGTTACAGATAAGACCGCTGTATCAACTAGAACCACTATAGGTATTTGGTTTAAAATAAAATTATCAATCATTGTTAATAATGTCCTTCCAAGCAGTCAAAAAGCCATGGTCGTTATTAAACGATGTTGATTAAGTATCTATATCTGATTACCTACCTAACCTTTTTATTTGATGGTGATAGGTTGTGCCATGGTCGTTATTAAACGATGTTGATTAAGTATCTATATCTGATTACCTACCTAACCTTTTTATTTGATGGTGATAGGTTGTGCCATGGTCGTTATTAAACGATGTTGATTAAGTATCTATATCTGATTACCTACCTAACCTTTTTATTTGATGGTGATAGGTTGGTTAACATAAATAATCGAAATATTATTATGTTTCCATTCGTGTATTTATGGTATGGGTATGCAAGAGTTGTCAAACCTATAAAGTATATCTATCTTTCTATCATCTAATTAAGTGGTTTATCCTTGTTTGTAGGTGATCTTGTTGGTTGGGCCAATTATGGTTGCCCTCATTCCAATATTTCCCTCCTATCTATAATCCAAATTATTGTCGCAAATCCAGGCGCTCAACGCAATCACGGAAAATCAGTCGACCGTGATTGATAAAGTTAGTTATTCGTATACCGCGACCTTCCTGACTTGACGGCACAGGTTCTCTCATACAAACTTGTCATCATCATTAATATTTATAAATGTATACCGTGCGAGTGATAACCAGAACTATTTGCCTACTCGTGCGTGAGTGCATAACCCGAGACTTGCTCAGCCATAAAGCCGAACAATATCAAGGTTAGTGGATCAACTACCGTTTAAACTGCCCTCCCTCAGCATCCACATCCACAATCATCCCAAATTATAGTCCACAAAAGCGTAACCACTGTATTATAAAAAAAATGTGCTTAACATATTATTATTATTAAAATAATTTGAATTACATACGTACCTAACTATTTTCTTTCCTTATTATAAAAATACCCTACAAAATATTTACTGAATGAACTATACTATAAAATTCAAATAATTTATATTATTGTTGATTTGGCATGTAACTTAAATTATAGTAAACAGAAATGTTTAAAAGTTCACCTGTTGTCGATCGTTTCCACCAGGGGTGCATAATAATATCGCGAGGCTGGTCAAAGCCGTATTGAATTGAAAAAGTTGTCTCATATTTTGCCTAAGCTTTTCATACAGCCATTAAAGCTTTCGGAATAGATGATAGTTATGATACAATTTCCGCGATCATCGTATTTTTATGTACGTACATTCATTGTTATTTCTATCAAGTACAAAAGTAAGTATTTATTAATACATATAATTGTCAAGTTTATATGATTCAACAGAAAATTTAAAAACGTGGTATATAAAAAGTTCTTTTTTACTTGTAATTATTATGTACGTACATTCATTGTTTATGTTTTAAAAAATTTGAATTTACTCAATTTAAAATGATGATCGCAACAGTGATAGTAGATATTGTTAGAGATTTTATATCACTACAATCTTGCAGCATCACTTAGGTATAATAAATGATCCTAAATGTCAATGCGGAAGTAATAATGAAGATTATGTTATTTGGCTATGTCCGCTTTATGATAATCTAAGATGAAAGGTCCTTAATCGTGAGATGTTTATAGCTCAGCCAGACATCAAAACGTTTTTGTGCTTTCAATTTTTCTGAGAGAATATAACGTGCAAGTATAAATTATAATACTGCATTGAAGCTAACTTGAAATAATTATTATCTACCTGCCCATTATGAATAATATGTGCTTTTTTGTTTTTATAATTATTAATGTTATATAAATAATGTATACAAGTAAGTTAAATAAACCTCAGCTGATAATTCGTAGCTTAATAATAATAATAAAATATATGAAATACGTAAATGAAGATTTTTTAATGATTTCATTTTAATGATCTTTTGATAAAATTAACATTGAAAAAAATGAAGATCTCAATATACGAATGTAGTATACTATTTTATTTGTTTATAAAATATTACATACTAAAAAGGTTAGTTCGTAGTTTCTTCATAATGTCTAAAATATAGCACTAATTAATAAATATTCGAAGATACTCGATGGAGTTCATTTGTTTCATATTTCATACTAGCTGAAGTACCCGGCTTCGCACAGGGTCGCTTCATGGTTATATTTATCTTAGATATTTAAAAAATAATAAGAGGTAAGTATTTTTTTAATATTAAAATATCTGTGTAATACAATATGGCAATACGAAAATAATTCTATTAGGAGTAAAGGTCAAACAAAATAACACTAAATGAAAATCGAATCCAAAATATGCAAACGTTATTAACGTTATTAATATGCAGTAAAAAAACCAAAATTGGATGGAACAAACAAATAACAAACTTTGTATTTTATAAAATACTAATTTAGAAACCTTTGCAGGTGTGCGCACAACTTCTGACAAAAGTTTCATCGCAATCAGAAGAATGGTATAGGAACGCATACGAATAGAAGAAGATGATGATTTTCTAATTCAGAAATCTTCGTTGGCATGCGCACGACAACTCACCAAAGTTTCATTGTAAACGGATGAACGGTATAGGAACGCATACGAATAGAAGAAGAAGAAGATGGTCTTACTAATTCAGAAACCTTTGCGGGCGTGCGCACAACAACTTGTCAAAATTTCATCGCAATCAGATGAATAGTATAAGAACGCATACGAATAGAAGAAGATAGAATATATGAAAAAGAAGAAGACATGGTTGTATCAATTCAGAAACCTTTGCGGGCGTGAGCATAATACTTGATCAAAATTTCATTGCAATCAGATGAATAGTATAAGAACGCATACGAATAGAAGAAGATAGAATATATGAAAAAGAAGAAGACATGGTTGTATCAATTCAGAAACCTTTGCGGGCGTGAGCATAATACTTGATCAAAATTTCATTGCAATCGGATGAATGGTATAGGAACGCATACGAATAGAAGAAGAAGAAGAAGACGGTTGTACTAATTCAGAAACCTTCGCGGGCGTGCGCACAACAACTGGTCAAAATGTCATCGCAATCGGATGAATAGTATAAGAACGCATACGAATAGAAGAAGATAGAATAGAAGAAAAAGAAGAAGAAAATAGTTGTATCAATTCATAAACCTTTGCGGGCGTGAGCATAACACTTGATCAAAATTTCATTGCAATCAGATGAATGGTATAGGAACGCATACGAATAGAAGAAGATAGAATAGATGAAAAAGAAGAAGAAATGGTTGTATCAATTCAGAAACCTTTGCGGGCGTGAGCATAATACTTGATCAAAATTTCAAGGTTTCAAGGTCAAACGAAGGTTTCATCGTAATCGGATGAATGGTATAGGAACCATATGAATAAAAGAAGATATAATGAAGAAGAAGAAGAAAATGGTTGTACAAATTCAGAAACCTTCCCGGGTGTTGGCACAACCACTGACGAAAGTTTCATCGCAATCGGATGAATGATATAGGGACCATACGAATAAAAGAAGATAGAATGAAGAAGAAGAAGAAGATGGTTGTACTAATTAAGAAACCTTTACGGGTGTTACCACAACAACTGATGAAAGTTTCATCGCAATCGGATGAATGGTATAGAAACCATACGAATAAAAGAAAATAGAATGAAGAAGAAGAAGAATATGATAATTTTTCTAATTTAGAAACCTTCATGGGTGTGCATATAACCACTTACCAAAATTTCATCGCAATCGGATGAATGGTATAGGAACGCATACGGGACAGACAGACAGACATTCATTTTATTTTCACAATATTAGTATATACTCTTCGCGCAAGTGCAAACAATAAGTTGACAAAGTTTTGTCGCAATCGGATGAACGGTATGGCTGCGCATTAAATACGAACAAACAAACAAATATTAATTTTTTATATTAGATAGTATCACTTATTATCACTTCGATTATGATAAATGGCATTATAATAATTATGCTTGTTAAACATAGGTATTTTTCTTTTATTTTGTTAACTGTCAATTCACGGTGGAACTGCATTGTATTATTTGACTTAATAAAACACATTTTTTGTAGTAAGTACTTATTTCACTTTAATAATTAAATTTGGACCGGTTTTGTGTCCGCCTCAGAGGGACAGTTTCAACTGAAACTGAACAGTTGAAAACACTGAAGTACTACAAAAAAATGGGTTTTATTAAATCAAACAACAAATATAGATATATTAGATATCTATGTAAATTCCAACTACTTCAAAATTTCGAACACTTCAGGTTTGATACTCGTTTCTTTAATAATTTAATAATAATGTTTTAATGTATTTATTTTGTATTTAAGTAAAAAATAATTATATTCCGTATCAGTGTGAATTTGTCATTGATGAGTATGCATAGTGAAATCCGGGTCGCAAAATATTTTTCAAATGTAATAATTAAAAACAAATTTATATCACAACAATACTTGCAAAATAGTAATTTTTATAAATAGTGTATAATAATGGAGTAAAGAACATAATATGTTACATCTGTATCTCAGAATGTTTTGTATGTACGATTTTACAGAAAATGATTTAAGTAAAGGTTATATACCTAGAGTAACAGAAGAGCCAATTCACGTATAAAGTCAATTCATAACAGAAACCTGAAATTGTTAAATAGACATCAAGCGGATGAAAAATGTTTAATTGTACTTTTCCGATAATATTATTTTTAGATATACGATAGAAAGAAACGATGTGTCTCGGGTTTAGCTATTAATTTTGTATCCGGTAAATTGTACAAAAACATTACAGATGGTAAACGAGCATTAAAAATGATATTTTCATCGATTCAAGCAGCGATTTGTAAAAAAAATTAAGAACAATTGCCATTTATTTCGGATTATTTCAAGGCAGTCGTTTTCCGATATGCTCAAAATGGAAAATTGTATGTAAATATATAATGCAGTTATATCTCATTTGATAAGTGTTTTGGTTTGTTAATTTAAATCAAGTTACAGAAGAAACATTGTCAGTGAACAACTTTACATAATATTATAAAGTAAATAAATATACTCCAAATCAAGTACTTACATATAATAAAAGTCTATAAAAACAAATCATATAACATGCAGGTAATGTTTGACAGCATCTGAAAGAAACATTTACAAATTGTGTACAAGTTAGTTGGTATAATACTTTGCGGGATGTTATAATACATTATTATTATTATTATTATTGAAGAACTTCCCAAATGTATAAAAGCGAGCCACATTTCAAGAAGTGAAATGATTTATGCAACGTGAATTTATTTTTTTACCTAGACATTTTAAGTTTGTTGAATGTAATTTACTAACTCTAATGTATTAAATAAAACCCATGTAAGTATTTGTTTTATGAAATAAACAAACAGCATGTCACAAACAATATAATATTATTAGTACACACTGAGGAAATTTTATAGCAAGCAATGATTGAAATGTCATAGTTGAGTATCGATTAATTCACTTATTGTATGAGAAAAAGTAGAAAAAATATAGAATGATGTCATTAAAATTAACAAAGTCAAAGGTGTAGAAATAAGAGGGTTGCAAATTGCAATAGATATTATTTGAAAAAAAATTTGAAAAAAAAATAAAGTATTTTTATTACATAAAATAGTATTCTTTTAAACCTCTCGCTCTAATGTTTTAGAATATAGTCATATTTCAGTACGTCCATGTGAAGTGGTGTTATAATTTTTTATATTTATTAATTTTTAAAAGCATTTATAAAACCATTAGTAAAATTTATGTCGACATTATTATAGTGAAATATTTACAATAAAAAAATATATTGATAATCTCTGTGATCCCAAATTTGACAAGAATTAGGCATTTTATTATTTATAAAATGGACAAGATTTACACATTTAAAGATAATTTTAAAGATATTTATTATAAGTTATGTCTTTGACCATTCAAATCTGATAAACATTTTACGAATAATGTTTGCTTTACAATAATTATTGACCTAAGAATAAGGTAGTATTTTTTTGAAATACGCCATTTCTATTGGCATTTCCCAGTGGCTAAGCTACAACATACGGCCGTAGCCATAAATTGACAAACGATAAATGAAGTAGGGAGTAAGATCATGTTAACGCGCGTGTTTCAAACTAACCCGAACTAACTCCCTTACCGTTCCTTACCCAAACTAACAAATAATCCAGTATATCGGGTATTTTCAAAATGTGTTTTCGGCTGTATTCCTGATAACCGAACAGTACCTACATAGTTACTTATCTGAACCTCCTTCTTTCTTTTATATAAACTGATTTTATTCAAAATTTCAAATAAAGCCACATATTAAACTGAATTACTGAATATAAAAGCCATTCTACTGCAACCATCAAAGTAAAATTGATTAGCAAACAGAATAAGTCAAGGTTAAAGTGATCGAGTAAGGAAATCGAAAACCTTTATTCTTCCGTCAGCGTTGCACTTTGTGCGAAAAAGAAAATTAATATAATTACCTTGTCTTTATCGTTTAGACTTCAGATCATCCCTATACCTATTTTGGACTTATGCATGTTGAGTACCTGCGTACTTGCTTCCGTAAAAAAGTATATTTTAATTCGGTTGGCAAGTGTACTGATTACGGTGTTATTTAATTGTCAGTGGTTTAATCGCGTTCTGCGTTTGAGCGGTGGGCTTTGAATTCGAATCCGGTTGATTGGGTATCAATCCACATGTTATTTTTTCTATAATATATTTGTATGTATTAGATTCCGTGCATAGTTTCGAAGGGTTTGACGGAATAGAACACAATCTCTTCTAAAAAATGTCTAATAAGGTATCCATGCAACGTGAAAGTCAATATCTCTCCATATAATATACGTCCTATTTGAAATTTCTATTGGTAATAATATTTTAAACCGATAAGTTGCCAATTATTGTCGTAAAATTATTACATTTGCACATGTCAAAAAGTCCGACGCTTGCCCAATTAAAGAAAACAATTTCGTTTTATGAGAACATTGCAAATTAAAATATACACAATCTGTATAGTTTTTGCACCTGGACCTCAAATAGTTAGAATGAAGTTATATCGAAAATCGTTCTAAACTACAAGTTGCAATTTCTGAGAACAAATCTTTTATGTTCAGTAAGTATATAAATATTTTACATTCATAATTCTGAAAACACTCATGAGAAAATATAGCCAATAGAAAAAATCTTTTAAAAAAAAGTAAGACACCCGGCAAGAATCGAACCTACGTCACTTGGGTTTCGCGTCCTGTGCCTTACCACTATGCTACGACTGCCATGCTTAATTGCGACAAATTTTAACTATTGTCATTATTAATGCCTGCTCATAAGCGATCTCTAAATTGAGTTACGGTAGGCAATCGATTTTTGTATTCTAAATTAAAGTACTTATTACTTTAATTACTTACTAATTACTAACCGACGTCAAGGATTTCTCCAATATTTTTTAGTGTTTTCAGAATTATGTATGTTCAATAATTAGAATAGTACATTCTTAAATCTTGTGAATTATAATTTGTTGAATAAAAGAAATGGTTAATTAAAAATTATTACCAAGTTCAATTAAGTTGCAAGAGAAAAGTAGACTCCATTAGAATTTAAATATCTTTGTACTTAGGGTGTGTCATTAGACGTTATAGACATGTTTATATTCTATTAATTAGCATATATACGATATGTATGTTAAAGTATGATTATACTTTTGGTTCTGTCATGTCTGTGTAAAAGATGCGCTTAGATGTCGGCCAAAAATGAATATGATATAAGTCTAAAATAATCTTATTTACGAGAATGTGAAACCGTATAAATAATGGCAAAAATATAATAAATCTTGGTAAAAAATCTAAATGTAATATTAGATTTGATCGCTTTGCAGAATATTTGTGTTAGTGTAACTTGAGTGATATCAATCAAATTTTACGCTTTAATCTAAAAGTAGTATCAAAAAGATAATCATAACTTTCACCCAAATGTAACGAGTAACTTCGTTTATATTTCATAAAGAAACGCTAAAAGCCCGATAGTAAGTTAGCGAGAATTACATTAACATATCGCGAAGGAAATAAAAAGGTGCGTCGGGGTGGAGATGCTCTCAGACTCTGCAAATAAAATAAAATAAAATATTATGAGTTGCCGATAAATCACTCGTGTATTAGCATCGTTGCTGGCTGGTAATCTCTCAGATAGTGGCATCTCGAGCGCGGTACTAAAATTTTATTTTGGATTGGAAAAAGATTGCTATTGCGAAATATCATATCGAAGTTATTGCTTTACTGCTTGGGGCTTCAATCCTATCAAATAATTAGAACGCATTTCATGTAGATACCTACCAACCAGTCGTTGCTCATACTCGTAATATGCAAGCTTTAAGATGATTACATAGGGTCATGGAAAAGCTTTTATCCAGAAGCATTTATAGTACAAATTAAATAAATATCTATATGTTATTAAAACACCAACCTTATAAAAAGACTAACATAACTAAACTAACCATCATTGGTCATTAAATCAATAATTAGAATCAATTAGAATCATGAATCACGAATTTAATCCTTTCCACGCGGATGGCACACCCGTTTGTACCCTCATTAATTGGCATTTCGATATAATTATCATGTTATTTAAATGCAGTAATTAAATAGTAATTTTAATTACCACCGACTACACACCGACCAAATACACACCGACCAAAAATTTACATGTGATTTTTACCTGAATTGATATTTGAACACACACTTAAAACGTTTAATGTAATATTGTGATTGATCCATGGCATAAACACTGTTCTATCAGAGCAGAGGTAATGTAAATTCTGGGTATTGCCCAAAAATCTAGTTAAGTATGTAAATTATTGATATGACCCCCTACATTTTCAAATACACAAAACAATAAAATTGATCTTTAAAAAAAGAAAAAAGATTCTCTCAAAGTCAATAAATAATAAAAGTTTTAAAAAGCCGTAGGTGTAATAAGAAAAACACACATTCAGAATTAATAAAATGTATTGTAGAATCTGTGGTATTGTCTTATTTTTGAAAGCTATTTCAGAGTTTGTGTGATCCATGTGATGACCATAAATTATTTTAATCGAAATTTAATGAGGTTGCCAGCAACTTGTTAAGAATGTGGACACCGCTTAAGAGATTTCTGTAGGTACATTATTTTTAAGTTGGCGTGTTTAGAAAATCCGTGTTCATAAAATCTGTAGTTAATATTATGTCAAAACACGATATGTCCGATTTTCTAAATTGAAATTTTAAGCCAAGATATTCAAACAATGTACATATCACATATTTACACTGCTTATTTCTCCCAATTTATAAGACCTAGACATACCATATTTTGTATCTTGTAGATCTCACTAAGATGAGTTTGAAGGTATAGGTACATAACTCAATTTTAAAAATGGACATATTATGTTTCGCCATTTTTCTACAGAAATGTAGGCTGTTACAAAATGCATTAGCATTTTTGTCACTTCTAAATTCGCAATTTTTAAAGTTTTACGATTATTGTATATTTTTAATAAGCCCACAATGCCTCATAACTCCTTAAGTTCTTACGTTCACCCCTTTTAGGCTAATTTACCTATATGCTAAAGTAAAGAGCATTAGTATAATCAATTACATATATATTATAGGTATATGAAATACTACCACTTTTCAGGTAAGAAGACGTGAACTCAGATTGGCTAAACTTAAGTAGTTTCAGATATTTCACTTGTAAGGTAACATAGAAAGAGACTAATCCGATGGAAGGCTTTTGTCAATAGAAGTAGATATCTAGTATTTCTGATTCCGAGTTACGTTAAAAGGAAGCTGTATATATCGATATAATAATAATTGCTCTTTATTTCAATACGTTGAACAGATGATATGATTTTGTCAATTTTTTGCTGACATCTATGACATAATAATTGACTTAGTTGGGAATATTAAATTAAAAAAAATAATTGATAAAACATATAGAACAATATAATATATAGAACAGATATATTGAACAAACCAATTTAATTTGTAGAAATAGTGGCAGAACGTACGTTTCTGCTGTAGATCGCTGGTTTGAGCTTTGGAAATTCATTTAGGCTTTAGATCTAGGTTGAGAAAAAACTGATAATCATTTCTCTTAACCTTGGAAGTTGGTCAATACCTGCATCGTACTGTAAAGTCAACATGACAGAAAGAAAACACAATTACAAGATGAAAAAAACTTTTAATATACAACGTTTTTAAATTTTTTGTTGAATCGTATAAACTTGACAATTCTATGTATTAATAAAACTTTTTATTGTACTTGACAGAAATACTGAATAAATATTATAGAATACAGAAATGTCATTTTGACATTTCATTTTGATTTCCATAGTAACGCACGTATATATTAATAATTTAGTTGCTAGGACCCCCTTAGCAACCAACAATAATAACTTTCCATACAAAACAGAATTAACTGAAAATGAATTCAATTCTGCTTAAAGATGGCTAAAAGTATTAAAACAATGCATTGTCGTCGTGTTCTGATATATTCTAAAAGTTTCAAATGTCTAGCTAGTCGGGAAGTTAGTTAAGAATCTTCAATCGTCCGATACAAATCTTGGACAAACAAGAAATTTTTTTACTGGACACAAGAAAAAATCTGTAGCGGACAAACAAGAATACGAGCTAATAAAAACGTGGTAAAAAACATATATCCCCGATAAGATTATTTATAATTATGGTAATTAATAAGCAAGTAAGTACCTACCCTGAAAAAATTTAGTATATATGCCAATATATGGTAAAAACAACGATGAAAAGGCTTTTACGTGAAACAAATTTTAAAGGATTTGATGAAAACAATAAACGAATTTAAGCCACTGTTTTAAACAATTGGTTGCCTAAATCGCGAACACCCTCCCTCAATTGATTTATTTCCATCCGCCTTTAATATTTATTTTGTTCCGTGTACAATTGAAAAAAATCTGTTTTTGTGGCTTGTATAATTTACGATGTTTAATTTAGCATTGGAACTTCAGCCACGGACGTGTTACCTCTTAATTGATTGCCCTTTTTTTGAAAAAAAAAATGGTTGAAGAAAAATGGATAACATTATGGCTATTTTTTAAATTCGAAAAGTAATTTTAGAATTCTTAATATTTAAAATTGCGACAGACTAATATTTTAATAAAAAATCAGATCTTGAAAACTTCTTAAAATAATCTAATTTTATAATTTTAGATGGATAATATATCGTCACTGTTCTGGCAGAAGACACTAATTCAAAAAAAATGACATATTGAGTTAGTTATACCAAAATGTTCCTTATTTCAAACTTTACAGTCTGGAAACCTTCTTAATAAATAAACAGTCTTTATTTTAAAGTCATCCTTTTTACTATTACTTAATAAACTCACATGATAGACCATTTCGAACATTTTAACAACTTCAAAGTCAAATTATTCAAAACTAGTATTCTCCAGTTAGTGTGTTCTGCCAGAACAGAGATGATATTATTTTCTATGCATTTATTATTTAGTAACAGGGTAAACAAAATCTATTTTCACATATACCTATACATCTAGAAACGCAATCAAAAAATCCTGGCGGTCATCAGTCTTCGTGCGTCGTCCTAGGTCAGAATCCCGTAGCTATTTATAGTAGTGATGGTATTTAGTAGCTTTCTAAGTCGACGATATCAGATTTGTTTGAAGAAAAACCAGTTCACGTTGAGACTTTCTTGACACATCAGTAGTACCTACGGAAGATATGAGAGGCTATACGGCCTGTTGTCTAAGCTCATTATATCAGAAAGACGAATAATTAATGTGCAGTCTTTCGATTGTCTCTTAAGTTTGAGTATTTTATTTTACTATGAAGTGTATAAAAAAATTATTTAAAACGTTCACAACGTGGCATTCAAAATAACATATTTTTAAAAACAGCTCAACCGACCATATTAAATATTATATATAAACAAATAAACGTTCACGGTAAAAGAAAAATATTTGTATATTGTAAGTTTTACGTATTGGAAGAAAAATCAGTAGTTTTTTCAGATTTATTGGCTAGATCAGGAGCACATACCTAGTAATTGCGAAAGGTGGAGTAGGCTGCAAAGATCCGACATAAATAATGCACATAAAACTATGTTAGTTTTATTTATTTCTTTTTATTGAACCAAAACTACAATTATTTACAGATGGTGTTTGTAAGTTTTTAAAAATCAATTAAACCCTGCCTAAACCAAACCATAATAGTTTTGGTATGTTATGGGCGATCTGACAAACTGTTGCTCACTTTTTCAGTCATACTTATTTGTTTTCGTTGAATTAAGAATGCATACTACAGATGGCGTTGATTAGTTTTTCTAAATTCATTAAGCCTTGCTTATATTAAACCATAATCGATAAAAATATTCTTCTATCTATAAAATATCAAGAATTATCTATGATTTAATGGCATAATTTTAGATATTTTTTATATATACGAATATTTTTTGAAAATATAATGTATTATGGCTTGATTTTCGCAGGGTTTTAACAACTTACCAATACAAACTCTAAATTGCAGTTTTAATTCAATAAAAACACATACGTTTGACTGAGAAAGCTTAGTGTACATTTATGTCGGATCTTAATACCCTACCTCCACCCTTCGCCACTGATACCTAGGTACTATATTAGAATGGTAAATATCTCAGCTGGTATATACATACAACATTAATTATGATGATTTCAAAATTTATAATATGTCTTCTCTCGTCACCTTATTTCTGACTTATATCAGTATCTGCTGTATTAATATAATTATGATGAGAAAAAATATAAAAATATTCATGTACCCACATACTAAAGGTATGCAAAATGTATTTTAATCGGACCGGATTTAGCATAGGTGTAAAGTGGTTAAACCCTAGGACCAACGTTCCCTCTAATTTTTCTATTGTGTGTGCGGATCGCCGTCACCCGGTGTGGTACACCCCCCCCCACAAACACACACATACTATTTTTATTCAATCCGCTTCTTTCCAGACGTGAAGTTTCTTTGCATATTTGCTGCAGATAAACAAATATATCACCAACACATAGGTGGTCATTGATAAACACTAAAATACGTATCTTCTTTTCATATACTGGCACGCGATAGAACGGGACGGATATAGTGATCCTGCTAGACTTAAAATTTCTCTTGCGTGCTCGCGTTAGTCGCACTAGACCTTCGCATTCCGAGAAATGAGTCTAAGAATTGTGCATGTGATGGTTTCGTGCATTCAAGCAAAACTAGAATCTGGCAAAGGAAACTTTCTTTTACAATATTTTTGTGTGAGGACTGTGTGGGGATGAAAACATGTGTGCGCACACATCCTGGTAGGTGTGCGCGCCCACACGCGCACACCTTACAGGGAACATTGCCTAGGACCCTCAAATTGATAAGGGTTGCGGGAACTAAAAAATAAATTGACGAAGTACGTGAGTTAGTGGATGAGATTGTACAATTTAATGAGTTAATTGAAGAGATTTTGAACAGTGAAAAATTGAGAATGTGCGAACTTTTAGGAGATGGGAGACTCTAAGCACCATACCGAGTGTTCGAATTGCGTTGACAATATTTTTCTGTGTGCCTTCAATTATTCATCGATTGAGTTTATTTTCTTTAATAATGAGATTAGAGTCTGAAATCTAGATGATTTTTGGACAAAAATGTAAAAATAATTCTTAATGTTTTTTTTTTAATATTAAACGGATACGTTTTAATAAGTTTTGGAGGATCAATTTTTTTTAAATCCAGGACCCGTGTGAATTTGCCAAGGATTTGAAAACGAATTATTATAACAAACGATAGGAAAAACTGGTTTATCTTCATTTAAAAAAAAAATGAAAAATGGATACGGAGTAGATTTTCTACAGTAAATTATTCTGTAACATATAATATAATATTAAACTCCCATTATAAACCTAGTGTGGGCGTCTTAGGTACTCGTATTACGCATCACATTCTCAGCTAGAAGCAAATTTTATGACGTTTTAAAGTTTCCTCGGGTTTATGATCCAGCGGCGGCGCCTGTAAATATGAAATAATGATAATGTAACGCGCATAATCCTAAAAACTCGTATAAAATGTATGAAGTCAGAGCGAGTTATTAGATATTTAAGTCGGTGTCTGCGTGGAAAGCGCGGCCTCGAACCCGGCACCCTACGCACTGACCCGCTTACAATAACGTCACAATAATTTGCGTACCTTGCCTGTCGTGCGAAATCTAAAATTATAATCGAATGCTAGGGGATTTCCTTATAAGGTGACTATGGTGTATTAGGGTTGCCATTATATGGGTAAATATTTATCCAGAATAAAATCTCATAACTGAGTATTGACATATATATTATGGCATTCCCATTAGGTATATCTTTTTCTCGTTCACCTATCGAATGTAATATTATTATCCAGCCATTTCTATGTTTCCAATGAGAAACGTTAATAAAATAATTATGTTTATAGTATTTTTTTTAATTACGGCATGCACAAATCGATTTTAAGACATGTTTTGACACCCTATTCTATTGCGGATGATCCCAAATCAAAATGTAAATTATCAAAAGACATTCGCAATTCATTAAATGCTAGATATGATTTAAAATATATATATATATATATTAAATTACGTACCTTTTGAAACCATAATGCATAATATTATTATGAAGGCTACGTATACTACTAACACTCCATATGTATTCTTCTTCTTCCACGGCGCTACATCCCGGGGTGGGATTTGGCCTCCTCCACAACCGCTCTCCACTCACTCCGGTCTCTCGCCATACTTCTCCAGTTACCGGGTCTTCCTTTATGATCCATATGTATTAGTAGTGTTCAATTTTGTTCTGATGGCTCCTATGGTAAAGATTTAATATAGGCCTAGGATTCGATTCTACTAACCACTCACCAAAAACGAGCATAAAATATTATTTTTTGCTTTTTAATCTACAACAAGAATGTGTACATAGTATGTTTAGTTAAATCGAAAGACCTAAAGAGTTGGGTAAATTATAAACAACCGGTTCTCATGAATTACTGGGAAGTTTTCAGATAATACAATAAAATACTCTTATTATTTTAAGAAATACAGTATTGTCTCTATATTATTAATATGACGTGTTTGATGATTAAGTAGATTTTTAATTTAATAGATAAATAACGTTTTTATCCACAACTAGAATTAATTTTGTAGATTTTTTATTCGTTTTTTACTGTACGCTTCTCATCATTAAACACATCCTGTTTTAAATTGTGTCTATCTAAATACAACGATTTTTTTACTTATATACGATTTCTATATACATACACATTAATCGCATAATCCCTTTTTATAAAAATCAACACAAAATATGACAAAATATATTTTGTTTCGTATTAAAAAAAAAGAGTCTCACCCCTTAGCGTTGCATTATTAATGAATTGGAAAATGAGAATGCGCTAGTGTACCAACAACTTAAGGCCAATATGACGGGGATCAGAGTCATAAGTCATAAATTTAACCTGAAGTTTGGAAAATTATTCATAAAAAAAAAAAAATGATACATTTAAACCAGAAATGTGATTTTGGTCAGTAAATATTGTTCCTTATAATATTCTTATATTGTAATTATATTAAGACATTTTCCGTTGTGAAAATTAATTGTTCTAGGGAAAAAAGTCCACCGAACATAAAACTCCGTCAATAACCCCCCATTTAAAAATAAAAACAACTTAAATAAAATTTCACTACACCATAAAAAATAAGATACAAGAATTTCTCTGACAAAATAAATCCTTTTCTAACTAGTTTTTTGCGTACAAAATAATATAATATCAGTATTTGATATAAAAAAAGATGCGAAGAATCTTTGGATCAACTTTAGATAATACGGGCTACAGGAGAAGAAGTAACATTTTTAGGCACAGAAACTGCAATGGGTGGTTCACGTTAAGAGAATTCCAGGCAAGGCACCAAAAATGTTGACCATTTGGGTATCCCAGTGAAAACGACATAAAGTTTGACCAATAGTGAGGTTGTTTGATGGTGTGGAAGAGGACTGTGGCAGGATGGGGAGGTTTGGAAACTAAAGAGGGCTGGCGAGGAATAGGGGTTAGTGGACGAAGCCAAATGCCAAGCTGGGATGTAGCGTCGAGAAAGAAAACATATAATGTACGTGTGTATAAATTAAAAATCGAGATAAATTTTCAGAATAACACAAAACACATCAATACCGATAAAAACAAGTGGGTATATATATGTACAATACATATAAATAATAGCTGAACATAATACAATTTAGCGTGCTGAGAATATTAGTCCAAAATATAGTGAATTCATTCATATGTGATCGTTCGAAAACGATCCCTAGTATTACATATTCATATTATATAAACACAGTGGCGGGTATAGGGATTTGAAGTCCCGAGGCATTGATTGATTTTGAGGCTCCCCGCGATAAACAAAAAATACAAACCATAACTTCCAACAGGCCAACTTTGCGGCATTCGAGAAATTTGCAGCGTCGTATGGGGAGCGGGATAGTCCCGACTCCTCTGTAGACTCATCCATTTCAATTCGTGACACTCAGTATGCGGGTACACAGGGCGCTTAACGTCAGCGGACAGCAGAATCAGTCCAAAAAACATCAGTCCCGTGCGGCTCCGTCTCGGGATAGAATGAGCACTTAAAATCACTTCTTTCAGACACGCTTAAAGCGTCATGGAAAGCGGCCGTGCATATCCACGGCTGTGCATATATGACGGGTGGTGGTGGGAACTTTAACGTATCAACGTACCTAGTAAAAATAACAATATACGTTCCTATATGTATATAACGATGTTACATAATAATACCAGTAGTTTATTTTTTATGTACAAATACTCTATGTTTGGATGGCTATGATGTAACCCCTTTGATGTTAATTGCAGTATGCTTTGGGATCTTTGGGTAATATTGTATAATTTTTAAGATTTTGGTACAATATAATAATTGTATGAATGGTGTCAACTGTTTCGATGCGTCATCTGGATCAAAGCAAATTGCCGCTCTAAAAATATTTATTTTCAAATAATATCATCTTCACCATGCGTATCTAGTCTTCGAGCCAAATACGTCATCTACTCTACCTCTGCACTTGTGGAAAGCACATCCATTGGGACACATATTTTTTGATTAGTTCGACACTTATACAACTAAGCATTTCCACTTCATTGGCTACTGTGAACTCTCTTAATATATATTTAATTCATTTCCGCCTTACTACAATATGAGACGTTGTTTTAGAGAGCATGCTTTAATATTGCGACCCCAATTCGTTTCGGCGAATATAAAATTCATGAAAAATTAGTACCACTATAACATGATAATTTATTAACACATCTAGTTATTCCTGTAGTAGAGTTGTCAAATAGCTTTATAAGGTATGTGTTACTACCATATATTTGAGATATTGCGTTTTATAATTATAAACATGAGGCCCATGAGGGTGTCTATGAGATAGTGGTATGGTGATGTGATTTATTTTATAACGTTTATCTTTTATTGTGAATCTACATAACTAGGCACTAAAAACTCAGATTAACAGAAGATGATGTTTAACGATTTGAATGTAAAATCTCTTTATGATATATGAAAATATATATTGATATCTATAGTGTTTTTGGGTTATTACTTATTAAAACTTTTATTGTGTTGAAGAATATTCGCAAATAATAAAAACACAGAACTACAGATCTACAAACTTATCTGTAAAATGGCCAAAAATGGAACAACGAACTACCATATGACGCCATTTTGAAAATTTCATTCGAATGTCAGATTTTGTCCAGTTACGAGTCTTGATTGGGTAGTTTTCGACAGTGGCTCCCCCATCCCATTCTTCAGATAAGTTTGTAGGCCTGTATGTTTAATTATAAATGTTGAATGTGAAAAAGAAAAACAAGTGAAAAAGTAACTCATTTTGTTTCAAAAATAATAAAAAGTTAAAGCATGACTCATTTTTTTTTAAAAAAACAAATGAAAATGCAGTAAACTGCATTACTGCTCGAGCTTTCATTTATTATTTTCGCCGATTGTTGTAACTACATAATATCATGCAATATTTTTTTCCTCACTTAGTGAAGAAAATGTACCAACTTTGTTTTCAAAAATATGTAAGTACATATCTATAACATATAAGTAATAATATGTGAAAGTGGAGATTAAAAAGAGGGCTCAAAATGATTAGTATATATTATAATATTAGACAATAAATTAATATTAAAACATAAGTAAATTCATACTATTATTGTATTATGATTATTCGTGGCAAAAGATTTTTTTTTCAATATTTATCTTCCTACACTAAACCTGATATTTTAAAATGTTTTAACATTACAATTTTATTGAAATGAAATTTTTGCCCAAATAATAAATTTCTAAAACTTGTATTCTAACAATGGATACTTCATTATTGTACTTTTCTACTATTTGTATTATATTCTAAGGTTTTTTTTTGCTTTAAAAACATGAGTTCTGTTGAAAATGTTAAATGTGAGCGGCATAAAGGAACTCAGGGTAACGTTCCGCTCACGTAAGAGAATTTTAAACAAAGCTTTGTTAGAAAACTTGTGTTTTGAAATGTAAAGAAATGTCAGGGAAATGTGCTGCTTCTTTCATCGGGTCAAAGAAAATGAAACTATTAATATTTTTTCATACGTTAAACTATATTTTATAATTTTCTCATGCTATCAAACAATACAAATGTCAAAATACTTGGATACGGAAACGTATATGCATTTATATATTAGGTTTTATAGATATGGAAACATTATTAAAACCTTAACATATCACAATTTTAAAACCACACTATTTTATAGAATATTTTACTAATCTCAATGGTACAAGACGACGTGCTTACTCAACAACTTTTTCTTCTTTTTGGTGCTACAACTCTATATGCGTTATGGTTTCTTCCAGCACATGTCTCCATCTAAGTCTAAGTCTATGCGAAGCAGCTTCTTCCAGTATAGGATGCACAAGGTTTTTAAATCCAACTTGACACTATCCCTCCATATTCCATGTCTTCGTTTGCCTATCGTCTTCCAAAATGTCAGTTTTTTCGTCATGTGTGACTAGTCCATCTTATGTACATTGCTTAGCCATCTAAGGCGGCCCAATTTAATAGATCTAACCGCCCCGATAAACCATACACCAGATCTAATTCATACGTGTTTTAGTTTGTTGGTGGAAAAATCTTAAAAGTAAAATAAATACGTGTATACAGAATAGTAAAGCTTCTACGATAATAATTCAATTAATAATATAAAATGTTGTGTCTAGCACTCTAGACAGACATAATTGTTGAAAAACAATCAATTTTTATTATTTAACAACACAAAACACAAGCTACATCATATAAAGTTACTTAGTAGTTTTTAATGTTAATCCTAGATAAAAGCTTAGATTATATTTCAGACTGTATTTAAATAGGTAAAAGAAAAAGTCATATATCGATAACTAGTGAAGTAGGTAATCGAAATTAGTATCTAAATTTAGACAAAGGTTTAAATATATTGAATAGAGTATGGTGCTTGTTATGTTCACTGCTTTGTTACATTACCATGTTCTTTACGTAACTATGTAAACTTAAGCCTTAGAATTTGGCACACCTCCGCAGATTGACAGATATATTAATATGTTTGGTTTTGCGGAATCACGAAACGTCAAAAACGTAAAAGGTCCATAGTAACTACTTAGAGGCTTAGAACAACGTGTAAACGCAATGATTATTCCACGTCTGCAATTCGGTGCAGTGTAGCCGGGCCCTTAGATCTAAATAATTCTTTACCGTGTATCAAAAAATGAACACAGTAAAAGGCCCAATTTAAAAAAAGAACCATCGCCATTGTTTACTCTGATCCATACCATAGACATCAAATTTACCTACGTGGGTAAATACAAAGGCGACTAATATAAATATCCATAGATAGTAATCGGCGTGCAAAACACCGCGAAGCGAAGCTCTCTTGTTGGCTGATCATCATCAAAGCGTGCGACATAATCGGCTGTTCCTCTCGCCTCACTTTGATAATAACTTTCCATCCGTGAAATCAATTTCACTGTACCTATCTGAACATCCACATCCGCCGCTCTTACATCTGGCCGACGGACAGTGGCAACACTAAATTGGGAACCAACGCTAGGACGCGTAGAAAGAAAATTATTAAAAAATATTTTTTTTTTTGAAGCACTGACTTTAACAAGGGACTGAAACCTCACACAACAAACTGAATTAAGAGTAAGTACTATTATTAAAAAAAATAGTTGCATAAACTGAATCTTATAGTGAAATATATGAAGTGCCTACCTAAGAACGGCAAATCATATAATGAATGCAAACTATACAAATAATGACCAGTGACACACGGATATATGCAAATACAGAAAAACATTCTATCAAAGTCTCAATAGAAATGTTTTAGTGTCGAAGAATAATTATTGAGGCATAAAACGTTTCTGCAAAAATGTAGTATGGAAAATGGCAGCAGAAAATAGATGTCATAAAGTTATCACCTGGGAGAACCACCTTTCGCGCGATCCTGAATTGATTCAGGTGCTATTATAAATATAATAAATTAAATTACGACAAAGATACGTTTTAAATATAAATAGATAAACTTATGATCAATGTGTATTCATCTTAGAAGCGAGATTTTCTTTGCGCATTGCATCACTTTTGAAATAAGTACATACGTATTTTTTTAAAACAACTTTATAATATGGACTCCAATTTATTTTGGAGCACCTAACCGCTCCCGAATTTTGATTCTATTCATTGTCATGCATTAGAACCTGTACTATAATTTAAAGTCTCACGATGGTGATAATTTTATATTCTAATAAAATATCAACATCACATTGGCAGACTAGAGGTCTATCGACTGCTAGATGAAAGCCTCTCCTGATTTCTTCCACTATTTTCGGTCCATAGTTCTTAGGTGCTATGTACTTCCGCCAAATTTGATAGCTCATCGATATAATAGATTATAGAGCGGCCCTATGATCACTGTACTGTATGTAGTGAATACCAAATGACAAATAAATTTTATAGAATTGTCATGAATTACTTGAGAAAAACTAAGATTTTTCTTCATCCTACATTCTCAATCGGCTCAGTAGTCGAAAGCACGGCAGGTAGGGTGTAAAAAGAAGTACTGACTGGGTATATTGCCAATCGCTCGGAACGCTAGTACCTACTTTGGCGGGTATCGGTTCACGCTTTCATTTCGTTGCAATACAGTTTATAATAGGTACTTGTTTATTTTTGGACACCCATGTGCGCCAAAACGACGAACATAAGTCTTGATGAGTAAAAATCGAAATATATATTCATCAAAGTAA
Source organism: Rhyacophila brunnea (assembly GCF_057557595.1). Taxonomy (NCBI): domain Eukaryota; kingdom Metazoa; phylum Arthropoda; class Insecta; order Trichoptera; family Rhyacophilidae; genus Rhyacophila; species Rhyacophila brunnea. The sequence goes on from NW_028233350.1 coordinate 28,448,540, forward strand.
TTTTAAATGTTAAGGTTTTAATTTTTTTTAAATGGTCACCTTATGGATAGTATATTACACTAACACGATGTACCTACACCGGAAATGTTTTTCTAATCGTTGAAGCAAACAGATCGTATTGGAATATGTAATTATTAATAATATTATAATCTATGGGTCGATGGAGTTTCAAAAACGGAATGTTTTCAAATTTAATGTCACCTTCTTAGAATAATACTAAATTTGTAACGCCCCTGTCAATTGTATAATACATGGTATTGAGAAGTGTATGAATGTACTAGTTTTGTATCCAGCCGCAAATCTGATATTTCAAAGATATCGCGCTCGCGTCAGATGGCAGCTACTATGGTTATAGTCTAGCTACGATCTCGTGCCAATGTCTACGGGTTTTGAAACGGATCGAATATGTAAGGTTTCTAGCGGTATTCACGATATCTTGTCAGATTTAGCATGTGATTAATTATATTTGCGTATAATAATTATTATTGGTAGAGACCCATCTGAGTATAACAAAACTATCCGTGCGTATTTGCCTCTCGTAATGAAACAGAGGTGTACGCCGTGTGCCACTGATGAACGGGCCATGAAAAATTATCATGTTTTTTTTTATAAATACATGTTTAATATAAGTATAGCGTAATTGGATCCGTAGAATGTGCTCAAAAAGTGGACCAATTAGATAAAAAGTAATTAGCGTAACTATTAATTTTATTACACTGCCAAAAATTCCTGTACGATTTTTTATGAGTTTCTGTTTAGTTAAGTCTCAGTTTATAGAAAATTGACAAGCTGCCGTCACTTAAATTAATAGAAACTTTCTTCGTCAAAACTTGCTGATTGATGTATTGTGATAAAAAAAATTAAAATAGTGATAAAGTTCACGAGCTCGTAAAATACTTGAGCCAGATATTTTGAACATTAATGAGGTTGTTGGCCTTCGGAAAACCATTGAAGAAAAACTGTCTGAATTTAGTTTCTCATAATAAATATTTTAAGAATTTAACAGAATCTCTCCAAAACGCTTAAAATCACAGATAGAAAATAATTTATAACTTAATGCTTATTATAATATATTTATATATAAACCATATTGCTATTTAAAATGTTACAAATTTTATGAAAGTTGATTTGAGAGTCCTACCATGAGGTAGACAAAATCTAGGGCCACCTCTATAAACTTGTCTAGAAATGCCAGGATCCTGCGAATTGGCTCTAAACCATGGGTGGCCAACCCGAGGCTCACGGGCCGCATGCCGCCCGCTGGGTGTCAACTTGTGGCCCGTGGAGCAGTGAGAAAATAAAAATAGTATTAAATGCTGCCGCTAGATGTGCTAATTTCGCAAATTGAGATTCAATATTGGCTCAAGATTTTAAAAAGCACCGTGTGCTTTTTACTGCATTTACAACGCCATTCTCCGTAAACGTGAATTTATTACCGGGAAATTTACAAATGGAACATTGTGAAATATGTTGCGATGAACGGTTAAAGGAGAAATTCCATCAGGTTGGTTTGGAAGAGTTTTACAAAACATATTTGGACAAGGAGGAATATCCTGAGAAGCATATCAAATCGCGAGTGAGAACACGAATCACTGATGTGCATTTGGAAAACTGTTTGCGTGTAGGAACAACCTCACTTGATAGCGATATTGATGCACTTAGTTCTGCCACACAAAATCAAACTTCTCACTAAAATTTATTATTTTTATATTATTTTGTTTATTTTTTATTATTTAAGAAAATTCTAATCTAATAAATATGTTTGATTCTCATTTTTGTTTTATTTTATTAATATATAATAATATATTATATTTCTTTTTTGTTTTGTATAATAAAAAAAATCGGTTGTGTGGCCCGGTAGGTAATCTCATTTTTAGAATCCGGCCCGGCTGCTGAAAAGGTTGGCCACCCATGCTAAACGATGTCATACTTTTGATGAAAAATCACTACGCAACCCATTTTCTACAAAATATTACATATAACGCACCGAGCCTGAGGTGCAGGTCATAGTATATTTTTAAAAGGAGATAAAAGTACGTAAAAATATAATTGTACAGAGAATGCTATCGAAGAAGCGAACCTTGTGGGACGAGGTCTTTATAAACTAAATATTAGATATACTATTATATATAACTACTAACTAGTATTACTTGATGAAGATGAACAAGAAGCCAGCCTGCCGGATCAATATTATATAGTCAGTCATTGTATCTTTACTGCCAAACATAAACATACGCATTTTATTTTCTTCACATTTCACGTACAAGATACAGATGTCAGTAGCGACTTAGCTACGGCGTCGTTCTCAAACGAAACAGACTGAAGTCGGGTTAAAGCATTGGAAAATTTCTTTTCACTTCCATTCTCCGTACTCTCTGAGGAAAATTTCTTTTATGCAATAATAATTCTCAGCTGCAAAGTATTAATAACGACTTCTATGAAAAAATGAACTAAAAGTAATAAACACGATACGAAGGGGCTACTGTGTTATTATCTGATATAAATATAAACTGGGTTAAGAAAAATCTTTCTGTGAATAAATATAGTAAAATATTATTATGTAGGTACCTCCTCTGCATTTTAGGATAATATTGGTGTACTTAAAAAGTAATCTTTAAATATTTTTTTATTTATTTCTGTCAATGTAACTCTTACTTACTTACAAAATAATTACAAGATAAAAAGAACTTTTTATATACAACGTATTTAAATTTTCTGTTGAATCATATAAACTTGACTTAACTAGCTTAAACGATCAAAAAAATTGTACTTGATAGAAATAATATTGAAATGTCATATTGATTTCCATAGTAACGCACGTATATATTAATATTAATAATTTAGTTGCTAGGACCCACTTAGCAGCCAATAATAGTTTTACTTTTTACGGATTTCTTACAGAATTAACTAAAAATGAAATCAATTCTACTTAAAGATGGCTAAAAGTATTAAAAAATGCATTGGCATCGTGTTCTGCTATATTCTAAATGTTTCAAAAGTCTAGCTAGTCGGGAAGTTAGTTAAAAATCGATTGAATGATTTGTACCGGACAAACAACCACCGGACAAATAAGAATACGAGCTAAGAAAAACGTTGTAATAATAAAATATAAACTAGGTTATGAAAAATCTTTCTGTATATAAATATAGAAAAATATTATTATGTACCGCCTCTGCATATTCGGATAATATTGGTGTTCTTAAAAAGTAATCTTTAAATATTTTTTGTCATCAGGTTATATCGAATAGTAAATTTAATAACTCTTACTTACTTACCAAAAAATGCTTTGATATTTGGCTGAGCTATAAACACAATATCAAGGTGGTAATTGATAATTTTGACATATTATTACATTTTCAAGGAGCCTTCATCTTTGACCATCATAAAGCGTTGTCAAGCAACGTGATATATATCTTCATTGTCATGTATGTCCGCATTGACATTTAGGATCATTATTTGTTACGTAAGCGAGCTAGGGATGTTGCATAATTCTAGTGATCTGTTCTGCAGCGATTAATTGGTACAATTTTATAGTTTCCCTATTAATCATTTTATTGGCGTACCAGAGTTTGGTTTTTACTATTGAAATACGATTAAAAGTACATACTGTTAATATAAACTCCATACTGTTCATATAATCTGTATCTTGGAGCAGAAATAATCCTTTACTGACCCTGACCCTACTTTCTAAAATCATAATATATTTTTTTTTTTTTTTTAAATACAGGGATATGCAGGTATGCCATAGAGATGATCTATTTCAAATTGTACTTCTTTTAATACATGACTTGAAAAAGCGTCTGAAACATACCTGTTATAAAAAATACCATGCACTAATTAGAAAATACATCTGTCGCGTATATCGGACGACTACCAGTACTGACCTATCAATCAACATACTTTCTTTTCGGATTTAGTTTAACACGTATGATGTGAGTGTGTTTAAAATTCTGTAACCGGCTGACTAACATGTTTTTAATTTCAATCAAGGTAGGTAATAATTACATTTTTGAAAGTAATACTTCTGATATAATTAATTTATATAATATACTTACTTTATTAGATTAGTGAGACATTTTTCATTGAATGACAAATTCTGTTATTTATTTTGAAATATTTTACTTTAGCAAGTGAAATTGACACAGGCAATTAATTACCCATTAATAATGATATAAAAATATTGATGAACAAATTAGTAGACCTATAGTTCTAAGTGATTAATTAATTATATTGTAAGGTCGATTAACAACTGAAATAATTAGGAATTTTCCTGAAATTTGAAGAACTCTTATGATCGAATAATCTTTTTTCAATATTTAATTTTTATGAAAGCCAGACATAATACCTATGTTCTCATAGTGATACCATTGTGACTAGGGATTCCAATCCCGGGATCCCGAGCTATTTTCAATACCTATGAATCCCGGGATTGATAAACATAATCCCGAAACTTTCGGGATTGACTTTTTAATCAATTTTTATGGAACATAAAATAAAAACGAAAATATAACAGAAAAAATACTTCTAATAATAAATAACTACATTAGAAATAAACTGAGTTTGAATGAAGTTTGATTTATACCTATGTGTAAGTTGCCGATTCATTTTATTTTTTGACATCAATTTAAAAAAAATGAGAAAGATTGGAAAAAAACAATGCTTTGCACTTTTAACAAAGTAATTCCACCATGATCTCATACGTTTTACGGCAGTTTCATATTTGGCTGACTAATTAGATTTATGAAGCGGAAACGCCATAAGTACACCATGATTATTTGCTTTACTATTTTAAATCTCGCTAATCCATTCATTAAGTCTTTACTATCAGAAACAGCAATCTCATATTAAATTCACATTATTATTTATATTACAATATTATTTACTCCATTAAATTTTTGTATTTCCAAGATTGAACCTAGATATACAATATTAACAATAAATGTCTTAAATAGTATAAATTATCCTAGATTTATTTTTGACCGATTTTAGCAATGTTATTTGTAAATATAAATTTTTTTTATTAACATTGGAAAAAATGGCAATCCCGGGACCAGTCCCGGGATTGTTGAATTGTAATCCCGAAATCCCGGGATCAGAATTTTGGCTCGGGATTGGATTCCCTAATTGCGACGTATATGTCAGTTATAATCTATTAATTCAGAAAAAAAGGATTTATGACTTAGTCAAACATTAGTCACGATAATGAAAAAGCTACGATGCAGGGCGTTCAAATTCATGCAGAATTAATAATTAGTGTTTGGTGATAAAATGGTTTTTTAAGGGATCAAAACATCAGGCAATGGGACGAACTAGTAGGTATACTGATATCATGTATTTATTAAATTTCAATGCTTTAAGATTGGTTAACTTTGTATGAAGACTCGCAACAATAAAATCGTGGTTTTTTTTATACAGTCAAGACAAATTGCATGGTGTTATTTTAATATTTATTCATCGCTGCGTGATTGCAACGTTTGGTTCGATCAATATGTATGACCATATTAATTTGAATCAACGATTTAACAATTCAGAAAAAAACGGAATACGAAGATTTTTAACTTAAATAATTACAAGATAAAAGAACTTTTCATATACGACGTTTTTAAATTTTCTGTTGAATCATATAAACTTGACAAATCTATGTATTAATAATTTAGGACAAAGAAAACAATTGTCAGCAAATCATTTTTTGCTAGTTTGCAACAAAGAAACAAAATATAGAATACTGAAATGTCATTTTGATTTCCATAGTAACGCACGTATATATCAATAATTTAGTTGCTAGGACCACCCACTTAGCAACCAATAATAGTGGATTAGATTACGGATTTCTTCCGAAATAACTTTTCATACAAAACAGAATTAATTGAAAATGAAATCAAATCTACTTAAAGATAGCTAAAAGTATTAAAAAAATGCATTGGCATCGTGTTCTGATATATTCTAAAAGTTTCAAATATCTACCTAGTCGAGAAGTTAGTTAAAAATCGATTGCAAGATTTGTACTGGATAAAAAATCACCGGACAAACAAGAATACGAGCTAAGAAAAACGTGGTAAAATAACCATTGCACACTGAATCAATAAGTGCGATTCAGATCGCAGAATATTATTATGTTGAAAAAAATAATAGAGGTTTTTAATTCAAACTCATCGGAAATAAGTCATAGATGAGGTTAAAGATAATATTATTAATAATAATATACCCACGACACAATCTTCGATTATAGTTTTAGCTAAGTTAGTGATGAGTGTAACATTGCGTAACATAACAGTGTGAATTTTGGTTCAGTAGGTACTGGTATTAATTTCCAGGTAGGGAAATATCATACGTTGTTTGTTTCCACTCGAAATGAAGTATCTATTGTTATCCCCATAGAGTAAGTTTATTAACAAACTATTTTATCATAATAATAAATTGGATGATAACCATTCATTCAACGCTTATCCAGGCGGCTTGGGAAGAGAGAAGACAGTGGAAATGTAACACATATATATTAAAATTCACGCATACTAAGAAACCACTCGCACGTAGCTACAGTAATAAAAAAATGATGTAAGTAAAATTACTAATATAAACATATTATGGACTTAATAGATTAGGAAATTACGCATTTAATGGGAGGGGGAAATGAAAAAAGTACACTTACAGTTTTATTAGTCAGCTTAATTCAAAATATTGCTTACAAAGATAAAGCACGTTTACAAAAGTAGTCGGTAATTATAATGTAAAAAAATGTTGATAATGACTGTCGCAATAAATCACGTCCGCCATTTTGGTCCGGCCATCATGCGGCCCCGCAAAAAATCTCCCCTTATCTTAATCAGTACAAAGCTGGATACAATTTGTGGGCGATGTTCATTCACTCCGATGAACAGTCTGACTGAGACTCTAACCAGAGGTTGTCAACCGTGGGCGCAGGACAATAATAAATTAGTTACATTGTATTATTAATAACACCTAAAATTAAACTACTATACCCACGGATTTTGTTTATTACTAATTACTCTTGGTACATTCACAATAATAATTATTGTATAAGGATCACTTAATTAATATTTCATAATATTATGGATAATCGTCGCTTATTATATGGTTTTGAAATTTACTAAGTCCTTTGAAATAAGTAGCCATAGCCACAAACAAGAATTCCTTTCTGTATCATAGAATCAACAGTAGAGTTATACAATGCTTCATTAAAATGGTGACAATGATTTTATTATTACTAATATTTATTTATTGATTTTATCATGATTTCTATCATACTTAACCCTTGTATTTTTAAATGAAAAAAAATAGTGATATTGATAATATTATATTATAATAGATTAATTGAATGTTTTTCTGAACATACATAATTTTGAAAACACTCATGAGACAATATACTGTTACATTCCCAAATGGTCCCCCATTTGGGGATGTCTCTGTGAATCTGGAGAGGCCCAAATCGATATCAAACCAACAAATAGTGGGTTGATTACGAAAATAAATATTAATAAACCGGCAACGTTGTACATGGTTGCCGGCAAAATTTCATATTGGGGAACTCCGCATTATGTTGGTTCGCAAGCGGCCGTTTTTTTGTTTTTGTTTTGGCGCGGTAGAACGTGGCCGGCTACCAGGCAGAAAACACTATTCGCTCGCGCTACGTATAAAATAAATTACTTATATAAAATGTAGTAATCTAGTATATATTAACATCAAATAAACTCGTCGTTTCTATCATAATTCCGGTGTGTTAATTGTCCACCTTCAAGTCCTAAAATCCAGACGAAAAACCATGCTACCAAAAAATGGAGGGAGTGATAATACCCAATATAAAAAGGTACATTCTTAAATCTTGTGAATTATTCGTTGAATACAAGAAAGATTTAATTATTTTTTGTGTATTACTCCAATACGAGTTAAAAAAAAGCAAGCAAGCGATTGCAAAAGAAATCGTAAATAGTATAATGAGTTGCATGCAGCGTTTCCAACCAACTCTTGCCAGATCTAGCATTTTTGAATATCCATCTAGCTTACAAATATTGCATCTGGCGTTTGACGTTAAATCTAACGTTTTTAGATAACTCAAACAATTTTAAAAATTCTCATAATAAAGATAAAATATACCAGATTTGTATAAAGACTAACATGCTGGTATTTTGTACCTGAGTTATATCTTATGAATGTGACTTAAAAATGTGTAATTTCTTACCTGAATTATTTTTTATAATTTTCTATTAGTTGATAAATCCGAAATTCTTCTTCAATCTTTGTTCATGTAAAAAAAGGTTAATAATTACGAGATATTGTTTGAAATGATAGTTTCTAGACACTTTTTGAGTTTTGAGAAATCTAGCATTTTTTCTGCCATCTAGCTTATTTTCTTATCCTATCTGGCATGTTTTTTGAATGACGTTGGCATCACTGGTTGCATTCATTTCGGGTCAGTTATTATACCTATTCAATCATGTGTTTATTCTCACCAGAAGCGGGGTGGGAATTCTATTATCTTTGCATGAAACCTTTTGGTATTTTTTATTTATTAATTAAGGAAAACAAACAGATACATAGATTACAAATATATATATAAAAATAGCATCCAGCAAAGTTTCCTTATGTAAATAATAATATAAAAAGCTTAACAAGATATGAAATAAGAAAAATATAATTAAAATAGAAAGAAATTACATAGAAAAAAATTGAATAATTGAAGACAAAAATATATTTTTTTTATAATATTATATTATGATGTGTGTTAAGATTTATTGAAATTTATATACACGAGTAGTCGATAGAACAGAAAAAGACAATAATAAGGAATGATATAATACATACATTTAAAATTAGATTAATGTCTATAATATAAAATTTTGGAGATGGCGCGTTTAAATGAAGAAGGTGAATTATTGAATGGATCAACGGTGGAGAAATTAATATGATAATTTAAATAAGACTGCAGAATACAGGAGTTTCGTGTAAAATTAGAATGACTACGATTGACATGGTACAAAACCTGGTTTCGTGTAAATCTTGTTCATTATTATAATATTATGTTGACAAAATATTTACAATGTTCCATTGCTAATCAAAAAAATTACTTTAAATTAAATTTAAAGTATATTATGACAATGAGGTATGTGTTATTTTTATTACATTTGATTTCGCAATATTATTGGTTATTGGTATAATTGGCTATTGTAAAAACGACAACTAACCTCACGTAACCTTTCTATTATGATTCATAGTGGATATAATAATATGCAACAAAATATCAATACAAATGTGACGCTATTTATATCACAAAAGGGTTCGTAATCGCTTGAGCGGACATGGTGGATATATTTTGAGAACACGAGGTCAGTGGATTGGAATGAACATAAACGGTGTGAACATAGCCCACTGTCCACACTATAATAGTGACAAAATACAGTGAAAACATCAGGTTATCTCAATATTTATACATTGGGTATATTATTATTATGGCATTGGGATTGGAAGATATCATCTGGTCATAGACCCAATAATAAATACCGTGTCTAGTCCCATAGATACCGGATATACCGGATGTGCTTATAATATGATGGAGATTAACCCCATGCACTTTGTGTGAATGTTGAGAAATCCTAACCATTGAGCATATTGTGGTTACCTACATATATACTTTAATATTTTCTACCTTCTTGCTGATGAAAATGTGCAAACATGGATTATGGCTTTGATGGGGCCCTACAGTGAGAACTATTTATTTTAGCAATGTGATTTTGTATTGGTGCCTATAGTTTTCTTTCTGTGTGTATTCCTATACCCATGCTATCTCTTAACTCTGCTTTTATATAAGTGAATTAATAGGAAATGTACTTATTACAAGTTGCAAAACTTAGCATGGAAAGGAGTATGCTAGGTATAATAAAAACAAACCACTAAGTAACCTATAGATCATAAATCCGATAGGGATTACTAAAGTGGTACTAAACGGCAACAGGCCCACCCTGCATGACGCTGGATCGTATAATTAATTAAGTTCCACTGAAATAATTGACAACAAAAATTGGATACTAATTAAAAGACGTCTGGAAAAGCTTTTTTCAGCGATAAGGACGCTGGATAATGGTGACACAACAAATATAATGAGATTTGATTTATTTGTCATCCGAATTGTTAAGGCTTAGTCCAAATCAACATAATATAATGTATTACCTGAAACAAGTTATTTAATAGGTATTAAACATTTTCCGGTACGCGAAAGCAAACGCATAATATGTGCACATTAATAATTATTTGATTGAATCTCAACGCACGTCCATACCTACAAACATTGCTATTAAATTAAATTTTAATTCACTATTTCTTTTATTCAACGAATAATTCACAAGATTTTAAGAATGTACCATTCTAATTATCGAATATACATAGTTTTGAAAACACTCATGAGAAAATATAGCTAATAGAAAAAAATCGTAACTTAATTTGGAGAGCGCTTATGAGCAAGTATTAAAAAGGCCAATAGTTAAAATTTGTCGCAATTAATCATGGCAGTCGTAGCATAGTGGTAATATACAGGGCGCGATGCCCAAGAGACGCAGGTTCGATTCCTGCCGGGTGTCTTACTTTTTCAAAAAAGATTTTTTCTATCGGCTATTTTTTCTCATGAGTTTTTTCAAAATTATGTATGTTAAATAAAATGTTCGGACCGTGTACAATCAATATCGTATACATTTGTGCGCAAATCAAATCAGCATTTCACAATACCACGCGTCGCTACTTCCGATTTAAAGAATTAAAATAACTCCTAAATATTACCACACTCGATGTTCGTCAGTACATTTTCACATGTTGTCCATCCACGACGGAATAAAAAAAACATTTACAACGATCTGAAACCGTTTTTATACAATATTTATATTTTGTTTATGGACATAATAAATTATTTAAACGGGGTTAACAAACGATTTTGATAAAATCTTCTCTGTTCATTAATCACACTAGTAGGTCTAGGTATATACTATGTGCATCTATGAGCAAAGGTGTTAGTTTTTATTGCTAAATAAAAAGTGTCAAACGATATAATTTCTGTCGCTCGAAGTACAGTAAGATTTCTGGCGTGTAATATTTAATAGGAAACTGGACGTTAAATTGACAGTATGGCCAAAAGATGATGCCCGCATTAGTGACACTTGGCGAGCATCGAGGCTACTCACAAAATCTATGCCGAAAATATGTTTTTACTTTAACGCATGACACACTCCAGTTTCCAATGTCCGTAAATGGCGGGACACAACACGTTTTAAAGGATCTAAGTCCCAAATCTGTTTACCTTTGTGGGAAATATTTGGGTCAAAAACTATTTTGGGTTAGTATTTGCATATGTACGTACATAATAATAGATAGTTTGATACTACTAAATATGTTGACATTTAAAATATATAAACCATGTTTTCCCTTGTTTTTAACCATTTTTTCTTTTATACTTTGTAATTACATTATCAATATTATTTGATTAAGTTTCGTATTATTTAACGCATTTTCAGACTAAATTATCAATTTGATAACACATTACATTTATTTATGGAAAATTGTGTAGGTACCTATATTGTTTATTGTAGTAAATAATAATTACAAGATAAAAAGCACTTTTTATATACCACGTTTTTAAATTTTCTGTTGAATCATATAAACTTGACAATTCTATGTATTAATAATTTAGGACAAATAAGGCAATTGTCAACAAATCATTTTTTTGCTATTTTGCAACAAACAAACAAATATAGAATACTGAAATGTCATTTTGATTTCCATAGTAACGCACGTATATATTAATAATTTAGTTGCTAGGACCACCCCTTTAGCAATCAATAATAGTGGATTGTATTACGGATTTCTTCCGAAATAACTTTTCATACAAAACAGAAATAACTGAAAATGAATTCAATTCTACTTAAAGATGGCTAAAAGTATTAAAAGAATGCATTGGCATCGTGTTCTGATATATTCTAAAATTTTCAAATATCTAGCGAGTCGGGAAGTTAGTTAACAATCGATTGGAAGATTTGTACTAGGTGAACAACCACAGGAGAAACAAGAATAGGAGCTAAGAAAAATGTGGTAATAATAATAAAAAAACATTGTCTTAGAGTAGGTATATACAAATTATAGATTGGTTGAACTGGTATTTAGGTGATTCAAATCCATTGCAAAAGCGAGAAATATTTTTTTAAACTATAGGATATTAGCATGAGCTGTGTAATAATTAACCTAATACCCCGTTTACACGTGCATGGATGTACTATGCACAGTAAGAAAATGTATGGGGAAATATGTATTATCCTGCAGTTGGCAAGATTGCGTGCATAAATCAAACAAGATTGGAAGATTAAAAATTGTGATGATTATTGCGCGCAAGTAAGATTATTGTCGATCTGCGTCTGCGCAGTAGAGCGAGATAGCGATAGAGAACATGTCGGTAAAAAAACGAACTACTCATTTTGAGATCCGATTTTCAATATGACCTGTCAGATAGTAGTATAAAATGACAACCTGGCGTCTCGCTTACTCTTGAAGAATGAGATTGGAGAGACAGTCAGTACTTTTACGTGTTAACAGTATTGTCACGACAGTTTAAAATAAGCACAATTGTCGACAGTAATTCCATGCATGTGTACAGGCGCTATAAAGCTAAGGGAATTATAATGACAGTATCGAGATACTAAACCAAATAACGCAAGGGACATTTTGCCGAAAGTTACTTGTGGGGTTAAAATATTGTTTAGAATTTCATTTTCAGCGTCGCAAAAGTTTATTCATTAAAAGATATTCCGTGTCATTTTTTGTTGTTAAAGGGCGTTAGTGAACTTAATATATCGATACCCGTGTCATTAGTATTTTGTTACAATGTAAGCCGACTGGTATACAATATATCAATATTTAAATTCTAATGGATTTAAGCGTTGTACTATTCCATTTAAGTCGTTTTTTTGCGACCCGGGTTTCGCCTTCCGGCATCTTCAGGCGCCGTGTACACTCACCAAAGGTAAACACACACTGACAACGAACACTTGTAACTCTAGCTTATATAATAAATCAATACAATGAAGTAGGTAAAAACTCCATTACCTACCTATCAAGTCAAAGGTCACAAAAATACAACAAACAAATTATGAATACTTGAAGTGTCAGTAAAAAACATAATTAGTAAAAACCCTATCTTATTAATAACAGTACACTCGATAGCATATAAATAATAAATCGTCAAAATCTAATAATAGATCATTATATTTTATAAACAATAAAAATACTACACTCAATAGGTGTAAATCGTCAATTCTAAGAAAAATAGTCATATATTGGAAAACAATAAATGGAGTTAAATAATGAGATATTAGTCTTATTAGAAAGGCGAAACCCGGGTCGCAAAAAACGACTTAAATGGAATAGTACAAAGCTTAAATTCATTAGAATTTAAATTCAAATTCCATCCAATACCTTCAGTCGATAGTATTAATATTATATCAATATTTGCATTTAATAAGGAATCGAGGGTTATTAAAAAATGTGTGATTAATTTATGGAAAAGTAATCATTTGTTTACTGAGAATAGATTTAAGAACGTCAGTGTTTGATAGATTGACAAATTCATTAGGTAAGTTTATCTATTCAACGATTGATAATTGATGTGCATTTCAATTATTACTAGTTGAAGTCACTCGCATAACATGCCAAGCCCAAACCGCAGATAAATAAATTCAATTCGAATACAAGTCAATTTGTGCAACAACGTCGATGAGATGACATCAAAGCAACAAGCATTAGTGAACACTGACGATTTGTGTCACGATTGTTGAGGAATTTGTGGGAACGTTTTGCAAATACCTACTTCGATTTATGTTTCAGTGAATTTCATTGAAGTATACCTTGTTATATTATACAGAACTGAAGACTTATTCTTAAATATATGGTAGATAGTCTGTCATTTTATCATATTTAGTTATTCAAGGATAAATGTGTCGATATGTAAATAATAATATTTTAAAGAATATTCATAACCATTGATTAGTTTACGATGGTACTTAACAATTTACAATCGATATGACGTTACCCATTTTTACAACGTTTTTATTAGCTCGTATTCTTGTTTGTCCGGTGGTTGTTTGTCCAGTACAAATCTTGCAATCGATTTTGAACTAACTTCCCGACTAGCTAGACATTTGAAACTTTTAGAATATATCAGAACACGATGACAATGCATTCTTTTAATACTTTTAGCCATCTTTAAGCAGAATTGATTCAGTTAATTCTGTTTTGTATGGAAAGTTATTTCAGAAAAATTCGTAAAAGTAAAAGATTATTATTGGTTGCTAAGAGGGTGGTCCTCGCAACTAAATTATTAATATATAGTGCGTTACTATGAAAATCAAAATGAAATGTCAAAATGACATTTCAGTCTTCTATATTTGTTTGTTTGTTTTTTTATTTACCTCATATCAAGTACAAGTTTGAGCATATTGATCATAATAATTCAACAGAAAATTTAAAAACGTTGTAAATTAATAAATGAATTTACAAGTAATGTAGTTAACATCAGCCTAAATTGAGTATCATCCCATTTCGTATGTATGTATGTATCATACGTATGTATCTTTAGTTCTAATATATAAATTATTTATATTTATGTACCTACATCAATGCTGCTGTCATAACCCTAGAAAAATACGACGTAGAGCATAATACTAGTGGGTTGTATTTTTTCAATCGCTGTAAAATAATATGGCTATTTTTATGCAAATTCGCAACAACAGTACAATTAATTTTTTTAGTTTTATTTAATTGCTGATTTTTTTATAAAAAAGAAAAACATAAAATGACCTTAAAAAGGCACAACATTAAAAAAACTAAGAGTAAAATGTAATATTGTTCATAAAATCAACAGGTGCGATTATGATACTAGCATACGTTGAATAAAGATTAACAGACATTTTAAATATAAAACTTTCGTAAATAGGTAATATGTCATCGTCATAAATGAGTGCTATTCTTTTGCGCATTGCATAAGTATGGATTTAATAATATAAATAAGGTTATAATTTTTTATGAATTCTGAATTCAATAAAAATGCCACAAACTGATATTAGGTGTGTTAAATCACCATTCAAGCAATGCGCAAAGAAAACCCCTGGTTGAAAAGAGAAAGCAAGGGCATCCCCTTGAATCCGAAATAAAATGGTCAAAGATGTGAAAAGGTCTTTGTAAAGTATTCAAACTCTTATAGAGGTAGCGGATTTAAAGTTTTCTTATTTGTGTATGGGATTTTATTTAAAACAAGATCTGACAGCGCTTCTTCCGCTTTATCCTCTCCCAAATGGGATAGAATCGGGAATCCCTCACAAATAGGAGCGCGCAAATAATGCGAAACAAAGAAATGAACATTCGCATGAAACTATAACAATGTACGAATAAATTCTAATGCCATCAAGTACCTTCGGTCGATAGTATTAATATTAATGTATGAATAGTTAACTGATTCGTACCATTGTGGAACATCTAATATTAGATTATATACGTACAGTAAAAATGTTTTTTTGTCTAATCTCATTATTATCGATGCTACAAGTCAATGGACTCTTCCAGAAAATGTCTCCACTACCCTCTGTCTTTCACAAGGTCACTCCATATACCTAACTTAAGAATTTCTTTCTGTTTATATCCAATCGCCAAACCCCTTTTCCATTTCTCCCCCTCTTTTCTCTATTAATCATTCCCACTCCGTTTTCTTAATTGTTATTTAGAAATGAATCAGATGATTTTTTTCACGATGTGTTACTTTTTCTCCACCCTTAACTCATAAATTGATAAATTACAAACTTAAACATGCCATTTCTGTACTTATGACTTATGGGCCTCGTAGTCTAGTACGTAAGGCATTGGCTTTTCATCCTTTCTCTCTTTTGATTTTCTCAAAACCTAAGTGTATGATTGTTTCATTTCAATTACTACATTACTATCACTATTGGATCTTATGACATGTTGTATATATTATAGATTTTTTTACAATTCAAATAAAGCATACTATTATTATGTGCCAAACAAATGTAACAATTAGTTTTAATATAAGGTAAATATTAATTGTATGCAATAATTATCATCAATAATAATTATTACTAAGTAAATTAGAATAACATGAAAAGAATACCGGTATTTCAGTTACTTGCAGCATATTTTAGCCATATAATGTGCCTTCTTCAGACAGTCTGCATTTTATCTAGGAAGATATCCAGTAAAGCCATTTTAGAAGAAGAACGTCGTGAATCAAGAATTTGAGTGTTTTGTTTGACCAGAACAAGGACAAATGGAAATACTCGAAGACGTCCTATAACGTATATGACATAGAAAGAAGAAAAATATAACAGAACCTAAACTGTACTTATTATATAAATAGAGGACCATTTGCCATTTGTTTTAGAATACATACAGTTTTTTTTTTTGTATTTTAGTGGTGTGTCCTTTAGATTTATTTTTCTTTCAAAAACCAATACCTACACATATGTCCTTTATTTCAAACTACCTACATGGAGAAGCTGTTGTATACCATAAAATAATTTTTGAAACCACTGCTATTACTGATAATGCAGAGGAATGTAGAAGACACGGGCAGCGTAGGCAAAAAATATTATTGGCTACGGTAGCTCCGTGAAAGGCTATGGATGGCGTATGGTAGGTAATGGGAAAAGGCGTATGTTTAAATAATATATGATACGACTAACTCATGGCACAGATATGTACTGGTACTCAGTCACCAACCTCAATAGAAAGCGATACCAAGAGAAGAAGATAGAATTGTATCGACAATTTATTTTTTTGTCAAGTACGTGCAAGACATAATATGACTAAACTTTTCCCGACCATGCCGTAGCCACCGTGATGGTTATCTCATTGGCTTTAAACATACATACCATTAAATATTCGTATCATTCAATAATATTTTGAACCAACATACCTTATTATTGTATAAAAAACAACGCGAATTTGAAAAAAAGAGTTGATCATAGTTATTAAGATTCAAAAAACGTTGTACCTACATATAAATTTATAAGGGGTGCAAGACTAGTCAATGCGCTCCCCAAAGACGTAGACATTTTAGGTGACGTGCTATGTATTTTGTATTCGAAATTTTATTTTTCTGTATAAAATTGTACTTAAGTAGATATGTTTCTATTTTATTATTATTATGTTATATTATTATCTTCTTCTCTCTTGTGTGGGTAATATTCGTTATAATGTAAATCTCATGTTGTGTACGTCTTGAATTTAGATTTATGTCCACAATGTTTTGTTTTCTTATATAAATAAATAACTATTGAACATAGGTACATAATACGGAAAACATATAGAAAAATCGAATTCACCGGTGCGTTACCAATTAACCATATCTAATCACGCCAAAATTAAGCAATAACTAACCGTCAGAGATTTTATTACATTTATTTAACAATTGCGATAATATTTTGAATATATAACTATTTGCCCTAATCAACATAGACAGCGTCAGAAATTCAGAATTTTCCAAATTTTAGTATTAACGTATTTGCACACGGTAATAATTGAATTGAAATATTTGTTTTGAAATAAATAATATGATTTTAGGATATTGAACATACAAATAACAGATATTATTCAGAACACCTCACACATATAATACATACCTATTAGAAAATTATTTAAAAGAAAATCGGTGCTGGACACCCATATCCATCCACCCGAATTACGTATGTTCAAGAAGGAATATCACATTCTTAAATCTTGAGTATTATGCATTGAACAAAAATTAAATAGTTTAATTATATTATCTGTTGTATGTTTGACGTTGGTATTTGTATAAGTTATAGGTAAATAGAGGAATAATAATATACATTTTATAATACGTAGACGTAGTGAAGAGTCCTGCCATTTTTTTCGTTTCTCCTGTCACCGCAAACTTCTCGCATCGTAGAGATTGAATGACATCGGAAATCTGAATACCAAAGGAAGAAGAGCGGAACGAATAGAGAAACCGGCGTCGTAAGTACTTACGTATTTATTTCGGTAATACAATACTATAATACCCACAAAAAGGATTGCCGTGTACAAAATAAACTAAACACGACAAGTTAAATGGATAGACCCAAAAAGAATATTATTGGGACGTTTAGTTTTTATTTCAGCGTAGCTGTAAAGACTGTTATTATCTAGTATTAATTAATCATTTGATGGGTTACTGCACAGATGTAGTATGTTTTGAGAAAATCTTATACTTATGAAAGATTAGGCAGAGATCGAAGATGAAATCGACATGTTGTTATGTATGTAGCAACAAATAATAACTAGGGACTGAGAAGAGTGGAAGAAGCTATGGCACGCAATGACTCCAGCTAATGATGATAATTAGAATAAATTCTTTTTGGATGTACAAAATTGTTCCAGGTATGATTCAGGAAAACGCTTAGTGTACCTATAATAACAATAACACTGAAGTAAAAACTGTGCACAAAATATTTGAACACTAAATAAAGCTTTAATAAATCATTAATAATCTTATTGGGGAGACAGGTAGAGAAGTTTTTATGCCTAACAAATTATTAAAATTTATTTATTTAGATATATTAAACAAGAATTACACATTATAAGTTTGAAACATTCAAAACATGACATGGAAAAAATGTAGTAGATACGTAACATTTTAACTATGTACTTATAATTACTTCAGCAATACTATAATTAGATAACTATATGAAATATTTTTATTACAATCTACCCAGTCATAAATTTTATAAAACTAACCATCAAAGTATATCAGTTTTTCAATATTTTGGATTGACTAAAAAAAAGCTCACAAATCTTAGTAAAACTTCATACCTAAATTAACATTGCTACCCTTCATGGATTGACCAAAGACCACAATTGTATAAAGGTTAGCTTGAAATGAACGTCAGTATAATGTATTGTAAGTTGATGAGACCGGTCCTAATACTGATTCCAAATATGCTTAGTAAAAACAGGCCTTTCACAAGTTTCAGATATTTTTGTTTATTGACAATACGTTTCCTGAAATAAATAAAAAAAAATGTGAATATGATACCTACTACAATACGTTGCATAGATCCTTCTATGAATAATATAACCTTTGATAGGAAAAGTGGAACAAATTGCATACTTCCTGTGTTGCAGGCAAGGTATTTGGTACCTCAAAGCATTATGGAAAGTGACTCTGATGTGACAATGTAAAATGTCGTTTCATCTGGAAAATTGCACGGAAAAGCAATCAGTCAAGGAAAATTTTCGCTCACGAAATTTACATACTTACATACCTTACAGTTCCATGACTGTTATTTTTCCGAGAAAGAATTTATATAAGTATATACAATATAGAAAATTGGGTCACTTGGAAAACTATAAAATGCCGCGTGGTTAAAGGGTTGAACGTGGCATCTGAAATATTATATGATATTTTTTCAATAAATTTTAAAGCGTAAAATATATAAAATACATAAGTATCTAATTATGTATTCAAAACGTCCAAAATATGAAATTTAGAATTTAAAAAATATATAAGTACGTACGATTACATCATCAGAATATTAACAATCAATTTATAGCTACCTGTTTAGATGTATTTTAAATGTAAATATATATTAACAATTAATAGTTATAGATCAGAACGTTTATTTGTAGTAAAAATATTCTACTTTTTTACAACGTTTTTCTTAGCTCGTATTCTTATTTGTCCGGTGGTTGTTTGTCCGGTACAAATCTTGCAATCGATTTTTAACTAACTTCCCGACTAGCTAGACATTTGAAACTTTTAGAATATATCAAAACACGATGCCAATGCATTATCCATCTTTAAGTAGAATTAATTTCATTTTCAGTAAAAAGTAAAACTATTATTGGTTGCTAAGTGGGTCCTAGCAACTAAATTATTAATATATGTGCGTTACTATGGAAATCAATATGACATTTCAGTATTATTTCAATCAAGTATATTTTTTTTTGATCGTTTAAGCTAGTCAAGTCAAGTCTATACGATTCAACAGAAAATTTAAAAACGTTAATATAAAAAGTTCTTTTTATCTTATAATTATATATATTAACATTGTAAATGAACCACCTTTACACTTTTTCCTAGTATACAAAATCTAGATTGTTATAAACTTATCCCTTAATCAGAAACGCAGGCAAGAATCTGAAAATTGATACGCAAAAATAAAATTGGATGTAAAGTCTGCTAACATAGCATTGCAAACAAAAGCGTTTTAGTTGCAAGGGGACAAAAGCATGCGTCGAACATTCTTGCGGGGACATGAATAAACATGTCCCCGTCAAGACGTTTTGCTTGTTCCCGTAAAAACGCAAACGGGGTTCAGAATGGCTAAAAAGCCGTCCGAGAAACATGATAATATTTCCTAAAGTAGGTTTCGTGTTCGTATAATATTGTGTGTACCGGTATACAACATGCAGTTGTTGGCAACATAACACGAAATACGTGACAAATAATAGTCAAACAAAAGAGAAATACTTATTACAAAGAAATTTCCTTCACATTTTGATTTTATAAGAGTACGTACCTAATTATATATGAGGATAATAATTTTCAAAATTATTTTGGTATTCTTCCACCTCTAGACATAGTATTAATATATTACAAAATTGCTTTGCATGCACCTATACTTTGTTCAAATATATTTATTTACTTACAAATAGTGCACTTAACAAATTACAAATTCAAGACATTCACAACATGACATTTGAAAACAAAGAAATAGTATTAAAACAGTTTATAAGCGACGCAGTATTAGAAAAACAGTATAATAGCGCCTGTACACGTGTATGGATTTTATTGCACCAATAATGTGTATTTTAAACTATCATGACAATTTGTAATAATAATAAAATAAACTCTTGTAATATATTATGTACTGCATTTGTATAAATTGGAAGGACACTCCATGAATCTTGACTCACTCATCGAGTCCATCACGCGATGCACTACTAATATGACAAGTCCTTCACTCGACATAGTCAACAGTCATTCCACTCGAATCAAGTCTTTCAGTTCATTAATATAATCAATCAGTTGATCACATCGACCTCACCTGTATATCATTCATAACCCGCGATTATAACCTCATCATCCCGAAATATATATTTTCAAGGAGTCAAAACCACAGTCACCAAACACAAAAACGGATTATCAAGAAATCATTAGTTATATCACCAGATGAGAGTTCCTCACCATAAATTTCAATGATCATCGATTTCTTCATAGAGAGTTCATATAAGTGTAAACCGGTAGTTAAAATTGTTGGAAAACTTTTTGTATTCTCTTCTCGTTATCAACAAAGTCCGGCAGAAATGGTTGTGAATATTTTCTTCATGATATTTAATATACACAATCTTTAAGACATATATATATATATATATATTAAAATTATATGTATGATTAAATTGGTCTAGTATTTTCCTTCGCTGCGTATTCTTGCAGTACCGGTTTCAGTCAAAAAGCAAGAAAAGTTGTTGCGGAAACGGCGGGACGTCCCGTCTACCGATTACAATACGATGGTGTGTAAATGCGGTGCAAAGGCGTACTGAAATAAATGTAATAATATAATAAATTAATTTAATTAACATCATATTAAAACAAACTAGCTAGCATATTTTAAAATCACGAGGATCGTATCGATATCAAAATAAGCATAATCAAATATTAGAATGCTACCATACGGTGTTAAATACGTGTTGTTTTGTCTGATTAGACTCTGGTACTTTCAGACGAACTCGTCTCATCTGCTTCATTAAATAACGATACAACCTTGCCCGCATGATGCGATATGGTATGCGAAGTGTCAAGTTCTACATAATTATCATTCAATTGAAGAATTTTGGGAAGAAAATATTGGCATAATAAGAAAACCCTAGGTTAAAAACCTTTTGACTCCAGCATTCCATACCTGGTCGTAGAAATGACAAACAAGTATATTATTGGAAGAAGAAGAATCTTGCCACTGTATAGAGATAAACGGTGCCATTTGGATCATCTAAATGAGTAGATATTTTTCTAATAATAAACATTTTTTGTAATAGGTATAAAGATATTTTTGTAATATTGAAAGATGATTTTTTTTTCTACAATAAAAAAAGATCATTGTATAAATAAGTCATATTATGGATGATTTGTAACGCGTCTGCTTATGATTTCGTAGATTTCCGGTTGAATCTAAGGTCTGGAAAATTCACATGTTCTTTCAAAGTGTACCCATTTGGACCGAACGCATGGGCCTAATAAGTTGAACACGCAACTGGCATTTATGTGTTGTAAAACATTAAAATGATGCAGCCAAGATCCACATCGAATTGTAGAAACAACGAAATGTATTAGACATTAACCTACATAACGAAAGTAAAATACACGTTTTAACATATCTGGTCAGTTTCAACGTTTATTATACTATCTACTATCAAACATCTTATGTCATGGACTGATTTTCAAAGGAATTACGTCATTTAAATAATGTTATGATTTTTTAAAAATCATACAATTATTTAAAGATGTGTCTATTGGCAGACATCGTATGGTGTATGATAATATATAATATCAAACTACCTACTTCCTTATTTCACTTAGTCCAGAGTAGTTCGTATTTGAAATATTATTCTTTAAATCATTCCATGCTTGCAGTAATAATTAATAAAATATTTCTGCAATTTACTAAAATATTTTCTGGGTATACCCATTACGAGCAACCACTGTAAAATAAGGATGAATGTTAGCCGTTGACACGAGTCGCCCTTTTATTATAATGTAAACGAGACATAGCGTAGACTTGAACGGCGTCATGCCAGGACGCAAAACTCGAGACGGTTTGATATTTTAAAATACCAATTAACAAGTTAATATTCTTATATAAGTCGAATAGCCTAACATATAAAATCAAATGAAACTAATACCTAATGCAGTATTAATAGTTTGATGAAGTTAGCGAACAAAGCGTAAAAAAATACTAGGTAATATTAGAAATAATTACATTATAAAGTCGACATTGAATCTGTTCCTAAAAGATATCTGCAATTAGTTATCTTATCAACCTTATCATACTCCAGCTTCAGAATATAGAATAAGCATGAAGTCGCGCTTTTTCCCTGGTCTAGCACCATATTCCACGCCACTTGCAATGCTAACACTGCAGTAGTTAAATTGCTCTTGTAACATCGTTATAAGGAAGACATATTATGATATTATCAACGGTAAATATTCATTTAATTTTTATTACACTATTCTTAGCAAATATTTCAACGGCATATTGTTTAAGAGCGTACATAAGTTAAACGCAAATAATTTTCAACAGTATGTGGAACGAAATTTCACTGTTGTCGCCAATAGGAGACTGACAGTTGAAGTGTGAGCACATCAATTTGTTTTGTGATTGCGTCGGAGGAATATACACTTAAATCGTGTAAAGATGACTAAAAAACGTTCTGCATGTACTTGAAAAAGAAAACATGTCAATGAGTATACTATTATTATTACGAATATAATAATAAACATAACATTAAAAGGACGCATGTTGAATTTTTATGACAAATTATATTTCGTTTGGCTCGCGTTATTTGCACAATCTGCGCATCGCCTAGTCACGATCTTTTTAGACCATGCCTCAGCTGAAGTATAGCCTTAATAAGTCTATCAAATTATCTATGACGTCATAAAATATATTTGTAATAATTTTCAAGAAATTTTCTCGTTGATTTTTATGCCATAAATTTTCCAATATGTGGTATTGAAATTTTACATTGTTCTGATATCTATTATTGCATCATATATTTTTGACTGAAAGCACCTACTTTTGATAGAAATAAATATTTAAATGTAGTATAAACACTGGGTGACTTAAAATTACTCTTTTGAGATTCAACATTATACATTATAAGTATTGAAGTTAACTGTGAAAAAATATATTATAATTAATCGTAATCAATATTTTTCAGAAGCCAGCATTAAAAACTCGGATAAAATTAACCAAGACAAAAGATTTATTAAAAAAATCCTTTATGTTTGTTGTTTTATATTCAAAATCTCTGATCTTATCATAGATTTGAATGTGAGTAATAAATAATTCACGCAACTGAAAGGGAGCTATCAGTACGCCAGAACATAAAACGTCAAATGAGCTTTACACGTTTGCCCCAAAGCGAAATAAAGCTGGATGATTCTTTTGTTCAGGTATATAAATTAGGGATTGTCAAGTTTTACTTTGAACATAATTTTTTTTTATAAATTAATCAATTGGCATTAATAAATAATGGACAATTTATGCAGACAGCTGTGATAAAAATTTAATAATATTGAACAACTGGATATAAAATGGTTTATAATGAAAAAATAAATAAACAATTTTAAATGATAACTCAATATGAAAATCATTACAGAGAAGTATAATATACGTATCAATCTTAAATTGAAAAAAAATATAAGTTAATTCCTATTAGATATAATTAAAACTAATACATTTTGGATTTCGGATGTAAAGATTTGATGGATCATTATTGATATAACTAAATTAGAAAAAAATTCTATCAACTGAAGGATGATTGTTGGTGAAAATTGAGTTTAAATTCGATATGACGAGAGTTTTGAACTTATACATAAAAAGCTGGTTTAGAGACTGAGGATAAGTGATTTGTTTTAATTTAATTAATAGCTAGGTCGTTTCGTTAAGGCTTTCCAATGATTTATTGAGTTTTAAATATGACAAGAATAAAAGACCGTTTGGCTTTTGTACCTCAAACTATACCTACATAATACGTATTACTATAATCGAATAGAATTTCGTTGTATACATAATTTAGGTAGAGAATGAATTTTCCCAAGGTAGAACACGGGTCACGAAAACCAATTCCTATGAAATCGTACAAAACGTTCATAAATTAAATTAGAATAAAAATACCAAGTTTGTACGATTTCCTTGTTTATATATAGGTAAGTATTTAAATACATATGTAATAATATACTTTATTTCATTTTTAAATTCATTCATTCATATAATTTTCATCAGTTATATAATATATAGGTAGGTATTTAAATATGTACTTAGTTAATTTCCTTGATTTAATTTTTACGTGGTTTCAATTAATTTTGTGTAATTAAAATGCAGAGCAAATGATATTTTATAAGGGTATTTAAATAATAAATATATATTATATACCCATAGGTATGATTTTTTTTAATCTTATTAGGTCTAAAAGGTGCTTATAATTTTTTATGATTCCATACAAAGATATTTTTGGTGTAATATAGAATACGTACTGCATTTTGCTGTTTCAACGTATTACTCAAGATTCTATTGATTTTTTTTTAAATTATAAGGTCATAGTCAAAAGTATTACTAAACAATTCAATAATACTAGATACCTATAATTTGTCGGCTTGATAACCTCTGGGTCGGTTCACGTTTCGGAGGGCCATGTTTCGGGAATATCAGGCTAACATCCATTGTGAAGCTGTCTCAATGAAAGGACAGCAGCCTTTTTATGGAACCCGCTGTATAAGTACTATCGCCATTGACGTGCTATTTTGAAAGAGATAAATGCATACTATCATAATACCTACTTCCAACACGCAAACTGCATACTAATTAATTTGAATCTTTATTAGCAATTATTATTATTTTATAATAATAATTGTGAATATTTTAAGATAGATAGATTATATTAAATTAATACAACAAATATGTGATACTGTATATCAAAATCATTTATAATTTGATTTTAAGATAAAAATAAATTTCGTTTTATTAGTCCGAAAAACATTATTAGCTATTACCCTACCTTGCAGTTAGGGATTGAAATACCGAATGAAAATGTCAATACTGGTTTTTCGGTGTTTCTTATTGAATACCGGTATTTCTTAAACATTAAAAAAACAGAAGTAGGTGCTTATCAATAAATACAGCTATTATTTTTTTTTAAATATTATTTTATAGCAAAAACCTAGACATCTACCATTTATTATGTAGACATTTAAAAATATGTATTGATCATAATTGTAGAACTAGTGATTTTGTACAAATAATTTGAATATATTGATAATTTTAACTAAAGCCCTCAAAAGTTCATCAAGTGCAAATAAGTCTGGCTGCAGGAAAAGCTTCATAAATTCAACGCTTGTACAGTCATCAATAATTATGGAATAATTGAACATTTTTGTCATGGATGTTTTCTATTTACGAAATAATATTTTGATAATTCATCGCGACAATTACTTATATAAAAATATTTGATTAAATTGGTTTTATTATTTTTTCACTTCTGTTGGATTAACTCAATATATTTGCATTTTAGCAGAACATAACTTACAAATTCATATTCAAAAACGTAAACGAGTGTATTTTCTTAATACCAAAAATTCCGGTATTTTGGATTTTAAAAAGCGGTATTTCGGTATTGATAAATATTGAAATAGCGGTATTGCAATCCCTACTTGCAGTGGCACGTTTGATGGCGCAGAGATCTGACACATTAAAATGAATAATATTTTAGATTTTAGTATAATTTGAGATTCCTTTTTCTGACGAATCGATTGCATCACCTGCGTCAAAGAAAATCGCTGCTGCTAACTTGTATAATGTTTAATATTATAAAAGCTTATATATCTTACCTACAATAAAGAAATAACAAAATAGATACCTTATAGGTTACCTTAATGTTAAATACGTTAGTATTAACATATTTATTAAATGAAGCAAAATTTTTCAATTTTTTCTTCTTTCCAACGTTATTACACCCATAATGGATTTTACAAATTTCTATTTTATATAAAATCTAATACTCACATAAACCGGGATGTGTCCAACTCTATCCCTATAGTTATACCAATATGTTACTTCCTGGTATTTATTTTTCAATCGACCAGTATGCTTAGATGCAGAGCACGGGCAGAATAAGATGAGCGAATGGCTAGCAATCATTCCTTGTTACTGGAAATATAATATGTGGTAACTACAAAACTCTCGGTTCTAAGATACGGAAATGAAAAGATAAACATTTACGGATGCATGGAAAGATGTTTATTTTCTTATTTTTGAAATTTCTTAGGGTTGATAAGGTTACTTTGGGGTTTTTTAAAATAATCTTTTCTCTGTTGCGGGAAATAGTAAAAAAAACGCATATAATTTTCATGATGTAGAAAACGTTTTAAGTTATATCAATACAAATATTTTATATATCGTAACAAAAATTAGATATGGAGGCGTTACGATTTTTTGCGATAATGCATACATAGACGTATTAAAAATATCAAATATATTTATATATAAAAAAATCTACGTCACTGTTCCACTCCCATTCCTGAATTGGTATCAAAACACCGTGAAAGGAAAATTCGCATATTATCCGCCGCTCTTTATTTATACGTGATACGTTTTCTCTTTTTGTGTTTTATTTGTCTGAATATAATGCTGCTGCGGTCCTGGTGTGATTTCTCTATTATTTTTTTTGCCAAAGAGATTATATTTTGTTGGCTATCGTGCTGTGGTGGAAATGATGACCTCTGAATGATGTAGAGTGTGAGTGTTATCAATATTAATTAACCTATGGTCATTATTTGACAAGTCATCAAGTCACACATGTATAAAGCCATTTACATGTGTTAAATACGCATAATTATACCGCTCAAAACAACATGTTCATCGTTTACCTGTGGTTGTGTAGTGATTCTTGGGTATCACTGTCACTTTCATAATTATTATTATATTCGCTATAGTTATGATAATAAAGAAAAATCTTTACTGAATGGCAAAATTATAAGTCTAATATATAATAATATTTCCGTTTCCTTATATCTTTCTCCTTAGCTTCTCTTTAAAAAGTTATGTTTATGAATATTACAAAATATGTAGGCTTTCACTGTTATTCAAAGACTTACCACCACGAAAACTTGAATGAATCGTCTTGCAACTTATCAGGTCATGCCAGCATCCCGCAGCTCTACCATAATATTATACTCTGTGGATAGCACCTATTTAATGGCCCTTCAGAATGCCATAATATAGTCAGCTTGAAGAAAAATCAGATCAGACTCCCACTTTTGCTATTCAGCATCATTCTTATGAAGCCAAATGGCAAAACTTAGATCACTAAACCTATTTTTATGGAAATATACAATGTTTTTATATGTTTCATATTATTTATTATTCTTAATTTTTGATAGAATGATACGTTATTAGAAATTGAACATAAGCTAATTATTTTTATTTATCGTCAACCATGAGCGTGTAAAAGAAAAAGTAAAAAATAGGTATTTGGAAGTATGCTGATAATATAATACTTTAATAAAGATGTGAACGTGTAGATATTAATCGTGAGGTAATGATGTATCGGTTAGATCGATATGATGAAGAGATTAATTATAATAATGCACTGAGAGACTTGATTCAAATGGAATAACGGATGTACTATGTCGAGTGAAGAATCCGCGACAATAGAAGCACCTACGTCTCGTGACGGACTCGATGAATAGAGTGTTTAGTTCATGGGTTGTTTTTCTTATTGATATTAATGCACTACATATTATATTACCATAGATATTGTCGTAATTCTCAATCAAAACAAAGACAAACTTTTTTTATAACAAAACCTACATATTAAAGTGTGTCACTAATTTAATGCAGAGTAACATGATCGCTACAGGTACACTAAAAAACGATACGTTTTACTATGTGTATAATTTCCAATCATTTTCGTCTACAATTATTTACAATCCGTATATACTGGCAAATATTAATTTTCATGTTCCCACCAATATCACTTGTAACTCTATATTTAATTTTGCTGTGTATCGTGCGATTAACTTATTAGATGGCACCATAAAGCTTGATTTATTTTATGTTAACTATAATTATCATGTTTGTGGACGTGTTAAATAGGTTAAATTTATAATTGAAGACACAAGTGGATGGAGGTGTTATGTTACATTTTATGACAAAGTCTTTTTATTGCGTGGATGAAGGTGTTATGTACCCATCTTTCATGTGGATGAATCAAACATCTTAAAATAATCATTGGTCTGGCATTACGGCAAGGGATGAAGGGACTATGTTACTTAATTTTCTTTAGTTTTAGTTTTATTTTGTTATTTTCTCTAGTGGACGTAGGTGTCATGTACTTACACGTTTTAATAAATAAATTACACATTTGAAGATTTTAACAAACTATTTCTTTCGTTAGTAAAATTGTGTAATCCTTAGTTACCACTTGAATACATCACTAGTTAAATTATCCTCAACTGACAAAAATACACCAAAAAAACTTTGACCTCAATTTACTCAAAATTTTGATTTTGTAACATAACTCCTTCATCCACTTGTGTTTTCAATTGTATTTATCATTTTACTTTAATATCTACATAAGCAGATACTTTTTTTTTGTTATATTGGTTGTTATTTGTAATTAAGTAATTTTTGTAATTTGTATTTATTATGTATTATGGCGCATTGGCTAATCGCTGTAATACTGTTTTTTTAAATAAAAAAATAAATATTTTTTTCTTCAAATTTAGGTTAGTTTGGTTTATACCTGAATAACTGTAAACTATTTTGACATTACTGTTCTCCTAACTTAAGTTTTTTACGGATGAGGCGATTTCCTTTAAATTCAGTCAAACAGCGGGGCGTTATTCAAGTTTTTAGTTTTTTTAGTTTTTCTGATACGTTGTAGAACTTTTTCAATTTACAGTCGGCGTTTCGACAAGTGCGATGTCTCATTCATCCCAGCGCAAACAGATAAAGATAGTAATTTAAAAGTTGGTCCCCAGAAAAGTTACGCCGAACTTTTACGGGAGACTTAATTTTGAAGAGAATTTCGTGAAATTATTATTACACCGAACTAACGAAAAAGTCTGTTTTAGATATTGTAGATGACATCTACTATATGTCATTCTAGGGTTACAATCTGCAATACTCATATGGAAGTATTTAATTAGGTAATGGAAATGTTTTTTTAAGTGCACTTTAAAGTGTTATTATACTTAATTACATCAATTTATTAACACAATCTCTGCTTACCTATTAATATTTAATTACCACATTTAAATATCATGTTAATTATATATAATGACCAGGTAATGCAAATGCACCAGTCGCGTTGTCAGCATTATTTAATGAGTTAATATTGTTATTCACTTAAAATATCTTGTTAGAAATCCATTGTAAATATAAGTCGAAAACACTGGCATACTGTGAGCCCGGAATGGTATCGCCACTTTTTTACTCAAGCATCAAGTATGAATGCGTGTCATCTAAATAATGTATGCACTTATTATAGTAAGCCTCAGGCGTGTAGCGGTTATCGGCGCCGCCATGTAGTGTTCCTGAAAAACCCTAGTTTTTAAAGACTTTTATAGTCAGACTAGAATGATCTACAATATTTATATAATATAAATTATTCGTAATAATGTAATACATAGTTACACGAAATCATACACGCGGGGACAATCGTGTAATAAAGCTACCGAACAAACTGTCCTCTATCTTTATCTTGTTTTTTTTTTAAAAACATTTTCAGTTCTACGTATAACCTGGTTTCTTTTTAGTAAAAATGGTTCTTTGTCTTAAGTAGCGCAATCCCTCCCGCGGGCCACATAACAATTTCCGCTCTAAAATCACGATTTTGCTCATACATCTCGTGATTCTCATGTAGTTAAAACCTTAATCTTTTCGTTTCCTGCTACATGCATTTTAAATTTTCTAGACCTCCATCACAGAGTAAAATAAGCTGAGAATAATTACGTATTTAAAATTTGTAAATGAAAGTTTTTTTTTCCATTATATTATGATACGTTTATATAAATAATGTACTTACCGAAATACAGTGTTAAAATAATACGTTATTTTTAAATCATTTTAGGGTATATTTAGACATAAAAATTGTCAAACAAAAATAACAACCTTGGATTATTGCAGTGATTTCCAACCAGGGGTTGATTAGAATTCGCAAGGCCTTGGCAAAAAAAGTGTATTTTTCATAAGAAAAGTATTTCACCTACTATTTGTAAATAATGGAGCATATTGATACCTTTCTTAAATACTGAATTATAGTTATTATTGAATAAGCAGTAGTTTTACCAGAATAGGAAATTTTTGTAACGTCGAGAAATGAAGGAATTCAAATTAATAAAAGAATGCGAAAATTTTGATAGTATATCCCCTGGATCTGATAATTGTTTCTCATACGGCTCTTACATTTTACAATAACTTATGGATGTATATATATGTACAATAATTTGATGATTTTCTTTGTATGTAGGTACGTAATTATGTACGTAATATAGCCACGTTGAAATAGTAAAATGTAGTAGGCGATGATTTTACTTACAAATTGAAGATTGAAAATAGCAAGTGGTTCAAAGATGTTGAATCTTCTAGATGGTCTTCTGATCAGAATCAGAAGTGTATAAAAATATCAGAAGCAAGTTCCAGTTTATCATAAGTAAGTAGGTGCGTAATAATATAGAGTTTGTTTGAAAGTTAATGGTTCTTTTTTGCCATACATCCTTTTGTTTAGACTCTATAAGCCTATAACTATATATCGTCTCTGTTCTGGCAGAACACACTAACTGGAGAATACTAGTTTTGAGTAATTTGACTTTGAAGTTGTTAAAATCTTTGAAATGGTCTATCATGTGAGTTTATTAAGTAATCGTAAAAAGGATGACTTTAAAATAAAGACTGTTTATTTATTAAGAAGGTTTCCAGACGGTAAAGTTTGAAATAAGGAACATTTTGGTATAACTAACTCAATATGTCATTTTTTTCGAAATAGTGTCTTCCGCCAGAACAGTAACAATATATAATACAAGGGTTTCTTTAACATCTTTGAAGGTGTGGAATTTTTTGCTTTATGTTCACACGTCAGTCTCTGAAATTTTATTAATAGTTTCAAGGCTTTTGCTTATCAAAACTGCTTGGAAATCTCTGGGTATTTATATACGGTCATCTATTGTTCTATGTATTACTACTTAGTATGATAACTTCCGCCGCTAGCTTCGTAGTAGAATAGTAATATATTCTATTATATAAGATTTACCTAATGTTTACATATCTCTCATATTACTTCACATTACATAGCTATGAGAAAATTTCTCGTAATATAACATGTGGAATATACGGTATCATAATATATTACTAGGGATTATAAGTGTATTATAAACTTGACTGTTACAATAATTTTTATTTTTGTCTCGTAGTATATAATTCATTAAACCGAATAAGGTAGATAATATATTATTTTTGATTTGATAAATAAAGTATTTTATTTTTAAATTAAATAACTCCTGATTGGTGGATGATGTTTTATCACTAAATTAAAGCTACCAAAATCCTTAATAAAATGTTAAACTATGTAGTTGATTGTAATTAAAATATTTTACGATTAAGGTAAGAATTTGATTATACCTATAATCAAAATAAAAACTACGAAATATAATCTTTCTCACAAAAGACATTAAACTAAAAAAATCAATCAGATCAAACCTTTTAGTAATTCTAAAAAATAAATTTGAAAACGTCTATCAAAAATTTGAGCGATTTTTTCATTACATCAGATGGCATTTGAATATTTTCTTCTTAAAAATGTATACACAATGTGATGTCAAAATACGGAAAGATTTTTTTCGTCATATTTTTGAAAAGAATTTGTATCTAGGAAAGTGGTGAAAGTCTTGCGTATAGAAATAAATTATTTGGTTTGTAAAAATATGTGGGCAATAATTATTATATTTATTATGTAAATAATAATTAACACATAATATTTTAAATGGAAAAAATATTTAAATCTTATGCAAAATATAATAAAGTCTTAAGTTATCTTACATTAGACGGAAAGTTTCCATGTTGGATTTCAATTAGAGGTTGGGTGTAATTAATTACAACTAAACTTAGATTTACAATTTTACTATAAGTATTTATTTAAGTAATTAAATAAATAAGTATTTAAAGCACAACATTAATTATTATAAAACATGCCAAGTTAAAGCTAATGAGTGGCTACCGTTTTCTGGTTCCGGAAACATGGTGGAATGAATTTACATGCTTAGTTTGGAATTAATTAAAAATATTTATGGATTTATGGTGTTTACATATCTATGGATTTAAAAATCAACTAGGTATGTTATGTCATTAAAACGAATTGCCCTTCATAATAATTAATTAGTAAAAATGGACTAAATGAATTACTATACATAAAAACGGCAACGATAAGCATTTTTACAAAAACAAAAATTCAATTTTGTCCTTTATTTTAAAAATTGTAATCTTTCATGAAATAAAGGATTTTGAGAGAAACTTTTAATAACGGGTGAAAAGGTTGATTGTACTGACGATTTTTTTGATAGAAGAACTTTTACTAATACAATTACATTTTTTACTATAAATGTACCTACCGAAATACTTTAAGAACTTGGTAGGTACCTACCTACATACAAATTTAGTTTTTTTTAGTTTTGCATTTCTCTATCTCTCTCCCGATGTTATTTAAAGTTTTTCACACAATTTTCAGAACTAGTCCGAAATTGGTAATATCAATAAAATTGGGTTAGCAATAACGGTATATTTGACATACTCCGCTTGCGTGAGGATGAATTTGGGTTGACATTTTTATATGAATTTCTAAAATCGGTAATAGCACATTCGGTGTATCTACTTCCATGTACATTTTATATTTTTGATGTTTTATGTTTGAATATTGCTAATGCTATGACATGTATAATTGTAGTAAGTTTGTTAGGTGAAAAATAAATAAATTTTAATTAGAAATTGAAATATAAACGACAAAATTATAGTGCTTTTAAAAACAATGCTTAATTTTAAATTCTACGTTATTAAAACTATAGCCCAAAATAATAAATACGAACATGAATGATATTTTATTCAAAAAGCTCGCTCTATAAAAAATAACGTCGCCATACGTGCTTGGCTGTATCGCTTCCTCCCGAACGGAGGTTGCGGGTAAAAAGGACATCCCAGGTGTTTCAATAACGCAGGAATTTTCATGCAAGGATTTCAATATGAGTCTGACGAGACGCAGACAGGAAGAACAAAGAAAGCTTCCGGGGAAAGCTGCTTCACGCACAAACAAATCTAATAGAATTCTTTTGACAACCGATATCATGTTTTGGGATATAGAAACTACGCAGATCGGAAAAGTGGGCTCGGGCTCAGGCTGAACTTGAATTTAACGGGTTTTCAAGATTATATATATAAAAAAATATTCACATTAGGTTGGTGCTGTATAAGAATGTATTTAAATATTTTTTTAAAATAGTAACTTTATAAAGGAACCAAAAGGGAAAGATATTTTTCTAAGAGTAACCATTGCGATTTACATTTTAATTTATTAACAATTGAATTTATCACAGAATATTTTGAATAAATATTAAGGTAAATTGATGCAAATTCACAAAAACCGTCAAGCACATTTTAAGATTGTAAATAGAATATTTTCGTTTAGGAAACACATTAGTAAACAATTAGATAAAGCAAATAGCGAAATAAGATGTCCTTAGCATATATTTTAAACTATATCAATAATAACTGTTCACACGTAAAAATAATGATTGTCTCGTCAAACTCATTATTTAAGAGTAAGCGAGACGCGAAGTTGTCATTGTACGGTACTATTTGACATGTCGTAAAAATTGGATAACCTAAAAATGAGTTTGCGTGGTGTAGTTCGTTTTTTACCGACAGGTTCGCCACTATCGTCCTAAGGTGCAGGCGGAAATATCATACAGTCCAATAGTCGCATGAAATTCGGAAGCTTCTGAACTTTTTTGATCCATGCATGCAATCTTGCAATTTGCACGATAATACGTGTTTACATACTGTCATACATGCACGTGTATTATTAAAATTAACAAAAAATCATGTTTAAAGTTAGTTGTAAAATATATTTAAAAAAAATAGCAGCTGATGTCGCGCAGTTTAATTATATTTAACTGACAGACGTAGCAAAAAAGTACTTACAGCATCAGAATGAAGAAAAATAGCAAAAACGTAGAAATGGAGGCTCCTGACATTGAGATAGAGGAAGTTGTTGATCTGCTCGATTTTAATTTCATTGATGTGAGCCGCTTTTTGGCCAGGAAATTAGTATATTTACATTTAAATATACATATATACCAAGCGTAGTTAATACAACGTAGTACGAATAATCACTACTTCTAATAACTTTTAGGTATCGACAAGGATACGAATAAAGTATTAATACTTTTTGCACGACATCAATAATGTCATACCGAATGATAAAGTATCCGATAACATAGGTACCGAAATCAATATCGTTATGTTACAAAAACAGTTTATTTTCATTATAAATATGTGTAGTTGTTATTGGTGTTTATGGCGCCAGAAAACATAAAATACATCAAATGAATGATGGTTTTATTTTTCGAACGCGTAAATTCGCGTAGTGAGATTTCCCTTGAAGCGTGGAAAATGTTTGGTAGAGGCACCTATTTCCTGTTTTGTTGTGAAACTTGACGTTCGGACGAGGCACCCTTTTCCACTTGCGGATATTGAAAAGGTGACGGAGAAAAACTGGAGGAAATGGAGTGATGATACGACTACAGAAAATAGTATTGAAATAGTGTAGAGCGAATATTACTTCCATGATTTCCATTGTAAAATTAGCTCTACATATTTACATACCTATACAATATTTTTTGATTTATAGCGGGTAAACTTATAACCAATATCTTGTATAATATATATTATTATGTATATGATTAATTTTCATATTTTTTTTTCACTGCCAGGGAAAAGTATCTAGTTGCGCTTTTTATAGTGAACTTTAATTGATTTCGATGGAATGATTATGAAGGTGGATGGATGCTGGGGGCGGGGCGGTGGTTATGTGTAGGATGCCAGGAACTGACCTTTTATGCTGTTGAGACTGGTTCCGTAGTCTGGTCGCACTGTACTGTTTTGGGTCACTCGGTGCGCGGAACTTGACGGTCATAAATGGTTTATGTTATAAGTGTACGGTTTATGAATAACAAGTGCCGTTATCATGATTGACTTGCCAGGTGTTCAGAATTATCGCTTGGACGTCGGTCACACTATATCAAGTTGACCCGACCGTGGTCTAGGAATAAGCTTTGAATCAATCTGTATGCGATTTGAATTACTCGCGACGATCTAGCTGTAACAAGTCTAGACGCGCCCGTTATCTTGAGGTAACTGAATGTTAATCAATCACGGTCGACTGATGACCCATAACTACTGGTCGTCTAGACTTGCGACAATAACTGAGGATCTGAGGCATGAAGGAAATAAAGGGATGAGGATGACCATAATTGGGCCAACCAGTATCTCCTAGCTTCATGAATAATTGCGACGTATGCGAATAGCTTTTCGCAAATGTAGGTTGTTGGATTTCTAAAAAAATAATCTAAAACATTCGTGTATTTTTCTGTAAACATTGATTCAAAGATTCGTGTTTCACTTTTTGGAGTTTCACAGTTTTTATGTAGGTATGTTTGATCATGAAGAACCAACAGTTGCTGAAAGATGAAAACTGATTTTTATAGATAAGTGCACCTCTCATAATAATATAATGTCTCAATTATTTAAAGTCAATTTTCATCAAATATGTTAACTCAGTGAGGTACTTAATAACCGAATAGTCCGTGATGGAGAAACATCTGGAATAGGCCAAGACTTACTAAAAATAATGGTATTTATAAATTATAAATTATTAAATTAAGTAAATTGTGGACGAAGAATGATATTAAACCCAAAAACTAGACAGAAAACCACACACTAAATAAGCTGAAGATCTATAAAAATAAAATATTTTCTTGATATCATTTAAAAATTTTATCGGTTGTAAGTAAAGTTACAATAAAATGTACCCCTGCTAATAGCACAATTAAAGTATCCAAGCTAATCCAGTAAGTTGTTGCACTTACATAGTAAGAGGTTTCTACCGCTAATTAGCGGTGTTAACCATTTATAACACTACATTAAACTTTAATTTAAAGTGTGTGTGTGTGTGTATATCTCATTATATTTTATTGTAACTTCAAGAAAATTTGCTCTAATGCAAGTTATATAGCGTCTTATTTTTTCCACTCACGATATTTTATACATGTTTTATTTTGTTTAGTAATGGGGGTGTTTTAATAAATTTATTAATTTATTAATTTAATATTTTCTTTTTCGTCGTTAGGTATATTATGCACTATAATTTTATATTGGTACTATTTATTATTAAATGCGGTACATATTGTAATTATGACTATCACGTGCTATATGTGTCTTAAGAGAGTTTACATTTGGTAGGTCCTTTCTTCAAACTAATAAGATTATATCATCCTGGAATGTCTCTCAATACTATCTACTACTGATTTAAATAAAAATAAAATAATGCGATAACTTAGGGTTTCCAATCCCGGGATCCTGAGCTATTTTCGATACCTATGAATCCCGGGATTGATAAACATAATCCCGAAACTTTCGGGATTGATTTCTTTATCATTTTTTATGGAAAATAAAATAAAAACGAAAATATAACAGAAAAAATACTTTTAATAACAAATAACTACATTAGAAATAAACTGAGTTTGAATGAAGTTTGATTTATACCCATGTGTAAGTTGTCGATTCATTTTATATTGTAAAAATACAAAAAAAATTATAAACAACGGAAAAAAATGCCAATCCCGGGATTGTCAAATTGTAATCCCGAAATCCCGGGATCAGAATTTTGGCTCGGGATTGGATTCCCTAGCGATAAGCATGTAGGTACTTTTGATATTGAAGTAATCATAATTATCAAAGCCAGTCTTACAAAGTCATTGTTAGTAATAAAATTCTTATTGGTATATTTACAGAGCAATAGATACTATTAAAAATGGTATACCATATCAAAAAGCTCCGCTATAAAACAGAGAGCTTTACAACCGCTAAAAGTTAATCTTAAGATAAACTTTTATGCGAGTGTTCATATCGACTTGTATTTCAAGATATAATCGAGTTTTCATAAGAAATTAAGAAAACTTATAAATATGATACGTGAGCTTTGCACGGCAGTATTATAGTCATGTATGGTCTATCTCAGTGCATGGCGTCGATGTTTCAGATGCAAGTATCATGCATTCGCTCACAGATGTCGTTATATAGAAATAATTTAACGCGTGCAGCGGGTCTTATAGTCCCTTTTGGGGTTGTGTACACGATTAGTATTGGTGGTGAACATTTTATTGAATGGTATAAAGATAAGATGTAAGATCACATTATACCTGCGCATTGGTTGTAAAAATTATAACATTTTATTAACAAAATGTTTGTAGGAACTTCAAACTTAATATTTAATAGCAACCAGAAACTCAAACCCAGAGAGTTACGTATATGGTCAAGTCCGGAGCATGTAACAATAAAATTGAAAATGCGGAAGCTTTTAGCATGGCGTTGATACGATCTAGGGGTAGATATAGACCGAAGTGGATCAGAATGCATGAAATCCTTTTTATTTATAATAAATCTTAATTAGGTATGGTCCCAATATTGAAGCTCGATTTGATATAAATAAAAAGGATTTCAAGTTATACACATTTATATTTTTATAAAAATCGATGTTTTTTTTTTTTAAATAAATATAAAACATATTAAAACTATGAAAATATCTTCATTAAAATATAGAAATCTTAATAAACTAAATTTTAATAATAATACATATTTAATAATAAAATGGGAACCTTTAACAAATTCACATTTTATAAAACAAAATTAATTGTAAGTTTATCTTTGACTTAAAATAAAAAATATTTTTCTTTTTAATGTTTTCAGAT
Organism: Rhyacophila brunnea; assembly: GCF_057557595.1. Lineage (NCBI taxonomy): Eukaryota > Metazoa > Arthropoda > Insecta > Trichoptera > Rhyacophilidae > Rhyacophila > Rhyacophila brunnea. The sequence continues at coordinate 28,487,388 of NW_028233350.1, forward strand.
ACATATTTATTAATTAATACAGTTGAAATTTTAAATTATCAAAAAAATGTCTCAAATTGCAAGCTTCGTATTTTTCCGGTAGGTGCCTCTGGTAGGTAAAGACTTCGCCTTAAATATTAGCTGGTAGGTACAATGATTCCGTGTATGTCGGCTTTGCAAAATAATATCAAGAGATATTTTTTTATAAATCCAAAGCACTGAGCACTAAACTTAATATAATAAAATTTTCTCTTTCAATTTTATGCGTTCAAATATAATATGTTTAATTTATTTATTGTAGCATTATCTAAGTCCAAGTCATATGGATACTGCGTATTGTGAACTTATTTTAGATGTTCACATCAGCGCAAATAAAATAAGATCGTCGAGTTTAATATAATATGCAAACATAAACATTAAAAATAAGAAAATTATTTGGTTATTTGAGTGATCACGTGTTGATAAAAATACACTAAAAATACCCTTGTGAATAGACTTTGCACTATAAATATAACAAAAGGATATAAACTTCAAGCAATATTGTTATATTATTATGGTTTTTAATCTGAGCCAATGGTTTGCGTTGAGTGCCACGGTTTATGGGACAGTAATTTGGCGAGTGTCGGTAGCAAGAGCCGGATTAGGCTTGCATTACTGGCAAAGGATTAATTCCGTCTGCTTCAGATTCACCTACACTCCATCCGAGAGACTGTACTCGACGACTCGTATGATCCTGCAGGGCCGGATCGGCATTTAGTAAAATAATATTGCTTGTAACTATAAGCAAAATTGCATATTTATTGGTTTACATAAATGACTTTACAAGCACGGGCACTGAACTAAGCCTTCAATATATTGTTTTGTTTTATGATGATCTGTATTCATAAGTTTATATTCTAATAAAATATAACTGTTGATTGTAAAATATATTATATTGTGAAACATGTCTCCTTATTTACTCTCCGCATTATCTACACTCGTCTATGACATTTGGTTTTATATGCTCTTCGTAAAAAGTAGAGTTTGGCTCCTACGAGTTTCATGTCGCATCAGTTTTTGTAATGTTATATTTTTTAAATATCAAACTACCAATATTCAATAAGTAACTGGAAATAACGCTACAGTTAACTACAGCAAGTAAGCCTACGTCTACTTTATTCTTTGTTTTTTTTGAACATTAAAATAATATTTTCCTTTTAAATTCTAAATATGACTTAAGAGCATACTTCAGTAAAACGGCAAATAATTTTATATATTAAATAACTATAGGTGCGACGAAATTTTGGACTCGCTGGCAATTGGAGAGCGAAAGTCGAGCTGTGAACACGTCAATTTGTTTCGTGATGGCCGTTTCGTCGGGGGTATTAATTCCTAAATCGTCTTAAGATGACTAAAAAACGTTACCCATTTACTTGAAAAAGAAAACATGTCAATGAATATGTTATTATTGTTACAAATATAACAATAAACAGAACATTAAATGGACGCATGTTGAATTTTTATGAAAAATTATATTTCGTTTGGCTCGCGTCATTTGCACACTCCGCGCATCGCCTAGTCACGATCTTTTTAGACCATGCCTCAACTGAGGTATAGCCTTAACTGAATAATATATTGCGATAGCTATGTACGTAGTCAAACGATTGCTGTGAACACCGCTAAATTGTATTACTATGTTATATTCGTGAAAATTTTTAATTTATTAAAATATTTTAAAGCAACCATAGTAAAATGAGTGAAAATAGATATTGAAACTATATTTCTTCTTACTCCGGAGCTTTCTAATACGTAGGTTCAAATGGCGGCTGAGAAGATATTATGTATCTGCCCTTATATTTATGAGCCCAAGTTTGCCAGTTAAACGGATTACGATTCATGTAAGTATATCGAATAGTAAACTTCTAGACTTATAGACTCATATTATGCAGTTTGTATAGAGAAAAGATAGAGTACCCTCTTACCGATAACGTAATTAGACTTTGTAGATGATTTCTTTTTCGACAAAGTTTATATCTTTTGTTGAAGACTTTTTGTATGTTTTATGGATTGCTGTTTTATTGTGCCTTGTTATGTATCATATTATTTGAAATGTTATAATAATAAAGCATTGAAAACTTCACAGTTTTCTTCGAAAGGATGTGACAACCTAGCGGATAATACAGAAATGTAATTTTTTTAAAAATACATATACACATATTCAAAATGTAATATAAAACAATGATAACCAATCGTTTTGGTGATACTTTGAGAAGGTATCTAAAACCATAACTTTGTAGCTAGCTCCCTTTTGTAATTGTAAACTAACCGGTATTAATACCGGTATTTCTTAAACATTAAAAAAAACAGAAGTAGGTGCTTATCAATAAATAAAAGCAATTAAAATCTTTTTATAAATGTTATTTTATAGCAAAAACCTACATAGCTACATTTATTATGTTGACATTTAAAAATATGTATTGATCATAATTATTGTAGAACTAGTGATTTTTTACAAATAATTTGAATATATTGATAATTTTAACTAAAGCCCTCAAAAGTTCATCAAGAAATGCAAATAAGTCCGGCTGCAGTAAAAGATTCTTATATTCAACACTTGTACAGTCATCAATAATTATAGAATAATTGAACATTTTTATCACGGATGTTTTCTATTTCAAAATAATATAATGATAATTTGTAAAATATATTTGATGAAATTTGTTTTATTATTTTTTCACCTCTGTTGGATTCACTCAATATATTTGCATTTAGCAGCACATAACTTGTAATTAATTTTCAAAAACGTAAACGACTGTGCTTTTTTAATATCGAAAATTCCGGTATTTTGGATTTTTAAAACGGAATACCGGTTTTTTGAAATAGCGGTATTGTAAGCCCTACTTATAATAACATTAGTGTACAATGTTGGTAAGTACTGCCAACATGTCTGCCCATTGTTCTTTGCGAGATTTAACGCTAAAAGTGAGTATGTCACAAAATGTCGGCCAATTTAAACATCAAAATGTCGCTGTGTGGTACCATAGAGTAGACGGACTTATCGTAAATAACACGCGCTGCTGCCGATAAACTCACCCCTGGCCTTTCACCAAAAAACGACCCGTACTGGAAACAAAAAAGTGTCCTAAATCCATGTTTTTTTAATCAAATGGATTGCTTAATGTGTATCTAACGTCTTATGTAAATCGTTGTGGACACAATGTACGTAGGTAACTAGATTTAGTTTTTTTTATTGAATTCACTATTTCCTTGTTGCTTACGAATAACATTATACTGGAAAGAAAATCTTAATAATACTAAATGTATAAACGATTGCGAAACAGTAATCCTCACAATCATTTTGTTGACGTAATACATATTATATTACTAATTTTTAACTTTATCATAAATTGACCAAAAATACTACAATTTGACTCACGAGTTACAAAATTGTAACATCGTTTTGATGTACGTGCATGACGTGTGGGAAAGGGGTGTGTTATTAAATAAAAAGGATTTGAAATTATAATATAAGTACATTTGAATTGTGTAGTAAAGTCGATGTTTTTTTAAATTAAATATAAAATACAGTAATTCCATGAATTATTAAAATATCTTTATGAAAGCTCAGAAAAAGCTTATTAATATACTTTATTACCTTAATTAATACCTACATTTAATTAATATTATACATATCCATAAGTCAATAAGTAATAATTAGATGTGACCCCTTAACCAAGGCACACTATACTATTTTTTTTAGAAATATTATCGATAAATTGAATTAAATTTCAAGTTTCATTTTTACCGCTAGGTGCCACTAGATATTTTATCATCCTTCTAGTAGGATGGGAATACGTACATAAGGTCAACGAAAGCCACATTCTAGATTTTCATATATATATATATATTATATATATATATAAAGCCACACCATAGTTCTCACATAGTGTTAAATACAAAAATTCAAATTTAATTAATTTAAAGGAAAACTCGCGAAAATAAAAGTATAATGGGGAAAGAAAATACTTATATTTTTATCAAGAGATATTGGGAGCCGCAATTAACCCAATGAAGAGCCGCATTTGGCCACGTATGTTCTAATCTATAAATTTACATACCTACTCGTAGACTGATTGGACAATAAATACTTTTGCAGCATTTTTAATACGTTATACACAGTTTCCGCAAACGAAGATGTTATATTATAAAAAGAGGTGTGTTTGCGTTATTGTTATTCCTTATGAAATGTAAGTAAATATGTCGGTCACAAAAAGCTAACAAACAAGATACGTTCACTCTGTGAAAAAATATATTAATTGAAAAGTAATAAAAAATGCCTTCAAATATCATTTTTAGGTGATTTGGAAGTTGAACATTAGCAGATAGAAACGCTGAATCGAGATAGCATTGTGCGAAAATAAGAGAGATAGGCCGCTTGAGTGAGTTTTCGTAGCGGCCCATTGTACGCAGACAGTGGGGAACATCTGATGGCTTTATACAGATCGTGTCATACAGGGGTGTTACTTGTATGACGATATGATACATGAGTCACGTGACGACCGGTCAGTGGTGGACATGCGCACACTTTGTGGAACTGCTGTCTAATATTCTATATAATAATAATCATAGAAAAATTAAGCTTTTTGAGAAAGATAGTAACCTTTTAAAATCATGTAAGTTCATCCTAGTTTGACAAGGATTGTGTTTACCGAACTGCGGGTTAACTGTAGTGAAAAAATCTCAAAAAAAAAGTTTTTATCACAATCGCTATTTTCGCACTACAAATATAATACTTCAATACATAAATATGCTAAACTAACCTCGATAGCCGCCGATAACAGTCTTATGTATAGAATAGATGCGTTGGAATAGTTTGGAATATCATCTTCTTTCTGCTACGTAAGTATAGCATTGATCATTTCTTGTATAATGACCTGGAGCATACTGTACTTTTATCATCCAACGAGGTAATGTAGGTTTATGGTTTTGATGATAGACATAATTTTTCTTTTCTTTCCCATTCATTTGAAGACGTAAGCATTAAGGCAATACTTCAGCTGGGGTACGGTCTAAAACGATCGTGACTATGCGACGCAAAGATTGTGCAAATGACGCGTGCAGAACAAAACATAATTTATCATAAAAAGTCAACATGCGTCCACTTAATGTTATGTTTATTGTTATATTACTAATAATAATAATATATTCATTGACATGTTTTCTTTTTCTAGTAAATGGGTGACGTTTTTAGTCATCTTTACACGATTTAAGAATTAATTCCCCCGTCGCCATCACAAAACAAATTGACGTGTTCACAGCTCGTTTCGCTCTCCAATTGCCAGCCAGTCCGAAATTTCGTCGCACCTATAGTTGAAAATTATTTGACATTTCACTGAAGTACCGTCTTAAACACCATCAGTTATATCGAGGAATTTTGAGGATATGTATATACCTACTTACACTACAAACTTACCGAAAGCTTAAACTTTACGTAATAATTCGTTGGATGGCCTCCTTTTAACGGCCCACGTGCTCGTCGTAGGTCAAAATTGAGTTTTTATTGTATTTTCAAACCATGATCCTGGACACTTCTTAAACGTTGTAGATAATCTATTTATATAATTTTGAAGCCTTATTATCCTTTATAGTTATTTTAAACATTTGATGACTGCATAAAGTATTTTTGTTACATAAAATAGTATTCTTTTAAACCTCTCGCTCTAATGTTTTAGAATATAGTCATATTTCGGTAGATAACTGTGCAGTGGTGTTAAGATTTTTTACATTTATTAATTTTTAAACGCATTTATAAAACCATTAGTATAATTTATTACGAGATAATTTTTGTGAAATATTCACGATAAAAAATTATATTGATAATCTCTGTGATCCCAAATTTGACAAGAATTAGGCATTTTATTATTCAAAAAATCGGCAAGATTAACACATTTGAAGATGATTCTAAAGATAATTATTATAAGCTATGTCTTTGACCATTCAACTGTGATAAACATCTTATGAATAATGATCGCTTTATAATAATTATTGACCTAAGAATAAGGTAGTGTTTTTTTGAAATAAGCCATTTCTTTTGTCATTCCCCAGTGGTAAAGCTACAGCATACGGCCGTAGCCATAAATTGACAAACGATAATTGAAGTAGGAAGTAAAATGATATTGACGCGCGTGTTTGAACATGTACCGTTAAAAAAAATAAAAAAAAATCGGTTAGGTACATATTCAAACACGCGCGTTAACATAATTTTACTCCCTACTTTAATTATAGTTTGTTAATTTATGGCTACGGCCGTATGTTGAAGCTTAACCACTAGGGAATGACAAAAGAAATGGCGTATTTAAAAAAAACCCTACCTTATTCTTAGGTCAATAATTATTATAAAGCAATCATTATTCATAAGATGTTTATCACACATAAATGGTCAAAAACATAGCTTATAATAAGTATCTTTAGAATCATCTTCAAATGTGTTAATCTTGCCGATTTTTTGAATAATAAAATGCCTAATTCTTGTCAAATTTGGGATCACAGAGATTATCAATATAATTTTTTATCGTGAATATTTTACAAAAATTATCTCGTAATAAATTATACTAATGGTTTTATAAATGCGTTTAAAAATTAATAAACGTAAAAAATCTTAACACCACTGCACAGTTATCTACCGAAATATGACTATTCTAAAACATTAGAGCGAGAGGTTTAAAAGAATACTATTTTATGTAACAAAAATACTTTATGCAGTCATCAAATGTTTAAAATAAATATAACGGATAATAAGGCTTCAAAATTATATAAATAGATTATTTACAACGTTTAAGGAGTGCCCAGGATCATGGTTTTAAAATATAATAAAAACTCAATTTTGACCTTCGACGAGCATGTCCCCCCTTTATTATCCTTTTAATAATTAAAAAAATATTTTTATTTATTTTTAATATCCTTTTTTCATGTGACAATGTTTCCATACTGTAACATTATTATCTCTGTAAGTATGAATAATATTTACAATGCTATTTGATTGGATAAACTATTGTGTGTTTAATGTTTAATCATTCGATATATTTGAAGTATTAATCATTCCGTGAATTCATAAAGTAAGTAGTAGGTTAACGATAACGCAGCTAATATCACAATACGCTAAAATTATACACATGGCGTGATTATGAAATCTGATATTAGCGACATTAAGTTTTCAATTCGTAATGAGCAGTTTGGCTGACAATTAATTTCGCCGTTCGGCTAATTTTCCAATTAGTATTTCACATTCACAATAGAGACAGCCCACGGACACGATTCAAATGCATTTTATTGGTGCTTTTCGTAATTTATTGAATTATTTATTTGAAATATTTACCTATAAATAATTAATATTATGATAATTATTAATAATAGAAACTTGTACACGTTATTGTATTCGCTTTTAGTTATGTCGTTATGTCATTCAATTTTAGCGTTTATAAGCACAAACATATAATATTATAGAGCAGCTATTAAAACGAGAGATGCAAGGAAAATTTTGGCGTAAACGAATAATTACTTATTTGGTTTGTTGTTTGTTTATAATTTTTCAGCATTACAAGCAAGTGTTATTCTGTGATGAAGTTACAAATACTTTAGAATGTAGTGACTAATGGTACACATAAAGAGAGATGTTATTTTGCAAAGGTAGCATGCTATCCGAATGGGAATGGCTGGAGCGACATTCAACTCAATGTGGAGTATCTGAGACTCATAACTGTACTCAGTCAAAACCAAATGCCGCCTATTCGATACTTGCATTCTAACAGTGCTGCTTTACGGTAGCAAATTATGGTACCTTACGAAGGCTCAGAGCAACTAAATATTGAGCTTCGAGGACAGATATTTGCGACTGATACTGGATGTGCGGTATGACTTTAGGAGCAACCAGAAGATAAGAGAATGCATCAAACAGCCTGTAAGAGAGTGAAGCAGCGACGTTGGACCTGGCTCGGTCACGTGCTTCGATTGTCAGAATAGAACTTCAATCTGGCTTGCCTGGTCTTCAAGCCAACCGGATTCTGTATGTTCTGTTGCGTTCAGGAAGGCCGCTAAATACTAAATATAGAGTGTATACGACGGAACCACAGAATGCTGGTATGACCTGGTATGACACAAGTAAACAGACTAGCGACAGAGATTCTTGGAGGCGCCGTATGGTGTCACCATGATCCAGCTAAGAGGTGGATATGGCCGAAGAAGAAGGAGAATCAATATGCGACATAAATAAAAGTATGATTATTTAATTTTGCCCTCGCGTAATGTAGTCAATGTTCACTTACGTCTTTTTGGTTTATTACTATCGGCGTAGGTATTGCCGTATTAATCGCAAATAGGGTATGTGGAAAATCCAGATAATTTCGAGATTTTAATGAATTATTTTTTTTTCTAAAAAAGATTCTGATATCGGACCCGATGTCTCGGCCGAATCGTAAGGGTATATTAATACGACCACATCAATAACATTCCAGTTAGTATAAAAAGTTCTAATCTCGTGGTATAGGTATCTACCGCCACTAGAATTCGACTTCTATATTGAGACATACACGTCACTGCGGCAGTTTCTGGAACTAGAACCGTTGCCATACCCGCCACATGCAAAAAGAGCGTGGCGTAATACATAAATCGCAAACAAAACTATGACGTAAATTTCAATATATAGAGCCGAATAGTAGGGAATGGGACGACTGGACTCCGTACAATTGGACGCCGCACTGTCGTAGACACGTATACAGATCGTAGACGAGGTATTTTAATCAGTTTCTATCTACTACTTAGTAGTTTTAATTCATTTTACTCTTAACATAATGTATTCTTTATTGCGGATTGAGAATTATCTTGCCTAAGGCTTTATATAAAATTAAAATAAAAAATTCTTTTTTCGTTGCATATTTACATTCTCACCAACTATTAAATCTTAATATAATCATTTAAATATAAATTATAATATTAAATACTTTAAAATAGTACCTATAAGTACCTAACGTCTATTTATTTTCGAATTCCGTGGCGTCCAGTTGTCCCGGTGCCAAATGGTCCTAGACCCGAATAGTATGCCCTCTAATGACTTAATGGCGATTCTGTAAGAGCGATCTATGCGGTGCGATCTTTTCACAAACAATTTTCAATAAATTGATTTATTTTATATGATGAAATTTTGGTATGTAGGTACTTATATTTTTTAAATGTGCACGGTGTCTTGACACGTGTAGATGTCGAAATATAATTTGATTTATATTACAATCGAGATCGTTAGGTGGAATCAATTTTATACATTTTAGTTACTTTTGAAATGCAATGGGTTCATTTATTGCCCTCATGTCGCGAGTAATTCTTGGAACACTTCAGTTTTACTGAAAACTTGCCGTGATTGCATTGAGCCGTTGAAAACTTCGTAATATTGTTTCTCTTTGCTTTTAGGTACTCACTTACTTTGTAATTTTATTATTATAATTCAATACTGTATACACACAAGTTTTTAGAACACAAAGCATTTCCATTCAAATACAAAACATGGAGAAATCTCAGAAATACATGGACTAAGAAAATATTAAAAAAAAAAAAAAAAAACTTGGACTGAGCGAGATTTAAAAACATGACAAAGCAGTAAACTAATCAAGTCTTGAATAATAAGTAAATAAGTAATAAGAACGGTGTAGAAATTTTTTGAGAAACTTCCCTCATAACCATCCATGAATTAAATTTAGTAGGTCTTACAATATAAGTATGTTCGGAATATGTTGTCTATATTTGAAAACATCATCAGTGGTCATATGATATAAGTATGAGGATTAGGAGCAGTGTTGCCAAATGTCATTCGAAAAAATATGCCAGACAGAATAAGAAAATAAGCTAGATGTTAGAAAAAGATTCTATATTTTTAAAACTATTGAAAAAGTGTTTAGAAACTAGCATTTAATTAATTATTAATACTGTTTTTACAAGAACAAAGTCATAAAATTAGAGTTCAGTCATCAGTTTTTAAAATTTAGTTTATTTATAAGATATAGGTAATTATTAAGCTACATATTATATGACCAATATATTGATTTTCAAGCAAATTTATAGATTTATTGTGAAAACGCTAGATGCCTATTCAAAAACGCTAGATCTGGCAAGAAAAACACTAAGTTGACAACGCTGATTAGGAAACATTCACAAGAAGAACACTCATGTCGGTATCTCAATGATTAGCAGTGGTTTTTAAACTTTGACGTTTCGCTGCACCCTCGGTGTATCTACCTTTCACGGTGCCCTAAAAATGTATATTCCTTGTTTAGCTTTTATAAACTGCCGTTTGAAAATTTAAAAAAAATAAATTTAAATCAGATTTAAGATCTTATTTTAGCTTTTCCGAGCTACCAATCAAATGTTTCACTATCACAATCGGACATAGTTTCTGTCAATCTATATCTATCAATAATGCCGATTTATGCACAGTATTTTGGACACCCAGTAACGTTTCTTTTTTAATTTAAGAAATGTATATTTTTCAAATAAAAATAGGTTATAATGATACACTCAACACTGCTAATCTGAATATAACTATTAACATTTTGTTATCGCGTGAAGTAAACAGTCTCCATTGCATATTGGTATAATAAATTATTATTGTTATCGTTGAATTGAGATTGCCTGGCTTTTTATTTTTTCGTAGAGCCAGAGCAGGGTGCTTTGGTGCACAGTTTTATATTACTGGATTAGAACATTCACCAGGTAAGGGGAAATTGTGTGTTCAAATCCTACTTGGTCAATAGGTAATGGGTATGCATATTATGTTTCTGTGATTTATCTAGATTTTGGAGTTACTTGAACTAAATAAAGTTCAATATAATTATGTGTTTTACAATCAATACCTTGATCCAAATCATTGGGTTCACCTATTTGACATTACTTTAGTGTATTGATGAATCCAATCTCAAATATAAATAAGCATTATGTATTAGGTATTACTATATTTTCACTGAAGTGGCTGTCACTCGTGTTGGTCTTGAGTACCTATATATTTCTAGTAAAATGTTGATTAAAAAGAAAACCGCAAAGGAAATCAGACAACAGGTGAATGAAGCAAAAATAAAATAACGCCCTATTGAGTTCACTACTGACCAGTGTTGCTAACTGTGTCGTTGACAAAGACATGCCAGACAGGGTACGAAAACAAGCTATTTGGCAAGAAAAAATGCTAGATTTTGCGAAAAAAGTAAATTTACTTATACTACCAAGAACGAAGTCAATACATTTCCTTTCGCGTACTTATCGAAAAAATTGCAGCGGTTAATTTTACAATAAGTTAACCGTCTAAAGCAATGATACTCAACCTTTTTTTCTTCGGGCCAAATACATATTTTGTAAAGTAACGCCGGCCGCATCACTACTGGTGTGACGAAAAATATTGTGAAACCCCCCATTTTTTACAAAACATTTTTGAGATTTTACAAATTATGCGTGTTTTTTAAATTATACGTGTGCAATAGCAACACTCTTACACCAGATCTGATGTGGACCATAATGACAATCCTCTTCGGGTGTCACTATCTGTGCGTGAAAGTCGAAACGAATCTCAAGATATACGAAATTCCTGATTATAAATGTGTTTCGGGCCGCAGGTTGAGTATCGCTGGTCTAAACTGTCTATCTCGCTCTGAAAGTTAACACACTCGGGATAAGGGCTGTTAAATCATAGCACTTTTTGACAGTTTAGACGGTTAACTTATTGTAACAATTAATCACCTCAATAGATAAATATGATAAACTACCTTCGATAGCCGCCTTGTGTATAAAGTAGCTTCGCTGAAGGGAAAAGTAGAATTGATGGATTGAGACAACGGTATGTGCTAGACAGCTAGACTGTACAGAAATGTGGATTGCGGGAGACAGAGGGGAGTGAAGACATTTACTGGAGGCAGCCAAGAACCATAATTTGTAGATGACGATGAATGAAATATAAAAATATCGTGAAATGCAATTACTTAATCATTCAGTTTCAGCTTGATAAGAAATGTAAATAAAAGTATAATTGCTATAAAGCTGCATGATTTGATTAATAAATTCAGCTTTGAAGGGAAAATTATATATCTACCCAAGCAACGTCTCTCCTTCAGTACAATGTTTCCACGCTGTACGTAGATTAGGATTACCTATAAACAAGTCTAATTATAGTTGGAGTACCTATCTTACATTGTATTTTACCATGTTTATCGTGCAATTGGTCTTGGCTAGTGTTTTTATCACCTGCAGAAAACAACAGCCGTAGTTAAATTTTACAGCCCCGGCTTTGTAATGAAGCAAATGTACTTGTTTGTTCAGACATAAGTATACGTTTACATTGAAATTATACATACTACTTTGGAGTCTATGGACAATATAATATGTTTAATGGTTACTTCTTGGTGGTCTAGAAATAATATAACACAAGGATGAACAATGTTTATCCCTATGCAACACTGTCAATATAATTAGTCAGTCCATTATTTATAAAATAATCTTTAATCTTCCCGTAATTACCAATAATTATTATTGACAACTAACATAATTAGAAGCATTATTTAACATAATATGAGACATCTTATTTAAAAAACCGATAAGTTAATTATTCAATATTAGTGTTAAATGACGTTTTTATGCTTTGAGCATAACTGGTTGATTATAACGATATTTTTTTTGCATCCTATTTTATTTTTAAAATAAAACAATATGGTTATTTCTATCAGCTGATAAACTCTTATTTGAAATAAATGGAAGAAAAATAAAATTTGACACAATCAGGTCAGGTTTTTAAATATTGTTTTTGTATGATTTTGAGTCGTTTAAGAGGATATAGGTAGATCATTACAATATATTATGTGAAAATGTATATAGAACTAACTGAAGTATCCGGCTTCGCACAGGGTCGCTTTGTGGTTATATTTATCTTAGATATTTAAAAGATAATAAGAGGTAATTATTTTTTTTAATATTAAAATATCTGTGTAACACAATATGGCAATATGACAATAATTCTAATAGGAGTAAAGGCCAAACAAAAGAACACTAAATTAAAATCGAATCCAAAATATGCAAACGTTATTAACGTAATTAATATGTACCTAGTAAAAACAATCAAAATTGGATGGAACAAACAAACTTTGTATTTTATATAATACTACTTTAGAAACCTTCGCGGGTGTTGGCACAATTACTGATGAAAGTTTTATTGCAATCGGATGAATGGAATAGGAACGCATACGAATAGAAGAATATAGAATAGAAGATGGTTGTACTAATTCAGAAACCTTTGCGGGTATTACTACAACAACTAACGAAGGTTTCATCGCAATCGGATGAATGGTATAGGAACCATACGAATAAAAGAAGATATAATGAAGAAGAAGTAGAAGAAGATGGTTTTTCTAATTTAAAAACCTTTGCGGGTGTGCGTACAATAACTGACGAAAGTTTCGTCGCAATCAGATGAATGGTATAGGAACCTTACGAATAAAAGAAAATATAATGATGAAGAAGAAGAAGATGATGATTTTTCTAATTCAGAAACTTTTGCGAATGTGCATAAAACCACTTACTAAATTGCATCGCAATCGGATGAATGTATAGGAACGCATACGGGACAGATAGAAAGACAGACAGACAGACATTCATTTTCATATATAAGATATCGCCTATACTCTTCGCGGAAGTGCAAGCAATAAGTTAACACATTTTTATCGCAATCGGATGAATGGTATGGCAGCGCATACAATACGAACAAACAAACAAACAAACAAACAAACACACAAACAAACAAATATTAATTTTTATATATTAGATATGTAGGTATTTTTGTTAGATTTTTACCATATTATGTGAAACTTATCAGTTTTTGTAATTAGATGCCTCAAATTATTGTTGTTGTCTTGTTAAAACCACCGATGTGACAAATTTGATAAAATACACGTGTACCTATATTTAATCCTATTTATATTGTTCATCGATATTATACCCGATACCGCACCGTTAAGTAAAACACACTTCGTACCTATACCATGACAAATAAAATATAATTACCAACAGAAACCTCCGATGCTACATGTCGTATTTTCATCAAACAACAGAACTGTTATTTAGATAAATCGAGTTATTTAGAAACCTCCAAAAGTCAACTGCCATTTTTTTGTTTTTGATTTTTTCTCTCTTTTATCAAATTTAATTTTCTTTATACCTATCGGTGGGTTTACATCACAATGACGATATGAAAAATGAAATTTATAATAATAAAAAAAAAAAAATATGATATTACTAGCTGACCCTGCCATATAAATTATTTCTAGTGAATATTTTGGTTGTTAAATAAAAAATAACGAATGTATCGTAAGTGTGTGGGGATGGGATCTATGACAGAAAGAGGAATAGAGCGCTGTAGACGATGACCGCCGATAAAAACAAAAAAAAATCAACCATTCATTTTCTCAATTCAAAATGAGTAATGATGTTCATAATGAATGAATTACCTGTGACAGGATCTCGTTGTTTAATGTTTATGCAATATCCGTCTTGTCCCTTCCAGAAAATTAGTGGATATTGGAGAGCGTCGTATGAACGGTGTGTGTCAGCGATGAACTCCAGATTATTGTTTCTTCTTCGAATCACGATTTCTCGCGTCGATGTGCGGTCGCCAACCATGATTCCAGCAATGTCGTCAACAACAGGCGCATTGAATCGACGCACGTGCTCTCCAGCTGGTGTTTTATCAGGATTGATGACAATAGCGTGATTGTCACTTTGCAATTCGTGCATGTGTGCTTTGAAGAATTTCAATAATTCATTGTGCTCATTCAACAGGGCGTCCAGTTCGCCGACGATGCGCCTGGCATTAGGCGAATTGAGGCTATTGTAGCCGCAACGTGCATCCACATGATTGATGTCCTCACCTCATGAAGTAGATTTGTAAAAATGTATGTTGTTCGTTTGGCATTCGCAGCAATGAGCCTACTTTGTGGTATACTTGGCTTTGATTTTGAACGTAGAATGGAATTGTGGACCATTTGCCACAGTATTGTGAACTATTTCTGTTGCTCCGAACGAAGTCATTTGGAAGCATGAATTGAATGTGCGAATGGACTTCAGGAACAGGTTTGAATCTGGAACCGTGCCGATGAGCAAGCCGTTCAATGGTTCTGGTGGTATCTCAATTTCTGGTAGTTGCACTTTTCCTGATGCGCAACACATCCCGGCTGACTCATGTTTGAATTTGAGCGCATGACAATGGGGACATTCTTTGTCCATAGCACCAATCAGCACTTTCGGATGAGCGGAATATTCAATATCTGGCTCGTACTCGAATGCCAGACAAAGGAACGAAGCGGATGTAAATGTTCGATGTACTTGTTGGCGTTGTCGGTCATTTGCTCTGCGTGTGTTAACTACGAACCGGCGCGCTTGGCTCCGTTCCAATTGTCGTTGTTGATTTCGTTCAGCTCGTGCCTCTTGTGATTGAGATGCACGCAATTGCGACATGCTTACACGCACGTTTTTGTTATCTTGTTGGATTTGTTCGTGTTCTTTCTGCTCTACTATTTTGCATGTGTGTTGCTTTATTCGTTCGACGGCCTAAATGCCCCCCCCTTCCGTCTTGCTGGCATTGTGCACTGTAATACACGCACATAAAAATAGATAAATTAAAATAAATCGTACAAAATTTTGCACGCACTGCGTTGTGATATGCCGAATGAAATGTCAAAATGACGCGACGCTTCTCATGAATTCTTCTCGGACGTAGCGCCATCTGTCATTCAACAACATAAATAATTTCGTTCTGTTTGAAATACGAACGACGGTTAAATTTGTTCATACAAAAATAATAAAATCGCGATTAAAAAATGGGAGGGTGGGGGTAGGAGGGTGAAAATTTGAGGTTATAGGTATTTTTTTATGCCAAATAATAAAAAATATACAAAAAAATTGTCAAAAAAATAAAAGAAAATTTTTCTGGATAGAGATACCCTAATCACCTAGCGGTATGAAATTTAATTGTTGACCTATTCTCATACCTAACAAATATACATAAAAAAATGCATAAAAATCGGTCGAGCCATTTCGGAGGAGTTCGACCACAAACATCGTGACACGAGATTTTTATATATATAGAGATTGACTATGAAAATGCACATGGGTTATCTTGAAACGGTAATAGTAATTTACAAGAAAATATGTGTTTTGCCATGAAATGTGACTAGTGTGCTATTTTTTGACATAAAGTAGAGTTAAATAATTAGATATATTCTGGAACAGTGGTAGACAAACTATTTTATAGAAGGGCCATTTTATCCATTTTCTAATTTTTCACGGGCCGTAGTGGGTAAAAGTGTTGAAAAATATTGATGTAACTAGACGAGACATGCATTTTATTATTTTTAATTTAAAAGTTTCATATTGGTGATGAAGTATGTATTTGTCATTTTGGGGGACATACGGCCCGCGAGCCACAGTTTGTGCATCACTGTTCTAGATGAACTGAATAATCCATTCGCCTTGTACAAAAATAGTAATACATACGCTTTTTATACACTTACGAGACTGCTAGAGAGTGCACTCCTTCATTGGATTCGAGGAAGTAGATAATTTTTTTTACTGATCTATTTGTTTATTTAATTATACAGTGGCTATAAGTTTTAGAATTTAATACTACTTATCATAAAATTCAGCATAATATAATATGACAATAAATATAGTTTTTTAAAGCTAGATTGGTCTCCGATTTTTTTCCACTAAGAAATTGTAAAACTCCGTGGATTTAATCACTGTCCAGTATTTATTATGGTTTATAATAATTATTAATTGATTCCAGAGAGGTCGCCACCTACGCAATTTTCAAAACTGACTCACGCGGGAAAGTACAATAATAACTGCTCAGCGGCAAGGAGCAAATCAACAATTTCTACATGATTAAGCTCTAAAGCGAGCCATTAGTCATTTCCGATACTGCGTCGATAAAATTGTACGGCTGCTGCTGTACATAAGAAGCGCAAATCTAAAATACTTACTACATTTACAAACCACTCAGATTGCGAAGGACTGCCTCCCTATTGATTTAACAGCTTTCCCGTGTTCCGAACACCTTTTATCTCCACCGTGTGACACAAAAGTTGCGGTTATAAATTACACATATAAAATTTTAATGATAGCAAAATGACAGTGAAAGATAAACTGCTTATGCATATATTATTGTTGAATAAACGTTAACGGATTGTATGACTGTATACCTACTGTATATTATTCATTTATAAGTAATATAATGCAACTGAACGGTGACGGTTATACCTAATGATTAATATATTGTATACTATAATAATAATAATTGATGGTATGACAACCTAGGGGCGGCAGGTTATATGAAAGTATGGCGAAGCAGGCTGGTAATCCATCTGCGGCAAAATTTCCACGTTAACATTTTATTATATGGGTACGTTATAATGATCAAAGGAAATGCATGTGATTCCCTGAATTTTTTTTTATCGCGTCGCTATTTCTCGTAAGTTGTCGGCTATTGTTGGCCTGCTTCATTCAGTTGTATGAGAAAGCCGATTCCTTTCCCCACTTTTTATTTAATACCTCTATGATGACAACCCAAGGCGAATTCTAGCCTCGCTCTGCCAGTCAACCTACGATAATCTACTATTCAGGATACACCTCGGCGGTTGCATTATATCCCATGCTTGATGGGGTGCCCATCGGAGTCTTCAAACTTTATCGAATGTTAACATATATTAAATTTAATTGAAAGATATTGTAGAGCTAGATGTTGTGTCGTATACGCCATTCTAGTATTGGTTGATATAATCCTCTGACGACATTTATCTCGAATACATCGGGGTACGGTCGTCGTTTTTGGTAACCCGTAAGTGTGTACTGGTCAGGTCGGTGTATTTATTAATTTATTTTTATGAATGATTTATTAATCTAAGTAATTTGGTAATTAAAGTTTTTAGAAGCACAGGTTACAAAGTCCCTTATAACTACATGGGACTTTGTTGCATTTGCTTCCGATAATCTCAATTATTATAGTTTGCGTTTTCTGTATTTTTTCCGTTAATGTCTCTGTAGTTAACTAATTATGAATACTTTAAAAATAACGTGGTTGCAGTTTACTGATATAGCACACCTGTAACGAAATAAATCACGTTGGATAGTTAATGTGTAGGTTTTTATGTATGACCACCACAGCTAAATATCCCAAAATACATAATCATTTATAGTATCATTGTAAATGTATGAGATTAATTTAAACAAAAAATAATATAATATGTGAGTTTGTCCTAAAAAAAGAATACAAGAATTATTAATCTTACCGGCTATCGTCGTGCAGCGCGTAATGCGCTGGCCTTTTATCCGGGAGCTCCGGGTTCGACCCGGTGAGGTCACAATATATATGATATTTCTCGAAGCCTGAGTGTTTATGTTTGATTCACTTCAATCACTAAATACACTACTGTTCACTACACTACTGTCATTGGGCCTCTTGGCCTATTGTAGTGTTATAAAGAAAAGAAAAAATAATGATATATAAACTGTATTTCCGTAGATTAAAACCGTATCATTATATTATAATATTATGTTTTGGTACACGATAATTTACTTTTTTTATAAGAAATAATTGTATCGTTTCTCTTTATTTTAAATACTACAATTAATGGCTGAAATCTGTATTGAGAAATGGCTCAATAAAGAGAGTTGAATGGTAATACTTGCTTTTTTCATGGATGTATCAAAGTATAGATTTTTTTTAGATTTTAGGCGTTTGGTTGGTATTTTCCTTGCAGTTTCGCATTTTAAGATAATTTGATAATAGTATTGTAATATTATATAATTACTAGTGTACAAATTTTCGATGTTTTTAGTCACTGCATATTGAACATTAAATTGATACTTTTGTCAAAAAATACGTAATCATCTTCCTGTTCTCCGTGTAGAATAACGCCATCTGTAAACGTCTGGTTGTATCCATCAAAAATGTGAAGTGAACCGTGTGACGTAGGCGAGCAGAGAAAATCACCGCAAAGGCTTTCATAGTCGCGTTGCGGTTTGAAACTTGGCTAAATTGTTTTGTTTTTCCCCAAGAGCTTTTTTACAAGGCAGCCCAATAAGAAGACAAGCGAAAGACTGCGACAAAGATCACCTACAAAATTAAACTCCGCGCATCCGAAGGGCTTTTTACATTATCTTATTTTACTGTATGCTATGTTATTAATTATTTGAATTAAGTATTAAGATTTAGAACTAAAATGTGCATCAATCTCCATGTTACAAAGCTAAATGTGTAATTGAATAAAAATACTTGAAGGTGCACGTGCAAGTACCAAAAAATGACTTTTATGGAATGTAATCACAGAACAGATTAATAAATAGAATTCCGATAAGCTATATCCCAATACAGTAGATTTTGGCGCATGCTTTTGAATGTGTTAGTCCCTATCCTACGAAAATGAGCCACGCATTATAGACGTGCAATAGTGTGTGTCAGTGTTGCAATCTTCAATAGACCAATATTAAATGAGCGTCAGTGCAAAAACCGAGAGCAGTTGTCAATACTCGACGTATGACGTATTCTTGACACGTGTTTAAGTTTATCCCGTATTCTTCCACACTCAATATTGGTTGCCTGCTTCTCCATACCCTTCCCATTATTTCTGAGTTCCCTGGATAATTATGTCTCATGAATCTTTCTTGGATTTTCAGTCCCCCGATTACTTATTGATATATCACACTAAGATGAACGCGGGCTTTGAAAAATATGATTATTTTTTTTCGATGCGCAACATAATTATGAATTTGTTTAAATAGAAAAATATGACAATTTACACACATTATTGTGGTGTAAACGTGTCCGTGATAAATTTTGGACTAATCCACTAAGTATATTATATTAATTATATACACAACAATAAATGATGATGTTTAAAATTAAATTTAGGTTCACCATTTTCTAATAATGTTATCCTTTGTATTGGTTTAAGTATGGTATTATTACGAATGCATTGTTTGTATTTGCAGTAGGTAACTAACATTTATTATATTTTTGAAAAGCGATCAGCATATTTATTATTAATTATTTATTTGCAATTTGTTTCAATTATTTCAGACGCTTCTTGAGTTTTAAATAATAACCAATATATAATATAATATATATATATATAGTAAAAGTAATAATAGACAATATATATGAATCAGTGGCGAAGACTCCATATTAGGCGATTATTTGAAGCCTACCATCTTAAAAAAAATATTTTTTAATTGCATATTGACTTATTTATATAATCACTTGATTATAAATATTCTATAAAATAATTTATTTTGCCAACGACAGGTGCCGTTTTTGTAGGAATGTATAACGCAGTAATTTCAAAATAATCTGCAAAGGTTTTAAAAAATATACCAAAGCACGCCATCTGTCTTGACGTAAATAAAGGTCGAATTATGTTTCAAATAATTCTCAATCTTTTTCATATGGACTTTACGTCACGTAGCCCCGCCCAGTCTATCGAATTGTATGAACTAATGTAAGCTCCGATCGCAGAGCCTAAAACTAAATAATTAATAATTAGATAATTTACAAAAATAATTTCAATGGAGTTTAATCGAATATTAATAAATATAGACTGTTTTAAAAAATAAAATGAAATTTTATCTAATAATGATTTTTGATGTGTATAAATGTTTTGAAAAAATACGTAGTTTAAACTGATCGCTTAATTGTATCTCGTCAGTGAGTTTTTGAAGTTTCATTAAAGTAGTGTGTCGTTGTCATTAGTGTGTACATATGCATTAGTAGTAATATCGTATTATCTTCTTATTTCTCATAAGTATCTATACCTGACAAGTGTGTTCTTTTTATCAGATCTCCACAGCCTACCTCTTTCCAAAAGTCACCCATCTATGCTCTTTACTCTCAGTACAAAACTGATGTTTATCGTTAGAAATTTTTGTACATTTAATTTCTTTATTATATTACTAACTAACAAAACTATCATACATTGTGTTCAATGGATTCGATTGACTAACCGAAAGTTAATATACATTAAAAAAAAAACTATAGGTACCTATACCTTATCGTTAGAAATTTTTGTACATTTAATTTCTTTATTATATTACTAACTAACAAAACTATCATACATTGTGTTCAATGGATTCGATTGACTAACCGAAAGTTAATATACATTAAAAAAAAAACTATAGGTACCTATATCCTTTTCAAATGTATCAATTTTATCACATCTATTTCGGTTAATTGTTTGATAACTTTTAAATTTAAAATATCAATATCCTGAATCATCTACATCGATTCTTTGAACATACTTATAACTAATGAAAATATACAATTCAATCGCGCATAGTATATTTAAATAATAGCCAAAATCGTGAATTGAATTTTTGAAAGAAAAAAAAAGAGCAATGAATCACTGGATATCCAACACGAGTACTTATTCAATTTTGGCTGGCTGCCCTCAAATAATAAATATATTCATCGGGTATTCGGAAATTGTACATAGGCACTTTTGATATATTCCTTTGTTATGGTAATAAACGGGTTAAAAATAAAATAGGTATAACGGAAAAATGTTGAGGGTTTTATATCAACATTAAGCTTGAGTTAAAAATCAGTGTCCTTTTATAGACGAACATTAGCGAAACAAAAAGGAGAGCGATGCTTTTCAAACATAAAAACAAAACGAGACCGAAACGTTGGAGGAGAACGGCATTGTCTCTTTAAACCAATGAATTCTGCCGTAATAAAACATTTGAGAAGCCTTAATGAGTATAGTAAAAATAGAATTTAAAAAAAATGAGAAACTTGTTTTCTTCTTTTACTACTTTAGCTCTGCGTTCCGAGAAGCTTGGAATTGGCAACTGTAAAAGACAATAACTACCTACGGTAAATAAATTATAATATTGTTTTCTTAATTCTACATCTAGGTACTTCTACTATATATAAAACAAAAAATATAAACTAAAACACTAATTTGTATTTATTTTCCGTATAACCGGAGTCTTTAAATTTGGTACACAGGTACTAATGCGGCGTAAGTACATTCTATTAACATTTTGAGGTATGAAACTTACAATATTCTTTTTATAAATGGCGAAACCAATCTGGAAACTTCACTAATATATTCCTCATGCACGGTTTCCAGACCAAAATGTAAAAGAGACATGTAATTTTTGACACGCGCTATCACACGGATAGGAGTGGCGTGAATGGTTCCAAGATATTCTAAAATATTTCCACATTATGAGAGTCCATATTATGGATAATAACTTCACCTAATAGGAAGTAGTCAGTTACTTTTTTATTTGTGGGTATAACTCAGTATGTACTGATACCAAACAACACAATAAATGCCTAAGTCCTCCATCAATAATTCTGTAATCTACAGAGTGAGGAAGAAAAAATATTATATATAACTCGTGTGCTATTATATTAGTAATTTTTAAATAAATCAAATGAAATGGAAATAAGTGAGAAAGTAAAATAAAATAGTGAAAAAATACCATTGTTTTGACTCGGCGAGGCTGAAGGATAGAGAGAAGGCAGTCAGGAAGCACCCTTGAAACCACCTAACCAAACCTAACCTAACTCTCCGCCTTTTTTTCGCCCCAAAGTTTTGTTTCTTCAATTTATACTCATGATATATATCTAATATGAAAAGCGAAATACACGTAATATAGAATTTCCCAGAATTCGTGGTTTTAATTGAAGTGTAACACTCCGATATAAACCTATTATACGTATCAGCATTTATCAAACGAAGATAACAGTTTGCTACCTCTGTACAAATTGAGTTTTATCCAATTTCAAAGTAACTAAAAACATAATATGTTATCGTGCATTGGTGTGGGTAAAATATACGTAAAACCCAAAGTCTGGTCGTGCTTTCTCTTTTTACCATAATATTCCATCATTGTCTCTTCGAAGAACTAACGTCCATTAGGTGTTTAGGTTGTAGTTATTTTTCTGAGTTTCTTTAAGGGCGGACGTGCTCAGGGTGGGTCAAAATGGAGCTTATATTCTATTTTCAAAGCATGATCCTGGACATTCCTTAAACGTTGTAGATAATCTATTTATATTATTTTGAAGCCTTATTGTCGTTTATATTTATTTTAAACATTTGATGACTGAATAAAGTATTTTTATTACATAACATAGTATTCTTTTAAACCTCTCGCTCTAATGTTTTAGAATATAGTCATATTTCAGTACTTTTTTTTCTTTTATTTTGTTAACTGTCAATTCATGGTGGAACTGCATTGTATTGTTGTTTTTATTTAATAAAACGCAATTGTTTTATAGTACTTATTCCACTTTAATTAATATATTAGGACCGGTTTCGTCCGCCTCAGTGGGACATTTTCAACTGAAAATGTCCCACTTTTCATTCAGTTGAAAATGTCCCACTGAGGCGGACGAAACCGGTCCTAATATATTAATTAAAGTGGAATAAGTACTATAAAAAATGCGTTTTATTAAATAAAAACAACAATATTTCAGTACATAAATGTGCAGTGGTGTTAAATTTTTATACATTTATTAATTTTTAAACGCATTTATAAAACTATCTTAATATCTAATGTCTTAATAAATGCATCAGCTAGGTAGTCACTTTATATTATTCATAATACTCGTATATGTTTTCAATTCAATAATAAATAATAAGTATCTTCGTTTTGTCTCCCTCATGTGCTCTCGTATCACTTCTCTGCGAGCCTACCGGATAGTGTGAGGTATCAGTATCTACTAATTAAAATGTATGTGTATATTTAACCAATACGACATGGCTGTGGATAATTCATTCTTTGTATATTTAAAACGAGTACTGCCATATAGGTAATACTATATCAGTTGGTATATTATTATTCATTTGCGTACAATGGCCAGTGACTGGTACGAGTCAAGGGTCGGCCAGTTGCCAGCAATATTTCACTTGGCCGCGGCGCTGCGCTGTCCTCGACAGTAGACACTTTGTTATTCAAAATATCTCAACAATTCGACGCCGTGGAAATATATGCGCTTTCGGGCATTCGGATCGTCTGACATGGATACGACGGTGACCAACATTTTTCTAAGTAAAGAAACTAATTTAAACAAAAAAATTCCGATGTTTGTTATGCTAGTGAAAAAAATGCGTGTAAATATGTCATCATCGTCTATCGATACTACAGATCGTCGTAAGCTCTGTTTCCCACGTGGTTTCAATACTGCCTGAGCCTCAATGATGCTGTATCTCGTTCTAAGTAGTCCAAACTTCTTCTTCCATTCTGGTCTATTGAAGAAGAGTAGTTTGAGAGGTTCGATGTCTTTTATAATTAATTAAAATATGGTCTTCACAACGAATGTTCCAATTAAGCTACGGGTATCCTACTTCATTACGGTCATCATTTTAACTAGTAGTTTTTACATGAAATGCTTATCGAACTGGGTTAATTTGGATTATATTATGGACTATAAATAGGTATACAAAATAATATGTCAATGCCGTCAAATTGTGCATTTTTTTTTTTTTTTACTAAATAATAGATTTTATCAAGTTATGATGATTTAACGGAAATTATATTAAACCATACACAGATAGTAAGCAGAAAGTAAAATATTTAAGTAATGTGATAATAATTCCATTTTTTTATTATAGCAGTAGTTTTGAAATGATTTCGTTTCACGACACCGTGTATAATTTGTTTTCCATGGCGCCCAAATACAAAGCCAAAAACCTTACACAATACTAAAAAACAAAAGAACTAAAAAATACTACAAAAATATCTAACATTGGCCATAAAAAATAAATATATAAATGTACGAACAAAAGTACTGTAAATAATATTATATATCTAGCAATATATAATATTTTCCATTCAAGCAAACATAATGTTATAATAACTAATTAATGAAATAATCTCTCAAAAATGCAAAATATGTAATAATTGATCTTGTTTGGGACAATTATGGTCACCCTCATCTCAATATTTCTCTCCTACCTCTATTCCAAACTATTATTGCAAGTCCAGGCGCCCAACCTAATCATGGGTTATCCATCGACCGTGATTGATAAAGTTATTATTTGTAGACCACGGCCTTGTCAACTTGCTACAATGTGACCGTTGTTCAAAATATAATTCAATTCAAGTCTCCTTACGAACTCAGTAAATTAGATCAACTATCAAGTCGTGCTACCGGCACAGGGTGTCTCATACATAGCGAACCGATAAATCTGATATGGTTTGAGCGAACGTTGCGTCTCATCATTCATACACACTTATCATCATCATTCATATGTATAGGTGTAACAGTGAAAGTGATACTCAGAACCATCTACCTATTAGGGCGTGAGTACATGAACCTGGGACCTGCTTCAGCCAGACAGCCGAACAACATTAAGGTTAGTGCCTGGATCGACTTCCGTTTAAATCGCCCTCCCCAGCATCCACATACACAATCATCCCAAATTATAGTCCACTAAAAGTGCCGCCAGATTTTATATACCTATATGAAATAAAGTACAGCAGGACTATCTTGTACGAAAAAGTGAGGATATTTTTCATAATAATTATAAAAAATATGCCAGTTAGCGATACAAATTATTCATCTCGCATTTTCTCAAATCTTGGAATCACATTAGGCGTTGGCTAGCTATCCGGTAACATGCCTGATAATAAAATAAATATTCAAAGTGTCTGTACTAATTAAAAAATAAATAATGAAGACATTATTATTAATGTTAATTCTTAATGGAACGACATGATATTAAATAATATTAAAAGAACCATTTTTTTTTTTTTTTTGGAAAAATGGAGAACGTCCGTTTGGACGAAACTGGTCGTGGGTGTATTTTAAAAATTGTTGAATAAATGCGAATAAATTTAAAACTAAACATATTTTAACAGATGTTTGGTTATTTAATAATTAATATTACATATTTTAATATTTTCAAGGAATACAATTAAAAGATAAAAAAGTTCTGGGGACAAAAATATTAATTATTTTTAGTTTTAGCTATTTATCAATTTATCATTAATAAAATTGTTCAAGCTACCTATACATACCGCTTTAATTAAATGTTTTCAACATTAAATATTTGGTAAATGGCCTGTATCTTTCTTTTCCAAACACGGTCACTATAAAAATAAGTATATGCATTTACATGTGCAAGACATACTTTGTTTGTCGCTTGCTCGTGTCCAATTCTAATTTTGTTTTATTCTTCTTGAGATCTTAATCTTTGAGAACACATTAGTGTTTCTAAAACATTCAAATTGAATATGTTCAAAAGTATCAATGTATATAGTCATTTAAGTAATTCATAAAACATTTCCATATATTCATAGCAAATTCAAGATTCAATGTGTTTCTTGGCAATATCTATAAATTTAATTGACATAATTTGGAACACCTCAAAAACATACACACTAAAAAAATATTTTTTGATAAGGTATTGGTATAGAGCGGGACGAATGCTATATTCATAAAAAAATAATCATTGAAAAAAAAATATTTTAATAAATAAACTTGGGTTCTAAAAATATGCTTGAGGATTTTGTCAAACGCAGGCAATATTATAACAGTGTGAGCTTTTCCATAATTAAATGAGAAAATTGAACCAACTTGCAGATAATTTATTAATTCACTTTCATAATATATTATATTATATAAGTTCAGTCTATATAATAGGTTTTCTTCAACAACTTTGATTTAAATTTAAATTTACACTATAATTTAACAAGATACCTACTCTAAATTTGGCAACATTTATTCCTTTCGCATAGGTAGATATTTTTCACATACCCAACTTCTTAAAATTTGGTGTACCTACATATTGTAATAATGCCATGACAATACATTCTACTAAAATTTGGGGGTGGTTTCGTAAACATTTTTCACTTCATACATTTTTTTAAAGAAACCCTTTTGTTAAATCCTATCGATCTGAAACCTTCAGACTCTTTAATCGTGGCCGGTTTCCAGATATATAAAGGTGAAAATAAATATATTTTGGTGTTGTCTATTTACCTTTTGAGATAACTTATACATTGCATTTTTGCGCTTATAGAGAAGAGGGGTTGGAGCGTGGCGGAAGGTGGCCAGAGGGCGAAGATTACTGAATGGTACGCATTTTTAATCATTCAAACGTATTTTGTGGAATGTTCGTTTTTGTTTTATTTAAATAATCCTACTTTTGAATTTTAGATCATAAGATAAAATTATTACATTCAAGAAAAAACCTAGGAGAAATATAGGTAATATTATGTCATTGAATTAATATTTAGATTCAAATAATTACTCTCGCAAAATAAATTTAATCAAAATTGGCACATGTACCTCCATGTAAAATATACCTACACCAATGACTGACCTATAGTAAAATATCACCGTTATAAAATAAATGTATGTGAGATACTTGTTTGCCCATTGTATATTAATTAACATAATATATTTTAATAAATTCTGAATATCCTGCAAATACATTCGTCACCGAAAAAACGAGACATGGAACAAACTTGAGAAACATAAAAAATAAAACAAATGACGTTTGATTTGCAGTTGAGTCATTCATAAATTGGATGTTAACATCTAATTTAAGGCTCAAACGCGTTAACTTAGTCTGGTTATTTTCTATAAATTATAGCTACGTGATCGAAACATTTAAATCAAATTTAAATATGTGCATTAACTCATTAGGGTTGCCTATTATTTACACATTCCGTGAAAAGTTATACGCTTATTTATTGTATTTTTATACGGTATCTCCTCAATACACATGCATGGTAATTAGCCATGTCTATAATATTATTTTTTAACTATACTTACTTATTCGTGTGATTTTCTAGAAGTTAATAATTAATCATTATAGTATTAATCATTATAGTCATAATAATTATAGTATTATGGAAACAAGCGAAATAATTATTTTTCTATGGTAGGTACCCTTAGAATAGATTAATAAATATAATTCCTATAGGCTATACCCCAATACACTACATTTTGACGCAGAGTTTTAAATGTGTGAGTGTCGTACGGAAATGAACCACATATTAGGTATAGACGTGCAATAGTGTGTGTTGCAACTTTCAAATACACCAATATTGAATGAGCATCAGTGCATAAGTATATAGCACGTGTTTAAGTTTATCACATATTTTTCCACACTCGAGATCGGTTGCCTGTTACACCACACCCGTTAGGTATTTCAGTTCCCATAATTTCCGAGTTCCATGTAAGTACCTAATCTAATTCATAATGCCAGGTTATGATAACGATACAGTATCAAGTAATTATCTGTATAATATTCACAATAGTAATTAAGTTTAGATGTATTATATTTTATATGAGACAGTTGGAATCAAATAATTAAAAAATATACCTGTTTATTTTACATTAAAGCAATTTAGTATGTATATTACTAACATTTCTATATTTCTGGTATTAATTCTTCGATGGAGCCACAGCCGGAATCAAACTTTGGCTTCCATGATCTTCGGTCTTCCGTTTATCCCCTTCAGTTTATTACCAGCAGTAGGTCATTGATATCTCTCCAGAGAAATCTTAATCGTCCAAATTTCCGCCCTGGGCATACATCAAGCACTTTTTTTGGGATTTGCGACTCACTCATCCGTTGCAAAAATCCCGCTCATCGTAGTTGAAACTTTTTTTAAGTTATAAAAAAATACAAAACTTATCTTGTCACCGTTTTAATGTGTTAACATGTTAACTCATCGCTGAGATAGCGTGTTTCCAGTCAACTTAAAAATAAAAATTACAAAAATTAAAAACAGATTTAGTTTTATCCACAAGATAAAATAATAATATTCTTCAAAAAGAAGAGCGTCTTTATGACTATCAACTTAACAAACATCCGGCTAGGATAAATTTTAAATCTTTTAAATCTCAATTTTTACTATTTATGTTTCAATCATTATTTTTTTCTTTACTTCTTATACTGTATATGTACACAATATCTACCAATATTTTTCACACTAAGATAATTGCATGTGTTTTATTAACCTTTACTGTTCAATGATGTAGGTATATTCACGTCACATAGTTTGTTATATATTATTGAAAGCCTATGTCAATTAATATGCACATCATACTTAGGCTATTTTTAGAAACATCGGCAAATCAAATTCTTCTTCTTCTTCTTCCACCCTGTCACGTACCAACATTGGGGCATAGGGCAAGCACAAGTTGGCTCCACTTCCCTCGGTCCATCGCCAACTCTTGCGCCTCCCGCCATGTGAGACCTGCAGCACGTAGGTTGCTCTTGTAGCAGCGCTGAAGGATGAGGGAGGGCCGGCCATGGCGACGGAAGTTTCGCACTCTTTGGCGGCATCCGGAATTCGTGTCCCAGCCATCATACATACATACGTATACAAACATGCATACAAATCAAATAGTAAATAATAATTAAGACATAATATTATTTACATACTTATATTTTATATAATATTTATTTGTGTGCGTTGCCAGAATCGACTTTTCCATTTTAAAAATCTCTATTATTATAAAACTAGTACGGTAACACAGTGTGATTGTACAGATCAGAGCAGAGTTTATTAGCACAGTGGAGAAAGGTTAATCTACACATTTATGGAAATAGGAAGAAAATATCTAGTTATGTGATGCGATTTTTGATTACTGTGTATCGATATTCGACAACTCCATAATTCAAATGGATTTATTCAACAATACAAAAAATCACTAAAAATACACCTAATACCCTTAATTTTACCTGAACGAGTATTTAGAAAACGATTCTGTAAAGCATCCCACTGCCTTTAACCCTAGCGATGGGTAGGGGGTCAGCCAGAGATCCTGGCCTGGGGGCCCGTTTCAAGATGTGGGGGTCATGCCCAAAACAGAATCAGAGCTTGGTCGTCGCTGTCATTGGCGATTTATTTCGAAATCTGTAGGTAGATGTCGAAAACTATAGTATTCAACTGCAATTAATTTCATGGAATAGGTAAATAATGTATATATAAGTGGCGAAACTAACTGTTATTAATTTTAAAATCATACGATAATTTGGGTTTAATCAGTTATGTATATTATTAAAAAGTTCTATAATGAATCACTAAATATTTCAATTATTAGAGGACAGTATTAAAATATCTTATTTTTGTAGTAGTTAGTATTCGCTGTTAGTTATTCGATTAAGGCTATACCTCAGTTGAGGCATGGTCTAAAAAGATCGTGTAGGCGATGCGCGGATTGCGGGTCGCGGTTGCAAGTGACGCATGCCGAACGAAATATAATTTGTCATATAAATCCAACATGCGTCCATTTAATGTTCTGTTTATTGTTCTGTTAGTAACAATAATAATATATTCAGTGACATGTTTTCTTTTTCAAGTAAATGGGTAACGCTTTAGTCATCTTTACACGATTTAAGAATTAATACGCCCGTCGCCATCACGAAACAAATTGACGTGTTTCCAGCTCGACGTTCTCTCTCCGAATGGCAGCGAGTCCAAAATTTCGTCGCGCCTATAGTTGAAAATTATTTGCCGTTTCACTGACAAATAATTTTATGAATGTGTGAATGCGAAGAAAGAAATGGGAAGACAATCGAAATGCATGCTCTGGATCCAAAAATATGTCACGTTGACTGGAATAAACGAAATTTAACTTCTCTCAGAGAACGGGATTTGAACTCGAATTTGCATACCATAAGCGCAACACCACTATCCCTCTGCTACGTCGGGTATTTATTATTTAACATAGCATATCACACAATATTAAATGTAATAAGATTGTTATATGTAGTAAGATTTTTTTCTTATTTAGTCTACAATGAATTTTATAGTAAGAAATACATAATATATAATAATGAATGAAAGTATCTAACAAATTAACACGATTTTTAACAATGGTTATTATTATTTATGTACGTAATCAAATGCTATAATAAATATATGTATTTAACTTTGCTTACGGTAATTCGGCTGTATAGTAACGATATTATTCTTGTAGGTAATATTGTCTAAATGCACAAAGAAACCAACCGTTTATAAGCACGCTGATGGGGTGTACAAGATTGCACTTTCCGTAGTGTTAGCAATGTATGCAGATTGAGGAAGAGATTCTCTAACGAAGCGGCCCACGGCGATACAGCAGACGTATGCATGAAACGATAGATAGATAACATACAGACATGAATTCAGGTATAAAAAGGGCCAACACAATAATTTATAAGTAACTTTATTATTACTGTTTTATTCGAAGATAACTCCATTATTTGAACATTGCAGGCATAATAATGTGGAGTTGAAAATCATGCATAAACTCTATGAAATTATTATTATATTACGTGGGTACGTAGGCATTACTTATCTTGTTATTTATTTATTAAAGCATACTACACATAGTGCGATTAATAGAGACGTAGAACGAATACTCTGAAACTGTATCAATTGATGGTCGGCACAAAATGAACCTCATGTAATTGTCAATTACCTTTTCTGCTGCTATATCTACATCTACAGAGTATAGATAATTTTGATTAAGAATGGGTATTAACATTGTATCCATACTTCAATTGAAGGTATACGTTCAGGAAAAAGGTCTTCTCTAGATGAAGGTCTAAATAATATCAGTGAAATTATGAATACACTCTAGAACACACCATTCATCATACATCTTTTGAAGATCTTCATATTATAGGATGCTTCCAATAAGTTTATCATTCGTCAATTTATATACCTATACCCCAAGATCCAAACACATTTTCAACCATGGTATTTGAATCACGGATTTGGTGGTTAATCGCACATAATGATTGTGTTAAATAAACATCCATATAACTGGTTCCCAACCTTATAGTATTGCGATCCCCTTTTCTAGTAGTTTTGTCACATACTATGCATATCATTTCATATACACAGAGACATAAACCTTCGTGGATGGTAGTATACAATTATTACAAGTTTTATTTAGCATACAAAATCAGACTAAACGTAGTTAACTAAACCGACATATGGCTTTAATTTTTCTAAATGGTAACTAATATGAAATGAAAAAGCATTGCAAGCAACTTTTTTACTGTCCATGAAATAAATTCGCATGAAAAGAGTATGGGTGTGTTAATTTTTACCACATTTTAAGAGTAGTTTGTTTCTCAAAAATTGTATTTTTCTTTTTTTTTATATTGCATATCTTCTCTAGATATATACTTTCTTTTGCTTTTCTGTTTTTTTTACTATTATTTTATTATGCTTTTTTGTATCCGACTGTTATTGGGACCATCACATATTATTTTATTCAATATTATAATTATACTCATTCTCCGTGATTGATCCTGTTGGCAGACCTAAATAATAGTAAAGAAATGCTAGAAATCACATCGTGATTGATGAGTTGAGAACCCACCATAGACTTCCATATATTTTAGTGGTAGGCATTTGATAACATTA
Organism: Rhyacophila brunnea; assembly: GCF_057557595.1. Lineage (NCBI taxonomy): Eukaryota > Metazoa > Arthropoda > Insecta > Trichoptera > Rhyacophilidae > Rhyacophila > Rhyacophila brunnea. The sequence goes on from NW_028233350.1 coordinate 28,519,809, forward strand.
TAGTTTTACCTCGTAAATGTTATCTTAGTTATTTAAAAAAAAAATAAACATAATAGTTTAAATAGCAATTATACCAGGATTGATCCATAATATAAGCAATATGCTTTAATAGCTGTTAAAATAAAAAAAAAGGATGGTGTTGTTAAATAATAAAGAGTACATACTCAAAAGTTAAAACAAAACTAACAGTGCAACATTTACCTATATATATATATATTATGAAATGGATAGCAGTAGAAATAAAAAAAATATTGTAAGTAAGTATATATAATATCAGTAATTAGGGTTCTAAGTGTAATCAAGATAGTTAACAATGATTTATTAAACGATAAAACACATAATAATCTAATTAAAATAAATAAAAAAAGAAGAGACATTGTATTATCTAACAATTGAAACTTGTGATCTTTGTTTGCAGCGACAGGTAATTTATACAAATATTAAGGATACATATTAAAATGAATCTAATTGGATGCCGTCCAATTGGCATCCGTCAAGGTAAACTGATTAGCAAAGAGATTCGTCCATGAGTAAATAGAGGAATCAAAAGCCTTTCTTCTGCAGCGAACATTCCATTAGATGCGAAAGAGAAGATGAATCTTGTCTTTATCCTTTAAATCACCCCTATACCTAGTTTTGGATTAGGTACCTATATTTACAATGTGAAATCTTAATATTACAAATAAAACCAACGTTATCTCTTTGGTTTACGAGGTTTAAATAGTATATTATTAAAGGTTTGAGTACAGTCGTCTCAATGAATGCCTCGTAACTTTTGAACATTACAAATCAATTGCTGTTTTACATAGCGTATATGATTATTTATTACACAATTGATACACATTCCACCCATGATGGTGTTCACAACGTAAAAGAGATGGTAATTTTACTATCTACCCACTCATCTCGGAGTCGAACCTCATTAGATGCATTTAAGATTCGACCACCACTAAGCGATACGTGGATTAATAGTGGGAAGCTAACAAGTCGTCCAAAAATAATTTAATTCAATTTTTAGTGATGTGAATATTATAAAAAGTGTTTGAAAGAAGATTTTTCAATTTTATGTTGGCTGAAAAATATATTGCAATCTCTCTCGGTATTGTCTAATATAAAACATTATTTAATTTATTACTTCAATATTTCAATATTTGTGAATGAAGAGAGAATTCAAAACACTACCTATCATGACGATAGTATATTTTTTTTATCTATTTTAATTTATCACAAACAAGGTCCGATCTGACTAACGATTAACAGTAGCAAAATAATTCTATATTAGAATTGTTTAAAAACATCTTCGAGCGCCCTTTGTTTTGAAAAAGAAGTCCTGGGTCGTCAACTCGATGCACTTCGACCGCATCACCACTGACTGATATATTTAAAATCTGATATTCTCTGATATAGGCAATTCAATAAATAATTGTTTTAAGTATATCATTATCATAATAAAATACCGTAGAGTAGGGTATGTATAAATAAGTTATCTATACATCAAACCGTCAGTGCATAAACCGAGAGTAGTTGTCAGAACGAAGGACAAGCTTAAAATGACGTATTCTTGACACGTGTTTAAGTTTATCTCATATATTTCCACACTCGAGATTGGTTGCCTGTTACTCCATACCCGTTAGGTATTTCAGTTCCCATTAATTCCGTGTGTCCTGATCATGGCCCCCACATCTTGTAGCGGGCCCCCCTACCTATCGCAAAGATTAATTAAAGACAGTGTAACGATTTACATTTGCCCATTCCAAATGGTGTTATAAAATTGAGATAAAATTAAAGGTATTCAGTATATTTTTTAGCGTTTTTTTGTATTTTGAATAAGAATGAACGAAATGTCGAATATCGACAAATAATAATCAAAAATTGCATTACACCATCACTTATTATTAAATGTTAATTCGCTTGAAGCCGTAGGCGACATTTTTTTACTTTTACTGCAATTTTGTGATGTGTGTTTATCTCATTTGGCTGGTCTTAGCCAGGCCCCCCTTAAGCCCGGGCCCCCAGGCTAGAGCCCTGTCAGTCCCCCCCCTTGTGGGGGCCATGCATCAAACCGTTAGTGGAATATTTATTAATTTTAAAAGTATTAGCTATAATTTATCTAATCTAACACTTACTCTACAGTCTACAAGCTTGCGCATGACGTGTTTCATACATTTATATTGTATTCAGACAGATAACACATTTATTATCGTAAAATCAAATAAGTATTATTGTTAGAAAAAAAAATAATATTTACTTGTACATCACATTCTAGCCTACAAGGATATTGCAAATATAAGATTTCATTATTTTCTTCGTCCTAGCACAATGTTGGTACCTCCTAATATAAAACAACTGCACCGAGAAAAGATAATCGAATCTGGAAACTTCAAATGAAAAGTTAGCGATTTACACATTAGGCTACAAGGGTCGAAGACAAGCTCGATGCGATTTAAAAATACGTTAGTGTTGTATATATTATGTCTATCATTTACACTACTATTTACTACATATTATAAACTAAAAAATATATTTTTAAAATACTCGTATTCCAAAAATAGAATACCTACTTTACAGTTATGTTATTCAATCTGTCTACCCACCTAATTTATTTTCAATAATGCGCGGGACAACTGTTTGTAAACAGACTATAAATGAATGAATCCTTTTAAAAAAACCGTTTGGTGATCGAATGATTTAGAATGGATTGAAATACATTAAGTTAGATGTTTATCAATTTATTGTAACTACATAGCTTACCTATGTATTTATTTTAACTAAAGAATATTTATGGTGTTTAATTAAATAGATAGGTACCTACGGTTTCCGTATAACGGGTCGTCAAATACTAAAGCTCAAAGCTTCAACATTTATATTGATAATGTTAGTTGAAGTATTTGGTTATGACACGTTGGTAGCCATTCGAGTAAATTTGACATCCTCATGGACATGGTGGGATCTGCGTTCAAATCGCCACTGTATTATCTAAGAATGTCATATTATGTGCTCCTAGTACCAGGTCTCATTAGTACGACCGTATCACAAACACTCGAATTCGTCAATGATGGGTGTGATCATGGAGGTATTCTTCACGTGGTTCTGACATGTAGGTAGTACGTAAAGTAAACCATATGTGAGTGTGTTACTTCACATCTAGTTGCGCGGATTCCACTTTGCTTCACCCCGTAGCATTGCTACTAGAACGATGTACATTATATTATGCGCTACAGGTTTGACGATGTGGTGCACATAGAGTGACAGGGTATAGTAAGTATTAAATGATAAAGCATTTACTTGGTTGAATTCCATTACACAACAGTATAATATTAGTATGCTAATATGAAGTGTAAAGAATATATTATCTTCATAGTTTTGTCTGGCATAAAAATTGAATTTTTGGAATGTGAAAAATAGCAAGGAAAAATTATGTAAGTATCCTTTTTGTGTTTGTGATGAGAATTTATAATATGTCGGTAGGTACCTATATTTAATTATAGTATGGGATAACATTGCCAGGCTTTAATAATTAAAAGTCTCAAGAAGTTTAACTTCTTAATATTGATATTCGTGAGTTAAAGCTCTTGTAAATATAAATAAACAAAATATAAATATTTGAATGATGAGGTAGGCGTGGCTTGAAAGCTTTTTCTCCGTTCTATTATAAAGCTTAGCGTTCATTTGACTGACCGGGAGTACAACGATTTGTCGAAAGTTTTATCTCATTTTTATGGAAAAATAAACATGAATTTTGATTTTTTTATTGTAAGATACACCTACACGGATTTAATAATTTATTTAATTATAGAAATTATTGAATTTGATGAACATATCTATTTTACTGAAATAGGTACGAAAATTATATAATTTTGTGGCAAAGGATTAATAAGGATCAATACTGTCAGTGGTCGGTTTGGGGATGTGGAGGCCCGACATACCAGCTGAATTTAAGCCCCCCACCATAATAATAAATAAAAACCATACATAAGCTTTATATAAAAATAATGACTGTTGAAGATTACAGTGATGACTAAAGGCCGGCCTGTTGAAGTTTTTAACCGTCAACCCATAAAAAAACACATTAAATTGGTGGACGAATCCAATAACCTAAGGAGACTTTTGCCCAAATGATTCTTAGTATGGATTTCTACAATTTGTCAGTTGTTTTTTCTGGCAGCTCAGGTGCGATGGTAATTAATGTAATTAAGATAATCGTCTTGCCAATATTATAACGCGACTTGCGGCAACGACAAACGAATTCAAATTCGCAAAATGCTATTAAAAAGGTCGCATTACAAAATTGATGGTTTGTTTTATTGCAGGTAAGTAATGGTAAACCATTTTTATAAAATGCGTGTAGAATATGTTTTTTCATAATTAAATATCGAATAGCTTTTGCGTACCCTACCACTAATATAAATACAAATATTGGAAGATTTTGTCCGCTGACCCGTTTTATGTTCTAAATGTATCATATTGATACCTATTAGTATTATCAAGCAACAATACCGTACCTACATATCGATAAAAAAGTCACATACCTACTTGTTTATTTCTTTAGATATTTAAGTATTTTGAGGATGCTCTGCCCAAACTGGTCTATTTGATTATAAACTATTGACATTGAAGAATTTCATCAAATCGATCGTAAGAAATTTCATCTTCAAAATACCAGTGGCGTACATCTGTAGATGCGAGACATCCTTGAAAATATTCGTTTGAACCTACTATTATAATATTATGTATTGCGTAAGCCGTAATTGCATTCTTCTAAAGGTTTTGCAATATAATATTGCTTCAGATTTTCACTTAGTCATTGTATTACGTTAATATTTATTGTTGTTTAATTTAATAAAACGCATTTTTTTGTAGTACTTATTCCACTTTTAATCAATAAATTAGGACCGGTTTCGTTCGCATCAGAGGGACATTTTCAACTGAACAAGGGAAGATTCAGTTGAAAATGTCCCTCTGAGGCGGACGAAACCGGTCCTAATTTATTGATTAAAAGTGGAATAAGTACTACAAAAAAAATGGAGCCATTGTCGAAAACTACCCAATCAAGACTCGTAACTGGACAAAATCTGACATTCGAATGAAATTTTCAAAATGGCGTCCTATGGTAGTTCGTAGTTCCATTTTTGGCCATTCTACAGGTAAGTTTGTAGGTGTGTAACGTTAAAAAAAAGTCCCGCCGTCCCATTTAATACTTCAGATTTTCACTTAGTGATTGTATTACGTTAATATTTATTGTTGTTTAATTTAAAAAACGCATTTTTTTGTAGTACTTATTCCACTTTTAATCAATAAATTAGGACCGGTTTCGTTCGCATCAGAGGGACATTTTCAACCGAACAAGGGAAGATTCAGTTGAAAATGTCCCTCTGAGGCGGACGAAACCGGTCCTAATTTATTGATTAAAAGTGGAATAAGTACTACAAAAAAAATGGAGCCATTGTCGAAAACTACCCAATCAAGACTAGTAACTGGACAAAATCTGACATTCGAATGAAATTTTCAAAATGGCGTCCTATGGTAGTTCGTAGTTCCATTTTTGGCCATTCTACAGGTAAGTTTGTAGGTGTGTAACGTTAAAAAAAAGTCCCGCCGTCCCATTTAATACATTGTACGCTAAAGGCGCGCCGATTAGGTGGCCATTCGACATAATTAGCATTATATTTAAATGTTGTTATTAAAAAGTAATTATCTGATATATGATTATATTATGTATTTGATTTAAATACTTACATATTATAAAGTGTAAAGAACTATTCATCACATAAAACGACTGGTACCTAGATACATATTTCATTAAAACACTTTATAATATGTACTTTCGTACTTTTTCCACATTTATTCCATAATGTTGATATTCAACCGATTTTATCCTAATGGAAATTTTCAATTGAATAACAGTACAAAATATAGGTAGGTACATATTATTGCATAAAAAGTCAATTAAGTATAGAGGACGTGGGAGTCGATTGTTTACTTGAACTAACTTGTTGGTGATATTTGTCCTTATTTATTAAATGACTGATTTATATACATTAAGAAATAGCGTAACTTCAAAACTGTGAAAAATTTGCTGTGTTTAAAATTCACCTACCGTAGGTGTATGTATCAAAAAAGGTTCCCGACCAATGACAAAAACTTGAAGACGATTTTATTGCTTTTGTCGCATGATACGTACAAGAAGTCCACAACTTAAAAATGAATTATTTTCCATACGATAGTATGTATCATCATCAGCTGTAGTACATACCAATATTGTATATAAATTTATGTTTACATTTTAGATATAATAGTGCAACCATCTATAGTGCTTTTAAAACAATATGAACGGCAGGTTTACATAGGTCGTAAGTGCATTTGCTAGTCACGCAGCCTTCGCTATCGAGGCTTGATAATTATATATTATATACTTACACAATATTATATATGTGACATATTATAATATTTAGGAATATTATATTTCATCCATTGTTGTTATTTTTAAGTTAATAAGTCAAAAGAATAATATCAACTAAGATTTAATAACAATAAACAAAAATGCAAAATGTACAAAGTGTTTAAAAGTACCTTATATACCTTCTAGAGGAAAGTGGTATAATGGTCCCTATATCTAACGGGTACGAGTGGCAAAAATATTAATCAATAAATTCCAATTGATTTATGTTTCGTACTAGGTATTCTATTAGTCATTATTTACGACCGGGTTATGCCTTCTGGCTTCTTCGTGCACTATGCGCACTCACCGATCGTAAATGCACATTGACACAATAAAAGATTGTTAAAACCTTCTTACCTATTAGTAAAGGATCAAGTAAAAAACAAATTTTGATTATCTGAAGTGTTTGTGAAAACCCGTAATGAATATATTACATACTATTAATACATTCAATAGGTAAGCCCGTTAAAACGTCATTTCCCGTAAACAATGGAACCAGCTAATGTGAAATATCACGAAATATACCTACTCACTAATTAAAAACAAATAAACAATTTTAAGCTATAATCCATAATCGTCAAAACTGAAGTGATCTCGGATTTTAAGAAAATACGTAGATCAGTTAACAAACGCGCAGGTTAAGTTTTTTTTGTTTTTGCTACCATATTACTATAACATCAAATTATAGTTTCATGTGTGAACTCCCAGATTGGATAAAGCAATGAACTATTAGAACCAAGGTCAACTTGTTAAGGCAAATGGTATGCACTGCAACTGTGTTATACCTATTTATATCTAATATTTTCTTGATAAAATAATTTATTATCAATGGTATTAGGTAATATATATACACAATGTATCAATGTCGACTAATTATGATTGTATCATTTTGATAACTTCCGAAATAAATAATTATATCGGGTTTATATATTTCATTGAAATAATACTATGATATATAATTTATAGTATTAGGGAGTAGCAATTAACAGAAAACGCATGTCCTTACATATTTTGCATGATGAATATAAAGTGTTTGAAAATGGCCTGTAAAAATGTCAAAAAAAACATTACAACATCAGTACCTACCTATATATTAAAATTGAATATCTCAATATGTCCAACCACTTGCTTGAAACACAAAAGTACGATTTGAAGTATCTTTCGTACGAAACTTTTTCTAAAGGGTTTCATTAACCACGTAGGTCCGATATTCCCCATTTTACCTATCCATAAATCCATATAATATAATAATATGTTTTCATATTATATATTTTCGTAGTATGAACATAATATACGAAATCATTCAGATTTGGTACGATTTTAATAATACACTAGCTGTCAGGTCCTTCTCATTATGGGAGCAAGTGTGATTTGTTATTTGATAGTGAAAATAAAAGTAGTTTAGTAGAAATTTTAAACTTTGATTTCAATAATAGGTATATAAAAAGTGGAATATTATTAAATATTATAGATATTACTATTAACAACTAATTCTTCCACTCTTTACGTAAGCGCTTCATTAATTTTTCTAAATAGTATAGTATATCTACTAATAGCAGCGTTTCTATATAATTAAGTATCGATAAAGTCTCTTGCACATATTATCAATATCATTTATTTCATATTTCATTGTACCTACTACATCGTACAACTTATTTTTCTGAAAAACATAGGTTCCATAAATTATTAACGCATTTTTTAATTAAAAAATGTTGTAATATTCGAGTCCGTCCCAAAAAAAAAAGGACTCCAGATGTCCGGTGTCTAGTGATGACACATAATAATATTAATAGTTAATAATATGTTTGTGTACAAGTACATATATGTAAAGTTATTATGTTAGAGGCCACTTTGATTATATGATTATATTAATATTTTATTCATAGTTAATTTGTTAAAAAAAATGCATTCCATAAATCGACCCATTATTTTATATTTTTGAATCGTGGTACAACCAAGCCGATTAATTTAGTAAAAAGTTATATTATGAAATACATTGTAACAAAGTTATATTATGAAAATATATATTTAGTATTTTATCCATAGAGAAGGGAAAATGACCACAAATCTACACGTGACGCACCTGTCCGTTCTTCGTCCCACGTGACAGTGCATCTACAGGTAAGTAAATTGAAAGGGTTCGGGTTTCTATCTCCCATATGATAATTGATTTGACTTGTAGGCCGTAAGTGGAGAGATAAACAAAACACGTGCGGGCTTGAATAAATTTATTTACGGAGCGGATAAATAAATGAACGGTAGACATTGAGTCATTTCAACCAAAGAAATCAGAATTTTATTTTTTTTCGATTGATAACACTGATTAAAAGCTCTCATTTTTCATTGTATTGTTATTTCTTTTTCTACATACATATATCCGAACAGTACCAAACATTGGTACAATGTTAGGTAACGTTCCATTATTGTTGGTTTATAAAATTAAAAACTATTATTTATTATCTTTGAGTGTTTCTCAAACGTATAACATACTTATTTTGAAACTTAGCTTGAACTGAAGTAACTATATTATGTCTTAAAATAATTGAAAAAAGACGTACATTAACAACATGTTCATAATTATATTTTAATACTATTCTTAGATATAGTTAAAAATGTGTAAAACAGGTCGTCGGTTGAAAGACATACCAACACTATGATTATTTTTAGCTTTTCAGTAAAGCAAAAGCAATTACTTCCAAATGCATTCTAAATTTGAAATCATGCGGTATATACTGATTTAGTCATACAAAGCATGGAAACGTGGGTAGCTATTTTTTGATGAGTTGATTTGACAGGCCGCAAGACCAAACAGAATAATAAATTGCGGTACAGAAACTGAAATTGACTTTCAAATGTTGAAAAGTACAATTATTGCGTAACCCTAAGAATAAATTTGTTTACCACAAGAGGTGCGCGAATCATACTTTTAGTTTTAGACATTTTGAAATGAATAAATATTGTTATTATTTGGATAATATTAACTTAATGAACCAATTTTCAAAAGTCTCTTTTGATAAGAAACATGAATTTGTTCGCCAGAGAAGTGAATCATTTTCATGAAGAGGGTGTTTGGGAAAATTTTTCTGCTTCTTTCGCTCAACGTTAGCTGCTACTTCTCTCTGCATACCAAAAGGAGCTATACTAATACCCGGCCAACGTAACGCGTATAATATTGATGGATACTCTAGAAGTCCAACTGAAAATAGCTGAAGAACCGCTGGCCAATCCCTTTACCACCGAAATATAAACTAGTTGTACATATTCGTACCTACATATATTAATCAACGAAGACGACTATAAATAATTTAATATTTATACATTTTAAAACTTATTAACGTCAAATATATCGAAAATCAATCATTAATGTTTACTAAAGATTTCTCCTAGCTTATTTCTCTTACAATAGGTAATTTGAAATACTCTAGCAAGCTGAAAAAATCACACTCCAAAAGAAGTCTATGCAAACATGATATGTATTTATTTTTGTATTTATACAAATATTGATAGTAGATACTCAAGCGTTAAGAACACTTGGTTGGTTTCTGTTTTCGATGAACTTAAAAAATCAAAAGCTATTCTCCGTACTAAAATTTGTTTGATTTGGAAGTGCTTTAAGACGTAAAAATACATCAAAAATGCGCCCACGGTTTGTTTTTGAATAAAATTATTGATAAATGTACACCCAAGATATTATTCCATTGTCATTGTCATATCCGTAAAATACATTTGAATAAATACAGGTGGTATGTCAGCATAACTTAGATTAGTAGAATTTATAAATTATTTATTAGATTTATAGCATGGGTGCTTTCTGTTAATATATATCTAATATTGACAATACAGTTTCTGAGACTGACATTTCGTAATTATTATTTAATGTTCAAAAACCGAATTTATTCAAAGAAAATTCTTCTCATTTAAAGAGTTTCAGCGTTTATTTGTGAGTAATTTATGATAACTTAAAAATAGGTTATTATTTGGGATTCACTACATTTCGACAGGTTCTGCTTTTATGATACGTGTTCGGCTTTTTCAAATAAATTACTATTCAAGTAGGTTTAAAAAGTTCAACAAGTGAGCGAAATACGTGTCGTAGAAACAATATATTCTACATTATTGATGAATAGCAAGTGATAATCCAACAATTTCTGCCCCAAACAATATATAAATATTTTAACTCTATGGATAACTAACTATATGGATATGGAACCCAGCAAGTCCGATCTAATTCCGATCAAAAATAATATGTGACAAAAATATTTTATCAAATTTTTATAGCATTTATTTAATATTATTTTTTAAAACATACGAGGGCATATTACGCTTCGTAACATATTTTTTAAAAGTGTACGTTTATGTTTACAGTGTATAATTTTGGTATTTTTCAATCTAGTTATCGATTATTATAATATAGCAGTTCATATTTTTCATTTTATGGAATCAATAACTTTCTTGATTAATTTCTTGCCATCTTCCAATTTGTAATGGACTGTCAAAATAACAGTGCCCCAATGACCCAGTGTTGTCATGTTTACTAAAATGTCAGTGGATGTACTGATAACAATACGAATATATTATATTGTATTAAAGGTCACATTCTCATTCTTTTTTTAGATGAGATGTGATTATAACAATAGTATGCTTTGAAGGCCACTAATCTATTTTTTATTAAGTAAGTTTTGAAAATTTCACCTGAAAATACCTACCGCAAAGTACTTAGTTCATATAGTTCAAACGCAGGAGCTCCTATTCTCCCCCAGAACTAACGGTAGATACGAAGAAATCTTTAGGGGTGACCCATCCAATAATAACATTCGCGTAAATTTCTTATATTTGCTGTTCGAAGGTGACCCGTTATATCCAAAATACTTAGCAGCAAATAATAAGAGAGAGATAACAATAAGTAGTGTTTATAATATAACCATCGATTTGTAAAAGGTGGGTAAATATATGATTATAATGTTCGATCCTAAAAATATAAATAACGACTGTTATTTCATCGCGGTCCTGCTTTTTATAATCCCTCGATTTTAAAATTTATGTACAGATAATAGTATGGAGGAATATTAAATAAGTCATCCATAAAGCTATGAATAGATATCAGTCAAAATCCATAAAATACTATGCGTATTAAATTAGGATAACTGTAACTCTGATTACACACAGTATGTTAAACATCAGGATTTTCTAAACGTTTATTATACTAAATAACTACGTGAATCAAAACACATAATATTGGTTATTAATATTTTAAAAAATTATTCAATTTATTTTTCGTATTAATAAAATATTTTTTTGGTATTACTGTCCTCCTTCGGTATTTCACACATTCTATGTAATAATTGAAAACAATTAAAAAAATATTACATGTTAGAAATGGGACGATAAAATTATTGATACGCGAAACAGAAATACCATGTCACACAGCATCACATAGTCACACTGATCAACCCTGATGTGACAATCTCATATAGTTACTTTTATATTATTGTTAAATTACACTTTGAGTTACCTACTGTTTGCACTGCTGGAACCAGTAGATATTAAAATCTTCGATTTAGCGGTATTTATTTTGAATTCAGTTGATGGCTGATTTAGTAGCCGCAAATCCGGATTACCCGTTGTATGTTGATTAATATATTTTATTTAAATTAATTAACCTTTCAATAATGTTATGATTTTGACGGTTCCATGACAAAAAACAGAACAGTGACAAAACAGAACATGACAAAACAGAACATGACAAAACAGTACAGTGACAAAACAAAACAACGATAAATATAACTATGACCTTTCAGGAAAAATATAAATTTATTATTGAAATTATTGTCCTATCTCTATTATGTTGATAGATTTTTAATAGCATAGATTTTCTATACGCCATAATAAATAAAATTATAAGCCCAATTTCTGCATTCCTAATCGCTAGAAAGCCTCAAATAAACGGGACATAACTTGGTGTTGCCGGCAAGTTTAGGATATCTCATCTTATTCAATATAATATGTTCAAAATAATTGGGTGACTAGGTACAACGAAATAACGACCTAACCTTAATAGATTCCACAAAAATTAATGTTTCATTTTTCCCCTGGCTTTTCTGTTTTGTCACTGTTATGTCCGGATACCAATTTTGACATACATAATAATTACCGTCTCGGCGGCCAGATTTTAAAACCTTTGACTCTGTTCGTTGTTTCACTCCATTATGTCTGAAAGATGACACTTTACGTATATTATAATATGCATAATGGCGCTTAAATATTAGCATTATTTAGCAATACCAATGGACTAAAAAGGGTGAAATCTGCATTCATTTGATTATTTATTATATGTAATAAAAATTAAATAAAAAAACGATTGTATAATTTAAGTATGTTTGATAATTACATAACAAATATATTTATACTATGCTTCCATCACATTGGTATTGTTAGATTATTTAGATTAATATACATATAATATAGAAAGATTGCATACTGCAATGGTTAATTTATGGAGAATTGAGTACAAACCAATATAAATATCAGTGGCGAAGGGTGGAGGTATTCTGTTAAGATCCAACATAAATAGTTCACACTAAATTTTGTCAGTCAAAAGTATTTATTTTTATTGAACTAAGACAATGCGTAGATAGGATTTGTTGGTTTTTAAAAATCAATTAAACGCCGCATAATCCAAACCATAGTTAGTAGATAATAGTCAGAAAATATTTGTTTAACTATAAACTATCTAAAATTGTGCCATTAAACCGTACATAATTTTAGATATTTTGTAGATAGAAGAATATTTTTTATCGCTTATGATTTTGCTAGGCAATTATATTCTTAATTCAACGAAAACAAATAAGTATTACTGAAAAAGTGAGCACTATTTTTGTCGGATCGCCCATAGCAGGGCTTAATTGATTTTTTTAAATTAACCAACCCCATTTGCAAATTGTATTCTTAGTTCAATGAAAACAAATAAGTATGACTGACAGAGTTTAGTGTGCACTATTTATGTCGAATCTTAACAGCCTACCTCTACGATGTTGAAACGGACTTTAATTTGCGTTTAGAAACGATATATTTTTATGTAGTTGAATGTACTTCTAACATTTATTTTGTAGATTGACTAAGGTAAATTTTCAAAGCGTAATCGCCTCCACCCTAATCTAAACAGCCCTTCCCCACTAGTTATGTAAATAATGATAACTTTTTAACCTGTCCCATTGCGATCTTTGACTAGGTGCTCGCCCCAAGGAACGAGGGAATCTTCAAAAGATCTATCACCCCCTTGTTAGTACAGTGACGTGCAATATGTACGTCGTTGAATGGAGCTTTTCGCAAATCGATTACGAATTTAAAATTCTTGACAGAAATCAGTTAATTCAGGATGCGTAAACACGTAGGTGCCTACTGCATTTCAAAAAGTATCATTCATTACCAAGTATCTACATGCATTGTACGTATTTGCAACTAGGTATCTGAATTTTTAATATTAATACTACTAATTTTAATGAAGCTGAAAGACCATAATAACCGTATCTTTAAAAAATATCATAACACCTACATTATGTTTAATAAAAATATTTGATAAAATTTTAATAAAATACTATATATAATAAAATAACTTTAATAAAATTTTATAAAAAAAAATCTTTTGTTTTCATAGTTATTTTTTACCATATTATGTCACATTATTTTTTATAGCAATTCAGTCATTATGTATATAAAAAATATAGCGGTATATAATACAAAAAATGGTTATAAATGATGGATGTGTGATGATTTAAGTGTACATACGAAAAAATATCCTTCAGGAATCAGATAAAATGGTATGGAAGAACTTGGCTTTTTCTCTATTGGATACTGTATTTAATATCAACAACTATTTTACATTTTATTTTTGAAATTATGTATAAAAATGCCATTTAATAAATTGAAACAGTCCTTTCAAAAAAAATGTTGCGTTTATTTAAAAAATAGGCGCCATTTCAATTCCTATACCCTGTCTCCAGTGGCCAACTCTTTTTTATGCCGAGTCCACACTGGCAACAAGTTGCTGGCAACCTCATTAAATTTTACGATAATTATCATAATTATAGGCATTAGATTCATACAACGCAAATTTTATAAAAAAGATTAAATACTTTCGTAAACAATCTCAAAAGAAAAAAAAAACTTATAATTATTAACTGAACTAGTCTTCGTGATAGAACTCTTTTATAATGGTTTTGAAACAAAGCTTCTTTAGTTAATTCTACTTTAATTGAGTTATTTACATTGACAATCACCATGTTGGATACCTCGTCCTATGGATTTCCAATAATGTTTTATGCATATTTTTCATTTCGAGATATGTAGATTGCCACTATGTTGTTGGGGGGGATAGATTTCAGGTGAGTCCCCTTGGCCATGATATTTAGCAAGTTCGGTGCTCTTCTCAGAGTGCAGTTTTATTGAAATGGTAGATTTTGCACGCCCATGTTGGAAGATAGAGATGATAAACTTCTTCTAACAACTTTGGGCAGAATATTATTCAATTGAACCTTGTGGTGAAATTTTGCGGAGGGTTCAGAACCCTAGCGTAGACTTGAAAACAATTTTTTTCAAGTGTTGTCGGCATTAGATTTGGCAAGTTAGTAGCTGCAAAGGTACGTTACACTACGTGAGGTAGAGTCTTTGAATTTTATTTTCAAAAGTAGGTAGAAACACACTTTCCACTTCCTATAATGTTTATGTGGATTTGCTAACTAAAAAAACCCTTTGAAACATGATTACAAAAATCCTATAAAAATGTACTGAATGTAATTTTAACAAACATCTTTCACTTTCTGAATTAGTGCTCTCACCTAAATAAGTTATCAATACAAATACCGTGTTGCAAATAATTGCATACAAATTTACGATCGTGTTAAAAAATCTGTAAATAAAATCACTACCACTTTATAATTTCAACCATGGTGATGACATTAGTTTCTACCAAAGACTTGCACATCTATTAGGAATTGATGCACTATCGATTGTAATGTGCATATGTTAAGTTACAGGCATTATAAATATGACTTGTATTTAGGGTTACCATAATATGGTTTTCAAAAAGAGTTGACAAATCTAGCACATCTGAAATGAAAAATCGGTAAAGAAAAACTTCGATTTGTTGTAGACTTTAGAGTTATATAGAGTAGTATATTTATTTTGGTGACGGTATTTGAATTATTAGTTTTACAATCGTATAAAAGTATTAATATATGTGTAACTATTTAGAAGAACGATTACGCAAATGCAATATAAGTAACCAATGTAAGACAACATCAGAGCCATATTTATATTATTTTAAACTTAATTCTCGCCTTTGGAAAATATATACCCCAATGAATATTTATTTATCCCAACACAAAAATTGTAATAGACAACAATATATTTAGTCGAGAAAGAAGAAATGATAATATAGTATATTATCGTGTGCTTCTACAGCCCGTACATTTGCATCGCTAGATCACTTTGTAACTCATATACCTACCGACTTGATGATTTGATTTGTCAAATATCGCACACATATAAAGTAGAATAAAACATATTTTTAGGATGCATTTAGCATTGTTGTAAATGTGCTCTAAGTCCAAGATACAACAAATAATGTTACCAATCACGCAATATTACTGTTATGCTACGAAACTGCTAGATATGTGTTCAAACAACACTAACATATTTTAGGTACTTTGTTCTTTGTATGAACAACTTACATCTAAACAATATTAACTGACATTGATTGGCGTGTGGATGTTAGCTTCTGTCTCGAAAAAAGAAACATTTTAATTGCTTTTTTCTTCAAAATCGTGTTTAAGAAAAGTTGTCTAGCCAAACAAAATATTTGATCAGACGGTTAAAATATAAATGGATATATTTGGAATTTTTGACTAGATAGTTAAACCTTTTCTAAACAAATAAATAATACGTAATCATTTTTCAACTGAGAAAGGTCTCGGTTTTATTATTGAAAAAATACTAAGAAACGCTTAAATATTAACCGACCTCATACAATGATAATATTTATATAATTTTTTATCAATATCTGCAATAATTGTTTATTATTACTACATTAAATATTAAAAAAATAATAGCATCACAATTCATTCTTTCGTATAATTAATTATAATTGTGTTTATTTATAAATAACTATTATGGGACGGCGGGATCAACTTCATATATTATACACTTTTTACAACGTTTTTCTTAGCTCGTATTCTTATTTGTCCGGTACAAATCTTGCAATCGATTTTTAACTAACTTCCCGACTAGCTAGACATTTTAAGCTTTTAGAATATATCAGAACACGATGCCAATGCATTTTTTAAATACTTTTAGCCATCTTTAAGTAGAATTGAATTCATTTTCAGTTAATTCCGTTTTGTATGAAAAGTTATTTCGACACCATTATTGGTTGCTAGGGGTCTGGGGTCCTAGCAACTAAATTATTAATATATACCTGCGTTACTATGTAAATCAATATGACATGTCAAAATGACATTTCAGTATTATTTCTATCATGTACACATTTTTTGATCGTTTGAGCTAGTCAACTCAAGTTTATATGATTCAACAGAAAATTTTAAAACGTTGTATATAAAAAGTTCTTTTTATCTTGTAATTATTAAATTTAATTTGGCTTTATCAGAATGTAATATAATTATTATAATTAAATTATGTTATGGACAATAACGTGTTAATAGTCTGATTTGATACAGTGATTGAATGCAGTCGATGCTTCCTTTTTTAAGGTTGAATTAATACTGATTTGAAAAGGTACTATGATTATTGATTATATATAATCAAAACTTTATTATTAATACGTATAACATTCTCAGACGTTTAGTTTGATAAGAAAAGTATATACATATATAACATAATATCCGTTAGAAAGAAGGTTTGAAACAATGAGCAATCAAGATTTATTGCATTCCAGATATTTAGTTTGATAAGAACAATGGTGCAATAAAGAAAATCTTTATCAAATGTATCTCCAGACATTAATTATGCATGTTTGCTTATTAATACTTGATAATATGATAATAAATAGTAGACAGATTAATACAAAGACAAATGCATAAAGCTACGGGTCTATAACATAACTTACTTACAAAATGTTTTGGTTTAAAGAATTTGGTATTTGAAGGGGAAAGTTTTCTTCAACATCTTTGGTAATTTTGGTATCAACATGACATAATTTGTATATACCTACCTATTATTGAACAATCACCAACTTTAAATCTACACCTAAAACACACGGAGCGTAAACTCCACAGTGTAGAGGCACTGAGGAGGAATTTTTATGAGTTTACGATGTCAATCATTTGCTCGTGTCCTTGATACACATCATATTGATTGAAAAAAAAAGTTTATTTTTTTAACATTCCCAACGGAATTTAATGCCGTGTTCCATCACTCAGAAGTTTAGCACGCCAAGATTCGTTTTTGGTATTCGGCAATATTATACAATAATATTAATTTACGTACCTATGCATATTGATTACGCTACATTCATGAGAAAATATATTTGTTCGATAAGATCAAATATGTTAAAAAAAACATTTTCTATGTAGATTCAATATTTTATTTGCTTACACATTTTTGTTTATTTTTTATTGATGAAAAGAAATAATAAAATTACAGTATTAAAAATACATATAAGTATATAAAAATAGACATACTTACTTAAAGAAAATTATTATAACCATTGAGGTTTTCTAATAAAGTACATCATAGCGAAAGTATGACAAAAAGCAAAATAACATAAGTACCTATTAAGTTTACAGTTTTATGTTTTTACGAGAAATGTATGTTAGCCACTAATTGTTCAACCTATTAGGTTCACATTAGGCTTAACACACACATTAAAAAACAACATGTATTTTTTTGCCAGATCTGGAATTCGAACCCTGGACCCAGGATATTACAGGTCGATACGTTAACCGCTTGGCGATCGTGGGCGCTCAAACTTCGCAATTAGTTGGTAGAATTTCATTATACACAATTTATAAAAAAATTGACATTCCCTCTAAAATCAGGTATAGGTACTGCTAATTTCTTTGTGCTTTATGATGTAGGAACATGTTCTTAACAGAAGACCTTGTATTTTTTTCTATTATATATAGACACATAATCCGTTGTTAACTCTAAATACCTAAATTATCGACTTACCAACTTTTGACAGCAACCCCACGATTAAATTCAACAGGTTGGCTTATTAGTCGATAGGTATTTCGGTTATTACACCATTATTAAGACGACATTGTTTTGACTAGTCTTAATAATGATGTGACAATCGAAGTAGCTATCGACTAATTTATCCAACCTGTAGAAATTAATATAATTTTGAACAATTATGATGATCGATGATGAAAAAGGGTACTAAGGCTAATAATAATCATCATTCACAAATCTTGTATGAGATTTGTTTTCCGGGCTGCACTGAGATAATAAAAGACAATTGCCTTACGTTCACATATCTAAAATAAGTTTTATATATAACATAAGTATATACTTATCACAATTTATTCACGCATGGTCGTAGGAAACAGTATCTACCTAAGTAGCCAAATCAAGATGGCAATATTACGCCGCTATATTTAATTCTGACTACATATTTATAGATTGATCTCTGGTGGTCTCGAAGAGGGGAGGTTACGAGGGCCAGTGGCGCACCCAGGGGGGGGGGGGCAAGGGGCCCTGAAACCTCCCAAAAATGAAAATTATCAGAATGATTTTAAACATTGAAATTGAAAGCCAATAAACTATACCTTGGGCTTAGACAAATAAAAACACGGCAAACAAATGATTTGTGATAATTCTCCAGTACCCTTTTTAGAAAAATTTCTTAGATTTTAATTTCTAACACAAAAATTTCGAAACACTAATGTCAGGTTTTTTTAGAAACACATTCCCTAATGGAACTGTCAAAAAATTCTCGGTGTCCACCCGAATTCCGGAGTGGTGTAGGTCATGGCTGGGGAGGGCTGACAGAGCTCTAGCCTGAGGGCCCAGGCTGTGGGGGGCCCGGCGTGTCGGGTTGACCAGAAAAGTGAGATAAACACACATCATAAATTAGATTTAATAGTAAAAAAAAATCGCGGCGCTATTATACTTCATAGCCATGAACATTTTCATTCACTTATATAATTGTGCAATATATGTTTTGATTATTATGTGTAGATACTCGACAGCTCCATTATTAAAGTAGATGTATTAAAAATCGCCAATAATTCGCTGTATAAGTACCCTTAATTTGAACTGAAACACAATTTGAAGAACGTTAATGTAGTGTTTCACACTGCCTTTAATCTTAGCGGTAGGTAGCCAAATATCCTAGCCTGAGGGCCCGCTTCAGGATGTGGGGACCATGGTGTAGTACACCGAGTGCAATAGACAAAAGACCGATAAACGAGAAATTAGGCTGTGAAGTAGAAAAAGATCCTATGGGACTAATTTACATTCTCCTCCTTGGGCCCCCCCCCAATATTAAATCCTGGGTGCGCCACTGACGAGGGCTACGCCTGAAGCTACAATATCAGAGTTCTAGGTGGAAGGAGATTGTTAGAAACGTATGTGATTTTAGTGATCACCATCCTTAGTAATGAGGCAAAAAAATATGAAGAGAGATTAATATAGAATAATAAATGTTTTTTGTGGTTACCAATTGAATCATCAAGACAAAAAGATTAGGTATATAATATTCTGCCTGTTCTGTAATATTAGTTATTTTTTTAGATTGTGTAATATGATTTAGTAGATAAATTATATGTATAACATTACATAAGGCCATTAATTCAGTTGAAACTAAAAAAATATTTGTATGGTTGACTAATATTTAAAAAAAAAAAACAATAAATCATAAAATGCATGTGTAGTTTTATTAACTATGTTTTGTATTGCATTTAAATTTCTTTTATTCAATGAGATAAAAACTATTGTATTCGAATAAACACTAAAAAGATATAAAACAAATGTATAAATAACGTATTCGAATTGTTTTTTAAGGCATGGAATGGGTTTTTTATTGTCCACATATCACTGTGGCGTTTGACATTATGCGACAGAGAGTATCAAAGTCAAAAGAATTATTCTGTTTAACATTTTTCTGACTTGTAGAAGGTGTTCCTCTCCGCACGGCGTGTCTTTTTATCTAAAGGAGATAAAGTAAACACCCACTACATGCTTATAAATTTGACCCTTTCCGAGAATAAGAAAAATATATAAAACTTACGGGAATTGTTTTCTTGAACTGTTAATCTTAGGAAACAATACTTCATAGAAATATTACAACCAAAATAAATAAAAGTGTATTTCCAGAGTATCTAATATTTAAACCACATATTTTAATAATGATCAACTTTACAAATTATAACAAACAAACAAAGAAATAGTATTAAAATGTAGTTTTAGAAAATATTAGCAACTAACATTTATTTTAATTATTAATATAACGTTGATATAAATAAATAAAAAGGATTTCAAGTTATACACATTTATATTTTAATAAAAATCGGTGTTTTTTAAAATAAATTTAAAAAATTTAAAACCATAAATTAGTCAAATATATCCTCATTACAATATAGAAAACTTAATAAACTAAGTTTTAATAATAAATATGACTATAGAATAATTTATGTAATAAGATGTACCTATATTATAATATAAGATGGGATTTTTTGAAAAATTCACATTTTATAATATTATTTTAAAATTGTTTATCTTTGCCTTAAAATAAAAAAATATTTTTCTTTTTAATGTTTTCAGATACCTACTTATTTATTAATTAATACAATTTAATTTGTAAATTATTAAAAAAAAAGTCTCAGACAGCAAACTCGTATTGCCATCCATATAGTTACAGGATACACCATTCCATAGTATATCTAACTAGAAAAGTGCTTTATTTTTCCAGAAAAGGTTATAGACATTTGAAAAAATCTGTAAGAATCAATCTAATTGTAATGTGGGTAGAGTTAAATTTTAAGTAGGTACATACAATAAGAATTTTTTAGATAAGAACCTGGCGATGGCCACAAACGTCATGCGAAGATAAATAAACAATAATGACGTATGTAACAAATTAACGCAGTTTGCAGTTGCCTTCTCGAGTTCATTTTCATTTATTTGTTCATTTACTGAGGAATAACATTTTGCATGAGACGATTCTGGTAGGCTAATAGGTATGCGGCTTGATCAGCTTGGTGTTATTTTATTTTTCACGTACTTCATCCATTTATCATCATTATCAATGTTATTAGACTAATATACCAGAAAAGGTTATAAAAACGAGTTATTGAATGGTCGTTGTTAAAAAGTGGCATTGTTTTTTTTCTGACAAAAAGTTAAAAACCATTATTTACATTTTTCATTGTAGGTATGTAGAAGGAATGAAAAAACTTCTTTTGACCTTGTCCAATGTAGTATATAGGTGCTAAGGAATTAAAATTATATAAGAAGTGACCTAGATTACATTACTACGTTACAAAGTTAGGTGTTAAAAAACCTCGATCATGAAACATTGCATTTTATATACCAATAATTTATATTTTTGTAGGAAATTTTGAGCAAAACAAGGATTTCCTGACTAGATAACATTAAAAAACGACCCAGTTGTAATGCATTACTGCTATGTCCGTTACTGTTGATAGCAATGCTTACGTTGGGGCAGTGGCAATTACAGATGGTCCTGAATCATCGGAAATGTTCGGTACTCTTCTACAATTACACACAGGCCGGGCCATAGGATATGAAGGGGACGAAGGGTGTATTATGTTAACCCTGTAGGACTATTATTTGTAGCTACTCTAAAGCCGTGTTCACATTAGCAACAGGTTGCCAGCAATTTGTTGCCAATGTGGACACGTCATAACGCAATCTAATAAATATGCGTATTGGTCACAAGAGTGTAAAAATTCAATCAAACACTTTTAAAATCCTGGCAACATACTTAATTATAGGTGTATTTTAACGCTCAATGGTTGTTTATCGCACGGATTTTTTTTTGGCAAGCTGCCACTGAAAGGTTGCGGTGATAATGATGAGAGGAATTGGAATAAAATGAAAAATATACGTAAAGGCATACCATGAACAAAATTAAAGCACGCTATCGTTGTGGTCAGAAAACTTTAGCAAGATGGTACACGTCATCAAAACTTTTATTATGTAGTAACTAATTAATATTAATAAATAAAATTAATTTAATAAAATTAAAATACTGATTAAATGATGTGTCGGATCATCATAGTTGTAACTCCATTTATCTCAGTCTAGTACAACCCAGCAGTACGTAAATCATTTCTAAATTGCCATCAAACCATACACACACGAAAAGTTGACAACCTATATTGTGTACTTATATTGTTATAATTAATTTTACCATAAGGTATTTTAATCGGTTGTTGGGTCAACAACTTCGTTTATTTATTTTTTTGATTTTATTATAATGTTGCCAACTCTTTTATGTTTAGTCTTTTAAAGTATGCTGCAAAATAAAAATAATAGATATATATCATATTGGCAAATGATTATATTTTATTATATGTTGGTTGGGCTAATTATGGCGGCCCTAATACAATATAAATGTCTTACCCACCTGCTATTATTATCCTTACCACGCCTACTATTAACAGGCGGTCATTCTGTAACCATGTGCTTATTAACACATATAACCTGTAAAACATTAAGACGTCATTGACGTGCACTGATTTTGACTATCAACAGTAACGCGGCAGAGTAGTAGTGCTCTCCACGTCATCATTAAAGGTCAGTGACTGGAATCTTTGGTAAAACCCTCGCAGCATCCAAATGAATCATTCCGTCATATTGCAGTACACTGAAAAGCGCCGTCATGTGTATAATGTGAAAAAACGGTTGTATTATTATTTTATTAATTTTATTTGTATTAAATTTACATATCTATTTAATAGTGACGAGGTATTTTGAATATATTCAAAATTCTCCTCGTTTCACACGTAATATTTGTATCACTTCATATCGATAATGTTACAAAGCAGCATACATATTCTAATCTGCCCACTCATTCTATCGTGAACTTCTTCACTCACGTTTTTCCATTCAAACGATTGATGCAACACTCACTGAACAAGATGCAACATTGCCCTGTGTACTTTGACAACTGTTATCGTAAGGTGCATTTGGACCTCGAACGTGATCGCACAATATCCAATTTATTTATGTAAAAATGTTCACTGAACTAAATATCTAATATGTATTGAATATCAGCAGTGTTGTAAACATATTATTTATTCATGTCTCTTGGCGCTTTATTTGATTTTGATAAATGATTCCTATTTTTTAAAAAGTTATAATTAGAAATAATAAACCCAAGAGTCTTCGGTATAATATAATAATTTCAATTAGTCCGACAAAAATAATAATAACATTAATACATAAAAAAATTAACAATTTGAAAATTTAAGTTTTTTAAGTGGCAAAGGATAGAGGTAAGCCTGCAGCTTGTCCATGCGATTGAACTCCGATATCCCCTCGCATACGTAATATACCTACCACCTAGCGCCGGCACATTGGCTGCAACTGCGACCTGTGGTAGCCACTGGTAAGCACGCTCAAGTAGAAAAAGCTAAAAAACTAATTTATGACAGATAAGTTTAATGCAGAGCTTTTTATTTTTTTTAAATTTAGAAATAAGGTTAAAAACATAATCTGTATAATTAATAAATAATTACAAGATAAAAAGAACTTTTTATATACAACGTTTTTTAAATTTTCTGTTGAATTATTATGCTCAATATGATCAAACGTGTACTTGATATGAAGTAAATAAAATAACAAACAATGAAATATAGAATACTGAAATGTCATTTTGACATTTCATTTTGATTTCCATAGTAACGCACGTATATATTAATAATTTAGTTGCTAGGACCACCTCTTTAACAACCAATAATAGTCTTTTACTTTTTACGGATTTTTCAGAAATAACTTTCCATACAAAACAGAATTAACTAAAAATGAATTCATTTCTTCTTAAAGATGGCTTAAAGTATTAAAAGAATGCATTGGCATCGTGTCTGATATATTCTAAAAGTTTCAAATGTCTAGCTAGTCGGGAAGTTAGTTAAAAATCTATTTGTACTGGACAAACAACCACCGGACAAACAAGAATACGAGCTAATAAAAACGTTGTAAAATCAGTAATTTCGTTACACTTGTATTTGTATGTATTTGTAATTGTAACCAAAAACATGTGTTTTATTGATTAAGATTTCAAACGGTAGCCAAAATAACACAGCGAACACGTTAAATATACCGAACGCCATCTTGTCACGTGACTTTTTTGTATGGGAATAATATTTCAAGTAAAGAATGCAGCTTTTGCATCTGATGTGAATTTTAAAACTCATTTTTGTATAAAGGAATGCAAGGTTTGCGCCTCAAATACTGTTTTACCATGTGCATAATGAGCAGCTCAATATTTCTGCATGCGTAGGTTATTTTGCCAATTTTTCCAAGATTACTGCCTTTGCTTCTATACCCCTCATATATACCAACTATATGGCATTAGATTCATTAGAATATGCTCCATGCTAGTTGCGTGCATGCTTCGGCGAACTTCGGTTTAAAGTCATGTTATATTATCGCTCGCTTTCGGCTCAGGCGAGCAGTTTAACATTATGTTTATCAAAAAAATGTATAATACAATTAATACACTACTCTAAAATTACATTCATTGTTATATATACTGACAATTTATTGGAAAAGTTTATTTAGAACACTTTATTACTACGTAGATAATTAATTGAAATTGTAATGCCTTTAACGATTTAAGATTTTCATTGTCTTCATAAATTGATAATAAGTAAAATTGATTGAGTCTGTATTGTATTGAATCAAACACAATATGTTTCGAACGTTATTGTGCTTACATAATGGAATTGAGAAACATGTTTGAAATAAAGAACAACTTGTTGCGTTAAGAATCGGAATTGAAACCCATTTGTATGAAATATATTAAATTTCACCGAGAGAAATCCGTATGTTTTTCTTTTGTACTTTTTGAATATTTCTAGATACTTATAGATTTCGTTGAATAAAATGGATATCTATATTGTTTCAATCCAAAATCTGCACATTTTGCACTAATTATACAGTCAATATTCTAAGCGCAGGTACTGTTAACAACCAATAATCGTTAAAATTACATATTAGGTCAATCTTATATAGAATACCGATACGTATGTTGAACATGAATACTAATATTTTTGTGCCGCTATGAACCTTCGATTATTCGACCTGTTATCAATATCACTATCAGTATAACTAATATGTCAATAAATGATGATAATAATAAATAATAACATACCGCGAATGAAGCTAAATAATATGGATGTAAGTAAACTGAAGTTTTTTAAACGTTGCTTCAAACGCCTGTTCAATTAATAAAACAATGTATATTTAAAAGATTTACCAGTCTAATGACGAATATATAAAATAATAATTTGCACTCATGGCCAATGGCCTATGCCGAGGATCATGGCCCCCACATCCTGAAGCGAGCCCCCAGGCTAAGCTGTTTGGTGGGCCTCCCTACCTATCGCTAAGGGAAAAGGCAGTGTGACGCGCTGAAGTAACGTTTTCCAAATTAAGGTGTATTTTTAGCGATTTTCTGTATTTTTAATATGTACATCCATTAATATACAGTTAAAATTGCATCGTACAACCAAATATTTTTAAATATTAATAGCATTACAGTAAATAGCGCCGCAGGCGACTTTTTTTACTATTAGAGCAAATTGTGATCTATGTTTATCTCACTTATCTGGGGGACTCGTCACGCCGGGCCCTTCCTGAGCCCGGCCCCCCAGGGTAGAGCCCTGTCAGCCCCCCCCCCCTTGTGGGGGCCATGCCTAGGATATCAAGTATCGCCACTTCAGTACTTAAATTCAATATAAAAACACTAGCCATGCCCTTAGTTTTCTTCTTTTGTAAATCGTACCGCTCAAATTTTCTGTGGTTAGTAGTATTTTTCATGTTACCTATATAATATCACAGATATACCTACGTAAAACATTCTACTGTGGCGACATTAGCGATTCGCACGTGTACTGATATAATTTACTGCAATGCTTGCTTCAATGCTAGAAGGTTTACTAATACAACTGCAAATTACATTTTCCTCATTGATGGTGCCACTGTAGAGTGATTTACGAATATTTAGAATTTTTTGTTATTAATAAATTCACGCTTCCCTGCTTGACGGAATTCTATAGCTTTTTTCGGTACATATCTAAATTATAAACAATTTTTATTTATTTTAACATTTTTGTACGCATGCGAAAATTCAAAACAATTTGGATAATAATTGCTGAGTCATACATAATAATAAGAATCCTTAATAATGTATCAATAATACTTCACCGTTGATACTAACTACTTCAGTTATATGTTATAATATTAATATATCATCACTCATCACTGTAACGTTGGCGGGTGTAACTGTGTATGAACTGATCCTACCTGGAGGCCAATCCCCGAATGAAGCACTGCAAAACACGTCACCGAACCGCTTCAACTGAAGCACGTACAATTTTTAGTTTTTCAGGAGATATTGTGTGTAGCTTCGAATGGAATGGATACGCGAAATATAAGTGCGAGTGGGAAAGCATTCAGCATGCTTATACCTCATGTCCATGCGTTAGAGTAAGATAGAAAGTAAACATGTCATGACGGAACTCTTGTCAATTTCATGGAAATTAAATAACATTTTTATCCATTTTGGTAATGACTTCATATTTAATCAGTACTTACCGTTAACGTTGCATTATTAAACCATTCATTGTTGAAGTACGTAGCAAATTAATCTTTAAACAAGCTAGTTAACTCTCCACTGTAACAATATTATAACACGGAATTTCCGTTGTATTCTGCAAACAAACATGTGTGTTTCTGTATTACAAAATAACAATAAATATTTAAATGAGAATTTAAACACAAAATAATACTTTCAGCGATAATAGTTATATAAAAAGATAGAAAAAATAGATTAACATACTACGTACGAATTTCTGACGTTTAATAATAATATGTCAAACGGAGAGTTGCTAGCGCCTCTACCGCCAAAGCATGTGTACTTCAATTCCATACTGCAGCGACACTACCGGTTGAGTTTTAATATACTTCGTTGAAGTAGGCTTGCGCTTCCGTTGCGCAACCGGTAATAGTGCTTCATTCGGGAATTGGTATCCTGATTGCTTCCAACTATTCTGATAAAGTCTGGCGAGCGTTTGCCTTACCCTTTACAAGAACAGAATTTACACCGGAGCTACCCCTTACCCATGCATCCAACACTTGCTGAAATAAACATATATGACCACATAATTTGAAAGTATCTCATGCATATATACACACTTTAAAAAATCATTTTGTATAAAAAAATACGACACCCGATGGGACTTGAACCTGTATCTGCTACTAGTTAAAATCGTCGTAATTTAATAAGGTGCCCATAGCTTTTTGAAAAGCATATTGGCGTGAATTAAAGAGATACAGGTTCAAGTACCATTTGGTGTCGCATTTTTTTCTACAAAATGATTTTTTCTAGTGTGTATATGCATGAGATGTTTTCGAATTATGTATATTCAATATCATATAATGTTACATTATCAAATCTTGTATCTTATTCGTTGAATAAAAAAAATAGTTTATTATATAACATGACCACAATTTGGAAAATATCAACAGATTTTATTTTCACAAAAAATAGATGTTAGCCACTTGCTAAATCTATTAGGTACATACTCTGGTTCAAAAATACATTTAATAACAACATGTGAATTTGCCAAACTCGGGATTCCACCACGGGACCCGCGGTATTATAAGGCGACGCGGTAACCGCTCGTCCATCGTAGGTGTCATTACCGACATTACATATAACTGACGTTTCTGATCTAATCGTATCAACTGAATTGAAGTTGTTTGTTTATGTCTGTATTTGTATTGATTTGTAAGGAATTGTAGCATAATGACCTGCCTATTATTTTATCCAATTGAATTGTAACTGAATACGCCCACAGGGTTTTTGTTCTATAGATTCGTTTTCTATTCACAGGTAATTTATTCTATTGTCTACGTCCACACTCTTGCCAGTGATTCACAACATTTTTTTAAGGAACCGTTGAAAAATTATGGAAACCATACATTGATCTGCGATACCTATTTGGTGCAATAACTAATCTTTTCAATTTAATTCTGGTTCAATGGTTACAAACAAACGCGGTGTAGGTATAATTTATATATTTATTATTCATATAGATAATATATATTGTTTTTTTTTTATAGATTTCTTAAAAATGAAAATTACGCAAATGCATAACCAAGATCATTGACATACATACACTCAGTGTCGAAGGGTGGAGGTAGGCTGTTAAAATTCGACATAAATAGTGCACACTAAACTTATTTGTTTTCATTGAACTAAGAATACAATTTGCAGATGATGCTGGTTAGTTTTTTTTAATTCAATTAAATCCTGCCTAAACCGAACCATAATAGTTTAGGTATGTTATCGGCGATCCGACAAAAATAGTGCACTATTTTTCAGTCATACTTATTTGTTTTCGTTGAATTTAAAATCCATATTACAGGTGGTGTGGGTTGGCTTTAAAAAAATTATTAAGCCATACCTATACCAAACCGTACCTACTCAATAAAAGTTATTCTTCTATCTATAAAATATCTAAAATTATTATGTATGGTTTATTGGTAAAATTTTAGATATTTTATAGATAAACGAATATTTTTTTACTATTATCTACTATGACAGGGATTGGGCAGGGTTTAATTGAATTTTAAAAACTGACAAACACTATCTACATATTGTAGACTTAGTTTAATAAAAACAAATACGTTTGACTGACAAACTTTAGTGTGGTCTATTTATGTCGGACCTTAACAACCTACCTCCACCCTTTGCCATTATATACACTAATTAATATAAAATATTCCATAAACTATTTGAAGACAATATTATAGTGGGCATTTTCAAGATATCTGAAAAAAACTATAAGAATCGTCCTTATTGCAATGAAGGTGGAGCTCATTTTAACTTACATATTATTATCACATATATGTATAAAAAACATCTGAAGTTATACCTGCAGCTGCGACGGGGAGACAAAAACATAAGTACCTAATGTTTTCAAATGACCTCTGTTTGAAAATTGACCCTTATCACAATCCACATAGAGGTAATTTTTACCAGTAGGTATTATTTATCTGTTCAATACAAAATAATACAATTAGTATGAGAGATCTCAGACAGACTAAAATATTGTGCATCATATTATCATTTTATTATTCACATATTTTGTTCATTTGATACGTCAATAGGCGCGTAGGTACTGATTCGCGAGGCAGCTTCGCCATAGATAATATTATACGTAAAAGCCTCGCGAGGCAAAATGCTCAGTTAGTCAGTACGCAACTCGCCCGAGCCAAACACACATGCCGCCTCGCCCGAGCGTTGCCATGATCCAATCGTTGCCGGTTTATCGATGCTCAAAGGTGCTGCGCGCGGCTGCCTCACGTGACGTTAATTTCGTTGCGAGCTGGCCCGCGCAGCGATTTTCATGAAGCAAATGTCCGAGGCTGCTCGCTCAGTCAGTACGAGCCTAATGATCTAGTTAAACATTCTGTCTTGTTTTAATTTATTATAATTGACAAGACTTTATATAATATAACTTAATCAAGACTGTCGCTAAAACTGATTCCTAAGTAATTTTTCAAAACGCTCATCAATTAGAATTGAAATCTAATTTCCGTCAAGAAGAAGTGACTCCCAGTCAACAGTATTAATTTGCTTTTTGTTCACCCATATACCTACGACAGGTAATTTTTTTAAAGCTGTCGCACATTCCAGCGGAACTCTAATTGAAAATCACTGTCCACGCAGTATCAAGATAATGATAAATCAAAATTGAATAATCAAATTATACCCGCGGAATTATTGTAGTGTTAGGCCTTTTATATCAATAATATACATAGTAGGAACGCACTCAGGATAAATATCTTGAAAAAATAATCCAATCTTCAAACAAACCGTGTGTTAAAACATATGTGTGGATACGATTATTAGAAGAGTCATCTTTATCGAAGTGCATTATTAAAATTATTAGAAAATAATATTTTGAAGCAAATTAATTTTTAAAACCTAACCAATACCACCTGCAATTTCCATTCTTAGGTCAATTAAAACAAATAATTAAGACTGACAGTGCACTATTTATGTTTGATCTCCACAGCCTACATGCACCCTTCGCCATTGACATATTATATTCATGGCCCCCACAAAGGGGGGGGGGGGTGACCGGGCTCTAGCCTGGGGGCCCGGGCTCAGGAGGAGCCCGGCGAGGCGAGTCTATCAGATAAGTGAGATAAACACACATCACAAAAATGTACTTTAACAGTTAAAAAAAGTCGCCTGCGCGCTATTTTCCTTTAATGATGTTATTATTTAAAATTATGTGGTTGTACGATATAATTTTTAATTGTGTATCGATACTCTACAACCCCATAATTCAAATGTACCTATGTATTAAAATAAATTAAAAAAACACTAAATATACACAATAATTTTACCGCGCACACCATTTCGAAAACGTTACTGAAGAGTCTCACACTGCCTTAATCCTTAGTGATAGGTAGGGGGGCCCACCAAAGATCCTAGCCTGGGGGCCCGCTTCAGGATGTGGGGGCCATGATTATATTATATATTGCTCAAAAATTTTAGATTAATTTTATTATATTAATATAAATATTAAATTGGTACATACGATTGCATGAAACCTGCTAGAAATCGAACAATGTGAAAAGTTCATTATTAAAAATAATATTATGCTAAAATAGTTTCGTAAGTAAATTTGCATAAATACTTACAGAAAAAAGACAGGAGAATTCAATGGCATGTTCTCCGAAAGCTTTGCGCGTTTTCTTGCATTTCCGTTCATCATTTTCATATTGCATGCTATAACTTAAAAAAGTTTCCGCGGAAAAACAATTCAAAAACTTAAATGCGCAACCATATCGCGCAGAGGAGAACAATACATCACGCCGTCTCACTCATGCATACTGTTTATATACCAAACTGCAGAAAATATACCTGAATTCAAATAGAAACAAAATTTGACTCAGTCTGCTCTCGAAGCTCGTGTGTTGCGGATGCTATCGCCGTTTCAGCCGCGTTTGAGAACTAGAGTTTTCGTAAAAATATTTTCTCCTGTCAAATCGAAATATCTTCTAACTTACTGACTATGGATGATAATGATTTTTAAAAGCACGAGATCAAATTACTCGTTCGGAAGATGTTCTGTGCATTAAAATTAATGTATTTCTAAAAACGTGATCGATTGCCTGAGCTTTTATTTGTTATTTTTTTGTTTACATTTGAGTTAATGCACCGGAAAAACTTTTTGTTTATTTTCTGTGTTTGTTTTGGTCTTATCTGTTGCTAGTTAATGAGATATCGTTAATGTATTGATAACATATAATCTCCTAGCATAACTGCGTGAGTGTTGGTTTTTATTAAAAAAAATACAATCAGTATTGTCTCAGTCGAATGTCATTAATGAGTTCAAAATATTATAAATAATATCTTATTTTAAATATTATGTAGATTGTAATTAATTTCCATTTATCTACTTATATGTACTGCATTTTCTAATGTACATAACAAGTTATATTTTCTTATCTTAATTCGAAACGAATCGTACAATTTTATGACCGATAACAAACAGTGAGACCTCAACTTGAAGAAAATGATTTAAAAAAAAAAACACACTAGTAGCAGTAACATGAAAATTTGTTTCAATTTCGTTTTATCGTTATTTTTATGAATTTTAAATATAATGATTTGTTTTAAATTTGACTTTTAATAAAATTAGTTTTTATATAGGTATTTAACACAAGTAGGTAATTAAAATTATCGATTTGTTTTAAACTGCGCTTAACACCTTTAGTAATAAAAAAATACTAACCCAATCAGTAAAAATAATATATTAACTACTTACACACATATATTAATACTATTATATTATATTACTCATAGTCTCAATTACAAAATAAAAAAAAAGTGCGGAAAGTTTTAAAATACATTTTAAAGCGCAATCTAGGCATTGAATAATAACGTTGTTTTTAAATAAGATGAAAAATATATATATCTCAATATCGATTGTCAATGCATAGGTATTTTAATCAGTAAATGTGACTATACATTTATACAACATCATCATTCAATCACACATGAGTCTTTGTTAGAAATCATTTTAACTTTACGATAACCTGGTAATAGATAAGGTTACTAAAATTTCTTGCGTTGTTTCGAAAACCTGGCTTTACATCAAAGCCGACTTACCTTTACACGTGTAAACATAATATTTTGAATAGGTGCTATAAAAAATAATGTATCAAATTTGTCATTTTATTGTTTGAATATGATAATTTTCTACAATAAAAGTTTTTTTAATATTACATGGTTTCACTATCTTTAGTTTAATTTAAATCCGTATAATACATAACAGTAGATTTGTTAAGAAAATACTGTAAAAAGACATCATAAATGTATTATTATCAGAAAAAGATATTTAGTAGGTTAATTTCCTTCAGAGAGATGCAAAAAGTCAAACCGCGACGACTCCCACGCTAACGCTGGAGAGATAAATAAATAATTGTGGATGCGGATTCGTATCCCGTGTTTGACAAAAATTACGTGTTTTTCTCTATGTACCTATGTTTAATTTATAGAAAGAACCCAAATGGACTGGGCGAATGGCTGAGAACCATACCTCATAAATATTAACTATTTTTTTATTCATCAAATAATTCACAAGATTTACGAATGTAACATTCTTTTTATTGAACATAAATAATTTGAAAAAACTTCTGAGAACATATATAACCAATAGAAAACATTTTTTTTTTAAATTATGCTATCACTAACTCTCTGGAAGAAAATAATATTAGATATGTGATTATTAATTAAAATTTACGCGTACCTTTCTACATTATAGATTCTTATAATGTATGGGTAGTTATATATAATTGGATATAATTATAATAGAACTTATTTAGCTGGGTAGATATCTACTTAAGAATATATTTAGTTTTTATTAATACCCCAAATAAAATGTAGCATGTTGTTACTATTATCATTGATGACATAACTGACACAATATATAAATGTAGGTAATGTATTTTACTCTACCTACTTACTGAAATCAATAAGCCTTATCATAGAGTTTTACCCACTACTTATATATTTAGATAAGCCAATATAATATTAATCGGAAATTATAAAAAAAAAAAACCATCAAATATTATCTACAAAACATTCCGATTTTTCTCACGATCTGATATTTTTTTATCAGACGATCAACGTGTTTTTTGGCTATGGCTCTCTGATGTTACACAGTGATTTTTGTGGACCAGTGTTCAGTGCCACCCAGACCATGGCTCGTATCCTAGCTGGACTGGTGGTCTTCACCATGGCCTTCAAAAGTGCAGTGGCAGGTGACACCGTCGTTGCATACACAGAGAAACCCTGCTGTGGTACTCCACCAGCGATATCAACGAAGATACGGCATCATAAAGGTAGAAAAAATACTTCTGATAATATTTTAATATAGACTAATATATATCTAGCAGGGTTAACCAATAATGGTATAGATATAGTAGAAGGTAGTTGCCTACATTGTGTTTAAAAAACTGCCCATGTTATTTTAAATATTATATTTACGATATACAAATGCCACCATACAGTTGTACCCAAGGTAACCACGGACACTTAATAAGCACAATTCCGCTAGATAGACAAACACATTAAGTTCAGTGGATGTACGTGGCAAAAAAACTAGGAACCGAAAAGAGTGGAAGGAGCTAAGGGACGCTTTCATTCAACAGTGGATTGACCCCGGCTGATGGTGGTATAGATATTAATAATATTATCTCAATGAAATATTTTTCATCCAAAATAGGGTGTCCACATCGTCGAATCATTTAAGTATCTACTCAGTAACCTAATTAGTTTTTTGTTTAATTATTCGTTGTTTAATTGTTGATGTATTGATTTAAATTTAAAATAATATTGGAAAATTAAAAAGCACTACAATAAATAGGGCTACATAGGAATTTTCAGGTGATTATATATATATTAATTATTGTTTAAATTTTAATTAATTTTTTTTAAATATTTATATTGTATTAATGTAAAATTTTACTCTCTTGTTCTGTATACATACCGACTGTATATTAATTGTTAAAGTGTATAATATTATCGTCTTGGTAAAAATGATAATGGTTATGAGTAGGGCCCGGATTTGTATGCACCAAAAAACATGAATATATGCATGCACCTATGCGCTTAAAATCATTAAAATATGCACTAAAAACTAAAAAATATGCACTTAAAAATTGTCAGTTTTTTATGGAAAAAAATCAAGATACCCTCTATACCCAATATTACTGATAAAAATCGAATAATAAATTAATAATTTTATAAATAATATACAATAACAAAAAAAAACTCAAATAATCAATATAAAGTTACATACAATTCTATTTCCAAAAAGTTTTTTTTATAAGTACCCTACAATTGAATAAGAAATGCAATATAAACTAAATACAATTAAAAAAAACAGAAACGACACACTTAACTAATTCTTAAATACTATTTATTGCTGTTTTTGTCCAAAACAATAAGTTATAATAATTTTTTCAATGTGTTCTGGTGTAAAACTTTTCCGCATATCTGTCAGTATTTGTTTATATGCAGAAAATGACCTCTCAACATCCACAGAGGTGATTGGGCAAAATTTAAATAAAGGTGCGTGTGTTGACTTGACGTTTTCTGGTAAATCCAGGCCTTTTCCATTAATATAAGCATCAATTTTGTATACATTCTGTAAATCAGGATTTTTCTGAATTTTTTTGGGATAGAAAACAATCGTCTTTTAACATCTTCCACCATTTCCAGTGACTGTTAAACGAAATCCTCATGTCTCCAGTTTTGTGATTGCTTCAAGTAAGAAAGAGAAATCAGTCTCGATCACAGCCAAGTCCCTTTCTATCGTCGGGCAATCTACTATGTGTTGGCATATTTCTATGGACACTGAATCTTTTTTGTTAATTTTTTTAACTATGTTTTTTATTGCTTCAAAATTTTTTGAATAAAAATGAGCTGCGTTCAGCCACATTCCCCACTTAGTCAGCACAGGTTCCGGGGGGAGTGGTAGATTAGGCTGATCTTCTTTATAAACTTGGACTCGAAGTGGTGCCTTAATGAACACTTTCTTAACACTTCCAATTAAAGTGTTCACATCTGGAAATTGGGCTCGAATTGTGTATGGCATAGACAATGAACAAACTCGGGGATGCCATTTAAAAAAAATGCAAGTGCATCTAAACTACCTACCTACCTAGTTAAGTTATATTTCGATAATAATAATTTAAAGAAACTAAAAATATAAATGCAAAAGCCCTAAAATATGCATTTATTTATGAAATATGCACTTATCTCCGAAATATGCTCTAACGGCTCAAATATGCATTTATATGCACAATAAAATTTTATTTTTGGATTCTGTGTGTTTCAAAATCGATTTCTGTGCAACTCTCATATCTATGCATACACCCTAACAAAACATGCACTAGCATATAAATCCGGGCCCTAGTTATGAGTTACGACATATATTTTTGTAAATGAATGTACTTAAATACCTACCTATAATATAATAAATTTATATAGCATTATAACCGTTGTCATACATCCTTATAAATGTGAGTACCTACCTATCTACAATCATCATTTTATAGATAAAAAAGGGCGATATTTCTTTATTTCAGCTAGTATGATTCCTCGAACACTATGTAGATTAACTACTGTACTTTTTTGTATAGGTATACAAATATTCATTATAAAAATAGTGGGACTATTTTCTCATCTAGAATTTGTCAAATCGACACGCCGAATTTAGTAAGTCTGATGACCCGGTATATAATTGGAACCGCAAATATTTGAGCGAAAGAATTATTAATAATTTGGCGAATGTGTGTTACTAGTTATTTTTAAATGGACTATGTATACAGACGAGGCGAGAGACATGTCTGACAAAAAGATCGCTACGAATTGATGATAAATAGTGTGAGAAATGTTACGCACGTTGCAGCACATTGACAGTTCAATGAAATGTTTTTTTAACTGCAATGCTTTGTCACCGTAGTGATTATTTTTAAATATATTAATAAAATAGTGCGCAGTCGCACCTTTATATTGAATTCGAGTTAATAATAAAAAAATCTATGTTGCGGAAAAAGATATTTACCGCCAAATAATAATAATAAAATAAAACTAGTTGGGTACGCAGAATCCGCTTCGTTTTGACAAGTATTCATGGATGGGAAGCTAGATGATTATTGATGATAGATAGATGATGGTTGCCAGTAACCAGATATATTTTATATGATAAAATATTGTTGTTTTAGTATAATGCACCAACAGTTATATTGTTATGTTATTTATAACAATACTATATCATATAATATAAAATAGGTTTGCCATTACATTCAAAATACAATAACAACACGCTGTCTCTATATTTTGTTTATTTTTT
Source organism: Rhyacophila brunnea (assembly GCF_057557595.1). Classification (NCBI taxonomy): domain Eukaryota; kingdom Metazoa; phylum Arthropoda; class Insecta; order Trichoptera; family Rhyacophilidae; genus Rhyacophila; species Rhyacophila brunnea. The sequence continues at coordinate 28,556,901 of NW_028233350.1, forward strand.
TTTTATCTTTTTTCATAATTTATTTATAATGTTCATTCTTACAACATTTTTAGACCGGTTGAAAATGTCATAACGTCGAAAACAGTATTGGTTAATTTGTTAATAATAAGTTTTGGGATGATTGCAATAAAAGAAATAACATTTTATTTTTAATTATTTAATCATAGCTAATGTGGAATTTCAAAAATAATAGGACTTACATCACCAAAGAAAATGAGTAAAACACCTAGCTATCCAAGTACTTAAGGTGATACATTAGTGAAACGGCAAATAATTTTCAACTATAGGCGCGACGAAATTTTGGACTCGCTGGCTGCCATTCGGAGAGAAAACGTCGAGCTGGAAACACGTCAATTTGTTTCGTGATGGCGACGGGCGTTTTAATTCTTAAATCGTGTAAAGATGACTAAAAACGCTACCCATTTACTTACAAAAAAAAAACATGTCAATGAATATATGATTATTGTTACTGATAGAACATTAAATGGACACATGTTGGATTTATATGACAAATTATATTTCGTTTGACATGCGTCATTCACACCCGCGACCCGCAATCCGCGCATCGCCTAGACATGATCTTTTTAGATCGTGCCTCAACTGAGGTATAACCATAAAAAAAAATAAGTCTTTTAATTGATAAAATATTTTGAATAATTATTGTAGGACTACGTATTTACAGATACATATTATTATATAACACGTAAGTATGTATAATAAAGTGCATATTATATATCATAATGTATTAGTTCCGATAATAGATGGATACAGAAAGAAATTATTTCAAATATATGATAGGTACTTACAACCATTTTCAATAACTGTTTATACTCGTATTGTGGTTGTGGATGTATGAACGTTACGGTATAGGTACTAATGGTTTAAGATTATGATATAGGTATTGTGTAATTTTATAATGCCGAATGGCACAATATTTTTAAAGCTGGAGAATTCAATTAATGCTAGGATTCAACACTCATAGTTTACTTGTCTGCACAGAGATAATAATCTTTGTGTAGTAAAAAAGATAAGAATACCTATATCTTGTTATATATATGAATACTGGTATTTTTTCTATACATAATAGGTATGCAGCCAAGCATGTATTTCTAACTTACAATCTGAATATTCAAAGGGTATTTTAATATGTTTATAATTACCTGTCCACGGAACGATGGATTCCAGACGTATAACGCGTAATTAATATTAAAAATAACAAAAAAACATTAAAATGAATCCATTTTCTTCCTAGCCAAACTGTTGAAAATAGTTTAGTCTAAATAAATAGGAAATATATTTTATTTTTGGATAACTGATTCAGTATTTCTAAGAATAAAAATGTAAAAATGTGATTTTTTCAACTTAATTTTAAACATTATTACGTGGATAATAAGTATTCACATAACCAGAATAAAAAAGATAACACTGAATGCTTACAATGTGCTAATATTAGTACATGTTATCACTTATCATCAGTATACCTGCTTTTAGCTAAATGTGGAAACATCGGTATTCCACCTATTGCTGCAATATTACCTATATGTCATGTTTATGTCCATAAACTTCTTTGGAGTAAAATATTCACATTAAATCTGTTCATTTATTTTAATGTATACTGTATGTGTATATGAGACCTACTTATTTTAATAATTTATGAGGAAAAACATGGATAGGTAATTTATTTGAAGCAAAAAACGTTTTTAACGTAAATAAGTAGTATCCATATTGTTTTAAAATTCAGAGAGAAAAAAATGCTAATGATAATTGTTCGTAGGTATATAAATGATATACTGAGATAATTGAAGGCGTCCCCCAAAAAGGGGTGTATATAATAAATACATCATGTCAAAGAGTGATTTTATTGACTAAAACGGGTCTATACAGCATTGCTCACTTTATTGGAAAGTTTTATTAGTTTATCTGCCACAGTTTTTGACATATTAGCAATACTAAAATGCTTACCGTAGAAGATTTATTTTATTATCCAAAAAAAAATTGTTAATGATAAACAATGCTTTCATGAACATAATTATTATCACAGATACACTCCAAAAGTCCGTATGATCGAATAAAACGTTTTTTTCCTCTCCTGAACAATTTTGTTTTTGCATATGGACCCCTTTTCGGGGGACGCTTTAAAATTGTTGATATAATACTAGAAGACGGATATCTGACCGTAAGTTTTGTTACTTTATAATAGAAAATTACTTTAGAATATACAAAAATAACTTTCTATTCTTAGAAGTTGTTTGTCCTCACTGTTGGGGGTCGCGGCCTATTTTGCCTTAAACAGCTCAGTCACCGCCGACAATCATGCGATATCAATGCATTTCACAGTTCTGGGGGCCATAAGAAAGTATAACTGATCATCACTGGCATATTTTGGTGAATGTTGGTGGTTGGCAGCACTGTCTATGATCAAAATGTTTTGTTTACTAAATACTTTAAAAAATACAACTCTTTAAAAAAGACATACGCGTTCCAAGCAGCAGTGATTGACACATAATACAATCAGATCTGATATCTATCGATCATTTTATCTATTCTTCGTGTATTGTCCACGATCCTCTGCAACCAATCGGCCGATGACATCTCGCCATTGGAGTCCAATATCCAGCTATTCGTAGGACGTTATGTGTTATTAAGAATAAGGCATTAATCTCATCCAAGGTCATATCAATACGAGAATGAAAGTGTATGTCATTCTATAATCGCCTGTTTATATCATTTTTTTTTATTAATAATCCTTGATAGGATTTAATAAAATAATATGCAATGTAATATTTTTATATTATGATGTTGTTTTTTATTCAATTATAAGACAGCCTACGCATTTAATCTTTTTAAATTCAATACAATATTGTGATTTTTTGTACAAGAAGTATAGCTGAGATGGTATAATAAATGTTTAACAGAATCGTGAATGTATTTGTATTATTTCTTTATCGGCGAGGATTGTATGATTTTTTTTTATTACGTGTGCAATTTTTTTAATGTTTTATTTATCGACATAATTACCATCGATCCAATGATTTTGCAATAACATAGCATATAAAATAACACAGCATATCTTTGAATAATTAATTATTCATGATTTAAATGTTCTGTTAAAAAAACATGGATTTTTCTAAAAAAAAATCAATGTGTGTAGCTTGAAATTATTTTATTTTATATCGACTCTAATTTCATTTTCAATAATAGGTAAGTACATCTTTTTAAATCGTGAGTATATAAGTAGATACAGGTAATTATTACTAAAAATGACAGCTGCTGTCAACTTTCGGTGGAAAACCATTAAATAGATAATATTATTTATAGTGGCTACTGGTTAGGTACACCAAAGATCAGAGCCACTTTCGTCCATTTAGTTAGATGACCGTTATCAGCATAAAATGACAATTGAGTCAAAACTGTTTTGTAAGTTATTAGCTAAATTATTGAAATCGGGTATTTCATATAAAATTCGATTTAAAACAAAAATATCATTTTACTATTGAATAGGTTCCTTTGTGAATAAATAGATAATAGTTGATCTAACTATTTACTTGTAAAATTACAATTGTTTTTAAATTAAACACCTATATGTAGAGTGTAGACTGTAGACTGTTGTATTTGGATTGATAATAAATTAATAATATTTACATCTTGAGTTCATTACCTGTATCGGATAGTTGACTCATATGGGAACGTCACTGGACAGCGAGTTCATGGTCAGCCAAGCTCTAATAATACGGCTATTACATTTATGACAAAATTACAGCTGTGGTTACAATGAGATAGAATGTTCATGATGATGATGACTGTGTATCCAGTTACACCTTTATTTTGAATTCCATGGCATTACAGTTATTGCCAATATCGGGTTCCGCTCCGATACAATACTCAATTTGATGAGAAAATAAACGAACAATGTTATCCAAAGAGGCCACTGATTTTTTGTTGTTCAATAATGAATGATTGAAGATAGTCTAGTTTTTAAAAGTTAATCAAACTTCTTTTACTGTACTGGAATTTCATTAATTATACATTAATTATAATTTAATAAGAAGAAATAATTGAAACAGTGATAATCAAACTATATACCTATGTAGTATATCCATAGTAATATAGTAATGAAAATGATTAACGAATAAGTAAATTTTCGGTACCTACCTAAATATTAACAAAAATGATTTGATAAGGGTTTGTGCATGTGGTTGGAAAAACAATTATTTTACTTGATTGAATAAATTAGTGAAATTACTGAAAGCGAAGAGGCGACGTTGGACCTGGCTCGGCCACGTGCTGCGGATGCCAGAAGAGAACTTCAACCTGGCTTGCCTGTTCTTCAAGCCGACCGGATTCCGGCATCCTGGAAGGCCGCTAAATACAATCTACAGAGTGTATACGGCGGAGCTACGGGATGCTAGTTTGACCTGGAACGAATCAAGAAGACTGGCGAGCGACAGGGATTCTTGGAGGCGCCGCGTGGTGTCCATATGCTCCAGTTAAGGGGCGGATATGGCAAAAGAAGAAGAAGAATAAATTATGTCATAAGTTATTTATAATATATTACAAATAATGTTTAAACAGCTATAAATAGTATTAGAAGATTCTAACCGATAAATTGATTGAACCAAGTTTACTTATTTGCAATGTTATTGAAATTGGAGTTTTAATTTTTAATTTCATGGAATTTATTAAATCTACTTATAATAATTTATTGTTATTGATTTATGCTATTTGTTGCATAGGCATTTTTTCTCTCTGTGACTCCATTATAATAATGTTTAACATTGTTTTTCTATTTACCTACAATATTATTGTGTATTTTTTTATTTTCACTCCTAGCTTTACTGGTAATTGTGAAGCGTTGTCCAATCAATAATATGATGTCATAATTGTGGTGAGAATAGAGGACAGTCCTTCATTTTAGGGAGGTGTCCTTTAGATTTTTTCCCTTTTGAATATCACGCTGTTGTTATTTACTTAGCGCTTTTCCATTTAATAAAATAATAAATCTGTTTTATAACTCGTGCAGTGTTCAAACAAAAATATAATACGTATGGTAAAAATGATTTGCATTGCAATTCTATAGATTTTTTTATCTAATTAAACCATTTTATAAGATGTCTGAAGTGTTTTCAGTTGGCCAAATTTTCGTATTTAAGTAGATGATTTGTTATGAGTATATATGTTACACCGAATGTGCGAAATTGACTATTACATGAAATGGCCAAAATTTTGGCTAATTCATGTAACAGTCAAGCCTGTTGCCTTATTCATGAATTAGGTAAATTTTCTGCTGGGTACATGAATTCGCCAGGGTATGGAATTCTTGAACTGTCAACATGACAGAAGAAAAAGTAAATTTAATACGGATGGTTTTATTAGTTATAATTGGACATAATATAATATTATTATTATTAGGTTAGGTTAGGTTAGGTTAGGTTAGGTTAGGTTAGGTTAGGCTAGGTTAGGTTAGGTTAGGTTAGGTTTGGTTTTGTAATTCTGAATTAAAGTATTCAACTGAATGTTCATTTTGAGGTTAGCTATCAAGTGTCAACAAACTATCACAAACATTCAATCGACCAAGCACGAATCAAATCACGAAAATACTTTTCAATAAAATTCTTCCGTTATCATATTATAGTTCTAGATTTCTTTGCGCATAGTAAATAGATATGAAAGTCATTGCAGTTACATATTGATTGGTATATTTTTATATTATAATCAATGACATTTGTTTAGTTTGATTAGTTGCAAAAAATACCACCGGAGCGCGATCATCTATTTTGACCATAGATAATATATGTACATTTTGACCAATGCACGAGCATTTTGATACATTTAGTTTAGTTGCAAAAAATACCACCGTAGCGCTACTATCTAATTTGTCCAAGACATGAATTAGACAGAAAAATTACTGCCGAATTCACGCACTCTCCAGATATTTTGTCTAATTCATGAATAAGGTAACGGGCTTGCATTTTTCATGATTTAGGCAAAATTTTGCCCATTTCATGTAATATTCAATTTCGCACAATCGGCGTAACATATATAATAATATATATAGATACATATTATATTATATAAATAGTTACATCTACTGAGTTGCTATCAGTAGTTCTAATTTTATGTGTTTTTCTTTGAATATAAGTATAAAACAACGCATGTTAAATGATTTTTCGCAATAGTTACATAACTATTAAGTGTTATATTAATATTTCACGCTCAACCTTTTGCTTGTATGTATATTATCGATATACAACACATAGCTTTAAAATAATAAGTAATACATAATGTAATTTTGTACGTCAGGATATCACCACCCATAATACTTATTTTCCTGGATAAATCAATAAGTTTATACTGTGCGTTTCGCACTTAGTGCGGTTGAGATAAAAATCCGATTTTCATATATGTATGAAGAAAATTAACGGAATTGCAATATGTAATAAGTATCTCAAGAAATTAAAAATGTGGTTTAATTTATGATTGATTCTTACAATCTCAGTTCAGAGTACCTAATATATATTTAATTCAAAGAGTATGATGTATATAATAACTAGAACCTTCTAAGATATTCTCCGCCTTTTACGTGCGATCATTTCATTAAATCAGTTTGATCCAGATGACAAAAAAGTATCACAAATATATTCAATATTATTCTGTAATGTTTATTTTTAGTATCTACTTACCTGCAGTATCTGCCTATTGGAGGGCTTGGTATGGTGAAGTACCTACTATTAACCGCCATACAGGTAAGGAATTCGTGACATATTGAGGCATCGTGGCCTCGTCAAAGTATCACTGCATAAATAAGTAATTCATGAAATTACCACATGGTTTACAAATGAGATAATAATATTTATTTATAGCAAATTAATAATTCTTTTTTATTTAAGTATATGTATGATTTCTATCTCATCAACTGTTTTTTGTTTCCGATTCAGAAACCATCTGTCGGTTATTTTATTTTTATCATGAATATAATATTTTTACGTCCAATATGTAAGATACAATGTGCTCTGTGATGGAGGTTTGCAATATGCAGTGCATATTTATTATAAAAGCTACGAGTTAATTTCTAAAATTTTTTTTTTTTAAATAAAGTTGTTACTAAAACATTGATTAGTATTATAAATAGCATGTAATAGGTAATGACCTGCAGGCTGTCATTCATGCCAGATGTGATAATATTAAACAAACTTCGTTTCACATGATACGATGGTATAGGTATATTATTATTTATTAATTATTATCATAAAAATATATCAATCTGTGGATATCCAAATGCACTGCTTAGGAGCGAGATTTAATAGATATTATGTGATACAAGTTTAAGCAATAACATTTTGTTTTATATTTCTATTTTTTTACAAATAGGTTGATTTAAAATGATTTAAATAATAAATAATAAATTCAATTAAATTGTCTTGTAAGGATGTATTATGTTTAGAAAATTCTAATATTTAAATTATATAAGTATAAGATTTTATTATTATAATACCGAGTGAAAATTTTAATCTTATGTTTAATCTTAATTTTTTAATCTTATGTATCTACCTAATTATTCTTTCGGCAGCCAGTCCGACAGGTAGTCCAATGCGTAAGGCGTAGGTCTTTCATCCGAGGGTTCGGTTCCCGTTAGGTCACAATATATTATGTACTACTTCCGCAACATCTTCTTGGCTACGCTTCTAGGCGCTGTTGTCTACTAAATGGCATGATCTTGTTAGTTTATAATGGAAGTGCGGTTGAAAATGAGCGGAGCATGTTAGTTCACAGTTTTAACGAATAGGTATATATTGCTGATGAGTAGTTATGTAATTTTCGAGTGCTGTAGTCTGATCTGGGTGTTCGTAATTGTTTCACTTATATTACTAACTAAACTACTGTGTCACTACTCTACTGTAATTGGGCCTCCTGGCCAGTTGTAATGTTAAAAAGAATATTAATTTATGCGTATACATTATATTATTATATTAATATTATATATTCTTGCGATGCCGTCTGCTGTTAAATCTTAAAAAATGTCTCCTAGCTAAGACAATCAATGCTGAAGTAAATATTTTTATAATACATATTTCATTGTGGATAATATATTTAGTTTAATCCAGGGGCGGGCAAACTTTTTGGATGGAGGGCCAAATTCAAGAATTCAAAATGAGCGGCGGGCCGCAAGTAAAATACCATTTTTAGATATACACTATTTATTATCACGAAAAATAAACATTACAAAAAAATTAATGAGAAGAATGAAAGTGTTGTAAATTTTTTCAAATTCAGGTGTTGATTTTGTGGTTGATATTTTCAAAACTGCTTGTAAATGGGCATCGGAGATATTTGATCGTAAAGAATTTTTATTGAGGTTCATGATCGAAAATGTTTGTTCACATATATAGGTTGATCCAAAAAGAAAGAACATTTTTCTTGCATAATCTTTAAGTTGTTCGAATTTGTCTGAATTAAGGGCATTGTAAAATTTGGATATATCTTCACGACGATGCAATTCTCTTAAATCAGTGTCACACTGCAGACCAATAATCTCAAGTTGTAGTAGCTCTGTCAGTACACTATCAATATATATTGAAAATGGATCGCGTACTGTTGCTAAACTTGTCTCAATTTTTCGGAAGTCACCAAATCTTTGTAAAAAATCGTCATTCAGAGCTTTAATAATTTTACCATATTCTTCAAATTTATATTCTGGTATATTCAGCAACTTCAAAGTTGGAAAGTGGTCCACGTTCTTATTCGATATTTGTCGAAGGAACAACTTGAGTTTTAATTGAAATCCATTCAAACTCTTCACCATATCGTGGGCATATATTTTTTTCCTTGCAACGCAGAGTTAAAAGTATTTAAATGTGTCACGATGTTCAACATAGAAAATAGTGGTTACATAGTGTGAGACGAGACGCAAGGAAGACATACTGAGATAATACATTAACGAAACAACAAATTATTCAAATTTTAATCTATTGTCAATATTTTTTAAAAAATATATAAAAAAAGTTATTCGTAATCAGAAGTACAATTAATGATGGCGGGCCTCAAAAAAATACCCGGCGGGCCACATGCGGCCCGCGGGCCGCAGTTTGCCCTCCCCCGGTTTAATCAGTCCTTGTATGACTTAGCAGTAAGTAGGTACTCCATGGTCAAATTCCGTGCACCATATAGCTACCTACGCATCCGAGTACATCGATACACGATGCATGATACTCGAAATTCATTCTTACATCGAACTTATCCGAAGGTATTTTAGTACATTATCGTGTTGTGGAATACTTAGCGTACATCGCTTTATAATTATAACACATTTTTATTCGTTACTATTATGGAGAGCGATTTGTTCACATTCGATGAACATTAAACATTAAAATATTATTGTTTTGAATAACTAAGTTATTGTATCCACCTACTGCACGTTTGAGTTCATTGATTTTAACGTATTTAGCATAATGGAGGCAATATCATGTCCCCCACAAGGGGGGTCGTGGCGTGGCGGGTCGACCAGTTAAGTTAGATAAACACACACCACAAAATTTGCTCCATCGAAAATAAGTTGCCTGCGGTGCTATTTTACGACTAGCATTTTATTTTATAATTCTTTTTAGATTGTTTCTTGACTAAAAAAAAGGCGAATGGTCACATGTTACTTGGCTATCACAAAACGGGGTCGCGATCAGTGCTTCATAATATGATGCCGAGAGCCGACAATTCAACGGGATTTATGTAAAAATAGCCTTTATTTTACTCGGAATCCTAGAGTTCCGCGGAAAACCATTTGGGAAAATTACTGTAGAATATTACACTGCCCTTAACATTATCGATAGGTTGGGGGGCTGTTCAAACATCGTGGCCTGTAGGCATTTCAGGATGTGGGTTTAGATATAGTTACCATTTTGTATAGATACTAGATATTTTGCGCTTTGTCTTTCGAATTTCTCGATTCTGTTCGGAAGTTACGGTTGGTGTTTAAATTTGTTTATAATTCATTGCAATTCAACAGCACTTTGTTCGGGTCACTTATGAGTTGAATTACATACGGACGTATAATAGACAGGTTTCAAACCTTTTCTTCACATATATGAAAGATATTATCCGTGGTTTTATAGAACTCAAAATTCTCTTGGGCATGCTTACATACCGTAGTTAAGTTAGAAAAGATCTTTATTTCGCTACGTATTTTTCACAAAAGAGTCGCTTCCGATGTTAATTTGACCGAGTATATTTTCAATTTTTAATACCTAATACAATTCGTACAAAACGTTATCATTGTCAATTCAAATTACCTTGTATAGTCAGTACCCTTACATTCAATTGTTTTTTTAGTTATCACCTCTCGAAATGTTCCCCAATTCCATTAAAACAGTAGGAAAGGACCGTGTCGTGATACTAAAGGCATTGCATTTACGTATGTATGTATGGCTCGTTTTGGATGGGAGTAACCTCTCGCGGTGCAGAAGCGCTCAACCACAACCTATTTACGGTCCGCATCGGCCGCCGTGCACTTTACTTTAATTGCCGACCCTGTACGTGGAGCACATTTATTTGGGAATATTCGCTAACCGTTCGTAGCCGAAGTCAAATGAAACAGATCAATATAATTATGTATTACTAGCGGAGCCAACTGGCGATAGCCACGTGTCTCACTAGACATCAAATCCGGCTTGACATCCTGACCAAATAGTGGTGAATTTTAATATTATGATAATTAATTATAACAACATTTGACTTGAGGTGCTCGATTACTTACTGTGTAGGTACTTATTTAAAATGACAACATGGTTTTCGCTTTAGGATGGGTTTTTGCTCTAACGCCAGTTTGACGTGAAGTTTTTGTTGATTTGTCACTTTTGCGAGGATAGTTTTATTTTTTTGGACATTTAGATTATTGTAGTAAAAATTATACATTTTTTATTTTTAGTTTTAATCTAATGGATGGGTCTAATGACAAACAACTAATTATCCGAAAAGATCTTTTAATTTAACTATGTAGGTACCTATGTGTAAACATATTATGTATACATTAATTGTTGACTTTAATGATTAAGAGCGATTCGACCTCAAAGAACCCACTTTAAAACAGTCTTGCATGGAACATGGATCCATAACATGGTATTTATTATCTCGAAGATTAGATAAGCCCATTATTATACGATGTTTTAATTGACATAATTTCCTAATGAAAGTAAAAAAAATCTTCTCTTTTATTAGGAATAGTTAGCCTAATCAATATAATTACTAAATTACTGGTGATTTTATTTGCTTATAAACATGCATTTTATATAATAAGTATAGAGATAGATATCATAAATAATTTAATAAAATATTCATGTTATCTAGTATTTACAATAATACAGTAACACGAGAATATGAAATATTACCTACATATTATACACATATGTACTTAATTATTTATCAGAAATAATGTGTATAATGAATATAATGACTCTCTGTATTTATTTAATATAATCACAGTAATATTGTAAATTTTCTTTAAATTAATACATACTTAGTAGTATTCATTTATTTAATACGTAAATATATTTATAAAGTTATTCGTTTTAAATGCTATTCAATCTGTAAGCTAAAACGAGAACGATATACATACATACATAATATTATAAATAAATAATTTCGGATGACGAATTATTCGTATACAGATTCAAAAGCTGTAACAAACTTAACCCGGACATTCCCAGCGATTAACGGAAACATTTCGCTATCGACTTCAATATTTATTATTTTCGTACGAAAGACGATCAACATACGTTGTAATGTAACTAACATAATGTACACCTACAGAAATTCGTTCCCAATAAATACGCGTAGGCATATAACCATTTTAAGGTGGCATTTATATATTATGTACTAGAATTAGGTATTCTTCCACCCTGTCACATCCCAACATTATGGCATAGGGCAAGCAAAAGTTCGCGCCACTTCCCTTGGTCCATCGCCAACTCTTACGCCTCCTGCCATGTCAGACCTGCAGCACGTAGGTCGCTCCTGTAGCACCGCTGCAGGGTGAGGGAGGGCCAGCCACGGCGACAGAAACCCTGAGGCTGTGCCACAAGGGTACGAAGTGTCGCACTCGTTGGCCGCATCCGGAATACGTGTCACAGATACGTAAAGCGTCTCTTCGTGATAACCTCAATCACCGAGGGCTGCTGTGTATGCTCACGAACTCGGGTGTTTGTAACGCGGTCGTACCAATGTACCCCTAAGATTCGGCGGAAACATCGATTCTGAAAGCTCAAATGCCGAGACTCTTGAAGCTTAGTAAGATGCCATCTCTCATAGCCATACAGGAGCACAGGTAGCACGCACATATGTATAAAATATTACCAAAACCACTCTACTTTCTGCTACGAGTAGCTTGCAATTGCCAAATTATTTAATTACAGAACTAATCCAAAGGAAACTCAGAAAAGTTTCAAAATAAATTCGAATGATGTCCAATGTTGCCAATGTTGCGTTATTACGGGAATAAAAGCTTTTTATTGTTCTTAATGTAAACATTATCGAAATATCTGCCAAGAAAAAACTGTTTGAGCTTAAGATAAGAATAACAATAGTTTTATGAAAATCGTATTTTTTTCGCAGCCAGTAATTTAATGCATTTATACTCGATATAAAATTTACATCGTGTGTTTTTTTAATCATGTCCGATCCTAATAAGATCATAAGGACCTCCACATGGTCGAGATTGGTATTAACAGATTATTGGTTTTACGAGAAATGGATGTTAGCCACTTGTTCAACTTATTAATCAAGTCCATACTCTGACTCAAACACAAATTGAAAAACGATGTGTATTTTTGCCAGACCAAGGATTCGAACCGACCGCTCGGCCATCGTGGAGTCTCGTTTGTAGTACCTACTTTATTATAGTTGAAATGTATTTTAAAGTATATTTAAACACTGTCTAATTAAGATAAAATGTATCAAATATAAGTGTAGGTACTCTTTAAATGACGATTTATTAAATTTAAAATGTGTTGTCCCTTATGTTTTTTTACGAAATTTTACCCTAATCTGGAAATCTGCAAAAAAGTTAATCATAACTTTGGCAAATTATTGTCCAAGATTAAACTAAAATGCGTTTAAAAGCATTTTGATTGCAACACTTGCATGCAATTATTATCACTTTTGGGGTGGCTGAAAAATGCAAGGGTTGCCATTATTAATTTTAAATTTAGAATTAAATAATTTACAACTCATTTTTACATAGGGGAAGATCTAATGAGACTTTAAAAAGATGACTCTTTAAAAGGGTTGTCTGGTTTGTCAGAAGAGGGTGTTCAATATTTTTATTGGGTATTTATAAAAGGGTTTGCAGATGAAAGATTTTTTTTCAACATTATTACATTTTACAAATGTAGGTATTAATGTAGGTGCTAATAAACATACCTACTATTCTACAAAATGCATTGGCGTTTCATTGATCCACCAAATAAAATTTATTAAGGCGAAGTCTTCACTGAACCTTTTTTAAAGATTCACCTAGCGGAAAAATAGGAAGCTTGAAATTTGAGACATTTTTTTGATAATTTACAATTTCAACTATATTAATGAATAAATATGTATCTGAAAACATTACATAAATATAAATAAAATATTTATATAAATATAAATAAAAAGGATTTCAAGTTATACACATTTATATTTTTTATAAAAATCGATGTTTTTTAAAATAGATATAAAAAATATTAAAACTATGAATTAGTCAAAAATCGCTTAGGTGATGCTTAGAAAACTTAATAAACTAATTTTTAATAATAAATATGACCATAAAATATATGTAATAATAGGGTGCGGTCCGATTTAACAAATTCACATTTTATTACATTTTTTACAATTGTAAGTTTATCTTTGACTTAAAATAAAAAATATTTTTCTTTTTAATGTTTTCAGATACATATTTATTCATTAATATAGTTGAAATTATAAATTATCAAAAAAAAATCTCAAATTGCAAGCTTCGTATTTTTCCGCTAGGTGCCTCTTTAAAAAAGGCTCAGTGAAGACTTCGCTTTAACATATCAAATTAATATTCTATTTTGAATGAATTTATAAAATACATACTATTCGCTACAACATTAAAGTACTAATGCAAAAACATACAATATACAAACTATTTTTTTTTTACTATTCAGACGGAGTACACTCAATTATACGATGTTGCAAGTCTGGCAAGTGATACATTTTATATGAGGATTAATTATTGTGAACCGTTTTTTAACATTTTGCTAATTAAAATTATGAAATGAAAGATAACATATTACCTACTGATAATATGTTCTAGATACAGTCACACATATTGGATGAAAAAACTTAATCGGTATTTTACTTAGATGGCGGAATTTAAACTTCAAATGTTTGATGGAAGTTAGTTTTAGAGACAATCTAATTTATAGATAATTTATTGATATACTTATCGAGTGAAATTATACGTTTTATATATCTATGATCCAGGAAAAAATAATTTATTGACAAACAAAAAGAGTGGCCCAAATTTAGATTCATTCTTTATCGCATAATGTGTATTTTTATCTCTCATTGAAAATGAGAAAAAAATACTGATTTTTCCGCAAGAAATTCACGAGTGTGAAAAATAATAAAAAGGAAAGCCTGAAAGGAAAGGGACATTCGTGACGTCAGACGTGTCTCCGATGTCATATCCTGAAATTATCCTTTAATCAGCGAGGGTTCTGTATGAACGTGACTTGTAAATACGAATCAGCGTTGATTCTCAGATATTCTTTTTTATATAATGTCATATGAAAGGGGAAGTTTCTGGGATTCATATTATATTTATTCACGCTAGCCTTCATAAATTATTACACTTCTCCAATGTTTTCCAAAATATTTTACTTGGCAGATTATTTTTATTTCAAAGTTTCAATATTTCTCTTTACTCTCAGATAATATAATATTTATGCAAACTAAAAAAATATATTTTTTACAAGCAATTTACAAGCAATCATCAGTGATGAAAATTGTTTTTTTCCTAATGAAAAGATTTGGAAATTTCAACTCAAATTATAGGTACTTATACTCCCCACGCCTAGAGTTAGGTTTCGGGAATTTCCCGACGGGAATTCTCGAGAAATTTTGAGATTTTCAATTCCGAATCTCGAGAATTGAAAATTTTAACATTTCGGGAAATTCCGGATCTCGAGAATCTTTTCTCGGGATTCGGGATTTCTTCAGGATCTTATTTGCATCGGGATATCAAATATCAATTGAAAAAACGATTTTCTATATGGAAAAAGTGAACAGAAAATACAAAACGTTCAAACAGTGATCGGGGCATTTAACACAATTAAGCCAACGTCTACTCAAAATGAGAGCAATTTTTGCAACATCAGGGAATGTTGTGTCTCAAAAGCGTACGCGATTGTCATACGAAGGGATTGACAGTCTGTTTTTTGAAATTCCATTTTAATAAGTAATTTTTTGATTTATTTTTGTTTTCCTACTTCTATTTTGTTTGTCTTCTTACATTAATAAAAAAAATCATATTTTTTTGGAATTTGTCTGTTTTTACACTGATTTTAGGATTTTTACAGTTTTTTTTAAAATTTCCCGATATCTCGAGATTTCTGGAAATCCCGAATCTCGAGAATTCAAAATTTCATCATTTCGGGAAATCCCCAATCTCGAGATTGAGATTTTCTCGGGAAATACCCAACTCTACCCACGCCCTCTTCCATATTGTCACGTTGAATAAGATATAACATGAATGGTTAACAACAATCTATAATCAATATGCTCTCTATTACTTTAGAATGGGCCATGCAAGACGAATGTCACTTTCTTCTCAGTAGCGGCTGCTTACATTTGCTATGCTTGGGCTATTGTGAAGGGGAGCATAATAAGTCCATATTGTCCGTAAGAATGGGTATGGCAGAAAAGTATAGAATCTATCCTGTCGGTTACCTATTACCTGTTTTCTCACAGGTAACCGACCGTAAGAATGAAATGGTTAATATTAAATATTTTTTATTACCTAATTGCGTGATATGAATTGAATATATAAGTATATACATTATTAACAATTTACGTTAAAATAAAATATACAGTAATTAAAAAAATCTGTAATTAAAAATTTACCGTTTTACTTAATTCCTCTAAACAGTCTAAACTTATGTTTAGTTCTAGCTATTTAAGTTGTAACCCCATTATAAAGATTACAACGGGATACGACCAGTGTTACAGCTGCGAAACTATTATATACACAAGGCGGTTATCGACGATAGTTTATTGTAATATATTGTATGTATTGAGGCGGTTAATTGTTACAATAAGTTAACCGTCTAAAGTAGACTCTAAACTGTCAAAAAGTGCTATGTTTTAACAGCCCCTCTCTTGGCTGTGTAAATTTTTAGAGCGATATAGACAGTTTAGACGGTTAACTTGTTGTAACAATTAACCGCCTCAATACATAAATATGACACAATTATAATATTTATCACTTTAGCCGTTGCTTACGAAGGCAGTTTTCATTATTCTACATTCTGCATCCAGGAAAGTTAATGATTTTATATAATTTTTAGATTACATATTGATCATATCATATCTTAATTTCATTGATATGTACCTACTAAGTAAATGTAAGTAAATATTGAATATCATTATAATTCACGTATCAAAAATTGTAACTTTGTAATAAAGCTTTGTTTTCAGGGTGGTACGCATATTTCGCGCGGGAAACTGCACAGCGTTTCATAAAATTGCGGAACGTAAAATGAAAAAAAAGTAACGAAACAAATTGCAGCGTGGCTGCGTCGCGTAAGTGCGACAGTGGAAATAAACTAGCGACGTTATTGGTGCTATCAATTTCCTTCACACCACCCGAGATACTTTACTCTATCTTACTTAGAGTAACCATGACTTAAAATTTCCATTTGTGTACCTTTACCTTTAATACCTTTAGTCACACTAATAAAATAATCATAAGGAATGTGAATTACTGCATTTTTCAATATATACTACATTTGTAAACAAGGGTTATCTATATTTATGTTCTTTAAAACATAGTAAAAAAATCGCTTAGACCCCGGCGAGATAATATCCAAGGTAGTTTGAGATTTAAAATAACTTGTGTCCAAAAATGAAACACATTTCAGTACATTACTATGAATCTAAAATTGGCATAATAAGTATTAAATAAAAAAAATATTTTCGGCAGTTAAAACTATGCAGCTTATATTTATTGAAACGCAGTAGTCTTATCTACAATGTTTCTTTCCTTGTAGGCAGTCGAATACTATTAATTGTGGTTTTCTTTATTTTAACTAAGACTGTTCCATCACAGATGAATCCCTAAATGTGGTCTTCTAATTATTCTTCTTCCTGACAACTTTTTAAAATTGTCAAGTCCTCTTTTCTTCTTCATTAGTTTCAGCATGACGTATCTCATATATTCTTGCAGAATATAACTTAACACTAAAATCAAATTAGAGTCCACTATATATCAAGGCTAAACATGTTTACCTCCTGATATTTCGAAACCCGCAAAGTTTATGGTAACATTCACACGATCTGGTTTAATCACCTTACTACTAAAAACAGATGTGTAATTAAAATAAAATATGAAATTTAGAGTGTACTTATTCCGCATAGTTTAATATTTATTAGGACCAGATTCGTCCGCTTCAATGGGTCATTATCAACTGATGACTGATGGTAACTGAGGTCCCATTGAAGCAGTTAAACCCAGCTCTGATAAATATTAAACTGTGGAATAAATGCTAAATATTATTATCTAATACAATGACTTTCCACCACGAATTGATAGGTTACAATATTTAAGTAATAAGTAATGATATTATCTAGCAGACTGACTGTGTGGAGCACCATTACGGATTATAGATATAAGGAAATTGGAGGTAAACATTTTGAAGTTTTGAGTATTTTATCTGAAGAAACCAAATCTAAATGCGCAATTATTGAATCGATATGAATAAATGTAATATATAAGGCACGATAAAATAATCTTTGCAGTTTTCAGTTGCACCTTCCCGTCTATATTAAAATAATCACAACGGCATCTAAAATACGTATTCGCTTAGTTTTGGTATGGTTACCCTAGCACTACCTCAGTTTCATGTAGCTGGCTTGTGTTACTTGTGCAGGAGACAATCACCGTGAACACCTTGCTTCATTTCCTGTTCTTAACGTTAACGTTGCAAAATGCGGCGCCGGAATGACTTTTTTCGATACCTATAAAATACGCTTTCCAATCTATCAGGCTGTAGATATTATTTATCTATACTGAAAGTGTTACTAACTTATTCTGAAAACATCCAACAAAAATGGTATATATAATATAATGGAAAATGCTTCCACTCAAACGAAAAAAATCATCATTCCAATATTGATAACTAGGTAATATAATAATTGTTCTTTTACATTAAGTACCTATCAGAAATAATTAATAATCTATTGACTTTTAGAATACTTCTCAAAAATATATTTATAACAAAAATTATATTTCATCTGTCTATCTAACTAACCCAACCATGGCCCCCATACCCTGAAGCGGGCCCCCAGGCTAGGATTTTTGGCGGGCCCCCCTACCTATCGCTAAAGATAAAGGCAGTGTGACGCTTTACAGTAGCGTGTTCCAAATGGTGTACCCTGTGAAATTAATGTGTATATTTAGTGTTTTTTTGTATATTTTAATACGTCCATTTGAATCATGGAGTTGTCGAATTTCGATCCAAAATTAAAAATTGTATCGTACAACTACATAATTTTAAATAATATCATTATTGAAGAAATATGTTTCCACGGGCGACTTTTTTTACTATTAGAGAGAATCTGTGACGTGTGTTTATATCACTTATCTGGTCGACTCCCCACGCCAGGTCCTTCCTGAGCCTGGGCCCCCAGGCTAGAGCCCTGTCAGCCTCCCCTTTGTGGGGACCATGAACCCAACTATCTAATCTGAGAATGTCTTGAACCTAGACGGAACACAGAGCCAATGGATCTATACTGCACGAGCTGCGAATCTGTTAGAGACTGTCCTTTGTGTTTCCGCATCGTTATGTATGAATCTTCAGACACACTGTTCGTTGTGGCACAGAAAGTTGTGGCATGTGCATGACAAATGGCGAGCACCGATCGGGTGGAGTGACCAAACGAATAAATGTATTGGAGGTGTGTAGAAGATACGGAAAGTTAAAACAGCTGATACATATTTCCACAGTAGGTACCTATTCTATAATAATCTTAATCCACAGTCATGAGGGTGCCGACAAGGAAGAAGAATGAGAAGAAAAACTATCGAATACCAAATAACTGACACATAAACCTATTATCAAATTTCTAACAGCTATATGGTTTTATTGTTTAATTTAATGAAACGCATTTTTTTGTACGTCTTATTCCACTTTTAATTAATCAATAAATTAGGACCGGTTTCGTCCCCATCAGAGGGACATTTTCAACAAAAATGAAATTGAAAATGTCCCTCTGAGGCGGACGAAACCGGTCCTAATTTATTGATTAATTAAAAGTGGAATAAGTACTACAAAAAATGCGTTTTATTAAATTAAACAACAATACAATGCAGTTCACCATGAATTGACAGTTAACAAAATAAAAGCTATATGGTTTATAATTTTTGTAATAAATTTCAATAAATATATATATATATTTTCCCGACCATGTCCGATCCTAAAAGGATCATATGGGCCTCCAAAGAGTAGTCAGAAGAGGTTTTGATTTTGTTTTTTACGAGAAATGGATGTCAGCCACTTCCTCAACCTATTAGGTCCATACCCTGACTCAAACAATATGTGTACTTGCCAGACCCAGGATTTGAACGAAAATATAATTTAGAAGCTAATAATACCAAATAGATTATATAGTAATTCATATTTTTTTTAGCTATATTCAATATTGTAAATAAAGTTTTTTTCACAGAATTTAGAATGCATTATAATGTTATAACCTTCTCTCAATGTAAATACATTTAAAAAACCAAGAGTAGCTATACGTGACATGGAAAATGAGTTCTGGACGTTAAACAGAAAGGAAACAAAAACAGAATCGAGACGAGTAGAAGATACTATGAGAAGCTTTCACTCAAAAGAGGGTCGACACCTGGAGGTATTAAGGGTTCGAATAAAAATGACTTATGTTTATACAATATTCCTACTATTAGTCTATGTAAACATATAAATAAGAATATAATAAAGGGTATACATAATATCCTCTATGTTGTAATTGGGGAAGTAAATATTTTGAGATGGGTAATTCTATTCTAATATGAAAATTGTCCAATTTTAGAGAATGGCCCATAAAATAAAACTATTTAGAGTCTGGCCCATTTCCCAGCACTCTGTGTAAGTAGACGACAATGGATGAATTCAAAGAGACATGTTGTAGCCAACCCCGTTTCAATATTTAGAGACCCTGATAAGCGTCGAAGCTGCGACGTCGGCGTCGGACGTCGTTGGTAGGAGCGTCGCGGCGCCCAAACTAAAAATAGCGACGCCTTTCGGAAATGGCAATGTTGTTGAGTGTCGTTTTACTCGACAGACAGAAGTACTAAATGGATTCGATGTGCATTTTCGGAGATTTTGACAGTGTCGCAAAACTTTTATGAACATGTTATTAAAAAAATGTCTGTCAGTTAAATTTCAGCTATATACAAATTATCGTTTTCACAGTAGGCTTTTTATGAGTAAGATTTAAAATTTTAATGGTGTCAATTTATGATTTAGAATATATTGAAATGTTTCGAATACATTGCAATTTTTAATTGGACTGTTATACCATTTGGACAATAATTATTATTATACTAGCAAATATTACCAGCAGGCCTATGTTATAACTGGTGATATAAAGTCACCCGACGACATGACGTAATTGTGACGTCAGCCAATACACGCTCGAAGCAAGCCGTCCAACGCGCACGGCTCACCATAGATATTATTATGCTGAAACACCTATTTGTGTATGAGGACAATGGATAACGCCACTATTTAGTAGCGTTATTTTCTCGAATGCTATTATCACTCCGGTAGTACGTCACGATGATGTCATATGACGTCATGTCGACCGGGCGACTACAACTCTCAAGTTCTAACATAAGGCCCCAGGTGGCAATACCACCTGTTAACATTCTCATACATCTTCTGCCTGTCACTCTCTCTCTCATACATCCACGTGTGTGTTCTGTCTTTCGTCTCTATTCTGGTATTCCAAAGTCAATTATTGACTCTGAGCTTCTACATCAGCCTGGCAGAGTTTCTGTAGGGATGTAGAGTTGGCTGACTTTGCCGAGTACCTACGCTATCGCGCAACTCAGTTATTTGTCAAACGGCGATGCTTAGCTGATTGTACCTATATCCTCATTCATAATATTTTTTGATCAATTGTGTATGTTACCTAAGATTACAGTAGGGTAGAATACCCCATCTCTATTATCATTACTCCTAAATCGCTTAAATAATAATTTCTCAATACTCTAATCACTCGATATACTATCACCGCACTGCAAGCATATATAAAACTCGCATGGGAGTATCATTAAATTAATTATTAGATGATTAGATAAATGATTCTTCCGATTTTTCAAATTTTAAATTTGCGTATAGACGCATAGACGTGTATGTTTAATACGTCTTCACCCTGTCTCGTTCTCTCTTACACATTTTCATATTTTTTCTCTCATGCGTTACGAATAATTCAAGACATTCAATCTTAAGGAAAAAATAATTAAAACCCATATATTAAATGTAAACAATTACTTGTTGATTTGAGTGTTTTTAATAAATAGCTTTCAGTCAGATAGCAAAAAAATAATAGCAAGTTAGTAAGTTGCTAATGTGTGTAATTTAACATAACATATCAGGGCTCAAATGGAAATGGGCTGAACAAGTCATAGTTCAAAGAAGAGACAATCGTTGGACAAATCTAGTCATCCAGTGGTACTCAAGAGGTACAAAACGTCCGCAAGGTAGACCAGAGGCTGATGGATCGATGAAATGATAAATTTCTGCGGAAGTACGTGGCAATGCAACGCACAGGACCGACAGAAGTGGAATCAGCTTGGAGAGGCTTTCATATAGCAGTGGATAGATCATGGCCTCCACATCCTGAAGCGGGGCCCCAGGCTAGGATCTTTGGCGGGCCCCTTTATTATCTAAATGTAAAGGCAGTGTGATGCTCCAAATGGTGAATGCGGTAAAATTGAGGTGTATTTTTAGCGATTTTTCAATACGTTTATTGGAATTATGGAGTTGTCGAGTATCAACATAAAATTTAAAAATTGCATCGCACAATCAAAATATATTTTAAAGTATTAATATTATTCAAGTGACTTTTTTTACTATTAGAGCAAATTCGTGACGTGTGTTTATCTCACTTATCCGGTCGCCACGCCGGGCCCCTCCTGATCACGGGACCCTAGGCTAGAACCCTGTCAGCCCCGTGGGGGCCATGGGATAGATACAGGCTGATGATGAAGGTGATACATAACTACATAATTAAGTAACTTTTATAACTATGTACTTAATATTAAAATTTCATAATTTACAATTAATTAGTATTAGTAATATACTTTCATTTAAAATGAAATAAAATAAATAATTTAATTATTTAAAATATAAAAAAATAATTAAGTAAGTATTGAAAACTCTCAAAATTACATACTTACCAAGTTTTAAGAAATCAATTCAATCGCAATAAAGATGAATTTATTTTTATAGCCTGTAATGATTCTGACTAAATTCAATAATATATTTGTAATAGTATTATCCTTTTTTTAAAACTAACAGACCGTGAAAATGCTACGGTCCACTAGTTGAAATACACTTTCGCAAAGTAGATCATATTATTAGCATTGTTTTTGTTATTGAGGCACAGTATCGTCTGACGACTGTCAACAACAATTTTCTATATATCTTCATTTCTTAACAACAACAGATATTAACTACAATGGCGTACCACAACGAGATGCTAAAGTTTTATTAGAAATGTCATTATTGAAAAAATGTGTTAAAACTTTTAATTACTCACCGATTCTCCTTGAAAACAATATAAATTAAATTTATTTTATGATATAAAAATACATTAGCATAACAAAATATAATTCATTCAATATCAAATACGTATTTTTGAAAAATGCTTATACTTACCGAGCGGGGCTCGAACCCACATCCGCCCAGTTTTAGGAACCTGTACAAAACTAACCCAAAATTTGTATTAATTTTGATTCCAAAATGTCGTCAGGATTGCTCCAAAGTTTAGTTTTAATGTACACTTTAGAGTTTTAGACTTTAATATTTTAATGTGTCCAAATGAGCACGTTATAAATTCAAGTTATCTAAAGTCATTCGATATAAACACATATTCAAATATAACTAGATTTGCTGGTACAATCGTATGCATATTTTATATAAGGTACAGGATTTTACAGAAAAAATGTGCTGTTAATTAGTGACGTAGGAAAGGTGCAATTAATTAAAATATAACTAATTAATTATTATCGTACATTTCTTTTGCAAAGCATAATAATTATATACTCTTTACTAATTTAAAACTTTAAACTTTCCTATTACTATCTGTACCACGTACGCTTGGTGAAATTACGAATATTTCAATGACTCAAATTATTAATCGGATTTGTAAAAGAAATACAAAGTTTACCCTATTTTATCTTTGCGGACGCCACTGGTGCAAATAATAATAATATTAACTGCAGAATGGAAACGTCTATTTGAATTCCAAATAAAGCTTTTGATCTGATATGTCTGTCTTGATAAATATATTAAATTATTAAAGCGATTCTTGGATGGCATAATATCGTATATTGAATTTTGAAAATGATCCAAAGAAGGTATTGTCTTGACGACTTCTACAAGAATTATTCTTCCTTTATTTGAAATAAATCCATGTAGTAGCCAGTAGGTACTAATATCAATTAATTACTACATTAATACTATGTAAAATATACTACAATAATTTGAATCAGAAATCTTTATAGGCCAATAAAAATATCCAGCGGAGGAGCCAGCTGTCTTCGACAGACAATAGATTCGGATTGGCGTCCTTACCACAACGAGGTGGGTTTTAATATAATAATGAAAAAACTTTTCTCAGGATAGTTTTATTTTTCGGACATTTATATTATTGTTACGATAACAAATATTCATTTTGTTTTTCGATTGAGTGAAAATCTAATGGTTCGGTCAAATGGTTAACAACTATTCATCGTGTAACGTTTTTTAATATAACTCATTCGGGGGGGGGAGGTATATGGTTCTGGCCATGGCCCCCACAAGGGGGGCTGACAGCGCTCTAGCCTGGGGGCCCGGCGTGGCCAGTCGACCAGATAAGTGAGATAAACACTCACCACAAATTTGCTTTAATAGCAAAAAAAGTTGCATGCGGCGCTATTTTCCTTCGAAAATGTTATTATTTAAAGCTATGTGGTTGTACGATGCAATTTTATTTGTGTATCAATGCTCGACAACTCCATAATTCAAATGGATGTATTAAATATAGAAAAAACACTGAATATAGATAGGTACACATTAATTTTACCGCGTACACCATTAGAAAAACACTACTGTAGAGCGTCACACTGCCTTTATTCTTAGCGATAGGTAGGGGGCCCGCTTCAGGATGTGGGGCCCATGGTTTTGCCACAGGAATATCTCAAAAATGCCTAGTTGGCAAGCTTATGATAAATGATATTTTCTCCTGTATCATTTTCTAATGAATGTCAAGAAATAGTAAGTAAAAAAGTACTCTAGGTACTTATCCAAATTATAGTATCATTGCAAAAATGAAGAATAGCCGTGTATTATTATTGAGGTAGGGCCAGGGGTGGAATCACTTTACTTATGTATGTCACTGCTTACTGTTTTACATGCCTTTTTGTAATTTACCATACATTAATAAGTGTCATACAGGTAGAGGTTTCTCGAGACTATCCAAAATGCTGCATGTGGTCCGCCAACCCTAGAATGTTGAAAACCATAGACGTAGTAATCTTTCGCGTACCACAATCTAGGAAACTCTGATCTTAGGGGACTATGTTGAGAGAACTAGGAAATTCTTGAAACAGTTATTTTCAAATATTCCCCAACTATAAAGTTTCGGCTCCCCGAGTTATTTTAATGATGATCGTCTAACAATAGTGATGGCTTTAGTGTGTATAATACTATAATTGTCGGCGTTTTAAATTTGAGTTAAAAATATATAATTAACTCGCCCTTCCTTTGTTGTGTCGTAAATTGACGTCTCAATTTATGTCTTAACACTTTAAGACCTAAAGATATTTATTCATAATATGTTATTTGATAACCATATTAACTACTAACTAGTAAGTTTGTTTTATAAGATAGTTTACAAGATATTAATTATTGTCTTACCAACATTGCTTGGTATATTAATATTTTGGTGTCCAATTGCCTGCAAGCGACTGGTGGGGTCGAAAATTCTAGGCCGAAGAAGTAAACTTCTAATTTATAAAACAATTATAAGGCCAGTGGTCACTTATGGCTGTGAGACTTGGTGCTTAACTCAAAACGAGGAAAACAAATTAGCTGTCTTCGAGCGCAAAATTCTCCGCAAAATCTTTGGACCCACGTTGGAAAATGGAAACTACAGAATAAAAATGAACCACGAGTTGGAAGAGCTGATTGAACAGCAAACAATCATAAGATACTGTCCCAAAGACTACGATGGGCGGGAGATGTGGAGAGAATGCCTGAAGTTAGAGCGCCAAGGATCATGACAAAGTGGCTACCCCAACGGAAGAGACCCAGAGGCCGTCCAAGAAGGAGATGGGCTGACGCCGTAGAAGTGGACTGGCTTCATATAAGAAGACCCGGTAACTGGAGAAGTGTGGCGAGAGACCGGAGTGAGTGGAGAGCGGTTGTGGTGGAGGCCAAATCCCACCCCGGGATGTAGCGCCGTGGAAGAAGAGAGAGAATTGATTTGAAATATTAAGAATTAAAACGTTATAAACGATTTAGATAATAAATATACCATGAGCACATCCTCAGGGACATCCACAGGTGGACGTTGTTTTATAAATTCATAAAAAAGGGTCCACTTAGCTCATTCTGTGTACTTCCATGCTTTATAATTCATATATTTTTTATACCTTTTACTTTACTTTTCATACTGTTTTTGTGATACCGCATATATTTATTTCTTCTTTGTTTTTAAATGTCATGTTGTTAACGTCTTAAATTTGTAATTTGTAATGTTCACGGTATGTAAAAAAAAAAAAAAAGAATTTTGGCAGATGGGAAAGTATTTAATCACACGCAGAAATTGATTTAAAATTTGTTATCTTTGACTATTGTACATTAAAAGCTCTCGTGATTGTGAATTCATGGAAATGGAATACACGTAAAAGTCTGAAACAATCGAAAAACATGCAATAATATGAGTTTCAAAATTCAAGAACTTTTCATATATCACAATATTTTACGCAATTTTCAATGTTAGCAAGTACGTACCTACAAATCTATTAACAGAAAAATCACTAACTCAGCTTACTTATCCAAGAAATTTTAATTTTACACGTAATATAAAAAAATACCAGGTACCAGTAAACACGGGTGCTAGATTTTTTTTCCTGCCATGTCCGATCCTAAATACATGAATAATTTTAATAGAACTAAATTTTGTATATTTATAAAATATATTAAGGTAGGTGATATCTCTCCTCCCTGGCACTTCTAAACAGGGCGGTAGAGGACGGAATAGTGGTACCTCATTGCCAAGGTGGTTTGCGAACATTTTGAAAACGTGGGTTATTATAGAATGAAAACAATATATTTGGCGGCGTCGTCTTAGTTTATTGTGTCACTTGACGTACTTAATAAAGATTATTAAGTTACACAGATTACGATAAATTATGTATCCCCGCGGGACGTACCTATGTGTCCGAAGAGAACTGTGGATAAGGAATCTCTGACTGCATTGAAAAATAAATTTAGTCTCTTTAACATTGACCAAACGCAGGCCGTTGGAAGCTGGAAGGATAACGATGTAGAGAGAAAACATGGCATCGGGTATCTGTATCTTTTTGGGTAACACGTTACTGCTGGCATATTTGTGCACATTGCATAATTTCATTAGGTACCCATTTAAACTGACTGAAACAGTCGACGGTACCCGTGTCTTCATTTGGTGATAGTAGGTACAGATAGGTCACTGTAATTTTTTGAGTTTTATGTAACAGACATAATGGTATTATCAATCAAAATTTATATTAAGCAATAAACAATAATAACTTGCTAATTTACAAGAGATTATGAAAATGATTAACGATGTGTTGTATTATTCCGGTTCCTTTAATTTAATTGAAGGGTTGGGTTGGATATAGGTAACGTCCGTAAATTCGTAAATTAATGTAAATAATCTATATCATTCCACTGAATATAATATATTGGATTGAAAGGGTTGAAAGTTTTCCTTTGTTTTATCTCAAATAAATGACATGCGATTCTTCAGTTGTGCTGAGAACATTCTTTTATAATTGGTTTAAAATGGAGTCACAATCAGTCCGCTTTAAATTAATCTAAATGCAAGATTGTGCGAATACACCAAATAAAAATGCGCAATAATACACTCGGCTCAGATCCGACGAAACAGTTGCTAATCTTTTAATTGATCTTTGAATTAGTTAGCAACTAATCCGGATTGTTTTTATAAAGCGAATACGATACCAGAAACACCGCCAATTTAAGCTTAAATCAACTGTCTGTAAGCTGTGGATCATGGAAGATAAAAAAATCCTTCAATCTACGGTTTAGAAAACTTTAATGATACCTTATAATATTATCGTTTGGTTCAAGGATTTTAGCGGTATCTTTCTGATAATTCATACCTAGTAAAATAGTGATATACATATTTTATTCAAGACTATTTGCTTTTTGGCCTAGAGAACAATTCAAACAATAATAACTTTGAGTTAGGTAACCAATTATCGATTTCTTAGTTTTTTTGTTCTTTTATTCTAACGTGTATTGTTTTAATATTGAATTTAACTAAAATGCAGTAGCTACTTCAAATTTCTTTATTTTTGTTGCTCTGGGATTCGAACATTAGTTTGAATGAATGCACTTTGTTTTGGATTTCCACTAATTCATTATCTATATAATTCTTCATTATTATCCATTCCGCGTGTGGTTAGTCACGTATTTTTCTTTTATTTAACCACATTGGTGTCGATTAACCTTTATTTTGCGTTATTGAACAAAAACTTAACATGATACAACCATTAAAATATAATTATATTTCTTTTCTTTTATGCCAATACCTGGGGGAAATACATTTTACATATTAATAAATTAAAACACGATAATGTGTAGTACTAGTTCCACTTATTTTAATATTAATCAAAATCGGTTTAGTCCGCTGTTAATATTCATATGGTTTCTAAAAATACTTATAAGATATCTACAAAAAAAAGATTATTATTATATGTATGGTTAGGGATTGCAATACCGGTATTTCAAAACTGGGATTCCGGCATTTATCAATACCGGTTTTAAATATCCAAAATAACTAAATGTATTTTTGGTATTAATAGATCAGACACGTTTACTCTTCCGAAAATTAATTTATTCTTCTTAACTTTCTAATTTGATGCAGAAGTTTTGTGTCGTAAAGACGCAATTATTTCTAGTACAGAAGTTTGATCACAATACACCTATAATCAATTAATTAAAAAAAAATAAGGGTACAACGATACAAGAGAGACGCACTGACACTTTAGTTGTCTTGGAATCTTGCACTCTTCTATATTATGTTCGAATACCAGTATATATATGTAATTCATCGTCATTCACAGAGGTTGATCCACTGCTGGATGAAGGCCTCCACTATCTCTCTCTTCTCGGTCCATAGTTCTTTGCTGTCATGTACATCCACCGAATTTTATGAGCTCGTCTATCCAGCGAGTATGGTATTTAGACAGTATAAATTATAGATGAATAAGGAAAACATACCTATTGATCGTGTTATGTACTTATCTGATATACAAACATGAACAAGGTGTTGTGGAACGGGGGGATCAACTTCATATAAACAATTATTTATATTTAAACTGCGTTTATTAGAATGTAATATATGTAATAGACTATGTTATGGACAATAACTATTAATTATCAACAGTTTGATTTGATACAGTGATTGAATGCAGTCAATACTTCCTTTTTTAAGGCTGAGTTGATACTGATTTTAAAAGATAGGTAGGTAGTATGATTCTATATAAAACAAATTTTATCATTATTAAGCATAACATTCCACGTTTAGTTTTATAGGAAAAGTATATATAAGACGTATTATAAAAAAGAAGACTTGAACCAATGGGTGATAAAATATAACTTATCAAATGCATTACCAGACATCTATTATGCTGCTTATTAATAGTTGAAAAGAATACAAAGATAGCTGCAAAACTGCGGGGCTATAACAAACGTATGTATTACTAAAATTAATCTAACAACAAAAATAGCTTCACTAAATATTATATCGATGTATTCAGGCCAATCGAAACAATAATTGTTGCACCATGTGAAATATACAAATTTATTGTTATGGCATTGCAATCTTGCGCCTTGTCATAAATGTCAGTTATGGTTCAAAATGTTCTGTAGCCATATTGAAATATACTTTCAATAATAACAGCTGACTTTGAATAATGAATTATTTATTACGTCTGAGTCACAAGTCACAAAGCGTGTAATTGAAAATGATTTATCGAATGCGACATTAATAAAGTTGGTAACGGAGTGAATTATTTTGCCGACATGTTTTCAGTTTCACACTGCCTATGTTTTCAAGATGCATTACAGTGGGGGGCTCTTATTTCTAAACTAGTCTTTAGCAACGAATAAAACTGAGAAATGATGTATTATTTACTCTGAATCCGTGCTGGAAAGTCATATAAGAATGATATTTATATATAAGTTAGTGGTATTCAAACAGTTCACTTACCCAACACGCCTTGGGGAAAACTGTTTTTAAAATCTAACAATTCCAAACAATCATAATAAAACACACTGATGCACAATCACAGTTATATAATAATATGTCATTGTTGTAGAAGTTTGTGACTTACAATGCTTTCTTCTCTTTAAATTGTTGTTGAAAAGCACTTATCACACCTTTGTAATTGGTTTCAATAATAGTATCAAGAAGTTCACGTGTATGCAAGATCTGAGAGAAATGAAGTTAGCTGCAATAAAATCCTATGTGGCTATGGTGTCATGCATTGCTTGGAGAAATTAAGAGAGGAATGTGAATTATATAATTTTAAGAGTAGATTCCGTGGAGTCGACACATTTTTCGCCAGTGGTGTAAACGATCTTTGCATGTGTATAGTCAGCGACTAAAAATAATATTACACGTTACTTCATGGTGTCACTTTGGCTTTGTATGTTATTGGGTAGCTACGTAAAGTTTGATACCAATATTCGAGAAACAGCGTGGAATAGACTGAATAGAGCAAACTCACCCATGCCACTAATTTGTATGGCGCCGTTAGAGGATATTTGGATACGAGGGGCGCCGCTCGAGGAAAAGTCTGAAAACCATTTTATGTATATAATTTTAGATTCAGAGTGGGTACCTACTGACCAAAGATGTTATATATTATTATATTGATGAAAATCGTTCACATATCTTACAATATGTACATGAAGAGTAGAAAAAAGTATTCAAACGCATCTTGAATGCTTGATATTAATAAGATAGTTCGACTTACCTCATTAAGAAATATATAATAAATTAGATCGTAGATGCGGACACATTGCGGAATGACAATGACTCGCATTTTATCCATAGACAACAATTTTGAGTTACTTGACACTAACTATTAGTTAGAATAATTTTCACTACTTTTCAATGCGTAATAGGCTTAACTGACTTTTAATTCAAAAGTGTCAACTGCGTGTACCACTACCCTGACCCTTACTTTACATTTTAAATAATGATTAATATTGGGATTATTTCATTATTTTTACTTTTCAAACAGACCGCTTCATTTGATACGAGTGCGTAATATATGCCTATGCATGGATTTTATTGCAGTTGTGTTGATATTATTTCCTATATGCATATAATTTTATTTTATTGTGACTGGTGGACGACTCTTGACGTCAGCTGTTTCCTGTCGTTCGAGCAGTTATCCAGTGTCAAAGTTATTGCTATCAACCTTGCTTCATTCATAAAACTTATCAACTTATCATATTATTATGAATTATGACTGTACATAGCTGTACATATTGGACATTTTAGAGTGTTTTGGTTAACAGGTAGTGATATAAATTTTATTTTATAAGCTAAAAAACTCAAAATACCTACTATGATTTTTATATATTTCTTAAAATTCTAATGTAGACTTAATTGTAGGTTGTATTATACGTACGGTATCATGAAAAAAATCACTTAGTAAATATTGATTACAGTCAGCAATTAGTATTATTATCTATTTGGAAAATATAACTTTCCTGAAAAGTTTATTAAGAAAAAGGATTAAATTTAATTTTCTTGATCAGTTATTTAATAATGTCAAAAATACAACTGAGTATCTAATTAAAAATTAAATATTACAATAATAATTACTAGTAAGTCCATATTTCTTCATTCATTAATAAATAAGGATTGGTGAATGAAAAAATTCTCCCAATACGTCGTTTGTATGGACTAATAAACTGTTTATA
Source organism: Rhyacophila brunnea (assembly GCF_057557595.1). Classification (NCBI taxonomy): domain Eukaryota; kingdom Metazoa; phylum Arthropoda; class Insecta; order Trichoptera; family Rhyacophilidae; genus Rhyacophila; species Rhyacophila brunnea. The sequence goes on from NW_028233350.1 coordinate 28,588,607, forward strand.
TAGCTGGACTGAGTGGTCTGATTGATATCTGCCAGAGGTAAATAAAGATATAATATAGATACTTAATCAAGTATATATAACCAGTCTTTTCCGGGATTCTAAACTCTGAATAGAAACTAACTAGGTATAAACCTGAGTAGATTATGTCCAACGTATGCGAGAGACACGTGTACATCTGCGTATACCTACCGAAAGTAGTCCTTGTTGGGAACCCAGGAAAAGGAAACTACGGACCTGTTGGAAGAACAGTGTCAAGCAAGATTTTTACGATTTTGCATAATATTTAAGGACTGGTTAAGGGACCGCGCGACTGTTTAATCTGCAAACCGGCTATCTCCATTTGGGAAAATTTTTCAGGAAGAAGAAAAAACCAAATTTAACTAGCGAGCAAAAATACTCTTGCAATTTTTTTTTTTTACAAATAAGCTGTACTATGAATTAATACACTATTTTAGCTTCCCTTTTATATATAAAGACAATTTATATAAAGAGTTGAGTTTTTCTATTTACTATATTGGAAATTTAGCACCTGCATTTGCCTGTTTCGTGTGAAGAACGATAACGCATTTATTTATAGGTTTAGGAGTTTGAAATTTTGTGTGAGCATAGTGTCAAAAGTAGTCAAAAGTGCACTAGCCTTAAGCAGTCGCGCGCTGACTGGAGGAACCAGAGCTTGATATTAATCACACAAATATACTACATACAATTGCAGTTAAATAAACATATTATACTTTTATAGTATATTTTGTGACTATACAATGATATGTAGATAACGACTGATCATATAAAAATACACCCACACACAATCTTGAACTTGTGGGATTATAGATGCTTCAAATAGATTTTTTATTTTATTGATACACGAAATGCAGCGCGGTCACTTAAAACAACATAAACAAATTTTAATGTGGGCATCCGAGTTGACTTTTAATTAACAAAAATAAAACTCATGAATATTCATTCAATTCAAACTTAGGACATAATATATACAAGTTATTTTGTTATGGTATCAATCGCTACCGGAAGGACGTGAATTCCAGGTTAATTAAACAGGATTTTCTAAATATTTACACACAATTTTGGACTGCATTAAAATAAAACTACGGCGGATGCGCGTTTTATAAACAAATATTGCTAACGCATTTAATTTAGAACAGTGTGTGTTGCCAGAAACGCCCCGTGGTTGTTGGTAGACAGGTAAAACGCTGCTCAGAGTGCGGCAAATTTTAAGGGGCGGCAAATGAAGATATGAACAAGAATATTAATACTTTTTAGAGTAGTTTCGCAGAGGTGAAATTTTTGTCGTTTACGATGCTAAAGTATACAATATAATATATTATGTTCTAGATCAGGAATATATAACGTTTTTTACGTATGAGCTGCTTAGAGTCATAACTCACTTTTTTAAATTTAATTTTTAAGTGATTCTAAATGTATCAATCTTAAAATATACTTGGATATCAAAAATTATTTTTAATTAAGTATGTAAAAACTATCCATCGCCAACTCTCGCGCACCCGCCATGCCAGACATGCAGCGCGTAGATCGCTTTTGTAGCACCACTGTAGAATGAGTGAGGGCCGTCCATGACGAGGGTATGGAATGTCGTACTCTCTGGCGGCATCCGGAACACGTCATGTTCCAGCCACATGAAGCTATTACACGCTGAAGTATGCGAAAAAAGGCTTTGCGATTTGGAGTACGCAGATGACGCGTGTTTGACTCGACTCAACAATTATTCAACAACCGACTACCTACTTCCTTCTTCATAGTATTAGGCCACTACATATTTGTTAAAAAACTCTTCGTGGCATCAAGATGCTCATATATGCTCTATGTCTAGCACTCTCTAGCTACAGTCTAGAAGACGTTAGGCTGGTGTGTTTATTATATTATTATTTTTATAATATCAAAGATATTTTTATGTTGTTCAAGAAAAAATAATAAAATATGATATGTAATGAATTTACTCAAATTTTGAGACCAAAAAGCATGATCGGAATTTTGAGTATGTAAGAGCGGCATTTTCCTGGGGGACATCTCTGTGTGTGGCAGATCGCACGGCGTTGGCGATAAACACTGACCAGGAAATCAGTATTTGACTACTTTATGATATTATAATAAATTATATTTCATTAATTTATTTTTAATTCTTTAATTTCATGAAGTACAGTATACAGATACTTATAGGGATATTGAAAAACAATAGACACAGTAAAGTGACTGTACGGCGTCTTTAGAATACAATAATACGGTTTTTGTTATACTTATAATATAGGTACAAGTTGATTACAACATTGTTGTAGTATTATAAATAATAATTAAGGCTATACTCCAGCTGGGGCACGGTCTAAAATGATCGTGACTGCGCTACGCGAAGATTGTGCAAACGACGCGTGTAGAACAAAACATAATTTGTCATAAAAATTCAACATACGTCCATTTAGTGTTATGTTTATTGTTCTATTTGTAATAATAATAATATATTCATTGACATGTTTTATTTTTCAAGTAAATGGGTAACGTTTTTTATTCATCTTTGCACAATTTAAGAATTAATTCCCCCGATGCCATCACAAAACAAATTGACGTGTTCACAGCTCGACTTTCATTCTCCGATTGGCAGCCAGTCCGAAATTTCGTCACACCTATAGTTGAAAATTATTTGCCGTTTCACTGAAGTATGCTCTTAATAATACTATATACTGTACAGTGTACAATGTCAACTAAAATAGTAATAATTGATTAAGTGGTAAGCTGTCTCTTTCTGATGCACGCACGAATCTTTGTCGCGCGATTTCAAAAATAGAACACCACGTTACAACCCTTGCATGCGCGCTGCAATTAATCGCTTAATCACATAATAATATGTGCATTTCGCTTTTCGCATATATGCATATACGCTTATACACATTGGTATTCAAATCGACGCTGTCTTTACCTATGAATATTCTTACCCGATGTTGCTTTGCTTGTGATAATATAAAAAAAATAGTACCTACCTATTAGTATTACTTATTGTTAGCTAAATTGTATTATTGAGTGCGTAGCCAAGAATGTTGACAGGTCGAACTGCCAATTCAATGATAAAAATACTTTCCAACATTCTGTATGATATCCTAGTTGAAATGTGTATGGTCACGCCACATGTGTGCAGCTCAGAATTTTTAATTTGGTGACTGACTACCAGACTAGAATAGCCGTCAAAGTGGATATGTAGGTATTCAAATAGTGTAATGAATCTATTATTGTCTTATCTAGGCTAATTGATGTATACCCTTTTAAAACAATGAAGGCTTGACCTATTCGTGTCAGTAAATACAATTCCTTGTTTACTGTTCGGCAATGTTGTTATATCGATCATAATGTAGTGAATTATTACGTCAATTCAACCAGGTTGTAGAATTAATCATTTGTTTAAGCGGCTATCTTTGTTAATATACGCAGTTTCCAAAAATAGTTCATATAAAACTATTCCTTAATCCAGGTGTTACGAACCAGCGGCGTTTTGAATACATAAATCCATTTTTTTATAAAATGATACGCAAAGTAGTATTTGAACCTCTACTTTATATTATATCCAAGGCTACCAAAGAACTCTTTGTGGAATTGATTGAGATATCAAAAGATAATAAGCTAAAGCGTCAATTACATTGAGCTACTTTACGAGCTGTTTGTTGGCGAATTTAATAGCGGGCGATTCAGCTACTGCGATTATGATGATGACCCACAAAACTTTCCATTCGCTGAGAAGCCACAACCAGCCACTATTTTGACAGAACGTAGTTCGTTTTTTTACCGAGAGGTTGCTACTGCGCTCTACTGCAGTGACGCAGTACCACACGCCGGCGTGTAGCGTGTAAAGTAGGCTATCAACTTTTCTCGGTAGAGTGTTTACAATCTGCTTGTTCGATGATTACACTGGGCGACTTTACAGGCAGATTGTAAATTCGCCAACAAACAGCTCGTAAAGTAGCTCAATGTAATTGACGATTAAGAGAGATTCGAACATAGATAATTTTAACACACTTCTGAGAAATATATAACAATATGAAAAAATAGTTAATTAAATTATTAGCAAGTTCAAGTCTTGGAGTGATTTGTAACGTGGATTAGTAATTAAGGCAATTTAATACCTACTTTGATTTAAAAATACAAAAGGCGATTAGCAATAGTAACTCAATTTAAAAAGCGCTTCAAAGAGTATTATAAGAACCATTAGCTAAACTTCGTCGCAATTAGATAAGATTCTAATAGCATGTGGTCAACGCACGTGGGCGCAAATCCAGAGAGACGCATGTTCGAATCCTGCTGGGTGTCGTATTTTTTCAATTGAGTAAGTAAACTAAATATGTGCAATAAAAAGAATCTTACATTCTTAAATTTTGTGAATTATTCATTAAATAAAATAATAGTTAATCAAGAGAAATTCATTGATATATGGAAAAATGCAATAGAATATCGACGCCTTCAGCAATACGTAAGAAAAATTCTTTCTAACCTTTCAATATCACTGTAATTATGGTCACAAATAACGGATCTAGGGTATCTGTTGAAACTGCGGACTTTTATTCAGTTATTAAGATTTTATGGGAAGAGTTATGTAAAAAAACAAATTATCATTCACAGCAGGAACGAAGCATAAGGTTGGACAATGTCACTCGGTCCATCACCATGTCTCGTTCCTCTGCCATGTGAGAGATACAGCACGTAGATCGATATTATAGTAATGCTGCAAGGTCTACCACGGCGACGGAATCCTTGAAGCTGATAGCGTCGGTACTTAGGTATTTAAAGATAAATAATTACATATAAGTTGCGGTTTTTTAGAAATAACTGTTAAAAATCCCGATGGAATTTCACGACTAACGTGCTATTTATTATTAGTACATACTACATACCTATACCAAAATGCATCACTTCCCACATTATTGACCGCAAAGTTTTGAGATTACAACCGCATCTGTCATGAATGTTATGATAAAAAGAAAATAAAACCATTTCTTTTTTATATGTTTATAAATAGATAATGAATTAGGTACATTACGTAACCTATTTGACATATTATTCTCTGATAGTACCCAGTGTTTTTTTAATTGACATATTATGTGATGTGACATAATATTTAATATCGGCAATCGGTATTGTAATATTATGATATCTCCTAACATCAAATTTAATCAACACACTAGTGTAGTACGCTTCCTACAAGGAAATTAGACAAAATGTGTGTTTTCTTTCTTTTGATACTTTCTCCTCGTAACAGTCGTAACTATATCGTAGTCGAGCTGTTAAAACCTCCGATGTCACAATAACTGTACCAAAATGGTTTTTTTTATACATTCTGTTTTTTATATAGTTTTTTTTATCTTTTTTATCTTTTTTATATTTATTTAAAATCAAACAGGCAATTATTATTATAATCGACGAAATCACCGAATTCCAGGCATCTATAATCTTTTTATATTTCTATTTGACTTACACCAGAGGTTCTCAAACTTTTTCATGTCTTACACTCCCTATAGATTACATTTTTTCCCACTAGCTTTGGTTAAAACTATAATATACAAGGGGTGCAGTATACATTATTGGAAAATGTTTTTTTTCTGATTTATTTGCATGGAAAAATGAATAGATTGCCGTCTATGTTACATTGTATTTTAATGAGAATATCTACCCACTGACATATTATATTTTAACGTAAATCTACTTAGAACATTTTTACCTAATTGTTATTCATACAATTTTGCGTGCCTGGTCAATGTTATGTAAAAATGTAAAATAAATCGTCACTGTTCTGGCAGAAGACACTAATTCGAAAAAATGAAATATTGAGTAAGTACCAAAATGTTCCTTATTTCAAACTTTACCGTCTGGAAACTTTCTTAATAAATAAACAGTCTTTATTTTAAAGTCATCCTTTTTACGATTACTTAATAATCCCTCATGATAGACCATTATTTCAAACATTTTAACAACTTCAAAGTCAAATTACTCAAAACTAGTATTCTCCAGTTAGTGTGTTCTGCCAGAACAGAGACGAAATATTAAATAAGAATTATTTTGTTTAATTGAAAATTTATAAAAATGTTACTGTATCCAATTAACCCGGTGTGCAATATGCGTTATACTAGTGTTAATAAATTCACACGGAAAAGACATTTTACTACGTGGCCGTAATGAGATTTTACGTGCACAAATCTTTTTAATGCGTTCATTAGTTAGTACGAAATATTTTAAACCTGCACTGTAAGGAAATATAAATTAAGATACTTTGTATTACGATTAATAAACGCTATATCAAGGTAAAAATTAAATTAGGTACTTAAAGTGTTATGTTGCAGTTTCACGAAACAGTAATTCCAGTTAATATAGTTATGTAGTAATTCTCGACTAATTTAATACATTTTTAACATACTTATAATTTATTTTTACTGCACACATAGGTAATTATTATCTATATACCTACTATGTAGTTTATGTAATCAATATTTGTTACACAGAACAGATTATTAAATAGAATTCAGATAGGCTATACCCCAATACACTACATTTTGAAGCAGGTCTTTGAATGTGTGAGTGTCCTACGAAAATAAAACACACATTATATACGTGCAATAGTGTGTATTGCAACCTTCAAATACACAAATATTGTTAATAATTGTTAAAAATATTAATACAAACATAAACCGAGAGCAGTTGTCAGAACGAAGGACAAGCTTGAAATGACGTATTCTTGACACGTGTTTAAGTTTATCTCATATTGTTCCACACTCGAGATTGGTTGCCTGTTACTCCATACCCGTTAGGTTCCCATTAATTCCGTGTGTCCTGGGGCCCTATGTTAGAACTTGCGAGTCCAAGCCGCCCGGTCGACATGTCGTCATATGACATCATTGTGACGTACTACCGGAGTGATAATAGCATTCGAGAAATTAACGCTAGTCAGATAGTGGCGTTATTCATTGTCACCATACACAAATAGGTGTTTCATCATAATAATATCTATGGTGAGCACTGTATGTTGGGCGGCATGCCTCGAGCGTGTATTGGCTGACGTCACAATTACGTCATGTCGTCGGGTGACACACGAGTCGATAGTTAGGAAATCGCGGTACTGATCTGTCACCAAGCCGACGGTCGGTCGGTAGACCTCGAGGTGACGGTCGGCAGATGATTTACCACGCGCAGTCCGTGTAGATTGTGTACTCAATACTGTATGGATATGGAGAGAGATGAAGCAGAGTAAATTTCGAAGGAGAGGTGGGATCACCGTGCGTCAAGAACGTCTGGTAGTTAGCCGACCGACTAGCCGTTTATGGGTCATTGCGTCGTGTTGCACCGACCGGTTGTTATCATGGGCGGTGGTTCTAAATTTAAATACGTGTCGTAAACAATTAATTATGTGGTAAATTCCTGCGAAAATTTATGTTATGTAATTGAATGCCTTGAGACGTAAGTACTAATTTAGTTGATACCAGGGAACACAAAGTTTATCTTCTGGGTGTGGTTATAGGAAACTACGATTCTCGAGTGTGCAGAATTATGGGATAAACTTAAAAACGTATTAAAGAATATGTTATTTTCAATATTTATGTACGTATCTATGTGTCATGATACACATCAAAGTTTGTCATGTAAATGAAACGGGCAATCAATAATGTTAATATATTTGATGACATTCTGGAGGCTTTGTATTTCTTGTTTACTCATAAATAAAACTGCATTCAGCGTTCTGTGTATGGCTAATAGGTTTTGCATGTTTATCTCATCAATCTGTTCTGTGGTTCATAGTTATTATATTATATTTTGTATCGTATTAAAATATAAACGAATACTAAACTTAGGCACCCTCTAATTACGTTAGTATTTCCCTGTAAAATCAGTGATATAATAATTATTAAAATTATGACATTTGTACACGATATAATTTCGTGTATTTGCTGCAATAATTTATAATAAATTCGTATAATATGACATGGGTAGTAATTCACTTTTAAACCACGCCCAAATGATCCCTGTTAAGCCATAAAATGTTTTATAGGAGCAATATTTTATCACTCTAGTCGTAACATTGTATAAAATAAACGGTGTCTTCGGGCTACCGGACCGTGCTATATTTTTACGTTAGTACATTTTTTTCATCGACTGTTTAAAATTTAAATTGATTTGTCAGATTTTATAAGTGAGATCAAAGATGAATGGATTACGTCATTTTAAATGTTGAAAACAATAATTGGAACTTAATAATATATAAAGATGATTATTGACAAGGAACGTATGGCCAAGAACACTGTATATATCACTCTGTACTTGAAGTGATCTCCGTCTATCCGCAAAATGGTATAGGTCGATATTTCAATGACCTAATGTACCCAAACATCCAAAAAGCTCCTCTTGAACAGACCAGAATGGAAAAGGGTTGCGAGACTTACATATAATGGGTTGAGCTGGACCAAGGCTTGAACAAAAATAACCATAAGTGCGAGTGAGAAAGTATTACCCATGCATATAATCTCCGCAATATTTGTTAGAGTAAGATAGAACACATATGAATAAATTGACTATGAAGCCGGTAAATATTATTTTAACTGATGTGTTGAGGGCAAAACTGGGAGTACGTGTTGCTGAAGTATATAGATTTTTTGTGCGAAATGTAAAATTATTGTTCAATACTATTATTATTAATTTGGTAGAAAGGTGGTAGTTATACTAACAAGCAAGATGATGGTATAACGTTTCATAGGTATGTTAAAAATACTAAAATTGAGGTTATACTGTGCGTCATACATACAAAAAACGGTTTCATATAGCCGGATATTATCCTGTCTCTTTAATATTATTGCTCTGAGGACTAGACTACTTATATAAAAATATACATAGAACATGGAGAAAGATAGTGACAGACAGAGTATGATAGAGACATTTCCTGGAGACATCAAACGGTCACGCAGGGTGAATAATATTGTATTTTTTTCAAAAATTTTAATAAAATTAGTACGTAAGTAATTATTCTTTACAAATATTACAATACGTTAGTTTTTATAGATTTTTTCTGCCGTTACTTTGATGGAGTTATTAATTTAATTCCATTATGCTGATTAATAACATATTATTTACACACATTATATCAGTTTCCTAAATACTTATTTCACTTTTGCAAAACCGTCGATCGATCCATAAATACCGTTTCATTTGTCTAGAAAATAGTTATTTTATATATTATCTACACAATAGTATACTGAGTACCTACTCACTCATATATTTTACATTTGTGTTTAGTACTGACATTATTCTTCTTCCGCCATGCCATATAGGAATTCTATAGGCTGCTTCCCAGAACAGTTAGATGAAGCTGCACTCGAAATGCGGCGTCTTCTTAAGCCCGTATACCATTGATCTTTCCTTGTACAATATCCGTATAATAATGAACCGGGGATTGTCTTTCCTTATTATGGTCGAGGTACAGTGCATTTTTAGTTGCTATGATATACTATAATTTTAATTAATGTACTCGTCGAAAAGTTGTGCAAAAGTTGATCAATTCTCATTAACACCATAAAAGATATTGTAGATATACATTATTATATCCACCAAGTATTTTTTTTATATATTTTATAAACATGATAACTGATAACTAAGAAAAACTATTGCTCTTTTCAACTATAACAATAACATAATTTGAAAACACTTCTGAGAAATATAACCACTATAATAGATTTTTTTTTGAACAAACCTACTCCACTTCACGCACATATGCACTGACCACTAAGCCATACGTGTCATATCTAATTTCAATGAAGTTAACTATTATTTTTATAATACTCTCTAATTTACGTTACTCTTTGGCAATCGGCGTTTGTATTAATTAATAATAATATTAACTCTCTAACTATTAAATCTCACCAAATTTTAATTATAACGTACTTGCACTTGGTAATAACACTAATAACCTATCAAACTTTATTTAATTCAAAGAATAATTTACATTAACATTCTTTGGTTCAAGTCGGTTATGTGGAATACAGCGGCAAACACATTTTAAAAATAGCCGATATACTGGATTATTTGTTAGGTTAACCATTAACCTAACCAAACCAAACCTAACCTAACCTAAACTAACCCAATTATTTGCCGCTGTATTCCACTTAACCGACTAGAACCCATTCTTTTATTGAACAAACAAAATGCTGAAAAAACTATTTTTGAAAAACAATAATAATATTTTTCAGACATGTTTTCAAATTATGCATGTTCAATAATAATAAAGTTACCTTGTGAATTTTTCGTTGAATAAAAAATATTTTATAACATAATTAGCTTTGTCTATCATGTTATACACATTATTAGAACAAAGCGTAAATATAGTACCGGAAACGACAAAATAATTAATAAATGCAGCTTGTGTCGGCAAGTTATTGAGAATCGAACTGCTTACCGGTCGTCGAACCTGCAGTAGGTACCTACGTACCAGAATAACTAAGCATTGATGGGATGTGATTTTAATGACCGTACTGTACTGTTGCATTATCGGCAAAATATTATTACTTTAACATTAGGTACTATTCTTGTGTCTTCACATTATGCTATACTATGTATACATAGTTAATAACAATCGATCAAGTATTTATTATTCGCGCAAATAATTTTCTAAAACAGCTACCATCCTATTAGATTAAACCGCAAATTTTACCTAAAACGTCGCGACGTCTAGATAAGCAAAGTTGTCTTGGGCCGTGTCGTGATTTGACTCACGCGTATTCCAGGTACGTGTGACCTCTTTGAGCCGTCCACATGTAATCGCCGCGTATCACTTCTCGCGCGTGGTCTAGGTACAAGTGACCTCATTGAGCCGTCCACATGTAATCGTGCGTCATCTAGCCAAGATCTTTAGAATATTTTTTATTTTTTCGGTCTCTGAACAGCTGCCTCCTTCTTCAGAATTCAATATTTTCTTACTTTTGTATGGCAGTTAGTCTCGGCATCGCGGGATTGTATATTTTGTTAGACATATTTAGACTTTTCTATAGCGTTTTTGTTCAACGGGAATCCTTCACGTGGTCCAGTGGAAAGTATGTGTCGGTAATTAGACTAGGTGTATATCTTCAGTAATGTTTATTCGTAAATTAATCTCAAAGTATAGTTACATGATGTAAATAAAAGGGAAATAACTCGAATAAGCTCAATCTGCAGTGAAACAACTAGGAGAGTAATAGTTAAATGGTATTAGGCATAAAGCCCACCAAAAAAGCGTTCGGTGCGCTCACTACTGAGTAGGCCCCCTCCCACCCACGCATTACCCCTTCACCTATGTAATAAGGGGCTCAAGGAGCACAAAATAATTATTATTATCAGCGTCTCTCATAACAAAGCAATAAAAATATTATTAAATTTCTCGGGGCTTGTAATTAATATCGGACACGCAATAACTAAACAAAGAGCTCACTGTTCTTAAATAATGGCTTCTCGCCCGTCGATCGACGACGCTTCGAGGAGCGTGATTTTGCTTGCCGTGTTCAATGAATGGACTACGTTGTATTTTCGTTAATTTGTATCGTTGAGAAGCGAAAAACGGTGACTCATGGGGCAGGCGGGCACAAGGCGTCGTCAAATCCAGTGTGCGCTGGCGTATTTGATTACGTTGTATTTTCGATGATTGGTGCTTTAGTGGACTTTATGCCTTAGAATCATTTACGGTGATATAAATTTAAAAAAAGTAAGTAAGCAATATTAGTGACGCTTAGTTCATGTACAAAGGTTTATATGTGTGTAGTAACACAGCTAGATTTGGTGAATAAATTGGGGTTGATCAATAATACAATATTGAGTAGGTACTCGTACAATGCAATAGTCGAAATCACACCAATCGAATATTCTTAGCAATAGGTAGGTAAGTACTTAATTTTTTATTTAGGGTGTTGTTGAATAAAAAAAAAATCAATTTATTGTCATTGGGGAAATATCATAGAGATGACAGTTATGGATAAATAACAATTTGTTACCGTATGACATAAATGTTAAACTGTTGATGTCATAAACATATTATTTACCTTTCAAACGAAGTATCACTCTCTCTCGCCGAAGTAGTCGTAGAGCACTGTGAACAAATAATTAATGTACGTAGGCACCAAACGTAAGGCTTCGGCTACATAATATGCAGGTGCTTCGCTAGTGCTGAGCTAGGTGCTATGCTTGTCTACTAAAAACACTACTACCAAATTGCACGCTACGTGCTTAGGTACAAATTCATTTGACATTAATTTGGTAGCGCTCAAAGTCAACAACGATATGTCACTCTCAAAACTAACCAGAAAGCTACTTCTCAGTTTCTCACAGAGAATTTAAATTTAAAATTTCGAAAGTCTCAAATTCGAACTTGTTGGGTGCGTAATGTCAATTCATCCCATGCGTCATTTTATTCATAACCTCAAAATATACGATGTTTGACGTTTGTCATACTGAAGAAACATCCGCCATCTTGCAAAATCACTAGGTGACACAATAAAAATAACCTATTCTTATTCTAATTTCGTAAATGGTGGCTGATTTTCAAAATATTTATATTTGGGTACAAGTCTTCCATAAATTTAATGTTTATGCGAAAACTTATCGGCCTTTACATTTCATTACAATCAGACCTAATTAAATTAGTGGAAATTTCATTATCAACCCAAAATACTATACATATTTCTGGTATAAATAAATGATAATTATTTCCTATATGCCCTACTTTTGTCATAGAGTAAAATCATGCATTGTGAAACGTGTTGGATGTTGTGTAGGTAATGATTAATGAATGAACAAACAAACATTAAGTTTTACATATTTTTCACAATCACTTCAAACATAACAGGATGTTCATTATGTTTGAATAGTGATAAATATTATTTAAACGGACAGTCTGTACGCGTTATGTACTAGAATCAGAATACTTCCGTTCTATGAGGATCCTACATTTTTTGTGATAAGATAAACTTAGACACTAGTTTTAACACTTGTAGGAAACTAATCTAAAATGTTAATTGTTAGACTGGTCAGTGACTGAATATACAATATGCATCGAACTAGATTAATATTATAAATTATAGCTACCTTCACAGCATGACATAAAAATACATTGAAAAACTAAGTATGTAGTACTTATTACATAAATAGGTGCAATGTAATTAATATAATTATATACATATATCCGGGACTTTTTTCAGGACGAACTGCGTTAATTTTTTTTCTTATACCCTAATCTTTTCGTATACACGCCTATAATGAAGTAGTTTTTTTGACAAACTTAAAATAACCGATAAGCTGTATACTTATATTTAAAAAAAGCGAGAACAACGATTGGTGAGTCCAAGTTCATAGTAGAAACGTGATGATTTTCTCATTTTGTTACAAAAATTTAGTTAACCATCGAATAATTATTGGAACATATTATTAATGTTTACAGACCAGTCGTCCCGTCACTGTTTTACTTAGTACTAATCACTGAAGATAATACAACTACAGGTTGTGATCGAGAAATTTCGTCTCGAGAATTCTCGAGAAATTATAATTAGGCTAGCTGCCCAATACTCTCTTTAATATTATAAATATAATCTCGGTTATATTGGCCAAAAGAATTAAAAAATGCTCTTGAATTTGATTGTGAACGGAATTTGTCAAATTTCCCTATTTTTTTCGTTATAAAAATGGTTTCGACTTTCATTGTGAATAGATTTTGTTAAATTCCTCAAGAATCTCGAGAATTATCGAGAAATCAAAAAACATCTCTTAAATTCTCGAGAAATGACAAAAGTCAAATGTAAATAGGTACAAACTGTGATAAAAAGTAATAAACGTGATACGTAAGTATATTGAAGGAATTCCTCAAATGCATTTTCAAATTATTTATCGTTTCTCACATACATTTAATCATCGTTTGGGTTTACTGGAAGAATCAGGAAATTGCAAAACCTTGCGCTATTTGATAACTTATTGGAAACATAAGAACCATTGTAATAATTGATTTTTTCGATCGAAAAATAATGTTTTTTTTTATATAGCAATCAGCTGGAATAGATGACAGACAATATGTTGAATAGATGGGTATAGAAATATATTATTTGTGTAATGTTATTAATGTTTTAATAAAGAAACAAATTGCTTAGATTTGTCAGCTTGTAGTGTTGGCACAAAACTAATGTGACGCCGCGGAACCCGAATGCATACTATTAATTCCTATTTCAAAATGTTAAAACAGCCGTTATTCATAAAGTTTAGAAAGTCAAAAGAAGAACATTATTAATGCTATTCAAGTCGCAATGATGGATGCTCACGAAAATTCATTTAACGAAACGTCCGTACTGTTTTAACTAATGATCGGATTCATAACGCTGCATTCTTTTTCAAACGAACAAGCTGCCCGAATCGAAGTAATCGAAACGAAGTGAACAGATCGAAATGCATTCTAAGCAACCGCGCGCACTTTACAAAATAAAATGAGCCAAGTTTAAATGTATGTTTTAACGCTTTATATTCACGATATTTTTTAAATTATTAATAACCATGTCCCTGATTTTTCGTACAAGTTGGATGTTAGTAATTTTCAACAATCACATACACCCAGACTTTGAGAAAAACACATCAATGTTGTGTGCTCACCGGGATCGAATCCAGAACTTTCGGGTGGAAGGCAAGCGCCTTACGCACTGCACTACGAGAGCCGCCTTTATATTCACGGTTAAAGTTGGTAAAAGAAACACAAAAACTATCTACCTAATCAATTATGATTGTAATTATTTTTATATACATATTTGTGGAGGTCGAGGGGCTTTTTTTTAAATTCCCTCCAAAATTGAGGGCCCGATCTTGTTTTAGCTCTTCCTTCAAAAAACAAAAACTAGTACTGCTGGTATTTCTAATCGGAAGTGAAGTTGAAAGCTTTTCTTTAGCTTGCTCGCAAAAAAAATGTTTTACGTGTAAGAGCATTTCTCATTTTCATTCTTTATGTCATCAAAAATAAAAACCAACTCCGATGCATACGTTATTTTTTGCAGTTATATCTGGAAACCGACCGTGTCGAATATTTTGACGAAGGTTTCATTTTGATAGCATCATTGAGAAGATTCTCATGTTTATAGTAGTTATGTAGCAGAAGAAGATAAAAATTTAAGAATCACAAATGATAAATTACCACTTAATCTTGAGATGTTTATAGCTCAGCCAAAAATCAACGCGTTTTTGGGGTATCCAACTGTTTCTGAGAGAATATAATCTACATGTATACATTATAATACCACATGTATGAAGTTAACATGTACCTAATATTATATACAATTATAAATAATATGTATTTTTTTTTTAAATATATTATAATCATTATTCTTGTATAAATTGAATGTAACAACAGTGTGTAAATATACAGGTAAGTACACCTCAATTGAGACTTCGTAACTTAATAAAAAAAGAAGAAGAAGATTAATATGAAGCTCGACTATTCCAATAGGTCCATTAGTTTTTAAGTTATATCTAAACAAATAGAAACTAATTGACAAACAAAATCTATTTTATTAAATAGAGACAGAGATTGCTCCCCTGCAAAGTTGAAAATTATGATTTACGTCACTGGATGACTAGATTTGTCCAACGATTGTCTCTTCTTCGAGCTATGTGTCTAGCCCATCTCCATTTAAGGCTTTTAATAAACTCTCTTACATCGCAAACCCTTGTCTGCTTCCTTATCCACTCATTCCTCTATTTGTCCTTTCATGTTATGCCCAGCATGCACCTCTCCATACCACGTTGTGCTACTCTAAGTTTATGGATCTCTCTTTTACTTAGGGTCCATGTTTAATATGTTTGTATATTATTATATAATGTATCTTTTTATTATGTTTCATATACCTATGCATTATTAAAAGTCAATTAAAAGTATTGATATATTTTTAATTAACATATTAAGCATATCTATTGGAAGAAAATAGCAGTGTATGAAGACATGATCGGACAAACAGTACGCTCACTGCATTCGATATTCAAATGAGTAACCCAGAGTCATTTAGTAGAATTCAGATAAGATTAGAAGAATTTTAAAAATGTTTTCCGTTGCGTCCGTTTCATACAAAACGGAGATAAAAATACTAAAAACATGCGTCAATGTTTAGAATGTGTTCAATTTTACGTATCTTAATGGACGCGGCATTTAGTTAGTTATGCTATATCTGTCTGAGATTTCGGAAGCAGTTTATAATAAAATATAAATATTATGCGTGCATCGATAGTTAATTACTATTAAATATTTAAATTTATTTATCAATCTACGGACGTCACTGAATAAATGCGTTGTGAAATATCTGAGCACATTTAGCAAGAGAAGTAATGCGATATACCCACATAATTCTTTTTTTTTTTTGTTCTTTCTATCGTAGTTGCATTCACTTGGTGAATTTAATTAATTCATAAAGCTTAAATTATACGGTGTGATCGATATTATTGCCTGCTATGAAAGTTGGATACAGGAAGTTTTCTATAAGTTTAGGAAATAAAGAAAAATAAAAAGTTCATTAATTATTGAATAAAATAAAACTCAATTATATACAGTACTGTCTCCAGGTGTGTAATACATTATCTTACCACCAAAAACAATTGTCAGTTAACACCATTAAAGTTGAAAATGGTTTCTTGAAATATTTCCGAAAACACTATCTATTCATTAGAAATGTTATCTAGTTTTAATTTAAACGTATCTAACTAAATTTATTATCAATATTAATTCATTGAGGTGTACAAAAAAGCTTTTTATTTCTTACAAACAAAAAAGTAAACAGTGAATTGACTAAATCTAATGTATATAATATAACCTATGAATATATCTATTCTGTATATATATCTATCTATGATTGTATTTTCTTCCTTTTCTTTCATTTTCCATCTGTTTATATAATATTAATTATTATTATTTTTGTATAATACATAATATTATATTAGAATTTTTATTTTGTATGTATTATTTTTAAATAATGTTTATATATTAAACAGTTATATGTAACGTTTATATTAGCATATTTTATGTATTTGTAAGTTAAATAATATTTTTAATGTTAAGATACTAGTTAGTTTGGTTTGCAAGAACCCCTCCTCGGGTGAAGGCCTCCTCCAAAGGGTCCCACTGGGCTCTGTTTTTGGCTATTTGTAGCCAATTTGGGCCCGCTGTCTTTGTGATGTCGTCTTGCCATCTCGCATGGGGTCTTCCTCTGTAGCGTTTCCTTTCTGAGCCGTTCCACGAAGTATTTTTTTTTTGAGGTGTACATAATAATAATATATTCATGAGATTAGGTATAATAATACTTAATGGATAAATAGAATACATATGTATGTACTTCAAAAACTTTTATTAACTATTATGCGCTCGTTGAATAAATTCTTCTTATTATTTTATGGCTATTTTTTAAATTGAAATGTAGTATTTTTTTGAAACAAGCATACCTACCAATTTTTTTTAAATTATTTATAACCATGTCCTTGCTTTTTCGTACAAGGTAGTTGTTAATAATTTTGAACAATCACAAACACCCAGGCTTTGAGAAAAACACATAAATATTGTGTCTTCGCCAGGAATCGAACCCACAACTCTCGGGTGGAAGGCCAGCGCCTTACGAACTGCACCACGAGAGCCGCCTAATCATACCCAATTGCATATCTGCCTTAATATTATTATCACTAAAATTCCTTAACTATTTTAATACATTATAAATAATATTATGTGTGCTCCACCACTACCCAAATATCGCTCTTGGTTTTCGGATTAAACAACTGAAAAGATGTTTATAAAAAAATGTTTTTTTAGTGGGCGATGACAAAGTATTTATAAACTTGTATTCATTTAAATCACTTGGACACTTAGTAGACATATTTAGTGTTCAAATAAATCCGCGGAAATCCTTTTATTGTCATGTCTTCACATTATTTTTTTTGTTACAACAGAAAACGAAATCAGATTACAATTTAAATGAAGCGTACTATTTTTTGTTGTCAGAAAGACATATTAATTAAGTAACTTGGTACTTAGTCAGCAATTCAAAAAACAGTAGGTAATTAATTTACTAATACGAATTAAAAGTGTGACAGCAGCGAGGGAAGTGAATTGATAATGGCTTCACATAATATACCTATGTATATAAATGTAAATATAAATGCCAGAATTGTCCAATCCTAATTTGTTCATCAAGATTTGAACCGCAGAGGTTCTGGATAGCCCTCTGCTATGAGTTTAATCTATAAGGGAAGTTATTTTATTAGGGTAATCTGAAAGAGTTCAAAAATCAATCTTCTTTTGGCTCTCCTGAAATGTAGTGATTTTAGACTTGACGCTTTCTTCCTTTCGCACACAGCATTATGTGGCTGACAATCATTTGTTTCATCTGATTTCTGTTATTTCCGCCAATCCAATATACTAATTGGAAATCAGTTCTTCCATCCTGTACGCCGGTCTGGGTAGAACACAAAAATAATGTTAAATATCGTTAATACAATAATTTATTCTTTATAAATTTGGTGGAAAACTAAAAAGACAAAATAAAATCATTCTGCTTTAAATGGCGTTCAAACAGCCTTATCAATTTCCAATTTATTATATAATTTTTCGGTTCGTGTAATTTTAATGCCATATTTTATTGCCTATACATGACATCGGTCACAAAAGAACTATCTTTCATTATAAATTCATACATTTGAAGATCTCCGCCTACGACCGTCAACCGAAAAAGTTTTCTGGGTATATCTCGTTCAGGGCTTAAATTGGTTTTATGAGTTTGTTAGCCAGTACTTTGGTACTACTTTCCGGTAAGTAAACTCCATTATATTTTGATCGTTCACGTTCATCAAAATATTCATAGCGTTGACCTAACTAACATTGATACCTCGTATCTGACAGTCAATATTTTCTATAGGGAGAATTAAAATGTTACAAAAAATCGCTAACCAAATTACAGAAAAACAAAAATTCAGTTGCCTTTAAAAATAAACTAAATTATTTTTGCACTAAGTGTACTTTTGTTTTTATTCAACTTGATCAGATACGAGGTATGAATGTTAGATCATCAATAATACATCTATCTTCCAGTGGCCCGATTGCCAGTAAATGATTATTTAACGTGTAGTATTCGTATATGTATGCATATTCTTGAAGTCGTCTGACTGATTTGCCTTTTTCTCCAGTTTTTTTGTGTTGCATACCGTGAAGGAAGGATGACAACACATATAAAATATTAATTTTGATCAGCACGAATCTTGAAGAGGACGAGGAAAAACTCACTCCAGATAGACTGCCCAAATCATAAATACCATGGATTATCCACTGATACAGGTTCTGCGTACCGCTGAATGCCAAGAGAGATGGGTCCAAGTCGTACACAAGGCTGCTGCCAAACGGCCAAATAATCTGAGCGACGATGCTAATATGCTAGAATAATATAAAACACATATTGGAAATCAAACTGTGTCTCTCATATTATGTATACGAAACTGATGCGCACGTGGTACCGTTTATATATCTACCAATAAAGTAAGGAGTGCAGCTATCCACGACTACTTCTGGGGCTAACACCATAATTTGACCATCTCAGATAGACCAATTACAAAATAACTACTTATCAGTAAGGCGAGCATACGATGGCCTTGAAATGCTAACCTAAAGTGGTGAGAAATAGGTGCCACGACCACTTCACGTTAAAAATAATCACTGCGTCCATCTAATTATTATATAATTAATATACTCAAGTCAACTCAGCACCCGGTCTATCTTGTTTTATTTTTTTTCAATGCATAATTTAATACAGCCAAGATTTCAAATTACATCACTTACCTAAACATCATTTCCTAAATTCATAAAAATTCACTAGTAGGTAGGTGAACAGCAATCATAAAAAAGGAAGATTGATAATAGTCAATTTTAATTTGCAAGATTTTAATATTATGTAGTTCGATAATTAGTATGAACCCAAAATGTATTAGTTTGATAGATATGGATGCTTGATCAGATTGTGCGTAGATTTTTAATAAAATTTAGAGCGTTCCGCATGGTAAAATGATACCAATCCGGCCTCTGGTTTCATTCCGTTGCCTGTTAAAAGTTTCGCCCGACTCGTAAAATATTCATTATGTAAGTGATGGCTCCGCTTTGAATATGGCCGAAACTGTTTCATAGAAACTATGTACTAACATGCACATATATTGGGCTTCGGTGCCTGTCATGTTAGGTATTGATAAACCAGAAATGGACATTGCCATGTTCGGTTATGTAGTATATTAATATTTATTTGGACATACGATGGAAAATTAGTTTTTACCTGCATAATCAGTTTGAACCAATATATTATTATAGACTAATATTATTATGGTACCTAATTTATTATCTGTGTTTAAATATTTTGTATCGTTTAAAAATATGTTTATATTGTAATGAAACATCTAAAATGTCAATACGCTGACGCCATACTCTTGGTTTAAATAAAGTTTGAATTAAAATTTCAATTGATTTTAGTTTTTTAGGTACCTAGTTTTCTATTTGAGTTAAGTCTTACGATCCGAGATTTGCCATTCACCATCGTCAGTTATCAGTTGTGCATTTGTCATTGATGAGCGTTTAATCAATTAGAATTTAAATAGTTTTTTGGTCAAAAATATTGAATAAAACCTTGTTACATAGAGACATATGAAAGTAATTGAAAAAACCATCAGTGTCACTAATTTTCATACACGCCCATATAAGATACCATTGCTATTATCTCTTTAACATAAAACAATTATTATTCTTATGTCAAACTGAAATAAATTGAGGTTCAGTGATTTTATATTAAAATCACAGAACGCTCGAACTGACAAAATGTCTTTGTTATCAGAAAATCCATTTTTATAAGAAAATACTTTTAATCAACAAATTAGGACCGGTTTCGTCCGCCTCAGAGGGACATTTTCAACTAAATACATTTTTTTTAAAACAATATTTAGCAAACAAACTCCAAAGCGACAGAAATAATATAATATGTTAGTTATATTTATAATATTGAATACGTGTATTAATTAAGGCTCTATGTACCAAAAACAAAAAAACTGACATTTTGATAGAAAAGTGTTCTACATACTAACGCCAATAACTTCAGCTATGGTCTAAGTGCCTCAAGCAAGTCAAAAAAATACAGCAAAATATTTAAACCTGTTGACGTTGTAAGTCCATTGGCCTGTTTTATTTATAATGGTGTAAATAGCACTACAGTGGTCAACTTCATTCAATATAAAATGGCTGACGATGATGTGTTGACACTTGCGACTTCCTAATACCTAAAATTATAGAAGCTGCCGTGATTGCTTCACACTGTAAAACCACATTTTTCAAAAGGTCTGCTTCATGAAATTTTACTGCAATGACTCGGTATTTTATATCTACAGGCAATACTACTTTTTGGTACTTAGAGCCTTAATTAATACACGTATTCAATTATTACTTATTATAAATATTATTTCCTAATTCGTATCACTTAAAAATAAAAAATCTTTTACGATAAAGCAAAAAAAGGTTCCAAATGACTTTCAAATTATTTTTTCACGTACCTAATTAGAATTACTATACAATAGTAACAGTTTGCAGAGAGCATAATATTGTTATTGTGATTCATTTTTTAATAAAGCAAAACCAATTTCAATTATATTATATTGAGTTGATATAATTATGCATATTCTTAAATATTGTATAATATAATAAAACAGATATTACTTTAGAACTAGCGCAGCTAGGTATATTATTTTGGAATATTTTTTCCAGAAATTATACCTAAGTAAGTATAAGAAAAAATAGAATATTTTTCGGGTCAATCGAAATACTTTTATACCTATGTATATTATAGGTAAATTAATTTTTAATAGCAAAGTTATCATTTTGTGAAAATATATTTTTATAGTCATGATAGTAGGATAATGCAGAACAATCTGATTAAAACGGTGGTTTTCATCAATTCACCTAGATACAATATTAGTTTACTTTTAAATAAAAAAATGTCAGTATAATTAATTAATTAAAACAATTGTTTCCTTTTATTTTTTTAATTCTCCTTTTATATATTTTAAATAATTGTGGATATATATGATAAATAACCCTAAGTAAAAGAGAGATCCAGAAACATGGTATGGAGAGGTGCATGCTGGGCATAACGCAAAAGGACAAAAAAAAGGAATGAGTGGATATGGAAGCAGACAAGGGTTTGCGATGTAATAAAGTTTATTAAAAGCCTTAAATGGAGATGGGCTGGACATATAGCTCGAAGAAGAGACAATCGTTGGACAAATCTAGTCATCCAGTGGTATCCAAGAAGTAAAAAACGTCCGCAAGGTATACCTAGAGGCCGCTGGATCGATGAAATGATAAAGTTCTGCGGAAGTACGTGGCAACGCAATGCACAGGACCGAGAGAATTGGAAGCAGCTTGAAGAGGCCTTCATCCAGCAGTGGATAGATTCAGGCTGATGATGATGATGATGATAAATGCGAAACACTGCTTAAATCAGAAAATTTAAATTAAATACATAGTTAAATAGTTTTACAATCTTCATTAACTTACTGACATGGTATTTAGTAAACTGATAACTTTGTGAGAGATATATGATATGACTATCTAAAAATATCTGGACACGCATAAAAACAACAACGAAAAATATTTCGAAAAGACTCTTTCGCTCGAAATGGCCCATAACGATTTTCACAGGCGTAATAAATCACGCGTACATCATAATATTATTATTATGAGAATTTAGATTTGAATAGGTGCTAAATAGCAATCAATATTACCTTTAAGCACGCATCTACATGGGGTATGGAGGCTTTAGACATTGCCATAATTCTAAACAACCTCTAACTTTACTTCTTTTCTTCTAAATGTGTTTTTCTTTCACACAATTACTATTCTACTATGCGAGTGTGATTGTATGCGAAGGGTAACCATACACTTATCAATAACAAATATTATTTTATACTCTAAAATTTGTAAATCTTTGTCGTCTTTGTTAAGGCTCTTCAACTGAGGCATGGTCTAAAAAGATCGTGACTAGGCGATGCGCGGATTGTGCAAATGACGCGAGCCGAACGAAATATAATTTGTCATAAAAATTCAACATGCATCCTTTTAATGTTATGTTTATTATTATATTCGTAATAATAATGGTATATTTCTTTTTCAATTACAGGCGTAACGTTTTTTAGTCACCTTTACACGTTTTAAGAATATATTCCTCCGACGCCATCACAAAACAAATTGACATGCTCACACCTCGACCGTCAGTCTCCGACTGGTGACGACTGCGAAATTTCGTTCCACCTACTGCTGAAAATTATTTGCCGTTTTATTTAAGTATGCTCTTACTCCTTTTGTGGAATATCAAGTTACGCATCCAAAAACATAGTCACTAGCTACTCTTCTTGTCTCTACCCTGGTCATTCAAGCAACATGTAGCACCGAATATACATACACCACGTTTAAGATATCTTATTGGCTTGAAAAAATGGAAGGCCATATTGAAATCTTCTGAATGTATATATAACACATTTTTGACGCAGGTCAAACGTCAAAACTTCACCTTTGATTTGATGAGATGGTGCGTGTTCAGTGAAATGGCTACCTCACTGCAAGTGTATACGATGCATTGAGATCCAGTCGGACAAAGAGCTTCAAACATCAGTCCGATATTATTAATGAAGTTTCTATTTTATAGTAGGTATACAAACCGTTTTTAAACAAAAATATAAAAAAGGACCGCCAATAAAATTTAGAGGAAAAGCAAAGTGTATATTTTGGCGGGGAGTCTATATTTTGATTTTGAACGGATTTTAGTTAGAATAACTGAGGGGAGATTTTGCACTATGCATGATCCACTCTCTTAAGCTAATTATGTCATACTGAAAACTTAGTAAACATATATTATTGGACACTGCATTTTTATATCGAAAGATATACCCTATTTACACGTGCATGGATTTACTGCTGACAGTACGTATCATCGCGGCCATAACAAAAAAAATCACGTGTAAGCACATCATATTATCGTGTTAGTTGTAAGATTGCATGCATGAATCAAAAAAGTTCAAAAACGTGCGATATCTGCGCCTGCGCAGTAGAACAATAGTAGCGAACCTGGCGGTAAAAAAACGAACTACACCGCGCAGACTCATTTTGAGGTTAACCAATTTTGAGGACATGTCAAAAAATAGTACCATAAAATGACAACATCGCGTTTCGTTTACTCTTGAAGAATGAGATTGGCGAGACAATCAGCACTTTTACGTATAAATAGTTATTATCACAATGGTTTAAAATACACACTATTGGTGCAAGTAAATCCATGCACTTTACAGGCGCTATTAAACTGTAGGAAATAAGTCATAATATGTAACTCAGATAATAATGATTTTATTTGGAACTATTGAAAATAATGTATAAAAGAAACAATTACCTAGATACATAATTCACGAATAGCATATGTTGTCACTTTATATTATATATTATTCATTACACATTAAGATGATACGTCAAGTACATAGGTAGCTTAAAATTAAACAAAATTTATAATATTATGTCATACGTTGCTAGTATTAAATTTATTTTATTTGCCAATAAACAAAAAAATATTCTTATCGATGCCAACCACATAGTTCACTAGAAATCTAATATAGAATATAAAAAAAAAACAATATTATGCATACATTTATCCAGACTTAAGCATGTTCTGAGAAAACATTGTCAATTCTGACTAAGCTCAAATATCCAAAACTACGCAATATACTGATAAATATGAATAAGTATTTACTAACTACTAATGAATAAAGCAATTTATCTAAAAAAAAAAACTAATCAATCAAACCATAGCGAGTAATACGATATTATACTTTTACCCAGTTATTCTGGTAATAAGCCACCGCCTTGCCTTACTCAGAGCCAACCTCATGTGGTACTACAGCTTATACTTCGCGTGCAATTTTGCATAATATAATATTATTTATTATGTCACTGTTGACGGTGCACTTTTAAACAATTATAACAAAATGTAAAAGTACAGAACTATTTTTTTTTAATTTGTCATTTTATGGAATAAATATTATCAAATTACTAAAAATTAAATTGATCCTAATGTTAGTTACTTCACTAAATAAAATAGTATTATTTTAAGTTACTGTACGATCTAATTTAGCAGTTATTTAAGTTTAGATTCATAATATACCCCAATTCATTTATTTTGGACCTTTATAATATTATGATAATTTTTTTAATTTAATAAAACCCAATTTTTCTCTCTCTCTCAACTGAGTTGAAAATGCCCCTCTTTAGCGGACGAAGCCATTAAATAAAAGTGGAATAAGTACGATAAAAAAAATTGCATTTTATTAAATAAAATAATACTATAATGCATTTCTACCATGAATTGATAGTTAACACAATAAAATAAATTTATATGACACTCCTGCCTTAAGCTATTTAAGTGTTGTTCATTTAAGAAAAATAATATTTTCTACATAAATATGGTTATTGGTTTCAATGTTCTTTTTTGCAAAAATATTATTAAATAATTATGAAAAGTGGATGTAAGTATGGTAAAATAAAATAACATAAACACCGTTCAAATTATTAAAAAAACATGTTTAATATTGGTTGATTGTCATAAAAAATGGCGGCTGATCAATATAACCGGTTCAATACTATTTTAAAACCAAACGGAGCTGGATGTAATAGTTTACGATAGAAACGTTCTTAGAAAACTATATAAAATAGATATGTATATAAAACATGAAGGTAACCGATTTTAAAATCAAAAAATTCATATAGTATCTAATAAAAGGGCACCGGGACAACTGGATGCCAGGACAAATGGGCGTCGCACTGTCGAATGAATTAACATTCATTAATGAAATAAATAGTCGTTTGTTACTATTTGATACAGAAAGTAGACGATCAAGTTTAATAAGTTTACATCTACTACTAATATAATGTATTTAATTGCGGATTGAAAATTATTATGCCTGACGCTTTATATAAAAATAAAAGAACTCTCTTCTCGATGGAACTTAAATATATATACAATTAAATTATTATTTACGTGTGCCTATTTAAATTCTTATTAAGTATTACATAATATAATATCTACTTAATAATATATAAATAAGTATTAAATATGTTTTGAAAGTACCTATAATAATTCACGAACGTCTATTTATTATTGAATTTCATTCGATAGTAGCACCCAGTTGTCCCGGCGCCGAATCGTCCTAGACCTAATAAAAGCATAGTCACCCTTGTATAATTACTTGAATAATGTGAGTAGAAGCCTTCAGCGTAACATTCTCACCGCTATTTTGGCCAAATGATTCATTTCATATTCCATATTTTCAAATTAGTTAAAATATATTCAAAAGGCATTTTAAACGCCTCGGCACGAAGATTATTTATGAGAGTCGGCTGGTTTTCAAATTACAGTACGCTGTCAATAGCAAATAATCTCAGTTGTAAATTTTCGTATTTATCATAATTCAATTCCGAAAGCTGAAAAATAATAAAATAAAACGGCCTCAACGCGGGGGTTGGACTGCGGCTTTTTCACTTGTTACCCCTGTCATCAGCATGCACCAGTGATTTATCTACATTCTTATCCTTAATAAATTTTGATAAAATTTCTTTCATAAAATTATTCATACTTTTAAATTACCACTGCATATTATTTATATAAATGTATGCTTTCTTAAATCTAAAAAAGAAAACACCTATCAGGTTTTATAAATCTATAACATGATAATTAAAATTCAATAAATCATAACAATAAATCAAATATAAATAGTAAATACCCAATACCGAAAATGTAATATCGATCAGCGCATCTATTCTATACACAAGACCGTTATCGGCACAATAAGTTAGTTGTAATTAATTGTTACAATAAGTGCTATGTTTTAACAGCACTTCTCTTGGCTGTGCTAACTTTTAGAGCGATATAGACAGTTTTGACTATTTAGACGGCTAACTAATTATAACAATTAAAATACCTCAATACAATAATATGAAAAACTACCCTCGATAGCCGCCGATAGCGGCCGATAGTAGTCTTGAGTCTAGAATAGATGCTCAGAACCATTTAACGCCGATTCGAAAAGTAATAGATAGCCGACCTGCTCATGGTCGATTATAATCAGGCCGGGGCGCTGAATTACGCCTTACGATCGTAGTGTTAGTTATTGATTATCTTCGTTACCTGTTTGAAATAAATGAAGATTTTCGATTGAATATTTCATTCAATCTAATTAATGTATTACCATTTTACAACAATTATCATTTTCTACAAACTATTTTTCATTCGAAGAAGAAGCAACAATTACTATTGCGATCGCAATTCACAGCTTCGTGCAACGGTCTGAATATTATAGTCGGTCTTGAAGTATTATGTGCACTGCCTCTTTATCAGAAAGGCCAATTTGCTTATGGTTGACGTATATCGTATCGAATTGGTACTTACCTATTTAGTTGCCAACTCAAACATTTTTTTTCTTAACCAAATCGGTCTACGTCAGTGCATTATGTTACATGTTGTGTTTTGTCGAGTTTTTATAAGCGAAATCGCTAAAAGTGTTAAGATCTACTTTATTTATTATACGTCGTATGAACGTATTATTAATTATGCATAATTTCCTCAAAAAGTATTCTTAAATTAAAAAAATCAGTTTTTCCATTATCAGATTATAAACTTTAAAATTAAATTGACACTGAAAAATATAATTAAGTACGATTAAAAAAAAGAATTTGCGTATCTAGAGAACTTTTTGAGAAGCGTTATGAATTTTTAATTATCGCCGAAAGTTTAAGAAACACTTCATTCTCATAAAACATTCAGTTTAGAAATTTGATTTTATCTCTACAATAACGATTCCTCCAACGCCTGGGAGCTAATTCGACTGCACACTTAATGAAGATTTATTTCACTAATTTGTACGGTATTTTCATACGCTTTTACCAATTTCGACTCTACTGCACGATAATCTCGTAAAATATTATGGTTTCAACGCCTCATCGTGTACCTACTTATTTATGAATTAATAATAAATGTACACCGATAGTATCATATTCGAAATTCAAATAAAACCAAACTTATATAAGTAAAGTTTACAGATTTTATTTAAAACTTTAATTAATTTTATTCATATAGTCGGTAAAATCAATAGGAAGTGATTCATTTGAATATGTATTTATATTTTAATATTTTAATTAAAATTCTGTGGTATTGCGCGAGAAACAACATATTTATAATAAATTATCAACATGAATAACATACTGACCTAAATTATTAGGTTATGTACCTAATATAGAAGTAATATGTACCTACATAAAATATTATGAACGCCCTTAAATACTTAACTTTTTATATCTTTTTTTGATAATTATTATGTTTTCTCGAATATTGCTCTAACTAAACTGAAGTTGTATTTAAATCTACATTGTTATTATTGTTTTTATTTCAATTAATTAACTAAGTAGTCAAAATAGGTTGAGCAAACACTCATAATGCAGGACCGTACTTAGAAGTGGAATTAGAAAAGATAAACAATCCATCCCAAGTTCAATTCCACTGGAGTTGTAATAAACTTAATAAATATGTATGTAAGTTTTTTTTCACTCTCACTAGGTCGTCGGTTTCGGTATCGTAAGTAAAACTTCTATCTTTAATATGACTATTCATTACTCTCTACTCTAACAACCAACTCTCACACACATCTAAGTGTCCTGATGCATACCTTCGCGTTGTAGAGATCCATATTATTGTTCATACTAAAACTATTTATACTTGAACATGACAACATAATAATATGTACTTTCTTTACCATGTTACGCCACTCATTTCGGTATATCATCACGTCTTGCTCTTGGTTGGCTACGGCGATGGCAAGCAACACGTCATGTTCAAGCCACGTAAAGCGTCTCTTCGTGACTATATACTTCAATGAGCGAGGGTTGATGTGTTCTCTAACGAACCCGACTGTTTGTAATACGGTGGTACCAATGTACCACTAACATTTGACGGAGACATCGATTCTCAAAGCTCAACGTCAAAGCCTTTGGATCATGCTAATATGCCATATCCTATAGCCATACAGGAGCACTGGTAGCACGAACATTTGGTCCTTAAAGTGCACAGTGTTGAACTCTATGATACTCTAAGATGGCTGAATGCAGAATCCGCCATACCCACGAAGATTCAAAATGCACTGTAAAGATACAACAGGCAGACCGGAAATACATAGAATAGTATCGTCGGCGTCAATGCATGCAGTAGAACAGCAGTAGTTGGGACAATAGATCGATTAACATAATTATGACATAATATTTTGGTAAAATATTAGAGAAAAATAATGTTACATATTATAATAGATATTGAACTCTACAACATCTTCCAAGACGAGTGTATTTTTATTCATTAAACGTTAAACACCGGCAGTCGGGCCATGTAGGTAGCAAGAACGGGTAGTGCCCAACCGCCTAAGGGCATCCTGGATTGCAGGCCCAAGCTTCGGTGGTTGGACGGTGTCAATAAGGATGCTAAAGCGGCCATTGTAGACAGGCCAGGATAGGAGGGGGTACGCTATAATATATTTTATAAAATATTCTTCATGTAAGATATTGATCTTACGTAACGAGTCCGGGAACAGATCCTTTTTAACCAAAACATTGCAGCGATGACCGCCTTGTGTACATCTGAAAATACTTGACTGGGTACTCTCAGCAATTTTATTGAATACCGATATATTTTGCAACGTAGCAACAGGATTAGTATGTAATTGTAATTATGTTGTACATATTAATTACATTGTAATTAATATTATGTAAGTAAAACAATCTATTATGATGACATATGTGATCGCATTTCACTCACTAATATTCACACCATAACGATAATAAAGAGTAATATTCGATAAGTCACGTATACAAAGTAATATCTGGTGCAATTAATTTGGTAAGTAGTTTTAAACCAAATGCCTCTCAATATTATACACATAGAAAGCTTCAAAGGATAAATTAGTTGCACACGCTCTATAATTATCGCTCATATCAGATATGTAGCGTATACCTTTTTTCATTTCCATTGAAGCATTTTTTTTATTAACTGCTTTTTGTTAAAGGGATTAATTGCCCCTCATAAAAAAAGGTAGGCGAGCTTTTTTATTGGCCAGAAACGTCTGCGCGGGGCATATCAGATCAAAGCTCACCGTCGATACTTAAAAATATTGCTTTTTTATGATACGCAAAAGCTTTGGGACATGTTCAATACTATAAAGTTTAAAAAATACAGCGATGGTAAATTTTTAATAAATCGAAATAAAACAAATCATGTTGCCATTTTCGACATTTTTATCAGTACAAATGCGGTGTTAATTTACCTCAATCTTATTTAAAATAAATGTAAATGTGTATAGATAGTATTCCACTTGAAATTTTAATACGATATTATAAAGGTACATACTCCTTGAGATAAAGCTTTTTAGTAGATTACTTGCAGACCCAACCAGATTCAACGATTCAAGCCGATCGTCGTCGCTCGTGAGCAATTGTCGACTTTATAATATAATAACACGAAAAATTTCAGTTACCAACTCGATCGTATTGTTGGTCGATTTTATTGGTTCATTACCAAAGTAAACAAAAACATAATATGTATTGGTCGCCTTGGTGGAAATACTAAAGAATCTTCCCTTATATGATATTTCTTTAATTTTCAGTGGACAGTTTTCCATATCGTTAAAATAATAAGTAAACTCAGGCAATTTTCATTATTCAAACATCAAATTTGCGCTAAGTATATCAAAACCAAAACAAGGCTAGCCACGTGCTGGCAATACTCAGAAGCTCAATGTTTATTCTGATATTTTCGTAAATTATCGGTAATCTTCCACCCAACTGTCATCGATCGGAGAATGTGTTGGGCACTAAAAACAACAATTATTCTATTCTGGCCAAGTCTCTAAAGAACGGTTGAAAGTAACATTTCACGATCGGTGATGATCACGGCCCCCACATCCTGACGTGGGCCCCCAGGCTAATATCTTTGGCACCCCCCCTCCCGACCCATCGCTATGGATAAAGGCAGTGTGGCGCTCTACAGTAGCGTTTTTCAAATCGTGTAGGTACGCGGTGAAATGAATGTGTACCCATATTTAGTGTTTTTTTTTGTATATTTTAATGTATCCATCCGAATTATGGAGTTGTACCGTACAACCACATAATTTTAAATAATAATATTATTGGAAGGAAAATGCAAATTTGTGATGTGTGTTTATCTCACTTATCTGGTTGACTCACCTCGCCAGGCCCCTCCTGAGCACGGGCCCCCAGGCTAGAACCCTGTCACCCCCTCCTTGTGAGGGCCATGGTGGTGATCGTGTGAGGTGGTCAGAGCAAACGATCGGTGCGAGAATCTGCCAATGTAATTTGAGCTTTAGTTTTATCCCACAGGCTATGTATTATATTGCAAACAAATGTAAAAATCTATAATTTTTCATAAGAAAAAATATAGAATTCATAAAAGTATGTTTTGAAAAATAAACATATTGTCAAAATGGTTTTGAAAGTGGAATCATTCGACATCATGGCTATTGTGTGTCATATTATTATATCTCGCAAAGCCTCTAATGTTATAAAAGTTTATGTTAAATAATATGTATGGTAATTAACTGTGACACATTTATTAATATTAAAAAAATGTTGGTAAGCACTGAAAAACAATTATATTATTACGGTCACTCAAAAGCAGAAAATTGGGCAGTAATTAAAATCGTACACCGTTTTTTGTGAGCAGACCATCTGCAGCCAAGGGTGAAAAAGTTAGCATTCACAACGTATTTTTTAATTTTAATTAACCCTTCAGCTGCCCACTTAAAAATCTAGAAAGCCAGGTAGCGGGGTCATAACTAATCATTTGTGGCTAAAAAGATATATTTTAATTCGTTAATAAAAAATAACGTTAATAGTGTATATGTACCAGAATGTTATTTTACGGTTTCTTCGAAAGTATTGTAGGAGTTTTATTTTATAGTAATTCAGTGAAAATATAACAGTTAATTAACATAATAATAAGCCGGAGAGATGGTAAGAAAAATGGGCATACGTCTTAATGTTTCTTTGACTAAGTAACCTGTAATATAAAAATATTATTGTATTTGTAATTTACCAGAAAGTAGTTTACTCCATATATTATTACGAGTATGTTGATTATAATATTGCCCCATAGCAGAGATTTTTTTGTTAGTTACTCTCGTATATCTTAATTTTCCAAAACTGTAAGTCTGAAATACGAATGAGTATTCCTGCGTATTCTAATTTTAAAAACAATATTTTGAAGTCGATGACAGATAAACAAAATAAATGAAAATAACTGTTATTCTCGTTACGCATTAAACTAGGTTTTAATTAAATTATACGTATATTTAATATTTTGGTGGTTCCTTAAAACAATCGAACATACTTTGCAAAACATGGAAAAGATTTATCGGAACATTTTAGAAGATATTCTGAGAATTTGAATGGTTTCATTAATTAACTATCGATTGTATGATGCTTTTACATACTTACATTCTCCTTGGTAGTGGTGAAAAAAATGATTAGTTACCAACTTTATAAGGAGACATTCGGCAACATTTTTCTGTTATTTACATGGGATATGTTTGTAAATAAATTATAGATGCCAGCACAAAGCTCGTAATAGATTATTATTATAGCAAAAAAATGAACTATACTCATTTTGAGGTTAACCGATATTCACTACCTGTCAAATAGTACCATAACATAATAACATCGCGTCTCGCTTACTCTTACAGATTGAGATTGGAGAGACAGTCAGCACTTTTACGTGTAAACAGTTATTGTAGCGATAGTTCAAAATACGCAGTATTGCCGCCAGTAAATCCATGCACGTGTACAGGCTCTATAATGGTAGGTACTCCGCTTACTGAAAGCAACAGTGGAGTAAGTCAAGTTTCGAGACAATTGAACTTTAATATTTGACTCATGTAAATGAAATAGTTAACTAAGTATATATTGTATATTTGTTTATTCTGCGATTTATTGATATATTATGATAATGTTAGGATTCATTTAACAATGGGTTATTCCACTATTGCTTTGAAGTTACATGACATATTTTTTCGTACATCCCATGGATGGTGTTTTCACTTATTTATGTTATGCCAATACACATTTTGGGTTACGTTTAAAAGCTTCATCTTGTATTACTATAAAGAATTGTCAAGTTTCTTCAAACTTCGCATATAAGTGTTTTTTGTTCAAATACATATTTAGCGAAATAGGTATAAGGTACCTATAACCAAGAATTTCAACCGAGTAGGGGGTATCTATTAATCTCCTAACCAAGGCTAAGTTTATCTAACGCCTGTCCCATCCTATCTAAAGTTGTTTTAGCGTGTATAATATTTACATACTTATCTCAAAGTTGAAAGCTGCAAGCATCATACCGCACGAATGGGAAACTTGATCTCTCTTGGAGTAAACTTGCAAATAGATTTCAGAGAATTCCGCTTTGCCAGGATTGGAAATGACTATTACACTAACCAGAGCTATGTTTGAATTTTGATGCACTTGAAAACTGTTTGCGGTTACCCAAACCAATCACGTGCGCGATGATATTAATATTTTATAATGATAATAATATTTTATGATAACAATGTAATTTTTTCACAGATGATATTACACAAAAAATCAAATATGAATAACTAAATATAAAATTAATAAAAAGCTATTGTATCTGCTTATGATACAGTACCTATAAACATAAACCATAGATTGTCATTAATCTATCAAAAATATAAATAAGTGGTACTTATTTATTTTTTACAAATACAAAATTCTATGATTGTCGTATTTATAGATTTCTGGGTTTTCGCCGTGTGTACTTCTTCCCCCGACGCTTCGGGCTCGTTACAGAGGCCATTCTCAATAGATATGTTATGATGAAGTGTAATGTAGATGTATGAATACGAACGCCACTTTAAGAATATCAAAAGGAATCCGATTAGCTGAGAGCAAAATGCTGGTCAGAGTTATGTGCTGTAACAGTCGTGATGACCAGAGATACCGGATCGAATATTAGGTTTCTCGGATAGTGCCGGAAGCCATAACGTTTTTAACCGTAGCCCATGATCCTTATTACTATTTTCAGGGTTTCTCTGATGTATTTCAATGGTAATTGCTCTCAACGTTTGGTCTCAGCTAAGCTAATCGGATTCTTTTTCATCGGAGTCAAGTGAAAACTGGTGGATAATCATGGGCAGAACTTTTCATGAAGTCTCAGTAATGTGTTATCTACTGAGAATATCTACGAAATGTTATTATTGTTGTCTATTATTAATTTTATTTCAAGTTCATCTGATTTTTCTTGACGTATCGTCGTATACTCTCATGGTGCAATGTATTTTAGGCCACGCTATAATAAATGTAGTACACCAATCTATTAGTCACTGAGTGTCCCCGACATATTTCTTCTTTTAAAACATATAATGAGGTTACCAACATTTGGAGTGATATTATTTATACATATACATATTTTGACTATTTACAATATAATGATTTTTATAGGTACTTAAATATGTTTATAATTATAAAAATATGAAGTATAGGTAGCACAACCAGAGTTGAGGCGACCAGAATACTTACACAGACGCATTGTTTACAAACAGGTGTTTAAAAATTTTAAATCGACTTTTAAAAAAATGAGATTCTTTGTTTTGATTTGGGAAAAAAAAATCGAACAAATCAAAAAAGGAACAGTCTTTAAAATTTAAAAGAATACTGTATTCAAAAATACACCAATACCCACAATATTTCGTATCTGTGATCACCTCAACCTTTGGTAACAGACCTATATAATAATATAAAGTTGTTTGTTCCTTTCTATTCTGAATTTTTAACACAGATTAATACAAAGTTTGCATATTTTGGATTCGATTTTAAGTTTTCTTTTTGACATATTATATGAGTAGATACAGTTATTTATTAAATATGTATTATTATTATTGTTTTGTTAAGTGAGATAAATGTATAATAATTATTATATAAGAAAATCTATTTCTTAAAATATTATAGGTACATAATATCTACATATTATTATCTGAGTAGTAAAATATATTAAACAATGTGTAATACATAAATAGACTTTTAATGCATCTAGGGAGTTTAATATGAAACAGATGTTAGTGCATTAGCGGTTTAAATGGATAAGTTTCATGCGATATCTCAAACCAATAAAATGTATGAAGCATTGTAAGTCCTGTTTATTTTTATCAAACAGTCGTAAAGGATGCATTCAGCTTTATTATAAGCTTACCGATGTATAGCAATATTATTATGTTAACTATTATGGTTAAATATATTGTTTTTGACTTGTTATTTATTGTGTCTATTGGATAGTCTAAAACTATACAATACATTTACAATGTAGATTGTCAAATATAAAAAGTTTAAATCGATATTTTTTTACATCTGTAATTTACTCTAATTTAATAAGTATATAACTTTGAATTTTATTAATGCTATCTAAATGTAAGATCAAGATTTATCCTAGTAAAAACTCTCCCCTACCCCTCCTGCACTCCACAGTGAGTTTTATAATATAGTTAGGTAGATAACTATAAATTTATATAGTGTCATCTCAGCCACTCTCAAACCATTGCTGAATGAAGGTCTCTACTTGCTGTCTCCACCTTTCACCATACTTTCTCTTTCTTTGACATGTAAATTTGATTATCGATATTGATTCAGCTGAGTATTGGTTTTTTAATATCTCTTATGTACCACTGCGCAGCTATTCTATACACAAGACTGGCCTTTACGGAAACTAAATAGGGTAAGAAAGTATCGAAATATTATTACTTATGGTAACAATTACAATAACTTAGCCGTCTGAACGGTCAAAACTGTCTATCTCACTCTAAAATTTATCACAGCTAAGAGAGGTGCTGTTAAAATATAGCACTTATTGTAACAATAATTACAACTAACTTATTGTAATTGTTATAATAAGTGCTCATATTTGGATACTTTCCTACTCGAGATAGCGGCCGAAAGCAGTCTTGCGTATTAGATGCGATGAATGATAAGATTTAATCACCGATGCGGCCTGCCTCCTCTTCAAGGTCTATACGCTATTTATTATGTCGAACATTTTTTTTTATCCATTTATTTATTTTTCGATCCATGTGCGATAAGCCCAACATGCATCTCTCCATACTACGTAGTGTTATTCGTTGCTTTGAACCTCTTGATTTTCAAGTATCTATCTAGATTTTTCGCTCTCATATTATATCGATATATATACACGCAAGGATAAATAAATACACAGTGCACCAAAGTTAGTTTGATTATAAAAGTAATGTTTATATTTTATTGAGAATCACTGACAATAATTATTAGCTATTTACTTACATTAAATTTGGTATTTATTATTTTTGACGTCCAAATTTAATAAAATTCAGAATTTTTTTAGATTTTTTCTATTGTGTCTAAACATATTTTTGACATGGCAGCTAGTGCGGAGTACCGAAATGGTGTTGAAAACAAAAACAAATGTAATAATTCCAGCGTAGGAAACAAATTGAAACGTCATTATGTCGCGCGTCTCCGCAGGTAATAATAACTTTTAATTACAGCGGGAAAATGTTGTTTAAAAATATAAATTGTGAAATATGGGCGCCGGCCGGGGAAAGTTGTGACACCTCTGACGCGGGAAAACAAAAGACAGCCTATCCAATGTTAAACATGGAATTTAAAAATATGCGACTTTAACATATCCGTGTTGTTGTTTTGGTAAAAAAAAACTTTTTTTGTGTAAGCATTTGGACACATCGCAATGTTTACCAAAATGTAAAGGATTGTTTTATAGAAGTTTAGTTATGAATATAACATAGTATTACAACTATACATGAAATCGGCTTGGGGATCTCTTTGTCTAGCAATAATTATGATGAGAATAATATATAACGTCTTTACATTTATTATTAAGAAATTTGTTTGAATATTTCAATGCTGCATAAATATTTTATAAGTATCCAAGAATAAGAAAGATCAGCAGAGCATTTAAACATAGAAGCAGTTTCGAGTACCAGACATAGAAAGCTCCCAATAAAATAAAAACCATGGTAAGACGAATCCGAAATAATGAAGTAAAATTCGGAGGATTAAGGATTAAGGATTAAGGAATACCTATAAAAATACAGTTTTAACGTAATAATATAAAAAAAGTATTGTATTTACTATCTTTTTGCGCCATTGAAAACTCTACATTACAAAGAAGAAGAAGAAGACATTCGGATTGAAGTTTTTCTATGTTATTATCAGCAGGCGTCAATTTATTCTTGGATAAAAGCTTCCCCCAACTCCTTCTAATCTTCTCGGTCTCTAGATCTTCGCTACCATCACATTTAGTTCCCTTTAAATGACTGTATTTGTCTAGCCAAGTGTTCGACCTATTGATAATTTCATCAGCTTGGCCACCTTTATCACATCGCGTACTCGTATATTCCTTCGTATAGATTGGTTTCGTAAGTGGCCTTTCAGCGTTATGCAGACGTACTTTTTTATGCCACGTTTGCTATTTGTACTTTTTTTTTACATTGAGATAATGTAATAATATGCTCAAGTATTTAAAATATGAAAGACAAGTTACGAAATATAAGTAACCCACAAAGCGCGGGGTTAATTCATCGCGTTTTTTCAAGCTACCGTCCCATGCCACAAAAAACCGACCGGCCTCACCAACCCCCTCGCGCCACCATCACGAACTGTATACGTACTTCTCACTTCCCACTTTCCCACTTCCAGTCCATATCGTATATCACTCGGGCCAGCGTTTCTCGCCGGCGGAATGTCTTGTTGACAGTTGAATTTTGGCAAACGCTTTCGCATTTTCATTATAAGGTCTCTCTTACGCGGTAAAAAGCAACCGGAATCACTACTCCGCAGAATAGAAGGTCACAGAATGCAAACTGTATAATATTAAGTAATTTAATATTTTCTTAGAAAATAATGAATGTTTCTGTTAAGGATGTTTGAAATTAAGATAATCCTTTACCGAAATTAGGGAATTAATCTATTAACCCTGTTATCATGAATCATGTTGTAAAAAGGTAATTTTGTCCAAATAAATAATAACGATTTAATAAAAGCATACGTACACGATACATATTATCAATAAATATCTATTATTGAAACTTATCAATATAAGTAGATAGTATTGTATTTTATATAATTAAAATATACACGTTACCTATCTATATGTAGGTATATTTAATATATTTAATATTATACTGTTATATGAATATCTTCACATAGTTTTGTATGGCCGTATTGTTTTTGTACTATATATTTATTAATTAACTATTTCTTTTATTCAACGAATAATTCACAAGATTTAAGAATGTACCATTCTAATTATTGAACAAACCCAAGAGATGTTGTTCGATTCCAGCCGGGCGGCTTACTTTTTTCAAAAACATTTTTTTTTATTGGTTATAATATATTTTCTCAGAAGTGTTTTTCAAAAATTATGTATGTTCATAATATATTTATTAATTAGAATTATTTGTTTTCATTAGATCACTACGCTCCTCTCTCCTATGGAAACTTTTATTGGAAAGTGTCTGTAAACTCAATCACAGCACAATTAATTGCGTGGCGACCTTAGTCTTGACTCTTGAGTATCTGCTCCTGAGACATTTCCAGGTGTAAAAAACTGCTGATGTTTTACATCCAAACGTAGGGCCTTGTGATTAATACGCTCAATTAAGATCAAGTGTGGTGCGGGGTGGTTTGTTTTGTGTGGATTTATGTTTGTATTGTTATATAAATACCTGAAGATATACATAAATATTTGTAACTTACTTCAACATCATAATTTTAATTACTTCGATGTGAGTAGAGTAATGATGGAGATAGCTAAAAAATATATACGTACATGTTATTATAAAAACAAGATTCCGAGGATATATTATGTTGTAGGCCCTCAAATAACTCAATACGAGTATAAAATATATTTGTAAACTGAAAACCAGTTATTTGTATGTTTACTAAATTAATAACAATATAATGTATATAATAAATTAAGGTTATTTCCAGGCCAGGAGAAGCCTTAATCCAGCATCGGATCGACCCGGTTGCTGATGGTGATATACGTACCAACAAATAGGATTTTTTCTCGATAAAAATGTCTAGAAAAAAATGTTCTCCATAATAATATTATTTACTTACTGAATATTAGTTTTAAATGTCTGGTTAACTTTTTAATTAACCGTTTCGATCTTATAAACTAGTGCAACACTAAAAACCCCACGCAATGAGAATAAATCGTGCCAATGTCGAATTCCTACATGGTAACGTAGTGAAATCAAAACCCACGCAATTTGATGTCGTATTAATAACGACAAAATTATCGAAAGGCTTCAATGTGAAATGTGATATCAGTTGATCAAGATATCTATTTTTATTCTATGTATGTACCGAATTCTCATAATGTATTTAGATATTTCTTTATATTTGACATTTTATATAATTGAACAGATTTATAAAATATAACACTTTATATAGTATATTATTTACAAAAATATATTTTTTTTAACGATTCATAAATTAAATTGTTGTTTCAAAATGTCATTACTCGTATGTTGAAGCAAATGTTCGTCAACGTTTTGATAAAAAAAATAATGCTTGTATTATTTATTCAAATTTTATTTAAGAAAAAATATTGGCGAATGGAATGAAATAGAATTGTGATACTTATTCCGTTAAGCTGTAATTTATAAAATAATATCTTCTATTCAAAAACAAATAATTAAAATTTTAAATGACTGTGAAAATGTTCAAAAAAAACTCTAGTGACACAAATGTAGCAACCACTGCATAAGACAGAAAGAAGCTTTGAGTTTATGATCAACGTCAAAATAAATAAGCTTTAATGTTGTAAGTTGCTCGCTTGAGCTTTCGTAAAACCCGTTTCTTGAGTTTTTAATTGAACGCCCGCCTCTGAACTTATTTTTTAAAGTCCTACTTCATTTCAACTTTTCTCAATTTTATCTTGTATTAAAATGCAATCAGCATAAAATAGGTGTCATAGTATCTTTGCCAATATGTATTATACATTTCAAAGTAACTGGTTTGTCCATAGACATTGTCACGTATTAAGAAGTAACACATTTTAATTGAGAATAATTTATGTCGGAATGCGACTACGAGGATTTCTATCTGTACTTAGATTTTTAATGATATTTAATAAAAATAATTTAATTAAGTCGGCAGGTATTTACATCATTGTAATTCTAGTGTAATTTATAAATTGATTAATAAACAAGCAATGTATTAGGTCACATTATTACTCAAAATTAGTATCTAATCTTTGCCAATGTTCTTTTTTTTGCATGGCGGCTAGATTCAGAATACAATATATACATACCGACTATTGACACCAATATGTACATGCACAATGTACCTATCTTGATTTGGTTTATTATTTTCATTTTAAATTTGATGTTATAAAAATGGTTCATCGTTAATATTACTTGCCGAAACCAGAATGTACGTTCGTTCCATTATTGGCTGAATTAATTAAGTAAAACTGGAAATATGTACATATATTTGAAAACTCGTCAAATCCTTTCTACACACCGTCATATTGATGCGATGTGAGCGTTTCAAAATTATGTCCGTTTCTCTCAGTGGTGAGCCGATTATTTATCTTTACTAATTAACTTGTATCATTAAAAAGCTGACACAAACAATTTATGTAACTACTTATTTCATTAAATTATGTGTCGACAAAGGTTTGAGTTAATTTTACTTATGCTAATTTTAAGGCCCGTTTCAGACGGGACACCGGTGTCGTGTTCGATATAATATAGGAGGCATTTGTATTATGTTTATGAACGCCCCATAGCTAATGAGTCAACGCGTGTCCGGTACACTTTTCCGTCGGCCGCTACATTGTCAAACTGCCGATACACTTGTTTTTATTACAGCAGCCAGTTTTATGTCTATGGTTGTAAATTCTTAGCGGAAAGACTGGAACAAATAAATATTAGTATGGTTTGCTCACTTTATACATTCTAGAAATATGTTTTACTTTTTTTTTTAAATCTATATGTTATGTTTTGAATGTTTAAATTATCAATAATTTGTTATGCCTATAACACGAGTAAATAACTGTATCAACTTATGTAAGTAAATATTATTATTACAACCGTGGCCCCCACAAGTGGAGGACTGACAGGGCTCTAGCCTGGAGGCCCGGCGAGGCGGGTCGACCTAACAAGTGAGATAAAATTCGCTATAAATGTAACAAGATTGCCAGCGGCGCTATTTTACTTTTAAAATATTAACATTTTAAAAAATTTGGTTGTGTGATGCAATATTTGCTTATTGTTTGTCGATATTCAAAAAACAACGAAATTCAAGTGGATTTATACAAAATATTGCTAAAAATGCACTGAATATCCTCAATTTTACCTGGAACACTATTTAGAAAGGGCTTCACACTTCCCTTAACCCTAGCGATAGGTAGGTTGGCCCGCCAAAGATTCTGACCTGGGGGTCCGCTTCAGGATGGTCGGGGGCTTACTACATAATCATAGGATAATAATCTGATGACACAGTTATGAATACTGTTACATAAAATTACCATAAATACGTCAGGTAGGTCCTTCTAGTTTAGGAATAATAATAAGTATCCCTTCTAACAGAAGTATGAATGTGTATATTACCCGTACGATTATAATACTAAATTATTTTTTCGAGTGTGCATAGCAATATCTAGAATCAGTTTTGGTG
Organism: Rhyacophila brunnea; assembly: GCF_057557595.1. Classification (NCBI taxonomy): domain Eukaryota; kingdom Metazoa; phylum Arthropoda; class Insecta; order Trichoptera; family Rhyacophilidae; genus Rhyacophila; species Rhyacophila brunnea. The sequence goes on from NW_028233350.1 coordinate 28,630,476, forward strand.
ATAATAAATTAATAATGCAGAAGTGCAAAGTTGACTCACTAAGTCCTCTGATTTCACGACCCTCCACCTCTCAAACGCGTTAAAATAAAATATGTGAAGCGTTTTCAGCATAGCGGAGACGGCAAGGAACTTAACGACTGTTTTACTAGTGTAGAGAGGGGCGGTTAGGTTCCCAGCCAAAACACACTTTTCCGAATGAGCGGTCTCGCACAAGTCAACTGTCGTCGTGACATTCAGGACCCTTGGGCAGTGCAGTCTCCACGATTGTTGGCGTATGGGATAAATGCGTTTTTAATTATTACGATAATTCTTCAATATACTATCGGTAATGTCTATTTATAATGCAATTTTGAATTAAATAAACATAGCATGATGACTTATGTACTTATATTATGTATTTATATTTCTTGTATATAAGCATTTTAATGTAACAACTTTTAAAAATTCCGATATTTTTATTACCTAAAGCTTACTTGGGGATATAAATATTTATAGTTATTTTAGTCTCAAAGATTATTTTTGTTTTTACTTAAATACATTTCATTATTTTTTTTATTAAAACTATGGTTAAATCTTCTACGTATTGATAACTAAATATTAAAATAATATGGTTTATCTAAATATTCTAAATAAACGAAATACTCGTAAAATAGGCACTGTGTACCAAAACGCTGAATCTAAGATATATGTATTTTAATGAATATTTTTTTTTCATAAACGCACTGTCTTATTAGCCTCTTAAGAGACTTAGCATACAATCTTAACGTCATTAAAATAAAAAAAATACAATATATATATATTAAACATTGTTAGAAAAACACGTTTGAACAACGATATAAGTATTAGAAAAGCACTACGTTGCAACACTAATTTCTTAACTTTACTTAAGGATTAAGAGCCACGCTCTATATCTAAAATGAGGAACTAAGTCTCATTTACGGCACTTGGTGTCAATTTTATTTCGTGTAGTCTTGGACCGGTTACACGGGTTCAATTCACGGCGAGGTCATAATACATTTATGTGATTTTTCAAGGCCTGGGTGTTTATGTGATTGTTTCACTTATATCACTGCAATACATTTTTTATATAACTGTCAATTGACCACATGGCTTGTGAGTCATTGAATATTTTGAGCAATGAACTGCATAAATGATACCTACCTTTATACAAGATATAGAAAAATCATATTAAAAACCTTTGGATTTTTTTTTCGAAAGACAAAAAAAAATACACGACGCATAATTTTATGTTCTTGTCGCGAAACCAAAACTATTACCTTAATCTGTGTTGCAGCTCAAAATGATAAGAAACCGTGATCAAAAATATTGTAATGTGATATAATTTTTACACCATCTCAATATTGAATAATTTATTACTACTAAATATATGCTATGTGTCAATTATTCATAAAATATGGATGGAATCATACAAATATGGTCAGCATTGTATCGAGGTTGCTAATCGAAAATTATGTTAGAAACATTTTGGCGAAAGTGAGTTTTTTTATGAAGTTACACTGTCTAGTCATCTTCAGCGTCACCAAATTTATTCCTTGATGAAGATAAAAATATTTTTTCTTAGGTAGGTTAAATGAAACCCATTAAATACTTATTTAAAATTGCTCTTCAGTAAATTTCCAAATTGTCACTTACTTTTCAATAGTTTACTAATCTCGATATCTTGTTTTACTTTAAGTTTGTATATTAGTTAATTGATATAATTGTCATTCACGCAGTATAACTATACTTACTTGTATTTCAATGATTAAAAAAAACAAGTATGTTGTTTGATTGAATCAAAAAAATATGTAATATTTGTTTTACAAGTAGATCAGTGTTGCCAACCGAACTATAATTATAGTACAATACTGTAATTTTGATTCGGCGAAAAATGTAAAATACTATAATTTTACGCCAAATATGCCAAAATACTACAATTTTAAGGGATTCAAAACGAAAAATGTACCTGTACTATATTTTTTATCAGAAATACTATAATTTTTACGCTTTTGTACTATAATCAGCATAGAAAAAGATGGCAACACTGAAGTAGATACACATTCGTTAAAAATATAAGTTACAAATATATTTTTTATGAATTATTATTATTTCACTGTTCATTAATATCCGTGATATTTTTAGATATGTTCGCACGCCACTATAGCTGTTCCTGTTTCCCGGAAAATATGGTCGCTTTTTCCGGGCGAGCGCTTGCCAAACTACATGGTGTAAAACAAATAGATGAATTTGACGCGCGACAATAATTGAAAATAAAATTTGTTTACTGCTCCTTTTATTTGCAGACTCAAGTTGTGTGAACTCTACTGGAAAAATTACTACGAAGATAATTTTAGGAGAATTTTTATCTTTGCGATATTTTCTCGGTTTTTGGTAAAACTCAAAATGCATTTTTTGTGTGAAAAATAATAAATACCTATATCACAAAACACTGATACCATGCAGTTATTATACAAATATTTCATTTTTTATAATTCCATTTAGTTAATACAGGACGACAAGTCGAGTGATTTTTCGGCAACGAATGTAAATTTTTTTTAAATTTTTAGTGTTTTAGTATTTTATTTTAATTTTTTTATTGAGCCTAGAAAGATTTTGAAAATGTACAAATATCTTCGAACATTAGCGAAATCTCGTCTTATACTTACAAATTTGTTAGGTCTTCATGAAAAGTTTCCTAGGCAAAAATTAAAAAATTAATACTATCGACCGAAGGTACGTGATGGAATTTGAATTCTAATAGATTTAAGTTTTGTACTATTTCATTTGAGTCCTTTCCAACTCAAATGGAATAGTACAAAACTTAAATCCATTAGAATATAAATTAAAAGGTTTAAAAAATTAGAGATTTACTGACAATTATATTTTCTGGAAGAAGCTAATTATTAGTATCGATCGGCCAGCAGCACTTTTTTTATTCATCTTTATGTATATATACGATACTTTTTCATTAAAATTTAATTTGTATCATATATTTATTTCTTAATAATTATAATTTTATATTATGTATATTCTATGATGTTTTGTATTAATTTCATGCCTGCTGTTACAGTCAAATAACTTGATCTAATCAAAAATTATTGCCTTATTGAAATAGCTAAGGAAAATAATTACTCAATGAACGACAGGCTTTATTTTTGGAATGTGTCGAAGTAATAAAAATACAATTAAGATTGCTTTTAAAGTTGAAGTCTAATAAAACTCAACAATATTTCCTTCGAAGCCTTAAATTTTAATATTATGTACATGCCACGTTTACTGCCTTATACTATGAAAGGTTCAAACTCTAATTGGGCCGTTTGGCATGTGAAGTTAATTTATCCATAAAACATGAAGTGTATGGGAATATTTTTGGGTTATTGATTTTTATACCTGGTTTATTGGAAGAAACCAGGTTGGTAAATGCATGCAATATTTATAGCAAGCGATAAAGTTGTCAGAGAGGAAAAAATAAAAATATATAATATAACTTTCAATGAGAGAAATAATATGGATTTTTGAGAAACATTGCATCTCATCGACGATTTATAATTAATTCTCTTTATAATATATTCATGCATGAAGTGTGTGTTTTTATTAAACAAAATACACAATGATTAATAATAAATAGACTAACATGTTTACCAATATAAAAAAGTTCGGTACTGTTCGGTTATACCGGAGCCAGCGGAAAACGCATTTTGAAAATAGCCGATAAACTGGATTATTTGTTAGGTTAACCTAACCAAACCTAACCTAACCTAACCTAACCTAACCTAACCCAACCTAACCGAACCTAAACTAACCCAAACTAACAAATAATCCAGTTTATCGACTATTTTCAAAATGCGTTTTCCGCTGGCTCCGGTATAACCGAACAGTACCAAAAGTTCACTTCTGTATGAACGATTAGGTTAATAATATATTTTTTAAATTACTATGTTCACTTTATTAGAAAAAAATACATTTCATTTATAATATTGACTAATAAATTATATTTTTCTTTGTTTCAGGTAAGCCAATCCATAACCCACTGAATATCCTACAACATCAATAGACTGAAAGATGCAAGTTATGTAAGTAATAGCTGATTAATTAATTAATTAAAAGAAAACATTGAAAATGTTATATTCTTATATTATTTTAAGAATGGTATGATCATGTTGTTGATTCATGTCATAACCAAACAATAGCATGTAGTTTTTATTACCAAGTAATAGTTAAGTTATAAGAGAAAAACGAATTACATTATGGAAGATATACCAGCTTTTATATTAATTTTAATTATCTAGGTTAAAAGTTTTTTCAGGACTGGTTTAGTGTGACTTGATTAAGAGCTTACGTAAAATAAACCCATTTTTTTTCTTTCCCATTATCAACGAGAAAACATCGTAGTCGGTGAATTATGTTAGTATGTACCTTGGTAATTGTTTTAATTGTGCTAAAAAAACGTATATTTCTGGAGATACCAGGTAATTACCTACGCTCAGGTTGTTAGACACCGCCTTTAGAGTAATGGTACAGGCTATAAACAATCACCCTACCATAGTTTAGAGCTGAAAACTAACTTTGGCCTGCGCAAGTTGGACAATTCAACTCAGAGTATAGGTATATACCCAGAAAGTTAGGTATTATTTAGTTTCTAACTCGGTCGATATTGTACTAGCCGGACAAAGTGTTTCTAAATAGAACAAGCATAGAAAACAAGTTAAATATTCACCAAGTCAATATCTCTGTTAAATATAGGAAGGGAAAACGTTTCGTGGAAAATGGGAATATAAGGAAAAATGGGCAATTGGTTATTGTTGGTACAAAATATTTTTTTGTTTAAGGAGAGCTACTTTCTTAGTTTGGTACTACGGTTTGAATAATTTTGAACAGCACCTATGTGTTTGTGGAATTAGTAAGTTCTTTAAGTCTTTAGATTCACCGCTGGATGAAATAACTTCTTCTATTTTACTCTATAGTTACTTAAGAGCATACTTCAGTGAAACGGTAAATAATTTTCAACTATAGCTGCGACGAAATTTCGGACTCGCTGGCAATCGGAAAGCGAAAGTCGAGCTGTGAACACGTCAATTTATTTTGTGATGGCGACGGGGGAATTAATTCTTAAATCGTGTAAAGATGACTAAAAAACGTTACCCATTTACTTGAAAAGGAAAACGTGTCAATGAATATATTATTGATTTTTTATGACAAATTATGTTTTGTTATGCACGCGTCGTTTGCACAATCTTCGCGTCGCGTAGTCACGATCTTTTTAGACCGTGCCCCAGCTGAAATATATATAGCCTTAAATATTTTTATCGAATATTAAGTACAATACGGTAGAGGACTTTTTATGAATTGTGTACTTAGTTGTTTTAGGAAAAGCAAATATGAATTATTAACGGTTTTATCGTTAACTTTGATATGTGCAAAGGAAAAGGCAAAATAGTAAAAGTATTTTCGTGTCGGAGACTGTCACTAAAAATGAATACTTTATTTGGTATAAATGCCTGATACAAGTTTCTAGTATAAGCCATGCGCTAGTTTTTACATACGTACGTCGCTGATTTACAAACTGGGTTCCGTGGATGAATAATAATATGTATTCAATCAAATTTTTACAAGAAAATTTAAAAAATAAAATTACCCTCACACTGAAAGGAGAAGGGTAAGAGAGATTCATATTATAGACGTTTTATATTGTTGTTTCGATAGCCATAGAAAGGGTAATATTCCGTATAATAGAGAATTGAAAATTGCAACAGTAAACAACATGGTGACTTATTGCGTTGGTTTAATTATTATAGAGTGTATTTGACATACTGTTATTTGAAATTTTTCATCAAATTAACCCAGGTTGATTATTTTTCTGTTACTTTAAATATCAACCCAGTAAATCCCTTGCCGCATTTGTATATTCAGTTTGTTTCGCAAATTCTCCTTGCATTATAATTAAATACGTCTGTAGTTGGAGTAGTGGATAGAGCACCCACATCTAAATCTGGGGATCGCTGTAAGAATCCCACTGTTGGATCAAAAATTAAATTGCTGTTTGTTCTTTTGGAAATTTAGGGTGATATCCTTTTCATTAATTAAATATATCATATTATTAATTTTATTTATTATGTTTGTTCAATTATTTGTTTTTATTCAATTCTTTATGGTTTTGCTTTGAACCTTTTTAAGCGATGTAATATTTTGTATGTGACTTGGTTCTAACTAAGGTTCTGAAGCATTAGATTGCGGGTTTGTATTCCACGTCCGGCAAATTTACATTTTGTTTGGACACAATTTGGATAAAAATAAATAACTTGTAAAAGAAATGAAAGTGAAAATGCACAACAGATCGTAAAGACTTGCTTATAGAAAATGAAATATTTACAGAAAGTATTTTATGATTTCTGATTCTTTCTGGTGTGAAATAATCATATGTAGGTATTTATTTTTAAAATTAAAAATCACATAATTGACTATTGCTCATTTTTAAGTACATATGTATAGCAAAAACAGGGAATTCCCGATGTAATCTGAATGTGATGTCAGTGATGTGTTTATTAAACCGTGAAATAAAATCGTAGAGAGTGTGATACATTGTTTTGTCTACTAATTTGACAAACAACAAGACCAGATAACAAGAACAGTGTGCTATAAACTATAAACAACGAACAGTATTATCTAAAAATAATTGTACAGATGCTTTTAATATTAAAAGAGGCGAAAAGAAATTGGTTGGTAGATTGTAACACAATAATACAATACAAGTTGTAAGTTTTGAAGTTTACAAAATTATGAAAAAAAACTTTATTAAGTAGGTTGGGACAAAAACTTTTTTCGAAAAAGGATACTAGTTGTAAAAATTTGGAGATCAAGCGGAAACTGTATAAATATTTAACAAGTTCGTCATTTCGAGTGCTTTTTGAAATGAAACTGTGCGAATTGCATTTATTTTTATTTCAGCACACCAATTTAAATTTTAAATTTAATATGGATACAAGTTTTGAACGAATTTTGAATCGGTAATCACTTTATTTTGATTAATTTAAATCTGAAATGCCCATCGAGATATTTGTATTCAAAATTTAACGACACGTATAATATGCATCATTAGTGTAATTTTAATAAATACTTGTAATATATCAATATTGACTACCTTTCGCCACGATATTGCAATAAGAGGCTTAAAACTACAACAAAAATAAATCATACTAATTAACTGAGTATAACAGATAAATATTTTAATTAGTAATATTTTATTTGAGTAGTTAGTTGTTTATGACTTTCCGTATGGATCACTTTTTATTTATTAGTAATTGTTTGGTATTTTAATTTGGTATGATATCCAACTAATAAGTTTAATTTTATATAGATATGTACATATTTGATTATTAAACACAGAACTATTTTAATGGTGGTTTTATTGTATATACACTTGTACACTATTGCATTTTGAGGATGTATATATTTAGTTAATATTAATTTAGTCATCTATATAAATTTAGTAAGTATTTAATACTTTTACGCCTTTCTCGGACACACATCAGAACTGCTCGATTTAAAGGTTTGATATTGACTAATGTAATATGATAAGTGCAATTAATATGATAAGTCCATATTATGAGGAGTAGGTACTTAATTATCGCGTAAGATCGTTAAGTTCTATTTTATGTAGATATTTGTCACACAATAATCATCAAGCATCACAATAAATGAGCTAGAGCACATTTTACATTGGGGGTAAGTAAAATGACCAAGATAAATGTGTTGTGACCATTGGGTTTGAACCACGTGTCTGGAAATTTAACATGTGTTTATACGTATGCCAAGACCCAAATAATTATTATAATAGTAGGTTGAGCAAGTTCCTACTATCTATATCTCGTAAACAAAAAAGAAACATTTTCGCAAGTCATCCACATCGGATTGTAGAGCCCATGAAAAAGTACTTTATTTAGCCGATAAAATTGACAAATATAAACATTAAAAATCATTAGGGAATAGAGAGTAATAATTATTTTAACTCTGAAATAAAATAAGAATAATAATATAATTCATTCATCGTACATGTTGAATAAATCAAGTTAATTTGAAATGTATTTATTTGGAAAAATACCATTTTATAATATACTAATAATATGTGCATAGTTATGACGCAGCACATAGTGCATCCACGTATTTTACAATAAAACGCAAATATACCAAAACAACCTTCCATGAACGTAATTTATATTCTGCTATTAATCAAACGTTATTTACCTTATTATATAGTTCTAGGTTTATTGAATTTATCCAAATTAATAATTAATAAATACTAAATCGATCTCATAGTAAAAGTCGTTTAAAAAATCTTTCACGTAATCGTGAAATTCTATATCTACTACGCTACCACCAGATAATTTAATCCATAATATATTTTAATTTAACATCTGAATAAAACATAATATCAGGTATCGTTCGTGTCACTAAAATCAAAAGTTCCTTGTTGTAAACTTTACTCCCTCGCAGCTGTCTGAATTAGTCAGCAACTTTTGCGAGCTTTCAATTTTATAATGATATGTTAATGAGTTGACGGTGTCTTTGTTTTGCTTCTTATAAACTAAAAACTTTCAACAGACTTCATGTAGGAGATGCAGTTGAGCTTATCGTGTTATGTAGTATTATAGTATGTTCATTCAATCTTCTTTGTTTCTTGGATCTGATCTCGCTTACTTGACGCTTTAAAGATCTTGATTTAATCTTTACATTGTTAGAAAGTTTTTATGTTTAAAATAGTATGTTATTGTGTATGTTATGTACATAACATAAGAACATAACGTACTTAATTAATTAATTCATGTCGTCTATACCTACTATAATTAAAACGATATTATATTGAAACTACCTACCTCATTCTTTTGCATACATATAATATAAATATTATGTACGCGTAGGTGGGTATTTCATTTTGTAGAATGCAGATTTTTTTCAAAGTTAATATTTTTTATATACCTGCCAATTAAAAAAAACGTTAACCTAGGTACTTTGTTGTAATGTTATGTTTTCAGATTCAATTTAAGGACTGGTATGTTTTCCAATGTCTGTTTAGACGCAGATTATGGGCCTAATAAGTTGAGCACGTGACGAACATGTTTTGTAAAAAAAAAAAAACTGTTGAGAAGAACCTGTTAACTAAGAAATTAACTACTTTTTAGTGGTCGGTAATATTGGGCTATATTTAATGTAGGTACTGTATATTTGAAATTCGGTTAATAGTTAACACCGACAGTTAAATAGTATCTTACGGTTAGTCGTGCGCATAATAGTTTATCAATAAATCTTTCTGTTGATAGTTTTCAACGCAAATAATATATACTTATAAATTTATGTATGTTAGGAAACTATTCAAATATTGTATATTATACTGATGCAAACATAACGGATACTCCGTTTCACACAAACATATTCTTATAATATCGTGAGAAAATATGAGAAGATTAAATAAATATGTCAAGAAACCTCTTATCCATACATCTCCAATATCATGAGATCACACCTACTCGCAAGTGATGTCACCTTAAGCGTTCGCTTAGCGTCACTTCCTGAAACTTCATTCACCCGTACACACCGGAAGATGAGAGTGGGGCCTTAAAAGGGTGACATCGCTTTTACACAGACTACTTAATTAAAAAAAGTATAAATTGTATAGTAATTTTATAAATTAACTTGCGAATTTATCTTTTTATTATTCATAACTCTTGATTCAGAATATCATCATTATCAACGTAAAACAAATGAAATATGGTAGAATTTATTTGACTGAATCACATTTAAAACCTAATTTTAATAACAGTATTTATTTAATTAAAACTATAATTATTACAGCAATTTAATTTTTAATTAAAAATATTATGGAGAAGATCTACAAAATCAAATAAAATGTCGCATGCTCTGCCGACCTACACAATTTTTGATGTATAGGACGCTCATCTAATCAAACTGGCCTGTGTTGGACTCTCACCAAGGCCAATAATTAACGTGCGTTCGATATATTTGACAGGAAGGTGCTGCGTAGGATACAATATGGGCATATACTAGAAGAAGAAGAAGAAGAAGGATGGCGTATACGCCTATATGGCATAACTTTGAGCTCTACAACCTAAAAATATTGAACTGAAATTCTGTGTTGAATAATTTTAAATTTGCTTCGATTGTTTTTAATTTATCCGAGTATCTTTTTAATAATGTTGAATCAAAATAATATAGAATAAAAAAATATGTGTATTCGATAATGCAACATTTGTAAATGCAATTTATTTAATTAACAATTAATTTAATTCAACAAGTAAGTATAGCATTATTAATTTCTCTTATGTGGTGACTTCAGTGTAGGTAATATAACATTCACAATATGGTCACCATAGAACCCGTTATAAAGGAGATGTTGGGACACCAAAGAAGGGTTCACGCCATTATTATTAGAGACATGCAGCTAGCGGGGTGAAATGCAAATTGATCGCTAATTGAATACAACCAAAGCGAGTTCTGCGAGTTAAACTCTGTGACGGGCGTCGGAAAAGTTCGGGCGTCGTCGGGAAGCGTCGGCACGCGCCGCGACGCCGATAAGCGATTCAATTACGCCAAGTTGTAACTTAGTCAAATGCGGGGATTCAAATATTTTGGCGGAGAAGTATAGGTTTTCTCGGCAACTGTCAGAAACTTTATTCATTAAAGATAATATGCAGAGTTCTGATGACATTAATAATGTGATCGTAAAATACTTTCTTGCATAAAACTGCGCAAAGTAGTAGCAGCTTTTTATTTTCTTATTATTGTAATATACCATATTATCATAGCGTAAAACTCCATATTATATTGTTACCTTCTCCATGATAACTCCTTTGAAATCTCATTATAAATACGTTTTCAACTTATATGCGTTATGATATTATTTAATGAAATTAGATAATAAAACTAATCAGTATCTCTATATTTATCTCATATGAGCCAATTTTGAATGATTATAGAGTGCATTTTTAGAAGTTTAAAAAATAATATTACATTCAACATTTTCGTCCACTGTAATAATATCCTTAAAACATTATTCACATAACTTTAATTCGAATTACTTATAATTAATAGAGCACAAATTTATAATATATTATACTACATAATATTATAATTTACCACATAGTCACAATTAAATATAAACTGTTCATAGAAAATATTTTTTAGCAAACGAGCATAAACTATTGCATATACAAGTGCATAGTAAAAAATAGTCGTAACTACAGCAGTGAAAGCTACAAATTAACATTATTAACTTGGGCGAAACGTTTTGTTAATATGGTCCAAGGAACCGCGTCCCTTTTATTAACTGTTGATCGTTTAAACCCCGCGTCGTCCACGCAGGATTATCCTTCCTAACAAGGAGCTAAGCCCTGTAATTATTAAGGGGACGTCCTCTGGCCTGTCAAGTGGTCTGTCAGGCTGCAAGTGGTCAGCCCAATTGTTTGAATTGGTCTTTTCTGTAGTTTCGTGGTTATTTGTATCCACTGCTAGTATACACTGTAGTTTAGTCTAGTTTACACTGTTTAAACGCACTTATATCATTTCAAAGTTATACGTGAGTACAACAGTGATGTATTTAGTAATAGAAGAGAAACACTCACACACACATAGACTTTGTGAAAATCACAAATATATATTGTGACCTCGCCGAGAATAGAACCCGGGGCCCTCGGATGAATGTAACGTATTCCAGTAGTGAATAGTGGAGATAGGCTGTTAAGATTCGACATAAATAGTACACACAAAATTTTGTTAGTCATAGATACTTATTTGTTTACATTGAACTACGAATGACTTGAATTAAACCCTGCCTAAACCAAACCACAGTAGAAGTAGATCGTGGAGGTAAGGTAAACTATTTTTTGCTTTATGTTTAATTACTAGGGAATTTCGGTTTTAGATTCCTATGAACAAAATGTTAATAATCTGTTTAAATTGATTAGTATAACTGTCGGTTTGTTGTGTATTCTTTACTAGTTGAAAATGTCCCTCTCAGGGGAACAAAACCGGTCGAGATATATTGTATTATAATGTAGAAAAAATGTTTTTAACTCATAAAAAAATCTATGTGGGAGAACGCTTTGAAAAAAAAATGAAAGTCCTTTTTGCGATTATATCAGAACTTGTTTTAATGAGTTAATGCTTTCTGTCAGTATACCCTCGAATATTGTACATTATTTATTATTTTAATTTTTATTTAATTTTGACTCATATTTTGGTTGTATTTGTTTTTTATTCGATCTCACTTCAATTGATAATATTGTTTTATTTTATTTTTTATAAAAAATTTATTGTAAATTTTGACTAATCATAATTATTTGTTGATATTAATGTTATTGTAAGTGTAGATTGTTTCATATTTTGTGGTTTGTTAAGGCCATGCATTAGTTGAGGCACGGTCTAAAAAGATCGTTGCTAGGCGATGTGCGGATTGCGGGTCGCGGGTGCAAAAGACGCCTGTCAAACGAAATATTATTTCTCATATAAATCCAACATACGTCCATTTTATGTTCTGTTTATTATTCTATTAGTAACAATAATAATATATTCATTGACATGTTTTCTTTTTAAAGTAAATGGGTAACGTTTTTAGTCATCTTTACACGATTTTAGAATTAATTGGCCCGTCGCCATCACGCAGCAAAGTGACGTGTGTCGGACTCGCCGTTCTCACAATGAATGCGAAGCGAGTACAAAATTTCGTCGCGCGTACAGTTGAAAATTATTTGGCGTTTCACTGATGCGTCACCTTAATATTTTAAATAATTTGTTTAATGCCCCTGACGTAGTATGAAATATTATTGTCCAACCTCATTAGTTTTAAATTAGTCTGTTATTGGGAAGGTATTATTGGACGGATAATTATTATGTAACTATTGTTATATTATTTCTATCGCTTTGAATTTTGTTTGATAAATATTGTTTTAAAAAAATGTATTCAGTTGAAAATGTCCCACTGAGGCGGACGAAACCGGTCCTAATATATTAATTAAAGTGAAATAAGTACTATAAAAAAATTGCGTTTTATTAAATAAAAACAACAATGGAATTAGTACGATAAAATTGCATTTTATTTAAACTAACAATGAACAAAAAAGTATGACTGACATAGTTTCGTGTGCACTATTTATGTCGGATCTCCACAGGTAGGCTCCACCCTACCTCACTGACGTATGCATTTGTTTTATGCATGTCTGATCGATGTCTAGGTTGATTTCAAGTACCTAGTACCTATTATGCAAACGTTTTTATTTTATTCTTCAAACCTTATAAAATCACACTGTCATTTTATGACATTAGAGGAAAAAAATATACTGCTAAGTATCTAAAAAAAATCAATAAATTGATCGATTCATAAAAACAAATTAACTGGAATTGAATCTATATAAATATAATATTATGGTGCTTATATCAGTTCGACCGTTCTGTACAATAATTTATCTTCATTTAACTTAAAAGGGGGGACATGCTCGTCGAAGGTCAAAATTGAGTTTTTATTGTATTTTAAAACCATGATCTTGGACACTTCTTAAACGTTGTAGATAATCTATTTATATAATTTTGAAGCCTTATTATCCTTTATAGTTATTTTAAACATTTGATGACTGCATAAAGTATTTTTGTTACATAAAATAGTATTCTTTTAAACCTCTCGCTCTAATGTTTCAGAATATAGTCATATTTCGGTACATAACTGTGCAGTGGTGTTAAGATTTTTTACATTTATTAATTTTTAAACGCATTTATAAAACCATTAGTATAATTTATTACGAGACAATTTTTGTAAAATATTCACGATAAAAAAATATATTGATAATCTCTGTGAACCCAAATTTGACAAGAATTAGGCATTGTATTATTCAAAAAATCGGCAAGATTAACACATTTGAAGATGATTCTAAAGATACTTATTATAAGCTATGTTTTTGACCATTCAAGTGTGATAAACATCTTATGAATAATGATTGCTTTATAATAATTATTGACCTAAGAATAAGGTAGTGTTTTTTTGAAATAAGCCATTTCTTTTGTCATTCCCCAGTGGTTAAGCTACAACATACGGCCGTAGCCATAAATTGGCAAACTATAATTGAAATAGGGAATAAAATTATGTTAACGCGCGTGTTTGAACATGTACCTAACCGATTTTTTTATTTTTTTTTTGAAACGGTACATGTTCAAACACGCGCGTTAATGTCATTTTACTTCCTACTTCAATTATAGTTTGTCAATTTATGGCTACGGCCGTATGTTGTAGCTTAACTACTGGGGAATGACAAAAGAAATGGCGTATTTCAAAAAAACACTACCTTATTCTTAGGTCAATAATTATTATAAAGCAATCATTATTCATAAGATGTTTATCACACTTGAATGGTCAAAGATATAGCTTATAATAAGTATCTTTAGAATTATCTTCAAATGTGTTAATCTTGCCGATTTTTTGAATAATAAAATGCCTAATTCTTGTCAAATTTGGGATCACAGAGATTATCAATATAATTTTTTATCGTGAATATTTTACAAAAATTATCTCGTAATTAATTATACTAATGGTTTTATAAATGCGTTTAAAAATTAATAAATGTAAAAAATCTTAACACCACTGCACAGTTATGTACCAAAATATGACTATATTCTGAAACATTAGAGCGAGAGGTTTAAAAGAATACTATTTTATGTAATAAAAATACTTTATGCAGTCATTAAATGTTTAAAATAACTATAAAGGATAATAAGGCTTCAAAATTATATAAATAGATTATCTACAACGTGTAAGGAGTGTCCAGGATCATGGTTTGAAAATACAATAAAAACTCAATTTTGACCTTCGACGAGCATGTCCCCCCTTATTATATTTTTTTGGTTATCGATTCATAGTCATTAAACATTACTGAATTAAATTATATGATACTTAACTGAGTCTATTTTACGAATATCGGTAACTAAATATTAATTCTGGCTTATTAATAAACGTAATTAAATAATTTTGCTAACTTATTTTTTCTATACGAACATTTTTTGTGGTTTGTAATAGTTAGTTTAAACTACTATAAAGTCAGCTATCAGATATATTACATTTCTGCTGTCAATGAACTGGTAGAAGGCGAATGTTAAGTAATTACTAATTATTCTTCAAGCACTACATATTAGTAACAATTGAACACATGTGTGGAATTACTTAACCTTTTTAGCTGGCATGACATTGCTGTGACTGAAAATGACAAATTGAAATTAACGCAAAGATATTACTGATATGAATGAGAGACTTTCTACGACAAAAATATTGCGCAGGAATAAAATCAATAATATGTACCTAGTACCATACAGGCGCGCACACAGAAAATTGTTATAGGGGGTCCATTTAGAAAAAAATATCCTTAATAAGTTATTATTGATTTTTAATGAGGTAAGGGGCGTGGTTCACAAAATCTTGCAGGTACTACTGACTTCCGCATTTATTCCTCCTACTACATATAGCTTCTCATCGCTTATATTCCCCATACCCAGATACTCCGAACTTTTAGTAAAACGATGAAGAACTGACCTGTAGCCCCTTAAGCAATTTCAAATATTTAGTCAAATATATTTATACTAAAATAATTAACTCTTATCCAACCAATTTTCGTACACCGAAGATTACCGCTGGCTCTGATAAATTAGGATTGCATTTAAGCTATACGGTGTGCCTTTGACTTGTTCTTGTATATTAAGGTGGTGAAATTGTATTGCGAATAGCAACAAAAATCCATTGCCATAGTAATCCAATCAATATTTTTACCTAGAAATTATTTCGTATCAATGTCCAATGGTTGTTAACCTTTAATCGAAATGATAGGTACTTATAGTACATACAAAGAACATTAAATTTGCTGAAAAATTAATATTTACAGACACCAAAAAGATGCAAAAAAAAGTCATTTATATGACCTTATAAATAATTATACATACGCCATACATAGATTATATGAATCGGAAGTGCTTACAAATATAATTATATTTGACCCTGAGTTTTATCGTTGAAATTAGTCAGTAGAAACATCTATTGCAATAGTATAATCATATGTATCTAATGATTACATTTTTATCATCTAACATTGGCGTAAGTGGCATATTTAAGCTAGTGAAATTTATTTTTAACAAATTTAATATGTATTTGGTACTGAATTATTTATAATGACTTCAAAAATACAATTTATAGTGAATTACCAACACAGACACTCGTCACTCACAAATGTGTTTTTTAAGAGATTCAGTAAATTGAGTGTTTCTTCACTCAGTAGTAGGTATGTAATTCATAATAGTTGTATAATATTGTATAATGTAATAGTGTGGTTTATACGCGGCGAATGTTGGTGATAATAATAATTATATACATATGGTTTTTTCATAAAATATATAGTAGTATAATCTTGCAGTGAATTAGTATTAGTTCAATTTTAAATAAATCACTATTTTCTGTTCCCGTAGCATACCATCGCTTCTAAGTTATGTAGCATCAATATTTTAAATATATTTAGCATATAAATACCTTAGTTCTATAGTGAAACAACTCAAAAAACCATGTTCTAAGATAATGATGTTTGAAAATTTTGCACAAATTCTCATATCAATGTTAAAAGGCCTTGAAGCCTTTGAAGTAGGTACCTACGTAAATGTGTTTATTTTTTAATTAGTTCAAACGAACTTAGCAATGCACAATAGAATTTTACAGTTTAACAAATAATCCCGTTAAATACATTTTGATTATTTTTTAACGTTTTCATTAGCTCCGGTACAAATCTTGCAATCGATGTTTAACTAACTTCTCGACTAGCTAGACATTTTAAACTTTTATATTACATCAGAACACGATGCCAATGCGTTTTTTAATACTTTTAGCCATCTTTAAGTAGAATTTATTTCATTTTCAGTTAATTCTGTTTTGTATGAAAAGTTATTTCGGAAAAAATCCGTAATCCAATCCACTATTATTGGTTGCTAGGGTTCTGGGGTCCTAGCAACTAAATTATTAATATATTATACGTGCGTTACTATGGAAATCAAAATGACATTTCAGTATTATTTCTATCAAGTACAACATTTTTTGATCGTTTGAGCTAGCAAGTCTATATTATAATTCAACAGAAAATTTAAAAACGTTGTATATAACAAGTTCTTTTTATCTTGTAATTATTTTTATTCAATTATACTTAAAGAAAATACTTTTCTACATTGAATGGCATTATTAACTAAACACCTTGAAATTTTGAGTTTTTTCCCCATATAAATAGAGTATCTAATTAACTACATATAAACAACTTATGTTTGTAATTCTCGGCAAAAATATTTCTAAAAAAATATTTTTCATTTGGTAGTGGTTCATATTTGGTGATTTTCTATGGTAGATGTATTTTTTTTAATTATAATAATGATCAATGATAAAAAATGACAATTATTGACAACGGGACAAAATTACATTTAGTCGATATGTTAAAGTGAAATTCATGCCCGACTAAGTTGTTCATTATTCATTCTCGCTATCAACTGACATTAAATCTTCTTCGATTTCCTCCGAAAACACACAAACATTCGTCAAAACTCTTTCATTTCCTCTCGAAAATACGAAACAAATAACAACATGTAGTATCCCGTTTCACCTTTAGCGAAATTGAATCTTAGTTAAATAATAGATTTATGGGCACAATAAAGTCGTACATAAATCAGTTTTAGAACTGCAAAACGATATATAGCTTTTTGTTTTTGGAGGACTCTTATTTTATTCTTGCACTGGCCGAACACCTCTTGTGTACCTACCATGGAACAGTATTCACATACCTTCTCAACAGTTTTCAAATAAATCATAGGTATTAGTAAAAAGTTGTAAGATGTGAAAAGATAATAAAAATAATAATATAATTAAATCGCTAAAACATTACATAATATTTAACATTGTATCAACTTTATCATAAAATATATCGTCACTGTTCTGGTAGAAGACACTAATTCGAAAAATGACATATTGAGTTAGTTACACCAAAATGTTTTCAAACTTTACCGTCTGGAAACCTTCTTAATAAATAAACAGTCGTTATTTTAAAGTCATCCTTTTTACGATTACTTAATAAACTCACATGATAGACCATTTCAAACATTTTAACAACTTCAAAGTCAAATTTCTCAAAACTAGTATTCTCCAGTTAGTGTGTTCTGCCAGAACAGAGACGATATATACTTATTCGTAGAATCTTTGCAAGATATTCAGTGTTTCTTGTTCTTCTTCCACCCTGTCACGTCCCAACATTGGGGCATAGGGCACAAGTTTGCGCCACTTCCCTCGGTCCGTCGCCAACTCATGCACCTCCCGCCTTGTCAGACCTGCATCACGTAGGTCGCTCTTGTAGCATCGCTGCAGGGTGAGGGAGGGCCGGCCACGGCGACGGAACCCTTGAGGCTGTGCTACAAGGGTACGAAGTGCCGCACTCTTTGGCGGCATCCGGAATACGTGTTCCAGCGTACTTGGTGGTAAATGAAGATGAAAATAAAATAGTTTGTCCACTCAGAGTAATAACTAATAATATAAAGAGAGTGGGTATTTTTCGGCAAAATGAAGCCGTGTTTCTTGCGTATAACGCACAGTAGAACCTCATTTTTATTATTATTAACTTAACTATGAAATGTTATACCATCATCTTGGTTCTCAGTACGGCTACCATCTATAAACACAATATAGTTAAGTAATCATATTTCCTACTAAATTAACTAAAAATAATTACCACTGATTTTATATTTAACACAAAAACAAACAAATTTCAGAAACACTAGCTCGCAGTTTTTAAATGACTGTGGTCATCCAAAAAGTGTCTCCAGATGGCGCGATTTGACTCGCTTGCATTCCAGGTACATGTGACCTCATTGAGCCTTCACATGTAATCGCCGCAAGTCACTTCTCGCTCGCATTCGAGGTACAGGTGACCTCGTTGAGCTGTCCACGTGCACTCGCGGCGTATCGCGGCGAGACATGCGTCATCTCAACAAACTCTTAGTGAAGATGCGATAATGAATCTGGTATCAAACTAGGCTGGCTTTCCTTTGCACTAACCGAATTTTAGCATCCTGGTAAGTAGCTAAATACATTATGTATTCAGCAGTGGCGAAGACTCCATACTAGGCGATTATTTGAAGCCTACCTTCTTAAGAAAAATATTTTTTAATTGCGTATTGACTTATTAATACAATCACTTGATTATATTCTATACAATAATTTATGAGATGAGAGATGTCGTATGTGTAGGAATGTATTACACATATAATAACAAAGCAATCTGCAAAGGTTTTAAAAAATATACCACAGCGCGCCATCTGTCTTGACGTAAATAAAGGTCGGATTATGTTTCAAATAATTCTCAATTTTTTTCATATGGACTATACGCCGCGTAGCCCCGCCCAGTCTATCGAATTGTATGAACTAAGGTAAGCTCCGATCGCAGAACCTAAAACTAAATAATTAGATAATTTAAAAAAAATTCTATGGTGCTTGACTGTTTTTAAAAATAAAAATAACTTTTATCTAATGATTTTTGATGTGTATAAATGTTTTGAAGATATACGTTCTTAATTTAAACTGATCGCTTAATTTTATGTCGTCAGTGAGTTTTTGAAGATTCATTAAATCAGTGTATCGTTGTCAGATCTCCACAGCCTATCTGTTTCCAAAAGTCACCCTTCGACACTGGTATTCGGCGTAACTACTAACTGGTGCCTGCCAAGAACACGAGCAGACACCTAGAGTTAGACTTAACCCAGAAGAACTTAAAAAACTGAATTAAAATATATGTTATAATACTATATATTATAACATCGATGTGTATATGTTAAAATACAAACCATTAATGTAGAATATCAATAAAAATAAACGCGAATGTAATTTTTTAGCGATTTAAAAATTATTCATCTTTTGTTTTTTTTATCATTGACTTTCTGGTCGAATAGCTACACGGATTACATTACAAACATATTATTTTGTATTTTACGAACCACAGCTTTGGAGGTTTTGTTGTGGAAATGATTTGTGGCCTGTAGGCGGACACTCGCCGGACCTATATATACTATAGCATTCAGCATTACATTCTGCTTGCCGTATCTACATATACAAATATGGGACATTGAATCGGAAATAAAAGGCGCAAACTGTGCTTTCTTTATAACATATAATGTAAATATATTATTATGTACATATATTTGAAGATAATAACATTATAGGCGCCCGTGTAAGCGGCGCCTCTTCGCTATAATAATATTTTTAGAGATGTCACTGTATATTAAATAGATATATAAATTATTTAGTTAACTGGTTTTAATGTAGCGCGGTTTATGATTTATCAGAGACACATGGCATATACACAACCATATTATATCATTGTGTATGGTCGCTATCAACCGAGTTTGCAGACTCATGTTTTCAGTTGCATACTATGTATAAAAGCGATTGACACTTATTATTAATTCTAACTAAAAATAAACTATACCCTGGCATTAGACACATTCAGTACTTCAATATGTTATTTAAAAATAGAAAAAAATGTTTTTTTTTTTTAAATTTTCAATAATATCTTAAGAAATACGGTATGAAGGAAGACAATAGACTGTGATCTATTTTCTATAAACCAGGCATGTCCAACGCGTTGATCACGGGATGGATTTTTGCCAATCACTCTAGGACCGGAGTGACTAGACCCATACGAATTTAGTAAGTAGTAAAAATATAAAGAGCGTGTCCATTCGTTTGTAACAATAGAATATAATTTCATTAAGATTTTAAATGGGAGGCATTAAGCATTCATATTTTTATTTCCTTAAGCATCTTACGTGAAAGTCATTTTAAAAGCCCACGTGATCTCGTCGCATCACTCACGGGTGCTGCAGGAGTAAGAGAAATATGAGATGTAAATCCCTGTGCTTTAAACTGAGACGTAGTTTATTCTAACCGTTGTGTAGTGGTGTTTTCATAGTAGTGGAATAGTTTGACAATGATCTCTGTGCAGTGTTTTTTTTTTTAAGTTGACTAATACTTACTTTGATTAAGTAGATACTAAGTATGTATAATGCTATCAATAATTATGGAAGTACGTATTGTTTTTATATACAAATAATAATATTTGGAGGTTGCATCATATAGAAAATTAACTATTTTATTAAATAAACGGTGTCTTTATTGGACTAAAAATGTCAATAATTATGAATAAAGATTTCAACCATTATTTCAACCATTATTTCAACAATTACCATAAAGATGAGCGTTTAAACAAATTTCCAAATGCAATCAGTTTAACACTCTAAGATGTCATCCGTAAACATTTTTTGCGTAAAAATAAATTAATGCGTTTGATATTGAATAATGTATAAGTTTTGGAGTAATAGCCCATATACACATGCATAGATTTACTGCTAACAGTACGAATTATTGCAGCCATAACAAGAAAATGCACGTGTAAACATGTAAGTATTATCATACAAGTTGTAAGATTACATGCATGAATAAAAAAAATTCGGAAGCTTCTGTATTTTCACGCGACATTTGGGGTTGTTTGATAAATGCGCCTGCGCAGTAGAACGATAGTGGCGAACCTGACGGTAAAAAAACGAACTACATTGTGGAGACTAATTTTGACGTTAACCGAGCTTCACAACGTGTCAAATAATACAATTAAATGACAACATCGCGTCTCGCTTACTCGTAAAGAATGAGATTGACGAGACAGTCAGTATTTTTACCTGTAAACAGTTATTATCACGATAGTTTAAAATACACACTATTGCTGCAAGTAAATCCATGCATGTGTACAGGCGCTATAATATTTTGACAGTAGAAGTAATTATAATATGTTAATCAATTTGTGACGAATCACTCGTGATTGAATTAATAATAAATTTCTCTCAGTTTGTGTATCAATGATTTACACAATAAAGTGTACATGTAACATAAAAATGTCACGATATAAGTATCTATTATATGCTTTATTTTTAATAATCTCTTAAAATAAATCACTTATTCCCAACAGTAGCATCTGGAATGTAATAGGTACGTACGAGTCTAAACAGTATTATCCGCGCCTGCTGTGTCAGCTTAAAGATTTGCATAATTCTTCAATTTGTTATTGGTTTAAGTACTTCAGTATATTTAAAAAAATGTTCTTTATGTTCGGATATTTTTATGATAGGTACGGTAAATTATTATTGGCATTTTGTCTTTGTAATTTATTATATCTTTTATGTCTATTAACTGATGTGATAGCAGCGCAGCGCCTTCCTAAGCTTTTTGCCTTCCTAAGCTTTTTATGAAATGAAATTACTCGTATCTTAGCCAATTATTGATGCAGGTAGATACATCTACAATACAATATACTGTAACTGGATAAGTTTATATCAAACAGTAATGACAGTTTATGCCACCTACTCAAATGTCACAGTGACGTACGAATTGAACACGCCAATTGTTTACAACAAAATAATTTAATATAATTTTTCTGTATAAATGATATTAACAATCGAAATAATTTAGTGAAAACTATCAAGCGATTGATATTGAGTGATTTTATGCACTCGCATTGGCTGAGTGCCATCTTTTTATAAATACAAACCCGCGGTTAATCTGAAAATGCATGTTGTTTTTTCAATATACATTTGATCCTGTACGGACAACCCAATGGGTTTGGAAAATTATTGCTAACACCTTCTTAACCTGCTTAACAACTTCTTTGTAAAACACCTGTTAATGCAACCTCCACTTTGTGAAAACTCATAATACGCTCCGGTTAGGATCGAGCATGGTTATTTATGTAATATGTACCAAAATAAATCATAAAATGTGTTGACTAAATGTAAATTGACTTTAAATTACTTGTGCGTTATGTTTAATTTCGATTATTCTCTAATATCTGGCATATTTTTCATATCAATATCCTTTATTGGTTTCAATTATAATACTTAGGTACATACATAAAAATGCAGTTATACACAAGCGATAGTACTATTTTTCACAATGCATAATGGACATAATATTATGAATCAGCTTCACTCATTAAGTCCATACAAGTAAACATAAAATCGCTAGCTTGGAAATTATTATTAATCTGTCAATGATGGAATAGTCTTTTATAACGGAATGTTGATTATTATGATAATAACAATATGTACTAGGTATTAACAATTATTATAAAATTCAGGACGGGATTATGAAAAGATTGCATCGATATGACTTTATACAATCATTCTTTTGAGTAGAAGTCCGTTCAAATTGACCTACGCCGCTGAAATTCTGTCAAAGCTACAATTCAAACTGCATTCACCTGTTTCAGAAGCGTGCCCACTTGTTCTTGGCTGTGCATTCCGAACTAGTGAAGCCTTGCGCTAGATCGAGCGAAGGACAACTCCGAGCTTTTATCCTCAATTAAGAGCTTTGAAGTTGGGAGCTTTCAAGCGATGGTTTGAAGCTCATCGTTACAGCTGATTGACTTCAGTGTGGTTCACTTTGGAAGTGAAACTGTTCTCTCGATGAACATTTTCGTCTTTGGAGACATTACGTGGATGTGATGTCTTGTGTTGGATTTAGAGATGGATGCATAATTTGAAAGGATTGAAATTTAGTACCGACTGTGATTATCAAATTTAATATACACAAGTGAGTATCTAATCAAACAGACTTGATGAGTAGTTTGTATAATTATCATCTAAAGGAGGTATCGTTAATATTAAATAGTTAATTAACGTGTTTGTTCTTTTGACTCAAAATAAGTTTAGCAATAATAAAATAAGTTACTTAATTATATTTTTTCCGTAAATTTCATGTAATTTATTTTTTATTCTTTGTCATTTTCTTACTTACCTATATCAAAAGTTTTTTTTATTCGTTTTTAATTTCTCCCTTTACGGTATAGCTACGATTTTTTTTAGAATTATTAATAACCATGTCCTTGTTTTTTTGTACAAGGTGATTGTTAGTAATTTTGGAACTCACAAACAGCCAGGCTTTGAGAAAAACACATAAATATTTTTGTCATAACCGGGAATCGAACCCAGAACTGTCGGGTGGATGGCCAGCGCCTTACCCACTACACCACGAGAGCCGCCTAGCTACGATTATTATTAACCATACTTTTTGATTTAATAAAGCTTTCTGCGACATATATTATTGAGAACATACTTTTTTGTATCACATACTAATAAATAACAAAATGTCATCCATAATTTAAGGTACGAGTATATGCATAATATATAGAAACTTGCAATGACAATGATAATACATAAACGAGTATAGAAAATAATACAGATTGGTTTTTAAGCGTTATTAACTGGACTGATATTAGTTTTTTTAAACCATAAAACTTAGTAAAGATAAAAAACGGCGACTTTGTTTGACAAGCCATGTTTCAAAAATGGAACACACCCAACCCCTGTCAAATACCCCGGGAGAAAGATAGATTATTGAGAGACATTGACGTGATTGGGCTGTGTAAAAAGAGACACAGCATCCCTGAATACCGAATCATAAAATGTGTACGAATACGAAATACCTACACATATTTTTTTCTTCAAATTAATGTTTGTGGATTCTTAGGGTTATACCCCGGTATATTATTTTAATGTGGCGATTATATTAAAACATAGTTTTGATAAGTGAACCTGTTTAAAACGTAATAGTTTGATGACATATTTTATCTATGTTTTCAATATTGGTTATATACTTAATGAATTGGGTGAATATGGTTACTCGGCCCCTATTTTAGATGATAAAGTGAGACGATAAAGGAGAAAAACATTGAAGACCCTCCTGTCTCAAATAAAAATATATTATGTGTAGCCTGAATTAAACATAATATTATGAAATTGTTAATCGAGCTGACACTTTCTCCTATGAACTCAATGAGATGTATATAGATACACTATAATATATTATATATAATATATAACACTTCCACTTTGTTTTAATACTAAATCAAATCGTTAATATGCAATGGGATTCCTCCAGAGTTCAGACGGTGGACTGTGGTTTGTTAATTGACAATCATTGCATATACCTATATGTCTTGATGTATCATAGTCCGCACTCCAGGTATGCAGATTAGGCCCGCAGAAGTGCTTTCCGCAGATATTGCGGTAAGATAATTGCGGTCCTGTTGGTACACCTTAGTCGACATGCAAATTTAACCGATCTCTGTTAACGGCGGGTCTGCTAAATTTACTGTTTGTTGCTTAAGTTTCGTTATTATTTTAATATCATAGATAATTTATTATATTCAAAATATTTTTATATAAGTATGTACATTATGATTTTATTCATTATTTGTACGCCGTAACATTACACTATAGTACTATAGCCTATAAATAGCCACGCTACGAATAGTACATTCATTCAAAGTACAAACGAAGTCACATGCTATATAAAATGTAAACGCAATCAATATTTTATTAAATTTATGTTGATATAAATTATAATTTAATATATTAAATGATTTACAGTAAAATTATACGGGTACATTTTTAATTTATCAGATTTAGAGCCCTTAACGGCCCACGTGCTCGTCGTAGGTCAAAATTGAGTTTTTATCGTATTTTCAAACCATGATCCTAGACACTCCTTAAACGTTGTAGATAATCTATTTATATTATTTTGAAGCCTTATTATCCTTTATAGTTATTTTAAACATTTGATGACTGCATAAAGTATTTTTGTTACATAAAATAGTATTCTTTTAAACCTCTCGCTCTAATGTTTTAGAATATAGTCATATTTCGGTACATAACTGTGCAGTGGTGTTAAGATTTTTTACATTTATTAACTTTTAAACGCATTTATAAAATTATTAGTATAATTTATTACGAGATAATTTTTGTAAAATATTCACGATAAAAAATTATATTGGTAATCTCTATGATCCCAAATTTCCCATAGCCATAAATTGACAAACTGTAATTAAAGTAGGGAGTAAAATTATGTTAACGCGCGTGTTTGAACATGTACCTAACCGATTTTTTTTTAATTTTTTTTAAACGGTACATGTTCAAACACGCGCGTCAATATCATTTTACTCCGTACTTTAATTATAGTTTGTCAATTTATGGCTACGGCCGCATGTTGTAGCTTAACCACTGGGGAATGACAAAAAAAAATGGCGTATTTCAAAAAAACACTACCTTATTCTTAGGTCAATAATTATTATAAAGCAATCATTATTCATAAGGTGTTTATCACACTTGAATGGTCAAAGATATAGCTTATAATAAGTATCTTTAGAATCATCTTCAAATGTGTTAATCTTGCCGATTTTTTGAATAATACAATGCCTAATTCTTGTCAAATTTGTGATCACAGAGATTATCAATATAATTTTTTATCGTGAATATTTTACAAAAATTATCTCGTAATAAATTATACTAATGGTTTTATAAATGCGTTTAAAAATTAATAAATGTAAAAAATCTTAACACCACTGCACAGTCATGTACCGAAATATGACTATATTCTAAAACATTAGAGCGAGACGTTTAAAAGAATACTATTTTATGTAACAAAAATACTTTATGCAGTCATCAAATGTTTAAAATAACTATAAAGGATAATAAGGTTTCAAAATTATATAAATAGATTATCTACAACGTTTAAGGAGTATCCAAGATCATGGTTTGAAAATACAATAAAAACTCAATTTTGACCTTCGACGAGCATGTCCCCCCTGCACATTTGGTAACTATTTAGTTTGATACATCTGCTGTAAAAATACTATATTATTTATATATATACCCACCCAGTAGAGAATCCAATCCCGAGCCAAAATCTTGACCCCGGGATTTCGGGATTACAATTTGACGATCCCGGGATTGGCATTTTTTCAATAGTTAATATAAAATTTTTATTTATACAAGTAACGTTGATAAAATCGGTCAAAAATAAATCTTGTATAATTAATACTATGTATTGTTAGTATTGTGTACGTTCAATCTTGGAAATACATAGGTTTAATGCTTCCGCTTCATAAATCTAATATGTCACCCAAATATGAAACTGCCGTAAAACGTAAGAGATCATGGTGGAATCACTTTGTCAAAAGTGCGAAGCATTGTTTTTTCTTTATGTGAAGAAATAAAATTAATTGGCGACACATGGCTAATAAATCAAACTTCCTTCAAACTCAGTTTATTTAGAATGTAGTTAAATATTATTAAAAGTATTTTTTCTGTTATATTTACGCTTTTATTTGATTTACCATAAAAATTGATAAAAAAAATCAATCCAGAAAGTTTCGGGATTATGTTTACCAATCCCGGGATTCATAGGTATCGATATCGAAAATAATTCGGCATCCCGGGATTGGAATCCCTACTACCCAGAGAATGATTGAACTTCTAACACATATTTAATCCTTCATATTGAGAATATGACAATCTTTAAAATGTATAAAAATATTTTTATTAAGTTCTTCACAACAGCTACGAGTAAGTTTATTAATTATTGTAAATTATATATATTCTTTATTAAAAGCGATTGAATAAACAAGTCATTATTCTTTTTATCGACTACATTGGAACTAAACCAGTAAAATTAAATTTATATAAATATAATTTTAATTGTTCGTTGGTATGTATTTTATTCTAAACATTTCCAATATAAGCAATTTAATCATTAATTATTAGTTAACAAACAATCAACGGTACTTCGAGAAGACAATTTCAGGATAAGCAAGTAAATACCTGAATATCAATATAATTATAGCATGACTAACGAATGCTGAACGACTACGACTGATTATTATTTAAAGGGCATTTATTCCATTCAATCATAATATAACATATTTTTTCTTCTTTCTTGGATTCCTCGCATAACGTTAGATATCTGTGTCTTATTGTTGCAATTAAATTACTTTTTAAGACTGATCAATCAAAAATCAAACATTTTTTTACTAGTTTTCAAATTCGTTTAATATTCACGTTAGAGGGTCTTTAATACAGATTTTTATTCTTGTAATCTTATTGCTGGAATAGTCTAAAAATGTATTCAGTATAATATATTGAAATTAAGCTATTATTCAATAAAACGTCTATCAAACCTTTGTGATGTAAAGTCCAAATAGGGTACCTACGTATTTAATAAGATTTAGTCTAATTCAAATATGTATGTAGCATGTCCATTTAATCTTTGATTGAAACTTTTGAAATATTATTTTTTTTTTCACATTACTTACATAATATATAAAAAAACTGGATATATAACATATTGTGTGTATGAATTATAAACATATCGGTGAAATATTATGAAATCAACATTTTAGTATTTTTTAAAAGAAATATCAGTCCTTTTACATAAATTTGACTGTACTATAATTATTATTCTATGCATATGCAGTATTTAATGGCTTTATGCAAACTGAATTGCATTTAATTTCAAGTCATTCTGATTAGTACATGATAGGTACAGTTATATAATAATTCGTGTCAATTAATATCAATTAATCAACTTGTCAACAAAGCTGGTCTAGGTTGATTTAAACTGATTGCGGAATTATTTACACATAGTTAAAATAAATTCCGTTTTTATTATATATCATTTATTTTTTTATTACAAATAAATATTCGTACCTACTTAAGTATATATTTATATATAAAAGTATTAGATATTTATCAAAACATATCTAATAACCAATTTGATAATAATTTTGAATTATTAGTAACAATTTTTCAAATTTTCAAAATTTTTGTTGATGATTTCTCGAGAGATGATAATTCTCAAATTTAATAAATACATTTTGTTTATCTTGGCTGACTATAAAAGTCGATACTTTTAATAGAATTGAAAAAAAAACAATTAAAAGAGTGAAAATATAACAATATTATAATCGTGCTTACATTGATGGAAAATTCAATTTTATTTTTATGGATTTGAAAAACATAGCGGATATTATAAATGCGTTAAAAATGCATAAACGGCTGTAACATTACACTAAACAGCTAAAAGATGGTCTAGCACAGTACCTATGTATTTCAGAAAGAACAACGAGACCATGTATTTTATTCGTATTTCATTCAAACTGATTTTTTCTAATAAAAAAATGAAATTACTTACTATGATAGAATAACTACTATATAAAATACACTAGCATTTTTATCAATTTTAGAATTTATGATATTTAGGTAGACTATATTTTACCTAGCATATTAATCATGTTAATTTTACAGAGATTTTAATTTAAAACTTAATAATTATATTTTATTTTATTATCACTACTTATATGATGTATACGTTTATACATAATACATGGATGGCGGCAGGATTTAAATAGAACCTAAAATCAACCAAAAAAATTATTAACATTTTTTTTGTTTAAATTTATTATAAAAAATATGTCTAATATATATGTACTTACGTATATTAAAAAAATAGATAGTTTTTTTTTTAAATAACTTCAATAGAACATACAACCTTTGTTAGATTTAAACAAGAGCCTTCGAAGAGCTTTACTTACAAGAATATCGACTTTCACTCCGTATGTTTTCGATAGGAACAATCAATTTGTCTAAAGCTCTCAAATTCTATATTAGGAAGCTTTCTCTCAGCATCCCTGAAATAAGTAAATTGAAAAAATATATATCTGAAACCAATACGAAACTTGTATAAAATAATATATTATATGTACCTACATATATTTCAATAGCAATTGTATTATAGTTATTTTGCTTACCGTTCAAACAATTTCTTTGAAATCTCTACGTTGTCAAAGGACACGATTAATTTAATTTTTAATGTATACAAAGTTTCAATCGAAGCTTTCCAAGGCCAACAAATTCAGTTTTATTTATTATTTAATTTAGAAATATGAAAACATAATAATATATTAATTATTTATTTAAAATATCATTAATGACATTTAGTATAAATATTTTTTATGTGATACAGAGAGAACTAGAAAGTTTTAGTTTATTTAAAAGTTGGATGAATTTTATACAGTTTTATTTGTAGTATTGTTAAATTTTGTGCAAATTATTTCTCATAATGGGTATGATTTCTATTAAATTCGAATAAAAAGTTAGAAGAATGTCATTATTGAAATTATTAAATATATTTCAATGTGAAAGATTTTGTATTCATAATATTATATAACGTAGCGTTTATATAATGCAAATTTAAAACTAGACGGGGAAATATAAACAAAATTGAAAACACTATCTTCTCACACGAACACGTTAAAAAACAATTCGCAGTATTTTACGATTTTACGTTTAGTTGCGGTCGACTTTATTTGGAATCATACTACGTGGTTCTTGTATAAAATGTATTGCACAAGTAGAGCTATTACTATTAGAAATATTATAATATTGTGTAATAATAAAAATATAATTAAAAGTGTTTTTATTACATATATTGATAATTTCAATTAGCATTCATATTTTTAATTACAAAGTCAGATGATATTCATATCAATTATTTAGCAATTATAAATATTTTAATTTTGAAATAAAGTGTAAACAAAATAATATTAACAAATATATATTCGTCATTATTGCCAAGGGAATGGGTGTAGATACTGTTAGTGCAGGATCCCATAGACTTTTCGTATACATAATATGCGGAACGCATTCTGACAATTGGAATAGGTTTTGGGGGTCACCAAGATATATAAAGTCGATGTTGCCGGGCGATATTAGTGGTCAATTTTTTTTTATTGAGGTTTTAATTTTTTTTCTTATAACCACCAAAAATTGTTCTGAATTCTTCAATAAAACCATGACCGAATCAAGGATTGATTGAAAATGCAATAATTGTACCATGCCATCGGCATGGTCGTAGAACGATCCGTCCCGTTTCAAAAAATTAAAATAGCGGGTAGTGCAATGTGTTCAAAATTATCGATTCTTGGGACCCTTCTTGGCTTAAATTATTTTATTTAGTAGCATTTTTGTATATAATCACCTAAAATGGTTTCTTTACTATATTTATGCATATGACATTAGTTTTAGTATTATGGTTAATCCAGAAACAGTGTAGGTTGCATATATAGGTAGGTGAATAAATGAAATATCGATAACCACTAACCACACTAAGTACCTACACATTTATTAAAATAAAGAAACAAGTCAAGAGTTCAAATTGCTTTAGGTATCACGATCACAGTTTTTACAAACAATACTTACACATTTGCACAATTATATTCGTGTCAAAGCCGATTTCTTATAACTACCTGATAATGTACGGCAGTCAGAATTACATTTGCATGGTTTAACTAAATAATTTGGCAGAGGTTCATTCGTCATTTGTCTTGGATACAAATTATTTTCTGTTGTAGGAAATCAATATAAATAAACTTGTGAAAAAAAATGTGATCATGATACTTAAAGGAGTTTGAACACTTGACTTGTTGTTTCTTTTTTTTTTAATAAATGTGTACTTAGTGTGGTTAGTGGTTATCGTTATTTAATTTATTCACCTACCTATATATTATGCTTGTTTCTGGATTAACCATAATACTAAAACTAATGTCATATACATATATATAGTAAAAAAACCAATCTGGGTGATTCTGTACAAAAATGCTACTATATAAAATAATTTAAGCCAAGGAGGATCCTAAGAATCGATAATTTTGAACACATTGCACTATCCGCTATTTTTATTTTTTCAAACGGGAAGAACCGTTCTACGACCATGCCGATGGCATGGTACAATTATTGCGTTTTCAATCAATCCCTGATTCCGTCTTGGTTTTATTGAAGAACTCAGAACAATTTTTGGTGGGTTATAAGAAAAAAAAATTAAAACCTCAATAAAAAAAATTGACCACTAATATCGCCTGGCAACATCGACATTATATATCTGGGCGACCCCTAAAACCTATTCCAATTGTCAGAATGCGTTCCGCATATTATGTATACGACAAGTCTATGGGATCCTGCACTATATCTTGATAGAACTTTTGGCGACATCTTCTGCTCTTTTCACGCTCATTGTCGGTACGAGTCAAAGGTTGGTAAATAATTTTATGACTTATACATGAATATTTGATAAATATACCAGTCGTGAGAGCAATTATTCACTTGTGCTCTTGTATGAATGTACCTACTGTTATTTGTACATTTATTAAGTAGATTAATCGCAGGATTCCGCCTTTAGTGGTGTTTAAGTAAGTAATTGAAACAACTAATTTAGTCAACCATTTGTTTCGTTGATTATTTGCAATATTTTTATTTTTATATTTCATCCAGTGTGTATCTAGTTAAGATGATACATCAATGAAACGGCAAATAATTTTCAACTATAGGCGCGACGAAGTTTTGGACTCACTGGCATTCGGAGAGTGAACGTCGAGGCGTGAATATGTCAATATGTTTCGTGATTGCGACGGGGGTTTTAATTCTTAAATTGTGTAAATCTGACTAAAAACGTTACCCATTTACTTGAAAAAGAAAACATGTCAATGAATACATTATTATTGTTACTAATAGAACAATAAACACAACATTAAATGGACGCATGTTGGATTTATATAACAAATTATATTTCGTGCGGCATGCGTCATTTGCACCCGCGACCGGCAATCCGCGCATCGCCTAGCCACGATATTTTTAGACCATGCCTCAACTTAATTGAGGTATAGCCTTAATATTAATAAATTAATTTGGCACAAAAAAGCAAATCGAGGATTAAACATAATTTTGACATAGTTATACGTAGCCAGTCCACAAAAAATAAAAAAAAATGAGATTTGATATAGATCAGATGTAAGAAGGTTTTCTCTACATTCTGATGAAAATAGCCAAGCCGCAAAAAAAATATTCTTGAAATAAAATACTTTTTACAATTTGACATTTGACATTTTTACATACATTTTTAATAATCATGTTGTTACTAAAGTGCCATTATCTCAGCTCGACGTTATTGTGGACTGGCTACATTCTGCATAATTACGTTCATTTTACGTGTAATATATTATTATTATTTGTACCTGCGAGCCAGTGTCTTGTATCTCCAAAGCCACTGTATAATTATTAATAAAAAAAACGAATTTCGGAAAAACGAAACTATGGATATTTCAGGCCGTTAATTGTAATCGATTTACGGCTTTATAGTTTTGGGAATTTTAAGTTTCTGTCATGAATCGGCTCAGTTATATTATATAATTTAGGTACAAAATCTGTCAGCACTTAACTAATTTTTGGCAAATATGAATTAAGACACACTGCCTCTAAAAGGTACAGATATTATATACCATAATATTTTTGCGATAATTGTAGTATATATAAAATTATTGAGATTGCATTTAAATGCCTATAATAAGTATTTTATAGGCACTTTGTTATGATCTTTGTTACGATTATAACCAAAATCAAACAAATAAAAATAAAATAGATGGTTTAATAGTTGATTACTATGTAGTATAATATGTACTAATAAAAGCTACCACATCTTCAATATCATTGTATACAAATATTCAACATCAGAATTCATTTTTTTTATAAAATATATACATTTATTAAAATTTGGATTGTCTTAGCGCACATTTCTTTATTTAATCTACAATACATTTACGTTAGAAAGCACTACTAGATTCAATTTAAAAGGATATGTACTCAATATACTATTTAAAGTTTTACATTCGACATAGGTAATATCTATTAATGTTGTCTTTAAGTGGTATTAAGTGTTTACTTTGAGACCTAAAAAGCAAGTGTGGCTGTAAATTTTCTTCTAGTACACGTTTACGGCGTATATTTGAAAGTGACGAGGAAACTTTAAGGAAAGCTGTTGTACTTATTGTTAAAAAAACATTCATGCCATTTGAATGATCATTTTGAAAATCGTGAGCTTCATATATTACAGTAAAGTAAAATTATGATATATTTTCTAAAGGAAATTCTTCTACGTCAGTTCTAGTAGCGTTGCAATAGTCATGGCTTTTAACACATTATAATTGTTGTGATAATCAAAAATTTACGACAAAGAAATATATAATTTTTTCACAGTATTAGAAATAATAAATACTTAATTATGTAAGTTACATTTTTCTTTTTCTTACTTATTTCTACAATAATTATATTAGAACAAGAACGGTTTCATCCTTATACTAAAACTGGTGTTGATATAGTTAATTATACTGTATTTGTTATTTCTATATATAACTAGTTGATACAATTATTACAACTGTTATCTAGAACACAAAATATTTCTTTTTTCATGTTGTAGGAAAGTTTTTTTTTAAATCTTGGCGGAATCATTGGCGAGCATGAGGGTTGGACCTCTATCGATTTCTATCACTTTTACCCTGACGTTTAAACTGGAAGGTGCTCTCCACTCAAATTATTTTGTTGACGGCCGGTACGGACGCCGGTCACATTAAATATCAGTATTACTTTCGCTTCATTTGAACTTTCATTAACATTAATTTGTAAAATCAGTGTCTACAACTTCAAGGGAACCAGCAGATGAGTACCCATATTATTTGTATTATAATGTTCTTGTAAAATTGTATATTTTCACTTAGCAAAGATCACGAGTCTCTTTAATTCCATGTCTCCATATTATCACTTGTCTAAATAAATTCAATGTTTTCTAGCCTATAATAAACAATTATTGTTATCTCTAAATATAGTATTTTCTTTATTTATATGGTATTTCGTTATGTACAAACATAGAAAGCATTTGGCGCCCTAATCATTAATCAATTTTTATCACACACTCTAATTAAATTCTTTTTTTAGTATATTCCATAGATATAAGTTCACTGATAGTCACATGCATTTGTCAGCGCGATCACATGCCCTGAACTATATAATTATCATATTTTACTCTTACATCTTAATCATGCTCTACTTTTAACTTTCAATTTCTCAAATTTCTCTCTTTTATTCACATATCTCTCTCCTCTGTTTTACCACTATTACACCCTACAAAAAAGAATTAATATGATAATATAATAAAAATAAGAACTTCAGATCGTCATCATTAAGCCAGAAGTAAACTGCTTTTGGATTATGTTTTTTCTTAGTTTCAACCACTTCTATCTGGTTTTGTTTTGAGGATCTATTAAAAAGCACATACATCGAATAAACGGGATAAATTATCCCAACACAATAATAATAAAATTATTAGTTAAGAAAATTAATAAATCTTTTGAATACAAAGTTTTTGTTAATTTTAATCTTCTCGAGTTATTAATTCTGACGGCGATTATGGGTGCCTATTCCCAGAACTATACAATTTTAATAAATTAATACTACGTAAACGCTAGTTAAATTCAGAGAAAACTCAATAATTATGTACTAACTATTTATTTATCATTTTTACAGAATAGTATGTTGATATAATTACCTTTTGAGTTGCAGTATCATGCTTCTAATATGTTCATATTATGATAATCATGAAATTCATTATATTTATATTTGCAGTCAGTTCAAGAGAAAAATAATTTAGGATAGAGAAAATAATATACAAGTAATAATTTATTAATATCCGCTAATTTAAAAATAACCGTTTTTATATTATAATAATTTGTTTTACGATTTGTTTACGAGTTTTACGTACCATGACACAGATGTGGCTTTTATTTTTTAAAAAAGTGTCATGAAATCACGAAGCTCATAGTTTTTCCATACATATATTTTTTGCTGATCATACCTAGTTATCCATAACTGGCTTAGAATGCCAGAGGGTGTACGTTTGTTGCAGGATCCATTTCATGTAAAGGCCGTTCATCCGAGAGAGTGCGATAACGGCTTTGTTCGTGCGACGCCCTCACAGCGCGCGGGGTGGGTCGTGATGCCAAAGGTGCGAAGAACCGCTTTCATATGTGTGATTCATAATAATTATTTTTTCAGGAAATAGTCCATTTATCATAAATTGATCTCAATACACTACTATGAAACGGTTAAGAAACGTGTACGATTGATTTATCTAAATGCCTATGATATATTATTTAAAAATTAATTTATTTTTCGCTTATAAAAATATTTTAGACAAACATTCCGCTTAGACAGTAAACTAAAGTATACGTACAAAAAAATATGCATAATTTTATGTAACATTATTATGAACAATGCTTAGAAAGGGTGGCAATAAAGGAGTCACACAATATGATAAAGGGACAGCTGACAAAATTCCTATATGACAATTGAGATCGCTAGATTAATGGATAAAGCATACTGATATTCGAATTGATTTAAGTTTTGTACTGTTCTATTTAAGTATTTTTTGCGACCCTAATAATTTAGCCTTCCAGTATCGTCAGTCATTATGCGTAACAACTCGCCGAAATAAAATGCATAACTGACCCAGAATACAGCTGTTTATTAATGTTTAGGTTCGAATCCTGGGTCTGACAAGTACACACATTGTTTATCAATTTATGTATGAGTCAGAGTATGTACCTAATGGTTAAGCAAGTGGCTGACATCCATTTCTCGTAAAAACATAAATCTGTTAATACAAACCTACACTCTGTGGAGGCCCACATGATGTTATTAGGATCAGACATGGTCGGGGAAAAAATAATATTTACATACCAAATTAATACATTCAAAAATCGAGAAAACATTGTTACTACCTGTAAATAAGTAAGAAGAAGATCTGAAGTGTTATAGTCATGGCCCCCACAAGGGGGGGCTCAAGAGGGGCCCGGCGAGGCAATTCGACCAGACAAGTGAGATAAAAACACATCACAAATTTATTTTAATAGTAATTGCTTTAAGCTATTTTCCGTCAATAATGTTATTATTTAAAAATATGTGGTTGTACGATACAATTTTTATTTGTTTATCGATACTCGACAACTTCCTAATTCAAATGGATGTATTACAATATTTAAAAAAAACAAAATATACACATTAATTTTACCGCGTACATCATTTGAAAAACGCTACTGTAGAGTGTCACACTGCCTTTATTCTAAGCGATAGGTAGGGGGCCCCGCCAATAATTCTAGCCTAGGGGCCCGCTTCAGGATATGGGAGCCATTGTTATAGTAATAATTGTATATTAACATAGACAATCACTGCTAATAGATTTTTGTAAAGCTCTGGCCTTTCATCTGGGGGCTATGTGTTCGTTCCCAGCGAGGTCTCCATCTTTAAGAGATTTTTTCAAATTATGGGTGTTTGTGATTGTTTCGCTTCTATTACTAACTATCTACTCTAGCGTATCACTACGCTAACGTTATTGGGCCGCATGGTCTGTAGTAGTATTAAAAAACAAGCTTATTGAAATGTCGTAAGCATCTGAACACAGGTAACGTATTTGAAAACTTTCTAAAAAATATTAAGATATTCTAAAGATAGCAAATTAAGTACATATGCCAAGTTATCACTGCCCTGTTTTAACTTTCATATTTTTAAAAATAAAGACTTATCTACATCAGATAATATCTAACAATTTCATTTATGATACATTTAAAAGAATTTTAAAAATCTGACTACTTATACGCTTAGGTAGATTCACTTAAATTGTTATACCTACATTTCTTATTTTGAGAACCACTGAGAAAATTCACGCGAAAAGAATTATTCGATTCGATAAAAACACTTTATTTTTTAACATTTACCTAAATTCTTTTTTCTGCTAGATATACTACTTTTATTAGCGAATGCTATCATGTACGTATGTAGGTATGTGTACTTTAAAAAATAAATCTACATAATATATATTATTATGTACAAAATGACTACGGTTTATTTATTTGTTATAGAAAAAAAATCATAAAAATTTAAATAAATAAAATAAATATAATATTTTTCCATTCTCAAAATGTATGATTCAATGATCATAATCGACGTTATTGAGCTAAAAGAAACGTTTTCGCAAAAATGAGTTACTTGGAGGGTAAATTGTTTTGTAATTAATTTTTAGTGTTTTAAAAGTCCCGTCAGCAAAAGTTATTCCATGACATTGTTGATTTATTTTTGATTGGGCGTTAGTGAAAGATATAAATAATATATGATATTACACAAAACCAATGCAAGATAATAATATTATTTAATTTTACCGTCTTGTAGCATTGCAAATAATTATTGTCCCTTTTAACAAAAAAAAAACCAGTGTGTGTACTTATGTACGCGCGTTAGAAGTTATACTTCTTTGGCGTAACAAAACATTCACATCAACCAAAAATATTCAAACAGTTACAAAATAGTTTTCACATAAACTAAATATGTAATACCAAACAAAAGCAACGTACCTATCACACTCAAAATATTAAGCTTAGTTTTGACAGTTAATCAAATATAAAAAGGAGTAGGTACAATTCACAACGCAAAAGAACATTTTTCACCAAGCAAATAATCCATACTCCTTATTCTATGGTCACTATGGCCGGCTGTGATCACATCATTGCGTGAGACGTCATGTTTCAGAACTGTCAAATAATAAAGTATGATATAAGATATAAGCCCCATATCAATAAAAACTAGAATAAAGGAGGGCCGCTTATTGGAGTGCCACTGGTTTATTTTTAGACACTTTAACTTATATCACTAAAAATATTTTTTTTAATTATTTCTCGTTGTTTTTATTTTATTTTGGCCAACAATAATAAATTCGTTTCCTAGGCAACGGAACAATTTTTCGTACATATAATAATAAATTCGCTGCCTATGTAACGGAACAATTCAAAACTATAATATTATACTGTATAATCGTCACGATTGCATTATCATACTGTGACGTAAAAGCAGTGCGTTCGGATGATCGAAAAATCGTGGTTCGAATCCAATCGAGTGCGTTTTTTTTTCGTGTGAAAAAATAAATGATGTGTTACATGTCACACGCCAAAAATACACTCTTATCTGATTTTCCAAACGCTTCTGAAGAAGTATAACTTCAAAAACTCTTGATAATACATCTAAATATATTGTTTGTTTATATTTCTTAGATGTTTTTTTTTAGAATTATTAATAACCATGTCCTTGCTTTTTCGTACAAGGTGGTTTTAAGTAATTTTGAACAATCACAAGCACCCAGGTTTTGAGGAAAACACATAAATATAGTGTTCTCACCGAGAATCGAACCCAGAACTCTCGGGCGGAAGGCGAACGCCTTACCCACTGCACCACGAGAGCCGCCTTTTTTGTTTAAATCATAATAATTATAACCCAATGACATGTATCTAAATTACAGTAAGTAATTCATGTACATTTGTTATTAATGTTATTATTATAGTATTGGTGATAGACCTCTAATTTTAATATACGTAATTAAAATCCACTTGGATTTTAATTGTCGTTACAAAACTGTTAATAATAATATTTTATGATACGAGGGTGGGTCAATAATTCCTTAGAAAAAAGCATTAAAACAGTTTTTATTTTTGTATTTTTTTTTTATTTCTCAACATAATCTCCTTGGAGCTCAATACACTTGGTTAGACGTTTCTGAATTTTTTTTTAAACCGTCAGAAAAATAAGTTTTCGGAAGGTCCTCAAAATAAGCATTTGTCCGATCGATGACTTCTTCATTTGAAAAAAAAACGTTGTCCACTTAGCCATTTTTTTAAGTTTGGGAAAAGGAAAAAGTCACTGGGGGCTAAATCTGGCGAATACGGTGGGTGGTCGACCAATTCGAACTTCAATTCTTCAATTTTAGCCATTGATCGTAAACATGTGTGAACACGGGCATTGTCCTGATGAAAGAGGATTTTTTTCCTGCTTAAATGAGGCCGTTTTTCTTCAATTTTGTTTTTTAGCTGGTCCAATAAAGATGCATAATAATCCCCTGTTATTGTTTTTCCTTTTTCCAAATAGTCAACGAAAATAATTCCACGTGCATCCCAAAATACAGTAGCCATAACCTTACCAGCTGATTTTACGGTTTTCGCCTTCTTTGGACATGGTTCGCCTTTCGCAATCCACTGCTTTGACTGTTCTTTCGTCTCGGGAGTATAGTGGTGTATCCATGTTTCATCTACAGTCACAAAGCGACGAAAAAATTCATCCGGATTGCGTTGCATGAGCGACAACAGGGCTTTAGAGGCCACCACCCTATTGCGTTTATTGTCGACTGTGAGCAAACGCGGCACCCATCTTGCAGAAATTTTTTTCATGCCCAATTTGTCATGTAAAATAGAAATGACGCTAACTTTTGAGATCCCTGTAACCTCAATTATCTCACTCAACTTTAATCTTCGGTCACTTAACACCATATCGTGGATTTTATTGATCATTTCTGGTGTAGTCACCTCTACAGGACGTCCTGAGCGTGGTTCATCCTTTGTTGATGTACGACCACGTTTAAATTCATTTAACCAGTTATAAATAGTTGCAAGTGAAGGAGCGGATATGCCGTGAACTAAATCCAACTCATTTTTTATTTCCTTTGCTGTTAACCCTTTTATATTAAAATTTTTAATAACAGCTCTAAACTCAATTTTCCATTTTTCCATTTTCCACAAGCATTTTTTTTTTAAATGTACGAGAAACACACAACAACCCGACCAATCTGATTGAAACTTCGCAGCATACTGAATCGGTAGTGCCGCTGCATGAAAACAAACCGCTCACAGTACTAGTCGCGCCACCTGTCGGCTTTTCTAAGGACTTATTGACCCACCCTCGTAATATATAGGTTTTTTAAACCAGCTAGTTAAGCACACAAAATTTCTGCTCGCTATACATATAAAATATATTGTGTTAAAAATAGATTTAATGGATCGCATATTTTATATAAGTATGATGTTATTTATGTTTTTTACAGTTGTGAAAAATATTATACCGGAAGACGAAAAATAAATAAAAGCATAAAGTATGTAAGTACCTATACAGTTTTTCTCTCGCTGTAATGTTATCAATAATATCCTAAGTTATCGTATGGTATGATTTATTCATCCGAATAAATCAAGTAGAATTATTTTCTCTTGAGAAGGCTTACTCAAAACGTAATCCTATCCCTGCCTACAGCTCCTCTGATTTTTTCCGAAAATTTTAGTTAAATATCTTTTACAAAAATGCATATTCAGAATTCAGATTTTCTAGTCAAATATTTACATGAAATTTACTGAATCATGTTTACCAGATCCTTATATTTATTAAAATCACTGATAATATTGTCGATCTATCCATTAGCAGAGGACCGAGAGGGCTGCAGATTCTTGGTCACGCAGAAGATGGCTGAATCTCAAGATGGTCACGGTCCTCAGTCATAAGGGAATGACTAAGAAGAAATAACCCTTATGACTACATTTAATATTATCAATAAACTAACTAGTTACCACCTACATCGCTACCTCTAAATGTAATATTATTTCATTCAGTCGTTCAAGGCACACCTTATTGTTCCCATACACATTGTCCGGAATAATATTGAAGTAGGGTAACGGAGATAAAAGATTTGGGTGTATTGTATGATGCAAAGTTCACTTTCAATCAACATATTCTTGACATCAGTACTAGATCTAGCAAAATGCTTGGTTTTGTAATGAGGGTTTCAAAATCATTTGAAAACGTCCGAGTGCTACGTACATTTTTATTTAGTACAATTTTTTGATTTTCATTTTTGATATTAGAATAATTGAATAGAACAATCTCTGACAGACTAATAATGAATTGATATTATAGCCTGAAGTACCTGTTTATGACCACTCTCTCAAAAATTTTCATACGAGTATTAACATACTTATCAAATTCACATTAAATATATAACTTTGAAAAACCTCTTTTCCTGCGATGGAACACTTTGAATATCCTGAAATTGTAACGGAACACATTGTTTATTTTGTAGGATGGGCAAATAATATCTACATTATCAATAACTTTTACAAATAATGAAAATAAACCAATAATTATTTATTTAGTATTTTTTCTACCAAAACACATACACATAATATATAAGTGAAAAAAGTTTTTAATTTCTTCGAAAATTCCTTAAATTGCCAATCTTCTTGGTATCAGGCAATATATTAAAAAGTTGAATTCTTATATCTGGTGTGGCGTCGACCCTGTTCCTGGACTTTGACTTCGTTGCAGCACAATAAGAAATTTTGCATAAATATGTTGTAGTAAATGAAAGTAAAACAATACTAGCTTGCTTTGACACAAAGGGGTACAATTCTGATGAATTTGCGGAACACCTATTTACGTTCAGCGGAATAGATAGATATTAGAATTAATTCTCACTAATAATACAAAGATCGATAGCTTAAATGATAACAGCACTCACTCAGACAGTGGAGGGTGTGAGTTCGAATCCTAGAGTGCGAAAATTATAAGTCGAAGTGTCATGGTCGCCATCGTGGCGCTGCGATATATTATAAAAGGATTGTCAATATTGTAGTTCTCTAAACAGTTTAATCGGCCACGCTTCACGTTAAACTTGCCGCAACTACTCGGTTCATTTATTTTTCTACGATTTTTCAAATAAGCATGTTTCAGTGATTTTTGAATCTTTGTTGCCTACAATAATAATAATAAACCAACATTCTTCAACCTTATACTTAATATAATATTATATTCAAAAAATAAAAACAATTTCTGATCATTGGGATATAAACTGCCGTTTGATTTTAATTTATAATGTATAATATGATGTTTCGGTTTTTGTACTTTTATTATAATTCTGTAGAATCCTTTTGATGAAAAAAATCATCTCAATGATTTAAATATAATTATGACGTAGGTATGTTATTTTTATCAGCGACTCTAAACTTGAACACCGTTTTGGCTTCCCAAGTTGGTTAGTGTGTTTTAAATTATTATTTATGTTCGACCCCTTATTTTAATCTATTTATCTTTCTTGGTCTGCGGCACTTATGTAGTTATTTTAAGGTCTAACATTTACATGCAGCAGAGAAAACTATTTGACTGGGGTGATTTTAGTTAGACTTCTAACACTTTCAGTCCAATCAAACTTGAAAACAACCCACCAATTTATAAATTTAATGATAAATTACATACAATTGCACCTTATTTTTAAATAATTAATTATTATTATTAGCTAGGTACTTGAAAACCTAAAAAAATATAAATATTCATAGGTGTACACAATTAATTATTTCAATGAACATTTAATAATTATCAATTTCAATGGATTTTATGTTTTAGTTGATTTTGTACGTATTTATATTAAATTGTATCCATAGTTTGTCATTATAATACAATATTAAAATTTTACTTTTTATGAGTAGGTACACTATAAATAAAAAAAACGACACTAGACAAAATAAAAAAATCCGTATTTTTTCATATTATTTATCGCCATATAATAAATACTACTTATAGGTTTAATTGAAATAAATTTAATGAATTTAAATGAAATAAAAAATGTCTTCTATTGGAATAAGAGGTAAAAAAACATCGTGCCCAATTATTTATAAGATAATGCAATAAAAAATTGGATAGCCAAAATAACAGGTAATGCTTAAAAGAATATTTATTTAAGATACATATAATACTGACCATTAGAATTCTTTGAAAATATGTTGGTAAAAAACGTAAAAACAATCGTGAACTAAATTGTCCTTAACGACATTAAAATTAATATATTATTAATAAAAAATGGAAAAAATCCGGTCGTGAAATATAAAAAAATGGTAAAATAAAACAAATTTAAAATCAACCTCCGGAACTAGCAGAGCTGGAAATTGTTGCAGATTTGAAATTAATAGTTTCATTAAAATATTATTTTCATGATTCTAGTAGGTATTTGGTATCTATTTGCCCAAAATAAATTAGACATCTCATATTATTATATCTATTCACGATGTTATTTTTTTTTTTAATAAATTAGTAACTGTTTTATTTGGCACTTTTCTTCTATATAGATTTCATCACAATTTTGCACGGCATTCGAAGGCTTAAGTCTTAAGACAGGGTACTTAGTCAGATATCCCCTTGGTTACTTGGTAAACAGCTTTAACAGAACAAGTTGTATTGACTTAAGAATAATCCGAGATTTGGCCGAAATTGTATTTATACTTTGGCTTAGTCAACACTTGGTATTATGTTATTATTTGCAACCAATTTTCGCTGACAGGTCTTGTGTATAAACTCTGTGGAAATAATGACCTGCAAAGATAGATAAGTCATTAAAAGTTTATATGGACGGGTAACTAATTATTATAGTTAAATGTGAAGATGTATGTACTCGTACGTATTTGATAGACATTCAACATAATATAATTTTGTATAGAGACGTTATCAACCATATATTTTTTAAAACTAGATGTGACAATATTCATTACATCTTAATATCGAATGGATAATATTTAGTTTTTATAATATTATGTTCTTTTGCTATCGTAATTAAGTACCTATATTATGCTATGATAATATAATACTTTATTTATTGAAATTGAAATATTGATAAATAATTAATACCATCATTGTTTGAGTAAATTATTTATAAAAAATATATTGTCCTCAAAGGTAGGTATATTATATAAAATAAAAGTTGACAACAACAACTTAAAAAAATATAACAAAAAACTCAGAATACCTAGAAGGTTAAAAATCCTTTACCTCAGTGACTGCTTTTAAAACAAGTAGTTAACCTTCAGAAAGTTTCTTGGTGAAATCCCCCCAGCCCGCCCTTTCGTCCCGTCTCGGGAGCTCAAAGCTCGCCAATCTGAAAGTCCAACATTTCTGTGGCGACCCCGCGCGGGAATTAGAGAGGCAACTTTAAGGGTTCGTCTTAAGGCAGCCTTTAGACTAGATGGACGCAAAAACACTCAAATAGTTTGACTTAAATGTGATTTGATTTAGTGGCTAAGTGGTGGAAGCACTTGGCCGTCATGCCTGTATGTATATTAAATGCAAGTTCTGATAAACTGTAAATTATACAATCTGTTGATTAATTTGTTGGCAGTCATGTATTAAGAACTTACTATTTATACAATTTTGTAACCTACATAATTCTAAATATTTTGGTATAACAATATCATCAGCTATACAGTTATTTGAATCCATCAAATGGCTTAAAATGTTAATTGGTACATGTAAACTGTAAAT
Organism: Rhyacophila brunnea; assembly: GCF_057557595.1. Classification (NCBI taxonomy): domain Eukaryota; kingdom Metazoa; phylum Arthropoda; class Insecta; order Trichoptera; family Rhyacophilidae; genus Rhyacophila; species Rhyacophila brunnea. The sequence goes on from NW_028233350.1 coordinate 28,675,455, forward strand.
ATAATGAGATTATTGTAGGACATTTTTGGATAATAATATGTTCGGTATTTTAAATGAACTTTCCAGCACAATATAGACTGTTATGCTTTTATGATGTACGTAAATGAAACTCTCATGATGAAAATTAAAACGAATTAATATAATAGTCAATTGTAGGTAGATTTGCTGCCAAGTACCTATAAGTTTAGTCTTTCACCCGAACAACATTTCCATGTAGTGGAAAACTATAGCATATAAATCTCATGCTCTGATAATCTCCAGAAATGTGTACGGAAAGGACAGAGATGCTCAAATTGGTCCAACTAGCTGTTGGGCCCATCAGCCTGTCCCACTTGGTCGCCAGACATCTAAATTGCTTTTTAAAAATTTGCAGCCTCTTACTACAAACGTTATACTCCATATTATAGTGTTGTCTGTAACTATTGTTTTGGCTATGTAAAATAAAATATATTATTTGAGTCATTTATTGTTCGCATTCCCAGACGTAAATAACTGCTGATGCTTCACAACCAAATGTAAGGCCTCGTGATACGCACGATTAAAACTGAGTGTGGTGCGGGAGCGGGGCGGTTTGTTTTGTAGCGGTGTATGTTTGTGTTGTCCGGGATGGAGAGACAAATACCCTCCAAAGGTTGTAGTACTGTATTATAATTATATCACAAACATTAAATTTCATTATTATTATTTTACCAAAACTTGGTAAAACAAATCATTGAGTATCTTATTATTGATATATAATTCTGTTGTTATAATGTTATAATTGAAATTTAAACTGGGCTTTCAGCATTTATCAATACTATTATGCTCCCATTAGATTGATGAATAAAATAAATATACATATATAATATGATAGAATATTTTTGATGAATATATGAAAATGACAGTTATCTCTTCTGCAACGGTAACTTTTCATATATCCATAACGACAAGACGATTAACGGAACTAGAATTTAAGCCGTATTTACGTAAAAGTTATTCCGACCTTTTGTCTTATGTAAATGCAAACCTTTATAGTTTCCCGCTTAGATAAACATACAGGGTAACTACCAGTTTGCTGCATTCAAAATATTGCTCAATGTAAATCTTTGATTTGATCTGTACAAGGAATAAAATTAACCAAAAGATCGTTCCATACTCGTATTATAATTTTAAATCAAGTAGGTCTCTCTTATCAAGTCAGATGATAATATAATTGACCAATCAAAATTATTTAGTCCGTATATATTTTTTCTCATCAAAATCTACCATATCGATCAATAATTATGGTTAGTTGTAGCAAGCTAATTATACGAGGGTGGGTCAATAATTCCTTAGAAAAAAGCATTAAAACAGTTTTTATTTTTGTATTTTTTTTTTATTTCTCAACATAATCTCCTTGGAGCTCAATACACTTGGTTAGACGTTTCTCAATATTTTTTAAACCGTCAGAAAAATAGGTTTTCGGAAGGTCCTCAAAATAAGCATTTGTCCGATCGATGACTTCTTCATTTGAAAAAAAACGTTGTCCACTTAGCCATTTTTTTAAGTTTGGGAAAAGGAAAAAGTCACTGGGGGGGCTAAATCTGGCGAATACGGTGGGTGGTCGACCAATTCGAACTTCAATTCTTCAATTTTAGCCATTGATCGTAAACATGTGTGAACACGGGCATTGTCCTGATGAAAGAGGATTTTTTTCTTGTTTAAATGAGGCCGTTTTTCTTCAATTTTGTTTTTTAGCTGGTCCAATAAAGATGCATAATAATCCCCTGTTATTTTTTTTCCTTTTTCCAAATAGTCAACGAAAATAATTTCACGTGCATCCCAAAATACAGTAGCCATAACCTTACCAGCTGATTTTATGGTTTTCGCCTTCTTTGGACATGGTTTGCCTTCACAATCCACTGCTTCGACTGTTCTTTCGTCTCGGGAGTATAGTGGTGTATCCATGTTTCATCTACAGTCACAAAGCGATGAAAAAATTCATCCGGATTGCGTTGCATGAGCGACAACAGGGCTTTAGAGGCCACCACCCTATTACGTTTATTGTCGACTGTGAGCAAACGCGGCACCCATCTTGCAGAAATATTTTTCATGCCCAATTTGTCATGTAAAATAGAAATGACGCTACCTTTTGAGATCCCTGTAACCTCAATTGTCTCACTCAACTTTAATCTTCGGTCACTTAACACCATATCGTGGATTTTATTGATCATTTCTGGTGTAGTCACCTCTACAGGACGTCCTGAGCGTGGTTCATCCTTTGTTGATGTACGACCACGTTTAAATTCATTTAACCAGTTATACATAGTTGCAAGTGAAGGAGCAGATATGCCGTAAACTAAATCCAACTCATTTTTTATTTCCTTTGCTGTTAACCCTTTTATATTAAAATGTTTAATAACAGCTCTAACCTCAATTTTCTCCATTTTCCATTTTTCCATTTTCCACAAGTAATTTTTTTTTTAAATGTACGAGAAACACACAACAACCCGACCAATCTGATTGAAACTTCGCAGCATACTGAATCGGTAGTGCCGCTGCATGAAAACAAACCGCTTACAGTACTAGTCGCGCCACCTGTCGGCTTTTCTAAGGACTTATTGACCCACCCTCGTATATTATTTTTCTGAACACTTATAGTATAGTAATATTATATATTATCTAAAACAAAACACGAGTGTATACGACGGAGCTACGGGATGCTGGCATGAACTGGAAGGACGTAATAAGACTGGCGAGCTACAGGAATACTTGGAGGCGCCGTGTGGTCTCCATAATACTCCAACTAAAGGGCCGATATGGTTAACCACAATGAAATATTATGTTTTCTATCATAACTTAATTAATTAGGTATATTGAAGTTGTGATTTTAATTTAATCCCATGATTGGCATCCCGCAACCTTAATTCGATAAAAAAATATATACCAGTATATTCAGATAACAGTCAGATTGTTTTTATGTATGAGACATTATACATCATATCGTTGAATTACTAATAAAATTGATGTTTTTATTTATTAACCTAAACTAAACCATGACTAGATAACTATTTATAATAAACCTAATGCAAGTAATAATAGTGTACCTAACGCTTTTAACTAATTTTGCACACATTTACGAGTTCAATATTTGAACTTTCCAGTAAGTAAATCATTTTCACCAAGTCTACGTCATGCAGATGATAATAAAGATATTTATCGCACTACAAAACCGCAGGTAGAATATGAGTAAAATTGAATATGCAAAAAATACGACATTTAATATAGGGCCACCTCACACATATATTCCTATTTATGTGAGAAGTCTTTTACAGCTGTCAATAAAAAAAAACGAAACAGAGAAACCGAATGGATGTCAATGCAGCACCTCGTTTTTCCGAAATAACACTAAATTTATGGTTATCAAAAATATTCTAATTTAATTACTGATTGGTTTGATTATTTCAATTAACAATTTTTATTATATTTTTTTTTATATTCGTAATCAGTCTATTATAATATACGGTAACATTCTCTAAATGTTTTCTTCTATTTTTATCGGTCCGCTGGTGTAAAAAACTTTGCATTTACACGTATAAAATACTAATGTTTTCGATCATATTGTACAAAAGTTTCGTCCGCTCCGTAATCGACTAAGCTAGTTTTATATATTTTCATTCTCGTAAGAATCTAATGAACAAAATTGAAGGAATTCAATATACAGCAGTGAGAGCTGCCCTAGGATACCGTATAAGTACACCTAAAAATATTTTGCTAGCTGAGGCCAAACTCACTACGCTTCTGGAGCGCACGAAATTTCTATGCAATTGTTACTTAAGTAAAATGTTGTCTAATAAAAGCTCACAAACTTATGTCAAAATAAAAAAAATGTACAAAATATTTAATATGAGTAAGCACAAGCGAAAAAGAAAGAGGATCTTACGTTGCTGTATTGAAGACATAATGGCTATTAAAGATCAGTTTATTTCACAAAACAACTACACTCCATTATGTTATGATTATAAAACAACATTTACTCCAATTAATGCTAATACTGAGTTGGGCCATACTCTTCAAGGCTCTAGTAACCCGAAGTTCGAGGTGGATGATACTGTTTCCCCGGAGAATTGCTACGCAGTTTATACAGATGGCAGTAAAGTTAAAGGTTCCCCATCAGTTGGAACCGCATGTATTTGCCCGAAATTGAACTTTCAAATAAAGAGAAGCATTGATCAAAATGCATCTGTATTCACTGCGGAATGCATTGCTTTAAACGATGCATTGGACCTGGCTCTGGATCACACTAACAAAACATTCCTTATTTTTACAGACTGCCTTAGCGCCTTGCAATGCTTACAATTTCCAAAATTTGACGTAAAAACTAACTTTTATATCTTTGAAATAAAAAGAAAATACAATAAATTTATACAGTTAACCTTAAATAACAGTACAATCACATTCTACTGGATTCCTTCACATATTGGAGTTCAGGGAAATGAGAATGCAGACAGTTTAGCCAAAATGGCAACGAAAGAGTTGACTATAGAAAAGCTCCGTATACCATATACAGACTTTGTTTATTCTTTCAAAAATATAGCTAAAACCAAAACAGAAATATTAGTAAAAGAACAAGGCCAAACAAAAGGTAAAAAGTATTTTACCGAATATTACAGTGGTAAAGCAAAACCTTGGTATGCCAATAAAGGGCTTGATCGAGAAATCATTGTTACCGTGAATTGCTGCAGAGCGGATCACTACAGTCTTGCATCATCCCTTTATCGCATAGGGATAGTTAACAGTCCAAAATGTCTAAGTGGAAATGCCAATGAAGACCTCAATCACGTTATTTGGCAATGTCCACTCTATGACATACAAAGAAAAGAGCTAGTTCCAAGGTTGATAAAGAAGGGGTATCAGTTGCCTCTGGATATCGAGTTGTTTTTGACCGAGCCCAATATTGAGGTCTTTTTTATTATAAAATTGTTCCTTACCAAATGTTCTATTGATGTTTAAATATTATTATTGTTATTATTTATCTTACTGTAATCTATTGAAAAAATCTGTTATAAACATGTATATAATGTAACAGCTGAATAAGCCTCCATTGAGGCTTCATGGCTTTTAATGAAAAAAAAAAAAAAAAAAACTAACGTTACCAGTAGACATTATGCTACTAATTGTGGCCATTAACGTGATTCCTAAAAGGTATTTGTGTTCGAGCGCAAAATCTTGGGAAAGATCCTTGATTCAATATGTAAGGTTGTAATTTGGCGACATCAACATAGTGTGAGTATGAGCCAAGGTCTTTGATGAATCAAATTGATCAAAACCTAAAGACAACTCGAAGCTTGCCAGCGTTAGGAATGATCGACTGACGGAGTCTGCTTAAGGCAGCCATAGTCCGCTTAAGGCAGCCATAATCCACTTAAGAGCATACTTCAGTGAAACGGCAAATAATTTTCAACTATAAGGTGGGACGTAATTTCGCACGCGTTGCCAATCGGAGAGCGATAGTCGACCCGTGGGCACGTAAATTTGTTTTGTTATGGCGTCGGAGGAATATATTTTCAAATCGTGTAAAAATGACTAAAAATTGTTACGTATTTAAGTACTCGAAAAACAAAACATGTCGATGAATATATTATTATTATTACTAATACAACAATAAACATAACATTAAATGGACGCATGTTGACTTTTTATTTTTTTAAAGACAAATTATGTTTTGTTCGCCACGCGTCGTTTGCACAATCTCCGCGTCGCGTAGTCATGATCTTTTTGAGTTTTAGACCATGAAGTATAGCCTTAAGGCTTAATACTTCAGCTGGGGCACGGTCTAAAAAGATCGTGACTAGGCGATACGCGGATTATGTAAATGACACGTGCCGAACGTAATATAATTTGTCATAAAAATTAAACATGCGTCCATGTAATGTTCTGTTTATTGTTCTATTAGTAACAATAATAATATATTCATTAACATGTTTTCTTTTTCAATTAAATGGTTAACGTTGTTTAGTCATCTTTACACGATTTAAGAATTAATACCCCCGTCGCCATCACGAAACAAATTGACGTGTTCACAGCTCGAATTTCGCTCTCCGATTGCCAGCGAGTCTAAAATTTCGTCGCACTTATAGTTGAAATTTATTTGCCGTTTCACTGAAGTATGCTCTTAAGGCATTAGTTCCAAAAAAAAATTGTGCAGTTAAACTGACAGTGACCAATGTACGATTGTATTGTATATTAGCATCTCCATTGAGATAGTGAAATAAAACGTCACTAGTAGAAGTCTACATTAATAAAATATAATAATAAAAAGTGTTAAAAACAGAAATAACTAGTTTAAAAATACTTAAAATTTGTGATACAGATGGAATTACAACTGGTACTTAGTTCCGATACGGAAAGTAATAAACAGGTACAGTTCGGTTATGAGGAATACAGCGGCAAACGCATTTTGAAAATAGCCGATATACTGGATTATTTGTTAGGTTAACCTAACCAAACCTAACCTAATCTAACCCAAACTAACAAATAATCCAGTATGTCGGGTATTTTCAAATGTGTTTTCCGCTGTATTCCTCATAAGCGAACTGTACCGTAATAAAATGTCTATTAAAAGTTCATGAATACCTTGTGTAGATAACAAGACGTCGTACATCGTTGTATGCAAACTCTAATGACTTCCTTTGACCGTTCAGGTCAAGTCGCTGACTCAGGACTTACCGACCGTATCGACGAGTCGTTCGTTAGTCCTTTCTTCAATCTCCTACCATAATGTCAACAAACCCGGTATGTCTTGTAGTGGTTTTAGATAGATAGATTCTTACTACGATTGTCTAGTGCAGGGATGGTATACCTTGTCTGGAACAGGAATATTAAAAATTATTAGAGATATCATATTTACATTTTCTAAATTTTTTATCGTGAAATGCGCAACGGGTCTACCGATTTTAAAAACATTATTTTGAAGTCGATGACAGATGACCAAATTAATTTAAATCGCTAAATAATAGTTATCAATTATTAAATTATACGTACATATTATTATTATTTATTATTGTGGTAATTTCAGACAACAGAGAGCATTTTGTAAAGCATTAAACAGATTTATTGGAAGATTTTTATAATAAATTCTAGCCATTTGGATGATTTCATTAATTATTAACTGTAAAAATAATACATATATACGACATTTTTCTTGGAAGTAGTAAAGAAATGAATCAATCAATCGTTTTTTAATTCTTACATTATAGCTAGGTATAATATGTCAGAAAAAAGTTCCTAATAATTATTAGTAAGAATTTAAATATTTTTATGAATAGCCTTCAATTTTTTACCACGTTTTTTTTAGCTCGTATTCTTGTTTGTCCGGTGGTTGTTTATCCAGTACAAATCTTGGAATCGATTTTTAACTAACTTGCCGACTAGCTAGACATTTGAAACTTTCAGAATATATCAGAACACGATGCCAATGCATTCTTTTAATAGTTTTAGCCATCTTTAAGTAGTATTGAATTCATTTTCAGTTAATTCTGTTTTGTATGAAAAGTTGTTTCGGAAGAAATCCGTAATCCAATCCACTATTATAGGTTGCTAAGGGGGTGGTCCTAGCAACTAAATTATTAATATATACGTGCGTTACTATGGAAATCAAAATGACATTTCAGTATTCTATATTTGTTTGTTGCAAATAGCAAAAAAATGATTTGTTGACAATTGCCTTATTTGTCCTAAATTATTAATACACATAATTGTTAAGCTTATATTATTCAACAGAAAATTTAAAAACGTGGTATATTAAAAGTTCTTCTTATCTTGTAGTTATTTTACATAGTTATATATTATTATTCTAATTATTATTGGTAGATTAGTGTTATTGAACGAAATTAATTTTCAATGATTTACATTATCACATTAATTAGCTATGGTATAGGTATCTACTGCGGAATGAAGTTTTCACCTAGCTCCTGTCATAATTGTTGGTTTATTAGTCATTAGTTTTTTGCTGCCATTTAGTTTTAAGCTTAATTAAGGCAGCCCTACGGTCGCTTAGTTCACTGATTGACTGACATTCCTGTCAATTGCCATTTCATGAGCTTGGTGACCTCTATCACATTATTCTGCAGTTATTTCGCAATATACTCAGCATGCATCTTGCTACCCATGCTACGTTGAATTATTAAATAGTTTAACTATATTTAAAATACACGCTTCTAGATATTAAAATATAGTATATATTATGAACATTTATTTGGAATCATTTCCCATACTTTCTCAGTACCTACTCTATAAGAAACCTTACAAAACGCTATATCAATTCTATATAAATTTTCCTTTTATTTAATGTTAAATATCAAAGACACCAATACTATTTTGCTGTAGGTATAGCTATGTTATAATAAATACAATACGGTTTGATAAAATGTTAGAAGGTCTTCTCTTGCCCTAATGCCCCTTACGATAGACTATCTTATTATATATCCAACATTGTGGTATCACCTTCAAAACCGATAACATCTATACAAACTCCATCGGTATTTTAGGGTAAACGTTGGACCAGTAATATTATTTGTAGGAATCAATAATTTAAGGAAACCATAGATAAATGTTCAGTTTTCATATTTTAAATATATATTATTATTATTCTTAAATGGTGTTATTAATATTTTCTGTTAGTTCATAATTCAATTAAAGACGGTACTTCAGTGAAACGGCAAATAATTTTCAACTATAGGTGCGACGAAATTCCGGACTGGAACACGTCAATTTGTTTCGTGATGGCGACGTAATTCGAAATCGTGTAAAAATGACTAAAAAACGTTACCCATTTACTTGAAAAAGAAAACATGTCAATGAATGTAGTATTATTATTAGTAATAGAACAATAAACATAACATTAAATGGACGCATATTGACTTTTTTATGACAAACTATGTTTTGTTCTGCACTGCACGTCATTTGCATAATCTGCGCATTGCGTAGTCACGATCGTTTTAGACCGTGCCCCAGCTGAAGTATAGCCTTAAGTAAGTCAATTTAATTATATGTTTTAATTAATATTTTATTATGACATCTGTGGAAATACTATTTAAATTTAAATTAATTATTGTATTATGTTATCAAAAAATATGTATCTACTATTCATCACTAAATAGTAAGTGAATAGTAGATGAATTCATAGCCTTGATTTAAAATTTCCCGTTTTTTAGAATACTTACCCCAGTTTATCAACCGTAACCATAGCTCTTCATTTATTCTAAATAACAGTTTAATATTGATCGTTTTCTTATGGATGTCGGTCTTACTGTGATCGTACTATTATAATCGAATGGTGAGAAAGTCGAAAAAACTAATCAAAAATATGTTGTTGATACGATATAATAAATGTGTACTACTAGTTACATTGTTACATATGCGTGTGAAATATAGACTATCAATGTAAAAGAAATTGAAAATTTACGAGATGCGCAACGTGACATGGAAAAATGCATGTTGGGTATAACGCATGAATACCTCATATAAACAACTAAATTAATAATGCCGCCAATCTGATGAAATGGCAAGAGGCCTAACATGTAACTCAGTGCTCCATTGGACGAATTCATTCATACAGTGGCACCCAAGAGGTATTTAATGTTTCTAACACTTGCTTAATCGACAACTGCATTGTATGTATTGCAATGTATGGCAGCAAAGAACAAGGGACCAAAAACAGTAGAATGACCTTCAGAAGGTCTTCATCCAGATTTTTGATCTCGGCTGACAATGATACCGTCATAATATTATGTTCAAATAATCCATTTTAATAGTATCTGAAGTAGGTACGTTTTTTTCAAATGTACAATAATAAATGTACCCTTAATAATTAATGTAATCACTAAACTGTAATGCAGCTATTTTCAAACTGGGAGGCGCGGAGTGTTGCGAAGGGAGGCGCGAAAAGTTTCACACAATTAATGTAGCCACAGGTTTGCAGTTTGCAAAAAAATGCTTATTTTATAAAACGGCCGCTAGATATAAACTACATAAAACAGTCCTATTATAAGGTTGTTTGCAAACCTGTCTGAAAATATGGAGACTATTTTTATAATACCCCACTTCTATAGTAGGTATATTGTGAAGCGCGCTGGCTATCTCGTGAAAAAATGAAATAAAAGGGTGAAGGAACGATAATTTGGTTAAACTTGTCTATTTGGTGGGAATTACAAAAAAAATGAGTAAATAAATCAATGCAAGGACCACTAATGCATTTACTGGTTTAAAAAGATGAAGTGAAGGCATTCATAAAATATTGCAGCTTTGGAAATCAAAATTACAAAAAAAATAAGTTCGCCATGTTTCCACTTTTAAATGATTTGTGCGCCAGATACATTGAAGTAAACAAAAATCTATTTACTGAGTTCTTGGTTAGTTTGCTAATGCACTTTTTACGTTATTTTATTAATAATAAAAAAATCGCCTGTGGTGCTGCTTTATTTGGGGGCTGTTAAATATGTTAAGTATGTGGTTATGCGTTGCAATTTGATGTGATACCTATATGATGAATAATATACTTAAATGATAACCCCCGTGTATAATTTAGGAAACATTAGATTAGAGCACCACACTGCCCTTAACCTCAGCGATAGGTAAGTGGGCCCGCCAAAGATCCTGGCCTGGGGGCCCGCTTCAGGATGTGGGGCCCATGATAGACTGCATTTTGCATTTGTCAATGAACGATGATGAATTTGAATTGACTACTATTGAAATTGTTAGTCCTAATAAACAGGCAAATTCATCGCTTGAAAAATCAATATAAAGTAGTAAAACCTTGTTTATTTTTTTTCATTTTTGTATTAGTACATTGTTGACTATTGAGCCAATTGCCAAGAGCCATTGACCTAAAAAGGTGTCTGTATTATTTAATTAAATAGAGGGGGCAATAGAGGGGCCAAAATTAGATTTTTTAAAGGGAGGCGTAGTAACATAAAGTTTGGAAACCACTGCTGTAATGTTTATATTATTTTTATTATAAAACAGTTAAACCTATGTATCGTGTCTCGTTATAAAATTAACTTCAATTATTAATAAAAGTTATATTTCACTTGTCTCCATAATAATTGAACAAGTACAACGTGAGGTGTTTCATTCCGGATTACGATCACGAAGGCTTATAGGGAGCTTTACAAGGCTGTGCTGGAGGATTCAGGATTGAGTGGGAGTTAAAAAGGACATTTTCCGCGAATGTGGAAAACTTTATTGTACCGAGTTCACGTACGGGATTAAAAATTATGACTACCTCTTTATTATTTATAACTCAATGTAACGCGTATTAGGTTGTCTATCTGGAACGGATTTGGAAAATCTTTTTTTCACATAATATATACATTTATATTAAGACTTTATAATAAGATCGTACATAATATATTATTACAATTCGAACATTATATGTATGCATGCAGCTTGCTCACTTCTTATTTCGAATGCACATTCAAAAAAAATCTCATTTAGTCTGTCTTTCATTCAGATTACCAGCTGATTTCATCAGAAAATTAACTTGTGACAAGTAAACTTATAGTTACCACGGTTATCTTATTACACATCAGGCTAAAATATCATAAATCCACATAGGTACTATCTACAAGCAATAATTAAGTTTTGTTTTATTTTTTTAGTCGATTACAAGTTCTATTCGATTTCAACCTTCAGCAAAGAGATTTTTATGGGTGTTTTAAAAAAATAAGTCTGTTCCATCAACGCGTGCTATCCTAGCTATTATTAACCCTAGTAATGTAAATGCAGGTTCCTTTTTATATTGTTTTTTCATTGGCTCTTTAATCCGATGTGGATCCTGTCTGTATTTCGTATAATATATTTTTTTTTAACGATAAATGGATATTTACCACTTGCTCAACGTTTTCAGTCCATGTTTTGGGTACAAACACACATTGAAAAAACAACGTGTGAATATTCCAGACGGGAGTTTCTAATGCAAGATCCGCAACTTGACAAAATGGGTACGTTACCACTTAGTTGCCGCGGGCACTATAATTCATTGTTATAATAAAATTAATAATATAAATTCCGATTAATGAGAATTTTGTACTCTTGCATAAGATTTGGGATAGGCGTCTTGGCTTTGGCTTTCCAACATCTTTAGGTCCTATGGATGGTATTGCTAAATTAACTAAAATAATATAATATTTTAATTATAATTACATAGCAGTACCGCCCCGTGGGAACAGACATTGCTTATAGGCGGAAAATATTATGAAAATAATAGAATTTTTTACTGTATATTTCGTATAAATTAGATTTTTCCATCTGCTGCATTGACAAACTTCGACTTCAAATATGCATGTTAGATGTTTCGAGGCAACGAAGTCGGAGCGAAAAAGCGCACACTTCGTTCGGAAGATTATCGGTTAATAAAAATGTTTATTTCGAGAGATGTTTACAACTGAAGTATCCATCGAATGACAAATAAATTTTATATTATTTTACTGATTCATAATACTTAACATTTTGAAGACACGGTCTCAGACATTTGTCACAAAAACATATTATTTGAAGAATACGCATTATGAAATTAATAATTTAAAAAATGATTTAAACCCAAACTATATACGACGCTTGCTTTATAGTATATATATATATATATATACCATCGCATAGTATGTATTGGTCGATATTAATATACTATTTGGGAACGGCTTCATCGGCGAAGCCTTAATGATTCCTTAATGATAATGAACTCACAATCCCACTGTTTTATAATATTTAATCGAGAGTCATTTTAAAATCATTTACAATCGGTAGTTTAATTATTATGTATTCAATTATACGGCATTACGGAAATCGACAATCATCTCGGGCACTCCGATAATGCTGCCTTCGCTACCCGGAACTCAAGTCCCGAACAAAGGGCTCACAATATATTATTTATATTTTTACTTACATTTTTATGAGACCCTTACTGGTTGGAATATAACTGATAAAATTGTCTGGCGCAGCCTTTATTAATTATATAATTATACATGGTTGCGCTTTTTGCACTGGACTGTAATTTGAAGATGCTTGTGGATTACGGATCTAGGGGTAGGAGGGTTTAAACAGGATGCCAGTCACTGACCTTTGATGTTGAGAGGGCTGGCGCGCTGGAGCTGGTTATGTGTTCACGCACCGGTAAACTATAAACGGAATATCACTTTCACGGTATCACTTGTGTTTTGAGATAAATGATGATGAAAATTTCAGGGTGGATAGACGCGATTTTCGCTCAAACCGTATCAGATTTAGCGCAACGACGGTCGAACAGATGCATTTTGGATGAGTCACTTTGTGGTAGCTTTACGAAGTAACTGAATGTCACTCCCAATCACGGTTGACTCAAACCCGTAGCTGCTGGTCGTCTGGATTTGAGGTAAATGGGAAATATATATACATATTACTTAATTAGAATTGATAATAATATTTCATAACAATACCTACACAACCAGATAAATTTCTATTTAAGGTTGGTATGGGTCTGTAGAAGATTGGAAGATTATGAAACACTAGGTAGGTACTTATTAGTTATGTATGGAAGCACATGAAATATGTGAAATTATTAACATATTTGCATAAAATAAACAGATATTCCAGACGTAAAATAACTTCACAATAAAAATAATTCAAGTTCTTTCTCTTGTAGGTACGACTTTAATCAAAATGTCTTTAAAAAATCATACATATGCAAATAAAAATATTTGCCTTAAACAAACACGCAGATGCTCGAGTAATAATGCTGTTTTGAATATGCAAAACTGAACAAGACATTAATGAGAAAATGTCCTACACCGGCCCTGACTTTCGGTCTCATATACCTACCCCTCACCCATCTGAGTTCCCCTTTCACCGACCCAGCCGCGGCAGACAGAAATATGACGCCACGTATTTCACATATTGCATTCATATTTTACATAGTCCTGGAAAGTGTGCGCAGGATATCTGCATACGGTGGCAATGATACAGCGGCGTCCGTGATTAACGACATCTTTATAATACAAAAAACTAGCGATAAAATAAATAACCTCCATTAGATGACATACCAAGGTGTTGCTGCTTGTAATCGCCTTGAACTTATTTTATGTTATCCTGCATTCATCCCTATAGGTTCCTTGTTTTGAAATAGAATACATGTTATTAAAACTTTATGTATATGTCATAGAGGAGCATGCACAGAACTAAATAACACCAATTTACTTGCATGAATGAAAACACAATGACAGTAGCTAAACTGTTGGTAAATATTATTTCCAAATAAAATTACAAATTTCGCGCGCTTTTATTGACATTTGGTACCTATTAATTATTATTGATCGTTCTTTGATACCTGCCGATGTCCCTACCGAGAGTTTTTGTTAAATTATAATGAGTGCAATAGTTCAACGATGACGCGTAGTTGATTATAATGAAGCCGAGAGGTATTCGCTTGTTGACTGTGTTCACTATAAGATGTCAATAGAAAATTCACAGGTAACGAATGGCATTTACCATGTCTCTGAGATACCGTTTTGTCGCTACTTGCCCGTTTACTGCTGTTTTTTGCTGGCAAAAGTCACTCTCATTGCTGAAAATATTTAATGACGCTGACGCCGAAGCACGCAGCGCGTCTCTCGTACCGCACCCGAAGTGACTGACTAGTGGCGCCATGTATGTACGTATGTATGTCTGAGTGGTATCCGGTGACAACATATGTATGCACCAGTGGCGTGCGGTCCATTGCAACCTATTTTTTTGATAAATATGTACATACATACGTATTTTTATTATTTTTAGGTTTTTTTTAAACCGTGTTAAAGCAAAAAAATCAGTGTGAATAAAAAATAATCGATACTTTTTTAAACCGTGTTATTTCGAAACCGTGCAAAAAAGTCGTGCCAAAAGAGGATCGGGTGTATGTTGAAAGTTAAGTAGATAATATAATTTATTGAAATTATACTGGAATGTAGTAGAAATGAAGTCAGCCGCCGCGTGATCGAGGTATACCAACATACCAATATAACAGTCGGCCATTTGCAATACTTAACGTCAACAAAGGATCGTCACAGTGATAATAGTTACCTTTTGTATAATTTATTTAGTGATATAAGTTAAAGTGTGTAAGAATGTAAAAATAAACCAGCGGCGCTCCAATAATTTGTTTTGTTCACGCATCGATTTTTGTTCAGTAAAATTTATTATTGAAGATGAACAAAATTCAAATTCGAGTACCTACTGTAAATATGGTTGGGTTGGAATTAGTTTTCAGTTATCTACCATGCATAGCCACTGCCGACTAGGTATGGGTGAATAATAACTGACAAATCAAATTGAGGATAAATATCACTTATACCTAACTTGATTTCCCAATGCAACATTTTTTTCCACTCGATAAAAATGCACAAGACTGATACGTAGGTAAGTATATCGCAAAATACGCGCAGGGGAATGAATAGATTGAATTACATTTACAGAATGTATGCCGATCAGTTATTACGTCAATCTCGTATACAGATCAACGTTCACTTTAAATGATTTGCCAATAAATTTGTCTGAATATCGTTTCATGAATACATTGTGTCGGAAAGCGAGATACTTTCGTTTATAGGGAGTTGATCTTTTATACCTAAGTTTTCCAAATTTACAACAATCTGGTAGGTATCCCTTTAGCGACATACATGATCCACTAGTATAAGTTGCCCGCCGAGAGAGGGTACCACATGCTGACATTTGACATATTATATTATCATTCAATATTTTTTTTTATACCGTGGTGAGCTTTGTTCTAAATTCGAACACCGGACGAATTATAATGGTATCTATATCATGGCCTCCAAAACGGGGGGGCTGACAGGGCTCTAGCCTGGGGGCCCGGGCTCTGGGGGAGGGCCCGCGTGGCGCGTCTACCTTATATAAGTGAGATAAACACACATCACAGATTTGCTCTAATGGTAAAAATGGTAATGGTTTCTGTAGTGTAGACCGTTACTTTTAACCTTAGCGATAGGTAAGGGGGCCCGGCAAAGATCCTGGCCTAGGGCCTCGCTTCAGGATGTGGGGGCCATGATCTATATACTTGCGTATCCTAATTAGTTTTGTTCAGTGAATTCAATTTTTTTCCGTTCATAATCAGATTTGAAACAATGTTTGTTTGTATGTATTCCTGAGCTGCCAATAGAATATTTTCATTTCATATTCAAAAATAATCATAATCAGATTTACAACCATTTTTATTTTTATGTATTCCTGAACTGCCAATCGAATATTTTCATTTCAAATTAAAAAATAAAGATTTTTTTCACATTTCAATGACATTTCATTTTATTATTTTAAAAGTTATCTTTTATATTATTTATTATTATTATCTTATATTATTTACAATATTCTACTAACTTGGCAAACTGCGCGAATCGTTGATGCACTAACTAGTGTATTAAAAAAGTGTAACCGCACCAACGGTACGCGTACCACCGTTTTGAAAACTCCGCTTTATTCGTATTCTATTTTTGGCTCGAACACGTGTATAATAAATAAACCATGGTTTATTAATTTATGTGTTGAATTAATCTTTTGGTTGTGAAGAGCGGATATTGTGATACTGTTCGAGATAACTGTTTTATAAAAAAAAATACTCGTGTCGTACCTACAATTTTTATTAAATCACCTTCGTCATTCAAGCATCTTATGAATTTAATGTTACTATAACGTATATATTTTTATTCTTATCCTCTGTTTATTCTAAGCCTTTTTGCGAAATCATTGTGTGTAGTTTAAAGCGAGACTAAATCCATCATTAACGTTTTATGTTAGTATGTCAAAATCGTATTAAGTATATATTTAATTTTTTTCCACCCCTATCGGTCCATAGCTTTTCAACTTCATTATTAATGCTGGGAAGTAGTCCGATAATTAGATTTGTTTATGACGTTTTTTTTATTTAAAAAGAAAACAATTGCAGCGGAATACGATATATTATGTACTAAGTTAGTAAGCTTTTGATTAAATTACAATTAAGTCATCCGCCCCGGTAAATAGGGCAAGGTTAACTGCTGATTGTTCGCCGTTCCCGGTGTGCTGTATGACAACAAACACCAGGCTTCCTACCTGAGCATGATTTTTCGGAAAGTCGGCAGACCATTTAAATAAAACGTTTGTAACAAAACATACAGATGATTTCACATTGATAACACTTCTACTTAAATCAAATTAAGTATAGATATAGTTTTTTCGGCTAACTCCCTACATTTAGGCTTTTACACTACATTTAGATATTTAGGCATTTAGGCTGACTCAGTATTTTGAGGGTTTCCTTTTATCCATTTAGTTAATTTTGGGTAGCGCTATATAATAGCATTATTGTCCACTCGCCAAACGGCGTATCATAAAAATAATGGAAACATATTATCTCATTACTTCCTGAGCTAGAATATAATACTGGCAATACCTACATATTATACATGAGTTATTATTGAAAATTAAACATTAATATTATAATATACAAATAAACGATAACGTAATTGTCGAAAAATATTGTCATTATCTTCAATATACCCTCACTTATTTATTCATTTTCCTGTGCTTGTGCATATTTTCTAACATGCACCATTCTATCCCCGCTAATTTATTATGATTTTGAACATCTTTATATTGAGGTTCCGTAATTCATATGTGTATTAAATGTAAGCACTGATATAATGAATATTTATCGGACTTAATACGAGGGTGGGTCAATAATTCCTTAGAAAAAAGCATTAAAACAGTTTTTATTTTTGTATTTTTTTTTTATTTCTCAACATAATCTCCTTGGAGCTCAATACACTTAGTTAGACGTTTCTCAATTTTTTTTAAACCGTCAGAAAAATAAGTTTTCGGAAGGTCCTCAAAATAAGCATTTGTCCGATCGATGACTTCTTCATTTGAAAAAAAACGTTGTCCACTTAGCCATTTTTTTAAGTTTGGGAAAAGGAAAAAGTCACTGGGGGCTAAATCTGGCGAATACGGTGGGTGGTCGACCAATTCGAACTTCAATTCTTCAATTATAGCCATTGATAGTAAACATGTGTGAACACGGGCATTGTCCTGATGAAAGAGGATTTTTTTCCTGTTTAAATGAGGCCGTTTTTCTTCAATTTTGTTTTTTAGCTGGTCCAATAAAGATGCATAATAATCCCCTGTTATTGTTTTTCCTTTTTCTAAATAGTCAACGAAAATAATTTCACGTGCATCCCAAAATACAGTAGCCATAACCTTACCAGCTGATTTCACGGTTTTCGCCTTCTTTGGACATGGTTTGCCTTCGCAATCCACTGCTTTGACTGTTCTTTCGTCTCGGGAGTATAGTGGTGTATCCATGTTTCATCTACAGTCACAAAGCGACGAAAAAATTCATCCGGATTGCGTTGCATGAGCGACAACAGGGCTTTAGAGGCCACCACCCTATTGCGTTTATTGTCGACTGTGAGCAAACGCGGCACCCATCTTGCAGAAATATTTTTCATGCCCAATTTGTCATGTAAAATAGAAATGACGCTACCTTTTGAGATCCCTGTAACCTCAATTATCTCACTCAACTTTAATCTTCGGTCACTTAACACCATATCGTAGATTTTATTGATCATTTCTGGTGTAGTCACCTCTACAGGACGTCCTGAGCGTGGTTCATCCTTTGTTGATGTACGACCACGTTTAAATTCATTTAACCAGTTATAAATAGTTGCAAGTGAAGGAGCAGATATGCCGTGAACTAAATCCAACTCATTTTTTATTTCCTTTGCTGTTAACCCTTTTATATTAAAATGTTTAATAACAGCTCTAAACTCAATTTTCTCCATTTTCCATTTTTCCATTTTCCACAAGCAAATTTTTTTTTTAAATGTACGAGAAACACACAACAACCCGACCAATCTGATTGAAACTTCGCAGCATACTGAATCGGTAGTGCCGCTGCATGAAAACAAACCGCTTACAGTACTAGTCGCGCCACCTGTCGGCTTTTCTAAGGACTTATTGACCCACCCTCGTATCATAATCGCAGCCAACCTAAAGTCTGCTGGATCTATGAAATAATTAATGCGAACATACGTGGTAAAGTAAGACCATTATGAATCGAGTTAAATTTGAGTAAGTATACATTTCAGAAGTCTAAGCGATGGTGCCCACAGAACGCGTCGGGCGCTGCACTCAAAATTTCTACAAGTGGCGCACAAATCATTGAAAATACAACGTAATCAAATACGCCAGCGCCCACTGGATATGGCGATGCATTATACGCGCGCGCCGCATGAATCATCGTTTTTTCGCGAATCACCGCTTCTCGGCGATACGAATGAAAGAAAATACAATGAGTCCATTCATTGAACACAGCGAGCAAAAACATGCTGCGCGAGGCATCGTCGATCGACGGGCGGAAAGCAATTATTTAATTACAGAGAAGTCATTGTTTTATTTTATTGCGTGTTCAGTTTATCGCTGGTTGAATAATGTCATCGTAAATTTTAATTACAAGCCCCGAAATAATATAATATTTTTATTGCTTTGTTATGAGAGGCGCTGTAATAATATTTATTTTGTGCTGCTTGGGCCGCTTATAACATAGGTGAAGGGTAATGCGCGGGAAGAGACGTGTGATTATGGATATGAATAAACACTGCATTCGCCGACTTCGCGCGCCCGACGCGTCTGTGGGCACCATCGCTTAGCAGTAAAGCAGTGGCAAGTAACTGAATGAAAATGACTGTTGTGGATGATCCGTATTGTCTTTAATAAATCCTTGTTCAAATAGAAACTATTCTTGCTTTAGTATGAAACTATGGAGAGCAATTTTATTTAACAGTGCAATATTGTTTCTAGGAGTGGCGTGTATCCATAAATAAACAGGTAACCGTTTCAAGGTAACTGTGTACCTACCTATTTGATATGCAATGGTCGGCACATTACAATATTTTCAACACCATAACACAGCCACCTTACCTCTATGGCTCTTCTGGGGGACACTTATTCCCTTTTATTGCGAAGGCTTTTTAGTGCGGCTCTTAAATATTTAAACTATACTTGAAAATTTAAAAGCAGGCCCCTCACGAAAAAAATTGCAAAAATAGAGGACAACCGTAAAAATACTAACATAACGGAGGGGGCGGTCGGGAAAGTCCCTTTCGACTACCAGTGACAGGGCAACAAAAGGACGTGAGATATGTTTTTTAATATGACAAAAAGGTTTTCCGACCCGAAGTAAGACAATAAAAATAATTATCATTTCGGAAAACGTGCTGTCACTGGCAATATTTAAGGTTAGAAATATTTAACCTCAAACTTAAATTTGCTACCGTTTTAAGCAAACTGTGCTGTGATTTAATTTCTAAAATGAATTTAAGCTAATACATCATAATGTATTTACATTAATTATTTTCAAACATGCAGCATTGTCACAAGCAAGACATTAAATGATTCTGAAATTATTTAGCTAAACAGTGTTCACTACTAATCTAATTCAGAATTTTATATTACCTATACTTATATATTTAGATTTATATATGGCATTCAATGTGATAATTATGAAGTACATACTTCAAGAGATTGTTTTTCCATAGCGACTAATTATTCTAATTCACTTTTAGTTTGGTTTTTTGCGAACGTGGCTGGTATGACATACGTGGTACCTATTAGTCTTTCAATGATAAAATGTCTTATGGAATACGCAAATATTAAAATAATAATAAGTTTGCTTTTTATGACTGATTGGTGTTTTTGGGCCTGGTCAAAGTCAGTCGACGCCTTAGATTTTCAATTTATTCTCCTCTACAAATCATTCTTAATGTATTGTCCGGAGATTTAGATAAGTAGAGAAAATAACTAGCACAAACTTGGAACCACTGTCTAGCAAAACGTAAATAGCTTGAATGAAATAAGTCAGGACTGCAACAGGTTGAAGGAAGTTGTGGAGTAGACCAAGACTTGCGAAAGATTGTAAAGCTTAGAATGAAAAAGAAGATTATCCGCCACCCATCTAAACATATAGAGTATATTATGCACGAAGCTTTCCATCTAGCGGTAAACCATACTAAGTATGACATGAGATAAACTTACCAAAAAAATACAATATTGATGTAATTTTAAATTTGATTAAATAATACATACCTACGTAAATATGTACTGTTTCTGATGTATAACAATGAATAATTTATCTGTTTGTGATATTGTGTCATATTTTTTTTATAAAAACTAAAATTAAAATTGTCAAATTTATAGTGGTTTATTTACAGTGTTATAGTACGCATACACGTAAATTTATTCATATCTATATAGCACTGTTCGACAGAGACAAAAGTAATTGAGTAAAGTGCTCGGTTTCACCATTGCCAATAAATTATTGCGTTATTCGTCACAAAATAAACACGAGGAGCTTTTCATTTGCTAGTTTCAAATTTGACAAAAAACGTGATTTTATTTCTGTCAAATATTGTCAGTGAACAATACTTTGAATTGTACATTGTCGATTTCAAATAGTGCTAATACGATGAAAAAAAAATACAGGAAATAAAATTCCGATACAGTTATTATTGTTGATATATTTGTATATATCTAAGCTCATGCAGCGTGTCCTATAAATTTTATGCAGAACTGAAAGTCACTATTATAAACTTTTCATGGTAAATTATTATTATTGCAAGCAATAACTTTAGTATGTATTCTAGAGTGCAAAATTAAGCAAGTCGTATTGAAATCAAAGTACCTAATTCTTATTTACTTCACCCTATTATGTTCCAGCACCGAAACAATAATAATTGATAAGCACATTGTGGCACCTATTCCATGCCTGGTCGCACATTGAAACTCGTCCGACTGCAGCGTGTTGAATTTGTCGATGTGATTTTATTGTCGTTCATAAAACACATCGCACCGTGAGTGTAAAACCAAGGCATCTGAAAAAGACATATTTTGGATATATTAAGTCTTCGTTTTGTTAGGAGAAATAGAGTTTCTAAAAAGAACCATAATATTTGGTTTATATCTACATTTATATTGCATGTTCTTTCAGTTACTTCACTTTGACATTATCAAGTTCACGACTTTTGCAGTTGTTTTGCATTTAATCTCGAAATTGAAAAATTTGCAGATGCCTTGGTTTTACACTTACGGTGCTACATGTAATTTAATGAGCTACCGCATACAGCGTATAGTCAATATTTTTTACATTTTAATAATTGAAGAATTACATTCGTTGTATTATAAAAAAAAACTTAATTTTAATTCTAAACTTTTATAATTTTTACTATTCATATGAGTTGTATTTTACACCCCTTTTACATGAACTATATACAATATTAAAAAGAATGCAGTAGATGCGTGAGAAAGTGTAATCTATGACAGACAGCGCTCTGATTTGAACGCTAGGTTAGGCGGCATAAATAATAATCATGTTTATGTCGTACACCTGTCTACATTGTATCCAAAGAGATTGAAAATCCCGTTACATCAAAGGGATTTTTATGTCTATCATATTTTTTTTCTGATTATGATTATAATATCACTCACTGTCTTGGTAAACAAAGGTTCGAGCAAGTAGCTATCATCAATTTTTAGTAAAAAACAGAGAAATTCATCAAAATCCATTCTGTAGACACCCATACACTCCGATTCGGATCGAACGTGGTCATGTACTTACTCAATAATCACAATTTTATTAGTTATAACGTTAAAAGTATTATATAATAAGTTAGTAAAAACACACAACATTCAAAAAATATTATTACAACGTTTTTTATTATTATTATTATTTCACGTTTTTATTAGGTCGTATTCCTGTTTGTCCGGTGGTTGTTTATCCAGTACAAATCTTGCAATCGATTTTCAACTAACTTCCCGATTAACTAGACATTTGAAACTTTTAGAATATACCAGAACACGGTGCTAATGCATTCTTTTAATACTTTTAGCCATCTTTAAGCAGAATTGAATTCATTTTCAATTAATTCTGTTTTGTATGAAAAGTTATTTCGAAAGAAATCCGTTAAAAGTAAAACAGTATTATTGGTTGCTAGGGGTCTGGAGTCCTAGCAACTAAATTATTAATATATTCGCGCGTTACTATGGAAATCAATATGAAATGTCAAAATGACATTTCAGTATTCTATATTTATTCAATATTTCTATTAAGTACAAATTTTTTGATCGTTTAAGCTAGTCAAGTCAAGTTTATATGATTCAACAGAAAATTTAAAAACGTTGTATATAAAAAATTCTTTTTATCTTGTAATTATTTTTAATCAAAAGCATTTAACGTAAAACGCATTAATGAATATTTATCACTAAATTTTAAAAGCTATCACAATATAATACATTACTTAGCTATAATCGGAGTCTTAAGCGAGGCAGGGGTAGTAAACCATAGTTGTAACTTTATGGAATCGGTGGTGGTGGTTGTGGTCCGCCCTCTGCGACAATCTAATTGGCGCCCCCACACTATTGCGCCCTGCGTTCCGAACACCTCGTGCCGTCTATATACATACCTACACGTTGCTCTGCAACACTCTCCTGTGCAGCATTTTATTATTAAATTTCGCTTTAATATTAATGTATTATCGTCTACATAAGCAAAATGGACACTTATGTTGGTATTAAAACATTTTAGTTACGTTCAACTTTATAGTTGTTTTATACGAAATATTTTTTTATTGAATGGTAAATGGGAAATAAAAAGTAAGTTAATAAAATAATCTCATTAAATCAATTTGACGAACATTGCAGCAAATAATAATCGTGAGGTTACTGCCAAAAGTTGGTCTCTGGTCTGGTTGGAAAAGTCTCAAAACCATGTTATGGAAAATTGAAATATGAAGTTTGTCATGGATACAATATATATTAGGTATATATATAGGTACAAATAATCCGTTGTTAACTCTAAATACCTAAATTATCGACCTACCAACTTTTGGTAGCAACCTTACGGATATCGAATATCGATTAATAATTCAAATTAAATTATCATATACTTATGTAATTTCAAATCGTGCAATATTTCTCTTCGCCGGATAAAGGTTATGTGAAATTATTTAAGAAACGTGCTCATTTTTTCCCAAAAATATTTTTATTTAAACTAGGATAGTTGAAAGCACATTTTACTTTTGCAATATCATTTAATTTAATAATTTTATGAATGATAAATACTACAATAAATACAATTTAAGATACAGTAAACAAAACAAAAGATTATATTTATATTATATACCTATATATATACATTAAAATATGTGAAAAACGTCTCTTATGTAGTCAATATAAAAAAATCGGTGTGTACTTATGTATGCGCGTTAGAATTTATACTTCTTTGGCGTAACAAAACAAAAACAAAACTTGTGATAACCTAGATTCTTCGACTAGCTCTTTATTATCTTGTTAAATTACACACTCAAGAAAAAGGACCGCTTATTGGAACGGCGTTGGTTTATTTCTATAAACTTTAATTTATATTACCTACTCAATTATATAATGGTTTCTCGTTGTTTTTATTTTTAAAGTAACAACTGTCACTCTGACGTTTAATAGTTTGTTTACGTAAGGAATTGCAAATGGCCGATAATAATAAATTCGCTGCCTAATTAACGGAACAATTCTAAACTATAATATTATACTGTATAATCGTCACGATAGTCACAGTATAGTATCATACTGTGGCGTAAAGGCAGTGCGTTCGGCTGACAATCGAACAATCGGTGGTTCGAATCCAATCGAGTGCGTTTATTTATGTGTGAAAAAATAAATAATGTGTTACATATCACACGCCAAAAATACACTCTGATCTGATTTTCTAAACACGCCTAAAGAAGTATAACTTCAATAATATTTTTGACAGATTTTTTTCGTAATTACGTCCACGCGCAGGGTTAATTATCACTACAGAAAGCTCGTCCAGACACGACTCAGCGATATAAAACAATGAGGCGACAAGGGACGCAGACTGCATAGACACGAGTCCGGGGAGATCTTTCTAAAGGACGAGTCCGCATTCACTAGACAAAATTCATTTTGCTCGCATTCCTAGACACATTTAACCAATTACACCTGCTAGAGAGTGAAAGTTTAACGAAGGTTAATGTGTTATATGTATGTTCGTAGTTTCTGCGGAAACTTCTACATTTTAGCTGAACAGAACACGACAAGATATCTTTTCCTTTCTATTGGGTATAAAGTGAAACCACGATTCTACGATTTTCAAGGGACCCTAGAAAAAAACGATAAATGCGGGATACCAATATAAAATTTAAGAAAAAACAAAGTCGTTTTTCTCCTGAATTTTTTGACGCCTTGAATTATTTTCAGTTTCTTTCGCTTATGGAACTCGAACGAGCGGAGCTGTTTGCCAGGGTCCGTCCTCACACGGGCCCAATTGGTCATGGAGATCTGATAGCAACCGAGGCCAACATTGCGGCATTTGAGAAATTTGCAGCGTCGTATGGGGAGCGGGATAGTCCCGACTCCTCTATAGACTCATCCATTTCAATTCGTGACACTCAGTATGCGGGTACACAGGGCGCTTAACGTCAGCGGACAGCAGAGCCAGTTCAAAAAACAAAAAAATCTTTCTTAACTTTCTTCAGTCCCTTGCGGCTCCGTCTCGGGACGGAATGAGCACTTAAAATCACTTCTTTCAGACACGTTTAAAGCGTCATGGAAAGCGGCCGTGCATATCCACGGCTGTGCATATATGACGGGTGGTGGTGGGAACTTTAACGTAGATAGAGTTATAGTTTTCTTCATGGGGGCATTTCAGTTGTGACTTATAAAAAAATCGTGGTACAGTTCGGTTATGAGGAATACAGCGGCAAACACATTTTGAAAATAGCCGATATAATGGATTATTTGTTAGTTTAACTTAACCAAACCTAACCTAACCTAACCCAACCTAACCTAAAGTAACCCAAACTAACAAATAATCCAGAATATTGGGTATTTTCAAAATGTGTTTTCTGCTGTATTCCTCATAACCGAACTGTACCAAAATCGTGATGCGAGATGCCTAGGCAAGCCTGAGCGTCGACCGACTGGACGGTCTGTAATTGTCTGTAATCATAAACAATTCTACAAAAGCGAAATAAAAAATATTCAACCAAAACGGTCAATCGGGGTAATATTTGTGACGGGACCGTAATATTTAGACGATAGATCAAGAAAAACGATAAATCGGGGAACGGTCAATACGGGATTATTTAATATTGTTCTTATGGGTGTTTGGCGGGACTTTCAAAAATGAACGATCCGTGCGGGAAAACGATTTATGCGAGAACGGTACATCGGGGTTCCACTGTATGTGTATGTGTGTTCTTTTAGTACATAACATATTTATTTACGATTAGGTAGTTAGTGGATCAAAAACGGTAATGGTAGGGGCCATTAAATTTTAATACGTATATCAGAAAATTGCACAATTATGAAATAGGTGATTTTAAAACTGTATGCGAGAGGTAAGCCACGATACGAAATCAAAATTCTGTGAAATTGAGTTATTACTACGTTTAAATTTAACTTTTAGTGCTTTATAACGTGGTTAATAGCAGAAACTCAGAAAGAAAAATACTAAAAATACCGCTTTAGCTATTAATAAACCTGAAGACAAAAAAAAAATTACGACAAAGAACACAAAATAAAAAATCCATATTAAAAATAAATGTAGGTGTAATAAATACCTGTTTTTAAATCGGAAAAAAATACTAATTTTCCTCATGCAAAGTTGTCAATATGAACTTACCATAGTTTACATTTTGCTTACAGAAATTATCTATCATCAACAGGTCAGTGCGTAAGGCACTAGTTTCTCATCGGTGGTCTCAGGGTTTGAACCCCGATGAGGTTTGTTTCTATTACTGCAATACTATTTCATTTCACTACTATCATTGAGCTATATGACCCTTGTAGTGTTAAAAAGGGAATAAGAAATACTAAGATCAATAATGATATTAAGCAGTTATATACCAAGCTTTTTTGCGCTAGAAACCCTCTAAAATCCCGTAAAATTTTCTAAACTTCTAAAATATAAGAAATTTAAAATATGGACCAATAATATGTATTGTTTTTTACTTTAATCATTAGGTACCCAAAGTTTTTGGTTTAGTTATTAATATCTGTATATATTAAATGTTTTATTTATTGTCTGTGGTGCAATACTATAATATAAGCGTTGGATTGCCTCAAAGTTCATAGAAAAATTTAAATAAAAATTTGTTTTCCGCAGATTAAGATCATCTTTTGAAATAAATTGTAAAAATGTGTTCTACGTAATTGACACGGCTAATTTTAATTATTTAGTCATATTTAGGAATGTCTATCGGAAAAAAAGAAAATTCGAATAGCCCAATTTATCATAAATTTATCAATCATTCATCTCTAATGATGTGTTTGATTATGAGAACTAAAAATCATTATTTTGCCTGAAGCTTCACACTGCTTTAATTCGCCATTCATCATTATCAGTAGAACTCTAAAGCTCTAGAATAGAGCTAAACATTCTCTCAACCTAATATATTATGCATGTTATGGTTCCAAGCACAGACTGAATAAAAAAATAAGGTAAATTTTCCACATGCAGAATTAGAACTCTCGACACATGGCACCCTAAAAAGGGAAAAAAGACATTTTACCACCCTCCTATCACAGGTGTCCTAATTTAAAACCTGCAGCTTGTAGCTAATGTGTGTTTTTACCATTTTAACATATTTTAATACTTTCATAAACAAACATTTACTTACCTGCGCAAAACATTCCAGGAGTAACAATCATATAATTCATTGCTTTTATCCTCTCAATATATTCAATGTTGTACCGAACAATGTAATAATTCACAGCAGTTTATCATGTTTATATTGTGTCTATGACAACAGAATGCGGAATGAAACCTGCCCTTGTACTGCGCCTTGTAAGCATTTCGCCGCTTAGTCTCTCCAACTTATCTGCATGGATTGCAATGTTAACTGTTTCCACGAGATACACAATGGGTGTAGATTGTGAACTGTATGCTAACTGAAAGCTGATGACTTAAAGTTTTCGAATTATTCAATACTTGACTAAATTATTATACCTGCAATACTTAATAGCTTGTAGTGATTTGATAGTAGGTACCTAGGCGTATCCTTTATTTACTAACATCAAAAAGATTTTCATTTAATAAATAATGTTGAAGGAAACATTTTAGTATGTACATAAATAAAGTCATATAGTATTTATATTGAAAGTGAGTGCATCAAAAATAATACTAGTTTTGTGTGTTATTAAAATGCAGTAGGTAGGTACCACGAAAATATTTTTCGGAACGTTTTTAAAGATATTTCTAGGAACAATTGATGTTTTGAGGGTTGAGCGAATACTACTAAAAGTTCTAAATTTTATTTATAATACTAAGAAAGATCATTTGACAATGATGCCTAATTACCAGATAATGACAACAGTTGTTATATTATTTATTTTATTTGCTGTTTTAGTTACATGTTTCAATCTTATGTGGTGATTTGAAAATATCTCCTATTTCATTAAAAAATATAAATATGTATTAAGTCACTTGTCTGTAGGTACTCAATTAATTCCCATGACAACAATTCTGATATTCCATTATACAAATTTTCTCAACTGTTTTTCGGCACTTTGAGATAAAGTTCTGCCGAAGTCATTGTATTCTTATACCTAATACATGTAGGTATATATTATCTACCTACTGATGTCATTTTAAAATTCATAGTTTTATGTAACCCACCAATTTTAAGTGTAGGTACTTATTTATTTTAGATTTCAGTGCAATTTTATAGTAGAGAATGGGGTGTGAGATTTTTTTTAAATGGCATTTTGAAGCTAGTGGGGGTCACAGAGGGGTGGAGAAGGGCTCAATGAGAGGGGCTGGATGAGAGGTTTGTGTTTGTGTGATTATGGATATATAGATAAAGTAGCGGCTCACAAAAATAATTTCTAGATTAGGTTAGCTTCTGATCGGTAGGGTTATAGGATCGAACAGTGTGATTTAATCCAGACTATACAGCAATGGGTTGAGAATTGAGTTACTAAGTCACAATATATAAGTACTTACTTCTACACTACACCATGTCATTTAGCCATCATATATTTTTTCATACAAACACATTCGTGGATAAGTTTAATATTCTAAAGCAATACCTAATAGTTGCAAAATTATCTACATATACTTCTATTCCAGTTAAATCACAAAAAACTACGCGTCTAATGAACTGCAAATATAATTACAATTTATTATTCTATAATACGATATCCGATTGGCGAAATAAAAATGACCTTAAACACATTCTAATTATATGAGAAATTTTAAAAACTATTGTTTAATAGTATACTAATGTTGGCTGATGTCAATTATAACTCATTATTGACAGTAAATAAATGGTCTCGATTTGATATTATTTAATGAACATATGGTCGAATAGTATTAAATTTACAGAATAAACAAAAAATACACGTGTAAATACACAAACAGACTTTGCATTTAATGGTCTCAATCACAGTTCAATAATGAATTCTTGCGATCAAGCAACAAAAAAATGTTATCAAACTTATTCACTATCATCAAATTCACGAAAGTATTAATTCGTTAATCTCAAGTTTACACCAGTGTTAACCACAAAGTTTTAAGTCCATTAAAGTTTAACCTTCAAATAAAAAGCTAATCGTCTTTCTTAAACAGCCGTTTGTTGAAAGATGTTTCCGAAGACAAAGTCACGATCTGCGATTTGTCTCAATGTTTTTACAGGATCAGCACATTAATTGCATTTCAGCGCTGCTTCGTTGCACTCCTCGCCGCTTGGGGTCGCGTCGGGTCGTTGCATTTCCTTCGAGATGCACTCTTTGCTGAGACTTAGATGCAATAAGCGATGAAAATCTAGTTATAAAATATAAAACATCCTCCACCACATAAATAGTATGTAAAATAATGGATATTTTCTATGAAGACTTGTTGGGTGTTGGTACACTTTTATTTCATAGAATACT
Organism: Rhyacophila brunnea; assembly: GCF_057557595.1. Taxonomy (NCBI): domain Eukaryota; kingdom Metazoa; phylum Arthropoda; class Insecta; order Trichoptera; family Rhyacophilidae; genus Rhyacophila; species Rhyacophila brunnea. Next base: position 28,705,413 of record NW_028233350.1, read on the forward strand.
AGCTGACCCGGCAAACGTTGTTCTGCCACATAAATTATTTCTAGTGAATATTTTGGTTGTTAAATAAAAAATAACGAATGTATCGTAAGTGTGTGGGGATGGGATCTATGACAGAAAGAGGAATAGAGCGCTGTAGACGATGACCGCCGATAAAAACAAAAAAAACATCAACCATTCATTTTCTCAATTCAAAATGAGTAATGATGTTCATAATGAATGAATTACCTGTGACAGGATCTCGTTATTTAATGTTTATGCAATATCCGTCTTGTCCCTTCCAGAAAATTAGCGGATATTGGAGAGCGTCGTATGATCGGTGTGTGTCAGCGATGAACTCCAGATTATTGTTTCTTCTTTGAATCACGATTTCTCGCGTCGATGTGCGGTCGCCAACCATGATTCCAGCAATGTCGTCAACAACAGGCACATTGAATCGACGCACGTGCTTTCCAGCTGGTGTTTTATCAGGATTGATGACAATAGCATGATTGTCACTTTGCAATTCGTGCATGTGTGCTTTGAAGAATTTCAATAATTCATTGTGCTCATTCAACAGGGCGTGTAGTTCGCCGACGATGCGCCTGGCATTAGGCGAATTGAGGCTATTGTAGCCACAACGTGCATCCACATGATTGATGTCCTCACCGCCCATGAAGTAGATTTGTAAAAATGTATGTGGTTCGTTTGGCATTGGCAGCAATGAGCCTACTTTGTGGTATACTTGGCCTTTGATTTTGAACGTAGAATGGAATTGTTGACCATTTTGCCGTAATATTGTGAACTATTTCTGTTGCTCCGAACGAAGTCATTTGGAAGCATGGATTAAAAGTGCGAATGGACTTCAGGAACAGGTTTGAATCTGGAACCGTGCCGATGAGCAAGCCGTTCAATGGTTCTGGTGGTATCTCAATTTCTGGTAGTTGCACTTTTCCTGATGCGCAACACATCCCGGCTGACTCATGTTTGAATTTGAGCGCATGACAATGGGGAAATTCTTTGTCCATAGCACCAATCAGCACTTTCAGATGAGCGGAATATTCAATATCTGGCTCGTACTCGAATGCGAAACGAAGGAACGAAGCGGATGTAAATATTCGATGTACTTGTTGGCGTTGTCGGTCATTTGCTCTGCGTGTGTTAACTACGAACCGGCGCGCTTGGCTCCGTTCCAATTGTCGTTGTTGATTTCGTTCAGCTCGTGCCTCTTGTGATTGGGGTGCACGCAATTGCGACATGCTTACACGCACGTTTTTGTTATCTTGTTGGATTTGTTCGTCTGTTCTTTCTGCTCTACTATTTTGCATGCTTGTTGCTTTACACTTTTTGTTTGTTTGTTTGTAATACACGCACATAAAAATAGATAAATTAAAATAAATCGTACAAAATTTTGCACGCACTGCGTTGTGATATGCCGAATGAAATGTCAAAATGACGCGACGCTTCTCTTGAATTCTTCTCGGACGTAGTGCCATCTGTCACTCAACAACATAAATAATTTCGTTCTGTTTGAAATACGAACGACGATTAAATTTGTTCATACAAAATAATAAAATCGCGATTTAAAAATGGGAGGGTGGGGGTAGGAAGGTGAAAATTTGGGGTTATAGGTATTTTTTTATGCCAAATATTTAAAAAAATAGAAAAAAAAAATTGTCAAAAAAATAAAAGAAAATTTTTCTGTATAGAGTACCCTAATCACCTAGCGGTATGAAATATACTTGTTGACCTATTCTCATACCTAACACATAATATATTTTAAAAAAATCATGAAAATCGGTCGAGCCATATTGGAGGAGTTCGACCACAAACATCGTGACACGAGATTTTTATATATATAGAGATTGTCATAATTTATTCTGAAAAGTGCATATTACATCAAAAATATTACTTGAATATTATAAATTAATTTGGGACCCATCTTAACGACATGTATATATATATCAACATTAGGATTTAAATTACAAAGATTACTGTCATCTGTCAGCGTAATTCGTAGGACAACATTTACAAGGAAGTTATTGATGTTCACACAAGCAAAAAATGGTATTTGTTCGAAACGCTCTTATGTGCATATCAATGTTTGTGGAATGTAACATATTTTCACCAGAATTGGTATACTTACTCATTCAGTCAGCCATTTTGACCTATGCCTTGGATCAGTGTCTGCCAAACTGTGTGCCGCGGCAAGATGTCTCAGGGTGTGCCGCGAAGGAAGAAGCCTCAAAACGGTTCAAGGAGCGAACAAAAGTATCATTAAAATTACAGGAAAATTAAAATCTTTCGCTGCCAAGTTAGACCTGTGGACCAGAAAAGTTAAAAACTCTCAGCTTGATTGCTTCCCAGGTGTATACGCATCCTCAAACAAATTTAAAATTTTGCCTGAAGTGCAGAAGACATTTCGTCGCTATAGGATTTGTTTCCCGAATATCCATTTTTGTCAAAATCGACATTTTAATGCAGTTCAATTTCTTTTATCGAACTCTACCGAAATCATTTATAAAAAAAATATTTTTTTTATCTAGGAACAGAGATATTTTTTTGAAAAACCCGAAAACGCCATGTTAAGTTACAATCACTCCGTGTTGTTCTCCCGAATGTCCAACTATTCGTACCTGAATATCCAAGTTAATTTCGGTCGAAATAAATCTCTGGCTGAGTTTTTATTTCCCGAATATGACTTTTAGCCAATCAAACCGCGCTGACGCCGTGCATCTCGCTCCCACATTCACGCTGTCTAGCTCTAAAACAATCACGCCCACTTTCATATTTTTCGGCCGTCTGGAATCCTCTTTCAAATTTCGTCTTATTGATATTGTTTTTAAAGTTACTATTGTTTTAATAGTGAATTCATCTAATTTGAAGAGATCGTTTATAGCTGATACATCACCAGTTTGCCCTGAACTTATAGTAAAGTTATGGAAGTGAGTATTTTAACCTAAATAACTGCATTTTGTTTTGATAAATGACACAAAATCCCAACGGTTGTATGAATTTTACAGTATGACCCGGCAACTACTATGACGTAAAAAATAATTATTATTTCAAATTATTATTCATCAAACATTGTTTGTCTTTATTTTACTTTTAATCTAGGTATTTCTATGAAAATAAAGGCGATGCTATGATTTATTTTTGAATGCGCTGATAGTTAATTTAATTTAATATGTATGTTAGTAACTATTTATTTAGTGAATATTATATACTTAGGATATTGGTACCTACCTAATATTAGCAGCCAATGGTAATTAATTTATAGATGCTATTATTTTGTGTTGTCATTCCAATAGTAAATATATAATATTTATTTGGTGGTTTGTAATAAGTTTAATTGTTAATTATAGAAATATATAGGTATAATAATATACAGATATATATACATAGTTTTTTTTTTTTTTGAAAAAGTATTAATATAAAATTGTTAGCAAGTACGAGTAAGTACCATCATAAAATATTGGAGAAATCCGTGACGTCGGTTAGTAATTGAAGTAGTAGATACCTACTTTTATTTAATAAACAAAAACCGATCGCCAATAGTTGCTTGATTTTGAAGAATACTGATGAGCAGGTAATAACAGGCCAATAGTTAAAGTTTGTCGTCATAAGTATGTCACCTCGTAGCATAGTGGATAATTCGTGGACTTGGTCGTAAACCCAGGAGATGCAGGGACGATTCCTGCCGGGTGTCTTACTTTTTTCAAAAAGATTTTTTCTATTGGTTTTAATATATTTTCTCAGAAGTGATTTTCAAAATTATGTATGTTCAATAATTAGAATGGTACATTCTTAAATCTTGTGAATTATTCGTTGAATAAAAAAAAAAGATTATTAAAAACTATTTTATTACTTATTGCGAAAAAAACCGAAAAAAGCGAATGCCGCATGTTATTATTACCTACGAACTTGGGTTATTACGATCATTAGGTATTTAAATAGTAAAAGTAATCATTACCAATTATCGTGTAAATAAATATAACATTTGAGGTGCGTACTTTTTAACCACTCAGTAATCCGTGGGCCGTGCAGCAATACGCTACGGTCTTAAGTCCCGAACATCCATGATTTGTCCCGAATATCCATTATTCTGAGAGAGCGTTAAAAATTTCCCGAATATCCACAACGAGTACTTGTAAATAAAACGCATTTTCTGTGCATTGACTGATTTATACCAGTATATTATTCTTGGAATCTATTCTTAGATAATGTTGCAATCATACAGTGTAGAAAGAATGATTGATACATCTACTGATATTTCAATATACGACAATGAAATTGGTTTTTCGTCTCCTGAAAAATTGACATTTGGTCTATTCGGGAAACAAATCCTATAGCGACGATTTATTAGAATTCCTTTCTGCATCACTTTTATCACAAGTATTTTCCATCACTTGATTATCAAATTTACCAGTGGGTAATCAATCCATTCGCAAGATTCGACGGTACACATCTGACACTTACAGAGGAGGACATTTTAATAGATCTGAAAAACGACCCTGTGTACAAAGCCTCATAGAGTTGTCAGCATTTTGGATATCACTTTGGAATCAATATCCTCGATTGGCTACAACAGCAATTAAATCTTTGTTGCTATTTGAATCGTCGTATCTTTGTGAATTTAGTTTTTCAGCGCTCGTGGAAATGAAATCAAGAAAATGAGAGCGGTTACAAATGGTAGTCGAGTTACGAGTTTGTTTATCTAATTTAGAGCCGCGTTTTGATAGAATTCTTTCTAAAAAATAATTGCATCCTTCTCACCAATAAAATTATTACCATGTACATGTATGTTGATAAAATATTTTTAAAAAATCTTTACCTACAATATGATTTCCTTTATTCATATTAATAAGGTGCATTTCCTTTTTTAAGGCATTTTTATTTGGTGTGCTGCGGAAAAAACCCCATGCACCAGTGTGCCGTGAAGTAAAAAAGTTTGGCAGACACTGCCTTGGATCAAAATACACATATTATTATACTGTAAATAAAACAATATGCTAACGGGTTAATTAATTGTATTATTATTAATGTTACTAAAGCCCAGGGCAGGCCTCGGCCACTTTTAACACCGCTCTTCACCATAATCCCTCAATGCTTTTATTGTTAGTTGGATATGCCGAGAGTCTGGACGTCCTTTTCCACTTTGCCCAGCCATTGGTGTCGCGGTCTTCCGGTACGTCATCGTCTCTTCTTGGAGTATATTTCCTTGTCGATTCATTAGAGCCACCACTGCCAATCGGTGCAACGCTACGCAATGGCTCATAAACGACCGGTCGGTCGGCTAACCACAAGATGTTCTGGTTCGCTCCATGCGTACATTACCATGCCTATTACTGCTGAAGCGGTACTCCCGCTTTACCAGCTTCATATCTCTTCATCATGGGCCCCACATCGTGAAGCGGGCCCCCCTACCTATCGCTAAGGATAAAGGAAATGTGTCGCTCTACAGTAGCGTTTTCCAAATGGTGTACGCGGTAAAATTAATGTGTATGTTTAGTGTTTTATTGTAAATTTTATAACACCCATTTGAATTATGGAGATGTCGAGTATTGATACACAATTAAAAATTGTATCGTACAACCACAAACTTTGAATAATAATACTTCTGAAGAAAAATAGCGCCGCACGCGACTTTTAGGCTATGTTGTTATTTTGTTCTAACCAGTGAACAATCTAGGTACCTACCTATATCATGGCCCCTACATCTTGAAGCGGGCCCCTAGGCCAGGATCTTTGGCGGGCCTCCTACCCATCGCTAGGGTTTAAGACAGCGGGATGCTTTACAGAATCGTTTTCTAAATGCTGTTTCAGGTAAAATTAAGGGTATTAGGTGTATTTTTAGCGATATTTTGTATTGTTGAATAAATCCACTTGAATTATGGAGTTGTCGAATATCGATACACAGTAATCAAAAATCGCATCACATAACTAGATATTTTAAAATGTTAAGACTCTAAAAATAAGTGACTTTTTTACTATTCAAGCAAATTTTTGATGTGTGTTTATCTCATTTATCTGGTCGTCTCGCCTCGCCGGGCCCCTCCTGAGCCCGGGCCTCGGGTTAGAACCCTGTCAGGCCCCCCTTGTGGGGGCCTTGCTCTCCATACCCAGACAGTACACAATAGATATACACTACGTGTGGGCATTCTCACCTCCCGGCCGTGACGTGGAAATTCCACTGACCAACCGTCGTCATGGGCGGTGACTTTTAATGAAAATCAAAGCCTCATTCATTCTTTCTACATTGGAGAATTTTGATGACGACAGTTCATCTTAAACACATACGTATTTTATATACTCTCTGTAAAAGTTTACAAGAATCTTGGAAACATAACTAGGTAACGAAGTCAATGTCAATCAACTGAAGCTTGGCATTTATCAATAAATATATTTTTTTATTTCCTTCTAACATTAATCATATCGTGTAGATAGGTGCTTCATTATATTACCAAAAATAAAATGTCTAAATAACTAAATACACTAAATAGATAATAAATTTCTCACGTATCACCCATTTAAACAATGCACTACCTATTGATATTTAGCTTTCAGCGTACACAAATAAAACTTAGACAATAGCGTAAGCTCAATAGTTTAGCAAAGAGCATTGTTGTTATTTGATAAATCACCCACTGAGAATTCGGAATTGGGGGGTAGGAGGGTAAGTTTGCGAACTGCGGCGTACCAAAGTCAGCGCCGCCGGGGGAGATGGGGTATAATCGTACACGGACGAGTCGTGTGTTCCGAACGTTCTAGTCTGGCAGTTTTAAAGCAACATGGAAAAGTTAGAGTTAGATAATTTAGTATACTTAGCGTGTGTTATACGTGGTATATAATGTAATACACTTTTTTTTTTTTTTAAATATAACTTTTTTCGATAGCTATCTCAGATCATTGGGTGAACTTTTCGTATTATGCCGCGCTGCAACAAATACATGAAATTTTAATAGGCTGGTTGTGTTGTTTGGTGAATATACATAATATAATGATCATCAACAGGCAACAGACGCTTATAGAGTCATTAAAAACGCTAGTTCGACAAAGTTATTAAACTCTTTAAGTATTTACCAGAGAAAAACTGATGAAAATGTGTGAAAGGAAGTAGGGGGATACCTGTATCTAGTAGTGGGTTAACCTTCAAATAGTGACAGAGTAAAATCATTTGTTTTATTTGATGTGCATTCAGTTTTGGAGGTTAACCAGCTCATTTCCTCACATGTTATGACTCTTAACAAAAGAATTTTTGAGAAAAAGAGAAAAAAAATAGTTTCGGATCTTGCTTTGGATCTAAACACATATTGAAAATAAAATATGAATTCGATTTGGCTGCAAAATTTAAAACCATGACTCGAAGATTTAGAATTTTTTTTTAAGCAGTGGGTACTCATCATTATAGACTTAGAATATACGATTATTATTATAGATTCCAATAATATGTCACTATGGTCAATTAAAAAAATATCTATCATGCTTAAGTTCGCGAAAGCTAATAAAAAAAGTTTCGAATTTGATTCTGAAGGGAAGCGTCGTGAACGAAACAGTTTGAAAACTGACTTAGACGAACATAGCTAGATGAAAGTCCCCCCTTATCTATTGTATTAGGTACTGTTTTTAAACGGAAAAATCAGTCGTGAACGTTATTAAATTATACTCGTATGTGTTAAGTATAATCAAGATTGCTTTATTTTTTAAATATATCGGTTTTCCATCAAGAATTAACTGACCACACCATTTAACAAAATGATTATTGTTTATTTCTCGTACTATTTATCTGTTTATGTGTAAAAAATAATCATATACTAAGTTTTGATTGTGAACATGGTGCTATAGGCCAAAGATCATGGCAACTAATTGTCAGTATAGTCATTCATACTCTGTAGCTTTTGGAATGTGGCAATCGTGTGGCTGCGGACGTCGCAGTAGATATGCACCGGAAGCTCAAGTGGAAAACTATGCCAACTTAACGGAAACTATGCTTTAACTCTATTTCCGTTCTCTTTGCTTATGGCTTCCGTTGAAAGTGATGGAAGGGTTACTTTGCACTCTGAACGCATATGTTATTTAACATCGCGGCTTTAACTGTGCTCAGAAAGAAGTTGGAAAAAGTTTACAAAATGTATTCGGTAACATAAAATACAGCTAGTAGGCTGTTTGTGTAATACTTATATTAATATTAAATTAAATAATATTTTCATTTAACTAGAGGTATAAGATTTTTTGACATATTTCCATGCCAAAGAACTATCTGAAATAGAATTGTAGCAGCTTAACTCAAGTCGAATTTACCCAAACTACTCAAGTAACATACCTAAATTTATCGATGATATTGAGATAGTTATTTATTGTATCTCTCATTTAAAAAAAAATTTCAAAAAAAAATTAATCAATAATAATCAAATTATTACATACATTGATTGCAATATTATTGTGATGTAGTTTATATTAAAAATGATATAAATTACACATAATATGCAATAAGAAAAAAAACATCACCAAATTTAACTAGCGTTTGTTACGACTAGGGATTCCAATCCCGAGCTATTTTCGATACCTATGAATCCCGGGATTGATAAACATAATCCCGGGATTTCGGGATTGATTTTTTTTATCCATTTTTATGGAAAATAAAATAAAAGCGAAAATATAACAGAAAAAATACTTTTAATAAAAAATAACTACATTAGAAATAAACTGAGTTTGAATGAAGTTTGATTTATACCCATGTGTAGGTTGCCGATTCATTTTATTTTTTCACATAAATTATTAAAAATTGAAAGATTGAAAAAAAAACAATGCTTTGCACTATCAACAAAGTTATTCCACCATGATATCATACGTTTTACGGCAGTTTCAGATTTGGATGACTAATTAGATTTATGAAGCGGAAAGGCCATAAGTACGCCATGATTATTTGCTATACTATTTTAAATCTTGCTAATCCATTCATTAAGTCTTTACTATCAGAAACAGCAATCTCCTATTAAATTCACATTATTATTTATATTACAATATTATTTACTCCGTTAAACTTGTGTATTTCCAAGATTGAACGTATACAATATTAACAATAAATGTCTTAAATAGTATAAATTATATTAGATTTATTTTTGACCGATTTTATCAATGTTATTTGTAAATATAAAAATTTTATATAAACAATGGAAAAAATGCCAATCCCGGGATTGTAAAATTGTAATCCTGAAATCCCGGGATCAGAATTTTGGCTCGGGATTGGATTCCCTACCTACGACTTCATCTGCGAGAAATACGGAAAGAAAAAGTAGACAATATACATAATGCAGAAATATTATCTGATTCGTATTATTAATTGCGCCCCACCTCATATTGCTGCAAAATATTGACACAATGTGTATATGTGTATTTTTTTCTAGACGCGCGCAACTTGACCCATGCATTATTTTCGAGTACCTACCTAGTTTAGATAATTTTGAGAAATTTGAAATGAAGTTGAAAGTCAATGTTGATGTCAACAACGTGAGTAGTCTATACTCTGTGGAAGATCACCAAGATTTATCCAGTAGTTTTACATTTATAATTAAAATTTATTCATTTACATATGTAACAGTTAACTTTACAAATTCAAGACGTTCGCGAAAAAAAGGAATACTATTAAAATAGTATTAAAAAACAAATAAATATTAACACTATAAAAAGATATCATAGTTATAATCGAGAACAAATAGACAGGCTAGACATTCATTTTATTATTAGTACATATAGATAACAATAAAAATATTAAATTAATATGTTTAACATTAATAATTATTGTAAGAAGTCGATAGTATTATTATATAATATTGTTTTAGAAGCAATCAATACTATGTAAATTAATGGTTTATTTAATTTTATAGTATTTATGGCATATTTTTAATGATTTTTGTGTTATTATAGTTGTTCCTTTTTTAAAAATAACTTTGAGATAAATATTTAATTACTTTGAGACTAGACACGTAAAAGCTTTCATTGCGATAATTAATTCTATACCCAGTATCTAGGTATGCTATCATTAGACCTTTGCTATTCCCAGTGCACAAATTAAATATAATCGCAGTTTGTATTTCGCTATATGAAGAAAAATGCGCATCTTCAATTTCCATCAGCAAACTGCAAAGTGTCACAATTTTTCCGAGAGCTTTAGTCGCAAAGCTCTCCCTTCTATCAATTAGCGAGAGCGCCGACTAATAATTTACGAAAGCATTTATGCAGCTTTGCTTTGCCCTCCACCGCGGTAAAATAGGGGGACTCGTGGATAAATCAGATGTTAAAAACCAAACAATGCATGTATTTCATATTATTATAAAAAAACACGTACAAAATATCTAATTAAATAAATTACTATATTATTTATTCAGTAGTTCAAGATTTAAAAATAATGTCAATTCTTTTTTATTATTTAAAATATATTATTTGGAAAACCCTTAGAAACATACCTATTGGACAGAAATATAGTAAAAAGTTAAACCGAGTTATACTTTATGTCCGTATGGGTGCTTGTTATTCTTTGAGCTATCAATTCGTCAATAAATTGCGAATTATACTTATATTAATTATATTATTACTCATAATTACGCTCCCAAATGAAAGGTTATTTGCCGGGGTATAGAGTAATATAAAAACAAATTGAATATTGAACGTAGGAATCGGTATTGCTAATGGAATTATTTTGTAATAAATCATCTTAAATAAAGTATATCCAACATTTTCATAAAACTGATTACTCAAGTGTATATTAATACTTTGGACGTGGAAGACGCACATGGCGCGTAATAACCAGGCGGCCGATCGATGTAATTAACGTGCATTTTAAAGGGGGCAATTAAAATCTCATAATCTCTTCAGCAGCGAAAGCGTTAAATTGCCTTATTATTATAAAATCAAAAACTAGTTTTCTAACAAACTACCTACTTACTAACTAATAATTCAAACTACTTAAAGGAACGGTGTTTTTATTTTAGTAAGCGTAATGCCGGGTCTACACTGGCAACATGTCGCGCGACAACCTCGTTCAATTTTACGATAATTATCATAATTGCTTAAGAAATTTTACGATAATTGTCATACTTATCGTAAAATTTAACGAGGTTGTCGTGCGACATGTTGCCAGTGTGGACCCGGCATTAAACTCATTAAATAAATATTGACTATTTATACAAGGTAGACGTAATTTTATTGATTAACACGAATAATTATGTCATATAATGAAGTATACGTCAAACTTATAACACTCTAGTAAAAAAATGTAGATTTTATAGCAAGGTTTTTTAACTAAAATATTTTATTCAGTTTTTAAGAAGTTTTGGTCTTCTTCAAACTTTCCATGGAATCCTGAAATTTACGCGGAACATAGTTTGAATGCTACTGGTATATCATGATAACATCAATCACTGTTACATTATATAATATGTTGGTATGAGAATATAATCATGGATTGATAATTTTATATGAGACTGTAAATTAAAATATTTCAAGTACAGTGGTATGGTTCCGGTGATTCCTCACAACTGGTCGTCGCTATCCCGCGGCGTCGCGACGTCCAACGGGCTGCGCGTCGCTTGAGCTTTTCCGAAGCGACGACGGCATACCCCTCCCGCCCTACCCCACCCACTCCGAACTACCCCGCCACACCGCGGCTAAGTGAATTACAAAGCTTTTAGCATAACGTTTGTCTGGGTCCCGCGACACTTTAACATTATACTCGCGTGAAGGGAAATGTCGCGGGGATCATCAGGGAAGATCACGTGACGGCTGAGATTGAAAAAAAGTACGTTTTTTATGGTAGCCAGTATTGGCATGTTTATTCGATGATTAGCGTTAGCGTGCGCGTACAAAATGGGTAGGTACTGTAATACTAATAATTAAACAACGGGAATAATACATTATGACAATTTCACAATATCATTTTAATTAGTAGGTACATGCATTAAAATATTGATATTGATTGAGTATATAAATAATTGATACATTGACATGCCTACGAATATACATTTATTATAATTATTGGAGACGACGATGGAACGCTCGCCTCCAGAGTCGCGAATCGAAATTCGAAAACCCCAAGATGGTTTAAATTTATTTTATTTTAATATTTTGCTTCCAGTACTCAATATTATTATGTTTCAATAGATTTTCTGGCGTGTACAAACGCCATGGTAATTGTGTCTGCTATATCCTAGAACAACTTTCCACTATCCTACTTGTGAATGGTGCGCATTAGCGAGTCAAGATATTTCAAGTTTGACTTCGTTACTAGTTTGGTCGAGCCTAAATCCTGACGTACCTATCATTCATCGCATTATACCGCCAATTTACTAAAACCAATATAGTTTTCATTATTAGAATCCAGGTCGCAAATATCCGATCGACCCTGCTGAAGATTGGATATACTTGAATATACTAAATTTCAGAACATATTATATCAAATAGGTTGAGCATTTGGATAACAGAGAATGTTCAATGTTATGTTCCGCCTTTGAGCAAAAAAGGTACCTTAATTATCCTTTTATCTTAAAATATTTATGTAATGTAAAATACATTCTTAAATAAATAAACATTAGGTATTTATTAATTACAATAAAACATAATAATAATATGTTCCTAGTAATTATTGTTGCATAATGATTTAATGATCAGGACCGGTTTCGTCATCGATAGGACATTTTCAACAGCAGACATAGTTGGTTCCGATCATTATTAATTATTGTAAAATTAGTAGTAAATATTGTGTTTAATTTTAATTAGTGTAATGTCTTTCTATTAAGAATCGACAGTTAACAACATTTAAATTATAACACCTAAACGTTTTAAAATATGTTTGACTTAGTTACAATACTTTATATATTTGTGTTTTTATAAATAAATAACAAAAATAATAATTATTTTCAAATCAATACACTGGGAAGAGAATAAAATAATGTACATTGTGTATATAAATAGTAGACATGATTGTTTACCAACTGCGTGAACTTGAACTACGCCGCCACTTTTGATACAGATGATGCATGAAGCCTGTAATGAGCTTATTCAGGAGGCGTCAAAGTTTTAAATGACTTTACGAGCGCCGAAGCGAGATGGTGCAGTTTCCTTGAGACGAGAGAATCAGAAGCCGTCTTACCATAGAATGTAATGCACGCGTAAAAGGAAATGCGTGTTGCTCTCACCGCCTACGAATATTGCATTATTCAAGTTGAGCTTCAATTTTAGACTTCGCGAATATGTTGGATAGAATTCTTCAATTACGTTCAGTGGAGTTTCGTCCTTAGATAATTTGTTATAAATCTATTTTGCCATATCTTATTATACTGCTGTAATACAATGTAGAGGGTTCAACTGACTTATCAAATCATTTACGCACCTAAAAATATTAGTGTATTTCAGTGGGATTTTTGTATTACCACATTTAAAAAAAAATATATCAAAACTCATTGCTATATACTTATATAGTAGGTACTTTTAATAATATTTATGTATTTATCCTATAATTTATTTCATGTTAGAATCCTTAATTTTTTTTATTTATGTATAATATGGATTATGTCAATTTAAGTTTACCTACTTATTTACTTTGAAACTTATTTTAGTTAAAGTCACGATTTTAACTTAGTTTTTTTTTTTAATAATTTTGATTATGCACTGAGGTAACGTTTAAAAATTATATATATAGTTTTAAGTAATGATACGATTGTAATATTTAATGATATTGTTAAAGAATTTCAGTAACCGGTCTATCGCTAGTAGCTAGATGACCAATGCAATAATGCATAGCCATTATCAGATTCCATCTCCCCAATAATCAGAGAGATCTTCTAATTCCTTTATAGCATATAATATATCCCGATGTAAAGGGGGATTAGTTGTATGATTATCTAATATAATAATACTATACTCTAAGTTTTAGAAAATAACCGATCGATCAGTAGATAAATATAATTTAAAATAATGTAACTGAAAGACGCCTAATTTGTATTTTTCTTATTTTTATTTTTATAATACATATTTGAAATTATGAATATACATTATTTTATACCAATATAATAATGTGAAACCATTTAAATGTGTATGAGCTTATTAAACTATTAAACTAGACACAAAAACGCTATAAATTATTCAAACTAAGCAATATCCACATTTTTTCAATATTAAATTGACTTTCACTTTCTCGTATTTTGGGCATATAATTAAGATTATGTTTAACGTAAAGTAGTCTGTATTTTAAATGGTATAATAAAGATGTCGACATGGAATACTAATCTAGTATAGCAATATTATGTTTAAATGATTGAACAGCCTTCAATTCATAAAATGTAGTAGATATTTTTTATTTGGTAATAGGAACTACTAGTTCGTTGTTATATTACTAAATCAGTGGATTTGTAGGGTGGATACCCTACCATCCAGCATGCCTTGGCATGAAACCATTAATTTATAACTACAATGTGTCTTGCAACATAATATTGTTAAAATTACAAAACAAGCAATTTATGTGAGTCAATCAAATTTCAACAGAAAGCTAATTTAGAAAAATAATATAATAATTTTATTAATCAATAATATCGCAAATTAATAAATAATGCTACGAGTATATAAGTTTACCATGATATGCATTAAAGCTGTTTGTATGAAAATCAATCTTACGTGATTGTTAAAACTGCATAATTGTTCAAATTAAAATCAATTGTTTATAATTTACGAAACGAATCATGATTGCACAATTAACCTCATAAGCATGAATATCAGAAATATTCAAGTAGTTGATAGCAGCATTTTCTATTGTATCGAATCAATATAAAACACTCAGTAGAAGAAAGCAACATATTCATTCAGTCATCCAAGATTTAGCCGTAAGGTTATCGTTCGCTTCGCCCGATCAACTCGCATTTCATCAGAACGCATACTCGTGATTTCACTCATCCAAATTGTAATCTGTAAACTTATATGTAATAATTAAATCAATATTTATTTGGAAGGAGATAATAAAACCAGGGTTCATTTCATTCAGGCACCAAATTCTGAGTTATTCATTTGGAAGTCAAACCACCCCAGTCAGCTACCCTCCGTTTCCCTATTCCATCATAAAAAAGACATTGATGAAAAAATATCACACAGTCTGGAATCTTTTATAACCAAATAACCAATAATAATGTAATCATAATAATAAATGGATAACTACTTCATCATCGCCGTGACCAAAATGAAACTAATTATTGTTAATCAAAAACTTCATATTACCTACATCGTATCATCCTGTGGTAAGGCCAGCCGTTTCTAAATAACTATCCCGAATATTTTAGTAGAATTCATACATTCCAATAATAAACCTGTACAGCGATATTGCCCCGTAAGCCCGTCTCTCCCCACTCTTACTGCGAACGTCCTGAAAGAGAATTCTCGAAATAGCGGGAGACCAATTTGCCCCGCTCTCCCCTTCCAATAATATGCCGGAATTATCATAAATACATTATTGATATTAAAGGAGGATGAATTACTGCTTGTAAATACTCGGTATCTTTGGGGATACGCGGGTAGATTATTATCACCTTTATTTCAGGTGGCAATTTGCAATTATCCGTATTTTATATTATTTCATAGTAAAAATAAAATTAATGTTATTAGCAGTCTTTGGATCTATATCACAATATGCTTCAATACTTGTACCCTTAGTAAGATATTACATTAGAATACTTACACTTAATTCTGTTTACTTAATCCTTCAATGACACTATAATTAGATGGTATCGCATTTTTTTCGCAAGTTCAGTTTCAGCTGGGGCACGGTCTAAAAAGATCATGATTAGGCGATGCGCGGATTGTGTAAATGACGCGTGCCGAACGAAATATAATTTGTCATAAAAATTTAACATGCGTCCATTTAATGTTCTGTTTATTGTTCTATTAGTAACAATAATAATATATTTATTGACATGTTTTCTTTTTTAAGTAAATGGGTAACGTTTTTTAGTCATCTTTACACGATTTAAGAATTAATACCCCCGTCGCCATCACGAAACAAATTGACATGTTCACAGCTCGACTTTCGCTCTCCGATTGCCAGCGAGTCCAAAATTTCGTCGCACCTATAGTTGAAAATTGTTTGCCGTTTCACTGAAGTATGCTCTTAAGAATTTATATCAGATGCAAATGCTGTATTACATTGAATTAGTGTAGTATCATATATTTGATATAAATTTGATTATTAATCAATTTATTTGTGCAATTTACTAGTCAAATTAAAAATCATATCTTTTGTATATGAAATATTATGTAGTTAACTATTTATCATTCTTATGAATCAATATTCGTATATTATATACAAAAATATACTCACATCAAACAGTTAGATCTACTCCGCCTTTATTCTATGACTGGCCTAATGCTTAAGATTTCATGCATAGTCATACTTATTTAAATAAGTGGACATATATGCAGTATATAGCCGATTTTAGGACACACAAAACATAACATATACCACGTAGCGCATAACTATTTTAGATATAGATATATAGATATATTTTCTAAACTACATTCCGGAATTTAAAAAAAAGCAACGTTATATTATCATTGTTTTTCTAAACTGTAAACTATGCATACGATACATAGTTAGTCAATATTATATAACATATAAATCTTTTCATTCGGCACTTAGTATACGAGACATAAACGCTTTCACAAAATTTACAGAGGTAAACGTTATTCTAAAATAATACAAAACATTAACTTAACATTAGGCAGACCGGATGTGACAGCTTCGTATTAGGGCATTTTCGCCAAAGTTTGTACATGTTTGAAATTTGGGTAATATTATTTTTTCACTCAAATTAACCATTTTTATATAGCTAGCAGATTCCTTGTTCTATTGCTGAATTGGTGATAGCAATTTTTCAGCAAAATATTGATTAATACAATATTTATATCATTTTTATTATGAAATTGGGCATAATAAGTTTCCGTTCCGTGACTACGAAACTTAGCTTTTAAAACATGAATGAAACACTTTTTATCACTTAAAAGAGCTCTATTAGATTAAAAAAACCATACACTTCAAAATAAAACTACAAATAGTCAAAAAATATTATTGAATTTTAATTCTTGGGCACATTTCGTTCCCCTCCGTTACCCTATGTCTATAATGGCAGAGCATTTTTCCTTTAGTATTTGAAAAAACCAATCAATGTTCGTTCTGCTATTTTTTTAAAGACAATAATCACTTTTACTAAATTTTATTGGAAAAATAAATAAGTTTCGTTATTTAATAATCAAATGAAAAATAGTTAACGTTCAACTTTTTTGGGGACATTTTCGGAATGGAACGAAATGGTAACGGAGTGTAATTTGTAAAGCTTAAGTTACATGTTACCATAAAAACAAATTTTTGTTTTATGAAATTTATTTGAATTTTTTGATAGACAGATAAATATTCAACGTGCGTCAAAATAACAAAACAAATCAAACTTAATCACTAAAATAGACATATTTTATAATAAATTTCACAATACTTGTAAAATAAGGTAGGTAATAATTTTGACACACTATACATTACCATAACTTTATTTGGCATTTATATTATTTGTAACTCAGATAAAAAATATTTTTAAGCAAATTAACAATATATGAAAAAAAAAATCAGCAAGGGATTCAGACGCGAGTTCCTAGCGCGGCACGGAGTATATAACTTTTACGAAAATAATTATAGTCAAACTCGGTTATTACGATCTCTGACATAGCGAGATCTCGGATGTAATAACGAAACATTTGTTGACAATTGGTTTATGATTTTCGCCATACATTTAATTCTTTCACTGTTATAACGAGCAACTTATCGGATATACCGAGCTAAAATACTGTTAATGTGTCGACCGTTTTAAAACATTTCGACCCTAAGCAATAAAATCCGATTGGACAGGATGCCGCCGGGGTCGGATTACGTTTATGACACTAGTAAAGTGTCTAAGTACCTACCTTATTGGTGTTTCACCGACAATAATAAAAAAGTATCCACGCATATGGTTGAAAAATCCAAGGTTTGTGAAGTCCGTAGGTACCTACCAGCGTTAATTACAATAAACAACTTCTTTTGTAGTTTATGAATGCCATGCTCGTTTCGGGGATTTTTACGATGGTTTCCAAATTTTTTATTTTCGGCTTTTTGTGTAATTTGACATGCTCATTTAAAAATACCTATTCTCTGATATAACGAGTAACGCTTATAACAAGCAAATTCAGTCGGTCCCATCTTCCTCGTAATAACCAAGTTCGACTTTATGTTGTCTTGAAATTTAATTGTATTCATCAACATAAAATGTAGCTATACAGGTTGATTGTAATCAAGACGTACTTTTCTGACATTTCGTGAATACCTACAGTTCTAGGTATTAAATCTAATCGAGTACACATTTCTGTTAAACGTGACAAAAAAATACTTTTTCATACATTTTTATAAATTTCTATGCCTAAAATGTATGGAGAAGTTTTAAAATTTTGGTGGCGTATAACAGAAAGAGTATGACAGAGCCAGTGCCTGTCTCGCAATTATTTCAGTCTGGTGTTTTTTCTTTTCCTTCTGTTGTTTTTTTTTATCTCCATACTTTTATGTGCGCTATTTTTGCGTATTCAGACATATCACATACTTTTTTAATCTTTATTATATTATTATATTATAGTCAGGTTATTTTTTATATTTTTTAATGAAAATATTTTTGTTTTTCATACGAACAGACAAAATAATTTTTTTTATAATCTATGAAGAACTAAACACACACTGTAAACCCAACTTTATGCATGCCATTTCGTTACTTTTACATTCCACATATACGTTACCACCAATATAGTTTCGGAGTGGAAGTAACGGATTCTGTTTCAGAAGTGTTTGAAGCCAAAATTTAGCTTAGTTTTATTGTTAAACCTGCGATATGTTTTATTATATCTGTAGTATGAAAGATAAGCTCCATATGTGTAGTATGTGAAATAGAAATATGTGTTTTCTTACCTTATAAATCGTGGTAACAGTAGTGGAACTTCTTAAATGACCAACCCAGAAAGCAACCTGTTCCGATAGCGATACCGACACACACCAACAATTTAAAGTGTACATGGCGATCAGTGTTATACAAAAATGTTGCTACATTAAAAAAAAACATATTTATAGTGAAAATTTTTCGCCTTCATGCTAAAATCGTGGTAACGGAATGTGGAGTTCCACTTTTTCAAATATCCTGGGACACACTTTAAACGTGATTTTTTTTCAATATTGGTACAAATTTACGAAAAAACTATATATTTTCCAAAAATATATAATGTAAGCTGTTGAAAACACTACGAATTTAATTTTACACACTCAAAATTAATGACGAAATCAGACTTTGTTTATTTGAATTTATGGGTGGGACATGGTAAAAACGCACTACCTTTCGATCTAAATAATCAATTAAAAATATATACAGGTCAGATAGTTGTATTTAACTGATTGAATAGAGTAAATTAATAAATTTGCATGTTAAAAGTACATAACTTTCCAACATTTTATAATATAATAACTATGAAAAAATCAATCAAAGTCATGGGACATGCCAAAAACGCAATGTACAAACTTTGGCGAAAATGCCCATTATCACTTTGCTTATTAAATTACATTTTGTGTTACTATTTGCACTGCTAAAATCGGGAGATATTAATAACTTCCTCTCGGTCCCGCTTTTAGTGGCGTTTATTATGATATGAGTTCACAGTTCACAATTTGGTAACCGCTATTCCGAAATCCGAAGCCACCCATTGTATTTTAAATAATATTTTTCCAATATTAACCGTTTCGACAATGATATATGGTTGATTACTGGTGGCCTAAATATGGAATTTGCCTATTAATATTACCTCCATAAACTTGTATTCCGAGATAATCAGAAAAAAACCGGCTGTCAACAATTATTAATATACCATTTAGATTGACAAATCATATTAAAAATTACAAGATATAAAGAACTTTTTATATACTTACAACGTTTTTAAATTTTCTGTTGAATCATATAAACTTGACTAGCTTAAACGATCATAGAATACTGAAATGTAATTTTTACATTTCATATTGATTTCCATAGTAACGCACGTATATATTAATAATTTACTTGCAAGCACCCCAGACCCCTAGCAACCAATAATAGTGTTTTACTTTTTACGGATTTCTTCCGAAATAACTTTTCATACAAAACATGAAACGGTGGTGAAATTCTGTCGATCCCAAAGACTAAGGTGGGCTGGACACGTTGAGAGAATGCCTAAGTACAGGACGCCAAAAATCATGACCAAGTGGATCCCACAGTGGAAACGGTCTAGGGGCAGACCAAAGAAGAGGTGGGCTGACTGTATCGAAGAGGACTGGAGAAAGATGGGGAGGGCTGGAGACTAGAGAGGAGCAGCCAGGGAAAGAAGCGTGTGGAGGACAATTGTAGAGGAGGCCAAATCCCGCCCCGGGATGTAGTGCTGAGAAAGGAGAAGGAGGACAAAACAGCATTAACTGAAAATGAATTCAATTTTACTTAAAGATGGCTAAAAGTATTTAAAAAATGCATTGGCATCGTGTTCTGATATATTCTAAAAGTTTCAAATGTCTAGCTGGTCGGGAAGTTAGATAAAAATTGATTGCAAGATTTGTACTGGATAAACAACCACCGGACAAACAATAATACGAGCTAAGAAAAACGTAGTATAATACGAATGCTTAATGAGTAATGATATAAATGATCTTAAACACATTGCAAATAATATTTTGTTTTTAATTAACTATTTCTTTTATTCAAACGAATAATTCACAAGATTTAAGAATATATCATTCTGATTATTGAACATTATATTATTTAGAAGAACACTAACTGAGAGAGTATAATTATCACAACCAATAGAAAAAACTTTTTTTTGAAAAAAGTAAGCCAACCGGTCGGGAATCGAACCCGGCATCTCCAACGGGTAAACGCCCCAAACTAGTCGCATTCAGCCATTATGCTACGGAAGACATACTAATGACGACAAATATTTAAGCTATTGGCTATTAAATACCTACCACTCAGCGCTCTTCGAAATCATGTTACTTCGGCAATCGATTTTTGTTTATTAAATCAAAGTAGGTAGTTATTTTACTATTACAACGATTACTAACCGACGTCTAGGAATTTCTCCAATATTTTTTAAGCAACTTCTTGTACTTGCTAATAATTTTTAATTAACTATTTCTTTTATTCAAACGAATAATTCACAAGATTTAAGAATATATCATTCTGATTATTGAACATTATATTATTTAGAAGAACACTAACTGAGAGAGTATATCACAACCAATAGAAAAAACTTTTTTTTGAAAAAAGTAAGCCAACCGGTCGGGAATCGAACCCGGCATCTCCAACGGGTAAACGCCCCAAACTAGTCGCATTCAGCCATTATGCTACGGAAGACATACTAATGACGACAAATATTTAAGCTATTGGCTATTAAATACCTACCACTCAGCGCTCTTCGAAATCATGTTACTTCGGCAATCGATTTTTGTTTATTAAATCAAAGTAGGTAGTTATTTTACTATTACAACGATTACTAACCGACGTCTAGGAATTTCTCCAATATTTTTTAAGCAACTTCTTGTACTTGCTAATAATTTTTAATTAACTATTTCTTTTATTCAAACGAATAATTCACAAGATTTAAGAATATATCATTCTGATTATTGAACATTATATTATTTAGAAGAACACTAACTGAGAGAGTATATCACAACCAATAGAAAAAACTTTTTTTTGAAAAAAGTAAGCCAACCGGTCGGGAATCGAACCCGGCATCTCCAACGGGTAAACGCCCCAAACTTCGATTCCCGACCGGTTGGCTTACTTTTTTCAAAAAAAAGTTTTTTCTATTGGTTGTGATATACTCTCTCAGTTAGTGTTCTTCTAAATAATATAATGTTCAATAATCAGAATGATATATTCTTAAATCTTGTGAATTATTCGTTTGAATAAAAGAAATAGTTAATTAAAAATTATTAGCAAGTACAAGAAGTTGCTTAAAAAATATTGGAGAAATTCCTAGACGTCGGTTAGTAATCGTTGTAATAGTAAAATAACTACCTACTTTGATTTAATAAACAAAAATCGATTGCCGAAGTAACATGATTTCGAAGAGCGCTGAGTGGTAGGTATTTAATAGCCAATAGCTTAAATATTTGTCGTCATTAGTATGTCTTCCGTAGCATAATGGCTGAATGCGACTAGTTTGGGGCGTTTACCCGTTGGAGATGCCGGGTTCGATTCCCGACCGGTTGGCTTACTTTTTTCAAAAAAAAGTTTTTTCTATTGGTTGTGATATACTCTCTCAGTTAGTGTTCTTCTAAATAATATAATGTTTAATATTTTGTTGTTATTTATATTTTTATGTTAGCGACATTGCAACTCACTTAACCCAGTTTTAGCTGGATTTGATATTTACTGAACTAAAACTGATTTTGAAACGATTGTCATCAATTCTCAAAATGGATTCTAATTATTTAATAATATATTGTAGTAGGTATTTACGCCAGGGTTTTTGTTTTATTGGTTCGTCGTTGTTTATGGATGAGTAGTTGCAACAAGTGTCCAATAATAATTGTTTACCCATCTACTCGCACATCGAATAAAATTATCGTTATTCTCGTCGGGAGCGTCGAAGCTGTCTCATATTTTTTCCATTAAAAATCACTGTAAAGAAGACTCAAACAATTCACGAGGGTAGTTCACATTACTTATAAATTAATTATAATTAATTATTAATTATACAAATAATAAATACAGTAATTATGATAATCATGTTAAAAAAACTGTACAATCGTTAATATAATATTAAAATGTTAAATTATATGTTGAGTTTTCTAAACTAAACATTATAATATTATATTTTATGAGAAAATAATATGTATTTATTTATTTAAAAAAGGTAATGCCAGTTACAGCCAGCGACTTCCCGTGGGTGTAGGCAGATTGAGCGTCGCTTGGGGGCGGCAATTACTCGATGGGCGGCAAATCGAGGAGAATCATTTGGAATATATATAAATATGATATACTTATAGAAATAGCTAAAATCATTTTGTTTATATGTTGTACAATAATACGAGTATCATAGTAAAAATGGTATGAAAACAATAACTCTGTGTTGCTAAATCGTACGAACCAAATGTGTCAGAAAAATCAACCAAATAGAACCTCAGACTTGGTGATATTATGGGTATCTAACTTAATTACCTATATTATATTTAATCGCTTTTTATAACTAAATTTAATTTTAGTTTTAGTGGTATATAGTTTGTTAGTAATGTATCCATATAACACATCACTTAGATATTGGAGTCATGAAAGGATGATAAAAAATACTATATATAAAAATGGGGCCGCATTTTAGTGCTGCCTCGGAGGGGCATTTTGTCTAGGGACGTCACTGGTTACTGCCATTAGTCAGTGCGCTATAATACACAATAAAATACACTACAAAATGCATGTCAAACAGTCATGAAATAAATAAAAAGAATTAATTACTAAATACAACCAAAATGAAACACGAAAGAAGATTAGAGAGTAAGTTCTTATGAAAACATTGTAATAAAATAATAAAAAACATTTATAAATGTAATCTATGTATTCAAAGATTCTATAGTATTAAAAAAATCAACCTTTATGGTGGTTTCATAAATTTGCACTTTTTACTACACTGATTCGCCTCTTTGACTGCTTACCTCGCATAAAATTAGTCAAGTGATATTCGCTTGTATTTTTTTTTTTTTTTTTCGCTTGTATACTATTATAATATTAAATGTAAATAAATAGATAATAATATAGTATATAAAAAAATTGAATATTATATTACATCATTTTCATCCTAGAGCCGAGTGCAAAGTTATAAAGCAGCAACTGCAACTCTATATTTTGGCGGGAAAGTAAAAATGAATACTTTCCGGTATAGTTGACTTGTAAAGCAACCCAGGAAGAAGTAAAAAGAAATGACTTAAAAGAGCAATCACTCTTCGTGTGTACAAGGAAGAAGAAAACGAATCGGATTTTTTTCGAATGTCATTATCATAAGGAAAGCATCCGGTATAAAAATCAAAGAAATTTATTATAAACTCTTTCCAACTACAATATGTGGATTTAACCTTTTAAAGCAATTATTTGGTTTTTAAAATGCCAAATTTCTTAATTGACCTGTGAGGACACAAATTTATATAATAATATCATTACCCAAGTTTTCCCATGACACTATGTTTAAACTTTTTTAAAGATTGAATCAAAATATAATAAGGATGCCTATTGGGTGTACACGAAACAGTGAATTTCAATGTTCAAAATACTAATATAATATATGTATATTAAATTTTATAGTATGATACGTTTATTATAATTTATAATATTACACAAACACGATTAGGTAATTAATTAATTTATTGTCATTGTTACCAAATGAGTATAATTCTGCCTGGTATTAGTAATATTGTTTTCGACATTAATTCGTCATTACAATAATATTATGTAAGCATATTTTTTTAAAAAAACGTATCAAAGCACGTAGCAAATATTCTATAAATCACAATTTCTATTCATTAGAATAAAAAAAACTATGATTGTATTATTAAAAACACGAAGTATCCGTCAAACTTGAACTATGTAAAAAGCTATATTATGGCACGTTTGTCACGTAGAGTACTTGGAGAGAATAGAAGCTCTCACGGCAGAAAAGTAACAGAATTAAGGCTGAAAGTACGTGCTGTAAATACTGCTCTACTTTTAAACTTTGCGCAACTGTAAACAATTTGACAAAAAATCTACCAAGCTGATTATGAGCGAGGTAAGTCTGACAACGACGGCTGGATTGTAGTAAAGAAATCCAGACATTCATTTATTATTAACTTTTATCTCCAACTAAGGCCATACAAGCTGTATTACTGCTCTGCCTAATCTATGATGATTCATAATAAAGTTGTTTCTTTCCCTGGAGATACTGTCTGTGTGATGTATAGTGTGAAACATCACTATTCTCACCATGATGGTGGCAATGGTTAATATTCATCAACTCTCTAATACTCTACACATGTGTAGTAGGTATATAACATGACTTTATGATACAAGGCCTGACCAAAAACGAACCGTAAGTATGATTGAGAAAGCATTCGGCACGCATATATCTCCGCAATATGCTTTAGAGTAAGGTAGAATTTCTACGGCCGAATTAAATATTTTTTGTACACGTCGCCAGTAAATATATTGTCATTTAAAAACTGCGAGCACGTATTGCTGAAATTTATTGTTTTTGTGTTAAATATAAAGTTAGTGGTAATTATTTTTAGTTCATTTAGTAGAAAATATAGTTAACTATGTTGTGTTTAAATCAGAGGGTTAGAGCGGATCCTATTATGAGTTGCTCCGCTCTAGCTCCGCTCCGGGACCTTATACTTGCCCCAGCTCCGCTTCAGGGTCTGATACGCTCCGTGTTAACAGTTTTAATATTATAATACCTATGTATACTTATGTTTAAAAAAGTAGTTTTAAAATAAGGTGTATTATTTATTCATTTTCGTTATTAATTCTGTTTAACAAAATTGTAGACAGAAAATCGTCTTGCATTATCTACCTACCTCTTCTCAATTAGAATTAATTTTAGGGTGAACATTTTTATAATAATAAAAAAACATTTAGAGTAGTGGAGCACTATAAATTTTCGGTGCTCTGGATAAAATCACATTACTCCACTGCTCCGTGATCTTGCTCCGAGCCCGCTCGGTGCACGATTTGACAACTATTACATTCATTGGATTACAACAATATGTCGTCGACTACATGTTAAGTAAATATCTCAAATAAAACCCACTAACTATATTGATTCTGTATATCTTTGAAAATTGTAATGCCTTCGATTCACCATCGAGTCACCAAATTAGTTTATACGTAATAATAAGTATGATTAATGTACTAGTGGTGTTGATAAGGAGAATCCCCAGAAATATTATATAAAGTACTATGTAATAATAGTATGTATATTAAATAAAAATTATCTTTATTTCCTGTAACAGTATAATATATATATAATGCAATATAATAATAATATAATATAACAGTGATAATATAACGTTAATATAAATAATATTTTTAGTAGTACCTAGGTTTGTAGCGTTTATATAATACAATACTTTTTCAATAGTATCGATATAAGAAAACACGTCACTGTTTTGTACCTATTCATTGTAAAAAAAAATATTAGTATAACTTATATGATATCATGCATCGTAGGCATAGACCAGGAGTCGGCATATGCGGCTCGCGCGGCTTTTTGCGTATACGTTTTCGGCTCTTCAGATATAAACTCCAATTTCACCTCATCTCAAGCAGCCTTATAACTTATGAGCTTTGATTTATCAGCGATATAAAACAACTGCCTAAAATAGAAACAATAATATTTGATACAAGGAATAGTTTGCCTGAAACATATGAAGCGTTAAAAAAAACTAGCTTTTGGTATCCTCACAATCTTTGGCTCTACATAACAAACATTGTCATCAATCAACAAAATAAAAAATAAACTTAGAAGCAGAATTAATAATGGTTGATAATTTACAATCATGTATTCAATTAAAAATAAGTAGCTATTTGCCAGATATTGTAAAGCTACCAAAAGCGATGCATAGACGCCGTTCTTTTTTCCCCAAAAAATCCATATCCATGATTATACATATGCATATTACATATTATATATGCGGCTCTCTGGTACCTTTGTAATCCTGTTTCCTTGACAATTTGGCTCTTCTCACTTGACAAACTGCCGACCCCTGGCATAGACGAATAAGTATATATTATATTATTATACAATTATACATGATATATTTACATGATAAGTTAAGTACCTATACATATTTATCTACAAAGTTAACTACTTAAAACTAATGTTAATTTAAGTTGTAAATTGTTTGTAGCCAAGGCAATAAAATCACAATTATAATTTGATCACGCTAAACCTTTTATTGCGTACTGTGTTCCAAATTATTCTACCGAAATTCAATAATAGGATAGTAATTTTGTTGTTGTTTGGGTTGAAATAATATAATCACGGATTTCAAAAATTACGCTAGGATAGGGATAATGATATTACTTTTCAGAGTACATGTGACCTGAGAAACAATGTTTTCCTAGTACTAATTATCTTTATCAAATAAATTTAATACCAATGAATATATTTGCCATTGTACTCGTATCTCCTACAGCATTATGTTAAAAGTTAAAAGGTCATGTTTTATTAAAATCTTGAAAGGAATACATATTATGTTAATGTACTTGAACGTAAATTAAGGTCTGAAAATAAAAACAATTAATAATATGTAAGAGTGATCGATTCTATGATACCTATGACAGATTTAAAAAAAATAATTGGCACTGTGAAATCTGTGTTTTACCATTGGTTTTATTTTATGTTAAAACCCTAATAATTGTAAAACACGTATTAATTATAATATTTCTTGTTTGCAGGTAAGCCATTGTTAAGGCCACAATAGAATGATGCGGTCGCCTCTACATTTTGCATTCTGCCTGCATAAACCCTCAAAGTGTCTACTGCATGCCGGTGGCTCTCAACATACCAAGTGTATACTGAAAATTCTGGTAAGAATATTTCGTTTAAACCTTTGCGAGTTTTTGCATGTTGAATAGCAATGACGCAGTCTTTACTAAGGGTTTTTTGCTAAAATGGTGCTAGATTAGCACACAATATTTCGGCGTTATTTTAAAATTAGTTTAAAAAAAACGTAAGTTGTGTATTGGTTTTTAATGTACATGCTATCTTTTTAATAATGCCTACAAGTATAAGTATGAATATTTTTTAAGTAAATCAAACTCGTTTATGCTCTTTGTTAATTTTACGATTTCAGTTGACATCTTAACGTATAAATATCGTAATGAACCATTTATATATAATTAAATTACCAATAGTTGGTTGGAAACATCATACAATACTAATAGCATTTATTGTTCGCCAAATCGTTGGAATACCTAATATACTTAATATGTTGTGTTAAAAATAATTTTATTATTTTCCTGACTTACATATTGAAATTATGAAGTAAATTAATATGTTATCTATGCGTACGTAGATAACTACTAACTGATGAGTTTGTTTTTGTATCTGCTTTAATTTTCAAAAATAATTAATGACAAGATGTTTGATATCAAAATTTTTAAAGTTGGTGTTAATGTTTCTAATATTTGAAAATAAGGTATTGTTTTGAGAATCTCTTTGTACTATAGGTATACCTAATCCAGCGTTCGCGGTTTCTTGTTGCAAACCACGATATTCACATACGTGCATTCGCATACAACTGCATATTTTCATAAACCTATTCATAATAGATGAACTATATTATTCATATAATGTATTTATATTTATGTTTACGTCAGAACTACATTTAAAGTGTAAAGCTCCGAGTATCAGCTTTACACGTGACGTAATACAATGCCTAAGACCTACGTGCATTGTTACACTTTCAACTGATTTAAAATATTTTTAGGTTATTGGTATGGGTGTTATATACCATTAGTCATTTTATATTTCGTTATCCTAATCTTAAAATTAAGCTTATTAGTTTTTAAATGCCTTAAGATTCAAGCTCGAATACAAACATGTTCGATTATTCTAATTAAGGGTGGCAAATATTTAGATAGAATTAATCCAAATGAGTCCTACTATAGAGAAACATAAATTGCACACATCTGTGATGGTATTAAATAAAAAGAGGGGCAAGAAATCGGCTTTGTCATACAACTGAATGAAGCAGGCCAACAGTGGGATAACATTTCTACTTACGGCAATATAGCAATGGGTTATACGGCGATAACGATTTTCCTCCTTGGATCAATGTTTAATAAAATGATTTGAATGTGTTTTTTTATTATATAGAGCCTACATATTAACTGATTAGCCGAACTTTGTATAATAATTCCGTGAATCTCCCATTTTTATTATTTTCGTCATGACTGCGGAACACTGCATGCCTCTGGCTATATAAATTAGTATGTATTGGTAGACGCCCTAATGCAAACACTAGTAAGTATTACAAATGAATATTTGTAATATTTTCATATTAAATCATCTATAATTGGGAGTGAATATCACTCATTTAGATTTAATTTACTTTTTCATTTAATAAACGTATAATAATACTTCATTGCCATGTATATAGAAACTATGTATATACATTTGAATAATGTAATATTTTTTTTAAATCAAAGTAGGTTACATAAAAATGGGTTTAAAAACAAACTATTTTCCCAGTAACAAAAAGCCGGAAATGCTGAATTTATGTAAGTGCCATTTCTGTTAATCATAAACATAAACAAATTACCGACAGGAAATCAGTAACACAAAATTTAATACCTTATACAAAAATTCTAGGAATTTCTTTAATTCATAGCTCTTTTATTGTACAAACAACTTGGCATATTTACATATAAATGCATATAAGTGCATCTAGCCGAGCGGCTAAGATAAGCTTCCATGGTCCACACAACAAACTACACTTGTTCCATTTCATTAAACTTACTAATCCAGCAAAACAAGAAATCTTAAAAATATATATTTTCATTCTATGGCGTCTGATTTAAAGAATTTTCCTTTACCTACTTATTGTTAAACTTTTTTCTCTAAGATGTATTATGTATGGATTTTTTTATAATTTGATTTACATTTTTCTTTTAAATGTCATATTGTGAATGTTTTGTATTAATAATTAGGTACGTACTTAATATGTTTCATATTTAAAAAAATAAATAATGCAAACTGTCCTAGAGAGCGTATAACTATTTTAAATCAATTAGAATTCAAGTTCTATCAAGTACACTAATTAGAGATAGGAACAATTTTAGTTGTAAATATTAATTATATTATTTAACAATATTAAGTTGTATTCACTAAGCTCTAATATTTATTAAATATCAATAAATCGTACGCGATCTAGCTTACTACGTTTTGTATTATTTTTACTATAAGCATAATATATATTATTTTTCCAAGTTGACATCGATGTAATAAGCAAACAAACAAGTCTCGTTTATGACAATTGTGCTTCGCGATGTTCTAATATGTCAATCACTTGGTATTAAATGCATTCATTCGGTTTCGATTTTCGGTTACTAGCTGATGATGGTATGCTGTGATTTTGTCACTTACCATTCATTTAAAAAGTTGCTATACGAAAAATTTGATCTTGTGCATATCTATGGGCACATACCATACTAGTGACGACAATCTTTATTTTTGAAGGCCTGTAAAGCTCTTTTCTTGTTTAATAAGGAGTAGATAGTATGTCATGCAAAATGAGAAACCACAAAGGAGAGTTGCCTTTTTGATGTCATCATCACTTGTTGAGCGTAGAAAAGCGACGCAATTTTTACATAAAAGCTCGGCGGAGATTAAATTGAAACATAATTTGAGCTTTAATTTTTCCCACTACAACGAAAAAAATACACGGTGTATAGGTAGTGAGTATGTAGTTTGCTTGAACTGTATGCAAACTATGTCTCCATAAACAATTTTTAAAAAGCCACTTCGTGTCCGATATTAAACCTTGGCATACTGCTTTCAGGGTGTTTTGAATTACATGTATTTTTCGAGACATCAAAGTACGAGTACCATTACATTTACATAGCATAATTTATTATTTTATATTCAATATAAAAGAGGAATATAGAAAGGTATATTATTACAATTTTCGTTCCTAAGCGGAGTAAATATGCATCCAGATAATGTAGAATGTGACCAGAATTTTAAATAGTTTTTGTAGTTTTTCACAATTACACAATTAGGTCACTCCTTCGGCCAAAATAGAAAAAACATGTGAATTTACATGGTTTGGCATTAGACAGAAAAAGGTTTGAAAAGTGGACGCCCTGCTATTCCTTTACCGTGGATACTTATTACAGATAAGTAAATATTATGTAGAGATATATTTAAACTGCGCATTCAAATAATTTATAAAACCTATCCAAACTATGCGGTTTATTTTTTAAATTTTATTCTTGAAGATAGGTAGGTACGTTCAATAAAAGATTATTCGTTGAATAAAAAAATAGTTTATTAGATTTTAATCTTTCAAAGTTTGAAAGTTGTAAAGCGAAGGTATACTGACAGAATGCATTATTTCAGTTTTTGCCGTTTTTCTGTTTTAAATGCCAAAATGTATACAATTTGAAAAATTTCACAAAGGCATAGGATATAATGGTGAGATAATAGAAACATTATTGAATCATATTGTTATTTTTTATTCTGATAGAAAGCATGATAATGACCTAATGCGTTCTGCGTATACAAAATTCAGGACTTATAACATGTCGTATATTGTGTTTGCCATAAAGGTTAGTCTTGTAAAAGTAAAAAAATTACGTGGGAGAACGCTTTGAAAAAAAAATCCAAAAGTCCTTTTTGCGATTATCTCAGAACTTGTTTTAATGAGTTAATGCTTTCTGTCAGTATACCCTCGAAAGTTTAATTGATTTAAGTAATGTACAAGATAAATTTTAAATACTTATATGATTTCTGTTGAATTATCATTTTATTTTTAATGTTCAACTAAAACTTAAAACTATAGTAATTTTTCAATGTAAATTTCTAGTTTAGAAAATCTCATAGTTTTAGGAAAAAATAATACATATTTTCTGATATATATAACAATATTGATTATTATAATCACATATTCAATTTGGATTCACACACCTACAAGATTTGAAACTTTACTACCTTCTTGAAATTTAAAATATTACATTTACTGAAAAATTTCAGAACATCCCGTACAGAGTGCATACCCTTTACGTCGTTCCCTCATTGTGTCGCAGCCCGCTAATGTCTGCGAAGGCTAGAGGCTTTAATAACGGAGCCGTTATTGGAGCACCTGAGAGTGAGAGGAATAAAGCTCTGCCAGTCAGAGGTGCTGAATGCGCTGTGAAAGCTTTTCAGAGCTTTTTCCACTAAACGCCACTATTATGTCTATTACACTCAAGACACAGCCGGGTCATATTGTTTAACCCTTTCTTTGATAAAAAATGTAAATTAGAAAATATAATAAAGTGAAATACAATAAATTAAAACATGTATATAATTAGGTACACCTTTTAAAGTGTTTGTTGAAAATAAAGCCTGAAATGTATATGCAACTACTGTGCAGTTATAATTTTTATATATTACATTATTTTGAAGTAGATGATAGATGAATAAAACAAATAAATTTTCGTTGCTGTTATTCGTTTTACGCACTGAAAAAAATGTTATAAATTAAATTATTCATGCATATTATATATTATAATATGGTTCCTTAAAATTATGGGGTTTAGTTTGTAAAGCATGTAAAAGATTTATTGGGAAGACACTTTCCTAAATTTGCATAAAATTCGTACTTATTAACAATCATTTAGATATTTATCGTACATGCTTGTCTGGGATTTACACCTAGTATTTAATATCATGTCATTTTACAAATTAATTATATGGATAGTACACATTTCATTTATCATTTCTATTTCTATGATATGATCATCATAATCATTTTTGGCACCATGAATCTTGACGTGTGTTAGCATCGTCAAGATTTTTTTTTCCATCCCGAATGATCAAATGTCACTGCTTTCCAATTGCTTTCGCCGAGCATCCATATATTCATATAGTATAAGTATACGATTCTTTCATTTATTTATTTAGATAAGTAATATTATATTATAAAAATTATAATGTCATAACTCTTTATTTATGTATATATGTGAAATCCATTATACTTACATATAATTTATATTCATTATAAGTTACATTTTGTACCAACCAGTTTCTTTAATCAACTTTTTTTCATCGGCTTTACAATCTGATGTGGTGTTTGTGTTTCTCAACAGATTTTTTACGAGAAATAGATGTTAGCTATTTTCCAACCCTAGTAAGTCATTAATCTGAGTTCAAAAACATATTTACCCGTGACCTACAACTTCATAAGCGGGTAACTTATCAGTTATCACCAAGAAATAGCAGGGGCTACTTTTTCCAATTTTATAATTTTATTCGTAGTTAAAAAATAATAATAATGTGACGTATTAGCTGTGTTATTATTATACTTATGTATCCCCGAAGTCTTGATTGGTGCCTCTATCCTCTACCCCTGCCTAAATCGGCAACACCACTTGATCGCCAGTTCGATAGTATGAATATTTACGAATATTATTCTTCTAATTCGTCCAGTTAACAGAATCGATGTCTCCCCGCGTGGCTTCGTTGCTCCGGTTTTGGACACATAAGGAAGTATCATCATAATATTCATATAGTATCCGTTTAATATATCTTGTCTGGTTATATATAAATTGTACGTATTACATTTCATCGTTGCGCAGTGAGCTTTCTTATCGGAATAATATGTAAGTATGTTCGTGGAGCATAACAGACAATAATGCTCCTTCAAGAAAGAAAATAGGTACTGTTCGGTTATCAGGAATACAGCGGAAAACACATTTTGAAAATAGCCGATAAACTGGATTATTTATAAGGTTAACCTAACCTAACCTAACCCAACCCAACCTAACCTAACCTAAACTAACCCAAACTAACAAATAATCCAGTATATCGGGTATTTTCAAAATGTGTTTTTTGCTGTATTCCTGATAACCGAACAGTACCAGAAAATCTAACCTCACCTAACCTAAAAAATAATCCAGTATATCGGCTATAACCTGGGTTCCCGTAAACCGGCAAGAGCCGTGTTTTTAGACATGAATTTTGTCTCAGTAATATACGACCCAAAGAGGTTTGACGGTCTTTTATACACGACCATAATTATATTTCCGATACAACATTTCACGCTGCAGTGTGATATGGCGAACTGCATACGTACAAATTTCCGGACACGATCCTGTCTACCGACTTCCCTGGACACAATTAATTGATTAGCATTTTATATTGTATTTTTATCAAAGTTTTACGTTTTTTGGTTTTTACCGTTTTATCTTTGAATTTTTGAATTTATTATTATAGTATTCGAATAATACTACGCTGTATTATGTATGATAAATTATGCATAGTGTAAAAGCCAATATACTAAACTAAAGTGGCAAGTACACCAGATAGTTTTAATATAAATAATATATTTATGTAGGTATAGGGAAATGTTTGAAACTCCTCTCATGTTAGTTATTACGCCGTGGTTAAAGCTTAAAGTCATTTCGCTAATGTCTCCCGGTTTATGGTACACGCTAAACAAAATCATACACGTGGCTACTAATTATTATTGTACATTTTTTACTACTCTCAAACTAGACGCTAGATAATTAAATTCTGAAAGCATTATAGTAGTATTTTGTAGAAACCTAAAAATAAATTATAACTTAATTAAATTTTAATAATAAAATGAACGTGTGTAACACTAACTTCATTAATAGATAAAATAATTCAATAATATGTATTATCTTTAGTTAATACAATCATTTAAATTTCAGATATTTCCAAAAAATGTATCTGTTATTCTGTAGATTGTTTACCAGTGGCGAAGAGTGACTTTTAGAAAGAGGTAGGCTGAGTAGAAAGCACACTTGTCAGCAATGACATTAATATGGACGAAGCATCTAGAAAATAAAATGACACTCACTTTGTGTCGGGTCTGCCGGATGGCGAAATTCATATTTTAATATCGGTATCCTACGCTCAAATGAACATTCTGCTTGTAAGCGGTCTGGCGACACCGCTGGGTCTGCCCATACAAAATTTCTGACTGTCAGGTTTCGACTCCACCGTTATTATTATGTTACAAAATGCCAGTGTGCCTAGTTAAAAATTGTAAAAAAATCTACTAAACACTCCAAGAAAGATAGGATATCACTTTGCATGTGTTAGTATTATTTATTATTTATAAAATGCCATTTTAAGATATTGATGAATGTTTATTCAATGCAATTGAATGACAGGAACCATTGGACAGTCAGTCGCCTGTGATTCGCTGGTCTCGCTTGCGTCTAATCTCCGTAAGTAACCGAGAATCTGTTTCTAACGCAATGAGTCATGACACTAATACGCCATTACAATAAAGGTTATATTACTATAAATTCTCGAAGCTTGTATCGCATAATGGAAACGGATACGTCAATGGTCACGTGACATCTACCTATACATCTGTGAATGACTTTCATGGACAATTTCTCGTGCGCGCCGGGTATGAAGTGAGTCGTCCATTTAATATGTCATTGCTTGTCAGGTATAATTTTGGGAA
The DNA here is from genome assembly GCF_057557595.1 of Rhyacophila brunnea. Lineage (NCBI taxonomy): Eukaryota > Metazoa > Arthropoda > Insecta > Trichoptera > Rhyacophilidae > Rhyacophila > Rhyacophila brunnea. Next base: position 28,740,682 of record NW_028233350.1, read on the forward strand.
AAGAGAAGATAATCCGATATTACTACTGATGAATATGTACATACTAATGACAACGACACACTAAATCAATGAAATTTCAAAAGCTCACTGATGATATAAAATTGACCAATGATTTAAAATTATGTATTTTCCTAAACATTTATAAACGTAACATCCTGTCGCTCAAAATATATTGTCATCTTGTTTCCATAACAATTTACAATTTCACCCGTAAATCTAGTCATTTAAAAAAAAATCTATATTTAATGACATACCTGACTGAATAAATTATGTTAGACTATGACTAAACTAACTGTTAAATAAAAATCACGGGATAAATTATTTTTTATTTTTAATAACAATCAATATGTATATGTTATTGAACCCATAAATTTTTTAGAAGGTATATTATGATATGTAATATAATATACCATAATTCATACATTCTTTCATTTCGAGAAATTACAGAAAACTGGAATGTAGAAATATAATATACAAATACATCATTTAAAAAATAAAAGTACCCATTATTAGTCCCAGTTTTGAATACCATGCATTATCTATATTGTTCAATTGTTGAAGTTAGTGGCAATTTGAAGAGACCCGACTATATGTAAATTAAAAAGTGACCTCAAGTTATGTCGTGCATAAGTGCTAATGTATGCATGTCGTCGCTGTAGAATTGGTTTCTCGAATAGACCAAATGTTCAGGAGACGAAAAACAAATTTCATAATCCTATATTTAAATACATACATATTTAAATTGTTATTTTTACAGCATATGAATGATGTATTCATTACCATTACAAAGTAATTTAAAGAAAGGGATGGTTCTAGTCCAATTAGATACAAAAACACATTCTGCATTAAAAGGGCGATTTCGACAAAAACGGATATTCGGGAAACCAATCCTATAGCGACGATGTGACACCAGTGACGACCCTAGGCAAAATATCGCCCTTAAGCCGGCTTAAAATGCCGTCCTCTTCCATTTCTAGTTTTAAAATTCGTTAGGTACCTACTAATTACCTATTTCATTATTCATTTTTGCCTGCCTATCGTAAATAAACAAATAGACCTAAAATCTTTAAATTTACACACATACCATCTACTGAGAATTATAGCATTTCCACAAAATTTACTTTCAAACAATGGTCATTTTAGGTTTGTGAACGTTTTTGGCACTGACAGGTTTTGACGCACCCACTGTGAAATTTGATAATCTTACCATGTCCGATCCTAATAAGATCATAATATGGGTATTAACAGATTTTTATTTTTACGAGAAATGGATGTCAGCCACTTGCTCAACCTATTAGGTCCATACTCTGACTCTGACCCAGGATTCGGTTATGCGATAAACCGACATTTAAATAATATGTATTACAGCGAATGTTACAATACAATAATAGTTATTATATTATCAGGATGTCTTACGCTTTGATTATTTATTAAACTGAGAATTTCGAAAAATTTTAATGATGCGACACCATCTTCTGCTTCATGAAAAACCGCCACTACGATTTGTATTCATTCCCTCATTCACACGCCATTTATAATTTTCCGCATCTATGCAACGCATGACCTGCGTACCCTGACAGGACGTTACTGTGTAAAATATAATATTTTAGCCAATACATTGTTCTACTATTATTTTGTTGATTTCTCTTGTAATAAGGCTATGCTGATAAATGATGAGATCGCCAAGTTGATAAAATGTCAACGGAAGGTCATGTTGCTCGGTGAGTTAATAACTGCTTGAGAAATACAATAGTAATTGTGCATATGGGACTCTAAATAACCACATAACCACCGTATCAACGACAACTCGCTGAATCTACAAACACATCAAGTTCGGCGAAATTAATTGGCAGCAAAGAAATGGGAACTGGTAAGAGTAGATCTCTATTGATGATGGTATAAATCAAATGGTTAAATAATGGTTGTGAATAATATTTTATGTAATTTTTGTCGCATATAATCATAGTTATGAGTAACTCGTATTTATGCGTCGCGAGCAAAAAACTTACATATGAATCCTTATACAACATTATAATTCCTACTTTGAAGGAGTACTTTTAATCCTGAAAACCGTATGAGAAAAAAAATTAAACAGCATTGCAGCAAACACTCCAGATCCGATGAAAGGATTAAAAGTGTGGTTACTTTGCTTTTAACCCATATAACAGTAAAACTTAAAAATAAATAAGTACCTACAATTTTTTTTAGTCCTTCCGATATAAATAATAAATATCTCTTAATTGAAAATATATTGTAATGTTATTAATTCATTAGAAAAATATCGGTCTTATTGAATATATTTTAATAAAATTAACTTTTCGATTGAAATACTTGTATTCAAATGAATAATACACATTATATTCAATAATGTAGCATTTTTTATTTAATTGTTTATTAGTAACTGAGAAGTTTTTCACATCACACGCGCGAAAAATTCCGTAGTAGGTGATGACCTCCTCAAGTCATTTTCCAGAGTCCGTTCTATCCTCCGCGATTCGCCCCAATCCGGAATTCAGATCACTCCCATCCTGATCCCCACAGTCCGACCATTGCAGTTTGGGTTTTCTAACAATCCTCCGTAATTCTGGGCTGGTCGACATAATTCCATTCGTTGAACATGGCTAGCTCATTTTAGTCGGAAAATATTGCTGGTTCGAATTATATTATACTGGGTTCCCAAATTCCTTGTAGGTTGTGACCAATGAAAATTATGAATATCGCTATAATTATGATCTTTCGTTTGTAAATCAAAAGACCATTTTGAAACTTGCTGCTGACGACCTAAACTTCTGATTCATGTGTGAGGATTGGCGTTAGCAGTGTTTTGGACTTCTGTATGTTTGTGATACGATATATCGCTTTATAATTTAGATTATTACGGATTCCGAAGGATGTAGCATTTAGCATTTCATTTGACATTTCGTATTGGCTGTCGTTATCGTTGTTAACATTACAATGCAGCCCAGATAAATTTATTTAAATATAGCCAGATAAATGAGCCATTTATTATTTATTTAGAATTCGCCTAGTCATCAAAAATTTGTACACATTAATTATTGATATTGGTCATATCTTGAAAAAAAATACCTGAGAGTGAATGTACATTAAGTCTAAACAGAACATTGTTAGAAGTTTAGATTTTCACGCCCTTAATGTAGACGTAGGTATTAGGTACAGAATATTATGTACTTTAATACTAATCTTAAGTGCACACATAATTTTAATTGGAAATAATTTAATAAATATTATTCTGCAATGCATTTAAAACAAAAATTAACTTTATATACTAACGTTGTTGGTATTTTTCCAGTTGCTAACAGCGCTTTTTCGAGGCCTAAACTTACTAATGTATTGGCCAAACTTTCATCACAAAAAGCACATAAAATTCAAATGTAGCTTTTCCCGGCGGGTTAAAAGCTTCTCTCGTACTTGTTATTTAATCCTCAAACTAACACGTCGACGATGCTCGCTTGCAGCCTAATGAGAACAAAGCCATATTCTGTTTTATCTTTTCGTTTTCCTTTTTTCCTACCCTCATTTCCCAGTGTAGCCTTTTTCATCTCCTCTGGTCGTCTATGTGCCTAATTGTTATTGCACTACACTACAGCTTTCTTGCCACAGAGTTACTATGCACCAGGAAATTGCAATGGGCCCTTCTTAAATGCACTCACAAATATAATTACATTATTTTCGGTCACAAACACATACGAGTATAATACCTACATTTTTTTACAGTAACCAACCACTCGTATTTTTCTCAAAAATTTCTTTGCGACATTATTGTAGTAAAACTAATACATTTAATATAAAACCTGTATTATCATTATGACGACATACTATTATTTTAAAATTAGAATTCAAACCTGTTGTAACCCTAAAATATAGCATCACCAGCGTGAATCCATCTACTGATGGATAAAAGAGTCTCCAAGCTTATTCAACTCGTGTCGGTCCAGAACATTGCGTTGCAACTATTACGTCAATCTAGTGTTATTAAAATCCTTTAAAAATAAATTATTTAATTCTATTCATATGCAATATATTTTTCTAATATGTATATTTCTGAGATATTCCGCAATTATGTATGTTTAATATTTTTTATATCTTCAATTCATTATTTTTTACATATAATTTATTAATACTTAAAAATATAAAATATGACTACGCCGATTTACACATTTAAACTTTAAACGCAAATAATACAATACGCCATTTTGTTAGGTAAATGATTAATGCTTAACACCGTCTGTATTATACTTAGATTAGGTAATTATATTATAAAAATTAGTTGAAATAATTTACACTTATGGACAGTAAGTAGATGGTAGTGATAAACATAGAAAGAATTTATTTTTATATTCTTTCAACTCACCCAATAAATTAATGTGTAGTTCAAAAACATGTATCTAATTGTCTGTCAAAAGTTCAGAATTATGTACTAAATATTCTATTACATATTACTGCTTTTCTAATACGAAATGTTACTTGAGAAAATTTATATCTTTCATTTATAACATCCCCAGACGTGATATTAAATGCTCACCAACTTTATATACGCAATCAAAGTGTAGGAAGATTATCAATATAAACCCCAGATCGTAAATCATTCGCCATTTGTAATCCATTTGACGACACTCATCAATTTAGATCCCACCCAGTAGAGTACCGGCTGAGAGGGTCTCGTGAATTACTATTTGCCATAATATCATCACTGTCATACTTATTTATCATATTGTTATATCATATAGAATTAGATCATTTATATCGCTAAACTGTTAGCGCCCGCAGTGGAGTAGTAGACTAAACTCCCCTACCGAAATCCATGACTCATCCGATTTAATTCTGCGTATATATCAAATTTAAATAACAACCAAATTTGGAGCAATCAAAATGCCTTCTGTAAACATCATCATTAATTTAATGTAATACAATTATTACAGTAGCTATCTATTGACAAAAAATAAAAAAAATTGTACGTTTTAAGAAAACATCTGTAATAAATTATATATGGATAGGTAACTTACTGGTTAAAACCCTTGCTCTGTAAGTGAAAGACGTGTGAGAAGTTTTGTTCTAAAATTATATTTATGCTTAGGAACTTGTGTTATTTTTCCAACCTATTAGTTTGATAGAATGACTAATAACTATTTCCCCTAAAAAAAAAATTAAGCTATCCACTTACACACCGAAATGTTAAGTACCTAATTGAAAAACACTACTTTCAAGTTATTTATGTATTATTATATATTACTAGAATAATTATATTATACCTATATTGTACGATAATTCGATTAAATCATTGGTGTGTTTTATAACATAAAATCAAACATAGGTACATCAGAAATAAAACCATATACTTTTCCAGGTGCAGGCTTCATGCCAGCATTAAATTGCGATAACGGATACTTTGGCACCATAACGGGTCTAGTTAAGGCCTTCTCCACATAGCAAGTTTTGACTCGCGCGTATTCCAGATACATGTGACCTCATAAGCCATCCACACGCACTCGCGCGCGGCCGAGGTAGAGGTGATCTCATTGAGGTGTCCACATCCAATTACGACGAAACGCGGCGAGACAACGCGCCATATGGACAAGGCCTAATAAAGAAAACATACAAAATTTTGTGGTATTTTTGCTATAATATTTATAAATGTGTATTCTAAACTACAATTTCACAATAAATAGTTTGAAAACTCCCAAAAATTCTGTATTTTTACAACGTTTATCTTAGGTCGTATTCTTATTTGTCCGGTGGTTGTTTGTCCGGTACAAATCTTGCAATCGATTTTTCACTAACTTTCCGACTAGCTAGACATTTGAAACTTTTAGAAAATATCAGAACACGATGCTAATAATTTTTTTAAATACTTTTAGCCATCTTTAAGTAGAATTGAAATCATTTTCAGTTAATTCTGTTTTGTATGAAAAGTTATTTCGATACCATTATTGGTTGCTAGGGGGTCCTAGAAACTAAATTACTAAATAATATATACGATATATACGTGCGTTACTATTGAAGTCAATATGAAATGATATTTCATAATTCACTATTTCTATCAAGTACATTTTTTTTGATCGTTTAAGCTAGTTAAGTCAAGTTTATACGATTCAACAGAAAATTTAAAAACGTTGTATATAAGAAGTTCTTTTAATCTTGTAATTATTATAAATATTTTTGGATAATTAATGTAAATATTTGTGATACACAGTGCACACTATTTAAATTCATTATTTTGTTGTAAAGGATTAATTTGTATCGATATACATTTCCTCCGTAAGCGTTATTTTAATACGCCACTGCAATGTACCTAATGCTGTTTGCGATACAAAATTTACTGCTTCAAGGAGATGCGGAGCTTTATTGAGACAGCTTTGGTTTATTAGGGAACAGCCTGCCCCTGCAACTTGATGCACTGGACGTTAATTTATAAGCCTTGAAGCCTGCCGCTGCATACCTTCAACCTATTTAATTTACAGCCTATTGAATCTAGGATTTCCGACTCGAATCCAATAAAACACCATTAAAACGATGGTAAGGCTCTTTAGGCTGTATAACATCAAATATAATAGAACAAAACGATGAAAATTATGTTTATACACCAACATTTTCTCTAAAACTTAGTATAACAAAAATTTAAGTTCGTTTAAAAACACAAGTAATTATTTCTTAATTTTTAACACGAGTCACTTTGTTATGTTTTCTTACATACTTTCCATGTTATTGTAACTAAGTATTCAATAATCAGCGAATTCCAAATTTAACAGTTTTATCAGTTTATCACACACTAATGTTAAACTAGCATAAATCGTCGCGAGCTGTTGAAACCTCCGATGTGACAATTTTCTCAATGTTTTAATACAGTACAATAGTGTTAATTTATATTATAGGTAGGTACCGAATTGAAAAATAAAACCGTCAATGTTCCTATATACTACCAAAATTTAAATTGAAGTATTTATAGAAGCTTCCGAAAGCTTGCCAATAATAATTATTGTAAAACATTATTTTTATATTTTGTATTATTTTTTTAATTGTATAATACTTTCATTAATTGATATTATAATATATGTGTTAATTATAAGCCTTATTCTTATTATACACCAAATATTTTAGTTATTATATATGACTTATCAAGTAAAATGTACAATATTATAGAAAATGATTACCTTCACATTTAAAACGTACCTATACAATAAAATATGAACACATGTTTACAGCACCAATAAATCGTCAATTACGTCTACTTTGTCAATTATCAGTTTAGTATTTGATTTATGTCAGTCTTTTTATGCTAGAAAGTATGCCCATCGTATTTGATAAACGTCACGTAAATTATCTTTATAAGATTTGATGTTATTTATGACAAAATTAATGAAGAGTCAACTAACTTTGCAACTGAACGTGTAATTGAAATCGAAAAAATCTTCCATGTATTATTACATCAAGACAAATTTTATTGCATCGTTGTTTATAATTCAATTTCACGATAATATAAACTTTATTTATCATGAAATTGATATGGACTCCTATTTGATACATTATTGACGTGTTATTATTAATGCATTTCAGTAAATATATAAGTATAATAATATATTGTTAAAATACACAATTAATAATATAAATTTCAAACTTATTTTATTAACATAATAGTATTATGCAAGGACTACTTTAAGAATTCCAGATAAATTGATAGCTTAAAGTTAAAGGACCTCAAATTTCATACTAACTATTAGGATTAATTAAATAGATAGATCGGTTACTTGAGGAATAAGAGCACTCACTCCAGTGAAATATGAAATAAGTTCGAATTCCATTCGGTAAAACTAAAGTATGTTTCTGATTTCTTCAAACGTATGTATTTTTATTATTCTTTTCCTTTACATTTGTTTTGGAAAAACTCTCAATGCCTGGCAATAAAATGACTAAATTTACAGTTGTTGTAGGAATGGATATTATTAAAAGTAATTTTCCCCGTAAATAATAATATAATCTAGTTGGAAAAAGTATCACAATCCTATCAGAACAAATCGTAGATTTTGTTTCCGAAATATTTTCCAAGCGAAACGTTTCTGCTAGCCACGGAGGAGGGTATTAGAGATTATCTGCGTAAGTTTTGTGGTTTGACTTCTCTTTGCTCTGCTGCTTTATAGAGAAATTAATGATGCTTGAGCTATTAATATTTACACACTAGATAGAGACGCCGATTATTGTCACCGTCGTCATCCGTCGAAGGCATCCACATCAGTCCAAAGATGGCTAACACTCGATAGGAGCATATTGCATGGACAATATTTTCGTGAGATGGCCTCCAAACCTGCCAGTTCCTTATAATATCCTCCTACGTAAAACCACCACTGCCCATATAACCTTAGTCAAAAAAAACTTTTATTTTAGAACATACATAATTTTAAACTGCCTTCGATACATACATACTAAAAAAATAAAATAAAATACAACGCCCAGCAGGACTCGAATCCGTATTCACTGGATTCGTGCCAATGTGCTTAACCACGTGTATATTATCTAATTACGATGAAATTAACTAGTAATTATTTTTATCTTGAAGCGCTTCACAAATTGCTTTGCTATGTATGTCATATGTTCAATATAGGAATGTTATATTCTCAAAACACAAAAGTCGATTGCCATAAATTAACGCAAATATGTTAACATTCATTAAACCTACGTGATAATATACAATCTTTTTTTTTGAAACGGTGGTCTATTTTATTTAATTGTTTTGGCATATTATTTTTGTTTTAACTTGTTTTTTCTTTCAAAAATTGATTGTTTGGTACTGGTGGGAAATCTGTAAATACTTTATACATTCCATTGTAACGGATAGGTATGCACATTAGATTTTATATTGTTAGCTTAAGCGTCGGCCTATAGCGTTGTGGGTCCCAGGCTCGAATCCTGGGTCTGACAAGTACACTACTTATTGTTTTTCAATTTGTGTATGAGTCAGAGTATGGACGTAATAGGTTGAGCAAGTGGCTGACATCCATTTCTCGTAAAAACAAAATCTGTTGATACAAACCTCCACCCTGTGGATGCCTATATGATCTTATTATGATCGGACGTGGTCGGAAAAAAATTAGGTTAGTGTGATTTTTTTTTTATTATTCTAGATAGTAAATGAATTTATTCAATTTTTGATATGGAATAGTGTTAAATTAAAATACACAGAAAAGGCCGTTGCTCACTGCTTAAGAAGCATTTTACGGCATCTCTAACCGCAAAACGAAACGCAAACAGTACCAGGAAAGATGAAAAGAAACAAATAAATCAAGACTGAAATGATAAACATAAGATTTATACCTTCCGACGCACTGGGGACAGAAATACAGACGTCTTACCCTCCCAACCCTCGCCACCCCTGCCGAAAGAAGTGGCTGCTGTTTACTCTATTTGCGAATTTATTTAGAAATATGCCTAGCGGAAAATGGATACCTACCCAAGGACGTGAGTAATCGTGAGGATGCTATCCTTTTTCATTTAGCTTTGATTGTTTCTGTATTCATTACTATCATTATCGATGGTAGATATCTATCTTCATTTCCTGTTGGTAGAAGAAAATGTTTTTTCTTTTTTCTGCGCACATTGGAATGGTATTCTGTAAGTATAATAAATAATTATAGCTACCTACTATTTTTATTGCTATTGAATTTATACTTTTGGATTTTTTTTTTTGACAAATTAAACCTTTTTAAAAACTATTTCTAAAAAAATATTTAAATCAGTTTTTAAGACTATCCACCAATGTCCCTTTGCTTCTTAAGGCTATACTTCATCTGGAGCACGGTCTAAAACGATCGTGACTACGCGACGCGAAGATTGTGCAAACGACGCGTGCAGAACAAAACAGAATTTGTCATAAAAAATCGACATGCTTCCATTTAATGTTGTGTTTATTATTATATTATAATAATAATATATTCATTGACATGATTTCTTTTTCAAGTAAATGGGTAACGTTTTTTAGTCATCTTCTCACGATTAAGGAATTAATACCCCCGTCACCATCACAAAACAAATTAACGTGTTCACAGCTCGACTTTCGCTCTCCGATTGCCAGCGAGTCCGAAATTTTGTTGCACCTATAGTTGAAAATTATTTGCCGTTTCACTGAAGTATGTTCTTAATGACACATGCAAAGCTGTTCCAGTAAGTTTTTTCACTTGGCCATTCCAACGCATTGATGCTCTTCCTCGGCTTTATCTTCCATGTAGTCAATAAACGTTGCATTTCCTTAATGTTGAGTCCCCGGATGACTGATTGATTCGTTTTATGTAGAGTTGTGATTAAGATTTGTCGTCTCGAGAATTTTCGAGAAATAATCAAAAAAGAGGATTCTTGTTTCTAGAGTAAATATTTTCCCGACACTTTGAGAAAATATTATTACCACGAACAAAATAAATTCACAAAGTAAAATGGACACTATAAGAAGATATTTATTGAGGATTTGTGAGATCTTAAGAATTCAATAAACAAATCTTAAACTCTCGATAATCAAATATTTTTGAATTCGAGCTTTCTCTATTGTAGAGAATTAATGAAAATCGAGAAATCACAATTTATAGTTATATGATCTGTTCAACTAATTCGAAAATTTTACGTAGGGTCCACGAATCTACACCATGGATAATAATGAATGTGGAAAACACAAAATGTTTAATAAAGCATACATAAATTATGTTTAAACTTTTACATAGACAGGTACCACGTTCTCTAGGAGAACCCCATTTTTACCACGTTTTTCTTAGCTCGTATTCTTGTTTGTCCGGTGGTTGTTTATCCAGTACAAATCTTGCAATCGATTTTTAACTAACTTCCCGTCTAGCTAGACATTTGAAACTTTTAGAATATATCAGAACACGATGCCAATGCATTCTTTTAATACAGCCATATTTAAGTAGAATTGAATTCATTTTCAGTTAATTCTGTTTTGTATGAAAAGTTTTTTCGGAATAAATCCGTAATCCAATCCACTATTGTTGGTTGCTAAGGGGGTGGTCCTAGCAATAAAATTAATAATATATACGTGCGTTACTATGGAAATCAAAATGACATTTCAGTATTCTATATTTGTTTGTTTGTTTGTTGCAAAATAGCAAAAAAAATGGTTTGTTGACAATTGCCTTATTTGTCCTAAATTATTAATACATAGAATTGTCAACTTTATATGATTCAACAGAAAATTTAAAAACGTCGTATATAAAAAGTTCTTTTTATCTTGTAATTATTTATTTTGAGTATGAGAATCGTGTGCTATCCACTATTCTTACGCTCAAATAAGACTAGAAAACATTTACATGTACTGGGAATTTTTATCACATTACTCATAAAACATTGCACTATTCGGTTAGAAACATTATTATTGTGTTTTAGAAAATATATATTATGAAACACTTTTATGGGATTTTTTAAAAAGTTTTATTGATCAGCATTAATATCTAGATTGTTTGTTCCTTTGTTCTACTTCCACTATATTTAATAAAATAGTGCTTTTGATAACAATGATACAAACGAGATAATAATATTAATCCTTATGTACCTACTGAATTATTAAAAACTTATTTTATTTCTTACTTGAACATGGTACGTGATTTATGAACATCGTAAAAACGAAAGAAATTAATATTCTCGTATATTTTCTTTGTGTTTGGATCATATTAAATACTATACAAAGCATATTAACTTCACAAAAACAAGCCGTAAGCACATTAAGATACACTGTACAAACTTATAAGAAAAATAACAATTAAAGTGAGATAACTTCTTAACAAATAAATGAAATAACAATACCGCAGCAGCCAACTGTGTGGGAACAAAAAACAATACAGCGAAACTAATAGATACCATATAAAAAAGAATAAAAATAATTAAAGAGCTTACACTTGTCAGTAACTTGCCAAAAGATTACATTTTCCATCTACTTGGTGTATTTATTACTGGCTCTATAATTATTATATATCTTCCGATAGTCTGCAAACAATTTTCTCACTTAGCTCGTGTATTACTAAAGAATTAATTATTTACACTTACATTAGATAGGCATACAGGTGCTAATTTGATGACAGCATGTTATCACTGTATTAAGGAGCAGTTTTTTCTTATTGAGATTCCAACATACTATTTTCTAGTAAGCAGTTTTATATTAATACTGTCATTTCAGCAATCGATTTCTTGTAGTCTAGTTAAGGGTTTTTTTGAGTCTCCATCTCCGCCCGTCATGTATATGCAGCTGCGATTTGTACACGGCCGCCTTTCATGATGCTATCTATACACGTGTCGGATTGAAAAGATTTTAGTGCCACACTTCCTTGTCGTGAAATGAAGCTGCATGGGACTGATATAACAACCATGCACATTATTGCTTAAAAAAAGAGTTTAGAAAATAAAAAAAAGAATGCTCTGTCGTCATTTTAATCCTTATTGACATAAAGTGTATTTTGTTTCCATGTATTGAAACTGATCCAGGATTTGAAAGTGACGAATCCTAAGGAGGGATCGGAATTATTCCATCCTCCATATGACGCAGCAAACTTTTCAAATACCTCAAAGTTTACCTTGGTTGATATCACGTTGGCGTGGCCAATTTGGACTGTGTGTGGACGGACCCTGGCAAACAGCTCCGCTCGGTCAGATCCCACTAGAGGGCTAGTCGTACAATTTAAATAGAATTACATATTTAATTACTTAATGATGAAATTAAGTACCCCTACTATGCAACTGCTGATAGTATCCGTAGGGCTGTGGAATAAGGGCGCGTAGTGTCGCATTATGGCGACATCCGTGCGAATAGCCTCTTTGTGGATATTCATCTTTTACCGAAGACTGACGTATCAGCTCACTTGAGTGTTTGTAACGTGTTCATATCAGTGTAGGTAACTCTTAGATTTGGCAAAGACATCGATTCTTAAGTCTCGGAGTCAAGACCTTTAGGTCACGAGTCACAACTATAGAAATGGACAGATAGTACACTTACGTTTAATAGGCGGCATTTTGATCCTTACATAATACAATGTTGACCTCCACCTGATTACTTGCTTCGCCATACCCTTGCGCATTTTATGCTCTATAATAAGTAAGCTATGATTTATGTTCCGTAAATAATTTCAATAATATCGAACTAGCAGTCGTATATTTTTTCATGTAATATTCAATTAAATCAAAAACAATAAATCGATTGTTTTCATGAATAATATTTTGATCATGTTTAAAAGGGAATATAATCTAGAACCACTTACATAATATAAATTACTAGGTGTTGGGTTATTTATAAAAGATTTACACTGCATTTCGTTTCCAGCAAATGGACCGTTAGTATTATCAATAAATACAGAAGCGAAAAAGATAAATCCGAACGGAAAGTACTCGGTACTGTAGGTATCGCGAAGCAGCCTTCCCTGTATGCGACTGACCATTCAATATCTTTTGGCGGGGGTCCCAAAAAAACATGCAAGAGTGTCTCTGCAGTTTTCGACTTCAGGGAATAGAAACATGTAGATAATATACTTACTGCTTTATTATACCTACATAACCATAAATTCTACTTAATAGTATATTATAATAAATGCTGAATACTTCATATTATATCGAATTATTTTCTCACAAATGCTAGTAAATCTCTCTGTTTTTGTATGTGCATATTATACAAATGTAAATTTTACAATATTGAGTAGGTACCCAATGTCTAATGTATGCAACATTAAAAGACAGTTTATTATCGTTACTCTGAGTTGCGTTTCTTGACCGTTAAGACAACGATTTTTTTTGGAGCTTAAACTCGTTCGGCGCGGACGACGCAGCTACAATGTCCCCGATAAACGGCCATCAGATGCAATTAGCATGTTATTTAAATGTGGTAATTAAAAATGAATTAAAAAGTACGCAGTAATTGTGTTTAAAGGGTCATGAGAAAATTTCTCGTGAGTTTTATATTGAAGTATCTAAAACTTATTGCATATAATACTCGTAGTATAAACAGTAAACACAACCATACAGGTAAGCTCCCAGTCCTGAGTTTTCTCGCTTTATTTCGCTCTATGCCATTCACTGCGTCCAACGACGTAACTGGTGCGTTGCCCAACAGGCGGCCATTATATAATTAGCATGCTATTTAAATGTGGTAATTAAATATTTATTTATTTAAGAATACAAAACATTGTGGACATAACAAATCTAAATTCAAGACGTACAAAACATGAGATTTACATTATAAGTCAAACATTACCCTCACAAGAGAGAAGAGAATATAGAAAAAGAAATATATATATATATAATAACAATAATAATAACAAAAAAAATAAATCAAAACATACTTAAGTACAATTTAATATAGAAAAATATAATTTTTGACAACGAAAAACATACAATTTTATACAGAAAAATACAGTTTCAAAAACAAAATGCAAAGTACATCACGGAAAATGTCTATGTCTTTGGGGAGCGCATTTACTAGTCTTGCACCCCTAGCTAATGGTGCCTGATAGGCTTGACACGAGGAAACGGTTCCAATTCAGAATAAATCATGGCTGCGACCACGTAGGTAATTGACAGGCGCATGGAAATTCAAATTCATTAGGACACCAGGATTGGAAATCATCCCTCGCGATAACAGGCAAAAGTGTTTCAACAGCAGAAGAGACCGACGAGATTCAAGAGAGTGAAAAGTAAGCATGCCTTGTAGAAAGGCAGTCGGAAAATAATCATCTGACGAATTATCGAAAGGAGAATAGTTAAATGTTTTAAAATAAAGACATCGAAGAAATTTCTTCTGGACGCGTTCTAAAATAAGCTTATAGGAAACCTCATAAGGACACCAGATAATCGACCCATATTCAAGAATGCTACGCACTAATGAGACGTAGAGTGTACGTAATACATTAGGATTCTTGAATGGTTTGGATTGTCGCATGATGAATCCTAGAAGCTTACTCGCACGTAGAGCCGTGGAAGTTATATGCGAGTGAAAGGATAATGAAGAATCAAAAATTATCCCAAGATCTTTCGCCTCAGATTGACGTTTTAAAGAATTTTTTGACATTATTTAAAAGGTTCTACAATTCCACGTAAGAGGTAAGAAGTTACCTGCTCAACCTATTTGATTCATGATCAATACAGACTAAAAAAATAACATGTAATTTAGACAGAGCTGAGATTCGAACTCAAAACCCATCACTTTATAAGCCAACATGTTAGCGCTCGGCTATCTCGGACGCTTAGGCGGATAAATGATTAAATTATCAACATCACATAATATTATATATATTGTACTATTATAATTACCATACTTCTACTTACTAATTCAATAAAAAGGTTAGTTTTGAAAATAATGAGATAACCTTATAAAAAATCAATAATTTATCGATACCTACTCATCGTACGTAATATTCATTCATTCCCACTACAGCGCGATAATAACTATTTAAATACACAATAATGCATATTAGTAGGCAACCTTTCTCAGGCCAGTTACATAGAAAAAATAAAAATACATCGGATATATTTGATTGTTATATTACGTTTTAATGAAGTACAAAATGTTTGGGATCCCTCCCCAAGAATAGTTGTGGCTTACTTGAGAGTAAGTGGTACTATCGGCCGATTGTGTGCCGCAGAGTCAGTAACACAAAGGCAACATGAAGTACTTGGCTGCTTAATGCACTCAAAGAGTTGGTCATATCTGAGAGGGGAGAGGCTGGTATGATGGTCACCCTATTATTTGGCATAGACCGTTAAGTGTTTTTCATTGCGACTGTTTTGTACTGAAATATTATTTATTTTTCTTATTCTTTGGCCAGTAGATAAAAGATTTTATTTACTGCATTTCTTGGAAGAAAATAATAATACATTGTTAAGATTATTATACAATAAATACTCTGTGACAACTTTCATATTTTTAATTTTTATTTGTATGAATCAGGTTTTAAAAGTACTTACATAATATTATATCTTTGGTGAGAATTATTATGTTTTTATCGTGCCTTCATAGTCGTTTTCAGTGAGTGATTGTTTTCTGTTCTTATTGTCTTGATACAACAGCATTTTTTCTGATGCCACAGGAGGATACATAGCATGCCGGATATACTTAATATGGTAACCTTTACCCTACTATGATCTGCTTTATCTATTGCAACTCTTCTTTATAATAATAATCAGTTTACAACATTTAAGTTTCTTATTAATGCAAACACTCAATCCAATCAATAATAAATATCTTCAAATGTATATATATTTATTCTTGTCATATTATATAATAACGTGTTACACTGCCATGATATAAGATTGTATTTAATTTTTCTCATTTAATTGCGTTATAGTAATGAAATTAAAATTTATAGGCATAATATATAAATCATTTGGTAAAAAAAAACTACCTAGGTACTATTTATTGATTAAAAAACATTCAACAAACATTGACTAAACTGGCGTTTATATAACAGAACTTATTAATAAAAGTACACTTGTTTACTAAGTATATAGTTAATGAGAAAATTATTTGATCACTATTTCGGACTGTACACATATTAGCAGTTAATCACAAAACAGTGTATTCAAATAACTGATTATAGGCCGAAATACAATTATTTTGAATATATGTTACAGACAGTTAATTAGTAACTAATAATGATTTTTCTCTCTTGATCTTGCTGATAGACTGAAAAGTGGAAAGTTATAATACTTCCTTCTACGCGTTGAAAAATCTGTTTAAATACTTTAAATCAATAAAAATGTATAGTATAAAAAATAACCTTCGCTTATATAACGTAATTATAAAACCTTTGTATGGATGGTTAAGATGGAGCCTTGCGAAAAAATACAAAAGGTATTCAAAAAAAAAATTGCTCCAACAAATACATAATGTGGTGAAAGAAAACCAATCATGGCGCATCCAATCCAATGCTGAACGTCTCGAGTTTTGTATGCTGCCCATAATACAGCTTACATACAGACGGATTACAGATGGCCAGGCCATATTGATCCGCGAGAAATCCAGTCCTCTTCATAGGGTCCATGAGGAAAATCCAGTACGACAACTAGGTCGGTCACCCAAGTGTGGACAATTAAATGATGTACCATGGTCAATATGTTGGAGAGCGAAGGCTCTAAATAGTTACACCGGAAGTATGGTTGCGCAGTTGTTTATATACTTCGGTAGTTTTAGTGCCAGATAAGTATCAATTCATTTTTCAAACATTTTTATGAGATAAAATTAAGTAATGATATTAATATTCTGTAATTTTTTTATTTGATTTAAAATAGCTATGTAAAATTACAGTAAAATTTTCAAGTAATTGGATGGGAATGTTTAAATAAATGCTGCGATCTGCAATGTTTTTATTATCGTAATAATCTGGCTTCCCAACCTAAGAGGTCTTTAACTTAATTACCGGCAATATAAAACAATGCATAGATAAGGTTTAATTTAATTACGTTGAGATAACGCTAAAGCGTTTTGCGTTCAACTTCTTCTTTGGCTTCGAGAAAATTTAACATGCCTAAGATTAAGCGAAAAATAACACAGTCTCTTTGTAAAGATGTTCACCGCATTCATGCAGAGTATAATTTTTAATTAGATTTATACATAGTTAATGCAATGCTATTTTTATAAACCACGTCCTTCGAATAATGTTGCTGTGGAATATTTATGTCAAAATATTAAATGAGGGAGATGAGTGGGGATAAAATTTACAGTCCTTATTCAGTAGACAATACGAAGGTTGTGTGTATATCATACTTTATAATCTTAATCATACACATCATCTTAATCTCAATACATTGTTGTCGAGTTATTAAAACCTCCGATGTGACAGTTTATTAAAAAAGATTCTTTTTTACGTATTTTCTCCTTCTTCTCCTTTACCTCCATTAGATGGCGTATCAAGGTATTGTTGCTGGTAATTGCCTTGAACTTGTTTTATGATATCCTTTATTAATTTATATACGTTCTGGTTCTAAAATAAAATAGCATCGTCGAGTTACTAAAACCCAGTGTTTCCAACTAAAATTTTCAAAATTCAGTCGATTTTTTGATTTTTTCTTCAAAATATCAGTAGATTGACAAAAATGTATGAAATTTAACGATTATGTTTGGTGAAAGCGTGCATATTGTCATAATCTCACAAGTGTCTTTTAAAAAATCATGTAAAAAGTGACTTGTATTCATCACAAATATCATAATTTCTTCTTTTCCAGACAAAAATTTCAGTAGATCTACTGAAATTTCAGTAGACATGGCAACACTGCTAAAACCTACGATGTGACAACGTTAAATAAAACTCTCATCATTATCATCAGTCGGAGTCGATCCACTGCTGAATGAAGCCGCCCCTAGCTTAATTTACTCTTCTCTGTCACTAGTTCGTCGCTGCCACGTACATCCACCGAACTTTACGAGTTTGTCTATCCAGCGTGTTTTGCGGCATCTGTATGGGCGTTTAGTGCCCCTTGGGTACATTGTATGAGCGCTTTTTCCAGCGGTTGTTTACTTTCCATGCGACATGCCAGCCCGTTGCCATGTCATCTGCTTAGCGACCTCCACTCTTGTCTGGTTCCTTATCCATTGGTTTCTACTACTCGTAATTTTTAGATTTCTCTAATATTAAGAGTTCATGTTTCGCCAGCATATGAGAGCGTTGCTAGCCTACATTGGTTGAATACTTTACGTTTTTTGAAAATACTATTTAGGCGCCCAAATTAACACTCCTCAACAGTTTAGTTTTGATAGCAATCTCGTCATACATAATATCACCGTCAATTGACATCTGTAGTCCAATATAGACGTAGTTGTTGACCCGTTCGATTTGAATGCCATTGATGAGGAATAATTTTCGTTCAGCAAACCAATATTTCATTTCCTTTGTCTTTGAGAAATTTATCTTTAAATCTGCTATGCAGCTTTCATTTACAAACTACTTACTACATCCTGTTCCGAAGTTCTTCTAGAATCTAGATCTTTCGCAAAGACAAATACGTCGTCTACAAAGCATAGGTTACTTATGTATTCTCCGCTATTGGCGATAATAATTTACGTAGTTATCAATCGCACATAATATTATAAAGACTCTATGAGCGGAATGCAGAAACATTTGTCATAACTAAAATTTCCTTAGCAGAAAACACTATGCAGAAACACTGTCCTTAGTCAAGATCATTTTTATTGAAAATAATACCATATTTAAAAATTCTCGTTAGGTAAATTAGGTAAATTATTTAATAATCGTTAAACGATGACAAAAATATGACAACTGCATTTTATAAATGCAATAACTATAAATACATATTAATATTTAATTATAATACTCTTATGTTTCCGTTATAACTCATTATACGTGATTCCACAGGCACCACAAGATTTTTTTTTAACATGGTAACACTAGCATCAAGTGTCATTCTTCATCTGGTATTTTGTATTTCTGCGTGCTGGCGTATAAAAATAAAATAATATTCTGCAAGTACATGCCAAACGAATTAACACTATCAATATCCATGTTGAGATACATTGTCAAATGAATTAGAGTGTATGGACCGTGTTATAGACATGCGAATTTATTTTGACAGCAGCTGTCAGTGGTAAATGGTAATACAGAAGGGGGCGTGTTCATAACAAAAGTAGTCTATGGTTAAGGATTCCTTAACTCTATACTCAGGATTGTCTATAGTTAAGTCATGCTTTTCGGCGACTTATCCTTAGGAACGAAATCTTAGATTGTGCATTCCGCTCTATGATGACGAACCCTTTACTACCGGATATTTAGAAAAAAAAACAAGTTAGTTATTTATTTGTAATGATCAGGTTTTCGTGTCTTTTGTAAAATTTAAATTTTATCACACTGGAAGTTGTAATACTTGTAGCTCAACGACGACTTTATATTCATCATTAGATAAAACTATTAAACATAATATTTGATTATATCAAGATACCGCTATATCAATAACTGGTTATTTTTCAAATACGCAGAAAATATTATATTGTTTAGATTTTACAAGAAGAAGACCAGAATATGTAAAATATTCCGATGAACATGTTGGAAAAGTTGCTCTTTCTAAATGTTCTCCATAAAGAATCTCTTATATTGGCTTAAGTGCAAGCAAGCCCGATATCCGCCACATTGAGAGTCCTCTTTCTTTCTTTCCTACGTCTATGGAAAGAATAAAAGAAAGAAAATAGTAGAAACAAAGTTTATTCTATTGAAGAAGGTCGCGGGTTAACTTTGAATACCTCCATTAGATGCACGGGTTCAGGGCAACTCGTGGTGACATTCCACCAAATTATATTATTTATATAAATAATCCATTAATTAATTATTATTTAATCCGATGTATATTATTAACAAACTGTCATTTAATTTTAATGTTCTTTTTATACGTTACGCTTCTCACATAATCGAAAACTATCAATCAGATTACATTATTAGACGTACCTATCAGCAACTTACCGTTTAGATTATTATCAAATTTTCCAAAATAGACACTGTGGAATTATATCTTATCTTATTTCTTATCTTATCTTTACTATAAAGAAAAACTATCATGAACGTTCTGCGAAATTGTATTATTAATAGCGTAAAAATTCGGTGAAGCTATTATATAAATCAAATACATTTTTATTATATTTTCTACTACTCATCCTATATTCCAGTGCTTCCCATCCATTTCGGAGCTATGAACACTATTCAAAATTTAAAAACTCGCGGCAAACTGAAGAATTCTAACGTATGTACCTACACGTAGACCCTTTAATTTTAATATATTATTTAACCTTAAAAATTAACCAAATTCGTTTCTTTATAATAAAGATTATTATATTATATAAGTGAAATGTAAGTATGTCGACAAGCCCGTTTAATAAAAAATAATAGTATCATTTTCGGAGACCATTTATTCATATAAGAGCTTGTGCACAGTCCGTATAGAATGTGTACTGTATGAATATTAAAAGATAATTAGAGGAATAAAGCAGGTGTACCGCTGCGGAATTAATAAGGTGTGGTAAGATTATATAAAGTAACACAGAATCTGTTTACATTCAAAACTTCTGGTGGTTATTCCACCTACCAACTCGTCGCTATAGGATTGGTTTCCCAAATAACCGTTTTTGTCGAAATCGACCTCTTAATGCAGAATGTTTTTTTTGTATCTAATTGGACGAGAACCATCCCTTTCTTTAAATTACTTTGTAATGGTAATGAATACATCATTCATATGCTGTAAAAATAACAATTTAAATATCTCCATGCATTTAAATATAGGATTATTGTTTTACGTCTTCTGAACATTTGGTCTATTCGGGAAACCAATCCTACAGCGATGAACTGTTGCGACGTTTTGCAGCGGATAGCCGTCGTAATAGACGCAAGGTCTAAGTACTTTTAATGTTTAAAATTTGTTGACGGATATCATTTTTACGACATCATTTAATATGTAGGTATAATCTGGTGGAAAAATCTTTTTCATTGTATACATAATTATGTGCATACAAAACAATGTCCTAGCAATTGAATATTTAAGTTTTTAGTCTTTACAGCCATGCCGTCATTATAAAATTTGTTACATTTCGCCTAACCATAGTCTTAGCAATTTCTCCAGCGAATAATACATTACATGTTTAAATTTTACTGTACGCAACAGTATCTTGTGGCATACTTCGCAATCGCTCGCGGCACACCGATTGGAAAGCTCTTTGCTTATATCGTTTTTCAAGAACAAACTTTTACATATGTTTGGTTTGTATGTATAGAAACGACAATACGATTTGTAGACATATGCTATAATATTAATAATTTATTATGTAAAAAAGAAAAACAAAAGGCCTCCCATTTCTGGCCGGAAGTCGGCAAACGGAAAGGACAAAGATGGCGTCGGGCGCCGCACCGGAAACGGCGAAGCTCCAAACCCCAAAATTGATAACTTTTCAACGAGCACAACATTGTCACTGCAAGAAAACAGAATGTCTCGCCTTCATAGTCTTGGACGTTATTATTATTTCTACATTCATTTACTTGGCAAAGATGCTAAGAGACGCTCATTATGGTCCCATTTAAATGTCTTTCCGTTGCCAAAAATGACCGTCAGAAATTCTTACAGTTTCAAGTATGCTGTATAATATACTTAATAATATAAAATTAAATCTGAATATTTTTAAAATGCAATGTTTTCTCAATCAATGAAACATATCAATGGTATCGGCACAATAAGATACCTATCTATATAATATCCAATTGTTTTTTTTATATTGTAAAGGTAATCGGTTAACCACTAACAAGTAAGTTAAAAGCATTCAATTGCATTATATTATATTATTTGATTAATCTGTAGTCCGTTAGAATGTTGTGTTGTTTTGTGAGCAATGTTTTGATTCGTCTAAATAAATAACCTTGTTTATGTAACTCAAGATTTCATCACATAGGTAGCTAACGTTCGTATCTGTTCTTAAATTTTGTATGACCAAAGATTTATATTCTTTATTTATTCCCACTTTTTATCCCATTAAATTTCCTACTACCTATAACAAGATTAATATAGATTATCTACTGACAGTAATATATGTCTCATTAGTCATTACAGATTTGTGTTAATTACACTCATGTTGATAAGTTCACTAATTACTTTATATCCGATACTTAATTACACTCCATGACTATTCTCTAGCAATGAAGTTTTAGGTAATAAATAGACTTGATCGCACACAAGCGATTGACTAAGACAAAGGAATATCGGGATTTTAGGAGCTGCTATATTTTTACACCTTTTTAATGAGAAAATCCACATCTTAAAGCACTGCTGAAATAGAAGATCCAAAAATCAAAAACTTCTCATGATAAGTCGCTCTCGAGCTTTCCCGATGTTAAAATTTGCGGTCGAGCGGACGCCGACGGCGTCGGTGGAAGACAGGGACACCTAGCGGAGCGCCGCGACGACCCGCGATATTGTGATTTGTGGACGAGCGTAATGGCGGGGAAATAATTCGAGCAAAAAAAAAATGAAAGGGGAAACCCGTCGGTGACAGTGGAAATACAATGAGGCTTATTCTCTACTCGACAGCACACGTGCGTGCTAGTCTGCTGGAATTTCTTTTGTACGCGTTTGCACGGCGAAGGTGAGATCTCGTTCTTGACGTTTTATGTTATTGTTGAAATAGATACTCCAAAGAGAAATGTTTTATATTTTTATATCACACACATGTCTTACTATATATTATAATATAAGACACAAATTGTGCAGCTTGATATAAATTGCTGCAATACGTTTTTCCCATCAGCTCCACAACCGTAACATTATGTTTAATTGATTTGTCATATTAAAAAAAATGTACCTCTAAATATAATTTTTTTTTAAATTATATCTGCTTTTTCCTCCTTTTTACTTATTTTTCAATATTGTTATAGTATGCTAAGGAGTATGAACCTAATAGGTTGAGCAAGTGGCTAACATCTATTTCTCATAAAAACAAAAATCTGTTCATACAACACCTCCACTCTGTGGAGTCCCATAATATGATCGTATTAGGATCTAACATGGTCTAATAATAATAATAAATAATGTTAAGGGAAAAAATCATAATATATGTACTCTTCTTCTTCTTGGTCGTGCACTCATGGCTGAGGATCGTGACCACATTTAAAATTCGCCATCCTTTGAGCGACCAAGACTTTCCATCCTTCTCGATCTTTCGCTTTTCTCAGGGCAGAATGGATGATGCCCCCCCAGTCAGCTCTTTCACTTGGTCGCTCCATCGCGCAGACGCTCTTCCTCTGCTTCGCTTTCCCTGGAGGCTACCCAAGACTACCAGTCTCTCCAGGTTGTCCGGTCCGTGCCTGACAATATGTCCAAAAAACTGCAGAATTCTTCTCAGACATATCGTACATACTCTTATATTAGAAAATAAGGATTGGATACATTTTAAAACATTATAGCCTCATCTTTATAGTGCTAATGGATTTTGATAAAATATTCTATTATCAGATATTTACTTTAGCAGACGTACAAACTATAAAAACTTTTGTTTTATTGTTTTTATATGTATTTACTTTTAAACGACCTGAAACACAGCTCGGATAGTGTTGTTAAAAGTAGCTTACTCACTATTACAATTTTATAACTGCCTAATAGCGCTATGCGTTCAAACTTTTTTTATATGTATCGTAAAATGTACTTACCACACAATTTAGCGGAAAGGGAAGTGTTTTTTACTTTTTTCAGGAATAATAATATAAAAGTAGCGTATTAATTTACTAAACAATATTTATTAACTACCAAAAGACGATCTCTAAAATCATCCTACTTTGTCATGTGTTTGACCGATTCATAAAATTACACATATCATTTTTTAACCTGTATATTTATTTACTCTATTCTAATCATTTAACAAAAATGTAGGTATTCTTCAAGATATTTTGATCTTACTATACAGTTCATTTTATTTTTTCATTGCATTTTGATAGGCACTTTTAAAATTCGGAATATATTGGTTAATTCAAATTATAAACGCAGTTTTTTTATGATAATTATCAATATATATGTTTTTTTAAAGAAATTACTAAAATACTGTGGTGATAATAATTTTAGGTGAATACATTGAATAATCAACACAATATGTGATTTTAAACCGAACCGACGGCTGCAGACATATTTCTTACATACTTCATACTTCATCATGACATACTTCATCATTGAATATTTTTTTATAATCGACCTCGTTATAATAATTACTTTTATACATTGCTTAATTACCTAATAACCTAACTATAGAGCTTTCGAATCATTCTAAATCCAGTAACTTTACATATATATTTTTTTGAAATAAAACAGTTAGTTACATTGGTTTAACATATAAAAATAGTTTTAAAAAATTAATAAATATTTTTATAAACGGATAAGTTAACATTATTTGTATTATAGTAGAGGTACATTGGCTATATTATTGAAATTTACACATATTAGTGTTTAAAAAAACAAAGAAGAGAAAAAGAGAATGACAAATAAAGAAAACAACCATTTGAATTACAATGGAAGTCGATTGTACAATATGATGGAAATCACGCGTTTAAAGGAAGCAGGTAAGTTATTAAGTGGATGAATGGTTGAGAAATAACTATAATGATCAGTGTTTTAAAACAATTAATTTTCAAACAATATAATGTATACCTAGGTATATATATATATAATTATATAGAGAATATTTTTAATTGTACCTTTTCTTGTTTTAACGCTTACGCCTAACATGTGTTGGGATTACATGGTGTAACATGGGATTCATTCTGTAGATTTTGGATTATCCGGTAAAAATAAAATTCACTTACCTATAAAATTTGTTAATAACATTAATCTGAATTGTATTATTCTCCGATTGATTAATAATGATTGGCATCAATATTTCTATTATTTGAAAGATATTTCTAAGCATGTGGCATGGCTTCTACTCATACTATAAAAATTATATCTGTAATATCAAAGATAATACTACAATAAGCCTTGGGTGATTGACTTAAAGTAAATTGCACTGAAATTCGTCTACAAATCAAAATGAACGTTATATTTTCATAGTACTAGACTTTGCAATAATAATTCTATTAATAGCTGTATTATTCTCACCACAATTGGTTTTGAAATAATAATTTCTAGTGAGCCATTCAGACTTCTGAAATTGTGAAAGTTAACAACCTCAAAAAGCTTAGATAAAAGCTTAAAATCAATCTTAATAAACTTGCACGTAAATGGCTTTTCAAACTAACTTATTCTGCATTAATTAATTCAAAATAATAATATATTTGACGTCAAAATTTTAAAATACCTGCTATAGTAACATACAAATATTTTAATATATTTTTTTTATTAAGTGGTTTATGTTATTTTTGCATTAAGTTATCATATTTGCATATTTTTATGATACGTGAAGCATAGTTAATTGATTTTTTATCGTTTCTATTTATAATTTTTCATTTTCATTATATTTTTAGTAATAAAAAAACAATAAAATACTCTTTATAATAAATCAAGCTATTGCTTGTATAATTTAATAAGAAATTGTTTTCAAAATATATAAACCTTATTTATGTAACTAATTTAAAATCTATAATTTTTTCACAAGATTTAATTGTATGCCATTCCTTATTGAGCATACATAATTATTAAGAAACACATCAAAAACATTCATATTAGGGACAGGACCGAATATTTTCAAAAATATTATATATGTATCTCTTAGGATGTCTAATCTATGTACTTATATAATTAATACCCCACATAAGGATATAAAAATTAGAAAAAAGTTTGACATAGTAGAGTTACCTACCTTACCTACTGCATAATATATAAAATACAAAATACGAAATAATCTCAAACGTGAAGGCTAAAAATGTATTTACGTTTTAAAGAAAGTGCTGGTTGCCTAATAATCTACATTTTTAATAATTATTTAATATGAGTAAATACCTTAAGTTGTATACATGTAGATACAGTATGTATCTATAAGTACATTTTTATAGTTAAAAATGAGAAAAATAAATAAAATAAAAACCAATCTTCAATGGAACTAAAAAATCTGAGTTGAATATTTCTATTCAATTGTAGGCATAAGAACGATCTTCGAACGAACGAACGTCATAGTCAAATAACAAAAACTGATTAATAAACGTTTACTGACTATATCACAACGAATTTAAGACATTCATTACTCCCGTCCCTTTTTACACTATTTCATGGTTTGTAAAAGTAAATCATTAATTAAAACGATATGTATTATGCATTGAAATAAAATAATGATAATAATTCGATTAAAATAATCATTCGTGTATTTACTTTGTGTAAGTTAACCATTGATAGAACAATTCATATATAATCCTTAGAAAAACCTCAGAAACATTTTACCCATTAAGTCAGTGAAATAACTAGGTACTATTTTTTACGGGGTTTTGTAATATCGGCGAAAACTGGGGATATTATCAAAGTTATGTATTTAAATAAAATGATTTGTAATATTTTTGTGTACAATATCCAATAGTGTTGAATACAAATAACAAAAAGTAAAAGTATTCTTAGTTTAATTATAATTCAATCTTTAAAGGATGTCCAGGATGTTATGGTGAGAATGATTTATGTATAGGGTTAGATTATTTAGAACGTCATCTCCACCATCCCAAATATGTGTCAGCAAAAGTTATCGTGTGACAAAGATATGACTATTTTTGCACTCTTTTCAAGTTGCAAAAATACTCACTAACGACCTGGCTTAGCACATAATATTATTATGTCTAGCATATTTCGTTATTATTGTTATCATAATATACAATATTGCAATATTCACATGGTATTACGACGTTGAAGTTATTATTTTAATCACGACAATATTATAAAAAAATATGTTAACCATAAACAGTTATAAGTACTTAATTTGAAAACATATATACCTACCCACTAGAAAAAAATACGACACCCGACGGGACTTGAACCTGAAACCACTAGATAGATGCCAGTGTACTTTTCCAATTATTAAGCTACGGGCATCCTACTCAATTATGACGATTTAAACTAGTTGTTCTTACATCAAATGGTTGGTATCAAATTGTGTTAATAATGTTGGCTATCGGTAATTGTATATTAAATCAAGGTAGTTAGTTATCAATTAAATGCCTTATTAACTAACCGTCGTCATGGATCACTCCAAGTATTTAGTTAGTAATAATGTACCTGCTCTTGATAATAATTTAATAAACAATCATATATGGGCGTCCTGTGATGACGTCTCGTAATGGATATTGGTATTAACTTTTTCTATGTTAATATAAAAAGCTTAAATTCTCATATTGTCACATTGAAAGTTCCCCAGTGTGAGTCATTTTTATAGCTTTCAAGTTTTGGCGAGCGTAAAATTTGGAAAATCTTTGAATCTGTTTAAAAGTCAAGTAGATCATTAAGACACAAACACTTTCAGGCAGGCCTTTTCGGTGGCAGATGCTACATTTTTTTTTTCAAATAATTTCGACAGACAAAGGAGACACTCGTGGAAATTTTCAATCGTGATTTGAAAACTTTTTCAATTGATTCATACTTACCATCATGACGTTATTCGTTCTGATGTCGTACTTTACCTAAACTGTCTAAGCCATTATCAGACAAATGCACGTTCACAAAAGTAGGCAATACCTAGAATTCGGATAAATTAAGTCGGTATGTACCTTGCCTTGGTTAGTATAATAAGATTGAAATATATAAAATAAAATATATCATACATAATCCACATGTGATACGAAATACATAATAGTTATTTATAGAATTTTTAAAAACAAATTTTAATGATAATACTTAATGTATGTTATTATTGTCAACTTTACATTACTTAAAAAAAAAAAAAAAATTCTAACATCGAAAAAATGTATTATTATTAATAATATATACCTACCTACTTCAAGCTATCTATAAAATTTATATTATTAATAAAACCTAAATTATATTTATTTAAACATAATGAAACAATCAAAATCCAATATAAAAATTAAAAAAAAAAAAAACTAACTTTATATTAAAATTCGATACTGATAATAGTAATAATTAATAAACCCATGCTTTTCATCAAGAATACACACTGATACTTTATTTGTTGCTTGCGACCATATTTGTTTTTTAATGTAAATGCTCCGCCTAATAGAGGCAGATAAAAATACAAAATTTTGTAGTTTGAGACAATTAATTGATTATTTATATTTTAACATAAATATTTTCATAAATCAATATGTACTTATCTAAAATTATTAAAAAGAAAAATATTTTTTATTTAAAGTCAAACATAGACTCACAATATTTAAAAAAAGTTATATACTTAATGCGAATTCGTTAAAGCAGTGGTTCCCAAAGTTGACTGGGCCCCGACCCAAACAAAAATTTCCAATCTTGGGACCCACCTCTTAGCTGTCTTAGAGAAAAGAGGGTATAAATATTGGTAATGCTCAGATTCCCTAGTGGCGAGTCGTGGAACTACTTAATGCTGTCTTATTTTGTTCTAATTGAAATAAAAAAAATATATTTTATAACTGTTACCAATATGAATGAAAAACTGTTGAAATAAGAAACACAACTTAAATAAAAAAAAATATTACTTAAATACCTACACCTGCAAGGTATTTTTACAAAGTTATTTCAATGGGAAGGATGTATTTGTTTCTTATTTTTCTTCATTACAGTTTTAGCATCAACTTCAACTTTAGTTACTTTTAATCGCAGTGAGTTTGATACGAGTATATCCAATTTATTTCGGTATTTAGTTTTAATGTTAACCATAGCCAAAAATCCGACCTCATATTGATATGAGTAATAAAAGATGATATAGTAAAGAGGAGGAATATTTTCATAGCTTCATCGAACATGCAAGGATAATTATCAGCAACTGAGAGCCAGAATTTCGTTAACTGTTTACGATTGAAACTATTTTTCAGTGACGTATCTTCTGATAAATCAATGAGTTCTTCACTTGCTTTTGTTGACATACTAGTTGGTAAGTCGTCTTGAAATGGGCTACAAATCCAACGCAACGAATCAAGCCATCTGTAGTGCATTGGCAATTCAAATTATTATTATTTTATCACAATATTTTCCGTAACTTAAGTTTATTTCAATTTTTAAGAATTATAAATAGCTGAATGAAATACCAAATTTATCACTTTCTATTTTTTTAAATTCATGTACACAGTGGCGAAGGCCCACTCAATATTCGCTCGCGACCCACTGGTGGGTCGCGACCCATAGTTTGGGAAACCGTGCGTTAAAGGATTCCATCTTTTTATTACATATCTACTTATTATTTTTTGGTTATGTTTATCATTATAATTTAGTTTATTAAGATTTTCTAATACGGCGAAAATATTTTGAAATTATTCATATTTTATGTATGAGTATTTTATATTTTATTTAATAAGTGTATCATTTGAAATCCTTGTTATTTGGCCTGACTAAAACATGAAGACAGATAAAAATTATTTTCCTATAATGGATCATTTCAGAACAACACTTATTTTAAAGATTATTGAAAATTATTAATAAGTATTATTTACAATCGTATATTTAACTCGTGTTGATTTTTGACTTCACTTCACTTGTAGTTCGATCCTCAGGACCTTAATTATACTATAATAATAATGTTTGTTGAGTTAAAAAAAATAATTACAAGATAAAAAGAACTACATACAACGTTTTTAAATTTTCTGTTGAATCATATAAACTTGACATGACTAGCTTAAACGATCAAAAATGCTGTACTTGATAGAAACAATACTGTCATATTGATTTCCATGGTAACGCACGTATATATTAATAATTTAGTTGCTAGGACCCCAGACCCCTAGCAACCAATAATGGTGTCGAAATAACTTTTCATACAAAACAGAATTAACTGAAAATGAATTCAATTTTGCTTAAAGATGGCTAAAAGTATTAAAAAATGCATTGGCGTGTTTTGATATATTCTAAAAGTTTCAAATGTCTAGCTAGTCGGGAAGTTAGTTAAAAATTGATTGTAAGATTTGTACCGGACAAATAAGAACACGAGAAACGTTGTAATAAGTTTCCACCATTTAGTAACCTACA
Organism: Rhyacophila brunnea; assembly: GCF_057557595.1. NCBI lineage: Eukaryota > Metazoa > Arthropoda > Insecta > Trichoptera > Rhyacophilidae > Rhyacophila > Rhyacophila brunnea. The sequence continues at coordinate 28,771,270 of NW_028233350.1, forward strand.
GTTAATAGATTATTCCGTACCTACGTGATCAGTTACATAAACTAAACTGCATTTCGGTATTCAGAAATATTTTATTCGTCGGATAAATTGTATATTTTATGAGGAAATAATAATACCTACAGATCATGTTAGTAAAAACATCACGTATTGGATAATGAATGGTTCTGCGGAATTTGTGTTATAAAATAATAATAACTGATTGTCAATAATTATATTATTGGCATGTATTGATGGAAGGCATTGTTTGCTTTATGAATGAGGTCTAATTTTGTAATGTTCTACCAAACAAAAACTACAGGAAGAGCAGGGTCAAACTTATACATATTTTAATAATAATTTCTTAAAAGTCAATGAAATATAAAGCATTATTGATTTTTACAGAAGTTTATTAATATGAATTATGTATAATAATATAACCATATAATTATCGTAACATCAATTATTATTAGTAATATATATGCCAACCAAAGTTTTGGGAAGTTGCTCTTGAGACATTCTCAGTACAAATTTTAAGGACATCTAACATTCGTTATGCCACGATATACACCTGCATAACGGGTATGGCATGTGGTGGAGTGAAAGACAAGTAATATTTATCTTTATTTTACTAATCCATTATGCCGGGTACTCATTAGCGAGCCGTAACTGTAACCGTCGTGGATACAGTAGCTAGCATGGATGCAAAATAATTAGTTCGCAAGCCTAATAAATAATTATTTCTGTATCTGGAACGGTTACAGTTATGGCTCGATAATGAGTACCCGGCTTTACATTGGTGTGGAGTAAATAAAATACCAAACAGTAAAATATTGATTGTATAGTATAATAATTCAGATAAAAATATTACGTACTTATTAAATAATTTACAATTTTGTTACGTATTTCGAAGCAAAGAGTGACTAATAATATGAACGGGGGCGTCCATTTTCTATGAATGTATGTTTGTAAGTAGTGAGATAGGGCAGAAGCCAGGTAAAAGATCTGACGCGGTGAGTTATTTCCTGTTTCAAGGTATAACTTTGCCTAAATAATGTTTATTTAACATTATATAATTTAGAAAAACACTTTCTGAGAGAGTATATTATAACCAATAGAAAAAATCTTTTTTAAAAAAAGTAAGCCACCCGGCCGAGAATCGAACCCTGCATCTCCACGGGTAAACGCCCCAATCGTCGCATTTATCTAATATGCTACGGTGGGACATACTAATAGCGACAAATTTTAGCTATTGGTCATTTTAATACCTACTTGCCAAATTGCCAGATTGCCAAAGTAGCTTGATTTCGAAGAGCGCCGATGAGTAGGTTAGTGTTTTTATAAATTATATAATGTTCAATAACTAAGCCACCCGGCCGGGTGGCTTAGTTTTTTCAAAAAAGATTTTTTCTATTGGTTATGTTATAATAAATACTCTCTCAGGAAGTGTTTTTCTAAATTATATAATGTTCAATAATCAGAATGATATATTCTTAAATCTTGTGAATTATTCGTTTGAATAAAAGAAATAGTTAATTATAAATGTTTATTTAACTTAATTTATGGTAGGTATTATTTTATTATATATTTTTAATCTATAATAGTCATAACTTTTTAAACAATCAATACAAAAATTACCTACTTAAGTATTCGAAACCCGCCATTATAAAATCCATGTATTTTTATGTATTACATTTATATTTGAGTGCAATAATGTTTCAAGTAGTCTATGATCCGGTTACTCATAGCCTGTATTTAAAAGTAACCGTAATCATAGCTCAAACAACACAATACGCGGAAAACAATATATCAATCAAACATTGATCGCTTAATTGTCGAGCGGTTTGCGGTGAAAAATTTAGTACCGACAGGAAAATTTACGAGTCGTCATGTCTGGCGAACCAACCGCCGAAAAATATATACTACACGATTTTTTTCACGAGATAAAATGCGTTTTTTATATATTTTTTGCCTGGGCAGAATTACTGCGTACTAGAAAATGGTGTTTTTTATATATCAGTTATTTATATCCAAAGTCTCATTAGTTTTCTTAACTCCGACGGCCCTCCTCCCACGGAGCAACTGAAATCCGACGAAACTGAAACTAAAATTCCAACCAGTATCTAGCTAATGTTTTTCAATGGCGGTTCGCTGACGGCGAGACTGGAATCTGTCAGTTTCAAAACGGTCGCAAAGAGACGCGACGTGCTAGTTGTCTTTCAAGTTTCCAGTCAACAAAAAAGTAAAACAATGGCACCACTATCAGTAGATTCGGTGAAAAATCATATTCTCTTACCAAAATTGATAGCACTGCCTAACAAGTGTCATGGTATAAAAACCATAACAACCCAAGACGTCAAAAGTACAAGATGAGAACAATTTAAATAACCTTATTGTATTCGAGTAAACGCAGCAGCGTGCGTGTTGTCGGTTTTTGTACAAAACAGCTGAATATGGTCCAGTTTGACAGTTTGTGGTTATGTGATTATTATATCAAGTGGGTTTCAGTAGCATCGTGTGCGAAGCATCACATTGGTCAGTTTATGAGTTCCATCACCAACCAGTTCCGTCAGATTTCAGTTGTGCCGTGGGAGGAGGACCTACGCCCTACATTTACAACTTAATAATATTATGTTGGGTTTTGGCGTCCTCTAGAAACATTCTCCATATCTGATTATACAATGCCTCCGCTTTCCAATTATTTTTGCAGATAGTTTATATGTACTAAATGTGTACATAGACCGCATTGCTGGTAAGTCTTCCGGCATTATATTATCTATAATCCTGATTCAGTGTAATATTTATCCATCTTATTCACCTTTCTCTCCCTTATGTAGTTAGTGTTATAATTATTCACATTCACATATTACTGGAGGCAAGTTTTTTTTAAATTGTTATATTAATAACCATGTCCTTGCTTTTTTGTACAAGGTGGTTGTTAGTAATTTTGAACAATCACAAACACCCAGGCTTTGAGAAAATCGCATATTGTGTTCTTACCTGGAATCGAACCCAGAGCTCCCGGGTGGAAAGCCAGCGCCTTACGCACTGCACCACGAGAGCCGCAAGATAATTATAAACAGCTGTCAACAATAAACTTCACTTAGAACAATACCCCTTACAAATAGACAAGGATGCGGCGGTTTATTGTGCAGTTAAAATGAAATTAAGTCTTAATGATTTTAGGGAAAATGTATTTTTAAATATTTAATAATAATAAATGTATCTACTATTCTTATATACAAATAATTTTCCTACAGTGAATCAATTGGCATAATTAAGGGTATTCTTAAACCACTAGGTATATTTATATTATTATAAAAGTGAAAACCATCAAATATTTTCTTCACGATCAATTTAGTAAATATATTATATTCACAATGATGTTAAATACTGGTGTATGTAAACGTATTTAGGTGTTTTAATTTTAAACGGCTTACGTAAGAAATCGGTGATTGACTATACGTCGATTTCTGTTTCTACTTGACATTTGATCATTGATCTTTCATTATAAAATTCAATGAATTATGAAACAAAAAAACTTGTTCCATTCATGCAGTATTTAGGTACATGTAGATTGTAGACAATCATAATATTATTATTATTTTACGTTTCTGTACATATATAAATATGAATAAACTATGCATTCAATTAAAAATATTTAATTTTGAATTACTTTAGAAACATACGTACATTAGAAAATTACTAGAAAAAAATTCCAAAAAAAAAATGTACCCGAATGGGATTCTAGCTCAAATCTATTAGTTATCTGGCAATAACTGTATCTATTAGGCTTCCAATCCAACTGTTCTTTTTGAGAATAATTTTTAGTAAGTACGATATGACGGGTGTACCATCTTTTAGCATTGGTTTGAAATAAATAACTCTAAACTAGAACAATCAAATTATTTACCTATTTAAGTAATTAAACCCCAGTTAATAATCTGCAAACTTTCAAACGTGTCTATCAAAAACACCAACTTTGATAGAAGGCTGCATTTTGGCTAGCCAAATAATTGCTACCTCCAAAAAGTTTTGCGCCGGTAATGCATTTCACATCATTGCGAAGTAAACTTTCAGCCAACTCAAGTTCAGGTTAATTCAATCGACTAATTACGAGTAAACTTTATTTAGTAATTATTCTTCGTCTTCAAGTTTGGCCATATTATGGTTGCAATTAATTTAGCCCGCCAATTTTAAGACATGGCTATTAAGTTTTTTTATAAATCAAAGTATCTCGGGCTTAGATCAGCATAATTGGTTACGGTGTTGACTTATTTTTTTATGGAATTGTGAAATAAATGCAGGAATGTTAATTTGTTGCACTTATTAAATAAATTTAACTTTTATTAAAGTGCTAACATTAAAATTACCTCACCAAGTATAAACACATTCTCACACTATTATAAAAATAAAATTTCATAGGTATTTTAAATTCAATCTCTCATTCCATCACATATATGAAAATAATTTATCTAATGTTACTTTTATAATATACACTGGCGTCATAGATTAGTATTGTATATACGAGGGTGGGTCAATAAGTCCTTAGAAAAGCCGACAGGTGGCGCGACTAGTACTGTAAGCGGTTTGTTTTCATGCAGCGGCACTACCGATTCAGTATGCTGCGAAGTTTCAATCAGATTGGTCGGGTTGTTGTGTGTTTCTCGTACATTTAAAAAAAAAATTGCTTGTGGAAAATGGAAAAATGGAAAATGGAGAAAATTGAGTTTAGAGCTGTTATTAAACATTTTAATATAAAAGGGTTAACAGCAAAGGAAATAAAAAATGAGTTGGATTTAGTTCACGGCATATCTGTTCCTTCACTTGCAACTATTTATAACTGGTTAAATGAATTTAAACGTGGTCTTACATCAACAAAGGATGAACCACGCTCAGGACGTCCTGTAGAGGTGACTACACCAGAAATGATCAATAAAATCCACGATATGGTGTTAATTGACCGAAGATTAAAGTTGAGTGAGATAATTGAGGTTACAGGGATCTCAAAAGGTAGCGTCATTTCTATTTTACATGACAAATTGGGCATGAAAAAAATTTCTGCAAGATGGGTGCCGCGTTTGCTCACAGTCGACAATAAACGCAATAGGGTGGTGGCCTCTAAAGCCCTGTTGTCGCTCATGCAACGCAATCCGGATGAATTTTTTCGTCGCTTTGTGACTGTAGATGAAACATGGATACACCACTATACTCCCAAGACGAAAGAACAGTCAAAGCAGTGGATTGCGAAGGCAAACCATGTCCAAAGAAGGCGAAAACCGTAAAATCAGCTGGTAAGGTTATGGCTACTGTATTTTGGGATGCACGTGAAATTATTTTCGTTGACTATTTGGAAAAAGGAAAAACAATAACAGGGGATTATTATGCATCTTTATTGGACCAGCTAAAAAACAAAATTGAAGAAAAACGGCCTCATTTAAACAGGAAAAAAATCCTCTTTCATCAGGACAATGCCCGTGTTCACACATGTTTACGATCAATGGCTAAAATTGAAGAATTGAAGTTCGAATTGGTCGACCACCCACCGTATTCGCCAGATTTAGCCCCCAGTGACTTTTTCCTTTTCCCAAACTTAAAAAAATGGCTAAGTGGACAACGTTTTTTTCAAATGAAGAAGTCATCGATCGGATATTTTGAGGACCTTCCGAAAACTTATTTTTCTGACGGTTTAAAAAAAATTGAGAAACGTCTAACCAAGTGTATTGAGCTCCAAGGAGATTATGTTGAGAAATAAAAAAAAATACAAAAATAAAAACTGTTTTAATGCTTTTTTCTAAGGAATTATTGACCCACCCTCGTATATCGTCACCTCAATACGACAACTAGATAACTTTATTTTCACTGTTTGTGAGTTAGCTATTGAATATTATTCTACATGTCTTTCTCTACAATATGATAAAACTAGGTAGGTCAAGTTAATGAGAACTGTATTATTTTGTGTTTGAAAATATTAGATAACTTTAAAACCATAAATGCATTAAATAAATATAATAATATATCTACAATTGAACATTATTTAATGAGCACAATTTTCCATTTTTATTTTTAATAATAATTTTAGCATAGATTTAAGTTAATCAAGTAAAGTTTAAATATCATTTTTCCAACAATTACCAAATCAGAGTTATCTAATTGTACTAATCAGATGACGATATACACTTGGCGTCATAGATTAGTATTGTTTATTTTCTTATTGTATTAGTGTCGAAATAACAATATTATTGTTGAGGTAGTAACATTTTTGATAAATTCGGGAAAAGAATAAAAATATCACATTCTGTCAAATTGTCAATATTAAGTAGGTGAAACGCAGAGTTGATTATCCGTTTTTTTAAACAATCTTCTAATCTTTCATTAATTATGACATTATATTCGATATTATGGATATGATTAATAATTATATTAAGTATAATATAACTAAAATATTTAAATTCTTCAATAATTAATAAAAGTGGTATGTAATATAAACTTTTAGCATTAAAACCAAAGATATTTAAAAAAAACCTTCTTGTATAGAGGTGTAGCCTAACCATTCAGAAGTGGTGTTAAAAAGGACCACTGATTGAATTGGTAACTACAGAATAATATTTAGTATATTCTGCGTTCTTCTATACGTATATTCTACGTTATTTAATAACGAATTATTATTTGCAATTTTACATAATTATTTATCTAACTTAGTGGTAGTAAACCTGGTCCCTACAGCCCACTAGTGGGCGTTCCAGATTTTATGGTGGGTGGTAGGGGTTTTAAAAAAAATTCCATTATGTTTTCATAAAATTCCCCGTGGCAATTTAAATTTCAGAAAATATACTATTTGTATCGCTCTATAAAAGAATGCTTGTATTATATCCAAATATGTGGAAAATGATATTCAGTTTATTGATACGTTTTCCTTTATCAGGCTTTAGTGTAGTTATTCATATTATGACCAAAGAAAGAAACCGTCTATTTTTTTTCCGAAAGAGGAGACCGTCGTTTGTTCCTCACAAAAATTAAGCCAGATATCCAGTATTTAGTTTCGCAGCATCAGCCTCAGGGAACTCATTAATAATTAAATAATTACATGTAATTTCATCAGACTTCATGCTTCTATGTATGCACAGTATAAATAAAAAGATATATTTAACTGCAGTAAGTTGTTTTATAAAGATTTATTCTTCCAAACTTAGCGAAAGTCTGACACAAAGTATTTGGTAAATAATTATTATTATATAACTTGGTGTAACTCAGCTTTATAAATTTTATAAAGTAAAGTTACTTCCCTACTTTATAAATCACTATTACTGTGGAATTGGTCGGCGGTTAGAAAATTTTACTACTCACATAGACACAAAAGTGGGCGGTAGGTATAAAAAGGTTGACTACCTCTGATCTAACTAATAACGGTTTCTTGAATAATAATATTTTACACTTTGGCACTTTAAAATGGCTACTTTATGCAATAATAAAACTAAGTTAAAATTTAGATATCTACGTATAACATACCCACTGCTAGGGAATCCAATCCCGAGCCAAAATTCTGATCCCGGGATTTCGGAATTACAATTTGACAATCCCGGGATCCCGGGACTGGTCCCGGGATTGGGATTTTTTTCCATTGTTAATATAAAATTTTTATATTTACACATAACATTGATAAAATCAGTCAAAAATAAATCTAGTATAATTTATACTATTTAAGACATTTATTGTTAATATTGTATACGTTAAATCTTGGAAACACACAAGTTTAATGGAGTAAATAATATTGTAATATAAATAATAATGTGAATTTAATATGAGATTGCTATTTCTGAAAGTAAAGACATAATGAATAGATCAGCGAGATTTAAAATAGTAAAGCAAATAATCATGGCGTACTTATGGCCTTTCCGCTTCATAAATCTAATTAGTCAGCCAAATATGAAACTGCCGTAAAACGTATGATATCATGGTGGAATTACTTTGTTAAAAGTGCGAAGCATTGTTTTTCCCAATCTTTCTCATTTTTAATAATCTATGTGAAAAAATAAAATGAATCGGCAACCTACACGTCAAACTTTATTCAAACTCAGTTTATTTCTAATGTAGTTATTTTGTATTAAAAGTATTTTTTCTGTTATATTTTCCATAAAAATTGATAAAAAAATCAATCCCGAAATCCCGGGATTATGTTTATCAATCCCGGGATTCATAGGTATCGAAAATAACTCGGGATCCCGGGATTGGATTCCCTACCCACTGCTATTTACAATTTGTTGTAATTTACTACTATAAAATATACTGCAGTTGTAACACTAAAGCAAGGCATTTTATTCAAGTAAAGTCTTGGTAAATAAAGCTCAGTTAAGGAGTTTTAACTTTGCTACAAATAGATCTACAATGCGAATTGTTTTGCGGATTATTTTATTATAAACCTTAATAAACCTTCACTTTTTTAATGAAAAACTGCATCTGTATAGTATACGATTTTCTTTATTATGTCTAATAATATACAAATAATGATGTTTAACCAGTATTATGTATATCTGATAAACAAAAGATGTTTAATTCATAACGCACTGTTTGCATAATATTATTATCATTCCAGCACTTAAGTTTCTTCGGTGTAAGCACTATTAATTTCACAAACAAAATGTTTAAGAGCTTGCCAGAGCTTTTATGATGAGAGTGGATCCCAAACCAGAGTGTCAAAGGACGCTTTGTTGTTACCACGTGTGGCCAAATTGCATCCAGCATAGGGAGATTAAAGCTGTCCACAATGTACATAAACCAGAGCTTAACACTACTAGGTAAATTATCATGTCCGATTCCAATTAATTAGTTGGTTTTTATTCAATGTACATATATCTGTATAATTTATAATTCGTAACACATCGCAAATAAAATTTAATAAATACTATATGAGTAGGTTCTACTTATTCACTGCGTAATCAATGATAAACCTTATTGCACTAGGGTCCATCTGAAATCTGGAATGTTCGTAGGTGATTATATATAGGTAGTATTTAACCTCGAAATAATTTTCTGCGTGATCGATATCGTAGTATTTTTTCACTTCCTACTATTTATTCGCGTAAAGCTTGTGAGATGCTATTTGCAACCCCTGCGTGACGTCTTATCAACATATTGATTGGAGATATTTCCAGATCAGTTGATGCATTATATCTATTGTATTTTATTTTTTTGCAATATTTAATTATTTTGGTGTATGATGTAATATTGTATTATACATATTTTTTGTGCATGTACTTACATAAATGAATAATTAAAATATATTATACCACTATGCGATTGTATTTTAGTTGTAGGGCTGTAGTGTGGAACAACATTTTGGATGATGGCTTGGCAACAATTTTGTTGTTTGTTCGAAAATATTTACTGTAGGTATTTAAAGCGAAAGAATCAGAGAGTTAAAAAAATATAAACTTAATTTTTATAATCCTTAGAAACATTGATAATCTAATAAAAATAATCATAAAAAAGGTCTGACCGATTAATATTACAAGTTACATGTTTTACTTTCCGGCTGAGTGCTCTAACTTTTAAGCCATTGACCCGTATAAGAATCATACGAATTGTTTGTAATAACTGCGTTGAACTTAACTTTTTATCTTGCCCGGTTCAACTTTTTCTTTTTTCTATTGTAGGTTTAATTATAAGTATATAAAAGTATGTATTTTTTATAATATACATACAATTTAACATTATCTTGCGAATTTTCTTAATAATTGAGTTTCTTTAATATTACTCATTAAATCATACGAAGTGGTCAAAAATACCAAACATGCAATCAAAAAAACATCATAAAATGCTACAAACATCTTATGATAATAATATTATCACTATAAAAAATAGTCAATCAAATAGGTACGCAACGAGAGCCTGAGCTAGTTCCTTCCACCCCCTATATACATTTTTTTCTGTCAAGAATCTACTCGTGTAACTTTCAGATACGTAGTTCTAACTTTAATAACTTCAACTATGCTTTTCTGTGCACTTTTAATACCATATAATCACGTTTGTAACGTACAGTTTATTTTAGAGAAAAGTTAAACTTGTGGTTCTCAAAAAGTATCCTTATTCACCTCGTTAAGTTTAATGTCTCCGTTTCAGTTTCAGGAACTGTAAAATTGTTTTATTGTAACATAAATCTTTCCAAGTATTCCTCAAAGTTGAGTTTTACTGGTTTTCAGCTTACGCTTAGAGAGATTTTCTTGTAAGTATAGGCATTTTTTGAATATACCTAAGTCTGTATACAAAATAAAATACAGTTACAAATATTGCATAAAACGTGATTTTAAATCAAATTTTACGATACCAGTAGGTACACATTATGTTTGAACAGGATAAAAAATATAACCAAAAATAATCACTTTTTTAAATTATATATCAGTCTCACCTGAGGCTTATTTAGATATAAATTTATTTTATACTTACTTCACATTACATTTACATGATATTATGGATTATAAAAACAAAAATAAAAGTATATATTCTATTATTCACTAATATTATAATACTACATAATAATATTAGCTTCAGCCATGTGGTAACTAATAACTATTAAAATTTATACTTGTAGGTTACATTCTCTAGGAAACATTATGATACTTACACGAAATTGCTTCGATGTTTAGCTGAGCTATAAACATATCACATTTTATATTGATTATAGTTTCTTTACTATGCATAACTAATAATTAATGTATATAGTGGGGAAACTAAAGTAAGGTTAACTCGGGAATATTTTCTGAGCCAAAAACATATAATCTTGTCTATTGCATGAGTATGAGGAAAATAAAGTTACGTGAAGAACCTGATAGAAATTAAACTAAGATCGTCCGAAACTAGACTGGTATTATAATAATCGATGAATTATTTCATATTATAGCGTTGGATAGAGATGCATTCGTCAAAATAATATCTAACGTCTGGGAACCTGAAAACAAAGTTTCCATTTTTTTAGAATATTTCTATAACATAACCTTAATATGAGTATATTATGGTATATTTTTATACGTATTTTATAACTTAGTTGTTGATAGATCGTTCTGAAGATGGGTCTTGTACTCTGCATGCGATTGTCAACACCAATACATCAAAAATGATAAAATCAAATATAATTATTATAAAGGAGTTTTGCCACACGTAAACGCTACTTCTTTATTTAATTTCATTACTTCATCGTTTATATACAATATACAGCAAGATAAATTGTCGGCGAGATTCTGGGGGGATGAAAATCAACGTCTTCATTTTAAGTTATTTTACTTCAAATTGCATTGTCTCACTGAATATTTAAAACAATTATATATTTACACACTTTATTTTTAACAATTTTTTTAAATATGGAAGTTTCATCTGGTTCACACCATTCACAAGATAGGTATGTTCATACCATCAATAAATGACTCCGAGTAAAATATGAATTGGTCGAAACAAACGTGGGATACGTATTAAAAGGTTTAATTAACTACTAATTAATTAATCAAATTCGGATAATAATATAGATTGCAATATATTATAGTGTATAGTCATTTGCTCAACCTATCGAATTCACTTGTCTGATCCAAACCCAATATGTGAATTTTATACAGTTATGAGATACGTAGGTATTCACATATTTGAAGGCATGCGATCTATCCTCTACTATAATAACACAACTTGCATTAATGTGTTATTGAATTAAAATATATGCCAGTATCGTTAATATAGTTAAAACTTGGCATAAATAAGCTTTAATTAAATATTTTTTTTAATTCATTCGTTAATTCATACATAACATAATAAAATATACAGTAAAAAATATTTTTCGTTAATAATAGCTTTCTAGGTGTAGTTTCAGTTAATGGTATTACTTGCAAACTTAGTTACGATCATTTTTAATTTATTTTTGCGTTAGTTATTCATTTATGGTAGCGTTGTTCAACCATGTGTTAACAATAAATATCAAATTCAGCTCCAGCCGATTGTCAAACTAGAAAGCAATAGAAAAACGACATTTTCTTTTGATTAAATAGTTAATCTATTCTCAATAGATATTTCTAATTATCTAATAACTAGCAATAGCCCGTGATTATCATCCTCGTGGTTGATTATTTCAAGTCCATTATTTGATAATGTGCATTATGTTAGAGAAGTTTAACCTTGTAACTTCGGAACCATTGAAAATGTCCAGGCCACTAGGCTACTAAGTTTCATCAGCGAAGGTTCCATATTGATAGAAAGAATCAGTGACAAAAAAGTTAGTTGTCTGGGGACCTATAACCTCCAAGTCTAACCTGTGCAACTTTATTCAACATTGGTCTAGTAGTTTTTAAGGCTTGTAGGAATAAATGGAAACCGGAAGAGAGACAAACATTGCAGTCAATTTAATAATTAAAAGTAGGATATTATGTAGATAATACGTTTATCGAAACAAATATTCAGTTTGCAATACAATTAGTATGACAGCCAGTTTTGTGAATATCTCAAGTTAAAATTAATTAATACTGATTTTGCAACTAGTACCCTCAATATTAAGCTCCTCAAGTTTGTTATTAAAGTTAAAGTGAAACATATCATGGTTGACCACTGCGCGTAGCAAATTCACAGTTGAGTAGGTTATGTTATGTACTGTCCAGAGGCCACTGCAAATGGCAAGTTCAGTCATCGTTTTCACACAACTTTTGATTGAAATGCATAATAAACTAAAGCGGCAGACAATCCTCCCGTTCAACTTGGAGCCCATAACTTTATTTAGAGAGTGCCAAAGCAATAAACAAACTGCCTCTAAATCCCTTGCCATCAGTTCTGGCAGTAACTGCTTATGAAAATGAATTAATAACTTGCTCATTCATCGCTGCCTTTTGCTAACTGTCATTCGCAGTACTCCCTCGGTGATAGGTGAGAACACACCTTTATGTTTTGCTGTTAGAAAATGTGAACAAACATTTATGCGGTGTCGGAAGGTTGGTGTTGTTCAAATAATTTAGATATCGTTATATGTTTGCTGCCATGGTTTAGTTAACTTAGCTGATTGTCGAAGCGCCTAATTCATTTTCACTTATCAATAATTTTATAGAAGACAATAAATTAATTAAATTAAACAATAGGTACATAATATATACTTGGATCAAATGCCTACTATAATTTTTATATGGTACATCTTTTTAACTACTATTCTGGGTATACTGCAGGATGCAAGCCTCTCTTTACTATATCGTCGCTATAGGATTGGTTTCCCGAATATCCGTTTTTGTCGAAATCGATCTTTTAATGCAGAATGTTTTTTCTATCTAATTGGACTAGAATCATCCGTTTCTTTAAAATACTTTGTAATAGTAATGAAAACATTATTCATATGCTGTAAAAATAACAATTTAAGTATCTCCATGTATTTAAATATAGGATAATGAAATTTGTTTTTCGTCTCCTGAACATTTGGTCTATTCGGGAAACCAATCCTACAGCGACGATATCCGTCTCCCTCCGCCCGCTGTATTTCATTACCACGTACTTGATAATAAACTTTATTGTCTCAATCATCATAAAATCAATCAATCAGTGACCTCTTGGTCATCCTTTGTGTCTTTCAATATATCCTTTAAATTTGTCCCAGAACCAATTTTCTAATAGTATCATGGCTGGCGTGTAATATAACCTTTTACATAAGATTGAAGACCCGAAATCTTCCAGCTCGATGTAAAATGCTCAAAAAATGCTTTTCATACATTAATTACTTTTTGCCAAAGAAACTATAGTCCAATAAAAACAACAAAAATGTCTAGTGATTTTTATGTATCTTTTTATGAATGTTTTAACTATTAAAATACGATTATGTATTCTCAGTCTCACAGTCTCAGGAAATAAAAACAAGAATTGAGATCGCAAGGAGCGCCTTTCTCAAAATGAGACGCCTCCTTAGCAATCGAGATCTTAACCTAGGTCAGGCCCCCTATGTTAGAACTTGCGAGTGCCAGCTGCCCGGTCGACATGACGTCATATGACATCATTGTGACGTACTACCGGAGTGATAATAGCATTCGAGAAAATAACGCTACTCAGACAGTGGCGCTATTCATTGTCACCATACACATATATGTGTTTCATCATAATAATATCTATGGTGAGCACTGTGCGCTGGGCGGTATGCCTCGAGCGTGTATTGGCTGACGTCACAATTACGTCATGTCGTCTGGTGCCACACGAGTCGATAGTTAGGAAATCGCGGTGCTGCGACTGCGTATGGTACGTTGTTAAGTTCTCTCAATTATTTTCTATGGTATGGAAGTATGGACGCTAAACCAAGATATGTCACGGAGACTTGAAGCTTTCGAGATGTGGCTGTATAGACGCATCCTCAAAATTCCTTGGACTGACCGGGTGACAAATGTTGAAGTTCTCAATCGAATGGGGAAGGAACGAGAAGTTCTTCGTAGTATCAAAACCAGGAAACTACAGTACCTCGGCTACATTATGAGAGGACAAAAATACAGCATTCCCCAACTTGTCATTCAAGGAAAGATCAATGGGAAGCGTAGCAGAGGACGGGGCCGCATTTTGTGGCTTAAGAACCTCCGTTATTGGTACGAGTGCAGCTCCACTGAACTGTTCCGGGTAGCAGACAACAAAAATATGATCGCCTTGATGGTGGCCGACATCCTCTAGGGAATGGCACAATAAGAAGAAGATGTGTTTAAGAATGGAGAATTTTTCATTGAAAGATGGAATTATTGAAAGTCACCATTCCAAATTTACTTAGTTTCCATAATATGTATATCATACGCATTTTTGTACAAAATATAAAACTAAACTATATAACAATATTATGTCGGCTAACTTGATAAAAAAATATTTAAAACAATAATAATTTAACATTCCTTTCAACCCTTATTACGGGGCTCGATGCTCATCCGTGTCCATAATTTCAATTATTTTTGAGCTTTCGTGAAATTAAAATTAAGTTCCCGAAATAAAACAAACTTTGCTACCCTTATTGTCAAAACATAGTCCGTTGGCAACCCTATTCGCAAAATATTAGCAGCACCTGTCAGATGCAGTACAAAGGAAGTCAAAACACACGACTTGCTTCGGCTGTTGGTGTTGGTAAACACAAACTGTCACACACAACCATAAATTGCGGCCTGTTGGAAAATTTGTACAGGTTACGTGAAATTCTGAATTCATAATTTTACCGCTTCGATTGTTTTGTGATAAGCATTTTAATAATGTATGTCTAAAAATAATTACAATATAAATGATTCAGAAAAAAACTTCAGGACAAAAAATATTTATAAAGAAGGATTATTATTTAGTGATATTATATAATATATTTATTATTTTATAATAATATTGTAGATTGTAGTGAAAAACACTAAAAAAATTAAATTATTGATAACAATATTTACAGCTTGATTGTGTGTATTCTTAATTATTATATGTAAAAGACTCTGAAGTAACATTTTCATTAAATTTCTTCTTGATTATAAATTTAATTTATCTAGCTTGTTTTTTTCCATAAACATTCTACTGATCTATCTTTCACAGATGTAGTGGAACAATTATTCGAAGTTTTAATGTGAAACAACACTATCTACAAAAGTGCAACTTTACAGGAGAGCCAAAAATCTTTATTTTAGATTCTTGTAACTCAACAAGGGAAATGTTTATTTAAAACCTAATGTTCATATTTTATAATTTATTGTGTATTATACATTTATCTTGCTTATGATGATGTTAAAATTTATAGGAATAGTTTTAAAAAAATATGAAAACAAGGGTAACTTATGTAGTTAACGTTAAACTTTACTGACGATTTAAGAAAAAATTAGAAAAGATTGACATAACGTTGTTTGACTATCATGTAGCCGGAAATGTAAAATAACGTTGTTTGACTTTAAGCACTCGAATTAATAATTACAAAACGACAAATTATGAGGAAGTTATTTATTAATTTTATTATTATTAAGTAAATATTCGGATAAAATATGTAGAAATTTTTCTATTACAGTGTCACATTATAATAAATTAGTACCAATAAATATATATATATTACAGCTTGAAGATTGCTTTCGCAATTAATCCTTTTCTCAGTTTGTCGAATGCGATTTCGTACTGCGACAGGGGGAATACCTCAATGCCTAATATTTTGAAATCCAGATATCTGTAATAAATACATTAACATTTTAACATAAACACTATGAATAGCATTATGAACATAAAAGTGTAAAACAGGTAGGTAATAAATAATATGAAAACCATTGTTAAAATGCTCATACTACAAATATATCAAAAATTTTACAGTTATTATTTATAAATTTGTCGGTATTCGTATTCACTGTATAATATTCCAACCTTATTCGATTTTTGGAGATATTGCAGGGGAAATTCTCATGATATAATGTCATCAACAGTAGTTTTTGGTAGGGGAAACGTATAAACGTAAACGGAAAGGAAAAAAAAACATTTTAACGCACACATTTTCCCCATCTGACAACAATCACATATAAATATTATTATTATTTTTTCTTTTATTTTGTTAACTATCAATTCATGGTGGAACTGCATTGTATTTTTGTTTAATTTAATAAAACGCAAATTTTTTGTAGTACTTATTTCACTTTTAAGCAATAAATTAGGACCGGTTTCGTCCGCCTAAGAGGGACATTTTCAACTCAAAATGTTGTTGAAAATTATTATGTTGTTGAAAATGTCCCTCTTAGGCGGACGAAACCGGTCCTAACTTATTGACTAAAAGTGGAATAAGTACTTCAAAAAAATTTCGTTTTATTAAATTAAACAACAATATTATTATTATGATCTCTTGAGAATGGCCTCTGTGACATATCTGAAACAGCAAGGAATGAAGGAGAAGAAACAATGTACAATGGTAGTACAAATACCGAGAATGATGTCTGAAAATACATACATCATTTTTTTATAAATTAAAATAAAACTTGTATACTTACAGCACATACTTAATTAACTAGGAGTTAGGACAAGAACAATCGTCTAATATTAATATTTTTAGCATTTTACGCACATAAACGGTATTTATAAAACCATAAGAAAAAATTAACTTGGAAGTATAACTCCGTTTTGACAAAAATGTGGGTTTATTTATTTTTAGAAGCAGCTATAGGTAATTAAGAACTGGTTTAATAAAATATTTAATAAAACCATCTTACTTGTCTCCCATTGAATCAATTAACCCGATAGCCTTTGAAAATGTAAATGGATTGGTTTTAACAGCCAGTAAAGTTGCTTCTTTGGCGAACAACTGATATGGATTGATACTGAAAAGAAGAAGAAAACATTATAAAGCAATCAATACAATCTGCTACTATACAAGTAAAATCTTTAAAGTTAATTTTCTTGAGAGTAGAGATAGACTTTGTTGGCTTTCTATCCATTTTGGTTTTGGTATTTTATTGAAGACGTAGCTTAACTAACTAACCGCCACTTAACCTCCCGGAAACCGTTCACGATGAATCAGAAAATATTTAAGTGCGATAGCATTTATTGAGGGAAAAAAGTAAACATTTTATATATACCCCATGATAGGAGTACCGGATCAACAAAGTGTATTATCGCTAGGAAACGTCTGCGTACCAAATTTCAAGACTTTTATTATTTTATATATTATACACTAGATTCCTAATGGGTACCTCAACTGAGACCATATCCAACATTTAGTAATAATGCAATTGATTGCATTTTTAAATTCAGAGACATCTATGTATCACTGATAAATAAATATGAGACGGAAATTATTTCCGATAAAAATGTTTGTATAATAATCTTATCATAATAAAATAATATTATTTAATATACAGTTGAAGTAATAAATTACTTACACCAACGAGTCCATCTCAAATAATAATATTATAAAAGTCTTGTTCAAATAAATTTTATAGAGTAGATAAAATCGCGTAGATAAGATATTATTTAGGTAGGTACCAATTAATCTTAAAATTTTAATCAGAGGGTTTTAGTAACAATATTTGTAAAATTAAGGATAAGCTGATAAATTTATATAAAGTATTTATTTTATTATTAAAGTTAATGTTTACTCTCATTTTTCACTGTAATAGTTCTTATAAAGGTAGATTTTTACCAAGTATTAATAAATTTTCATATAAAGAACACTCTCTACTTTGACACGAATCTACAAAATAGTTTCAGTCATATATTATTATAGTGCTTCATCGTTCACAAGTATTTTTAGTGACGTCCCTAGACAAAATGCCGCCCCTGGACAGCGCCAAAATGCCGCTCCATTTATTATACAGTATTTTTTATCATCCGTGCGCGTGTCGTTTCTACTCACCTAGGACGTCGAAGGGCAAGGGAAGTAAACTAGGCATCGCAAACCCGATTAAAAAAATAATTTCTGTTAAACCTTTTATGTTAATTAATACATTTTATTTCCAACCAGTGATCCGATTTTGTAATAGAAAGTTATTTTCGTTATTACTATGTTTAGGTAACTATTTCTATATATAGATACCGAATGATTCTCCTCGATTTGCCGCCCTTCGAGTAACTACCGCCCCCAAGCGACGCTCAATCTGCCTACCCCCACGGGACGTCACTGAGTATTTTAATATACCGAGTGATTGCATATACTACTAGGTATTTATATTTTTTGCTTACTTGGCATAGGCATTTGGATTCGTGCAACCAAATAGAACATATCTTCCGGATGAACGAAGAAGTGGCAGAGAAGTCTCTAAAGCAATAGCTGAACCAGTACAGTCGATGATTACGTCAAATGTAGCATTTGCAGCCTTAATTTCATCAGGAGTCATACATTTGTAACCAAGACCTTAAAGAAAATAGTATCATTATTGCAACGATTCTTATTAGGTATCTAATACGCTAAACGCATAGTAATTTCAGTCTTAGAACTGGCATGTTGTTAATTTAAATTATGTCATTATTAATATAAAAATTATTACCCATTCTACCGACTGTTGCCAATCGTTCTTTGATTGGTTCAGAAATTGTGACATGTTTGTGTCCTTGAAGATGACATAATTGTGACCAAAGATTACCTGAAAAATATTAACAAAACAATTAATTCAGTGTGATTTCGGTATACAGAAATTCATGACATAACAAATGGCGATGACAATGACAATTTCTTGAAATGATCTTCAAAAAAATGTTCT
This sequence comes from Rhyacophila brunnea, assembly GCF_057557595.1. NCBI lineage: Eukaryota > Metazoa > Arthropoda > Insecta > Trichoptera > Rhyacophilidae > Rhyacophila > Rhyacophila brunnea. The sequence continues at coordinate 28,790,406 of NW_028233350.1, forward strand.
AACTAGGTAAAATCTAGCTCCCTCCAATGCCGCCACACGTAATATCCACTTTCAAACTTTATTCTATTTTACAACGTTTTTCTTAGCTCTTATTCTTATTTGTCCGGTGGTTCTTTGTCCGGTACAAATCTTGCAATCGATTTTTAACTAGCTTCCAGACTAGCCAGACATTTGAAACTTTTAGAATATATCAGAAAACGACGCCAATGCATTTTTTTAATACTTTTAGCCATCAGAATTTAATTAATTTTCAGTTAATTCTGTTTTGTATGACAAGTTATTTCGATATGTTAAGCGTTTTCGATACGTTTGAAATCAATATGAAATGACATTTAATTATTCAGTATTTCTATCAAGTACAAATTTTTTGGATCGTTTAAGCTAGTCAAGTCAAGCTTATATCTGATCAAGAATATCAAGAATATATCAGAACACGATGCCAATGCATTTTTTTAAAATACTTTTAGCCATCTTTAACTAGAAGTGAATTCATTTTCAGTTAATTCTGTTTAGTATGAAAAGTTATTTCGACACCATTATTGGTTGATAAAGGTCTAAGGTCCTAGCAACTAAATTGTTAATATATAACGTACGTTACTATGGAAATCAATATGGCATGTCAAGTACAAATTTTTTTGATCGTTTAAGCTATTCAAGTCAAGTTTATATGGTTTAACAGCATTTAAAACGTTGTATATAAAAAGTTCTTTTTATCTTGTAATTATTCGATAATAATTGTCATTCGATTTTGAATTTCTCGTTTTTTTTTAATATTACGTGCTCCAAAACCTATATTATCAAATCGATATGATAAACAATTCAAAGTGATGCAATGTTTAGGCATATTGTAAGATAAAAAAACAATCAAATAAAATCAATATTAAACTCCGCAAACAAATACAATACTCATAAATTGAGTATAACACCTGTAAAACGAAATCATGCATACATCATTTGTTGTATAAATAAACACTTTTTTTATAAATAATCATTAATTTGTTTCATTGACTTTTGAAGAATATTGATTCCTCGTCACGATTTGTCCTGCTAAGATTTTAATTGATTATTTTGAATGTTATATAATAATAATTATATGACTGTAGAAGTAATTCCCACGGTGGCCGCACGGCTTAAGCGTTAGACTATCACGCCATGGGTCCCAGGTTCGAATCCTGGGTCTGGCAAGTACACATATTGTTTTTCAATTGGTGTCTGCCATGGTATGGGGACCTAATAGGTTGAGCAAGTAGCTGACATCCATTTCTCGTAAAAAACAAAATCTGTTAATACAAACCTCTACTCTGTGGAGGCCCATATGATCCTATTAGGATCGGACATGGTCGAAAGAAAAAGAAGTAGTAATATTGTAAAACTTACCAATGATACCTGCTCCCATTATAAGTATGTGTTCTCCAACATCTATTCTACCGACACGGTCCCAGCCTCGAGCCAAGCACGATAGTGGTTCGCATAGTGTGGCTAAAATAAACATTTCATAATACATTTTAGTGAGCAGTAAAAAAATATACATATATTTGCAATCATTACTACCATTTGCTTGAGGTTGAAACATAATCAATATTACTTACCGCTATAAATAACTTGCTAACATTCAATGGGCAATTATATACATACTCGAATATTTTGTCTTCACTCACCTTGTTCATTTGTAATACTTTCAAGCAGTAAGTAGACTTGTACGTCAAGAACGCGGCAATACGTTGCCCAGCCTCCGTCCACCTGTATCCCGGTGGAGGTGTTGAGTCCTCCTCCTTCGCATAAGTGGTATTTACCATTGTGGCAAGCACTGCATACATTGCATCCACTTTAAAACAACAAAAAAACAGTTGATTCATCGGTACGGAAGCTCGTCAAAAACAAAAACCAAAAAAAAATTTTAAACTTACAATAACTGATAAATTAAAAAAAAAAAAATCGTGTGCCCATTTATTCTCCAACCGATAGTTAAATATATTTTGTTTAATTCCCTTCATATAAAAACGCCCTCGTGTTTAATGCGTAAAGCACTGGCCTTTCATCCAGGAGCTCCGGGTTCAATCTGGTGAGGTCACAATACTTGTATGTGATTTCCTCAAAGCCTGGATATGTATGTGATTGTTTCACTTATATTACTATACTACTGTCACGATGCCGCATGGCTTGTTGTTGTATTAAAAATATGAGAAGCCTAGAGTCATAACTCACGTATTCCAAAAATCGAGTTTTGAGATAATCGCAAAAAACCACCAGAGCACTGTTTTTTTGTAATTAGATGAAAAGTATTTAATCCCCTCCCCTAGTGAGTCGATTTACATTATTTAAAAAAATATATATAGATATATAATACTCCTAAGGCTGCGCAAACACACAGCATACTATGAGGAATAGAGCTCCCTGTTTGGTTAGATTAGGTTAGGTTAGGTTATTCATTGAAAAATATTGTGAGCTATGACACCAACAGTCAACTTTGTCAACGATTTTCACATGGTTTAAAGAGACTTTTGATAGCCAACTATTTTTCTTTATATATATTAATGCCTTTAGAATCACATGTTTATTTAACATAAAAATGACAAAATTGCAAAATGTGAGTTATATAATATATGTGTATTTTACGAATTATATTCAACGCATTTCATATTCACCCTAAGCCACTGATTATGTAGTGTTAATAATATGATAATATCCGATCTATGGTTTCGATTATTTCAAGGGTTACCTGTTATACTCAATATCTATCATTGATTAGCCCTAACTTATCCCCTCTAAGTAAAAAAAATACAGACCAGAATACAACCAGAGTAAGAGTCTATGCAAATTACATGAAAACTAACAATGTGGAACTTATTCATTTTAAATATTCTATAATCGAAATGATATAAACTTTCACCCTCGTGATTGCGTACATGAGGAAACAAAAAAATTGTTTTTTTCTAAAATTCATCCATTATGGACATGGCTGATTTTGAAATCTAGCGACACCTGAGTGAGTATAATAATCTAGGAATCAGCACTCACTATATTACATTTTGGTTTGTTAGAGTTCAAATGACGACATGTCATGTTGACAAACCGATAACACTGATCTAATTGTCAAGTACTGGATCCGATAATGAGAAGTTACTCACCTATGTGGATCGACAACGACTCTTTGACCGGGGTTGAAATGTGCTCTGGGTCCGCTTTCGACTATCACCCCGACAAATTCATGCCCCATCACAAATGGAACTTTATCATTGCACGGAAATCTCCCCTGCAACATAAAATTAGTAGGTGCCGTTATTTTCTATCTTTAATACGCCGAAAGGCCAGTAGGCATGTATTATTCCTAAGTGATGTTTTTTAAGGAAAGGCAGATATTGTAGGTAGGTACTATGCAGTAGTACCTAGGTCTTAGATAGTACTAGAGTGCAGTCTAGAAAGATGATGAAAAATTAAATCGCTAATCCACAAGCTCTAAAGCAGTGTTCCCCAACCTTATTTCTGCCCAGCCCCACTTCAACGCTTCAAAAATCTCCATGCCCCCCCCCTGCTTATCAAAATTGTATAGTTACCTAACTAATTCTGAAAAAAAATGAATTGTTTCAAATAAGAAAATGTACATAGGCATACTATTTTTAAATAAATATGTAGGTATATTTTACGTGTACAACTCGGAAGAAAATTAGTGCGATCCTTGTGCTATGCTTCGTCTTTAAATGATTTTCAAGATGACCTTTTTGCCCCCCAAAACATTCAAATTGCCCCCCGGTGGGGCGTACGCCCCACGTTGTGAATCACTGCTCTAAAGCCTACTACACAGTTAAATACAATATTGAACATATATAATTTAGAAAAACACTTTCTGAGAGAGTATATTATAACCAATAGAAAAAATCTTTTTTGAAAAAAGTAAGCCAGCATCTCCACTGGTTTACGCCCCATTCCGTCGCATTTGTGACGTGACATACTAATTGCGACAAATTTTAACTATTGGTCAATTTTTTAATACCTACTCATCAGCGCTCTTCCAAATCAAGCTACTTTGGCAATCGATTTCTGTTTCTTAAATCAAAGTAGGTAACCATTTACTATTACTTTGATTACTAACCGACGTCGTGGAATTTCTCCAATATTTTTAAATGCGACGGAATGTAAACCCGTGAAGATGCAGGGTTCGATTCCCGGCCGGGTGGCTTACTTTTTTCAAAAAAGATTTTTTCTATTGGTTATAATATACTCTCTCAGAAAGTGTTTTTCTAAATTATATATGTTCAATAATCAGAATGATATATTCTTAAATCTTGTGAATTATTCGTTGAATAAAAGAAATAGTTAATTATAAATACAATATCTTCCCGTAAATAAATTACACAATAATTATTTTTAATCTTTTGCTCGTAAAAATTAGTACATACTATCCACACGTGTAAACATTTTTGTCAAATTAAATGTGGTTTGACAGTTTTATATTGGACGTTTTAATCGAAACAATACTCCGCCTGCGCGGAAAAATAAAAAAAAGTGTATTTGTAAAAAATCGTTTAAAATTAAAAAAAAGGGTTGTTTATTTCTTTATGGGCAGATGTAGGTAAGTAAGTGTGTACTTGGTTTAAATATAAGTAAATATTATGTATGTTGTATATTTTAAAATTGTGATTGCATATCGAAAAAAAAATTAAATGGATAAAATAAATGGAAATGGTATTATCATATTATTATTTTTTTATAATACTTACTATATAACAGTGATAAAAATGTACTATTAATATTTTACGTGTTTAAATTATTCCCTAAAAGTATAATTTATAGCTACATATTTTTTTGACAATAACACATTTTGACAATGCATAAAATACCATACGGACTTAATAATAGATGATTATATCAATCACAATAAAATTAACAGAGATTTCTTCTATTGTGTTAACTGTCAATGGTCGAAATGCATTGTATTATTAATTTAATTTAATAAAACGTAATTTTTATCGTACTTATTCCACTTTTATTACGCGGACGAAACCGGTCCAGATTATGTACAATAATAAAATGCATTTTACTAAATTAAATTAAGGGCCCGCTGAAGAGCCCGCCGTTCAAATATAATTTAGTATAAAAAGGACCTCGGCGTCGTAACTACGTCAATTTAAATCGATCTTTTCGCAAAAATCACTAATCATCGGAGATTTTATTTCAAGAAATATTATTATTATTACTGATAATTTCTGCCGCGCGGAGAATTATTATTATTTTATGAACACCTGCGACATGAAGCCGATCAGAAAACAGGGCTGTCAAAATAATATTAAGCATTCATATTTTTTAAATGTTAATTTCATCATGGTTTTTAATCAAACCTGTGCAAGTACGTACTGATAACTTGGGTGGATTTTGTAGCAAACATACTATTGATATATATACGGGTATATTATTATTATAACCCAATTCAAATTGAACATAGGTTGATACTCAAATACTATTATAGTATGTTTATGATTTCGAGAAAATAATACGATGGTATAATTAATCCATATCAATTATTTGAAAACATTACATTCGCACTTTGCACAAAATTACAAACACATTCGAAGTTTGCCGCACACGTACAGACCACGTGATATTTGTTTACGCAAAATCGTCGCTTTTCAAAATGGCGAATTTGATTACCAGATTTTACTGCGATGAATCAGTATGTTCCTTTTTGTCTTTTTTTATTCGTAGGTTTGTTTACTATGTACACCGAGAAATTTCTATTTATAAACTCGGAAACGATTTTTACAGAAGAGTTTTGGAATATAATGCAACCAAAACTGGAAAAAATTCTATCATGGGTGTTGACTTCCTGAATTAGCTAACCCCAGGTCCATGCCACTACGTGAACCACAGTGGATATTAAGCCATTTCCACACTGGCAACAAGTTGCTGGCAACCTCATTAAATTTTACGATACTTACCATAATTGCTTAAGAAATTTTACAATAATTATCGTAAAATCTAACGAGGTTGCCAGCAAATTAACTTGTTGCCAGTGTGGACCCGGCATTAGATGCACAAAACTTAAATAATATATATTATAAATAAAAATTTAAAATTATAAATATATATTATGATTTATTGACAGCCCTGATGAAATAAATGTGAAATATGAGTTGGATCAGTCACAGAGCAAATTTATTAACACAAACAACTTTGACACGACCTTTTTATATTAACTAGTAGACCAGATATTATGGACCACATGTTAAAAAATCATATTTTCAATTCTCAATGCCATTTCTGTAGAACGTCCTCTTAATAATCAACAGAAATAAAAATTAACAAATTGTAATAATGGAGGGTGACTTACCGCAAAAATGTGAAGGTCAGTTCCGCACACTCCCGAATAAATAATCTGTATTATGACGTCATTATCGTTCACAATTTTTGGTCGTTCTCGATCTGTCACATGGCTGAGTTTTTTGGTTTTTAATTCGAATGTTAGAGCCTCCATTTTTAGACAATCCTCACTCCGTATCTCCTTCAATACTGTTCACAATAGACCACACGTCGAATTTAATAGTTCTTCAATCTTACTTCGTTAATATAGGTACCTGCTCCCTACCACCTCGTATCAGTTAAAGATTCTAAGATTAACGGCGCACCTACCAGATAACACTGTCGTCTTCTATCATGCACGATCAATGATAAGCCCTTATCATCAGTCTAATTCATGGAATTATAGTTGCATGGTGATACAGGTCCGGATTTACCACGGGGTTTAATAAACTACAACTCACGGTCCCAAATTGGTAGAGCGCTCGGGGCCCGAAAAGAAAATTAAAAAAAAAACTTGAATTAGAGGAAGCAGTATTGCAATGTCTATTGAAATTTCAGTAGATCTACTAATATTTTTTAAATAATAATTCTTTTAATGTAACACGTAATTTAAAGAAAATAGTATAATACTTACATGGATAAAAAAAATGTTCTACTTATATAATATATGAGTATGCCGGCTCGCACATCAAAACTCGTCTCGTCTGCAATGTGTCGAATACGTCGATGTGATGTCATCGTTATTCACAAAGCACACGTTGCCAAATGGAGATCCGCAGATTGGTTGAATGCTACTCTTTAGTTTGAAAAATATATCTAGTGCCGCTATCAACAAATCCCATGCGCTTCGGGCTGCGGGTCGAAGACGCCAGAACACATACGCAAATTTACGAATTGGTCATTCCTAAGCCGGCTCACCGGTCGCCGCACCCAAATGTATACACGTTTCGAGGGATTACGCGCGACTGTCGCTAAGTGTACGCGATCTTCATATACAACACCGGAGTGACGTTCCTAGAAGATTTGATTTATGACTGTGCGGCAGACGAGGCGAGTTTAGATGTGAGAGCCGGCTTAGGGTAATGAGTGGTAAATCATAACTCGCATCGGCGGTACAATGAATTAACGTAATTTTATTGTAATGTTACGAGAATTCAAGGTACACTATCATAGTACAGCTTATCGAAACATGTATTGAAGATTACTCTAATAAACCATTATATTGTTTATTATACATTTCCTTCCTAACTGTATTGTCAAATGTCATAAGACATAATGGTACTAACACTCGTTTCAAAGATAGCACATTCAGAGATCCGACAATTCTGAAAGTAGATATTTAAATAAAACTGCCTACCTCTGATAAAAAGTCACAATTTCGTACTTCTTTCTAACGCAATAATTGTTTCCTGTACATGCCTACATAAACATAAAAGTACATTGATATATAAATAAATGTAGGTAGGTATATATATATTATGTTATGCCTAAACATATAAATTCTCGGTGAGCAAAAAAAACATCCACAACGCATTGTAAACAGTGTCTCCTTTCGTAGTTACCTATTAAAATTAACTAAGAATAACTTGAAATTAGAAAATGTTGCTTTCATAATATATTATATCCGAAAGTTTTTATAATTCATTATACGGCACTAAAAAAATAAGTGTACACACCAGGGAACAAAAAGATAATGGGGAATGCGATACCTTCTGAGTATGGTTGTAGTAAGTTATAATTCTCGAATGTATAGAGATATGGGATAAAGCAAAAACTTATTTAAGAATATTTCAATATTTACGTCTGTTTTATAGTATTGTATATAGAAAGTTGGCTATTTTATGAGGAGATTCTTGTATTAATTTTTTGCCTTGCAAATAGCATTTTGTAAGAGAATGGGTAAGTGAAGAACTTCAGCCAGACGACGCACTGTTGTGCGATTAAGAATGAATGTGGTATTTTTAGAAACCCCGAAATCTCGGGAAATTCAAATCTTATAATAATTGCTATCTGGGCCTATTTATATACAATTATCCCATTCATAATGTTTCATTGACTTACATGTCTCATCGATGCACTATATGGTAAAATATATATATTGAATCTGGTTATATTATTAATAGTGCGTAATTCAAAAATATATGATAAGAATAAAGATACTAATCTTAGTTTCATTCGTAGCTTCGTCTGCCACACAAATCATAATTTAATTATATCTAGATTTAAACATATCGATATGCGATAAATTCCCAAAGGCGGCATTTTATCTATGGAAATCATTTATTATAATAAAATATTAATATTAGTACATAGTCACAAACAAATTAAATTGTATGTCGTTATCTGATTCAGTTACCATATTGTGGCCAGCAACATAATTATTTTTATGACTAGACATACAAGGAATACCTTTTTAAATTTTTTTCAGGACCGTATTTAAATACTGGGTCAATTTTTAATTTAAAAAAATGTGTTATATATTATGTGTTATATTTTGTTTTGTCTATTCTTTTCCTTTTTGTGCCATATCCGATATCGGACCATAACTCGGCAATTTTCTTCCTGTCCGTCAGTGCTCTAAATAGAGAAATCAAATCACCTTAAATCCGTTTCTGACGTTCTTATTCTTCTCCCTACATGTTTCTTAATATGTCCCTAACAAAAATGAATTATTAATTTTAATCAAGCGTAGTTCAGTGATATAGACGGATTGTAGAAAATTTGAATAGACATTTTAATATCGTAGAATTTCCGTTATAAAAAGGCTATGTTGTTATTTTGTTCTAACCAGTGAATAATCTTGGTACCTACCTACATCATGGCCCCCTAATCTTGAAGCGGGCCCCCAGGCCAGGATTTTTGACAGGCCTCCTACCCATCGCTAGGGTTAAAGACAGTGGGATGCTTTACAGAATCTAATTAATTTTAATGATTTCATAAATTATTTAGATACCTACGTAATAAAAAAAAATATATCACGTGGAAACATATTATTATATTCTAATCAAGAGATTACGCGTGTTGCACCTCCGATGTAGGGAGCTGAAATGTGACAAGATGTAGCCCTCAATCTTCTTTTAAATGGTCTCTAGTGATTTGGGTGCAGTGGAACCTTTTCGTGTCCTTATTTTGATGTTTACGAAATCTTTCCTGCCCTTCTTGTAATAACCCTATACTATAGGCCATATTATGTCAAATTAGTTATAATCATGTCAGATGTATCTTCGTTTAATTGTATTTCGACAATAATATACCAAAACGGCCATTTGTGAATATCAAAATTCATCTAATATTATATAGTATATACCAAACGTCGAATTATTTTGATTTTTAGACGCCCCCCCCCCCCCTGCCAATACATATTAACTTAGGGCGTCATCAATTGTTTTTCCGCCCCTAAAGATAGTTCTTCTTAAAAATGATAATTCATTTTGTGAATGAAAATGAATCTGTAATGCAAAGCTTGCAGCAAATTTAATCATATCTTAATTTTTATTTAAATAAATACTTCACATCTTAAATAGATAAAAGTTTTTCTTTACCAATCAAGATTTTCCAGTGTAATTTGTTGTTTTATATTATTATAACTGGAATTCGTTAGATTTGGATAATTGTTTTCAATGTATTAGAAGTGTTATTGTTAATAATGGTTTTTGGCAGTTTTTATCTTGTTTATTTTTGTTATTGTTTTATTTTGCAATAATCGAACATTCTCGTATATTGTGTCTCAGTCGGTTCATAAATGCTCGCCGACCAGATAAACGGATGAAACAATTCGCTCTGCCGAAATCCCATTTAGCGATTACAAACGAACACGCTTGATTATTTCGATGACGTCATAAGCCAGATTACGTATGTACCGATATAACAGTGTAGCCTGTTCCTAAATGAAACGCGAAAATGCCAACTGAAGAGGCGAAAAGTAATTTCAGCGCATTTCAACAACGCCGCCATTCAAAATTTTGTTTGCCATATTATTCGATTCGCGAGATGTGAGCTGGTAAATATTTGCGAACACGTTCAAGCCTCGTAAATAAATAATTAAATACGCTAGTATTTGTTACTAACTGTACGTATATATTCCATAAAAGCTTACCTTCCATGAAACAGAAATAAATAATGTATGATTCACAAAAACATGTCAGACAGGGTAAAAAAATAATCCACATGGCTGACAAAAATGCTAGATTTTCCAAAAATTATAAAAATGTCAAGAATATAACACTCAAAACAATAATATAATTTTGAACATTCTTTTGCGAGAACAAAATATATTAAAGGAGAATTAATTGTTCCACAACGAATATATTCCTGAATTAGTTATACAACCAAATAATAATCAGCTACAAAACTTGGTCATCATTTTAATATCGTATGTTATATTTATAATCTATTGGTATGATATTATAAGGTATGAATTTGTGCTAATATTCTAGCTTGCTATTCTATTTTGCCTTGTCGAAAAACGCAAAATTTAATGCCATACGCCTCGCCTGATGGGTATTTTTCAAGCTTCTTGTATTTTCAAAAATGATAGATCTGGCAAGAAAGTTGTCAACACTGGAACGCCTTTCCAAAGACATGCGAGAAAAATATCTAAATACCTACTTATACGTTTTAGGTATTCATTGTTTTATTAAGCTCAAAAACCCAATGAGTTGGTCGAACTGTTAACCATCATTCCACGTAATAAGTGTGTTAATTTTTTCTTTCTTTCGGCCATGTCCGATCCTAATAGGAGCATATGAGCCTCCACAGAGTAGAGGTGTGTATTGACAGATTTTGTTTTTTACGAGAAATGGATGTCAGCCACTTGCTCAACCTATTAGGTCCATACCCTGACACACACAAATTGAAAAACGGTATGTGTACTTGCCAGACCCAGGATTCGAACCTGGGACCCACGGCATTATAGTCCAACGCTTAAGCTGCGCGGCTACCGTGGGCATTTAGGGTGGGTGTTAATTCACTGCCCACTATTTATTTGAAGGTCTGTATGACGTATTTTGGTAAGTAGGTACTCACATAATTAACAATCTCGAATAAAATTATTTGAATACATAAATATTGTACATATGTACTAATAAACCGCCCTCTGGGTCTTGATATACACGTGGGAGGGGGTCGCGAAGAGAAGGGGAGGAATGATTTTGTGGAAGAAGGGGTTATTTCAGGATGTACACTAATTTTGAAAAAAAAAAATATTTATTGTGAGATCGCAGAAATTATAAAGTTAAATATTGTAACAATCTTTTACACAACGCGTGTGCGGCGAGGTGTATAAAGTCGAAGAATGCGTCTTATTACTTCGATAGAAAAGTCGGCATTAAATCTAAAACTCTTTGTTAATTTGGAAGGAAAAGGAGATTTTTTTTAAATTTATGCCACCTGCGTAACTAAAAGTTAGATTAAGTTGAAAAGAGTTTACATTACGACGCCTAATTGCAACACGATACGCAGAAAGCCCCCTTCACGTTACACGGCGACGGTTAAAAACCGAAACGGCGCCGTATAGTAGCCGTCCATTGTTACTGTAAGCACGGCGGCCGGACGGTCACCGATGACGTGACCTAATACACGCTTTCATATTAGACGGTTTTAAATCGTACGGTCAGTCGATTCATCATAGGTAATCAAACATCACCACAAACTGAGCTTGTGCCGAAAAAAACAGTGCATAAACCGTATAGTGAGAAAAGAGCGTCAACTTGTTGCCGATTCGGATTTTTACCGTTGGATTTTTTTCCATACGGTCAAAACCGTTTAATGTAAAAGGAAGGGAACAGTCTAGAATAGTCACAACAGTCTAGATCCGGATTTCAAAGACGGTTTGGACATATTATTATATTACACAGAGCGTGGGGAGGGCGTATGGAGGTGTCGCACGCCAACAATCCGCGACGCAGTCTTGGTGCTCCCAAGTATCCCTTCCCTCTTGGCAATCCATCATTCAGCAAGCTATATAATAATATTATCAAATATTAAGTGTACCTTCATCAAAATTAAAACCTTCTACGTTTGATATGTTTTTTCACGTATTTACTTATATGCGTCATCACTCCCACGTTATAAAATATGTATTATTTTAGTATTCGAGTGTTAATTCGGATGCACTCGACCGACTTTTGTTTTGATATTGTGTAACTACTTCACTGCACAATTGGCTCTATTTTATTTGGTATGACACCTAGAGTGGGTAAATGAATTGCAATTGCGTTTTTGCATGGTTAACTGTGAAACGAATCACAGGCAATTCAGCGGATTCATATCAACCATGACAATCATCACTAAATTGTATATATAATATAATGAGTTTTTGTTTATTCATTAACGTATAATGTACCTGCCAATTCCGACACTGGAGCAAAAAAACACATAAATACCATTATACGTAAATGAATATATATATTTGCATGCCTGTAATCATTTGACAACTAAAATCATCCAGTGTTCCGGTCGTATCCAGCAGCCAACAAACAACCGACAGGCAGACTTAGAAAATAATATTATAATGTAGATCCGATCTGATTTAGAATGATGATTTTTTCGTGATTTCCAAAGTTACATCGTTCACAATCCTTGTTTATTTTTCCACCGCCTTGTAATGAGCTGCCTCTAAACTAGGCGTCTCTGTGGGTTTATTCTATACACAAGGCAACTATCGGCGGCTATCGAAGGCAGTTTATCTTATTAATTGTCACAATAAGTTAGCCGTCTAAACTGTCAAAACTGTCTATCTCGCTCTAAAACTTAACACAGCCAAGAGAGGGACTGTTAAAACATAGCAAATTTTAACAGTTTAGACGGTTAACTTATTGTAACCATTAACCTCCTTATTCTTAATACATAACTATGATAAACTACCGTCGATAGCCGCCTTGTATATAGAATAGACCCACTATATTATTACTATAGTATTCCGTAAAGTATAACTAACCATTAATTAATCAAACCAATTCCTCAATTTTTATTCCTTCATATTTTTAGCCACAAAATTTCGTCTCCTAACTATAACTCTCGCTAGGTAAAGTACTTCAATGATGCGTTTGATGCTAGACGAGTAACATTTAAAAAAAATACTTCATTGTTTAAAAAGTGGTCATGTAAAATATTTATTACAAAAAACTCTCTGCGAATTCTCACGGAACCCCTGGCACTATCCGCATAGCCCTAAGATTTGGCGGAATCCTGGATGGAAATCACTGCTGGTAAACTGATGGATTTATATTTTTTAGGGTATAGAATAGTTTTACAAGGTTCTTTCTTTTAGTATTTAATGGACGTAAAGAAAATACATTCTCATAAAATATGCTATTGCTAAGAAATGCATTATATTTATTAGAAATTTCTATGTAGACCAGGTCTGTCATCGAATCCGTAAACATAATTATGGGGTCGGACTTTCTTTTGTGATTTGTCTAGCTAAGACCATAGTATACACGAAAATTGATGGTGCCAGGCCGGAAAATGGTCGTACCTCCGTGATTAGTCTATATGGGACGACAGTATACAAGAAAAGTCATTGTGGCAGTATCGCAAGTGGGTCCAAGTCCTCACTTAACTTTGAATTATAATGGCACTGCGAATGCGCCTTAAATTCGTTTGCATAATATTATGAGAGACCGTTTGCCTTTAAATACTATTTAAAACTGTCCATTGGCTAAAAGAATATGCATGATTCTAGGCAGTTTATTGGTTTAGTTATATTTTATAACGACGTACCATAAAGTGCATGAGATTTAAAGTAATCGCACAAAGTGTACTAGTATTTTGGTATTCGTATTTATTTTAATAATATATAATATATTAATGAAAAGTAATGAGCAACATGTTCAAAAATATGCTCATATATGAATAACAAATAATTAAGTAGTCTATTATTATTCTTCTGACTATATTTCCTTTTAATTTTATTTAAGGGCTGTATTCAAATTCGTCCTTACGAAATCCTTCATTATTATTTGTTTGTACTTACGTTTTCTACAAATTATACCCGCAAGTGAATTTGTACGGGCCAATCAACATAGCAATTTGCAATTTTATTATACTGCCAACGGACCTCCGAGAGGACGCTTCTATAAATTGCAAAGCCAATAAAAGTCCTTTATTTATTTTACTGTCGCAATGAGAATGAGAAAAAGGAAATCGTTATTTATAAGCATCTAAAATTTGGAGTTGTTTGGGTATCTTCTAAGAAAGCTTAATGCAGGGCTTTCAAAAGTTTCCTAATCACAATTGCTATTTATAATAACATGCCTCTATTAGATTAAAAACAATACATTATCATCATTTTCATCAATCTAGGTCAATCCACTTCTGGATAAATAACCTTGTCAAGCTATTATTACATTCGGTTAAGTAAAAATGAATTTCATTAATATTACATGCACAGAACAGTTTTATTTTAAATAAATTATTAATAACTATGTCATTGTTTTTTCGTACAAGGTTGGTAGTAATTTTGAACAATCACAGACACCCAGGCTTTGAGAAAAATACATACATATTATAATATTGTGTTCTCGCCGGGTCAAACTCAGAGCTCCCGGATGGAAGGCCAGCGCCTTGCTGCACCACGAGAGCCGCCGCATAGAACAGTAACAGAGTAATAAGATAAATAAAAACTCGAAAGCCAATAGCCACGGACTAAGGTTTCCACTTTCGTATTTTGTCTTAATGACGCTCAGAAAACACAAGAAATACAAACGCGCAAAACCTTCAATGCATGTTTTGATACGGACGTAACTATCGAAAATAACAAATATTTTTGTCCACCAGCCTTTTAACACTTTCAGCCCCGGCATGTTTTTATAAAATTTATCCCTATTCCCGGACAAATTTGAGTGAAATTGGTTTTTTCTAGTAAATGATATAATCTTGGTTTATTGGCTTATTTGTGGGAATATTTAAATAAAACTTTCAGAAACAATCAAAAACAGTTTAGTAATTGTTTAATAATTACAAATAGTGTGATATATCTGTCAGCAGATGCTTTTGTGAAGAGGAACATCACACTCTTTACACATGTACCGAGTCTCGTCCCTTTTTTATTTTTGGCACATACCTACCTTGCATAGCCTTGTTGGATATATCACATATTTCTCCACACTCGAGAATAATTATACCTTATTATAGCCTCACCCATAAGGTAACCCAATTCACTTATTTGTGTATTTCCTGGCTACGTGCTTAAACATGCGACCATGATTATTTGCTAATTATTGAGAATAGTTGAAAAATCCCAAAAAAATCACAGAAAGTAGTATGTCCTACAGTTAAACTAAATATTATAACAGGCCATATTATTATTTATGCCGTATACTTGTTATAAATAATAAATTGTTATGTGCCTACTAATTCTAAATGACGCAATGTTTTACTAAAAAAAATCTGGAACTTTCCATCCAGTATGAAAACAAAATAAAGATCCCCTGATGGTGACCGATCTCCGATTGCAAAGAAAAATAAGGTTTAATCGAACCTTTTATTCTGCAATATCAACTTGCATCACTTTAATAATGCAGCATGTCGTAATGTAGTACATTAATTTATATTATTTGTATGACTGAATCAGCCCTAGCGAAACTATTTGCCTCTCTTCTAATAAAGCTTTACGTTTTACGGGTTACGTCTTCGGTTGTATAACTTCCGTCTGCTCTGTGTTAAGTCGTATAACAAATTTTTACTACTCTCAAGTACCTACATAATATCTAAAGCAAAAATACTTACAAGTATTGGCCGTAATTTATGTCCGAATGGATATCTATTTATAGTTTGAAATAATAAATATAGAAAATTTCATTGCTGTTGTTTATATGCTATTAAATTATTTGTAGATGCAATCCAGATCATAACGTTCATTAATGAAAGTACTTGTCTTATATACAAAATTATATTTGCTTTTTCTTTGATTTCTTTTAAATAAAGTTTACCTAATTTAATAATATGTGAGGTAATGCAACCCCTCTTCTCTTATTACATTACACATGGGTATAATGCCGCATGCAATGATTTGAACATAGTTAGTATAACTTAGTCGGTCTATCTATATTCTATAGAATGAAAACGCACATACAATATAATAGGTTATAGGTATTACTAGAAAGTACAGATAACATAATTTTCAAAAGTTTTTTACACCGATGCAATTGTTATGAGTTCGACAAAGGAAATCCTTATCAACAGCCTTCAATCCTTCACGTGGGTCTTATTGAAGGTGTATGTATGTATGTATGTATGTATGTATGTATGTATGTATGTATGTATGTATGTATGTATGTATGTATGTATGTATGTATGTATGTTAGTAATAAGATTCGGTGGATGTTAATCTTTAGTGTTGTTTATTCACCAAAAAATAATCTCAATTTCGACACCTCCTACGTAGAGTATTGTAACTTCAAAATCGCAACTTTACAGGAGAGCGGTTTAAAGATACAAAAGCTTGGTGTAAGTCGACCTTTTGAATGTTTCGCACCAAATTTGGGATGTCAATTGTAAATTATAAATAGATTTGTTTTGCATTAAAGGATATCTAATATTTTATGTGGTTAATCAGAAAATGCAGTTACAACATTATAGTGCGGAAAAGAATTTGTTCGAAATATTGTATAAATCACATACAATAGTTTACGGCGGAACCTCTTACATGCATTTAGTTGTATGTGATACTTATCATAATATACGTCGTCATGGTTTTGGTGAAATACATTGTATGTGTTAGATACAATCCTTCACCTAGGATTTTTTGCGTATTTAAAATCATAATTCGGTAATAACAATAATTAAAAGTTATGGTATGGGTCGTCAGATAGGTAGGTTGGAAAAAATACTCTATATAAAATTGCTTTTATTGTCATTTAATAAAACATTAAATAAATTTAAGACTTTCATGACATGATAAAAATTAAACATACAGAAAAAAACAGAGAAGAAATAATTTCAATCAAAAATGCAATTCAAGGAAGTATGTAAATATTGAAATAAAATTAAAAGCAAAAAAGAAAAATTACAATCACTTCAAACCAACGTTTTTGGTTAAATAATATCTATCAAATATAATAACTATCAAAGGAAAATCAGACAAGAGAATAATAATGGGTGATTAAGTGGAAGGGTGCACTTCAGGTTAAAATATAAGTGAAACTGAAAAAGAAATCATTCTGCAACTATATTTTTAGTTTGGAATAAATTTTCAATTATATGAAGCGAAAAAAGAAGCATGCACAATTTAAAACATACAACCGAAAAGAGATTTTTTACACTGACATATTAATTATTAAACTGATTTTATTTTCATCCTACAAAAACACAATTTGCTATAGGTGTTCGTATTTACAAAAAATAAAATCAATTTTCCTCAGAAACTGCTGGTGGAATTTCAGTGGTAGGTATTAACAGGTATAAAATTACTGAAAAACTCAAGATAACGCTCAGGAATGATTCCATTGTTGCACATATGCAGTAAATCATCTGTCTTAGCTTTTAGAATTGGCGATATTTGTGAATAAAGAACCTTTACCGAAAATGAAGTTTCTTGTTGCGTGTGCTATGTGTTACTTTTCATGACCATGGTCGAGTAGACAGTGCTGGACAAGTCGCACTTGTAATTAATCTTAAACGGATCATTGTGATTTATATTAATTTGTATTAGTCCATATATGATAATTTAATAGAGCTCTGAAATCAAACATGCTACGTGATTGATCTCTACCACATCCTCAGGTTTTCCTTCTTGTTTTGTCCATCCAACTAAACAGTACCATTCTGGAGGTGCAAAAATTTGTTTGTTTGTCGAACATCTTTCAATAAGGGCTTGAACGCAGTCCTCTTCATTTTGCGTACGTCCCCTTTCCAAAAATGTGTGCTTTATTTTAACATTGTATTTATGGACCAAATACAGTCATTTTAAAGTCATAAACAATGCGATTTCTGTTCTGGCCTATATTGTTAGAGCAAAACCTGAATTCTTTTGCTTATAGACCACAATAAGTAAGCAACTTGAGTCCTCATTTGCACCTCGTTTGCCTTCAGCTTCCTGCTATATGTATCAAGCTACCTTTTGTGTAAATTGAAAAACTGTGCAATTTCAAACTGATAATTTACGTTTATAATAAAATGTACTTACTCAAATTTCCGTGAAGGACATTCAAAATTTTTTGGAAGACAAAATTTACAGATACAATTTTGCCGTGTAATGATTGAACATCGTGTTTATCAAATAATCTTAACTGACGAGCAAGGTTCTTGCCATAAACTGGGAGTTGCTCCGTGGATGCTACTCGGACTTGTAAGTTTTTGAAAATGTGACATTGGTTACACTGGTCCTTTTTAGGGACATAGTGACACAACACAATTTAAAATTTTCATTGATTATAAATAATAATTGATACTGCCTTTCTGTTTGAGCTTTATGTGTGTATATTATAGGCTCATACCATTCATTATATAGTTTAAATAAATGGGTAAAATCCAGGTCGCCATCTAAGTAAAGTTTGCTTGATCGCTGTCGAACATAATCTGATTCGACCGGTTAGATGGACTTAACATGGTCGGAAACACTGGTATTCATATCATCAGTTAAAACAACATTGCAATTTTTGTGTCGATTTCGTTGATCAGGTGTTAAAACGGCCGATTCATTATCCACCTTGTCCAAAGCTGTGAATACGAATTGGTCACAAATAGAGAATGTAGCTAGAAACTTTTTTTGCAGACCTTAACCAGCTCCATGTTATTTTCATTTTGATATTTCGTCAGATGATATTTAATGGTAAAACTTCGCCACGACTGAGTTTCAGTAAAAACTCTGCGTTGTTTTTCATTTATCGCTAATTTAGCAACATATTACCACTTTTATTTTGATCAACCGAAACCTTAACCATTATAATTGAGGTTTTTTTTAAAAAAAAAATGATTATAAAGCATTATAAATCTCATAGTTTATGATAACAGTACCTCTTGAGGTGATTTTTCACAAAAATAGCTCTATATTTTATAATATATCCAATTACTTTTACTGTTAATCTTTTCGACAGAATGTAGTCTGTTTGTATCAGCAAGGCTGGCACTAGTCTCATCATCGTCACAAATAATGTCTAAAAGTTCCATTATCATATTTTAATCAGCACCTGAAGGCAGTGATGACTCCGTAAAAAGCAAAACAACTAAATAAACATGAATTTATAAAAGTTATCACGCGTATAATGTTGCAACTAAAATTGTATGTCGCCGTATAATATGATAAGTACTACATAAAATTTATTTTACTAAAATAAGCACGACGTAAATTATTATAAGTGATAGATACAATATTTTTTTTCAGTTTTTTCCGACGTAAAATATGGTAAATATTACATACAATAATAGTTACAACTAAAGAAACGACGTAGACAATGGTAAGTATAACTTACGATACTTTTTGTTGTCGTACGAGAAAAAGATTAAAAATATTAACTTACCTTGAATCCTAAAGTCACAGTTTCCCTGGGTAGAATTAATTTCGTCCATTGTTGTTTTACTATTATTATCCGTTTCTATAATATTATACGCTGTACTATTAATTGTCCCATCTGGCCTAATCACACATTTTTGTGCACGCATAGATTTTCTATCAATTTTTGTATTCTTGACACTAAAGTCCTGTAGGATATATCCATATTGCGCTATATTTATTGACATTGTCTAGATCTCTTCATTATGGTATTTAATATTTACCAAACCATACAAAAATACAATATAACCGAAAGTTCACAGTGGTAGCGGTGTGTCATCTCCCGTCCGAAGTGAAGTATCGTAATTAGCAGTAACAATACACCCGCGCGGCAAGATCTCCGCGCGTTTCCCGCGTATAGTATTGCTAAATACGTTACCATACTTCACGTCGGAAAAATTTCAAGAAATTTGAGATACAATAATATGCAATGCTTGCAAATCGCACTTATAATACGAATTTTGAAATTCTGTAAATGGCATCATATGTAATTCATACTATGGATACGAAAAATGAAAAAAAGCGAAAAACGTCATTTTGTTAGTTACAATATTATACGTAGGAGGTGTCGATTTATAGGTAGGTACATGATATAAATAAAAGGGAAACAACTCGGAGAGTTCAGCTGAGTTAAGTTTGGATAAGTTGAACGGTTCTCTCTTTCTCGGCACTACATCCCGGGGCGGGATTTGGCCTCCTCTACAATAATTGTCCTCCACACGCTCCTTTCCCTGGCTGCTCCTCTCCAGTCTCCAGCCCTCCCCATCTTTCTCCAGTCCTCTTCGATACAGTCAGCCCACCTCTTCTTTGGTCTGCCCCTAGACCGTTTCCACTGTGGGATCCACTTGGTCATGATTTTTGGCGTCCTGTGCTCAGGCATTCTCTCAACGTGTCCAGCTCACCTTAGTCTTTGAGATCGACAGAATTTCACCACCATTTCATGTTTTATTAACTCTTCTAACTCGTGGTTCATTTTTATCCTGTAACTTCCATTTTCCAATGTGGGCCCGAAAATTCTCCTGAGGATCTTTCTTTCGAATATGGCCAGTTTATGTTCTTCCCTTTGAATGAGGCACCATGTCTCACAGCCATAGGTAGCTACTGGTCGAATAACTGTTTTGTAGATAAGCAGTTTGCTATTCTTGCTTAGGATTTTCGAGCTCAGTAGACCCTTACAGGCGTAGAAGCACTGTTGAATGGTAGTGCAATCATTTATAATGTATAAAGTAATTAAGTAATTTAGTGACGCTTAGTTCATGTACCATGGTTTATTTTATATTATGTGTGAAGTAATACAGCTAGATATGGTGGATAAGTTGGGGTTGATTAATAATACAATATTGAGTAGGTAAGTACATTGCAATAGTCGAAATCACACCAATCGAATATGTACCTACATAATTACTTACGTATGGTGATGAATTGAACAACAGACAATTTCATGGAAAGGGGAGTTATGGATACATAACAAAATAATTTAAAAAAAAGATTAATTAAATTTCGCGATCGCCACAAAAAATGCAGGTGAATTAACAGGCCATATTTTTACGGAGCAGTTAGCGATGCGACTCACTCCGACACAAATTATTATTAGAGAAGAACGACACCGTAGTGGGTATGTTATGTAAAAACCAAAATTTAATTAAACAAAACCTCACCATGATAATGCATTTTAGATTTCACAGCTGCATTATAATGTCGGTGACAGTACCTATTTATGCATATATTTATTAAACACATAATGATAAAAAATAAGTTTTTAAACGATACATTTTTTAATGTTTTGAATTTAATACTTTTTAGTCTATTGATAATAATATTTTTCCGTTAAACTTCAAAGAAATTTTTTTACAACATAATCATTTTTCCATATAATTTATTTTATTATTAGCTGGTAATTGTTAGTATTACCGCAAAACAAGTGCTTTTCTTATTAATAATAATTAAACACGAAAGGTAGCATGGTGAGACATTATTAAAATTTATACGTAGTTAGTATTTCATTAAGAATTAATACGACGCAAATTAACTTTACATACTTAAAACACTTTACTTATTTTCTTTACTGTTTTTATAAGGTTTTAAATATTCTTTAAAGTAATTTTTAATTTGTTATGATTCACTATTTTTTATTTAGTTAATGATAGACAAAATTTACCATTGTTTATTGAATACTCATACATAATTTTAAATACCCTGGCATAATATGCATATTTGAATCTTGCATCAAATGCGACTTGAAACCATAACCATCAACACGGAATATAATGATTAGTGACTAGTTTAATTCAGTAGTATTCAAAGTGTGCGTCACGACCAATACCCATGGGTGTCACAAGCTGCTTAAAAAATAATAATTTCAGAAAATCCTAATACAACGCGTTGTTGCAGAATCATAATGATAGATGGCATTGCTACACTTTATAACCTTCGAAGCTTTCTTTGTTTTTGAAATTCACTTAAGTATATCATATTAGCAACTGATTTCAACAATACATTCATAAATATAAGTTCACATTGATTCAAGGCCTGAAAGAAATGAGATTAACTGTAGTAAAGCCTTGTATACCTTTGTACCATATAAGCCTTGGTATCTGATGCGTTTCTTGTAGGTGGAGTCATAAAACTTTTAAGAGTAGATTCTGTTGAATCTGCATGGTATTTTTAGAAAGGTGATTTTTTGCATAGGTATATCACGGAGTAGTTATGTCCAGTGTTATTAAAAAATTTGAAGAAAACACATACACGCCAATGATACTATTAAAAAACAACCGTATGACAAAAATAGGATTATAAAATTAGGATTTAGGTAAGTATAATAAATTAATATAATCTTAATTTTATTAAACTTTCTCCTTTGTTTTTAATCAAGTCTGCTAAGATACAATTATTATTACCGCAGTATAATTCGGTGCTTAGATAAAGTTACAACAAAAACTTGTATATAAAATTTATTAGACAACTTTGCTATAAACCGAAATAAATTTTCTCTAAAGGGCGACGCGGGAGGAATTTTCATTATTTGAATCAGGAGTCCAAACAGTAGTTGGAAATGAACGCGCTAGATTTTGAATTTCCACTTCACTTAGTGTTAAACCTGACCAACTTGAAAAACTTATATAACCGAAGCTTCGGGACGCTCAAATTTTGTACACGTACTAGCATTATTTATATTATATATTTTGAATTAATTAGGTACATACCGTGTAACCCCCCCCCCCCACCTCTGACAACCTTCCGCTATAGCTGTAAAAGTCACCAGGTGACGACTTCAACTCTTTCAATTTATTAATTGCTAACAAAAACTACCACGTGGGCAATAAGTAAAATATAAAAAAAAACACACTTAGTAAATTGTGACATGGAATGTATAAGCCGTGTACAGACTTTAAAAAAAAAGCTTCCACGGAGCTACTTACTCAAACAATACATGATCAGAGAAGTACATAACTATATACATAGACACGGACCGGTGTTTAAAGTACTATAACTAATAAAGGTCCATCAATGATATTATTATTGTCACTATAGTTAATTATGTAATTCCATTTTCAAATTATCATGTTGACAATATAAGATATTGCAATACATATTTTAATATACATTGGACGCTAAAGACGCGCCCAGCGCGTAACAATTAAGGTGGCCATTCGATATAATTAGCATGTTATTAAAATCGGTAATTATAAAACTAATTATCTAGTCAGCCGACAATGTGTATTTAGTATTTAAATATTGTTTGTCGAGAAACCACGTATAAATCAGTGTATATTATTATATTCAATAGGCAGGGTATATTAAAAAGTGATTAATTTTGCTATTCTCACTGAACTAGAGTTAATAGTACGATTTACCTTGTAGCTCTTACG
This sequence comes from Rhyacophila brunnea, assembly GCF_057557595.1. Taxonomy (NCBI): domain Eukaryota; kingdom Metazoa; phylum Arthropoda; class Insecta; order Trichoptera; family Rhyacophilidae; genus Rhyacophila; species Rhyacophila brunnea. Next base: position 28,814,061 of record NW_028233350.1, read on the forward strand.
GTATTTTTAGTAAACCAATATCAATGCAAAGAATAGAGATATAATTCTCATTTATGATAGTAATGCATTAATGATATGATTCAGTGGCCGTTAATTTAATGTACTTACTTACGTGTACTTAATTTTAAGGATTAACATTTAAATATGTATTGTTTCGACTTTCCGCAAAATGGAGTTATTAAAAAATGTAAATGGAGTACTTTAACGATTTTAATATTTTTGAATGAGTAGGTCAAATATGAACAACCTTCGTAGTTGTCTACATACCAAGGGTCTGAACAACTCTTAATCTTTCAAAATTGAGGCTTTTCCTTGGCCGAACTTTACTTTCAGGGGGGAGTTTAAGACGTCTTGATATAAGTGTTTAAAAGTTTAGCCTGCGGAGGTCTGCTGCGAAAATACTCGAAACTTTATCTGGGAGCAATAAATCAAAAAAAAAAACGTACTTACAAACTGAATGAAACCAATGAGATATCACCGATTTGATGTTGTTTCTTTTTCTCCATTAAAATGTTTCCTAGATTGAGTTATCGTTTCAAAACAGATACATTATCTATATACAATTTAATCTTTATTTACTTACTTCTATGCGAATTAAAATGAATTTGAAAATAATGAATTAACACTAATGTCATGAACGAAATATCTGTGAATTTAAAATAATTAATTAAACTGTCCGTGTATAATGTGTGTTTATTTAAGATGGTACTTCAGTGAAACGGCAAATAATTTTCAACTATAGGTGCGACGAAATTTTGGACTCGCTGGCAATCGGAGAGCGAACGTAGAGCTGTGAACACGTCAATTTGTTTTGTGATGGCGACGGAAGAATTAATTCTTAAATCGTGTAAAGATGGCTAAAATACGTTACCCATTTACTTGAAAAAGAAAACATGTCAATGAATATATTATTATTATTAGTAATAGAACAAGAAACATAACATTAAATGGACGCATGTTGACTTTTTATGACAAATTATATTTTGTTCGGCACGCGTCATTTGCACAATCCGCGCATCGCCTAGCCACGATCTTTTTAGACCAGCCTCGACTGAGGTATAGCCTTAATATTTTACAATCTCACATATCGTTTGCCTACCTACTTTAGATAGGTAGGTAGGTTAACGAGAAAAACAGTAAGGTTGGTACGTAGATATAAAAATAATATTCGACTTTATTTCTAAAATTTCTCCTCAAAACAATGTAACCGAAAATAAGACTTACCTGGATTGTGTGAAAAATATATTTAAAAAAAAATACAAACATTTAGAAAAGTCTACAGTGCCGGTTTTATTCAGTTAAATAAAACTTAACTGAATAAAAACATTTTTTTCAGGGCGTACCTACAGTTATTTGCTTGCTGAGTTTTCTTCATCTTTCCTTTCTCTTTTAATAAGTAGCTCATTTCAAATATATGCACATAATATAACTTAACGTAGCCGTGCATATCATTAGTGGCACCCTATCCTGTACGCTGTTTCCATAGTTGCTGGACACTAAACCAAAGATAAGACGAAACATGTCCACATTGAGCGAGTATAAGAATGTTTTAAACAACACAAAACTTCCGCTCTATACTGACAACGCCTCCACCAACGAAAAGTCTTCGTTTGAGGACTTCTTTCTGGATTACAGGAGAAGGACTACTTTGAGACGTGACTAGCTAGCATCGGGCGCGAGGAACTCCCATCTAATTGTGAATCCGCTGGTAGAACTTCCTGGTATATAGCATGTGTCTGAACAGAATCCGGTGTAGGCGTTCCAGGTGTGCTGAAATAATCCCCACTTTGTGAGTGTGGTGAGATTCACACTACGGAGTAGATCGTGTAGTCATGTAATATCTATGCCTGCCCCAGAGGAGTTTCAGCCATACACCAGGCCAAACCAGAAGCTATCGACTAGTTTCGTATGTATTTTACTATCGCCATATTGCTTATATAATATATTATACTGAAACTCTAAACTAAACCTAAATTATTAGACATTGAAGTACAAACACAAGAAACCATCCCCTATGTCTATTAATACTCTCATAACCTGCATCTACCTCTATCGACTCAACTCTTCCAATTTCTCTTAGTTTTAACAAGTTTTTATTTTAGTATTTACTACGTGTTATAATTATTATTTGAGACAGATATAGTAAGTGAATATATGTATTAATTAAGTCGAATAAACTTTTAATAGAGTAGTTATATGTTAATATTCGAATGGAGCCAAACGATAATTACCTCACAAAGACGTTTAGGATGCAAGTTTCCAAACTGCAAGAATGCACTTTGCGTTTTGCTTTGTTGCATGTCTGAACTTAGCCTAAGAAACAAGAGTCGTTGGAAAGTTTGGGAAATAAAAGGAAGTGCTCCTGGATTAGTCGACTTCACAAACGTTTGCAGGCGTGACACTTAGGTACAACTCGCTACATATTAATATTGCCACACTTATCATAACTTTATAAATCGACATATAGTTAAACATACTTTAAACAACGGGAATATGCATTTACTGAGAACTTATAAACATTATTTTATTTCATCTACACTAGGGATTGCAATACCGGTATTCAATTATTTATCGATATCGTAATAACGGTTTCAAAAATCCGAAATACCGGTATTTTCGGTGTTAAAAAAAGCATACACGTTTATATTTTCGAAAATGAATTTAATGTTATTTTTTCATTATTTACCACTATATTGTATATTAAATATAGTGTATACGTTTTATTCTGCCAAAATGCAAATACATTGACTGAAATCAACAAAAGTTACATAATATTAAAATAAAATCCCTCAAATATACTTATAGAATTCTCGCGATGAATTAACATATTTCGAAAAAGAAAACATTCGTGGCAAATATCACCAATTATTCTATAACTATTGATCCAACGTTGATAGAACATCCTACAAACGTTGGAGTTGAGTGAGATTTTCCTGTATTAGGGCTAGTATTTGTATAAATTAGCAGTTCTAAAATATTATGATCCATATATATTTATAAAGGTCAACATAATAATTGTAGGTAGATTGCAAAAAAAAGTGTTTTAAATAGATTTTAATAGTCATATTTATTGATAGGTACTTTTTTCTCCCATAAGTTTTGACGATTACCGGTATTAATACCGGTGTTTAGTAATAAATACCGAAATACCGGTATTGATACTTTAATTCGGTATTGCAATCCCTAATCTACACACGCACATCAAAGGGTGTTTGTTGTTCTTCAGATTTTATAAAACTGTCGCGTTATATTAAATATAAGATTATATTATTAATAAGTTAGGATGCAAAAACAGTTCAAAATTTAATAACATACATTCGTGGCTATAAATGACAAAATACCAGAATATAATATACGTTGCTTGTAGATAGATACCTGCGATAAAATTGAGCCGATTTTTTTTATTAAGTATGTACTTCAATTCATTATACTCAATAGATTTGCTTTAAAAATTCTTGTCACTAATGTCTGGACTTAACTATCCTGGCTCGGAGTATAGAGCGAGAAAAATCACGTTATTTTACCACGTTTTTCTTAGCTCGTATTCTTGTTTGTCCGGTGGTTGTTTATCCAGTACAAATCTTGCAATCGATTTTTAACTAACTTCACGACTAGCTAGGCATTTGAAACTTTTAGAATATATCAGAACACGATGCCAATGCATTCTTTTAATACTTTTAGCCATCCTTAAGTAGAATTGAATTCATTTTCAGTTAATTCTGTTTTGTATGAAAAGTTATTTCGGAAGAAATCCGTAATCCAATCCACTATTATTGATGCTAAGGGGGGGTCCTAGCAACTAAATTATTAATATACACGTGCGTTCCTATGGAAATCAAAATGATATTTCAATATTCTATATTTGTTTGTTTGTTGCAAAATAGCAAAAAAATGATTTGTTGACAATTGCCTTATTTGTCCTAAATTATTAATGCATAGAATTGTCAAGTTTATATGATTCAATAGAAAATTTTAAAAGTTCTTTTTATCTTGTAATTATTTCTCTTTCGGAACCACCTTCTCCGCATTTTTTTCACATTATTCCTGCAGGGCATAGATTAATCTTGTAGCAACGTATATCGATAATGTATACCTAGTTGTATTATTATATTAGTAAGTCTACTTGGTTAATGGCAGGACCGTCTCTCAATGGTTTGTATGTATAAAAATAACAAATAAAATTAATTACTTTTGTATCAATTTTAATTGCATTACTGTAGAATTAATAGTATACAGTACAAAACTATTAACTTTACAACAGCTATCAAAATCCCTACAATATAATAACATAACCTGCCTGACTTTGAATGTTACAAGTCCCACAGGATTCGGTAGGCCCTTTCTTCGATACATTTGAATGGTCGGAATTATTCAGCAGGGGAGGCATAATTAGCATAGAAACTACTAATTAAGAATAACAAACGGTGTAAAGGCAAACATTCAGACGTAATGTGCGACGTGCCTGGGCCCATGTGGGCTTTCAAAGCGAATTGATTGGAAATTGATTGGGAGTTGAAGACGCAGTGGCGTTTGTCACAAGTAACTGGGCTTATACAAAAAACACTTAAATCAAATTATCTTTTCATATATTATGGACTTACACACAAATATTATTCACATTTTTTCTCGAAGTTGAGTCCCTCCCACCTATCGATTCAAATTTTATGAAGTCTACCTCGAGGATAATTGCCGGTTAATCTTCACTGTATTACGATGTATGGAATCCTAGTTTCACTCATAATTTAATCGTGTATATTGTAGAGTGTTTCTCTTTATTTTCCTCATTTGAGCATATTTTCAAAATCACAAACGTTTTCTACCCATTTCCTTTTTTAGTGTTCTCGTGGCTTTGCTTTTGGCATACATTTGGTTTTGAATGTTTTTACTATGGTCTTCAATTCAATTCAATTCATTTTACATATTGTGGACATTACAAATTATAAGTTTAAGACGTTCACAACATGACATTTAGAAACAACGAAATATTATTAAAACAATATTAGGTACATAACAAAAGAGATAGATCAGTATTAAGTTATTCTACAGTATAAATGTGTAAATACAAAAAAAAATATAGGTACAAGGAAGTACACCGGATGAGTTAAGCAGACCCTATTTTAATAATTTATAAAATAACGTCCACCTATACTCATCCTCACGTAGATGGAATATATCAACATCCGAAGCGATTTGGTTGAACAGAGTTATTGCCCTCCCAATTGGCATCACCAATGGCAGGTTAGTTCTGCTCCTCGGGAGAAGCAGAACTAACTTCTAGCACTTAAACTACAGTATGTAAGCATACCTAAGAGAAAGTCAGTTGGATAAAGCCACGGATAGTAACCATATAACCTCCAATAAAGGAGTCTCAAAAATTTCTTTTGAACTCGTTCCACCATAAGGTCATATTTCAACTGATGCCCAAACAATCGGCCCACTCTCAAGCCGGCTTCTCACTAAGGAATTATAAAGAATTTTTAATACAGTAACATTTGAAAACACCCGGGAAGTACGCTCTTGATCTCATATAGGTATTGTATATTTTTGAAACAATATATTGTTCTAGACATTCTGAGATGGCTGTAGTTATTTACATTTCATTTAATATTTGGTACGTAGTATGTGTAATCTTGATAACCGAACAAATCTATCATCAGATATCTAAAATACGTGACCATTATCTTTTTCGATCATAAGTTTGCAACGTTCTCTCTTGATAATGTTGTTCAGTTTATTTTGTAAATAGATAAATCCATAATGGTCTATTATACTCTGGGGTGAAATCTGTGCAGCGTTTTTTGAAGATCGCCTTCTGATTCTGCTATATAAATAATAGAATAAAGTTATATAATAAAGACCAACAAAATTATGATACTTGAGCGAAACCATGAGTGGTTCGCAATTTTGTCTATCTAACGGATCACAATAATTACTGAAATATATTGCAATATCGCGACTATAAAAGATAAATAGAAAAATACTAGTAAATATATCAACGTTTTCTAAAATCCATTCCATACAAATCGTTTAATTTTTTTATGCAGCTGAAATATAGATTAAAAAACCTCTCTTTAAAAGCTTAAAATAGAAGTCAGGCTCTCAACCATCTCTCTGAGATTAACTTTTCAGTTTTCATCATAAGACGTAAAAGATGAAACGGACGAACACCCTCTTGCTGGATTGATCAATGTTTGAGAATGAATATGGAGACTTTAAAATTGTATGCATTTTTTTAAATTATATTTAGCCATCTAAGTAGTATTCTTAAAATATTAAAAAAAAATCAAATGAAAGGTTGAATAAAAAAAAGCAATTCAAAAGACAATAATACAAGAATAACGGAACGGCAACCGTAAATGTCAGAATATCCGCTTCTGAAACTGCATGTCGCAGATTTGAATCCTAGCTCTAGAAAATGCCGTTATTATTATATTTTATTGAGTGGGTCAATCTGAAATATATTATTTTAATAGCCAGTGATGATGAAGGTAACTTATCTGCGAAACTCATAAAAATATTATCATTTCAAGCAAAAACTTAGTAATAGCAATTGGCACGCCATTGATAAAAGAGATAGTACTGTTGTCTATTGAGGCAGTAAAAAAACAAGGACTCAATCGTAGGATTAATTGTGTGGAACGCGTGTGGAACATTGGGTTTATTTAGGCTGGGATTGATTAGATAGCAATTGTTTCAACGCAAGTTTAACCTTCGTGGCAAGTCTGTCGTCTACCAGTTATCTAACACCAAAATGACTATTAAATTTTCCTTTACACTACACAACAGATGCACATTCGCCCTTATCATATTATGCTAATCAAAAATTCTAACACCACATTAGTATTATATTTATATAAGTAACTCATATTTGTTTTCATTATGGCATGGTTTTATTAAAATTTTAACAAATCTAATTTTAAAAATTACTAACAAACTATATATTTAAAATCAATACAACGTTACTGTGAAAGCTCTTCGATAGACACAGTCAATAATAATTATAAATCTATAATAATGATTCAGAAGGGTACTTGTTGTCCAATGTTGACAGATGGTACTGCCACCTGATATTTTTTATAGTTTTAATAATAACTAAACAAAACTTATAATTTTTTCTTAGTCTGCAAATATATTTCATATTTCAGTCGACAACATAGCAACAACCAACAACTGTTGAATATAGATGAAGCTATCCAAATTATTGTATGTTGAAGTTGTTTTTTTTTATATACTTTTAGGTATGTACTTTGAATATTTTACATTATCATATTTTTTAAAATAAAATATCTTCGAATTAATGTAACCACTGACACGCGTTGTATTTCATATTACTCAAAAACAATATTCAGACACCCCAAATAAAGATAATTTGCATACTCTCCTGAGGCGTTTCAAAGCCTTTTCTTGCAGTTGACGCCTCTACCGACGCATTCCCTTCCGCCGGATACGCGACAAAATTGAAAATAAATAGATATGAATGTCCGAAAGAGGGGACATCGGGTATACCTACAACAAAAGTGGAGTGAGCAGAATACAAATAGGGAAGAACAGTGAAAATAGAAAACTAACACAATTATTTTAACTTGTGAGTCATTTTTTTGTAATTTGATTAGGTATGTAGAGAACTACATTATTTTTAGTGGAATCTTTAAAGTTACTTCATAGGCACATTGTTTATATATCATTAATATCATTTAAAATTTTCTCTCCCACTTACCACATCTCCGTCTTAATGAATAGGTTAAAGCGTCTTTTTTAAAAACCAATACCGTTTAGATGGCTTGGATTAAATTTACGAAACTACCACTGTAGTAGGTAATAATTTGACTCGAAAATATATGTATAATAAAACAAAAAATTGTTAAGAGTTTGCACGTACAAAACTTGGTTGTATTGTATATTATCCTATGATTGACTGCTCTGTGTATCATTTCTTTTCTATAGAGATTAACCTAAAAAATCCAAACTCATAAAGCTAGTTTAAATATACAAAATGGTGTGGACATAAAATAGAAAAGTAACTTGGTTTTAAAAGTGCATTCAATATCTTTGATATAAACCAATAAAAAAGTTGTATGCTGAACATAATGTGGATAGGTCATAAATAATCATTAGTTAAAGGAAGCTGATATTGCGTGATGGACGTTGCCAAGCTTGGATGTAATTAAATTCAATGGGCTAGACAAGTTGCTACTGTCAATAACTACTAACAAATATAGTCATATAGTGGTACCAAACAAGGTCCCTCTAAAACCCGCTGGATTGACGGACCGAACGAGTACAACTCAGCAAATAACTATATAACGAAAACAAAGATGAAACCGCTATGGCCTTCTTTCAGCATCGTGCCCCGGCCTGATGATTATAATGGTGAATCAAATTAAATATTAATATTTATTTTTGACCATTTCCGATCCAAATAAGATCATATGGGCTTCCACAGAGTGGAGGTATGTATTGACAGATTTTTTTTTTACGAGCAACGGATGTTAGCCATTTGGTCAACCTATTAAGTACGTCCATACTCTGACTCCAAACAAAAATTGAAAAACAATATGTGTGTTTTGTGAAACCTACGATTCGAATCTGAGACCCACGATATTATATGCCGACGTGTAAGCAGCTTGGCTATCGTGGGCGTAACGTGATATATTATATGTTTTTCAATTTTTAAATATGCCGATGTGTAAGCGGGTAGCTTAATCCTTTATTTTCTTACGGGAGATAGTTGTTACTTATTCCATCAAACTGAATGCGATACTGACACGTCTTTCGTATACAAGGCGAGGGCTTAAACTATTAAGTTTACTAATCCATGTATAATTTCTTACAGATTCTTACAAATTTAGTCCCCCCTTAACCTTTTTGATGTTTTTTTCCAGGTGAAGACATTTTATTACCTTTATTTATTATCATCATCAGTCTGAATCTATCCACTGCTGGATGAAAGCCTCTTCAAGCTGCTTCCACTTCCCTCGGTCCTGTGCGTTGCATTGCCACGTACCTCCGCAGAACTTTACCATTTTTATTATACTATCTGATAAATCAGAAAAAAATCAAAAAGGGCTGAACTTAATTTAAATATTATATTCAATTTCTCTTCCTCAAAACTCAATAAAAGTTTCATAAACAAAAATACATTATTAAATATATGTATTTTTAAATTGATAACATCCTCTGCAAGTAATACCGAATCTTATTTTTGATTGGCCTTCTGGGCTGTCCGGGCGTATGCAAATTCATCCCTAATTGAATACGTCGACAGACCGTCACTTTGAGGCAAGGGTAGAAACACTAAGGGTGAGAATGGCAAGGGTACTTCACAACCCTTAATTGAGAGCCACAAAGTGGGCTATTGGCTTGAATTAGAATGGTCAATTATTTTCCCTTTTTTAGACTTATAATTTAGTTTGGGATGTAATTGGTCAGTAATTATTTATTCGACTACTAAATGAATCAAAAAAATATATCTATATTCGTTGGACTGTATTATATCAATTTGTGTAAAATGAATTTTAAATGTCACTTTTTAACATTAGACACATTGATTTATGCATAAATAAAGCTTTTCATTTAAATTATAATATACTATAAGGTAAAAAATGTCACTAGACTGCGGTTTCTATATCGAGACATTACGTCACCGTGGTCGTTTCTGAAACTAAAACCGTTGCAATACCGCCAACATGCAAAAAGCGCGTGACGTACTACTGTCATCGCATACAGCAGAAGGGGGCAAACTGCGGCCCGCGGGCCGCATGTTGCCCACCGGGTATTTTTTTGCGGCCCGCCATCATTAATTGTACTTCTGATTTCGAATAACTTTTATATCATTTTTTAAAAAATATTAATAATAGAATAAAATTTGAAGAATTTATTGTTTCGTAAATGTATTATCTCAGTACGTCTTCCTTAGGTCTCGTCTCACACTATGTAACCACTATTTTCTGCGTTGAACATCGTGACACATTTAAATACCTTTAACTCCGCGTTGCAAGGGAAAAAATATGTGCCCATGATATTATGGTAAAAAAGTTTGAATGGATTTCTAAACTAAGGATATATCTCGCACGGACTCGACATGGGAACAAGAAATCAGAAAGTTAAAAGTTTCTCAACTGATTGAAATGTTTTCTCATCAAATCAATTGGAACGATAACCATTTCATAATAGGTTAAATCAAGATTATGATGCATTTTTTATATTATGCAAAACATTGATAAACACTTTTCAAAAATGCAAATGAAATTACATAATATTTTAGTAGATTCTCATGTAATGAAAAATCTTAATCTATAACCGCGGCGTATTTACGTGTTGTTTATTTTTCTTGAATTGTTAAGTTTATTAATCTTGATTTGTCTTAACAATATGAGATTGTAATCGTACCTTTCAATTTAATTAATAAAAATATGTCTTATCTCTTAAAGTCTTATCCTTCTGATTCTTTAGTCTTCATTAGGTATTCCAGTAGCGGTATTTCAAAACCAGTACTTTTCGATACCTAAATACCTAACGGTTTTAAAAATCAGACAATACCGATACATTCGCAGTGACGTCCCGTGGAGGTAGGCAGATTGAGCGTCGCTTGGGGGCGGCATTTACCCAAAGGGCGGCAAATCGAGGAGAATCACTAGGTATATATAGAAATAGCTACCTAGACTTAGTAATAACGGAAATATCTTTCCATTAAAAAACTGGTTGGAAACAAAGTGTATTAATTAGGTATTGTAAAAGTTTTAAAAGGATTTTCTTGTCGGGCTCGCGATGTCTAGTTTACTTCAGTTGTTCTTGAACGTCACGTTCTTCGTGAACAGCAATGACACATGCATACTTAATTTAAAATGTATTTGTTATATTTGTTTTTATTGAAATAAGAATACAAATTGCAGGTGGCATTGGTTAGTTTTTTAAATTCAATAAAACCCTGGCGGAAGCTAACCATAATAGATATTAGATAAGCAATATTATCTTATCCTATATTTTCCATTAAATCATAGATAATTTTAGAGATTTTATAGATAGAAGAATATTTTTTAATCTATTATGATTTGGTCTAGCCAGGATTTAATCGATTTTTAAAAACAATCTGCAATTTATATTCCTAGTTCAATTAAATCAAATAAGTATGAATGATAAAGTGCGCATTATTTTTGTCAGATATCCACATCCTACTTATACTATTATGGTTTCGTCTATGCAAGGTTTAATTGATATTTAAAAAATAACCAACATTATCTGCAATTTGTAATCTTAGTTCAATGAAAACAAATAAGTTTGATTGACAAAGTTTAGTATATATTATTTATATCGGATCTCCAAAGTGTGCCTACCTCTACCCTACGCCACTGACAGTTTAACTATATTATATACCTACATATAAATTTAGAACATAAGTAAAGATAACTTTAGTAAAACGAAAGCACAGAATTCCTCAGATTAAGAACACATATTATGATCGTTCGGTACGATGCAGCTTCATGGAAATGTTCCGGATAGCAGACGAATCTGATACGGTACGGAACAAAACAGTAAAGCAACTGGCCTATAATGGTTCAAAGCAGTCACAACTTTGCTTACCTATCTAAAAATGTGTTCGTTGAGGACGCTACCTTGCCCTGAAGAAAACTGTGAATCGACGACAAACTAGTTAAGACGTCGTTTCTATATACATGCTACGCCGATGCGATGGAGCTAACATGGTCAAAGAAGAATAGGGTTTACATAGCCTTGAGTTGTTTTAACCGAGTTTTTCCCCATTTTAAATTTCAATTAATCGAATGAGGTACGTACCGCACGATTATTACTGAATAATTATATAAAGTAAAAAAAAACCTTACATAAATAGAAGTCAGAGATACGATGGAATATGTCAATCAAAAAATCATTTACTACATTTCATACTACACATTTTGCCGGTTTTAATTAGCGTCATGAAACTGTTAACTGTGATGGACACAAAATAATGGAAAATAAAAATTGGAAAACGAAAAATTAACAATGATAGCTTTCATTCCGCAATATTTAATACGTAAAATAATTATGCAGATCTGTTTATATTGTCACGAAAAATCTATTATTTGCAGTACGAAATAAAAGAGAGAATCATTAAAATAGAACACGGTTGATGCAATTATTGTTATTTTAATATGAAATTGACGCGAAATTCTATTATTTTTGCCGAACAAAAAGCATCCCTCTGCTACAACGCTCGTTAAAAATTTGCATAATTTTGTATGGCTTTGTATGATTTTGAATTTAAATTTGTCGGATTGTTACAAATAAACTAGAAATCTAGGATGTAATCCCATGTATGATTTTGTATTCTAATTGACTTATTATAAATATGTACTAAATTAACAAGCTAGTAATTCGTACAGATACTAAGTTGGTACCTTTCACAGTATTTATTACCAATTAAAAAAATAGTAAATATTAAAGTGATAACAGGATCTTTATTATTATGGTCTCAATAGGCATCTTAAATACTCTATTAAACTATCAAGAAATACAAAAGTTCCCCAATATAGATTATTATTGAGACCTGTATTATAATACGGTTTAGAGACGTGGACATTAACTCTCAGTGATTCCCAGAAGCTACAGGTGTTTAAAAATCTTGCAAAAGACCATTAACTCAATCTGCAGGATAGCATCTGGGCATTAGTCACGTTATAGGTATGAATGAAAAATCAACGACAAAGCGCCTCATGTCTAATGGTCCTGAACTAAAACAGAATGTGGGAATATCACAATTTTGATGGCTTGATGGGATACAGCGATCACTTAGGTAGTAGAAGTGATCAACTAGGTAGGGAGGGCAGAAGATTGAACAAAGAAGATGAGTTTGCTTGAGGCGGCCATGGTCTACTCCGGCTTATAGTGTCAGAGAAGAAGAAGAAATTAATAATGTTCTTCAATATCTTTACAGCACGGGATAGTGATAGTGAAATAAAAATATCAAAAGATGAAGAGGTCGCTGCCGCTCAACTTAAAAACGTCCGAATAAAAATAGACATAATGGGTCTACAACAAGTATTTGAGAAAAAAGAGGAAGAAGTTATCTTTGTAAGATGTAATATTTTTGAAGTTGATCAAAACCTATTCTTATCGTTGTATAAGGGTAATTTAATTGCGATATTATTAATATTAAATATGTTTTTATTTTACTCTCCTAATTTATGTTTCAGACCCTCCTATAAAAAAGAAAATTCTTCTGCAAATGTCTACATATGACTATTGCAAAAATTCCATTGTCTTCTTCTAATCGTAAAATTTTATTACAACACCGCAAGAGTGGAACACACGCGTTTGCACATAGCAGGACTTTTAAAGTTGGAATACAGTTAACTAGATATTAAATTATTTGCATTTGATATAATAGTGATACATATAATATTTTGCTATAAATACAATAAAATACAACGAAAAATTATTAAATTTTTGTGGATACATTTCCAATTACCATTATAATATTATGTGTAGCATCTCTATGACTTTAATAATCCTGGAAACGAAGAGCAATTTTACTAATCATGTTGATATTTTGTTACAATAATTCCCGATGGAAAATATTGTTTTATAATATATTAACATATTATAGTAACTTTTATAATTTAATTATTATGATCAGAACCAGTTTATTTTGCTTAGCAGAAATTAATGACAATATTCTCAATATTTCACTAAAGTGTGTCAAATCGTAGATTAACAAAAAATATCAACTGAGTTATGATGACTGTTTCTATAAAAATATAAATATATCCTAGTATAAATATACAGTTTAATTTAATGCCTACGTATATATTTTTTTAGTGTTCTTATAAAGTAACTATAGGTAAGTTTTTAAATCTTACAAAATTTTACTTAATATATTATTAGTGATATGGACTTGTATATAATATTCAAAGTAAAAAAAATCAATCGATCTATGTGATTATAGTCAACTTTGCTGTTTGTTATTTTGTATTCAAGATTGACCACATCTGACAAAAAAGCGAACGCCGGGCAGCATGTGTAAATTCTATTCCTTGCACCCTACGAGAACACAAAACATATAACGAAGTCATTTGACCGTCCGAAAATTACGACATAATAAATAGTGACCCTAGTAAAAAAAATATTATATATATATTTGACGGTTGACATTCTTCGCCGTTTGAAAACAATAAAACGTAAACATACAATATTTTCGTGTATTATATACGAAATTGAAAAATTCTTCTATGAATGCTTTTTGTATTTCGACTTTTATGGTAGTCAAAAGTTATCTGATTAAATACTGATTAAAATTATAAAGTTTTAAAGCTCATATGATAGAATGTTTACGATCTGAAAAAATATTTTCAGCTTGGTTCAGACATATCAATAACCCGGAACAAACAGGTGTGCTTTTTAAATTTAACCCTTTTATATACTACAAATGTCTCAAAGACAAAAGTGATGAGGAACTGCTTTCCGACCCTGCGAGTATGTGTATTAATGGCGCCCAACTCGAGCAAGTCAGCAGTTACGTCTATCTCGGACAGCAGGTGTACATAGATGGAAGCATGCACGATAAAATTGCTCGGAACAAAGCTGGGATGGAGTGCTTTCGGACGTCTGAATAGTATCTTCAAGAATGACCTACCATTATGTCTTAAGCATAGGGTGTTCAACCAATGTGTGCTGCCCGTGCTCACGTATGGCTACGAGACGTGGACCCTCAACACGAAAGATGTCCAAAGGCTAAGAGTCGCACAGCGAGGCATGGAGAGGTGTATGTTGGGCATCACGCGAAAGGACCGTAAGAGAAACGAATGGGTTAAGAAGCAGACAGGAGTACGCGATGTAATAGACGTTGCCAAATGGCTGAAATAGAGATGGGATGCTCTATACATTGCTCGCCGAAAGGACGGCCGCTGGACAAATGCCGTCATCCAATGGTACCCAAGGTGTATCGAAACGGCCACAGGATCGCCCTAAAAGCCGCTGGATTGACGAACTGATAAATTTCGGCGGAAATACGTGACAGCGAATGACACAGGACCGAGAGAGTTGGAAGAAGCTTGGGGAAGCCTTCATCCAGCAGTGGATTGACTCCGGCTGATGATGATATACTACAATGAGTTTTCTAATAATATAATGCGTAGGTATTTTTCTAAACTGTGATGCGAATAATGTTTCTGTTATTTTTTTTAACCTCCTCCTGACTATAAATGATATAATTCTTTAAATAGGAACTACTTAGAAAACTCATTAGACTGGGTATTATATAATTTAGATTGTCTAAATTTTCGGTTGCAAAAAAAGTAAATACAGTGAGCATAAATCACTTGAAAATATTACCTGTAGGAACTTATTCGCATACCGTAATATAGTAATTTAAAATATAAAGCACGGAGAAGGCATATTTCTTAGTAACTTTCTACAAATTCATTAATTGCCCCTCCTATCGCAAAATAAATTCACTTATAATTGAAAAGATTTAAATATACTTGAACCCCAAAAACCAAGAATGCGCAGTGTTTCATTAACTGTATACTTATGTCATAAAAAATGTTTATTAAATAATTTATTGTACGTGCCATCGATATCACGATTAGGGATTGCAATATTGAATGAAAATAGCAATACTGGTTTTCGTGAAAAATATAAAAAAGAAACCAATATAATCTCTCTATAAAAATCTCTTATAATTGTAATATTAATTATATAATTAAAATATTAATATTTTAATAGATACCTATGTAACTTTAAAAAATGTAAAGGTAAGATATGGAATAGATGATCTTGGATGTATATGTGCCCCACTGATAATTCCACCTAATGTTTTATTTCATTTTTTACACTTTTTACTTTTAACCCGTAAGAAGTAAATCCAAACACAATATTGCTCACTTTTTTGTTCAAAAAAATTATATTTCTCTATTATTCTATTAGCTATCGTTGAGTAGATAAACATTAAATAATTCGGCATAGGTAATATAGTAGAATTATCATTTCTATTATATTTTAATATAAATATTCGCCACTAGGGCTGAGGTTACTAATGATTATACAAACAAACAGTAGGTATTTAAGCGCAATTTCAGATACATCTAAAAATAGACCTTAAAACTTCTGAGACCCGCGGGTGACTGGCGAAAATATTTGGATAAATTCAAAATTAGTAAAGTAAGTAATTACCTATAATGTAAATGCATTTCGCGAATCTGCACGTGCCATTACTGGTCACCAAGGTCGAAGGGTAACGGAAATAAGCCCCAGACACACATAACCCGAAAAAAAAATCCTATTAAACCGTTTATAATAATTACCTATATCCACTTTTAATACCGAATATATCGATATTGTCTAATTTCTAAAACCGGTATTTTAGTATCAAAAATTTTCCGATACCGGCTTTGCAATCCCTGATCACGATATCCTTGCTTATGTTTTGATTACATTTTCTTGTTTTGGTCATATTTTTGTTTACCAAATCACATTTACCTAGGTACCTACCTAAGTACTGTTTTATTTTATATAATAATTATTCAAATACTTAAATGAGTATGTAGATAATGTATAAGAAAATTTATTTTTTTAATATCATATTGTTCTAGTATCGAATAAAAAAATAATAAATATTTTCTCTGAAAACTAGTGGGACAAGCTTTGAAAATACGTATTAAATGCTTATTTTAAAAAGTGCGTCTCACCCCTCGTAATTCACCCTCCATTTCTATTTACTTACTCTTGAATTGGAATGCTAATAATCTGAATTAAATAAATTATTATTTTATGCAATTTTCTTCAATAGTGGGTACGATATAAATTGCTATCTCTTCGAAATGAAAAATTATGATAGGTTTTTACTGGAATTAAAATACGATCTACGTAATAATATTTTGTAGATAAATACAAGTTTTTCTATATTAATATAATAATATTAACTATAAAGTTTCTTCTCTACTCAAAAATAATTATATTATAGTTATCTTTAAACCATAATATAGTACTATCAGACAATGGTAACACGTCTCAATTAAAATTCCATAAATAAGATATATCACCACACTACTAACTGTACTGTCATTTTTTCTTTGCACGATTAACGAATGATAAAAACCTTGTAATAAAACGTATACTATTGAATTTCAGTTTCTAAAATATGGTTATTTATACATATTTTTTGTAAAATTCATTCTTTTTCAACAACGATACCGGATACACATGTAGAAAAGTGTAATGTACAAATTAATAAATTTCAGACTGACCCAGGTCATAGGTAACTTACATTAAGTAGTTAACCTCGCACTCAAAGATTTTATGACTCTCTCCCCATTTAACACCATTATTTCGCCATACACACAAGAATCGTAAATTCAAAAAAAGGTGTAAGTTAGGCCTGAATAACGACTACCATAACATTATCATTGTGATGATATAAATAAATCTCTCTTAAAAACCACAATAATTACAAAAAAAAAACATTTTATATATAGAAATAATATTATCACGTCTCAGATGTGATTAAAACCTACAAATTTACTTTAAACTATCGTGAAAAGAACTAATTATTATAAGAAAGATCTCAATAAAATCAATGAAAGATTTCAATAAACTTACAAATATCTTTGTTGATATTTATAATACTAGGTATATTATATAATTAGAAGATGACACGTAAGTTATGTAATCAATAAATTTAAAAAAAATACTTAGCCACCAGAACAAAATAGTAGTATTCATAATTTATAAAAAAAATCATATGATACGTATTTAGAACACTTGAGAGTTACTCTTAATTTTATTTAGTATAAGTAGTAATTATATAAATAAAAATCAATATTTCCTAATGATAATAAAATTGAAGGAAATTTTCCCCATATTTTCTTCCACTTATGCTATCAATCTAATATTTATTCACCTGACAAGTGGTTTTTTTTTAAAATCTTTTTGCTACTTCATCAGACAATATACAATAGTTTTACACTTAGGTACTAACTGCCATTATTATCTTAATACTAATGATACTCGTAATCTCAAAGGCAGGATGAACGCCATGTTGCGTCATGCGGTTAACCTGTTATCTTAATAAATTATGATTGATTTATTTTTCCTAAATTATATTTGTTGTGGGTGTTTTAAATTAGTTTTTCTACTGCTGGCGTGTTTATTTTATCTACATTAATTTAATCTAAACCAAGAGATGTCACGGAGACTTGAAGTTTTCGAGATGTGGCTGTATAGACGCATCCTCAAAATTCCTTGGACTGACCGGGTAACAAATGTTGAAGTTCTCAATCGAATGGGGAAGGACCGAGAAGTTCTACGTAGTATCAAAACCAGGAAATTACAGTACCTCGGCCACATTATGAGAGGACAAAAATACAGCATTCGTCAACTTGTCATTCAAGGAAAGATCAATGGGAAGCGTAGCAGAGGACGGCGCCGAATTACGTGGCTTAAGAACCTCCGTGATTGGTATGAGTGCAGCTCCACTGACCTGTTCCAGGTAGCAGACGGTAAAGATAAGATCGCCTTGAATGGTCCCCGGCCTCCGCTAGGGGATGGCACAATAAGAAAAAGAATTTAACACAATGCTTACGGGCCCTTTTAATTATTTTTTTAATGAACGTGTTAATTTGTATTTGAAAAGTAATTAGCAAAAATACAATTTTTTAATATAGTATTTTTTTTATATTTATAACAATTGCATAATTTGTACTTTTACTATAAATTTTGACGTTTTGGCAATAACTCTCATGTTATAATAATATTTTTGTGAATAAATGAAATATCATAAATTATGATGATTCATAATCATTAATTTCCGTTACGACTTATAGTATAAATGAATCCAAAAGTCACTATATTTTAAATTTATTATCTAGGAGATTGTGTACAGATATTATATTTGTTATTAAGTACGTATGTAATTTTGTAAGAATCGACAGTCTGATATAATATGCCTTTATAACCTAAATGCATTGTATAGCAGGCCATTGCGTGTATTGTGTGATGTCAGTTATGTGTTTCATTCGAATAGGGTTAGCCATTAAACAATCATCCTACACGTGTTGGGGCTTGGTGTTCAATAAAATAATTTAATTAGCAGATTAACAATGAAGGAAACTGTAAAATATTCCGAACGACTTTGCCCTTAATATGGGCAATACGGCCTGGCTGCATATTATAAATCCTTTATTTTATAACTATTGTAGTTAATTTAATATTATGGTGGAAATTTGCCATAACTAAGAATATTATGTTCTATTAATTTAGCAATTAAGGCGGGTATCCCATAACGGCCTGTTAATAAGTAGCTTTGTCTATAATCAATGTGCAAAATGCAATCACTTACAGTGTTCGTAATAATAATAACATCGTTGTACAGTACTGTCAATGAAAACACGGACGATACTATAAACTAGTATGCATATTTATTTATTTAAGGAAATAAAACATTGTGGACATAATAAATCTAAATTCAAGACGTTCACAACATGAGATTTACGTAATAACAAATATTAACAATAGAGAAGAAAAAAATATAAAAACAAAAAAAAACGTAAACTTTTGGAAACAAAAAACTTAATTTTAAACAGAAAACTAAAATTTTGAAACAATATACATAGGACGTCACTCAAAATGTCCCTATAGGTATATAAAGTACTTATATCTACTATAAATTTACTCAGGGCCGAATTTTCGCTTGAAGAAGCCCTGGGGTTAATACATATTGGGAGCTCGATAAAACAACTTTTTACAAAATGATGATTATTGCTTGTCATAATGTTTCAGAATATATGCAAATGTGTGCTAAACATTGTTAGGTAGCTTTTAGTTTGCAATTAAAATCACCAACAAATAAATTGTCTCAAATTCTAAGCTGCGTACTTTCTTCGTTTGCGTCTGATATGCCGTGCATTAATTACCTTGTCATTTACGAATAAATCTTTTCAAAATTATTTTTCAGATCCCGGGGTCTTCACTAATCTGGAGGCCCTCGGCTATGCTGCAGCCCCTTAAACGCTATGGCAAATCTGGCCCTGCAAATACTTTCTACTCTTTTAAGATACCCATCAACCCTTTTGATTATCATTTATAGAGGCGTAGGCCGTAGACCCTCGCATATATAATTTAAAAAAAAAAACTTGGGCTTATAAGATTTCGGTATACGGACTAATGCAGGATGCATTAGCTAGAAAGTTGAGGCTATACACATGATGCAGATAATGAGTAGGCCAAATAAATTAAAACTACGAAGATTGCATACTTTGGTCGCATACTGGGACTCCTAGTAAATATCAACGTCATCATCTTATTATTCAATGGCCAATTCAATAATTCCGATAGGTATGACTATTTTTTTTTAATCAGCTGTGACGTAAAACATATGACTAGTAAAATGATGTTAACGCGCGTGTTTGAACATGTACCGTTTAAAAAAAAAATCGGTTAGGTACATGTTCAAACACGCACGTTAACATCATTTTACTCCCTACTTCAATTATAGTTTGTCAATTTATGGCTACGGCCGTATGTTGTAGCTTAACTACTGGGGAATGCCAAAAGAAATGGCGTATTTCAAAAAAACACTACCTTATTCTTAGGTCAATAATTATTATAAAGCAATCATTATTCGTAAGATGTTTATCACACTTGAATGGTCAAAGACATTGTTTATAATCAGTATCTTTAGAATTATCTTCAAATGTGTTCATCTTGCCCATTTTTTCAATAATAAAATGCCTAATTCTTGTCAAATTTGGGATCACAGAGATTATCAATATAATTTTTTATCGTAAATATTTCACTATAATAATGTCGATATAAATTATACTGATGGTTTTATAAATGCGTTTAAAATGTAAAAAAATTTAGCACCACTGCACATTTATGTACTGAAATATGACTATTCTAAAACATTAGAGCGAGAGGTTTAAAAGAATACTATTTTATGTAATAAAAATACTTTATGCATTCATCAAATGTTTAAAATAAATATAATGGATAATAAAGCTTCAAAATTATATAAATAGATTATCTACAACGTTTAAGGAATGTTCAGGATCATGCTTTGAAAATAGAAAAAAAACTCCATTTTGACCCACGCTGAGCACGTCCGCCCTTAAGTCATGTGGACGCTTTGAATTTGTAATTCGTTATGTTCATTTTTTGTAAAATAAATAAATTTGATTTGAATTTGATTTGATTTGATTCATCTTAGCCAATAATCAAAACTGATTTTAAAAATCTGAATCTTCGCAAAAGAAACATTCTATCCCAGAATCGGTTTGATTCTGGCTAGTTTAATCTTAGTTGTCCATCTCTTTTCGGAACAGCAGCAAACAAGGAAAGAACCAAAGTCATTTCCGACGCTTGACAATGGATATGACATAAAAAGAAGAAGAGGATACATATCATTATATATATTATTATTGTTCATTGCTGTCAGGGTCGTCCCAAGGGTAGCTGTAGCTTTGGTGAAAAAGCCTAAAATTGCGTCCCTTCCTCACACAAAAATAAAATATCGTTAAAATTATTATTTTATTATCGCAAAAATATAAAAATTGACATATTATCTTAACTATATCAGCTATAACATTATGTGTTATAACTTAAAGCGACTTACTTAAAATGATCTATATAAATTGATGGAGTACGGAAATAAAGAAATAAAACACAATTTATCATTAAAAATTGCGCCGCATGCAATTTTTTTACTATCCGTGAAACGACCAAACTTTTGTACTTTTATCACCCAGTTGAGACTTTGAAAGAATGCTTTTCTGTATTTTTGTATACAACTGTGAAACGTTAGTCGTATATCGGAGATAATAATATATCTTATTTTATAATACAGGTACAATTTCTATAATTCGATAGTTCGTTTTAACTTTTTATACTTTGGTAAGTGCTGCCCTTCCGTGCAGTATGCAACTTACGTAGTTATGTCATGTATTTAATTCAGTTTATGTAATTAAATAATATAAAAACCATCAAAACATGTTTTTTCGAATCGTCAAGTCGCCAATCCATCCATTTTCAAAAATACCTACCTTATTACCAAGTGGATTATAGAATATACATATTATATAATATTATTTATGTATTTAAGTATATGAGTAAAATCATTATACTTAGCTTATTGCGTACTTATCGAATAAGTTATTCCATGATACGCAAATAAAATTTAATTTCGAGAAAGTAAGGTAGTTTTTTTGTATAATATTAAAAGTTATATATAAAGCTGTAGTTTTATTTACTGGGGTTAGTAAGACAAACACTAAAACATTTCTTTAGTTTTTGCCCATTACACTTGACTCTGGAGAGCCTTTTATTATTTGACTTGTAATATTGTAAGTAGACGCTGTACTTAGACTTGTATTAAAATAAAATATTCCGGCTCATTAAATTAAATTAGTTTACTCTATTTTGCTCTACAAAAAAGCGTACTTTTGTAATGTAATCAACCTAATTTTATAAAAGCTTTTCAGTATTTGAAAAACAGGTTAATTGTATGAAATTAAAATAAAATTATTGTCGGTGAACAATACAGTAGGTAATATCGTGATCATATTATTTTGATTACGTATAAATGCTGAGATTTTGGTTATATGAGGTTGGTAATATTTGGTTATATAATGCAGTAACCATGTTTAATGAAATCGCTTCGGATATTGATATATTCCACTTACGTGAGGGTGAACTATGTGGACGTTGTTTTATAAGTTTTTAAGATAGGGTCTATTAAAGTTCACTTTGTGTGCTTGCATCTAATTTTATTTTGTTATTTATTTTCTTTTTTTATTTCATATTTTATTACTTATTGCATTATTAACTCACACTTCTCTGTATTTTTATTTTTAAAAATACTTATTTTATGTCATCTCATGAACGCTTTGAATTAACAATTTGTTATGTTCATTATATGTAAAATAAATAAATTTTATTTGATAATATTTTATAATAGATACAAATTTTTTTCTAAAAATATTTTAAATTCTAATTATTGACGTACATAAAGTCCTATTTTTGACATTATTTATTAAACTTATTCTACTTTATACTTACTAGGTATCTCCATTAAAAGTGGTACAAACAATTTTTTTTTATATACCTAATTTAAATCCAGGCATATTCAAATGAGTGCAAGTATTATTGTCTTTATAAATTTGTACAATTTCTTAAAAACAACATTTTTTATAACTTAATGTTGTACCTGTATAATAGTCGTTGAGGTATTAAAACCTCCGATTTTACTAAATTTAAATAGTTTAATAGTATGAGCTTAGGACTCTTAATATTTTTTTTGTGAGTCTGCATAACAGATAGTGAGGGGCTTGTCATCATTGAGTATTTATTCCATTACGATGACATCGTACATTTGAGGTATTATGGTAATATTATAATGAGACATATTAATCAGAGGTTTCAATAATAAAAACTATATAACATATTGACAAAATTGTAACATAGGAAGTTTTAACAGCTCCTCTACGATATGTACCTAATTAATTAATATAACTAAAGTGGTATAAAAGCCTGAATTTATTATATTATATCTCAATCAACATAGTGCAATTAGGGATTGCAATACCGTTAATCAATTATTTATCGATACCGTAATTCCGGTTTCCAAAATACAAAATACCGGTATTTTCGGTATTAAAAAAGCATGCACTACATAATATGTTTTTCAAAATTGAATTTAATGTTATTTTTTCATTACTTACCACTATATTGTATATTAGATTTAGTGTATTTATAAGTTTTATGCTGCCAAAACGCAAATATATTGACTGAAATCTCAAATATACTTGTAGAATTGTCGCGATGAATTAACATATTTTGAAAAAGCAAACATTCGTAGCAAATATTTCCAATTAGTCAATAACTATAGATCCAACGTTGATAGTTTATCAAACAAAGGTTGAATTTCAGAGAGATCCGGAACTTATAGTATTTGTAAAAATAAGCAGTTTTAAAATATTATGATCTATACATTTTTCCAAAGGTCAACATAATAAATGTAGGTAATTTCTTCAGGATGCCATAAAATAGAGTTTTAAATAGAATTTAATAGTTTGTATAGGTACATCTTTGTTTCTACCGTTATTAAACGAATACCGTTATTAATACCGGTATTCAATAAGAAATACCGAAATACCGATGTTGATATATTCATTCGGTATTGCAATCCCTAAGTGCAATCTACTTATGATATTTTATTACGTTGCATGATAGCTATCAGTGTTATTATATCCATTATTTTATTATAATTTATTTATTAATTTATTAATCCATTATTTTTTTATATGGCCAAGAATTTAATGTAACTTTTCAAAATAGATGTGATAATACTGATAACTATTACGTTAATTACAATTTTCGAATAAATGTTACTTGATTTATCGTGAGGTACTTTGCGAACATTTTAAATCATCTTTTAAATACGTCTATAGTCATCTACGAATAATTATTACAATGGTCGTACATAACTTAATTATTCGGCATACAAAATCACTCGATATCATAAACAGAGAATAAGAACCATTATCTCATTTAACTCTTTTCTCTTTAAATTGTGTACTAAATCCAGAATCATACCCAATTAATTTCGCAGAAGTCTGCTTATTTACGCACCAATCTGAAGCTTTTTCAAATTCATTTCCGCTCCATTAATAACCCACTCAACCGGCGCGATTTTATTATAACTCCTACTACATATTAAAAATTCTTCATAGCGCCTTCCGAGGCAACTAAGACGAAACGGTTTACAGTTATGAATTATGTGCTTAATCGAATAAGCGTTGAAATTCATGATTTCCCCTCCTAGGCGCCATCCATTAAATTTCTCGGATGGCCAACATAAAATGGAGGGTGTGCAGGGCCGTTTCAGTATATTTTAATGCATTCAGCATAATATACATAATAAAAAGCTACCAACAGCTTATTTTCTCCATAGCAAACTCACACATACAATCTCAACGACTTTGCATCCCGCCAAATTCAGTTTACTTTTACAATACATAAATATATAAAATGATAATATAAATTATATTAAATTCTACGTTGTATTTTTAAGTCGACAGCTAACACCATTATTAAGACTACAAATATAAATGTCTTGTCTACACTTGAGTAAAAAATCTTACAGAATTAAACTCCATGATGTTTCTTTCTCACCCTGGGACTATTTCCTATATGTTACAGCATAATAATAACCTATGTAAGATAAACACCTACTTACTTAGAAACGGTATTAATTTAACATGTTTAATTTACTTTCGTATGGCCTAAGCCTTCGAAGGCATTACCATTGCGATCGTGACTACGCGACGCGAAGATTGTGCAAATGACGCGTGCAGAACAAAACATAATTTGTCATAAAAATTCAACATGCGTCCATTTAATGTTATGTTTATTGTTCTATTAGTAATAATAATAATATATTCATTGACAAGTTTTTTTTCAAGTAAATAATTTAAGAATTAATTCCCCTGACGCCATCGCAAAACAAACTGACGTGTTCACAACTCGACTATCGCTCTCCGATTGGCAGCGAGTCCGAAATTTCATCGCACCTATAGTTGAAAATTATTCACCGTTTCACTGAAGTTAGCTCTTAAATAATCATTATTGTTAGCAACGCGGTATGTTTGTCGCTTATGCTTGAATTTCTGCCATTTATCCAGCTATCTATGCCATTTGCTGCTATCAAATAACATTCATTCGTCCAGGATATTGAGAAATACCTTTGCAACAATATATAACCTGTAGTTAGTTACGAATGCATCCAATGTTTCTGCTCACATTTATTTTCTATAATCACTTCTACATCATTCTGATGATACTTTGGTTAATGGTGTCAGTTTGTTGACATTGAATGAATAATTTAACATATTACGAGACGACGATTTTGTTGACTTTTCTAAGTTATAATTTAATCGACTTTTGTTTGCAATTTAAATCTGATTATTCTGACGGTAGATACAATGTATTGTTCGGCCAATTTACACATAATTAACTATTAGTAAAAAAAAAACTTAAAATGTTCATATTACGATTCCCTCTAAGCATAGTATTATGCAAGTCTAAACAGTTACATGTAAGTTGTACGTATGCAGTTCATCGTGGGACACTTATTCGTGCGCCGCAGTACGTGAAACATGAGTTCGTATAACATTTTATCAAATGACCAGTTCTTCGTTGAACATTTCACCGTGGAATACATTTGTACGTATCTTACATAACGCGTCGATAGTTTGCAAGCAAATAGTACTGTTCCAATTAGATTAACACCTAACGTAACCTAACCTACTAAAGACATCTCCACATGTTGTAGCATACGTACAAATATACTCCACGGTGAAATGTTCAACGAAGAATTCGTCATTTGATGAAATGTTACACGAACTCATGTTTCACGTACTGCGGCGCACGAATAAGTGTCCTGCGGTGAACTGTTTACGTACAAATTTCCGGATAAGAGTCTAAATTTGTTGATTGGTAGGTATCAAAGTGTTCTATGTTTTATTTAAACAATTTATAGGAACGAATGGGGTTAATAAATTATATTACCTACTAATAAATGATAAAACACAAAAATATACTTTATAATTTATAAAAAAATACGTTGTATTAATATTTTTTTATTGTGTTGTGTTTATGTATAACGTTAATCATAATATTATAAGACATGCACTAAAACATTTTTTATCTTTTTTTTAGTTGGCAATATTAATCTGTGTACATTTGACCCTCTATCCAAGTAGCTTAGTACGTCAGTGGGTCGCGGATTGAGCTTTAAATCAGCAGTCGTCCGAAATTAACGGGCGCTACTTTCTGTTTTTACGATGGCCTCGCTCCGCAAGAAATATATCTTAGGACTGGCGTTAATAAGCCTTTTACGGGAACAATGTAACGTTTTAATTAATTCTTAATGTACGGTGAATATTTCACACCGCGGCACACCTTAAGGCAGTGTTGCAATGTATGGAAATTAATCTTGTTAACTGAGAATTAAAAGAATCCAGGTGCATGACTAAACATCGATGATCTAACATTGAAACCACATAACCTACATTTCGTTTTTTTAAACTGAGGAGATTTAAAACTAATTATTGATTATTTGGTTTTTTTTAAATTTAATTTTCTATTTTATCACATTTAACTATCCCCTGAACCTATATAAGGAATATTTTAAGAGTACTATTATACTGTTTTCGAGCGCAAAATACTCTTTGGAAAATGGGAACTACAGAATAAAAATGAACCACGAGTTGGAAGAGCTGATTGAACAGCAAACAATCATGAGATACTGTAAGTCCCAAAGACTACGATGGGCGGGACATGTGGAGAGAATGCCTGAAGTTAGAGCGCCATGGATCATGACGAAGTGGCTACTCCAACGGAAGAGACCCAGAGGCCGTCCAAAAAGGAGATGGTCTGACGCCGTTGAAGTGGACTGGCTTCATATAGGAAGACCCGGTAATTGGAGAAGTGTGGCGAGAGACCGGAGTGAGTGGAGAGTGGTTGTGGAGGAGGCCAAATCCCACCCCGGGATGAAGCGCCGTGGAAGAAGAAGAAGATTATACCATAATATTATGTTTTATACTTGCAAATTAATATTACCTATATTGTGTTTGCTATTAACAATATCATTGGTCGTTATTATCATTAACTCCGTGATCCATCTACTGACCATCTGAATCAGTCCATGAGACCTTCGGATATACTACTTTTTGTATATTTTTGTAGAGTTTGACCAATTAATGTGATTTGACAATTAATCGCACTATGGCCCATTTTGTTTGTTGTTTATTAGTAGAGAAATTTATTTATAAAGAAAAAAAATCAAAGAAATTTTGCGGGTTTTTTGTAATGAAAAAGTGTATGTGCCTTCTATATATTGTCACACGTATACACATTTTTTTGCATGCTGGCGGTCTTGCAATGGTTTTAGTTCCAGAAACGACCGCGGTGACGTGTATGTCTCGATATAGAAGGCGCAGTCTATATCAAAATTTCATAAATATTTTTCTTTTTCGAAGATACAAAAAATTTAAAAAAAAAAAAAAAAAAAAAAGTAGGTCCAGTATCAAAGTTACCATTTTAGTAATTCAAGTTATTATTAAATTATTCATAAATTACACATTAATCAAACCATGACCTCGTGGAAATGCGAATTTACGAGTACCTACATGAAAAATAGCAATTCCATGTCATCTGTCTTTCTTAATCCTACGTATCGAACCTTTGTACTTTTTTTCAATCCACTGGTAACACAGCTCCACAAACAATATGTGTAATTTATAAATCATATTTTAGCTCATTACAAATGCGCAATTTTTCAGTTATATTCTTATATAAAAATACGCTTCTGTTATAATTCCAATCATAATGATTTCCCGTAGTTATTAATATGTACAGAAATCAAATTGCAAAATACTTATGTAGTTAAAAATGTCCATTAAAACTGTAGAAGGTTTTTGCAGCTGCACGCAAATTTAATGTGTATTTAAAATTAGACTGTTCTCCAATATGCCTCGGCACCAATAAAGAAATCTTGTTCATATAATTTATTATGTTCTATTTTTAAATCGTAATTTTCCACTTCAGCTGAAAATTTCAGGTATACAAATCTAGCAGCTGCTGATTTAATTGACTGGAAAATTTCAATTTGACATCACGTTAAAAATACACATTAAAATTTCAGTGTATTTTTTTAATTTTCAGTTAAGTACTATATTTATGTAAAACATAAAAGAAAAGAATCTTTTTTGTGCTGTCTTCTTTTAAAATTTGCCAACCAAATATCTGGACCTGTCGTTTCAGCTAGAACTCTTTCTACCTATGCCTCTGTTACCCTCTATCTTTCACTGCATTATGAGCCGAAGTAAATCATATTTCTCATTACGAAAAATTTGGCAAAGTTTGCAGTTTTTTTTGCACTTAGCTATAAGTTTACATTGTTTAATGGCTCGTATTAAAGTCTCCTCATTTGTAATGTGATCAGCCTAGAAGTTCTTTATGATACAGTCATATCTCGAAAGCCTATATTCTTTTAATGGTCTGTTTCTTTCATACGTAGGCTAAAGCCTGATTCCATGGTATATGGCAGTATAGGCACAAGTCTTCATGTAGATGACAACCGATGTATTTAATGGAGTTAAATATTTTTAGATTTTTTTTAATTTTCACTCTTAAATCATATTTTTTTACTCACACAATCTTCTGAAACAGTAGGTTATAAAAAAAAGTGTTTTTATTTTTTAAATTGACAGGAATAAATTGCAAAAAATATGACGCAATAACCACTTAAAAGAATAACGTGACGTCTAAAATTATATGGAACATACTTCATTATTCTCAAACATAATGTGTTTTACGAAAATGAAAGCAGTAATTTTTACGTCGAATTTCCATATAAATGAAATTACGTCGTAAAGTCTGCATATAATAGTGAGCGAAATTTTGAGTCACTCAATTTCTGTAATAATGTAAGCAAAGCCGTATTTTTATATCCAATATTAAATTGCTTAATCAGGCGAAAAATATTCAACAAGTAAATTTCCTTGAAAGTAATAAAAAAGCTCCCGTGCATCGGTGACTAGTGCTTTCGAAGATGCCTATAAAATATTTCATACGTTTTTTTTTTTGTAATGCATGTAAAATTCTCACGAGCGAAAAATATCAACAATTTAATGGGACCGTAAAAAACACACTTCTATAAATATTTTGGACGCTCGGTGAATAAAAAACTTTTTGTGGGTTCTGTGCACAAAAATATTTAACAATGTCTGTAGTATTGTATTATAATTAAATGTATTTCTATTATTGAATAATAAAAATGATATTCACATTTTTTTTTGCTTCTAACAGATTGTGGATACTACTATGAATAATAACAATACGATATGATTATCGATTATTGTCATTTTTAAATCGTCATAATTATTATTGTTAAATTAAATTTTAATATATTTAATATAAATGTAACCAAAAATATATATTTAAAGACACCCTAGCGCGTTTGATTGTTTCACTAGAAATATTTAATAAAACTCGTTATAAATAATGTAATTTATTATTATAATAGTGTAATTAATAAAGCTCTGTTTATATCAAATTACAAAGTAAAAATCGTATGATCAATAATGTTGTAAAACTCAAGAATATTATCGTATAAAAAACTCACAAAATCCAAATAAATACTTGATTGATACCAACCAGGTGATAAAGAGCCTATTGGAAGATCATATGGACACGATTTGGAGGAGGATACCAAGATCCTACTGGTGCTGCGGAGGTTCAATTATCGTGAAGGTGACAATTGATTATGTGATGTCTTTCGATTATAAAACTAATGTAGTGTATTTACATTCATAAAAAAACATTTAGCTTTTATATATGTTACGCCGAATGTGCGAAATTAACTATTACATGAAATGGGCTAAATTTTGGCTAATTCATGTAATAGTCAAGCCTATTGCCTTATTCATGAATTAAGTAAATTATGTGTCGAGTACGTGAATTCGCCAGGGCATGGAATTCTTAAACTGTCAACATGACAGTAGAAAAAGTAAATTTAATACTAATGGTTTTATTAGTTATAATTGGAAATAATATAATATTATTATTATTAGGTTAGGTTAGGTTTTGTAATTCTGAATTCAGCTGAATGTCCATTTTGAGGTTAGCTAACAAGTGTCAACAAACTATCACAAACATACAATCGACCATTACACGATTGATACCCAAGCACGAATCGAATCGCGAAAATACCTTTTAATAAAATTCTTCCGTAATCATATTATAATTCTGCATTTTTTTTGCGCATAGTAAATGGATATGAACGTTATTGTAGTTATTGATTGGTATATTTTTATATTATAATCAATGATATTTGACACATTTTGCTAGTTTGATTAGTTGCAAAAAACACCACTGGAGCACGACCATCTATTTTGACCATAGATAATATACGTGAATTTTGACCAATGCATGAGCATTTGACACATTTAGTTTAGTTGCAAAAAACACCACCGTAGCGCTACTATCTAATTTGTCCAATGCATGAACTAAGCAGAAAAAATACTGCTGAATTCACGCACTCGGCATATATTTTGTCTAATTCATGAATAAGGCAACGGGCTTGCATTTTTCATGATTTAGGCAAAATGTTGTCCATTTCATGTAATAGTCAATATCGCACATTCGGCGTAACATATATAAAACTTAAATATTTGTGTTGTAGAAGTTTCTCGAGCAGTTGCTCGAGAGTAGGTAGGCATTAGATGCGGTGGACAAATGTGATTGCTTGTATGCGTTCATATTCAATATTCGGGATTGTATTTTTAATAATGAGAGCTTTGTTAAAACATTAATAATGAAATTCCCATTGTTTAAAATTTCTTCCGGTATACTCGAATTAGTAGTGAAGTAAAAGTTGCTTTAAAACGCCAACGGGAAAGCCCCGTTTGGGAAAGCGGGAAAATCTCACGCGCAGCGAAAAGAGAAACTGGGGGCAAAGCGAACGAGAGGGGGACATCCATTAGTGCAATGTGTACATACTCGTACTTATAATATGAAAGCAGTAATTATTATTTTACACGCGCCAGAGGACAGCTCGGCTGCGAATACTTTATGGCCATTTTATGGGCAACCCGAAACAACGCGAGCTACTTTACCCCGCGCGCCATGCACCCCCACCACCCCCATTTCTTGTTAAGGTTTTTTATACGTTTTTTTAACATCGCAGATATAACTCCGATGTAGACATATCTGATTCAGTCGCTGGCATAGGAATTTAAAATAGAAAGACTACAACAATATTCTATAGCATAAACAAAAATTTTCCAAATATATTTTTATATGTTGGTGACTATAATTAATAGATAGCTGGAAAATAAGAGTCACATACTAAAAGACTAATCATGTATGGTTTACCTTTAAGTAACCTTAGTCCTTTAAAGGTCTTAATTCAATAGTAAATTGGATTCTTCTGATGATTATAAAAATATTAATAGAAATCTCACCAAATATAATAAAATATAAATAATAAAAACCGATTTAGTTATGATTGGTTCTAAGTTCAGCTTAAATAATTACAAGATAAAAAGAAGTTTTTATATACGTTTTTAAATTTTCTGTTGAATCATATAAACTTGACTTGACTAGCTTAAGCGATCAAAAAAAATGTATTTGATAGAAATAATACTGAAATGTCATTTTGACACTCATATTCATTTCCATAGTAACGCACGTATATATTAATAATTTAGTTGTTATACCTAGCAACCAATAATAGTGGATTGGATTACGGATTTCTTCCGAAATAACTTTTCATGCAAAACAGAATTAACTGAAAATGAATTTAATTCAACTTAAAAATGGCTAAAAGTATTTTTAAAAAATGCATTGGCATCGTGTTTTGATATATTCTAAAAGTTTTAAATGTCTAGCTAGTCGGGAAGTTAGTTAAAAATCGATTGCAAGATTTGTACCTGACAAACAACCACCGGATAAATAAAAACACGACCTAATAAAAACGTTGTAAAAATACTAAAAATTAATATCAGTATTATCCAAGTAGATGGTCTAGGTCAGGGGTTCTCAGCAGCTTTGTGGTCGCAGGTTAATTCGAGAGAGTAAGTGGCGGGGTCAATATTCCGTGGGTAACAATGCTTCTTTTTAATTAAGTTACATACTAATTATCAAAATAAGATAACTATAGATTAAACCTGAAAATGTTACTGTACATTTATTATTATTTTCTATTATTATCAAGAAGAAGATAAAAATCGATATATAATTTGACATTCGATTTATTTAAAAAAAAATATGTAGGTACCTCGTTAAAAATAATAATGGCAGAAAATAAAATATTGCAATGAAATTAGAGTGACCTTTGACAGTGAATTTCTTCGACTAATTTCTTACAATTCGCGATATTATATGACAATATTGCAATACGTAAGTAATCGGCATGATTGGAAATGGTAAGTAGAGGTCAAACCACTCCATGAAGGCCTATATATTACCCACTTACGATTGAACATGATAATTTAATTTATTTATTTTAAATATATTTTTATCTTATGTATATTTAACTTATTTAAAAAAGAGTAAAATAAGATATAAATTTATATTATAAAATTGGGGTTGACGATGGAACATAATTTTACAAGCTTAAATTTGACAATTTTGCCAGAGAAAATATAGTATCACGTGGGTATTTTTATTTTTAGTAAAAATCACAAATTAAAAAAAATGTAAAATATTTTTTTTATTTATTATTGATTTATTATTATTATTTTTTATTATTTATTATTCTCTCGGGGGAGTCTGTAACCCCTAGAGAGCGCGTCTCCAGGTGGCGGATAGGAGAATGCCCTAATCAAGGGTAGGAGAAAAATAAAATATCTCCCGCGGACCAACAGACCTGGCCCTCCAGGTTGGGGGTTGGGCAGAGGGTTAACCACTCTCTCCCGTGAAATCACCAAAGGTTACTAATACTACACAATGCCTCGGACATATGGCAACCGCTTATAGACGACCCGGACCGAAAAATGGACTACGAATAGGATTTTGGAACGTACTTAGCCTATACCGAGCTGGCGCAGCTCAAAACCTAGTGGAAGAACTGTCAAAATATAAGGTCCAAATTACCGCCATCCAGGAAACCCGTTGGCCGGATAGCGGAGAACTTATAGTCGGACAGCATGTTATCTACTATAGCGGAAACACAGAGGGGAAACATGTTTTCGGAACAGGTTTTGTGGTCGCCAGAGAAGTAGCAGATGCTATACTTTCTTTTGAACCCGTAAACGAGCGCATATGTGTGCTCAGAATCAAAGGAAGATGGTTTAATATATCACTTGTGAATGTACATGCCCCGACAGAGACTTCAAAAGAGGCCGAAAAGGATAATTTCTATGATCTCCTTGAAGCGACTTTTGACAGGCTACCGGGACATGATATTAAATGTGTGCTAGGAGACTTCAATGCGAAAATAGGGAAGGAAGCTGTATTCAGACCCTTTATTGGAAAAGAGAGCCTACATGATCATTCTAACGAAAATGGTAAAAAAGTGGCTCTCTTCTGCAGCGCCAAAAACTTAATCGCCCGAAGTACCACTTTTCCTCGTAAAAATATACATAAAGTGACTTGGAATTCAAGGGACAGGAAGACCTTTAACCAGATTGACCATTTTCTAATTGATAGACGACACCAAAAAGCTATTGAAAACATTCGAAGCTACAGAGGCGCTGACTGTGATACGGACCACAACTTATCGATAGCAACCTTTAGGGAAAAACTTAAAAAGACAGCGCACGCAAATGCGAAGACGAGAGTGAAGTACCATATAGAAAAGCTGACAACTCCAAACGGAAGAGATAGCTACAGAAAAGCGTTACAAAACCAAATCGGAAAACTCACCGAAGGAGAAGCCTGGAGTATCGATGAGAGGTGGAAGAGACTAAAAGAAGGAATGGTAAAAGCTGCTGAAGTCTCGATAGGACTGGCACCCAAGAAAGTAAAGTGCCCTTGGTACGACGACACTTGCCGACAAATGGTGGAGGAGAGAAGAGCAGAAAGAGCGCTCTATCTGCAAAATACGCAGAGCGAAGAAGCACAAAAACGATATAGCGAGACGTGCAAAAATGTCCGAAAGCATCTGAGAAAGTGCAAACGAAGCTTCATCAAAAGTAATTTTGAGCAGATGGAAGAAGAAGCAAAACGAAATAAAACTCGATCATTCTTCTCGAAAGTGAGTTTTGAAAAAAGAGGCTTTCAACATAGCACGCTACAAATCAAAGATCAACAGGGTCAGATAGTGGCAAACAAAGAGCAAGTGCTAAACATATGGAAGTCCCATTTTGAAAACTTACTTCAACGCTCTGTACCAGATGAACCTTTGGAATCGCCAGAAATCGCGACAGCAGAACCTCTTATACCGCCACCAAATAAGGCAGAGTTGATGGGAGCACTGAGTTATTTAAAGAATAACAAATCGGCAGGAAACGATAATATTCCATCGGAGCTTCTCAAGCATGGAGGAGAAACCTTTCTTAGTGCCATGCTTGAGCTACTGCAACAAATATGGGAGGAAGAAAAGATCCCTGAAGAATGGAAAGAATCACTGGTCTGTCCTATCTTCAAGAAAGGGGACAAACTCAACTGTGCAAACTACCGTGGCATCTCTCTTCTTCCTACTGCATACAAAGTTCTGTCGAACATTATTCTCGAAAGAATTCTACCATATGCCGAAAACATTCTTGGTGACTACCAATGCGGCTTTAGACGAAACCGCAGTACTACCGATCAAATCTTTACACTGCGCCAAATCTTTGAAAAGAAATGGGAATACGCCCAAGATGTACACTGTCTCTTTGTAGATTTTAAAACCACATATGACTCTATTGATAGAGAAGCTCTCTGGAATATATTGAAAGAATTTGAAATACCGTCAAAACTTATAAATATAATAAAAGTATGCATGGACGGATCCAGAAGTAGAATTCATATGCAAGGTAGTATATCAGAATCTTTTGAGGTGACAGCAGGACTAAAACAAGGCGACTCCTTATCACCCATGCTGTTCAACTTAGCTTTAGAGAAAGCCGTTAGAGAAGCTCTGAAAGCAGAAGGTGGAGTTACCTTGAATGGGTCCCATAAAATATTGGGCTACGCAGATGATTTGGTGGTGCTCGGAGAATCTGAAGAAGAAGTCAGAGATATTTTCACTCCTCTGGAGGACACAGCGAAAAGGTTGAACCTACGAGTAAATGTGGGAAAGACCAAGTATTTGAAAATGACAAGAGGCATTGAACCCTCTGGAAACATTGGAATAAGAAACTCCTCGTTCGAGAGAACCTCTCTCTTCAAGTACTTGGGCTCCAACATTACCTCTAAAAATGAAATGTCCCTAGAGCTCTCTGACCGACTGAGAAGTGGAAATGCAGCGTACTTCGCGCTGAGTCGTCTGTTCAGGTCCAAAATGCTGTCCATCAAAACGAAATTCCGGGTGTATAACGTGGTCATCAAGCCAATCGTCATGTATGGATGTGAAACGTGGGGTTTAACAGAAAAACAAGAAAAGGCGCTCCAAGTGTTTGAAAACCGAATCCTCCGGAGAATACTTGGACCCGTCAATGAGAACCACCGGTGGCGCATCCGCACAAACGCTGAGCTCTTCGACCGATACCAACCTAGAATCACTAATATTCTGAGGTCAAGAAGGCTCAGATGGGCGGGCCACGTTGTACGATCTGAAAGATCTAGAACTCTCTATAGGATTTACAAAGGCACACCAGTTGGCACTCGACCTCTTGGCCGCCCTCGACGGAGATGGGCGGACAACATTCAAAGGGATGCGGAAAGGCTGGGGATAGTCAACTGGGAAGAGAGAGCGCTGGACAGAGATTCCTGGAGAAACGTTGTGCAGTCGGCCATGGACCTGAACGGCCCCTAGCGCCAGTTTAATAATAATAATTATTGATTTATTAATATTAAGTATTTAACAATGGGCTCAATCGAACATCTCTAATTCGGTACTTACCATATTTCATCGTTTAAAAGACCCATATTTTTTATATTTTGTTGTTTCTTAATTTAGTGCATCTTAGAATCGCTGTCAAAAAATGTTCCAGTCGATTAACCAATGCACCAACTGGCCATTACTCCATCTCAGGATGTCAAAACCATATCAGGATGAAAATCAACGAATTGCATAAATCGGACACTGAATCCAAAGAAATTTCGGTACTGTTCGGTTATCAGGAATACAGCGGAAAACACATTTTGAAAATAGCCGATAAACTGGATTATTTGTTAGGTTTACCTAACCAAACCTAACCTAACATAATCTAACATAACCCAACCTAACCTAAACTAACCCAAACTAACAAATAATCCAGTATATCGGGTATTTTTAAAATGTGTTTTCCGCTGTATTCCTGATAACCGAACAGTACCGAAATTTCAAATTATTATTGTGATACTGCTGCAGAAAATACAAAAAGATATATTGTAAATTATTCCACTGTAATTGTATGATTATAACAAAGCCTTTATGGTTTTTCTTATTGTTGGTATTTAAAAATATGTGTACGATTTATAATCAATAGCGTCTTATAATTGATAAAATATGGTAACATTCGATATTTTACCAATTTTGTACAATGTAAAATTATTTTTTAGTTTTTTTTCGCTGCTCACTATATAAAACATCATTCCTTGATTATTACCTCAATTTTAACGAAACGAGAAACAATAAGCAAATTGCACCCAGCGGTGCGAATTGTTTCTACTTATATTCCGTGTAGAAGGCAAAGAGTTTATGTTTTAATTACGATATTAAAATGTTCCTGACTTTGTATCTAAATGTGTGCATGCGTTCTAACGACGCTGAATCCACGCACGTGCAACGTCATATTGCCGAAATTATTTACGTACTTATATTGTTATACGCGCGTGCTTCGAATAAAAAAAAAACGGATTACAGTTTCATCTAATCCGTTTTTGCGATTATCAATAATTAATATATCGTTGACATAAGCCATGTAAATTGTATATAAAAATACATTCATATAATTTAAATGGTAATACAACCTGACATAAAATCGCTTTAGTCAAAATAGTTCACATGTATACTACAGAGTCCCCGATAGAACCTGAAACTCTCGCTATCAAAAATTCTTTCGAGTCAGCAATATAATATTTTAAATTCAATTCTAAAACTATTACCTAACTGTATTTAACAAAGAATTTTTACTACGACTAAAAGGAGTATTAAGATTTTTTCTATAAAAAAAATTCATGCAATTTCTATTAAGTATTTAAAAACAACATAATCTTGAAAAATCTCAGAACCATAGATACCTTACAAAAATCCTATAAAAAATTTACCGCGTGGGATTCTAACTCATCCTTTAAGTTTAGGCTATCGATCCATATATGACGCATGCGATTTAATTCCAATAAAAAGTTATAGAATGTCTTTCAGTATGCTTTTGATGTTTTTTTAAATCATGTATTTTTGATAATAATAAGCGATCTTTCTTAAATCTTGTGTATTGAATGTATTGTATTGTATTGTAATGTACTTAATAATAATAAAAAATAATCATTAATCATAGCAAAAAAGTATTTTGTATGTTGGCACAATATTACAAGATGGCGGCTTTAAAATCTTTTTTATAACCGCTAATATATTGGCAGCCTTTCGATGTTTCTTTATTCTATACGCCACTTTATATGATTAAATATGCAATACTATTTAAAATAATAATGGTTCGATAAATTGAGATTTGTACCTATTATAATCTCAATGCTTTAGTTCCTGTACAAGTCGACGATGTTACATACCTATTCGAAATGGTCAATATATTGTGTAGTGGTAGTAAAAAAAATATATTGGCAACAATTGTACATCTAATGATGTATGGAATTGACTGCATCTAAAATTGTGTTGAAATGGTTGCAATGCATAGTATGCATGGTAATTGTGTGAAGTTTGCCACAAATTGATATCAAACGCATAATACAATTAATTTAAACATTCGTCTGCGGTCTATTTTTCAGTTGCACATCCATATTATTTAATATCCGTCATCAAACCTATTTAAACTATCTACTTACCTATATTGTAAGTATTTAGTAAGATAGTTGTATTAGAGGTCGATATGCTGCTAAATAGCTCTTCATATATTAACAGACTTAAGTTTATACGAGAATGGTTAAAAACTACTCTCTTAACTCTTTGTATTATTGCTTTGAATCAAATACACCTTGAAAGGTACCACAGATATTTGAGGCAGTTACGTCGAGTAAAGTTTTACGTGTGACCCATGTGGCTTTGGAATTGGAGCATGGCCACTATTATATTGTGAGAAAGTAAGTATTCAATTTAATATTTATTTCTAGTATATACCTACGTTTTTGAGGTTTTTCAAAGTAAAAAAAACACTCGATTCGATCAAAGTTTCGAATAGAAAAAATAAAAATATTGAATTTTATTTGTTTGGTTTTAGTGAGACTTTCTTCTTCTATTAACCACTTTGTTCGGTACAATGATTAAAAATGGTCTAAAAAGAAAATTGTCGTATAATTATTAATAGGTTAGTAGTTGAACTTATTAGGTAAGTATGCATTTAAATTAACCTAAAACTTCAAATTATACTGTTATATCCAAGGAGTATTTTTGAGTTTTAATTACAAACTATGCGAATGCCATCGTTCAGTATCGGAGCATACTCTGGACAGAATGAAAATTTATCCGGAATTTTGAATAATAAAACAAGGACACGACTCTGGCGTAAAACTAACGAGGCTGGCAGGTTGGCCAGACTGGCACACGAGCTTTCTCGCGAACTGTACGCTTTGCCCTGAAAACTTTAAGCTTTTCCTACGGCTCTCAAATTGCAGAAAAACAATGTAAGATGTCATACATCCTCATTCATTGTAAAAGTATACAAGTAACAAATTATATTTTCCACTAAAGGTATAAATTGAATCTAAATTTCACTTATTTCAGTCAGACGTGTACACCATCGCAGCTATTCTTAACATTTAACACTTTAGCATGTTTCCGTTATTTTCATTGGTCCAAATTAACACGGTCGATGGTTATTGACAATAATTAGTAAATTCGTAATACGGCGAAAATTTAAGTTTGTAGAGATGCGTTTGAAATATGTCTCTATTCGGTCAAATTCGAGTATATTCGTGTCGGCGTATTTGTGTTGGTTCCACCCAAACCTCAAAATGCTCGAAATTTTAATCGAAATCTCAAGCATACCATAACCTACAATTGTATTAGTCATTTCATTACAGCATGTAGTATGTTACTACTAGTCACTCGATATTTCACAGCTCGCGGGGATCTATAAATTAAGGCGGCGGCCGTGACGTAAATACTTTTTAAAACAGTTGCATCTTGCATTTCAATTCTCAATATGTAATTGACGTACTCTATCTCGCCCTAAAAGTTAACACAGCCAAGAGAGGGGCTGTTTAAAGATAGCTCTTTTTAACAGTCGGTTAACTTATTGTAATACTTAACTGCCTGAATAAATAAAGTGATAAATATGATTTATTTATCACATTTGGCTCTTTTTGGATGATATGTTAGAGTAATATGTTAGAGTACCTACCCTCGCATGAATAATGTATCAAATTTTGAATATAGATTTACAACTAATTTTCAATTGTCTTTTAAACAAATTTTGTAATATACATCTTATTACTTTATAAGACACAACTACGGTTGTTGTAAAATATATATTTATTATCAGAAATTTGATATTTTGGTTAAAAAATGGACACAGCAATAATGTATAGGGCTCTTTGGCTCCTGGCTCATTTTTGAGTCTATTATTTTGTTAACCCTACCCGTAGTGATTGCTCGGTGAACAGTTTATTTTTCAAATTTGAATGTACAATATTTTATTTTGCCCTTAAGTTTAGTCTATCAAAATCAATCGATATATATTTTCACTTGTAATAAACAGATTACTACAAATGAAAGTGACGGAGAAATAAACTCTACCTGCGTTTTCATAACAATAAGGGTAAATCTACATATCGTTCTTACGTATTTACCTACTTAAAATAGAACTCTAAAGATTTTTGTCAAATGTATATAATATTAATTTCTGGAAAAGTATCCGTATATCTTTTCAGATATTGTATGGAATGGTGTATCCTGTAGATATTATATCAATAGTCACATCTCAAATAACCTAAAGTAGTTTTTTTCGTATTTAAATATCAATATTATGTTAAGAAACACTGACATTTAACACTGTGTGCACGACACTGATGTCGTAGAATGCTAATGACAAGTTTAATAACACACTAAAATGTCAAGTTGTTTATCCCACCCCTCTGCCGCCACCCCTGCAAGTGTTCAGCGTGTGTACTAGGCATCACCCCTGGGTGCAGGAGGTGCCCAAAAGCCTGTAAAATTATACGCGCCTTTACTAACAATAAAATTTAAGATACAAACCTCGACTATGTTACTGTGTCACTCATATTCTTAAATGTTTTTTTTTTATTAAATCATCAATTGGTTTCGATACACTGCTAAATTGTAACTTTTTAGCCATATAACTCGAATCTATCTTGTTGATCTAAGAGAGTTTTACCACAAATATGATAGAGTTTTTCAGAGATAATAATTTAATACTTTCATGTTATTCTTCTTATTTTCGTACAATTTCCGTTATCGAACATCGGCGCTGAGTTCAGCCATTTTCTCGCTGTCCATCGCTGAATGAGAATTTAGTACTGTGCTTAAACCAGTCTCTGAAGTTCTTGAGTAAGGACGTTCATCTTCTACCAGAGCCTCGCTTACCAGAGATCTTCTTTTCAATGTTAAGATGCTGAAAATGACATATCTCGGGATACCGCTAACGTAGCCAAAGTATGCCAATACCTGTTTTTATTTCTTTTTGGTTTTTCAACCTCAATTTTCGGTTGATACAGAATATGCGTATGTACACCTACATTTCAAAAGCTTTGAGTTTTCTGAGCGCTGTTTCTGTGAGTTCTCACACCTTTACTCCATAGAATAGGACTCAAAAGACATAGCATCAGCTAACCATTCTCATTCCGAATCCCAGATGTAGGTCGTGGCTACATAGTATTTTTCTCAGTTGAGCAAAAGCACTCCTGGATTTCTCAATTCGTCATTTCAGTTAAGTGGTATGATATTAAAAATAATAAATACGTTCATCGCAAGACTGTATTCATGATCCATTTCATTTGATACGCAAAGATATTTAAATAATCATCTTTCCAAGAATTTGTTTAAAAAAACAGTCACCATTTTCTGGATGTATTGTGTGAACGAAGGAAATTAATATTATAGAATTTAATTAAATTTCTGAATGTCTTTCACCTAGATTAAATTTATAATTATTATT
The DNA here is from genome assembly GCF_057557595.1 of Rhyacophila brunnea. Lineage (NCBI taxonomy): Eukaryota > Metazoa > Arthropoda > Insecta > Trichoptera > Rhyacophilidae > Rhyacophila > Rhyacophila brunnea. Next base: position 28,855,970 of record NW_028233350.1, read on the forward strand.
GAGAATGAATCATATTATATTTACATATAAGGCCACCCATACTCCAAATTATAATTATTATATCTAAAACGCGTTAGATAACAGCGTATTATTCCTTATTAATTAACCAAAGTGCCATTTCGGTTTACCCGGCTAAAGTTTGAACTAAACAAATTATTATTTGATAATACGATAATTTTCAAGGGATTTGCGAGCTTGTGGATAATTGGAGGCATTTCAATTGCACTCAACTAATTAGATTATTTATTTGAAATATTGCCTCAGGGTTATAATATTGTGGTAATTGAATTGATCTTGAACCACATTCGAGCTTTCGTGTGTAGTTTTTAAGGGACAGGCAAAACTTATTAAAAATTTATTTACTGATTATATCAGAAAATAAATAATTTATTTTTTTCATGTTTTCTCTTCACTTTACATTAGTTTATAATACATTTATGGTACATATACTTTAAAAAATATGTTTTATGTTGTTAAAAGTAATCATCACAATAAAATATAAAAACTGTCTTTATTTTTGCATATTTTTGTTTTAAAAATATGTGTAATTAATATATTTTTTTACAATATTTACTAATAGTGTTTTTTTATATTTTTGCAGGTAAGAACAATTCACTTGTTTGAAAATGGAGACGTTTGGTTTTAATTTGTAAGTATACTTTTAAAACTTTCTTTTGTTTGAATTGTTCATTCCACTACTTGAAATTGACTTTTTTTCACACAAATTGTTGTCATGGTTATCGTATTTTCTTTACCAGATCTTAAAATATAAAATATACGCTAAAAAAACATTTTATAATGAATCTGCTTCGAGAATATCTGTTTTTTTTTATTAAACAGCGAACATCATTGTAAAATTTTATATCGGAAAATATTGTACTATCTGATTTTTTCCGGCCCCGAAAATTGTTTACACGATTTTTTGCGCCCGTGAAAATATTTTCCGAAAAATGTTACGCTATTCCCGGTAGACTATTAGACGTGTAAAGAGTAGCTAGTCACTTTTTTTCTCTTTCTCTCGCAAAGCATACAAAAAAGTCGTTCGACTCTTCGGCGAACACTAATTGGGCCTAAGTGGCAATTTTTTATCGTCTGCCACTCATAGCATCGCCTTGTTTACCATATAAAATTATAAATAGTGAGATATTTAATTTAATTTAATTTAGATTTACAGTCTTGATACAGTTTTGTAAATGTACAAGGTAATTCAGTTAACAATATATCATATTTTTAGTACAAAGAAAGCTATATTTTCAATCTTTACTGAACCTGCATATAATCTGAAGCCTCATTATTTATATTTATTATTCTGATGGATCAAAAGTGCAACGAAATTAAGGTTTAGTTTCAAATGGCATTATCATACGTACACTCAAATATATTCCTCTTTTATTGACAACTGTTGCCTGAGATCTGTACACTTACTTTAATTAGGTATACTAACATATTATGATGTTTTGATAATATTTACAGTTTTTTTTAAATATGAATTCTGAATTCGATTTTCATTTAGTAAGCACCGGGTATCTATAAAGTTAGAGGTGGGGATTCTGATAATCAAAAAAAAAATCCAATTTTCCGAATAAATACTTCAAACAGCTCCTAAAATGTATTAGTGTACCAATCCCTCATAATTGTTATCATTTATCTACGCTTTTATATATTCCCCATTAAATTATGATACTGTTTTTATAACCTTGATTATCTTTTATTAAAATATACTTTCAAGTCTTCTTATTTTGGTGTCGACTTTTATTAAAGGTCAGCAACCAAATCGCAGAACATCCCCTCATCCTGGGTCAGTCTTATCAGATCACCAACGCCGTGGACATTGAACCATTTAAGTTTGTCTTTATTATCTAATCATTGTCTACCAATATTATTCATTTAGTTTAAATATTTTTTTTATTGGATGACGATACATCCAAGTTCCAAAACCTTTTAACTTCTGAATCATATTTTATATATTGTACAAGTTTATCACTTATCTTTACTATACGTTTGATGAGCACTGAACTGACAACAATATTAATGTCTATAGATGGAATATACGAGTACAATCGATGAAATTGTTCGCAGAACAAAGCTGGACAGGTGTACTTTTGTTCGCCTGAATAATATTTTTAAAAGTGACATGCTACTTATAATGCCTAAAACGCAACAAATCTTAACTTCCCGTAATCACACATGGGTGGCAAAACACGAACTTTCGCTAAAAGAGCAATCCAAAAACGCAAAGTAACACAGGGTAGAATAACGAGGTGAAGACTACATAACGCTTAAGAAAAAAAAGGAATAGGTGGATAAGGGAACAATCAAGCGTATGCTATTTAATGTGAAGCTTTCAGTATATTATTGATCATTATATCTATTTTTAATGTATCAAATTATTCGACCGCAATAATAAATTCCCAGCGACTCATATACCGGTAAACAACTGTTAACCTGTGTCAGCAGATTGATTGGCGATAAATACAGTATCGCAATGGAAAATTAGTCTACTATCTATTCCCATAGTATCATATTATATTATGACTATAATAATAAACAAAATTCACAGCTACTCGTATTTAAACCGCTGACTCGTTCAATATAATTATGTACTGGAATATAATGTTTAGATATTACTTTTGACTGTATAAATTACGAATACTGATTTATCAAAATGTCACTCGAATCTAAGTACCTGGCTCGTAACTATCTCAGTACGTAGTATGTACTGTCATTGTATTTATACTATCGTACCGACCGTTACGTTGCAAATAAAACTCGCTCATGCATACATCTTCGACTTCTTCATCATCATCCTCAACACCATAACCCACACAAACACCACAAATGTAACATAAATTGCTTTAAACCTACAATGGAAACGGGCAGGATATAATATGGGTTGAAGAAAAGACAATCGGTGATCAAATCCGCCACCGAATTTCGTCTATCTAGAGGCCGCTAAACAGATGAAATAGTTAATTTCTGCAGAAGTGCAATGATGCAAGATGCCAATGCAACTTACAGAATCTAGAGAAATGGACTCAGCTAAATATTACTTTCATCTAGCAGTGAATTGGTACACTCTGATGTTACTTGCTGAAAAACTATAATATACCTACATATCATGCTTATAAATTACAGTGTCATAAAATAAATTTACTACACTTTTTTCCCTAATAGTGTTGAAAGACATATTCCAACAGTGTATACCTTAAAAAAACACGTGAAAACCCCTTCACCGTCCAGAAGTCGCATTAACCTTCCATTGTGACTGACTATAATGGACCCCAACTGCCATCTAAGTTCTACAATGGCCCGAGAAAGGGTAATGATTCTTTTTGCAACTTATTCTCGACGTCTTAAGAAAGAGTACCCGACCCACCCCAATATTCTGCGCCTTGTCGGTTTTCTTTATACTCCCCTGTCGGTTATTCGAGAATTTGAGTACCTGGTTTTATTGTATCTTCGCTTGGTATTTTACGAGAATGAAAATAAAACTATAATACATGAAAATCTATCTAAGTAAAAATATTTCAAACGAATTTTGTTATTTATTTTTAAAACTATTCATACCAAGGATATGGCAACCCTGGCGTAACTTTTGTCCCATTTTTTTTAAAGTACCGATGGTTGATCTTTTTATCCGTATGTTCAATTAATTATGATGAAGCTGTTTTCTGAATATATCACGCTTTTAACTGCATGGGTAAATAACTTCAAATAAATTTTAATTTCAGTGGTGAATATCGCCTGTAGTTGAAATTAAATTAAATTGAAAATATTTGAATTATTGAAAGAAAAAAAAACACTTGTAATAGCATATTATGCTTCGTATAAAGATGATCTAACATACGCTTTTCTAACTGGTTGAGTATTTAGATATCTGAAAAATGGTGTCAACTCTAATGATATCATGTTATAGTATAGGCACTGGAATCATTCTATAATGGTAGCACGGATTCTCTAAAAGTGGTTGGAAATTGTATTGGTACCGTTTGCTAGCATTGAAACAGCCATTTTATCAATACACCTGCATATCACACATGGTGCTATTGTAGAATGATTCCTGTATTTAAATGACATCGTGCCAGTTTTAAATTTTAACTATAACTCATTCACTTTATTTTACATGCGGTTTACCTCCACACCAAACTATTTTCTCTTGACTCAAAAACCAAATTACCTATGCAATACTCAAAATAAGTGTTATAGCTTGATGACTTTTAGTAAGGGATTTCGGACCCATTGATTCCTGAATATAGTAAAGTTATATGTTTAATTTGTTATAACTTTGGTAAATTCCTTCTCTTTTCCGAGTAATTAATATAGTCATATCATTTATATAATTGTATAGTAATGTCAGTTTTTTTTTGTATAAACATCTAGAAATTAATATCTATTTGTATATCAAACAGAAGAAGTGTGCATTGATAAGATTTGAGTTCAAATTTAAGCTGAGTCTATAAGAATATTGTTTTTTATTTATTCAGTATTGATGAATTTATATCTATAATATTTTCTCAGCATTTTACAACCCCCACCTCCTTATGAATAATGATTATCAATTTTAAAAAAATCGGTGTGTATACATATGTACGCGCGTTAGAAGTTATACTTCTTTGGCATAACAAAATAAAATAATCCCACACCGCGTTAGTCAAAATTCACATCAACAAAAAATATTCAAACAGTTATAAAATAGTTTTCACATTACCTAACTAAATGTAATACCAAACAAAAGTCACGTACCTATCACACTTAAAAATATCAAGCTTAGTTTTAATAGGTAATCACATATAAAAAGGAGTAGGTACAATTCACAACGCTAAAGAATATTTTTCACCAAGCAAAATAATCCATGCTCCATATTCTATGGTCACTATGGTCGGCTATGATCACATCATTGCGCGAGACGTCATGTTTCCGATCTGTTAAATAATAAAGTATGATATAAGATAGAATTTACGTTTTAATAGACCCATATCAATAAAAAAATGAATAAAGGAGGGCCTCTTATTGAAGTGCCGCTGGTTTATTTCTAGACACTTTAACTTATATCACTAAATATCTTTTTTAAGTATTTCTCGTTGTTTTTATTTTATTTTGGCCATCATAAATTCGTTTCCTAGACAACGGAACAATTCGTCGTACATATAATAATAAATTCGCTGCCTAGGTAACGGAATAATTCTAAACTATAATATTATACTGTATAATCGTCACGATTGCATTATCATACTGTGGCGTAAAGGCAGCGCGTTCGGCTGATAACCGAACAATAGTGGTTCGTATCCAATCGAGTGCAATTTTTTCGTGCGAAAAAATAAATTATGTGTTACATGTCACACGCCAAAAATACACTCTGATCTGATTTTCCAAACGCGCCTAAAGAAGTATAACTTGAATAACTTGAATTACTAGCAACCAATTTTCCAAAAATAAACATTTCCATACAAAACCCGTGTAATAACATAGACTAATCTGCACCGGACTTCGGCACAGAGTCAACGTAAATCTTAATAAATGTCTCTTCCACGTGTACTTAAAAGTTAAGATGAAAATAAATAATAAATAAATTTAAAAAAAACTGAGCAGCCTCAAAATGTATAATTTTGTAAACTTTTTATTACAATGAACAAAAGATAGTCATAATTAATAAAATTATTCAAACTATTAAATATATATTTCGATCAATATGTTTCCACACAGCATGTAGTTCACATGTATAAAACCTTTCAATCTGTGTGACCTATATAGAAATAAATTATACCATATTGTGTCTGGAAGATAGCATTACTTATAATATTTTAATGTGATTTTGATTGAAATTTAACAGGACATCCCCAGGCAATTGTGATTTAGTAATCAGATTACTATGCTCTTCCATTCACAGAATACTCGCAGAGAGAAGAAAAAAAGAAATAAAAATCTTTGACTCGATCGCCCTTTAAAAAGGAAAAAAAATAATACTCGTAATTCATTCTCGTAGCAGTTGAGTTGATTTTATAAGATTAAGAAGACCCCTAATAATTTTACTCTTCAAATACTGAGGGAAAAATTAACTTCCTTGCCTTGTTAGAGTCATGGAATAGAAATGGTCAACGTTTTTCATTAGTATTTTATTTTTTACATGAATGCGATGAAGCAAAAAATGTGCACATGTCTTATAAGCATTATTACAATTTTTAATCGAAGTCAAAAATCGTTGACAGATTTATAAAACAAATGAAAATATTTTTGCTGTCGTTAATTAGTTTTAGAAATCTATTGAAATGTGAAACAATCATATTATATTTATTTGATTGTTGATTCAAATTATGTATTAAGTAAAAAGTATTAACATTTTTGTCACATGCCTTTTGATAAAGTTATCAGCTCGTTGTAATGTTAATTATAATTTTTCTAGGGTAAGAATGAACCCTACCGCCATACGAGTAAATGAATGAATGAATGAATTTCTCAATCTTATATCTATGAAAAATTGCGGTACTTGCCTATTGTTAGCGTATTGAAATGACGTAGTTTGTGACTTTTATTGAACACTAAACTGCGTCAAAATTATTTATTTGAATGGGAAAGAATCTCTAATGCTTGAGAAAATTACATATTAAGATGTATTGTAACCTCGCTGGTATTCGAACCCAGAACCTCCGGTATGAAAATTTAATGCCTTACGTAATTTACCTATCTACTACTTAGGTGGCGTGATGGTATAGTGATATATATATATATATATATATTTTTTTACGAATATACTAATATAGGTAGGTAGTACGATTGCTCAAAGCATAATGGGAAGGACGCTGTAGTGTTATGTTAACTACTCATTCGAACTCGGCGATAGAGACAGACAACAGCGACATGCGACACTACTGCATCGAGATGTGGTATCGTATGTTTATGTAAGCAGGCTCAAACGGCTATATTTAGAAGAATGGAGTGACATCCGGACCAAACATACTGCGTATTATAGTAAAACTGGAATCGCATTAATCAAACTAAAGGTGATTACGGATAGCAGTCATTGGAAAGCTGGCGTGACCAAAACTAAATACTAAACGTTCTTTTTTCTATTTTTTTCCATAAATATATTGTCAACTGATGATTACTTAATTTTTAGTTTTATTCGACCATTGTATAGTAGGTTCTTTGGTTTACCACAACTGTCAAAGAGAAACGCTAGCCTACCTTAAACCCGCCTTGTTTAAGCGAGGATTATTATTTTCCTTGTTTGAGGTATTTCTTATTACAATAAAAAGTTCATACTTGTGCTTCTAACTAAGCTTATTATGATTTCTTTACAGATCAGGAAAACTTTCATTAAAATATTAGCGTTTATAAGACACATGAAAGCGCTCTCAATTAACAATGGCATAATAGAAAGCATGGGTCATGGGTTTGAACCATTCATCTGGTAAATTTACATATTTCTTTTACAAATATGAACAAATTAAATTACTAACAAACATTTTCTTTAAAACAAAAATAATTAAGAAGCCTTTTGGTGAGGTGGCCTATAGATGTATAATATTTTAAGCCATCTGATATGTCTCAATAACAATTGCCAATCTTTTTTTGTTTGGTGAAACTCTTGACATGTTTTTTTTTAAATCTCGTAGAATTTTTACCTTGTTGACACATTATGGTGCAGAGAGGCAAATTTAAAAATACAGCTGAAATGCTAGTTTTAGTCTGAAATTGTATGTCAATTCAATTCAATTGAGGAGATCATACATATAAAATCTTTAAAATGCCATACACATTCACAACGTATTAGTGACGCAGGCCAAACATTGTTCATCTTCACGAAATTTATTTTTAAAAGCAGTTTTATCGGTATTGATTCCTTAATTTGTCGCCTCTACGCAATACATGAACTGCACGGATTGGCAATACTAGTAAAGTTATAAAACGATACTTGATTAACTTTGAAATATATATTTATAGTATTTGTTGCCTATGAATGCTTTCAATACATGAACACATTGTCCAAAACGTATGGTCAAGAAAATAAAATACACCTCATAATTAAAAATGTAACTTAGACGTGAAGATATTTTATTTTATTTTTTATTTATGATATGTATTGCACATATCATAAATAAAAAAAAATGTCGTCCCTTACTGGTACAAAAATGAAAAATTCCTCTATGGCGCTATATCTAACCGAGCTAAACTTTCAAAATTCTAAATAACTTACACCAAATCCCGTAGCTCAGCTCGTAAAGTTCCAGTTGAGAATCACTGTAACTAACTGATATATTATTATGTTTTATACCATTTTCAAAAAAAAAAATATTATTAAAAAACCACTCTGCTGTTATTTCAATATTTTCAGTATGTACCTACTAATTATCAGATGTACGAATTACAAAGCTTGAACGTATTGGTATGTCCTCAATATTGTCAAAATAAAAAGAGGATATACCAAAATATAGATAAATAGCAGTGTCCTGCAGTCTATAGATACTTTAAATGCACTGCATCCCCAGAATAAATCGGTATAGTACTTTGTAATAATAGTGTGCATATAATATTTATTATGCAATAATAATATGGTAAATTTTAGCCATCTTTAGGAGTAAAGATTCTATGTTTTTATTATTACGTAATTTTTTTTGAAATATTTCGTACCTACAGGGCTATAACATCGCATAATATACGCCTTCTTACACTGCCTGCCAGTTTCAGTTAGTTACAAGCAAATTTGAGGTATAGGTATGCCAACATATCAACAGTATTCCTGCAAGTAAAAGTCACCGATCGCGTCTGGTAAATATAATAAAATTATAATTACTCATCACTGTTCAAAATAAAGTATTATAATGTGATTACTTGTAATTCATATGCTCCATCTAGGAGTCTATTTGGGAATGAAATATTAATTTTAAACAACATTTTTCTCTCAAATATTATCAAAAATGCATGACTGACTATAATTATTAATAAGTACCAGTCATCGTTTCACTTTTTAACTTGGCGAACTGCTAAGTGATGATTGCGCAATTTCAAACAATCCTTCACATTTTCCGACTGAGTTTTCATTTTTTTCCCTCCCCCGTCCATCCGTTCGTATCCGTACGTCTTATCTTCCCTGCGTAGGTAATTGTAACTCTCGAAACGCTTAAACATCACGAAAGTTGAGAAAATAAATTTAATCTTGCAACGCCCCTATGCCGGAAAACGGAAATCAACCTAGAGCCTGATATTAAACGCAGCTTTTTACGCGCTAGAAATTATATTTTGCTTCGTGAAGCTTTCCTTGGCTGGCTATAATATATCGTATTTGAATATTTAATTGCTGTAGCGTACTAGATAGTTCACAAGATTACTTACTGATAACTAATACTTCAATATGCGGAAAATAAAATTTTATAGATTATTGATTTTTAAATTGGCAAAGCCTTGGTCATTTAATATTATTATTTTGTACAACGTTTTTATTAGGTCGTATTCTTATTTGTCTGGTGGTTGTTTATGCAGTACAAATCTTTCAATCGATTTTTAAATAACTTCCTGACTAGCTAGACATTTGAAACTTTTAGAATATATCAGAACACGATGCCAATGCATTCTTTTAACTTTAACTTTCAGTCATCTTTAAGAAGAATTAAATTCATTTTCAGTTAATTCTGTTTTGTATGAAAAGTTATTTCGGAAAAAAAATCCGTAATCCAATCCACTATTATTGATTGCTAGGGGTCTGGGGTCCTAGCAACTAAATTATTAATATATACTTGCTTTACTATGGAAAACAGTATGAAATTTCAAAATGACATTTCAGTATTATTTCTATGAAGTACAGATTTTTTTGATCGTTTAAGCTAGTCAAGTCAAGTTTATATGATTCAACAGAAAATTTAAAACCATTGTATATAGAAAGTTCTTTTTATCTTATAATTATTATTGTCTTAAACTCATCAGAAAAATTAAAGAGATTATTATGTGTCGAATTAGTTAAAACAAAAAACTTTTACAAGAAATATATTATAAAATAGTCGAAAATATTATTATTTATAACAGTAAATAGTTTTTTTTTAATTCCAATTCAATATAATATTTAATGCATTTATTTAATTTTCCGTCCATATCACCATGAACATCTATGCATTTCTCTAATATAGTAATAATATCCTACTGCATATTGCAGTATTATATAACTATTTGTAAAATAATATTAAAATAATAGTAACATGATAGAGTTACTTAGTTTCTTTGGAAGCAATAGTATCGATTAGGGATTGTCCATATTAGAAGCAACAATAATTTTGTTGAAAACCATATCTATGGTTGGTGGTAAGTACCTATTTTAAACGTACTTTAATAATAAAATAGAAATAAAAACATATTGATATAACAAGCATTAAACTGACGCAGTTCCTTTTCAATACTACAATTAACTATAATACTTTCATCCATTTTTTTAGAATTTGACAGTGAAACTTTTCATATTGTAATTCTAACTGGTAAATGCTAACACAGTGTAAATAAATTAGTACTTACCTTCTATTTTATTTTTAAAAAGTGTCAAAATGGTTTTATAAACTTTTTGTATGAATTTTTGTTTGAATGTACGAATATGAGTTGTAGGTTAATTGAAATACTTGATTTTTCTATTTGTTTGTTCAACATCTAATAAATTCAAACCGATAGGTTATTCCGTAAGTGCTAGTAATAATAAGGTCACCAGCAAAATATGCCTCGGCTATGGTTACGTTTCACAAGAGTCAATAATGAAATCAATATAATCCAATTTCCGGACGTTTTTCCATTTTAGTTTTCACATTTTCTCTTCTCCGCGGTCGCCGGCGAGTCTTGCATATTAAAAAAAAGTCACTTTAACCAACTTTACTTACTCGGTCGGAATCAGAATCCAAGGTTTATTCAATTATTATATTGAAATGAAAGATAAAACCAAAGCCTCGGATATTAATGTTACAGAAGAGTAGAATGTTGATAGCTTAATTTAAAGATGTAATATCTAATATATTAGTGACAAAATGTTACGTTATATATTAATATTGACTGTATAATTCAATAAATAATGAATTGATTGGCATATAATATAATAATTTTTCAATTATTTTGTTGAATGACATGAACAGCAATAATTATTACTAAATCTAAAACGTTCACAGCATTATATATATACGAGAAAATTGCGTCGAATAATATATATTGTATTCTATAAAACTTATGTATTATTATTTTGGTTGTTACAAACATGTACATATTTTATCACCAAAATTAGACGTTATGTAATGTTATAATTAATTATTGGCCTAATGGACCACAATCAGTACCTACCTACCTATCAGATAACATTTTTTTTGACCATGTCCGATTCCAAAAAGATTAGCCTATAATTATTGGCAATAAAATATTTGAAGAACTACGATCAGAGTATGTCGGTCTGCTGTAAATATTAAGATCATGCTTTTATAATATACATAAAAATCCATATGACACCCACGGTGGCCGCGCGGCGTAAGCGTTGGACTATAACGTATCTATGATCCTATTAGGATCGGACATGGTCGAAAAAAAAATATTTATATCAAGATTTCGACACCTCCTACGTAGAGTATTGTAACTTCAAAATCGCAACTTTACAGGAGAGCGGTTTAAAGACACAAAAGCTTGGTGTAAGTCGACCTTTTGAATGTTTTGCACCAAATTTGGGATGTTTATTGTCAATCATAAATAGATTTGTTTTGCATTAAAGGATATCTAATATTTTTTGTGGTTTATCAGAAAATGCAGTTACAACACTACACTGCGGAAAAGAATTTGTTCGAAATATTGTATAAAGCACATACAATAGTTTACGGCGGAACCTCTTACATGCATTTAGTTGTATGTGATACTTATTATAATTTACGTCGCCATGGTGTTGGTGAAATATATTGTATATGCTAGATACAATTCTTCACTTAGGATTTTTTGCGTATTTAAAATCATAATTCGGTAATAACAATAATTAAAAGTTATGGTATGGGTCATCAGGTACGTTGGAAAAAATATTCTCTATATAAAATTGCTTTTATTATTATTTTGTAAAACATAAAATAAATTTAAGACTTTCATGACGTGATAAAACTTAAACATACAGAAAAAAATAGAGAAGAAACAATTTCAATCAAAAATCCATATCAAGGAAATATGTAAATATTGAAATAAATTTAAAAGAAAAATTACAATCACTTCAAACCAACGTTCTTACGAATAATTGGTACAATAATTTATCAAATATCAAAGTAAAATCAGACATGGGAATAACAATGGGTGATTAGGTGGAAGGGTGTAAGGCTGGTAAGGTGAAAGGCTTCAGGTTAGAATATACGTGAAATTGGAAAGAAAATCATTTTGCAACTATATTTTTAGTTTGGAACTAATTTTCAATTATATGATGCGAAAAAAGAAGCATGCAAAATTTAAACATACAACCACAAAGAAATTTTTTACACTGACATATTGATTATTAAGCTGATTTTGTTTTCATCCTACAAAAACACAATTTGCTATAGATGTTCGTATTCACAAATAATAAAATCAATCTTCCTCAGAAACTGCTGGTGGAATTTCAGTGGTAGGTATTAACAGGTATAAAATTACTGAAAAACTCAAGATAACGCTCAGGAATGATTCCACTATTGCACATATCCAGTAAATCATCTGTCTTAGCTTTTGGAATTGGCAATATTTGTGAATAAAGAACCTTTACCGAAAATGAAGTTTGCTGTGCTGTTGCGTGTGCTAGGTGTTACTTTTCACGATGGTCGAGAAGACAGTGCTGGACAAGTCGCACTTGTAATTAATCTTAAACGGATCATTGTGATTTATATTAATTTGTATTAGTCCATCTATGATATTTTAATAGAGCTCTGAAATCAAACATATCTACGTGATTGATCTCTACCACATCCTCTGGTTTTCCCTCTTGTTTTTCTCACCCAACTAGACAGTACCCTTCTGGAGGTGCAAATATTTGTTTGTTTTTGGAACATCTTTCAATCAGGGCTTGAACGTAGTCCTCTTCATTTTCCGTATGTTTCCTTTCCAAAAATTTGTGCTTTATATTAACATTGTATTTATGGACTACATAAAGTCATGTTAAAGTCATAAACAATGCGATTTCTGTTCTGGCCTATCGAGACATCGATGACAACTCGAGTCCTCATTTGCACGTTTGCCTTCAGCCTCCTGCCATATGTATTATGTAGCCACCTTATATGTAAATTGAAAAACTGTGAAATTGAAAACTGATAATTTACGTTTATAATAAAATATACTCAAATTTCCGTTAAGGGTAGTCAAAACTTTTTGGAAGTCAAAATTCGCAGATAAAATTTTGCCGTGTGATGATTGAACATCATGTTTATCAAATAATTTTAACTGATGAGCAAGGTTCTTGCCATAAACTGGGAGTTACTCCGTGGATGCTACTCGTACTTGTAAGTTTTTGAAAATATGACATTGGTCACACTAGTCCTTTTTAGGGACATAGTGACACAACACAATTTAAAATTTTCATTGTTTATGAATAATTGAGACTGCCTTTCTGTTTGAGCTTTATGTGTGTATGTTATGGGTTCATACCATTAATTATTTATAGTTTAAACAAAGGGGTAAAATCCAGGTCGCCATCTAAGTAAAGTTTGCTTGATCGCTGTCGAACATAATCTGATTCGACCGGTTGGATGGACTTAACATGGTCGGAAACACTGGTATTCATATCATCAGTTAATACAACATTGTAATTGTTGTGTCGACTTCGTTGATCAGGTGTTAAAACGCCAGTTTCATTATCCACCTTGCCCAAAGCAGTGAATACGAATTGGTCACAAATAGAGAATATAGCTAGAAACTTTTTTTGCAGACTTTAACCAGCTCCATGTTATTTTCATTTCTATATTTCGTCACATGATATTTAATGGTAAAACTTCGCCACAACTGAGTTTCAGTAAAAACTCTGCGTTGCTTTTCATTTATCGCTAATTTAGCAAAATATTACCACTTTTATTTCGATCACCCGAAACCTTAACCATTAAAATTGAGGTTTTTTTGAAACAACACGATTATAAAGCATTATAAATCTCATAGTTTATGGTAACAGTACCTCTTGAGGTGATTTTTCACAAAAATAGCTCTATATTTTATAACATATCCAATTACTTTTACTGTTAATATTTTCGAGAAAATGTAGTCTGTTTGTATCAGCAACGCTGGCACGTCTAGTCTCATCATAGTCACAAATAATGCCTAAAAGTTCTATTATCATATTTTAATCAGCACCTGGAAGCAGTTGTGACTCTGTAAAAAGCAAAACAACTAAATAAACATGAATTTATAAAAGTTATCATGCGTATAATATTGTAACTAAAATTGTATGTCGCCGTAGAATATGGTAAGTACTACATACAATTTATTTTACTAAAATAAGCACGATGTAAATTACCATAAGTGATAGATACAATATTTTTTTTCAGTTTTTTCCGACGTAAAATATGGTAAATATTACATACAATAGTAGTTACAAGCAAAAAAACGACGTAGACAATGGTAAGTATAACTTACGATACTTTTTGTTGTCGTACGAGAAAAAGATTAAAAATATTAACTTACTTTGAATCCTAAAGTCACAGTTTCCCTGGGTAGAATTTATTTCGTCAATTGTTATTTTACTATTTTTATCCGTTTCTGTAATATTATACGCTGTACTATTAATTGTCCCATCTGGCCTAATCACACATTTTTGTGCACGCATAGATTTTCTATCAATTTTTGTATTCTTGACACTAAAGTCGTGTAGGGGCGGGCATATTGCGCAATATTTATTGGCATTGTCTAGATCTCTTCATTATGGTATTTAATATTTACCAAACTATACAAAAAATACAATATAACCGAAAGTTCACAGTGATAGCGGTGTGTCACCTCCCGTCCGAAGTGAAGTATCGTAATTAGCAGTAACAATACACCCGCGCGGCAAGATCTCCGCGCGTTTCCCGCGTATAGTGTTGCTAAATACATTACCATACTTTACGTCGGAAAAAATTCAAGAAATTTGAGATACAATAATATGCAATGCTTGAAAATCGCACTTATAATACGAATTTTGAAATTCTGTAAATGGTATCATATGTAATACATACTATGGATACGAAAAATGAAAAAAAGTGAAAAACGTCATTTTGTTAGTTACAATAGTATACGTAGGAGGTGTCGATTTATTACTCCCCCCCCCCCCCTCTTTTATAATGTAAATCTAATACTGTCTTCTGATAAATTTAAACGATTGTAGAATTCGGTTAATTGTCTATCTTAACCATTCAACAAACATAATAATTATCACCCACATACCGAAACCAATATTATGATATTCTTGTTTTAAAATATAATAGTTTCTAAAAAGTACATATAAAAAGACTAACATTATTTATTTAATATATTTAGTGACATTTGTCATTACCTAATTTTAATAAGTTCCCAACAGTTTACAAAGTTCCATTGTTTCTAATGTACTTTACGGTAGTTCTAAGCATTTCAAATTTCCAACACTAGTCTCTATACTTGCTTCTATACTTATTATTAAGGTTTTTACGTTATTTTACAACGTTTTTCTTAGTTCGTACTCTTATTTGTCCGGTGGTTCTTTGTTCGGTACAAATCTTACAATCAATTTTTAACTTTAACTTCCCGACTAGCTAGACATTTGAAACTTTTAGAATATACCAGAACACGAAGCCAATGCATTTTTTTTAATACTTTTAGCCATCGTTAAGGGGGGACATGCTCGTCGAAGGTCAAAATTGAGTTTTTGTTGTATTTTCAAACCATGATCCTGGACACTCCTTAAACGTTGTAGATAATCTATTTATATAATTTTGAAGCCTTATTATCCTTTATAGTTATTTTAAACATTTGATGACTGCATAAAGTATTTTTGTTACATAAAATAGTATTCTTTTAAACCTCTCGCTCTAATGTTTTAGAATATAGTCATATTTCGGTACATAACTGTGCAGTGGTGTTAAGATTTTTTACATTTATTAATTTTTAGATGCATTTATAAAACCATTAGTATAATTTATTACGAGATAATTTTTGTAAAATATTCACGATAAAAAAACATATTGATAATCTCTGTGATCCCAAATTTGACAAGAATTAGGCATTTTATTATTCAAAAAATCGGCAAGATTAACACATTTGAAGATGATTCTAAAGATACTTATTATAAGCTATGTCTTTGACCATTCAAGTGTGATAAAGATCTTATGAATAATGATTGCTTTATAATAATTATTGACCTAAGAATAAGGTAGTGTTTTTTTGAAATACGCCATTTCTTTTATCATTCCCCAGTGGTTAAGCTACAACATACGGCCGTAGCCATAAATTGACAAACTATAATTAAAGTAGGGAGTAAAATTATGTTAACGCGCGTGTTTGAACATGTACCTAACCGAATTTTTTTTAATTTTTTTTTAAACGGTACATGTTCAAACACGCGCGTCAATATCATTTTACTCCCTATTTCAATTATAGTTTGTCAATTTATGGCTACGGCCGTATGTTGTAGCTTAACCGCTGGGGAATGACAAAAGAAATGGCGTATTTCAAAAAAACACTACCTTATTCTTAGGTCAATAATTATTATAAAGCAATCATTATTCATAAGATCTTTATCACACTTGAATGGTCAAAGACATAGCTTATAATGAGTATCTTTAGAATCATCTTCAAATGTGTTAATCTTGCCGATTTTTTGAATAATAAAATGCCTAATTCTTGTCAAATTTGGGATCACAGAGATTATCAATATATTTTTTTATCGTGAATATTTTACAAAAATTATCTCGTAATAAATTATACTAATGGTTTTATAAATGCGTCTAAAAATTAATAAATATAAAAAATCTTAACACCACTGCACAGTTATGTACCGAAATATGATTATATTCTAAAACATTAGAGCGAGAGGTTTAAAAGAATACTATTTTATGTAACAAAAATACTTTATGCAGTCATCAAATGTTTAAAATAATTATAAAGGATAATAAGGCTTCAAAATTATATAAATAGATTATCTACAACGTTTAAGGAGTGTCCAGGATCATGGTTTGAAAATATAATAAAAACTCAATTTTGACCTTCGACGAGCATGTCCCCCCTTAAGTAGAATTGAATTCATTTTCAGTTAATTCTGTTATGTATGAAAAGTTATTTCGACACCATTATTGGCTGTTAAGCGGATGGTCCTAGCAATTAAATTATTAATATATCCGTGCGTTACTATGGAAATCAAAATGACGTTACAAATTTTTTTGATCTTTTAAGCTAGCTAGTTAAGTTTAAATTTTTCAACAGAAAATTTAAAAACGTTGTAAGTATATAAAAAGTTCTTTTTATCTTGTAATTATTTTGTATTCATTTGTTATATAAACGAGGGTTAACTATATGCTGTGCCACTGTTTATTATACTTAATCGGGATTAGTGAGTACACACAATGATTTAAACATTTTAAACAGAATATGTTTGGTGGATATATCTGGCAGCAAAGAACTAGTGGAGGTAGCTAAGGGAGAGTTTCATCCAACAGTGGATGGACTTCAGCTGATGATGATGATAATGGTATTTATTTGATATACAGTACCCCATTTAAAAGAAAGATTGCGAAATTTTTATTATTTGTCACGTTTAAAAATAGTAAGCGTTTTATTTAATTTAGATAACTACAAACACGTATGTTTTTATTGCATAATTAAAATTGACAGTATTTATGCAAATTGGGTTGTTTTTATTCCACGTTCCGGTGTTTTGAGGGGATTAAGCGAAATTATATGAAACCCTGAACGCTTTCCTGAATTAATGCTAAAATAATTTCATCGCTATCGTGTTTTGTTCACGAGCTTTATATTATTTAACTTATTTTTGTTGTCGTTTAGTGAAAGCTCGCATTATAATCGGTTGCAGTCTGAAATATTATCATTAAATTTAATTCTTAACAACTTATCTTAACCATTTCACATTATTAGCTTATTATAATAATAATTTAATAGTTATAAATAATCTACAAAAATAATCCCTGTATGTAACATAACTATTAGTATTTTCCACACTCAATAGACATTCATCGCATAATCATAATTTTTGCAAGAGGTCATCAATGTAGATAAAACTACAACTGATCGACAAGATATTGAAGATGCCTTCTGTGACTTTTGTGAGGGAGTAGGATCATGGCCCCCACAAAGGGGGGGGCTGACAGGGCTCTAGCCTAGGGGCCCGATCCCCGGAAGAGCCCAGCGTGGCGAATCGACCAGATAAGTGATTTAAACACACCAAAAATTCTCTCGAATAGTAAAAAAAGTCGCTTTTTATCTTTAATATTAGTATTATTTAAAATTATGTGGTTGTACGATACAATATTTGATTGTGCATAGATACTCGACAACTCCATAATTCAAATACATGAATTCAAATATACAAAAAACACTAAATGTAGGTACACATTAATTTTACCGCGTACACCATTTGGAAAACGCTACTGTAGAGCATCACACTGCATTTATCTTTAGCAATAGGTAGGGGGCCCTTCAAAGATCCTAGCCTGGGGGCCCGCTTCAGGATATGGGGGCCATGGGTAGGATATTTTTAACACGCGAATAATGGCTAAATTTCAATGTCAATGCATAAAAAATAATATAATAGGTAGTCGAGAGCTTTTTGAGTTAATCCAATTTTCAGTTTAACCGGTCAGCCATTGCGATTTGGTATCTACGAGAAAAAATGTTTCACCTTTCAAAAACATACGGCTTTTACGGCAAGGGAGGTCTTTTCTCACCAAGGTTTGACCAAAATAGATTAAATTGGAATATGAATCAATTACATTCTCAGACTTGGGAATTCTTCCTAGGACTTTTGTCAATACCTTGAAGGGAACGGAAATTTAAAAAAGTGGCTGCATGTATAAGATGAATATGAATTGTCGTATCTTATATTCACACGAACTTGCTGACACGTATATTCTCCTAAATGCAAAAGGATGAATACGGATTAAACAATGTTATTAACTAGCTCAAAATTGAACGCATGATTTTCTTACAATTCACTATTACCGATATAACATACAATTTACTATTTTTTAATCTATAACAACACATAATATTATATATCTTTATATGTTTTGAATAAATCTGTTCTTTATTAGTATAGTACAATATTTATAAAAATTGATGGCTTCGATCAATCTCGTTAAGCCTATACTTCAGGTGAGGCATGGTCTAAAAAGATCGTGACTAGGCGATGCGAGGATTGTGCAAATGACGCGAGCCGAACGAAGTATAATTTGTCATAAAAATTCAACATGCGTTCATTTAATGTTATAATATTGTTATATTAGTAATAATAATAGTATATTCATTGACATGTTTTCTTTCTCAAGTACATATGTAACGTTTTTTAGTCATCTTTACACGATTTAATAATATATTCCTCCGACACGATCACAAAACAAATTGACATGCTCACACCTCGACTATCCGTCTCCGATTGGTGACGAGTGAAAAATTTCGTCCCACCTACTGTTGAAAATTATTTTCCGTTTCACTTATGTATGCTTTTAAAAATAAATAAACGATTGAAACGGTTGATTTTTACCATAATATCTGAATTGTATATGAATAGCAAAAACTCTCATAAATTATTGGTAGGTAGCTGTAAGGTGCAATACATCAGAGATAATTAACAACTTAAGATGTTTATACCTCAGCCAAATAACAAATCGTTCTGAGTATCGAAATGTTTCTGAGAGAATGTGGCCTACAAGTATAAATTAATGTTTCACATAGTTAAAGCTAACATATAATGTTATCTATCAACTTATTATGAATAATATGTATTTTTGTTAATTTATAGAAATATAAAGAAAAATAGAAAAAATAAATATATAGAAAAATAAGCCTACTAGATCTATGCGAAGTCTAAAACTTCGCATAGATCTACCTTAATGATAAAAAAAATTTACAAATTACCAAAATGTTATAAAAGTAGGAAATATATTATGGTGACATTGTTATTAACTATTGATACATAAAACTTCTTTTGAGATGGGTTGACAACTAAGTCAATAGTACGAGTTTACTAATTTATGTCTGTAATTAATAAACTGAAATAGGGCGGCTTTCGTGGTGCAGTGGGTAAGGCGCTGGTCTTCCGCCCGAGAGTTCTGGGTTCGACTCCCGATGAGGACACAATATTTATGTGTTTTTCTCAAAGCCTAGGTGTTTGTGATTGTTAAAAATTACTAACAACCACCTTGTACGAAAAAGCAAGGACACGGTTATTAATAATTAAAAAAAAAAACTGAAATATGAAAATCTCATTGTAATACAAATTTTCTGCAAAAAAAAAGTATTTAGTAAAATAATTATGTAAACTAAATTTAGTATCTATTCAGTGTTCACATACCTTTATGTCTAAGCACGGCAAAAATCGACCTTGCTGGTCATTATATGAAAAGTTCTTTTCGAGTTGTTGCCGCTTTACAAACTCAAAATCCCTTTCTTTCGCAAAAATTTCCACCATTTCGAATATCATTCTCTTCAATTTTCTGTTAACGGCTTTTTAATTACTGCGGTTTTAGGTCTGCCTCTGAACCTTTGTCTTCAATTAAGCCGATATAATTCATATTTAATAGAACAATAAACGGAAAAATAAACTAGTCCGAAGGCAATTAAAAATGTATGCCCTTGAACTATTTAGCGAAAATATTTTAATGGACCTATTTTCATGCAATTCAAATCAAAACAATCGTTTATATTTATAAAAAATGCATTGTTTCCGATTTTATTCCGACGTCTAATTCATCATCAAGTCTTTGGACTTTTAATGACATTATTGATTAATTAATGTTGTTATTATACATGTACAATACATATAATTTTATTCAATTATGTACCTCTTATGTATTATGACTCCCTATTCAACTTACTAACAATGGTAACGGATAGAAATTTCATCCCTTTTGTAGCTCAAAATAATTATTACTTATTTAATCAAAATAAAACAAAATGTATAGTACTTATTCTAATTATTTTAATAATAATCATGACCGGTTTCGGCCACATCAATACGACATCGTCAATTACAAAATAATACAATTTAAAAGATATTTATACTAAAAAAGATATAGACAGTAGGTAAGTAAATACAATTTGAAAACATTCTCTGTTCACTAAGTACATAACATATGACAATAACAACTACATATTATACTAGAAGGCATGTCATATTAGTTTTTGTTTGAAAATTGTGATCTTCAAGTATTATCTGCAGTTTTTTAACGTAATGATAAGTATAAACTTTGTAAATTTTGAGATACACCAGTAAAACTACATTTCGCCACGAGAAATAAAGTTTTGTATTGACTATTGAGTGTCGCCTACGCAATAATGGTTAAATCGCTCGCACAACGATCGAAAGAATATTACGATATAAATCAGACAAATTCACCGCCTAACAATAAGAATACTTTTAAAAATGGACGACAGTGTGACACAAAGCAAAATAAGATGTTTCAATTCTGTCGCGTGTATTTGCCACACAGAGTCTTTTTGTTTATTTGAAATTATAATATTTTAATTGTATTTATTTAATAAATAGATTGATTATAAATTGATAGAGTGATTTTTGTAACTGCTTATAAATATAGAATAATGAAGTAAATAATATTCTATTTGCTTTCTCTAATTTAATCCCACTCAATTTTCACAAGTAAATTAAGTTAGATTTATTCTCGTTTCTATATCAATTAATTACCTACGTTTGAAGGTGCTAATCACTCTTACCTTGAGATTATAAACCCGTCTTTTCCATCGTTTAGCGTTCTATCACCGTTTGGCAAGTTGCTTTTATGCCAGACATCAGACGGCGTTTTGTACACGAAGGCGTTATAGTCAATTTCGTTAGACGGTTTTCAATTTTATATCACAATAAAAGCTCTCGTTAGTGCAATATCAATTCGTTCAGACACCTGCCGACAGAGTGCAGCCAAGTCGCAGCTGCATATTCGATACACCTTAATCATATACCGTATTTTGAAGCCCTTCAATATTAAATACCCTGTTATTTTAATGACTCAAATATATTGTAGGTTAATATCGTGATGGCAAAACCATAAATAATTGGAATAATAATTTGTTTTACGTTCTCAAACAGTTCGCAAGGTAGTAGTTATGATTATTCAATATTGTTTCATTTTACTTATTAATTATTGTTTTTTTTAATTGGATTTACAATTCGATGTGGGATCTTGGCCGCCTCACTAAGAAGTTTTTTAACAGATTTTAGGAAGCCTAAAAGCTCGTCCAACGGAAAAACAATTAGAAGAGATTTCTTCAAATATATTAATATTATAATAACACAGTGTTAGTACTTTATTGTATTTAGTTATTCTATACTACTCTATGAAGCAGTTCTAAAATGTCACGTGAAAGAAGGTTATTTTTTATCAATATTTAATAATATTGTTTTTGCAACTAGCAGTAGCCTGTGAATTATGTGCGTAAAATAAGTGCAGATAAATAGAGAATGAAAGAAAAAACTCATTCCTTAATTTGATTTTTTTACAAATCAATGAGGCAGACAACGGTTGAATTTAGCTATGTACGCCTCTACCAACACTTTATCTTACTAATCCACCGCAGCGCAGCTATCTGACTAATTTACTTTACTTACACGTGATAATTTTTTCAAGTATATACGTTATTTGACAACGTTTGGATGTAGACACGCGCTCCTCTATACAGATCTAACCTCACCACTCCATCGCAGCTACCTGGCCACTTTGAAGTGCATTTTTTTCGAAAAGTTTTATAAACGGAAAGGGACAGATAGACAGACCGATTTTATGAATAGTCTAGATTGACAATTAAACATATGAAATAAATCAACTTTTTTACTTTTTTCAATGAATGATTCATAAGATTTGATAATGTGACATTCTTTATATTGAACATATGTAATTTGAAAACACCTCAAGAAGGTCCGGACGTTGGTTAATAATTAATGCATTTAATTATTGGTGCCCTAATGTAAAATACAAAAGCAGATAGCCAAAAATGAGCCCAACGTATTAATATTATAATCTGCATTGGAGAATTTTTTATACTGGAAAATTACAATTTAAGCATGAAAATTTTATAATTACTTGCTAGTATAAAGGATCATCGAAAAAATAGATTTTTACGTAATGCTCTATAACAGATTACGTTTAATGAAAACAATGTTTGTAAGATTACCAAGAAAATGACGAATTAATATTTCAGTATCTTTACAAATAAGTTCTAAATCTTTGATTTATATAAATTTTCCACGATACCATGTGGTACAATGTGGTCGCTTTTCTTTCCTGTATCAATTTAATATTATAAGGGCTGTGTGCATGTAAGTGACATGACACAATTTTCTTGTCACAAGGCTTATTGGAAATGCAAAGACGTGCTTATTTTACTGTTCACTTGTTCAGCCACAGTATTCGTGATATGTCTGACATAAATAATAACATTTACTTCGGAAATCCGAACGACAGACAGTCATAATTACCAAATGTATTTCGTTTCGTGCATTTAACTTTGACATGTTTTACCTCGCGAAATAAAAGATTCGGATCCAATTAAATAGGGTAGGTATATATTTTTTAAAAAATAATTTACAATTCATACACATTTTAAGACTGTCGTTTTTTTGCTAACGGCGTGATAAAGTTAGTAGTAATCCCAATATTTCCCTCCTACCTCTAATCCAATTTATTGTTGTCGTCCAGGTGACCATCAATTATGGAGTCGACTGTGATTTATAAACATTTAGTTATATCAAGATAATGAGCGCGTCAAGACTTCGTTACAGCTTGACTGTCGTGAAACGTAATTCACTTCGCGAGTCTCATTACGAACTCCATACAGCATGACTTACAAGTAACGGTTCAACCGTATTGCATGAAGAACGCCACGCGTCACCATACATGCATTACCCACTTAGTGTTACCATTCATATAAAGAAAGTTCCGGTTGATTCATGTGAAAGTAAGAGTGGTATACATAATAATCAGCAAGAAGTATGAGCGTGCGGAAAAGCTTAACATCAAAGGTCAGTGCCTGGGCACACCCTTGCTTCCGAGGTCCCTCACTAACATCCAAATCCTGAACCCCTCTTCATACAGTCCACAAAACCGCAGCCAGTTAGTCAACTAACAAGTCGAGGATGGATTCAATTTCCATTCCATTTCCAAAAATTCAAATACGACATTATAAAATTGTTATCAAACCCATACTGACCTCCCAGAGTATTGATTATTATCACTAGAAGTTGGACATGTTTTAAAGAAAATATTATTGGGAAGTGTTTTTATAGCCTTATGTTAAGATGGCACTGTGCATTAATTGAAAATATATAATATCATATCACGTATTTACGTATACAAAGTTGAAAACGCGTTAAGTATGCTAAATTAATAATAAAAGAAAAAAGGACTAGTTGTATCGGCGATTTTAAACCAGTATTTTTTAAAGAAAAACATAGAAGTTACAATATGTAAAATAGTTCAAAATTAAATCTTCATTTGGGTTTCCTGAAAAGTAACTTTCATTTCATATATAATATAAATAACAAGCTAAAATGATTAACTTTTCTGTAGTGTTTACTTAACTTATTTATTACTTGAAAATATCATTTTTCTTAAACTGATAAGACTCTAAAATGATTCTTGATTGTGATTGTAAAAAAATATTTGTCCTATCATAGTATACATAATATAATTATTAATGAATTCAATATTATTACCACTAAGGCTTTTTAAAGGATTAATTATTGGCTTATGTAGGTACTCAAAAATAACAGCTTATTTCGAGTTATTCTCCTTTCTTACGGCAAAGTTTTCGTTGCATGCATGTATTAAGATAGACAATAAGAAAGTTACAATTTCTTTGTTATGGAAATTGTTTATTTTTTCACATATACATATTATATGTGTGTATTTATGCGCTCCGGAAATTTTTTTGACACTGCGCGATGTCACTGTTTTCGTTAATTCGGCGTAGCGTTTTTCCTGCTTATCTTATGGAAGCCATCGTAACAAATTTATGATATAGAAAAGTTTCGGCTTAGTCACGATTTTACGCCCAAGCATCCGCATCTCTTGCGGATAGAATCCGGGGTTGCCATTTGGCAAAACAAACAAACAGAACTATAAATAATAAGAGAGATAAGTTAATCTGGCGCTGCATTAGACTCAATTGGACTCTTTTTGCATCATTGGCCGATATATGGAATTATTTTTTATGGCTCCCCTCTCGGACTTACGCCTCATTTCTTGCAAACGGCCAGCCCTTTTGGAAAAGCCTCATATTATTATGGGCCATATATATATATTTCTGCTGCTAGATGTAACTTTTTGTAATTTCTTAAATTGTCTTATATGATAATCTTGACAAGAAAATTGGTTTAGCTTAGTTTACTAACGTCAAAATCACCATTACCACTCGAAACAAAATACATGACTGTTGGAAAACTTAGTTTTAGAGAGTTTTTTTGTTAAACTTTCCATCATGCAGAGTACTTTTACACCTTTTTAAAACAATGTGTTCGATTATGATTTAATATATCATATTCATTTGCTATATATCGTTGTGTATCAAGATTCGACTATTATATCATAATGCAATACTTTTACAACAGTTTGTGTAGTAAGTAATAGTTTTTTCACTGTTATTTTATGAAAAATTCATGGTATTCAATCATTAGCAAATATTTATTTTTTGTAACAGTTTTATTTGTCTGTTTATTGTTAGTAGCTACCTACTACATTTTTTTTTAATTTCACTTTAAGACCGATTTCCGACTTTGTCATACTCAATTGGCTATGTCATAAATTGAATTAAAAATATCGTTAAGATAAATCCGGTTTTGTAGAGATATTAAAAAGTGGAAATAGTACTGAACATTAAAATAAAATAACTGTAAAAACAAAAAACAGTTTGGTTATTGTTAATATTCTATAAAGTGGAAATTAAGTAGATACGATTAAACATACAAGACTTTTGTAATGTAGTTTATCCATTATTAAAAAAAACATGCTATTGTGTGAGTCAGCGATTAATATATTTTATAAGTTATTAATACAATAATTATTATTGCACAGAATTCAATTATATGAATTTGTTTTAAAATTTAAATTTATTCAGGCATTTACTCCATTGTCTTCTAGAGTTCCCAACCCCGTGCCCGTCACTATTCAACTGCAACAGATATTTTAATTTCAATTTTATTTTGACGAGTTTCATAAATACTTATTTAATAAATATGTAATTTGAACTCATTTGTCTGCATAAAGAGACATGTTTCTTCTTCTTTTGACCATGTCCGATCCTAATAGAATCATATGGGCCTCCACAGAGTGGAGGTTATAATGTTTACTTTGCGTGTATAAGGCAACCATGACGTGTATTATTCATTTTACAGAATATAGACAAATATTTTTTCTATATTATTTTTTATCTATCTCCAACTAACACATCTCATTAAAACGTATTTTTTGTAAATCTATGCTCGTCTCAATTTACTTTTCATTATTTTTATAAATTTGCTTTGAAAAAATAAGAAGTGCCCGCCGTCTTACCGATATTTTAAAATGTGCCGTAGGGTACAAAATGGTTGGGAACCCCTGTTCTAGACAATACTTGTTTTGATAATAGTGTAAAAACTGGAACAATTGTATACTGAAAATAATAAAAATCTGTGTAATTTAATCCAGTGAAACTGGTGAAAATATCTGTTTTGGACGTTGTAGAATGTTTTGAATGAAATATTTTTCTTTTAATAAAATATTCCTTTATTCAAACATAGTCCAATAGCTGTACATTGTTAACTCAATACTACTTAGGTATTAATATAATAGTTTTTACTATGTATATCAAAATAATGCTTTCAAATAGTTTATTTAAATTATGGAAAGAGTTATAAAATTAATGTGATTATTGAATAATGTAAAAGTGGCTCGAATAATATTACCATACGGTTAGTGCCGCTCATAACTTGGTTTTACATCTCTATCAATATTATTCAAAGTAAATATTCTAAACAATATCTACCTCTAGGATAGATTACATTTTTGTCGTTCGCCAGAATCTAATTTACTCTCCGTTGATATAAACAATCTATCAGATAAATCTTTTTTCTGTGTGCTACGAGTGAGTGGAAAATTCACCTTTCTATCCACTTGCGCATCCTTTGGGATGATAAACGGAATGGCCCTGAAACTATGGGGCGAGGCAGATTTTAAGTTTACTTAAGGGGAAGTGTAATGATTGATGGAATTGCCTCCCAATTTATTACAATTTACTGAAATAAATACATTTAAAGTATTTACTTATTAGTAAACCAATGAATCCGTAGTATTAAATATTTTTTTTATAATTATTTTTACTATTGAAATGTGGTTTGATAAGGTCTCTCGGTAGCGTAGTTGATTGTTTTGAATAATTCGAAGTAGGTATACATTATTTAATCTAAAAACTATTGTATTTTTTAAGAAAATAAAAGTTTGTATAATAAACTTGAAATTCGTTTGTTTCTATTGAAATGAGTTTTATTGTAAATTTACTTTTAAATTAAACACGGATTGGTGCTCATTATTGTTTTAGAAATATATTGATCACGTAATTAAAACAGCTTTAAATAAACATTTTCAGTTAATTGTATGTTTCGTAATTCTGTCACTAGCAAGTAGCAATAGTATGGCTACGATTATTGTATCACTGTACTTCACCTTAATCAAATATATTAATAAAAGTATTAAATTTATTAGAAAATTACCATTAAGGTAAGTATGTAATAGATATAGGTAGACTGCTAAAATGACTATAGATTGAAGATGACGCTCGGCAAGACAATCGACCAATTCTGACACTCTGTCAAACCAAGATGACATTTTAGGTATCGGTAATTCATATTATATATATTCTTCTGCTAATTTTTTTCTTTAATTAAAATTAGAAAAAATATTATACTTATTATTAATTATTAGAATACTTAGTATTAGTTAAAAATCAGAAGAAAAATTACACGAAGACTTTTTATGTAAAATTATATAGATTGTTGCCTCGTTCTTTCAATATTACATTGTAAAATATTGTTTTATAAATACTTACTTATTTAAGAATGTAATACTGAAAATAAATGTAATGCTCTACCCAGGTATATGCAATGTCATTATGAAATAATAATAAATGAAATTTCGTAATTGTTGAGATATTTACGAATACAATTTGTTTTATTTTATGAGATCATTATTATAGAGTAAATATTGTTAATAGTGTCGTTTAAAATAGATAACGTAATTTAATGCAACAAATTTTAATAGGAACTTATTCAAAAATGCATCCAAATAAAACTTTGACAAGCTCCAACAGTAAGCCACCAATCACTCGTTCCACCGCGGCTCGGCTCGTTTCTCTTTTTGCAGGATTCGTATTTAATTTCGAGAGACGCGACTCAGGGATCTCCCTCTCTCCATCTCCGTTAATTCCTACTCCTACATAATTTACTTATCACAAGCTTTGGGCGGGAAATAAATCTTCATCGAATGAAAACAGCGCCACATTTTAGGTGCTCAATATTATAGGCAACACTCAATCTTTAACTTTATTTAGTTAGATAATATTGCAAATCGTGTCATATTATTTACGAACGGTCCAAATTTTTCAGCGATATTTATTTTTTCGCCATATTTGATCCAAGTTTATATTACTTAATACTTTTTTAAATACTATTACTTGGTTCATGATAAATACTGGTAGTGGATGCTCAGAGTGTAGTGCTGTGAATTTGTCTAGACTAAGAATATAATAAAGATCAAACAGACCCCAATTATTTCTAATAACGACTATTGATACTTAAACGCTGTCTTGAACCAGTGTTTTGTTTTATATCAATATATTTACTCATAGTTAACTGAAAACTAGTTATGTAAATTGTAACAATAGTTTTATGCTATTTTTAATGTATAACTTTGTCGTTTGTTTAATATAAATTAAGGTTATTATACCAGGTTTTAAATATACAAGATTTATCTCAAGTTCTCATGTAATCATTGTAGTAAGTTATGTAATGAATATATTATTTGTATATATTCAATTACAGGTATGTAAATCGAGGCTTGAGTACGACACCATACGCCGGTGACAGAAAATAATTGCAGTCGGATCGAGCCCCTTACCAGGGCTGGTCATCTGATTTGAATTTTCGATTATTTAGATTTATAAATTTATAATAAATATTTGACTCAGTCATCCGTCTTTATATCGAATAAATATATATTGTAAAACACTGTGTTGTACGACCTTGACTATTGAAAAATAAACACGCCGTTCTTTAAATGCTTCGCCTTTTCTTGTAACCCCAGGCTCCTTACAATAATTACCACAGAGGTTCTTAAGGTCATCAAAAAATGTAAGTACTACGGATATCTCAGTAGTTTTAATATAACCTATATTTATTTTTCTCCAAATCAACCATATTCCGGAATCCTCAAAGACCACGAAATATCATTTAAAACAGTTTACAATTGGTTTTTGATCCAGACAACATTAATGATATATTTTTGTAATTAAATAACTATAATTTTAGTCAGAAAAAACTGCTCATATTTACGAAATGGTTAATAAAAGAAGGGTGTTCATTGTCTTCTTATTATGATCAAAATTCCTTATTTCCACTTATTGAGTACTTCTTCCTACATAATCCCACAAACTGAATTCGAGCACTTGAACATACTAGACATGGATGATAAAATTTCGTGCCTATAGGTACCGAGTAAAATATCTAAACATAATTTTACTGACTATTTTCAATGGTATATTTTAATATTTCTGCATGATAATGTTTCGCTTATCAATATGTTGTAATAGTCACGTCCACGTATTCAGTTCGTTGTTTGAAACCTCTGATAGACATGATATATAATATTATTATTATGACAGAGTTACAAGACGCTACCAATATGTGGCAGCCATTTTTTATGCGTCGAATGGTGTCCATATCCTTCACTTATTGAATGAACTTGGAAAAAGAAGGTTCCTAGTATATCAATAATATTTCCAAGGATTGATATTTTATTTATAAGCTTTGACTATTGCTGGTTATAATCGTAGTAATTTATTGTTATTAATTATGCTTTTATAATAAATAATTTATTGTTAAATTTATATACAATATTTATTACTTTAGTTGGACACTTAATTTGAATTACCGTTTTAAACACTGTTGTCGAGTTGTTTAAAATGGTAGTGTATACTTACAATAAATATAATTTCTTTATATTACGCTGCATAGTTATATATTACATGATAAAGGTTAAAGTATAAAGTATAATGAATAAGGTATACAAACCTGCGATTTATCATGTTTCATTTCAATAAAACCGTAACAACTACAATTTATATATCACTTCGGAGTTATGACAAATAATCGATAATGACGAACCCTTTAATATCTGCTATTTATACAAAGCAAGCTACATGTAATAAGTATGTGTTTCATGCTTCATATTTATGCTTATAGGTACATATAGTAGTTTTGTGCACCTCCTGCAAAATTTAAATTTGGTCACATCAGAGGCTGTAACAATTTATTTTAAGACGATTTTTATAAGCTTGTATAAAATCTACTAAGTTATTAAACATCTAAATTCACACAAATGAATTATTATGTTGATTTCTTATGCTGTGAATATAATTGTTGACTAGGTGTTTGAGAAGCAGCGAAATTGGGAGACAACGAAAGGCTGTTAAAATTAATCAAAATTTTGAATTTATGAAAGAATTAACGTTTCGATTACGATGTAATCTCTCTGCAATTGATTCGTCTGCCAAAATAATATCATTATAAATTGAACCGCCTACGCTCATTCGATATAATGACATTGACTACTCCAGACATTGTAATAGGGAATGCAAGAGTTTCAGTTTTTTGCAATATATTAATTTTCGTATTCGACAGAAATAATGATATAAGCTTTTTTTAAATTAAATACACATTCTATGAAAGTAATAAAAAATAACTTGATAGTGTATTATGGTGGCGCCGGTTAATCACGTGTATAATGCCTGTAATGAACATTAAATTTAACAATCCAAAGACTACGCCGAGCGGCGTAATATCGACTGTTGGATCCAATTTTTTTAGATGGCACAAAAACATTTTTTTGTGGTTTTTATCCAAAGTTAAAATATAAAATAGACATAAACTTACAAGTACATGAAGATTAATAATTTGGTGTTTTATTTTCCCAATCTGAATCAATTATTGAAGTAATTAAAGAAAAACTAATTAAATAATGGTTAAGTCCTTTTTCCCACTTCACTTCCACTTTCCCACAACATGTATTTAGTTATGTAAAATGTTAATATCTAATAAAACCGATTTTGAAAAAACTGAGGTTTAAATTCTTTTGCCTGTCTACAGTCGATAATATGTTGAAATAATGAACTATGCATCATCATCAAAACGTCCAACGCAAATAAATCCAGAGGAACAATAACGTGCCGGAGAACCACAACTTTGGTAGCTGGAATGAATGGAAAAGTATCTCCTGACTAAGATAACCAACGATCCATGGTAAAAGAGAAAATATCCACCAGTTGACAATATCCCTTTGAAGCTGATGAAACCGGTTCTAGCTAATATCAAAGTAAATGGAACTAGTACTGCATATTGTGTTTTATTTTATGATTGATATAATATTATATTAGTCTATACAATTCATAAGAATATAGTTATATCTTGCTAAATATTCATTATATCACTTTAGACAATGGATGCAGAGTTGAGTTCTCCTCCAGCACCACTATTATTTCGAAATATATTTCAAATACATATGATTCTGAGGTGTTCTAAATTATGTATGCCCAATAAAGAATCTTACATTCTCAAATATTGTGTATTAGGTATTCATTAAATAAAATGTAGATAGATATTTTATTATATAGCTATTAATTTGTAGTATTTGTATCACTTCAAATTCATTTCACTACATGGAAAAAAGATTCTGATTATTATTAAAATATATGGATTTTGTAATTAGTAGAGTATACGCTTTATAACTTTGCACTTTGTTTTGCACTTTTTACTACACTGATACGCCCCTCTTTGACAGATTACCTTGCATTAAATTAGATCAAATGATATACACAATATTTTCTTTTATTTTGTTAACTGTCAATTCATGGTGGAACTGCATTGTATTGTTGTTTTTATTTAATAAAACGCAATTTTTTATAGTACTTATTCCACTTTAATTAATATATTAGGATTATCGGTTGAAAATGTCCCACTGAGGCGGACGAAACCGGTCCTAATATATTAATTAAAGTGGAATAAGTACCATAAAAAAATTGCGTTTTATTAAATAAAAACAACAATATATACACAATAGATAATATAATATGTTAAAAAAATATGTTAAAAATATATTATTATTATATCATTGTAATGTCATCCTTGAGGCGGAGTGCAAAGCTATGAAGTAGCAACTCTACTATGTATTTTGTTTTATTTTATTTCTCTAGTGACTATTCCGTGACATAGGCTGTAACTTGTGTGAATAACATCAAGTAGTATTAAAATTTAATTTTTTTAAATAATTTGTATTAACAAGTCAGTAAGTGAGTGGAACAAACGGTGATTTAAATCAATAATATTATGTTTATACTAAATTACTATGCTCGACTACTAAGATATTATCATGCAGTATAATAATGTTTTAAAATATCTTGGTGCAATCCGTTGTGGAGCCGGAACCTTGAATCTCAGTTGGCAGACGATTTATGCTTTGGTTAATTTGTCTAACAATAATTCACCGTGTAACTCACATCACTGGTGTTGCCATAATTTAAGAGAACATTCTCTCAATCTATTTTCTTACTAATACGATTAATAGCAACATTATTACTAACTAGTAACTAATACTACATCATTTGTAATCACTAATCACTATTAATCAATAACAAAACCATAGTAATTATATCGATACAATCATGCAAGAGCTAAATTTTACGTCCGAAATTACATCAGTTTTATTTTATAATTTTTACTGAAAAATATTTATTTAGATACCCTGAACGCACCGTATTTTTACCACGTTTTTATTAGCTCGTATTCTTGTTTGTCCAGTACAATTTTTTCTTTGTTTGTCCAAAATTTGTATTGGACGATTAAAGATTTTTAACTAACTTCCCGACTAGCTAGACATTTGAAACTTTTAAAATATATCAGAATACGACGACAATGCATTCTTTTAATACTTTTGGCCATCTTTAAGCAGAATTCAATTATTAATTTTCAGTTAATTCAGTGTTGTATCTTTCGGAAAAAATAAAAAATAAAAAAGTAAAATACTATTATTGGTTGCTGGGGTTCCTGCAACTAAATTATTAATATATACGTGCGTTAGTTACTATCATACTGGAATAAGAAACTCCTCGTTCGAGAGAACCTCTCTCTTCAAGTACTTGGGCTCCAACATTACCTCTAAAAATGAAATGTCCCTAGAGCTCTCTGACCGACTGAGAAGTGGAAATGCAGCGTACTTCGCGCTGAGTCGTCTGTTCAGGTCCAAAATGCTGTCCATCAAAACGAAATTCCGGGTGTATAACGTGGTCATCAAACCAATCGTCATGTATGGATGTGAAACGTGGGGTTTAACAGAAAAACAAGAAAAGGCGCTCCAAGTGTTTGAAAACAGAATCCTCCGGAGAATACTTGGACCCGTCAATGAGAACCACCGGTGGCGCATCCGCACAAACGCTGAGCTCTTCGACCGATACCAACCTAGAATCACTAATATTCTGAGGTCAAGAAGGCTCAGATGGGCGGGCCACGTTGTACGATCTGAAAGATCTAGAACTCTCTATAGGATTTAAAAAGGCACACCAGCTGGCACTCGACCTCTTGGCCGCCCTCGACGGAGATGGGCGGACAACATTCAAAGGGATGCGGAAAGGCTGAGGATAGTCAACTGGGAAGAGAGAGCGCTAGACAGAGATTCCTGGAGAAACGTTGTGCAGTCGGCCATGGACCTGAACGGCCGCTAGCGCCAGTTTAATAATAATAATAAGTTAGTTACTATGGAAATCAATATGAAATGTCAAAATGACATTTCAGTATTCTATATTTATTCAGTATTTCTATCAAGTACAAAAAAAGTATTTATTAATACATAGGATAGTCAAGTTTATATGATTCAACAGCAAATTTAAATACCTGGTATATAAAAAGATCTTTTTATATTGTAATTAGTATAAATGTAGACAGGTATGAAATAGTTAAGAAAATAATAATATATCCAACTGATGATATATTATTACTAAATTGTTGGTAAAAGATGTATATTTTTTTGTGGATAAATTGTTAACTCCATTGGACCCAAAACTCACACGATTTGAAATGACAAGAATTTGGCCCAGTCATGGAATTCTAACTCGTAACCCACACGTCTAACTTTATTAAAATGATTGTTATCATTGAAATACTTTCAGATTATAAAATAGATAAAATGTAAAATAATTTAATTTGTAGTCAAATTTGAGACACCGAATCAGCAACAAGATCGATTTGACGGCGCCCTATTTCATTAATGGAACATGTCACGGTTCAAATATAAAAATTCGCAAAACTTGGAAATTGATATCTAAATCTCACAACGATTTATTCAGTAAAATAAACACACTATTTAATGATAGTTAAGTTTTTTTTTGTATCTACGTTTGCTTTTTTTAATCACAGTGAATAATGTAGGACATTGATTATTTTGTCCACTTCTGTTTTTATTTCAAATTAAAATAACAACAAATTACCGAGATTCGAATATGAAATTTCGGTACAGTTCGGTTATGAGAAATACAGCGGCAAACACGTTTTGAAAATAGCCGATATACTGGATTATTTGTTAGGTTAACCTAACCAAACCTAGCCTTACCAAACCTAACCTAACATAACCCAACCTAACCTAACCTAAACTAACCCAAACTAACAAATAACCCAGTATATCGGGTATTTTCAAAATGTGTTTTCCGCTGTATTCCTCATAACCGAACTGTACCTAAATTTCTTCAACTGAATTCGAACCATGAGGAGGGCGCATTGTAGCCGATGAAACTCCAAAACGAACAAGACGAACAATTAGTAATAAATATTTAGAAAAAAAAAATAATTAGTACCTACTTAATATACCAATATTACAGTAGTAACATATTATTTTATTATTTATCGGTGACGCCATTTTGTCTGGAATAACTGATCGTGTCGTATGAGCTTTGAGTATTTTATCCACGCTATTAAGCCGACGCCTAAATCCGAAACGTAAGCTACGGCGAATAAATTTGCAATTTTGATTGTTTCAACAATCTCGTATCACAAGCGGTGCAGTACATTAATTATTGCCATTCGCATTATTGGAGCATAATAGCCTGCGAAATGGTGTTGTTTTAAACTTAAAATAACAATTTTAATACCTCGGCTGTTGGTAAAAATGTGGTTATTTTATGTGCAAATATTGTCGCTCGCTTCGTTATACTTTAAATTCATAAAAATTTGTATTAATATCTATCTCATAAAAAACAAAAACTAATTTATAGTTTATTTATTAATAATTTCGAAATATCTATGAAAAGTAATATTTTGATTTATACCTAGTAGGTACCTATTATAACTTTTTTATTTTTTATTGAAAATGTTTGATATGGAAAAATTTCGGGTAATTATTAAATGATATGAATAGGTACTATATATTTCTTTTATATGCATTATTAAAAGCATGTTAATTAATGTATTTTTAGAAATATAAGCATTTTTATCTGTAAAATATTAGCATTATTTAGTTTATAATTACCTCATTATTAATGAATCAACAATATAATATACGTATTATAATATTAATCTAAACATTAGATTGCCAAGCTTTGTGTGCCGCCACACTGGGGAAGGAAATATGTTTTGTGGCACATCATATAAAAATCTCTCAAAAAATAAATATAATTTATTAATATTAATAAAAAAACCTGGTATTGATAACAGTTAAATAATATTGTTTTGTGTATATACATCGGTATGCTATATAGGTATATAATTATTGTGAGATTTGATAAAATTAATTTTCAAAAAGAAGTATGTCAAAACACGGCTAAATTAGATAAGCAAACACGGAACTCCCATCTACTAATAATCGTTTTCGTTTTTTGATTTCATTTCCATAAACGCTGAGAAACCTAATATTTGCATAGATACGACGATACAAATAAGAGTAGAGATTTAATGGCTATATTGTAATTGAGGACTCCATACCGAACTCCAAAATACTGTCAACTCTGAAAATGAGGCTTTGTGCACAGACCCGTCTTTTAAATATATTAAATTTAACTACACTTATATATGATAACCAAGTGATGGAATATTTTTCAGATGAGATTGCTGTATTTTGCACTTCTGACAAATATTTAATTTTTTTAAGAAAGTGTCTACACCAGGGGTGACAAACCTGCTGCCTTTTAGTATTCCCAAATGCGGCCTTTTGACTGAATCCAAATTTTAAAAAATAAATCCATTTATTTTTATTTATTAGGTATAAAAAAAATGTTAGATTATTTTTAAATCATTTTAATGCGTTTTACATATAATTTTGTATAATATAATAAAATAAAATCCCGTAGAGTATCAAAGGAGTGAATGCGCAAGCATCAGAATAAAGAGCGTACTTTACCAGTGATAATATTATGTCTGCTGTCGTTTTTTTACATAAGTCGAATATGTATGACTATTTATTTAATAAAATATTTTTTTTCTTTCTTAAAAAATCCTTTGGAACCTATCTACCGCGTAAATTAAGGGATCACTGTACATGCATTTTTATGTATGTTTCTTAAATGCAGCTTTATTTGATTTAAGATAAATCAATGCGACCTTCCGACAGGAAAAGGTTCATCACCCCTGGTCTACACAATATTAAAGACTTTTACTTTCACGACATACCGCGGCATAGCTGCACACAGTTTGGCAGACACTGTAGATTCTGAAGCAACATATTAATTATTTTTTTGTTATAATGAAATAAAAACTAATGTTTTAAGTTTGTATCTATACATAATAATATATACTATTATAGTATATACTATAATAGTATTACTGAGTATACTTCCATAGTATAAATAACGCCTACGTCTTGCGTAGTGTAGGTACCTAATCTCAAAGTGCGATATGTGAGAAATAGTCAGTCGTAGATAAGGCATGAATAAAACATCGCAGTGGCGTGAGAAAAGAAGAAATGTGAAGGTAATAAAGCAATAAACATGCCGGATTCGGAATTAAATATACGAGACGCATGGCCCCCTATATTAAATACATAAATGTAACAGATTACTCTCTTTCTTACGCCCGCTGTGCTCAATAATCGCTTTTTCAAATTGATCACCGGAGTAGGTTCTATGGTTTATATTTTTTAAATATTTTTCAGATGCTTTGTTGGCAGATAAAATATAAGTTAAACAAATAGGGTTATATTACTTCACCTTTATGCATTAATCAACTGGAATTATATTTTTTTATAAATTGCATTTCAATGTAGGTATATTTACTAAGTATCTATAAGAGTTTACAGATATAAATTACAAAGATCAGTATCTTCATTTATTTAAATGAAACCTCATTTATATTTATTTTCTATTCTTTTATATTTCATACTGCTGAACTATTTTAAATGATAAAATACAGTTACTTTATATTGACATAGTTTTACATTCGCTTACATTAAACATACATACTTTGAAAACATCTCATGCATATACCCATCAGGAAAAATCTTTTTTTAGAAAAAAAAAAAAAAAAAAACGACACTCGACGGGACTTGAACCTGCAACTGCTGGATTCACGTC
Organism: Rhyacophila brunnea; assembly: GCF_057557595.1. Lineage (NCBI taxonomy): Eukaryota > Metazoa > Arthropoda > Insecta > Trichoptera > Rhyacophilidae > Rhyacophila > Rhyacophila brunnea. The sequence continues at coordinate 28,893,947 of NW_028233350.1, forward strand.
AGTGTGCTTTTCCAACTAAGCTACGAGCATCCTACTTAATTACTATTAGCCGTTCTTACATTCTGTTCTTACTTCTTATCAAATTGCGTTGCAATGATTGAATGCAATTGATTCCTTAATTATTAACCTACGTTACGGATCACTCCATTATTTAGTTTTTATAACGTACTCAGACTTGCTAATAATTTAATAAACTATTTTTTATATTCAACAAATAATTGTAACGCAATTTGAAAAGTATTTCATGTAAGTACTAGTTAAAACCGTCGGAATTAAGTAGGATGCCCGTAGCTTAATTGAAAAAGCACATTGGCGGGAATCCAGCGGTTACAGGTTCAAGTCCCGTCAGGTGTCGTAATTTTTTTCTAGCGGGTATTATTAATTATGCGTGATATTTTCAAATCACGTAACTTCAATATAATTGAATGTTTGATTCTCAAATCTTTTGAAATATTCATTGAATAAAAGAATTTATTATATAAATACTTAATATTAAAAAAAATGATTAATGGATTACCGTGCAATCCATTATATTGTTTATGTATTTACTATTGTATATATTTAATATATACCTATGTGCTGAAAATTATTTTTAGTCTATTTAAATAGAACGTATTTAAAAAATGAATATCAATAATTAAAAATAAATTAAATAGTATGCCAAGCTGCAAAGGCTTTGTAAATGGGCGTATAATGTTTGGGTGATATAAAGGTATAAACTATAAAGGACTTTCATACTCTTTGAGATATACACACTATATAGATAGGTATCATATTATAATGCATCTACCCAAGTATATTTTTAAGTTCACTAGAACGCGAATCTACTGTAACATTAAAAAGCTCCGATGCAATCAAATTCTTCGCAAGCAAACAACTTAAAGCTCGCAGTGAGCTTTTATAACATTTTATTTTTATGTATTTTTTGTATTAAAGAAGTTCTTTTTATAGCCTTTTACGGTATAAATGTTAATGCCTCGATTTTCTAGGTAAATCACTTAAAACTTTTTTTATGCCAGTGCCATCAAAAAGCTTCATACACGGTTGGCTTACCTGTCGTTTTCTTAACAGAATACTTTGAATATTTCTACCCATTCTGAAAGAGAGAGAGAGAGAGTCGTTAAAATTAAGCCTACGCTAGTGCGTCTTCCTTATATAAATACAGTCTAAAATATTTGCCTTTTGTTGAATTTAAAAAAAAAAACTATATATTTTACTTTCATTTTACTGGGAGATAATAACTTATATGTAACAAATTGAATTATTGTTTTTTTTTATTTAAAACTTAAAAATATTGATCTTATTATTGAAAATATATTAAGTTTATTTTCAAAAAGTCCTAGAAAAAAAAAATTGGACAGAATGGGATTTGAACTGACATTCTACACTATTATAGTGAGTACTTTTATCCATTATGCCACTGGAATTATATGTGGTTTGTATTTAATTACATATTTAGTTTTAAAAATATCTTATTACTACTAGCACATAATGAAATATATACCGACTGCACAAAGTGGATTGTTCTATATATACAAACATAATGTCAGTACCTACACCTCCATGTTATGAAACGAATTTTATTTTTATATAAAACTACAAAGTATATTATTTACGAAATACTGGTTTTTTCATCCTCTGGTATAAGTACCAAAGTACTAAAAATATTTTTTTCTTTATATGAGTGCCTTAAGAGCGTTCATAAAACGGCTATGAATAATACTCACCTCTTTTGTTTAAGTAACCTTCTCAGAAATTCATTTTCTACTTTAAAGCGAGTCCTGGCAAATTTCTTATTTAGGAAGTAGGTAACCACAATGTTGGAAACGAAACAACCTTTTTTTAAGGCGTGCATTTTTGAAGCTAGTATTAATAGACAATTTTGAAAAGTTTTTAAATAACAACTGTCAGAATTTTAAATGAATGGTAAGTATTTATTTCAAAGTATCGGTATAAGCCCGCCAGTTTTAATGTTGAATGTAAAATAATGGTACAGCAAGAAATAATATTCAAAAATCAGTAGTAAAAATAAATAATCATTATTTAAATGACATGGGCCAATAGATAAAATCAATATCCATTATTATTTTGATAGTATGAAAAGTAAAAAACATTCAATGGGGCGCACGGCATTTTAGGGTTACCATTATCGCATATAAAATATATTAGTCTATGCATTCATGAATATCGGTAAGAACAAACTATTTATGATTATATTATTATTAAAAGAAGATCAAATAAGAAGTCGCAGAGGTGCAGAAAAAAGAGCTAGATGGACATTTCACAGAATAAATGCGAATAACCTCAAAGATTAAATTAATAATTGATCAAAAATATAGGTTCTCTAGGTAGGTACTACAAATATTACAGAAATCATTTTTTTAAACTAAGTACATTGTTATTACCTATTATTGTCCAATTTTATAAAAAAAAAATGAATCTCAGTTTGGGTACAACAATAATTAATAGTATGATATTAAATTTATCTCAATTAAAATTGTATGCTAAATTAATTAGTTAGGGTTCGTGGATTTTTTATATTTTACATGTTTTTTACTCATCACTACAAAAAAGGTTTTTTTCAACGTCTTTTAAAATTACTAATTTAAGTAAGTATCCTAATTATTTATATAATATGTATATTATTATTTTTACTATTAGTGTAAATGCCGAATCAGATAATAATTTAATATTGTTAATTTATTACAGTATGTAATGTAAACAAGACCGTGAAACGTATTGCCATTGGCGAGCCAAAAGTCCGAGGACAATTAATAAGTCGTCCGATTTGTCTATGCTCTGATACTGATCAACGAACGAATAAAAAAATCGAGCTGTCAAAAGTTGCGATTATTGGAATGTTTTCCGATAATCCTAAAATGTTATGTTATTTATATGTAGACTTGCATAAAATAATATAACAGTAAAAACAACACATATTTTATGTTTTCTTTTATGAATTTTATAAACGTTTTTAGTAATAGGTTGTACGTAATTGAAGGAAAAGATTTTTATGTTATCGTTTGACTGGGTGTGTATTCTAGATTATCATTTTCAATCATTCACATTGATCGTCATCGGTCGTCTTTAGTAATAGGTTGTATGTAGTTGATATATCATTGAAGAAAACGTTTTATTCTGTCATATATGTTTGTTACAATTGATTATTATTGTGAATTTTTGAACACAAGAAATACATTTATTGTAAACAACTGAAGTCTGTCTTATTATTTAATTCTGATACTGAAAATAGTATGTAATAAGCACTATACAAGTCTGAAGTATGTCTTGTTGTTATTGCAAAGTTGAAAATGTATATAATAGACACTACAATTTATTTAACTCCGCGATGAAGTAGAGATTAAGGGTTTGAATCTCATAAGGTAAGGTTACATATATCTTTGAAGTGCGCTTAGATCAAGAGTGTATGCCTAACATCTACCTACAACTGGTGGTTCGGAAGGTGCAGTTAAGTTAAGCTACAGCTGATAGTTAAAATGAAATAGTATCTTAAAGGCACTAGAAGCTTGCTCAGGAGACTCGCATTGCATCATTGAGCCATTTTATAGATACACAAATGCTGCTACACTAAATGGGCGTAAGGGATGAAATAATAGAGAAATACCATTCTAATAGTACAATCTGTTCTGGAGAGCCAGATAGAAAGAACAATACTATCCTACTAAATTTAACATTATAAGGAAGCTACTAAATAAGTTATTTCTGTAAAAGAAAAAATCTGTCCAAAATAGATTTTATACTGACAAATTGATATTTATACTTACCATTAATTATTTAAATAATTCCCGGAAATTATTTAAATAATTCCCTATCATTATTTAAATACTTCCATTGTTATATTATAATACTTACCAATAATCATTTTTTACTTGCTGTTCATATTAAATAGTTCCCACCTTTTTAATAAAATACTTGCTCGATTTTTTATTAAAATACTTGCTGTTAATGCATATATATACTTACCCAATAATTTGAAGCCATTTTTTAAAAGACCGTGTAATCGCTATGAAACTGGATATTTTTATACGACAATAAAAGAGCAAAGATAACATAATTCCTACGCATTGTACACGCTTATCCAGAATAAATATTTTAGAAAATTTTAGTAAAAATTATGTATCTAATATTTTTTACAGCATATTTAAACTATCTATATTGTGCAGATATTTTTAGCTAAGTTATATATTGTTGGTTAACTTTAACGTTAACAAACTGTATTATATACTCTCTTCATCTTCTTTGGCGCCACAGCCTGGGATGGACCTTAGCCGCCCCAGGCAGAATCCTCTATTCTACCCGTCCCACCACTTATAATAAGCAATCAACGCAAGTAAATTTATATGTCTGCCAAATAATGTGCAATACTTTAAAAGTGAATCTAGAAATATTGAAAATGTTATCTACTAAAAACAATAAAATAAAAATACATACAAAAATCGCGTTACTATCTGTAGAAAAAGTACTTTAGTTCAAACTCGTGTAGTGTCAAAACTATGTCATTTGATGGCAATCTTGATTTCAATAAATTGTCGTTGTCAATTTTAAATCAATGCTACAATAAATCTTGGTTAACTTGTATTTCTTTACATTGATTAATTTGTAGATGCGTTGTCAGAAAAATTCATAAGTTACAAAGTTGAGCGACTCGCGTGCAGAAGCGTTTTGGTGATTTCGTAAAAACAAATTCATTCAAAGGAAAGTGTCTCCCCCTCGAAGCCTTCGATAAGGCTTTAGAAGGGTGGGGGTTCAGAGATCACGACTCGTCCCCCGTTCGTCTAATTCGCCAAACTTTTTTATTTAGTCTCCGTTTCTTCATACGTTTACTGGAGTTTATGTGTAATAAAATTCAAAGAGGCAAATTGAAAAACATGAAACTTTGTACGCCGACTCCAAGTGTTGTATGGAGATGGAGTCAAGCGATTTTTAGATTATACGCTTTTTTACTTGCTAAGAAATCTCGACGTTATAAAAGGTATTTTAGATTAATGGATGTGATAAGATAACTTTAAGTTTAAGTACATAATATATAGTCATTTCAAGGTGTCCTACTAAAAAATAAAATAAATAATGGCATCTAGCTTTTTAATACACGATGAATACATTTTAAAGTGTATCTCGAATGACGTGAAATATTTTTTTCATTTTTTTAGAGAATTCAGATTGCTCAAAAAAACGATGATGAGAATGTCGAAAATTCGAGAAATAATTGCTACTTGGAAAATTTTGATCTGAAATAAAAACTCTTCAATTCTTTTTGGAAGAAAAAAAAGTACTTTTTGAACTGGACCGGAATATCTTATTGTTCGTTAAAAAAGTATTGGGCAAGAAATGTTTAAAAAAAACTATCGACTTTGAACCGGAATAGAATTACGGAGGATTTTTTTTGGAAGAAAAGTAAAAAAAAAATAGGTCTCGATTAATTCAAATAATTTCGTGGCAAACGATGTCGGCGAAAAGCAAATTTGAGCTAAATTTATAAAAATTAAGATATTCCTCGACAATTCTTTCAATTTCAATTCTCGAAAAATCCATAAACCAATCTCGAATTAACGAGAGAAAAAAGATATTTCAAGAATAATTGTTGAATCACAAATGAAAAAGTCAATAAATCACAATCTCCAGTTGTCACCATAATAGTTTTTTATGTTTCAAACTTTCACCATACATACTATGTATGTCCCACAAAATAATTGTACTTCACCAAATAATAAATTTAACATATTTTATGAATTTACTCAAAATTATTCTTTTTGTTTCTCTTGATGGCGGTCATGACCTTACAAAATGAGTACCTAATAGTTCCTTCCAAACCAAACCGCCCCGCACCACACTCTACCTTAATCAAGCGTATTACGAGGCCCTGCGTTTGACGTGTTTACACCTAGAAATGTCTCAGGATCAGATGCCCAAGACTGAGGTCGCACGCACTCAAGTATGTCAAACATGTTCTTGCTCTTCAATATACTCATTAAAAAGACAACATTTATTTTTTCCAGACGAGGGATTCATAACCATTGGCTTAGGCGGGAACTCGAGCACTACTCCGTTGTGACACTAATACTTAATAATTATTATTGTTAAACCTTTGCAATTATTTGGTTATATTATTTTGGTTGTAAAAAAATCTAATGATGTTTAGTAAAAATAAATGTACGTAAGTAATTACGTAATTTTTGGGCTAAAGACGAGATTTACAAAAAATATTTTTACGGAAGTACCTTATGCATGAACACGTGCTGAATTTCTTAAATATACTAGAAACATTTTCAGGATTCAAGAAACATGATAACAAAATCACCTCTAGCTCGCTGAAGAAACTTTTCCTTTTAGGAAAAACCGGAAAAAGAAAATTGAAGTTAATTTGCCGTATTAACATTTAAATGAGAATGGATAGATATTGAAGGAACTTCGTGGCTTGGCTTTGAATACAATAAGCTTTACTTGTGTTTTCCTAATGGAAAAAATAATCATACAATCATTTTGCAAAGCATTTGCTGCGTACTTGATTTTTCAACTCTCATTACAGTTTTTACATTACCTTAAATGAATATTGTATATTCACATGCTTTCAATGAGATGGGAAAATGAAATGTATTGTTAAAGGCACGCTGTTATATTTTGTTGCGCTGTAATATTGCATTGTACCCGTAATAGTGAATAATACATGTCAATTAGATAACGTCAATTAGTTTATACCATTCTTCTTTTCTTTCTTGGTCGTTCCCTCATGGCTGAGTATCGTGAGCATCTTTACATATTTTGAGAGACCAAGACTTTCCACCCCTTTCGATCCCCTGCTTCTCTCAGGGCAGAGTGAATGCTCCCCCAGTCAGCTCCTTCACTTGGTCGCTCCAGCACATCGACTCTTTTCCTCTGCTTTGCCTTACCCATAGGCTACCCAAAATTACCAGTCTCTCCAGGTTATCCGGTCCGCGCCGAAAAATATATCCAAAAAATTGCATACATAATATTGTCTGCAGTCTCTGGATGATTGACTGGTTCGTCCAGGGGCCCGATTTCCTAACTATCGTCTCGTGTGACACCAGACGACATGACGTAATTGTGACGTCAGCTAATACATGCCGCCCGCTCGAGCGTGTATTGGCTGACGTCACAATTACGTCATGTCGTCTGGTGCTACACGAGACGATAGTTAGGAAATCGGGCTGCTGTGCTCTCTCCAAGAAATACAAAGCGTTCGGCGCTAACTCCATATTTTGAAGGCATCAATTGCTTTTCGCTCCCTTGCCTTTAGGGTCCATGACTTGACACCGTTCAAAAATTTGGAGAACACTAATGTTTGCGCAAGCATCATCTTTGTGACAATTTAAATTTCTCGATCCTTCCATTTCATGATTAGACGTGTCATCGCATTTTTATCAAACTGTTCTACCTTCTTATCTTTGCTTCACATCCGTTTTTTCCACTAATAGTTGATCCCAGATATACAAACTCGTCCACTGATTCTAGATTTTGGAGTATCCTTGCTGCTGGTAGAAGGTTAATATTGTAGTAAATAGTTTTTTTTTAATTTATTTCTATTATTTATTTATTTTTTTGTTTGATTCCTTATATTATTAGTGCACTAAAATGCACCATTGAGTAGTCGTTATGTTTTGTGGTATTGTGGCCACCAGCCGTCGAAATAAATAACGAAAAGGTTTAACTTTAATTTTAGCTTATTACTATAATTAATTGTTTTTATTGTTTGCAAATTCTTTAATTAACCCCGAAAAACATACAGCCATATAGTATGTAATTACATATCACGAAGCAGGCGTATATTTTACATTTCGACTTGGTCAAGCAGAAAAATCCAAATTCAACGTAGCCAAAATAATCGCTCTTTTGATTTTTAACTATCATATTTTTGGCTATATTTGTATATTTATATTAGTATATTCATCATAGTATTAATCATATTTTTTTCTGGTATTTTTTTTATTGAGATCCTTGACTTAATAGGTGGATGATAAAGTTTATACCTAGTTTATTGTATTGATTTATTATATAAGTTAGAGTTAACTCTATTCATTGTGAATGTATATTTAACTTTTGGTGAGTGCATAATATAGTGCCTGAATATGCCTAAAAGCGAAACCCGGGTCGCAAAAAACGACTCAAATAGAAATATTACAAAATTTGAATCAATTAGAATTTAAATTCTAATTTCATCAAGTACCCTCGGTTTATAATATTACTATTCCTATTAATTGGAAATATTTAAAAAAAAAAAGTCGTTATAGGTACCTAAATATGATTTAGTTTTATTTCTAATTTTCGATCACACTATCTTCGCTGGATTTCTGTTTATTTATTATTGACCTGCAAAAATAAAAGTGACGAAATGAATCGCCATATCACTATATATAATATAATAATATATTATTGTAAGTTAATATATATATATATATATATATTATAATAACATGCATCGTTATTTAAATGTCTTGTGTGCAAATGAGTCGCTTAGAATCATAACTCACATATTGCAATTTTGTCGTTTTTTAGTTAAATATGCCAAGTGATTCTAAATGAATTAATCTATATACCGAAAAATAGTTGAGTATTAAAAGTCAATTTAAGCCATGTGAAAATCGTTGACAAAGTTCATTGTTGGTGTAATATGTCGTATATTTCAAAGAATAGAGTTTTGTCACCAACGCCTTCCTAACCAATCGGGGAGCTCTATTTCTCATAGTATGCTGTATGTCTGCAACGTTAGGAGTATTAGGTATATTATATTTTTTTAAAAAAAAGTTATCCGACTCTCTCACTCATTAATATTCTAGGGAGTTCAATACTGTTCTTCTTATTACAAAAAATAGTGCTCTGTTGGTTTTTAGCGATTATCTCAAAACTTGATTTTTGAAATATGTGAGTTATGATTCTAAGCGACTCAAATGATTGTGTGCTTAGTAAGATTAGATTTCTGAACCTTAAGTTAGACCGAGTCTACTAATGAAACCTCAAATATTTATCGCCCGTTTCATACAAAGTAGGTCAGGAAAGCTATGTTTAACTCAACTGGAATGATTCTATTTATTCCTACACGTAAATTACTTATGTTCATATAATTATAAAAATATTAAATTTAATAATTATACCTTATTTTAATTACACTATTGCAGTCTGAAATGTTTGTTAATTTTCTAACGGATATATAAAAATGGCGCCACAATCTAAGAAGGAAAATCACTGCTGCATAATATATTTTTTTCAACAACTTCTATAGAAATTTCAGTCATATCGGCAGAGTAAATAAAGTTTGACAACTACCTAAATCGAACGTTATCATATTTGCAACAACATAGACAAAAATTAGTTCCAATACCATAACAAAACATTTGTATATGAAGATATATTGAAGGGTAGCCTTTCGGTAATTGTATGTCAAACTCATGTATGCAAAGGTAACACGTACGCGTAGAGTACGTACCCGGCAGTTGTATCAATTAAAATATATTATATACCGGCGACCTTCTCGTGACAATTTATTTGGATATATCGGACTTGTTATGTTCGTTGCAAATATTATTTGTATATATTTGATAAATTATTATTTTAGTTGTGTTCGATGTAGAGTTAGATAAGCACAAGGTGTCAATCAACCCATCAGCGAAAATAGTACATACATATTACTTTAGTAACATCACTAAATTGAGGGGGTAGGTTGGAATTTATATGTATAGTGAAAGATTAAATGTGTTTTTTGATATTCCAAGGATACGAATCTTGACCGTCTTCCAAAGAGGCGTGTTAACATTTTATTTAATAGAAACGGTCTTTACCCATTCTTTCAACCATAATATTATTGCATGATCCGGATTCAAACACGTTTTTTTTTGAATATGCGATTTACAGTTTCAGATAAGTATGGAAACTCTGACACTCATCTATCGCGAGAGCTAAAATCTACTGGACTAAAATCTGTTCTTGTAATATTCTCTGCGAATTGCATTTCCAGTGAATTCTCGGCCACATTATTACACCGGTTGACCAGTTAACAAATTGCAGTCAGCTGTGAACACGTATGCGGTTCTAAACACAAGAGTAACTAATCACCATACAAACCACAAATACATAGCTTAGAACAGGTGCTTTTGGCTATCCGCAATGTTTTCATTTTCCCTAGAGTCCGAAAATGCACTGTTCTTTGGCAAGCTTTGAACGCTTTTGGAACAGCTTTAACTAGCAACTGATTAAATTGAACTTTTGAGACATTTAAACATTCAAATATTCTAACCAAAATAATCATTAATATGAATGTCAAAATATACTTAGTTATGATACAGCAGAGTTACGATTATAGCGGGCAACAGCCTCGGGCCTTGTCAGCGTTATTACGATAATTCAAGAATCGGCTAGAAATTCAACTATCGCACAATCACCGCATCTGCGGATCAGCAAATTTTACAGGCGAAACATACTTCGATTGGGTCGACTACCTCGGGCTTTGTCATCGAAACGCCTCGAAGTTGCAACGATGCAGAGTTCAGCAGATTCCCCAATTGTAAACTACATCAACAATGACTCTCGCAATATACCGTATATTCACGTATATAAATAGCACTCCATAGTTGACGGGTTAGCTCAGTATCACATTGCACAGTACTTACTTTCATCGAGCCTTGGACCAGCGCACCCTCTCGACACGCCTCGCCCGGAAGCACCTCACCGTGCATGGGACTCGAGCATCACTTCCACCGAGCCTCGGAACGCTAGCACAACTCCTGTATTATTTACTTTTGCCTTTTGTCACCCCTAAAGTGGTTCATGTCCCTCTACAATTAGACCCGCCAAACGTTAAATCACGACAAACAGGGCTCAAAATGGACCGGAACACATCGGAGCGCAGTTCCGTTTTATAAAATCGCTAACATTATCGCTCCGTCTCGTAGACATATTAATTTGACCGTCTATGCGAGAAAAAATGGCATTTTAAAAAATCTTATTTTTGTAACACTATATATATGTTCCTATATAACTATTTCAATATGTTCGTAAAGTTATCGAGCGCTCCGGTTCGTAAAATATTCCATTTTGAGCACTGACGATAAACAGTGATAACTGTTAGGTTAGGATAGGTTTTCTTTTCAACCGGCTTCCTCTCTAGGTTCTAAAATACATGTAATATCGGAACCAACTGCATGCTTCTACACCTAAAATTTAGAGATGATATTTGTCATATTATGATTTTGATTTTTAAATAGTAAAAACCCTTTGGACATTAATAACTAAAAAAATCCTTGACACATTATAAAATGTATACAAAAAACAGTTTTTAGGGGGATGAGATTTCAAAAGTATCTGTTCACCAAATACCAAAAGTATTGACCAAACAATTTTATTAAACGACTCTACGTAATACAATAAAACGAAGTGGGTATAATAACAGGATTCTCATATTATCATATTTAGTATTCGCTACATTTAGAACGTCTGATAATAACAGCGTGAACAATGGGAGCATATAATTACCGGCAATTCGATGCAACAAAGTTCCAACTCAATCCAACTTGTTCCCCCATCCCGGCCTATTTTGTAATTTTCATTTAGATGCGCGTAGAGTCAAACGTAATGGCGGATCGGGGGATGGGGATGGGGTATATTTATGGCCATGCAGACTGTCTTTTATGCTAATTTCAATAAATATCATGCCTAACTGGTTCTTCGATTCATACCACTCGACTTAAAGCTACGCCTGTAGTGGCAAATAACGTAGACATGGCAGGGTGATCAGTATTTAATAAAATTGTTAGACACTAAACTAATAATAAATATCACTTGTTTTTTCATGCTCCATTAACATTATTATTTTTTATATTATGTATTAAACATAAAAAACTAGCGTCAATAAAAAATAACAAAACAAAATAAGCCGTTATTATACCTATAGAGTCTATTAATATTACTGTGGATTAGGTTGATGAAAACGTACGCGATTCATCTGTGTCTCATACAGCACATGATAATTGTAATAATTTAATTATTGTATTGGACCAAAACTCATCGTTGACACACAGCGATTATAATCGATTCCGAAGTGCCCATGATGAATTAATAAAAAATCATATTTTAATATATTTTTTGAATTATTTACCAACTCAATATTCACAAAATTTATTTATTTATTGATATATAATTTTACTCATAAATAATACTTAAATAAATATAGCCTCAAATCTTGATACACAATCTTTATAATGAAAAATAAATATACACTCCAATATAAATAAAGTTTTATGAATATAAATTAACAGTGTAGAATGTTAGTCTCCATAAATTTGTTTATAAACATATACCTATATTTATTATGACACAATATTGGTTGTGTTTACAACACGTGTTGTTTACTTAGTTGTATTGAACGACTAACTAAATGACACTATGCGCATGCACATGTATGTACCCCTGAGACTGAAATGAATATATTCATAATAATAAATTGTGTTGCATCGGTGCGCGTAACTTCTGTCACACGCCAAACGTGTTACATCGGCGCACACAACTTCGTCACACGCCAAAAATACACTCTGATCTGTTTTCCCAAACGCGCCAAAAGAAGTATAACTTCAAAAAATAACTTCTGGCTACGATATGTGTTTTAGAAGTTTCGTTCAATTAATCTTAAATGTTTTTATCATACTCATTTAGTAAATTAAAAAGAATTGACCTTGAGAATCATCATAAGCCGGGGTCAATCTACTGATGGTTGAAGGCCTCCCCTAGCTCTCTCAACTTTTCTCGATCCCTAGTTTTTCGCTGCGACGTACATCTAACAAACTTTACGAATTCGTCTATCCTACTTTAAGATATATAGCGATTTTTTTTAAAATTAACATTTAAAACAAATCACAGCGGATATGGTATCAACCCACGCCTCAAGCTACGCTAGCTCACGTTATCAAGCCTCTGGTTTGGATCGGTTAATGGCCAAAATTTTTTCGGGAAAAGTATATTAGTTACAGGATACAGTGATGTGTTTGATGTATGTATGAATTATCTATAATATATATACGCAATAAAATTGGAAATCCACATCGGATTCAGTTTATATATTATAGTAAGTTATATTTGCATGGTGTTTAATAATCACTATTTTCTATCCGCCAGAATGGATATTGATGTTGGTAGCTTAAAAACAGTAATGAGAAATGTGAAGACGCAATTAATACGCTCTTTTACACAAAGAGTCATCAATATTTATCACATAATATGTACCTACTTAACCATAAAACATGCCAACGCCAAATATTGAAGATTTGAATAAAAAAATAGTTTTTTTATAATAGAATCACATTCTTGTTATATCAATTGTGTCAATAGTAAGTATTAATATATTATAGTTAGTATAGTTACTAATTTAATCTCTTAATAATACATAAAAACAATATTATTTATTTATTTATTTAAGAATACAAAACATTGTGGATATAACAAATCTAAATTCAAGACGTACACAACATTTACATTATAAGTCAAACATTACCCTCACAAGAGAGAAGAGAATATAGAAAAGGAAATATATATATAATAACAATAATAATAACAAAAAAAAAATCAAAACATACTTAAGTACAATTTAATACAGAAAAATATAATTTTTGAGAACGAAAAATATACAATTTTATACAGAAAAATACAGTTTCAAAAATAAAATGCAAAGTACATCATTGAAAATGTCTATGTCTTTAGGGAGCGCATTTACTAGTCTTGCACCCCTCGCTAATGGTGCCTGATAGGCTTGACACGAAGAAACGGTTCCAATCCAGAATAAATCATGGCTGCGACCACGTAGGCAATTGACAGGCGCATGGAAATTCAATTTCATTAGGACACCAGGATTAGAAAGCATTCCTCGCGATAACAGGCAAAAGTGTTTCAACAGCAGAAGAGACCGACGAGATTCAAGAGAGTAAACAGTAAGCATGCCTTGTAGAAAGGCAGTCGGAAAATAATCATCTGATGAATTATCGAAAGGAAAATAGTTAAATGTTTTAAAATAAAGACATCGAAGAAATTTCTTCTGGACGCGTTCTAAAATAAGCTTATAGGAAACCTCATAAGGATACCAGATAATCAACCCATATTCAAGAATGCTACGCACTAATGAGACGTAGAGTGTATGTAATATATTAGGATTCTTGAATGGCTTGGATTGTCGCATGATGAATCCTAGAAGCTTACTCGCACGTAGAGCCGTGGAAGTTATATGCGAGTGAAAGGATAATGAAGAATCAAAAATTATCCCAAGATCTTTCGCCTCAGATTGACGTTTTAAAGAATTTTTTGACATAATATAATTATATTTAATCGGGGTTCTTGACTTACATTGTCTTGTATTACAAAAAAATCGGATGCATAAAAAGATGTTGAAAAAATCTTTAATAGATATTTAGCAAAAATGTATGAAATTGATGCAAAAAGGTGCCGCTGGTTTACTTATTGATTAAGTTAGCCACAAGTGACTTTGCATTGTACGTTCATTTGAATAGAACTTCACACTTCCACTCTGACATTCCACTACAATTTCAGATTCATCGAATTATTTAATTGGTACTTATATGATTATATGAGCAGATATTGCCAAAAGAATCATTAAATAATAAAATTCACAGTATAATTAAATTCGGCATCAATTTTATATTTCACCTTTCTCATGAGATTTGCTCGTAAACTTTATGTAGGCAGACAAAATCAATACATTTACTATTATTTTTCAGAGGGATAATTACGTAACACACCGATAAATTCGTACTTAGGTTATGTAAAGAAAGCAAAAGACTTCAAACCAGAATGCAACTCACCATTTTTTGTTTTTAGTACAGCCACAGATATAATTATTTAATTCGAAAATCGAACTGCCTTCGAAAATTTTAATTTGAATTGCATATAAAATTTCCTCTATCTAGAGTCCAAATTCTTTGTATTCATCTTTATATCTCATATTTTTATTATGACTGATCACATTCTTCTATTCACTATTGTGATTTGAAATTTAATCCAATAAATAAAAACAATGTTGTAATAATTAATAATACGCACTCATAATCATGGTGTTCTTGTATAGGGGTGGGAATGTGGAACAAAGAGGGCACGAACCAAATAGCAGAGAAATCGAGAAAGTTTTCAATCGTTAAACTTGCGCATACTTTTGCTCAGAAACTTCTTGTTTTTCTTTTTTCTAATTGGCGCTATTCTGGATATTGTTCCGGAAACTTTAATCGTTTTTCATTAAAATAATACAAAATGAAAAATAAATAATCACCGTGACATTTTTTGAGTCATTATCATAGTTTAAGTACAAACAACATGTTATTATTATAAATGTATTTATATTTGTTAGGCAGTATAGTATTCACGGTTTCCCATCAGGGAAATAATGCTAGAGTGCTCTTCTCTGAAACCGTATCTGCTTACAGTCTAGTATGGGCTCCGACCGCCTCCAATATTGCTTTCCAACATCTACTCTCGCTACCTGGACCACCAATTAGACACAGAATTTAGAGATCCTTCCCTACTCCATCTAGCCACCGGAGTCGTTGTCTCTCCGACTTTGTCCACGTTAAACGATTTGACGCTGATGTATTATTTATATTTTATAAATGTCTCACTCAAAATTATTACATATTATTACTTTTTGCCAATGCCTTTATTGCTAACAATCATTTTTATCAGTCTATCAATATAACCGCCCTTTTGTGGAAGCCACTTTACACCACTTAGGCTCGAAAATAAAATGGTGATTAACCTCAAAGTACTTAATCCTGGAAGATTTAATTTATTTGAAAGTTGTTTGAAAGAGTTATGAGTACATATGTGTAAAATAACAGTAAATATGTACCGTTCATTCATGTATGTATATCGTATAGTATTTAGAAAAAATTTCATCCTAATACCATGTGTCTATAATATTTTAAAACACAAGATTCTGCACAATTTCTTTATTTTCTATAATATATGTATACGTGAAAATAAAAATAAAACGGTCAATAATATACAAGTAATACAGTACTTACCCCTTAATATATTTATTGTGAAAAATATTATACAGTCGCAATTATTGTCCTTGCAGAATCTTTACTTCCTACTTTATTTACCCCATGCACTTTGAAACAAATAACAAGCACAACAATGAATTTCTCTCTGTCCAACCTTACCTATATTTATGCTTCTTACTATGCCAATCCTGCAGCACGAAAAGCCATCTTATAGCATCACTACGAGGTGAGCGTCATGATGACGGAATCCATGGATTTGAACTATAATAACGCAGAATATCTCATAACACTTTAGGATGGCATCTGTAAAGCCACGTAAAAACCCCCTTAATATTTACTATAATTCGAATTATCCGTGTTTTCACCTTTAGACTTTAGTTCACTTGAGAATGGATGTGAGAGGATCAAACAAAATTTCATGGCAGAGGGGTTAGATCTCAAAATCTTTGGAAAAATAAGGCTTAGTTATATTTTTGAAATGTCGAATATTCCAAAGCTTTGTCTCACTTCGACTGTCGACTGACTTGCGAAAATGTTGATTATGTACCCCACGCTGGTCGTAAGTCAAAGAGTTGTCTTAAGGCCAATCAAAAAGATGCATGTTTCTTTATTTTCGCGTACTATATGCAAATAGCGGGACATTTAAATTTTACAAAATTCAACCCATGATATTTATTTTAAATACTAGATTAATTATATATCCAACCGACGACATATTGGTGACAGTATATTATATATTTTTGCTCATTTTATAGTGCTTACATTTTATATTTTATCATATTATTACTAACAGTTTAAATATCAAAGTGTGATATCGTTATTTAATCTATCGGGTCAAATAATTTACAGATAAACTAGCAAATAAACACTGCCAATGAAAGATTTCGAATTCAGTTAAAAAGAGTGGAAAATACTCGAGCACGAGAAGGAAAGTTGCCCGAAGTAAGCGATCGAAACGTTAATAGAAGCGACTCCATAGATTTATTGGCTCAATTAAAAGGGCGGCACGTAAAAAGTACGGACGTCGGATTTTCCGAAGCGCCGCGACGCCGGAAATAAGTCGCCGGCTATTTACTGCACTACATAATGGTTAAATGTGATATTTACTACTGTAACATACCAAAGATATATCATATTATTATCATTAATGACGATAATAATAATTATTATTATATCATTAATATTTGCAATCACTGTAATCATGTTACTTTATATTTTATCAGTTTTAATATTATTTAAACACCTACATACTTTCGGAGTGCTTTAATCTATTTTTGTTATAATAATACCTAAATTTAATTTAATTGTATAATTACTTGCTATAATTTAAATTTAATTAAATAATATTGGTTTTACAATAATTATATAGTTGTTTAAATTAAAATAATATTCTGTACTAAGTATAAGTGTATGTTTATTACCTTTTCCTGTGAATTCTATCATTGTTTTTTCGACCATGTCAGATCTTAATATGATCATATGGGCCTCCACAGAGTGGAGGTTTGTATTATCAGATTTTGTTTTTACGACAAATGGATGGCAGCCATTTGTTCAACCTATTAAGTCCATACTCTAACTCATACATCAATTGAAAAACAATATGCGTACTTACCAGACCCAGGATTCGAGCCTGGGACGCACGGCGTTATAGGCTGACGCTTAAGCCCCGCGGTCATACTTTTGTAAAAACACTACATATTATTCTAAAATGTATATATTATATTATACATAATATAATATATGCAATGAAATAATCTGGAATGGGTTTAAGTACTGATTTGAGTTATTCTATCCCCATCTGTCATGTCACTATACTATTAAATTTAACCAATAGAACTTTACGTAACATAAATAGAACATTACTTTTTATTGATTAATGTTGACAGCTATTTTGACCAATAAATCCATTTTTATAATGATAGAGTCAATGATAACGATAGCCCAAAAAGTGTGCCAACGTAAATAATGCAAAATAAGTATAATGTTAAAAAAACCATTATTTAGAAGCCATGAAAAATACAACGTTTATACTACCAAAACTCCTTGATGCACATATTATTTAAAAATAATAATAAGAGTCAATCTGAAAATTTTTTGGGCTTATCTGTATATTAAAAACTTTCGGGTATGTAGAATTCCCCGCGTCTGATAACTTTTCTTTTGGCGGGACCGAAACTTTGCGAAAATCTCCGACTTTTGTTTTGTTTTGTTTTGCTACCCACGTTTCAATCCGTGTCACATTCACTTACTCTTTCTGAGCAGTACGTACTCTTCTCAACTTATTTGCTCTTTTTGTTTTGAATTATTGGCTTTTGAGAACCGCTGGCATTTTTCATGTGAGCGGAAAATGTATTGGATTATGGAAAAATGATCAATGTTGAAAATTCTTTGAAAGTTTTTGTTTCTTTGATATTCACTTGTTTATTTTGTAAACTTTTGTTTTTGGTCTAGTTTATTCGATTTCAGATTTGAAAATCATTCTGTTGTAGCATTTGAAAAGTCTATATTTTGTACAACTTATTATCTTTAAAGCTTTCTTCTATTAATACCTACTCTTCATTCTATTGTAGATTTTTTCATGTTTATATGTTTTTACAAATATTCAATTATTTTTTATATGTTAGTTTATTAGTATTTTTCTCTGTTATAAAACATATTGGATATTGTATGATATTTTTAAATACTGTAGTAGGTAATTAATTGTGTTGTATAATAAAATCCAAATTCATAGATTTTATACCTGCAATTTTCTAGTAGATATCTAGTAGGTAACTTTGATATAATAAGATTATAAATACCTGTTTTACATGCAAATTACGAATGAAAAACTTATTATTATCACCCAATAAACCAAATCAGTATAAATCCAATTGTTTTTGACTCACCTGATATATTTTTTCGACATCATTGTGGTATAGGATGAATGAATTTGTATTCAATAATGATGTTATTTTATTATTATTCAATAATAATGGATCAGTTTAATAAATTAATCTTCCGGTTTAGAATATCTACATCTTACATAATATGAATGACAGCTAATTTTATACGCCAAGAAGACTTATACCAAACATGACTATAATATTCAATACAAAATTATATTTTCATACACAATACATAAATACGATGATAATTTACATATATATATATATATATATACATTTAAATATATCTGAAGCCTAATCCGTCTTTTTATAGACACCGATATATTATTTTGGCTTACCTGAGCAAAACTTTTATTTGGCATTGTTCCAATAAGTGGCAGGTCAATAAGCTAATTTGTTACATTCGAATGCACTAGCACAACGGTAGAAAAGAATGCTTATACTATTTTATGCAGCCTGAGACTGTTATGGCGGAATACAGTTTTAAAAATGTCATAAATCGATTAGTATTTATTTCAGTACCTACCTCGGTAGTATTTGTCGTTTTCAGCTAAATGTTATTAAAGTTGATCAATTTTTAAATGACTTGTTTTTCTTCTAATGTCATTCTCTATCAAAGGTCGGTTACCACCAGGGCAATTTTGGTTTTATCTTCTGTTACCCTTCACCGTTCTGTTATGTCCCTCAGAGAAGGAGGTGGAGGAATCATGTGGCTTGGTTTGATAGGAACCTGATGTGTTGTTATGGTGTTAGACTGGACTTATGTGTAACTCCTGAGTAGTATTCACAACTTTTATGTTTAAAGACCGTCGTCTTGAAGGTAATTGTCAGGTGATTTACCTTCGAGGATGTATTTAGACTAGTTGGCGAGAAGATGATCGGGAAACAATTAGCTTTCAAAAAAGATAAAACATTAAAGTCTATTCAACGGAAATGCAAATAGGTACATACCTATACAGCAGACAAGATAATAATATACGCGTTACAAATAATTAAAAATAATAGACAATGACGCGAGGTACGTGTCCCTTTTTATACCTTTTGGTGATATCATTTTAATTAGTTTATTGACGTCATGTGTATGATATCCGGCGTGGGTCCATGGTAGAGATGGGAAAACTGGTTGATTTTGAAGACCAAGTATACCTACTACCCGTATAAAAAATTACTTAGTATAGAAACATGTTCCAAAATATTTACTAGTATTTGGAATACTGTATAGAGCGTTTGGCGTGCGTATGCGACAAAAGTTTCATACTCAACTGAAACTAAACCAACTCCATATTAGTATTTGAAATACGTATCGGCTCAGGGAACACAGACTGTGTATAATTTTAAACACATTTTAAATTCAGAGTTGTTTTTCTGTTAGTTTACAATATTCTTGTTAACAAAAATGAATAACAGTGTTTTTTTTTTTTAATTTAAACATGTTTTGAGCGGTCATATAACAAGCCTAAGCCTGTGCGTCATCTCACCACTGTGCTGCGACACAAAATTTATGACCTATTATTCATAAATTCGAACGCAATAGACTAATAAATTAAAATATACCTATATTCAAGTGCTATCTCGTTCGCGCGCATATAATGTCAATAGTGTTGAAAGTCTACCAACTGATGAGAACAACGACTCGCGATGATATTATCACAAGTTTTTTGAAATAAGTTTATTGGGCCACACATACTGAGATGGGTAGTTTCATCCGAAACTTGAGTACACAAACTGGTGACAGTATTTCCAACTCACCTCTAGTCCATAGTGTTATGACCGTCTGATGCCCCGTGTTTATCAAGTTAGAATAATTCTGTAGGTATTGCATCATATTACATAGCTATTGTTTATTAACTTATTACCCTTATTAACTTGCAAAGTTTAATAGGTATAACAAACTCTGAAACTTGGGAGGTTGTATAAAAGTTCGATGGAGATACACTTGTTGTGATTCAGGAGTTTCGTAATATACAAAATATGGCGTCGTTCTCTACTGCGTTTACGGTTAATCTTTCTCTGAATAACGAGTTAAGGAATACTATACTTTTGTCCCATCATAATCAAGACGAGGTACTCTAGGAAGACTTACTACAGTTGGTGTTGTTACAATCGTCATAATACAACCGTAATATGTAAGGACCGATGTATTATTGTGATCGTGATTAATAATATCCCATTCACTGCAGACTTTTTAATTAATATTTTTTAATTTACACATTTAAATAACATGCTAATTATATCTAATGACCATCTGATGGGCAATACAACAGTTGCATTGGACACAGTGAATGGGATTTATTATCAAAGCAGATCTGGTTTGTTTTTTGTTTACAACCGGCATAAGCGCTTTCGCATTTTCATACCTGATCAAAAGACAGTCGTCGTTTGGACGTGATAGCCATTGAAATGATACCTTTCCCAGTCTTCTCTTCGAGGTAAAAGAGTGTAATATAATCTCGAACACCTTTCAATAAGCTAAAAATTCTAATAAAATGCTTTAAAATCATAAAAATTTGCTTTGTTGGGTATGTAAATAATTAGAATCACAATAAATGTGTTTGGTTGGTTCGGAGTAATAATGAAGTATATATTATCAATTACCAACCTCTCCACTCGAATTGAAATCGTGTTGAGTTTTTTACAATTCACCGTAAAGTACAATAAGTCCTAATGTTTAAGTAAAATAAAGTAGATAAGTGTAAATTACTATTTGTTCCTATAAAAATCTGATCCAAATAATGATATGAATACTATTTTTTTTTTAAATATTACTATGATTTCATATGAGTAAATATGATTCTAGATTATTATTTAGACTAAATAAATAAAATATGCAAGTAGTTTCTGGTAAAAATAAGATTCGTCGTCGTTCACTGTAGAAACCAAATACCTTATCTGTTTACGTTTGTAGATACAACGTACAGTGGTTCTATTTGCAAATACATTTCGGTGCAACAGTAAAAGCAAAATGCACGAATAGCGGCAATCTGAATCGGAATAAGTGGAATGCCTTCCGGTCAAAACGATCCTTCAGCCAAACTGCTTTGAAACGTAGGATCGTTTCTACGTGGGCCGCCGCAGTTATACGTGGATCGACGCTATACGTGATGTCATCGACGTCGGTGCATCCCGACGTCGTCCGATGCCACGTTTATTCGGGCGTCGGTTTAGCGTTTTGAACGTGAGTGCATTTTTAATTTCAGTTAGCAAACTTAGATGACTAATTGTGAAAGTTCTCACTTAAAACTTTTTATTTTATTAAATAGTTTAACCTAATTTTGAACTGCATAAAATCATCATATTCTAACATTGAAAATTGTAGGTCATTGTAGACTATCACGGCTAACCACTTTTAATTAAAAAATAATTATTATTAACCATGATATCGTCTTTCGTACGTCGGATTAGTTATCAATATATCGTCCGTACAGCTGGACGCAACGAGCGGACAGACCATCACGTAAATTCAGTCAAATCAAACTTTGGTGCGTAGTGACCTCAGTCGTGCGTAACTAGTCCTGAGTCCTGAGACATACCTAGGCATTGACAACTGTAAATGTATCATATTATCAAAACTCACTGCTGCTCATCAGCTGATCAAACGTAGGGTCGGTTTTAATTGGTGTTAACATTAAGTAGACTATCACGTGTTTCGCGATTTTCACAGTGTCACTTTTGCAGTTTGTGGTACGAGTATCATATCGTATTCCTACTAATTTATTATATTCAAGGTGATCTATCATTTTTTCAACTGCTACTTCTTACGATACTGATTTTAAAATGCAATACCTTTGTACATATAGATAATGGTTTTCAGCAGATGTCACATAAACTAAGATATTGACAGGAACATAGTGATATCCACTTAATTAATCCCCCTTCAGATATTAAGTAGACGCTGGTTTATAACAGTCTCGTAACTAGGAGTATTTTTAATTTAATACCTAATAATAATATTAAGCTTTTTTTGTTAAGGCCTTGTCCACATGACGCGTTTTATCTCACGCGTTTTGACTCGCGCCCATTCCAGGTACATGCGACCTCATTGAGCCGTCCACGTGCACTCACGTCGTAATGTCTGTCGTGCGCGGCCGATGTACAGGTGACATCATTGAGTTGTCCACAAGCACGCGCGGCGAATCACTTCGAAATACGCGCCACGTGGTCAAGGCCTGACCTAGTAAGATTTTAATACACCTTTTACATGTCGATAATTAGTTGAACTTAAAATCGTAGGTCTTACTCGGTGGGATCAGTAATAGGTGTCGACTGTCGATACGGTCATTCAGTCATTGCCAAATCTAGATCAGTTGTTTTCGATTGCCTAGTTTAAATCTGCTTGAATAGTGTAAGCTTATTTCGTCGTACTGTAGGTACAGTTTAAAATAAAAACCGTTCACCGTTACAACTCTCGATTATTGGACCCCTTACATAGTATTATATAATAAACAGATGCTGGCTCAAAGCAACGTCCCCAGCCATATCAATAGTTAATATTTCAAATAGGTACTATGACATACTTGGTAACATATCCAAGCCAAAAATATCTATTCTTGTAACACGAATTTATATTTATACTGGAATTATATAAAAAGAATTAAGTTAACGTTATTTTATTATTTGAATTCTTTTCAAAGTGCTGCCAAATAATAGCAGTCAGCGACTTTATTAACAAAACATATATATATCACAGTCGAAATGAACTTTGACATTATAGATCAACCCAAACGAAATATAAATCCGGGACTAAAAGTTTCACCACGTGTGATTGATGTCGGTTAGCTGAGAAAATTGTGTACCCAAAATAAACATACTGTATCCGATTTTAGATGAGAAACTTTCTAGACGTTGTGTGGTTTATAAAATAAATAAACAGCGAAATTGTTTAAAATTTACAACTATTCTAAGACTTCAAACTGTTCAATTTTGGGGTAACTTTAAATACGCAATACAATGCGAATTCAATTGAGACTCTGTTTATAGTACCTATACATTTCTTAATAAGTAATAACATAATTTTTAATGCTACACCCAAGAAAAATCAAAATCAATATCACTGCTGTACCTATAACACAAGTTTGTACATCCAGAATTCAATTTAGCAATTTATTGTTAGCTAATAACCTTAATCTGAGGATAAAACAAGGAGAAAGATGCGACATTACAAACGCCTATGTCCGGAGTCAAATAATATCATCATCATCGGCATTAAAACCGGGAATATGGGTATGGTCGCCTCCAGGAAATGTTTCCACTCCCCTGTCTCTGCTGCAGGCTTCCTCCAACGCTGTAGTGTTAGGATTATTAGGAATGTTGTATCGCTTTTTATACAGTCCAAACACTAAAATCTAAGTTGGCAAACCTTCCTTTTTCTTCTGGTATATTGAATTAAGTTCTCTTTGATATCTCTTCTTTTAAAATTGTATTAACTCTCATTTTTTGTTGGAAACACATTATATTAATTAAATAAAACACAGAATGCAGTACTAATTCCACTTTGTTTAATATAAATCAGGACCGGTTTCGTCCGCTTCAAATGAATATTGTCAAACTGGTAAATAATATGCAATAAAACAGATTGTTATACCAACTAAGTGAAATTAGTACTAATATTGTGTTTTCATAAAAGTATAAAAAGTGTAGGTAAGTAAATTTGCAACTAATGTTCTCATACGAGCATTTTTCAGTCTACATAATATTTACGTGGCATAGGTGCAGCAGGTAGGCACGAGTATTACATTGAAACTTTTGCTACGTGTCCCAGCAAAGCCTTAAAATTCAGCGATCTCCGAATAACTTTGTTCCGGACGACGCCAGTTTATTCGGTGCCCAAAGCTTTATTCGCTTTTCGGCGTCGCTATCTAGGGTTGCCACTACGATATATTATATAGGTATAATATAAACGAGGTATATTTAAGTTTCTTCTACAATAGTATTAAATAAACATACATCACCTCATATTGGAATATTATTCAATATAAAAATACTTTTAGTTTAAGCTTAAGGCTTAGAATCATTCAATATAATAATATTAAATTATTATGACATAATGATATTTTACAAAACAATTATCTCATTGATAATACAATAATAACTAGCTGTAGTACCCGGCTTCGCACGAGGTTGCTTCGATGATTGATATATTCCACTTGCGTGAGGGTGAGTTTAGGTGGACGCTATTTTATAAATTCTTGAAATAGGGTCTCCTTAGCTAACTCGGTATACTTCTTTGAACTACATAGATGTACAATTGTATTTTCACTGCGTTTGTATGTTTATTTTATATTATGTTCTCTTTTTATATTTTCATTTTTATCCCTTTTATTAGTTTTCTTTTTCTTTCTTCTTTATAATACTGTTTCATGTCATGTTGTGAACGTCTTAAACTTATAATTTGTAATTTTCACAATATGTAAAATAAATAGATAAATTGAATTGAATATCTTACTTAATAAAAAAAAAACAACAGTACATCACCAAGTAACTGTATATAATAATATTTCAAATGAAAATAATAAAATATTACGCATGTACCACATCATCATAATGTTCCTACCTACTAATTGATATTGTAATTTAAATTTTCTTTAAAATCAAATTTATTTCAACGACCAATGATTATAATCAATAAATTGATCAAGTTTTACTTTTAATAAGTAAGTACCTACAGTAATCAAACATTTATGACGTCTGTAGTAGAGTAGAAAATACAATTTTCACCTCACTCTCCTCAGGTCACGGGTTCGAATCTCGTGTCTAGGTGACTCTCACAATATGTTATTGTTTCAATCAATAATTATTATTGAATCCAGTCCATATTTATTACAATAGCATGTTTTAAATAACCAAGAACTAATCATATTAAAATACGTCCATAGTCCGCACTGTGGAGATTCATACGATCCGTTTAGCAACATAATATCAGTTTGCTTGGCAGTCTGTGCTGAACCCCTGCCTGCATTTTATCCTGCACAGCCTACGAAGGCTTCGACGGTGACACGTAAAGTATTTTGACTGCAACGCGAAGATTTACATAACTTTCCGAATCGTGTTTGAGTTGACTTAAAATTTACTAACACAACTATGCATAATATACATGTATGCGCTGTAGACGTGTTATTTTACGTTCAAATGTGGAATACAAACTTGGGTACTTAGTTACTTAACTCTTTTCACTCTGGATTGTGTAGGGTTTTTCGATTGAGTGCATACGATGCAACTAAAACTAATGTCAGAAAACATATTATGTACTGATAGGTATGGGTTTACGGAGGGTGTTGATTTACACTTTTCCACTTATTAAAAACACCGATTCAGGGACATTAAGTATATTTCGCTAGACAATAAACAATTAATTGTTAATAACATTTGTAAAGGCGCGCTGTGGCACGAAAAAGGTAGCAAATCGTATTTGGAGGCGACGTAAGGGCTGAAGGGTAGGTAGCCGACTGGCCGTACCTACCCTCGATCCTTCGTTTGCCTAGAAGCAGATAACGGTAACGTACTTTTTGTTTGTTTCGCTGTGCATCATCGTTTAGCCTTGACTCATTTACAGTTACAATAATATTATCATTATATTCTCAACTCTGTCGATTGGAGGATTGTTGATGGGGGATTTAGGCATTATGATATTTGGTAACAGTACATAAAATAAGAAAAAAATACAAATAATATTTTGTTAGCTAAACATAAACCATACTGAACGCGTACCTCGAAATCCGTAGTTACATTAAAGACATATGAATAAAATTTATTTTTTGTTATATATACTTGAGACTTAAAGAGAGAGAGACTTGAGGAGACTTGAAGCTTTCGAGATGTGGCTGTATAGACGCATCCTCAAAATTCCTTGGACTGACCGGGTGACAAATGTTGAAGTTCTCAATCGAATAGGGAAGGACCGAGAAGCTCTACGTAGTATCAAAACCAGGAAACTACAGTACTAGTACTAACTAAAAATCAATGTAGTCGCCGCATTTCGTGGCTTAAGAACCTCCGTGATTGGTACGAGTGCAGCTCCACTGAACTGTTCCGGGTAGCAGATGACAAAGATAAGATCGCCTTGATGGTGGCCGACCTCCGCTAGGGGATGGCACAATAAGAAGAAGAATACTTATATGACATATGGATCCAAAGCTTGGACTCAAAAATATGGGCAATCAGATAACAACGATTCACAGAAAGTCTGTGAAATATTTTCACCTTTCTAGGGATGGTAAATTATCTTTTGAATACATGAGAGAAATATATAACCACTAGATAAAATCTTTCTAAACACCCAGCGGGATTCAAACCCGCGCCCTCTAGGATTGCGCATATTTACTCTGACCGACCGCTAAGCTACGTGTGTCCTACATAATTGTGATGAAATAACTAGCGATACTTACAATTCTCACTAAAGCGCTCTTCAAATTTGTATTTTTAAATCAAAGTATTAATAATTTCTCTCAATTTTTTTGTTATAACATACTTACACTTGCTAAATAAACTGTTTTTTATTCTTCCAATAATTTACAATGTTTAAGAATTTAACATTCTTAAATCTTCGTAAAATACATCATTTATTGTCACGACCCCAATTTGAGTGCAGTCACAATGTGTTTATTTGTGACATTTTTTAATTATTCGCTAAAACTAACTATGTCTTTGTTTTTTTGCAGGTAAGAAAATAACAATTACTTTCAATGGATACAAAATACATTCGTTATTTGGAAGAAGGTAAGTTAAATCTCTCAACACATTATATTATAGGTTCTTATCAAAATTTTGATAATATAATCATTTGTAAGTAGTGTATAACATTTTACTCATATATTACATAGATCTACAATATTTTGTCCAACAAATAATTAAATACTAAATAATAATTAATTGCTAAAATCACAGGCTTGCCAGTTCACAAAAATGCCGATATTTTTTTATCATTCGAGAGTTAACGAGCGTCCATATTTTTTTCCAATATTTGTTATTAACAATAATCTGAATATAAATGAATTTTGTGTTTATTTCGGTTTAGGTATACTTTTACAGTGGTTTAAGTTAATAGTCGTGAATATCGATGTCAACTCGTACGAACGTCATTTTAATCCATTTACTCCGGTTTCGAAAATCGAATTTGCTTCTATTACCGATGCTAATTTGAACGTCGAATGAATAATTCCGTTACCTTTTTTGTAATTCAAATTTGGAACGCTCTTTTACGCGCCCTGTCGCTATCTGTTCATTTGCTGGAATACGGATATCATTCGATTATTTTTTAAACGTAAACTTCAGCCATTTTATATTTAAATATTTTCTGATACACATTTTAATTTTCTCTACATTATTAATAATAATTTAATTGATAAGTTTTGTACTTTTCCATTGGAGTCGTTTTTTGCCATCCTAGTTTCGCATCTCGTCATCTTCAGGCACTATGCACACTTGCCAATGGCAGATGCATTCTTTCAACGAATCCAGCCAACCCTCGTTTATATAATGAATCGTTTATATAATAAATGAATACAATAAAAGAGAGTAAAAACCGTATTACCTACTAAATAAAAGAGCAGTTTAAAAACAAATTTTGAATAAAAACCTGTAGTAGATACATTTGATACTTACTATTAAGGGTATACCTCAGTTGAGGCATGGGTCTAAAAAGATCGAGACTAGGCGATGCACGAATTGCGGGTCGCGGGTGCAAATGACGCATGCCGAAAGAAATATAATTTGTCATATAAATCCAATATGCGTTCTATTTATTGTTCTATTAGTAACAATAATAATACATTCATTTACATGTTTTCTTTTTCAAGTAAATGGGTAACGTTTTTAGTCGTCATCTTTACACGTTTTAAGAATTAATACCCCCTTCGCCATCACGAAACAAATTGACGTGTTCCTAGCTCGACGTTCTCTCTCCGAATGCCAGTGAGTCCAAAATTTCGTCGTGCCTATAGTTGAAAATTATTTGCCGTTTCACTGATGTATCGTCTTAATACATTCAGTAATTGCATTAAATTGTCATTACTCATCAGCAATAGAACTAATACAATTTTACTACTTACTCATTAAATACAAATTCGATCAAATACCACCGGTCGAAAGAATTATTTTTTTTTATCGAAATAATATCTATATTAATATTAAAAAAACAGTTTAATTAAAAAATATAACAGTGTAATAGTGAAAAAATTGGCATCGTTTGAGGATATCTACTTACGTAAATGTAGATCAATTATTCTGGCAAATACTTCCAATTAGGAAATTATAATCGTTTTCAAACACGAATCCACAAATTCGCGTATTATTTTTGGAAAATTATGCTCGGCAATTAATTTTATTACAATATTTCCATTAGAATAATGCTTTTCCATCTTTTATCCCATCAAAATTATATGACTAATGCGGATTATATCATATAATATCTAATAGGATTACATAAAGATCAATTTCACCCACTGACTTTGTGATCAGATTCTAGATTTAAAAGGCCACATTGTTAACGGCAGATGCTTCAAAAATTAAAACCAAACATAATTCTATTTCTCTACAATAATATTATGTATTGTTGAAGACATTCATTTAATATTAAATATCGTTTAAAATAGCTTTTATTTTTACTGTAGAGCAACAACAAAAAATAAAGAATTAAAATATTTCCACTAGTTGTACTTAACTAGGGAATATCTATAAGCTGTCTATTGATCATGAAATAACTAAAAAATCAAAAATTATTTTGGTTCACCCAGCATTATATTTTTTTTAAATTAAATTATAGACAATTATTAAATAATATCTAGTATTTTGTCCTCCACAATCTTAATAAATATTTATAGAGTTTATGAATAAAAAAGCTTATTTATTGCTGTTAATAAACTTTTCTTTTATTTACGAGTATTTTATTGTTCTCATAAAGACTTCAAAGAATATTTGACCAACTTCTGCTATATTATGTAGGTACATACTTGTTTTAAAATAGTGTGTTGATTAAGGTCAGTCAAATGTAAAACTTACGTAATGTCATGTTTAAAATAAATTGCCATATTCGTTCCTAAGCTGAGCATAAGCCTCCACAGAATGTAAGTTTTACTAACGGTTTTATTATTATAATTATTAACCATTCACCAACCCATTGGGTCTTTTCATTGAATAAAACACACGTTGAAAAACAACACGCATTTTTTGACCAGCCGTGGATCCTAATCCGCACAACTTCATATTTATACAAAATGCCGCTCTATCATCGATGCTAACGTGGTTGATGTGTTGTATATGTTACACCGAATGTGCGAAATTGACTATTACATAAAATGGGCAAAATTTTGGCTAATTCATGTAATAGTCAAGCCTTTGCCTTATTCATGAATTAGGTAATTTTTCTGCTGAGTACATGAATTCGCCACGGTATGGAATTCTTGAACTGTCAACATGACAAAAGAAAAAGTAAATTTAATACGGATGGTTTTATTAGTTATAATTGAACATAATATAATATTATTATTATTAGGTTAGGTTAGGTTAGGTTTTGTAATTCTGAATTAAATTATTCAACTGAATGTCCATTTTGAGGTTAGCTATCAAGTGTCAACAAACTATCACAAACATTCAATCGACCATTGCACAATTGATACCCAAGCACGAATCAAATCGCGAAAATACTTTTCAATAAAATTCTTCCGTTATCATATTATAGTTCTAGATTTTTTTTGCGCATAGTAAATGGATATGAACGTCATTGTAGTTATTGATTGGTATATTTTTATATTATAATCAATGACATTTGACACATTTGTTTAGTTGCAAAAAACACCACGGAGCGCGATCATCTATTTTGACCATAGATAATATAAATGAACATTTTGACCAATGCATGAGCATTTGATACATTTAGTTTAGTTGCAAAAAATACCACCGTAGCGCTACTATCTAATTTGTCCAAGACATGAAGTAGGCAGAAAAATTACTGCCGATTTCACGCACTCTCCAGATATTTTGTCTAATTCATGAATAAGGCAACGGGCTTGCATTTTTCATGATTTAGGCAAAATTTTGCCCATTTCATGTAATATTCAATTTCGCACATTCGGCGTAACATATATACCCAAATAAAATTACCCTTGGTTATGTAAATATCCGCTTATGTCTACGAAGTTAAAAAGCAGTAGATATGATTTTCCATGCTATACCGCGTGCCATCGGTTGCGGGAAAGGTTAGCAGATCTTGTCAGTAGTAAACTAAATCATATAATGAATTGGCTCAGCACCACAAATCGAATTGTTCCTGGGAATCCTTCCAAGATTATCAATAGGCATAATGGTTATCCACCTCAGGTGTGGAAAGGCTTCAAAGCAAAATAAAAATACTGACAGGTAAATATGCTATAAATACGCATTATTTGAATACATCTGCCCATCCTCAATCGATATCGATTACCCCAATCGTATAGTAAGTAACCCTTACTCGATTGGTACCGCCCTAATTGACTGCCATCAAACAAATAAATATATTTATCAGTCTGCGCTGAGTGAAATGAAAACAAATCCGATCCATTTCACTTAAAATCGCTCACTTAAAAGTCGCTTGCGTTTTATTGTTTGACAAACGACCAT
The DNA here is from genome assembly GCF_057557595.1 of Rhyacophila brunnea. NCBI lineage: Eukaryota > Metazoa > Arthropoda > Insecta > Trichoptera > Rhyacophilidae > Rhyacophila > Rhyacophila brunnea. The sequence continues at coordinate 28,925,445 of NW_028233350.1, forward strand.
CAAAACATTTTTTTTCAACTTCGTGTGTTTTTTTTTGTTCTGTATCACGTTATTTTGACCTGGCCAATTGTATTGCCCTCGTTATAAAAACAACATAATGGTTATTGTAGATCAATATCTAAAGTAATATAATATGTATTCATAGTTTGTTTACTTTTGAAAATATTCTGCATTTATTATGGGGAAGATTACTACTCGGAACATATAGCGACGAAATTACCAAATATACAATTTACATTTAAAGTGTTTTAGTGTTTTAATAATAATTCGTATCGCAAGACAAGTTGTTTGCAAACTTTATCATTAAAATGTTTCGTATTACAAGTATTTCTATTACAAATCTTTTGAAGCTGTATATAAGAGATTTTGAATAATTTGTTTTTCAGTGTATTTTTATTTACTTACGTAATTTAAAATCATCGTATTTTTGGGAAATAGCGTATTTAACTTTAAATTCTTTTTATTTATATCAATTCGAGCTTCTTTATGTATGGTTACAACTCACAATACACAAATTGAAAGCTAGTTCTACTTTATAATTTAATTTGTATACAGTCCTTATAATGTAGTAAGTAGTAGTAGCAGTAAGTACCCCTTTACATTAATGGTACTTTTTGCAAACAATACATACGATTGTTTTAACAATAAATTATGTATATACAAAGAAATATCTCAATTCACTGCTGGTCGAAAGCTTCTCTCTGATACATCCACTGCTCTGGTATTGGCTCTGTTTCCAGTTTCCACCGCTAAACTGACATAATTACTCCATCGATTTGATGAATTCTTATGTGTTTTATTTCGCTGCGGACCTTTTAATTAATATTTAATTACCAAAATTAAATAGCATGCTAATTAAATCTAATAGCCACATGATGGGCAACGCACCAGTTACGTTGGACGCAGTGAATTGATTATTCCATTACCCATTTATATTAATCTCTTCAATACACATCTGACATCAGTTTTTTATCTCTTAATTTTTACAATCAATTGAAAATATTTAAAAATTTGATAGTAAGTTTGCCAAATATAGTTTTAATCCATCATAATATGATGAATTAAAACCGTCGGCCTGGTTTGGTATGATATAAAATCTGCCGAATCATTGTCTGAATTTTGAAATCTTCTTTTATTAAAGCCTTTCCACACTTATAATAAAGAATACCATGTCTATTTTATCATGCTATAAAAACCATCGCCGAATTTGGTTAACAATGGATCAAATATCTCTGATTTAGGAAAGCGAACAGCCATTGAAACTACTGTAAACATTTTGATTCTATTTACAAAATTAGTGAGTTAGCATTTCTTTCATTTCGAGTGGCATATCATGGCTAAATAAACGGCCTAAAATAATATATTTCCGACTCGCGAAACGATAAATCATGGCCAGGAAAAAAAACGAAAGAAAACACGTAAAGGTTTCGACCATTTTTTTATGCCACTTAACACCGTACAACGTACAAAACAAAGGTATGGTTTTCAGTATAACGAAACTCTTTACTAGCGTTCCGGCTCTACGTGAAAATTCACGAGAATAGTAGAGTTGAGCGTTCTTACGTATTGTTTGTATAGTTATTACTGAAATATTTATAGAGATTCAGGTCTCACGGAAATGACGCCGCCAAAGCTACTTCCTGGTGAAAAGTTTTCGATATTTAAAATTAAATGAGTGGGGTACGTAGAATTATATTAATAACAATATTAACTGAAATAGTGGAGATTAAGCGAGTACAAATGAGATAATAATTAATAATTGAGAAAAAAAATACATACACACTTACACGTGAAACAGAATGGAAATATGTAACTGATTTTTATAAAAAGACATTATAATTATTTTACATCTGAGTATATCCTATGGAAATGATGTATTAAATGTTATTCATATTTTATATAGTAGGTTAGCCTGTCGTGTCCTTCTTCAAATATTAAAATTACTTATTAATTTAAAGATGTTTTTGAAGTTATACTTCTTTAGGCGCGTTTGGAAAATCAGATCAGAGTGTATTTTTGGCGTGTAACATGTAACACATAATTTATTTTTTCACAAAAAAATAAACGCACTCGATTGAATTCGAACCACCGATTGTTCGGTTATCAGCCGAACGCATTACCATTACGCCACAGTATGATACTCCAATCGTGACGATTATACAGTAAAATATTATAGTTTAGAATTGTTCCGTTGCCTAGATAGCGAATTTATTATTGTCGGCCATTTGCAATTCCTTACGTAAACAAACTATTACCTAAACGTCATAGTGGCGGTTGTTACTTTAAAAATAAAAACATCGATAAATAGTTATATAATTTAGAAATATAAGTTAAAGTGTATAGAAATAAACCAACGGCGTTTCAATAAGCGATCCTATTTCTTGAGTGTGTAATTTAGCAAGATATTACGTTAGATATTACGAGATAATTATTACGCAAGATATTACGCCGCTATTCTGACAAGACGTGCAAGTCTGCGCTCTAAGTTTAAATTCAATAATTTACTTATAAAACTGAATTACAATGTCTAAAAACATCGGTAATACCATGGAAAATGTGGATTTGTTGTGTGTTATAAGACAGCAGTCTGAAATGATTGCCATTTTGTTAAAAAGGGTAGAATCAATTGAAAAAATTCTAACTGATCACCAAATTTATAAAAATAAATCAGTGTCATTTAAAAGTGCAATTAAGCCCAGTGCAATTGTAGTAGACGTACCGTTGCCAGCGACATCGCCTACACCGGCAGCGCGTGCACTAGCGAACGAGCGAGCGAACGACACTGTTTGCTTCTCGCTCTCGCCTCCTGTGCCGGCACCGAGATCGACACCGCCACCAACTTATGCGAGGACGACACGGTCGCAATCGAAAATTAAAACAAAAATAGAAAATTATCCTGCACTCGGGGTTATTCCAGCAGTCGCCCGAGAAGAGGACTCCTCATCGTCACACGAGGCCTCACAACCGAAACCAGCTGAAGATTTACCTACGCCTAGGATTGTTGATGGATGGGCCACCGTTGCACGGAAGCGGCGTGTCGCGGTTCGGGGAAACCTCGCTGGACGAGCGAAAACTGTTGTGAAGCAGTATCACATCTGCCCGCTTCACAGAGATACAACAACGGCTGATGTTTTAACCTATTTAAATAAGTTATGTACCGCTGATTTCACAGTCGTGAAAATTAAATCAAGGGGGGACTACGCATCCTTCAAGGTAGGTATCCCTTCTGATGTCACGGACACTGTTTTGAGGGCGGATAACTGGCCACTTCACTCATTCATAAAAGAATGGGTGTCGAGAGTGGAAACTCCACGGTTGCCGGTTAGCTAAAAATTATGTATTAACACTTATTTTATGTCATGTCGTGAACGTTTTGAATTTGTAATTTGTTATGTTCATTATATGTAAAATAAATAAATTTGATTTGAATTTAAAAGATAATCAAGATCTAGTCGAAGAAACTAGGTTATCACAAGTTTTGTTTTTGTATTGTTACGCCAAAGAAGTATAACTTCTAACGCCCGCACATAATGACACACACTGATTTTTTCTGTTGTTTCTGTTGTTCTAATGTTTTTTCATATAATTGCAATGAACGATCATTTGAGGCCGATACTTCGTTTACAGAATGTTGACAACAGTTATGTATCATTATTTTCCTTTGAAGTCGATTTACACGATTTCTTAACGAGTGCACTTTTATTAGTTTAATCCTAAAAATGTTCGTGAAGAATTCCTTTCTGTAAAAAGTAATAGTGAACAATACAATTTTTGTAGAGGTTTGTATTAACAGATTTTGTTTTTTATGAGAAATTGATGTCAGCCACTTGCTCAACCTATTAGATCCATACCTCACACACAAATTGAAAACAATATGTGTACTTGCCAGACCCAGGATTCGAACCTGGGACCCACGGCGTGATAGTCCAACGCTTAAGCTGCGCGGCCACCGTGGGCGATACAACAATACAATAATTATTATTAATTAGCGGGGTCAGAATTGGGAATCATTTATTTAGTATCAAATTAATAATATTATCATTGTTGACGTGCTTAATATAATAGGGTGGTGTTGGTGCCTATACTGCACACAGACTCTCACTTACCACAGTTGCGGATAACATATAATTCGTATCTATAAGATTTCCGCACAGGCCGCATAGCGTCCGAGTGAGGCATACGACTCACTGCATCCAGACAGTCCACAACTAGTACCGCTCATATTCACCGCGACCGTCGCATCCCACACTTTCCCCATGTACATTCGTCATGCCTAGACAATCCGCGCTTACATCTAGCTTGCAGCTACAGCCACTGATGGGATACTCACTCCTCATACGCTGTGATCTGTCGCACCCATAAGTAGTCATCATACAGTAACCGCAAGTAGTATAATCAACTTTTCACAAGGATTATAACGTGAAAGACTAGACATACCTGACAGAAGGTTATAGTCATAAATAAATTAAGTTAATTTGTAATTAATTTTTTTCTCCGTATTTAAGGGATTGTGTTTATTATTCATCGTAACGCATGTAGAGTATCACGATCCGGTTGATTTAGATGTCGGTTATCCTTCTCCACTGCACTGATATGAACTACGTTAAAGTTCCCACCACCACCCGTCATATATGCACAGCCGTAGATATGCACGGCCGCTTTCCATGACGCTTTAAACGTGTCTGAAAGAAGTGATTTTAAGTACTCATTCCGTCCCGAGACGGAGCCGCATGGGACTGATGCTGCAACCATGCACCGTAGTGCTTAAAGAAGAAAGCTAAGAAAGAATTTTTTGTTGTTTTTGGACTGGCTCTGCTGTCCGCTGACGTTAATCGCCCTGTGTACCCGCATACTGAGTGTCATGAATTGAAATGGATGAGTCTACAGAGGAGTCATGACTATCCCGCTCCCCATACGACGCCGGCCCATCTACTATCAAGCCAAACTCGTGGAGTCTGGCGGCGAAGTTGCCATGGCCGGTGAGGAACTGGCTAATCAAGTGCGAAGGTTGGAGTCTTCTAGTTTGGTGTCTGCAGAATGTTTGGAAAAAAACGCTAAGTGTGCCTATTAAAAAATACATTTCGACTATTTCCAAAATGTTATTTTTGTGGGCGCTCAACTTTAGACTGAAACTTTATAATTTTAGTGATAGCGTGTTGCCCTAAACACACTGTAATGTGAAATATGTGGAATCAAAAGTCTCCATCTGCTTATGAATTACGCTTGCGTTTTATCAATTTTGATTCTGTCATATACAGTTTAATAATAATGTCAAGTCATCGATTTGTGAGAATTTACCTGAATAATAATATTGTGTTACCTGTTTTTGAAATTTGATATTACTCAATAATAGAAACTCTTTGTGGTAAAATATCATTTTAGGATATAAAAGAATATATTATTACTTACATATACAATATAATATAAATACTTACTTACCTAGTTATAAATTTTTATTTTTTTGATGTTCACCAACGAAGAATTTGAAAATGTGTATTTAAAAGTAAATAATTCAAACATCAAGTAAATTCTATTCCATCGAATATAGAATATTCTTATGTTTTCAGAGAACGCTTTGATTTTTTTTCTACTATTGCAATCCATATTTTTTAAGCATGTCCGGTCCTAAGAAGATCATATTATGGGCCTCCACAGATTGGAGGTTTGCATTAACAGGTTTTTTTTTTGTTTTTACGAGAAACGGATGTTAGCCTCTTGCTTAACGATTAGTTCCATACTCTAACTTTAAACACACATTGAAAAACATTATATGTATGTGTATTTTCAAGACCCAGGATTTGAACCTGAGACCCGTGACATTATAAGCCGACGCATAAGCTACTCGGCCATCGTGGGGTAGGTAATATTATATTAAATATCATTGCCATTATCACAGCAATTATCACAATCGTAGTACTTATGTATATATTATTATATACTAGAAACACACAAGTAATAAAAAGTGTATTACCTTCTGAGTGTGGTTGTAATAACGTACGATTCTCGAGTGTGTAGAAGTATGTGATAAACTTGAATACGTATTAAAGCATATGTTATGTTTAATATATCCGTCTGTATCATAATATGCATCAAAGTTTGTCACGTATTATATATCACGTATCACGTAAAACACCCACGGTGGCCGAACGGCTTAAGCGTTGAACTACCATGCCGTGGGTCTCAGGTTCGAATCCTGGGTCTGGCAAGTACACATATTGTTTTTCAATTTGTGTGTGAGTCAGGGTATGGACCTAATAGGTTGAGCAACTAGCTGACATCCATTTCTCGTAAAAAAACAAAATCTGTTAATACAAACCTCTACTTTGTGGAGGCCCATATGATCCTATTAGGAACGGACATGGTCGAAAAAAAATATATATATATTATTATCATAGGTACCTACGTATTTATACTATTATAATATTTGAAGACTTTGTATTTTCTGTGTTCAATGGTTTACCCCTCATTAATTTATAAACCAAAGCTGTCAAAATCTTGATCTTTAGCGACTAGCTTTAGTACCACCACACGCAATCCATGTAGAGTGTTATGAAAATATGCAAGTAATAAAAGAGTAGGCAATAGGCTGGACATGTCGTTCGGCGAGTGGACAACTGCTGGACATATGCCATCATATAGTGATACTCAAGAGGTACTTAACACCCACAGAGATGCTATAAAACTCGATGGATAGACGAACTCATAAAGTTTGGTGAATGTACGTGGCAGCAAAGAACTAGGAACCGATAAAGAGTGGAGAGAGATAAGGGAGGCTTTCATCTAGCAGTGGATCGACCGGATGATGATGATATATAATATATTAAATGAAATAAATAATAAACGTAAGTAAAATTAATAATAACAAACAATGAAAACTAATAATTTAACATAACTGTCAATTGTACACTAGGTCAAGTCCGGTCTCTGAGGAGTGTTTAAATAATATATGTTTCAATTAAAACCAACCACTTCTTTCTGTGCGTTCTGTAGGCCAATTACACGAAATTACGTGAGCATTTCCATTTAATTTGTAGAAACAATAAATGTTTTGTTATCTTAACTGTTAGCAGGTATTATTGGACCACTGAGCTCCGTATCGCTGAATTAGTCCCCTGCTACATTTAACATTATTTAAATTGTAACAAATCATGCGACTAACAATAATTCCGCATGCCAGGCTCAAACAATAGGCAAATGACCCGTTGAACGGTGGGACGGTCCAGTCCTTTCCAAATAATGTGTACTATTAGGTATGAATTAATTTATTAATATCACCCCTATCAACATTTTCAACTTCATACACAATAAATATCTTTGGTATTAAATTTATAGAAATATGTGACAAGTAATATCAATAGTTAATAACATTGTCTAAAGTGGTTGGTTTATCACCATGTCAAATGATCAATCGACCCAGGTAACTAACTTGATACAGTTTCAGATTAGCAAAATAGCTTATGATAATATATAAATCCAACCTTAATCAACAATGTCATAACAGTTATAATATTGACTAAATAAAATTATTATTATTACAGTTCTTCTTAAATCTACAGTAAGTAGTTATGTACTTGCAAATCACAAATTGCTTGTCATATTTATTTATTCTCAGTTCATATTCTATGTACCTTCCCGCCGTATTTTCAATATTGTTTGTGTTTGTAGATTTATCTTTGTATATTATGGATTTTATGTAGGTATATGGGAAACTACATTTTAAGAATCTACTTTATCATTTACCATTGAAAATATACATTGCAATAGTACCAAAATCTGGAGTTGTAATCACAGAGAAAAATAAGATAGATACGAGGGTGGGTCAATAATTCCTTAGAAAAAAGCATTAAAACAGTTTTTATTTTTGTATTTTTTTTTTATTTCTCAACATAATCTCCTTGGAGCTCAATACACTTGGTTAGACGTTTCTCAATATTTTTTAAACCATCAGAAAAATAAGTTTTCGGAAGGTCCTCAAAATAAGCATTTGTCCGATCGATGACTTCTTCATTTGAAAAAAAACGTTGTCCACTTAGCCATTTTTTTAAGTTTGGGAAAAGGAAAAAGTCACTGGGGGCTAAATCTGGCGAATACGGTGGGTGGTCGACCAATTCGAACTTCAATTCTTCAATTTTAGCCATTGATCGTAAACATGTGTGAACACGGGCATTGTCCTGATGAAAGAGGATTTTTTTCCTGTTTAAATGAGGCCGTTTTTCTTCAATTTTGTTTTTTAGCTGGTCCAATAAAGATGCATAATAATCCCCTGTTATTGTTTTTCCTTTTTCCAAATAGTCAACGAAAATAATTTCACGTGCATCCCAAAATACAGTAGCCATAACCTTACCAGCTGATTTTACGGTTTTCGCCTTCTTTGGACATGGTTTGCCTTCGCAATCCACTGCTTTGACTGTTCTTTCGTCTCGGGAGTATAGTGGTGTATCCATGTTTCATCTACAGTCACAAAGCGACGAAAAAATTCATCCGGATTGCGTTGCATGAGCGACAACAGGGCTTTAGAGGCCACCACCCTATTGCGTTTATTGTCGACTGTGAGCAAACGCGGCACCCATCTTGCAGAAATATTTTTCATGCCCAATTTGTCATGTAAAATAGAAATGACGCTACCTTTTGAGATCCCTGTAACCTCAATTATCTCACTCAACTTTAATCTTTGGTCACTTAACACCATATCGTGGATTTTATTGATCATTTCTGGTGTAGTCACCTCTACAGGACGTCCTGAGCGTGGTTCATCCTTTGTTGATGTACGACCACGTTTAAATTCATTTAACCAGTTATAAATAGTTGCAAGTGAAGGAGCAGATATGCCGTGAACTAAATCCAACTCATTTTTTATTTCCTTTGCTGTTAATTCTTTTATATTAAAATGTTTAATAACAGCTCTAAACTCAATTTTCTCCATTTTCCATTTTTCCATTTTCCACATTTTTTTTTAAATGTACGAGAAACACAACAACCCGACCAATCTGATTGAAACTTCGCAGCATACTGAATCGGTAGTGCCGCTGCATGAAAACAAACCGCTTACAGTAATAGTCGCGCCACCTGTCGGCTTTTCTAAGGACTTATTGACCCACCCTCGTACTAGGGAAGAAGTACGGCGTATTTTTAAATGCAATTAAATGAAGCGAAGTTGTATGTGGAGTAATTTATATTTGAGGCGTCTAATTACAAAAAGCGACAAGTCCACAATTCAATATTTTCGGGAAACAACGTTTTTATGTTTCAAGCTTCAATTATTTGTTTTAACGTGAGGTTATTTTTTCCATTGTATTTTATGTCGAAATAAGAACCAAATGGCAATTTGTTTCAGCCGATAAACTCTTAAATGTAATAAATATAGGCAAAAGACGTAGCGCTACTTGTAACTCACTTTTTAATTTATTCCACATAAGACACATATTTCCATGGCACTGTCATGAGTTTACCAGATGCTACAGCAAAGGAGACGCCCTTATCAATATTGAACGATCCAACGTGAAATCAACCAAGCTTTAAATAATATAAAACACGGACTTGGCGCTTTTCGTAATAAATCGAGACTTAACATATTTTTTTTTCGAAGGGTTATGTCGCGTTTTGGAATTTATAGATCAATACATGTTGTGTAAAATTATACAAAGAATACGTGCGTATTTTTTTTTTCGATTTTGACCAAATGTGGACTTATCGCTTTTTGGAATTAGACGCCTCATTTGGATTTTTAACATTAATATAATATTAATCAATGGTACACTTTTCAGTGAACAACTAAGTACAGTTATGTTCAACAATAATTATTTTATTAACTTACTTTAAAAGTAGATGGTGAAACCTCAAATGACATTTTAAAAAATGCGTTATTATAATTGTGTGAATCTTATAAATAATTACGCTTTGATTTTTTCAAAAAAGAAATCATTTATATCTTTATATAAGTTATTAACAGGTATGTTTACTATTCGACAAGATGGCTGACATTGGCGCCACCCTCTTAATGAGCGTCAGGTTGAAAAAATTAAACAGCAATTTGCGGAAGTGGAAAATGAAAACGGCACAATGACATGAATACTTATTTACTATATTTCATTGTGAATGTAAACGTTATAAAACGTGCTAATCATACAGTTATTATTTGTTTGCTTTTATTGCTCAAACGTTTTACTCGATCACTTTTACAATATCACGCTTTTCAGTGAAGTTGTTAAAATGCAAGAAATAATTAAATTTTAGATAACATGTTAACCGCTATAAGTAATCATGTCAACAAAGCATTCAAAACTAACATTAATCCCCAAAAATATACATTTCAGTAAAAAAAAAAAAAAAAAGTCCAGTCTAATGTTGCTCACGAATAAAATGTCTATTGTTCAAATGTTACATAAACACCTACCGTCGAGAATAATCTAATATCCTCAGCTTCTGATATATTTTAATCCTCGTGTGAATCCTGTGCGGTAAATTAAATACACGTGTTGATTATTATCAATCAATCTGTATATTTATTTCCATACCACGGACCTAACGGGTTAAGCGAACGTCTAACACAAATGGAAATGGGCCGGCATGTTACTCGGCGACTGGATAACCACGTGGAATAAACAGCCATGGTATCAACCTAAAAATCGCTGTATTGACGAGCTTATTAAGTCGATTAGACCCAAAAAACTATTGCCCAAGAGGTGTTGCAGGATCTGACAGGGTTTCATCCAGCGGTGGATCGATCCCGATCTATCATTATCATTACTGTATGTATGTATTACTCTAGTCAATATGATAAAACGAGCAAATAGCTAATAACCAGTCGAAATAACGTTTATTTTGTTGACATTGTTTATATGATAGTAGGTACCTACCCAGATGTGACATTTAAATATAAATCCTATCAAGTATCTAAAAATGCGCAGGTTAAAAAGAAAAAGACTTCTGTCCTCCACTAACATGTTGACATATGCGCATAAAAATAATTACATAACTTTGAGGGGGTTTAGGCTAGGTTGCGTTAGGTTTCATTATATGATCGTGACACTGAACAGTTTTTACCGTTGTTTAAATTTCAAATAATAAAGTTATTTGGTCTAATTTGAATATTTCAAAGATTAACTGTTGTGCATTTCAAAAATCCAGAGCAGCCATTTTGCTTTTAATCTATATTACAGTAGGTATAATATACTAAAAAAAAATGTGTTTATTTTCTATCACTTTTTTACATTGGTTTAAAATGATTCAATAATTCTAAATCAATCATGTAATATAATATGTTATAATGCACTTAGTACACTATAAAATATATTCTTGGAATGTAAGTTAACTTCAACCTTTATATTTATAGCATTACCCAGCGCACAGAGCTCCAGTTTCTGAATTATCCCCATTTACTGCGGCATGGCCACACCGTGGGTAAATTTGCGATCGCTGTCATTCCTGATCCAGGTTTGACCCACTGGCAACACTGCCAAGCCAAAATGGCGGCGGCCGATGCCAGCGCCGCACCACGCTCCACTTACCAACTACAACAATAAGGCACATTTTCCGCGGGAAATTAGCCGAGCAATGTTTTGTTACAGTTTTCATAGTATTACTATTAGTGGGGACTGCGGTCTAGTTAGGTACACTGCATGCCAAATTATTAGTTTGGTTAGAACATTGGATGAAGTATTGAACTATAAAGCAACGGTCTAGCATTATAGATAGTTCCGGATTCAATACTCGGCTTGATTAAATATATAATTACCAGCTGATGTAACAAGTTTGGTTACTTTCATTGTTATTTGGCCTAATCTGAAGAGCGACAACTTTTCTCCACATATTATATAACTACCCTTATCTACAGTGCGGAGGTCTTCGGAGAATTTCCCTCTCCTTCCAGTCTTTTATGCATAGGTATATAATATATTTCTCCGACCATCGGTTTGCCCTTTACAGTTTACACCAGTGCTCCGTAACCACTATATACCGCGGTGAAAGACAAAAAAAAAATACAAAATAATTTTCCCTTCTCAGAAACACAACACTCAAAACATAATATTATGTTTCAAAGAATAATTCAGAATTTCAGATTTCGATTTAAGCTCTAGTGCAACAGAACATGTACAATTAAGGTAAGATAAAGAAGGTGACGAAATATTTTTGAGGTTTTGTGTTGCAGGAGTAGGATAGTCCAGTTGGCAGTCAAGTATTTTACGTCTCAATTTTAAAACAAATAAAAATTCAGGAATGACGTGAGATGCATATTTTAATCGTTTGATTACATTCCACAGGAATCTGGATTACAATTTTCTGGTAACTGTTAAGTAGACAAGCGAAACTAACGAACGATTATTTGTCGTTACTACATAAGTATACTGGTCTTGGTCTACAGCATTGTTAATACACATTAACAAATGAAGAGCAACTAATCAAATAGTATTTTATCCACCCCAGGACAATATTGATCTTGAAAAGGGTTTTTAATAATTTTATCCGGGTCTTATTGATTTGATATGCGATAAATCGTATTCTAGCCCGTATAAATTAATGTACAAAGTTATCTGTCCACGTGAAAGTGAATTAATTCCATTGACCTGTGCTTGATGAAATTCAATTGCATACTTACTTATTATTATTTTTTCTTAATTTATTTTATGGTAGTAGTAGCATTTTTTTGTTCTTATATTTTATTATAATACCATGTTGTAAATATACCTTTTTTAAATTTTCTCATCAACATATATTTTCTCCAATATAAAACAAAAAAAAATATTTAGTCATTTCAAAACGTATTTTGTTTACGTGGATTGTATTAAAAGAAGTTTTGGCCATAGTTATTCAACTAATATTTCTCAAAATCAAAATAATATCACCTTTTTGTTTCATTATATTCGTGTTTAACATACTTTCGGGTATCATAGAAATATACACACTTTTATTTTTAAAAACGGGCTAATATGAAAAAATGCGATTTGAATAGTTGCTCCTCGAATGCAATTATTTTCAATTACGACAACTTCTAATAATAGCACACATCGTCATAAAGTGCAATTGAAATTGTCATTCGCCGAATTGCCTTGCAAATTGTCAATATGCGACCAAATCATGAAGACAGTAAAGTATGCTTGCTGAAATGCAGCGGTCAGTGCATTAAATCATCCAATTGCTAAGGCCCATGTGACACATTTATATTGAGAAGATTTCTTATATTCTGTCCTTATTCTCTTATACTGCAGGCTGCATCGGTGCCATATTTAATATCAATTACCCACCATATGACTCATAAACGTGACACTTATTTTATTTATATGCTTATTGTTTTTCAGAATATGAATAAATGATGCCCATTTATGGAACCTAACCACCTTAAACATCAGTAGCCCAAAGTATTTTATATTTATTTAATCAGTAACTTAACAAACTGCATATCACTGTGGTATTTTTTAAACATTACATATATGTCAATGTAGGTAATACGTTAATCTAAATTATGATTCACTGTATAAAAATAGATAGGTAATAGAAAAATCATAGCAACTACAAACTAAAATCAGTGAAAGTAAATTTTCAACTGTTTCAAATGTGTACAAGAAAATTGTATTTATTTATATGTCATATTACTAAAGGTAGAATTGATATAATCAAGAAGGATTTCAAGTTATAATTATTATATATATATATATTTTTAGAAAAAATGTACGTTAAAACTATGAAAGCTTCAAATATCATTTAGACACCTTCTAAAGAACGTATTAAGGTACATTTTACTGATAAACACATTTATAAAATACGATGTAGGTACCTACTAATACAAACATGACTTCTAAAGACACACATTGTATGTAGCTTAAAAAACATTTAAAAAAATCGTTGTATTGTTTTTAGACATGAGTTGATTATTTAATATATATATATTAATAAAGCGTATTCAATTGCGCTTTTCAAATTTTCTCGCAGATGCACTACAGTCACCTTTAGTTTTCCTTTTTACTGTCAATCCATGGCGTAATGCCATAATATCATACATACGTATCAAACACATTTTTTACGCAGATAATAAAGTTGACTTTTGTAGAAATAAACATAGCGAACAAAAAGTATATCACTGCCACTATATGTTACTATCTCAACCAATCTGAACGTATCTTTACTTTTTGATTCATTCGTTAAATAGTCAAAATATTTTTGAAATCCATCGCTAATTTCGCTCAAAACCGCTCTCTCTGAGAAACGTAATTCTACTTGTAAACCACTGAAACTTTGTTATAATTACGAATGATTTATTACAAATTTATTTACAAAAAACACCTATCATTGAGTTAAACATGACGTATAGATAGTATGACTAACTATTCAATAAAATAACAGAAATAGTACCTACTCCGTCATCCATACAATTTAATATTACGATAATCTTACGAAACCAACCAATATCAGAAGCATATTAATTCTCAATGAAAATGTGTCAATCTGTAATCCTTCTGAACCAGTTACATCATCGAGATTTCAAAGAGTAAGGGAGTGGAATGGACTGGTGGTGCAATGGACAAATCGTTGTTTATGCACTGCAATAGGTTCTAATCCCCCTCGCCGTGTTAGCAGGTCAGCGGTGATATTTGGCTGCCGACGAAAGGTGACGTTTAGAGGCTCAAATAAATTAAGTACAATGTAATGAATGAACATTGTTTCCACGATAACAAGGTTAACGATGAATTTCTTAATTTCTCTGAAATTTGTAATGTTCAAATTTAATATCGAATGTTATATTTTTATTTTATTATCAAGCTATCAAGAGTACGAAATTCCAGCATGTTGATTTTCAAACATATCTTTCTTATGTAATATTCTAACTTTTTTATGAGGAATTCTCAGTTGTTTACAGTGTCGAAAAATGCTATAATTAACGACGTACGCCAAATACGTATTTTGTAAGCTATGCATCTAAATGCAAAAGTGCTATATCTGGTAATAAAATCGATGAGTTGCCAACACTGGATTATATTAACACATTATATTCCGTAATGCACTACTTCCAAACTGTTTTCGCGTCACGACACACTATTCAAATTTTATCTAAAATATATCACTATTTTACATAATATACATAGTACATAGTATAAAATTACATAGTACCTACCCATTTTATTAAAAATCTTTTCTTCGATATGACATTATAAATATACATTATATTATTGTAATTTTATTTAATATACATAATTTGAACCGGCCTCATAAATTCGCCAATATTATAAAAACTTAATTTAATATAACTTAATTTTAGAAAAATGACATCCATCGCAATCCAGATGGTGGTATTTTCACTTACGTCTAGATATATGTCTTTATCTTGTTTTCTAGTATTTCTCTAATACTAATGTATATTTATGAGGTTGTTCCAAATAGTCTAAGTTCAATGTAAATAATTACAAGATAAAAAGAACTTTTTATATACAACGTTTTTAAATTTTCTGTTGAATCATATAAACTTGACTTGACTAGCTTAAACGATCAAAAAAAATTGTACTTGTTAGAATACTGAATAATGAAATGTCATTTCATATTGATTTCCATAGTAACGCACGTATATATTATTTAATAATTTAGTTTCTAGGACCCCCTAGCAACCAATAACGGTTTCGAAATAACTTTTCATACAAAACAGAATTAACTGAAAATGAATTCAATTCTACTTAAAGATGGCTAAAAGTATTAAAAGAATGCATTGGCATCGTGTTCTGATATATTCTAAAAGTTTCAAATGTCTAGCAAGTCGAGAAGTTAGTTAAAAATCGATTGCAAGATTTGTACCGGACAAACAACCACCGAACAAATAAGAATACGAGCTAAGAAAAACGTTGTAAAATGCTTCACTCTTAAAACTTTTGTAATATATTCACTAAAAAAATAAGCCAATAATTAATATGTTGCTACAATTTTGTAGGAGGATATCTGACATATCGCTCTAGATATTATAATTTGTAATTACAAAACTAATGAATATTTCTGAAAATCAGCTGACCTCACGTTAATCGTCTCTCCAGCGTGATGCAAGTCTAGTTTCGGAGATGCATATCGGATAAGTGGTGACTGAGCTAACCCCGTTGTATGTGAACCAAATCGATATTCTCTCTGATATTATTACATGGGTTAGCTTTTCATTCGGAATATCTAAAGGTTTATTTCGATATCCGTTCTCACTGACGTCATTCCGAGTAAATTGGCTTGATTTCGATCTAAAATCAAATATTGTGGCTAGCCACAAAATTATCTGAATACATGTTAGTGTAAAAATATTAATTAATTTGTAATAGTATCTGTGAATTACGAATTACTTATCCACAAATTGTAATTAATTTAGATTAAATATTTTTGCCAATATTAAATGCTGCGGCAAAGTACATATTCTTCATATTTTAATCAACCGATTAAATGTTTAATATGGATACCAACAACATTCAATTTATCAATTCTCTCTGGTATGTAAATATTAATTTCACTGAACTTAATAAAAATACACTAATCATCCATCTTATATATTATAATTTTACATTTTCCGAAAAATAAAGCCTAAGGTATTCACGTGTCTTCGGGGTAGTTCCAATTTTAAAAACATTATTTTGAATTCGATGACAGATGAAGAAAAAAAACAAATGAAACGATATTTTCACTGTCATGCTGTCTTCGCATTACACACTAAACAAATAATTATTTATGGGTATATAAATAATTATATTATGTGCATATTATCATTTTATTGTGGTGGTTCCTTTGAATAATGGTAAACATTTTGCAAAGCATGAAAGAGATTTATTGGCAGGTTTTAGAAGACATTCTGGCCATTTGGACATACGCAACACATTTTCCATGGCAGTGATGATGGAATTAGGTACCTACCAACTTAATATTGAGACCTCAGGTAATCTGTTTATATTTACATACAGTTAATTTTAATTAACATCCTTGGATAAAAATTCTAATTAATTTAAGTTTTGTACTATTCCATGTGAATCGTTTTTGCGACCTATTAATATCCTTAAATAAGATTTTGAACTAGATTCTAATAAATTTAAACCCATTTTACGTTCTAACTATTACAAAATATAATTTAAAAAAATTGTTATTAGTAAAGTACAGTATATTAAAATCTACAGATATATATATATACATAAATCCTTTTACAGCTATCCATAGTTAACTTCAATGCTATCAATAATCTAGACATATAAATGTAACTACCTACTAACCTACAGTTGATATAATATATCAGAAGGTGACTTAGCAATATGGCGCAGTGTTTCTGCCAAATCTATTGTCTACGGATTGGCGTATATTCAACGTCGATTATGTTTGAGTTACGTCAAAAGCAGAGGTCAAACTTTACGTTCTTGGATATAATTATAAAGACCTATAAACAACTATTTTGGATTAAATATAAATTCAATAAACTAATAAGCTTTGTCAAAGATATTGGTATAGATTTTTCATTATTATTATTATCAGAAATAATTTGTTATTTTTTTATTATCAAAATTTGCATTGATTCCCATCATGGTATTTGGTTCTTTTTGCACTTCTCATTAGTTATTATCCACTATTCATTTATCACAAATCATCGATGCGAGTATGATAACTGAGTATGAACTAGGTACTAGATTTTCAATGTGGAAAATAACAGACTTTCGAAGTCTTTTATAGGTTTATTTATAATTTGAAACATAAACAATAGAAAAGTCACATTGGAGACCAACGTATAAGGTGTGTTAACAAGATGTGTTATAAATAAGTTATAATTATTATTATGTATAAACTAATAAAGTAGCAATTGACTAATGAGTCACTCGGCGAATTGACAGCGACTAAGTACACAAATGCAATCACCTAATCTTACCTAAGAAATATCAAAGACTTTAAGGGGGGACATGCTCGTCGAAGGTCAAAATTGAGTTTTTATTGTATTTTCAAACCATGATCCTGGACACTCCTTAAACGTTGTAGATAATCTATTTATATAATTTTGAAGCCTTATTATTCTTTATAGTTATTTTAAACATTTGATGACTGCATGAAGTATTTTTGTTACATAAAATAGTATTCTTTTAAACCTCTCGCTCTAATGTTTTAGAATATAGTCATATTTCGGTACAGAACTGTGCAGCGGTGTTAAGATTTTTTACATTTATTAATTTTTAAACGCATTTATAAAATCATTAGTATAATTTATTACGAGATAATTTTTGTAAAATATTCACGATAAAAAATTATATTGATAATCTCTGTGATCCCAAATTTGACAAGAATTAGGCATTTTATTATTCAAAAAATCGGCAAGATTAACACATTTGAAGATGATTCTAAAGATATTTATTATAAGCTATGTCCTTGGCCATTTAAGTGTGATAAAAATCTTATGAATAATGATTGCTTTATAATAATTATTGACCTAAGAAGAAGGTGGTGTTTTTTTGAAATACGCCATTTCTTTTGTCATTCCCTAGTGGTTAAACTACAACATACGGCCGTAGCCATAAAATGACAAACTATAAATAAAGTAGGGAGTAAAATTATGTTAACGCGCGTGTTTGAACATGTACCTAACCGAATTTTTTTTTTTTTTTTTTAAACGGTACATGTTCAAACACGCGCGTCAATATCATTTTACTCCCTACTTCAATTAGAGTTTGTCAATTTATGGCTACGGCCGTATGTTGTAGCTTAACCACTAGGGAATGACAAAAGAAATGGCGTATTTCAAAAAAACACTACCTTATTCTTAGGTCAATAATTATTATAAAGCAATCATTATTCATAAGATGTTTATCACACTTGAATGGTCAAAGACATAGCTTATAATAAATATCTTTAGAATCATCTTGATATGTGTTAATCTTGCCGATTTTTTGAATAATAAAATGCCTAATTCTTGTCAAATTTGGGATCACAGAGATTATCAATATAATTTTTTATCGTGAATATTTTACAAAAATTATCTCGTAATAAATTATGCTAATGGTTTTATAAATGCGTTTAAAAATTAATAAATGTAAAAAATCTTAACACCACTGCACAGTTATGTACCGAAATATGACTATATTCTAAAACATTAGAGCGAGAGGTTTAAAAGAATACTATTTTATGTAACAAAAATACTTCATGCAGTTATCAAATGTTTAAAATAACTATAAAGGATAATAAGGCTTCAAAATTATATAAATAGATCATCTACAACGTTTAAGGAGTGTCCAGGATCATGGTTTGAATATACAATAAAAACTCAATTTTGACCTTCGACGAGCATGTCCCCCCTTAAGACTGCTCTAATACCCACTGAATCGACGAATTGTCTTTGGAATTTGGTGCGGATCTGTGCTGCCTCCTGCGAAAATTTCTTAAAAAAGGTATTTCGAATGTTTTTGAAATCATTTTTTTGTTAAAACATTTTTTAAATAATATATTATCATTCGTTTTAAGTACACTCACCAATTTGGTGCTAACCGTTTTATCCACTACTCCACCGTAGCAATTGATTAATTTTGGTGGATTTTTGGACATATCTGATAAACTAAGAGGGGTAGAAAGAGCTTATGGAAGCTTTTATCTAGTAGTAGATCTACCGATACTGATATAATCATATTGAAACAATTAACTAGACCTATTCTATTATCTCCGATACCTATCTTATAAAAACAATACGAAATTATACCATTATCTGCGTAGATGGCACACCTCTCAGGCGCAATCACATTTAGGGATTGTTATGGAGGGTTATCGAGAGAGCTTCCAAGGGGTGAGAGTACGGGGGTTGGTTGCCTGTTGGTGGGTGGGAGGCCAGATAGCAGATGATTGATTACAAATAACAGCCGCGATAGTGTAGCATCTCTTCCTTCCGTACTGTATACTAACAATTCTCAGCCTAAGCGGGGATTTCCCGTACTGTGATTTGTATAACGGAATTATTATCACGATACTAAGAAAATATTATTTTAAATAATACGGTCTTATAGCCTAACTATAAAGGATTAAAAATAAATCAATCATAGATCATAATATCTGAGATCATTATAATATAATATAGATTCTCACATTTTTTGAAATTGAAACGTTTGATAAAGATGTTACTAATATAATTACTAATTAATATCAACTACAGTAAATCGTTGGTCAATGTGAGTGAACTTGGGTAGCTGGGATAGAAGATGGTCAAACTGAACTTGGTACGTTCTACTGTGAGTATTTTTAGAAGATATTTGCTCAAAATATATTACCATTAGTGATCAATATGTAAATATACCGACTAGTATTTTAATATTAGGTGTTAACAACATTTAAAATATCAATCAAATCAGTATAAACAATTATGCAATGTTTTTTAACTATTACAGGTGCCTTCACCAATATTTTTTAAGTTTTTTTTGTATCATCTTTTTTAACCATCTAAAAAAACTTCTAAAAACGGCTGTTTTTTTTTTCTTCTCAAATTAAATCGAAATACGCTATACAATCTATACATTTCGTTTGTGACCTACGTCCCAGTTAAATGCTGTACAAAGCCTCATTTCAAGACCCAACTCAGCGAGGCGTACCTAGGTACGTGTAAACTGTTCTTAACTCTGTGGTATAATGTGGCCGTCGGAACATATTGAAAATGTTCCGACGCGCTGTGAAATGTTGGAAATGTGGTAGAGGCATACTTAATCTAGTTCGAGAGTGTTGGCAGGGGAACGGAGTGCGAGTTGTCAGTCAAAAAATTCGACACATTATCAGGTAAAGTGTATTTTTTCCCATATAAAATATACCTACAACAGATTATAATACCGTATATAAATATAATAAATAGATTTTCCGACAGTTATTCAACTGTTTTTACCGTATCGCATCATCAGTCGGGATCTCGGACGATAGTTTTTCGCTTCCACATATTATATCCTCTAAACCAGCGATACTCAACCTGCGGCCCGCGGGCCGCATGCGGCCCTTTAAGCTTTTATGTGCGGCCCGAAACACATTTATTATCAGGAATTTTGTATATCTTGAGATTCGTTTCGACTTTGACGCACAGATAGTGACACCCGAAGAAGATTGTCATTATGGTCCACATAAGATCTGGTATAAGAGTGTTGCTATTGCACACGATTAATTTAAAAAAACACACATAATTTTTAAAATCTCAAAAATGTGGTGGGGTTTCATGATTTTTTTCGTCACATCAGTAGTGATGCGGCCCGCGTTACTTTACAAATATATGTATTTGGCCCGAAGAAAAAAAAGGTTGAGTATCATTGCTCTAAACCTAAACTCTATGAGTTCATCGATCCAGAAGGTTTTAGGGCGACTGTGTGGTCATTTATTGCCCCTCGTACACTATTGTATAACTGCATTTGTCCAGCGTTTATCTGCTCGCTGAGTGATCTGAGCTTACACATCATGTAATTATTGTACGTCTTCTTATATATTGGTTTATTTTGTATATCTGCATTATACATAACATGCACCTTTCGTGTGTGTGCATATCTGTTTATCTATCTTAATAATTTTTAACGATATATCCTTCTACATGAAGCTATACCAAGCTATTATAATATAACTTTGATTCCGATTCAATTCTAACATGTTTCGTTTCGTGGCAATTTGAGTGAATCTAAAATGGTATTGAAATGTATGGTTAATGTTCAGCCAAAGATATATGCAATAATTAAACTATAAATAAGAATTCTAAACAATTTATTTTTTCCAACCACTGCATATAGAAATTTTGTATAAAGTAGTAGGTACGCATTACCAGATTTTTGGTTTTGGTAAATAAACTAAATAACCATCAATTTATGTTTCTTACGCCCATCAAACGGGACAAAGCACCAAATTGTTAAATGAGCAATTTACTAAATATAAACTTCCTTTTTAGGTACCTTTTTTCGCGGAAAAATAATTTGACGAGTTTATTTGTCTAATTAGAGGGAACGCCGGTTGTAATAAAATAATATATGTCTAATATAACTATCGTTGTCAATGAAGGTAATGGCCCCACCAAACCACACCTCTTAATCGTGCATATCACGGGACCCTACGTTTGTTTGACCCTATTCTTTATGACTAAGAATGTCTCAAGAGCAGTTACCCAAGACTGAGGTCACCATATACTCAAATGTGCTTTGACTGAATTTACATAAGTGTAAGTTAAAAATCCCCATAGGAGAGTGGAGCACGTAGAGGCAAAATATAAAATTGTAGTAAGTAACAAAAGTTCCGAATGGTAATATAAGTAAGTGAAGAGATCTTCACGTTGGCAATACGACGCCGCAAATTTTCTATATGCAACAAAATTGGCATTTGTGGCGACCTGATCGGACGGTCCTATGGGCCAATGTGCAGACAATTGTCAATGTAATATAAAAAGCGTTATTAAAATACTACTTAATCCAAGGTATAAAATATTAACATTATATTAATTAATTCATAATATTTTTATACTACGCCGATGCATATAAAGAATTCCAGAACTGAAGAAAGTTTGTGTAGCTATAACCGCAAAAATGCAAAACGTATCATAAAGTTAAGAGTGTTACGACTTTAACAATGTCCATAGTTACAAAATGTACATGTTTAAGATATAAATTTACGATACATTGTTCTTGTGGTACATCGACATCACTTTACGTAATCGTCAATATAATAGCAATCAAAATAATACCTCTCTCTATGAGTGACAAGGCTATTATTTTGAAGTAAATATTTTAGTTAAATGGTTTTAATCAGCTCGCTCTAGCTCTAAGATTATGTTAGATTACGGTACTGTGATTACAATATAATCATTAGTTTTATTTATAAATTATTAAAGATATAGCTACATGCGATCTTAAATAATAAAATATTATTATATTTTATGGTTAAATAATATACCTAATCATGTTCTTACATGAAAATTCTATAATAAAACATGTGATTAACTTGTTTTTTCAAACAATTAGAGCATACAATTAAATATTTTTCGTCAACTGAACCGTTTATTAATTGCCAAATCGTGACTCGATCAAAAAAAATGTATGTTTATTTTTTACATTAGTTTTACTTGTTTTCTGATATCGACCTTTCGCATCTTTGACAAGGCTTACCAGAATAACATGTTTCTGTACTAATCTGCATACTTTTATACATCGCACAAAATTAACCACGCCTTATTACATTAACATCGATACAAACGTATTTTTGACATGCTTACAAAATTTAGTACCTACCTACCTACCTAAAAGAAAATACATATCATCATCCATTTTTATGTATTGAGCTATAAAGTATCAGCTGAGGCACATTTAGTTGTACATTTTTACCACGTTTTTCTTAGCTCGTATTCTTGTTTGTCCGGTGGTTGTTTATCCAGTACAAATCTTGCAATCGATTGTTAACTAACTTCCCGACTAGTTAGACATTTGAAACTTTTAGAATATATCAGAACACGATGCCAATGCATTCTTTTAATACTTTTAGCCATCTTTAAGTAGAATTGAATTCATTTTCAGTTAATTCTGTTTTGTATGAAAAGTTATTTCGGAAAAAAATCCATAATCTAATCCACTATTATTGGTTGCTAAGTGGGTGGTCCTAGCAACTAAATTATTAATATATACGTGCGTTACTATGGAAATCAAAATGAAATTTCAGTATTCTATATTTGTTTGTTTGTTGCAAATTAGCGAAAAAATGATTTGTTGACAATTGCCTTATTTCTCCTTAATTATTATACAATGTTGTTACATCCATTTATATAACATGAATGATTAGTATACTATATTTTAAAAAGTACAAATTAATCATAAAGAGTAGGAATATAATATTACGTAATGTTAGCTTCACCCATGTGGTATTATAATTATTATTTATATTATTGCAGACTATATTCTCTCAGAAATATTTGATGTTTGGCTGGGCTATAAATATCTCAAGATTAAATGGTACTTAAATGATAATTTTAACTTCTTAAAATTTCAATGAGCGTTCGTCTTTGAACATCATAAAGCGGACATTGCTTTTGCGTTGACATTTATTATCATGTGTTATACTAAGCGAACTAAGGATGCTACAAGATTGTGATGATCAGCTCTACGGCGATAAATTATCATCCATTTATAACAGACTTTAAGGATTTTTATGTGAACTTGTTGATGCATTAACATTTCAACCCAGGGCATTTGACATTGAGATTTCTAACGCGATACCTATTGCACAAACTTACTTGTAGAATGGCTATATTGATTTTTTCTTCTTTTCATGATATTCATCTGGCTGCTCACCATGATGGAGCAAGAAGAAGGAAAATGGAAATGCGCACTATACCTACTTGTCATCAGGGTTCTGTGCTTGTCAATCATACTTATGAAAATTGCGAGAGAAGATAATGATAATAATATCACTGGTAAATAACAACAATAAAACCATTTAAAATAGACATAATAAAACAGCTGATGGTGTTAGTTCTGTAGTAAGATGGTAAAACATAATATGTCCGTTTTTTGGTAAATTCAGTTATGTATATTTTATGGCATCTATATGTTTTATAGGTTGGGAGAAATAAGATGTGCCAATGTGTGATTATTTGTTCATTGTTTGAATATTTTTTTAAATTGCTCGCCTAATCAATTTAGAAAAATGGACATATGGTGTTTTGACATCTAACTACACAGTAAATCATTTTTTTTTATATATTTCATTCCTACACAAAAAGCCTTTGAATTCAACTATCACATTATAGTACACGTTTAAGATGTCTCAGTTAATCTGTTACTGATGTGATATTAAAAAAACGTTATATTTGTTTTTAATAACGGAGGCTTATATTACACGTAGGTACATGATATTTCTGTCTAAATAATCGCCAATTGATTATGGAATAGTATGCAGTCTTTGCCACTACTATTGTTTGACCTAATGGCCAAGAATTAATTGTGTTTATGTAGGTATCAATAAATATAATAATATCGTATATTTTCACTACTCATCAGCAACATCTTCTTGGCTACGTGTTAAAACTGTGAACTAACATGCTCCGCCCATTTTTAACCGCATTTCCATTATAAACTAACAAGCTCCTCCCATTTAGTAGACAACAGCGCCTAGAAGCGTAGCCAAGAAGATGTTGCAGAAGAGTAGTTGCATGAAAGTTTCCAATGCAGTCTTCTTACTCTTCTTTTCTACCTTACCCTGAAGAGATAATGAATGAAATTTCAAATATGTGTACACCTCCTTACTTGTTACTGAGATCATAAAGTTTGACTATCTTGGATTTAGAAGTTTTATGAGTTTTTTTTAAATCTTTTGTATCTGATTTTACAAATATATTTATATCAGCTTATACTAGTAAACAATCCGTTAAATATGTATATACAAATTACAGTAGCAAGCTTCGTTTAGAGCTAAAATCATTGGTAATAGAGGAAAAATTTCGTTCTGCATTTATTAGTCGGCTCGGCTGTTTGGTTAGTACGGTAAAACAACAAACAATCAGGGGTTTTTAGGCGAGTCGAGTTTTGAGTTTCGTTCATTCTCTTTGGATTTAATGCACGGATATTTTGTTACCTATACATGAAATCACGTACCTTCGCCCTTATTCGTTTACCACTTATTTTACATTTACAATCGAATTAATATAATATTAAACAACATTTAAATCTACATTTCAACCATATTTAAAATCAAACCTAAAATAACTGTGATTCAGACGTATAACTACATTTATTAGTAAGGGCGATTCTGGAAGAAATTGGGGATTTATTTTTAAATTATTTTTTTTTATTAGATAAATGAATGACTTATTCACAAAACATCACATGCGCATAAAATGACAGCCGGGACGCGGATATCGATATCTATTTGAGGGTTCGATCGCTTTTAATTAAATATTTACCGTCAGGGAAATCTTTTGTCTACACCTACACACTCGTATAATGTTTATTATTTATGCAAAAGTAATAAATGATTCTAATATTACAGCTCTTTGATATCGTTACCGAGCGGTTGGGGACCTATTTTTAAAATACGAAGACTTAGTTCTACGTAAAAAAAAACTAATTCTGATTGATGACATTAAAATGTATCATAATCATCGTAATATTTGGTTCCTCAGTCCAAGGTGGATCACGGTCCCCTTAAGAAACGAATAGATTCCAAACTCGGCTCTTCACCCTTCACCTTTACGCAGAAATGATTTTCTTTGGCGCAAATGACGCAACTGATTCGTTAGATAATTTTAAAGGAGACTACAATCGAAACGTTGAAAAAAATATTGATGTTGATTTAGATTTCACAGAATACACACTCAATTATTCATTCCACAATGTTAAAATTAATGATATCGTAGCAAATTATAGCATAAATGCCGAATATTATATATCTACACCTTTACTAGTATATTCTGTGGACGTGACATTTTTTGATATATATATTTATATATATATAGTAAGTATTTCGTTTAAATATACCTTTATTATTGTAATACACATACTAACGTTATATTCGTGTTTAATATAAACGTATCAAAGCAATAATTATGTTAAATACTAATTTTGTAGTCATACCTACTGCTGTAGGCGTGTATTGTGATATATAAAAAGAGGTATGTTTATGTGATTGTGTAATTACATTTGTATTTATTTGAAAAATTAAAATTCAATTGACTGGTTTGTATCAGTCAAATCAGTCAACACATCGGACCTCTGCGTCTACGTCACTAAACGCACCACTTCCTTTACAGCTTTTACAAAAAAAAATGCACAGGTCACGCTTATCGTATGGTATGTACTTTCATTCTTTTATCACACAAGATAATTATAAATTCATTACACTCAGTTGATTTGAGATGTGATATAATTTTCCGTATGACTTTTCTCTCGAGTTTTCTCTGGCCGGAGAAAGGCTTTTATTTTAATACATGGCTGAATTGCCGACGTGGATTCCGTCTTGATTCTACAATCGCTGAAAATATTTAATTCAAAAGTGGTTTAAAAACTAAGAAGTATCTACACAACGCTGTATGGAGAAATGCATGTTGGGAATTAATCGCTGGAATCAAAATATAAGCGAATGGTTAAGAAACCAAAGACTTTTAGGTGAAGGTAGACAGGCAACATGTAGAACAGTTTTTCTTGATAAATTTCATCATTCAGTGGTTTCCAAGATATATTTAATTACCTAAAGGCTAATATGACTAAATTTCAAGTATGTACGAGTATCAACGAAAGACAACGGACGAAAAGAGAGAAGAGAAAATGAGAGACCTTCGTCCATAATTTTTATCAAGAATGGTTAATATAATGACAACGATATGATTATTTGTCCACCTTGAATGACGTTTCAGTCAAACATTTAGTAAAAAAGTACATGTTTATATTATTATTTCGGGGCTGCGTTTTCTACAAGAATATAATCTTTATCTGATAGCATTATGAAACGTATTCCATTTCAAATTATGTAGTTGAAATTAGTTCGAACCAGTAATTTGTCGCCGGTCACGAACCTCGCCTTAATTAACAATATAAAGTAGAGTAAAATATAAGCAGGCACATAAAACAGGGTAGGTATGTATTTGTAATGTCAGGTTTATTTACATATAATAAAAAATTGACTGGGGTATTATTAGTTGCTGGAAATTTAGAGGGAATTTTAACTATGAATTGGAGTAGGTATTTTTTATATAAAAGTATCTATGTTCCTATAATCTGCATAGTCTTAATCACGTCTTTGTTTTTTTAGATTAATATAAACCTTAATTTCGATTCTGCTATACTATAATTATATTATAATACCATCCAACATATTAATCAATTAAACACAATCAATATTAATGACAACACGAGTAATGTAATGAGTATAATATGTATATTTTAAGTTCTCACACAGCTTTGTCAAAATAGAATTGCAATACTATGCATAACTCCTACTTCTAAAATTAAATATATCCGCGTGTTCCGTTTAGAAGATATACCCAACATACAGCAACTTCTGAAGACACACAAATCTAAGTTTAAACTTGGACATAATATGCTAACAAGGCATCTTATTATGAGATATTACTGCCGTTTCACACGCAGCTAATTTTATCAGAAAAATGCAGCTTTAGTACGCTGCGAAAGCTTTCTACAGTTTCAAAGCTCCACTGCAACCACTTGTCAAAAAAATATCACGCCAATTCAAATCGCGGCGATATAATTCGCTGCGCGTGAAACGGGGATTTCAGATCATCCATAAATTATGTTATACGATTTATGAAATTTTAACCCCCCCCCCTCCGCCCCTTTTTTCAAATTCATTGAAAATTATCGTTATCAGTTTATCGCGGAATATTTTATTTTCAGAAAACCTCCCTTACTTACGATATGGACGATCTCTTATATTAAGAGTTTCAACACGAAGAAAGACGACGCGTGTCTATGGGACGGTATCACGTCATATCAAACAATGCCTTGACAAGTATGCCAGATCACGGAAGAATAACAAAGAACCATCAGCAATATATGTGACGCATTATAAACGGTCATATTATTATAACTGTTACATCGCACAATAATATCTTCTAAATACGCAGAAAAATAACTTAATCACACTTTATAATATTGGTAATACAAATAATCACGAAAATCAGACTTTTCAATGAGGACGTGTACAAAAACACCTCAATGTATAATGTGGCATAATGGAACAGTTAGAGTTAGAACAATTCCGTAGTTCTAACAATTGTTATTCAATAATCTTAACTTTATTTACATAATAAACATTATTACACAAGACACTACATAATAATATGGTAAATGTATTTCCATCCGTGTAGTTACAAACAAAATAACATGGCATATTGTGGAACCGTTAAATAAGTTGAACCCTTCGCCGATGTATAAACACGCTACAAACCAATTTTTAATTTACGTATGAGCGAATTTTGATCACGCACGAATAATTGTCAGCCGCACTCGTGCCCCAATCAAATCCGAATTTCTACTACGTCATGCGGTACCATGGGAGTAGAACAAAAGAAATCATAAAAACATAACATACATACGTACGGTCGATTACACATTTTGTATTAAGAATAAGCAATTGCCGCCTTGTTCAATTGAGACACTCAATTTTTGATCGATGATTATTCAATAATACGCAACTTAAAGGGGGACATGCTCGGCGTAGGTCAAAATGGAGCTTTTATTGCATTTTCAAACCATGATCCTGGACATTCTTTAAATGTTGTAGATAATCTATTTATATAATTTTGAAGCCTTATTATCCTTTATATTTATTTTAAATATTCGATGACTGCATAAAGTATTTTTGTCACATAAAATAGTATTCTTTTAAACCTCTCGCTCTAATGTTTTAGAATATGGTCATATTTCGGTACACGAAAGAGCAGTGGTGTTAAGATTTTTTACATTTATTAATTTTTAAACGCATTTATAAAACCATTAGTATAATTTATGAGAGATAATTTTAGTAAAATATTCACGATAAAAAAATATATTGATAATCTCTGTGATCCCAAATTTGACAAGAATTAGGCATTTTATTATTAAAAAAATCGGTTAGGTACATGTTCAAACACGCGCGTCAATATCATTTTACTCCCTACTTCAATTATAGTTTGTCAATTTATGGCTACGGCCGTATGTTGTAGCTTAACCACTGGGGAATGCCAAAAGAAATGGCGTATTTCAAAAAAACACTACCTTATTCTTAGGTCAATAACTATTATAAAGCAATCATTATTCGTAAGATGTTTATCACACTTGAATGGTCAAAGACATCGCTTATAATTAGTATCTTTAGAATCATCTTCAAATGAGTGTTAATCTTGCCGATTTTTTAAATAATAAAATGCCTGATTCTTGTCAAATTTGGGATCACAGAGATTGTCAATATATTTTTTTATAGTAAATATTTTACTAAAATTATCTCGTCATAAATTATACTAATGGTTTTATAAATGCGTTTAAAAATTAATAAATGTAAAAAATCTTAACACCACTGCTCTTTCGTGTACCGAAATATGACCATATTCTAAAACATTAGAGCGAGAGGTTTAAAAGAATACTATTTTATGTAACAAAAATACTTTATGCAGTCATCAAATGTTTAAAATACATATAAAGGATAATAAGGCTTCAAAATTATATAAATAGATTATCTACAACGTTTAAGGAATGTCCAGGATCATGGTTTGAAAATACAATAAAAATCTCAATTTTGACCTACGCTGAGCATGTGGGCCGTTAATATCTGTACCAATTCCGACCATGTCCGATCCTAATAGGATCATATGGGCCTCCACAGAGTAGAGGTTTGGATTAACAGATTTTTATTTTTTACGAGAAATGGATGTCAGCCACTTGCTCAACCTATTAGGTCCATTCCCTGACTCACACACAAATTGAAAAACAATATATATACTTGCCAGACCCAGGATTCGAAGCTGGGACCCACGGCGTTATAGTCCAACGCTTAAGCCGCGCGGCCACCGTGGGTGTCGAAAAAAAATCTGTACCAAAGTAACACACAAAGTATCAACCAAACACTGTCAGGATAATGCAATATGTTTGATTTTTCAGTCGCTTGAAGTAAACGTAATTTCATGAGTCTGTTATGAATAGACTCAAAGGGTCAATTGGATCTGATAAATATGAAACTTTACTCGATGAGTTCGACAATCAAACAGATTTTAGGGCATTTAGTGCTCATTGGGTATCACTGCGGTAATTCACTCGTCGAGTGACATGTCTAGCCCATCGTTATTATGGTACCTACTTCTATCACATTGCGTACTCTTGTTAATTGTTTGCAATATGCAATGTTTCATGCCACGTTACGCTGGGTAAATAGTTTGATTTCTCTTACAAAATAATCCAAGTTTTACATACATACATTATCACTGGTAGCAGAGATTGGTCGAACCAGAGAACACATCATGAATGGAAACTACCTAATAGTTCCCTCCAAGCCAACAAGTCCCGCACCACACTCGTTCCTAATCGAGCGTATCACGAGTTCCTACGTTTAAATATGAAGCATCAGCAGCTGTTTACGCCTGGGAATGTCTCTGGAGCAGATGCCTAGGACTAAGATCGCCACGCATTCAAGTAGGTATGCTTTGACTGAGTTTACAGAGACGAATAAAAGTGCCCATAGGAAAGATCAGCACGGAGAACTAACTACCGGCGTATAATGAAAATGGATGGAAACTGGCTTACCCTATGGGGCGTGGTAGCAGTTGAAGCACGGTCTACTTTATTTTTTTAGGTCATAAAACCAAGATAAACAAAGCGAACTGACTGTCACAAAATATAGAATGGGCGTTATGTTTACGTAACAAACTTTGATGCATATTATAGGACAGACGTAACTATTTAAAATAACATATTATGCTTTAAAACATGTTTAAGTTTATCCCATATTTTTCCACGCCCTGCTATAATACCACACCCGATAGGCGATAGATCAAGTCGGTAACCATAAATTTTGTGTTCCCTAAGTCGAACACTTTAGGCATAATGTGAGTTGATTTTTAACACCTGTGTAATCGAGTCTCTTCCTATATATCAATATATATTATTTGGTATTAATGAGTAACCATTAACTACACAACCTATATATTAGTCTTCCTACAGTAGCATGTCTTTTCTCGTATGTAGAATGTAGTTAGGTACAAACTATAATTGAATGTTTTCTTATTTGATGTCATCTTTTAAATATAGAATATATTATCTACTCACTTGTGGGGATTGTTTTTTTCCATCAAACAATACCGAAATTCTTGAAAAATTATACTATTGGCATTTATTAAAATATTTTGTTTCATCGATAATAATATCAGCTCTGAAATACGTATGTACCTAATAATGTTAAGGATTTTTTTTACATATTGTGTACAGAAAATATTAATAACGAATTATTTAGAGGCGTTGGTGTTTTAAAGAGGAAATATAATCAGAATGGATCAGAGGAATCAGTAAAAAGGAATGGAATCAGGTTGTGACCCTCGGCAGTTAGTAGAACCAATTCAAAACAATAATAATAAGTAATAATAAAATCATTGATAAATTAACTGCTCCCTCACCCCTAATATATTATATAATTATTTTGATATATGTATTACAATATTATGAAGTCAGATAGCCAATATAAAATTGATTGTTAGATATACAGCGATCTGGTAGACGATAACAAATGAGTATATTATGTACAATTAAAGTAACGAAGTATTTATTAAACATAACGAAATGTTGGTAATCGAACATTACAAATCAAAATTCCATGAACGTACCTACATACACACGTATTTGACGAATGTTTAAGTCATTGAACCAAGAATTGAGAAATATTTAAATATTTCATTCAATAAAATCCGATAAAATTTTCCCCCTGCATCGAGTTTAGCACTTAAACACATGTTTAAATTCAAAAGGATCTCCTGACACATTATATTGCCTGTGATTTGTTCAATTTTATTGCCAACAAACGACTTTGCTTTTATCTTTGACAGCATAACTTACAAAATATTGTCGTAAAACTTTTATTCCCTCCAATATTCTTTTTAATCGGTTTATGAGGACTGTCATGTTATGGCACTTTTACGATACACGAATCTAATCCTATTGCTTTTAAATAGACAGAGAGTACTTTTTTACTGCTTTTTAAGAAGTTTCCAATTCACTATTTATTGATTAACTGTTTTAAATTTATTATAATATTATTTTATAGTTTTGATAACTAGAATACTATATACATACAATTATCAAACATCTATAAAAATCTCCTAAGATGAACATAATGATATGTATTACCTATTATGAACACAGAATGGTGCTTCCTACAATACTATTTACATATTTTTAAGTCATATTAAAATAAGAATTTAATAGTATCATCTACTTCTACTTAGTGGAACATTACTATACCCATTGCATACTATGTACTATATTTAATGTCATTTGTTTATACGTTCTAAAGAACCATTTACAGTATTATGATTATAAGTGCATTTTCTTTTCTCCTATCTTCCATTTATTGTTTGTATATTATACGTCATCGTATTTCATTTTATAAAATGTTGTAATTAAAATACCCCATTTAAGAGGTCTTCTTGGTTACCAGTATGATTCCATAAAAAATAATGACAAGACTACTATTAATATACACACATTTATCCTTGAAACAGGAATCAATCGTCACAGCACTGCTTTGTACTAAAAATTATATACAATTTAAGATTAGATTTCATAGACATACATGGGTATATAAAATGTTGTTATTATTTTATATGTGAAAATGTTTGTTTTCGAAAGTCAACGTCATGAAAATGATCACTATTGTTTGTATAGTTCCAATTCGTCCTCAAATGATAATTATGTAATGAAAAATATTGAAAATAATACTTTTCTTTTGAAGTAATATTATTTAACAATCTATTAATAAGTAATTTCCATAGATTGTCTAACGAAAACTGAAAGCAAATATTTTTTACGGCCTTTCTTACTTATCAACAATTATTTCCACATATGGTTATTTGGAGAGTAATGAAGTGGAAATTTATTTCAATCCATCTTCTTTCTCGCAATCCATCTTCCGCGGCCCTTTGTTTAATACTGATATCATTCTGTATCTAGCTGAAAGAAAGAAAGAAAAAAAATGAAAGGGCTATTGTGACTTCAGTGAGGAAAATATTTGATGCATTGCTCAAATCAGGCGTTGCTATATGACGCGAAGGAAACTTCTTACGCTCGAATGAGTTATTAATACATCAATGGAAAAGTATAAAGATTAAACCTAAATATTAAAAAGTAGTTACTTGCATAATATCAGTGTTGAGTACTTTGAAACTTTCTTGACTAGTAAAAATGGTAACAAAGCATATATATATATATATACATATATATAATATTTATAATGATATTCATCCAATCATATATATTAAAATATAAACGCTGTAATATTCGTGATACCAAGCAATTTTAAATATTATTTTTGGCCATGTTTATTTCTGCGTTCATATCCTCGTTAAATGTGCCACGATATCACAATATTGGTAGAGGTCTGATGCCGAAATAATTTTTAACTGAAGTAGAAACGGGTACCGAATTTAATACAGTTGTGATGTTAAAATTATCTTTTAATTACATCCGCCGTATGAAATGTCCTTCTGTAAAAACGCTGATACCAAGACTTACGGGTTGGAGTGTTGGACTCTCACAAAGACCAGTGATGACAATTACCTCGTTGACAAACGTCTGACAAAAAATCTGAAAAATAAGCAAGGTAGAAAGATGATAGAATTAATCAAAATAAAAGTAAACTAATTTTATTAAATACGTAGGTCATAATTGTGAATATTATTTTAATGTTAATAGAATTAAAAACGATTTATTGTTTCGCAATCTACAACTAATAAAGTCATTCGGTTATAGAATAGAGAAGGTAGTGTGGACAGTACAGATACCTGGGAAATACAGCCATCATTGATGAATGTTAGGATCTGGCGTAGCTTATCATGATGAAGATATTTTATTTTAAAATCATTTAAGTTTTATTTTTCAATATTTTAGATAATTCTTCTTATTTTAGGTACGAGTTTATTAAGTTAACTAGTAGTTATTATTTACCTGGTCTTTATTGAAATTTAATAAAACCAATTTATTTTAATATTTTATCAGCTATTATTGTATTAACATTATTTGTAGCTCCACTGTGAAACTTTACACCAGTGGATTTAATTCATTTTACCACGACATATTCAATATAATTCAATTAACCACTAGGTATTTAGAAAAAAAATACGACACCCAGTGTTTTCAAATTATGTATGTTCAATAAAAGAATGTTATATTCTTATATCTTTATCAAAAATAGTTAATTAAACTATTAACAATTGCATGTACGTATAACAAAAATCTTGGAGCAATCCCAACATCGGTTAGTAATTAAGGTAATTTAATACTTTGATTTAAAATACAAAAAGCCATTGCCCATTAGTAACGCAATTTAGAAAGCGCTGCAGAGAGTATTGTAAGAGCCATTAGTTAAAATTCGTCGCAATTAGATAAGATACATTATAGCATAGTGGCACATGGGCGTGATTCCCAAGAGACGCAGATTCGAGGCCTGCTGGGTGTCCTATTTTTTTTCAAAAATATAACTTCTATTGGTTATATATTTCCCAGAAGTGTTTTCAAATTATGTATGGTCAATATAATTGTTAGTAAATTTTTTGGACTGAACGTACCTAGTTTAACAATAAATTAATCAAATCATACTCCATACTAAAAAAGCAAACATTGGTCCATAAATAAAACGTTACACATCCATATTTCAGCGCAGCGCTACTTGTCACAGTGGTGGCGTGTTTGCCATTTCGTTCGCACCGGTAAATTTCTCCACACTGACACAATACAAATCGATAGTTTGGCGTAATGCAAAACTTGTATGCGAATGCCGCTAATCTATGACGCGGCATATCGAGCGTGTTAATTTTGTTTGCAAGTTAGTGGGTGTGATACTGGAGACAAATTGTTTAGCACAATATTACAACATGAATTAATCCACCACATTGCTATTTACAAAATAAAATGTAATAGCCAATATTTTGTGTATATTCCCGTAATATTATGTTGTCATATCAGCTTGCAATTATAGTTCAAATATATTATGTTATATGTAGTGCAAAAAGAAGGTAAATCTGACTACGGAATCTACACATCTGGTTCAATCTAAATTCAACCCTTGTTCCGAGAAGAAGATTATAAAGCAGACAGTTAAGATTTCAACCTACAGTAAAATATGATACAAAATTCAAGAACAGGTAAAATATATTATAAAAACGCTAAAAATTTCCGAAAACAGATTTGGCACAAACACTAAGTTATACCTAGTAAGTTTCCAAGCCGACAGGTTGACTTTTTTTCCTAAATTTATTTAGAACATGATTTAACTTGAGCGACGCAATAGTAACTAGAGCTTGTGATTTCTCAACTTTTTTCATTTCTCGACATTCGAGAACGATCAAAATCGAGAACTTTTGTTTTCTCGAGAATTCGAGATTGGTTTTATGATTTTTCGAGATAATTGAGAAATTACCTGTTGCCATTTTTTTCTTATTTTTTTTAAATTTTAAATTTAATCTTTAAATGCTAACTGAAAAATTTTAAAAATTCGGCCAATATTTTTTACCAGAAAATTTAAGAAATTCCGATCGGAACTAAAGTCGCTTTACCGAGAAATAAAATTTTCTTGAGAAATTCCATGCAGTTTTTTTTAATCACGTTTGCGCTCGGCAGCTTAGTCTAGTGAAAATTTTTCAATTTCTCAAGAACCTCGTTGACGATTTCTCGAGAAATAAGAATTTTCAAAATTTTGAAAAATGAATTTCTTGAGATTCGCCTTTTCTGACTATTTCTCTAAAATTGTATTCCTCGATCACAAATTCTACACTTAAAAGTAACTGTTTATTATCTGGACTGAATGATATTTAAGGAACAATATAATATTACGTACATTCATACAAATAATTGAATGCATTACATTCCAAGAAATTTTCGAATTCTTGGCAGTCAGACGAATATTGTATTATAATATATTATACAACTCATCCTATTAATTCATTTAATCTGATTAATCATTGCAATTGCATTAAAAGTAAGGGTAATTATCTGTAGGTATATCACTACTAACTTAGTAATAAATATAATATGTTGGTTACGTACTATGCTTACCAAATTTCCCTAATTTGAAAATCAAGGGATAAAAATGTCTTTCAAAATTTTCATAAAAGGTTCCATAGCTTTTATTTAATGTTTTAAAATGACTTTTAATATATTTTGATTTACGGTGTCATTCCAGGTGTTACGACGAGATATTTTTAGCTTAAAACTGCTTGACGTTTAAATATAACAAGAAAAATTGAAATATTATATTCTCAGGTAAAAATGTCACTTGATAATATATTATATTTTTTTTTCAGGCATGTGAAACAACAACCAGGACGATCTTTTAATTAAGTCTCTTAATTTTATTGACAGATTATTATATTAAATTGAAATTTAACATTAAATGAAACAGAAAACGACGCATTGTAATTTATCAAAGATCATTTTACTCACTTACTAACTATCAATATTTTTTTACGTCATACATTGAATTATACTCAATGGGTCAATGATGGGTACCTTCGTGTAGGTAGGTATCGACATAGTACAGTATCTAAAAATTCTTATCTTTAATTAAAGTATGGAGTTGTTATTACTGTGTTATCAAAATATTTACAAAATGTATACATTCATTAAAAACATGTATTTTTTTAATTACAGGTAAACAAACTTGACAGTATAACACCAATTTGACGTGTGAGTTATTTACAAATTAATATATATTAACATCCAATGCCGTCATTCAAATGAATTTTTAAAGTTGTTTTATGAATTGGTACCTACATATTTTAGTAAGTAGTATAAAGTAGTGCTATTTATAAAAAGTTAACTTCATAACATTAGATACTAATATTAGGTGATTCACCAAGCAATGGGGCTCTTTTTAGAGTATATATTATATAGTACAATACAGTAGCGCACCCAGGGAGGGCCAGGGGGCCTTGCCCCCCCCCAAAATATGAAAATCATCAGAATGATTTTACACATTGAAATCGAAAGCCAATAAACTATACCTTGGGCTTAGACAAACAACACGGCAAAAAATGATTTGTAATTCTCCAGCACCCTTTTTAGCAAAATTTCTTAGATTTTACTTTCTAACAGAAAAATTTCGAAACACTGATGTCAGGTTTTTTTAGAAACCCGTTCCCTAATGAAATTCTCGGTATCCACCCGAATTCTGGAGTGGTATAGGTGATGGCTGGGGAGGGTTGATAGGGCTCTAGCCTGGGGGCCCGGGCTGTAGGGGGCCAGCGTGTCGGGTTGACCAGATAAGTGAGATAAACACACATCATAAATTATCTTTAAAAGTAAAAAAAGTCGCCTGCGGCGCTATTACACTTCAAGGCTATGAACATTTTAAATTATATAATTGTCCAATATATTTTCAGATTATTATGTGTCGATACTCGACAGCTCCATTATTAAAGTAGATGTATTGAAAATCGCCAATAATTCACTGTATAAGTACCCTCAATTTGAAGTAAAACACAATTTAAAAAACGTTAATGTAGTGTTTTACACTGTCTTTAATCTAAGCGGTGGATATGGGACCCGTCAAATATCCTAGCCCAGTGGTCGGCAAACTCATTAGTCAATAGAGCCAAATATCAACAGTACAACGATTGAGATTTCTTTTGAGAGTCAAATTTCTTAAACTGAAATTATATACGTAGGTAGTAAGTAGGTACACTGCTAATTTACTTAATAAACTTCAGTTAAAGTTTTAAGTCCTAATTAAATTATAGGTAGGTACACTGAATAAAACTGAATATCATACGTAATAATGATCTTATTTATTAATAAAAATTAAATTGTAAGTCAGGTATCCATAAAATTGAATCATGACAATGACTGACAAACTCAATGTGAATAATGGCCTTGCATCTCCTTGTAAAGTTTGGGTAAGTCAGGTTCGTATGTTGTTGATTTAATTTTAAGCACGATTCCAGGTTCTCATCAATAAATCGATTTCTCATTTTACTTTCTTGGTGATCTTTTTACTAACCACAAAATTTGCAATATTAACATTGTTGAAAGATTTTATTCAGGACCTAATTAAATACAGAACTTTATTTTTCTTGACGCTTCTCCTCAGCTGCTTTCTTCCTTGCATCATCGACAGAATATTTAGCGCAAAATTACGAGTTTTTAGTTGTAGTGTCTCTCTAAATTTGAATGCGCTAATTTTTCCCGACACATAAATAAAGGTCGGTAAGCCATTTAAGTTTTAAATAAACGCGAAGTCTCGGTCTATTCAACATTACATTTACGGTTATCTTCTTCCATTTTCTTTGCTTCTTCTTTGTAGCCATGTCAAATATGGCAGAGAGCATCTGTGGCAGAGCCGCACTCAAGGGGCCAAAGAGCCGCAGTTTTTCGACCACTGCTCTAGCCTGAGGGCCCGTTTCAGGATGTCGGAGCCATGGTGTAGGTACACCGAGTGCAATAGACAAAAGACCGATAAATGAGATATTAGGCTGTGTTGTATTGAGTAGGTTGTGTATAATTTAAAAGCAATAATACTTTTTTTGTCCATTTTCAATTAATATGTTGAAACCTCAATATTAAAAAACCAAAAATCTGCGATAAACATTCGGCGAAAAGAACGACTACACCCACTACGGTGGTGGTGTAAATCAAAAGAATATTTTTTTCGGTGGAATTCGGCATAAATATTGTAGCTCTCTAGACCAGTGTTCCCCAAACTTTCGACATCTGTGTACCCCTTCTATAATTTTCGTAACACTGAGTACTCCTCGTCAAAGAAAAATGCATATAAGTACTTTAATAACAATCAAAATATATTCCTTTTGTAGAACATAAACAAAATAATAATAAACGAAAAATAAAATTCATTCATAATAAAATATAAATAAAAGTTATATTATAAAAAATAACATTCATTATAAACCATGAGAAGGATGAAATTATTTATGTTGAAACGACAGATCATCATAATTTGGTTCCCTGGTTATTAATTTTAATCTGAGATGCGGTTCCACACCCAAAGGCTGTTCCTTTTTTTTACTTAATATCTACAAATGCTGAAAAAGCAACTTCACATAGATATGAAGTTGAAAAAGGCAATGTATTTCAGGAATTTCTCTGTTAAAACTGGATACACATGTTGCATTTGCAACCTAAATGATGTTTAAGTACACTCCTTATATTTATTTTGCAAGAATGCGTCTGAAGCTAATAATTCCAACAATTGCTCTTCTTTCGCATGCGATAAACCTTCTAGCATGGATGTTGTATTAATGCTTGTTGCACCAGGCGTAGCCATAACCAGGTGCAGCGCGTACCCCCACCAAACTCTTCCCGTACCCCAGGGGGTATGCGTACCACACTTTGGGAAACACTGCTCTAGACCAAGCAGGTAGCACAGTCGATATTATTTAAGTAATGTTTAAGCATACTAGGTACACATGTCCAGCATGGTCGCTGTTCACTTCCAATCCGCCAATCGCTGATGACACGCTCAACGGTTCCCGCAACTATGCCTCCAATTTAATAAAAACTAGGAGAAACTGTACAAATATATCGCCGTGTATTGTGAAATTATGTAAAAATATTTATATGAAGAAGAAAAAGAGCCTATGGGACTAATTTCCATTCTCCTCCTTCGGCCCCCCCAATAATAAATCCTGGGTGCGCCACTGGTACAATACATCAATACATCTGAAGAATCGATGTTCTTTCAAATGTCATTAATATATTATCACTGAAATAAATATTTAGAAAAAAACTTTGACATGGGATTCAAACATGAATTCAAAAATGATTCGACAGATTCTATTCAGTCCAAGATATTATGTTCTAGTATTTTTGGAATCGGCATGTCTTTGAGAATGATAAAAAATAATTGAAAATAAAAAAATATTTAAAATAGCACGTGTGAACCATCAGAATTAGTCTTGTTTAAAAAAAACATAAAAAACTTTCTAGTATGTTCTCCAATCCATCGCAGTTAATTCTGGAACAATTATGATAAAACAATCGCACATGTCGTGTTAGTGACAGTAGCGTGCCGAAGTAGCAGCCAGTCACGCTAGCCGGCCCGACACTGGCGACACGTGAAAACACTAACTTTTATTTAATTATTATATAATTGTTGACTTTCAGCACTCACAGGTAAAATATAGATACATGTTGCATATTATTGCTGAAAGCATATGGCAGTTACATGTAATGGATAATATGCAGTAAGTATTAGTTTTATATATTATAATATTGTCT
The DNA here is from genome assembly GCF_057557595.1 of Rhyacophila brunnea. Classification (NCBI taxonomy): domain Eukaryota; kingdom Metazoa; phylum Arthropoda; class Insecta; order Trichoptera; family Rhyacophilidae; genus Rhyacophila; species Rhyacophila brunnea. Next base: position 28,966,322 of record NW_028233350.1, read on the forward strand.
ACCTGTATGAATAAAACATAATATTACCTACTTATTTTTTTGTTAATAAAATTTATATATTGAATTTATTGGAATATTTAAGCATACCTACTCTAGTATTTACTTTCACAACCATGTGAAACAGATTTAAATTGTAACATTTAAAAATAAGTATATAATATGACGTATATTATGGATACACAAATGTATGCTGCTTACTTATTTTTCCCTCCTTCTATGTCCATCACAGTAAATAATCCATAATACAAATTTTATGAATCGTTTGAGGATATATTTTAAATATTAATTAAAATATTTATTAGGTACTATTAAAACGCTAAAACTTGTTACGGTACTTACTAAACGTCAATTCAAACCAAATTTTCAGGCTTACTATGAACTAAAAATAGCATTTAAATATCTCAGAAACGTGCCTAACTATCAGAAAAAATCTTAGAACAAAGGTTAAACCGAGTGGGCCTAGAATTCACATCTTTCACTTTATATATTATATACATATTGATCCGTATATGATTCATCTATTGGCGGAATTTGAAGTAGGTACTTCATATAAACGTAGTTATCAGAAATAATTTGCTTGAATCATAGACGGATCGATAGTTTAAATAAACAAGCAAACATATTTTATATTCAGTGGGTAAAATATTGATTAAAAAGAGTTTCTTTTTTCAAATGATTCAGCCTAATAATTCATGATAATTTCTAACATGCATTTATTACTTGATAATCTATACATATCATCATCATCATCATCAGGGGCGCGACAAACCGGTGTGGGTCCTGGCCTCCTCCAACAGCTCCCTCCACCTGTCCCTATCCAGTATAGCCGCTTTCCAATTTGGTACCCCCAGAATACGGCAGTCCCTGGCAGCTCCATCTATACATATAGCTACAAATTATTATTTGTTTCGTTCACATTTGTGCGAAACAAGTGTACAATAAAATTATGTTTCAAATTATTATTAATACCAAGTGATAATATACTTTATAAAAAAAAATGTTTATTTCACGAACCACCCTTAACTATTCTACAAGCATTTTCTAGATAAGAGACATAAATTGCTAGTCTGTGTATCTAATTGAAGAAATTATAATAAATTAAATGTAGTGGAAGGTATCACGTACTTATTTAGCTTTTCACAACCATTTTCATACTGATTTTATACTAATAATAATTGTGTAAATATACTAGAATCATTATACAGTGGCAACATGGGTACGGCAAAACCCATTCACTGTTTATGGTTATATTATTTGCTAGGATTGAAATAGGCGTTGTAGCAAATAATATCAATACACCTGAAACTCACTGTGTCTACGTTTTTAAGTGTTTTATATTATATTATTATATAGTGGGCAGATTAAACAAGATGTGTTAACTTTGTACACTTATTTTTGTAAAATTAAATACACCGCTTTATTTAAACATAATTATCATAATCCTATTGTGCATAAAACGTAAAATATTCAACAACTGTGGATGCTGGTTAATATAATTTGATATATGATTGAATGTGGATGCGCGATGAAATTGATTTTGTTTAAAATCAGTAAAAATGGACAAGACAAGACACACATCTCATAAAAGAAACAGTCGCTAGGCAAATCTAGTCATTTAGTTGAAGAGTATTCGCTATATAACTTTGCACTTTATTGCACTTTTTACTACACCTTATGATCGCTTTGATGGTGGCCGACATCCGCTAGTGGATGGCACAATACGAAGAAGACTAGACAGATATGCCGCTTTGCCTAATTACCTCGCATAAAATTAGATCAAATCATATTCACTTGTATGAGTAATATATTATAATAGTAATCAATAAATAAATAAATAAATAATTTTTATGTAAAAAAAAATCTTTTAGAATATATTACATCATTGTCATCCTAAAGCCGGAGTTACAAAGTTATGGAGTGGCAACACTACCTAAGTTGTACAAACTTAGATCTAAAGCACACTGAACACAATATTGTTTTTGTGAAAAGTGTGAAAAAATATTGGAATTACATTTTTTTTTATTGTGGATACAAAAAGGCTTTTATTATAATCTCGTGACAAAACTTTCTTGAGTTTCAGCTAAATACATTATGTAAAGATTTCATTAAGTGCTTTATTACGCATTTAATTACATCTTGAAGCTTCGTGAGGTCTATTATATTATAAGGTTCAGTAGAAATGCTCTAGATTCTTTTTATTATGATTGTAACAGGCAGAGAAATCACTTAACACGAACATTGCAAACATGGAAAAATATTAATATAGACATAAGTACACGCGAAAAATATACAATATACCTACTTATCACGAACAATAATAATATAGTTAGTAAATAAACTTGAAAGATATTTGTTGAGATTTTGAGAGGTGTTGAAGTTGATAGCGGCTCTCGTAGTGCAGTGCGTAATGCGCTGGACTTTCATTCGGAAGTGCCGGGTTCGATTCCCTCTGAGGTAACAATATAATATGCAAGTGATTTTCTCAAAGTCTGGATGTTGTTTCACTTATATTACTAAATACACTACTGTCATTGGGCCTCTCGATATGTGTGGTATGAGTGTTATAAGCGATTAAATAATAATAAAAAGGAATATTTACTTTATATTTATTTTACTTTTACATTTCAGTTGTAACATCATTATCAAGACTATAAAGATAAACGTCTACGCTTAAGTATAAAATTTCCAGAATGAGACGGTATGATCTCTTTCCCTCACCCTGAGACTATTCAAGAATTATAGCTTCTTATTAAGAAATCGTGACAATTTAAAATACTTAATTTACTTTTCTACAGGTTATATTTTATAATATCATATACAAGACTAATTAATACCTATACATAAAATGCATGTGAATTTTGTATATAGACGAAATTTTAGAAAATGGGCTTACTGGACATGAAACCAATGCATAATAATTGTATAATGTTATACCTAATGTACGTAAGACTTTTTAAGATTCGTTATCAATAATTATTAGCACCAAACGATAGATATATTGCATACTATGTTCAAAAACACTCATTTTTCAAGTGGTACCATCTGCAACACGTGTGCCACAAAACACCTTTTTGTCAAAATGTATATTTTCTGTATGAAATGTTAAATTCCAAACACCCGAATGCATAAATGACCATAAATCTAATTTTAAGTTAGGTATGCTACTTGTACTAGTACTATGGCACTGAACTGAAGACATATTTTAAATAATAAATAGGCTTTCAATACTCTATCCATCTTCTGTTTGTGATAGAAAATTATTGGAACCCATGATATCACGTTTTTAAAACAGTGAGTGTGTATTTTAAATCTAAATAAATCATTAAAACATAATATTTAAATATTTTTCCATATTTTTCTCGTCTCTCTAAAGTACTTGGACATATTTTTAAAATAATTAATTTCCTAAATATTTTTAGAACTATTTTACCTTTAGTTATAAATATACCTAATATAATATTATTAACGTTTTAAATACAATTTATTATGCTAGTTAAATCATTATTGTAACCATGGCCTCCACATCCTGAAGCGGGCTAGGATTTTTGGCGGGCCCCCCTACCTATCGCTAAAGATAAAGGCAGTGTGATGCTCTACAGTAGCGTGTTCCAAATGGTGTACCCTGTAAAATTAATGTGTATATTTAGTGTTTTTTTGTATATTTTAATACGTCATGGAGTTGTCGAATTTCGATCCAAAATTAAAAATTGTATCGTACAACTACATAATTTTAAATAATATCATTATTGAAGAAATATATAGCGCCACGGGCGACTTTTTCTACTGTTACAGGGAATCTGTGATGTGTGTTTATATCACTTATCTGGTCGACTCCCCACGCCGGCCCCTTCCTGAGCCCGGGCCCCCAGGCTAGAGCCCTGTCAGCCTCCCCTTTGCGGGGGCCATGGTTGTGAAATTGATATAATCCGTATAAATCATTGAACAAATGCACAAAATCAGTATGTAAATATTAATTTAATAATATATAAATAAGTAAACATATTATTTTAATAACATAATACTTATATAAATAAATGTTTTTGTTTACGTAGTACCTATATTATTTATGCAAAAATATGACCTTCGTTTTCAACGGATATGACTATTATTCAACGATTTCATATTTTAAGATTTTCCGATTGTCTTGGTGAAAAAAACTTTCTAACTGTTGTTTTAAAATACATTTTGTAATCCTGAAGTATAATACACGTACCTAAATAATTCCTAGCATACACGCAACTGGCGACAAACATAAAAACGTATTGAAAACTAACATTTCAATCTAGATAAAGAGCTTACGTTTTTTTTGACTGGAGCTTTTTTACTAGCCAAAGCTTTTCAGTAAATTTCCAACAAAGTATTTCCGAAGAGAGATTCTTTCAAATACACGGAAAATATTTACCAAGTCATGTTTTCACGATATGTTTAATACGCGTAAAGTTTTCGTGGTCTTTTTATTTATACATTCGTGATTCAACAAAAAACATAAATATATTATTTTTATACTGGCATTAATAAGTAATAAATGTCACTGAGAATAAGCGTAGAAACAAAATTATTTCGTTGTACACGTGGAAAAATCTTCAAGATTATTTACAAATTTTCCTGCATATATTTGTCTATACTACTTTATTTAATAATATTTATTTGAAATTCTTAAAACTATAGTTATAATAAAATTGTCATGGCATTAAAAAAACTACGACTAAGTAGGTACAACTTTGCATTGAAACACGACACAAAGTTTATTTTTTATCATATTAGTGAACATCCTATTCATATGGGCTCCTGTTGAAGTAGAATAGAGCAAGCAGGGAACACAGAATTAAGAGCAAGCATAGGTTGATGCTATTCATATCGCTCCAATGCAGTGATTCTCAACTAGGTTTCGCGATACCAACGCGTGGCAGCCATATTAAATTACTAAAAAAGTCTTGAAAAATGTTTTGTAATAGAGTAAAAAGGTATGTGAAGTTTTAGACATTGAGGCCCATTTATTTTTACAAATTGGAAATGTGTTGTGATTACACGTGTACCTATCTGACTATGACTGTCCGGATGTAGGCAGTTTGTGTTATAATTTAAATTTTTTTTTTTCAAAATTGATGTTTGTAGGGTTACCAACCAACAGTGAAATAAATCCGATCCAGATAGGTAGGTCAAACGTTGTTTAAGAGGGTGGCAGCACCAGGAAGAAATATCGATAATATTATAACGTTTTAGAGTGGATTTCGCCAATATGACAACAACGTATTTTTTATATTTTACTTCAATGTATCCATTTTAGACAATCTCTTAATAACAATAAAATGTATTATCTTCCACACCTTCCTTATTAATTTACATAGGTAAACACTAACAAAAATATTTAGGGAAAGCATTTTGAATCTGTTCAAGTGCGGAACTTTGTTTTTATGTTACTGTCCGCTATTTTACACATATATGGTGTGATTATTATACGCATAAGTATGTTCAAGGATATGTATCAAAAATTTATGAGTTTCCCGTAAATCTACAACATGTTTAAATGGTTCCCCCATAAATGTTGGGAATCACTACCCTAGTGTCACGTGTTGCACATTTTTCAATATCAACACTGCGACATGTAGTCTCTTCTTGTGGCATCATTGCAGGATCGGCTTCGTTAAACGAAATTTAATTCTTCGCAGTAAGTACCTACCTAACTTAATTAACTTAACTAATATTCTTTTTATAAAATAAATATAGAAGAACAATTTTATTATTGGATAATTTTAAAATATTTTTTTTAAATAATATGTGCAAATATACAAAAAATTTGTATATACATAAGTGTGTGTGTATTCATATATAAGTGTTTAGATAAAGTTAAAGATTTCGGCCGTTAGTGTGTGCTCCTGTAGTAAGTATTTGAAAATATTATCTTTTTTTTCCGATAGAAAACAATAGATTACTTGAGTATCCGAACGTCGCTTGCAAAGATGAATATATACCGTTGTATTATGCAAATGTGGAGATTGGGGGGATTCCTGGCAGGCGCGGAAACACTTCCTCCCATTGTCGCGCCTAAGCGCCAAAAATCAGGGACGAGAGGAATGGGAATACAAGGTTCCAGGGTACACTTTGTATAGAGATCTCGTAAAGATATAATTATTAAATTTAAACTTTTGTTTTGCAAATACTAAAATTATAATCAACCTAATTTTAATTTAATGTGAAGATCATTATCAAATTCCTTAAAAGTTTGAAAACGTTCCTGTAATAATTTATCAAATTTCTTTAATTTTTTTAAACAAAGTCAAATATATAAACTTCACTTAGGCCTTATAATTGTTTTAAGAATATTCTCGTTAATCTCGGTTATATAATCCCACATCAGGATACTATCATCTGTTTTATGTGATATATACACTACTACAATGTCAATATTGTGAGTATTTAAAACTTCCAAATCCTTGATGGCAATATTATTATTTTTCTGATAAATATTACGTTGAAAATAACTGAGAAGGAAAGTTTTAATTGTCTAGGTTTATTAATAATGAATACTTGTATTCAGTAAAAAAATCATATTGTAATACCCATATGTATTATTTTCCACCAATTTTATTTTTATGACTAAAAAACGCAATAAAGTGGAATTTAATATCATTATGAATAACCAAACTTTGTTTTAAAAGCTTATTCCTTCAAATATTAATTCACAACTTTGTGTAGCAATTATTTAACATTCTAATTGTAAGCTTGTAGAATAAAAACCCTCAAAAGGCGATTGTTGCTGCATAAAAAGCTCACCCCTATCCGAGGCAAAGTAATTCTCCTTCCGGTCCAAAAGCTTCGCTTACTGAAATCTTGGAGCACAGCCTTACAAGAAATCGTTTATGGAAGTTCTCCGGAAACGACGTCACTGTTTTGTAAAACAAAAAATCATCTCGTTAGAAATGACATTGCATTTTTTTCCTACACGCGCCGGGAGTTTGTAGATTTATAAAATGTAGTCTATTTTCTTTGTCTTTCACAGATTTTGACAAAATGTATGTGTAAAATTCATGAAATATATTATTTCCTTTTTTATCTCACGAGATCTTCTGTGTTCACTGTATGTATCCTAGATAGCAAGTTTACACACGCGTCTCAGAATATGTTTATTTTAAATAACCTACAATGTTAACTTCTGAATACTAGATTAATTGAAATGAAATTATGATAATATTCAACAAATCGCGAGAATCCACGTATATTTTCTGGTTAGTAACAACAGCAAATAATATTACTGATAAAATAGAATTTGGACTACACAATCATAGTCACGCATTAGTGTAATATTTTGATTTTTATTAACCATTTAAAAATATTATTGTTCATCCTATATTCGAGGTAACTACCTACCACAGAAATGACACTATTTTAATCTATATATATAAAACAAAGTCGGGTTAGTTACACCATTTATAACTCAAGAACGGCTGGACACATTTTTATAATCTTTGTTTTGTTGGATTTGTCTCCGCCCGGAATAGCAGAATAACTATTAAAATATCGGATAAATCACGGAAAAAATAAATTATGAAGAAAATTAATTTTCTCATACATTTTGACATTTTAAACAATGAACCTCGCGCATTCGAAAATAAAAGAAAATCACAAAAAATTTAAATCCATATACAACGCCATCTCTGATACATGACAGAAACAATAAACAAACAAACAAAAGAAAGAATGATAGTCGAAATGTCTAACTGTCAATCGTGTAGTGTGCCCAACATTTCGTGCTTCATGTCAACAGCTCAATTTGCTTGAAAACGATACTCATTGGGATATGACAATCGCCGAAGCAATTGTTTCTACATTTCCAAATCAGATACGCACATTATTTGCTATCATTATTTCGACATGCTTCCCATCGAATCCACCTGAACTGTGAAACAAGTACAAGGATGACATGTCAGAAGACATTTTACATCGAATTCGTGTCAGTTCAGGGAATCCCGATCTCAAAGTGAATGAGGAGATACATAACCAGGCTTTGCTTTTGATCGAATATAATATGTGTTACCTTATGTGCGGCAGTTTGTTAGTCAAGTTAGGAATGCCAACGCCACATCGTGGAATGAACAACGCTTTCAATCGAGAATTGGAACGTGAACATGATCGAGATGCATTGAACCAATCAGTTCGAACGAATGTACCACTGTTGAACCCCCAACAGAAAGAAGTGTATGATACATTAATGAAGGCAATTAATGATGGAAATGGTGGCTTATTTTTCCTCGACACGCCCGGTGGAACTGGGAAGACATTCCTCATGTCATTGATTTTGGCGTGCGAGATCCGAAAATGATGTAGCAGTTGCTTCTTCTGGGATAGCGGCCACGTTGCTAGAAGGATGCCGAACGCCTCATTCAAAGTTGAAATTGCCCTTAAACCCGCCAACGACTGAAAAACCGACATGCAACATTGTGAAACACTCAGTAATGGCCAAAGTTTTGTTAGTAAGTAAAATCATCACCTGGGATGAATGCACAATGGCGCACAAACACGCATTGAAAGCACTCAATCGAACTATGAAAGATCTGCGCAATGACTCAAGAAGTTTTGGAGGCGCAGTGATTCTACTATCTGCCGATTTCCGCCAAACACTACCAGTCATTCCAAGATCGACCGCTGCCGATGAAATAAATGCTTGCCTCGAATCATCGATTATGCGGTGCTATGTGAAGAAACTTAAGCTGACGACACACATGCAAGTTGTATTGCTAAACGATCCATCTGCCGAATATTTCTCCAAGTAATTGCTGACTATCGGTAACGGCCGTATTCCTGTTGATGAATCTAACGGATTGATTTCGTTTCCGCTGAATTTTTGCAATTTCGTCTGAACTAAGGACGAACTCATCAACAAAGTGTTACCGAACATCATTGCTAACCACAAAAATTACAATTGGTTGAGTGAACTAGCAGTCTTGCGGCAAAGAACAAATATGTGGATCACAACTTCACAATTCAAAATGAAATCGTTGGTCCACTGCATTCCTTAAAATCTATCGACTGTGTAACAAACGAAGACGAAGCAACCAACTATCCAACTGAATTTTTAAACTCATTGGATCTGCCTGGCTTGCCACCGCACAATTAACAATTGAAGGTTAGCTCGGTAGTCACCATGCTTTGAAATATGAACTAACCAAAACTATGTAACGGAACGCGTTTGGTGGTGAGAAAACTCATGGGCAATTTGATTCACGTGACGATAATCAAAGGAATGTTCAAAGGTGAGGAAGTTCTCATTCCGAGAATTTCGATGATCCCAACCGATATGCCATTAAACAAATTCAATTTCCAATTCGTCTTGCATTCGGAATGACGATCAATAAATTACAAGGCCAATCCTTGAGTGTTTATGGCCTGAATCTATAAAATGAATGTTTCTCTCATGGTCAATTGTATGTAGCATGTTCATGCGTCGGCAAACTATCTGCTTTGTTCGTTTTCGCACCTGACAACAAAATAAAAATGTCGTATATCACAAGGTACTTCAATGAAGGGAATCTACCCGAGTGCAACCCATCCAGCAAATAGTTTAACAGAAAGTAGTGCAACAATGCTACGCGAATTATTTCGATTCGCTTCAATAAAGCAAATGCCTTGCTGCCACGTGAATTTCATTCTTTTTCTTTCTTTTGACCATGTCCGATCCTAATAGGATCATATGGGCCTCCACAGAGTGGAGGTTTGTATTAACAGATTTTATTTTTACGAGAAATGGATGTCAGCTACTTGCTCAACGTATTAGGACAATATTCTGACACATGCACAAATTGAAAAACAATATGTGAACTTGCCAGACCCAGGATTCGAACCTGGGACCCTCGACACTATACACTGGCGCTTAATACACGCGGTCATCGTGGGTATAGAGTGTGTACAGTTCAATATAATTAAAATAATGTTTTGATTTGGTTTTTGCACATTTATTGAACTTATTCATTTTGAGTATTCATTTTAACTTAATAAAAAACTGAATTTAATTCAGCTAATAAGTTAACACAAGGTTATTGATTCTGAGGCGGTACGAAGTTTGCCGGGTCAGCTAGTTTTATATAATAATTGAGATCATATAGATTTTTATCTCCTAAGCATTTTTTTGGAACGAAATTTCAAAATATATACTGCTCTTTCAAATGGAATGACTATACGAGAGTGTACCTAATCTAAACCAGGGGTTGGCAAACTATGCACCCTCCCCTCATCGCTTAGTTCTGTACGGCCCGGTTTTACACTTTTATTATACTAATGTCATAGTATATACATACGCACTATAATGGAACACCTCACTGGCGATTTGAAAATTTGCAAGAAAGACCGCATATGGCGTACATTGACTGGAGCATCTACATAACCTTCAACAATTCCACAAAGACGCTGAGTATCACACTCGTGTGTGATATTAGCAGGGCTATTCTCACATATCATCATTAAGTGGTAAATATGATATGTCGTATTCAGGCAGTAAATTATTATCCGTTAACTGTAGGCGTGATGTCTCTTCACACGGCCGCTTATAACCGCGTTAATCGCGAACTGTTAAAAAATGTCGTTGAGTAGTACTGCAACATATTTTTAACACGTCATACTAGATTCCAAATACATCTGATTAATATCTCCAATTAACTTTTAAAAAAGTTCATGTCGGATGAATTTGGAATCGATGCAGTGCCGTATGTTATCAATTATTATAGATAACCGCCTTGTATACGGAATTGTAGTCTGTTGTCTCTCTAACTATTCGATGTAATTATTGATAGATATCTAACACACTTTGAGTTATGTTATAATACTGATTGTTTATTGATCTTTAAGTTGCTATTAGTATTTGGTAGAGTTTCATTACCATATGTATTATACAGAGTGTAGACTAAACTTACTTTGGGTCAAGAAAGCTAGACTGCGGCTCTATATCGAGACTTACACGTCATCACGGTCGTTTCAGGAACTAAAACCGTTGCAATCTTAGACTATAGATACATCTAGACGCCACCCGTTGCATTGCTAAATGAAGCCGCTAGCCTTGCGTTTGGTTTGTGAGCGAGCGAACGCATTCGTCTACAAATGTTCGAGACCATAGACCATTTCGCTAGTGCTCGCCCAAAGTGCTCGCACTAGACGCTCAGAATTAAAATATAATTTTCTATTTTTTTACGTTATATAGTATTTTTAAGCGGTCAAAATGCAACCATTAGATAAAGATATCCGTAATTTTAAGTTATTTTAAAGAAACACTAGGTCACTGATATTAAAATATATAATAAAATACAAATAAATTATCACAAACATGTATCAACTTACTTATGAAACGTAATACCATCTTCTTGCTTATCAGTACGGCTACCACATTTTAAGACAACACACAGAACCATCTTTTCTACTTAATTAACCAAAAATATTTACCATTGACTTTATGTTTAACACAAAAAATATCAATTTTAGCAACACGAACTCGCAAGTTATCGACGCTATGTGAAGCGTTTCGCCCCGATTTGATGGCGATACTTTTGGAAACTGGCTTGTAGCTAGTAGACCTTTTATCTTACTCTAGCGCGTGTCGCAGAGATTGTAAGGGTGCCGAATACTTTCTCACTCGCACTCATGCATCGTTTTTGTTCAGGCCTTGGTTGCAATACTGCCACCATGCAAAAAGCGCGTGGCGTAATACTGTAATCGTACACAACGCCATTACGTAGATGTCAATATATTTATACAGTAGTTGAAATCGCCCTGCAGAAGAACATGTCACAGCCATTTAAAACACCTCTTCGTGATAGCATACACTATTTCGAGTGATTATGACATGGCCATGCCCACGTACCTGCCATATCAATACAACGTTGTATTAATTTAAATAAAATACAATATAGTATCTAATCCACATAATATTATTATTATTATAACCATCAGAAACATTCTCAACCCGTCTAAACTTGTCCTGTTCATTATTGAATTATCTGGAAGAAGTATAATATTAAATCCTATTTTATTTTAATTAATACCGTATATTACCAAGAATTGACACAAAAAAAAAAAAATTGTTGAATGTTTTCAAAAAATGGCCATGTTTGATACTTACTCTATTTTTAATAAACAGGACCATCAGTGATGATAATCCATATTATTTAAACCTATTAAAATATATTTGAGAATAATATAATATATATGTTGAAAAAAATTACAAATTTGTTCATTCGATATCACAGTCTTGATACCAAAATATCCTCTTATACTTTTTATCTCTCTGATCTTTCATCTCCGCGATTTCCAAGAGAGAGTCTTATGGGCGGATACTAACGTTGATGGGTGATAAAATATGCCAGTCCCCGCGGTTTTTGAGTGAAAATTCAATTTGTAATATTTCAATATTGCCTGTCGAATGACACTCCCCATATTATATTGTTCAAAATCGCTGGCGCGGCGCAGCGGAACGTTGATGTCTGGGGTCTAGTATCAACACCTACCCATTTCCACTTTAAATATAAATTCTTGCCATTGAAAATATTACTCATATTATTTTTAGATATATTTAAATTATTTTATAAAAAAATCACTTATTTTTATTACGTCATGTATCATACAAAAGTGAAATTCTAAAATCTTGCGCATTTCTACAATTGAGCGTAGTTATGCACTAAGCAGCCGAGCCACACAAACCTCAAACAGAGATAGAAGCACTTTTAAGTAAATTGTGTTTCTTTAAATCAGCAAAGCCTCTGTATACTGTGTATACTTTTTGAATGATAGATATTATATATATATATATATGATTTTGTATAACTTTTGAAGAGATAAAAGCATATAATCTATGAAATTTTAGTGTTTTAGCAGTCCAGGTGTTTTGAGTAAAATGATTTTTTTAGAATGTGCATTCTGCAGAATGCAGCCATCTCTTATTTTTATAAGAAAAGTCTTTATTTTTGATTATTTTCTTTAAAAATAGCCTTTTAAGTTACTAAATAATTATGGGAATTTCAAAATTCTGAAAATAATTCGAAAAACTTGTAAATTATACATCACTGGCACTGTTTTTTATATGAAAAATCTGTAAGTATATTATATTATATATAATAAAATGAAAAACATATAATGTAATTGAGAAAATAATGTTTATTAATTGAATATAGAAAAACACACCTTACAGTCACGATTTTAAAAATTTACGTAAGTACATAATATTATCATTTGGCTGCTTTTTGCAGAACGAATATTGCATATTTTTAGAACGCATTTATATGACATTTTTGTATGACAGCAGCTTGGTTGCTTTATGCAAATCGAAAACGTCATATTCTGCGATGTTCAAAATCTTTAAAACGCATTTATATGAGATGTTTGTATGAGAGCAGCTTGGCTGATTTGTGCAGAACGTAAAATAAACGTGTGTGATTATGGAAATCACAATAACTCATTTTTTTCAAAATTGTGGCTTGGCTGCTTTGTGCATAACTACGCTCAATTCCACCAAAGCGTTCGACTCTTAATTGATTTATGACTGTTTTTTGACTAACAATAAGTTTTAAAACCGACCAAAAAGCGTACAATAATCACAAATAGGTACATATTTTGAAAGGATCTTGGCCGCCTCACAAACGTTAGCAGCAAACGTCACTGCTTCTTATAGTAATTGAATGTGCAGTTATAGTGCATACGCAGTTATTAATCGATGATATATGCCTAACTTCAACTTCTCGTAATTGACCCTGAAAATTTCATCGACGCTAATAAACATGGAGCAAACCACCTTGTTAGAGATCCCGTTCAATATCACGTTGATATATTTATATAGATTAGTGTTTATTTTAATGCAATTAAATAATAACATTTACAAACTTAACTATGTTAAATCTAAAATTTAGATTAAAAATTGTTAATTGCCATGTTTGTTCTTAATAACAATAAACAGGGTTCAACGCAATGAGCCCTGCTAGCTTCAATTCTCACAGCTTCAGAAACGGGAACTTTGCCGTAGAATGAGATACTATTACAATTAAAATACCTTAATATTGTAGATATATTGATATTAAACTAGTACAACCTGTAAAACCTATATTTATAACCTTCACCTTGAATCTTTTATAATTCTTTATAAAGTGATCGTTACCTTGACTAAATACAGATAGGTATCTATCCGCAATATGATTTTACAAAATACATATATTGTAGGTACATATGATAGCTTCAACTAATAATTACCATAATTATATGCCTTCAATGGAGGTTGTAGTATCGGATATTGAAATATCGTCCATAATCTATGCAAGTCTTCGGAATTTATTCCATAATCTGTGGCAGTTTTTTCAAAGCCGCGTAAGACAGCCAAGCTGTGAATCGTATGGTAATATTTTATCAGGAAAGCATATCGCAGGAACCGGAAGTTTAGACCGTTTCCAGTTTCCTGAGCAAGTGTTGATAGGAAGCGAGATTTTATCGCATTGAAAGCTTTTTTAAGCTTTTCACACATTCATCATGCGAATATTCGCTGTTGGCAGTAATAGGTTTTATCCATATCGTGGATTTTATTCATATTGTGAATAATCAATTCAAAAGTTTTATTTCTTTTTTCATCGTGAAATACTATCTTAACGTAACAAAGACCACCTATGTTGACGTAATAATTACCATTATTTATTGAACAAAAGAATTCCCTGAAAAAAAATCAATCCCTGACTCCACAAACATCTCCCAAGAAATCTATATCCCAAGTTATCTCTGTCTCTCTCTCCAGTCATTCACAATCAGACTATCTACATCCATCTTGATGGTGTCCACCCATCATCTCCAGGGCTTCTGAATGCTTACTGGGTTTTTTCAAAACCCTTATGGATAGATCTAATATCAATCGCATCTAACAACATGACCGGCCCCATCTGAGAATTCGCGCCTTTACGACAATCAATTCAAATTTCAATTAACATTTATTTCATCTCAACTACATTGGGCTTAAATTATTCGAAAAGCTCATCTTCGTGGAGATGCGCCACATTTTTTCTTTACTTCGTCCAATCGGATTGTTACCTCAATGCTGGGATCCGTGTCCTTTATGTTTATTCAAACGGGTCCTATATGTCATAAACCTATTAGTATAAATGTTATTATTTTTATCAATATAATCTGTTGTCACATCTTTATCATAACTACGCAGCTCTTTTCTTGATAATAAATAATACAATAACACAAATAGCTTTCGACAAAGTACAAAACGTTAATTTCGGTACAGTTACAGTTATGTAATTATTACGAAAAGAACTTCTGTCAAGTAATTTCGTAGTAATATAATGTTATAGCACGGTTCGAACAGGCTTCTTTAATTAGCCCAAAATTAGTAATCAACGATTGTATCTTATTAAAATACTTTATTAAATCAATTTATTAGACAAATTTATTGTATAATCAGGTATGTAGCATACATAATTTATCTGTATGGCTTCTGAAACAAGAGTCCCATTTTTACATTCACTAGATACTTATTTTATAGGTCGAATACTGGATAGAGAGTTATCGTGCATTTGCGATATGTTTCCACGGACAAGAGTCAATCAAGGGGAGAATATCTAGGGATACAATAATCTGTATAGGGAAACAGCAGACCACAAAAACATAATAAACCATCGATTTAATTATGTGAACAATTATTACAACCCTCTACAATATTGTGGGAATATATCTAGTTCTTAAGGGGGGACACGTGTTTGAACATGTATCTAACCGAGTTTTTTTAAAACGTTACATGTTCAAACACGCGCGTTAACATGATCTTACTCCCTACTTCATTTATCGTTTGTCAATTTATGGCTACGGCCGTATTTTGTAGCTTAGCCACTGGGAAATGCCAATAGAAGTGGCGTATTTCAAAAAAATACTACCTTATTCTTAGGTCAATAATTATTATAAAGCAAACATTATTCGTAGTCACATTTGAATGGTCAAAGACATAGCTTATAATCAGTATCTTTAAAAGTATCTTTAAATGTGTAAATCTTGCCCATTTTTGAATAATAAAATGCCTAATTCTTGTCAAATTTGGGATAACAGAGATTATCAATATAATTTTTTATTGTAAATATTTCACTATAATAATGTCGACATAAATTTTACTAATGGTTTTATAAATGCTTTTAAAAATTAATAAATATAAAAAATCTTAACACCACTTCACATGGACGTACTGAAATATGACTATATTCTATTATAAACATTAGAGCGAGAGGTTTAAAAGAATACTATTTTATGTAATAAAAATACTTTATGCAGTCAACAAATGTTTAAAATAAATATAAAGAATAATAAGGCTTCAAAATTATGTAAATAAATTATCTACAACGTTTAAGGAATGTCCAGGATCATGCTTTGAAAATAGCATAAAAGCTCCATTTTGACGTACGCTGAGCATGTGGGCCGTTAAAATTACACGATGAATCTAGCCTATAATCACTACTTAATCTAAAAGGTATTCCTTATTTATTTATACCAAAACATCCCTTGCTATAATATTTAACAATAATAACTGGGAATTCGGTCAGTCATAAATTTACTTTTTGATTCTTGTCTTCTATTAATATTTTATAACAATAATTATTATAGTTGTCAATGTTTTATTTAATATAATATAATTTCAGTGTAAGTAAACTCCTTATAATTAATATGATTTATTTAAACTCAGATGGTTGTGTAATAAAATAAATTATGTGTTTTAGTAAAAACGAAAGTTATCAAGTTTAAAATGTTGTAGATACGATAATAATCATTCACTAGTCTTGTTGTAAGTAAACCGGGATATCTGTATATTTGACCTCTTTTTTCAACATTAATTTCGATCAAATTTAAATCAATAAAAAATTATTATCTGGTACTTCTAAATATCGGTACAGAGTATCAGGATGAGGTAGATGTTCCGACTGAGCCGCGATCTGGTAGTGGTGACGATTGGATGACGAGCTTGAGAATCTATGCTCGAGCGACGAATGTCGGATGACAGAACTCGCGATGTGTGCGCCACGTGACGGACTCGATGCGTGAGTGAGGGATCATGGATTGTCTTTCTTATTTATATTAATGCATTCCATATATCACAAGAGATGTCGCAATTAAAACATCATTATAGACCCTAATGATATAATTATGATTGAGGAATTGCTTACGATCATTATCGCTCTATTGTTTTGTTTTGACAACAAAACATAGATATTAAAGTGTGTCACTCATTTAATTCTGAGTGGTATGATTACTACAAATATATTACCGTAATAAAGGATAATAATAATTTTAATATCACCCAATGATAGCTTCAGTAATAAAAAATATTGTGTGACTTCATATCACGAAACGATCGATGTGAATAATTTCTCATTTCATGTATAAGTATAAGTAAACAAAGAAACATTCTTTTGAAATTTAGTCACATTTCAAAACACATTATGAAAGAAAGTTGGATGTTTGTATTTTTTATATATTTATTTAGAAGACGTATTCATTACCGTTTTCATTCTTATGAATGTTTACAAAACAGCAAAAATGATATTGTGCTGATTAAAGAAAATGCAGCATGCACTATTGTTACTTATAAAGAGTATGTGCATAAGTACTCGATGCAGTTTGCAGCTGATGCGGATGCACTTCTAAGACGTTCAAAACGCTACAGCCTTCACTTCTCTGGCTCACAACATTATCTTAATTGAAGAGTTGTTGTTTCAAATAAAATATAAGAGAGTGCACTATCTCTTTATTCGTATTCGATCTCCGAAATGTAGGGCGCGCGAACGTCTGCATAATATATATGATAATATGATATGTATACCGACTCCATAGATTTCACAGTAAAATAATAAACACTTATTTCTTATAGTTTTAAGAATATTGCGTTCAAATGTGTACAATCTAACAATTGCGTTAAATAACATTACAAATAATTTTAATAAAGTCAAAAATTAAGTAAACGAGTGTGCTATTACACGATTTTTTGATCCGGTGGCACACTTTGAAAATTTCAAAAATTTATGAACCGAATGGAAAAAATACATTATATAGTAACTAGTTTTAACCAAAATGAGCTATTTTTCACCCACCTAAATTCCCAAGTTCTAAATAATACATAATATTCATATAAAATAGTATAAGTATAGTAAGATAGCCAAGATAAAATAAAGACAATTCATAAGCAGGTAGGAAATGAATGTATATTAAATTTAATGGCTAGTTACCCAAAACGTCCGAAAGATAGATATATGGACTGAGAATAATTTAATCAGCTTGGGAAAGCCTTCATACATCAGTGAATCAATGTATTCAAATGATTATCAATACGCTCTCTTCTTGGTCGTACCCTCATGGCTGAGGAACGTGACCACCTTTGAATATTACCATCCTTTGAGCGACCAAGACTTTCCATTCCTCTCGATATTCCGCTTCTCTCAAGGCAGAATGAATGGTGCCCCTAGTCAGCTCCTTCGCTTGGTCGCTCCAACGCGCAGACGCTCTTCCTCTGCTTCGCCTTCCCTGAGGACCACCCAAAACCACTAGTCTCTCCAGGTTGTCTGGTCCGCGCCGGACAATATGTCAAAAATATTGCAAAATGCGTCTCACATAAGTATGAGTATGGTAATGAATGAATAAAAAACGTTAAGGGGTCCATTTTGAGTCTGTTCAAGAATAGCAGTTTTACTGGGGACGTCACTATAAATAATATGTATTATTTCATAGAAATAGGGTATAGGTACTCGCTGATTATTGCAATAGGAATATCTATTCATTGAATCAGCTACAATTTGTTATTTTCTGTTCACTGCTTATATCCATTCCATGTGCATAATTATCCATATATTGCGATGCTACCACATAATTAATAATAACATTACTAATTGAATGAATATTCTTTTCAATCGGTATATGAGCATTGTTTATAGCCAATCGTTCTTCGTATTTCATAGTTTCATTCAGATTACCTGTGTTTGTTAATGAATACGCATATATATATTTATATTCAGTGATTCCCAAATGCAAGCCGTGTCTGGATCTCTGTGTGAATTTGTAAAAACTAAAACTTAGAACAAATTTGGTTAATAGAGTAATAAAGATTGATCGTGTCCCATTTTTAAACAATAATGAAGTATTTCAAAGTTTAAAGTTAAAATGGACTAATTTAGATATCAGTAATTAATTCCACCACCTACACACTGTTAATTTTATTTTTATCAACGCGTTTCAAATTTTCACGATAACGTTATGGATTCAGTGAAATGTTTTATTGCTATACTATTTATGAACTATAAAGTGTGTATTTATTAACTCGCTCAATAATTTTGACAAAGGGTAGGTACAATATTTAAATAACTAGCCCATCAAAATTTTCATCTACGGCCGTAATACATCTTTTACTTTGGGGCTAATAAATCATCTAAAAATAGTAAAGATGTCGTTTTTAGTCTATTGTTGCCTCGGTATATCACTGCCTACTGCTTTACAGTCATATTTTGTAATTTTCCTATCATTTTACACAAGCGTTTAAAATAGTAAATATAATAAAATTACATAACCCCTATTCTTGAAGATAATACAAAAAATATGCTCACTATAATCGCAAGGGCTGTATTCAAAACTTTGCATTTCCTTTGGCCTTCTCCGGGGTCATGAAAAACTCTTTCTTTTTTTCTTTCTTAGTCTTAGGCCAGTCTTTTGCTGCGAATTTTCATTCCATTGTTTTTGTTTTTCTTTTGAACTCGACTTCAGAATGCCAAAAGGCTTTGTAGTTTGTGTCTGTACTATAAATTGATTAATAAAAATATTTTTATATGACTCGTTGGCATTTTAATAATTTATTGAACCGTGGATAGTTCGATATTTTAAGATAGCTTTTGCGCGAAAATTAATAGGTACCTATCTGTTGTTTTCATATCCCCCTGAGAATTTTTAAACGCGTTATCATAAGTAAATAAAAGCATCGAGATACATAAAAGATGGGAAAAATATTACAAAGGTCGTTTTTAGAATTATAAATTAAAAATATTTTCACAGTAATTATAATATTTTGGCATATAAATCCAGTATTAAGGCAGTCAATATAATACCAGAATTTATATAATTACGTACAAATTAATACTTATTTTTCTTTGGCTCGAATCTTGGATTATAGATTTTGACTACCAAATTCTAAATTAGAGCCTTAAAATATGTTTCTATCGTATCCTTTTTCCTCTTTTATCTTCTTCAATTTTCTTCAACCTGTAGGATCTTATTAAATTTACATTTTAGTGTGTATGCTGCACATTTAAACAGGTGGTCCATGTGTTTCATTCGCCGCACAAGTAAGCTTCGTCATCCGAGATCTCCTATTTCACCGTTTTGTCTCAAATTTTCCCTCCCATAGTTCGCAGTTTTTCCCGAGGACTTTCCTTGTTCGAGTTCGGCTCCGGGTCAAAAGGCTCTGATGACCTTACTCGTTCTTCAATACATACAGATACTTAAACTGCTTCCTATGCAGGCAGTTGATCATTTTCGTGTCAGTTGGTAAAAGTTGTTTATCACTTTGCTTAATAGAGGTTTTTATTTACTAATATTAATTTCTACAAAAGTATTTTAGTATCTCATTCTAATTTTACATAATAATTTTATTTACATATAATAATATCACCCTGATGAATTTTATATGTAATAGAATTTTCCGATTTAGTACTATGTAAAAAGTCAATCGTCACTATTGGCTTATTTTTTACTTCTGCGTATTGTGGATAGCAATTAATCATTTCGTTTTCTTTTTCAATATGAAATTTTGGCGTAAATAATATCTGGAAAAATGTATGTGTGTTTCATTAACATGGATACGTCACGACACAATAAGTATTTTACTCCTAATGGATCTTAGCTACTGGAATGTTTTTATGGTTTTGTTAATGTGTAAATTCACTTTGTGTGTGCAGGGCTGCTCGTTTCAAATGAAATATTGATATCGCATTATGATAATAAATATATTATTTAGAAAATACATACTTTTGAAGAACCTCAGAAACAAGCGTATTAGAAAAAATTGCATCGAAAAGGATTCGTACTCACGGATAACTAATCTATCCGATGATTCGTCCGATTCGTCCGATTCGTCTATGGCATAAAGTCCACTAAAGCAGGCTTACGGAGCGCTTGCGCATTTTCTATGTGAATCATCGAAAATACAACGTAATCAAATACGCCAGCGCACACTAAATTTGACGACGCCTTGTGCCCGCCTGCCCCATGAGTCACCGTTTTTGGCTTCTCAACGATACGAATTAACGAAAATACAACGTAGTCCATTCATTGAACACGGCAAGCAAAATCACGCTCCTCGAAGCGTCGACGATAGACGGGCAGGAAGCCATTATTTAAGAACAGCGAACTCTTTGTTTAGTTATTGCGTGTCCGATATTAATTACAAGCCCCGAGAAATTTAATAATATTTTTTATTGCTTTGTTATGAGAGACGCTGATAATAATAATTATTTTGTGCTCCTTGAGCTCCTTATTACATAGGTGAAGGGTAATGCGCGGGTGGGAGGGGGCCTACTCAGTAGTGAGCGCACCGAACGCTTTTTTGGTGGGCTTTATGCCTATGATTAAAACAAAGTATTTATAACTCAGTTTATCTGAGTGCTTTAAATTCCTGTAATCGACAAGCGATCGCCACTACCGACGTCTGGTGCTAGCCAAATTGTATTATGAACGTTCTTTGTACTTGTAAATAATGATATTATGTATATACGTAATCAAAATTCTGTATTGATATATTATTTTAATAATACAGCTTTAAAATATTCTTTAAAGGTACCCCTGATATTATGTGCATCTTTTTACGGTTTTAAGTTTTTTTTTATTGTCTTTCTAGCAATCCTCCTATGTTTATCTTGGACGCCTTAGGAAAAGGTATTTTCTTACAGATCTTTTATACGAAAAAGAATTAGTTTCTTGCTCAACCTATTGTATATATACTACATAAATATACCAAATAGCGGATCGGAAAAACCAGTTCCTTTAAAATGGTATAAGTTGTAAGATGCATGGGATAATAATAAAATAATATATCTGATTAAATGAATAATGCATAAAATACCACAAAAAATATAAACAGGATATATCATTCAGTTTTATTTTTTGTACCTACGATTTTATAATATTACTTAGTATATTTATCTGGGAATAGGCAAGTAGGTGAATATATTTTATGAAAGAATGCCCAAGAACGGAGTTCAACCCTGAGTTCATGTGGTAAGGAGTGAGATAGATGGCGTATGATTGATGAATGTGTACCATATGTAAATTGAACTTCTTTGAGATTTCCTTGTTTCCCACAGCATACTCAACAGCCAGTGGCGTGCTTGCAGAAATTGTATAACGACGCTTTTTCTTAACAAACAAAAACAACAAATGTTTTTTACAGTATGTAATGCCTCGTTTTATAATGTGTTTTAGAAGGTTTGTTGGTATTATTGGTTAAATTCAGATAATAATATGTTCATATAAGTAATTTTAATATTTTACTACAAACATATCGAGAAAGAGCTTTCAAAGCTAGAAAACGCCATTATTCACAAATAGATTCTCCTTTTGTAAGATAAATAATTATATACCAGCTATAAAAAAGACTTTGCGACTGCAGTATGGTATTGGCATAAATTCCTCCTCCAAATCCGTTAATATGTTCACCAAATTTACATACTGTTTTTCATATCTTAGATTCAGTTAATGACCCAATGGATTGACCGCAATGATGACAACTATATCTCTCAAAATCACTCTATGTAGGCATATAGTATTATACTGTTTTTTATTTTATTATTTTTTTATTTTATTTATTAAGGAAACGAACAGTTGCATTTTTATTACAAAAATTTAAAATATAATAATGAAAAGTTATTGCAACCAGCAATAATTGTGTTTTGTTTGCTTGTACTGTTTTGGAATAAAATTTATGATTTTTATAAAATACTCTTCTATTATCGCGAATCAAATAAATAAATCGTAAGAAAAACTGAAAAAGTGGTCTGATATCAAAATTAATGAATTTAAAACTTTTTTTTAATCGTTCGATAAAATTTGGTTGTTTCTTGTTATTCATGTGACATTCGCGAAATTGACAATCGATTTATCTCGGAACAGAAATTGAGAACAAATAGTTTCAATATAACATTAAACATAATGCAAAAATTGTACATCTAGAAATAAAAGCAGTCAATTACCGCAATCATAATTAAAAGCGATAGTAATATTTTCTTATTTAAATGTAGAAGTAAACGCACTACAAAGAATGTAAACGTTAAGCAAACAGAAACTAGAAATGTCGATAAAAATGTGATGATTCTCAATTCATATGTAATTATACACAAAGTTAAATAAAATGTGATAATTATTAATATACTTACGTGTTAATTTTTATTCAATGAAATTGTTTGCTAACCTTTTAAAATGTCTTCGATACAAATCTTACGAAGTGTCGCCAGTTATATGACTATTATAAAAACAGGTTGACCCATTAAAATGTATCAATCAATATTTTCATATAAAAATTGCAATTTTGCATTTTTTATAACTTACATACTTACTTTTAATATTGTATGAAATTAATCCATTATTACGTTAATCCAAAAAGTTTGTGCGAATGAAATCTATGCAACCGAGTATTAAGCAAGCTTATTTTGACTTGATATTTATTTATCCATGATACGGCATGAATCAGTTCCCAGTTCACCGGAAAACGACAGTGCTTGCACGCCAAAGATCAAACCACCCCTAACAGCGAGTGTGTAGCAACCCTTGTTAATATTCAGTAAATACCCGAACAGTCCAGGCACATTTTTTGCTCGCGGAACGCCCCAAGAGGCGAGCAAGAAACCGATGCGAGTATCAGCGAAGCAGATTTCTTGTCGAGTTCTCGCCTAATGTTACGTGTTAATTGATACGGAATGGTTTCTCGATAAAAAAAAATGTATGTAGGTACCATACTGAAGGAAAGCTAAATTGATATTGATGTTTTTGATGTTTGATGAATTTGCAAGTAATAATAAATGTGATAATATATACTCGTAGTGTGTAAATAATGAAATTGATTACCTAATAATTGAATAGAGTATGTTTTTACTCACATTCTCTTCATAACGGGCCGTATTTATATTTATACTTATACAAATAAAATTTTATTAGACACACCAATATGTTGGGAAAAAATTATCGTGTACCATATAGTATCATCTGCTAGTATAATAATAATATATATCAATGATTCTTTTATTTTATTTTGCGGAAGCTTTTAACATTTTGTTAAACCTCGTGATAACTCTACCCGGCATCTCCTACTTTTCCTGCAATCATTTGGGATTCTCGCAAAATTCCTGATACGACATGTGGAACCCGTAGACTAGCATAAACAGCCCGCACTGAGAAGACTGCCCAAGAGAGAAATCCGCTACTCGTCATGCATTTGTACCAAATGTGCAAAATAAGTCTAAAACCCAGAAGAACAATTTTTTTTATGTAGTGAATACCAAGTGATAAGCTATTTTTTTTTAAATTATTTTGAATTACCACCAAGTAAAAGCTAAATCTCTCGTAAAGGTTGATGATAAAAACATATATAATTATGAAAAACACTTTAAAAAAGTAAGTCACCCCGACGGGGAATCGAACCCCGTATCTCCCGGGTTTACATCCGTCGCAACCCGGGAGATACGGGGTTCAATTCCCCGTCGGGGTGACTTATTTTTTTCAAAAAAAGATTTTTTCTATTGGTTATAATATACTCTCTCAGAAAGTGTTTTTCAAAATTATATATGTTCAATAATCAGAATGATATATTCTTAAATCCTGTGAATTATTCGTTGAATAAAAGAAATAGTTAAGTTGATAATAAGGTTAAATTAAAATTTATGTCAATCACAAATTTATTAAAATTCAAATATATAAGTATATTTAGGTAACTGGGGTGAAAAAATACTACGTATATCAGTAGTATTTCAATGCTCTTATTAAAAATAAAGTGTATGTATCATTATTTTAATGTATTCCTCCACCTGGTAACAAAATAATAACCAAACATTTTCCAGGCATATTCTGTCGTACGAATATTTTTTATTTCAAAATCATTAGAGCATAATGTATGTTATATTACTTAGAGTAAGTAAGAACTCTCTCTTTCATATAAGCATTTTAAATTGCGCCATAACATTTTTTATCAGCTTTGAAATAAAGTATTATTGGAAAGCCATAAAAATATGATTTACGCATCTTTTCTTGAGATCCCATTGAAAGTTTGTTTTTTTGTAGCGAAGCATTATTCTTTTTTTTTCAATGGCTTACATTATGAACCGAAAGTGTTTCAGTAAAGTCATCACATAAACACAGGAAATACAGAAGTGTGCGTTAAGTTGTTAAGCATAATAATATGCGAGTTTCTTTTGGAGATACATGCAAAACGAAAAAGGGAATTTTCCTAATACCAGTATGTGAATAAACATTTCAGATCACAATATTCAAACTCCACTTTTATAGAAAATTTTCATGTTAATATCGAAAGTCATTGAACATAACAACGATTGGCCAATGTCCTATAATACACAGTAAAAGTATAAAGTATAGTGTGCAATAATTATAAATAGTAAAGAAAAGATAATACAGTCGAGATAAAATACATAATTATTAATAACGAGAAATATTTAAAATAAAAAATTGCACCACAGAAAAAGTGAATGTTTAAGTAATAGCACGGTTAATTATTATGTAATACATATTATTTAATAAGTTCACAAAAAATAAATAACTAGTTCATTCATTAATAAAAGTATATCAATCATTATGGTCAATGTATTAAACACAATAACCACACGATAAACACCATAATGAAATATTACGTCCATCTTACGATAGCGTGGCATGAAGACCACAGTATTATGAATGATATTAATGGAAATATGAAAATTAATATTTGTCATGGCTAGATAATACATATTTGCTAGTCTTTCCCTGCAGCCACCAAACGCGGAGACTTCAACCGTCGCACTGGACTAGCCAGTTCCTCACCGGCCAAGGCAACTTCCCCGCCAAGCTTCATTGGTTTCGCTTAATCGAAGATGGGCCGGGTTGTACCTGCGGGCATGACCAACAAAACGCTGAACACGTCCTCTGGGATTGCCCATTTATGGAATCCGAACGAGCGGAGCTGTTTGCCAGGGTCCGTCCTCACACGGGCCCAATTGGCCACGCGGACCTGATTACAACAGAGGCCAATGTTGCGCCATTTGAAAAATTTGCAGCGTCATATGGGGAGTACGTTAAAGTGCCCACCACCACCCGTCATATATGCACAACCGTGGATATGCACGGCCGCTTTCTATGACGCTTTAAACGCGTCTGAAAGAAGTGATTTTAAGTGCTCATTCCGTCCCGAGACTGAGCCGCACGGGACTGATGCAACCATGCACCGTAGTGCTTAAAGAAGAAAGTTAAGAAAGAAAATGTTTGTTTTTGGACTGGCTCTGCTGTCCGCTGACGTTAAGCGCTTTGTGTACCCGCATACTGAGTGTCACGAATTGAAATGGATGAGTCTACAGAAGAGTCGGGACTATCCCGCTCCCCATACGACGCTGCAAATTTCTCAAATGCCGCAAAGTTGGCCTCGGTTGCTACCAGATCTCCATGACCAATTGGGCCCGTGTGAGGACGGACCCTGGCAAACAGCTCCGCTCGTTCGAATTCCATAAGCGGGCGATCCCAGAGGAGAGTAATAGGATAAAGAAATAATCCCGACTCCTCCGTAGAATCAGATTAAAATCTTGAGCATCAGTTGGCGGGTACACAGGGCGCATCACGCCGGCGGCCTGCAGAGCTGAACCTCACTTTCTTTCTAGAGTCAGTCTTAAGCACCGAGATGCATGGTTGCAAATAATCGCTCCCGTGCGGCTCCATTCGGTACGAAATGTGAACAATTACACATTCCTTATGTCGCAATACAGCGCTGTGGACGGCGGCCGTGCATAATCCACGGCTGTACAGACACGGCGGGTGGAGGAGGGTGTATTGTAATCTTTTCTAGCTGCAATTCTTGTGTTTGTTTATTCTGTATTATAATCACAGAAGAGATTAATAAAATAAATAAAATCCATCGCCATGGACCAAGGTTTTGAAGCAGGGTACTTTATGACGGGCAGGCCATAAAACAAAAGTTAAACAAAACGCGCCGATTCTCATCAAATACTGAAAGTGCATTAAATTTACGTGACAAACATTAGTGAATTATCATTATACAGACTTAACTATTGAAAATAACATATTCTTTAACACGTGTTTAATTTTAACTCATATGTTTCCATAGCCTGTTATATTATCACACCCAGTAGATTAAAACAGTTCCTTATATTCATCAAATTTAACCCAATGGTTTAGGTAAAGAAACGAAATAATAACATTAATTTTAACTGACATGTGAAACCAGCAGCTACGAAAAGAATGGTAGATTAATGTCTAGTCGAATTTATATTACTGACTATTTCATGGAGATTACGTTTAAATTCAAATGAATGTGAGCTTTTTAGGTGTATATGGAAAAAAAAATAATGTTTTAAATTCGAATTTAGTATAGGTACTAGTTGTTTACTTTAACTAGAACTAGCCGTGTCATCCTGCAAGCTAATAAATCTTGTAATTCGCATGTTAGGTATTTGGTTTCACACCCCTATAATATGTTCGGTCTACGCTAACGTATGTTTTTCTTTTATATACTTACTCAATAACAAACGATTGATGCGAAAGCTGTTCTCTTCAAAACACAAGAAGCTAAGCCCTCCGGCAGTGGAAATATTCGGAATGCTCGAAATGCTCCGTTCGCGACGGCGATTGCCACTAAAAAGAAACAAGAGCCGTAAAAATAACAAAAAAATATATATACGGCCACCCCGCACTAGAAAAAATACTCGAAAGATCGTCAAATATAGAGACAGTAATATTTCTCTATTTTATAACTTATCTTATGTCTTAGGCCTAGGGTGTTCAAACAATGTGTGCTCACGTATGGCTGCGAGACGTGGACCCTCAACACGAAAGATGTCCAAAGGCTAAGGGTCGCACAGCGAGGCATGGAGAGGTGTATTGGGAATCACGCGAAAGGATCGTAAGAGAAACGAATGGGTTAGGAAGCAGACATGAGTACGCGATGTAATAGACGTTGCAACAGCTGAAATGGAGATGGGCGGGGCACATTGCTCGCCGAAAGGACATCCGCTGGACAAATGCCGCCATCCAGTGGTACCCAAGGGCACGAAACGGCCACAGAGTCGCCTTAAAAGCCGCTGGATTGACGAACTGGTAAAGTTCGGTGGAAATATGTGGTAGCGAAAGACACAGGACCGAGAGAGTTGGAAGAAGCTTGTGGAGGCCTTCATCCAGTAGTGGATTGACCCCGGCTGATGGTGATGATAACTTATTACTCTGTATTAAACACTAACCGACGAGATCCCCACTGACCACTTGGTGCGATAATCATTAAAGTGATTTATAGATTGTTTGTTAAAGATATTCAAATGTAATTAATGGTTAGCGTACAATTACGATACAAAAATACGATAAATGTATTTGCATTTTTTTTACAATTTTGGACATCGTCTCAAAAAAGTGAAAATATACCAAAAAAAGTTTATTTTCTGTTAATAACTTAAAACGAATTTATACAATTCAAATAAAATTGTATCCCTAAATCCAGGGCATGAAATGTCACATCATCGTAGCAGACAGTAAAACATTCTCGATTGACGATTTTGTAGAAACCTGATTTGCGTAAGTTTTCCATACCTGTCCAAATCCCATGAGCGTAAAATATTGTATTTTTTCGAGATTACATTTCTTCTGTATCAACTGACCATTTTCTTTAAATATTTATTATTATCATATCCTGAAATCGTGATAATTTAAGATGTTTATTCCCTGTGTATCAAGAAGATCAATAAATCCCAATAGAGTTACAAACATTAAAAGACAGTAGTTATCTCCTGGCGGAATTCCAAAATATGATCAATAATTAACATAATATATAAACCGGATAGCGAAAAAGGAGTTACTTTGTTCGAATCTATGTCCAACATTTTTACTTAGAATCTTTCGAATATGTATGTTTTAAAATTTTATAGTTAACTATGTAAGTATGCATTTCAATTTAATTAAATCTAAAACTAAATTTTTAAATGAATTTTATGTGCGAAAAAAATATTATTCTCGCATTTTCTAATTCATTCATTCATTAATTCATTTAAAAACATTTTTGACGTGTATATATTGCTTTTTATAATATTAATACTATCGACCGAAGATACTTGATGGAATTTGAATTTAAATTCTAATGGATTTAAGTTTTGTTTCGACTCAAGTGGAATACTACATAACTTAAATCCATTAGAATTACTTTTTATAGTTTTTCGTAGTGATAAATCTACCCAAATTCTTTTAATGTAATATAATAATAATGCATTGTTTTCGATCTATCGAACCATATCGAAAAATATTTATAATAATTATTGACCGTAAAGTTTTGAAACTGGTGGAATTTGATTTTATGGATCATATCTTGGTGGAAAAACTCTTTGTCCGACATTAAAGAAACTTTTTTATTTGACACATATTTTTGTCACTGCAAAAAAATCATAAGTGTAGTATATGTATATCTACACATATTATTTATGGTTTGTATATAGCCCATGATATGGATTTTGCTGCAGGCTCTGCAGGCAGAAACTTTATGTAATGTAGAATAAATGTAATTTATTAAATGCACAACTTTTATTTTATAGTGCCTAAACAAAATTATTTTTAGTATTATATTATGTTGTATAAGTAAAATTTCATTTGCCTTCGCTATTGAGGATCGTGACTCCTTTTAAAATGTCCTCGTTATATCTCTCCAGCGTCCCCTGCACTTCACCGTTTGCATAACTGAAGACACTGACACGACCGTAGCATTCTTTGGACTGAACCGAGTAGATTCATCTTCTCCGTAGATTCTTGACATTTTCATTTCTGATTATCTAATAAATATATGTTACAAATCTGGACCTTCACTCTTATTTTTTTCCATACAGTAGATTTTCGCGTTTTTTGGCGTTCATGGAATACCTACCACACATTAACATGTACACGAAGACATGTAACTCACCCATTGAAAGAAAAGCATTCGGTCTATTATTGGCAGTCTACAAACTTAGCATTTATAATTTAAAATGCAACGTTATTTGTTTTTCTCATGTCCCTGTCTTCCAAGAATGTTGGAAAATACACGTATTGATGAAAATCTTAGACGAATGAAAAACTTCACTCATATGTTGTTACTTGGATCCTGATGAACTCCTTCACCTGCTTCATCGTTCCAATATTTGAATATGTCTAATTTTGCGGACGGTTATAAATCAATATTCAAAATGATATAGTGACATCTCCGAATGGGGGTCGGTGGTATTACTTAGATGATAGAACACCGCTGATGGTGTGTGGATGCTGATTTATCGTCTCTGCTTTTTCTTCGGTAACATATTGATTAACAACATTTTTTGCAGATAAGCGGTGAATTGTATTTTCCATAATACATGCTTGAGTGCAGATTACAGCATATACAATAATCAACATTTATAATATCTATGAGATTGATAACTTTGAGATTTTTAGATTCCTTTATGAAGTTTAGTTCATGCTTCATTTTTCTTCTGTATGCCCAATTTTCTTACGTTAGCCCAAACGTTCATCATATAAATTGTCTTTCAAAGAGTACTTATTTATTTCCTTTTGACCAAAGTTGGGTTAGGCACCACGCGTAACAACCATAAGACCTTGACCAGATGACGCGTGTCTCCCCGCGACTGCATGTGGACAGCTCAATGATGTCACCTATATCTCGACATGCGCGAGAGGTGGCACGCGCCGAATACATAAGGACGATTCAATGAGATCACATGTACCTGGAATGCGCGCAAGGCAAATCGCGGCATCTGGACAAGGCCTAAGTTAGCATTGGCGGTATAATGATTTTATATATCAAGAATTTATTTATTCGTCCTTCGAATTTTAAGTATGGGATATACCTACATATTCAAATTCGTGAAAAATTCAAAAGGAAGTTCTTACCATTTATTATTTTTGATATAACAAACATGTTCATATTGTATTACTTGATGGGAGTTTAACTGTGTAAAGAAAAATATCGATTAATTTACAAATAAATAAAAATATTCCAAATTCAAAAAAATACGATGAAAACTTTTACGAGACTATGGGATCGAAGGTAAATTCTTTGCATACACTAATAACTAAATCGACAATCACCGGAGTGGTACTATTAATAAAATATTAATTTTGCAGTATACTTTTCTGGTTAAATAAATGTATTGTATCTCGGTATCGGATACTACAAACTATATTGTGTTTATCTAATTCCGGGATTTAAAATTATGTCCAGGATTCCAATTCCTATTACCCCGTTAATATTGGATTGAAAATTTCGTATTGATTTTCATTTTCTCTCAAATGACACGCTCATTTTATTGTCTTTGTCAATTGCAGTAAAAAATAAAAAAGGGTAAGTACGTTTAACCCTGGAAGCGGAGAAAATCCAAATCTTCAAACGGAAAGAAATAAACGAGGGGCGAGTTCCGCAATAAATGACACAACATGTTATTTTATTGCTGACAAGTAAATGCGTTTTATTCTTTTATTTCTTTTGACGTGTTGTTTTCAAAATGCTCATGACATCTTTCTTGCAATCTTTATTAGCTTATTTCCATAATAATTATTATACTACATTTGATATTTTTTAAATATTCGTTCATAAATGACATGATATTGGGAAATTTTTGACCCCACAGCCTCATAATTCACCACACATTTTTAGTCCCATATCATTATAGAAGTAATCAATTTTATTATCATGTTTTTACTGAATATTTTAATCTTAAGATTAAAAATTTATGTTTTGTTGACTTAGTGCCATCACATTTTTTACAAATTCAGCAACTACAAAATAACCGATACATTTTTTCATCACAATAAGTATCAGACACTTTTCTCCATATAGTGTGACGTTATTTATGGGGGACACCTATATTTTTATGTTATTTTCTTAAATAGATTATTCATAAATTCATTTAAACTCTGTCATATTATTATTATAAACTTAGTTTGTACCTAAGAATACATTCAAATTTGATTTACAAAATTACAAATTAAGGGTTTAACTTTATTCGAAATAATTACAAGATGAAAAGAACTTTTTATATATTACGTTTTTAAATTTTCTGTTGAATCATATAAACTTAACAATTATATGTATAAATAATTTAGGAAAAATAAGGCAATTGTCATCAAATCATTTTTTGCTATTTTGCAACAAACAAACAAATATAGTATACTGAAATGTCATTTTGATTTCCATCGTAACTCACGTATATATTAATAATTTAGTTGCTAGGATCACCCCCTTAGCAACCAATAATAGTGGATTGGAGTACGGATTTCTTCCGAAACAACTTTTTATACAAAACAGAATTAACTGAAAATGAATTCAATTCTACTTAAAGATGGCAAAAAGTATTTAAAAAATGCATTGGCATCGATGTTCTGATATATTCTAAAAGTTTCAAATGTCTAGCTAGTCGGGAAGTTAGTTAAAAATCTATTGCAAGATTTGTACTGGATAAACAACCACCGGACAAACAAGAATACGAGCTAAAAAAACGTGGTAATAAAAAAAATATACTCTTATCTCAGCCCGTCGCCTGGCAAAATTCAAATGGTGTTTTTCAGAGGCCCATCATGAGAGATTGAAAAAGACAACTATCATTATTTAACGTATATTCATCACTAATAATTATCTTCTTCTTTATTTCAGGTAAGCATGGCTTCTGATGAGGTATACGAGCACCATTTATTATGGCCGGCTTCACTCCATCAAGGTGACTATAATTATAAATATAGGCGGATCCCACCTTAGTTCATACTTAGGTTTATCATTTTAATTTTTTCATGGGCAGCCAAATATTTTTTAAAAATTCATACTTTAATGTAGGTGTTTTTATTTATTTTAAAAAACATTAATTTTTCTTGAAATTATATCTATATACCATCAAGTTAGCAACTGGAAGTACGCTAAAACTAAAATGTGGACATCCTTAGAACCATCTATGAATCAAAAAACGGCCCTCGTAAGCCAGTAAATAAGGCACTGGCTTTTCATCCGGGGGCTCCGAGTTTGATTACCAGTGAGGTCACAATATATTAATGTAATTTTCTCAAGTCTGGATCTTTGTGGTTGTTTCACTTATATTAATACCTACACTGCCATTTTATTACACTTTACACTCTCATTGGGCCGCATGGCCTGATGTAATGTTAAAAATATGATCAGTGACGTCCCGTGGGGATAGGCAGATTGAGCGTTGGTTGGGGGCGGCAATTGCCCGAAGGGTGGCAAATCGAGGAGAATAATTATTTATATATATAGAAATAGCTACGCAAACTTAGTAATACTTAACGGAAATATATTTCCATTAAAAAATCAGCTCACTGGTTGTAAACAAAATGTATTAATTATTACTATAAAAATTTTAAAAGGGCTTTTTTTTGTCGGGTTTGCGATGTCTTGTTTACTTCCGTTGTCCTTAGAAGTCACATCTTTAGTGAACAGCAATGACATGTTTAGATTTGCAAATAATATTTGAATTGTAGGTAGGTACATACTTTCATTAATTTAAAATTTCTCCAAATATGTTTGCCAGTTACTCGTTTTAGAAGTTGTCACGCGTATTTTTAAATGTACCTATCTGAAATCGTAGATTCGCAATATTGTCTATTGAAGCAGAAATGGCATTTAAATTAAATTAATTAGTGATATTGTTAGTAATATCCATACAATACATTTCTTAGATATTAGAGTCATGAAAGGATGATAAAAAGTACTGTAAGTATAAAAAATGTGGAGGCATTTTGGCACTGCCTAGGGGCGGCATTTTGTCTAGGGGCATCACTGAACATGATATATGTATTTATACTTATGTTACATTTTCAAAGAAAGGTTAGTGTTGTTAATACCCGTTTTTAGAAATTGAAAAAAACGTTGTCGCCAATATTAATGGAATTAAAAAGAATATCGCTGCATATAAGATTGATAAAATAATCAGACTGCAAAGATCGTGTGTTCGTGTCATGTTCGGTAGAATTTTGAGCTTGTTCCAATTTTTTTTATAACTTTGAAGAGAATCTAGAGCTTTTACTGATTTTTTAAGTAATATATTTTGTAACCGTACCCTTGTATGCGTCATCGCACATCTGTTATAATATGACGTAGCAGCCGACGTCGTCAGTCAATCAAACGGCGTCGGATTATAGAGCCTCGCGGTTTACGTCTCACTTGCGGCGGAGGTGAGCTAACGAGATTACAAAACGCATTACAGGGAATCCAATTACAGGTACAAGTGAACCGCCCCTCAGATTCTGATCGGCTCAGTGTTGCCAGCTGATATTTTCATTAGTATCATACCGACTTATGTAAAAAATAATGCAATATTGTGAAACCTAGGAAAAAGGACGCTCACATACGCCACCGAAAAATCCTAAAAGTAATACAATAAATCAACAAACTCGGGAAACATGCAAAATTTAAGATATATTCAGACAAATAAGTTTTTTTGGAATACGCATGATAGACGAAAAAGATGTCTCACTCATCGTGATGCACTTTCCAACACATGTAAGGATAACTGAAAACTTTGCGACTTTTTTGCGAATTCTTCTTTATTAACAACAACCAATGACATTATTAATAAACAACGCACTCAATACAGTAGCCAGCAAGTAAATTCGCGCATAGCGACATTTGCACATGTATAGGTAGACGTCACGCAATTTCCATTATGCGATATCACGCATCGGGAATTTATAGCAATGTCACTTTTATTGTAATGGCGTTAGAACAGTGTTTCTAGTATCAATGTTCATTTGAGCGAACCCGTTCGAACCGAACCATTCGGCAGACCCGACAAAATGCATCGGGAATTTATAGCAATATCACCTTTATTGTAATGGCGTTAGAACAGATTATGCCATTCGGCAGACCCGACAAGAAAGTTTTCCAGATGCTTTGTCCATAATATTAATGTCATTGACAATAGCATATATATATTGGATAATTCAAGGTCATGTGTGATTTCTTATAATCAAGTGATTTCCTTATACACTATATATTATAATATATTTGAGATGGGTTGTTGCTTCATAACTTTGCAATCCGGCTCTAGGATGAAAATTATGTAATATATTCTAAAAATATATTTTTTACATTAAATTATCTATTTATTATCTTATTACTACATATGTTAATACAAGTGATAATCATTTTATCTAATTGTATGCGAATTAATCAGGCAAAGAGGTATTCATATCAGTGTAGTAAAAAGTGCAAAGTTATGAAGTGTTGAATTGTTTTTTTCATGTGATATTTTAATAGAGACATGTTTTTTATTCCTTTTTAATTTGTCTTCCTATCCGATTAGCGAGGATTAAATAAAATTTGAATATTATGCCTATAATAATATAATACATTTATTTTTATTCTCTGTGTGGTTAAATATTCTGGACGTTTTGTAACTATTTCCATCATTCAAACTAGTTATCAGCATACTATAATATAAAGTTCAAAATCAGTAGGTACGTATTTTACGTTTTATTATTTTTTACTGGAATAGTTATCATTGACCAAATAACCGATAACGGCATTATAATTCAACTAAAACTAAAAAATAACTTAATATTCAATATTATATATCTTATTTAATAATATAGGATGGAAATTATTTTCAAAAACACTATGTCAAATTAGTATACGTGGCAACACTATATCGGCTATCGATTTGACATTAACGACCCCATTTAATGAACGCCGTTCCAAGTAATCGGCACCATTCGAATGACGTCACGGGGCTCGTTTCGTCGCACAGTTTCGATTGTACGTGGACGTTTATTGACCACCAATCTGATTGCATGCAATTGTACACAATATATAGGCGACAATTATTTTGTGTGAAGGCATATCTACAAATAAAACCATATCAAAATCGATCCGTTTTTATCCACCCATTTACTATTCAGTTCCAAAAAAAAAATTGGAGAGAGCATCCACATCGCAATTGTTTCTCGGTTCAATTTAATACGTCATTTACGTGTAATTTAAAAAACAAACTACCGACTACATAAAATATGCAAAAAATGTAGGATATTCATTAATTAACTAGACTAGTGAAACAGAAAATAGTCAGTGTTTTGAATTTATTGTGCTGATACCTCAAATTAAGTTAAATAAACAAATCGATTATTTTTATAAAGAAATACTACAAAATCGTTTACATGGGAATTTTAGCCAATTTCGAGAATCAACACATGGTGCAACCTAGTACTTTTTTCACTTTTCAACTTTCACTACACATTGGCGTTTTTAGAAGCGCCACAAACACCGGCTATCTCCATACATTTAGATGTGACGAAAATTTGACCCCTTTATTGGGGGCTCAAACGAATGCTGGTGTTTTCGAGGCATTTGTGGCGCTAGGAAAAACGCTAACATGCAAAAAAAATCAAAACTTATCTTGTTTCAATATTTATCTACTCTTCGAACTGCTAGATAATATCATTGACATACACTGAAATGCATGTTTATATTGGCCTAGCCAAAGCTTTTTCGTGAATGTTAGTCGAATTGATAGTTTAAAAAGTGTTTTTCACATTTTTTTGATTGAAAATAACGTTCGAAGATATCGGAGAGAATAATATAACCCACGACTCTGATAGTCTATAAAGCCCGAATTATTAAAAAGGTATATATAATCTATCTAAAAATATTATTCATCACCGCTTTAAATGCTTTATTATAAAAAGTAACATAGGTTAACACGCTAATCTTTTAGTTTGATTGATCTGATCGTGTATTACGGCCAAATAATATTCATCTGTTGCGCTTTTTCTACCAGCATGTCCATTTGGATCCATGATATCCTCCCAATTGGTGAAATGGCTAACGATCAATCCACACAAAAACTCCTGTTAAGATACTTTCTTGGTATGGTTTAGCGGCATAGTGTAAATACTGTCACACAAAAACAACAGAATCGAACCAATATGTCAAAAGCGTGCAGTCAAAATCAGACACTACAGACACTACAGAGGCAGCGACAGAACTTTATTTATGTCCTTATTTTAAAACCATCATAACCAATCAGCTTAATCTGTAAGTGTGATATAGTGATAATGATAGTGTGTAAATAGTGATAATATTATGAACATATAGTAGTTATAACTTTATTGTCACTGAAATAAGCTTTCTGTTTTACGCTATTTTAAGTTTTTTTATTACCATTCCTCAGAAACTATATTTTTTTGTAGTGCTGACTATCGCAATAACTCCTCTATCCTATAAATCTTGTATAAGATAACCATATTGTCAAATATTCCACGTATCAACAGTACTCGTACTTTGAGAAAGTGCTTCTGAAACTAAGAAGCACTCAATTTTCATATTTAGTAGATAACTTTACTGTCTCCTAAAAATCTGCTATCACATTATCAAATTAAATCTTATTTAAATGCAAAAATAATTACAAGATAAAAATAACTTTTTATGTACAACGTTTTTAAATTTTCTGTTGAATTATTATGCTCAATATGCTCAAACTTGTACTTGATACGAAGTAAATAAAAAAACAAACAAACAAAAATATAGAATACTGAAATGTCATTTTGATTTCCATAGTAACGCACGTATATATTAATAATTTAGTTGCTAGGACCACCCACTTAGCAACCAATAATAGTGGATTGGATTACGGATTTCTTCCGAAATAACTTTTCACGCAAAACAGAATTAACTGAAAATGAATTCAATTCTACTTAAAGATGGCTAAAAGTATTTTTAAAAAAAATGCATTGGCATCGTGTTCTGATATATTCTAAAAGTTACAAAATAAATGTCTAGCTAGTCGGAAAGTTAGTTAAAAATCGATCGCAAGATTTGTACTGGATAAATAACCACTGGACAAATAAGAATACGAGCTAATAAAAACGTTGTCATAATAACAACATTAACTATTGTCATTTGTCTATTGTCACAAAAGAGGATGTATACTTAAAAAGTGCAGCTTAACGTCGTGTTAACCGTCGTCTTAACCGGTGTGTTCACATTTATATCAAAAGCACCATTTATTTCCATATGCTCATTTCTATCCTCTCAGGGTATAGCTTTCAATTTGTGTTAGGAACCAGTACCTCTGGGCATCATCTTGGGTCTTATAGCTTATATCTTGAAATAACTGTATGCAGATAATACCGGACACTAAAATCAAAATTACTTTCTCCCACGTCTTAAAATCTTGATAATTTTGGCACATTACTCGTAAATAAAATTAGAATATATGCTTGGTTCAAAATAACTGATATCGACTAATTGAGATTTTGTCGTGCTCGCCATATTTAACATAAAACATCTTTATTCAGTTGAGTTGATGCAACCATATAAAACAATAGATTTGACAGTTAGTAGTAAATGAGTATAACATCTATAATTTATTGACTTAGACGCTAAATAATATTGACTCTGTGGATATTTCTGTAGAATGTATTTATGATTTTAAATTAAACATTTGAAAAAGCTCTGCTAAGTATGACTTTATCTCACATTTTTCAAATCTGTTTATGATATTTCGCTGTAAATTTGAGATGTTTTTGGAGATCGGTTTCTTCTTATAAAACAGATGACAGTCACGTTCTCACAGCGTTTCATATTGAATATTATTTGTCACAAAGAATTCATGACTAAGGGGTTGTATGATATTATATTGCAATAAAAGTATATTTTGCTGAGTTTCACACTATATATTTTGAGTTACTGCTACGTTTTCAAATAATATGAGAACTATCATCATTTTTGTATTAGATCTAGATAGCCGCATAACATTTTATAGAAAACTCTAAAGGCTAGCAAATTTAGAACAAAATAATAAGAATCGTGCATGACCTTTTATATTTTGGGGTAGGACAATTGGCCAATAGATGCGCAAAGGCGGAAAAATAAAAATTGACCGAGAAATTTTCACCACAGTGGCGGCTCGGGATTGAAAAACTGATCAGAGGGAGTATCTGCACTGGTTAAAAAAAACTGACTCAAGTTATATGGATACTTTCAGGCTACAAAATGCAATTGTTAAAGTTATGTTTTTGTACCATTACTTTACATTTAATTGAACTATATAATGAAATTACATAGTGACAGACTATATACCGAATAGGGGCGGAAACTATTCAATGGGTAGCAAATTAATACGAGTTGTAAGAAAAAATGAATCGCCGAAAATATTTTCAATTTATAAAATCAGTTTACTGGTGTTAAATAATATGTTGTCAACTAAATGTTTACAGACATTCACAATTCCTTACATAACGCGGTACTGTTCGGTTATACGGAATACAGCGGAAAACGAATTTTGAAAATAGCCGATAAACTGGATTATTTGTTAGGTTAACCTAACCAAACCTAACCTAACCTAACCTAACCTAACCTAACCTAACCTAACCCAACCTAACCTAACCTAAACTAGCCCAAACTAACAAATAATCCAGTTTATCGGCTATTTTCAAAATGCGTTTTCCGCTGTATTCCGTATAACCGAACAGTATCCATAACGCATATGATATTTAGACATAAATCAATAATGAGTGCATTTTTTTTATTCAGACGCAAATACCACTTCGGTAAATGACAGGTAATAAAACAATACATTACCGCTCTGGAAAAGCCAAGAAAAATATCGAGATTGTATTGTAAAACTAAAAAAGGTCATTTAAGAAAAAAAATAACGGAAGGGTTGAAATTGGCATTTTGTCTAAGGGCGGCTCTTTCTCTAAGGCCATCATTGGTGATGTAGGTATACACATATTTTTATATTTTTAGTGTTACATTGATTGCTGTCTAGATAATTACTTTTTAATTACCACATTTAAATAGCATGTTAATTATATCGAATGGCCACCTTAATCGTTACGCGCTGGGCGCGTCCTTAGCGCCCAATGTACATATGAAACTTAATAATATTATCTGTTTGCTATCTATACATTGCCAAATCAGGCGCCAGTGACGTCCCTAGACAAAATCAAACACAAAAAGACATCGCGAACGCGACGAAAAAATACAGTACCTACTTATTACTAAGTTTGGGTACCTATTCCTATATTATATATTTATTGATTCTCTTCGATTTTCCGCTTTTCGAGTAACTGTCGCCCCCAAGCGACGCTCAATATGCCTACCCCCACGGGACGTCACTGTCAGGCGCACCCTATAACTGCAATAATATAAATTATTACTAGTGGATTGTAGTGGGACAATATCCCCAATTTGCTTGCATAGTACCTACCTACCACTGTATATACTACGTTCTCAGTGTGTGCAGAAACTAGCCCTGGGTTACATGTATAATTAAATAATGGTTCGTGGAATTTTGAATAAATAAATTAAATGGTTAGATATCTGAAATAAATTTCTAATGATCTCTACCTACAATCTTAGCTAATCAGGTGGCATATGTGATGTCTTGAATCCAAGATGGCAGCCGCTCTAGAAAATTATAATAATAATCAATCAACTCTTTTTTCAATATTTTACTTATGATAATTTTGTACTTACCTTTTTTATATGAAAAAATCAACAACAAAAATTACCATATTAGAATATTAATTCTTGATATCTTTTATCCTTAATGAGATAATATGATAAGCCAAACTTTTGTTGATCATGTATAACTTTTTTAAAAAGTTGCTTTCACTCTTAGAATACTAATTTGTATACTTTGAAGATATTTATGTCATTATGATACCCTACCTTTTATCACCTTAGCAATCAATATTGGATGTAGGGATTGCAATACCGGTATTTCAAAACCGGGATTCCAGTATTATTTATTGATACCGAAATAACGGTTTTAAATATTGAAAATACCGGTATTTAGGTATTAAGATAGCAGACATGTTTACTTTTTCGGAAATGAATTCAATGTTCTTTCTTCATTACTTTCTTAATTATCGCCTATATAAGTGAGTGTAGAAACTTTTTGCTTCCAAGACACTACTCTGCACTTTTTATTTAAAGAGTTGATCTATCAAAATACACCGTTAATCAATTAACTGTATAACATATGGATACAAGAGATGCAGACTTATTGCAGGTGCCTTACAATATTTGCTCATCTCAAAACAAACATACATACCTCTATGTACTTTCAGGAATATTTAATCCTAAGTACGAAATAAAATTCAAAGTATTTGTAAAAATCAGTAATTCGATCATATTAACGTCAATACATATTTCTAAATACGTTTGTTTTTTTTCTATATGTTTTAACGAATACTGGTATTAATGACGGTATTGATATTTCCATTCGGTATTGCGATCCCTAATCAGATAATTCATATCAAATATTTTAATACAGTAATATTGTAAACATCATCGTTTGAGAATAAATCCATTTTTATTAGATCAGATGTCCGTGGTTATATCACTTGTTCAAATCATTATTTTGTCAAGTCATGCATATTTTATTAATTAACTTTATTATGTAATAAAATATATACAGTAAACTTTATATTGGAGTTTTTAATTATTGACTTGTGATTTTTAGAGAAAATTGCTATATTTCACGTTCTTTATCGACCCCATCAAATCGCTTCTTCTAGGTTTTCATTTTGGTTCGCAGTAATTTATTGTTCCCGCCATAAAATGTTCAAATTAAACTAGATAACTTACCCCACGTGATGTGAAATATTCATACACCAGTTAGATCTACATACAAGAGAAACAACAGATGCGTACAAATAAAAATATAGGTTAGCATAGCAAGCAGTATTCTCAAATATAAAACCGTTTTACTAAAACTTTTCCATTAAGAGGTAATTTTTAAACATTTCCAGGTAATAAAAACGTAATTATATATCGCCCGTATATGTATTAAAATAATTAATAATACTATAGGATAGACACCGGGCGCACATAAATCGATGGAAGGTAGTAATATCCAACATATGATTTAGAGATAACAATACCACGTATCTTATAACCAATAAAAATATTATTCATATTTTTATCAACTCATCTGTTTTTAACTGTTTTGCATTTTATAATAGTTTTAATTACAAAATCGATATGAATACTGTTTGTGTGATAAACTTTGAGTTTAGTAAATCGATATATTGAACAGACTGAGACGTGACTTACAATATAAATGTGAGATACAGAATATTGCATGGTCGTCTTCTCATATATATATATATATATATATTATTATCGTAAATTCGGTTTCGTATCTACTGCAGTATTGTACGCCCCCGGCCCGCTCTCACGCAAAGACCGCCCGCAATGTCCTGTAGATTGACTACCTAACCACATTGGTACACACAAATAAATAATATGTCATCCTGATACTTTTAATAATATCTAGTTAGTATCTCCGGGAGTGTTTTAGATATTATCCAATTATAAAAATAAAATTATTAAGCACATGCACCAATTGAGTTGAAAATTATTATGGTCTTTTTATTGAAGCTACACATTTTATACACTTTAAAGGAATAATGGCGCAGTTAATTAATAAACTGAATGCATCCGTTCTACTTTCTCATGCATTGTT
The DNA here is from genome assembly GCF_057557595.1 of Rhyacophila brunnea. Classification (NCBI taxonomy): domain Eukaryota; kingdom Metazoa; phylum Arthropoda; class Insecta; order Trichoptera; family Rhyacophilidae; genus Rhyacophila; species Rhyacophila brunnea. Next base: position 29,009,047 of record NW_028233350.1, read on the forward strand.
TTCGGCGAGCTGGAAGTTTCTATACAACTTTTCAACAGTAATGTTGGATGATCTCATACTAATTTATTTAGTACAGGGCTTCTCCGAACAGACTACACTGCACTTCAAAAAAAGTTTTTTTAGAATCGTTCTATTTAACACTGCAGTTTTATTTGTACAAGGAATATGTTATTTATCTAAAATTAAAATAAAATGATACTCTGGTGACAAACGGTTATAACTACTGCTGTTTACGCAATTTTACAGGAGAGCAAAAATATTTTTTTGAAATCAGTCTGACAAGTTAGTTTATAAGATATTTTGAAGTATTGTTTATCAAATTAAGCGAAATTAGCATTCCAACACAAACCTTTAATCATTTATTTTACAACGATTTAAGTTTTATTGTTATCTTACATTTTAAGCAGATATATTATCTTTTTGCCATATCAACTATTTTCACGTTTGATAAGATGCAGGTATATTTTAACATTACTTTGTGACCAATAAAGTTTCAGCTCTAATATTCAGCCACATCAAAGACTGTACAATTTTTAATATTTTATTATGGAAGAAAACTCAAAAATTAAAAAAAAAACTGCAGTTATAACCGTCTCCCATCACAGTACCGAAAATCAACATACATATTTAAAAACTCTTGATAACATTTATAAGTATGAAATAAGTTATTTGGTAAAGTCTCCATTGTCCATTTTTCGACTAGCATAAAGGTTTTGAAACCGCATTATGGCGGAAAAACACTTTTTCGCCCACACGACGTCTTGTAATTTCGCCTTAGCGCTTGGCCACAGTGACAGTAGGGCAACGGCGCGGCGACATCTTGTGAAACTCAAACGTATAACCGTGTGTGATATGCCTCAAAAAAGACAAACATTTCACACACGGTTATACGTTTGAGGTTCGCTAGACGCCACCGCGCCTGCCGACCACTACGTTCTTGCACTTACTGCCACAGCGCTTAGGTGTATACGCGGCTTTATCAAATCAATTTTTATGTCATATTTAAAATCGCATATTTATCTTACTGTTTAACAAATAATAATAATGTTTTAAAATAACCAACAAAACATTAGTAGTTATTCATAATATAATATTATTATTTAGTTTAGATCAATAACTGATATTAATCCTAATAAAAATATTTATTGCATCACACAGTAGCACTGTGGTTGCTTATACTGTGGGTAGCGAATTTATATCTCATGTTTAGCTAATTCAGGTGTACGCAAAGCGTGGACCTCAGGAACGAATGATTAATACATTAAGTTTGTTGAGAATAATGGATCGTTTAGAGGATGTTAAATTATCAACATAGTTTTATATATATGATTAACTTTATTATTATCAACTTCATGAATAATAATATACAGAGTAATAGATTACATTTTGTTATGCGACCGTTACAATAGACCTTCGAGTACACACTGCTGTCACGCCGGACATCTGTAATTAGTATTATATAATATTTAGCATTGGCGTGCAGCCAGTGCCATAGTCAAACGTATTAATAATATTCTTATATTATTACTTATAATATTTAGTTATGTTATTATATTAGACGGCTATATATCAACAAAGTTAATGCCATTTCTGGTTTATTAAGGCGAAGTCTCTACCTACCAGCGGCACCTAGCGCAAAAATACGAAGCTTGCATTTTGAGACATTTTTTTAAAAGTTTACAATTTATTTTATTTATAAATAAAAAAGATTTCAAGTTATACACATTTATATTTTTATAAAAATCGATATTTTTTAAAATAAATAAGAAATATTAAAAATATGAATTAGTCAAAAATTTATTTGATTAAGTATATACTTATGACATTATAAAAAAGTTAATAAACTAAATTTTAATAATGAATATGACCATAAAATAATATGTACCTAATAATAAGATGGGATCATTCAACAATTTTACATTTTTTTTTAAATTGTAGTAAATTTATCTTCGACATCAAATAAAAAATATTTTTCTTTTTAATGTTTTCAGATACAGATTTATAATACAGTTTAAATTGTAAATTATCAAAATAATGTCTCAAATTGCAAGCTTCGTATTTTTCCGCTAGGTACCTCTGGTAGGTAGAGGATTCACCTTAAACAAATCTGTTAAGAAACATCATTGGGAGCAGGTTTAGATCCATACCGAGTTGTAGAGCCAATTATAAAACTCTTTCTTAGATTGCCATAGGTATAAACAATTCTTCACTTCTGCATTCTACTTTATGTATACCTACACATACGTAAAAAATATAACTACCGCATAATAAAAATCAATCAATATACTCATACAAAGCCACGTCAATTATATTACGAAGGTAATAAAAAATAACAAATAAAATAGTAAATGATTTACGAGCTTTTATATTTTATTACTAAGGTACTGCTTGTGGCGGTAGAGCTTTTTATAATTTCAAATTCATTGTTATATAGCAACGTTCGATCGCAAGATGACGAGTTAATTGCACGTCCTAAGGCTTATAAAATAAGGATAACCATATCCATCTCAATTCTCAGGCTTCTTTTTATGGCATAATAATAGTCAAGTGAGACGTTATGATGTATTGCAGCCATTAATTTGTCATCGTAATTTTACAATATTAATCTTCAATGATTTATAATTTATGTAAATTAGGTTAAACTCACTAACTCATCATTGTCTTTAACGTGATGGTTAGTGCTTTATTTTCTATGAGTTATATTACTATTATTATATGCATTCTACATGGATAATCTTCCATTAATATTATAGCTTACCTTACATTGTGACACTGATCGGTGGGTGGAGGGTTCAAATCCACACAATATAATTCAAATCTTGATGTTGTACAACTGAGTTGTGATGTGTATTTGGATACAGTTTGAGACTATACATGGTAAAATAACTAATCTTCGTAAAAGATTATGTCCAGAATATTATGCCATGAAATTCACTGTAAATGATTAACATTCATTTAAATATGTCATAGTATTAGAACCATAATTGTAAATTAGGTACCTACCAATGTATGCCGAAATATAAAGAAAAACAATATATATATATTGCATACCATTATCTATAAGATCTTATTAAATTTTAGTTATAGAGTACTACCAAAATTTATTTTACTAAGTATTTCTTATATACTGGTTTGTTACTGTGGGTTAATGCCTTTGTATACTGTTAATTATATTACAGTTGGAAAGATTCGGATAGAGAAAAGGAATCAGCCCACAATTTTAATGGTTGTTCGTTAATAACTTTTTAAATTATTGTCAGATAGAAAGAGTATGTAGGTATATAAGAGTTATAGTATTTATACTCAATATCTGTGAATATTTTATATTATTTTATTATTGAACCAAAATCATTCAAAAAATTTTTCTCTAACTTAACTTAACTCTTACTCGTGTAAAATTTGATCTGTTTGCCTAATATACAGACATAAATAGGTAATTATTTTTTGGTATTTTCCTCCACCTCCATCGAATGGGATCGAACATGATAATTTACTTTTTTTATTTTGAGTAGGTACCAAGGTATAATGTGAAAACTTTTTTTTAGAAATTAATAATTATTAGAATTGAAATAGACAATTTATTAGCCCGTTTTTTCAATGATTATTTTTCTTATCTGTTGATGTGCAGGTTGTATTTTAAAGTTATTAAAAAATAAATCGAGATGCATAATAAAGCTTGTTATTGAAAAGTTTTACTTTCTTGCACTAACTGCCTACATAGTTAAATATGAAAAATTTGCATTTTCGTAATTAGTTGGTAGAAAATTGATCAAAAGTTAATAAAACTTACAATAAATCACATTTTTACCGCAAACTTTCCAAATCGCAGCAGGGGCTGAACATTTATTAAAACAAAAAAAGCAATGAAAATTAAGTAAACTATCGGAAACCGTTGTGAAGTTGGCGCACGAAAACAGCGGGGAATACCGTGATCGCCACAAATTACAAGTATCCGCCATACATTATTAAGAGAATTCTCGACATGTGAGCTTCTTAATCTGTCGGCAATAAATAGTTGTTCTTTATTTGGGTAGTTCAGTACTTATTACCTTCTACCACCCGACTTGACCATGTAGGTATATATAACTATAATACTATATGCATATTAATTTTAGCTACTTGTGCAACGAATTAATTAATATTAGGTACTTGGTATTTTCGTAGTCACATATAATATTTTTATAAGATAATAATTATTTACCCTGCATAAGTCATGACACATTCAGTGTAAATGACTTGACAGGATTCACCGGACCACGTCCTAGAGAAATGCGATGAAAGACCAAACTCTAACTATAAAAGTATACCATAGAAGAGAGAAATATAAGATTTAAAATATGTTTAAGATAAATCGTAAACTACGTAGACCCCTGCGTAACTTAGGAATAATTCATTTTACAACACTTGACAGCGATCCCAAACGAAAGTTACCATAATTGAATTGATTAACATAGAAAAATACTATTGTCTGTGCCGGCAGCAGGAGAATTTTGTCCTGCTTTTGATGTCTTGTGATCATCTTTTAATATCCTCTACAGGAAAAATTAAAATAAAAGTCATAAATTCCAGCCACCAACGTACCTAATAAAATGTCTTTCCTAAAACCAAAATCATGTACCTAACTAAAATATGTATTAATAATAACACTAATGACACACATAATAATATTAGTAGTTTATTTTTTGTACACAGGTACTAGTAAGTACCTACGCATTTTTTTGAGTTGATGTTATACGGCCATTTGATATTAGTTTCATGTATATGCTTTAAGTTATATTTTATACTTACTTAATTTGTGAAAAATACGCATATTTTTAAGATATATGTACAATTCAATAATTGAATGACTAGTTCTTCTGGCGAATCGTTTGCGTCATTTGCGTCAAAAATAATCGCAGCTGATAATGTCTATATTACAGTTAGTTAACTGATTTTTTTTTTTTTTTCATATAAACATTGCTCGTTTTCGTTTAAAAAAAATCGTTTACTTTTATAATACTAATGCAAAACTTGTTAATCGTAGTGAAGCCACGGAGAAAAATATCTCACACACTAAAAGTAAATTCTGCTATAAAATATAATCTGCAATGAGATATGACTTTCACTTAATTTAATCATAGATCGTACAGTTTTTTTCAGTTTCATTACATAGTTCTATCTTCATAGAATATGGTTTTTCTTCAAATATTTTAATAAATACCATACGTTTTTATCTGGCAGTTCTTGAACCACTTAAAAAAATATGTTTTTCATTTTTATCATAGAATTATCTGAGACTCGTAATAAATATTATATTGCTCTCATATTGTATCAAACTGCAACCACTAATGTATTAATAAATGTGTAAAATATGTTTTCCAGAATTAAAATTCATAAAATGTTAGACAATAGGTTATTTTTAATAGGATATTTCGATGGGATATTTTGTTCTCTTACAGCGCGCAACTCAACTATGCAAAACCGTTTTATACGCATAAAACTTAAGTCATTAGTCATTTTTATATGAGAAAAGGAAAGAGAGGTCGGGAAAAAAGTAAACACGAGTGAAGAACTTTGACTTTTTTGACTTAGCGGGTGCCCAACTGAGACGGGTGGCTAAATGCCTGTATTAAGCTCAGGGCTGCCGCAAGCTTTTATATACTTCCGTGTTTTTATGTGATTACATACCTACTATTATTCAAGTAAAAATATTAATTATACAATTCTATATTTTGCTGAACTATATATTACTTCATTTAATAATTATTTTACGATAAGTACCAATATTATTATTTTTTATAGATTTTATAAATAAGATAAAATCTCTTATTCCACACCCTGAATAGACTCAACAGTCAACTTTTTTCTAAATAAGTACCTTTAATGTAATATTATTGTCTTGGCATAATTTGTTCTTTCCTTGCAACTATGACATTTCTCCCAATAAATACGACTGTTGGTAAATACCTACCCGTTACCCATGAATCTCCAATTTGTGAAATTTATCCAGGAATACCGCCCCCCCCCCCCCCCCCCCCCCCCCCAACGGGTGAGCAATCCTCAGCTCCCGCAGCTATGTATCCAGATTCTGGCAGTGCAGGTGGTTCGTTACTTTCAAATGACACCGTTCTAAAGGGATTTCATAGATATCATTATAATAGATTTTTTCTCACCAATTTGTGTAAATAAATAAATTGGTGTCTAAAATATAATGCTAATTCTATCCGTTAATTAGATTCATATATATGTTGTTCGGGAAAAACTACGTATGTACCTATGTCAATAATTTATCAATTAGGTATCCAGAGCCTTCTGTGGTCGCATACATATGAGTATTTCAAAAGCATAGTGAACTAAGTCCATTCTGGTTTTTTTTTGAGTAAGCTAGGTTTAAACATAATATTTGAATATTTCTAATTCTGTAAGGGTATGATTAGAATGCTAAAGTGTTATTTTGAGTACATTTAAGTTATTATGTAATGGAAATAGAAATACTCAAATATTATGTTTGAACCTAGCTTACTCAAAAATAAGCAGAATGGATTTGGTCCAGTATGCTTGTGGACCACTCATATATAGGTAGCTACATATCACAGTATCCAAACTGTAATTTTATTTTTTAGTAAATTGCACACTTAATTTAAATTATGCTCAATGTCAACTTAATTATATTTACCTATGTGTTATTTCACATATATACATCAACACACATACGATAGCCAAGCTGCAGATAGAAAAGCCGTCTATGATGTCATAGGTCGCGGGCTCGATCACATCATATTCAATATATATAAATATATTTTTCAATGAGTAGGACAATTTGGACGCTAAAGACGCGCCTAGCGCATAACGATTAGGTGGTTATTCGATATAATTAGCATGCTATTTAAATGTGGTAATCAACAGTTAATTGCAGTTAACTCAGCGGTCGACAAACATCTTTCATAAAAAAAATATGTTAATATAATCTTCACCATGTGTAGTTCATTAAAAATATGCCTTGTTTGGGAGCTAAAATGGTAATTAATTTGACAGATTAACGTTTTGCGGAATTTGGATCCGGATTATCGCAACGCGGTATCTGTTATTCACTTATGTTATACTATCATGACAGCCCTACAGGTCGCTCACCGTGAGTTGCAATTATTTAGGTATGATGATGGCAGTAGGTAGATACCGGTTGTCGTCGATTAAAATATGCTCCCACTAATGAGACGTTTTGAAAAATTATGTTGTTTTCTCGTTCAAATAACGTTCTATCCCCACAGACCGCCAACTTGGTAAACCCATAAATCACGGTTTTCTTTGTCTTAAAAAAACTTACAAAGTTATCAATTTGAAAAAAATAAGGCTTCTGGCAAAAGTTTAACTACCATAGAATGAATTGTTTTCAACCATATTGAGAAACTGTCAAACTATTTCCAAAGTTAAAAGTTTGAGTGCATTCCAGCATTCCAACATTTCTGTTTTTTTTTTTTAAATTAATTAAGTAAGTATGTAAATTAACGAATAAAACTTTACTGGAAATAATCATCTATTACATACTTATATAATTATTTTTAATTATATAGGTACTTACACATATTAATTATTCAAATAAATAAAATCCGTTTTATATTAAAGGTATGATTATTAAACACAATTTGATATACTTCACATTAATTGCAACCGGCTTGGCTTGCACCTCGTTGTAGGTTAATTCGGTATAAATATGCTACTAAAAAAATCTTAAATCTTGTATTTTCTTCATTGAATAAAAAATATAATTGTCGTATTTTTTTAATTCATAGTTTTTTCCACGTTTTATTGTTGTAATAAACCAAATCACTTACATAATAGTCAATTAGTAGAATCTAATTGAACATGTCATGCCATAAAACCGGTCACAATTTATTAAAAAAATATATGAATGATTGCTATAAAGTGGAATATAATATGCATAGTCACCAATTATTGTTTTGTTTTTTTTTTAATTTCTATGAATTTATTATGTAATATCTTTTAAGGGGGGACATGCTCAGCATAGGTCAAAATGGAGCATTTGTTCTATTTTCAAAGCATAATCCTGGACATACCTTAAACGTTGTAGATAATCTATTTATATAATTTTGAAGCCTTATTATCCTTTATATTTATTTTAAAGATTTAATGACTGCATAAAGTATTTTTATTACATAAAATAGTATTCTTTTAAACATCTCGCTCTAATGTTTTAGAATATAGTCATATTTCAGTACATAAATGTGCTGTGGTGTTAAGATTTTTTACATTTATTAATTTTTAAACGCATTTATAAAACCATCAGTATAATTTATATCGACATTATTATAGTGAAATATTTACGATAAAAAAATATATTGATAATTTCTGTGATCCCAAATTTGACAAGAATTAGGCATTTTATTATTCAAAAAATGGGCAAGATTAACACATGTGAAGATAATTCTAAAGATACTCATTATAAGCTATGTTTTTGACTATTCAAGTGTGATAAACCTTCTACGAATAATGATTGCTTTATAATAATTATTGACCTAAGAATAAGGTAGTGTTTTTTTTTGAAATACGACATTTCTTTTGGCATTACCCAGTGGTTAAGCTACAACATACGGCCGTAGCCATAAATTGACAAACTATAATTGAAGTAGGGAGTACAATGATGTTAACGCGCATGTTTGAATATGTACTGTTTTAAAAAAAAATCGGTTAGGTAGCTAGTTAGTGTAGCTACTAGAGTAATAGGCGGAACGATGGCTCAAAGGAAAAGAACACTCACCCTATCAATGAGCGATGTGAGTTCGAACTTCACTCGGTCCGGATTTTTTCCTAGTGTGAGTGATTCGGTGGTTTTTTTTTTAATTGATATATTTTGAAGATATTCAGTTAGCAACAATAATAAAAAAATAATTTTAATGGAACGTATTGACACCATTACAATATATTGATTGTAGTTTTACAAATTTCTCGATCAATTAGCCTATGTACAACTTACATAATAATATTAGCTGCTTGGATATTTTTTACGACACCTCAAATCTTTCCATTATTTTTTACGTAATAGCTCTTTTGCATAAAGTAAAAAGTAATTCTAAACAATATACAGTTCCTTGCAAATCGTCATATCTTTATAGAACTGTCTTGAGTGATTTACTTCGGCGGAGATAAATATTATGGTACAATAAATTAATTTTACGTCCTGTCAGAAATAAATGAGTGTATGATTTTTACTCAAGGCCTTAACTTATTAAGAACATAAAATTTAGGAAAACTCTTATATAACCTGTCGTAAAATTGCCATAAAATTGTGTAATGATTTTTTCATTGCCCCGCCACAAGATGGTGTTCAACTTCAAAGGAAACTTGAAGAAAACTTTACAGTTGCATCAGTTTGTACAGGCTTACACATAATTGATGAAATTTGGCACCAAACCACCAACAGTGACGTACAATAAAGGAAAATTTTATAACCATTAAATTTACTAAAAAAAAAATCTGTTTTCGTTATTATAAGGATAATATTATGTAAAAAAACATGCATGAATTTTCACACAAAATAGCACTTTCTTGATTGATAATTTAGTACGTTAGTATATATTATTATGAAATTTATTATAAACGGTATATTTCTAAAGATTTAATATAATATACTCCTTAACATAAATACTATTTGCTAAAAAATATTAAGTATATAAATAGTAAATATTAAATAAAGGTACAATTAGGTTAGCCCAAGTAGGTACGTATATATTCTTGTTTAGCTTTAAAATCCTTAAATAATGCATACTGTACTACTTATAGTACAAACATTAGTTTCAGTTTTTTAGCAAAACAGAAATTGATTTTACCATACATGTTATATCCAATGGTAAAGTAAGAATCATTATTTCAATTTTGCCGATTGATATCATTGTAAGTTGTGGTTGTTGGATATAATTAATTTGTAATCAAATGACGCGAGCCGATAGCTAATATGATTATGTATGAGCCGGATTTTGGCAGTTATATTCAAATTCAGTTTTAACCATAAAAATATTGGGAATTGGGAAAATTACTGGATATATAATAAGTAATAAATAAATAAGGTGGATTGATTGATTATGTATGATAATAAAATTGTTAAAAATAATTTCAACATAAAAAAATATTGGTAAAGCATTTTTATAGTACAAAGTGTTTGTGGATTCCAAACTATATACCTACAAAAAAACTATTAAATATGTTTTTAATTATTTTCCCGTAATCACACCTATCCGTTGTACCTATATGAGTATATATTTTTCATTAAAGAGTAGAACATCATGCATTTGATGGTTAAAGAAAGCGGTTTTCTTTATATTTATTTCAAAATTATTTCATTATCACTTCATCTTAAAAACCAACTTTTTTTATTTTTTTATAATATTATTTTAAAATATACAGTAATTATATAATATAGAGTAATATACTTTACCACTGTTTCTTTATTGAAAATACATAATTTTGAAAAACCCCAGAAATATGCCCTAAATAGAAAAATCCTAGAAATAAAATTTGACTGTGAAAGATTCAAATTTACTTTTCGAATGTTGGCTCCATAAGCTACGCATCACACGTTCATGTCATTCTTGCGAATAATTGCTATATGAGGTTTCAAGAAACGGCTACTAACTGTGTATCTATCGAATTTCCATGCAACTCAAAAAGCCTGATTTTACCAGCAGAATGCGATAGTTAATAACCCAATACATCATACAAAAGTACTAACAAATAAAAAGCGTGATAGCTGAGTTTTCACTCAATATCCTCATATACGCTGTATATTATTACACGTGATTCCACTGTATTATAAACGATATATTATATTATTTTAATATTTTTTTACGGTACTGTTCGGTTATCAGGAATACAGCGGAAAACACATTTTGAAAATAGCCGATAAACTGGATTATTTGTTAGGTTAACCTAACCTAACCTAACCTAACCTAACCTAACCTAACCTAACCTAACCTAACCTAACCTAACCTAACCCAACCTAACCTAACCTAAACTAACCCAAACTAACAAATAATCTAGTATATCGGGTATTTTCAAAATGTGTTTTCCGCTGATAACTGAACAGTACCTTTTTTACTATACTTAGTACTATAGTATATATTTACTTAGTATATATTTACTATAGTGTATACCAATACGTTAAAAGATATAATTCGCGAAGTAGTAATAGGTATATAATAATGAACTTGATAGTAAAATTCCAATCATTAATAATGAACGTATCATTGAAAATGTTTAGATTAATATGAATTTTAAAGGCCACTTCGTGTATTTTATACGCAAAAAGAATGTATGCAATAACCCTCCCTTGATGTTTTTTCGCATACGTCCCTAATCGTTGGTACCACCCCAAAAACCTCCCCCGCAAAATCCAAGGTCACTGGGGAAGGGGGTTCGTTGCAGGACAGATTTTATGACCCGGATTTACGACGTTGGCTTTAACGACTAAACCGGATTGAATCTTGAGGTGGGTACCATGTCGCGGTTGCTCTGTCCACCATACCCTGCCAGCCATGCTACAATATTCCACACTCAAAAACTCTTTTGAGCTTTTTTCAATGGAATACCTAACATTGCAAACATGAATCATGTACTCATCGCCCATCTCTCACAGTTTCACTAAATCTACACCTTCGTTTCACTGTTAACATGAAACTTTATTAGGTATCAGTGAAGGTATTCTACACACACGGCGGCTATCGACGGTAGTTTATTATATTTATGTACCTATTGAAACGGTTAATTGTTACAACAAGTTAACCGTCTAAATTGTCAAAAAGTGCTATGTTTTAACAGCCTCTCTCTTAGCTGTGTTAACATTAAGAGCGAGATAGACAGTTTTGATAGTTTAGACAGCTAACTTATTATAAAAAATATAATACCTCATAAATACGATAAAGTGTACGTCAATAGCTGCCTTGTGTATAGAATAGACCCACAAGAATTAGTGCAACTCTATTCATATACCTACCCATATTTCAATTTCAACGGCCTTTCCAATACGACTGACGATAACGATGACTGATAAACCGACGTTCTTCGTCTTGTTTTATATTGGTTGTTTTATGTCAGTAATTAAGTATTTTTTATCCATTTCATGACTATTTATAAGTTTGTATTGTATTTTAGTATATACATATTATAGCGCATTGGCTAATAATAGCTATAATGTCATAATAATTCTTTTCTCAATATATATAAATAAATAAATGTTTATTTTCGATGTCCAGTAAATTGTCATATATTATCATAACAGAATACTTATATAAATGCATAAACTGATAGCTATAGTAAATTCATTCATATTACGCTAGGTATCTCAACCTAGTATTTATTTTATTACTGTTATATAAGGAATTGAATAATTACAAAAATTGCGCGCTACTTTAGCAAGTAATAATAAAATTGAGGGGCTGGGGTTTAAAGGGGTATAAATCAAATGTAAGTAAAAAAATAAATTTAAAAGCAATGTCCACATACACGTTTATACTCTCAGAAAAATTGCATGCCTAGCATTTATCTTTGAATTCAATTTACTCAATTTGATCACATATACACTTGAATCCCTTAATCCTTAGCTTCTTTATTGATAATAATTATATAATAAACTAACAACAATTTTACCCAGAGCAGCCTTCGCGAATGTGCTTGATATGGGGTAAGCATGCTACTCTTTATATTCAATAAAATGTATCCCGCAGCACTAATTTAGAATTTAGTTAGAACATATTTTTATTTAGTAAAAACATTTTTTCCTCCAGTGAAAGTAATAATTGCATGTCCTGTTTTAAATGTCCTTGAACAAACTTTGCATTTTAATTTTAAATATTTTTTATTAAAATTTAATGTTCAGTGTATTGATTTGATTAGTATTTTGGAGAATGGGGAGTTCTCTTTAAAATTACACTCTATTCTATACCTACCCTTCGTGGACGACTCGGCAATAAACTCATAATTATGAAAACGACTAACCAGTTTCCGATGGCGTGACTTATTAAAGCCTTTCGCCTCAAGTCGTTAACCCTTCCAGCTCTGTGTTACGTCGTATCTTGTCATAAAATACAAATAATTCAGACACCTTTACGTATATGTAATTAATGACATTATAGGGTCAGTATGCCATTTGAAAGCAATAAATTCGTGTAATTTCATTAGATTTTATTGAACGTTGTAGTAATTTTACTCCAAAGTACATCATTAAATTTTATTGCGTTTTGTACTTTGTCGAAACATAATATTATCTACTTTTCATCCTAACATGATTATGGATAACTACATATGTACATCACCTTTCTTGCTTATGTAATAGCAAACTGCCACCCTCGTGATAAACTGGCCAACAATTAAAGGTAAATAATATCTCTAAATATAATATGTAATAGATACCTTCACATACCTACCGCATGATCTTGAATTATGTAACGTAAAACTGATATAGAAATAAAAATTCGAAATTCAAAGATAATTCATTCAAAGTTCAATTACGATTTCCGCTACAGTAACAACAGATATGACGGTTTCATAAAAAAATGATTGTAGAAAGAAATTATCGTTTAATTTAAAATAAGTAAAATAAATTATTGTGTGCTTAATCTAAAAATTAAACTATGTTTTCTTTCAATTTGTATAATAGGATAAAAAAAGAAAAATGCATTTGTATAATTAAAAGAAACGCTCTGTTCCCTATTCTCAATCAATATATTATTATAGTGTCGAAATTGATTGGTCAATACAAAATTGTTGTTTGTATTGGCATGTTATTATTTTTTTTTTCAATATAGTTAGTAATAGTTTTTTAGAATATGTGAATCTATCCATGTCAGGATTGTAAGCTCGAACAATATAATTTGGGAGAATTGGTCATTATGCATTTATCCTGAATACACAGATTTATTGAAAAAATAACACTACCTGAATTTTAACTAGCTGTATTGGAAACCGTGATACATTGATTGTAAACTTATCACACTCTCCTACAAAATTTGTCTTGTAAAAAATAAACTACATTAATAAAATAATATCATTATGTTTTACGAATAAATTGATACGTCATTTTAACGCCGCTCTTTACTCGTATTAATTGGTACTTTAAGTTAAATAGTTTTTTCGTAATCATGCAATAATAATTAGTATTGTATGAGCTATTTTCATACAACTACAAACGTTTTAAATTTAAAAAATACAGCGGTTTACTTTACTTCCATCCCTCAGTATTAAATTTGTGGGACGCGTGTTTCTAACCTTAACACGCCCACATTTTGTATATTTGTACAAAACTCAAAAGGTTAACCAACTTAGCGAGTCTTTCTCGAGCCGTTATTTTAAACGAATGTACACTGCTTAATATGAAAAGCTCGTTGAATTTTTAATTATGGAGCTTTAAGCTTCTAAACACACACACACTAATAACTTTGCGTGCTAAGTGACCATTTCTCTAACAAGCTTAATTCATAAACCCATGTGCCATGCCTAGCGCTATAATCTTGATTATTATTATAATATTATATCAAATGTTGTGGATTATGACGGTGCATACGGTTAATTGATTGTGTGGCATATAATCATAGTGTAGGCTTCTGTGCTAAATACGGTAAACGCAACATAGTACAGCTTTGTGACATTCTATATGTATAAAGGTAGGTACACACGTACGGCATTAGATTGACGGCAATCAACTACAGTTTAGGGAGAATAGTAATCATGGAAAATGATCGGAATAGTATCGTAATACTGAATTGTTAGGTATAGCATTTCTAATAGTTACTACTAAGACCGTATAATGAAAATGTACGTAACTATGAGTTCATTAGATATAATTATAATTAGGGAAAATTGTGTACTATTCCATGGGAATCAGTTTGAACAACCAGCGGGTCTATTCTATACTTATCGACCGCTAAAGTGGTAAAGTGATAAATATTATTAAACTTAGAGTAGGTTTGTATCAAAGTATTAGCACTTATTGTAAGAATTACAATAAGTTGGTTGTAATTTTTGCAATATGACTTTAGCGGTCGATAAATATAAAATAGACCCACAGGGGTCCACCTTTCTGAATTTCCTATGTATAGCTAAGGTAAATAAATACAACTAACAGTTTTACATACACGAGCACGTCACGGCATTCGTACTTCCTTAGATTAATTTTTGGGCAACCTTCCCTCCTCCTTTTCCTCCGATACATCCTGGTGGTGAGCACAAGCTAAAACAAAATAATGTGTTGTTTTTAATGATTTTTTTTAAAATCAAATCTACTTGTTGATCTTGTCTCGTGATACTCTTGTTGTGCACCGACTTTGGCATTTTAATAAACAAAAACTTACAACAATCATAAATATAAAATGATACAAATTGACATGGTGCCAGTGCCGGCCCGTGACTCTTTGGCGCCTGGGCAAACAATATTTTTGCGCCCCACTTTGTATGGTGTACTTACAGTGTGTTACTTTTTACAATGCTCATGGCCGTCAATTTTTATTTTATTTCATTCATTGCAATCTCATTTGGATCTATTATTAATCATTGATTCGTTCGATATTTTCGCGGCGGTATTTTACTATTAGATACTGGCTTAAGGTCGTGACCTGTGCTTTATATGATGTTAAGTGCAAAATAGAAAAAATCGATAACTCAGTACTCGTGACCCCCGTAATTATACCTCGCATAACCATCGAGTTCCGCGGAATACCATTTTGGGGAACTCTATTATAGAACATCAAACTGCCCTTGACCTTGGCGATAGGTAGGGGCCCCACCAAACATCCTGGCGTAAGAGCCTGCTTCAGGACGTTGGGACCATGCCTAATACTCGTACAATAAACTGGAACTGCTTTCCATGCTGTGTCTATCAGTGAGAAGGGTTATTTGTTGTTGCCTTATTCATTCAATAATATATTAATTAATACATTGTTTTATTCACTGATGAATATTTAAGAATGTTGGTTTAGTATTACTTAACTTAATTCAAACAATTTATAATAAATGGGTTGTTAAACATGATTCAGTAAAATTTTAAGAACTGATGTTGAAAAATTGTATAGCATTCCACCAGTATTATAATAGTGCACTAGGTATACTGCTGGTTGTATGTACATATCTACTGACTAAAACCTAATATATTTATATTTTATAACATGCATTGCGATAATAATATTTTCAAGTGTTCTGCTAGCACTCTCTGTGTTTTAATTATTAAAGCACCTATAACTTTGCAATTGCAACGTGCACCAAAATGTCGCATCGTGAATGCAATTGTTTACGGTGCACCGTTCAATTGCAGTATTTTACAGTACTAACAATAGTTCGTAAAAGAAAGAGAAATAGCCGTACAACTTACGAGTTGCATTGCCGGGGTCGTTTTATGTAATGAAAACTTAACAAGCGTTTTCGCTACCGGGCGAACAAAAGGCGAGAGATGCATTTGCCAATTATTACTATTGTCAATCTGCGAGCTGGGAACATACCCTCTGAAAGCTTAGTTGTCAGTTAATGTTGACACGAATCACCTTTAATAATTTTATGACATTCGCATGAATATTTCCCAAATACACCAGTCATGATAACAACAATACGATTCACAATTAGCATTGATACATTCAAGTGCACCAGTCGTATACATACAGCACTTGCACATTATATATTATGCCTACACCCCTCTAGTAAGCTAGACATGGCCCCCACAAGGGGGGGCTGATAGGGCTCTAGCCTGGGGCTCCGGGCTCATGAGGGGCCCGACGTGGCGAGTCGACCAAATAAGTGAGATAAACACACATCACAAATTTGCTTTAATAGTAAAAAAGTCGCCCACGGTAAGTAAGTAAAAAAGTCCTTTATTAGTGGTTATACGAGGGTGGGTCAATAAGTCATTAGAAAAGCCGACAGGTGGCGCGACTAGTACTGTAAGCGGTTTGTTTTCATGCAGCGGCACTACCGATTCAGTATGCTGCGAAGTTTCAATCAGATTGGTCGGGTTGTTGTGTGTTTCTCGTACATTTAAAAAAAAATTTGCTTGTGGAAAATGGAAAAATGGAAAATGGAGAAAATTGAGTTTAGAGCTGTTATTAAACATTTTAATATAAAAGGGTTAACAGCAAAGGAAATAAAAAATGAGTTGAATTTAGTTCACGGCATATCTGCTCCTTCACTTGCAACTATTTATAACTGGTTAAATGAATTTAAACGTGGTCGTACATCAACAAAGGATGAACCACGCTCAGGACGTCCTGTAGAGGTGACTACACCAGAAATGATCAATAAAATCCACGATATGGTGTTAAGTGACCGAAGATTAAAGTTGAGTGAGATAATTGAGGTTACAGGGATCTCAAAAAGTAGCGTCATTTCTATTTTACATGACAAATTGGGCATGAAAAAAATTTCTGCAAGATGGGTGCCGCGTTTGCTCACAGTCGACAATAAACGCAATAGGGTGGTGGCCTCTAAAGCCCTGTTGTCGCTCATGCAACGCAATCCGGATGAATTTTTTCGTCGCTTTGTGACTGTAGATGAAACATGGATACACCACTATACTCCCGAGACGAAAGAACAGTCAAAGCATTGGATTGCGAAAGGCGAACCATGTCCAAAGAAGGCGAAAACCGTAAAATCAGCTGGTAAGGTTATGGCTACTGTATTTTGGGATGCACGTGGAATTATTTTCGTTGACTATTTGGAAAAAGGAAAAACAATAACAGGGGATTATTATGCATCTTTATTGGACCAGCTAAAAAACAAAATTGAAGAAAAACGGCCTCATTTAAACAGGAAAAAAATCCTCTTTCATCAGGACAATGCCCGTGTTCACACATGTTTATGATCAATGGCTAAAATTGAAGAATTGAAGTTCGAATTGGTCGACCACCCACCGTATTCGCCAGATTTAGCCCCCAGTGACTTTTTCCTTTTCCCAAACTTAAAAAAATGGCTAAGTGGACAACGTTTTTTTTCAAATGAAGAAGTCATCGATCGGACAAATGCTTATTTTGAGGACCTTCCGAAAACTTATTTTTCTGACGGTTTAAAAAAAATTGAGATACGTCTAACCAAGTGTATTGAGCTCCAAGGAGATTATGTTGAGAAATAAAAAAAATACAAAAATAAAAACTGTTTTAATGCTTTTTTCTAAGAAATTATTGACCCACCCTCGTATTTTTTAAATATGTGGTTGTACAATGTAATTTTTATTTGTGTCATTACTTGATAATTCCAACATTCAAGTGGATCTATGTATTAAAAACACACTAAATACCCTTAATTTTACAGTGAACACCATTTGGGAAACGCTACTGTAAAGCGTCACACTACCTTTAATCTTGGCAATAGGTAGGGGGGGGGGGCGACAAAGACCCTAGCTTTGGGGCCCGCTTCACGATGTGGGGGCCATGATGCTAGATATCCGCATTGGCACCGCGCGGTTTCCGTTTTCACTCAACTAAGAATCGCCGCTATCTTCAGTACTAACTGAATGCTGGTTATTCAAAATCTATATGCAACCTTTGCCCAAACCAAAGCATAGGAGTCTCCACTTTTGAATTTTTAAAACCAACCAATACACCCATTGAATCATAAAATACATTGCCACAACCGCGCGTTCATCAACAACAAACGTTATTATTAAAAAGTTCACCACGTGTCTTGGACATGTTTTCCTGATGCTAACAGAGTTCCTCGTTATGGACAACGTCACCCATCAGACAACTTTGTTACAATAATGATATACGTCACTTTCTCTCATAATACTTGCCAATATACGTTTACATACGTGAGAAATATATTTTCTGTTTAGTTTAGATGTCTAGCCATCGCAGAGCATAATATGACAGATCTCTAAGTTGAAATTTATATGTTAAGTTTTGAATATGTACACCTTTCCTTTCTCTCAGATATGTAATTTTTATATAGAATATTCTCCGATAAATGAGTATACAAAATCAAAGTAAAATTCTGACTGTTGACGTTGTCACTACGAAAACGTTTGAGAACGTGTCGTTAACACCTTCCCGCTCCCCGAATACCTGTCGGCCCCGTTAATTAACAGCTCTCCGTGTTTATCCATTTTTATTTGCACGGTTGGAATTATATCGCAGTGTTGTTTACCGTATCCGTGGGTATCAGCGAGATAGATTTAACGAGCGGGCAGCGTCTGTTTGCGAACACACTGTAGCCAAAACTAACCCGTACAAAATTGTGCCAAATCGACAGCGGCTAATTGATAATGAAGCAGAACAAAACAAACTACTGTTCATTGCAATCGTGATTTTGATTACACTGTATCTAATAAGGTCCGCAAATATTTCATAGGCCCGTATGTTCGAAATTTTGCCGCGGTTTGGAATTTATGAACATACCCGTGCTTCATGAAATTAGTGCTGTATGTCGAAAACGGAGAATTTATGAACATATAAATTAGAACAAAATTATAATGCTGATATTATAACAACATGGAAGCAATTCATTAATTATTATTGAAATCGTTCAAAGGAAATATATTAAATTTGTCAATATTATTACAAATTACACTAATATAATGCAACAAGGACGTAACTAGATTAACTAGAAGTTTATGAATAGTTTCATTGCAGCATTATATATTATAATAGATTATATGCAGCAACTAACGTTAATATGCATTTATTATAATGAACTTAGTACAGTTTATTTAAAAATAGAGTTTAGAAATCAATTTCCTTACCATCTTTACAAGATCTGCTCCAGAAAATACCTATCTTAAACACACACAAGACTTAAATACTTGTCTATCACTAGTATCACAATTACTTAAAAATTTCGATATAATGCTTATGTTGCTATAGGGTGCATTCAATTATTATTTGGTATCTTGTGTATTTATTAAAGAAAGGAAACGTATAAAATACATATATATTAGTCAAATAGCGTGGAATCATGGATATTATATTCACATACACCTAAGACATGTTCGCATACATATTAACCTATAAATAGCTATAAATCTAATCTTAAATATCTGTACATCTATTGCAATTTCAGTAAACGTGGCAACACTGCTGGCAGCCACTATTGTGACAGCTCGTTTCAAAATAGAAGACGGCAAGAAATTAATAAACAATTTTATTGATTGTAGAACACAATAAACATGTAATTCCATTTAATAATCGCCATCCAGATACCAAAAATATAAATATAAGACTAGAATCATAAATCTATATAAAATATCTTACGCAATATAATACGCCCTCTCGTATTTTATAAAATAATACTCTTAAAATAAATTGATAAAAAAATCTTTGCCAAAGATCTTTGATAGTCGAACAGCGGCCATAGATTTTTTAAATTGTATAAGTGTGAAAGCCTCTAAAACGATTATTTAGACCTACTCATATCTTCATAATATACGTGCATACAGTATATTATTATACCTACTATAATGTATATTTTGGGCGGGATAACACATACATGTGAGATATTAAGGTAAAAAAATAAAAATACGTAATTTTCAAAATTTATAAAAGTACGTCCCTACTTAAATTTAAATAATTACAAGATAAAAAGAACTTGTTATATACAACGTTTTTAAATTTTCTGTTGAATCATATAAACTTGACTTGACTAGCTTAAACGATCAAAAAAATTTGTACTTGATAGAAATAATACTGAAACTTCATTTTGACAATATGTCATATTGATTTCCATAGTAACGCACGTATATATTAATATTAATAATTTAGTTGCTAGGACCCACTTAGCAACCAATAATAGTTTTACTTTTTACGGATTTCTTCTGAAATAACTTTTTATACAAAACAGAATTAACTGAAAATGAAATCAATTCTATTTAAAGATGGCTAAAAGTAATAAAAAATGCATTGGCATCGTGTTCTGATATATTCCAAAAGTTTCAACTGTCTAGCTAGTCGGGAAGTTAGTTAAAAATTGATTGCAAGATTTGTACCGGACAAAGAACCACCGGACAAATAAGAATACGAGTTAAGAAAAACGTTGTAATAATAAAATAGAAAAAGTTGTTAAATACTTACTGGTATACATTTCTCATTGATACATCAGTACGATTTATCAGAATAAAAGTAAGATCTTTAAGATGTACGTTCGAAATTTAAATAAATAGTAAAGTAATGTACCTATACCTATCTTAACAATTCTTTGGTAATTGCCGATAAAGTATAATAGAAGCTTTCTGTATTTAGGAATATTCAATTCTGAATTTATCTAAAGTGGGTACCTACCACAACCTTATAATATCATATTGAAATAAAATTGATGCAATTAGGGAAGAGACAACAATTACCAATACTATTTTCACTCTGACCAGTTTGTTCACTGTTTGTTTTCAGCTGCTATAAACTATAGAGTATAGAGCATGTAGAACGTCAACCTTTATTGACACAGGAGGCAAAAAGACAAGAGCAAGCCGACCTCCTTAACCGTGTCGTGAATAATGACCTTTTCAATGCTTCCTTAATAGAAATTTTCACAGTGCGGCCCGCGAACCAAATAAATCAGAGAAATTATGATTTTTTTTACACTATGACTAGTATATTACCAGTAACTATTCGCCCTACCCATTGGGTAATTTCACTGAATCAAACTCACATTGATAAAACAACATGCATTTTTTGGTTAGCTGCCGGATCGAACCCGGGACTCACGCCTTCAGAGAGGGCCTCTACTTAAACCAGGTCATCGTGTGTGCAAATATTTTAAATATATATTATCATTATTGTTGGCTTTTGTGCATTAGATCGCTAGTTGAATACCTACGCCAAGGTCGCCAAGATCATTTCCAATCCATCCAGCCGTCCAAGTTATCGTCTTTCAGGTGCGTCATCGTTTTCACACTGTATTGTTATTATGCGCTTAGATGACGATCTTTCATTTTATATACGTACCTACTAGACCCAGCGGAGTTTTTGGATATTTATAAAATTGAAGATATCCACCAAAGACACTGTAGAGCTCATGAAAGGTATGCGATATCGTTATGATGCATTACAAATTAATACCATCGACTTTGTATGCATTTCTCTGTGGTGAGTATGCATAGTGCCTGAACATACTGACAGGATTGCAAAAAAATACTCAAATGGAATAGTATTAAACACCTGTTATAATAATACATTACTTTATAATATATTCAATATATTATAGTCAGGCCGCGAAATGACCGGAGCGCGCCGCAGCGGAGTTCCAGTTGATGAAATCCCAAAGATTATCGCTCCGTTTCGTGGAAAATTTAAGTTAACCATTTGAGCTAGGTTGGTCATAATATGATAACAAAAATCTAGCACAGTTATTTTTATAAAATAATAAATTACACAAAATTACAAAAACATACAAATACTTTCGGAAAATTATCCAGCGCTCTGGTTAGTAAAATATTTCATTTCATGCGCTGATTATATTGTAGGTATATCTTGCTTAAACAATTAATGCTTGGTGAATTTCCAATCAACAATTTTATAAGAAATGTTACTATTATTTTTGTCGTAATCTTAAAGTTAAAAAATCATATTATAAGATACATTAATAAGATACACAGATAAATTTTCAGATACCTTTTCAAAAAAATCACAGTTTAATCAGTCATTCCTCCCAAAACCTGCTACAAACAGTGACTCGTTGTATTAATCGGTTATTGTTGAATTTTCAGCAACTCACGTGAGACATTTTTCCTTATTAACTTATCTGGTAAATTGAGCTTCACAGCTTAAAATGAGTTAATAGCAAAGAGCCGTTTCTACGTGAACGGTTCTCTTAAACTCAAATGAACAATCTGCTGGTATTAATTAACTCTTGTATTCATTTAATCGTGTAATTGTATTAATCTGCTCTTTCGTTCAAATTCATCGCATGACGCCGAATGAAGAGTTCAATTGTTTTGAACGGTGACGAATTTAGGTGTATACTTATATTTATTCTCACAGTTACAAAATAGCAATATTTTCAGTTGAGCGACCTTGAAAGCCAGTTGAGTTTACTGTGAATGATTACAGTATATCAATAACCGAACCAGTTCCGCTGAAGTTTTAATTAGATTGCGAATTGTGGCCTCAGATGGCACATGATTTCGTTCAAAAGATTCACGAACTTTTCTTAATAAATTTGGGCAACATTTATTCGTTGTTAGACTTGGAGATGGAACACTCCATAATCAATATAATATCCCATCCCTTATTATCTAGATTCTAGAACAACTATTAATAAAAATCCTTACTTTAACATAACAAAAATATCAATATACTTATAATATCTAATATGTACTTCGTATTGGATCACTCATTTTCTCATTCCAATATACATTTATTATTGTCCATAAATCTGGGGCTGAGAAGCAGAAGGCGGTAAGTCACAAAAGTGAAATTGTTCAGGCGAGCAGTTCTAAAATTTAAAACTGCTTTGAATGGTAAAATATAACAAATGAGACAGACAATGAGGTTTTTTTTTATTTCACTATAAAAAGCATTATGTTCTCAATTTTTTTAAATGCTACGTATCAAAATTAGTGTATTTTTTTAATATAAAATAGCATTAAATGCGAAATAAGAAGTGGACTTACTTCACTCTGCTACTGAAAATGTTGCCAGCCAAATGAAAAACTTGAATAGCACAATGAAGTAAGTCCAAACTTTAATAGCAGAATGAAGTAAGTCGAAGATTTTTCATATATTGTAATCGATATGATTGTCACGATTTAGAAGCGTAATGCGATATTCTGCTTCTACAGGGTAGAGGTCGTACTGCACAGATTTATGATTTATCTTTAAAAGTACAACATTTTTGGACTTGTTGCAATCTGCTTCTCGTAGATATTAAGTCTCATTTAAAAATTGACTTACTTGCTGACTTACCGCCATCTGCTTCTGACCCACAGAAATACTCTCAAAAGACAATATTATATTAGATTTCGCATTTCGTTTAGTATTTTTTTTAACTGAAACTTTAAGATAGATAGGACAATAGTTTCTTTAAAATACTTTTATTACAAATTAATTAATCACTTTATCATATAGATATGTTGTGATTTGGGACAACCCTTCTACCACTTTATGACTTGTTTCTTGATCGTTCCTCCACGTTCACCTTTGCATATAGTATATGCCCAGAAGTGTGTCTATATATGGTGGACGGAACATGAACTTTAATACTCATTAAACTGGCCATGATGATAATATACTAGTATATTCATCTGGCATCACTTTATTGAAAAAATATATTACTTAGACACCTACATAAATATTTAATTAACGAGTAAAAATAATTTACTTATGCGGATATCGACTTTATATTTATTTGTATGTATAAAAAAAGAAGAATTAAGGACTATAGCAACCCAGCATATCCCATGTAAATTAAAATTCTCTATATAATTTTGCGTTGTATTCTATGACTACCCCTGCTGCAAACACTGGATTCTACCAGGCAGGTATAAGATGTATAGGATGTATGTTTGTAGGTTAAGGATGAGAAAAACCTTACTCGCTTTTCAAAGCGCCCGGAGCAGTGTGAAAACGACCGATTGTAATACGGTTTACTTTACTTTACGGTATCAGAACATAACACTTACTCACGGAATCTGTGACCCTAATATTTTTTTTCTCTAAATTGTCATAAAATACTCTTTTATACTCCGAAATGCCTTTTGAACATTGATATTTTTTCATCGTCTATTGCAGATAAATGCTTTTCCGAACTTTTTTATTCTTTTACTTATAGGAATCTCGGACTTTACTATTCACAATCTAACACTAAACTTTCACGCTGTGACTCAAATATGAAAAAAAAAATAGCGGTATGCACTTACTAATGATATAATATAAAATCTACAATATATTTTACTAGTCGAGGAACATACTCGGTTTGGCCGTGGTGAAGTTATACCTAAGTTATCTTTATCACACGTTTTGTAATAAAAGTCAGACACCTAATATAGTCATAAATACATTCATGGAAAAAATATAAGTATAATGGTTTTATAATAATGATTAATGTATGTTCAAATATAATAAATATGTCGCCATTTTGTGGTATTGGATTAAGTATTTTTTATCCAAAATTCCTTTAAAAAAGAGAGTTATGTTAATCGATCCACACAGAGAAAAAACATATTTTTTTATTAGAAACTAATTCAATATTGTATAGTACTTACTTTAATATGTATTCTTATACTGTAATGCAATACTTATATCCATTGAATATTAAATTTATTTATTGGTTAGATGTTATATATACAATTATACGTAAACATAAATTAGTGAAACAATTAATATTATCTACAATTTTAAAAAAATTAAGTATATCATAAAAAATAAGACGTATAAATTTACATTTAAATAGTTAATACCTACTTAAGCTCTGCCTTGATTGCTCTTGTAAGTAATGAACTCGAATCCTGCGTCTTATTAAAATAAAAAAATTAATAGAACAAGTGTTTTGAATTCAAATCATTATTTAAAAGCTTTGCGCGAATGACTGATATTTAATACGCGACCCCAGAGGTATATTTTTGTCTAAAAATTAAATATAAATTAGTATTGTATTGAGTATAATATCTGTAATTCCTTTACGTATTAGTACGTAAATATTTATTGTCTATTTCAATATTAAACAAATAATTACTATTCGTGTTTATTCCAGCATCATACATTGTAATGAGTATTATTTGTGTAGCTCTTTTAAAAATAGTTGCAATCTTGTTTTTATTTTCACTCTGTGTACTTGAGTAATGGACAGTACACGAGCAAAGGCGATTTTTTTCATTTTCCGCCGAACTCACTTTTGAGAAAGAATCAGCTATGAGATTTTTTAGTCCCCTTTGTAAAATATATTTATAAGACTTCTCATCAAGATAGTTTCACCGCATGTCTGCGCTTTATCATCTGACCTAGATTTCTTGGCTGAAAACTTTAGAAAAGAAATTCTTTATAGAAAACCTAATTAAAAGTTTTATAGCGGACCGTCACCCAAATGAGAGAAACAGAAATTAAATTCTGTTCTTAATTTTAGAAGTGATAACCTATTTTCATGAATTAATTGCACTCAACTCTGTCTCAACGTAAATTAAAGAATACCGTGTTAGTAGTATAAAGTTTATCTTTAAACTTTTAAACTTGAATACAACTACTTTTCTCGTAGGTTTTATCTGTAATAAAATACTTTATAGATTTACTTAAAAACTTAACTTCTATAATACAATATATAAGTATATTTACAGATAACATAACAATGGTATCAAACAGTAGCGTAGGCTGTTAAGATCCAACATAAATAGTGCACACTAAACTTTGTCAGTCAAGCGTATTTGTTTTCATTGAACTAAGACTACAATGCGTAGATAGTATTTGTCAGTTTTTAAAATTCAATTGAACTCTGCCTATTCCAAACTCTATTAGATAATAATTCACAATATGTATCTAATAAAATTATGCCATGACATAAATATAATAGATATATCTATAAAAATAGATAGAAGAATTTTTTTTTATAGACAGGGCTTAATGATTTTAAAAAAAAACTAACCAACGCAATCTGTAATATTATGTATTTTCAATTCAACGAAAATAAATAAGTATGACTGAAAAAGTATTCACTAGTTTTAACATACCTAAACTATTATGGTTTGACTTAGGAAGGGTTTCATAGAACTTAATAAAAACTAACAAGAACTATTTGCAGAATCGAATTCTTTGTGAAGACAAATAAGTATAACTGACAAAGTTTAATGTGCACTATTTATGTCGAATCTTAACAGCCTACCTCCACCCTATACCACTGGTATCAAGTTAACAAACATTAATTATTAATATATATAAACAAATTATTGACAGTTTATCGCATTTCTTTAGAATATATTAACACAAATTAATCTACGATCCGAATCTGAATTACCAAAATCCAGTGATTAAACAATTATTTTATTAATTACTTACAGAACTACTGAATAGTCTCAATACCATGATACATTAGTAGTCTTTGAGAATGTCAAAGTACCTTCTTACTTAAAATTGCAAAATCCAACTTCAGCTAAAGAAAAACAGCTTTCTAGACGTCGGAGACATCTTTTATCGTTTGGTTGGAGTACTCAGTTTACATACGACGCCGTCAGACGCCGTTACCTGAAGAACAAATAACAGAATTCTTTAGCTTTATATATACGAGCAAGTACAGGTCGCTTTATAACAATTTTACTTGTAAACTAGAAACCTTGGAAAGTATGCAGTAACTCATCAATACATAATAATGTAAAATTACTTATATACCAATGTGAAAAATCGTATATATTATAATACTAAAAAGAAAAAAGTCTATCTATAAATCGTAGAGCTTATATTACCTTAAAGGGAACCTTATAAAATTTTGATAGGTACCATATTTCTAGCATGTTTAATTGTGTTATAAATGTGGTAGCCATAAAAAATACGTATTGGCGAATTGACGATACAATATCTCAGCATTTTTGGTGCCATATTTTTGCGCGATAAGTGGTGGATATTGCTGTATGAAGATCTATGTATTGAAAATAATTATAATTCGTTGTTTTTTGTTGATAGTTTTTTTAATAGTTGATCCGGCCTTCATTCGCTACATGTGTATTATAATATTTAGTTTTTTCTGATCATTGTTTTGATCCTGTAAAAATTGAACAGGTGAGTACCTACAGTATAATATAAGTTGTGCCGAAATGGTGTGTTTACCTATAATAAAGCAATGCCATCCAATGCAAGTTCCGTTGGAAATATTTGCAAATTTAATCATTGATTAACTGTCAAATTGTGTTGAAATGGTTGCGGCTTTTGATAAATGCAGATTATACGTAGTATGATTTTTTACGGTGCTGACTCCAAATTCTTGGTGGAAAGACATTTTATTTAGTAGTGTGAAATATTTATTGTACAAATAAATCTAAAATGCGCGATGATTTGCAACTAATTAAAGGAAAGGGGGTATTGGGAGACCTAGGCTGAGTAACTGGACGCTTTTGAAAAAGACGCAGCATCTTATACACTATACAGGGTAAGGAACCGGAGGGAAATTTCGGCAGACAGAGAGGAATGGAGAAGTTTTCGGAGTAGGCTAACCTCAAATTAAATTGTAGTGCCATCCATTTTATTGTCTATTATCTAATTCAGTATAACTAATACCTACTTATATTTAAATCCAATACCTCTGAAATTATTGATCTCAAAGTCTTCCAAAGCTAAACTATTATTTAAGACGGTACTTCATTGAAACGGCAAATAATTTTCAACTATAGGTGTGACGAAATTTTGGACTCGATGGCAATCGGAGAGCGAACGTCGAGCTGTGAACACGTCAATTTGTTTCGTGATGGCGACGGGGGCATTAATTCTTAAATCGTGTAAAGATTCATTTACTTGAAAAAGAAAACATGTTAATGAATATATTATTATTGTTACTAATATAACAATAAACAGAACATTGAATGGACGCATGTTGGATTTATATTACAATATGACAATATGTCATTTGCACAATCCGCGCATCGCCTAGCCACGATCTTTTTAGACCATGCCTCAACTGAGGTATAGCCTTATCCGATATGCATTATAAGAGAGTATAATTATACAATATTATAATTTCCGCCATAATCATTAGTCGTTGAATATCCACTGTTTATTTTAGGCCAGTTGAATCATTAAGCTACTTACAGAGAGTATGTAGCCAGGAATCACTCATTCTGCTTACAACGCTGTTGCCCTCTATCTTAAATAGTAAATTATATGTATCGTTTTACTGCGCAGGATATATTGTTGTTTTAATTTAATAAAACGGTTATTTTTTAAATTATTTTAATTAATTTAAATTTAAATTTATTTATTGAACCGGTCCTAATCTATTGATT
This sequence comes from Rhyacophila brunnea, assembly GCF_057557595.1. NCBI lineage: Eukaryota > Metazoa > Arthropoda > Insecta > Trichoptera > Rhyacophilidae > Rhyacophila > Rhyacophila brunnea. The sequence continues at coordinate 29,037,914 of NW_028233350.1, forward strand.
AAAAGTAAAATAAGTACTACAAAAAAATTGCGTTTTATTAAATTAAAACAACAATACAATGCAGTTCCACCATGAATTGACAGTTAACAAAATAAAAGAAAAAAAAATGCGCAGTATATCTCACAAGTTCCAACTGTCGCCTGAAAATTCAGAAGCTGCTGAACGTTTTTTAATCCATCCATACAATCTTGCAACTTGCACGTAAAAAAGCGTGTTTACACGTGCATTTCCTTGTTATGGCCGCGATAATACGCATGCAGCAGTAAATTCATATACGTGTAAACGGGGTGATAAGTTATATGTGTGTATTTTCTCCTCATTAAACCTCATTGGTAACGAAAGTTTGCAGTACAAGAAACTGCTATCGTACGCAAATCCTCCAGTCTTATCGTGATATAACCTTGATTTTTTTTAACCTGATCCATAATAATTCTGCTAGTAACAACGAAAATCACGCAATATACCCACACCATTATGCAATAGCTCATCTATCTCACTATGTGGTATTCTGAATACTACATAACCAATTAATTATCAGTGCCGTGGGTGGTAATATAATAATTGATACTTCCTATATAGAATATGACTTTAATAACGTATATTTTACGTACTAAAATTATTAGTACACAGAAGTTAATTAATCGCAATAAGTTGGTATGTAAGTATTGAATTAAACTTTTTTCTTTACATATTTTACGCGTTACTGACCTCTATACATGAATTAATTATCGAAAGCATATTATGAATAGATACATTTTGTAGACGACAGAAGTGCTTTGATTTTCGAATATGTAAGTACATAAGTTGTTAGTATACATACATAGGTAACATCTATCGAGCAGAAAGTAAGCAGTAGTAAACCGTCTTTTTTCGTACGGCGGCCATAGAAATCAATCCGGTAGATTGAACTTGATAGGGGGCATAACGTTGGCTGGATAAGTAATAGCTTATCGAACATGCTTCTTCAGACGATGGCATGGTACTCCGCCATTTTTAATGTCTTTTGTGCTCCTTTGTGACTCCTCAGACGTTCTCTGATGCAATTATAAGTTAACACTCCGCGTCAGCTCTGATTCAATTCAAATCGCAAATTGCTTCAGCAGCTCCGTGAAGAAAATTTAGCTTTGTTGCGAAGTAGGCTAAGTGTTTCATTCGATTAGTTAATTTTGTATTAATAGTGTCACGAGATACGAGATACGTGTAATAAAATCCGCGGAAGTATTTAAGTATTAAATTTGTATGCAATACAGTAACAATAAATAACAAAACATGTCATTCATAATATCGTGAAGAAGATAATTGACTCAACACTGAGTGAAACATATTTAATTCCGGAACGCTTAACGCAATCTTGAAAACGTATTGTTGCATTTTGATGTGTTGAAAGGATTCGAGGAGAAGGTCTTAAATAATAGTAATTTAATTATACTTAATAAATACCGCCAACAATGCGACGGATGCCACTCAAATCCCCATGCGAATCAATGTGACATGTGTTTGATCCTAAGACATGTATATAATCACTAATGGGTTTTGCAAATACCAAACAAATAACCACTGCAAAAACGATATTTTCAGTCTGTGTGGCTTCGGTTTTTCCGTTTTGTAGTTGATATTGTGCCGTATCTCTTTTTACGTGCATAATATTACAAAACATGTGTATTAAGATTATCCAAGGAATGCCAATATCATTAAACTATCTTATTCTTAAATTTATGAGTGAATTTTCTGTGGCAATATAAGTTTTTATATGAAGGATTTCAATAATCCGTTAAGTATCAAAGTATTGAAATGGTATTTTCTATATAATTCTTTTTATTCCATCTACTTTATGCTGTGCGAACAAAATAATTATATAAGACAAAATCATAGATTGTTATGCCTTGAATCAATCAATGTAAACATAGCGTTTTTTTTATTACTTTTTAAAACCTAAGTTTTTTAACTTTTCCAAAAGTCAGCCAGAGCATATTATATTATGCATGAATAATACTCGTAGAATATGCTAAGGTGCGTACGTAATGATATTTAATCTACTAATAGCTATTAACCGTGAAGTCTTGGTCACAGAGAATATAGCTGCATCTCAGGATGGTCAAGATCCTTAGCCGCGAGAGACGACAGTGAAGAGAGGAACATATTATTTGTTTTTAACATAATGTGAACCTCACACACAATTATTTAAGTAATTCTAATTTAATAATTCTAATTTAAGTAATTCTAATTTAAGTAATACTTAGATTGTTGTGAATATGTCGTGAAACTAAATAAGAAAAGCATAATAATATTACATATTAAATTAGAATAGGTACATACATAAAATAGTAAATTCAAATACATTTATTTTATTTATAAGCATATCATTTAAAGAATTGTATTATAATAACGTGGAATGCATCGATATCCGAAAAAAATGTTGTTTCCCGATTGATATCAGACATAGTAGGGAAGTTGATTTCATACATTTAAAGAACAAACAACTTTAGTGATGCAGTAAATTCATTAAAAATAGTTATTCAGGATGCAGAGTTAAACACTAATGAGAATGGTAAAGATTTAAATAATATTTTGGAATTTTGAGGGAGTGTATTGAATTGAAACTTAGTTTTCTATTACATCAGCTTTTATTATTCATACGTTTATAAATCACTCAGATTCTAAACTAAATTATATGAAAGGAGAGATATCCGTAACAAATAATTCTTCACGACTTACCACAATGCTACGTATGTAGCCAATTAATGATGTATTCTACATTTTGAACTGCAGTATGTAAACATGCCCGAGTGATTATCAGTTAGGCGACGGTGAGGGTACGCATAGCATCAATAGGGTAGGTGGGATAACTTCAAAGTAATTATTTCCCTGAATCCTAGTCCTTTACAATGTATTCGATCAGTATCTTCTGTGCCTTATTAATACTTACATAAACCAGCGACAATGGTCAAAAGGTTTTATACTATAATGAAATTGGTGCAAAGATTGTATGTGGGAGGATATGGAACGTGTAATGGCCATGTTTATAAGACAAGCAGCACGCAGCCAGTCCGTTTTCCTGCGCGATCAAACGAGGAAAATCAGCGCCGTAAAAGGGCGGGGAAAGAGAAAAATGCTGACGCGGTTATCACTTCCGGCGTCGCGACGCTTTTCTTATGTATTTACTGGCAGTGCGTTCATCTCTTTCGACATACGTCAGACTATCTATTTAAACTGCAACTTATAGTCACATTAATATTACCCATATATTGAATTTTCAATTATGCATGCAATACATGTTTGGTATGGCCGTGAATTAAATTACACCCACTCAATTAGAATATCATAAAAGTACATTAATAAGATAATATAAATTATATTAAATTCTACAATTTGTTTTTAAGTCGATAGCTATTTCGGTTGTGATACCATTATCAAGACTACAAAAATAAACGACTTGTCTACGCTTAAATATAAAACTCAAAGAATGGCACGGGCTGGGGCCCTATGTTAGAACTTGCGAGTGCAAGCTTCCCGGTCGACATGACGTCATATGACATCATTGTGACGTACTACCGGAGTGATAATAGCACTCAAGAAAATCACGCTACTCAGACAGCGGCGCTATTCATTGTCACCATACACATATAGATGTTTCATCGTAATAATTATCTACAGTGAGCACTGCGCACGGGCGGCATGCCTCGAGCGTGTATTGGCTGACGTCACAATTACGTCATGTCGTCTGGTGCCACACGAGTCGATAGTTAGGAAATCGGGGCCCTGCTGATCTCTCTCCTTCACAAGTAAATGTTGACTCAATTAATACATTAATCTTTAAAGCAATAATTACAATTTATTATAAACATATCATCATATTGGATTTGATGAAAGTTTTATACTATTATATTAAATCAGTTTTACTTTTCGGCATCTTCAGGCATAATTATATATAATATGTAGATCATAATGGGTATGTGCCATGTAGGTTAATATAAATGGAGCTTGTAGATAGTGAAAGACAAGCCCTGAGTAGTCAAAACTGATACATAAAATTGTGCAAAACCGAAACAATTATAATTTTAATTCAATTTACATCCAGTACCATTAATTGATAGTATTAATTATTATCAAATTTATGTATATTTAAAAAATGGGTCGTCAAAATACAGAACAGATGTACTTATGTCATATTTTGTATAAAGGAATATACTGAATATGGGTTTTATTTTTAATAAAGTTGTTAATAATATTATGTTCACTTGTTTTTACTAAGACGGAAAATAATAAATTCAGTTAACCACTTTATTTAAATAAGTATAATAACATATTTTTATCTTCCTCAGGCATCATAACATTTTTATTTTGTTTGTTCTAAGATAGAAATTGAGATAAAATTTAACACTACCGCAAATTTATATATGTATTTTACCTATTTATTAAATATATGATTCCATAATTAAATAAGTAGGTAGATTTATTACAACGTTTTTCTTAGATCGTATTCTTATTTGTCCGGTGGTTCTTTGTCCGGTACAAATCTTGCAATCGATTTTTAACTAACTTCCCGACTAGCTAGACATTTGAAACTTTTAGAATATATCAGAGCTCGATGCCAATCCATTTTTTAATACTTTTAGCCATCTTTAAGTAGAATTGAATTCATTTTCAGTTAATTCTGTTTTATATGAAAAGTTATTTCGACACCATTATTGGTTGCTAGGGGTCTGGGGTACGTGCGTTACTATGTAAATCAATATGACATGTAAAGTACAAATTTTTTGATCGTTTAAGCTAGTCAAGTCAAGTTTATATATTATGTTTAAAAAGTTGTATATAAAAAGTTCTTTTTATCTTGTAATTATGTATAATATGAGAACTACGAAAACATCAAATCGAATCGAATCAAATAACTATTATAAAATCTATTAAAAAACTTTATTATTTATAGTTATTACTTGTTATGTAGATTATAGTATTAAACCTATTTTACATTAATATTTTTTTAACCTCATCCAAGTATTTTTCATACATTTTTTATTGTGCTGTGAAATTTTTTATATATTTAATATTATAATATTATATATTTGAGTAGAACTGCCCGAAATTCTATCTCAATATAGTGAATCACACAATATCAATAGGTATCTAATACCGCGTGAGGAAACCAATATACGAGTAGTAGAAATCCGTTTTACGAATGCATTGAAAATTCTATTTCTCAACATACATATTACATATGAGTAGATTCAGTATTGTCTATAATTTGTTTTCTGAGAGAAAAATGGTTTACCTCAATGCTTACACAGATTTAGAAAAAGGTATCTGCATACATACGTACTATTTATTTAATATAGTACATATGATTATTCGCACCTTGAGTGTAAAACCAAGATTTGTGCAAAATACATATTTTGGAGATATTAGGGTTTGAAGTCTTCGTTTTGTTAGGACAAATAGAGTTTCTAAAATAAACTATAATATTTGGTTTATATCTACATTATATTGCATGTTCTTTCAGTTACTTCACTTTTGCATTATCAAGTTTACGACTTTTGCAGTTGTTTTGCATTTAATCTCGAAATTGAAAAATTTGCACATGACTTGGTTTTACACTCACGGTGCGAATTATGATTGATTTGATTTTTTAAGTCTCCCTTTGGAGATCGTAACCTTTTTTTAATTACCTAGTTATACTTCTCCACCAATTTCTAAATTTCACTGTAATATTTATTGAGAGGCTCGTTCGTAGCGTTAATCACTATTTATCCTAACGATCCAGTAGTTGACGTGCTTCTTCTACGATGATCCTCGATAATTCTACTAACGACGAACCTTTCCAAAGTATTGTTTTCTCGTCTGGCTATAAGCTATAACTAACGATACATATTTTCATATATCCGATCATTCATATATATTTTTTTCGAGAGAGAAACATTCGTCCTCTTCGCTGTCCATTGAAGTCTTAGCACGCGTTTCCAACACGAAATTTTAAAGGCATCATGGTCGAAGGTTCAACAACAAAAGGACCAGAGGCTAGATCAGGTAAACCTTGTTCGACTATGGCATGGTAATTCTTATGATTGATTAATTTAATAAAACGCAAATTTTTTAGTACTTATTCCACTTTTATTATTTAATAAATTTGGACCGGTTTCGTCCGCCTCAAAGGGATTCAAGCATGTTATTACTCATTTTTTTGTGCCTATTCTGCGATTTCTTTCCTTTTTGCAACTTTCGGTGTTTGTAATGCAGATAAACAGAATTGTCAATCATCTTCAATCCTTGAGTATGTGGTTAAATAATAAATAATTGCTTCATATTAATTAATATAAATTAATTATAAGTATAATTCGAATGGTCTTATGAGTGAAATGATTATGAGGGATTATGAGTGAAATGATTGTCATGTCATAAATGATGAGTTAATTATAATTAAACAATCTACTCAACTAACTTAACTCTCCAAGTGTACCAATTCTTATTACAGAGTAATATATTATAATATATCAATGTATGTGCTACAAACTTTTCTACACAACATGAAGAAGAGTAATAAGTTTGATGTTATTGGCAGGACGACATTCATTCTTATTACCTTTGGCAGTAGGGGGAAATTCGTTTTTCCTGTGTAAGTGTTTTGTGAAACTTTTACATGATGATCCCGAAAAACGTCATCCAAAATGGAAATCTTGTAAAGCAATGTATGTTAGAGAACTTGAACCTTTTTTATCGGCATTAAATTTCATTTTCAAGACGAAAATATATTATAATATAATAATGTTTACTTTTATCATAAAAAATGTCTATCATTTGATATTCACCAAATGTGGTAAACATTTAATACCTATAAAAGAATTTTTATCATTTAATTTTATTAAAAAAAACAAAGAATAAAGAAATAAGTAGGTACTTGATTCTGAAGTGTAATTTTTTATTTTCTTTTTATATTTCATTCATTGTAATGTTAATGCATAATAATTTCTTCTTCTTATTGTGTCATGCTCTAACGGAAGTCGAACTCCATCAGGACTATCTTTGTTTTATCATCTGCTACCCGGAACAGTTCGGTGGAACTACACTCGTTTCAATCACGGAGCTTCTTAAGCCACGAATTGCAGCCTCGTCCTCTGCTATACTTAACAGTATAATAAACTAAACATAATAATATAATAAACTATGTAAAACCATTATTCATTGCCACATAATAATAATCACGGTATATAGATTTACATTTTATAAATCCATATACTATTGTTTTAAGTGACTCTTTTTCAAAGACCTCTGTAAGCCAACCATTATTTTTAACATAATTTTAATATTTATCCTAGGTTTACTAGTTGTTAATACAATGACTATATATAAGCTGTTTATGGACTTTTCCTACTAAGTGTGATACACCTTCATAATTAGTTTAATCGAATGATAGAGTGACCGTCTCTAAAGCCAGGACTTACACGAAAACATGCATGGATGCATGCCATTTTTAATGTGTCTCATTCAATACAAAAATCAAACGGGTTATCAAAAAGGTCTCTTGGTATTATAACTTCTAGTATGTGGAGACCCATAATATAATATGTGTTTCGGTTTGTAGCGAACACAGTAAGTAATTAACTTTTTTTTTGATAATTGATTCACAAAAGCTGTTAAAAATTTAAATTGAAAAACGGAAATGAATAAAGTAGAAATAGGTTTGCAATCACTGTGTCTCTTTATCAAAGACTTTTTTTCTCCCTTCTCCATACTTGTTCAGTTATTTATATGAAAACTTTTATGCTTTGTTAATAAAATTAAAGTATTCTGTTTGCCCTTCGCAGAATTGCCTTTCTACGCTAATGGATATTGACTGCGCGACGTTGATTGAAAACATATCGTTTTTATGCGTCACGTATAAAATCATTTATTGTCTGCTTTTTGCTATTATTATTTTCTAACTAATAGTTTTAATGGTTAACCTGTCTAAAATTCTAGTTAATAATATGTTTCAAAGAAAATCTCTAAAACATAGTCAAGTAAAAACAAATAATACAATATTATGCATATTTATATATGGTGGTGGGGTGAAGGGGTGAGAGTGATAATATGGTCATGAAGAATTTATACATAGATCGCCAGTCTAAATCCGGCTCGAAAGACCATTTTTATGGTGGCGCTTTTCGCAAGTGGACTGTAATTTTAAGGATGATGTGGATTCCGGATCTAGGGGTGGGGGCGATTTAACATAATGCCAGACACTAACCTTTTTGATGTTGATAATGGGTCCGTGGTCTAGTTGCACTGTCACTCGCGCGGTATTGTTTGTTTGGGGTTACCCGGTGCCCGACAGTTGACGGTACATTGTTTTATGGATGATATGTGAGGATGAATGACTGATGATGGTTGATTATATGAATACTGAGAGCCGGTATCACGACTTGGCAGGTATTTAAAAGTATCTGACGTTCACACTATATCAAGCTGAACGAACTACTTCTGAATCAGTCTGCATTATCAATTGAATTACTAGCGACGGTAAGCTATCAGAAGCCCGCTCGCGTCCGTTATGTGAATGTAACTTAATGGTATTTGCATCACAGTGACTGCCGGTCACTTGGTCTTGTGACAATAATACTGGGATTTGAGGGAGGTGGGAAGTAAGGATGGAATTCGAATATAAATGGCCCAAACAATATAAAATATTTCGATTTAATTTTATAAATAAGTAGCTAGGTACCTAATTTTAGTTCTTTATGATCCATGGAGGCACTGTTTTTCCCCACAAAGACATTCACAAATATACGTGGACGTCTCCTGATGGACGCACGAGGACGCAGATTGACCACTTCTTATACAGCTTGAAGCACCGAAAGGAACTTCTCGACGTGCGTACTTACAGAGGCGCCGATATCCATAGCGATCATGAGTTACTTATTGGAAACATCCGAGTAAAACTCAGTCGCCAGGCGAGGCCTCCAAAGTGCGAACGAATTGACGTTGAGAAGCTCCGACGCCGAAGAATTCGGACCGACTTCGAAACTGCTGTACGAGATAGTGTAGATCGTATCTACGAGCGGCACAAATCTGAATCCGACCTCATTGAGGCGGACTGGAGCCTCATAAAGAGTGCGATTGTGTCGTCGGCTCGTACCGTCCTTGGTACCAGAAGGAGTGAGCAGCCAAAGTGGATGTCTGACGAAACGTGGGTTGAAATTGGTGAACGAGCCAGGCTGAAAGCCCTGAGAGACGAGGAGAGAGACCCCGACCGAATCGAGGACCGCCGGACTGACTACCAGACCCAAGACAGGGTAGTCAAACGATCCGTGCGGTTGGACAAGCGCAATTTTATGAACCGGCAAATTGAAGCGGCAGAGGAGGCAGCAAGCAGAAATGACACCAGGAAACTCTTCCGAATCACCCGTGAAGTCTGCGGCAGGCGACCACCGACTCCCGGAGCCATTCGTGGTCCCAGTGGAGCAATAGAGTCTGACGCAGAATGCGTCAAGAAGATTTGGAAGAATCATTTCTGCGGAGTGCTGAACCGCCCACCCCCCTTGGATCCCTTTGACATATCTGCGGAAGCTTTACTTTTGGACATTCCCCGAGCGACCGACATTTCCGATTGCCCGCCCACGCACACCGAGATAAAATCGGCTGTGAAAAGGCTCAAGAACGGAAAGGCACCGGGGGGAGACGGGATTCATCCTGAATTCCTCAAGTACAGCTTGAGCGCAATCCTGCACCCTATGTTTCATCTGATGACAAAGGTGTGGGAAGAAGAGCGCTGCCCAAGGGACTGGGTGAACGGTGAAATCATCACACTTCTTAAAAAAGGTGACCCTCTAAGCTGCGACAATTACCGAGGCATTACGCTACTCAGTGTTCCGGGAAAGATTTTGGCAAACATCATTTTGATGAGAATAAGGGACCCAATAATGCACGTCCTCAGGAAAAACCAAGCCGGGTTTCTACCTGGTCGAGCATGTGCAGACCAAATCCACAACCTTCGATGTCTTCTCCAGCAGAGCCATGAGTTGAACAGTCCGATGGCCTGCTGTTTTGTGGATTATGAGAAGGCTTTCGACAGTCCGCACCGCCCCTCCCTCTGGATGATACTGGGAGCATACGGGATCCCTCCCAAGATCATTGCCATAATCAAAAGCCTGCACGAGAATAGCGAATGCTGTGTCAGAATTGGAGACACTGTCACGGAATGGTTCGGGGTCACGACCGGAGTCAGACAGGGTTGTGTCCTTGCACCGTTTCTCTTTATCATTCTCTTTGACTTCATACTACGGAAGTCAATACCACCCGACCGAGGCATACCTGTTACCCCCACGGTGAAGCTATGCGACCTGGAATACGCCGATGATGCTGTCCTATTCGACAACTCAATCGAGGGCATTCAAGAGACAATCGACAGGTTGCATAACAACTCCTCTCGCGTTGGTTTGAAAATCAACGCGAAGAAAACCAACGTCTTGTGCAATAGCACCTGTCCTGATCCAGATTTCCCTCTGATTAGCGATGGACAGAGCATCGAGAGCGTCGACAGCTTCAAGTACCTGGGGGTACACATCACGGGAGATGGCATTTTGCAGAAAGAGCTCGCTATCCGAATGGGAATGGCTGGAGCAACATTCAACTCGATGCGAAATGTCTGGGACTCACGATTGTACTCGGTCAAAACCAAATGCCGCCTATTCGACGCTTGCATTCTGACGGTGCTGCTTTACGGTAGCGAATCATGGCACCTTACGAAGGCTCAGAGCAACCGTATACTGAGCTTCGAAAACAGATGTTTGCGACGAATACTGGGTGTGCGGTGGTATGACTTTAGGAGCAACGAGGAGATAAGAGAACGTACCAAGCAGCCTCTCATCACGCTGAAAGTGAAGAGGCGACGTTGGACCTGGCTCGGCCACGTGCTGCGGATGCCAGAAGAGAACTTTAACCTGGCTTGCCTGTTCTTCAAGCCGACCGGATTCCGGCGTCCTGGAAGGCCGCTAAATACAATCTACAGAGTGTATACGGCGGAGCTACGGGATGCTGGTTTGACCTGGAACGAAGCAAGAAGACTGGCGAGCGACAGGGATTCTTGGAGGCGCCGCGTGGTGTCCACATGCTCCAGTTAAGGGGCGGATATGGGCAAAGAAGAAGATGATCCATATTATGATAGTAATAACTTAACATTTTTTGTTAATTTCTCGACTAGATTAAATTTAATCTAGCTAAAAAATAATAAAAGTGAAATAAGTAATAATATTGCTCTATCCACTGACGATTCCACCCTTTGCTTATGCCGTTATACTAATGGGCCGCATTCTTCGACGTCAAGCTCATATGTTTTATTTGCATCCCTAATAACTCACATCTCCGATGAAAATGATTGTTTTTCGAATCCGAATCCAAACCTCGGCCATTTCTATTTCGAATGGGTAATTCCAATATTCTATCGACCTTGGATTTATTAATTCAGATTATTTATCAGTATTTAATGCATAACTCTATAATTTACGAAAGGCAAATGGTAAATATTCTATATTACATCAAAATCTTGACAGATAAGTTTCAATGCTCAATGCCCCAGGTGTCGTATAACGATTCAAAATGAAGAATCTGTAGTATTTTTTGGAAGTATGTCTATATAATCTATATTTATTGAATTGAAAAGAATGCTTGAGATGGAAATATATTTAGCAATTTCAAAATATATAGGTATACCAGGCAGTGTTTCAATTTCCCAAAATTAAAAGTAAATTGCAGACTAAAAATACACGCGTTAACAAAAAAAGTGCTTTAATCACGGACATTTTTGATATACGAAATTATGACTTTATTCTCAATTCAAAATAATTACGTTTACAATAATATTATTCTTTTATGATATTAATATGGCTCATAGAATCAAAAAAGACAGGGCATTATAATGACATATATATCTGTCACAAGTATCTCCCAAAGATTTATATTTTTTTTGCAAAGAAGGCATCAGCTCAACCAGATGTTTATGTATTCCCAGGCCATGTTTGCCCAGTTGACATTGCGTAGGTGGCGTAACTTCGCAATCAGCCACCGCCAACTTTATTATTAAGCCTTACTTATTCACTTACCGAACTACCCTGAAAGATTTAAACTAGTCGCAAAAGCGGAAACCCTTCGGTTCTCTTTTTTTACTTTTTTAAGTAACCATAAAACTTTCGATTCTCTTCGGCGGCATTAACGCAAATAAATCTGCAGATTTTATTGCAGAACCTTAACAAAATAAAACTGGATCAAGTGCTTTTTTATTCCCGCGCGCCACTTACAGCACAGTATTTCAGAAATCGGCTTTACATATAATAAAAGTTTTATTTTATCGTAAAAATGTCCCCAATTTCTCGCGAGCGGCAATCTGAGAATCGATCGAAACGTACAACATTAATGACAATAACGTTTTATCGCTCGCAGGTGAGAAGCGATTGCCATTGCCGCGATGCAAGGTCCAACTTTGAATTACGTTTGGCCAATTTTCCAACGTTTATGGCCATCTTACTTTTTGATGCATTCTCCGGAACCTACTAAAATGCGGTAAATTTCTCACTAATCTTTGATATAGAAAATCTCAGATTTTTAAAATGTCTTGTATAAAAAAATATTTAACAAATAATATTTCACATTTTATCTATTATCAAATTAAAATAAAGTGAACTAATCGTTTTTAAATATCATTATTACATAAATCATGAAATAGGTGTAGCTGATTTAATTTGATTTGATACGATGCCTGGTCTGGATAATTTAAAAATTAAGATGCGGGCGACTTGTCGCAGTTGTCTTAAAAGTTCAGACTAATTATATCAAGTCTCGCATGTTGGCATGTTAAAAATGGCAATTATAATATTATTTAAGGACGGTAACAAATTTTGATAAAACTTGTAACTGCCAATGGATTAAAATTTAAAAATGTAAACATGTGGAAAATGTAACCAAAAATACCTCGAGATTGACAAATAGTCCTTGGGGCACCACATGTGAATCATTTATTTATATAAATACTTACTTGTAAAATCTCACTATTTTCAAACCATGCAAAACATGATGACGTGTTAGTTCAGTCGTAAAATATAACGATACTTAATTATTATATTTTGTCCAGTACTATATTTTGCCACTATGGCAAGCTTTACGGTGGCGTCCCTGCGTAGATCTGAAGTAGAAAGCAATTCCTCAAATCCCATTACGTATAAAGGACACGAAGCGATGTGAAAATCGTACCTTTACATACAAATAACATACACATAAACTTCAAGTATCAAACATGAAATCTTTACGGCGCTAAACTCTTGAGCATTTAAATTATTATACCTACTCTTTCCATGTATGCCAAAATTTCAGATGATTATATATAATGTTCATTCTTATACAATTTTGTATTACATCTAGTTTTTTTTTAGATTTATTTATAATCATGTCCTTGTTTTTTCGTACAAGGTGGTTGATAGTAATTTTGAACAATCACAAACACCCAAACTTTGAGAAAAACACATAAATATTTTGTCCTGACCGGGAATCGAACCCAGAACTCTCGGGCGGAAGGCAAGCGACTTACGCACTGCACCACGAAAGCTGCCTATTACAGCTTATTGTTAGATAAAATTTATATTTAAGAATCTTGCACAATGTCGTTCCACAAAATGTATCAAAATAATGTGGATGCAATCACAAATAAAATATATTATATTAGGTATGTGTAAAAATATAATTTATCTGCCGAATAATTAATGGCAGCCAGGTTAAATTAAATATGTAACAATCATATGGGATACTTAGAACACATACACCGTATTATTTCATACGGCAGGAGTCATACATGAAATTTCGATGCATTATTTCAATGATAGTGCACTTACAGGCTTTTCATATTCGTTTACTGAATTTTCGGTAAAAGCTTTCCCGGCTTTCCCGAACAACTGCATTCGTTTCCAAACACGTAAACAGTTTCCGGCACGAGGTGAAAAATACCCCAAGCGCCTTCTCGGCCACTTTACTCTATAAATAATTCCTAGCACAGAGAGCAAGTGCACATCACGCCTTCACAATGTTACGTTACATACGCTACTTCTACCCCGGAGGAATCCTGACGTCTCGGTTCATAATTTTACTTCTGTTCAGTGTCAGTCATTTATTTATCAAGTTATGACTGTCTGGATTGCACTTACGTGACTTTGCGAATCAAAGAGTTTATAGTGTTATGTTATGACATCTTTTGTTGTTTCGGCAATTTACGAGCATATTCATGAAGTAACAAGTACAAACTGGGGTGTAATTAATGTTCCTCTAATTTTATGTTAAGCTTGTATTCAAACGATGAATACTGTCACAAGTTTAAGTTATTATTTGACAATCGCATTTTACGCAATTAAAAAGTGAAATCGTTTTAAAAAATATGTTTCAAAAAAAATATTTCCTCATTTAATATGCCGTCATCTACTTACTTGGTTTTTCATCCACCACCCGCCACGTCTCCACGCCCGTTATGCAGGCGTATACCGTGGCGTAACGAACGATGTTCGCTGTTCAAATGTGTGCCGAAAGTGTCCCAGGAGCAACTTCCCAAGACCTTGGTTGGCGTGCACTGGAGTGTGCGTGATCCCTGCCTCCATATAATCTCAGTGAGAAAGTTCTCTCAATTCTCGATGAGAAAAGACCTTCTCGCTCGCCGTATAATGCCCCATCTACTTACTAATAAATATTTTTCTAGTTGAATCGATAAGTGTGATTGTGATTACGGTATCAGAATAAGTTAAATAACATTTTAATACATTAGGTACCTAGCTGTTAATATTTAATTATTAATTTATCAAAGATTACATTAACCTTATTTTATTTAATTATCACTGATGAGTCTGAAAATATCCTCCATCTACATTTATGATAAATTTATGATGAGTTTATCATTAACAAAGTTAATTTTTTAAAGAACTTTGGGGATCAAAATTATGGAGCACCTGACCGCGCTAAATTTTAATATAATATATACAGAATTTAAAGCCTCGTTAGCAGTTAAAAAAGATATACCACATACATAATAATATATAGAGTTGAAGTTCGCTTAAAGTTATAATTATAAAGGTACGAAACATGTATTATAATTATGATTGGCATCTGAATAAACAAAACGTTCTAATATGAAAAAAAATACTCATTATTTTGATTGTTTCGCAAAATATTTAACCTCAGTTTCACCTTCAGTAGAACAGACCTATTACAGCTATTATTACCTTATTATTGTTTACTTGAATTCGTTAAATGGTTTCCATTATACGAAACTAATTATAATCAAATTCAAATCGGCATACATTTAAATAAAATATACATATTCTGTCCCGTTTTATCGCAAGCGCCGTTGAAAAGGCAGCATCCGATCAGATAGCGTTTGCAAATGTCGATTTTATACCTACACACCGAATTCGTCGAATAAAACGCGACCATCTTCGTATTGGATCCGTATTTAGATAGCGGTTTTTGATCGTTACGTTTTGATATTTAATGGGGGTGTTTCGCAGCGGTCATGAATAAGGCTATAATACATTTTTACGAGAGCACTTTTCCCTCAAAGATGCGGGAATGTTACTTCATAAACGGAAATCGCACACCTTTTAAGGATATTTACGATATTTTGCATTTCTCACTCTAACTCAGCCAGCTAATAATATAAAATGTACCAATGCCAGAGACTTGCTAACCACAGGCAGAAATATTGTCATTTTTTATATTATGACGTAGTATAAATATCACACACACATTACGATGAGGTTTTACAGTTTTGTGTACGAAACATGACATGTTGAAGGGGCGCCGAATAAAAGAAAGTGAGTCAATAAGCTAGATGTAAATACAAACACCAATATCACAAAAATATCCATATTAGTCTTGCTTAATTTCTTAATTACAATGCGCGTATTCATAGTTAACTTGTTCCTCTATAGTTCCTCGAGTTTTTGTAACGCGGTGGCATCAACTTACCTATATGATTCGGCGGAGACATCGATTCATAAAACTCCGAGACTCCAAATACTACGGGTAGCAAGCACGCGTTGAGCGAACGGCATTTGGTTCTCACCAAATACAGTGTTGATTTCTACGTGACTTTAAGTTGGCTGAATGCAAATCCTGAAAAGACTGACATCAAGTATTTAAGCTTGGTCATCTACTCGACACAGGATACTAACACGTATTTCGATGTTCTCACTAACTTACCGAACCAATACAGTTTTAATACAACCCCTATTCTTGTTATTCCGGTTCAAAAGAACCATAACATTCGAATGGCCGTTCCTTGCATGAAAATATATTTTTTTATGTTTTATACTTATACATTATCTCGAGTGCAGCCTACTGCGATCAGTAAATCGTGAATTTTTGGTCTTCGATATCGGAGACGCTTTGTCATGATTGTCATGGCGCTTGGACTATCACAAATTGTTACATACGTGACCAACTAGCATTCAGCGCTTTTCTGATAATTTAAAAATTTCGATACCAATCACTCAAGTATTCAAAGATATTCGTTGCATCCGTCGATAAAGTCACGATATATAAAAAGTCACCAAATTTTGATTAAATTTATATTTTACTTTATTGTGCACATTTTGCTTTTGTATACCACCAGATAAACGTCACATAATTAATATTTGTATCGTTCTTTTATCGTTACGGTACCATTGTAACTTTAATATCAATAGTTTTAACGCTTTCAATATTATCTAATTTTATACAGTAGGTACTATCTTACCAACTAGGCCGAGCATATTTATTCTATCCAGTCGACAAGTCACTGGAACTACGCTATTTTTTAAGTATCTACCAAAATCCAAAAATCGGCTAAGTTTCGAAAACATTATTCACACATGCACATATTTATATGAAATAACCCAACTACTTATATCGTATTTATGGCATTCACAAAATATTATATGTATCCCTTTTTTAACACTTGTACATTGATTTTTGTAAAAGAAATAATACAAGAAAACTTTTGGAAGAAACCACACAAATCGATATGATTGTAAACTCAGATTTGGGGTGCCTACTGCTTAGCTACAAATATGAAAATAAAGCCATACATTTTTATTGGTGAACCAGTAGTATTATACTAGTCATAAAAGTTTATAACACAACATTGAAATTTTGTGAAAAATGGTACAAAAATTTTAATTCCATTTATTAGTTATTACTTTTTTTAGTTAACTTACTCATGCACCCGTTGTTAGACTATAGAATTTTATTTTATATGACTAATTTTCCATATTTCTAGACTATTATATATCAAATTATGTGAAATTACTCCAGTGCAAAAAGGCGGAAAATATAAAACTGTCAGCTTTTATTGATACATTGTATACAAATCAAATTCTTCTCGGTGTGTAGTCAATCTCTATTTTGAATGCGACGATATTATGTGCGTTGGATTTATGGAGATTTTTTCAGATATTATAAAAATCTCTTCCACCTTTCCTCTCATCTCTATATATTGCATATCTTGGTCTACTTTTTGAAGATATTGTATCACTTGGGATGCCAGTGGATGACTAGATTTGTGTAGTTTTAGAACTATGTGGCATGCCCATTTCTCCCAAATTATTTGCAAACTCTACTGCATTACATACCCTTACTAATTGCTATGTTATCCTTGTAATTAGTAGTCTACCGAAAAATGAGTGGTATCCATTTCCTCGGTCACATTACAAATGAAAAAATATAAATATGTTGGAACAAAAAACTTATTGAATGAAAAAATAATAGGTGCGTGTGTGGACCTATCTGCAACTTTCCCTTTAATTTGATATCTTGAATATATAACTTCACATTTACCAAAAAAATGAAACCTGAATTATGCATGGTCTTCTGCGCAGTGTTTTAACAATATTATCACGTCTATGACAATAATTATTGTACAAAACAAACCGTTTATGTCATTCGCATCACGCACCGCAAAATAAATATTAATTACATTATATATGCTTACCTATTATATTGTAGTGGTTCCTTAAAATATTGGGAACATTGTGCAAAGGATAAAATAAAAATATTGAAAGGCTTTACAAGTCTCTATGGCCATTTATTAGTTATTAATTGTGAAAACGCAAGAGTCTCCTGGCAGTAAAGTTGTAAACTTGAAAACAATGATGATGAAATTAAACTCATAACCATTATAAAGGGACTTTATGTAATCTTTTTCTGTTATTTTATATGAGGTACCTTCTTAAATTTATAGGATGCCAATACATAGAATTTAGATATTTTTTCGTACTTACACCATTTGATGTGCTCTCCTTCTAGTTTATAATATTTTAGCTCTGGTAATACTTACAAATGTTATATTAAATAACCCAAACAAACATTTGTAGGTTCATTGATATTCGTCAATGAAACAATTACTTACAAATGCAAACGCAAATGAAAAACTGTGCACGCCATCAAACGAGAATACACATTCGTTTTATTTACCATTCAAACAACATTCGGTCAGTCTATATTTCCGGTCGCCATTATTTGACGACGCCATTTGTTTCTTGAACCGCCATTTTGCAAAATGTCGACAACTTAATTATTGATATTAGTGTTCAAGAAAATATGTAGCTCCGACAATTCATCAACGGCAAATATAATAAACTATTAAACGAACATTTTAACACCTCAGGTCCAAATGCAAAGATGTCAAAGCTATGTAAAACTACCCAATTATGAAACATTATGCTTAGATTCTGATGTCAGTTCAGCAAAATAATCAATAGTTATGGCAACGTCGCTTTTTATGACCGCAAGAGCAACAATTTCATTAAATTTGTAATTTAATTTAAGAAATTAATAATAAATCTGGTGTTCTTCGTATGAGGTGTAGGTATATGAGATATACAAAAAATATGTATGTTCAATATTCTACGTCACATTCTTTAAAAATCTGTATTATCCATTGAATACAATTAGGTAGTTGAATAAATTACAAAAGATGGTCGTCAATAATAACGGAGCTTAAAAAACACATAGGATGTATAGTTGTTAAAAAAATTACATAATTAGTACTGTATAGATTTTTATATTAGTAAATCATTTGCTCGGAATGCGATAGATAGAAATCGGGAGCATCAGTTGTTTGTTCTCCCGAGGAGCAGAACTAACCTGCCATTAGTGATGCCAATTGGTAGAGCAATAACTCTGTTCAACCAAATTGCTTCAGATGTTGATATATTCCATCTACGTGAGAATGAGTATAGGTGGACGTTATTTTATAAATTCTTAAAATAGGGTCTGCTTAACTCATCCGGTGTACTTCCTTTTACCTATATACTTCATATTTTTTGTATTTACACATTTATACTATAGAATAACTTAATATTGCATAATTACAATATTACATAATACTTTTTTAATAATATTTATTTGTTTCTAAATGTCATGTTGTGAACGTCTTAAACTTATAATTTGTAATGTCCACAATATGTAAAATAAATTTAAATTGAAATTGAAATTGAAATTGAAAGTCCCAGTACAAATTTTTGTCAAACATATTTTTTTCCAATATGGTGTTTTTGAGGTATTTCAAATCATGTATGTAATAATCATGCGACAATACATAAATGCCATGTCATTTATGAATCATAAACACGATGAATTGTTATTAAAATAATTATATATTTTACGGGCTGTTTGAATCCACCCTTGCCTCTGGTAGAACAGTATCTAAAAATATGTCAGTATTTCCACATACTGTGTACTGCAAAAGAGGCGAAGAAGACCATTCTAAAACAGTGAAGTATGCTTAGTCGCAAACTGAGCTGAAACACCATCAACGTGGAATAAAACATATTAGGAGCACAGATAAACGAGAAGATAAATTCTTACGACGAATCGTCATAGGATATGCAATAAAGCGATTGAATATATCAAGTCCGCAATATATGGTCTGTTTCATGCCGATTTATATGAATAAATAAACTTCACGAAGCCACGCGATCCCCTCTAAAATATCGGTAATACCGCTTTCCTTATGTTTCATTAATTCACTCGGTCGTATCATTCTGTTTATAAAGAAATTAAAATAACAAGATGGGGTCATATATTATTATCATATGCGGACATTTGAGGACAACAATAAATATATGTGTATTATTAATGATCCGTGATTCCGGCAAATTTAAATATTAAATATTAAACTGCCATTAGCTGCAATGATTTTCAGATTATTTTATTAGCAACAGAATAAGTTAGTAGTCTTTTATTTATAAGAGAAAATTATTATTTTTACGAAATATAATAATGATACAGAACGTCTCTTCAATGATGCATTCATTTGACGGCTCTCGTAGTCCAATGCAGTGGCTACTGGTGCAATTTTCAGTGTGGCTACAAATCTTACAATACATTCATGTGATTTTATTGAAGCATGCTGTTTCCGTGAATTTTTCACTGCTACTACTACATACTACACTATACAGAGAAAAATAAACATACGTTATACAAAATCAATAATATTCATAGAAAATTTTTATATAATGTTAACAATAATAAGTAGGCTACTTAAATGTAAAAAGAAATTTAATTTCAATTTTAACTTAACGTTTTAGCGATCCGGGTTTTCTCGTGCATCTTCATACTCAATGTACCTTTGTATCACCTATGGAACTTATACATAATGACAGTTACAGTGCTAAATTAACTAATTAAAAAATCTTTAAAATCGCATTCTTCATAAGTACATATACTAAAGATGCATATTGAATTTATAAAAAGTTTTTAACGTTTTTTTTAATTATTAGGCAGTCGGTGGATTTTGATTTTTTGAGCAATGTGGAGGCGTCCTTACGCGCAAAATCGTAGACTCACCTATATGTGTCTAATAAAATATTATCAATAGTGGCATTCTATTGCCTGATTACCAACATGGAACGACAGTGATACTTTTTAAGTGTCGACTCTATGCGAAATTAGCCAAAAGCCTATTCTATATGTGATAAATCAATAGGTACTATGAATTCTCTCATTTAATAATAATGTTATTGTTAACGTCAAGAGATGAAGTGAAAGGCTAGTGTATAATGTGGGAATGGGGCAGTTTGTAAATCAAATCACTTCAAGCGTGGTCCCTAATTCCTATTGATAAAATATATTTTTAAAAATGTCCTCAATTACTACCAGTTAAACACTGAATAAATAATGCTGAAATATTGGCGTTTTCCATTTTTTGTGTGGAGTGGAATACTAGACATTAAGAGGCTGGCAACAACTACTAAGAGTGTCCTGGACAGAACATAGAACCAGTGCCTTGATACTGCAAGACCTCCGCATCAGCGAAAGACTGTCCTCTGTATGCCTGCATCGTATTTTTTTATTATACTCTTCGCCGTGACTCAGAAAGCCTCGAAATTGTATTTGTGAGTAGATGGTGATCCTAATAGAATATAGTATTCAAGTGAAGGAATTAATGAGAAAATCGATATCCACCATAAGGTTGCTGAGGATAGAGATAATTGAAGAAGGCTGATCGAAAATATCATAATACACATTTTGGAGTGACCACAATCCTCAGTTACGATGGGGAAGAAGAAAAATGCTGAATTCTTTTAAAAAACAAGTATAAATTTCTTTAGCATATTTTACAAAAGCAGTCTATGCTTTAAATTCTACTACAAAATACATTAAAGTGATAAAACTATACATAGCTTTAAAAAGTTTTACCTATGGTGAAAGAATAGCGAAAGGATAGTCATAAACACTGCGAGTATTTTATGTTTTTTTTTTTTATAAATGTATTAAAAAAGCTCCGAAGATTTATTGTACGTATATTTAGACGCATTGTATGTTTGATTATCGAAAAAACGTGCTAGTTGATTTTTTAATATTATTATAATTTTATGAAGATATTTTTATCGAATTACATTTAAATTTAATGTGATTCATTGGGGAATGGGACGATTTGGCACCGCGAACTGGCCTCCGCCGATTGGCCTCCGGTAATTGGCCGCCGGTACAATCGGACGCCGGCCCAATTGGACGCCGACCCAATTCGACGCCGACCCAACTGGCCTCCGGGAGATTGGACGCCGCACAGTTGAATTAAATGCGCAAAGGAATAGACGTACGTTACGATTTGTTGGAGTAAATAAGCAAGTCAGTTTAATATGCTTCTATCTTCTCAGTGGTGTACCTTATACATTTCGCGCTTGACACATTTTTAATATAGATTGAGAAAAATTATTATGCCTGATGATGTTTATTAAAAGAAAATAATTCTTCCCTCGCTAAAACTTAAAGATGTGCATAATCAATTAATTTATTGTCTATACATGGGTACTTATTTATATTTACAACAAATATTAAAAATAATGTTAGATGTTAGAATGAAAATTACATTATATTTCAGCGTTTTATCGACTTAATAAATAAAGCTTAAATATGTATATTATTATGCATAAATGCGTATTTTAAGATAGTATGAAATTACAAACAAAATATTAAGTAAGTTATCTGCTAAGTATAAATGTTTCAGTAGTTTGATTGATAAACTACTTAGGTACTGGGTGCCGGACGAAATCCGGAAGGCCGAAATCCCGAATGCTGAAATCCCGAATGGCCGAAATCCTGAAAAATGAAAAAATACAAACATCAATAATTGCGCAATCGTGAGCGCAATTTTTGTAAGAGAGACAAATTCCATTTTTTCGGAAAATGGGTTTTTCTGATTGCGCAATTTTTTTCAGGAGAGACCATTTTGTAGAACGAACGGATTTTGTGTATCTCGCAAAAATTGCGCAATTCACGATTGCGCAATTATTGATGTTTGTATTTTTCATTTTTTTTATATTTCCACAAAAATGGGTTTTTGTGTCTCTTGCAAAAATTGCGCAATTATTGATGTTTGTATTTTTTTTATTTTTCGGGATTTCGGCCTTCGGTATTCCGGCCATTCGGGATTTCAGCGTTCGGGATTTCGATATTCGGGTTTTCGGCTTTTGGGATTTAGGCTTTCGGGATTTCGGCCTTCGAGATTTCATCCGGCACCCAGTACCTAAGTAGTTTATCAAACTACTAAAACATTTATACTTAGCAGATAACTTACTTAATATTTTGTTTGTAATTTCATACTATCTTAAAATACGCATTTATGCATAATAATATACATGTTTAAGCTTTATTATAATATTAAGTCGATAAAACGCTGAAATATAATGTAATTTTCATTCTAACATCTAACATTATTTTTAATATTTGTTGTAAATATAAATAAGTACCCATGTATAGACAATAAATTAATTGATTATGCACATCTTTAAGTTTTAGCGAGGGAAGAATTATTTTCTTTTAATAAACATCATACGGCATAATAATTTTTCTCAATCTATATTAAAAATGTGTCAAGCGCGAAATGTATAAGGTACGACTACTGAGAAGATAGAAGCATATTAAACTGACTTGCTTATTTACTCCAACAAATCGTAACGTACGTCTATTCCTTTGTGCATTTAATTCAACTGTGCGGCGTCCAATCTCCCGGAGGCCAGTTGGGTCGGCGTCGAATTGGGTCGGCGTCGAATTGGGCCGGCGTCCGATTGTACCGGCGGCCAATTACCGGAGGCCAATCGGCGGAGGCCAGTTCGCGGTGCCAAATCGTCCTAGACCCGATTCATTGACTCACTTAACGTTAGGTTTCTTTAAAAATGAAAATAAAAATTCCTTAACATGCCTTTAATATGTATTTTTTCCATTCGGTGGTATTCTTTTTTGTTTTGTCGTGAATACTCTAAGATACTTTTCATGTCAATAATAATTCACAACCAACAATACAGACATATTGACTAATGGCATATTGCAGTTATCTAATACATACTCACTTTTATTGTACCAACACAATTGAATTCGAATGAAATCCGTACATTAGTAAAGATTAATTGAATTAGTTGGAAATCCACGCAGCAAAAAAGTCAACGAAATAATTTTATTTTTGCAATATCATATGAATCGCAGAAACTTTTGGACATTCTTTTTTCAAAAGCTTTCAAATCTAGATGTAATTTATTTAGACAAGTCACTTTTTGACATACTTACGTGTATAATAATAAAAATATTTTTTAAGCATTTAAATGTAGATTCTACTTATATTATGAATATTATGAAAGTATTTTAATTCCATGTGTGCGACAATTTTAAATTATCAAAAATATTAATATTAGAATCTGGACATCATAATATATTTATCAAAAAAAATCTTATTTAACGTCTTTATAGTAGTTTATATATTATGTAGTGGTGTTCGTACATACCGGGTCTCGAAAATAATTTCCCGGATCGCAACACATTGTCCACAAAATGCATGGGTAGCTTATTTCGTTCATATGAAAATGCATTTTATTATTTTATTTACAAAATGTTAGTGGTATGTATTCAGTTAATAAGAAAAGGCTTGTTTATTTTAGCCTTGTATTAATTATTTCAATTATTGTATGCATTTATAGTACGGTGCGTTTTATACAAACTAATTGAATAAATTAAAACCGCCACTGATGATATTATGAGTAAAAATAATTCACCTATGACGATGGCGTATTTACTATGACCAGCATTGAAAATGTGTAATTATTTCGATTAACTTTTGCTATTAGCGTTTTTTTCTAATTACGACTAAATGTTTTTACAATACTCTGAAGCGCTTTCTAAATTGCGTTACTTATTGGCAATCGGCTTTTGTAATTTAAATCAAAGTACATATTGAATTACCCTAATTACCATCCGGTTTCATGACCTTTCCAAATTTTTGTTATAACGTAATTACACTTATTAATATGTAATTTAATAATACATATATATATATTTTATTCAACGAATATTTATACTGTTGGGTGTAGATTTTTTCTATTGGTTATATATTTCTAAGAAGTGTTTTCAAATTATATATGTATGTTCAATAAAATAATGTTACATTCTTAAATCTTTT
Source organism: Rhyacophila brunnea (assembly GCF_057557595.1). Lineage (NCBI taxonomy): Eukaryota > Metazoa > Arthropoda > Insecta > Trichoptera > Rhyacophilidae > Rhyacophila > Rhyacophila brunnea. The sequence continues at coordinate 29,062,842 of NW_028233350.1, forward strand.
GAATTGTTCGTGGAATAAAATAAATAGTTTATTTAATATTTGATTATTGCAACTCGTCCTACTCCAGCCGACAGATCGAGGCATACCAAAGGCTAAAGCTCCGCTACGATGCGTTTCACTGTGTACATAGACGATAACAATAAGTTTAATATCTTGTTTTGTAAATTGCAATGAGATCAGCCATCAAAAAAGTATTAGAAAACATGGCGTGAGTTTATTAAATACTGGCATAGATGCATAAAAAAATACGCCATCTTGTATTATCTAATGTTGTTAGAACCTAAACTACGAAGCGTGCATACGATATGTTTCCTGAGTACAACCTAGTTCAACAATAAGTAGATAAAGGTAAATGTTAGTGTCTACAAAAAAATACTTTTCTCTGTACTAGAAAAGCTTTCTGTAAATTTATTCTTATGAATAAAACACGTACGAGATGGTCTGTGAAGGAACAACACTCACAATGGCGTACTATTGAATTGTTGGGAGCGTACTCATTTTTACTATTTTATCAACATATTATAACACTCCTCGAAAATTGCACACATACATATCAATATGGAATATGTGCAATTGATTTCTTAAAAAACAAAGTATATCATAATTATTATATTAAATTAATAAATTATGTAATGAACACAGTTGTTTTCCAATATTATGAAGACTTAAGGGGGAACATGCTCAGCGTAGGTCAAAATGGAGCTTTTATTGCATTTTAAAAGCATGACCCTGGACATTCCTTAAACGTTGTAGATAATCTTTTTATATAATTTTGAAGCCTTATTATCCTTTATATTTATTTTAAACATTTGATGACTGCATAAAGTATTTTTATTACATAAAATAGTATTCTTTTAAACTTCTCGCTCTAATGTTTTAGGATATTGTCATATTTCAGTACATTCATGTGCAGTGGTGTTAAGATTTTTAACATTTATTAATTTTTAAATGCATTTATAAAACCATTAGTATAATTTATATTGACATTATTATAGTGAAATATTTACGATAAAAAATTATATTGATAATCTCTGTGATCCCAAATTTGACAAGAATTAGGCATTTTATTATTCAAAAAATTGGCAAGATTAACTCGTTTTAAGATAATTCTAAAGATACTTATTATAAACTATGTTTTTAACCATTCAAGTGTGATAAACATCCCACGAATAATGATTGCTTTATAATAATTATTGACCTAAGAATAAGATAGTGTTTTTTTGAAATATATCACTCGGCCGTAGCCATAAATTGACAAACTATAATTGAAGTAGGGAGTAAAATGGTGTTAACGCGCGTGTTTGAATATGTACCGTTTAAAAAAATAGGTTAGGTATCTGTTAGGTGCATGTACTGAAATATGACTATAATCTAAAACATTAGAGCGAGAGGTTTAAAATAATACTATTTTATGTAATAAAAATACTTTATGCAGTCATCAAATGTTTAAAATAAATATAAAGGATAATAAGGCTTCAAAATTATATAAATAAATTATCTACAACGTTTAAGGAATGACCAAGATCATGCTTTGAAAATGTAATAAAACCTTTATTTTGACCTGCGCTGATTATGGCCGCCCTTAACAAATTGTTCTCTGTTTCTTGTGTATAAAACAACTTTTAAAAATATTGATTACTATACTAGTTGGTTATTTTTAATATATATTTTCATCTCTAATATAAATAAACTTCAGAATCATTTCAGTCTTATTTTAAATGGGCAGATAAAATATGTAATTTATGTATAATTTTTATAAAGTAAAAAACATTGCATCAGTTGTTACTCATCATTGAAGATAGTATTTTTCATGACGTACACAGTGCAGTTTATATTATTTTTCAGTTATCCCTGGATACATCTGAGCATAATATTACCAACTCCGATGAAGATCCTGTCACATTCTTGAATTCATTTGTATAAATCCTCCATTACTGTTTACGATACCAATCATGACCAGTCTCCCCATTCATCGATATTTTTCAAAACATATGTTTCTAATAAATATGTTTATGAAATATTCCAAATTATATTGTGTATCGTTTTGCTTAATGTCCATCGTGCAAATAATATATTGACCGTAAAGTTATCAAAATTGAATTGATTATATATTATGTAAACAACGTAAGTTTAAAAACACTATTTACACTTCAGACAGTATATTAAACGGTGAGTAATTATATTTTTTGAGAGATATCATAATTATTAACCTTTTTCTTAAGTGTAAATTTGTATTAAGGAAATTACTGTCATCTACGCTCATTGTTCTTGAACATTGACACGTAGCGCTCCACTGAATCGAAAAAAGATATATTGCCGATAGGCCTGAGAAAGAGGAAGCCTGGAGTAATTTACGATTCTCTATAGTCCCGTTTAAGTTAGCTTATTCACACAAAAATGAGGATTACATTATATCTAAAGCGTGCAAAGAAGCATTTTATATTTTATAGTAATACATCTGTATGGAAAGCAGCAACAGTTTTCCTACACTCCACATTACCCGTAGTGTTATCTGGTTTGTGGGATACAAAAAAATATGTAGCGGTATGTAAATTTAATCGTCTAACCTGAATTGATGTAACCTTCTTTAAAGATAGTTTTATATGCATTACAGTTTTCTATGGCTATCTCGCATATAAACATTGTTTCTGTGCGCTTTCTACAGCGCATGAAGTACACTTCCGTAATGTACAATCTTTAAGTATTGTCTTTGGAATATCAAATATTTATCTTTAGTACCAAAATAGTATAAAAACAAGCGTTCGTTTTAATTTTAGTATATACCGTACCTAGAGAAAGTAGAGAATCGACTATTAAATCAATTCTAACAACTCGGCAAGTATACATTATGTTCAATAATAGTTATTTTGAATATTATAATTTTCAAAAATAGACAATTGTAATAAGATAAAATAACATACGTATTTGTATAACTGGTAACGTTAATTAATAATTTTAAGATTCACTATCTACTACCAATTAAACTACTTTCAAAACATTCTAGAAACATCTTCAAGTATTATAATGTAAAAATAATCTATTTTTACATTATAATATTATTAATTGTTTTATTTAAATAAATGTAGTAATGCACAGAATACCTGCTTTTAAATCTTTTGGTTACTGGTTTAAATCACTCGGTTAGATTAAATTCACATGCCATTTTTGTCTGTTCTAAGCAAACATCTTATTAGTGCCTATATACCTAGTATGTCTTGAAGCAACAGATAACGTATACATAATAATATATTACCTTTAATTATCTATCAATATAATATAGAGTTCACTGTGGAATATAATAATAGCAACATATTAATATATACATAAATATTTCATTCAAATAAGTTTATGGTCACAAAGTGTATTTGTAACATGCGCCTAGATATTATAATACGAAGAGTGTAAATAATGTATCCCATAAATATACAAAAAGTATCCACTTATTGTGTAATTTATTCACCTAGCTTTATCGTGCAGTCATCTGAAGTAGCGTCAATGTATTGATATAACCTGAGCCCACTTTTTCCCTGCTTAAAAACGAACTAGTGTAGCTTTTCCACACAGATCCAAACCCTCCATTACGTAGGTACATAAATAATATACGGCTTATTTCTTGAAAAATATATTTAAATTTATACCTAACAATTTATTTACTGCAAGATATCGTAGAATACTATATTTGCACCGTAATTATTTATGAAGTAGCAATGAACAGTCAAAAACAAAATTGGGTAAATTTCGATTTTGACTGTTACAAAAAAGGACTATGGAGTTTTGGTGCAAATTTGGCTTATATTATATTATGTGGCTATGGTCCACTTCATATTCATGTCACGTACACTTCTGTTCTTTATTATAGATTGATTTATTTGTTTTTTTTATCCGCGTTATATCTAATATGCAATTTTCTATACCTTTCTCCGCAATTCTTAATTGTTGGAAATATATACTCAAGCGTCAATTACATTGAGCTACTTTACGAGCTGTTCGTTGGCGAATTTAATTGCGGGTGATTCAGCTACTGCGATTATGATGATGACACACAAAACTTTCCATTCGCTGAGAAGCCACAACCACAAGCCAGCGACTATTTTGACAGAACGTAGTTCGTTTTTTTACCGGGAGGTTGCTACTGCACTCTACTGCGCAGACGCAGTAGGCCCACACGCCGGCGTGTAGCGTGTAAAGTTGACCGGCTTTCAACTTTTTCTCGGTAGAGTGCTTAAAATCTGCTTGTTAGCTTGTTCGATGATTACACTGGGCGACTTTACAGGCAGACTCTAAATTCGCCAACAAACAGCTCGTAAATTAGCTCAATGTAATTGACGCTTTAGATGAATATGGATAATTTTTATGACTATAATAAAACATATAAAATTTTCCTGAAAGCTGAATACTTTTACTTTAATATGAATGCATTTTTTTATTTTTCTTGTCAATAGGGAAAAAGTAATAGAAAACATTCAACTGCCAACACTGACCTAAGACCATACAGTTATAACTGCGAAGTAAATTGGATCACTGGTATTGAACACAGACGTTTGACGGACGTGACTCTGGCAAAATATACGTACCTTTCCCAGGTGGGAAGCGATTTTCCGGCATCCGCTTGCATCACAACTCCGCCGGCTAAGTTCACGCCGCCAAACTTAACACCAACTTGTCAGAACAAATAACTAAAAAGTGTCTGGAGTGAAGCTAACTTCGTGATGATTGCCAGTGGCGTGGCAATATTTCCCTTCATAAATTGTCTACAATCCTTCAATTGGCTTTAAATAATTATAATAACAATGAATTTACCGGTTTCAATATAATATTTATGATTATTTAATACCGTAATACGGGGTTTTTTTAATGAGTTTATAGCCTGTTAGCTACGTCATCATCTTTGGTATTACAACCCAATGTGGATCTTGGCTGCCACCATAAATCGTCTCTATCCCTTCTGTATACCGCAAGCTCCACCGCCTTAGCTTCAAGGATACTGCGTCTCAGCCCTGGACTTCCAACACTCTTTTTCCGTTCTAGTCTGGCGAAGAGGAGTTTTTTTTGTTGGTTGGGGTTTTTTTTATCCTTGACACATAACTTTTCCAACGACTTCACTTCACCTTCACATGTGATACGGCGGGGGGATCATCATACAATGCGTACATTTTGTGATCGTATCTTCCTCGAATACGACTCCGAAGACCCTTCTCAGTATTCCTTTCAACAATGTCCATTTTCTTTTTGATGATTGATTTGAGGCTCAGCATTACCCATAGGTAATAAATACAGATAATATGCTTCAGAATTTTATCGTGTAATATTTAAATAACTTGAGCACGCCTATCAGATAATAATGTCAATGTTCAAACGCTAAACGCTCATTTAAAACCAATATATACGTCTGTTAGCTGAGACTCAATCCAACTTTTCCGCCAGGTGCTCTTTTGTTTTAATTCTCTGCGCTCATTTGTTTTTGCTTCCTGATTGCCATTCGATTTTCAAATTTAAATGACTAATCGCTTATCTTTTTTCTGGTCAAAATTATGTAATACTTATTGATAAATTGTTTATGGAACAGATCTACTATTTATAAATTCAATGTAATGGTACCGGTATACGATAATAATTTAATGTTTCCTGGTGAACGGCATACAATGGAGAAAATGTTATTACAAACATGTGAAAATCAAAACCCTCTTCATCAATCTTTATTCTTAAAATAATTTAATTATTTAATCAAATACCAAATATCAACTGATCTTAGTGTAATTTGGCTTCTCGTATTATAGCTATTTTAGTGTGCCATTGTATTCAAAATTAATGATTCAGTTGGAACTGCGCAGAATGATGAATTTCATTCTGCCAAATATTTTTAAGTAAGATGGATTAAGTATAATTCGTTTTTATGACTTATTCACATTGGCAACATATTCTTGTTTACCCATGGGAGCAATGGAACTTTTCATTGAATGTTTTCAATTTATCACTTTCAACGTTTGAATTATTTTTAAATTAAGAAACAAAATAAAAATACAAAAGTGAGCCAATAAAAACAACAATCTAAAAACACAATAAAAATGTTATATTCCATCCCTGTAAAAAGTACCAGGTGGTTAAAAACAGTGAATCATAATATAATGTTTTAACTTATTCACTGAAAAAAATATATGTGTTTTTTGTTATAACGTTGATTAGCAGTTTTTATTTTTGCACCAAATTTATATTCCACTATTATTGCACCCAGTCTATGGGCATTTAATGAGAACTATTCACCTATTATTTACAAATAAAACGTTATCTAGTCCTTCACTGTATTTTTGACATAATGTTTATTTTATATTACTCGATAATACAATATAAATCAGAACCAGACTGTCGTATGTCCAATTTTTACAAGTACAGATTTGTACCCTAAAGTACCTATCATATGGCAGGCCCAATTCACATTCCAAGTCAATTCATAGCAGAAACCCGAAATTATAAAAACAATATAGTCGTAAATACAGTCACATTAAGAGCATGAAAAATCTTGAATTGCATTTTTTTGATACTGTTATTTATTGAGAGAATGTAATCTGGCTCTCAGGCACAGAAATATTTTATCGACCGTTAGTGGCTATGGTTAAAATGATGCTATGTGATGTCATAAAAAATCACAGTATTGTTCTTGGTCCATTAGGTTCTGACATCTTATGATCACTATATAATACTATCAAATTTTGGATCAGTTTTCTCCATCTTTCCAAGCTTTGTAGTGAATGCTTGAATAAATGAGTGAGTAAATTCTTTCATCTGGTTACTCTACTTCATCGGAGTTCGCACTTTGCCTCTTTTATCGGGCATTCTTTCCAACACAATTGATCTTTCGAGGTTTACTGGGCCTCGAGTCTCGACAAATAGATTGTATGTAGAATTTTATAATATGACGTTGGCACACGCATTACACATTTCAAAAAATTTAATACAGTTATGAAAAATATTGTGGGAGAACTAACACAATCACTGCTGACCTGTTAATTAATTTTAATTACCACAATATTATCTAATGGCCAGGTAACGCAAACGCAAACGCGCCATTCGCGGTGTCACCGCTAAATGACTTAAAAATTGATTAAAAAGAGAAAAACTGTCCATATAAAAAAAAAAAAATTAAATAAGTATGCTAAAAAACGTTAAATATACATATATATATAGAGAGAGAAAGAGAGAGAGAGAAAGGACAGGCAATACAAGAAGAAAATATTATACAATCAAAAATACCGTCGTCCACTTATGATTTTTATGATATGATTTAGGGCAACTTAATTTGAAATTTATAAGAGAACAAAACAGTTCCACTCGAGCATTAATGTTGATTCATAGTTTTGCAGATTTTAGTTAGAGGTGTTTTCGATTAATATTTCTTTGGTATTTATTTTTCACTAATAGCTATAGGAACATAATGCCCAGAGATGCGAACAGGAAAACCGAATCGTGAATAAAGACGAAAATGCAAAACTATTTTTTCAAACTTTTAATATCTAATAGTATTTATTTTTTTGTGCCATCCTTGAGCGTACATACAAATTAAATTTAGTTCGCGTTTCGAACACGCGCCCAGTTTAATTGCCGCCATTTCGCAAAATAAAAACATATTTTATTTGGCCGATATCACATCATCCCCTTGCGCGGATCACGTCGCATAATTTTATGCAAACTTTTTCAAAAATTTAACGGCCTATAAATTGAAGAGTGTATATTCCACTTTCTGTTGTGTTTTTTTTACTCTGCTAACTTTAAAGGAAAAGTGCTTTTTCCATTGACAGGGCTGAACTGGTTGCACCTTTATTCACGTGCGAAAATTCGGACACAGTAAGAAACAACACCGGAACAAAATTATTTGCAGAGTCATACCTTGTTACAGTTAGAATATAGCACAAAACAGATAATAAATAGAATACCGATAGACTATTTTCAATACGCCGCATCTTGATGCAGGGTTTTGAATGTGTGAGTGTCCTACGAAAATGAAGCTCGCATTACGCACATGCAATAGTGTGTGTAATACACCAACATTAAATGAGCGTAAATGCATAAACCGAGAGCAGTTTTCAGTATTCGACGTACAACTCATTCTTGACACGTGTGTAAGTTTAACCCGGATTCTTCCTTACTCGAGTCGGTTACCTGCTATCACCTTACCCGTTAGATATTTCAGTTCCCATTATTTCTGAGTTCCCTGGAATATAGTTTAAGTATCAACATGATAGTACGTGTATTAGTTTATTTAATTTTGTGATGTCATCATCGTTATAAATAACTTTATATCTCAAATTAAGGTATGTTTATAAATATTTTTTGTAATAGATATGTTACATTAATGTAATTATTTTTCTGACACCATGGTCAGTTATATTATAGTCTCGTAGCATAAGGTAAGCACTATATTGTACCATCTTCTTCGAATTCTGCTTATGAAAGCGTGTTCCTGTAAAACACGTGGCGTGTTACGGTAAGCGTATACATAAAGAATCTAGGCTCTGGGACACTCAGTATAACCCTGAAAGACGCGTTTCAAGACCTACTACAGTCAGGCCGTGACACAAAACTGTAAATTTCGATAGTAAAGCTAGTTATTATATAATATACCTCAAATGCAATATGATAAACTGTTTGTAGAAAATTATGATTGTTGCATATTGAAATAAATGGTAATAATCAAAAATCTTCATTTATTACGAGCAGGTTACCGCATTGGATTCAAAGATAATCAATAACTAGCACTACCATTGTTATTTGCAATTCAGTGCCGTGGCCTGAATTTGACGCGTTGTATTTGTTTTGCTACGATAAACTTTAGCAGAAGGAAGAAACAAGTGTAATTTTAAAGAGCGTATGCATAGATAAAAAAGCTCCACATAAAATATAAACTATTTCAATAGATTGTTGAGTGAAGTTGGTGACATTTCTGTTGTGAATTCAGTATAACTCTGAGGAAATAAATGGCAGCAACTTAATTTTTATTCCTTTTTCCGTGATTATGTGACTATTTTAGATTTGACGAATACCTACATAAGTTTTCAAAACTCAGTGTTTTAGATGAGAAGTTCAAAAATCTGTCATAAGAGTAGTATTATGTTGTAGATTATAGTTTTTGTACAAATACTGCTGAAGTGAATTGTGCTGGAGTTCCGATCCTGCCCACTCCACGTCAAACATTGGAAAAACTTGGTCCGTTTATTGGCGCCGATAAAATAGACACGCAAAGACGGGTTTTATAGAGCACGTTTGTTTCGGCGTCAAAATCGAATTTGCGAATCCGCTTCCTTCCTCCGTCACTGCCTTAATGCTTCACCCAAATCTCTTCGACTCTCGGAGGTTTTATTTATTTCTCGCGCCAGCAACACTGGAGTGCTAAAAAAGCCCAAAATAAATTATGACCAATAGTGATGGAGGTACAATAAGATGCTTAGGTTATGTTTTACAAAGAAATGTATTGCTTTTGTTTCGCTACGGTAAAACCTGATATGTATTTATTTATATCCGTTTTATTAAAACTTATACTAGAGAAATAAATCTAAGTTAAAAAAAAAACACAAATAAAAACACTATTATATTTTACGATAAATATAGATATTATATTATACTTAAGTAATAATATTTATTTCCCACAATAAGAAGCTTATACGTACCTACAGATTTTAACACGTTTGTTTTTCATAAATAAATACTGTCAACTTTTTGTCGAATGAGGAATTTCTTCAAAATAATGAATGTTTTGTATTATCGAAATGAAAATATTTTTATTCGGTATTGTTTCACAAACCGAAATATTTCTCGGCTTCTATAAGATTTATATTAATATCCAACAATATAGTCATATGTGATTCAAAAGTCTTTTTAAACCCTGTTTCTAATAATAATCTAAACGATATAAATCGTATTATTAGTTTTAAAGAATACTCTCTATTTTTTTCATGAATAAATTCAGAAAGAAATTATTACCGTACAAAGTATATAATATTGTTTACAATTGGAAAAATATGAGATTTATATAAAATAGGATATGTATATAATCAATTCTTTTCCGTAGAGCCAAAAGAACATTGATTGCTGGACAACTGAGTTCCTTTTTTCTTTCGTACATAATAATTAATGTCCGTGTGTATAACATGTGTAGTAAATTTTATATATCGTCATGTTCTGGCAGAAGACACTAATTCGAAAAAATGACATATTGAGTTAGTTTACTAAAATGGTCCTTATTTCAAACTTTACCGTCTGGAAACCTTCTTAATAAATAGACAGTCTTTATTTTAAAGTCATCCTTTTTACGATTACTTAATAAACTCACATGATAGACCATTTCAAACATTTTAACAACTTCAAAGTCAAATTACTCAAAACTAGTATTCTCCAGTTAGTGTGTCCTGCCAGAACAGAGACGATATTAGCTTTGAGTCAAGACAATATAGTCTTGTAAATAATATTGTGCATACTATAGTGTTCCAGGTGCAACAATAAAATAATAAAATGAAAAAAATTGGTTAAATTTTTTGTATGGTCATGTTGTAGATATTTTTAATATGCACCCAGAACATTCACATTATGAGTCGAGCGAATAGCTTATAACTTTCTATTTTTTTAGATTTGATTTTTTATATTGTAAAACTAAGTGTTTAAGTCAATCAAAATCTTGTTAAATACACCAAAGTATCTACCTAAAAATTTAACACAACAAAAGTTAAAGAGCAACCGATATTGAATTGTCATTATAATTTTTAATTGTTTTACCTATCAATTATTATATTCCACAATTACATTACTTAATTAGTTTTGAATAAATAACAAAATTAGTTTCAAAGTCATAATATGATCCATTCTTTATTTGAAATAATTTATTTCATAGTAATCATTGGCGCTTTAAGAATATTCTTACAATCTCCAATTTCTGTGAGTGTATGAGGCGGAAAGATTCACATTCGAAGTTGTTTAAATTTGTCATTCGGCGTTTCCTCGCAAACTGTCACCATGTATGTCTAATCAGATACATGCAAAAACTTTTATTCAGTTCCGTGCTTTGAATTTACGACCGGATGTATCGACTTTCCAAATTCAAAGTTCGCTTTTTACGCGCCGTCGTCTCTTCGACAACCTGCTTTTACGCCATTTTGCCCATTTGCATTTTATTATTTTTGGCCTAGAATCAACCAGTCACAATAGAATTACAATGTAGCTTGCATGCAATGCCGCTCTCAATGTTACGCCGTGAAATACATAGGTATACTTTTTGTAATAATATTATACAAATTTATTACAAAATAAGCGAATAAATAAATTTCTTTCGGTGCTAATTTTAGAAAAACCAGAAATGAAATAAGTATTTCGTGAATTAAGTTCATCCAAAGTTTGGTTTTATGAAACCAAAACTAAATTAATGTATTATATGTAGTTTATAAACTTTCAAATATATTACTTTCGCTACCCGAATTTCGCTATTCAGACTCAACTCAACTGTGATTAGTTTTATGTTAAATGAGTGTATACTTGACCATTATTTATGTTCATACACTCTGTTCTGAAAGAATTGTGATAGATGTATCACATAGGATAGGCTTTTTGCTGATTTCGCATACATTGCTTGTCGGCAAATTGGTATTAGAATTAGGCGGTATGCAGGCAATGAGGTGTCGATTGATTAACAAGGCAATAAACGTTTCTTTTATTCAGCTGTCATTTATTGGGTTCAAGTTTTTACATCAGATAGTAGAATTTCTTAAATTAAGGATTAAATTTGACATGTCTGCATTATTGATTTCTTCACTTCAACGTTATACTCGTACAATACAAACCATACTTTTGATTAAAATCGAACCAAATTATTTCCAATGTTGGCAATACCGATTTAGTCAATCATTTGTGAAACTAATTTTATACTGACTCTAATTCTCTTTAATGACACCTTTTAACTTTTCTTGATAAATTTTTCACTATGTGAAAATGTTAATTCATTTTTTGGCTTTATTGCTTTATAAGTATTCTTAATTACTGTGATGAAAAATTGAGTTTTTGCATGCTGGCTGCATATTATCGTCCAATAACTATAATATATATTATATACGATGTTCCGTCTCGCAGTAAATTTAGAAAGTATATTCAAATTCGCATATATAATATATCTACTATATATGCTACCAAAACATTTATCATCTAAATATTATGTATATTCACATTTTTTTAAATATATACTTATACGTTTAAAATTAGCAGTCATGTAACGAGTATAAATTAGATTACCTCTAATTTTATAATACATCGCAATTAAGTATATAATATGTTAATAAATTCAATAATGTCAACTCTCAATAATTATTATTGTAAATTATACAGTACCTAATAATTAATCTATTAAATGTACTTAACTAATTTGACATGTTTTTTTTGATAAATTATTATATGCAGGAAAAGAGCCAAACAGTCAACGCTAATCATTGGTATAGATTATATTATTTAGACAAGACCAGTGAAAGTATGATAGAATATCTTACTAAAAATAATAGTCATAACTCAGGTGGTAGATTACTGATGAATAATAAAGATTCTATAAAATTACAAAAATAATTCCAGTACTTTTAGATTATAGTGAAAGAATTGTGTAAAATTTTACCTCTAAAATATTTGTATTCCAAAACACTTTGCAATGTCAAATATATGAAAATCGTGATATTGATGAATGTCTCTATACGTGGACGAAATCTAAGATGATCTTTATTGTGACTATAAATTGAGTATCTAATTATTAACATATATTTTGCTTATTATTCTATTTAAACGTTCGACTGTATCAAATACCTATTTTAAAGTACATAATGCCTTTCTCATGTAACACCTTTAATCTCAAATACTCGTAATATTTTTATTTTTGAAGTTTGGGCGGATATATAAATTTTATTTTTATAAGATTAAAATATAATGTGCTCAGTGAAATAATACAGTTAAAATTATTTGTTTAAGTACTCAAATACCATATTATTTTCAGTTATTTATAGTTTTTTGTGTGTATTTGGGTATTTAAAAAATTACTTCATTAATAACATTAATCTATTTTGTAGATTAACACTTTCTGTTTAATGAAAATGATCAAAAATATCACAAAATTAAGCTCAAAACATCAGGTGGTTTACACAAATAAAAAACATGATTGTAAAACTTTTTAGTATTTCAGCGATAATTATTGGTCACCCCATATTTTAACGCACGACATGTTGCATGTTTTTTTCTTGTTGTAATCTGATAGCAGTTCCGTGTTGCGGCCAACCGGGCAGGGTGACCATGCGGCGCTATGTTGCGGCGGGCAAACAGTCAACTAAGAAAACTACTCGAGTTTACGTAGACAGAGCTTGCTTTAGAACCGATAAGGCCCACACCAATATATATATATATTTTACTATAAAATTAAAATAAGTCACCAAGAAAATACGTTTTTTTAATCATTGTATTTACTTTGAATTGGCATAGATAAAAAACGATTCATAATATCGCTGATCAATTTATTTCATAATCTATGCTATATAATAGAATACTATGTTATTATTAAGTTTATAATTTACTTGGTAGACTTTCAATTTGCAATATCGAAATAATAACATCGAACTATATTTTTTTTCATTTGCTCTAAAATCCGATGATGAACCGTGACCATTTCATCATAGATTTTTATTAGAAGGAATGATTATTCTCTCAATCTAATGGATTTATGGTTTGGATCCTACATTGAAAAAAAAATGTGCATATAAACTGAAACCCATGGCTTCAAAAGTGCCATTGTGGACACCTTTGCTTATAAGTATTTGAATTATAATAATTATATATTTTTTTTATTCGTAACATATTATATTAATTTCTCATAACTTACTAGTAGCCAATTATGTATTAGTTATATTGTACTAATATTCCAATAAAATTGTTTAACTATAATATAACAAAAAACTGTTATTTAAGTTATTTACAGAGACACGTGGTCATTTATATTATGGCAGCATTATAACTATAATAATTAATCTCGTTCCCTGTCGCTTTTATTTACATTAATATGTTAGTGTGATGCATTAATTATTGTTTTTAATGTTTTACTAGTATACGAATGAAACAAGGGACAATAATTTCATTTCGTATTATTCTCGTGTACTTCTATAATATTTAATCATTTTGGTTAATTCTTTATTTGCTATTCCAATTCGTCCCTGCTCTGCGTTCAGAAACAAATTTGTTTTTATCGAAATCTTTGTGGTCTAAAAACTGCTACTTAATTTGATCAAAGATAACACTTTTCGGATAAGCCACGCAACATTTTATCGATCGTGATAATTTAATTACTAAAAATATAATTTTCTCGGATGTAATAGGTTCATTGCATAATATGCACCAACAATTATTTAAATAGCTTAGAATAATACACGCCAGTCTGATCCTCTTGTTTCTTCAATTATCTTGATAGGTATTCAAACTTATTTTTATCTGTAAGCTTATATTACATATGTTTTCTGATATGTAACCTTGGATCAAACACACATTAAAAAGACTTTATATGAAATTTGCTAGTCGAGGAATTAAAACACACAATTCAGCGGTAGAAACGCAGTTGAATGATTCACCACGAGTTAATATGCTTCTACGGCGTAGACTGTAACCAGTATAGACGCGCAACACTACTATTATTTTAAGACAACCCAGATTATTTATCCACATTTTTTTACACCATTGAATAATAATTATATTTCTTTGAAAAAAGAACGGTTTGAGGATCGAATTTTTTTTGGACCTATCGGACATAATAAATATAAGGCACACAATCCCTTACCAAAATGGAAAAAGCTCGAAGATAATAATAGTATTAGATTATATACCTAGTAATTTATCATTGTAATAACCTTCAATGTTTCCCTCAAAGTTGTTTCTATTCGCTATTAATATCTATTCAATTATTTTAATATGCTAAAAAGCTTAATACGTTTAAAAAAAACCTAATCAATTTAATGTTTTCAAATTATCAAATCTATCCCCAGGGCAATTAATTTCTTTCAGCTCTCGAATAAGAAATTACATATATACCGAACTGATAATTAGCCTGGCAAAGCTCGATTCCATGCAGCATTGGCGGCGCACGCAATTTCGTCAACTATATCATTACGGATTGCAAAATATAAGGCTTTCAAACAAATAAGTACCTCAACAAACAAGGTGAAAGATTAACTTACTGAAGGGTATACGAACTTTTGAAATACGATTGACATTTTATTTTCTTCAACGGTAATGGCTTTATTTTTAAATAATGTCTAAGATTTTTTGCCAGTGTAACAACTTAATGTTGTCCAAATACTAGGTATTATTTAATTTTTTTAATTCTTTTAAGTACATGCAAAACTTCTAAAGTAAAAACTACGTACTTTTATGATGATTTGACATGACACTTGGTATTCAATATAATAAAGTACAATAAAGTATTCCCTATGATAGATAATATGTGCTTTGTGCATCCAATAATCTATCTAATATAAGTATCACTTTTTTGTTTAAGGTCTCGCATTAGGTATATAGTTTTTCCCCCTATTCAATAACACTTACAATAAAAACCTAATTACGCTATATAGACTCAAAATAAAACTTGTTAAAACTGTGATAAAATGTGACAGACCAATTTCGTAATATAAAATTTAATATTATAGATAATTCTAGCCAATAAACTATACACTAATATATTTTTTGCGAAAAAGGCAACTAATATTGCTAAACTATTTCTTTTGTCCAATGAATAATTAACAAGATTTGAGAATGTAACATTCTACATAATATGGAACATACATAACTTGAAGACACCTCAGATATATATATATATACATACTAGAAAAAATCACATTTGAAAAAATGTCGGACGTCGTTATGTATGTTCAACTAATTAATATCAGGTTAAAATTATTTTTTTAATTGATAGATTTTTCTGAAACAAAACACTTTTTACACTTTTTTCCTGTAAAATTATGTCAACTTTAATGAAAAAAAATATCTTGTACTTCTCTATTCTGTATTTTTTCTTATTTAAAACAGCGGTTCACAAAGTGTGCGCTGCGTATTTTCTGACAATCGAACCGTGGGAAACATTATGCACCGTTTTACTTTGGAAACATCTGAAATATAATATTATAAAAAATGTAATATCACTATGTTGATAACATGGTATGCGTAATTTCAATTTATTAAAATTGCCTAATGCAATGAACTAATCGTCACTATCAGACTTTATTTACAATTAACTATTGTATGTACTTATCATTAAATTTAAGTTGTGTCATTTAAAAATGGAATTTAACGAAATAAAAGCTATCTCAATAATTAATAGTTTGATTATTTTTTATATGCAGATATGTCATTCACAAGTTTAGTAAGCTACCCTTAAAAGGTCAAATGGTCATATTTAATTGTAAAAATTACACGTATCTACCTAATGGGTTACTTATTTGCGACTTACCTCATCACGCAACCTCCCATTATATCGTGTACAAAGGTTATGCGCCTCTCTTTTTTTTAAAACGTAAGAGCTGAAAATGGCATCATTAACATGACGTTCCAGCGCTTCTTAGAATCGCATTACAATTCCAAAGAATAATTATATTCAGACCGGAGTCGATCAGCTTATTTTCTATTCGTGATAGAAGTAAACAACCGGCAGCAATGGCTTGTGTTTTCATTACGTGCAATTTTCAGCCCCTCTGTTATTACATTATTTTCATTTCGTTTCCAATTACAGATATTATATTTTCATGTTTGGTTCGACCGGAAAACTTACACGCGGTTCATAGACGAGACACGTAGCTCGGACATGAAGTCTCTTCGGGTGCATTCGTCAGAGTTCGGTTAAAAGTTCACGACTGCACTAGCATCCAATAGTTTAGAATATACTGATTCATAAGAAGTTTTTCTATTACAACACTTAAGGGCCCACGCTTAACGCGCGTTAACATGATCTCACTCCCTACTTCATTTATCGTTTGTCAATTCATGGCTACGGCCGTATGTTGTAGCTTAGCCACTGGGAAATGCCAATAGAAATGGCGTATTTCAAAAAAATACTGCCTTATTCTTAGGTCAATAATTATTATAAAGCAAACATTACTCGTAGAATGTTTATCACATTTGAATTTATTCAAAGACATAACTTATCATCAGTATCTTTAAAATTATCTTTAAATGTGTAAATCGTGCCCATTTTTTGAATAAAAAAATGCCTAATTCTTGCAAATTTGGGATCACAGAGATTATCAATATAATTTTTTATCGTAAATATTTCACTATAATAATGTCGACATAAATTTTACTAATAGTTTTATAAATGCTTTTAAACATTAATAAATATAAAAATCTTAACACCACTTCACATGGACGTACTGAAATATGACTATATTATTCTAAAACATTAGAGCGAGAGGTTTAAAAGAATACTATTTTATGTACTCGTAATAAAAATACTTTATGCAGTCATAAAATGTTTAAAATAAATATAAAGGATAATAAGGCTTCAAAATTATGTAAATAAATTATCTACAACGTTTAAGGAATGTCCAGGAACATGCTTTGAAAATAGCATAACAGCTCCATTTTGACGTACGCTGAGCATGTCCCCCCTTAAGTTTTAAGTTAAATAATACTCCATCAGTAACGTCTGTAATGAAGCGTCGCATTATCATTATATTGATGATCGGTTTAATAATGTCTAAACCTTTGCGATCTCAGGCTAAAAATATCATTACAAAATATGTTGCCAAGTTTTGTGAAGAAGAAAGCGACACGGATCGCTCATAATTCCTCAATACAGAGCAAATTAATGTATCGTAAAAATGACATTTAAGAAGTCAGTATATTACCAGCGTCAAAAAAATTCCCAATGAAAAATATTTATAAATTTAATTTTGTTTTAGTGGCTTAGATATATAAATCATGAAAGGATGATAAAAATATATATATATAAAACAATGGAGCGCTGCCTAGAGGTGGCATTTTGTCTAGGGACGTCACTGTACTCCATACCTAAGTAGCTTCGATACATTGTGACTAGGGAATCCAATCCCGAGCCAAAATTCTGATCCCGGGATTACAATTTGACAATCCCGGGATCCCGGGACTGGTCCCGGGATTGACATTTTTTCCATTGTTAATATAAAATGTTTATATTTACAAATAACATTGATAAAATCGGTCAAAAATAAATCTAGTATAATTTACACTATTTAAGACATTTATTGTTAATATTGTATACGTTCAATCTTGGAAATACACAAGTTTAATGAAGTAAATAATATTGTAATATAAATAATAATGTGAATTTAATATGAGATTGCTGTTTCTGATAGTAAAGACATAATGAATGGATTAGCGAGATTTAAAATAGTAAAGCAAATAATCATGGCGTACTTATGGCCTTTCCGCATCATAAATCTAATTTTTCGACCATGTCCGATCCTAATAGGATCATATGGGCCTCCACAGAGTAGAGGTTTGTATTAACAGATTTTGTTTTTTTTTTACGAGAAATGGATGTCAGCCACTTGCTCAACCTGCAAAATCTAATTAGTCAGCCAAATATGAAACTGCCGTAAAACGTATGATATCATCGTGGAATTACTTTGTTAAAAGTGCGAAGCATTGTTTTTTTCCAATCTTTTTCATTTTTAATAATTCATGTGAAAAAATAAAATGAATCCGCAACCTACACATGGGTATAAATCAAACTTCATTCAAACTCAGTTTATTTCTAATGTAGTTAATTTTATTAAAAGTATTTTTTCTGTTTTATTTTCGCTTTTATTTTATTCTCCATAAAAATTGATAAAAAATCAATCCCGAAAGCCCGGGATTATGTTTATCAATCCCGGGATTCATAGGTATCGAAAATAGCTCGGGATCCCTAATTGTGACATAAACGAGATAGCGACCCGTTTTGACGATTCTGATTCTATATACTGTACGTAATATCTATGTCTTCTCAATTAACAAGTAAATTATCTAAATGAATATAGTTCGTATTATAAAAAAGAAACTTTCTATATTAATATGCTTGGTACATGAATTCAAGTCATGTTTACCTCAGTTAGTACTGCTCAGACAAATAAATCTAATAACTTATTTTTCTATTCAGCTAGGTCTCAATTGTGGTTTAGTTAGCTGAACCTACGTATCAGTTACACACTGTTATTACATTTATATGAGTTTAATGATTGTAAGAACAAAAATAACATAGTATTCATTAGGTACCTACATAATATTACATGTTATCTTCACCGTGTAATATTTTAACTGATACTTTCAGGTGGTATTCCCTCAGAAATAATTATTAAATACACAAAAACGCATTGATGTTTGGCTGAGCTATAAACATCTTGAGACTAGGTGGTAATTGATATATTTACTTCTTAAATTTTCAGGGAACCTTCATTTCTGATCAACATAAAGCAAACTTTGCCAAACAACGTGATTTATATTTCATTTGTCGCTTTCGCAGTGACATTTAGGCATAAAGTCCACTAAAGCGGGCTTGCGGGGCGCTCGCGCATATTCTATGTGAATCATCAAAAATACAACGTAATCTAATACGCCACACTGGATTTGACGACGCATTGTGCCCGCCCGCCCCATGAGTCATCGTTGTGTGGCTTCTCAGCGGCACGAATTAACGAAAATAGAACGTAGTCCATTCATCGAACACGGCAAACAAAATCACGCTCCTGGAAGCGTCTTCGATAGAAGGGCGAGAAGGCATTATTTAATAACAGTGAACTCTTTGTTTCGTTATTGCGTGTCCGATATTTCGCTGGTAGAATAATGTCATCGTGAATATTAATTACAAGCCCCGAGAAATTTATTAATATTTTTATTGCTTTGTTATGAGAGACGCTAATAATAATAATTATTTTGTGCTCCTTGAGCCCCTTATTACATTGGTGAAGGGTAATGCGCGGGTGGGAGGGGGCCTACTTCGTAGAGAGCGCACTGAGCGCCGCTTTGGTGGGCTTTATGCCTTAGGATCATTTGTTATACCTAAGCGAGCTAAAGATGCCACAAGATTGCAGATTTCTTTGTAAATTCAGCTCTGCGGCGATTAATTTTTACAATTATTGTCTCCTTATCCTTATTAGCGAATAAGTGTTTAATGTTATTACTGTAATACGATTAAAAAACTAATAATGTCTTAATATTAATACTATCGACCGAAGGTACTTGATGGAATTTGAATTTGAATTCAAATGGATTCAAGCTCTGTACTATTCCATTTAAGTATTGTTCATAAAGAATAATGATCTATTATTATGTTTTGACGATTTATTATAATATGCTATCGAGTGTATTGTTATTAATAAGATAGGGTTTTTACTAATTAGGTTTTTTACTGACATTTCAACTATTCATAATTTGTTTATTGTATTTTTTGTAACCTTTGACTTGATAGGTAAGTAATGGAGTTTTTACCTACTTTATTGTATTGATTTATTATATAAGCTAGAATAAAGAGAGTTCATTGTCAGCGTGTGTTTACCTTTGGTGAGTGTACACGACGCCTGAAGATGCCGAATGGCGAAACCCGGGTCGCAAAAAACGACTTAAATGGAATAGTACAGAGCTTGAATCCATTAGAATTTAATAATGTCTTAGCTAAAACTAAACAGAATGTTAAAATAACAGGGTGTAATAAAAGTATTATGTTTTTCACACTTGGACCTGCATCGGAAATGACTTGCAGCTATTTTAATCAATTTCGCTTGCATTTATTTATGCTTTGCGTCTTTATAAAAAGGGTTTTTAAACGTATTAGTAAATACATTAGATGTTTTAATTTGTAAAAAAAAATATCCACAAGTCCACAATAGATTTTTTATTTTATTGAAATATAAATATTTTAAAACATATTAATTCGCTGATTAGATTATAACATGTTTAATCTGTTATAGTGAATTAAATATTCTTAATTAGCTTCGAATATCCACCTTTATACTCACTTAAAATTTTATTAAAATCATTATCTCGTAAATTATGTACACTGTCTTGTCTCCACTATCCTCCGTTAGAGCTTGGTCTACTTTAGTTTTATAGTTTATCTCAAGGGATGATCATTTTAAGCGAGGGAAATATAATATGAGGGAATGTTTACACCATCACACTTTACAAGTTTTTATGGCTAGAAAACCAATTTGTTCATTTACACTTCTTCATATCGAGATAATGTTTACTTCGCTAATACCTACTTATAGGATGTTATATACTTGTATCAAGATGAAATATGTAATTTATTACTATGGCAGAACAAGAAATATTTGTTATGAATTTCATATATAACTTAAAAATATCGAATTAGTAACTATACCTATTTTTTTTATTATTTATCTTATGCTGTGAAATTAGTCCTAAATAGTGATTGAATCGATAGTTATAAGGATAAAACATAAGTATAAGGACAAAACAAGTATTGTGGTTATAGGTTCAAGTCCACTCAACACAAATATATTTTTTTCAAACATATATGTTTTCGATTTGTTATAAAAAATTACATTCCTTGTTAGATATCATCTAAGACCATCATGGTCGTGATATGGATAGCATAGTCTCATTGTATGTTTTTTTTCTACATCTTAAACAAACCGGCACACGATTTATCTATACTTTAAATTGCAATGTGAATTCATCGTTTTTGCTCTACTGACAAGTTAGCAACCATAGAGGTATTAAATTAAAAGAGGGGCAAGGAATCGACTTTCTCATACAGCTGAATGAAGCAGGCCAACAATAGCTGACAACTTAACCCATAGCTTACGGACCGCACACAATTGTGTTTTTGCTAATTACTTTTCAAATGCAAATTAACACGTTAATTACAAAATTAATTAAAAGGGCCTGTAAGCATTGTGTTAAGAGAAATAGCGACGCGATAAAAATAATTCAGGCCATCACAGAGGATTTACTTTGGTCATTATAACATACCCATATAATATAATGTTAACGTTCAAATTTCGCCATAAATTGATTACCAGCCCGCCTCACCATACTTTTTCACCATACTAGCCTGCTTCACCATACTTTCATATAACCTACCGCCCCTAGTTAGCAACAGTCAATTATATGGTTGTGCCTTTAATAAGTCTATATATTCTTTCGTGTACTGATAATAAACGTCATTAGGTATTCAGCAGCCGATAAATTTTATTACTAAATATTTCCTTCCTGAATATTATGATCCAATATATCACCGCAGCAGCTGTTAGCCTCAAAGCTTTCCATGAAATACATTGACGAAACCACCACAGGCAACCTTCGTTATTATTAAATTAATTAATCGTAGGTAGGATTTCTCAAGACCCACCCCTTTCCGCCCTTAATTCCTCACTTGAGGGTAGATACACCGGACTTATTACACTGGATAATTTTGTTAATAAACCACCCTTCAAAGTATATAACTAACAACCTTCGCAGTATCAACGTTGGAGGTGTGAAACGGATATGACACATCATAATATTAAAAATGCAAAAATGTTTTATGTTATCCAATTTTACAATATAATGGATATTCGACGTTGATAGTAATTATTGAAAATATTTATTTATTTATTATTATAAACGATTATTTCTGTTTTCAAAATGCAAAAAGAATGATATTTATTTTTCTGTCTCACAAAAAATCTCTATCTTTCCTCGTCGTAAACCCTATGATTGAAGACCATCATCAGTCCGGAATTGGTACTGAAACTCCAGTTTTCCCTATTTTCTGCAAGTTTTTCTTATAGATTCTATCGGTTTTCTAGTTGTCGGATTCACAAAAATTATTGCATCCGGACATAGAGACATCTTTGAATGTGGAATATATGACTATCTTCTTCTTGGCCGTGCACTCTTGGCTGAGGATCGTGACCACATTTAAATTTCGCCATCCTTTGAGCGAACAAGACTTTCCATCCTTCTCGATCTTCCGCTTCTCTCAGGGCAGAATGGATGGTGCCCCCAGTCAGCTCTTTCACTCGGTCGCTCCATCGCGCAGACGCTCTTCCTCTGCTTCGCCTTCTCTGGAGGTTACCCAAAACTACCAGTCTCTCCAGGTTGTCCGGTCCGCGCCTGACAATATGTCCAAAAAACTGCAGAATTCTTCTCAGACATATCTTCGAGAGCCGTTCCTTTATCTTCAGTCTCTGGATGATTGACTGGTTCATCCTGTGATCCGTCCAAGAAATGCGAAGCATTCGGCGCCAATACCACATCTCAAAGGCAGCAATTGCCTTCCGTTCTCTTGCCTTCAGGGTCCACGACTCGACTCCGTATAGCAATATCGAGAACACTAATGTTTGCACAAGCACCATTTTTGTGGCAATCGAAATTTGATGACTATACTTCGAATAATAATTTATACCGTTTAGTTTAAAAAAGTCTAACAAAAACAGAAAACATATATTCACTAAAATAATAATATTTCAGTATTGTTTCACGTTGACTTAATTTACTTGAAAATAAGCATAATTTATTATATTTGGATTGGTAAGTTTTTAAGCAGAATGCAACAAAAATACAGACACCATCCTTGTTTTGTGTTTGTTTTATCAATGATTATATGAATAACATGCATATTAACTTAAATATAAAATAATTAAGAAGGAACCTGTAAGTTTCATAAATACAATGTCGGATGTGTTTTAATTGAATGAAAGGTGGGTTTAGGCACGTAGAAAGCATTTTTACACTCGCTGAATTATAATATTCCACATATGTGTCGCTGAGTTTCAAAACCCGCTATAACACTTTTTCATTATGTTGAGAAAATCAATAAAAACTTTTTGAACTAAAAAGGTTTTTGAATGTTTCAGTAGTGTTGTAGCGGGATTTGATAGATACATTAATTTTGTTTCATAAATTAATGACAGTTAATCGTAGCGGCTTTTGAAAAAGGTAATAAAATTTTCATGTAGAGATTTTAATAACGAATACAACGATATATATCTTAATTATTTCGTGTGTTATAGCAGGTTTTGAAACTCAGCGACACATATAATGTTCCACAACGAGATGCAGCATCCCAGTTGCGATCGCCCGAGAGAATTAAATATAAAATATTAACACAATATACCCATTAGGCACCCCGCGAAGGTTTTTTATAACCAAAATATTAAATCAGGATCGATGCACCGTATCATACATCACACTCGAGTTTTTCTTCAGCAGTTGGCAGCAACACTATCATTACCAGGCCTGCGGGGCACTTGTTATGCAAACATGTCGTGAAAGAAAGGGAGGACTTCGGTTCGGTTGCAGAGGGCGTGCATTTATTAACCCCCTCCGTTGGATTAATGGTAGGCGACGGCTATATCGACGCCCTCAAAATTACTGTACTCTTTTTCTAAAGTACATGAGTAATTACTGTTAGGTAGGCACCCTTTAAAAAAAAAATTCCAAAGGGAATGGAACGAAATATCAATGATACTTTTATACGAATGGTACAGTATCCTTCACGTAACCTTGCCATTGTACACAGTGACAAGGATTTGTATGTATACGCAACCGTATAATTGCATTAGTAAAAGCCAGGCACTCGATTGGTTTACTCATGTTTTAATTCAAAAAAATCTATTCCAAATGGCAACGTTATATGACGGCTACTCTAATATATTGTAAAAACATTTTTGATACGATTGATCACCCTGTTAGACCGAGCCATTGGAGAATAGGTCAAGCATAAGATCGCGCCACTTCACTCGGTCCATCACCACATTCCGCGCCCTCCCGACATGTAAATATAGCAGCGAGTTTATTTTATGACATTCTCAAAAGTTTCTTTAATTTATATGTTAATTGTTGTTTCCATTCGCTACCAAACGACTGTCTCACACATCAAAGATACCTACACAGGATAACTCTAGTAATTACAATTAAAACCACATGAAAAATTTATTGAAATTATGATGATGGTATTTTTATCAGGTAGAAAATTTCAGTTTAGCAACTTCAAATTAGTTAGCAAAATCTAACTTAGCAGACAAAACCGTCCTGATTATTTTTTTTCTATTATGTGGATTAATTATCTATTTTATTTCAATTATTGTAATTAGAGTGAAAAAATTTAAACTTGCCTTCACACTTTTATTTTAAGCACTCGGTTTACAGTTTTTTTTAAGATGCATTACATCGTTAATAATTATTGATATTGGATTAATTCACACTTTACATTTTGAATAAATACAAAAGATAGTTTAAAATAAACGTTATTTAGTCTGTACTAATTATTGTCATAAGCCTAGAAGCTTTTAGGTCGATTAATCTAGTCACCGATCCACGTCTTATGAATATAGCGATATTGTTAATTCGCCAGAGCCGCACTCATAGTCAAAACACCACAGAAATAGTTGTTCATTTTTAAATATATAAATATCCCACATTCTGATATCATCATAATAGATAGCACTACAACAATATAATGTTGAAAGCGTGGAATGACACCAATTTCCAGGGAAACAAAATGATTTAAATTAGCAATACATCACGTGACTAATTTAATTTCTTAATTTCTGAAGACATGCATATTTTATTCAATATATAAAATTATATGTTTTCGGAATCAATAAAGAATAATGTAAATCTTTTATAAAATCATATCAATGTACTCGTAATATAAATTACTGGCGAAGTTTTCAATACTGAGCGATTAAATTTTACATATACCTACCTTTAGTTGTAAAAAGAATACGGATACGAGATTTTTTTTAAATAATAATACATAGAAAACCATTTCTCTATAGTCTACAGTCTATATAATGCAAATTTTACGATTTTTTATCCGTGAGAAATGAAACTACCATGTGAGAAACCAGCAACATTTTTAAATACTATGAAATTAATAGCTTTGTAATCGGTAATATTTAAAGAATTATATTATATATAATATAGATTATCGAATGTTTTTAGAGATTTTAGAAAGGTCAAATTATAAAAACAAATAATATTTAAATTGCGCGTGTTGAATTTATTCTGACATTTTTAAATAAGCCGAAGGTAATGAGAACAAATTGCCGCGCGTTACGTGGCGTCACTATAGTTATACCAATATATTGATGACTGTCTAATTGTGTACTGTTTGTCGTTTTGTTTGTTAAGGTCGTTTACATCCGTCTTCACCGTGATATATTAAGTATCTACTTAATTTATATTATATTTTGTGAATTCGGCTCTGTGTTTCTTTCTGAAACTTCACTAATACTATTAATACAGCACTGAGAAACTTGTAGGTACGTCAATCCGAGGTTTATCAAAATACATCAAAGTACATTGTGGTCCGTATTTTGAAATGTTTAAATAATATTTCATTACACTTTTCCATATCAGTTCATTCAATTACTCGTATGCACTATGGTTTCTTATACATGATGCATGTAGGTAAACATGAGTAAGACCTACTTCACCTTAAACAGCGTAAAGTCTTGTGGGTATATACTTAAAAAGTTGACAACCTCAAAAAACCTTTAAAATTGTCATAATTTATTTTGCAAGAAATAATGTTTTAATGAGGTGCTCTGCAATCAATGGTTTCCCATTTTCTGCGATTAATTCCGACGAGCCAGGCTGAGTTATTGTTTTGACTGTATTTTTTACTGTATTATTTTCTTATTGTGAACGTATTGATGTAATAATTTGTAATGTTTATAATGGGTTGAATTATACAATCATAATTAATATAAGTACTGTTTTTTATTCGACGAATAATTTACAAGATTTAAAAATGTAACATTCTTTTATTGAATGAATCAAAGTATTAATTCTTGCTATTTTATTTTTTCAGAACATCATGGTGAATTTTCGTGCGGACATTATTTTTACCGAACCATGTTCATGGATGAGGATGCTCACACACTCTACGTTGGAGCCATGTAAGCAATCATATTATGTTGTATATTTTTGTTTTATACTAAGATCAAACCCACAGGAGCTACAATTTGACATCCGAGTCGACCGAAAAAATCGTTTATAGTTGCCATGTGGTGTATATAAGTGTGGTCAATTTTATATGACAGCACTTAGAAAAGTCTGCGACTGCAGCGTGTGGCTAGTTTTGATCGCATGACAATAATAACTAACTATTATAGCGCCAGTACACGTGCATGGATTTACTGGCAGAAATAGTGTAAATTTTAAATTAACGTGAAAATAACTGTTTACACGTAAAAGCGCTGACTGTTCCTCCAATCTCATTCTTCAAGACTTAGCGAGACGCGATTTTGTCATTTTATGGTACTATTTGAGAGATCGTAAAAATTGGTGAACCTCAAAATGAGTCTCTTTGCGTGTAGTTCGTTTTTTACCGGCAGGTTCGCCACTATCATTCTATTGCGCAGACGCAGATCGAAAAAATCCCAACTGTCGCATAAAAATTCAGAAGCTTCCAAACTTTTTTGATCCATGCATGCAGTCTTGCAACTTGCATGACAATACGTGCTAACACGTGCATTTTCTTGTTATTGCCGCGATAATACGTACTGTCAGCAGTAAATTTATGTTAGTGTAAACGGGGTATTATTACAAGTTTAGTTATCGCGGTGTTTAATTTAATATATGCGTTTGATTCTAAAAATCCAGTCCATACGTTTAAGGCTATACTTCAGCTGGGGCATGGTCTAAAACGATCGTGACTACGCGACGCGAAGATTGTGCAAACGACGCGTGCACAACAAAACATAATTTGTCATAAAAAATCAACAAGCGTCCATTTAATGTTATGTTTATTGTTCTATTAGTAATAATAATAATATATTCATTGACATATTCTCTTTTTCAAGTAAATGGGTAACGTTTTTTAATCATCTTTATACGATTGAAGAATTAATTCCCCCGACGCCATCACAAAACAAATTGACGTGTTCACAGCTCGACTTTCGCTCTCCGATTGGCAGCCAGTACGAAATTTCGTCGCACCTATACTTGAAAATTATTTGCCGTTTCACTGTATGCTCTTAACTCAAATATAGGTATTCAAATTAATTTTAATCTTATTAAAAATTATTCATTAGAGTAGCTAAAAAATCTATCAAATTGGTTTATTCGGATACATAATCTGGACCTACTTTCTTCTTGGCTTTCATCTAGCAACAGTTGCAGTTTTATTTTAATCCATTTACTGTTATAATAATAACCTATTATGGGATTTAAATTATAAATATATCAATCAGGATGCGGGATATATCAAAATTATTATACTTATAAATATACTAAACATTAATATATTACACCATTATTAGAGTTGTAATTTAGTACACATGTAAAATACTTGCGTAAAAAGTTAATTAGGTTATTTATTTTACTATCGTTGTAAAAAGAACTGAAGAATCTTAATAAACTAATAAACATTAGAATGCATGTAAGAATATTTGAAAAAATAACCGGAACTCTCTGTTGTGCAACACACACACGATAAGTGTAATGCCCTTGCTGTCTGCTAGGGCTTGAAAAATCATTTCATACCTAACCAATAGCGGTTACATACAATATAACGATTCAATTCCTCAGATATGCCGATGATATCGATATAGTGGCGAGCAGCTTAGAAAGAGCTGCTAAATAAGTGGGAATCCAGATAAATGAATTAAAATCAAAAATACATGCTTGCATGTAAGTTTCCACCAAGCTTTATCACTCACACTTAAAAGCGACAAATTTGCGAAAGTGAACGAATGTATTTATATGCATTTGGGATTACGCGTTATCTCTCAAAATGGCATCAGCTAAGAATATTAGTAGAGGAATAAAATTACTCTGCAAAAAATAAAACTCCTACTACGGTTTACAAATATATTTCAGATCAAGACTGAAACAATCAAGGAAAACCAATCTAAAGCTATACAAATCGCTCATCAGGTTCATATTGAACTATTGATCATAATTCTGGGTCTTATCAAGAAAGATAATGAAAAGGGTCTTCGGAGCTGAGTGAGAAATGGACAACGTGTTGTAAGTAGAGTTGGGTTTCGGGAATTTCCCGATGGGATTTCTCGAGAATTTTTCAAAATTTCCCATCCCGAATCTCGAGAATTGAAATTTTTAACATTTTGGGATATCCGGATCGTGAGAATCTTTTCTCGGGATTCGAGATTTCTTTATTACCAAATATTAATTGAAAAACGATTTTCTATATGAAAAAAGTGGACATAAAACACAATACGTTCAAAGACTGATCGGGGCATTTAACACAATTAAGCCAACGTCGACTCAAAATGAGCGCAATTTTTACAACATCAGGGAATTTTATGTCTCAAAGGCGTACGCGATTGTCAGACGCAGCGATTAACAGTCTGTGTTTTTTGAAATTCTATTTTAATAAATAATGTTTTCAATTAAGTGTGTTTGCCTACTAATATTTCGTTTGTCTTCTTACATTAATAAAAAAAATCATATTTTTTGGAATTCGTCTGTTTTTACACTGATGTTAGGATTTTTACAGGTTTTTTTTTAAATTTCCCGATATCTCGAGAATTCTCGAGAATTCTTTTCTGGAAATCCCGTATCTCGAGAATTCAAAATTTCATCATTTCGGGAAATCCCGAATCTCGAGATTGAGATTTTCTCGAGAAATACCCAACTCTAGTTGTAAGCAAGCTTCAAGAAGTTGAACACAGTTGTTTTATTAATATATACAAAATTTATTATATTAGATAAAAATAATATATTTAGAGCTATGAAAAATTTATATTTGGGACGCTTAATCACAAAAGAATTTATCCAATAATTATGAAACGTATAGCAGAGTTTATTCCATTATGATATTTCATTTACAAAGTGAGCTAACTCACATCCAATGAGTTATCCGTTTTTAATCGCCGACGTTGGCAGGTACGTATTCAAAATACGCTTTGTACAGACCATTTCAACTGATGATTCCAGCCGGCCAACACATTTGATTCCATCCCGCAGAATATTTAAACCAATAAATATTATTAATAAATAAAATAAGTCTTCCTAATTATTTCAAACATTAAACTAGCTAATTTTGTATGTAGGTCAACCAACACGTTCAATCATAGAAGTATACAATATGAGTAGTATGAGATATAAAATAAAAGATGATGGTCCCAATAATAGGCAGACAAAAAAAGCATAATTAAATCAAACAGTAAATATAGCAGCGACGAAGGGTAGAAGTAGGCTGTGGAGATTCAACATAAATAGTGCACACTAAACTTTATCATTCATGCTTATCTATTTTTTTGAACTAAGAATACTAAGGCTTGGACCATCCAGAGAATCTACGTTATATTATATTATATATTACAAACGTTCATATGAAAGTACATATGTTAAAATTGTTGCAAACCAAAACATTATAATAATATGAGGTGGCATATTATAATATATGGCTTTAAATATTTCACACATTAATGGTGACGTAATTAAGGCTTCAGTTGAGGCATGGTCTAAAAAGATTGTGGCTAGGCGATGCGCGGATTTTGCAAATGACGAGTGCCGAACGAAATAAAATTTGTCATAAAAATTCAGCATGCGTCCATTTAATGTTATGTTTATTGTTATATTACTGATAATAATAGTATATTCATTGACATGTTTTCTTTTTAAGTACATACGTAAAGTTTTTTAGTCATCTTTACACGATTTAAGAATATATTCATCCGACGCCATGACAAAACAAATCGACGTGCGCACACCTCGACTATCGGTCTCCGATTGGCGACGAGTGCCAAATTTCGTCGCACCTACTGTTGAAAATTATTTGCCGTTTCACTGAAGTACGCTCTTAAGTTATTCAGCATCATTTTATATTTGACTAAAACCTGGTAACCCTCGACTAATATTTTTTGACAGTACCAAGGAAATCACAGAGGAATAATTTATATCATAACGGCTTTTAAAATAGGAAACTCAAGTGACAGTCAGGAAACATTCTTCACTCTAAAATCACCAATTCAAGTACCTGTTCTAACAAAAAAAATAAACGATAGCTGCTACAATAAAAACAATTGTAAAATCAGCTTATTAT
Source organism: Rhyacophila brunnea (assembly GCF_057557595.1). Lineage (NCBI taxonomy): Eukaryota > Metazoa > Arthropoda > Insecta > Trichoptera > Rhyacophilidae > Rhyacophila > Rhyacophila brunnea. The sequence goes on from NW_028233350.1 coordinate 29,093,866, forward strand.
TAATTACTTTGATATCAAAAATATTTTGCGAATATAATTAATACTTTGGACGTTGAAGACGCACCTGGCGCGTAATGACCAGGCGGCCGATCAATGTAATTAACGTGCATTCTAAAGGTAGTAATTAAAAAAACATTATCTAGTCAACAGCGAATGAGTTAATTTATGAGCTGTGATACGTTCTAAACGGATCGTCTTTCTATTACAATGTGTTGTTTTTGTAGACACTATGGTAATTTTATAATTACACATACCTTGGTTTAATCGGCGTAAAATACTCTGCCATATGTAAGAGCGTTAGTGATGCATTTGAATTCGAATTTGGATTCACTCAAAACCGATGATACGAGGGTGGGTCAATAAGTCCTTAGAAAAGCCGACAGGTGGCGCGACTAGTACTGTAAGCGGTTTGTTTTCATGCAGCGGCACTACCGATTCAGTATGCTGCGAAGTTTCAATCAGATTGGTCGGGTTGTTGTGTGTTTCTCGTACATTTAAAAAAAAATTTGCTTGTGGAAAATGGAAAAATGGAAAATGGAGAAAATTGAGCTTAGAGCTGTTATTAAACATTTTAATATAAAAGGGTTAACAGCAAAGGAAATAAAAAATGAGTTGGATTTAGTTCACGGCATATCTGCTCCTTCACTTGCAACTATTTATAACTGGTTAAATGAATTTAAACGTGGTCGTACATCAACAAAGGATGAACCACGCTCAGGACGTCCTGTAGAGGTGACTACACCAGAAATGATCAATAAAATCCACGATATGGTGTTAAGTGACCGAAGATTAAAGTTGAGTGAGATAATTGAGGTTACAGGGATCTCAAAAGGTAGCGTCATTTCTATTTTACATGACAAATTGGGCATGAAAAAAATTTCTGCAAGATGAGTGCCGCGTTTGCTCACAGTCGACAATAAACGCAATAGGGTGGTGGCCTCTAAAGCCCTGTTGTCGCTCATGCAACGCAATCCGCATGAATTTTTTCGTCGCTTTGTGACTGTAGATGAAACATGGATACACCACTATACTCCCGAGACGAAAGAACAGTCAAAGCAGTGGATTGCGAAAGGCGAACCATGTCCAAAGAAGGCGAAAACCGTAAAATCAGCTGGTAAGGTTATGGCTACTGTATTTTGGGATGCACGTGGAATTATTTTCGTTGACTATTTGGAAAAAGGAAAAACAATAACAGGGGATTATTATGCATCTTTATTGGACCAGCTAAAAAACAAAATTGAAGAAAAACGGCCTCATTTAAACAGGAAAAAAATCCTCTTTCATCAGGACAATGCCTGTGTTCACACATGTTTACGATCAATGGCTAAAATTGAAGAATTGAAGTTCGAATTGGTCGACCACCCACCGTATTCGCCAGATTTAGCCCCCAGTGACTTTTTCCTTTTCCCAAACTTAAAAAAATGGCTAAGTGGACAACGTTTTTTTTCAAATGAAGAAGTCATCGATCGGACAAATGCTTATTTTGAGGACCTTCCGAAAACTTATTTTTCTGACGGTTTAAAAAAAATTGAGAAACGTCTAACCAAGTGTATTGAGCTCCAAGGAGATTATGTTGAGAAATAAAAAAAAAATACAAAAATAAAAACTGTTTTAATGCTTTTTTCTAAGGAATTATTGACCCACCCTCGTATCATACTGGAGTGACAAATATCCCAAATGAATACAACTGAGTAAACCTGTATTTTTTCTTAAATTCAATATGTGTATTTTAATTCAAGTCAGGACTAAAGAGGTTGGGTAAAATAGCAGACAACTAATCCCCACAAGTATATTAAGTTAATTTAGAATAAGTCTTCGTAGTGAAACTGTAATCACTACATGCACCGGTGTCTACGAGCACAGCTGTGAAGTTAGCCCATTATTCATGTGATAGAAGCGTAATTAACAGGGCTCAACATATGGCCTACTAGCTTGTCAGATCGTATCTACTCAGAGGTGCGCGTTTGATTAACGCCCTTCCCGCACGAATAATATCAAGAAATAATAATGCGATATTAATATTGCCGCCCCCTGACTACAGCCCTGTCACTCTTCTTCAAATATCTTGGAGTGTGAGTAATGAGGTGTCGCTTTATAAACTATGTATATTTTTAATTTAACACGATAAGAACGTATAGGAATCATTTTGACTATAAATTACATCCCAATCACGGTACGTAATATGAATGTAATTAGGTACTATGCGATAAAATTAAAATACTAGTATAGTGATGTCCATGGCCCCCATAAGGGGAGGTGGGCTGACAGGGCTCTAACCTGGGGGCCCGCTTTAGGATGTAGGCCATAGTGATGTTATCTTTACAGCAGTATGTATATTATATTGTCTCTTATACTGGCGAAAACAAAATGTTATAAGAACATATTATAATGTTGTGATTGGCCTTCTTTATAATTACAGATGTCAGCTGTTCTCGTATAGGCTGGACCGACATAACAATATTATGTCTAAATATATATCCTGGATGCTCTATAGCAGATATGTCCAACACGTCAATCAGGATGGATTTTGGTCGCACCCACTTAATCGCACCATCGCCAGGCCAATAAGAATTGAGTCGTGATATATAATTTAATTGAAATTTTGAAATACCATTCCTATTTTTATTTCCAGCTTGCGTGAAAGTTGTTTTCAATAATTATCCACGATGATGCCCGCGTGACGTTGTATCACTTGAGTCGTAGTGCATCACTCACGGCCTGCCGCCGGAGTGGTAGAAAGAAAAGATTTAAATACTCACGCTTTAAACTGAGATGATTATTTAGCACTTGCATTGATTTAAAATACAATATTTTTTTAAACATAATATAATTGAAATGCTACGAGCAATGTGAATAGATTTTTTATTCTATTTTAAGTAATAAAATTACAACGTGAGAAACTAGCGACACTTTTACATAGTATGAAAATTTTGGTCTGTAGTCTAACTAATATTAATTGTAGGAAAATAAGAAGCGCTTCACTTTGGAGGGATATGAAATGTTCAGACGTCCGTATAGAAAAATGCGCATTACTTCTAGCTAGATGTATGTAATCACAATTTGCACAATATCTATGTGTGTATTATTATTATGAGTTTCCCATGTTATATTACCACAATATGCAGTCTTCGCTACTGCGCTATAGTATACCCCCGAAAGAGTGTAGAATCGTCATGAATGCTGAAGTGATAACATTATTTGCTCTTTGTTTGGGTGTAGTTTTGAACATTGAACAAATTATTTCTAGCAGACTTTATCTGTGACGCAACATAACTTTGATTGAACATACTGTCACAAGAATTGTAGTATAAACAAGACCTAGCGAGACAGCTGGCTCTGCTAGTTGAAGTATAAATTCATTACCCATTATGGTAAATCACCAAATTAATATAACATGCTACTCAATATCTATAAAACGTATTATGATAATTGTAATGCCGTATGACGAGTGACGAATTAATTTCGGTGACTTGTTGAATGAAATTTGCCTATTGTATGTGACAAAATCTTTTAGTGAATAGAATGGGTAGATATAATAACTAGTCAATAATTTTATTTCTAGCTTTTTCCTTTCATTTATTTATAGGTATTATATAGGTATACACTAAATATATTTTAAGCAAAATCATGTACTATTATTACTTATACGTGAACTATAATTACTGTAATATATTCATTAACTAATTAAAATATTGAAAAATATATATTACGTAGTCGAAACCTAATTAATACATAAAATTAAATACTGACTAGAACCCGTTTCTTTTGTTACGAAATCGGTATTAATTAATATACATACTATTATATATATTTTACAAAACGATACTATTGTTAAATATAACGGCTTGACATCTATAATTTTGTTAAATTATTAACATGTGTCGAAGTAATTCTGGATTGGAACCGTCTCCTCGTGTCAAGCCTATACGGCACCATTAGCGAGGGGTGCAAGATTAGTAAATGCGCTACCTAAAGACATAGATATTTTCAATGATGTACTTTGCATTTTGATTTTGAAACTGTATTTTTCTGTATAAAATTGGATGTTTTTTATTTTCAAAAATTATATTTTTCTGTATTAAATTGTACTTAAGTATGTTTTGATTTTATTTCATTTTTTTTGTTATTATTATTATTATTGTTATAATATTTTTTTCTATATTCTCTTCTCTTTTATGAGGGTAATATTTGACTTACAATGTAAATCTCATGTTGTGTACGTCTTGAATTTAGATTTGTTATGTCCACAATGTTTTGTATTCTTACATAAATAAATAAATAATTATCTATATTTTGAGAATAAAAAACGCAAAATCAACCTTTTCGAAAGATTCAGTATTTACTTGGTGGTAATTCAGGAAAAAAGTTAAAATAAGGTTTTCCATTTATATTGGCGTAAACAAACCAAGAAATAAACTTATTTTATAATTCATAATACTTTTTGGCGTAATGGTAAAAATATAAGACGCTACGTCCGACAAATTTAACTTGCGTTAGTGGAATTAATTAAGTTAACCGCCAACTGTAAAATATAAAAAAATCTACTTGTATTGTTACTGTTTAAATAACCATTAAGTCTTTAGTGCTGGCTTATTTTAAGTTGTCTGGCTGTATTTATTTCATCGGTAAATCACATACTCCATTAAGTCCGGGAGGGTAAATTCGCAAATTTCACGAAGGCTGTGCAAAAAAGGTTCGGCGCTTAGTTCCCATGTAAACTGTTAAACCGAGCCCACAAAAAGTGTGATTGATTTACTTAAAAATAGCCCCCGGTTTACAACTTAACACGTGCCCCTTGCGAATTGAAAAACAATTTATTGGAAAATCATACTGTAAGTTTGCAATAACGTTTTTTGGCATACCAAAATATTACAGTATTTGCCATTTTTTCCGCCCGGCAATGTAAGTCTTATATATTTTCAATATAGTTATAATTATATTTGGTAGAGCTTTTCGCAGTGGACTGTATTAATTGGTGGGTGATGATGCTGGGAATTCCGGATATAGGGGAAGGGGGTGATGAGCAAGAAGACGTGGCCAGGGAACTCAGAAATAATGGAAACTGAAATACATAACGGGTAAGGTGATAGCAGGTAACCGACTCGAGTAAGGAAGAATCCGGGTTATACTTACACACGTGTCAAGAATACGTTTTACGTCGAATACTGAAAACTGCTCTCGGTTTATGCATTTACGCTCATTTAATGTTGGTGTATTACACACACTATTGCATGTGCATAATGCGTGCTTCATTTTCGTAGGACACTCACACATTCAAAACCGTGCATCAAGATGCGGCGCATTGAATATAGCCTATCGGTATTCTATTTATTATCTGTTCTGTGGTCGTGGCACTGACCTTTTGATGAGATGAGGGCTGGCGCACACTGGCACTGGTCCCAGGTCATACACACACGCATTGGTTGTTTTGTGTCACCCTGTTGACGCACTTGTTTCACAGTTTATGGATGATTATGATCTTGATTAATGATAATGATTTGTATGTATGATTGAACGAATATCTTTCAGATATGTTTTGAGTTACTCCTGAGTTTTCAATCAATTACTAGCCACGGTAAGCTGTCAGAAGCCCGCTCGCGTCGGCTGTTGGTCGTAACTGCTTGTCTCTTGCAATTAGGGTAGTTTTTTACCCGTTATTGCTCTTGTGACAATACTACTAGATTAATGAGGTGGGTCGGGAACTAAGGATGGAAATGGGAATATAAATGGCCCAACCAATATTTATTATAACATTTATGGTCATAGCAGTAGTCCCTATAAGGTCGATCGCTAATATATATACTTATTATAATAATATTGTGTTTTCTAGACAGAGAAAAGATGCAATTTTCTGTATCAATAATCTATACTACATCAGTGGCGCACCCAGGATTTAATATTGGGGGGGGCCCAAGTTGGAGAATGTAAATTAGTCCCATAGGCTCTTTTCTTCTTCATATAATTATTTTTACATATTTTCACAATACACGGCGATATATTTGTACAGTTTCTCATAGTCCTAGCCTAAGTGGAGGCATAGTGGCGGTAACCGTTGAGCGTGTCATCAGCGACTGGCGGATTGGAAGTGACTAACAGCGACCATGCTGGACATGTGCACCTAGTTTGCTAAAACATTTCTTAAAAATAATATCGGCTGTGCTACCCGCTTGGTCTAGAGCAGTGTTTCCCGAAGTGTGGTACGCGTACCCCCTGGGGTACGGGAAGAGTTTGGTGGGGGTACGCGCTGCACCGGGCTATGGCTACGCCTGGTGCAACAAGCATTAATACAACATCCATGCTAGAAGGCTTATCGCAAGCGGAAGAAGAGCAATTGTTGGAATTATTAGCTTCAGACTGATTCTTGCAAAATATATATAAGGAGTGTACTTAAACATCATTTAGGTTGCAAATGCAACATGTGTATCCAGTTTTAACAGAGAAATTCCTGAAATACATTGCCATTTTCAACTTCATATCCATAAGAAATTGCTTTTTCAGCATTTGTAGACATTAAGTCAAAAAAAGGAACAGCCTTTGGGAGTGGAACCGCATTTCAGATTAAAATTAATAACCAGGGAACCAAATTATGATGATCTGTCGTTTCATTATAAATAATTTCATCCTTCTCATTTTTATAATGAATGTTATTTTTTATAATATAACTTTTATTTATATTTTATTATGAATGAATTTTATTTTTCGTTTATTATTATTTTGTTAATGTACTACAAAAGGAATATATAAATATATTTTGATTGTTATTAAAGTACTTATATGCATTTTTCTTTGACGAGAAGTACTCAGTGTTGCGAAAATTATAGAAGGGGTACACAGATGTCGAAAGTTTTGGCAACACTGGTCTAGAGAGCTACAATATTTATGCCGAATTCCACCGAAAAAAATGATTTTTTGATCTACACCACCAACGACTGTAGTGGGTGTAGTCGTTCTTTTCGCCGAATGTTAATCATAGATTTTTGGTTTTTTAATATTGAGGTTCCAAAATATTAATTAAAAATGGACAAAAAAAGTATTATTGCATTTAACGTATACACAACCTAGTCAACACAACACAGCCTAATATCTCGTTTATCGGTCTTTTGTCTATTGTGCTCGGTGTACCTACACCATGGCCCTCATATCCTGAAACGGGCCCTCAAGCTAGGGCAGTGGTCGGCAAACCGCGGCTCGCGAGCCACATGCGGCTCTTTGGCCCCTTGAGTGCGGCTCTGCCACAGATGCTCTCTCCCATATTTGACATGGCTACAAAGAAGAAGCAAAGAAAATGGAAGAGGATAACCGTAAATGTAATGTTGAATAGACCGAGACTTGGCGTTTATTCAAAACTTAAATGGCACCGACCTGTATTTATGTGTCGGGAAAAATTGGCGCATTCAAATTTAGAGAGATACTACAACTAAAAACTCGTAATTTTGCACTAAATATTTTGTCGATGATGTAAGGAAGAAAGCAGCTGAGGAGAAGAGTCAAAACCCGTTACCGTTTTAAAAAAAAATCGGCTAGGTACATGTTCAAACACGCGCGTTAACATCATTTTACTCCCTGCTTCAATTATAGTTTGTCAATTTATGTGCTACGGCCGTATGTTGTAGCTTAACCACTGGGGAATGCCAAAAGAAATGGCGTATTTCAAAAAAACACTACTTTATTCTTAGGTCAATAATTATTATAGAGCAATCATTATTCGTAGGATGTTTATCACACCTTGAATGGTCAAAGACATAGCTTATAATAAGTATCTTTAGAATTATCTTCAAATGTGTAAATCTTGCCCATTTTTTGAATAATAAAATGCCTAATTCTTGTCAAATTTGGGATCACAGAGATTACAATATATTTTTTTATCGTAAATATTTCACTATAATAATGTCGATATAAATTATACTGAAGGTTTTATAAATGCGTTTAAAAATTAATAAATGTAAAAAATCTTAACACCACTGCACATTTATGTACTGAAATATGACTATATTCTACAACATTAGAGCGAGAGGTTTAAAAGAATACTATTTTATGTTATAGAAATACTTTATGCAGTCATCAAAAATGTTTAAAATAAATATAACGGGTAATAAGGCTTCAAAATTATATAAATAGATTATCTACAACGTTTAAGGTATGTCCAGGATCATGCTTTGAATATAGAACAAAAGCTCTATTAGGACCTACGCTGAGCATTTACCCCCTTAAGAAATTTGGCTCTGTTGATATTTGGCTCTATTGACTAATGAGTTTGCCGACCACTGGGCTAGGGTATTTGATAGGCCCCCTATCCACCACTTAGATTAAAGGCAGTGTGAAACACTACATTAACGTTTTTCAAATTGTGTTTTAGTTCAAATTGAGGATACTTATACAGTGAATTATTGGTGATTTTCAATACATCTACTTTGATAATGGAGCTGTCGAGTATTTTTTTATTTCAATTTTTTTTATATAAATATTATGGACATTACAAATTATAAGTTTAAGACGTTCACAACATGACATTTAGAAACAAAAATATATAAAACAGTATTACGAGTACATAAACAAGGAAGTACACCGGATGAGTTAAGCAGACCCTATTGTAAAAATTTATAAAAAAACGTCCACCTAAACTCATTCTCACGTAGGTGGAATATATCAACACCCGAAGCAATTTCGTTAAACATAGTATCGACACATAATAATCAGAAAATATATTGGACAATTATATAATTTAAAATGTTCATAGTCATGAAGGATAATAGCGCCGCAGGCGACTTTTTTTACTATTAAAGCTAATTTATGTTGTGTGTTTATCTCACTTATCTGGTCAACCCGACATGCCGGGCCCCCCACAGCCCGGGCCCCAGGCTAGAGCCCTGTCAGCCCTCCCCAGCCATGACCTATACCACTCCGGAATTCAGGTGGACACCGAGAATTTCATTAGGTACGGTTCACTATACAGTTCATTAGGGAACGGGTTTCTCAAAAAACCCGACATTAGTGTTTCGAAATTTTTGTGTTAGAAATTAAAATCTAAGAAATTTTACTGAAAAGGATGCTGGAGAATTACAAATCATTTTTTTGCCGTGTTATTTGTCTAAGTATGGTATAGTTTATTGGCTTTCGATTTCAATGTGTAAAATCATTCTGATGATTTTAATATTTTGGGGGGGGCCAAGGCCCCTTGGCCCCCCCCCCTGGGTGCGCTACTGTACTACATAACCCTCGTTTCACACGAAGCGAATATTGTCGCGCGATATAAAGTTGCGGGACAATTTTTTATATACACGTCAGCAAGATGATCCCGCTATAATATTTGCTACATGTGAAATGAGGGTAATGTGTCTGTTTGTTAGGCCATAACTGAATATTAATTTTCTTTTACAGTTTATAGATTAAATTATTATTGCATTTTTTTTCTGGTGCTCCAAACCTGAAGTCTGCTTCTAACTAACATGACACCGCATTTCGTGGATTAAGAATCTCTGTGATTGGTAGCAGTGCAGCTCTAAATAATTATTCCGAAAAGCACCAATAGAGTGAAGATTACATGGATGGTGGCCGATCTACGTTAGGAAACGTAATAATAATATTACGAAGAATATTTCAGTTATACATAATATTAGGTTTGTAGATTTTAGGTAGATTTGGTAAAATAATTATCTGACAACGCTGCAAGATTCACACGTAGCCAATAAAAATATATCGTAGACTGCAATCGTCTCACGTACTGCATACATTTTCTTACGCCGCAAATAAGACTTTATTAGCAAATATACATAATAACTAGTCCTCTGTAGAAAAACCGGAAATGCGTAAGTCTTTTAGGTACAGCATGTTTCATGTGCAATAATTGATAAGCTACCACGATACTCCATCACACTTCTTCTTCTTCGATGGCGCTACAGCTCAAGTCGAGATCTGGCCTCCTGCACCGCCGTCCTCCAGCCGGAACGGTCCTCCGCACGTCTTTTCCAGTTCCTGATTTTTAGCAGCTGGTTGGCATCTTTTGTAATTTTATCACCCCATGGTGTGCGTGGCTTTCCCACTGGCCTTTCCCCCCCGGGTTTCCTTCGAGGATCTTCTTCGATATCCCTGACTTAGGCATGCGCTGGACATGGCCTGCCCAGTATAGCCTCTGGAGTTTTATGAAGGTGGAGAGTTTTGAATCTTGGTATAAGCGGTATATTTCCGTGTTGTACCTAATTCTCCACTCTCCACTCTCCACCATCATTCATGGGTTCGTATATCCGCCTCAGGATCTTTCTCTCAAAGCAGTCCACCATTTCAGCTGCTTTCATATTTAGCGTCCATCTCCACCACACACAAATGTCAATATTAAATCATATAGGTAGGTACGTTAGCAAAAAGCACATAAACCAAAATCTGCACCAATGTCATTTATTTAAATATATTTTGTGCAAATGCACCACTAAACACTGCAGTTATTTTTTTAATTGTATATATAGAATGGATTGTAGGTGCATTAGCAGAATATAATAATAATGCTGTCAATGGACGCAGATATTATGTGTGTAAATAGAGTTAAGATTTCAATTAAATCCATTTATATTTATCAAGGATTATTTACAAGATCTTTTTTTATTTAGTATAGTAAATCAATATTTATGCGAAGGATATTCACGTAGTGTTTATGAATATACTGATGAAAATGCAGTTATTGAAAATAGTATTAAAATCATGAATGTAATTTTCTTAATTTATTCAATGTAACCCTGTTCCATATTCCAGTAACCTAGTAATTTGGCTGCTTATATTAAGTTGTTACGTGGGACATAACCAATATCCGTTTAGGCCTGCTTATGTAAAACGACTCATAGACTTTGTAATTTAACGACATGAACCTAAAGAAAAGATTGTAAGCGCTCATTTGTAAAGTAACTGCCCAAAGAAGCAGTATTGGCATGTGGCCAAAATATTAAAGAACGTAAATCAGGTATGCTAAACGTATTTTGTTCTGCGTATCACGTAAAAGAATTTAAATTCAGGTTTTACAAAATTGACTCGTTTATTATTTCCATTTTAATTAATTTAACACCATTGATCTATTTATGGTCTTTCCCACTCCCATAGATAAACTATTGCTCATTAATTCATTATAAATATCCAGAAAAACTGGTAACCAGATGTTCCTAAAATCACCTAAAACTAATTAACTTTACTCTCTTGTATAGTCCAAAGTGTTAAATAATTATAATCATCTAAAAGAAAGTTATTGATCAGTTCTAGAAAAGTGCCATAATCTCAGAGTAATGATAATATATAGAGAGCGCCTATTGTTCGGCAAAATGAAGCAATATTTCTTACGTATAGCACACAGTAGAACCTCGATTGTATCATTATCAACGTAACATAAAACGTTATACCATCGTGTTGCTTGTCAGTCTTTTTCTTTCGACCATGTCCGATCCTAATAGGATCATATGGGCCTCCACAGAGTAGAGGTTTGTATTAACAGATTTTGTTTTTTTTTACGAGAAATGGATGTCAGCCACTTGCTCAACCTATTAGGTCCATACCCTGACAGACACAAATTGAAAAACAATATGTGTACTTGCCAGACCCAGGATTCGAACCTGTGACCCACGTCGTTATAGTCCAAATTTAAATACAACATAGTCAACCATATGTGCAACTAAAATAACTAAAAATATTTAAATTTAACACAGAAACGATAAATTTCAGCAACTCGTGCTCGCAGTTTTTAAATGAATGAAATCAGTCAAATCTATATTTACCGGCGATGTTTACAAAAAATATTCTATTTTACTCTAACGCATTGTGCGGAGATATAAGCGTGCCGAATGCTAACTCACTCACACTTATGGTTCGTTTTCGTTCAGGCCTTAGTCACAACCTATTATATTATTATCTCGATACTGAAGTATATGTATACCTACGTCATAAACTTTGACGTCAATAATATTATAAAAGTATTTTGGTAATTTTGTGTTTTAACAGTGTGGTGGAATCGAATAATAACGACATAATTTGTGCCACACATTAATTCACACCGCATTAACAGCCCACATGCCCAACGTAGGTTAAAATGGAGATTTTATGGTATTTTCAGAGCATAAGCCTGGACATTCCTTAAACGTTGTAGATAATCTATTTATATAATTTTGAAGCCTTATTATCCTTAATATTTTTTTAAACATTTGATGACTGCATAAAGTATTTTTATTACATAAAATAGTATTCTTTTAAACCTTATCGATCTAATGTTTTAGAATATAGTCATATTTCAGTACATCCATGTGCAGTGGTGTTAAGATTTTTTAGATTTATTAATTTATTACTAAGCTAAGTTAATGTAAGATTAATAATACTTGTCTATAACAATAGCGACTTTCTTACATGTCTGCATTTAATTCGCGGGCCTCGCATTTATTAAACGCGATATAAATATTTTACGAGCTAATCACGTGAGGAGTGAACGTTATTGAGGTCTAGAGGCCGGCAGCGGTTAGACCTCTAATAATTATCGCTTGTATTTATGTACGTTCGATTTTTCGTGAAAACCTCCACTATGTACTTAGAGCTCTTTCAGTAAGTATGTTTATTTTGAAGATATAAAAGGACCGCATTCTTGGAAATTATTCTCTCGGTTTATTTTTCACAATAATTTGCTTTGCAATATTTGTTTTATAAAACGAGTCAAGCAAAGATTTGATTGCTGTGTATTTTGCTACAAACGTTACATTAAATAAATTGGTGCCTACATACTATAATAAATTGATTAATAAAAAACCATACATAGATACATGAAAAAATACTGCCCTACTAGTTATTGGATCACTAATAGATACTTGCATTATTTTATTGTGTTTATTTTAATTTCAAATAAACTATTCGCACTGAAAATAAACCCCCTCCCTCCACCCTCTCAACAAAAATGTGCCCAAGATCCAAAGACTCCACTGATCGGGAAACGTAGCAATAATGATAGTAAGTCTGACGATAGACTAGAACCTTCAGACTCGCAGAATCCAACTGGCGAACCACTACAAAGGAGAGGAAACGTTAGAGAATGATATTGGATGCTACTATAGATACTAATTAAGTATAAGTAGGGTGAATACCAATAATTTCGGTCTTTGGACAAGATAAATCAAATCACACTGTTTTTATTACCATAATTCTAATACGAAGCTACACATATAACCTTCTTAAAATCTATGTTTGTCAAATATTCGTTTGTTGTTTTCTTTTTCTACAGAGTAAATAAATAACAGGAAATATATTTATGAATTTACATCAATAAAATGCTTGATAGGGAAACAATTGGAACAATTAATTGCTTCAGAGTTGATTATCCCTAACCCGGTCATATATAATAAATAATACAATTAAATTTATAAATCATGTTGTTAGAGAATATCCGTTTTATGATGGTCAAAAACGAAGGCACTTTGAAAATTCAAGAAGTTAAAATTATCAATTACTACCACTCAATCTTGAAATTGAGATATATCTCAGCCAATCATCAAAGTGTGTTCAAATGATTCTGGAGAAAGTAACCTGAAAAAGTAAATTAATTATAATACCACATGGTTGAAGCTAACATTTAATATTAAGTAGGTAGGTACCTAGTAATATGCATTAAGGCCCGTTTCAGACGGGACACCGGTGTCGCGCTCGTATATAATAAGGAGGACTTTGTATTCGAATAAAAGGGCCTTTGTATTATGTTTATGAACGCCTCGAGCTAATGAGTCAAAGCGTGTTCGGTACACTTTTCCGTCGGCCGCTACATTCTCAAGCCGCCAATACATATGTTTTTATGACCGCAGCCAGTTTTATGTTCTAATTTATATCGCGAAATTATGCGTTGACTCATTAGCTCTGGGCGTTCATAAACATAATACAAAGGCCCCTTTATTCGAATACAAATGCCTCGGGGGTTAGTCTCAGCCGATACTTAACAGAAGCTTAATAATATTTAAAAATATCTAAATTCGTCAAATAAATATTCATTATCGGCAATTAAATTATACAGGTTTTTTCACGACAAATGTTTAAAAATAAATATTAATTTTAGAAACGTCATTCTGTATCTACTAGGTAAATAATTCATATGTTACGCATAAATCTACTGATATAAAAAAAACTCCCGATGTCTTATTGTCGCTTTGACGTCTCGTGACGTATGATTTGAAAATGGTGAACCTACCCACGCGTCACCGCTGTTCGTTTTCCCTTAAAAAATATATTTGGGGTGAGTTAAGTGGATAAAAATTCTCAGTTTACCCAGCTCATGTTATGATGGACAAAAAAACATTCTCATGTTAGAGATATGCTTTCAAGAAATAATGTGTAACTGAATGTTATTACCAAGACGATTCTGAGATATCGTAAATTGGTACACATGGCATTTAATGGAGCCCTGATCAGATATATTATTACTTCGGTATTATCATTAGCATCTGTCATTTGAATATCTTTTCACTTATGCCTTTTTTCTCAGTACGCAGTCTTATTCGTGTAACGTAGTCATATATTCAACATATATTTATGTAAATTCTTAATTTATCACTATAATATCAATATTACAGTGTTGTTACATAATATTTGATACAGCAGCTGATGTAACACATAATAATATATAACAGTGTTATAGCATGGAAGGTTGTAAATCATCGTGGTGTCTCAGACTTGACTTCTATGAAGTAACCTTCAAGAGTCGGTACCTACCTATTTGTTATTATTTTGTTCTATACCCAAATTAATTTATAAGACTAAGGCCACATAGGTAAGTGCTTCGCTAGTGCTGAGTTGGGTGCTATGGTTGTCTACTAAAAACACTACTGCCATAGTGCACACTACGTGCTTAGGTACAATTCATTTGGGAGCGCTCAAGTCAACAACGATGTCACTCTCAAAATTAACCAGAAAGCTACTTCGCGCAGAGAATATAAGTTTAAAATTTCTAAAGTCTCAAATTCGAATTTGTAGGGTGCATAATGTCAATTCATCCCATGCGTCATTATTCATAACCTTAAAATATACGGTGTTTGACGTTTGTCATACTGAAGAAACATCCGCCATCTTGCAAAATCACTAGGTGACACAATAAAAATAACCAACACATTTGTTCGCCGGGAGGCTCAAAAGGTGACTAATAATCACATAGCGAAGCGTGCATTGTGGCCATTGCGATAGTATAGTGTGCGTCCATTCTCTATGACAATATGTCACCTAGCACGTAGCCACCAAGCAAGGCGCCTGCCTATGTGACATTAGCCTAACTATTTTAAATAATTTAGATTGAACGTTTTGAATCCAATCAATAATATTATTTTCACAATACTCTAACTAGATACATCAAACAAATGTTTCGAAAATAATCAAAATCGATCATCTTTATGTTCTAGTTATATCGATAAAAGTTTCGGGTATATTTTTATTTCTTTGTGGTAATGTGTATTACGATTTATGAGTATATAATAAAAACATTTTTTGCATAGATAAAATTCCCACCGTCCGTCGATAACACTTACGTACTATATTATTTGGTACTGCACGAAGAGAGAGAAAAATATATTTCCCCACTACTGGAAAAACTCGGGAATCTGCCTTTCATACACTGCCGTACGAGAAAAATTAAAACAGCTGAGCGATAACGTCACAGGAGGATTATTTTTTATAGAATGTCATCGTAGTTTGTTTGTAATCCAACGTCCGGAGGTTCAGGTGAAAAATCTCGTATCTATATCTTTCTTAGAAAGTAGTAGATATGTGTTGTTTGTTGTTTCAAATGTGTATCGATAATACCGACAGTAAATTTACGACTATCGTTTAATAAAGCTACCCGTTCAATCAATGAACCTCTTTTGTTTTAATGTGCTGAAAACTAAAATTGATTTTGCCGCTAGAATAACCAAATATTTTGAAGACAAACCTTCTTCTATGCACGTATTATATAAACAATATGGGCTAGTGAGTTAAATGACGAAATTAGCTGTATTACAGATTCATTAGTAGCGAAATTTACGTGTGTATTTTGATTTTATTATATTTGCAGAGTCGCAACAAAATAAACGATATACCAACTAGGGTCCTCTTTAAATTACCAATTAAGTATCGTGATAGTAACAATTATATCAATAATTGATTTAATAAGAAAAAGACCTTTTAACTTACTATACATTTTATTTCCTGGTTTTTTGGTTACTATGGTTTTTGGCGCATTATGCTGGCGTAAGTGGTACGATTGATCAGCCGATCGTTGTGCAGGGGCGTCACGTGAAGTATCGTACCATGCGCCCTGCAGGCTCTTACCATGTCAGCCAATGAGATCTCGGAGCCGCCTGCAGCGGAAATAATAGCCAAGTTGTGCGGTAGATGCGACTACACAGCCTTCTCAGTGGTACTACCTGAAGCAACGCAGGATTTGGCAGCTTAGAGATCGATAAATCTAACACGAACTGAAATAACCAAAACTACAAACAATGCGAAGTCTGCAAATAGCTGCACTCACACTGACATATTTAAATCCTACGCGGCCATCACGCTGGCCAAGGCGCAGTTAGGAAAAGTGTAAGCACATCTCTCCCACGAACACGACAGATGTCGCTATGAAAGGTTTCTTAAAACTATATCAGAGTTTGTCTGTTTTTTAAATTGTATATAAGTACATATTTTTATGCATGCAATTTATTGGTAATTTTTAGGTGTTATTTTATTAATATACGTTATTAATTAAAACATATTGTATTTTATTTTAATTTATACATTATCTTTCCGCCAATAATTGACAGTTAAAACTATTAAATAAATTAGAAGTGTACGTTCTTTAGAAAACACATTCAAATTACTGCCATGATTCTCACATCGCGAATTCTACAATGGGATGTTTAACCCATATTTGGGAAGGACCCTCGCCTATTTATCAACTCTCCTCTACGAAGGGTACATGTTCTAGCATCCCCGTTCGTTGCCTACACAAATAATCTATGGCCTGCGATCGAAACTGTATCAAATGAGAATAATGGGTTTATAAAGACTTAGCACCGAAGAAATATGTTGCCCATAAGTCTGTCTCGGGAGACTTATATAACTAACCACTCACTTACTTCCCCTACATACTTACATACGCCATAAGGAAATCGTTGAATTTCATGTGAATAGTAAATTTGATATTACTATTGAGAACTGTCAATTTGTTCTCCCGTCGTAATCACGTATAATAATGGTGGAGAGTGCCTGTTGGACGGATTTAAACGATGGGTAAGGGAAAATAATAGACACACATAAAAATACGTATTATTTAATTAAATTAAGACGACATGATATTATGATATCAATGAAACTTCAAACCTACTCTGTCGATACATAATTGACTAATGAATTTGAGTTTTCCATTTTTTGTTTATTGATTAATTGATCAATTTACGAGAGACAAAATGTCAAAATGACTAAGTTCGTGCTTCACAACAGTGGCAGATCAGTATTTTACATTTATATTATAATCAATATAAAATAATAATCAAAGTTATATGAATAATAATTACAAGATAACAAGAACTTTTTATATATAAATTTTCTGTTGAATTATTATGCTCAATATGCTCAAACTTGTACTTTATAATATATGATATGAAGTACCTAAATAAAAAACAAACAAACAAACAAATATAGAATACTGAAATGTCATTTTGATTTCCATAGTAACGCACGTATATATTAATAATTTAGATATATTCCAAAAATTTCAAATGTCTAGCTAGTCGGGAAGTTAGTTAAAAATCGATTGTAAGATTTGTACTGGATAAACAACCACCGGACAAATAAGAATACGAGCTAATAAAAACGTTGTAAAATAGTAATATTGTTCGTGTATTATATATTGGAATAAAAGTGACTACATAATTTGTAAAAATAATTACTGTTTTTTTATTTCTCTTATTAAAATGCAGATTGGTCTCTTACCTTTTCAGTATAATGAGCGTATTGCTTTAATAATAATTGTACGGTGGTATTCTTTGACATTAATACAAGATTTTTTTTTAAATAATAATCTAATATAATAATTCAATACACTTGACATACTTGACTTGTCTATTTAGTGACATCTATCGATCATATTATAATACCTACCGCTAGTATCACAGTAATATAAAACCACGCATGTTAAACTTATTTTTCTGCACGTATTAAATTTGTGCTACTTAGAAAGTATAACTATTAAATGTTTTGTAATTCATCAAATCTATTGCTTGCTATTTTGTGAAAAAAAACTAGAATTAAACAATAATTATTTGGTAAGTGTAAAGAATGCATATCTTGTTTGTTTCTCTCGATTAACGACCAAATACTATTATACAAATGATAGAGCATATTTCCTGACAAAGTCACTTCCCTTTTTTAATTCGAAGATTATATGGATATTTATCAATTTATCCATTATCTAATATTATTGTATTATTGTTAATCATAATACTGTTTATATAAAATAATTTAATAAGTTTTCTTCTGCAGCTATAATTACTGTTTTATTGTTTAAAGTTTATAAATAATATATTTATATTTTTTCCATTATTTAGACTTACTTATTATCAAACAAAATGAAACAAAGAGATTCTTATTTCTTTTAAGCAATCTATTTACTCATTTTTATTCAAACTAAATATATCGATGAATTTTCCAAGACTTAAAATAAAAATAATTCTTATCCCTAATCAAACAAAATTGATTAACCAAAGATAAAGAGGTGGATTTTTCAAAGTCAACGTTCATTGTCCTTTTAATAAAACTAAGCAGGCACTTGTCTGCATTTGATTGAGCATTCGCAGACACAATAAAAGAATAATCACAAAATCTATGAAAATTCTCTAATAATACTTCTGAAAAACAAATCACATTTTGAACGCATTGCTATTTTATATATTTAACCTGCCAGTTAACTCTTCAAAACTGACATTAAATATTTCTGAAACTTCAAAGTTTGGCGAGATAAGGTTAATGCTCTAATATAATAAATCAAAATTGCATTTTTGCTTCTTTGTTACAAAGATTTCGTTCGATAAGTCCATAATATTATTATGAACGAATGTTTATTCATATATCGATTAACTGGAAAGTAATAAAAGTTATAAAGTATTGGCATAAAGAATTAAATTTTCTCTGGTTGAAAGTAATTTATACTGATTTTATAAGTAAGTTTTATAAGTGGTATTCCTCATCAAATTGTATATTAATATAATTACGTGTGTTTTTTGTATCAATTCTATCCCGTCAACTCGATAACTGACACTTGAAATTTATAAACTTTTATATTTCTAGGTATCAAAACTAATCAAGTAAAGAGGAGGCCCGAACCAATAACGCTTAAACGAAAACTTTAGTTAAACGCTAAAAATCTTAGGGTCTCTAAGACTTTTTTTTCGCATATCAAACATCAAAATAAACGTTAATTAAAGAAAATATATTTCCATGAATAGAAGCCAACTTTTTTATAATTTGTTTAGTTATCAAATGTTCAGAAAGCCATGTCAAACGAAATATCAAAAGTTTGCGTCGAAATGTTGAATATATGGTTAACGTACCTGTGTTTATTTATATCCACTGTATCGAAATAATATTTTTAATTTTATATTTTATACTGCACTTTCATAATTATACACTTGCAGCAAGTCTGCCAATGTGACAAGTTTTTTTATGCCATTTTTTGTAGGTATGTTTAATCGAAAGCTTTACAATAAAATTTCAATAACATTACTAAAAAACCCTGCATTCGGGAAATAAAGAATTTCAACTAATAGTCGTCCTAGGATGAAAGTGGCTATTAAAAATTAAGTGTTTAGGTTGAGTACACCAAAAATTATTATTTGAAACATAGTGACGAGTGAGCAGCATTAAAAAATGTTCGATTATACTGTCTGTTACTAGTAATTTTGTAAGACACCACGCATGGCCAGATACAAATCCATGCTTATTTTGTAAAATATCAGTGACATCATATGGAGAAATCACCGATCCGGCACTCCGACATAATAAATCCAAAACCATCAAACGATACGGTTCAATTACTTTAGTCTTTCGATTTACCATTTCGCACACCCCAAGCGGCAATATTTTCTCCTGTCTCCACTCGGAGCGGCAAAGCCTTGAAATTTTCGCACATGATTGGGCATATTTGAAACAAATTAGCCAGCCCCATCCATTTAGGCGGCGTGATGCCCCCACCACCTGTCGAGCGTCGCGGCGCTCATTTTCAGAGGGAGGAAATTATTTAACAGCCATTTGTCATGATTAGTTTTTTTATGACGCGCTGTGGCTTTTTATGAAATAAGTTTTGAACTAGCAAATTTTGTGTACTCACTTTATATCAAATTTTAATGACTCGTGAATCGCTTATCTTATTACTTTGCAAATTTGTATTGTACCGATTATTTTATTTCATTTAATTTTTTAATTGTTGCAATCTTGTTAGACTTTATATAGATCTGTACCAAAGTTTTAACACATTCACCGGTTTAACTGGTATGGTATTATTATAGGAGTTTATAGTATAATATATATTAACTTATTTGATGGCACCATAAAGGTTGATTTATTTTTTTATTAACTATAAGCATATTTGTGGACGTGTTAAATAGATAGGTTAAATTTATAATTGTATTTATCATTTTACTTTAATATCTACATATGCACATACTTTCTTGTTATATTGGTTGTTATTTGTAATTAAGTCATTTTTATAATTTGTATGTATTATGTATTATGGCGCATTGGCCAATCGCTGTAATGCCATAATACTCTTTTCTAAATAAATAAATAAATCAATAAAAAACAATAATGTGTGAAATAATGTGAACACATGTTTCCTTTCAGGGATAATGATACGTTACCTATTCGTAATATCTTGACTTAAAATAATTCAAAAGATGGTCGCCAATATTAATGAAATTTACTTGGATATGTTCACGTGATTAATAAATTGCATGGGTAGCTTAAAAGCACAGCGACGCGAATACTATGGTTGCGGGTTCAAGTCCCATCCGGTGCAAAATAACTTTTATTTTTTTTCTATTTTGTGTTATTTCGTGCATTACAAAAAGTATATTCGGCAAAGAATATTTTGTGCATCCGGTGCAAAATAACTTTTATTTTTTTTTCTATTTTGTGTTATTTCGTGCATTACAAAAAGTATATTCGGTAAAAAATATTACTATCTTAAACATATTACGTATTATTTATTTGAATAAAAATATTTTAATGTAGTAGCAGCTGATTTATTTGCATATAATAAATGTAACTTTCACTTTATCTAAATATTTATTATATTAATATTTTATTTTACCATAAATTATTCAATGGGTTCTTATGATAACAACAGTTTTATTTGTATGACTTTATTCTAAGTATTCCTTACGACAGTCAAATCTAATTCATTTTTCTATATTTATTCCAAAAAAATAGTTGTTTTGTTACATTCTTCATAATGTAAAACTTACTACGGTAACTCCCTCTGTGTCCTTCGTTGAAGGAACCAACCTCCCTTTCGATATTCAAACACCGTGAAAAGTTATTTTACCGATGGGTTAATTAATCAAGGCCTTTGTGGTGATATTATTACGAAACGGTGCATGTAAATCACATTACGGAAAAACGGCGATACGCGAATGATGTGGCAATTTTCTACGCATTCGTCAGCTGTTAACCAATTAATGGAGTGGAACATTTCCCGCGCTTGGCACCGATTGTGTCGCTCTGTTGGTGGCGGGGCGAAACTCAAATTTTTGAATTCGGGAAAGTTCTTCGCTTATTTTTTGTTGACATTTGAAAAAAACATGACGGTAATTACACAGCTATTTTTTTATTAATCCCAAAATATCCATACAATTAGAGTTATATTTTGGCGAATAACATTAGTTAACAATTAACACCCGAAAATTCTACTGGCTTCGTTAATAAATAGTATATATTAAAAATAATGTAAGTAGTCATAAACACCCACGGTGGCCGCGCGGCTTAAGCGTTGAACTATAACGCCGTGGGTCCCAGGTTCGAATCCTGGGTCTGGCAAGTACACATATATTGTTTTTCAATTTGTGTCTGTCAGAGTATGGACCTAATAGGTTGAGCAAGTGGCTGACATTTATTTCTCGTAAAAAACAAAATCTGTTAATACAAACCTCTACTCTGTGGAGGCCCATATGATCATATTAGGATCGGACATGGTCGGGAGTCATAAAAGTATCTAGAACTAGAAAAATAAATTCTTTTTTCTGATAGTTGTACTTTGAATTAATAACGATACATTCATTAGTTACACGTGACTGACAGATTTGACTTATATCAATATTGTTTTCTTTTTATAGAACCATGAGTGTTTGTTTTGTATCAGTATTATTTCATTATATTTAGTGAACATTGTTATATATTTTAAATACATTGAGAGTCAAATTTATGTCTATGGGTCAAGTTACCCGAAGGAATATGATAAACATTACAATTTAAGCAACCCCCAATTATATTATTTATATATTATTTGAAAGACACTTATGTTTTCGTATCTTATTAAATACACGATTACTTAATTGTCGAATAATCACTAATTTAATTTTTCTTGAGAATGAAGAAATTTTAAATGCAGATTAATGGGTACGTTTTTCTGCGACATACTATAATAAAAGTTTTATTATTGCCAATGAAAGTAATAAATCATTTGAAGCACTTAAATAAATAATTGCTTATGAATCATGACGTCATGACTTTTTGAATTTTAGAATTATAAAAAATAAAACGTCTCATTAAAAAAATCCGTAAAGATTAAATTTATTGAAACGCAAATTAATCACAGCACTTAAAACAGTTAAAATACTGAACGATCAAAACTTTATGAGGGCTTTTTATTTTATTTTTTATTCGAATTGCAAACCGATTCAAAACAATCAAATTGTTTTAATTATGACGTAATAATATTATTTTATTTGAAAAAGAACAGTGTAGAAAGACGCCAAAGGTGTTTAATTGAAAAGTTTTCTATCAATTCATTAATGATTTTTATCAATGTCTGTACCCCTTCATTTTTGATACCACCTCATTTTCCTTTATTTTATTACCTATCTATGCTATGACCCAAGTCTTACGTCAACTATTCTCAACCAATCTTAATTATTAGTTTAATGAACGATGTACATGTACGTCATATTGTACGGTGTACTCTACACACGCGTCGAGCAATATGTAAGCTACACTGATAATTATAAACCCATCAAAGAAAAACATCTTTAGGTGGCAGCACGCGGCGGCACTGTGCTAAGACAGGGGCGTACGTAGTTTTCTTTCAGGAGGGTTGAAATTAAAGTAAATTTTATATTATATCATCTCATGAGAAGTTTTCTTTAATCTATACCTATTGTATTTTCTTTTGTTGTTCAAAATTAACCCCTAATTTGTATAATTTGATTATTATTGGGTTTAATCCATTATATTGATATTAATTTATTAGGGTTTATAAATACTAAAATAAATATATAATCTGAATAATGACAAATCAAAAATATTTTTATATTTATCCTTGAGACAGCGCACATATTATGAGGATGTTAGCATCAAAGTTCACTTTTTTTTCATCGTTTTTTTTTTATATTATTCATGTTTCAGATTCTCTAAGTTAAGTACTTTGCCACCATGTGCTGGTTCAATAACCATCAAATCCACCTCATTTTATTATTAAAATAGTATTAGCATCGGATGTTAGTTTCAAAGTCGACCAACATTTTCAATATTTTTTTCAATAGCATCTCCTGATACATTTCGATTTGACTATTAATTTGGTCAATGGGTCGAAACAACGTTGATAATTTTGCGCTGTATCAATTGAGGTTTTTTTGCAAATAATTAGTTGCTGTTAACAATATAATACAAAAATAGTTTCTTTTATATCATAATTTAAGATAAAGTCTCCATATAAAATCGTCGTAAAAAAAATAATACCTATTAAGTAACATTTAAAAAAAAAATACATAAATACTCTTTTTCTCAAAATAGATACTACTAAAATTAAGCCGTTATACGAACTGAATACAAGCCAATCAATAATATATGAAAACTATTAATCTGAAAATTGGAAGAAATGGTTTATTACTATTGTACCACTCAGATATAAAATGCATTTCCGGCGTTCTTTAATTGTATATAAAATTTACAGAACAATCTAGGATTTCTACCTTGTTGTTTGGTGAACAATAAAAAGAGTAACTAATACCCCATCCAGGCCAATATAATATATCGATTCGTAAACATAATAGATATGTCCCAAAAAAATTCTTGTAAATGCTTTTTTTTATGCTTGTCGTGTTTCAAAAAATTTGTATAAATCAATACATGTCTACATGATAGACAATTTACATCATAATGTCATAATTATAATGTTTACCTATATACATCTGCATAAGTTACCATCTACGGAGGAATACAAAATCATTTCTATAAAAATGTGTATTTTTACTAGTGTTGTTAAACACTTGCTATACAAGATTTAAACTGTTTTTATAAATTTTAAATAAGTATTTTAATCTGGGCTACTCATTAGGTATACTTTTATTTACAGCATTGATACAACTAATATCCAACATACATCTAAAAGTCAAGTAAATAATCAAAAATTTCTAAAGAAAAAACTATTTTTCTCTCACATATTTGGAAACAATCAAAATTGATGTTCTCGTTTTACATAAAAAAACAAATTTTGAGGATTATAGAATGACCATAAAATAATTTATTCTTTACAGATTTCTCTATAATACATTTCTAAACAATTATTGTGAAACACTTTAATCAACTCAGTTTTACAGATAAGTTCAGTTAACAAAAAATATCTATATGGATTATCTAACTAATATTCCGTCGATTGATCACAGTGCTCCTTGCCCGGCACTCCACTGAGCTACCCTATAGCGGCGCGTGATAAATCATCATTAATTATATTGTCAATTAATAAATTAATTTGAAGGGGAGCAGCTTTTAGCGTTTCGCGCGGAGAGCTCAGGTAATTAATGGTTCCCGAGGGCGCCATGCTCTCCGCCACAATATAATGCTGTCCAATCGACATTTTTTTAGTTAAGGTAGTATTTTGGTGGTGACTTGATTTGATTATTGGCCATTGGCGCTGCTATCTTAGTTGCAGTTTTTTTTTCTAGACATTAACTTCCCTAACAAGGAATTAAACGAATTTCTATCAAAAAAACTTTGTACGAAAACCATACACTTACTAACATCTAGTTCAGGGTTTTCATTGCGTAGCAATAAGTTTATCTAATACTAAATTATGAATTTTATATTTATTTGCTTATTGTAATTTTATATTATAGTTTCATAGATATATTTGCAGTATTTTTTTAATAATTTTTTATTTGGAACATTTTAAAGTCAAATTGTTTAGGGCTAGTATCCAGTTTATCACGCCTTATGGTGGTGAAATCACGTGTAATAAATTGTCATATCGTCATTGTTCTGGCAGAAGACACTAATTCGAAAAAATGACATATTGAGCTAGTTATACCAAAATGTTCCTTATTTCAAACTTTACCGTCTGGAAACCTTCTTAATAAATAAACAGTCTTTATTTTAAAGTCATCCTTTTTACGATTACTTGATAAACTCACATGATAGACCATTTCAAATATTTTAACAACTTCAAAGTCAAATTACTCAAAACTAGTATTCTCCAGTTAGTGTGTTCTGCCAGAACAGAAACGATATTATGGATTGACGATACCTATTAAACTGATAATAAGATGCTAAAGAGATATTTTAATCTTCGTGGATTAAATAAAATAAGTTGACTAAATAGTATTGGTTTGAAATAGTGCACTATACTGAGGGTAGAAGTGGTGGAAGTGGGGTTTATCTGGCACTAACCTTGATGCTAGTGATCGGTGAGACTGCATGCACAATGAAACAAAATATACATAGTTGACTCTCAATGTATCGAGGAAGATGGGAAAATCTTTATACCGGATAATCAGTGTCACGATTAATCCAAAACAACTATGAAAATATTCAAAACTGTAGTATAATATATTATTATCGTTAATATTCGATTACCTAATTGTATTTCACATATTGAATAATTACAGATTACAATCGCACCAACAAAAACACAATAATTACTGTGGATCACTTGGCACTTTTCAATGCATAAAACGTATTTTCCTCACCACTGTGAATGTAATCGTTTAAAGTGCGGAATTGTTGATTATGATAAAAGTTGCATTACCTACTCTGTTTTCATCATGATTAACCCGCCACGAACTTTACATGACCCCGGTAAACTGAGTCAACTGTGTGCGATTTATTTTATTAAATTGTAAGTAGGTACTCCTACATATTATAATGTCGCTTCTAATATTATTATTCTTCCAATGTATGTACACAATGGATTGGTATAAATAAACCGATTATATTAATATTCTTCTACGAGGAGTTTGGTATAAACGTAAACGAATTACCTAAAACTTTTCCTCAAAAACAATATGAACATCATTTAATATTCGAATCACTATAAACTATCAAATCTCCATGAAATGATAATACATTTTCGTTATAATATGATTACGACACTTTTTACTAAGGGAATAAATTCTACCTTGATGAAAGTTGTAATTAGTTTAAATAAATATTGAAAATGGTTGTAATGTTCATTAAAGTATAGGATAATTATTCTGCAGTGTCACCATAGGCAATTCGCTGTATTGGAATTGTTTGCTGCAATGCTAACAAACAATACCAATACAACTGCAAACCGCTTTTACGTTACCCATGATACCACTGTATAATGACTTATCTACACATACCGATTTCACCCTTAGTTTGAATTCTTGGGCGAAGAACTTAATTAATAAAAATACATAGTGATACCTGAAGAGCTATTAACTAATCGTTCTTCATCTTGCAATGTTGCATTTTCTTCTTGTCTTGTGCCAGTTGCATTAATCTCGAACTTTGAAGCAATTTCTTCTAAATATTGCTATTTACAATCACACATTTTCCATTGTAGACAATGTGTTAGAGGTATGTATTCAACTGTTCTGTAGTTGATTATCATCTACTTGTTCTAATTAATAATATACTTCTTCTCTTTTATGGTCCATATTCGATCGTCAGCCTCCAAGAAGCTATGTAGTTTACCAGTTGATTTCTGTTTCCCAAGTTATACCTACATATCCTTCGTATAGACCCTATCAATTGTATTTAGTGGTCTGGGTGTCCAGATCCGAGTGACTTAAAGAAAAGGCATACAAGGATGAGACTCTCTTAATTCACACGCAGCACGTGGCCAACCCAGATTCAACATCATATCTTTATCTTAGAGATGTTACGAAAAGCTTTCTTATATCCTCGTATCTGGAAAAGTCGATTTTTCAGTGTACGACAAATCTGAGTTTTCGTAAGATAGGTGCCATAACTCGCCACCTAAAGTAGTACTGCCAGAATGCAAACGGTGAACGGGTAGTACTTGATTTAGATGGCCCAGATATTCCACATTGAATTGGATACAGTTTATTTAGTTCTCTTTAAATTAGTTATTTATTTACTTAATTAGAAAAAGAGAATTACGGCATTACAGCGATCGGCCAATGCGCCATAATACATAATAAATACAAATTATAAAAATGACTTAATTACAAATAACAACCAATATAACAAGAAAGTATGTGCTTATGTAGATATTAAAGTAAAATGATAAATACAATTATAAATTTAACCTATTTAACACGCCCACAAACATGATTATTATTAATAAAAAATAAATCAACCTTTATGGTGGTGCCATCAAATAAGTTAATCGCACGATATACAGCATCATGAAACATAACATCTCTCCTGTGACGAGGTATCTTGAAGACCGTAGAGTTACGAGTGATATTGGTGGGAACATGAAAATTAATATTTGCCAGTATATACGGATTTTAAATGAACCCACGAAGAAGTAAAAAGAAATGCTTTAAAAGAGCAATCACTCTTCGGGTGGACAGGGATTGCATTGATAGCATACCGAGAAGAAAACGAGTCGGGAAATTCATTTTATTATCATTATCAAACCATGAAATCCTGCAGACACATTTTGTGTTAATTAATTACAGCAATATCTACAACTGAGTTATGTTTAATTATAACAATCACTTTATTAATTTTAATAATCCTTAAAGTGGAATTAGTAGTGGAGAAATCTAATAGCCTAATAATGATACTTAAAAAAATGTTATTTCCCAATAAGGAGGGCATACACCCCAACCCTCTCACTGCGGTTGAGATCTTTGCTCTTCTCTCATACATAGAGAATAATATAATGTTCTAATGTAATAATAAGGGGACACGATCCTACGTCAAAGGCTTAATAATTGCGAGGAAGGAGGGCCCTCTCACGTATCCTGACAACTAATAACATTTTGCAAGGATGGAGAACACGAGATGTGAACCTGTAACCTTATCTAATGAGACACCAACAATAGCTTTTAACATAACATTACATTAGTAAATATTTTAAATATACTTTTATCGATTCAATATATTTACAGTATAATATTTTAATACAATAAACAAGTTTTTGCTTGCCAACAAAATAAAAGGTATGACTTTTTTTCTGATATTTCTTTTATAATAATATATCGTATCATTAGAGTTTTCGTACAATACTTCTCACTCTGCTGTCCATATTATATTAAATAAAAATCAGTACCATAGGAAATCTGTGAAAGTTTTAGAATTGAATTTTATTACTGATTGAACTATTCAAAAGTTTTGTACTTAATACCATTTATCTAATAATATTAATAATTGCATGTAGTAAGGTTATCAATATTACCAAATCGTCACATTATGTTCAAGTAATGTAAATGCAATATCTTTTAGCTAATTGGGTTTGAATATTTAATCCAAATAATATGTGAAGCTGGTATATACAGCAGAACAGAATTTCGGGAAGCAAATACAGGCAGATTGACAAAATATGACTATGCCTACTGAATAAAGACCAAAACTACCCACATTTGTGTTAACCAATAGCAATTCGGAAAAAAAGCAATGCTATTTTAGAAACTGAATTAACTTTGGTAGAATAATAAATTTCGTTAGTATCCTGATTTATGTATTTATGATATTATTACGTTAAACGTTTAAATTTTATGCGATAAAACAACTTTACTACAATATTTTCATTGACATAATTATTGTATTATAAATAATTTTAATGCAAACCATTAACTAGCCCATATTCATTACATAAATATCAAAATATTACGCTACCAAGCATGTTGAGAAAACTCAGCACTGATAAAAATAGCAAATATCCAACCTTAGTCTAGAACTATTGTTTAATTAATGATTTAGGTACATTTAATTTGTATCACAATTTATTGTGTGGTTCATTTTTTATTATCTTTGCTGTAGGTTATTGCATTGATTTTTTAATTTCTTATGTATATTCTCATGGCCCATCAGTCAAGTCCATTTATTCAACTAACATTATGAATTTCTCTGTATACTGTATCCCCAATACATATAATATTAAACGTAGGTATCACATAACACACCATTAACTAACGCCCTCTAACGTCAGATTTCTCCTAATCAATCATTATTTTCATCTGTGGTGAAAAAATTGAACAGCGATCATTAACTAAATACCATGTCCAAAAATCCCAGTGCTCTAGTAGACGTAGCAGAAACATATTGAATCGCCCTCACTGTTTCTCGAACCCTTATGTCTAGTCTACAAGGTGCAATATTACATATTTTTTCTCTTTTTTATTTTTCATTGCGTATAATCATCACACATCATTTATAAGATCAGTCTTAATATATTATTATAAAAATTGAGATAGAAAACATTGCATTTATCAAAATAAAACGCCTCCTAAGCAATAAAGATCTCAGCCTAGACTTGAAATTACGCTGAAATTCACAGCTACATCTTCTCAACTATTTTCTAAGATATGGAGGTATAGACACCGAAGCAAGAAAACCTACATAGACTCAACCCTCTGTGACATTTCTTTTTCCTGTTACATTTGTTAAATGTTGTTTTCCTTTTATATGTGACTGTAAAGACGTAAGTACAAAATCCTTTGGATTAACATGGTGATCAATGATGACTTCTTCAAATGAATGGGAAATGAATATTTGGCACAATAGAAAGCGTCTTTATAACTTCGATTATTTTGATATTTGACGACAAACAGAGCATTATATTATGTTTCGGTGTTCAAAATAAATTAATAATTTTCTAGACAGTATTATTCCTCAGTGTACTCTTTGTCCATAACCTATTAAAGTAATATGTACCCGAGAGATATGCATGTTTATTTGAAAAGTGTGAAAAAAAAATCGGTCGACGAAAAAATTATTATTATCCACCATGTGTATACTTATAATATGACACGCATCTCAATTAAAATTACATAACACATTTTAGTTCTTTACCTTGGCTGAAAAGTTATTTATTTTAATTAACCCTGTTTTCCGATATTATAAGGCGGTGATTACAAGAAAAAGTCACAGTCACAACGGGACCGCGAAGGCATTAATCCATGTTACAGCCTCCGGTTTAACCTGGTGTATGGTTGAAACTTCTTCAAGGAATGCATACATCATGTTGCATGACTACATGATGTGCTCCGTAGTCTGCATCCTCAAATCTTGTATGCCCCATCATATGAGCATATCAGGATGTCCACAATGAATTCGGTTCCGACACACGTTTATATGGGAATGGGACGATTTGGCGCCGCCGAGTCGGTATTGCTCATTGGGCACCGGGACATCTGGGTGCCAACATGATTGGCCAATATGACAAATGGGCGCCAGACAGATGAATTTAGTGTTAAAAATACATTCCCTATCTTAAAATCAATCAAATCAGACGGTAACAAAAAAAAATTCTACCGTTTTGGAATTTAGAGGATCCTGGGTAAAGTGGGTCAATATCTTATAAATTACCCATAGGATATGCTTATTCATCAAACCGAAGTTCATGTTCATATACAAAAGTGCACAATTCGTTGAATTTTCCGACCTATGACGCCGGACTAAACGTTACAAAAATGTCGATATAGGTTAAGTATTCATAATTTTTACCGGTAATATTTCGTCGTTTAAACTAAGCATTTTCGTTACTGTTGAAAATCACCCCTGCTTCTATCACTTAGGTAGGTAGGTATATACTGCAAATCAACCCTCCAGCGACGCGTTCTCAGGGGGTGTCTCCTAACCGGGCTAATTGCATTACACATCTTACGCTGCCTCTTGGAAGTTGCAGGAAGTTTCGCGGTAATGACCGCTGCCGGTTCGATTGCAACCCTTCGCAGTATTTATGATATCGTCCTCGATTTAATTTTCTGTACTAATAATCGTCGCCGACAAAGTTATAAATATTATAAAACTGTCTACCTCCACTGCCCGCCAAAACCTTTCAGCCATTGTAGGGTCGCATCTTATGATGCGGAATTGCAATCCCCAGAGAACTCAAAAATAATGGGAACTGAAATACCTAACGGGTGTGGAGAAACAGGCAACCGATATCGAGTGTGGAAGAATATAGGATAATCTCAAACACGTCTTAAGAATACGCTTGTATTTCGTTCTGACAACTGTTTGAACTCTCGTTTTATGCACTGACGCTCATTCAATATTAGTGTACTTGAAGTTGCATGTGTCTATAATGCGTGGTTCATTTTTGTAGGACACTCACACATTCAAAACCCTGCGTCAAAATATAGCGTATTGGGTTATAGCTTATCGGAATTCTATTTATTAATCTGTTATGTGACAATTCCAGACATAATCTTCAATCCCGGTATCCTGTATTTAAACATAAATAAGTAAAGAATATTTTTTAAATTCAAATTACCTTATATGAATCTAAGTTCAGTCCTACTAAAAAATCCATACAAAAACTTTACATTTCTTGAATAGGTATGTGGCATTTTTTATACTTTATGTATGCAGCATCAAAATAATAGAATTCATATTGTTATCAGTTCAATAAACTGTGATAGAAAAAAAGAGATACTTACATTTACATATTATATACTAATCGCGTACGACTGGATTGCGCCGCAGGAGATTTAAGAAAGCTCTACTAAAGTAACTGGAGAGTGACGACGCTAATCCTCCAGGATGGAAGAAGTTTTTAAAGAGACCAAGACCTACCAAAGATTTTAGTGCCTTAAATGATGTTAAATACGTTGATAAAAATATGTTTATTTGTCAAAAACCATATAATATGTACATAATAACTAGTCTACTTCAACATATTATTCCTCTTTCAACCAACCGCCCCGCATCATAACCTGTCTTAAACAGGTATATCACGAGGCACAAGGTTGTTTCTCACGTTTCTCATAATGTCTCACGAGCAGTTACACAAGACTGAGGTCACGAAGCACTCAAGTGAGCCTTAACTGAGTTTACTTAATTTTAAATTAAGAGTCCCCATGGGAAAAGGGAGCATGGAGAACAGACTAAAATGAATAATAAATTATTAATCAAACACTAGCATAAACCTATAATATAAGTGAAGACGTCTTCACGTTTTCAGTACGATGCCACATTTTTTTAACTAGATATGACGACCTGGTGGGCCTAACACCTGATTAGGACGACTTGAGCAGTTCACCCCTTTCGGTACACATTTATAGCATTCCCAGAGGATGTGGTTTGCATCCTGTACTACTCCGCATATGTATATATTGATCGGGTAACAAGTCCAAACTCTTATAGCTTGCCAGCAAAGCCATCATTTCCAGTCAAAAAAATACTGGTTTAGTGGGCAGTATGTACGACTAAAACACTGTCTCTGCGATTCACATATAATTTTCATTCATGGAAATCAGGAGTAGGTACCTACTAGAATCTCCAACGTTTTAATAGACAACCGCATTTTATTCATAAAACCCCGATTACTATAATATTGATTAAATAAATATGACGTACCGTTTTAATTCGAGGTACTTACCTATTTATCGATGACTTCATTTTTCATTAACAGTATTATAATATCGCGTATAAGAACATATTATACAAAACATACCCACGAATTCCTCTGTTCTAGATTCCCCTTCGCAGCTCTTAAAGGATTTGAACCCCGAGGTGTGGTTATAGATTAAATCATAATTTTTGGTCACTTTGAGGGGATTTTCCGGATGACAGAGCGCCACTGGCCACTGCTCGCTATCAAAGGATTATGGATTAACTTAATATTATTTTACACTACTGGATCGGAAAATTATGGTTTCTTTGTGGCATGTAGAAATTTAATAATATGTTGCCTAATATTACTGCTGCGTATTCTCATCGTTATCATCATTCGAGGCGTAAGAGCCCGGGGTGGCTCCTGTCCTCTTCTAATATGTGTAGCAAGGGTTCCCAACCTTATTATCATCAAAAGCACATTTACAACGTAACTTACATAATTAGACAGAAAATACTTAAAATATAGTTGACAAATAAATATTCGTTATATTTTTTAACAATTCCGTATGCATGGGATTCCCAAAAACCTTATAGGCTATATACTGCATGTTTGTATGCATGAGTACAAACGTAATTAGCTGTTAAGTGACGTCACGAATGTGACATCTCATGTGGCATGGTGTTCGTATTATGGCAATCTTATAAAATTTCATTCCCCGATAAATAATTAAAAATTTTGAAATTGTAAATGTGTCTTAAGGGGGGACATGCTCGTCGAAGGTCAAAATTGAGTTTTTATTGTATTTTCAAACCATGATCCTCGACACTCCTTAAACGTTGTAGATAATCTATTTATATAATTTTGAAGCCTTATTATCCTTTATAGTTATTTTAAACATTTGATGACTGCATAAAGTATTTTTGTTACATAAAATAGTATTCTTTTAAACCTCTCGCTCTAATGTTTTAGAATATAGTCATATTTCGGTACATAACTGTGCAGTGGTGTTAAGATTTTTTATTTTTATTAATTTTTAAACGCATTTATTAAACCATTAGTATAATTTATTACGAGATAATTTTTGTAAAATATTCACGATAAAAAAATATTTTGATAATCTCTGTGATCCCAAATTTGACAAGAATTAGGCATTTTATTATTCAAAAAATCGGCAAGATTAACACATTTGAAGATGGTTTTAAAGATATTTATTATAAGTTATGTCTTTGAGCATTCAAGTGTGATAAACATCTTATGAATAATGATTGCTTTATAATAATTATTGACCTAAGAATAAGGTAGTGTTTTTTTGAAATACGCCATTCCTTTTGTCATTCCCCAGTGGTTAAGCTACAACATACGGCCGTAGCCATAAATTGACAAACTATAATTGAAGTAGGGAGTAAAATGATATTGACGCGCGTGTTTGAACATGTACCGTTTAAAAAAAAAATTAAAAATTCGGTTAGGTACATGTTCAAACACGCGCGTTAACATAATTTTACTCCCTACTTTAATTATAGTTTGTCAATTTATGGCTACGGCCGTATGTTGTAGCATAATCACTAGGGAATGACAAAAGAAATGGCGTATTTCAATAAAACACTACCTTATTCTTAGGTCAATAATTATTATAAAGCAATCATTATTCATAAGATGTTTATCACACTAGAATGGTCAAAGACATAGCTTATAATAAGTATCTTTAGAATCATCTTCAAATGTGTTAATCTTGCCGATTTTTTGTATAATAAAATGCCTAATTCTTGTCAAATTTGGGATCACAGAGATTATCAAAATATTTTTTTATCGTGAATATTTTACAAAAATTATCTCGTAATAAATTATACTAATGGTTTAATAAATGCGTTTAAAAATTAATAAAAGTAAAAAATTTTAACACCACTGCACAGTTATGTACCGAAATATGACTATATTCTAAAACATTAGAGCGAGAGGTTTAAAAGAATACTATTTTATGTAACAAAATTTCCATATGCAGTCATCAAATGTTTAAAATAACTATAAAGGATAATTAGGCTTCAAAATTATATAAATAGATTATCTACAACGTTTAAGGAGTGTCCAGGATCATGGTTTGAAAATACAATAAAAACTCAATTTTGACCTTCGACGAGCATGTCCCCCCAATTATTATGAACTTTAAATAATGTGTCAGTAATTTTGTCACATTTATTTTATAATTCTACTGTACGAAAGGATACAGTATTACCAGTAAACATTTCCATATGGCAATACATACAGGTTTTGCCAGTAAAGCTTGACGTGAAAGTGACAGATTGAAGCAGCCATTTCGAATTTCGCGTGACGTCAGATTGCTTACGTCACAAACAGTGTTGTACGTTATATGATGGAACATCGGTTAAATAGCTTATCAATAATTGGAGAATCTCATACATACGGCCCCTAGCCAATAAGTTTGTATGGCTTATTAAAGTTTTAAATATTTGTTTTCAATATTACTAAAATTTAATAAAAATATATAAGTATAACAAAAAAGAATTGCAATTTAATTACTAAGTGGGATCTCTGGCATTGGATTTATTCAATCAATTTTTCATAGTTAGGAATGTATGTGAATATTCCTAATCTTAAACACCGTATCAATGAGTCGCGATCAGTGTGTAATTCGATTTTATTAAGTTCATTGTTGAAAATAATGATTCGCGTAATCAAGTTGAACCAAAACATGATTTAGGGAGACTATTGCCCCACATTTTAGGGCGAGATATTTTTTGGATCCACCAGATTGCTTATTCAATCATACATTTTTACATACAAATTTAATACCCATATGCAATCAACCAACACAAAAAATCAATTGTAATATTAATTGGTATTAATCTGTTGTTTTTTTTAATGCACAAATTGGTCCATAGGCGTTCGCAAAAGTGCTATCGTAAAAATGTTGGATTAATGGCAATAATAATTTAATTACTCGCAAGTACAAGAACGTTTAATCGCTACCACATACTGAAACCATATACCTATCTACAATTAAGTTAGAAATATTATTTACCTACATTAATAACAAAGTTTATAGGGTCTCATCTGATTGAATTTGAAGTAACTCAGATAGAGTAATAGTAATAATTCGCAATAATCCGCAATAAGCACACAACGTATTTCATTTAAACTTTTTTTTACCTATATTTTTTTCTTATATGTAGGTTACCTATCTATTATTCTGAAATGTTCACATTTATGTATTTTCAATAACAAATATATATTATCATAATAATATCGACTGTGCTTAGGAAAAAGGGCGTAACCCTCGATTTTTCTAAAAGTGCTTTTATTAGATATTAACAATGTATACAATTAAATACACGTTCTTTAAAAAGGAAGTAAGCCGCAAATGCCGATTTAATATCCAAATTCAGGTTTTAATTGAGCTTTAATTAAGTTTTAATTAAGGGAAAAAAGCATTTACCCTCAATTTTAATGATTTTTCTGTAATAACTTCTTTAATTATTAGTAGACCGAAAAGATATTACACCAAATCATCAATCATCGTGCACCCAATGTCTGTGCCTATTTTTTTTTATTATTAATATTGAACCAAAATCATTCAAAAAAACGTTTTTTACCTCTCCTGTAAAAATTGATTTGTGTGGGTTACGCCCTTTTTCCTAAACACGTCGATATAAATAAAATCCCGACTACCTTTTTCTACAGTTGCATTATATGTATTTTTAAGGTAGTAAAGTAAATTTTAAGTAAAAATTCATACGAATGATTGATAAAAGGCTGACATGGCCAAGAGCTTTAAAACCTTTTATATTTGGAATCATAAAAAACATAAAATGAATATAACTTTTTCACGCATGAAAGTGTAAAGTACCTAACAAGATTTTTCATTGAATACATTAAAGGTGCGTTTGGGGCGAGCGAGATAAAGCAGATTCCCGTTTTTTCACTTGCGCTAAAACAATACGAATAAATGCGTCTTAGAATGAAGAAAAAAATGGATAATAAAGTTATTCGTAAAATTACGCGTCGTAAAACAGGCTGCGGAGATAAATTAAGTGATAAAAAGGCGCTTCCGGAAATTCAAAAGATAAAACCTTCCGTCGCATACATTATTTAGGGGTACTCAACTGCGTTTATGACACTATTGTAGGCCCGAAATCACGCCGTGTGTTTTGCCCAGGAAAAAAACAAATCATATGTATCCAATGTCTGGTTTCCTATAAAAAAAAAACTTTTCCTGCATCTATAATCAAATAAAACATATACATTTTGAGATTTTATTTCTGTCTCTGGAAAGTATTCTTGCGTCGTCCCTTTCAGTGGCAGCATCTTGTAGCTCCGTTGCATGGTACACCCTTTGGAATGTGGATGGTATTTAGCGGTCATCGAAGACGCTTTAAGGCTATACCTCAGTTGAGGCATGGTCTAAAAAGATCGTGGCTAGGCGATGCGCCGATTGTGGGTCGCGGGTGCAAATGACGCATGCCGAACGAAATATAATTTGTCATATAAATCCAACATGCGTCCATTTAATGTTCTGTTTATTGTTCTATTAGTAACAATAATAATATATTCATTGACATGTTTTCTTTTAAAAGTAAATGGGTAACGTTTTTAGTCATCTTTACACGATTTAAGAATTGATACCCCCGTCGCCATCACGAAACAAATTGACGTATTCTCCGAGTGCCAGCGAGTCCAAAATTTCGTCGCGCCTATAGTTGAAAATTATTTGCAGTTTCACTGAAGTATTGCCTTAATCTGGTTGGTTGAAGTAAAGATAGGCCATATTCAGACTTTTCCGTAAGTCAATCAGTTTCAACGTCGCATTTTCACCAGACAGAGGCTGCATGGTCCGTTTTATAATCTCCCAGTTACTTTTTAAGGCACACCCAGTATTAGCCGCATTTTTTTGTCGAAGCTCATGTGGGTTTGAATTTTGATAGTTAATATGCGCCTCCCAATAAATAAAACTAATGGTTATGTTATGTGAAAAGTAAAAATTAGTAAAGTGGTAGATTTTTAATCTCCTTGTATCAAATATAGTAATATAATATAAAATGTATTTATTTATACAGAGAAAAATATATTATGCACAGTAAACCTACAGAGTATTATTTTGATGCTAATGGCTATAAATATGTAACATTAATATTATAGATAGAGTAATATAAACAAATGCTTAATCAATAGATTAGACGCATCATAGACTGCATCATGAAGTATTAAAAAAAATATACGTATAAAAATATTAGTGTGCAATGTTTTATACGAAAACCTTCCCAAAATAAAAATGTATTCAAAACGCAAATACAGAAGATGAATATGTGGAAGTTATAACTAGTAGATTAAATACCATTATCTACAATGACGTTACATATAATAAATTGTTTACGGATGCTTGACAGCATCTGGCTTTTGAACGTCCCGTACCGTCCCAAGCAATACTCTCCGAAA
The DNA here is from genome assembly GCF_057557595.1 of Rhyacophila brunnea. Lineage (NCBI taxonomy): Eukaryota > Metazoa > Arthropoda > Insecta > Trichoptera > Rhyacophilidae > Rhyacophila > Rhyacophila brunnea. The sequence continues at coordinate 29,132,258 of NW_028233350.1, forward strand.
TTTATTCTGCGATCTCATCCAATGAAACAGACAAATAAATAAAGAAGAGCGGGAAAAATGCCGCCGCGTGCAAAAGCGTCGCGGCCATCTTTGACGAGGTTTAATTTTCAATCAAATCTCAGACAAAATAATATTGAAATGTCTCTGCGTTTTCTGTACAAGAGTGTATCATGGCATACACTCATTATAATAATGTCATTGTCTGATCATACGTAACTATTAACTTTAATACTGCTCAATGATATAAATCAACTGTCAAATATTTTCGCACCATGAGTGTAAAACCAAAGCATCTGCAAATTTTTCAATTTCGAGATTAAATGCAAAACAGCTGCAAAAGTCGAGAACTTGATAATGTAGAAGTGAAGTAACTGAAAGAACATGCAATATACTGTAGATATAAACCAAATATCATGGTTTTTTTTTTAGAAACTCTATTTCTCCTTACAAAACGAAGATTTCAAACCCTAATATATTCAAAATATGTCTTTTGCAGGTGCCTTGATTTTACACTCACGGTGTGTTTTGTTCCACACTAAAATAATATTATGGTTAATTGGTATATTTTCTGTTTTTTTTCAGGGACCGGTTGTACAAACTCAACATGAGCGACATCAGCAAGACTCATTGTGATGTAAGTATCTATTTTCTATATATATTATATGTGATAAAGGCCATAGTAGATTGTATTACGTGTCACGTGTCACCAATGAAATCACGAAATCCTACATCAACCTATGAGAAATGTAAATTTCCAATATACATTAACTATACTGAAATATCTGTATTTAATATGTAAACATGTTTACAATTATTTCATCTGTCCCGATTATCAAAAAATATGAAAATGTGTATTTCTAAAATATATTTACCAGTATTGTGCTAAGGATACGTCGACATTTATCAAAACCCAACACTAGCCATGAGGATGCCACGCGACACGGATACATATAAATTGTACGTAAAACATTTCACCGTGGCAAAGTTCGCTGTAGGAAAGAGATTTTATTAGATTCAATAGGTATGAACATTAATTCAATTTTCATAACTGATTTTGGCGAAATTCATGAATTCAATGAATGAAAACCTAACCTAACCTAACATATCGCTTCGTGCGAATAAGCTCCTAGGTTTAAACAATTGTAACGTGGACTTACCATTGTTTACCGCTGTAGTCGGATTATAAGTTTCATCAATAGAATTGTATTTTTTCTTACTGTTGTTTACCTCTAATAGTTATAATTAGGAGTTACAGAGTTACAAAGGAGTTACAATGACATTTTTAATTTTTAACTTTTATAATAAGAGTAATATGAGTTACAGTTGTTTACCGCGTATGCAGGATACGTAATGAAGTCACAATATAACAATAACTCCATTTCACCATTTTTGAAGTTACAATAGTTTACCTCTGGTATACAGATATTATAATCCAGTATATCGGCTATTTTCAAAATTTGTTTGCTGGTGGCTTCCTGTAAAGTGTTAAAAGACAAGAACCAGTACTATACGACCCAAAGAGGTTAGACGGTCTTTATACACGGCGCAATACAATATTTCACGGTGAAGTGTAATACGGCGAACTGCATACGTACAAGTTTTCGGACACGACGCGACACGTATGAATTTTCGAGCATTGAGAGGAGATTATTTAATATATTATTTGTAAACAGAATTCTACGTCTTTTTGTCCTATCGAAGGTCGGCCACTATAAGAATTCAATTTAAATGTTAGTATAATGTGCATTAAAACTTAAAATAATTTTGATAACCTCAGAAACATACATATTACAAGAAATATTTGGACTCGAACCTGGATGTATCAAATACTTACATTAAGCGCTTTACACAATTTCGCAATGTCTACCACGCCGAATCTCACCGTAATTAACTAACAACCGTGCATCCGAGATGTTACCTCGAATTTCATTTATATTGGCGACCATTTTGTGTAAATTTAAACCATGTATATACAATATACATTTACTTTATTTTCTAGACACTATATTTATCACGAATTGTTGCTAGAGAAGCAAGCTTTAAGTGGCGTTAATACACCCACAAGTACCTACGTGTAGTTGTCTGTCAGGGCTTCCCGAAATCGTTTCTTGTCAAGCAAAACAAAATGAGTTAAGTTCGTGAAAGGGAGGAACATAAAACTTGTGGACAGTAATACATATTTATGTCAGCGAACTAATTGTCCGAAAACACCCCGCGTGTACAACTTTAGTAATTGGAATAGTTTTCCCTTCTGCAAACTAACGCCACTACTAACTGCTGTGTTTAGAGGTTCTTTAACCTTGTACATTACTTTTATCATTATCATTAAATTTTATAATCTTCATTGAAAGCTTCGAGACAGTTTTTTTATAACAAACATACTATATTACAATTATTCATTTGAAAGATATTATATATATTTCTGTGAATAGTAAGTAAATACTTAGAATTATCGCATTTTCTTTTAGTCATTCAATCATCTCTTTTTAATAGTCATGGTAAATTTAATATTTGTGTCAAAATACAGAATAATTAACAGCGGGAATGATTTATTTTTTACAACGTTTTTATTAGGTCGTATTCTTATTAGTCCGGTGGTTGTTTATCCAGTACAAATCATGCAATCGATTTTAAACTTACTTCCCGACTAGCTAGACATTTGAAACTTTTAGAATATATCAGAACACGATGCCAATGCATTCTTCTAATACTTCTAGCCATCTTTAATTAGAATTGAATTCATTTTCAGTTAATTCTGTTTTGTATGAAAAGTTATTTCGAAAGAAATCCGTAATCCAATCCACTGTTATTGGTTGCTAAGGGGTCTGGAGTCCTAGCAACTAAATTATTAATGTATACGTGCGTTACTATGGAAATCAATATGAAATGTCAAAATGACATTTCAGTATTATTTCTATCAAGTACAAATTTTTTTGATCGTTTAAGCTAGTCAAGTCAAGTTTATATGATTCAACAGAAAATGTAAAAACGTTGTATATAAAAAGTTCTTTTTATCTTGTAATTATTTTTTCAATTTCTACTACATTATAATATATAAGTAGTATTAATATGAATTTATGTATATGTAACTAGTTTGTCTAATAAATTAATTTTAAATTAAATCACTGGCTTATTAATTATTGCAACTATTATCCGGTACTATCTACCATTTAAACATATCGCTTCCAGAGACGTAGTCAGATGCGCTGAAGTTGCTGCATCAACTATGTAAGCTTAATTCCCAATCCACATTCTAATCGTGGACTGGAAATTCTGGCGAAGTTGGCGGCTTTAAGTAGCCTCCAGGGAAGTCAAAGCGGAAGAAAAGCATCGGTGCGCTGGATGGACCAAGTGAAAAATCTTATTGAGAGTATCCTTCACTCAGGCCTGAAAGAATCGTGAGGGCTAGAGAGTCCTGGGTCCAAATACATAGATGTCATCGTCATTATTATAACCATGCGAGGTTTAGCATTTACAGCTAATTATGTATAACCTTAAAATAAGATTTGTAAGAGGTGACAATCCTCAGCTATGAAGGAACAACTGAAATAGTATGTACAGATAACATGTTGGCTATTTACACGGAGGCTGAGCGGCTTAAGCGTTGGACTATCACGCCGTGGGTCCCAGGCCCAGGTCAATTTGTGTGTGAGTCAGGGTATGAACCTAATACGTTGAGCAAGTGGCTGACATCCATTTCTCGTAAAAAACAAAATCTGTTGAGACAAACCTCTACTTTGTGGAAGCTATATGATCCTATTAGGATCGGACATGGTCGGAAAACATTTTAAATTCCTACCACAATCACTCTTGCTTAGAGACAATGGGATTAGTAATGATTACAAGTATTTACAAGTAACAGTATATTTGGAGGAAGGCTGTTTCATAAGGAGGGTTAATCAACGTGTCTATTGAGGCAGGCGCAATGGGTGCATAATCAAAGTTAACTGTAACATTTTATTATGGTGCTTTGAAGAGCAATACCATTACATTACCATTTCTTATATTGCCCATGAAATCTCCCATGCCTCAAATTAACACTATGTATTGAAATTAATTCAAAACTTAGGATTCTACTGCTATTTAAACAGGGCGACGACACACTAATTTAATAACAACACTATTACAAGTTGCATTGGAATTATTATTTATTATTACGATCACTACCTATATGTGAATTTCTGGTTCCGTTTATCCTATGTGCTATAGGTACAGATGTCTTCACAGGGTGCGAGATCCTTAAATTCGTATACGTCTTACCGTCAAACAGTATATAGAAATCGTATTAATAACACTGTGGATATGTTTAAAAGATACTTAAGATTCCATACAATTAGTTTCATAAAGGTTTCGTTTAGAATTGCGTAGTTTAGGTATTTTTTGTTCGTTTCAAAATGTACAATGATTTAATAATGTCTAATATAAAAAAAAATTATGGCAAATTCTTTGATTTTATACAATAACAGTTAGTACCTACCGTTTCAATAATACAAATTTCCTTCTAACTGACATCATAATGTGGGAAATGTGTAGAGACAATATTATCACAGTAGTAAATCATTCCTCATCTGCAAACATATTATTGTCATTTTATAATTTGAAGAAAATAGTTAGGTACATACTTTACTGAAATTATACAATGACATCTCGTAATATCTAGTGCGCATGCTCATTCCAAAAAAACTAAATAGTTTATTATAATACGCATGCACAACTAATATGTCCCGTTGCGCGACTTAAGTTGTGATTATATTGAGATGCACGTCGCGTACTACGAGGGTGGGTCAATAAGTCCTTAGAAAAGCCGACAAGTGGCGCGACTAGTACTGTAAGCGGTTTGTTTTCATGCAGCGGCACTACCGATTCAGTATGCTGCGAAGTTTCAATCAGATTGGTCGGGTTGTTGTGTGTTTTTCGTACATTTAACGCTTGTGGAAAATGGAAAAATGGAAAATGGAGAAAATTGAGTTTAGAGCTGTTATTAAACATTTTAATATAAAAGGGTTAACAGCAAAGGAAATAAAAAATGAGTTGGATTTAGTTCACGGCATATCTGCTCCTTCACTTGCAACTATTTATAACTGGTTAAATGAATTTAAACGTGGTCGTACATCAACAAAGGATGAACCACGCTCAGGACGTCCTGTAGAGGTGACTACACCAGAAATGATCAATAAAATCCACGATATGGTGTTAAGTGACCGAAGATTAAAGTTGAGTGAGATAATTGAGGTTACAGGGATCTCAAAAGGTAGCGTCATTTCTATTTTACATGACAAATTGGGCATGAAAAATATTTCTGCAAGATGGGTGCCGCGTTTGCTCACAGTCGACAATAAACGCAATAGGGTGGTGGCCTCTAAAGCCCTGTTGTCGCTCATGCAACGCAATCCGGATGAATTTTTTCGTCGCTTTGTGACTGTAGATGAAACATGGATACACCACTATACTCCCGAGACGAAAGAACAGTCAAAGCAGTGGATTGCGAAGGCAAACCATGTCCAAAGAAGGCGAAAACCGTAAAATCAGCTGGTAAGGTTATGGCTACTGTATTTTGGGATGCACGTGAAATTATTTTTGTTGACTATTTGGAAAAAGGAAAAACAATAACAGGGGATTATTATGCATCTTTATTGGACCAGCTAAAAAACAAAATTGAAGAAAAACGGCCTCATTTAAACAGGAAAAAAATCCTCTTTCATCAGGACAATGCCCGTGTTCACACATGTTTACGATCAATGGCTAAAATTGAAGAATTGAAGTTCGAATTGGTCGACCACCCACCGTATTCGCCAGATTTAGCCCCCAGTGACTTTTTCCTTTTCCCAAACTTAAAAAAATGGCTAAGTGGACAACGTTTTTTTTCAAATGAAGCAGTCATCGATCGGACAAATGCTTATTTTGAGGACCTTCCGAAAACTTATTTTTCTGACGGTTTAAAAAAAATTGAGAAACGTCTAACCAAGTGTATTGAGCTCCAAGGAGATTATGTTGAGAAATAAAAAAAAATACAAAAATAAAAACTGTTTTAATGCTTTTTTCTAAGGAATTATTGACCCACCCTCGTATCACGCTGTCACGGCGACAAATTTAGTCTATGGTTTCGTCATTTTGCAGAATATTTTGAACGAACACGATATCTGTAAAGTTGATGGAGTAACCTAGTACCGAGTCTCTGTAAATTCAATAATATTTTGAACAGAAACCAACCCGCAGACCATAGGTAATAGAAAATATTCTTATAGAAAATACATAGTGCCGACCGCTAAAAACAAAAAACACGCAATTTTTACATGATTCAAAAATGTGTAGGCATGTAGAAAATGATAAAAACGTTTCTTGAGTCATGCAGGTGTCGATGTAGTGCAGCTCAACGTGAGGCGACCTCATTGTTGTTTTGGTGATTTCGGCAGATTTTGCTAACTGGCAATGTTCGTTTAAAGGTTCAAAATGTGGTACGGGATAGGAGCATCAGTCTGATACCAAGAAAAACGACATTAAACACTTTTTTCCCGTAGCGGCACCGTACTGTGACGTCACGTGATAGTACGCGACATGCACCATAATATATTTTGCGCTTTATATAACACATCACTGTGTCGCGGATTCAAGTTGAGTTGAGTAGGTAATCAAGGTGCTGCGTGGTATTTTGAACTCGCGTCTGATACACTGAATAGAACTGTTGGTCTTAATTTGTACTTGTTACAATATTGCGTTTATGGTATCTGAGGATTTTCCTTTCATTCATAAGGTTGTTCTAATTTTAAGGCTTCGCATTATGTCTTTATTTTATTTCAGGAATTTTCCATAAATTCAATATGATGAAGCGAATAATTTGACCTACATACATTATATAGGTAGATACTACATTTTATACAATTAAAATGGTGCATTTTATATCAACGAATGGTCACAGTACAATGGGGGAATTGATACACACAAATACCGCACTGCAACTATTTAGAAGTAGGCTATAAATAAAGCCTAACCACAGGTTGGAAATGAGTACGACCATGTGCCCCAGCTACCCCGAAAGCACATCCTCTGTTTGTCTGATTAATGCATTAACACCCCGACGTAACGTTTCCGTTATCCGTTAGTATATATACATGTACCTATCTGCATCTCCACACTGAAAAGAAAACACCCTGTATCGTGATATATTTAGTAACATTAAAATAACTGTGTATACCCATAACACATAATATTGTATATACAAATTATCACGTTTAGTACCTATACTAGGTACTAATTATTTATACATAAAAATGAATATCATATTTCCGAGAAAAGCTACTTACAATGTTTTTACATTAATATTAAAGGTTAGAATTCAGACTAAATTAGTTTTCATATATTAGGCGTTTAATAACGAAAAACGTTAAGTCACGCATCTTCTCAAAATCTAACAAAAATTCGTACATAATATTATGTTATATTATGCACATGCGAAGCTATTCCATCCACGAAGCAGCTATCGACGGTAGTTTATCATATGTATGTATTGAGGCGGTTAATTGTTACAAGAAGTTAACCGTCTAAACCAGGGGTGGCGAACCTTTTTACGTACGCGTGCCAAAATTTCCCAAATAATATTTTTCGACTGTCTGATGTGCCAAGCAGTTTTTCATGGCGAAAAAACAAGTTTTTTTTTAAAAAATAGTTCTTAAGAATTCCATTAAAGAGGTTTAAAAAATGCAATTGAGTTCTTGATATTCTATCTTTCACCGTATTTCTAGCCGAATACATATCTTTTATTCTTTGAATATTTTCGTCTTGTTTTCAAAATTCTCAAAGAGATCGTGGAAGCATTTAGACCACTCTTCCTTTCATATTATATTCTCCATCACTGAACGGTTTTCCATGTTTAGAGATTATTTTCAAAATAACAAGCAGTTATTATATTTGAATGACTGCCGACCATTAATTTCATAAGGTTTGTTGATTAATTCCCCGATCATAAGGACAGACCTATGCAATTGTATATTTACATTAAACGTAATGATTATCTTGAAAAGGATTTGCCTACTATTGTTTATACAATGCGATTTGTCATTTATGCATGATTGATATGGTCGATTGATAAAGTTAATATGAAAAACCGAAGAAAATGCGCATGGCTATGTCGTCATTATTTGTTTAATAATTTATATAAGTAAGTAGGTACTTAAATAAGTATATATTTATTTGTAATACTTTTTAATAAAAAAAAAACATTTTTAAAATAGGTATAATATACAAAATAATAATTTCTTTCAAAATGAAACATTCGCGTGCCATGCAAAATCATCTCGCGTGCCATAGGTTTGCCATCCCTGGTCTAAACTATCAAAAAGCGATATGTTTTAACGGGCGCTATCTTGGCTGTGTTAACTTTTAGAGTAACAGTTATAATACCTCAATACAAAAATATGATAAACTACCGTCAATAGCCGTCTTGTATATGGAATAAACCTCCTGAATTAAATGCATACATTCAAATTACTTGCGAATGCTATCATCGCACTTGATTCTACAATTTGTGCATTTTACTATGAATTTTGGTTGAAATATCGCATTAGTCGATTTTACTTATGCGTTGATCGCATTCGATAAGTGATGGTGAATACGATGATCGCATTCAAATGGCAGTGATTTTGAGTGTCAAATAGCAGTGATGATCACACAGCAGGTACATGCATTGTAATGCAGCTGCTCGTCGAATCATTTTGATTTTGCAACAAATAATATTTATAATTATACATTTATTTTAATTCATACATTGAATAAATTAACAAGACAAAAAACTTTGGAAACAAAAACGACAGTTTCAATACGAGACTTGCTAATATAGTCATTAAACATTACCTAATTTCATTATTATATATTTTGTAAAAAAACTAATGTTATTTTTATTAACATGCATAAAAAAATTTAGAATACTTTATTCATAGGAAAGATATGTACGAAAGTATATAACAAAATTATGTACTCGACGATATTATAAGAAAGAAATTAAAGTTTTTTTTTAATTTGCTAAGATTTTATAAAAATATTAATTGCCGTTAATGTTTTTAGTGCCTTTAAATGATCGTATAAACAAAAACGTCACTGACACTGATATTGAACAAATATTGTGGATTTATGGGTTTTTATAATAATTAGACGCATCATTTTATCGCCCTATCCAGCCAATCTTTAGTAAATAATGTACCTTGGAGGGGGTAGTTAGAATATCCAATAAAATAAATTATTTGTCTTCCATTCAGAATTGTCATTGTTTCCATCATAACGATATCACGATTATATAGATGGATACAAATATTATCAATTAAATACGCATGCATTTCAATCAAAAGCAGGTAACCGCCTTTGTATTGGGATGTTTACGGGATTAGTTATTTAATATTGAGTGTGATTGAGCATCGACTGCTTATGCGGGTAGTGTGTCAGTATTTACCTTAATCATTCTGTATAATACATACATTTCCAATATCGGATGTGGGCTCTATTAATAGGTTAGCTGAAATCTATTATCTTACGAACAATTAACACGTACGATTATTAACATACAACATACAAGTAGGTTGTTATATTCGCCATCAATTAACTCATTTTGCTAAAAATTAAAAATAGTAGTATAACATGACGTTAATGAGACAGTTTTAATATTAATTCACCTTTATTATTACTCTGAATTGAGCTTGCATACAGAAAATTACCTGTGCAAATTCTAGCTATTATCCAATTTTTAACTTCAAACAGAGTTTTGGGGAAGAAGTTCCTAGTTGGTTGACTAGTCGCTGATAGTATTTAAAGGGTGGGTTGACCGCTGGCTGATGCAATTTGCCACAACCCTTGAACCCAGAACATTCGTGGGGAGAGTACCTACTATGTTTATAAGTGATAAGTTTGCCAACTTAAGATTACCACTGTGTGCATAGGGCTTAACATCAATGTGCATCCCAACCTTCAAATAAATGTAACATTATTTCTAATAGATATATAATCGTTATCGAATCAATGAAGATTGTATTAAACGACCACATTGTTGACATATTTCCAGTGCTCGAAATATACCGGAATGGACCGGAACACAGCTCCGGTACGTGAAATCTATGAGACTAATGAGACTATCACTCCTTTTCGAGGAAAATTTATAAATTACGTTCTGATTCGTGAGTTACATATTAAGAAAATATGTAATTACATGTTTATTCAAACGAAACACATGTTGGATATTTCATTTGTTAGTTATATTCTATTACTATTGATTACATATTTCAGGTTCATTTTATTTTCTACTAGTTACTTTAATATACAAAACGATATGCTCTAAACCAGTGGATTGCGGCTTCGAATAAATTAAATTCACATTGTGTCCATTGAATATGTGTTAGAATCCAGACCACATACTTTACTGGTTGAGTGAATGTCTAATAATCATTCCTAACCCTATACTCTGTGGAGGTTAATTTGGGTGAAAATTGTGATTTGTCTTAATACTCCACTGTTGAGGAGTGTGACTCCCTTTTAAATGTACTAGTTATGTCTCACCAGCTGTGTTGCTAACCATACTATAATTTTTATGCCGCTGTTTTTTAAAAATACTAATTTATATTCTATATACGCCAAATATAATCTAATTTTTAAAAATTCAAAACGAAAAATGTTCCGTGTAGAATATTTGGGGATGGGGGGGAGAGAAGGTCGTCGTTGCTTGGATGTTTCGAGGTGAGCGTTTACTTATCGTTACACGAATAAATAAATACAATACGGATGTATTGGTGAGATCGATGTGATCGAAAGATTGATTTTAATGAACTGAGAGACTGGACTCCAGTGGAATGATGGTTGACTATGTCGAGTGACGGACTCGGGACGATAGTACTGCGTTGCGTGACAGACTCTAGAAGTGAGTGAGAATTTATGGATTTTTTTATTTTTGACGTTTTTTTCGACTTTTTTTGTTATGTGACCGCTCATTTAAAAATACCTATTCTCTGATATAAAGAGTACCGGTTATAACGAGCAAATTCAGTCGGTCCCATCTTCCTCGTCATAACCAAGTTCGACTGTAGCTATATACTAATATAATGTAGATTATCATTTTTGCAAGTTCGATAGTATACCAATACTGTTTATTATATTTTTATATGTTTTTACCTTTGACTAGCCATACGTCACATTTTAAAAATTTTCTCGTTCGCGAGATTGACAATGCGCCGAATTATGACCGGCAAGTGAGGCGGTTGGCGGGAAAATCTAATCCGCAAAGTTGCAGGAACTCTCCCGCGCAAAAGCTTTGTTCGCTTTACCGCCGAAATAGTTTGGATATTTGCAATGAAAGCGAAAGACTGACAATGCCAGCGCTTGGCCGAATGATTGTTCCACGAAATGAGACGACCGCAAAACTCGCTCTGGCTTTTCGGGATGTACTATTTACCCACGACTCGTTATCAGGTTGAATAGTTATTTCATTCCCTTGAAAGATATACTGACTATGATATTATATTGAATGCATATAACAAAAACTAGATAACTACCAGTAACGAGGACTATTCAATAAGAAACTATTTAATTACGAACATTTAGTAACCATAATAAGTTGTATATTCGTTTGTACAAGTGAATAGTCACTACTATATAATTTCAATGGATAATTCCGATCGTAATTCACATGTTTCTCATGCATGATAACAGGTGGCGATGTTTGGTGTTAAAAATAATAATTATCCTGCAATTCATTACCAAATAATGTCAATCGCCCCAGCAATCGTTTGCGAAGAGAAATAACGTCGCTAAAAAGAGAGAGAAAATATAGCATGTGCTTTGATAAAAAAGAACGTTGATTTAATTCTGGGATTATGCCACTTGTATTTTTTTTGACCTTTTAAAAAATCATACATGTTACGTGTATTCCATCGATTGTATTCATAATAATATTATTAACAACTACCTAAACTTTTTAAGACTAAAGTTGTTGTTGTTGTAGCATTTTTACTCAATTCAGAATTTATTTTATAAAATCAGTCGAAGTGTAACCGAAGGTCATAATAGAAATAGATTAAGGCCATGCATTAGTTGAGGCACGGTCTAAAAAGATCGTTGCTAGGCGATGCGCGGATTGCGGGTGGCGGGTGAAAATGACGCCTGTCAAACGAAATATTAATTGTCATATAAATCCAACATACGTCCATTTTATGTTCTGTTTATTGTTCTATTAGTAACAATAATAATATATTCATTGACATGTTTTCTTTTTAAAGTAAATGGGTAACGTTTTTAGTCATCTTTACACGATTTTAGAATTAATTGACCCGTCGCCATCACGCAGCAAAGTGAAGTGTTCCCGGGTCAACATTCTCTCAGTGAATGGCAGCGAGTCCAAAATTTCGTCGCGCGTACAGTTGAAAATTATTTGGCGTTTCACTGATGCGTCACCTTAAGAACCCTTAGGGAAGTCAATATTATAAAGTTGGAAAAATACTCGTTCTTCATTATTGTGTAAGCATCGAATGATCTGACTGATGAAGTAATCATATTATTTAAAACTGACAAAATAATCGTTATGCTGTAAAATTATTATAAGTATCGATAAAATATGACATATAAAAAGAACTTTAGAACAAAATTATAAACTCAATTAAGTGCGAGGTAATAAACTCTACAACTGTGAAATCTTTTTTCTATTATTTTTTATTGATTTATAAGGTGGTGATTTTACTTATGTGATCATCGCAGAGTATTTGAAGACTATGTAAACAAAAACGGAACTTCTTATTGTACAAGTATTCAATTATTTACCTCTGTATAATAATAAAAACATATTATAATAGTATTTTTCATAAAAAAATATATTTATATAAAATAAATAAGATATTTTTATTTATTTTCTAACATTATACTGCCGTTTTTGTTTGTTATAATGTGACTGCTGAGTTAAAGTAAATATATAATAATAATAAAAAAAAATGAAAAAGGTTCGATGAGCAGTTTCATTACTATTCGTGTACCAGCTACGTGATCATCATAAAGCAAAATCCCTGCACATTCTATTTGGCTGAATGCGATCATCTCGCAAGTAAAATTGATCATAGTGATATTTCAACCAAAACTATAATAACATGCAAAAATTAATGTAGAACCGAATGCGATCATCGCATGCAATGATCGCATAAGTATAATTAGCACTTATATTTTACAAATGCCATATGTTATGTAGGTAAATTTAAAAAAAAATTAAAGAGTGCTTTAGTTACATGACAAGTAAATACAAATGACTATTTAAATTTAAAAGATAACTTGCGTCTGACCATCCTCATAGCTGAAGATATCGAGAGCCTATCTATCGCGTCCTGCACCTGGTCTAACCTCCTCGGTAATAATTGTTCATTCTGACAATATAATTAGTCTATCCTAATTGATATTACCTCTTCTGGCTACCTGATATCCACATTACCATAATTTCAAAAGCCGGGGCATTTTCTGTATTTCTTCTAGTACTACTTTGATAAAAATCTGTCTGGTGGTACGAGTATTACATTTATTTTCTATCGGAAAAATAGCAAACTGTATGATGTATGAGATAACGAAAATAATATATAGCCTAGATTAATCGGTTAGGTATATTTTTTCAATTTATGTTTGGAGGCAGTGTATGGATCTTATAGTTTGAGCAAGTGGCTAAGATCCATTTCTCGTAAAAAGAAAAGTCTGTTAATACAAACATCCACTTTGTGAAGGCTATATGAGCCTATTAAGGTCGGACGTGGTTACAAAAATATGACTTACTATGCATATCAGGTTACTATACTGTCCGAAATAAAAGAACTTGATTTTCAATAAATAACTGAACGAAAAACAAGAAATTAACGTACTATGTGTCGAAAATAAAAATAACGAATTGTTAATACAGCTAGCTCATCCATCTGCATGGTGTAAATGCAATTACTGTGGCAATATTATTTGGTTATGTACAGTTACAGGTATTATGTTCGGTTTTCAGGTGCTACCGTATCGAAGTTGGATTGATGTTCCAGTGGTCAGTTGTAATTGAATGCGGTTTGATTTAGAAACATTTATTCACTGGGGAGAATATAAAATGGAATTATGTGTATCCTATTAAAACGTAACAGGCTTTAAAATTCACATTATGTAACCATAATGTCATATATAGTTATACCTTCAGTTCAATTTAACACAGTGAGACTGAATTTAATTTGGCAACGTGTAACAGATTATTATTTATGATTATAAATTACCAAACCACACGTTTCATTATAATAATTCTAGTTTAAATTTTGAAACCAAAGCATTATCCATTTGGTTTCGATTTGGTACGATTCACGAACTGACTGGTGTATTAATTATGTACACACAAAAATACCAATTTACGGTTTCTTCGAGTAATGATGACTGAATGTGAATGAATAGAATATTATAAATACTGACACGCTTTGTGTGCACTTTTTATTTTTTTCTTTTTAAATTCTTTACAAAAGTGGTCGGAATTATTACGCTCTCTCTCTCTCCGACCATGTCCGATCCTAATAGGATCATATGGGCCTCCACAGAGTATAGGTTTGTATTAACAGATTTTGTTTTTACGAGAAATGGATGTCAGCCACTTGCTCAACCTACTAGGTCCATACTCATTATTACGCTCAGGGATTGTTAAAATAACACCTTTTTCATTGTTACTTCCATCATCTGTTTAAACAAATGGGTAATTTTTAGATTAAAAACGTGTGACAATTTGTAGTTACGCACTTGTATCATTTGCTGTTAATAGATGATTATCAAACAAATATGGTTCATAATAATTTTGTATTGTTAGGGTAAAAGTGCTCGAGAGAGAGATACATCACAAATCATTAATCACTTAATGAAAAGAAATAAATCACAGTTTTCGAAATACTCTTGCTCAGAAGTAAATTGGTGTATTTTTTTAATTTCTTTTACAGTATTATTTATATGTTATATCAATATTTTAAATAAGCCATTTTAGTTTGAGATAAAAACGATTTTTTCAATTTAAACTTTTTCTACTAATTAAAATACTTATCGATTTATTTTTCTTACGTGTGACAAAATCATTACACCCAAAAACACGTTAACAATTGTATATGAAAAGATAAAAACAATTAGTCTTACATTCGTTCATTTATTAAAGTTATTTGATATTCATAATTAATACAATATAATACTCACAGTTTTTTATCAATTAATTTCTTTTGAGAAGTTTTCTTAATTCAAAGAGACTAAAATGGTTACCTACTGAAAATGTTATAATTTAACAAATGTAATCAACCCTTAATACATTATTTTTTAGGTTATAGTCTAAAACTCTAAATTTATATTATTATTAATGTAGCAGCATCTAAAAAAACTTCAAAGTTAGCTGGGAAGAATTAACTGGAAATGGTAGAATACTTGTAATATTTTACTTTAGAAGAAATTATATACGCATCAGTGATTTTATAAATGGCTACTCTCAATAAATATTATATGTATATGACCAGAACTTTATCATAATATCTAAATAATTCGGGATTGCTAGATTTTATTAAGAATTTGTGTGTTATTAATATGTGATATATTAATAATTTATAACGTAATTGTTAGAAAGACTTTTTGCTAATCGAATTATTTCTGTTCAATCAAACGGAAGCCGGAGTTAAATAATTTACAAACAGAGCAATAATTCGCCCTAAACCCGCGAATTTCTGACCCTTTCGCTGCGGTCTCTCGAGCAGATAACCCCCAAACGATGGCCGGTGTGGAAATATTAAAAAACCTCCATCAGCGAACGAAACAAATGAAAACCCTTTTCGGGTTTTACTTTCCGCTCTGTGCGCCGGACTCGTTTGCGGGGTTCCGAACCGCAACTGGAAAAACCCATCAATTCGTGGCTCGTTTAAACCTGCAGCTTCACTAGCGTGTGGATTGTTTGTTCACGCCATTTTTGTTGTCCCAAAAACAACATGATATAAATAATATTGTCATGTTGTATTTCTGAATTTTGTTTCAATTTGATAAAATTAAATTGTTATTTTATTTATAATCTGTCTCACCATAAAGAATGTAAATTCTATAGAACATACAAATAAATAAAACATTTCAAAATATTATAAATAATCAGAACTAAAATCACAATTAACCTAACCTAACCCATATTGAAATCATTTCATCTGAAAAAATAAATATTTAAGTAAGTATATATAAGTATCCCCCCCCCCCCCCCGGTGGCCGCGCGGCTTAAACGTTTGACTATAACGCCGTGAGTCCCAGGTGGGAATCCTGGGTCTGGCAACTACACATATTGTTTTTCAATTTGTGTGTGAGTCAGGGTATGGACCTAATAGGTTGAACAAGTGGCTGACACCCATTTCTCGTAAAAAGAAAAATCTGTTAATACAAACCTCTACTCTGTAGAGGCCCATATGATCCTATTAGGATCGGACATGGTCGGAAAAACACATATATATATATAAGTATAATAAATAATGAAATTAAAAAAAAACAATTAGTATGTATTTAATAAATCTCTCGCTCTCTTTTGAAAGCAGAACCTCACAAATAATCATTCTTTGGATACCAATCCATACACATGTGAAAATAATATGCTGGTTGACTCGAATCCGAACCCACAGTATCGCTGGTGTAAGACTATACTACTAAGTATAAATGAGACATATCCATGCAATTAGAGGTCAACATATATATATATAAAAAAGTGGGTTATCAAAAATATTTTCTAATGCCTTATAATTAAATAATAAAGAATCAGAAAAAATATTGAATCTTGATCGTGAATTGAGCGCCGATTGCATGTAAAAACGTATATTATCATATTATCATAGTATCGTTTATTAGTAAATCTATGCTAGTCCCATTTTATTGTCGTTATTTTTGTTATATCTATTACGTTCATGGAAAATGTGACACGAGGTTATAGCTTTGCCTTTGAGCTAGACATAGCATGACTGACGAAACTGACAAAATACATATGGATAAAAAATATCGGCGCTCTAATTTCTAAGTTAAAACATAAAACGAATTAGTTATATAAATGTTTTACTTAATATTATGACAATGGAACAAAAACATTTCAAAAATTTTATAATTACCGCTTTTATTTCTACATCAATTCAACGCAAGTCGTCGTTTGAAATTGGCCATGACTCTTTTAAATATATTAATCTACACTATTCACGATATAATTAATATATCTTTCAAAATAATCACATTTGTTTTTATTCATTAGACAGGCTATCGTTAAATTTCAGAGAAGCTTCCTCGAAACTACATCTGACTACATTCGTATAATTCAAATCGATGTTTTCCTGATTCTTCAACATCCTCTCAATAGAATTTCATAATATGGAAAGTACAAGATTAACTATAATTACATTTTATTTTCCGTATTCCTAATATATTCAGGGCAAGTTCGTTCGAATTCTTTCTTAAATTAAACAGTCGTATATTTTATATGTGTGCGTAAGGTTAACTAATATACTACCAATCCACCGTAACTTTTTACGTATAGTGCGTCGATTCGAACCAGAACCCATCAATCCGCCGGCGCTGATTACACTGTCCCTAACTTTCGGAACCCTTTTGTAGCTCGTAAAGCCCCCGCTCCCGAAAGCTCATCTCGCTTTGTGGCAGCCTGGCCCGTCTACGCCACTGACCATTTAATTCGTCCGCCACTATGGTTGGAAGGGGGGCGTTCGTAAATTGTGCTCGTGAATATTTTAAACAACCTGTGTTTGTGTTACCACAATGTTGTTAATTCGTTTTAAATTCCTAGTGTTAGGCGGTACATATTATCTCTTAACTCTCCGCTAGTAATAATGGAGCAGTTCTTTGAAATATAATTACACTCGATTATTTAATTAGATTAAACACAAAAATAAACATAGGGTTGCTCTACTTACAGTAATCTTATGAATAATAATAATAATATATACAACCGTTCGACGAAACTAACTCTTCAGAAGAGAGAGAAGAATGTGACTGCTCATAGAGACTGACTAGTCAAGATTGAAAGCGTAAAGGGTCCAACGTTTTTTCTAGGATTTTTTTCCTAATAAGCATGTTTCTGCGATTATTAAAAAATGTGTACTTTTACTAATAAAAATTTAATATTGTGCATTGTATTATTGATTTAATTTAATAAAACACTTTTAATTAATAAATCTGGGCTGGTTTAATCCGAAAATGTCCCTCTGAGGCGAACGAAACCGGTCCAGATTTATTTATTAAAAGTGGAAAAAGTACTAAAAATGCGTTTTATTAAATTAAATCAATAATTCTAAAATCTTGTGTACATTCAACATAGAATAAAATATTATTATGTTACTAAGATTATATTAATTTAATCGAATAATAATATGTAAATGTAACGTACTTAATTTGGAGATTAAACTCTTTTTCAGATCTCGGTGGTCTTGGTGCATCAAAATGTTCCCACGGCACCCTAACCCGAAATTGACGCGTTGTTCTTTGTTGGTGTTTGTCGTTTGTAGCAGGAGAATTTTACTAACAAGATAGATGAGTGATAATGTTCTATAATTGTTACGTTTTCTTGTGGATCCTTTTTTTGCAATGAAATGAACTCTGATACCATTCAATCCTGCAGCCAATTCTCCATACAAGATTGCAGGCATTGTGCAATATAACTATTATGCCCTCGTCCCCTAAAAGTTTTAATATGTCTCCTGATGTTCTACTTGTGAGATATTTAGATTTTTTATTGTGAATTACCTATGTTTGTGTAAAGCTCTTCACGGTATATTTAAGTTTGCATAACCTTGTCAATGTCAGTAACAACATTCCCTTCCTTGTCCTCATATCACGAATTTCGATGAATTGCTGAGTAACTAAAGTAACCTCTATCAAATTGATGGATTAAATAATTAATAGAATAAAGGAATGTTCTGCGGTAGCCCAGGGTACCGCGGCGCATACTTTGGTAACCCCTGAATCCATATAATTTATTGTCGATTAGACCCGCTTTCATCAGGTGACGATGTCCGCCCAATTGAATATAACAGGTTCTGATCGTCTGTTGATAAATATTATGTACAGTGGTTTTTAATTTTATTTATTCACAAGGTACAATAATGCATAATCTACTACTAATCCAGTGTTTCCCAACCTTAGTTGTGCCATGCCCCACTTCAAAATTTCATAGTTAACTAACAAATTCTGGAAAAAAATGAATTGCTTCAAATAAAAAATGCACATAGGCAATACTATTTTTAATTTAACTTTCGTAAGTAAGTACATAGGTACTTATATTATATTAGATGTACAACTCGGAAGAAAATTAGTCCGATCCTTGTGCTTGATGTGAGCTGCAAGAGTTTTTATGTGAGGTACTAATTTGATCAATTTTAATCTTAAATCTCCACAGATGTCTATCGATTTCTTTTTTTTCAGTACCTAACAAATCATTTACAACGCTAAAACGCCGCATTCAACTAAATATTATGATGGGAATGGCAATAGTAATTTTCTCGAAAGTCATGGCTACAATATAAAAATAATATTTTTGAAAATAATTTTTTTGACAACAACAAAAAATGTAGAAAACATTATTGATTTGCACATTTCCCCCCAAAACATTGAATTTGCCCCCCCCCCCTCCCCCGGTGGGGCGTACTGTACTAATCGAACGCAAATATTTAACAATAATGCAAATGACTGTAAATTATTATTCAATATATTGCTGAATATGCAATTTCTTACTTGGGATATTCTTTAGGTGGTATTTTAATTCATAATCTTACCTACTCGCTATTTCACTGTGTTACATCCAATCCATATTATTTTTTTACTAACATCGCGCTATAATCAACCGTAAGAATTTTCTCGTCGGTCAGAATTGCAACATGGAAACGCATTTATTTTCTCTGTAGAACGCAAATTATCCTTTTTCACTGTTTCCCGCCACAGGTCTCAACATTTAGCGTCGCAACAAGAATTCGGCTGTTTAAGTAAACTTATTAGGAAATATATTTCATCAACTGTTAATTACAACGTCATCTAGTATTACACTTAGACCATAACTGCATCTATAATTAGTTTTAATCATATTAAGAGTCCAACGGTCCTAGAAAATAAATTCTTGGAAGAGGATCCTAATTCTTGCACGATAATGAAATGAGTAACACTAGTCTACATATTGTATAGGTACCAACTACTATTTGGCAATACCTGAACATGGCTAGACCAGGGGAGGGCAAACTGCGGCCCGCGGGCCGCATGTGGCCCGCCGGGTATTTTTTTGCGGCCCGCCATCATTAATTGTACTTCTGATTACGAATAACTTTTTTTATATATTTTTTAAAAAATATTGACAATAGATAAAAATTTGAAGAATTTGTTGTTTCGTTAATGTATTATCTCAGTACGTCTTCCTTGCGTCTCGTCTCACACTATGTAACCACTATTTTCTATGTTGAACATCGTGACACATTTAAATACTTTTAACTCTGCGTTGCAAGGAAAAAAAATATATGCCCACGATATGGTGAAGAGTTTGAATGGATTTCAATTAAAACTCAAGTTGTTCCTTCGACAGATATCGAATAAGAACGTGGACCACTTTCCAACTTTGAAGTTGCTGAATATACCAGAATATAAATTTGAAGAATATGGTAAAATTATTAAAGCTCTGAATGACGATTTTTTACAAAGATTTGGTGACTTCCGAAAAATTGTGACAAGTTTAGCAAGATTTAAGAGAATTGCATCGACGTGAAGATATATCCAAATTGTACAATGCCCTTAATTCAGACAAATTCGAACAACTTAAAGATTATGCAAGAAAAATGTTCGTTGTTTTTGGATCAACCTATATATGTGAACAAACATTTTCGATCATGAACCTCAATAAAAATTCTTTACGATCAAATATCTCCGATGCCCTTTTACAAGCAGTTTTGAAAATATCAACCATAAAATTAACACGTGAATTTGAAAAAATGTACAACACTTACATTCTTCTCATTAATTTTTTTGTAATGTTTATTTTTCGTGATAATAAATAGTGTATATCTAAAAATGGTATTTTACTTGCGGCCCGCCGCTTATTTTGAATTCTTGAATTTGGCCCTCCATCCAAAAAGTTTGCCCGCCCCTGGGCTAGACCGTACCATAGATGATTTAATGATACCCACCATGGGTTATAAAACTAATGATGATGTGTAATATTATTTCAATTTAGTTACATTGCTATGAATGTATTATATTATTCATTCACTCGTATGGTATAGGTAAGATATTCAAACAAAACCAGTCACAAATACAAAATCACATTTTCAAAACAATAGCACTACAGAGAGATCGAAGGAGTCTCAATCCACTCCAGCGCGTTTTCATGAGGATGGTGTATGACAGAGAGTCCTGCGGAATACATGCAATGAACGTCACTTTTACAAATATTACTAACTACCTACTAGAATTGATGATGTCATAAATGTTCGATCTGAAATAGAACATTAATAACGTATCGATACACTTGAGAAGACCTAATTAGTGAAGCAGAAGACGAGAAAAATAAAAATAATATAATATATATATTAGCACCCTTCTTTCATACATATCATGTTCCCAATGATACAGCAAATAGCTAATACCATTCTGTTGTAAAAAAAAATTCTAAGTAACTTCCACAGTCTGGATGTCATTTACTCTTACTTGAAGCGGAAATTATACCTTACTAATAATAAATCCTAATGTATTAATATCTACCTATGTATTATTTTAATATTACAATGACGAGGTTTAAATAACATATTCTTTAAGATGTGTTATATGTTACGCCGAATGTGCGAAATTGAATATTACATGAAATGGGCAAAATTTTGCCTAAATCATGAAAAATGCAAGGCAGTTGCCTTATTCATGAATTAGACAAAATATCTGGAGAGTGCGTGAATTCGGCAGTAATTTTTCTGCCTAGTTCATGTATTGGACAAATTAGATAGTAGCACTACGGTGGTATTTTTTGCAACTAAACTAAATGTATTAAATAATGCTCATGCATTGGTCAAAATGTACATATATTATCTATGGTCAAAATAGATGATCGCGCTCCGGTGGTGTTTTTTGCAACTAATCAAACTAAACAAATGTGTCAAATATCATTGATTATAATATAAAAATATACCAATCAATAACTACAATGACGTTCATATCCATTTAGTATGCGCAAAAAAAATCTAGAACTATAATATGATAACGGAAGAATTTGATTGAAAAGTATTTTCGCGATTTGATTCGTGCTTGGGTATCAAACGTGCAATGGTCGATTGAATGTTTGTGATAGTTTGTTGACACTTGATAGCTAACCTCAAAATGGACATTCAGTTGAATAATTTAATTCAGAATTACAAAACCTAACTTAACCTAACCTAACCTAATAATAATAATATTATATGATGTCCAATTATAACTAATAAAACCATCCGTATTAAATTTACTTTTTCTTCTGTCATGTTGACAGTTCAAGAATTCCATACCCTGGCGAATTCATGTACTGAGCAGAAAATTTACCTAATTCATGAATAAGGCAACAGGCTTGACTATTACATGAATTAGCCAAAATTTTGCCCATTTCATGTAATAGCCAATTTCGCACATTCGGTGTAACATATATATATATATTATATATGTATGAAGGTAAGTAGTTCAATAATACAATATAATAAAATGTGTTAAGATAAACCGGAGACATGTACATCGTATGTATCCCCAAAGCTGTATGGTAGTTACCTCAGCGTTTTCTCAAAAATTACCATAACCAATTTGTCATTCAGTAAATTAAATCTTAGTCATGTTGTTAACCTTCCAAATAATTATTTCCAATGACTAAGTTAATACAAGCGTCGACTTGAATAGTTTAAAAGGCAAACCGCGTGCCCTTACAAACGAACCCGCAAAGTTTTCACTCGATGTCCTTCCCCTTCCCCTCCGTGACCCTCCTGCCGCGTTCCCGCGCTAAACTTTCCCAGTCATTGCTTTGGCGCGCTTTTCCTTTGCTTCTGCATAGATTCCCGCCATTTCCCGTGTTATTATATCATTTTCCAGTGTATTTTTCATATTATACATTCCGCATTACATTACTCACGACCAGATATATGCCGTTTGAACTCTGAGACTACATTATTAGTTTTGTTTTTCATGTAATTTGAGTTTCAGATATTTATTATAACCAGGAATTAATCACAGTTGCTTTTGTGTACTGGTATTTTTTGCATTGCCGATAAATCCTACAATCGATAAGTAGATACGAATATATTCGAATGGTTATTATTATATAAATACAGAAACAGTGATGTACATGTCTTCTGCTTTTTCTTATTCTTATTATGCCATCCTCAGCCAACGTCATTGCGAACTCAATCGTCTACTACCTGGAACACTTTGGTGAAGCTGCATTCGTGTTAATTATGGAGAGTTTTAATCCACGAAGTATGGCATTTTCCTCAGCACGTATACCGTTTTTTGTAGTTCCTCATAATGATAGTCACATGCAAATTGTGGTAAAATAAATTTACTAAATGAACCATGAAATAAATATTTGTAATTCCATCAAATAAGAGTAAATATTGCCTTATCAAAATTTTACCTTGAAAGCTCCAACTGCGATCTTTAATACAATATTCAATGTAATCATCACGAGTGCATAATTCGACAAGTAATCCATTATTGCGATGAACTTTAATTAAGATCTACTTCGGGGTCCATCCGACCCTCCTCATCATTAGTAGGTTAAAGTGTTAACCCAACAGAGGGTGAAAAGCGGCTTAGCGACCCATACGGTCCACCGGGACTCCGGCCGTGGCTTCAGACCCTCTTCTCCGGCCTCTATTCCTTCGGAGGATACCTTATTGAAAATGCAACACTCATTTTCGCTACGTTTGTTACCTTGTTCAAAAAGGCGTCCTTGGTTGATATAATTTATATATTTTAGAATTAGTTTTTGTTTTTATAATAAGAAACGCTAAATGTTCGGGCTACCTTGTTAATTAGTTTTGTAACGCGATCATAGCAATGTACCTACCCCTAAGCTTCGGCGAGATACATCGATACTCAAAACTCAAAATTCGATCGCATTTAAGCCGAATTTAATCAGCTCGTTAATTCACTGGATTTTAGGGTAACCGCGACCCTACAGCCATTGAATTAACCATTCGCCGACCGATGTCCCTGTTTGGTGACATTTTTGAAATCGCGTAATTTGTATCCATTGATTTATTTTGTGGCCTTTTCCACGTTCTTCTTTTCTTGTACATCTCTTAGATATTAAAAGTCCATATTTCGTATGCCTTCGTGTATGTTATTGTATTTACTTATGCATATATTTAAAGAAAATACTATTGAAACAAACGAAAAAGTTAAATGAATCATTATAGTGAGCTTCGTTCAATACTATTTTATTACCGATAATACTTACGAATCCATAAAACCATAATAGTAACTAAACATTGCAATCTCGGATATATTTTGGGGTTAGTTTTACAGATCCCAATCCCGGGATAAAATAATATTCAGTGTTGTAACATGAATAGTTTCCATATAATTATATCTATATAAAATCCACATGGATGTTTAGGTAGTTAAATTAAGTTATATATGGCTGCCATAATGCCCATGAACGGCTGAGCTCGCCAGATCAGAATATTTGTAGGTGTTACCTTTATCTGCTTGGTTATACCAAAAGCTGCCAAATATATTTTAACCTAATTTAACTTATTTAATATTTTAATCTACGGATTCAAATAGTTCAGTATATTGACTGCTTCTAGTGATGACGACTGGAAAGCGAAAGCGAACAAACAAGAAAATGCTATGCGGTCACATCGAGAGTCGCTATTGCTCCAAACTTGTTGCGACACTTGTGAGCAAAAGAATAAAGCTCCGGTAAAGAATAATTTTATCATACTATTACATTGTCCATCAGTCACTGGAAGCACATATGGTCCAACCGTGATGACGTTATACTACATTATCTAAATTACCTAACTGTTACATATTGTTTCACGTAATTAATTCATAATAATAGATTCAGTTAACGTTAATGCAAAATTATCCCACTGTCCTGTAACCTATCGCCGGCACAACATCTTGAAAAGTGCTTGGTTCAGGAGTTCCAGTATTTTCCACTACAGACACCTCCTCAGATTGGTGACCCATACAACCTTCTGGACAACCATTAAAAAATAAAATTGATCGGCTCTAGCGCGTACTACGATATCAAAAATAACTTCCACTTGAAATACAAAGGGCCCAACGATTCCTCAAACTCAATGACAACACTGGCAACCCAAATCCGTACATCACTGCTCTGGTACCGTTGACCTTTGTCTGTCCCCGCGGCGATCATATTATGTAGGCTGATGTGTGTTAAATATTCACTGGAACACATGTCCTTTCGGCAACGCTTCCAATATATATTTACGAGCTGGTCCTCCCACTCGATAAATTGAAAACGGCCTATCTTGAGGGGATAGGATTTGTCTGATTGCCCCGACCGAGGATGCATACTGATTAGGTTTGCCGAGGAAATGATAAATTTTCTTGATAAACTCGGCAAACAACTATCTGCGTATTGGTCGGGTTAATTACGTGACTATATACAGTAAGTATGGCTAATGTTTTGTTGTTTATTTAACCCTGATTGCCTAACTATATGATCTTTCGAAATAATGATCATGTTTATTATCAGTTACTTACTACATATCGGTTTACTGCTGAAGAGTTATTTTATATCACATTATTAAATTCAGTTTAATGTTTTTTATTTTTTTTTTATTTAACAATTTAAAAGACTGTTTATAACGTTTACCTTGAATCGTAAAAATAATTTAAACACAAAAATTAATATCCACATTAATTTTTTATTAGGCTTCATTCATCAATGAAGTTACTTAAATGTTCATAGTGTATTTTTACCTACACACGTTTCTCATTTTAGTCCCGTGTCTAAACCACTTTTTAAATAAGTAATAGATTTCAGTATAATATCATCTACTACTACTTCACCATGTTAGATCCTTAGTGGATCATAATTTGGGCCTCCACAGAATGGATGTTATATTAACATATGTTTTGTTTATTTGAGAAATGGATTTTAGCCACTTGCTAAACCTATTAGGTCCATAGTCTGACTCCTCACAAATTGTATTACAAAAACAATGTGTATATTATCCCGACCCAGGATTCGAACATGGGACCCACGACATTATAAACCGACGCTTAAGCCACTCGGCCGTCGTGGGCCATAATATCATCACCAGTTTATTATATTCGTAGAAAGTAGATCGAAGAATAAATATCGTACATAGTTTGTTTGTTTTGTGAAGTCATAATTTTCTACGAACTCCTCCCCCTAAAGTCATAAATCGTCATATTATAATATATAAACTATCACCATCGATAAATAACTTGCTTCACCCTATTACACCTCAATATTAAAGCCACTTCCTTCGGCCCATCGCCACGACTCGCGCCTCCCGCCATGTGAGACCTGTACCACGTAAATCGCTTTTGTAGTACCGCTATAGAGTGAGGGACGGTCGGCCACGGCGGCGGAACCTGTGCCAAAAGGGTACGGAGTGTCACACTCTCCGGTGGTACCTTTAAATACTGTCAAATTATTGAGTCTGGAATCGTAAGTAATATTTATATAAACATAGGTACGTTATTATCACTTCATTTCGAAAAAATATGAAAGATCATTTTCAATACAAAGATAGCAGTTAAAATAAACTGAATATATTCCGTTTATTCAAAAAGCTTCGAAATTAGTTGAACATCGTAATATAACAAATTTCTACGCAATGATATATACCCAGTAACTGCAGGTGTTTTATAAGTAGAATCAATAGAATATAACAGTTTATGTGAAAATTTTGTAGTAACTCACGTAACAAAATAAAAAATAATTTTCTACATTTTTATTTTACGGACAATTAGAATTGTAGCTGTCAGTACATTATTGATCAAATATCTATTTTTAATGTATCAAATTATTCGACCGCAATAATAAATTCCCATGGACTCATATACCGGTAAACAACTGTTTACCTGTATCAGCAGATTGATTGGCGATATTAAATACGGTATCGCAATGGAAAATTAGTCTAATATCCATTCCCATAGTATCATATTATATTATGACTGTAATAATAAATTAAATTCACAGCTACTCGTATTTAAACCGCTGACTCGTTCAATATAATTATGTACTGGAATATAATGTTTAGATATTACTTTCGACTTTATAAATTACGAATACCGATTTATCAAAATGTCAATCGAATCTAAATACCTGGCTCGTAACTATCTCAGTACGTAGTATGTACTGTCATAGTATTTATACTACCGTACCGACCGTTACGCTGCAAATAAAACTCGTTCCTGCATACATCTTCGATTTCTTCATCATCATCCTCAACACCATAACCCACACATCGAACACCACAGAATTATTATATTAAATAAAAAGGACTGCTACGGAATAAACATAATATAATATTATATAATTTATTTGTTTATTAACCAGAAGTCTATAATATCATATTATGACTTTGTAACCAAATACGAATAAAAGTACCATTTATTTTTCTATAAATTCAATGAATAAATCTAGTTTATTTTCTCGAGTGATGACTATTATCGGTACTAAAATGTATTCAACCCCATTCTAAAAGTTTCACATCGGTAAGTAAGTGCTCGTAGATGATGGTTGATGTAAATATTCCCCTATAAAACATCTGAGTGCTAGTAATTATAAAGTACTTATTCAAGGGAAACAAACAGACGTTGGGGTTCATCTGTCTTAAGCCATTAAGCATCTTTCAGATAATCTACAACAATAGCTTTAAGTTCCTTGATTAGATTTAAAACTGTTGCATTTATTTAAATGGATACTAGATTAATATTATTAATTTATAAGTTTATTATTAGTTATATAGGTACTGAACTGGTAATTTAATTTGGAATTTTTTGAAATGTTTCTCTTCTCTACAACTTTCTTAGCTTCATCAGCCGAGAGGTGTATTTTCTCCTTGCACTTTGTTCCTTATATTTTCTGCATCGTAAGTAATTGTCTGTAAGACTTTGTAGTTATCACCTCATATTTCGCGTCTTCCCAAAACCCAGTAGTTATATCGACTGTGTTTAGGAAAAAGAGCGTAACCCTCAATTTTTCTAAAAGTGCATTTATTAGATATTAACAACGTATAAAACTAAATACAAGTTCTGTAAAAAGGAAGTACGCCACATATGCCGAATTATTATCTAAATTCAGGTTTTAATTGAGCTTTAATTAAGTTTTAATTTAAGGAAAAAAGCATTTACCCACAATTTTATTGATTTTTCTGTAATAACTTCTTTAATCATTATTATATCGAAAAGATTTTACACCAAATCATCAATCATCATGCATCCAATATCTGTGCTTACTATTTTTTTTTTAAATTGAATCAAAATCATTCAAAAAACGTTTTTTGCCCCTCCTGTAAAATTTGTTCTGTGAGGGTTACGCCCTTTTTCCTAAACACAGTCGATATGTTTTCTGTGCATTTGGGGACGTCCTCATTTAAAACTATCCACTCCTCATGTTTCCAGTATTTGACGACATTTCGAATACATTAAGAATAACTCACATTTTTTACGTAAATGCTTATTCAAGTGTACCTACATAAATTAGCCGAAATTATCAAACCGATTTACAATAAAATGAAAGGCATTCAGAACATATGGAATGTTCAATTATCAATTCAATACCAATGTGGTGGCTTGTAGTATTAAAAAAACATTCAGATTCGACACTGACAGTACTTTTTTGAATATACAACGTTTAAATAAAATAACTTCTAGTAGAAAATATACATAGATGCTATACATATTTTTGTTTTATTTTATGGCATAAAAATATCAACGTTAAAAATGGAAAATATTTTATACTAATAATACTTGTCTAAAATTGTCAAGACGTAAATACTGAAACCTTGAATATATTATTTTAAAAGCCCACTTATTATACTAACCCAGTTTCATTGTTAACACTAAAACTGTTTCACCCCGCATTGTACAAAATAACAGGTACGCACAAAATTTATAAAACTTATATATAAATATAAATCACCAGAATGGAGTTGAAATATCTCTTTAAAAAATAATCTGTTTTCTTCTTTATACACGTGGTCTCCTTATGTGCAGCATACTGGCACCGCGCACAGCATTTAAATATCTTTGTCATGCCAGTATCCAGGAACACTGCCGAATCTAAATAATGGCTTGTAGAATCTTGTAAATGTTCTCGTATAATTTTATAGATTCTTAATACATTCTTTACGTCCAGCCCTACAACAACCTTTAGGGGGTATACAGTGGCGTAGCGAATTAGAAGCGCCCTTCAAATTTGTGCTGGGAGTGTACCCTTGTTATGAATGGTATACTCTGTGTCCAAGATTTCTAGTTTAAATATTCGTGTTATACCTCGCCGCATGGTGGCGGAAACTAAATGTTAAGTAATTAGCCTTCATGGATATCAGGTTATAATAGCCACTCGTTCTAACTGACGGTCTGACAGATTTGAGTTGAGTAGCTCGTTCCTTTAATCTAGTATGTGAGGCCGATCTTAGAGGATTCCCATGTGTGTAGCAAACTAAGAAGCTCAATGTTTTGGAGTCTGTCTAGTTATCTCCAACAGCATAAAAAGTTTGGAAATAAAAATAGATTCCAGCCTTCGTTGAATACTGTATACCGTATGGTCTGGATGGGTTAGATCAGTGGTATCCAACCGATAGTAGTCGAGGGCGCTTAATAACCCAAGAAGATATTTGAATATGCCCTTGAACAAAATTAATTAAATTTAAATTGTGCCAGTCATATTTTCATTAAACCTTATAATCTCTACACTACACAAAAAATATCGCCTAGCTGGGGCGTAGTTAATGCAGAGCGTTGGAGCGGAGCTCGGAGCAGGAGCACGGACCACTGGAGCAATGTGATTTTACCCGGAGCACCGAAAATTTGTAGTGCTCCACTGCTCCGGATGTTTATTTTTTATTATTAAATTTTCGTCCTAAAATCCAATGAAAATAGTATATTATTTTGACACTTTGCAACACTGGCATTATTTGAAATATGGCAACACTGCCGAGTGATAAATAAGCTCACTTTTTTGACAGAAGAGGCAAATAATGAGAGATGATTTGCTGACGGAGATTTTGTTTAATAGAATTAATAATGAAAATGACGATTATTTTAAAACTACTTAATTTTTTAATATTTGTATACATATAATAATTATTGAACTTTTTACCCGGAGCGGAGCAGACTCTGGAGTGGAGCTGGAGCAAGTATTAGGTCCAGGAGCGGAGCAAATCAAAAAAGAGTCCGCTCCAACGCTCTGGTTAATAGAACACTGACATGCTCACATAAATATTATTTCATATTTCTCGTAAAAACAAAATCTATTAATAAAACCTCCACACCGAGGCCCACATGATCCTCTTAGGATCGAACATGGTGAAGTAGTAGTAGTGGTAGAGTTACAATATTTATGGATGATGGTCTATTTTAAATTCTCACTATGTTTTTTTTTGTTTACAGAAAGATTCACTCGTCCTGGATCCTAGTAACGTGGCGCAATGCGTGTCGAAGGGAAAATCTGAACACTTCGAATGTCACAATCACGTCAGAGTTATACAACCTATCGGGGATGGACATCGCCTCTACATATGTGGTACTAATGCACATAGCCCTAAGGAATGGGTCGTATATGTAAGTTTATATTTATTTTTTACTTGCATATCGTCACCTCAGTTCTAAGTTTGTGTAAGTGCGATTTATAAGTTTCCATTAAATCAAGTTTAAAGAATGATTCCCAACAAATTCTGTGTTAATCTATAGATACATGATAGAGTAGCATCAAATGTATTAAATACTTGTCTCATTGATAAAATATGACAATGCTTACATACTAAAGAAAGGCCATATTTGTAATAACGTATTTTACAACGTTTTTCTTAGCTCGTATTCTTATTTGTCCGGTGGTTCTTTGTCCGGTACAAATATTACAATCGATTTTTAACTAACTTCCCGACTAGCTAGACATTTGAAACTTTTAGAATATATCAGAACACGATGCCAATGCATTTTTTAGCCATCTTTAAGTAGCATTGAATTCATTTTCAGTTAATTCTGTTTTGTATGAAAAGTTATTTCGACACCATTATTGGTTGCTCAGCGGATGGTCCTAGCAACTAAATTATTAATATATACGGACATGTCAAAATGACATTTCAGTATTATTTCTAACAAGTACAATTTCTTTTTTTTTGATCGTTTAAGCTAGTCAAGTCAAGTTTATATGATTCAACAGAAAATTTTAAAACATAATATATAAAAAGTTCTTTTTATGTTGTAATTATTTAAAATCATGTGTTATTTTTGTGGTTCTATAATAATGAACCATTCGGTGGCATTTATTTTTAATTACTCTGAATGTTCAATTTCATTCCACTATCAAATCCAAGAAAATCCTATTATTAATGCTAATACGACAATGTGTATTGTTAAAACACAGGTAATTTTTAATACTAGAAGTACACAGTGGTTTTGATAAACAGTTGAAATGGACAATGGGAATGTCGTTAATCCATTTATATGCAGAACCAATTAGATGACGGGGCATTTGGCTACCATCTTGCTTGAAACTTGATCGATTTTAATTTTTGATTAATTGATTATTCATTACTTTTAGTAAGGTTTCGTGCACCATTTTTTCGATGATATTCTAGCAAGTATTATCACTTTTTTTGATACAATACGACACCAAACATTTATAAAAAATCCTTCGATTTTAAACATTAAAATATTCAACACCTAGCAATACTATTTAATTGAATGATAGAAATAGCACATATCAATTGCTAAGCTAATTTATTGTTTTCCAATTGGCGAGGAAAAATTAACAATGAATGTTTTTTCTTGTTATCAGCTCAATCTGACGCATATCTCTCGAGTGGAACATTTTCCCGGAAATGGCGTGGGCACTGCAAAGTGTCCTTTCGATCCATCCGACAACTCAACGGCCGTATGGGTATCTCAGGGAAATCCTGGAGGAGTAGCTGCGTTGTACGCAGGAACCAACGGAGAATTCAGTAGAGCTGATCCTGTCATCTTCAGATCAGATCTTTACGATCCCCATACGAAGCAGAAGAAGTATCATTTCAAACGGACGCTGAAGTACGACTCAAAATGGCTGGACAGTAAGTAAAGTGCTTTGTTTACATTTATAACTATATTTAATTAATATCGTATTAATATTATTAGAAAAAAACGATTATTATTATTGCAAGCTATCAACAATATTTTTCATTTCCTTGAATTCATGGAGTAAATGACTTATTCGACTCTGATAATCACTGGAAATCAGTCGTTATAAACATACTACATAAACGTGAAGTTCGATAGTTTTGATAAAAAAAATATGACGTAGATAGGCGACGCCGAGCGAAAGAAGACGATACAATTGGCTTCATGTAAGAGCAGTCGGAAATAATAACGTTAACAATAATTAAATTTCCGTAAGGGCTTGAACATACAGAAAGCGGTCAGGCGTTCTGCGTTCTTCGTAGTGTGCGGACCGGCGCGGTCTGACTCCCTGCTGTGTGCACAGTTTTGATGAAATCCATGCACTACAAAGAACGCTGAACGCGGAACGCAGAACGCCTGACCGCTCTCTGTTCAAGCCCTTATGTAATTCATACGCACTAG
Source organism: Rhyacophila brunnea (assembly GCF_057557595.1). Lineage (NCBI taxonomy): Eukaryota > Metazoa > Arthropoda > Insecta > Trichoptera > Rhyacophilidae > Rhyacophila > Rhyacophila brunnea. Next base: position 29,165,048 of record NW_028233350.1, read on the forward strand.
TAGAAATCGCAATCTGTATAATTTCAAGGTAACGTTATTTCAATATATCTTCACATTGCATTTTCCTTCGTTTAATCAAAACAAAATAGTCAAATTACTTAGCTCAGCTGAAAAAACTTTGTGTTCACTAAAAAAGTCTATGTTTTTTCCAGCTAACAAATATAAAGAAAAATTACGACTGGTTTGGATTTAGTATTTTAAAGATACTATTTGACACATCATATGACGACTGTCAACTCAATTGACTTTGAGTCATCAATTACGGATCATTTTGCGTATCTAAGACAGTCTTAATGCGATTTGCTGATTTGGTTGTGATTTACTAGGTATAATTTTCGTTCGCTGGTGACGACTATGATAATGCATTTATCAGTACCTAATCCAATCACGTCGCGCCGTATGCGAAAGTTTTAAAACTATTTTATGTAGGCATTTATTTATCTTGCGCACATAGTATGGCAATTAATGAATTCGACAGTAAACAACAAAAGGGCAACATAATTGATTGGATTAGTTAGCTCGCAGTGTAAATTGCCATGTTAGGGAGCGCCATCTCTTGTCTGTCTTGTGTGCTTAACGAGTAATCCACTGTCGGTGCCTTCCCTCACCTAGCACGTGGGCACACGTGAATACTGATTTTGATTACTCACTGTATCAGGGAAAGACAACTAACCCTTTAGTAGGTTTATTTTTATTATTTGTCTTATGTTTTAATATTAATCAGTCGGTATGTAGGCGATTATCAGTGACATGCAGCCCATAGATGCTGAGATACCTACTGCGAATACTCAGATGCACATCATAGTATCTATAAATTAAAGTACTATAGCATTTATATCAGATAATATATCAGTGACGAAAGGTAACTTTTGGAAAGAAGTAGGCTGTGTAGATTAGGAAAAAAGAACACACTTGCGGGAAATAAGAAAATAATACAATAGTACTACTGGTGATTTTTTACTGAATATTTACATAATAATAATAATATATAAATACTTTATAAAAATATCTAATTACTCTCATATTATTCAACAACTTTGACAGCCATTTTCTCCAACAGGTTTTTGTCAAATAGTTGTACCCTTGTACTGAAGCAGCGACATTCGGCCTGTTTACATGTGGCACTGTAAGTGCGAGTAATGCATACTAATGATTAGTACTAAGCCTGTGTAAACAAGTATTGATGTAATATAACATACCTATTTATAACCAGAAAAGTGTATGATACACAGACAGAAAACCATTCATCGTGAGTAGAGTAATAAACAATTTTCTGTATACTTGTATTATATTGAAGCAGCTTGGAAGATAATATGTAAATTAATATAAAATCTGAGTATTAGTAATATAATAAAATAACTATCACGTAATATATTAGGTACAACTTTATGTAATTTGCATAAATTGTTGACGTTAATCATTCTAACTAAACTATAAACAGACAATGACTTAAATAGTTCCACTTTCTCACGCACTGAAGTTTGCCTCAAAATGGCGCGAAAACTTAGCGCGTCATCTCAATGCCGAGGCATTTTCCCGCGCAATTCCCCCTCCCCTGCCCCTTCGATAATATTCATAATCTATTATGTGAAGTTTCCCGCAATTGCGGCGTGTCGGCCGCACTTCTCAAAGTTTAATCGACAAAATGCTTCGATCGGTGATTTATAAACTTTATTTTAGGTATCGGAAAAATATAATTGAGCATGAGAATTCGACGAAATTTGGGGTGATAATACATTATTCAATACAATATATATTCGTATTTCACGCATGATTTCAATGAAGCCAATCTTTTTGGTATAACAATTCGTAATACTGCCGTAGTTGAAATGCCAAATTAATTAAATCTGTTGCAAAAGTTAAAAATATATATTGTTTTAATTAACTATGTGTAAACGAATATATTTAGTCCAGTCAAATTTCAAGCTGTTTCAATCAAATTTGAATATTTCACAAAATAACCTTGTTGTGGACTTAGACAATATCGGCCGTAAATAAAACAGCTTTAAAATATATGTACTTATCTTTTGTTAAAATATAACAAAGGCTCTAATTATTACTTTTGATTTTACTACATTCGATAACTTCCTGTTATATAATATATTCAGTTATGCAAACCCTTAAGTTGAAACCGAACCAAGTGACAAATATAAGAAAGTTTTGTACGTACTATTATTAATAAGACATGATATCTCGCCAAACACTCGGTAATGATGTCCAAAAAGAGTTATAATCAGAGGGTTGGACTGGACTCTTTTTTGAGCTGCTCCGCTCTGGGACTTAATATTTGCTTCAGCTCCGCTTCAGGGTCTGCTTTGCTCCGGGAAAAAGTGTGTTATATGTATACAAATCTTTTTTTAAATTAGTAGTTTTAAAATAAAGTTTATTATTCATCATTTTCATCATGTGTCTCCAAATTGTCAAAAAAGGTGAGGTTATTATCATCAAATGTTGCAAAGTATCAAATGTTACATTTTCATTGAATTCTAGGACGAAAATTTATTAATAAAAAACATCCGGAGCAATGGAGCACTACAAATTTTAGGTGCACCGGCTCCGCTCCTGTTCCGGGTAAAACCCCATTGCTCCACTGGTCAGTGCTCCTGATCCGAGCTCCGCTGCAACACTCTGGTTAAAATCACTTATTTTAAATAAATTAACATATTAAAACAAAAATTATACCACTGTGTAGACTGTAGACAAAGAAGTTCGATGATAGTATATATATGATACATCAACTGATACAGACGTTTACGTTGTACTTAGTAAACTATTCATTCAATAAACAAAACATTATATTAATTTGCTCTGGCACTCCCGTTCATAAACTCTCCAGATCACCATTTATTTTTTAAATGTTCTATTCGCGACGTTACATCGTTTTGCGTTTCACCTCAGTTATAAACTCGATTTTAAATGATTGGCATTAAAACCTGAATAGCAAATTTAACATCGCAATCGCCTGCCGGTCCCAAATGTTGTGAAACCTTTCATTAGGTAGGTACCCATTGCTAATGTGCCAAAGCGATCTGATAATATTATTATCATGGCAGTAACTTTCCAAGAATCTCATAAAGATTATCAGCATTAAGATAGTATATTATTTTGTATAGTGTAATAATATAGTCAGTATTAGATTATATATTCTGGCGATGGGTTTGAACTCTTAACTTTCCATATTTTAGATTAACAAGGAATTGAAAATAAGAGATATTAATTTACTATTTTTTAACGAAAAAAAGATAATAAATTTCTATGCTCTCTCTGTTGCCAACTTGCCGTTTTTTCGGATCCATTAAATCTAACGTTTGTCCTAATATTGCTAAAGTATTATACCACCCCGGGTGCCGTAAAAAAGTCGAAAATCAAGAATTTTATGGATCTTTAGTATGAAACATTTGTAAAATTTGTGTAAAGAGCAGTGACGTCCCTAGACAAAATGCCGCCCCTAGGCAGTGCCAAAATGCGCCACATTTTTGTTATACAGTAGATACTTTTTATCATCCTTTCATGACTCTAATATCTAACAAATGTCTTATGTGGATATATTACTAACAAGATATATACCACTAAATCTAATTTAAATGCCATCTCTGTTTCTGCTGACAATATTGCGAGTCTACGGTTTCAGATAGGTAACCTACTTACATTTAAAAATACACCTGACAACTTCCAAAACTCGCGAGTGACTGGCAAATATATTTGGATAAATTTTAGATTAGGTATGCACGTGTCATTGCTGTTCACCAAGAACGTGATGTCCAAGGACAACGGAAGTTAACTAGGCATCGCGAGCCCGACAAAAAAAGAAAGTCCTGTTAAAACTGTTATAGTAGGTACCTACTTAATTAATACATTTTCTTTCCAACCAGTGAGCTGATTTTTTTAATGGAAAGATATTTCCGTTATTACTAAGTTTAAGTAGCTATTTCTATATATACCTAATGATTCTCCTCGATTTTCCGCCCTTTGTATAACTGCCGCCCCCAAGCGACGTTCAATCTGCCTCCACGGGACGTCACTGGTAAAGAGATCTGTGATATTAATGACAGTCGTGATCTTCGTGAGAAATTCCTACTATGTTCTTAAGATTCTCCTCTATTTGTCCCTAGAATCGGCTGAAGGGATTAACGACATCAATGGAAATTATATCTAACATTCTTGATTTGAAACGTCCGGCTTGCAGGTGTAGGTACTTCCTTTTCCTATTTTACCATTCATGCTGCAATCATGAGCATATTGCCGATACTTATCTTTAGGTATTTAATATATTCTCTTTGAATGTAGACTCCATGCTTGGAGCATTAAGATGAAACTAGGTATATTAAATTGATACAAACAATGTTGTCAAGTTTCACTAATGTAACTAACGAAAATGGAAGTGGAAAACCTGCTACTGACGCAGCCTCACGTCTTTCAGTTAGACTTACGAGTACTTTTAATCTTGCTTCAAGAAGTTTTACTTATTCTGTTGTGGACACGTGCAATATATATTTTTTAATTTAATATTATAACTATACCTCAGTTGAGGCATGGTCTAAAAAGATCGTGGCTAGGCGATGCGCGGATTGCGGGTCGCGGGTGCAAATGACGCATGCCGAACGAAATATAATTTGTCATATAAATCCAACATGCGTCCATTTAATGTTCAGTTTATTGTTCTATTAGTACCAATAATATTGTATTCATTGACATGTTTACTTTTTCAAGTAAATGGGTAACGTCTTTAGTCATCTTTACACGATTTAAGAATTAATACCCCCGTCCCCATCACGAAACAAAATGACGTGTTCACAGCTCGACGTTCACTCTCTGAATACCAGCGAGTCCAAAATTTCGTCGCGCCTATAGTTGAAAATGATTTGCCGTTTCACTGATGTATCGTCTTAATACTGAACGTTATCTAGTAATTATGTTCGGTAAATTTTACATTGCAGTTTGCAATCGACTCGTAAGATTGTGGGAAATATTGTGATATCTAATATTTGCAATGATATTATATAGTTTAATAAATTGTTATCCAAATGTATATTTTTTCCTATTCAAAAATGTTAAAAATAATATAATATAATTTATATTATAAATATTGCGGTGTTTAATTTTTTTTTAAATAATACCAAAAATATTTTTTTTGGTTCTCTATACGTTTTCCAGAATTCTCTTCCGGCTTCGCGCTGAAGAATAAATCAAGCTCGTTTTGGACATCATCTATTGAACTAAACCGTTTCCTATTAATATAATTTTTAGGCTGCAAAAAAAAATATCTGTGAATCTGATGGCGGCAGGTCAGTAGAATATGGTGGATGTAGCAAGACGTCCCATTTAAACTGTCTCAATTTTTGGAGGGTTGTCATATGAGGTCTAGCGTTACCGTGATAGAAAATGATTGCTCTTCTGTTGGCAATGGTTGACCCCTTTTTTCAATTGATTAAGTATGTTAGCGGTTAGCCAATCCATGCTGGATGTCCAAAGCAATCAATTAATTAAAAAAATCCAACGGAAAAGGTCCGTTTTACATCAATATTAACGCCAGATCTCATACGGCATAAAACACCCTGCAATACAAAATAATGAAACTCAAAATTTGCCTGCAATTTCGCCAAATATACAATATTACACGGCCTTTGGATCAACCAAACTTACCGAAGTGACATTTGACACGTGACTCATAAGTAGTGACGTGGCATGCCTAGCGTGTCACGCCACGCCACCCTAATTAACACTCTCACGAACGACAAGGCGCTGCGGCACGCACGCGGGATACATGAACGTCGTTCGGCGCCAGTCTCGAGCGGGTTAACTAACCGTAATTATTATTTCGAACTAATTGTTCCTCGAAGATGAGGCTAAATAAGCCTTATCACGCATAACAACATCCAATTCCACATTCGAAATTCGAATAGCTATTATCATTTCACAGCGCCATGCCGGAAGTGTGAGCGATACTGTGTTAGGTAGGTACCCTATTTACCGGTTGGTTGTTAACCTAGGGCTAGTGTTACCTAAATCTTAGTTCAAGGACTAAATATGTTCTTTTCAAATAAGATATTATTATATTACCTACTTATTGTATCGCTTATTTTATTCGCTGTCTTTTTCATGCATGATTAAAATACACTGACATTTATTTTTATTTTTATTTATATTTTATTTTTTATTTTTTAATATAAATTTCTTGCGTTATAAAAATGATAAATCTGATTCAGCTGCATTACAAAAAGTGTCACAATTTCTGTTTTCGTTATTCGATTATAACTCAAAAACTACTGGACCAATATTGATGAAACTTATACAGCGTGTAGTGTTGTTAGGTAGCATTAGTTCGATTTATTGTTTCAAACATGGAGTCCCCATACAACTTTCTTCCAAAAAAACCTTGAAGAGCTAAGGACAGTTAATAATAATTTGAGCATGGTAAAATAATTAATTGCTAAATGGTAAAATAAGAAAAGGAAGAATACTCGCACACTGATTCGTTCAAATTAAGAATGCTGCGATAGGGTCTAGGTATATTGATGTCGCCAATCTTCTCAACCAATTCTAGGGACAGTTGAACAAGAATTTGGAGGAATTGCTCATGAATCAATCATCAGTAATGAACCAATGAAAAAAGATTTATGGAATTTTATACTTCACATTTCACAATATACTATTTCTTGTACGTATCTCAAATATCAAATAGGTACGTGTATACATGTAATACTACACTTCAAAGCATTAAATAGACACTTGAAATGCATCTTATACAATACACTAACAAGATCATTCTTGGCGTGTATAATTCTGAAACCTAGTATTTGACCAAACTATGGAAAAAGTGCTGGGCTCATTTGAGCTGAGATCTTGTATTTTCAGACCCATCACAGCCAAGTCAGAGACGGAGATACAATAACAAGTTTAAACAGGAATCCGCGCATCGCACAGTCCATCAAAATTGACCGCCTTATAATATGGTTAGACCACGTTACGCATGGCAGAGAAACTGGCATTCGGGAAGCCGAAAAGCAAACAACGAACTTGTTGACCTCGTATAAGATGGATGAACAGTATCGAATTAGATTTTAATAAATTAGGTCTCAAACTGAAATACGAGAGAGGCTCATATCCGGGTAATTGTATGACAAAATACCTTGGTGTCAATTTTCGTTTGCGAGTTTTTCTATTGCAGACTGAAATTTTGTAGAAACATTGAAAATTACTTTGTCTTAGTCACCTAATACCCAAATTCGAATGCGTCGATAAATATTCACACCTACTTGATGTAAAACAAACACCAAGTCCTAATACATAATGATTACATCACAATCGTACGGATTCATTTGATTCGTAGCGAAATGCTGTCGATTCGACAAATTTTATAAGTCTCTAGTACATCTACTAACTGTCCCAACGTGGATTTAAATCGGTGTCTGTAAGTCGTTCTTAAGCCGATTACCGACAACACCTTATTTCACTTTTTCCATACGTATTTAACCAAAGCTGAAATCCTTATATGAAATTCAACGTGTACGTTGACTATTTTGATGATTCCAAATTACCGATAGGTAGAATTGTTTTTTTAGATTATTTAGCGTGATATTTAAATTGGTAATGCGTACTTAGTTGGATATTTTCTGGCTTACATACATAGACTTTATTTTGTACAAGTAATTAAGTTTTAGAATTAATCTGTCACAACGTAATACAATACTTTTGACAAAATTCATAACAAATGAACATATGCATTATATTTCTTGTTCTTCTCGGCCTCTCTTACTTTTGTACTATCAGAGCAGCTTTCTTCTTACTTCTGTCAGTCGCTATTACGTATCTCTAGTTTCCCGATCATTTCATTGTTCTTCCATCTTGGATGCAATCGATTCGTCCGTTCTCATTTATTATGTGTCTATTTCGTTTCTATTTGGTCGTGATCGTTGGTTCCCTGTCTTCCAATATCTTCTCTATATGACCCCTTAGATTTTATAATCATTTAATCCATAACGCATAAATACATAATTTTAAAATATACTTATATATATATTTAGTTATTGCGAATAACGTAATATCAAACATCTACATAAATCTCTCAACTATACACACTTTTCAGTTGAATTATATAATCTATAGTATGTACTTACATCTATAGTACAATATGTTTAGCACGTTTTCGTTAATATTATCGTTCCAAATTAACACGGAAGGTATTCTATACACTAAACAGTTATCGGCGGCTATTTTTAATTCGGAATACGGCGAAAATTTAGGTTGGTAGACATGTCGGTCAAATTCGGATATGTTCGTGCTGCCGAACCCAAGTGGATAAGACCGAACACAGGCGTATAAAGCCGAACCAGCGCTATCTAGTCGGTAATGAGTTGGAACACAAGAATTTTGTATTGACACGTCAGACATATCAACATAGCCTACAATGTTATTAGTCAAATCATTGCGATTGCAGTAAAACAGTCAGTCTTGTATCTCAATTATCAGTATGTAAAATTGACTTATCTACTCTGTCTCGTTCTCAAAGTTAGCACGGACATGAGAGGGGCTGTTAAAAGATATCACCTTTTGACAGTTCACACGGTTAACTTTTTTACATAATTAACCGCCAGAAATACGTAAAGTGATAAATGTGATATATTTATCATAATTTGCTCTTTTTTGATGTTAAGTGATATGTTAGAATAAGCCTGCAAGTCCGCAATACCACGACCACCCTGTTCTGGGATCTTGAGGCGGAGTTTGACTATATCACAGTATCGCCATCTGCAGGTCTATGATTTATAGGCCGAAGAGTAAGTTGTTGTACGCACTCTGAAGTAAGACAACGCATTTGTTAATACATTAAGAGGTGTATAAATATGGATAACCAGATTGACCCCAAGCCATTAAAATTCTCACTTCTTAACCGGACACGTTGATTTTGCCTCTAAGCTCTTTCAACGTGACCTATAATAGCATGTATTACTTGCTTTATACCTAATAGATGATGAATTATATGAGGCACATCCTATCTGAGTGTCCGCATAATAAATGTCGCTTGAAATGAAAGAACTTCTCAATTTTGAAACTTGATACCCATCAAAAAATTAAAATTTATCAGTTTTCGATATGTTTACGATTCGTCGAGGATTGGCCATAATAGATTAAATCAAAATAAGAATCATGCACACTCTAGTTCAGGGATGGCGAACCTTTTTACGTACGCGTGCCAAAATTTCCCAAATAATATTTTTCAACTATCCAACGTGCCAAGCAGTTTTTTTATGGGCACACATGCTTACCTAGAGTTTCTGTTTTTTCATTTAAAGTTGAACTATGACATTGAATACTAGGTATGATTTTTAAAGTGAAAGTGATATTATGTTACATCTCTTTTACGCATGCTAATATGATTAAAAAGTTTTTCTTTCTCTTTCTGTCACATTCGAATTTGATTACCAAAGTTTAAACATTTACTATGCGTATTAGCTGACGTGCTTCGTCGTTTACAAATTATAACATGAATTTAAAAAATATATGTATTTATAATATTAAATATATTTTATAATGTACACAGATTTTTTTAACAACTATATTATATATACTTTTATTTATTTGTCGCATATTCAAAATGTTCTTGCTATATTAAAATCTTTTTTTTAGCCGGCCAAGTAAATCCGTATTTTTGGCCATAGACTAATAGAAAAAACTCTCTGCTGTCAGATTATGTTGATAGCAAATTGCAAGATACCTAACGAAGGAATTGTGTTTTATATCAGGAATAAGAAACACTATCTGTAAGTACAATATTATGTTATTTATTACTGTAGTAGTATTCTGTGTGTTTTGCATATATTATTCAAGTGTTAATTTATTGTTTTCTTAGTCTACATTAGTTGCGTGGTTAGTTTGGAGGTTATTGCGAGAATGCCTGTGATTTCATATTTATTTGTTTGATATAATCTAAGGCGTTCTAGTTGTTATTAAACATGTTACCTACCTGATTACTTTATTTTAGTTAATCAATCTTTTTTGATGCTTTGTATTATCACTAATCCGTTTTAATTACCATTCTTCAAACAGTCGCACACTATCAAAGATTAAAAATCACACTATTAACAGTTCATATGTTATGTTTTTTGCAGATGGAGAAAATGTCTACCGAGATCTTTGCTTGTCGACGGTTTCATATGAATAAGATGGAATGAAATAAATCTTTTAATTAATAATGAAATAAATCCGACTTTCGGCGTACGATCCGAACATGGCGTGATTCATATAATATTATTTATGACGTAGACCATCAAGCATATATACCCATTTTATAGATTTAATAGTACAATTACAAAAGGTAAATATAAAGTGACTAATGTTTGTAACCTATAGCTATGTCTATCTCGCATACATATTTAAAAAATAAAACAATTTTATAATTACATTTTTGCACTAAATTTATTATCGATAATGATATAAAAGTTGCTAAATTGATTCATAATATTCTAAAATATAATATAATTTTGCATATCAGTTACTTGTATCATATCAGGTATGTCATTTGGTAGAGCTTACTCTCCAAGTCTTTTCTTTTTCATCCTCAATATCACTTTGATATTAGAAACATTGTCTTTCTAACACCATTTCAAAGACTTTAAGTTTTCTAGATGCTGTATATTAATTCTTCTCTTCGGCTATATCTGCATCTTAGTTGCAGCATATGGATACAATGCGGCGCCTCCAAGAATCTCTGTCACTCTAGTTTTTTTGCATCGTTCCAGGTCATACTAGCAGCCCGTAACTCCGCCAGATATGCTATATAGATAGTATTTAGCGGCCATCCAGGACGCCGGAATCCGGTTGGCTTGAAGAACAGGCAAACCAGATTGGGATTCTCTTCAGGCACTCGCAGCACGTGGCCGGGCCAGGTACAAAGTTGCGTATTCACTCTCAACGTGATGCGAGGCTATTTGGTGCGTTCTTTTATCTCCCGTTACTTCTAAAATTACCGCACACCCAGTATCCGTCGTAAACATCTGTTCTCGAAGCTCAGTATACGGTTGCTCGGAGCCTTTGTAAGGTGCCATGACATAAAAACTAGTAAGATATTTAAAATAGCTGCTAGAATGAATACATTGTTGAAAGGAAATGAAAACTGATAATATGATATATCAATTAATTTGTCCATCTGAAGTTGTAGATATCAGTTAATAATTATGTGTTATACCAGTAATTAAATGCTGACTTCAAATGAAAATTGACTATTAAATATTGAAATAATATATTACCAGTTTTGATTTTTTTAAGTACTATACTATATCCATGGTTCATATTACAATGTCATAGTAAAACTTAGAAGAATAAAATATGTCGTAAGACGAAATCAATCTTGGGGTTTTAATATAAGTTAAATAAATAGTACACAGCTAATTTGTTATTACTTTGAATACATGCCATGTCTTTACATCAATAAAAAACAGAAAAACAATTTAATAATGTATAAATATTTATATAAGACTTAACAACGTCTAGTTAGACATCTAGTTAGACACGATGACCTCCATTTAATTTCCTCTTATTTTAAAATTCACCAAGATATATCCTAATAAGTAGGTAAGTATATTACATTTGTACATATAATAAGTAAATCAAGTACTTAACATAAATAATTATACTGTAAAATTAAATTACAATTGAAGCAGTATATATGGACCCCACAGAGTAATTAACAATATAATAATTTATATAATTATATCGGGTATATACTATATTGACACATTTTAATGAAGTCTATTTTTCTTGGTACCTACGTTCAATGATAAATGTTGTTTTATATTGTAACATAAACAATGGTAATATGCATTGATCTTTCTGATTTTTAAACTGTGATATCTATTTTATATATCTATTGATTTCTATGTGTATTATTGATACATTATTTATTTCAAATACAATAATTTCAAAACTAACAGTAAATAATATATAGAAAGCGTCATGTTGTTTAGTTGGAACATCTACTAGGAAATTCCATCCAATCCAAATTCAATTTTTACCAGGTGGGTACTTGTAGGTCAGTTATTTTTGGAATAAAATGAATCCCTTAAAAAATATGAAATAAGAATAGAATGATAAATATTTGTGAAAATTTACCAAATCAACATGTTTAACGTGAATATTTTCACACTAAAATGATAAATATTGTTAAGAAAATATACACAAACAGTTCATTCAGAAGTTATGACGTTTAAAAGATCCCGCGAGTTAACTCGTGCGTGGCACTGATCATGAGGTGATATCAGTTATAATCATTTATGAGGAATGGTTATAAGCCATTGGCACAACCAATTTGGTTTTTGACCTTGAGAACAAAATGTACTTTTTACACGGAACCAAAACTCACGGCTGCAGAGACGAATGCTTATACAAAATATGGCGCAGTGGAATCGCCAGCAAGATCAGGTATCATTATTTAGATGTAAGTATACATATTATTTTGAATTTCATAAAATTACACTCGTTCTGGGTGTCTCGTAACAGTAAACTATATTAGTAAATTAGATATATCTTGATGAACTATAAAATAGTGATGTAATATAGACTTGTTGAAAATATATTAAGCATAATAAAATTTAAAATAAAAATTTAGAAATTCAGCCTTTCTGGTTCTCTAATATTCATAGATCTACTGGTTCTGGGATCTACTATTTCTGGCAGTAGACAATTCATATAAAAGTGATATATCTTTTTTTCAATCCAAAATGTCTCGTCTTTTTTGATTAATTCTATTTTAACAGGAAAATTATGTCCCGTCCAAACTCCAAATAAACAGACATCTTTCTTAGTAATATGAAGCTGCCCCTGAATCTGGAAGTACCAATCGTGATTTTTATCTATTACCATATTCCTGTCTTTATCTACTTTCCAAAATTTAATTTTTTTCTGTACAATAGCTTCATCTGCACTTATTCCAGCAGCTGAGAAAGGACATTTTATTTCAATAATTGTATCATCATCGCTGATGCCATCTGGCGTTGCACCGATAAAATCATACACATCATCGATAAACAATCCACATCTCTCAATCTTAATCCGTTCTTGTACACTAAGCTGTTGTAAAGCTATTGATTCATTTTCTTTACCATATTTTACCGCTTTCACGTTGGCTAATGATTGGCTATATAATAAACGTTTTACCAAAGGCCCAAATTTTGTATTTTCTCGCCGCTTACACACCTTACCAAAAACAGAGGCAGTAAGAAGGTTTCGTCGCCTTTCTAGCCATTCTGCACATTCAGATTGTAATACGGTGCGTCTTTCTATATCCCTCCTCTCATAGTTTGTCAGTTTGAGTTTTTTCAAAAAAGTTTCTTTTAACAATTGATATTGATTTTTGTCCATATCAGGTTTTTGGCAACTCTCTCCATAATCTGGATTAGATAAAGGAACAGTATGTATTGGTTTTCGCCAAGATTTTCCTATTTTTTTTTTATTTATTTTCAACCTTCTTGATTCTAAGCGATTTATGAAGGCTTTTGGGCTATTTTTATAAACTTGTTTTTGAATTGTGCAATGTAACTTATTTGTATTAAATGCGATTACCGCCGCTGCACATCGTCCCATGTACGATTGTCTTTGAGAGTAGTTAATTCTCTTGCCGCCTACAAATTTTGCAATCATGTTATTAAAAGATTCTGAAATATTAGTAGAAAAATTATAAATTAAACTTTTTGAATTTAGCACCAAACGAGAATTATATATCATTAATTGAGAAAATAGACTGCATTCTTTTAATGCTGGTACATAATTTACATCAAGCATGTCCTCTGTATTTGGTTCATTTGTACAAAAATATGGTAGACAAGAAGTATGGTCTCCAAAAACATGGTGCGGTCCATTAAATAAATCTTTTTTCAGAGCGATAACCTTTTCTTCGAAAGTACTATCTTGTAGTTTTCTATACTTGATTGCACCTATGACGGCTTTCCGCAGACGTCTTTTTCTTGACGCAATGATTTTTCTTACATTCAAGGGATATCTTGTGTCTTTGGTTAATGCCTCTATTTTGCCACAATAATTTCTAATTAAATGGTTTTTACATTCAACTTTCTCGACAGTTACATTCGGATAAGGGTGACAATCAAGAATTTTTTTGTATGTGCTGGAATCTCCATCAGCAATCAATTTTGAATAAATCAATCCATGTGTATTAATAGATTCTTTAAAGCCTTCTAATATTGCTGTAGATTCCATTCCACCTGACGGACCGGTATAATTTAAAAAGCATTTATGTTGTTGAGCAGGGATATTTTTATTTTTAGCTTTGGCGCACAAATCGCAATATTTATTTTTCACTGACATGTACAAAATCTTTCCGGTTCTTTGACCAATGATCGTGGCAGCGCCAGATGCTGCGGAATAATTGCATCTGTATGAACGTTTCGACCAACAGCCGTCTGCAACAACTGATATCATGGGAATACCAGAAGAATCGACGTCACCATTTTCGATTGCAAGTTGTCGCTCTTCTTTCGCAGCGTTTTCCATACTCTTATTTTTGGTTTCTTCAAACCACTCGTACACCTTCTGTTGACTCTTTCTGTATGTTCTTGCTGTAATCGATGGTACGTCAATTGCTGAACACATTTCTTCCAGATTTGAAAATCCACTGCCGATACTGATTATACTGGATACAAATGCGTCACACAGATTCATTTTGTTTTTGTTCATTTCAGTGGTATATAATTTTAATTTTTTACCACAAAGTTTACATTGAATAAAAAATGTACTACTAAAGTTATCCCGATTTTCCCCAAAAATTTCTAAATGTGATAAATTACAATTAAATGGAGAATCATGGTGGCTAATTAATTGAAGTTGTTGGAAAAAATATGAAAAGTCTATAATTCTACGGCCTTCTACACGGAATTTAGGGCTTGAATCTTCAATTTCATTTTCTATAATAAATTCTTCGTGTTCGTGTTCAAATGTGGGATGAAATTCTGGTTCAGGTAGTATGCTTTGAGGATTTCCATGCTCAGGCATAGTCTTCGGCAATATATCAATACTATAATACATTCAAAAATATTAGTTTAGTAGATAGTTAACAGAAAACAAAATGTATAGCTGCTATTAATTATTGTACCAGATTATAATTTTTGTCACAGACACACTAATTTCGAATAAGACATGGCACAAACATAATATAAAAATAATATAAGTACAAATGATCATTATACTTAATTGTGTGTATTAATAAGTAATACGCAAAACTTCCTTTTGCAAGATAAATAAATATTGTGAACCAAAATTTTCTGTGAAATGTGGTTTTTTCAACTATGTATAATTATGTCAAATTATAAAATAATAATTTCAAACCTTTGTGTTTTTAATGTATTAATATTTCCATCTTTTCTCCTACGTCTTTTTTTGGAACTTCCAGCCATCGGATAGTGAGTTCGTGGCATTTTTTGTAAGTACAATCGATATAAATAATTGTGATAATATTGTTAGGTACCTATGTCAAAAACCGAGGATGAAAATTTCGCATTCCCGCTGAAATAAATGACGTTCATAGTATTGCCAGGCTAAACTTTCGAAATTAAAGTTAGTTTTTAAAAAAAAAATTACATTGGAAAATATTATGTAAGTACAGGCATCCATTATTATGTTATTTGATGAAAGTATTCTTTAAAATCATCTGTATTATTATAATCTCGCAAATTCATAATTTAGTAAAAGTTAAATTTTCTGTAATATAAACATCAGTAGGTACCTAACCTATGTTGATTCATAATTTTGGCTAAGTAAAAAATATAGATATTTTTACTTCGCGATGTGTTTGGGGTGTTCTAAATTATGTAAGTATGTTTAATAACAAATGTGAAATTCGTAAAACCTCATGTGTATTATTTATTAAATAAAAATAGTAAAACTAATAGTAGATACAAATGGTGAAAAACTTCATTCTCTTATTTACTAAAATATCAATTCAATAATATTTTAGTAGATATGGCAATACTGGACGACCCGATATATGTCACTGAAATAAAATAAAATCTATCACAATTTATAAAATACATACCTACTACAATCATAATTATTTTGAATGTAGAGGGAGATAGTTATAGAAAGGGACAGAAAACTGATTGCTATGTTGCAATATTAGGCAAAATAGATTGCAACAGTGTTAAAAATTATAATGTATGATTTAGTATGACATAACGTAGAATTGACGCAAATACAAATTTCTTCAGATTTTTTTTTGTTTTGTCCTCAAATGTCAAAATATGTTTTCCTTTTGAATAATATGTTCGAATTTGTGTTTGTTTCGCCTATTTTTGTGTTCAATTTGTAGCATTCACTTTTATAAACATATTTTTGTACAATACTTGTGTGTTGGCGTATTTTTTTGGTCATATAAAGTTAAAATAATACCAGCTAAAGATTCCATACATCATACACCAATTCGCAGGTGGGTCTGGCGGATATCAAGATGGTCGAATATTTCGTGGAAACAGTTGTTTTAAAAAGGTCTCTATTTAGTATTACAAATTTATAACTAACAAGATATTTCATCATTTATTCAATGATTAATGATAAACCTTCTGATACGCAGCTTTATATTATTTCGTATGTCTATAATTGTAGCATATTTAAATAACAAAATGTCCACTCGCTTCCATTAGATTTAGAACCAATAGAAACTGCAAATATTATAATTATACTGAATATATTTTACTACATTATGTTTTATAACATTACAACTATCTATAATAAATCGTTTGAGATAATAATTAAGGGAAAAATTTGTCATCATCACAGCCTATTAATGTCACAAAAATATGGCTTCGTTCTCAATTATCACGTTTCACGGTTTCAAAGAATATTATTTTACGTCATAAAAATACTTTATGTAGTTATCAAATGTTTTACATAAATATTTGACGATGAATAAGCTTCATAATGATATAAATAGTTTTTCTACAAATCTTACGTACTATTCAGGCTTAACCTCTGAAAATACCAGAAAATAGCTGACATGGAACACCTTCCCCCTTAAGAATTCTATTAAAAAGGTTTAAAAATTACAATTGAGTTACTGGTATTCTATTTTTTACCGTATTTCTAGATGAAGGCATATCTTTTATTCTTTGAATATTTTTTCCTTGTTTTTGAGAGATTGTAAAAGCATTTAAACCACTCTTCTTTCATATTATATTCTCCATCATTGAATGGTTTTCCATTTCCAGGTAAATTAACAAGCGGTTATTGTATTTGAATGACTGCCGATAATTATTAATTTCATAAGGTTTGTTGATTGTATATTTTTATTTTTAGCTCCCCGATCCTAAGGACCGATCTATGCAATCGTATATTTATATTAAACGTAATGATTATTCTTTAAAATGATTTACCAAAAAAAAATTATACAATGCGATTTGTCATTATGTTATGCATGAATTTCGTCGTTTCCGTTTGCGCATCGATTGGTACCTAAACTCCTTAACATAATATGATAAACCGAAGAAAATACGCATGACTATGTTGTCATTAATATGTAAGTAAGCACTTAAGTGTATATTTATTTTTAAAACGTTTTTTATATAAAAAAAAACATTTTTTAAATATAGGTAGGTAGATATAGTTATATTTATTTACTTTTCAAAATGAAACATTCGCGTGACACTGGTGGCTCGCGTGTCATAGGTTCGCCATCCCTGCTCTAGTGAACACCAACAAGGTTTTGAGATGTTTCTGATAGAACACTCTCAGAACAACGAAGAGCGCCTACCCTTCTTTAAGCCATGGTATATGCCCAGTAAAGATGTAGCGGGTGATGAAAAGAAAAGAGATTATGTAGTGTAGGTCATTGTAAATAAAATGTTTACACTAGTACGTATGTAGTATTTTTTTAATACTTTTCTGCCACATAGTGTGCCACTCATATAAGTTTCTTTACTACACATCACTTAAAATACCAAATAAAACCTTCTAGAGATGTATATTTATTTTTTTATATCTTGGTCTATACGCGCAAATCCAGGCCCTTTGTCCGTATTATTTGTTTCTTTTTAAAGGGTCAACAAAGCACTGGATTTCTTTAACATCAAAGTTTTTTTTACGATAATGTAGCATGAATCCACTTCCAATCTTCTAATCTTGTTTATTTTTACGTTTTTTCCCAACCCATGAATTGTTTGAACGAAAACTCCTTGATAATCTGTTGGATAAAGCCACGTTTTCCCACTGAACAATTCAAATCATACATAGTACCAACATCAAAGAGGGAAAAAAATTGTATAAGTATTATATTATTGTATTTTAGTGTTTCTGTATATTTATCTAGACATAATAAAAAAAAAATAGAATACTTACATGTTATTTCAACAAAATATTCATCTGCTCCATAATAAATTGTGAAAACTAAAACAAAAGAAAAAATATTTAACTTCAAACGTGAAATTTGGACTTGAGGAATATTATGGAGTTAATAACTGCGTGGATCCATTTCTAATTATTCCATTAATCCATTTAACATTGATATCTAAGTAATTTGTTAATAATTAAACTGTTAATAAAGTCACAGTTTCAACATAATGGATTTATCTGAGCCGAACTTTTACTCCCTGTAATAAATACCAATACACCCACGATGGCTGAGCGGCTCACGCATCGGTTTATAATGTCGTGGGTCCTAGGTTCGAACCTTGGGTCTGGTAAATGCACATATTGTTTTCAATTTGTGTTTGTGTCATAGTATCGACTTAAGAGGTTGAACAAGTGGCTAACATCAATTTCTCGTAAATACAAAAATCTGTTGATACAAACCTCCACCTGTGGAGGCCCATATGATCTAATTGGGATCGGCATGGTCAATTTTTTTTAAATAATACAAAACTTCAATTCATGTTAACAATTTATAAATTACCTACTAAAGAACTAATAGAGGCGTTATGGTTATATTATTACAAATTATAATATTATTCCTACTTGAAATATGAAATTTATATTAAAACATGAATAGTTCAAATAATTATTTAGCCTTGAGCCTTGAACTTTGAATACTCGACCACATAATTCTACATTATTCCAATATTTTGCTCTCGTACAAGTGAGTTTTTTTTAAATATATACTTATATAATATGTAATATATTCTACAAATGCTTATATTTCCAACTTAAAATTTTTTTTTTAAAAATGCGGCCTTCTTTTATATGAGTATTCTTTCCTAATTTATAAGACAAGTACACTTTTATTTTATCCCATTTTCGGTGTAGGTATAATGTAGATACTTAGTTATACAAACGATTTACTTATAATTCTATATGTGCGCCATTTCGTTCAATAATCTTGAAATGTTCACATATTATGGAACGGCTAAAAAATATGCCTCTTTGTATAGTATAAACTTTGGTCTGGTGGTCATTTTTAAAATAATAAACCGCTTTAAAAAATTACCTATGAATAGGTACCTGTATTCCAAAATGGCGGAGATAAATTAAATTTTCTATAATAACCGTCTGATTTTATTGATTTTCATTGTTGACATAAGTCTATTTTATGGTGCCGAGTACGAATGCTATTTTTCACTCTTATATCACCCATGACACGTTGAACATAGCGCTAGATACCGTCAACTATAACTTTAGGTGTGGCGGTTTGGACACTAGACATCTACTGTCGAACAAGATCTTCTTGGCAACGTGTTAAAACTGTTTCCCCTCCCGTTTTTAACCGCACTTCGACTGCAACGACTTCCGGTTATCAAAGAGTTGTCCACGTGTTAAAACTATGAACTAACAAACCCCTCCTATTTAGTTAATCGCACTTCGACTCCAGCGACTTCCGGTTATTGCCTAAATCTTCTTGTCGGACAGTAATGTGCTTTGTGCGCATCGCTCTCGTTCTCGTACCCTTTGATTAACTTCAACGAGCGGTGACGAGGTACTGCGACAGTGTTGCCATCTTTTTCTATGTTGATTGAACCAAAGGGTAAAAATTATAGTATTTTTGGTATATTTACCTAAAATTGTAGTATTGTACTATAATTATAGTACGGTTGGCAAAACTGCTGCGATGAACAGCGGATATGAGGCGAGTGTTATAATTATTTATTGAATTGTAATATTATGAGTATATTATTGATTGTACTTTAATAAATTTCCATGCCGTGTTACACTCTCGCCGAGACTAACCAAGTGATACCGAACGCAAAAGTGTGGTAGACGTGTTTGGCCCCTCTTTTGGGCCAAATATTAGCAGATACTCACTGAGTGGCTCGGCAAAAGTGTGGGTACGGCATGAAGTTTATTTAAACACAGAATGACATTTTTCTGTTTAAAGAAATTAGAAAAGGCAACAATCGATGTATAAAACGATTATGATTAATTACATTACATCGCGAATAATTATATAAACATATTTCTCAATAATTTTCCTCAGGTTGCGATTATATTTTCCTCTAAAAATCCTTGACATAAAACAAATACACTGGCCGATATTTGCGGTCCAATGAAGCAGATGAAGTACTCACTCGCAGCAGTAGATACCTATAACCTACCTATACAACAAGTTGAAAGGATTTTCCGCCTGTTCGGTCACTCGGGGTGAAAATTTTCAAAGGGTTTAAAATTTGCCTTCACACTTTGATCGAGCAAGACGGGCGAATGGGAACGTGGCCCTTTCTCTCTCTATCCCTCTTTGCGGTTAATTATTATGGTCGCGGATTATTATTTTGATGGTGAAAGTATAATAGATTAATGGTTTATGTTGTTAGAGGATCAGTGCTGGATTAGAAAGAAACAAGCGACGAAGGGACCGCTAAGCTACGAGGGTGGGTCAATAATTCCTTAGAGAAAACCATTAAAACAGTTTTTATTTTTGTATTTTTTTTTTATTTCTCAACATAATCTTCTTGGAGCTCAATACACTTGGTAAGACGTTTCTCAATTTTTTTTAAACCGTCAGAAAAATAAGTTTTCGGAAGGTCCTCAAAATAAGCATTTGTCCGATCGATGACTTCTTCATTTGAAAAAAAACCTTGTCCACTTAGCCATTTTTTAAGTTTGGGAAAAGGAAAAAGTCACTGGGGGCTAAATCTGGCGAATACGGTGGGTGGTCGACCAATTCGAACTTAAATTCTTCAATTTTAGCCATTGATCGTAAACATGTGTGCACACGGGCATTGTCCTGATGAAAGAAGATTTTTTTCCTGTTTAAATGAGGCCGTTTTTCTTCAATTTTGTTTTTTAGCTGGTCCAATAAAGATGCATAATAATCCCCTGTTATTGTTTTTCCTTTTTCCAAATAGTCAACGAAAATAATTTCACGTGCATCCCAAAATACAGTAACCATAACCTTACCAGCTGATTTTACGGTTTTCGCCTTCTTTGGTCATGGTTTGCCTTCGCAATCCACTGCTTTGACTGTTCTTTCGTCTCGGGAGTATAGTGGTGTATCCATGTTTCATCTACAGTCACAAAGCGACGAAAAAATTCATCCGGATTGCGTTGCATGAGCGACAACAGGGCTTTAGAGGCCACCAACCTATTGCGTTTATTGTCGACTGTGAGCAAACGCGGCACCCATCTTGCAGAAATATTTTTCATGCCCAATTTGTCATGTAAAATAGAAATGACGCTACCTTTTGAGATCCCTGTAACCTCAATTATCTCACTCAACTTTAATCTTCGGTCACTTAACACCATATCGTGGATTTTATTGATTATTTCTGGTGTAGTCACCTCTACAGGACGTCCTGAGCGTGGTTCATTCTTTGTTGATGTACGACCACGTTTAAATTCAATTAACCAGTTATAAATAGTTGCAAGTGAAGGAGCAGATATGCCGTGAACTAAATCCAACTCATTTTTTATTTCCTTTGCTGTTAACCCTTTTATATTAAAATGTTTAATAACAGCTCTAAACTCAATTTTCTCCATTTTCCATTTTTCCATTTTCCACAAGCAAATTTTTTTTTTAAATGTACGAGAAACACACAACGACCCGACCAATCTGATTGAAACTTTGCAGCATACTGAATCGGTAGTGCCGCTGCATGAAAACAAACCGCTTACAGTACTAGTCGCGCCACCTGTTGGCTTTTCTAAGGACTTATTGACCCACCCTCGTATTTGTATCTTTTTGTTAACCTTTTTTTACATTTACCGTTTTTCACGATTTTTTAGGCTAAATAAAGAACGGAAAAGATTCAAATAAAATCATGAATTTAACTCACTTTTATGCATTATTATTAATTTGTTATCTGCGATAGCTAGAATGCTTTGAGAAATATGTACCTAATACTTACATATTATTATATATATATTTAATCTTGAACAAAAAATGCACTTTTCTGGAACTACAGTCCTGGATAATCCTTCGGCGAAGACAACTCCACTTTGCTCGGTCTTCCGCTCTTTGTCTGTTTTCCTTCTGACGCATTAAACATGATGCGCTTTATCGATGTTTGTCCATTCAAACGTGTCACCATGCGGCCTATCGCAGACGTTGGATTTTAATACATCTGACGACGTCAGGCTCATCAAAGAGGTTATGATTATAGCGATGGAGTCATAATCCTCGTAGATAGAAATTCTACGCTCAAATACCCATTCCTTCCGGCAACAATAATAATCAATGACCACGATTCTGAACTGTATTATAATACTTGTCTCAACAATGTGTTTTGTGTTCTTAGAAAAGACCTTATACTATTCCTTGGCGCTAAAATCATCCCCCTTTTACTTCTTTTGGTGCGTTTGGGAAATCAGATCCGAATGTATTTTTGGCGTGTGACATGTTACACATAATTTATTTTTTCACAGAAAAAAACGCACTCGATTGGATTCGAACCACCGATTGTATGACACTGCAATCGTGAAGATTATACAGTATAATATTATAGTTTAGAATTGTTCCGTTGGCTAGGCAGCGAATTTATTATTGTCGGCCATTTGCAATTCCTTACGTAAACAAACTATTATACGTCAGAGTGACATTTGGTACTTAAAAAATAAAAACAACGAGAAACCATTATATAATTAATTTAATAATATAAGTTAAAGTGTATAGAAATAAACCAATGGCGTTCCAATAAGCGGTCTTTTTTCTTGAGTGTGTAATTTAACAAGATAATTAAGAGCTAGTCAAAGAATCTATCACAAGTTTTATTTTTGTTTTGTTACGCCAAAGAAGTATAACTTCTAACGCGCGTACATAAGTAGGTACACACACACACCGATTTTTTTTTACTCACATTGTCATTGATATTAATATTATGTTGATTCTTAGGAAATTATGTTATTTCCTTAATGTTGTTGTTAAGAAAAGCGGGTTAATAACTTCAGCAGCTACGAATCCATATTGGATTTGTTTTTCCTATTATTTATAGTGAGTTTGCAGTCATAAAATATTCTTATAAATGTACCAATAAATTAAATCTAATTTTTCTCTGTATGTGCCACATGCTTGTTTTCCTAATGAACAAAAAGTAGATCACAGGTTATAGTAGTGTTTCCCAACCGCCGGCCCGCAGATATTTACTGACGGTTCAAAAAGTAGCTATCGCCCATTATAAAAAAAAAGAATAACTTACAAAACTATTAATTTATTTTTTGCATTTTCAATTACCTGTTCATCTGATAATAGTTTGTCGACCATGTTAGTTATAAAAACGAAACAGAGCAACCGAATGGATGTCAATGCAGCATTTCGTATATCCGAAACAATACTGAAGCCACGGTTATCAACTATTCTAACAAATGTATAGCAGCAGATCTTGCACTATTAAATGTTTTCTTAAAATTCCAGAATTTACTGATCGGTTTCTGATTCTTTCAATTTTCATATTACATTTTTTGTATTTGCAATCAAACTATTCTGTATGTTATGATATGTATGATTTTAAAAACAAATAAAAAAAATACAATTCAAACATTAGTTTTTGTTTATGAGTAGGTATATACTTATGTGAAATATTTATACTATTTTTCCGGTCCTCAAGTATAAACAGGTTGGAGAAACCTGGATCAGGTATTGGTTAGAAAAAAATAAAAAGTCAATAACTACATATATTATTGGCACCGTAAATTGCATTACTTATAATCTTTTTCAGTCATCTCCCATCCACTAGTCCAAACCACCGGCATGCCTGCTACTTAATAAGAATGTTCGCTGACGAAACTTTTAAAATTGGGCGCCGGTGCAAAACTGTTAATGACTACATCATAGCACGAGTTCATTTATTATAATATTGTGTTATAATATTTTTACTACGTTGAACTTGTATGGTGGATACGTGTTCGGCATATTATTATATTTCGTGCGAAGCCCTTTGAATCACGGCCCATATGAGTTATCCGGCTCCGTAGATTTCGAAGCTGTCATGAAATTTTCTTTTGCATGAACAATTATATGAAACTGTTTTGACAGTTGTTTTAATTATTAAAACGTAATATTATCCTTTTTTAATTTGTGACAGTTTCATCAGAATCTCTGTTGACAGTTGAGATGAGGAAGGAAGAGCAGGCTGTTACAGAAATAAACATTTCTGGCGGACGGCTACTAACTGTAAAATAAATATTATCGTCTTTAAATAGGAACTTTATTAATACAACCCTTCCAGTTGTTGGTAAACTTTTTATAAATTATAAAAAATACAGAATATTCTGTTGCTTATCTTATTGCTTGACTTTTTTTCTTTTGAATTGTTTTCCTAAGGTTTCTATATTTTTTCATTACAATTAACCCTCTGATCCAGGATGGAACCTGGTTTATATGATCTAAATTGATAACATTTATTTGTAATTCATGTTATCAATTTTAAGTAAAATAGACACCTAATATACGTATTTATGATGTGTTTATTATTGTTTTACATTTAAAATGTGTCTTCACCTTACTCGATTCAATGAGAAAAAATATTATTTAGAATAAACATTTAATTTTCTGATTTATGTTTAATGAAAACTGTTTTTTTTATATATTTAAAGTGGCTTTCCATCATTAAATAGCGGTGTACACTACGGATGTTTTAACTCTTATAAAAAGATCGATTCTTCAAAATATCGATATTGTATAATAAATAAATCAATATAGGTAGAAACAAACGATTTCCTAAATTATCGAATAAGAGCTCTCTCTAGTTTACACCAAACAACATGATTCCAATTAATATTAGGTATCTTGATTTTTTATTTGTGTTTATACCTACCTATATTAATTCGCCGTTTTCTACATACAGCGTTGCTAGCCGTACTATGATTATTATAGTATTTGTACTATAATTTTGGCTCGCGTACTATGTACGATATAAAAGACCGAAAATACTATATTTTGAAAATTCGAAAAAAAGTAGGCTGTTGTTAAAAAATAGCGCTGAAGCTGTACGGGAAAACTAATTACCTTACACTTGAATTTTTGTCTAAAAAATCGAGACGTAATAAAATTACTTCACGCGTAATTTTTTGAAAATGCAGAAAAGTATTGGTCATTCAACGCGTACTATATTTTTTGCCGATATAGTATAATTTTGGAGTCTCGGTACTTAAGAGCGTACATGAGTGAATTTTGCGGCGCGTTGCCATTCGGAGAGGATAGTCGACCTTTTCGCATGTCAATTTCTTTTGTGATGGAGTCGGATTAAAATATTCATAAATCATGTAAAGATGACTAAAAAACGTTCCGCATGTACTTGAAAAAGAAAACATGTCAATGAATATACTATTATTATTACGAATATAATAATAAACATAACATAAAAGGACGCATGTTAAACTTTTATGACAAATTATATTTCGTTCGGCTTGCGTCATTTGCACCCGCGACCCGCAATCCGCGCATCGCCTAGTCACGATCTTTTTAGACTATGCCTCAGCTGAGGTATAGCCTTAACTATAATTCCACTTTTAAAATATGGCAACACCATCTACACCTTATTTTGGCTTAAATGAACGGCGTCGATAGCTATAATTCAAATATCTAATCATATATTGTAGTAACGGGTCAATATTGGGTAATTAATTAATTTTTAGCGTTACCTATATGCCCACTTAAATAGATAATAAACAAACAAAAATAAATAAATGTTCAGTATTATACTAATAATTGGTAAAAGTACCACTGCGTCGTCTTGGCAAGTTGAAAATGAGTGCCTATTTACTGCTGTTTACTTACTTTATTTACGTCTGTGTGGATTATAAAATTTTCGCGTAAACTCTCTTGGGCGGGTGGCTGTCGTAAAAATTAGGGTTCGGTGGCTTTTCGTTGCGCTATGCGGATATGAAAAGTAAAACGGAATAAGATGGAAAAGTCATAACGCTCCACGCACCGCTTAATACGATTCGTCATGAGATTTCGCTATTATTGCAAGTAGGTACCAAACGTCCTATTTGTTTTTGTTCAAAACAAAAAGAGAAACATCTGCAAAAGTTATAATTACAGCATCAGCATTATTAGAGTCAAAGACGTTGAAGAAAGCCTTCTTTTTGACCAGATTTTGCAAAACTTTTTCGGCGTATTTCCCCATCTAGACAATATATTGCCTTAGCGCCCCGCTCCCTACACACATACAGTAAAAATGATACAATGAAAATCAAATTATAATAAAACGCAATTATACAAAGAAAACAATTAAAAGGCATGTAATAATACTTAAGGATATGTTTACTATCCCTTAGATAGAAACGAGATTTTCATGTTAAGAGGTATTTAACAAGATACAATAAACACAATGTCATCGATAGATATACATTGTGTTGTTTTATCTTAGTACATAATCAATTTACATTTAAAACAGAAACCTTACAACTACGAATTTCATACATTTTTTTTATTATTTAGTATACCTACAAAACCAAGGTCTAAGGACAACATGGTCTTATAGCCTACGAACCCCCGGAAAAAACAAGGCTGTGTTTTCACATGATCACGTCGATGTTGTTACTCCTGTCTTTAATGTTAATAATTACAAGATAAAAAGAGCTTTTTATATAAGTACCACGTTTTTAAATTTTAACTTGACAATTCTATGTATTAATAAAAACTTTTTATTGTAGGTACTTGATAGAAATACTGAATAAATATAGAATATTGAAATGTCATTTTGACATTTCATATTGATTTCCATAGTAACGCACGTATATATTAATAATTTAGTTGCTACGACCCCCTTAGCAACCAACAATAATAACTTTCCATACAAAACAGAATTAGCTGAAAATGAATTCAATTCTGCTTAAAAATGGCTAAAAGTATTAAAAGAATGCATTGTCGTCGTGTTCTGATATATTCTAAAAGTTTCAAATATCTTGCTAGTCGGGAAGTTAGTTAAAAATCTTCAATCGGCCAATACAAATCTTGGACAAATAAGAAAAAATGTGCACTGGACACACAAGAAAAAATCTGTACCGGACAAACAAGAATACGAGCTAATAAAAACGTGGTAAAAATAGGTCCGGCCTGGTCAGAGGATGGCAAGCGAGAGAGTCTTCTAGTGGCGATCGGATCCTGCCATTTTGGTTTTTCAAGCAAATAGCAATATTGCCATCTACGATTGTAAGAGAAACTTTTTTCCCAATGATTTCTCACGAAAAATAATATTCAAAATCAAACAAGACACGTTTTGGTCAGGTTACCTAGTTATAACAATGTATCGATTTACAACCGTCGCAGTGTTATGGTGGTAATAATGTATTAATCTTCTGCCAAAAAGCATCCCACGTACCCACCTAGCTTTACCACTTAAAATATACAATATATCATACAGACTGGTGAAAACCCAATAAAATGCTATGTTTATTATTTTACACGCGTAAAGTCTCATAATTCATAACTGATAATCTTGACAGCTTGAATGTGAGAGATATCGAATGGTATGATCTTCCTTCACATTATAAAATTGTACAATTATTTGAAAAGTTGATTTAGCAATAGGTGTAATTACCTGTTTAAAGTTAGGTGTATAGTTAGTTTTTTATGTTTCAAAATTACGTTATATTTATTATTAATTATTTATTATGTTTAAATAAAATTAGTTTAATTCAATTTTACAATTCCTTAAACGACTTTCGTATAAATAAATCGTATATCAGAATTTCAGATATACGATTGATTATACGGATTGATTTCTATTATTTGTCCCTCTTGATGACCATATTGCCACCTGCTTGTCAGCGCCCACCCTTCTGTCTCCTAGTACCCCACAGGATTTAATTGCCCTCACTTTGGGAATCACTAAATACATTATAATGAAGCTAAAAAAATATCTCTAAAACGAATGATTAAGTTATTACTCACTGCAAATTCATTTTTAGTAAATTTCTTATTGCGATCGCTCGCATCTTTCAACACAGTTTTAGATTAGTCGGTTCTATGTACTATACAATTTATGAATATAAACTAGTCTGTTAAATTTGTTATGAATGGATAATATTATTTTATTAATTACTTCAAGATTTTGAAGCGTACGAAACCGGTCCAGAATTTTATTAAAAAAGTGGAATAGGTGCTAAATATTGTGATTTTCTCCGTGAATTGACAGTTACCTAACACCATAAAAGAAAAAATCAAGTTGATGTAAACACCTTCTAAAAGCTCCGTTGTTTATTTTGTATGGACAATTTCTCATACTTACGTAAATCGGTATTTGTCGAAAACAAGTTTTAAAACCGCTTGATGCCATATGTTTGCCACGTTTTTATTAGCTCGTATTCTTGTTTGTCCAGTACAATTTTTTTCTTGTTTGTCCAATACAAATCTTGTTATTTAACTAACTTCCCGACTAGCTAGACTAGCTAACTTTTAGAATATATCGTAACACGATGACAATGCATTCTTTTAATACTTTTAGCCATCTTTAAGCAGAATTGAATTCATTTTCAGTTAATTCTGTTTTGTATGAAAAGTTATTTCGGAAAAAATCTGTAAAATGTAAAATACTATTATTGGTTGCTAAGGGGGTCCTAGCAACTAAATTATGAATATATACGTGCGTTACTATGGAAATCAATATGAAATGTCAAAATGACATTTCAGTATTCTATATTTATTCAGTATTTCTATCAAGTTCAAAAAAAGTATTTATTAATACATAGCATTGTCAAGTTTATATGATTCAAGAGAAAATTTAAAAACGTGGTATATAAAAAGTTCTTTTTATCTTTTGATTATTTAGCTCTACCTTTGGGTAAAAGTGCAAAATTCATAGTCTCTTTTATGCTGTAAAATGTAAATCGATGTGTTCTATTATATTACGTAATTGAAATTAAACTAATTTCTCGCTGAACATACTTTAATTAGTTTCATTAGTGTACAGCTGCATCCAATAGGAATATTAATTCAAATAATAATAACTTATGCTTGTATTTGAAAAAATGTTATTTTGCGATGATGATATTTTCAAAATCTCAAATTTTCAATTTCTGAACACGATATTTTTTCTTTTGGATAATTTCATATATATATTTCTCGTGTAACTTTTTTATTTGCCTTTCAGAAACGAATTTCGTGGGCTCTTTCGACAACGGCGACTACGTGTTCATGTTCTTTCGCGAGACGGCCGTAGAGTACATGAACTGCGGCAAGGCGGTCTACTCCAGAGTTGCCAGGATCTGCAAGATGGACACCGGAGGCAAGCACATCCTCAGCCAGAACTGGGCCACCTACCTCAAAGCCAGGCTCAACTGCAGCATACCGGGAGAGTTCCCCTTCTATTTCGATGAGATACGTAAGTCAGATGTCTTACTTTTACAACATTTAATATATATATTATAAATCCTTTGCATTTTATTATGAGCGATTATTACCTACATGTCATATTTTATGTGATAAAAAATAATAGATAGGTATTCTTTTAGACCTATGAAAGTACAATGATAGATAAATTAATTGGTGTAAGTAGATATGCATTTTAATAATACCTTTCTGTTGATTTATTTTCATATTTTTTTTTAAAAGAAAATATTGTTTTATTGCTTGAGAATAACAGATTTTATCGAAAGTTTGTAGGTGGATTACAACGTCGCGTGGGTTTGAAGAAATACAGTCATAGCGGAAACATAAATATAAATAATAACAATCAATTTTACTATGCACGAAAATATAATATTAATTTTTCAAATCAATAGAAAATTAATTCATATTGCTTAGTTATCAGTTATCATAATCGATAATTAACTGAAAATTTCGCTTGGAATAATACATCTAACAGTACCTATTCATATTCTGCGAAAATTTTCATAAATGAACATTTTCCGACATGTCTACTATATCCATAGAATAGTTAATGGTGCTTTTACTTTATTTCAAAATGGTTGTCGATAATACAAAATAATAATTTTGTTCTAAATTTAAAATTCCGATACTTTCAAAGAACCCATCCGGCGGGAACCCTTTATTGTAATCCAATATTCAACAATAAATTTATAATACCTACAGACGGTAACACATAATAATAACAGAATAATAATAAGATGTCTGATCGTAAATTTGTTGTCCAAAGTTAACTTTCCTCTTAATGGCTCGCCTGGAAAATGGAATTAATATTTGATAAGATGGCTCCACCTCAATATTTTTACTTTCGGCTGGTACTTACGCGCTTCCAAAATTTACCCTTTCGAGGATTTAG
Source organism: Rhyacophila brunnea (assembly GCF_057557595.1). Lineage (NCBI taxonomy): Eukaryota > Metazoa > Arthropoda > Insecta > Trichoptera > Rhyacophilidae > Rhyacophila > Rhyacophila brunnea. The sequence continues at coordinate 29,195,632 of NW_028233350.1, forward strand.
TTACTCGGGGAAGCCAATAAATCCCCAAATGTTCGGCACATTGATGTGTTTACTGTTAGCCTTTTCTCAATATATTCCATATCCATGGCCATTATACCCCGCCATACTTTCGGCCCATAAAAATTGGATACGTTTTTTTTCTCGCTATTTCCTGGCTCGCACTACATGTTCCCTTGCCCTTGCTGTGATGCGATGCGTTGAGAAATTGTATTTTTCCAACTTCCATTCACACATGGCTATAAATACAAGATTCTTACGTGTAACTTGGGGATCGTAGCGGTGTATTCCTATGAATTTGTGAATTGTTTCAAAATAATAACTTACATTTCACATGCATTGTACATTTACTTCCGTATTGTATAGAATAATATGATTGACAATATTATTTAAATTACATAAAATAATATTCTTCACATCTTTATCTTCACATGGTATAATATTGTGCGAATACAGAGCATTTTACCAATATGTTTAGCCGATAGCCTACAAAAACTCCTTGTAAAAATATATTAATGAAGGTGTCCCTCGAAAAGGAAAAGGGGTTATTTAGCGATTTTTTCGCTTGCATCTATCTATTCCTGCACCTTACTGGGCTCCTGAAAATTACGCTTGCCCATTCATAATACACATGAGATTTACAGCGTAGTCTTCAAATTCCATTTGAGTGAAATGCTCTGGAGTTTTACAGACCGTAGAGTCCAGTATTGTATATTGTCTCCTCAAGTGTCAATGCATCTAAATAGTACAGACGAAATTAGTGCAATAGAGCTTTCTTTCAAAAATGTTTAGTGCTCATTCATTTCGAAGAGTTAAGGTCCAGATATCACTATCTAGTATTTGTGGACAGCTTATTGTTACCATACCATTATTCTGCCTTTTCTTGAAATCGGAAATTTCGATTACTTAATTAAAATAAAAAGGCGCCTACTTATATGTACATAGCAGTGGCCAAGGGTGACTTTTGGAAAGAGGTAGGCTGTGGAGATCTGATAAAAAGAGCACACTTGTCATGTATACTAACGAGAATAGTACAATATTTACTACTAATGAATAGGTACACACTAGTAAATGACAACGACACACTAATTCAATGGAACTTAAAAAACTCATTGACGACATAAAAATGAGCGATGTGTTTAAATTACGTATTTTTCAAAACATGTATACCCATCAAAAATCATTAGATAAAATTTATTTTTATTTATAAAAACAATCTATACTTATTTATTTATTAATATTCGATTAAACGCAGTTGAAACTATTTTTTTAATTATCTAATTATTAATGATTTTGGACAAAGTGCGCAGTCGTGACAACATTATTATGCGCGAATGTTTTAGGCTCTGCGATAGGAGCTTACCTTATTTCGTACAAATCAGCAGACTTGCTGAGGTTACGAGACGTAAAGTCCGTAAACGAATACGAAAAAAATTCAGAATTATTTCACACATAATCGGAGATTTATTTACGTCGAGACGTCGCGGCGTTTATTATTTATTTACGGCGCGCTGTGGTATATTTTTTTAACACCTTTGCAGTTGTTTTGTAAACTGTGTAATACTGTAATACATTCCTACATATACGACATCTCTCGTTGGCAAAATAAATTATTTTTATATAACATAAAATAATGAAGTGATTAAGTATATAAATATGTCAATAAGCAATTAAAAAATATTTTTCTTAAGAAGGTAGGCTTTAAATAATCACCTAGTATGGAGTTTTCGCCACTGGTACATATAATACTTTGTTTCTGTCAAGACTAATTACTAATACTAAACATTATATCATATAAGATTAACATTACAGATTCGTTCTTTGCAAACTTAATGGGTCAATCTTTTAAATATTCAAGTACCGTATTATATTGCTTATATTTTATAAGACACCCTTAGACATCCCTATTTTTAAATATGAATAATGAAATTAAAATGAATCATCATAAAATCACTAAATAAAACTTATTTCCAAAACTATAAAGACATCCAATGGTAAAAACGAGTATTTTATTTAACACTTCAAACCCCAATTGCTGCTCACTCCGAAGATTCGGTTTCCGATTTTTCTTCACATTTTAATTCAAGGTCGTTAATCTCTGCGTTTTCTCATAAAATAACGTTTTTCACGAAAAACACCATCGATTATAAGACACACCCAAATTCAGAGACATCAAAACAGGAAATACGTGTTTCTTATAATCATCGATCGATGTATTACGGTAATAAATAATATCTCACCTAGGCATTTACCTCTGTTAACGAATATATCTTCTGTTTAAATATTCCTCTTACGATACACTTTTTATCCGACTAATTATTATGGTGCCTTTACACATGCATAGTTTTAGTGTCGATAAATTGAACTTTCGTGCGAATTACTTTTTTTAATTTGATGTCATTCTTCTTTCCCGTCAGAGAGCGTCTACCAGATGCCCGAAGACAATAGTCGATTCTACGCCACATTCACAACCGGATCCAGTGATGGCCTGGTCGGCTCAGCTATCTGCAGTTACTCCATGAGCAACATCCAGGAAGCGTTCTCTGGAAAGTTCAAGGAGCAGGTCACCTCAAGCGCGGCCTGGCTTCCTGTTCTCAGAAATAAAGTGCCAGAACCGCGGCCTGGTACCTGCGTCAATAATACCAAGGACCTGCCTGATATGGTGCTTAATTTTATCAGGTAATTTTCATTTTATTCATTCTATATGATATACATTTTCATTATGTACTTCCCTTGTTATTATTATTGATTATTCGTAGAAGTGTGCACACACAGGTCACAGATACTTCACAGTACTTGACTACCAAAGACTATAATAATCTAATACTTTGATTGCTTCTTTTCAGATCGCATCCGCTGATGGATGAAGCAGTTCGCCAAGACTTTGACGCGCCCATATTTTACAAGAGAGACCTGATCCTTACCCAATTAGTTGTCGATAAACTCCACATTGACATGCTTGGAAAAGATAGACATTATACTGTATTTTACGCGGGAACAAGTATGTTCATGATTTCATAAAATTATTGTGTCACGAACTCTTCTAAACTTCGTAAACACCATTAGACACCATTGATTACGTTTACTTCCTCTTAGATATAAATAATATGATGACCTACGTCTTTAGTTTCTGTTACATTCTATGTAAAATTTATTAGATTTTGATTGAATAATACAATAACAATAAAAGCAAAAGGAGGATTATTAAAAGAAAATCATCCTTTTTTTCTATTATCTTGGCAAGAATATAATATCATCACTGTTCTGGCAGAAGACACTAATTCGGAAAAATGACATATTGAGTTAGTTATACCAAAATGTTCCTTATTTCAAACTTTACCGTCTGGAAACCTTCTTAATAAATAAACAGTCTTTATTTTAAAGAAATCCTTTTTACGATTACCTACTTAATAAACTCACGTGACAGACCATTTCAAACATTTTAACAACTTCAAAGTCAAATTACTCAAAACTAGTATTCTCCAGTTAGTGTGTTCTGCCAGAACAGAGACGAATGTTAAGTATAACATAATTTTATTTATTTTGAGTCTAGGGTCTCTTTTTGGCAAATCAGCTCTGATCACCAGCAATAACTACAAACCTTATCACTCCGCCATAATAACTATTGTGAAAAATGAATATACCTATCCAATAATTTTGTGAAATCACAGTCACTATAAAAAATCATCCAATTCTGGCAGTGCCCTCTTCAGACGTGCCATATGGGCCTTGCAAACTATTTGAATTTTAACAGCTTTTGCAGCAACTGGCTTATACCTATATGGCTATTCATGGAAGGGGATAACGCTACACGCTGATTCAAATGCATGCTGGAGTAAATTTACTAGTGTCTGATCAGTAGTGGAATGACTTCTTGGTTGTGTATTGATATTTTTTTCTAATTTGTATGTGATACTTAACTAAATATAAAATTATACAGTATTAAGTACACTATTAATCAATTTACCTACTTAAATGATGGACTTTTATTGAATTACAGATGACGGTCTCGTTTACAAAATAGTGCACTGGGTAACCGAAAAGGACAGTCAATCGAGATGGAATGTGGTGGATATATGGCGCATTGCAAACGATGAAGCAATAAGAGTCCTCCGGCTGTCCAAATTGCACGCCTCGCTCTATGTTGCAACCGACCAGCGTATCAGGCAAATTCCACTTCATCAATGCCATAAGAGGTCAGTAAAACTGGAACTTCTCACAAACTAACCACTAACATGTCATAATGTACAGAACATTCCTCTGCTCCCCCATACACCACTTGTTTTCTATATACAATATTCCTTTAAATTACAACTGAAAATGTAGCATACCTACCTATTAGAAAAAAAATCGGTGTGTGTACTTATGTACGCGCGTTAGAAGTTATACTTCTTTGGTGTAACAAAACCAAAACAAAACTTGTGATAACCTAGATTCTTCGACTAGCTCTTAATTATATTGTTAAATTACACACGTAAGAAAACGGGCCGCTTATTGAAGCGCCGTTGGCTTATTTCTATACACTTTAACTTATATTACTAAATTATATAATGGTTTCTCGTTGTTTTTAATTTTAAAGTACCGAATGTCTGACATTTAATAGTTTGTTTACGTAAGGAATTGCAAATGGCCGACAATAATAAATTCGCTGCCTACGCAACGGAACAATTCTAAACTATAATATTATACTGTAAGTATAATAAATTCGCTGCCTAGACAACGGAAGAATTCTAAGCTATGATATTATACTGTATAATCGTCACGATTGCAGTATCATACTGTAGCGTAAAGGTAGTGCGTTCGGCTGATAACCGAATAATCGGTGGTTCGAATCCAATCGAGTGCGTTTTTTTACTGTGAAAAAATAAATTATGTGCTACATGCCACACGTCAAAAATACACTCTGATCTGATTTCTCAACTTTTATACTTTTTCCCAAGATTTTACAACTTCAAAAATCTTGAAAAAAAACGCCGGAAAGGAATTGATCCTGTCTTCTATTGGATTCCTCCAATGTACTGATAAACCCCTGTTACAGGCGGGCTTCTCCCGGTGTAAAATAATCATTTAGTAGTCATAAGTCGAAACGTAACCCTGACCTCTAGAAACGGCTTCATAAAACATCTAATCTGATTCCTTGCTCAACTACGTAATTTTATTTTTTTTATTTATTCATGAGTAAAGGCCTTCGTCCGGTGCGTGAAAATCACTTACTGAGCGGAGGTGTAATTAAGATAGATTTTAAAGTATAAATGATGATGGATGAAAGAGATAATTTTAAGATTAAATATAAGTACTTATTCAAATATAATAAACTTTGCCGCGCTTGCCGGCAACGTTCAAATTTCCACGCGCCTGCGCCGGGGTGGTCCTCGTGATTCGTCAAATCAAAAACATCACGCGATAAAATTTGGCCAATCACGAGAGTCCTTTTTGTTGGACGGCGTGGGTACGCGAAGTTTGAAAAAAAAAAATAAAGTAGTGAGTGTCCTTTTTCCAACGTGTATGGACCTGCGAAACTTATTGTTAAAAGAAAATATGTAAACGTATAAAAAAAATGTAAAATATAAGATAATACTAAGTTACGCACGAGACAGACGTGGTTTCATTTAATTTCTCCTCAATTTAAAATATCTTTTTTTGTGAATCCGGGGTTCGATGGACACCTGAGCTAGCCGCTGGAACCCCGGGTATCTCAGTACTTTATCAATTGAGCAACATGTGTCTCAATTAATCATAATTAGATAATCATGAAAAAAATAATTATTAGTAGTCATGCAACTCTAGTACGTTGGTGCCTCTCGTGGTAGTAATGTAATGTAATGTAACATCCTTTATTGAACATACATAATTTGAAAAACCTCAGACGTACCTATTAAAAAAAATCTTGACGAAATTATGATGCCAGACAGGACTCAAACCTGTATTCATACAATATTAACAAAATTTACAAAAACAAAAAAGTGCTTCTAGTTGATTTCATCATAATTAGTTATGACACAGGTGACTAAGATAGTAAAGCACATTAACTGGATTCCATTAGATACAGTTTCGAGTCCTGTCTGACCTAAAATTTTGTTAATTTTTTTTCTAATGGGAATGTTTCTGAGATGTTTTCAAATTATGTATTTTCGTATGTTGTATTGTCACTGATTGTCTTGCTTCTTTTGTCAGTTTTGATACATAATAATATCGTATTATGACATCTTTTATTCTTCATTGATTTATAATTCCTGTTATGTCTTTTATACATCATGTTACTTTAATTAATGCGACTTCCTTTCCTTTACAGGTATGACAGTTGTGTACGGTGTGCACTAGATCCATACTGCGGTTGGGACATAAATACCTGCCGCCTCTACCGGCCGGGACTACTTCAAGATGTCACCAACTCCACCACGGGACTCTGTGAAAATGCTGTGTCGCCAAAATCTTTGCAGGTGTCATATGGGCAGAGCTTGCACTTGACTAGCTATCTGAACATGCCCGATGTCTTCAAGTCGCAGGTTGTCAAGTGGTATCATCACTCTAAAGAGAAAGGGAAATATGAAGTCAAATTCGGGTGAGTCTCAACCATGGACCACAAATACGTTCTAAACATGACATTACACATTTAGTCAGTGATGTCCCGTGGGGGTAGGCAGATTGAGCGTTGCTTGGGGGCTGCAGTTACTCGAAGGGCGGCAAATCGAGGAGAATCATTAGTTATATATAAAAATAGGTACCTAAACAGTAATAACTGAAATATCTTTCCATTAAAAAAATCAGCTGACTGGTTGGAAACAGAATGTATCGATTCATAAAAAGTTTAACAGGATTGTAATTTTAATATCGGCTTCACAATGTCTAGTTTACTTCCGTTGTTCTTGGACGTCCTTGATGACTAGCAATGACAAGTGCAGATTTGCGAATTATATTTGAATTGTAAGTATGTACCTACCAAATTAATTTATCCAAACATTTTTGCCAGTTACTCATTTTAAAATGTAGGTATCTGAGACTGTGGACTCGCAATATTGTAAATAAATACCTAGTGGTATATATTTTGTTAGTGTATCCATTCAACACAGTTCTCAGATATTTAAGTCATGAAAGGATGATAAAAAATACTGTATAAAAAAATGGGGCGGCATTTTGGCGCTGCCTAGGGGTGGAATTTTGTCTAGGGACATCACTGCATTTAGTGATGGATATTTTTGCTGTCAAATGGACAGTGTTTACAAGCTTTAAAGTTTTGTCTTTTCATAATTAATCATAATAAGGTACTTCCCTATCCACAAATTTGACAATTGAGACCAATATATTGGGCAAGAATAAGGGATATTTTTCACGCTAGTAAAGGAAACTACCAAAATTGACAGATAGCCTGACAACATTAATAGGGATGATGAGCTACGTTTAAAAACATCATAGTTTCCGGCACATTCAACAAAATCCAATATCCTATCTGGTATCTCTGGTCACCGCAGATAATACGGTACACTATCACATTCCCCCTTTTTTGCTCTCAGCTAAACAGACTGCTTTTCAACACACTCTGAGCAGCACACAGCGACACACCAACAGTACACTTCAATACATTACCTCTTGAGAATGACCTCTATAACGAGCCCGAAACGTCGAGGAAAGAAGGAGGAAGAACACGCGATGAAAACCCAAAAATCTATTCTGATAAACAACCATGAAATTCCATACTTCTTCTTTTGAGTCTTCTATTGAATTACGGCTACCAAATTACAGGACATCTTCCTACTCTGGACCAGTCGTATCTGATCACCAATTCCTTGGATATTGAGCCACTTACGGAGGTTGTGTTGCTAAGAAAATCTTCTGGTGCTCTCTACCGTTCTCTGTATAATGAGTTGGATTAAAACATACTCTTCCAGAAAATATGGCCAAAGTATGCAGTCTTTCTGCGCTTGGTAGTAGATATAAATTCTCTTAGCTTTTGACTCGACATAAAACCTCCGCATTGGTAATATGAACCCATGAAATCGTCGATGTACACCGATACAGTCACACCTTGAAAGTCGAGACGTAGCCATATTGGAGTTTTTACTAACAGTTGTCATATTTTATAATTCATTTATTTAGATATGACTATCTTATGACTAGATTTTATTTATTTACACATAGTGTATTTTATAAATTAGAAATACAAGACATTCACAATGTGAGATGACAAACAAAGAAATAGTATTGAAATAGTGTTTAAAAAAACAACTATGTACATAGAAGCAATATTAATAAAATAGTTGATACAAAAATTATCTACTGACCCTCTTATATAATATGCATTACGTTTTATGATTATTCTGTGCAGGTCAGGACGACTAATCGAGACAATTGAAAATGGATTAGTGATTCTGTCGGTGACAGAAAGTGATGCTGGGAAGTACGAGTGCTTGATGGGGCCTATTGCCATCGCTATTTACAATATTCAAATAGATACCCACAGGTAATAAACCAACGACACTGTGTAATAAGAGGATGCACATGACCCAATACCATAATAATTATGTAACTGCTTCCTGCAGATTTTTATAAAAAAACGTGTGTTTTGATTACTAATATTAAAATACTTACATGATATTGAATGTATAAATAAATGACCTTCATCGACTGTAAACCATTCTATTATTTTTCAGATGTACTCATCCCAGCAGAATACAAGAATATAAAAAAGTATATTCTGACTGGTGTCATGAATTCGAGAAATACAAAAACGCTATGAAAGGATGGGAGAGAAAACAAGTGGTAAATTTCATCATTACTTGTTTTAATTGACACTTAATATCACTGTTATTAATATGTTTAGCTGTTTTCTGTAAGCATTGAATTCACTTTGTGGATAATATACAATTACTTTTCAAACTATAATTATAGTACGGTTGGCATCACTGCCGTAGACTGTACCATTTTCACTCACCAAGATTTTCTTCATCATAATACATAGGTTACTGTGCGTCTTCTATATATTGACATCTACGTCATGGCGCTGTATGTGATTACAGTATTACACCATGCGCTTTTTGCATGCTGGAGGTATTGCAATGGTTTTAGTTCCAGAAACGACCGCAATGACGTGTTTATCTCGATATAGAAGCCGCAGGTTGTATTTATGATCTATACATGGCATGTAGGTCTAGGCACAAATTCTGTCAGCATAAAATTCACATCTTATTGTATATATTATGTATATGTATTTCGATCAAGGTATTGGAGACTTAGGTCGACAATAATATATGTCAATAATTAATTAATAAGACATCAATAAGGAATCATTATAAACACAGTTTAACCATAAAAATATTATACATCCACAACGATAATTTTATCTGTATCTTCAATCATTTTATATCAGGAGAATGATTTGAAAGCGTAAAAGCCAATCCAATTGCCTGCTAATCGAAACATATGGGCTTCCATACAGACAGACTTTTTATGGATAATGGTGATTAGACATTCACTCGACCTACCATATTATTAAACTTTTTCCTCTGGATCAAACCAACATTGGAAAAACAATTTACAATTTTTGCCAGACATAGGATGGGACCTACCCTCATGGTTTCATATACAAGCGTTTTACCAACTATTCCCTCGTGGGACATTTAGAAAATACATATACTTACATATTTTTATCCAATTGATAATATTGTTTAATGAATACATCACATGTTGAATTTACAGCATTGTTCAAAGCAGAATACAAGCCACCAGAACATGCTGTCGAATGAAATTCAACCGGGGCTACGGTGATAAACGAAAGAAGACCAGCCTTCAGACAAAACAATAATAAAGGAGACTGCGCATAGCAGCAGCAGCTGTGTACCATCACACATTACAACCTACTGTGATATATGATTAATGTTCATTAATATTACATTCAAGCACTAATGCTTACACTTGAAAGACAAACTATTACCTGTTTTCAATGTCTACATAATATTATATCCACATTGTGTTAATTCAGATTCAGATTCTGATTATCACCTAAATTATTTATTCTTTTTCGATGACATTAAAAGTTTTTATTTATTTCTGGATACCTATTTAATGTTATACTATTTACTATGTCTATTCATTCAAGGATTTAATCCACCGCATACCTGTATATTATTTTAAAATGCATTAACATAATATAATAGTATATTGTCATCTGAAGGAATATTTATTGCCAAATAATAATAAGTTAACACTTCAAAATAATATAAATTAGTTCCTGGAGCCATATTCTTGCAGTCGTTATAAGTGTCGGTAAGCTGATAGATAAAAAAAAACTACAATAAAAATAATCTATTATTGCTCCAGTTAGCATGCAGAAGCAAATAATCCAAAGAACAGTTATCGTGACTGTGGGAATAAGACTGGAGAGATTTCATATTGTTGAGACTAATAAAATAGCTGTATTTTTAGAGAGTTCGAACAATAACGCTAATAAATTAATTTTTCTAACATTAACATTTCATTTGATTCGTTTTAGAGAAAAAAAATAGGTCTGGACCGTATCTCTGAATAATGTACAGTTTTTGTTAGTTATATAAAAATGTACTATTAACAAATCAAACTATAATGGTATAATGAATCATTGAAAACATAGAAGAATACGAGATAAAATATGGGAACAGGCATTTAAAATCTTGAAGATGACTATCTTGCCTTGAAGAAACCGATATGGATTTTTTCGCAATCAATAATGATTATTTATATAGGTGAAGTAAATGCCTTAGTAAACAAACTTATTTCGACAATATTAGGCATAAAACAATGAAATGTCACAAACATTAATTGGTATACTTTGCACTAATAATAATTAATAACTGATGAGATTAATATTCTCATGAAAGATTTAGTATTATCCGATGACACGTTGTACAGTATCAACCTCATACGCTCAGGCTTAGCGGAGTTTAACAAAAATACCTAGATTATTGTATATTACTAACATATATATTTAAATATAAATTGTATTTTATAATGATTTTATTTAAATTCTAGCATTTCACAATAATTTATTATAAACCCATAATTTAAAATACATTTTAACTTTACTTTACTTAGTGCAGTAAATTGTTATGATTATCTATTGCTTAAATCACTTAAATGGAACCTTAATTAAATATATTTTATTGAATATATCTACCGTATACATATAATGGCTATGGAATCGTATCCAATAATTTCAGAATGCAAGACTTGGATAAGAAGGAAACACTATTAACAATATGAATTACTTCTTATGAATAGAATGGTATTATATAAAATTAATTTAACTTGGTCATGATACCCACTTAAGCTGTGTCCTTCAAAAAATTGTAAACAATATTGTAAAGTAAACACATTGACAGAAACTTCGCTTCAATTTATTTAGATTCCATATTGTGTAAATTTTACTTTAAAAAGATCATTAAATAAAAAATACTTGCGTACCACAAATTATAATATAACATAATTCCGATTCATAATTCCATACTTACCGTAGAAAACTATAGATATTTTTGTGCTGTATAACAATATTTGAAAATTCTTTGTGTTTTTTATTCTAGTAATATATTGTAATTGTAAACCTAAGACTCATTCAAAGTTTCTCATGATTGCCTTTATCTACTACCACCTAGGTACTTTTAGAATAATTATTATTGATAGCATTGTAAATTTTAAAATAATAGTATTTTGCTTTTGAGTTGTTACTCATAGAGAAGATTATAAACTGTTAAAATCATAGATACTTCAAATCAAATCTCTTTACAATTTACAGGTTCAAAATATTTCTTCTGAATGAAAGTCGTGGAAATGACACATAGTCAACTGCAGTCAACCTATATCTGATAAATTTCAAATCATGCAATCCAATTTAAGAAAAATATGCTACTTTTAATAGGAACAGTGGTAATAGAAAATTAATTTAAGTCACAAGATTATCAAATCAACATTTTTCTGCGTTTGAACAAGTTATAATTTACATGATGAATTTTTTATGTTATATGAGATAACCATAAGTAATTTTAATTTAGTGAATAATATTATACTCTTAGAAAGTGGCAATAAATAACTAAGGAATGTATTAATAAAAATAAAGTTTTTTGATACCAACATTGTAAATATTTCATTATGAAATTATATAATTAATAAACTCATTTCAATAACATAATTATGTATCAAAACTTTTAACAACTTTAATAGTATTTTGTAAAAATGTTCAAAAAGTAACATTCATATTTTTTCCGTAAAATTATGGCAATTATTAATTTATTACAAATTAATCACATTATTAAATTATGTAATATGCTTAAATGCCTTTGTCTCAATAAGATACAACTAATACTAATACAATTTTGCAGCTGAAACTCGTGCAGACGTAAGAAAAAGTCGTGTGAACATACGTTGGACGCAGAAAGCTTGTGCGATTATTTAAAAAAAACTTTATAAAACCATGTAAATACCAGAATCATAGGATGTAATATTAAACATAACGCATTAAATATGAACCAACACTTCTGTCGTCTCTAGAAAGACAGCTGCTTAGTCTAAATGTACATACTAATTCTAATAATATAAAGTGTTTGGTTTTCATTATGTTAAGGGTTATGGCGTTAGGTATATGATAAGAAAAATATTGAAGTATTATATTTTATATTTAAAACTAAATTGATATATCTATGACTATTTATAATGAAAAGAGCAATATGCTACGGAGATATTGGGGAATGTCCAATTAAGTGATATTGTATTATTTGCAATCTAGAATGAAAAATCGTGAAGACTTAATCGCTTTGTCTTGATAGGTATCAAAGCTAATAGATTGTTAAGAAATTACATTTAAGATTATCCGGAATTAGTAAAAAATATGTTTGCAAATGATGATAGAAATAGAACAAGTCGGTTAAATATTAGTTGAATGACAATTTCTCCAATAACTATTATTCACTCACTTGCACAAGCAGATAATATTTATAATTATTATTAAAATGTATAACGATTATAAAGTTTAAAAACTATATTCTAAAAGTTCACCAAAACTAATTAATATTTTGTTTTGCTATCTTTATGCTTCATTAATTTACAAAACAGTAAATCCAGAAGTATTTTTTAATGTTGTAAATATGAATAAAATTTGTATCTATGAATTTAGAGCAATAAATAAACATGTTTTCAAAATATTTCTTTAATTGTGATCAACCACTGTCGAATATACTATTTTCTTCACTTCTACATCATGATAATGTAAGTAGTATATTATTATGTCATAATTGAGTAGTAAACAAATAGAAATAAATTCAGTAAATTCGCGAGTGGAGAACTACAAGGTTCTAAGTGTTTGTCCTTGACGAAACAAAAGTAACAATGTGGCAGCTTAGAATACTACTTCATTGTTGAGTTTGTTTTTTCAAGGACGAACACTTAGAACCTTGTAGTATTAGGCTCGCGAAATGTTATCATAAAAACTGGACTCTAATTGCTATGCTCAAATGATTATACCTTGTGATGATGCCTATACACACCAGTCCATAAATGCTATAGATAAGGAGCATCTCCATAAATAATCAACAAAGTACTATGTAGGCATTTGTATACTTCTTCTAAAGGTTCTATATTACATAAATATTTTCAGAATGTTATAGTTACTTACCATTCCACAATATATGAGAAACCATATTTATTATTACGTATTTTATCAGTTGATCGCTAAGATACAATTAGTTCCAATCCTAAAACAATATGCAGCGAATAATAGATTTATATGATTTTTTTCACAGAATCCCTACATGCAAAAGTCACCGCACGTCACATATCAAAGTTATTTTAAAAGAAAAAACTGTCTTCTGTAGAGATAAATGTGTGAAAAAAAACCTCCAGTCCACTGATTAAGCTAGTTACAGACCTACAAACTTATCTGTAACAAACTACCATAGGATGCCATTTTGAAAATGTCATTCTAATGTTTGATTTTGTGGTGTAAAACCATTTATAACAGTACTTAAGTGACTGTTAATATGAAAAATAGCAGCTATTGTGTGAGTAAGAAATGGCAACCGAGAGGGATGTTAATACCTATTTATGAAATTTATCAACTTAACCATGCTTCATGCATTTGCTAAATACTTTCAAATATTGTGATAACAGAAATAACGCACAAGGCTCCTTCTATTTGTAGTCCAAATTCTTTGCACTACATTTGGATGAGGTACCTTTTGAGTGCATAACCATCAAGTAAATACCTACCATAATTTATAAAATACTTGTGGAAGTTAGTTAGCTTCCTGAAACCAACAATTCCTTACTAAAATAATTGTATTCACCTTTTGGAAAACCCGGGAAGATATATCCCACACATAATATCAAAGAGTGCAACAAGAGAGTTTTATCACAAACTTACCTTCCTCTGATTTTATGAAATTAGCATTCCATGATGTTAATCCTTACAGCGCGAACGCCGCAGCTGTTGTGTCCTGATTAGGGGGCCATTAGATATAATTAGCATCTTATTTAAATGTGGTAATTAAAAACTAATGAAATGCTCCGCAGTGAATCGGTTAAAATATTTCCATACTTTTACAATGTTTAGCACAATTTAGGATGTGGCAGACGTGGTACGAGTATTCCCTCATCTCTTTACACATTCACACTGTCGCTGCCACACGTCCGAGATGTTCAACACATCAAATGTTACATTCTCTTAGAATCCGAATGTAAGTAAATTCAGGCACCTAGGATGGCCATGAAATAAGGTAAGACTCACAAAATGTGAAATTTATATTTATAACATCATAGCCTGGCTATATGTACATAATTTTATTTTATAGATATATTTGAGTCTATAAAGAGGAAATAGACGAGGACGCACCAAGCAGAGGTGTTGGGGTGCACAAAACTCGGGCGGCAGAATTTCAGGGGCTGCAATAAACACAGACAATACATTACATAATATGTTATAAATTACGTAAACTATCTAATGTTAAAATATATTATTATGAAGTGCCTACATTTGTTGCATACTACAGAAGGGTGACATATTCATCAAAGGGTGGCAAATCCAAAAAATTATTAACGCAGAATATATTTAAACATAGTACTTAGGTATATAATAATAATTCTATTTATGAGATTAAGATCTCCGACCTGCACCACAGTTGTATATCTACCTACAAGTATTTTATTTGGATAGCTATTTAATATAAATTCAACATTTCTTCACACAGGTACTGACATATCTAGGGGTGTTGGGTAGCTCAGATGGTATTGTTTCACACCTCTGATAGTAATAGATTTTTATTATATAATTTTATCTTTAGTCGGAACTGTCCAAATTACTTTCAAGGGGCAGTGAAATGAAACTCGTCAGAAATTTAGATATTGTTTATATTTCCCACAGAAGTTCACATTGTTATTACACACAGAAGTTTGGTTTTAGTACTTAATTTAATTTCTAAAGTATGTTTATTCAGTTTAATCTTATAAACTCATTTTAGTTTATATCCAGGTAATATATACATTTTTAAACATAATATTATTTGCCTACTTCTGGTATTTATTAATTTATTTTAATTAATATGTAATATTTATTTACTAACTTATTGTACTCGAAGTAATTAAAACTATTCTGTCAGTGAGACAGGTGACAGAGACACATTGTATATATTACGTTCACTAATAAAGTGAGGAACAGGACCCAGTTGGGAACCTCTGGTCTAGTATTACGTTGTTTGCTCATCAGTGTATTTTAATATCTATTAAATTTGAAACTATGTTTATCCAGAATAAAATTAACTCCTTCAGAATATTGGACCAAGGTTGGAAACCTCTGGTTAATATTATATTGTTTGCTCATCAGCGTATTTTAATATTTATTAAATTTTAAATTATATTTATCCTCGACAGTTTAACTTTATAATCTTACCGGCGTATAATGACACCTCGATCAGTTGTCGACTATACCAAAAATAAGGGAGCACAGTATTCCAAAGCTAAAACCTTCATGTCATTTGCCAATTTACGTTGTGGGTCCAAAATGAAATGGTCCAAAAAAATATTCTTCTGATTGTTTACTTGCGCGCTGTTTAATTCTTTTGTCATATTTAAAAAATGTAATCCTGGATCTCGTCTGCCATTGTATGAGTTCGTGTCGGCGTACACAGAGCACTTATTGGGGCTCGAAGAGAATGAACAAGTTACTGACGAATCCTTTTCATCCGAATAAAGCAAATAATTGGACGTATTTCTGCAAACAAGATCCAACCCTCATGTGTAACATATTGAGAAAATTCAATATTTGAGGGATGATTGATTTAAAAAATATGATTTGTGATTATTTAATTTAAACATCTGATGGGATACTTTAATAAAATATTCATCATTTTAAATCAATACTAATTCAAATATTGTATTTTCTCAACAAGTTACACGTGAAGGTTGGATCTTGTTTGCAGAAATACGTCCAATTGATGTAAGAAGTGACTTTAGGGTTCACTATTTTTAAGCCGGCTAGTTTAAGATTATTGATTTTGGTGCAATGCCCTGCCCTTATAGAATATTTTATTTGCAAAAAAAAATGTGTGACCTCGGTTTTCATCACAGAATAGATTAACAAGATAGAAATGCAAAAGCCAATCGTCATACACTGAGAATTTGTCGACAGTTTTGTTTTATGACCTAATGAGGAGCAAGCCACAATAAATATAAAGCTCCTTGAATGTCCTCAAATATTAATAATATGGAATGCATGTTGCGTTTACATGACAAACTTTAACGCATATTACGATACAGGCATCAATTTTAAAAATAACATGTGAGTAGCCGAGTATCAAAGTAGGACATAAGTCATTTACAAAAATTATCAGGAGTTGATTTTTTGTTTTGAATATACAGAAAAGTAATTTCAAAAATTTTTTTTTACTGAATAATGTTTGCGAGTAGGGAATAACGCAACATAAATTATTTTTCATATATTGATATTCTTATACATAATTTAATTATTTAAAAATGCTTATGTCCACTTTTGATAAGAAAACAGGCAATTGTCTGTTTTTGAAACCGATGTACGTGTAAGTGTCCATTTTTGAAACAATGTTTTCACAGGGTCAGGGACCATAAGGCCAAGGCCACATAGGCAGGTGCCTTGCTTGGTGGCTACGTGCTAGGTGACATATCCTAGCGAACGAACGCACACTATTCTATTGCAATGGCCACACTGCATGCTTCGCGCCTCGCTACGTGATTATGAGTCTCCCGGCGGACAAATGTGTTGGTTATTTTTATTATGTCACCTAGTAGTGATTTTGCAAGATGATGGATGTTTCTTCAGTACCTATGACAAACATCAAACACCGTATATTTTAAGGTTATGAATAATGACGCATGGGATGAATTGACATTATCATGCACCCAACAAGTTCAAATTTGCGACTTTCGATTTTTTAAACTTAAATTCTCTGAGAAGTAGCTTTCTGGTTAGCTTTGCGAGTGACATATCGTTGTTGACTTGGTACCTACCTAACTACGTAGCATGCAATGTGGCAGTAGTGTTTTAGCATCTAGCTCAGGACTATCAAAGCACCTGCTTATGTTGCCGAAGCCTAAGAGATAATAAATAAAGCTATCAGTTTTAAGACGCATTCAAATAAAACCAAATATAGATTCTAGTTTGAGGAGATTTGGTTGGTTTATGTAAGGTTATAAAATCAAACAATAATACGATTTTCAACTAGACAACACTTTAATTTTTTAAGCATATTCTTCAAAATAGGTTATTAGTGTTTTTTTCATGAGAGTCAAGGTTCCAATTATCATATTTAATTAAGAAAACTTCATTGAAAAGATGAAAGTTTTGTATAAGCATTATAAGTGAACAGACTTACTTCGACTTCTTTTCTTTCGCTCGTTTCCACTCTTCAGGGTTAGCTGTCCGCTTGTGACTATTAGTTATTTCCTTATTAAGGTGTCTTAATCAATATTATCCTCCCAAAACTTCAGAAAATCGCAAATATCTTCATAAAACGGTCAGCGAACGTATGTCCATCTTTGATACTAGGCTACTCATGTTCTTTAATGTGTTCAAGTTTGTCACATATTACTCCACACTCATACCTCTTATTCATATTCATAGATTCATACCTCTTTACAACCACACCTAGAAGGTAATGCACTTCCTATTAATTTGTCTCCCTGGTTTTGTTGATATTCTACAAACCCTCCCCCCTAACCCCCCATCTAAATTATAATATATCAGATTCTCTCTTCCCCTAGGATTAGAGTTGGGTTTCGGGAATTCTCGAGAAATTTTCGAGATTTTCCATCCCGAATCTCGAGAATTGAAATTTTTAACATTTCGGGAAATCCCGGAACTTGAGAATCTTTTCTCGGGATTCGGGATTTCTTTATCAAATATTGAAAAAACCATTTTCTATATGAAAAAATTGGACAGAAAACACAACACGATCAAAGACTGATCGGAGCATTCAACACAATTAAGCCAACGTCGACTCAGAATGGGCGCAATTTTTGCAACATCAAGGAATTTTGTGTCTCAAAAGCGTACGCGATTGACACTCTGTGTTTTTTGAAATTACATTTTAATAAGTAATGTTTTGAATTATTTTTGTTTTCCTGCATCTATTTTGTGTCATACATAAATAAAAAAAAAAAATTGGATTTTGTCTCTTTTTACACTGATTTTAGGAATTTTACAGGTTTTTTTAAATATCCTGATATCTCGAGAATTCTTATCTGGAAATCCTGAATCTCAAGAATTCAAAAATCCATCATTTCGGGAAATTTCGAAACTTGAGATTTTCTCGGGAAATACCCAACCCAGGTGTGATGTTATATATGAATGACCCTTCCCTTAAAGGCACGTCAGAGTGATTGGGTTGAAATATGACATGACCAATATTTTAAATACTTACAATTGATAATAAAGGAAATGTTCCTTTGTCACATTATTAATTTCATTACTATGTATTTCAGTCGACAATCTATAAGCTAGTGGAATATCCCTACATATCGTTGTTTTTGATAATGCCCAGAAATGCTAACAACGATGATCGTCATTTTGCTTTTGATGCCAAAATGTTGCTAAAAAAAAGATGCCTTAAGTTAATTTGGGAACATACTACTGCACCAGTGGTATGAAACATTTTTTATCTATTTAGTTTTTTTGATGTGTAATATAACCCGATTAGTAGTGTTACCAAATATCATAATGCCTAAATCCCCCATCAAAAATCCTCCAATCGACAGAGTTGAGAGTATAATGATAATATTATTGTAACGGTAAATGAGTCAAGACTAGACCAGAATGCACAGCGAAACAGAAAAAGAAAGTGACCGTTGTCTGTTTCTCGGCGGACGGAAGGGTCGAGTAGGTAGTACAACCAGTCGGCTACTCGCCCTTGTTGAGCCCTTACGTCGCCTCTAAATACGATTCGCTACCTTTTTCGCGCCAAAGCGCGCGCTTACAAATTTTGTCAATAATTGATTGTTATTTGCCAAGCGAAATATACTTAATGTCCCTGAATCGGTGTTTTTAATAAGTGGAAAAGTGTAAATCAACACCCTCCGTAAACCCATACCTATCAGTAGGTATATGTTTTGACTGGGTAGTTTAGAAATTATAACTATTCTATTTTTTTCATCACATCAGCATTTTTATAATAAAACATTAATTCCAAATACAAATTTCAGTTTACAATATAAACCAATTTTAATTTGTTTGTCCAATTCTTGGTGGAAGAGGACAATGTTTTATTTACTTTAAGACATTTGAAACAACATAGATCATGACCCCCTGGGGGACCGTAGATTCTGTGGGGAGTGTCGATTTCGGGGGCTTTAGAAGGTGAAACCAGTCCTTATTTATAAAAATAAAGTCGATTTGTACTATATAAAAACAGTTTCATTTATAAAAAAAATGAAATAAAAATCATTTGCAATATTTTAAACGTTCCAATAAACAAACACCATGAACACCAATTTCACAAATCATGCATATTGTACGCGATCTTTTAACGAGACCACCATGCATACTTTTTCTTTTCGGCCGGGTAGTTTCCTAATTCCACTACTTTGTATTATCCCTCGTGTGGGAAAACCGATTGTTTCCAATAACTGGTAAAAATCAAAACTCCGTGCGCGATCGCCCGTATGATGGAGCAAGAAAGAGATATGTCAATTACTTTTAACAGTGCATGCAGCGCGGGGATATCTAATTGGCTCATTATCTATTCAAAACGATAAATTAATTACGAAACCTATTTTCATAATATTCCGATTTCGCCGACGACAATTTGATATGGCAATTGTGTTGCTGTTAAAAGTTTCCCAAAATACAAAAATAGTAGTCTACGCTGCCGAAACTTTCCATATATTGCTTTTGCTTTCTGGCAGCATGGTTGGTCGATATATCGAACTCAATCGAAAATATGGCAATAATTGCTAGTTAAATCTATTTCATTCTCGCTCTGCTCCATATGTGCGTCTCTGTTTGACCTCATCCCTAGCAATAATAAAAACATTTGTGACAGCCGATTTGATAATACATTGTTATAATTTTTCGCCATGTCGTTATTAATATTATTATGGTGTTATTACTAATCGTCAATTACAACACTACGTACAATAAATAAATGGACAAACGACATGGTATTGGAGCTTATTAATGTGGTTTATTTACGTCCCTATGGAACATTGAATCCAAACTATAATGATCCTAATATGAAAAGGCCAACTACAAAGCTGCACAAACGTCAAATTTCACTAAATGTCAAATTTTGACATTCTTTTAAAGTTTTTATATACATAATTATCAATAACTAATTCCTGGTTTATATTACTTATTGTTTCACGTTTGTTTAAAAGTAGGACCCGATCCAAATCCTTCTTTCATTTTGGATTAATTTGTAGGTATGTGATTATTTTTTATATGGTGCAGAAACTTCATAGCCGGCCATTGTCACGTGAACGCACAAAATACACCAGCCTCACTTGCCCGACACTGATGACAATTGTATCGGCAATCTGCAATTTTTAATGCTCGTTTACGGGCCCCTTTAGGGTGGATGTGCAGCACTTATCATATGATTTTTGAATGGGTCTATTTGTGTACAATTATCTAAAACCGCAACTATTCCGGGCCCGATTACTTATTTTAATTTCTCAATAATTCAATCCCTTCTTTTTCATGAAGTCGTATAATAAAACATTATTTCAAATCAGTCAATCCAAAAAAAACTCTCATGTAGTTAATTAAAATATTTTAATTGTATTAGGAAATAGTTATACATTATAGTGTTCAGAGTACAATATTTCAAATACTTTGAAGATGACAAAACATACCACAAGTATGTATAAAATGTTGTGGGCATTATATATTATCATCGGATGTTCTGCTAACTTTTATGCAAACAGATAATACTTGAAATCAACATGGAAAATTAAAACATAAATTCTATGTTGTAATTGAATACATTGTTCACTTTAAAAATACACTAGGATAATAGTGCCTCTTGAAAAACAAATTAATTTCAATAGTAGTGTTAAATAATACAAAAAATAAACTATAGTTATTGTTCACAGTGTAAGGACCTATTTAGAGATGTAGAAATAATCAACTTGTATCCAATTTACTGAATATAACATTTATATCTTTTCATGATCATTATCCACATAGAAAGAAATAAATTCTACTATCAATGCATAATTTTTAAATTATTGTTCTTCGTACTCAAAGAGGTCTTTACATTTACAAAATGGTTCTTATGCAAAGTGATGAGGCGAAAAGCGATCATTATAAATGAAGCGTGAGATTATTGTATCTTACTGCACGAATAAAAGTAACAGGAATTAGTCACTTAATGGACAAGTTAAATAACAAATTAACCCGTTGCGATGTTGATAAAACACTGCCACTTGGTTGCACGGTGTGAAGTAAGTAATGCATTAACATGCGCGCCTGTCGGGGACTCTCTTCCGTGGCGCGGCCTTGATGATGTTGTCCACCCGTAGAATCATGGTGGCGGCTTCAGCAGCGGAGAGCAGCACCTGCCGCTTCACCACAAACGACTCCGTGATGCCCAACTCCCTCATACACCCCACTTTACCTTCTTCCATATCTGAAACAGACAAATATTTTGCATTGACAGTAAACCCAAATAAAATTATTCGTATCCGGAAACTTTTACATATGCAGTTTGCCGTATCACACTTCACCGTGAAATGTTGTATCGGAATTAAAGACTGTCCAACCTCTGTGGGTCATAAGTAGGGCCCGGATGTGTATGTAACAAAAAACATGATTATATGCATGCACGTATGCACTTAAAATCAATAAAATATGCACTAAAACCGAAGAAATATGCAGTTAAAAATGTACATTTATTGTGGGAAAAAATTGTAAATACCCACTTTACCCAATATTACTGACAAAAAATCTAATAACTAATTAATAATTGTTCAACATAATACGATATCAGACCAAAAAACACAAACAAAGAATATAAAGTTAATCAATTACAATTTTCGAAATAGTTTTTTCACAAGTACCTACAAATAATTGAATAATAAATGCAATGTAAACCAAACATAACTTAAAAAACAAAAACGACATACTTAATTATTCCTAAATACTATTTTCTGTTTTTTTGCCCGAAAAAAAAATACTTACATTATTTTTTTCAATATTATGCTCCGGCATTAAAATTTTCCGCATAGGGATCTGTCAGTATTTTGTTTGTATGCGGAAAACTACCTCTCAACGTACACTTGGGCAAACTTTAAATAATAGTGCCCGAGTTGACTTCACTTTTTCACTGATAAATCCACAGCTCGGAGATGGCATTAAAAATGCAAGTGCATCTAAACTATCTTCCTTCCTGACTTAGTTATATTTCGATAAAATAATTTTAAAAAACTAAAATTATAAATTCAAAAGCTCTAAAATATGCATTTATTTATGAAATATGCACTAATGTCTCAAATATGCTCTAACGTCTCAAATATGCATAATAAAATTTTATTTTTGGATTCTCTGTCTTTCAAAACAGATTTCTGTGCAACTCTCATAGCTGTGCATACACCCTAACAAAACATGCACTAGCATATAAATCCGGGCCCTAGTCATAAGTACTGACATAAAATAAATGTCTAAATAAAACACGGTTCTTGTCGGTTTACAGTTCACAGGAAGCCAGCAGCAAAACAAAAAAGGTTGGGAATCGTTGCTCTATAACAACTAATTTCACTATATCATCGATAGTTTATACTAACCAAGTCCAGATGTGCTGTGACCAAGGACATGCTGTGCCCTGAGTTGAGCGACAAGTAGACTGGAATCATAGCCGGCATTATCAGCGATGGCGGTTGGCAGCTGGCGGAGGGCTCGCGCAAAGCCTTCTGCCGCAACCGCCTCTTTGCCTGGCATGCGAGCCGCCGCCGCATCTACAGCTGTCGACATCAGCATTTCACTGCATCCTGCAGATAAACACATTCAAATTTATGTTAATCCGTTCTGCACTTTATAAAGAAAGCATCTAAGAAATCCTAATAGTAGAGAAGTTTCCTTCTCAATTACCTAATTAAGCAGAGATCCGGTAAAGTGGACCTCACTGTAATTTCTGTGTGCAAGGAGAAGAGAGATCGGTCAGAAACTATAATGCTTGTAAAGGAGAAAAAGGACAATCCGCATCAACACTGCTGAATTGATAAATTGCACACAGAAACATAGAAGTTAATGTACAAAGTTGTGATTAAGCCGGCTCACACATCCAAACTCGACATCGTCTGCAGCATAGACATAAATCAAACATTCTAGGAACGTCGCACCGATGTTTCATATGGAACCGCGCACATAGGTGCCTAGCGTCAGTCGCGCGCAAGCTCTCGAAACGTCAAAATAGACTGACTAGTGAACAGCAAGCTTGACATCTGTATAGAAATGACCGACTCACGGCCTGTGCGCATGCGTGACCGCAACACTAGCAGCGTGAACTTGTTGCTTGCAACACTAGACGTTTTTTTCAAACTGAAATGTCGCATTCCATCAATGTGTGGAGCTCTGTGTGTTTTGTGAATAACGATGACGTATACGACATGTTGCAGACAAGACGCATTTATATGTGTGAGCCAGCCTAGACTCACAGATTTATTAATTATAAAAAAAAGGTTGGTGGAACATATACCTCCTCCGAGAACAATTTGTGAATTGCGTACGGTGGCAGCAAGAACACACAGCGCGTCATGTAGAGATCTCTCAGCCTCGTCGATGATCTGCTGAGTGGCACCGCGAACTACCACTGTGCACGCCTGACCCAACGACACGCCTCCAAATCGAAGCAAGGTTTCCTCACCGATCATTACCTGAAGAAAAAAGAAAATGGTTCTTCAGACACCAATTTCAATTGAAGATTTTGGCATAAAAACATCAAATGTCCACTTTTTTCCATTTTCATTTTATTGCATTTCTATATTCCCTGTGTATGGTGACATACAACTGTGCAAAGATATATTTTTTTAAAAAATCGTAAGTCCCTCAAATCCGCTCTCAAAAATATGCCACTTTTCTAAAAACAGCAATAGTCCAAGGAATTTTGTTTGAAAACAACAAAGGTCCAGTAGTTCCACACTTTTATCACCAGGCGGCGTTAGGCGTTAGTATACATTCCATACTTGTTAGTGCCTGACCTGTCAAAATTATCTTTCATTCGTTCAGTCATTGGCATTGCCATTTTATGAAGTTCCTTAACGATTGTTTGTATATTTTATCATGGAATGTAATAGGATACAGACATCCGAAACGCCTCGTAAGAGAAAAGTTAATAAAACCAAGCAAACATTAATAAAAACCGCCAAAATAAAGGGAAGTGATCATGTCAATCATGTTGGGAAACGACTCTCAAAAAAGTTATCGATGAAGATTGCAGGTAGGAATAATTATGTATTCATAACATATATTCAATTAAAAACTTATACATTATTAATACGTACTAAAATATTTACCATGCTGAATAGTTTGTGTGATTAAATTTAGTTCACAATGCCTGTGATTACTTTGAAGTTATGACTTCTTTCGAATGCAAAAAATTGTATTTACTATGTTGTTTTATGTAAATGTATGTATGATTGTAATAAAGTATATTATGTAGGATTGTACTTAATTGATTATTATGTTTCCAGGTGCAAGAGGTTTCATTGTTTTACAAAAATAAATGAAGATTTACGGAAAGAAATATTTGAGAATTTTTATGAAATGGATTCTAAAAATCAACAAGATGGCTATATATCTGGATTTATAGAAGTAGTACCGATCAAGAGAAGACGTCCGAGAAAAAATACTCCGATAATAATAAATGATGTCAATGATCATGGTATATTCAAGCATTCAGCATCATATAAATATAAAGTGAGTATTCATTGAATTAATAAAAAATGTACATTCAAATTAGGCATTACACCTATTAAACCTAATGATAATGTGTTTGAAAAACTAATTATTTTTTCTCTTTATTTACTTTAGATACGATCTACATCTGATGGTATTAACGAAGAAGTCTGTATGAAGGCATTTGTGACAATACATGGTATTACGCATTCCCGGCTGCGACGTATTCAAGACAACATCACATTTTCGGGTTCGGCTCCTATGGACAAACGAGGAAAGCATCCAAATCGCCCAAGAGCAGTGCCTGAATCAGTGATTCAGTTGATTCACATTCATATACAATCATTTAAGGCACGTCAAAGTCATTATTCTTTCGCGAAAAATAAGAATGTTAGGTATCTTCCGGAAAATTTGACTATTATGAAAATGCACGAGATGTTTTTAAGTAAATACAGGCTTCAACTAAACTATGACACATACTACAGAGTATTTACAACTAGATATAATTTGTCATTTGGAGCTCCTCGAAGCGATACGTGTTCATACTGTGATTCAGTTACAACCAAACTGAAATTACCCGATCTCTCTGAAGATGAAAAACGTAAGATTGAGATAGATTATCAACTTCACCTGGCTAAAGCACAACAGTTTACTACAGCGAAGCGAAGATTAAAAGAACTCGCAAGTGGTTCAAGTGATACCACAGTCATATCGTTTGATTTTATGCAAAATTTGCCTTTACCGAATATGGTAACAAATGCGGTATTTTATTCCAGACAGCTATGGTATTACATTTTTGGGATACATGACCTAGCCAGAAATGATGTATATATGTACACGTATCATGAAGGATTCGCCAAACGAGGTCAAAATGATGTAACATCTTTGTTACTACATTACATAAACCACCATCTGCCAGCAGGCACGAAAACATTGTATATTTTGAGTGACGGATGTGCTGGACAAAACAAAAATTTTGTTATGATTTGGTTTTGGTATATGGTGGTACATGTATTAAAAAAAATTGAACGAGTCATCCATATATTTCCTATCAGAGGGCACACATTTTTACCAAATGACGCTGACTTTCATTTGTTCAGCAGTGCAAGGAAAACAATCCTTGCAGACGTGCCAGAGGATTGGGATAAAGTCGTATTGGGCCTGGGCCCTTTATTCTGGAGAAACCGGAGCAAAAAGATTTTTTAAATATTAAAGATACGTTAAAGCCTTACTTTAAGTCATCCTTCGGCAGAGATTTTCATCTTAGGCAAGTTAGAATGTACAAAATAGACAAGGATTGTAAGGGAGAAGTGCTTTGCAAACATCTCAGTTTCTCTAGACTGTGGGATAGATTCAATATAGTGAAAAGACATCAAATGCCAGTCACGATTGCATTTAAGCCAGCATATGATGGCTTAATTTCATTGAAAGGCGCAAAGAAAAAAGATATTTTAAAATTAACTAAGTATTTACAAAATCCAATAAATGCATCATTTTATGAAAATTTGCCGTGTGACAATGATACAAATGATAACGTTGAAGAAGACAGTGAAGGTGTGAGTGATCAAGACTAATCAGTAGTAATATGCACATGATTGATTTTATTTTAAATATTTAATTGAAGATTTTTTTAAAACATGTAAGTACGTAGCTTAATAATTGGTTATGATGTGTCAAAACCTTCTTAAATGTAGTATTATGATTAAAAAATAACAGAAATATATATTTTTTGTTTTATTTAATAAAATTATAATTTTATTCACACTATTTGCTTTTCCATGTTTTCAATTTTGTTATAAAAACGACAAAGGTCCAAAAATTGTGTAAAAACAGCAAATGTCACATTCATTTCTTTTTAAATATCTATTTAACAAACATCAATTTGATATTTTATTTACATACATACAGTGCATATAAGGCTCCTCCATGAATCTTCATTGTCAAATTATTAAAAATGTGTTTGACAACCAAGATATTATGTTTTTACCCTCTCCTGAAAAAAATGACCTTTGTGACATTTGCTGTTTTTATGCCTTCAAGATCTTCAATTGCGAGTGCGTCTTTATAAGACAGTTAGTTGAAAGAATTCCCTGTCAATAATAGTACAAAAAATTACTATATAAAATTATAGGCACATTTTCCATTTATGACATTTGGATATGTTTTCATTGTTATATAATTATTATTGTCAAAATAAAAATCATACAAAAAAAACATCTAAAAACTATTTAGAAGAGACTTAAAATTGATTATTTGCATGTGAAACATATTTGATTAACAACTTACACAAATTTAGATAATTGCATTGATAAATTATTGACAGCCGGTTGAAAAATTTGGACACCACAAAAAAGGTCTTCCATAATTTTTCCTTTCACATAAAGCATATATTTTTTGATTTAGTTCCAAATCTAGACATTATGCTATGCCCAATGAAAATTTAAAATCTGTTAATACAAACCTCTACTCAGTGGAGGCCCATATGATCCTATTAGGATCGGACATGGTCGAAGAAGAGAATGAAAATTTATAGTTGGAACCTAGATGGTCCATATTGATTGTTTTCTTATTGAATTATAAAGAAAAAATCTTTCTATGTTGAATGGCAACATCTCACAACTTAAAAAAAATTTGGTGTTTTCCTACAGAAAGAACAAGGCTATCCAAGTAATATTTCAAGTTTAATCAGATAAATATGTAGGTAATTCAATTTATTTTTGAACACATTGTGGACATTACAAATTATAAGTTTAAGACGTTCTACAACATGACATGAAACATTATTATAAAGGGAAAAAAGTAATAAAAGCGATAAAAATAAATATATAAAAAGAGAACATAAAATAAACCTACAAAAGCAATGAAAATACAATTATTATACATCTATAGAAGTTCAAAGTACACGTGAGTTTGCTAAGAACCTATTTTAAGAATTTATAAAATAGCATCCACATAAACTCACCTCACGCAAGTGGAATATATCAACACCCGAAGCAATTTGGTTGAACATAGTTATCGCCCTCCCAATTGGCATTACCAGTGGCAGATTGGTTCTGCACCTTGGGAGGGGAGGGGCACTAAGTCATTCAATAATTAATTATAATAATCACAAATGCCACTTCTGTTAAATGTATTTATCTTTACAAAGTATTTATAAATCTATAATAAATTAAACATGTGCAAAATTTTAAACTCACATGTCAGTTTATATATTATAACAACAATAATTGATGGCAGGTAGAATTATTAAATTTTCGAAAGAAATCTTCGCTATTATGACCATTATAATTTCGAACTAAAACACGATTTTTTATTTCTAAATCTGACACAAATCCAAATGTAGACATTTTTGACCAAAAAAAGACAAAATAAACATCCCATCATCAAAAGTACATATCGATATTTTTTTCCAAACACCAAACTAATTTATTTTCCCATTTGTAATTATTATGAATATAAAATAGTTGGCTGTCATATTAATGTCAATGGCTGTCAGGTATAGAAATAGTACGCAATAAATATGTCACAGGTCCATGATAATGATTTAAATAAAATAATTCTCCATATTTTTAATAAAATATACCACAATCCTTATAATTGACACTATTCAATTATTCTTTTTGCAAGCATTCGTTATAAGTATTTTAATAGCTATCTAATTATTTATTGTAGACCAATTAAAATTATTTTATAGATGCATAATAAAAAAACATTACTATTATTTAGATTCAAAGTGGCAGTGACAAACAAGAATCCTTACAATTTTTTTTTTTAATTATCATTATTTATAAAAAAAATACATCCTTTGGCTTTTAAGAATGATACAACATATTATCCGCCACTCCACTAAGCTGCAACTATAAATCCTATCTGATATTGAAAAGTAATTACCAATCATTGGTATCAAATCCCTTCGGAAAATTTATATTTATTGGCAGGAAATACAAAAAAACTGGTCTACAAAATGTTGGTAACCACTGGAATGTAATGATTAATGAATAATATGTATTATAATAGTTAATTATTTAATTTCCAATATACTTAGGTGAGTTATATAAAAGTATTCAGTCAGTGCTTTGGTGACGGAACGCGTCGCTAGTAAATCACCATCTCACTGTGTTCAACAAAAGGTTACACCATCTAAGGTAAACATGCACAAATTACAGTTTTTATAAAGAGGGTGTCATATTTTAATGAAGTAGTAGATACAAGATAAATTATTCAGGACAACGCAGTTAAGAATTGTGTAAACGTACGTAAAGCCGTGTGTAACCCTGTTTCGATTTAAAATAAAACAAAGAACTTATTCCGGAACCCTATTTAAATAACTCTCGGATGTCGTGGATTTAATTTATTTCTCAAATATTTTTTTTTAACTAACGGATAATGCTAGTACCTATACAATAAAAGCTCAAGATGAATGACCTTTTGATTGTATGATGATTTTCTAGCGACATAAGACATAATATTTTTTTTAATGTGTTTGAAATCGACAGAACAATGGAGTTGAAGCATCCACAAGTAACTTCGTTATATTACGAAAATAACCGAACCCGAAAATCAAAAATTTTATTTTATTGCCTAATTCGTTTTCGATTTCTTATGGGTAAAAAATATTATTTAAAAATCCTGGAAAATGGAATACGATTTAAAAAAAAAATCTGGATCATCCTTGTATGCTCTGGATATGTCATAAAGTGCCTACTTTAAAACTATGCATCCTGCACTACCAGTGGTGGATTTACCATAAGGCTAAAGGGGTTGCCACCGAAAAACAAGTATAAAGAACACGATTTTATGATAAAGAGAGTTAACCGAAAACCAATAGTATGTAATAAACTTTGGTTAAAAAAAATGTTTGTAGCAATCATTTTATTATTATTATGTGTTATATTCACGGTAACCTACAAACAGAAAAATGCTATTATAGAGTATATTAAAAATCTGTAACCAATGCGTAGTTATTTTCTACATTGTCGCGAATCAAAAATTATTTACGAAATACCATTGGCCAAAATCGATTGAGTCAACATAGTCCAACGTCAAACTTAAGCCGAGTTAAATATATTAGAATTTGCTATGATTTGAAAAGATTTCGCTAACAAAGAAGTTAAGTACCTATATATTATTAAAATAAGTATTTTAATGTTTCATTAAATTTTATGGGGGGGGGCTATAATTATGTGTGAGCCTAGTGCCCGTTCAAGCGAAGTGTACTGCGGCCACACACGACAGCCATAATAATATGCCTTTCTTGAAAACCATTCCGATGCAAAATACTACATAATATATTCTTTTGTTATAAAAAAAATGTAGATGGTCATGAAAAATGGCATTTTAAAATAATTCCGGAACATACCCACATACATTTTTGCAAATTTCGTAAATTCCAGAGATTAATTGCAAAGACATTCTCAATTAGTTATCATCAGCCCTAGTAGTTAGGTAACTATGTAAATCGAATCGACTATGAAAACATTGAAATGTGTGCTAATTAGTCGGAACATATTTTTTCTATATTATGTGTACAATTTAATGTCCATGTCAGATACAACGTATGTGATACATAGTTAGATGTGTTCGTTTAGTGTTTAGTCGCACCAATGAATTTTATTATTCTTGTGAAATGTGTATTAATGTTATTAATTACAATTATAACTTCTATAAAATATGTTATCAATGAGTTTACGCAAGGGTCGCTAACTCGGTCCTTGGCCTTCGGATTATTACACTGGTCCCTGTCCCTGTGCGGTTGCGAACCTTTTTTCGCTGACGTAGTTAAAAAAAACTTTAAAAAAAATGGTTGACATGCCAAGAGGAAGTATTAATTTATTAAAGTTATAAAGTATTAATTATTCAAAAAAAATTAATTTATCTATCTCCAAAGTCGAGAGCTATACGAAGGGTTCCCATCAAAAACAACCCGTCCAGATAACCCTTTTTTGCCTCTCTTCTGAATTATTTTTCTCCACAAATAACTTTTATTCCAAAACAATATCTTCTGTCAAAATTATCCAGTTTTTTTCCAGGTGCTACGTATCGTTCCGAGCTCGGGTCGGAGCCCTCTAAAATTCCGGAAAATTTTGCTTCTATGTTTTCGATGACGATCCCACACTTATATACAAATTATTTTGTGCTGCTTTAGAATTTCCACGCGTGCCATTTATGGTGACTGACTATCACTGCCTACGAGTCTGAGGTCGATTAATTGTCAGCCAGTTATAGATAAAATAATTATTGTTTTCGCAAGCATTGTTGTTATCGAAAGTTATTGTATTACATTAAAAAATATACTAATTACACAAGTTCATAAGTATTTCAAAAAGGATACCATAATAATTTTATTATGTACATATTTCATCGAAAAACAAAATGGTATTGATACGTATTTCAAATCATCCCTCCGAAATAGTGTGTGAATATTTTTAAGTATACATTCTTACGTATGTGTTTCATTCCGCGCTTCCACTTTAATTATATTTAATTATCTTCTATGTCATGGTTTCCCAAACTATGGGTCGCGACCCACCAGTGGGTCGCGAGCGAATATTGAGTGGGCCCTCGCCACTGTATACATGAATTTGAAAAAATAGGAAGTAATAATAGTAAATAGAAGAATAACTTTGACGACTATTTTGGGGAAGAGATGAAAAAGTTTGATTCATTGCGTTGGATTTGTAACCCATTTTAAGACGACTTACCAACTAGTATGTCAACAAAACCAAGTGAAGAACTCACTGATTTATCAGAAGATACGTCACTGAAAAATAGTTTCAATCGTAAACAGTTAACGAAATTCTGGCTCTCAGTTGCTGATAATTATCCTTGCCTGTTCGATGAAGCTATGAAAGTCCTCCTCCTCTTTACTACCTCATATCTATGTGAGGTCGGATTTTCGGCCATGGTCAACATTAAAACTAAATACCGAAATTAATTGGATATATCAAACTCACTGCGATTAAAAGTAACTAAAGTTGAAGTTGATGCTAAAACTGTAATGAAGAAAAATAAGAAACAAATACATCCTTCCCATTGAAATAACTTTGTAAAAAAACCTTGCAGGTGTAGGTATTTGAGTAATATTTTTTTTTATTTAAGTTGTGTTTCTTATTTCAACAGTCTTTCATTCATATTGGTAACACAACATATTTTTTTAATTTCAATTAGAACAAATAATAAGACAGCATTAAGTGGTTCCACGACTCGCCACTAGGGGAGAATGGGACGATTTGGCACCGCGAACTGGCCTCCGCCGATTGGCCTCCGGTAATTGGCCGCCGGTACAATCGGACACCGGCCCAATTGGACACCGACCCAATTCGACGCCGACCCAATTGGCCTCCGGGAGGATTGGACGCCGCACAGTTGAATTAAATGCGCAAAGGAATAGACGTACGTTACGATTTGTTGGAGTAAATAAGCAAGTCAGTTTAATATGCTTCTATCTTCTCAGTAGTTGTACCTTATACATTTCGCGCTTGACACATTTTTAATATAGATTGAGAATAATTATTATGCCTTATGATGTTTATTAAAAGAAAATAATTCTTCCCTCGCTAAAACTTAAAAATGTGCATAATCAATTAATTTATTGTCTATACATGGCTACTTATTTATATTTACAACAAATATTAAAAATAATGTTAGAATGAAAATTACATTATATTTCAGCGTTTTATCGACTTAATATAATAATAAAGCTTAAACATGTATATTATTATGCAGAAATGCGTATTTTAAGATAGTATGAAATTACAAACAAAATATTAAGTAAGTTATCTGCTAAGTATAAATGTTTCAGTAGTTTGATTGATAAATTACTTAGGTACTGGGTGCTGGACGAAATCGCGAAGGCCGAAATCCCGAATTCTGAAATCCCGAATGGCCGAAATCCCGAAAAATAAAAAAATACAAACATCAATAATTGCGCAATTTTTGCAAGAGAGACAAAAACCCATTTTTTGTGGAAACAATAAATTAATTGATTATGCACATTTTTAAGTTTTAGCGAGGGAAGAATTATTTTCTTTTAATAAACATCATAAGGCATAATAATTATTCTCAATCTATATTAAAAATGTGTCAAGCGCGAAATGTATAAGGTACAACTACTGAGAAGATAGAAGCATATTAAACTGACTTGCTTATTTACTCCAACAAATCGTAACGTACGTCTATTCCTTTGCGCATTTAATTCAACTGTGCGGCGTCCAATCCTCCCGGAGGCCAATTGGGTCGGCGTCGAATTGGGTCGGTGTCCAATTGGGCCGGTGTCCGATTGTACCGGCGGCCAATTACCGGAGGCCAATCGGCGGAGGCCAGTTCGCGGTGCCAAATCGTCCTAGACCCCCACTAGGGAATCTGAGCATTACCAATATTTATACCCTCTTTTCTCTAAGACAGCTAAGAGGTGGGTCCCAAGATTGGAAATTTTTGTTAGATGGGTCGGAGCCCAGTCAACTTTGGGAACCACTGTTCTATGTTATATAAAATCTGTGATTTAGACTCACTGGGGTCGGCAAACTACGGCCCGCAGGACAAATTCTGCCTAGCGCTACTTTTTGTACTGCCGGAAGCTTAATTAATTGGATTTTAGGTACATTGCATGTAGGTGTAGGTATATAATCAAGCCTTTAGGCAAGAATATCTGCTTGAAGAGCTGAAGACGTTGAGAGCAATATCAATAACCAAAACAACAGCAGCATTTTTAGGATCTTGATGGAAGTACTGTAGACATTTGATCATACATTTGTGGAGCTTCCACTTGATCTTCAATTAAAAGTTAGTAATATGCAGTGTACCTATCTAAATTTCAAAAGATGAGTTAAACTCAATTATGAAATTGAGACTAGACTATGAAAAACTATGAAATTTAATGTCTTCCAAGTGGTGACTATCGTCAAATAATTCGAGGGCTTAGTGTCAAACAACACTATCTACAAAAGTGCAACTTTACAGGAGAGACAAAAATCGTTATTTTAGATTCTTGTAACTTTACAAGGGAAATGTTTATTTAAAACCTTATGTTAATATTTTATAATTTATTGTGTATTTGTACATTTATCTTGCTTATGATGATGTTAAAATTTATAGGGATAGTTTAAAAAAAATATGAAAACAAGGGTAACTTATGTAATTAGCGTTAAACTTTACTGACGATTTAATAAGAAATTAGAAAAGATTGACATAACGTTGTTTGACTATCATGTAGCCGTAAATGTAAAATAACGTTATCTCAAAAAAAAAAAAAAAACACTTTTTTGTAGATAACGTTGTCTGACTTTAAGCACTCGAATTATGCTCGAGCATTTATATAATATGTATTTGGCAGCACCTACTTTTCTACGTGAGATGATATTTTCGAAGATGAAATAAGTACGTAAAATCTCAATAAAAGATGAACATTTACAATTAATTTTGATTATAGGTACTAGGTAGGTACCTAATTTTAACTTTGAACGCTAATTTCGTGAAATGTTACGAGTATTTTAAAAAAAAAAGCAATACCATTCTTCTCATTAGTAGAACTGTATTTTAAATAATAATTATTAGTATGTTTATAAAATTATTCAGTTTCTGCTATTCATTTAAGTATGCCTACTTCATAGCTATGGTCGGGTTTGCATTTTGGCCCGCTGAGTGTAAAACATTTACTGTTCATATTTTCAGGAACCAGTATTACACTATGACAGCTATCGATATATATTAATTCTATATGTACATTGAACGAAAATTTGAAGTTTCAACGCGGTTTCAAGAATATCATTATTTTCACGTAATATGAAAAAATCATAAAAATGTGACAACCACAAAAGCGAATCCAGAAATTTAATATTTCTAGTAGATAGTGATCATTTATATTTTTACTATTATAATAATATCTTTTATTTATTACTAAGAACCTACCTATTATTTTTACGTGGACTTTTTCAATGTGTTCCATAATTTTAATTATGTATAAGTATATTGTGTATTTAAACTAGGGGTTCGAACCTGAACTGACTCGAAAACAGGACCCCAATAATGTACTTGATAACCATCTCAGTTGTTCAGTGTCAAATTCGAGGCGCAAAGAAATCATTCATGATCATGTGACGACATAATTTTCATAATAAAATATATAATATATTATTTTTTTAAATTTCCGTAGCTACGACCGGGTGGTGTAGCATAACCATTGGTTTCGGAGCGTGGCGCCGGGTTATTACGGGCACGTACCATAAAAAAATGGTCTAAATTGTGGTAGAAAATATTTTTTTAATACAACTAAAAACATTTAAAAATGTATCACTCGGAGCTGAATCGAAAACCGAAAAACCGTTATTCTTTCGGAACGAAAACCGGAACCGAACCGATATATGTTTTTTTACTTGAAACGCAACGAAAAAAAATAACGGTTCGAAGCCCTGTTAAATTTAAACACGGTTTTATTCGTGCGGTTTTATCGAGGGATGCGTGTAACGTGTAATAGGGGAACTGTACCGAATACTGGATACTTTTTGTTGAAAAATAATTAAAAATAGTAGCAGACATTATTAAGCATTGAATTTTTGCATACATGTTAGGAATTTAACCTATAATCACATGTTACATTAATCAAAGTGTTAATAAGAGGCTTAGATTTATTATTATTTATTTAAGGCATTTGTAGAATAAAATTGTCAGAAAAAAATGTGTCCCAATATTGGATATCCAGTATTAGGGACATGTGTTCCCTAATACTGGATATCCAATATTAGGAAACAAGTTTTTCGCAAAAATAAGAAAACATGTTACTATATTTATTTATTTATTTATCGGAGAGAATGTTACGCATACACAATAATAAATAATATGTTGTCTTATAAGAATGATTTGGTGACAAAACAATGAAAATGCTTACTGGATCAGGCATATTTAACAAATGAAGTCAATCACAATCTACTCCAGCACATAACTCGAGAAACCATTTAAAACAAGCAATGCATCGTATCCATTTCTCTCTGTCAACGTCATTTGAGTACGAACTGTTACAAAAAATATATTTAACGTCTTCATCATTAGTGTCTTCGTCGCCACTTTCCAGAAAAATCAGTTCTTCATCTTGACTTTCTGATGAGCTCGAGTCTGCACGTTTTCGTTTAGATTTTTTTAAATAGTTTTCCCTTTTAGAGGCTTTCTTGTCTATCTTCACCGGAGCTTGTTTTTTTTTGTTTGTATTTCAAGTTTGTATTCTTATGGTGAACCAGTGATCAAGGTTGATGGTCTCGGTCTGGATCTGCCTGCTGCAGTATGGGATTTGAGTTGAGGCACTGGACTGATATTTGCAGGGGTAATGAATGAAAGCCGAAAAAGGTCCTGATGGTAATAATTTAGGTGGTGCTACTGTTGCTCCTTCGATTTGTTTTTCTCCTAAGCCAACATCAATTGCATCGACCACATCAAGATTGCTCGTGCTCAAATTATATCGGTTTTGAAACTCTTGCGCGGCGAAGTCAGAATCCCGAAATAAATATCGGTTCCACGTGCAAAGTCTCTAGCTCTGCGTTGAACGTTGGTTTATGTCCCAACTTTGGGTTTATCAATTGATTAACAGTAATTGTTTTCTTTTTAACATATTTTTTTAATGTCGAGCGAGGTACAGCGAACATCTTCGATGCTTTTAGATTGCCCATTTACTTTTTTTTTATGGCATTATCATCGTTTTCCATTGCCTCAGCATTCCACTTTTTTCTTTGATTTGGAGACATGCTTAAACTGAAACAAACAACAACAAAAAAAATAAACTTTGTAGACCAAATTAATCCCCATAATGCTGTATCCCAATACTGGATATCCAATATTAGGACGCACCTAGTATCCAATATTGAGAACCAAGTACGCCTAAATGTAACTGTCATTGTTTTTTTTATGAATACGTTTCCATACTTATAACATACCCTAAATCCATGTAACATATGTATACTATAGCAACAAAATCATAATAGTACTAATTTAAGACCTTACCTGTGTCAAATCGTATCTAAAAGGCCACTATTTTAAAAACTCTGCTGACGACAAAAATCTGTAAATCACCTCGTGTCACCATTTCTCACAAATACTTCGATATATCTCAGCAAGTCGTGTTATTTACCAATTAGCAAACTTTATGTAAACTTTTCGCTAGATGAAACTGCTTACTTCTCCAGGAAGTCTGGTATCCAGTATTAGGAACGTATCCCATATTCGGTACAGTTCCCCTACATAATATTATTAGGTAATGCGTAGGTACATAATAATAATTATTTTTAAGCATTAGCTACGCGTTACATTATGGACACGCCACAACGTTCCAGCGCATATATTCTATACACAAAACTGCTTTCGGCTTTTACGGCAGCTAAATAGGGTAGGAAAGTATCGAAATATTAACACTTACTGTAACAATTACAAAGTTAGCCGTCTGAACTGTCAAACCTGTCCATCTCACTATAAAATTTATCACAGCCAAGAGAGGTGCTGTTAAAACATAGCACTTATTGTAACAATTACAACTAACTTATTGTAATTGTTACAATAAGTGCTAATACTTGGATACTTTCCTACCCTAGATAGCGGCCGAAAGCAGTCTTGTGTATAAGAATATATGAGCAGGTGCAATCGAACATAACCGTATTTACGTGGTACAATTTTTCTCTTTTAGTAGGTACCTAATAGTTTCAATGAATAACTTGAAACATTGTATAGCCTTATTATAATAAACTTGCCTAATTATGTACATAGTTCTTAGTGAAAATAATAAAACGCGTTTATTTACGATCAATAAAATAATAAATTCTATGTAATAAGTTAATCAATACTCTGCAACATTTTTGCCTACATCTATTATATATAGGTAGTAGTATGACCAGCGGGTCTATTCTATACACAAGCCTGCTTTCGGTCCGCTACGGCAGCTAAATAGGGTAGAAAAGTATCGAAGTATTAACACTTATTGTAACAATTACAATAAGTTAACCGTCTGAACTGTCTATCACGGTCTAAAATTTACCACAGCCAAGAGAGGTGCTGTTAAAACATAGTACTTATTGTAATAATTATAACTAAATTATTGTAATTGTTACAATAAGTGTTAATAATTAGATACTTTCCTACCCTATTTAGCTGCCGTAGCGGACCGAAAACAGCCTTGTGTATAGAATAGACTAGAGGCAAATAGGATTTGATCGGCGTTCCAAAAAAACCGATTTTTTTTAATTCGTGGCGCGTGTTTTTTAGGTGTACACATGATATAATCTAAATATTTATTGAATATAAAAAAACAATTAGGTACATTGGTAACCATATTGTTAATTGAATATATTTTTAAACACTTTTTAACACAATTTTTATATCAGGCTGATATGTCGTTGATTGCAAATTAATACATGGTGCTGAATCTTCCTTTGTCAACCTATTGAATGTACATGATTTAATATAGAAACAATACTTACACATTAGTACAGGAAAGAAAAAATGGTAAACAACGACATTGTAAGTTTTTAAACAGATATAAAAGTATCAGTCAATTATTTCCATTTCAAAATTTTCTAATTGCATCCAATCAAGAGGGTAATAAAAGAACTTTTCAATATTGAATGTCTGGATAGACGATGACGCCGGTGGCGCCACACAAGGTGTCCCGCGTGAAACGGGTCTAACATCAACAGTCCAGTGTTGCCACAATATACATATACACCAACATGATTTCGCTTTGATATTATATTTTTCCACAATAAACGTTTTAAAATAATATTAAAACATAAAAGAAATTAATTTATTTGGCGTGCCAAGTTGGGTTCGCATGACTTAATAATAATAAAATTGAAGTGTTTGTCTGTGATTTCAAAATATTTGCCTATTGATCTGAGACCTGGCTATTTTTAGGAAAGCTAATTCGAAAATATAGTTTTTGTCTGTGTGATGAAACTTGCACAGTTAAGCTGAGTTGCACAGACTGCATTGTTTAAGCTTACCTCAATAAGTCAAAAGGATCCAAAGTTACAATAGAAAACGTGCCGAAAATAACGCGTTAGGTAAAGTGGTCGAATAGCAGCGGCATAGTGGTGGTGTGAAGTCCGGGTAAAGGGGGGCGCGCTTCGATCCAACCGTTGTCTACCTCTTTAATAATTTTGATCCGCGTAGTATGTACGATAATAAGTATATTATTATGTATATAACGCCAGAATATTATAATTATTATTTAGTATTACTGAATTTTTTAAATTAGAAAAGTACTGGGATGAAAAGGATACTTGCAAACATTGTCATTTATATGAGGAAAAAATCCAATACAACAGAATCCGAAAGAGAGAAAAAATAATTGGCAAGACCTTTACGAAAAGGTTAAATTTAAGTATCGATCCGGTACCATATTTTGTAATTATCTCTATGCAAGGTAAATACTTTGCAATTCAATTAAGTAATTAAAAAAAAGTACTTATTATTATAATTAAAGAAATAATATCTAATAAACATTTATAGTATAATCGCTCAAAATAATTACTGCTAAGGTGGACTTGTTTACGTCGAGGACGTGATCTGGCATCATCGTAAGATGTCATAAATGACAGCTGTGGGCTTAAGGTTTGATACAATAAAATCAATCACTAAACAGGCTGTATACGAGAAACTGGTAGAATTTTCTCGTCTGCAGAAAACCAAGAGGAAATTCCGATCGCTGAGTTCCGCGAAACAATCGCACTAATAAAGCGGAGGACGCACTATTACCAGACCTCAGTGGTAAAGTCTTGTTTCTGACAATTTTTATTATTTTATTAATTGTGTTTTCTAGTTCTATCTACTTAATAAATTGTCACCGCACTACCACATGTGTGTCGAATTTCAAGTCTCTAGGTAAACGGGAAATATACGAACTGACTTTATCAGACTTTTCATAGATTTGTAGTACAAAAAAAAAATATTAATACTGAATAATATACTTACATATACCTACATAAAGTTTTAAGAATACTAGATTCTTGATTATTGAAAAACCTCAAAAACACGTATTAGAAACAATGGACCCAATGGGACTCTAAACGTAAATATATAGAAAGGCGTGAGTTCGAATCTCACTCGATCTAACTTTTTTTTTTCTGATATGAGTGTTCACAAGCATAGTGAACAAAGTCAATTCTGGTTATTTTTTGAGTAAGCTACGTTCAAACTTAATATTTGAGTATTTCTTATTCTAAAAGGGTATGATTTCCCTTACATGCTTACATAATAACTTAAAAACTTCAGAATTGCAATCATACCCTTACGGAAATAGAAATACTCTTAATATTATGTTTGAACCTAGCTTACTCAAAAATAACCAGAATGGACTTAGTTCACTATGCTTGTGAAACACTCATATAATAATAGGTATGTCACTGAGGTTTTTCAATTTTGTTTTTCTACAAAAATAGATATTTAAGAAAACTTTCTTCTATTGAGATGGAACCTAAATTTGAAAGTCAAATAAAAAATACCACTGGTTCATAAATTCTTCACACAAACCATGCAGTAGTTTGGTAAACTGTTTTTGTTGCATAGAATATGGCACTATAAATAGATATACTGCATTACCATGACGTTCAACAGTTTTGGCAGGACACAAAACATAGTCGGAGGAGGGGCGCCGATACAGACTTGAAGCAAGTACTGTTGAAATAGTAACCGCAACAATATTCACATTAGCCCTACCTAATTCCTGCTTTCAAGAAATGAAATTGCACCTGCTCGTATTCTATAACCACAAACTGAAACTTGCTTGCTAGTTTGTGATAGGGAAACCACAGAATATTACACCCTACAGAAGTGTTTCTTCAACACCTTTGTTTTTAAGCGTAACGATATACTTAATGGACATACATAGTTTGAATTTTTTTTAAATGTATTTCAAGATTTATCTGATGAACCAGATTAGAAGGTTTTTAATGTTAGGTATGCAACGGAATTATTTACAATCAAATTTTGGAAATCGATTATTGGCAATGACGTATTAAATGGACAACTCATTTCATATCGGCGAGCACGAGAAATTGTGCACGAAACTTATTCACAGATGTATAGGTAGACATCACGTGATCATATGACGTTGCATTTCCATTATACGATATCAAGCTTCGAGAATTTAGAGTAATATAGCCTTTATTGTAACGGCGTATTAATGTCATCGCGTTAGAATTCTCGGGTTACTTACGTCTTCCGGAGATTCAGCGAAACGCTTCCAGGCATTCAGCGAAACGATTCCAGACGCAAACTGGGAATTCTGCCCTTAATTAATAACTTTAAATATTTTTGTAACTCGTTATTTTTATTATTATTCTTTTTGTTGTGTGTATAATAAATACATGCCTTTTATCAATTAATAACACAGTTTCGAAGTATGAATACAGAAGAAAGTAGGTACCTATGATAATAATACAAGAGAACGGAGGTAGATAAATATAACAAAAAAAAATAGTCAAACACAATTAAATTTTTATTGAACGCCATTTATTCGAGATAAAAACAAGTTATAAAAATATATTATTATTGTATGTTTGACGTATGTATCTTCGTACATTTATTTTCAAACAGGCGATACCAGTTTCATCATTACGACATTTTCAACTGAAAGTTGATCCGTGGAAAATGTTATAACAACGATACCCGTATATTATCAAATCATGGTAATGATCAGTGGCGATTCTCCCTTGAGAGCGTTGGAGCGGTGCACACCCACCCACTCAATTTATGCGAAAAGACTTTTTTTAAATGAGTATTTAATTTATATTTGATTAATTAAAAGTGTTCTGATCTATTACCGTAGTCATTAATTCATATACAAAAACAAATTCTAATATGTGTTTTTAACCGGCTATTTTAAATAATAATATTATATGTTGATGTGAGCGATATTCGCCATCGCTCGACCAAAGCGCCCAGTAATCTAATTTCGATTTCTTTGCAATGAGAAAGAGCGTCGTCTGGCGCGTGGAACAGCAATACGTAAATATTTTTTCTACGTGCTCGGGAGCGACAGTTCAAGTCGCTCTCGGCCCGAACGCAGATTCATCGGTTTTAAAACAATACAGCCCGTATCACACGTACAATTATTGTATGACAATTTTTATTCAATATTATTATAAAAATAAATTCTTTTCACAGTACGCATTTAAATTTCTGCACATGTTGACAACATTTCTCAAATTTAGGCGAAGTACAATTTAAAAATAAACTTCAAGTTTTTTTTCAGTTTGATAACTAAATTCACAATGTTTATCAATTATGATATCTCTTCAAACTAGCTCTGTAATACGTCTTGAGATAAAAATAAACTCAAAAATGAATTGTCTGTTATTTACAGCTTGGATAATTTTTATAATGCTGATGGCGCCTCAGCATTATAAAACATTTTAATCGAAAAAAATCTCATTGACACATTTACGGAAACGGTTTTACTATTAAATTTAATTTTTACTATTCCGATGACATCAGTGGAAAGCGAAAGATGTTTTTTCACACTCAAACGGATCAAGTGTTTTAGTAGAAACACCATCGCGCAATCAAGATTGAACGCATTATGTATGCTCAGTATCGAAAAAAGAATGATACAAGAGATTCCTGACTTCAACAAACGCGTAATTGAAAAATTTGTGTCGATGAAAAAC
This sequence comes from Rhyacophila brunnea, assembly GCF_057557595.1. Lineage (NCBI taxonomy): Eukaryota > Metazoa > Arthropoda > Insecta > Trichoptera > Rhyacophilidae > Rhyacophila > Rhyacophila brunnea. Next base: position 29,238,640 of record NW_028233350.1, read on the forward strand.
AGAAGAATGGATTTCTCATACAAATGAACAATAAATCCCGGTCACTGCCAGATACGAGATATTTCGGTACTACTAATAATTCGGTCAAAACAAAATAGTTTGTGTTAAAGTTTAAGATCCATTTTTTTTTCAAGAAAAACTGTTTTTAGAGGTACAACAAATAATAAATAGTGAGTTATTTATTATTTCTTTTAAATGTACTAAATTAAAAAAACCAATAGTTTTTTTTTTTGATTTTTTGGTGAAGTTTTGATGAAGGCAAATGCCTTTTTACGGCAGTCAAAAGGTGAAAAAAGTGAACTCCCAGTAAAATAACTCACCGGTCGCCACTGGTAATGATAACAATGGTATTGTTAATTTAATTATTATGACATAAACAATGAAAACAAAAAATATCAAGAAACAAGTTATAAAAAATACACGATAAGCAGACCAAACGTTGCTTAGGGGCGCCAGATTAAACAATAACATATTATGATGGTTATTGAATTGCAATATAATAATTTGGTATAATTTGAAGCGGCGTTTAATAAGAATATTTTGAAACTGAAAATTGATCCGTTGAAAATGTTTTAATGACAAAACCAGTATCAGTTTATTGGAGAAAATATTATTTCAGCATGAAAATGATAACAATTCTATTACTATTTATTTAAATATTATAGAATCACAACAAGAAATGACAATAAAATCAAGAATGAAGTTATAAAAAATACACGATTAACGTTATATTATAGGTGCATGTTTTAATAATTCAGAGAGCAAGCAAACAGAGAAAACAACAGAAAGTAAATAGAAATATTCATAAAAAGTAAATGGAGCACATGATATGAGATTATTATCTTTTGTTAATCGACGAAGTCCATTCCTTGTCGTGATGAAATGTTTTCTATCAAAATGATCAGAACATATTACACATTCATCCGATGGTGTCCAACATGGATCGCATCTTAATACTCTAAGTATATATGTCCAATGTAATCGCCTTTCTGCTTTGCGAGGAACTCTAAAATTTAATGAGAGATAATAATGACAATAAAACCGCTAAATCCATTGACATAATACTACTATTCTCCCTTCTTCATTATTTCACTTTTTAATTTGTAGCGATTCAATTATAAAAATATATACTTCACAATACATTTATCGATTTCGCGACAAAAAGTATTTTAAATTAAACAAACGATGTCAAAAAATATTTTTAATTACGTATAATAAATTGAAAATAATATTACCAGTCCGTTCATGCAAATCAATTAGCTGAAGTACGGTGCAAACAGTACGACCATATTTGAAAAATTGAAGGAATATATACCTTACTGTCATTACAATACGGACCAAATTTATAAATCACCATTTGTGCGTTGAGCCCTTATAGGAACGGAGAAATCATCGCTGCCTGCGTAAAAATGTTCGGCCATTTCTGTCAAATTGTTCTGTCATTGAATTGCATCGATATTTTGTATGGGCAGACCCAGCGGTGTCGCCAGACCGCTTGCAAGCGGAATGTTCATTTGAGCGAAGGATACCGATATTAAAATATGAATTTCGCCATCCGGCAGACCCGACACAAAGTGAGTGTCATTTTATTTTCCACATGATTCGTCCATATAAATGTCATTGATTATTGGTACCTATATGTGTACCTAAAAAAACATGTTTTTGGGTGCCGAGCTAAACATGACCAATAAAACAAAGTACCTAATGTACTTAGTTATGTATAAGAACTATTTTGACGTTAACCAGTTAACCCCTTCACAACGTCATCAATTCAGCTGCCTGTAATACCTTATATGGCCGGTCTGCTCTTTTAAACATGCATTGCAGACATCGGGGTAAAAAGATTGCAGACACTGCCCCTGGTGTGCGAACCATTTCCAACAATGTAAAGAATAATTACCTGCAGCTAATCTCAATGGGATAATAAACAATTATCTCAGGTAGTTTACCAAGGCATTCAACACGAAGACATGCTACAATAATAAAAGTAATTTGAGCAAGTAACATAAGCTAACTTCGCAGTCAATCAATAGTTATTCGCACTGTCGTGGTAACGTCCATCAGTAAATCTCGGAAAAATTCGCGAGCAAACACGGCGAAGTATCAGCTGGTTAGTAGATAAGTATAAAACAATAACAAATTATTTATTTATTAATTGTTCACAGGAAAATAACTGTTTAACAAAAAGTACACGCAACATTACAAAAAAATATACTTCGTCAAGTGACAATACATCAGTTAGCTCATCGCCAAGTGATTTAGTTCGGTAGTTAAAAATTCAACACGATACCAAAATCCAAAACGGGGAATTTATTCCCAGACTGTGTTTTTTATTATTTGTATGATAGGTTCATTCATCCAAAACTTTTCGTCGACTACAAGTGAATAACACTTATTCAATAAAACCATTTTGAAAAATAAATTGACGTCCGAAATATCTCAAATCTACTTACATATTACTTTTGTGTAATGAAGCATGAGACAATATTATAATATACCTACTGAAATAATTTAGAAAATTAATTACAGGGGCTATCGATGTGATCTACTTCAGAGCTATCGCAATTCTGGCCAACACCCGGTGCACTGCAAAGTAATAATCTAGGTTCTACGTTGCTCTATAATACCTAATAAATATAGTAAGACAATTAAATTCAAAATGATAGTGGTACTGTTGTGTGTTGTGTTAATCCTGTTGATTTCGCGGAAACTCTGGACAAAATACAAGGACATGCTGGCGCTTGCCAGGCAGCTTCCCGGGCCAAAAGCCTGGCCAATAATTGGGAATATGCTGATGTTTGCTGTGCCACAAAAGGGTAAGTGCCATTATTGTGAATATGCATAATTCATAGGCTGGCCCGTATTATATCTTGCTGCACGCATATTATATTCGTATATTTATTATAAAGGAGTTTTGGTTTTTAAACCATAAAAATCACAAATATTGACTTATCTGGTTAGGTACATGTAAATTGTACGTAAAATATTTCACCGTGGCACAGTTCGCCGTGAGCTTTCTTATCGGAAACCAATTTTATTAGATTCCATATGAACATTAATTCAATTTTCATAGCTGATTTTGGCAAAATTCATGAATTCAAGAATGAAAACCTAACCTAACAAATAATCTAGTATTCGGCGATTTTCAAAATTTGTTTTATCCTGGCTTCCTGTAAAGTGTAAACCGACAAGAACCATGTTTTATTTAGACATGAATTTTATGTAAGCACTATACTACCCAAAGAGGTTGGACAGTCTTTCATATATTGCCATTATTTCCGATACATTTCTACTGATACTGCATACGTACTAGTTTCCGGACACGGACGTATCTATTATCAGTAGTCAGTAAATAAATATTTGGTTAAATCGACAGGTTGGATAACTATTATTAAGAAATATTTTATATGTAAAGTAAAACAAATATGACCACATTGTAAATACGTCACCGTCCCTTTGCCCATTTCATTCGCGCTTGCCTAAATATACCTATGTAATATCGTCACTGTTCTGGCAGAAGACACTAATTCGAAAAAATGACATATTGAGTTAGTTATACCAAAATGTTCCTTATTTCAAACTTTACCGTCTGGAAACCTTCTTAATAAATAAACAGTCTTTATTTTAATCCTTTTTATGATTACTTAATATACTCACATGATAGACCATTTCAAACATTTTAACAACTTCAAAGTCAAATTACTCAAAACTAGTATTCTCCAGTTAGTGTGTTCTGCCAGAGCAGAGACGATATAATGTAAGCGTAAGACGATGTAAATACGAAATAGGATGTAAATTTTTTTGATAAATTCAGAAATTAAGGATTTAAAAAAGAAGTTTCAAGGGGGCCCTATATTTGAAACACGTGGCGACCACAGGATTTCTATAGAATGTCTTGTCGATGATGTTATAAGCACCTGTCTACCGAATGTCCAGTATTTTGGTATTCGGGAAAAACACAGTTTAAAGATAAATATATTATAACGCCTCAAGTGAATACAGGATTACTAATAATTCGACCTTATGTGGTAGATAATTTTGAATGGAAACTTTTTAATGAAAATAATTGTATTTATATTCATACTACACGCGTGGCTAGTAAACGCGACACGACAGATTCATTGTTCTAAATCTAAAAAGATGTGTTCATAAAATAAATAATTGAACGTAGTTTAGTTATGGCTTAATGCTTGGCCATTATGTCAGAACTTGACAAGACGTCAATAAAATTGTCTATGATTGCCGTATTTATATATTAGATATGTACCTATTATATTCTTTATGCATATCGATATAGGTACGAGATAAAAGTTTCAGTACAGCTGTTCTAAAATGAAGGGCACAACTAGCAAATGATGCCTAAATTTAAATGAAAATGTTGCATCGTACAATTCATATTATTAAAAACTATTGGCCATGGAATATTATAATATGATTCTAAAATCTAAAAATTTCAAAATAATAACATAATATAAACAATCATTAAGTAAATATCTACATAGGGTGTATTGTATTCCGAGATTGCATGCTGCTGTAGAACATATTACCTATATATTATGTCAAATCAGTAGATACTTATCTAATCATCTCTTTAACAAAAAAATATTTACAATAAAATTTTGAAATTATCATACTATTCCCAACAGGTAAGATAAATAATGATTTACGTTGTTAGACAATAGTTTCAAGCAGGTGTTGGCATCCTATTCAGACGTATATAGTTATAGACCACATAAGCATATAGTTTTGATGTTAGGGCCGCAAGTATTTTATATGAATATTGAGGTAGAAACTGACTTTTTGTGTTTGTGAACCATTGTTAGTATGACAAACCAATTAAAGTTCACAAAAATGATCGCCAACCGATGGGTTAAAGAAAAAACGATATCGTATAATCCCTAACACGTATTTAAAGCCCCGTTATAAATTATTTGCACATACTTATAAACGATTTTTACATATTCTTACTTACAGAGCTTCTCAGTGAATTCTATCGAGTCCATTCACAGTACGATTCGCCTGTGCGGTATTGGTTGGGACCACAACTCCACGTGTGCATTGATAAACCTGACGACATTCAGGTGAGCCCATTTAATTCAAAATTATGTATTTACATATTGTAGTGAACCTAACAAATTTCATATTCAAGACGTTCGCAGCATGATATGGGGGGGAAACAAAGAAATAGTAGCAGTATTAGAAGAGTAAATACAAAAATTATAAACTAGGTACTTACATGGAAGTACACCGAATGAGCTAAGGCCTCGTCCAGATGGCGCGATTTGACTCGCGCGTTCTCCATGTATATGTGACTTCATTGAGCCGTCCACACGCACTCACGGCGTGACGTCTGTCGCACGACAAGCGCAAGAGAATACGAGACTTTCGACGATCCCAAAATGAATTACGACCGCCTTGCGCCCGAGCGCGAGTTTTTATGGCTACTCCAAAATAAATTACGTCTACGAAGTGCTGAGAAGACATATTGCAAGTTATCGCGAAATATAAAATCTCATAGAAACCCGATTATCACAATGGAGTTGTCGGGTTTTTTTCTTGCACTCGCGTTTGTTTCTTATGTCGATTCAAAAATGAATTACATCACCTAGTTTGTTCACTGCCAATTAATGGAACACGCTATATGGACGAGGACACGCGCCATCTGGATGAGGTGTTAGTAGACCTTATTTTAGGAATTTATAAAACAACGTCCACTTATAATACCTACTGTTCATTTTTATAAGTTCATTTAGCTCTGCCTAACCAAACTATAATAGATTAAAAATATTATCCTATCTATAAAATATTCATATTTATGTATGATTTAATTGCATAATTTTAGATATTTTATAGACTAGTATTTTTTGACTATTATCTATTATGGTTTGGTTTTCGCATGGTTTAATTGAATTTAAAAAACTAACCAACACCATCTGTAAATAAATTGTAGTCTTATGTCAATGAAAACAAATACGTATGACTGACAAAGTTTAGTGTGCACCATTTATGGCAGATCTTAACTGCCTACCTCCAGCCTTCGCCACTAGTAAGTATATATTATATTTAAACAAAAAATACTGATTTATTTATAAACATGGTCTACGGTGGTGGTACGGAGACAAGTTTCTTAGCAGATGTATGTTACTTCGTAATTTGGGTATCACCATTCTTAAATAATTCCGCCAGTCAGCTGGATTGTCTCGTAAATCGTTGGTAAATTTATATGCGAGTGTATGTTTCTTCTCAATCGCCATTGTTTGGTCCACTTGCATCTGTAGGATTTATTTCTCTTTTTTTAACCAATAAACAATAGAAAAACACTTGTGACAAAAACAAATTGTCACTTGACGACATTGCTGCGATTCCGAAAAACAATGTTTTCACGACGGCGACTTCTGACGTAATGAAGTTTGCGCAGTTTTACTTTACGCGAGAGTGTTCCGTTTTTATGCACAGGCAAGTCGCTGCCGTGTGGCCGGCGCATTAGGTAAGCGCGTTCGGCTCAAACTTAACTCAAACGTATAACCAAAAAAAGACTTTTTCTACTAACATTTTTACACACGGTTATACGTTTGAGTTGCGCGCGCCTTTCAACGCTTCGCCGACTTCACCCACGTAAGACGCCCCGTAATACTTCCGAGAATGGCAGAATTCTAATTTACACCGAAAAAATATCTATGCGTTTAAGAATAATGCAGGTACTTACATAACCATCGAAAACAATTCAATTTCCAGACTAAGCTACATATTTAAAAAATGTTTTTGGGATAATAACGCTTTTCATGGAGTAGTAGGTAATATCTATCATTTATTTATTCATCCTAAAATGGGATTAATTCGCATTAATGTTATACTATTATGATTTATTTCACACTGAAGACACGAACTTTAAAGATATTATAAAACTTAAATTACCAATCCACATAAATTAACAAGAATTACGTACAATTTTGTTAACATATTATGTCTTAAGACCTTTTTGTTAAATAGCAATAATTGTAAGATAAATAATTAAAGGTAATATTTTTATTAAGCATCAGTTTAAGAGGATACACGAATAAAACACAAAAATGCAATGTTTAGGACACTTGTTTTTACGATAAACATCTTTGACTAAAATAAAATATGATCCGAAAGATAGAAAATATTATTATGCATATATATATATTTGTTTATAATATGTATATCATGTAATAGTTTTATTTTATTCGAAGGCGGCTTTGGAGAGTCCCATGGCAGCGAACAAGGGCGACGTCTACAACATAATCGCAGAATGCATTGGATTCGGACTTATTCAATCAAACGGTAAGATACCGACGTATATAAATATTAAAATAGTACATAATATATTATATTATGTTGAAAGTACTATAAAGATAAGCGAATTTCATCGGTCGCATCATAATATTTGAGATTGAATAGATGAACCCAATATACGGAGTAGGCACCAGATAAAGATACAATGTTTAGATGTGCTAGTGTGCTGGATTGCGAAGATTATGTATCTTAAAAAAAATAGTATGTGAGGAGTTCATACCAGAAAAGAGGCCACGATCACAAGTACGGGAGGTCATTGTTAGGTATGCTCGATAGTGAATTCCATTTTATTCGTTTTTAAGTGCTACCTGGCAATAAAACCATAAATTGGCAACGGCGGTGGGAAATTGTGGAAATTAATACATCAAAATGTCGGTAACATTACCATAATTATATTACAATAATATGTTCTTACACGATACATAGATTATTATAAAACATAAATAATGCATCAAATGATTCTATCAAGTTTGAGTCTACATAACAAGGAAAAACTTCTAACTTTATTACTGCAATTATTATTCATTAAACTGTTTAACGCGAGTTTCACACAAATTAAAAATGCAACATTTATTTTATTGCTTTAGGTATAATAATTAATCAACTGCAGCGATTACTTCTAGTAATTAACTTAATTTACTATAAAATACATCATCATTACGATGTAATTAAGATACAACTCCGTAAATAATTAACTGGCATGACAAGTAGAAACAGAATTCGATTGTGAGTAATAGTTTTCACGTGGGTTTGGTTTGCATGGCTTGACCCCTGTGCAATTACTGTTAGAAATGGAACGATTGTATCACGTATAATAAGGCTATGGGTGAGTGGGCATCGAAGGCTCAAGACTCTTGAAAACGCAATAGGTCCTTAACTGTGGCATTTTATCTCACGATATCACGACGTAATTAATCAACGAATCGTTCAGACATCAATTATTAATGGTTAATCTCACGTACACATTAATTAATATTGTAATTTATTTATTGCAATTTGCAATCCGAAATAAAATGTAATAAAATAATACGAGTGTATTCACTACTCATTCATTATCCTTTCATTTAAGCAAGCAATAATTAAACAAGTCAATTAAAATTATATTTAGAATGGTTATGATTCAATTGAAAATTATTCATTAAGTAGGTACATATTATACATTATCGTGAATCCATGATTGATGACACAGGTAAGACAAATCTTGTATCGAAAGGAAACAACTTAAGATTTTTTTTATAAACAGACCTGCATAATTAGAATACCGACATATTCATATAGGAAAGAAAGCCGTCACTTCCTTTTAATATTGGTATAACATAATAGTATAGGCATAATAATACATAACTGTGAATCCGCTGGAGGATCTTCCTGGCTTTGGGGTTCTACGCAAATATAACGCGTCTGAACAGTTCTTCCAGCTGTGCCTACCTTACAGTATTACACGATGTAGGCGTTTCACACGGGACACCTGTGTCCAGCAACCGGTGTGTTGAGATTCCGCATTTACATATAAATGAACGCGACACTCATGTGTCCTCATCTGAACGCGTCCATTCAGTTATGTGTAAATGCAGCCGCTCGACACACCGGTGGGTTGAAACGGATGTCTCGTGTGAAACGCTTACATCGTGTAATACCGTGAAATCGGAAAGGGTGGACGCGTTCGTTGAGCAGCGTACGCAACTCAAACGTATAACCGTATAACCAATCCTATCCACGACACCGTTTTGGAAAATTATAAAAATATAATGTTTATAATTTTCGTGCCGAGACTCAGTAGGTTGATATAATATGAACCTCTACAGAGTAGCGGTTATCATAATAAGGGGATTCTTTACAATATATAGATGTTAGTCATTTACCCAATGACTCGACCCACCAAGAGTCCATGGTTTAGTTTAGACTTTAGAGTTTAAAAAAAGCACACGTGTCCATTTGATTCAGCGGTGTAATTCGAATCACGAATCTCGAATAAGATGTAAGTGTTCGGCCCACTTCTTCACTGCGGACGCACCAAAATTAATCATCAATATTATATTACACGTAGGACAACGGCACAAGATCCACCGCAAAGTGATGGCCCTGCCGCTGAGGTCTCGCACACTCAGCAACCAAATGGAGAAGTTCGACTGGCATTCGAGGGTGTGCGCGGAGGCGATAGCCCCCCACGCAGGGGGCGCGCCATTTAACATCGTCCACAACATCGAAGATGGATGCATGAACATGGTTTGCGGTAAAATGAACATTTTTTGCAACCAACTTTACTTTGGACAATAACAATTTACGTGTATTTTCATCGCAACCTTTACACTCCTAAATTAATAAAAAATTAGCAAACTTTAAAAAAAATCCAGTTACACGCAGCGTCCAAGTAAACATTATAATTAAATTACGTTAACATAATATTTTCTCTACTATTCTTGGACAATAACAATTTATATGTATTTTCATCGCAACCTTTGCACTCCTAAAATAATAAAAAATAGCAAACTTTAACAAAAATCCAGAGCCACATGCAGCGTACAACGTATAATAATTAAATAATGTTAACACATTTTCTCCACTATTCGTGCAATTAATTTGTTGTAATTCACTATCACAATACAATTAATGTAAATTGTTGAAATAAAAAATGCATACTTTAAAAAAAATCTGTCATAATATTAGTGGCCCATATCATTTTTCATGCTTTCATTCTTACCATGATTTGGTTGCCTATCCATCTTTCGTCTTTTCATTCTAGATAAATCTTTTCTGTCGACTATCCATCGAATAGATACATTAATAAATACCACAATAGATTACCTACCGACATTTTTTAAAGAGTCAGAATTAGCCGATAGCTACCGAAAACTTGCGACTACAACTCCAAAAAAAATACTATAAACCACCACTTTGAAATAATTCCATCAACCAAATTTATATCTCTCATTTTTAAATAATATAACACAGTTGTCTACTGCGCATTTCAATATTTACTACTAATCTGTCATTTCATCACATAGATAGGAACACAAACATTATAAATTAGTTTTTATAAAATATTTAACAATATTGTATGTTGTATTTCAAAGTACGAAAAAACCCCATGACTCCCTCAAACAGCGACAGTTTTGTATTTGACTCTTGCGCGAATGTGAAGCTCAATATTATTCTAATATCACTCATAAGCAATATTGAATGTGTTTAATTATATTTCAGATATAATCATGGACGTGAAAATTCACCCTAACAGTCCAGAATGTGTTAATTTAAAAAGAGACATTCACAGGTAAAGACAACTGACTTAATTAATAGTCACGTCACGTAAAGTTACGTTATAAAATATTTTATTGTACAGAATGACATGTGGACTATAATACATTTTCAGGGTATACAAGACAATCGCAGACCGAATCTACAAAGTGTGGCTGCATCCATTCTTTATTTATGGGCTCACCGAGGGCTACAAAATCCAACAGGACGGCATGTCCATGTTCAACTTCTTCCTGGACGGAGTCATTGCCAAGAAAAAGAGTGATCTGGTACTCAAGAAAACGAAAGCAGACATTGACGGTAGGAATAGTCTGACTAAATCTAGTTTTTCTCATTATGCTTATTTTATGTACGCTTCCTGAGTGAGAAACCCCACAGGTGGCGTCGTGGCAAGGTGTGGAACGAGGAGTTTACTAGGCATTGCTTAAGACGGTACTTCAATGAAACGGCAAATAATTTTCAACTATAGGTGCGACGAAATTCTGGACTCGCCGGCCATCGCAGAGCGAACGTCGAGCTGTGAACATGTCAATTTGTTTCGTGATGGCGACGGGGGTATTAATTCTTAAATCGTGTAAAGATGACTAAAAAACGTTACCCATTTACTTGAAAAAGAAAACATGTCAATGAATATATTATTATTGTCTAATAGAACAATAAACAGAACATTAAATGGACGCATGTTGGATTTATATGACAAATTATAATTCGTTCGGCACGCGTCATTTGCACAATCCGCGCATCGCCTAGGCACGACCTTTTTAGACCATGCCTCAACTGAGGTATAGCCTTAACGTACACTACACTACCCGTGTAGTAAGTAGTGCAATATATCGACGAAATATATTTTTAATTTTTATCTGGAAACTGACCATGAAGAATCGATCAGCCAATGTTTGGTTTAAGGCGATGTCTTAAACCTACCAGAGGCACCTAGCGGAAAAATACGAAGCTTGCAATTTGAGACATTTTTTTGATAATTTACAATTTCAATAAATTTACATCTACACTAAAAATAAGGGATTACATTCTTGCAAATTTTATATCAAAACGTGACAATTTGTATCGATATAATATATCGTCGTCAAAGAAATTTTAAATAGAATCGATTTAGTCAAAGTTATGGGATATAGAAGTAAAGGTCGAAGGAATGTATTTATTGCTGTAGAAAATGATGTTTCCATTATTTGTAAAGACGATATTATTAAAATTTTACCCGACCCTGAAATAATTAACCATGATATAAATACGGTTGTGTATCAGCACACTGATATCAAAAAAGTTTACATTATTTGATTCTAAGTTTTATTGGTTATTTTGTATTGTAATTTTGGTCTCGTATAAAAATGTTCCTAGTTATTTGTTGTTTACCCTGTACTATTTTGATAACATGATGAATAAATGCTATAATGCATATCATCTCTGTTCTGGCAGAACACACTAACTGGAGAATACTAGTTTTGAGTAATTTGACTTTGAAGTTGTTAAAATGTTTGAAATGGTCTATCATGTGAGTTTATTAAGTAATCGTAAAAAGGATGACTTTAAAATAAAGATTGTTTATTTATTAAGAAGGTTTCCAGATGGTAAAGTTAGAAATAAGGAACATTTTGGTATAACTAACTCAATATGTAATTTTTTCGAATTAGTTCTTCTGCCAGAACAGTTACGATATTATCTATACATTTTTTTGATTGAGAATACGTTCTCATATTTTTATTTTATTGACTAACTCACGGGGTAACATTTATACCCTAAGCAGTCACCCCACTGTAACTTACAAGGTATCCATGGAAATAAGCCGAACCGAATGGTTTATGACGGTCTCACCTTACGCCGAAACCGTTTATTGCCGTAATAAAACTTGTCGAGTGTTCACCCACTTATCTGCGGATTTGTATATACGGGTGCCGCCGTGTTCCATTATGCTCCATTCAAATAACGGTGTTTGAACATGCGCGTCTATTTGAAACAAGTATTCCTTATATTAAAACAGAAAAATATTTTTTCTCTATGGTCAGTTTTTGATGTCTATGGGCACTTAACTGTCAAATAAATGACAATTTTTCACATTTTGCCGCTAGATATCCCTAGTGGTCCATATATTTTGAACTCGCTATTACATTTACTTTCATATTATTTCTTTTATTTTTCGATTAATACTACATTATGGCCGGATAATCCGAATGCCGAATAAACGTTATTGAATAAATAATCATTACAATATAAACAAATGAAAGTAAATGGTTATCGTGATAGTATACCTACCTACCATATAATTATTATGCATAAATCGATTCCAGCATAATCATGTGAATTGAGTTGTTCAAAATATTATATTACTTGTATTTATTTGATTTCATGAATCTGCGTCTGATTAAAAATATTTGCCATGAACGTTTTCTTTTTCGAAATTAATTCATCGCGACAATTCTATAAGTATATTATTTAAATTTTGTTAGTTTCGGTCAATATATTTGCGTTTTGGCAGCATTACTCTTATACACTAAACTGAATATACAATATAGTAGTACTTAGTAATGAAAAAATAACATTAAATTAATTTTCGAAAAACATTTAACGTGTATTCTAATACCGAAAATACCGCTATTTCGGTATCGATAAATAATTGAATACCAGTTTTGAAATACCGATACTGCAATCCCTATATGGACACATCAATATATATTGTTTGAATTTCCAGATGAAAATGACAACCAAACTTCATTGGAATTCTTGCTGACATATCTGGACAGTAATGGCGAAAAATTATTCTCCGATCTTGAAATAAAAGAAGAGTTGGCAACACTATTCACAGCGGTAAGATATCGTTGTTTTACCCTTCTGTCCATCGACTACTAAAAATCGATTTGAGTTTATATTCCATAATAAAATAAATAGATTGGTAAGACAATTTTACAAACCCATTCTTCCAGCTTAGCCAATTTATGTGAGATTGGGATTATGGAACAAGTTAACCGATGTATTACTGGCAATCAACTGACACATTGCGATATGCTTTGTAACAAAGTATGCGTGAAGCCGATCGGTTGCAAAGAAACCTTTATAATTCATACAACTAAAAATAATTTTACTTTTTACAATCAGTCCGAGGACACGACAATGACCATCACCAGTTTCGTGGTTTTGATGTTGGCCATGCATCCGGACATCCAACAGAAGGTGTATGAAGAGCAAGAAGGCATATACGGCAAAAACGCAGACCCGGAGATCGCTTTGCAGGCCAACCACCTCAATGACATGACTTACCTCCACATGGTAATTTTGGAAGTGCTGAGAATGTATCCCATCGCACCTGTCATGACGAGGAAAGTCATCGGGGACTTTAAATTGGGTAAGTAATAGGGATGTAGGTACCGACACCACCATTGCTTTCCCAATAAAACAACTGACTGAGTTTGTACATACATTAGAAATGGAAACTGTTAATCCGCCAAAACTATGAGGTAATTCCTAATAAAAGAAATGACCCATTAAAAGTTCTATTACGATTGCTTTACAATTTAGTAACCATACTATGTATGCAGAAGACATTGGGCATGAACAAATAATAAATATTAAAATATTGTTTTTCAAAGGCGAGGTGACGATTCCGAAAGACACCAACATCATGATATACGGATACTACACCCACCGCGATCCCAAGTACTGGCCGGAACCCGACAAGTTTGACCCTATGCGCTTCACCCCGGAAGAGAAAGCCAAAAGACATCCATATGCTTTTATCCCATTCAGTGGCGGACTCCGCGGATGCATTGGTAAGAAAAACACCAGCACCGAAAAAGTCAGGTGCACACATAAAACCTCACTTTGAAGACATTGACTTTATACAAATCTTATAAAAATCTTAATATTTAAATCGACACATTAACAGAGAATAGGTCAAAAATGTGAATGAACAATGTACATAGAAATTGACCAAGTAGGTACATACAATATACATTGTATTTGTATATGGAAATATACAAGCAAACACCTGCAGACATGTCAGCAGAAAAATGTTGTAAAGATATTAACACAAATTTGGAACATGTACCCTCATTGCAATGCAAAAGTAAATTTTTTTACAATATTCATCTGATTTCTGTGTAGGTATTTGTAAAAAAGAAATTTGTGTGAGCAGACCCAGATGCTAGGAGGAAGATCGTTTACGAAGGCACGCTTTTATTCATATGTATTTCATAAACACCTATACATATAGTGAGAAAACATCTTCTTGGCTACGTGTTAAATCTGTGAACTAACATGCTCCGCCCATTTTTAACCGCACTTCCATTATAAACTAACAAGCTCCTCCCATTTAGTATACAACGGCGGCTAGAAGCGTAGCCAAGAAAATGTTTTCGCACAGTAGTTGCCATGCCGACAAGTTCTTGAAAATAATATTATAATTTCAAAGCATTGGTCGCTCTTGGTAACAATTGCAAGATTTTTAAGGAAAGCTCTCCTTCCCTCCCTCTGTGAGACCATGTTAAGTCTGTCATGTTTGCAACCTCTTTTTCTCCACCTATCCTCAATGTTTTCCCTCATTATGAACACATATTGAAGAGCCAACTTTTATTTCTTCCAGAATGGAAACCTCCATCCTTCCAAAGAAAGTTGCCCAGCACCACATTACAAATGCAATACATAATCCAATATTCTAATACCTTTAATACCCATTTTTTTCAGGTCAATTGTATGCTCTCATGGCAATGAAAAGCATCATAAGTCACATTATCAGAAGATACACCCTTCATTCCGATTGGACCATGGACAATATCCAGATAGAGACAGACGTCTCCGTGAGATCCACCAACGGTTACATGGTGAAAATTAAAAACCGACCACACCTCATTAAAAATGGGAAATCAAAGTAAAACTATAAGTGTTAAGCCATAGTGATTTGGCGGGCGCGGCGTCTTGCGAAACTCAAACGTGCAACCGTGTGTATTATGCCCCAAAAAAGACTCTGTCTACGAACATTTCACACACGGTTATACATTTGAGTTGCGCAAGACGCTGCCGTCCCGCACCAGCCAAACCACTACGACTGAGCACTAAAGATCAACCGTTGATTGTGACTTGAAATATAAATCGAACCAAAATTAGTTATTCAAATATTTTCTTTCTCTTATATCATGTATGTATATGAAAATAAAAAAACTATATATAATCACATACCAGTTTGATAATTATTTTCTAAGTACTAATTATTGAGATATTGTTTTTTAAAGTTTCCCCATGAATATAACCAAACCCTTCCATGGTAAGCCGATATCTTGCATATTATATATGTGTAGCTTCAAATCAATAAAAATTTAATGTGTTTGATTTTAGCTACTAATAAGGACATCTTTATATTGATTTGGTCTATATTAGTAATAATAAAACTAAGTTAATATAATTAGCATTTATAAACTGTTATCTACCTAAATACTTGATATCTTCCGACTTTAAACAAACCTAGACTTAAAATGATACGGTGTGGCAGGGCGTGCCATGTATTTTATATGAGAATTCATTTTCCATGTGGGAAATGAAAAACTTTCATATGATTATAGGTTGACTTCTATATAGTGGCTCACACGTCATCACGGCTATAAAAAACCCCCGCTCTCTCATACAGACTTCTGTGCACTCTATGCCCATGATGGCCGCGGGGCTTAAGCGTCGGCCTACAACGCCGTGGGTCCCAGGTTCGAATCCTAATCTAATAGGTTGAGCAAGTGGCTGACATCCATTTCTCATAAAAACAAAATCTGTTAATACAAACCTCTACTCTGTGAAGGCCCATATGATCTTATCAGGATCGGACATGGTCGAAAAAAAAAAACTATGCCCACCTGCATAGAGTGCGCTAACAAGTTGGCCACTATATAGAAGCATTTTGTAATTTTATATTATGCAGATCCATGTACAACTGAGATAAATTTATCAAGTAACAAAACATTTTCTGTATTAGCAAATAATTTCATCATTATAAAAAATTAACCATAAAAAACCATTCCATTGTATGTTGAATTTGTGTGTAATTATTTTTAAATCCTCTACCAAAACTATGTACATAATATATTTAATTATATGTACTATGAAAGCAATATTACGTTATTCCCTCAATTGTTCAAATTAGATACCTAACAAAATACCAACAGTAAAACGTTGATTATCTGAATTTTTAAATATGGTGGTTCCGCGTGGAAGATACCATCTCTTCCCATGCCCTAATAGGTGGGGTGAATATGAATATTGTCTATGGTCGTTATCACCAGCAGTGTTAATATCACTTTTGTCGCGTCAGCTTGTCTCGCTTGGCCCCCCTCCCACTCTTTCCTGTTATGTACTATAAAACCTTATTTACAATGTGGTACCATAAGCTTGATATGACTGACATGGATAAATACAGTAAAACCTCGTTAGTAAAAACACTGATAATTCGAAAATCGCCGTAATTCAAAATTTTCGCGAAAAAAAAGTCCCTTGAACATTATTTTCATATAAAACCATACCTTTAACTCGAATTTTGTAATTTGAAATGATTTCAGAGTCCTGGCATACAAAAATATTCAATAAAACGAAAAATGTGTTAATTAGAAAAATAAAAAATATTTCGTATTTTTCTATAATTCTAGCTACTTGGTAACTTCAATTTATGGATTAATGACACATGGTATTTGCACAGATTTTAATTTGAAAGAATTGTATCGGAAATTTGGTAGGCATATCTATGATCGGAAACGAAATTAATGAAAATCAAAACAAAAAAAAAAATTCTCCCATACATTTCATATTTCGTAATTCAATTTCTTTTCGATTTTCGGTCCCATGGAATTCGTATTAACAAGGTTTTATGTAGTGATATTTGTAAACAATGATATTAATAAGTTCATCAGAAGAATTATAGATTTATTTAAATTTTTTCGATGAAACTGATTATCATACAAAAGTTTATCAAGGTTTTACTGTTGGATAATAATATTGGAGAAAGAATGCCCTTTGCTACATATAATACAAATCGATGTCCCAAGTCCTAAAAAAAGATATATGTATACACACACTTCCAACAGCTAATAACCAATGACATTAATATGGACGAAGCATCTGGAAAAAAAAAATGACACTCACTTTTTTGTCGGGTCTGCCGAATGGCATAATCTGTTCTAACGCTATTACAATAAAGGTGATATAGCTATAAATTCCCAATGCTTTTTGTCGGGTCTTAATTCATATTTTAATATCAATATCGCTCACTCAAATGAACATTGACACTAGAAACACTGTTCTAACGCCATTACAATAAAGGTGATATTGCTATAAATTCCCGATGCGTGATATCACATAATGGAAATTGCGAAATTTTGTGACGTGACGTCTACCTATACATGTGCGAATGTCGCTATGCGCGAATTTACTTGCTAGCTGCAGTACTGAGTGCGTTGTCCATTAATAATGTCAATGCTAATAACGCACATAATTTTCTTGTCTATTCATGTTTAACCAATTTGAAATAATGGTTGGAGCCAGATTAAACTTTGAACCAAGGAAATTTATCCCAAAGTAATCATTTATGCCAGAGGTGACAGAAAAAAAATCTGTGGTGAGGATGTTTTTGGAACTTTGGAAATTTTTCATTATATTGTGTGAAATGGGTTAAACTAGTATGATTAAACGTTCCCTGACCTGTTCGACGAGTTCACACTTTCCGAGCTTGACTTTTCCGGGGGAGTCGAAGGTGGAGACGATTTCTCCACCGGTGACGAGGGCCAGCCTCTCAATGCCTGCAAAGTCGGCATGCTCTATCGCCATCACACCAGCATCGGCAAACAGTTGTTCGGGGTAGTTGTAAATCAATTGTCTGAAAGAAAAAGAAACATTAAAATAATTACGGTGGAATAGTGACAATATCTCACAAAATTGAGCCTGCTTTTAGGATCCAGACCCTTAATGTCTCTGCCAGATACTTATCATAGAAATTAATAAATCAACAGATTTCATTAAGATGTTATTGTAATATAATATGGGATATATTTTAATACCTGTTAATGAAGACGTTGCATTTGTGTGCAAGAATTTTATTGACTTTGTCCTTCATCTTCTCCTTCTCTGCCCCCTCCAATTCGGCAATCTTCGCCATGGAGTCCACTTTTATTGTTGAACCGAATACTTTGATTTTGTCCGTATCCATGGGGGTATTGGCGATCAAGATATTTGCATTCTCAACACGTTTCGGCTGGTGAACTCCAACCTGTAAAGTAAGAAAAGTAATTTGAGCACCGAAGATTATATTAAATTTGTTCTAACTATAATAAGTTAAGGACATATTATCTTAGTAGTAATATTGTACATACTCCTATTTTACATTTTTTAAAGGACTTAAAAAAAAACCTAATTGGAGGGAAAATGTAAAAGGGGGATATTGAAAAAAAGAACATTTAAATTATATGTTTCTAAAAAAATAACGTTTTATCAACAACATTCAATTTAAATTTTTATCGAAATTTTTTTTATTTTTTATTAAAAAAATCATGTATATTAGTTTGTTGCATTTTTGTTTTTTTTGTTATGTAATTCTCTTTCAAGACTATATAAACATTTAAAAGTGTCATCTTGAATATCAGCAAAGCATGTAAAGTAGGTTTTTAAACTCTCGATGAACCTCATTGCTTCTTCTTTCGTTGGAATATCAACCTCTTCATCAGACAGTTCTTCAGCAGACAAGTCTGCTGGTGTTAAATGACTGTCATCAACTTCCACCAAGTCTGATGTCATAACATTGGAGTCAAGGTTTACATAATCCTCCAGGGGTTGGTCTGAAATCCTTTCCCAGCCTTCTATAACATCACACTGGATAAGCGCGCGTAACTCGCATATTTTGAATATTTCCGACGTAAATCGCGGGATAGAAAAACGTAAATGCGGGTATTAAATGTACTGAAATACATCGGGACTGAAAAAATTACACGCAATTGCCGGGAAAACGTGAATTCCGGGCACGTAAAAACGAGGTTATACTGTATTTCTATTGTTTGTATGCAATCATGTAATGGACATCCAGTAGATTGATTCAGCAAATATTTTAAATATGTACTAACCTTTTTCTCAAGGAGAAAACCATCATCGAGGAAAGAATCTTCCAAAAGACCTCCTTTGATTTTGATCACTTGAATTGACTGCAAATTGTCTGAGCCTTTCAATCTGAGGACAGCGTCTACTGCCAACTTTGAGAAATACCTGTTAAAATAGACAATAGATAATTTTTTCTTCAGGTACTGGACAAACTGAAACCATATTTCTGCATAGAAAAAGTGAATCAAATAAAGAAAATCGATCAATCAAAGGTTGATATTGGCCGCCTCCGAAGGAAATTTCTAAACTTTTGGCTTTTTTTCAAATACAGATTGAAAGACAACATGTGAATTTTCCAGGCGTGGTATTCGTACCCAAGACCCCTGGATTCAGAAAAAAGACTTTTTTCCATGGCGGACAGCTGACATTTAAGATTTTATACAATTGTTCAGTGATACATAATGGTATATTTAATAAGAAAACTTATTTTAGGATTGGAGCACTAAAGGAGGGTGTTTTCATCTCCGTGCAATCTTGGAGGATTTTGCTACAACTTAACCTGAAGCTAATTAAACATTAGTTACTACATATATATAAACACTCCATCTCCATAGAAGGCGATATTTCTTGGTCTTTGATAAATAACAATAGCCAAAATAATCTAATTTGGTAAGAGCATAAAATGTACATACTCTTTGTGCTGTGCGAGAATCTTGGAGCTGAGCGTAGTTCTGGCGATATTCATCAAATCCTGTCTGAAAGCCACTTCATCATTGGAGTGATCCAAAGCAGAGTTTTCGAGGGCGGCGCGGGCAACGGCTGTCGCCTTTCGCCACCCGCCAATGATGAGCTGTGGGTGAATCTTTTGCTCTACCAACTTCTCCGCTTCTCTCAATAGCTCAGCAGCTGAAAATGTCATATATTGAATTTATCACGTTTATTAACTTTTAACGGACAGGAGAAAAATTCATTAATTCAAAAATAAAATAAATGTTTTTTTATATGTAGACCTCAAACCATAATACTTAGGGCCTTATGAATTTATAATATTACAGCAATAATTGATGCATTTCTGGAATGTTTGAGGTTACAAGTCACAAAAAATAGATTGACCATTAAAACATGGCAACATAGCCGCCATCTTTGGCAGTTGATTTTAATATTACGGTAATATATTATTTGTGACAATTTTCAATAAAAATATAATAAGTAATTGTAATTCAGTGTATTTGGTTAGCTTTCTATGTACAATAAATGACATGGTTTGTTCTTCGACTGGGTATATTTCTACTATAGTGATTAATAATTATTTAATCAATGTTTTAATTTCAGACTAATTTGTGTCAAAATAGTCATGTATGTATGTATTAATTGATCAAGCAATAACAAAGTTTATCTTGACAATCGCTACACAATTAACAATAGAATTGGATATTGAGTGACTAAAAATTGTTTACGATTTTTGACAAATGAGACATTAGTCCACGAGTTCATCACTTTCATATTACACTTAATAAATAAATCATAAATCCTCACCTAAAACTGTGACTGAAGTGGTACCATCACCGACTTCATCATCCTGAACCTTGGACATGTCTACGAGAATTTTAGCTGCTGGATTGTCTACTCCCACAGATTTTAAAATAGTGGCTCCATCATTTGTCACTTCAACCTGCAATAATAACAAATGTTCAAAATTAATAAGACATTATAAACAGTAGGTATAGTGTAGCGCCAGTGATTCCCAAACCTGTGCAGATGCGCCCTAGAGCACTTTGGCATGCACCTAAGGACTCATTTGTGTACGAGTATAATAACATTTCAATGCAGATCACCACTCTCTGGCGTGAAACTAAATGAGATTTACAAATAGGAATATCCACATAAGTACATTCCCAACAAAAATCTAATGTCAAAAATTGCATTAATTAATATGTAATTCTTTTTTCCTACAATGTTCATTATAATATATTTCTATTAATAAAAAAACATATTTATATATTTCTATGCTTGTGCGTTTCCCGAATACAGCCCCAAAAAATTCTGGAACACACTGTCCCATTGCACCCCGCCTTACTTATTCACCATGGTTCAGGTTAAAATACACAATGTTATATTATTTTCAAACCCTAAACCGTGGAGACTGAAATCTAATATTTGGGCGAAAACGCGTAAAAGACCTAAGATGGTGGTAGGCACCAAAATAAAAACACCAGAATAAGATGCTGACTTCATATTTCAATTTTTTTTATATAAACATGGGTATTACCTAGTAAGTACCAATACCAAATTATAATACCAAAAATTTTGATATTTTACGACTTTTATGACTAACCGATCCAGCATTCCTTCCGTATGACACCAAAATTTTGTCCATTCCTTTGGGTCCTAAGGTGCTCTTTACCAAATCGCCGATTGCAATTGCTCCAATGAAACATGACATACGAGCAAGCTCGCCCTTTTCTTCTTCGGTATCATCTTTCAAAACACGGACAGGGTTTAGTGACACCTAAAAGAATAAATTAATAAAAAATATATATTTGTGATTCATTCGAAGCATCTAGAACCGCACGTGGGATGTCACATCCTTTATTTCGATGGACCACATGTATTTATTTTACGTTTTACAAGATAACTTCACGACAATATCGGAATTTATATATTTCTAACTATCTTTGTATAGGAAAATACATAAACCCTCACCATTTTCAGTCAGTTTCTTAAAATTTGTAAAATATTAATAAACTTCACACCGGCTGAGCACGAGCGTTTTACAATAATTGACCATAAATATTAAATAATGATAATAGACAGTGTTGCCATATTTTGAAAGTAGAATTATAGTACAGTGCCTTCAAAATTATAGTATTTCGGCAAAAAATATAGTACGCGTTGAGTGACCAATAATTTTCTGCATTTAAAAAAAATTAAACGTGGGGTAAGTAATTAACGTCTTGTTTTTTTAGACAAAATATCCATGAAGGGTAATTAACGTCTGGTTTTTTAGACAAAATTAAAATGTTAAGTCAGTGGTTTCCAAAATTTATGTTACTACGCCTCCCTTTTAAAAAAAACTAATCTAGGTGCCTTCCCCCCCTTATTTCATTAAACCACCTTTTTAAATAAACAATGTACCTACTTCTGAATACAAAAATGAAAAAAAAATAAACAAGGTTTTTCTACTTATATTACATAAATTTTTGACGAATGTGCTTGTTTATTAGCACAATCAATTTCAATAGTAGTCAATCCAAATTCATCTTCGTTCATTGACAAATGGATTCTATCATGGATCCCCCCGGGTGAGGATTTTTCTACCCCATATTTAAAATATTTAACAGTGTCAAAACAAAGCAGCGCCGCAGGCGACTTTTTTTGCTATTAATAAAATACCTAATGATGTGAAAAGTGCATTAGCAAACTAACCAAGAACTCAGTAAATAGATTTTTGTTTGTTTCAATATATCTGGCGTAGAAATCATTTAAAAGTGAAGACATGGCAAACTCTTTTTTGTCATTTTGATTTCCTAAGCTCCAATTTTTTTATGAATGCCTTCGTTTTAAATCAGTGAATGCATTAGTGGTCCTTGGATTGATTTATTCACTCATTTTTTTTTCAAATTTTAACCAAATAAACAAGTTTAACAACAAAATTATCGTTCCTAAACAAATTTGCCTCAAATTTCAACATTTTGATTAATTTGACCTTTTTATTTCATTTTTTTACGAGATAGCCATTGCGTTTCACAATAGTATAAAAGTGAGGGATTATAAAATTAGTCTCCATATTTGCAGAAAGGTTTGCAAACAACCTTTTATAAGACTGTTTTTTTGTGTAGTTTATAACTAGCGGCCGTTTTATAAACTATGCATTTGCAAACTGCAAAACTGTGGCTACATTAATTGTGTTAAACTTTTCGCGCCTCCCTTTGCAATACTCCGCGACTCCCAGTTTGTAAATTGCTGTGTTAAGTAATTAACGTCACCCTTTTTAGACACGGGGACTATTTTTTTTTTGCTTCTCACGGATTATTTTGGTGTTGTTTTTCTTCTATTGGCAACTTTTTTTCCGATTTCTCAAAATTATAGTATTTTGGGCGTACTATACCTGTTTTATATCGTACATAGTACGCAAAAGAAAATTATAGTACAAATACTATAATTATAGTACGGTTGGCAACACTGATAATAGACAAAAACAGTGCTGCCATCTTTTTAAAGTGGAATAATAATATGGAGCCTCCAAAATTATAGTATTTGGGGGAAAATATAGTACGTATGTCATCTATTGAAAATGTATAAGTATTTTGTTTCTAAGAAAAAAACGGAGAATTTATGAAACTCCGAGACCCCTTTATATTTACGTACCTCTTCCGACCAAAAATACTTAGCGAATAATTCAAGCAATTTCATTTTAAAACAAAGTCAAGAGATTTTTTTTCGTTTTTCGAGCAATTTTTTTCCCAACTTCTCTAAATTTTCTTATATTGCGAAATTATAGTACTTTGCACCAATTTATCGAACGAAAATATCGAAATTATAATACTTTTTAGATATTTTTTCCGATATTCAAAATTATAGTATTTTGGGCGTACTTTATAATATATACCTGTTTTAAGGCTCGCACAAACCAACGCGAATATTCGCAGCGAATTAGCTACGCAGCCGCTACCGCTTGCATTTGATGCGAATTTCACGTTTAGTCCAGTCAATCTGTACTTTTAGGTTGCAAAAGGTGGGGTAGAAGCTTTTTTTCCTACTTGTATATATATGATAATGCGTAATGCCGGCGCTCCATTGGCACGCAAGTCAGACGATTTACAGTCTTCGGACTTTTTTTTCGCGTGGAGCACCCCAGGTCTGCGGACTTTTTAATCCGCAGACTAGGCTCGTTGGATTTCAAACATGTTTGATATTTTACTCGCCGAGCCGCTGAAATTCGTACGTTCACCACGCTTTACCGTCACATTATTTATATCTATGCCGACGGACGACAGCGCCATATATTAGTCTATGAGCGCCATCATTATTTTACTGTCATTCAAAGTGTTCGGACATCGAAAACAACAATGGTAGATCTACGGTGCATTCTAAAAGTTTCTTGGAAGATTTTATTAGTTGTTTTAAAGACAACCCGTCGTTGTGGAAGACGACAAGAATCGTGATGCCAAGTCCTTGGCGTATGCGGAACTTTTGGAAATATTAATCAAGGTGGACCCGCAGGCAACGGTCAACGATGTCAAAAAGAAAATACAGACATTGAGGTCGGGTTACAGAAAGGAGAGAAATAAAGTAAGGACATCATATCGAAGCGGAGCCGGCACAGACGCAGTATATCTACCCAAACTGTGGTACTATAAAAATTTGGAGTTCTTGAACGACCAAATGGAAGGTACGTGGGAATGCTTTAAAGCTATTTATTATACACGTGCAGATTATGAAATTGTCGTAGCTCTGAAAGTGACATCGCATTAGATTAGCTACTATTAAGCAATTAAAACATACAGCTATGAATCATTTCTAGTCACAATAAAATTACTTATTCTTTGCTGAGGTAGGTAATAAATAATAATAATATATAGGTACGAGGGAATGCTTTAAAGCTATTTATTATACACGTGCAGACTATGACATTGTCGTAGCTCTGAAAGTGACATCGCATTAGATTAGCAACTATTAAGCAATTAAAACATACAGCTATGAATCATTTCTAGTCACAATAAAATTACTTATTCTTTGCTGAGGTAGGTAAGAAATAATAATATATAGGTACGATCATGGCGGTGGAAGCGCGGCTTAAGCGTTGGCTTATTGAGTCGTGGTCGGGTCCCAGGTTCAAATCCTGGGTCTGACAAGTACACATTGAATTTCAATTTGTGTATGAGTCAGAGTATGGACCTAATATGTTGAGCAAGTGGCTGACATCCATTTCTCGTAAAAACAAAATCTGTCAATACAAACCTCCACTCCGTGGAGGTCCATATTATGATCGGACATGGTCGAAAGAAGAAGAAAATAAATGATCATGAAATCAAAAATCGCTCGAGTTAGGTTCCTTCAGAGACAATCAATAAATCGTCAATCATCAATCAAAATTAATGGTACAGTTTGGTTATGAGGAATACAGCGGAAAACACATTTTGAAAATACCTGATATACTGGATTACACCAATTATACCAATATAAATAATCATATCAATATTAACCGTATGAAGGAATGGGTACTTAGGGGAGAGATAATAAAAAACAAGTTTGAGTATTATGTTGTATTTTAACAATTTACATTTTGTTTTACAGAATCGAGCTCAATATCCAGCATGGCGGACGATTTGGAAAACATGTCTCCTGATGAGAGTTACTCCAACTCGTTAAACAACGAAGATTGTATTGAGGTAAAACATTTTAACTAAACTGTTACATTGGTTTAATTTATCTATTGCTTATCATACTTTCTTGCCATGTGACAGCCCCGGTAGTATTAAAATATTTTTCAAAATCTCCTCGCGCTTTCTTAGCATTGGCAGTCGAGTTCCGATTAGTCGTTGCTTCCAAAGGCGCTAAGGTGTCCTGTAACCTCAGTCCGAGCTCTATTAAACCTGTCTCAGGATTTTCCCTATCAAGGTCATGAGAAGGAGTATAAGAATGTGTTGATTTGCGACGAAGAAAGTTGTGCAGCACACAGCAAGCTAATTCAACTGTATTGATATTTTCAATTTTCATGTTTATTGGAGCTTCTAGCAGCTAAAATGCCAAAAACATTTTCTATAATTCGCCTGGCTCTGCATGTCCGATAATTATATATTATTTTACTGTGATTTAATTGCCTTTGTGAATACGGCTTTAAGAAATCGTTACGTAATGCAAAGGCTTCATCGCCAATATAAACAAATGGCAGTGCATCAGAATTAGCAGTAGGTTTTTTTTGTGCAGGTATTTTTAATCTGCCTTCGTCTAAACGTTTGAAAAAAATAGATTTCTCAGTACGCCTCCATCAGAAATACGTCCATTTGTTCCAACATCAACATAAATAAATTCATAATTAGCATTTGCAATCGCCATCAAAACAATGCTGTGGAAATGTTTGTAATTATAAAAGTGGGAGCCGGCGCCTGCAGGTGGCACGATTGCAATGTGTTTACCATCAACTGCGCCCAGGCAATTTGGAAATTGCCATTTACTATTAAATTCTTCTGCAATCGTCTCCATTTCTTCGTGCGTATCAGGGAACTGCAACAAAAAATAATCAATATTTTATTTACAGATAGAATATTCGCCTTCAACATCAACGTTGTCGACTACTCCAAGGTCGAATCTCAATAGAGCACCAGAACCCCATCGTTCAAACGAAAAAAATCGAATGATAGCGCCAACAAAGTGTTAGAATTAATCACCGACAAACTAAGCAAGACTGAAGATGAATTTGATGTTTTTGGCAAAATGATGGCCATGAAACTACGATCGATGTCACAGGGACAAAGATTGCTGGCCGAGAAGCTGATGCATGAAGTTGCCTTTATGGGACAAAGTGACAAAATAATGGCAGCAACTACTGTTCATACTCAACCAGTTTATCATATATTAAGCAAAAATGTACAAAAGCCGGTATAATAAATTAATGTTTTTTGTGTGAATAAATATCTTGTAAAATATTTGTTTTTTTGTTTGTTTTTTATGCCTATAAACCTTAAGGCTTAAGCGATACAACAAATGGTAAGTATTTGAGTTATGTTGGCATACCTATATTATTATGTGGCCTCATTTAGAAATCAAATTCCATGCTTGCTTTTCGAAGAATATGACTAGTATTACAATACATTCAACAGGAATAATTAAGTAGCTTGCTTACAGCCTATATGGAGAGTCCTGGCTAGGTACACAATTCTAACGGTCTATTGAATATTTAGCATGTCAACGATGGCCTTATTTGTGACTATATATATAGGTACCTATCTCAAATGCATCTTGTCTGTCATTCTTATGCTGTTGCCGTCTATGAGTTATATAGGTAAAACAATCCACTAAACGTTCACTTTATAAGACCAACCGACGTCTACTTGTTAATTATATATTTGTAAATTTGCCCAACTTTATTAGATGACATATAATATAATACACACCTTGAAATATTCTCCTTTCAAAACGTCAATAATGACTTGGCAAGTTTCGGGAATTATCTTGCCCAGAGTTTGTCTTCCAATCGCAGTTCTATAATGCAAGTCAGTGAACGTTCCGCCGGCAGTCAAAAATCGCAGGGTTGCACATAATCTATCATGAGGAGAAATAGCTTCCCTCATAATAGTATTTTTTTTTAATAAATGGGGAGACCAAATTATACAGTTCTGTGTATACATCCTCCGACATTCGCAAATAATTGCGGAAATCGCTCGGTTGCAAACGCAATTCTCATATTAAATTTGTGTGGGATAATGTCGTTCGTTTCCTTAACCATTGTTTCACCCAGTATTTGTGTACCCTTTGCTTCGTTATTAGATTATCTGCCACCCAATAACCCAAAAAACACAAAACGTCGGTATCATTTAACGCCATCACGATTTAACTGTCAAATTTACGTATATTATCTATGCTGTCAAAGTCGACGGTTTTACTCGTCAAATTAATAATATACCTCGTTTCGTTGAACGTCTGTTAGCCAGTAGCAGAATGTAGAAAAATCTGAAGACTTATTGTCCTCGGACTTTTGGCTCGCCAATGGAGCGCTGGCATAAGAAAAAAACGAGTTTGCCAATTCGGACGACATCGGCACAACTTTTGGCGGGCAAAAAATTGCAAAATTTTGGGATTTTTTTTTGGTTTTTCGAATATATCTCAAAAACGGTCGGTCGTAGCAAAAATATTGTTATATAAAATTTTAAAGCTTATTAAATTCCCTAAATTTTTTTTTTCATACATTTTTTTCTCTCTCTGACTGTTTATGAGGTATTTGCTTTTAAAAACAGTATATATGTATACGAAAACACGCGTTTTGGTAAAAATCAAATTTTAATTAGAAGAAATACCATTTTAAACCTAAGATCTTACAAATATACAGTTTGGGATTACAAACTAGACTTTATGGTCAATGGGCCCAATGTCCAGATGGTGCGTGGGAGTGGTATGCCGGCGCTCCATTGGCACGCAAGTCAGACGATTTACAGTCTTCGGACTTTTTTTTCGCGTGGAGCACCCCAGGTCTGCGGACTTTTTAATCCGCAGACCAGGCTCGTTGGATTTCAAACATGTTTGATATTTTACTCGCCGAGCCGCTGAAATTCGTACGTTCACCACGCTTTACCGTCACATTATTTATATCTATGCCGACGGACGACAGCGCCATCAACTGTCATTCAAAGTGTTCGGACATCTCACATCGATAACAACAATGGTAGATCTACGAGTGCATTCGAAAAGTTTCTTGGAAGATTTAATTAGTTGTTTTAAAGACAACCCATCGTTGTGGAAGACGACCAGCCCACTATACAAGAATCGTGATGCCAAGTCCTTGGCGTATGCGGAACTTTTGGAGATTTTAATCAAGGTGGAGCCGCAGGCAAGGGTCGACGATGTTAAAAAGAAAATACAGACATTGAGGTCGGGTTACAGAAAGGAGAGAAATAAAGTAAGGACATCATATCGAAGCGGAGCCGGCACAGACGCAGTTTATCTACCCAAACTGTGGTACTATAAAAATTTGGAGTTCTTGAACGACCAAATGGAAGGTACGTAGGAATGCTTTAAAGCTATTTATTATACACGTGCAGATTATGAAATTGTCGTACCTAGCTCTGAAAGTGACATCGCATTAGATTAGCTACTATTAAGCAATTAAAACATACAGCTATGAATCATTTCTAGTCACAATAAAATTTCTTATTCTTTGCCGAGGTAGGTAATAAATAATAATAATATATAGGTACGAGGGAATGCTTTAAAGCTATTTATTATACACGTG
This sequence comes from Rhyacophila brunnea, assembly GCF_057557595.1. Classification (NCBI taxonomy): domain Eukaryota; kingdom Metazoa; phylum Arthropoda; class Insecta; order Trichoptera; family Rhyacophilidae; genus Rhyacophila; species Rhyacophila brunnea. The sequence continues at coordinate 29,268,227 of NW_028233350.1, forward strand.
CAGACTATGACATTGTCGTATCTCTGAAAGTGACATCGCATTAGATTAGCTACTATTAAGCAATTAAAACATACAGCTATGAATCATTTCTAGTCACAATAAAATTATTTATTCTTTGCTGAGGTAGGTAAGAAATAATAATATATAGGTACGATCATGGCGGTGGAAGCGCGGCTTATTGAGTCGTGGTCGGGTCCCAGGTTCAAATCCTGGGTCTGACAAGTACACATTGAATTTCAATTTGTGTATGAGTCAGAGTATGGACCTAATATGTTGAGCAAGTGGCTGACATCCATTTCTCGTAAAAACAAAATCTGTCAATACAAACCTCCACTCCGTGGAGGTCCATATTATGATCGGACATGGTCGAAAGAAGAAGAAAAGAAATGATCATAAAATCAAAAATCGCTCGAGTTAGGTTCCTTCAGAGACAATCAATAAATCGTCAATCATCAATCAAAATTAATGGTACAGTTTGGTTATGAGGAATACAGCGGAAAACACATTTTGAAAATACCCGATATACTGGATTACACCAATTATACCAATATCAATATTAACCGTATGAAGGAATGGGTACTTAGGGGAGAGATAATAAAAAACAAGTTTGAGTATTATGTTGTATTTTAACAATTTACATTTTGTTTTACAGAATCGAGCTCAATATCCAGCATGGTGGACGATTTGGAAAACATGTCTCCTGATGAGAGTTACTCCAACTCGTTAAACAACGAAGATTGTATTGAGGTAAAACATTTTAACTAAATTGTTACATTGGTTTAATTTATCTATTGCTTATCATACTTTCTTGCCATGTGACAGCCCCGGTAGTATTAAAATATTTTTTTGGTGCAGGTATTTTTAATCTGCCTTCGTCTAAACGTTTGAAAAAATCAGATTTTCTCAGTACGCCTCCATCAGAAATACGTCCATTTGTTCCAACATCAACATAAATAAATTCATAATTAGCATTTGCAATCGCCATCAAAACAATGCTGTGGAAATGTTTGTAATTATAAAAGTGGGAGCCGGCGCCTGCAGGTGGCACGATTGCAATGTGTTTCCCATCAACTGCGCCCAGGCAATTTGGAAATTGCCATTTACTATTAAATTCTTCTGCAATCGTCTCCATTCCTTCGTGCGTATCAGGGAACTGCAACAAAAAATAATCAACATTTTATTTACAGATAGAATATTCGCCTTCAACATCCACGTTGTCGACTACTCCAAGGTCGAATCTCAATAGAGCACCAAAACCCCCATCGTTCAAACGAAAAAAATCGAATGATAGCGCCAACAAAGTGTTAGAATTAATCACCGACAAACTAAGGAAGACTGAAGATGAATTTGATGTTTTTGGCAAAATGATGGCCATGAAACTACGATCGATGTCACAGGGACAAAGATTGCTGGCCGAGAAGCTGATGCATGAAGTTGCCTTTATGGGACAAAGTGACAAAATAATGCCAGCAACTACTGTTCATACTCAACCAGTTTATCGTATATTAAGCAAAAATGTACAAAAGCCGGTATAATAAATTAATGTTTTTTGTATGAATAAATATCTTGTAAAAATATTTGTTTTTTTGTTTGTTTTTATGCCTATAAACCTTAGCTTAAGCAATACAACAAATGGTAAGTATTTGAGCTATGTTAGCAAACCTATATTATTATGTGGCCTCATTTAGAAATCAAATTCCATGCTTGCTTTTCGAAGAATATGACTAGTATTACAATACATTCAACAGGAATAATTAAGCAGCTTGCTTACAGCCTATATGGAGAGTCCTGGCTAGGTACAGCATTCTAATGGTCTATTGAATATTTAGCATGTCAACGATGGCCTTATTTGTGACTATATATATACCTATCTCAAATGCATCTTGTCTGCCATTCTTATGATGTTGCCGTCTATGATTTATATAGGTAAAACAATCCACTAAACGTTCACTTATAAGACCAACCAATGTCTACTTGTTAATGATATATTTGTAAATTTGCCCAACTTTATTAGATGACGTATAATATAATACACACCTTGAAATATTCTCCTTTCAAAACGTCAATGATGACTTGGCAAGTTTCAGGAATTATCTTGCCCAGAGTTTGTCTTCCAATCGCAGTTCTATAATGCAAGTCAGTGAATGTTCCGCCGGCAGCCAAAAATCGCAGGGTTGCACATAATCTATCATGAGGAGAAATAGCTTCCCTCATCATAGTATTTTTTTTTTTAATAAATGGGGAGACCAAATTATACAGTTCTGTGTATACATCCTCCGACATTCGCAAATAATTGCGGAAATCGCTCGGTTGCAAACGCAATTCTCGTATTAAATTTGTGTGGGATAATGTCGTTCGTTTCCTTATCCAATGTTTCACCCAGTATTTGTGTACCCTTTGCTTCGTTATTACATTATCTGCCACCCAATAACCCAAAAAAACATAAAACGTCGGTATCATTTAACGCCATCACGATTTAACTGTCAGATATACGTATATTATCTATGCTGTCAAAGTCGACTGTTTACTCGTCAAATTAATTATATACTCGTTTCGTTGAACGTCTGTTGGCCAGTAGCAGAACGTAGAAAAATCTGAAGACTTATTGTCGTCGGACTTTTGGCTCGCCAATGGAGCGCTGGCAGTAGACCACCAGTACCGCTGGTACCACGACACGAATCAGTACCACTTTTGCTTTAGTTTAGTCTCCATCGCGCGCGCAGTTATGTTTATTATTTACATGTGTATTGTGTTGGGATACAATAATTAAACTTACCGAAGAAGAAGTAGGTGCACTCCATTACCTTACTAGTAATATCTCTATCATAGTCTAATGATACTATCCTCAAAATGGTTATAAATAAATTTGAAAAAACCATGTATTGTGTTTGCAAGAAAATAATGGTCCCACTGCAAAACTATGGATACAGTATTTTTGAATGACAACGCTCACCAAACACTTAATTCTGGCCGAACGAACTGGTGACTGGAACCTTCATTTAAAAAGTATTGAAAAAATGATTTCATTCTTTCGTGCAGGAGGCCATTTTCTTTACGCTAAAAGTGCCTATTTGTATCTTCAGGATATGCAAACAACTGAAAGAGAAATGGACGCTGCTGAGTTTGAGGAGTTCACTAGCAGAGGATATTTTACGATACGTCGCTCTGACAAACACTGGAGTGGAATTTGGTCGGATATGACCATCCAACAAACATTAATGAAAACAATGAAGATTTATGGAGGTCTAACACAGGGCAGAGGCATAACTGAGAGTGTTCTAACCAGATGGACTTTGGGAATGGTCAGTATGCAGAACATAATATGCAATGAAATTGAGTCATTCTGTAATGTTCAGTCCGAATCATCGGAACAGCATGTTGACATGAGAAGTTCCCGAATTGACAGAGACAATGCTGACTCAAGTAAGCTTCTTGAATGGCTATCAATACACTACCCATTTCTCAGAACCGATGAGGTAATGTCGTTGAGTAGTGGGATTGTTGGAGGAACAGCAGTAAACTGCTATAATTCCCAAGAAGAGGGGTAAGAAGGGATTAATAGAATAGTCGGTAACGACTTTCACAATGTTAAATTCAAAAGAAAAGACAAAAGTGTTACTATTGCATCCGTTGGCGGTAGTATGAAAGCAGGAAGCGCTAAAGTTGTTGTAGCTGATCTACTTACCCTATTTGGAAGAATATGTATATGTAAAGAAACGGAGGAAGATTTGCAACATTTCTTAACATATATACATATAGCACCCTACCCTATGTCCCTGTTTTCAGAACAGGGTATGAGACAAGGGACAAAATCGTTATTCTACAAGGCTTTCATCAGCATTGAGACTCACGGCACCAACATTAACAATCAGTTTATTGTGGTTGATGGAGGACATCTCCTACCTACATAAAGTAGTTTGGTCCCGAAATTCATCCTTTGGTGACATTGCGAAAATGTATTCGGATTATTTGACAAAACACTATAAGTCACAAATTGAAGTTGTATTTGACGGATATCCATCCAATGCTCCATCCAGTGGGACAAAGTTTGTAGAAAGATTACGCCGTATAAATTTAAAATCACACCCTGAAATTATGTTTCAAGGAAACACTGTCAATCAGTTGGACCAGAAACTTTTGTTGAGCAACGAAAATAATAAAAAATCGCCTTTCTTACAGGTTGGCATAAAAGTGAACCAGGCAGAAGAGGATGCCGATGTTTTAATTGTAACTACTGGCATTTTAAAAGCAAATGAATTTAAAAGCGTAGTAATAATAGGTGAAGATATTGACCTTCTTGTACTGATGTCGGCAAGAGGACAATTCTTGAACAACTTATTCTTTCGTAATCCTGGAAAGGGAAGTAAACCATATGTGTTGTTCTCGACAAAATCGTTTAAATATGGCGCACGTACAATTCTTTTCACACACGCGTTCAGTGGGTGTGGTACAACATCCTCCGTATTTGGCCATATAAGGATTAAATTGTGTGGTATTTTGGAGAAGAATATTCATTTGAAGGAAGTGGTCACAGTATTCAACAATCCAGACGCCAGCCCTGATGAAATACATACGTGGGAGCTGCATTGCAAGACTTTGAAGACGTACAACCTTTGCCTACTCCACCTCCACCAAAGTGGCAGAAACGGTTAAAAAATTAAGATGTTTGGTGAATATTATTATTCTGTAGGTATTAACATTTGTTTTGCTATCATTACTAAAACTATCAACATCTTTTATTTGTAAGATCTTAAATCTAGATCAGTTTTATTTTCATTAAGTAGAGATAGGTAGTATAGTAGAGGCATACTATAGAGCAAAGCTTTAAACATATTTTAATCGATCAATAACTATCTAAATACAATGGGAAAAATAAAATATATTTTTTTTATTTCAAAGACAAAGCGATGGAAACTAAACTAAAACAAAAGTGGTACTGATTCGTGTCATGGCATCAGCGGTACTGGTGGGGATATTGGAATGTGACCCTTTCTACCACTCCCACTACCTCTCCCCCCGCCCCACGCACCATCTGGAACAATAGGCCCATTGACCATAAATTCTAGTTTGTAACCCCAAACTGTTTATTTGTAAGATCTTAAGTTTAAATGGTATTTCTTCTCATTAAAGTTTGATTTTTCCTAAAACGCGTGTTTTCGAATACATATATACTATTTTCAACAGCAAATTTTTCAGAAACGGTCATAGATATAAAAAAAACATAAAATGTAAAAGCTTAGGAAATTTAATAAGCTTTAAAATTGTATTTAACAATATTTTTTTGCTATGACCGACCGTTTTTGAGATATAAGCGAAAAATCAAAAAAAAAAACCCAAAATTTTGCGGTTTTTTGCCAGCCAAAAGTTGTGCCGAAGTCATCCGAATTGGCAAACTCGTTTTTTCTTACTCATTATCATAATATACAAGTAGGGGGAAAAAATCTTCTACCCCACCTTTTGCTACCTGAATTTGCTCTCGCCTCGCTTTGAGTTGAAAAGTTTGTTTTAAAATATTCGAGTTTTGTGTTCGGCTTTCGCTTCATTTATTGCCGCGAATACCGTGCATCCTGACGAACGTTCTCGCGAGATTGCTGCGAGCCCAGGAGCGGCTCCGGGATAAGTCTGAAATAAGGAGACGCGCTCATCGTGTAAACAATATATGACAGAGCATTCTATAATTTCCGGCTTGCCCGTGTAAATTGCCCCAGTTCTCGCGGAGTCTCCAGAGATCGCCTCCCAGGATACTCGGGATCGAAAGTTAAGTAATCTAACAAACATTAAAATTGCACCATAGAACCATTACCTTAAATCAATCACTATTTAATACATAAAGTTCATAAATTACAGTCTCAATTTATCTCACTAAAATCATTTCATTACAATTAGTATACTAATTATCTCTGTAAAACCACTTAATTGACCTAACTTCAAAAATTAATTAAAAACGAAGCAAGTCCAACTCACTACCGATAGCATACAATACGTTACCTTGATAGAATACCATACCTACCGCCCGCACATAGCTATCACAGTAAGAATATTATTCGTACGCAAACGGTAAATTCTACTCTATTCTATTATAAAATAATTCCATTGCAATCAGTATAGGTACTGTGACACCCTCGTATGGTCCCCATTTGGGGATGTCTTTGTGTATCTGAAGAGGCCCGAATCGGTATCGAAGCCAACAAATAATAATGGCTGATTGCGAAAATAATTAAATATTAATAACAGAGCCGAGCCGGCAATGCCTTAGAGTAGATTATAATATGTTGAATGGCAACAATGCCATAATATAACCGTTGACGATTTGCAACGTCGCTTTTTTTCGCCAACGGCTCTCGTTGGAAAAAATCACAAGATGGCGCTTAGAACGCTACGAGCAGCAAAATCGCGAACGCGTATATTTCGCCCTCCGTAGAATAAAATTATTAAAAATGTAACCATATAGTATAATAAACGTAAATAAACTCGCCGTTTTCCATCACAATTCCGGTGTGTCAATTATCCACCTCCAAATCCCAAACCCAGACGAAAAAAAACCATAACTAAAAAATAAAGTGACAGTTGAGAAATTCTCTTACCAAAATGGAGGGAAGTGATAAGTGGCCCCAGTCAACGTGGGACTACGCTTCTTGATTTTGATCGTCTGGAATCAAGAAGCAGGTAAAATTTCTTTCACCTGGACACACACCCTGAGATCCAAACACCGGAATAGGAAACGGCGAGGAAGAAACATCCAGAGGCTTGCCTCTGGTGGCGCTCAACAAAAAGATAATAATAAGCAGTAGAAAGAGGATGCTGCTAAAGCCAAGCCAGTGAAGAAAAGAGCAGAAACACCCGGATTGCGAAGTCATGGCTCCCGATGTACTCCCGACCAACTGCATCCGCCAGCGAACTTGGCCCACGGACGAGTGTATCGGGCAAGACCCTGGCTCCAACGAGGGTAAACGGCATCAAATGCCCTGCATCATCAGCCGCTTGAGCCCTCTTCGTCAACAGCAGCGTGTCTGTAAGCCTTGCAATCAGCCCTGGCCCAGATGCACCATGATGAAGAGAGCTACAAAGCGGCCTTCTTCAGCTGAACAAAGCAGCCTCCATCAGCGGAAAGCAGCCAAGCAGCATCCTCAGCCATTAGCATCATACGAGGGTGGGTCAATAAGTCCTTAGAAAAGCCGAAAGGTGGCGCGACTAGTACTGTAAGCGGTTTGTTTTCATGCAGCGGCACTACCGATTCAGTATGCTGCGAAGTTTCAATCAGATTGGTCGAGTTGTTGTGTGTTTCTCGTACATTTAAAAAAAAAATTTGCTTGTGGAAAATGGAAAAATGGAAAATGGAGAAAATTGAGTTTAGAGCTGTTATTAAACATTTTAATATAAAAGGGTTAACAGCAAAGGAAATAATAAATGAGTTGGATTTAGTTCACGGCATATCTGCTCCTTCACTTGCAACTATTTATAACTGGTTAAATGAATTTAAACGTGGTCGTACATCAACAAAGGATGAACCACGCTCAGGACGTCTTGTAGAGGTGACTACACCAGAAATGATCAATAAAATCCACGATATGGTGTTAAGTGACCGAAGATTAAAGTTGAGTGAGATAATTGAGGTTACAGGGATCTCAAAAGGTAGCGTCATTTCTATTTTACATGACAAATTGGGCATGAAAAATATTTCTGCAAGATGGGTGCCGCGTTTGCTCACAGTCGACAATAAACGCAATAAGGTGGTGGCCTCTAAAGCCCTGTTGTCGCTCATGCAACGCAATCCGGATGAATTTTTTCGTCGCTTTGTGACTGTAGATGAAACATGGATACACCACTATACTCCCGAGACGAAAGAACAGTCAAAGCAGTGGATTGCGAAGGCAAACCATGTCCAAAGAAGGTGAAAACCGTAAAATCAGCTGGTAAGGTTATGGCTACTGTATTTTGGGATGCACGTGAAATTATTTTCGTTGACTATTTGGAAAAAGGAAAAACAATAACAGGGGATTATTATGCATCTTTATTGGACCAGCTAAAAAACGAAATTGAAGAAAAACGGCCTCATTTAAACAGGAAAAAAATCCTCTTTCATCAGGACAATGCCCGTGTTCACACATGTTTACGATCAATGGCTAAAATTGAAGAATTGAAGTTCGAATTGGTCGACCACCCACCGTATTCACCAGATTTAGCCCCCAGTGACTTTTTCTTTTTCCCAAACTTAAAAAAATGGCTAAGTGGACAACGTTTTTTTTCAAATGAAGAAGTCATCGATCGGACAAATGCTTATTTTGAGGACCTTCCGAAAACTTATTTTTCTGACGGTTTAAAAAAAATTGAGAAACGTCTAACCAAGTGTATTGAGCTCCAAGGAGATTATGTTGAGAAATAAAAAAAAATACAAAAATAAAAACTGTTTTAATGCTTTTTTCTAAGGAATTATTGACCCACCCTCGTAGATTAGTTAGCTTTAAGTGTTTTGTGTTTGGAAGCGATGTATAATAAGTTATTTCAGTGCTCGAAGTGGAAAATTTTACAACCCGGAGCGGTTGTATGAGGCAGAATGGCGTTCCAGTCCATTTCGGGCCCTTATATATTTTTAAAATTATTTTTATAAACTTTAAAGCCATTTAAGTATTAAATTAAGTTTTCTGCATATTATATTAGTATAATATCAGTGTAGTGCGTGTAATTCGATAGCCGCGGCAGGGCAAGCGAGCAAAAAAAAAAAAAAGGGGGGTCGAGTAATGCGCCGGTATGCATTTTCGTGAGGGATCGACTGATTTTCGGACGGTCGCTGTTGGGAGGGCTGGGTACGACGTCCTCTCTCAGCATCCGCCCGTACGGTAGACATGGGGAGCCGCGAACCACTACGCCCACAAAGCGGCGTAGTGCTGCATCCGAAACTCTCCGGTTGCCGATGGTCCGAGGGTGTTGAGAGGGCTGGGCGCGACGCCCTCCTCTCTCAGCAGCTTTACGGTAGGCCTGGAAACAGCGAACCACTATGCTACAGTGCTGCATCCGAGTCTCTCCAGCCGCCGACGTACCGGGAGGGCTTCGATCCTTCAACGTCTAGAGACGCAACCACCCCTTATCAAGCCGCCGCACTGTCCAGTTACACACGCTATCGTAATCAGCCCTTAGTTGGCCCGATCCCCATTCGGGCCTTTCCGGAGAGGTGCGCTTGTGACACCCCCGTATGGTCCCCATTTGGGGATGTCTTTGTGTATCTGAAGAGGCCCGAATCGGTATCGAAGCCAACAAATAATAATGGCTGATTGTGAAAATAATTAAATATTAATAACAGAGCCGAGCCGGCAATGCCTTAGAGTAGATTATAATAATGTTGAATGGCAACAATGCCATAATATAACCGTTGACGATTTGCAACGTCGCTTTTTTTCGCCAACGGCTCTCGTTGGAAAAAATCACAAGATGGCGCTGAGAACGCTACGAGCAGCAAAATCGCGAACGCGTACATTTCGCCCGCCGTAGAATTAAATTATTAAAAATGTAACCATATAGTATAATAAACGTAAATAAACTCGCCGCTTCCATCACAATTCCGGTGCCTTAATTATCCACCTTCATCCCAAATACAGACGATAAAAAAAGAAAACAAAACACAAAGTGACAGTTGAGAAAAATTCACATAGGTACCAAAATGGAGGGAAGTGATAGTACTTTAAATTATTGAGCTCCATCAGCATAATTTTCTAAAACCATAACTCGTTATCAGAAACTTTATACTAAACAGCGCTCGCCTAGCCATCTCAAATAAAAATTCAATTCAAATTAAATTTTAAAATAAATTAATTCAGTACACACCTAGTCCTGTACCACAGGTTATCAGTAGGTAGCTCACAAAATATCCAACACTACATATGTAACTTAAAGCCCCTTCAAACATAGCATCAGTCTTTATTTTATTTATATAATACTAGCTGAAGTACCCGGCTTCGCACGGGGTCGCTTCGTGGTTATATTTATCTTAGATATTTGAAAAATAATAAGAGCTAATTATTTATTTAATATTAAAATATCTGTGTAATACAATATGGCAATATGAAAATAATTATAATAGGAGTAAAGGTCAAACATAAGAACACTAAATTAATATCGAATCCAAAATATGAAAACGTTATTAATGTTATAAATATGTAGTAAAAAAAAAAAACAAAATTGGATGGAACAAACAAACAACAAACTTTGTATGTTATATAATAATAATTTAGAAACCGCACACAACTGACAAAAGTTTCATCGCAATCGAATGAATGGTATAGGAACGCATACGAATAGTATAAGAAGATGATTTTATAATTCAGAAACCTTCGTGGGCATGCGCATGACAACTCACCAAAGTTTCATTGCAATCGGATTAATGGTATAGGAACGCATACGAATAGAAGAAGAAGAAGATGGTTGTACTAATTCAAAAACCTTCGCGGGCTTGCGCACAACAACTGGTCAAAATTTCATCACAATCGGATGAATGGCATAAGAACGCATACAAATAGAAAAAGAAAAAGATGATTGTAGTAATTCAGAAACCTTTGCGGGCAAGGGCACAACAACTCACCAAAGTTTCATTGCAATCGGATGAATGGTATAGGAACGCATACGAATAGAAGAAGAAGAAGATAGTTGTACTAATTCAGAACTCTTTGCGGGCGTGCTCACAACAACTGGTCAAAATTTCATCGCAATCGGATAAATGGTATAAGAACGCATACAAATAGAAGAAGATAGAATAGAAGAAAAAGAAAATAGTTGTAACAATTCAGAGACCTTTGCGGCGTGAGCACAACAGTTGATCAAAATTTCATTGCAATCGGATGAATGGTATAGGAACGCATACGAATAGAAGATAGAATAGAAGAAGAAGATGGTTGTACCAATTCAGAAACCTTCGTGGGTGTTGGCACAATTACTGACGAAAAATTTGTTGCAATAGGATGAATGGAATAGAAACGCATACGAATAGAAGAATATAGAATAGAAGAAGAAGAAGATAGTTGTACTAATTCAAAAACCATTGCGGGTGTTACCACAACAACTGACGAAGGTTTCATCGCAATCGGATAAATGATATAGGGACCATACGAATAAAAGAAGATAGAATGAAGAAGAAGAAGAAGAAGAAGATGGTTGTACTAATTCAGAAACCTTCGCGGGTGTAGGCACAATTACTAACGAAAATTTTATTGCAATCGGATGAATAGAATAGGAACGCATACGAATAGAAGAATATAGAATAGAAGAAGAAGAAGATGGTTGTACTAATTAAAAAACCATTGCGGGTGTTACCACAATAACTGATGAAGGTTTCATTGCAATCGGATGAATGGTATAGGGACCATACGAATAAAAGAAGATAGAATGAAGAAGAAGAAGAAGATAGTTGTACTAATTCAGAAACCTTTGCGGGTGTTGGCACAATTACTGACGAAAATTTTGTTGCAATCGGATGAATGGAATAGGAACGCATACGAATAGAAGAATATAGAATAGAAGAAGAAGAAGAAGAAGATGGTTGTACTAATTCAAAAACCATTGCGGGTGTTACCACAACAACTGATGAAGGTTTCATCGCAATCGGATAAATGGTATAGGGACCATACGAATAAAAGAAGATAGAATGAAGAAGAAGGAGAAGATGATGATTTTTCTAGATTAGAAACCTTCATAGGTGTGCATACAACCACTTGCCAAAATTTCATTGCAATCGGATGAATGGTATAGGAACCATACGAATAAAAGAAGATAGAATGAAGAAGAAGAAGAAAATTATAATTTTTCTAATTCAGAAACCTTTATGGGTGTGCATACAACCACTTACCAAAATTTCATTGCAATCGGATGAATGGTATAGGAACCATACGAATAAAAGAAAATATAATAAAGAAGAAGAAGAAGATGATGATTTTTCTAATTCAGAAACCTTTATGGGTATGCATACAACCACTTACCAAAATTTCATTGCAATCGGATGAATGGTATAGGAACGCATACGGGACAGACACACAGACATACAGACAGACAGACATACATTTTTATATATTAGTATAGCCTATACTCTTCTCGCAAGTGCAAGCAATAAGTTTACAAAGTTTTATCGCAATCGGATGAACGGTATGGCTGCGCATTAAATACGAACAAACAAACACACAAATATTAATTTTTATATATTAGAAGATATAACCATATACTTATTAATTTAATTCTAGAAATCACGATCCGACCGCCCGATAAATAATTATTCCATACATACCTACCTACAAAAATAATCGTCAAGTTAACAACCTCGCAGCCTTCAAAAAAATAATCTATTCACAAAAGTCTTCGCTCCAAACACAAAGTTACAAATTCTCAGAACTGCAGCCCTTAAATCAACCTTTTTTTTTACCTACCTAATAACAATATCCTGAAACAAATTGGTTTTATATTCTTCATTTCAAAACATATCTGTTTGGTGGTAATTAATGTATGTGACGATTATTGCTATTGTGATGTTCTGAGGGAATTGAGTTAGCAATACTAGTAACTTGTAGTAATTAATAGTACCTACCAACGTATGCTATAATAACGTTTAGTAACGTCTGTCTACCTACCCTAAATCGCAGCGTTGCCAAACTGATTTGATCCAATTGCTTATTTTGAAATAAATTTGTTAAAGCAGGTAACGTCTTTGTTCTAAAATGGGTAAAAAATCGCCTGCCAAATCTGCCGAGGGCTCAACGATTAATTCCACTTGTCAAAAGACGCCTACGTCTCTGACGACAGTGACTGTGACAGCCGTTACGTTTTTGGTGACCATCATCACAGAAGTCACGAAGGTTTCCGCAGAACTGGAAGCCCTCAAAAATGTCAGTCGGTCAGCAAAGGAGTCGATATCGAATAGTCTGGGCGTAATCAGGTTCGCGTGTCAGGCTGCAGAGCTGGAAAAACGCGAGCTTGAGAGCGCCCTCATCAAATCTAAGGCGCGTGCTGAGGCGACCAGAGATCTGCTCAATCAAGAAAAGCGTCATACAACGCAGCTCTCAACTGATCGCCGACCTGTCACAAGAATCTTTAGCGAAGCACCTGCACACATGGAGAGTGAACTGTCACCGCAAATCCTTACCCCTAAAAATTCGCGTAGTGCTAGCAACATTTCGCTGCGGCCAGCACAGCCGCATTCAGCCAGTTCCGCAAGATCCGAAACTGTCATTCCCAATAAACCCGTACCGGCAAAGCGTTCCTTTGCGGAAGTTTCCGGGGCTACACGATCTTCTGGGAAGCCTGAGATTACACCTGTCTTGGAGTTCCCGGCTTCGACTGCAGCTGCATCGGGGAAAGTCCGTTCACGTCATGCTGTGATTTTAACAAGCAAAGACAATAATAAGACGAGCGAGGAGGTTGAAAAATGTATCAGAGAAACGGTGGACGTCTCCGGTCTAGGGATCGCTGTCGTGTCATTGGCGAGGGCGACTCACAACAAGTGCATCGTCAAAGTCATGACAGAGGACGACTCCCGGAGACTGGTGGACGCTGTCAGCGGCTCGGAGGTTCTCACCGCATCGGTCAGCTCAATGAAAAGGCCGAGGGTTGTCCTAAAGGGTATTGAGGAAAATTTTGATGGGGCACATTTGATAACTGCACTACGTTATCAAAATACCTTCATCAGAACGTCACCGATCGATTCCTTCAGGGTTGTGTTCAAAACAAAAGGTCGCATCCAGGGCAAATCCAATTACATTCTGGAGGTGGAGTCCTCCTTGTATCATCAGATGGTGGAAGTTGGTGGCCTGAACGTTGGTTTCCAGCGGGTTCGAGTGCAGCCATGCTCTAGTGTTGTGCATTGCACGAAATGCCTGGGGTATGGGCATACTGGTCATACTTGCAAGGAAGCCTTTGCGTGTCGGGGATGTGGGGGGGACCACAAAATTGCGGAGTGTCCCAAAAAGGGAAAGTAGACATGCGTCAACTGCGTCCGGAAAAATAGGCGGCTCCATCTGACGGCTCCGACGGGTCACAGCCCTCTATCGCGCGCATGCATATTGCACCGCCAACAAGAAGCCAAGTCTACTTCCGCAACTGACTTCGGAAATCAATAATGGCTATACACCTAAAAGTTGCACAAGCGAATCTTGCACGGTGCGAGGTCACCACAGTCTCTTTCATCAGGTATATGGAATCTAATAACGTGGACCTGGCTTTAATCCAGGAACCGTACACTGGGAACACGGGTCAAATCCGTTCGTCGTTTTTTTCAGGTATCATTTTTCAGAAGCCGAGCAGTCTGTATCCAGTGAAGGCAGCTATTCTTGTACGTCGAACGTCATCTCTAACCCACTGCATTTTACTTTCCGAGTTTAGCTCATATAGTTGCGCTGTTGTAGAACTCGACTACTTAGGAGAAACGCTACTGGTCGGATCACTGTACTGCGCGCCTTCGGTGCACATCGATGAATCGCTGACCGGCATGAGCAGGCTAATGAACACTTCAAAGGGTCACAGGCTGTTACTCGGAGGCGACGTAAACACAAAGAGCATCTGGTGGGGCAGTCGACGTACTGATAGCAGATGTACAGCCGTGTCAGATTTTTTTAGCACAGCACGACCTAAACGTATTAAATGAGGGTTCTGTCCCAACGTTTGAAACGATCAGAGGAACTCATAAGCTGGAAAGCTATATTGATATTACTCTGCTCACCAGAGTTGAAAATTGAAGAGTATGTCGTGATGCAGCGTTGGGATCCGACCACAATGCGATTGCTTTTCATTACAGGCCGCAGATAGCTACGCTGCAAACAAAACTTCAAATGTCAATCAACAGCGACCAGGTTTGTTTAAGACGTCCAAGGCTAACTGGATAGATTTTGGGCTTGCACTTATTTCCCAGATTCAGGATCGCGGTATCACTGTAGATAGTTTGGATAGCGTCACAGACGCACATGAGCTCGAAAACATTGTCAAAGAATAGTCATTGGCGAACGAGTCAGCATGCGAGAGCACGATGGTGCGCTCTTCGGGCGAAGGATTTCAAAGAAAAAGTAATCCATGGTGGAGTCCGAAACTGGATACACTGAAGACGGCTTTTAGAGTAGCAAGGACAAAATTTCGAAATTCAGACGTGGTTCGACGGCCGTTCACTCGACAGATTTTTGAAGCCGCAAAGAATAAGTATAAAACTGCGATTGCGGAAGTGAAATTAGAAAGCTGGAAGAGCCATTGCTCGGCTCAGGGAAAAGAGAATTTATGGTCTAGTCTTCATAGATTGCTCAAAAGTAAGGCGTTCAAACCGCCTGAAACTCTGAAAATCAACAGTCGCATGACCTCTTCGGCTCTCGAATCTGCAGAGGCTCTTCTTGCGTATTTTTTTTCAGACGACAGTATTGCAAACGAAACGGAGCAACAGACATTGATCCGAAATGCGGCCTCGATTCCTTCAGAGGAAGATGACGACGAGAACTTCACTCTCGAGAAGGTCGAAAGAACAATGAGGCTGTTCAATCCAGCTAAAGCTCCGGGACACGACAGTTTCACGGCAGATATCTGTCACAATTCATTCTTAACTGTTCCTAGCATAGTTGTCGCTCTTTATAATGCATGTTTACGAATTGGTCATTTTCCAAAAATCTGGAAGGTAGCTAGAGTGGTGGTCATTCCCAAACCGGGAAAGAACGACTACGCTAACGTCTCGTCATATCGGCCCATCAGATTGCTGCCCGTGCTCGGTAAAGTACTCGAAAAATTATTTATTAATCGAGTTTCCTGGAAACTTCAGACTAAACATCTGCTCAGCGAATACCAGTACGGTTTCACCCCTCAAAAGAGTACTGAAGACGCGCTTCATGCAGCAATTGATAGAATCAGGGGGGCTAACCGCGATGGTCAGCTCGTAGTGGCGGTATCTCTTGATATCAAAGGCGCGTTTGACAACGCATGGTGGCCATATCTTCTTCAACAGTTGAAATCTAAAAATTGTCCCGCTAACATTTTCAGGCTCATAAAAAACTATCTATCCGACCGAGAAGTCTTCGTCGAATATGCTGGAGCATCTGCTACCAAAGAGACATCAAAGGGATGCATACAAGGTTCGTCTTGCGGCCCTGTACTGTGGAACATAGTTCTCGACGATCTTCTCTCTATGCCGTTTCCTGAAGGTATACACGCACAGGCCTTTGCTGATGATGTATTGCTGATTATGGAATCCAAAGAACTTGGTTCTCTAGAAACCATGACTAACAGCGTGCTGGAGAGCGTCGAGGCCTGGGGAAGGAAGGTCAAACTGTCTTTCTCCGCGGAGAAAACGAAGACCTTATTCTCACTAGGAGGCGCGTCTCTCCGCCTTCGCTGGTGATGAATGGGCAACCTCTATCTTTTTCTAGGGATTTTAAACTTTTAGGGGTTGTAATCGATGACAAACTAAATTGGTCAAAGCATGCGGACAGCATCTGCAAAAGAGCAGCGGTGACTTCGCTCAAACTAGCAAGAATGGCCAAACCCACATGGGGTGTATCTTCTGAAGCTCTTCGAATTATCTACACTTGTGCTATTGAGCCTATGATCACGTATGCGGCCAGCATATGGCATGAAGCTGCCAAACGGAAAAACATAGCAAAAAAACTCAATACGGTTCAGCGAGCACTAGCGATACGAATATGCAGAGCTTACCGAACGGCTTCGCTCAATTCAACGCAAGCTCTAGCAGGACTTATGCCTATAGATTTACGTTTAAAACAAATCGCTCTCATTTACAGAGCTAAGAAGGGTGAGGAGGGCCTCGCAGGTTTTCTGCCTGACGACAGGCTTTACGAAAAACCGGTGGACTATAGAAGGCTGCCACACCCGGCTAGACTATTTTCTGAAGTGGTTTCTTATCCTGCAACGTTGGAAAGCAACGAATGCAATAACATGCCGATTTTCACGGATGGGAGCAAAATTGATGGCGGTACTGGTGCAGGGTTTGTGGCATACATTAATGGCGGTGAGATAGCGGCTCGTAAGTACCGCCTTGCCAACTATTGTACGGTAATGCAGGCCGAACTCTATGCCATCCAATGCGCTCTGGAGTGGGCAGGCTCAGATCCAATCCAGCGAAAGCTCACCGAAAACCATAGTATTTGTATTTATTCGGACCCCAAAAGCTCAATCCAAGCAATTTGAGATCCCTTGTCTACTAATCTGATTGTCTTTTCTATTCACAGCGAGTCCGCTCTACTGAGACGGCGCCACCCCGATGTGCACTTTAAGTGGATAAGGGGACACACCGGGATAGAAGGAAATGAAAGAGCTGACAAATTGGCTCGGCATGGTGCCTCTGAACCCAAGACCGCGATAGCTTATGACGAATTTCCTCTGAGCTACGTGAAAATTACAATTTCAGATATGGTGAAAAATGAATGGAACTCACGATACATAAACTCATCGACAGGGGAGTTGACCCGAAAGTTTTTACCTTCAATTTAGCAGCACGAAACGTAAGGGTGCATAAGGGGCTGTGTTTTGAGATGACTCAGATTCTTACAGGTCACGGAGTCATGCGAGCATACCTGCACCGGTTCAAAATAACATCTGATGGAAAGTGTCCATGCGACGACGGAAGCGACCAGGACGTCTTACATTTACT
This sequence comes from Rhyacophila brunnea, assembly GCF_057557595.1. Taxonomy (NCBI): domain Eukaryota; kingdom Metazoa; phylum Arthropoda; class Insecta; order Trichoptera; family Rhyacophilidae; genus Rhyacophila; species Rhyacophila brunnea. The sequence goes on from NW_028233350.1 coordinate 29,285,835, forward strand.
CCTAGATTGTCAAATCTTTAGCAAGGAGCGGTACAACCTGAACTTTTTATTACAGATGGCAGATGCGGACATTCGAGACCTTCCGAGGACGATGGCAAACGAGGCCGGAAGAGATGCACTTTTTAATTTCTGTATTGATGTAATAAAAAGAATAAAAATAATAAATGGTGACATGTAAAGATGATTCATGCCTTTCAGATCCAGTGACTGCAATCATATAAGATAGGATAAGTATATACTCAGAATATCAGTCCTATGCGACATTTCTTTTACCACGGGAACAAACTCGACTACAAATCGCAGTCCTCAGTTCCCAATGAATACGACAAAATATTCATCAGAATCACCTCCACCTTGCGCTACTAAGAATTTTCCAGGGTTTTTGCAAGGCGGTTTCATAGGCCTTGGCCGAATTCAAATTAGCAATACCCGATGCGGGTAGAAGAACAGTTTTCAATAAGGCAAATTCTCTCAGCCGGCACAATTTTCATTTGACTAGCATCAAGTAGAGTAGTTTGCGTGCCAAAATCCTTAAGAAACCTCGATAGTAAATGCGAGGTATCCATAAAGGCATCTAGAAGGGAAAAAAAAACCATAACGTATTTTTCGGTATAATTTGGCTGGACTAGTGTGGTATTGACCAATGCGACAGCGACGCACACATAGACTTAATAATTTTATTTCCGCGCCAGATTTAAAATTGTAAATAATATTAATATTTTACGCCAAATACTCTATAATTTTTATGAATTGAATATGAAAAATATACGTACACTATAGCGCTTTCAGAATTGCTACAACTTTTACCCAATTCGCGTAAAGTATTACATGTGGTAGCATTGGTTGGAGCCATAGACTAAATACATCAGAAATTTGATTCTAAGCGGCCGTCAAGTTTTAACACAAAACATTTTTTCCACATTTTTTAAATGCATACATTTAAGTAATTTTATTGCATATTTTGTCATGTATTTTTTATGGTTTTTCCATTGAAATTACGTGAAAAATTCGAATTTTTGTATTTTCACTAAGTACCCCGTCAAAATATCCCTAAAAAGCTCCAAACCTACTTGTTATTAATGAGCATACCAAGCATTTATGCACGCAGGAGATCTAAAAATACAATGAAAGCTATCAATTTGTCATATATTTGGTTATTTTTTGAGACTCTTTTGATCGGACCTTCCATACCGATGCGTCTGCTTTTTTCGGGATATTTTGACGGGGTAAATGCGAGTGGATGGCAGTGTTGGAGACAAATTGCATCAATGATAATGAAAGGAGTTTTACCTGCCATTAAAACTCTTATTATTCTTGTTAACTCTGAAGTCCCTTGAGATGTTGATCGTATTTTTGCCTTGTGTTTTTCTGTGCTGGCCTCTTTTTACCCCCTTTTCTTCTCGATTATTTATCTCTCTGTTGCTCATCATGTTTAGCAGGCTGGCAGGACTGACGCTTCTGTTGGTGGCGTCCTTTGTCTTTGCTTATTCATTTTGATATGTCTCAAGGAAACCAGGTAGGCGTTCTCTGGACTTCAGAGTCAACAAGAATAATAAGAGTTTTAATGGTAGGTAAAACTTCTTTCATTATTCGCTATTGACTCCGAAGTCCCTTGAGATATCTGTTTGTTATCACCTGGTAAAGCAAGATAGATCCTGCAAGATAGGATGGATGAAACCTAACATTGAAGTTAAATTCCCTCCACCAAACCCGCCCCGCACCACACTCGGTCTTAATCGAGAGTATCACGGGACCCGTCAATTGGTGATGTGAAGCATCTAAAAATTGGCCTGGGAGTGTCCTGGGAGAAGGTGCCCAAGACTTAGGTTGCTACGCTCAGAGTGAGCTCTGACTGAGTTTACTGAGTTTACTCTAATTCAAAGTGCCAGGGAGAGAAAAAGCACATAGAAATTACTTAAAAGAAAATGAAGCTACTTATTTATTATATCAAAGAACGAAGCTAATCATACAGGCAGCAAAATTTATGTGAAGAGATCTTCACGCCCGTAGTAAGACGCCGCAAATTTTTTGAATGCAAGATAGTTGGCCTTAGTAGCAACCAGGTCGGACGGGCCGATGGGTCCAACAACTGGTTGGACCGACCTGAGCATCTCCTCCCGTTCGGAGCACATACTCAGACACTCCCACAGGATGTGATTGGCATCCTGTATTTCCCCTCCGCATGGACATGTCGGACGGCTTGCAAGTCCAAGCTCAAAGAGCCTGCCAGCGAAACCACCATGGCCAGTCACAAATTGACTGGTGTAATGGTCTGGAGTCAAATACTTGGTTATCTCCATTCGCCACTGTATGTCTGGAAAAAACGCGTATGTGAGCCGGCCCTTAGTAGATTCGTCCCACTTTCGCTGCCAGGTCTTAATGGCCGCGTCAAGCGACATGAGTCTAATTTTGCGCTTCAATAGTGCTAATCCCTCGCCGGCTTGTCGAGGGGGGGGGACGAGATGAAAATCACCAACGTCAGCCTCCTCACCTTTGAGGAGCAGCATTGAAGCGCCGCTGACCTGAATGTGCAGGTCAAGTGGGAGAATACCGGCCAGGACCGGGAGCGCGTCAGTTGAGGTTGTACGGTAGGCCTTGGTAATGGACAGGAGCACGCTGCGCTGTCCTCTTAAAAGAGAGGCTCTAAGTTTGACACTCTTGGGAATGCGCGGGCACCAAGCGCTGGCGCCGTAAGCCGCGATTCCCATAAAAATGGCGCCGTAGGCGATCTTGAGCGCCCTTACTCTTAAGCCCCATCCTTCACCAGCCATGCGGAACCTAACATGAGAATTAGGTATAATATTATATTCCTTGCTTCTAGGCTCAATGCACTGGGCTGAACAGAGAGGTCAATATATTTTGTTCCCCCGCTGTAGAAGTCTGTGTGTCTATCGGTCTCTGGTAAAATGTTTTAAATGTAGCTTCCTGGCGCCAATTACCTCTCTGCAGGATGTCATCTATGGGGTAATTCTCTAACCTATTTAGGGAGGCGACTGTTGATCGAGTACTGCCTGGTGATTCCTGTACCCCTGCATCAGCGAGTACTGACTTCACCCAATTTCCGATAACTGCTCGAGTCGCAGGTTTTGGGGGGCCTCTTGACGAGATAAATAATGCCGGAATAATACAACTTTCTTCTCTTCTCTCATTGGAAACGCAGATAAGTTTTCGTAGCTAAAATACTGGATCGATGTTTTGGCAAATGGAAACGTTTAATTTCCATCCAGATTGGCGGTGCCTTGATGTGTCTGGTTTGGAACCAAGCACTGGTCATAGAATTATTATATGGTCGCCATTATCCGTAAGGAGTAGGGTAAGGTCATAAACCCGTGGTCCCGATGCGAGTAATAATAATATAGCTGTTCTGCGTGAAACTTTATATGGGTTGTATACAAGTGGTGTTGTTTTCTTGAGGTAGTCTACGACTATTCTTGGATCCCAAATCGGTGGTTTTGTAGGTTTGGTCTTGCGGGTGGATATGGCTTTTAACATATGACGCACTACTATGTTACTGCTGATGTCTTTACTGATCATAGGTTTGCAAAACGTAGCTGTGGCTGACTTATGTAAAAGAATATGAAAGACCTTCCTTATTGTATAAGTGACCCAGTTATCTAGCCACTTCAATCGGCTCAAGGGTATTATAGCTTATCGTGTTGGCCACGCACCATGTCTTCCATTTGTCCCATGCAGGTTTATAGGTCTTCAAAGTGGATGGTCGCCAGCCGGAAGTGATCTGTCCTCTACAGACCTATAAACTAACTCTGCCCACCCGAAATTATCCATAACTGGAGTGATAGGTCCCGGACTTGTGGAGGTGGATGGTTTGTCACCGTGTCCACTAGAAATGACTCTAAGTGCGGGATCGAGTAGGGGGGTTCCAGTGATCTCTGCTGTAGGTATGCGCTCCAAAAACACTTCTTCCACCATGGGGCCACTAGTAAATATTTTCCCCTTGCCGTGTTCAGGTGTGCCAATACTTGTGGAATTAGATTCGGTGGTGGGAATATCCAGGCTAGTTTGAAGTCCCACTGTCGACTGAAGGCATCGTGGAACAGTGCAAGGGCATCGTTCGGATTTCGTGAGACATACGTTGCGACAACATGGGCTGTGTTGGACGCGTACAGGTCTACGTCTAGGAGCCCCCATCTTTGAAATAGGGGAGTTGTAGCCGTCATAACTAGGTGCCATTCTGGAATAATTTTGCTGCGTGAGAGATGGTTTGTCACGCAGTTGTATTTGCCTGGAAGGTATTGTGCAGTTAATGATATACTGCCCTGGTTGGCGATTTCCAGAATCTGTCAGCAAAGACTTAGTAGGGTTGTGGAATTTGTGCCCCCTTCGTTGTTGATGTAGGCCACCACTGTTTTGTTGTCGGTTTGTAGGAGTAATTCTGATTCCCTGAGCGTTTGCTCCCGGAGTTGTATAGCTGAGAGTACTGCATACAGCTCTTTTCTGTTGGAGTGCCACGTGGATTGGCCATGTGTCCATGTACCTGATAGGTGGTACTCGTCTAACTGCGCACCCCAGCCTGAATCGGCTGCGTCTGTGGTGAGGAAGTGATTGTAGGTACTCGCTGTAACTCGTTCCGAATGCACTCCTTTTGAGCGAGCATCGCATTTTGGAGGCCGGCGATCGTACGCTCCATTCGATGTATGGTTTGCGATGAACGATCGTAGGGGCGTAACTCATCGTTGAGTCCCAACTCAACGAAGGACTGGGCCGCCAAATATTGTTTTTGGGTTTCAGCATAGCGAACCCCCGCCCAATTATCTGTGTCGAAAAGCTGGATTCTGGTAAGTTCCGCTACCCAAGTTTTGTCTGGTGACGGAAAAGCAGGCTCCTGTACTACGACACTAAATACAGGCAACGGAATCCTGTTGGGTTTTTCCGCTGTTTCGGGACTTGCGGGCGGCCGTAAAAAACTTACCGGAGGGTCGATGTTAACCGTCGGTCTCTGCGGAGTAGGTACCACTGCAGGCAGACCCTAAAATCTGCGATACCTTATTTTCCAGTGACATTACTGAGGCCCTCAACTCACCCACGGGATCCTCCATCAGTAATTCCGACTCATTCGAGTCGGTCTCCATCGCCAGTCCTTCCGCGACGTTGCTGTCTTCATTACGCTTCATGTTAATGCACAATTTCACAATTCCTCAACTAATAAAAAGAATAAGCAGAGACAAAGGACGCCACCAACAAAAGCATCAGTCCTGCCAGCCTGCTAATGCCAGCGCTCCATTGGCGAGCCAAAAGTCCGAGGACAATAAGTCTTCAGATTTTTCTACATTCTGCTACTGGCTAACAGACGTTCAACGAAACGAGGTATATTATTAATTTGACGAGTAAAACCGTCGACTTTGACAGCATAGATAATATACGTAAATTTGACAGTTAAATCGTGATGGCGTTAAATGATACCGACGTTTTGTGTTTTTTGGGTTATTGGGTGGCAGATAATCTAATAACGAAGCAAAGGGTACACAAATACTGGGTGAAACAATGGTTAAGGAAACGAACGACATTATCCCACACAAATTTAATATGAGAATTGCGTTTGCAACCGAGCGATTTCCGCAATTATTTGCGAATGTCGGAGGATGTATACACAGAACTGTATAATTTGGTCTCCCCATTTATTAAAAAAAAATACTATTATGAGGGAAGCTATTTCTCCTCATGATAGATTATGTGCAACCCTGCGATTTTTGACTGCCGGCGGAACGTTCACTGACTTGCATTATAGAACTGCGATTGGAAGACAAACTCTGGGCAAGATAATTCCCGAAACTTGCCAAGTCATCATTGACGTTTTGAAAGGAGAATATTTCAAGGTGTGTATTATATTATACGTCATCTAATAAAGTTGGGCAAATTTACAAATATATAATTAACAAGTAGACGTCGGTTGGTCTTATAAAGTGAACGTTTAGTGGATTGTTTTACCTATATAACTCATAGACGGCAACAGCATAAAAATGACAGACAAGATGCATTTGAGATAGGTATATATATAGTCACAAATAAGGCCATCGTTGACATGCTAAATATTCAATAGACCGTTAGAATTCTGTACCTAGCCAGGACTCTCCATATAGGCTGTAAGCAAGCTACTTAATTATTCCTGTTGAATGTATTGTAATACTAGTCATATTCTTCGAAAAGCAAGCATGGAATTTGATTTCTAAATGAGGCCACATAATAATATAGGTATGCTAACATAACTCAAATACTTACCATTTGTTGTATCGCTTAAGCTTTAAGGTTTATAGGCATAAAAAACAAACAAAAAAACAAATATTTTACAAGATATTTATTCACACAAAAAACATTAATTTATTATACCGGCTTTTGTACATTTTTGCTTAATATACGATAAACTGGTTGAGTATGAACAGTAGTTGCTGGCATTATTTTGTCACTTTGTCCCATAAAGGCAACTTCATGCATCAGCTTCTCGGCCAGCAATCTTTGTCCCTGTGACATCGATCGTAGTTTCATGGCCATCATTTTGCCAAAAACATCAAATTCATCTTCAGTCTTGCTTAGTTTGTCGGTGATTAATTCTTACACTTTGTTGGCGCTATCATTCGATTTTTTTCGTTTGAACGATGGGGGTTCTGGTGCTCTATTAAGATTCGACCTTGGAGTAGTCGACAACGTTGATGTTGAAGGCGAATATTCTATCTGTAAATAAAATATTGATTATTTTTTGTTGCAGTTCCCTGATACGCACGAAGAAATGGAGACGATTGCAGAAGAATTTAATAGTAAATGGCAATTTCCAAATTGCCTGGGCGCAGTTGATGGGAAACACATTGTAATGTGCCACCTGCAGGCGCCGGCTCCCACTTTTATAATTACAAACATTTCCACAGCATTGTTTTGATGGCGATTGCAAATGCTAATTATGAATTTATTTATGTTGATGTTGGAACAAATGGACGTATTTCTGATGGAGGCGTACTGAGAAAATCTATTTTTTTCAAACGTTTAGACGAAGGCAGATTAAAAATACCTGCACAAAAAAAACCTACTGCTAATTCTGATGCACTGCCATTGGCGATGAAGCCTTTGCATTACGTAACGATTTCTTAAAGCCGTATTCACAAAGGCAATTAAATCACAGTAAAATAATATATAAATATCGGACATGCAGAGCCAGGCGAATTATAGAAAATGTTTTTGGCATTTTAGCTGCTAGATTCCGCATTTTTCAAGCTCCAATAAACATGAAAATTGAAAATATCAATACAGTTGTATTAGCTTGCTGTGTGCTGCACAACTTTCTTCGTCGCAAATCAACACATTCTTATACTCCTTCTCATGACCTTGATAGGGAAAATCCTGAGACAGGTTTAATAGAGCTCGGACTGAGGTTACAGGACACCTTAGCGTCTTTGGAAGCAACGACTAATCGGAACTCGACTGCCAATGCTAAGAAAGCGCGAGGAGATTTTGAAAAATATTTTAATACTACCGGGGCTGTCACATGGCAAGAAAGTATGATAAGCAATAGATAAATTAAACCAATGTAACAGTTTAGTTAAAATGTTTTACCTCAATACAATCTTCGTTGTTTAACGAGTTGGAGTAACTCTCATCAGGAGACATGTTTTCCAAATCGTCCGCCATGCTGGATATTGAGCTCGATTCTGTAAAACAAAATGTAAATTGTTAAAATACAACATAATACTCAAACTTGTTTTTTATTATCTCTCCCCTAAGTACCCATTCCTTCATACGGTTAATATTGATATGATTATTTATATTGGTATAATTGGTGTAATCCAGTATATCAGGTATTTTCAAAATGTGTTTTCCGCTGTATTCCTCATAACCAAACTGTACCATTAATTTTGATTGATGATTGACGATTTATTGATTGTCTCTGAAGGAACCTAACTCGAGCGATTTTTGATTTCATGATCATTTATTTTCTTCTTCTTTCGACCATGTCCGATCATAATATGGACCTCCACGGAGTGGAGGTTTGTATTGACAGATTTTGTTTTTACGAGAAATGGATGTCAGCCACTTGCTCAACATATTAGGTCCATACTCTGACTCATACACAAATTGAAATTCAATGTGTACTTGTCAGACCCAGGATTTGAACCTGGGACCCGACCACGACTCAATAAGCCAACGCTTAAGCCGCGCTTCCACCGCCATGATCGTACCTATATATTATTATTTCTTACCTACCTCAGCAAAGAATAAGTAATTTTATTGTGACTAGAAATGATTCATAGCTGTATGTTTTAATTGCTTAATAGTTGCTAATCTAATGCGATGTCACTTTCAGAGCTACGACAATGTCATAGTCTGCACGTGTATAATAAATAGCTTTAAAGCATTCCCTCGTACCTATATATTATTATTATTTATTACCTACCTCAGCAAAGAATAAGTAATTTTATTGTGACTAGAAATGATTCATAGCTGTATGTTTTAATTGCTTAATAGTAGCTAATCTAATGCGATGTCACTTTCAGAGCTACGACAATTTCATAATCTGCACGTGAATAATAAATAGCTTTAAAGCATTCCCACGTACCTTCCATTTGGTCGTTCAAGAACTCCAAATTTTTATAGTACCACAGTTTGGGTAGATATACTGCGTCTGTGCCGGCTCCGCTTCGATATGATGTCCTTACTTTATTTCTCTCCTTTCTGTAACCCGACCTCAATGTCTGTATTTTCTTTTTGACATCGTTGACCGTTGCCTGCGGCTCCACCTTGATTAATATTTCCAAAAGTTCCGCATACGCCAAGGACTTGGCATCACGATTCTTGTCGTCTTCCACAACGACGGGTTGTCTTTAAAACAACTAATAAAATCTTCCAAGAAACTTTTCGAATGCACTCGTAGATCTACCATTGTTGTTATCGATGTGAGATGTCCGAACACTTTGAATGACAGTAAAATAATGATGGCGCTCATAGACTAATATATGGCGCTGTCGTCCGTCGGCATAGATATAAATAATGTGACGGTAAAGCGTGGTGAACGTACGAATTTCAGCGGCGAGAAGAATCGAGAAGAATAGGGGTTAAAAAGGGGCCAGCACAGAAGAGACAAGGGACTTCAGAGTCAATAGTGAATATTATAAAATTATTGATATATTTGAATGCTCGATACCAAAACGTCAAACAATCGCAGCGCTCCATATTGAAGTTTGTAGGATAATAACTTAATTCCCTTCCGAAATCTGCGCGTCGTGAATAATTCGCTGTCGACAGCGTTCCCGAAAATCGTAGTGATTATTCGCTGCAAATTCGCACTCAAGACGTAAGGCGGTCGCGCATGCGTGCTTTTTCTCGTAGGAAAATACGAGCTTGATTGGCGAATATTCGCTTTGGTGTGTGGTTCTCATAACACCTCACGCAAAGAAGAAAGAGCAAGCCCTATCTCAAGGACTTCAAAGTCAAATTCGAATAATAAGTATGTAAATGTTATTTCCTCTGATCTGAATTATCATAATTATGTTTATCGCTGTTCTGTTTAAAACCTGTTTTGGAGTAGATACCTAGGTAGCACAGAACTTTCAATTTTTATTACAATTATTTTGTCCATGGTTTGTTTGGAATATCTATGGCATAGACTAATATATTTTAGTCTATGGTATTTATATCTATGGTTCGTAGGCATGATTTTGACATTGACAGTAGTATTTATTCATAACCTCAACAAAGTTGAAAAATAAATTACTAAATAATGATTAAGTCTATAAGTATACTAGGCGTTAACCGTTCTCCGTTATCTTCGAAAGCCACCACAATAAGAAAGCTCTGTTTCAACAAAACTCTTTTAATTCCTAGACCTAACGTAAATATTCCCAAACGTCACAAAAAGTATGATAAACCCTACACTTCGTCGCTATTTATACCGGTCCCGGTCAAAACAAACCCAGATGACATAAATATTGGTTTAGAGCTCAGTGGTCGATTAAAAAAGCAAGATTTATTGAAGATTTTAAGTAAATTTTACCAAAAGCCAGAGATCAGGCTGCTATCCGCTGAGAGCGGCTTGGATGATCACCTTCTACACCAAGCGTTCGTGTCCTTCAGAAAACACTGCCTCGAAAATGATTTGCCTTCCGATTTACACATTATTATTAGTGACATTCTACAAGGTTTATTTTTTCTTTACCATTATTTAATAGCAAATGTGATAATAATAATCATTACCCAAATATATATACCTAGGTATATAGTACCAATCGACCATGTATGTATGCGATTTAATTAGTAATGTGAGTGTATGACGTATGTATGACAATTCTTTTTACTGTAAATCCACATTTTTTCTTGTAAAAATATTATGTAATAAAAGGATTTCTAGTGAAATTGTATAAATGAAGTAAGTACTTAAGTAGATGCCCCTGCTTAGTAAATTACCAAGTACGCTTCAAACCGAAGCACACATGTTTCTACTGACTGGAGGTTATCTTAACAGAGTTTGGTAAATATGCCATATTATAAAAATACACTTTATCATTACTTAAAAGGTTTGTTTCGAATATGGTATTATGTGAAATATCTTTTCTATCACAGAAATGCTTCTCGGGTATTGATTTTTAAATATATCTTAAATATACATTTTGTAACCCATATCAGCAGTAGGGTAATTGTGCCACAGAGGTGGACACGAGCTTTATAATTTTTTTTTTTATGAAAACAGTTTATTCCATGTAGATAATTATAATAAATACCTTTTTCTGTCGGTGCATCGGCTTTTCGATCCAATAATCGTTAATTGAAAATTTGAAATTTTCCTACATTTTGATACACCTTTATCACAAACTAAGATTATATGAGGTAATATTAGGTTGGGGTAGGTTAGATTAGGTTAGGTTTGGTTTGGTTTAAAAAGAAAGTTGTAGAATCTCATGTCCACCTCTGCGGCACATTTATCAGCAGTAGACCACTATAAAAATGCAGACCTAATCCATAAATAACCAATCAATATTTACATGAACAATAATTTAATAAATATTAAAACAAAAAAGCATCCACCCTGACAGAAAAGGGTATTTCTCATAATACTTTAGTTGGGATAAACTTTTATCAAAGTGATAATGATAATAAATGATGTGGTGTGATCGACGAAAATTTGTCCAATCTATTAGGTCTCTACACCGGATCAATCTAAAAATTAGATAAATTGCCTTAGATAGATGTGTGTACACATCCGAATGACACTTCTATACATTATAAAATTATATTCCAGGCGCGGGACATGTGGACGACCTCTTTCCATACTTCCTGCGCCATGCGAGGCTGGCGTTCCCTCATTTAGATTGTTTGGATGATCTCAAAAAGATATCAGATTTACGTACGCCGGCCAGTTGGTAAGCATTGAACCTTCATGACTACTATACAGTAGAATCTTGAATCATTATGATCTCAACAGTTTTGTAAGAACATCAGAGAAATAATTAAAATATTTTTTTCCAATTCTAGGAAAAGTTTTGGAAGGTTAATAAACTGATGTGTCTTATTATAATGCATGTATCGTTTAACAGACATATATTCTAATTAATTGAAGTACAAGCTATTCCATTTGAGTATTTTATTGTGACCTGGGTTTCGCCTTTTGGCATCTTCAAACACTACCAATGGTAAATGCACACTGACATAGAACATAATTAATTCTTATTGGTGGCCGCGGGGCTTAAGCGTTGGATTATAACGCCGTGGGTCCCAGGTTCGAATCCTGGGTCTGGCAAGTACAAAAATTGTTTTTCAATTTGTGTGTGTCAGGGTATGGACCTAATAGGTTGAGCAAGTGGCTGACATCCATTTCTCGTAAAAAACAAAATCTGTCAATACAAACCTCCACTCTGTGGAGGCCCATATGATCCTATCAGGATCGGACATGGTCGAAAAAAAATACTAGTATTTTGAATAATCCACAAGATTTAAGAATATAACATTCTTATATTGAACATACATAATTTGAACACTTCTAAGAAATACCAATAGAAAAAATCTTTTTACAAAAATGCGACATCCAGCAGGTTCGAACCTGTTTACTGTTAAATTATGCATACTAGTATTTATTATTCAGTACTTATATCAGTATTTTCTAAATACCAAGTGTCACGATTTGGTTTATTAATCGATCTGGCGGTTATGTGGTAGAACTCCATTATAATAGTTTTGAAATATAGACTCAAATAGACTAGTACACAACTTAGATCAATTAAAATTCAAATCCAAATTTCACCATGTACCCTCAATTGACAGTATTAGTTATTAACAGACCTATTTTCAGAAACCAGTTTGGTGTATCTAAAGTGCTGGATGGTGGTAGGCACTATTAATCATTCAGTTCAAAATAGTCACATTATATTCTTTTAAGTATGTTTCTCTCGAAATTTCAGGAGCATTCTACATCGCACGGTGGCTTGTGATTTTAATTAAGCTTAAGATACATTGTATTACAGCAATCTCTTCTTAATGTTTATTAAAATTTTCTTGAATTGAGAGATTGCCATCTTTGCTGGAAGCCAACATATCGTCACCGTTCAGGCAAAAGTCACCAACCCTGAAAATGGCAGTTTTGAGTTGAGTATGTCACACGAACCGTAAAATTATGTTCTTTAAGATGCAAAAGTCACCACGGTATATTAGTTAGTAAAATGTTGCTTAAATCCGAATTATTTGTTTTCCACTAAATGACTTTCGATAAAATCTTAACAAGCAAAAGTCATTATAGGTGAATAGACATTATTAACTCTAAAAAAATAAATCCTTCGTTATAAATATACAAGCAAAAGTCACTATACTATGGATGGTGAGTTTTACTGATTTGTCATTTGAAAACTTCTAACACTTGTCTGAAATACGCAAAAATAACCAAACAAGAATAGTTTACCTTAGCTTGGTATAATAAGATCGCTTTGGTCAGATTATTAACAAGCAAAAGTCACCAAACCATAATTGAGCCACCTTACCTTCTTCAAAACCTTCTAGATGTTTTAATTAGCATCAAAATGTAAAAGTACCTTAAAGAAATTATTAAGAACACATGAGAAAATAATGTAATGTAGATAAAACCTTAAAAACATTTAAATCTGATTTTTCCTGCATTTTCAAACTTTCAAATTGCGATATCTCAAAACTATGTTTTTAGGGTTGGTGACTTTTGCCTGAACGGTGACGATATTCAGAAGTTGATTACAATGATATGGATGCCTTTAAGGATTAATTCATGGATAACATCTTTAGAAAGTATTATTCGTTGATTTATTGACTTAACGTCTTTTAGACTACCGACTGCCTCATAATACAAGCATAATTTGCCAATAAAGATTCACTCAAAATGATATTAGCTGATGGTTTTAGGTCGAAACCAGTTTTTAATTTCAACTCAGTAGTAGTTCATGTTCAACAAATTTTATAGAAAAAAACGGCAAAAGAATGGTATGTAGAAATGGTATGTAGAAATGGTATGTAGAAATGGTATGTAGAAATGGTATGTAGAAATGGTATGTAGAAATGGTATGTAGAAATCTTTATTCCATAAATAGAACAGTTTTTCTTTCGATTACACAGATTTATTGTGATCTGTTAATCCTAATTAATCCAGATAATCAAGATTATTTTGTATTAATATGTAGATTTGCGCTTCAGTTAAAGTAATGTTTGTCAAATACTGCAGGTATCCGTCAGCTCGTGCTATGAACAGGAGAGTGGTCTTTCACGCGGGGCCCACCAATTCTGGAAAAACTTACCATGCCCTCGAGAGATATCTGTCCGCCAAGTCGGGTGTCTACTGTGGTCCGCTCAAACTTCTCGCTACAGAAATATTTCACAAGACCAACCTGAGGGTGAGCTTGACTAATGGAGTTTTTTCTAATTTTGTTCAAATCCTACATTTATTTTGTTGAACTGCAATTTGTTACCGTGGTTGATTGCGGTATTTTAGGGGACACCATGCGACCTAATCACGGGGGAGGAGAGGCGCAGTGCCAAACAATATGGTGCAGAGACCGTGGAGACACCGGAACTAGCCTTTCAGCCTTCCGACCACGTTGCCTGCACCGTCGAAATGACGTCTCTTAACACGCCTTGTGAGTCTACTCATTTCAATTGATCATACTCATAAAATATAGATGCTAATAATTTCATATACGATATTTTTTAAATGCAACAAACAAGTATAAAGGTTCGACCCTAAACCCTAGGATTTTTTATTCAAGAGACAGGCAAGACAATCTAAGAAATTTTAGACTTGTAGCAAAAAGGGTTGGCAGCATTACATGCTCAAAGTTACCATGGGAAAATAAATATTGGAAGCGGGAAAACAACTTAATTAACCAGCATTTTAGAAAATGTTGAATATTCTTGATAGTATTCCTGCTTTTTTTCTATGATATTTCACCTCTTCTAGCCACGAATGTTGTGACTGATGCATGCAAAATTAATGATTTTGCATTTTATAACTTATGAATGCTACGGTGACTTCTCGGCTCTCGTGGTGCATTGGGTAAGGCGCTCGCCTTCCACCCGAGAGTTCCTGGGTTCGATTCCCGGTCATGATAAAAACATTTATGTGTTTTTCTCAAAGCCTGGGTGTTTGTGATTGTTCAAAATTACTAACAACCACCTTGTACGAAAAAGCAAGGACATGGTTATTAATAATTCTAAAAAAAAAAAAAAAAAATGTGCAAATTTGTGCATAGTAAGTATATTTCACTGATAGTAACATCCTTTATTCGTGAGGCAGTTGCTTTGTCAAGATTTTTTTTCAAGTTTTCAAATTTTTGTCTTCAGGGTCCCTAGCAATTTGGGGGCTCTGAGCTATTTAGCCCTATGGTAAATCTGGCCCTGGTTACAGGCAATATCTTTGTTCCGAAATGTAAAACATCATAAATCCTACTATATGCCCTATTGTGTAGAACAGTTAAAATAAATTCTTGTTAACTTTATCACATGACATTTGATTAATGACTCTCGGTTTATTGTTGCTAATAAAATGTGTTTTCTTCCAGATGAGGTAGCCATTGTGGACGAAGTTCAACTTATGGGAGACCGACAAAGAGGGTGGGCGTGGACAAGAGCTATCCTAGGTTCGAACGGAGAGCTATTATATATATATATATATTTTTTTTATATTTTTCAAATAATTTATAATCATACTTTTATATACGTATAACCAGTGGGTGCCTACTTATTTATAATACGACTATACCTCAATAATTTTAGTTCTTCATATTGTTCCTCTTAAATAACAAGAAATATTACTCAATTTTATCTACTCATCGTAGTTATTGATATAAATATTTTTTCTTTAGTGTTACATATTACATTCAGTTTCATATGTACATAGTTAATGAGTCAGAAAATTTGGAAGGTTATTGAAAAATTCAGTATAACTCTGTAAACATCTGATAAGACACTAAATACTGTCCGGAACAGTTTTATGGATAGAGTTTCCATGGTAATGATTTTCTCTTAATAATATTAGGTCTGCAAGCTGAGGAACTACACCTGTGCGGAGAGGCTGGCGCTATTCCTCTCATCGAGGAGATCTGCAACACTACAGGAGAAGATTTGGAGGTATGCTATATTTATATTTCAACAAGTTTGTTATATTTCAACTCCTTTTACACATTTACTGTGGGTCCGAAAATCGTCTGTTATTAACGCTATCCGCTCACTTTCCAGGTTAGGAAGTACAAGAGACTGACAGAACTGCACGTGGAAAACAGCGCCCTGGGATCATTAGACAATATCAGGGATGGTGATTGCATCGTTTGTTTTAGCAAAAATGACATTTACAGCGTATCTCGGGCCATCGAACACAGGTTAACCCCTTTTTTTGTTTTCACTGACACCTCTCAAGTGTCAAGCATTTCAAAACTGGTTTAATTTTTTTGTATTCGATTGAGATTTTAAATTTATGAAAATAAAGACAAAAAAATTTCAATTGAATTTTAGTTTTACATTTTTTTTTTGACCATGTCCGATCATATGGGAGGCATATGGGAAGTTTGTATTAACAGATTTTGTTTTTACGAGAAATAGATGTCAGCCACTTGCTCAACCTATTAGGTCCATACCCTGACTCAAATACAAAATGTGTATTTGCCAGACCCAGGATTCGAACCTGGGAACAAGGCTTAAGGCATGCGACCATCGTGGGTGCTTTTGTTTTTTAAATAAATAAATAATTAAACACACAAAGCAAATTATCAATAGTATACTGGTAAACGATACGTCTCAACTCGTGTATTTATCAATTGAAAAAAATAATCAACACGTGTTTGTTGTTAAATATTTTATTTTCAGTACTGGTACTATAAAAAATAAAATGAAACTTCATAATAGATCTAAGCAAACAAATAATTTGAACGTTTCAAATAGAATTACTTTCTCAATCAATGAATACGATGCAGATTTTTAAAAATTAATCTAATGAATATTTATGTGTGTCGCAGGGGAAAGGAAGTGGCAGTGATCTACGGCAGCCTGCCCCCGGGCACCAAGCTGGCACAGGCTAACAAATTCAATGATCCTGACAGCGCTTGCAAAGTTATGGTCGCCACCGATGCAATTGGACTAGGAATTAATCTGTGAGATGTCTCATTTTCTTCCATTCCTCCTGTTCGCCTCTGTGTTCTTTAGGGCTACTCACTTGCTTATATATAATATCGCTCGACTGCAACGATCTCTCAGCAAGGCACACTTTTTGGATGATTCAATGATGCGAAAATTAATTGATATAAATTCAGCAATAAGCACTCAGTCAGACAAAAATTCTTTAAAATTATCAATGGCAGGCATTGCCGAAACCCGACAAAAATTATTTCAGGGCTATGAGATTCCCTTTGTCTGCCAACAACTCTTTCGCATACAAATTTTTAAAACACAATATTACGTATATTGTGTATATTCCACCCATTGTAATACACGATTTAGCATAAAAAGACATTAAAACAGTTCTATCGTTGTGGATAACTGTACCTACCTCCAAACGATGACAATAGCAGAGCGGAGACTGAATTTTTAAAATGTTTGGAATACAGGAGCATAAGGAGGATAATCTTCAACTCGTTGATAAAGCCCATGATAAATGAGAAAGGCGAGAAGGAAATGGACACCCTTTCCGTGTCGCAGGCTCTGCAGATAGCCGGTGAGTGAACTTTTTTGTAAAAACCTTTTCTTGAATACTACAATAATTCACATCCCTCCTCATATTCACAGTATTAGAAGATATTTATTTATTTAATTAGTAGTATTAATGGAGTTCCTCCCATATTTTGTATTTATATGAATTTAATTCATATTTTTTGTTCACTTCTTCTTGTGAATATTGTCATGCATTCACACAGTAGTGTAAACAATAGTTGCGATAATCTACAACTAGAAATACATTGCATAATGCAGCATCTGTTGTGAAAATTGTGTTACATCACCTGTAGCATTATACTGATTAAATTGCAGGTTGCACATGATTAAGAAATATACTGATACTTGTCATACAGTCGAATAAAGTGTGACATTTTTTAAAATGCAGGCAGAGCAGGGAGATACGGCAGTGCATGGGAGACCGGCTATGTGACTACGCTCAAGGCCGAAGACCTCCCCACACTGAGAACATTGCTGAGCCAGAATCCAGCACCTGTTACTCAGGCCGGCCTGCACCCCACCGCCGAACAGATGGAACTCTACGCCTTCCACCTACCGCACTCCACTCTCAGTGGTCTTATGGTGACACTTTCTTTTATTTCTCAGTTTGTCTGACAAACTTTCCATTTTGACTGACAAAATTATTAATTTTTCCATCTTGTCGTTTTTGTAAATCTTTGAAATATTTTGCCTTTCAGGATATCTTTGTTCACCTGTGCACGGTGGACGACTCACTTTACTTCATGTGCAATACGGAGGCATTCAAGTTCCTGGCCGAGATGATTCAGCACGTCCCGCTATCCCTGCGGGCACGCTATGTCTTCTGCTGTGCGCCCATCAACCAGAAAGTGCCTTTTGTCTGCGCCCTCTTCCTTAAAGTGAGTCCCCCCTTCCTACTCTGAGGTGTCGGAAATTGCTGGGCCTGTGTGATAGCGTTCACCCTTTGTTGCAGATGGTGAGGCAGTACAGCCGTGGCGAGCCGTTGACATGGAGTTGGCTATGCACGGCAGTGGGATGGCCACTCTCGGCCCCTAAGACCATTGTAGACCTAGTCCACCTGGAGGCCGTCTTCGATGTTCTTGACCTCTACCTGTGGCTGAGGTGTGTATCCGCGTTTCCGTTATACTGTCTGCTCTCATTAAAATGAATGCCAAATTGTGGCCATAGAGCCCGAAATAAACTTGAGGGGTTTTTTGAAATTTTAGTATTACACCAATCAATGGCATTTCTCGATTCTTATAGTGTGGTAGCCACTTAAAATGAATGTTTTGTAAGTTTTTTTTTCATAATACAGCAGACCATGAAGCCCAATGACAGTAGTGTAGAAAAACAGTAGAAGCGTAACGATCACATAAACATTCAGGTTTTGAGAAAACTATATAAATATATTACGACCTCACCAGAAATCAAACCCGGAGCCCCCAGTGCCTTCCACACTCGGATCACGAGGGCAGCCTTGAAACATGGTGGCATTGTTTATAGCCATCTTTATCTTTGGTTGTTTATGTTGCAGTAATGTGTATGCGTATTATAACATAATAAGTGACTTTTGTAGTTATCTAAATAAACAGTTTAGTGTATTTGATTACCTGTCTATGTACAATAATTCATGCAAACTATCTTTCTACAGGTTATGTTTTTTATAATATTTTGTGTTGTAATAATTAATGTTTTGATTCAGAAACAAGAGCATAAATATCGAAATCTCACTATTCTATAAATTGAAATGTTTGATATTTGTTTCAGTTATCGCTTCCAAGATCTATTTCCTGACTCACGAATCGTCAGGGATATGCAAGGAGAACTAGATTTTATTATACAACAGGGAATATTCCAAATCACCAGGTAAAACTTCACCAATCTTACGCGGTTAGTGTTTCTTTTTCAAAAATGATGTGTTTGATATAATTCTATTATCAGTGGAGTTCTAGAAAAAATATATTTAAACCGCTCCGTAAAATTTACTTCCCTTTCTCTTGTTTTTATATGGAGTTTATAAAAATATATGATGACGGTTGTGCGTTCTCATGTATATTTTTCACAGTTAACAAAACTGACCAATACAAATAATTTTATTTTGCTCTTCCTCAGATTATTACGTAATTCAGAGAATAATGTAAGCACCAACACTCCAGACGAGGACTCTTTCGAGCGCAATCAGAAGCGCTATAATTATAGAAGAGAGATCTCAGCGACAAGTCGCGACACACCGCAACACTCAGATGACGAGGACGGGGAGACTGCGCCCAATGTTGACGTTCGGAAGGGCCGCCTGGCCGAGCGCCTCCTGGCACAGGGACTCCTCACCCCCAACATGATTAAGCAGCTCAAGGCTGAACTCGCCCCTGACCCCCCTGCCAGAGGAAAACCCCCCAGAAGAAAGAGGAAGTGATCGTGCTCTTCTCCTCCATCATCGTTAATAATATGACTGTATTTTACAATAGATAAATAAAATTGTTACTAGAGTATGATTATTAAAAATATGTTTTTCAAATCTCACATTGACAACAAGAAATCTTTAGTGTAGTATAATTATACTTTGGAACACACAAATAAGGGAAGTGACCCTTCTGGGTGTGGCTGCAAGAAAATACAATTCTTGAGAAATATGAGATAAACTTAAAGACGCGTTAAAAGAATATAATGTTATTTTCAATAGTTATGTCAACAATAGTAATATTTGAGATCACTCAGGGGGGTTTGTATCTCTTATGTTTTATCGCATTAACTCATAAACCAAAGCTTGCTTTAAAGTCTTGGTCTATGGTAAATGGTTTTTGCTTCTTCTCTTCTAATTCTAAATTCTTATTAATTTGTTCTGTAAATATACGAATGACACATCGACAGCTTAATCTGCAAACCAGCCAACTGAACTTTTGACCAACAATGAGATTTTGATGAAATTTTGTTATAAAGCATGTTTACTATGCTCACAAAAAATTTGAAACTCCTAAACCTGTAAATAAATGCGTTGTCGTTCTTCACACAAAACACCCAACTGCAGGTGCCAAATTTCCAATATCGTAAATGGAACATCTCCACTCTTTACATATAAAAGGGAAGCTAAAATACCATATTAAATCATAGTGCAGCTTATTTGTAAAAAAAATAGTTTTAAGTGTATTTTTAGAATTGTTAAATTCCGCTCGATAGTTAAATTATTATGTTTTTCTCTTACCTGAACAATTTGCCCTAATGGAGTTAGCCAGTTTGCAGATTAGGCAGTCGACATTGGTTCAATGGAGGTAAAAAAATGACAATCATTTTCACTTTATACATGGCTTACTGATTACAAACAAACACTGATGATGAATACATCATTATCAGTGACGTCCCGTGGGGGTAGGCAGATTGAGCATCGCTTGGGGGCGGCAGTTACACAAAGGGCGGCAAATCGAGAAGATTCGTTAGGTATATATCGAGGGCTTAGTGTCAAACAACACTATCTACAAAAGTGCAACTTTACAGGAGAGCCAAAATTCGTTATTTTAGATTCTTGCAACTTAACAAGGGAAATGTTTATTTAAAACCTAATGTTAATAGTTTATAATTTATTGTGTATTGTACATTTATCTTGCTTATGATGATGTTAAAATTTATAGGGATAGTTTTAAAAAAATATGAAAACAAGGGTAACTTATGTAGGTAGCGTTAAACTTTACTAACGATTTAATAAGAAATTAGAAAAGATTGACATAACGTTGATTGACTATCATGTAGCCGTAAATGTAAAATAACGTTATCTCAAAAAAAAAAAAAAAAAAACACTTTTTTGTAGATAACGTTGTCTGACTTTAAGCACTCGATATAGAAAGCTACATGAACTTAGTAATAACGGAAATATCTATCTAAATCAGCTCACTGGTTGGAAACAAAATATATTAATTAGGTACTATATAAGTTTTAACAGGACTTTATTTTTTGTCGGTTTCGCAATGTCTAGTTTACTTCCGCTGTCCTAGGACGTCACGATCTTGGTGAACGGCAATGACACGTGCACACGTAATTTAAAATTTATCCAAATATGTTTGACAGTCACTCACGAGTTTTGGAAGTTGTCAGATGTATTTTTAAAATACCTATCTGAAACCGTATACTTGTCTATTGAAGCAGAGATGGCATTTAAATTAGATTTAGTGGTATACCTATATCTTGTTAGTAATGTATAGGTACATTACTTAGATATTGAAGTCATGAAAGGATGATAAAAAGTACAGTATAAAAAATGTGGCGGCATTTTGCCTAGGGACGTCACTGATCATCATCGACCGGTCATGTGAAAACTTAAAAATGTCTTAAACTAGATTACAGAAAGGTTATGAACTGTATAATTTTCTTTGGAAATTTTGGTGATCCCGTTTGGGAATCACTGATGAAATTGCAAAACGACACAACAGTGGCAATTTTTAATGATTTTATTCACATTGCATGACGCCGAGTACCAATTAATATGCAGCAAACAAAAGAAATAGAAAATAATGAATAGGAGAAGAGGGGGGAATAATGTTAGCTTTAAAGAATATCATGTATTTAATTTAACCATTTATGAAAATAGAGAATCCGAAAACATAAAATATTACAGAAGTAGTCTCCCACTAGCCAGGATTTCGCTCGAGTAGTGAATGCCCCCCCCGCTATGCTCTGGCATTGTTCATCAGCTGATGAAAATAAGTATTGGCGATGCAGAGGGCGCTCTCCACCCAAACATTAAATACTCAAGACAAAATTCTGGCTTCACATTTCAGTGTGCTGTTAATATTAAGCGATAATACAATATAATCAAATTGAAGTAATCTAGCAACCTAGTCTATCAAACATTATTTCTTCTCCGCCTGCAAGTGTACACGGATACCCTTTCCGAGTCACATTAATTTATTTAGAACTATTACCTTTGGTAGAGCATTATAGACTCTGATATCATGGTGATGTGTTCCAGGTTTAAACTTTCGGCATCTTCAAACTTAATGAATACCAGTGGTATAACAGTATGACAGTTGCATACATATTGCTTACAGTCTTTAAACTCAAAGATGTCAAAAGGTAGAATTTAGTTTACAAAAAAAACCCATATTTGGAAGAGCACATTTTTTTTTATAACTTCGACAGAGGAATGTCGATTCACCGTTTTAAAAACGAATGATAATATTAGATGCATCCGCCATTCGAGAAAATGCACAATAACTTAAAAGTACTATCAGATCCTTAACTACTACAACTGGCCTACATTAAATCACAAATTTATTATCAAACCACCCTCCTGACAGATCAATATATCACACCTTTCCAATTTCTTCACTGGTCACGACTCAGTTTTTGACTGATATGCCTCATAAAGACCTCACCCTACTTCTCTTCTGCACCACATGCATACCATTTTTGGAATGAGGCTTACAAGTTTCTTGTACCATTGTTTTTACCCTTTATGACTATAGAGGTATATGCAAATATTCAGTATGTTCTGAAGAAATTCTCCGAATGAAGGTGAATTGTAAATATTTACTGGTATTTTTATTAAAAATGCAAAACATGCAATTTTTTCATATCGGCGTAAATTGATAAGAAATTTCGAAAACGAAATCGTCTTCATGATGATGAACGATGATCGAGAGTCTCAGTGTTTGGTATGTTTCTCAACCAGACATGTGGCCACAAAATAATTTAAAGGAGCCACAGGCCAAAAACCAACTGTTAGCCATAAAATACTAGTAGCCCCCACAGAATTACAGAATTATTAATTCATAAAAATATCATATTTTATTACAATATGGTAGTAGATGTTGAAATTATATTACAAGGAAGTCTCACGGAAGTTCAAGTTAGTTGTAGACAAAAAAAAGATAATATCTATCCTATCATTTCCCACATGTTATCTTGTTAAATCTGGATTTAGTCGATTATTCATCTGCTTTCAAAAGCTCGTAACCATCTTGATGTCGTGAATGCAGACAATCTTCATTTGTTGCTGACAATATTGCAATCAGAGGTTTTCTAGTTTGCATCAGTTTGTATATTATTTACATATTATTTTGTTTTCAAAAACAAATATATATGTACAAGTACTTCATAAGAAATATAATATACAGTAGAACCTCGGTTATTCGAACCATGATGATCTGGATTCCTTTTTGACCAGTTTCGTATGATTATTTCAAATACATAATATTGAGAATATTTATTCTGGAAGTAAAATATATAGATGTTTTATTATTTTTTCGATTATCCAGACTAATTGGGGATGAAGATAGCCGAATTCTTTATTCAGACTATTTTCATCCCCAATTAGTCTGCATAATCGAGATTCTACTGTAATTATTTTTATTTACAATCCATTTTGTAATTTAAAAATAAATGGTGGAATTATCTATGTTTACTTTTTAATTTCTTTCTTCCCAAAGGAACAATCATGGGTGGAGTGACCACAGAAAAATATTAAACTCAAATGGGGCCACAGGTCAAGAAAGGTTGAGAAACAATGCTAGATAAGACCCCACATAAAGATGGTGTCAATATCATTGTCATAAGATAAAATATGATCTGTATCAAAGAGGGACGGGTGTCGCGGAGAGTTCGGATTGTTCGAACTCAGCCGGGAATAACATTACATATGAATTTTCGGAAACGTAATAACTTTTTAAATGGGTTATAAAACGTCTAGAAAACCACGCCCTGTGCCGGCAGCTGGCTCGCTCCCCTCACGCAAGTCCAGAAGGTCATCGTCTCCGGCGAGGGGAACCTCCCGGAAGCCTCCCCCTCCTGTCCCCCTTTCATTCGAGCTGCCTGTTTCCTCCTCTTTCTCGTCTGAGTGTCTCTGGCGCTCCAGATCGAAGATATCTGTCTCCTCGTCCTCCGAATGGAGGGCGAGTGGCAGATCGGCTAACTCGAGCCGCTCGTCGGCATCGGCCGGTGCCAGCACACCATACTTGAACTGCTGCAGATCACCGCGTTTTCTTTTGCTGTTAAACAAAACATACAATTTTAAAATATCAATTTCCATTCGTAAGTCAAGAAAACATTTTGAAATCAATTCACTTTTTTTTATGTCTTATGAAGAGAGATTGAATCGCTATAACAGAGTAAACAAGTTATCGTTGAGGAAAGAGAAGATTTGGAAGAGGATGTATCTCATGGACGGTTAATATCCATGAATAGTAAGGTGCTATCTGGTAATAAAGGCTCGTATAAATCAATACGAAACATTCACACCGCTAGAGCTGACGAAAACTTTACACGGTGAATTTCGCATGTAGCATCAGTTTCATTGGTGCATTTACAAGGTAGAAAAAAAAAATCATACAATAAGTAGGTCCATAGTCAAAAGAGGTTGTATTGCATTTTTTGGTTATCCTCACGTGTTCTTCATGTTTCTTTTCTCATTGCACAGGCTATTATCAAGAGATCGGGCCTCGCAATGAAAACTGAACTTTGAAAAACTGAAAATTCGCACTTTCAACGCCAGACTTTCGCCAAGTTTGATCTTGTTCATAATCCAATACGTAAGAAACTCACAGTGGCAATGTGGTTATCAGTTGGTCTGTGGGTGCCTTGAGTCTACAGTTAAATTGAGCCTTTTATCAGCTTGATTTCATCATATGAAAGCGATGTTACTATTTTAAAAGTCTCATCTGTGTAAGATTTTCTACAATTGCATGCGAATGAATATGAATTTTTCAGCCTAGATGGAGGGGGCTTTTGAACCCACAATTGCTGCTCGTTGGGACGTTACTAGGGAGAATGAAAGCATGTTGAATAAAAAAATTACCTGTATATTTTATAAGCCAAATATGCGAAAGACAGCAATCCTAGAGATCCGAAGACGATAAAGCCGCGTGTTTTGGCACCAGGATCGCCCACCGTCTTCTTCTCATTGCTGACAGTTGAATTTTTCACTTGTGGGGTTTGAGTGATATCTGTTCCTAAAAAGTAAATGTGAAAATTAAGATAATCCAAAAGGGTCAAGTTTATTATGTCTGTTTAAATTCTGCGGACGATATATTTGATTATTTTGACAGCTGCCACTGGTGTGTCTCGATTCTGCCTAATCTAGTCACTAATCGGCCGATTTCGACTTTTTTGTTTTGACTGTTAATTACTTCAAATTAATATATGTTTGTTTTCATTTCTTTTGATGGTGTGCGTATCTATGGACCACTGTAGATGTGGAGCATATCCATAAATAATCAATAAATTACTAGGTATGTAAGCTGATAGAAAAATAGTGTTTTGGATCACATGACACCTGTACGTGTTCGTCTAGCACGTTCACGCGAAAACATAGGTGCTGTACGCGAAGGTATGGCCTTAGAGCCAGAAATGTCGATTCTAAGATGATCGCGGCAATTTGACTCTCATACGGCTTTTTATGGTGAATTTTGAATAAAGACCTTCACCTACACCCGTATAAGATCCAGTTCACACAAGAACTAAAGCCAACTTACCACAGGCAACATCACTGATTGAGTCTTGGAAGAGCAGGAAACTGATGATGATTTTCCAAGGAAATAACTTTCTTAACTTTTTTAAGGCACATTTTCACCTCAATCGGTACATTAATAAGCAAAACTGCCATATTTGGGACCAGGAAACCCCTCAAGCGATTTAAGGGGGACCGTTACATGCTGCGAAGTTATTGTTTGGTGGGGTTTTTGGGCTGGAGGTGTCATTGGGCCATATTTCTTCAAAACTGATGAAAGAGCGATGGATCGGTCAATGCCGTCTGCTATAGGCAAATGATAACTAACTTTTTGTGGCCGGAATTGGAAGATTTCAATCTGGAATACATGTGGTTCTAACAGGATGGGGTCGCATTCCCTGCACACAAGTCACGGTGCTTTTTACTGGTTCTCCGTCATCGTAATCTGTCAGTCGCCATTTTGGATTTTAGTTATCTTTTTGTCATCGAATTATAGTACGCTGTCCTAGCCATTATAGTATTTCGGCAAAAATTATAGGACGTGTAGAAAATGAAAGTTTTTTGTTTGTCACGTAAACATAACGGAGAATTCGAGAAATTCCGATGCCCTGCTTTATTATAACACCTCTTGCGACCGAAAAATGTTAGCACCGGCCGCCGTCATTAACTGTCGTGTTATTAGAGTAGGTATACAACGCAAAACCACATCCATAGACTAATATCGCACACTGTGATCTTATATTATTTATATTATACACCTAGATTATACTTACTACGTCCCTCGCTTCACATTATTGCGATTTGGTGTGATTGAAGTACAAACATTTTACGGAACTTTAAACATCGCAACATATGAACCTCTAACCAAACCGGCGAATTCAATTAACAAAATTCTGGTATTTTTGATGTACTATACTTTTTTAATAGTACGCGGATGAAAATGTAACTTTTCGAATAGTACGCGATCTAAAATGTACTATAATTATAGTTCAGTTGGCAACACTCGTTCACTGACAGATGACAGCGAGCGGTGGCGGAGAACCAGTGAAAAGACCCCAAGTCACCGCATACACAATACCCACATTGGTTTTAGTCATATCGGTATCAAGGCGGTATTCGGAAGGTTTACTATCAATGAATAGGTACACAAAGCTATGGTGGCATGAGTGGTAGACGAGCCGCAAAACTATGTCAACACTACTGGAAAAATCTAACTATGTTTGCCATAAGCATACTATGAAAATAAAAGTCTGCCAAAAGCGGTCTGGTTTTGCTTGTATCTGGATTGCGAGTATTCTAGTATGAAAACTGATTAATACGAACCGTCTTCCTGTTTCTTCAGCTGCTTCTTGACAGTTTTATTTTTAATATCGTTCCCGATGTCCACATTCGGCACCGGCTCCACTTTCGCAACGTTTTCCCCGACCGCTAACGTGTGAACGACTTCATCTGACGGAATTTGAACTTCACGTTTGCGGAAGAATCTCGATGCTGGGTCAACGGATAATCCATATCGAGGAGTAAAACTGGAAATCGATTCGCTTCGGCGTATTATTATACTCCGCGGTTCTTGTCGTTCGACTACATCGTTAAGGTACACGGGTTCGCCGCAAAATGCAAAATTCAACGGAAATATTATTACAACAAAGAACAGGAAACCGCGCAGGTCGTAAAAATGCATCGGGAATGAATAGAAGCTACCTACATATATTACAATTATATTATATCTAAAAACTCAACGAATTTTATTCTACCACTTTTGACATTTCAATTGTCAAAATGTGTTAATATGAGTCACTGAGCTGTCAACATTTAATTTACATAATGCCCAGTGCTGCCATATTTTTTAATTAATCTTGGAGTAGATTATTATTTGACGACGTATCCATAAAAAAAATATTTAGCTTTCCAAGCTGTGAATTGAACATTTTCCTCTATGAATCGTATGAGGGATCGACACCCTACATTTTATTTTAAATCGACTTATCAATAAAATTATTATATTGATTCTGGAATTAATAATTTTGTAATAAGACGAAATATCTTTTTAGACACCTGGTAACTCTTTAAAAAAGTGGCGGGAATGTTTAAGTTAACCTTTTTAACACTGGCTCCAAACCTTCTTTTGTCGCAATTAAAAAGGCATTTTTCATATAGTGAGACAACACATTAAAACTTATCAGCTGTTTGAGGCTATCAGTTACTCAGAATACGAAGATAAGTATGAAAACATAGTCATAATATGTTATCGATTTACCAACTTTTACCACTGGTAAATTCAACTGCACCACAGCAGAGTATGTGACAACATCAAAGCGCTTGAACCTATAAGCTGGTCTTGCACACCTCAATTTAAGTGTGCAGAGCTATGTACATATTACAAAATAATATCCTGAGGTAGGGGTCTAATCGGATACATAAAAATGCAATACTGGCAATGTCGTATTTTTATACACTTATTTTATTACTAAGATGATCACAAAGTTTAACATATTCATAAGAACCATTTTTTGGATACATTTTTAGTAAAGTTAATCAACAAATAACTGAACAGAGATACTGACAGTTTATATAATATCTTCACCATGGCCCCCACGCCAAGATTGTTGGCGGGCCCCCTATCTAAAACTAAGGTTAACGGCAGTGTGATGCTTTACACTGCAGCGTTTCCCAAATGTTGTTTCGCGAGGTAAAAATTAGTATGTGTATTTAGCGTATTGTTGAGTTGGTAGTTGGTACCTACCTGCATCTACTCAAAGTATTTAATATCGATAAACTATAATAAAAAACTGTATTGCACAACCATGTATTTAAAACTTTTAATAATTACGAAATAAACTTGCACCGCAGGCGACTTTTTTTAATATTACAGCGAATTTTTGATGCGTGTAGGTATATATTGTCCGGCAACTTGATCTTATCTACGTGGCAAAACTGTGAACTACAATCGAACTTCCGGTTTCAAATTAGGAACGCCCCTAAATTATTCATTACATTTTTGACATTTGTATTTGACGCATCTATCTTTTACGTAATTTGAAGCTTATTATATTCAAAAGATGTCCAAAACTATACGAAGTGATGTTCGAAATATTATTAGTAAACTTTTGATGTATTGTGAAGAAGAAAAAGAGTCGCATTTAAAAGGCGAGCCTATACAATACTTAAACAAGCCCATATCACGGGTGGCGGCCATGTCTGGTATGTCAAAATTCAGTGTTGTAATACTAGAAATATTTCCCCAATTACTGGAAATTATGTTTGTTTATTATATAGTTGTGTGTATCGTAATATGTTTTATTCATATTTTTAGACGTATAATAATTAAGTATAAATGATCATTTAAGTACACTGGCAGTGTAATAATAAATTGGCAAGAAGAATATTTTCAAGAATAAACATTATTGTAATTAAAATAATTATTACAGAGATGTAAAATTTACAAAAATGCTTAAAATTATATAGATACTTACAGGAAGTGTATCATTAATTTACAGGAATATCCCCAAGGACAGTTTCGAGAAATAAGAAAGAAATGACTACAGCGAGTGCCTCCTCTTCAAAAATCGTAACGCCTGGAAAAAAACGCCGTGGAAAAAATAAGATTGCGTTGGACAGTATGGACTTATGTACCATACGTCAAAAAGTGCAGGAGTTTTATACTGTCCGCAAACAAGTTCCGACGCTGCGAACCTTACTAATTTCTTTAAGAGAGTGCATGGACTTTCAAGGAAGCAAAGAATTTTTACGGCGATGGTCACATAAGCTAGGGTTTAAATTTAAAAAAAGCCTTTCTAAAAGAAATGTTATCATAGAGAGACACGACATAGTTGCGTGGAGAGGTAGATATCTCAACACTATGCGAAATAATCGGCTTGGTGAAAATCGTCCTGTGTTCTATGTAGATGAAACATACGTGCACGCATCCTATGTTATGAATAAATGTTGGCATAGTGATGATATTAGAGGAGTTTTGAAACCGGAATCCGCTGGTCCTCGATTATGCATAATACATGCTGGGAGTGAAAATGGGTTTATTAATAATGGATTGGTAATATTTAAATCTAAATCAAAATCTGGAGACTACCATGACGATATGAATACAACTAATTTTAAACAATGGGTGGAAACACGCCTTGTTCCAAACATTCCCACAAATTCTATAATAGTTATCGATAATGCCCCTTACCATAGCGTTAAAATAAATAAACTGCCAACTATGGCCAATAAAAAAAGCGTTATGAAAGAATGGCTGAAAGAAAATAATATTATATTCGAAGAAAATATGGTTAAAACTAAATTAAAAGAAATAATTGATAGAAATAAACCAACACCAAAGTATTTATTCGACGAGCTGATCAAAGAAAAAGGCTCAACAGTAGTTCGTCTACCACCATACCACTGTGATCTTAACCCAATAGAATTTATGTGGTCATTTGTGAAAAGAAGAATTGCAAGTAATAATGTTGATTGCCGAGCAGCTGACATGCAAAGGCTAACAGAAGATGCTTTTGGAACGATAACACCGGACGATTGGAAAAAACAATGTGAACACACAATACATTTGGAAAAGGATTATATGATAAAAGATAGATGTTGTGAGACGATGAGTGACCAAAGTTTAGTTTTTAGTGTCAATTTTGATAGCAGTAGTGAAAGTGAATAAATTAGTATCGAGTGATGATGAAACCAATATGTCTGGTGTAGAATACCTCACATGATGATTGATTTAATCAATTTTTAATATGGTGTCCTTGGAAATGTACTTTTAAAAGTTGTGTTGATGACCTTACATATGATGTTATCAATTATTTTAATCTTATTTGTATTTACGGTTAGTTAATTAGTTGTCCTCTTGTATTTTTAAACCGATAAGTAGGTACATATTGTTTTAAAGTTTATAATGTTAGGTGGATATAATTTAATTTATAGAAAATTATTTTCACAGTAGGTATGTGTTTCTACAACAATTTTACTAAAAATACGATATAAAAGACGGCATTTGTAAATTATAAAAAAATGTGATTATGTCATCAATATAATATTGAATATGTTATATCTTTCACTTCTACTTATTTAGTCATAATTTGTGTTCTCCTAATTATTTAATTCATAAATACCTGCAGCAATATTATCAGTTAATGTGGGTTCAATGATAGATTTCCTTCCAAATTCAATAATTAAGCTGTATTAATTAACCTAATATAATAGTAATGAGGTGAAATTATTTTTCTATTGATACTTATCAAACAATAATTAGATTTATAAATTAATTACTTATTGAGAATAGAATTGTTATAAATTAAAAACTTAATTTCGCGGGATTTGTTTTCTCAAAAAATGACAACATTGAGAAATATTCTATAAGTGACACGGGCGACTTCCTGTTGTCGCCTAAATAATGTTGTCGTACAGTAGTATAGTACGCAGACCAAAATTATAGTACACTTACTATAATTATACGGTTGGCAACATTGCACAGACCAGTGTTGCTGTCATCTTGTGACCAAATTATAGTATGTGGTCCCAAAAATTATAGTATTTTTCTCATTTTTAGTCATATTTTTTACCTCCTCCTATCAAAATTTTTTACCTGCGAATCTGAAAAACTCTGATTCATTTCAAGGACTGTTTTTTACCTCAC
Organism: Rhyacophila brunnea; assembly: GCF_057557595.1. Classification (NCBI taxonomy): domain Eukaryota; kingdom Metazoa; phylum Arthropoda; class Insecta; order Trichoptera; family Rhyacophilidae; genus Rhyacophila; species Rhyacophila brunnea. Next base: position 29,317,034 of record NW_028233350.1, read on the forward strand.
AAATATTTTTTCTCTCGGTTGGACAAATTTTCCTTTATTACGAAATAATAGTACTTCGCACCAAATTATGATACGAAAATATTGTAATTTTGGTATATTTTTTTTTATTCTAGAAATGAAACCATTATGATAAAAAAAACTTTTATCCAATATTCAAATGTATAGTATTTTGGGCGTAGTATACCATTTTTATATCGGACATAGTACGCGCACCAAAATTATAGTACAAATACTATAATTATTCTACAGTTGCCTACACTGCCAGACATGTCAGAAACTTCCACAGGGACAGGGATATAAGTTATAAATAAATTATTTATATAATGCACCTTTTGTTCAGTTAATTTTCTTTGTCGGCTCGGCATGCATTATCTCAAATGCGGTTAATTATCAAAACAAACACCTGAAACCTAATGTCATAAACACTACCCGGAAAGTAATCGCTTTTTGTAGCTGCGTATTTTTATTGTTTTTCCAATTTGAGCTTTAAATCAAACGCAATTGATTTACTTATTAATGTATCGTATTGTATTTCGTCAAAATCAAACAAGAGTGCGTGTAGACTGCGATAAAGATTGTAAATCACAAGAGATGAAAGGAATAATTGTGTTGTGCCTAATAAAATAATTAATTTTAATTGCATGACAAAATAAAGGTCAATATTTTATAAAGTCTCTTTTTACTTTCTGTTCATCTCATTTAGCTGGTCGCCTCACCTAAGCCCGGGCCCCCAGGCTAGAGCCCTATCAGCCCCCCCCCCCTTTGTGGGGGCCATGATCTTCACCCACAGTTTGTTTTAATACAAATTTAATCCCTGTATGGCATCATTAAATTAGAATAATATTATGATATTTTTTAGTATTTGGAAGTGGCTATATAGCTAGCACAAGAAGTGTAAAGTTAGCAATGATATGGCAGAAGAATTAATATGGCAATCAGGGATGAAACAAAAATTATATGTTTATCTTAAATTATCGTTAAATTATATACTATCAGCGTGCTTGTTGCACCTAGACAACTAGGTTAAGGCCAACTGTCTGACAAACCACATGTTCATGTTCGTGGAAACAAAAATTATTCTACATTTAGGTGTAAAGTTTTCCATAGAAATATCATATAGTTCTACACAAGACTGAGATGGATTCAAATTTCAAGACACATGTTATATCCGTGTATGGTGTGAATATTATGTTGATAAGTCTAAAAACATCACTTCTCAGGGCAGCTATTTGTATGTTTGGCTTTTTGTGGTAAATCAGATTTTTTAAAATTAAAATTTAAAAACATTCTTGATTTACCACAGAAAACGAACCTTAAAAATAGCTGCCTTGAGAATTGATGTTCGCCATACACGGATATATAATGTAGTATTTTGATGGACCACTACATAGTGTATCCATGCTATTGTAAATTAGAGTTATAGATTTTCACATCATCAAAACTCTAATATGGTTGTGACCTAAATATATGATAGTAAATATCACATTCTCCGGCCTCAGCCTAGTAATGTAATAAATAATCAATGGCTGCCGCCGAGTAGCATATCAATGGATTGGTCGCAACTGCTTGAATAGCATGATTTCATATTATTTGAAGAAAAGCAATATCATTGCTAACTTATGTGTACAACCACTATTAGCATTGGAATGCAGGTACTTTAAAAGAAAAACTGAAATATTTTCCTCGGTGGCAGCTGAAGACGGTCACAGATATGACAGTAGCAGCTAGGCAACACAACAATTTATTTCGAATCTTATTTGGCTTTGTTATCAAGAGGTCAGACGACGTTATCAAATCGGCAGGTGTTGGTTTATGATTGTTTATCTGAAAAAAGAAATATTTATTAGCCATACAATTTAGTTAATATGTATAATAATATACTTTGGCAACACCATACAATAAATACTACAGTAAAACCTCGTTAATAAGAACACAGGTAATTCAAAATTCGCCGTAATTCGAAATTTTCGTGAAAAAAAAGTCCCTTGAACATTATTTTCATATAAAACCATACCTTTAATTCGAATTTCGTAATTTGAAATGATTTCATAGTCCTGGCATATAAAAATATTCAATAAATCGTTATAAAGTACACTATTTCCTGAGCCAGTCATTGAAAATTCATCATAAATTACTTATTTTATGAAGGAAATAAAAATAATCCTGACATTTTATGACCCATTAACATATCAGTGGCACAACTGCACTCCACTCAAAGGAAAAACAATAACTCACATGTTTCAGGGCTGTAGGTATTTAATTGTTGATTGTTTATTGGATTTTCACATACTTTTACTAGAGAACCAATGCCAAACAATTGTGTTGACAAATTGAAAAAATAAAAAATATTTCGTATTTTTCTATAATTCTAGCTAGGTACTTGGTAACTTCAATTAATGGATAAATGACACATGGTATTAGCACAGATTTTAATTTGAAAGAATTGTATCGGAAATTTGGTGGGCACATCTATGATCGTAAACAAAATTAATGAAAATCAATTTTTTTTTTTTTAATTTTAATATTTTTCCCCCATACATTTCATAATTCGTAATTCGATTTTTTTTTCGATCTTCGGTCCCGTGGAATTAATATAACAAGGTTTTACTGTATGTAACTTACTAATAATACAAACTATTTGTATATTTTAAAACACTTGATAACGAACTCCAGAATATTGTTTAGTATGGTTGAATAGGTAAATATAGAAAACCTGTGTTGAGAAAGGAATAATAATTTGTTTGTTGCCTATGATTTGTGCTACCTTCATATCTACTGAAATTTTTGTTTTTTGTGCACTTTAATAATAGCGGCATAATAAATTCATCTATTTTGTTCAAACAATAATTATTCCAACCATAATAATAATATATCAGAATACAAATCTTATTGATGCATTAGCATGGTGGTAATAGTAGGAGGGTACTAATTAATTTAATCTGACATCATTTCAAATGTCTCAACCAAAGTTGTTGAATAAAACCTTGTACGGAGATAGAACCTAAATATATGAAAGTGAAGCTGCAAAAAGGTACTACATAATATAATCATACTACATTAACATGAAATTTGATAGAGTGCGAAAATTATAAGTTGAAGTGTCATGGCCGCCGTCGTGGCGGTGCGATATATTATGAAAGGATTGTCAGTATTGTAGTTCTCGAAACGGCCGCGCTTCACGTAAAACTTGCCGCAGTCTAGTTTTGCCAGAAAACTAGACATAGATGGATGGACACCATACAAGAGAAAGCGATGCAATATTGTTGATGTAAATATACTCCACAACAACAACCGTAACAATAATCACATTTGCCCTATCTAATTGCTTACGCACTACAAAAAATTGCATTTATGTACATGTTCAAGATTAAATTGTTTCACTATAAAGCTGATGATTAAATGAGTTGCAAGTCATTACACATTCCAGATTAATTGTAGCAAGCTTGAAATTTATGTGCATGAGCTGCACTGAGATAAAAGGCCTAAAGATTTTATTTATACAATGAACCATCATATTTATATAAACAATACAAATGTGTAAAATTGTAAATCAAAGTGAAATGTAGAGAGCAGGGTAACATTTTCGTTTATATTTACAAAAAATTATGCCAATAGAGAGAATAATAATATTAACTTTTCTATCGTTTCCAATTTCAACTACTTATAATAAAACATTCTGGAATCGCTATCATATGTTATAATCAAAAAGGTATAATCCTTTTGTGTTATGGTCAATAAACAAACATAAGAAAATTACCCTTTTAATGCAGACTTTAAGTAGCCTTAATTCATTTTTCATTATTTGAATTTCTTTTAAAAAAGCTTTAATTGTATCATAATATTCTGGTTGAGTGTATTGGGCAGTATCGAATTTTAGATTGTTCAATGTGTATTGGACACTCGATTTGAAAACAGTCACTAGTTTTAAATGAGATCCAAGGGCGGTGAGGAATGCCACGAGGCTGAAAAGAAAATAATTCAAAAAGTATCATTAACTAGATTTTACAGTACAATTTTGAGAACATACTCGTTTAGTACATATTATATCAATAAACATTCATTGGAAATTAAGTTTTTCTAGGAATATTACTGATTTAAAAAAAAAAACATTAGTTTAAAAAAAATGAACCCCCTTTAGATGTGCATGGATTTACTGCTGACAGTGAATAATTCAGAAGCTTCCGAACTTTTTTGATTCATGCATGCAATCTTGCCAACTGCAGGATAATGCATGCTTACAGTAGATTTTCTTGTTTTGGCCGCGATATACGCACTATTGCTGGCAGTAAATCCATACACGTGTACGGGCGCTATGAGACTTAGTCAATATCGGACTATTCTGTTTCAGCCAAAAATACCATAAATCATGGTTATAGTTTTGTTTATATATCTGGACCCTATTGTAGGCAGCATGACATGGTGTGAAATTCATTGAAGTTTTACAAGCACATATGTACCACCGAACGCACTGTATTAGTGAAGTAGTAAAATGTTTACCTTTCATTATCTCGAAAAGTAGATCAAAGGCGCATATTATATATTTTTACATTGGTATTTGGAAACCGACCATGAAGCATAGATTAACGAAAATTTCAGATCAATAGGACTAACAACAACCATTGCTAGTGGTGTTGGAGAATAGATGTCACTGATTAAGTAAGCATCTAGCAGTGTAAACCGTGGACTCACATTGTGGTTTGTTTGAGTGATAGCACTGCTCGAATAATTTACGCATGCATCGTCGCTCCACTGTCTCCTGTGGGCTTTGCGCCTAAGGTTTGTAAATGGAAAATGTAACTTTTTGTTATTTCAAAGAGCAAAAATTATCTCATTTAAAATGCATTCTCGATTATTTGATATTTTCATCTCTTTATACTTAATTACCAATAGTCATTGTCAATTAACCTTATCACTGCCAGCCAATTTTTACTAGGTGGACACTTGTAGGCCAACTATTTTCGGAATAAAATAAATCCTTTAAAAAAGATGAAATAGGAACAGAATGATAAATATTCGTGAAAACTTACCGACACAACATGTTTATCGTGAATATTTTCACACTATAATGATAAATATTGTTTAGAAAATATACACAGAATGTATGATATGAAAATAAGGTTGGAATTCATTAATTTTATTGCCACAATTGAAAAAGCTGCATTTTTCACATGACACTTGCACCCTCGGGTCCAAATATTATTTTGAAATAAAATTTCAATTGATAGTAAAATAAGACATAAAAATATGAATTTCAAAAAAACTGGACTTACTCGATTTTTTTTTTGTCACTTTTAAGGCCGGCAACTGTCTCAAGCCGCCATCTCCTGGTGTGGAACCTGTACAGTCCGGCGATTATTCTCTTTCGCTCAAATGGGAGAATCTCAAACAGGTTCATCAGCTCTTGACTACTGACACAGAGGAACGTCTCCAGGTCCATTGACTGGCTCTGAATATACGATTGCAATCGCTCACAGCGCATGCCATGGAGTAGCATGGGAATATCATTGTAGTATGCAGGTCTGAAACAAATGAATAAATTAAATTTTAGACATGCATAGAATTCGGGAAGAGTTAATATTAAATAACCAGAATATGACAGGTATTTTCTGAGGTTTGACTGTTGTTTATCGGTTCAAATCCTTCATAAAGGTCGACAAAATAGAGGCGAGAGGAGGAGCGACATTACAGACTCTGAGGATGCGGATTCAAATAAATACAAACAATACTTCGTTTTCATTCAACTATAACATGAGAATTTTGTGAACGAGAAGAATGGAGAAACAGACATTAAAAAAATATTGACATATCGACACAGACGACACAAAAATCATGAATGATTACAGATAGTAGATGAGGAGATAGGTATTTATTTATCTAATTTAGAGTCATATTTTGAAATTATTCTTTCCCAAAATCAATTGCATCCTTCTCTCTAATAAAATTATTAATCAATTAATTAATTCAACTGAACTCCATTATAATGGTTTTGAAACAAAGTTATTTCTACTTTAATTGAGTCATTTACATTGACAGCTGTTTCAGGCTATAAACCCATCTTTGGAACAGTCGACTAAAACTAAAGTTGAAGATTCGGATAACCTGTTTCCAATCTCGGGTTGTTGTGATAGAGCAAGAGGGTATGGATTGATACCTCCTACGTATAAGGCCGGAACTGCAAAATGGTATTCTTCAGTAGTACGATTAATTTTAATTTACACTACAACGTTAATTTTTAATGCTGAAATTGTAATTTTTTAGTTGTTTGATATATAGGTATTATGTATTGATTGTTTTTTTTTTTTTTTTGGATTATCATTGTTGTATCATCTTTAAAATTATTTAATAAAAGGCAATCAAGTCAAAATAGCCAAAAACGCAGTTATGGCTTTTTACGTAGGAGGTGTCGATACATATATATACCCTCTCGCTCTATCATATATAATATGGTAGAAGTGCTGATGTTTACAAATACCTATATTATAGTATGTAGTTGAACTATTGGCACTTTCTTTTTCGAATGATTTTTCAATAAACATATTTTATGAAGTGTTCTTGGATGTGTATGTGCTCCACTGGTAATTTCACCTGTTTTATAATGCTCAAATTACATTGGCAGATTCCGTCTGGCCCGACCGTCTGCCACGATTGCGAAAAGATAATATCATCTATGGTTAAACGTCACTTTGAATCGTCCGCAGTCGTGAACAATCATGAGCAATTTGGAAAAAATCCTATTTTTTTGCCACGATTCTACTATCGAAGATTGCCGAGAACGTACGAAAATATCTGAAGCTGTCGCCTGCTTAGCGTAGCGTAGCTAAACGCGCCATTCTGAATACACCAATCGTGCGATCAACATCACCTCTCTTTCCAATATGTACAGTGGAACCCCGATCTATCGTTCTCGCATAAATCATTTTCCCGCATGAACGATAAGAATAATGTTAAATAATCCCACATTAACCGTTCCCCGGTTTATCGTTTTCCTCGATCTATCGTCTAAATATTATGGTCCAATCACAAATATTATCCTGATTGACCGTTTTTGTTGAATATTTTGCATTTCGCTTTCGTAGAATTGTTTATGATACGAGTCATTATGTGATACAACTAATGACAGCAGTGAAAAAGGAGATTGTGAAGAACGCAATAATGAACCTGTTCTGACATTCACAGAAGTGTTATTGGCCTTCGAAAAAATAAAATCAGTTTTCTATTCCAAAGATATAGACGAATTTGTTGTTAGAAAACTATGCGACTTTGAGGGGTCTTTATTAAAATTGCAGTGCGAAACTGCAAAGAAGCAACTTAGTATTAAGGACTTTTTAAAAAAATGAATGTGTAATGTATATACGTACTAGCAGTATCACCCGAAGCTGCCCTGGAGTGGAATGGTTTAATATTTGAAAATTAAAAATTCTAAATTTAATACGTAGAGTGCAAAGGATTGAATTTAAAAAACATGGAAACGCAATGGAAATGTTTACGCGAAATCATCAGATTATCTATATGCAATCTGTCAGAGCTGAAAATTGCACATAGGGTGAGTCTCGCTGAGCCTTTTTGAATTGGATTCATTACAAAATTTGGCAGCACTGCGTCGCCCGCGTCGGTTGGCTCCCTACCGATTAGCGATTCTAATAACACAATTATTTGCATCTAATTTTGCCATTTGACTTCGGATCGAGCTGAAATAAACGCCAATATTTTTTAAATGTACACATTCTAGCGACATTTTCAATAAAAAATAGGGGGTTGCAGCATTAACTTCCGCGTTTTAAGGACCTGTACGCAGCGGCCTTTTTCCATAAAAACCGTAAAACTGTACTCAGGGTGCAGCGGGTTAAATCTGAAAATCGAGACCCCGGCCATGCACTCTGGCTCGTTGGCCTCCGTCTACCATCCAAATTTTGTCGAAAACTGAATGTGCGTGTGGATGTGTATAAAGAAAAACTGACACCAGGACGGTACATACAAATATCCAAATATATTCTTCAATAGTATTAAAATAAAAGATTTTTGACTAATTCATAGTTTTAATATTTTTTATATATATTTTAAAAAACATAAAAAGAATATAAATAAAAATGATTTCAAGTTATATAGATCTACCATCGTAAGTTGGCGGCCGGTCGAATTTGAAACTAAAATTGTCTATCGAGGATAAATTTGTCACAAACGCCATTTAATTTTACAACATGTTTCTCGAATTATGGATTGCGCTTGCGTTTATCTAACTCTCATGGCGTCAAAATATAAAAAAACACATTATATTTAGTGTTGATACATAAAATATACTTACTTACAAAATATAAAAAAAAGATCAACAAGTAAAAAAAGCTTTATCCTTCTAAATAAGAAATGTACCTTATACATAATTTTATATTTGATATAGTATTTTATAATCAAACGTGTGTTTGTTGCTAATTTAAGTATGCTGATTTTCTTGCTCGCAAGATTTTTATTGTTTGTACATTTGTAAATATAAAAAGAGCATTTTAGATTATTAGTAAACGAATGTGACCTTATAATATTTGACATTATTCGATAGCTACTTAGCACCAATTAATTTGTAAGTATTTAAAGTAAGCTATATTTTAATATAATCAACAACCAATTATAATGTCTCCACGAAAAAATGAATGCAGACGAAGTGCAATCTAAAAATAACTCAGTAGCGTTTACTGATTGGACGTTATGACAAATTTATTCCAGACTGAGTCAAATGTTTACATTGTCAAACGTCAGCGTGCAGAATTCGGGATATATATTTTATTATTGAAAATACAGAAGAAATAAGTATAGTGCATAATGGCAAGTAGTTCTAAAACAGTTTGTGGGAATGCCAGAGACATCATTCTAAAAGTATTGCAGTTCTGCGATGACGAGAAAAGACAAAAGGGATTGATTATTCCTATTGATAACGCGATACAACGGGTAGCGGCCATGACAGACAGAGTTTTATTTTCAGTGTTACCAAGTTGCATTTATATTACAACGCAAGTAATTTCTTCTGTTTTTTTAGTTTTGTTCAAAGTTATGATATAAAAAAATATTAATGTCGGATAGCAATATAAATAAATACTTACTTATTATTTGTGAATGTAAACGGAGTTACAAAATTTAGTATATTAATTAAACTGACATTTACAAGTTCGAATTCCATAATAACGCCTCGTCAGAATTATCGACATGTATCCACAGGAGATTACCACGATTCCATGAATGCTGACGATTTTAAAAAATGGGTAATAGAAAGACTTTTACCCAATTTACCCAAAAACTCAATCGTAGTAGGGGATAATGCATCTTACCATTCGGTGCAGCAGGATAAATGTCCAACAATGGGTAATCGCATAGGTGAAATGAAGAATTGGCTTCCTTCTTGAACGTAGAATTCCAGTTGACGAAATGCGAAAAAGCCAACTTTATGAATTAATTTTATCCCACAAAGGTCCAAAGAGATACGTCATTGACGAACTGCTTGCCAGTCATGGTCACACGGTAGTAAGACTCCCACCATATCACTGTGACCTTAATCCGATAGAATTAATCTGGGCCACAATGAAACGGAGGGTTGCTCAAAAAAATGTAGGACAATTGAATAGCAATATATGTGGATTAACGGAAACAGCCTTTGAAAGTATTACCACAGAAGAATGGCAAAATGTGTGTAAGCATGTCATAAAATTGGAAGAGCAATATTACGCCAGAGATGCTATTATGGATACAGAAATGGATGGTTTTATTTTTACCGTAAACGGTCCTGAGAGTGACACAGAATCGGATGATAGTCTATCTGGAATTGAACCATTATAATAGTAGTTATATAATTTCTACATTGTTTGTGTAATTTATAGTTTGTTATCGTGTTTTATTTAAAATTCCATTGATTTTGATACTATTTTACTGTCTTTAGAGTGAATTTAATTTATTTTCGCCTTTTTTATTATATTTTTTCCATGACTAAAATATACACAATACTACTTTATATTTTACAATTTATGATTTTTCCAACTATGCATTTCTTCCTCATGGTTATAAAGAAAGTAACGCGTTTTTATTTTGATTGTGTTTATTTTTTATTTTAATATTTTTGTACATAAATCTACTACCAATAAAAATGTATAAATAACCATTTTTTTGTTAGTTATGGCAACATTCTCAATGTCATACTAGCGCCCTCGCTGAAACGCCAATTTATGATGGTAGATCTATACACATTTATATTTTTATAAAAATCGATGTTTTTTAAAATATTTATACCTTTGCGGGCATGCGCACAACAACTCACCAAAGTTACATTGCAATCGGATGAATGGTATAGGAATGCATACAAATAGAAGATGGTTGTACTAATTTAGAAACCTTCGGGGGTGTGCGCACAACTGACAAAAGTTTCATCCCAATCGGATGAATGGTATAGGAACGCATACAAATAGGAGAAGAAGAAGATGGTTGTACTAATCCAGAAACTATCGTGGGTGTGCGCACAACAACTGACGAAAGTTTCAATGCAATTGGATGAATGGTATAGGAACGCATACAAATAGAAGAAGATAGAATAGAAAAAGATGAAGATGGTTGTACTAATTCAGAAACTTTTGCGGTCGTGCGCACAACTGATCAAAATTTCATCGCAATCGGATGAATGGCATAAGAACGCATAAGAATAGAAGAAGAAAAAGAAGAAGAAAAAGAAGAAGATAATGGTTGTACCAAATCAGAAATCTTTGCGGGTGTGCTCACAATTGACCAAAGTTTCATTGCAATCGGATGAATGGTATAGGATTTTTTTTTAGTGTCCCTTGAAAACCGTAGAATCGGGGTTTCACTCATTGTACTATCAACTAACAACTGTCAAGATGGCAAAAAATCGAACAGTATGGAGTAGCGCCGAGAATACACTCCTCATTGAATTAATACACACCAGAGACGGTGTGGAATATTATATATTCTAAAAATAATTTAAAAGATAGGATATTTGAAGACATCGCAGATGTTATTGGCAACGATAAATCAAGTACCTACCTTTTTATTATTCTGATTGTGGTATATTCAAGAAATTTACCAGTGGCATTTTTGTATGTGGGTACCTATCTGTACACTGTGTTCATAATGCAGTTGAATATTGATTTACCTATAACGCTTTATAAGTAGACTTCATTTTCTTGTGTTATTTTAGGACTCTTTTTGACCCAGTGTTTTCGTTTACGGCGAGCCCTGTACTCCTGAGCAGGTTGTAATAATATAGCAATACTCATTACAATCAATCTAACACGCCATGTAGTTATCCATTATATACTTAAATTAAGAATGATACGTATACAAAACTAAAATATTTTCTATAAGACAAGAGCCATTGTAAAATGGCCGCGACTCGAAATATACTTTTGACAGCTGAGTTTTGACGTAAATATGGGAGGGAAAACTGGTCAGTGTAGTCACAAATCTAACAAAGAAATAGGTTTTGGTAAACCTATATTTTTAATAATAGCAACACTATGTTTATTGTAAACCAATCATAAGCAAGGGTCAACACTTTCGAATCCTTGCGTGTAATTGCATATAGTGCAATGCCGATTCCTCACGACGGTCGGCGTGGATCCTTGGATCCGGTTGGATCTGTGCGTCTGTCGGTGTAATTAAGCCTTTACACATTTACACTTAGCAACTTCTTTACTTTTATCGCATAACAAGTAAAACCAAACACTTTAAGTGAACCGAAATTATATTTCTCCATTATTGTATAAACATTGTGCAAAGACATCATGAAATATTTGCCATTAGGACTGAGGTACTAATGATTATATAAATGAATAGTATTTTACCGCGATTTCAGATACCTACATCTAAAAATACACCTGACAACTTTTAAAACTCGCGAGCTACTGGCCACCAAAGTCGAAGGCTAACGGAAATAAACCAGACACACATAACCCGACAAAAAAATTACAGTCCTGTTAAACCGTTTATATTAATTAATACATTTTATATCCACTTTCAATACCGAATATATCGGTATTATCTGATTTTTAAAACCGGTATTTGGGTATCGAAAAATACTGGGATAACGGTTTTGAAATACCGGTATTGCAATCCCCAATTACAATGCAACTCAATACTCCTTAATGATAAGACTTACTTATCGCGGTTTGTCATGACGGCTGGAAACATGTCATGCCAACTTTCAATCTCATGAAAGATACAAGTGTTCTCATATTCGTCTTCCATCTCTACAAAGTGTTCTTTGAGGACATCAATCGTTTCCTGGTGGCCAATCTCTTTCGCCATTGTTTTTATAGTCTTATGGTAAATGTCCTTCTCCTCTAAGCTGGCCCCCTTTTCAGCCAGTCGACGGAGTATATTCACTTCCTTGTATTGAACAGCATAAGTTACTGCCTAAAAAAAAACAAAAACAGTTTGATGGAAATAATAACAAGATCATTGATGTACCCATTGGCGGCCCTAGGTAGAACACTTAGGGGGTCATTTTTAAATAAGTAATAATATTATTGGAGCTTGGCTTTTCGTTGTATACTTAAAAAACGTATTGCAAATTGGGTTTTTAAACATTATAAAAAAAGTGAATAAATAAACAGTCTTTATTTTAAAGTCATCCTTTTTACGATTACTTAATAAACTCACATGATAGACCATTTTGAACATTTTAAAAACTTCAAAGTCAAATTACTCAAAACTAGTATTCTCCAGTTAGTGTGTTCTGCCAGAACAGAGACGATATGTAATACATAAATGTTAATATGTATATGTAATACAAAATAAATAGCATCCAGAGAGTCAACAGCTTCAAATACCAGGGGGTACACATCATGGGAGATGGCATTTTGCAGACAGAGCTCGCTATCCGAATGGGAATGGCTGAAGCAACATTCAACACAATGCGGAGTGTCTGGGACTCACGATAGTACTCGATCAAAACCAAATGCCGCTTTTTCGGCGCTTGCATTCTGACGGTGCTGCTTTACGGTAGCGAATCATGGCACCTTACGAAGGCTCAGAGTAACCGTATACTGAGCTTCGAAAACTGATGTTTGCGGCGGATACTGGGTGTGCAGTGGTATGACTTTAGGAGCAACGAGGAGATAAGAAAGCGAACCAAGCAGCCTCTCAACACGCTGAGAGTGAAGACGCGACGTTGGACCTGGCTTGGCCACGTGTAGCGGATGCCAGAAGAGAATTTCAACCTGGCTTGCCTGTTCTTCAAGCCGACCGGATTCCGGCGTCCTGGAAGGCCGCTAAATACTATCTATAGAGCAGTGGCGAAGGGTGGAGGTAGGCTGTTAAGATTCGCTATAAATAGTGCACACTAAGCTATGTTAGTCATATTTATTTGTTTTTATTGAATTAAGACTACAATTTACAGATGGTGTTAGTTAGTTTTTAAAAATCAATTAAACCCTGCCTAAACGAAACCATAATAGATTTGGTCTAATTTGGGCAATACGACAAAATTGTGCACAATTTTTCACTCATAGTTATTTGTTTTCGTTGGATTAAAACTACATATTACACATATTGTTGGTTCATTTTTTTAATTCATTAAGTCCTGCGTAAATCAAACTATAATAAATAAAAAATATTATTCTATCTATAAAATGCTCAAAGTTATGTATGATTTAATTGCATAATTTTAGATATTTTATTGATAGACGTGTATTTTTTGACTATTATCTATTATGGCTTGGTTTTTCAGGGTTTAATTGATTTTTTAAAATCTAACCAACATTATCTGTAAATTGTAGTCTTATTTCAATGAAAACAAATATGTATGTCTGAAAAAGTTTAATGTGCACTATTTATGGCGGATCTTAACAGCCTACCTCCACCCTTCGCCACTGCTATAGAGTATATACGGCAGAGCTACCGGATGCTGGTTTGACATGGAGCGATGCAAGAAAACTGGCGAGCGACAGGAATTCTTGGAGGCGCCTCGAGGTGACAATATGTTCCAACTAAGAAGGCCAAAGAAGAAGAAATGTTGCAACAAGTTTTGTATTTTCTTGAATAACCGCGAAGTGCTACATGGTGTCCATAAATTGTCCTATAGATAAAAAAAGGAAAAACAAGATCTATCATTATATATGATATTTCAGCTGGAGTCGATCCACTGCTGGATGAAGACATCCCTTAACTCCCTCCATTCTTCTCGGTCCCACGTTCTTCGCTGCCAAGTAAGTACATACGCTGAAGTTTATGAGTTCGTCAAACCAGCGGATATTACGATGTCCTTGTGGTCATTTAGTTTCCTTTGTGTTATTATTATATTGATTGACGATACAATCAAGGTAAACGAAACAATTGACTGTATCAAACCTGTATACACCGGTGTCAGATATATTATATTTACTCATTTCATCTCACTTACTGTCCATCCTTTGGCATCCTTGATGGCCAGGTTTGACTGCTTTATAAGTATATTGGCAACATCTTCTTTACCGGTCTGTATGGCCATCATCAAAGCGCTGACACCATACTTGGATATGATATTTACAGAAGCGTTTTTCTTCAGCAGTTCTTGTACGCATTCATAACTTGCAATGAACTGTTTCGTTTTGCTATTGCATGCGTACATGAGCGCAGTTAAGCCATCTGGAAAAATTAAAATGAAATCCTTTACCAAGTATTCTATGTATTGGGAGGTATTAGCATGGCGGCACTTAGTGGGCCGCGAATTAAACCTTACAATAATAATATTATCTTTTCGTTGGAAATATATTAAAAGTGGGTAATCATAAAGGATGTCTTGTATTTCGGTTAAGTATTTCACCATGATTCCAAGAGATGGCAATGTGTGTACGATATATTTAATTATTTAAAACAATCAATCGGGGCTAGTATGTGAGTGTAAAGCACAGCAAGTATACACGCTCATTTTCTATGGCCACCCTTGCGTGTACGGAATTGTAGAGCGCGTATACGCGCTTGTGGCATACATCCGGTCAACAAAGCGATTATCTTACAGATCTCAGACAATATTTAATTATAACAGCACAGATCATTACAGATCGGATATATTAGCTTTGTGTACTTTGCTAAAAATAGCACAAGGCGATAATTCGGCTTTCTTTAACTTAATTTTAACTTAATAGTGATACCATATTTTATAAAATAATAAGTATTTATATTGCAAAACATGTCAACTGTAAGTAATAAAATATAACCCGAGTATTTTTTCTCCAAAATAAAAATTATTCTATAGTACTCATTGAGGGAATTCATTTTATGAATAAAATACAAGAAGAATTGTCACATTATTATTATTTTTAAGAAAGATATTATTTTAACAAAAAAACGGTATAAAACAGTGTGGAACTTTTTAACAGTATCTATCAAATTGCCGTGGTACCAAGGGGTTAAAGATGAAAAATGAGTAGGTATTAAAATTTTTTAAGCAGTCTAAATTTTTCTCCTTTTGAAATTACCTATTGCATCTCATGATTCACCTGATTAAAATCGCGTGTGGTAAGGATAGTAGATTCTATTATATTTTCTAAAAAACATTTTATGGGCTTTCAACATTAGTGAAAAAATGTTTTTATGCCAGTGAGGCTCAGGCAAATAAATCTCGGAGCACGTTAAGGAAAACTCACCACTCTTAATATTTGGATTTGCGCCCTTCTCCAATAAGACTTTCACAATTGGACCGTGTAATGCATCTGCCGCACACATTAGCGCTGTCAATCCTCCGGGTAGAAAGGAATCCACATCTATTTTTACATCTATAAAACATCAAAACACTATTATTTACCGGTACACTAAACATGCTATTGCCAGATTAATAAAAAAAGGTTAATGTGCCGCAGAGGTGGTCATGAGATTTTACAACTTTCTTTTTAGACCAAACCTAATATTACCTGATATATCTTAGTTTGTGATAATGGTGCATCAAAATGTACGAAAATTTCAAATTTTCAATCAACGATTATTGGATCGAAAAGTATTTATTATAATTGTCTCAATGGAATAAACTGTTTTCCTAAAAAAAAATCATAAAAGCTCAAGGCCACCTCTGCGGCACAATTGGCTAAAAATATAATCATTTAGTATTGAGTATTTTACCTCCATTGAAAATATTTTGTAAAACTAACAAATCGCCGGTTGAAGCTGCGTTTTGTAAATTTTCTTCCACTATTATCATGGGATCTTTAGGCGGCGGGGTCTTCTTTCTTTTTCGTATGGTACTCTGAAATTTAAATAAAGCCTGTGAGATACACATATAAATCCAAGTAATCTCATTTTTGCAGACATTGTTTTAATTGGAAGCGTGTTTGAATACCTATATTTTTAACAACAGTGTACTAGTGCAGATAAGTAGGTAGATACTCTCGGGAGTTTATTTTGACATTTTTTAGAACTTTCAATGTCAGTGGGCATCTACTAGGTGCAAATAAATTTAAAATAGCTGAAGGGGGGCAATAAAGTAATAAAAAAGTAAACATACACTCCCAGTGATGAACCCAAATTCATCCTCATAATCAGATAAGTCACTATCATCGTCAGAAAATCCATCTGGGCGAATATTATACATGATTCAAAGCGACGGTAGTTGTAAGTTGCATAGACTAATAAATGTAAGTTCAAGTTGTCACATGTACGAGGTATGTTTGTCAGTTTGACAGCTACAAACATAGATAAGTACAAACTACTTTTTAAAATTTGGTGCATATATTAGTCTATGGTTAGCTATGAGAGTGTGTTGCCATCTTTTTCAATGCTGAGGTCCATTTACCTGGATCACCCAAAGTGAAAACTCCAACTTTTTTTGGGTGCGTTTGTTTGTGCACGATTTTTTTTCGTTTGTGCACATGTATTAACCGAAAAATTCCTAGGGTTTTTTGACTGGTTCTCCGCCGTCGCTCGTTGCCATCAGCTGTCAGTGAGCACAATGTTGCCAACCGAACTATAATTATAGTACATTTTGGTCCGCGTACTATTAAAAAGTATAGTACATCAAAAATACCACAATTTTGAAAAATGGAATTAATTGAATTCGCCGATTAGCATTTTTCGATTGTAAGGGTGTTTAAATAAAGCAGGGCATCGGAATTTCTCGAATTATCCATTATGTTTATGTGACAAACAAAAAACTTACATTTTCAACACGTCCTATAATTTTTACCGAAATACTATCATTTCTTGGACTGCGTACCATAATTCGATGACAAAAAGATAGCTGAATTCCAAAATGGCGACTGACAGCTAAAAACGGCGGAGGACCAGTCACAACCACCCATACATATATTAATACAAGTGAATATCATTTGATTTAATTTTATGCGAGGTAATCAGGAAAAGAAGTAGTAGTAGTCAGCGGCGGCTTCTCTAACACCATGCATGTGCGCTGCACTCCTTTTTCCTAAACATCTCTCAATGCGCTACAATGCTATTCATAGGCCATCACTCGTTTATCGCAATTTAATCCATGTAAATTGAAGATCTTGGCATAAAAACATCAAATGTCCACTTTTTTCCATTTTCATTTTATTGCATTT
Organism: Rhyacophila brunnea; assembly: GCF_057557595.1. Classification (NCBI taxonomy): domain Eukaryota; kingdom Metazoa; phylum Arthropoda; class Insecta; order Trichoptera; family Rhyacophilidae; genus Rhyacophila; species Rhyacophila brunnea. The sequence continues at coordinate 29,334,550 of NW_028233350.1, forward strand.
CTATATTCCCTGTGTATGATTACATACAACTGTGCAAAGATATATTTAAAAAAAAAATCATAAGTCCCTCAAATCTGCTCTCAAAAATATGCCACTTTTCTAAAAACCGCAATAGTCCAGGCATTTTTGTGTAAAAACAGCAAAGGTCCAGTAGTTCTACACTTTTATCACCAGGCGGCGTTAGTAATGTTAGTATACATTCCATACAATTTAGTGTCTGAGCTGTCAAATAATCCTTGATTCGTTTAATCATTGCTTTTTATAACGTTTTCTAATGATTGTTTTTATATTTTATCATAGATATTACTAGCATAGATATCTGAAACGTCTCGAAAGAGAAAAAATAACAAAACCATGCAACGTTTTTACCAAATAACGGTGACTTTCATTATTGTTCAGTTGGATGCAATAAGGAAAATTCTGGGCCCTTCATTATAAAATCTAGAGACCGGAGAAAAAGATTTTTTTAATATGAAATATAGGTTAAAACTTTGGCATTTTTCGGTAAAAATTTGTAGGCTAGTTATAATGTACAAACTAGACCAGGCTAGTAAGGGAGAAGTGCTTTGCGAACATTTCAGTTTCTCTCTAGGCTGTGGGATAGATTCAATGTAGTGAATAAAAATCAAATGCAAGTCACGATTGCATTTAAAACAACATATAGTGGATTAGTTCCATTGAAAGGAGCTAAATAAAAAAATATTTTTAAATTACTCGTAGTTAAATATTTACAAAACCCAATAAATGTATCGTTTAACTTGCTGATAGTGATGGTGTCAGACGAGGCTAATCGGTTTTCTTTTTTCGTGTTAACTATCAATTCATGGTGGAAATCCATTGTGTTAATGATTTAATTTAAAAAAACACATTATTTTAGTACTACATAAATATTTTTTTCAAAAGCAGGTATTTGACATTTTATTAGTTTTGGATGGTGATGGTTACATTTTAAATATCTATTATTTTAATAAAAATTAAATTTTCAATGTAGCCCTTTCAGGCTAATTTTATGGGGCGGACCACTGATATATACATTAAACGGGGATGGAAGACAAAAAGATAGAGAAACTCTGGTTTAACTAATTATTCTTGAAAAGTGGGGATATTGTATTTTTTTTTTTAATAAAAAGCATGGAAATCGGTGTGGCGCATATTTTTTACTTATATAAGTATATTTCAACTCTGTCAATATTATAAATTGATGTATTTGACCTACTTACCTAGTTTATAAATCGAAAAGCATGCGTGCGTCTGCACCTCAATATGCATGTCAATGATTATGTAGGTACCTACCATTTATTTAATTGAATTTTGAATATTTCAGACGTTAATTGCGGGAAATAAAAACGTAAAACAGGGAACTGAGTGCACTAAAATGAGACGAAACTGCAGAAAATACACGCAAATACCGGGAAAACGTGCATTCCTGGCACGTAAAATCTGGGTTCCACTGTGATAAAAATATAATCTCAATAGTCAACGGGAATTACCGTTCCTAAATGATTACTATATGCCCCATGATATATTTTTTATAATCATAAAACCAATCAAGTGAATAAGATTTTCCAGTGAACAATCAAAGCTGTCAAAAGTATTTGCTTCAGGCTATCTTAACAGACGCCTCAAGTAATAAACATCATGCGTCATCTTTGGGTCCGATTTGATTTTACGATATATTATTAACCATGCTATTATATACTTATTGCATACTTTTAATAAATAAATCTGAATATGTTTCGTCCGCCTTAGAGGGACATTTTCAACTGTTGAAAACAGTTGGCAGAAAAACAGAGGCGGACGAAACCGGTCCAGATTTATTTAATAAAAGTGGAATAAGTAGATACTAAAAAATGTGTTTTATTAAATTAAATCAACAATAATAATATGAAGCTAATCAGTATAAACCCGCACATGATTAAAACATTTTTTCAAATATTTAATTCTTGATTTTTTAGAAACATTGAAGTCGTTTGTTAATTGGTAAATAATATGTCCAAGCCTTATTAAAAGTTGTATTATGATTAAAAATTAACAGAAATATATATTTTTTATTTTATTTAATAAAATTATAGTTTTAGTCATACTATTTACATTTCGATCATTTCAATTTTGCAATAAAACAACAAATGTCCAAAAATTGTGTAAAAACAGCAAATGTCACACTCATTCTTTTTTAAATATCTATTTAACCGAAATAAATTTTATATTTTTTTTACATTTATATAGTGCATATACGGTTTCTCTATAATTTCTCATTGTCAGATTAATAAATTTTTTTTTGACAACCAAGATATTATGTTTTTACCCTCTCCTGAAAAAAAAGTGTTTTGTGACATTTGCTGTTTTTATGCCAAGATCTTCAATTACGAAAAGCATGCATCCATTGAACAGTCATCGAAAACGAGCGCTGTAGTGAGCGCCCTAATATCGATCTTGGTTTGCCATTCATATAACACTGTGTAATAACAGTTCAACCCGAGACGTTAAACCCATAAACAACTACCTACTCATAAATACACAAAATTTTATGACCTTTTGGAACGCAGCACAAAATTCGACACAGAAAAAAAAACAGTTACGCGGAAAAATGTAGTAACTGAGATTTAGCAGGATTGATAAAAAAATAGATTGTTTTTTATTTAAATCTCATATAAATTCATTGAAATTAGGCTGATATTGAACACAAATTGATTAACAGCATAAATATTATGGATACGATCCTTAAATCGTTCTATATTTGAAAATATTTGAATATAATTTATAAAAAAATAATATCTTAGTTACCATGTTCTTTCTCAAAGTGAGTGAATTATTATAACACATGTCATATTTTTAACAATGCGGCGCGGACTTTTATTGCTTTTTGTAGATGAAGTAACTGAGAGTCGAAAAATACGTACATACCTATTCCAATCGACAGTTATACATTTTTTTTTTTTTTTTTTTAAATATTTTATTCAAATATACAATTCAGTATGGTTCTGTGGTTGCGATCTATAGTCGTCTTTTTTAGGTGTTTTGTCACGTTATTTCGATAATTTTGTTCATAAAAATAAATTTTGAATAAAAGATTTATAATACATAATATGTAATACATAGTATATTATACTTATTGTTTAATCAGTGAAGTGTATGTGTTTTAAAATGATAAATTTTGAATAAAAGATTTATAATAATACATATAATTATCGTTTAATCAGTGAAGGTTATGTGTTTTAAAATGATTTTGGTAAACGTAGACTTTATCAATAATAATAATAAGAGTCAGAATAAAAAAAGGATGGTCCGATGACATCTGTGGAAAGTAAAAAGTGTTTTTCAACCATTAAAAGAATTAAATCGTCTTTAAGAAATACTTACCATGAATCAGGACAGACTTAACTGTCCACCTGTGTTAAGCATTGAGAAAAAACTTTTACAAACAGTTCCAGATTTTAATGATAAGTGATTGAGGTGTTTGCTAAACAGAAACAACACTGAATTGATATGCTTTTTAAAAAAGGTAAGAAAATTTTTAGTGCACCCCAATGAAAGCAATTTTGGAAACCACCGGCCGCCACTGGTAGTAGTAAAGTGTAGTTATAAAGCGTATACTCTATCACTATTTTTTATAAAAACCCTGGTAAGATGCTTATTTATTTAATTTTTACATATTGATAGGAAAATGACAGAAGGCTCCATCTGGAAAAAAATTTAACATCTTGATCTGGCCTATACTAGAAATGAGTCGTATAGTTCCTATATACGATAAGTCCACTTTTAGTCAAAATTGAGATAATGATAACATTTTTTTCTACCGGTAGCGCTCCACACTATAATGTTGTTCCGTTCTTAACGGTGATAAATTCATATGAAAAGAGAGTTTCAAAATCACTATGAGTTCCTATCGGCGATAATTCCACGGTGAGGTTTGTTCCAAAGGGCGATGAGTCCATGCGACCTTGTAGACAGCTAATTAGCATCAAGCATTTGCAAAAATCAACATGGCCATTGTAGCAGTTCGCGTTATCAAAAGTGTCTCAAGTTTTTAGTAGAAATACAACGAAATAATGTCTGACCTTACCCAGAATGTTGCTAAAGTGGAAGGAAATACATCAAGGAAACGAGTCATCAGTTAGGAATTATGGAAAAAGAACGTGCATTGAATGTTGGCAAATACTGGGTGATTGAGAATTTCCCTCGAATTAAACAATTGTTTTTATTTTAGTTATTTCCGTACTTTTTTGTAACTGTTCTACCTGAACAAAATAAAATATGTGTGATTGTAAACATGTCTCGTTTCAAATAAGAGTTTTTTTCTGTTAAAAATTACTCGGACTACGTTCATTTAAAAAAAATATTGTGATTACATTAGTGATCGTAAATAAATGTCATTATTATACATATGTACATTTGTGTAAAATTTCATGTTGTTTCTTCAGTGTATGCTTGATCCAATGCGAGGGCCCAATGGGTTGGGCGAATGGCTAACAACTATTCCTCGTAAAAAAGGGTCTGTTAATATAACCTTCACTCTGTGGAGGTTCATATGCTCTGCTTAGGAGTGAAGACGGTAATTAACTACTTTTTTTTTTACATTTGTGTATCTTTTTCTACTATCACTTACCTAAAAAACCTTTTAAAGTTACATAACCATGTTAATATTTTTTTGATTTAATTTTAATATTTATCTGTGTATTAGAAGAGAAGAAAAAACTTATGTTCGAATGTATTAAGTTTTATAATAATTTATTTATTGAAATAATAATTGTTTTTTATTTACCCTATACTTGTCAACCACATATCGTTAGTGTTGAGAAACAAAGACCGATAAGTCACACCTACTGGGTTCCTAAATACGATAAATTTGACAGCTGGTTTCAAATGCCGATAAGTCCATCACTTTTTTCAATTTCTCCTTTACTACTACGATAATGATTAATTTTATTGTGAATATTTGTATAAAAACAACAAACCACCATAAAATAAATTCAATCATAAGTTTTCAATAAGTAGTATTAAATGAAAATATTTAGTTTGCCAACATTTCATCAAAGTGGACTTATCGTATATAGGAACTGCCTTATTCCTGCCAATCCACTTTTCTTGTAGAATTTAAAATTGATTCTTGTTTCATTGTTTTCTATTTCTAATATTAGAGGGTTAGTTTTTAACTGATCTGCTCTAGAATTGACCTGACATTCCCCACCTCTTAATGTTTATTATGCATTATCCAGAGTAAGCATGTAGAATATAATGTTATAAAAGTATGGAGAAAAACTAAAATGCCAACGAATGTTTCCTCATTACATACGAGATCTCGCTATATCCGTGATCGTAATAACCGAGTTCGACTGTAGTTCTATTATTGGCCGATCCAAACTGACAAACGGCCGAAATATGTGAGGTTATTCAGTTGCACCTCCAGCCATGCATCATCTTGATGTTGCCTATATAATAATCATCGCTGGATATGATTCATTATTTGAACAGACCAAAAATATGCTTATAGTAAATACCAGTGGTGAAGGGTGGAGGTAGGCTGTTAAGTTCCCACATAAATAGTGTCAGTTATACGTATTTGTTTTCATTGAAATAAGACTACAATTTGCAGATGGTGTTGGTTTGTTCTTAAAATTCAATTAAACCCTGCGAAAACCATGTCATAATAGATAATAGTCAAAAAATACTCACCTATCTATAAAATATCTAAAATTATGCAATTAAATTATACATAACTTTAGATTTTTTATAGATATAATATTATTTTTTATCTATTATAGTTTGGTTTAGGCAAGGCTTAATGAATTTAAAAAAAATGAACGAACATGTAATATGTATTCTTAATTCAACGAAAATAAATAATTATGAATGAAAAAGTGTGCATAATTTTGTCGTATCGCCCAAAATATACCAAAACTATTATGGTTTGGTTTAGGCAGGGTTTAATTGCTTTTTAAAAACTAACAAACACTGTCTGTAAATTGTAGTCTTAGTTCAATAAAAACAAATACGTATGACTAAGTTTAATATGCACTATTTATGGCGGATTTAAACAGCCTACCTCCACCCTTCGCTACTGGTAAATACAATCGCCTAGTTGTTCAAACACATCTCCAATATGTTGTGGTGACCTTTGATTTAAGAAAATACGAGGAATGACTGTTTAGTATACCGACCAAGCTGACCAAATATCTTTTAATACTAGCAACCAGAGCGTTGGAGCTGACACTTTTTTGAGTTGCTCCGCTCTGGGTCCTAATACTTGCTCCGGCTCCGCTCCAGGGTCTGCTCCGCTCCGGGCAAAAAGTTCTTGTATATATACTGTATTATATGTTTACAAATGTTTAAAAAAATAGTTTTAAAATAATCATCATTTTCATTATTAATTCTATTAACCCATTGCAGACGGAATTAATTTTTCAGGATCACGTCTTAAAAAGGCACACTGACTACTAAAATTGATATAACTCATGTATTATTCATTCAATTCAAATAAATCTTTAAATATTTATAGGTTTTGAATTTTTCTATTGAGTATTAAGATTTTAAGTAAACATTGTTTATAAGTGGAATGAAAAAAATATGTCAAATATAGATTTTTTTTGGGTTTTTTAGCCTTTTTTTAATACAAAATGACATAGATAAAAAGTCCATCATAGAAGTAAATAATAAAAGGAAGATATACTAAAACTGGAGCTAAATATAATACTCTTTAAGATATTTAGAAGATGTAGGGCCATTTTATGTTTATTACTGTTTCAAACACCTCATACCTAGCGAACTGATCATTATTTTGACAAATTTAAATAAAAATAGATTTTATAAATCAAATATTTCTTAAAAAATATATTGGACTGTATATAACTAACATCATAAAATGATAGTTACATCTATTATTAAGTAATTTAAATTTAAAAAAAATCAATATGATTAAATTTTTTTGATTTTCATAACGACAGCAAATCGTCTCTCATTATTTGCCTCTTCTGTCAAAAAAGCGAGGTTATTCATCACTCGACAGTGTTGCTATATTTCAAATAATTCTAGTGTTGCAAAGTGTCAAAATATACTATTTCATTAGATTTTAGGACAAAATTTTAATAACAAAAAAAAACATCCGAAGCAGTGGAGCATTACAAAGTGCTCCGGCTCCGGTTAAAATCCTATTGCTGCAGTGCTCCGCTCCAACGCTCTGCTAGCAACATGAATCAATTATAATAAGCAATGAGACGATCCAATTGGTAAAAGAATCGTAAAGTATAATACTTGTTATTTTAAATTGATGATCGAAGGAGTCGGCAGGTCTGACAAGTGTGATTAGAATATGAGTTAGTGTACTACTATCTGGCTTTAAGCTACTATCATATAAGGTCAAAGTGTACAAGAAATTTAGTGAAACATCACGGCTATTTATTATTAGGCGGTATGCTGTAAATGAGGTATCGACAGATTGGTATAGAACAGTTTGCAGACAATCAGGTTTTATATCGCTAAGGCACAAGTGAGCCCAGACTGTGTGTGGATTTTCGCATGTAAAGACGTCTGGAACAGTGAAAAATTTCTAACCACATTGGTTTATGATACATGTATATCAAGCAGCTTCGCACATGCAAACTCATATTAAAATCTTTACATTCAACATTCCAGTCGTTGATCTGTCAAAATGTCAAATACAATATAGTAATGTGTACACTCCAAAGATGTTAAAGAAAATCCATTTCTATGAAGATAGTGCCAGACCAAGGCTAATGATTAAATTAGCTGTCAGTCCCTATGCACTGTGGATTCATTTCACTTGGGCTGAGATTTTTTTGTCAGGCGCACATTGACATAACTTCAATCATAATGTTACACATAAAAAAGTTTATTATATTTAAGTAGATGACTTATACACGGTATAAGTTAAAATTACCAAAGCAAGATGTCGACACAGACCAGTCGTTTTTTTTATTTAAAAAAAGCATTCAATGCTGTCAAAACACAGAAAATATTGATTTTTCTATAGTTGACATTTTTAATATGCTAAAAATGTTCTAGAAACGGTATGAAGTTATTATACATAAAACCAAAAAGTAATATTATAGGCATTAAGCACATAGTTCAATCTCTTTGAATAGTGTTGTGTGAATCATAATGTATGATTAGTGTTAAATTGAATGAAAAATACATGTTTTTTTCTACCGAAACATCTTTGAATGTTGCTAATAGATAGATGCTAAAATAATGTTTGGAATTGAAAGGCCGTGTAAATAGTATAATTTTTACCAGCTGTAAACCCAACTGTGGAGCCGTCAATTTTGTTGGCAGTGCAGTACAATTTTTCCTAATGTAACAATATGTGGTAATTCTATGTCAATGTATGTAGTAACACGTGTTTTGTAGATGTCAACTGGGTCAAAATGTGAGTTGTGGTTGCGTTGACTTTGTATGTCTCTGTACATTGACCATTTACATAACAGCTGCTCGTCCATAATATTGGAGTGCTAATTCTAAAGGAGGTGAAATAAAAAAGATTCAGTTTTGTAATAAATTACACCAAGGCTTTTATTTTATTTCCAAATACAAGTAATGATTTAGAGAATTCATTCTTTTCTAGCCTTCCATCCCCGGTAGATATTAATTGATCACATAACCCACGACGTGCCACAACATACTATATAAGATACAAGACTTTTATAAGTATTTTTTAGAATATAATATTAATTGGCATTTTCATAGAAATTATGGAACGTGAGAGAATAAGCATTTATATAAAATGAATATTAATGATTGTTTAAAATTATATAATATTTTTTTTTTTGATTAGCTTTTGAAGAAAACTTTTTAAAATTATATTATTAGTCATTTCCGGTGTTGACAATAATGTAATATGTAATTCATAGCACCAGAAATTGAAATGTCAGCAGAATAAGAATAACAAATTGACCTGCGTAAAAATAATAAATCTCAAGAATTAAAATACAAAATATATTGCAATGTTTACCACGAAAAGTATCAAAATAAAAAAATGAAAGATTTCTAAATGTGAATGTAAGACAGTAATAATTATTATAAATACTAAAAGTATACCTCCGACAGACGACAAGGGCGTTATCGCTAAGTTATAAAAAATACGATAAGAGGCAGAATAGGTTATGATAAAAATTTAAAATCTTAAAATTCATGAAATTTATCTAAATGAGTGTTTTATAATATTATAAAGGGTGAGTAAATTTCAAAATAAAAACTAGAAGGTAGTTTTTCACTCTATTGCGCTAATTTTCAATTGATTTGGGGAAAGTAGGGACGTGCGGGGAAATAGACGTTAAAACATACCTAGTCGTTTAAATTTCGAAACTTACCTAGACAGTAGACAATAAAAATTAACTATTTCACTATTCACTTATTATGATGTACAAGAGACCGAACGTAGCCGGTTTCGAGGCCGGTCGTTTAATAAAATGTCCACGCCGAATAAAACACCGGCTTCCGGTTGAATGTCGGATAAATGTGTATTGAACTAACTATGTGTGACTCGCGACACCCGCCACGCCACGCATGCGACCTAATATTCATATTCATATCAAACATTCAGACGACACATATCTGCCTTACTTCTTAGATCAGTCAATGGCAACTTAAGTTCACACCACACATCGAAACAATTTCTAGCTGGAAATTTTAAGACCATACAAAAGTACAAAGATGCAAGGTACCCGGCGAGCGGCGTTCCCGCCGAGAATTCGAATGGAGCGGCAATTCTCCGCCGGAACGCGCCCGCTTTAAGTTACCTTCGAGTGATCAGGTCAGTTGGCGACTATACCTACAATTTTATAATTGAAATAATTACTAAACGCAAAATATATTCAGATTACAATCCGTCCGCTATCGGATCGGCCGGAGTGCCGATCGCTAAGCTTGCAAAGTGATTTAAAATTACCTATTTAATTTTACTCCCGTTAATATTATTCTATTCTCCTATGGCCATTGCCACGTCTGTAACCGAACCGTAACCGCCCGCCTCGCCTCGTGACACACTCTCCTGGCAAGTCATCCACCTTTTATGAGAAATTACTAAATTGTATATTCTCTAATGGCAGTAGTTTATTGCTCAAGGTAAGGCTAAGTGAATGAGCTACAAATTATAGTCTTCCAGTGTAATTAATTACATTATCTATTATTTAAACTGGAAAACACCATGCCGCGAGAATACTTCTACAGTTTTATAATAAAAGCCGCGGCCCGTTCCTCGAGATGGTCAACGTCACCCGTAGGTATAAAAATGTGTTTAATGAGCGACGAATATTACATCTCGGAAACGAGGACAGACAGTTTCATCTCGAATAACTCGAAGGATTACAATATTATGAAATAATAAAAAAACATGTGAGCTATCATAATTTTTATCCAAGATTAATCTGGCAGTGAGATAAGCTACAGTATTAGTTATTATATTACGGAGAACACTCACAATGACACATTTGAGGTTAAATTTAATTTACAAGACACAAATCGACGACCCGCACAGATCGGAGGGTATTCATAACGGACTGAGTGGATAGTGGATGAAGATAGTGATGCAAGGAGACGTTGAAATCGCACACGGAGCACAAATATCATATCGTACAAAACTTGTATATTCTATCAAAAATAAGAAGAAACAATAAACAATGTGTCAATGCCGTATTCGTAAGATGATTGATTAATTATGAACGAGTCTGGTGTAATTGATATTCATTTTTAAAATAGCCTTTGGGGCAGGTCTCTCGGGGGTTCACTTAATGAACACTCTCGTCGGAATCACTTTCTGTCTCCTGCAGCCAGGTGAGCCAGTTGTTGACCTGGAAGAGGGCGAGCCCCTTGCCCGGATACGTATCTGTGATGTCCTCCTTCCACATGAGGAACGCCTCTTCTTCGCAGATCTCCTTGTCGTACAGCGCGATGAACCATCTCAGAAGCATTCCTGAAATTTAAACAATGCTCTATGTCAACACTGCTGTGATAAGTTTCTTCTGCATGAATCAGTTCAAACCAGTTTGGAAAATATTACCTAAAACATGGAGTATATGGATGACTAGTCGTGTACTTTAAAGATGTAAAAAGTAGTCCAAGCTTAAAAAATATAATCATTTCACAACATTTTGATTCGGTTCAGTTATGCTGACACTTGCAGGAAAAGAATTCAAACCAAAAATACAAATCGCACACGTAATATCCCACAATGCTTAGAGAAACTAGCCTGATGTAAAAAAAATACAGTGTCAATATGAAATTCTATGATGAGAGATATAAAGAAGGGTCGGCATAACATCGTTAAATAAATGCACACTTTGGTTTCAAAGATTGTAACTAAAATCTTATCAGTGCCATACTATGGAACCGCATTCAAATAGATTGTTAGGAAATCTGTGCATATCTCCAAAATTAAAACTACCCACTACAAAAAAATTGTTTATGGATAACAAATCAAAGATCATTATAGATAATGGTTGCTCAATGAATAACAGTTTTCAGATATTCTTGCATGTAATTTTGATTGGAAATATGGAGTTACCTTTTGGAAAGTTGAGGGAATAGCAGAAAACTTGCAGAGAATGAATAGCCATCAGCTGTAGGTGCAGATTCTGGTGGAGGAAAGATCGGATGACGGGCACGTAGCGGTCCAGCAGAGATCTCTCCTTGTCGGCCAGAGATTTATCAGGGGGACTCACCACCGCAACGCCAGGAGGAAGAGTGGATTCCTGAAATGAAAAACATCGAGATGTATTTCAATGGGTCAATTTGCAATGAGTTTGCAGTGGATGCCTAAATTCAGTTTGGCTGACCAAAAATTAAAAGTCAGGACGTTTAGTTGAGATGATGACCACTATAAATGAACTGAAGCACAGCATCTTGCATTATAATTTCAATATGAAGCTTTACATACGATTGGTGCAGCATTTGATAATTTTTTAGGAGATAGAAGTATTCAATAGTAGAGATAAAAGGATGTTTCACCCGAGAGTTTACAGCGCTTCAAATTGAATAATAAATTCTCTGATTGATTCAAAACTGTTGACTGTGACCAACAAAAGAACAACACAATGAAAGATGGAAATGTCAGTGTCGTTTGTCAGATGACAGAGCACAATATTTTGAAGTGCGCAGGAAATAATATTCTTTGAAAATCTTCGGAAAGGAAAAACCATCACCGGTGTATAATATTATGCTAATTTATCGCAATATATCAGAATGCTGAAATAAAGAAAATATGCAACTGTAGTTATTAAGGTGACGCATCAGTGAAACGCCAAATAATTTCCAACTGTAGGCGCGACGAAATTTTGGACTCGCTGCCATTCACTGAGAGAATCTCGAGCCGGAAGCACGTCACTTTGCTGCGTGATGGCGACGGGTCAATTAATTCTAAAATCGTGTAAAGATGACTAAAAACGTTACCCATTTACTTTAAAAAGAAAACATGTCAATGAATATATTATTATTGTTACTAATAGAACAAATAAACAGAACATAAAATGAACGTATGTTGGATTTATATGAAAAATAATATTTCGTTTGACAGGTGTCATTTGCACCCGCGACCCGCAGTCCGCGCATCGCCTAGCAACGATCTTTTTAGACCGTGCCTCAACTAATGCATGGCCTTAACAAAAGAGTGGTGTTTTATCATGACAATCTACCTGTTCTACCAGTTCACCCAGCCTGCTCATGGCAGGAGCTAGGCATTAAAATATTCATAAGATTTTGTTTTACCTGTGTAATGTATTTGATAAGCACTGTTACGAGTGCATTGATAAAGCCGGGGTCCGTATGGTAAGAGGCGTCTAAGTTTTCCTTGATCCACTTGTAGAACTGGTTGGGGTTGGGATCCGTGATCAGCTGCTTGGAAAGCTCGGCCTGGATCCGCAGGAGAGGGAACAGGAAAGAGAGGCTGCGCTCTTCTAGGATCTCTGCCAATCTTTCTTTTGTTCTCTCGCTGGCCGGCAATAGAGACATGAGATTCACCTGGAAGTCATAAACAGTTCATGAAAAGATGGCATCATTTAAATCACTGGCCCTGCCATAAGTGTCTTTGTTCCATGAAAATAAAATAAGCCATTCAGTATTGCTTTTATATTATTGAGGCAAGCCAAAGATCCTAGCCTGGGGGCCCGCTTCAAGATGTGGGGCCCATGGCTGCCATATTAACCCTCAACACTCGAGTGCCGCCGTAACGGCGTCACGCCTATAAAGTCATTTTTTGTAATATTTTCAGAAATTTTTATAATGCGATTTCAATCAAGTTAGAATGAATAATAATAGGTTATTACATTTATCTGAGAAAGAAGTCGGCAAAAGAATACTGCGTGTGTAATTTCAACATAGTATTTTTATCGGAATCTTCTCTTTTTTTATTCGTAGGTCGTCGCTTGCAAGCAATGTGTTTTGTCACATAAATTTTATTTATTGAACGTTCCCAGACTAGAGTGAACTGAAGTGTTTGTCACGCATGATTTTGAAGTGTGTTTATATTTTTTATTGGTTCTCTCTTGCTCAGGGGCGTCTCGTATAGTTTACAGTTTTATATTTGAATAGACTGTTTTTGATGACAATACTTACTAGTATATTATGCCGATTCGGATCCTTACAAATATAATGTGAAATACTCTAATGAGTCAAATGAAAATTATTACGTATCGATTTATTATTTTTTGAGAAATCTTTTGATAATGTGTACCGCACTGGGAATGAGTTGTTATGAGCCCGAAACTAATTTAGTAAATTTACGAGACGGCCGCTTATATTACAAGTGTATTTGAAGGCAATTCATTTGGATCATATTTACAGTCATAACTATATGAATGGACGATTTACACTTTATAGCCACATCTCTACATACCGCTATTTCATTACGATTCTGTGATAAGCCGGGATTACATATTGGAGATTGCTTTGTGAAATACCACACAATGAAGAATTATAAATAAACTAAAAATAAGTACAGTATATTCATTATAAATCTATTTTACAGAAATAATAAAAAAAAAAAAAATTTTTTTACATTTTTTTCACCAATTAAATGTTTTATATTGAAATTGTGATTTTTACGGAAAAAAGTCTGGAGTGGGTGGTATGTACCTATAAAAAAAATTTCGAGTGGAAAAGGTTAATGTTAACTAATAATGTAGTTATGAGCCAACGACAAGAAGCGTTGATACAATCTGTTCTGATGTATGAATTATTGTGTGTTATAGTGGTTTTAGATTGATGAATGTTTACAACGGTCGGTGTGTGTTGGCAAAACTGTTCTATGTAATTTCGTTTTAATGAAAATATAATTCTAGTAGTTCCCTCCAAAATCATCTCCAGAGAAGCAGGTACATCTTATACAACAGCGGTTCGCAAACTTTTTAAAATTTCCTGTGTGGTGGTCGCTTTAAAAATTGTTCGATGGCTCGCGGACCCCTTTAATAAAAAAAGAAAATCGTCGCATATTATCTATTTCGAGATTTTGTCTTGATCGTATATAGTGTAAAAAAAGCCGTCTCACACTCGCGAGGTCGTTGCAAATGGAATCGGCACTCTTAAGAGTCATCCATAGATTGGAGCCATCTTTGCAACATCAGGATAGGACTATGCCATTTCAATCCAAAAATCACGACAACACGTTTCACGGAAAACACCCTCATCATTTATCAAATCAATAAACTGTTCCTGAATTAAATTGTCCTCCGAAGGCAGATCACTATGGAGAGTACAAATGAGTTATTGATAAAACGATGGTATTTTTCAATTTCTCGTAGGTCAGGAAAATAGTAAGTAATTTCTTTGCTAAGAATGAATACATGCTGTTTCATCACCTCAAGGATATCGCCATCGACTTCAAGCTCATTTTCATCAATATATGTGTTCAGCTGTGGAAATGGGGTAAAATTCTTCCTCTCTGATTTTAAAATCCACAGTTCGAGCTTCATTTTGAAAGCTGTCAATTTTTCATGTAAATGGAGCACTGTGATATCTTTTCATTGCAGCGCCAGGTTGATAGAATTCACAGATTCAAATATGTCTACTAAAAATGACAGGGGGAGAATTTTGTGTGCGTGTCAGGTTTGGTATCTTTCAAAAAGTGCTGAATTTCTTTATGTAGTATGAAAACTCTCTCACCAAAAGCCACTTCACGTGTGAGTGCAACAAGGGTATTTGAAATTCGGAATCGCTTTCTTTGCATAACTCAGAAAACAAATGAGAGTTAAGTGCATTTGATTTACTGAAGTTTACTGCTATAATCACATGGTTGAGAACATCAACTCGTCAGGCATGGTTTTCACCATTAAGGCTTGGCGGTACAGTGTGTAGCTACCAATAATATTTGGGGATTTTTGCTTAACCAAAGTTTGAAACCCAGAACGGCAACCAAGCATTGCTTACAAAACCCAAGAAAATCTTACATGCTATAATTATAAACATATCAATAGTGTAATATGCGTTTGTTTTTTGCGGTCCCCAGTTTGAGAACCGCTGTTATACAAAAAATATGACTAACTCAGTTGTATTAATATGAATCTTCACCATTTCAAATATAACTGAATGAAAGATTACACACCTTACTGCTATTGTAGACCTCGGTGAGAGGCTGTTTACCCAATGTCTTGTTCATTTGCTGCAGTACTAGCAAGAACAGTGGGTAGTGAGCGCCATTTTCAGTCAGTGTCGCAATTTCTGCTAAAGTGGTCAAGCCCTGGAAAAAAAATCAATGATATTACGGCATAATGTAAAAATGGAATTTTTAATGTAATATTTTTTAGGAAACTATCGGTAATTCCCTTGCATGTTTATTCAAATGGATACATGCCTTGTTAAAAAGCTAGCAGTACCAGCTGCGTATGCACAGTATTGCCATGGTATTCAAGGCATATACTTTCACCAGTGCGTAAACAGGCGCTAAATTATTGTCATGCATCTGAAAGCAACATGCATGCCTGGTCATTCATTATGGGGCCGGTGGTGGTAATTACAGGAACTATCTATAGTTGGAAGTGACAATTCTTCTAAGCGCATTGTTGTGAATATCAACAAAATCGAATAGATGAAGTTGGGGAATTGCGGTTGCCTTCAGATTATATCTTTGACCCCCCCCTAGGGGCTTGGTGTTTAAACTGGAATAAACTATAAGCCACATAGCACCCCATCACAGGGTTTAACCGTGACCCAATGGTCAAATGATGCGAATGATAAACCCGAAGTAATAAAAGCAGAGCATAGCATTGCAATTAAACATGACATGCTTTTTAAATTTAATAACAATGCTGAGGTTCACATTTACAATTTGTAATTTGTCAAATAAATAAATTTAAATTGAATTGAAGGAGCGCAAGTCCTCGCCTCGATTACATGATTATTCACGTGAAACATCTTTGGCCTCATCCACGATGATGGTATCTGGCGACATCACTATAACCAGCTCATTGGTAAGCCTGACGTTATCAGATTTTTAAAACCAAACGCCTGCAATGGAACGGCAATGTGACATAATATAGATGAACTGGCACTGAGACAGCTCCTTACGCTTAGTGATCAAGAATGGAAATAAAAGTTGAAAGAAAATTACTTTAGTGGCTTGATGAATCATTGAAAGACTTGCAAGCAACAGGAGTGATTAACTTTAGAATAGAACAGAGTACAGGACAGAGTGGAAGAGTCTGCTTGAGGTGGTGGTCCACCCCAGGCTGTAGCGCAAGAGAAGAAGAAAAAAGTAGAACAATGGTGAGAATTCAAAAACTGAAGACTGTTACATTAGTGACAACATCAATAAAACACGACAGTTGTTTCGGTCTAGACTAGGTAGCTTTGGTGAAATCTAAAAATAAGTGTTAAAATAATATAATCTATTTACTTGTTGCATAGAATTGGTAAGGAGTTGTGCAACGGCAGTTCCAATTCGAGGTGTGGACGCCTCTCTCTGTGCAATAACTAATGCCAGGGAGCGGATGCCTTCCGTGCATGCCGCACTCGTCACCAGCGTTTCCTTCTTTAGGGCAACCAGCAGGCCCACACATTTTTCCGATTGTTCATCTGCAATAACAATTGAATATTACCAACATATTCTATATTTTGAAGAATCTAATTTGATAGATGTAATTTGTTTTCTTAAAAAGTATTTAACCAACATAAAACTAACATTTTTTAAACCTTTTTACTATGGGTACTTTACCAATGATAGCTTGTGGACAATATTCCTTAAAACAGTAAGTTTTGGGAATAAATAAGGGGAACATGGAAAAATATACAAAAAAAAAATATAGGTATTTGTACATACATAATTTGGAAAGACCTCAAAGAAATAATATATAAACACTAGAAAAAATCTTTTAAAAAAAAATATGTTTAGACGAGTCAATCATATTAGTTAATTGCGATTAGGATATGTCCACCGATTTTTAGAAATTAATTACACAATGTGCACTTGTTTGTAATCACCTTGTTTCTCCAAAGCATAGTTAAGCACTGCAAATGGGATATCCTTGATGATTTTATCGGGTACTTTTAAGTCTCTATAGGCGGCCAGGGCCATTTCCATTAGGTCATCTTTAGGTTCATCGTCCTGAGGAGTGACTTCCGCTGTCAGATCGTCCAGTATTCCTGTCACTCGCTTCAAGATCTCTTCTCGACTTGGGCCCTAGAAGAAAGACATATTGTGTTAGACAAAACCTTTTCTCATTCATATAATCATAAAATAACAAAAGGATAGAATGGCGATCATTGCGTGTGGTTGTGAAGCTGGTGTGTGATGGTTACAAATATTTACTACACCCCTATAAATATGCCTCAATACAATAATAACAGTGTCCACAAGTCTCATAAAGAAACTACGCATGTAGTCATTTCATTCTCTACTTTGTTATATTATGGATGTAATCCTATATGCAATACATTAATAAAATTAGACAATAAAGACTTTTAAAATGGCAATGTTTGAAGATGATACCTACATTAAAATGATTAACATATGATCTAAAGCAGTGTTCCCCAACCTTTTTACACCTGCGGATTGGTAAAAAAAGGAAATTTTTTTCGCAGACCACAAAATAAAAATGGTTTTTTACGTAATATTTTTTTAATCTTATATTGTGACAGATGGATACAACTATAATGTTGAAAATGACATTAATAAATTTATAGCTTTACAGCTTAAAGATGGATATTCATCTTCCACTGATATCCAAAACTATAGAAATAATTTAATGTTAATTGGGTGGCCCGGTACCATTTGATCCGCGGACCAGGGGTTGGGGACCACTGATCTACAGCACCGAGGTGGACATTCTGCCACTCTTCTACAGAAGGCATCTTAAATGACTTTCCAGTGTAAAAAATTGACGTTAGTTTGAAAATATCCACCATGATGGGTGTTCATCGTCAAAAAGAAACTCTTATGTTATATTTTGTGGAGATGTTAGCTTTATTCCAAAGAATTATTGAGTAGTCACGATGCAAAATGATATACATAATACATTGCTTTCGATATAAAGATTGGCCTTTAATAATCTCCAAATAATAAAATTTATTTCAAGAATACTGTGGAATCTCACTGTCCCGTTCTTCAGTAATAATTAAGTAACTGGCAAGGATTTTCTGTCTACTCTATTAAAATGGTCAGATATTGATTCTACGTCTGAGTAGAAATTAAGCTGCATTGAATACTCTGATTAAATCATTACACAATCATTAATATTAATTTGTAAAAATAATGTTAGTCAGGGACGCAGTGTTTGAAAACAACAAATGGTTTATAAATTTTGTCCGTTACCTTATCTTTTTTAGCTTTGCTAGCTTTGTCCTGGGCCTGTTTAATGGTGATAGGAGAGTCTTTGAGGAGGGCGCTGGCTCCGCCCGACTGCTGCCCACTCGACGAGTTCTTGGACTGGTTCGGTAAGAAATCGTTCAAGGTGCCCACCCTCTCTCCTGGATTTGGTCGTAGACCGCCTACAAATGAAGACAACACAATTCACAACAATGGAAAATGTGAAGAACCTATGCGTGATGTTAAAGATGGAGAAATAAAATAAAATTTTAACTAGTTCGGGTTGAAAACTCACCAGATTGGGGCGGATGCAAGGGGAATGACTGCGGTTTGAGAGTGTTCGCCTTGTAAAGTAATGAGTTGGCGGCCGGCCTCATCTGCAGATCTTCCATGGAGCCTGGCGGCGCCAGCACCAGACTCTTCTTGAAACGCGGTGCCAATTCCTTGCCGTTGCCTTAAATTAATAATTATTATTGAATCACTATGGTATGGGGTATGGACCTAATAGATTGAGCAAGTGGCTGACATCCATTTCTCGTAAAAAACAAAATCTGTCAATTCAAACCTCTAATCTGTGGAGGCCCATATGATCCTATTAGGATCAGACATGGTCGAAAGAAGATATTAACGCAACAGTGATAGCCGGTCACAAAGAAAGCAGAACTCACCATTGTTGTTGTTGTTATTATTCTGATGCTTGTTGAATCCTCCTCCCTGTCTCTGGTTATAGCTGTTGAAACCGCCTTGTCTCTGGTGCCCTCTGTAACCGTCTCTGCTTTCGCCCTTGTTATTTCCGTAGCCGTTTGATCCGAACGAGTATTTGTCGTGGTGTGAATTGTTCATGTGAATGAGGTTAGCGGAGGGTGAGCCAAGACTGTTGAGGGAGTGGAACATGTCGTCAACAAAGCCACCCCGGGTTTTGAGACCCGAGTGAAAGAGGGAATCGCCGCCGACTGAGTCCTGGCCCTGTTGGCGCAGGCGCTCTCCTCCACCCCCGCCACCCCTGGGGCGGTAGCCGTCGCGGGCGTGGTCGTCGTCCCCTCTGATCTGCTGGATGGGCATGGGCCCCTCGGTGCTGGTGGCCTTGCGGGGCACCCACTTGTCCCCTCGCAGGTCGATGACATCGCGTAGCATGAATCGGATGCGCGGCATCAGCTCGCCACACTTCGAGAGCATCTCCATGCGTAGGAAATACTGATCCATGAGGGCGCGGCCCTTCTCCGAATCTAGCACGCGACCGCAGGTCCTGATGAGTTGAACGAGGCATTCGAGATCCTCCTGCTGGTCAGGCGCCCGCCGTGGCAGCAGCTGTCGGATGCAGCGGTGCACGATGGCCTCCGACAGGATCTCCAGCTTGCCCAGCTCCCCGATGAACTTGATGTTGCCCAGCATCTTGCACTTGGCGATGTAGCGGCGCTCCTCCTCGTCGGGGGTGAGGGGGGCGCCGTGGCGCTCAAACTCCTCGCTGGCCGCGGCGCGATTCTCAAACTCGGTGCGGCACTTGTTGAGGAGGAGGATGCGAAAGGTGCACGGCCCGTTGGGCGGCTCAAAGTTGGGGACCTCTTCCGACAGCCGCTTGCACAGCTGTGCGTACATAGACGAGTACTTGGGCTCGTCCAAGGCTTTGTCGAAGATTAGCAGGATCACACCTCTCAGAATAGTTTCGGTGGTGAGCCCCACGTTCAGGAGGTCATCGCTCAGCTTTTGAAACTTTTCCGGCGTGAGTTTGTTGAGGATGCCTCGGACCTGAAAATTGAAAAACAGAGTCATTAGAGTCCGAACCGACCGTCGCTGCCGGTGTGATCCGAAGGACTCCCTTTGGCGAGAGAGAGAGAGAGATAAAAGAGACTCACCTTGCGAAAGATAGGATCGGTGGTTGCTTCATAGGCGTGGGCATCCTGGTGTCTGATCGTTGAGGGTGGGACCCAGCGTCGCTTGGCGGGGGGGACCGGCGCCCTCCCCGAGACACGAACAACTGGCCCCGCTTGCCTGGGGCTCTCCGTCTTGCTGGCGTGAGACACACCAACTGAACCTCTCTCCGACCTCCCTACTCTACTCCTGACACGGTTCACGGGAGCTCTCAGCGGAGTGCAGAGCTCGTTTTCTAGCAAAAGGCCTCACGCGGGCTGCAAACAAAAATACACCCATCATCAGCACACATTTAACTAAGCAATAAAATAATTTATCCCCAAATTACGATTAAGTAAATAATAACGTATGGGTATTATGTAATTGCATAATGACTTATTCTTATTATATTATGATGAAATGATAGATTGAATGAATGAGAAAAGAAATGATTGCGATATTTAAAAGAAAAGCCCATAAAACAACAACCATAATCGAGAGAAGCGTCGAAAGAAGCGATGCGCCCGGCATTAATTTGTATCGATGTTATTGTTTTTATATTAACATGTTTCGGGTGCGACATTTCTTCTCACTATGGTAGGTAACTGAAATTCATAGTCCCAATAATAATCTAATGCAATGATACTCAACCTTTTTTTTCATCGGGCCAAATACATATATTTGTAAAGTAACGCGGGCCGCATCACTACTGATGTGACGAAAAAAATCATGAAACCCCCCATTTTACAAAACATTTTTGAGATTTTAAAAATTATGCATGTTTTTTTTAATTAATCGTGTGCAATAGCAACACTCTTATACCAGATCTGATGTGGACCATAATGACAATCTTCTTCGGGTGTCACTATCTGTGCGTCAAAGTCGAAACGAATCTCAAGATATACGAAATTACTGATAATAAATGTGTTTCGGGCCGCACATAAAAGCTTAAAAGGCCGCATGCGGCCCGCGGGCCGCAGGTTGAGTATCGCTGATCTAATGTAAACAATTTCTAACGAAGTGTGGAAGTATACGAATTTAAAATGCGCGATCATTTCCAGTATCTGGCAAAGATAATGATGCACTGTGTAGGCTACACAAACTTTGAGATAATAATGACAAATACGATAGTTTTTTTTAAATAACATTGATGACAATTAAGTCACATATTTAGTAGATTGATATCAATTCCACGTAGATGTGAATCTGTAATCGAATGGTTCACCATTGAAGAAAATGTGGTTCACATTTTGAAAAACTGAAGAATACATTCGACTGGCACGTATTTCACGCTCTATAAAATACAGTGAGATTTTGCAATGAGTGAACTAAAATAGATAAAAAGTAATTGTACATGAATGTATTCAGTAAATACAAAATCAACTACCTATATAATATACGCGAACTGATTGAACAGAACCTGTTCAGAACCATTTTCCGTATACGTTAAAACAATGCGAAAATTCGGATAGGCCAAATGAGGATACACTCGGATACAGCTATATTAGGCGAAACGTTATACCTAAATTGTGTAATTAGTAATTACTGTCCAGGTCACGCAATAGGTAAAATATTACTAAAAAACCATGTGACAGGCAAGATGATTGCTTATTACATGTACAGTTATCTTAGGAAAAAACGAAAGTAACCAGTCATCTTTTATGTTTAGATTTTTAGAATGACACTTATATTTTGTTGAATTGTCGAAAATAATACTACAATTTTGTTTGAATACGAAATATCAAAATAATATAATATCACTCAACATCTCTTAAAACGTTGTTTGACAAAAAATAAGATGTATTGAAAGTCAGCAATGGTATTATAATTTATCACTAGGCTTAGGATTATTAGGTATTTAAATGTTTTTGAAAATTGTGTGAAACATTTAAGCCCTATTTGTTAGCACCTATTTTTAAATATTTTTGGATAATTACCTACCTATATATAATTTTACATATTCTAGGTTGAAGCACATATTTTCACATAAACATAAAAATAATGGGAAACCGTTCCATTAAAAATGAATAAAAACTGGTAAACACAATTGAAATGTTTGAACCATCTACAAAGTCACTAGTGGAGTAAATTAATATGTTAAACAATACTGCTGCTAAAATAAGAAATGTGCCTGAGCATCTATTCTGTACAAAAGACTGCTTTCGGCCCGCTACGGCAGCTATCTAGGGTAGGAAAGTATCGAGGTATTAGCACTTATTGTAACAATTACACTAAGTTAGCCGACTAAACAGTCAAAACTGACTATTTCGCTCTGAAATTTAGCATAGCCAAGGGAGGTGCTGTTAAAACATAGCACTTATTGTAACAATTACAACTAACTTTACTTGCTACTCTCCTACCCTAGATAGCTGTTGTAGTCGCCGAAAACAGTCTTGTGTATAGAATAGATGCGCTGGACCAATTGGAATAAAAATAAGTACAAAATTAAATAGTGTTTTAAATAAATAATTACAAGATAAAAAGAACTTTTTATATACAACGTTTTTAAATTTTCTGTTGAATCATATAAACTTGAATTGACTAGCTTAAACGATCAAAAAAATTGTACTTGATAGAAATAATACTGAAATGTCATTTTGACATTTCATATTGATTTCCATAGTAACGCACGTATATATTAATAATTTAGTTGCTAGGACACCAGACCCCTAGCAACCAATAATAGTGGATTGGATTACGGGTTTCTTCCGAAATTACTTTTCATACAAAACAGAATTAACTGAAAATGAATTCAATTCCACTTAAAGATGGCTAAAAGTATTAAAAGAAGGCACTGGCACCGTGTTCTGATATATTCTAAAAGTTTCAAATGTCTAGCTAATCGGGAAGTTAGTGAAACATCGATTGCAAGATTTGTACCGGATAAACAACCACCGGACAAATAAAAATACGACCTAATAATAACGTTGTAAAATACCGGACTTCAAACGCTGCAGAATATTAAAGCTGTTTTGGAAAATCCATCAGATGCCTCAGATGTTTCAATTTTTTCAATTTCAGAAATAGTTTCATATACATACGCAATAATAACATCTGTAGAAGTGGAAAGAAGTTTTACCATGTATAAAAAATTACTAATATCAAATCGTCAAAGATTCACTTTCGAAAATTAGAAGCATTATGTATTTTATTATTTATTGTAATAAAGCGTTTTCTGTTGAATAAATAATAAAGTAAACTGTTGAAATATATTTATGATTTATTGTAATATGTACTTAAATATTTAGCATCTATTTTTGTTTTTTAGCACATAATTATGAAATTTTAACTCATTCGCTGCTGAGACGATAATGATTTTTTAATTGCCCCCTTTAAAATGCACGTTAATTACATCGATCGGCCGCCTGGTCATTACGCGCCGTGTGCGTCTGCCGCGTCCAAAGTATTAATACTTTGGACGCGGCAGACGCACGCGGCGCGTAATAACATATTTTACAATTATATAAACATATTTTAGGTACATATTATTCATTTTTAGCACCTAAAAATCCTAAGCCTATTTATCACTGACAACATACGTATCCGATTTTGCTATATCGATGCTACAAATTATAATGGGTTACCCATATTATTATGGACTGGATAAAGTAAGTAAATATTTACATACACCATAACAGTAATTAACGCAGTGAAACAATTTATTATTCCAGTTTATATTTCATTTACGAAAATAACCGATGACACGATTATAATTGGCATGTCTATAATTATTATTGAATTAAAATAAACAAAATTTATAGACTGAAAAGATGCAACTGTAAACACTTACATCTATCAGCCGAAAAAGCGAGTACCGAGTTTTCCCGCCGGGCGACGATTGCAAACTGAATTTTCAGTTTTCACCGAGCATGTACTCGAGCCGAGCAAGACGCTCGCTGCGCGATCGCAGACACCCCGATCGAGATTTTTTTGACGGGTGAAAAAACCGAGGTTGGCGGCCCGGGGGTGGTTGCCCGCAGCTGTCTAACATTTCTAGACTTGACCCATTGCAAGGAGTGTATAAAAACTTTGCCCCCTGCGCGTTACGACAGACAGCATTATAGCCATTTCATTAGACTGCGGCATAGTATTTTTTCCAGACAGAATTTTATAACATACCTTAGCGATACACACCAGGGTAGGCACCTACACGTTCAACAAAGTAGATCGTTAGCTATATATTAAGATTATAACACCGAGAATGTCATAATAATCATAGCATGTGATGATATTAAATAATAATAACATATGTACGGAAAACTTTACTCACTTTCACAACTCTATAATTAATTAGTAGGTAGCCCCATTTAAAAACAATGCTTGCGCAGGTGCTTTATTCGTATAGTTAAATTTAATAACAACTATTCAATTGGTTTCGTACACTGTGTAGCCAACGTTTTAATTAGGCATTATCTTACAATGTTTTTGACGCCCCTAACAAAACATGTGAACATTCTTTTTATTGCCCCCACTGCCGCTGTGAATGAACCAATTCACGAAAAAAATCAAAAGGGTTGCCAACGATGGAGCACACATTCGCGCTTGCGCAATTTAAATCAAAACGATTACATAATTATTATAATGTTTAACGCTGATACTAGAAGATTATGCATTGAATAAATGAACAATACAAATGCACGTCAGTCATAATTATTTTATCTAATTGGTTGATAAATACACAATAAAATGATTGACATACTTATTTGACCTACATTTTATTAATCATAGTGCAAAAAAGAATGCTGACAAACGATTATACAGAGACATTTCATCAAAGCAATAAAATTATTGCAAGAAAACTTGAAATGTAGAATAACTAAAATTTTCTTTCGACGGTAATGAGTAAATAATTGACAGAGGAATTACGTAAATATATTTAACATTGATTCACTGACATCAGTGACATCACACACTACCCAGTTTTATAAGGATAAAGTGACTATTTTTTAACTATAGGTATTATTTATAATTCTTAACTATAAAGTAGGTAATATATTATTTAAATATACCACAGTTGATACGAATTGTGTTCACACCATTGACATTTCCAGTGAGTTGACCTTGAAACCTTTTACCGAAAATATTTATGATTGATATGGGCAGTCCAAAATATATATTAACTAGTTACTGGGGTTGCAATCCCGGACAGAATTTTCAAGTCCGGGAATTAGAGATTAAGAGGATGAGAAAAATTCCGGGTGTTAGCCACGGAAAAAACCGCATTAGAATTTCATAATTAGAAAGATCTTAGCTGACATTACAGGAATCAGCCGATGCGGTGGAAGGGTTTTCATTGCTTCCATTTCTTTAAAGCGATCGATTTGAAAACTCCCTTAACCCGTCACAAGTCCTCATCCCCTAAAGCCTAAAGGATGATGGGCATGCCGGTATTATATGGACGACCCCCAAGACACGTTATTAGAGTTAAATTATGTATTTTTGTAATAATTATAATTTGACTCAGCTGTTTCAGGCGGTCACGGTGATAATGGTGTATCGATAGGTAATATTGTTATTGACGATTTATTAACGTTGTAAAATTTATTATTAATTTTGATCCGTAGATATCCCCTGTAAAACGATAATATTGGAAGCTAACACACTGGCTATTTCACCATCGTTACGAAATTGTTGTCAATATAGGAAAAAATCTAAAGATGGTGGGTAATTCATGTGTAGCCGTTATTTACGATAGTGACTATTTATACGTCTATCGGTACAGTGTAAAAAGTGTGTCGTTGTGGCAGGGCAAGGTTATAAACCCACAAGAGTTGACAGTTTTGCCTTACTTCTTTCATACGTATACGTAATCAATTCAACGTTCAGTGCAAGGATGTACTAATTATGTAGTATACTATAATGTCAAATGACGGAAGCTATCTGTTAGACGAAGGTAAACTATTATAACAAATAATACATATTGAGATGGTGTGATAATAAATTCACAATAAATATACGTAAATGCGGCAGCGGGTAGATAGAGTTAGGCAATCTGTTCGGGTTAACCAGAACCAGAACACTTCAGAAAAAAAAATGAATACATACTAGTAACCACAACATAGCTAGTCACTTCGTGAACAACACGAATATCATTGTCGCTTTCCCTCCACGGATTATTCCGACATAACATTTATGGACGTAAAAAATAGGATCGTATATTTTTTGAAAGCACCTATATTATTTTAATATTTATAGATGCTCTCATCGTAAACGAGAGATATAACATTTTGTTTCGACAAGCAACTATAAAAAGTGCTATAGAAATTTGACTATCCTTAGGTACCTACCTATGTTTACTTTATTTTTGTATTGCATTATCTTTTTATAGAAACTTTAATTATAGTCAAGAGTCAAGACAAACGTTAAAAAAACCAGCAATAACAAATATAATGCTTGACACATTCATTTCATTCACATTACCCGCATAATACAAAACAATTTCACTAGATACGTACAGCGTTTCACTGAAAATATTACCAAGGTTCACTGTTGTGTTAGGTCGAATAGTCTTGCGTTGCATAATAATTGACAACACTGTGTGTACCAAATTGTGAAATTCACAACGCCAGTCAGGCATTTTATCAATCAAGCTTCTCTGTCAAATAGTGCGCTCATGTAAGGTATCAAGAGAGTGATAATATTGCGTGCATTTTCAAAGTCGTTGCAGCACGAGTGCACAATAATAATATTATCTTCAACCTTCTGCAAGGAGACGAAGACTTAAAGACGTCTGTACGAGAAACGTATCTTTAAGAGGTATATTACAGGTAAATATAAACGGGATGCTAAACCCAAGATATTGACTATGTAAGTCCTAGGACCATCATAACTTGGCTACGATTGTATGCAGTGTTACCGACTTGGTGGTGGTTGCTGGCGTAGGCCGTAGATTTACATAGTGCGGAGGATCCGCAGTTCCCAGATTGGTGTTGTGACTCCGTAGCCAAAATATAATGACAAGACTATTATTATATAACTACTATTATAGAGGGGGTAATTAATTTCTGAATAAAGATACAAACTCGTTAATAGAATAAATCAAATAGAAACGCCAATTTTCAATATAAACTGTCATTGCAATATAGGTTGACTTTTTCACCCACATACAAAATTTGGACACGTTAGCAGAGTATTACGATAATGCTGTAAAGCAATGGACCCGAAAGAGATGGACAACAAGACTCAGGAGGGTGAAGCTGAGTGCGACCGGTTTGAAATAAAGATCCATTGAGTCTATTCTATACTTATCGACCGCTAAAGTGATAAATATTACCAAACTTAGGGTAGGTTTGTATCAAAGTAATAGCACTTATTGTAACAATTACAATAAGTTGGTTTTAATTGTTGCAATAATCGCTATATTTTAACAGCAGCAGAGGGGATATATTATAATGTAAAACTTTATTAAGTTTAATAATATTATGTCATAATTATTGAGGGGTATTACGTTCTGAGTATCGATAACGTATTTCATCGTAGCAACGTGATCGTAGACAACACGCCTTTTATTTTATTTCACACAACAGGGGTGGGCGAGCCGCGTGTCGCAGGCAGGGAGGGGGTTGTTGGGAAAAGCACGCGGCGAGTGGTACGTCGCGCGACCCGCCGTTCGATATTATCTCGACTAGAGAGCGCGGTGACGACCCCAGACAAGAAAAGCCGTCAATAGAAAGGCTCTGCCGCAACGGGGGCTCGAGATCTGAAAAGCGATATTCAATCTCGCATACATTTAATGAAAATATTACTGTGAACTGTTATCTTCTCATTTGAAAAATAATGAAAACAGTAGAAATAAGAGACATTACCAAAAATATTCTTGAAAGGCTTCTTCTGTAAAGATTGGGTTAAAATATATATATGAAAATAAAATTGAAAATAGGGTTACCAAGGCAAATTGTCGTTTCGCAATGCAAACGAATGTGTAGCAAGTACACACTTTTATGCTGTTTGATTTATTTATTTTGCCACTGATGCCATTGATACTTAAAAAAATGCCTTGCAATTATTGTGTTTGCACATGTTTTTTCCTCAGGCATGTATACCGTGGAGCCCTTTAAAATTGTGCCGGGAGTTTCCTATGAAGAACAGCACAAGACCCCTAGTTGTGAATGGCACGGACCAGATTGTGCTGGATTTCTAGTTTGAATATTTATCGCATTTTAATCAAGCCTAGATAACAAGAGACGCCAAATGATGCAAACCTACTAAATTTCTAGAAGATATAATGAAGTAATTAATATTTTATTTATGCCAGTATGGTTTTTTCTATTGCTTCGAATTCAGCTACGCCAAAAATCATTCTAAAATATCCAGTGCTTTAATACAAAACTCGCCTATTAATCCTTCTAGATAATACAGTCCGAACTCTTTGGATGTTATCGATTTGTAGGAATAAGTCTGCAGCCATTCATTGTCTCGGATATTTGGAATTTTTAAATATTCTCATACCATCCGTCAAGTACACGTACACAGATGATCGTTATTATATATTTGACCGTGGAAATCATGGCGTCAGAATATATAAATGGCGCGGAAAATGATTAATACTAATTGCGAGAAGAGGTCCGATTGCAATGAAAATGCATTAAGTACATAAAAATAGGAATCGGTCACAACTCCCATTTATAATAATGGGGTTTCCATTCATATG
Organism: Rhyacophila brunnea; assembly: GCF_057557595.1. Taxonomy (NCBI): domain Eukaryota; kingdom Metazoa; phylum Arthropoda; class Insecta; order Trichoptera; family Rhyacophilidae; genus Rhyacophila; species Rhyacophila brunnea. The sequence goes on from NW_028233350.1 coordinate 29,363,790, forward strand.
TACATAAAATATATAATGTTAATCTTCATTAAATGGATTCTGTAAGGATAACATACGTGTATCGTAGAAACTTTTATTTATTTAGCCCCCTTTGCACAGGACAACATAATCTTTACTTCGCATTACTGCACGATGAAGCCATTAATGGTAACATTTTTGAAAACTTATTATATTAAATTAGGTAAATAATTGATACCTCTCAATTTCATAACTTTTATATTATTATGACCGGCAGAGCCACTATAAAACAATTCGAATACGATTTAACAACACTGAAAGTAATTGATTATTAAACACCACTGTGAGTTAATTTTATTTTATTATCCTCACAAGAGCGTGCAACATAGATTGTGGTAGGACCTACCCCAAGTCTCACACATACATGTTTCGCATTGTTTTATAAACAACAATAAACAATAATCACTAATCAGTAATCAGTATCTCATGTTACATTAATTATTTATAAAGCTGCTAGTTTGGTGCTTGATTAATGATAATTATTGTACGTAGTTTGAGAAGTTACCGGTAGCATCAATGCCTCAAATTAAAATGAGCTGAGTGACCTTAGGAACAGGCATTAAGATAAGTAATTAAAGATTATAATTCCGAACGACCTTGTCTCGTCGTTTGATTGCCCGCAATTTCAGAAAACTTTGTGTCAGCAAACTTTACAGAAAATCGATTCTAAAACTTTGTTAGGACAATATTATCAATAAGTGGGTGGGCGGTTTCGGTTAAAATTAATAGTTCTGCAAGACTGTCATTCTGCTTGGAATAGACTTGAAAACTCGAGATTGATGATGTACATTCAACAAATGAACTTAAACACGGGCAACAAGAAAACTGAATACCGATAGATAATAATAACTTAAATTCACTGCGCGGAATTTTACCATAATATGTATCTGGAGCAATCCGAAAGTTTTGTAAATTCTCGCGAACTGGTTGTTTATCACTGATCTTACGAAATTAACAAGGAATTGGTCAAGTAAATAATTGTAATTGTTTTTTTTAAGATACATATCAGGAGAGAGGTATCGACAATATAAATATAATACATGTTGATTATTGGTAAACGCGGTGAATACAATAATATTATTGTTGGTGGAAATAAATAATGCAAATGAAGTCATTTCATGTTATCTCCTACGCGTAGCAAGTGTATATATAACGATTTAAGTTTATATAACGCAACTATTATACATAATATGTAGCTAATTATTGTTATTCATGAAGAAATAAATATCTAGGTATGTAATGTAATGCAACATTGCAACATACCTACTGCGCACACAAAGCAGCGGAAATATCTATTAATAAAATCGTTCCGATTATAATTTTAATTATTTATTTACTCAATAATAACGGTATTTTAGCACAATTTAAACAATATTTGCCAATTGCATTATTTACAAAAATTATCATGAATACTGTTTTGTAAAAAAGTCAGAATTATAAAAAGAGTAGGTAGACTTTGAGACGTGAATCTGGTGGAATCACACTTTGCCGACCAGAAGACTTTTTGTTAAAAAAGCTTACCTGAAGCAGAATTATTATGACTTTTTTAGTTAGCAATGTTAAATACGTTTCCAACGATTGTCCGTCGGCAATCCAATGAACAGGCAATCACAATGCAGTGTGATGAACGAAGCTCGAGCGATAATTTCACAATAAACCAATATTCCACGAAAAGCACAGATGAACACAACAAAACAAACGCGGCGTAATTATACGTACATAATGGCTACAAGCAGCAGCCGCGTCTCTTTCAATTCTGATAATATAAGCAGAAAGTATTCCGTGAAAAATAAACGCAATAAACAATGCGTCACATGGCCACTTGTTATCTATACCAGCGATTTTCAAACTGGGAGGCGCGGAAAGTTTGACACAATTAATTAATGTAGCCACAGGTTTGCAGTTTGAAAATGTATAGTTTATAAAACAGCCGCTAGTTATACGAGGGTGGGTCAATAAGTCCTTAGAAAAGCCGACAGGTGGCGCGACTAGTACTGTAAGCGGTTTGTTTTCATGCAGCGGCACTACCGATTCAGTATGCTGCGAATTTTCAATCAGATTGGTCGGGTTGTTGTGTGTTTATCGTACATTCAAAAAAAAAATTGCTTGTGGAAAATGGAAAAATGGAAAATGGAGAAAATTGAGTTTAGAGCTGTTATTAAACATTTTAATATAAAAGGGTTAACAGCAAAGGAAATAAAAAATGAGTTGGATTTAGTTCACGGCATATCTGCTCCTTCACTTGCAACTATTTATAACTGGTTAAATGAATTTAAACGTGGTCGTACATCAACAAAGGATGAACCACGCTCAGGACGTCCTGTAGAGGTGACTACACCAGAAATGATCAATAAAATCCACGATATGGTGTTAAGTGACCGAAGATTAAAGTTGAGTGAGATAATTGAGGTTACATGGATCTCAAAAGGTAGCGTCATTTCTATTTTACATGACAAATTGGGCATGAAAAATATTTCTGCAAGATGGGTGCCGCGTTTGCTCACAGTCGACAATAAACGCAATAGGGTGGTGGCCTCTAAAGCCCTGTTGTCGCTCATGCAACGCAATCCGGATGAATTTTTTCGTCGCTTTCTGACTGTAGATGAAACATGGATACACCACTATACTCCCGAGACGAAAGAACAGTCAAAGCAGTGGATTGCGAAGGCAAACCATGTCCAAAGAAGGCGAAAACCGTAAAATCAGCTGGTAAGGTTATGGCTACTGTATTTTGGGATGCACGTGAAATTATTTTCGTTGACTATTTGGAAAAAGGAAAAACAATAACAGGGGATTATTATGCATCTTTATTGGACCAGCTAAAAAACAAAATTGAAGAAAAACGGCCTCATTTAAACAGGAAAAAAATCCTCTTTCATCAGGACAATGCCCGTGTTCACACATGTTTACGATCAATGGCTAAAATTGAAGAATTGAAGTTCGAATTGGTCGACCACCCACCGTATTCGCCAGATTTAGCCCCCAGTGACTTTTTCCTTTTCCCAAACTTAAAAAAATGGCTAAGTGGACAACGTTTTTTTTCAAATGAAGAAGTCATCGATCGGACAAATGCTTATTTTGAGGACCTTCCGAAAACTTATTTTTCTGACGGTTTAAAAAAAATTGAGAAACGTCTAACCAAGTGTATTGAGCTCCAAGGAGATTATGTTGAGAAATAAAAAAAAATACAAAAATAAAAACTGTTTTAATGCTTTTTTCTAAGGAATTATTGACCCACCCTCGTATAAACATAAACTCCATAAAAACAGTCCTATAAAAGGTTGTTTGCAAACCTGGCTGAAAATATGGAGACTAATTTTAAAATACCACACTTCTATACTATTGTGAAGCGCGCTGGCATCTCGTGAAAAAATTAAATAAAAGGGTCAAATCATAATGTTGAAATTTGAGTCAAATTTGCTTAGGAGCGATAATTTTGTTGTTAAACTTGTCTATAAAAATATAATAAAATATGTTCGCCATATTTCCACTTTTAAAAGATTTCTGCGCCAAATATATTGAAGCAAACAAAAATCTATTTACTGAGTTCTTGGTTAGTTTGCTAATGCACTTATTTTAATAAAAGTAAAAAAGTCGCCTGCGGTGCTGCTTCGTTTCAGGACTATTGAATATATGGTTGTGCGTTGCAATTTGATGTGATACCTATATGATGATTAATATACTTATATGACTCCCGTGTATAATTTAGGAAACTGGAATGGATTGACTAAAATTGATTGTGCTAATAAACAAGCACATTCACCGCATGAAAAACAAATTAATTTAAAAATGAATATAACGTAAGTAGTAAAACCTTGTTAATTTTTATAATTATTTTTGTCATTTTTGTATTTGTACATTGTTGACTATTTAAAAAGGTGTCTGTATTATTTAATGCAATAAAGGGGGGGGGAGGCGCCAAGATTAGATTTTTTTAAAGGGAGGCTTAGTAACATAGAGTTTGGAAAGAACTGATCTATACTATTAATTCATTATTGCCCGCTGTTTCGAATAATTTTCGGATTGTAATACTAAGGAGAAAATAATAGATAAAGAGAGATAGATGACTGACCCTGTCGAACTAGCTTAGCTGCAACAACGCAATTTTTACTTACCTATTTAAAATGAAATATTATGGTAATTATTATTATTGAGTTGTCAATGTAAAAGTTTTAAGATATTTCGATATGTATTGTAATTATGCCGTATCACAGAGCAATGGCTTACTTATATTATTACATATTGACGAAAAATTGGGACACTAAACAATTTTTAAAATATTTTTTTAAATACGGAATATTATGTTAATTACTGAACATATTATATGAATTACTGACCAAGAATATTCAATACCGACACGCAATACTACCCAATAAAAATATAGATAATTTGTCACAATAATAATTACCGGAAGCAAAGTTTACCCACACCATCAGATTATAGACTTACCACTTTTTCATATAACTACTACTATAATGTGAAAGTAAATCTGTCAGTGTTGCGAGCTGTGAGGGAGTTTCTACAATATGCAATACAATCTTTTTATTTAGTTCCTTTCAACTTATTATTTTATGCGGGTGAATACCTATTTCAAATATTCATTTCAATTCTAAAAATAAAGTACTATTTTCTCCGAGATAATCAATATTTAAACAGAGCTTCAAAGCTCAAACCGCGCAAATGGTAGATAGGTACATGAAAACAATACGGGCACGGAATCACTGATAATTAGAATTATGTATAACAATTTTATTAGTAATATGTATTATAATATCCATCTCAACAGAAATTTCGAAATTATTTGTTACGTAAAGAAAGTAGCCAGATACATTTATTGTATGGTAATCATTTTGTAATATAATATTATGTAAATCTGTATTTTAAATAGAATTTGACCTAGGTCAAAATGTGTGACCTTTACAATAAACAGTCAGTCGATGATGAAATCTATGTAGTGAATAAATAATATGGCGGCATGTTATCAGACGATCTACCGTTGATCTTTAATTTGAAACCGTGTTCCGGTTTTCCAGCGGAATATCAATTAAGGCCAGAATATACAAAAAATCAATAATAATTAGGCATTTAACAAAACTTCTAGATTAGGTATTCGGATACGAATAAAGATTAATTTTAACATATAAGTTGAATCAATGAATATAAGGGTACTTTATAACAACAATATTCGTGTTCGGAGTACATACTATATGGAATTCGATTCTTGAATCATTAGAAAACCTACCTGACTTACGCTGGTTGCATAGATACAGTTTATTCCTATTGATAGTGTGATGCGTTATGCCGGGTCCACACCGAAAACAAGTCGGGCGACAACTCGTTAAATTTTACGATAAGCATGATAATTATCGTAAAATTTCTTAAGCAGTTATGATAATTATCGTAAAATTTAACGAGTTGTCGCGCGACTTGTTGCCGGTGTGGCCGCACTTTTAGGGTTAGATGTTTATGCAGACTCAAATAACCTAATATGAACTTGTATGACCGAAGTTCGTAGGGGGGATGGTGGATTACAAAAGTTGGTGGATAGTTTTTTTTTATATAACCGATCATTCGCAATCACTATGCTCAAAACACGCACAGCGACTGACCGCCGGGACCGTCAAAAAGTACTGACACTTTGAAGCGTTGATGTCGATATTAATTTGAATATTTAATTGCTGATTGACGAGTAATGCGTCATAACTTTGCACTCCGGCTCTAGGATGAAAATGATGTAAGTATTACAGTAATATATTCTAATATTTTTTTTACATGTATTATCTATGTATTTATTCATTTATTACTATAGTATATTAATACACATGAAAATCACTTGATCTAATTGTATGCGAGGTAAAAGGGCAAAGAGGCGTATCAGTGTAGTACAAAGTGCAAACAAGTGCAGTTATAAAACGTATACTCGAATAACTACTTTTCAATGCATAACGAAATGAGTATGTACCGCAAAATGGGGTGAGTTTAGACCAAAGCTATTATAAAAACTTTTCCCGCATGACTAACTTATATTCGAAAATCATTAAATGTTATTTAAAAATGTTTCTGATATGAATGGATAATTCGGCGAGCATCAGAGGGGTCGCTGAGAAGTTTTCGTGTAATGTAAGCTGTTTTTCGAGTAAAAACTGACGTTTAGTTTAGAATGTTCAGATGTTGCTTTGTAAATTATGGCCGCGACCAGTATTAGCATAAATTTTATTATTATTGCATTCGGAACTATTGTGGCTTTATAAATGTCGCATATTTATTTATAGGGCAGTGTTCTTTAACGAAAGGGAGACTTATGGAAAATCTTGGTACAGGAAACCAAGTATAGATTTCAATAAACATCTAAGTAGGTATACGAATGAGAGCGCGCGTAAGAAATGTGGGAAATACCGACTAAAGCTAACACGAGATAAGAATGATATCAGACGGCAAAAACAAACATTACACTAATTTATCTTGTGTTTTATATAATTTACCATAAGAACAGTAATTATGAATGGATCGTTTATGTATTCATATTGATTCAAAAGTAACATTTAAATATCCTGTCTAAAAAAGGATTCCATTTTATTTGACAACACTAATAGCAACGTTAATAAGTCTTGTCGTCGTATTATATTGTATCATCTCACCTCTCACGACGCACAAGCAACTAAATTAATCAAGAAAATGTCATTTGAAAATTATTAAAAACACGGCGTTGTAGGTGAAAGACAAACTTTACTACTCAAACCAAATAGAAATCACAGAATATTTAAACTAAAAATAAGATGCAACTTTGATTGTTAGCAATAATATACTTACATAATAAGTCTTTAATAAGACAAAGTAGGTATATCATCATAGTAGTGAGGTCAATGCAAAATCGAATTGTAAACATTGCAAGATTTCACTATCACGTTTACGATAAATAATATTTACCGGCGAGTGTCTACAAAACTTTCCTTAAATATTTCGCACTTCCGTATAATTTCATTAACCCTATAATATTCAATTCAGAATACAAATTAATGAAAGCAAGTTCGTATTAAAATTACGAATATCAATATGAATGAATCTTATCAATCATTACTAGCCGTCGAATATAATGTGTACCTAGTGAAAATGCTCCGAAAATTCCGAGTAACAAAATAATCGTCCACAACATTCAAAGTCAAAACGTAATATACCTATTATACTAAGTCTAGCCTCAAGTCTAGACGGACGGGAGTGGGGGGTTCAACGTACAACTGAATCGAGTCGAATAGATAGGTACCTACCTACATATTTCTTAATTATATTAAATTTATTATATAGCTACATATTCATTTATTATTCTAGATTCAAAATTCTAGATTTTTAGAAACATTAAAGTGGTACTTAGCTGATAATATAGTTTGACAAACTCGAGATAGGATCAAGCACTCGATTAGGAATAATACCTATGTCTATTATTTTAGTTGGAGTAGATTAGAATTCGTATATTGTTAAACCATAGAGAGCGAGTTTCTGTTTGTATTTTAGTAAATGACCACGAACTGGAAAATGCAAGTAAAAAAAAGAATTGTCCATCGTGAGAAGATGAAAATATTTATCATCGAGACAAAAAAGCTGTCATGCCTTTTCATAAAGGTTTTTTCGTAGAACAGCGAAAAAGGTCGTCTCACGGTTAGCCGTGGGAGGAAGTGCATGGAAAGTGATATTCTAAATTGTCAATATTAATTAATTATACATTTTTGGTAGTATTATAAATTCGATTCAATTAGGGAGCGACTATTAACAACGTTATAATCATAGGACCGACTCTTCTGGACATTTGCAAACTTATAAATAAATCTAGGTAAGTATTCGTAACGAAAGATGCAAACGAAATATATTGTAAAGGTGAGCTCGGCGAGTAAATTAAATATCATATGACTGCAGCCATTTGCATGTAGCTTCAGGTAAACTAAAACATCCTACCGACAACTGTAATAAGCGTGACGTCATTGTCCTCCCACCGTTATACAGCGCATGCCAAGACATCGCAGAATACCATCTGAAGCTGACGGCAATCAAATTTATCCATATACCAATGAACAAAAGGTCACCAACGAAGTAGGTATTTTGTAAATTTAAATAATCTCATTGTCTGGATACAATGATAGGAATGTTCTTAACCAATGATTTTTTTATATTATACACAACTTTATTGTCTACAATATAATTATAATACAAAAACCACAATGGGTAGTAAATTAAACAGAATTACTTGTCAAAGATTGCTAATTATACGCACAATCCTTCGCTTATTCTTGGATGGATAGAAAACTGGGATATAATTATTATAATTAAACATACCTTCCTTGATCCCTCGTAAATACTTTCGCAAAACGACGTAAGTGACTGCAAGTTATTTGCCGACTATTAGATATCCATGAGTACAGAATGTTTACAATATTGAGTTTTATTTCCAATTCGACAGTGAATGGTACGCTAGTGAAAACGTTTTTCTTGTTGTAAATAGTATCTATAAAGTGAGGAAAATTATCGTTCAGAAAGATGGCCCGCACAAGCCTGACCAGCGCATCAGCCGAGTGCAACGGCCGCGAGCGACGAAGGGAATGACTTCATAAAAGTGCAAGTGCAGCGCGCCGCAAGCCACAATGCATTTCTTTGCCCCTTCGTTGGCGGCACGTGGATGCGTCACTACATCAATTAAACGACCGACATTTCGACAACAAAATAAATTTATTATTCCATTAGACACACAGGGAAAAAACAGAATAAAGATAATTCATATAGGTATTTGTATGTGAAGTAGGACCTACGAATAATTTTAGAATTACTAGCAGTATCAACCGGCGCTGCCCGGGAGTGGAATGGTTTAATATTTGAAAATAAAAATTCTAAATGTAATACGTAGATTGCAAAGGATTGAATTTAAAAAAGTAAAGAAATATAATATTAGAAATTTTTATTTTTAACATAATATACATAGTATATTTTTGTACTTACATGTATTGCATTTAAATATCTTAAAAAGTAGTACATATTCAATTTATTATTGTAAAACTGTCCCGGGGTGCAATAGGTTAAATCTGAAATTCGAGACCCCGACCACGCACTCCGGGTCTGATGCCGCTACATACAATTTTATTGTTGTCCGTGAGTGAAGCATTCCGATCTAATGTGGCAGCACTGGATCGCCCGCGCCAACCTGCCGATTAGCGATTCTAATAACACAATTATTTGCATCTAACTTTGCCATTTGACCTCCGATCGAGCTGAAATAAGCGCCAATATTTTTTAAATGTACACATTCTAGCGACATTTTCAATAAAAAATGGGGGTTGCAGCATTAACTTCCGCGTTTCAAGGCCCTGTACGCGGCGGCTTTTTCCCGCAAAAACCGTAAAACTACCCCCGGGGTACAACGGGTTAAATCTGAAATTCGAGACCCCGGCCACGCACTCCGGCTCGTCGGCCTCCGTCTGCTTCCAAATTTTGTCGAAATCCGACTGCGCGTGTGGATTTGTATAAAGAAAAACCGTAGGACGGTACAAACATACATCCAAATATATTCTTCAAATTATAGTATAGATAAATGCCAACCTACATATTTCAAACATTACAAGTATAGAAATGACACGGTAAAAAAACCTATACGTGAAAAATACACCAATTACACATACCAACTTGTATTTCTTCTAGACTTAATTGAATTTTTCAGAGGTTGGATCAATCAGTGATGAGGAACCAGGGTTCGGCTAAAAATTGTAAACGTTTGTGAACAAAGTACCTACGACTTACCATCTCTCTTGTAATTGAGAAAAAAATCAAGGTGACATTAATAAAATAATGGACGCATTTAGAAACTTCAGTTCGGTAGATAATTGCCTGAAAAGTATTAGTCAAGAATTTAATGTACATAATAATATGACGTATTATAAAACATTGAAAATCATTACAAACTAATATGTGAATTACCGAATGTGTACATATTTATTACTCCTGATTAGGGATTCCAATCCCGGGATCCCGAGCTATTTTCGATACCTATGAATCCCGGGATTGATAAACATAATTCCGAAGCTTTCGGGATTGATTTTTTTATCAATTTTTATGGAAAATAAAATAAAAACGAAAATATAACAGAAAAAATACTTTTATTAACAAACAACTACATTAGAAATAAACTGAGTTTGAATAAAGTTTGATTTATACCAATGTGTAAGTTGCCGATTCATTTTATTTTTTCACATAAATTAATAAAAAAGAGAAAGATTGAAAAAAAACAATGCTTAGCACTATTAACAGAGTAATTCCACCATGATCTCATACGTTTTACGGCAGTTTCATATTTGGCTGACTAATTTGATTTATGAAGCGGAAAGGCCATAAGTACACCACCATGATTTGCTTTAGTATTTTAAATCTCGCTAACCCATTCATTAAGGCTTTACTATCAGAAACAGCAATCTCATATTAAATCCACATTATTATTTATATTACAATATTATTTACTCCATTAAACTTATGTATTTCCAAGATTGAACGTATACATTATTAACAATAAATGTCTTAAATTATACTAGATTTATTTTTGACCGATTTTATCAATGTTATTTGTAAATATAAAAATTTTATATTAACAATGGAAAAAAATGCCAATCCCGGGATTGTCAAATTGTAATCCCGAAATCCCGTTATCAGAATTTTGGCTCGGGATTGGATTCCCTACTCCTGATGAATATAGTAGTATGAAATTTTACATAATACAACCAGGACACATGTAACCAAAAAAGGTTGGGAGCCACTGGGTCCAATATATTATTTTGTGTTGCACGAACACTAAGCAGTGTGTGCGCAGTCAAATAAAAAAGTCTACTATAATACCTACAATAAAGTATAAACATATTATATAAACAATATTAGCACTAAACTATAAAGATCGTAGAGAAGAAAATGTGCAGAGAAAAGCACTGCTACGGCGTAGACTAGTAGTACTCTGGGCGTAGAGGACATGGCACGGCGCCTTCTCAATTCAATCATTCGAAGAAAACAAAGTTCGGATTTGCAAAAGCGACCATAATAAATATCGCAACGGAAAGATAGCGTCAACATAAAATGCCGACCGCAAGATTAAAATAGGTCAAACAAATTTCGTGTCTTCTATTATTGTAGATATTTTTGATACAATATAATATGAGTTGACATAGTATATTATGTATATAGCTAGTAGCTTTTTACGAAGATCAGAGGTAGGAAAAACCGAAGAATAATGTGGACTAATCGGACAATATTTTTGGCAGTCGAATTGAGTGTGTCTAGGCGATGTGTATAAAAATAAGAAGACATCTTATTTTTTTAGGACGAAAAGCGTGTGTTTGTATACAGCGTTTGGATTATATTGACAACTGGCCAAAAAGCAACGAAAAAGCACGCGTTTTCTCTATAGTGGTTGGTATATACGTAGTGAAATATAAATACATGGTTACCACATTCCATAAACGTCACGTACAATACATTGATACTATTGATTTGATGGTATCGATCAAATAAATCGTTGGCAAATGATTATATTATAAATTATACAGATGAATCACGTCGCTGTGCTGTTAGTTTGCTGCAAATCAGCAAAACTATACAGAGTAAAAGATCATATTTACACTCCGGGCATATTTTCATTTCGTTTCCTCATCATAAGAAATGATTTAGTTAACGAATGAAATATGTCAGAGTGCAACTATGTATAACCCATGGACCAAGGGTTTTAAGCAGGGTACTTTATGACGGTCAGGTCATAAACTAAAGTAAAATAAAGCACCCCGGTTGAACGCGGATAATATTTACTTGACAAATTTTTATGCATATTGTTATGATACAGACGTAAACACATACGAAAAACAACATATTTTTAAACACATGTTTAAGTTTATCCCATATTTTTCCACATTCGAGATCGGTAATCTGTTGTACCAAACCCAATCCAGTTCCCATTTTCTGTATCCTGGTTCATAGCAGCTCTATCAAGCGCCACTGGTGTCCAACTTCCCATAGGAACGGATCCATAAGAATAATACAGACGCAATATCTACGCCATAAATAATGAAATTATTCTTTCATGAAATTCGTCAAAAATGTAAATGCAAAATAAGCTGCTGGCAAAATTATTAAGTAAGTAATCAAATGCCTCATAATTTAGAGATATTATTGTATCAACCGTGTGATACCAGGTATAATATAGTCACGTGCGGACTTTGCTTAATAAGATACGGGAGATGAACTGAATATAATTGCCGCGTGGGAATTTTACACAGTGAAGCATTCACGATCGAAATATTTATTTGTGAATCAAACAATATAAGAATGAATATTATATGGGTTCTCTCGAAACTAAACGGTGGCTCACTTGCCACGAAGAACGCGCAAAAAAATGTAAGTAAGTACCTACATGTATTTAAAACTCACACGAACCTCATACATATACGACGAGAAATAATATTATCACTATATTTATTTTTCTAGTAATGCTCTTGTAAAAGTTGATGACATTGTGTGACAATGAGACGCGATTTTTTCGTATTAATGAACACCAGGCAATGACTTTTCACGGCGAGACAGCTGTTTTCAGTGATAATTATTTAGATTCGCCTCGGCTCGTTCATTGCGAAAATAAGATTAAAATATAAGCCATCGCGTATTGGCTAAAGCGATGTACGACATTGAAAGATTGTGTCTATTGTTTGTAAATGAAAATTTGTATTTCCATGAAGATAAAACCAACGCAATAACTGACTCCTTTGCAGTTACCATGCAGTGTGTGTACGAAACTTTTGGCGTACACGGTATGTTTGTTATTCGTCCAATAGACTATAATAACAATAAGAATCCTTGTTTAATACCGAATTATATTATTGAACAAGCAACGACAGTTGGTAGAATATAATAGGGTTTTAATATACAACGGTATAGATAGATAGACCATTATAGTAACTAGTGCTGGGACGTCATATCGATATTAAATATAGATTGTCTACGAGGGATTGATTTCTGAAAAATATCGCTAAATCAGTTTCGCTATAAAACCTACTACATAGCAACCAAACTATAGTATCACCCCTAAAAATAACAAATATACATACATCTTGTTATCGGTGATAATGCAAATTACAATAGAATGGAGCACTGCTGCCACTGTAAAACAAAATATAATGTCAGCAGTACGAGATCCATAAGTTTGAAATCTTATTAAAATCAATCTACGCAATCACCCCTCAATCAATTATTCTTAGTGGCAAGATATTGTTGTATGAATGAAAATGGAAAAAAAAACTATTATTTAATCCACAAGATTTAACCTTTCTCTTACTTGTGCTAATACATTCCGTTCCGCCATGTACACGGTCACATTGCGTTACCGTAGTTTTTAACGATATAGCAGTGTTTTCAAATGCAGATGCCGGTGTGGCAAAAATTTCTTTAGAATTAATTGGTACGATTCTAGAAATAGCTAAAGTATTAAGTGTGTGTACAAAGGCAACGTTAATAAATTACTGCCAGGACACATTTCGTCCGCAATGAAAGTAAATTTCGAAACAAAATACCTCCATGTTTGTGATAGTTTAGGGACCTCTGGGCGGGAACAGACTTGCCTCACGATTTGGGAAACGTCGCATCAAGTTATTATCACGTGTGATGTGACTGATGCTTTTGCGGTCAGATATTTAACAACGACGTAAAAGTAAAAAAAAAAGAAAACCATTCCGCCTACACACTCTATAATGCTTAATATTCTCTAAAATGTGGGACAATTTTGTCGGGTTACTTATACCGCGAAACCGCAAAAGATTTGCTAAATACCTCTCTCCGAATCACACCAATGCGTGCACTTCATGTGAAGTTAAAGGAACAGTCGACAGTGTCAGTGCGTCAGCGTCTGAAGCCGTAGGTTACGGGTTTGAATCCAGCGAATGGAAACTGGAATAGCAACAATTTCTCGTAAAAAAATAACTATAATAAACCACCCCGAGAGGCGACCAAGATCCACAATATCACACATTGTAGAGCCAAGGAATGATTTTATAAATCTTTCAACATATTATAAGTTTGTCAGACTCGGGAGTCGTCAATACACGTGGAAGTGGTGTGACTCCGTTGGGCAGGCCATGCCTCAAGAATCGAAGACATTCAACCATCAAAGAGGTTCCTCTTTAACATACCAGAAAAGAAAAGAAGAATAGGAAGACCCATACTGCGGTGGTTGGACGTGTGGAAAAAACTTTGGATTGTAGTACCGATATCAATGCTTGTATTATACGGCTACTTATTTGTATCGCGTTATGTCACGCGCGAATAAGTAGAAACGGAAGTTGGACAGAAATCAAAATAACTATCGCACTTTAACTATTAGGTAGGTACCTACTTATGGCAGATGGGAAAAGTATGCATGTATCTACGACGGTTATTATGTTGGGTTTGGTCCTTTCATTTTTCTCTAGCAAGACTACGATTTCGATAATCGATAATCGATAAAAAAACCTAAATCGCTCACCGAACGGGTATTGTATATGAATCAGAATTAGATACGAGCGGTCCGCGGCGCGGTATGAAGCATCATAGTTACGCCACTGGCCGCAAGATTGGTCAGAAGAGGTACACGAAATAATCGCAGCGTCTGTCGGCGGATTCGCCTAGCAACGGAGGCCGTTGCAACTGAGAGCCTGCACACGTGCGTGATTTGTACGAGTGTATGTGATCGGAGTGTGGACGAGTGTGTGTTGCAGAGGGCGGGTTCAATAGCGTCGAACAAAGGGGGCTAGCAGCGGCGGTCATCGACCCGCGCTCTGCCCGCGGCGGGCGGTGGGGGGCGGGGGCGCCAAGGTCCCGCTGCGCAGGTGGGCCACCGCCCCCGCGACAGACGCTAGCCGCGATATTCGCCGCTGTCAAAAAATTGTCCAGATGGTTTTCCGACAGGGACGGCAGTGACGGTATTTGGCACGCAAAAAGAAAATACCGACATTTTCTGGAGCAGTTTAAGAAAATATGAAATTAAAGAAAAACAAACTACAACAATATGAATTTTTAATCGACAGTTGAACTGCCACCATTGACAAGAGTACCTACCATGTTCATGGATAAACTATGATGTATAGACTATAGTTGAAAAGTATGCACTATAGGTCTCCGGCTATAGGATGAAAATATTTTGTTTACATATATTTTATTAACTATTTATTTAAGTATTGCGACATATTAATACAAGTGAATATTATTTGATCTAATTTTATGCGAGATAATCAGGCAAATAGGCGTATCAGTGTAGTGAAAAGTGCAAAGTTATAAAACGTATACTCTACTACAGTGCTCCGCAACCATGTGCCGTCAGACGATGCTAGGTGTGCCGCGGAGCATTGCTAAAAAAAAAACATAAACAATTTTGTATATTATACAATACTTACTTAATAGCCAAATTTGCGTACATGGCTGGTAATATATTTGAGCACCTGCATAAACTTAATAGAACAATGCAAGGTCAGAATGAAAATATATTGACGTGTTCTGATAAATTAGAAGGAGTTAGGACAAGGATCTCTACAAATGTCCAAAGGACCTACCAGACCACCATTGAAAACAAACAATTAACCGTCTCAAAAACATTTAGCTTTGCTGCAAAAGAAATTTCATCACTGCTTTCATACAATCAATACGATTGGATTCGAAACCCTTTTGCAACCAATGCCGAAAATTCTATAGAAGCGCTTTCCCTATAAGATCCAAGTTGAATTGAGAAACGACGGGACGCTAACTGAACTTCGCCGATGTTGCATTGGGTATTGTCTGGATTTCGGTTAATAAAGAATATCCTCGGATTTGCGACAAGGCTATCAAGGCTATCGCAGTTCAGCTCCCATTTTCTACGACGAGAACGTTTCTACGGTGAGAAAAGTTTTTCAACTAAAGTTATAATTAAAAATAATAAACAGTCTTGCTTAAAGGGTCTTTACGTGCTGCTCTTTCAAATATCAAGTCAAAATATATAAAACTTGTACGTTCATTGAAACAAGCTCAGTTATCACAATAATTAGTTATTATATTGATAATAAAAATACATGGAAAGACGTACATTTAGTTCTTCGTCGTGTGTTATGTTGTTTGTATATTTATTTTTTATCAAACATAAATTAATGTAATTTTGATGCATGGCCTCCACAAGAGGGGGGCTGACAGGGATCTAGTCTGGCGACCCAGGCTCAGGGGGGCGGCGTGCCAGGTCAACCAGATAAGTGAGATAAACACAAATTACAAATTTGCTCTTATAGTAAAAACAAAATCGCTATGTTACTGCGCTGGTATTAATATTTTAAAACATGCGATTTTAGGATATAATTATTTATTATTATTTTGTCAATAGTCGACAAATAATTATTCGTAATCCGATAACTAACCATAATTCAAGTGGATGTATTAATAAATATAAAAAATCGCTAAACATACAATCAATACCATTAATTTTTCCTCTAATACCATTTAAAAACGCTATTTCTGAGTATGTAGAGTCCATGTTTTGGTGTAAAAATTGTTTTACGTATGGTGTGCCGCGGAATACTAGGAAGACCGTTAGTGTGTCGTGGGTGAGAAAAGGTTGCGGAGCACTGCTCTACTATATTATACGAACGGTCTAATAGTTCAGCAGCTAACAATAAAGGGTGGAAGATCGCTAAAAGAGACGGGCGGTGAAACAGGCGCGATCAAAACTCTGTAGGTAGCAAACATTTATAGTAAATGCAACAACCTACTATAAGCACGGATAAAAGTGATCTGCGCACCTTTACTGTTAAGCGGTAACATTACATAATATTATAGCAAATTACCAAAGTCTAGGTTTAATAGAACAGCTTATGTGGGGTATGTTTATTAATTGATCGTTCCAACATTTACAGATACTATGAGATATAATATATTATTTTAACTATTTTAAAATATGCAGTGCATCATTTGAAGTTATTTTGCAAAGCATACATTATGGACAAAAAAACATGCATATTGGTATGCAAACACCGGTATTTCGTAACAACGAAAACCGGTATCGCAGACCCTGCTTTTGATTCGCGGGAATGCCGCGGCGTGCACTGACAGGTCCTTGCTTCACATCTACATCTCGCTACGGGCCGTCATCGTGAATGATAAAACGAAGCCTGATTTCCATCATCATTGACCATCGGTCGACGGAGCACTCAACGATCGAAACGTGCTCAATGTAGGTATTTTGGCAGGGCTTACGTAAGCAAAGATGTTGTAGACTCCGTTCCATCGAATACTTCCGGTTAACCGTATCTCAATGAGGTATTAATTGTTCAGAGGCTTAATGGGAGAATTAAGTACATGCCAATTACAAGTATCTCGAGTTAACTAACATAAACCACATAGTCATAATAACGGAAAAATGATTCCAATGTTGATTGTTTATCCATTCAAAATAAAGACCCCAATAATTATAGTAATGGTTATTTACGTACCTAATTAACAAGTATATTTATTTTTTTAATTAGGTAATAACGGTGGCGAAGGGCGCCTGTTGAAAGTAAGTAGGCTGCGGTATGTAAAAAGTTCTAGGACAGCTATATTTACAGGAACAGAGATTGAATTTTGTTGATCTTCAGTGTATTACTGAACAAACAATATTATGTTTTACCTTTTTATAATAGATATTTCAAGAAAGAAAGCAACAAGCACTATAATGTATACAATAATATATCTTCAGGTTTTGACATTTTGTGTATTTTTATACAATACGTGTATAATCGTTTGTATGTGTATGCGTGAAACTCACCGAATTAGTTGCAAGCGCATGGGTTTTTTTAAAATTGTGTCCGAATTTACAGACAGATGTCGTTGACAAATTATATTATTTTGAAGAATATAAAATAATGATATTATTATTTAAATACGCAAACGGGCAATTAAAAATTATTTTTATTAAAGTAAGCTTTAATTAAATAATCGCCTAGTATGGAGTCTTCACCGCGAGATAATATAATATTAGGAGAATTAAAATCTGAAAATTAGTCGATAGCTATTTTTGGTGAGAAAACCATTATCAAGACAAGAGCATAGTCTTAGTGAAAGTTAAGGTAGGACGTCATGTTCATATCAATCATATCCATATTATTTATCCATGGTGGCCTTAGTGCATAGAGCGACGGCCGTCTCTATGTATAAAGACGAAGACCGTGGGTCGCAGGTGCCCGTGGTTGGTCATCAAATGCACGTTTTTTTCAATGCGTAGATATTTGAGTACCTTGGTATCAAAGTGGGACAAACGCCACCTCCCACTAAATTCATGTTTTAATTGATTATGGTAGTGCAAGTGATGCTCTTTTCAAAAAATCCACCAAAAGTATCAAAAACGGTAGTTTTCATAGAGATTTTTGAGTTTAAATATGGTATGTTATATGAAAAACGGACACTTTTCACACATGTTTGTGAGTCTCCTGTAAAATTTTGTAAATGGCTTATGTCCCACTTTGATACCAAGGTACTCATTTGATCAAGTTCAAGGGCCCAATAGCTTTGAGCGAATGGATAACAAGTATTCCTCGCTTCCTCTAGCTCCGCTCAGTTTTTTTTTTTTTTAATATTACTTAGATTTTGGATTCGTGCAGTTAGATGTTATAAATTAGGTGTAAGCAGCTCGACGTATCATAAAACTATTAACTCTGAAATGGTTAGCTATATTAATTGGTCAATGATTAATATGCACGTGATAGGAATCACCGAGTGAAAAGGTGTGTACGTACAATAATTAATTATATTGGCAAAACGTGCAAGGTCCAAACGCCGCGGTTTCTCTGCGAATCAGCTGGGCAGTAAGCGACCGACCGACGTATCTGTCAAACTCGACGACTCGTAATAATAATTATTATGAATATTGGCATCGCTCCGAGTCACAGAATCACCTGTCAGAAGACCAAGTATTATGCGAATCGCTGTAATACGGCTAATGGCTGCTGGTAATCAATTATTACATTGCAAAATGTAATGAATAATTCAGCATCCCTATCGATAATTTATTATGCTACCCACGTCTGCCGAGAAGGTGATATGATAAATTCTGCTGAATTAATTTGTGAGAAATCCTGAGCGATATTTTCATTAAACTCCTCGGCGCAATCTTGCCCATGTATTTTTTGGATAAGAGCAGGGGCGTATCAGTACCAGCTGCGTAACAGGTAGTTACTTAATTCTTGGTAGGCATTCCCTGGCGTAAATTGGGTCAGATGGTATGTTCTTCATCTCGAAAACGTGCGCACGTGACGCTTTGATCTAATTTTAGTTAACCTGGACAATATTGCCTAGGTAGGTATATTATTATATTATCGGGTTCCACGTTTGAACTGTCGGTTACATTTCCAGTATGTCCCGTATAATTTTGATGAAATTGGGGGCCAAAATAATATATGACAATACATTATTAAAATTATAACTATTGCTAATGTTGGATGTGATATATACTATTAATAAACGTATGAATAAATTCGAAGAGTGATAAAGAGTTAAAACGATCCATATTTAATGACATACAAGGTACGAGTATAATAAATATAAGATCCTAACAAAAATAAAATATGATATGGATGAGAATAATATACATATTACCTACTATAATTATTAATTTTTGTAGGTTGGTACCTAGTACCTACTGTGAATATTTATATTATTCTAAAACCACTGTATATTTACCACGTCATATAAAAATGTTTTAACTTCCACATGTGTTTTAGATAGTCGTTTAAAGAATTGAAGTGAGGTGGAGGAAGGACAGATTCATCTGGTATTGCGGCTACGACGAATTCACTTTAGATCGGTGTTAGCATCATTTGAAAGTAACGATACCAACACATAAATGAGTCGCCTGCACTGCCAAAAGAATCTGACACCATTCTACGAAACAGCGATCGTAAGGGAGGAATTATAATATTATTATGATATAATATAGTTAACTATAAAATAAAAATGATACTATATTTTGAACCATCGGTTAAAGTCTTTACTTCAAGAATTTCTACTCAATCAACAATCATATGTTTTTGTATTTGGATTCAATCTGGAAATTAAATGAATAATTCACCCCTAACAGATCGCACCCTACCGTTTAGTTAGAACTGTGATGATGAACTGGGATATTTTCTAGTTATGGATAATGAAGGGCGTAGTAAAAACGTCGTATCGTATGGCTAAAAACTTGTGAGTTGAGTGATGAGTCACAGTGAATATTTTTTTACGTTTTACTTTATAAATTTGATAGAAGAGTATTTTGTATTGTCTTCACTCCAATGTATCATCTATTGTGGTAGCGAATACAGCCGTAGTTAGAATAGCTAGGTATAACATACTTAAAAAATACTCCAGATTAAAATTTTCCAATTCGTCATAAGTAAAATTTTAAAACAGCAACAAAGTTTTGAACTTGGCAGACGAATAAATGCGCCTCTTCGAATCGGCGTCATATCCTGGCAAAGCAGTATACGATGATGACTTGCGATTTACGCCAGGCGAGATCTTTTCTTCGCTGATATAAAATTATTATAATACTACCACTGCATGTAGGTATATAACCGATGTTAAGACAAGGTTAACGCGTGCATTAAACCGAGTGAATATTATTTACTACATATTCATAACCAAGTGATAGTTGCATTTTTAATGCATTTCCCATCTAGGAAGAATCGTATTGATATTTTTTTTAATCGCGATAATAAAACACAATCGGTTTTTTTTCAACACGTCACAGCGAAAGAGAGAAACTCAGTACAGAATTTCATTTTCATTGTTACCATTCACTTGTGGTTTGCACGGTAACAATGGAAAACGCGAGTTTTTCATTCATGCATTATAATTATATCGCTAAGTAAAGATGGCATGTTTGAAGCGAAGGCAGATAAAGTTAAGTCCAGACCAAGAACATCTGTATAATAATGTCTAAATGTTTTCCATCCACGCCGGGACACAAAAACCCAAGGTCGCGTGCATCAGAACATATTATTTTGACACAACTTTAGAACAATTTCATACGATGTTCCCCAAACCGATGTATCTTGATATTATTGTGTGGCTTGGACTAGGCAAAAAATCCCCTGTTTTAATTGTAGGTATTATTATAGGTACATATTTACGAAAAACGTTGAACTCTACAAAGGGGTCAATCAAAACCAAAAATCAAGAAATATAATTTATAATATTACAGATGAAAGATGTTGCGCATTGATATAGGTAAATCATCCTACAGTGGGGCACTATAGGCTATTCGCAATATTATATATTGCCATTGTTTGCTATGTATGTACGAGGGTGGGTCAATAATTCCTTAGAAAAAAGCATTAAAACAGTTTTTATTTTTGTATTTTTTTTTATTTCTCAACATAATCTCCTTGGAGCTCAATACACTTGGTTGGACGTTTCTCAATTTTTTTTAAACCGTCAGAAAAAAAGGTTTTCGGAAGGTCCTCAAAATAAGCATTTGTCCGATCGATGACTTCTTCATTTGAAAAAAAAACGTTGTCCACTTAGCCATTTTTTTAAGTTTGGGAAAAGGAAAAAGTCACTGGGAGCTAAATCTGGCGAATACGGTGGGTGGTCGACCAATTCAAACTTCAATTCTTCAATTTTAGCCGTTGATCGTAAACATGTGTGAACACGGGCATTGTCCTGATGAAAGAGGATTTTTTTCCTGTTTAAATGAGGCCGTTTTTCTTCAATTTTGTTTTTTAGCTGGTCCAATAAAGATGCATAATAATCCCCTGTTATTGTTTTTCTTTTTTCCAAATAGTCAACGAAAATAATTTCACGTGCATCCCAAAATACAGTAGCCATAACCTTGCCAGCTGATTTTACGGTTTTCGCCTTCTTTGGACATGGTTTGCCTTCGCAATCCACTGCTTTGACTGTTCTTTCGTCTCGGGAGTATAGTGGTGTATCCATGTTTCATCTACAGTCACAAAGCGACGAAAAAATTCATCCGGATTGCGTTGCATGAGCGACAACAGGGCTTTAGAGGCCACCACCCTATTGCGTCTATTGTCGACTGTGAGCAAACGCGGCACCCATCTTGCAGAAATATTTTTCATGCCCAATTTGTCATGTAAAATAGAAATGACGCTACCTTTTGAGATCCCTGTAACCTCAATTATCTCACTCAACTTTAATCTTCGGTCACTTAACACCATATCGTGGATTTTATTGATCATTTCTGGTGTAGTCACCTCTACAGGACGTCCTGAGCGTGGTTCATCCTTTGTTGATGTACGACCACGTTTAAATTCATTTAACCAGTTATAAATAGTTGCAAGTGAAGGAGCAGATATGCCGTGAACTAAATCCAACTCATTTTTTATTTCCTTTGCTGTTAACCCTTTTATATTAAAATGTTTAATAACAGCTCTAAACTCAATTTTCTCCATTTTCCATTTTTCCATTTTCCACAAGCAATTTTTTTTTAAATGTACGAGAAACACACAACAACCCGACCAATCTGATTGAAACTTCGCAGCATACTGAATCGGTAGTGCCGCTGCATGAAAACAAACCGCTTACAGTACTAGTCGCGCCACCTGTCGGCTTTTCTAAGGACTTATTGACCCACCCTCGTATTTCAATGCTAGCAAATACCACTACAACTGAGAATCGCTTGTGCAGTACCGACGGTGTCACTGTAAATGTAAAATAAATGATGTACTTCTACGTAAAGCGATGTTACGTGACGCTGAAACAATTAGTTTTTGAAGACAATGAAGTTTAAATATATGAAAGTGAAGCTGACAAAAAGATTATGGTTAAATTAGCTGCAAGTAATTTCGCATTACAGAATGTTTGAAGTAAACTTCACTCTATTATCGTCCGCATCTGTTAAAACCGCACACATTTCAAGATAGTTTTATAATACAAACAATAAAATTCACAAAATTATGAAATGTGATATATTGGAAGGATAAACCCTGACACTTAAAATTAATTTAGGATAAGTGGTGTTTTATTTATTACTACGTAGGTACACATCAGTGTTGCCAACTTTTACTAAGGTGATTATAATATGAAGGTGTAAACATTATAGTACTTATTTCTGGAAAAAAAACTATAGTAAAAAAAACATTTTTCGTCTTGAATCCTTTAAAATTACAGTATTGCACTTTAATTATAGTAAGTAGGTAAGGTTGTCAACACTAACACAGGTACGTCGAAAATTTCTAGCAAGAAACATAGTTGATCCCCAAAACCCAAAGATTCGTATTATGAAGGTAGATAATATAGCCTGTGATATAACAGACCGCGTTTGTACATAGATGTACAATTAAATATACCGAACAAGCATTCTTCAGAATATGAACAATCACAAAGATGGCGTCTAAGTTTGGATGGACAGTTTTTTTTTTGTCTAAAAATAAAGAATGGATTCAAACCCTGTATATCTAGCAATGAAGGTCGTTCAACACGCGGATATTGGACTACTGTATAATTCAAGCATTAATTCGAGTAGATCGCACCTTAGCAAGTGGATTGCTATATCAAAAAAATAACCTAAGCAGTACCCACAACATGGCTTGTCGTTTTCCATCTACAGATTGTTTCGATATGACATTTATGGAAGTAA
The DNA here is from genome assembly GCF_057557595.1 of Rhyacophila brunnea. Lineage (NCBI taxonomy): Eukaryota > Metazoa > Arthropoda > Insecta > Trichoptera > Rhyacophilidae > Rhyacophila > Rhyacophila brunnea. Next base: position 29,387,422 of record NW_028233350.1, read on the forward strand.
AAATAGGAACTAATATAATAATCTTTTTGTTATTTGAAAGCACCTATAATATTTTATTATTTATAGACGCCCTCATTGTGAACGAGAAATAAAATATTCGTTTCGGCAAGAATTTTGCGATACCTGCAATTAGCAATTTAAACAATATTTTTTCAGTTATATATAGATAGGTATTGCATACAAAATAGTCTCATTTATAATATGTTATTGATATTATTAAGTATGTAAAATTTAGATTATGTAACACATATTATGGATAATTCTGAGACTACGAAAATTAAACTGTACTGTTTTTGAAAATATGATATTTTTCGAATAGTCTTTGGTTATTGATTGATAATGGTTTAAATAGTTGTCATAAATACGTATTTATTACGACGTATTTTAGGTTACGGGTAACATACTGTAAGAGAAAACAAACCCGGTCTTGATCGTATTTCAATTGTGTATTGGACGAATGGCCAATTGGCCAAATTGGCCGAAAAACTCGTAGGATGGAAATGAATTTAAACCTCATAATAATAACCGCTACAATACGCGGATGCAGTTATTGTAGATGAGAAGTAAGAAAAACGTTGAAAAGGGGAGTATAAGTAGGTAGCGGAATAACTAAGTGAATGCTGTAAATTTGAGACGTGGCAGTTTTGCTGCAGGAGTACGATGCTTCGATACTAGGTATATATATTTTAACACTACACTTTTACGGCCAACGTAATACTTTTAAAGGTCGATTGAAAATCTACACTATATTATTAAATTTTGTCTTACGCTGAACTTTGTTATATTTTGGCATTGTTTTTGATTGTGTTATAATATAATTATTGGTTGTGATTGTGTGTGCACGTATGGTGTTTGGAAGATTATTTATCATTGGTAACATCGAATGACACACAATATCTGAACAAAGAAAATGCACTACCAATTCATTCAAAGAGACGCAAACGACGGGTGCACCTTCAAAACCAAGGTCGACTATAATAATAACAAGTTTGCATTGTTTGATATATTACTGCGATGTACCTATATTATTTTATTATATATAAATATAAACACAACGACCTTAATAATAAAATAACATAATCAAATGCTTGTGTGAGCTGAATTCATATTTAATGCAGTCACAATAAATTCTTCCTACAATTTAGTAAATCATTGAACTGGTAATTTACTTACACCGTAAATCAATTTAACAAAGCGAATGTTTCCGGCTAACACCTATGGAGGGCTAATAAAGTAATATGAAAGTGTGGTAAGCAGGGTAATTAGTTGTTCCCGACGTATACAATATGGAAAATGTACCTCCTTATAATATAAAGTGCAATGTTGTAATGATTTATATAATACCTACTTATTTTGTAAACAATCTGCGCCTATTTTCAAAACACGCCTACATTAATTTATTGTATTATAAAGACATCGTACATCCACTCTATTATTTTATCTTTCTATATGCTACATCCCCGTATAAAAATCGATAGAACTTCATTGTAATGGTTGGTATAGTTTTGCCAGTGTTTAAAAAAATTGGATTGAATATAATTGGATTGAGTATTTAATAATAGGGCGTATTCAGTCTATGGCGTATTCCTTTTCTACAACAAATAACCACACAGCATGAGTGAACGCACTTAAGTTTGCTCAGACACAGCAGCAAGATTTTTACATTTTACCATTTGGTCGACCATTACAATTTTGTCAACTTGTAAGTTTCGAGTTAGAGAGGGATCGATCCTCAAAAGATTGGTAAGGTGGTAAGGAAATGGATCTGTGGTAAAACACCATCCGCGGGAGGCAAATTCGTCGACGTGATAATCTCTTTTGGACTCACATTAAGTTTAATGTCCTAGAAGTCGGTCGTGTGCCCGTGGAAGTGCGGTCTAGGTAGCAGAAAAGATACGGAATATTGTCTGTCGGTTCTGTGAACGGGACCGTAGTCAAATTGTGAGACATAATATGCTACATATTAATTTATACCTTGACTTAATTGTTATACTATCGTGGGACGGTTGTCATTTAATCTGTTAGTGGTGAGTGAAAAATTCGAGAGTTGGTAGAGATGTTTGCACGGTTTTGACAATGGCTTGAAAGCCTGAAATAACTCTTGACAGCGGACAAAAATAATCCACCTATGGCTATGTACTTAATTAACCCTGTATCGCGAAACAGTAGGGTGAGTTATTGCAGTAATTGTACGAATATCGAATACATTCAAATAACGCAGATGGTGTGATTGACATCTAGTTCATAAATATTAATATTATAAGGGTTAATGCTAGCGTTATATGCGTGGGGTTGTATTTTCTAAACTCATTAAAATAATATCGATTTTGTAAACAGAAATAATACATTCCAATGTAATCAACAATAACATACTTCTTTAATTATTTCAGCCACAAATATTAGTTAAAGTCAAGTATTAGCATTAATTAGGCACATAAAATAAGAAGACATTGTTTTCCGTGTTAATTTAGCTGAAAATTATAACGTAAAAATTAAAAATCATTGCAGTTTTCAAATGAGAATGATCTGCCGTGTGATTATTTTTTTAAATAACTGGGTAGGTACTTACAAAAAACAGAAAGTCAGTTTTACGTCGGTGGGAAAATAACACTCGCTGTATTATATTCAAATAGATAAAACGAAAAAATGTTTTATAGTAAACTTTACAATAAATAAAATTGGTGATAGATATAATATATATCATTTACAACTGACGTAGAGTAGGTACCTACCTACTAAATAATTTAATTATGTTATCTCTCCTGAAAGCTTTCAATTTAGTAAAAAAACAAAACTGTCAGTAATCAATCCCACGCGATTTGCAATGTTTTTTCCTGCACAGAAATGCACACAAAAAATGTCTCCATTGACCTTTATTTTATCAAGAATTTTATTGACAAAATGAAAACATAATAAGAATATTTCGTGAGAAAATTAATATGCAAAAAATAATATTTACAAGAACATTGAGCATATTAGGAAAGTAGTGATAGAAGTTGCATATTATATTGAAATAACTAGTAAATAATAATACTTTTAAAAATATTGATTATACTAAATGAGAGATTCGTATGAACTGTTTGTATTATCACACCTGATGATTCAAAAAACGCTTTGTATATTTGAATATATTTTGGCCAAAATTAACATGATTACTGAACATACATAATTTTGAAAAACACTTCTGAGAAAATAATATTATAACAATAGAAAAAATCTTTTTGAAAAAAGTAAGACACCCGGCAGGAATCGAACCTGCATCTCTTGGTGACTAGGTGACATACTAATTACGACAAATTTTAACTACTGACCTTTTATAATACCTACCTGCTCATCAGCGCTCTTCCAAATCAAGCTACTATTGAGATAAACCCAAGAGATGCAGGTTCGATCCTGCCGGGTGTCTTACTTTTTTCTATTAGTTATAATATATTTTCTCAGAAGTGTTTTTCAAAATTATGAATGTTCAATAATTGAATGGTACATTCTTAAATCTTGCGAATTAATCGTTGAATAAAAGAAATAGTTAATTAAAGAATATGATTATTCTGTAAAGTGGTGGCCTATTTCGATGATTATGTATCGACGCACTGTGTAAAAATCTTTTTTAACCCTTTTGCAGGGCGTTTATTGATCTAAATTCAGTTCTCGCAAATAAATCCCCACTCAAAACGGTACTGTGTTACAAATAAAAATGCGATGTGAAATGTCTTGTGGATAATTCAATAATTCTTAGCCTTAGTAAACATCCTTTCAACTTCACTTTCATATTATATTTTAGGTCCGTCTCTATAAATTATGTATAAACAAGGTTATCTTCCACTTTTTTGGAGTACACAATATAATAATATTATGTACGTTACATATTATTTGCAATTCGAGTCCACTGCTTTGTGAACGGTTTACATTAGTTATTGTCAAAGCTTTCACCTTAATATACTTGGGATATTATGTTCAGTTATCTTTGAAAATTAAAATATTGTTTATCCAAATCGAGTAATCACAAGTTTCTGATCCCTGCGTGAGACTGATTTGTTTAATCTGAATATTAACTTGAGCATTTTTTTTAATATAAAATAGTATGCACTATTATTTATACGGAAACCGCATCTTAAACGGTTCTTCAAGGTGGATAATTAAAATTACACGAGATTCATAAGTAGTTGCTAGGCCACGAAGCTGGACGGAAATAAATAGTACTCACGTTTTATTAATTGAACTATAGAACAATTTATTCACAAGCATACCATGCGGACGAGAATTATTGCGTTCACTCACCAAAAAAGTTTTAATTCAATAATATTGTGTTTCTCTTGACAACAAAAAAGCCAGTTCTGAAGAACTTACATTCTGTTTTTTGTATGTTTATAATAATAATTACTCCGCCTATATTCAAAGCGATAAAACAATATTCTTTTACGTCAGCTTAAATCAATTTAACTAGGCTACTGCAAAGTTTTGATCGCATGCTATACAAATTTAGAAAACTGGCAAGTCATTCTTTGCGAGTGTACTTCCACATTCTTTTTGATAGCAATAATTTTCACACAAAAATTTAGTACAATTTGCCAATTCTGTGAAAGCGAGCCGCGGATAACTGTAAGCAATGGATCTTGTTTTTAAATAATTAACATTCAACGAATTATCGATTAATATCCACTATTTGTGTAGCTTTACAGAGAAACTACTTGAATATTGAAAAGAATCATAAAAAAATACTGTTGTAAATTATACGTCATGTTTGTAGCTCTAACCACACCGGCGATTAAATATTTATTTGCAAACAAACAATGATTATAAAAGTGTCCCTAGTGGGAAAAATATTTACATGGGAAAATAAATCCCGATTATAGCAACACTGAATTTTCTTATAAAGTTTTATGAACACGTTATTATCGTCTAATTCAAAATGTATTCCCTAAAATACCAACTATAACGAAATAAAACCAATATAATAATAATATAAACTATCACTGGGAATTATTTTGAATAAATAACAATAAAATATAGACACCTTTTTGAAATTCACAGATAAAATATTAAAACACCTTTTTATGGAACTATTTAAAATGCAATGAGACGCATGTAAACCAAATACGTGTAGAACGGTTGACGCACTTACACAAACTAAATGATTCAGGGATTTCGCGAAAGAAAAACACTAGTATCTGGTTTATTCACAGCTGTTTTGTGGAAAGTCACGACCACACTCTCAGGCGTTATAATATTATTATAAGCGGTATTATTACTCATACAGCGGTATAGCCATAGATAAAGCACGACATTATTCGCGGAACAGATTCCTAATTCGCTCTGGGAAACGTGGCTCAACAAAATTTTCGAAATAGGTATTATAATTAATATCAATATTTTGATGACAACGAAAGTATGTTGATGTTATTATATAACATTTAAACCAGAGTTTCTCAAACATTTAAGAACTAGCGCCCCGCCCCTTTTTATCAGTCAGTCAATAATGATACATCTATGTACCTACTAAAAATATTATTTAAAAATACCCATATTGGTGAAACCCACAGAGAGATTAATAAGATGTGAAAACCAGTCGCCGTAGACAAATTTAATATTTTTAAGTCGGGTTCGGTTTATGACGATCAGGCCATAACACGCAAGAAACACAAAGCGCGCCGAGTGTCCTCAAATATGATCAATATTGAATGCACTTTTGTTTACGTGACAAAGTCTAATGTACTCCTCTTGTGTTTAAATTCATTCCATATTTATCCACGAACGATATTTAAACCTCGCCCAGAAGAATTGCTCGTTAAAAATGTTGCATTTCTAAAAAATACATAAAATTACAGATAATGTTAAAAAATCGTATGTTGTTTGTACATTATTGATATACCTAGGTAGGCGGACAGTATCACCAATTAAAAATACAGACAATGACAAATACTCGTAAAAACCTATTTAAACGTGATGTTCGTTGTTTCATTTGCAGAAAGTCTCCTGACTTCAATAGTCATTTATTACAAGTATGTATGCACCCTGAGGTATGGATTTGTATAATTTGACATTTTTGAGTGGCCTAGGCCCTAGAGCCCCTTTGTGGATCTCTGATCTAGGCGGATACATACTATTGAAATGGGACGACAGTATTTTATTTACTCTATGGGTACGACAGTGATAAATATTATCAAAAAATTCCCCGTTTCACTTTCTCGTCTTCAATATGAACTGGAATGTAATTCGTAATAACTGTGAATTAAAAACGTTCACATCAATGGAACATTTATAATTTGTGAAAGTGGCGCATCTAATATGACATCGTAAAATTTGACAAAATCGTAATCCTACTTGTGTGAAAATATCTTGACGTTATTTGAAAAGAAGGACAAAATATCTAAATCAATCTAGGTACAAGTCTTTTCACTTAGAAGAGTAGGTAAAAAAACTGATTTGATAGACTGCGGTAGATTATTCAACTCCAGGTGACATAATGGTTTTGGTTAAACTTTATACAAACGACAAGGAAATATTTTTTTGTTATTAATTGATAGTAGTTCACCTTTGGTAAAGATGGCATTAACAGCTGATTATAAAGTAACTCGGTACCTACGTAGTAAGTATCGTGGTATGTCTTATGTCAAATTACGCGATAAACATGATCTAATATAGGTAGTACGACTAATTTCAGACTTGTGAAGATAAGAAAAATCATAAAGTGTAAGTAACGTGTGTTTAAAGGTTTGCTATCAATAATTGTTTCCGATTGTCGATGGTCCTCTCAATTTGATATCACTTATCAAACGAGACCAATAATAAAATAACGTTAGCCTACTTACGTGTTGTTGTGGTAGGTACCTATACGGAGAAGGCCATTTTACTTATTCTGACTAATAGAGAACTTTTGAGATAACTAGTTAAAGGTACTAATTCTTGTCTGAAGTTTTGATTATTTATGAACTATCGTTTAGATGTCTTTAAATTTTAACCTTATCAAACTACTCACATATTTATTTTATTACCTAAGCAAACTGAAATATGCTTTAGGACTAGGCATAATATGTTTTTACTGTGCATAATTATTGAAATAACATTTGAATGTATTGAATTAATTAGAGGTTCTCTTCAGCGTTTTAAGCAACGGTAGGTACATTTTTCCAAAATAATTGTACATTTTGTGACCATCGAAGAACCAATGTTGTTAGCTATTACATTTTAAAATAGCACTGTTCGGATATTATTTTGTGAGGTATCGCGAGTGAACACATAGTACAATAATTTTCACCCACAATAATAGTAAAATAATAAATTAATTCAAACTTCTGTGTAGTATTACATATAAACATAAAGATGATTATTGATAGTGAGAAGAGAAACTTTGCATGCTGCTCGCAGATTCGGTCATAATAATAAATTAACGTTCACATAATGATTAACCACTGACAATCACGCCCGTCTGCCAGAGTTAGTTACATTAGATATTTATGTGGTTTACGGTCGTTTTATGAACAATGTCATGAACATCACTGAAGTAATTAAAATCTTCTTCTGTTTGAAGTGAGCCAAAGACAATGTTAGGTAGGTATATTGTTAGCAATGTTAGCATGCCCACCGCTGCCAGGTACGAGAGGCCGTATCCGGTCGGCCAGGTTGAAGATCGAAGCAATTTTTGCTTAGCAGCAGGTACGATAACCTGCGTAACGGTAATACTATATTGGCAGGTAAGGAATTCCATGGGTAGACGTCAAATTTCATGGCCCATGATAGTATAGCCACAAATATAACGGAACAGGTGGTGTTCTACGTAAAAGTGTACATTTTTATATTTATACATCTTATAACCCGATTGGTGGTAAATATTCACAGGGGCCGAAGAAGCGAATTGCGAGTAATATAAAATCATATTTGTTAAAATAGTCAACAAGTGTTTCTAGCGTCAATTATATTTTTTTTGGTCGTCATTTCACACCAGTATGCGACACGATTTGTTTTCTGAGGTAAATTTATTTTTAATAATTGTCCTAGTTGGGTGCCGAAAAAATGCATCTGGGCTCTGGGCCCAACCGTATCTACCTCGGCTCCAATGGATACGTTATAAATTAAGCGACTAGGTACCTACCTACATATATTATTTTGACATTTTATGTCAATCTTTTACAGGTATTGTCTTCGCTAGAATTTACAAGTAAGATTTTCTGTTGACCACCGTCCAGTGATAAGGAAGACCTTCACGGACGACATCAGAAGAATTGATTACTGATTGAGTCACGAGATAATGGAATGCTGTCCACATCGTCCAGCGAGAGTGAGGGAAAAAATGTACAGCAATTCGGGGCGAAAGGGACGGCGATAGCCGCGGGAGTTGTGAATGTCGGGCGCGCGACCGAGCGAGCGATACCGACGTCAATAGCGAATGAGCGAATGAGGCCAAGTTTTTGCAATGACCCACATAGTCGCTCAGTAGAGGCGGATTGCACCGCCCTGCTAAAGCGCAGCGGACTGAAGTTAGGTACAAGTACAAAGAGGGGCGGAGGGAGACAGGGCACCCAACCCACACAAGCTAACGTTTTTGATAGTAAAGAAAGATGCGGCAAATACCTAATCAAATGCACACATTTTGAGAGATTGCAGTGGATTTGTACTGTAGAGCACGCGAAGAATTGCAAATAGCATGTATGTACACACTCTGGAATATCTCAGCAATAAACAATGATTTTTTTTTCAATAGATAAAATAAAAACATTATAATCTTTCATAGGTGGAAGACGTAATTTATCGAAATAAACATGGAACTATGTATCTGCGTATTAGCACTATGGAAATTGTTTTACAATTTAAAATAATACATAGATAGGTACCTAATATTATGGTACCTACCTACCTATTCATACACTTCACTTTATGAAAATCTTGCTGCAAAGCATTAAACTAGGTGGGTTATCAACACAATCGAATCTGTTTTACAAATGATAATGATTTATAAAATCATCCATTATCAATGAAAGTACTTTCATTCATGCTGATGTAGGTATAATATTTTATAGGTCAATCACTGAACAATCGAAAATAATTACAAAGCAAAAAATACGTTCAATGTCCAGTGGAATAAAATTCGTACACATTAACATTCTAATAGTTAAATGGAAAAAAATGAAAATTATATTCACTTAAGATCATTTTGCAGAATTCACTTGGAAATCAGTTACATTATAGGATATTATTTACAATAATACAGTCATTGGATGGTGAGTTTAATAGATAATAATAATAATTATATTTTAATAAAAACATAAAACCACTTATAATAAAGCTGTGGAAAATATAAAATAAGTCAAAATGAACCCAACGGTAATTTGATTTCCAAGCTAATTCACAGCAATAGTGAAAAAGAAGAAATCCCTATTTAATGAACTTTGAAAACCATTCATAAAATACAAACATAAAAATTATCGAATGTGACAGTTTCTTAGAGCTATTTTTAGAAACGTCATAGGTATACGTCACTTGCATAGAACTAAAATAAAATTGTACCTATATTATTAAGTCATATTTAGGTACACACTACTACGAAATAATCATTCAAATGGAAATCTGTAATTTATTAGGATTGCATAAAATAAGTGGCGATTTAGCTCAGTCAGCTCATCAAATATTAGCAAAGTAGTCATGCATGTACCTATAATAAAAGTTTAAAAAAGTTTGCAAGAATTATGACAAAGTATTTGATTTTAATTTCACCTACACGATTACGCGGTGGACAAAATTTCAATGCAACCAATGATTTAATAATGAAATATTAGTATAAAATCTGAAGATGGTGGGATCAAGAAAGGCGTATGTGGGATGGACGGTAAACGATTTGGTATTCTAAAATACAGACAACGGGATTTATTCAGTGTCGGAAGTGAACTATAAATGAATTTCGTATTCACATCGACACGGTGGACGTCGAAGTTAATTTATAAAAGAACAGTTAAGAACAAAAAACCTTAGATCGCATCGAACTAACTAATGCTAGGTTGCTAATTCCTGGAAATTATCATATGATTTGCTGTGGTTTGTCAAAATGTTATAATTTCTTCACATGCCACACTTTCCCTGTTAAGAGTATGGAAATGTAATATTGTGATGTAAGTTAAATCTTCAAAGACTACAATATTCAATCGAATATCGACATACAAAGTTGTAAAATGAATACTCTGAATTAAAAGAAAAATGACGTGCGATCGCAGGCATGACGCACCACTAGACAGAATGTACGAGCACGAAGATATCAAAATGGGTGGTTAGATGAGTTAAAATTATGATTTCTGACTGCGAAAGTGGCCATAATAAATTTCTACTTACCCCAATCAAATTAAATAGGTAAATTACAAAATATAGCACAATAAATTATAAACGCGAGTAAAAAAGAAACACTTACGGGCCGATGCTCGTTGTTAGATTAGAGATGCTTTTCGCAACTACTCGGCTAAAATCGGAATAGGGCTGCCATATGTTTAACATGTTCAAGTATCAAAATAGTTGCTATATAAAGCAAAAAATACAGTAATAAAATTACCTACCTATAAAATACCTAATCATCGTAATTAATAAAATAAATCGAATCACATTGTATTTTTCAATAAATTATCAATTCCAAGAGTAATTTGAAAAAAATATGTTTAACATATTATTATTGTCAATATAGAAAACGAATTTTGTAGTTTAATCTTCACTAGTGAAGCTTTTAAAATATCGTTTAGTAATAAAATAACGAATGTGTAAAAATTTAACAATCCGCTTAATATTGTAATTTCTATATTTTAGAATAAAAATATTCCAGACTTAAATATTATTTTGAATAATATAGATTTTTTTCTCTGTAGATAAGAAAATCATTGTTATGCAAACGAACAAATCAGACGATCTAGACCGTTTAAGCCTCTTACATACACACTGTCGACGGGTTTCTGGCAACCAGAAGGTGTGGCCGGTTGCCGCAACCACGTACGTAAGCAGTGATTTCATTTTTTTTGCCTCGTGGTTGCCGACAGAGCATAAGGGGTCTAATAGCAATACCAATCTATATAAAAAGCCTTCATAACAAATCGACATGACATCATAGCGTAGAGCAGAAGTCGACAAACTTTTTCACAAGGATGCACTACAATGTGGTGGCATATCATTTTGAAGCCACTGTAATTTCATCAATGTCATCTTGAATTATTGAGTAGACAGTCAGTTGTGAAACTGAGCAGTGCGAAATTCATCGCATCCACAATATGAGAACATGCAATGATTATTACAATAATTATTATTCAAACAAATTCATCTGTTGTGTTAAGCGTCAATTACATAGAGCTTCTCTACGAGCTGTTTGTTGGCGAATTTACAATCTGCCTGTAAAGTCGCCCAGTGTAATCATCGAACAAGCAGGTTGTAAACACTCTACCGAGAAAAGTTGAACGCCGGTCAACTTTACACGCTACACGCCGGCGTGTGGGCCTACTGCGTCTGCGCAGTAGCAACCTCCCGGTAAAAAAACGAACTACGTTCTGTCAAAATAGTCACTGGCTTGTGGCTTCTCAGCGAATGGAAAGTTTTGTGTGTAATCATCAAATCGCAGTAGCTGAATCGCCTGCTTTTAAATTTGCCAACAAACAGCTCGTAAAGAAGCTCAATGTAATTGACGCTTTAGTAAAGCGAGAATTTCACAGACGGCGTTGTAATGATGCCATTCTAACAGCACAGACGCTAGGCAGCTTGATTTAAATGGCATGGAATGACTTCCGATTCAAGATATTCTGACAGACTAAGATCAATCTGTTCTCAAGAGAATATCCACAGAGTTTCCAAAAGTGTACCTAGCTAAAGATGTGGAAATATCAAGACATGCTGCACAATTAGGCATTTCTGAGTGCAATCTGCAGAGATTTTTGAAGTATGGTTTGTATCTTTTTCCATTCAAGTACAGATAACAGACGATACAGCCAGTGCAACAATTGCTGCCTAGAGACTGCATTCAGCGCCTGGAGTACTGTAACACCTTATTGTACCTCACTGTTAAATTCACCATTTTAGTGAAAAAATCACCTTCATCTTAGTGAACATGTCAATATGCAATCCAGCCAATTTTGCTGAACTGAAAATCAAATAATAATAATTAATGAGATTACACAGTTGTATCTTGCCAAAATTACTATATGGTTTGGCATTTGAGAAAAAATGGTCTTTGATCCATATTTCTTTACGAACCAAAATCATGTCACGGAAAAAATCAATGGTGAACACTACAGGTGAATGATTGAAAACTTTTTGGATATCCCACATGGAAGAACTAGGAATGGACAATACGGCACACACTGAGAGGCAAACAATAGAAATTTTAAGAGTTATTCCCTGGCTGTTGAATTTAACATTATGGTGACCTGCTCTCGCCACAAAGATCACACGATTTGGCAACCACAGATTTCAAATAATGAAATATAACCGTGAAACCATCGTTTCACTCACAGTTTTCCGGTCCTATGTAATCGTTGGTGGAACTTGATATTTAAGAGTACATGTTGATTTCACTGTGCGGCTTAATATGTACATAGGCATTAGAGCACCGGGACAAGTGGGCGCCTCACTGTCGAATGATGAAATAACGTTCATTAATGAAATAAATGGATGTTCGTTACGATTTGATACAGAAAGTAGACGAGGAAGTTTAATAGGTTTCTATCTACTAATTAGTAGTTTTAATTCATTTTGCTCTTAACATAATGTTTTATATTGCGGATTGAGAATTAGTATGCCCGACGCTTCATATATAAATAAAAAAATTCTCTTGTTGTTGGAACTTAAACATAATATGTATAATTAAATCATTATTTATGTGTGCATATTTAAATTCTCACCAAGTATTAAATAATATAATAATATATAAGTATTACATAATATGTAAATATACATATTAAAAGTACCTATAATTTTCGAACGTCAATTTATTTTCGAATTACTTTGGATTGTGTAGGGTACAGTTGTCCCGGCGCCAATTCGTCTCAGACCCGGCATTAGGTACTGTTTTTTAAATAAAATAACCTATATCAGGACATTTTTAAGAAGTAGGGATCTTATACGGTGAGAAAAACGGAAATGAAGAATCTTTAATACAAGGGGATGATGATGGGCAATTAAGAGACATTTTTCACACATTTTTTGTAATACTATCAATAGACAACATTAACATTTCATCAATACTTTTTTGGTTAGATAATCTACTTTAGCATCAGGTTCAGTCATATGCATTGAGAACCAAAGACCTGGTGATAATTCCACAACTATGTAACCCAATTGTTCCAAGTGACGAATACATGATTGAGTTGGGCCACTGTTTTCTAAAACAATGTGTGGTTCTGATCCATTATCTCTTTTTCCGTTATAAATTTTAAAAAAGGAATTATTATCATCCATCAAAAGAATTGCAATCCTGGAAAAAAACAAATGTTGCATATTATTATTGAAGCTTCTTCTTCTTGAGGCTCTCTTTTTATCTATCTATCTATGGTACAGTCGGACAAACTGATCTTTAGAATGGACTGAAATAGATCTACGCACTTAAGAAATTTTAACAATGCCATGTTGAATGTCATTCCGAATGTGGCTCCTCTATCTCTATCTAAGTGGCCATTAATAGACTGAAACCGTATGCGGTTTAGAACCGTGTGCCATACTAAACTTATGATTTCTGTTCATGAAAATATATTTTCACTATGTTTGTAAGTGTATGGTATCATAAACGTATACGATCAGAAGCATACTTTGTGAAAATATATTTCCATGAACAGAAATCATAAGTATAGTATGGCACACGGTTCTAAACTGCATACTTTTTCAGTCTATGGATGGCCTCTTCGCTTAGATAAGCAGATACGGATAAGTTTGTGGTGCTGTATGTCAGTGCTCCGCAACTGGTGTGCCACGTCATGCTCTGATAAATTGGAAGGATTCAAAAATAAACACGAACTTTGGCAGGAGTTAAAACAAGGATCCCTACAAAATGTACCAAAGGACCTACCAGACCATCATTGAAAACGAGCAATTAATTTTGGATCCGGCTTAAAAACATTTAACTTTGCTGCAAAAGAAATTTCATCATTATTTTCATACAATCAATACGACTGGATTCGAAACACTTTTGCAACCAATGCCGAAAATTCTATAGAAGCGCTTTCCCTATAAATTCGAGAGGAATTTGTTGAATTGAGGAATGACGGAACGCTAAAACTGATTTTCGCCAAAGATTCTGTTTGACTATTTTCTGGATTTCAGTTAATAAAGAATATCCTCGGATATCCGACAAGGCTATCGCAGTTCAGCTTTCATTTTCTACGACATATCTAGGTGAGTAAAGTTTTTCAACTCAAGTTATAATTAAAAATGATCAGCAGTCGTACTTGAGGGGTCTTGACCAAGAACTTCAGGTTGCTCTTTCAAATATCAAGCCGAAATATAAAAAAACTTTTACGTTCATTGAAACAAGCTCAGGTATCACATCAATTAGTTATTATATTGATAATACAAATACATGGAAATATGTACATTTAGTTCTTCCTCATGTGATATGTATATTTAATTATTTATCATATTATAAAAAAACATAAACCAATGTAATTTTGGTGCATGGCCCACAGGCTTAAGAGGGGCGGCAGCGTGGCAGGTCAACCAGGTAAGTGAGATAAACACAAATTACAAATTTGCTCTAATGGTAAAAAAAAGTCGTCTGCATTTTACTACGCTGGTATTAATATTTTAAAATATCCGATTGTGGGATGCTATTTTTTATTATTGTGTCAAAACTCGACAACTAATAATTATTCTTAACCCGACAACCAACCATAATTCAAGTGGTTGTATTAATAAATACAAAAAATCACTAAACATACAATTAATTTTACCTCGAACACCATTTGGAAAATGTTAAATGCCATAGTTTGAAGCCAATTTAATCATTAGCATTAGTAACATTTTTTTGAGCTGCTCCATTGTAAATAAGAGTCGAATCTAAATATCATGTTTTTCTTAAACATCTTTGGGTAAAAGAAGTATCACCTTTTTTTCTACTAGGAGTTTTGGCATCATATTGTAATATGAGGTTAAAAATAAAATTTTATGTCTAACAATTATAACAATAATAAGGTAGTATGCAGTAAATTTATTACTTGGTCTTAGCTTCCATTTTGAGAGGATTTAATAAAGTTATAGGAGCATCTCTTTCATCCAATTGTAGCATGAAGTCAACTCGGTAGCCATAAGATGTGTAGTGTGGGTAAGTTAGGCAGCTGTCCAGGTTTAGTGAATTCTTCAGAGTCTCAAGAACATCGTCATGGAAAGCAGATAGTTTTGTTGGTGCTAAAACACAAATAACAAAATATTATAATAATTGTTTGAATAGGTAAACTCCTTCAGCGGTGAAGTAATGTGGTGTGAAGTAGGGCGATGGTACTGTTTTATTCGCAACTCATTGGGTGCATTCACCAGATAATCGATAGGCTACATAATAATTTGTTTACTGATTCAGATTTCTCCCAGACGAGTAGAACATTGAGAGTTGACAGCTTTAAATACCCTGGGGTGTACATCACTGGAGATGGTACTTCGCAAAGAGAGTTTACTATCTGAAGGATAATGGCTGGATCAACATTCAACTCAATGAAGAATGCCTGATATTGACGGCTGCATTCGGTTAAAAGTATATGCCGCCTGTTCGATTTTGATGCATGCATTCGGTAGTGAGTGATGGCACCAGCTTACGAAGGGCCAGAGCAACCATGTATTGAGCTTCAAGTGAATACCGAGTGTTTTTCAAACTAATCAGTTGGCGGTGTCCAGGAAGGACACTAGACACCATCCACGGGGTGTATACAGCGGTGCTATGAGATGCTGGCATGATTGAGCGACAGAGATTCTTAGAGGCACCGTTTCGTGCTCTAATTAGTGAACATTGACTAAAAAGAAGTATGTTTTCCTTTGAGGTTATTTTTCATAAAGGTTTTGTGTTATAAACAAACCGACACCTCCTACGTATACTAGTGTAACTAACAAAATGACGTTTTTCACTTTTTTTCATTTTTCGTATCCATAGTATGTATTACATATGATGCAATTTACAGAATTTCAAAATTCGTATTATATGTGCGATTTTCAAGCATTGCATATTATTGTATCTCAAATTTCTTGAAATTTTTCCGACGTGAAGTATGGTAACGTATTTAGCAATACTATACGCGGGAAACGCGCGGAGATCTTGCCGCGCGGGTGTATTGTTACTGCTAATTACGATACTTCACTTCGGACGGGAGGTGACACACCGCTACCACTGTGAACTTTCGGTTATATTGTATTTTTGTATGGTTTGGTAAATATTAAATACCATAATGAAGAGATCTAGACAATGTCAATAAATATTGCGCAATATATCCGCCCCTACAGGACTTTAGTGTCAAGAATACAAAAATTGATAGAAAATCTATGTGTGCACAAAAATGTGTGATTAGGCCAGATGGGACAATTAATAGTAAAGCGTATAATATTATAGAAACGGATAATAATAGTAAAACAACAATGGACGAAATAAATTCTACCCAGGGAAACTGTGACTTTATGATTCAAGGTAAGTTAATATTTTTAATCTTTTTCTCGTATGACAACAAAAAGTATCGTAAGTTATACTTACCATTGTCTACGTCATTTCATTACTTGTAACTATTATTGTATGTAATATTTACCATATATTACGTCGGAAAAAACTGAAAAAAAATATTGTATCTATCACGTATAATTTACGTCGTGCTTATTTTAGTAAAATAAATTGTATGTAGTACTTATCATATTATACGGCGACATACAATTTTAGTTGCAACATTATACGCGTGATAACTTTTATAAATTCATGTTTATTTAGTTGTTTTGCTTTTTACAGAGTCATCACTGCCTTCAGGTGCTGATTAAAATATGATAATGGAACTTTTAGACATTATTTGTGACGATGATGAGACTAGTGCCAGCGTTGCTGATACAAACAGACTACATTCTCTCGAAAAGATTAACAGTAAAAGTAATTGGATATATTATAAAATATAGAGCTATTTTTGTGAAAAATCACCTCAAGAGGTGCTGTTATCATAAACTATGAGATTTATAATGCTTTATAATCATTTTTTTTTTAAAACCTCAATTATAATGGTTAAGGTTTCGGGTGATCGAAATAAAAGTGGTAATATGTTGCTAAATTAGCGATAAATGAAAAGCAACGCAGAGTTTTTACTGAAACTCAGTCGCGACGAAGTTTTACCATTAAATATCATCTGACGAAATATCAAAATGAAAATAACATGGAGCTGGTTAAGGTCTGCAAAAAAAGTTTCTAGCAACATTCTCTATTTGTGACCAATTCGTATTCACAGCTTTGGACAAGGTGGATAATGAAACCGCCGTTTTAACACCTGATCAACGAAGTCGACACAAAAATTGCAATGTTGTATTAACTGAAGATATGAATACCAGTGTTTCCGACCATGTTAAGTCCATCCAACCGGTCGAATCAGATTATGTTCGACAGCGATCAAGCAAACTTTACTTAGATGGCGACCTGGATTTTACCCATTTATTTAAACTATATAATGAATGGTATGAGCCCATAATATACACACATAAAGCTCAAACAGAAAGGCAGTATCAATCATTATTTATAATCAATAAAAATTTTAAATTGTTTTGTGTCACTATGTCCCTAAAAAGGACCAGTGTGACCAATGTCACATTTTCAAAAACTTACAAGTCTGAGTAGCATCCACGGAGCAACTCCCAGTTTATGGCAAGAACCTTGCTCGTCAGTTAAGATTATTTAATAAAAATGATGTTCAATCATTACACGGCAAAATTGTATCTGCGAATTTTGAATGCCCTTCACGGAAATTTGAGTAAGTACATTTTATTATAAACGTAAATTATCAGTTTGAAATTTCACAGTTTTTCAATTTACACAAAAGGTAGCTACATGATACATATAGCAGGAAGCTGAAGGCAAACGAGGTGCAAATGAGGACTCAAGTTGCTTACTTATTGTGGTCTATAAGCAAAAGAATTCAGGTTTTGCTCTAACAATATAGGCCAGAACAGAAATCGCATTGTTTATGACTTTAACATGACTGTATTTGGTCCATAAATACAATGTTAATGTAAAGCACACATTTTTGGAAAGGGGACGTACGCAAAATGAAGAGGACTGCGTTCAAGCCCTGATTGAAAGATGTTCAACAAACAAACAAATTTTTGCACCTCCAGAATGGTACTGTTTAGTTGGATGGACAAAACAAGAAGGAAAAACTGAGGATGTGGTAGAGATCAATCACGTAGTATGTTTGATTTCAGAGCTCTATTAAATTATCATATATGGACTAATACAAATTAATGTAAATCACAATGATCCGTTTAAGATTAATTACAAGTGCGACTTGTCCAGCACTGTCTACTCGACCATGGTCGTGAAAAGTAACACATAGCACACGCAACGAGAAACTTCATTTTCGGTAAAGGTTCTTTATTCACAAATATTGCCAATTCCAAAAGCTAAGACAGATGATTTACTGCATATGTGCAGCAATGGAATCATTCCTGAGCGTTATCTTGAGTTTTTCAGTAATTTTATACCTGTTAATACCTACCACTGAAATTCCACCAGCAGTTTCTGAGGAAGATTGATTTTATTATTTGTAAATACGAACACCTATAGCAAATTGTGTTTTTGTAGGATGAAAATAAAATCTGCTTAATAATTAATATGTCAGTGTAAAAAATCTCTTTTCGGTTGTATGTTTTAAATTGTGCATGCTTCTTTTTTCGCATCATATAATTGAAAATTAATTCCAAACTAAAAATATAGTTGCAGAATGATTTCTTTTTCAGTTTCACTTATATTTTAACCTGAAGTGCATCCTTCCACTTAATCACCCATTGTTATTCTCTTGTCTGATTTTCCTTTGATATTTGATATATTATTTAACCAAAAACGTTGGTTTTAAGTGATTGTAATTTTTTTTTTGCTTTTAATTTTATTTCAATATTTACATACTTCCTTGAATTGGATTTTTGATTGAAATTATTTCTTCTCTGTTTTTTTCTGTATGTTTAATTTTTATCATGTCATGAAAGTCTTAAATTTATTTAATGTTTTATTAAATGACAATAAAAGCAATTTTATATAGAGTATTTTTTCCAACCTACCTATCTGACGACCCATACCATAACTTTTAATTATTGTTATTACCGAATTATGATTTTAAATACGCAAAAAATCCTAAGTGAAGGATTGTATCTAACACATACAATATATTTCACCAAAACCATGACGACGTAAATTATGATAAGTATCACATACAACTAAATGCATGTAAGAGGTTCCGCCGTAAACTATTGTATGTGGTTTATACAATATTTGGATCAAATTCTTTTCCGCACTATAATATTGTAACTGAATTTTATGATTAACCACAGAAAATATTAGATATCCTTTAATGCAAAACAAATCTATTTATAATTTACAATTGACATCCCAAATTTGGTGCAAAACATTCAAAAGGTCGACTTACACCAAGCTTTTGTATCTTTAAACCGCTCTCCTGTAAAGTTGCGATTTTGAAGTTACAATACTCTACGTAGGAGGTGTCGAAACATTAGTATAAAGTTTGATGGTTTTGACAGAAAATTAGACTTAGTAGGAGTGGCGTCGAGCGAGAGAAACCGATGCAATAGGCTTAATGTAAGCATAGTCGAGAATAGTAACCGTAACAATAACAGGCTAATATTAATTAGGCAGAGCCTGTTGTTGTGTGCTTGTGAGGCACACTAGAAGAAATCGCCACGCACATGTTCAAGGTTAAATTGTTCTACTATTCTTCATGAGAGAGTATTGTCACAATTAATATAGTACCTAATATGTAGCGTGAATTTTGAATTTGACGGTTGCTACAAAATCAAATACTTATTATAGTTATGAAATCCTTATCCTAATGGCCCCATGAAGGCCGTGCGGCTTAAGCGTCAGCTTGTAATGTCGTGGGTCCCAGGTTCAAATCCTGGGTCTGGCAAGTACGCGTCAGCCGCTCGATGAAACACTTTTCTATTAATGTAATCTATTAAGTGATATTTCTTACTTAAAGCAATGACTTCTTCAATGTACTTCTCATGAAACCATGGCACTTGATATTGCGGAAATTCTAAACACACCGAGCGATTCAAATCCATTAATTTTTTTCTTACATTGGCAGGATAAGTTAACTGAAAAAACGAAAAATTATCAGTATTATTTTAACATAATGCTTAAGGCTTACTGCTGACTCAACTCGTTGCTGCCACATGCAGAGAATGCATTTATCGTGTTTATTAGGGATGTTTGCACAAGCTGCATTTGCTATGTCGAACACATGCAGCTCTCGCTTGATCTGTAGTCCCGGACACTCATTACTCTGATACTTGTGGTGAACATCTGCGCTGTAGCTGCAACCTGTGGCAACTAATGGTGGGTGTGCTCATCTATTGATGGTTACTATCTGTAAGTAAGGTTAACATACACCATCAATTGGTGGATACAAAAAATAATCTATTATTGCGTGCACATCTGGCAGTCTGATTCGTACCATCAAAAGGCCAGATGGGAAAAGGGATTAAATAGTAAAGAATTTATACTAGTGGTACACCTGTATTGTACAACCACAGCAGTCGAGTTGGTAGAGTAGCCGTCTATGAACCCGTGGGTCGCAGGTTCGAACCTAATAAATTTATGTTGTTTTTTTGTGTGTTTGATACAGTGCAAGGAGCCAATGGGTTGTTTGAATGGCTAACGACCAATTCTTGTAAAAATCTGTTAAGCTCCGCTTACAGCCAAGACACACGGTGCTGGAAATTCACACAAACCACAGCACCACAAAATCAAGATCTGCATTGTGCTGCTGCAGTTTTCCTTACCTTATCTTGTTCGCTCTGTACAATTTGATTTGTAATTTTATAAAAATACTTTATCGATAAAAAAACATTGTGACAATACTATATCTGGTTCTTTCACCATATGTAAACTTTTAATTTAGTTTGATTGTATGGTAATTTAAGAATGTAAAATATATTATTATTATATTACAGTATAACCTCGTTTTTACGTGCCCGGTATTCACGTTTTCCCGGCAATTGCGTGTAATTTTTTCGGTCCCGATGTATTTCAGTACATTTAATACCCACATTTACGTTTTTATTTCCCGCGATTTACGTCGGAAATATTAAAAATATGCGAGTTACGCGCGCTTCTGAAGAACTGTCTGATGAAGACGAGGTTGATATTCCAACAAAAGAAGAAGCAATGAGGTTCACCGAGGGTTTAAAAACCTACTTTACAAACTTTGCTGATATCCAAGATGACACTTTTAAATGTTTATATAGTAGAAAGAGAATTACATAACAAAAAGACAAAAATGCAACAAACTAGTATACACATGTACATGATTTTTTCAATAAAAATTTTAATTGAATGTTGTTTTTTAATAAAACGTTATTTTTTTAGAAACATAAAATTTTAATGTTCTTTTTTTCAATACCCCCCTTTTACATTTTCCCTCCAATTAGGTTTTTTTTTTCAGTCCCTTAAAAAACGTAGAATAGGGGTTATACTGTATATGTAATGCATTCCTCATACAAATTGGTATGAAAAACATATCGATTTTGATAAATGAGAACATACCTAGGTATGTAATTGTTTGTTGGTAATATTACCTTGGAATAACATTCAGCTATTTCATCATCAAGCCGTTCCATGAATTCTATAGAAAATATATACTTGACCAGAGTTTCAGGAAGATGGCCAAAGAAACAAAGCGCTAGACACGTTTGGATTAGAGACAACCCCGGCATAATGTCTTTGTCTCTGGAAAAAAGGATATTTCATAAAAAATTATAATTCAATATTAAAAATATAGGAATATGACTATATTATTTATATCAGTGGCGAAGGGTGGAGGTAGGCTGTTAAAATCCGACATAGATAGTCCACACTAAACTTTTTCAGTCATAATATGTATTTGATTTCATTGAACTGAGACTGCAATGTGCAGTGTTGGTTAGTTATTAAAAATCAATTGAACCTTGCCTAAGCCAAACCATAATAGTTTTGGTATGCTATGGACGATCTGACAAAAATAGTGCACACCTTTTCAGTTATACTTGTTTATTTTCGTTGAATTAAGAATAGCGATTACAAATGTGTTGTTTAATTTTTTAAATTTATTAGCCGTGGATAAACCAAACTATAATAGATAAAAAATATTCTTATATCTATAAAATATCCAAAATGATGTATGATTTAATGGCATAATTTTAGATATTTTATAAATATATCACTAGTTTTTGACAGTTATTTATTATGGCTTGGTTTACGCAGGGTTTAATTGGATTTTAAAAACTAACCCACATTGTCTGCTCATTGTAGTAACTACTTAGTTAAATGAAAACAAACACGCATGACTTGAAAAGTTTAGTGTCCACTTTTTATGTTGAATCTTAACAGTCTCCACCCTTCGCCAGTGATTTATATAGTATTTAAATAAATAATTACCTTTCAATAAGTCTTACTGTGGTATCAAGGAAGTCTATATTTTTAGGAGTGTATCCGGCAATATAACAAAGATGCAAAATTTTATGAGCTGTTTCACCAAGGATATTTTCATCTTGTGACACAGTATAACCAATTGCTCTTTCCATAAATGGAGGAATAATATAATTGCAATTAATAAAATTATACACAGAGTCCCTGATCGACCTGGATGTAAAACCACCTGTTATATGCAGATAGTTATCAAGCAATATGTGAAATTGTTCAGTATCATATCTTGCTTTTCTATTTATAAAGGTTTTGCATATAGTATTTAAAACAAGTAATGAGTTTTGTTCACACTTTAAATGCCTTGAAACACATTTGTCTAGTAAGCAGTTGAGACGGACTGGTACGTGATTAACATGATACAATTTGTGTAACTTACGAGTTGATTTCGTAAGTATCTGTAGACACCGAGACAAAACAAGGCAGTCGAGTATGTCCAATTGGTCGGACATGGTGTCTAACTTGTTCATTAGTTCATTGATCATATTGATTTCTGATAATGAATTCTTCCAGGACATTCCATATGAGAAAATAAAAGCGGACATGCGGGAAAATTTCCATGGCACTGTGCCGGGTACACCCTCTCGAATCGATTGAAGCATAAGAGTGATTAGTGTTTTTTCGAAATCGATATTCCTGTATATTCTATTTGAGTGATTGTTGAAAAACATGTATTTGTGACATATCCGGAGTATTAAATTATCTTCAATGGGTTTTGAATACAAGTTTTCTAGAGATTTCTTCCAAAACTTATCGTATATCTGATGGTTGGATGTTTTTAAAAACCTTAAAACTTTGTAAATGGCAGGGAGCGAGGTAGGAAAACAGATGTCTATTAAATCAAGGCACATTTTTTCAAAGATATTTCTGTTTTGAGGTACAGACGTTGTGGCTTGGCAAAATAGTAAATCCGGCATGAGGGTATACGCTAAGGCTGTATCGTCACTTTTAATTTCTTCCAATAGATGATTTGCTCGTTTCCGTATCATGTTCAGCATGTTTGCCGGCTCAAGATAAGATTGGAATGCCTAAAAACAATAAATACAATTAATTGACAATTTATTGATAATGGCAACACACTGGATATCATTCCGACAGCTACATATTCATTTAGATTAATTTCTGTGTTAATTGAGATAGCATTTATCGGAGAATTTCATTTTACATTAGGATTACAATATTATTAACTATTGCACTACATTCATTTTTATCTACAGTTTCAGTATAAAAAGCGATACAATTGAATTATGGATGTTTTAACTTCACCTTATGTAACACAATTATTTCTGCTGCGTTCATCGATTCAATTTTATTTTCAATAATACTGCAGATGGCTATGTTAAGCTTGGAGTTAGTTTTTAACCAATATGGTAGATTTAAAAACGCCACAACCTGTAAAAGTTAAATAAATTAAAATAAATATCACATAATTTAACAAAAATTACAACCAGCAATGTGAATGCCCAATTTATGGCACAGAGAGAAAAATAATCAGCTTGGAGAGGCCTTCATTCAGCGACGATTAAGATGAATTCCGATATATATATTTTAAATATTTTTGGGTAAATTAGAAGGGTGCTAATTAAATCTGTCAGTTCGACATTTTATTTTTCACTTAATTTTGTGAGGATAGTTTTATTTTTCGGATATTTATCAGATTGCTGCAGTGACCACAATATACATTTTATTTTTTTGATGCAGTGTGAACCCACCAATTATTTGGTCAAATGACTTGCTTTTCCCTCCACCACCCGCCAAGTCTCCACACCCGTTATGCAGGCGTATACTGTGGCGTAACGAACGATAGGCGCTGTTCAAATTTGTGCCGAAAGTGTCCCAGGAGCAACTTCCCAAGACCTTGGTTGGCGTGCACTAGAGTGTGCGTGATCCCTAATTCCATATAATGTATTACGGTCAATTCTCGATGAGAAAAGACCTTCTCGCTTGCCGTATAATGCCGCAAACTTTTTAAAAGCTGAGAAATTTTCCCTCGTAGATACCAAGTCGCAATGGCCGACCGGTCCAACTGAGGGTCGGACCGACTTGAGAAGCTCTTCCCTTTCAACCGACATTTAGGGACACTCCCAGAGGATGTGATCGGCATCCTGCAATTCGCCACATAAGCAAGTCGGAGATTCTATTAGGCCAAGCTGACAGAGCTTGGAGGCAAAACCACCGTGTCCGGTTAAGAACTGAGAAGTCCAATGGTCTGGAGTCAATCTGGTTATCTCCATGTGCCACTTAATATTAGGAAAGAACAAATGCGTTTGTCTGCCCTTGGAAGAAGTGGTCCATCGCCCCTGCCACATACGCCAGGTCGCGTACAATAACTTTTCGAGCGCACCGGCTCATGGATCCAAGACCTAAAGGCGGCGATATAAAGATACCGCCAACCTCCGCCCCCAGACCCCCAAGCAAGGCGGTCGTGGCACCACGGACCTGAATGTGCAGGTCTAACGGAAGCACTCCAGCAAGGACAGGCAACGCGTCGGTAGAAGTCGTCTTATAAGCCTTAGTGAGGGCAAGTAATGCTGAGCGTTGACCGCTGAGAAGAGTTTTCCGGATGGACAATAACTTACATCTATGATACCACATGCTGGCGGCATATCCAGCGATATTCATAAAGATTGCATCATAAGCTATTTTAAGAGATCTGAACTTAAGACCCCAATTACTTCCAGTAAGCCAGGAGACCCGATGGTAAGCTGCTTTGGCTTTAGCCACCGAAGTTTTGGCGTGGTGCATAAATGATAATTTGTCATCCAATAAAATGCCTAGATATGTAACCTTATCTTTGACTTTAACTAAAGTACTACCCATACGGATGGTGGGCGACCTTGAAGTGAGGTTGGCTGCTCCCTTGAGGATGGATTCTGTTTTATGCGGAGAAAAAGTGAGTTTGTTAGTAAAACCCCAGGTCATAATGGTTTCCAAAGCCTCGTTAGCAGCTAGCTCAAGACCATTGCGGCTGTTCGCACTCACAAGGAGAAGCGCGTCATCCGCATAGGCAATAATACTACAATCGTTTGGAAGCGTGATCGACAGGAGGTCATCAAAAAGGATATTCCATAGAAGGGGTACAAGAACTGATCCCTATTGTGGATTTCCTAGATATTATTGTATTGCCAGTATCATATAATATAGATCTGTCACTGAAATAATTTTGGATTAGTGCATATATGTCTCCCGGTACACGTTTTAATCGAAGTTTACACAATATTAATGGCCAGGAAGCACTGTCGAAGGCACCCGCTATGTCTAAAAGAATGCCTAGTACGTATTTACTTGTTGCTGTTTCAGTGTAGTTGATAACTTTTCGAATCGCGTCCTCAGTGGATTTACCCGGCCTGAAACCATATTGGTTCGGGGAGAGTGAGTGAGGTGAGTCTCAAGTCGTGTGCACATAAGACGCTCCAGTACCTTGCTGAATGTAGGCAAGAGTGTCAGAGGGCGGTAGGCCTTAGGGTCAGAGGGAGGGCGGCTACCGGCTTTAGGGATTATCCTAAGTATTCCCGTTTTCCAGCAATCTGGAAAAATACCACTGGAAAAGCATTCGGAAAAAAGAGACGTTATTTCTGGCGCTGCAACAGCCCAAACATGCTTGGCCATCAAATTGTCAATACAATCATGGCCAGGTGCTTTCCCAGCGAGAAGGCTTTGAAAAATGCCACCAATTTCATGCTCGGATGGCAATGGCAAAGAGGTGACTTGGTATGGGAGCGCTGCTACAAAACGGGCTTGCTGAAGAATCGTATCATCCGTGGAAGGATCATCCTGTGGTATGAGGGCATCAAGTAATAGCGTGGCTGTTTCAAGCTGCGTAGTGGTGAATCCACGACCTAGAGGACGCTCAATGCCACTAACGATCTTGGTTGGGCGAAGTCCAATCTTAATCGCGCGATACGGTGGACCCCAGGGGTCCGAGCCACCCTCAGTAGTGACAAAGTCGCGCCAGTGATCCTTTTTTGCTTGGAGAATGGCGTCCTTGTATTTACGTCTGGTACATCTGTGTGCTGAAGCCAGCAGTTCAATGGTATGCGGTGGTAGTCTGGAGCGGTGCGCAGATTGGAGTCGCCGCCTAGCTTTTTTGTTGAGTGCTCGGAGATCAGAGATGTGTTCCGTCCACCAGGCTGGTAGGCCTGGAGGTTTGGGATTGCAACGACCCAAAGAGGATGACTAATAACTAGACTAATAACTTTTTTTTAAATATAACTTCCGTACTGTGGCGAGGGGTGGAGGAAGACTGGTAAGATTCGACATAAATAGTGCACACTAAACTTTGACAGCATACTTATTTGTTTTCATTGAACTAAGAATTTGCAGATGGTGCTGGTTAGTTTTTAAAATTCAATTAAACCCTTATTTTCTGCCTTTAAATCAGCGATTTCCAAACTGGGAGGCGTGGAGTGTTGCAAAGGGAGGCGCGGAAAGTTTAACACAATTAATGTAGCCACAGGTTTTCAGTTTGCAAATGCATATTTTATAAAACGGCCGCTAGTTATAAACTACATAAAAAAAACAGTCCTATAAAAGGTTGTTTGCAAACCTGTTTGAAAATATGGAGAATAATTTTATAATACCTCATTTCTATACTATTGTGAAGCGCACCGGCTATATTGTGAAAAAATGAAATAAAAGGGTGAATTCATAATGTTGAAATTTGAGGCAAATTTGTTTAGGAACGATAATTTTGTTGTTGAACATGTCTATTTCGTTGAAATTTAAAAAAAATTGAGTGAATAAATCAATGCAAGGACCACGAATGCATTCCCTGATTTAAAAAGACAAAGTGAAGGTATTCATAAAAAATTGGAGCTTTGGAAATCAAAATTACAAAAAAAATAAGTTTGCCATGTTTCCACTAAATAATTTCTGTGCCAGGTATCTTGAAGCAAACAAAAATCTATTTACTGAGTTCTTGGTTAGTTTGCTAATGCACCTTTCACATTATTTTATTAATAGTAAAAAAAGGCGCTGCTTTGTTTCAGGGGTATTAAATATTTTAAATATGTGGTTGTGCGTTGCAATTTGATGTGATACCTATATGATGATTGATATTATAGTTAAATGATAACCCCCGTGTATAATTTAGGAAACACTACATTAGAGCACCACACTGCCCTTAACCTCGGCGATAGGTAGGTGGGCCGCCAAAGATCCTGGCCTGGGGGCCTGCTTCAGGATGTGGGTCCATGATAGAATACATTTGTCAATGAACGATGATGAATTTGGATTGACTACTATTGAAATTGGTTGTGTGTAATGCGCATGAAAAACAAATTAATTTAAAAATGAATATAAAGTAGTAAAACCTTGTTTATTTTTATATATTTTTTTTTTCATTTTTATATTAATACATTGTTGACTATTTAAAAAGGTGTTTGTATTATTTAATGAAATAAAGGGGGGGAGGCACCAAGATTAGATTTTTTTAAAAGGGAGGTGTAGTACCATAAAGTTTGGAAACCACTGCTTTAAATCATGCTTTGATTTTTTATTTTGGTTGATTTACAATTTTACGTCATTATTCATCGTAATGTTCAAATTAATGGTAAATTGCATAAAAAACTTTTTGAATTGTAACACTAATGCAAGATGTATTTATTATCTAAGGCCTAACGTTTGAGTTACGCGCCGCTCAACGCTCCACCAAACGCGCGTACGCTGTACGAGTACTAAGTGCAGCCTTGATGAACAAAGAGCAGTAAATGTGCATCTGCAATGCGAAATGACTTTGTGACCTTTTTCCAGGTTCACTTTCGTATATTTTGAAAGCCCATTTGAATAGAGGATTTCCTTCAACATCGTTGTGTAGCATATTATACACTTTTGGGTTTAAACCTGAATTAAAAGTACAATATTAGATACTTCACAAACCTTTAGGATTGTGTCTTTGTCATTTACTGTAAATATATTGGTTTCTATGAATTCCCACGTTTTACTTCTATAAGCATCCATTGTAGATTCGGATATTAAAATATGAGTTTTATCAAAACATGCTGTGATTAGTCTCAATTCTTCCACCGCCTTACAATTTTCTAAAAAAATAAAAGAAGAATTAAATATTCAGTAGAAAAAAAATACTATGTAAATTTTTCAGATAACAATAATTTTAAAGAATAATTTTTGTTGTGTTTTATTTGGTGTTCATTTCATTCATTGAATAAAAAATATTTTTATTGCAATCTATTCGGTATTTTTTTTTAATTGGCATGTTTCTGAAATGTTACCGAAAATTATGTGTATTTAATATTAATTTTAAAGGAGAAAATAGTAGAAAACCTGGAGCAGTCAAAATTTTCTGCACTCCAATTTTGCTCCAGGCCCAGACAAAACCCATTGTTCAACTGTTCCATTTCGGGAGTCTGCTCCAAAGCCATGTTAGTGACATCAAACCAAAAATATCAATCACCCCAAAACAAATTTTAATATTTTAATTTAGTGTATTTTTTGAACTAGGGCGGAATTTTAAAAAACTATTCTTCTTATTGCTATAGATCAGCGCTGTCCAACTGGCGGCCCGCCGAACTTGTTTTGCGACCCGCAAGCTGTACAGCAAATTTTTCATCAAACATTGGGGAGCAAAACTTTGTCAGAATTAATATTTGACATGAAATGTCCGGTGAAAGAAAATATAAAATTGTGTTCAGAATTACCCATCATAAATTAAAATATGAAAACATTTCATTATAATACTAAATATTAAATTTTGGATATAGAAAAATACCCAAAATTAAGAGATTTTTGACTTCAAATCATTTCTATGTTCGAGTAGTAGATATATCTGCGAGCGTGCCTTCTCTGACATGAAATACATAGAATCAAAATATAGAAACAGCTTGAAGGACTCCATGCTTGAAAATATAAATAGACTTGCCACAACAAAAATGTTGAAATTGACATAAAAAAAATTGTTGCTCAACAACTAAGGCCACAATGCTCCCATTAAATAACTTATAAGTACGTATAAGTATAATCTTTGTTTTGTAAACGTAATTAATTTATGATGTATAATTTTTTTTTACAAAAACAAAATTAAATAATATTATTGTTTTTATTATTTCTAGTTGTGTTATTTTTGATTTTTTTTTGTATAAAAAAATGACTATTGAATTGACATAAACTGACTTTTCATTTCTATCCTCTTTGGCCCCGAAATGTTTGCTAAAGAAAAAATGGCCCGCGGCCTAAAAGAAGTTGGACAGCGCTGCTATAATTGATTTTTATTCGGTGAAAAGATAATTCACTTTAGCCGATTCACCGCGCACAATTCACCATGAGGACAATTCAACTAGAGATTTTATAAAAATATTTTAGTTTTTATTACGCGATAGTCAAAATTTATAAAAATACCGAAGCGATAGTAAACCATTGTCCTGTTTTATTAATAAAAATGTGTTTTTAAACAGATTTTAATTTAAAATATTATGGCTCCAAATTGTTTAATGCGCAACGCGGCTTTAAATAAAAATTTTGAGAAGGAATAGTACTTACACATTTTTTTTATAAATTTCATTACTTTAAAACTAATAAAATTGCCCTCAAGGAATTTTGTCAGTAAATGTGCCGCACAGGTGGACATGAGATTTTACAACTTTCTTTTTACACCAAACCAAGCCTAACATAACCTAATCTAACCTACCCCAACCTAATATTACCTCACATAATCTTAGTTTGTGATAATGGTGTATCAAAATGTATGAAAATTTCAAATTTCCAATTAACGATTATTGGATCGAAGTATACTAACTCAATCAAGTTGGAATGGTCATGACAGCTATTAATATTATTATGTTTTTCGTTAAATTTGTGGCCACTGAGGAGAAGTTTTTTAAAAATTTAGAAATACTTAATTATTTTCAGTACTTGCCTAAATAAGATTCAATGAGTGGCATTGTTTCTTTCACAGAAAGAATAAATTTCAAATTGTCTCTGACGCCGATGGATGCAGTATACCTTGCCAAGTCATATAATGTCCAATCGCTCGGAGAATACTTTAATTTGTCATCGCAGAGGCTCATGAGGGTGCTGAACACTTTGCTGTCCGTACCGAAGCCCATTTTACCCAAATATAAAACACAATGAGACAGTTCCTCAATATTAAATGCATGACAGTAAGTTTCGATAAGTTTTAAGAGATGATGAAACTCGTCATGCGATTTTAATCGGTTTACATATTCCATTACCATGTTTACTGGGCTCATTTTCACGTCATACTTTCCCAAATTATTTACATACGATTCACTAAATATCTTTTGCATGTCCCATAAAATCAATACAGTTTTAATAATGTGGTAATGCTCTAAATGGTTAGATGATTCCCTCAAGACGTTGAATACTTCTTGGATTGAAAAACATTTATTCAATTTATCAATAATGGGGTCGTTTAAATTTGAATATAATTGCGTTGGTTCAGTTTTAATAAATTCTACAGGGCCCAAATCGTTTTCGACAAAATCAACATCTCTATCATCAAGCAAAAGAGAACAACTAGTAGTGAGAAACTTTTTCACAGCATAATTAACCTCTCTAATGGGTTTGTGGAAACATTTCGATAGATGTTTATAATTTCCTGAAATTGGAAGAGATGTTTTTGATACACTCGACAAATTTTTCACTGCGATATTTAAAAACGTTCGGGTATTTCTAGTTGTATACAATAAAGACTTGTAAACATTAGTCATTTTAAACGATTATTTATCGAGAGTTGACGACATTAATATTAATATACACGGCATTTATGTAAACATAACCGCAAAATATTATAACCTAACTTTAATGTTTAACATAACATTTGAAACGTCAAACGGTTAAAGTATGGCCAAAG
Source organism: Rhyacophila brunnea (assembly GCF_057557595.1). NCBI lineage: Eukaryota > Metazoa > Arthropoda > Insecta > Trichoptera > Rhyacophilidae > Rhyacophila > Rhyacophila brunnea. Next base: position 29,418,888 of record NW_028233350.1, read on the forward strand.
TCATAGACTAATTCCTTTCTAGTCTATGAATTTCATATATTTATATTTGTATGAATATACTGAAATGAAAGGAGTTTTACCTACCAATAAAACTCTTATTATTCATGTTGACTTTGAAGTCCTTGAGATAGGGTTTGCTCTTCCTTTTCCGCGTGAGGAGTTATTTTACTAATTTATCCCATTTCTTGTCGTTGGTCATTCCCCTTTCTTGCAATACTCAAACCCGCGTCCTCAAACAACTTTTTATACGGTGAGGGTAAGTGCGGCATATAAATTGATTAGATGAATTTTAAGCTGATGTTGAACTTTAAACGATTGTATTATCTTTTCGAAATTTTTATTGACTGTTCACCAATAATCTCTTTTTCGACTACCATATTCATAAGATGTAGATGTTGCATGATTATTTATAATAAAAACGTTTTATGAAAACAAGGCGAGTAGACGCTCTTAACCCCGCATTTGGGGTAACTGCATCTAGTTAAATTATTTCTCATAATTATTACCAGTCAAAAAATATATCAACCTCAGGATAATATAATATTTTAAATAAAATCAAAAAAGTTGGGTAAGTGCGGCATATGTAGCACTAGTGATGTGACTGTGGTAAAATAAAATAGGTAACTCGTTATTTTTTTTAAATATTTTATTTGCTGAATAATTTGATATTATGTACAATGTAAAATTCAACATGTTCACAGTACATAATATGTTATAAAAAATGTTCTTTTCGATTTTTATTGTACCTAATTACACATGGTTGCCACCATCAAAACGCATTTTAAATATAATTTCTCCCCTTCGTCCTGTAGTAGGTGTCGGTAGTACCGAAATTATATGCTCGTGACCAATTTCGTTTATATCCTCTACTTTAGGGTATGAAAAATTATTGGGCCTCACATGCGATCCGTTTAAAAAAAATTGGTTAGGTACATGTTCAAACACGCGCGTTAACATCATTTTACTCCCTACTTCAATTATAGTTTGTCAATTTATGGCTACGGCCGTATGTTGTGGCTTAACCATTGGGGAATGCCAAAAGAAATGGCGTATTTCAAAAAAAACACTACATTATTATTAGGTCAATAATTATTATAAAGCAATCATTATCCGTAGGATGTTTATTACACTTGAATGGTCAAAGACATAGCTTATGATTAGTATCTTTAGAATTATATTCAAATGTGTAAATTTTGCCCATTTTTTGAATAATAAAATGCCTAATTCTTGGCAAATTTGGGATGACAGAGATTATTAATATAATTTTTTATCGTAAATATTTCACTATAATAATGTCGATATAAATTGAAGATCTTGGCATAAAAACAGCAAATGTCACAAAACACTTTTTTTTCAGGAGAGGGTAAAAACATAATATCTTGGTTGTCAAATTTTTTTTTATTAATTTGACAATGAGAAATTATAGAAAAACCGTATATGCACTATATAAATGTAAAAAAAATATTAAATTTATTTCGGTTAAATAGATATTTAAAAAAGAATGAGTGTGACATTAATTTGCTGTTTTTACACAATTTTTGGACATTTGTTGTTTTTATTGCAAAATTGAAAAGATCGAAATGTAAATAGTATGACTAAAACTATAATTTTAATAAATAAAATATAGAATATATATTTCTGTTATTTTTTAATCATAATTCAACTTTTAATAAGGTTTGGACATATTATTTACCTATTAACAAACGACTTCAATGTTTCTAAAAAATCAAGAATTAAATATTTGAAAAAATATTTTAATCATGTGCGGGTTAATACTGATTAGCTTCATATTATTATTATTTATTTAATTTAATAAAACACATTTTTTAGTATCTACTTATTCCACTTTTAATAAATAAATCTGGACCGGTTTCGTCCGCCTCTGTTTTTCTGCCAACTGTTTTCAACAGTTGAAAATGTCCCTCTAAGGCGGACGAAACCTATCCAGATTTATTTTTTAAAAGTGGAATAAGTACTAAAAAAATGTGTTTTATTAAATAAAATCATTAACACAATGGATTTCCACCATGAATTGATAGTTAACACGAAAAAAGAAAACTGATAAGCCTCGTCTGACACCTTCACTATCAGCAAATTAAACGATACATTTATTGGGTTTTGTAAATATTAAGCTAATTTTAAAATATTTTTTTATTTAGCTCCTTTCAATGGAACTAATCCACCATATGTTGTTTTAAATGCAATTGTGACTTGCATTTGATTTTTATTCACTACATTGAATCTATACCACAGCCTAGAGAGAAACTGAAATGTTCGCAAAGCACTTCTCCCTTACTAGCCTGGTCTATTTTGTACATTATAACTAGCCTACTAATTTTTACGGACAAATGCCTTAGTTTTAACCTATATTTCATATTAAAAAAAACCTTTTTCTCCGGTCTCTTTAGATTTTATAATGAAGGGCCCAGAATTTTCCTTATTGCATCCAACTGAACAATAATGAAAGTCACCGTTATTTGGTAAAAACGTTGCATGGTTTTGTTAATTTTTCTCTTTCGAGACCTTTCAGATGTCTATGCTAGTAATATCCATGATAAAATATAAAAACAGTCATAAGAAAACGTTATAAAAAGCAATAATTAAACGAATCAAGGATAATTTGATAGCTCAGGGGCTCTATGTTAGAACTTGCGAGTGCAAGCTTCCCGGTCGAGATGACGTCATATGACATCATTATGACGTACTACCGGAGTGATAATAGCATTCGAGAAAATAGCGAGTGGTCAGACAGCGGCGCTATTCATTGTCACCATACACATATAGGTGTATCATAATAAAATTTTCTATGGTTATTCTGTGCGCGGTCGGCATGCCTCGAGCGTGACGTCACAATTACGTCATCTCGTCTGGTGCCACACGAGACGAGAGTTAGGAAATCGCGGTGCAGACACTAAATTGTATGGAATGTATACTAACATTACTAACGCCGCCTGGTGATAAAAGTGTAGAACTACTGGACCTTTGCTGTTTTCACACAAAAATGCCTGGACTATTGCGGTTTTTAGAAAAGTGGCATATTTTTGAGAGCAGATTTGAGGGATTTATGATTTTTTTTTAAAATATATCTTTGCACAGTTGTATGTAATCATACACAGGGAATATAGAAATGCAATAAAATGAAAATGGAAAAATGTGGACATTTGATGTTTTTATGCCAAGATCTTCAATTATACTGATGGTTTTATAAATGCGTTTAAAAATTAATAAATGTAAAAAATCTTAACACCACTGCACATTTATGTACTGAAATATGACTATATTCTAAAACATTAGAGCGAGAGGTTTAAAAGAATACTATTTTATGTAATAAAAATACTTTATGCAGTCATCAAATGTTTAAAATAAATATAAAGGATAATAAGGCTTCAAAATTATATAAATAGATTATCTACAACGTTTAAGGTATGTCCAGGATCATGCTTTGAAAATAGAACAAAAGCTCCATTTTGACCTACGCTGAGCATGTCCCCCCTTAACGGATGTTTTCAGACTGTTCAAAACATCGTCATAGGTAATTATTACTTCTGCTGCTTGATTTTTTAAATTTTACAGGTTATAGTTCTTACTGGCGGTTTTATTATTTGACAATCCAAAATTTGTATTCGCTTAGTAGATTTCACTGGTGTCATTCATTCATTAGAAGTAGAAGGTGCTTGAATAAGTATGTTATTTTCCTCGTCAAATATTGAAGAATCTGTTGATTTTTGATGTGTTAATTCATCCGCAGATTGTGTCATTGCAAATGATCCCTGATCAATACAATGCTCATAATCAATTAGAGTTTCCGTAATATTTTTATTGTCAATCATAGGGTCAAACTTGTCTTAGCCTATAACATTTCGATTAAATGGCTGAAACCTCTCTTTTTATCATCTGTTTTTGATTATTTGGTAGTCAAGTTTTTTGTAGGTTTCTGCGATTATTCTTGAAAATTCATTTTTAGGCAGTTTTGAGCCTACGTGTATGTAGTCTTTGCCATTTCACCAATGATTTATCCCAAGCATCTTTCGGGAGGCAATTTTAAAATTGTGACATTATTTTTTCTTGCTTCTTCTATTAAGCTGACAGCCAAGTGTGACGTATGACCTCATACAACAATAATACAGGCCATGATGCTCCTATTTCTGACAGAAAAGAAAAGATTTATCCCTCTACTGAAAAGTTAACATTTTAGATTTGGTGTGTTAATCCATGAAATTATCGGTCATGTCGATATGTAATATGCACTGCACGTTAGGTATTTAAACTGTGGCCTTTTATTTTAAATAATGTACTGTATGAATCTAGAGATTGTATTAAAAAATGTTTAGGTACCACAAATTACAAATTCAATACATTTTTTATTTCAAGGAACATCACTAGCCAAAAACTTGTCCATACAAAAAAAATAGGGGGTAAGAGCATCTGACGCTCTTACCACATATTGATCTTACCCTATGATATATTTTTGGCGGGGTAAGTGCATCTAGTTCAATAAAACATAATCATAAATCTTACAGTCGGAACACAAATCACAATTTAAAACAAAGGTACTCACCAAATATCAGCTTCTTAGCACGAAAGATTGTTGAGACAAGATCGATTGAAAAAAATATGTCCAACTTGATTTTTGACTTCAAACGAACGTCAAACTCTTAAATAGTTGTCATACTGGACACATCAAACATTATTATGATGCCATCTTTGGGTGTTGGCATACATTTATGTATTTGTAATAGATTCCTATCAATGGCAGTAATTGCATTCATTGCAGTAAAACGTTATTTCACCTAGATGCTCTTCCCCCATAGACGCACTTACCCTAACTCACCTTGTCACCTCCGAAAGGAGGGGGGGGGGGGGTGTAGGATGATGCGCTGGATCCTCCCTGATGATGTAATGTCATGTCACGGTGATATTGTCTGCTTCTTCTGTCGGGGACATGTTTATGTTGGTTGACAACGCGGAATTATTGGCGAAAACGGCGTTTTATTGTTCGGAATACAGTTACAGTAAATTTCCAGCGTAGAAAATATTAAAAAAAAAAAAAATTGGCGGGTGACGCCGGCGGCCGTGGCCGACGTCCGCAGAGACCAAAAACCGAATGACCCTTTTAGGGGCTGGTAGGCAGAGTAGGTGGTAATAATACACCACAAATAATTCACAATTTTATTCTATCTCTGAAAAATGACAAAAACAGCCTCTGGCATATGTACCTGGCTTGTAGGTAGGTACCTCGGGTCTCATATTTCAGACATTTTCTAGGTACATGTTTTGAATTGGAATTATTATTGCCTACTGCATTTCTTTGCTTGTTAGGTACATATTTTGAAATATCTTACCTACAAAATTCCCCCCAAAAGCCCCCCCCCCTGGGTGCGCCACTGGTGTACACCACTCCGGAGTTCGGGTGGACACCGAGAATTTTTTGACATTTCCATTAGAGATTGAGTTTCTAAAAAAACCCGACATTAGTGTTTCGAAATTTTTGTGTTAGAAATTAAAATCTAAGAAATTTTTCTAAAGAGGTGCTGGAGAATTTCAAATCATTTTTTTGCCGTGTTTTTATTTGTCTAATCTATTGGCTTTCAATTTCAATGTTTTTGGGGGGGCAAGGCCCCTTGCCCCCCCCTGGGTGCGCCACTGGTTGCATCTCCTGCGTTAAAGGATCGAAGCCCCTCCGAACCGTCGGTGGCCGGTCAAACTGGGAATACAGCACTTTGACGCCTTGCGGTTAGTGGTTTCACAGTTTTCCGGACCTACCGTAAGGATGCTGAGAGAGAAGGGCGTCGCGCCCAGCCTCTCTTAACAACGCCGGTCCGAAGATCGAACGACACTTCACCTAGATGCATACCACGCTACCACTATCTGATTGCTTACTTGCCATGCCTCCAGTTACACACACTGACAGGCAATTTAAAAAAAAAACTATGCTAACACGTAATTGACACAAGCTAAAGTTTTTTTTACACAGGCTTAAGTTACTAGGTACAAACTGACGCTAAAATGTTGTATATTTAAACTGACTTTACACCACGTTCAAACACAAAACACTATTTAAAACTACCTAACCTATGACACTATTCTATGGCTGGTTGAGGATGCTGCTAGGCTGCTCGCTTTGCTGCTGGAGGCTGCTTTTCTCTGCTGAAAAACGCTACTTGACTCTCCCGAAGTGTGGTAGATGACGCGCCGGTGGCGTCGTTTACGCACTTTGGTGTTGCGTGTCTGGGCCAGGGCTGATTCCAAGGCTCGCAGACAGTTGGATCCAGGAACTTCCTCGACGTATCCACCCAAGGGCCAGGGTCGACTGAGGATTCAGCTGGTCGGGGAAACATCGAGAGTCCTTGATTTTGCTATGTGAGTGGTCTGGCGTGCTGTTATTCGGCAGCATCCTCGTGCGTGATTACTGATGATGCGTGATGAGTCGGCCGGCGATAGTTTCCCAACTGCGGCGGATCTATGACAGGCGGCATCTTGAAGGCTTGATGATTCTGTTCGCTTGCAAGTTGATCGCCACCAGAGGTCGAGCCTCTGGACGCTGTACTATTTCACACGATTCCACTCGCTGCTCTCTCTTCCGGTTCCCAATCAATCGCTTCTCACGGCTTGGATTCGGGCGAAAAAATATCCGCCTACCTCCTAATCGTAGACGATAACGATCAGAAGGCGTATGCCCCACGTTGGGCGCCAAATGTCACCTCCGAAAGGAGGGAGTGGGGGGGTGTAGGATGATGCACTGGACCCCCCCTGATGATGTAATGTCATGTCACGGTGATATCGTCTGTTTCTTCTTTCGGGGACATGCTTATGTTTATTGACAACACGGAATTATTGGCGAAAACGACGTTTTATTGTTCGGAATACAGTTACAGTAAATTTACAGCGTAGAAAATATTAAAACAAAAAAAAAAAAAAAAATTGGCGGGTGACGCCGGCGGCCGTGGCCGACGTCCGCAGAGACCAAAAACCGAATGACCCTTTTAGGGGCTGGTAGGTAGAGTAGCTAGTAATAATACACCACAAACAATTCACAATTTGATTCTATCTCTGAAAAATGACAAAAACAGCCTCTGGCATAATATGTACCTGGCTTGTATTTGGCTCATATTTCAGACCTTTTCTAGGTAAATGTTTTGAAAAGGGGTGTGAATTTCTTGGAATTATTATTACCTACTGCATTTTTTTGCTTGTTAGGTACATATTTTGAAATATCTTACCTACAAAATGAACACAGACATATTCTTATAAATAAAAATCTTAATATACATAATTTTAAACTAAATACATTAGACATTGAATGGCTTGGAATGAATGAATGTACAGGTATTTTATTACCATGCATGACTTTGATATAAGTAGGTACCTAAATGTTTTTACAGATGTTTTTTTTAATAAAGCTAGGTCAATGATTTTTTATGCTTAGGACGAATTTAATGGCAAGGTTTCTGATAAAATTATTAATGCTGAGAAAGTATTTATTCTTAATACTTATTTAGTTCCTTATTCCTTTATTCCTGTTACAGACGGGCTTCTCCCGGTGTAAAATAATCATTTAGTAGTCATAAGTCGAAACGTAACCCTGACCTCTAGAAACGGCTTCATTAAACATCTAATCTGATTCCTTGCTCAACTACGTAATTTTATTTTTTTTATTCATGAGTAAAGGCCTTAGTCCGGTGCGTGAAAATCACTTACTGGGCGGAGGTGTAATTAAGATAGATTTTAAAGTATATATGATGATGGATGAAAGAGATAATTTCAAGATTAAATATAAGTACTTATTCATATATAATAAATTTTGCCGCGCTTGCCGGCAACGTTCAAATTTCCACGCGCCTGCGGGGTGGTCCTCGTGATTCGTCAAATCAAAAAACCATCACGCGATAAAATTTGGCCAATCACGAGAGTTCTTTTTGTCGGACGGCGTGGGTACGCGAAATTTGAAAAAGAAAAAGAAAGTAATGAGCGTCCCTTTTCCAACATGTAGCTGCGAAACTTATTGTTAAAACAAAATATGTAAACGTGTAAAGAAAAAATGTAAAATATAAGATAATACCAAGTTACGCACGAGACAAACGTGGTTTCATTTAATTTCTCCTCAATTTAAAATATCTTTTTTTGTGAATCCGGGGTTCGATGGACACCTGAGCTAGCCGCTGGAACCCCGGGTATCTCACTTTGTTGGCCAAGTTTCTAAAGGGTGACTATAAAATTTTCTTACATCGAAGCTTACGGGCTAGAAATTTGTCTCGCAGTCGATCCGCTCATGTTTGCATGAATCCGCCCAATGATGATTCAGGCCTCATGGCCTTGGATCCTCTGAGGATGCCATAGCTTAGGCGGTAACAACCTTACATAGATTTGGGAGGTTTCTTTCTTTCATTATGATATGGCTCAAGGAACCAGGTGGAAGTTACCTGGACTTCAAAGGCAACATGAATAATAAGAGTTTTATTGGTAGGTAAAACTCCTTTTATTATTCAAATTTGACTTTGAAGTCCTTGAAAAATCTGTTATCACCTGGTGTTGGGTATGCCGAATTCCTGTATGTGACCATGATTCATTGACGAGGTATTATAGTCCAACGTGCCGTTCAAGGTATAGGGTTGAATAGAGAAGTTAATGGTTCTTTCCCCCTTATAATGGTGGTATGTCCATCGTTCTCTGGTAGTAGTCCTGAAATGTCGACTCACTGCGCCAGTTACCCCTCTCCTGATGTCACCTATCGGGTAATTTTCTAGCCATTTTAAGGAAGCCACCGCTGATCGGACACTGCCTGGTGGTTCTTGTAGCCTGTTTCTAACAGGACTGCCCTTATCCAATTCCCTATAACTGCCCTGGTGGCTGGTTTTGGTGGTCCTCTTGAAGATATAAATAATTCTAAAATATCCCCACCTTCCTCTCTCCTTGGGTTTGACACGCATACGGGTTTCCGTAGCCAGAATACTGGGTCGATGTTCTGACATGTGGAAGTGCTTAACTTCCATCCCGATTGACGATGCTTGGCGGTATCTGTCTTTGCGCCAAACACTGGCCATAAAATTATGTGGTCACCTTTATGCACTAACTTTCTACTATACTGAGTAGTGTGAGGTCATGAACCCTTCGTCCCGATGCGAGAAGCAGCAGGGTAGCTGTCCTGCGAGACGTTTCGTATAGGCTGTATTCCACCGGTGTTGTTTTCCTAAGATGATCTACCATTCGTCTTGGATCCCAAACCGGTGGTTTTACGGGCTTGGTTTTATGTACCGAAATTGCCTTTAACATGTGCCGTACTACCACATTGCTGCTGATATCTCCAATGATCATTGGTTTGCAAAATGTGGCTATGGCCGACTTAATGTACTAGGATGGTGTTGTACAACAAACCCTCCTTGTTGTGTAAGTAGCCTAGGTATCTGGCTCCTTCCATTGGTTGAGGGCTATTATGATCTATTAGGTTCATGTTACACCATGCCTTCCATTTGTCCCAAGCTGGTTTGTATGTTTTTAGGGTCGAAGGCCGCCATCCGGAAGTAAGGAGCGCCCTTTCTTCTACCGTCCAATCTGCCATTATTTCAGCCCACCCGAAAGGATCAGGGACAGATCCTGGGTCCTTGGAGGTGGACGGTTGGTCACCGTATCTACTAGTGTCGTCTGTAGGTGAGGTATTGTGTAAGGTGGTACTATCGCCCTTCGTCGTATGTCCGCTCCCCAAAAGCATTGTTTCCAGCTCGATGCCACTAATAGGTACCTCACTCTTGCTGAGTTCAGGTGTGCTAGGACTCGTTGAAGTAAGTTTGGTGGGGGAAATATCCACGCCAGTCTGAAGTCCCATATTCGGCTGAAGGCGTCGTGAAACAGAGCGCGACTATCTGTAACGTCTCGTGAGACGTACGTTGCAAGGACATGCGCTGTTTCGGATGGGAATAAATCCACATCGGGAACTCCCCATCTTTGAAACAAGGGGACGGTTGCGGTGTTGATGAGGTGCCATTCGGGAATGGGTTTCCTGCGGGAGAGATGATCTGCCACGCAGTTGTATTTTCCGGGGAGGTATTGTGCAGTAAGCGTGGTGTTGGCTTGACTGGTAAATACTAGGATCTCTCGGCATAGGTTTAGGAGAGGCACAGACTTTGTGCCGCCCTCGTTGTTGATGTATTCCACCACTGTTTTGTTGTCCGTCTGCAGAAGCAGATTTGATCCTTTGATTGCTTGTACCCGGGATTGAATTGCAGAGAGAACTGCGAACATTTCCTTCCTGTTGGAATGCCATGCTAACTGGTCCTGTTTCCACATACCTGATAGGTGGTGTTCGTCCAGTTGGGCTCTCCAGCCTGTGTCGAGTGTGTCTATCGTCAGGAAGTGATTGAATGTCGGTCTGTGTATCAGCTCTGAGGATCCTACCGCCTGGAGCCACCACGTGATGTCCTGCTGGGCATGTGGTGGGATTGTCGCCAATTGGCGAGGATGGGACCTCGACAATTGATGACTAGAGCGTTGTAGCCGTCGGAAATGTAACCTTCCTCGTGGTGTAACATAGGATGCAAAGTTGAGTCGCCCCAGACGGGATCGTGCCTGTCTGAGGGACCAACTGCCTTTTTGTAACTGCGTTAGCAGATGGTGACGGAGTGCTATACACTTCTCCGGCGATAGGAATCTCCAATTGTTGTGTGTGTCCCACGTGATACCCAAGAACTCTCGTTGTTGGCTTGGGATAAGACAGGATTTTTTCATACTTATTATCCACCCTAATGACTGTAGGAAGGTTATCATGTATTTCACCTGAACCGAGAGTGTTTCTCGGGATTGGTTGGCTACTAAGAAGTCGTCTAGGTAAGAGACTATTCTCAAGCCATTCTTTCGTAGGCGTTCGGCGACCCAATTGGTCAGGGACGCAAACATAATCGGAGCGGCTGACAGCCCGAACGGGAGACACGCGAATTGTAGGAGCTCCCCTTGGTAGGCTAGTCGAAGAAATCGACGGTGTTGAGAAGCTATGGGTACATGGAGGTACGCCTGGCTTAGGTCTATTTTTACTAGCCAGTCTTCTTTTTGCAAGAAGGCTGGAACCTTGTAATGGTGAAATAGTTTGAATGGCTTTGGTTGTAGGAACGCATTCAAACGCTTTAGGTTGAAGACATAGGACCCGCCTTGTTTCCTGATCAGGAACAGGGTTGAGAGAAAACTGGGGGTTGGGTTCGCTTTCTCTAGAACCCCTGAGTTTTTCAACTCCTGAATCTGAAGAGTGACATCTGCTGATTGTCGCGTTTGAAACTGTTTTCGTAAAAGTAAGAAAGGACTTACCAATGGTGGTTTCCGTACAAAGGGTACCTATGTGGGCTCCGGCTATCATCTTCAACAACGTTGGGGGGGACCCTTCCGGCATCCAGACTCCTCGAAAGTCTCTCAGGCGGCCCTCAACGTTGTTGGTCATCCGGATTATCTGGACATCCATCTACACAAAAGACATCTGTGCGCCACGTGTACTCGTATTGTTTACCTACATCTACCAGATATTGAAACACGTGCAATATTTTATTGAAATCGCACCTGTCAAGTCCAGTCAACACCCAGTGCAAGGGCCCAATGGGTTGGGCGAATGGCTAACAACCATTCCTGGTAAAAAAAGGGTCTGTTAATATAACCTTCACTCTATGTAGGTTCATATGCTCTGGTTAGGAGCGAAGATGGTAAATAACTTTTTTATTTTTTTTACTTTTGTGTACCTATCTTTTTCTACTATCACTTACCTAAAAAACCTTTTAAACTTAAATAACCATGTTAATATTTTTTTGATTTAATTTTAATTATTATTTGTTTATTAGATGAAGAGAAGACAAAACTTATGTTCGATTCGTTATAATGTATTAGGTTTTATGATAATAAATAAATAAAAAAAAAATACGATTTTTATTTTACTGAATAATTCTCACATCATGTTATATGGAGAAAATGAAAGGTTATGATCAAATAAAGTTATAATTGCCATGAAATGTAATATAGTTAAAACGAAATTCCAGCTAGTTTATCGATAGAACATGAAATAAATAGTACTTTTTAATCTCAAAGCGTATAGACTCGGCTTTCGGTTAACTTGAACTTTCCGCAAAGAATGCCTCATCTCGTAATTAACCTTACTAAAATGCCCATTGTAACCTCGATTGTAATATTATGAAAATATAATATATGGGCGCCTTTATAAAGTGTATATTTTACAAATAGAAATGAACAATGAAATAAAAACACTACATAGATTTGGTGATAACACAATAAGGTACAACATTTAAATTTTGAAATGATACAGAAATAAAAATTAATTCAACGATGAGAATTTAGTTGGCACGGTGTAATATAGACTAATTGGTTTTAAATTGTACTAAACTTTAATTTAGGTTGAATTCTGCATACTCTCAGCTTGGCTGGAAACTCTGGTTTGCTAACTTGTCCCTGGTCCGAAAGGGATTCATCAAAATGGCGTAGAACTGTTATTTAAAGTTAACCGGGAGACATCCGTCCCATTTCAATACTTATCTTGGAGTCTGATGTTTCGTGGGCGGAAATAGTGGTTTCGGTTTGACCCCCTCCACATAAAGATTATTGCATCATCCACAAGAAGCGGGAAGATTTCTTATTGTTTTATTTTTTATAACGGTTATTGTTTATACAGGGTTGACACTCATTATCAACACGGATGTGTCGAATAATAATTATTATTATTTGTTAATTAATTAACGGTATTTATTAAAAGTTGCGTTAAAAAAGATGTAGACATGTCACAATGAAATGTTAAATGACAATCACCAATGATTGAAATCATTCTAACAAATTATTTTTGTATTTATTGAAATAATAATTGTTTTTTATTTTACCCTATACTTGTCAACCACTTATCCTTATATTATTCTATGCACTTATCGTTAGTGTTGAGAAAAAAGACTGATAAGTCACACCTACTGGGTTCCTAAATACGATAAATTTGACAGTTAGCTTCAAATGCCGATAAGTCCATTTTGTTTTGTCAATTTCTCCTTTACTGCTAAATGATTCTTTTTATTGGGAATATTTGTATAAAAACAACAAACCACCATAAAATAAATTCAATCATAGGTTTTCATAAGAAGTATTATTAAATGAAAATATTTAGTTTGCTAACATTTCATCAATGTAGACTTATCGTATATAGGAACTATACAACTCGTATAGACTATTATGCGCCTTGACATGAAAAGATATTTTATACCGGCATTAAGGAATAAGCAAAAAAGGCATACACAAAATGTTCAGAAAAGTTCGGTTATTATAGAATAAATTTTATTGGTGTATTCAAGGTGTAAAAGTTTTTACTATTGAAACGATAACGGTAAAATTTTAAATAAAAATTTTCATTCATCTGAATGTTGAAAGAGACAGGTAAACTTGCTGGCCATCATTTATTATTAATTACGCATTAGAATGTGTATCGAAAACCTGTGTAATTATTTTAATGTATAAACGCACCCGCCGACATAACTACGAGTCATTGCGTTTTTCTCTATGCCCCAAGCAGCTATTCTATACAAAAGGCGACTATCGACCGCTAACATGCTAACGTGATAATGTGTTAGTATTTATTACATACATTTTGTATTGAAATATTATAATTGTATCAATCAGTTAGCCGTTTAATCAATCAAAACTATATATCTCTCGCTCTCTCTCTATCGCTCATGCTCTGAATTTTAGCACAGCCAAGGAGCATGCTGTTAAAGTACAGCATTTATTGCAACAATTAATACCCACTTATTGTAATTGTTACAATACGTGCTAATAATTCGATACAAACATACCCTAGTTAGCTGTTTTAGCTTAACGGCCCACATGCTCGTCGTAGGTCAAAATTGAGTTTTTATTGTATTTTCAAACCATGGTCCTGGACACTCATTAAACGTTGAAGATAATCTATTTATATAATTTTGAAGCCTTATTATCCTTTATATTTATTTCAAACATTTGATGACTGCATAAAGTATTTTTGTTACATAAAATAGTATTCTTTTAAACCTCTCGCTCTAATGTTTTAGAATATAGTCATATTTCGGTACATGAATGTGCAGTGGTGTTAAGATTTTTTACATTTATTAATTTTTAATCGCATTTATAAAACCATTAGTATAATTTATGACGAGATAATTTCAGTCAAATGTTTACGATAAAAAATTATATTGATAATCTCTGTGATCCCAAATTTGACAAGAATTAGGCATTTTATTATTCAAAAAATCGGCAAGATTAACACATATGAAGATGATTCTAAAGATACTTATTATAAGCTATGTCTTTGACCATTCAAGTGTGATAAACATTTTATGAATAAAGATTGCTTTATAATAATTATTGACCTAAGAATAAGGTAGTGTTTTTTTGAAATACGCCATTTCTTTTGTCATTCCCCAGTGGTTAAGCTACAACATATGGCCGTAGCCATAAATTGACAAACTATAATTGAAGTAGGAAGTAAAAAGATATTGACGCGCGTGTTTGAACATGTACCGTTTAAAAAAAAAAAATTCGGTTAGGTACATGTTCAAACACGCGCGTTAACATAATTTTACTCCCTACTCTATGTTGTCATTATGTTTAATATTATGTAAGTATATATTTATTTGTAAAACTATTTTGTATTTTTTTTTAATTATTAGGTAGGTACTTAAGTATATGATACACCCCTGTTACAGGCGGGCTTCTCCCGGTGTAAAATAATCATTTATTAGCTCAAGTCGAAACGTAACCCTGACCTCTAGAAACGGCTTCATAAAACATCTAATCTGATTCCTTGCTCAACCACGTAAGTATTTTTTTTATTTATAAGTAAGGGCCTTCGTCCGGTGTGTGAAAATCACATATTGGGCGGAGGTGTAATTAAGATAAATTTAATTTAATTTAAAAAGTATAAATGATGATGGATGAAAGCGATAATTTTAAGACTAAATATAAGTATTTAAATATAATAAATTTTGCCGCGCATTGTGCGTGAAATCCTCGCGCGCCGGCGCCAGGGTCAGGCTCGTGATTCGCCGAATCAAAGATCACGCCATAAAATTTGGCCAATCACGAGAGTCCTTTTTGCTGGACGGCGTCGGTACGCGAAATTTAAAAAGAAAACAAAAGGAGTAAGCGTCCCCTTTCCGACATATACGGACCTGCGTAACTAATTGCAAAACCTAAACATGTAAAGAAAGTGTAAAATATAAGGATTACCAAGTTACACGAGACAGACGTGGTTTTATTTAATTCCACCCTCAAATATATCGTACTTTTCTTTTGTGAATCCGGGGTTCGATGGACGACTGAGCTAGCCGCTGGAACCCCGGGGATCTCAATGGCGCCCAAGCAACATGAGGCGTGAAGAATCGCATTAATTCTTCCGAACCCGCGAATGCTAAATAAAAGTTTGAGATCACATACTGTGTATTAAATGTTAACGAGATCCAGGAGCCGGAACAACCAAGAAATGGCTAACGAAAAAGCGGATTCCGACGTGACCCTCATCGTCTGTCATGTCTCCAACATCAAACCAGGAGAGCCCTCCTCTGGTGTTCGAAATGAGGCCGCACGAGGACGTGAATTTGCCGACTGTAGCGTCATCAACAGCCCTGAAGCCTACGTCAGAAGCAGTGCCGGTCATACCACAATTGTATCAACCTTGGGGCTTGAAGCCGGAGCTTGAAGTCTTCTACACGGGACACCCACTATATCAGGTGTCAGATTTTATCAAAGGGTGTGAGGCGTACTTCGCCGCAGCTAAGAGCCCGCCCGAAAGTTGGACAGGACTCGCACTAAATAGATTAAGAGATGAGGCAAAAAATATGGGGGAAGACGATATCTTCGAATACCTGCTGGCAGTCATTTATTCACCTGCTGCGCCAGCAATTCGAATCGTCCCTCAAACGTCGCCAACAACGGACGGAACTACAAAACTTGGTACAACGACCGGATGAAGATGTCTTTGGGTTTCTGTTGAATAAGAAGGATCTGGCGACCATATTGCTACCATATATCCCCGGGAAAGAACTTGGCGAGTTATTTTTCGACCTGCTAAGTGAAAGGGATCAACTGCGAGTGGGCCAAGCAGGCTGGTCCAACCTGGACGAACTACTGGTGGTGGCTCAACGCCTTATACCAACTACGATTAGACCTCCCGTAGCGATAGCCACGCAACGATCGGGACGAAAAGAATGCGGCTGCCTATGCGACTGTAATCAAAATTTAGAACAGTCGAGCGCACGCCCGAAACCACGTCAACAAATATTTAAGGCTGAGACACGCCCTGAACCGCCTCCGCAACCGCGGGAATCGACAAATAATAATCAGGCCAGAACCCCAAACGGTGCCTTTCTGGCTCGAGGAGGCCAATAACGCAGAGGTGCTTTCCATGGCGGAAACCGTACGCCACTTTATGACGCAAACGGCGTTCGCAAGTGTCAGTACTGCGAGTTCGGTTACCACCAGAACCATACATGCCCGAACTACCCTGCATGGAGACGCAACCAAAAATGGAGTCCACTGGAAACGGAGCAGGGACATTGATGGGGCGCCGCAGAACCGAGAAGTCGACTTGGGCTCTCGAGGAGACCTCGTGATCCTGCGGATGCCACCTACAATGGCATACGAAAAAATGAAGAAAATAGTGACAAGTGCTTTAATCGGGACCCTCTTAAAGTGCCCGTTAAATCTAGTGATAAGTTTATAGATAGTGACTTTCTTATAAAGCCTATTGTTGCTAGTGTTAAGTTAGATAATAATTGTAAAAATGTGTCGTCAAGCAACACCGATTTTCATTCAGGACAATTTTCCGAAGTAAACTTTCCGGTTAACCATAAAACGAGAGTATTTCGCTCTAAAAATAAAGTTGATGGCATAGGATTTAAAAGTACGCCGTACGATAGCGGAGCAATTAATTTGAATCCTGGCCTTAACGATATTCCGCAAAGAGAGAATGAAAATCAGCTGGTGTTGCTCGTCGAAGATACAAACTGTACTAGGATTAAAAAGGTAAGAAAGATGACGGATGAACAAAGAATGCGTGACGCGCCAATTTCTTATGACGAGTTTCTCGGAGCAGACCATGCGGCGGACATCGGTGAAGCGACAACAGTGAGTAAAGAATTAACCGCATCTGGTAATTTCGTTGATAAATATAACCAAACTGCTCAAGTAAAGCCGCTTATTGATTCCCTTCAGGCAAATATAGTAAACTCAACATTCGAATCTGTAAATGTTGACAAAAACAACATCGGTAAATTACGAATAAATAATTTGACTTTGAAAAACACTGAAAATATTGATAATAAATTTAATCTTAAATATGCCGCCACTGGCCCTTTTAATTGTATGCGAATCGAATCTGATACATATAAAGATGTATTTGCAAAAACTACGTCGGCTCAAGACGATATTAGGTGTATAAACGTTTCAAACGCAACGAATAATATTATCGGGAATAAATCGATACAAAACTCGCACGGGAGTTCTTAAAATAAAGTAGTGAGCACGAAAACGTCCAGCGAAACCATGACCTACCGCAGATTGCCTAGGTCAGGATCAGCTAGCAAACTCGCGTCGCCGCAAACGTCAGACGATGCTCGCGAGAAACTAAAAGTTCGTATCATTGAACCTGAACTGAACGAATCAAATGGCACCGTTGGATTTATTTGATTTGGAACCGTTTGGTAGAATGTCCACGGAAACGCTTTTCTGACAACTAATTAGTGTTGCCAGTACTTAAAATTAATTCATAATATATTAGTCTCTAAAACAGAAACATATTTGAAACGTCAACTTGTTATGAAATTCTAACCTCCTATCATGGTCTACAATAATACAAATTTAACAAACTGTCGTATTCATTCATTTTAAATATACAACATATAAAGAATGCTTCATAAATAGGTATCCATTTAGTTAATTTATAAGATTTATAGGTATGACGAGTTTTTAAAAATTACTTTTGATTAGAGCTTTTCATAATTATTGACCACTTGTTCATGTCGACAGTATGATATTGTGACAATCGAACATATTAAATTCGTTAGGTAATATAAAGATCATTCCGGGTTGATTTAACACAGTTTGTAGTTTAGAATCTCCGTTACAAAATATAAATAAAATGAAAATAAATTCTTTGTCTGACATAATAATTATAGTAATGATATTAAATCGAACTTGCATAGAAAATAGTGCTGGATTTTGAGATAATAACACCAAAAGCGGCGTCTTGTTCGCGTATGGTTACTTATGAATAATAGGTATTGATTATTAATCTATAATACATATAATTCAAGTGAACTCCTATGGTGTAAATATCTAACATATTAATATGAACACCTCACGATATATAAATGCCGAATAATGCTTATCAACACTTTGACAGATTGCCATTAGTCTATGGATCGTCCGAATTGGTTTGATGTTTCATGTCAAACCATTTCTGATGGTCCGAGAACGGTTTGATTTTCAATGATACACTGAACCAAACGTCAAATCTCAAACCATTTCCGGTCAACTACAATTTGTATGTATATTGTCTATGGTTTAATTTGATTTGTTTCGTTCATGTTGAAAGAAACGAACCTTAAATAAACGAATGTCTTCATCCAACCGAGGGGGAATAAATATTCTAGCTGTAATAAATAAGATAAATAATAAGAAACGTAAAATAAGTAATAATAAAAATGTTAGTTATAAGGAAAGTCTTGATAAGAAATTTAATTATAATGAAATTGGCAGTACCGGGTCAACTTACATTATGGCGTGCGAAAACGTACTACCAAAGAAGATCGCTATTGCCAATAGTTTTAGTGACGCCTTAGTGAATAATAATAATGTTGTAGCTGATAAATTAGATGTTTTAAATAAATGTTTACTGGATAAAAGTGTGAAATATGATTACGAAAATTTAGTGTTAAATAAAAAAGTGAACGGTAATAGTGTTCAATCACATACTGATAATAGTAATAAGAGTGTGGATAATGACAATAGTGATAAAATATATTTAAATACACTGCGTAGAAATAGTTTTAGTAGTGTAAATAATTTAAAATACGGGGTACAAGACGACGTAGCCTCTGCTGGGGTATGTGTGTCTGGGTAAAGGGTCAGCTCATATAACGGAGGTGCGCCCCTTCTCAAACTGCCTTTGAGCATCCACGGAGTAACCGGACGTTACGAGGCCGTCGTCGATACTGGAGCCACGAGAACTCTCGTACGGAAGGCATTGGTATGCCCGCCATACAAAGTTAAGGGCGCTCCTCAAATGCTCGTTACCGCGAGTGGCGAAGCTTTGAGCACAAGCGGGGACGTTTTACTCAGCGGATATTTACGTGACAGCCCCGTGGAATTCGATGCTCTCGCCTTGAACAATTTGCAGGTAGATCTTCTCATCGGCATGGATTGGCTGGACAAACAAGAAGCGGTCATTGACATGAAGCGTCGCTGTGTACACTTTGGAAACCACATACGACAAACTGTTCACTGTCAAACGACGTTTAACTAAAGTTATGACGGACTTTAGCGACCGGTTTGCCGAACACGGACCACCGAGTAGAACCACGGAATTTTGGATTCATTTAAAGGATACTACACCCTTCAGGTTGGGACCTTTTAGACAATCCGAAAATAAGCGAAGACAAATTCAAGAAAGCGTGCAGCAGATGCTTGCGGACGGTGTAATAGAGCCTAGCAACTCTCCATACTGCTCTCCTGTACACTTAGTACCCAAACGCGATGGTACCACCCGGTTTTGTGTGGATTACCGAAAACTTAACGCCCTCACTAAAGATGAGGCTACTACCCTGCCTCTTATTTTAGAGACACTCAAGGACCTAGGCACTGCCACCATTTTTAGCAGCCTAGATTTGCGTAGCGGTTACTGGCAAGTAAAACTTGATAAAAATACTCGACCAACTGACGGCTTTCGCTACGGCTGATGGTAGCTGCTATCACTTCAACGTTTTACCATTTGGTTTGCAAGGCGCCTGCGGCGCATTTCAGAGACTCATGAGCCAAGAGGTGCTGATCGGACTCATAAACAATATATGCTTAGTCTATTTGGACGACATTATTGTATATAGTCGGTCGTGGGAGGACCACGTGAACCATTTACGAATGGTATTTGAAAGACTACAATACCATGAACTGAGAGTGGCACCAAATAAGTGTCAAATTGGTCTCAGAGAGGTCGACTACCTTGGACACCGCATTACGGCTACTGGAAACGAGCCGCAGTTACACCATCTGCGAGAGGTAGAAGCGGCCGCTCAACCAACGACCAGGAAAGATGTGCGTAGCTTCTTAGGTTTATGCAATTGGTTACGGGAGTATATACCTAGGTTTGCAGAAATAGCAATACCTCTGACGAAATTACTTCGAACCACTGTAAAATTTCACTGGACCAATGAAGCTACAAATGCTTTCAGACAAATAAAAGAAGCTATGAAACAACCTTTAAAGCTGGCCAGACCGGATTTCGAAAGGCCCTTCTGCTTACAAACCGATGCTTCAGGACATGGAATTGCGGCCGTGCTGTTTCAACGTAAACAAGACGGTGGACGCGATGTCATAGCCTATGCAAGTAGACGCGTGAATGAAGTTGAGAGTAGGTATCACAGTAATGAACTTGAAACCCTGGCGGCAGTCTTCGGTATTACAAAATACCGAGGTTACCTTGAGGATCGAAAGTTCACGCTGATTACCGATAACCGGGCACTCACGTGGCTAAATACAGCGAAAAATCAGAAGGGTAAATTGGCAAGGTGGGCGATGCTCTTGAGCGAGTTTCGTTTTGATACGGAACATTGCCCCGGTATTGAAAACCACCTGGCCGATCACCTTTCAAGGTTCCCTCAAGAACACGCGACCAACGCTAAGGATGCTGAGGAGATAAACAAGCGGATGGAAGCGCCCACGCGAAAACCTGAGCCCCATACCGCTATGTTACTAACAACGGTCACATTACGACAAAAGATTATGGATACACAACGAACGGATACTACGATACAAGGATTAATACGGCGCATAAATTCGAATGCTGGACCGAGTAGAGAACCCGCCGGCTTGATTGTGAAAAACGGGTTGCTGGTACGGTTGAGTGGAAGTCAGACACCACAAATAGTAGTGCCGGCCTCATTAAGGAAGGAGGTGATGAAAGTTTTTCACGACGAAAATGGTCACCCAGGATCGTTGGAAACGGACTACGCTATCCGCGATGAGTTCGTGTGGCGCAGGCGTAGACGCGAAAGTGGAAGCTTACGTACGGGCCTGTGGCATATGTGCCACCCGGAAGCGTGGTGCGTTGCAGCTTAGGGCAGCGGAAACTTCTCATATGGAAGCTAAGCGGCCATGGGAGATCATGGCATTAGACCTGATGGGACCTTATACTACCACACGTTTAAAAAATAGATTCATTCTGGTAATCACCGACTTGTTTTCACGGTGGGTTGAAGCCTTTCCGTTGCGATCAGCGGTTGTATCAAATATCATCCAGTTAGTTCGCGATCAGATCATCCTGCGTTATGGAAGTCCACGGGCGCTTTTAACGGATAACGGAACGCAATTTAGTCACCCGGCATGGCTCGCAGCCTTGGAAGAATGGGATTGTTTACAATGGACAACTGCCATCTACAATCCCAGACAGAATCCGACTGAACGCCGTAACCAGGAGATTAAGAAAGGGTTGCGTATTCGTTTAGCAGGCTTGGACCAAAGTACGTGGGATGCCCATCTCACAGACGTACTGGGTGATTTACGATGCCGGCGCAATGCAGCCACGGGATTCACCCCTGCTGAAGTACTTTGGGGAGCGAAAATGTGTAGGCCTGGATATTGGTCCAACCCGTTAAGGTCGAGAGAGAGTAATGGAGTTGAGCGGAACCGTGAAGGTATGAATGAGGCTGTCTTTGCAAATCAAGAAAGGTATTTCCAACGTCGAAGACAGGATCGTGTGGCTGAACCACCGGCTTACCAAGTTGGGGAATCGGTATACACGAAGGAATATCCCAAAAGCAAGTGCGGGACTTGAACCTAGATGGACAGGACCTCATAAAATTATCTGGAAAGTTGGCAAAGTGACGTATTACGTAGCTCGGCGTGGCCGACCTTATAAATTTCATGTAGATCAAATCCGTAAACATTACCCTCCCGCTGAGACGGAAGCGGAAGACGATATAGGAGATGACGAGGAAGATAATTTGGAAGCACTAAGGGGGTCTCCTCTCGAAGTGAGCGAATCTGAAGGCAGCGTAACCGGGCAACTTATGATACCAGAGCTTGATGGTGTGGAGAGTGCGCACTCTCCTTTCTCGTCGCAGGTTCATGAGGAGGCTAGGGACGTGACGCCTGAAAGAAGTCGTGGCACAACGGGAGGTACTCTCGAAGTGTTGCCATCCAAGGAGAGGAAGTGGAAGAGAATACTTGCGGCTAAAAACCATCCTACTACCGGTGGGAAAGCCATGCCGTCAACGAGCCTGGCCGTTGTACCGCTAAATGACGCTTTGCCCACAGCGGTAGGAATGAATGCAAGCACAGTATCTACCCATGAGGTGATGCTGCAGAGACCAGCAGACGAGTGGGAAACTTTCCATAGAAAGATATCCGCTGCTCGGGACGAGCCTGGCCCAGTAGTCACGCTACTATCTCGCCCTCGTCGCGAAGGCAGGCTAGGTACGTTCCTTTAGCGCCAGAAAGAAAATAGAAGTGCTTAGCGAAATAATAATTCCGAACGAGGGCCAAACGTCTACAAATGTAGCCTCTCGGAATACAAAAAAACTGGACAGCCCAAGAGTCAAAGACTGCAGCTCCACGACCCCTCCGCTAACTAGTATAAAAGAACGAGAAGAATAACAAAAACATTACGAAAACAAAATAAACGCACGACATTACAGGAGAAAAATAAAATAATAATAAATTATGACAAATGATAATAAGAAAGGAAAATAAATCAAACTCTGACTTATTCAGGAGCATTGCTTTGAGCAGGAAAATAGTAATTAAAATAAATATAGAAACAATACGTAATGTTAGTTGTGAAGAGTTTTTTTTTTTTTTTTTTTGTTAGAATAGTTAGATTGTAGTTGAATTTTTTTATAAACTGTTATCATGCCATGTACTTAACGGATGAACAAGGAATTGGATGGGTGGCCGATGAGATCAGGGCGTACCTTTCGACTTTAATCCAGATGGGGCGAATTGATACACCCCTGTTACAGGCGGGCTTCTCCCGGTGTAAAATAATCATTTAGTAGCTCAAGTCGAAACGTAACCCTGACCTCTAGAAACGGCTTCATAAAACATCTAATCTGATTCCTTGCTCAACCACGTAAGTATTTTTTTTATTTACAAGTAAGGGCCTTCGTCTGGTGTGTGAAAATCACATATTGGGCGGAGGTGTAATTAAGATAAATTTAATTTAATTTAAAAAGTATAAATGATGATGGATGAAAGCGATAATTTTAAGACTAAATATAAGTATTTAAATATAATAAATTTTGCCGCGCATTGTGCGTGAAATCCTCGCGCGCCGGCGCCAGGGTCAGGCTCGTGATTCGCCGAATCAAAGATCACGCCATAAAATTTGGCCAATCACGAGAGTCCTTTTTGCTGGATGGCGTCGGTACGCGAAATTTAAAAAGAAAACAAAAGGAGTAAGCGTCCCCTTTCCGACATATACGGACCTGCGTAACTAATTGCAAAACCTAAACATGTAAAGAAAGTGTAAAATATAAGGATTACCAAGTTACACTCAGACAGACGTGGTTTTATTTAATTCCACCCTCAAATATATCGTACTTTTCTTTTGTGAATCCGGGGTTCGATGGACGACTGAGCTAGCCACTGGAACCCCGGGGATCTCATATAGATATTTTTTTTTTCAAAATAAAAGATTCGCGTGCCATGAAAAGTCATGTCGCGTGCCATAGGTTCGCCATCACTGTGCTATGACTGGCCGAACCCCCTAAATAATTTGTACGTACATGAAAATCTCTCGTCATGCGCGCAACACTCTAGCATCCGTGGAACAAAAATCTTGTATGGAGAAACACGTAGGTACGCATTGTGCACTCTAGTTGTACTGTATAATTAGGTATAATATTTATAGATAGTATTTTTCTATTAATATGATAAGTCTACAGTAGATCCTCGATATAACGGAGTTAGGATAGAGCGGACAAAATATCCAGTCAAAGGTGGAAATTGTTAAAAATGAATGTTATACCTACATAATATTTAAATTCAAGTATCACCGCTTGTAAATAATGTTCTGCACATGATGATCACGTCATACTTCTCGCACTCCAATTCGAGTCATAATCGTCCTACTCATAGATTGAATGTAGCACTGACGTTTGCAACGTTGGCCGCTAATTCATACAGCTGCACAGTAGTTTAATTTGTTTAAGTGAATGGATGCATTTATTACTCCATTGCAATAAGTTTACAATGGTTTGAAGTAGATGAAGGTGACCCTAGGTATCACATCATGACTGAAAGTGTAGTAGCAGGTGACGATATAATCTTGGAAAATGAGGATAGAAGTCAAGGTATCAAGGAAGAAGAAACAACACGCACAAAAACAAAGATCACATCTCGAAATTCAACTATATTACACGCATTTTCGTAATTTTAGAGAGTTGACTATAAAAAATATTAGACTTCAAAAGTGCAAATATAACTTGATTCTTTTTTCAAAGCAGGATTACCGAAAGCAAAAGCCTCGACATCGAACATTAACATCACTCCACAACGGGTGTGTTTGAATATATCATCCGAAGACGAATAAACTGGATTTTGTTTGCGTTTTTATATAACGGAATTTCGGCTTTAACGGACACCCCCTTACTCGCTTTAGTCCATTATATCGAGGTTCTACTGTATAAGTAATATTATTATGATAATATTTACTCAATTTCACAGTTTTTACCGAATGAATATTTTCTAATCTTATGGATTTAATCATATTATTAAATGGATGGATGGAATATTTTTTATTTCTTAGAATAATAATTTAAGGGTGCGTCACATCCACAGCATCTATGAACCGCACCTCACTGATACATAAATACCTACATAATTTAAATATTTCATATTTGTGATATGATATTATTCTGATTTAGTAGGTATGCAAAAAGTTATCTCTTCATAGCACCGCAAGTTTGTATTGAGAAAGGTGTTTTATTGGTAAGTATGTCGACTAAGTCAAAATGTGCTATCCCCAATACCAATCAACCCATGTATTTATTTTAGTTTGCAACTATACGGCTTTATAATTCCATTCACAATACTTCTAGCATAGGGATATTTGTTATATATTATATTATTTTCTTATCTACTGTCCGACAACAAGAAATCAGTGATAACAGGAAGTCGCCATAGTCGCATATAGAAGATTTCTCAGTGACTTACCTGTCATGGCGGCAACGCGTGCTAGACGTATGTTTAAATATTGTATCGGTTCTCCTTATAGATGTGACTCTTTCTTCTTCGCAATAAACCAAAAGTTTATTATTAATAATTCTAACATCATTCCTGATCAATTTAGACTTTTTTTATTATAAACGTACACCATGAGTGAGAAAATGAAATGATAAATTTGGGGGCGTTCCTCGTTTGAAAACTGAAGTGCGATTAGTTGTACTGGAGGGGATTGTTAGTTCACAGTTTTAACACGTGGACAAGAAGTTCTTGTTTGATAATATATGCTCCATTCGGAGTAAAATATTGCTAATATTTCAAAGCATTGTGATCGACAACCAGCATTTAAATATTCCAACTAGGGATAAGTATCGAATGATTTGATATTGGCAAAAATGTATCGATACTTTATTGACATCCCTAAATGTGACAGTAGGAGGACGGAAGTCAAATGACATGGTGCTTACTGCTTTTTGACTACAGGACGAGGGGACCTTTGTTATGATGAGGAATTCATGAAATAAAAACACATATATAACTACATGTAATAAATTTATTTACTGTTATGTACAAATGTATCTATATTGTATGAATAGGTTGTGTAAATTGGTTTGACAGGATGATTAATTGTCGTAATGATAGTAACCATTTTTCGTAAATAATAATAAATACATTTGCAAATTTCAAAAGTGTAATTGTGAGAAACATTCTCTTGACAACAGCTCAGCTTTGCGACATTTTTCATTTTATTATTCGTTATCTACACGGGTAACTGTACATAGTACTCTGTTACCTTCGGAGGGCATAATTATTTCTGAAAATTGGATGCCTTCAATCTAATCTACCGTTCAAAAAAGAAATTTAAAACAAAACATTGGGCTTACATATTTGAAAATAAATTGCAATGGAAACCTATGAGCGGAAAGCAGTTTACGATGAATAATTGAACTCACCGGTGACAGTTTGCTGATTTTTGTGAATCCTGAATATAAATGCTGTACAACTAAGCAATAATATACTAAATGTGTATTTTTTCTAATGTCTTTTTTTATCGTTTCGAGTGATTATTTTTATTTTTTTGTTGTATATAATAAATATATGACGACATAGGAAAAAATAGAAGGAAATTTATTATTTTGGAATAACTGCTTTCCATTGTAATAAAAAATAATTTTGATATAATAACCTATGATAAATTTAGAACTCTCTCTTCCCTTATCGATATTGCTTCTGGTCCGCTGGATGAATGAAAGTAATTTCAGTTTTCAAAGACATCGAGTTTGATTTATTTAAAGTATAGGCGACATACTTTACAAATTAAAATAAACAATAAGATATACACATGTTAAAAATATTGATCAATACCTTAAAATTAGCCATTTATTCTACTCGTTTTTTTACATAAGTAATATAGATTGTTGGTCATATTTTTAAGATTTTTTTTAGGCTTTAAAAATTTATCACCCTGCTCTGTAAAACATAAAAATAATTATTTTCTTTACGTCGTCAATCAACTTAAACATTAACTGAATATGTTTTTTTACATTAAGAAAATAAATTCAAAAATCCTCTAGCTATTATTATGGATGGTCCAAATGATTAATTTTGATTTACGAGTGTTCCTTGAAAAATATAAACAATCACAATAATTTAATAATAATGACTTCTATTGGTGCCGTTTCATATTATTTCATGACATGTTATTTCATCACATGAACATAAGTTTTTTATGGTATTATAAACCGTGTTGCCGCAGTGCAGTTGTGCATATTTTCCAGTCGCATTTTTAGATTATCTTAACTAGATTTGGAAGTTACGTTCACTTGCTATACTATGTAACAAGTTTTTAATGCAATAATAGTTGTGGGCGCAAGTTACATTCACAAACTGATCATATTTTTTGTATTAATTCAACATCGTTTGTATAAAATTATAAAAAAACAACTTATCGATATATATTATTACTAGTAGCAATATTTGATATTGAATATTCTTTTGTCTATGTTAATATTATTAACTACACGGTCTACTTATTAATTTGAAAGGTCAGTGCCTCATTAAAAGTTTTTATCATTATCCAATGGGGCTGTACTGAATAAATTTAAACATAAGTTAAGTTATTATTACATGTCATGTGTTTTAATTCTCATGAGCATCAACAAGTGTAATACAATGTACAATTTAGTATCACCAACATTTAATAAATAAGCTATGGCGTTGATTTACATAAATCAATATATACTGCCAATCTGAAACATTGATGCGGTTCCATTAAGACGTAATGGTTTGTTTGTAGTTTTAATAATCAAAAAAAATGTTCATGTCTTTTGCGCCCACAATGGCTACTCATTGCTTTCTCTGTGAACATTTATAGCCATCCCGAAGGCTGTGTGTGTCCGCTGAGTGGGATTATCCCCGGCAGTCTCGGTAGAACAACAATTTTGCCGTTGCGATGAGTCTGTAATAAATAAAATGCATATTTGAATAAAAGTAATCACACATAAACAATGCGGTTAACTGGGGTGAATATAGGCCCTTGTTATTTTCAGTACACAGATGATGATAAGTTTATTTTGAGAACATTATGGAGCAGAGCTCAGCACAATCCACTCCTGATTTGTGGGTTAGGGGTTTGAATCTGGCAGATGTGTAAAATTTAATCATTTTTTAAACAATATACTTGTCATTTGAATACTGGGCACGGTCTAAGGATTGCAATCTTGGAGTAAATTAAAAATCCTATGGTTGAAATATTTTGGATCATAAGATTCGAAAAATAAACAAAAGTACACCCGGTTTTTTTTTGCACGGTTCTGAAATAACACAGTTTAAAAAAAGTACCGATTATTTTTTATTTACACTGATTTTTTTGCTTTGACACGGTTTAAGAAAACTAAAAAGAATAAAACTACGTATGTATGAACATATTTATCAAAAAATTGCGTTGCAATGGACCGCATGCCACTGGTGCATACATATGTTGTCACCGGATGCCGCCCAGATGTATATACATACATACATACATGGCGCCACTAGTCAGTCACTTTGGGTTCGATACAAGAGACCCGCCGCGTGCTTCGGCATCAGTGTCATTAAATATTTCCAGCGATGAGAGTGATTTTTCGCCAGCGAAAAACAGCAGTCAATGGGCACGTTTATTGTCAAGTAGCGAAACTGAATGAATATACATATTTCTCTTTGCTAAATTTAAATCGAAACTATGTATTTTATGTATAAATATTAAATACATTCGATTTATTTTGAGTTCAGGAATCTCGTATTTTGAGTTGATTTTAAGTAATGGAACCTATCTACCATTTTTGTATAGGCACATTATCTTTTTTTACACGGTTTTTTTTTTGCACGGTAGTCTTTGGAACGTATCCTCCGTTGAAAAAGAGCATCGGGTGTGTATGATAGAAATTATCTAAGTAATATATTGCGATTGCCACAAAAATGAGGCTTGTGAAAACATTAGTGTCCTCTATATTTATATATGGAGTGGAGTCATGGACCCTGAAGGTAAGGGAGTGGAAGGCAATCGATGCCTTTGAGATGTGGTGTTAGCCCCAAATGCTTCATATTTCTTGGACAGAACACAGAACGAACCAGTCAATCATCCAGAGACTGCAGATAAAGGAGGCTCTCAATATGTCTGAAACACATTCTGCAGTTTTTTGGACATATTGTCCGACGCGGACCGGACAACCTGGAGAGACTGGTGGTTTTGGGTGGCCTCCAGGGTAGGCGAAGCAGAGGGAGAGCGTCTGCACGCTGGAGCGACCAACTGAAAGAGCTGACTGGGGGCACCATTCATGCTGCCCTGAGAGACGCGGAAGATCGAGATGGATGGAAAGTCTTGGTCTCGCACAAAAGATGGCAAAATTAAAAAGGTGGTCACGATCCTCAGCCATATGAGGGTATGACCAAGAAGAAAGAATATATTGTAATCCTTGAAGGTCAAGTCTGGATTTATCTTTATCGGAACCATAAAATATATTAAAATGTGTCTAATTACAAAATTAATTATTTTCAATGAACACTTAAATTAAGTATAATAAAAAATACTTATAAAAAACGCATAAGTTTGTCGTTGAATTTCTGACATTGTTGGCAATAGAGAAAGTGAATGTTAAACGTTGACTGATAATATGACAAAAAAAATCGTTTCCTCTAGGTAATTTATATTTTTATTAGGTCTCGAGGCATCAGCCAATTTGGGGTCCCTAGGCCCTTTTAGTATTCAGTATAGACAAAAATACCTTGTGTGGAGACTCGTCCAACGATGTAAGCAGAGGCTCAAGAGAGCTGCCAGCAGGTTTAGCTTCCGTATGAGTGTGCGTGTGCGATCTTCGAGTCTCAGACCCCGCCCCGGCACCCACACTTTCTTCGGTAGTAGACGGAGTCATTCCCGTCCCATCTAAAACATGGTTTATTTCACATTAGCTAATCGTATGTATTTATTATGTATAAAGCTTATTTGTAAATGAAAAGTGCTATATGATTAGTATTGGAAAGAGTTCTTTGAGAAGAGAGAGATTTGGCATATCATTCAGTTTTTTATACTGGAATGAGCATAGTTCCAAATTCAAACAACGGACAATTTGTGTTGGTAAATCTAATCACAAAAAATTACAATACTGCGTGAAGCACAAAAGCTAATTAATTTGTAAGAAACTATAATCGATCCATTATTTTAAATACAACATTTAAAAGGAAATGAAGCATTTAGGTATTGATTCTACTTGATTATAAAATGAAATAAAGAAATAATAAAAATATTAAATATTGAATACATAATATGACATCATGATACCGCCTAAGCCATGGCATCCTCAGAGGATCCAAGGCCATGAGGCCTGAATCATCATTGGGCTGATTCATGCAAGCATGAACAGATCGACTGCGAGGCAAATTTCTAGCCCGTAAGCTTAGATGTATGAAAATTTATAGTCACCCTTTTGCAAGTTCTACAAAATTTAATGAAATCATTCTAGCCCTTAATGTATGTAAAATCCTGCATTTTCTTTATACCTACATTAATTCTAGAAGCAAGCAAAGTAAAACCTAGCGCCATTTTAAATTTAATTAGGTATCTTTTTATTTTTAATATTTTCTACGCTGTACTACTTGACTGTAAATGTATTCCGACAAATAAACGCCCTGTTTTCGCCTATAATTCCGCGTTGTCAATCAACATAAGCATGTCCCCGAAAGAAGCCAGCAGACGATATCACCATGACATTACATCATCATCAGGGGGGTCCAGCGCATCATCTTACACCCCCCCCCCCTTTCGGGGGTGACATTCATCATACAGCGAGTTCTCATTATCCGAGTTACGAATTTGCAGGAAGATGCAAAAAAACTATAAAAACACATAAAAAATACAAGCGCAATAGCTCTCAGTCGTCAACTGTCATTTTCAATCCCACACTCCAATGCTATTTCTGTCTTGCTCACATGTCTTTTTCTTCTCTAAGCCAGTCCCAATTAAACCCATTTACTGAGTAATTTTGGTCCCCGATTTAAGTGGATTCACTATAGTAGGTATTTTTTTGGTCCCAATTACCCTCTTATAATGAGGACCCCTGTATTTAAATAGTATTATTGTCATTGACGTCCACGATAGCCACATGGTAACGTGTCGGTTAATAATATTGTGGGTCCCGTGTTCTATGTTCTCTGTTCATGGGTTTAGTAAATTGATAATATTGTACCCAGAGTAAGGACTTATTAGGTTGAGGGTATTTCTCGTAACAACAACAATCTGTTAATTCAACTTATACTCTGTCTACTCGTCTGTATAATATGATTCTCTTAGGATTGAACACGGTGATGTAATGTTTGCAATATAAATTACTGTCATATTTCAAGTCAGTTATTGTATTTTGAGACTCTATACATTTGCATTTCTTTAACATTTTACATTTACCCACAGTAGCCGAGTTGGTAGAGCGACTGTTTATGACAACGAGGGTCACTGGTATGATCCCGCGATTAGAAAAACTGTATGTGTATTTATTTTAGAGCAAAGACTCAGCGGGCCAACAAACATTCTTCGTGAAAACCTGTTGATATAACCTACACTCTGTGAAGGTTCATGTGTTCCGCTTAAGAGCGAAAATGGTAATTTACATTTACACACAATTTTATATTACCTGTTTAAATGTTATAATGATTTTACTTGCATTGGAGACATCTACTGACAGAATTAAGAAATATACAGTTAAATACTATTTACTGAAAAAAATACATTTGACACAACATAACAAGAGGAAATAATATAAATTGTTTTATAAAATACAGATTGTTATGTGATGATTGTCACAGTACCACCAGCGAATGTGGAATTATTAAATTATTATTTCATACAATATTTTCAGATACATCGTTATATAAACTAGAGACTAATTGAGGCGTAGAGTTACAAAACCCGCTCTAGAGACTTTTTTGAGTTTTGAGTAAATGACGAAAAACTGTTTTGAGCATATTATGATGATTTAAGTGTAATTTTAGATGTTATATTTCTTCCGTTACATACTGAAAAGTATAATAAATTGTCAAATCCAACGTATAAGCTGTATTTATTCAAATAAATGCATTTTAATTATCCCAAGAGCGGTCTTTGTCAGTCTCTACCTGACAGAGCGGCGTTCGACGCGGAATTTTTTAAAAGGAGCGGTGTTTGTCGCACAGTGGTACATTGTTGACAGGAGATGATAGTTCAGTAGCGGTCCGTATTTATTATAATTATGTAATATATTTTCGAATTTACTTTGTCTAAAAAATATTTTTATATAGTGCTATGTACTTGTCTTAAAAATATTTTTTTTTAATTAAAAAAAATAGTTATTTAGTTGAATAGTACCTACTTTTTACTATGTCAAATTGCCTTTGTGAAACTTTTTAATTTTAATATGTTAATGTCATGTACTTATTTTTATTCTATAACAAACAATTTTTTTTTTTTTAAAAAATGTTACTTTTCATGGAAACAATTAGTTATTACCTACATACCATGCAAATTATTTGTTTATTAGGTAACTAATCTTTTATAATTATATAAGTGCCCTAATAATTCTTAATAATTTTAATATTAATGACCATATTTTGAATCAGAAAGATATTTTTAAACCCTTAAAAGGTAATTATAAGATAATTTGAAATAACAATAACGTATTTTTTAATAATATCAATAGCATAAATAAAAAAAACCCAGCGGACTTAAGTACAGGCTTTTACCTAACTAATCCCTGTATTACCTGTGTCCCCAAATTCCATGTCTGTGGGAAACCCATCATTACCTACCAACCTATTTATTAAATGTAAAAATAAAATAATAATATTTTTAAGCTATATTATTCATAATCTACTTAGGTATATTAGATATTTTATAGCATTTAATTCAGAAAACCAAAGCTGATAAACAAAAGTAGCGAAGTATGAGCTTACTTATTTTCCCATATAAATATTTATTACCTATATTCTGTTGTTCCTGCTCCGTTTCATATACCTACAAATAATAGTGATAACGTGGAATTTCTGAAATTTATTGCAAAAACGCATTATAAAAGTAACGGTATTTCTACAAGATAGCACAGCATTGTTAACTATGTGTCGTTATTACAACTAAACTAATCTACAAATTTATAAACATATTTGAATTAAAATTCATTATCGCTCATATTAACGAATGATACAATTTTATGACGTAGAATATTACATAGAATATTAAGTATAAATGACAACAAAAAATACACGTAAAACTAGAAAATAATATGAGCCACCACTGGGTTATTCATAACAATACAGCAAAATATAGTCAATTTTTAAATACGTTTATTGGCGTAACAGGCTACATTTCCAAGCAGCTGGATTTTTAAAACGCTTCCTTGATTGTTCTTGTTGAGATTCCGTCACACTAACTATTGATACATTCATTATTAAAAGTAAAAAATAGTAAAATAATTGAAGCAAAATTATGAAGCGCACGAGAAAACGGTTTGACGGTTTGTATGGAGATTAAAGGATTCGTGAAGAGTCATTATTTAAATCGCGGCTTCTGATTGGCCGGTTACGCAGAGAGGGTTTTAGTAGAACAAATTTATTTTAAGAGCGGGTTTAGTCAGTCTCCTCGATATTTATTTAGATTTTTTGAAGAAACAGAGAGGAATTTAAAACTCTCATCTAGAACAGAAGATAGGTCTTACGAAAGAGCTCCTGCGTACATTCATAACTATTTTTTTTGAAAAATCGCCCAGAGCGGGTTTTTTCACTCTACGCCTCAATTAATATATTAATTATTATAAAACAATCCCAAAATTACTACAAGACATAGTTGCCATAATAGGTAGTTTGAATAGATATAGATAAAAATGATTTTAAGATAAAAAATCTTTTGCCAGAAAGATCAATGTTTTTTTGTATTATTTTTATTTATAAAAAGATAATAAGTACATGATTATTATTAGGATTAATGTACAAAATGTTCACTTTGGAGGAGACAATTTATGAAATGTTGAAAAATGAAGCATGTATGTAACAATAAATAACAAACTACAATGATTAAATGAATGCTCATCTTATGACATTTTTTTAAAATGGTAAATTTACCTTTGAATTTATTTTTTATTTTTTGGATAGGTACTGATGTACCTATTGGTTACTTAAAACTTACATGTCCTGTGATTCCGTCACTAAATGTCTCTAATACCTATTACACTCCCCATGACATTAGCAGTGACAGGCAGCTATATATGGTCTGGTTGAATAGTGCTGGATGAAGCGCACCTGTAGTAATTCTGGTAAGCCATCCCACTATCCCAGTAGAAGTAAGATTATTACTATGTGCCACACATGCAAAAATTAGTATGTAACTAAAGCAGAAAAAGGTTTACCCGTATGCCTCATAGTTTCTGTGGAGTCTTTGCATTGTGTAAGGTGTGCAGGGTGTGTCGAGTGGACAACGTCTGCCACCCTGATTGGGACACTGCATGCTCGCTTAAGAATCTACGGCAGAAAATAAAATGTCACTTTATTTGACTCAGTGGTGTGCAGTGCGCTATGAAATAATATCAAATCCAATCATCATAATTTAAATTAAATTAGCTTTAGTCTGCTTAAATAAACTGTAACTCATTGATATTAATGGACTTTAATAGCTCAACTCATTTTTTTATTGATATTAGTCAGTGATATTAAAATAATTGAAATGTAAGGGGGTAAAGCAAAAGCATGAAAAATATACAAAAATAAAGACTACTGTCCATGAGCTCTATTATAGATATATTAATAATGGAATTTGATGTAGATACTAGGTTCATATCATTAAACCTGAATTGAACAAATCACATCGAACTGTTGGATTTATTGGATTTGGGACCGTTTGGTAGAATGTCAACGGAAACGCTTTTCTGACGTTTGATAGATCGTCATTAGTCTATGAACCGTCCGAATTGGTTTGACGTTTTATGTCAAACCATTTCTGATGGTCCGAGAACGGTTTGATTTTCAATGATACACTGAACCAAACGTCAAATCTCAAACAATGTATTTTCTACTCATACAATTTGTATGTATATTGTCTATGGTTTAGTTTGATTTGTTTGATTCAGGTTGAATGATACGAACCTACTATAT
Source organism: Rhyacophila brunnea (assembly GCF_057557595.1). NCBI lineage: Eukaryota > Metazoa > Arthropoda > Insecta > Trichoptera > Rhyacophilidae > Rhyacophila > Rhyacophila brunnea. The sequence continues at coordinate 29,453,958 of NW_028233350.1, forward strand.
CCAAACTAATCATAGTTTCTTATCATTATTAACTGGGACAATAACTTTAACCCATTTTACAAATTTAATTCAATCTCTTGGGCTGATAACAAAACATTAGGTAGCCAATGTTATAATGGATTAGTTTCGCTATTTATAGCAGACTAAAAAAGTGATCACAATGAGTAGATATTAATCTATAATGTTGCCATTCTTTACAGCGAGAAATTCCTGGATTTTTATAATATATTATAATTCTTTTCTTTTGCGGAGGATGACAGATTATTTTCACTCTCCCCTCGCCCGTAAGAAATGAAAATAAATAATTCTTTTTTTAAATATTGTGTGGACATGGTTTACATTGGTTTACATGTAAAGCAGTGAGTGATAAATAACACAGCTAATTTTTTTTAGCATATTTTACGAGTAAACCTAGTGCAGTCTACAAGATAGCTGTTGTTTTGAGACTGAAATAGAAAGCAATAATGGTATATAATAGTACAGAACATAGAATAATATCTTCATGGAATATTACTCAATCTACCCTTTTGTTTAAACTTTTAATGAATATCTTTTTGATAAGCATCATCTTTTGATGTTTTTAATGACATTCAAAAATGCTATAGAATAATGCGATTAAATATAATAAAAAGTTAATGTTTGTTGATATGTATTTACCTTTTTACTAGGTTGTGGAACGTTGGGTGCAGGATCTGGACTAGCATTTCGTGAATCTGAAAATTTCTTTCGTTTTTTCTTCAGAGCCACCAATGCACTTATACCTAAAACACATAATATGTATAGGAAATTAACAAGTTTGTTTAAGTAAAACCTTCTTTCATGCAGACGCTATGCTTGTCATAGTTCATACACAAAGTGGTTACTTTCCAATTCAGTTTTTCATTCATCTATTCTTCTGTGTTCTTTTGGATTGCTCGACATTATGGCGCCTGTACACGTGCATGGATTTACTTGCACCAATAGTGTATATTTTAAATCACGATAATAACTATTTACACGTAAAAGTGCTAATAGTAATAAGTGTAAATGGAACAACACCGCTCTTTATATAAATTTTCTTTATATATAAAAGGGAAGCTAAAATAGTGTATTAATTTATAGTACAGCTTATTTGTAAAATTGTAAAATTATTAAGTTTTTTCTCCTTCCTGAATATTTGTCCAAATGGAGTTAGCCAGTTGTCTCTATTTTTTTATTAAGTTAGGAACCAAGATGAGATGAATCGTCCAAAAGCCCGAGTCTCCATTTTAAAAACAGTACAACCAGTATATTTTTTGACGTAGAAGACGTAATTAATTCATCAGAAGTTTTAAAAGGCGGTTCGACACAGTTCGAACCAGTAACAAAATTATTAAATTATAACAAAATCATAAAATGATATGTATAAATAAGAACAACCTGCTACTATTACCATTCAAACAGACACGTACTTGTATAAACGACTACTATTTTTATGTATCATTATTGTCATCTTCAATATTGATAATTATTTTTAGTTGCTGATACTTGCTCGTTGATATATTTACTAGTTGGAATCTATAGTTTTTATTTATTTTTTTATCATAGGGGGCCTAAAAATCAGTCAGAGTGTCAGACCTCTACGTCCTTAAACCCGCCACCGAGTACAACCCCATGTGTAGAGTTCAGTGTCTGCTATGAATTAGAAATAAAGTATGAGCTTTTTTCATACCATGGGAGTGGTGACGGTGCTCGGTGACTGTCCCGGGGTCGAATTTGGTTTTGGGAGGCTGAGGTCTCTCCAGGCTGCGGTTGGAGTCGCTCGGAGAGTCCGTGTTGTCACTCGGCGGGCTGTTGGAATGGCTGTGTGATGAGTTTTGTCTGCAATGAGAGTTGCAAACTGAATCTTCTGATCTGTAAACCGAAAAAAACGTCATGTCAAGACATATTATCTACGGTACGCACTTAGAGTTTAGTAGCTCTGAGATAGATATAATATTGTCTTTGAGATATTTGTTTCAGTAATTGTGTGATTTTTAATTGTACTGTCTTTTCTCCGATAAAATAACAATGTACTATAGTTGAAAATATATTTATCTTGAGTAAAGTAACACAGACTTTTATGAGTTGTGATTAATTCAAACATGTCACTAACTTATATTCATTTTTGTTCAGGCAGTCTAACGGCTCGTCTTACGTGAGCGACGTCGGCGAAGCGATGAGCGGCGCGCGCAACTCAAACTTGTAACCGTTTAAACGTACAACCAAAAAAGACTGTTTACGAACATTTTCACACACGGTTATACGTTTGACTTGTGCTGCTGATCAACGCTTCGCGCGACTTCGCCCACGTAAAACGCCCCGTTATAAAAATTATCGATAATGGAAAAAAAAATTACTTTTTATAGGTAGGTATGTAATATTATCCCCATAATATTATATTTTAATGTGTTTATATTACAACTAACCGTGACAATAAGCAATACTAGTTATTTTGGTGACTTATAGTTTTTTTAATTATTCACTGACATATTTTATAGACATGCGATAATTATTGACATATCATATTGACACATTCTTGAAATATTACGATAGCGTTCAATGGGTAAAATTATAGTGAAATAAAAATATCAATGATTAAAAATAAATGTTCTCTTCTAAATACCAGTAAAGTTAATTTGTTATGAAGCTTACCAGCCACACAAATAATCATTTAAGAGTCTTTATATAGTTTGAATTTAAAAAGAAATCAGGCAAAGAAATTCCTTTTTTAAGAGACAAACTGTCATTTTTGCTGTCAATTTTAGTTGAATTATAGTACCTATTATCATTTTTGGTATTCGGGTTAAAACCATGTATTCTTCCTTATTCTTCCTTTTGAGAAGTTTTGAGTGTGTTGCAGAAGCCAGTCTCAATTTAGACATTTATATCTTTCGAGGAAGGAAGGAGAAGTAGAATAGACAGTCCAGATACCAAAGAAGATAGTAAATAACGTCAAGCAATATTATTTATAAGTACCTACTTATAATTTAATGATATCTTAATGTAAACTTACCTTGTATCAAAATTAATATAATAAATTGTATGAAACTCCTTGTTTTAAGTTTGTTTAACTATTGTTAATTATTTTTCTGTAACATGCAGTGCTATTGGGGTAAAAGGGATGGATAAATGAGATCATTCATAAACATGCATCTTAATACTAAGTACCTATGTCAAGATATTTTGCAAACTAATTTTCACGTAATTTTCGATATTACGTGTTTGTACTCGATCCGAATTAGGAAGGCATATAGGTGGGATATACATGCTGTCCTGCTTAGAGATTTCTCTCGCGTAGTGGCCAATAGAATTTTGCACAGTACCACATGGTACCTAATATCAACATTTGTCAATACGGTTTAATAGGTTTTAGGTTAGAAAATTGGTTAATGTCAAAATGAGTCTCGCTCGGTGTAGTTCGTTTTTTTACCGGCAGGTTCGCTACTTTCGTTCTACTGCACAAGAGCAGATATTGCATGGTCCAATTGTCACGTGAATATTCAAAAGCTTCTGAACTTTTTTGATTCATGCATGCAATCTTGCATGTTAATACGTGTTTAAACGTGCATTTTTGGTTATGGCTGCGGTAATATGTACTGTCAGCAGTAAATCCATGCACGTGTAAACACAGTCTATATTTTTGAATTTGCGCTGCTGCTGATAATGAAAGTCATTACAGGATTTCATGTTTTTTAAGTTACATGATTAATTGACTTATGTATGCTACATACATCATGGATACGTATACTGTTACACACCTCAAAAGAGAAGGACAGCATGTCTGATTTAGCTATCTGACTTCTTACAGCAGATAGACTATGATTTATATTTTTTTTGTACAGAGAATTTTTACAGCATGTTCACACTACATGGTCAATTATTATTTTCAGGTCTATAATTTTATATTGATGTTAAATGGTATATTTTTGTATTGTAATTCTGTGAGTTTCGCTGCTTGCTAAGATTTGTGCAATGTTTTAGAGATCAATATTTTTTTTATGCAACAATAATGTTTATACACTTTTTTTGACCATGTCCGATCCTAATAAGATTATATGGGTCTCAGCGGAGTGGAAGTTTGTATAAACAGATTTTTGTTTTTATGAGAAATGGATTTTAGCCACTTGCACAACCTAATAATATGTTCAAGCTCTGACTCCAAACACAAATTGAAAAAAAAATGTATATTTTCCAGACCTGGGACCCACGACATTATAAACCGATGCTATCGTGGGCGTCATAATTATACAATACTATCTTTGAACTTTGGGGAGGTCTATAATATGCTCTGTTCCGGAGCAAACATAGTAATTTTCCGATAAATAACATGATAAATGTCTTTAGCTAATGTGTGGTTGGCTCCAGGTTAATTAGTACAAAGCTCATCTGTTCCTAATACAGTGCATAGACGTATCATTATGCTTTAACAATACGTAGATGATACTCACATAATGCTTAAAACCGGAAAGCATCGCAAGGATTGATACATCGTCCAGAGCCGGCCAATGTGTATACATTTATAATTAATATTAAACAATAACTGATGGATACTATCTACTCTACTCTATAAATAATTCATGTTAAATTGAATATGTATGGCTCCATGTTTGAACTTACCAAATCAGCAAAATAAAATGAGCACCACGTGCGCCTGTAATATTTATACTTACTACCATTGGTCTGCGGAGGAAACCGGTGACCATCAATTGATTAGTATTTATAGTTAGGTCACGTTAGGTTAGGTTAGTTTTAATTTTGTAAGGTTATGTTACGTGCTGTTTGAGATGTGTCAGAATGTAATGTGGTTGGTTTTTGAGCGATTGCAGTCATGAAGTGTGTCATAATATGCAAGTTAAGTTTAGTGCATTATGCATAATATTGAGCACCGGCCGGAGGTATATGTATAATGGAGTTGGGACGAACACACACCTGCTCCTGCCGATCAGCCGGCTTACTCTCCCCACCTTGGCCGCCTCTATAAGAGTTCCCCATCTCCGCTTGTGCGACGACGATCGCTTCACATGAAATCTAATTTCAACCACATTGTGTTATTTTTCAACCACCACACTGGCTTTAGACTATTTTGTGCTATGGATAAAAAAGGATAAAAGTGTGGCAGTGACGTAAACCTGTCGCTGGCGAAAAATATGGAATAAAAAAAGGGAGAAAAAACATTTAATATGCAGCATACCCGCAAAACTCAATGAATGGAGCATAATACCATTAAACGACATTGGTAATATAGTGGCCTAACTTCAAAAAGTTTGCTTTGAGATAAAGGTTATGCTAAAATATTTTATATCTGACTATTCTTAAGTGAATTGAAACTGCTGTCTACCTTACTTTTATATTAATGGCTTTTAAGTAATTACTGCTGCCAAAAGTTGGTAAGTCGATAATTATTTATCTATTTAGACCTAACAACGGATTATGTGTCTATATAGGTATATTATTATGTATGCTAGAAAAAAAATTCAAAGTCATCGATATATTATAGAACATCACATAAAGCACAGGAAATTAGCATTATGCCTGATTTTAAAAGGCATGTCAAACTTTCAAATTGCAATATTCCATAACATGATTACGAGACTTATTAACTTTTGGCAGTAACACCATGTATTATGTTATACTTCATCATAAAAATGTATTATTATTGTGTAAGTCATTGGATATATATTTTTCTTCGTGAGAAGAATAACCTGGGGTGAGTCCTGACGTCTTCACGGCACATCATGTTCATATCAAAGTGACCATTTTCCAATTCAGTACACCAGGCATACAGTATTTTCCTGTAGTAGTTATAGAGAATTTTTGACCTTACTCTTCTTGGATTGCTCGATATTATTTTCTTTGTTAGTTCATTGTCGTTCACACAGAACATATTATCAGGTTGCCAACCATACTATAATAATTATAGTACAATATACTATATATTTGACCCCGAGAAAACTGTAAAATACATAGGTAAGTAATTTTTAAAGACGAAAAATGTTCCACTACTATAATTTTTTTCAGAAATACTATAATCAGCATATAAAAAGATGGCAACACCGATATCAGCTAACCAGCGCAGTTTCCCAATCTTGATTGTTTTACTATAGAGTTCGGCATTGTATTTACTTCAATTATAAAATAATTTTATTGTTGCTATATCTAATTTGCGCCCATAGAAACAAACGGTGGAGAATTTTTCATTCAAAAATGTTTAAAGGTCGTTCGTTTCGTTATTACCAAGTTAGCACAGACTTCCATCGACATATGCAGAACTTGCGTTGATAAACCAGCATATGTCTGTTGATATGATCCACTTTTTGATTATACTTCGAAGAATCTTTATTAAGAGCTGTTACACATGGGTGACTTTAGTTGCCGGCGATTGCAGCAATCCTTTGTTGGCAAATGCTAGAAAATGTGAGTTAGGCCACTGTAGTACTTGCAACTTCAAATATAATTCTTGAATTTCTTCTATGTTATATGACATTTCAATAGGTAATTTTATTAAGAATAATAAAATATTTATCAGTATAACTAAACACGAGTTTTGCAGATAGATATGTTGCACATTTGATGTGCTTTTACGATCAATATTAAAAAAAGAATAATGCTTTTATACTTCAGTAGCAACATCAGTATAAAAAGTAAGTAAAATGTAAAAATGGTTATAAATATTTTGTTAAATAATTAATGTGCGAAAATTGTATGTAGATAAAGAACAAGGGACTTTATGTGGTAGATAATAATTGGGTCCTTATTACATGCCATGATTTAATTATAAATCTGATGTTAAATACTCACTACAATATGATTATTGAAAAATTTGGATCAGTAAAGTAATTCAATTAACACTACTAGTAGGTATGTTATCTATAAGCCTATTGGAAAAAATCTGCCAACTGATTCACACAAAGACCTAATTTGTTTAGAGCACGTTTTGTCAATTCATATGAGATTTTGTTTCATAAAAGTAACAAAACTTTTCAAAACCATGGGTCTTTGTTATTTTTTTTCCATTTTCTACGACAAGACAGACAGTGAATGACACTTGACTATAATTTACGAAGTTTTGATATTTTTAAGTTATTTATTACCTACCTAGAAATGGGATTTTCACTTATAATACGTATTATAAAGAAAAAAAAATCGGTACGTGTACTTATGTACGCGCGTTAGAAGTTATACTTCTTTGGCGTAACAAAACAAAAACAAAACTTGTGATAAACTAGATTCTTTGACTAGCTCTTAATTATCTTGTTAAATTACACACTCAAGAAAAAGGACCGCTTATTTGAAGGCCGTTGATTTATTTCTATACACTTATATTACTAACTGAAATTTAATCGTTTGTTTACGTAAGGAATTGCAAATGGCCGACAATAATAAATTCGCTGCCTAGGCAACGGCACAATTCTAAGCTATAATATTATGCTTTATAATCGTCACAATTGCAGTATCATACTGTGTCGTAAAGGTAGTGCGTTCGGCTGATAACCGAACAATCGGTGGTTCGAATCCAATCAACTTACGTAATACTTACTTAATCAGTACTTACGTCTTTTACATATAATTTAATATATAAAGCAAATTTTCACTTGGGTCTAATTAAAATACTGCACTACCTCTGGATTAATAGCAATCACAGTCTTGTTGTGAACGCACTATTATTGTCTATATCTTTTTGTCATAGTTCACTTGACGTCATTACTGAACAAGGAATGTCTTTATCATTCTATTATAGTTAACACAATTGATTACTGATAACGTACTGAGAATTTAAGAAATTATTATTTTATTGTAACGAAAGTGTCCATCCCAAATCTAGTACATCTAACAAATTTATGACAACATAACCTAATGGATTTCTTTATTAGAATATTATCTAGAAAACGACAGACAATAAAAGGGAAAATACACTAATGTATTGTAACGTGACGTTGTGTTGAAAATACCTAGCCATGTTGAGAGTGAGCCCTCGATGGTATGGGTTGGCCTCGCTGCTCAGGGAGCTCTGCGAGGTGGTCCTCATAGAGTGATGCGGCGCTTTGTGAATGCTGCCCCCGCCTCCGAAGATCCCCGACAGAGTCGATCCGAATACTTCATGATTGTGACCAGACTCTGAGTGCTAGCGAACACAAATTTCGGATAATTAGTTATTTAATTCATTTATAATATAGTGTTTTTTTATTTTCAAACGTTTATTCTTTTTTAAATCTTTTCATAAGGTAACGCTTAATGAAAATTTCCACTCCAAGACGGAGCACGTCGGTATCGGTCCTTGTGTTAGATGCTGGCATATATTTATTGATAAAAAAACATGTGAGTTTGACCAAGATACAGGATTTGAACCTGCAACCTACGAAGCAAACGGTCTAATTTCTACTTCACAGAGGTAATATTACAGTGATTTCTGTAAATTAATTATTATATTGATGGTAAATTGAACATAATAAATTAATAATAGGAACAGTTGATTACAATCTAATTTATTTCTGACTATGTTTTATCCAATCTTTTGAATTCAGAAATGAACATAGACTTATATATTATTTTTAAATGTATTTAGTGAATTTAATTATGTTCGAGACTAGTGTATCGCTATAAAATCTTATAAAGTACAACTTTACTAATATGTACAAAATATGACATAAGTCATATTGCTCAATGAATTAGTATTATTTATATTTACATTGACTAAAATAATGTAGCAGTAACATTATTATATTTGGGTTAACTATTATGAAGTAGTATGTTAGTACGCTATTTATATAATATTTACATAGTCAATAAACTTTGTCCTTTTACGATAATTCTGAAATTCACTTGTAGAAGGTGTATTAAAATTGGTGAGGTTTTCAACACGTGTTGTGTGCAAAAGTGTGATAAATTCTTATTGGTTTAAATAAAATCTTTGTGCAATTTGCAGCAAGCCTTTGTTGCCGTAATTGTGATATAATAAAATAATCTCAACAGTGCTTTAGCGTCAATTATACACCCTTGTAATATAATAACAATTGATTAAGTGCCTCTTTATAATACCATAAAAAATGTTAATAATTAATAGGTAATAATTTAAAAAAAAAGTAGATAAGTACATAAAACTTGTTGTATGTTTATAACTTAAAACCGGTTTTTTTAAAAAATATTTAATTGACACTATCACAGCAAATAATATCATTGCAACTGATTTTTCAAGCTTTGCAAGTTCTTTAATATTTTTCAATACCTACTTTATGTGTTTCCAGAGGCACCTAACGGAAAAATACGAAGCTTGCAATTTGAGACATTTTTTTGATAATTTACGTTTTAAATTGTTTTACAGGCTATCCATAGACTGAATCCGCATTTGCTTTTGAACTGAAACTTATGATTTCTGTTCATGAAAATATATTTTCATGAACAAAAATCATATGATCAGTATGGCACACGGTTCTAAGCTGCATATTATGGTTTCAGTATATGGATGGCCTCTTAATTAATAAATACGTATCTAAAAACATTAAAAAGAAAAATATTCAAAAATAAAGTCAAATTCAAAAAAGGATCCCATCTTATTATTACACATTATTTTGATGGTCATGTTTATTATAAAAATTTAGTTTATCAAACTTTCTTTCTTTCAAGCTACAGCAAAGATTTTTGACTAATTCATAGTTTTAATGTTTTTAAAATTCATATTAAAAAACATTGATTTTTATTTAAAAAAAAAACTTAAAATCCTTTTTATTTATATCAAATCTAATTTCGGTATGGTCATAATAATATGCTTGAATGCAAACACAATTATTGATTGACAGAACATGACAATTTCACCAAGTTTTCTTCAACATTAAAAATCATTCATTAAAATGTTAAAAACTACCTATTAGTATATACATTCACATAAAACTTATGTGAATAGCATAGGAAACAGTGTCTCATATATTCTTATGGTTTATTACTCATTGCCTGTTACATTTATCTAGTTACGTTTTTTGTTTCATGATCTTAGGGGTATATATAAAATAAATAAAAAATATAATGTATTATAGCCTACTTACCAATTAGTACACAACCTAATACCTGACGTGATCTTTGGATAGTGCTAGGAAGCTGTTTATTAGTGAATGTATTCCTAACTAAATAAAAAGAAGATTAATGGTGTGATTATCTACAAAGAAAAATAAATTCAAATAGGTACTTACAATAGAAAAACTTGAGCCAAGACCATTTACTAAAACACTAAATAGTAAGCATTTTCTTAATTTTTCTTCCATAATATTATATACATTGGTTATAAAATATCTTTTGCAGTAGAACCTTGATTGGACTATGATCATTAAACAATATTGTATTATCATCAGAAAAAGACATCTGTACAGTTAAATTTGACACCTGAAGATTTTGATTGATTTTAAACTTGAAGTAAGCATAAAAGTTTCTTAAAATTCTTTTTTAATATTATCCAGAATATGTACCTTCATTCTCAATTAGTCAGGTTAATCAATGTTCTACGTAGCTAGAAAAGCTATCAGGAAGATTTTCAGATGTTAATGCATTATGTATATTGATATATTTTACTATTTTATGGTTTAGTAATGGGCACTTGCAAATATATTATTTTATTGTGTTGTGGTGCTGAGTTCATTGATTACTCTAAATCAATATTAATATCAGGTTTAACGAACGGTTTTTAAGAACAAAACAATTCCTTAATGTTAAATTTTCAATTTTAAGTTATATTTTTATAACCGATCCATCAAGATGGAAGCAATTGAAAATACGTGGTTGATCCGATTATTTAAAACTAATTTATGAATTTTCAAACGTATTATAAGTGCAAAGTGACACAACTCCAATCTGCTTAATTTTCCACCAAATCGGCTGTAATGTTTTAGTTTATTATAATATGTCTGTTATTCACAATAAATCGTAAATTCTGCAGAATAATTTTTATTTATACAGTACAAACTATTTTTTTTATAATAAAATATAACTTTCAAACCTGATAAATCAAGTGAATAGGATTGTGCCACTAATATTTTCTGTAATAAGTCATAATAATATAATAAAATAAATAGATTAAATCGTGCTTGTGAAAAGATAAGTTTGAATTATAAGGGATGAACAGTAGGTGCATTAAAGTGGTGTTTTATTCCCAAAAGCCATTGATTGTTCTGAAATGGTTCCGGTTGCTTGAAAGCCATTGTTAGTGCAGCTCCGCCATGGTGTGGGTAAAAGCATTGCTCCGTGGCAAGGTGTTTCCTGACAAACCTGATGATGTAAAGAGGCAATGAACTCGGCAACAGGGGGGAGGGTTACATTATTGGAGGGCGCTATATTGAAGCCCTTCATCAGGCGCCGCTCCTTTTGCCTATTCTTCTTTCCACCAGAACCTGAAAAAGAGAGTTCTGTATCGGCATTTATATCGGTGTATTAAAAAGGTTCTTAGATCTAAGCATTATTAACACACATAGACAATCAAATTGAAATAATATGTATTATCATTCTATCCATGAACAAATGAAGGTAGGTAGGCGAAAATATCTCAAAATACCATTAATGATAAGCTACCTATATTTTTAATTTAATTTATTCAATTTCACTTCAAAGTATTTTCTGCACGGTGCCAACTTATTAATGTTTGTTTAGTATTTTTGATGTTGTCCAAAATCAGAAAATGGTCCTATTATAATATGTTAGGTATTATATATTATAGGTATTATGTATTATATATTATGTGTCATCAATTCAGATCTTCCGGTGAACGGAGAATATGGAGATCCTCTTCCCGAGGTCACTACCACAGAGGTGGAATATGCTATAATGTGCATGAAGAGTGGGAAAGCCCCGGGAGAAGATGGGCTGACTATCGATGTTCTCAAACGGGCCGGGAGGACGGTGAGCGAAGTGCTCGCACGTCTGTTCACGTCTTGTCTGCACGAAGAGAACATCCCAGAGTCATGGAAAAATGCCTCCATTATTATTCTCCATAAGAAAGGAGACACTGAAGCTCTGAAAAACTATCGACCAATTAGTCTACTGCCAATTCTGTATAAGGTTTGCACGAAAATACTCTCAAACCGTCTCGAAACAGTTCTAGACGAGAACCAAGAGAGCAAGCCGGATTCAGAAGAGGCTAAAGTACTATGGATCATATACAGGTCATCAGGGAAATCATAGAGCGCTACCAGGAATACAAACTGCCATTATATCTTGGTTTTATAGACTATGAAAAGGCGTTTGATTCTATCAAAAAATTCTCAATTATAGACGCCCTTGGCAACCAAGGAATTTCCAGACTTTGCTGACAGTATGTATTATTGTGCAGATTGCAAGATTGCATGCATGAATCAAAAAAGTTCAAAAGTTTTCGAATTTTCACGCGACAATTGGACCGTACAATATCCTATAATAGCACAGTAGAAATATTAGCGAACCTGTAAAAAACGAACTACACCGCGCAGAGATTCATTTTGAGGTTAACCAATTTTAACGATCTGTCAATCATTTCACCTAAACTATTCACCGCTACTCTTGAGGACTTATTTAGGAAACTTGATTGGGAGGAAAAAGGTGTTCCAATTAATGGGGAGCACCTCAGTCACCTGCGCTTAGCAGATGATATTGTTATACTCTCACAAGACCCGAAAGACCTCTTAGGTAGAATGCAAGATCTCGCGGATGTCAGTCAAACGGTTGGTCTAAAGATAAATGTTTCAAAGACAAAAGTGATGAGGAACTGTTTTTCGGACCCTGCGATTATCTGTATTTCTGGCACCCAACTCGAGCAAGTCAGCAGCTACGTCTATCTCGGACAGCAGGTGTCCATAGACGGAAGCATGCACGATGAAATTGCTCGAAGAACAAAGCTGGGATGGCGTGCTTTCGGACGTCTGAATAGTATCTTCAAGAGTGACCTACCATTATCTCTTAAGCGTAGGGTGTTCAACCAATGTGTGCTACCCGTGTTCACGTATGGCTGCGAGACGTGGACCCTCAACACGAGAGATGTCCAAAGGCTAAGAGTCACACAGCGAGGCATGGAGAGGTGTATGTTGGGCATCACGCGAAAGGACCGTAAGAGAAACGAATGGGTTAGGAAGCAGACAAGAGTACGCGATGTAATAGACGTTGCCAAACAGCTGAAATGGAGATGGGCGGGGCACATTGCTCGCCGAAAGGACGGCCGCTGGACAAATGCCGTCATCTAGTGGTACCCAAGGGGCACGAAACGGCCACAGGGTCGCCCTAAAAGCTGCTGGATTGACGAACTGGTAAAGTTCGGCGGCAATACGTGGCAGCGAACAACACAGGATCGAGAGAGTTGGAGAAAGCTTGGGGAGGCCTTCATCCAGCAGTGGAATGACCCCGGCTGATGATGATATCATAATATATAACTAGTGGAAAACCCATGTCCCATTTGCACTTACACACCGATGATATTATTATTATTATTTATTTAATTATTAGATCTATTTTATATCTAAGGGTACTATCTTTGCCTTGCTCGCTTACTTAGCCTTTTACCCCATTTACACATGCATGGATTTACTGCTGACAGTATGTATTATTGTGCAGATTGCAATATTGCATGCATGAATCAAAAAAGTTCAAAAGTTTTCGAATTTTCACGCGACAATTGGACCGTACAATATCCTATAATAGCACAGTAGAAATATTAGCGAACCTGTAAAAAACGAACTACACCGCGCAGAGGTTCATTTTGAGGTTAACCAATTTTATAGTTCTGTCAATCAGTACCGCGTCTCGCTTACTCTTGAACAATGAGATTAGCGAGACTGTCAGCACTTTTACGTGTAAACAGTTATTATCGCGATAGTTTAAAATACACACTATTGGTGTAAGTAAATCCATGCACGTGTACAGGCTCTACTTGGTTTTTATTTTTCGTAATAAATTTTATTTATGCACTCATCATGAACACCTCTGTCCAAATAATATATGGAATACTGCCACAGTTGCTTTAAAGTGGCATATTACACTATTAGAAAAACAGGAATATTAACATTTACATTGTAATCAGTAATAAATAATACATAAATAATAATCTTAGGACTTTAATGTGTTACCCACCATCATATTAACATAATTCATAAGTGCTTTATAATGAAATGCAATGGATACTTGGTCCCACAGTAATTGAAAGAGCATAATACTTCATCCTTGATGGAATCAAAGTCAATCAAATTAGTCAATAGGAAACTTCAACGGATACCATCACGTATGGGATTGATCTGGCGAAAGAAGCTGGTCAATTCAATATATCAATTGTATCATTGTTGTGATATATTAAAGGACCCCAGAATGTTTGAACTGGACTGAGTTGGTAAAGAAAGTGTGCCAAAGTATGAGGATAGATTTCTATCATAGGGCATTCTAGATGAGGGTAACTGGAGTAAATCCATTCAACCTTCCCCATGCCAGATTTCCTCGTTTGTCCTCTAAACAGAAATGAGGTCAATTAAATATTGAGACTGAGAGTATGGATAAAAGATTTGACATTTTCACAAGGAGGAGCGATTTGCAGCTCCGCGATTAATGTAATGTTCAGGATGACATTGTCTATATTATAGGGGTACGGTGACCTAAATTTTGACAACACAGAGAAGAGCTGCAGCTCACAGATGTATTGGAGAATGTCGAGGAACTGCACATTTGAATCCTCACCAGGGAAGAGCTCAGGAGAGTCATAAAATAAATATCCTCAACAGAATTGGAGGGTGGCCCTGAATGTTGGATCCTCACTCAAAAGAAAAGAAGAAAATAAGACAGTGGGTTGCCACCAAAGCCTTGGTATAATTAAGAAAAAGGGTAAATTTTCATTATATTATGATATAAGTATTCATTGAAATGGACTATACTTTGAGTATTATTATGCTTTTGTATAACTAAATAGGAGTGAGTACTCACCGGAACCCGCTCCACTAGCTGTGGAAGTGTTCATGCCGCTGTTCTTGAGGATCTCGACGAGCTCGCAGCGGAAGGCCGAGATGTCCTGCTTGATCTCGTTCACGTCGTCTTCCGTCACGCCCTGCGATTCCGCCTTCCTCTGCTGCACCGTCACGTACCGCCTCACCAGGTTGCGCATTATACTCTGTGGACAATTACAAATGTTTCCTTTCACCCATCAGATTGTCGGTGCACTCCGGCCAAGCGTGTGACAAAAAAACAATTATAAATTCAACTGTGACGGAATCTATTGCATCGAAATTATATTTCAAAGATGAAATTTAATATACTATTGAAAACGAATTATTAATAAATGAATGTATGTGTTCCAAAATAGGCACTAAGCCAATTCATAATATTGGTGTAGTAGAGTTTGACACATCAGCAATAAGTACATGTTTTTTTCTGCAAAAGAAAATAAAAGCTAATGCGTGATTTGGCGTAATACAATAATTAGTATTGAATCTAATGTGTGGAATATTGTTTTGAATGTGGCGATTAAATGAAATTAATAATTATCGCAATATCAATATTATGAAATCATATACACCCGATCCTCTTTTTGCACGGCTTTTTTTGCACGATTTCGAAATAACACGGTTTAAAAAAAGTACCGATAATTTTTTATTTACACTGATTTTTTTTTGCTTAACAGGGTTTAAAAAAAACTAAAAAGAATAAAAATACATATGTATGTATGTACTTATTTTATCAAAAAATTGTGTCGCAATGGACCGCACGCCACTGGTGCATACATATGTTGTCACCGGATGCCGCCTAGACATACATACGTACATACATGGCGCCACTAGTCAGTTAATTCGGGTTCAATACAAAACACGTGCTTCGTCGTCAATGTCATTAAATATTTCCAGCGATGAGTGATTTATAGCCAGCGAAAAACAGCAGTAAACGGGTACGTTTATTGTCAAGAAGCGGCATTGAATGAATATATTTCTCTATGCTAATCAAAAACTATGTATTTTAATGCATAAATAATAAATAAATTCGATATATTTTTGAGTTCAAGAATTTCATATTTTGAGTTGATTTTAAGTTATGGAACCTATCTACCATTTTTGTATGGGCATCTTAACTTTTTTTACACGGTTTTGTTTTGCACGGTAGTCTTTGGAAGGTATCCCCCGTGCAAAAAGAGGATCGGGTGTATTATGGATTTGTGCCACTATTATTAGTCAGATTCAACTTGTAGAGACAGTTTTTCCTACCTATGCATAATTACATGTTGATTTTATAAAAATAAATAACATATTCCGTAATAATATAATCTATTACTATTCTTTGCCTCTTGTTTAATTTTGATATTACAACTTTACTGAATGATAATATATTTTTTAATAATAATGAAATTGTGTAGATGCCTACCTATAGTTTTATTTGTTATTTTATAGTATTTGAAGAGATGTATATGTAAACCTTTTTATTTTGTTTAGTAATGTTTCAGTAAAAATGATATTTTCAAAAGTTATTTTTATATATAGGAATATATTGAATACATCATAACATTTTATATTATATAAAATTATAACCATTTTATAATGCGATTCATATAGGAATTATTTTGTTCAGATTGGCAAAAACGGTTTCACTATTACACAATTAACCAATATTTATAATCGTGTTAACATATTATTATTTCCTCACTATTTCTAAGGTTAATCTAATTTGTTTTAGGTTATCTATCTAATAAAAACTATTCATTAATTAAACATACAATAAAGTAACATTATTCCTCTGAAGGCAAAATTTAATAATAATGCCTTAACAAGACTTATTTAATTAAATTATTATTAGTTAAAATTAGTGCACTCTATGGGTTTTCCTAAATACATAACTATGGATTTTGGACAAACTAAAATATGTTATAAGTAAAAATAATTAAAATAACTACATTTAATAATGCAACATAATATAAAGCAGAGAAATAGCACTTAAATAAAATAAAAACAAATATAATTAATATTAATGCACATAACTGTTTTGTGGTTGTCTTCATAGCCAATTCGAAAATAATAATTGTTTTAATTTATCAGAAATATTGGTTATATTCTTGTGGAAGTGGCAGGCCGAATGGAAAATAATGCGGAATATCATACTAATATTTCAATGACTTATAAAAACACTGCTAAGAAATAAAAGTGTGATTGAAAGTAATGATTCTGTAGGCACGAGTTGAGAAATTTGTACGTATGCAGTTTGCTGTATCACACTTCACCGTGAAATGTTGTATCGGAAATATATGGTTGGATATTAAAGACTGTCCAACCTCTTTGGGTCGTATAGTACTGAGATAGAATTCATGTCTAAATAAAACATGGTTCTTGTCGGTTTACAGGAAGCCAGCGGCAATTTTTTTTTGAAAATAGCCGATATACTGGATTATTTGTTAGATTAGGTTAAGTTAGGTTAGGTTAGGTTAGGTTTTAATTCTTGAATTCATTAATTTTGTCAAAATCGGCTGTATAGAGATGAAATTTACATGTAATCACAAGTACCATACTGTAATGACTAGTTAGATTAAAATAATGAAGAATTTGGATTCAATGTTTCAAACGTAGAATGTATTAAAAATTTTAAATAAATCAAATAGTATGTAATACTATTTCAATAAAATACGTAGGTACTGAGAATTAAAAATAAAATATATTGTCATTTACGTTAATATAAAAAGAAAATTTGGCATCCTGCCACATTAAATGGAAACTGAGAGTCCTTCAAGAAATAAGAATTTAAAATCAATCAAGGAAAACTAATATCATCTGTTTTTCACACTTCATCATTATGATAGAACATTTTTATTTAAAAATTTTGGTTTCACTGTGCCAATAAATTATTTCTGGTAATGATAATAAAAGCATTATAATAAAATAAACATGTAACTCCTAACAAAGAAATAATTTGCCATTATAAAGATTTTTGTTTAGTTAAATAATTGGTAGCCACAGAAAATAAAAATATTCTATGTTTTGACAGCATTTAAATATGGTAGCTTACGCAAACACGATGGCAAACTGTTTTATGTTTCATTATAACTATTGTATAATGAACCGTTAAATATGATTTGTTGTAATTATTGATTTGAATATTCTGAATAGGTACTGATTCATTGTATAAATAATGTATAACTCATGTTTTATGCTAGTAATACTAATGTATGGTGTTTTTTAAAATCTTAGTGCAGTCCGGTAAATGAACACCAGGGCACTAGGGTGAAGTATGCTACGAATGAATTTGTGAAAATAACAATACGAAACTATTTTAATTATCAGCCTTTCCACTTTCATAATATAGTTAAGCTCTGTCTCCATAGAAGAAGGTTTTCTTCAACGTATATTTTCGTTTAAAATATTTGGACCGGGTTTCGCTCACTGAATAGACATTTTTAAGCTTTCAAAAGGAGACAAACTATCGGCCTAGCCACTAACACATGTATTAATTTATATATTATGACCCAAACGTTTATAGTTTTGTTATTGGCCATTGCTGTTAAGAGTTAAATACGTCAATTACGTTGAATACCACTTACCTGATAGCGGAAATCACGCTCGTTGGCTTGTTTCACCTTCCGCTTAAACAAAAAAATCAAATATACTCTCCGTTTGGTAGAAATCAATCACAACACAGTGTACGGCCTACGAAGGAGTACTAACGACTGTAGGGGTTGATGAAACTTGAAATAAAAAAACGAATTATAGTCCCTATTAATGCATAGTCACTGGTAAGGCCGCACGTAGATGACCAACACTAGATTTTGCAACAACTCGCAGGCCAGCAGGTCTATTCCAACTATGTAACCCCATAACATCCAATAACACCATTTCGTTATATTATTTCCCTAATATGGTATGGGTGTATTCTGTGTGTGAAAAAGGTTATCTGCAGTTATCTAAAAGGCGAATCTTTGGGTTGGTATCTGCGTTTCACCCGATGTTCAAACTCGTGCTGCTTCAGATTTTGAGATGTCAAGTTTGCGTAGTGCGTTGTCATAAATGTTACGATAACATGATAGCTGCCGCCGTTAAAACTGTTATTTTTAACGTTTCATACTAAAGCATCTTTATCACAATTTTGCAGTTATGTATTATGTTGGAATATTCCTCCATGTATTGATTGCAGGGAAGGTCTGGACATGGGGATTTGTTATACCTCATGCCAGCACATAAGGATCAAAATGCACATGAAATGTGAAGTACAAAGTTTGGAGAGATGCACGTGTGTGACCGCAGTCCTTCCTTGCATCGAATTACCATGTCCAGACAATAAATACAACTTGTCGTAAAATCTAATGCCTGTCGTCTGTGTGTGCCGTTATCGGAATTCAGTATGCATGAAATATCTTGCAAACCTATACTCTAAATGCAGTGTCGACACTAAATTCTTGCATTGTCTCTGTAGGTGTAGAGCAGGAGTAATCAACCTTTTTATACCTACCGCCCACTTTTTTTATCTCTGTTATTAGTAAAATTTTATAACCGTCCACTGGTTCCACAGTAATGGTGTAATATAATAATAATTACTTACCAAATACTTCATGTCAGATTTTTGCTAAGTTTGGCAGAATAAATCTTTATAAAACATCTAACTGTAGTTAAATCTATCTTTTTATTTATACTTTGCATACATAGAAGCATGAAGTCTGATGAAATTACATTTAATTAATTACGTAATGTGAACTAAGGGGCGATACAAATAGTATATTTTCTGAAATTTAAATTGTCACTGCGAATTTTATGAAAACATAATGAAAATGTTAAACCCCCCACCGCCCACCATGAAAGCTGGAATGCCCACTAGTGGGCGGTAGGGACCAGGTTGACTACCCCTGGTAGAGCATAGATGTACAAAAGGCTCCGTAAGTGGAGTGAAACAGGAAATGCAAGAAGTTTTTGTGCAGCATTACTGCTACTTATCGGGTACCTACATATTTACCGAATTATACTGTCAAATTTTTATCTTTTTTCTTGAGTACATTTTATATCCATCACTAACGGACGTAAAACCTATGTCGACATCACATTGAGTTCTATGAAGATATGCTATAGGTAGCTAAATCTCACTAGGAAATTATTTTATATTGTGTTTATTTTGTTTTATTTATTTTATATGAAGTCATTTTTATTATAAATATTGTTACTAATTTATTTGTTATCACAATTATCATCAACAAAAGATTTTCATGTACTTAATTGTTAAAATGTAAAAAGAATATCAATATAGGTACTTACGATTTTATTTAAAACAGATTTTTAATAAAAGCGACTTCATATATTTTTTAAATTACAGTATTGTAGTGCTTGCTTAAGTATTATATTCTTCAGTTTACATTATATTTTCAAAAGTTTATTTATCATAAGCATTTTAAGACATCAATTTTACACAAGTGTTAGGATAGTAAACATTCCAAAGTGGAGTTATACATTGGATAGTAAAAAAGATTAAAACATCTGAAAGAAAAATTAATAATATCGTGAACACTTAAAAATTCAACAAATTTAATATGTGCAGTAGTGTTGTAAACATTTCATGCTATATGACAATAATATTCTATCATTTCAAAATCATCCATAATAAAAAAAAAATATGTCAGTGTGCCGATTAAGGGGTGTGCGTAGATTCATCTCAATTTATTATAATCCTAAACAATGTTGTTCTGACCTCTCATCATTATTTGATTTATTACTAAAAAGTCTTTCTATAATATAATAATATTTTATAGAAGTATGACGAGAAGATAATAAATACTATGAAAATTATTCAAACATGCATATTTATAGTTTCAGTTTAACCCTGCGTTAAGAATAATAAATAATTAATTTTGTTGATATACCTTTGGAACCTTACCACAAAAAGAATAATTCCTGGACCTCATGGTACCTCTTAATTTTTAATAAAAAAACACAATAAAAAACATGTAAATATCTTTATCAGTACCTACTTCATTTTAATGTATTATAAATAGAAGAAGATTTGTAACTGTGTGAATCGATCAAGATTAAAAAAAAATATATAACTTGGAAGGAATGTCTCTGAAGTTTTAAATGCAATGCAATGCATTGAGTTTATCAGGATTCTAAAAATATCACACATGTCAAATCTGTCCTCTGATTACAAGCATTAACAGTCATATTTACAAAGCATCAAGATGGTTTATTGTCTGCATTTCCAACAGTAAATAATATTGTCATCGAAATTATTATCTAAGATAAATATTTTTTTGCTGTAATACTTACCGTTGTTGATTCAAAAGAAATCTTTGTTCAATATTATTTACCCTACCCTCTACCGACAGCCACTCTTCTACTGCTAGTAAGTAGACGTAAAAAATATCATTTAACTTATTATTTTATTAACTGAAGCAGTTTACTTGCCATTCGAAATCTGCAATAATAATTTTTTTTTTTTACTTATAATAGTTTTTCAAATTATACTTTTGTGCTTGTCGATGATCGATTATCATCATACGAACGTGCAAATTATTCAGTAAAGTATCTAAAGATCCTTTCACACAATCAGTTCAGTTGTTCATTTAGTCCAGTCATCAGCTATTGCCTTGATGAGACCAACGCTTGAATTTATCCAATCCATCACATTGTTGAATGATTGTACACCAAAAAGGAAGAATAATAATTAAAACCCTGCGAACCAAGTTTATGATTTATGTTACACTTCCATAATTTTATTGAGCCCCTCTCCGGAAAAGTAGTGTTATTCTGAATTCTTCGATTTCAGTTCAAAAACTAAGTAGTATAATATGCTGTGTGTCTCCAAGACTAGCCCTAAAGCCATGTGTTGAGTTTAATATAATAATGATTTTTGGTTGGTATGTAGACTAAAATAATATGATCTGATTAACCTCTGTTTTACACGTTTTTGAGTCGTTTGATGAGGCGGGGTTTTTACGCGCCGGAAAATTATCGCGATGATAAAATTCGCTGCGTGTGAAATGGGGTTTACTGAGAACTAGCGTTATCGCAATTTTGATTTGGTAGCCAGATCAAAATGAATATATTCTTAAGGGGGGACATGCTCGTCGAAGGTCAAAATTGAGTTTTTATTGTATTTTCAAACCATGATCCTGGACACTCCTTAAACGTTGTAGATAATCTATTTATATAATTTTGAAGCCTTATTATCCTTTATAGTTATTTTAAACATTTGATTACTGCATAAAGTATTTTTGTTACATAAAATAGTATTCTTTTAAACCTCTCGCTCTAATGTTTTAGAATATAGTCATATTTCGGTACATAACTGTGCAGTGGTTTTAAGATTTTTTACATTTATTAATTTTTAAACGCATTTATAAAACCATTAGTATAATTTATTACGAGATAATTTTTGTAAAATATTCACGATAAAAAATTATATTGATAATCTCTGTGATCCCAAATTTGACAAGAATTAGGCATTTTATTATTCAAAAAATCGGCAAGATCAACACATTTGAAGATGATTCTAAAGATATTTATTATAAGCTATGTTTTTGACCATTCAAGTGTGATAAACATCTTATGAATAATGATTGCTTTATAATAATTATTGACCTAAGAATAAGGTAGTGTTTTTTTGAAATACGCCATTTCTTTTGTCATTCCCTAGTGGTTAAGCTACAACATACGGCCGTAGCCATAAATTGACAAACTATAATTGAAGTAGAAAATAAAATAATATTGACGCGCGTGTTTGAACATGTACCGTTTAAAAAAAAATTTAAAAAAAATCGGTTAGGTACATGTTCAAACACGCGCGTTAACATAATTTTACTCCATATTTTAATTATAGTTTGTCAATTTATGGCTACGGCCGTATGTTGTAGCGTAACCACTAGGGAATGACAAAAGAAATGGCGTATTTCAAAAAAACACTACCTTATTCTTAGGTCAATAATTATTATAAAGCAATCATTATTCATAAGATGTTTATCACACTTGAATGGTCAAAAACATAGCTTATAATAAATATCTGTAGAATCATCTTCAAATGTGTTGATCTTGCCGATTTTTTGATTAATAATGTCAAATTTGGGATCACAGAGATTATCAATATAATTTTTTATCGTGAATATTTTACAAAAATTATCTCGTAATAAATTATACTAATGGTTTTATAAATGCGTTTAAAAATTAATAAATGTAAAAAATCTTAAAACCACTGCACAGTTATGTACCGAAATATGACTATATTCTAAAACATTAGAGCGAGAGGTTTAAAAGAATACTATTTTATGTAACAAAAATACTTTATGCAGTAATCAAATGTTTAAAATAACTATAAAGGATAATAAGGCTTCAAAATTATATAAATAGATTATCTACAACGTTTAAGGAGTGTCCAGGATCATGGTTTGAAAATACAATAAAAACTCAATTTTGACCTTCGACGAGCATGTCCCCCTTAATTGGTAGGTTGAGATTGAAATATTGTGGCTGCTAGTTTGCTTCCACGTCCTTGTTAATAAGAATATCTAATTAAGATATCTTAATTATTTTAAGTTTAAATATTTAAATTTCATTAAAAAATATAATTAGCATAGTTAAATACATGTAAATCAATATTGAATTGATCGATGAATTGACAATCGGGGAGTCATAAGAAAGAAAATAAAATCTTATTCGTTTTATGTACCTACATAATAATATGCTACAAACTGGAACATTTACATTTTTGGTATTAAATGGTACCTACTCCGTATATTTTCAATCCATGAAATGAACATAGATCATTAATGGTGATTAACTTTAATTATTTTAGAAAAGTAAAATCGTAATTAACCGATAATTGTACTGAAAGGACAATGAACTGATTGTAAAATAGGAATTGAAAGCTATGCAAATATGCGTGATGAGTGAACTGACCCTGATTGTCCTCATATGCTCCTTCTTCGCCCTTGAGTGGCCGCACATCTTGCGCTGGATCCACTGCGACGCGTACCACAAGGACTTGGGGGTGGGGATGATGTTGAAGGGCGGGGGGACGGTGCCACCTTCCTCGAAGTAACTGATCCACAGCTTACTCCTCGCGAATTTCCACTCGATGTCAGCTCTTTCCTGAGGAGTTTTGAGTATTAATTCCAGTTTGTATTATGTTGACAAAAGATAATATCAGCTACAAGATTTTTTTAAAACAAATATATTATTTTAATTCTAATTGATTTATGTGACCCGGGTTTAGCTTTTCGGCATTGTGTGCACTCACCGATGGCAAGGCATACCGACAAAATAGAATAGAACAAAACTTAAATCAATTAGAATATTAAAATTCGAATTCCATCAAGTACCTACCCTTAGTCGATAGTATTAATTTTAGTGAAACTAATTTTAAGTTCAAACGGTGACCAATTTAAAAAAATGGAATTGTGTAATGCTCAAATTATAAACCTATGTTGAACAAAATATTATTTATATTTATATTATTACGGAGAATAAACAAATTTAATATGAAAGTGAGGCTAAAGAAGTACTCCGTGTCAATTTATTTCTATACAAACAGCTGTACAAATAGAGATAGAGAAGCAGTTCGTTGATGCTGTGGAGAAACATGGCACTTAAAACTTGCTGGAACTAATTTCGACTCTGTAGAGTCGAAATGAGATGGCTTCATATGGCAGAACAAAGGTTTCGTCAACATTTTTTATTAGTGTCTTAGTCTGCTGCATAATATGACCGTCAAATAAATTGACCAAAAAACCATTATGATACTTTCTAACCTACACAATTAAAGCACTTCAGGTGACCGTAATGCATTTGCAAAACATATTAACAATTTTTAAACGTTAAAAAATAAACTTAGGTACTTTTCTACAATTTAGAAAAAAAATCTATATTAAATGTGTCTTTTTTGGAAGTCAGATTTTTATTAACAAGTCTGAATATTAAAAATGAACTAACAATATATTTTAATGTTCCTAGAGAGATGCGTATTGCATTTTTTAATTTTAAATGAAAGTTATCAGTAAAATGTATTAAAGTGCAATTTTTATTAGAATCGTTACTTATTGTAGAAGCACCACAAATGCCGGCTTTCATATTTATATACATTTGGATATGATGCGTACATACTTGACAAAAAAGTGGCGCCACTTGTTGGAGTTCGCGCGTATGCTGGCATTTTTTTGAGACGTTTGTGGTGTTTCTAAAAAACGCCAATATGTAAGGATACACATGTCGATCGTATTTGTTTATTTTTTAAATTCTTCTTATTCTTCAAGACGAATAATTTACTGTAATATGTTTTCGAATAAGCATCTTCCTCTTCAAGCGTTATCAGATTTATCAAAAACACACCACCTGCGAAAGTCTTGACATGTGACACGCATAGATAATCATTGATTAAGGACAGATGAAGCGGACCAGTAGTAAGACAGTGCACGGAAACACCATGCCTTCGAAAGCTTGATGGTATTCAGGAAGAATTGCGAGCGCTGGAGACGATAATATTCTAGAAAGAAAGCGGAAAGGGGTGATAACATTACAAAAGACGCCAACCAGCTGCTAAAAATCAGGAACTGGAAAAGACATGCGGAGGATCGTTCCGGCTGGAGGACGGTGGTGGAGGAGGGCCCAGGGCTCGACTTGAGCTGTAGCGCCATTGAAGAAGAAGAAGAAAGCGGAAGACAAGTAGAATAGAGGAGTCTGCTTGACCTAAGATACATCCTGGCTGTGTAGCTACAAAATAAGTCTTTCTTCTCCATTCATACCTAATTATACATTTTATATTTTATACAAAATATTATGAATGTTTGTTTATAAAGCATACCTACTTGTGCACAACATAGAAAGCAGGTAGCTTTTATGTACACAAGTGTGTTTTCCTACCAAATTTCTTGAGTCAATATTTGGCATGTGGAAACGCTATGATATCCAAACATTTTTGTATAATGATGAAAAAACAGATTCAGTGAACTTGCAAACAAAGCTTAAATTTATTCAACTAGAGAGAAGAAATTTTTCAATTCAGCCAGAAAAGTAGGTAAATGTTGGCTTCGCTATTAATCAAAGAAGGCCTTCCTCATCATTCACAATATATGGTGTATGTATATATTATATGAGTATATATAGTATTTTTTCTACATAAAAGATGGGTAGGTAACTGATACTGTCTGTATCTTTTACTAGAAGGTAATATCGGTATTTTTGCTAAAGCAACATTTATAATACGTATGTAGGTATATAATAAATGCATTTAAAAGGTTCGATGTCGCCATTTCTTTTTTCTCGTTTGTGTATTTTTATTTATGCAAACTTTTACATTTCTCATAAAATTTCAGCATAAAAAATGTGATTTCGGTTTTTTTAAACCATTACAGATTTAAGAATAAACCATCTATAAGTAAGTAGGTAATCGACAATTGATGTGGAAGAAGGAGGTAGTCTACCTACCTACACGATTGTCCGATAAAGTGAAGGGCGCTACTGATCTCTCAATGTCTTCATTAATGCGGATGGTAGAACGTAGGGATGATACATAACTAGGACATTTGAAAGGTGGGCGTTGAGGATCATGACGAAACACGACACAATATGTAATTGACCACCCTTATAGTGGTCAGAAAAAAACCCTATAAAATCACTTTGTGATGGAAACATCTACACGAGTATTTCATTTAGATTATCTTAATTTAATGATCGCCTATTAAATACTTTTATAAAGAATTGGTTCAAATGTCGATTAAATCGAAACCAAGAAATCAATTTTATAATTAATAATCGATTTTCATCCCACACTCCTATCTCAAGTACTAATCTATTTGAAGGCGAGTGAGATACACAGGAACAATAACTATTACTTCCTAACATAATTACATAATAAATGTACCTAATTAACAAAGTGAAACGACCTTTCAACCGTTAATTTTTAATTAATTCGTTTAATATATTTTTGACAGGGTTTTCAATTATAATTATACCTACATGTTAAGTCATGTCTAATTAATTATAATTACAAAGTTGGTATCGCTTATAACTTCATACTGCAAAACAATAATTTTGAAGAATAAATCTAAGAAAAAAACGTGATAAGAGTAAATCTTTCTTAGTAGGTTTTGGGGCGAAAATGTTTTGGTCATTAAATAAAAAACAATTATTTTTTGTAGTTTTTAGTAGCTACATAAAGGTACTTATTTGGGATCATGTACAAAAGTGACATGAACGCGAATAATTAATTATTAATAAAAAAAAAATCTACATTGTTGAAGAAAATCTGTATAATGTAAAAAGATAGAGCTTTTTACAAATTAAATTGAAGCATTAAATGCGTTATTAAAGCTAATGAGTAAATTAACTGCAAGATCCTTTTATATTTTCGTTTCATTTGCAGCAACATTTAAATTTTTCCTCTGAGATTTATTTCGTACTTACATAAATTTTACAAACAAAAAAAGCTTTTTAAACAATGGATCATCATTAAATGAACATACGCGTGAATTTGAAAATAATATAAGGTACACACAGAATCATAGCTACAACAATTTTTTTTCAATGGCTACTAATTCAACCATACCAAGAAAGTTACGGAATTGTTGTCAAGGGTTATAATGCAAGAAGTCCCTTTAGGAGTATTATTAGAATTACCGATATGAGCTGATAGGAGTGATTCATCATGGCGATGAGGAGATTCAGCAGAACGACGATGTTGATGACGGAGTACGTGCCGAACATAAGCATGCCCCAGAAGCGGGTGAATATCTTGATGCCGTCTAGTTCGAATGAGTCCAGGTCCACCAGCCCGAACACGGCCCAAAACAGGGTTTGAGAAGTTTCAAACAAACTGTAAAAAACAAAACATATTTATTTGTAACGGAACACCTGATCTATATTATACCATGGATAAAAGAAACAATGCACCAAAATGGTACCTAGATATAATATTATGAACAATTGAAAAATAAAGTGAATAAATTAATACCCCGTTTACACGTGTGTGGATTTACTGGTGACAGTACGTATTATTGTGGCCAGAGCAAGAAAATGCATGTGTAAACACGTATTATCGTGCAGGTTGCAAGATTACATGCACGGATCAGAAAAATTCAGAAGCTTTTGAATTTACACGCGCCTCCGCAGTAGAAAGATAGTAGCGAGCCTCCGGAAAAAATACGAACTACACCGTGCAAAGCATTTTGACGTTTAGAATTTTTCACATCCAGTCAAATAGCACCATAAAATGACAACATCGCGTCTCGCTTACGCTTGAAGCATAATGGGATTGGGGAGACAGTTAGCATTTTTACATGTAAAGAGTTATTATCGCGATAGTTGAATTTACACCTTATTGGAGCCGGTAAATTCATGCACGTGCACAGATGCTATAATGTTTCATATCACGTATATTTAGCATGATTTTTTGTGTCCAACTTTTAACGGGGGTGAAACGTTTAACGAAAAAAAAGACAATTTAACTATGTTATTAGAAGAACAACACTATAAGTCGGAAATAATCGGTGAATTAAATTGAAACTAACATAACAATAATATATTTTAAAATCTCATATATATTATTTACAGAATAACTAGTTATTTTTTGTTGTTGCATGAGTCGAATGGTTACATGTAAATTATACGCATTAAGTTTCGCTCTAGTACAGTTCACCGTTAGTTATTGTCTTACTGGAAAGAGGTGGCTGTATAGCATTGGGATTAAAAACGCAATGATCGTGTAACATTGCAGATACTAATGTTGATATTGTTTGTTATCTATAATATCTGACAAAAACGCTGTCATTATTTTAAGATATTTGATAAATACGACTTGATACTTACAAGCTCTTACCAGAATTTTATATAAATTATACGAAATGATCGTATTTCTAATTTATTTACCTACCTACTTTCTTCTGCCTTTGTATTCCGGTCCTTTTTATTACGTATTTATATATGTGTTATTTAGACACGAACTTGATCTCAATACTATATGGTCATCTATTTTTAATACAATAACTCATGGTAAACTGTAGTACGGCAAACTTCATACGTACAAATTTCTGCACACGGATTTGAATAACTCCGGTTTACCCTATTGTTTCTGATGTAGACGATTTACGCACCCTTTGTTGACTGGTTTATGATGCTTAACCTGTGGTTATTCGACTAACGCAAAACTTAAAAAGTTTTTTTTTTTTTTAATAATTTATATACCTAATACATTTCTTACTTTGCAAATCTTCTCCAAACAGTACATGCGTTTGGATCTGTGGATGTCGTTGTAGAATCGCCCGAATGTTGCGAGCCGGCCGAGGGACACCTTTTCTTTTCCATGTCTGCATAGTACCATAATAGCTGATTTAAACCTGCAAAGAAAATACAAGGAATTACTTACAATATGTTACTAATAGGTTAAGAAAATAGTTAACAACCATTTCTCATAAAAATCTCATTAAAAATATCCGATGTCAAAAGTCCTCAAAGAATAAAATTTAAGACCCAAGGTGAAAAATATCATTTACATTATATTATATTACTTATATTATAATATTATCATACTGAAAAATTTAGCTGTGAATATTAAGTAAGTGCTTTTATTGTTTTATTGCACAGTGGCTAATTATCGATAAAGTATAATATTTTTTAGAAATATATAGGTCAGAACAGCGTTTTTGGCTTCAAATGTATAAACGGTCGTAACTTTCAATTTATAAAATATTCCAACGTATAATGACAAAAGTTAACATTCGACCTTGTACGCCGAACAAATACACTCATGGCCCCAACAAAGGGGGGGCTGGCAGGGCTCTAGTCTGGGGGCCCGGGCTCAGGAAGGGCCCGGCGTGGCGAGTCGACCAGATAAGTGATATAAACACACATTAAAAATTCTCTCTAATATTAAAAGAATGTCGCCTGTCAGTGTTTCAAATTTCGTTTCAAGTTTCAAATTACTTGACCATGTTTTGAGCTATGAGCGTTTGAAATTTGGAATGGTCATATTTTCAATATAAAAAGACATGTAGATAGAACTCCGGCATACTGCTAATTCCCACATTTCACAATAGATGACTCTGAAATGAACGTATATGATAGAATATGGCTAATGGAACCTTTTCACACCAAAAAGTCATTTTAGGCCAAAATGTCAGTTAGAACCTTTTCAAAGTAAGGTAACGCTTTATCTTTAGCGATAGGTATAGAGGCCCGCCAAAGATCCTAGCCTGGGGGCCCGCTTCAGGATGTGGAGGCCATGAATACACTACACATATGTTATGGATGATGTCTGATGTGCCAGATTACTACATTCCACGCCGAAATCTTGCATACGTTTTACGCATTGTTTGATGTTTGAGCGGCAATTATTGTGGTATTTTGTTGGTTAATATATAAAATATAATACATTTTTAAGTATGATACTGTGCGATAAGTCGTCTTTTGGGAGAATTCGGATCCAGTCACCACACTAAGAACGGGTGACTGGTCGATGACCGGTCATCGACCAGTCGTCTTTTGGGAGAATTCAGATCCAGTCACCACGCTGGTCTGGTCTCTGAATCCGTCTACATTCTGTATCAGTTTTACAAGCTTCAGCTTGTCGCGTAGTGTCGTACACGCTCGGAAGTACTTAGGTGCTACGCCGATTCGTAGACCCCTTAAATTCGGACTGTGAACAAGTCGTCATCGGCTATTCGTATAGTCCAGTCATCGACCAGTCTTTTGTGATCAAGACCCCTGCTCTACTACGTAGGCCTTCGATTACGTTTGATAGTCATGACGATGATGATAAGTTACATTAATATTATTGTAGGTAGGTATTACCAAATTTAAGATAAAATAATGGTGAAGAAAATAACATTCTAGGCTTTTATATTTCCATAAAGGTTTTAACATATCAACGCGACGATCAATACCGGCTGGTAATATTATCGGAAAACTGGAAATCCGAAAAGTGACCGCCAAATCCAGACGTTTGGCTATGTTCTCTGTGCGCGGTGTTCGTAATATATTTTTGTGTTTCCCGGCAAACGAAATAATAATATCGAAACGCGGACCCCTTTCATCGCGAAAGGTCGGATCAAAAACCGAAACAGTATGTGATGCAAAAGGGTCGGCGTAACGAGTCCCCAGGGGGCTCACAGAGGATAGACTCCTAAAATCGACCCCGGAGTCAACTTTGAATAATGTAACGCGAAGGTCACTCGTGGATAATATTCGAATAAATATCTCGCGAATGTGAAACTTAAATTTTAACACAGATTGACTAGAACAAGAGAGAGCCCTTTGCAATTTTGCCATACATACACTTCATGGAATTTCAACATTTTTATTGTGGTATACCTACTTGTAACCGTAACCGGAAAAAATATATTTTGTATTTTGGTGGATTGGAATTGAAATATGGTTGCTCACTTATAACCGCTGATTTATAAATCATGCTGACATTGGCGGCTTTAGCTACACGAATAATCCGATTACGATAAGTCCGATACCTATGGCAGGTTTGGAGACCCCATTGCAAAAATGTTTTCTATGCGATAAACCACCGTAAGTGTTAAATATTGTAGCAATAGTTATGTTGCCAAGATTCAAAAAATATTATTTGATTAGTTTTTTTACACTCAAGATTGTGAAAAATACACACATTACACACAAGGGAAACCATCATTGAACGATGAGCTCTCATAACAGATGAATAATATAGAAATATTGCATATGACTTTGTCTAATAATTATTTTTGTTTATGACTTAAAGTGTTTGAAATACAAAGCTTCCGGAATGTCCTCAAATATTACCAAATTTGAATGCACGTTTCTGTAGAGTGACAAACTTTTATGCCTATAAACGTAACTATTGAAAATAACATATTATTTTACATGTGTTTAAGTTTATCCTATATTAATCCATACTCGACTACACCCATAAGGTAACTAACTTCCCATTATTTCAGTATTCTCTGGCTGAGTTGATTTTAAAGTGTATATGAAGTTTCCAAGGCAGTTCAGTTGATAAAACTTAAAAGAATTCCCTGGCTGAGTAATGAAATGAACCGGTAATCAGAGTAATTGTGCAGCCAGAATTAATAATTATTGCCAAGTGATTGGTTTGTGATTTAAAAGTGACTACTGGAAAAACGGTACCTAATTCTGGTCATTGCGCTTGTAATGATGATGATGAAAGGCAATGCATTAGAAAGATAATATAATTCAAAATCATTAAGCGGAATATATTATAATGATCGTTACTCTTGTGGCCGAGTGAATGAATTGCAAAATATCGCGTGACTTGCAAGCTTCGTGTTGCGCGGAGCTTTTATAAGTTCTGTATGCATTACTGTGCTTTTATTATTATGAGGTCAAAGCACTTGCAAATGAACCAAAGCTGTTGTGATAATAAAATTGTTATGCACGTGGAAATATAACTACGGTTTTAATAAAATTGGCTTTCGGTTTACGGCCTGAGAACAAAAGGCAGACAAGTGATTTTATACTGAAACTACAGTATAAAGCTTACATAATATTTTAAAATCAACAAAAAGAACACTATTGTATAAAGGCAATACAATAATATGAGAAAAATAAAATGTCACTGTATTTTTTTTACGCTAAACGTTTTGTATTTAACACAGTGTCGGATTTTAGTGACTTTGAGGCCCGAGCCACTGACAGATTATGACACTCCCCACAATAAACAATAAAATAAAAACTATACATTCCAATTATTAACGTACATAGAAATAGCAACGTATCTCTTCCTTATCCAATTATTATTGAATATGGCTATAATTTTTTGTTGTACAAAAGTTCGTATCTATTTGCAGAGATTAATATGTTATGCTTTTGCACTTCATTTTTAAGAAATGGGCATGTTTTTAGGATTTAGGTATAATTATTTAATGACTGATTTCAACTGTCAAGCTCTGTGAGAAATCGAATACGTCATCTGCGTCAAAGAAAATCACAGTTAATTTAATACATTTATATTTTTTTGTCATTTTAATTCAAAGTGACAACAATATTATTATGTAATGATATTTATTTATATGGATCAAACTAAAATTTATTAATTTCTTCTCCGAAGCTAGGACAATTAAATTGACTTAGAATAACAGAAAATATTGTATACGTTTTCATATCCTGATAAATACCGTAAAAATTTTGATAAATAAATTGCTCATTGACTATTGCTCAGTTGCAAATTAATGTCCTTCTAACGAACAAAACCGTTTCTGATTGTTATGAAATTATGTGGATCAAGTGCCTACTATCTACTATTGTACTTAATTTTAATTAACATAATTTAATCCCTAAAACTATCTAATACAATTTATTTATTTCTTAAAAAAGTATGTACCTATTAATAAAATTATAGTAATATACCAAATTTACATATTTATATTAATGCACATATCAAATTTTTTCATAAAATATAATTTACCCATGATGTTTAATAATAGATCTCAGTTACTCAATAGGGGTAAATTTTCAATGAAAAAAGGCGTTCCATGGTTATAAATTATAAGAGGATATGAATGATGACAATTTCTGCTAAGGTAGTATTAATTTACAAAGTCATGCTCACAAATACACCAACAAACTATTGATTTGTGTATCTAAATTGAATATAAGTCGCCTAATACACACACGAATGATATGACTTGCAACTAAACATAGGAATATTATTGCTGGGAAAGACAGATTTTTTCACTTACCACACGAAAAGGCAAAAAGCACGAGCACGTACAAGAAGAAAAACTTCATGATGTCCATTACCATTCTGGAGAGTGACACTTGCAAAGGTCCGAGGTGGGGGTTCACAGAAAAAATGTAAACCAGCTTTAACGAACTGAAAAAAAAATAGAAAACAACTATGAGTTACATGTAATTTGTACGATGCACTTGGATGAAATTCAATTGGCCAATTAAAGGGTGATTTCGGACTATTCATTAATTTAGCAGAAAGGAGGCTCCACAAACATGGCTGGAGTAACGTCTGTATAATGTTATATTTTTTACTCTACGGGGTTTGAACCCACGACTTTATAATCCGCCACGTTAGAGCTCTGCAACCGCGGGCGCTTTATACGTCAGTTATACGATATTTTATCTCCGTGCGTTATGTTAAACGTGTCAATGGTCATACTACTCATAATTATTATTGTACGACAACATCTTCTTGGCTACGTGAATGAAGGCGCTGTTGTCTTGTAAATGGGAGGAGCTTGTTAGTTCATAATGGAAGTGCGGTTAAAAATGGGAGGAGCATGTTAGTTCACAATTTTAACACATAGCCATGAAGATGTTGTCATAGAGTAGTAGAGGCGGCACACAAATATTTCAGATTGTTGTATTATGCAGATATTTAAATCCAACTTTAATCACTACCATACACCCGCAGTCGATAACGGATAAAACATAACATAATAAAAAAGTAGTAATCTAAGCTCTGTTCTGCGCGAAAGATGCCTGATTTATTATGACAAATATTCAAACCATGTCTCTGAAAAGTCATATGGAGTTTTTGAAAGTGCATTATTATTCCATTGGTGCTTTATTATACCAAAATGTTAATACTTTTAGTCACTACATAATACAATACTGCCAATAGAAGCTGGATAGTGAAAGTACCAGGTATAATATGTATTTTTATTAAATTATCTGAGTCTATGCCCATCAAACCCACGGAATTTGTAAAAAAAGCTTCATTCAATACAAAAATAATGAAATACTTATTTGAGTTTTAGTAGGTAACTATAAATTATATTATATTGAGAAAACGATTAAAGTCTGAATAATTATGACGAAAAAAAATCCATATGAATTTAATATTCTTCTACATCCCAAAACAGGAGTTATCTTCTATAATTTACCTATCTATTTATTTCATCCTAATTCTACTCTATAGTCCAGTGGTGCACAAGCTTTTTGAAAGAAGGGCCAATTTATCCATTTTCTATTTTTTCACGGGCCGCAAAGGTTAAAAGTGTTGAAAAATAATGATATATTATACTAGATGAGATATACATTTTATGTTTTATTTTTAATTTAATAGTTACATAATTTTATCAGCAACACTCTCCACTCCGCATTGCATGCATATTTGCACGATCGATGGAACTTAGTATTTCTGACATTGCATACTGGCAGCAAGCATTTTGACGTCGGGTTTCTTGTTTATAATTTCTATCCTCAGTACAGCACTGAGGTTATCATTGTTCAAACAATTTCTGTGCTGAGACGTGTTTAGTTTTAATAAAGAAAACGCTTGCTCGCAAATGTAGGTGCTTCCAAAAAGATTTGCATAAAGTGCAGCATTATTACGTAGGGCGGGAAACTGCTCTTCAGGAAGATGTTTGTAAAAATTCTGCAGATCGCCTTCCTGATATTTCGATCTCAATTGGTCGTTTTTCTGCAAATCGATCAACTCTAGCTGCAATGATGAATCGGCCTCGTTGATGGATACTGAGAAGGGGTTGGCAAAAATGTCTTACACAAGTATTGGTTACGATTAAAATCACAAAATATCCTTTCAAAAGATTTGTGAATTCGGATGATGTGGCTAGTATACTTCTGGCTGGAATCAATGCCATGTGAGAGAAACATTTCTTTCCAGTGCATAAAGTGGCACAATTTATTTTCTTTCAGCTGTAAATGAAACAATAATTTAAGTTTTTCCTGGAAGGCTGATACATCGTTTGCTAAGTCTTTGCTAAGTTTTCTATTAGTGACGATTCAGATTATATACCGTTGCTACTGCATAGTTTGTTAACATATCGAACACAGATTTTTATCATAATCAATGAAAAATTTGGTGATGAAGTACTTGTTATTTTGGGCCGCGTTTATGCACCAGTGCTATAGTCAATCTACGTCATTCGCAGTCAACCTTTCAGTCACGATTGTAGATTAACAAGTGGTTCATGATGCTTGGGATCTTTGCGTTTAATATTCATTAAATAATATGACTTTGCAACTTACATAATCAATCGATCGTTTGCTATTCATTTAGGACATTTAGGTTATGAAACGCATGGTTCGTCTTTATTCTGCAAGTTCATTTTCCAGGTATGGATTTAAAAAAAATTAATTACTATTTTTTCTCTCAAATACTGTTAATTCCTCTTGTTTTGACTTTACGTCCAAGGCTGTGAAAATAATATGGTTTTGTAGATAAAATGTTTCTTCAGCGCAGTATTTTCGATTCAATCAGTCGCTTACGGGCGTGATATATGAATTTAGCATTAGGTAATCATCCTAATGAAGTATATCGTTCTACCAACTGACATATTTCATTAGATAAATGATATCATCTGTCATAATTATTCTGTATTGCTAATTATTGATTATCATAGCTTTTGCTATAATATTGCGTTCATAACTTACTCTGCGTTAAAATACATGTCTCTAAGTAATATTTAGTGTTTATATAGATTATATAATAATAATTATGAATATGTACTTTAATTACAACTGCTGCGAGTTGCTAGCAGCATTGAATTTATTATTATTCAAAGTTTACGAACAAAATGAATTATTTCGATGGGCGAAATATGCTAGCCACTTAGAGATTTATTTCCAAACGAGATGTGATTATTCCAAACCAGCGATTTCTTCCGCAACTTAGTATACGCCATATGCCTACGTGAATGTACGGGCGTATACTTAGACGGCATTTCAAATAAATAATTTATTAGGGGAATCAGTTGGAATCCATTATCTATTAAATCATTAAATCGTCGTCGGATGGTAATTTTTTAGCAATGCAATGTCGATATTTCATAAACGAAACTGAAAGTAAAAATATATAATTACAAGATAAAAATAACTTTTTATATACAACGTTTTTAAAGTTTCTGTTGCATCATATAAACTTGACTTGACTAGCTTAAACGATCAAAAAAATTTGTACTTGATAGAAATACTGACTAAATATAGAATACTGAAATGTCATTTTGACATAATAATAACGCACGTATATATTAATAATTTAGTTGCTAGGACCCCAGACCCCTAGCAACCAATAATAGTGTTTTACTTTTAACGAATTTCTTCCAAAATAACTTTTCATACAAAACAGAATTAACTGAAGATGAATTCAATTCTACTTAAAGATGGCTAAAAGTATTAAAAAATGCATTGGCATCGTGTTCTGATATATTATAAAAGTTTAAAATGTCTAGCTAGTCGGGAAGTTAGTTAAAAATCAATTGCAAGATTTGTACTGGATAAACAACCACCGGATAAATAAGAATACGACCTAATAAAAACGTTGTAATAAATATTGGGTACTTACACAATATTAACTACTAGCAAAAAAAACGATCCTGCATCCATTGGATTCGAGTTTTGGTGATTTGATAGTAAATATATAGGAATACGTACCTGAGAGCGAAAGATCGAGCATATTTTTGTAAATTTATTGAGGTGACCAGGGAACTCAGAAATATTGGGAACTGAAATACCTAATGGTTAAGGAGAAGTAGGCAACCGATCTCGAGTAAGGAAGAATACGGGATAAATTTAAACACGTGTCAAGAATACGTCATACGTCGAATACCGACAACTGCTCTCGGTTTATGCATTGATGCTCATCTATAATGCGTGGTTCATTTTCGTAGGACACTCACACATTCAAAACCCTGCGTCAAACTTTACTATATTGGTATATAGCCTATAGGAATTTTATTTATCATATGTTCTGTGGAGGTGACCGTGATCTAGCTAGGGTTGTAACGCCACAGTCCAAGAAGATGTGTGACGTAAATCTCAGCACTACAACAATTTTTAGTCAGAGCAATAATTCATTATTCCACTGTAAACGAAACGCGTGACGTAAATACAATGTGTGCATAGTAAATTTCGAATTCATTAAAATTAAAAATATCACCGCATGTAATCTGACTTAGTCACGAGTTTCAAACGTGATAATCTATATCTTGCTTCAACACAAAGTCATTTTATAGTCAATGAAAGATACTATACCTGAAGTTATAATGCCGTGAGAATGTTAGAAATGAGCACTGAAATATTCCCAGTTGATTTTTAGCGATTGCATCGCTTGCCACCCACCCTCACAACTACCCTATCACCCCATCACATTACTGTGTGATAGGTTTAATGCTCCTTTCGGACCACTACATGAATCACGTAATCGAATGATAGCCAATAGACATACATGCGGAAGCTTGTTTTCCGGAAACGGATTTACGAATAGTTGAACTGTACGAGTATCCATTATTGTAGATACAAAATACTAGTTACAAAAAACCAACGAAGAAGTCGACGTAGTTGTTATTTTCAAAGTCTTTAACCTCTATTTTTACTTTTTGTGAGACTTGATTCTTATTCTATATGTATTTTTTTATTGAATGTATATAGATAAAATATCAAATCCAGCTTTTTTACTTAATACGATAGAATTAAATCGGAGGATGATCGCAAAGCGGCCACTTTTTTATATTTTACGACTTACTTGAAACATGTTTTTTTATTAACTTAAATGACGCTGAGGACAATTTATTTCCGTATTCGCTATTTCTAATTGTTTATTATATTTAAAAAAAGAAAATGTTCTATTACGCGTCGATTTATAATGTTGTGGGTCTCAGGTTCGAATCCTGAGTCTGGCAAATACACATATTGTTTTTCAATTTGTGTTTGGTGTCAGAGTATGGAACTAATAGGCTGAGAAAGTGGCTGACATTTATTATTACAAACTTCCACTCTGTGGAGGCCTATAATATGATCTTATTAGGATTGGGAATGGTCAGAGAAGATGTGCTTGATGGTTTTTTTGCAATTATCTCGGCGAAATATGGAGAGGGTTACTTTTTTTGAAACCAAAATCCTCAATTATTGATGTGTACAAACTTACTTCGGAAAAGCTATGCAGATTATTGCACCCCATCGACTAAACAAAATATGCGAAAAATCGTTGCATACCCCCCCAGACTAGATTTTGAGTCAAATGCTTTCGTTCCTCAATTATAATGATTTTCAGGGATTATTGTGCTGCAACAATAAAATTACCATTGACATAATATATAATATAAAGCTGTAGTTAATTTAGGGCTATAATGCCTTGGCTATAGTTTGGTGTAAGGTTCATATTATAATGTGTATCGAATTGTGATTTTAATAGACAATATTATTCGTTCCCTTTCTGCGTCAAAGTAATACGTTACCGAAAGCTAGAGCAGCATTGACAGATTATAACATGTGACTAAAGATTGTAATACCGGTATTTCAAAACCGGTATTAGAGTATTTATCAATACCGGTTTTAAAAATCCAAAATACCGGAATTTTCGGTATTAAGAAAGCACACTCGTTTACATTTTTGAAGATGAATTATAAGTTATGTGCTGCTAAAATGTAAATAAATATATTGAGTGAATCCAACAGAGGTGAAAAAATAATAAAACAAATTTCATATATTTCATATAAAACATTATTTCGAAATAGAAAACATCCGTGACAAAAATGTTCAATTATTCTATAATTATTGATGACTGTACAAGCGTTGAATTTAAGAAGCTTTTCCTGCAGCCGAACTTATTTGCACTTGATGAAATTTTGAATTTAAATTATCAATATATTCAAATTATTTGTAAAAAATCACTAGTTCTACAATTATGATCAATATATATTTTTAAATGTCAACATAATAAATGTAGGTATGTAGATTTTTGCTATAAAATAATATTTTAAAAAGATTTTAATAGCTATATTTATTGATAAGCACCTACTTCCTTACTTACTAATGTATAAGAAGTACAGAAAAACCGGTATTGATATTTTTATTCGGTATTGCAATCCCTACATGTGACAGATACGCTTTGTGCGGTCCGTGAACAATAATTAAATAAACTGGTAAAAGGTTATGATTCACTGACCTAAACTCTCCATGGTGACACTATAACGAAAAATAGAATCATTTAAGGAGGTGTATGGTATTGTTATAGTTTGACTGTTGTGGGTTTTTCGGATAACTTTTTAAAAAACTTAATACAGCTAATAAATTTACTTTTCGAAAAAAAAGTTGGTTGATTTAGCGGTCTCGCGAGTGCAATTTTATTTTTTATTGTTGGAAAGTTTTCCAGTTACAATATATATATATATAAACGAAAGTTGCCAACCGTGCAATTGCACGAATCCTCAAGAGAAAGATGACACTAGAACGCAAAAAAAAACAAAAACAATAATTACAAGATAAAAAGAACTTTTTATATACAACGTTTTTAAATTCTGTTGAACCATATAAACTTGACTCGACTAGCTTAAACGATCAAAAAAAATGTACTTGACATGTCATATTGATTTCCATAGTAACGCACGTATATATTAATAATTTAGTTGCTGACCCCAGACCCCTGCAATGGTGTCAAAATAACTTTTCATACAAAACAGAATCAACTGAAAATGAATTCAATTCTACTTAAAGATGGTTAAAAGTAATAAAAATGCATTGGCATCGTGTTCTGATATATTCTATCAGTTTCAAATTCTAGCTAGTCGGGAAGTTAGTCAAAAATCGATTGCAAGATACAATACAAAACAGAATTAACTGAAAATGAATTCAATTCTACTTAAAGATGGCTAAAAGTATTAAAAAATGCATTGGCACCGTGTTCTGATATATTATAAAAGTTTCAAATGTCTAGCTAGTCGGGAAGTTAGTTAAAAATCGATTGCAAGAATACGAGCTAAGAAAAACGTTGTAAAATAATATAATACCGACAAGACATTCGGTAGTATTATACATATATTACACATACATATAAATGCTGCACATATTTAAATCGATCGGTATTTTTGTTTGCTGTTTTGTCAAAAACGTCAATATATTCCAAGCATGATTGAACTGATATAAGTTTATAAATTTGCCACTTAGAAATATGTAATCCATGTATTTTTTTCAAATAAATAACCACACCTGATATAGTATTTGGCTAAACAATTTAAATTATGCGTTTAATCAATAAAGACATGTATTTTTTTTCAATGAAAAGGGCATGGAAAATAATATAGTGTTAATACTATACATTATTGGTCGGAATGTCTCTGAGATAGCTTTCAACAAACGTACTTCTTTTTCTTCTTCATGCGTCATTCATTTTTTTAAGGTTAGAAATCTCATGGATTATAAGCTTCTAGGTGTCTGTTATTGTCTTTCTTTGTGACAGTTTATAATAATTATATATTATTCACTTTAATGATATATTACTAGCTGGGTTCCCTTACTTGGCTTCTTTCGGCCAACCGTCCCGATCACCCCACGAATATGTAACAAATGGTTGGCAAATTCTCAAAAACCGAAATAAAAAATTAATTAAAATATATTAATTAGTGATGAAAATGATGGGTAATTCGGGCTTGGAACAATAAGTATGTAAAATATAATACATTATCTCAATAATGTATGAGAAATCGTCGGCAGTAGGTACTACCTAAAATTATTAGTTTGGTATAAAAAATAAATTTGGTATAATTTTGCTCCAAGCTAAAGCATACGGGTTTTTATAGCACTAGAATCAGGGTCCAACCTGTCACTCACGGCAGTCTCTCTATCAGTGTCTGCCAAACTTTTTTACTTGACGGCACACTGGTGAATGGGATTTGTTCCGTGCCTCACCAAATAAAAATGCCTTAAAAAGAAAATGCTTCTTATTAATATGAATAAAGGAAATCATAGTGTAGGTAATAATTTTTTTTTTTTTTAAATATATTAATATTTTATCAATATAATAATATGTACATAGGTGGTAATAATTTTATTTGTGAGAAAGGATGCAATTGATTTTAGAAAGAATTCTGTCAAAACGTGGCTCTAAATTAGATAAACAATCACGTAACTCCTCATCTACCATCTGTAACCGCTCTCGTTTTTTTGATTTCATTTCCACGAGCGCTGAAAAACTAAATTTGCATAGAAACGACGATCCAAACGGCAACAGAGATTTAATTGCTGTTATAGCAAATCGATGATATTGACTTAAGCGATACCCAAAATTCTGACAACTCTAGCTCAGAAAATGAGGCTTTATGCACAGGGTCGTTTTTTATATCGATTTAAATTTCCTCCTTTGCTAGTGTCAGGTGTCTACCGTCGAATCTTGCGAATGGATTGATGACCCACTGGAGCTTTTTATTTGATAATCAAGTGGTGGAAAATACTTGGTAAATGATACAGAAAAGAGTTCTAATGTCCTCTGTACTTCTGGAATAATTTAAATTTGTTTGAAGAAGCGTCTACACCTGGGAAGCAATCAAGCTGTGAGTTTTTAACTTTTCTGGTCCACAGGTCTATCTTGTCAGCGAAAGATTTTAATTTTCCTGTAATTGTAATGCTATTTTCATTCGCTCCTTGCATGCGTAAATTTAAAATGTTTAAATTTTTCAAAAACATCATTGAGAAATGGTATTATCAGCCACTAATAATTATTTTCGTGA
Organism: Rhyacophila brunnea; assembly: GCF_057557595.1. NCBI lineage: Eukaryota > Metazoa > Arthropoda > Insecta > Trichoptera > Rhyacophilidae > Rhyacophila > Rhyacophila brunnea. The sequence goes on from NW_028233350.1 coordinate 29,496,295, forward strand.
AGAAAATCATAACCTGTATTCTCATCATCGAAGAAAGAAATTATTTTTGCTCGCCTCTTTGCGATAGTAGGTACTTTAATCGTGATAGTACTTATCCTTTTGAGAGCCAACGTACTTCAGTATGAAGCAGCAAACACTTAAAATCAAAAACCATATCTTCACACAGTGAAAGTGAAGTGAAAAATATTTATTTGAATATGTAAATGTTGAATTTATTTAAAATTTAAGAAAATTTAAATGTATAGGCATTATTTAAAATGAACAGATTGGAGGCTTCTTTCTTCGCGGCACACCTGAGGCTTCTTGCGGCACACAGTTTGGCAGACACTGCTCTATCATTACTATACCTACAACATACGTATATTAAAATAGTTACCATGAATTCAAGAAAAACGATAGCCATTTGAGGTGCTTATGACTTAGTTAGAACAGGTGACATATTATTAAAAACTAGTTAGAAGCAGTTTTCAATTCATTTTCGACTCATGTCAAAATCGCGTGTTTTTTGTTTTTAGTGGTTGGCACTATGTATTTTCTATGAGAAAGTTGTCAATTATCTATTATATATTATGTCTGTCGCAGGTTGGGTTCTGTTCAAAATATTATCTGTGGATGCAATATTGCAAGTACCTACGCACACGTAGAAACTGTTAAAATTGATTGAAATTAGCTTGAATAATGAATAATAATTCAAAATACTAATACATTAAAATTGGCACTCTCCATCATTGAATTTATAGAGATTCAATATCATATTCTTGAAATAAAAATAAAAGATCGTTTGAGAACATTACATCATTTAGGTATTATTGAAAACAGTCATGTGAATTTTAAAATCGCAATTTAAAGTCAATTTACCCAATTCGTGTACCGATGCACTTATTTTTGTTCAATCCTCAGAACTTTACCTAGCTTTATAGGATCGGTTCTCAAAAGAAATAAAATAAAATTATGACAGTTGCAATAACTGTCATAAGTCAACAAACTGATAAACGCTGAACTCGTCAAAGTATCCCTGATTCGGGGGACACTAAACTGATCGTAAAATATGAAGTAAACTTAATCAGATCGCGGCGGTAAACTTTTGTTGAGACATAAACTTTTTTTATAAACAATAAAATAAATAATGTTGACAAACGTCTGCCAGCTTTGGTCAATAATTCAGAGAGCGAGTACTTCATTAATTTTTTTACCCTTTTGTTTTGAGACATACTAAAATCCTTTTGTGGTGTCGTGTCATGTTTACATGTTTTATCAAAATATGGAAACCAAATCACACTATGCCTCCTTGATTGCAACATCTATTCAGCATTATCAATTTCTCAGAACCACCATTTTAGATCGATATTGATGGCAATATCAAATGGATCATTATGAATTAATAATAAATATTTTTCAATCTTACAATTGATTGTATTAACGTTTTCTTAACATATCTTTTCGCTAGAGATTAACAGTTGTTATCGATGAAGGTAACAGAAAAAGTTCCTACTATAAACACTTAAAGTTATTATTTTCTCAATGGATCCAGAATTTTTTTTTTAAATCATATCCGATCCTAAGAATATTATCATCTCCACAGAGTGGAGGTTGTAATAATATATTTTTGTTTTTACGAGAAATGGATGTTAGCCACCAGTTCAACTTAATAGGTGCATACTCCTGAGTCTAAAAACATATGTATTAAAAATCACATGTGATTTTTTGTTGCTAGATCCGGAATTCAAACTCGAGACCTACGACATTATAGGCCGACATGTTATTCTCTCGGCTATCATGGGCGTAAAACCGAAGTATTATTTCACTTTTCACTTTAATACTGTCGAACAAGAACTAATAAGCCCCTCCTACTTTTACCCGAACTTCGACTGCAACGACTTCCGGTTATCGACGAGTTGTCCACGTGTTAAAACTGTGAACTAATAAGCCCCTCCTACTTTTAACCACACTTCGACTCCGGCGACTTCCGGTTATTGCCTAGATCTTCTTGTCGGACAGGATCTACGTTATACTTTTATTACCTATTTGTAATTTTTCCATACAACACAATATTTATAAAACATCTATGTACTCTCGCAAATTCATATATTCTGTTATTGTGTGTGTATTAAGAGCGTACATAAGTGAAACGGCAAATAATTTTCAACTGTATGTGGAACGAAATTTCAGCCGCGTTGCTATTCGGAGAGCGATAGTCGAGTTGTTTGCACGTCAATTTGTTTTGTGATGACGTCGGGGGAATATATTCTGAAATCGTGTAAAGATGACTAAAAAACGTTCCGCAAGTACCTAAAAAGAAAACATGTCAATGAATATACTATTATTATTACGAATATAATAATAAACATAACATAAAAAGGACGCATGTTGAATTTTTATGACAAATTATAATTCGTTCGGCTCGCGTCATTTGCACAATCCGCGCATCGCCTAGTCATGATCTCTTTAGACCATGCCTCAGCCGAGGTATAGCCTTAATTATAAAAGCTGTCTTGTATTTAAAATTTGTGAAATAAGTACGAATAATAAAGATATAACTTACATAATATTACAATGTTTACTTTGATGATTTCGTGTCTTTCCATTAAGTATTAAAAGTGAAAAAAATACAATAGAAACATGACGTGATGAATTCGAAGTGATAAAATAATAATTTAAAAAAAATATTTTAATAAAAAAAACAGTTGGAGTAATAATTGTGTTAATATAATAGTTACAACAAGACGATAAGACAATTTTCCGACTTTATTGTAAAAATATTTTGATTTCTAGATTTAATATTTGTTTTAATTGAATAAAAAAACGTTTTTCTTATTTTATGGGCCCGTTTTTCTTTTACTTTAGTTATATCAAACAATACCATTCCGGGCCATAAATTTTAATGGATAGAATGAAACAATCTGGAGTCATTCGAGAAGAAAAATTTCGACCGGGAAACTCGAGAACGTTTTTGGTATTTGAAGTGCCTAACGGCGTTATTATTTCATCGTGCACTATAATATACCTATGATGGAAAAGTAAAACGTGTTTGGAAAAACCATTTCAGCGCATGAAGTAGTTTTACTGTGAATATTAATAAAAACACTATTATTAAACGAACGTTCAAATGTACTGTTGTATTATTTTCTCATTCGTGATTGTAATACTGAGTTATTATATTTATATAAAATGACAATGCGAGATGCATTTAGCTTTACTGAAATGCAATAGGAATTAGTAATAGAGTTCGCTAAAGGCCTCAAATGGAAATGGGCTAGACATATAGCTCGAAGAAGGGATAATTGTTGGACAAATATATTAGTCATCCCAAGAGGAACAAAACATCCGCAAGGTAGAATTAGAGGCGGCTGGATCGATCAAATGATAAAGCTCTGCGGAAGTACGTGGCAACGCAACGCACAGGATCGAAAGAAGTGGAATCAGCTTGGAGAGGCCTTCATCTAGCAGCGGATATATACAGGCTGATGATGAATTCATAAAACAAATTTTGCACCATTGCTACCTATTCTATTTTATTTACATACTTACTTTTTCTCTTTTTACAACTGTTTATTAATCATTCAGGCGATCCCTTTTTAATATGAATTAGACATTTATTTAATAAATAATTAATTAACTTAATTCATTTGTGAATATGATGGTTAATTTGGACATACCTGAATATATTCGCCGCTGAAAATAGCCCCTCGGATAGAAGCATAGGATCCCAAGTGTCCCAGTGCTCGCGCGGCAGATCCGCCGTTCCGGTTCTCATAGCGATCTCCCTCTGCACTTGGTAGTATGCGACTATCCTCAGGGCAACGGTGGCCACGTACAAAGAGTTGGTGACGAAGTCTATCACGTTCCACATGTCGTTTACGTACTCCTCTAAACCTACGTCCCACAGCTGTTTCACTTCACTCCATATTAAACCTGTAAGAGATAAGACAATACATTTTGAGGCAATTCAATAGTTTTATCAGTGATTCCCAACATTTTTATTTTTTGGAACCTCTGGTACATTTTGAAAAATCTTGAACATCATGGTATACTTAAGTGTAAAACAGTAGGAAGTGACACACCCAACCTTACCACCCTTTAGTAGACTTTATTTATGCGTAACTATTTTAAGCGGTTAAATATAGAGGAACACTTGAAAATGTTGTGTGTACAAACATTATCGTAAAACTTATGTTATTTGCAGCGCTCAAAATGGATCGGAACGCACCGGAGCGCAGATCCTGTTCTTGAAACTCCTGAGATTATCACTACGTCAAAATAAAATAAATAAATAAAATACCGATTACATTCCGGTTCGTGAAGTTTATACGAAATTATCAGAATCAATGTTTATGATGTGACGTAAACCTGAAATTTCATTTGCGTCGCCGACAACATAACGTATACCCTGATCTTGTATGCCTCAATACTGTTATTCCATTTGACAGTTTTATAAAACGAAATATCGAAAACACTTATTTTTATTTAAAACCTACATAAAATTATTACATAAATATGTTAATATTTTCGGAAAATTACCAAGAGCTCCGATTCATAAAATTTTCCATTTCGAGCGCTGGTTTTGCATACCTTGACTAATTTGTCACCCTCTTAGGATGTGGCGTTCGTAAACTACTCATTAGGTACCTGTAAGTATACAATATTTAATAACTACAGCTAAAACCCCCTATGTATACAATTATTGCTACATTAATAAGCTAAACTAAAAATCATATAAATATTTTTCGTAAGTTTTTGCAGCCCTGCAGAATCCCTGATACGGCTCGCAGAGCTCTGGTTGGAAATCACTGGTTTAACTGATCATCATAAATTGGATTGCCAGCCTTGCCGTTCCCAATTCTAAATATTATAAAACCATAATATTTTGCTATTGGTAAGAGAATTTATCAATACGGTTATTGGTGACTTTGAAACTTACTTTCGATGTTAACCTAATTTTACTTGCGGAAGAAGCTGAATTTGATAGGTAATAAGCTAACTTTGGTAAAATTGACCTACTTATACATGTACCAAAACTCTTAATGAATCAAAAAAAAAAATATGGTACTGTTCGGTTGTACGGAATACAGCGGAAAACGCATTTTGAAAATAGCCGATAAACTGGATTATTTATTAGTTTGGGTTAGTTTAGGTTAGGCTAGGTTGGGTTAGGTTAGGTTAGGTTAGGTTCGGTTAGGTTTGGTTAGGATAACCTAACAAATAACCCACTTTATCGGCTATTTTCAAAATGCGTTTTCCGCTGTATTCCGTATATCCGAACAGTACCAAAAATATATATCTTAATAGTTAATCATACTGTCTACATATATATACAAAAATCTAGATTTAACAACAAAATCCTTGACAAAATTTCGTTACATTTAATACGAAGAAGCGAACACCTTCTACTCTTCAAGGAAAACAGCCACTGTTTATGGGAGAGACGTTTATGTGATTGATAATACATATTATTTGAAACATCTTCTTCCAGTACCACGACTAAAAAGAGTCCAGGTGATTTCTCTCGCTTGCTATTAACATATATCTTTCCACACCGTAAAGGTGTAAAAAGATTTATTTTAAAAACGAAAGTATAAATAATAAGAGGTAACAATGATATTAAAGTTTAAGAGTATTTACTAGATATTTTATATATAAATACCTTGCTGTCTAAACTCGAAAATTTATAAATGTTAACGCCAATAATAAGTCATTCCATAAGGACTGATTTTATTTTCCAGAAATTCTATTAAAGAATTAAAGTATTATAAAGTCCCAACAAACATTCCAAATCCTTTGACAGATATGTCAGCGTGTCTCCTCGAGCACTAAACGAGCATCTAAGTCTAAAATTGTTATTGGTACAGACAAGTCAAAGCGAAAACCAAATACCACAGCATCTGCCCAATAAATGTCGGAGACTGATTGATTATAAGTTCATGATTGCTTTGCGCTCTCTCACCGCAAATTGAGGCTTTGCTTCTCAATTAACCTGTGACTGAACAAAATTACCTGTCTTCTGTAACAGGTTGATAATAATAAACATGTTTTGCGAGGGGTATATTGGTTTTGTATTATATGTCAGAGTAATTGATTTTGGGTATACTTAGTAGAAAATACGTCACGAATGTCATTTAGGTGTAACTATATGGTTAAAGGCAAATGTTATAAAGGTATTATAATATCTTATGGATTGGTTAGTGTCTTGTTTATTTTTTATTTTTTCATTATAAATTAAAATAATTATTAAATTAATCTATTCTGATCGTATCTTTATTTAACGCTATTTTAATTTTTTATACCATGGCCATTTTGGTGCTCATGTTGGATATCTCGTCCTATGGATATCCAACAATATTTTATAACTTTTTTTGAATTCAATATCCTCAAAAACATATAATTTGATACATAACTTGCAAATATTAAAATAATTGAACTTTTATAAGGGGAAACTTGGAAAATATGGCTGCCATTTTAATGGGGGGATAAATTTCAGGTGGCTCAGCTTCTTAAAGTCAAACATGGATGTGGACATGATGTATGCTAAGTTTTCTGCTAAAATGTAACCCATTATATTTATTTATGAATTAAGGTCATTTATTCTATGTATGTAATAGATAGGTATCCACACCTTATATGAAACTTTAAATTTTATATTGCAGTAGACACGATATCCGAGTTTAGAAAATTCTCTGAAGTGTAAAGTTTGTTATATTTTAGTTAGATGCAGTGGCGCAGCAGAAATTTTGTGGAGGGGCATGAAAAAATGAAGAAACAAAACGTGTGATACATAAATAAATGTAGTATATTATAGTTACCTGTCATGTATCTATGCCAGTGCTCGAAATGGAAAATTTCACGAACAGGAACGCTCTATAATTTTCCGAAAAAACGGTATGCTTAATTTTTTTCTTTACATACGTACGTACGTTGGATGTATAAATGCAACAATAAACTTTGAACTTCTTACGTGGATGTATATTGAGCAAGTGGGCAAGGATTGTCAGCGCCGCAGGCGAAAGAACCTCGTCTCAACAAAGTATACCGTCAAGAATTGTATTATTCTTTACTCTTACTTTATTTACCACCCATAATCAGCAGGCATGTTACTTCTACCACCACTCGTCACTGCTTATAACTTATATTACTGTCTCATTTGGGATAGTTCAGTTTGTTAATTAATTAAACTTAAAAAACAACATATCCACATACCTACCATAAAGATTCAAATTAAAAATTAATTTACATATAACAAATTTTACAGATTATAGATTCAAGACGAGCACAGAATATTTAAAAAAAAATCAAAGAAATAGTATTAAAATAGTGTTTAAAAATAAAGAAATAGATGCAGCAACTATTAGAAAAAATAGTAAGAACCTATACAGAGACGAGTAAATACAAAATTTATACAGTACATATCTGTACACCGATAGAGCTAACTACGCCATTTAATTATTTAAGACGTTATAAAACAAAGAATTTATAAATCGTTCACATAAACTCGTTCTCACGCAAGAGGAATATACCAATATCCGACGCGATTTGGTTGAACACAGTGTGTAAGCGTTCTTAAGATAAATCAATCGGATAAAGCCATGGATGGCATACACACAGCTTCAAACAAAGGATCCTCAAAGATTTCTTTTGTACCTTCTCCACCATAAGGGCCATTAGGCCATACCTACTTCTAAGAAAAGCTTCAAGCCATCATCACCAAACTACGTAATTATAGCATTTTAAATTACTAATGGTGTATCATTAATTATTGGCTTTTGAGCTTTGAGAATCGATGTCTCCGCCGAATCTTAGGGGTACATTGGTACGACCGCGTTACAAATACCCGAGTTCGTGAGCACAGCAGCCTTCGGTGATTGAAGTTATCACGAAGAGACGATTTACGTGGCTGGGACACGTATTTCGGATGCCGCCAAAGAGTGCGGCACTTCGTACCCTTGTGGCACAGCCTCAAGGGTTCCATCGCCGTGGCCGCCTCTCCCTCACCCTGCAGCGGTGCTACAAAAGCGACCTATTTGCTGCAGGTCTGACATGGCGGGAGGCGCATGGCGATGGACCGAGGGAAGTGGCGCCAATGCTTGCCCTATGCCCCAATATTAGGACATGACAGGGTAGAAGAAGAAGTATCATTAATTATATAAGATAAAACATGACGGAAGGTGCAACTCGAGTTGCTAAACACGATTCCTATAGAATAATATAAAATTGTCATTAATCAGTAGGTACCTACCTATATTCAACATTATAAGGACTAATATTGTAATGTATGTATATACCTATACCATAGGCCCCACATCGTGAAGCTGGCCCCCAGGCTAGGATCTTTGGTGGGACCCCCTTCTTATCGCTAAGAATAAAGGCAGTATGTACGGGGTAACAATAATCTGTATATTTAGTGTTTTATTGTATATTTTAAAACATCCATACGAATTATGGAGATGTCGAGTATTGATAAACAATTAAGAATTGTTTCGTATAACCACATAACTATAAATAATAGTATTGTAAGAAAATTCTTTTTTTTACTATTAAAGCAAATTCGTGATGTGTGTTTATCTCACTTATCTGGTCAATTCGCCTCGCCGGGCTCCTCCTGAGCACGGGCTCCCAGGCTAGAGCCCTTTCAGCCCCTTGTTGTGGAGACCATGACCTATATGTTACAATGATGATGCTTTGGTTACCATTATTGTAATATACGTACACTTACCACCTCAGATTAAAGAACTTACCACCGTATTTATTTAATCTATGACTACCATCTAAAATTATTAGATGTCCGCACTGAACACGTACCTACCTAATTTGTGAGTGTATTTTAAACGAAACGATTCAATTTGTGATGTTTGTCCTTACCTAGTCTCATTATAGTCATTATTATTGCCACGGTGATGAATAATGATAATACAGAACAATAATTTATTATTATGATAGTAATATAATTTTATTGGACGATATTCCTTTTTTTTTAAAACAAATTTACAAACAAAAATTAACTAAAAGTTCTCTACATAGTAGGTATCTATTATTTCTATTATTTTTAAAGTAGCAAGTTAAAACGTATGTAATTATAACACAATAGAAACGTCCCTTAAAAATAAACTAATTACGGTAGGCTATTCAATAGTTTCATACCAAAAACATTTTTGTAGGAAAATGGCATAATGGTGCATTTATTTATTATTCATTGTAAAAATAAGGGTTTAGGACACGTCATAAATATTTTTTAACACGTCGAGTCAATTGTCGAAATGACATTGAATCAGAAAACCCTGTTTCAACTGTATTGTCGATCTTAAATGCTTATCGGAGTAAATTCTTAATTTTTTAGCAGATTTACATGAAGTACCTACTACTTAATTAAACCTTCATACAATTTATAAATATCCACTCATATTTATCATTTTCAAAACGAAAAAAATTCTGCTTGTGGCCACTGGTCAACAGCATTATATGTTAAATCAGTTTGGATACCGACGACAAAAAAATATACTTATATGTAATATATAGAAAGGTATCGCCTGCTGAGATGTTTAACTAAATTTTAAGAGAACAAATTTAAATAATACAAAATGTTTTAAAAAACAAGCGATTATCACTAATAAGTAGATTTTAGCGGAATTGTACGATTTAAATTACCAAACTTTATCATATTAATTTTACCACCGAAAATTTTGCCCGCAAAAATAGACGTGGGTATAAAATTAACACGGCGATTAGATGGCGATGAAAATAAATAAGTTTTATCACTCACAATAAAATATAAGTAATAAATTAGTAGGTAAGTAAATTTGCAATGCATACCAGTCAAAGGTAAAAGCGAGACTGTACTGAGATATTTCATTCTTTAGAAATTATTATACAAATATGTAGGTGCCAACTTTATTTTTTATTGAATTTAAGTTATTTAAGTACAAAAGGTTTTCAAACAATGTCAGCAAAGGCACAATTCTTTTGTAGCTTGCAGCTGTAGTTACTTTTTTTATGTAAGTATGCAATTATTTGGAGTGTTTAGACAATGCATTTAGACACGGATGTATCGACACAAAAAAGAAAATTGAAAGAAATTTAGGGATGTCATAAATTTTATTTTTAACCCTTGCACGCCCGGCATGACATAACTTCGTTAATTTTTAATTTTGAGAAAAACTTTAAAAGATACATTCACACATAAATATCTCAATCTAACGAACCGCAACGCAATTTTAAATGAATCCACGAGCCGGAACGGTATATTTTGGAATTTCACGAACCACAACGGCGCTCCGGTGCGTTCCTGTCCATTTCGAGCGCTGATCTATGCTATTTTTTATCGTACGCACTTATTTATATACAATAAAAAAACATCGTTTATGCTCATTTCAATTGAATAAAAATTTACCATGAAAGTCTATATATAACCATGGGTTAAAATCGCAATAAAATGTTATTTCAATAATTGCAAAACCGTATTTAAAGAATTTGACTCTTTTCCAGATGAAAATGATAAAATTTATAAAAACTGTTTTTCAATACTCGGCGATCTCCAGGGCGAGGCTTTGCAGCCAAAAGTATTAAGTAGCATCCACATGATTGGCATGATTACGTACTGTGAGTTACCTAATTTAGTTATACGTACTCTTGCTTTATAATGTTTTTTTTTATTGATACTATATAATAACAATTAAAAAGTTCACACAGTGGGTTGCCGTTGTAATATGCATTAGTAATCTTGTAACTATTACAACGAACAAGAACTTCTTGTCTACATGTTAAAACTGTGAACTAACAATCCCCTTCAGTGAAGCTAATCGCACTTCCGTTTTCAATTGAAATTTTATCATTTTACGCCCCCAAATTTATTATATCATTTTACGCTCCCGTAGTATGCGGATCTATCAATTTACGTAATTTGAAGTTTTTTATAATAAAAATATGTCTAAAACGATCAGGAGTGATGTTAAAATTATTATTAGTAGGACTAAGTAATATTTGCCATTACCTGATTGCAGTGACGAATATTATAGAAATAATATGTACAATTTATTAATAGTTATTTTACAAGTAAATAATGGAATTATAACATGAAAAACTAGCACCACCTTAAAATACTATCACATTATTGACTCTAGTATTTATATGTACATAATATGATATAAGCGTCGCACTTTGGAGAAATATGAATGATTAAGAAAAATAATATTAAAGTAAATTGAACAAGAGTGAAATAATATAAAATAGCAATTTACCGCGCGTTCCCATTTATACTGCAGGCATATTATAAATACAATGTATATGGTTTGACGGCCCACATGCTCAGCGTAGGTCAAAATGGAGCTTTTATGGTATTTTCAGAATTATAACCCTGGACATTCCTTAATCGTTGTAAATAATCTATTTATATAATTTTGAAGCATTATTATCCTTTATATGTATTTTAAACATTTGGTGACTGCATAAAGTATTTTTATTACATAAAATAGTATTATTTTTAACCTCTCGTTCTAATATTTTAGAATATAGTCATATTTCGGTACGTCCATGTGCAGTGGTGTTAAGATTTTTTAGATTTACTGATTTTTAAACGCATTTACAAAACCATTAGTAAAATTAATGATAACATTATATGATAGTGACATATTTACTATAAAAAAATTATATTTCATAATCTTTTTGATCCCAAATTTGGCAAGAATTAGGTATTTTATTATTAAAAAATGGGCACGATAAACACATTTGAAGATAATTCTAAAGATACTGATTATAAGCTATGCCTTTGACCATTCAAATGTGATAAACATCCTACGAATATTGTTTGCTTTATAATAATTATTGACCCAAGAATAAGGTAGTGTTTTTTGAAATACGCCATTTCTATTGGCATTTCCCAGTGGTTAAGCTACAACATACGGCCGTAGCCATAAATTGACAAACGATAAATGGAGTAGGGAGTAAGATCATTTAAACGCGCGTGTTTGAACATGTACCTAACCGAGTTTTTAAATTTTTTTAAACGGTACATGTTCAAACACGCGCGTTACCGACATGTAGTATTTGCCACCGCTTCATTTTACTTTAAAATAAATATGACCCACCTCCTAATTCTTTCGGTTGCGCCTCTGATTGTAGTAAAGTATAACGTGTAATAGATACTGACCGCTGACCCAAGCGAGAATAAACCACTCGACGATTGAAGGTGGGGATCCCCTCTTGGTGGGCACGTCCTCGTCCATCTGGCCAGCGTCGCCCCACAGCCAGCCGCCTATCACAGATTCGATGCGCTGCGATGCTAATATCAGCATAACTGTAGAAGAAGAAAAACACGGTAATCAGTAATTAATATATATAGTTCCGTCACTAATACTAATGGAAAATCTGCCAATATGGGTAATATATAGATATATTGAATTATTATACCACTATAATGTTACGTATTTAGTTTATACTTTCCACATGACGATCTAAACATAACTTAAATTATTAAGAGCTCGATTTATTGCTATATTGTTACTGCGGTTGGGCCTCTATAAGAAAATACATTCTTTCTCGCCATTTATGGTGCCAAAATTTAACAAAATGACACAATTATCTCTCGTGGAAATCAGCTCGCACAAGTCGATCGTCCCAAATATATATGGTTAGTAATTAAAGTAATTAATACCTACTTTGCTTTAAAAACACAAGCCGAATGCCAATAGTAACTCAATTTATAAAGCGCTTCAGAGAGTATTGGAAGAGCCATTAGTTAAAATTTCTCGCAATTCGATAATATGTCTATAGCAGGGATGGCGAACCTTTTTACATACGCGTGCCAAAATTTCCCAAAAAATATTTTTTGACTGTCTGGTGCCAAACAGTTTTTCATGGGTAAAAATGAAAGAAAGAAATATTAAATACTTTCGGCTCGGTTTTGTTAGGTGAAAAATTTAGCCGCGGGCCGCTATTTTTTGTATATTGCGATCTGCGCATCGATTTGGTAAAAATAATATTAAAAACCGAAGGAAAAACGTATGGCTATGTTGTCATATTTTGCTAATATTATGTATAATATATGGGTAAGTATATTTAATTTTAAAACTTTTTGTATATTATTATTGATTTTTTTCTTTCTTCAAGATAAAACAGTCGCGTGCCCGTGCAAAATTATCTCGCGTGTCACTAGTGGCACGCGTGCCATAGGTTCGCCACCCCTGGCCTATAGTATTGTGGTCAATGTGCGTGAGCACGAATCCCGAGAGATGAAGATTCGATTCCTGCTGGGTGTCGTATTTTTTCAAAACCATCAATATTTATATCATAAATCATAGATCCGTAAGTTGTTAACATAAACGAAATGTCAAAATTTACCGCTATATTTTATATTTACAAACAATTTGGCCAAACAAGATCATATGAATAACTTTCAGTGTAGTCCAAACACTTTGATTGATACTAACAATAAGTTGCGTAAGTAAAGTTAACAAAGCCTATTCTGAGTAAAACCGGTGTATTTTTTTTTTAGCAAAGTCATCGCTTTCGTGTCGTGTTCAACAATCTCAGCTGTTTTATTTCGGCGGCATACAATATGAATGAAAGAAAAACAAATGACAATACATAGGTACTAGCTAGGTGGAGTTCCTATCTGTTTTTGTTATCACAGCAAGAATTCTCCCGTATAAAAAGGAGGTCCTTGTATGTGACAACTCATTTGTCAGGCATAATGAAGACAGAAAAGTGTCCTAAGCGGAAAATCTAAAGAATATATGTATGAAGAAATTGTGTAGGAGAACATGTATGGACTATGACGTATCATTTATTAAAAAAAAAACACAAATATCCACACACCTACAACTTGTAGTTTCTCGACTTTTTTCATTGTTAGAGATTCGAGAATTGTATAAATCAAGAATATAGGTACCTATATTATTTTCTCAAGAATTCGATATTGGTTTTTTGATTTTTTAAATCTAACCAAAAAAAACCGGGAAATTTAGATTTTTTTTTCAGAATTTCCGTGTAGAGTCAATTCCTTTCTTTAAATAGAGAAATCAAAATTTCTTGAGAAATTCCGGTTGTGGTCGACAGTTTAGCCAAGTGAAAATTTCTAGATTTATCGAGAATCTCATTAATAATTTTTCGAGAAATGAGAATTCTCGAAATTTTAAAAAATAATTTGACCAGATTCGAAATTTGCTTTTTTGAATATTTTTTGAGAATTTTTGGGCCGAGATTTCTCGATCACAATCTCTATTCCATTTTGTGAATCAAGTTCTCTATTTTTTACTGGTTATACAGTGTTGCTAACTTTTATTTGCCAGATAAGGTAAGAAAAATTTCTCGACCTCGAACTTTCGAAAAAGTTATCAGAAAAATGCAAAATTTTCTCAAAATTAAAAAAAAAATTCATAGAAACTAGCATTCAAGCATTCTTCTCACGACAACAATGATTGAGAAGGAACGTATTTTTTGCAATTAATGAAAATGCCATAAAATAACTACAAAGTTATGTCGGAACCCACAAATTTGCTAATCACATGTCTACAATCAACAATGCAATAATTTTCAATACAATCTGGCGTAAAATAGTTTTAGTTTACTTTATGAGAAATATTTATTTGCTTGCCTTCTCAAAAAACGTTAGATTTAAAGTTATATCCAGATGCGTATTTTACAAGTGAGATAACTATTAAATAAATATAGATATGGTAAAAAACGCGAAGGTAATGATTCTTCGCCTGTATGTTATATAAAAAGTACCTATTGATTTATGTACGATGAAACGAAACAAAATCAGTTCGACTAATACTTGACTTTTGTTGCAGTTGAATGCGTGTGCGTCATTATTTACATAAAATTATTCATCATAATAATTAACGAACATAATAATCCTCACATTTACAAGCATCGAGAATGTAAAGAATACGCATCCAAGTTCACGATGAAGTGATAGGTAATTATGGTAAACATATTCTAAATGGAACTTCATGGCTCTTGAAGTATTTTAACGTTTTTTTACAGTATGGTTCAACATTCTAAGTTAAAAAAATAGTCGATTGTTAAAGTCCCTAGCAACTAGTAGTAGTAAATTATTTTAGTTAATATGATATATAAACTACTATGTAGGCTTTATCTATTTTTCTTCAACATCCTTGGTTAGTTCATACTTTCCTAGTTTTAGTTATCAAAATTCATCAATAAAATTGGTACCTAGGTAGTGTAATTTTATAGGAGTATTTTCAAACAATGTTATGTTCTTATGTTACGTATACGTGGGGTATACGATAATAATTCCTGGTGAAGCCATCTATCACCTATGAAGACAAAGGTAAGTTTTATTGCTTGCACGGCGAATACCTCAGACAAGATAAACACATAAGCAAGGTGAAACAAACCATTTATTTATCTGTTGCGCAAACTCGACTGGCAAATAAATCTGTCACACACAGACAGAGAATTTTCGTGGCGAAAGAAAAGGTAGCTAGCTATCATTTGTAAATAATATTATTATAATACAACCGGAGACGATTTTATGCTTCTTTTTTTTGAAGTGCTCTTTTCCTTGGTTCAAGTAACGTAAATAAAGGAATGTAAATTATACTTTGCATTTCTGAAAACGTCCCTAAAAATAATTTTCGCTATTTATATGAAAACATTTATACGAAAGTAAATGGACGAAACTATTAGATCAATTTATAAAAGGCATAACAACAATAAGACCGAATGAAACCTTCTTGTATGAGTTTTAAAATACGTGAGATTTGTGGTAAATGTATTTATAATTATTTTAAATAATAAGAATAATTATGCATATTTATGTAATATGTTTTGATGGTATAAAAATATAACCATTATTTGTAAATAACATATACATTGGTTATAGTATGTTCAATTGGATGTTGATTGTTCTTCCAGAAGGAGTCTTTCCTATACAAATAATTGCTGAAACAAGTTTCAGTTCGACGCAACTGTCATTTTTGTATTAAAAAACAAACAGACGTATATTCTTATCTTTTCAGAGTTGTATGAAAATTTATGGTCGTAAAGGCTTTATTTTGCCTCATTTTCATATGTTTAAGTTTCGTCTATGTAGAAAAGGTTTTTCCCAATGTCCTAGGTTACGACAATTTAATATTATTTAATTTCACGAAAATTATTTTTATTCGTTACTCTTTCGGCTGTTATATCATTATCGATAATATGCATATATACTATTCATATTTGTTAATATATTACCTACCTATACACAAACTGAATCTTTCATTTATATCTATTTAAGTATATTTAGAATGTGAAAAAATTACTAAGTAGTATAAATAAGAAGGAAAATCTTGAATCTTCCTGTAAATAAAATATGTATAATATAAATATTTTTTATTAAAATCTGGATATACACAGGATTTCAAAATGTAGATTTTTTTGTTAAAATACATACCTATCTGGAAAACCGTTATAAAAATACGTATCCCTTAGAAAAATCATAGAAATAATCATAGACCAATTGGGCTTCAATTATAAATCTTTTTTTTGCTGGGCGAGAGCTTTAACCAATAATTAAACATAATAATTTCTCGATCTAGAGGTGAAACTTTTAGGTGCTTTTTACCAATTGGGTACTACTGGATGACGAGATTCAGAACCATGGAGAATATTGTAGAGTCTTACAATATGTATGCCTTGCCCAGAAGAGTTTCAACCATACATCAGGCAAACCAGAAGCTGTTGTACGGATTTGTGCTTTGTCGATTCCAATAAAACTTGTTATGTGAGTAGTTCTATAATTTTATTTGTTATATTATTTTTAAAGTTTTGTATTTGAATATATTTTTCTTTTTCTGTTTAAGCCAAATGCTTTTATTACTAATTACTAACAGTATAGAAATTTTGTAATTTATGGAAAGGGGGTATGTAGCTGTCAGTATATTATTGATCATTATATCTTTTTTTAATGTATCAAATTATTCGACCACAACAATAAATTCCCAAGGGACTCATATACCGGTAAACAACTGTTTACCTGAATCAGCAGATTGATTGGCGATATTAAATTCGGTATCGCAATGGAAAATTAGTCTTATATCCATTCCCATAGTATCATATTATATTATGACTGTAATAATAAATAAAATTCACAGCTACTCATATTTAAACCGCTGACTCGTTCAATATAATTATATACTAGAATATAATGTTTAGGTATTACTTTCGACTGTATAAATTACGAATAATGATTTATCAAAATGTCATTCGCATATACGTTTCCAGTCTGTTTTTACCGCAGTCTCTATATCGCTTCGCCCAACATCTAATTGTACCGAGATGCGGACCTCGGATCCGTACCTATCATAAGTTTAGTATTGAAACATAACTGCTGTACCATACTATTGTACCAACCGTTACGCCCAATAAAACTCGCTCCTGCATACATCTTCGACTTCTTCATCTTCATCATCATCCTCAACACCATAACCCACACATCGAACACAACACCTATTTATATTATAATTATTATGTATACCAAGACTCTTGACCTATTTTAACTGATCTTTTATGTTTCACATACTAGCAGAATATAATATGAGTAAGGACGAATCTTATATTATTGTAGTTTTAAAAATGGTGCTACAACTGAAAGTACTAAAAAATATTTTTATGGATTTTAATATTATACATACCTACAATTGTAAAATGAAATTCTACTAAGTAATACACTGACTCAATTTATAATTTATACGTTAGTTATCGCCGTTACTAAAAGAAGTAAGCGGAAAACAAATCTTATTTATTTTAACATCGAACAGTTAACAGAGATAACAGGGGAAATACGATACTGTTGTACTTACACAAAAAGGTAAAGTAGCTCGCCGAATGGCAAATGAATTTGATGAAAGGTTTCCGCATTGTTTTTCCTAAGGCAGAGTGCGGCGCGAGGATGTACGAGGCCGAGAAGAGTGGAAACATCATCCCGATCCTGACGATCTCCAGGGCCTGTAGGGGCATGTTCTTCCGCCTGAAGCCGGGAAGACCCTCGTACCAGATCGAAGCCAGTAGCTGCTGAACGTTGGGGTGAGCTACGAACTGATGAAACACACGATTATCCGGCCATTGTTTTTTTTATTAATATTTGTTTCATTTTGTATTATGAGTATATTAAAATACATTAACTATAATATAAATTAAATATAAAATATGATTTTGAAACAATTATAATGAAGTCAAAAAGTCAAATAGAGTAAGTGGTAAATTGAAAAGACAAAATATTAATAAATAGTTTAAAAAAAATGTTAAGTTTTAATCAATTTTTGATAGAAAATCACCATAAGTTCATATTTACATTTATTTAGTTTATCTTAATTTATGTGTATTTTTGTGATCAATATAAGTGACAAGAACAAACAATAAATAAACAATCAGTTACCTGTGGAAAAGATAAAAACAAAGTATTCAATAGAATAAAAATGAAATATTTTAAAGTAAAAAATAACAATGTCATAATCTACATATTATTCTACATGTCAAATTATATTTGATGAATATGTTTTATGTACTTGTTTTCGCTATCTTATTATGATTAGGGAATCCAATCCCGGGATCCCGGGATCCCGAGCTATTTTCGATACCTATGAATCCCGGGATTGATAAACATAATCCCGGGATTTCGGGATTGATTTTTTTATCAATTTTTATGGAAAATATAACAGAAAAAATACTTTTAATACAAAATAACTACATTCGAAATAAACTGAGTTTGAATGAAGTTTGATGTGTAGGTTGCCGATTCATTTTATTTTTTCACATAGATTATTAAAAATGAGAAAGATTGGTAAAAAAACAATGCTTCGCACTTTTAACAAAGTAATTCCACCATGATATCATACGTTTTACGGCAGTTTCATATTTGGCTGACTAATTAGATTTATGAAGCGGAAAGGCCATAAGTACGCCATGATTATTTGCTTTACTATTTTAAATCTCGCTGATCTATTCATTATGTCTTTACTATCAGAAATAGCAATCTCATAATAAATTCACATTATTATTTATATTACAATATTATTTACTCCATTAAACTTGTGTATTTCCAAGATTTAACGTATACAATATTAACAATAAATGTCTTAAATAGTATAAATTATACTAGATTTATTTTTGACCGATTTTATCAATGTTATTTGTAAATATAAAAATTTTATATTATCAATGGAAAAAAATCCCAATCCCGGGACCAGTCCCGGGATCCCGGGATTGTCAAATTGTAATCCCGAAATCCCGGGATCAGAATTTTGGCTCGGGATTGGATTCCCTAATTATGATGCATTTGTATGAAAATAAGTAGAGAGTTGCAGGTTATTTGGTTATACGGGTGTCGCGACTTGAAAAAGGTTGAGACCCCAAGCTCTAGCATTTTACTATCTATGTTAATATGAAGTATTATTAACCATAATAATTTTAACAAATTAAATTGATATTAAGTAGTATATTAAGATAAATCCTCCAATTCTATACAACACCAAAAATGTCACTCTGCATAATATTACTAAGTGATGTTTTAATGATTAAAAAAATATTTTACCGACTTCCATCGCATGTCTATCTACGGTGTTTATTCTTAACAACATTTTGAATATATTTTATTTTCATGATGATTTTTTGCATTTTCATTTCTGTAAAGCCTAATTTAATTTTCAATCATTTCCATTTTATTACCCGCCTCCCGACATAAGCGATTATCTTTTTGAATTTTCTGTTTCACACCTTTCGCTAAATAAACATTATAGCAATTTTCATTAATTCGCATTTCGCTCATTATTTTCTCGGGATAATTAACAATTACTTTACCCGTTTTCATTTACTCGGTCTTTCTACTAAGCTTTTTTCTCCCTTTGATCATTTCTCGAAAGCTGCCACTTTCTTGATCATTTATTGTGATAAGCATTATGTAAGAAAACATTAAAAATTCAATTAATATAGCATTTCAACATTAAATGAAATCCCGCAGTATTTGTAATAAAGCAATCTGATTAAAATACGTATCTGTTTCATAATGAATTAGGTATCTACGCCATTTGCGGAAACGCAGAACTAAATGGTCACTTATGTAAGTCAATATTTATAAAACTAGCGTAAAACAGACTATACAGGGTACACGTAATATTGTAGATAATACTCGGTTAGTAAAATTTTATTAAATATTGTATATAACGATATTTCGATCTCAATTATTGAAAATTGTTCTGCTAGTCGGGAAACTCCAGTTACAAGTGTATGGATCAGCCGCATGGTACTCAGGCCAGTATCTTTGGAGACCCCTTTATCTATCAGTGTGATACTCTATAGTATCGTTTTTCAAATGCTACACTTAAGTTGTCATTTTAATCATATCAATCATATCACACTAAATTGCATCGCAAAATCCTTTGAACATGTTAATATTCTTAAGATAAAAAAATAACACCATAATCGACTTTTTTACTATTATAGCAAATTTGTGATCTGTGTTTATCTCACATAGCTGGTCAACCCGCCACGCTTGACCCTCTCTATGGCTAGGCATCTAGGCTTAAGACCTGTGAGCCCCCCCATTACGGGGCTATGATCAGCGGCATCAAGGATGCCGCGAAAGAATTGTAGATGACGTCAAGAGGAATTTGTCAATAATAATTTAGATACAAATTTTTTAATTTGATGATGTTGTCAGCATATTATGTCATTTCCAAAAAGAAAATGAAGCTTAAAATAATGTTTATGTTTTAATTTTTGCGCCCGCGCATCATTTTTTTTTTTTTGACATTTTCGATCTTGAGAAGATCATATGAGCCTCGACAGAGCAGAGGTTGTATTAATAGATTTTTGTTTTACGAGAAATGCACGTTAGCTACTTGTTCAACCTATTAGGTACATATTCTGAGTCCAAAAACAGATTGGAAAATAACATGTGAATTTGCTAGACCCGGGATTCAAACCTGCGCCCCAAGAACTATAGTGTGTCATCAATGTTACCAAGTTGCATCACAGTATGCTTTAAATGTTATAATTATTAACGAATTAAAGAATCTTAACAGTAATTTCTCTCTTATATTTAATTTCTTTCTATATTTTTTTACTATTATTAAATAAGTGCGGAATATACTGAATTCTTTGGTGATTAAAATACTCAGTCGTGGAGAGGAACCGGTATTATTCACACCATATTTTTTCGTTGAATACATTTTATTTGTAAGAAAAAAAGCGGTTACATATTTCAGTCTAACTAACTGTAGTTAGACAGAAGCTCGTAAGTTTTAAAACAAGTTTCATACTTCTTGGTATAACGCCAAAATAAATATAGAAGATTTTTTTCCGGAAACTGTATTGAAAATTAACGACCGTTTTGAAAGCCTATTATAAAGATTCATTATTGGTGAAATGGGTGCACGTATAGTCTAAGGTGCACGTACTCTACATAGACTACGTACAAAAGTTACTGCATCTAGATGAAATAATTATTTAGGATTGAAAGACTGGAGTTAAATAAATAACCAAGTATAAATGCTACGGTACAGATTCACTAATTTATTCGATTTCATGAAGTTCCATTTTTCATACATAAGTGAAGGATTACGATTCGGGAAATAATTTTTAATTTTCGGGTCAGTATTTTTTCAATCCCGGAACTGGTAGAAAATTATTCGATAGTAGTATTTTTTCTAGTATTTAGTAAGTTAGTAACATTTAACATTCAAAAACAATTTTTGTGTTATAATTGGACAGGATTTTTTTTTTATAATTCTATAATGTTGTTAAACCCCTAATCCATATTTTTGATTTACAACAAAGTATTTTCGTAAATTTTTAAAACAACTTTAAAGTAACAATCTTGATTATTATAAAGAAAATTAATATTGTCTGCAATGTCTACAAAATTTTAGATAAAGTGAAAAAAGTAATTTATTTGAACTAACTGGTAAAATTAAAAGTAGGATATTTTTTAACGAAATACCATATTATGCAAATTAATCCTGGGATCTGAGTGTTTTAAATCGTGGTTTCGGATAGAAAAAGTCGAAGAGTTTCCTTACTATTACAAAGATATTTGTCGTCTGGTGCATTCTGACATGTATAGTGTAGTGCTAATGCTCAAAAGCGACAGGTATGCTGCATCACTACCAGTATAATAATTGCTAGCACGATTTTTATTTATAATCAATCATCAACAGCCACTTTTGTGTGCATCAGTGTAGTGGCTAAGTAACACATGTGTAATGAATGTCAACTAAATTATATTATATAAAGTTGACGAGTCGCTGTTGCGTCGAGTTCGTGTGTGCGAGGGTGTTAAACGTGACAGTGACAATAAAGGGACAATTATATTACCTTCTTCTGTCTCAATTTAATGGCTAATTTCAGTCTGTTAAGTTGCATCCGTTCCCCGTGCTCGAAAGCGGGGCCCGTGGGGTCATGGTTAAGAAGCACTTCAAGTTCATGAGAGCTCCTCGTATGGTCCAGGAGGGCGGTTGCAAATTCCTGGCACTGCTTTCGGAGCTCCTGGTATTCTATCTGTAGATAAATACATCGTTAAGTTAAAATATCTTAATTGAGATCACATAACTGACTGGTGAAAAAATACATTTTAATACTATTAGTTATCGAGTAACTAATATTTATATGCATATAATATGTAATTAGCATACCACTTTAGTATGCTTATTTTACATACTGATTTAAAATATATTTTTAAGCTGATCAGATTATGAGGGAACACTTTCTCGCACGTCATTTTACGATAAAATATAATTATGGAAGTACTGCAAGTACTTATATTTTTGTTTTTAGAATTATTAATAACCATGTCCTTCCTTTTTCGTACAAAGTAGTTGTTAGGAGTTTTGAATAATCACAGACACCCAGGCATTAAGAAAAACACATAAATATTGTGTCCTCACCGGGAATCGAACCCGGGTGGAAGGCCAGCGCCTTACGCACTGCACCGCAAGAGCCGCCCAAGTATCTATATTATATTATATTGCATTATCTGCCCAAGTGTGTAATGTTAGTCTTTAAATTTTTTATGATTATTTATCTCAATATTGGTTAATATCGAAGGCATGAGAGGACGAGAAAGTGCTCCTTCCAGATGGGTAGACTAAAATAAGAATGCCACAGGTCACTGGCAAAGGCCCAGCGCGCCTGGAGAGATGGAGCAAAACGGTGGAGATTGCTGTCAGATGGTTAAATAATCAGAGTCAAGGTTCTCTGTTATGAGGTATCAAAGAGAAAAAAAAAATATTTAGATTTTTCTTTTTATTTACGTCTGAAATTATTAAATTACCATCAGCCGAGTGTCGATTGATTGCTGGATAGAGACCTGACCTAGATCTTTCCACTCTTTTTTGTCCCTAGTTCCTTGCTTCAATATTCTTCCACCGATTAATAAATATTATCATGTATGTATAAATAATGCATTTTGTTAGTAAGTGCTTTATAATTACATCATAATATTTTTTAGAGTTTTTTTTGCTTTTATTGTTGTAGAGTAGTATATTTTTTAATTTACATTTACAATATATTTATATATAATATGTATGTATATAATTGTTGTTTGGTAAATAAATAATAAAGTTATATTGTTATATTAGCTGCAGAAAATCCATCAAGTTTGAAGTCCATTGTTTATAATGAAAGCTGTAGCTTAATCTTACTAATACGAATTATCTACCTGGACTACGTGACGGTCACAATAGTAACTAGGACTTCGTATATGCACACGAAGTATATACAGCGTGTAGTAAATCTCACACCACTGACTGAACTATACAACAACAAAACAAACTTGCAGAGAGAGTAGGTTACCTTAAACTCGTGCTCCATGAAGCTGAGCCTCCGCAGCTCCCAAGAGAGCTCAAAGGCCGTGAGGATGGGGTCTTTGGAGGAGAGGGCGATGAGGCTGGGGCTGGCGAGGGCACGGTACGCGTTTATCCGGGATCTCGAGTGACGCAGGGAGTCCTCCTGGCGTGACGTCACGCATTCATCGCAGCCGCATCTAAGGATAGAAAAAAAAAATTATTTATTATCACGTAGGGTTTACGTGATTTATACGGGTGGTATAAACTTTTCATAATAATTGCGGTATGAAGTATTGATGATTATATTATATGAATTATACAATAAAAAAATATTATAATACGCCAGAAGTGTGGCACTATGATTGACTGTTTGTAAACTATTACGCATATTATATTATAATACAGAGAAAAATACATAAAAAATAATTTTGTAAAATTAGAACTAATGTATTAACAATATTGAAAAAAAAATGGTGGTTCACTTGCGTATTGAGCCGGAGAATTTACGGGCATAGTTGTGAGCGAATGCTTTAAGCAAAATGAATGGATGGTTACAACGTAAAACGTTAAATTTGTATTGGTTTGGAGGTTGCACATAAAATGGTCGCTGGAATGCAGTTATCGGGACTAGTTTTCCCTTACCCGCTTCATCGACTTTGAGACCCCGACCGGTTTACGCTGGATATTTTCCGTCAAGGACTTTTTCGTCGACACACTTTTTACACTAGAATATTTGTTTGACTATATTTATTTATTCAAAAGTTACTACTGATTCTAATGTAACATTTTTTTGGACATAGTTACGGACCTACCTTTTATAGTCTTACTGTTATAAATTTTGGCTTTGTATTTATTCATAAGTCTTTCCCAACGTGTGATACGCGTATCACAGGGGCTACTATGTACCGTAGTAAATATGTATTGTAGTCAAAAATAATGTAATTTAACACTTCGGTACTACAATTTTGATGGAAATACTAAATCGTGCAGACATAGGCATTGTCAAAAGAAAAAAATACTTTAATCTGAAATTGAAAGGTAATTTTTGACTGGCAAGTCAGAACATAAAAAAGGGCTCAAAATTCGTTGTCGAAACTGTGGTACTCGGTAAAATTTATATTTCTAAAGAACTAGTATGTTATATGTTTGAGAAATGCTGCTGTAGGGGTTTCTTTAACGCCTTTTGTTTTTAGAAATTTTGAAAATTCTGCGCAGGTAAGTAAATACATGTTGCTGGTAAAAAAAACAGATTTTCCCACGCCAGAATAATTAGCATTTATACACAAAACATTTTCAAGAAACCAAGGTGAATGTTTTGTAAAATTTATAAGAATTCCGCGAATATACGAACTGTTTGTTTTTCAGAAAAGTAAAATAGGAATAATATTATGTTTTATGTTAAATAACATCCCTCTCTTTTACCTGATTCTATCATGCTATGAAGTAAGAGTATAAGTCAATAACGGTAATTTTTCATGAGAGAAGTTTTAAATTTACTAACCGTGATAATTGTTAGTATGCAATTTAATGTTATATACTTAATTATTATTTTTTTGTGTTTTTGAAAAATGATGATGGTAGACAACAAATGTCCGCTTAATGGGATATTAGGACACTTTCTTCTTTCTCGTTTTATGTAAAGTAGCGATGAATTCCTATGACAATAAGAATAAGTATTACTACAGTTACGATGATAAATTATTTTGTAATACAATATAATGATAACATTTTGCATTTAAAATAAATGACCAAAACCTGGGAAAACATAATTAATGAGAACCGAAATACCTAACGGGTGTGGAGTAACAGGCATCGATCTCGAGTGTGGAAAATATGGGATAAACTTAAAATGTTAGCTAAAACGTGCCAAGCATACGTCATTCTAAGTTTGTCTTTCGTTCTGACAACTGTAATATTGGTGTAATTGAAGCTTGCAACACACACCGTTGCACGCCTATAATGTGTGTTTAATTTTCGTAGGATATTCACATATTCAAAACCCTACTTCAAAATGTAGTGTAATGGGATACCTATAGCCTATGCTCTCTGAATTATATATATATTAATATATTCTGTAACTAAACTAAAACTAATAATAAATTTTAAATTTTATACTCATAGTACATGATATGATAAATTGATAGATTTTATTATTTGGTTTTCGAAACTACTTTCTGGGACATTCCCAGATTTTAAAAAGTCATACGTTTGTAAATCATTTCTCGATGGTTCTATCATTGTTTATATATATACGTTACATCATGGTCGTGGTCGATAATTGAGAAACACTTGAGAAATAAATCGATGTTCTTTATTGTGATATTTGAAGAAAGCCATTGACCAAATGATTGTATGGATAAAAACGTTATACAGATATGAAATACATTTGCGCTTATTGTATTGATATTTTATTGTAGACGTAGAAAAGATGCTGTTATTGTGGTTGACCTTGTTCTTTTTCGTAGATAAATGAAATTAAAAGAAAAATACATTTTAAAGATTGATAGCTTTAATTCCATTGTTGAACACAGTTCGTATGGAAAGAACTATGGCTTGCAAGAGGAAATGAAACAACTGCTAAAATGCAAAGGATGTTTGCGATCGGTATGTATTGTTTTTTGCACTGCGTTTGGCAGACGTTGACTGAAGCATTGCCAACGTGTAGAACGAGATGGTTATTTGCAAAAAAGAGACAAACGAATGTAGGTACATAATAAATATTCGACAATTGAAAAATTATTCATTAAAAATAGAATGCGCGAAATATTTTGCAGCTGCTGGAAAATTTAATGTTTTTAAATTTACAATCATAACAAAAAACTGGCGCGTATTATATAATGGGAATATAACAATGTTTCAAACAACATAATCTTATCGTCGTTGAGCTGTCAAAACTTTCTATGTAGTTCGTTTATATTAGATCACATAGTATAGTTAAGTATAGTACAATCCTCAACGTTATATATACACCCGATCCTCTGTTTGCACGGAGGATACGTACCAACGAATACCGTGCAAAACAAAACCGTGTAAAAAAAGATACGATGGCTATACAAAAATGATAGATATGTTCCATTACTTAAAATCAACTCAAAATACGAAATTCTTGAACTCAAAAATAAATAAATTTATTTATTATTTATACATAAAAATACATAGTTTTCGATTTACATTAAATTTAGAATAGAGAAATATTCTATATAATATTCATACTGTATCGCTACTTGACAACAATAATGTGCTCATTTACTGCTGTTTTTCGCTGGCAAAAAATCACTCTCATCGCTGGAAATATTTAATGACGCTGACGCCGAAGCACGCGAAGCGTCTCTCGTATCGAACCCGAAGTGAATGACTAGTGGCGCCATGTATGTCAGGGTGGCATCCGGTGACAACATATGTATGCATGCACCAGTGGCGTGCGGTTCATTGCAACGCATTTTTTTGATAAATATGTACATACATACGTATTTTCATTATTTTTAGTTTTTTAAAACCGTATTAAAGGAAAAAAATAGTGTAAATAAAAAATAGTCGGCACTTTTTTAAACCGTTTTATTTCAAAACCGTGCAAAAAAGCCTTACAAAAAGAGGATCGGGTGTATTACAAATATTAAATGTAATTATATAATTATAGAAACCTCCAATATAACTAATATATCATATCATTTAATTAAGAGCTTAACACATATAATATACGACACGTATGAATCATCTCAGAGATATTACAAACACTCATTGATGAAAAACTCCTCACTACCTGTTAGATAAATCAAGGTATTTAAATGAAAAAATAAATAAAGTAGTCTATCTTTATTTTTGTGCATATAAAACGGTTTTGACTCTCATGTAAATTTTTTAAAATTGTTTATCAACACAGTGGGTGACATAATATTTCTATATTGGTGTTAGGGCAACTTAAATATTTGTATAATCTAAGGTCTCAATTAGCATTAAAAGAGGCACTTATTGCAATGGAAAGATCTTCCATGGCAATAGGAGTCGAGGTTTTTCAACCAAGTCAAAATAAATAATTACGACTGAGGCTCACAAGTAAAAAATAGAAACCCTGCACTATATCGGACGCCGATCACAAACTGGATGATAGGAAGTTCATACTGGAATGATCTCAGAATAAATTTGAAGGGTGTGTTAGTACGTTATATGTGCAGTATATCAAAAGGTTGATGAGAAAAATACTGTTCATTGATTTAATAGGTACGACTATATTCATAGAATAACTTCAATAATTATTAGGCTACAATTGAAATGTAGAACAATGATATTGTTGATACATATTGTCATTAGATTAAGGTCGTTTGTTTCTGCGTAATACTGCGTGAAGGTTTATTAATATTGTAAGTTTTTGATTTTATTAATGAATTTTGAATTAAAAATACGGTAGATTTTCTATGCAATTGTATGATAAATCAATATTTTCGAGAATTAACACGAGGCATTGTTACGTCTCGCTACTGGCAACACAAATACAGAAATAATTGTAAAGTTACCAATAATTAGTCGTTCTGGCTAACTACGTCAGATGCAAGGCGAAAAATATAACATTATTTCCCATTACAGCAGTTGTTTTCTAACTTGTTTATTTTGTGGCGTTTATAGACCACACAGTTTCTCGAAACTGTGAATCAAACTAGATTCCGCTACCCTCATGTCTCGTTCCACGTTGAGTTTTGGTTAGACGTCGAAACTTTGCTTTACATTGATAAGTCGTCGCAAATATAATCAGGGTTCACTGAACTTGCTATTTAAGTTTTACTTATTGACCATAACCAGATTCGCCGATCACAATGTTTACCATAAATAACATGTATCTCTAACACATGGTAAAATTATTGTTTTAAATCACTTTCAATCGTCACTTTGATGCTATAACTAAGCAACTTGATTCATGCTTTTTGTAAAAAATATTATTAAATATGCTACATTGTTTTCTTCATAATAATATAATGTAAAGATAATATCTCTATGGAAACTGACCATTATAAGATTTTTAAAGGAGTATATTATGTTTTTTATATTCCCCACTCCCTAAATTCTATAAACTTGTATTTATTTATAGCCTACCTACTGCTAAAGACGTTAATATATTTGACATTTACAAAATACTTAACAGTTCCGTAAGTTCAGTTATTGTAATGTCACCTTGGGTTACCTAGTCCATTCACCTGCCAATAATTTATGTCAGTTTATATACAATTCGTCATCTTCATAGTCGGCTATTCCTAATCATCAATATTTCATCTAATTAATTTGTTATTATTTTAAAAATCGACAGCATTATCCATTTAATACATATAATTAATAGATATCCGTCAGATTTCATTTACTTGACATACATAAAATTATTGACGCAGATTGATTGCAAACGGGGTGTCGCATTTCATTATGAACAAAATAGATATATCTAAAAGTATACGCGACAAAGTGAGACATACTCAATTGTGAAAAAGAGATATGAAAGTGATAAGTGAGATCAAGATAGTATTATGACTTGTAGGCTTTAAGAATGTATAGAAATACTTGTTTGATTATAATTATGTTTTATTTCCTTTTTAATCATTTTATATGTAAAACAAATAGCAAATCATGATGATGAAACCATATTAAATTTATTTATGTTATCAAAATAGAAATTTATCTTTTACTTCGTGACATATTATTATCAATAACGTACTATAATCCAAGGTGACGAAACGGACGGAATTTACTTGCATATTAAAAGGAAGGTTAACTGAATATGATTAAATAACAGGAAAACTAATTCAATTAAGGCATAATCATTTTTATATGCATAAAATTTAATTTACCAACAATGTAATAATCGTGATAACAGACCCAAAAGTTCTATCAGTATAGAAGGATCTAAATATCCTTGATCGAGAGTATTTACCTGACGTCATGAGGCATAGGTAAGGTGGCTCCGCGATCCAGTAGGATCTTTATGATCTCATAGTTATCTCTGTGCGCGGCTAGGATGAGAGGTGTTATGTCGGGGGTGAATGTTGCTGTATCAGGCGGTAAGGCTTCCCAACTCTGAAAAAAATAATCAGTAATAAATTAAAGTATTTTTATGCATGTCAGTGTCATGCAGAAGGCGGAGCCGTCCTAAACGAATTCCACAAAGTATTAATCTTAGGGGTTGCAATACCGAATTGCAATACCAATAACGGTATTTCGTTATTTCCTATTGAATACCGGTATTCGTAAAATAATTGAAAAAAAAACATAATTAGATTTTTAGTATATAAGTATATATTATGTAAAAATCTTTTTAAAATATTAATATTTTATAGCATGCATCATATTGATGGTCACCAAGGACGATGAAAAGCCACGGAAGTATACCAGACATCGCGTAATCTGATAAAAATTACAACGCCGTAATGCTTTTTATGTAAATTATTACATTTTGTTTCAACTGTCAATACCGAATATATCGGTATTGTCTGATTTTTAAAACCGGTATTTTGGTATTGAAAAATACTGGGATACCGGTATTACAATTCCTAATTAGGCTATGCAGATGACCAGGTGGTTTTCGGGGAAAAAGAAACACATACACGACATTTTTACTCCTCTGGAGGATGTGATGAAACGAATAAAACTAAAGGATAACATCGAGAAGACCGAGTACTAAAACTGTCGGTGAATAATAGACATTCAGGAAACCAAAATGTTGGTAATTCGAAATTTAAAAGCACCGTTATTTTTAAGTAGGTACTTTGGAACCAACATATCCAGAAAGAATGATATTAACCTCGAACTTGCCAGCTGACATTATATGATCTATTCAAGTCAAAATTATTGTTCAAAAAGCCAAAATTTCGGGTGTACAACGTGACCGTAAAACCAATCGCTCTGCATGGGTGTGAAACCCGGAGATTAATGGAGAAGCAAGAGATGGATATTCAAGTATTCGAAAACAAAATTCTCCGAAGAATACTTGGGGCTGTCAAAGGTGGTGCACCGTACGAATGCTGAGCTCTGTGAACAATAATTTAAGCCCAATATAGTAAATTTCTTTAAAGCGCAAAGTCTCAGATGAGCCGAGCACGTTGTTACATGCGATGGATCTAGAGTTCTCTATAAAGTTTATGAATGAACCCATGTAGACACTCGGCTTCTGGGCCGCCTCCGGAGACAGTGGCTAAGGGTGGAGGTTGGCTGTTAAGACTTAACATACATAATGCATACTAAACTTTATCAGTCAGACTTTTTTGACTTTATTGAACTTAAAATACAGATTTCTGATTAAATTACACCCTGCGTAAACCAAGCCATTATAGATAATAGACAAAAAAATATTCGTCTATTTACAAAAATCTAAAATTATGCAATTTCATCATACAATTTCAATTTTAGATATTTTAAAAATAAAAGAATATTTTTTATCTATTATGGTTTCGTTTAGGCAGGGATAACATAACTTAAAAAAAACTAACCCCAAAACCATCTGCAATTTGTACTCTTAATTCAATGAAAACAAATAAGTACAATTGACAGAGTGTACACCATGTTTGTCAAATCTCGACAGCCTGCTTCCACTATTATGGTTTGGCTTAGGCAACGTTTATTTGAATTTTAAAATGTAATTAGTACTATCTGCAATTTGTATTATTAGTTTAATGAAAACAAATAATTATGAATGAACAAATTTAGAGTGCACTATTTATGTCGGATCTCCACAGTCTACCTCCACCGTTCGCCACTGCCAGGAGAAGATGGGCGGATAACGTAAATAGGGTCTCGGAGATGCTGAGTGTAACCGACTGTAGAGATAGAGATTTCTGAAAGACGGTTATATAGTCGGTCATGAACCTGAATGGTCTGTAGTATTCGTTTATGTACGTAATTAAATATGTCAACGTTTTCGTACCGTTCCGTAACCGTTCAACAGTACTTTACTACATTACAGTTAGTAGTCTCAACATACGAATATATTCAAGCATATAATTTAGATCTGTATGTACCTGACAGTCAGACCATCTTATGTCCAAAAATAACATTTTCGGTAAGACGCAATATAAGATTTGTCATGGCCATAATCGTAATTGAACGTAGTTATGCAGAATGTAGCCAGTCCACAATAATGTCGAGCTGAGATAATGGCACTTTAGTAACAACATAATTATTAAAAATGTATGTAAAATGTTAAATGTCAAATTGTAGATAGTATTTTATTTCAACAATATTTTTTTTGCGGTTTGGCTTTTTTCAGCAGAATGTAGAGAAAACCTTCTCGCATCTGATCTATATTATATCTCATTTTTTTTTTATTTTTTGTGGACTGGCTACTTTCTGCATAACTATGTCTAATTATGGTTTTATTGTTTTAGGAAGTTGGGGGGGATATGTAATAATTAGTATCGAAGTGTAAATTAAGCCTGACAGATGTGATAATTTAGATAAGTACACAATTTGTACCTTTTCAGCAAAATTGGACATACAACACTACGGCTTTGAGGTAGAGAAATTACTAGCCAGTTAAAATACATTGCCCCTAATACCTACTAGACTACAAAACACCGTTAAAATCTCGTCTTACAGAGACAAAAAAATATATATAGTAATTGCATTTAGTTCAGAATGCTGGACAGTAACAACGGTGGGGAAAAACTGCTGCCAGCTTAAAAATCCTATGAATGCTAAATGACGTAACTCAGGTTAATTGAGTGTGATGTATCAGGATCAATTGTACACGAATGAGATTATCGCAAAATATTGGACGACTTCTGTGAGCAGGCCATGCGCAGAGCATGATGAAATGCGAGCCATGCAAGCACGTTTAAGATAAAAAGGCGGAGAGCAGTTGTGGAATTCGAGACTTCGATGGGGTTTATGATTTAATATTGGGTGTCCAGCATTGGCGGTTAGTAGTGGGTGACTGTCGGGCTTGGACTCTTAGTAATTTAGGAGTAAGGAATCTGCCCCGGGTACTGGAGTCAACGATGGTGATGACGTTGACGTGTTTTATAATATGAATAATGAGAAAATTAAATAAGTAATAGACCGTACATGAAAAACCATATCTTAATATACACAGAATGAGTAGAGTCATTTATAGAACGAATCAATTCATAGACCAAGAGAATTGCTAAGATTTTTACCTGACTGTAGTTGTATTTTCCAGACATAAAAATACACTTTAATTTGCATAAGTACTTTTAAAAAGATTTAAAGCTCGTTATTTTTTGAAATATTTGGCGCCCTTTTACGAAAAAGGAATACAATTTATTCAAATATCAAACGAACGATGTTCATTTCGAGGCGGAGATTCTTCTTTGGGCAGTGAGCAAAAAAAACTATAGGTTCAAAGAAATCTTTTTTTTACTTGGTCAATTTATAAAATGACTTCCTGCTGGTATTATTACGCCATTTGTCTTGCGAAAGGGCGCGAAAGATTTTATTTTTTTGGACAGATAACCCCATTTTCCCAAGATAGAGAAAGTATTTTTTTTAATGTAGGATTCGCCTTTTTTGAATTTGGAATAAATCAGCGGCTTGGCAATGTAAATCGTGATTATTATGTCCTTGGGATAAAATTTATTACAAATTTAAATTTTCAATTGTTTCAATAATAGACAATACAACAACTGTTAGCACCTTTAAAATTAAACGTTTTCTTAATTGTAATATTTGATTGAGTACAATATAAACCGAAGTTTACAATATTTATTTCGATTATTATTTAGTCACATGTCTGTATGTATTCATTTATTGCTTACAAAAAATAGCCAATATTAGAATATTAACAAATACAAATAAAAAATGATAGGATTTATTGAGTGATAATTTTATAATACTGATTGGCAACGACAGTTGTCTTTATAAGCCAGTGCTTCCCAATTTTTTTCATGCCACGGTTTCGAAAATTTGAAAAAATATTCCCGACCCCTTCTGTCGATAAATAAATTATTTTGATTATTAAAAGCTTTATTTGGCATTAATTGTTACTATACACATAAAACAATATAAAATAAGATAAATAAATACTATACATGAAAGCGATGAACACATTTTATTGAGTGATGTGTGTACATGTGTTTACATAACAAATCCATGTCAGATTCCAATGTAAGAAATGATAATTTACAATGAATCTTCCGAACTCTACGTTGACAGGCATGGCCTGTGATTTTGTTTATTATGAGTAATAACGAAATTAATATTGTTTTGTATAGGTACCTATGTATCCATGCAAAAATAATTATGGTTACCAATGTTGCTTTTGCAATTGACGGATATTCTTACTGTCTGTAATTCTGACATACTGTTTTCATTAAATTCCACTTTAAGCGAATTATCTGATCTGATATCGATAAATTCTTCTTGAGCTGCCCACGTAGATAATATGATCACATTTTAAGGACTTAGAATAATTATGGAGTTCTGATCCAATTGTATTTTTGATCCATAAAACTTCATGCACCGAACCCATCTCCAAATATTTGTAGTTTTTCTGATATATTTCGCGCCCCCCGCAGAAGCTCTATGGTCCCACATGAGTTTATGAAACACTATCCTAAGTTCTAAGCAGATAATTATGTATCATAATACTATATTTTCTTAAGTTTTAATTTTGTAATACAATTGTTCTCCATGAAAATTTGACACGTTACCAAATCATTACCTAATCTGAAGATAAATTTGGTAATACTTTTGTTAATGCTTCTTTATGTAAAGAAATTAATTTATTACATTGTAAATTAATTATTAATAATATAAAATTATACAAAAAAAAATAATACATACGTAGTCTATGTATTTATGAATATCACGTAAATAATAGAATAGTGAATATCGTAATTGATTTACTTTAATGGAATATTATATGAATAAAATTCATATTGTATACGGCCTTTGCTTAAAGTATACAATATAATAATATGTATTATTTATTGGAGGGATTATTTTTTAATATTCACGAATAAATAAGCAATGTTTTTATATGTTGTTATGCTTTATTTTAGATATTTTTGCGAAATTTATCTGATCTTATGAAGTATGTTATTATCCAGATTGTGTATATTTCTCCAATTAAATGATTTTGTGACATCATTGTATATACTAATCATTCTTAACCATGGAAATTGCTAGGTTTGTCGTAAAATGTACCCGAAAACGAACAAAAACCCTTCCTAACCTAACCTCACCTAACCTAACTTGACATATTTTAGAGAAAAGGAGAGGGAGACAACTAATTACGAAAATATTGAAATCTTCAATCGGAAATAAGACAAAAGCAAAAAGTTATCACATGTCATTTAATCTACCGAAATTTCACACGGGGACTGGTTAATCGTCTAGTGTTTTTTTAAACGGTAGGTTAATATCTGGGGGTAATTTACACATAGAGTTATTGATATCGGGCTTATGTCCAGGGGGTTGTACAGAGTTTAAAAACATATTGTCTTATTATCTCGAAAATATTCACTAACATTATGTTGCGCAGTTGATGACAAATCTGATATTAGCAACCATGCTGACCAAAACAATAAAGTAGGTAATATTTTTATTAATTATTTTTTGTATTCAATGAATAATTCACACGATTTAAGAATATAATATTCTAAATATTGAACATATTCAATAGAAAAAATCTTTTTGAAAAAGCCCGCAGGAATAGAACCTGCATTTTGGGTTTCGCGCCCGTGCACATTGTGCCCGTGTACAAAGAACCTAATATTTTCTGCGCATTACGTTGTATACTAGCTGTAATACTCCATACTTTTTTTTTTACTGCATAATAGATAATCGAGAAGGGGATTTTATTGAATATCAACTGGCAGTTTTTATTACACGTAATCGGTTAAAAAAAATGTTAAAGTGCTTTTATGCAAGTGTGTCGCAATCGTGGCCGTTATTCTATGGTGTGTCAGTATTAGAAAAAGGTTGTTACCTATTGGCATAGCAAACGAAAGTGCTATGTTTCACGAAATAGTTAAATCATATTTTCCCCTAAATATTTCAATAAATTCATCTTTTTAAAATAATTCCTTTTTGATGCGGAAAGAAAGAAATGATATAATAACTTGGGTTTATTTTTAAATTTCCCTTGCGAGTGAGATATAACATCTAAAAGACATTTCATTAGAACATAACGCCTTGTTGCACTTTGAATAATCATAATATATTTTTTCGTCGAAATATCTGTTTCAGAGGATTCGTTTTGTATAAAATATATTAACATTTCACATATTGGAAGATCAATTCTTTCATATTTATTGTATTTTGTAATACATAATATATATAGATTTATAAAGTGACGTGACGAAATATTTTTCGTATTGTAAAATATAATTATGGGTTATTATTTTTTTATGCAATACTGAATACACGCAAGATTTTTTTCTAATGATTCTGAGAAATTTGAAAGTCATATATTTTACATAATTAAAGGTTATTTGAAATAGGTACACAGGATAATAAATTGAGAAGAAAAGTGTGTAAAATTACTATATTTTCATATAAAGAAAGTTAATAAAATACAATTATAAAATAAAACGTTCGTTTATACTTTATGGGATCATTGTCATCTGGTACAAAAACAATTGTCACACAAAACTTAAGAAAAAACCTCAGAAATTTACATATTTTTAGACAAGTAACTTTGATAAATACTAATACATTGGAATACTTGGGATTTCATCATGGTATTGGCAGAAATGATTTACATTCTGAATGTATTATGTATATTATCAAACATACACACTCTCCAATAATTACCACATTAAGAATCCGAGATAAACTAATCATGCCGATTTCCTGACTACGCGTCTGAGGTGTAATCTAATATACACACACATATATATATATTTTAATAAGTGTGATTCTGTATTTAAAATTGTATGTGTCCATTAACGAATACTATTTTTTTTTAAATCTTGTGTTTCGATCACTGAAAAAAAAGTTTAATTTTGGGTATTCATTCGTTCTCCAATTAAACAATGTGATATTATTTTATATATCATTTAATTTAATGCAATACTTTTGACACATTAATTAATTAAAGACTTAAGCATCTGTATATTTTACGATTACGAAAGTATTTTGTTACGAAAACAGATTTACAACCTTGGATAATTTTAATAAAGATCAGGATTAGTTTCCGACAACATTTATTCTAGACTAGAGAACATTTAACTAGAGAACTCGACCGGAGGATTTATGAAGGCCCATGATATTTATTGAAAAAATACCGATATAGAAAGAAACATTTGGAAAAACCTCAGAAATTTTTCTATTACAAAAAAATCATATATAAAATTAGACCAAATGAGACTCGAACTTACATCATTCATTTTTCGGGTGACTGCTCTCGTTTTTAATCCATTGATCTTTCTATAATTCATGCAAAGTATCTATGAACTTGCAAACGAGTATTTTAATGAGTGTCTTCGGTATTTCTTTATATTTTTTTTTCCAAAATTTATCCAATTATTTTGTCATAAATCAACTGAATATTTATGAAAAATGATCTTTCAAAACGTAGGTATATTATACATTAAATTTAACACTTTTGAATAGTCTCAACAATAGAGTGATTAATGTCAATAAGACATTAGGGGACATACACTAAGGAAACCATGACGCAAGATTTTTTTATTTTTTAACAATGAGTTTCGTGATGAGTAAAAAGGTTGAGATCCACTATCAATGTGTCAATAGAATACGAACCCAATATGGCAGAAACTCTTAGGGCATTAAACCTAAACCTACTTAGTAAGGAAAGCCCGCTGGGGGATACAGCCTGCAAGGAAAATAGTGGCTTACTAAAACGTGGTAAGTAGGTAGAAAGAATATTCAAGTGACTTTCTAAAAATCTTGAGCCTTTTTTGTTAGATAAACCAAACAAACAAAACGTATGAAAATGTTTTCTGAGTTTAATTTTCAATATTAATATTTATACTTCAATGATTATATTATGATTTAATAGTTGGTAAGAATGTGAATATGCAGACGTAAACAATGATTTAATCGTGCATATGCTTAAGTTCCATCGAAAAAAGAGTTTTTTATTTAATATAAAGCCTTAGGCATGGTAATTATCAATCCGCGATAAAGAATACATTATGTTAAGAGTAAAATGAATTCAAACTACTAAGTAGTAGATAGAAACTGATTAAAATATCTCGTCTACACGTGTCTACAACAGTGCGGCGTCCAATTGTCCGGAGGCCAGTCGTCCCATTCCCGTTTATTCTTGGTGGAAGAAGTTATATTAATTAAAATAAAATATTTATATATTACTTAATCCAAATAATTTAACAATGCCTGCTACTAGTTTTATCTGCTTAGTATACTGGGAAATAATAGGTAAAAAAAATATTTTTATAGCTACATATTTATGCAAATAAAATGTTAGTTAATATCGTTAAACTTGTCGAAAACAATATTCCTAGAATAAATTAGCATATAAACAATTCAAATAATGAAATTGATCAAAATTAATACCATCCATTACACATTAACATTATTCGAGATACAGCTCTCAGAAAGAGAATCGAAAATGGAAAAAGTAGTAATCCGTGTGTAGGTAGTTTGCTGGTAAATAGATATAGTTGTAAAGAATGTGATGACACAACGCACAATACAGAAGAATGAAATCAACTTGAGATGTCTTAATTTAACAATATAAAGGGTCCAGACCAAAGATGTTAAAAACATTCTTGAAAAAATGAGCTTTGGTCTACCTATTAAATTAGCTGTAAGTCACTTTGCATTGCAAGTTCGTTTAGAGAGAATGTCACACTTATATCATGACATTCCACTATAATTCCAGATTCACCCCATTAGTTATTTGCGTACATGCTTATATGTACAGATATTGTTAAAGTAAGCCTTGAATACTTTAATTCATAGGATTGGATAGTATATAATCAAATTTCACGGATCTTATACATTGCCGTATCAAAGCAGACATTTGATTATAAAATTTAGCTATTACAGGGCTCAAAATGGACCGGAACGCACAGAGCGCTGTATTGTTCATAAAATCTCCAAAATTTTCGCTGTCTGAGCTAGATAGGCCATAAAAAATCTAACACCCTTATTTTTATAAAATTAGATACTTAACTATATTAACATTTTCGTAAAATTATCGGGCGTTCTGGTTCGTAAAATTTTCCATTTCGAGCGCTGTAGTTATACGTATCTGTGGATAGATACTCATACGTCAATTTTATGTAGGCGACCAAAACAATACATTGACCCTTATTTTTAAGATATAATGGTTACGGAAAACATGAAGAATTGCAAACATAAGTTATATAAACAAAGCGACAGACTTTAAACTAGAATGCGAGCAGCCATTTTATTTTTGGGAATAGCAGAAGACAATAATAAAGTTGCTATCAATACAATGACACTAACAATCGTTCGATTCCAAAATTGACCTGCTTTACAAATTTCTAAATTGGAATACGTAATATTAGACTCCTTATATCTAGACTCCAAATTTTTTGGCAGATGAACGATTATTATGAAAAAATAGTAGGTACACTATAAAAAAATACTATTAATTTATAAAGAAAACAATTTTTCAATCTATAATCAGACTAAAATCTTGTCTCCTCGTCGACTGCTTTCCAGCGAGTTTCTCGATGTTATAACCTAATTCTCGGGTGTCTTTTTATAAAACTTCCATATTTTTCAATGGTGCTATTACTTTAGTTTGACTGTGTCGTTAAGCGTGGCCATCGACACCTTATAAATGAGGTATACTATAGACTGACGGATACGGGATATTATCGAATGCCTTCATTGTATACTGTTAAAAGTGATAAATGATATTATTAAGTTAGATTAACAATAACAAGATATGTGAAAAGTGCTACTAAAAATCTGTATATAATAATTCGTTACACGGAAAAATGATTACATTATATAACATTTTAATAATACCTGTCATCGAAAAAAATCTGTCATGCTTAAATATCCGAAAAAAAAGAAAAGTAAGAAATCCTCAACTAAAAAAATATTTATCACTGGAACTTAAAATTTTGTATGTGAGAGCATTTTGACAGTAGTTGTGTGAAGGATTATTGTAACCTACCTTGTTTTTGAAAAAAAATATTCAGTATGTCAGTAAAGATAAATAAAATTTCTCAAGACCACGAAGGAGCAAGCGTATCGAGGTTTGAATTCCCTTTGGGCTTGATATCTTTTAAACTAGGTACTTGCGTACGTGGTAGGGGTTGCAATGACAATACCGGTAGGTATTTCTTTCTATATTATATAACCGGTTTTTTTTAACAAAATATGCTATCATAGCTAATATGATATCATATTTATTTTTGGGGTTAAACCGTTATGGATGGAATTGTAGAATCCAAAAAAATAGACCTTTTATGTTTTACGATAACATGTGTATTGATTAAGATAGACAATACGACATACTTACGAAACGGAACGTCTTAGACGCAAATGAGTTTGTGAGATGTCTGGCAACAATTATATAATTTTATTTTTACAATGTATATTATTGTTTCATCCGTGGAGATACATATCCTCTGCTTAGGACTATAGGACTTATAGACTTTAACTTATGTAAGATTAAATTAATAAAAACCGTTTAAAATGATCTTATGTATAAAGAAACATGAACTACATGTAATTGTATTAAAATAATGAAATATAAAAAAAAATTAGGTAAGTAGGTAATGATTAGTTTGTAGAATCAATAATCCTTTGAGTTTTTTGCGCCGCAGAAGTATCTGTTCAATGGATTAAGCAGGTTCTGTTATAAATAATGTGTGAGATTAAATCGAATATATTAAAAATACATTTATGTAAGGAGACTCAAAAATATCTAACATTGCAACAATATTAAAATAAAGATTTCGTGATAAGCATAATATATTTATTTTTATTCTCTATATGTGAAAAAATATTGGTAGGTTATTAACATATCACTATATTAGCAATTGTTGTCGCTGACGTATTTAATTTTTTTAATAGTATAAAAAATCGGTATTTGAGAATATATACCGGAAAACCGGTTGCACAATCCCTAGTTACATCGGGTGATAAATAAATTTATTCTCCCCAGCGTAAGTACACAATGCCTGGGAAGTGTTGGAAAACTTTTGTGTTGTGAGGTTTTGTATCGGGACGGAGATTGAGTAGAGAATCTTTCGGAGTTAATACCACTTCGTTTAATATTCAGCGGTTAGTCTTTTATTATGCAAATTTGAGCGCAGCACTAACGTTTTACGATCTTATATATATCATTATTCGCTTAGCAATGATGCGAGAAAAATATTTTGATATTATTTGAGTCAGTGAATCAAACAGGTTTCGTGAATTGAATTCTACTTATTGGATATCTGAAAAAATATGAAGGTGCCCTTCAGCTGTAGTGATATTAAACTTATAGGTATACGAGAATATGATGTTAGATTATTATTACAACGTATTTATTAATTTGAGGTTAATTACTGATCCATATGCTTTTATTAGATTTTTAAGATTACATTTGTGACGTGTATGTCAAACAAGACAAGACAAGAGAATGAATGTATCTACGAAACGTCAGAAAGAAAGATGTTAATAAAAAAAAAAAGAGCGTCACATCATTTTGAGCGGTGTTGTCAACACTTTCCATAGACACTTTCAATTTCTTTAAATCAACAATTATTAATATAGATCTACTTGATTTCCATATTGAAGGACTTTATAAATTTCTCAGAGATTTCTTTGGTGGATGTGCTATAAATATAAAAAATATTATCATTTATCATTCAACTAGAATTTTGCAACATTCGATCAATTGTTTTGAGATAATAAGTACAGCCAAACTTGGTTATTACGATGAAGATGGGACCGACTGAATTTGCTCGTCATATCAGAGAATAGGTATTTTTTATGAGCGGTCACAAAAATACACGATTAGAATTTTTCCCCGAAACAAGCATGGCATTCATAAACTACAAAAGAAGTTGTTTATTGTAATGAACGCTGGTAGGTACGAGTATCTAGTGACTTCACAAACCTTGGATTTTTTACATGCAATTTCAACCATATGTGTGTATACTTTTTCAATATTGTCGGCGAAAACACCAATTAAGTAGGTACTTAGACACTTAACTAGTGTCATAAACGTAATCCGATTCCGGCGGCATACTTTCCGGTCGGATTTTATTGCTTAGGGTCGAAATATTTTTAAACGATCGACACATTAACAGTTTTAAGAATAATTTGACCATATTTTAGCTCGGTATAAACGATAAGTAGCTCATTTCAAAAGTGAATAAATGTATGGAGAAAATCATAAATCATCACGAAAATCATCACGAGTGTTTCCTAGTTACATTCGAAATCTCGCTATATCCGTGATCGTAATAACCAAGTGCGACTGTATTTATATTTATAAAGATAGTATGTGATTAACAGTGAATAGTCGAATTAATTATTATGACTAGTTTAAACTTTATATAATAACTCTTGAATTAAAAAAAAACAAACAAGTAGTCTACATCTGTATCTTCCAAGTATGCTTAAAACAAACTCTTTATTATTTAAATATAAACTTTACATTAGATTATTTTTATCATTTTATATTAATATTTTATAACTCGTGTAAATTTTTCAAATATATGACAAACAGTTACATGTGATTCATAAATACTCTGAAACTAACACCCCTTTTCTAAATATCTGCCTAAATGTATGTATTTTGCTATCGTGAATAATTGTTGAAAATTCATTCAATGTTAAAATAAAATAAATAAATATGTAAAATGACTCTGAATGAATTCGAAACACAAAAATTTGAAAATGGGCATTTGGAATTTGATTAAACATCTGAGAGTAAAATATTTTCTTTTTACGATCGCCTCGAGTATGGAAAGCAATAAAGAATGTTAGTGGATATTAAATTTAATTGTAAGCGTTACGACTGCTTATTCGTTCCATAAAATTTCGCTCGCCGGGCACTTTTAAAATAGCGGCTAATGGGAAAACTATAAAATAAATACTTAACGGGTAACAAAACATATTGCGAATTGATAAGATAAAGCGATGCTTCTGTACTACAGCCGTCATTAAAATATGGAATCGGCTACTCAGTGGGAGACCACCTAAAAACAATAATTATTCACAGAGTAATCGTCAAAAAACAAATGCATGATCATTTCATTCCGAAACCACTAATACACGAGACAGAAAATCATTAAAAGCAAATGAGATTTTCATTGATAAGCTTTTTCCCGAAACAAATGATTGTACAGATTAAAAAAAAAACAATACCTATTTAAAAAAAGGGTTGTGTTCCACATATATTTAATTAAAGAATTGAATATTCATTAAAAATAAATAAGTACATTGTTGAAAAAACGACAATCGCTAAATAAATTTAGTCATCGATTAAATATTTAAGTTCTGCATAAGTTTATGGGAAAATTACGCATATGATTGATAGGAATGTAAGTAAAATGGATAAGCTTTTTTCCAGAAGCTGATTTATTCAAACTACGTCTCGAATGAGCCCTACTAATAGTACATTGTCTGTTAAGAGTTTTATGACTTATATGTTATCTTGGACGCAACATTCAAGAGCATCAGATGTTAAATACACTTTCTATACGGATAGCCGGTCCTCTTCCGTTGAAATATATAATGTGACAGCAGCCATAAAGATTTTCCTGAATTTAAGCATTGTGCACATGTGCACAGTTAGTAATTATGAATGCTTTCGTTCTGATAATTGATATTTAATATGATCATGGGGTTGAATGGTCCGTAGTGCCAGCTTAAGCAAGTGAATGAGAATGGTTCCATTAAGGGGGGACATGCTCAGCGTAGGTCAAAATGAAGCTTTTGTTCTATTTTCAAAGCATGATCCTGGACATACCTTAATCGTTGTAGATAATCTATTTATATAATTTTGAAGCCTTATTATCCTTTATATTTATTTTAAACATTTGATGATACTGCATAAAGTATTTTTATTACATAAAATAGTATTTTTTTTAACCTCTCGCTCTAATGTTTTAGAATATAGTCATATTTCAGTACATAACTGTGCAGTGGTGTTAAGATTTTTTACATTTATTAATTTTTAAACGCATTTATAAAACCATCAGTATTATTTATATCGACATTATAATAGTGAAATATTTACGATAAAAAATTATATTGATAATCTCTGTGATCCCAAATTTGACAAGAATTAGGCATTTTATATTTAAAAAAATGGGCAAGATTAACACATTTGAAGATAATTCTAAAGATACTCATTATAAGCTATGTCTTTGACCATTCAAATGTGATAAACATTCTACAAATAATGATTGCTTTATAATAATTATTGACCTAAGAATAAGGTAGTGTTTTTTTGAAATACGCCATTTCTTTTGGCATTCCCTAGTGGTTAAGAAACAACATACGGCCGTAGCCATAAATTGACAAACAATAATTGAAGTAGGGAGTAAAATGATGTTAACGCGCGTGTTTGAACATGTACCGTTTAAAAAAAATTCGGTTAGGTTAGGTTAAATAGATTATCTACAACGTTTAAGATATGTCCAGGATCATGCTTTGAAAATAGAATAAAGCTCCATTTTGACCCACGCTGAGCACGTCCGCCCTTAATTAAATGAGGAATTTTGATTCATTCAGATTTAATCATCTATGTAAAGATGATGAAG
Organism: Rhyacophila brunnea; assembly: GCF_057557595.1. Taxonomy (NCBI): domain Eukaryota; kingdom Metazoa; phylum Arthropoda; class Insecta; order Trichoptera; family Rhyacophilidae; genus Rhyacophila; species Rhyacophila brunnea. The sequence goes on from NW_028233350.1 coordinate 29,540,735, forward strand.
TCATTATACTTTACGATTGCGGTGAATTTATTATAAGATATTCACTAAGCGGCGCCATAATAATTATGTGAGATTGCGAAGCATTCAGATTTCACGTAAATAACTAAATCAACAATGAACATAAGCACACTCGTAAAACATTTATTAACTAACACACCGATATTCAATACGGTTTTCTCAGCTGGTTCCACCCACAAACTCTATTGAATAATTCAGCAAATGTCTGGCCGGAGCTTCCCTAACTTTCTGGATTTTGAAACAAGTTAGTTTGTTTTCATGAGAGAAGATAAATGCGAGCGACAGAAACTACTGTTATTCAGAGTTACACGTATTTTCTGCCCACAAAAAATAAATTGACCGCCGACAAAAATAATCCCACTTTTAAAAATAGTCTTTATTTACTCCTCAAAATATTCTTTTCGATTGATGGATGGTCTTGCGATACAACGTATTTTCGTCAAAATTAATAACACTTTCATTAATCTAGAAAACCCTTGGTTGGGTCATTTATTATCCATTTGTATCTCTTTCGTATCAAGTAAACAGTGGAAAGACTGAATTTATCCAGCGATAATCTTGTCCTCAAGCGATATGGACATTGGACGGCGTTTTATAATTTCATTTGTTTAGCAAACATTATCATCACGTCGCAATATTTTACACGCACTCGTACTTATTGGTCCAGTTTTCTGGTGTTAAATTTAATGTGACTCCTAATATGGATATTTTTTTGAAATTATACTTCTTTTGGCGCGTTTGAAAAATCAGATCAGAGTGTATTTTTGGCGTGTGACATGTAACACATAATTAATTTTTTCACACAAAAAAAACGCACTCGATTGGATTCGAACCACCGATTGTTCGGTTATTAGCCGAACGCACTACCTTTACGCCACAGTATGATACTGAAATCGTGACGTATACAGTATAATATTATGGTTTAGAACTTTTCCGTTGCCTAGGCAGCGAATTTATTATTGTCGGCCATTTGCAATTTCTTACGTAATCAAACGATTAAACGCCATAGTGGCTGTTGTTAATTTAATAATAAAAACAACGATAAATAATTATATAATATAGTAATATAACTTAAAATTTATAGAAATAAACCAACGGCGCTTCAATAAGCGGCCAGTTTTCTTACGTGTGCAATTTAACAATATGATTAAGAGCTAGTCGAAGAATCTAGGTTATCACAAGTACACACACCGATTTTTTCGATGTAACGCATAGTTTGCAATGTGTGAAATTTCGCAACACACTTTGAGAGTATACTGTATTATATTATAAGCTGATGTACGGGACTTCTACTTTACGGCGGTGTTAATTAATTATTGAAAATTCACTTAGCATCCCAGAGGTCGTTCTTTTGGGTTTATCAAGGCATTGTGGCAGGTATGAAACAATCTACCGTGAGTATCCTCTGCGGTAATTGGAATTATCAACAAGGGTATTGTTTGTATAACGAGCAGAGATAACCGTGTATGTATACTCTATATTGCCTCTCATCGGATAGAAGCTTTTGAAGGCCTTCATAACGCAGTGCGAAAATTGATAATAACATTAAAGTAAAGGTAGGGTGAAAATTGAAAATGATGAACGTATTTCTGTTGTCGAAATCTATTGTTAATTGTGTGATACTTTTATTTTACTTAGAAGTTTCATATCACCTTACTGAAAATTACAATAAGCTTCAGCTTAATAATCGTTAAAAAATCTTTTTTTTTTAATAACAAAGGTTTAAAAGGGGTAAAAATTTAAGTACAACAATGACATATTAATTAATAACAATATTTCTTCATAATATTCTCCAGATTTTCCAATTAAAAATTCCCACCCCTGTACTAATTTGGAGATTAATCATCTATATCTTTCTCGTATTATATAACTCGCCTTTTTTTATTATATATATATATATATATAAGATAAAATGATAAATAACTATTATTCTTCAAATCTTGAAAAAAATATGAATAATGAATTATTATTTTCATGCTGTTAGACTTCGACGTATCTTTTATTACATATAAGGGTACGTGGATAAATTATATAGCAATTACTAAATACTTACATGTAATTCTCCAAATTTGTGCCTAGTCTCTTCATGGTCTAGAAGTGCTTCCACGGCCTCCACGAACTCTTCGGATATGGCATGAAGCAGAGCGTCTCCGGTCTTTACGCGGTGCTCGATGAGGAGTTCCACCATTTCCAGATTTTCGTTGTCTATGGCCATCAGCAACGCGCTTCTTCCAAGAGGATCTACGCAGTTCACGTTTATGTAGTTCGTCTCTTGAGCGCGCTGCATCATCCTGAAAACAGGAAAAAATATAGTTTAAAAAGTGATTAATTTATAATTACAAATATTAGTAAAATAGGTACCGACTCTTTTATGATAAAACGTGTCTTTTAATCAAGCGTAAAAATAATTAATAACTTTACTACAGTTTTTATTACGTTACTGGCAGTTATTATACAACGTTTTTAGTGTGGTTACTATTTAAAAAAAATATTTAATGCAGCATCACAATGGTTTTGTAAATGAACAAGATGGCGGCCTGTTTAGACATCGTGGTTCCGTTATTTAGTTTACATATTTTTTTTACGATTTTTTGTGATTTTTAATTTAAATATTCTATGTACCAAATGATATTGCATTGTATAAAAAAGGCTGTTTGGGTCTGGCCTTTCCAGTATATCACTGGAAAATAAATCTCAGAAAACGTTAGCGTGAACTTGCTAAAAACGATTTTGAAATTCAAAATAAGTAAAGAATATTTTATAAGTAGATGAAGAACAGTTTCTTCTGGCACTGCGGCCACGACGAAATGCCAGAAGTAACACTACTTTACAATGGCTCTAGTGTCGTTTGAAAGTAACGATATCAACACCTAAATGAGTCGCCTGCACTGCAACAAGAATTTGACATAATATGGTAGAATTAATGACCATTTTTAACTACACTTTCACATATAAAAGCTTCATCGAAATAAAAGAAGGAAATTTTTCTTCCATCTCCTGAGTACACAATCACTGCGTAAATTTTAATTACCACATTTAAATAACATGCTAACTGCACATAATGGCCGCTTAACGGGGACACGGTAGCCGTGTCGTCCGCATCGAACGAGTTGAGATATCCACACAATAAATGAATTAGTGTAAAATATTTAAATTGTTAACTTTTAATACTTTTATTTTTTAATGCATTATAAAACTTATTACACGTGATAAGAGCTTATATTACAATTTAATCATTATTATCATGAAACACAGCTCACGTTTCCTTTAAACATCGTATCATATTCGCGCTTCAAACTTTTCACGCGGAAAATTCTTCGAAGGCACCGTGGTTCACTATATTCATCACGGATGTTCGTTGTTAATTATAAAAACAAACTTACACTATACATAAAGCAAATCGATTGATCCCGGCAGATTCAGTCGCCGCCTAACTTTATTAACTGTACAAATTTAAAGTTTCCGCATCCTAGGAAAAATGTAAGTAATGGAAACTCTTTTAGACACAAACGCCTCGATGATACTGTGATTTTAATAATGAATGAAGTTTATAACAAATGACTCGTTGAATTCACGATTCGATGTACTTTAAAACAAAACTTATACATACATTTCTAAATAAAAATTTATTACAGCGTTCTGCGATATATTAGCCTATAACAGTAATCGAATAGAAAAGAATAAATACATCGCGAATACGGTTTTTATTCGAGTCTTTTGAACGTGACTATGAAAAATAAAATGATTCGATAATGAAAAAAATCGATGATTCAAATTACCGACTCTTTTGAATCATCGACGTCTTTCTCAGTCTCGGCCGCAGGATAATGGAATGAGCTAAAATAAAATTTTATGCGCGGTTCCAGCGCAGCTTGCCTGGAAGCTTCATAGATATGGTTCTTTAAATGGGTACTGTAAATCTTTATATATTCCGATTTTTATGTTTGACTTTTAAGATACCGTATAATATTATTATTACAGTTTTTTATGTTTGTTCATTTTCAAATCATAACTGTTCAGTTGAAACTATTAAGTGCATTTTAGTTTTATGTTTTTTAAATCTGATATTGATAGTATTAAAATTGTAACGATACAATATGAGAAGTATATTCCATACACACAATTTTGTTATAAAAATCAAATAAAAATACATCTCGTGTAAGCGATGGTAAAACTAAAGGACACAGATAAATTCTACCACCCGAAAATGAACACTTACTATGTAAAATCTCAAACACTGGCATTACTGGTATGCACAACATTTTTGCGGAAAACAGACCGCGACATCGATTTGAAAAAGAAGCTCTCTGGGCAGAATTTCTCGAATTCCTTGATGAAAAATTTTGGCAAAAAGAGCTAAAACGTCGACTTCGATTCTTGTATGAAATTAAATTTTAAAGCATTTTTTGGCTGATAAACAAAAAAAAAACGAGTTAACAATGGTTTCAAAAGTAAGTTTTTTTAATTTATTTTATTTTTTTAACTGTCAATTCATGGTGGAACTGCATTGTATTGTTGTTTTAATTTAATAAAACGCATTTTTTTTGTAATACTTATTCCACTTTTAATTAATAGATTAGGACCTAAGTCCGCCTCAGAGAGACATTTTCAGTTGACGAAACCGGTCCTAATCTATTGATTAAAAGTGTACGTATAAGTACTTAAAAAAATTGCGTTTTATTAAATTAAAACAACAATAAGTTTGAACAAAAAAAAATTGCAACTATTCATAAACAGGTTCACCACCCCTAGGTTATATAATTCTTCAGATTTTTACCCGGCCATAATTCGTATCCAACAATCCTGGAAAATAAATTCGTCGCCAGATATATGAAAACAATTATTTTTGATAAAAAACGTGACTATTTTCAATTTGTAGGTATCTAATGATCGTTACAGGTTTAGGTATCTTGTCGATTTGAAAAATTCTATCAATTTATCTTTTCTGTGTATCGGTCCACGTCTTATTTCTGTATTTCAATTGGATGAAGTCGCAGTATAATATAATATTTTAAGTAAGCATGTTGGAATACTTGATCTACAATCTCTGGGAAATTTTAAATATTAACCTACCTACTTTCCTATTTAAACTATTAAGACGCATTAAAAATATTGATAAGCGGACGGTACACCTGTTGTACACTAATTAATTGGCCATTCGATATAATTAGCATGTTATTTAAATGAGGTAATTAAATGCTCCGCAGTCAGCTGCTTATAAAACCTTATCCCTCTTAAAGACTAATCTAAATTCAATTTGGAACTATTACTCGATGTAAAAGAAAACATTAATTCGCTGAGTTGTGATTTATTTTCTCCTGCCTTATGTATGTTATTTTATAAAACTCATTTATATGCACGTAAAGCAATCAGAGAAGCTTTCAAGCGGAAATATTGATAATTTCTCTTGCTCACATCGAAATCTAGAAGAATTTTCTTGGGCGAGTAATTTCGTTAAAGCGTTTTGCGTCTTTATTATGCCAATTTGAATCCATTAATAGAGTGAGTTTGAATTTGGCGAGGGTATGCCGAATCAAAGAAAAGTTTTCAAATATTTCTCGTAGGGCATTTAAACAGAAGTTGGAGGTCAGATTAAATGAAACTTGGACAAAGAAAATTTAACACGAATAACAAATGATCCAAATAATTACTTATTGAGAAACTCAGAGTATTGACAAACTCTTAGAGAAAAGTTTTCACCAATTTTAGAGTTGGATAATTGTACATTTTTATATTATTTTATCGAGATTGTGTTACAAATAATTAAAATTAATTACATTATAACAAATATACAAAAAAACTAACATAAAATGTTATAATATGTTTGTTCTGCCATTTATTAAAGTAGTAAACAGTATCTTGATGGTCGTGCTCGTATGAGCATTTCGGTCCTTGTTCTATCAAACGAAAACCATGTAGCTTGGCTGTAGAGCCACCATCGCCAGTAAGGAACTGGCTTGTCCAGTATATATGGGTCTTAATTGTCTTATCTGAACCCTGTAGGACACATAACAGAAGGAAGGACCAAATGAATTGAGAAAGTGGCTATAAATACATAATATAATATAATCTTAATGCAAATTTATCCATTTTTTAATTACTCGTGGATAGGGTAAAAGTGTCAAGGTGAAAATATATTCTTTCGAGTCTAGATATATATTTTAATTTTCTACCTTAAAACGATAAAAATATGAAAATTATACGTACGTAAATGTGAAATAAAATGAATTATACGGTTCAAAATTGGAATAAATGCTGATAATAATTTATCCGCCAATTCCCACGATAACAGATAATCAAAGTAACACTTACCTACTAAGGAAATTTTATATTTTTGCATATATATTGGTGGGGCATGTAGGGCCGCAGGTTGTGCATCATTGGCCTAGAATTGGGATGGTCCACACGGAGGAGGCTTGGCAGAGTATCTGTCCCTGACAATGTTGTTGTGGGTTCGTTTCCCGTTTAGATTACATGTTGTTTTTTTCAATGTATGTTTATCTAGAGCATGGTTTCTAAAACTATCGTCTACCTGTGGCTGCTGGAGAGATTTGGGGAGATGTGAGGCATTGCTGGCTCTGTGGCCGCAAGAATACGTAAAAACAATTCGATTGCTCTAACATTTTTTCAAACAAACACTTGTCCACTTGGGTACAGACACAATTACCGTTAAACAATGTCACATAGTCAGTCATCCTATTAACATAATTATAGTTTGTGCAGTTACAAGTAGTGGATGACCGCGGAAAATTATTGACAATTATTAATATAGAGCTCAATAAAGAGCAAATTGGAAAAAAATGCCTGGCCTATCCTTATGTTAATCTGTAATTTCATCTGTGTTATTTAATTTTAATAAATAGTTTTACAATTATTTGAAATCATATACTACAAAAAACATTTGAGAATATTTGGAGAGGTGGGCCAAAATAATTGGTAAACGATGATCCAGGGCAGGGAGTAAATGGATTGGATGAATAGCTGATAACCGTTCTCCAGAAAAAAATCTATTAATAATTTAACCTTCCCTTTGTGAAAGCCCATAGCTACAGACAAATGCTCTGATTAGAAAGCAATATGGAAATTTACAAAAATTACTACTTATACAAAAAATAGAGAAGAAAAGAACGTAAAGTATTCAGAGATTTATCATTTCGAAATGTTAATATGAATTCTTAAATTAAGGACGCGCCAGAAAAAAAACAATATCCAGCCACCAGTGGTCGACATAAATCAAACGAGAAACGAGCAGAAAAGTTCTTTTTGTCCGGCATTCCGTTTGTTTCAAGGTGTGATTTATATTTCGGCCTTCACTTTTACGAGTATGGCACACCCCTTGCACATTCTACTGCAAAGTGTGAATTTGCGAATACGATGGCACTCAACAATATATAATGATATTATATAACTATTGTCTATCTCGCAGTAGATGCCGTATTCATTGTTGCAATGATAGTTCAAAGTCAAATATTTTCGTCAATTTGTGCTTTGTAGAAACTCGCAGCAAAATTGATTGAATGACCATAGTAGTGGGTATATTATAAACATTGCTAAATATGTACCTAATCACGGTTATCTTACTTTATTAGGTATTTAAACTAACCATACGTTTATCGAAATTACCATTTTTCCAAAAAAATCTGACTAAACGTTTTAAACATACTTACATAATTTTGAAAAACACTTTCTGAGAAAATATATTATAACCAATAGAAAAAATCTTTTTGAAAAAAGTAAGCCACTCCGGCAGGGAATCGAACCCTGCATCTCCTGGGTTTACGCCCCGTCCGTCGCATTTTCCTCTATGCTACACAGTGACATACTAATTGCGACAAATTTTCACTATTGGCCTTTTTAATACCTACTCATCAGCGTTCTTCTAAATGTTCTAAACGTTTTAAAACAGATTTATTAGAAAAGCTTTTTTTTCATGTCAAATATATTTTTAAAATTTGAAAGAATTTACGGACAGAGACGTGTTTTCGTGAGATAATGAATCTATAGCAATAATTGAATATCATAGTATTAACTAGGGTTTGCAATCCAGAAATCCCTAACCACGGTATTTCTCTTAATTTTGTTGATTACAAAATCCCGAAACCGAAAACTTTCGTATCATTTCATTTTAAATAACCATTTTGTACTAAAACAGTTACTTAGGTTGTTTTAAATACGTGGGTTGGTATACAAATATACCACAATTGTTACCTGTTAAATTATTATTAATCGGAAAATGATATCCATTTTTTCATATTTTCCTAACAATTTATTTGAAAAAAAATATCTTTGATTTCACATACCGTACTTATACATTATCCCTTCTAGAGAATGGTCAAGATAAATTGAATGTCACGAATCGCCATTCGCAATTTTGTCATTATTTATTGTGTATTGTTTAATTAACGGATAACGAAAAAATGTAAACACATGTGGTGCGTCGAACATGCACATAGGATTAGTTACATGTGACAATCACTGTTAGTTATGGCTTACATATAATAACCGAATAGCTATGAAAAATATATACATATGATAATATCAAATTAATACGAAAATATACGATATTTACTAATGCGTCAATTTATATCGTAACGATTAAATCATTTAAAGTTTATAGTAGACAACTTTTATCTTGTAATTATTCAATAATATTGTGCGTTTTGTATGATAATTAAAAATATTTTAAAGGAAATCGAAGTTTAAAAAATGGCAAGAATTCTTACTTCGTGTGTGTCGTAGTCTGAATACTTTGCGACTTTTGCAGCTAGTCATTATATTTTGAAGCATGCAGTCATTATCACGTTGTTTTGATTTAACGTGTATATCGAAATGTATGAATCTCGGACACAGCAGTAGCGAAGGGTGGAGGTAGGCTGTTAAGATCCGCCATAAATAGTGCACATTAATTTTTCTTAGTCTTACGCATTTGTTTTTATTGAAATAAGACTACAATTTATAGATCGTGTTGGTTTGTTTTTAAAAATCAATTAAACCCTGAATAAACTACACCATTAATAGTTTTGGTATACTTTGGGCGGTACGACCAAATTATGCACACTTTTTCATATTATACTTATTTGTTTACGTTGGATTAATTCATTAAGCCCTGCCTGAACCTACAAAATATACAAAGTTATGTTGTAAATTATAGTATTATTTCAATGAAAATAAATTCGTATGACTGACAAAGTGTGCACTATTTATGGCGGATCATAACAGCCTACCTCTACCCTTCGCCACTGAGACACAGTAATATGGACAATAGCTTAACGGTTATCTTGATTGGCTTAACGATAGTAAATCTTCACATACAATAATTTTTCGAAAAATCACATAAGTAATATTATTTTTTCACTGAACAAAAAAAGGAAAAATATATATTTTCAGAAATTCCGGGATATTGGGTTCGGTACCGGGATTGAAACATCTGACCGGGATTACAATAATTAGTATCTACGTTATTTGCATTAAGTGCCAATTGAAATGACCGTGTTCATTATACAATAATATTATATCACTGCTCAAAATGCATGGCTAAGAATTTGTGATCATTGAGTACCCAGCGGTTTATGGTTTATACAATGCACGGTATAGCAGAATTTGTAGTTAATAGTTAAAGTTAGATAATGTAGTGATTAAATATACGCTTTGAGTGACTTGCATCTTCGAACCACGTGACTAATTAACGTCAAAAATTGGCCCAGGGTGATAAATCGTTCTACACCGCGAGCTATGTAATTTTCTCTCTCAGTGAATCTATTTGGCACTATTACCATGCCGAAATTTTATAATATTTCATGTATTTTTTTTTATTCAATATTGAATATACCAGTACACAACGACCTATCAACGCAAAGAAATTTTATTGAAATTCATAACTTGGAAAAACTAAAACGTACATATTAAGAGCATATATAAGCTTGGAAGGGTACGGTACGTTTAGACACACGTCTTTCACTTATCGGACAAACTGTATATTGGCCATTAAGAGTCCTGGTGCAGTGTTAAGTTTAAAATTTACCAAAAAATCGTAATTTATTTGCGATGTATGCTTGTATAACCTATAGATTTAATAGGAAAACCTTATATGTCGTTATAATTCCTTATTTTTTATCATCTTAAAATTTAACATTTCACTATCTCATGAAATATAAATATATACCGTAAAAGGGTATTACTGGAAATGCTATCGTGCTAACATCGAGAATAAAGACATATTTGATAGGTACCTACACCAGATATATGTGGTTATGGCATTTTTTTTTTTTAATATTAATGTGTAATGTCCATTATACCTTTAAATTTAATGTTAGATAACATTATAGAGTTAAACATTTTCGGTAAACCTTTTATTAGAGTTTGCAATTCACTGATAATTTTAGTAAAGCAATCCAACAGTTCAGGTTCTATATTTGTTCTGTATATTTTTGATGATGTTTACAAATAATATTTTCTGATTTATTATTTGTTATTGAATAAAAGCTAAGATAAGTAGAGAAAATAATATTTTTCATTAAAAATATTATTTTATAGTTGCACATGTGTTTCCATCTGTGATTTTTTGAAAGTTGGATACTCTCTGGCACGTAAATATACGTTGCATTATCAAATCCTATTTTGTAAGTGAAATTGATTTAATAAACTATTTATTTTATTCAAAGAATAATTCACAAGATTTAAGAATGTAAGATTCTATATATTGAACATACATAATTTGGAAACATCTCATGCATATAACCACCGGAAAAAAATATTTTTATATGCATGATATGGTTTCAAATTATGTATATGATTATTGATTATTTCATTTTAATGTTAGCATCTTTTTAATGTGAAAAAGAGGGTCTTCAAATAATAATGCATTAAAATATAATAAAATACATATATAAATATAATAGAACGTAAAATATCTTGATTTCTCTGAAACTCCAATGAAAAATTTACTACATATTGTTTACTGTATCTTAAAATTGAAGATATACTGTTCTTATTGGTATAAATAATACTATTTTGAAAAAATGCTATATCCACGGATATATAATATGATGTTCTCAATACGGCTTTCTTCTCATTTTTAACATGGCGACGTCTAAAAAAATACTCTTTTATGATATTAAAATATTTCATGAGATTATAAAATGTTAATTTTTAAGATTGTAGAAAAGGATAAGGAATCATAACGACATAATTATACATATTTCCTATAAAATCTACAGTATGTATAGGCTAAGCTTGAAAATATACTCAAAATTCTTCATTTTGACATTCACACAGACATTTGGCTCTTAAGCTTAAGAAATTTTCAAATTACGAGAATTGTTGACGTCTCGATCCTTTTTTCAAAATTTTCTTAATTGGTATATCTAAAGATTTTCATGTTGTACACTTTACGTCATGCGTAATATTACATTTTTACAGTTAAATTAAAATTGTTTTTTTTTTTTTTTTTTTTTTCGACCATGTCCGATCCTAATAGGATCATATGGGCCTCCACATAGTAGATGTTTTGTATTAACAGATTTTTTTTACGAGAAATGGATGTTAGCCACTTGCTCAACATATTAGGTCCATACCCTGACTCACACACATATTGAAAAACAATATGTGTACTTGCCAGACCCAGGATTCGAACCTGGGACCCACGGCATGATAGTCCAACGCTTATGCCGCGCGGCCACCGTGTTTTAATTATGTAAAATACGGTCATTATAACTGATTTATCCTGTTAAGCAAATTTTAACTAATTCTCTTTCATTTTACATACCTATCTAGAAAGGCGAATAACTGATGTTCCCCTTTTCTCAGATACGAAATTAATTTCAAAGTTGAAATAAAGAAAAACTTTTATTGAAATAAAAATACCATTTACTTGTAATAATTATAAGTAGCTGTAATTATTCTTTTATTAATTGAATTGATAATAAATAAGAAAGTTTCGCAACGGCAGATGAGTAAACAAACCATTAGATTTTCTAATTAAAAGTAGATAAGTCGATACATATAATCTGTTACAAGGCCAACTATAGTTTATTATTAATTATATGCACCCAAAGAAGCGACATGTGATGTAAATTTAGGTACGTACTATCTACAAGGAAACAGCAACGTATCCTGCTGTACTGACATTACCCAATCTCTGTCATCTCAATTTATTACGTGGTATCCAACCAACCAAATTTATATCATAATCGTATTCAAGAAACGTGAATTCAGACTATAATATAATATCAAGAATAACGAAAGCAAGAAAGCTAAATAGAAAATCCATCATATTTCTAATCGATATTTAAGCATTTGGTGGTATAGTTCAGGGCTGGGGAACTTTTTCTTGTTGGAAGACAATAATAATACAGCTGTTTCAAAGTGATAAACTTACACAAAATGTACATTAGAATATTATTTTGAATTTAAATCTAAATATTAACTATGTACTAATTAGATGTTCACTATAAAGTAAGTAACAGTTATAAAATTAATCCCAGTTTTATTTTAAATGAGATCAAAATTAGGGTTTCCAATCCCGGGATCCCAGATTCTGGGATCCCGAGATATTTTTGATACCTATGGATCCCGGGATTGATAAACATAATCCAGAAACTTTCAGGATTGATTTTTTTTACAAATTTTATGGAAAATAAAATAAAAACGAAAACATAACAGAAAAAATACTTTTAATAACAAATAGCTACATTAGAAATAAATTGAGTTTGAATGAAGTTTGATTTATACCCATGTGTAAGTTGCCGATTCATTTTATTTTTTCACATAAATTAATAAAAATGAGAAAGATAGGAAAAAAACAACGCTTAGCACTATTAACAAAGAAATTCCACCATGATCTCATACGTTTTATGGCAAATTCATATTTGACTGACTAATTAGATTTATGAAGCGGAAAAGCCATAAGTACACCATGATTTGCTTTACTATTTTAAATCTCGCTAACCCATTCATTAAGTCTTTACTATCAGAAACAGCAATCTCATATTAAATTCACATTATTGTTTATATTACAATATTATTTTCTCCATTAAACTTATGTATATCCAAGATTGAACGTATACAATATTAACAATAAACGTCTTAAATAGTATAAATTATACTAGATTTATTTTTGACCGATTTTATCAATGTTATTTGTAAATATAAAATTTTTATATTAACAATGGAAGAAAATGCCAATCCCGGGATCAGAATTTTGGCTCGGGATTGGATTCCCTAGTCACAATACGGTATTAACATGTGTAGAAATGTGGCGGGTGGTGGCTCAAAAATCACGGTAGATATCGTATCCACTAGAGAGTAAGTAAGTAGTCGTTAAAGCATAACTATGTATCATCGTTTAGATTTAAATTTTACAATCAATGTTATTATAACGAGAAACCATTAGTGAAAAAAAGATGGTTAAGAAACCTCTTCGTGAGGCATGATTCACATTAGAATGTAAAACCAATGGGGGAAAATAAGATAATATTTAAATTATTTAATTTTTTTTTTGAGATACCGTATATTTTTTGCTCTCTTTTCTTGCCATTACAATATTTTCTCCAATACTTACACCGCATTTATTAATTATATATAAATTAAATTAGTGTAAGTTGTTTCATTTAAAAGCTGTAGATCACGTATCATCGATACATCTATAGTGGTATCGTTTGACCCTTTTAGTAAGGGAATTTATCAGCAGGTCAGCAAAAAGCCGCCTTTAAAATTTTTACTCATTAAACGAGCCTAAATCATGTAATGCTTCAAGTAACGGATACAATACTGGGTAAAGTAACCAACTGGAATACAAATGAACATAATATATTATAATAAGTAAGACGCACCTAATTTAATTACCTTTAATTTAGCAGACAGAATCAAACGAATTCAAATTATGTGATACGCCTGTATTTTTGTGTGAAGTTTTTTGTTAATAATCTTATTTGTAGTGTAAATGTTTAGTAGTGCTGTGATTTTTAGGTTTTTTCGTTTCATGGAGCACTCTTTGTCTAAAAATTCTTTCACAATACCTAACTTAAAAAGGGTCTAGGACGATTTGGCACCGGGACAACTGGACGCCACGGAATTCGAAAATAAATAGACGTTAGGTACTTATAGGTACTTTAAAAAAAATTAACATTATTATTTATATTTAAATGATTATATTATGATTTAATAGTTCGTGAGAATGTAAATATGCAGACGTCAACAATGATTTAATCATGCATATGTTTAAGTTCCAACGAAAAAAGAGTTTTTTATTTTATATAAAGCCTGAGGCATGATAATTCTCAATCCGCAATAAAGAATACATTATGTTAAGAGTAAAATGAATTAAAACTACTAAGTAGTAGATAGAAACTGATTAAAATACCTCATCTACGTTCTGTATACGTGTCTACGCCAGTGCGGCGTCCAATTGTCCGGAGTCCAGTCGTCCCATTCCCCTTAAAAATGTATGCAGTAATTCGTATTACTTAGTATGAGGAAAACCTTTTTTATAGCTTTTCCGAAATGTATATCTAAGCTATTTTTATAACACACAAGGCTGTCAATCTATGTACTACTTTTTTGGTAATTATTTATTATTTTTCTGTTTAAAAAATGTTGGAGGAATGTGGGTTTTAGTTAAAATCCTGTCCTTTTAAATAAAAAATGGTTCATCACAGTAGAGATAAAATGAAGCAGTTTAGAAATTGTTATAGCTTGAAGAAAACCACCACAAACAGACGTAAGAGTTTGCAATCTCAGAATTCTGTTAGATTTTTTTAATTCCAAAATCCTAGGATAGTAAATTCTGGTCTGGGATTTTGAGATTAGTTTTCATATTTTTATGATACTACAGGAAATAATATGTATATTTCGTTATGATTCCATGTCTTTTCTTTTATGTGATCATGAAATAAGCATTTTATGATTACATAAAATACATATACATCATTCATGCAAAACGAAGAGATATCCCAAATGTTTAATTATTCGAATTTTACAAGAAACTTGGACCCTTAATTTTCTTCTTAAAATCAATGAAAATTTCGTCTTTTATAAGTTCTTACAATATAATATTTGCAGTAGAAAATAAATATGTCGATTTTATTATAGTCTATGATTTCGTAAATTTATTTAATAAACTAGTAGCGCGATGTGGCATTGACAGGTGAATGCTGGGCATTCCGCGGAAAGATCACAAAATTAACCAACATATAAGGAAGCAGACAAAAGTACACGACGTGATAGAGGTCGCTAAGCAGATGAAATGTTAATGGGCTGGACAAGTCGCTCGGTCAGTGGACATCTGCTGGACAATTATTCGTCATACAGTGGTACCCAAGGGGCACTAAACCACCACGTGGATGCCCTAAAACTGGCTGGATAATCATAAACTCGGCAAATGTACGTGGCAGTGAAGAACGAAAGGCTGAGAAGAGTGGAAACTCATGATGATTTATTAATGCTATATGGATGTTTATTTGAATGGCTATGTTGAATTTAGCCTAATCATGATTACTTTTATCACATGTTTAATAATATGGAGCCTAGTTTGAAACTTCGATCTTCGAAATGGTGCATGCCATGTAAAAAGCGTAATGACAAAAATTAAACAATCGGGTAAGATAACAAAGTTATCGTTAAAAGGAAATAATCAGGATACAAAGCTCTAAGAAAATATGTACATCGATGGATATCTAACATGTATAAAGTTAAAACATTCAAAAGACATTAAAATCCGCTGGAGGAACGATACAATATCAAGTTCGGCGGAAGTATGTGGAAACGCAATACACAGAGCCTAGAAAAATGTACTTAATCAACTTTGAGAGGTCTTTGACAAGCAGTGGATTGACATTTATGCTGACGATGGTTATACACGTGTATAATATGTTACAAGGAAGGAATATAATATAAATTGTAATGGATAATATTTTTAAGTATTTATGCATGGAATATTATATATATTTAAATATGTATATATGGCATAGAGAAATAAAAATGAATTTCAAACCAACACGTACATCATATTTCATAAATGTTGCCATGACGAATTAAAAATTTCCTATTATTCTTTATATTATAATTTTATTGTTCTTGAATTATCGAAAAATATAATATGGGCAATATGAGCTTCGGTCATCTTGTTGAAACACGCTCACATAAAACAGAACGAGCAATACAAATTGTACTACCGAAATTTTACTGGCAAAGTTTTATTTTAGTACCTACTCTATGATATGAGAATTTAATACTGCATTCAGTTTTGAATATTCATTAAAAGAATTAAAATTTAATAACATTTGAAATTAATAAAAAATGTGTAGTATGCTGTATGCCACACCAAAATATCATTATTTCACACCAATGTCATCTCTATTGCAGAATACAGTTATTAACTTCTCGTTCCTCGTCTCCTTCTTTTTGGGCGCTACATCCGAGGATAGAAAATTGCTTTCGCAACAAATAACCACTGATTCCCATTAAGTCTATCGCCAAGTATTTGCGCCTGTCCACCACCCTACGAGTACCTAATGTTTTTGTAAATTTTACCCTAATGTATTTCAGTCATACTCTGTCTTGATCTACCTCCACTTCGCTTCATTGATCTTTGGTATCCTTCTGACGATTTTTCGTCATTCTGTAAATACCATTTGTAGCTTGGGTTCAAAGATTTCTTCATTCCATTATTTCTTCGTTTAAGCCTTTGGGATGGGTACAGCCACATATTGTCATAACAGATCAAAACGTATTATTATCAGCTGTTATTTATAGGCATGCACGTCATAAGTATTTGTTTCCTGTTATTTTGCTGTTCTATTTTGCATGTAAAATTATACATTCACACATCGTGCTATAAACATCTAAATATATTTTATGCATCGCCCCCACATCCTGAAGCGGGCCCCCAGGCTAGGATCATTAACGGGCTCCCCTACCTATCGCTAAAGATAAAGGCAGCGTGACGCTCTACAGTAGCGTTTTCCAAATGGTGTACGCGGTAAAATTAATGGGACCTATATTTAATGTTTTTTGTATATTTTAATACATCCATTTAAATTATGGAGTCGTTGAGTATCAGATACGCAATTAAAAATTGTATTGTACAACCACGTAATTTTAAATAATAGTATTATTGAAGGAAAATAGCACTTTTTTGTATTATTATTGCAAATTTGTGATGTTTGTTTATCTCACTTATCTCGACGAATCGCCTCACCGGGCCCCTCCTGAGACCGGGCCCCCAGGCCAGATGCCTGTCAGCCCCCCTTGTGGGAGCCATGATTTTATGTGATCTCTTTTCCCCGCGTGCTAACAATTTACTCTAATTTTGAGGGTTTATAGTTCTTGATCGGTCTGATGATCAGAACTAATTGTTATTTTAATTAAATAATAAATAAACATCGAGCTGATGAAATCTTTCCACGCACGAAAGTTATTCCATATAGATTTTAATATCCATTTGTGTATGTAATTATTATCTTAAAATCTCATCATTGCTGACCTGATGTTTTTTGTTGTTGATATTTATAGATTTTTTGCCGTTTGTCTGGATTAATGTAAATGACAACCATCAGTTGCGAACACTCTTATTAACTCTACTTAAATATTTTCCATGTGTGTTTCTAAACAATTCGAGTATTAAAAAAAGGTGAATGATATAGTGCAGATGGCGTACTTAAAACATATACATGACTAATTATTTATTGTCTAATTTATTTATTTCTTCTTCTTATTGTGCCATCCCCTAGTAGAGGTCGGCCACCATCAAGACGATCTTATCTTTGTCGTCTGCTACCCGGAACAGTTTGGTGGAGCTGCACTCGTACCAATCACGGAGGTTCTTAAGCCATGAAATGCGGCGCCGTCCTCTGCTACGCTTCCCATTGATCTTTCCTTGAGTGACAAGTTGGGGAATGCTGTATTTTTGTCCTCTCATAATGTGGTCGAGGTATTGTAGTTTCCTGGTTTTGATACTACGTAGAACTTCTCGGTCCTTCCCCATTCGATTGAGAACTTCAACATTTGTCTATACAGCCACATCTTGAAAGCTTCAAGTCTCCGTGACATCTCTTGTTTTAGCGTCCATACTTCCATACCATAGAAAAGAATTGAGAGCACATAACAACGTACCATATACATTCTCAGACCTAGGTTAAGATCTCGATTGCTAAGGAGGCGTCTCATTTTGAGAAAGGCGCTCCTTGCGATTTCAATTCTAGTTTTTATTTCCTGAGACTGGTCCCATTTCTCATTGACCCATGTACCTAAATATTTATAATGGGTCACACGTTCGATTGGTTCGCTGTTAATGACAAAATTTGTGTTGGTATCTGGTGCCGCTGTTTTTGATACTATTAATAATTTTGTTTTCTTGAGGTTCATTTTTAAACCATAAGAATTACTTTAATTTATTACGGTGAATAATAAAACGTCTTTTTCCGAAAAAATATGCATAACAGCCTCTTATACAGGCGACATTAAAACAGAAAAAATGAGAATTTTCTTCAAAAATGTCCAAGTTTAATGTGAAATATGCATGGCGGGGGACAAAGTTTATGCAAGAATAAAAAAGGGTTCGAGGCTCATTAGCCGTAACGGCTGTATTAAAATGACACCGTAACGTAATACCTAGTTAACATACAAAACCGTGAACAAGCCATTTTTCAGCGGAGTTTAACATGTTTGATAGATCTCTGGGAGCTCTGTGATCAGTGATGTAGTGACACTAGGGCGCACAGGGTCGGTGACCCGGTTTTTTATACTTAATAAAACAAACTAAAAGTAATGAAAAAGTTTTTTTATATAGTTTTTCGGTATCTAACCATCGAAATGTTGAAAAATGGGCTTTATAAAAAATGAAGAGGGATGTGACTGAAAAATACCCACATTGAAATATTACAATTTATTCACTACTTGTGATTAAAAAAAAGTGATACAAAGTTTCCAGGTAATTGTTTTTAGCCGTCTTTTATTTGTAAATATGTATGCAATGATTTTTATAAATGAATTGTTGTTGGGTTGATAATATGATGTTAATATATATATTTATATATTCCACCTAGGTGAGGATCAGTATAGGTGGGCGTTGTTTTATAAATTCTTAAAATAGGGTCCGCTTAGCTCATTCGGTGTGCTATGGAAGCTTAATAATTTTTGTACCTATTTATTTTTTATATTGCTTTTGTGATACTGCATAATTTTTTTCCCTCTTTAAACTGTTTTAATTCTATTTAATTGCTTTTAAATGTCATACTGTGAACATCTTAAATTTATAATTTGTAATGTTTATTGTAAGTATATAAAAACAAATAAATTTGAAATTTGTACAATCTATCCCATTTCGTCTCACACGTGAAAGTTGGACGATTACTTTGGGTAGGCATGTTAAAAAGATGGAATACACCCCTCTACCCAAAGAGATTTTCTTCAAAAGATCAAAAGGAAAATGGAGAATATGGTGGTCTAGACCAGTGCTCCGCAACCTTTTCTCACCCACGGCACACAAAAGGTCTTCCCAAAATTCCGCGGCACACCACACGTAAAACAATTTATACACCAAAACATGGACCCCAGGCCAGAATCTTCGGCGCCCCCTCCAACCTATCGCTAAGGTTAAAGACAGTGTGTTACTTTAAAATAGCGTTTTTCAAATGATGTTCGAAGTAAAAAATAAATCGTATTGATTCTATGTTTAGCGATTTTTTGTATTTATTAATTCATCCACTTGAACTACGGTTAGTTGTCGGTGAACAATAATTATTTGTCGAGTATTGACACAATAATAATAAATTGTATCCCACAATCGTATGTGTTAAAATATTAATGCCAGAGTAGTAAAACAGCGCTTTTTTTCAGCCCAGACTTTTTTTTGCAATTAAAGCAAATTTGTGTTTATCTCACTTACCTGCTTGACCTGCCACGCCACCCCCCCTGAGCTTGGCCCCCCAAGGCACCAAAATTACATTGCATACCTACTTATTTGATAAATAAATGTACATTATTATTTATTGGTATTATCAATAAATAGCTTGTTTCAATGATCGTACAAGTTTTTAGCCTTACTTAGTTAGTTTGGTAGCCTTGTCAGAAATGCGAGGATATTCTTTATTAACCGAAATCCAGAAAATACCATAAGAGGTTTTATAGAATTTTTGGCATTGGTTGCAAAAGGGTTTCGAATCCAGTCGTATTCATTGTATGAAAGTAATGATGAAATTTCTTTTGAAGCAAAGTTAAATGTTTTTGAGTCGGATCTAAAATTAATTGCTTGTTTTCATTGGGGGTCTGGTAGGTCCTTTGGTACATTTGTAGAGATATTTGTCTTAAATCTTTCTAATTTATCAGATAACGTCAATATATTTTCATTCTGGCCTTGCATTGTTTTATTAAGTTCATGCAGGTGCTCAAATGTATTTATTACCAGCCATGTACGCAAATATGGCTATTAAGTAAGTATTGTAATATATTTACAATTATTTGTGTTTTTTTGTAAGCAATGCTCCACGGCACACCGGTTGGGGAGCACTGGTCTAGACAGCGGCAGTTAGTCTGTATAGAACAAAAAATACACACCAACTTTAATGCTAATGTGATTGAGGCAAATCATTTCCTAGCGGTGTCCATGTCCCTAATTAGGTTGTAGTGCCGATGCTGGTAAGTTGTTGGGTCCTTGTTCTCGATAAAATACGATGGGAGAATAAAAACAACGTGTGTTATATGTTCTTTTGCCAAACATTAAAGTCGAATTCACATACCCACAGTTTGCCACTACTCTATAACAGTATAACGGATACGACTTTCTTGTTAATTTTGTCACTAGGCCTTTAGTACTAACAGAGAATATTTGTAAATTGAACATGTTTTCAATAATACTGTGTAGCAAGCCAATTTAATCTAAAGCTTCGTAAAAGCAATACGAAACAATTAAAAATATTTATTTAATTAATTAAAATAAAATTACATGATTAATTAAAAAAAATGAAAATAGATCAGCGTGGAATAGATAAATGCATGTTGGACATACTCGTAACGCATATGTATATATCGACAAAGAGGTAAGAGAATAAACAAGAGTATTTGACATAATACAAAGAGTAAAGACCTTGAGGTGGAGATGGATAGGCTATATCGGCCGATGGCCAGATCATCGCTAGACAAATTTCATCATCCAGTGGTGCCCAAGAAATATTAAAGTAACCAAAGGATGACAAAGAGCCTGCTGTGCCATTAAAGATTAAGGACCAATAAGAATAGATACATCAAGGAGACACCATCATCCAGCAGTGGATCGAAAGTGGCTGAGATGATAACTATTTTTTTTAT
Source organism: Rhyacophila brunnea (assembly GCF_057557595.1). Taxonomy (NCBI): domain Eukaryota; kingdom Metazoa; phylum Arthropoda; class Insecta; order Trichoptera; family Rhyacophilidae; genus Rhyacophila; species Rhyacophila brunnea. The sequence continues at coordinate 29,562,053 of NW_028233350.1, forward strand.
TTATATGAATAACCATGCCCCTCCCTTACTTTATCGTACAAGGTGGTTGGGAGGGCTAGTTGCATTGATGTGTTGTAGTTAATTATGTTCCTCAATTTATATCTTTAATATTCTATATGGCCAGAATTAAATATTTTGTGTAATGTTCTTGTGTTGTTTTGTTGTTTAGTATTTCGTTAGGTTTTTGGAGGTCAATTTCATGATTATGCTGTCTACATAGAGTCCTGAGAGTCTATCGCTCCTTTTTCAGTATAGGATAGTCGTTGATGACATGCCACACAGTTGTAGTACACAGTGTGTAGCCGTCAGATGGAGATGATAACGATTGTATCATATTGCCTTTTTTGATTTTTTTGAATAATGTTTTTGTTATGTAATTCTATAATTTTCGAGTTATTGATATTGCCGACAACCGTTTCGGACTACAAATTATACAGATCTTCAGAACGATCTACATATTATTACCAAATAATAAATAATCGACAAATATAACATATTATATGCTTTTAAAACTAAAACAGAGAAAATCAGCCTACTAAAATGCCAGTTAAAGAAATACATTTCTATTAGTATATTTGCATGAAAATTATTAGGAACATAGCGAAACTTCTTTATAACCTACTAATGCAAGTGATATTATTACTGATCTTGTGGTTATATTTTTGTATTATGGGGTTATTTACGCTTTCATGTCATGTTTTTGTACGCGTAAATTTCCTATCTAAGGCGCCACCCTAAGATCAGCGGGAGGTTTCTTTAGGATTTCCCTTTTAAAATGATATTATTCATTTTAAATTAATATCAAATTAGCATACGTTTGTACACTCGCAATAGCCTCGGAGGGGATGTTTATTTTCCTGGCTGAATTGAATTCCTGAACCCTGTTTTGATAAATCGTTGGAGCAATGAAGAGAAAATGATGGGGCGAGAGAGAAATATCGGTCGGTCAGAAACACTGGGCGGTGGGAGTGGGACGGACAAACTCCCCGAAGGACGACTAAACAAAATTGATAACTCCTTTCTTCATTTCTTGGCTGGGAAGCTACGCGGGTTTTAATATTGGATAAAGCTGGCTGTCAAATTGTTTTGGAAGGATAATCATAAAAACCAATTTATATATACCGCATTATGGAGTTTATGATATCGCCTTTATTTTTCTTGTCCAATTTTTTCAAAGTTTTTTTTTTATTTATTTGTACTAATATTTGGTAGGTACTGGCCAGTCACTGTAAAAAAATATCATTACTCTGAGTTATGACATGGTGACTTTGCTATTAACGTCTTGCTTTGGTTATACAGTCGCGTCGCTACTTCGTCGCAAGAGTATGCAAAATATTGAGGTTCATCTAGATAAGGAACCTAAATCTTATTGCGATAATTGTTAATTAATTTTATATTTTATATTATCTGTACCTGAGAGTCAAATTACTTTATTATGTCTTAATATAACACTCCAGAAAAATTGAATTTAAGATTTTAATGCCCTTGAAATGTATTTACGGCTTTATTATTTTAAAAATTTCGGGTTTCTGTTATGAAAAGAGTCAAAGTGTGAATTCGATCAACATAAAAGCTATATTTATTCAATAAAATAGAGATTTTTATTTGAGCAACGTTTCAATATTTCAGATAGAGGCTATACGATTATAGTTTTTCTATCGTAAACTTTTAACATTATGCAAAGTTGAAATAAAAAAAAAGATTTTTTTTCTAATCTTGATTATAGAAAAAATGGCCAGAAACATCGATTAAGCCGGAGAAATATTGAAAATCTAAGGAAGTTTAAAATAAAGGTTTTAGGAGCTAAACAAAGATTTCGACTTTGATTTTGGATATTATTTTTAAGAAACACAGGTAAGGTCCTTGCATGATATTTGCGTAGGGGTCGACTATTCCTAGTAACTTTACAGCATTTCATTTGTTCCGGTGATACTAAACATCAACTTCATATTATAATGTAAAAAATTATAAAGGTTATAGTTCAAGAGGACCACAGAAGCCAACGAAGGAATAAAGGAAACAGAGGAACCCTCTCCGAGATACGAACTGTCGTTCGATATCTGAAAGCCTAAATAGGCTAATTGTAAGTATTTCATGATACAAAACCATCTTGAAAAGGTAAAGATTTTTTTAGTAGATATGTATATCAGACGTTCATATACTGTTGTATTTGAACACATTTTGAAAGTATCGAATGACCGAGTTCGTAAAATGTTATATTTCGAGCGCTGAGAGAAGCGGTCTGATTCCAGACTGTAAATACGACTAATAATTAACAGCAGTTTCTTAGGCTTGTATATTATTTAATGATTTTTTTCAAACATATAAATATGCAATGGTAAATTACTTGCAGATAATTTAATCATTATCCTTAGATAGCTTTCGTGAGCTGACACGGTAGCCCTTGATGATTGAGGTAACATATTGTGTTCTGGAATATATGTTCCGGATGCTGCCAGAGAGTGCAACACTTCGTACCATTGTGGCACAGCTCAAGAGTTCCATCGCCGTAGCCGACCCTCCCTCACCCTGCAGCGATGCTATAAAAGCGACCTACGCGCTGCAGGTCTGACATGGTGGGAGGGGCGAGGGTTGGGGTGGACCGAAGGAAGTGGCACGAACTTATACTTGTCCTATGTTCCAATGCTGGGGCGTGACAGGGTGAAGTAGTAGTAGTCGTAGATAGCTCCATGTCTTTCATCTGATTTTTAAATAAAAAGATCAATGATTTTCGTAAAATATAACATAGTATCAAGAATGCATACTGTATTAATATTAATGTAATAAGATATGTTTGTCAATACGACATATTGATATGTACCTATAATATACTTATAAGAATAGTTATTCTTATAGATAAAATGTAGGTCAATAATAAAAAGAAGAATTACGAACGCCCTATTATTAATTTGAAAGATATAGACTATCAGTTTCCTTTGAGAATTATGTTACATTAATTAGATTCTAGGCGAGTATTAATTATACCATTAATACCTTTGTGTAGAGGGTCCTAATTCTACCAATTTGTTAAATTTAAGAAAATATAAAAAATATATTATGTTGCTAATTTAATCTTTTGAAAACAGACAAATCATTATATAATATATTTTTACTAAAAATTCATAAAAAAATAAATTGTTTATTTTGACAAAAGTCTTAAGTAACTATATTAATAATACAATTACGATAATAAAAATATATGGAAAATAGTTGGGTTCTGTCATCTATCTGAAGGTTTAATCAGCTGGCCAACTTCAGCGCCAGAACCACTACTCGCACTTCGCTATATGCGCGAACACAATTTTGTAAGTTCCATTTTCTCGATAAGTAAATCGACGATAGCGATGTTTTTTTTTTACATTTCTACCACGAAACCCTCTATCAAGAATCTATTAGCGAAGGTTTCATATCGATAAGATCATTAAAAACAAAAAAGGATTCTTTTAAGAGCTTACATAAGTGAAACGGAAACTAATTTTCAGCAGTAGGTGGAACAAAATTTCGCAGTCATCATCAATCGAAGACTGACAGTCGACGTGTGAGCACGTCAATTTGTTTTTTTGATGGCGTTGGAGGAATATATTCTTAAATCGTGTAAAGGTGACTAAAACGTTCCGCATGTACTTGAAAAAGAAGACATGTCAATGAATATACTATTATTATTACGAATATAATAATAAACATAACATTAAAAGGACGCATGTTGAATTTTTATGACAAATTATATTTCGTTCGGCTCGGGTCATTTGCACAATCCGCGCATTGCCTAGTCACGATTCTTTTAGACCATGCCTCAGCTCTAGTATAGCCTTTAGAACGTGGTATCATCTAGAATCATCGGTATCATATATAAGAGTATCTACAGGGTCACCTTTAATGTGTTGTCCGAATTTTTAGTCTCTACGTATATGGGAAGAAGGTGAAAATAAAGCCTAAGCCTTGAGATAAAAACCTGAGAGAAAAAGTTTGTAGTTTTTAATTTTATAATGCATAGTGGATAGATTTATCAGTTTTTAAATTTATTTTAAAACATATTTTACAGCATATAATCTAAGCTACCTATTTAGTTTGTGATTCAAGCAACGACCCAGTCTGCAGTAAGCCGATGTAGTTCTATAATTTATACCAATCACTGTCAGAGTGAGGCAAACTTTTGCAATTAACGGACACATATTCGTCTAATTACAAAAGATAATGTGAGACGAACAATTCTAGGCGAAATGTGGTTAAGAAGCTTCATAAATTATACTCACATTCTACAGATAATGATATTATCCAAACTTTGGATTACGTGATATAAGATTTATTTTATATTCAATTAGTATAACAATACCATATTATTATTATTAATAGCTGCTAAATTATTTTCGTCGGTTTCTCCATAACCGAGTATTGTCTGATGATGCTAGGGCAGGGGTCGGCAAACTCTTGAACCAAAAGAGCCAAAAATGAGTGGCACAACGGTTAAAAGAAATTTCGAGAGTCATACGTATATTTTTATAAATATTTTTGAATTAATTTCATTTTATAAAAATTTATTTATTGAGTGAAGAAGATTTCCCGAATAAAACTAACGTAAATACTTAATATTATATGTTTTTATTGTTGACGTTATAAGTATAATTTATACAAATATGAATTGAATACAATTTTTACGCATTCCTTAAAACTAATGTGAACAATGACCTTCCTTGCATTTCTTTGGAGAGTGTGTATGTTTGATATGTAACTTGTAGTTTTTAATTTCAGGGGCAACTCCAAAAATTTCTCATCGGTTATTTGGCTTCTCTAAATGCTATTTATATTGTTCATGTTTGAAAATGATTGTTCACATACATATTATTATGTAGACTCGAATATGAGTTCAGAAAGCTATTCCATAGTATGTATGAAAAATCATAGTATCTACTTTATGTAGATCTTTTAGAGCGCCCCACTTGTGCTGTGAAATTAAATTGCATTTTTCTCTCTCCAAATCCTTAATTTTGGTGGCAAAACCAACAAACTTTGAGCTCCATTAAATCCACCAATAAAATTGTATTTCAAAAGTGCTCGTGTCAATATCAAATGGAGAAAAATTTGATTTGTCGACCTTTGCAATGGGCGGATTTAAAACAACAACATCAACCATCACGAAGGAAAAATTTGGCCCCCGATAATATCATTATATAATATAATAAGTGTACAAATCAATGACAAAAAATAAAAATTGTAAATTTTGCAAAAGTTTTTGTAAAAATTGGGAATTTGGCAAAGAGCCGCACGCCAATGCCCAAAGAGCCACATGCGGCTCGGAAGCCGCGGTTGCTGACCCCTGTGCTAGGGGAAAGGATTGGCGAAGTATGAAGAGGAATAGCATACACATGGAGAAGCTTGCATTTTTTGAAAACTTGAAGGATCTCCCACATACAAACTCGACAACATCACAACTTAAGATGTATCTAATTGAGCTGACATTTAAAAAATATGTCATGTAACTTAATGCAATAGCATACATAGTTGACAAAAAGGTTCCATGACGAAACAGAACAGTGACAAAACAGAACATGACAAAGCAGAATATGACAAAACAGAACATGACAAAACAGAACAGTGACAAAACAGAACAACGATAAATATAACTATGACTTTTCAGGAAAAATATAAATTTAATATTGAAATTGTCCTATCTCTATTATGTGATGGATTTTTAATAGCACAGATTTTCAATACGCCATAATAAATCAAATTATATACAGTGTTGCCGTACAGTATATTATATATAGTGTTACCGGCAAGCTTAGGATATCTCATCTTAATTATAATATGTAAAAATGATTGGGTGACTAGGTACAACGAAATAATGACCTTACCTACCCTAACCTAAATAGATTCCACAAAAATTAATGTTTCATGTTTCCCCTGGTTGTTCTGTTTTGTCACTGTTTTGTTTTGTCATGTTCTGTTTTGCCCGGTTACCGACAAAACATTACTAATTATGAAACATAGTTTTTTGATAGCAACGTGATATATTACTTGTCGCTGAAGGCTGATCTTGCCGCAACTGTGATCTGCAGATCTGTAAAACGTCCGATTCAATAATGGCGGCCTTTTCCTCAACAACAATATTAATCACATTATCTCTCATTGAAGAATGTACGGAATATTTTAAATGACCGATTGACGATTTATCTTCTGGTGACATTTTGTCGAACGACACTTGAGTCTCCTAGAGTCACTGTAAATGCATTTAAAAATTAATAAATCTAAAAAATCTTAACACAGTTTCGTACACATGGACGTACTAAAATATGACTATATTCTAAAACATTAGAGCGAGAGGTTTAAAAGAATACTTTTTTATGTAATAAAAACACTTTAAGATTAAGTTGACGTTGCGTCGATTAGCTGTATGCGGGTCGCCTAAATGCATATTATGTTGTTTACAGAATGCAGTTATTCAAACTTCATTATTCTGATTATTTTGTGTACATTATTGAATTTTGCAGACGTGTCGATTGTTTTGCGTGGGAGTATAATGCACTTTGCCGGATTTCATCGATTTTATAGCACATTACCACTGAATTATTGAGCACTAATTACAATTAATTACACCACATGGCCAGGAAGCACCACGAAACAATACCAGAAGCATAATATATAATTTAATAATAGCAATTCTAACTTCCATGCAATATAGTAATCTATTTTGGCTAAATTGTATTCTCAACACAAGCTGGAAACACTGTAGTAATAATTAATCAACGTATCTTTTGATGGGTTTTAATATTTTTTTCGTAAACAATGCATGAATCACAAGTGATAAAGCACAGTATTATAATTTACATATATTTTTCAATGTTACTTGGAACTAAAGTATCATTATTCATCAGTATATAAATAATAGTACTTACGACCCATCTACAAGTATTTTTACAAAGTTTTATAGTATATATAAGTAATGCAACATAAAGTCAAAATATCAATAAATTTCTCTCAATTGTAATTAATAATCGATAATATATATTTTTTGGTACGTATACGATTTGAAGTGATTCGCGATTAAACATCTTTTTCGTAAAACATATTCGCTATAGGCCTTTGTTGCATGACAAAACCAAAGCTAAAACGAGTTATTTGATTAATCAGTGATTCGAGCAGTTGTCAAATATCTTGTATTAGTGATAGTATTAAGAAGTAGTAATAACAGAACACGATGGCCGAGCGGTTACTGCGTCAGCTTATAATATCGTGGGTTAAATCCGCGGTCTGGAATATTCACATGTTAATTTTCAATGGGTGTGAGGACAAGGGTATGAGTCTAATAGGTTGAGCAAGTAGCTAACATCCATTTATTGTAAAAACAGACATCGGCGACAGATGCCCATATGATCATAGAACATTTTTGTTTGCGGTTCTGACTCAGAAAGAAACCGTTTGAAAATACAATGGTAGAGCTACCATTTCACAACTTTGTACTCCAGTTCTAGGATAAAAATGATGTAATTATATTCAAAAACTATTTTTTTTCATAAATATTATCTATTTATTTATTTGAGACTACATAATATATTAATACAAATGAATATTATTTGATCTAATTTTTGTGAGGTAATCAGACAAAGAGGCGTATCATTTTAGTAACAAGTGCAAAGTTATAAAACGTATAGGTACTCTGACTTCGGTGAAATATTTCTCTAAATACCGCGGTTACATGTTAATTGTACGCAACACATTTCACCGTAGCACATTTCGCCGTGAGCTTTCTAACGGAAAAAGATGACCGTCATACGGTTTCCAATTTTATTATGCCGTGTCCACATTGGCAACAAGTTACTGGCAACCTCATTAAATTTCTCAAATTTGTTTGACCAAAAATTATCTTAATCGAAATTTAATGAGGTTGCCAGAAACTTGTTGCCAATGTGGACACCGATTTAGATTCAATATGAACGTTAATTCAATTTTCATAGCCGATTTTGGCAAAATTCATGAATTCAAGAATGAAAACATAACCTAACCTAACCTACCTCAACCTAACCCAACCTGACAAATAATCCGTATATCGGCTATTTTCAAAATTTGTTTGCCGCTGGCTTCCTGTAAACTGACAAGAACCGTGTTTTATTTAGACATTAATTTTATCCCAGAACTATACGACTCAAAGAGGTTGGACGGTCTTTAATATACGACCATATATTTCTGATAGACCATTTCACGGTGAAGTGTGATATGGCGAACTGCAGACGTACAGATTTCAGGACACGAAATTCCGCATAGTGGATATAGGGAAAAATCCGTTAAATAAAATTTTGACATAAGAAGAGGTATCCGATTGGCTTGGATATTTCATAGATTATATTATATCGATGTTAAATTTTGCATAATTAAGTAGACGTGACAGATATGCGCATTATCTTAAATATGCATTTTTTTAAGATTAAGATACTTTCTGATAAAGCGACCAACTTATCTACGTCATGGAAAATTGCCACATACGCCTAACATAAAAATAATCTAACCTAACCTAACTTAACCGTCCCCTTCAGAGGTTTCGCTGTCGGAATTTGAAGTGAATGGAATTTTGATTGCCACCCTTTATACTATACTCGTAACAGCCAAAGTTTAATAGTAACTACGTAACTAAAATCCATATTTTGTAATATAACTAGAAGTAAATACAATTTTTTGCCTCATCTATAAACCGTAATAAGTATGACATATAAATCAAATTATTTTGTAATATATTAGTAATGCCATACGAATAGTCACTAATGCGGCGTCTTTTTACGTCCATAGGTCCCTTAATGACAGCCCCGGATAAAGGATACCTAAAATGGTTATATCAACAACGTAAATTTATATTTTATGTCGATCTCTCCCTTTGTGCTGTATTATAGGTGGAACACAAACTCATTGGATCATCTGTGTATGGAAGAATGTGTTAGTAAAAATACTCGTAATTATTACGAATATTGAAAGTTTGATAATATGATCATTAAAAGGCAAGTAAATTTCAATTTTACGTATAATATACTTATAACATTATAAAAGAAATGAAAATATAATTAATATTAAATTCTACAGGTTTTTTTAAAAAGGTTTGTCGATAGCTATTTCAGTTGTAACACCATTATTAAGACTATTCAGATAGGCCGTTTGCCTTTGCTTAAATACTATACGCATAGATAGAGACAGAATACATTTTCTTATTCGTTCAAACAATATTATGACTTTGTATACTTATTATTAATTGTAATAATTGTATTTAAGCAAAGACAAACGGCCTATCTGAATAGTCTTGATAATGGTGTTACAACCGAAATAGCTATCGACGAACATTTAAAAAAAACCTGTAGAATTTAATAATAATTATATTTTCATTTCTTTTAAAATGGAATTCTACCAAGTAAATGCTAACTCAATTAATTATTACATTATACTATTATATAAGTAATAATTTAGTGTTCTACTTGAAATTTTTCAAAAACTACTGTACTGATTTCGCAAAAATAATGTTTATTACAAAAACTAAAGACTAAACGAGAAAGCCAAGGCCAAAGTAGTACACTTAGATTGAGTATATATTATTTACAAGCCACTAGTAATAAATAATTCACGATATTCTTAATGATTCTCTTAGAATCGTAGTCGTAGGTATTGTACTTTACTACTGTATTATTCTAAGTTGCAAGATTGCATGCATGAATCAAAAAAGTTGAAAAGGTTCTGAATTTTCACGCGACAATTGGACCATGCAATATCTGCGCCTGCGGGGTAGAACGATATTAGTGAACCTGCCTGTAAAAAAACGAGCTACACTGCGCAGAGATTCATTTTTAGGTTAACCGATTTTCAAGACCTGTTGTATAGTAACAAACAATGATAAAATTGCGTCTCGCTTACTATTGAAGAATGAGATTGGCGAGACAGTCTGTGTAAACAGTTATTATCACGATAGTTTAAAATACACACTATTTGTGCAAGTTTATCCATGCACGTGTACAGGAGCTATTATGAAAAATAGAAAAATTATGGATTTACGAGTCATGATAAACGTTAAATAATACTCAGTATAGAGTCATCGCCACTGACATACGCTGTAAGTTATAAATAGTAATTGATAATTATATGGGATAAACCTATCTATACAATATCGAATAGTGAAATATGTATTTTTACCAGAAAAGTTACAGCCATCTGATAAAAATCTATAAGAATAATCCTTAATGTAGTGTTAGTTACGTTCAGTTTAAAGTATATACAATATGTATTTAAAATTGAAAATATATAGTAAAATTTATCAATTTTCTTATATTTCAAATGAAAGAACCAATTATAAATTGACGTAGTTTGGAAATTCACGCTTATTACAATTAATTATTCATCAGTATTTATTTGTTTATTACAAAGGAAAAAAAATGGAATGATTCTGGCAGAGCATGTGTGCAGTCTAAAGTAATTATAACAATACGTTAATGGTTATAGACTATATCACTATAGTATACCAACGCAGCCGTCTATACACAGACAGTGCAAGAGTTTCGTGTATGTGCTATAACTATCAAAGATGTTCGTTAAAAGCTACATCAGCACTAAGATATAAGCCCCATCTCGTGAGAGTATAAAAGCTTCTCAAGACGTAGGTACTATCGATTTCTTAAATGCACTTAAATGGCATTAGTGCTGTCAATATGTCTTACTCAGTTTCATGCTGAAATAAAAAGAGTCAGTAAAAATTTTATTTCGGATTTTCCGCGCTGATATTTAGTGTAAAGGTGTTCATATTACAGTACAATAAATAACGTACAAATAAACAAACATAATTGTATTTAGTTTATTTTTATTTTTATGATAAATATAAATTATAATGATAAACATAAATATGCAATAGTTTATCGTAAAAAAATGAAATTAATAATGCTTGGGAAATCCTTAATCTAAGAATGTATTGTCAAAACTACTGGTATCAGTGCATTATTTAAATTGTTATTTGGTGTGCCAACCTCTAAAATGAATAAAACATTCGGTATTTATACGCCCACGATGGCCAAGCGGCATAAGCGTCGACTTATAATGCCGTGGGTCCCAGGTTCGAATCCTAGGTCTGGTAAATATAACATATTGTTTTTTTTTAAATTTGTGTTTGGAGTCAGAGTATGGATCTAATAGGTTGAGCGAGTGGCTAACATCCATTTCTCGTACAAAACTAAAATCTGTTAATACAACCCTTCACTCTATGGAGGCCCATATGATCATATTCGGATCGGACATGATCAACAGAAAGAAGATATTTATAAGTAATAAATTTGTAACTAAATTATTTTTGCCGCTAGTCCGAGGAAAATGGCGTGATTTTGTACTTGTTTGATGGTGGACCATGATATAAGTGGTAAATACTTATTCAATGTATTTTTAATTAAACTCTTTATCACGTATAATTTGTTTACTTTTAAATTACCAATTGTATGTGATATTTATATTGTAAACTTTATGTGTATAATATATACATTTTTGAACTTCCAAGTAACTCAAACAATGACTTGGTTGTACTCGTACAAGATGGAAGAATATCATTGAGATGGTTGTAAAGACCTTGAGCATTCAAAACTAGAAGAAAGCGGCTATAGACAGACCTAGACCAAGACAATTATTGACAGAGGACGCCACGATCCATGTAGGGTTATAATGTCAAACAATTTGAAGAATTTTTCTTGTTGAGTTCTTTAATTTTATCCGACAATTTTTATTCAATTTAAACAACTGGGTATATTATGAAAATTGTAAAGTATTAGACTAAATAGTTTGCTCATGAAAGTATTTTCCGATAGAAAGTAAACACCAGTTTTCCAATATTATTTCCTAGGAAAATTGAAAATATTCCGACTTATGTTTACACTGCGAGTAGTCCATTTCGATGCGATAAGGTCAATCTGTCATTGATAGTTTTGACGCTTACTCATATAATAGAGATTTTTGATAAAAATAAACATGCCCTTCTTGCGATATTGCAATATGCTCAAATATAATCTAAAATATCTTGCAATGGGCTCTGTTACTTTAACCGTGCCCATGAAAATTTGTTTATGAGATTGGTTATAAACAAATATTAATTTATATTAGATATAAACAAGCTGGCCTGCAATACATTGAGAAATTCTTCATAGAGTTCTATTTTCAAGGTTTACAAAATAGTTTTCATAATAATACTTGTTGGTATTATGTAATATTAAAATATTAGTCCTCACACCGTAGTGACATATACGTGACATAATATTTCGGTTTGCAATCTGAGGGTTAGGAATCGATTCCAATTGAATGCGTAAAATTTATAAATATACTTAGGAATTTTCAATTTAGAACGTGAGTAGGTGAACGGCTGAAATTGAATCGTTACAATAAACCTCTACATTATGAAGGTATAGAATATACTTAATTTGGGGTAAAAACAGGAAAGAAAATATGACTACCTGTCATTAGAGTATTATTATCATTTCCATCAGTGGCCTAATAACCCAGGGTAGGCCCTAACCTACTCTAAAATAATCTATTTCTCTCTATCCTGGGGCAGTATCCTCCACGTGTCTATACTGACCGCTCTAACACATTTGTTGATACTGTCCGACCACCGTAGTATAGGTCTACCAATTGACCTCCAACCGTCCGGTCTGGTGGCCGGGATTTCCCTTGCTGGTTATGCAATATCTATTATTTCTACATAACCCACCGTTTGGAGTCAACCAAGATTAACAAATAGGAAGATGCATTCTTCTTAGAAAATATTGTAGAGCTCTAGGTTATGTCAAACACTTCTACTTCTAATATGGACCCATGCATCCTACGCACCACATTTTGTCTTAAATACATCGATTACCTACACCCTTATCGGCACTTTTTCTGATTTTGTAGACTGAAGTAGGACCCGTTTGCTGTTATGACTCTCAATTTTATTTTGTCACTAATGACATTTTTGTTATTACAGAAAACTTAGGTTTACAAAGTTATCGACATACTCGATTCGTTGATTTGGAGATCTGGGGGATTATGTATTGTAAACTAAGGACATTAGGTCAACTTATTACAGCATATGATCGAGCGAGATTTCTTAGAAAGGGTAGGTTTTAGCTCGTGGAGTTTAAGGCAACTAAGTTACATTTGGATATAATATTACATTTATCTACTGTTCGAAATTATGTCGCTATTGAATGGGTGACGATGACATCGCTACCCGGTTACAGATATTATTCGATTACATGTTGTTTGAGCGTGAGTTTACGTTATGGGTTGGTAATAAAAATGGCATACTTGCGCACTCTTTTCTCCAACTGTCGTTTTTCAAGTCTCTACTGCAGGTACTTTGTACGAACAATCTAGTGACCGGGCGGTTAACGACTCTATTGGTATATTTTGAAATAATATACTGAATAGGCGGGAATTGTGATTAGATGAATTTAAATTTGGTCTGCTTAGGTCAACCAATAATTATTAAGTTAGATCGTAATATCACGATGATAACAGTACTTAGTTGATCAGAATGGGCCTATACTTGTATACGTTCTTGTCTCATTGATCTTCGAGCCCATGTTTTTGCAGATGTATACACACACAATATAATATAATAGTTTATAACAATGTAGAGTTAGAATATAGTATAATACCATACGTAATGGGAAACTGCTTTGATATTAAACGCAAAGCTACAGAGCAATATATTCTCGGAAGCCACGTAGAAAGGAAAATTTAGTGGGTGTTCAGATATTAGTAACACTTTAAGTCAACAAAACTTTAACCTAGAAATTCCTATTTACTAGGGTTCATTACCAGGTAACAACTGCTTATTACAAGACTAACTGCTATTATAATAGTGGATACACCTTTACAACAAACGTATTAGACTAATCTTGCATGAACCTATGTAGTATGTTAATGCAGATACGCCCAACCGACCGCGAAGCAAACATCTCCACAGGCTATCTAGTATCTATCATACATAATATGAAACATCAATTTGTCTCTGTTAAGTGAGTTAGTTGCATTTGAAAGATGATTGCCTATTTCATGTTTTTTTTTTAATAATTTAGATTTTAATATTTTTAGAATCAGGGGTCGGCAACCTTTTCAGCCTTAAGTGTTTTAAAAAGATAGGGTGTGTATTTTTTTAAAATCAGAAATATGACATAATTACCTACATTATTTATGATAACAAACTAAATGAAAAAATATTATTGATTTATTTTAATGGAAACAAAATACTATGTATGCATCACTGTCATTCTTCTGACTTAATGTGACTATAATTATATAGTGTTTTCCTTTTAAACCCCGGGCTGAAATTTTGAATTGAAGGATGCAAATCTTCATCAGTCGACCGAAAAATATGCTTATTTTATAAATATAGTGTGTTTTCAAATGATATTTTTTTTTATTTATTTTGAATTCATGTATAATATATTATTGAAATAATTAAGTATATGGGCCGCAATGTCATCGCGTCAATGATTAAGGGCCGCAAACAATTCACGTGCGGGTAGCGTTAGTCACGCGGGTCCCGGTTGCTGACCCCTGATCTGGATCATTTTTGTTGTTTTTATTTAATAAAACGCAATTTTTTTATAGTACTTATTCCACTTTTCTTAATTCCTTTTTATTATTTCCTTACTTCCTCTTTATTCCACTTTACTTCCGCAGTTCCACCATGAATTGACAGTTAACAAAATAAAAGAAAAAAAAAATTGGATCATTTTTCACATTGCGCTTTTATTTTTACATGTGATTTAGTTTTCTGCGATTCCTTTTCATTTCTGTAGGCAGAGCTGCTCCAAACAGATTGCTTCCACATCTCTTGGTATTTAGTGGAACATAGAGCATTCAATATAACTACCTCACAAAAAAAAAAATAAAAAATACTGTAATCAAAATTCAGGTATGATCAACAATACATCTTGCCATAACATTATTGTATTAACATGGAAAAAATAATGAAATATACCAGAAACAGTAACGTGCGGTCACTTTTATTCATAGGGAGTCTGGTAAAAAACAATATATAGGCACCTACTATCTGCTGTAATTATATTCAATATTGTATTCAGCGGCCGACGAAATAATGTGGTATTGCGGGGTGTTAATTCTGAAATATGCTACACGTATTTACATAATATTCATGATAGAACACAAACAATTTATAACAACCAATAGAAAAAATCTCAAGAAATATATAACTTTTTGAAGAAGCATTGTTTAGTACAATTTATCATACTCGTACATTTGCCCAATAAATGGATAGTGGTTAATAGTAATTCATCGAATATTTCTGCGGATGCTCTGCATCAACAGTATCTATGGACTGTACACCACTGACATGAAGGCATGCCTTATTTCTTGAAAATTAATTGTGAAATGCCCAAATATAATCAAATACATAACATAATAAATATACATACATATAAATTCCAATTTATAAAGAATATTTCTGCTCTGGATTTTGCATACAAATACAATGCGGGGGCGTATATACCAATATTGAAACTAACTTTTAACGAAGAGCGTTTGTTTACTATTTGTTCAACATATTGCAATAAGAGGTATATAATTACAATTATAAATAACCAACTCTAAATAATTGAATTTAAATACAACATAATACTATTATACTAATCGTATGTAGAGTTGGGTATTTCCCGAGAAAATCTCAATCTCGAGATTCAGAATTTCCAGAAATTTTTTTTCGAGAAATCGGGAAATTTCAAAAAAACTTGTAACAATCCTAAAATCTGTGTAAAAACAAATTCCAAAAAATTATTTTTTTTTATTTATGTAAGAAAACATACAAAATAGAAGTAGGAAAGCCAAAATAATTTAAAATACTTATTAAAATAGAATTTCAAAAAACACAGACTGTCAATCGCTGCGTCTGACAATCGCGTACGCTTCACGAGACACAAAATTCCCTGATGTTTTCACCTTGTTGAAACGACGTTGAAGTCGACGTTGGCTTAATTGTGTTAAATGCCCCGATCAGTCGTTGAATTTTGAATTTTCTGTCCATTTTTTCCATATATAAAATCGTTTTTTTCAATTAATATTTAATAATAAAGAAATCCCGAATCCCGAGAAAAGATTTTCGAGATCCGGGATTTCCCGAAATGTTAAAAATTTCCATTCTCGAGATTCGGGATGGTAAATCCCGAAAATTTCTCGAGAATTCCCTTCGAGAAATTCAGTAGAGCATTTATTATTATTCCGTAGAGCATTTAAATGATAAGTCAAATTACCCGTTATAGAAAAGATATATTTTTGAAAAAAACACGGATATTTAGATACGAAATAAAGTTTGTTTTCTCTGAAAATACGCAATGTTCATAATATTGATGTAAAGTTTGTTCGGTAATAATTATTAAACGAAATAATACCCGATACAAAAAATAAACGTCTTCGTAGAAAGAGAGATTTCAAGTTTTCTTCTGAGTGTTATTTATATGATTGCTATTGCGATACTTGTTTACCGCGTATTTATAAGAAAGTATATAAACAATTTTTCAAAACCTTAAAGGTTCTATTATCTTTTTTATTACTTTAGATATAACGTAGGTAATGTGACCATCTGAATCATTATTATTCCTCTTCTTGAAAAGTTCAAGTTTTTATAAAAACAAACCCTCAACGTGCCGTTGTTCGTCCCTTTTATTGAACTATAATGTATTCCTATAATTTATGTATAGAAATACGAAAGCCTATCGCTATAGACTAAGATTTTGTTTTGGTTTATGACTTAACGGAGGTAGAAATATAACGCCCGTTGAATGTCTTCAATTATTATCAATATTGAATACGCGTTTCGTTTATGTGACAAAATTTAATGATACAGGCGTAAAATATTGAAAATAATATATTCAGTAACACGTGTAAAAGTTTACCCCATATTTATCTACACCCGAGAATTATACCTTGTCACAGTCAAGTCACACTGCGAAGTTAACCCACTTTCTTGTTATTTTGTTTTTTTACCTATCCAAAATTTAGCCCCTTTTTTAATGTGGCAGGACTTGATCCCCTATAATTACCCCATAAAACTAAGAATATAATTTAAATAAAATATTACCATGTAAATAGTGAAATGATTAGTTTAATGTAACTTTGAATTTTTGAAGCTATACTTCTTTTGGCGCGTTTGGGAAAACAGATCAGAGTGTATTTTTGGCGTGTGACGAAGATGCGAGCGCCGATGTAACACATAATTTATTATTATGATTATATTAATTTCGGTCTCAAGGGTACATGCACATGCACATGCGCATGGTATCATTTAGTTAGTCGTTCAATACAACCAAGTAAAGAGCACGTGTTGTAAACATAACCAATATTGTGTCATAATAAACAAATTTCTGGAGACTAACATTCTACACTGTTAATTTATATTCATCAAACTTTATTTATATTGGAGTGTATATTTATTTTTCATTGTAAAGATTGTGTATCAAGATTTGAGCCTATATTTATGTAAGTATTATTTATGAGGGAAATTATATATCAATAAATAAATAAATTTTGTGAATGTTGAGTTGGTAAATAATTCAAAAAATATATTAAAATTTGATTTTTTATTAATTCATCATGGGCACTTCTGAATCGATTATAACTGTTGTATGGCAAAGATGAGTTTTGGTCCAATACAATAATTAAATTAAAATTATCATGTGCTACATGAGACACAGCTGAATCGCGTATGATTTCATCAACCTAATCCACTGTAATATTAATAGACTCGGGTAACGGCTTATTTTGTTTTCTTACGCCAAAGAAGTATAACTTCTAATGCGCGTATATAAATAAGTACACACACCGATTTTTTATTATTTTAAATTAAATAAATTATACGAAAATTTGTCCATATTAAGTGTTTTGCATTTGATATTTTCATTTCATATCGATCTGAATAAGAAGATACCATGTCTTTAATTTCTATATCATCAAAGTAGTAGCTATGTTAATCTTTGGATATTGAAACATGTAGTGTTGTAATTATAACTTTGTATGAGCTATAATTATTATGAATTTTATAACTCGAATCGGTTTAGTCAACATACTATAGGCCGGATTTAAATGATATTAAAATATAAAAGTGTGTTTTTTGTCTTCGACAGTGTCTTCTCGACATCTCGACAACAGTAATTATTATTTGTTTATGGGAACAACTAATTATTGTAAGCTCGAGAAAGCTACTTCAAAAGCTAACTATCGCTCCTTCAAAGTACGCAGAAAGTCAAACCACATATTGACAAAAGCTTGAATGCGGGACACAGTGTTGACAATTACTTTCCAAGTTTCCCAGACATTTAATAGTGTTGGCAAATATTTAGTTTTAAACGTCATGGAAAACTCGAGATTTATTGATCGCGTGGAAACACTCGTACGTTTTGTTTAGGTTTTGGTTTACCCAGTGTTATAACGAGTATTCAGACATCAACTTGTCTCCAGTTTTGTTTAACTGAAGCACTATAGCCATACGGCGTGATTTTTATTACATATGGCTATCGTTTATATTTTTATACTATTGGCGGCGCTTTTTAGTGGACTGTAATTTGGGATGATTGTGGATGTGGATGTTGGGGGAGGGTGGTTTAAACGGGAGTCGATCCAGTCACTACTCTTGGCTCTCTCTTGACAAGAATTAGGCTTTATTGGTGGAGCAGGTCCAGAGTCATGCACGCACTCACTAGTATGCAAACACTGTGGGTTTGGGTTAATGATGACACTCGAAAAAATACTCGTTTGATGAGTCACTCTGTATTCGTTTACGGTTGTTAAAATATCACAAGAGCCAGTATCACGGATTGCCAGGTGTTTAGTTTACGATTTATGTACATATGTGTTATGTATGAAATAACCTGTGCCGGTAACTCGGCTTGATAGGTGGTCTAATTGACTGAGTTCGAATTGAATTATTGCTTGGACGACGGTCACACTATAGCAAGTTGACATGGTCGTGGTCTATGAATAACTGATTTTGTATCAATCGTGGGCGACTGATAACTTGTTAAATAGTTAAGCGCCTGGATGACAACAATAAATGAGGATAGTAGGTATGAGATATTTATGCGGGTGTAAGGATTAGATTGGGATCATAATTGGCCTAACCAACTATGCTTCCGTCAAGAACAACAGCCCAATTTATCAAATCTCTATAATATTACATGGTTTATAAAAATAATGAACATTTTACACAATAAAAGTTCAAGATGGAAAAATGTGCTAAAAAGTTATTTTAGAATTCTTGAATGAAAAAATATTTGATCCTCGAGAATTTGATATTGGTATATTGATTTCTTGAGATATCAACAAATTTTTATTTATTGTATCTAGACAAAATCTTTCCAAATACGTTAATTGGGTGTAATTAGGTGATATATTTGTTAATTAACTTAAAACTGGACATATGATATATGATATATGTGCACTAATCCATTGATATATTATAAGGTTCAAATAGATCAAATAAAACTGTAGATTTATTAATAGTCTCCAACATGTAAAAAAATATTTCACTACTGCTTTCATTTCAAAGGTCTGCAGCCTAAAAATATAAATTCTTATCATTGTTTCATCTTTCTTTTTAAAAACATTTGGTAACCGAATATAAGTCAGAAATAATATTTACTTCTCATTATTGGAAATGTCTCAATCATTCGAAAGCAGAATACTGATTTGTATTCAGTAGAGGTTTACTCTATGTAGATGGGAAGTGCCACGAGTTTTAACGATTCAGGGCGTAACCTATTTTTCTCTATGGTGTACCCGGAAAATTTATTGACCACGTGACAATTGTACGAGTGAGCAGATTGACAAGCATTTAAAAAAAAAATTATCTTGCTATATTGAAGAAAAATAATATTCATCGACGTTAAAAAATAATAATTATGTCTCGACGATTTTGTTTCACCACAATACAAACTTGAGTTTAAAAATAAAGGGTCTATTTCGAAAAAAATATTCATAATAATTAATTATTGATTTTTATGGCGGTGGGAGGGGGTCGATTTTACAAAGTGTAACAGGTGCCACTGAATTCCACATCCATCCCGATTCTTATGGCTTTTCGTCACTTCAACTGCGGATCCCAAAAATTTCGGGTGCATTATTCATACCCAGACATTCCACAATTTTAGTCAAGTGATAAATACGTGGCTTGCAGGTATAAATAACTAAGAGTGAAAATCTACGAAATTCTATGAGTTGTTGCATCCACAAGTCGTTTACGAATGGGCGTAGTCTAGCGGTCATAATTATTAGGATTGTAAGTGTCCGTTTGTATCGTCAGCACTGTTTTGCCTGATTAACATGCCATAACAATATATTAAAGCAAAAATTACGTGCTCCAGATAAGTGCATCCAATATTTGTGAGTGTCATGGGTTTTCCAGTAGCCACAGGCCTTGCATGTCGTAGAATACCGAATGAGACCAACTCATCGAGAGGGCTGTGCGATGGCATCCGAATCACGATATTAAGTCATGAGGTCCTGCCGAAGTGGAAGAATAAGATAGTAATATTTTATTCAACTAAATAAATAATAACCTACCCCCTTTAAGAGTGCACCTGATATGTCCTTTTATTTATTATTCATAAATGCTGCATAATCTGTACTTACATTGTATATTATACAACATAATGTATTTTTCTGAATAAATAAAAAAAAATATTATGATTTAATAATTTTCGTTCTTTTTCGATAATAACAACATTTATGTTAATATTTAAAATAATTACAAGATAAAAATAACTTTTTATATACAACGTTTTAAAATTCTGTTGAACCATATAAACTTGACTCGACTAGCTTGAACGATCAAAATAATTTGTACTTGACATGTCATATTGATTTCCATAGTAACGCATATATATATTAATAATTTAGTTGCTAGGACCCCAGACTAACAACCAATAATGGTGTCGAAATAACTATTCATACAAAACAAAAGTAACTGAACATGAACTCAATTCTACTTAAATATGGCTAAAAGTATTTAAAAAATGCATTGGCATCGTGTTCTGATATATTCTAAAAGTTTCAAATGTCTAGCTAGTCGGGAAGTTAGTTGAAAATCGATTGCAAGATTTGTACCGGACAAAGAACCACCGGACAAATACGAATACGAGCTAAGAAAAACGTTGTAAAATACCAACTCACGCCAGCCAGTGCTAATTAACTAAATATCATCCCTGAATACACTTTAATCGCCATGCAGATAATCATAATCTAAAGTTTATTATAATCATCGCAAATTTAATTAATATTAGTTCCCATGACACTATCAGTTTAAATTTAATGCTTAACTTTAACAAGTAATTAGTGCAAAAGCCAGATTTCAAGAACGAATGACAACGTTATAGTATTATGAACACGGAAAGCTTTGGTTTGACATTATAAAACATTATTTATTGTTAAGCTTTGTTATGATAAAGATTAACTAATTATTCATAGCCATTACCTAAAGCTCTGCATCAAAGTTAATAATGTTTTTTTTTTTTTTTTTTTTTTTAAATAATAATGCACTCAACCAATAACAGGTAGCGTTGACTCCGCGGAAAGATAGAGTCTGCTACTAGGTCTAATAATTTTACTAGTATTGTTTGCAAACTCTTCCTCTAAAGCCGTGTTGACACGGTCCAAGTACGATCCAAGTACACTTGCACCGAGTGCCGTCCAAGTGACAGCTTCATACTAATTATTCCTATCCAAGCTAACTTGCAAGAGTAGGACGCGGTCCAAGTAGCTTGGATAGGAATAATTAGTATGATGATGTCTCATACGAGTGCACTTAGATGGCACTCGGTCCAAGTGTACTTGGATCGTACTTGGACCGTGTCAACGCGCTTTAACAGAAATGTATGTGCACAACCATCATTTTGATACTCAATGAATATCATCTACTCCTACAAACTTAACATTATACCATGAAATCGGATGTGATTTGAACATTTGAAAAATTGAAAAAAATTGCGCGCTTTACCCAACATAATAAATACTTCACAAGACCAAACGTCGCTACAAAGGTAAACGAGTATTATTTTAATACGTCAGACTTTTTTGCACATTTTTTTTCGTTCACGACGAAATATAAGAAAACATAAAAATGTCTTTTACTGAGACAGTTTTTTTATAATTTGTTTATTTGTTTGCGGCAAAATGTATGTATACATTTCATTCTATGCTTATGGAGAACAATGAATAACAAATCTAAGTAACCTAATAATACTACGTCAGTAAATAACCAAAGAAAATGTTAAAACAGGCCGCTATCTTGTCAATTTATACACCATAAAATGCTGCTAACGCATTGAAAATATTTTGTTCTATAGTTATAAATTCAAGCATTTTGTATTTATATAAAAAAAGATTTTAAATTATAATGCTTCATGTGTAAAATATACGCATTTTTATGTTGTAGGGTATCATGGATGAAGATTTAGTTTGCAATACTATAAAGTTATTTTAAAATGCAAAAACTGTGGCTACATATTTTTCATTTTCTTCGTGACAAATTGACAGAATCATGTCACGTATTTCATGAACCAGAAATGCGCTCCGTGAATTTTCCTACACTTAGAATCTTAGATTTCATCTCATTTTTATGAAAATTCAATTCATTAAAATATTATACACACGCTCGTATGATATTCGATTATGTATACATAGCGTGATATTATTTATATATTTAAACTAGTTAATGGGAAGGCTGAGTAGTGGCAGAGCGCCCATGTCAGAGGACAAGGGTGCAAATTATTTTTTTTCGCCAATATGTATTTGGTCTATGCAGTATTTCCCAACCTTATTATTTGTGACATGCCCCACTTAAATGCTTCAAAAATCTCCCCCTCCCCATATAAACATTTTATAGTAACCTACTATCAAATTATGAAAAAAAAAAATGAATTGCTTTAAATAAAAAATGCACATGGGCAATAATATATAATATAAGGAAATATCTATATTATGTTACATAATATACAACTCGGAAGAAAAATAGTGAGATTCTTGTGCTTGATGTGAGCTGAAATCAGTTTTTATGTCAGGTACTAAATTGGTCAATTTTAATCTTAAATCTCTACGGTTTGTGAAATCAAAATGATTTCTTTTTTTCAATAGCAAATCATTAACAGCGCTAAAGCCACATTCAACTAAATAGTGTTCTAAAATTCAAATTTAAAATCATTTTGCAATTCTAAGAGTGTCTTTTGATACTGCATGGCCACATCAGTTATATCTAGTAACAACGGTTGAGTTATCCAAGGTGGGAAAGTATCTAACAAATATTAGTGATTTGCGCATTGCCCCCAAAACATTCAAATTGCCCCGCGTTGGATGTTTAATGGATAGCTATAATAATTAATTCATCGATTTACCCATTCGATGATTGTCGATTATACTGTATCCTATTATTATAGCTTAAAATAGTCATCTGGACATTAATAATAATACGTAAATATTTCAGTTAATTGTATTCTATACAAATGTAGCTTTTATATGTGAAGCTTCAAAAAGCTTACCAAAGCTTAGCCCCGACAAATATAATCATACACCTGCCAGAAAAACAATCAAATAATTGTTTTTTTCAAGTTCTGCAATATGCATACAATTAATTCATTACAAACATTGGTGTCAAATTAAATAGAATTTGAACAGTCCATATTGTGCAACACTGCGCACTTTTTTTTATACAAGTGTAAACAGGTTTGTACAACTTTGAAAACTATATAATAATAAGGTTTATTTTTTTACAGGCAGATGGATGCCAGTCTCGATTCTGCCTAATGCTTAAACACAGGGATTAAATTATAAAACGTAACAAACTTGTTCGAGTATAAAAAAATCATTTCTTCTCTCTTAATTCGATTTTTGTTAGACAATACTTCGTAGTAATTAGATAAATTATTTATTACATCGAAATACTTCTAAGTGAATTTCGGCGCGGCGGATGTCAAAAAAAATGTATGGTAGATTCTATGAGCGGTGTCAATTATTATATTACCAAAAACAGGTTAGACTAGGGCTGTTAATATTATATATGGGCGAAAAATTTAGTCTAGGAATCTTTTTATTGCTGAAGAAACTGAATGTGAAATAAGTTTTTAATAAGTTTAAAGTTATATAACTCACCGTCTTGTAGAAGCCACATCCCCTCTCTCGACGGCAAGGAGGAACTTCTTCTCGTCGAGAGAGAGCTGCGCCATCTCCTGGTGAGGCCGCACCACATTCTCCTCCTCCATCATGCCATGGATGCTGTGTCTCTGTAAAAAAAAACAAAATCATTTATTTCGGGATACTTCCGTAGTACAGTAATATTATGATGCAATTATTTGAGTAACTCAATACCCACTCCACCCTCGTTTAGGGTAGTGAGAGACAGGGAAGATGGTTAAAATCATCACCGACATCCTATAACGGATATGGCACAGAAAGAAGAAGATGGTACATACAATAAAGAAATATATAGATTATAGAAAAATAAAGTAAAGTTAAGTTCTGGTTAACACAATATACTCTTTTTTATGTTTGACGTGGAGTTGTAAAAATTAAATTTAGATTTTTTTTGTCTAATACCGTTTTGAAAATGGGATTTACGTCCGAAACAGCTTTCATCACGAATCAAACAACCAAATAAAAAAATATATACACAGTTATGGCAAAGCTTACGGTTGATATTGTACTGATTTTTTTAGGTGGTAACCTACTGTAAAACTAACAACCTCAATTACTCAATTATTAGTAGAAAGATAGAATTTTCTTAGAAGTAACAGGAGGGAGTGGAGCTAAAAAGAATGTTTGTATTTGAAAGGGGTTTACACGTTTGAACAAACTACGGAGATACGAAATTTAACATTTTGGTTCATTTAAATACAACGATTTTGTTATAAGACGTTTTTATTATAATACCTATGTAATAAAGATGGTCTCTATAAGGTACCTTGTCAAAAAAATAAAAAACGATCTTATCTAAAAATCATGATCGTCTGTATCGAAAAAGAAAATGAATATTTCCTTTCATATGAAAATTGCTCGATACCCTTACACGCATGATCTCATAAAACGTTCTCGCACGAGTGCCTTCGTAATGGCGAAGCCCAACATTAGGAGATATGCTGATAGATATTTATCACATGATGTAAAGAAATTCTGAAATATGTAAGCCATTCGAAGAATAAGTACAAAAGCGTAATTTTAGAAAGATATATTATTTTGACAGACTTCTTTTTGGCTGGTAACTTTTTCTCCTTTACTTATATTTCCAGTTGGAGAAATATATCGACATTTGAATCCTCGTTATGTGATGGCATCTTTAAAGAGTTCACTTCTTAAAAGTAAGCAGGATACACTGAATCGCAATAAATCTCCACTTTTCTAAGCCCTTTTTCATGTATCAAACGTCAAATGAATAAATATATATTTTCAAATCATTGCTTAGAGAAATTATGCTATCGACTGGTAGTACATGTTGGAATTTCAATTTAAATTTTAAGTTTCAATCTCAGTTTTGTCCTATTTTATTTGAATCGGTCTAAGTGACCCGTAAATTTTCATTTTACGTTCAGTAGCCTACATTCTGTGCGACGTATTGTTCGTCTGTTATTATTACTTCTTTAGGTTTATTATTGTAATTAAATAATTTTCAGAAAAGTAAACTTGTTTGAATCCTTTGGATTCGGTTACTTTGACAAATAAATTTTCTTTCGAATATGGACAACCAGCATTCAGAGAATCAGAAGGCAAAGCATATACCATGTTTAATAATTTTAGTCGTCAGGGTTTAAGTAACCATCATCTGAGTGTCCAGGGCGGTGAAACCCCCCCCGCCCATGAGGCACAAAGCGCCGAGTTTTATCCAATAATACGTACCTATTTTTTTTCAGATTGCATAATAATGTTGTGGTCGGCATTGATTCACTAATCCTGCACCAAATTTTAAGTAGTTCAGTTGGAAAAAATAATGATTAAATACATACAACATTATGTGTCCGAGAACAGCCCTTTAATACATCCTTTAAATTTTGCACCTCATCTGTTAAAATTTCTTCGATTTGGTGAATTGAATACACTTAAGTGGTAATAATTAATCATAGAAAAAAGACAACATTTACAATAAATTAATATAGATACGACTAATTGTTAAATATTTTTTGTTTTATTGAAAGAACTCTTCATTTTAACATTTATATTTTTATAATACTAAAGAAACGTCTGCTATAACGATATTTGCCGTTAGATTATTTGAATAAGGATTTCAATTTTGCTGAACATCGTTGGAGATTTTCCCGAAAACGTTTCGCTCGACAAACTCAAATCGTTGCGCCATAGGTGAAAAGTTAAAGACGCTCCAGAATAACCATTTTCCAGAAGGGCTGCTTTCCAATACCATTAGCCGCTAGGGGTTCGCCGGACGGTCTCTTCATACGAAGCAATTGGGGTGGATTTGAACGGTAATATCCAGAGACCACCTTCTCGGCTTATGTGAGAAAATGTCATCGTGCTTCGTCCTTCGGACTAAAATGGCAAAGTGCTTTTTGAAATTGCAATTTTTTATCAGCACAATTGGATCTCGGTTAAAAGGAATTGTATAATAATCATTTTGTTCTACCTTGATAAAAAAAACTTTACCACCTAAAATATATATAAAAAAATCTTGAGAATATTACTATATTTCCTTAATTTCATAAAAAAATTAAAAAAAATATACTTATTGGATCATTGTATAAAACTTATTCAGGAAGTTAATTAATATTCGGCATAAGTAATAGTAACACTAATAGATATTTGGCGATGATGAGGTGAAGGAGATAGAAGGTCATTGTTGCGTGGATTTTTGGAGAAGAGAGTTTATTTGACGGTGCGAGAATGCAATAATACATTAATAATAAGACACTATTAACACTGTATATAATAATTATTAATAAGGATGATAGCGTGATATTCCAATCGCGGGTAATAATGTACTGGTAAGTGAAGAGTTTGATTATATTAATGAGCTGAAAGACTCAATAGGAGTGGAATGTCAGTTAATTAGGTCGGGTGAATAACTCGTGACAATATTAGTGCGTCTCGTGATGGACTCGATAAGTGAGTGAAGATTCATGGTACTGTCCTTCCAATTTATACAAATGGAGAACATATATTACAAGAGATATTGTCGCAATTAACAAGTCATAACTGACTCTATTGATCTAGTTATGATTGAGGAAATGCTGACAATCATTATCATTCTATTGTTATGTTACCAACAAAACATACATATCGACTACCTCATGGAATAACACACTAACTCTAAATTATCAACTTTTCAGGAGAGCGAAAAAACCATTCAAAAAAATGTGTAGCATAAGCCGTTTATAGTGTGCAAATATTATTTAAATAATAATTTATATCTTTAAATAGCGAATCATTTAAGCAATAAATCAACTTTTGTATGACATTAATTTAGAAAATAGCACCCTAAATGTGTTTTTAATATATAAAAATATTACATCTAGATTTGGTGTGATTTTTTCCGTTTATATTTTTTAGAGGGTGTATATATCTATACTTGGTGTGTTTTTCCACGTAATTATTATTTTTTTCATAAAAAAAGTACCACGTAACTTGAGATGGTGTTTTTTTCCATGCCAATTCTGAACGATAATCTTAAATATCTCGACTTAGAGTGATTTTTGTTTTGAATTTTACGAAGAATAACATACTATGTGCTCTTAGTGTTTTTTTTCTCGATGATATTTGGTTAAACCAAAAATATTTTTAGATATTCTGATGGAATATGAGGAAATTTTTTAATTTAACAATATTTTATCGCAATAAACTATATTATAACCATTCAGTCAGTTGCAGGTAATTGTTCTACAGAACATACTATTATAGTAAGATAATTGCAAAAGGTACTAAATGAATATTTCACTCAACATAATAATGATTGATAGTATATTTAAAAAAAAATGATAGGTTAGTTAGTTACCTATATATTTTACGTAAATTACGTTTGCATTGCGGCATTGTCAAGTGAATAGGTATTTAAATGGAACGTTATGTAAATAAATCTTCTTTTATATTAAGTGTGGGAAAACTATCAACTAACATACAACTGTATTCTTAAAATTAGATTTAAAATATTACTTATAAGACTTATACTTATATGCAGCTACTTATTTATATCGCACCTCACTTAGCTGTTTGTAGATGCTAAAGATAACAATAGTCATCCTTGCTAACAATATCATAAACAGTGAGATTGTAGATGGCATATTTTCTCTTATAATGATAGACTCATACTTCACTTTACGGAAATATATTATTAATTTGTTCAATTACACTATTTTTTGTTGCTTCATTGAGTATATGAGGACGGTTGTTGTGCCTGCCTCGACTATCCAATAGCAATTCTGACTCTTCATTTTTTTTAAAAACACTCACCACCCACATATTTGAAATTGAAAGCGTTTGTAAAAACTTGGTTTTTCACACTTTTATTATTTCGTCATTGCATGGCAAATTATAAATAAGTGCCTTTAGACGTCTTGAAGCTGGTAGTTTTTGGGTTTTCTTTTGCACTGACTTGACATATCGTAAGATGTCTCATGTCTCTCCATTGTCTCTCATGATTGCCAATCATCCAAAATGAATCAAAACTAACTTGACGATCAGATTCACTCATTTTTGAAGCACATTTGTATAGACAAGAATTTTTACACGGTGCTTCCATGGTATTCAAATATTCTAATATTCATTCAAATATTCTTCACCCAAATTGAATACTTTTTTGGCTTTCTTCCTTTTCCAAAAGTCCTAAAAATTACAGCTCTCTTGTTTTTCTCGATTCAGGTGTGTCAATGGTGGAAATACTCTGTACATATGCACTAGGCAAGGACAACGTCATGTCTGGTGATGTGATGTGATGAATTGCATTTGTGTCTAAAGGTGGCTAAGTACTCAGACAAAAGTTTAATGTTATTATGCTCTGAAGTAGAGCCATATATTTCGTTCTGTGTAAGATCTGTTGGAGATTTCGTAATTTATTCGATCAAATGATCAATCATTCCCAAATCCCCACCAAATGTTTATGTCATATTTCGCACACTGAAAAAACAGCTAAATCCCGATAATTTAGGATCACTAGAAGTATTATTGGAATTTGATATATATTCGGAGTCTTCAGATGGGGTAAAATCAACCTGGTTATCATCGTGGACTATGCTATTTTCATCCAGACATGCAATGATTCTTTTCGACTTTTTTGACTACCGTATTTATCATAAAAGTATAGTAAAAAGTAGCAAGTATTACCTTACCTACTTATCACAAGTCGTCATGGAATCAATACAAGAAGAATAATTAATGTAGGTTGTAAATTAGAAACTAATGGTGCAAATATGCATTTATACGATACTTACTAATGATAGGAAGACGTTATAGTTTACATTACGAAACAAAGAATATTATAAACATTGAAAATTCTGTAGGAGCCAATAGTACCGACAGAGTATTTATGGTTGAATCATTTATAATTTTAACCTAAAAATGTGTTGTCTGAAGTAGGAGATTATTAAAGCTACATATTATTTAATATTTAAAGCTACCTCCGAGATCTAGTTGGAGACATATTAACTAAATAGAATAGTACATAACTTAAATCCATTAGAATTTAAATTCAAATTCCATCAAGTACCTACCATCGGTCGATAGTATTAATAATAATATTAAAATTAGTCACTTGTTCACAATATCAATAACAAAAATAATACAACTTTACTGTCACAAAAGCAATTTGCGATAATGAAAGTAGATGCGATTCATTACAAAGGATAATGATTTTTCAATACAGTGTTGTTCTATGTTGATAAAGGCGAGATTTGAAAGTGAAAGTTGAATTAGTGTCATATTCCACGGTGAAATCATAGTTAAATGATACACTAAAATGATTTGTGTAGGGAGCGTGTATATTTTTTTCAATTAATATCATACCAACTCGGCATAGTGTCATATTCAGTGTCACATAAAAATTAATAACAATAACTTGTGATACCAACTACAGGTGGATTATTATTCCATGTTATTTAAGATTTTACAAAAATGTTATATAATCATAACTCTACTATACGAATATTATTTTAAACAGTATTTTGGGCGTTTTTCGAGAAAAAAATCCAAAAAAAAATTGGCTGGTGTGGTATTTTTTTCTATGCAACAATAGCTCAAAAAACATAAAACACTATTTTGAATTGGTGTGTTATTCCATGAGGTAGTCGATATTATTGTGTATAACTCATTTAATGCTGAGTGGCATGATTGCTACAGATAAACACAAGAACTTACTATCACCGTTATTGTATATTCTTGGTGAAAAGTCATTATAAAATAAAAAAGGTGCAGTACTGAACAGTAGTATTTCTATAAATATAAAACTTGACCTGACTGTTATTGAATTCTGTTGATTAAATATTATATATGATATTTACAATATTATTTTTGTACTGATTAAGAAAAATAAAAAAAGTGCTACAGTAATTTGTAGATGTACAGCGTTAAATAGAATGTGTTTTGGTGTATTGACTTATAAATTGATATTAACAATGAGAATGCATCAGTATATTATTATGTTAATAAGCATCTTGCTAATACACGTGTTTTATAAAAGTCATTGATTGTGTTTTCCAATGTGGATGTTGTGTACTTTTAGGATATCTTTCCATGCAACCCTGCCTGACCCCTACTGTACACATATTATATAAATAATCTAAGCCAATCTCTCCCACGTGTCCTCAAACAAATGAACCAACAAGTTCTCCGTAGCGTTACGAGAAAAAAAATATAGTAGGTACTTCCGGCCACATTATAAGAGGACAAAAATGTACAGTATTCTTTGGGCTATTATCCAATGAAAGATTGCTACGGGCGCCAAACTGTTAGGAGTAGCAGTCAATAAACTGAAGAATCATCCGATAATGACTGATCATTGATGCGAGATGTCACATGAAGAAGAAGAATAATAAGAAAGAATGTACAGATAACGTATTACAATCGGTTTATATTTCAATACAATGTAATATTTATTAAAACTTATTTATTACTAGGTACTCATAAATAGTTTGAAATTACCTAAGAAACATTATTTAAAAAAAAAAACCATTTTTTTGTACAGAATAGAATTTGAACATTATTATCAAGCCAATACAATTATTATTTATGCAAAAAATCTTAACAACACTATGCATTTGGGTTATTATACTAATAATAATAGTAGGTAATATTGATATAACTCTAATTTTGTTTCATACTAGCATTTCGGAATTCAAGTATTTTTTAGGGTTATTTCTAGGGATTTCAATACCGGTATTTCGAAACCGGTATTAAAGTATTTATCAATACCGAAATACCGGTTTTGTTTTTGAAAATGGATTATAAGTTATGTGTTGCTAAAATGAAAATATATTGAGTGAATCCAACAGAGGTGAAAAAATAATAAAACAAATTTCATCAAATATATTTCAAACATCCGAAAACATCCGTGACAAAAATGTTCAATTATTCTACAATTATTATTGATGACTGTACAAGCGTTGAATTTAAGAAGCTTTTTCTGCAGCCGGACTTATTTGCACTTGATGAACATTTGAGAGCTTTAGTTAAAATTATCAATATATTAAAATTATTTGTAAAAAATCACTAGTTCTACATTTATGATCAATACATATTTTTAAATGTCAACATAATAAATGTAGGTAAGTATAAAGGTTTTTGCTATAAAATATTTTTTTAATAGATTTTAATAGCTATATTTATTAATAAGCGCTTATTTCTATTTTTTTAAATGTTTGAAAATACCGGTATTCAATAAGAAATACCGAAAAACCGGTATTGACATTTTCATTCGGTATTGCAATCCCTAGTTATTTCACATTGAAAATAATTATGTTTTATACTCTCTTATAATAATATCTAGAAATACATTTATACACTTGTATATTATATGTACAT
Source organism: Rhyacophila brunnea (assembly GCF_057557595.1). Classification (NCBI taxonomy): domain Eukaryota; kingdom Metazoa; phylum Arthropoda; class Insecta; order Trichoptera; family Rhyacophilidae; genus Rhyacophila; species Rhyacophila brunnea. The sequence continues at coordinate 29,594,045 of NW_028233350.1, forward strand.
ATAATTAAAATGCGATCAAAGTACGTTATTTTTTACTACACGACTCTCCATGACGTGGTATCGTAAATTGAAATCGTGATTTGGCATAAAATATCTATCTCTGTTTCCACGGTGCAGCACTAGTGATGGATAGACTTCTTGAAGCCAGACTTCCGTATTTTGATTCCATTCCGTTCAATATTTTATAAAGATGACAATAGATAAATCTTTGTAAGAAAAATACATACATATCTTATGTTGGTTGTGAACTGTAGTTAGATGATACGAGTCGTAGCGAAAAGAGATTTTCACGATGATATCAACGCAATGTTCAGTACAGTGATAGCTTATTATTTTATCGTCAAAATCTACTCAGTATTCATACCGTGAATGGGTATTTTTATAAATATTACGAGAAAGCTTTTTTGAAACACCTTGTGTGACAGTCAAAATGGCTATTGTCTATGTTAGAATTATACTAAATTTAAAAAATGTATGTAACATAATTTTTTTAAAGATCTTGGAAAAAGAATGTAAATTATTTTGGTACTTTTTATTCAAATATGTGTATAAATACACATATAAAAACTCGTGTACGTATGATGGGCTTAAACATTCATAGACCCGGGAAAATATTCAAAAAATTCTAAAATTAATATGCTGACATGATACAAAAGGGTTTTTACTAACTGCCTTCTATTAACCGTATTTATCTGTTTGAATAAACATAAATTTGTATAATGTATTTTCGTTTTTTTTTATTTCAATGTCTAGATAAAACAGATTTATATATTGTGTGTTAATATTATAATCGTAGCTCTACAATTTTCGCATAAATGGTAATATTAGTATTGATAAGACATCAAATTTAATGTGAATCATGACCATTTTGACAGTTCCTTCAAGTGGTATTTGCTAACATTAATTTGCTAATATTAATAAAGCATGAATATACTTTATGTTTTGAGAATCCATGTTCTATCAAAATATGGTAAGTATATACAGTAAAAACATTCTTGAATTTTACAAAAAATTTTAACTTTAGGTCCAAATATCTCAGGATCCATTTTGATGGACTTGATCCATAATTATTCTGAACCACCCAATTAATAATATAATACCTATAATTTTCTTCACACTGCAATTTGAATGTAAAGAAAAACATATATTTTCTGGATATTCGATTGAGGCTGTAGTTTAAATATATAAATGAATGCAGCTCCATCATAATATATAGAAGATATAAATGCACTACATTTCTGATCGGTAGGTAATACTTTAAAATTTTGTTGTACTGTATGAATATGTGCTATACTGTAAATTGAATGAGACATGTATACATACCTAAAATTACAATTGTAGGAAAGGAAGGACGAAAGAAGAATATTAAACCGGTAATACGAATGATGTCCATACTCATTGTAAATAACTATTTTTTAAGAGGAGCCAACCGAAACCCATGCTCCTAACAAAAAGTTCGGCATGTCTCCCAAATTGGTCACGATATAATTATTTTAATATAATTATGTAAATAATTAGGTGTAGGTAATTATATTAAAAAAAAGGTTTTGAAACGTTATCGGAGTCCATAGGACGGGATAATATCCAATGTAGTGACCGAAATAGCCGCCGTATAATAATGAGATGGTGTTTTTTTTTTTTTTTTGTGTTAACTATTCAAACATTTTTTTAAACAGTGTTTAATATTTGTTTTTATAAAATTTTGCCGGTACATAATTATGAATTATGAGCATCTTATCTTATATCTCATGATGATCTACGAAGGTATATAAACCGTGAATTTTTAGGCCCTGAAACAGTACTGAAAAAATTATACACATTACAAAACAGGATCATTACTTTTTCCCTCCTAAGCGTAAAACTAATATTACCTTGGTGATGTCAATTAAAATAAATTGCGATAGCATGCATGGGCAATTTATTGCGCGGGAAATTGTCAGCGTGGACAGATTTAATCTTATTTAAGTAATTTAACTATTACTGACTCACTGTGACGTAGCAATCACCCTGCAGTGATTCTATGTTTTGGAAAGCTGATAATATAACAAAAACGCGGGACGCTCGACAAAGGAAAATGGTGGATCACTGTGTTGCCCTACGAACTGAAACTGTAATAAGATAGGATATTATAGTATATATTATGTAGAAAAACGGTTACTTTAATGAATTTCCAAATTATTCATAAAATAATCAATAATATTCATCGGCTGAATATCTAATCACGTTGCATGTTTTTCAATGCAAGTAAATCTCCATATTAGGGCGACATTAATCGTGTGTATTGGGGTAGAAGACAGGTGAGCACGTCATGTAAATACTTAAAATATATGTGAAATAATGGAATAAATTTGAATGCGTAATGCATATTTATGCATGGGAATATTTGCAGCAAGCGAAGCGGGAATTTCCCTCTTCCTGGAATCGCGCACCATTCGAGAGATGAAATTTATCGGATATTTCGTTAAAACGATGCGATATGAATGAATGGATAGGGGATTCATGGGGTGCAGTGAAGTGCTACAGACTAACAAGCTTTATGAGTGAGTATACAAAAATTGGAACAATCCCAGAAACATAATATCTATTAAAAATCTAAAAACATGGACCGAATGGGGTCGGGTTGAAACTTACTAATAAGCTATCTTAGTATTTTTTAAACATACATATTTCTGTGGTTATTTTGTATATGTCTAATATATTTATTTTACCACGTTTTTATCAGCTTGTATTCTTGTTTGTCCAGTACAGATTTTTTCTTATGCAGTACAATTTTTTTCTTGTTTGTCCAAGATTTTTAACAAACTTCCCGACTAGCTAGACATTTGAAACTCTTAGAATATATCAGAACACGACGACAATGCATTCTTTAAGCAGAATTAAATTCATTTTCAGTTAGTTCTTTTTTGTATATATGTATATGTAAAATATATGTGAAATAATGGAATAAATTTGAATGCGTAATGCATATTTATGCATGGGAATATTTGCAGCAAGCGAAGCGGGAATTTCCCTCTTCCTGGAATCGCGCACCATTCGAGAGATGAAATTTATCGGATATTTCGTTAAAACGATGCGATATGAATGAATGGATAGGGGATTCATGGGGTGCAGTGAAGTGCTACAGACTAACAAGCTTTATGAGTGAGTATACAAAAATTGGAACAATCCCAGAAACATAATATCTATTAGAAAAAACATGGACCGAATGGGGTCGGGTTGAAACTTACTAATAAGCTATCTTAGTATTTTTTAAACATACATATTTCTGTGGTTATTTTGTATATGTCTAATATATTTATTTTACCACGTTTTTATCAGCTTGTATTCTTGTTTGTCCAGTACAGATTTTTTCTTATGCAGTACAATTTTTTTCTTGTTTGTCCAAGATTTTTAACTAACTTCCCGACTAGCTAGACATTTGAAACTCTTAGAATATATCAGAACACGACGACAATGCATTCTTTAAGCAGAATTAAATTCATTTTCAGTTAGTTCTTTTTTGTATGTTTCGGAAAAAAATCGTTAAAAGTAATATTTACTACTCACTATTATTGGTTGCTAAGGGGGTCCTAGCAACCAAATTATTAATATATACGTGACTTACCATGGAAATCAATATAAAATGTCAAAATGACATTTCAGTATTCTATATTTATTCAGTATTTCTATCAAGTACAAAAAAAAAGTATTTATTAATGCATAGAATTGTCAAGTTTATATGATTCAACAGAAAATTTAAAAACGTAGTATATGAAAAGTTCTTTTTATCTTGTAATTATTTCGCTATATATATCAAGAAATAAGAATATTAAACTTGTATAATGTGTTATCATTGACATTTTTTTTAGATACGATAATGTTCTCAGAAAAAAAAAATATTCTAGCCTCACTAGGTAGCTGATTTTAGCTTCAACGTCTATTTGCTACCATCTGCTAATCCTGGATGCTAATTCAGAAAGGCGCTGTCACTATAGGAGTCTGATCCTTCTTCACCTTTCAAGGATTTTGGGCTGGCCAATTGAAATTTTGTGACTAGGAATAGCTAAACCAATCATAAATGCAAATATTCTCATACTATGAATTATTTTATATATTTCTTGTGCCATCCCCTATCGAAGGCCAGCTACCATCGGGTCAGTATCCAGTTTTTTGTCTGCTATCCGGAAAACATGATGTGAACTCATATAAATCACGGATACTCTGTAGGAAATGCGGCATACACCATTTTATTTTTCCTTGGATAATGAACTGAGGAATGCTGTCGTTTTATCAAATTATAATATGGCTACTGTAGTTTTTAAGTTTTGTTTCTTTTAGTCCTGGTAGTCCAATAGATTTTGAAGATATGTCTTTATAGCCACATCTCGAAGGACTTGACTCTCTGTGACAATTTCCTTGTTTAGTGTATATACTCACCTCAATGACAGAGAAAATGGTTAAGCTTATTTATAATGGCATTATCATTGTTTTCCACTTATCTTATATATGTTTTATAATTTCTTTTATTTTGTTAACTGTCAATTCATGGTGGAACTGCATTGCATTGTTGTTTAATTTAATAAAACGCATTTTTTTTGTAGTACTTATTCCACTTTTAATATATTTTCAACTTAAAAATGTCCCTCTGAGGGGGACGAAACCGGTCCTAATTTATTGATTAAACGTGGAATTAGTACAAAAAAATACGTTTTATTAAATTAAACAACAATATATTTTATAAATTAAGTTTTTTGAAAATATGCCATTATATCTTAAAATTCAACGGAATTTTATTTAAAAAAGCTGTGATATTTATCGGTTTCAGCCGTGTAATCAATCAACATAAAAAAATAATCTAAATGTGGTGCTGAGGATTAAAAATAAATTTTTATTAATATGCGATAATATTCTTCACAACTATTTTCAAAATTATATAAAATATGAGGTCTGATTTTCAAATGATCCATCATTACAATTAAACATAATTTTTCCTAATATTTTTATATTGTGTGTCAGTGTTTGAAATATAATGTAGGGCAAAAATATTCATATTGATTTTGAAATAGCCCAGAAAAAAAACTCGAACTTCACATCTTTTACTATCCAGGTGAGTGCTCTTGCTTCTTGAGCTATCTGTTCGCCGATGACTTATGCGAATTAAATCTAATAATTACGGCACCAGAGGAAGTAATACTTTTATATATTTTATATTAGATACGTTGCTATAAAAATAATAATTCCGTTTTATAAATATAAGTTTATAGATTGTAATCTAATGTTTGCTAGATATGCTTATACATTTTCATACAAGGCAGTTAGATATATGTTTGGATCGTTGTTTACACATAAATTAATACTTTTCTACTTTATGTACGTGGCGATGTGAAAATTGCTTGCAACTCTTTGTTATTTTTTTTTTTTAACCATGTTCGATCCTAAAATCATAATATGGGCCTCCTCAGAGTGAAGGTTGTATCGACAGCATATTGTTTTTACAATACTACGGATTTCTATACTCATTTGATCTGTGCCACGGACGAATTAACTCGCCAAAGCATGTATGTCACGTCAGGCCACGGACAAATATATTCGCGGGTTCTTGTAAACGTCATAACTTCTGAATAAACATTCTGTGTATATTTTATAAACAATATTATCATTTTAGTGTGAAAATATTCACGATAAACTTGATAAACATGTTGTGTTGCTAAGTTTTCACAAATATTTATCATTCCGTTCCTATTTCATATTTTTTAAAGGATTCATTTTATTCTGATAATAGCTGGCCTACAAGTGTCCACTTAGTAAAAATTGGCTGGCAGTGATAAAGTTAAAAAGTAAACATGCAAATTTTTGTCATATTTGGGATTCGAACCCAACATGTAACCACTCGGTCATCGTGGGCGTTAACGGAGGGTTTTTTAGTTATTAAAATTTAATCATTTAATCCTCAGATCCTCAAGTTGTATCAATATATTAACATTACTGTGGGGAGGGGGTATCATTGCATGTGATTTATTGCATGTAGTTATAACATACAAATTGGTGCATAATAATATTTTAACGTTGCGTGTTTCCCAGCATAGCCAGAAAACTCATTACAAAATTACACGGAAAAGTCTTTGAATCATTTCTTCCAGGTCAATCCACTTATGCGACCCGTTCGTGATGTAAGACTTCTTATTTGTATACTTATTAGGTTAGAAGCTAAGCCAAACTACCTATCACTGTGATTTACATTTGGGATTTGTATACGATAAACTTTCTTTCATTCTTTCTTTGAAGCCAGAAGGAACGAAAGAATTCGTCGACCACGTACAGGATGAATTGATACTTTCGAGCCGGATTTGAACTTTTTTGGCGCCCACAATTAGGGGTAGATACGTGGCTCAACTAAATAGAATATACATATATTTAAAAGTCACGTAGAGTTGGTATGTAAATATGAAGAATATATTATGTATGTATTCATTGGGTCCGTCCGTTGTTGATCTTAGACGTTTCACGAAGAGGTTTCTTGACAGTTTTTTTTTATTATTACGAGAAATGGATGTTAGCCACTAGGCCAAACTATTAGGTTCATGCTTTGGGTTAACACACACATTGAAAAACAACGTGTAAATTTTCCAGTCCCGATATTCAAACCCGAGATCTACCTACGACTTCATAAGTGGACACAGTCGTCCATCGCGGATAATAAAAGTTGTAATTTATTAAGAAATATAAAGATGTATAATATTATATCATGGCAGCTATTTATTTTCGGGACAAATAATCATTACTAAAATGAAATTCTATCAAGTAAATGCCGACACAATTACAACATTTCACGCTAGTTTAAACCTTTAGGGTATTACTGGATTTCTGAACTTGTCCAACAAAATTTCTAGACTTCGAGCGTTATGATGGGACACTGTCATTGAATTTGTCATATTATATTTCGCAAAATTTATACATTTGTATATTTATTCAATCATTGATTCGTTTACTTGTCTTCATGAGTTATGTATGACCAATATTTATATTTATAATAATACAGAAAATTTTCTATCCCATGATAGCCTCGGTAAATTCAGTAACTAATTTGCTAGTATTGTCTTATAAAATTGCGCTGCAGGCGATTTTTACTTATATCTTTTTTTATTTATATCAATTAATGGGATATCACGATTTTTTCATTATTGACTTTTATTCAACTTAAAACAGCGTTTAGAAAGCACTTCAGAGAGTATTGTAAGAGCCATAAGCTAGAATTTGTCGCAATTGTATAAGATGCCTGCCTATAGCATTGTAGTCAATATGTGCGGGTGCGAATCCCGAGAAACGCAGGTTCGATTCCTGCTGGGTGCCGTATTTTTTTTTTCAAAAAAGATTTTTTTCTATTGGCTATATATTTTCTCAGAAGTGTTTTAAAATTATGTATATTAATTAATACTATGGTCATTACGGGCCAGCCGGTTCACACACAATAACAGCCGAGTGTAAAACAGTATTTTGAAAAGAAATTATTTTTAACCCAATCAATACCGGCAAGTTTTCTAGTCGATAGTGGTAGTATCTACTAACAAACGATGCAGAAGAGTGGTTTGAATTTTTGCTTACTTGACTGCATCAAAAATTTTTCGAAAAAGTCAATAGATGGCTAAAAATATTAGATTAATTACGGCCCGGAAAAAAACCGGAAATTTCCGGGTCCGGTATTAAAAGGAATAAACATTAATCACGGAAATTTCCGAGTCCGGTATGATAAACACGCGCGATAACATCATTTTACTTCCTACTTCATTTATAGTTTGTAAATTTATGGCTACGGCCGTATGTTGTAGCTCAACCACTGGGGAATGCAAAAAGAAATGGCGTATTTCAAAAAAACACTACCTTATTCTTAGGTCAATAATTATTATAAAGCAATCATTATTCGTAGGATGTTTATCACACTTGAATGGTCAAAAACAAAGCTTATAATTAGTATCTTTAGAATTATCTTCAAACGTGTTAATCTTGCCCATTTTTTGAATAATAAAATACCTAATTCTTGTCAAATTTGGGATCACAGAGATTATCAATATATTTTTTTATAGTAAATATTTCACTATAATAATGTCGATATAAATTATACTGATGGTTTTATAAATGCGTTTAAAAAATAATAAATGTAAAAAATCTTAACACCACTGCACAGTTATGTACTGAAATATGACTTTATTCTAAAACATTAGAGCGAGAGGTTTAAAAGAATAATATTTTATATAAAAAAATACTTTACGCAGTCATCAAATGTTTAAAATAAATAAAACGGATAATAATGCTTCAAAATTATATAAATAAATTATCTACAACGTTTAAAGTATGTCCAGGATCATGCTTTGAAAATAGAACAAAAGCTCCATTTTGACCTACGCTGAGCATGTCCCCCCTTAAGTATATATTTTATTTTTCATTAAAAGTTTGTCGTAGATAGCCATAAAATCAGTAGGCGCTTGAGGACTTCAACATATTTTCGACCACTACCGGCAGACAGGTCATCATTTTTCATTGTATTTCACTAAAAATATTCAGAAAAATGTAGGGCACATCTAACGTGTGTACGAGTTGTACATTAGAAGCCAAGCCAAGCCAGGCTGTGTACTTACCTTCCGGTAGGATTTAGGATTTGTATACATATTCAAATTTGGTTTATGACAATACCCGAGCGTAAAACCTGTGCTCTAGCGTGCTAAATAAAAAATATATTCTACGCACGTAGATATCAGCTTTTGGCTCTTGAAAAATGAAAAGAGGGATAATGTTTTGACGGTTTTATCAAATGCGTACACAATGTGTGTATCATGTACCTCAAATGTCGTAATAAATTTAGAACAAGCGCGATATATAAAAACACACAACCCGGGACGCGTAAGGAATACGGGGATTTAATTAAATTTGACCTTTATAGCTTTATAATCTTATGAGATATTTTAAAAAAATGTTTTGCAGTAATAAGGACTTTTTACATCTGCTTTAATTCATGTATTCAATTCAAAATCATTTATTAAAATGAGCGTACACAACCCAATGACATTAATATGGACGAATCATCTGGAAAAAAAATGACACTCACTTTATTGTCGGGTCTGCCGAATGGCATAATCTGTTCTAACGCCATTACAATAAAGGTGATATTGCTATAAATTCCCGATGCTTTTTGTCGGGTCTGCCGAATGGTTCGGTTTGAACGGGAACATTGACATTAGAAACACTGTTCTAACGCCATTACAATAAAGGTCATATTGATATAAATTCCCGATGCGTGATATCGCGTAATGGAAATTGCGTGACGTCTACCTATACATGCGAATTTACTTGCTAGCTACTGTATTGAGTGCGTTGTCCATTAATAATGTCATTGACACAACCCAACATAAAAGTATAATGAGAAACTACATACCTATGTCGATTGTTGAACGACAGAACGTCACATCAAAATACTTTTATTATTTTGTTTGTTCTTGCGTTTTATCAAATCAACACATAAACAATTAATACACCGCATGATTTAAAATTCAAATTTCAACGGAGAGTCATTATTTTTGCTCTACTGAAAAAACAACAATAGTTACTTACATATGTGACTTTACTCTTTCAACAGTCGAAACAAAATGTCAATATAAATAAAATTATAAAAATCCGTCTGACGTACAATGATGATATATATCTACGTGAAACGAAATAAATACACTGAATAAACAAGATATAACATGTACTATATATTTAGATTTTATAAAACAATGGCTACGTAAACTCACTCACGCAAGTGGAGTATATCGTTATCAGAAGCAATTTGAACACAGCTATAGCCTTTGCAATAAGCTCAGCAAGTGAAAGGTTATTTTTCAGATATTTATCAAAGACACACATACAAACGCTGCCAGTGATACTGGCGCTACAGAGTGTCGTACGACATCTATATATTAATATAATTAATTAATAATAAAACCCTTACAAATGACCACCATCTTCAGACTCAACCTAATGTCGGTCTTCGGTTAGTTGCAAGTCAGTAATCACTTTGCTCATATATTATTAATTATTTAATATTAATCAGACTGCAAGTACAATTCAATAAATAACATATACGTGCAGTTTATATCGATTTTTTCGGGTATTATTCCATATAAGACTAGATATAAATACAGTAACCGTGTTTTAATATATAGGTATATAATTTAATGTGTGATAAAATAAAAATAGATATATTATTACATAGTATAAAGCTATATGTGAAAAAAATTAAACCTTAGAACTATCCACACAGGAAAAATAAGGAAAAAATAGTTCCGGACTAAAGGCGAATATTATGGATTAGAAATCTAAGGAAATGATTTCATAAGAGCACGACTATATTGTTCCGGTCAACGGTCTCAAAGGTTGAGATCATTTTGATTATTGCCAATCTTCGCAGAGGAGATGGCACTAAAAGACGAAATGAAATCTCACTGTATAAATTATGTTCTTACAAGGTTAAAGTTTTTAAAAATTAAATGCCTAGTTCATCGTAAGAATGACAAAGTTAGTACCTTTTAAAATTTAAATCTAACAGTTAATATAATGTGATACTTAACTGCGTGTTAAAAATATTATATAATCTTACCAAGGCAGTCTTCGTGTTAGCAAGCAAGCAAGTTGCTGATTTTATCGCTCAGTTTATATGGCGACGTCTCCCATAGGAGCTGTTACCGATCTCGCAAGGTAGTCTAACGTCAGCTGTTTAGTGGATAGTGGTAGATGACATAAGACCGCTCTCAATAATGCTATCGTGTTCATAATCACAAAGGTTTTTGTAGACCGGCTTAAAATGGACTGATAAGAAAATATAGATTTTTGTGTTACATCATAATATATTCAAACTGATGCATTTTTTACGTCATTTAAGCAGTGTTTCCCAAAATTGTATAACCGTGGACCAATATTTTCCAGAATAATTTTTCATGGGCCGGTATGTGGAAATATGAAAACATATTTAAATTAGTTTTTATATAAACAAAATTTTATTCAGAATTTTATTTAGTTAAATTTAAGACCTTTGCGTACGTTGATAATCTATAATATAAAAATCAATATTTGTTTGTTTGTTTGTTCGTATTTTATGCGCTGCAATACCTTTCATCCGATTGCGATAAAACTTTGTCAACTTATTGCTTGCACTTGCGCAAAGAGTATAGGCTATATTTTATATATTAAATGAATGTCTGTCTGTCTGTATGCCTGTCTGTCTGTCTATCTTTCTGTCTGTCCCGTATGCGTTCCTATACCATTCATCCGATTGCGATGAAACTTTTGACCAGTTGTTGTGCCCACGCCCGCGAAGGTTTCTGAATTAGTACAACCATCTTCTTCTATTCGTATGCGTTCCTATACCATTCATCTGATTGCGATGAAACTTTTATCATTTGTTGCGCGCACACCTGTGAAGGTTTCTAAATTAGTATTATATAAAATACAAAGTTTGTTGCTTGTTTGTTCCATCCAATTTTGATTTTTTTTACTACATATTAATAACATTAATAACGTTTGCATATTTTGGATTCGATTTTAATTTAGTGGTCTTTTGTTTGACCTTTACTCCTATTAGAATTATTTTCATATTGCCATATTGTATTACACAGATATTTTAATAGTAAAAAAATACTTACCTCTTATTATTTTTTAAATATCTAAGATAAATATAATCACGAAGCGACCCTGTGCGAAGCCGGGTACTTCAGCTAGTATTATATAATAGGAAGCGCACAGCTTTCCACCCGAGAGTTCTGGGCTTGACCCGGTGAGGGTACACTATTTATGTGTTTTTCTCAAAGCCTGTGTGTTTGTGATTGTTCAAAATTACTAACAACGAAACTTTGTACGAAAAAGCAAGGACGTGGTTATTAATGATTCTTAAAAAAAATAAAGAAAAATAATAGGAATTGCACACACTCATTACCATGAGTAATACATTTTTGATTCTGAAGCCTTGAGACTTTGGTTTAAACCACCTTTGGACCTAAACAAAATCTATTATGAAACTTCCTCGGAAGCGGTCAAGATTCACATCGGATTGGAAAAGAACAGCACCGCAATTTCCTAACTATCGTCTCGTGTGGCACCAGACGACATGACGTAATTGTGACGTCATCCAATACACGCTCGAGTGGGCGGCATGTATTGGCTGACGTCACAATTACGTCATGTCGTCTGGTGCCACACGAGACGATAGTTAGGAAATTGCGGTGCTGGGGTGAAAAACCAGCAGAAATGGTTCCACGGAACCAACTGCAGAAACTATGCTCAGAACTGTGCATCGAATGAAGAGAACTTGATGGTTGCTCATCTACACCGATGAGCGAAAAAAAGAAAATATCAAAAATATTTTAATTAACTTATTATATTATATAATTATGAGAAAACAAAATTACTGCATTATTCAACTCATTATCCACCAAAATATAAACGGCAAACCTAGCAGAGGACGGCTAAAGAATCTTCGTGATTGGTACTAGTGCAGCTCCACTGTTAGTACTATTCCGAGAGAGCAACATGAAGGCAAATATCACTCTGATAGCGGCCAGCTTTTGGTAGAATATGGCACAAGAAGAAGAGGATTACATTTAAGTAAAATAATGAACCGTGTAGTAAATATCCGCTGTCTGTTAAAATTACTATGTTTTCTTATCAATCAGTTATGACTTATGGGGTTGAGAGAATAGCTAAAAACCATTCGTAAAATCTCTGGACACTACTTGTTTAGGCGAGAAAGTGGTTATTTACCTAATATTTTTACATATAAGTTAAATTATTATTTTCAATACTATCATATAAAATAATACCCGACAAAAAAAAACTTCGCCAAAGATTTTCACCTTCGTCAACACGTTATAAATTTCCAGTTAAAAATAATTATTTATGATTTATAATATTTTTTATAAATGGAAATTAAAATGTCGAAATTAGCTAAAGAAATTTTGATTTAGATGGGTACCTAATTTTAATTGGGCAATTTAAAATTAAATTCTAATTCATCAAAGTCGACTTTGTATTTAGCCAAACAATTCATTAGGTACGAGAGTAGCGCGATGCTGCAATAATTAACAAATCTTTTAGGCAGTACTCTCTGCTTATGAACTTTCGAAGGCCAGCCATGCTTTTGATTAATTATTACAATATCCATTATATTTATGTACAGTATTTAGAAGAAAAAGTTTTAATGAGATACTCATAACTCGATAACGCAATTCAGATCTTTTGACAACTTGACATTGATCGCATGCTTTTGTTAGTTCAGTCTAATATTGAAAGCTAAGATATCAATAAAAATATTGAGAGCCAAGAAAAAACTCAATATTTTCCTCATAATTAAAACAATTTTTTTCTCCCACGATTTTTAATTGTGAAATTTACCAGCTGCTGTTATTTCTATAGCTATAGTTCTTCCCCCACCAATTAATTATACTATATTAACTAAAAAATAGTAAATATATCATCATCATCATCAGCGGTGTCAATTCACTGTTGGATGAAGGCGTCCCCAAGTTTCTTCCAACTCTCTCGGTCCTGTGTCATTCGCTGCCAAGTATCTCCGCCAAACTTTACCAGTTCGTCAATCCAGCGGCTATTAGGGCGACCTTGTGGCCGTTTTGTGCCCCTTGGGTATCACTTGATGACGGCATTTGTCCAGCGGCAATGTGGCCTGCCCATCTCTATTTCAGCTATTTGGCAACGTCTATTACATCGCGTACTCCTGTCTGCTTCTTAACCCATTCGTTTCTCTTACGCTCCTTTCGCGTGATGCCCAACATACACCTCTCCATGCCTCGCTGTGCGACTCTTAGCCTTTGGACTTCGTCTTTGGACTTGCTCGAGTTGGGTGCCATTAATACAGATAATCGCAGGGTCCGAAAAACAGTTCCTCATCACTTTTTTCTTTGAGACATTTATCTTTAGGCTGACCGTTTGACAGACATCCGCGAGTTCTTGCATTCTACCTTGGAGGTCTTTCGGGTCTTGTAAGAGTATAACAATATCATCTGCAAAGCGCATGTGACTGAGGTGCTCCCCATTAATTGGAACACCTTTTTCCTCCCAATCAAGTTTCCTGAACAAGTCCTCAAGAGTAGCGGTGAATAGTTTAGGTGAAACGGTATCACCTTGTCGGACACCTTTGTTGATGGGGAATTTACACGACCGTTTGTAGAGTTTCACGCATGCTGTGGCATCAGTGTATATATATATATACTTACTTAAATTTTTTTTATCTCCTGTTTTCCTTTATTTTCGTCGAATATGATAAGCGTAATGCCGCGTTCTCGCGTGGCGTTTTTTGACGATTTACTCTCTGTTGAATGTTGATAAAAATATTGAAAGGAACGTTCTCACTGTATGTGTAATGTAATGAGGCATAACATTATACTTAGCCTATAAACAAAAAGTATTAAAACAGTAATTTTTAAATAAGCTTAAAATTTTAACGTTATGTGTTGTTTTGAATCTGCAGTATAGTAGTGGATAAAAGTAAATCAATAACTAACATTACTCACGTTACGATAAACTCATTCAATAACAAAACCAAGTGGACATGGCAATTAAACATACATATTTTTATTTATACATATTTATTCTAGCACATTATTTATATTATCTTCTAGTTTTGTTATAAACGAGGTAAATAGTTTTATATATTGAGGTTGAATGACATAAGTTTTAAACTGATAATAGCTGCTATAAACGGCAGTGCCAATTTTCTCTAATGAATGCAACGGTACTATAGAATTTTAAACTTTAGCTGAATCGTAAAGCTTTGTGAATTATTATGAAGCGCTTGAAAACTTATTCGTAACATCTCCAGTTAATTCTAGTGCAGAGTAAAGATTTGAACCGAAATGTTAATGTGTCACTTGCATTATTTTACGAAATACTCCTAAGTAATTGAATTAAGCACATAAAGCGGTTAGTAGATATTTCTTGTCAACTGATATCACAGATAATAAATTTATATTATTATTTCCAAATACCATAATAACAAATTTTTCCCTATTGAATTTTATAGAGAAAAAGAGACCACAATATGTATCCGTATTATATATATAGTCTATATAGTAGTTGATTGAGTCAAGCTCCTACTCAGAGTAAATGCACTCTGAGATCCAAAAGCAGTGCATGCGATTGGATTGGATTGGATACATGGGATCGGCATTAATACATAAGGTAGATGTGAAGCATAAATATAAAGGCGCACATATTACTTAGTAAAATGTGCGATGTAATGTTTTGCTCTATATTTAAGTATTGAAAATAGTCAGTGACCCGATCAACCAAAAAACAATTTATCATTATAATATATAGGTGGATACATACAATATTACATTAGGTATTTTTAAATTAATCTAAAAATGAATCAAACGTATTGCAATCGATCGTGTTTTCCCGAAGTGTCACGACAGACCGAAGACAATTCCAAATTCATGTCAAGGGTTAAAACCTTTGACAGCTCTGAAGTACCGAAATAAAACGGACAGCGGTGGGTTTCTCCTTTTGTGGCAAGATGATAATAATAAGACAGTTTCAAGAAATTAAAATATTACCTAATTATTAACAGATTAACCACCTAGCTTAAGAGTGGCAAACCTTTTATTTTTACTAAATATTCATTAATAATGAGCGGTTATTTAAAAATTATTTTTTTAATATCATAAGAAAATGAGCGTTGAGAGTTTAAAGATTAATTTATTGTTTTTTCTTTGCGCCTTTTCCATATACAATACGATTTCTGTTCAAAATATATGAGAGTTTTTCTTTTTGGCATGAAATTTGAAAAATTGCTACTATTACCAGGTACTACGTCAACGCGAACATTCAGTGCGGCAATACTTGAGGTTTTTCATGGTTTTACAATAATTTGGTATGTTAACATAATTTCACCGTCTGCCGAACGTGCACACGTACCATAGGTTCGTCACCGCTGATCAAACTGAATACCATATTTTTAACGGATATTTTTTTTTAATGATTAATTTTATAAAATAATGTTAATAAGGAATCATATCATATTATATTGACGTATTTATAATGACTGTAGAAAACGTTCATAATACAGTGATTCTAATGGATTCAAGCTCTGTACTATTCCATTTAAGTCGTTTTTTGCGACCTGCGTTTCGCCTTTCGGCATCTTCAGGCACCGTGTACACTCACCAAAGGCAAACGCACACTGACAACGAACTCTCTTTAATCTAGCTTATATAATTAATCAATACAATAATTTATTATATAAGCTAGATCAAAGAGAGTTCGTTGTCAGTGTCAGATGCCGAAAGGCGAAACCAGGGTCGCAAAAAACGACCTAAAT
Organism: Rhyacophila brunnea; assembly: GCF_057557595.1. Classification (NCBI taxonomy): domain Eukaryota; kingdom Metazoa; phylum Arthropoda; class Insecta; order Trichoptera; family Rhyacophilidae; genus Rhyacophila; species Rhyacophila brunnea. The sequence goes on from NW_028233350.1 coordinate 29,610,384, forward strand.
AGAATAGTACAGAGCTTGAATTCATTAGAATTTAAATTCAAATTCCATCAAGTACCTTCAGTCGATAGTATTAATAATACAGTGATATTTTAAATGACATTTTATATTGTTAGCTATACATATCAGTCACAGAATACATAAAAAACAAAGATATTTAGGTTCATACACCGTTAATTCAATAAGAAATCTAACAATTACCTTACCTATTCGTATACAATAAATAAACATACAACTTCAATGCAAAATATTTGAATCTATTAAATTGAGTACTGGTTCTTTGATTTATTGTGTCGTACTAACAAATGAAGTCAGACTCATAGAGCATTTTTAGTATCGTTCAAAAATCTCTTTATCAACTTTACATACAAATTTACGTACGATTGAATCGCAATCATCAAAAATTCATTCCATGCGAAAGTATAAAAATGTGTCGAATTTACACGGATTCTGAAGCACTTTTATTGTATCTGATTTGCTTTTATGACAAACGGATTCCCAATACACTACCTTTTCTTGCGATTTTCAAATGTATTCGCTGTAGTATTATCATCATCATCACTAGAAACTTGACAATACGAGAAGGATTCCTCCAATAGCTCTCTCCATCTAGTTCTATTTAAATGGGTGCTCTCCAATTCGGCATCTCAAACATTTGGCAAACATCGGTCATAATATTTCTCTTTACAGTGTGTTATTAGATTAAAAAAAAAATATTAATAGCATGTCCTTGCTTTTTTGTACAAAGTGGTTGTTAGTAATTTTGAACAATCACAAACACCCAGGATTTGAGAAAATCAAATAAAAAATTCTGTCCTTACCGAGATCGCACCCAGAGCTCCCGGATAAAAGACCAGCGCCTTACGCACTGTACTACGAGAGCCGCCTGTGTTACTAGATTGGTTGACATTATTCTTTACCTTTTTATTGTCATCCATACGGTGCATACCTATGATCTAACCAATACTGTATCATAATCTGAATTGAAGACGACGAGGCAGGTATGCTTTGAGACATTATCAAAAATTGATTGTTCGATAAGATTTTCTGAGGATGAAATTGTTGCTCTAAAAAGCTGTGAAATCAAAAACTCAGTAAAATCGACGAAAAACTCAAATATTATACAAAAAAACTTTCAATAGTGAATGTAGTCTCATTTAATTCTTCCATAATAATATATTATATTATATAAAACTGTATACTAGTGATTAATGTTACTTTCAAAGTAATCCTTTGGTGTATATATATGTATACTGGCTGAGTCTAGAATTCATTTTCAGAATACTATTAAGTGTCTCCTGTTTCAATTCAGTTATATTAGAAAACCTTCGTTCGTTCAGCAAAGTGTATAATTTTGAAAATATAAATTACAAGAATTTAGGTAAATAGGCAGGACACTCTAATTGAGTAATCCCCTTTTTTGGGTAGAAAGTCTGTTAATAGTGAGCGCTCTGTGACTTGGCGCATAGTTTGCAATTTTGCAGAAATTTTTCCCAGGTCTAATTCTTCAGTTAAAGCTAGCTGAAAGTATTTCTAGATTAATCTACAATTGTTAATCGTTTATAAGACCGTATTGCATCTCACATACTATTGATATTAGCGTTATTTATTGTTATTTTGGCTGTCCGTTTTTTGGATCATCCAAAACATTTTAAAATTACACGAAACGACCCCATCTGGCCCAATTGCTTTCGTTATTTTACAATGTTTTTATTAGCTCGTATTCCTGTTTGTCCAGTACAAATCTTGCAATCGATTTTTAACTAACTTTCCGACTAGCTAGAAATTTGAAACTTTTACAATATATCAGAACACGATGCCAATGAATTCTTTTAATACTTTTAGCCATCTTTAAGCAGCATTGAATTCATTTTCAGTCAATTCTGTTTTGTATGAAAAGTTATTTCAGAAAAATCCGTAAAAAGTAAAAGACTATTATTGGTTGCTAAGGCGGTGGTTCTAGCAATTAAATTATTAATATATACGTGCGTTACTATGGAAATCAATATGAAATGTCAAAATGACATTTCAGTATTCCATATTTATTCAGTATTTCCATCAAGTACAATAAAAAGTTTTTATTAATACATAGAATTGTCAAGTTTATATGATTCAACAGAAAATTTAAAATTTACTATGTTACTATGGAAAGTTACTATGGAAATCAAAATGAAATGTCAAAATTTCAGTATTCTATATTTGTTTGTTTGTTTATTTATTTACTTCATATCAAGTACAAGTTTGAGCATATTGAGCATATAATAATTCAACAGAAAAATTTAAAAACGTTGTACTTATATAAAAAGTTCTTTTTATCTTGTTATTATTATTTACTCTGAATCTGTTTAAACTTAAGATATGATGCAATCTATTATAAACATGTCTTTTATTGATCAACCAGACTTAACGATTGTTTGTGAAAGACTGAAAAAATTGGATGAGTAGGGTAGGTTGTCTTGTTGGTGTGTGTGAAAAATATTAGAAACCAACCATGTTTAGGTAAAATATTTTTTGTCTGCTTTAATTCTAAACACTAACAATATATAATATAATATGAGCTAACTACAATAAACGTTGATACTATGCAGCTTAAATATATAAATAGTTGCGTGTAATATAATTATGACTAGTGATTGATTGATTGCTATCATGCGAGTTCTTCGTGTATAATGTAGGCATATGATACTCGTATAATTATAAAAAAGACTGGAAAATTTTGACATGCGGCTGTATCGACATTAAATGAAGATTTCCTGGATGAGTAAATATTATGTCACCGTATCCGTAAATTTGTACGTAAACAGTTCACCGCAGGACACTTATTCGTGCGCCGCAGTACGTGAAACATGAGTTCGTGTAATATTTAATCAAATGACGAGTTTGTTCTTCGTTGAACATTTTACCGTGGAGTATATTTGTACGTATGCTACAACATGTGGCAAATTTTATGATATGTCTTTACTAGGTTAGGTTAGTTTAGGTTACGTTAGGGTCAATCTAATTGGAACAGTACTATTTGCAAACTATCGCCGCATTTTGTGAAATACGTACAAATGTATTCCACGGTGAAATGTTCAACGAAGAACCCGTCATTTGATAAATTATTATACGAACTCATGTTTCACGTACTGCGGCGCATGAATAAGTGTCCCACGATAAACTGCATACGTACAACTTACATGTAACCTTATGTCACAAATGATAAAGTTTTAATATGGCCTAACTTATAGTTACCATCAATCGAAGAAAAACTGTTTTGTTCGGCCTTAATATTTTCCGCGATAAACAATATGATTTAGTCTAACTAACTAACTATGCAGGGGACGGTAGATGACAGTATGAGAAAACGCATAAATATATGTTCTTAGATACGCAATTTTGGCAAGTGGCTCAATACCCAAGGCGTTGAGAATCTAATATGACTAGTCGAGAATTGGGAGATATATTGAAATTTGGTCGCCAAATACTATGGAAGATGGATCCAAGAAGTAAAAAAAGGTATCGATTGTACAACGTGTGTTGTCAGCTAAACTAAATAGTTTTTGACAAACTTAGGCCGTATTAATATACCCGACAGTACACATATTTTTTTAAATTCACACTGAGGAAAAAAAGAAGAGGAATACACTATTATTTCTACACAAACACAATAATAGTAAACTGTGAAAGCGTTGAACAATATATAAGGAAGATGTTTTTTTTTATTATATAGCTACTAGACTAGGAATGGGAAGGGCAACATTTAATTCAATATGGAATATCTAGGGTTTACGACTATACTCGATTAAGACCAAAATGCTGCTTATTTCATGCTCGCATTATGACGGTGCTGCTTTATGATAGCTCGTCAGTGTGTCAAAGCAACCGTATACTGAGCTTCGAAAACAAATATTTGCGGTGAATACTGGGTGTACGGTGGTATAACTTTAGGAATAAAAGAGCGGATCATGCAGTCTTCATCACGCTGAGAGTAAACAAGGCTATGCCATATGCTGAGGATATCTCAAGAGTATTGATATGTGGATTTTCTGTTCTTTAAGCCAACCGGATTCTGGCGTCATGAAAGGGCATTAAATATCATCGAAGGGAAGATACGAGAAGACTATCGAGTGTCGGGGATTCTTCGAGTTTAAATAAGAAAAAAACATAATCTCAAAAGAAAATTTCCTTTAATATATAAAGTTTAAGAGACGCTGTACATCCCATACTTCAATTCAATGTTGTTTTTTTTTTTTTTTGAATTTTGTACTTTCTCGTTCAGGTTAATAAATATTTACGATCGCAACACAAATGACACTTTGCATAGAACGCGAGTAGAAAATGCTCGACATTATCGGGACTCTCCCGCATTTTCTTTTTGCGTCACTCATATAGTATAGCCCGGGGTGTGCGGGTGGTGTGCCGGAAGGTGTATCGGTTCCAGTTTAGTACCGGTTTATCTCTCGTGACGATAAATTAAATTGAATATGATACTAAGAGTAAGCTGTGATGATACCACATAGACTGCATTGATATTTACGTGCATTTCATAGAAGAAAGTATTATAATATCATCAAAGTTACAAGATTATATTATTAGTAACATTTGTGAAATTATTAAAAATACATTTGGCGTTATTACGTAATTTCTTCAAAGCGATGAATACTTTACTTTATTTCTAAATCTTTCATTTAGCTTCTAATATTTATGGAAATCCGTTTATAGATATACCAACCTTCCCAGGGAGGCGGCTCTCGTGGTGCAGTGCGTAAGGCGCTTGCCTTCCACCCGAGAGTTCCTGGGTTCGATTCCCGGACAGGACACATCATATGTATGTGTTTTTCTCAAACCCTGGGTGTTTGTGATTGTTCAAAATTACTAATAACCACCTTGTACGAAAAAGCAAGGACATGGTTATTAATAATTCAAAAAAAAAAAACCTTCCCAGGGGTGATTGAGAATAATTACACACGTACAAAATAATATTTTTAATGCATGAAATTATTATGGCCAGATATTTCGTTATACTTAAGTGATGGAACTGGTAGAATTAAAAAAAGCAAACGATAACTGTTGGTATAGTCAGGTAAAAATAAACTAAATACAATGTAATTCTAAGTGCAGTAAAAATACGGATAATTAAAATGTTTTTAATAATTGCTACGTGCATTTATCAAGTCTTGTATCAATTAGTGGTGGCGCTACTTATCTCAGTTAATTGTGAGAAACCTGCATCCAACCATTAACATTCATTCATTCACAGATGTGATGAAAATTCTTTACCGTGATTTGTCGTTTTTCCGCCTTTACAATATTTAGTGGATCTGAAGAAAGACGGAATACAGAAAGGCTACGAGTTCAAAGGTTGATTGATCGAGAAAGATATGTTAACGCCAAATAGAAAGAGATACCGTATAATAAAAGTAATGCTATCGATTGTCATAAGTTATATTTCGTTTTGTGAGTTGTGATAATGACCGAAAAATATTTGATGTCTTATCTCTCTACCATTTATCCACCTAAATGCCTTCACATTTCTTCATTTTGTCGTATTTTCGAATCATCGATAGACGTCGGGCCAAATGCGGTTAGATTCGATTAACTTCGACAAAGCCTCCGAAACTCACGGCCCCAAGGTGTACAATTCACTACGTCCAAATACCTATACATCAGAGAGAGATTTCCGGAGAGAAAAAAAAACATTGAATTTACTGCCTTCCATCGGAGAGACAGAGAGCGAAAGATTTTTTAGAAAAACATCGAGATCTTCTTTCCAATCTGGTATTACCGTGCGAAAGAAAATCATATGTCAACAGTCTTGATTTAATCAAGGGGTGTTTGTGGGTTCGAGGATATATTTGGCGATGGGAGGCTAGTCAGGTAGTGAAAGGTCACATTTAAATTGGATACGAAGCCGTATAGTAATTTTAAGACATCAGTTTAAATACAATAATAATGCTATAACTTACGTTGCAAAATATTATACATATACATATATGAAATGTAGAAATATTGTGTATTTATGATAGTATTGAAATTAAGGGGGAGAGGCATGCCAGCAGAGAACCTAGCGGGAAAAGACGAAGCTTGCAATTTGAGATTTTTTTTTGATAATTTACTATTTCAACAATATTACATACATATATACATATATAAAATGTAGAAATATTGTGTATTTATGATAGTATTGAAATTAAGGGGAAGAGGCATGCCAGCAGAGAACTTAGCGGGAAAAGACGAAGCTTGCAATTTGAGATTTTTTTTTGATAATTTACAATTTCAACAATATTAATTAATAAATATGTATCTGAAAACATTAAAAAGATTTTAATTTTTTTTTTCATTTCAAGATAAACTTAAAATTGTAAAAAAATGTATTAAAATGTGAATTCGTTGCAGGGTCATATCTTATTATTACTTACATTATATTTTAGCATCATATTTATTATTAAAATTTAGTTTATTAAGTTTTAGATTTTATGTGGTGTAGATTTTTGACTAATTCATCGTTTTAATATTTTTTATATATATTTTAAAAAACATCGATTTTTATAAAAATATAAATGTGTATAACTTGAAATCCTTTTTATTTATATCAACTCGAGCTTTAATATTGTGAACATGCCTAAAATAAAATTTGATATAAATAAAAAGGATTTCAAGTTATACACATTTATATTTTTTAAAAATCGATATTTTTTAAAATATATATAAAAAATATTAAAACGATGAATTAGTCAAAAATCTACACCACATAAAATCTAAAACTTAATAAACTAAATTTTAATAATAAATATAGCCTTAAAATTTAATGTAATAATAAGATTTGACCCTGCAACGAATTCACATTTTATTACATTTTTTTACAATTGCCAGTTTATCTTTAAATTAAAAAAAAAATAATAAATCTTTTTAGTGTTTTCAGATACACATTTATTAATTACTACAGTTGAAATTGTAAATTATCAAAAAAAAATCTCAAATTGCAAGCTTCGTATTTTTCCGTTAGGTGCCTCTTTTCGCCTCTGATAGTATAAGCATCCCTCTTAAGTGCAGATTATTTAAAATAGTATAGTAAATAAATTGTTGGAACATACTATAATATATTTCATTTACTGTTAGGTAATAAATCTTATTACCTAGTTAATGTTATTGTTTTTTTTATTGATAAAATATAAAATGGTTGTAAAAAGAATTGGTGCATGAAATTAATTGAAAATTACAGAGGAAACTAAGACTTGAAATCAACACATACTTATTTCGCTTATATTTCCTAAGTACCCACTTACATTGGCCCAAAGCCAACTACCGTGCAATATACAGTAGCGAAGAATTTATGTGTCACATTTTACAATGGACATTAATTTAAAAGGCAACACCGAGGGTTAATATTTATGAAACTAATACCATATTTTCTTAGCGCCCTTTTCGGAAAATTGCTGAGTAAATTCTTTATCGCCTTTCCCGCCAAAATGCCAAGAATTTCGGGTTGATAAGGGTCTTCGTTATGCCGGCGCAATTAGAAGAATGCGTTGGCCGAGAATAAAAGGTTCGTTTTAGTCCGAATAACCGATATATAAAATTTTATTATGTCCAGCGAGCTGAAAGAGAAATGAATGGTTAAGCGTGATACATTCGCAGAATAAAGTTTTATGTTAATATTAATACGATTACTTTTGGAAAAAAGGATTCCCAACAACGTGCTTGCTGCCACTGAAGATTTTTTTTTGTAATAATAATTTAGATACTTACACATATTTTAGCCAATTTCGAACAAATTTATAAATGAAATTATGTTTAATAATATAATATATAATATATAATATGGTGATAAGCAACTCAATCCTTGTCAGCATATTGATCTGCGATATTAAATACCCATTTCCCGTAGTATCCAATTATGGCAAACTCAGTAGATAGCTGATTGCAATGATTGTTTCCGCGATATCCATTTTTTACATCGTCAGCTATATCCGATGACGCAAATTCCATATTGTAGCTGACTCAATTAAAATAATTATTTCTTAAATATTCTTTTCAACATATTATTTTGATTGTGAGTACGTCAATAAATAGCGGATTATAATTCATTGGACATGTCACTCGAATATAAGTTCCCGGTCTGTTAGTATCTCGGTCTCAGAATCGCTCCGCACAACATCTTATTCTACAGATATCGGACTTCGGAACACTATCATAAGTATTGTAACATAACTACTGTAACATACTCTTGTACTGACTGTTTACGCTGCAAATAAAACTTGCTCCTTCATCCATCGGAGCAACCGCCAAATCTCGACTTCTTATCTCTCCTTCTGACGACTTCTTCATCCATCACACCATGACTACCCACAGTAGTGAACCCACATATATATACATAGATGTATGAAAAAAGATGTGTGAAAAAAAGGTTATTCTCAAATCACAAAACTATATAAAAAACAAAGTGTTTTAAGATTAAATATTATTTTCTTCCGAAATCTTGTAAGTTTTGTATAAAAAACATCGTCTTAAATTTTCTTACCAATAATTGAGTTATTGCGAAAAGCCACCCGCCGCGCAATTTGATTCGGTTTTTATTATTTAATCTTTGAAAAAAATGTTCTCGCCTGATTAAATAAATATATAAGTAGGTACATTAAAACATTTCTTCGTAAAATTATTATATATTGCCTTTCTCTCTAAAATTACGAAAGTTTCATTACAAAATAAATGTGTTTGCGACTGACTTCTAAATTATAATTGTGGTCATGATCAGAATATCAAATTGCCAATCCCTGCTTTAGAATTTCTTAGAATATGAACTATTGTGGTGCACAGTAAGTTATCACTGTATCATTTCGCATGTATGAGTTGGGTAAGTCACGTCTCATGGATGAAAGATACCAAACCATCAAATAGACTGGTAGGGAAAATGAAAGTCGGGGATGTACCTAAACTGGGGTGGTTGGACTTTGTGGAAAGAAATTCACAGTCTTAGAGCAAAGGCAGTGAACGGAGCTTGTCGTATATTATTGAGAAATTTCTTGGATGCGGGCAAGGATTGTAGTTAATGATCATGATGGTGTCTTATTTCTATAAGTTAATTAAAAATAATCGTTATGTTATGTGTCCAAGATCATTTCTATACTTTCACCCTACCTTAAGTAAAATATCTTTTGTTTAATTCCCTATATATAATAAACGTTATGCTTTATCGACTTTATCATTATTCTAAAGCACTAATTATGTGTTGTTAATTAAGTATATTATTTGATAGATATATTTTCGATTATTGCAAAGGTTATGTAGTATTTAATATTGTAATATTGATCAAACCTAACCAGTAGTTGCACACATATAAAACCATGTACATAATCTAAGTATCACTATGTAACATTACTGTTTCATATAAAATTTATACCAATGTAAACTTTTTTAATGGCATTCCACTCTCGATTAAATTTAACTCAGTTCTACTCTCCAAGTTGTTTAAGTGCGAATCGAACTCTCCAGCGTTTTTTCATTATATAACATTAATAATCTGAGATTTGTAAAATAAACCAACTGAAGATGGTGACCCATTTAGCCTTATTACCGTCCATTTGAACACGTGAATGATTGCAGGCTGATAGAAAGGATTTTCGTTGTCAAACACATAATAGTTTCACATGTGTGTTAATAATGGTAAGGTTATACAAGATATAGAAACGGAGTATCATATTAGAATAAATATTTATTTTTATATTTCTTTATAGTATCGAGACTTGAATAGTTGTAATATAAAAAATATGTTAAATTGATTTCTTTGAGTTATTATAATTACTAGAGGTATACGTTGATGATACCATGAATGATGGAAAGTACCAATGTGTCAGTGCTTGACAAAATAAATATTCCCCACCGGTTCTCCAAAACATCTCTTCAGAGAGTTCTACAGTTTCATCACGTAAACAATATTTATGGTGGCTTATTGTTAGTGAAACATCTAGGGTTGACCCGGAAGACAGAGTTTCCAAAAAACTTATATCTTCAGTGATGCGGTCAACGGAATGTAGATATCAGTGGCGAAGGGTGGAGTTATGCTGTTAATATCCGCCATAAATATTGCACACGAAACTTTGTCGGTCATACGTATTTGTTTTCATTGAAATAATACAACAATTTACAAATGGTGTAGGTTAGTTTTTAAAATTCAATTAAACCTTGCGAAAACCAAGCCATATTAGACAATGGTCAAAAAATCCTCGTCTATCTATAAAATATCTAAAATTATGCAATTAAATGATACGTAACTTTGGATATTTTATAGACAGAATAATATTTTTTATCTATTATAGTTTGGTTTAGACAGGGCTTAATGAATTTAAAAAATGAACCAACAATATGTGTAATATGTATTCTTAATTCAACGAAAACGAATAGGTATGAATGAAAAAGTGTGCATAATTTTGTCTTATTACCCAAAATATACCAATACTATTATGGTTTGGTTTAGGCAGGGCTTAATTGATTTTTAAAAACTAACCTACACCATCTGTAAATTGTAGTCTTAGTTCACTAAATATAATTACGTATGACTAAGAAAGTTTGATGTGCACTATTTTTGTGAGGATCTTAACAGCCTACCTTCACCCTTCGCCACTGGTAGATATCGTTGGTGGAATGTAGCAATGGGAGCCTTTTCAACGTAGTCATTATCCTCAAAAATGATAGATAAATCAAGAAAGAAGAATTTATATCTAATGTTATATTTATGATATTCTCAACGAAATTGTTGTCTTAAGCATATATTTTAAAACATATAATTGGTAAAATGAATAGAAATGCATTGACAACATTATATTTAGATCTTTTTAAATGTTATAATAGTAAAAGATATAAATAATTAATATGATACAGAAACACCTCAGTAAAAAATAATTACATAATGACATCCGAGTTCTCCCTCGCAAGTCAAATATATTGTTTGTATTGCACTTCCAATTGGAATGACCAATAGCAGGTTATTTCAAGGTCAATTATGTCATGGAGATTGTCAACAAGAGATATTCTTACCTTGACTTTCTTGTCATCGGGGCGGTGGTCATGCGGGTGATGGCTGAGGAGTTGCGGCATGTCGAGGCGGCAGGTGGAAGGGCGTCTGATGCTGCCGCCCTCCTCACCCTCCAGCGTTAGACTACCGCCTTCTTCTTCATCCTCACCCGCGCTCTCTGGAACAAAGAAACCAATAAAAATATTAGTCTTGTACATATTAAGTTATAATTGTACGTATAGACAATAATATGACCCACTAACTTAATTTAAAGATACATATTATTAACATATCAAAGACAACACAAATAATAAACAACTTGGAGAACGTAAAACGAAAGGTATCCTAATCAATAGCACTAAAATTGAACAGGTCAAAACGAGCTGTGTGTATTATATTGACGAAAGTAAGTATGATAAAATTTTTCGGAGAACTAAACTCGCACGGAACTCTAGCGTCTCATTCGGCGTAAAACCCACTTAACGGAGCGAGTGGGGCTCTCGCGCAAAATTTCACAAGTGGCGTGTAAATCATCGAAAATACAACGTAATCAAATAAGCCAGCGCACACTGGATTTGACGACGCATTGTGCCCGCCTGCCCCATGATTCATCGTTTTTTGGCTTCTCAGCGATACGAATTATACAACGTAGTCCATTCATTGAACACGGCAAACGAAATTACACTTCTGGCAGCATCGTCGATAGACGGGCGAGAAGCCATTATTTAATATCAGTGAACTCTTTGTTTAGTTATTGCGTGCCAATATTTCGCTGGTATAATTATGTCATCGTGAATATTAATTACAAGCCCCGAGAAATTTAATAATATTTTTATTGCTTTGTTATGAGAGACGCTGATAATAATAATTATTTTGTGCTCCTTGAGCCCCTTATTACATTGGTGAAGGGTAATGCGCGGGTGGGAGGGGGCCTACTTCGTAGAGAGCGCACCGAGCGCCGCGTTGGTGGGCTTTATGCCTTCTGAACAAGATAATCGGCATGTAAATTTTGTTTTCATGGTGTATATAGTTATCGATTTGAATTGGTAGATGGTATAGAAAATTATGCTATCAATTGGAAAAATTAACAAACTTCAGCTGAACCGGAATTGCAGTCCAAAAGTCAACCGATCAACATGTAATTTGTAAGAGTAAAAGTTCAAATCCTTTGTGGTATACCAATCACAATAATTGTGCACAATGCAAACATAAAGAACAATAAACCCAATACAATTATATACTTATAGGTTTTCTTTCGACCATGTCCAATTCTATTAGAATCATATGGGCCTCCGCAGAGTGGGGGTTTGTATTGAAAGATTTTGTTTTTACGAGAAATGGATGTCAGCCACTTGCTCAACCTATTAGGTCCATACTCTGACTCATACACAAATTGAAAAACAATATGTGTACTTGTCAGACCCAGGATTCGAACTTGGGACCCACGACGCAATAGCCCATCGTGGGTGTTATAGATATATGTACGTTAAAAGGTTGTAAAAAACATTAACCTTTATATAAATATATTATGTATTAGTTGTTGGCATTAATGAATATTTTTTTAAATAGTCGAACATTAACGGCCCACGTGCTCCGCGTAGGTCAAAATGGAGATTTTTTAAGGTGTTTTCAAAGCGTGATCCTGGACATTCCTTAAACGTTGTAGATAATCTATTTATACAATTTTGAAGCCTTATTATCCTTTATATTTATTTTAAACATTTGAGGACTGCATAAAGTATTTTTATTACATAAAATAGTATTCTTTTAAACCTCTTGATCTAATGTTTTAGAATATAGTCATATTTCAGTACATCCATGTGCAGTGGTGTTAAGATTTCTTACATTTATTAATTTTTAAATGCATTTATAAAACCAGCCCAAACAACCAACAAACCAAAACAACCAACCGACTAGAGATAGTATTACAAAAAGATGAACTTGTAACACATACCGAGTGAAAGGACTTTAATACGACTATATTTTATATGGGCCTACAAGTAATGGGTAAGTATATTTGATAATATATTGGTTGATCACTTAGTATGCTACCGATTATAATATTATATTTAACAAGCCCCTAAGCACTCAATGTATTAATACATTAACTAAATTCTAAAGCATTTACTGGAAATAGAAGGGGTCGTGAACATTTGTCTTCTTTAGTAAGTATAGAAAGATTCAAATAATAATAAAAAAACTTGATTTTTATCATTATTCATTAGGCAATTATTGTTATAATTATATTTAGATAACAAATAAGATAGTATTTATAGTGGTTTTAAAGGTAAAAGAACATGTTATAAGAAAATAACAAAAAAAGCCGTAGTATATATAAAATCATATTATACTTATCCCTTATAGCGTCTGTATACGTGCATGGATTTACTGGCAGCAATAGTGTGTATTTTAAACTATCGTGACAATAACTGTTTACACGTAAAAGTCCTGACGTCTCTCCAATATCATTCTTCAAGAGTGAGCGAGACACAATCTTATCATTTTATGGTACTATTTGACCGGTTTTATGGTACTATTTGATCGGTTAACCTCAAAATTTGCTCGTAGGTCGTTTTTTTGCCGGCAGATTGATCACTATCGTTTTACTGAGCAGGCACAGATCAAAAAATCCTCAACTGTTGCATGAAAATTCAGAAGCTTCCGAACCTTATTTATTCATGCATGTAATCGTGCAACTGCCGCGATAATACGTAGTGTCAGCAGTAAATCCATGCACGTGTAAACGGGGTATTATTATTCTGTGATTGATCCTGTTGGTTGAAATAAATACATAGTTTATCAAAAGTGTGTTACCAAAAGAGTGTCTAAAGATGAAGAAATTTGATTTTTAAATATGTTTGAATCATTATGTGTAGTACAATTTTTTTTCCATGTTTTTTATAATATTAGATAAATCGAAATTTATGGCTGAAATTTCCGTTTAAAATATACCCAATAATTTATTATTGTGAAGCTATTCTGCCATAATATACGTAAGCTAAGCGTTGCCCTAACTCAGTGATTCTCAAGCTTGTTTCGATGGATTAATCTTTGAAATATTTTGTAAAGTCACGGGAAACCCCTACGTATCTGACACATTCATGTTACACAAGAATAATTTGACAGGGGTAAACAAATACATTTTCACTTTACGTCTATACGGTTCAAACAAAAATGTTGTGTTATAATTTCTAACCACCGTAAACATTCAAAATTCTTCATCGTTTTATAATTATGTAAATGTGGTGATATTTTTTGAAGTTGTCTCATCATATCGAGTACCACGGCATGAAACTTTGCAAAGCATTGCTCTAACTAAATGGCTTATCATGATTGTCAATGTGATAGCGCCAGAATTAAAGTAAAAATTATAGCATAACCCATAAGTTTAACATAAACCCAAGGGACTAAATAGTTTAATACAATAAAATATATATATGTTTCATCACAATTTAGTTTGTGAAAATAGAGATTTATACGATTTACAATATACGCAAGTGTATATATTATTATAGAGGAGGGAAGCGAAAATATTAGAAGCAGATATGAAAAACCTAATTGGCTAGTTCAATACAGAAACAACCCTAAAATCCTCACTTTTTTCTTCTTCCAATATTAATCCCTTGTTTTTTATTTAGTTCTATACGAAATAGGTAATACTATTTTATAATTAAATAGGGGAAAATCCTAATGCTCCATACTAAAAAGAATTATTTGATATCATTCAAGGCACATTCGATATAATTTTTATAAATCGTTTATTTTTCAATTATGAATTAAATATTAAATTTCTACATCGGTGGCACGACTAAGGCCTGTTTTAGACGGGACACCGGTGAGGCACTCGTATATAATAAGGAGGTCTTTGTTTTCGAATAAAGGGGCCATTGTATTATGTTTATGAATGCCCCAGAGCTAATGAGTCGACGCGTGTCCGGTACACTTTTTCGTCGGCCGCTACATTCTCAAACCGCCGATACACTTGTTTTTATTACCGCACCCAGTTTTATGTTCTAATTTATAACGCGAAAGTATGAGTTGACTCATTAGCTCTGGGGCGTCCATAAACATAATATAAAGGCCCGTTTATTCGAATACAAAGGCCTTCTATATTATATCGAGCGCGACACCGGGCTAACCCGAATCCTTATATTTGAACTCAGCATGGAAAAATAAAAGAGCCCTTATAACATATTTTGCCCTTAGATATAAATGGATCTGTCAGGAAATTTCATTCTTTCGTAAACATATGAATGTGGTTGAAATATGAGATTAATCTGTCTACACTGTAAAATGAGTTATTATTGCGTGTTCACAAAATTATTTAATAATAAATATATTATATTTAAAATAAATTATACCCGGACTAATAGCCACGTGTTGGCGATGTCTGCAGTGAGGTTACGTTAGGAGTGATGGAAGGCAATTTGCACAGATCTGATGTGTGGCGTGGCAATCAATATATGTAGGTGACGTGTTTACTCAATATGTCATATTAAATTCTGATTACATATCATCACATTATATAACATTTATTAGAGTATCAATATCCAGGACAAATATGTTCTGCTAAGCAATTTAAAAATACAGAAATTATACAATTAAATAAATATTGTTTTTATTTTTATGTAGGCGTATTTTTTTTCTGATGTGTCTTAAGTAGCGATTCCAATCCCGGGATCCCGAGCTATTTTCGATACCTATGAATCCCGGGATTGATAAACATAATCCCGGGATTTCGGGATTGATTTTTTTTATCAACTTTTATGGAAAATAAAATAAAAGCGAAAATATAACAGAAAAAATACTTTCAATAAATAATAACTATGGTAGAAATAAACTTAGTTTGAATGAAGTTTGATTTATACCCATGTGTAGGTTGTCAATTCATTTTATTTTTTCACATAAATTATTAAAAATCTAATCTAGCTTCGCACTACTAACAAAGTTATTCCACCATGATATCCATACGTTTTACGGCAGTTTCAGATTTGGCTGACTAATTAGATTAATGAAGCGGAAAGGCCATAAGTACGCCATGATTATTTGCTATACTATTTTAAATCTCGCTAATCCATTCATTAAGTTTTTACTATCAGAAACAGCAATCTCCTATTACATTCACATTATTATTTATATTACAATATTATTTACTCCGTTAAACTTGTGTATTTCCAAGATTGAACGTATACATTATTAACAATAAATGTCTTAAATAGTATAAATTATAGATTTATTTTTGACCGATTTTATCAATGTTATTTGTAAATATAAAAATTTTATATAAACAATGGAAAAAATGCCAATCCCGGGACCAGTCCCGGGATCCCGGGATTGTCAAATTGTAATCCCGAAATCCCGGGATCAGAATTTTGGCTCGGGATTGGATTCCCTAGTCTTAATTCTGTTTCTAATAGTCAATGAAAATGCTGCATTATTATTCAGTTTAAAAAAAGCATTAGCATGTGGAATTATGTTAAACCTGATATTTGAGAGAACCTGTGGGTCTATTCTATACTTATCGACCGCTAAAGCGATAAAGTGATAATATTATCAAACTTAGGGTAGATTTGTATCAAAGTATTAGCACATATTGTAACAAAATTACGTGCGTCGGTTATAATTATTGCAATACGTGCTATATTTTAACAGAAACAAGAGAGGTGCTGTTAAAATATAGCACTTTTATTGTAATTGTTACAATAAGTGCTTATACTTTGATACAAACCTACCCTGAGTTTGATAATATTTATCACTTTATCACTTTAACTGTCGATAAGTATAAAATAGACCCACATATGCTGTCTTGGAATTATGGTTAGTATCTGTTGTTAAAATATTGATTCAAAATTGCAAAAGATGGTTGCAAATAATAACGCAATTTGAAAGAACACTTCAGTTGCATATTATGAGGAAATTTCATCGTGAGTAGTGAGTGAATCAGTAGTACGGTAAAACTACAGCATCAGTGGGTCTATTTTACACACAAGGCGGCTATCAGCAGCTATCGACGGTAGTTTATCACATTTATGTATTGATTAAGTTAATTGTTACAATAAGTTTACCGTCTAAACTGTCAAAAAAGTGCTATGTTTTGACATACCTTCTCTTAGGTGTGCTAATTTGTAGAGCGAGATAGACAGTTTTGACAGTTTAAACGGCTAACTTATTGTAACAATTATAATACTCAATACATAAATATGATAAACTACCGTCGATAGCTTACGATAGCCACCTTGTGTATAGAATAAATCCACATAATTATGTCTTATTACCACGTTTTTATTAGCTCGTATTCTTGTTAGTCCAGTACAATTTTTTTCTTCAACTAAATTATTAATAATATATCGTCGTTCTTTTGTAAAAAAGGCGAATTAACCAAAATGCTACTTTACAGGAGGAGGGTTTTTAACTTTTGACATTTATTTGTTTTTTACCTGTAGATGATTATAAATATTTAACAAGTTTATAATAAAGCTTATAAAGAATACTGTCATTATAATAGGTATTATTATATAATATTTTAAAAGGCCTAATATGTCACATTTGCTTTTTATTTCGTAATTTTAATTAATTTAATTTTAGTCGATTATCGTTTTTAAGTACTTTTCTGTGGAGATAAAAATTCACCGTTTTTACACAACAAAGCTAGTGGGGTACATATTGTATTTTCATTAAAATCTCGATTTCGCCAAAATGGCTATGGAAATCAATATAAAATGTCAAAATAACATTTCAGTATTCTATATTTATTCAGTATTTTTATCAAGTACAAAAAAAAGTATTTATTAATACATAGAATTGTCAAGTTTATATTATGATTAAACAAAAAATTTAAAAACGTGGTATATAAAAAGTTATTTTTATCTTGTAATTATTTATATATTTACAAGACAAGACAAGAAGATAATTATTTATAAGACCATACTCCCGAAATTACATCCTGGGAAGTAACCCATGCTTTAAATTACATGAAAAGTGGGAAAGCCCCCGGGGAAGACGGTTTAACGATAGATATCCTCAAAAAAGCAGGAAAGGATGCAAATGAAGTACTTGCACAATTGTTCACAGCCTGCATATGCAAAGAGGATGTCCCAGAGGTATGGAAAAATGCCAGCATTGTCATTCTTCACAAAAAAGGTGACAGAGAAGACCTAGCAAATTATCGTCCAATAAGTCTACTCCCTATTCTCTACAAGACGTTCACAAAAATTCTCTCAAACCGTCTGCAAAAGGTACTAGACGAGAACCAACCGAGAGAACAAGCCGGATTTAGAGGAGGATACAGCACTATGGACCATATCCAAGTCGTCAGAGAAATCATAGAGCGGTACCAGGAATACAAACTGCCACTATGCATGGGTTTTATAGACTATGAGAAGGCGTTTGATTCGATAAAGAAATGTTCAATACTCGACGCACTCAGAAAACAAGGAATCCCTGGACGCTATATAAATATTTTCAATAATATATACAGTAGCGCAACAGCATCTGTAAATCTCCATAAACCATCGCGCAGATTTCCTATCAGCAAAGGAGTCCGACAAGGTGATACAATCTCACCTAAACTATTTACAGCTACCCTTGAAGACTTATTCAGGCAACTTGACTGGAATGACAAAGGGATCCCCATAAATGGAGAATACCTGAGTCATCTGCGCTTTGCCGATGACATAGTAATTTTCTCGCAAGACTCAGAAGACCTCCAAAGCAGAATGCAGGAACTCGCTGAAGTAAGCAACAAAGTAGGTTTGAAAATAAATGTAACAAAGACGAAAGTCATGTTCAACTGCTTTGCAGGCCAAAAAGAGATCCTCATCAATGGCACTCAGCTCGAACAGGTGAAAAGCTACATCTATCTGGGACAACAAGTATCTATAGATGGATGTATATTTGATGAAATTGTTCGCAGAGTAAAGCTAGGCTGGAGTGCTTTTGGCCGCCTGAATAATGTCTTCAAAAGTGACCTTCCACTGTGCCTAAAGCGCAAAGTGTTCAACCAGTGTGTGCTTCCCGTGATGACATATGCGTGTGAAACATGGACCCTAAGTAAAAGAGAGATCCAGAAACTTAGAGTAGCACAACGTGGTATGGAGAAGTGCATGCTGGGCATAACGCGAAAGGACAAAAAGAGGAATGAGTGGATAAGGAAGCAGACAAGGGTTTGCGATGTAATAGAGTTTATTAAAAGCCTTAAATGGAGATGGGCTGGACACATAGCTCGAAGAAGAGACAATCGTTGGACAAATCTAGTCATCCAGTGGTATCCAAGAAGTACAAAACGTCCACAAGGTAGACCTAGAGGCCGCTGGATCGATGAAATGATAAAGTTCTGCGGAAGTACGTGGCAACGCAATGCACAGGACCGAGAGAAGTGGAAGCAACTTGAAGAGGCCTTCATCCAGCAGTGGATAGATTCAGGCTGATGATGATGATGATGATGATTTAAAATACTGTAATGTTAGATTTATAATTATATTATTTAAATAATAAAAAGAATGAACAATACATGACAAATAATTATATTTACCATGACATAACCTGGAGCTATGAAATCACATCCGAGAAGACTTTGTCTGTAGTTAAGTACAAATAGTTCTAACCGCCGAAACGTATTATCGATAATAGGCAAGTCAGTTACAGGTCGATTGGCAGATTAAAACTTGGTTGAACCGTGTTAACAAGAAAACTAGGGCGGCCGGTGCAGACACATACAATATGAACAGTGACGTCTCGTGGGGGTAGGCAGATTGAGCGTGGCTTGTGAGCGGCAGTTACTCGAAGGGTGGCAAATCGAGGAGAATCATTATATATATATTATACAGAAATATATACCTTAACTTAGTAATAATGGAAATATCTTTCCATAAAAAAAATCACCTCACTGCTTGGAAACAAAATGTATTAATTAACATAAAAGATTTAACAAGACTGTAATTTTTCGTCGGGTTCGCGATTTCTAGTTTACTTTCATTGTCCTTAGACGTCACGTCCTTGATGACCAGCAATGACGTGTGCAGATTTGCGAATTATATTTGGATTATAGGTAGTGTTACATTCCTAAATGGTCCCCATTTGGGGATGTCTCTGTGAATCTGGGGAAGCCCAAATCGGTACCAAACCGACAAATAGTAAGGGTTGATCACGAAAATAAATAATAATAAAGCCGGCAATGCTGTAAATTGCAGCCGTTTAAAAATATCTGAAACGTCGCCATTGTCGCCGTTTTTTGACAGCACTTTCCGCTGAAAGCGAAACATAAAATGGCGGACAATACGCGGCAGACGGCCAGACAGTAAACATTGTTAACTCGCGCTACGCATAAAGTAAATTATAAAAAATGTAACCATTAGTAGATATTAACGTAAATAAACCTCGCCGTTTCCACCGCAATTCTGGTGTGTTATTTGTCCACCTCCAAGTCCTGAATCCAGACGAAAGTCCATACAAAGAAGCAAAGTGAAAGCGTGCTTACCACTTTCGAAAATGGAGGGAAATTATAGTAGGTACATAAGTACTTACCTAATTAATTTATCCAAATATTTTTGCCAATCATTCGAGAGTTTTGAACGTTGTCAGGTGTATTTTTAAATGTATCTGAAACTGTGGACCCGCAATATTGTTTATTGAAGTTATAGATGGCATTTAAATTAGATTTAGTGGTATTTTATTAGTAATGTATCCATACAACACATTTCTTAGATAGGTCCTGAAAGGATAAAAATATGGTGCGACTCTTTGGCGCTGTCTAGGGGCGGCATTTTATCTAGGAACGTCACTGAATATGAAGGATACTGCCGCAGGATGTGGTATTCTTGGAGAGACTTACTTGAGTTGCCAAGTATTTTTTATTAAAGTTGATAATCACAAGTATCTAACAAAGATAATATATATTATGTCACGAGAGACAAAAGTTAAAAAAAAATAGCTTGAGAAAAAAAATATATCTTCGAACATCAGAAAATAAAGTACTAACTATTACGATTTCAACAAATATCAATAGGTCTAAAGATAGACATATCCAACGTAGATATGGTCTGCGAATATGTTTATCTTGGGTCGAGCATCTCTAATAAAAGTGGATGCGAAGCTGACATAAAAAGGAAAATAGCAATGGTAAAAATGCAATAGCGGAACCGTTACCAATTTGGAAGAGTAAAAACATAACCAAAGCGACTAAAAGGCGTCTTGTAAGATATATTCTTCATTTACATATTAAGGCTATACCTCAGTTGAGGCATGGTCTAAAAAGATCGTGGCTAGACGATGCGCGGATTGCGAGTCGCGGGTGCAAATGACGCATTCCGAACGAAATATAATTTGTCTCTTTATTAATTAATTAGTTAATGTTTTGTTTATTGTTCTATTAGTAACAATAATAATATATTCATTGACATGTTTTCTTTTTCAAGTAAATTGGTAACATTTTTAGTCATCTTTAGACGATTTAAGAATTAATACTCCCGTCGCCATCACAAAACAAATTGACGTATTGACACCTCGACGTTCTTTCTTCGAATGCCAGCGATTCCAAAATTTCGTCGCGCCTATAGTTGAAAATTATTTTCCGTTTCACTGATGTATCGTCTTAAGGCAAAAAAAACTAGACTTATATGAAATGTCGTAATGCAGCCTGGAGGTGGATGCTAAGAGTTTCCTGGGTTGTGATAATCAACTGGAAAAGAGAGGGCGGGTGTAATGAACTGATTTTCAAATAATAATATTAAGGGCGCCAAAGCTCATACATACAGTGTGTAAAAAAATCTCATGCCGGAATATAAATTTATTGTTCGGTCAAGCGACATTAATTTTCTTTGTTCTATATTCAAATTTCAAAGTGTCAGCAATGGCGGCGGGAAAAATAACGATGAGACAAAAAATAATATTAATATGCAGTAGATTATAAAAAGCCGCTTTAAAGCACAATTTATTATGTAACAGTTGATAATAAATCATAAAGAGGTGTTATTGACGCTCTTTGTTAAAAAAATGTGTTTTGCGAGAAATTTGTTTGAAAAATTACACGGAGCGTACACGATAAACAAAACCACCACAGTAGGTATATATAGACAAGGAGTTTTGGTATATCTATACCAGTGATGTACATTTTTTTGTTAGCAGGACCATTTTATATTTAGGTGTTGCTATACAACAGTGGACACATCTATAACTATAGAAAAAATAAATATACATGTTTGTACGAAGATTTCGATACAATTTCAGTTACAACTTGTTACATAGTAATCCGATCAATGTCTTAAACGTGCGATCATTATTATTTAAATAAACTCACATTATATGCGCCGCTCATCAAGTTATTATGAGAGTAATATAATTACAATATACAAAGGCCAATTACCGTAGGTATGATATTATTAATTAGTGTTTACTGATAAAAGAATTTTTTCGCATATTTAATTTAGTTTAGTTTCAGAAATAGACCAGGTTAAATCGGAGGCTATTACGTGGATTGATGCCCTTCCGGTTCCTCTGTAACTTGTTATATGGATAGTTATATAGTTTTTATTTTATGATTTTTTTTTCGAATGTGTTTATTATTTTTGACAAAATGTTTTTATTTTGTTTAGTATGCTGTGCAATATGTGACATAACGGGGTGTTGGTTGCGCGCCACAGGCAAATTTATATTTATTTGAACTGTATATTATGATTACAATAATGTGGAATGACGATCACTTAATATCATAATAGTAATATAACCAAAGACAGTCATTAGTATAATATACCAATAAACTTTGTTGCATTATTTACCACGACTACAGATTCAAGTTTACCTCATTAATCTTTGTCTTGGATTACGTAGAAATAAACAGGCAACACTCTCCACCTCCACCTTTATCTAGAACCTAGGTAATGAATGGCGACTGTGATTTGTAAAAAAAACACCGCCAAATTTCGTCGACCCATTCAACGATAATCATTTTCCTTTTATCCGAAAATATTCTCAAGATATGTTGAAAATGAAAAAAAATGTGAATATTATGTTAAATATATTTTGTCAATATGGCACCCTATCCTTTCTCGACGTTTTATGTCATAAAGTAGTAGGCATATTGGCATATTGAAAAAAAAAAGTTATTGCATTTTTCTAAAATGTTCTGAACTGGTTGGTGCATTATAATTTTAATTTAATGTCCACTGAAATTTATTCAGTAAATTAATAATATAATTGGTTCGATAACATTTGATATTGAAGTTTGATTATGTTACCTTACAGAACACCGTGTTTTAAATTGAAATATGTGAAAAGGAAGAAATTAAAATAAAAAAATAGGTTACCTACTGTATATTAATATACTCTTATAAAATTTTAATTATAGGTCTTATGGTATTGTTGATGTTACAGTAGAAAAACTATTCCTCAAATTCCAATGACCATAGCGTAGAAATGCGTAGGTGTCTATATGGTAAATTTAATAGTGAAAGAAAGGTTAACAAAAAGAAAAGTTATTTGTTAAGCAGAGTTAAAATTCGTTTGGTCATAATATTATGGGCAATTCGAAAATCCGCCAATCCTAAATTTACATGGAAACCCAATTAACGAGAACTTTTATTCAAATTTATTTAAAAATCACTTTGTGCTATGGAAAATGCTTTTGAGGGCTATGCGGTGATTCGTAAAGTATATTGAATTACATACACTGTATTTAAAATGTAAAACTGAATCAATCGTGACATAAAAATAATACTTTTAAGAATAGAATTACTACATCATATTTTATTATGATACAATAATATATTTCAATAAAATAAATGAAATATAAAAACGTAATATACCTACAATCTAAGATTTTAACCAATTAATATGACATACTTTAGATGAAAACAAACGATTCAATTAAAACCTGAAACGATATCGTAATACTAATATTAGTTCTTTTAGCTTTGATTTTATAATAATATAAATATTAATATGTAACTATTGAATATTATGTCAAATAAGGTTAATTAAATATAATACTACATAAAGCACTCTGTTTTGGTATTTTTAAGTAATAATACATTTAATATTCTAAATGTATATTCCTTTATATACCAGCACAGGAAGAGACAGCATTGTAAATCTATTTAAGGGTGGTACTTTGCGTAAGGATGTCACTGATTATATGGGAGTTCATTACCCCGGATGTATGCCATTCAAGTTGATAGAGTTCACCAAACTCACGGATAGAAAGGCTTCCTTGATTTTATCCGGAGATAATATCATCTATCTGGGATTCTAGATAAAGTTGAAGTGTATATTTCTGTATCTAGTGTTGTGATTTTCAATAAAAAATATGGATGTCATATATTTATGATCGGCAGAATATATGATTGGCAATAATATCTTAAAGTTATAAAGATTACGGTTTTCCAATCCCTTCTTATTTAATAATAATAACAACAAAGAGTGAGTCGCGAAAGTTTGATAAGTTTCCATAATAATGGATAAAAGTTGTATGAAAGAAGGTTCGATTCTGGCGTAAGTTTTTTTTTCAGGGGTCACCGACCCCGCCTTATTGGCCGAACGAGAGGTCGGATGCGGTTTTCTTTTGATTCTTTAAGGGTACTTTAGTTCCGTCTATTCAAAAGTTTCCCTGCGGAAGTATATACTTCAAGTTTTTCTCCTTTATTGATATACTTTGCTGGCTTCACGGCGTACTTAACAAAGTGCTGCACTAGGAAAACGTAGGTAATTCGTCACAAAAATCATACTGGTTTCGGTTATTGAATAATACTATAACGTAAAAAGAGATTTTTAAGTAAAAGATTTTTGTAAATAAAGGGGTAACTTTTCCATTGTTATAATTTATAAAATTTTCTTTTTAAAGTTATTTTAAAAACTCTGAAATCAATTGTAAGTCTTTAAAAGTCTTCACGTTCTCTCTACAACGTTAATGATTTATAACAAACTATCAGAATGAACAGAATAAAAACATTATTATCTCTCAAATCTTAGTAGAACCGACTTTATAATAATTAAAATAAAACACACAATAAATTCTTCATATAGACAATTTAATAATCTGGATGTTTTCGTCATTTTAACTATAAATAATTAGGTAAATGATAACAATTAGTAATTTATCTAGATATGAAGACCATGGCCCCCACATCCTGAAACGGGCCTCCGGGCTAGGATTTTTTGAGGGTCCCCCTACCTATCGTTAAATACAAAGGCAGTGTGATGCTCTACAGTAGCATTTTCCAAATGGTGTACGCGGTAAAATTAATGTGTATATTTTTGTATATTTTAATGTATCCATTTGAATTATGGAGTTATCGAGTATCGATACATATTAAAAAATTGTATCATACAACCACAATCTTAAATAATAACAGTATTCAAGAAAAATAGCACCGCAGGCGACTTTTTTACCATTAGAAAGATTTTGTGATGAGTGTTGTTTATATCACTAATTTGGTCGACTCGCCACGCCGGGCCCTTCCTGAGCCCGGGCCTCTAGGCTAGAGCCCTGTCAGCCCCACCTTTGTGGGCGCCATGATGAGGACTATCTAAATACAACATTTCTCTGTTTATAAACGGGTAATGAACTCCTGTAACGTATTTTACTACAAAAATGAATTATTATAATATTATGTTAGTCGGTACAGAGGCAGTTTGGTGGTATACCACTAGCCTAATTTTCTAACTGTCTAAAAAATAAAGTATACCTACATATATTATTTTTAAAATTAAGTGTTAGTATGAAAATGTTAAAAACATGATGATAAAAAAATATGTAATACAACATCACAAAGGTCAGGAAGTGTTGTTTATTATTATCTTATTTAACGGTTTAAAATGTCTGTGAAATAAATAATATATCATATTTGAAATAATTTATGTAAACGTGTGTTGTTCCCGATTTTCAATACAAAAATGTTTGGCGAAAGATTTTCTATTTGGGAGTTGTCGGCCTACTGAGATTTTTTCCTTTTCCAATCCATCCATAAATATGTGGATTAGTATTTTTGGTTAAATATAAAGTAAACGAATGTATAGTAATAATAGGTATAAATGTGACATTCAGATTCAAATTCAGACATTATTTTTATTAACTAGATATATATAAATATTGAGTAGTTTTCCGTGAAATTAACTGATGGAATCAAGACAATTATAACAATTTTCGGTATACCAATTTAACATGCATACCAATTTTATATGCAGTATTATATAGATTTCTCCTTTAAAATATATTTTTAACCAAAAATGTTGATTAAGCAATGTTAAATATAATTAGATAATTAAAATCAGATAAATCTAAATTCTCAATTTGACGAAGAACTTAGCCCCTTTTAAATAAAATCTCACCATTGCTACATAATTTGAATATTAACAAGAAAAAAATATTTTATATCAATTAACAAAGTGTATCTAGGAGGAGGAAGCCGTTACTGATAATAACTAAATTTGTAGGATTAAGTACTATATCTTGTGCTTTATTTTAATCAGGAAAATTCATCTTATAATCTTTAAGCTTGATAAATGTTTATATTTCAATGTATTAAAAATAATTTCGACTTAAGCTTTTCTATGCTTAGATAATATTATAAGAAACGGCAGTCCATAAAACAGTAATTTAATTTATTGAAAAGTATTTTATGATTATTTTACGCTATATATTTTCGGTTTGCGGATTCTCAATGATAAAGCTTATACTGGAGTTAAATTTGTGCAAATTCCCGAGTTGATTTAGCGCTGTGGTGTCATTAGCA
This sequence comes from Rhyacophila brunnea, assembly GCF_057557595.1. NCBI lineage: Eukaryota > Metazoa > Arthropoda > Insecta > Trichoptera > Rhyacophilidae > Rhyacophila > Rhyacophila brunnea. The sequence continues at coordinate 29,637,096 of NW_028233350.1, forward strand.
TCTAAAACAGTAGACTGTATTGTGAGTTGTCTATAATTATGTAGCCATACACTGTGGAATATCTGAAACCTCTAATATAGTACTACATTTAACAATTTTATATTTTAAATGGAGCTAAAAACTTTAAAATGATACACCGACTCTTTACAAATTTTTATAAACTTTAATGTCACCGTAGTAGAGTAATACTACAATAGTCCGACTCTTAAGGGTAGTATGCCCCGATTGATTGGAAAGTAAAACAATGCCACAATATTAAACTATGTTATGTAAGACAATGGATATAGGTCATTTAGTTAACTTATTAAATCCATGCATAGAGAAATGTCAAAACGAAAATCAAAATGATCAGCCACGTGCATATAATGCCGGAGGATATATCTACCAGCAAGGCGGGTTATGTACCCAACCCCCGAGAGAAAGAAAAGACCTGGACGGCTGAAATTGAGATGGTCGAACTGCGCAACAGGAGATTTAAGTCAATTCGGTCAAAGCAACTGTAGATTGTGGGTACTGGATCTTCCAAGATGGAGGAAATTCTTGAAAGAGACCAAGACCCGCTAAGGGTTGTACCATAAATGATCATTAAGTTCATGCTTTGTGTGTTGACATGTTGAAAAAAAATGAGTTTTACAGACGTCAGAGTTTAGAATACATGACCTACGGCATTAGATGGACACTTTATCACCTTTTTCATTGCGGTTGCTATTGATGGAGTGAAGAAAATGATTGTTTATTAAGTGAAGATAGTTATTGCAAACCTTCGCTAAAACATACCAAATTTTATCAAGTTAAATTAATTACCTACATTGTTTTTCTTGCCAGATTTAGAAACTTGGAATAATTACTATCTACCATAAGAAAATTGCACCTGGTATATGGCATCAAATCAATCATTTTTTAACTTTATAACACCGTTAAATGTCATTATCAAATGATAGAAAGTTTTACTGTGTTTTTATAGGATTATTTTATAGACGCAGATTCAAATTTACTCTTGAAGTGCCTGAACACTGATACACACGGGGCTCCAAAATAAGATATATACTATATATTATGAAGATGATATTATATTTATAATAGGTTAATTTTACTGCTATACAATAATTTCGATCCAGGTGTGGAGTAGAAAATTTTTAATTAACCCTTGGAGACAGGGTGAATTTTTGAGGATCACACAAAAAGGCACACTGATTACTAAAATTGGTACAGCTCATTTATTATTCATTTAATTTAAATAAATTATTTAAATATTAAATTATTATATTATTTATCTTTAAGTCAATTTTGTGAAATCAAGAAAACGTGTAAAATATAGTTTTTTTTTGTTTTTTAGCCTTTTTATACAAAATGACAAAAATAAAAAGTCTATGATAGAAGTAAATGATAAAATAAAGATATACTAAAACTGAAGCTAGCTAAATATAATACTCTTAAAGATACTAAGAAGATGGAGGGTCATTATATCTTTTTTACTCACTCAAACACCTCATAACTACCAAACTGATTGTAGATTATAATTATAGATTATATAAAAAATTTTCTTAAAAAAATATGTCGGACTCTATATAACTAACACCATAAAACGAAAGCAACATTTTTATTAAGTAATTCCAACTTAAAAAAAAAACAATATGTGATTAAAATAATATTTGATTTTCACCATATCCCGCATCCTGTAACAGCGTCGCCAAACTGGCGCTGATTGTATCCGACGGGTTAAAGCTGTGTGTCGCGGATTTATATCTCGCGTCTGACAAAATTTACGTGTCGTTAAAAATGTGTTTGATACAGAGCACGGAACCATTAGATAAGCGGAATAGCTATTAATATTTTCTCTTAAAAATGCTTTAAATAAAATTGTTTTCTATAAATCTTGATTTTCCTTTATTTGTTAGTTTTTGGAAAACTTGTTATTTATTTAATTTGTTTTGTTGATTAAGAGTATAAATATGCAGAGTAAGTTTGCTGTATAATCAATTATTGTCAGTTGCTTCATCCAACAGAAACATTTTGAATTGTATCGCATGTTATTAGCATCTGAATCAACAGCCAGTATTGTCATTCTGAGCACGGTCCTTAGAGAAATGGGTTGCTCTTCACTACCGTGCCTTCACTATTACATTGAAGAGAAAATACTCAACGTTGAGAGAGAATTGTACTTAGTTTAAAATAACGAATAAACATTAGAATATGTCGAAATAAACTCGAAATAAATATGTATAAAAATGGTTGAATTGAAAAGCATTCATACATATTTCATATTATGATTCTCATAACGTACCAACCAAAAGTATACGATGTGATTAAGGTACCTATCAAAAAGCTTTAAATATAAATGGGAAAACACATAGCTGGAAAAAAATAATTGCTAAAAGCGTGTAGCAATTATATCACTCAGCATTAAATAAGTGACACTTTATTAAGCATGTTTTGTTGTCGAAACAGAACAATAGAGCGATAATATTCGTCAGCATTTCCTCAATTATAACTAGATCAGTAGGGTATGTTATGATTGGTAATTGTGACAATATCTCTTATAATATATGTACTGTATTTGTATAAATTGGAAAGACAATACAGATAACCTCACCCACTCATCGAATCCGTCATGAGATACACTACTATTTTCACGAGTCTTTTACTCGACATAGTCAACGTCATATCACTCGAATCAAGTCTCACAATTCATTAATATAATTAATCTCTTGATCACACCAATATCACCAGTGCACCCGTATTCGTGATTATAATATCACGCTGTCATGTTTATTATTGTATTTATTTATTCTTGTATAGAAAAATAAACGCCCTCTTCGAAACTTACAAGCAACCACGACTTTATTTCCTCCACCTCATCTACGCCCAAACATGTATAGGACCGGGAGGACAGGAGTTAACTTATATAAGCATTCAGATAGCGTGAATTAATTTAAGCTGATGATATGAATCTATTGTCTACTGTCATATTTCTGCAGTAAGGATGGCAAAACACGATATGTCCGTTTTTCTAGATTGTTCAAGAGAGCAATTTTAAATATCGAAAGACATTCAAACATTGGATATATCATAATGTGACAATATTGACACATCTTATTTCTCCGAACCTGTAAGACCTAGACACACCATATTTTGATATCTTATAAATCTCACTGAGACGAGTCTGAATATATACTTAACTCAATTTGCCAAAAAAACGGAAATATCATGTTTTTCCATATTATTACAGATTAATGAAATTCGAAGTGAATAAAATGAATATAATATCAACCAATTATATTTACCATACTAAATACTTGGTATCTATTAGAATAAAATTGCTTCATGATTCGTTTTCTGTTCTAGATGATCCGGTATTTTCCTTTGAAAAGAAAAATTGTTTTACATGATGACGGACTAAGTGCGGAGTGCCGAAAACTTTCACAAAGAAAAAAGAAAATTGTATCACAAAACCTATCCATTTACTTGATACGCGAGTTAAGATAATATCAAGGGACTGGCTTTTCGCGAAAAAAAAAAACTCCATTCTATATTATCGCAATTTTCTTTTGAAATTCATAAAAACCTCATATGCTTTCCACAGCATATTCAGAAGATAAGGTATTCATGACCCATAAGTATCAGCCATGTTGTTAACAAATAAAAAATATATATTTGTAAGAAAACATTTTTAATAAGCAAAGACGAAAAAGAATTCGCTCAGAGGTATGTACGTAAATAAATTTTTACATTTGAAAAAAAAAATGGTTAAAATACTTGTACCCCATGCGACAGATGAAGGTTTCTAAGTTCATATTTTTAGTAAAGAATGCTATATTAATCTTATGTATATTATTATAGTTTATTAGGTATATTAATATTTTATAATTTTTGACCATATAAGGATATACTGTAGATTATGCAGCTACATCTTAAAATGATCAAATAAAGCGGGAAGCTTTGATTGTGAGCTTTCTTTTCCAAAATGAGTCTGCAGAACTGCAGAATGACAATGCAAATAATGGCGGAATATATTAAGTTAGGAGTACCAACACTGTTTCGGTCAATAGAGGTTATGGACATTTAATAATGAGAACATGCTACTGTAAAAAATGTAAGTACACGTGTCTGGTAAATTTATATCAAGTGCAAAAGATTTTGTAATAATAATTTCATCCTGTAAACCGACAGTAAATTTAAAAAAACTAATTATTAAATAACTCTCGATATTTTAAAAGTTATAATTGATAAAACGAAAATGCTTTATACCATTCTCAATATTAACAATATTGCAGTGGTATGACAGTCTATTATAAGTGTTATCTCTTTATTTGTTAGATCTTAAGAGCATCGTATTGGTCTCCACAAAATGTAGGTTGTGATTTTACAAGAAATAGATGTTAGCCACTGTATTACGGTATAATGTCCATACTCTGATTAAAATCACATATTGAAAACAATACGTGAATTATGTCAGACCCGAGATTTTAACCCGAGAATCACTATTTTATAAGTCGACAATAACATGTTTATCAAAATTTTTGAGTTTTCATGTCCTCGGAAAATTCTTGACATTAAACAGATACATATAATCAAAATTGGTGAGCTGGCTTTTTGAATACTATATTGACTTTCGTGTTATTTTTTAATAAATTGGCATCTATGGATGATGGTATTTGTGTTTATGATTTTTTGATACAGTGTACATAGTTTCACATACAATGTATACCCAAGTGTTATTACTACTCTGTAAAATCTGCATGCTCATGTATGCATACAAGACGGGTATGGGTGTTGGTATTTGGAGGGGGGGGGGGATTATAGAAATTACTGGAATTTTTCATATTAAAAGTTTCCTGTCACCTATTATACTAAAGTTAGAACAATGATATTTCTCATAAATGTCATAATTGTTTAAATATCAACAACATCCAAAAATACGGTTTACAGAAACAATATTTATAGTAGAAATCAATACAAATATGATCATGCAACACATATTTTATTTGTATCGGAATACATTGTTTTCAAACCACTATCCTAACATTATGCACATTGCCAAATATGAATATCATTTGAATTTCATTTACCTACTGCCTAACCTAAGTAATATTGCATTCCGTAGGGGGTTTCTGAAATATTTGTTATGTACTTTTGCATAAACCACATGTATGGCTACCGCAAAGTTTACCTAAATGTAAAGTGAAGCTTCAGTATCTATCAAAAAGTTATATGCAGAACGAAAGGACAAATTGGACAGTTTGGAGGTGAACGATAATGAAATTATGCCTATAAAAATAATAGGTTACATATTCAGATGGATTAATAACATTAATTAATAATACATAAGAAATAATATAAAAATACCCTGGCAACTATTTTATCTCATCTTTTAACATAATGATGAGATAAGGCTTATCATTGCTATTAAAATAGTAATGTTTTATTTGTCACTTTTTAATTGCAAGACTCTTGAAATTTGGATGGTGATAATCTATAATAATAAGATCTATCACAATGCATTCACAATCAAGGCATTATAAGGTTCTTCTAACACAATGAAGGAAGCAGTTTATCACTCGTTACGTCAGATTGGAAAGAAACACATCTTATAATAATATAATACTTTATTATCTTTATCTGTACCTATTTTATGTATGTAGGTATTTATTTTTTTAGGGAAAAAAATATTAAATATAAGCACAATTCAGTTCAGCCTCGGCTGAAGCTTATTAAGCTGTATACGTATGTAAGCTGTACACTGTTGTTACATTACATTTATATAAGATTAACAATCATATTATATTAAAAAAATATTCATAATGGGTAGGTAGATACTTAAAATTATATATTAGCTTCAACCACGTGACTATACAAAAACACTTTGATGTCTGACTGAGCTATAAACAACCTAAGATTGAGTGGTAATTGATAATTTTGACTTCTTAAATTTTCACGAAGTCTTTGTCTTTGATCATCATAAAGCGGACATTGCCAAACAACGCAATTTATATCTTAATTGAATCGACTTTCTCGTAAAATACTATAAATATACTCGTAACTTTCACTCTATAAAGGTTCATTTTTTAACGTGTCACGGTGATTGTAATTTTCTTCTTGATTTTTGAAGTTATACTTCTTTAGGCGCGTTTGGAAAATCAGATCAGAGTGTATTTTTGGCGTGTGACATGTAACACAAAATTTATTTTTTCACAGAAAAAAAACGCACTCGATTGGATTCGAACCACCGATTTGTTCGGTTTTCAGCCGAACGCACTACCTTTACGCCACAGTATGATACTGCAATCGTGACGATTATACAGTATAGTTTAGAATTGTTCCGTTGCCTAGGCAGCGAATTTATTATTGTTGGCCATTTGCAATTCTTTACGTAAACAAACTATTAAACGTCAGAGTGACAGTTGGTAATTTAAAAATAAAAACAACGAAAAACCATTAATATAAGTTAAAGTGTATAGAAATAATCCAACGGCGCTTCAATAGCGGCCCGTTTTCTTACGTGTGTAATTTAGCAAGATAATTAAGAGCTAGTCGAAGAATCTTGGTTATGACAAGTTTTGTTTATGTTTTGTTACACCAAAGAAGTATAACTTCTAACGCGCGTTCAAAAGTACACACACCGATATTTTTTTTCAAACCACTTTTATCAGTTATAATAATAGTCTTCAAAATTATTTTACATTCTACATATTATATTTCATTTTGTGAGTGTATATATTATTAATATTATACTACCAAAAGTCCTACAAGAAAATTAAATTTAATAAGGTTATATCATACCTACCATAATCGGTAATGTTAAATTTTCAAGTCGCGCTGTGCTCACTCGATACTGAGAATATCAACTAGAGGAGAACACTTGACCCGCTATCCGAAGAGACCTCGAGCCACCGTCGATTCAGCAGCCGTCGCGAACAAAACTTCAGTACAAAATCGATTTCGTACAATAGGTTTATTAATAAATTCACTTTTAGACTTCGAAAAACACAAATCAAGTCACGAAACTTAGTATTATATATTATAGTTATCTTTAAAATACCGTTTTTGGTATATATTACATTTTTACAATTTAAAAAAATATTGTAGCTGTTTAATTTACTATTATAACAAAAAAAGATGTCAGCTCAGTCTAGACGTTGAATTATATTTAAGAAAAACAATACAAAATATTTATAAAGTTTTTATGAAAACATTGTGTATCTTTTTGTATTTTACAACGTTTTTATTAGCTCGCATTCTTGTTTGTCCGGTGGTTGTTTGTCCAGTACAAATCTTGCAATCGATTCTTAACTAACTTCCCGACTAGCTAGACATTTAAAACTTTTAGAATATATCAGAAGACGCTGCCAATGCATTATTTTAATACTTTTAGCCATCTTTAAGCAGAATCGAATTCATTTTCAGTTAACTCTGTTTTGTATCGAAAGGTATTACAGAAAAATCCGTAACAAGTAAAAGACTATTATTAGTTACTAAGGAGGTAGTGCTAGCAACTAAATTATTAATATATACGTGCGTTACTATGGAAATCAAAATGAAATGTCAAAATGATATTTCAGTATTCTATATTTGTTTTTTATTTACTTCATATCAAGTACAAGTTTGAGCATATTGAGCATAATAATTCAACAGAAAATTTACAAGCGTTATATATAAAAAGTTCTGGTACTGTTCGGTTAAAGCGGATACAGCGGAAAACGCATTTTGAAAATAACCGATAAACTGGATAATTTGTTAGTTTGGGTTAGGTTAGGTTAGGTTAGGTTTGGTTAGGTTTACCTTACAAATAATCCAGTTTATCGGCTATTTTAAAAATGCGTTTTCCGCTGTATCCGCTTTAACCGAACAGTACCAAAGTTCTTTTTATCTTGTAACTATTTGACAATAATTATACACAAGTATTTTGATTTGCGTCCGGTCTGTTGTAAATACTAATTTTTTCCCGTACAGATTTAGTATACCAGTAGCTGAGTGGTAAAGCACCCGGACTCGACGTGGAAATTGTTCTTGTTGTGAGCATAAAATTGAACACCGGCGAACGCATAAAAATATGTGGTACTGTTCGGTTAAAGCGGATACAGCGGAAAACGCATTTTGAAAATAGCCGATAAACTGGATTATTTGTTAGGTTAACCTAACCAAACCTAACCTAACCTAACCTAACCTAACCTAACCCAACCTAACCTAATCTAAACTAACCCAAACTAACAAATAATCCAGTTTATCGACTATTTTCAAAATGCGTTTTCCGCTGTATCCGCTTTAACCGAACAGTATCATATGTGGTACTGTTATTAAAGTAGCCGTTGAAAAGTACATACAATTGTATACTTAGGTTACACTATAAATGATACAATTGAATTACTTTTATACGACCAAGGAAAATACTATGTAGATAAAATCTAAGCCACTGATAATAGAGGAATTGTATGATGTAGTTTATTTTTGGTCCTATTTTATACGCAGTATTTTAATGTCAGAAAACTTTAAGGTTTTGAAATATGGGCGCATGCTACCATGGCCCCCACAAGAGGGGGGCTGATAGGGTTCTAGCCTAGGGGCCCGGCGTGGCGGTCGACCAGATAAATGAGATTAACACACATCTTAAATTTGCTCTAATAATTAGTAAAAAAAGTCGCCCGTGGCGTTGTTTTACTTCAGGTTTATTCACATTTTAAAATATATGGTTGTGCGATGCAATTTTCGATTGTGTTCTGAATTTTATTTGATCTCGAAAACCATTTGGAAAACGCCACTGTAGAATATCAGACTGCTTTTAACCAATGCCAATGATTCTGACCTGGGGGCCTGCTTTAGGATGTGGGGGCCATGCATGCTACATATCAACTGAAAAGCCGTTATGAATATCTAGGTAATGCCGAGGATGAAAAAGACCAAAGAAATAATAAGAGAAGTAAAAACTATAAAGTTGGCATTCATTGGTTTGGTTTGGAAGATTTACAGAAAGTGACGCCCAAGTATTTCTTGACTCAAGAATCTCAGAGACTGCTCTAAGCTCAATAATATATTTCTATTTAGAGTAGCCACTGACAGAAAGATAGCGAAAATCACCACCGCACAGAAAGAAGAAGAGTTTAGATATTGATTATTTGCTATTTGCAGTATATATAAGAAAATGGTGCATTAAGAACTTAATAGGCTTAGTGGTATTATTAAACATAGTTTAAATCAAGTATGTACCTACCTAAACTAATAGTAATATGATTTTTTTAATTGTTCACTTTGTAATCACGGCTTGTGAAAAAAAAGATGTATCACGTATTCCGTTTACTTATAAAACTGTTTTATTTGTAATTTTATTTATAAAAGTGAGTGGGGGAGAGAAATCATGCTTCACAAATGAAAAAAGACATGAAGTTTGTAAATCTATTATTATAGTGGAACAGTTTGACCTTGAAAAATCTGCGTATTATTGAGATTTATTCTAGTGCGCATGAATTACACAGGGCAAATTTAATTATCGCTACCGATGTTATAATCAAAGCCTATTGCATCGTTTTCTCTCGGTGACGCTTCAAATACGTCTTATTTTCTGTCAAATCTATCTAACCTCACGCTTATGTGGTGTGTTTATAACAGTCATAGTAGATAATATTCAGATTGTGTATAATCTATCGTTAAAAACAAAAAAAAGTTTGTAATTAAAAATACCTTCTTTATATTTGAGTGTATTTCTATGTATCATCTTCAATTTTATAGTTTTAATAAATTCATCTTAATCTAAATCTAAATGAGAGAAAACATAATCCAATAGTAAACTAATTTTAAGCATTTTATAATAATAACAATAAGAAGTTAATAATTATTTAATATTTTTTGAAGGAAACGAACTCGAATTTTGTTTGGTTATTATTTTTCTTTAATTTTTTATTACCGTTTAATTAAATTTTATGTTAGCTGTGAATGAGTATCATATGATTTTTTCGAGTATAAAGAAGTATTTATTTTATATATTTTATATAATAGATACTGTATTTTTAAAGGATAAATCTCATTTGATCAAAACTTACTTTTAAAACAGTCATTGCCCACGTGTCTAGCTATCGCTGTATGTCTACGATATGTGACATATTATGCACGAAGTCTTGTCTCACCAGAACGGAAACCAAAAGAAATAAAATGTTTGCGGAAAAATTGGTGGGAATTTACGAATACTCTGCTAGAGATAGAAAACTTTTCAGTTTCGCTCAAAACACATTATTTATTTACACACTATGAAAATAAAAGTAGCGCAAAGACATATATTATAGTAAGTCAAATTCTTTTGATATTTCGGTTTTAGATTGAGTTGCAAAAAACTTTGTGAAAAAACCACGCACTTCCTATCACAATAATATAATATGATTATATATATATTTTTTATATATATTTCCGATTTTATATAAACGCAAGTCGAATACGTTTGTGTCGAATATGACATATTACATAAAATAGCAGGCACGTCATGATGATTTATATATTACACATAAGCGTCACTGTTGGGCGATGTTTACTAGACACACAATAAAAGCACATAACTTTAATTTAAATTTAAAAAATCGTTGCGTTCAGTCTTTATTACATTTAATTGACAACAGCGAAATTAAGTCTGTACTGTGTTTTTAGCGGGAGCTTTAGTTTGCGAGCGCGGGAACTTTCGGGAAGGGTATGCCGCGACTGGGAGAGAGCGCCGCGACGCCTGAGGGAACGCGGCGTCCTGTCGGTTGCCATTACACACGCTTCGATGCGCCGAAGATAAAAAATCGAGATTTGCACTCGCCGATCTTTGCCAAAATAGTAATGGCAGTTTTACGACCGTCTTGTTTTTACACGGCGGGCGGCGGTTCTGTTTAGAGTTTGAGTTACGCCTATCGCTGATAAATAATTATTTCAGGTGTTTTCGAGGAGATTGATGAATCATTTTACGGTATTTTTTTTTTCGTTTCTAAACCGGACGCGGTGCGCTGTTATAAGAAATCAAAGGTTTGAAATTAAAACGTGGCATTTATCAAGTAGGCTATAACATTCAATCAAACAAAGTAACTAATTAATTATATAAATAACGTTTTGAAACATTATTCGTCATCATCAGTTTGTAATTATTTTCAAACTTGAAATCCAACATTACTTTATGTTAAAATCTATAGGTACCTATAAATTAATTTTATTGCAGTATTAAGTACATATTTCACCGATATCTTAATTAATTAGGCAAGTTTAATTACATCTACTTCTTGATATTGTATCTCAGGGTGAATTAATTTGGATATTGATATATTCCATTTACGTGGCGATAATTGTAATCTATAGGCTCCTGGATCTTGAGAACGACCCTATTATATTAATACTGGTAAACAAACATTTGCAACTATTTTTCCATTGACACATTGGTCTGAATACGTATTAACGTTAAATGCAACATTATATTAATATAAATATATGAAATTATAGCTTAGATAATAAAAAAATATCATCTTAAAAAGACTGTATTTCGGCCAAATATATATTTCCAACTTCTTTCTTATCTTCACGGTAGAAAAAATAGCCTTAAAAGTGACACCAAACTAATTACTTCCGTGCGGTGTTAAAATTAGTGTTGTGTTTTAGCCGCAGTCAATGCGACAGATATTTGTATCTTAAAAATTATCAATGCAATAATTATAAATATGATTAATCAAAATTATGAAAAAAATAACTGTTTGGCCCGCTTAAAACAACGCACAGTGTAACTATAATTATTATCAAAATCCGTTAACCCAGGAAAAGCCAGTACAGATAGTGGGATTCCTCATTGTACACAAACAATATCAAATATATGACTTTATAATTATGCCATTTCTACCTGACCATGTTCATACTCGAATTTATAAAAAACAACTGGATGCCTTCAAAATTTCGCTTTATAAAGAATGTTCGTTTCCAACATTCAGCTTGTACTAATATACATGTATAGGTGTTTCTTGATTTTATTACCACTAAATATGTCAATAAAACTAATAAGTAGCTAATGTTTTGCAGTATAAAAATGCATATTTCGGATTTTATTCAATGATATATGATTTAGGATGTTGGAGAATTGAGGAAGATGGAACTGGAAGGCATACTCAAATTTGTTTGAAAAATATAGCACTAGAGAAGAAGATTTTACTAAAATAGTACAGGGCTAGAAATCGTTAATATGGGTGTAATAAAAATAACACCTTTCGACTGGACCGAGAAATGAAATAATACAATTTGGCACATTGCCATGGCAATAAAAATTTCTGAGGCTCTATCAAAAACGTCAATCATGCTACTATCAATTACAATAACCATGTACCCGAATGAATTATTGATTTATTGGTCACGTGTGAAAAATAACCAAATATTATGTATACTACGTAATATTTGTAAAAATATAATATTACAAGCCATAGTCTAGTATCGTAATATAAAATAACGTAACATAACATTTAATAAATAAGGTATATTGATTTGACTGTTTGTATACTAGTCGTGCTTCGTTTCATCATCATCGTCATTACTATCAATCTACTAGTAGATGAAGAATTGCCATAATTACCTATACTCTCTTCTAGTTTTTCGGTACCATGTACAACAGGCTGAACATGGTATCAACCAAAGTTTAGGAGTGTCCTTTGAATGGTCACATGTAAATTGTACGTATTACATTTTACCGTAGCACAGTTCGCCGTGAGCTTTCTTATCGAGATGAAAAAAATATGCGTTATTCGTAGATCATTGCAGACAATAATATACATAATCTAACCTGACCTAATAAATAATCCAGTATAACGGTTATTTTCAAAAAAATTTGCCTCTGGCTTCCTGTAAACTGACAAGAACCGTGTTTTATTTAGACATGAATTTTATCTCAGTACTGTACGGTCCAAAGAAGTTGGACGGTCTTTAATATAAGACCATAATATGTCCGATACAACGTTTCACGGTAAAGTATGATACGGCGAACTGCATACGTAAAAAATTCCGGACACGCCTTTGGATATTGCTATTGGGTCCAGTGGTTATCCACTTACTTAGTGACATGTACGGTTCATTTTCATTTTATCAACTTCATGTGCCCTTGGTTCCTTTTGTGGACTTTTACCATTTGTTTCCATTCTCCCACGGGATTTTAAATTTTGGACTTACATTAGTAGTACAAGATCGCCTTTAAAGATACTATTCAAGCACAAACATGGAGTCCATGCCAGTTTATTTTTTCAAGAACTCTCATCATAAATACATCTGTTAATATATTTGTTATCTAAGATAGACGCAGTAATTATCCCATTCGGTTTGAATACCATTTTGAGGATTAATTTAGGGTCAGCCATGTAGTTATTACTCTTTTATTAGAGGGATTTTTAGTTAATCCTACCTTTGCGGTGTTTATTTGCATGCTCTTACACCTTATCTTGGAGATCTTTTGTAAAAACAACAAGATCAACTGCAAAACTGTTGACTACAATATTATTTGTCGTGTCTGCTCTACTAAGTCACCTGAATAGATTTTTTGAGTAGTTTTGAATAGTTTGGTTGAGATCGTGTCGCTTTGCCAGATGACTTTGCTAATTGAAAAAATAGAGACTTACGAAGTTTAATCATCGCTGTATATAAATAATTAATTCATTTACGATGTTTATAAAGCGCCTGGAATTTTCTTGAATCAAGGCGTCTATTTATATAATATAATTGACGATTGCGCCATGTATAAATGAATCAATTTGGGTATGCAGTTACCAATAAATTTAATGTATAGGTATATAAATCCGTGTAATATGGGATGTCCCTTGATCATAATTGCTAACTAATTAAAAGGTAAGTAATAGGCATTTAACTCTATAATATTCTCTATATAGTCTACTTATTTATTATTAGTAAGCGTTTATAATTAATCATCCATAATGGATTGAGCTTTTTAAATTAAATATATTTGAGTTTATTTGCTTTATATAAGCTGATGTATACGCTTTTCATATACACACGTTTATAGTAAACAAAGTAATCTGCAAAGCGCATAATCTGGAGTAGATTTTGAATATTGACTGAAATCCTATCGCCGTTTCAACGATAAAATTCACTAAGTGATGCGAAAAAAACCGAGAGCTTGATATTATCTGCCTCAGTTTTACACATTATTATCACCAAGTTTAGTATATAATATTTATATATATTATATATTACAACGTTGGCAAACCTTTTTACGTATGCATGCCAAAATTTTCCAAATATTATTTTTCAACTGTCTGACGTGCCGAGCGGTTGTTCACGGAGAAAAAAAAAATGTTTTTAAGAATCCTATTAAAAATGATGATGTTATAGATCAGCGGTAGGCAACCCAAATGCACTGACGTGCCACAATACAGGTATTTCAAAGTACTACACTCAGTGTGTCACTGAAATAAAACTAGTAAATCAATTGTAAGAGAATTATTTTATTTGACTATAATAATACACACTAAATTTAGCGTCCATGACTCGCACCCGTATGCAACGACTGTCCGTATGACAGTTTTATAGAGCCGGGTCTTAGTTTTTCTGGGGAAATTTCTGGATTTGAATATGATGGACGCTAAATGTGAAAGCAGCTGAAATGGTGGATTGCTTTGAGAGAGAGATCCTGAGGCAGATATACTGACCCATGAATGATGATGGGGAGTGGAGAATTAGGTACAACACGGAAATATACCGCTTATACCAAGATTCAAAACTCTCCACCTTCATAAAACTCCAGAGGCTGAACTGGGCACGCCATGTCCAGCGCATGCCTGAGTCACGGATACCGAAGAAGATCCTCGAAGGAAACCCAGAGGGGAAAGGCCAGTGGGAAAGCCACGCACACGATGGGGTGACCACATTACAAAAGATGCCAACCAGCTGCTAAAAATCATGAATTGGAAAAGACGTGCGGAGGACCGTTCCGGCTGGAGAACGGCGGTGGAGGAGGCCAGGGCTCGACTTGAGCTGTAGCGCCATCGAATAAGAATACACACTACATAAAAACATCATAAAAATTACAATATTTAAACATTACTTCCCCTGAGGTGAAATTTAGGAAGCTAACATCTCAATATTTGGTTCATAGGTAGTTTAAAGTTTTTAATTTTATGCATATTTCCGAATTTTCTTCAGTTAAACGATTTCGATACGAGTTTAAAATATATTTCATAATTGAGAATGTTTACTCACAGTAGTACGTTGTACCAAAAACACTTAGAAGAGCGAATGCGACTTTTTTCATACAACGAAATCTGTCTGAGAGTTCATTCCATAGACAATTTTAATAAATCGTCATTTTCGAGATAGGTTGCCGGGCGCTGTTATAGATGTCACTCACACAACATAGCATACATATGACTTTATTACTTTTTTTAATTACGCCATACATTTCAGTCCACCAATTTTGAAGCTATCTGCCAGAATTACTACTACAAGCTCCACCAATTTTTTGTTTCTTATTTGGTACAGCTATTTTTGTACGTAGAAATGTTTTTTTTACTGTATTACTTAGTTTGATTCTTTACGCACACATTTTCACCAGGATTGCTTCGATCAGGTGAGGCATTCTCTCGCTACAGTGGTCTTAAGCATTGTAAATCGATCAAGCGGCGCGGCTTCTCCCACCGCCTGATGAGGTTAGTGCGATAATATTATATGTTACGCATAAAACCTAAGAACCGATCTATGCAATTATATATTTAGATTAATCGTAATGCTTGTTCTTGAAGAGTATTTACCTGCTATTTTTTATAGAATGCGATCTGTCATTTATTATTCTTATTATTAGGTATATTTTTTCTCTTTAAAATAAAACATTCGCGTGTCATGCAAAATCATCTCGCGTGCAATAGGTTCGTCACCACTGATATATTATACATATTTAAGAGTAAGTAAATAGATCGTGTTTGCTAAGCTAAAATGGTGTAAGTGATATTTCTGCGATAATATGTTATGTATGGGGTTAGACTGTTTAGTTAAAATATCATTTTCAGTATATTAAATCTGTAGAATTACAAATTTAGATTTAATAAGATACACTTTGGCATAGCACACAATCTTTATTTTCTTTTGTCTGTACGTATTTGTTTAACCCACTTAATAAATTTAACATAATAATGTTGAAAAAAACCCTTTTTAAATTAGGTTAATTAGGATAATGATTAAATTAGTTGAGATCATTTCGCATTGCAAATTCATTTATAACAAATATCACGATGTTGTGCTATGAGATTTAAATATTTAATTTGGCTACACTGACATAAAAAGAACACATAGCGTTAGTATTACAATGAAATAAATTTAGTCTAGAAATACACACTAATTGTTCTCTGTCTTGTATAAGAAAGGATGAAAATCACTCTATTATCTTACTGTGAATTTAATAATTAAAAATATAAAGAATTAATATTTTAATAAGCTGAAAATATTTGTTTATGAATACAGTTACTGATATGAAATTGTGTGAATAATTATGTGTCATAGATACTATGTTATCTGATCATTCCCTCATTACTTAGTGAAGATCGTTCGCATTTTTCACAATCTGTGTGTACTTTCTTATTTTATACTAACACAGTGTCTAAAAAATGTTTTTGTAAATTGCCACCACTTTAAATTAAATTCTCCGCGAACATTTTGATCTCACTATTGACAATATCTTCAGGCCGCAAAGATGTTGTTAAATGCTATGGATTTAGAGCTCTCCAAAAAGTTTATACAGGAATCTCTGTATGCACTCGGTATCTCAATCTTAGCTGTTTTTAGAGGAGATAGACGGTTAACGTCAATAGTCACACAGATAGGCTGAGTGTAGCCGACTGGAGAGATAGAGCTCAATATAGAGATACCTACATGGAGGATGGTTGCGCAGTCGGATATGGATTGCATGGACCAGAAAAGTCTGTAGACGCCAGTTTAAGTAAGTAGAACAATTCGACCGTGTTTTGGAAAAACGGCGTAACCCTCGATTTTTCGAAAAGTGCTTTTATTAGATAGGTATTAACAATATATACAACTATATACACATTCTGTAAAAAAGAAGTAAGCCGCAAATGCCAATTTATTATCTAAATTCAAGTTTTAATTGAGCTTTAATTAAGTTTTAATTTCAGGAAAGAAGCATTTACCCTCAATTTTAATGATTTTCCTGTAATAACTTCTATATTTATTAGTGGATAGAAAAGATATTAGACAAAATCATCAATCATTATGGACCCAATGTTTGTGCTTATTTTTTTTTTTTATTAATATTGAACCAAAATCATTCAAAAATCGTTTTTTGCCTCTCCTGTAAAATTTGTTCTGTGTGGGTTACGCCCTTTTTCCTTATCAGTTAATACAATAGTGTAGGTGTCTCTTCAGAAGGCATAACCATATTTTATCAATCATCTTTGTGACACTACCTAAAATATTTTCTTATAAATCTTCAAACTTGATAAATTATATCGTAATTACAATATAACCGGGGCAATAAATTTTTGATTTGCGATGCTATATGAAATTAAACATGATTAAAATTTAAGTATAAATGAAACATCATAATTTGAAAGCCAGCGAAACACGTAACAAAGCACCGAATCAAATTGAAATTTTCCTTCGACCAAATCTAAGCAAACTCAAAGTTCCCCCTTGTTTTTCTTCGTTTTGTATGCTGCTATTGTGATTGTGTACGAAATCCCAGACTAGCTGTTGGGTATCTTCTTACCTTTGGTAAATTGTTTCTCGAAAATAATGAGACAGTTCCTTCAAGCGTTGTGTGAATATTTACATAATCCTTTCCCTTTCATGATGGTGTTTTTATCGCGGTGATATTTTTAGCTTCTCGCGTGAACCAGTGATGATTTAGGTTTACAAATAAGACGCAATTCACGGAAAATGATTTTTCCAAGAAATGCGTATCTATACATACAGTTTTATACAGAATTAGACATCAATCAATATTCGTGAAAGGTAGGTGCCACCTGTTGCCAAAACACTATTTTTAATAAGATGTAAACAAGTCACCGGCAGTAGAATGTATAAATTCGACGTACGTGTGAGGGTTTCTGATCTTGGTATCCCGGAATTTTGCTCAATTTGATGTCCCCGAAATACCGGAATCAAAAATGTTGTATTTAATCGGTTTTGAGGTTAACATCCACATGATTTTCATCTAAAAGAACTTATTTTTATAAACGAAAGAATCATAACTTTAAAAATCTATAAACATACAACATGCTAACTAAAATTTAACAAATCATTTCTTTTATTCGAATAATTCACAAGATTTGAGAATGTAAATTTTTTTCTTGTGAACACTTTCTGAGAAAATATATTATAACCAATAGAAAAAATCCTTTTTGAAAAAAGTAGGTATTAAAAAGGCCAATAGTTAAAATTTGTCGCAATTAGTACGTCGCCTTGTATCATAGAGGTAAATGCAACGAACGGGGCGTAAACTCAGGAGATGCAGGGTTCGATTCCCTGCCGGATTGGCTTACTTTTTTCAAAAAGGATTTTTTTCTATTGATTAAAATATATTTTCTCAGAAAGTGTTTTCAAAATTATGTATGTTCATCAACTATTAAACTTTTTACTTACTAAATAATAGTTAGATATGTCGCTATTTTGCGTGAGATTTAAATATTATTTTTTCATCAGCAAAAAAATTTAAGTATTAATATTTAAAATACAGAAAACGAATATTCTGTAAAAAATGTTCACTATTCCCAGCATCGGAATTGGAAATAATAATCCTTTAATCCCGGAATCGAAAATTCTTTCCGAGATTAGAATCCTTGATAGGGCGCGTATGTGTGCTTTGTTTGTGAATAATTTAAATTATTTGTTAATCAAAATGGCATTTATGTAAAAGGCTCTTTATCAATTTTATTATTATTCAATTTTTTATTGACGATATGTACAGCTGTTGTAATCCTGTCTAATTAAAGATCATTTTTTAGACTGATTTGTCTTATCGTTAAATTATTAAAATTATTTATAAAAATATTAATTGATGACTATGGTGTATTAAAAATACATACATGAACTATATATATAACGAAATGGGAATTGAATGTATAAGTTATACTAAATATACTAAATCTTTTTCTAGACGAAACCTTCTATTTACTATATTTTCATGGACAAAAAAATAGGAGTACTTATGAGTTTGTATTAAAAGTATTAAAAGGGTCTAAGAGGCTTTATTTATTTATCATTTTAGTAAAATTGGAATAAAGTATGTAGCAGTCAATGACTTCGGACCTTGTTAGCACTATTTCGACAGTGTAAGAATTATCAAGTCATCGAAACTATCGCGCAATCGTGACACCTACAAGTCAGCATTTTATACAGTTCGGCTACCTCATGATGTATCATCAAAATATCGCGAAGTTGAAAGACACAGCTTTCAGCGGATTTCCCAATGGTAACCTACATCAACAATTACTATTATAAATTATTAAATTACAACCTAGATATTAACAACGATTTTGTTAATATATTGAATATTCATTTGTATCTTGATGAAAACAGTCACTCGTCGCTCGTAACTTGCTCACGGTCACTCGCTCTCTGTCTTATCAATAGTTCGATAGTATTCACTATCGGATCACGGCTCGGTCTGAGCATAGATCACCGTGATCATATTGCACAGTTATCTTTACTCCTACAATTGTAAGTCTTCATGAAGACAATAAAACTCTACATCCATATACGCTACCTGTGTGTGTATATGTCATCAATCAACCTACATCACCTGCTCATATCCACTCCCTCAAGTATATGTATTATGAAGTTTTGTTAAGCCTAAGTATAATTTATAAGAAAGATTTATTAAATATATTTGCGTTATATTTACGAAGAATTGAACTGTCATAGGTCATCATAAAACCAACTAAATTGACGAATTAGAGTTCAGTGAAGTAAAATACTTAGAATAGAAAGAAGCAAAAAATGTTTAGATATGTTACTAGTGACACTATCTAAAAACGATGAAATAAAATATTATATACTTACTTATTATATTAGTATAACATTTGAAGCAATTTAAAAGTAGGCATTATTAGTTTAACTGTAATACCTATATAAGACTATACAATACGTTATAATGTTATACTGTGGGAGATCTTATAAAAGTAAATTATTCCGCTTCAAAATAGCTGCGATCATCTCAATGCGTTTCAATTTTGCTTTCTCGCGAAATCGATGGAGCCAATTTTCATTGAAATACGCGGAGTTTAGTATGTCGCAAAGAGGTTTTTCTGTGAAAACTTACTCTCTAGGGAAAAGTAATTGATGGTTTGTTATATCTCCAAAACGCTCCTGAAGAAATGTGTAAAAGTAACTTTACTGAAATAAATTCATGAGATAGTTCCAAGGAATAAAGTAGAAAAATAAATATTAAGTAAGTTCATGAAACCGCTAGATTTCACACTGAATAAGATTTATTATTATTTAAATTTCTATGTGTGGCTGTATCCTTAAATCCAGATATACAAAATACTGCCGGGGAAATTTCTCATATGTGGATCAGAATATTGGGTCAAAGGGTAACAAATCTAAAAATGTTCTGCTAATATTTTAAATAAAATATATCAGAGCGTTTTTCGGAGCCATTAAAAAAGACGGGGTGTGGCGCATACATCACGATTAACATAATTGATGAATAATTTGAATGAATAAGTTTTATTAAATAACTACTTATAATAAAATAGTAAGTTATAATTTCTATGAGTAAATATTGAAACGCCGGCCGTGAACGTTGGGTATTTTTAGAGTTTTTTTTGTAAATATTTCTATTAGGAGTCAGCGAAATGGGAGCAATAAATGATCCTGTTCATCACCGCCTGACCCTCGTATATCATTTTCAAGCGAAACGTCGAAGTTTCTGATTTAGTGTTAAAATTCTTGAAGGAAATAGCTTTTGCAAGCGATCCATTACAAATATATATACGACCGTAATAAGAGATGTCAAAAAAGTATTGATAGGTACTTTTGTTTTGATAGGATATTGATTTGTATTTTTATGTATTGGCACAGTGTGAAAGGTCTCGCAGATGAATTCTTTCAATATTCCTTATATGATGCGATTAGATTATGATCGCGTCACGATTTTTTTTTTTTTTTATATTTTAATAACCATGCCCTTGCTTTTTCGTACAAGGTGGTTGGGTGGGTTAGTTGCATTGATGTGGGACTAATTAGGTTCCTCCATTTATTTCTTTAATTTTCTTTATGGCCAGGATTAAATATTTTGTGTAGTGTTCTTGAGTTGTTTGTTCTATTGCTTAGTACTTCGTGAGGCTTTTGGAGGTCAATTTCATAATTATGCTGTCTACATCGAGTCCTGAGAGTCCATCGCTCCCTTTCTAGTATAGGGCAGTTGTTGATGACATGCCACACAGTTTGAGATGTGTTGCCGTCACATGGACAACAGTCATCATCCCTCAATTTAAATCTTTTTAGATAAGCTCGCACCGCTCCGTGGCCTGTTAGTATCTGTGTGAGTTCGTGTGATATTTTTAAGTTCCTGGCAAGAGTGATGGCACAGTTTATGTTTGGAATAAATTTCTGCGTTATTGATCCTGTGGCGGATGTTGTGTATCTGTGGTTCCATAGCTCTATTGTGTCTTCGTTTAGTTTTTGTTTTGCGTAACTTAGAGGGAAGTGTGTGTAGGTTGAAGGTCTTTTATGTGTTGTGGCTTGTTTAGCGTATTTATCAGCTTCCTCGTTTCCGGGTATCCCTGTATGACTTCTTATCCAGAAGAATCTAGGGTTTGTTCCTATCATTCTAAGCTCCGTTGATAGTGTTAAAATGTCTCTTACTAGTGGGTGTGTGGATGATGGGGTTTGGAGAGCTACCAGACTTGATTGGCTATCTGAGAATATGTTAAAATAGTCGTATCTGTGGAACTT
The DNA here is from genome assembly GCF_057557595.1 of Rhyacophila brunnea. NCBI lineage: Eukaryota > Metazoa > Arthropoda > Insecta > Trichoptera > Rhyacophilidae > Rhyacophila > Rhyacophila brunnea. The sequence continues at coordinate 29,658,996 of NW_028233350.1, forward strand.
TAATCTTTTCAGTGTCCACTCGAGAGATTCTTTGATAGCAAATATTTCTGTTTGGAATTGGCTGCTGCAAATATATCGCGTCACTATTGTTACATGCTGGTACGGTGACAAATTATATACAAATATTATTGAATGATCACTATCTCTATAAATCCAATTTTGGAAAGTGTCAACTCAAATTCATTAGTATTTTGAATTATTATTATTCATAGAGAAAAAATAGAATAAAATAAGAGCACGCGTTTTGATGTCAGTCGAAAATATGTAGGCATACAGAACATAATAAAAACGTTGATTGAGTCATACGCTTTCCGATGTGGCGTGGTACGCGTGAGGTGTTCTCATTGTTGTTCTGGTGATTTCGGCAGATTTTGCTAACTGATAATGTTCGTTTAAACTTTAAATTTTCAAAATGTCCTACGGGATGGGAACATCAGTCTGATCACTTAAAATACCAAGAAAAACAATATTACGCACTTTTTTTTTTACCGTCGCGGCAGCTTACTGTGACAGCACGTGACAGCATATAACTTTATGATAATGTATTTGACCATTGCCCACTGAAGAAGGAAGCCAATACATTACACGACTGGTCCTACTTTTCGCCCCTTCCGTTGTCTATGGATGACCGGTCATTACCTGCCATTGTCTATAGAGTGCTCATACTGACGCGTCTGTTGTGTTCACTTGTCGGAGTATTCTTAGTTTCAGATTTTTTTCAGATTATTTTAACGTATCTTGGATACCTTGGAGTTCATCTGATTTAGTGGTTATGTGTTATTAATAATTGGAAGTGACGATCAATGTAAGGAAACTTCTTTTGTGTATAATAATATCATAATACACTAGGACGTTTGTCAATGTGACAGTCGATTCTAAACGACAATAACCAATAACTTATTTATACTCTTCAGTCATTATGGAATACCAAACTCTGCTTGCAAGTGCGTTATCAATAAATAGTATGGCAGTGGACCACTCGTTGCTTGCGCAGAAAATTATGCCCAGGCTTTATTAATCTAAAGATTGCGGTGATTTGACACATTGCAATCAACGATATTTTTATTACGATAACGATACCAAGTATCGTTGCTCTATCTTTAGATATAACATCACTAACGGTGATATTATTTCTCTGTATAAATATGTAATAGCGTGATGTGAACTTTCTATTGAAATATAATAAATTATTAACTACTGTGTAGTGAAATATTTATGACAGATTATTATAGTGTGAAATACAACGTTTTCATCAGTAGTTTTAGTTATGTAATATATTATATTACATGTGTATTAAATCATTCAAGGTGCAGAGAAATCATTCACGATTCACCATATTTAGAAATATATTATTTTTAATAACCTGTATGAAACCATTTAAAAGTGCATATTATTTAAATATTGTTTTATCAAAGATCAAGTTTGTACCTAGGTATCCATTTACATTGTATGCATGATCTTTTAAATTTTCTAGACAGACATAAAAATGTACGATTTCTGTTTACAACATATTTTTACAACGTAATTCTGCAAGTCGAATGATCAGATTGTATAAACAAAAATAACGAAACACTAATGCAAACATTTCAAATTTGACGGAAATTTTCAAACAAAATGACTGATTTTTGTATTTTCACTTTAATCAGACATGATTATAACCGAGTAAATAATTTAATTGTGGTTTGATTTATAAATATTTATGTATTATAAACATATGATAAGTAAATTCAATATAAAGAAATTATAATTTTTAATAAGTATCCAAGAAAGTCAGAATGAAAATGCCTTATTTGCAGCGATAAGGACGATGGACGATACTAATGATGGGCTTGTAACAATAAATCTAGCTAGTCCTTGCGTACGTGGATTATTTACCAACCAATCTGCACTGATTGACTGTTTATCATGTAATATCACCAAAATAATATAAAACCTCTGTTACGCTACATAATATTATATAAGACTGTAATTATTAAAACAGAAAACATACGTATAAATTTATATGAAAATTAGAAATGGAAATATTGTAAGAGAAAACTTGGGTGAAGTACGAAAAATAACAGGGTTTCAAGATCTTATTTATAACAAGAAAATGTTATTATTTGATTCTTTTTTTATCTGTGAATAATGAGTAAATATTTTTTTGAATATATATTTATATGTTCAATCTTTAGGAATTTTTAAATAAGCCATAATATTAAACAGAATAATACAAATTTTCACCGAAATCTCAAATAAATTAAAGCCAGAATTGTCTGTTTTTATATTACACACCTATTTTGTTATTTGATTCACAACAAATTTATATATATTATGGTTCATATATTTTATTATTATTGCAACTTTCTGGGACTACTTACAATTAAAAAAATGTTCCGAAAGACTCGGTCTATACCGATTTTCATTGACGCTTGCATAAAATTATAATAATTATGTTTAGGAAACTTTTGGTTGAGAGTAACATTTCCGACACATTACTTGAAATCTCTAAGCTTTCATTTCAATGATTATATTTTTTCCTACCATATAAATAATATTAAAAAAATAGTATGTACCTACCAACAAACTTACACAAAAATGAATCCATATTATTATATTGTGGATTACGGATCATTTCGTGTTTAGTGGTTATTATTTATTATCTTATCAGTTTCACTATTGTTTGTTTTGTCGAGTTTTAAACTGAAATATTATTATAATATATAGCCGAAAGGATATAAATATATATTTTGACGAAGACTTGTTTGTCCATCAGCAAGTGTAATTCCATAATGATATTTTCATGCGTCAGTGTCAAAATATATCTAAAAATATTATATTAGTTCGCGTTTCTATAGAAATAGTGGTTACTTAGCAACTACGTATAGTTTCGCAAGGGAATTTACTGGTGTATGTCAGTAGTTATTGGATTGTAAACATATCCTGTTTCGCTGTTATTTTTTTCTGAGACGCATATCCTTTATTTTGCTGTAGCTGTAAGTAACAGAGTTGGAATTGAAATAATAACCTGGAGATTATAGTAACAACTCACAGAGGTAAGAGAAAAACAACGATGTTCAATCAACATTTTTGAAATTCTTACTGAATTTCAAATTTTCGTTCAATACCTATATATTTATAATTTGTTTTACTGGGGAAAAAAATTAGCATTATTCCGTCCAGTATTAAAGACTGCGTATCTGCGTAAATTAAACAGGCGCTTGTTATATTCATATATAATATATATATATATATATTATATAAGTTACGATTACAGAAAACATAATTATGTACCATTTAAAGATACTACTGGTTTCTTACATTGTAATTTAATTTACAAGTGCTGGATTAATAATAATTGTTCAGTATATAGTATTGTATCACTAATACTACACCCTTAATATTTAGCGATGCTGCAAGAACCATCTATTCGCTGTGGTGTTGATTTGACGAGATGTACGGGACGTGGTGCTGGACCGAAGAAATTAATGTATCCTTGCTCTACGACTCAAAACTAGAATGGTTAACAGATTGAAATAAGTATTATACTAATTGAACTATCGTTTACATGGTATAACACCGTTATAATGGTTTAGAAACAAAGTTATTTTTGTTAATTGTTAGAAATAAGTTAGTTTCGAAATTATTGGAATAAGTAAATGAGTCACTGTCGGTAAAAAGGTGGAATTCCAATATAACAAATAGGTAAGCTAAATCAAGGTTTTTACTTCAAAACTGAGTATGCTATGATGTTTTGGAGGTATTCAAATAATTTTTTCATCAATGTTTGTTCGCTTTTATGTATTATAATGACTTGTTTAGATATTGTAAAGAATTTAATAAATCGAAATACTTTGTCTATCATAGATACGGGTAGTTTATTTTCTATCCCCATTGCATCAGTATTGACTTCACTTTTAGTCTAATGTTCCCAGATAATTCACAAATAAGTATTATGACCTCACTGGGAATCGCATCCAGAATCCTAGGTATGAGAAGTCAGTGCCTTATGAAGGTCGCGATATTATAATGGCGAGTATGTTAATAATAAAATAGGTATCTACATTTTTCGAGTAAATTAGGTTTAATATTTCCACAAATTAAAACTGAAAAATACAAGTTCACCATGTTATTTAAGAATTTATGATTAATCAGAAATTTATTACATTTATTAATAAGTATTACGTATAACAATGATTTCCAAACTGGGAGGCGCGGTGTGTTGCAAAGGGAGGCGCGAAAAGTTAAAAAAAAAAAACAATTAATGTAGCCACAGTTTTGCAGTTTGCAAATGCATATTTTATAAAACGGCCGCTAGTTATAAACTACATAAAAAACAGTCATATAAAAGGTTGTTAGCAAACCTGTCTGAAAATATGGAGACTAATTTTCTAATACCTCACTTCTATATTATTGTGAAGCGCGCTGGCTATCTCGTGGAAAAATTAAATAAAAGGGTCAAATCATAATGTTGAAATTTGAGACAAATGTGTTAAGGAACGATAATTTTGTTGTTGAACTTGTCCATTTGGTTGAAAAAAAAAAAAAAATGAGTGAATATATCAATGCAAGGATGCACTAATGCATTCACTGATTTAAAAGACAAAGTGAAGGCATTCATAAAAAATTGGAGCTTTGGAAATCAAAATTACATAAAAAATAAGTTCGCCATGTTTCCATTTTTAAATGAATCTGCGCCAGATATAATGAAGCAAACAAAAATTTATTTACTGAGTTTTTGGTTAGTTTGCTAATGCACTTTTCACATTATTTTATTAATAGTACAGAAAGTCGCCTGCAGCGCTGCTTTGTTTCAAGACTGTTTAATATTTTAAATATGTGGTTGTGCGTTGGAATGTGATGTGATACCTATATGATGATTGATATACTTAAATGATAACCCCCGTGTATAATTTAGGTAACACTACATTAGAGCACCACACTGCTCCTACCCTCAGCGATAGGTAGGTGGCCCCGCCAAAGATACTGACCTGGAGGCCCGCTTCAGGATGTGGAGCCCATGATAGAATCCATTTGTCAATGAACGATGATGAATTTGAATTGACTACTGTTAAAATTGATTGTACTAATAAACAAGCACATTCGTCGCATGAAAAACAAATTTATTTAAAAATGAATATAAAGTAGTAAAACCTTGTTTAATAATATAAATATATTATTCATTTTTATATTAGTACATTGTTGACTATTTAAAATGGTGTCTGTATTATTTAATGAAATAAATGGGGGGGGGGGGGCGGCGCCAAGATTAGATTTTTTTTAAACGGAGGCGTAGTAACATAAAGTTTGGAACCCACTGACGTATAATAAGTCAATAGTTATTTAAATAAATCGCGTTAGGTACTTGTTGTTGTTTTAAATGCAGTTATTTTCAGCGGAGAACAATAATTCAAATGCACACGGCTTCCGGTTCATACGAATCATTCTATGATACATCATTATTCGAGAACGTTCGCCGCCAATCGCGCCCTACATAACAATATACACATTATTATATAGTTACTCCAATGATATTCTGATCCCTAACTAAAGTACAATTTAGTATAAGAAAGTCGATTTCCAGGCACACTACTGGCACATCAAGCAATCGCGCTATTTTTTGCCGGCGTGCAACAGTGTGATCATTTTGGAAAATAAATGCTTGTCCCGACCTGGAAAAAAGTGGGAAATATCTTTCTTCTTAATCCATCTTCGCTCTTTGGTTGGAGGATATGGACACCACGTGACGCCTCCAAAAATCACTCATTAGTCTTCTTGCGTTTTATTAAGTTAAGCTACTATTCTGTACCTACATTTGCCACATATACAATGAAAATTTTAACTGGTAATAACTTTTACTCTATGTGAGTGTGAACAAAGTGAAAAAATGTGAGAATGCAATTGAGACCTAAAAATTTTACCTGATATGTATTGACACTCTACCGTCGTTTCTCTATTGTAAAATTATTTTTGATAATGTTATTATTTTATGTCGGTACCTGTGTTTGTGTATTTATACATGTTTCAATACTACTCTCAGCCGCCATTTCCAATAAATCAAAATATATGAAAATTTTGAATATGCGTTCAGATTGTTTTGATTATTCATTCATGTGAAATTATTCTTCTTATGGTACATTTCTAATCCTTGAATGTTAAAACTACACTTCATTAAACTTCTTATGATCCGTGTCTCTTTTATATTATATTACATTCATAGGCACCATTCTCTCTTAACTCATCTTTGTAATATTACTTAGTCATAATCAATAACGTTATTTATACAAGAATCTTAATAAAATTATATATTACATTTTACATAATATATCGTTGGCACTGCTGTAACATATCAATCTCCTTACAATTTCAATGAAATATTTCTGAATGAATATGAGCGTCGGAATAACAACTCACTGTTCTTCAGCAATGTTTCCAGCTCAGCACAAAATAATGTCGGAATTCGCTTATTTATTATTACGGAAGTAGTGATAAATATAAACAGGATATAAACTAATTTATGTGAGAAAATATGTGTAGGCTAGCGGACTTCCCCTTATAACAGAATAACTTAATCTAGACGTGTGTCAATATATTTATATGATTACCGATTATGTAGCTTTTGATTGATTTAATTTTAAATATATTATGAAATATAAGTCTTACGAGTTCGCGGATATATTTATATTATATTAATCCACTAGTTAATAATATAATAATTTAAAAGTAATAATTAAGAATACAATATAAACGTTGTTGCACTGGCGTCCAATAAAAAAAATGTGTGTGTACTTACGTACGCGCGTTAGAAGTTATGCTTCTTTGGCGTAACAAAACAAAATAAGCCGTTACCTGAGTCTATTAATATTACAGTGGATTAGGTTGATGAAAACGTACGCGATTCACATGTGTCTCATATAGCACATGATAATTGTAATTTAATTATTGTATTGGACCAAAGCTCATCTTTGCCATACAGCGGTTATAATCGATTCAGAAGTGCCCATAATGAATTATTAAAAAATCAAATTTAAATATATTTTTTGAATTATTTACCAACCTCAACATTCACAAAATTTATTTATTTATTGATATATAATTTGACTCATAAATAATACTAACATTACATAAATATAGCCTCAAATCTTGATACACAATCTTTACAATAAAAAATAAATATACACTTCAGTATAATGCATGTGCATGTACCTTTGAGACCGAAATGAATATAATCATAATAATAAGTTATGTGTTGCATCGGCGCACGCAACTTCGTCACACGCCAAAAATACACTCTATTTTTTTTCCCAAACGCGCCAAAAGAAGTATAACTTCAAAAAGTGCCGCTGATTTGGTAAGCGATGCATGTCTGCTTCTGATAAGAATAATTTTCGATAAAGATCTAAATAATCTTAATCACTTCCGTTGGGCGATAGTAGATATTGTGATATGGTGACATTGGTTATAGGCACCTTTTTGCATAACATAATTAAGGTAGCGTGGTTGGTAAGTTTTAACATTGCAAATTCCAATAGAGTCAGGCTAGAGCACATCCTAAATGCCGTCATATATACTAAACTTATACACATAAAAAACATTTTTACGAACGTATGTATACATCTAATATTGTGAAAGAAAGTTTTTAAATTAAGTGTTCTTCGACTAAAGTTAAATAAATAAGAGGCTATCCCTTATTTTTATTCACACTATTATGACAAGGTTTACCATTGATTCTGTATGAAAAAAGTCAATGGTACCAATATGTTTTATTTGTTACATGCCACTTTTAAAAATTGCTATAAATACTGTAAGTACAAGTTTTAATTTCACTTATTAGCTTAGATTTTATTTTATTTGAAAATCCTAGATTTCGTTGTAATCAATATAATAGTGGAATACTGATGACCACCAACAATCAATGTAGATTGTAGAAGAAGATTAATATTGTCTAATTAATATAATATTAATACGCCGTGGGTCCCAGGTTCGAATACTGGGCTTGGCAGGTACACATTATTGTTTTTCAATTTGTGTGTCAGTCAGGGTATGAATGGACCTAATATGTTGAGCAAGTGGCTGACATCGATTTCTCGTAAAAAAACAAAATCTGTTAATACAAACCTCTACTCTGTATAGGCCCATATGATCATATTAGGATCGGACATGGTCGAAAAAAAATTAAAATAATATACCTACAATTTTCTTGGTAAAAATCAAGTTTTCAAATAATTTAATAATCACATTAAACTTGACGACATTATTTTTAAGTCAGTGGTTATTTCGGCTTGTACATCAATGTCTAGACAAGTTTTGATTACTTATATGAATACAGAAATAGCTGCCAACTGAAAAAGAAATATTTACGTTGCATGTAATCAAAGTATACTATTCTAGATGTTTTAAATATATTTACATTTTTTTATTCAATGAATAAATACACCCTTTTTCAAATATGTATTTCGAATTATTTAATTATCATCAGCTGGTGTCGATTCACTGCTGAACAAAGGCCTACTTGAGCTCCAACTACTCTTCTTGGTCCCTAGTTACGTACATTGGCCGAACTTAAAGTGCTCGTATGACTGTATTTGTCCAGTGGTTATCCACGCACCAAGCAACAGATCCAGCCCATTAAACTTTACTAGCATAGAGACCTCTATCACATCACGTACTTTTGTCTGTCTCCTTATCCTTTGGTTTATTTTATGGTCTTTCCATGTTATGCGCAACATGCATGTTTTCATGCCGCGTTTCACCACTCGTAGTTTTTTGATATACCTATCTTACATTAGTGGTTAATGTTTCACTTGCAAACGTGAGCACTGATAACACATATTGGTACACACATCTCACGACTTAGGTATAGTGGGAGGTCGCTTTACTATTCAGGCACCGAAATGCGCTGCATGCCAGTTTGTTTCAGCAGGTAGTCTTGTCATTACATAAATATTATGTAGATAATAAGATATAGTTTGCAGAAAAAACTGTATATTTGAAAATAGTTACCCATTGATACCCGAGTAACTGGCATTTGAAAATTGAATTAACATTCACGTGAAAGAAAATGGTAGAAAATATAACACTAGTAAAAATGAATCATCATAACTAGACTTTGATTAATTATTAACCATTTACGGTGTCAAACGTTATATTTTTGAAAAATTACAAATGAGAGCCAAAGCGCAAAGACGGATCATATTATCCAATATGTAAATAGAACATCTTTGAGAACCATGAGACATAATGAGGCATGATTTGTCTAGTCTGTGTTTGTTCTGCGAAGCGATTTAGCAGAGGTCTCATTTTATTGCTGTTATCGCAAATGCCTCGTTACACATTTATGATGATTTTGAAAATACAGATTTGGATGACGTGTTCTTAATATTGCGGGAAAAAAGAATTCTCTCCATAAAGTGTCATAAGCGTCGGGCACATTATGCTATGAACACAATACTACCGCATCAAGTGAGCGCACACGAGGTCACAGTAAACAGTTAACCACGAGTGAAAAGTGTGTAATGTCGTTTTACTAATGCTCTTTGAGAAATACTCTCATTTCATAGCATATTTTGAACAAAAACGAATCGTTCCAGTTGGCGAAATCAGCCAAAATGTATCATGACCGCACTAAGGTCACCTCACTTATATCACGCCTAGAGTTGGGTATTTCCCGAGGAAATCTCAATCCCGAGATTCGGGATTTCCCAAAATGATAAAATTTTGAATTTTCAAGATTCGGGATTTCCAGAAAAGAATTCTCGAGAAATCGGGAAATTTAAAAAAAACATAAAAATCATAAAATCAGTGTCCAGACAAATTCCAAAAAAATATGATTTTTTTTAATAATGTAAAAAGACAAACAAAATAGAAATAGGAAAACAAAAATAATTCAAAACATTACTTATTAAAATAGAATTTCAAAAAACACATACTGTCAATCCCTGCGTCTGAGAATCGCGTATGCTTTTGAGACACCAAATTCCCTGATCTTGTAAATATTGCGCTCATTTTGAGTCATCGTTGGCTTAATTGTGTTAAATGCCCCGATCAGTCGTTGAACGTTTTGTGTGTTTCTGTCCACTTTTTTCATATAGAAAATCGCTTTTCAATTAATATTTGATAACAAAGAAATGTTAAAATTTTCAATTCTCGAGATTGGGATGGAAAATCTCGAAAATTTCTCAAGAATTCACGTCGGGAAATTCCCAAAGCCCAACTCTAATCATGCCACACCATTAATACTAGTTCACTTATAGTATTTAAATTTTGTTATATGAATAACAATATAATTAGGTATTATTATTTTAAAATAAAATTTCTCAGCAGGTGAAATCAGTCTTCATAATCTATTAAAAATAAAAGTAGTAAAGATAACAAAATAAAATTTAATTATTATTATGGTTCCGACTAAGTTAATACCTTTAATCTTGCATATTTTGCCAGAGAACTGGTTACTAAAGGGGTGAGTGGTCAGACAAATTTATTTGTTTCAGCCTCTGACACTTTGTCAAAAAGCTCTCACAATGGAACTGTGATAATTATTGTAATATACATGAGACGAAAAAAATATATTTCTGGGAATACCTGCCTTCCTTTCAACATGATATCTAAGCCGAACTTTGACATTTGCTGTTTCTCAAGTTTGAGTTTACAGACGAAATAGCTCTCAATAAGTTAAAAAAATATATAAATATAATGCACATAGACAAATGAAATTAAGACAATAAAATTTATCGCTAACGATAATGTGATATAATTTTTCTTTTAATACGAAAAGTCGTCTCTGCAGTTTTTTTCTTTTTATCTCGAGTGAGTTTTCTCGTAGCCGAAGCCATATTTTTGCCAACAGCACAAAAATATGTTTCGGGCTGCTGCTTTCTGTTAAGAAAAAATGCCTTTTTCTTTTTCAATTTGGCCTGTATCTTCGCCACAAGCTTTACGAGTCGTGTACAACTTGTATAAAAATTGCAAAAAGAAAATAATAATAATAATAAAAAAAAACTGAAAACAAAAGAAGTTTGCGGCTTGCAAACTGTTCTAATTTTTAGATGATATTGGAAAAAAATATGCGCCGAAACTTCAACGGTTGAAGATTGTCGAAGCGTTGTTATCAATATTTAATGTGGATACTTTTGCAATTTTGTAAATATATTATTTAGATTGTAGAATTTTTAAATTATCATTTTCTTTCGATACTAAATACATCTAAATTTCTTATTATTGACAATACATAAATAAAAAAACATTTGGTCCAAATTTAAATTTTTCAATAAATTATATTACAAAATATCATTTTGAAACACCTCAGAAAATACACACAAAATCCTAGAAAAAAGGTTGAAAGAAGTAAATTTGGTCTTAAATCTCGATGTTTTTTTACCTAAAATGCATTTGCACATCTATTCTATACAGAATACTGCTATCGGCAGCTTTCGAGGGCAGTTTTGTATCAAAGTATTAGTAGTTATCGTAACAATTACAATAAGTTAGTTGTAATTGTTACGCTACGTGCTATATGTTAACAGCACCTCTCTTGGGTATGCTAAATTTTAGAGTGAGATAGACAGTTTTGACGGCTAACTTATTGTAGCAACTATAATACTTCGATACAAACATATGAAAAACTACCCTCGATAGCTGCCGATAGCAGTCTTTTGTTTGGAATACATGCGCTGATGACATAAATATTAATATTAATTTACATGAGTCATTCTGTCCGATAGCTCAAGTGATAAGACGGGACAGTGAAGGGTTTGATGTTCGGGTTCCACTTGGTAACAGTATGTTTTCTGAGGTTAATACAAGTGAACCATACTATAAAGTGACTCATATGGACCTTTAGTATTACAATGTTAGATGTGGGATTGGAAGCCATAGGTACACGTATTCAGAGGCAGAAACTTACTTTATTACCACTCTACTGCGGGCATTGAACGTTATTTCATATTGAAAATGATGGGGGTACATGCTCGTCGAAGGTCAAAATTGAGTTTTTATTGTATTTTCAAACCATGATCCTGGACACTCCTTAAACGTTGTAGATAATCTATTTATATAATTTTGAAGCCTTATTATCCTTTATAGTTATTTTAAACATTTGATGGCTGCATAAAGTATTTTTGTTACATAAAATTGTATTCTTTTAAACCTCTCGCTCTAATGTTTTAGAATATAGTCGTATTTCGGTACATAACTGTGCAATGGTATAAAGATTTTTTACATTTATTAATTTTTAAACACATTTATAAAATCATTAGTATAATTTATTACGAGATAATTTTTGTAAAATATGCACGATAAAAAATTGTATTGATAATCTCTGTGATCCCAAATTTGACAAGAATTAGACATTTTAATATTCAAAAAATCGGCAAGATTGACACATTTAAAGATACTGATTATAAGCTATATCTTTGACCATTAAAATGTGATAAAACATTTTACGAATAATGTTTGACCTAACAAGAATTTATTTTTTTATTTTTAAATGGTACATGTTCAAACACGCGCGTTAATATCATTTTACTCCCTACTTTAATTCTAGTTTGTCAATTTATGGCTACGGCCGTATGTTGTAGCTTAACCACTGGGGAATGACAAAAGAAATGGCGTATTTCAAAAAAACACTACCTTATTCTTGGGTCAATAATTATTATAAAGCAATCATTATTCATAAGATGTTTATCACACTTGAATGGACAAAAACATAGCTTATAATAAGTATCTTAAAAATCATCTTCAAATGTGTTAATCTTGCCGATTTTTTGAATAATAAAATACCTAATTCTTGTCAAATTTGGGATCACAGAGATTATCAATATAATTTTTTATCGTGAATATTTTACAAAAATTATCTCGTAATAAATTATACTAATGATTTTATAAATGTGTTTAAAAATTAATAAATGTAAAAAATCTTAACACCACTGCACAGTTATGTACCGAAATACGACTATATTCTAAAACATTAGAGCGAGAGGTTTAAAAGAATACTATTTTATGAAACAAAAATACTTTATGCAGTCATCAAATGTTTAAAATAACTATAAAAAATAATAAGGCTTCAAAATTATACAAATAGATTATCTACAACGTTTAAGGAGTGTCCAGGATCATGGTTTGAAAATACAATAAAAACTCAATTTTGACCTACGACGAGCACGTGGGCCGTTAACAGAGACTAAATATTATATGAAAGTAAAGCTTTGAAAAGGTTGCCTAGTAAAACTAATGATTAAATTAGTTGCAAATAATTACGCACTACTGTTTTATTTGTAGTTTTGAGCTTATTTGCCAAGGCTACACTGTACTGACATGACGCCTTAGTGTACAAACGTAAAACCGATTATAGCTTGAAGGATTATTAATTATTATAATAGAATATTTAGATAAACAATCCAAAATGATCGTAAATAACAGTACACAAAATATTACAAGAGACTGCCAATTAGTTTATGCCAAGATGCTTCAATTCTGCCAAGTCATAGCATATTATTTTAATATGTACTTATTATATTATGACGTTTTTTTTTATAATTTTTCATGTTTACCAATGCCATGACGTAAAACTTTCTAATTGTTCCCCTCAGGTATTTTAATAGAAAACATTCATAGCAAGCTGTTTGCTGGCAATTAATTTATTATCCCATGATATTCCCGCCGAGCGGTGATGTGTCAGCTTGAGTCGTGAGTCTCGAGTTCGAATTCAAACGTTTCTTTCAGTGTCCATAGCTAATGGACCCAATATGTTGACCAAGTGGCTAACATCCATTTCTCGTCCCAAATGCTTCGCTGAGGATCAAACATGGTACCGTTTACTTTTAAAAATCTGTTCATATGTATCCTAAATTTTTGAGTTTTTATTACTCCAGATGGAGTAAGCAATTAATGTTATTTCTTTAGTCGTACCTACCGGGAATAGGACAACTGGGCGCCAGGACAATTGGGCGCCATACTATTGAGTGAAATAAATAGACATTCTTTACGATTTTATACAGATAGTAGACGAGGAATTTTCATCAGTTTCTATCTACAACTTGGTAGTTTTAATTCATTTTGCTCTTAATATAATGTTTATTATTACGAATTGAAAATTATCACACCTGCGGCTTTATATAAAAATAAAATAACTCTCTTCTTATTGGAACTTAACATATGCACAATTAAATCATTATTTACGTGTGAATATTTAAATTCTCACAAAGTATTAAATACGTATATATTTTAAAAGTACATATAATTCTTATTTATTTTCGAATTTAATTCGATTGCGTGGCACCCAGTTGTCCCGGCGTCGAATCGTACTAGAACCTACATACCTAACTTAAGGGGGATCCTATATGTCAACAGAAATCCTAGCAGAAAAATACGAAGCTTGCAATTTGAGTTTTTTTTTTGATAATTTACAATTTCAACTGTATTAATTAATAAATATGTATCTGAAAACAGTAAAAAAATTTTTTTAAGTCAAAGATAAACTTACAATAATTGTAAAAAAAATGTGAATTTGTCACATATTTGGTACATATGTTACGTTATTATTAGATTATTTGTATGGTTATGTACATATGTTACGTTATTATTAGATTATTTGTATGGTTATATTTATTATTAAAATTTAGTTTATTAAGAATTAAATTTTTCACCGTTTAGATTTTTGACTAATTCATAGTTTTAATATTTTTTATATCTATTTTAAAAACATAAATTTTTATAAAAATATAAATGTGTATAACTTGAAATCCTTTTTATCTTTGTTTAAATTTTAAGTTTATCTTTGACTTAAGAAAAAAATCTTTTAATGTTTTCAGATAGATATTTATTAATTAATACAGTTGAAATGGTAAGTTATCAAAAAGAATTCTCAAATTGTACGCTTCGTATATTTCCGCTAGGTTCTCTGTTTGCATATTATAGGATCCCCCTTAAGGTTTTGCAATATACATACGTTGGTTTAGTATAATTATTGTATTATATCATATTCAAAGTTCTATTAAAATTGGTAATCAGTTATAAAAAAAACTATCGTTTAGTGTAAAACACTATTCACAGATCATGTTATGGAAAAATAAATCTACGTTATAGTGATTACTTCATTGAATGTTATACAAGTAGGTATATAACATCGTGGTTGAAGTTACAAAATAATTGGTAGACATTTTAATTAAATACTTTTTTACATTATATCCTATATTTCACGCATTGCCACATGTTGGCATATTAATTATCCGTGGGGCATTAAATAAATTAAAAACCATCGATATACGTATGAATGAATGTATATAGTCTGGAGCTGGGGGTTGGTATTACAAATAACCTTGACCCCATAAATATTATCAAAAGTTATAATTACCCCTTTAGGGTATAAACACAACAGTAGCTATTGTTCGTGCTAAAAGATTCAACCGTTGCTGAATATTAGCGGCGAAGGCTGTGTTTTTTAGGGAAGGGGCAAATGATTTGCAACTAAAAAGAGCATTAACCTACACATTTGAACATCCGTATTGTTTTAGCTTTGTATTTACATATTATATGTAAATAAATTAGAATCATTTATTTTTATTAAGACGGTACTTCAGTGAAACGGCAAATAATTTTCAACTATAGGTGCGTCGAAATTTTGGACTTGCTGGCAATCGGAGAACGAACGTTGAGCTGTGAACACGTCAATTTGTTTCGTGATGGTGACGGGGATATTAATTCGTAACTCGTGTTAAGATGACTAAAAAACGTTACCCATTTACTTGAAAAAGAAAACATGTCAATGAATATATTATTATTGTTACTAATAGAACAATAAACAGAACATTAAATGGACGCATGTTGGATTTATATGACAAATTATATTTCGTTCGGCACGCGTCATTTGCACAATCCGCGCATCACCTAGCCACGATCTTTTTAGACCATGCCTCAACTGAGGTATAGTCTTAATTTTCCGCGCTTCTCTCTCACATGGACAGTTTTATTAGAAAATCTATGTAAACTCAGTCAAAGCACACTTGAGTGCGTAGCGACTTAAATATTGGGTATCTGCTCCTGAGACATTCCCAGGTGTAAACAACTCGTGATGCTTCACATCCAAACGTAAGGCCTCGTGATACGCTCGATTAAGACTGAGTGTGGTGCGGGGCGGTTTGGTTTGGAGGGAACTATTAGGTAGTATTCTTATAAGTACTTACAACATATTATAAGTAACCATTAAAATTATAGTGTTATAAGTTTAAGTTATGATACTAGATTTATTTTATCAAGTAACAGTGCCACCTGTTAACATTATTGGATGTGGCTTAGTACTGGAACATAACTTATTTTGATTAAAATCACATCTATACTACATTACAGCTTTACCTTTCCGTCAATTAGTCAAAAAATAACTTTAATATTGTTTAATACTTTATAATATATGACCGATATGCTAGTACTGCACTGTAAGTATCTTCTGCGTTTACGTGTATCTTTTCATTTACATTACCCCATTTCGTCTATATCTATTTCACTCTCTTCTACACATTAATTTGATAATTATGTTTTCTCACATGCCTTATAAATAAATCGAGACAATTAATATGTAAGGTAATTGCTGCATAATACCATAATTGAAATATATGAAAAATTAAAATATCATAGATAATAAATAGCTTGTGTATGTTTTATATAAATAAATAGTCGTAAGTTGGTCGTTTTGAAAAAATGTAAATAAACCTACATAATATATTAATTATTAGATTTCCACCAGACGTGACCGCTAGTTTTCATACGTTTTAAATGACCGGGTCTCGGTCTCGGTCGAATAATTCATTAAATCACTGAAATTATAAAGATATTACTGCCGCTTAATTGAAATATTTTTTTTATTAATCGGGCAGTTATTGCATTTCGTGATTAATAACAAAAAAATGTCTCTACATGTCAAAGTAAACATTAAATAAATCAAATACATTCTTTCCTGCTAATGTAAAACTCTATTTTTAATTTGTGTTGAATCAGAAAATAGTTATAAATTTTACTTATGCAGCGTTTTACATCGATTTTTTTACTTAAAACTTAATATTATATGGATGGGTTACGTACTATTACCCAAAGGTAGACCAAAATGGATTTCGACAGCAATCAACAAAATTTTTGTAGTTTTAAGTGAATACGTGAAAATAATCATTTATGTTCATTCGAGTCTTCGCCACTGTTGAATACACAATCATTATTTACTAAAATTTAATAAATTATTCTCAAATTTGAAAATGTGCCGGCGGTAAAAATAAATGCATGAAAAAAAAGCCGTTAAAAGTCTCCTTTTATATTGGCAAAAACCAGCATACAATAATTCTGTTTTTATCGCACATTCAATTGGATACAAAAAATCGCAAATTGTGAGACAATTAAACCAAACCTTTTCTCTCTCTGTATTGTTTTTCATTCCTCGTTCTTCGTGATTCGTCTGAGGTCGCCTTAGTAAAAATAATGCTTTTTCTTGACATTTCTATTTTTCTTTTTTTGTTATTATAAATTCACAATGAATACGGACATTTCATTTCATGAATATGAATGTACATATTATTACAAAATCCGTCAATGTGTTTTTTTTTCATTACTGCTTTGACTCAATTTTATTTAAATATTATCAGGTAAGAGTTTTAATTAAGCACGGTGGACTTTTATTTTGACTTAATAATCAATTAACTTTACTATTTGTTTATTCAACGAATAATTCACAGAATTTAAAAATATAAAATTCTTTTTATTGAACATACACAATTTTGAAAACACTTCTAAAAATATATATATACCTAGTAGGATCGAACCTGCGTCTCTCGGGATTCGCGTCTACGCACATCGACCACAATGCTATAGGTATCCTATCTAATTGCGACAAATTTTAACTAACGGCTCTTACAATACTCACTGAAGCGCTTTCCAAATTGAGTTACTATTGACATCGGCTTTTATATTTCAAATCAAAGTAGGTATTGATTACTTTAATTACTAATCGTCGACGTTTTTTGTTGTAACTTACTTGAACTTTCTAATAATATAATTTACTATTATAATAATTGACAAGATTTAAGAATATAACATTTTTTTTATTGAACATACATAATTTTGAAAACACTTTGAATTTTTATAAAAGCCTTTTTTCTGTTCGTTATTTACTATTTTCTCATATGTTTATTAATCAATATTACATATTATACGTATTATGAATACATTATGTAGTTATTTTAATTATAAATAAAAGAGAAATATACGAAAATAAGAAAGGTGCAAGATGAACTTCACAAAAGGACCAGACGGAAACCAGTGGATAGGGAGGCAGACATGAGTACCTAAAGGCTGATGAAATAATAATGGGCCATACATGTTGCTTAGCGAGTGAATCAGCGTTGGACAAATTGCATTCTAGTATTGTAATGGTGATACCTAGACACATCGTTGAATTTAACAGTAGGTACAAAGAAAAAAATAATTCAACCAATAATTTTTAATATAATTTTAAACTGGCAGAATTGGGATTTTTGTGAAGGAATTTTTAACGTTAAAACTTATCACAAATTTGAATATTTAAAGAGAATTTTATAAAAAAGAAGTTATGTATTAAAAAGTGTAATGCGACATTGTAATTTATTTATGACAGTTCGAAAGGAAGTAACGAAAAATTTGGGCAGAAAATACGATTTTTAAAATGAGATATCTCAGAAAGTGTCAATTTTTGAAAAAAATATTTTAAGCTCAAACGGAAAATTTTGTCTTTAAAAATTGAAGTGGGAATACGAGTATTAGAAAATCAATAAAACTGACATTTAAGCGAAAAAATTGTTGGTAATCGGCATCTGTAAATGTACATCTATAAAAATACATTGCATTAAATTGAACTTAATATTTGAAATCATATATTAGGTATTTATTATAATGTACTGGGATAAAACAATAGCAAACGGGTTATAGAGAGACTTTCCTGTATTTGAGAAATAATGCCGCATAAAGCTTACGAAAGTTCTATGGGAGCTTTAAAGCTTTTCTTTAGCGATGTTTCGCAAAGGTAAATTCTTGAGAAAGCGAGTGGTTACGCAGAGCAACTTACTACTCCAAGACAAGCGAAGGCCGTTGAAATGTGGACGTATTAGGTACAGCGGTGGGCAGTGGATTTTATAAATTCTACGTATGGTTTTAATGAAAAAAATGTTACATAAGCTGTAAAAAATATTATGGATTAAACAGAATGCCAGTTACAAACTGTAAGAACAATAATGAAGTTTGGATAATGTCAAAAAACATTTGCAATTATTACAATGGGGGGTATTTTTTTCAACAGGTATTAAAATGTAAAGTAAAATTAAGAACCCGTTAGAATACGAGCTTCCTAGCTGGGGAATATCAGAGTCTGCAGTAGTTTTAGAAAAATTAGAGCACGGTTATAAATAACATAATATGGTATAGGTGTCTAAGTCAAAGTTATCGCCTACGTCAGCGAGATTATTATGTGACACAATAGGCAAGTCCAGTTATGTAATTCGCTTCTAATTTCAGGGGGTTTGGGTTCAATTTTCAGTGAGGTCACAATACATATTATAATGTGATTTTCTCAAGCCTGTGTATATGTGTATTTTGCTCATATGATGGTGTTAAATAAGTAATATTTTAGTAATAATTTATGAGCGATTAGTCAATCAATAATATATTTAAATCCATTAAATTTTATATAAAACCATCTTTTTTTTTTTGACGATGTCCTATCCTAATAGGATCAAATGGGCCTCCATAGAGTGGAGGTTTGTATTAAGAGATTTTATTTTTACGATAAATGGATGTCAGCCACTTGCTCACCCATTTAGGTCCATACTCTGACTCATACACAAATTGAAAAACAATATGTGTAGTTCGCAGACCCAGGATTCGAACCTAGGACCCTCGACACTATAGACTGGCGCTTAAGCCACGAGGCCATCGTGGGTGTATCTTTTAGTCTTATACTAATATTATATATGGAAAATAAGAATATTATGATATCAATACAACACGTGGAATTGTATGTCACTTCTTTACAAAAAAGCCTTGTCTCTCATAGCTATTCTACAGACAATTGTTTGTGCATAAAATTATTATAACATGGTCCTGTAATCCAAAATATTTCATATTTAAAACATGTGAGATTTACATATATACCTCATTATATAATATTATAGTGTTTAGTATTACATATATCTCTTGAGACAAATAAAATGACATATAAACAATGCATCTTAGTTTTCTTAATAGGTTTGTGCTGACATCTCATCATCATCAGTCACTTTAGTTTCATTAGTGGATCTTCCATCTTTCTCCTCGGCGCTTAGTTTTCCATTTTTACGTACCTTATTTATTATCTACTGGACTATTTTTCGTTTGTTAGGTCTTTTAATACCTCTAGGTTACCACTGGATGATTTAATTTATACATTAATGATTTGTTCTTCGAGCGTTGTGTCTGCCTTCTTCTTGTGCTGACATATCTTCACAAATGTTGTATCTACTTTTTTCCAAGACTCGTACCGAGAGGAAAATACTACAGGAGTCAAAAAATGCCATTTTACAGGAGAGCCATTTAAAGTGTGAAATATTTCAAATATTCTCTATTTATACTGAAAAGCTCTGAATATATAAATAAATACTTATTTTTATGGAAACTATGACTCTTTTCAACTATATTTTCTTTTAAAGTATAAGAAAATGGAGATATAATTTTATAAGGACATTTTTAACAACACTGTTTTACCAACTTAACCAACAGTATTTTATTATCGACTGAACAATGTTCAACAAGTATACTCTATAAGGTAAATTTTACGCTGACAGAGTTTCAGATATAAAAGTATTTTTTTTATCAAAATAACAAAGTAAAATGAGTTCAGCGATATCTATAACTATAAAACGACCATCTCAGACTAACTAAATTATTTTACTCGGGCTGCGATTGTGTTTCCTTTTCGATCCTTGTGCGTTATGGTCAACATGGATCTTTACATACCGACGTAAAATATGTTACTTTTAGTTGAGATGTATAATAACTATCTAATAATTATGAACTTCAGATTTTAAATTGGTTACATATTTTAAATGGTTAAATATTAGATAAACTATTAATACAAATTGTAAAAAAAGAATTATATTTTGATAGAATTGTATATTATGTGATTTATTTTCTCGTAGTTTGGATATAGATACAACAAATAGAAAAATATAACCTTTCTAAAAGTACCATAATATGCCACGTTACATCGTGATATAAATTGAATAAGATTATTCTAATGGAGATTAATTAACATACTGAATGTTGAAAGATAACCAAAAATTGGCTCAGTCTAATAAAAATAAGTATTGACTGTGAAAATGGAAAGCATGAAAGTATTTACTTTTAAAATGTAAGTTAATGTATAAAGTTAGACTACTACATTGTTGAAACGTCACTGAATTGAGATAAGTAATATTCTTCGAACCGCTAAAGCTATCAATTCAAAGATGTGAATACTTTTTCGAATTTGGAGTAACAAAACAGATATGCATGATTAATTCCAGTAATCCATAAATGAGAAAACATACTAAGAAACGGTTGAATAAGCAAACAAACGGATATGAATTTTATTAAGTATTTTCTGGAGAAATATAATGGAGAAAATACTATTTTAAAACTACTTAAATAGGTATGTGAAATTTATTTATGAACGTTTTCAAACCGCGTAATAGCGCTAGCAGTAATTGTAGTATATAAGGCATAATTTTGTATACATACATTTCATAAAGCAATTTTGGAACCATCCACAAAGTGGTACTAGACTATTTTTTTGGTTACCTGGGTTGACAGTTGACTTTGAGAACTACTGTAGAGATCGTTTGTTGGGTGACCGATAAAATCAGTGTGTCACTTAGGTGAGTATATGAGACAGCAAATACGCATAGACTTTTTAAGATTTAATGCAGTTGATGTTTTGAGTACGCTTGAAGTATCCAAGGGACTAGAAGTAACTATTTAGAGACATTCTTAATGAAATAAGGTATCTATTTTAATTTGTCTTTATTTTTATGTCTTTTATTTTAAAAATTATGTATCCTTTATTTCTCTTATATGTTATATTTTAAAATTTTATCGAACTACAGTTAATTTGATAATATAATTATATATAGTTTGCTGAAGCATATATGTCGGGAATTTGCACAGAATGTACTGAATTTTAATAGTTAACCTGAATATTATTCTTCGAATGTTCACTACTTGCATAATGCCGGTACGCGAGTGTTGTACACGTGCAATAAGTTTATTTGATTTTTTATTATGATTACAATTATTAGGTGAATCGTGAAAGTAAATGTGTCAATATTATCGTTATTTAATACCATACTTATCATATCATATCAAATCATATCAAACTTTGGGTAGGTTTGTATCAAAGTATTAGCACTTTTTGTAACAATTATATAATAACAATGCTACCCTAAGTTTGATAATATTTATCACTTTAGCGGTCGATAAGTATAGAATAGACCCACAGATCTGTATAATATACTTAATAATAGTAGCTTTCCACTCTAGATAAGAGGTTGATAATAATGTGCATAGTAATATATCTGTATTGGTAATAATTATTGATGTTCTCTATTGTTTAACCAATATGTGCTGCCAATGCTCATATATATGTGTGAAACATGGACTATTAATGTAAGAAAAATTCAAAAATTACGAGTAGCGCAACGTGACATGGAAAGATGCTTGTTGGGAATAACGCGTGAAGATAATAAAAGAAACTAATGGATATGGAAGCAGAAAAGAGTACGCGATGTGATATAGGTCGCTAAGCAGATGAAATGGCAATGGGCCGGACATGTTGCTCAGCAAATGGACAACCGCTGGACAATGTCGTCATACAGTGGTACCTAAGGGCCACTAAACGCCTACAAAGATGCCCTAAAACCCGCTGGATAGACGACCTCATAAAGTTTGGTAGATGTACGTGGCAGTAAAGAACTAGGGATCGAAAAGAGTGGAGAGAGCTAGGGGAGACCTTCATCTAGCAGTGGATCGATCCCGGCTCATATACTGCTTTTCACAATACTAAACACATCTACATCCTATAATAATTACATATAGTTGTACTGAATACTTATAGTATTCTGCTAATCATAATGCTACATAACAGATTTGTTTTAAATCGTCTTAAATGTACGATTTATTAGTTTTCGGTTAATCGAGATGTAATCCAAATGTATTATTGTGATATTTATTTTATACATGCGGAAAATTATAATTTAGTGAATTTAGACAATGAATCAGAAATCGAAAACACTGGCATTGTTATAATCATTAATAGGTTAAAACTACAAACATTTTCGTTGTTTGGTAACATTTTAAAAAGGTAGGGATAGAAACGAGGTAACGAAATGTTTAGTAGACCATATGAGCAAAAAATCCTCCCCTGACTAGCATGCACAGATAGATGTATTTTAAAACTCGATCGTTGTGCCTGGAATAACAAAATAATGTCAATCGTTTGCGTTGTCCTTTGGCTTTTGTCAGATGAAAAAAAATAGTCTGCACGTTTTATAGAAAACACAATTTATTCGGCGAACGGTTATAACAAATTTCCTCTCATCTCGGAATCATGATTTTTTCTCATTTATGACCTCGTTTCCTCGTCTTATTGCTTTCAAATTACTTTTGCGCAATAAAATAGCTGGGAATATTTCCCGGAGAGGAGGGATTTCCCCTTTAGACTATATCTACAAAGGCAGAGGATTTGGGATTTTTGAGATGAGTAGTCAAGCAGCGGCATCTAGTAAAATAACTTTGCATTATCCGGTTTGCTGAGTGACATTTGGAAATCTCACAGTAAATAGTATTTTAATTACAATAAATGCGTAGTAACACTTGATGACTTTGAACATTAATATATTATGACATAATTTATATTACCTATTTATATAGCAAGTAAACAGTGCAGATATTCATTAAACATTATTATTGAATAACAATGTGAACGTACCTAGTGCATTATTATTAAAAGTCATAATATTATAATGGTAGCATAGCATACTATAGGTTTGCAGCCCTATGTTGTAACTTGTGACATGAAGTCACCCGGCGACATGACGTCATATGACATCATTGTGACGTACTACCGGAGTGAGTCAATAGTCTTCGAGAAATTAACGCTACTCTAATACTGGCGTTATTCATTTTCCGCATACACAAATAGGTTTTTCAGCATAATAATATATATGGTGAGCCGTGTGCATTGGGCGGCTCGCCTTGATGCGTGTATTGAGCATACGTCACAATTACGTCATGTCGTCGGGTGACTTCATGTCACAAGTTACAACAATGGGCTGCTGGTGTAGGGCGTGGTCAATAATATTTTAATGGTGTCAATTTTTGTAATTTAAAAAAATTGCACTGTGATTCACGTTTCTAACAAACTAATAAATTATGTAAATCAAGTATTTTTAATATAAAACTGCACCAAAAAAATAAGAGGATAAGTAACGTCATGATAAAAATATCAAATGCTTATAAAATCTATATCTTAATGTTACTTAAAGATCACCAACAAAAAAGAAAACACTTTCCTAAACATTAAAGTATAACATTTACAAAACATTTTAATTTTAATATAATGTAGGCCAATTAACAAAGGAAAGCTATCACAGTATGTTTTTGATCGGATATCGCAATGTGTCAAGTTCTAACCAATATTTATTTACTACTTAGGTACCCTGTCATAGCAGTTTAAGCCTAGATTATAGATCCCTCTTGTACACATGCTAAAGGGTGAGATAATGATGGCAAATATGCTGGAGGTCGTGCAGTTGTCATCTGAATATAGTTTTACTAGATATTTGAATATATTTTTGAAGTTATACTTCTTTAGGTGCGTTTGGAAAATCAGATCAGAGTGTATTTTTGGCGTGTGACATGTAACACATAATTTATTTTTTCACACAAAAATAATCGCACGCGATTGGATTCGAACCACAGATTGTTCGGTTATCAACCGAACGCACTACCATTACGCCATAGTATGATACTCCAATCGTGACGATTATACAGTATAATATTATAGTTTAGAATTATTCTATTGCCTAGGCAGCGAATTTATTATTGTCGGCCATTTGCAATTACTTACGTAAACAAACTATTAAACGTCATAGTGGCAGTTGTTACTTTAAAAATAAAAACAACGATAAATAAGTATATAATTTAGGAATATAAGTTAAAGTATATATAAGTAAACCAACGGCGTTCCAATAAGCGGTTCTTTTTCGTGAGTGTGTAATTTAACAAGATAATTAAGAGCTTGTCGAAGAACCTAGGTTATCACAGGTTTTGTTTTTGTTTTGTTACGCCAAAGAAGTATAACTTCTAACGCGCGTACATAAGTACACACACCGATTTTTTTTACGTTTTACATATTTTTATCCTTGCTTTAAATGGGCTATAATTAAATCTCGTAATCCGTCTTTCAATATTCAGAAAAAAAGCGTTGAAAGAGTGGCCGTGAAAAAAGTCTCATAGAACATTGTGGTTAATTTTTAACCCGTATTAAGTAAACTTCTAACCATTCAAAATAAATTCGGTTATATACAAATATTCAATCAGGTGTTATTAGACTAACGTTAACAATTCTATCATCCGGATTGTACGAACCGGTTCAAGTAAGTCATTTAAAATTGAACGGTTGGCCTACTCAAACTGATAGGAGTTGCGGTAATCAGGCCTTTTAGTCTTGATATACCTATTTATAAATGCCACGTAAAATGAACAAGTCATTTAATACAAAGTAACGCATACGTTAAAATAAATTGGGTATGTAAAAATATTAATGGAATAAGATAATTTCTGTGGGAAGATATTTAGCCATTTTATATTCTTGAGTACTAATGAATGACACAATTATTTATCCAGAGATCCATTCATAGAATAAACCGTAGGAATGAATATTCATATTGATGTTAATTATTATATTATTTTTATAACATATATTGATTATGAATTATATATATATATATTATATAGAGCATATGATACGAACTTTTACGTAACATCACATCTTTGGATTTGGAAAGATAGATCGCCAACATTTCTGTAATGCTATTGAAAAAGCGTTATATTTGAATCGCTTATAAGTTTTGAGGAACAAATTAAAATATACCACTACAGTAATATTAGGCACTGGTCGGACTTTTAAGGATGGTGATACGGGTGAAGAGAATACAGACGTCGATAACAACGTTCCTACAGTCTTTTTAAGCGCTGAACACTATAAGATCTTAAACGATCCAGCCGTTTACATTGTATATTAATTTAAACCATTGATTCATTTGATAAATAAAACCAATGTATTTTTGTGACAATGCAATACTCGATAGCAATTCCAGAAAGTTTTTAGTATGATTGAAGTATTGGTTGAATTATAAGATGTTAAAATTATCTGTGACTAATTAAAATGGCTGCTTAGTTTTGATAGTATTGCTGAGGTAAATCACTTATGCACTAATATTAGTATTTTCAGACGAATTTCTTTTAAGTAGGCTCAACATCTTTTTTTCTTGAAGGCTTTGAATTATGGCTTGTGAATCCATTAATTTAAGACATCTTAATGTCAAGCATATACACCCTAAAGTATACGTGTGAACTGGTTGGAGATAAATCTGCAATGCAAAATGACTTGCGGTTAAGTTATATGGTTCCTCAACAGTACTTTACTAATGGAACTTAATAATTTTATTTGAATGGGAGTAACAATGTACTCAAGTATTTTTTTATACAATCCGTGGGTTTTAACCCCAAGAGGGTCTAACGGGGTTTTCTATGGGGTATCTAATTTAGACTTCAATATACTATATAAAGTGTAATTTTTGTCATAACGACTGTTAAAATTAAGTCAAATAAAATGTTTATTAGTGCAGAAAATGTAAATGTTGATAAGCCAGCCAGAGTGAAAAAAAATATGATAAATGCGCATTCAGGTAATTTTTTAACGTACTAATTATGGACTTATACCGTTGTTCACTATTTAAAAATGTTTTTTGATGCGTAGATTACTTCGCCTCTTTAAAAGGTTGGAAGCGCATGTACTATACTATACTGTTTGTTGGATTGCTGATAAACAGTGATTTGTATGCTTCCCCCGAGGGACAATAAATGTATATATGTATTATAGTTTTAGATGATATAGTAAATGCTTCATTCGTTGGCCTACCGACAGCATATTAAAAACAAAAAGCTCTACTTCCGTTATCAACACAGCCTGGAAAGCAATCAATCACTTATTGAAAGTGTTGCGCGGCTTTTATGTCTGGCGTAGCGTTCAATAAAGAAAAACGCTTTTCACTTTCCCAGCATCTGCGAAAGGAAATATATTTCACTGAACCGCTTGAAGATTAGGGCGAGATCTGAGGATTTTGAGCGTCTTGATCGCGAAGGGTATTTCTCTTATTGAGATATTTACGCCATGAATATTAATATAACTTAACTGGTAGGTACCTATATTGTAAAAGTTTCGATGTATACGATGGTAAGTACTTCTGTTATACTAGGAATTATGTATGAATTTGACAGTGACATCTCTTGGGTATAAATATTTCTTGATTGCGGAATATTCTAAAGGGCGGTAAATTAAGGAACGGATGTGAATAATGTTATAATAGTTAAATTATGTGTTGTGGAGTTGCGATGTGTTGTCGTATCGAAATAATAAACTATCGTAGGTACCTAATGAGTTTACATAAAATTTAGTCAAATTAAATTTACTTACAGACAACACTTTGCTTAGAGTCATGTTAGGTATTTGGAATAGGTGAAATACTGGACGGAAAGTCATTATATTATATCAAATAAAATAATCAGTATTAGATGAATATAATTTATTGATGATTAGAACCCGCTTTGAAGCAGATTCAAACAGTTCATTAAATTATGTTTAGTATGGACTATATTTTGTTTTGTTGAAAAAAACATATTATATATAACTATTATGCTTGTATACACCCACAGTGGCCCTGGGTCTGGCAAGTACACATATTGTTTTTCAATTTGTGTGTGAGTCAGGCTATGGACCTAGTAGGTTGAGCGAGTGGCTGGCATCCATTTCTCCTAAAAAACAATGTTGTTAATACAAACCTCTACTCTGTGGAGGCCCATATGATCCTATTAGGATCGGACATGGTCGAAAAAAAAATTATGCTTGTAATATATTTAAAAAATTATTATACACTCCCACATTTCTGTCAACTGCTCTAGGGTTTTTATAAACATGTGGAAAAACTGATATAAAAAAATTAAAAACAGACATGTCATTATTTAGTATTCTCTGCTGACTAGATAATTACTTTTAAATTACCACATTTAAATAGCATGATAATTATATCGAATGGCCACCTTAATCGTTACGTGCTGGGCGCGTCTTTAGCGTCCAATGTATTAACTATTATGGATTTCCAACAAGAAATACCAATAAATAAAATTAATAACATAGTGGCGTTTCCACCACAATTTCAACCCCATAGATACCGGTTAATGAGTAACTACATATATTATATAGTAGGAAAGAAATGAGGTTTATTAAGTTTTTACTTCTTAACTTTGGCTGATAGTACTGTATTAGAGCTATTATAGAATTTACGTAAGACAAAGACCGTGCGAAATATTTATTTTTTGTCTCTGTTTGATTGTAGGCTGGAAAAGTGGGGTGCGATATTGATGTGCTCAATATATTATGAGAAACGATAAAAGAAATAGAACTGTTTCACTCTTCAGTTCCTACAACATATCGATGTCGAAGATTTCAAAGATAATGTGGAAGGCAAAAAAAAAGAAGGCCAAAATATTAATTATAGAATTAAAAATATGAATCAAATATACTGAAGAAAAATCTTATTATTTGCTGATATACTTTTATATAACACGAAAGTGTAGTTGGAAATAGGTTACTAAGTCTTGAATTAGCTGAAAATAATTTAGAACAACTTTTTCTAATAAGATTTACAATTGCGTGCTGATGTTTATTTGCCAGGGCCACATTATAAGAGATACACACCGTATTACAAGGGTAAATATATTATAATTCTCAAATATCTTAAACCAAACTAAAAGTTGTTTGTTTTCTCAAGGGTTAAAACTAATCTTCCATTGATAATGCCCATTAAGAGGGCTAAAGCTATATTCAAAATTAACCAAATTGTTTCGGATATCGATTAATTCCACTTGCGTGAGATTTCACAAAATTCTAATACGTACGTAATTTCATTTTATATATTTTTGTATTGCATTATTTTAATATATTTACATGTACTGTCTCAATGATTTTAATATTTACTAATTTATCGTTATATTGTATATTAAAAACGTTCTGGAATCCTCACAAAATGGTGGAATACAGAGTTTCTTTGTACTACGCCTCAGACTGTTGTATAAAATTGAAATTAATGATAAATATACTTAACCATTTTTCGAACGCTACAAAAAATGTTATAATATTATGTAGGTAGGTATTCTTATCTAAGTTTACTTGAAACTAAGTCCCGCCAATATAATTATGTAATATTTGTGCCTGTGGTATTTACTGAATACCTATCAATAAATAACCTTCAAGAGTTTTTTTTTTAAATATGGAATAACGGAATGGTGAGTATATGGAGATATCGTCAATTGGCTGCTTTGAATTTATTTAAGAAAGCAAAGCATTGTCTGCCTAGTTAAAATATTGACGTGCAGTTTTGTGAAAAAAATGGCGTCTCATTAATTCCTGCGATTTGTAAAAAGAAACTTTTTTAATGTAAGCAACTGAATGAAATAAATTAGATCGTTCTCGTACCAACATTTTGCTCGAAATTTTTAAAACGCCTTAACAAAGCTCGCGTTAGGCAGTTATAAAAGTTATTTTACTTTTGTTGCGTAAAAAAAAGTTTCTACTGTATCTTGTCCCATAATTAAACTTTAAATACCTCTTGAAAACAGCCCTTACTCGCTGTGTGTCTTGCTCCAGTGTTGCAATAGCGTGAAAAGAAATAAAAAAACTTTTTGCAGGTAAGTAAATTATCGTTCCCTTTTCGAAATAAGTACATAGCTGTAATAATTATACGAGTTAGCTGTTAATAAAAAAATAGATTGAAGTATTCTATATTATAATAATTTTATAGAATTTTGAAAAATCCCTAGAGAGAATAAATGCAAATTTTGTATTGCATCAGTTGGTTCATTAAACTTTTAAGTGTGGTTGAATTATTGGTAGCCATAAAAAATAACAATCTGTAACTAAGAGCCAGAAAGTCTTAAGCCCAATTGTCAAAAATGAGTTAAGTATAGATTTGTATCTAAATTATTATTTAATGTGATTTTGTTTGAAAAAAATACATTAACATGAAAAATATTAAATTGTGATTTCCAAAACTGTTATTTTCGAAGATTACTATAGAAACTAGATATATTCTAAGTAAAGATTGTGATCATGAAATTTCGAGAATTTTCATTTCTCAAAAAATCATCGATGAGAATGTAGAGAATTCAAAAATAACAAAGGGAAATTGAAATGTAAAAAGAAAGTTGGTCTCTCTCCGGATCCGGAATTTAAATAATTCGCCGGTTGATTTTCTTGGCATAGTGAAAACTAAAAAAAAATCTCTAGAATGTGTTAAAATATTTGCTCTAATATCTGCCAATAGAGCTAAAAATCAAAAATAAATAGTCTCGAGAATTTTCGAGAAATAACAAACGCCAATTCTAAGCATTAAATCATGACAGCATAGTGGTGGTATGTTTTGACATTTTACTATGCCGGGCGTATATTTGATATACTTCGTATATTCTCGATTTTTCGTGATCGTTCATTTAAATATTCTACATAGTGACCCATTGTCGTAAGTATAAAAATGATTTTGTAACACTAATGCAAATCATTTTTTGTCTCAGTGTAGCTCTAACAACTAAATCTCAGATTACAATGTTTTAAAATTGGCTACAATTAAATCTGTGATGTGAAATAAATGACTTCATGAATTTAGTTACCCGTGTCAGTAACATTTTTCAGATTCACTTCAACATATCTAGGGTCCATCTCATTCATAAAAATATAGTTTTTAATATTTAAAAAAATATGGAATTATTCATTCTTATTCTTTTTTCGAATGACGGTAGGTTGTAGAAAATACAAGAGAAAAATGTGCGTTGGTTGATAGCTATTTAAATAGTAAAAAATATATATTTAAAAAATAACGTTTAAATGTGCGTTTGATTTTTAACTTTTCCTACAGAATAACCAAAGCGCAGAATTTCGTAATTACTGAACTCTGTTTTCAGTTTTTCTTTTAGTTTTCGTAATTAATGATCCAATTATAATCGTTCCATCTTCCGCCATTTAAAAAAAAATGTGATTTTTTTCGCTGACCAGCCAACTTTGTACGCGAGTAATTTATTATGGTCGGTAAACCTTTACAATAATAGCTGATTCATGAGAAGTTAGAGAAAAATAAAAAAAAACCCGAAAAATGAAACGGAAAAAAAACTTACAGATTTTTATTCACCGGAAGAGAAGTTTAACCAACTAATTTCGATGTTTTTGCATTTTTTAGAATCTAGTTATACATTTTATAAAATACTTATAATTTATTTCTTTAGTATTTTTCTGATTATTTATTCAACAGAATGTCTATAATGGCAATAAATTATTATTTACCAGACGTTCTCAAGAACGGGTTCAGGTGACGATCCGGTAAATCCTACTTTTTAACCTCCAATGTAACTCATATATTATGTATCTACATTACACAATACTGAGCAATTTAATAGTCAGCACCACCTTTTATTAGATTTTTTTAAAAATACGACTTCTCCTTGAAATATTTAGATATTTTAACTTACAATCAATCGTGACATAATCATATAAGTACATTCAAGTTTTACAGTATAAACATGATTTTTGTGTGTGCATGTAAATATTGTAGCTGACGAGTGTTTTTTTTTTGGTTAGTCATATGCTTGACTAGATTAGTCCTACTTCGAATCTAAGAACATGTATTGAAAGAGCAACATGTATATATTCCTTCTTGTCACCAGGATCTGGAAGCTAATATTCGTATACTACATCACTGCGGATTCTTCAACAAATAATGTTTAATAATTTTCATAAAATCACAGCAATGAATAAAAATTCATTAGAATTATATTATAAATAATATAAGAGATAAAAAAAAACAATTTGGTGATTGATAGAGTGATCTTTAATCATGCAAGAAATTATCGAAGACACAAACAGATAACATTTTACTTGGTACATTACCTACCTTAGAATTTAGTTATATGTTTATGGTGTTGAAAAATTGATAAGGCTACCGCAATAAGGTCTACTGATCGGTTGTAAGACTTCCCGTCTACGTTTACGTTTTTGACGGGCTGGATTCTAAATAATTACAAGATAAAAAGAACTTTTTATATACAACGTTTTTAAATTTTCTATTGAATTATTATGCTCAATATGTTCAAACTTGTACTTGATATGAAGTAAATAAAAAACAAACAAATACAGAATGCTGAAATGTCATTTTGACATTTCATTGTGATTTCCATAGTAACGCACGTATATATTAATGATTTAGTTGCTAGGAACACCCGCTTAGCAACCAATAATAGTCTTTTACTTTTTACGGATTTTTCTGAAATAACTTTTCATACAAAACAGATTTAACTGAAAATGAATTCAATTCTGCTTTAAGATGGCTAAAAGTATTAAAAGAATGCATTGGCATCGTGGTTTGATATATTCTAAAAGTTTCAAATGTCTAGCTAGTCGGGAAGTTAGTTAAAAAAATCGATTGCAAGATTTGTACTGGACAAACAACCACCGGACAAAAAAGAATTCGTGCTAATTAAAACATTGTAAAATCACAAAAATTTACATTTTACTCAAATTTTTCAATTAAATTACGTTTAGTAAGCTCTGTAGATTGATTATTTTGACCATAAATGTCACGTAATTCACATAACATAACTCGAATGGATTCATTCTATTTCTTTTATTCAACGAACAATTCACAAGATTTAAGAATGTATCATTCTAATTATTGAACATACATAAAACACTCACGAGAGAATATAGCCAATAGAAAAAATATTTTTCGAAAATAGTAAGACACCAGGCAGGAAACGAACTTGCGTATCTTGGGTTTCGCGCCCTGTGCATTACCACTATGCTACGACTGACATGCTTAATTGCGACAAATTCTAACTATTGCCTCTTTAATACATGCTCATAAGCGCTCTTCAAATTTAGTTACGGTAGGCAATCGATTTTTGAATTCTAAATTAAAGTATTTATTAATTTAATTACTAACCGACGTCACGGATCACTCCAATATTTTCTGTTGTAACTTACTTATTATGGTTGTAATACACTTTAACAATTTGTATAGGTACGTTGTATAATTTTTATTTCAAATCTTTTTATGATGATTCGCCAAACAATACTAAACACAAATAATGTCAATTTTGGTGGGAATCAGAAAAAACTACTGCCATAACGTTTAAAAAATATATAGTACTAATTTGTTAACCCTTTATATTATGCTATTTGTTATTGTATTTCAAAAAACATAAGGTAACGGTTGACATTTGAAATATATTTTCATAGCATCAAACGTGGTGCGGCGGCCTTTCGGTCGTCTCGGCGGCCCCTGCAGGTTCATAAATAATCGCGGACAATCTAGGACGCCCGACTTTGATTGTTCCGAATAAGCGCGAATCAGGCCAAATAAGGTAGTCACCGGGTTATAGTCATATAAACTGGGGGCGGATATTACGTGGTCGTTGCAGGACCGGATTAGTCCAAAACACGCCATGGGAACAACGCGGAGGGAATGTGACAACGATAATCGAATTGAGGCACTGTAGAAAATTGTTGTATGATTAGCTTTACATAATCATATAATACCTCTACATAATTTTGAAAACACTTCTGAGAAAATATATTATAGCCAATAGAAAAAATATTTTTGAAAAAAGTAAGACACCCCCACCCCACCCCGTAGGAATCGAACCTGCATCTCTCGGGTATCACACCCAGGCACATTAAAAAAAAAAGATTTTTTATATTGGTTATCATATATTTTATCAGAAGTGTTTTTAAAATTATGTATGTTCAATAATTAGAATGTTGAATTCTTAAATCTTGTGATTTTTTCGTTGAATAAAAAAAAAGTAGTTAATTAAACATTATTAGCAAGTTCTCAAGTAAGCTACAATAGTAAAACATCTTGGAGTGATCCGTGACGTCGGTTAGTAATGCATATATACCACTATGCTAAATGTTCCATACTTAATAACAAAATGCTCTTATAGTACTCTCTGAAGCGCTTTCCCAATTGAGCTACTATTGGCTATCGGCTTTTGTATTTTAAATCAAAGTAGGTATTACTTTAATTACTAACCGACGTCATGGATCACTCCAAGATATTTAAGTGTTGTAACTTCCTTGAACTTGCTAATAATTTTCAATTAATTACTTTTTTTATTCACAATTAATTTATTTTGACTCTTATTTTCATAACCATTGCAAATTGTTTTGAAAAATGTCTTGTAGGTTGATCTTGTTAATAAAATGACAAGTAATCATGTCATTGAACAAATACTACTTTGGTCTGCGAGTATTATAACATCACTCTGCTCTACGCCAATTTTTAAACATCATGCAGAAATGCAGAAATAAAAACACCATTCGTCCGACATATGTAAATCCGTATCCGGAAATTTGTGCGTACGCAGTTCATCGTGAAATGCTGTATCGGAAATAGACGATCGAAATCATTTGCTTACCTAAATCAACCACTTAAAAACACGTAATAAAATCCACCGGAATACAAGAAAAAGACAGAAGAAAATAGATAGGTGAGTAAATTAGAAATACAATCATAAAGGTTCTTGTATCGAGTCGTACCTATCAAATATGTATCTGACCATGATGACAGCGTTATTATCAAACATTTGATGCAAATCAGTATCAATTAACGTTCTTATTGAATGTAATAAAATTGGAACAGTACAACAGTCTATAATGCTCCACGAATAACATGTTTTTAAACTTTGATGCTATACTGGAATCTATTTTCGGTAAGAAACCTCACGGTAAACTGTGCTACGGTGAAATGTAATACGTACAATAATTTACATGTAACCATGAATCATCGTGAAAAACAGAACTTTAAGAAGAATTTAGATATTTTTTCATAGATCCTTGGATGGTGTATCTACGTAGTTTTATATGGTTTCGTATATTTTTACCACGTTTTTATTAGCTCGTATTATTGTTTGTCCGGTACATTTTTTTTCTTGTATGCCCATGATTTTTATTGGACAATTGATGATTTTTAACTAACTTCCCGACTAACTAGACATTTGAAACTTTTAGAATATATCAGAACACGACGACAATGCATTCTTTTAATACGTTTAGCCATTTTAAGCAGAATTGAATTCATTTTCAGTTAATTCTATTTTGTATGGAAAGTTATTATTGTTGGTTGCTAAGGGGGTCATAGCAACTAAATTATTAATAAATACGTGCATTACTATGGAAATCAATATGAAATGTCAAAATATTCTATAATATTTATTCAGTATTTCTATCAAGTACAATAAAAAGTATTTATTATTACATAGAATTATCAAGTTTATATGATTCAACAGAAAATTTAAAAACGTGGTATATAAAAAGTTCTATTTATCTTGTAATTATTATTCTATATGTTAATATAAACTTCGTGAACTTCCAAAACTTTTAATTTGGTATGTTCGCTTTGTATAATAATTATAAACAAGTTTGAATTTATATTTAAAATTATTCAAAGAAAACAACAGTAAATAAAAATACACTTTGATCAACAATATAAAGACATGTCAGCAATAACTGATAATTAATTGTGTGGTTTACATAACATTTATACGATTACAGCTCTGTTAAAACCGAATATAGCCGAGCTCTATTTATAAAATGCTTCCCTATTTTGAATGCAGATAGCGCATTCGGTGGGCAAGTAAATGTCAATCGATATACCATAATATTTAAGTGAGGGATTGCGTGTTGGCCGAAGCCATTCTCTTGGATACGTGCAGTACAACATTTAGGTTCAAACTCTTGCAATAGAATAGTCGTAGCCAACAAGTTAACTGGAGTCCACAATATTGACTGTGTTAGGGAAAGGTGGTTACCCTCAATCGTTGTGAAATTGGGTTACCTTACTATTTTGTGAACTTATGTTTTGTTTCTTTTATCAAATATCGTAACAGAAGATCATACTGAATAGAATACTTACCTCTACATTATTTTAATTTAATTATGTAGATAGTTTTGTACTTTCATTTATTTTACCACGTTTTTATTAGCTCGTATTCTTGTTTGTCCAGTACAAATTCTTTCTTGTTTGTCCAAGATTTGTATTGGAAGATTGAAGATTTTAGAGAAAGAAGAACTAACTTCCCGACTAGCTAGACATCTGAAACTTTTAGAATATTTCAGAACACGACAAAAGATACATTCTTTTAATACTTTTTGCCATCTTTAAGCAGACTTGAATTCATTTTCAGTTAATTCTGTTTCGTATGGAAAGTTATTTCGGAAAAAAATAGTAAAAAGTAAAACACTATTATTGGTTGCTAAGAGGGTCCTAGCAACTAAATTATACGTGTGTTTCTATGAAAATCAAAATGACATTGCAGTATTCTATATTTATTCAGTATTTCTATCAAGTACAAAAAAAGTATTTATTAATACATAGAATTGTCAAGTTTATAATATGATTCAAGCGAAAATTTAAAAACGTGGTACGAGGGTGGGTCAATAAGTCCTTAGAAAAGCCGACAGGTGGCGCGACTAGTACTGTAAGCGGTTTGTTTTCATGCAGCGGCACTACCGATTCAGTATGCTGCGAAGTTTCAATCAGATTGGTCGGGTTGTTGTGTGTTTCTCGTACATTTAAAAAAAAATTGCTTGTGGAAAATGGAAAAATGGAAAATGGAGAAAATTGAGTTTAGAGCTGTTATTAAACATTTTAATATAAAAGGGTTAACAGCAAAGGAAATAAAAAATGAGTTGGATTTAGTTCACGGCATATCTGCTCCTTCACTTGCAACTATTTATAACTGGTTAAATGAATTTAAACGTGGTCGTACATCAACAAAGGATGAACCACGCTCAGGACGTCCTGTAGAGGTGACTACACCAGAAATGATCAATAAAATCCACGATATGGTGTTAAGTGACCGAAGATTAAAGTTGAGTGGGATAATTGAGGTTACAGGGATCTCAAAAGGTAGCGTCATTTCTATTTTACATGACAAATTGGGCATGAAAAATATTTCTGCAAGATGGGTGCCGCGTTTGCTCACAGTCGACAATAAACGCAATAGGGTGGTGGCCTCTAAAGCCCTGTTGTCGCTCATGCAACGCAATCCGGATGATTTTTTTCGTCGCTTTGTGACTGTAGATGAAACATAGATACACCACTATACTCCCGAGACGAAAAAACAGTCAAAGCAGTGGATTGCGAAGGCAAACCATGTCCAAAGAAGGCGAAAACCGTAAAATCAGCTGGTAAGGTTATGTCTACTGTATTTTGGGATGCACGTGAAATTATTTTCGTTGACTATTTGGAAAAAGGAAAAAAAATAACAGGGGATTATTATGCATCTTTATTGGACCAGCTAAAAAACAAAATTGAAGAAAAACGGCCTCATTTAAACAGGAAAAAAATCCTCTTTCATCAGGACAATGCCCGTGTTCACACATGTTTACGATCAATGGCTAAAATTGAAGAATTGAAGTTCGAATTGGTCGACCACCCACCGTATTCGCCAGATTTAGCCCCCAGTGACTTTTTCCTTTTCCCAAACTTAAAAAAATGGCTAAGTGGACAACGTTTTTTTTCAAATGAAGAAGTCATCGATCGGACAAATGCTTATTTTGAGGACCTTCTGAAAACTTATTTTTCTGACGGTTTAAAAAATATTGAGAAACGTCTAACCAAGTGTATTGAGCTCCAAGGAGATTATGTTGAGAAATAAAAAAAAAATACAAAAATAAAAACTGTTTTAATGCTTTTTTCTAAGGAATTATTGACCCACCCTCGTATATAAAAAGTTATTTTTATCTTGTAATTATTTTATATTTGATTAATTTTATTTTATAGATGTAGATGTTATGTTATGATTTTATTTAAATTCAAAATGCAATTATTTAGACAAAGTAAATATTACAAATTATCAGTTTATTATTATTACAATATTACACGGAAAAAATAACATTATTCAAATGAGATTAAACATACCTACGAATAAATGAAATAAAATTGGACCTTGAACGAAAGAGTTAAATCAATTTGGTTGAACACAGCAAAGCTATTATAGGCTGTAGTGCAGCGCATGGTTAGAATATGAAAACATATTGATGATATGTGTTTTTTTGTAAAACCGTGAATCCTTGTTTCATTTGAATTGTGTTTATATGCGACTTGCTTGTTTATTTTCTGGTTCAAATCGTAATGCATGTGCGATTCTTCGCGCATTTTATTCATCTGTGCTGCGCCCAGTGTTCCGTCGTCCAGTTGTCATGGTATTCAGTCAGCTTCGTCTAATCAGCGGTGCCAAATCATCCCATTCTTCACTAGGTTTTATCAATATCAAATTAGTTTTTCACCCAGAGGAAACAACAAGAGATGGATATTTAAGCCTGGCAAGCTTCTTATATATTGTATAGAGTATGGTAGGTAAATAATTGATTCCGGAGTCCTAAATAAGATAAATAATTCGAGTGTGTCAGCATGTCCTCCCATAAATGTATTCTTGACTCTGAGGAATCTCAACTCACATATATAGATTGAAAAAAAATGCGATAACATGTCTTACCACTATATGGAAGGATCTGGGAATTGTAATTAGAACGAAAATTATGCTTTTGCAAACATTAGTCTTCTCCATATTTTTGTACGGTGTTAAGTCATGAACCCTGAGAGCAATAGAATGGAAGGCAAATTGCCTTCGAAATATAGTGTTAACGCCCAATGTTTCGTATTTCTTGACCAGTACTAACCAGTCAATCATCCATGATACTACAGATCAAGGAACGGTTCTCGACAAAATTTTTGAGACGCTTTCTGCAGTTTTTTGGAGATATTGTTTAGTGCGGACCAGATAGACTAGTAATTTTAGGTAGCATCTAAGGTGGGTGAAGCAGAGGAATATAGAAATCGGTACGCTGGTGCGACCAAGTGAAGGAGCTTACTGTTGGCAGCCTTTTCACCGTGTCATGAGAGAAGCAGAGGATAAAGAAGGGTGTAAAGTCTTGGTCGCTCTAAAGATGACAGAATTTTAAGGTGGTCACGATTCTTAGCCACGAGATAACGATCAACAAGAGAGAAATAACATAGACCTATACATGAACAAACGGTAGCTTGGTAGCGCGAGATTGTAAAATCGATCCCAAGCACGACTGAAAAAATACAGTTTGTTTGATCTAGTATAAGAACCAATATGTTGGGTGTAGGGATTGCAATACCGGTATTTCAAAACCGGTATTACAGTATTTATCAATACCGAAATACCGGTTTTAAAAATCCAAAATACTGGAATTTTTGGTCTTAAGAAAGCACACTCGTTTACTATTTGTTTTTGAAAATGCATTATAAGTTATGTGCTGCTAAAATACAAATATATTGAGTGAATCCAACAGAGGTGAAAAAATAAGTAATTGTTCTGATGAATTAATTATCATAATATTATTTCGAAATAGAAAACATCCGTGACAAAAATATATTATTTATTCTATAATTATTGATGACTGTAAAAGCGTTGAATTTAAGAAGCTCTCCCTGCAGCTAGACTTATTTGCATTTGAACTTTGAGAGCTTTAGTTAAAATTATCAATATATTCAAATTATTTGTAAAAAATCACTAGTTCCACAATAACGATCAATACATATTTTTAAATTTCAACATAATAAATGTAGGTATGTAGGTTTTTGCTATAAAATAATATTTTAAAAAGATTTTAATAGCTATATTTATTGATAAGCATCTACTTCTGTTTTTTAATGTTTAATAAATACCGAAAAACCGGTATTGACATTTTCATTCGGTATTGCAATCCCTAGTTGGGCGAATGGTTGACAAAAATTTATCGTAAATAATCGTCTAGTCAAATAACCTGTAATAGGAGTGAACATGCTAATTAATTTGTTTTGTTATATATAAAAGATATGAACTCGATTGTAATAATATTATATCAATTTTATTACTTCTTAATAAATATGCATATTCAATCCGCAATGATCTGGAATACTAGGGCAATAAAAAATCAAGTTTTCAAAAATGAATCAAGCAATGGCTGACGATCACTGGTAAAAAGACTATAAATATATAATTAGAACGAAAAATGACATCAACAAAAGCCAGGTGCAATGACCTTTTGCATAACATTTTTTTATAGCTAATCGTATGATTGTTTCCAATGTGATATATATTATAAAATCAATTTCTATACCCAAATCATTAGATCGTATGGTAGCAAGATTTAAAAGACAGCGTATTATAAATATGTACAGAAACAAACCCAAACTAATAAGTACAATTTGAGGTGCGATAATCTATGACGTCGTGTTTTCATTAACACAATCACCGCATATTTTTTTAATTACCACATTTAAATAACACGCTAATAGCATCTAATGGCCGTTTAACGGGGACACGGCAGCCGTGTCGTCCGCGTCGAAGGAGTTTTAACCAAATAACCCCAAGGACTATTTCAATATTCGATGCATGGCAGAGTTCTTTCACGGATATCTTATGTAAGGAATCTTGGAATTAAATTTGACAATAAACTGTTGTTTGAAGAGGCGGTACAAATATTAGGCTTCGTCTTAAGTATTTCCCGGGTTTTTGAGATATTTAAAAAAAAATCTTTATAATTCCTCAGATAGAAGCCGGTTTGAGAGTGGGTCAATTGTTTAGGCACCGCATCAGTAGAAGTACGATCTTATGGTAGAGCAAGTTCAAAAGAAATACTTGAGACTCCGTAATTGAAGCTGTATGGATACTATCATTTTTTTTGCATTCCGCCTTCCTGGTCCGTTGTAACTTTTGTCTGTTATGTCGGTGAATGAAAGAAAGTCCACCAGGGTAGGCATGCAAAATGCAGATTTCAACGATATAATAGTCTCAATGGTTTTAGATTTATCCGCACTCACACCAATAGGGCGGAGTTAATCCATATTTACATAATATGGACATCTGGTATGTCCGCAGTGTATTTAGTTGGGACTCGTAAAGTATGCCCCGCCAGTCACTGGGCTAAACTTTTTGAGTTCATAGTTCTTTGAGCTAGTTTTTTTTCTGCTATTTAGAAAAGTTGTATTAATTTTAACCGACATATAGGCGTAAAGCTCATGACCACAGTGACGCTGAAGTGAAGAGTTTTTCAAAACTGTTTACAAACCAATTTCCAATAGTATAAAATGTTATTTTTTGTAATATTATGTACTTCTACAAAATTTCTTATTTATCTACGATTGCCTTATTCTGGCGGAGGTTGGTAATCATCAAAACTGTATACGAGTAGTACTAAATAGTGATTATTTTTGATGATGGGATATTTGAAGAATTTAGTTTCATCCAGTTATTGGTATTTTTATGATTGACACACTCCTGTGATGTTACAATTAATAATAATATTATATCGATAATTATTACATATAAACGTAACATTTTTTTTAAGCAAAAGTTGTGTACTTTGGATCCATGGTAACTAAAGATAACCGTATCTGTAATAAAGCAAAGAATCTTGGCATTAAAAAGGTATAACCCAAATAACTTATTTACAAGACACCATTCCAATCAGTTAATACAATATAGATTGCTGGACAGTAACACATGCAAGTGAGAATGCGTCAGCTGTTTTCAACAGAAAAATCGTGAAAAGAATCTACAGTCTAAATAGCTTATTATCAAAATTTTCTCATTCAGAGCAGCATATTATAATATGTATTAGACGATTTCAATAGACAGTACGCATGAATAACAAAGTAGGTCATTTTTTTGCGAATGGTGTACCTATAAGGTAAAAAAGAGTTACTTAGTTTTAAGGTCTGTTGATGTTGGAAGTTGGAATCTAATATTATTCAAGTGGGACGGAATATGGCCGACGGACTGTGAAGCCAAAGATGATTGTGATATTATATAGGTATTATTCATCCATTGAAAACTATATCACTTCGTATTTCAGGAACAAATACTTACGCATAAGTAATTATATTGTTTAAATGTACATTGACCTAATATTATTATTGTAGTATATATATATATATATATATATATATATCACAACCCATAATAAAACATTGTTCACTTTATGTATCTTGGAAGCCACAGACCAAACGAAACTTAAACTTTGAGAATCAATATTGAAATTCAAGTTTCAGTATTCAATATTAATCATTGTAAATTGTGATGTATAATTCAATAACTCAATACAAATTTAGGAGAAGTAATTATTGGAAAACAAGATATTCAGCAATAAATTAACCTTTTTAATGGTAAGCGATCAGTTAAAAATATTTATTTAATTTGGAATAGTCTCGGAAAACTTTGAAAATAATTACAAGATAAAAAGAACTTTTTATATACAACGTTTTTAAATTTTCTGTTGAATTATTATGCTTTAACTTGTACTTGATATGAAGTAAATAAAAAACAAACAAATATAGAATACTGAAATGTCATTTTGACATTTCATCTTGATTTCCATAGTAACGCACGTATATATTAATAATTTAGTTGCTAGGACCACCCCATTAGCAACCAATAATAGTCTTTTACTTTTGACGGATTTTTCTGAAATAACTTTCCATACAAAACAGAATTAACTGAAAATGAATTCAATTCTGCTTAAAGATGGCTAAAAGTATTAAAATAATGCATTGGCATCGTGTTCTGATATATTCCAAAAGTTTAAAATGTCTAGCTAGTCGGGAAGTTAGTTAAAAATCGATTACAAGATTTGTACTGGACAAACAACCACCGAACAAACAAGAATACGAGCTAATAAAAACGCTGTAAAATAGTAGAACTGAATGGAACTTGCGAAACTAATCTATACAAAAGGCGGCTATCGACTGTAGTTTATCATATTTATGTATTGGGGAGGTTAATTGTGGTAAGTGCTATGTTTTAACAGCCCCTCTCTTGGCTGTTGGAGCGATATACACACTTTTGACAGTTTAGAAGGTTAACTTATTGTAACAATTATAATACCTCAATACATAAATATGATACACTACCATCGATTGCCGCCTTGTGTATAAAATAGACTTCTTTAAATCACATCAATCTTTCTGAGTAAATTCTAAATTTTGTACAAGTATATATATTAATTATTTTCATGTCTTAAAATAAATGATTTTAAAATTAGTGCATTTCAATTCAATTTCATTCATTCAGTCATTCACCATGCTTACAGAGCTATAAAGAAAATCAATACAACATATTTCAAGATTTATCTAGACAATACTTGTACATTGATAATTTAAAGAAGTTGAGTGATTGTGTGTATTTTTAAATTGATTGCAGTTTTTGACAGATGCAGGAAATAACTGTTTTCATTTACAATCTGAATTTACTTGCAGCTGATTTAATCATTGTCACGGCAGTCAAATAAGCAGGCACGATATACCACGAGGCAAATGTAGTAGCTTCATAAAAAAACTATTTTATTAAAATGACGCGTATTTTTTTTTCAATCTGAATGCAAAAAGTATATAATAAAAATAATCATCAGAACAGCTAATTTATTGCTATTTATAATCATTTGTAAAATTTCAGTAATGGAGCCTCCAAACCTATCAGTTACTTCGAAAATCACGCACCTAAAACCACCACTATATTTTAGTACTTAAATCTAAAGCCTTAAGTCTTATCCAGATACTTAGAGTAGCACAACGTGGTATGGAGAGGTGTATGCTGGGCATAACGCGAAAGGACAAAAAAAGAAATGAGTGGATAATGAAGCAGACAAGGGTTTGCGATGTAATAGAGTTCATTAAAAGCCTCAAATGGAGATGGGCTGGACACATAGCTCGAAGAAGAGACAATCCTTGGATAAATTTAGTCATCCAGTGGTAACCAAGAGGTACAAAACGTCCGGAAGGTAGACCTAGAGGCCGCTGGATCGATGAAATGATAAAGTTCTGCGGAAGTACGTGGCAGCGCAACGCACAGGACTGAGAGAAGTGGAAGCAGCTTTAACAGGCCTTCATCCTGCAGTGGATATATTCAGGCTGATGATAATGATCATGGAGTCTTTTTAATATACACTTTTATCTATTTAGGTTTATTTTTTCGTTAATGTCTTTGAGTTCACTATAGCTGTTGGTTAATATAAGTTTAATGGAATATTATGGTAACAAAATTCATTGTGTGTTTATGTCTTATGAATAAATGCATGTGTTTATAATGTGGAAAAGCTATTTAGTATTCCGGTTCCTCTACAATAATTATTTGTGAATAATATTCCTCAAGTAAAACATTCATCGGGATTTGTTGGGATTCCTTGAATTGTAGTAGGTACATTGATGAAAACAATAGATTTTCCCGGGCACTTGGCAGCGTTCCATTAAAAACAATGGGTGGCGATAGCACACCAACAGCCGTGGAAGCGGATGTAAGAAATATTTGAAGAATTCTTTGAAACTTCTTAACATTGTTTTCTTATACAAC
Source organism: Rhyacophila brunnea (assembly GCF_057557595.1). NCBI lineage: Eukaryota > Metazoa > Arthropoda > Insecta > Trichoptera > Rhyacophilidae > Rhyacophila > Rhyacophila brunnea. Next base: position 29,703,738 of record NW_028233350.1, read on the forward strand.
GATTAGGAGTCATACTTTTCCGATTGCCGATTGGAAGGAATTATGCGTACAACTATGTACCTATTGAATTATATTTTAGTCAACAAGTCGTTAAATTTAAATGGAGAAAAATATATTTTAAAAACTATTTTAGAGATATTTTGAAAGATATTCTAGTCACTAGTGTATTATAAATTCATTATCATAGTATATTATTAATATTTTATCATCATTGTCAGCCAGGGTCGTTTCACTGCTGGATGAAGGTCTCCCCTAGCTCCCTCCACTCTTATCGGCACCTAGTTATTTACTACCATGTGCATCCACCGAACTTTATGACTTTGTATATCCAGTGTGCTTTAGGGCGTCCCTGTGGCTGTTTAGTGCCTCATGGATACCACTGTATAAGAGGGCTCGCACATCAAAACTCGCCGCATGCGTCTTATGACAAATTCGTCGATGTGACGTCATCGTAAACCAAGAAACAAACGTTATCAAATGGAGCTTCGCAGATTGGCCGATGCAACTGCGACGCTTGAAAAAAATATGCCGCTGTCGCATGCGTCGAGTTGCGTTTGCTAGAGCCTGCATGTCGATATCGACAAATATTGACTCCGCGCATGCGCACAGCCGCACAATCGGCCATTTCTCTCCGGACTGTCACCGCGTTTGACGTTTCTCCATACATCGACAAAAATGGCAGACGAGAGAATTCTGCTGCGATAAAGGATACTCTGTGTATCGATATATGCCTAATTGACAGATGAATCCAATATTTTTGCCTTCTACTTAAATGTCTGCGGTACCAATACATAATAACCGCTATTTCCGCGTTTAATGACATATTTGCACAATGCGTTGTCTAGCTAGAGTATATTATTTTGACGTTTCGGGGTACGCGCGAATGCGGCAGCGGTGATGCGCGGCGAATGTCGATGTCGCTAGGCAGATGTGCGAGGTTGTATCATGCAACATTCGCCGGCGGGTCTCGGAAGTTTTGATTTATGGCTGTCAGGCACAGAAGGCAAGTTGTGATGTGCGAGCCGGCTAACGGCATTTAACCAGCGCTGAGCGACATGTTTAACGATCTCTAACACATCGTATACTCTTATTTGCTTCTTTATACATTGGTTTATTTTGTGATCTTTATGCGTTACGCCCAACATCCATCTTTCCGTGCCACGTTGCGCTGCACAATTTTTGGATTTCTCTTACATTAAGAGGCCACATGCATACTTGATTATGTTTCAATATTTATGTTATGATAATATCCCGAGGTCCGGACTCGTGGGACAGGAGCGACTTACACGAAGCTTACTTATCATACGGAGATTATGATTGATAATAGTAGGTATTTAGACTCAGCCATTAATCAACTATGACCCGCTAATTATAGTATACATGAATATTCGGTAAATTTATTAAATAAAATTTATTAAATAAAAAAATTATTATATTAAATAAAAAACAATGGTTGATGAAGTTTGCTATTGAGAAATCTGCTGACCTCCGCATTATTGCACTTGACGTCAAGCGTGTAGAATATGCTGACTGTAGATACGACTATTGTGCGATAGTTTAAATGATTTACTAATTATTACAATGTTGACATAATGCTGAGAAGGCCCGAAGTCATTGACCACTATAATTATACTAACTGTCGGTTGTTTGGTTTATTATTATTTTTTGTTGAATCGTATAATAATAATAATCGTTAATCTTGGTGGACGCTGTAATTATACGAATTTGTATAAATAAATAAATAAATATTGCAATCACACACTGTAAAACAGATAAATTTTGTATTATGAGAAATGTATAATACCTATATTCAATTGAGCGGAAGAAAATATTATTATCTATTATTCAATATTGAGATCTAATATTTCAAAACTATTGTATAATTTTGTATGGTATATTTTTTCAAATATCACATTTTATCTGTGCAAATTATGAAATAACATAAAAAATGTTTAATTGAGAGGTCTAAAATAAATAATAGGTGTGAATATGTTTTTATACAGCTCGTACTATAACAAAAAGTGAAAAAATATGTGTTGATAAACTCAACTTGAATGATAAAATTGACAAAATTTCATTTGCAATTCACTTTTGTATTTTTAAATTAATAAAACCCTCAGGAAATTGAATTCAATCGGACCACAACAGATGGAAGTCGTTTCCTCGAATTGTCGCCTCGCCGCTTTTCACCTCACTAATTTGATTGGACCACGCGTTGGCTTAATTCCTAGTTAGCGCGCAAGGTTTCTAGTCAGGGTCGTCAAGTTTGGTAATCTCCCTGTTTCGGGGGCTTTCGAACAACTGAGGAACTACGAGTAACGAAGAGTTGTTCTTTGAATAAAATTATTATTAGTAGGCACTTAAAGCCACGCCGGGTGAGGTAAAAACTTTGATTCGTTGTAATAACATATTTTGAAGTGGCAAAGACTGCCTGATTGAAACGAAAAGAATATCAATGCACACTCGGATAGTGCTACACTGTTATTAAATTAAAATTAATTTATCATAATGAGCGAACCATAAGCCGTATCCACATTGGCAATAAGTTGCTGGCAACCTCATTAAATTTCGATTAAAATAATTTTTGGTCAAACAAATTTTGATAATTATCGTGAGATTTAATGAGGTTGCCAGCAACTTGTTGCCTGTGTGGCCACGGCATTACTGAGTATAAGGGCTTGCGCAGACAGAGCGCGGTCAGGCGGTCTGCGTTCCGCGTTCGGAGTTCGGCGTTCTTTGTACTGTATGGACTTCATACTGTATGGGTACACAGCCGGTGGTCAGACCGCGCCGGTCAATTGGAACGCTGGAGTTCTGGAGTTCTATGCCCGGAATTACAAAGAACGCCGTACCTCCGCTGAGCAGTCACACACATAGAGCGAAACCACACGGGGGAGTGAGTACGCAACAGCGGTGCTTTCTCACTTCCACTCGCAGTCGGAATATAGCGGTCAAGCATTATGCAGCGCTTGTGTCAGTACAACGTTTGTAAACAAATGGAACGCTTATTGTTGACCGACACCTGTCTGCTGTCCCTGAACGTTAACGGTCAACGGTCGGTTGAACGCAGAACTCCGACCGCTCTCTGTCTGCGCAAGCCCTTAGTTTAAGACGCTTAGAACATAACATGAGAAATATAAAAAGAGCAGTAACATTATTAAAATTTTATAATACGTATGTAATATTATAATATATAAAACCAATTTTGAAAAAAAAAACAGTATATTGATAAATATTTTAAATAATTAAAATGTAGAAAAAAGTAGGTACACTGAGTGTCATAATATACCCGATTATAAAAGTTTATTAAACAAAATCCACCTAAACTCACCTCACGAAGAGACGCTTTACGTGGCTGGGACACGTGTTCCGGATGCCGCCAAGGAGTGCGACACTTCGTACCCTTGTGACACAGCCTTAAGGGTTCCGTCGCCGTGGCCGGCCCTCCCTCACCCTGCAGCGGTGCTACAAAAGTGACATACGTGCTGCAGGTCTGACATGGCGGGAGACGCAAGAGTTGGCGATGGACCGAAGGAAGTGGCGCGAACTTGTGCTTGCCTTATGCCCCAATGCTGGGTCGTGACGGTGGGAGAAAAAGAAGAAACTCACTTCATGTTAGTGGAATATATTGCAAATTAATTGAGCACAGCTATTATTGCCGTCCCCATTAGTATCACTAATTACAGTTTATAGATGTGCACCTCGAGAAAAGAAACAACAGCTGATGGTTCCAACTATTATTTCGAGTGGACGCTTTATTTTAAATAGGGAATATACTAGTTACCTATCATCATACTTGTATAGTAGACAGGCTGCAATTCGTTTAAAATTTATTCTTGTTATTCATCCAAAAACATTCATTACAGAAACGGAATATTTTTAATGTGTTTTGGTAAAGTATATACATTTTTGAATCCACAATAGGTACCTACTGGTAATTTTTACGCAAATTTTATACTTAATTTATTTTTTTAAATATATTATGCCAGCTGTATGTTACGCTAACAAAATGATCAGGAAATGCAGAAACGCGACAGCTAAATCTTATAAAAAAGTAGGTACCATGAAAGAGTATTAAAAGATTAATATCTCATTAGTTAACTCCATTAATGATTTTTCTTCAAATTGACGATTTACACCTCTTGAGTGTAGTATTTTTATTGTTTATAAAGAATAATGATCTATTATTAGGTTTTGACGATTGATTATAACATGCTATCGAGTGTATTGTTATTAATAAGATAGGGTTTTTACTAATTAGGTTTTTCACTGATTCATAATTCATAATTTTTTTATTGTATTTTTTATGACCTTTGACTTGATAGGTAGGTAATGGAGTATTTGCCTACTTTATTGTATTGATTTATTATATAAGCTAGAGTTAAGAGTGTTCGTTGTCAGTGTGTGTTTACCTTTGGTGACTGTACACGGCGCCTGAAGATGCCGAAAAACGAAACCCGGGTCGCAAAAAACGACTTAAATGGAATAGTATAGAGCTTGAATCCATTAGAATCTATATCCATCTGTATGATACACAGCGTTTTGCCAGCATAAACTCACAAATTTTGTTAGATTCCAACTGAAATGATCTCTTTAAAATGCGATTATAGTTAATGAGTTAAATCTGACATATTTTGTGTTTATATTTGAGACAGTGGAGTAATTTCATTATATTTATAGATTTCGATTATATTTTGCATTGCAATTTCTATGCTCATGAAATGAGTGAAAGAATAAATGAATTTTCACTATTCGTGCCAATTATATAAAACTATCTTACATATTCTTCTTTTTATCAGTAGGCACGCGTTATGTGAAGTTGCATACAATTAGCCAGGTTTGAGAATAAATTGTTTCAAAACTGTTTATTCAATTTTCATGGAAGCCGGTTCTCGCACGCTGAGGGAAATAAAATTATTCATAAATCTCTCCGACGAAAAAGGCGACATTGTTGATCTTTTGAAAGGACGAAAAGGACGTAGATATAGATCAACCGCTTCGTTTGTAAGCCAACTTATCTCCTGGCTATAATTGAATTTGGTCTCTAACACAGCTCCCTGGCTTGCAGCGCGTTCCTATACAATTAAGGCGGACGCAACAGTTTCAACTGAGGCGAAATTCGTTTGCCTAGATTATCATCCAAGGCGCATCGCCGTTGATTTGTTTCAAAAATGGAACACTGACAATTCCAATTTTAAATTTTAGCGAGAGGTATTTGTTAAATTAATTAAATTTGCACTAAGCTCAAGTGTTGCATAAATATCAAAACAGTGGACTCCGTGTTTTTGGCATTCTATTCCAATTTAATTTAAAAGCAGATAGTAACACAACAAGCTGTCATTTTTTTATAAACTAAACTAAACAATATTTTACACAATATCTATTTACAAAACATATATAATATAATAGATAAAAGTATATTAAATTCTTACCATTTAACCTTAAGTACCCTCTTTTTTTTTGTAAAACTCTTCGTGCAAAAACGTCTGAGAGCTATAAAAAGAGTTATTTATAACCCTCGTAAGTTAACTTAAATAGCGATTGAAAGTAAACGATTTTCATTGGATTTTGTGACTGAAGTAAATATACGACTTTTTAGAATATTCTCTATCTTTTAAATTGGTTTCAATTGATTATATATTTATATATTTTAATCTATTTCATTTATCGGTTGTTAACATTACACATAATATGGTTACATGTAGAGTTGGGGTTCGGGAATTTCCCGACGGAAATTCTCGACATATTTTCGAGATTTTTCATCCCGAATCTCGAGAATTGAAATTTTTAACATTTCGGGAAATCCCAGATCTCGAGAATCTTTTCTCGGGATTCGGGATTTCTTTATTATCAAATATTAATTGAAAAAACGATTTTCTATATGAAAAAAGTGAACAGAAAACACAAAACGTTCAAAGACTGATCGGAGCATTTAACACAATTAAGCCAACGTCAAGGGAATTTTGTGTCTCATAAGCGTACGCGATTGTCATACGCAGTGATTGACAGTCTGTGTTTTTTGAAATTCCATTTTAATAAGTAATGTTTTTAAATATTTTTGTTTTCCTACTTCTATTTTGTTTGTCTTCTTATATAATATAAAAAAATCATATTTTTTTTGAATTTGTCTGTTTTTACACTGATTTTAGGATTTTCACATGTTTTTTTTTTAAATTTTCCGTTATCTCAAGAATTCCTGAGAATTCTTTTCTGGAAATCCCGAATCTCGAGAATTCAAAATTTCATCATTTCGGGAAATCCCGAATCTCGAGATTGAGATTTTCTCAGGAAATACTCAACTCTGCTCGGAATACGATTATAGTAATTTACTGAAAAATAAATGTGAGTTGGATCCATCGGCAGATTTTGAATTAGCAATCGTTTGACCTCTTCTTTTTACAGGTGTGCTTAAACTGGGATCGGTGAATTTTCATTACCTTCTATATACCTAGTTGCAGCTTCACGGTCGAAAATCTGATTCGACGCCAAACTGTCAGTATATGAGTATAAAAGATGTCAAAAATTAAACTGATAATTCATTAGTCCAGTATTTTATATTAGCTAGTTACGACATGTATTTATGTTGTTATATACGGCGGTTGTGCTCAAATAGATGGAGAATGGACATAGATTACGAGTGGTGATAGTGTTAATGTAACACGCCTTGTGAACTATCTGGTTGTATTTTTTTTAAATCCATTACCCCAGGCCATTGGTAAATTGTATTAATTTTATAATTTCTACAGTTTATGTAACTGCCTTGTTTTTTTTGCTATTAGATTCATTTTATCCAAAGATTCTGTATAAAAACTTTCTTATATTATCGAGATATGACGAATTACGCAGATATTATAGTTATTAATGCTAATACTTATGCTCTTAGCTTTAAGTAATTTCTCGTACCAGATAATATATTTGTAGCAAGCCTGATCTTGTGATTTCGTATTTGATTTCATTTGTGTTACTAGTTTAATATAGATTTTGAAAATATTAAATCCATCACTATTATTTAGATGCAAAATTGGTTCAGACAGTACATAAGTAATTAACAAAAATAAAACGTCAGCAACATGGCACCATTTAAGAAAAATTTAAATACAATACTGCATAATATATATTTTTGTATAATTACAAATTAACGCATATCAAAAACGATTTAGAGTGTTCGACAGTAAAGTTTCTGTCTATTATTTATAATCCTCTTTAGTTTTATCTTTCGTTTGCTTAGTGCAGTGGTTAGGGAATATTTTTATGTGTCACCCAAAATATATTTGTATAAGTATAATACTACTTCCTAACCTCCTATAGACTTTAATACAAATTATAAGGCCAAAATAATTTTTCTATATTTCCCTTATATTAAGAGCATACATAAGTGAAACGGAAAATAATTTTCAACAATAGGTGGAACAAAATTTCACACTCGTCGGCCGTCGCCAATCGGAGAGCGGTGGTAGAGCTGTGAACAAGTCATTTTGTTTTGTGATGGTGTCGGAGGAATATATTCTTATATCGTGTAAAGATGACTAAAAACGTTACGCATGTACCGAAAAAAAACATGTCAATTAATATATTATTATTATTATTATTATTATTATTACTAATATAACAATACACATAACATTAAATGGAGGCATTTTGAATTTTTATGACAAATTATATTTTGTTCGGCACGCGTTATTTGCACAATCCGCGCGTCGCATAGTCACGATCTTTTTAGACCATGCCTCAGCTGAAGTATAGCCTTAAGGGTTAGACATATCTCAGGATGAAGAGTTACCTATAACGCCGAACATAATATGGGTACCTAATAAGAAGAGAGATATTAATAAAAAAGATTAAAAATCTGAAAAAGTTTGTTAAAAATATATTCACTGCAGGTTTTGGAAAAATTCTGTTCAATTACAATATTGTTCCCCGATCTCTGATTTTGTGTGTTGGCAAATCAGCATTAATCCTCGATAAGTTATATAAATATACAGTTAATTCTCGTTAATACTTTTTAATTAAAAACAACAAAAAAATCCACGCGTGACAAACCATCCTGAACCAACAATCGCCACCGTTATCGTCACCAATGTTGTGAACCCTCAAAGAGATTTAGCCGTTACAACAACATTGTAGTCCAGATTTTATAACGACAACAAAAATGGCGCTCGTGTCTCGAACAAAGCCGGCGTTATTTGACATTATTACGCGATGATAAACAACAAAACAATGGGTACAAATAGTTTCACCCGAGAATTCCGATCTCCCAAATATTTACAGTGAGGCGAAGGTCGAGGATGAAACAAAAAATCAAAGTAATGACCTCATAAGTAAACGCAAGAAAACCAGCATAGTTTGATCACATAATACGGCCTTCTGATATCCAGATTTTGGGAAAGCACGGTATTGGCTAAATAAGTAATGACTTTCTCAAAAGTCTCAAACTAATTTTAGCACTCAATTCCTGCTCAGAACAGCGGTAGACTAGGAAAAAGAGAAGAAACATTTTAACTTCAGGCTTGTTGCATTATTTGTTATTACAAAATAAGCATATTTTTAACTATTTAAAGTATACTTAATGCTTTACAATATTATTTACTTTAACTATCTTAATCAAAGAGTTTAGGAGTAATAACGGAATTATATGACTGTATTGTAATAAAACTGTATGATATTAATTCCAAAATAATCTTAGTTTGGTTACATTAGTATTTTGGTAATGGGTACATTTTTTTTTATCTCTCATTCTCTTATTGAAGCTCCATATTAAAAGAATTAGGTTTTATTTATTAAAGTCGTGTATTAATATATTTTTAATTATATTATGAAATTTTTTTAATACTGCTGGAATTATTACGTGGATTGGAATCTAGTGAGTAGACATTTGCTCGCTGTTGACATTTGGGTGTATATTGACGATGGGGGTTTTCAGGAAAAAGACCCTTATTATGTCAACACCTACCTGTTCAGGTTCCTTATCAGTGGGTTTTGCAAGAACCGCTTTAAGACGATAAATAATGGGCATGGATTATCGAATATATTATTATTTTGTAATAATTACTATACGAAAAGAGTACAATAGTATCTCATTAATCTTTTGTAGGTCAAGAGACATTTTGTTATAAATATATTCTTAGTAAAATCTTTAACTTATTATAAACCATTAAATTTAATAATAGTCATACATATATATTATTTTCTTTTATTTTGATAACTGTCAATTCATGGTGGAACTGTCTTGTAATGTTGTTTAATTTAATAAAACGCAATTAAAAAAAAATAAAAATAAAAGTGGAATAAGTACTACAAAAAAATGCGTTTTATTAAATTAAACAACAATACATATGTTATACCTCCCCGTTTATTTGAGATAGTTTTGAATTAAGTAAAATAATTATAAAATGTACAAAATAATTGTTACAAGTCTTTAGTAATTTTTATTAACTTATGATAATTACGTAATGATAATGTGTACGTAGTTTTGTGTTGTTATATTTTGTGTTTGATTAATCCAAACATTTGAATTTTAATAATTTGTGCCTCTTTTCAAGATTCAAATACTTCGCTAACAAAAAACATAAGTTTTTCACTAATTATACATTGACCAAAACCACATATATTTGAGAAAAAAACAGAAATTTAAAGTCAATTATAAATCTACTATATTACATCTAGCGTGTTGTATATTTTTTTTTTTGTAGAAAACTACTCAAGTACCTAGATTTTGTACCTGAATCATCATATCTTTCAGAGATAATTCACCTTTTGAGCCTATTCACGACCGAAATCTGAAATTGCTATAAACAAAAAACCGAAAGTTTATAGATATCATGCGGTTAAAAAATCATAAATTGCGTTTTCCATGAAGGGTTTTGCGGATATACGATACAATGGCTCAGGTACAGACAGGTATGAAAAATAGACACGGCAATATAACAGAGCAAACACTGTCAGTAATGATAACTATCAAAAATAAACAATATGTATTTAATTAGCCCACTGGTAGCGCACCTTACTTATTAATTGGCAGGTACCACTATAACTCAGTTTCTCAGTTACATTTTTTGGTTGTATCATGCATAATGTGGTTCAAATAACATTTAGTGCCAATCCTGGTCCCTTCAGCATGGTGTATACTTAGCCCGAGCACAATCTACCCCTGTTACTAAAATCACAGTGCTATGATGCCGTCATCAATTGCTGGTGAAAGCGCGAGAAAAGTCATCGATTTAAACAGGAATTCGAAAACTTTTTACCGGAAATTGTTTTCTGACACCCTCTGACATGCTCAAGTATGTATATATTTTCCGCTTCATAATTAACAGATACGATCATTTATCGAAGAATACAATATATATTATATCATTATCACCTCTGTTATCATCTTAGCTACTTTCGATTAACTGCTGGGCCCAAATGAAAACCTCTCCTTACAGGGTCCATTTACTGTCCTAAGTATTTCATTTGAATGCAGTTCTGTTTATATATGTTTATAACTTATTTATATGATTGATCCACATGTCTCTTGATCGATCTTTATGTACTTTAGTATCTTGTGGATATCACTGGATGGGTTTTCATAAATATATTCAAGAATCACATAAGAACCCAAGAACATAAGGACCCATTTCTACTTAGAGATCTTAACTACTCATATTATATCTATGACGTTTGGTTGTTCTGTTACCCATTTTTTAAATCTCTGCGCGTTATACCCAACATACATTTCCCAGTATCATGTTTCCTTACTCTTAGTTTGAGAGGTATTTGGGATATAAGGCTCACATTTCGTTATATACATGAGAACTGGAAGAACATGCTGAAATTTAAACTTGGAATAGAGCTTTTTTATATTTCTTCATATTTTCAAACGTTTAGTAAATGAGATATGTTGGTACTTATATGTAAAATCGCTAAAGGCAGTCCGTTATTGATTAATATTGAAAGCTCTTTGCCTGGAATGCTTTATTTGCATATTAGATAATATGAATATATTATTCACAAATATATCAAACTGTTCTAACGTTAGTACCCTTTTGTTTCCTAAAAAAATGAAGCTAATTAATTACGTAAGAGGAAAATGTGCTTTTGATTTTGACCATTTTTATTCATACTCTAGCGTAATATTTTCTAAACCGAAATAATTGTCCTACTAGACCTACTACAGACAGGAAACTGTAAATGTTTATGGTAGTGCTAGTTATTAGTGATACTTCGAGCGCAATATGGAAAACTGTTTATATAAAATGATGATTGTTGCATTTTGAAATAAATTGTAATAATTTAAACAAAATAATATGTTATCGAAAATATTCATTCATTGCAAACAAGTTACCGCATTGTATTCGAAGATAATAAATAACTGGCACTACCATCGTAATTCGCAATATAGTCGGCCTTCTTCTAGACCTACTCTACTTACTCTATAGCAATGCTACAATGCCAGCCTACGTATTACAGGTTCTACATAGCAAGATGGCGCGACACTGTGCCTGTGATGCTGGATCGTGATAGTGTGACGTAAGAATAATATCAAGTTTTTCAGTAAATTTGTAGTAGGTACCTACTAATACCTATTCGTTTAAGATTTCAAAGTCACTATCATACCACTTCTTGTTGTGAGTCAGCTTGATTGATCAATGTTTAAAATTGAAATAAAACAGAAAGTTGATATTTATTTCAATTTAATATATATATATTTCAATATAATTGTATATATATATGTATGCCAATTGACGAAGATAAATGTATGCCAAGATTGCTCGCGGAACCAAAATGGCGTGGAGTGCATTTGGGCGCCTGAATAGTATCTTCAAAAGTGATCTTTCATTGTGTCTTTAACGTAAAGTAACAATGCGCGCTACCAACGCTCACGCATGCATGTGAAGCATGGACTCTTAATGTAAGAAAATCCAAAAAATACGAGTAGTGCAACGTGGCGTGAAAAGGTGCATGTTGCATGTGCAAGACCACGCCAATGAGCTGGACATGTCACTCGACGAGTGGACAATTGCTGGATAAATGGCGTCATAACATAGTGGTACTCAAGGGGTACTAAACGCCACAGGGACGCCCTAAAACCCGCTGGATAGACGAACTCATAAAGTTCGGTTGATGTACGTGGAAACGAAGAACTAGAGACCAAGAAGAGTTGATGAAGCTAGGGGAGGCCTTCATCCAGCAATGGATCGACCCGGGTTAATGATGATATTATATATTTCACGAAAATATATTATATTATGGTTTCAAAGTAAGTTATCAAAGGTGATATAAAACAATTTTAAAACACAATTGGTATATATTATATATTATGAACGGCGTATTCTGTTAATTTAAAATTCGCGGGTAAAGATTTCTAGAAAAAAAATATAGGTACTCTCCCTGTGAGTTGGCATAATAGAGAATGTAATTAAGTGGAATTTTTAGCAATCAATGCAAAACAGTGTTTTTTTTTATACTACGAATCGTGAACCTCACTCTTTAGTGCCAGTTGCTATAATATAACAACATAGTAGGTAGTACAGCTGAAAGTTGACGTTACCTGTATATTGCAATAATTAAAATCATAAATACTAACATACTTTGATAGTGGTTTTATGTATATTTCTACAATCTCACAGAAAAAAATATTTTAATATTATGATCCCATGAAATTTGTGGAAATATTGTAAATGGTAATATAACGCGCCGTTAATATATAGTAATTATTATAGTTGGAAAATAATTTTATATAATTCCAATCTATTATAAAGAATCAAAAACGTATCGTAACGGCTTAGAAAAAATATAGACGAGAAAACTCTGATTACTGAAACACAACAATAAGATGTTTGATTCTACCAACGTCTGTTAGAAGTATAATATAGCGTCTAACTTAATCTCAGAATTATTTTTCGGACAAATGCATACGATTCTCATTCATCTTATGTGAGATTTATTTTAAGTTAACTAAAAATAATTACAAGAACATATAAATAAAAAGAACTTTTTATAATATACAACGTTTTTAAATTTTCTGTTCAATTATTATGCTCAATTTGCTCAAACTTGTACTTGAAATGAAGTAAATAAAAAACAAACAAAAAATATAGAATACTGAAATGTCATTTTGATTTCCATAGTAACGCACGTATTATATTAATAATTTAGTTGCTAGGACCACCCACTTAGCAACCAATAATAGTGGATTGGATCACGGATTTCTTCCAAAATAAAAAGATATAAAGATGGCTAAAAGTATTTAAATAATGCATTGGCATTGTGTTCTGATATATTCTAAAAGTTTCAAATGTCTAGTTAGTCGGGAAGATAGTTAAAAATCGATTGCAAGATTTGTACTGGATAAACAACCATCGGAAAAGTAAGAATACGAGCTAATAAAAACGTTGTAATTAAATGGACCGAACAATTAAAATTTAAATCATCACCCTAGTGGGACTTTAAAATTAAAAGAGAAGAATGAGAGGTTAATTATTATTAGACAAAATTTTAAAGATTGAAAATAGTTTGAGATGTAGGTATCATATTAAAATTATATTCAAGAAAGTAAATTTTCCATTTTATATTTCATAAACGGTGAACGTTGAGGTAAATACTATACATTGTTCTGGTTTATACGTAACCATTGAGGAAATTAATAGGACGTTACGGCATGCAGTAAAACAATTCAGTTTTTAATTTGTATATCAGGAAAATGTTATTTCATTTTCTGCACGATGTTGCAAAGCAATTTAAATATTAAAAACTAATTTTCAAAATACTAACAACAAAAATATTGATTTTTTTTTCTTTTATTTTGTTAATTGTCAATTCATGGCGGAACTGCTTTGTATTGTTGTTTAATTAAATAAAACGCATTTTTTTGTAGTACTTATTCCACTTTTAATCAATAAATTAGACCGGTTTCGTCCACCTCAGAGGAGTTGAAAATGTCCCTCTGAGGTGTAAGAAACCGGTCTAATTTATTGATTAAAAGTTGAATAAGTACTACAAAAAATGCGTTTTATTAAATTGAACAACAAATTATTTTCACAACATTTTTTACGACATTTTAATTAATTAGTTTATATTTAAAATGTATTACAAACTTTCGATTGTTCTGAAATCATAATCGTACATACAAATTAAATTGTATAACTGAATGATCAATAATTATTGTTAAACATAGTTTATAACCATTAAAATTTTAGATTTTTTACCAACCATAATATCATAGAAGACACTGTAACAAATTTTGCCTGATTATAATGTATATAATATGTATAATATGCTCATTTCTTGCTCAATGCTTTCAACTATTGTATATATGTATATATATACCATGCTCAATGCTTTTAACAATAATAAATATCATCTTCGGAATAGCACAACAATGGTACAGTGACATATTATATAATATGTTAATATGATGATGATGCAAAGCGATTAAAGGTAATCCACATTTATGATGGTTAGTCTATGCCCTTAACTTATGCCCCAGTATTGTAGCATAGTATAAAGACAAGGTCGGTTCCCTCGATTCACTGCCACGTCTTGCGCTTCCCACAATGTAAAAAATGCAATGCAAAAATTGCTTCTGTAGCACCGATATAGGGTGACGGAGAGTCAGCCATGGCAACCGGGATCCTTGAAGTTGTGCCACAAGGGTACGTAGTGTCACGCTCTCTGGTAGCATCCATATTACATGTCCCGTCGCGATTTCGAGACGTCGATGGTGTATTTAGTAAAAAGTAAATGATTTGTCGTTTCTACGTAAAACATATAGACATTCATAGACTATGGAGTTAAGGTTATATTAATAGACATTTTTTTTTTAAGAATAATGGTTGTTTGTAATTTAACTCTTTGGGTATTTGCAATAAAACATTTTTAAAAAATTACACTTTTTTGCAGCTCTGGATAATTCACGAACCACGGGTTCAGAGATGGGCAGCCTATTAATTATGATACATTTACGACTTTCGTTAAAAATGTAAGTACCTATGTTAATTTTCATTCAACATTTTCCTCGATCATAGTCGTAGATATGTAAGTATATATAGTGATCTACAAACTTAGTTTTATTAATTTATACATGTAGGTACATAAAAAAAATAGTTAGCAAGTAAACCAAGATGACAGAAATTAATTTAACCTAACCTAAACTAAGCTGGTGTAGGCTCGCATAAACAGATTAAAGACGTCACCCTAACTATCCTAAGTTAATATCATTAAACGTAGCCTCAAAATATTCTGCTTGAAACTTGTTTTATGTAAGTCCTAAGTACAACATAACGATATCCTATTATTCATGAAATAGGTACACTGAAAACAGTGTTAGACGTTGATTTAGTCCGTTAAAATTAGTACACAATAGAATTTATAGCAAGTATCATTTAATGAAAATCGAGTTAAAATGAATTGGATATTAATATATTTGAGTTAGATATAATTTGGGAGATGACGCTAATATTGTACATAAATACTTAGGATATCTATATTTCTTGTTTGTTTGAGAAAATCTTTTAACGTTATAAACCTTTATTTATTTAATATGCGAATAATCAGCACACTGATTAGCGATAGTTAACTTTTTATAAATGTTTAGGGATGATGAGGTCTGTGAAGATAAAGTCGTGGTTGCTTGGAGGTTTTGAGTAAAAAGTTTATTTATGATTATATGAATAAATAAATGCAATGTTGTTATAATGTATTGTTATAATTGGGGGTACGGATGTACTGATAAGATTTTTTAATGTATCAAATTATTCGACCGCAATAATAATTTCTCAGCGACTCATATAACGGTTAACAAGTTTACTGTTTAGCTGGATCAGCAGATTGATTGGCAATATGAAATACGGTATCGCAATGGAAAATTAGTCGAATAATTCTTTCCCATACTATCATATTATATTATGACTGTAATAATAAATAAAATTCACAAGCTACTCGTATTTAAACCGCTGACTCGTTCAATATAATTATGTACGGGAATATAATGTTTATGTATTACTGTATAAATAACGAATAATGATTTATCAAAATGTCAATCGAATCTAAGTACCTGGCTCGTAACTATCTCAGTAGATAATAAATTTACTGTCATTGTATTTATACTATTGTACCGATCGTTACGCTGCAAATAAAACTCGCTCCTGCATACATCTTCAACTTCTTCATCATCATCCTAAACACCATAACCCACACATCGAACACCACAGTAAAGAAAACAAAAACTATATTATTGAATTGACTGAAGATGTACCAAGATGCTAATATAATCGAGAGACTGGACTCGAGTAGAATGACGGTTGACTGCGTCGAGTGACCGGACTCGAGATGAGTAGTTTATACAAATACATAAACATTGTCGAAATTAACAAATCATAATATACGCTATTGATCTAGGTTATGATTGCGGAAATGCCACTTTGTTTTGATTTGACAATAAAAGATACATATTAAAGTGTGTCACCCTTATCATACTGAAATTACTAAAATTGAAAGCATTTGTAAGATTTTTATATCGTTATAAAAATGTGCCTTTGAATAGTTCAATAATAATGACGCAAATAAAACAATGGTATAACGTTTATATTAAAAAATCACAACGAAGAAGAACGACAATGAAATAATTATTATTCTAATAAAGATACCCCAAAAAGGCATCCCCTTTCATGATTACAAAACCAAACCGGGCCGGATTATTTGAAATTGTTTTATGCGGACCGTATTCAAATAATAATATTAAACACAAAATAAAAATGTCATTTGAGGTAATTTAGTAGGTACCTGTTAGATTTTTTTTTTTTTTATAATTTGGTTTGGAGATTATTGTATATTTTCACTTTTTATAAAAATAAATATCCTGAAATTTCGTTAAACTAAGTACTTTATACAATATAATTATAGTATATGTGAACTTTTATATTTATAAAATACTTTCCGTATTACAAAAAAAGGTTTAAAAAAGACTTACTTATAGGTATGCATGTCAAAAGTTTCAATGATACGAGATATATTTTGCTCAGTAAATCAATGAATATGAAAATTTAAAAATATTAAATTTTTGATACATTTAAAATGTAAAATATATATGAGGACTTTTCTTGCTCATTGCATCAGTATTGACTAAATAAGTAGTTGTGAAATTTATTCAATCCTGATTTTTACCTGTCTTGATGACAACGTGTATTTAATCAGCGCATCCATTCAATACATAAGGCTGCTATCGAGGGTAGTTTATCATATTTATATAAATAGGTATTATAATTATAAGCCGTCTAAATTGCCAAACTGTCTATCTAGCCACGAGAGGTGCTGTTAAAACACAGTACATTTTGACAGTTCAGACGGTTAACTTATTGTAACTATTAAACGCCTCAATACATAAACATGTAAACAACCCTCGATAGCAGCCGATAGTAGCCTTGTGCATAGAATATATTTTGTTGCGCAGGAACATTTAAGCGGGACTAATAATAATAACATGTTAATAAGAATACTATCGTACGTAAATATAATAAAAAATAATTTATTTTTAATTATTTTTTATCAATACACGATTTAAACATAGCTTTCAATTTAATTAATAAAAAAATAATGTGGATATTGAAATAATATTGTAACATTATATTATAAAACATAGAGCAAAATAATAATAATTAGTAAAGAATATATTGTAGGCTCTCACCATTATAAGCATCATTAAAACAACTCAAATTAACTTTTTTTTATCCCTTGTTAAAGGAAAGCTGATATAAATACAGCAATTAGTAGGGATTATCTTTAAAAAGTGTATACGAAAAGCATAATAAGTACTTTTTTGGTGTAAATTAAGTAACCAAGAAAAGGGATTTTTATGTGGGATATTATTAAAACAACGAAAAAAACGTAAAGCTTCTTATAGAAAGTATCTTTTGGTACTAAGATTGAGAGCTTTTTAAGCCACGATATAGAGTACTAAGTAGGCGAGGTAAATGGGTCATTTCAATCAGTGATAACGGCCCGTTATTTGTTTTATCGTTGTAAGCTTCTTAGCTTCTCAACATTAACAAGGACTGCGTTTACAAATATCAGCTTGACATTTAATACAATGCTTACAGCTGGCTATACTAAAGCTACATTGATTTTTCTTGTACAAAAAAAGACGTGAAAGGAAAAAACGTAATTATATTATTTTCATGTTACACACTGATGTTTTTTCTCACAATATTAAAGAATGCTTTAGCGGCTTTATCAAAAATCTCTTATTTTAATAGAGAACGATAGAAAGATAAACTAAATCAACTGAAATTTATGGTGATCGATCCGTTTTATTCTTATAAATAATATTTTAATCTAATGTAAATGTGAAAAAGAGAGTATTTTTATAAAAATAAAAATACACTCTTTCAATGATTTAGTGTGTTCAATATATTATGTCTATCTAGTATGTAGCTGTGGTGAGGGGTGGAGGTAGGCTGTTAAGATTCGACATAAATAGTACACACTAAACTTTGTAAGTCATACTTATTTGTTTTCATTGAAGTAAAAATACAATTTGCAGACGGTGCTGGTTAATTTTTTAAATTTCAAATAATCCCTGCCTAAACTAAACCATAATAGTTTAGGTATGCTATGGGCGATTCGATTTAAATATGGCATACTTTTCCAGTCATATATATTTGTTTTCGTTGAATTAAGAATACATATTTACAGATGGTGTTTGATAGTTTCTTTTAAATTCATTAGTCCTGCCTAAACCAAACCATAATCGATAAAAACTATTCTTTTACAGGTAAACTATTATTTGTTGATTATTATCTATTATGGTTTGGATTAATCAGGGTTTAATTGAATTTAAAAATCTAACAAGCACTATATTATATTATATACATTGTAGTATTAGTTAAATAAAAACGAATACTTTTGACTTACAAAGTTTAGTGTGCACTATTAATGTAGGATCTTAGCAACCTACCTCCACTTTCTCCACTTTTTCCACTGATTTCTAGTATTTATAACAATGACAATGACAAACATTAACTAAAATAGCAAATAAAACTTTCAATATAATTGAAATAAAAAATCGGTGTGTGTACTTATGTACGCGCGTTAGAAGATATACTTATTTGGCGTAACAAAACAAAAAAAAAACTTGTGATAACCTTCATTATCTTGTTAAATTACACACTCAAGAAAACGAGCCGCTTATTGAAGCGCCGTTGGTTTATTTCTATAAATTTTAACTTATATTACTAAGTTATATAATTATTTATCGTTGTTTTTATTTTTAAAGTAACAACTGCTACTATGACGCTTAATAGTTTGTTTACGTAAAGAATTGCAATGGCCAACAATAATAAATTCGTTTCCTAGGCAACGGAACAATTCTTCGTACATATAATAATAAATTCACTGCCTAGATAACGGAACAATTCAAAACT
Source organism: Rhyacophila brunnea (assembly GCF_057557595.1). NCBI lineage: Eukaryota > Metazoa > Arthropoda > Insecta > Trichoptera > Rhyacophilidae > Rhyacophila > Rhyacophila brunnea. The sequence goes on from NW_028233350.1 coordinate 29,723,135, forward strand.
ATAATATTATACTGTATAATCGTCACGATTGCATTATCATACTGTGACGTGCGGCAGTGCGTTCGGCTGATAACCTTAACAATCGTGGTTCGAATCCAATCGAGTGCGATTTTTTTCGTGTGAAAAAAGAAATTATGTGTTACATGTCACACACCAAAAATATACTCTGATCTGATTCTTCAAACGCGCCTAAAGAACTATAACTTAAAAAAATATGATTGAAATATTTCAATAATAATCATCTATCTTTCACACAAATCTAATAAAATTCTAAAAATAATTCGCAGCAACACTCCTACAAATCAGAGTCCGCGGTTGCATGCTATGATCGAAATTATTTGCGCTTCGATCGCCGCACGTGATTGCGTTAACCTAATTTATTTATAAGGAATACACCTTTCTAATGCATTGGACTTTCGCTGAAAATGTGAAACGGAACTCGAGGGGTCGACAATCGACACACCTTGCTCGGCACACGCCAAACTGGGTCTAATCTTCTCTAGCTAATAACACATCGTCGATCTACTGGTGCATGAACGTTATTTATTCCTATTCTATCCTGTGTTATAACACTCTTTAAAATGTTAATATTTGTATTAAATAACTAAATATTTATAAAATAACTGATTTTGATATTAATACCTTCAATTATTGCAGATACGTTCGAATTGTTTATAAACTTTACTAAAAGAGTCCGTACAGTTTAAAAAATCTTTGTGTATGTCAGGATATTATATAATGTGCCAACGTACATTTTCAAAGAACCGTTAAAAGGTCTTGTCAATATTAAATTGAGTTTGCATCCATTTTCCAAGGAAGGAAATTTTTCTCTGAAATCGGTTGAGAAATTCTTGTAATATTCTGTATCGGGTTAGAGGCTATAAGTAATATAAAATGTCTACAGCCGGCGCCTGGAAGCAATTTGCGTTTGAGTTTTGATTTAACATTAAACTTCAGGTGTGTGTAGTTGTTCCTCTCAGAATAAATCACACTTTTTACAGTAACATTTTCCAATACTTTTTTTTGTTCCTTTTTTACCTCAAAAAGTACCTAACCAAAGTTTTACCCACTTGTAAATTTAATATCAATCTTTGTCTGTATACTTATAAAGTGAAGAGCATTATTCATGGGAAAGTTTATCGGGGAATATTATACTGTTTTTCGATATCCAATATGAATATATAATGGTTAGTGTTTTGTGGATTTTGTAGTGAACGAAAAATTTATCATTATATCCGATATTTTTACGTAAGAAAAATTGTTTAATACGTTATGAAATAAAAATATATATTTTTTGGGACGTATTAATAATTTTCATATATTTTCATATTTATTTCTCTCTCTCTTTTTTGGTCGTTACCTCATGGCCAAGAATCGTGACCATTTCGAAATGCAATTATATTATTCGCAATTATGGCCAGAAACAGAGTTTTATCACGTCACGTAAATTGAAATGCTAGGACTATCAGAACATTTAATAATAAAAAAAACTGAGAGTGTCTTAAGACATGGAAAGGCTCAGATTCACGAAAATAATATTAGCATAATGGCTTGCAGGAAAGTAAATTATTGTTTTAATTTTATACGGTAATATTTCCTTAAATATATATAAATTGTTACCTGTCGAAAAGTAAATGAATACGGTTTTCAAATAAGAAGGTATTATTCTTGAATATTTCCAGGGTGTGGGAAACAATTATTCAGACAAATTTATGAGTTTTGTATTTCAGCGCAGACAAGTCATTTATTTTTATAGTCTATATCATGATCCCTACAAGCGGGGGCTAGCAGGGCTCTAGCCTAGGAACCCGTGCTCAGGAGGGGCCCAGCGAGGCGAGTCGCCAGATAAATGAGATAAACACACATCGAGCATACATCACAAATTTGCTTTAATAGTAAAAGAAGTCATTTGGGGCTCCATTTTTCTTCAACATTATTGTTACGAGGGTGGGTCAATAATTCCTTAGAAAAAAGCATTAAAACAGTTTTTATTTTTGTATTTTTTTTTTATTTCTCAACATAATTTCCTTGGAGCTCAATACACTTGGTTAGACGTTTCTCAATTTTTTTTAAACCGTCAGAAAAATAAGTTTTCGGAAGGTCGTCAAAATAAGCATTTGTCCGATCGATGACTTCTTCATTTGAAAAAAAACGTTGTCCACTTAGCCATTTTTTTAAGTTTGGGAAAAGGAAAAAGTCACTGGGGGCTAAATCTGGCGAATACGGTGGGTGGTCGACCAATTCGAACTTTAATTCTTCAATTTTAGCCATTGATCGTAAACATGTGTGAACACGGGCATTGTCCTGATGAAAGAGGATTTTTTTCCTGTTTAAATGAGGCCGTTTTTCTTCAATTTTGTTTTTTAGCTGGTCCAATAAAGATGCATAATAATCCCCTGTTATTGTTGTTCCTTTTTCCAAATAGTCAACGAAAATAATTTCACGTGCATCCCAAAATACAGTAGCCATAACCTTACCAGCTGATTTTACGGTTTTCGCCTTCTTTGGACATGGTTTGCCTTCGCAATCCACTGCTTTGACTGTTCTTTCGTCTCGGGAGTATAGTGGTGTATCCATGTTTCATCTACAGTCACAAAGCGACGAAAAAATTTATCCGGATTGCGTTGCATGAGCGACAACAGGGCTTTAGAGGCCACCACCCTATTGCGTTTATTGTCGACTGTGAGCAAACGCGGCACCCATCTTGCAGAAATATTTTTCATGCCCAATTTGTCATGTAAAATAGAAATGACGCTACCTTTTGAGATCCCTGTAACCTCAATTATCTCACTCAACTTTAATCTTCGGTCACTTAACACCATATCGTGGATTTTATTGATCATTTCTGGTGTAGTCACCTCTACAGGACGTCCTGAGCGTGGTTCATCCTTTGTTGATGTACGAACACGTTTAAATTCATTTAACCAGTTATAAATAGTTGCAAGTGAAGGAGCAGATATGCCGTGAACTAAATCCAACTCATTTTTTATTTCCTTTGATGTTAACCCTTTTATATTAAAATGTTTAATAATAACTCTAAACTCAATTTCCTCCATTTTCCATTTTTCCATTTTCCACAAGCAAATTTTTTTTTTAAATGTACGAGAAACACACAACAACCCGACCAATCTGATTGAAACTTCGCAGCATACTGAATCGGTAGTGCCGCTGCATGAAAACAAACCGCTTGCAGTACTAGTCGCGCCACCTGTCGGCTTTTCTAAGGACTTATTGACCCACCCTCGTATTTAAAATAATGTGGTTGTACGATACAATTTTCAATTGTGTATCAATACTCGACATCTCCATAATCCCAATGGATGTATTAACATATACAATAATACACTAAATATATAGATTAATTTTACCGCGTACACCATTTGGAAAACGCTACTGTAGAGAATCACAATGCGTTTATCCTTAGCGATAGGTAAGGGGGCCCACCAAAAATCCTAGCCTGGGGGCCCGCTTCGCGATGTGGGGCCCATAGTATATATAATTTTAACTAAGTTAATGCTAACTCAACTAATAAATATTGACAAACTACAAAAAAATGTGTTAATTACCTGTGATTTGTAGCTTTCTTTTAAACCACTAAATACCAAATAAAAACACATTGCACACTTGTTTTCAATGGTGCGAGTATACCGTAAACTTGTGATATGATAAAAGTCTCATTCTACCTTGAGACTCTTTCCTCAAGATTTTCTTATTTTCTCGGGGCAGAATAAAACATGCCGCCAGTAAGACGAGCAAAATGTTAGAAAAATGGCCGAATAATTCATCTTAAATATTATATAAGTAAATAAAATTTGTTGTTATTAACTGCTAACCATAATTTATATAATGTAGTTTCTCCAAAGATTTTATTTTCAATTCAAGATCCACTTGGTTTCTAGAGGCAAAATTTTTTACGAAATTTAACCATTCTAAAAACATTTTAGTATCACCATCAATTATTGTATCACAATAAGTTCATACAACTACTTTAGATAAGTAACTATAGACATTTTTTTTTCAAAATTAATTTTTCGTTCGTGAAATGAATGTCGATGTAAAGTTTTTAAATAAAAATCTTTGTAAAAGTAATGAAGCTTCCAAGCCCCTTTCTTTTACCGCTCACGGTTGCATTTCTTGATAAACACGCTGAGGGGGGTTATTCGTTGGGCCACAGCAAGAAAAGGGTATGGGTCGGTTCAAAGCGGCACCTGAGTTGGGCGGCAGGAGGGTGCAAGGTAGGTGCATTAGGAGGGCGCGAAACGACCGACAGGTGAATCAACCCCATCTGGGTCACCGCAGCGCGGCCGGTGCGCCGGGACGCCGACGACGTCGCTCGAAACAATTTTCTTACACCTCCAATGCCGAGGAGGAGTGATGCCAAAATTCAACTTGGCACGCCATGATATTGATAATATCACCTAGCCCAAGTATGTGTTTACTCCAAGACAGGACATGTGAATGTAGGTTAACAATATTTTTTTACTAAACATGTTACGTGGTTTTTAATCATTGACCTTCTTCTTCAGCCTATAACAGACATTTATTGCTGCATATAAAGTATTTTCACTTGACTTCTAGTGCATCTAGTCGTATAGTTTCTACTCCAAACAGTGGTGATACTTCTGATTATATTCGTATATTTAGTATAGTAAGGGCTCTTCTAATACTTTGCTCGAGACCTCCATTATACGACCCTTATTTCTTACTAATAATTCCTTCTACTGGGGTAGCCGGTTAATCACCATTTAAGTTTTGCAATGCGGTGGATGATGTCTTTGGGTTTTAATCGCATATAGATATCTTCAATTATGATTAAATTATCTAGTCCAAATTCTGGATCCAAATGTATAGAAAAATATTTGATACAGTAACAATCAAGATTCCAACCCACAATACGGGTTTTACTCTACTATTAATTATGCCGTAAAATTAAATAAAAAAAAAATGAGAAAAGAAAAATTATATCAATGACTTCACTAAAAAGAGTAAAAGTAAATATTTTCGCATAAGTATTGCAAGAAACATAAAAAGATTAGATATTATAATATTATTAAGTAGGTTTCTCAGAAGTACCTAACAAGGTTTGATTTGCAGTAAAAAAATAATATTGCATTATTGACGCTCACCTTTGAATAGTGGTGAAGTCTAAATACTAATAAGTTACTAAACTCAAAAAAATAATTAATATATGAGAATTTTCTAAATATAATATCTACGAGGCAACTGTCGCGAATATTAATATTTGTTTGATTGATTGATTTATTATTCTATCCGTAAGTAATACAATTGTTATATAACAAATAGAGACACTTTTAAATACTATGAAATTATTAGTTTTATAATCGAAATTATTATTTGAATGTATAAAATATATTCAGTTTATTATTGGATTTATTTTGTATTCACAATCAGTTTTCACTATTGAATTTTACTTAGTACATCAGTAAATATATGTTTATTGTGTCTAAGTTAATAAATTTGCAATGTTATTAAATAAAAATGTGAATTTAGTATCATATAATTTAAATTAATTCAACTGAACTTATAATATCTCAGAATAAATATCTGAGTTTTCATTTCAGTAGTTAGTGTGATTTTTTAGAAAAAATAATAAAGAAAGCAAAAAATACATTGCCTTTAACCGTTATGATGAGGGCTGATGGTTGGTACCGATAAGCTCTTGGCTTATGAAGCAAGGTGTCAATGATTTGTTTCAAAAGATAAGCTCGCTGTATTAAATACAAAAGGTTCTATCAAAGCTCTCGCTGAATGTGGGTCATTCTAAATTTCACATCGATTATTTCAGTTGCATGATTATTCTTGCGATAGGGAAAATGCTTTTTCAAATAATACCTTCAGCCGAATGGAAAAATAATATTATTTTTCTATAGTTTTCATTACAGCACAGCAAAAAAAAAAATCAAAACAAGAATCAAATATTAAAACCGTTTTATAGATTTACCGCGTTTTTTTAAAATAATTTGATTTACAGCGAAAATTTATGGGTAAGTATTATATTAATTTCAAATATCATACAGTTACCAGACAACGTATAGTACAATTAAATAGGTACATTATTGTATAGTATTCTTTTTAAATTAAAAATATTGCGACAAGGCTTATTATGAGTGGAAGCAATGGATATGACCATGGCCCCCACAAGGGGAGGGCTGATAGGGCTCTAGCCTAAGGGCCTAGGCGAGTCGACCAAACACACATCACAAATTTGCTTTAATAGTAAAAAAGTCAAGTAATGGAGTTTTTACCTACTTTATTGTATTGGTTTATTATATAAGCTAGAGTTAAGAGTATTCGTTGTCAGTGTGTGTTTACCTTTGGTGAGTGTACACGGCGCCTGAAGATGCCAAAAGGCAAAACCCGGGTCGCATAAAATGACTTAAATGGAATAGTACAGAGCTTGAATCCATTAGAATTTAAATTCAAATTCCATCAAGTACCTTCAGTCGATAGTATTAATACTGTAAATACATGAATATCGATTTGCAATTTAGTTAGCATTGCTTTTATTTTTAACCATATTCACCATGATTATCTGTTAACGAAATATTGAAATCTGTGTTAACAGTCCCCAATGTATATGAAAAGTGTTATTTTACGATTGCATTTTAATTTTCCGTGTACTGCGTAAGAGAATATATCATTCGACGCATTGTTGGAATAAATTTTCATTTAAGATTTATTGATAAGTTTTATGTCGAATTTTTTAATTGACGTTTTTAAATAATTAGATTCTAGGATTCCGCGAATATAATAAATGCATCGCAACGTGACGTTTCCATAAAATGTTTTACGAATAAAGTGTATGTTTTAAATAAATGATCTGATATTCGCTAAGTGCATATATATCAGGGGGAAGAGACTTTTCCGGCGCAGTGTCCGAAAGGGAAAGGCGGTGCCATTTGGTTCCAGTCAAATCGACCCAGTAAAAGCGATCGAGCCTTGCACTGTCGCTCAACCTCACTATGTTATTTATTTATTTATTATTATCGTGTCTATACAGTAACGAGACTGAAAAGTCGTTAACCTTTACAATATTCGGTTGATGCCCATCTCTACATCATTCATATTATAAATAAAATATTTTCATCTTTTCAATGAATTCACATTTACATGTTCATAATTTGTAATGCAATTGTTTAATAATATTAAAAATTCATTTTAAAACACCTCCTAAAGTCGAACAAGAACTTTTTGGCCACGTGTTAAAACTATGAACTAACAATCCCCTCCAGTAAAGCTAATCGCACTGCTGTTTTCAAATGAGAAACGCCCCCAAATTTATCATTTCATTTTACGCTCCCGTGGTGTATGCATCTTTCAATTTACATAATTTGAAGCTTTTTATAAATAAATATATGTCTAAAACGATCAAGAGTGATGTTAAAATTATTATTAGTAAATTTTTCGTTTATTGCAAAGAAGAAAATGTATCGCATCTAAAATGAGACCCGATACATTATTTAAATACGCCTATAGCACGCGTTGCCGCCATGACAGTTACGTCACTGAGAAATCTTCTATATGCGATTACAGCGACTTCCTGTAATCGCCGATTTCTTGTTGTCGTACAGTAGAACTTTTTTTTGAAAAATACGACGCATGACGGGACTTGAACCTGAATTCACTGGATTAGCATGAATGTGCTTTTCCAATTACCTAATTACGGCAAAATCAACTAGTAGTTTTATATGAAATGCTTATTATTGCGTTTGTTTGCCTTATCATTTATATTTTATTTTATAGTATAAATAATAATAAAAAAATAGGTGTAACCGGTGGAATTCTATAGTTATTATATCATATTTTGGTTATGATCATTCTTATGGTCATTGTTATTGTATTTTTATAAAATGAAATCCTGAAAATTTCTTCTATATTAGACACAGTATTGTGTAAATAGGATTTCATTATTGAAATGGTGTCAGAGTTTCTATGAGTTGACCTTTTCGTTAGCCGAAGTACAAAATTATTAAGCTTTTGACATTTTCTAACGATGACAAGTTGCTGTTTGAGTAAATGGTTCGCCCGCTCTGTTACTACACTGCCACCTATACATTAAAATGAAAAGGTATTCCGGAGTAGGGTATTCTTATGCAAAAAGGACCAACGTTCAGCATTATAATGAACTACGAAATTTACGTATTATTTGTGCAAATTAGATTTCACTTTTTTATTCGACCGCTGAATAGTCGTATTCTTATAATGCGTAAAATGTCATTAGAGATGCTAGGCAAAATTTTGGGAGGATTTAACAGCATTATTTTTATTTTATAAATTTGTCTGCTCCAAGCACTTCGATTATTTGACAGTTGTTAAATCAAGGTAATATATAACAGAGAATTTTTAGCAAAAATGTCTGGAATTTATTCACTTACGGCTATATCAGTGGCAGTTTTAGTGAAATGAGAGGGCCGAGAAATTTACATGGTTGGAGGCTCCCCTGCGATAACCTTCCCTACGCAATAATTCGCCATTGAGCGTTATAGTGGTTATATATTTTTTTTCAACGAATAATTCACAAGATTTAAGAATGCAACGTTCTTATATTGTCGCGTTGGGCATTGTATTTTTTTCAAAAAAAAATTTTGGGAGTAGGACAACTGGGCGCCAGGAAAATTGGTCGCTGCACTGTCGAATGAATTAAATAGATCGCAACGAATTGCGATTTGTTACAGAAAGTAGACGAGGAATTTAAATCAGTTTCTATCAACTATTTAGTAGTTTAAATTCATTTTGTTCTTAACATAATGTTTTTTTATTGCGGATTAAGAATTTTATGCCTCACGCTTTATATAAAAATAAAATAACTCTTTTCTCGCTGGAACTTAAACATATGTACAATTAAATCTTTATTTACGTGTACATATTTAAATTCTCACCAAGTTATAATAATATAAATATAAATAATAGGCGGCTCTCGTGGTGCAGTGGGTAAGGCGCTGGCCTTCCACCCGAGAGTTCTGGGTTTGATTCCCGGTCATGAAAAAAACATTTATATGTTTTTATCAAAGCCTGGGTGTTTGTGATTGTTCAAAATTACTAACAACCACCTTGTACGAAAAAGCAAGGACATGGTTATTAATAATTGTTAAAAAAATATATAAATAATATTAAATATATATTATAAAAGGACCTATAATAACTCACGAACGTCTACTTATTTTCGAATTTCATTCGATTGCGTGGCGCCCAGTTATATCGGCGCCGAATCGTCCTAGACCCGTTTTTCTACTATTTGAGGTGTATTCAACTTATGTTTGAATAATGATTATATTGATAGGCTTCAAACTGTATATTTTGATTGATTGTTTGTGCAATGATTGATTTTGTAGACTCAGATTGTAAAAAATTCACATATTTTTAAGATAGTCGTACATTTTATAGAAGCGACCGTTACGACTTACGCTTATATGCCAACGAAGACGCATTTAAAATGTAAACTCATCGTAAATACATATCTTCGTAGACTATCGCTTAAGTTACAATGATTTTTATTTCAGAAGTTATCAAAAATAACCAGCCTTAAATAAACGAAAATACAACACTCACATATGACGATGTCGTATTTACGATGAGTTTATATTTAAAATGGATTTTAATATTTATTCAACAAATTCCGAGATCGATATCGTTTATAATATTGATTCAATGTGCAATAATGAATCATAGTTTAACATTTTTAAAAATACTTTTATCATTTGGTATTCATCTATACATAATATTATATAAAATATAACGTATGTTTGTTGGTTTCTTCAAATTTGGAATTTTAACTATGAAGTTTGCATATTTTAGATGCGATTTTAATTTGGTGTTGTTTGTTTGATTTTACTGCCGTCAAAATTATTTTCATTTCAACGTATTGTATGCATAGATACTAGTTATTTTAATATTGAAAAATGTAATTATTATTGTTTTATTAAGTAAGATAAATGTTTATATAGATCACGAAGCAGCTTAGTGAGATGCCGGGTACTTCAGCGAGTCAAATATTATTTTAAAGTTTGCTTTACGATACGTGTTTCGCTCACATGGTGAGTTATATCAAGTTTGGATGCAGAAATTTACGTTTACGTCTGTGTATTGTAAAAATTGTTATCAGTAGTACATAGCGAATTAGAAAAGGAGCTTAGTAATGTAGAAATGTAAAGTTAAAATTGAGTAGAGTATAAGAATTTTATAAATTATCATGAATAGATCTTGAAAGAATTTGTTCAATATTTTAATATTCTGAAGTTTTTATCCTTTTAGTGTTTTTAAAATTCTTCTTTTTAAATATATCTACAAAATAAACCAATTAATTGGTTAACCGAAATTTTACTTAATTGTAAGGTTAACCAGTTGGTTTTTAATCGCTTTGCCAAACCCAATTCTTCATTTAACATGAGCGTGACGGACAGAAACAAAACGACTCGTAAAGTGTCGACAGCACTCATTCTAATTTGGCAATTCGTCTCTGCGAAATCCGGTTTAATGAATGGGATAGAATGATAGATAATCTCGCTTACATGACATCAATCAGCTGCGTGACAATTATTTCTGAGGGTTTGGCTAAGGAGAACAAGGGTTGGGATTGTGGCGATTCCATCAGTTTTATTTTGTACGGGAATTGATAACGCCATGCAGGATAGGGGAAAGAATTTATGTTTGTTGGCTATTTTTGATATGCTTGCTATTCTAGCTGGATTAGGTTGTAGATGGCCTGCCCTGTCGAAATAAAAGCGGCAATCATCTTATTTTAAAATTTACAATATTATTATACTATTAAACTCACGTTATATACCTACAATACTTTTTTCCGACTATTTAAATTTAAAATATTACTCCGCGAGAGATGTGTCCAATATTGTGTCAGAATCATCATATGTGTGACATCTCTTTATATAGCATGACATAGTAGAGATTTACACGTGCCAGATAGTAATTTGCGTGAATTAAGCGCCGGTCTACAGTGTCGAGGGTTCCAGGTTCAAATCCTGGGTCTGGCAAGAACATATATTATTTGTCAATGTGTATATGAGTCAGAGTATGGACCTAATAGGATGAGCAAGTGGCTGACATCCATTTCTCGTAAAAATAAAATTTGTTATAATACAAACCTCCACTCTATGGAGGCCCATATGATCCTATTAGGATTGGACATGGTTGAAGAAGAAGAAGAAGATAGTAATTTTAAGCACAAAATTACAAAATTATATACTACTAAAAAACCTTATTGGAAAATTTAAACATAAATTAAGCCAATTAATATTAATTTTATCCCGGCATGAAAAGAATAAATAAAACTACAGTAAAAATCTATTTATTCTACGAAAAATCAAGATTAAGAAACCAAAGAATATTGAGTATCTTTATATTTCATACGTTCGCATCGCCAAATCACTTCGTGACAAACAAATAATATTAAATCGGTTCCAAGCCACATATTACAATTTTACTGCATTAAAGAAAAAAAATATCTTCGAAGTCGACAATACCTAATAAAATATAGAAAAAACTAGTACATGGGCTGAGCAATGTTGCGATCCAATCATAATAACAAATGTAATAATTTTTATTTTACTGTTACTAAAAGATATATATTTGTTATTATGTCTCCGAAAAAAATATTAAAAAAAATATTCATTTTTTTTATTAAGAGTGACGGATTTTGGATTTTTAGGTGGGTCTAAGTTGTAGTGTCGATGATAATGGACTTCCATATAATATGTAGGCCATTATCAATCAAGATTCGCCTTTAGGTATCTCCATTTTGATAGATAGAGTATGGTGTGGGCTTCACAATGGTATTATAAACAAATAAGCCATTGTCCAAGAAACTATTGTTTTCGAGGTTAATTTTATACGATGTATTGTCATGATTACTTTATCCCTTTTTACAGAACAGACAAAAAGCAGAAGTAGATAATTATTATCATAATCACACATAATGGATTTTAGCCAGTGTTAGTGTTTTTAATGTTAGTGAAATGAGAACCCAAGTTTTAAACTACATTTTCTCTTATATTATGTAAAATTATTCGATAGTTTTGACATAGTCACTAAATATACGGTGTATATTTCGCTAAAAAACACCATCTTTTTATTTAGCAGAGCAGTATTATAATAATATTGTATATATTATGAAAATTAAATATACTATGATTTTACTAAAATAAAAACAAAGTAGTCTAATTTTGAAGATAGGATATAAACTCCAAAATATATTAGATTTTGTACTATGATATAAAAAATAAGGATAGATACTTAAACTGAATAATTGAATACTATTTCTTTTTTCTGATCGTAGCTCAAATAAATTACTATGATTTGGATATTTCAAATTTAGTGGAATATTAAGGCGTTTTTTAAGATTGAACAATAATTACAAAATAAAAAGAGCTTTTTATATACAACTTTTTAAAATTTTCTGTTGAATTATTATGCTTAAACTTGTACTTGATATGAAGTAAATAAAAAAACAAACAAATATATAATACTGAAATGTCATTTTGATTTCCACAGTAACGCACGTATATATTAATAATTTAGTTGCTAGGACCACCCCCTTAGCAACCAATAATAGTTTTTTTTTTACTTTTTACAGTTATTTAACTTTCCATAGAAAACAGAATTAACTGAAAATAATTCAATTCTGCTTAAAGATGGCTGAAAGTATTAAAAAAATGCGTTGGCATCGTGTTCTGATATATTCTAAAAGTTTCAAATGTCTAGCAAGTCGGTAAGTTAGTTAAAAATCGATTGCAAGATTTTTACCGGACAAACAAGAATACGAGCTAATAAAAACGTTGTAATAAAAAGTAGCTTGTAAGTTTATTAAAACTGATGAGATTTCAATCCGTGACCCATCGAATATCAATATATGCAATGAATACAAAACAAAACCTCTTTTCTAAAAATTTAACATTCTACGTTATGTGAAGCCAAGTCTGAATCAGATATTTTATAATTTATTTAATACGCTCTTCATATTTAAATATTATTGGAATCATCTATAAAATAAATTGAAAATAATGGTAAAGATATATTTATTAATGTATAGGTAGGTATACGTTTCTAAAACTGATATTTTTATTTTAAAATACTGCATTATCTTGAAACTACCACCGTAACGCAATATGATGGCATAGTAAGGAAAAGGTTAACAACGGATTGAATGTGCCACAAATATACTAACATATTACGTAATACTTTCAGTAAGGTTAGTTTTATATTATACTGAATACAAAAAATGGGTTAACATAAAGGCCCGTAAACCTTTTTTGTTGTGTGTACCGGCGAATCAAATCCCGTATTCGTAGATGATATCGCAACCAATTACAGTCGATCGTACGCGGTTTAAAATTGGAATGGCCACATCCGCTCTTCATCTCATTTACATTGCATCCGGGAGAGGGTTTTCCCGCCTTTCACTGACCCGGTTACGTTTTCCGGTGAAATGCAGTGACGGGAGTATTTGGGTTAAACAAAAACACAGCTGACTGTGTATGGATTTGGATTGAAAGAGAATTTGTTAATTTCGCTAGAATAAACTCGGATTGATATTTTTTTAATCTAGCCCGTGTAAACAAATTTCATGTTAGCAATTATTTGATAGAAAATCACATAAATAAGCAAATTCTATTAAATAAATAGTTGGTCTATAGTTATTTAACTTATCACAGAATTAATAAGACAAAAATCTTACAATAACGTATTAAAAACGGTCCAAATGCTATAATTTGACCGACGGTGGGTTTATTGCCTGAAACAGCTGTTAATATAACTAACTAATTTTAGTTATTATCATGGTATTATCAAACATATTGTTTTTAAACTACTATAATCGAATTCTACCATATTAATACTAATACTATATTAATGCGATGGCCACGCGGCTTAAGCGTCGGCCTATAGCGTCGTGGGTCCCAGGTTCGAATCCTGGGTCTGGCAAATACCTACACATATTTTTCACAATTTTTGTATGAGTCAGAGTATGGACCTAATAGATTGAGCAAGTGGCTGACATCCATTACTCGTAAAAAAAATATGTTAATACAAACCTTCACTCTGTGGCGGCCCATATTATGATACGAGTATTATTAGGATCGGATGTGGTCGAAAAAAAAACAATATTAGAAATTAATGTAATTGTATAAATTTCATCATTATATTATAAATCCATTAGAATTTAAATGTAGATTCTATCAAGTACCTTCGGTCGACAGTATTAACATTATAATATCAATAGTTCAATTAATGTTATCTATATATACATAGAAAATAAATATTTTCAATGGAGATAGTTTCTATTTTTTTAAAAATACTAAGTTTAAGAAACGCAGCTAAAAATATTGTTTAATTTTCTTTTAATAATAATTATATTTGTAAATTAATCTTGATAAATAATTTTTTAGAAGTTTTTAGCAATTTATTCATCTATTATTCATATTTATAGGCATATTTGTGAAAAACCATCAGAGCATCGGACCTTTGCACAAAATTTCAAGTCTCTGGATAAACGGCGAATATGTATATAATAGACGTATAAAACGTAATGTCAATAAAACGTTAGTAAATAAATATGAAAGAATATTTTATGCGCCACTGCTAGAGGCTAAACGCATCGTCACTCCAAAGTGGCACCTACAAAATACACAGACGCTCATCAAAATAAACATCTATCATGTGGGTTGCGGGGCTATACGAAAAACTTACTTTTATTTTTTCCCCTTTTCCTTATTTTTTTCTTATTTTTCTCTTTCTCTCCTTTCTTGCTTTCTGACGGTTAACGACTCGTGAGCACTTCAACCAACGGCCGGAAGTGTGTCTATTTCACATACAAGATTATTTTGTCAGATCAATTATATATACTTCCTTACGAATCTATTTTCTTGTATAATAATATACAGTACAATATTAATCCATAATAATCAGTACTTTGGGATAATAATTCGTTAGGTAGATATAATAAAAATGTTTCACAAAATTTTAAAGATTGAATATTCATTCAAAATATTGTGATAGAACGTCAAGTGCTTCATCAAACGGAACAACAAAAATGTTTATCAGAGCCTCTCGTATATTTTTCTACAGCTTAGATGTAAACATAATATTATGCTGAAGTTAAGATACATGAATAACTATATTTTTTTGATATTCATGGTAAGCATTTCTTAGACATGATAATATTGTTGATATTATGTACGTAGGTACGTTGAATTCAGAATCAATTGCGGGTAGTGTTGTTTTTATAATAATATTATGCGTTGGCGCGACCGTTTGATATGAATATTTTTTCTAAACAGTTTTGGGCTGGTGGTAGTATTTAAACCCAAATAGTTTTCGACGAAAGAAATTTAACCAATTTAATATAACTAATTTATGAATATTTAAAATCTTTAAATTTTATTTTTTGAAATATTTTTGTTTCCGTTTAAAATAAATTTAAAAAAAACACAATCGAAAATTATTTTACCTAAAACTATGTATTCTAGAGATCTCTTTATAATGGTTGTTTTTTTATTATTTTAGGTTTTAAAATCTTTCATAATAATTACACAACATGGGAACTTTCTTATTTTCAGATATTTCAGTAAAATTATTCTCAATAAAAACGGTAATTCTGTATAGACTTTATGTAAATTATAACAATGTAAAATAAAATATGTATACTTAAGTAATTATTTAAAAAAAAATTGCAAATATTTTCTAATTTTTATATATTTCAGGGTATATATTTGAAATTTTATTCTTGTATCTTGAATCCTGATTTCGAAACGCTTGTAAGTTTTTATTAATTAATTTAAACAAAAATAATTTAAACTAAAAAAAATAATAAATATTTTAACTATTGTTTATTATTTTATAAAATGACTAAAATAAAAATCTATTCAAGCAAATCACATTTATTCATTTATGTATATCTCGTAGATTTAAATGCATAGCCCACGAAGTAAATCGAGCATTGTTTTTCTTTTATTGTCTGCACAACGTTGAAAAATGTATAAAAGTCCTCAGCACTTCACTTCATACGTTTTTAATGATTTTTCCGTTGCATGCAATTATTTTGTTACATACAATGTAATAGAACGATTGTTATCGTGCTTTTGTAACGTATCAGCCCAGGATTTATGTTGTAACAATGGAAATTATTCATTGTTTCAAAGTTATATTCAATTATATTTAAGGATATTTGAAGAATATTGTTAATACCTTAGCTATTATATTTTATAAAATAAATAAAAAAAATATTTAGTGTAATATCTAAATCCAATAAGAAAATTTATCAATGAGGTATTCATTTTATATATTCCGTAATTCTATCACTCCTATTCGGGTGAAATCAATAATATGTACATCTTTACTTAAGTCAATTATTATATTATATTGGTATTCAATACTTCATTATGAAAAACGAAAACTTACATAAAGTAAGAACCAGCACAATACCTACCTTCACTCATAGCCATTATTCAAATCAAAATCGGATAACGGCAATACAAATAGTACAATTGAGGCAACATCTTTGGCGACAAATCATTAAATTTATATTAAAGAAAATATCTCTCGCCAGCTTTTGTGAGCTATTAATTAATGATATGATACGATACTATAAAAATGATAGAGCTATTTATTTAGGAATCTATAAATAAATATATATATTATTATATACTACCAGTTTTCACTGTTGTCACTTACAAGAATCATAAAAAATATATAAAATTACTATTCCCATTCCAAAACGAAGAATATTAATCTGTATAGTAAGAAAATTGGTTATTAGCCATTATGTAAACCTATACATTATATAACTAGGAGAGAGTAAGAGTTTTAGGTTGCCTCCGAGGAAGGCTACGTAGGAAGAGGAAACGCGTCGGTGCGCTGGACCGGCCAACCGAGCTTACCGGGTCAGCCTCCACTCTGCTATGACAGAAGCAGGGGACCGTGATGAGCGGAGAGTTTAGGTTGCACAGAAGATGGCAAAGAACAACAAAGAAGTAGAAGAAACATATGAATTTATTCTCGGAATTTATACACAAATAATATACCTAAGTTGGTACAGCTAGAGTTGGGTTTCGGGAATTTTCCGATGGGAATTCTCGAGAAATTTTCGAAATTTTCCATCCCGAATCTCAAGAATTTAAATTTTTAACATTTCGGGAAATCCCGGATCTCGATAATCTTTTCTCGGGATTCTGGATTTCTTTTTTATCAAATATTAATTGAAAAAACGATTTTATGTATGAAATAAGTGGACAGAAAACACAAAACGTTCAAAGACTGATCGGGGCATTTAACACAATTAAGCCAACGTCAACTTAAAATGTACTCAATTTTTGCAACATTAGGGAGTTTTGTGTCTCAAAAGCGTACGCGATTGTTAGATGCAGCGGTTGCCAGTCTGTGTTTTTTAAATTCTTTTTTAATAAGTAATGTTTTGAATTATTTTTGTTTTCTTACTTCTATTTTGTTTGTCTTCTTACATAAATAAAAAAACATATTTTTTTGGAATTTGTCTGTTTTTACACTGATTTTAGAATTTTTACAGGTTTTTTTTTAAAATTTCGCGATATCTCGAGAATTCTCGAGAATTCTTTTCTGGAAATCCCGAATCTCGAGATTGAGATTTTCTCGGGAAATACCAAACTTTAGGTACAGCGCATACATATGATTTAACTTATATTCTTCAGCAGGGATGTAAAATATACATTTACATTATAGTTCATAAATTTGTCAATACTGTTTAATGATATATCAAAACCTAATATAATTGATTTGAATTACACTTTAGCGGTGGGCGCGCGGCTTAAGCGTTGGACTATCACGCCATGGACCTCAGGTTCGAATCCTGGGTCTGGCAAGTACACATATTGTTTTTCAATCTGTGCGTGAGTCAGGGTATGGACCTAATCGGTTGAGCAAGTGGCTGACATCCATTTCTCGTAAAAAAACAAAATCTGTTAATACAAACCTCTACTCTGTGGAGGCCCATATGATCCTATTCGGATCGGACATGGTCGGAAATAAAATGTAATTGTGGAAAATCAAGAAATGTTTCTAATATTATATTCATTAAAAAGATATAGGTACATTAATTTGTAACTGCAATATTTAAGTAGGTACTATAAGTTGTAACATTTAGTGAAATTTATTCAACAGTAATTTAGAACTGGATAAATACATTAGAAAATAAAGTTAAAATTTACAAAAACATACAATTTCTTATCTGTATATAAAAATGTATGTTACTGTAGTAAAGTTCATGGCGAAAAAAAAAATTTCATAATTACACTGAATATTCTTTTGTAAAAGCGTTGAAATATCTTATATACATGAGAAAATGCATTCTAAAGCTGTGTCGTAAATCTTAGCCCTTCCATCTTTAACCGAACATTTTCGAGTAAACATGTTTTCTGCATTTAGATTTATTTTATGTGGTAATCTAGTGTCATGCTTCGAGCTATCTCATCCATCACGGTTTTAAATGGAATGCCTACATTATGGAATAAAGCATATTTTAATATAAGCAAGCGCCTTTCCTATGCCTTATATTTAGACTTTCAACTAGGTAGGTATTTTTCTCAATCTCGTGCCTATAGAAAATATACAGAAGCTTAGGATTGTATTGTATATTTTCATTGAAAAGAAGAAATATGTACGTAGTGTGTACGTTCAAAAAACTGTTTAAAATGTTTGAATCAGGTTAATTATTCTTATATTATGAAATGGAGATTCTGTTATTTTAATTCATTATTAGTGGTATTTATTAAGAGGCGATTACGTGGAGTATACAGACGTTATAAATGCATATAAGTAACATACATTATTTTCCTACCAGTTTTCAGACAATACTTATTACCGCAATACGCATCTTCATTACCTTAAAACAATGACATTATTAATGGACGACGCACTCGGTACAGTAGCTAGCAAGTAAATTCGTCCATAGCAACATTCGCAGGTGCATAGATAGACGTCACGCAATATCCATTATGCGATATCACGCATCGGGAATTTATAGCAATATCACTTATATTGTAATGGCGTTAGAACAGTGTTTCTAGTATCAATGTACATTTGAGCGAACCCGTTCAAACCGAATCATGCGGCAGACCCGACAAAAAGCATTAGGAATTTATAGCAATATCACCTTTATTGTAATGGCGTAAGAACAGATTATGCCATTCGGCAGACCCGACAAAAAAGTGAGTGTCATTTTTATTTCCAGATGCTTCGTCCATATTAATGTCATTGCCTTAAAAAAATAAATATATTAACTTAATAATCGTAGGGTTCGAATATAAATTCAGTAAGTTCACAGTATTGAAGCTCGATTGATATAAATAAAAAGTATTTAAAGGTATAATATCTACACATTTTTAATTTTTATAAAAAGTATATTTTTCTTTTTAATACATTATAGAATATTGAATAAAATAAATTTTAATAATAAACAATAAAATAACATTTAATCATAAGATCCTTTAACGAATTCACATTTTATAAAAAATATTAATTTTTTTAAACTAAAGAAAATATTTTTCCTATTACTTAATAATTAATTACAATACTTTAAAATAAAAATTATTGAATAAAATGGATAATATTGTAATTATCGTATTTTTCCTCTAGGTATCTTTGGTATTCAATAAGAATTTAAAAAAAAATCTGAAATATAGTGCATTTTACTCTCAACGTGTATATTATAATATGTAAACCAAAACAAGTCTCCATACCTTCATGAAAATCATATTCAGTAATTTTTAGCGTTTTTAGTAAATACAATATTTCGGTTTCAAATTTACTGTTTCTTAAAATTGTTTGAAACAATAAAATAAAAACCCCATATTATGATAGTGCTATCTGACACGACTAAACTGATTGGAAAATATGACATAGATAATAATCTTTGTTTTTCATGTACCTAATTATATTATTCGAATGAATTGAATACATATTAAGTGTTGCTAAGCTGGAGAGATTATCCCTAATCTTGTATTTTTTGAATAAAAAAGCTAAGAATATTTTATTCTCAAATAAGCATAGAAAGAATAAACATTGTCGGACTGGTTAAACAATTAATTCTTTAAATAAACGGCATAATCATTGCAGACTTTTCAAGTGTAAAATAAGCTTTCTTGGTAGATGATTCAAGCGCCAAGGAACGCTTTTAATTAAAATCTTAACATGTACCTCTACGAAGCTTTAAACGAACTTTCAAGATTAATTACAGATCGATTATTTACGCTTTCTTTGGTGAAATTGATGGTGTCACTCCAAAATCAACTTAAGGTTGAGATTACGTTGAAAAGCGAAGAGGGTAGAAACAAAGAAGTTTGATCTGTAAAGTCTCTTCTTAAACCAATGACTTTTAAGAGAAAGCTTCTGCCTAAAGTAGATATATATTCAAATAGCAGTTAGATCTTAAGTATTTTATTAATTATAAAATTTTCATTAATAATGTGGCTATGGCTAGAATTGGTAAAATTTTATTTTAAAAGAATAATAGCTGAAATCGATTTCCAAAAATTAAATAATTTTAAATTTGAATGTACTGTAGTTTTTAAGGATTTAAAATAGTTCACCAAACTCATTTTTATAATCTGTTATTTACTTACATGCATATAATTTAAGATTTCCCTTTTGAAAATATGTATGTATAAATTGAGAGGTACGTAATCATATTTCATGTATTCTTTAGGTACTATTAATCAAACATCACACTCAGTTAATGAATTTTTAATAACAAGGAGTATTTTTTATCTTAAAATATTGAAAAAATATGAAAGTCAAAAATGACAATTTAATACCTATATGAAATATTTAACTAGATACCTGTTTATTATGTTATTCATTGAATAAATAATTTTCAATTTTTAAGTAAATATACGTTTGTGGTTATCATCGGATCCATGTGACTCAGTTCTCAAATATAATAGTATTTCTTAATATTCATTTTACGTAGAATCAGCCAGAATCCAATTATTGCAAACACAACAAAATAACTGATCTCAATTATAATATTATTTCTTAATATTAATTTTTAGCGACAACCAATGAAATGTCCAATTATCGCATACTCAATAAATAGCGGATCATAATTGATTGGAAATTACACTCTATCATTACTTCCTGGACAGAGCATATCTCAGTCAAATCAGTATCAATCTTTGTGTCAGTCAGATTTCAGTATCTGTATCGCTCCGGACAGCATCTCATCCACCGAACCTCGGACCTCGCACCAGTAACATAGTTCGTGTATCATAACTCTTATAACATACTCTTGTACCGACTGTTAACGCCGCAATAAAAACTCGCTCCTCAATTCATCGGAGCAAGCACCAATCTTACTCCTCATTGCAACACCTGGTCAACTCCTACAGAGGTCTCGTCACTTTACAACAAAATCTGCCAAACGTTATTGTATACACATATACAATATTGGAATATGTGAGTGTTAACATTATTAAATCTTGTGAATTATTCAAATATTTTTTTTAAATATTATATCATAAGTAAGTAATTGAAACTAAATTAAAACTAAACTTTGTAGTGATTCTGACAGAGTCTGTAAATCAATGTTAGTCTATTTAAGTACCATGATTCAAAATCACAAAAAGATGGTTGTCACATGTGGATGACACATAGTTATTTATTGATTTCACCATGATTAGGCACATTCTGGGAGTTCAAGTCATGCCCAACACAAATATTTTTTCCAATATGTGTTATGTATATTATTTATATAGTATATGATACGATTCATTAAAAATTCTTGAAAGGAAGATTAAAAAAAGTCCAATAACAATGTCATGTCGCCATTGTTCAGGCATTTATCTAATTTAAATGTAAATTTTGTTTTCTAGGTGTCATAAAAATTTCGTCTTTTCGCTTTCAAGGTTATCGTAAAATATACAATATTCTATGTGTTATTATCACTTTTAGACTTTTTAATTGACTCGAAGTAAATGCATATTTTGTTTTATTAGGTCAAAAAAATACTATTATTCAAGTATATAAGTTTTCATTTAGGGCTATGAAAAACTATGTCACGGGTTAAAAATCAAACACTGCTAATATTTTCTTTGTGTTTATGTGCATATTCTATATGCCAGATGACCTTGATTTTTTTACGAATATAATATATATATATAACGGATTATGTGTATATACACATAATCCGTTGTTAGCTCTTAATACGTAAATTATCGACTTACCAACTTTTGGCAGCATTGTGTCATTTGTATATCGTCACTGTTCTGGCAGAAGACACTAATTCGAAAAAATTACATATTGAGTTAGTTATACCAAAATGTTCCTTATTTCAAACTTTACCGTCTGGAAACCTTCTTAATAAATAAACGGTTCTTCCATTTCAAATATTTTAACAAATTCAAAGTCAAATTACTCAAAACTAGTATTCTCCAGTTAGTGTGTTCTGCCAGAACAGAGACGATATGTACCACAATCTTACTATGTACGAATGCATACAATATTCATTACCAATTCTAACTATAAACATACTATTAATGGTTTCTAGCTAAAAATAATACAATTTATAGTATGATTTTTTTATTTATAACATAGAAAGACTTCCGGTTTTAGTATTTATTCAGGGTTCATAGAGATTCATCAACAATAACAGAGAATACTTCAAACGGTATTCCAAAACAGATTAATAAGATAAGATGACTCGCTCGACCAAATAAACTTGCCAAAGGATTAGTTCAGTTTAGGTAGGTATCACATTTGACAACTAAAAACCACACTTATCGATAATCTCGATAGTATAAGATGCTTAGTTTCAAATCATGATCAAAAGAGTCAGAGTTAATCAGACTAAGCTGGCTGGCTGTAAGACTGTGAGACATAAAAAATACGGTTAAATCCTAATCCATCTACATAGTGCTTGCGGCGTCCAGTCAATGGGCCTCGCTATCTATGGATCTCTTAGGAATTTAATGTTATATTATTTAAAACTAAATTAATTTTCCGATAGGTTTCTTTTATATTTTATTTTGAGTAGATTAGAGACGTAGAAATTATTATTTATCTCAAAAAATTGTTAATTATTAACTCAAGCTGCCATATTATATTCAATTTAAGAAATAATACCTACAATAAAACAAATCAATCATTTTATTGACAGTAAGTTATTTACGTATAATCTTGAAGTGATGTATATTACACGTTATCTGTAAATATTCATGTAATACTTACACACAATAAATCAAAGTAAAGAAAAACAAGTTATTATAATCACGAAAATCATAAAAATTCATCGCGATTTTATCAATATTAATGTGCCGAACGCTTCAATGGCTTTTACGGTCCATACACATCTCCAAATTACTTTTTCAGTTGACTTATTCCCGGTAGTGTTGCCATTCAAATTTTAGACAACCGGCTCGTGGTTGGATTTAAAAGACTAAAAATAATTCTTACAGTCCGTATATTAAACTATTATAACCAACCTAGTTAGTTCTTAGTATCTACATATTTATTCTATAGCGTTTATTGAAATCAAACGTAAGAGTGTTTATTGGATTAACCAACTACGATATATTATAGTGACGTGAAATGGTCACAATTTTTGTAAACATATATTTATAAAAATGTCTGGCACGGCAATGGTAAGGTTGATTGAACATGTTTGCTTGCTATATTGTGACCACCTTCCACTCGATAAAGGGTTGCGATTATGACGTTATCAAGGCAATTTTTTTTGGGCACAATATTAACCGAATATACTGAGAAGACACAATGTATATTAATTACTTCAACTACTATAAATAATGTTAATTATAAATTCAGATTATGAAATTTAAATGGTGTTCAAGAAATTAAATTTGTCATTTTCATATTTGTCTCATTTTATTGTTAAAACCCGAAAAGTATTTTATGCATAATGTTTTCATGAAAACAGTATAA
The DNA here is from genome assembly GCF_057557595.1 of Rhyacophila brunnea. NCBI lineage: Eukaryota > Metazoa > Arthropoda > Insecta > Trichoptera > Rhyacophilidae > Rhyacophila > Rhyacophila brunnea. Next base: position 29,747,069 of record NW_028233350.1, read on the forward strand.
TATTTTTTATGTAAAGTAAAACCATGATACCAAGTGAAGCCACATAATGTGTAATGAAAACAATTCTCCAGTAGGCTAACACCACTAGTCGTCATAATATTCATTTTTGTCGCGTGTGTACACTACAAGCACCATTAAAAAAAGACTGGTTTTATCGGAGACATTTGATATATACTTATATATATATCTGCATAATAATACTGTACATAAATATAACTAACTGATCCTAAGATTAGAGTTTATTTATAAGTGTTTAAATTATTTCGGCGCATATTTCAACAACCAGTTCGTGCGTTCCGGTTGACTGACACCACTACGTGTTCCACATATATTTGATACATTTTCATACAGCAGTAGATAGGTAAGGGTATGTATATGACTTTAATTCTAAGATAGGCAGATATCTCTCCTGAGATGGGTTCATATAGAAATGTGTTGAATGAAAGAAAAAAGCGAACGCATGAAGTCTTGTACCCTTATATCCGTAACGATTCCAAAGTGAACTGATATCTGATACACAGCTTCAAGTATTTACGAGTATATTATGTACTTGACCTTTTCTAAGATTAAAAGATTTTTTTTGAATAAAATACGAGACGTCATAACTATGATCATCTCATTCACTCTCAATCCAATACTGGATAAGACCCTTTTATTCTGCTCTTCCCATTAATCTCAATTCATTTAAGCTAATTCAGCCTTGCATTTCCACATACTTCCGCAAAAATTGGTTATGTAATCAATGCAGCTCTTGGTCGCTTTCTAGATATGTTAATATCTATTGAAGTTATGCGAATAATGGATATCATATTCATATAGATAAATAATTCATGTCACCAAAGTGATGCATATATTCACATACTATAGGTATCTAATAGATATTTTACCTGCTTCATTGCTAATTTAAATATTTTTTTTCTTAGACTATGTACTTTAAAAAAATTGTTATGTAAGCTGTCAGCTTGTTTAATGAGAAATTTACGCTTATTTCAGATAATACATTGGTGTATGTCTCCGTCGATGCCTGAAAGATCTATTCAAAATTCCTAGCCAAGAAATTTTGAAGATGACTTTTTAAATTCTTTATATGAGGGAATACGATAATTTGGTGTCACCAAGTGAATGAAAAGACAACTGCACAACTACATCTGGACGTCAAACAGATGAGTGTATAGAATATATATATATATACATCACGTATTGGGATTGCATAATATTATTAATATTTATCTGTCAATATTGATCAATTTCATATATAATAATCATTTATAAATTTAGCATTTTTAAAACATCCACGAATATTATATATTATTTAAAAAAAAATGAACCATTATGGTACACTCAAACAGGTTATTCGTATGAAAAACAGTATCATAAAATATCACATCTTTCCTGCGACGGGGGTATCATGAAGATGGTAGAGTTACGAGTAATATTGGTGGGAACTTGAAAATTAATATTTGCCAGTATAGACGGATTGTAATTAATGAATCCACGAAGAAGTAAAAAAAAATGCTTTCAAATATAGTTATAATATATAGATATTTTATATTATATAAGATTTGCTTGTCTACTTGCTAGTTCAAGAAACTTATAGGTATTTCTTTCCGTTTTCCATTCCATTGTGGTACCCAGATACCGCTCATCTAATTGTCCTGGATTCCAGTCGGCGGCGAGAAATCGTCCTTAGTTCGATAGTAGCAACAGCAAAGCAAGAAAGAAGACTCATATAATGATAATAAAATGTCTGTACTTTATGCAATAATATATTTAAATTATTTTTTTAATCCCAGCAAACTAGTCGGGAAGACTGAAAGAAGAATGAAATTTAGCAAATGAAAGAATATTTCATTTTCATAAATCAACATGACGTTTTATTCTAGAATATAAATTATCGCTATAAACGACAAACCGCTTAAGCCAGAGTGTCAAAATGTCCGTTTCCAAAAACCGCCGAACTTACTTTCTCATTATTGGTCACATAATATTAATACTCTTGGTCTATGGCTCACGTCTTAGATGCTCATGCTGGCTAGGGAAAACTTGGTTGCCATTCAGGTCACGACCGGCCACTTTCCATCTCAATCCACTCGACGTGTAAGCGACACCCCGTTGGTATGCCACGCAAGGGGTGGGGTTAAATTCGGGTCAAAATTCACCTGTATTTTATTAGGTAAGTCCATTCATCATTTTGATCGATTATGCTTGCATATTATTTCATGAAAGAAATAGCGATATTTAATAATAAAAATAGTTGCTGTTTACTAAATGATAAGAATGAATCCAATGTTTAGCATATTTTGTTATTCCCAAATTTTTATGATTATACTCGTACTTGAAGCATCATTAGCTTACATCAAACAGGGTTTACTTAATATATCAACAGAATATTATGAATTATATAATTTATTAATAACAGACACGCAAAATTTACTAATTTCGCGGTTTTTAATAAACAGATTTCAAGTTATACACATATTTATTTTCTATGAAAAAAAAATGTTTTTTAAATGAAATATGATATACATATTATATTAAAACTATGTATATAATATATATTAATATAAATAATCATAAAGTAAATCTTTGACTTTAAAAAATTACACAATTTTAACGTTTTTAGACACATATTAATTGAATATCACTTTAAAAAATATTAGAAAGCGTTGATAAAGTTAATGTTTTGTAGTCTGTCGCCAGATATGCCACTAGTCGAACAACCCTGCGTTTTGCGTTTAACAAGCAAAGGTAAATTTCAAATATATCAATTTTTATTCATACGTTGCGTTTGGTTATTAAATGTGTAAAATATGGTTTATATATTATTTATATACAAGAGCTTTATGGAAAAGACGACCCCCTGACTGCATGGGTAGTAAATTTAGTCTTTAAGGGTCTATAATAATGTATATATATAGTATATAATGTATAGGCGCATCCTCAAAATTCCTTGGACTGACCGGGTGACAAATGTTGAAGTTCTCAATCGAATGGGGAAGGATCGAGAAATTCTACGTAGTATCAACACCAGGAAACTATAGTAACTTTTGGCCACATTATGAGAGGAAAAATACAGCATTCCCCAACTTGTCATTCAAGGAAAGATCAGTGGAAAGCGTAGCAGAGGACGGCGCTATATTTTGTGGCTTAAGAACCTCCGTGATTGGTACGAATGCAGCTCCACTGAACTGTTCCGGGTAGCAGACGACAAAGATAAGATCGCCTTGATGGTGGCCGATCTCCGCTAGGGGATGGCACAATAAGAAGAAGAATAATGTATACAATTAGCAGAGCGACTCCCATCCGGAGTGAATCTCGAGTATAAACATGGAAATACTTTAATAATATGGTAATTGACAACCATGGTAAAACGCTCCTAGTATACTGTGGTAAAATAAGAATTCTCTTATGACAAAGCTTGCAAGCACGGCAAAATAAAAAGCATTGGATGCCTATTTGCATGAAAGTTATTATTATTAAAAACAGATTTTAACGAAATCTGGAAAATAGTGTATAATAACCTTGGACGACTCCCGGTAGTAATTGTACAATGAAGAAAAATATTTGAAAACGGTAGCACTGCATCGTTCAGGGAGTAGAAAATTTCTGACAAATGACAAAACCTGACAAGGCATGTATTGTTAAAAATAATGATAGTATATACGTAAGAAGCTTATGTTTTGCTAAACACGACAAGTTGTTTAAATGGCAATGATGCATTGAACACGAATGACTGAATAAAAGAGAAAATATTTTTTGCTAATGGTATGGGAACGCTCCTGAATTATTCAACGTATTATCCCCTCATTCTTTGGTATTTATCTATCTCTGATCGAATAGTTTCACCGGGTCATGAGGCATGCTTGTCGTTGGCTACACCCACCAAGATTCTCTGGCGAAGCATTCATATTTAGCCCTTTTCAAAAAATTGTTGATTGAAAATGAAATCTGATTTATAAAATTTACAATAGGTACAATTTAGAATGATATGGATGTTGTTAATCACAAAGAAAATATGTTTACAAAAAGCTTACTGACTGAAAGAAAACAGGAGATTGAAGGCGGATGTTGAAAGAAGTACTTGCTCTCTTGGGAGTTTAAAGACTTTGATGGTGTCGAGTAGAATAATTAATGAAGTACCTAATATGATATTATTAAAATTAATTATTTTTTAAACAGTAGGGCGGGCATTTAATTTTGTAGCAATGACATGGGCAAATAACACGTCAATGTTATTAAAATAGATTTTGGAAATTATGATTTTACACTGTGAGTTATGAGAAAAGAAATTTTCAAGATCTGTATATGATTTGATATAGGCAAATAAAAGAGAGATGGAATCAGCGAGCTGTCAGCAGTAAGTAATCAATAGACATGATAGAATAACTTCGTTGCCAACGAGTCGTGCATCTATTATTTGTTTAATAGTTTTTCTGCATAAATGTTATAGTTTATGCAGAAAAATGTTAAATTGTTTGCATCAGTATTTGTTTATTAATATATTCAGGAAATTGTTAAAACAAAACATTGTTTTTGTAAAATGCCAAGCAATGTCCGTCAACAATTTTTGGAGGTGAATATAATATTATAGCCTCCTTGTAGGATATAAGTCCTGCGTTTAATCGGGCCTCGCACTTCCTAGAGCCGCAACGATAGTATCCAAGATGCCTTAAACAATCACAATATCGACAACTTCAGTTCGGAGAATGTAGGTACTTAGCATTGAATAACAAAGCACTAATTAAATAGAATCAAAATTCTTATTAAACTCTAACCGGGAATATTCTGATGCAGAAAAAGTGATGTGCAGCTGTTTTCTACACTTCATAGTGATGCCATTTGACATCATGATATTTTAATGCAAATATTACTAACCCCATCTACGAATTCGTTTTTGAAATGTTTTACTATGTTTCATTAGTAAATATTCTAAGTAATTAGCAGATGTCTCCAAATTAATATAAAACTTCAAATAAACTATGACGGAAGTGAAAGCGGTTACACCTGAAATTCACCTGTTTCAAATATGCTTTTTAGCTAAAGACAGTCCATTCAAGAACGTAAAAAAAATATTTCGTGATGCATTCAGGTATGTACTTTATGATTCTATTATCATTTTTATGCTGAATATCAAATACATAGAAATAATTCGAAAAAAATTTGTGATGCCATTTGGCATCATCATGCATTGACGCACTGCTTGATTTGTGTACTTCAGTAATGATTTGGTTCTCAATTACTAATTTCTTTTCCAGAATGAATTTCAGAAGACGAGCATTGAATCCCATATCCCACAAAGAGGGAACAAAATAATCATAGGGAAAAATTTTCATATCTTTAAAAAATAAAAAAAAAATGATCTTCACCTTATTGCATGCAGATGCCATTTGGTATCATATTGTTTATTTGAATACAACAAAATACAAAAAGGTGATATTTTTTTTTAATATTTTCCCCATGGTTTTTATCATAATTCACAACACATAATGTATTTTTTCATTCAAAAAGATAAATGTCATGCAGTATAGGGTTAAAAATCTACCAGAAGCAACTACACACGACACATTTTGTCATGCACTACTTAATGAATTTATATATAAAACTGCTCGTAGAAGAAGTAACTGCAATAATAAAAGTATGGCAAAAATGTATCCTCAAAATTTAAACTAGAGAAGGAAAGATGTGTGAAGCCTTCGTCCAGAATGTAGATGATATTATTATAACGTGAAGTTACTATTAATAAAATTATACAATTTTAAGTTTCTAAACCATTTCATTCGATCCGTCATTTCACACATTTCATATTCCACCAGCATATTTCATACACTTTACCCTCTTCAATAAAATTCTCATGAGAATATTTGACCCCAGTTCGCAGCGTTTGTTTTCAATAAAGATATCAACTTGTGTGCGTTAATCATTTTGACAACTTTCACACAAAATAAATGGCCAGGCCGTGCCTATATCAATTGTGTGAAAATTAAAACGGGGCCAGAGAGATAGTATATTGGGGAACCAATAAATTTTTAATTCTTTATAGACAGGCGTACATAATAAACCCGTACGTATTTATAACTGACATAAAAAGAGATAAAACAATGGGTTTATATGATCCTAACCTAACCTAACCATATAGTGGTAGGTATATTGTCTATTTATTTATTTGAGGAAACAAAACATTGTCGACATAACAAATATAAATTCAAGACGTTCACAATAGGAGATTTACAATATAAGAGAGAAGAAGAAAAATATATATATAAAAAATATAAGTACAATTTTATTCAGAAAAATAAAATTTCGAATACAAAATAGATACCACGTCATTAAAAATGTCTATGTCTTTAGGGAGCGCATTGCCTAGTCTTTTACCCCTTGCTAATGGTGCCTGATAGGCTTAACACGAGGAAACGGTTCCGATACAGAATAAATTATGGCTGTGACCACGTAGATAATTGATAGGCGCATGTTAATTCAACTTCTTTAGGATACCAGGATTGGAAACAATCCTTCGCGATAACAGGCAAAAATTGTTATGTAATCTTATAATATATTATTAGTCTTTAGAATGGTATGTTATTATGTCATTGATAAAAAATCCCAAAGAAATAATCAAATAATTTTAAGCCAAGGCAAACGAATATATAATTTGTTGTATGACATAGTATCAACTTATTAATAATATCATTACATTGATGTATTTTTAAAATATTGATTTTTTTTTCCTTTTCACCTTTTTCTTTGACCATGTCCGTCCCTTAGTTCAGTGGTTGGAAAACCGCGGCTCGCGAGCCACATGTGGCTCTTTGGCCCCTTGACTGCGGCTATGCCACAAATGCCCCCTACCCTATTTGACATGGCTACAAAGAAGAAGTAAAGAAAAACGGAAGACGAAAACCGTGAATTTAAAGTTGAATGGACCGAGACTTTCGCGCTTATTCAAAACCTAAATGGCCTACCGACCTGTATTATTTGTCGGAAAAAATTGGCACATTCAAATTAAAAAAGACACTTTACAACTAAACACGCGTCATTTTGCACTAAATATCCTGTCGAAAAGAAAGAAAGCTGTTGAGGAACTTTAGAAGAGTCAAGAAAAATCAAGTTCTGTATTTAATTACTGAATACAATCTTCCAATAATGTTAATATAACATGTTTTTTGGTTAATAAAGAGATAAGAAGCTAGAGAGGAAATCAAGATTAAATTGAGAAGTCGTCTTATTGGTGAGAACCTGGAATCGTGCTTAAAATTAAAAACAACAAACAAACCTGACTTACTCAAACTCTCCAAGGAGATGCGAGACCAATATTCACATTGAGTGTTTGTCAGTCATTATCATGATTTAATTGTATGGATAGGCACCTTACTTATAGTTTAATTTTTTATCAATATATAAGATCATTATTACGTATGCAATCAAGTTTTATTCAGTATACCTAGTAAGTAAATTTGTTGTTAATAAACAGTGTACCTACATACATAATTTAAGTTTAAGAAATTTGGCTCTCAAAAGAAATCTCAATCCTTGTACTATTGATATTTGGCTCTACTCTATTGACCAATGAGTTTGCCGACCACTGCCTTAGTTGAACCGTATGGACACCACACGGCGCCTCCAAGAACCCCAGTTACTTGCTAACATTCCTGCTTCTTTCCATGTCATACCAGCATCTTATAGTTCCGTCGTATATACTCCAAGACGCCAGAATCCGGTTGGCTTGAATAACGTAAGCCAGGTTGAATTTCTCTTTATGCACCTGCAGCACATAGCCGAGTCAGGTTCAACATCGCCTCTTCACTATATTACGAGATGCTGCTCGGTCCGTTCTCTTATAATACACTTGTTACTTCTAAAATCATAATCTGCCATACATATATGTTCTCGAAGTTTATTAGATTAAGTTATTAGGGTTGCTCTGAGCCTTCGTAAGGTAGGTACCATGACTCGTTACCGTAAAGCAGCACCGTCATAAATTCCTCAAATAGGCGGCATTTTTTTTTTGTAACCGAATAGTAGCCCAGACATTTCGCATCGAGGTGAATATCGGTACAGCCATTTCCATTCGGATAGCGAGCTTTTTATGCAAAGTGCCATCTCTATTATGTGCTCTTCCAGATATTTTCGTAAGTAATATAAGTACATCAGTAGCGAAGGATGCAGGTAGGCTGTGAAGATCCGCCATAAATAGTGCACATGAAACATTGTTTGTCATACATACGTATTTGTTTTTATTGAAGTGATACTACCATAATTTACAGATGGTGTTGGTTAGTATTTAAAAATCAATTAAATCCTGCCTAAACCACACCATAATATTTTTGGTATATTTTGGGCTATACAACAAAATTGTGCACACTTTTTCATTCATACTCATTTGTTTTCGTTGGATTAATAATACATATTACACATATTGTTGGTTCATTTTTTTTATTCATTAAGCCCTGCCTAAACCAAACTATATTAGATAAAAAATATTATTCTATCTATGAAATATCCAAATTTATGTATGATTTAATCGCATAATTAAAAAAAAATTATAGATAGACGAGTATTTTTGATAGAGATAGCCATAATAGATATTAGGCTTGGTTTTCGCAGAGTTTAATTGAATTTTAAAAACTAGCCAACACTACCTGTAAAGTATAGTCTTATCTCAATAAAAACAAATACGTACGACTGACAAAGTTTAATGTGCACTCTTTATGATGGATCTTAACAGCCTACCTCCACCCTTCGCCACTGAAGTACATAGATTGAATTGAATACTACAGTAGTTAAATAGTAGTACTAAATAGTTTCTGAAAATATAGTATTAATAATTATACTCTTAAACTCTGTTAAAATAGTTTTATTTAATCAATTAGTATATTTTATCAAGTAAAAAAAAACAATTTCTGTATAATAGATAACGTGTATTGTCTGTGTTGATAATTTGTTGCATTAAATCGATCACGTCGTATTGAGGAACAATAAAAAAGTTCATATTGTAAAAAATGTGTTTTAAAAATTAAATTGTACAAAATATAATGTGAACAGAAAGTTTAATGAAAATATCATAATAATTATAATGTCATACATTGTTTACAGTTAAATATTATTACAACATTTGTCAAACCTTTTCTGCTAATTGCGAATTACTTCAATAGATTACTGCCGAATTGTGTGCACATGAAACAAAGGGTTATACACTTAAACGCTGTAATTCCACAATACCTACTAAGGGAAGTGGGCTTTTATTATATTTGCGTAAGTGCTTAACATCGTACAATATGTTGACCATCGATAACAGTTTATGTAGCAAGTTTAATTGCCGACCGAAATTAACGACGGTCGAATTTCTTCATTTTATAGATCCCGCTTATATAGCGGCGTAGATCTTAATTTCTTGTGCTTTTGTTCAAATTTTCAGGGCTCGGAATGTGTGTTACGCCAGCGTTCCGGAAATTCTATTTTGATTAATCCACCAGCATAGTATTTGGATCGATTGATATTTGAATCCACAGTAGCTTAGTTGACAGAGTTTTTGAAACAATTCAATTCAGTAGCTTTCAACAAATCATGTTGATTTCCAATATATCTATATTACAAGCACAAACTAGATAGATAGAATGGCTAAAAACAGTTTTAAGTTAAAATACTGTTATTATAGCCTCCACTGGAGGACCGTATATGTAGGTGGGTATAGGAGTGAATAGTAGCTTTTACTTGTAACTATTACTGTTTACCTAATAACCACCCGATTTGACTCCTTTATACTAAAAGTTGACTTTACAGTTGTAGTCGTAGTCATAGAAATATTTTGGTTCCATGACAAAACAGAACAGTGACAAAACAGAACAACGATAAATATAACTATGACCTTTCAGGAAAAATATAAATTTAATATTAAAATTGTCCTATCTATATTATGTTGATAGATTTTTAATAGCACATATTTCAATACGCCATAATAAATCAAATTATATACCTAATTTCTGCATTCCTAATCGCTGGAAAGCCTTAAATAAACGGAACTTAACTCGGTGTTGCCGGTAAGCTTAGGATATCTCATATTAATCAATATAATATGTTCAAAATGATTGGGTGACTAGGTACAACGAAATAATGACCTAACCTAACCTAAATAGATTCCACAAAAATTAATGTCTCATTTTTCCTCTGGCTGTTCTGTTTTGTCATGTTCTGTTTTATCCGGTTACCAAATATTTTATATCAAAATAGGTACTACACAATCTGTTTGGGCCAATTATAGTGGCCCTAATTTCATTCTTCCCTTCAACCTCAAATCCTTAGTATTGTCGCAAGACCAGGCACAATGCAGTTACGAGTTAGTAGTAGACCGATTATTAATATAAAAGTCAGTCAATCACCGAGAGCGCGTACATAAACACTTACAACCAAAACTATTTCTGAATGGCTCAACAAGTGCGTACTATAAACAAGTCCAGTCCAAACTCCATTAAATCAAAACATATATGTCCGCGTTACTGGCAGAGGTATCTCCTTTATCACATCATTAATCAAAATGTAACGTTCGAGTGCCTACTAGGACGTAAGGGCATATCCCAGGGACCAGTTTTATCCAGACGGCAGAACAACATAAAAGGTCAGTGCATGGCATCCTACCTGTAACCCCACTTAGCATTCACATCACGATCATACTATCAAACAATTACAGTCTACTATGAAAAGCGCAACCACAGTCTTTCTCTACGCAAAAAAGGTATACAAAAAGGTATAAAACACAGGATGCTAGTTCAATAATATAATATTTTATATTACAAATGCAAAAAAGTTTTGATGGTTTGTATGCCAAAATGCTAAATACAACAAGACGTATTGAAAACAGTTTTTGCCTTACCGTATTGAGAATGATTATCTTACTAAGAATGAAGCTACAATGAGTATAATTTTGAGTTTCAATACTGCCTCATAAATAAAGTAGGTATATATGCAGCTATACATTGTCTATTCAATTGTCTTGATTATGCTGTTATAACCAAAATAGCTAGCAATTGATTATATAATTTTATATTATTGTATAGGTATTTAAATAGTATTATGTATTTACAGAAATTTAATCTTTTATTACAATATTATAGGTATATACTTAATATGTCTGTCTATGATAAAATAAGAATATTCTTTAAATGTAAGATAATTCCATTATTTGTGCTGGTTTTTTTCTTTTATTTAAAAAACAGTTGTCATTCATAACATACGTAAAAGCTAGACCCGTCAAATCACAACGCTGTCAAATTTGATATCATGCCGTTTCGTTACGTTGTCCATACCGAGCGCTGTTAGAGTTTCATTGTAATGGAGAGAAATAGCCAGGATACGATTCGCGAAACCTTTCGGAGCATTTTTGTAATAAATTTCTCCCCACAATGCGCTGGTTACATTTTATATCCGCCGTTACGTACATGTTACAACAATGTTATCGCATTGCCCGAACGAATAAGATCGTTTATTGGAGGCCCGCCTTTGAAATCGATCTAGGGATAAATATCTGTAGATATTGCAAATGCGAAATGGCAGACACAATGTATTATCTGACAGGCATTCAATCGAGTAAATTTCATGAAAAAAGTACCGGCGAGCTTTTAAACATAAAATTACGCATAGTAAATGAAAGCCATGCGTATTGTCGATTATAGTTTGTTTCGTTATTCTTAATTTTTGTATATGTATTAATAATACCTACGAAGAACGGCAGGTATATAAAGTCCTTCGTTTCTGGTACTTTGGGTATGTGAGAGAGGTATTTCAGGAATATATATTACGTTATAACAGACAAAAGTATAAAATTAATAACACATAAATTAAGTTGAAAAATGGTCCGCATAGACACGTTTATTCATTAAAAAACACAATTAATATGGAAGATAAACATGTATTCAATATAACTGAGGTAAACTATGATTATTATAGGGCACATTTTTGTGCTAAAAAGCATTTTTGATTGTCGTGAGTTACGGAGTTTGATTACTTATGGGCACGCAATAATTAGGTTTCCAATGCACGTGTTTTCACGTGTTTGAGTATACACATTGCTCATTAATAACACAATGACTATAAGGGGTTCACACTTATAAGGGTTGAAACAAGCTAGGGTCTCGTAATTTTACTTGTAATATGGCTCACGCGAGTGGGACACGTCATTGGCGTCATTCGGTTTTAGGTGCCGATTTCTAGCTGATTTTTCAAAGAGCATATCACGATCTCATTCAATAAACTAACAAAAACTAATTCTATAACCTGTACTAATAATAAACAGAACTCTGCCATTCTTGGTAGTATTGACCTGTGTGTCCCTGATAACTACATTAGAAATCGGAAGCTTCAGTTGTTTGTTCTCCTGAGGAGCAGAACTAACCTGCCATTGGTGATGCCAATTGGGAGGGCAGTAACTCTGTATAACCAAATCGCTTCAGATGTTGATATATTCCACCTACGTGAGCATGAGTATTTATAGGTGGACGTTGTTTTATAAATTCTTAAAATAGGGTCCACATTTGGTGTGCTTCCATGCTTCATAATTCATATTTTTTATAATTTTTGTATATTTTACTTTACTTTTAATACTGTTTTTGTGATACTTCATACATTTATTTCTTCATTACACTGTTTCTTTATTTTTAAATGTCATGTTGTGAACGTCTTAAATTTATAATGATTCCAATATATAAAAATAAATATTTTTTTAAATTGAATTTGAATATAACAATTATATGAATCATTAAATATTTGTTGATGATAAACATAGGTAGTAGGTATTATATATTTTTTTCACGTAAAATAAATACATGTTTCCAATTCATTAGCGTTGGGTGTAGACAAAACAACATGGAAATGCCGTCATTAATTAAAATTTATTTGAATGTTTCAAGAATTGTTTATGAAGGGTTCGATTTCATTGCGATCTTTCAACATAGCAAATTTCCGGACGCCTCTTATAAACACGAATGTATTAATGATTTTTCCTTTTATCCGTGGAAAATAATCAGTCGGAGTAGGAAAGAGTTGGCGGATATTAGATTCCTAAAAACCGGAATCGTGATGGTAATATTTATTCATTGCGTTGCGGGAGAGAAAGAGACACGCTGATACACAGTGGTGCGGTTTTAAAAAAGTAAACCGGAAAGATTAAATATTTCGCACTTTGCCATCTTCAAGCGCAATACCTTTCATCTATTAAAAATCAATTTCATAAAATGTAGATAGTCAATATTATTACCTTTTCATTCTGATTATTTTACATAGTTAATGATTGACAGGTTAAATGTAGGGATTGCAATACCGAATTAAAATATCAATACCGGTTTTTCGGTATTTTTTAAATATTAAAAAACAGAAGTAGGTGCTTGTCAATAAATATAGCTATTAAAATCTTTTAAAAATATTATTTTATAGCAAAAACCTTCATACCTACATTTATTATGTTGACATTTAAAAATGTGTATTGATCATAATTGTAGAACTAGTGATTTTTTACAAATAATTTGAATATATTGATAATTTTAACTAAAGTTCATCAAGTACAAATAAGTCCGACTGCAGGAAAAGCTTCTTAAATTCAACGCTTGTACAGTCATCAATAATTATAGAATAATTGAACATTTTTGTCACTGATGTTTTCTATTTCGAAATAATATTATGATTATTCATCGCGACAATTACTATGTAAATATATTTGATGATTTTTTCACCTCTATTGGATTCACTCAATATATTTGCATTTTAGCAGCGCATAACTTATAATTCATTTTCAAAAAGTGAGAAAGTGAGTGTGCTTTCTTAATACAGAAAATTCCGGTATTTTTGATTTTGATAAGGACGAACTGTACGTCCCCACTTATTTAAACGTATTGTCGATATCATTGGTATCACAGTAATAGTTACATTAAAACACCATTTCTCACCCAGAACAAAAATAATATAATATATTATAGTTCGCATAAGACAACAAGATAACTAGGAAGGGTGGTTTTATTGTTATTTTTAAGTCGTAATTAGGTAGAGAAAATGATATGAAAGGAAGAAAAATATGGTAAATAATTACAAAACGGATCCAGATATTTTAATTATGGATTTTTATATTATTGTTAGCATGGCAATAACAAATGCACCACAGTGGTTGAAAATCTGAGATGAAAGACGTGGTCATTAAATATATACACTTTTCGTTAACTATTCAAGTGAATTGAGATTTGATGGTTAATTATAGCCGTATAAATAATATATTATATAATTTGTATTAAATTAAATAATGCAAGGTAAATTATCGCTTATCCAATAACTTGCGATCATAATTAAATAATGCAAGGTAAATTATCGCTTATCCAATAACTTGCGATCATAATTAAATAATGCTGGATTAAATGAATATTCAATTAATTGCGATTAGCTATTTGCTCTATTGATGTATTCATAATTGAATAATGCGCTGACTGTAGATGAAATGAATATGAATCGACATACTTCACGTAAAGCAACAATTTAAAAACATGTATATAGTATTTTTGAATAAAATGATAATAAATAAGAGTAAAATGTAATTTTATTTAACGAAAACATTAAGATTATAATAATATTTCAATTTATTTCTCGTTGGGTTCCGCTTCCGAAACCGTAACGAAGCCGTACTAGTATTATTACCTCACCACTGGTAATAAACAGAGAAAATAATATTTACTTAGGTTATTTGCTGACCGCGTCTTAACAGATGTTCCACGTGATATCAGAATGGCTAAGGTGTTTTATTTCAGGTGTTTGTTGCGAAGTTAATGAATCCTTCAGTCCTCAAGTGCTCTTTGGGATTTCTGTAATTTATTTCCCGTCTATAATACACCAAGGCTTCTACTTCTACTTATACCAAACAGGTAAACATTGGAATTATGTATGTTAGTGTTGATATACATACTAATCTGTGACCTGGTGACATATTATATTAAAAGGGTACGAGGAATTCATTTAGTGGTAGAAACTCATTCCAAAGTATGTCAATACTATTACACATTTCAACAATATAGTGTTAGAATAGTTATGTTTGAAATTAATAAAGTTTATTATATTATAAAAATTTAATGTTTTAGATTTTTTTCGTATTTTGTGTCCCATTCCTAAAATTGTTTAAGAACGTATATAAGTGAAATGGCAAATAATTTTCAACAGTATGTGGAAAGAATTTTTTTGCAGTCATCGCCAGTCGGAGAGCGATAGTCGAACTGTTCGCATGTCAATTTGTTTTGTGATGGCGTCGGAGGAATATATTCTTAAATCGTGTAAAGATGACTAAAAAACGTTCCGCATGTACTTGAAAAAGAAAACATGTCAATGAATATACTATTATTATTACGAATATAATAATAAACATAACATTAAAAGGACGCATGTTGAATTTTTATGACAAATTATATTTCGTTCCGCTCGCGTCATTTGCACAATCCGCGCATCGCCTAGTCACGATCTTTTGAGACCATGCCTCAGCTGAAGTATAGCCTTAAACAACAAACAGTTTTTTTTCTCATAATGATATGACAACCGAAATAGCTATCAATTAAAAATAATTTATAATTCAACGTAAACATGAAATTATTAAAAGATTTATATTATTGCAGTAGAAATTTATTCAATGTATTCAATTTTAATTTCTAATACATATTGTTTAAATCTAACAACTCTTTCACTAAAGCATTGATAATTCTTGAATTACCTTATAATATTAAGCATTTACAGAATAATTAATTTATATTTAAGAATTAATGTTAAAATAATAAATTAAATAAAAAATATTTTGCGAAAAATAATATTTACTTACATAAAACAGGAAAAAATCGTGAGTTCAATGAAATGTAAGGCAATTTTTTTTTGGAATATTTGTTTCACACTTAGTAGGTACCTATGTACAGTATTTTAATATTTTTTTAAAAATACAATGTTCGCATTTGAATAAAAAAATAATAACTTTAATTAAATTTCACCATATTATTATTCTATTTAAAATATAATGTAATTTTACAGTAATTAAACGGTGAAAGAAAACACTAAACAGATAAAGTGTTTTTCTTTTTCAATAACGTCGTGTATTTATTTAATGATGTTATCTACTTAATTAGGTACCATTTAGTGAAAAATTCAATTTTTGTTTGTTTTTAATTTTCCTACTAAACGTTAATTACAGAACAGCGCTACGTTGGTTTGCAGGTTTAATTTTCATGTTTATTTTGTATAATTTAATATTTTCATAACGCATAAGTGTAATCTTGTTGACTTTATTAATATTTGCTTGTGGGGAGTGAAAGAATTTTATTATTTGGATGGTTTTATTATTTAGATTATTGTGGTTACCTACATTATAAGTTTTAACCATAGAAAACGATGGTAATATTATAGCGTCTTATAATATAATGAAGTAAAGGTAAGCTTTAAAAATAGGTACATGAGTTCCTTTACAAATGGGTGAAATTAAACACCAAAAACGTTTTGGGAGCCGCATTTATATATTAATATATTTTGCGCTCAATTAACTAAACTGAGTCATTTCATCATAATATTAGTATTAAACATTTTTTGCCGCAGAAAATCATCTCAGGGGGGGGGGGCAAGTCGCTCATCAGTTAGTTATGAACAATATAAATATATTAGTATACCAACCGCTGGTAAATATTTTCTTTACAAAACCTTTTCTAACTTGCACAATAATTGATTTGTTAAGTATACATATCAGAGAAGACATACTGACATATTAAAAGTGCCATTAGTTAGATAAAGTTAGATATATTATTACAATCCAATACTCTATTATAAATAATCTATATTAGAAATACTTAGTTCTATTAAATAATATAAAAATAAATAGTATTATATAATCCGTAAACTTTAATAAAATATATCTTTTATCGACATTTTCAATATGCTAAACAGGTCATCAACTTGATGTTATATTTATATCACTTAAATATTACTCTATAAGTAGGTTAACAATGTCTATCTATGCAGTCCGCCGTTTACTAAAACGTTATATGGATAAAATAGGTATTATACGATTTGTTTAATTTTATTCAATAGTTATATAATTTAGTATTACGTAATTTAGTTTCTACGTGCCCATCTTTGGAGCCGTAAATTGTCTGTTCGATCATGCAGTTGGAAATGATTGATGATATTTTTAGAATGGGTTGGTTAGGCAAATGACTAAAACCTATTTTTCGTGAAATTCTGCACCTTGATCCAGTGAAGACTGATACGCTTATATATAAATTAATAAACTATAAATTAATTTACTTAATTTTAGAAAATTATAGTAACTGCCGGTACACTTTTAATGTAGGTTAATTGGAAATGTACTTAAATTTAGTTTCGTTTATAAATTTTCCACATAATACATAATACAATAAAAAATATCCAGCAAATGGCTCAGCTATAGAGAATTAGGTTGATGTACGTATTAATTTTAGTTTTAGTTGGCGGAAAAAGCATGCCAATTAAAAGGAAACATATAAGATGCCCATGGAGGATTTCATGATTTTAATGGGTACGACGATAGAAGGTAATGATTTGTAAAATTATTCAAAATTTAAAAAAGAACATTAAAAGAATCCAATCCATATATATCGAGAATTCTACAAAAATATTGTAATATAAAAAATGTAACTTTTTGATATAGTAGAACGTAAAAGGATACGCAAATGGCAGAAAGCTCGTATGAGAGAGGTGCTGCAAAAGGCCATTAAACGCACATTAAACAATAAAAAAGAGGTTATGTGCGCACGTTCAAAAAGGGAGGATATTTTTAATTTGGGACACAAAAATATAGCTGCATATGAAACGTTATTTATTCTACACTCATAAAAGAATGTTTTTTTGATTTTCTCTCCTAACGTAGTCCCATCTACATTGTTCACACTTTATTTGACTATTTTAGAAGTTAATGATAATTTTAATATCTAAATTCGTTGTATCATAATATATTAAATATGTTTTTTTTAATAACTAGTTGGATACACCAAGAATTTTAGGTCCTATTTAACTAAGCTCTACTCTAATTGCCCTACAATTTATGTCCTTGCATTACATGCAAAGTATAAAATGCTATCTCTCCGCGTTTCTAAATTTAAGATGATTTCTTGTTCGCTTATTAAAGGATGTGGCACACCCAACGAAGTCTCTGGATTTTCATAAATTTGTATAATATTCTACTTACCATTAAACCAGTAGGTATAATATATCACCATACTCCATCTTCACAGATTGAGCCAAATTTAATATATTTATGAATACTCTGCACTGCACCATCAGAAAAATTACATTGTTATAATTGTACGTACATATTATATCTATTGTATAAAAGTAGCTGTGATGAGCGGTTTTTAAATTATCTAAATTCTAAAGGTAACCTATAAGTGCCGCAAAAAAAGTGAACCAAAATATCGAAATCTCTTTTTTGGGTTAATAAATATAAATTAAACTTATTTTCAAGACATTCGTCAATGTGAACATATGCATCATAATATGCAACTGATCAAGAACATAAATAATGTCACCCATTTTATTGTCAAATAATTTAATCTGTATTTATAAGAAAAATAAAATCGGTTGAAATCTTTAAGATAATATGAAAAAGCAGCTTTACAAAGGAAAATATTCTGTGGACGGAATAAAATCTGTCCAAACGTCATGGTGGATGGGCCTGATTTACTAGCGTTTAAGTCTTTTACTCGAATAGTAAATAAATGAGGGAGTTTATTATTCTTTAGATAAGCGAAAAAGATTTATTAGAGATGGGTAGGTATACGCTACGTTACACAAACCCTGATAGAAAAGTAACAAAAGGAAGATGTTAGATGAGTAACTAAGCATATCAATTTTATTTCACGAAAGGCCTGAATTTAACAAAATTAGAGGATATTGGCATTTCCGTTATTGAGAAAGTATTGAAATTCATCAAAATGCTTGTGATTAGAATGATGTAATTTTAATATAAAATTACATTTTGGTTTCAAATATTTTCATTCATTTCTAATTTAAATTATTAAATTAGTTGGAAGACATTTTGTAACGTAGGTTTTGTAGTGAATATCAATTTATTTGTTAGGGTTGCTTAAATTATATTGATATAAAAAAATACTCTGTTTTGGTGTTACAACTTGTTACAAGTACACAATGAATATATAATATAAGAATTGGTCAGGAAAATAATTCTTACTACGATTTACAGAGAAAATTCAGATCAAGAAAACTAAAGTGATGGTCTACATACCCTTTTTAGGCTCATATTGACATTGTGGTAAGGAGTATAATAGTTTGATACAGTGCCGTATGTGAAAATGTTTGCACGCGGCTAGGAAGATACAACACGAATTATATGCTTTGTACAGTAATTAAGTTGAGCAGGCCAGATCTGAAGGATGAATGACTCTTAATCATCCAAGAGTCTTCTCTTCAATAAACCAGAAGAAAAAGTAGAGTCAAAATACCTATATTTCAGTGGTTGGACTATAAAGAAAAAGACACAGCATCTTTGGGACCAACGCAGTAGAAGGAGCTGCGGCACACAGGGGAATGAAGGCGTTTCCTTGAAACGGACATGAACAATATGGACTGTTTGCAGATAATGATATAGTAACAAAAATCGCTAAAAATACTGTCATATACCTGAAAAAAACCACCATATTATTCAATATGCCGCAATGTGTAATGCTGCCTTAATCTAACGCCTTAACGTAGAATAAATCATTTTTCTATAGATAAAGCTCTCTGAAAGCGGCATTAAGTTTTATAATATAACAAGTTTATACGAATGGAATTTATTATTTAATTGACTTCACAATCTGATATAGATTTTGGACGAAGTACGAAGAGATATCTTAACACATTTTTTAGGAGAAATATTTTTACTTTACACTTTACTGCTAGTCTATCGCGGGCGCCTTGAAGGATGAATATGCAATAACCTATACCTACACAGTTAACAATGGATTATGTGTCTATATATTATGAATATGTATGCTAGAAAAAAAGTTCAAAGTCATCCGTTATAATATAGAACAGGGGTATTAAACATTTTTATATCTACCGGCCACTTTTGTATCTCTGTTTGTAGTAAAAATTTCTAACCGTCCACAGGTTTCACAGTAATGGTGATTATTACTTTCCAAAAATTATATGAGACTATAATATGATGCTACAACACGAGCGAAAGGACAGCCACAAAACTTCTGTGTGCAAAAGTAACCTAATAAAATCTTCATTATTGTCCTGGCAAAGCTGTCAAAACTTCTTCTTCTTCCACGGCGCTACATCCCGGGGTGGGATTTGGCCTCCTCCACAACCGCTCTCCACTCACTCCGGTCTCTCGCCACACTTCTCCAGTTACCGGGTCTTCCTATATGAAGCCAGTCCAATTCTAAGGCGTCAGCCCATCTCCTTCTTGGACGGCCTCTGGGTCTCTTCCGTTGGGGTAACCACTTCGTCATGATCCTTGCCGCTCAGGCATTCTCTCCACATACCCCGCCCATCGTAGTCTTTGGGACTTACAGTATCTTATGATTGTTTGCTGTTCAATCAGCTGTCAAAACATTCTATAATTTTTTGAATTTGATTTTATCTTGTTTACGGCTCGAATTATTATAGTTAATGATGAATGGAGTCTTGTACTTAGATGTTTAAACATAATGAAAATGTTTTTAAAACCAATGCCGCCCACCATGAAAGCTGGAACGCCCAGTAGTGGGCGGTAGGGACTAGATTACCCATGATATAGAACATGCACATAAATCACAAATAAAGTTGCTTTATGCCTGATTTTAGAGGACATATCAAACTTATAATTGCAATTACTCCATAATATGATATAGAGACTTACCAAGTTTTGGCAGTAACCCGCATTATAATCTTGTATTAGGAATGATGGTAATTGTAAAATTAACTATGTTGATGCAATCGCAGTTTGGTCAAATAAAAACTAACTCAAATTTCACATAGTAATAATGTAAAATATTACATTTTCTTACTCGAGAACTCGGTAATTGTGCCGCAGAGGTAGCCATGAGCATTTATATTTTTTTTTTACGAAAACAGTTTATTCCATGTAGACAATTATAATAAATACATTTTTTTGTCGGTGCATCGGCTTTTCGATTAAAAAATCGTTAATTGAAAATTTGAAATTTTCACACATTTTGATACACCATTATCACAAACTAAGATTATATGAGGTAATATTAGGTTGGGGTAGGTTAGGTTATGTTAGGTTAGGTTAGTTTAGGTTTGGTTTGGTCTAAAAAGAAAGTTGTAAAATCTCATGGCCACATTTACCAAGAACTCTAATGCACTCTATATATTTATAGATATAGTACCTATGGCAAATTTTACAAATAGAACATATCGATATGTTCTATGATTTGGTTGATAACCATAAACGTAACAATTAATAGTGCAACACACGAAAAGAAGAATATATAATAATTAATACCACCGAAACACTTGATTCGATAAAGTTATTATTTTACTTTCTAGCCTTTTCCCCATGATTAGGTCGGTTTAACTCTAAAGAAAATTGCGGCATTGCCAGCCGCAGAGAAGCAGATATATATACATAAACACTTTTTTACGTATCGTTATAGATTTTCGTTACGAAAACGTGCTCTCTCGTGATCACGTTGCCGCCAGATGCCGTTCTATAAAGAACATTACCAGTCGAGAGCACCTTTTTTTGCAATGCAATCGTTTCCCATTGAAAGACTTAAGTGTTGCCCATTTTGGGATACAAGGTTTTTGTCGCTCTCTAATTTCTTTTTATATTGGCCTTAGCTTAAATGAAAGAATTTCTGACAATGCATTCGAGATTAAAATATTCTCCCAATTACATTTTTATATTAATCAATTAAAAATATACTTAAACAGCTTACATATCTGTGATAATATTATTTTATAAGGTCAAGGAAAATATTATTTATTCACATAAAAACATTACGTTATAACAGATTTCACTAACGTGGCATATAAATAGTTCAACAACAGTTCTATATGTAAAACTAGAGACACCAGAGATACCATAAAACAAAAATATGAATTGAAATAACTCTAAGTTAGTAGGCACACATTAGACCAAATAATAATAAGAATCATCTTACTTATTAAGATATAAATAAAAGGGAAACATTGGTAAGTAGCAATAATGAATAATAGTATAAATAACTCGTAGAAGTACTCGGTGTCATGGTTGTTAGGGTCTGGCCGTCTTAGAAACCGTGGATCGCTGGGTCGTTCCACAAACCCGATGGATATTGCCTTTTTAATATGTATTTGATCCAGTGCAAAGCCCCAAGGTATTATCCCATGTAAAAAAAGAAAAAAAATGGCTCATGAAATAAAAATTTAAAAAATAATTATATCACCACCAAAATATCTACGTCACTATGAACGCATTGATCAGTATTGTAGTTCATAGTGTTGACGTTTCATAACTACTATTGGATTTGTTATAAGTAGATAAAAAAACTACGAACAGTCGTAAATTCCATAAAAAGGATATGCCAAAGCATGATTTTTTTTTACCAAATAAACTACACTAAATACGTTGTAAATTCACCGTATAGTATTATTGTAAAAAGGCTATATTATACTTTGTAGTTATACTACGTACCGATAAGCCCTTTCAATCAATATGATGATTAAAAAACACAGATAAAGCTGAAAGTTTAGTGGAGCAAAGAATGAGTGTCTATAATTGGGTAATTTGTACCGAGTCAATAAGCTTTTTTGGCAATCGCTTTTGAGAATACTTGTGGAAATCGAAGATATTTTTTTTATTTCTAAAGGACCACTCTCCACAGGGCTAATCTATGAAGGGATCTGAAATCTTATTTTCCCACAAAGGACCTTCCAAATTACGTTATACTAAAAATCGTAGAATGTTGCCGCCTAGGCACTATACCATGCGAATTGAAGTTTTCACCGGGTTATATTATTAGAGCGATTTTAGATGAGAAATATAAATTTTGAGAACAAAAGCTAAACAAGTATGTCGTACATATAAATACGAAAACATTCATTTAAATTGTCTAAATCTATTTATATTTGTTGGATAAGTAGGTTGACAATTTGATAAAAATTGCAAAATATATACATATAGGTACTCTTGGCACCAATTTATTAGAGCTTGATTTTTATGGTGCTCTAATATGGGGGTCCCGATATACTAACTGCCCTGTTAAGGGGGGACATGCTCAGCGTAGGTCAAAATGGAGCTTTTGTTCTATTTTCAAAGCATGATCCTGGACATACCTTAAACGTTGTAGATAATCTATTTATATAATTTTGAAGCCTTATTATCCTTTATATTTATTTTAAACATTTGATGACTGCATAAAGTATTTTTATTACATAACATAGTATTCTTTTAAACCTCTCGCTCTAATGTTTTAGAATATAGTCATATTTCAGTACATAAATGTGCAGTGGTGTTAAGATTTTTTACATTTATTAATTTTTAAACGCATTTATAAAACTATCAGTATAATTTATATTGACATTATTATAGTGAAATATTTACGATAAAAATTATATTGATAATCTCTGTGATCCCAAATTTGACAAGAATTAGGCATTTTATTATTCAAAAAATGGGCAAGATTAACACATTTGAAGATAATTCTAAAGATACTAATTATAAGCTATGTTTTTGACCATTCAAGTATGAGAAACATCCTACGAATAATGATTGCTTTATAATAATTATTGACCTAAGAATAAGATAGTGTTTTTTTTATGAAATACGCCATTCCTTTTGGCATTCCCCAGTGGTTAAGCTACAACATACGGCCGTAGCCATAAATTGACAAACAATAATTGAAGTAGGGAGTAAAATGATGTTAACGCGCGTATTTGAACATGTACCGTTAAAAAAATCGGTTAGGTACTATTTTATTGAATAAAAATACTTTATTATATGCAGTCATCAAATGTTTAAAATAAATATAGCGGATAATAAGGCTTCAAAATTATATAAATAGATTATCTACAACATTTAAGGTATGTCCAGGATCATGCTTTGAAAATAGAAAAAAAGCTCCATTTTGACCTACGCTGAGCACGTCCGCCCTTGTAACATACTGTAGAGGATTTTGAATGTTTTCGTTACATGTCTATTAGTATGGTATTACAAATATTTTATGAAGGCGTGTTTGTATTGTTCATGGCCTTCACATATTTTCTCAATCTTCCCTACGTAAATTTAAATATATTACGTGGATTATCAATTCAATTACAAATAAAATTCTGGCGGCTCGCAGACGCCAAAACGACCAAAATTACTTTAACCAGGGAATCTTCAAAATTAATCGACCGTTCCTTAAATGCAGCATTAAAGAAATTGCCCAAAACATCGCTTCGAGTTCTTTCTCAGATTTCATTGCTGCTTTTGCCCAAATAATAATGATTTTTGAAGCATTTAAATTTTACTCTGAAGATTTCATTTTGGATACTATCGGTTACTACCAGCAAAAAATACAGAACTAACAAAATGTAAACGTTGTTATTTTGAGCTATTTTAAATAAAAAATAAAGATTTTGTTGATATTTAAAACTTTCATACCTTTAAGTGTTGGGGCTTAGTGTATTTTATTATTACCACGTTTTTCTTAGCTCGAATTCTTGTTTGTCCGGTGGTTGTTCATCCAATACAAATATTGCAATCAATTTTTAACTAAATTTCCGACTAACTAGACATTTGAAACTTTTAGAATATATCAGAACACGATGCCAATGCATTCTTTTAATACTTTTAGCCATCGTTAAGTAGAATTGAATTCATTTTCAGTCAATTCTATTTTGTATGAAAAGTTATTTATTAAGAAATCCGTAATCCAATCCACTATTCTTGGTTGCTAAGAGGGCGGTCCTAGCAACTAAACTATTAATATATACGTGCGTTACTATGAAAATCAAAATGACATTTCAGTATTCTATGTTTTGTTTATTCGTTTCAAAATAGCAAAAAAATGATTTGTTGACAATTGCCTTATTTGTTAATATATAGAATTGTCAAGTTTATATGATTCAACAGAAAAATTAAAAACGTGGTATATAAAAAGTTCTCTTTATCTTGTAATTATATTATAGTGTCTCAATATATATATATATATATATATGTGTAGATTCTAGAGACATGGGTCAAAAGGCTGTTTTAAGCAGTTTAAGTAACAAAGGAGATATCAAGGAATACATTACAAATGACAACTACCCATTGAAATAGATACCTTATTCTAGACTAGAGTTTAGGTAAGGTACGCTATTGTATTTTCTCGATTCTGTTCAGTAGAAGAAAATCTAGGAAGATTAAAAAGAAGCGTATCTTCAGCACCTTATCGTCTGTCTTTGCGTTGGAATGATTCAATATTATTTACTGACTCACTTTAATATTCAAACATAATTCTGGGTTTTTACAATGGTTTATGATGGTCAAAGACGAATGCACCTTGAAAAAAATATCAGTTGCAAATTTATCTTGAGATGATTATAGCTCAGCCAAACATCAAATCGTTTCTGTGTATCCATTTTTTTCTGAGAGAATATATAACCTGCAATTATAAATTATAATACCATGTGGTTGATGTCAACATGTAATTTTATGTACCTACCCATTGTGAATAATAATTTATATTTTTAGTTGTTTTTAATCATTAATTTAATAACAGTTATTTATAAATAATACATACAACTAAATTAGCACCAACTGAGACTTAATTGATATAAATTGATTTGATTTTTTATACTTAGATTATGTTTTGTAATGTTCATTAGAAAGTCAGATAAATTTCACCTATTTATACTATAATATTGTGAAACATTAATTATTTAGGTACTTCCTAGATGCATAGATAACCATCATTGGTTAAATCGAAACAACAATCAAAGTGGAATGATGTGGAAAAATGGAATGACATATGTGAAAATTTTAATTAACAAGGCAACGTTGGGTTCCAATGTAGCTTGCAGAGATAGCGCCACTACTGACAAAGAGTGAAACAATCGGACGTATTTTAACCAGAATAAAAAGAATGAATATTTTTAATGATTTTTACTTGTTTCCTACAAAGAAAAGTTATTTACCTACTGAGTATCGATTATTTACCTAATAACAGAAGACTAGCACTATTTAAAAATATATCTACATTATGTTTATTGTACATAAGTCAGCAATAAATATATACAAATATTATTCAATTCACTATGTGCTGATAATGCAGTCATTAAATTATTCATCGATTATAAACTATTTAACTTATAATTACCATATTTCAATAGAAATTTAAAAAAAAATTGTATTCGCGGAAAGCAACGTAACTTGTTAATTAATAAATGTTCTCATCTGTCTATCTCGTTCGATATACGCATGATTTTAATAGATATTTTAGGCTTACAATTCGCCAAGATCTATTGGAGACGGTATGTTTGTTTATAGTTAACTTTACAAGAGTATTGTCAAACATGAATAATGTTTTTGGATAGGAATAATTTGGAATAAATAATGGGACCAAATATAATTAAATCCTTCGCTGTATGTAGAGTAAACAGGAATACGTAGTGTAATTATTATTACACAAAGTGACAACGTGACTAAAAGACGATGATATCAAGGTCGACTTTGTATTTCATAGTGTTTTCATTAAAGGTATATTTTGTCAGCGATAAACAGCCACAGTAATAATATTAATAAATAGATAACTTCCTTGATAGTAATGAATGTATACTTATTTCTTTACTCAACATTAGGGAATCCAATCCTGAGCCAAAATTCTGATCCCGGGATTTCAGGATTACAATTTGACGATCCCGGGATTGGCATTTTTTCCATTGTTAATATAAATTTTTATATTTACAAATAACATTGATAAAATCGGTCAAAATTAAATTTAGTATAAATTATACTATTTAAGACATTTTTATTGTTAATATTGTTTAAATTCAATCTTGAAAATATATACGTTAATGGAGTAAATAATATTGTAATATAAATAATAATGTGAATTTAATATGAGATTGCTCTTTCTGATAGTAAAGACTTAATGAATGGGTTAGCGAGATTTAAAATAATAAAGCAAATCGTGGTGTATGGCCTATCCGCTTCATAAATCTAATTAGTTAGCCAAATATGAAACTGCCGTAAAACGTATGAGATCATGGTGGAATTACTTTGTTAAAAGTGCGAAGCATTGTTTTTTCCAATTTTTCTCATTTTTATTATTTATGTGAAAAAAATAAAATGAATCGGCAACTTACATATGGGTATAAATCAAACTTCATTCAAACTCAGTTTATTTCTAATTTAGTTATTTGTTATTAAAAGTATTTTTTCCGATATATTTTCGTTTTTATTTTATTTTCCATAAAAATTGATAAAAAAAATAAATCTCAAAATCTTTGGGATTATGTTTATCAATCCCGGGATTCATAGGTATCGAAAATAACTGGGGATCCCGGGATTGGAATTCCTACTCAACATGATAATTGTGAAATTTACATACACAGTATAATTAATAATATAATATTAGAATTTATACTTACCCACTGACTAGCACTATTATAACTCAAATATTGTGAACTTACCTGAAAACAAAGAAAATACACAAATTAGTTACTTAGTTATTTTTATATAAGAGCTGCTAAGTATATTAAATTTATTTTATTGGGAAAAAATGTTACCTCCTGTTTGCTAAAATCCTAGCTTAATTCGGTTTACGGGTCGTATTTTCTATGATAATGGGCGATTTTCTAATGTTGTAATAAAAGTCAACTTGTTTACACCAAAGGGGGGTAATTTTACTACAGTACGTCGGCCAAACCGTAAGCTCGACACAGATGGAAGAATTTTACGAATGAATTCGGGCCTTCAAAGAATCAAGTTTCTTTTAATACCATAATAATAATTCGTCGTTTTATCAAACAAATTGATATTACATTCAACATATCGTATATTCACACAGCGATTAAAAATAGAATTACACAAAGCAAACGAAAAATTTCGAAAGATAGCATTAATACAGTACAAAAATCTAGCAATTTAAGATAATAATCAAAGAATACTAATCTAAAAAGGAACATTACATAAATAACATATTATTATCATCACTGTATATAATATATACAATATATAAATTTACCTTTTTATTAGATTCTTACAGGTATTATCTGACAATATTATATCACAGATTTATATAATAGGTACTAGTAACTTGTTGGTATAACACTCTCAATTTAAATGATATACATACCTAAGTACACGATAATACCTACCTCTTTATATGTTATTAGTATGAACAGAGGTATATTGGATTTTCTTGATAGCTTAGCCGTATTTTTAATATTATGTTTTATTTTTGCACTCACTTGGTACCTAGTTTTTAATTCAAGCCATGAAATACCGAAATAGATTCAGTGGATTTTGCACAAATCGTTGTAATTACTTAGGTGCAATACGGAATTATATATATATATATATATATATATATATATATATATATATTTTGTTGTTTTTCTTTTCTTTTTACTAAGTCCGATCCTATAAAATCTAATAAATAATGTTATAATATAATATATATTACCAGTGCTCAACACGCTAATTAGCTAAGAGGACCCCATGCAAAAAGTTTACTTATACCATACACCATCATGAGTGTTCAAAATAGGTAAATAGTCATATTGCCAATTTTATGGTTTGAAATTGTACGCATGGATTGTGAAAAAAACACGCATCTTTTTAAGATTCTGGTATTTTCTGATGAAGTTTCCCTCCTCGTTGACTTTATGTAAGACTACCACTACATGTACCTAACTGTTTCAATATATTATGTGCGGCCAACAATCAGCGAATTTGTCAAAATTTTAAATTGAAAAATTTAATTAAGTAATAAAAAATATTTTATTGTTATTATTAGATATAGACATATCAATGAAATCTGTAAAGAGTATGCTTAACTTATTTTTTTGTTAATTTTTTGATTAAATAATAAACATATTTAAGCCAATTCATAATGTACGTAAATTGAAAAAGTTTTCATGATTTTCCTCATATTACAATAGAAGGTTGTTGTAATATATTTAGAAACCTAATATAACACATATTTTTTATGATTGTATTATATCAGTTCATTCTCTATTCTACAAAACAACGAAAAAACGATATTACAGCACTATGTATCTCATTGATAAAGTTATTTTTTTGTGTTTTCCATCACTATCTGATAAGTATAACCTTTTGAAAATTTTTCAATTAATCAAAAACGTAATATATATATATATGTAATATTTTGTAGAATAGAGAATGAACTGATATAATACAATCATAAAAAATATGTGTTATATTAGGTTTCTAAATATATTACAACAACCTTCTATTGTAATATGAGGAAAATCATGAAAACTTTTTCAATTTACGTACATTATGAATTGGCTTAAATATGTTTATTATTTAATCAAAAAATTAACAAAAAAATAAGTTAAGCATACTCTTTACAGATTTCATTGATATGTCTATATCTAATAATAACAATAAAATATTTTTTATTACTTAATTAAATTTTTCAATTTAAAATTTTGACAAATTCGCTGATTGTTGGCCGCACATAATATATTGAAACAGTTAGGTACATGTAGTGGTAGTCTTACATAAAGTCAACGAGGAGGGAAACTTCATCAGAAAATACCAGAATCTTAAAAAGATGCGTGTTTTTTTCACAATCCATGCGTACAATTTCAAACCATAAAATTGGCAATATGACTATTTCCCTATTTTGAACACTCATGATGGTGTATGGTATAAGTAAACTTTTTGCATGGGGTCCTCTTAGCTAATTAGCGTGTTGAGCACTGGTAATATATATTATATTATAACATTATTTATTAGATTTTATAGGATCGGACTTAGTAAAAAGAAAAGAAAAACAACAAAACACTAAACAAACAAGTGTAATGTCATCAAACATAATTTGAATCTTATCGTATTGCTTTACTAATGAATTGTTTTCCACTTCATGATTTCATAAGTTAACTTGACAATTAACAATTATTTGCTAAATGATAATAGAACTCAAATCAAATTCTATAAGATATTTTTGAATTGAATATACTATAGAGGCCTTTTAAATTAATTGATCGTGTATGGTTTGCTAATAACGTAAAACTATCCCAAAAGCTTTGTCGGGAAACTGGGCGTTACTCTCAATTTGGGATAGACGGGAATTCTTTTGTATGTTGGCTCATTTGTCCGGCAAACCGTTTCTATAGTTGTACTGTGTCAACGTGGTAGTATAAAATGCTATCTAGATTTTGTGTAAGCACACTTGCACGATCACGGATCAACTGGACCAAAATAGTCAATAGGTCTTGGGCAAGACTAGCTTTCCAGGTTGAGGGAGAACATAATATGGTAGAGAGCAATGTTAGTGATGGCGAAGGTCCATACTAGAATATAGTGCTAATAATAATTATAATAATAACACACTTACTTTACCTCTAACATCCACCATATTTTGAGAGTGTGCATGATTTATATTTTGATTTAATCTATTATCATCATGACATCCAATGTAAATTTCGTACAAAATTAAGATATTGTTCCTCATAGAAACAACATAATAATGGCAAACAGTTACTAAATTTGTACCCAGGAACGTTTTACGTAAAGGAAAATATTGTAAATACAGTTTAAATTCTGTTCCTGTAAGCCAAACGCTGAACAAACTAGACTATAGTGAATGTAAAGAAGGCTTAAAGTCCAAAACTCCTTTCAAATTTTGTATAAGTGTTCCAATCAATTGCCAAAGTAACAGATAATAATATAATTAAGGACAATCAAAATTGAAAATGTCATATATTATGTTTTGAACAAATTACTAATTATATCAATCAATTTTGAATAATAAAGAGAAAACCTGTCAAACTATTTGTTTTAATAATACTTGACAATAATTTAAAGTTTCATTATGCTGTAAAATATTATACACAATTTTCGAATTCTTTAAGCAGCGTTCTATTTATTTACAATGATTGGTTATACGTTTGCAAACCTCTTTAATTATGCTTTATCTTCCAACATTCGCTTCTGCTATGTCTTGTTTGTATTACATAATATATTGATGAATAATTATTTCATTGCGTGTTACCATTACAAGTTGTTCCAATTATACACTAACAGAATACGCAACCTATGTAGAACCTACATGAGAACACCCAAAACGTTTTCTTTTGTTTTCATTAATGGTTATACGGGAATATTATATATATCGTATCGATATTTGGCAAGATTTCAATTTATTATAGAGAACCATTATCTGTCATGAATAGGACATTCACCGTAGAATTATTGATTGTGCGCTATAAGCTTTGGAAGCTAAATATTTTTGTTTATACAGACTGTCCCATATTTCCATACGCCCATATTGGAAAGGTCTTTGGAACTGTATGCAACAACGATGGCGTCACGTGGGGAAGGTTAATCCCCATACTATATTATAATGCCATAGTATTTATTGATGTAACGCCGCATTAGACTATACTAAATAGGATGCATTATTTTTTCATGAGGCTTGAAACAAAGTAACTACTGATTTTCACTGTCAAGAATGTGTAATTAATTCCCTGATGTCTACCACATTCGACGAAACTAGGGATTGCAATACCGAATGAATATAATATTGATGCCGGTATTTCGTATTGAATACCGGTATTCGTCAAAACATATTATAGAAAAAAGAAGTACCTATCAATAAATATAAATATTAAAATATATTTAAAACACTATTTTATAGCAACCTAAAAGACCTACATACCTACATTTATGATGTTGACCTTTATAAATTGTATAGATCATAATATTTTAGAACTGCTAAATTTTACAAATAGGTACCTACTCCGGGTACAGAAAAATATCTCTCAAATTCATTTGTTGGATGTACTATCAACGTTGGATCAATAGTTATAGAATAATTGTAAATATTTGTCAGGAATGGTTTCATTTTCGAGTTTATATATCTTATAAGTATATTTGTGGGAGTTTGTTATGATTTTATTTAACTTTTGTTGATTTTAGTCAATATATTTGCGTTTTGGTAGCATAACATAATATTTACATTAAATTTAATATATAATATAGTACTAAGTAGTGAAAAAGTAATATTAAATTCATTTTCGTGTAGCATAAACGACGTGTATACTTTCTTAATACGGAATTTGAAACTGGTATTTCGGTTTCGATTATTAATTGAATATCGGTTTTGAAACACCGGTATTACAATACCTAGACGAAACATCATGTTTGAATAATTGGCTCTTGTTTCGTTTCGTTTCTCTACTGTTCTCCTATGAAAAAATATTAAACATAAAATATACGAATATTTAAAATGGAGTGTGACTTATGTGCCATTCTGTACAAAAACAACGAAAGCAAATTGTCTGAATGTCTTTATTTTTTCTAAAGAAAAGAATGATATTTTGCTATTGTCAAAATTGGCAATGAATCTAAACATTCTAGACATCATAATTTATAAAGGATACCATAACAAAAAAATAATAATTTCATAAGTATTTGTGTTCGTATCATTTATGGATCATTTGTCAAAACAAAAACGTCTTATTCGATGTTTGTCTTCCCGAAACTAATTAATTAGATAATTAATCATTAAAAAAAACACAATTTAAATTCATAAATCACTTTCATAACTAACTTTCATATCGTTTGTGAGCTTTTGAATTTGAATTGATATCATATGTCGTTATCATTCACAAGTTTCATTGGCAATAACATGGCAATGGAAAAGAACCCATTAATTTTGCATAATATCAAAACTGCAATATCTTGGCGTCATTATGAGGGAATAAAAGTATAGCATTCCTCAACTTGTTATCCAAGGAGAGATCAACGTTAGGACGACGCTTCATTTCGTGGCTTGAACCTCGATTATTCATACGAGTGCAGGCCCAATGGACTGGCACGGACAGCGGAAGATCAAGCAAAGATAACCTTGATAGTGCCCATTTTTGGACAGAGAATGAGTGGGTTCATTGTTTGGGTTCCGAATCAGTTGAAGTACGATTATATGGTGGAGTGGGTACAATAGAATTTATTGAGATTTCTTTATTTGAGGCTGTATGGATTCTATCCGTGGCTTATACGTATACGCAGTGTTAATGAGAACTAACAAGAAATCAGGAATTGAAATTGTTTGTTCTCCCAATATGCAGAACTAACCGACCAATAACTGTGTCCAACCAAATTACTTCGGTCCACTAACGCGAGAATTAGTAGTTTTGAGGTGGTTTAATAAATTCCTAATAATTATAAGATAAATTTTTATATACAACGTTTTAAAATTTTCTGTTGAATCATATAAACTTGACTTGACTAGCTTAAACGATCAAAAATTTGTGTATGATATAAATAATACTGAAATGTCATTTTGACACTCATATTGATTTCCATAGTAACGCACGCATATATTAATAATTTAGTTGTTAGGACCCTAGCAACCAATAATAGTGGATTGAATTAAGGATTTCTTCCGAAATAAGTATTTATACAAAACATAATTAACTGAACATGAATTTAATTCTATTTAAAAAATGGCTAAAAGTATTAAAAAATGCACTGGCATCGTGTTCTGATATATTCTAAAAGTTTAAAATGTATAGCTAGTCGGGGAATCAATTAAAAATCGATTGCAAGATTTGTACTGGACAAATAACCACCGGACAAATAAGAATACGACATAATAAAAACGTTGTAAAATAGAGTTTACTAAGCTTATACAGCATGGACTAATTTATTTAAAAAAAAATGTATTTACTCTGTATACTGTGTTCATAACTTAAATTTCTTTGTTTTTTTCATGTCGTGCTATGGACGTCTTCAATTTTTAATTTGTAAACTTCGCTATAATATATTGAATTAGAAAAAGGAAATGCAATAATATCATAACATAATTATTACCTATATAAGTCCCGTAAGTATGACTATATAAGTGTGCATTAGTCTTTTCTGTTAATCATTATCATTTACCTAAGTCCAATATATAATTTTCGTCACTAGTCTTCGTTCAATATTTTGCATGTGTCGTGTCTGTGTCACTGAAGGTGGTGAAAAGAATGTGGTATTTCATTAATTGGTTGAACCATCGAATAAGCCATAAGAGACCTCTCTCTTCTACACCGTTAAAATTTAATAATATATACGTCGTTCCATGAGCATCGTCAAATTGCCATAATCGCTTCTAGCTATGTGACCAAAGCCCTGTATAGCTACTTAAATATGTATTTGAATTATACTTATTTAGAAAATAAATAAAAACAATTTTTCAAAAAAGAAAATAATTAAAGTTTCTAACCAAAGGCATATTTTTGCTATCTGAAAACCTAAATCATGAACAAGTTAAGTTTTACACGTAAAAAAATGATAAAGCCATTATAAATAGGTCATTGTTATAGATGGGGGTTTTTTGTTTATATTATCAATGTCGACTAAATGCAATAATTTTTCGACTGTGGTATATTAACTTATGAATTTATTATAAGGTCTTAGGTCTTAAATTATTCAGTTTCTATCAATGTACCAAATATGTCTTTCTTACGGCTATCCTAGAAATAAAAACTCATAATTATTAATTAAAAGCAATCTCTTGAACGATGATTTTAGGTAATTATCTTTCCAAACACGTGATTCTGTGAAAGTTATGAGAAGAATTGTATTTTTCGAGATCTCGGAATTTAAAACCATAATACTTAATATTATCAGGTATTCAAAATACATGGCAATGCGTTAATATAATTGATGGAATTATGGATGATTTCAAATGAATAACTAATTGGTTGTATATTTAATATTTTCATAATAACGAAACCTTCGAAACAAAGTAATAATATATTGAGTATATATTTTTATTAAGTAATCATTCGAATTGTAAAACAATTTCCCTTTAACAATGAAATGCATACTATGTAAATCTCTAAAGATACATACTTAAAAGGGTCTGGAATAAGCTCTAGGATTAAAGACCGAAACCCAATTCTTAGCAGCTTAGAATGTATATAATTGAAAATTCATTTATTATTTCAATAGCTTTGTTCCACTGAAAACTTTTTAACAGGCGATGAAAGGACATGGTTTTAGGATTTTACATTTAAGATTTCTATAGAAATAATCCGTTTTTTTTATTTTTAGTGATTTTATTAGTATTTTAAAATATCACAATAACCCAGCACGTTAACTAAACTCATAATAAAATGTACCGCACCTACTATATTATATTATTATAACGTAAGGCCAGCTGTAAACAGTACTTGCAACACGACTAAATTTACTAAAAATACCCTTTAGTGTTTTAACAAAAGAAAAACATATTATTTTGTCAATTCAAAGATGAATTCATAATTTAAAAAAACTTTGCTTTTGTGGACCCATCGAATCCTTCCGTTATCATCTAATTTTCTTATTGTTATTTTTATCCATGAAAATAAGTTTAATAAGCCTTCTCCATCACTGATTTTTCTAAAAATTAATCACAGTATTATATTAAAAACAATTTTCTAGGAAACATCTCTACGTTAAATTATTCTTGTTTTTACCTAATCCAGGACTTATTGTGACAAGCACAATATTGATTTATTCTTTTTATGATAATTTTATATAACTTACCTAATTATTCTTCCCAAATGGATCATTTCAAATCTTCAGAAACACGGTGTACTATTTTTAAACTTATTTTTATCTTTATATTAATTAATAATCATTCAGGTTGCCCACAATTACTGTCTAACATTAAATTTAATATACCCAAAGTCAATATTATTTGTCTTCACATCTTTTTACTTCTATACATTCATACATTTTAACCAAACTGGATTACAATTATT
Organism: Rhyacophila brunnea; assembly: GCF_057557595.1. NCBI lineage: Eukaryota > Metazoa > Arthropoda > Insecta > Trichoptera > Rhyacophilidae > Rhyacophila > Rhyacophila brunnea. The sequence continues at coordinate 29,782,982 of NW_028233350.1, forward strand.
GTTCGGTGGTTATATTTACAGTTTTGTTTTAATTATTCATTCTCATTCAAATTAAGTTGCTCCAGAATTTACGACTAATTTATTGTATCTAGACGACTGCTTTTTTCATTGTATTTTTCTTTTCTTATATTGCCTGTCTTTTCAGCTTTTTTTCTTTTTTATGTTCTTCAATATTTTTTTGTGATTAGTATTTATGTGATTCTCTCTCTTTTTTTTTTTTAACCATTTTCAACAACCCTCCAATATATTCTTTATAACTCTATTTAATATTTGATCTAATTTAATTTGATTCATTATACCTTTTATGTCCGCCTGTTATTGGAACCATTACATCACATTTATTCTATATTCCCACTTTACTTATTCTATCTGATGGATCTTGTTGATTGACCTAAATAAAAAAATAAAGTTTCGCATTTTGATTGTAATTGCAATTAAAATTGTCTTGAATAGTTAATAATTTCCCATCTTCCGGTGCTACTCTAACAACAAGTATTTGTTTAATAAAACAATATTTATTATATTGTCTAGTTATTTTAATATTTTATACATAAGTATTCTTTTAAGTAAGTTGCATTTAATTGCATGCCCCGTAATTTCTTCGATATAATAAAATTAATGTATCTAAAACCTGATACTCTCCACTTACAATAATAAACTTGATTTAAAATTGAGCTTTTTATGTAAATATTCTGATTTTATATTACACATAACATACAACTATATAATATGAGCCTTTTCCATCAAATTGATTAAAAGTGGAAAAATATAACATAATTTAGTTATTTCATTACCACTGCATCAATCTGTATACAAGTGTTTTTGTTAAACCCACAACAAGCTTAAGGACCAACACTTCGCTAATCGTAAATCAGATAGGGACACATTTACAGCGTTTTTGTTTGAATTTAATTGCCTGCGTCGCTGTTAGTTTTGGTGATTTGTGGGTCGTCTATAGTGAGATAAGCGACCCCCTCGCCAATTGAGACTGATTACAATTGGTACTTAAGCCAATGTCGTCTCTCTCCAACGACCTTTGTAGCGCTAGGATCATGCAAAAACCCGTCAAGTGCCTTCAAAGCGATGGTTATAAGTTGTGAACAAAAGCTGTTGTCAGTCTTCTGAAATGCAGAAATAAATTATGTCAAATTTTGCAGAGAAATGAGTGAATTGTTTTGAAGTGAAAATACGAAATAATTGAGTCGAACAATTTAATTTAATTGAATCTATTAAAAAACATACTTATTCATTTAAAATGTAAGGTATACACAAATAAACTCCTTTCATTAATAAAGCGGAACTTTAATGGACGGATCTGTATAAATTCAATGTTTTTGTAACGGTGGCGGAAAATGTTTATTATTATAATTAACCCAAGATGTTAAGGAAAACTTTGTACCATGGAAATGAAGCCTAATTATATGATATGAAAATGAAGTTAAAATTTTCTAATGATTAAATACTTAATTAAAATGATGGTACGTCATTTCGCATTTATTTGGAGAAAATTCAGACCAAAAACAAGTTTGTAATACAATGAGTCACTAAATCACTATTTATATTAACAATCAGAAAAAAATACCGAAAACAAAAGTATATCATAAAGTAATTAAAAATAATTACAAGATAAAAATAACTTTTTATATACAACGTTTTTAAATTTTCTGTTGAATAATATAAACTTGACTTGACTAGCTTAAACGATCAAAAAATTCGTACTTGATAGAAATAATACTGAAAAATTATATTGATTTCCATAGTAACCCACTTAGCAACCAATAATAGTTTTAGTTTTTACGGATTTCTTCCGAAATAACTTTTCATACAAAACAGAATTAACTGAAAATGAAATCAATTCTACTTAAAGATGGCTAAAAGTATTAAAAAATGCGCATCGTGTTCTGATATATTCTAAAAGTTTCAAATATCTAGCCAGTCGGGAAGTTAGTTAAAAATCGATTGCAATATTTGTACCGGACAAATAAGAATACGAGCTAAAAAACGTTGTAAAATACATCATAATACGCCACCACCTTGACAGTTTATCGTCACCATATTTCATTGCCCTACGTACGGAATATGATTCTCTCTATTGTTGTGGTGTTATCATCGAGTGTTGTAATATTATAAATTCACACACAACCCTCTCTAGCCCAAGCTCTTCATAATAGACATAATGATGGAGACAGATTTAAGCAATTTGTAAACGAAAAGAATAACAATTAGCATTCGGAAAGTGATTAACTATAATATATTGCACAGTAATTGACAAGTAAGAAAGCTTTAGTTTTAACTTGTTTGGCTTAACTATAAATTTTAGTACGGAAAATGTTTAGTTTACTGGCTTTGCCCGCGTGAAATACGGAAATAAAAAATAGAATGTTAAAATAATATACAATGGATAATTAATTAATCTAGACACGCCTTCTGCTATCCGTATGTCACTTCACCACTCACCACAAGATGAAACTATCAATGTTTGTTCTGTAGTTTAGAGTTACAATGAAAGAAACGGCTATACATACAGAAAAAGTAAAAAAAAACTTTATTTTATATCAGGTATCATGGACATAGTCAAAATTGTATCGAAATGTATCGCAGTCATAGATAGACACTTTAGTTTTTTTATTAGTATAGATTTGGTAAAATATGAACTTTTATAAAGCTAACAGCGAGCTTTTAGAAAAAATGCTATTATATATATATATATATATATATATATTTTCGACCATGTCCGATCCTAATAGGATCATATGGGCCTCCACAGAGTAGAGGTTTGTATTAACAGATTTAATTTTTTACGAGAAATGGATGTCAGCTACTTGCTCAAGCTATTAGGTCCATACCCTGACTCACACACAAATTGAAAAACAATATGTGTACTCGCCAGATCCAGGATTCGAACCTGGGACCCACGGCGTGATACTCCAACGGTTAAGCCGTGCGGCCACCGTCGCCGTCGGCGTCAGTTTATATATATGCTACCTTTTAATTACCATATTTAAATAACACGTTAATTATATCTAATGGCCAACTGCTCCAAACGCGCCAGTCGCGGTGTCAGCACTAAATAAGTTACATCATGGTTAGGTACGAGTATAATTAGCTTGGATGTTAGTTATACATTATTTTTTATTTCCATAAAGTATATGTCACGGGTTGCTGTTTCAATACTTGAGAATTTCCGGTTGTGATTGTGTAATTTTCATATTTAACAAACTCTCGTATTTAAACTTTCTTTTACAAGCCAAAGCCATCGTTTAGTATCGACTCTTTGCCAGTGACGAAGGACTTAGCGAGCTTTTACCCTGAGCTGACGTTATGATATTTGGTTTCGACCACTCCATTCGGCGGTTGAATGGGGCTTTATATAGTGACGTTAACATACGTAGACCAAGGCTTTGCTTGATCCTAAAAGCACTTGTAGGCGCATGTTAGAGCTTTACTCAGGCACGGCAATAAAAATGTAGACACAGTAAATCTCCTCACGGGATTATATTTACGTTTCCAAGTGATAACTAGACAATAATGTAATATAAAATGTGAAAAGAATACAGTTCATTTTTATTTTGAACACATTTAAAACTGGTACTAATGCAATACTGACAATGATATATTTAGTTCACTTTCTTCTTCTTATCGTGCCATCCCCTAGTGGAGATCGCCCACTTTCAAGGCGATCTTAGCCTTATCATCTGCTACCCGGAACAATTCATTGTATCTGTACTCGTACCAATCACGGAGATTCTTAAGGGGGGACATGCTCAGCGTACGTCAAAATGGAGCCTTTATGCTATTTTCAAAGCATGATCCTGGACATTCCTGAAACGTTGTAGATAATCTATTTACATAATTTTAAGCCTTATTATCCTTTATATTTATTTGATGACTGCATAAAGTATTTTTATTACATAAAATAGTATTCTTTTAAACCTCTCGCTCTAGTGTTTAGAATATACATATTTCAGTACGTCCATGTGAAGTGGTATTAAGATTTTTTTAAATTTATTAATTTTTGAAAGCATTTATAAAACTATTAGTAAAATTTATGTCAACATTATTATAGTGAAATATTTACAATAAAAATTAAATTGATAATCTCTGTGATCACAAATTTGACTATGTTCAATATCGGTATATGCTATTTTATTATTTTTAATGATTTGAAAAAAAATATTGATAAAAAAATGTTGCAGTCAATATTCATTATTAGCATTAATGTAATCCATTGCGATTTGAAGCTTTTAAAAGTTTGAAAAGTTTTACATCTTCAGAATTTCACCCTAAGTCCTAAGTACTGGGTACCTTTTAAAGTTGCATTATGAGCTAACAGTGTGTGAATACTAAACTATTTCAAAGTTTCAAACATTTCCCTTTAAGGTATGCAAACAATCCTCAAGAGAATCTTTTACTAAAACTCATACGTATACAGCATATAGATTTTTTTTGAAGCTATTTTTGTCATCCATAATGGGACATTCTATTATTGATTGAGAAATATTAAAACATTCATTTGCTAATTATTATGTCCGTTTAAACTTTAATCGGATGATTTCATTAAGTTTGTTGAATTATTTGAATGAATTCATTATACATAATTATAAATGTACTTACTTTATTTATTTTGACGGATTTATAACAAAAATAGACAAAATTGTGAATTATTATTTATTAAAACTATTTGACAATATTATCAAATCTACTATCATTATGATTATAATACTTTGGACGCTGAAGACGCACATACGCGTAATGATCAGGCGGTCGATCGATGTACTTAACGTGCATTTTAAAGGTGCTAATTAAAAAATCATTATATAGTTAGAAGCGAATGAGTTAAAAGGCACCATTCTACGTTTGTATGACTGTATTCTAAATGTCTTTTTGTGGGTTTATAATATAATATACTCGGTTTCATGATTGGTTTTATGCCAGGTGAATGAATCGCGAGGAAGCTTTGACGCGCCTGTAATGAACCACACTATGAAAATTCTGAAATCATTAAGGGGGAAGGTGTTCCATGTCAGCTATTTTCTGGTATTTTCGGAGGTTAAGCCTGAATCTTACGTAAGATTTATAGAAAAACTATTTATATAATTATGAAGCTTATTCATCGGCAAATATTTATGTTAAACATTTGATAACTGCATAAAGTATTTTTATGACGTAAAATAATATTCTTTGGAACCTTGAAATGTAATAATTGATAACGAAGCCATATTTTTGTGACATTAATAGACTGTGTTGATAACCGTTTTTTCCACTAAATATTATGTCAAAACGTTTATTATAGATAGCTTTAATGTTATCAAACATAATGTAGTAAAATATATTCAGTATAATTATAATATTTGCAGTTTCTGTTCCCTCTAAATCTAACGGAATCGACTAGACATTTTGTTATTAAAATATGCTATAATTATAGACATTCCAAATAATCTAAAGCTACGTATCAGAAGGGTTATCATTAATCATTGAATAAATGATGAAACATCTTGTTAATTATAAATTTATAATACTAAATAGTGAAATATTTTAAACGACAATTTCCGTGAAATTTTCGACAAGCTAATTTTCCATTAGAATCGCCTACGAACTGGCGCATGATGTCTAGTATTTATAGCTCGTATTATTTTCACTTTATATGTCCAAAAAAATACGCCAACACACTAGTATTGTACACAAATTTGTTTGTAACACTAAATGCTACAAATTGAGCACAAAAATAGGTTAAATAAACGGATATTCAAGCGTATTATAGCAAACGTAAAATCATTTTGACAGAAGGATCGGAAAGCAAAAAAAATCTGAAGAAATTTGTATTTGCGTAAATTCTACGTAATGTCATACTAAATCATACATTCTAATTTTTAACACTGTTGCAATCTATTTTGCCTAATATTGCAACATAGCAATTAGTTTTCTGTCCCTTTCTACAACTATCTCCCTCTACATTCAAAATAATTATGATTGTAGTAGGTATGTATTTTATAAATTGTGATAGATTTTATTTTATTTCAGTGAAATATATCGGGTCGTCCAGTATTGCCATATCTACTAAAATATTATTGGATTGATATTTTAGTAAATAAGTGAATGAAGTTTTTCACCATTTGTATCTACTATTAGTTTTACTATTTTTATTTAATAAATAATACACATGAGGTTTTACGAATTTCACATTTGTTATTAAACATACTTACATAATTTAGAACACCCCAAACACATCGCGAAGTAAAAATATCTATATTTTTTACTTAGCCAAATTATGAATCTACCTAGGTTAAGTACCTACTGATATTTATATTACAGAAAATTTAACTTTTACTAAATTATGAATTTGCGAGATTATAATAATACAGATGATTTTAAAGAATACTTTCATCAAATAATAACTTAATAATGGATGCCTGTACTTACATAATATTTTCCAATGAAATATTTTTTTCTTTTAAATTAACTTTACTTTCGAAAGTTTAGCCTGGCAATACTATGAACGTCATTTATTTCAGCGGGAATGCGAAATTTTCATCCTCGGTTTTTGACATAGGTACCTAACAATATTATCACAATTATTTATATCGATTGTACTTACAAAAAATGCCACGAACTCACTATCCGATGGCTGGAAGTTCCAAAAAAAGACGTAGGAGAAAAGATGGAAATATTAATACATTAAAAACACAAAGGTTTGAAATTATTATTTTATAATTTGACATAATTATACATAGTTGAAAAAACCACATTTCACAGAAAATTTTGTTTCACAATATTTATTTATCTTGCAAAAGGAAGTTTTGCGTATTACTTATTAATACACACAATTAAGTATAATGATCATTTGTACTTATATTATGTTTGTGCCATGTCTTATTCGAAATTAGTGTGTCTGTGACAAAAATTATAATCTGGTACAATAATTAATAGCAGCTATACATTTTGTTTTCTGTTAACTATCTACTAAACTAATATTTTTGAATGTATTATAGTATTGATATATTGCCGAAGACTATGCCTGAGCATGGAAATCCTCAAAGCATACTACCTGAACCAGAATTTCATCCCACATTTGAACACGAACACGAAGAATTTATTATAGAAAATGAAATTGAAGATTCAAGCCCTAAATTCCGTGTAGAAGGCCGTAGAATTATAGACTTTTCATATTTTTTCCAACAACTTCAATTAATTAGCCACCATGATTCTCCATTTAATTGTAATTTATCACATTTAGAAATTTTTGGGGAAAATCGGGATAACTTTAGTAGTACATTTTTTATCCAATGTAAACTTTGTGGTAAAAAATTAAAATTATATACCACTGAAATGAACAAAAACAAAATGAATCTGTGTGACGCATTTGTATCCAGTATAATCAGTATCGGCAGTGGATTTTCAAATCTGGAAGAAATGTGTTCAGCAATTGACGTTCCATCGATTACAGCAAGAACATACAGAAAGAGTCAACAGAAGGTGTACGAGTGGTTTGAAGAAACCAAAAATAAGAGTATGGAAAACGCTGCGAAAGAAGAGCGACAACTTGCAATCGAAAATGGTGACGTCGATTCTTCTGGTATTCCCATGATATCAGTTGTTGCAGACGGCTGTTGGTCGAAACGTTCATACAGATGCAATTATTCCGCAGCATCTGGCGCTGCCACGATCATTGGTCAAAGAACCGGAAAGATTTTGTACATGTCAGTGAAAAATAAATATTGCGATTTGTGCGCCAAAGCTAAAAATAAAAATATCCCTGCTCAACAACATAAATGCTTTTTAAATTACACCGGTCCGTCAGCTGGAATGGAATCTACAGCAATATTAGAAGGCTTTAAAGAATCTATTAATACACATGGATTGATTTATTCAAAATTGATTGCTGATGGAGATTCCAGCACATACAAAAAAATTCTTGATTGTCACCCATATCCAAATGTAACTGTCGAGAAAGTTGAATGTAAAAACCATTTAATTAGAAATTATTGTGGCAAAATAGAGGCATTAACCAAAGACACAAGATATCCCTTGAATGTAAGAAAAATCATTGCGTCAAGAAAAAGACGTCTGCGGAAAGCCGTCATAGGTGCAATCAAGTATAGAAAACTACAAGATAGTACTTTCGAAGAAAAGGTTATCGCTTTGAAAAAAGATTTTATTAATGGACCGCACCATGTTTTTGGAGACCATACTTCTTGTCTACCATATTTTTGTACAAATGAACCAAATACAGAGGACATGCTTGATGTAAATTATGTACCAGCATTAAAAGAATGCAGTCTATTTTCTCAATTAATGATATATAATTCTCGTTTGGTGCTAAATTCAAAAAGTTTAATTTATAATTTTTCTACTAATATTTCAGAATCTTTTAATAACATGATTGCAAAATTTGTAGGCGGCAAGAGAATTAACTACTCTCAAAGACAATCGTACATGGGACGATGTGCAGCGGCGGTAATCGCATTTAATACAAATAAGTTACATTGCACAATTCAAAAACAAGTTTATAAAAATAGCCCAAAAGCCTTCATAAATCGCTTAGAATCAAGAAGGTTGAAAATAAATAAAAAAAAAATAGGAAAATCTTGGCGAAAACCAATACATTCTGTTCCTTTATCTAATCCAGATTATGGAGAGAGTTGCCAAAAACCTGATATGGACAAAAATCAATATCAATTGTTAAAAGAAACTTTTTTGAAAAAACTCAAACTGACAAACTATGAGAGGAGGGATATAGAAAGACGCACTGTATTACAATCTGAATGTGCAGAATGGCTAGAAAGGCGACGAAACCTTCTTACTGCCTCTGTTTTTGGAAAGGTGTGTAAGCGGCGAGAAAATACAAAATTTGGGCCTTTGGTAAAACGTTTATTATATAGCCAATCATTAGCCAACGTGAAAGCGGTAAAATATGGTAAAGAAAATGAATCAATAGCTTTACAACAGCTTAGTGTACAAGAACGAATTAAGATTGAGAGATGTGGATTGTTTATCGATGATGTGTATGATTTTATCGGTGCAACGCCAGATGGCATCAGCGATGATGATACAATTATTGAAATAAAATGTCCTTTCTCAGCTGCTGGAATAAGTGCAAATGAAGCTATTGTACAGAAAAAAAATTAAATTTTGGAAAGTAGATAAAGACAGGAATATGGTAATAGATAAAAATCACGATTGGTACTTCCAGATTCAGGGGCAGCTTCATATTACTAAGAAAGATGTCTGTTTATTTGGAGTTTGGACGGGACATAATTTTCCTGTTAAAATAGAATTAATCAAAAAAGACGAGACATTTTGGATTGAAAAGATTGAAAAAAAGATATATCACTTTTATATGAATTGTCTACTGCCAGAAATAGTAGATCCCAGAACCAGTAGATCTATGAATATTAGAGAACCAGAAAGGCTGAATTTCTAAATTTTTATTTTAAATTTTATTATGCTTAATATATTTTCAACAAGTCTATATTACATCACTATTTTATAGTTCATCAAGATATATCTAATTTACTAATATAGTTTACTGTTACGAGACACCCAGAACGAGTGTAATTTTATGAAATTCAAAATAATATGTATACTTACATCTAAATAATGATACCTACAGATCTTGCTGGCGATTCCACTGTGCCATATTTTGTATAAGCATTTGTCTCTGCAGCCGTGGGGTTTGGTTCCGTGTAAAAAGTACATTTTGTTCTCAAGGTCAAAAACCAAATTGGTTGTGCCAATGGCTTATAACCATTCCTCATAAATGATTATAACTGATATCACCTAATAACTGATCAGTGCCACGCACGAGTTAACTCGCGGGATCTTTTAAACGTCATAACTTCTGAATGTACTGTTTGTGTATATTTTCTTAACAATATTTATCATTTTAGTGTGAAAATATTCACGTTAAACATGTTGATTTGGTAAATTTTCACAAATATTTATCATTCTATTCTTATTTCATATTTTTTAAGGGATTCATTTTATTCCAAAAATAACTGACCTACAAGTACCCACCTGGTAAAGATTGGATTTGGATTGGATGGAATTTCCTAGTAGATTTTCCAACTAAACAACATGACGCTTTCTATATATTATTTACTGTTAGTTTTGAAATTATTGTATTTGAAATAAATAATGTATCAATAATACACATAGAAATCAATAGATATATAAAATAGATATCACAGTTTAAAAATCAGAAAGATCAATGCATATTACCATTGTTTATGTTACAATATAAAACAACATTTATCATTGAACGTAGGTACCAAGAAAAATAGACTTCATTAAAATGTGTCAATATAGTATATACCCGATATAATTATATAAATTATTATATTGTTAATTACTCTGTGGGGTCCATATATACTGCTTCAATTGTAATTTAATTTTACAGTATAATTATTTATGTTAAGTACTTGATTTACTTATTATATGTACAAATGTAATATACTTACCTACTTATTAGGATATATCTTGGTGAATTTTAAAATAAGAGGAAATTAAATGGAGGTCATCGTGTCTAACTAGATGTCAGCCGTTGTTAAGTCTTATATAAATATTTATACATTATTAAATTGTTTTTCTGTTTTTTATTGATGTAAAGACATGGCATGTATTCAAAGTAATAACAAATTAGCTGTGTACTATTTATTTAACTTATATTAAAACCCCAAGATTGATTTCGTCTTACGACATATTTTATTCTTCTAAGTTTTACTATGACATTGTAATATGAACCATGGATATAGTATAGTACTTAAAAAAATCAAAACTGGTAATATATTATTTCAATATTTAATTGTCAATTTTCATTTGAAGTCAGCATTTAATTACTGGTATAACACATAATTATTAACTGATATCTACAACTTCAGATGGACAAATTAATTGATATATCATATTATCAGTTTTCATTTCCTTTCAACAATGTATTCATTCTAGCAGCTATTTTAAATATCTTACTAGTTTTTATGTCATGGCACCTTACAAAGGCTCCGAGCAATCGTATACTGAGCTTCGAGAACAGATGTTTACGACGGATACTGGGTGTGCGGTAATTTTAGAAGTAACGGGAGATAAAAGAACGCACCAAATAGCCTCCCATCACGCTGAGAGTGAATACGCAACTTTGTACCTGGCCCGGCCACGTGCTGCGAGTGCCTGAAGAGAATCCCAATCTGGTTTGCCTGTTCTTCAAGCCAACCGGATTCCGGCGTCCTGGATGGCCGCTAAATACTATCTATATAGCATATCTGGCGGAGTTACGGGCTGCTAGTATGACCTGGAACGATGCAAAAAAACTAGAGTGACAGAGATTCTTGGAGGCGCCGCATTGTATCCATATGCTGCAACTAAGATGCGGATATAGCCGAAGAGAAGAAGTAATATACAGCATCTAGAAAACTTAAAGCCTTTGAAATGTGTGTGTATAGATACATGCACCTTTCATTGGTGTTGGAAAGACAATTTTTCTAATATCAAAGTGATATTGAGGCTGAAAAAGACAAGACTTGGAGAGTAAGCTCTACCAAATGACATACCTAATATGATACAAGTAACTGATATGCACAATTATATTATATTTTATATTACGAATCAAAATAGCAACTTTTATATCATTATCGATAATAAATTTAGTGCAAAAATGTTTTTATAAAATTGTTTTATTTTTTAAACATTAGTCACTTTATATTTACCTTGTGTAATTGTACTATTAAATCTATAAAATGGGTGTATATGCTTGATGGTCGACGTCATAAATCACGCCATGTTCGAATCGTACGCCGAAAGCCGGATTTATTTCATTATTAATTAAAAGATTTATTTCATTCCATCTTATTCATATGAAACCGTCGACAAGCAAAGATCTCGGTAGACATTTTCTCCATCTGCAAAAAACATAACATAGGAACTGTTAATAGTGTGATTTTTAATCTTTTATAGTTGGCGACTGTTTGAAGAGTGGTAATTAAAACGGATTAGTGATAATACAAAGCATCAAAAAAGATTGATTAACTAAAATAAAGTAATCAGGTAGGTAACATGTTTAATAACAACTAGAACGCCTTAGATTATATCAAACAAATATAATATATATGAAATCACAGGTTTTATATAATTCTGGAATGAATGTAACTAACCTCAAAAAAAGGATTGTATTACGTCGGAATTATGAAACATTGAAAGCATGTATAGACTAAGAAAACAATAAATAAACACTTGAATAATATATGCAAAACACACAGAATACTACGATAGTAATAAATAACATAATATTGTACTTACAGATAGTGTTTCTTATTCCTGATATAAAACACAATTGTTTTAGGTACCTTGCAATTTGCAAACATAATATTTGACAGCAGAGAGATTTTTATATTAGTCTATGGCCAAAAATACGGATTTATTTGGCCGGCTAATAAAAAGATTTTAATATAGCAAGAACATTTTAAATATGCGACAAATAAATAAAAGTATATATAATATAGTTGTTAAAAAAATCTGTGTACATTATAAAATATATTTAATATTATAAATACATATATTTTTTAAATTTATGTTATAATTTGTAAACGACGAAGCACGTCAGCTAATACGCATAGTAAATGTTTAAACTTCGGTAATCAAATTCGAATGTGACAGAAAGAGAAAGAATAACTTTTTAATCATATTAGCATGCGTAAAAGAGATGTAACATAATATCACTTTCACTTTAAAAATCATACCTAGTATTCAATGTCATAGTTCAACTTTAAATGAAAAAACAGAAACTCTAGGTAAGCATGTGTGCCCTTAATCTGCAAATAATTTGTATTTATTACAATTTAATGGAACCCAAGTAATTAATGATTCATATTGTGCAGTCACATGTTTGCTTGTAGGCACAATAAATCATTCTGAAAACGGTTCGTGGTTTTGACGTGAACATTGTTAATCCTGGATAGGGCTTGCACTCACGGAATCTCGAAACCGCAATTTCGCACGATTTTTAGATCAAAAAATCAACTATATTTGTAATATAAAAAATAACCACTAGTTTTTTTAATAAATTTGCATACAAATATTCTCAGTGATAAAACTTTATGTGCTACATTATTTTATTGTTAGATTCATTATATATTCAGGGGTGAATGTGTATAGATGAAAGTCGGATTGGTGGTTTCCCCGATGAGCGAAAGAGTAAGTTTTTATTGTAGCGTAAACAGTCGGTATAATAGTAAGTTACAAGAGTTATGTTACTGGTACGAGGTCTGAGGCTCAATGGATGGGATGCTGTGCGGATCGATGCAGAGACTGAGATCTGACTGAAACGAAGATTACTGATCGGATTTTAGATTGAGACTAAGACTAACACATAAAATATGACTCGCTATTTATATACATGAATATTTGGTAAATTGCGAGAGTCATTGTTGATATAGTTCGCAATTAAGAAACCTCCCGGCCTCTGCGTTATTGCAACTTCGAGCGTTTTGATGACCACCTACGTAAACATTAATCGTAGGTTTCACCTACGTAATCATTAATCCTTGGATCCTGAAATCAGGATTGTGAATACTTATCCAGAAATCTCGAGATTCAAAATCCTCTATTGGATTGCAATTTGTAATCCTGGACACATTGATAAAATAAAATGTTTTTAGAAAACCAGTATTTTAGCAATGGATCGAATAGAAAGTGAAAAGACGGTTAGATGAATATGGATATTGGTATTTTTTTTTATTGAGAAGTAGTATTAAATAATGAATATTGAAGTAATTACTCACGATGTTCAAACAGATCATTAATATCCCTTATAATCTCAATCACAAAAATTATAATTTACAATAGTGAGTACATACAAAATTCAATAAAACACAATCTTATATTATGACCATATATGACAACAGTAATTAATTATAAACAAATATCACCAGAAAATCATCAAGCACCCTCACGTGAGAGAATTTTTCTCTGTGTTAAACCGTTTCAAAGTGGTGAGTAAATTATAGAGATTGTACTGTTAGTGAGTATTTTTAGAACAATATGCACTCTCCTAACACTTCTAGAACGTATAAAGTATTGCTGAATTATAGAACAAAATATATTCTATGCGTTAGTAGCATTGGTTTGTATATAATATTATTACGGTTTTTGAGATTGTTCATGTTATAAATATTATAACCGATTATAATATGAAAAACCTTTTTATGCTTGTTACACTAATTTAAATCGTCACTTAGTTAACAATAAATGCAATAATTGAAGGAGTTATCGCAAGACAATGCTATCCCCGTAATTATGAATTTGTTGATTTTGAATAAAAAACAATTCCCAGGGCACACACGTTATACTAAAGATGCTTAAAAAATACACAGATATCTCAATATGATCTATGTGTAGTTCTTGAAAATTAAAATTTTGCTCTTAAAATGGTTATAATATGATATGCCACATCAGTCAAAATGAACACCGGTCGTCATTCACGCCTTCTTGCTCCAAACAAAATAATTATTTGTGCGATATATTGAATATTTTAAATGAGGATAGTGATTTTTAGTATTACAATATAGTGATGTTCTGATGTTGATCAAGAATATGTGAACAACGAACAAGAACATGAAATTGCTCATATCTCTAAACTATGTTTCTGTGGCATATCATTCATTGTCTTGCAATAACCCCTTCAATTTTAATTTCAAGGCAAAAAACTTATTAAAAATATTTCTAAAATGCGAAATTACTTACATATGACTTAATCACACTCTTCATCTATTTATGCTTTATCTGAATAATTTAAAGTTTTCATCAAACAATATGTTTGAATAAAAAAAGACGTGTAGAGAATCCTTTGCGTATGCATGTTTCAATATTATGTATGTACCTACGTGACACGTGGAGCGGTGTTTGATTTATAATAATTTATCTCATTTTAGTCAAATAAAAGTTTCAGCTGGGCTAAATTAAATTGCATTTATTGCATCCACAAATAATTATTTCATCAACAGGCTATGAAAATAATATTTCATTTAAAAATTGAAAATTATTTCATATTATAATGACGCACTTCACATATATTCTTCGTAAAATGAATTTGGATTATTAAATTTTATCACACTCATTTTGTTTAAAATTTGTTAACACGAGTGTCTTATTAAATTTCATTCATGTTCCTTAGTAAGTCACATGGGAACCGTTTTCTCGAAAGGCTTAAGTGGAAAATTCTCTTAAAACTTTAAGGCTTTCGCGCCGTAGATATACTTTTAATGTTTATGAAATGTAATATTTAATAATAACACTTACAAGTGACTAGTATATTAATTTATGTATTATTATTAATAGAAAAGTTGTCGACCTATATAACTTTCAGTTATTTTAACTGGTAGTGCAATATGCAAATTAAAGATAATAAAAAGTATGTTTATTAAAATAATAACACATTAATTTCTGCGTATTCCACATATTTCATTTAAGACCAGTTGATGTTGGTTAACGAAACGGGTCGATATAAGAAGAAGTATGTAAAAAAGTACCTACAAACTGTGTTACTATTAAAATATGCTTACTATATATTAAGAATACACAGTAAAAAAAATACTTAATTATACCTGAACTCAAATTCATAGTTGTTTGGATGATTCATAATTTGTATCAATATCTTTATCAGTAAAAATAACCTTCAATGTAGGTCATACTCCCATGTGGTAATTTTTTTCCAGTATTATATAATATATTTGGAAAGATTTAAATAAAATAAAACACTATAATATATAGGTACTATGTATTCCACACAATTTAATGAAAATCAGGACTGGTTTCATTCGCTTCAATGGGATATTTTAAACTGATGTCCAATTGAAGTAGATAAAACTGGTCCTGATTATTATTAAATTATGTAGAATAGTCTACTGGAAAGACTGTCACCATCGGCATCTGTGGCACCTAAGTATTTGAATCTGGGTATCAACTCGACGGGTAGACCGGAAACCCGCAAATGAGTGTCGGTGTCAATGCATGTGGAGCTCCACATGGATTTTGTCTTCGCCTATACGGTTCGAGTTCACGGAGCCTGTTCTTGATTACCTCCAACCGAGTAGACTTGGAATCCACATGAGTATGTTAGTATTCAATCAACTTGGAGTCGAACGATGAGCAAAATATCGTTTGTTCAACGCGTGCGTGATACCTGTGCTCCTCTATGGTTGTGACTCGACTTTTGAGCTTTAAGATTCGATGTCTCCGCCGAATCTTGGAGAAACATTGGTTCGGCCGCATTTCTCACACTCGAGTTTCTGAGCAAACACGGTAGCCCTCGGTGACTGAAGTATTATGAGAAGACACTTCATGTGGTTGAAATATGTGTTCCGGATGCCTCCATAGAGTGTGACACTCCATACCTTTATGGGACAACCTCAAGGATTCCATCGCCGTAGCCGACTCTCTCTCATTCTGCAGCAGTGCTACAAAAGCGATTTACGTAATGTAGGTCTTACATGGTGGAAGGCACGAGACTTGGCGATAGACCGAAGGTAGTGGCGCAACCTTGTGCTTGTCCTTCTAATACTGGCTAGTGATAGGGTGAACAGAAGAATGTAGGATAATGGCAAGGTGTATTGTAAAGTACATTTATTTCATTTAATTATATATTATTAAACTATAGTAACTGAAGATCTAAAGAGAACTGAAATCCGGGTTGAAAAAAATGGAAAAGCACAAAACATAAGTCATACACAATTTACATTAAAATTTCCTTTAGTCAGATAGTATTAATTTTAATATATACTAGAGTTAAAGAATTAACATACGATAGTAATCGGCGATCCTAGACGATACATATTATTTTGAGTTTGTGATTGAAAAACATTCTCTAGAATAGTCTAGAAAGGCCACAGTGCAAAATGGCTAGTTCTTTATTATTGTGGCTATTATTTTATTTTATAGTCTCAAAACTAATAACTATTAAATGTGGATCAATTCATCTGTGGTTGGTCCGACTGTATTCATGTACTGCGATCTCAAAGGCGGCGTGGGTTAAAATTTTGTTAGCAGACAAATACCGCTGACATGCTGTATACCTATATAAATCGATGAATGGAATTTATTTGAGAAATGGCGTGGTTTTCTGCGAAAATTTATATTATTATTTGCCATCTATCTGTGGTTTCCGATCCATAGACATTTGTTCGCTATAGTTCGTATTGTAGGCTTCGTAAATAAACTTGTAGATATAATACGCTTTGAGTCGAATTCAGTGAAAGTTAAATTTATTAGAAAAGTTAAATTAGTAACATGTATTGGTTATAATTATTAATTTATATTATTGGTGCTTAGTTAAAATTGAAACGTCTGCTATCAAATATCGTTATTTTGTAATAACATTACTTAATTCATTCACTTATTCGGAGGCAGAGTGTACAATGAATATGTAAGACACACGCACAGAATTAACTTCACATACTTACATACATACAACATCACATTATGCTAGACACATAAATTAAATATAGTTATGCAGAAAGAAGCCAGTTAAAAATTTTGGTAAAAAATAGTATGTTTAACATAATCTACGTCCTATTTATTTGTACGTTCTGCATAAATAGCACTGGCTCCTTTCATACAAAATACACACTAAAACATAGTATAGAATAAATATTTAATTTGTCTTCCTAGAAGTTATTCATACTCTTAAACATAATAAAATTATACGGTATTAATCATTAAAAAAGATTACATGGTGTATACAGGGCGTTTAGTTTCAAATAATGATACCCAACACAAATGTGCCAAATTTTGTGTGTATGTATCATGTGGACCAACTGCTTTCTACTTCAATTGAAGGGGTTATCGCAAGACAATAATATGTCACATAATTATGAATTTATTGATTTTGAATAAAACCAATACCCAGGGCACACACTCACTTTTTACTTAAGACACTTTAAAAAAAATACACAGATGTCTCAATAATTATGATCAATGCGTAGTTCTTACAAATTCAAATTTTGCTATAAAAATGGTTATAACAATAATTTGATATGCCATGCCAGTCAAAATTGATATTGATCAGTCATCCACGCCCTCTGCTTCAAACAGAATAATTAGATGGGAGATATATCGAACATTTTAATGAGGATAGTAATTTTTCCTCCTGTAAGGATAGTGAAGGACAAATGCTGATCGAAAAGGAGGACATTATGGAAAGATGGAAAGGCTATTTCACAACAATTTTAAATAGTAATGATCATGAGGAAACGGAAGAAGTATTGTACCACACTGCTGAGGAATTTATTGATGAACCTACTCTGCCTGAAGTAAGAAGAGCATTAAGAACGCTGACAAACAATAAAGCACCAGGAACCAACAGGATAACAGCCGAGCTGATAAAGAGTGGTGGCCCAACACTGGAAGCAAATATCCACAAGATAATTCTCAATATTTGGGAAAAAGAAATTTTACCTGAGGAATGGAAGATGGGTATAATCGTGCCTATTCTGAAAAAAGGAGACAAAACAATGTGCGATAACTACAGAGGGATCACAATTCTAAACGCAGCTTATAAAGTTTTCTCATCTGTAAGTACTGTATAGCAGGTTAATGATCTATGGTGAGGAAATCCTGGGAGAATACCAATGCGAGACGAGGAGATGCGCTATCCACTATGGTATTTAACCTTGTGGTGGAATCCATAGCTCGTGAAACCAACATAAGAGGATGAATAGATAACAATACAACGCAGATTTGCGCTTATGCTGACGACATAGTAATTACAAGCAGATCCAAATAGAGGATGATCGACCATGGTGGCACTATGAAAATAAAAGCAGAAAACGCTGGGCTGCATATAAACCAGTCAAAAACTAAGTATATGGTCGGCACACGCGATCAGGAACCGCTGCAGAATGTAGACATAAGACAGCATGCATATGAAGGGGTGGACAAGTTCACGTATCTCGGATCCAGCCTAAATACCCAAAATAAGACAGCAGAGGAGATAAAAATCCACCTTATCTCCGGGAATAAATGCTGGCATGCCTGCAAGCGACTGGTGGGGTCGAAAATTCTAGGCCGAAGAAGTAAACTTCTAATATATAAAACAATTATAAGGCCAGTGGTCACTTATGGCTGTGAGACTTGGTGTTTAACTCAAAACGAGGAAAACAAATTAGCTGTCTTCGAGCGCAAAATACTCCGCAAAATCTTTGGACCCACGTTGGAAAATGGGAACTACAGAATAAAAATGAACCACGAGTTGGAAGAGCTGATTAAACAGCAAACAATCATAAGATACTGTAAGTCCCAAAGACTACGATGGGCGGGACATGTGGAGAGAATGCCTGAAGTTAGAGCGCCAAGGATCATGACAAAGTGGCTACCCCAACGGAAGAAACCCAGAGGCCGTCCAAGAAGGAGATGGGCTGACGCCGTAGAAGTGGACTAGATTCATATAAGAAGACCCGGTCACTGGAAAAGTGTGGCGAGAGACCGAAGTGAGTGGAGAGCGGTTGTGGAGGAGGCCAAATCCCACCCCGGGATGTAGCGCCGTGGAAAAGGAAGAAGTAATTTTTCCTGTTACAATAGTGAACGAACAAGAACATTAAATTGCTCATATCTCCAAACTATGTTTCTGTGGCATATCATTGTCTTGCAATAACCCCTTCAATTATCACCAGCATACAATATGAATTTATTACTGAAAATCTCATGTCCTAAAATAACAGCCATTCTCATTATTTTTGAGAAAGAGAAATCGACATTTCACGAAGAGAAAACTTAGTTTATAATGTGTATTCTGCTACAATTCAGGCGAAAACGTCATCACCCTAGTGGTATAACGTGGATGTATTTACTTGATTGCGGAGCACGTGTACATTTATTTATGTAAGAGAAACAATAAAAGTCGTCAAGAAATTCGATGATAATTGAGATCATTTAAGAGGAAACCTAGAAGAAGGAAACCCTTTTGATTAAGGTGTGTCTATAAATAGGACTTGACTGGAATCTGCCAAGTTATAGTTTTCTTGCACAAAACAGAATAAGTGAAAAATTACCGAATTTAATAATCCTAGTAGCGCACAATAATAAATTTGTGGCACTCTATATAAGTAAATACTTACATATAAATAATTACAAGATAAAAAAAACTTTTTATATACAACGTTTTTAAATTATCTGTTGAATTAATATGCTCAATATGCTCAAACTTGTACTTGATATGAAGTAAATAAAAAATAAATAAACAAACAAACAAACAGATATAGAATACTGAAATGTCATTTTGACATTTCATTTTGATTTCAATAGCAACGCACGTATATACTAATAATTTAGTTTCTAGGACCACCTCCTTAGCAACCGATAATAGTCTTTTATTTTTTACGGATCCATACAAAGCAGAATTAACTAAAAATGAATTTAATTCTGCTTAAATATGGCTAAAAGTATTAAAAAATGCATTGGCATCGTGTTCTGATATATTCTAAAAGTTTAAAATGTCTAGCTAGTCGGGAAGTTAGTTAAAAATCGATTGCAAGATTTGTACCGGATAAACAGCCACCGGACAGATAAGAATACGACCTAATAAAAACGTTGTAATAAGAACATTTTCATTTTCAATTTACATCTGCGAAAAAGTATTTTTCTTCGAAGTCTTACTATTCTTGTACAACGTCAATAGAAGCGTCACGGTTTTTTTACTTTTGTTATGCGAATTGAAATACTAATAATAAGAATAATGCAGTTGGTAAGCGATTGTGAGAACGCTATAATATCGTCGTCGAGCTATTAACATTTTATTAAATATAAGAAACCTCCGATTTGACATGTCTCATTTTAATAAAATATTGTAATATATATAATTTACATAGTATTTACATCGGAGCTTATACGAACTCTCGATAGTGATGAGACCCATGGCCCCCACAAGGGGGGGGGGGGGCTAACAAGGCCCTAGCCTGGAGGCCCGGACTCAGAAGGGGCCCTTCGGGACAGGTCAATCAAATAAGTGAGATACATCACAAATTTGCTTCACTAAGAAAAAAAAATCAATAATATTATTATTTAATATTATGTGGTTGTACAATAAATTTTAATTGTGTATGTATTAAAATATACAAAAAAAACACTAAATATACTTACACATAAATTTTACCGCGTACATCATTTTGGAAAACGCTTCTGTAGAGCGTCACACTGCCTTTATCCTTAGCGATAGGTAGGGGGGGCGCCAAAGATCTTGGTCCGGGGGCCAACTTCAGGATGTGGGGGCCATGATGAGACCTTTACTATATTTAGGTATTCATAGACCTGCCAGTGAAATCAAAATCCACTTAAGTATTTTTTTAAAATAGCCGGAGTATATTTGATGAGAAACTACTTTCACAATGTTTACAATATTTTAAATAAATGTCAAATCACTATTTTTGGAAAAATCACTGCTAAAATTTAATATCTAAATAAAAATCTCGAGACTGTGCTTAGTTTCTTGTAAGTAGATGCTTACAAACTATTATTTAGTATCGGTTAGTTAACGAGTTTGTCAAAATTGATAGCTAAAAAAATATATATTATCTAGATGAAATAATATAATATGCATACAAAATAGGTCAACGTTGCCTACCTGTAGGTATAGGTACTATAAAACAGCAGTAGGTAATCTTTGTATCATAAAAGGCGTATTATAACATTAGTGAAGCACTGGAGGCGCATAATACACATTTAATAGACCCTCATAGATTGGTATTATTTTAAAACGATTTTCATTTGTTTATACCTACTAGACTTACAGAAATATATTTCAACTCAATAGTAAGTTCATAGTTACTAATGAACTATAAATGACACGGTTTAATTAATTTGTTTCTTAGGTGATACCCGAAAATTCTGTTAAAAGGTGTTCATATTCATTAATTTATTGATAAGATTTTTTAACACTTTTTGTTTTAGCCAAATTATTTAGTATTAAGTAGTTAGAATGTATGAAGTTGTAGTAGGTAATTCAAATTATAACTAATTCATTCAGTAAAATTAAATGTACATTTTTTGTGATAAGTTTTTCCGCAATGTACGTATTTTCACTTTGATTTTACAACGTTTTTCTTAGCTCGTATTCTTATTTGTCCGGTAGTTCTTTGTCCGGTATAAATTTTTCAATCGATTTTTAACTAACTTCCCGAATAGCTAGACATTTGAAACTTTTAGAATATATCAGGACACGATGAAAATGCATTTTTTTAATACTTTTATCCATCTTTAAGTAGAATTGAATTAATTTTCAGTTAATTCTGTTTTGTATGAAAAGTTATTTCGACACCATTATTGGTTGCTAGGGGTCTGGGGTTCTAGCAACTAAATTATTAATATATACGTGCGTTACTATGGAAATCAATATGACATGTCAAGTACAATTTTTTTTGATCGTTTAAGCTAGTCAAGTCAAGTTTATATGGTTCAACAGAAAAATTTAAAACGTCGTTTATAAAAAGTTCTTTTTATCTTGTAACTATTTTCAATAATTATTAGATTATTTATTAAATGTTGCTATTATTAACAATTTTCTATATGTAAGTATATTTTTTGATTTAACTATGATATTTTTTAATATACCATAAAATATTAATGAATTGCTCAAATACATAATATGTTGCTCCTGCTAATCTCAACTCAACTCAACAAATATTTCAATGTATAAAGAGAATTTATCAATATTTCATAATCAAACAGAAATTCAAATAGTTTGTGTTGACTATTTTTATTTAAGTATATCAACTAAAAATGTCAAATTATCATAATTGAATATTTAATGAAATGTGTAACATAAGCAAAAAACATACATACAAACAATTCTTTATAGTTTTAAAAGTTTTCATGATTTCTGTATTGGTGGCTTAACCAATACAGCTCACCGCTAGCATTACGATGGATTTGAGTACAGTAAAATTAGCATTTTTTTTTCTGAGTTTGCGTCCAAGGTTTTCTTTAAATTATATACAAGTATAGATACCATGCAAAATGAAGATATATTGAGAATTCTACACGGGCATTATATTGCCGACCACTGCAAAGATTCAGATTATGTTGACGTCTTTTTGCCTTTATTACATATTCGAGTATTTTTTTATGTAAAATGAACGTTAAAAATTAACCAGCCACTCCGTATAATACTTGCGTTTCGGTTATTTACAACGCAAAACTTGTCATTATACGAATAAATTTGCATGAACAAAAAAGAAAGCTCAGAAAAAAGCTTCCATCGCCAAGCTTTAGCGCGGATTACCAGAGTGGTGTCCCACAAATCACCAGAGATGTCGCGGTGTAAAAATACGTGACTTTTTACTGTCACGACATCTTACGGCAATCATAATGAGAGGGCGTCGGAGAGAATTGAAATTGGTTCGAATCCGTGGTGAATATTAATAAAAACTAATGAAAATGAAAAATGAATGGCGCGTCGCTAGGGGAAAACGCGGGGTTTTCCGAGATATGTAGTTATTTACAAGCACAGTGTAGATTTTTATTTTGCTCGCATTCATTCATAATATATTTTTATTTTCTTGGTTTTATTATTTCGTATACGGTAACAAAGATTAATAATAAAAATGTTTTATTACTTTCGCGGCAAAGTTTATCTGCAATAAAAGTGACATAAATTTAATAAGGTATTTCGAATAGGTTCTTCGAGAGATAACGTACCGTTTTCTAAATAATTAAACATATAAGTTTAATTTCTGGATATTATGTGTTATATTGTATAAAAAAATACCTCAATATCCATTGGGTTTCTTGTTTTTTTTTAAGTAAAAAAAAATATATATTAAGATGATGACTATCGATAAATGTATTTGATCGATATTGTAAACGACTATATTATTCGCATAACTTTAATATTCTCATTCATCGAGATTTTTTGACTGATAATTAATTGAAATCTGGTTACTTTTGTCATCAGCCTTCGATATTATGAATGGACCACTTCCTCGTCTTCCGCGATCATTAGTCTGATAAAAGTATCACGGGTGTTCTTGAGTAATGCCTCTTTCTACAAAATGTATTTACGCGAAGGAAAAATAAGGGTGCTCATATTTTACAATATAATACAATGATATCGTTCGTAAAACATGTCGTAAAATACCCAGTTACATTTTTATTCCGTTGGTCTAGAGTTTTAAACCAAATAAAATTTTAGTTATTACATTGAAAGAGCGGCATTATATATCAGTATCTTTCAAAAATACTAAAATTCTTTTATAATGAAAAGATGAGAACAAAATATTGACAATTTTAAATACAAATTATAATTGTTTCAACAAAAAAATATTGACAAAATACAGTGGGGTTTCGAGACTCGTTTTTCGTTTCCCATGTTTTAACCACCAAGCTACTAACCCAACTAAGTGAGGACATTGTTTTAAAAAAATCTTAAAATACTATCGACTTTGATCATTCGGTGTATTTTCGTGTAGGTACCTACTTTACAATTTTTATATTTAGTCATTAAACCTTTATTTCTAATAATGCTTCTATTTATTTGATTTTATAATACCATTTCTTGTTTTTTCATGTATTTATGACAACATATTGAATTTGTAATTTGTAAACTAAACATATTATTATGTAAATAAGTGTTTTTTAAATTTAATTTTAATTTAAATACAATTTAGCTGTACGTATGGATATTTAATTATGATTCTTTTTTCAAACTATATCAGCATAGTGGATAGGTATCCCGGGATAAGAAATAAATAAAAAATAAAAACGCCTTTTTATTTCTTACAAACAAAAGTAAATGACAGTTAACTGACTATATCTAATGAATATATATTATAACCTATGAATATATCCATTATGTATATATATCTATCTATGATTGTATTATCTACTTATTTTCTAGTTTATATAATATTTTTTTTTTTTTTTTATATTTTTGTGTAATACATATATATACTCGTATATTAAGATTTTTTATTTTGTATATAATACTATTAGATAATTTTTATAAATTAAACAGAGATATGTAATTAGTTTGTTTGGTTTGTAAGAACCCCTCTTCGGGTGAAGGCCTCCTCCAAAGAGTCCCACTGGACTCTGTTTTTGGCTATTTGTAGCCAATTTGGGCCCGCTGTCTTTATGATGTCGTCTTGCCATCTCGCATGGGGTCTTCCTCTATAGTGTTTCCCTTGTGGGCCGTTCCAAGAAGTAATTATTTTTGTCCATCTCTCATCTTGTAGTCACGCTACATGACCCGCCCATTTCCATTTAAGTTTTTGAGCAAAGATTAGAGCGTCTGTGGCTTTTGAAATATTTTTTATTTTTCTTATATTTCTTATATTCTCGGGATATCGTAATATACTATATTGAAGCAAGGTATCAATATTACATAGTTTAGTAAATTTAGTTCATATCCAGATTATGTTAGTTTTAATAAATCGATTTGATAACGAATTTGTTGTAGGAATTGTGATAAAAAATATAAGACTGTATCGTGACAATATTTTAAAAATTAAATACGTACTAAAGCGTTATATGATACATCAATAAGATATATATAAAAAGTTGCAGAATGGTTGTATCGTTTGATCAATTATTGTTCTCTTAGGTACGTCTTTTTAAATAATATTTTTCTGCAGTTATCTATTGTACATACTGTATGCATATGTCTGGGAACATTATAATTATTATGTATATAAATCACAATACAGACCATGCAATTGATATAATATATGTAAATAATAGTGATGGTGGATCATTATTAAATAAATAAACTGAGATATTTTGGTTGCTACAATAATTGCAATAATGCAATACTTCGACCTCTATATATGAAAAAATACAAAGTACAATCTGGTAGTCGGATAAATATCCAGTGCACTACTTGATATATAAATGAATGCTTTCTACTGTTCATCAAATCATTCAGCTATTTATATTGATATACAATCAAATTTAAACTATTTGAAGGTGTTCGGCTGAAGCACTTGTGATGTTCAGTTATTGATGAAAGCTTTTAGACCACTTTTGAAAACTTGGTGATTTGCCCATTGCACGGATTGTATAGATTAATTTATCAGGGGTGAGAGTTTTTATGTAAAATTATTATTTTCATTTAAATTTGCAGTCTGAAAGTAAATTGAATAAAATACAGTAATATCATGGGAAGCAGATTTTTTTCGATATCTTTATGTCCGATACGTACAAGTTTTTTATTATCTTGAATATCGTAGATCAGTTTTGTTCTTAGAACATTTGTATTTACTCTCTGGTGGCACAAGGTTGCGTATATATTATATCACATCGGGGTCGCCATTATGGGACACCGTGAGGGCTGTTTTGATATTAGGCTTTATTGAACGGAACGCTTCATATATTTTAAATAAAAAATATACACCCGTCAATAAATAACCTGCGAGGATGCATGAGGTCTTCTAGAACGAAACTATTTCCGCTCATCAGGCTTATCAAGCACGACGTAGACATTTTGCATAATATTGTTAAAATTAAATTTTATTGTTAATTCTATCTTTAAAGATTAATATTTACTTTGTGTTTTTTATCATAACATGATTTATTATAAACTACATGTCATGTTGAGAATGTATAATAATTTGTTATATACATAATAGGTATTTTTTTAAATATATAAATAAATAATTACAAGATAAAAAGAACTTTTTATATACAACGTTTTTAAATTTTTTGTTCAATTATTATGCTCAAACTTGTATTTGATATGAAGTAAATAAAAAAACAACCAAACAAACAAATATATAATACTGAAATGTCATTTTGATTTCCATAGTAACGCACGTATATATTAATAATTTAGTTGCTAGGACCACCCACTTAGCTACCAATAATAGTGGATTAGATTACGGATTTCTTCCGAAATAACTTTTCATACAAAACAGAATTTTCTGAAAATGAATTCAATTCTACTTAAGGATGGCTAAAAGTATTAAAAAAATGCATTGGCATCGTGTTATGATAAATTATAAAAGTTTCAAATGTCTAGCTAGTTAGGAAGTTAGTTAAAAATCGGTTGCAAGATTTGTACCGGACAAGTAAGAATACGAGCCAATAAAAACGTTGTAATAATAATAAAAAAAAAACAAATGAACTAATTTTCGCTATCGGCACGAAGTATTTACTTATGTCAATCTTTGTATCTTAGTGAGGTATCGCTCATTTGTCTTCAGCTGACATTAACGTAATCTTTTGTAACTCGTGTGTGTAACTTATCGAGTTTGAAAAGTACGCAGTCACGGTAGAGTCGAGACGTGATACCGTTTATCTGGCCATGAAGTTGGAATAACATTGACTCGATTATTTTCTTTGAAAGCTAAGCGATGTGCTATTTTCTTCAAATTAAGTAAATACATAAAATATTTCCACTGATTCAGATAGCGCCATGTAAGTCTGATTTTTTTTATTTTATATATCAGCGTGAGCTTTTAAATTTTGAACAATTTTTGCCGAAGAGCTTTTTGTAACATTTGATTTATTTCCTTCGTACCTTGTAGGTATGATAATAATATTAAAATGAAATCATTTTTTTCTTAGTATTAATAAGTAATATAACTCTCAGAAGAAATATATTTGAATAACAAGACCACTTATTTTATGACTTATTATGTGTCTATAATTTCGATATCTTTTATACCATCAAAATATTTATTCCTTTTTCATGATATGCGATTTAAAAGTAATTGGTTGAGCTTTTTAAGTGGACTGTAATTATTTTTAAGAGAAGATTAGGAGGTCGAATCTAGGGGTAGGGGCGATGGAACAGGATGCCAGACACTGACCTTTGTGATGATGTATGATGGCTCCGTGGTCTGGTTTCAACTTTCGCTCGAGTATCAGTATTGTTATTTTTGGTCACCCGGTTCGTACACTCCCGCACTTTGTGACACAGTTTTATGGATTATATATGAGAGTGTATGAATGATGATGAAAGATTCTGAATGAGTCTGTATCTATTGAGTCAATCACTTAAACGAAGGAAAGCTATTAGAAGCCCGCACACGCCCGCTATCGAGATGCAACTGAATGTTCTTTGTAACACCGTCTGTTCTGACCCGTAATTGCTTATTGATTGTTTAGTGACAATAACACTGGAGATTAGGAGGTGGGTGAGGAGATAAGGAGTGGAATGGGAACATAAATGGCCCAACCAGTAATTTTCTTTACCTAGTACTTTCTTATAAATGGCAAGGGAGAAGAAAGATTTTAATAATTATGATAGTTTGGTGTATTTGAAAAAAAACAAACATAACATTTGAAAGCTTTATTAAAATATTTTTTTACACTATTATTTCATACGTTGATACAGAACGGTCTTGTGGAGAACTGAAGATAATGCCTCGATGGTTACACAATTTATCTTGCTTATATTAAATTCAGTCCTCTAATTATATAATTTTCAGAAATATATAACTAGTATCACTATTAGTTAAATACAATGATTTATCTTTTTATAAATAAATCGAAGATCGACGAAAATTCACAAAATGAATAATGTGGCTTCCATGAGAAATAAAATGAAAATGCTTTATTGCCAAGGTATTTTTGTAATGGTTGGGTCGTAAAAAATCTGGCAAAATATATCTGACAGCTTTTAGGTCTATCCCCAACACTTGACCTGTGACTCATTGTAAACATGCGTATGAGATAGACACGTACCTACATCACGACTTTTCAGCCGTAATCCATGTACGAACTCAATTTTATTACATACCTACATATAATGGCGATAGATATCAACACTATTATAGTAACCAAAGATGTTGAAAAAAGATTTTATGTAATGCTTAAATATATGAAAATGAGACTGAAAAGGGTTATCATAACTACTGATTGAATTATCTGCAAGTATTTTTTATTTATCAAAATTCACAGTATTTATACTCTGACATTTACAAAATTATATGCTTTAAATTCTAATAGATTCAAGCTCTGTACTATTCCATTTAAGTCGTTTTTTGCGACCCGGGTTTCGCCTTTCGGGACCTTCAGGAGTCGTGTACACTTTTTTTATAATATTATTTGGCACAGTTCGGTTATGAGGAATACAGCGGCAAACACATTTTGAAAATAGCCGATATATTAGATTATTTGTTGGGTTAACTTAACCAAACCTAAACTAACCTAACCTAAATCAACTTAACCTAATCTAAACTAACCCCAACTAACAATAATAATCCAGTAAATCGGGTATTTTCAAAATGTGTTTTCCGCTGTATTCCTCATAACCGAACTGTACCCATTATTTAAAAAAAAACTATACATATAAACTCGCCTAAATAATATATATATAAACTCACCTTATATAATATATAAGTATATACACACCTATACATACCTAAATCCTCATCCATACATACATATATACATTTTGTGTCATTTACATTGACCATAATTATATAGTCTCATATATAAAATATCATATAGGATATAACAAAGGGCTACTAGGAAAGCTAAGTTGATGATTCACGATAGGTAAGCTCTGTAATGATAACAATATATTCATTGGCATGTTTTCTTTTTCAAATAAATGGGTAACGTTTTAAGTCATCTTTACACGATTTAAGAATTAATACTCCCGTCGCCATCACGAAACAAATTGTCGTGTTCACACCTCGACGTTCGCTATCCGATTGCCAGCGAGTCCAAAATTTCGTCGCACATGGGTACTATGGATTTAAAAATTATTTGCCGTTTCACTGAAGGATCGTTTTAAGCGAAAGTATGAAAGTCAAACAAACTCAAAAATTAAAGTTTCTTTTTGGCTGATTAATTAAATAAGCCGAAAGAGCACTGCTTAGTGAGAAATGAAAAGGTTATATTACGTGTAATTATAATAATGTAATCATGCTTAATGGTGTAGACATGTATTTTAAGACATTTTTGTTTTTGGTAATGCCGCTTATTTTTTGGCTTAATAGTAAAATAAACAATCCAGGTAAAATTGAATACGTGTCAGAACGATATGCATATGTACAACTTATCATTCATTAATAAATGTATTTATATGGTCGTAATAATATACATTAATATAAAAATCATTAATAATTTAATATCATTTTACCACAGTAGTTTTTATTAGGAGCTGTTTTATAAATAAGTACATTTTCAAATATGTTCCATTACGCAAATTAAACTATATCAATGACCATACATCAAAAATTTTATAATCGATATACCAGAGGACTCGCCGGAAAGAGTTAATTAAAATGTTCTGTTGTAAACATTCTGGTTTAATTTGTAAGCTTTGGTTTAGCCACTGAATAGGGGCTTAGTAATTTTAAAATATTGTTATATCATAATGTAGACTTTTTTGTATTCAAATTGACCTGGTTAGATAAAATTTATGTTATTCTGTGTTAAAATTTTATTTGAATATAGAAGTAAGGTTGCCAAACTTAATACTTTGATTTATAACGCACTAATTTAACAAATTAATAGAAAAACCAATACAATTTTAGCATAACTTAATATTGTGTAATAAATAAATTTATTATCCACACATAAGTTCTTACTTTGTATTACTAAGTATAATAATACAGGCATTTATAATGGATTATTATTTAAAACAAGCTAATTGTTATTGATAATTGACACACTAATATTATAATCAAAAGCTCTTTTATTATTTATAGGAGGATTAGTAATTAAGGCGAATGCGCCGCCTACAAGAAGCATCTAACGGAAAAATATGGAGTACTTCCCGGGTCTTTTCGGATGTTACCGTACTAAAAATTCTATATAACTCATTAGTTAGAAGCAGACTTGAGAGTGGGTCTATCGTTTGGGCCCCGCATCAGTTGAAGTACGGCCTTATGGTGGAGAGAGTCCAAAAGAAATTTTTGAGACTTTACTTTCGGTTGTATTCGTGGCTCTATCCGACTTATTTTCTCTTAGGGATGCTTACATACTGTAGTTTGAAATTAAGAAGGGATCTTTATTTAGCTACATATTTTTTCAGACTTATACGCGGCATAAATGTGAACTCTGCCATTCTTGGTGGTGTTGGCTTGTGTGTCTCTGATAATTACCTTAGGAATCGAGGGCATCCGTTGTTTGTTCTCCCACGGTGCAGAACTAACCTGCCATTAGTAATGTCAATTGGGAGGGCAATAACCATGTTGATATATTCCAGTTACGTGAGGGTGAATTTAGGTGGACGTTGTTTTATAAGTTTTTAAGATAGGGTCTATCAAAGTTCACTCTGTGTGCTTCCATCTACTTTTACTTTGTTATTTTATTTATTTCTTTTCTTTTTTTATTTCTTATTTTCTTCGTATTTTTAATTTGTTTTAAATTATTAACACTTATTTTATGTCATGTCGTGAACGCTTTGAATTTATAATTCGTTATGTTCATTATATGTAAAATAAATAAATTTGATTTGATTTGGAGCTTGCAATTCGAGACATATTTTTGATAGTTCACATTTTAAAGTATTTTAATTAAAAATACGTACATTAAAGATATTTTTTTTAATAATATTAAAGATAAACCGAAAATTGAAAAAATATTTTACATAAAATCAAATTGAGCTTCAATACTGTAACCATACCGAATGAATAAAAAAAGCTTTAAATTATACTAAAACTGTAGATAATTCTTAGTCAAAAAACTTTTCAACACATTAGAGAAAATTTAATAAATGACATTTTAATGATAAATATGACCACAAAATAATATATTTGATTAATGTAGGGAAAGGATTCTTTAACGAATAAAAAATATTTGTAGATACTCGTATGTACATATTTGACACATAAAATACAAATTACCAAAAAAGCTCTTTAATTGTTTACAAATCGAAATATGGAATACTGATTTACTTAGAAAGATTATTTTATATAGAAAGAAGAAAAATAAAAAAACCTAGCAATCCAAGAATGTCAAGTACCTCAGATAGTACGTGTAGATATTGGAAATATTTCGGTTGAATTATATAAGTATCGATAATTTAAAGATGAAAGCACTCAGATAGGAAGTAAATGGTTTTTATATGATTTTTTTTTCTAATTTGCGTATTTTTAAGGTTTTGCAAAATTATATTTTTTCTATATGTATTAAAGAATATGACATTCGTAGATCATGCATGTACTCAGTATTAAACACAAAAAATATAAACCCAGCCTCTTCTCAATTTTGGTTACAATACAAATTTAATAGTATCGCATAATAGTATGCAAAAATAATTTGAATTAATGCTGACTCATTCTCGAATAATGTTCGAAATTTAACCCATTGTCAGGATAACGTTTTTCGGGGGAGCCAAAAAGCCCAAAAAGTCGATTTTCCGACAATGCTGACATACTCTTTTACTGTTGTGCTTTGTTCATATTGTGTCCATAGGTGAACGTATGTCATGTCCCAAAAGGAAATCCCAACACTATTATGAGAACGGCGAGGGTACTGGACCGAAAAGCACATGTCTATTGGGAGTGTGAGTGTGTTAAGAATTGAGTTAATAATGAGTTACACATGGGCGGATTTCTTGTCATTTAGTTCAACGATCCCACTTTTTAGTCCCGGAAATTCTTACTAAAAGGCAGCGTAAAAGAAAATGTACACACAGCAGAACGTATGAAAGAAAGTGAATAGGGTGGAGTGAAATGGGCCAAAATATATATTTTTTAGTTTCTTCGCAGTTCTATTGTAAATTTTGTTTCAGATTTATTGTTTTGAAATCGGCTTTACACAGTAATTTTTCTCTCTCTAAAAATAGTTTTATATTATACGGAGTAACAATTTAGAAAGATAAATATTTCTGAGCTACGATAAATCTTGAATTGATATAATTATTATCTCACAATAATTGAAATTAAGATCGATAAACACGGCTCTCGTGGCGCAGTGCGTAAAGCGCTGGCCTTCCATGCCGGAGTTCTGGGTTCGATTTCCGGTGAGGTCAAAATATATTTACATAATCTAATATGTGAATTCGTCAAGTCTGGGAGTTTTACCACTATTGTTGGGCTTCACGGCATTCTGTGGTGTTTAATAAAGAAAAAAAAATATAAAACAATGATGAATCCATTTTCAATGCGTCACCGTAATAAATGAGGACATTTCTTTGCAAATAATATCAGTATCGACTAGTAATAATTGACAGTATCGACTGATTGTGAGTTGTGACACCTACATTAAATTTTGAATTTATTATAAATTCCAGAAATTTATAGTGTCTAGGTAAATTGCGCCGAAAAACCGTTGATAGTTTAAAAATAGTCATTTATCTATGGTGTTTGGTAAATTTATGTTAAATATTAAACTAGCAGTTTTCATTAGACAAGTATTAGTATAAACCTTAAAATTCTCCCTGTAAGCAGAGAAAAGAAACTGTAGTTGAGACATTTGATAAAATTAATCATCGAGTCCTGTACTTGAGACCGTATGGGTGAGATCAGAGGCTTTATTACACTGATTTTTTTTAGGTATACTAACATACTGTAATCTATTGTAAAAACATACTCATACTCGGCCACGTACTTTTTCTGACTTATACACGGTATAAAGGAGAATTCCAAACTGTGTCCTTGATAACTATTTTAGAAATCGAGAACATCAATAATAATTGTATCTTGTTCGAAGGTGTAGAACTAATCTGCCATGGTATATAAAAATATTTATAAATTCGTTTAAAAATATATATTATATGTAATAAAATGGATGTGTAAACGTTATATGTGAATTTATCATGACATGGAACAGATTGTCGACGTTTGGAAAATTTGGATGTTTGGATTGCATAATATTGGTGAAGGAAAAGAGAAAGGATAAACGAGCAGAAACACGTCACATATTAAATTTATCTTTTCCGTAAAATAATAAGGACTTTATATTTGAGAAAGCAGTCAGAATGATTGATTTTAGTATTTAAGTTGAATATAGATTAATAATTATTGTTAAACGAAATTGAAAAATATGTACATTTTCACTCCACCCTAGCGTAGAACGTTGAGTCAATTTTCTTTATAATGTTCTTACTTTAAATGTTTGTCTATGAAAAAACGTCAGATATATGAGTTATATGTAGCATCTAAATTTTGTTTTTAATAATTATTATTATGATTAGAAGAATTCAAGTTATTTTGTTAATAAGTATTTTTGATACAAGAATAGTGAAATGGAATTAGTCACACAATAGCATTCGTTCTAAAAGTAAAAAGTGAAAAATATCAAATAAATATTAAAAACAAAACATTAAAATAAATATCAGTGGGTAATCTCGACATACCATGAAAATTCGGTTTCAACCATTGATCCCAAAATATAATGTGACCCTCAGGTTGCCCTCAATAGTGGAAACACCTCCTTTATCCCATTTGATACATTAAATATATCGAAAAATCCATTTGCAATGTCAAGACTATTTCAATTTACATCTGGTAAACCTACCTTATAATATACTCATTGAATGGTAATCACCAGTTTCAAATTATTGTTTACTTGTGGATTTTAGTGTTATCAAATGCAGTAAAAAAAATGTTTACTTGAAATCTTTTAGTATGTTTGAGATCCTCTGGTAAGTTTGGAATATATTAGTTTCTTTTTTGATCATACATAATGTGGAACATAAATAGTTTCTTTCTGTTTAAAGATTTTAAATGTATATTTTTTCATTATTTAGTAAAAATACTTTTATGTTGATAACTGTATATTCTTGATAAAATAGGCGTCTAATTCCAAAAAGCGATAAGTCCACATTTGGTCAAAATCGAGAAAAAAATACGCACGTATTCTTTGTATATTTTTACACAATATGTATTGATCTATAAATTCCAAAACACGACACAACCCTACGAAAAAAAATATTTTAAGTCTCGATTTATTACAAAAAGCGCCAAGTCCGTGTTTCATATTATTTAAAGCTTGTTTGATTTCGCGCGTAATTAAGTCAACCAATAAGGGAACGTTCAATATTGAAAGGGCGTCTTCCATGCTGTAGCATCCGGTAAACTCATTATAGTGCCACGGAAATATGTATCTTATGCGGAATAAATTAAAAAGTGAGGTACAAGTAGCGCTACGTCCGATTTTATTTTGCTTATATTTATTACGTTTAAGAGTTTATCGGCTTAAACAAGTTGCCATTTGGTTCTAATTCCGACATAGAATACAACGGAAAAAATAATCTCATGTTAAAACAAATAATTGAAGCTTGAAACATAATAATTTGTAAATATTTATGTATTGTGTTTTATTAAATTACGTAGGCACGTATTAACAGTATTAACTGATCATTGGTTATAAAAACACTAAAAAAATTCATTGGTGTATGCATATTATTGGGTGTAATACTACTAACGATGTGAAGGGACAAAAAGTCTACGATATTTGTTTGCGAATTCTATGTGTCTTTGAAACAGACTTTTCCTTTATTCAGAGTTGTAAAAAACATTCGATCTGTTAAGTTCAGTACTTTATTTCTGAATTGTATAAATTATTATCAAATACACATTCACACGTATTAAAAATACCAGATCTGTATCTGATCTAAGTGTATACAGAATAATATTACTACACCGTTTTGAAACGTTCACCGTTTCATATCTCATAAAGGTAAGAACCCAATAAGTTTCTATCTTGATAATTATTTTTGTGTATTTTTTTAAAATAACTGTATTAAAAGCATATTTCAGAAGGAAAATCGTTAGTAACATAATATATACAATTTATCAAAGCTAATTAAATAAAAAAGGTTTCATGTTGAACATTTAAACAAAGACAAAATTATCTGTTTAAAACAATTAAAAAGTACATTAAAAACTATAAATTTTGGAGCTAAATTCATACATAACTAGGTTGAGTAATTTCACTTTAACGTTAAATATATGATTATATATAATTGTAAATGATCCGTTATTCTGAAGGAAAATAATATCTAATATTTCTTTTTTGTTTTGTTTGAAGGTGTACAAGGTGGCAAAAATATCCACATGATAATATTATATAAGTTGCTATGAACATAATAACAATGTTTGATACATAGTTTACAGGGTGTTTTGAATACAATTTTCATATGAAGCAGTTATATGTTTGAATCCTTTTAAAGCATAAATAAACAACTGCTTTTTTTTACTTATTGTCTCTTGTGTCTGTCTATTACTACTCAAAACCTAATTATTAAAAAAAACTCATCTACACCCTCAAGAGAATTTATCATACTACGGGATTCTGCAGAGGTATTCATAATAGTAGCGTTGTGTTATATGACGACCAAATGTCGTTTGTTCACAGCGTGCGTACTACCTGTGCTCCTGTATCGTTGTGAGACATGGCATCTTACCAGGGTCCAAAGATATCGACGTATGAGCTTTCAGAATCGATGCTTACACCGGTGCGTTACAAACACTCTTGAGCTGATGTGTTTCCCCTCGGTTATTGTAATAAACACAAAGAAGCGCTTTACATCGTTGGGACACCCTGCAGCAGTAGGTGCTATAAAACAATCTATGCGTCGCAGGTATCACATGACCGAAAAGAGTGGAGATGGATCAAGAAAGGTGACGCTACCTTGTGCTTGCAGTAAGCTCCAATACTGGAGCATAATAGGGTAAAGTAAATAAGTAATAAGGTCAACTCCTCTGACAGACTGTGTATATTTAAATGATAATCGAAATCTATGAATCTTTTATGTCAGTTATTTTTAATTTAAAGTTTATTTTTGAATCTTAAATATTTTATTTTTATTAATATTATAAAAATGATATCTGCGTACATATTGACTGACTTACTTGTCATATCAGTAGTTACAATCATTGTTTCGTATAACTGATTTCGATTAATGCTGTCATAAACTGCGTTGAGATGAGCTGATGGTAGGTGTTTATATTAAATTCTGTTGTCTTCTCAAGAATCTACTAAGTGTGAATATTTGTGTGACACGTGATCTCCCTCTTCGAAAGCTCCTTTAATAATTAAGGAGATAAGGTCATGGTATTTCTATAAGCATGGTATTAAATCTAGTATTAATAGATAAACACAATATATTGAAGAAGAATAAATAGAGAAATTAAGATATAGCCTAAATAATATACATTATTTACAAGTGAAGTTGAAAAGGATATTACTCATTATATTAGCTTTAAGTCATCTTAATTATAGATTCAGTGTCAGTAGGTAAGTTTAAGACTTTTTTTGATATTTATTTGCCAAACCGATACTGAGACACATTAAAATAATTATCACAGTTAAAAGAAGATTATTTAAATTATTAACCTCATAATAAGGTAAATAATAAAAGTAAAAGATAAAACCAGGCTGCTATTTTCTTTTATCAGAATAATAAATGAATTCATTACAATTAATTTTATTATTCTAGGTGAGTAACAACATGACATGAAATATAATAAAAATTAAAATCAAAAATACAATGGAAATAAAAAAAATATTACATGTACATAAATAAAAATTGTAATTAAAAAAATAATTTACCTACCCATTAAGTTAATTAGACCAAATCTTAAGATTTTATAAACAGATTTTAACAGCACACATTTAAACACACTATCACACAAGTGTAATAATATGTCAAAATGCAATTCTACCAACACAGAATGAAATATTTTTCATTTAGTTACCAAATCAACTATCTACATGTAGGTACTAAAAATTAGGGCTGTAAACAGAAGAAATAGATGTGATTTCGAATCAGATTCTGATTTTTATTATTAAATATGATAATTGCCAAAGATGAGCTATATTTACACTATGTTTTAAAATTATAATATTTTTGTGGCACATCAGTTTGGGAAGCTCTTCTCTATAATGTACAATATAAAATAAATAGATAAACAGATATATTTAATAAAATTGTAATAATTAAAGTTCAAAATCAGTGAATAGAAAGAATCAGTTACCTACATTCTTTTTTTGGGCAATAAATTTTTTGTTACATTTTCTTTGTGTCGTAAATAATGACGTAAAACGTAAACGAATTTTCCAAATACGCAGTCACCGATGAGATCTGGCTACGTAGCTCGATTCACCGTGGTTGAGTGACAATTTTTTAAAATCTATTTTATAAATACATTTCAATAACAATTTAAGAAAATAATATAATCCTCAGCGAACATCAATCCACTGCTTGATGAAGGTTTTCACTAGTTTCTTTTATTCTTTCTAGTCCTTATTTATTACGATCCTCGTATTTTCGGTGAATATAATCAGTTTGATGATCCAGTAAGGTTAAAGGCGTGGAAAGTTTATAAAAGGAATCAATGAACAATTGCATACGAAAACGATTTTGCGATATACCAACCGATTTCTTCAAACCAGTTTTTTCAAATATCATTTATAAAATTTCGTACACAGTGATTTTAACGCATTCGCTGCTGAGTAGATAATGATTTTTTAATTAGCACCTTTAAAATGCACGTTAATTACATCGATCGGCCGCCTGGTCATTACGCGCATGTGCGTCTTCAGCGTCCAAAGTATTAATTTTCTAGTTTAGATTAAAACTTACGGTAGAATATACTTTTTATAACTTTGCACTTTTTTGCACTTTTTATTATACTGATTTGTCTCTTTGCCTAATTACATCGCATAAAATTAGATCAAATTTAATGATTGTATTAATAAATGTAGTGTTAATAAAATAAATAGATGATAATATATTATGTAAAAAAATATCTTTAGAATATATTATCGTTTTCATCCTAGAGCCGGGAATGAAGGTTATAAAGAAGCAACTCTACTTCACTCTTACAGTGTTTATTCAGAATAAGACGATTAAAAGGTTAAACTATGAACAAATCAGCGCTCGAAATGGATTTTTTTTACGAATCGGAGAGCCCGATAATTTTACGAAAATATTAACATAGTTATCTAATTGAATGTGTATTTTATATAGATAAGTGTCTTATTTAATTTATTTATCCATTGCATATCAAGCTTACACGGTCAAATTAATATTTCCACGAGACGAAGCGATAACTTTGGTGATTTTATAAACCGTAACGGCGCTCCGGTGCGCTCCGAGCATTGATATACTACTAGATGAGCAGTTCCCATACAAGTGTCATTTTAAAAATGTACCACAAACGAATATCGTCTTATAATATTTCCTTGTAGGTATAATGCGTTAAGACCGTTAACATGGATTCCCGAATTTCACCCGTATTGCCCTGGCTGTAAAACTAAATTTGCATTCTTGGAATAGTGAACCTAAGGGTGGCTGCAACGCAAAACAGACAGAGCAAGTCGTCATGCGCTGACTATTAGTTAGAGTAAGATGCAAGCTAGACCGGGCTTACTCAGTAAGTTTTAACAAAGGCCGACTCGTTGAAAATCGGGCGTCATTTTAAGAAGCATATGATTCATCCAGTAGTATATCAATGGCTCCGAGTCATTTCGAGCGCTGGAACAAATAACTAAAACATAAAAATACATAGTCTATCGCGCAAACAAATATTTTTTACGTTAATAAATGTGTTATTTTTAACTGTTCAAAAACACTGCACTAGAGGTTTTAAAAGCCGGCAGACTGACAAACTTTAGTTAAAATTTGGTTGAAATATTTGACAGGAAAACGCTTAGGGCCGATATGAACAGAATTAGTTAAGTGAAGTCTTATGATTATAGTAATGAATTATTATTAGCGATCATTTTTCGTAAATTAGGTTATGCTGCATAATCTACAAAAAAGATAGATTTACAATGTGCTTCTACAATAACAAACGACCTCTATTTTTGTAATAAATCATTCCTAATACAAAACGGTCTTTATGTTTGAATTTCGGCACACTGCGTGAATTAATAAATCCTTCATTACAACGCGATTATCGAATATAGAGTGAGACTCGAAGATAAAGACTTATATTAGATTAGATAGACAAGACAAGATAGACAAGACTATTAAAAAGAAATACCAATACAATATAATTTCATGGTCTCTTCATTTGATTTCAAGAAGAAATTTGTTTGTTTTGAGTATTAATACTTTTCATGTATAAAGTCTTAATATTAAAGCCAAAGATACTAACGTAAATTTTGAATAATTTTATTGTAAAATAGATATACTTAATGTATTTTTTGTAACTAGGTATCTATATAATAATATAACGCATATATTTTAATAAATCGATATGTCAGTATATCAAAAATGCGTACATATCCTAGTTATATCTACATATCATATGTTCCAAAACTGATAGATTAGAAACTGATTAATTAAAATAATAAAAATAAATTTATTGTCAATATGTCTAATTTTCTTTTGCTTATACTTATTTCAATGAATAGTGTATCAGTATCATATTTTTCTAATTTAAAAATACAATACTATATAAAAAAAATAAGCTCACTTCACATCCAATCATTTCAAGTAAACAGATATTGAATCGTGAAATTCGCATCCAATTGTTTTTACAATAAAGTACATATACTGTACAGTAAACAGTACTGTAAAACATGAACGCAGATTGCAATAATGAGCGTTATTGCAACAAGGCGCAAGTTGGAGCTTTATTAAGAAAACGTAATTTGCGCTTAAGATGGTTGGGTAATGTCGCAATAATGGAAAAAAAAACTTAGCCCCATAAATTATTAATACAATAAACCCGGAGAAAAGAAATAAAGTTGGAAGGCCTAAGTGGGTTGACTTCGTTAATAAAGACGTCAACACAATGGGTCTTCAAAACAGGATAGGCAGTGATGATATCCTGGAGGCGGTTAAAAGCTACACAGGATTGTAACACTAATTGTTGTAATATTTATTGGTATGGTTCAGTTAGATGGGTCATGTGTACTGTATTATACGCTGGGTGACCGAGTTACGAGTAGCAAGAAAAATATTTATCCCCATAATTTTATAGGTTATGTGTGGTGTTCATGATAATTTTTCAAATATAATTTCTGCGGTGTTCCAACTTATGTATTTTTTTTCCTAAAATCTACAATTATTTTTGCTCATTGGGAGAGGATATTAAACAAAAAGTGTCTACATGTATTATTGTAGAATTATTATTCACAGTAATTTATATATTTTGTTCCTGTCTAATATTATATAGTGTGTCCTGAAACTGTCTAATGTATGTGAGGCTATCAATAATAATAATAAATTTTGATAATACGCACATCAAAATGGCCAAACCTTACTTGACTGATGGAGAAATTATCATTCATCACTGCGTACATCAAATTTAATACTCCCGGGCACAATTAGGCAAAATTAAAAGCATCAGATGCCGGTAAATGTACGCCATATTGTTTAAAAATATTACACTGTTCACGTGAATTACCAAAAAAAATATAGCGCAATACTAACTGTTTCTGACATTGAACGCGATAAAGTGATGCCGCTTCAGGGGCGATCAGTATAAAAAAAACGTTGAAAATATAATTTTTCAACCTTTTTATAAATATATAATATACTTATGTATGTTATAAAAAAATATGTGAATATTATGATACATAAAAATCCTTTTTACATAATAAAATCTGCTACCCCTGATTTGGTTGTCATGTTTTTTGAATTTACTATAAATTATTAATATTTACCGTAAATACTTTATGGAACACACTTTAACATGAAGGGATTTACTGGAATATTTACTATTACAATACATGATGGCTATTTGTATAGGAGAGGTTGTGGTATAGTTTAATTGTTATCCATAGAATATTCTTAATATTTTGTCTTAGAAATATTGTAAAATGGCGACATATACCCGGTGGCGATCAGTTTTCCCATTTTGTTTTACTATAGGTACATACTGTGCGCTGTGATTTACGTTATAATACCCATAAATAATGATAGGTTTTTATTATTTAAAAAAAATGTGATAAAAACCACTTTTATCAGAGTGACTGCATCCGTGGCAAATAAATCTTAGAGTAAAAAACTGTAATGTTTGATACGAATGAATCAATAATGCTACAACAATAACCTGCAGTTAAAATTAATTTATATCCTCAGTTACATTTTTTCATCTTCACTTTCATATATTAATATATATATTATATTACAT
Source organism: Rhyacophila brunnea (assembly GCF_057557595.1). Taxonomy (NCBI): domain Eukaryota; kingdom Metazoa; phylum Arthropoda; class Insecta; order Trichoptera; family Rhyacophilidae; genus Rhyacophila; species Rhyacophila brunnea. Next base: position 29,824,948 of record NW_028233350.1, read on the forward strand.
AATCATATAAGTACTCGTAGTGACACCAATCGGTAAAAAAATAAATACGTTAGAAAACAAAATCACAAAACTAGCCACATAAAAGGTCACAGTAGAATCGGCAAGGCATCAATCTACGCAAACGACTCTGGTTCAGTCTGGTGTCTGAAACTTATCTTACTATAAAATATTTATTTTCGGCTTGTAAACAAAGACGTTTATTTCAGTTCAGCATTGAAAAATATTTTTCAGAGCATAATAATTGAGATTAAAGTAATCTACAATTAAAATATATTGATAATAATTTAATCATTAGAACTTTTTCAGTTTTATAATTTACATAAGTTTCATCGGGATCCATAGAAGAATGTTATTCTTAAAAAAAAAAATGTCAAAAAATAAATAAAATCACGTATTTTCCATCCTTATAACTATATAAACATGTCATGATTTTCAAGTGTAAAGGGAAGTATTTTATTATAACATATTAATTTTGGAGGGAAAATTCGTGACTTAATCCTTTATTATATAATGATAAAACAATGATAAAGACTCGGAATTCTAGACAACTATGAATTCCCGAAAAACTACATGTTGAATTCGTCATTATGACCACACGCACAAATATACTAGTAACTTTCCTGAAAAGTATTTAGAAATCTCGGGCTTACTAAACTTAATACATTTTGCAAACTTTCGCTATGATTAAGAGCGAGCGCCAGGAAACTATAAAAGCTTTATATTCGAGAACTTACCAAGTATTATATTATATACATACGTATGTACATATAGTTATAAGGTAAGTTCGTATACGAAAATAATTCGGCTAATTGCCTGTTATAGGTACTCAGTATCACATATCGGATTTCACTCCTCGTAACTAAGTGACGCAAAGTGGGAAAATTTCAGGATGACTAGCTGGAATTAGCAGAGCGGCTTACTTTCACATTGTAACAATATTATCTCCAATATATTGTTATTTTTTTGCACATACGTAATATATTATATTATAATCATTTTACTCTTATATATGTAACATGGATCTTTATAATAATTACAGACTTAGTTGACGTGGGTTATAAATAATTACTTATTTTTGTATACATTTTAAACTTAGCACTTTGGTGAACTTTATTAAATTCTGCATAATCCCACGAACCTAATTTTTATAATACACAACATGTAAAATTTGTGCTTATAATCTCTCCCTTGGAAAACTGGATTTTCAGTGACCGGACAAAACAGAACAAGGCAAAACAGAACATGGCAAAACAGAACATGACAAAACAGAACATGACAAAACAGAACAGCCAGGGGAAAAATGAAATATTAATTTATGTGGAATCTATTTAGATTAGGTTATGTTAAGTTTGCTTAGGATAGGTTAGGCTAGCTTAGGTTATGTTAAGTTATGTTAGGTTAGGTTAGGTTAGGTTAGGTTAGGTTAGGTTAGGTTAGGTTAGCTTAGGTTAGGTTAGCTTAGGTTATGTTAGATTAGGTTATATTAGGTTAAATTAGCTTAGGCTAGGTTAGGTTAGGTCATTATTTCGTTGTACCTAGTCACCCAATCATTTTGAACATATTATATTGATTAAGATGAGAAATCCTAAGCTTGCCGGCAAAGTTCCGTTTATTTGAGGCTTTCTAGCGATTAGGAATGCAGAATTTAGGTATATAATTTGATTTATTATGGCGTATTGAAAATCTGTGCTATTAAAAATCTATCAACATAATAGAGATAGGACAATATCAATATTAAATTTATATTTTTCCTGAAAGGTCATAGTTATATTAAATTTATCGTTGTTCTGTTTTGTCACTGTTCTGTTTTGTCATGGAACCGATAGAACTGTGTTGCTGTTTTCATACAACAGATAATTGTCGTCGTTATTCAGTCGATAGATATACCTAGCGGGGAAAAAATAATTGAAAATCCGGTTTCCCCGCTAGGTATATCTATCGACTGAATAACGACGACAATTATCTGTTGTATGAATACAGCAACACAGTTATATCAATTATTATTGAAATTGGTACTGTACTAGTACTGGCAATGATAATGAACAAGCAAATAGGGTTATGTTTAGAAATCAAAGAGAATAGGTAGATCTTAGTAGATTAGCTAGATTAGGAGATGGTTTTTGAGGAATTTGAGACCCATTTTGGGTTGTCATAATTCTGATTATGATGTACATTATATTATTATTAAATTGAGACATAACAATATATAGATTTAGATTGATTGTCATAAAGATGAAATAATGCAATTTTTATCTTATTGTATATTAAGTATTTGTAGCAGAAATGGAAGACATTTTAGTAGGTACTATATTTATTAACTTTTTTCACATATAAAATGATATAGGCTTTAATCGCAATACTAAACATTAATTACCTGAATTAAGTAGATACATATTGAATATAATAATATACAATTATAGTGTAACTATTTTGGTACGTCACTGTTTGGCAATGTATATTATAGGGCAAGTACAGGTATGTATTATATGCATGTAGGAATATGGGCATATAGAAATATAGAGTGCCTATAGAGTATATTGATAAACACTTTCGCTTTTGGCTGGCAGAAGTAGATATTTGGCAATCGGATATCGCATATCACACAATCAAATTAGTGAACCTCTCCCTGTTGCCATCTCGTATAGTTTTATTGAGAGTGACTGCTCATATTTTCATAAAATTTATATATTATGTAATGAAACTTAAAACTTTTCTAGTAAGAAGGATTCCCTTACCAAAATTCAGTAATACTTTTATAAATAATATCATATTTTTTGTGTGACAACAGACGTAAAATTTTGTATATCGGTGAAATATTCAGCATTGAATTTCTATATTATTTGTATCAAATATTAGTCTACAACAATTATTGTAAGCCAGGTCTGGTGAGATTACTTAAACATCATAATATGAAACTGGAGTGCCACACGCGGATCACTGGGGACTTCCTGTCAAAGTATTTTTGAACTGATTAATAATATATTAACTTCACTTGAAAATTCTTTATTTTAAAAGCATTTCTAACATCATGCAATATAGCTCAGAAAATAATTAAAATGAAAATGTTGCAATTTACTGCACGAACATAGACTCTTCCAAATCAACCCGCCCCACACCATACCTGGCCTTAATCAGACGTAAAGATGTAAATCATCCCCAATTGCTTATGCACGGGAATGTCTGAAAGACTGAGGTCAGCACGTAATCAAGAGTTCTTTGTCTGAGTTTACATGACTTTAAGAGGAACAAAGCACGGAGAACAGACAAAATATAATAATAAAATAAAAATCAAATACCAGCATAAAACTGACAAACGATCTAAGTGAAGAAATCTGTTAGTAGTATGATGCCGTAATTTTTTTAACAGCAATACCATTTGTATTTGTTGCGACCAGAATGGACGGTTCCGGTGAACTCAACAGCTGGTTCGATTAACTTGAACAACTCTTCACTTTCGGTACATATTTCAGGGCATTCCTAGAGGATAGGATGTGATCATAATAAACAACCATAGACAACAAAAAACGATGACATGTTTTAGAAATCTGACAACTTGTCTATGTATGTAATATGTCCAAAAATCAACCAAGGGATGTAACGACGAGTTTTCGCTAATTTTAGGGAGTATAAGTGCCACATACGTAGTCGATATTAATGCGATGAGCAAATAAAAGTTATCATCTTTAATAATGAAGTATCAACGGTTGATGACTCATTGATTTCTAATGTAAATAATTTATCTTAATCAATCACTAAATATTTTTTTTATTAGAAAGATTAAAATTTTTATTTCGTAATTCTTATGTAAGAAGATATGAAAAAAATACCATTAATTTTTTTAACTTAAAAAATGAGGAAACTTGTGTAAATTGTATATTATATGATTTTACCAAATATCTGACTTCGACACGCTGTCCAGATTTTATACTTATTAAAAACTTTACAATTTTGTATCGACCTTTTCTGTTTTCCTCAATACCAAGGTATGATACCATATGAGTTCATAATAAATATGCAAGTCGTAGTTCTATTATCTGTCGCTAAAATTTTGGGTATTGTATCCCTATGTGGAATGTATTTTTGAAATCACATTTGTCGCAAAGATGCGAGTTGATTTTATCCCTGAGGACATCAAATCTTTTGCCCATTGTTTGACCTGATCTTGATCAGTTCGAGCTCATTTCTGCTCAAAGGCGGCTCTATAAACCGCGGCACCGGATATGGGGACGATAGTTAGTATGTAAGGACTTGTAGTGGGTTAACGATAATTTCTCTGCGCACCCCTGTCTTATTATTAGCATATATATATGTATTGTTGTTTAATTTAATAAAACGTATTTTTTTGTAGTATTGTAATTAATAAATTGGGACCGAAATCCTAAGTAGAACCGACTGAAATTCTTAGTTGAAATTATTTTAAAGTTGTAGCAACTAATTCAGTTGAAAATGTCCCTCTGAAGCGGACGAAACCGGTCCTAATTTATTGATTAAAAGTGGAATAAGTACTACAAAAATGCGTTTTATTAAATTAAACAACAATACAATGCAGTTCCACCATGAATTGACAGTTAACAAAATAAAAGAATATATATATATGTATTTTTATTTTTAGATATACCCAATAATCCAACGTCGAAGAAAATTTATTTGTAATAAGAAATGTAAATTATTGGTAATATTCGATAAAAAATAAGATATATATATAACATATATTATTTTGAAAAAAAAAACACTTTCTGATAGAGTATATAATAACCAGTAGAAAAAAAATCTTTTTTGAAAAAAGTAAGTCACCCCGACGGGGAATCGAACCCTGTATCTCCCGAGTATACGCCTCATCCGTCGCATTAAGCCATTATGCTACGGCGTGACATACTAATAGCGAACAAATTTTAACTATTGGTCAATTTCTATACCTACCCATCAGCGTTCCTTCCAAATCAGGTACTTTGGCAATCGATTTTTGTTTCTTAAATCAAAGTAGGTATATTACTATTACTTTTGATTACTAACCGACGTCGTGGAATTTCTCCAATATTTTTTAGATGTAGCTACTTGCACTTGCTAATAATTTATAATTAACTATTTCTTTTATTCAGCGAATAATTCACAAGATTTAAGAATATATCATTCTGATTATTGAACATATATTATTTTGAAAAAAACACTTTCTGATAGAGTATATAATAACCAATAGGAAAAAAAAATGGCTTAATGCGACGGATGAGGCGTATACTCGGGAGATACAGGGTTCGATTCCCCGTCGGGGTGACTTACTTTTTTCAAAAAAGATTTTTTTTCTATTGGTTATTATATACTCTATCAGAAAGTGTTTTTTTCAAAATAATATATGTTCAATAATCAGAATGATATATTCTTAAATCTTGTGAATTATTCGCTGAATAAAAGAAATAGTTAATTATAGATAATATAAATATAAGACCTTTTCCTTATAGAGGTGGTGCTTGAATGAAAACATGTGAAAATGTCATTATTTGATACAAACCATATTAATTGTAGGTATATTTTTAACATTTTATATGCTCATTATAATTTCAAAATAAACGATTTAACCATATTCACAATTTCATTTTCCACGAAAATAATAATATTATTAGATTTTTTCTCAAAATTTTACATTTTGAATGTATATACGTCATACCTACATTACGAATTATATTCTGACATTCACGTACCAGACCGAGTACAGTGGTTTCATAATACGTATGTATGATATTGTGAAGTATTCTTAAAAATATATATATACTTAACATATAAATATAGTTCGACGAAAAAATGCTGAATAATGAGATATAACTTGTTTGATCTATTATTAAATAAATAATATGAAATAAAGTTTAAAGACATTTTAAGTTGATTAATAGATAAACTATTCAACTTTTTTAATAAAATAAAAAATAAAGACTTCTATTTTTTTTTTACAAGAGATGGTTATTCCGTCAATATTATATTAAAAAATTGATCGTGGCTCTGAATCTAAACACAAATTTAAAAAAAAAAATTAGGCAAATGTGGAATTAAAATATACGACTTCAGAAGTGGACAACCTGTTTTTCATTCACTGCGGGAACCATACTTGGGGAATAGTTATATAATATAATTATAAATATGTTATACCTATTATAGACTTGTATATTCTTGCATTAATATTAATTAATGAAAATTAAATTACAGTAGTAAAGTCAATCATTCTTCTCTCTTCTCTCTTCTTGGTCGTGCACTCATGGCTGAGGATCGTGACCACATTTTAGTTTTGCCATCCTTTGAGCGACCAAGACTTTCCATCCTTCTCGATCTTCCGCTTCTCTCAGGGCAGAATGGATGGTGCCCCCAGTCAGCTCTTTCACTTGGTCGCTCCATCGCGCAGACGCTCTTCCTCTGCTTCGCCGTCCCTGGAGACTACCCAAAAATACCAGTCTCTCCAGGTTGTCCGGTCCGCGCCTGACAATATGTCCAAAAAACTGCAGAATTCTTCTCAGACATATCGTCGAGAGCCGTTCCTTTATCTTCAGTCCCTGGATGATTGACCGATTGACTGACGTGTTTCGTTTCACACAGACGTGTTTCGTTTCGCTCCGCAATTTACTGCCGCCAACTTATCGCTTTTCGCTTATTTTGCTCCTGACCCTGCTTTTCTACCGTTTTCGATCCCGTTTTCTCACAATTATCTCTGCCTGCCCCTGGACTACGATTTGTTAAAGTTTCGCGTGTTTTCCCCGGGAAATTCCCTGGGAATTTATGATTTTACTTGTGTACAAGAAAATATTCTTCATCTGCTTCTAAGTGCGAATTGACCACCTTGAAACGCTCCAAACTCACACAGTGAATAAACAACCATCTGCTCCACGTAATAACAGTTTTTTCAAGTGCATATGTGATAATCTCAGTGACTTTTCATCGATTTTCAACGTAACTCATCTCCAAAAATATAAACTTTGAACTTTGAACCCGATAATTTAGTGCATTAAAATCACATGAAACAGCATCATCAAGCTAATCGCAATTGACCTCCAATCCAGAGCAAGACACGCAAGTGATCACCAAGATAATCACCTACAAATGACTTACAAGCCATTCATACAGACGTAAACAAACTATCAAGCCCCCTCAACCATCCCAAAGTCCACGCCCACTTTTTCACTTTTTTACGTCAGTAGCATTTTGGCGGCCGTCCAAAGCGGGCGGTCATTTTGCTCTGCCCACACCCATTAATTTTTTCCAAATTCACTTTGGACTTGTAAAATTTCTAACATTTCTTTACCTACATCAAGCCCATTTTGGACTTGTAAAATTTTCAACATCTCACACATTTAGTTACCTATACCTACATCAAGCCCTTTTTCGACTTAGCATTTTTTTTTTTTTTTTTTTTACATTTCTTATATTTACCTACATCCAGTCCAATCTGGACTTAGAATATTTCCAACTTTTGTCACTATAAAATACCTACGGCACTTAGCATTTTTCATTTCATTTCTAGTTATCTTCAATAATTACTGCTCCGCCATTCTTCCCTGAGGTCTGCCATACCCTCAATTGAGCCCCTGACCATTTTTGTCAGGGACCATTTTTGGACCGCGGGCCCAACATTGACCTTCCCTGCCAGGAAGTCAAGGGCCCCCATCCGGACCCTGGCCCTCGAGTTTGACACCCCTGCCTGGGTGCCTACCAACTCCCACTTCAACTTCAATAAAGTGTTAAGCACTGACACTGCTAACTCGTCAATTATCACTTATCACTGCCCACTACCAATACTAGCTGGAGCCTTGCGCCATGCAACGCACCCCACCGCTTACACCGCTTCCTCGAGAAGGCCCTGACCCTCCCATCACCCGATCCCAACTGGCGTCCACATCTGGCCATGCTCCGATCTCGACATCTCGCCCGGCAAAGAACAAGACGCGTTCCCCTAAATCACCCGGACGAAAATCGCTGCCAACATCTTCCCCGGACACAATAAATGAACCAGAGCCAAAGAAGAACAAACCTAGAAGCCACCAACCCGACCCGCGAGACCTAGACGAAGCTTCCTCCTCCTCCTCCTCAATCTCAGGCGAGGATTACGAGGAGGCCGGCAACTATGGAGACATACACACCGACCAATACGACTCCATTTACCATGAAGTATCCTCTAACATGAATGAGCTGATTGTGGCTTTCAGAGGAAAACAGGCTGGAGCTAAGGAGCGAATCAGCAACGCACTCCTTAACCTCTCGGAAGCACAAGGCCGACTCAACCTCGCTATGTCCAAACTCGAGAAGAAAGCTATTGCTCTGGAAGCCAAAAACAGACATTTGGAGGGGCTTCTAAAGGACAGAACGATCGGGCTGAAGATACAAAAGAAGGCCATCTCTGACCTTCATACCCAAACAAAGACGCTTAAAACTATCCAACATAATGCACCGAACTACACTGCCACATCTACTCCAGCGACCACATCATGGGCCACAGCCCTCGGCCGAAAAAGTCGCCCCCTCATCGCCTCCTCTGTCCCTCAAGTTCCCGCTCCTTGCATCACCAACAGCCAATTTCCTTCACTTTTACCTCTCGCCCCCAGACCGGGCGTTCTTTTCTTCCCGACCGGCTCTGGGGAGAAGAAATCGGAAACCACTAAGGAGATCCTCAAGAAGGCCTTCGACCCCAGGTCTCTTGGGGTCCAAATTACCGGGATACGAAATGTAAGGAACGGGGGCGTTATTGTTCACCCCCGTTCTGAAGTCGAGGCCAAGGCTCTCGTAAAAGCCATGGAGACCTCGGAGGTTGCCCTACGAGCCGAGCTCGCCGGGAAGAAGCAACCTCGAGTCATAATATTTAACCTCCCATCTACTCTCACTGATATTCAACTCCGGGAAGCTATCTACACCTCCACGAAGGAGCAGACCGGCCTGCCAGAATCCGCATATAAGGACATCAGGCTGAGCCACAAAGCTGGGCCTAGAACAGGAAGATGCCACTTTGTGGTTTTCGCCCCGGCGGCCATCTGGTCTGCTCTCCTGGCAGAAGACAGGCTGTACATGGGGTGGGAATCCTTCCCTCTGAGGGACTACGTTGGGGTAGTCAAATGTAATATATGCCACCTCTACGGACACATGGCCAAAGGGTGTGCGAACAAGACCCCGACATGCAGCCACTGCGCCGTCTCCGGCCACGACCGAGAGGACTGCCCCAATAAAGGAAACCCACCAAAATGCGTGGCTTGCCACAAGCATAAGCAGCCGTCAGACCATCCCACCGGCAGTCTCGAGTGCCCAGCAAGGCTACACGCTGAGCTGCGCGAGAGGGCGACGGTGGACTACACTGCCACGCGATGATAACCTTCGCTCAGTTGAACGTCAACCTGAGCGACGCCGGCTCGGCGGAGTTGATTGAGACTATGCAGTCCGCGGGCATGTCTCTGGCGCTGATCCAGGAACCGTACCATTGGGGCTCTGAAAAGGGCCCCAAAGTCACTGAAAAGGGACTTGGGTGCGCGGGCCTTGTCGTCAGTGCCAGATGTGCAGAGCCAAAGGCCTGTGTATTCGCTCTTGACCCCCGCCTTGGCGTGCTGTCGCTCTTGCACCTGTCAACTGAGCTAGTCGCGTGCGCGGATATAAGCTTTCCCGGAGGAGGCAGCGTGGTGGTTATCTCCGCCTACTTCAGCTTTAAGAGCACAAAGGAACACGTGGCATCAGTGCTCGACGGCATTCTACGCGCAGTTGGTGACAGGGATGTCATCATCTGTGCGGATGCCAACTCGCAATCCCCCCTCTGGGCGCCCGTGGATATCCCCATGTGCGACGCAGACGTCATCGAGGAGCTGGTGCACCAGCACAACCTGGTCGTCCTCAACGACCCCAACAGCATGCCGACTTTTGTGTCGCACGCAAACCGCGGAAGCACCCACATCGACATCACCCTGGCCACTGAGTCCATCGCGAGACGAATCAGCGGCTGGAGAGTCCATGAGAGCGCTTCCATGAGTGATCACCGGTTGATCACTTTTGAGCTGGCCGCTGACTCCTCGCACAATGGCGTCTCTGACGTATCCCCACCCCCGCCTACGCGATTTAAAACGCGTGACGGAAATTGGGAAAAGTTTGAAGAGGTGCTTTCCAAAAAGCTTGACAGGACATCTAGAACCCGTTTTCCGGACCTACACTCGGCCGCCTCACGACTGACTGCAGACATCACCGGATCAGCCGAAGCTTCACTCGGACGCTGCAAGCCCAAGCCACCAAGCCAGTCGCCGTGGTGGACGCAGCATGTTTCGCGCCTGCGTGACCTTTTCAGAAAAGCACGCAAGGCCCACCAACGTGCACGCCTGCGCAAGCAACCACCTGCCTCCATCGATCCCCTTGCAACCATGGCCAAATCCACCCGAATGGAATACAAGAAAGCAATCACTCAAGCCAAGAAAGACTACTGGCGTAACTTCGTCACCGTCGAGGGAGGTTCGGATCCCTGGGGTCCTCCATACCGCGCATTGAGGCTGGGACTCAGACCGACGAGCCTCTTGTTCGGTATCGAGAAACCGGGTGGCGGATTCACCAGTACTGAGTCTGAAACGGCTGCGGTCCTACTCGAGGCTCTCATCCCCCTGGATGATGTATCCAGGGATGATGACGCCATGAGGATGGCCCGCTTCGAGGCTTCTCTTCCCATCGACACGGATCACTCATCGTTGCCTTCCGAACAGGAGATCAACCACATCGTACGCACGTTGATTGTTGGCAAAGCCCCAGGCCCGGACTGCATTGACAATTTACTTGTCAAACGCACATGGGCCATCGCCGCGCCAGAGATTACAGCCCTCTTCAGTGACTGCATCAGGAGCGGCACGTTCCCCGACTGCTGGAAGAGGGGCTTACTTAAGGTAATCCCCAAAGCTGGCAGCCGAGAACCATCTAGTCCCAAAGCCTACCGCCCTCTAACACTTCTGCCCGCTCTGGGCAAAGTGCTGGAGAAGCTACTGTGCCGCAGGATTGAAGCCCACCTGGAGACACACTCGCCGCTTTTCGATAAACAATTTGGATTCAGAAGAAGCAAATCAACAGTCGACGCCATAAGGAATGTGATTGCCATTGCTGAAAATTCCCGCCGTAAATACGTCCTAGGAGTTTTCCTCGACATTGCAGGTGCGTTTGATAGTGCATCCTGGCCTCTTATACTTCAAAAGCTCCGGCTGAAGAGACTACCAGGAAATTTGTTCGCGTCAATTCAAAGTTATTTCACCAATAGATCGATCGAGTTTCGAGTTGGATCAACCACAATAGAGAGGAACACCAGCATGGGATGTCCCCAGGGCTCAGTCCTCGGGCCCCTTCTCTGGAACGTACTCTTCGACGATCTCCTTAGAATTCCGCTTCCAACCGACTGTACTGTCATCGCTTACGCAGACGATGCGCTGCTGCTGGTCCAGGCCGACAGCAGGGCGAAGATTGAGAGCACCGTTGGCGAAGCCTTAGCATCAATTGAGGCTTGGGGTAGATTAACAAGACTATCATTCGCACCTTCCAAGACAGAAGCCATTGTCCTCAAAGGACCGAGACGTCTTAGCTGTTCGAGACTACCCACAGTCCGATTCGGTGACACGAGAGTGAAAGTGTCGAAGATCGTCACCTATCTAGGCGTCAAAATGGACACAATGCTAAATTTCCTACACCATGCAGAAACCCAAGTCCACAAGGCTGGGGTGGCCTTCCAGAGGATCGGCCGTATGGCTGGTGAAGGATGGGGCTTAAAAGTAAGGGCGCTCAAGATCGCCTATGGCGCCATTTTTATGGGAATCGCGGCTTATGCCGCCAGTGCTTGGTGCCCGCGCATTCCCAAAAGTGTCAAACTTAGAATCTCTCTTTTAAGAGGACAGCGCATCGCGCTCCTGTCCATTACCAAGGCCTACCGTACTACCTCAACTGACGCGCTCCCGGTCCTGGCCGGCATTCTCCCACTTGACCTGCACATTCAGGTCAGCGGCGCTTCAATATTGCTCCTCAAGGGCGAGGAGGCCGACGTTGGTGATTTTCACCTCGTCCCCCCCCCTCGGCTAGCTGGCGAAGGAGTAGCATTATTGAGGCGCAGAATTAGACTCATGTCGCTCGATGCGGCCTTTAAGACCTGGCAGCGAAAGTGGAACGAATCGACCAAGGGCCGGCACACATATACGTTTTTTCCAGATATACAGTGGCGAATGGAGATAACCAAATACCTGACTCCAGACCATTACACCAGTCAATTTGTGACTGGTCATGGTGGATTCGCTGGCAAGCTCTTCGAGCTTGGACTTGCAAACCGTCCGACATGTCCATGCGGAGGGGAAATACAGGATGCCAACCACATCCTATGGGAGTGTCTGAGTATGTGCTCCGAACGGGAGGAAATGCTCAGGTCGGTCCAACCAGCTGTTGGACCCATCGGCCCGTCCGACCTGGTTGCTACTAAGGCCAACTATCTTGCTTTCAAAAAATTTGCGGCGTCTTACTACGGGCGTGAAGATCTCTTCACATAAATTTTGCTGCCTGTATGATTAGCTTCGTTCTTTAATTTAATAAACAAGTAGCTTCTTTTTCTTTTTAGTAATTTCCATGTGCTTTTTCTCTCCCTGGCACTTTGCATTAGAGTAAACTCAACTCAGTAAACTCAGTCAGAGCTCACTTTGAGCGTAGCAATCTAAGTCTTGGGCATCTTCTCCCAGGACACTCCCAGGCCAATTCTTAGATGCTTCACATCACCAATTGATGGGTCCCGTGATACTCTCGATTAAGACCGAGGGTGGTACGGGGCGGGTTTGGTGGAGGGACTTTAACTTCAATGACCGGTTCGTCCTGTGCTCCGTCCAAGAAATGCAAAGCATTTGGCGCCAACACCACATCTCAAAGGCATCAATTGCCTTCCGTTCTCTTGCCTTCAGGGTCCACGACTTGACTTCGTATAGGAATATCGAGAACACTAATGTTTGCACAAGCATCATTTTTGTGGCAATCGAAATTCCCCGATCCTTCCATATAGTGGTAAGGCGTGTCATCGCACTTTTTGCAATTTGTGTGCGCCTTCTTATTTCCGCTTCGCATCCGCCCTTTCCACTGATGGTCGATCCAAGATATACAAACTCGTCGACTGTTTCGAGGTTTTGAAGTGTACTTGGTGTTGGTAGAAGGTTGGCCCGATCAACAACCATTAGCTTGGTTTTATTGGTTTAACATCAAAATCGTAATAATCATTCTTAAAAAGTCTATAATTATGTTGTCATTCTGTCGGAAAGAAAGTCCGGAAAAAATACGTCTATTCACAGAATATAATTATTACTTATAAATAAATAAGCTTATTTTCATCAAGTCAACTAAATATATATAAATAATTTATAATATAATATTTCATGATACGAAACCCGACAGGTAAGTACAGATTAGGTATTTATTATTTTACAGGACATTTTTCGTCTGAAAAACACATTTTATGCTTTTAATTTAATTTTCACAAAACAGATTACCAGAAAGCAAACAGCCCGAGGCTATAGACTACAATGACTATATGACTTAAATTAATTTTCATTTATTTCAAAGCTAAATGTCCAAGCAAATACTTGTCCATTATAAAAGCGTTTGAATAAGCCATTTTCATTAGCCAGATTTGTAAATTTCATGTCGACGAAGTAACAAAGCGAATTATATTATGAATATACAGTAGATTATAATTGCATATATTACAATAGTTATAATATTGTTTCCGATAAACCGATTGATAATTTAGTGCATCACATTATTAAAGTGCGACTAATTATATGATATATACGTAAAATTAAAAAAAAATCCTCTTTTATCTTGCAACGATCCTATAAAAGTGACTAATTATAATCTAAGTTCCAGTATTATATACATAAAAAGGTGAGGCAAAATGTGGCAATAGCCGTAGATATGTTCCGGAGCTATAGCGTAATAATTAAATCAAAATCATTAAAAGGTAATGAGACCAACGAAAAAAAAGACAAAAATCATCACTTGTCAATCCATAATATAAGTCAATTTAGCATTAATATATTATATATTTAAGAAATATAATATAATGCATCTCTATGTGAAGAATGAATACGACTGTATATAATTATTATGCTAGTCTTGAACAAAATCAATTTCTAGGTTATTTAAATTTTTAAAACATAAAAATACAGGTATATTGCAGGTATTTCACGCAATAGTATAACGAAATAGCGTTAACAAAACTAACAGTTAAGGCAAAATACCTAACCGATTTTTTTTAAACGGTACACGTTCAAACACGCGCGTTAACATCATTTCACTCCCTACTTCAATTATAGTTTGTCAATTTATGACTATAGCCGTATGTTGTAGCTTAACCACTGGAGAATGCCAAAAGAAATAGCGTATTTCAAAAAAACACTATCTTATTCTTAGGTCAATAATTATTATAAAGCAAGCATTATTCGTAAGATGTTTATCACACTTTAATGGTCAAAAAAATAGCTTATATTTAGTATCTTTAGAATTATCTTCAAATGTGTTAATCTTACCCATTTTTTGAATAATAAAATGCCTAATTCTTGTCAAATTTGGGATCACAGAGATTATCAACATAATTTTATATCGTAAATATTTCACTATAATATTGTCGACATAAATTATACTGATGGTTTTATAAATGCGTTTAAAAATTAATAAATGTAAAAATCTTAACACCACTGCACATTTATGTACTGAAATATGACTATATTTTAAAACATTAGAGCGAGAGGTTTAAAAGAATACTATTTTATGTGATAAAAATACTTTATGCAGTCATCGAATGTTTAAAATAAATATAAAGGATAATAAGGCTTCAAAATTATATAAATAGATTATCTACAACGTTTAAGGAATGTCCAGGATCATGCTTGGAAAATAGAAAAAAGCTCCATTTTGACCCACGCTGATCACGTCCGCCCTTTATATCTTTCTGATTGATTTATTTTTAAATGAAAACTTCAGTTGAGTATTTCAAGAATATGT
Organism: Rhyacophila brunnea; assembly: GCF_057557595.1. Taxonomy (NCBI): domain Eukaryota; kingdom Metazoa; phylum Arthropoda; class Insecta; order Trichoptera; family Rhyacophilidae; genus Rhyacophila; species Rhyacophila brunnea. The sequence goes on from NW_028233350.1 coordinate 29,839,948, forward strand.
TGTTAATAAACCTCTCTCCCTATCACTTAAATGCGTGTATTAGTATTATTTTTAATTGGTATCGACGACATTTTTCTGGGAACAATATTTCTTTAATCCATTATTTTTTGTGTAAACTAAATTATATTTAAAAAGTTTTTGTCTTTACACGAGAGTTGATGCCTGTATGGTTTTGAAACAGGGAGTTTTCGTTTTATTCGTCTCACTCCAATTTGTTGTTGGTATTTTGCTGTATATCTCTGTATAATCGTTGACCCAGCATATTTTTGGTCAACTCTGTGGTATATTCTATAATAATCTGAATAATTTCAAAGGGTTCAAAAGATAATAAAAAAAGAGCATAAAAACTGAAACAATTGTATTATTTCACATAATAAAGGATATAATAATGATGATTAGGGCTGAAAATTACTTGCCATGTTGATTTCGAATAACAGAAAGTAATTTTAATTAATTAACAAACTCGGTAAAGTGCGCTCTCACTTTCATCTTGGCAATTCGTTATAACAAAGATAGCGGGAACGCCCACTAAACACAACGCCCCAGAAATGGTTTGAAATTTTCGTTGGAATTTAATGATATCCCGAATTTGCGGACTTCTGTTAAAGCAGTGGTCTGTAAACCTTAAAAAAATAAAGTAGATATATTCTTTTACAGATTTTAATTAGCATAATTTTAATAATAATTTTATTTTCTGGGTATTTTAGGCCATGGACCGTAAGAAGTATGAATATCTTTATTTTAAAAATTGAAGGACTGCCTCTTTTAAATATATCTCTGCAGTTTTTGGTCAAATAAACAGAAGAAAAATGATAATTGGTTTCTATCTTTAGCACCACAAAGACTAGATTTTTCCAGCGATAGAATTTTATTTGAGCTTTTGTATTTATATACATTTATTTCTTTATTTGCATGCAATATATTGTTATAAGTGTTAACCTGCCAACGTCTTGCTATTTGCTTATTTTCTCTTGTTGTTACTTGTTGATGAAAATGCATGTTTTGTGGTAGATAAGCTCGTCAAACTTAGTGTCCCGGGGAATGGGATGACTGGCCTCCGGACAATTGGACGCCGCACTGTCGTAGACACGCGTAGACGAGGTATTTTAATCAGTTTCTATCTACTACTTAGTAGTTTGAATTAATTTTACTCTTAACATAATGTATTCTTTACCGCGGATTGAGAATTACCATGCCTAAGGCTTTATATAAAATAAAAAACTCTTTTTTCGTTGGAACTTAAATATACGCACGATTAAATCATTGTTTACGTCTGCATATTTACATTCTTACCAACTATTAAATCATAATATAATCATTGAAGTATAAATAATAATATTGAATATTTTCTGAAGTACCTAACGTCTATTTATTTTCGAATTCCGTGGCGTCCAGTTGTCCGGTACCAAATCGTCCTAAACCCGTGTCCCGAGTAACACCTGATACATAATATTATTATATGTAAACTGAATGTTTTGAAAATTGGTATTGATTATTTTTTTTATTATTTATCGTATTATACCTACATATAAAAGCAAAAACTTCAATATCGCAGCCTAAAGTTTTGTATGAACCTAAACGAGCAATTATTCTGATGAGCTTTTTTATAAAAGCTTTCGCACGTTTATTAGCTACGAGTACCTGGGTAAAATTCCCGTTGAAATTCGTGAACTATTAATTATCATAAGAATACGTCTTGTGAAGGGAAGTTTGATAAGTTTGGCAACACCTTAGCTGCGGTAGGGAGAGGAGGAGAGCACACCGAGCTAGAAATTGACCCATTTGCCTGCAGATAAGAGAGACGACCCACATTGTGTGGAGCGGTCGGGAACGCAATGTCAGTGCCTAATTAACCACCCTCTTTAGCAGTGGCTTATCACAGATTTAAATGTAGGATTATATTTATAATAAAATCAATTTATTATCTGCCTGTTTCTGAAACCGTAGGTATGGGTGTTCTGCGTTTGATGAAAATCATGTCTTTTTTTAATCCAATATCCAATCCTGTCATTTTAATCCAACAGATTCAGAGAGTTCTGTGGATTTCTAATAACCATTAAGTACTAATAAAAAGTCTAATAATATAACTTATATTTTTTGGGCGTACATAATATATGTACTTCTTCGAAGTACTACTTCGTTTAAGACAAAAAATGGTAATTTACCAAATACTGTGAGTGTTGAGACTATAACTGGAAACTTGATATGAAAATTTGTATTAGTTGATAGAAATTCTAAAATGATCTTATTATGGTTCAATTGGTATCAATGGTATTGATAAAGGTCGGTAATGGCATTTTGTTTTTGTATTTTCGATTTTTTTTGTGAATGTTCATATAAATTCTAAATACTTCAAATAATGACGGTTCACAGTGTAAGAATCCTGTTTTATACTCTAATTCAACGCATTTTTTTATTTCAATAGAACCATAAAAATTACATTTCAGCGCGCAAATTATAAATGTTTAGCATAAATAAATTTTCATTTTAAATAACTTGCAACTATTTTAATCATGAGTTTTAGGCGGCTCTCGTGGTGCAGTGGGTAAGGCGTGGCCTTCCGCCCGAGAGTTCTGGGTGCGATTCCCGGTGAGGACACAATATTTATGTGTTTTTCTCAAAGCCTGGGTGTTTGTGATTATCCAAAATTACTAACAACCACCTTGTACGAAAAATTAATATTAATACATCTTTGTTAGTTTCTTTTTTATAATATATATAGGCTTCGTTTCTTTATATGAAAGAAGGTTATCAATTTGAAATTCTTTTATTATTTTTAATACACAAGAACATACGAGTTCTTGTTACTATTCAGCAAACTGTTGAATAGTTGTAAAGAACCATTAAGAGCGTTCAGTGAAACGGCAATTAATTATCAACAGAAGGTGCGACGAAATTTCTCACTAGTCGCCAATCGGAGACCGACAGTCGAAGTGTCCGCACGTCGATTTGTTTTGTCATGGCGTCAGATAAAAATATTCTTAAATCGTGTAACGATGACTTAAAAACTTTACGTATGTACTTAAAAAAGAAAACATGTCAATGAATATACTATTATTATTAGTAATATAACAATAAACAAAACATTAAATGGACACATGTTGGATTTTTATGACAAATTATATTTCGTTCGGCACGTGTCATTTGCACAATCCGCGCATCTCCTAGCCACGATCTTTTTAGACCATGCCTCAACTGAAGTATAGCATTAAAACATTTTGTTTGTATCGCGACATTGCGACATTTGAAGTATCAGTCGTGAATGTAAATCCCGTGACTTACGTGTTCTATTTTATCTGGTTTCAGATTAAAAAAAATATTTTATCAGTAAGTACAGCTCGACTATTAATCCTTCACTGCATGATTTTTTGTATTTGAAAATTATTTTTTTTGGTGTCAAAATGTCTTGTGAAGGACAGAAAAATAATAATATTTTTTTTTCGAAAATTTAATTGAATTTTGTGTATTACTGCGTAGTGTTGCAGATTCACGACAATAGGAAATGTTACATATTTCAGTATGACAAAATACAAAACCAAATGATAACAATCATAAAAAACTAACATACACACCTTATTTGATGTGTATATATTTTTTATTTATTTATAAATGCGGATTTTGGCGTATATACGAATTCGTCAACTTACTGTCAAAGCAGAAATACACAGGCTATAATACAGAAATGCTTTTTTTCTTGAAATGTTCAAACAAAATCAGTAAAGTAAGATGTTTATGGTAAAACAGTTTTCTAGGCATCGAAAAAGCATATTATTTTACACATTAATGGCATTGGCTATATCGAAATAGTTTGAAAATATTAAAATTTCTCGAGAATTTTATACGATTGAATGATTATAATCATATTATGTGAGTTTCATTGATGCTTTATTTTTTAAGCACTAGCATTTCTTGGCTATTATTAATTATCCAATTATCATCCTCTTAACAAGGACGCCCTTCAAAGTGACAGATAATTCTGGCAACTCGTTCTTTCGTCTCTCTTGTCGCCGGCCTAATGGAGCGGCAGAACTTAATCCACCTTTATTGGATTCATTTGGACCTAGATTAAAGGTGATCCGAGGTATTAGTAGAAGTGAATTAGCGACACATTCGGATTCAATTAAAAATGGCTATTATCACCACTGGTCTGATAAATCTCCACATAGTTTCAATTGGGCATGGACAACAAATTGATTATTAGTCGTCCAAAGCGCCACGCAAAAACAGATGGATTAGCTGATTAACTGAATAACGGGATTTAATCAACCACAATGCTTTGGGTCCAAATTCATGATTAAAAAACATATTCGTGTTTCTATGGTTTATAATATCTTAATAATATGTATATTATTCTATATGTATATACTACTTAATAAAATTGGACTGTCTATCTATATCTTATTGTTAAAACTTTTGATGAGACTACATTTTCTATATAAATTAATTAGAGTTTCATCTTTTTATGGTACTCCAAATATGGTTTTCTATAAAATCTTCTATCAATTAACTATTAATGACATATATATGCCAAGCATTATGATTTTAATTAAATCAAAATGTACCCTCGTCGTTTAAAAAATATTATATTCAAGCATTGAGCTATTGGATAAGTGGTGTTTAACTTCTTTTTTTTTTTTAATAATGCTACAACTCTGAAATATATACTGATAGATTTGCAATAAAAAGTGTGTGTTGTCAGTAAATTTTTCAAGTATTCGACATTTACTATTGATTCTAAAATAGAGCTCCAAAAACAAAATAAAGATATCTAATGATACCCGATAAAATCTGGACTTAACAGTCTTTAATTGAATAAATATATAATATATTTTAAAATTTAAATATTCTTCTAACGTATGACTATTGTTTCAAATTATTAAAGTTTTACAACAGTTCATACAAACGAAATAAAAAAATATAATTTATGTAGTTTCCGTGCTCCATTTTCAAGAATCGGTGAGTCTATTTTTTCTATGATTTGAACATATGTTATAAAATATGAATACCCTTTTTTCTTTTTGAGTTACGTAGACCTTCTTTCGATTTTGATTTTCGTGAAAATGGTTTCGTCGGGATACCATTATTGACCCCTTTTGTTTGTATAGAGAAATGTGTTATCAAGGGATGACCCCAGGGTGCATATATTTCTTTCAAAAATATATAACCAGGGAAACTGCTTACAATACAACAGTAATATATTCATCAAGCAGTATGTTATTACAACATAATATAGTATGGATCAAACACACATTTAAAAAACAACACATTAATTTTGCCAGACACGCAACGTGTCGACATTTCAACCTGAAACCATGGCTTTAGAGAATATTCTTCTAGCACTACTCCACTTGGATATATTATAATGTAATTGGCAACATTATAAAAATAGTAAACTCAACTCAACTCGCTAATTAAATTTCGAAATAAAGCAGTACAAATGAAGCTGTTGATTGCGTATTTTAAAACATAAAGTAAATTAATAAACCATTTCTTTTATTCAACGAATAATTCACAAGATTTGAGAATGCAACATTCTATATATTGAATATACATAATTTGAAGACACTTCAAATACATACGTGTTACATTTTTTAAAAAAAGACACCTAACGGGACTTGAACCTATCACTGGATTGGCATGAATCCCGGATTCGCATCATAATAACGGGATTCAATCAACCAAAATGCTTTGGGTCCAAATTCATGATTAAAGTAGGTACACAATATTATGTACTTATAATATCTTTATTCTTTGTCTATTATTATATATCTATATACTTTATAATTATTAAATATACATAATTTAAAAATACCTCAGTATATTAAACCGATCAGAAAAAATCTTTCTTGAAAAAATACGACGCCTGACTGTACTTGAACCTGTGGGCACTGGATTGGCATGAGGTATATGGGCATTTTCGCCAAAGTTTGTACATTGCGTTTTTGGCATGATTGATTTTTTCATAGTTATTATATTATAAAATATTGGAAAGTTATGTATTTTATATGAAAATTTATTAATTTACTTTATTTGGTCAGTTAAATACAACTGTCTGACCTGTATATATTTTAATTGATTATTTAGATTGAAAGGTAGTGTGTTTTTACCATGTCCCACCCCTAAATTCAAATAAACAAAGTCTGATTTCGTCATTAATTTTGAGTGTGAAAAATTAAATTCGTAGTGTCTTCAACAGCTTACATTATATATTTTTGGAAAATATACAGTTTTTCCGTAAATTTGGACCAATATTGAAAAAAAATCACGTTTAAAGTGTGTCCCAGGATATTTGAAAAGGTGGAATTTCACATTCCGTTACCACGATTTTAGCATGACTGCGAAAAATTTCCACAACAAATATGTATTTTTTTAATATAGCAACACTTTTGTATAACACTGAACGCTATTTACAATTTAAATTGTTGGTGTGTGTCGGTATCGCTATTGGAACAGGTCGCTTTCTGGGTTGGTCATTTAAGAAGTTCCACTACTGTTACCACGATTTGTAAGGAAAGAAATCACATATTTCTATTTCATAAACTATACATATGGAGCTTATCTTTCATACTACAGATATAATAAAACATATTGCAGGTTTAACAATAAAACTAAGCTAAATTTTGGCTTCAGACACTTGTAAAACAGAATCTGTTATTTCCATTCCGTAACTATATTGGTGGTAACGTATATGTGGAATGTAAAAGTAACGAAATGAAATGCATAAAATTGGGTTTACATTGTGTGTTTAGTTTTTCATAGATTATAAAAAGTTTTATTTTGTCTGTTCGTATGAAAAACAAAAATATTTTCAGTAAAAAATATAGAAAATAACCTGACGATATAATAGATATTATGCATTATTTTCTCTTTAAAAATGTTTTTTTTTATTTAGTTGTACCAATTCATTTTTTTAGATGCCGCTCACTCCTGCTCAGAAAATGAGAATTTATAGATAGAGATTAAATTGCGATCCAGCAAAATATGACGAATATAAAAAAATATTTAAAAAGAATTAAAGCCAAGATTAAAAAAGTATGTGATATGTCTGAATACGCAAAACTAGCACAGATAAAATTATGGAGAGATAAAAAACAACAGAAGGAATAGAAAAAACACCAGACTGAAATAATTACGAGACAGGCACTGGCTCTGTCATACTCTTTCTGTTATACGCCACCAAAATTTTAAAACTTCTCCATACATTTTAGGCATAGAAATTTATAAAATTGTATGAAAAAGTATTTTTTTATCAAACAGTTTAACAGAAATGTGTACCCTATTACATCTTATACCTGGAACTGTAGGTATTCGCGAAATGTCAGAAAAGTACGTCTTGATTACAATCAATCTGTATAGCTACATTTTATGTTGATGAATACAAGTCAGTTTCAAGACAACATACAGTCGAATTTAGTTATTACGAGGAAGATGGGGCCAACTGAATTTGCTTGTTATAAGCATTACTCGTTATATCAGAGAATAGGTATTTTTAAATGAGCATGTCAAATTACACAAAAAGTCGAAAATAAAAAATCTGGAAACCATCGTAAAAATCCCCGAAACAAGGAAGGCATTCATAAACTACAAAAGAAGTTGTTTATTGTAATGAACGCTGGTAGGTACCCACGAACTTCACAAACCTTGGATTTTTCAACCATATGCGTGGATACTTTTTTATTATTGTCAGCGAATCACCAATAAGGTAGGTACTTAGACACTTTACTAGTGTCATAAACGTATTTTCGTATATTTGCAATCGGATTTTATTGCTTATGGTTGAAATGTTTTTAAACGATCGACACATTAACAGTATTTTAGCTCGGTATATCCGATAAGTTGCTCGTTATAACAGTGAATAAATTAAATGTATGGCGAAAATCATAAACCGAATGTCAACAAATGTTTCCTTATTACATTCGAGATCTCGCTATGTCCGAGATCGTAATAACCGAGTTCAACTGTATTTATTTTCGTAAAAGTTATATACTCCGTGCCGCGCTAGGAACTCGTGTCCGAATCCCTTGCTGATTTCATTTTTTTCATATATTGTTAATTTGCTTTAAAATATTTTTGATCTGAGTTACAAATAATATAAATGCCAAATAAAAGTTATGGTAATGAATAGTGTGTCAAAATTATTACCTACCTTATTTTACTAGTATTGTGAAATTTATTATAAAATATGTCTATTTTAGTGATTAAATTTGATTTGTTTTGTTATTGTGACGCACGTTGATTATATATCTGACTATCAAAAAATTCAAATAAATTTCATAAAACAAAAATTTGTTTTTATGGTAACATGTAACTTTAGCTTTACAAATTACATTCCGTTACCATTTCGTTCCATTCCAAAAATGTCCCAAAAAAGTTGAACGTTAACTATTTTTCATTTGATTATTAAATAACGAAACTTATGTATTTTTCCAATAAAATTTAGTAAAAGTGTTTACTGTCTTTAAAAAAATAGCAAAACGAACCCTGATTGGTTTTTTCAAATACTAAAGGAAAAATGCTGTACCATTATAGACATAGGGTAACTTAGTGGAACAAAATGTGCCCAAGAATTAAAATTCAATAATATTTTTTGACTATTTGTAGTTTTATTTTTAAGTGTATGGTTTTTTAATCTAATAGAGCTCTCTAAGTGATAAAAAGTGTCTCATTCATGTTTTATAAGCTTAGTTTCGTGGTCACGGAACGGAAACTTATTATGCCCAATTTCATAATAAAAATGATATAAATATTGTATTAATCAACATTTTGCTGAAAATTGCTGTCACTAATTCAGCAATAGAACAAGGAATCTGCTAGCTATATAAAAATGGTTAATTTGAGTGAAAAAATATTACCCAAATTTCAAACATGTACAAACTTTGGCGAAAATGCCCATATATTATATCTAACGTATTTTCAAATTATATATATGCGTTCAGTAAATTAAATTGATAATGATAATAATTATTATTACAATATATTATATTTCAGAATTTTGTAGAATTTTATTAATGTGTACACTGCAACGTTTCTAAAATAACGATCTACGCGCTGCAGGTTTGATATGATAAGAAGCATGTTACCAGGCACTCTGCCGAATTTTTTTTTCCAAGCATGTGCTAGACCCACGATTAAAGTAATTCAGCAAAAGTTACAGATTTTTTTGAGACCATATTTAACTTATTAACACCTGTCAGATCCATCATGCCGTCCAAACTGGTCGCCAAATGCCAATCTTCAATATATAAAAAATACGGCGTCATGCGTCGTACGAGAAGGTCTCTTTAATTGGTCAGCTTAAATACATTGCTTAATTTTCTAGTAGTCCTTCCACTCTTTTTGCTCCACTCTCTAATGGAGAATTTAAAAAAAAATGTGAGATATTCTTAGATCTCAAAAATTACAGACGCTTTATGTAATCAATTTTCGTTTCGTGATATAACTGATTAATATTTACTAGGCATTGGATGCATTTAATCCCCAATTTAACATTTAATGGAAATATGTAATTTTTGTTGTTCGTTAGAACGAAATAATTCGAACGGTATTCGATTATTTAAATTTTCAGCGGGCCAAAAATCAGCTAAGCAAATGATTGGGTTCGATCAGCGCCATCTCTAGATTAATAAAGCCTGATCATATCTTTTTGCACAAGCAACGAGTGGTCCACTGTTCAGCTATCAAAATCAGATCCCATATTGCTTGACATATTGATTCGCCCTTTCTCGTTTCAAATTGAATTATGAAAAATTCTCAAATCAAATATATTAATAAATTATAAATAATATACATTCCTATTATTCACCAGCATCTGTTATTCTCCACACAAAAACCGGTGGTAATATCGATTTCCAAAAAATATGTAGCATTGATTTATGCATTACATTTGTAGAAGGTGTGTTAATGCTAGTGTATTATTTATCATGTAACGTATCTATTCAAATCAAATCATTCCATGTGTGAACACGACAGACCCGTCAGTATGAGCACTCTATAGAAAAATGACAGGCAATGACAGGTCATCCTTAAACAACAATGGGGGAGGCGGAAAAGGTAAGACCAGTCGTTGTGAATGTATCGGCTTTCTACTTGAGTCGGCAATGGTTCGATGCAAAAATAATATTTTTCCCAGCTCCCGTTAATTCATTCATCCGTGAAAAACAGCTGGCGAACGTGTTAATAACATTAGGTATCGCACTCTATTGGAAAGCGTATGTTTAAATCGGAAAGCGTAATGCGTTAGGCAAGCTGCTAATTTTGTATACATAATAATGAATAATTATACTCGACGCAAAATTATTAAGCTTTGAATGAATTCGCAAAATAAATGAATTAACGTTGTTTTCATGTGTGACATATCAGAGATTATCATAACATTCAGTTGATTGAATTTATATTGAAATTATATTTTTTAAAATCCCTTGAGTATTAGATGATATTAATACTGGTGTATATAATTTTATAATTTCTGTACAAGGTGGATACCTAGCTACTTGTATTATTCTGATTTTAAATATATACAACCAAGATGGTCGCGTGGTTTAAGCTACGGTCTAAAGCGTCGTGGGTCCCAGGCTCGAATCCCGGACCTAACAAGTACACATTTTGTTTTTCAAATTGTGAGTCAGAGTATGGACGTAATAGTTTGAGAAAATTTTTGCCATCCACCTCTCGTAAAAACAAGATCTGTTAATATAAACCTCTACTCTGTGGAGGCCTATATTATGATCTTATTCGAATCGGATATGATCGGACTAAAATATATAAGGTAAAATTAATATTTAAATAAACTATGTATAAATATGTTTGTAGATATAAGAGACAAATTCATTTACCTCGGAGTCCATTATTTAGCAGAAAAATAAGTTAAAAAAATTCAAACATAAACCAAGGCAAAAAAATCAGAAAGCAAAATAATATTTCAAAGAATTCAAAAAATATTTGAGAATGATAACGGTTTTAGAATATCTTAGAATAATTTAAATTAAGATACTTAATAAATAAATTTAAGCCAAAAAAAGTTAGTCATTAATACTTCATCATCGTAGGTGTGGATTATTTTTTTTATATCCGATTAAAGTTTCTACATACTTAATATTATAATTTGTAAAATTTTATTTCATTTCCATATTTATTATGAAGATAATACTTTTCTTTGAGTAATTATAGATAAAAAATATATATTTTTATCATATAACTATAATACAAATAAAATATAATATATCTTTGCGATAGTCAAATTCGATGTGCTTCTTATTATACTTTCCATGTAAATTTACTTTAAATATTTTGTGTGACCTTGGATGAATGTTTTAAATAAAAACTGAGCGTGTTTTTTATTATTTTTTTAAGTAGATTTTTATTGTGCAAAATATTTTCGTTGGAATGATTCAACACAAAGATTTTAGGTATATGTATTGATGGAATTTTAAAATGACCTCAATTATCGTAAGCGTTAAAGAATGTTTCTAAGAAAGATGCCAATAATTTCATCTTTGCCAAGCAAGCAAAAGACCCGCATCTCATTTAAGTTAAAAAAATCTAAGATATTTAATAATACATTATTCAGAGCATGGCTACCACATCCTGAAGCGAGTTCCCAACATATACTTAAGGTTAAGGGTAGTATGATGTTCTATTATAGTAGTAAATGGTATTCCTCGAAACCCCAGAGATCCGCGAGTTAAAATAATGATATTCCGTGTATTTTTAGCGTTTTTTAGTATATTTAATTAATGCACTTGAATTATTGAGTTGTCTGCACTCGTCACCATATTATGAAATACTAATCGCGACCCATTTTAGTGGTAACTTAGGCCATATTGAATAAATAGCCATTTTATGTTAGTCAGGAAACACATTAAAAATAACTATTATATAAAATTCCATATATGCATTACTATTTAATTATATTAATCATCATATTACATCAAATTGCATTGCATAGCTACATGTTATGCTATGATAGTGCTCGCAGGCGACTTTTTTTTACTATTAGACCAAATTTGTGGTCTGTTTATCTCACTTAACTGCTCGACCCGCTACGCTGGGCCTCTTTTAAGCGCGGACCTATAGGCTTGAGCCCTGTCAGCCCCCCCTTGTGGGGGCTATGGTTCAGAGTTTTACAGGTTTCTAAATAATAAGTCTTTTGAAATCAGTTTAACATGCATTCGTTATTAAATGTGCTTTAATATAATTTACAGATCCACAATTACCCAAACCGATATAGAAGAGATACAGAGACTTTTAGTTCTTCCCACGATGTCACTTTGTGAGTTTTATTTTTGAAAGAATAATACATGAAAACGAATAAGATATAAAGTGATATAACTCACCCGTTTCCGGAGCTCCTTCTGGGTCATGAACAGGCCATTCTGAAAACTAAAAAAAAAACAGTTGAGTATTTTATTCATTGTTATATGTATAAGAAACATTAACATCTCTTGCGATGGACATTAACCAGATATAACTAGGTAACAACATGATTAGTATATACCGTGCTTTACAGAAAATGTATTATATTATTATTACTTTTTGTTTAGTGTCACTATATTTCTAATGATTTTGTTTAGTGTGGTAATTTATGATAAACATATTATATATAACAATAATATTATTGTAGCTGCAGAATAATAAGTGATCAAATATCTATTATATCAAATAGCTCTGCAGTAATATATTCCCAGCGAATCCATTTCCAGCAAACAATCTTAGCTAAATCAGCAAGTTGTTTGGCGACATTAAATACGGTATATTATTACATATCACAGCACATTATAAATCATTACGGTGTATTAGCTGAATAATCATTTTTATAGTATTATATTTTCTTACAACTGTAATAACAAATAATATTTCATTTCGCTACTCAATTTTAAACGCTGACTCTATATTTAGTTCAATATGATTATGTAACATAATTTAATGTTAATGTATTATTTTTTAGTGTATAAATAACGACGAATAATTTATCTAGATGTCACTCGAATCCAAGTACTTAGCTCGTAACTATCATTGTATAATATACTATTGTACCGATACACTGCTAATAAATCTCACCCTGCTACATCGTAGACTTCATTATCACCATCGTCACACTATTTACTTTGTAAAGTGCTATTTTACTAACAAAATAAAATAATGAATCTTGACAATATTATTACTGAATGAGAGGCAAATTTTTTGAAGTCACATTTCAAGATATGTCTGTGTCATTTCTTATTATTACACACACAACTATATTAAAGTAAGTAGATATTATTTAATCATTTTTTTATTCAAATAAAGTACACGAACGTGTATAATATCAATACAATATGATAAATATACTTAAATTTATCATTTTATTGAATTTTAAGTAAACGATGAGCAGGGCAAGGAAAATTGTGGATTTGGCTCTGGCAGGGAATCAAAATAAATTAAAAGAAAGTGGAAATAAATTTGGTGTTATTAAATCAGAAAATTAACCCAATTTAGAAACCATACAATCCCTATGACAGTCAGATTTTACGAGGAAAAAAAGAAAAAAATATATGCAGAGATCTTCAAATTCACCAACCAAATCATAGTTGGAAGGTCATTTTTCACCAGAAGATGAAGAATATTTGCCTTCAAAAAAGATTTAAAATTATGCATACCGCCGTAATTCATCTTCTCCCAATACATCCAGTGATTCAAGTTGTAGTAATAGTTCAATCGCTTCGTCAAGATCTTATTCAACAGATAGCTTTGGAAGTGATAAATGTATTAGCGAAGAAACATCCTAAAATACCGGTCAAGATATTATTTCAAATGCTTCTTCAAATTTGTCTGATGTACCACAAGGCAGTAGAATGACAACCAAAAGAATACGAATCAAAATAAGACAGCCAACTCGTAGAGAAAACGTAAAGACACTGAGAAACCAAGGCAAAGAATACAAAACTGTTTCAAATAAAATAACCGGTGGGAGAATGTTAGGTCCTCCGTGTGGAGATAAATGCAGGTTGAAATGTAAAGAGATAGTACCAGAAGAAAAGAGAAAAGATAATATATTCAAAAACTTTAGGGCATTGGATTCATTGATCCGCCAATGAGATTACATTCGAAGTAATATGTTCGTGATAATGCCAAAATATCAATATAAAAAATAACTGTACCAGGAAACCTAACCATGGGTTCCAGTTTATTAAAAACTATCAGCAAGTACCACTACACAGATAATAATATATATAATCATATTATAGAAATATAAGAAACGAAAAGAATCGAGAAAAACAAAATAGACTAACACACCTGTAAAGGAAGAACAAAACTAGGATACAAAAAAATAATTAAAATAAGTAGCTATTTAAAACCCGAATAAAGAAAATCTAATAACCAACAGATATAAGTAGAAGAAAAAAATAAGAGAGTTCCGTTTTTTAAAAACTACGCCATCGTTAAAATTAAAAATAGTGATGAAAATGCTTTGTCAAAGAAATATAACTGACTAGGTAATATCACGCTGTTAAATTTGCTATTCGCAAAAATATATTTGCATTTTGCTGACGCAAAGGTAAACGCGACAAGCGAGATGCGAAGTGTCTCCCTTATTGGAAACGTAACGCAATTTAGCTGTCAGCTGGCGTCAAAAATATCGTATCGCACGAGCAGGGGGCGAATGCGTCAAGTCCGTCAATTCTGTCAAATGAACCCACTTTACAATATGAGGCTCTAACGCTTTGTGTAAGTGCAGTTATCGGAAAAGCGCAGTTGAAGTGGCCACGCTGCCGGGAGTGCTTACTATTGCACACCTAATAATAATGTATAAGTGCAGTGGCGCACTTAGTGACGTATAGGCCCGATACGCTGTCTAATCACATTAAAATAACATTTTATAATTAAGTATAATTGTATGACTGTTACCTGTTCTGGGGCCCCCTTTTAAAATCGTTTGACGAATTCATTGCGTCAAAGAAAATTGCCGCTGCATCGTTGAGATGTAAAATGATATAAATTATGTGCGTGGGCGCAAAACCCGAGAGATGCAGGTTCGATTCCTGAGGGGTGTATTACTTTTTTCAAAAAGATTTTTTCTATTGGTTTTAATATATTTTCGTGTGTGTTTTCAATAATGATGTATGTTCAATAATAATTATTCGTTGAATAAAAAAAGCAATTAATTAAAAATTATTGGAAAGTTCAAGGACGCTATGACACTAAAATATCTTGGAGTGATCCGTGACGTCAGTTAGTAATTAAAATAATACCTACTTTGATTTAAAATACAAAAGCCGATAGCCAATAGTAGCTCAATTTAGAGAACGCTTCAGAGAGTATTATAAAAGCCATTGTTTAAAATTTGTCGTAATTAAGTATGGTACCTTTAGCGTAGTGGCCTATGTACGTGGGCGCGAAACCTGAGAGATACAGGTTCGATTCCTGAAAGGTATCTTACTTTTTTCAAAAATATTTTTTCTATTGATTTTAATATATTTTCTCAGAAGTGTTTTCAAAAATTATGTATGTTATATAAATAATAATTGAGAGATTGTTTTTAACTTAACAACGCTGGTTTAATTCAATTATTAAATAATTGACGGGTTAATTATCAAAGTTAAAAGTTTCATTATTGTTTTGACAGATGTCAGTGAGCAGGGTTAACATCGTCTAAAAAAAATGAGACAACACCCTATCTCTCTCTTTCCACTTGCTGATGCAAAACATGCTTAGTGATAAGTTTGACAGAAATTATACCACCTTGTGTGATAAGTCTTCTACTCTTGATCTTCATTTAACTATCATGATAATCAGGGGCGTAACATTCCAAAGAGGGCCGTAACTTTTCCGCCTTATAACTCTCTTTACCTCTCCGAATCCACTTACAGATTCGGTACGACAATCATAGTAACCAATCAGGATGGTATGTATGCAAATTATTTTTGGCCTGACTCTTCTTCTGCGTTCTTTAGATTGCTCGACATTATACTCCTTCTCAATTCTTTATCTTTTACACAACGTAGACAGCGCAGTCTCCCATCTTGATTGATTGAATTTTTAGTGTAATCTTTCTACAGAACGCGGAACTGAGCATTGTATGTCTGGCTTCGCCTATGTTTGGTCCATAGATATGCCATATATATTTTTAATAAACAAAATTAATTCGTTCATCTCGCAGAGTTAATGTCTACATTTAAATTTATCTATACATAATTAAACATGATTATACAATTCAAATACAAATCAGATTCAAAATATCTCCTATAAATCCATACAACCTTTTAATTATTTTGGAATCAAAACCAGGAACGAAACCCTATATTTCAAATAATGAGAAACCTACAACTGAAACTTTTTAAAAATATTGGAGTTCCTGATGTTCAATTATTTCTTTGTTTTGATTTTTATATATATTGTTTTTGATCATTATTTGCTCATTCTGCGTTTATTTATAAAAGAAATATTCTAACGTAATATTTTTAAAAAGATTATTAGTAAGTACACATCGCGGTTAATACCTACTTTTTTAGATAAATGTATTCGTACCTAACCTAACCGAAATAAACACTGCAGCCGAATTTTTCAGGTTCTAACAGCCCTATCCATAAATCACGTATAAAATTTGTACAAAAAATAAGACAAACCCAATTTAAAACAAAACATAAAAAAAACCCTCCTCTCGCTGGATCTGAAGTACATCTTTATCATTCTTTGTGTGACTGCAGACGTCTTTTTTCGGACTCTATCCACCCGTCATGTCTTTCTTATGAGATTTGAATCAAGATAAAGACGCTACCTTTGGATGGTAACGGAAGCATCATATATTAGATTTTTGTGTCTCAAATAATGGTACGTAACTACTTTTTGAAAGTGCGGGAGCTCCTATGTAATAGAGATTTCAACCTCTAATTAATTATAATACGCACTGTACGTTGTTTAATTTAATATTCTCTGAGAAGCCTAGCCACTTATAACTCAAGCCACCACTAAAATTAATTACCGCTTGCTTATACACACTTCCGTGTTATAACATACTTATATTACGAGTATAATACTAGTAGAGAACTATATCAAGTGTGAAAAGCCAAAAAAGCGTATATGAGTCGCTAGATTTCAAAATCAGCCAAGTTCATAATAGATGATTAAGAGAAAAACAGCAGCTTTTTGTTTTCTCAAATACACAGTCACAAGGGTGAAAGTTTATATTATTTCATATAATAATAGATTCTACATTTTGATAATGCATAAATGTTAAAAAGCAGTAGTTCTTCAGCAATTCACAAAAAAGTAAAAAATACCTAAAGGTGGACTTGGCTGATTTTGAAATGTAGCGACACATATGACTATATTCAATTTACAGAATAGTAAAATGATATAATAATTTCACTATTTTACATATCATATTGTTTTCAATAACACCCAACATAAAGCTACATCATGGAATAATAAAATTATTCTTGCTAGTATTGACAACCAATATAATAATAATAGTTAATTTTTGGAAAAATGTGCTTTACGCTTTTTCTTAGCACCATCGATATTTTTTTAATATTACATTACTATACGGATACCATAATATAAAATAGCTCCCTAGTTTTTAGAATAATTAACAGATATTTTTATAAAATTATTACTATCGACCGAAGGTACTTAATGGAATTTGGATTTAAATTCTAATGGATTTAAGTTTAGTACTATTCCATTTGAGTCGTTTTTTGTGACCCGGGTTTCGCCTTTCGGCATCATCAAGCACTGTGTACACTCACGAAAAGGTAAATATACACTGACAACGAATAGAATTAATTCTTACTTATATAACAAATCAATACAATAAAGAAGGTAAAAACTTTATCAACTACCTATTAATTCAAAGATTGCAATAAAAAATATAACAAACAAAGTACTTGTAAAAAACCCGCTACCTTATCAATACACTCGATAAGTGCATATAAATCGTCGACCTAATAATAGATCATTAGTAATTATAAACAATAAAAAAAACTACACTCAAGGGGGGTAAACTCGTCCATTCTGGGAACAATGGTAACGTATTGAGAATTAATGATGTTAACCAATGAGATACCTATATCTATGATATTATCATATCACTATCAGTCTTTAAAGTTGTTAGTTCAATAATTAATATTCAATTATATTCTTATATGATACCTATCTTTTTTATAATATTATTTTTTTATATAACAAATCCAAAAAAACCCCACCTAATATATAATATATTATATACACACGTATACACGTACATCCTACATACAAATACATACATCAATACCATTGACCATAATTATAGTCTCGCATGTAAACCATCATATTATATGACATAGCAATGGGCTATTACGAAAGCTAAGTTGATCATTCAAGATAAGTTAATTGTATTCGTTGTCAGTGTGTATTTACCCTCTGGTGAGTGTACACAGCGCCTGAAGATGCCAAAAAGCAAAACCCGGGTCGCAAAAAACGACTCAAATGGAATGTACAAAACTTAAATCCATTAGATATTTTTATGCTTTTACTGTATATACTATATACTGGCTTGGCTCTCTCCAAATATGTTAACAGAGTTGTAACTAGACCAATATTGATGAAACCTGTACAAATAATAAACTACATTATTGATACCAGTAGACTTTTAGTTAAAAAGAAACTTTTTGAAAATAATGCACTTGAAATGATTAAATCGAATAAATTCAATAATTTGCAAGTATATGGGGTGAGACGCAGGTGAAGTATTTCTTCATTATGTACTTTTTTGTTTATTATCCGGATGCCAGTAATAAAAAAATCAGTTGATTATTATTCGTCTTAATATCTTTTATTACATTGAAGATCCAATATTTATTTTGTCCGTGTTCCTCATGGTTGTGTTTTATTAAACACAATGCCTTACATGCTAACTCATTAGTACGTAGCAGAACACATATATGTACATTACAGAAATATATATAGCATTATCATGTATATAGGATGGTTCGAGTCTCTCAAGTTCCGTCGGAAATGCACTCTGCGTGATCTTCTTTACCAGCCATTGTAAAGCTCATTTTATTCAATGTTCGTTCTTACCCACTTCCGTCAAACACAAAAGCTTCTAATTATACCTTTACTGTTATAACGCAGCTTTTAAGCTTTGTTTAAAATGCAATACTGCCATCATTACTAATATTTTTTTTAAATGTATATAATAAATACTTACTTATTTGTCTACCAAAAATACTAAACTATTACATGTTATTATCGCTCTTAAGCGGAGCATGTAGCCTTCATTTATGTTAATTATAGTATCACACTTTTAACATGAAATGTATGTGAAATATGTATCTAAACTGTTAGATCCTTATTCTGTGTAAGCATACATTGCTAAAATAATTCATGATTTTTCAGTTTTTATTTCGAAAATGGATACAGCCAACTACTACACTGTGGGTGTATAAATCTCCGTTGTCTGCCATTAAATTAAAAGTGTGTATTAATTTTATTATGCATTATGTTAATCTAGTGATTCCCAACCACGGCTCCGTAAGTAGTGCCATGGGTTCCGTGAGAATTAAAATCAACTTTTTGATAATTGAGTAAAAGAGTAGCAACAACAGATGAAAGAATAAAAATTTTCAAATTTACAACAGTCGCAACCTGCAGTGCACTGATCGTTAGGTTTATATGACTGCATTAAATACAATATGTGTGCTAACATTATAGCTACTTCTAGCGAAATATTGATTTTAATTAATAAATCAATATAAGTGTTAAGATATAAAGTCCTATATCCTGTAGTCCTGTATAAGTGTAGGAAATAAATATTTTTTGCAAAAGTTATCATTTACTGACTACCGACAGTGACATCTTGTGCAGGTAGGTAGATTATTGGTTATTTATATTTGGATTTTAAGTATACGGGAAATTAAGGAAGATAAGCAAATAATAACACTTTGAGAGTAGATTTCGTAGAGATTACTATTTGTATGAAAATAGTTTTATTGTTGTTTTAATTTAATAAAACGCAATTTTTTTGTAGTACTTATTCCACTTTTAATCAATAGATTAGGACCGGTTTCGTCCGCCTCAGAGGGACATTTTCAACTCCTCTGAGGCGGACGAAACCGGTCCTAATCTATTGATTAAAAGTGGAATAAGTACTACAAAAAAATTGCGTTTTATTAAATTAAAACAACAATACAACGCAGTTCCACTATGAATTGACAGTTAAAAAAATAAAAGAAGAAAACAATTGAAAATAGTTAGTGGCTACAAATAGTAAAGACCGGCACATTTATCAACACTTATTAATCATAGGTTTACGGATTCAGCAAACTAAAAAGGTAGAAAATCAATGTGTTAACTTTTAAACATAACAATCATTTAAATGTTCAGTCACATTTATGTGTCACCAATTTATAATACATCCTAAATTACCTAAATACATTTTTGGGAAACTCTCTAGCGAGTTACTTCGAATGAGATACATATTGCATTAAGGCTTTCTTTACTTCATGAATTTTTAGTATTACGTACTTCACTAAGTGGTTTTTAAACTATTTCGTTCTACGGCAACCGAAGAATATAAAAATATTGTACGATGTTAAAACATCCAATTAGTGCGATGTGACCTTGTCGTTAACTATACAGTTTCTTTAAATTTATGTTGTTAAATATTGGTGGTATTTAAGAAGACATTTATTTTGTTTTCTGAGTTGGCATGACAAAAAAGTATCAATTATTGGTTGTTGGCCGTTCCGCGGATTGACAGAGAGAAATAATAACCGATTTAAACTCCGTATAAATAATTATAATGCCTGCAATAAGGGAGGAAGCTGATTGAGATGCTGTTATCGCATGCAAGAAATAGTGTGATATGAGATTGTTTGGAACTATTCAAATTTTCAAAAATCCTAGGCACACATGACCATCAATCGTATTGCCGCAGGGCGCTAAATTACACATTTAGAAAACCTCTGACTTACCTATTGTATTCACTTTGTGAAGTAGGTTTACGTTTTTGTATTTTTAAGGTAGGTCCCTAATGATATCCAAAAAATGTATGACATTGATATTGCTTATAACTAAAAACATAGCGAAATAAAATTTATATATTATATACTATTTTACAGACAAACAAATAATTAATCCCCTACTGGTTTAAATTCAATTAAAACTATCAATTAAATAAATATATATTTTATTTTTTTTTTAGAATTATTAATGACCATGCCCTTGCTTTTTCGTACAAGGTGGTTGTTAGTAATTTTGAACAATCACAAACACCCAGGCTTTGAGAAAAACACATAAATGTTTTTTGTCATGACCGGGAATCGAACCCAGAACTCTCGGGTGGAAGGCCAGCGCCTTACCCACTGCACCACGAGAGCCGCCTAAATAAATATATTAAAGTTGGCGTGGCCGATGAGGGAATATAAGACTTGATAACTGCGTTATGGCAGCCACTTTATGTGCATAACTCCGTAAGATCTCAACTAATATGAAAATTTTATTTTGTAATTTGTTACTATTCATTCATTCATTCATTCACTAAAGAACATGAACTCAACAAACATTTATTTTTCTGATTTTTATACTAGAACCTATGATGATAAACGTAGTTCTATATCCAAAAAAAATTGTATTCGGCAAGAATAATTTAAATCTCAGTATTATCTGCACTATTGCCACCCACCATGTAGTATTGACTAGAAGTGCTAGGGGGTTTAATTAACCTTCGTTATATTGCCAATTATACTGATATTTCCTCATCATACTTGTTTTATGCCCTGAATCCAAACATATAAAAAGTGCTAAAACTAGCATGCATGGTTACTTTAGTCTTAGTGTAAGCTATTATTCATGTAGGTAATTGTAATAATTGCAAATGGTAAAACTACTAAACTAAATAATATATTTTTAATTCCATAATTTTCAAATGTTCAAAGTTGAATAGAAGAATCCATTATTAAGTATAAATCATTATTAATTGACTGTAAAATTAAATAATTCTAAAATCTATTTTCAGATGTATACTTTAATGATATTACGAGTATAATGTAACATTTTCGTAACGCAAAATTCAAATTTTAAAATAATATGGTCTGACATAAAGTTGGCAAGGTACCTTATATTAATTTATTTACAAATTAGTTTGTATATGATTATAATATTTCACTATTATGTATAATTTAATTTACTACCAAATGGAAAATCCAACACTATATGTACCGCATTTGGTCCCATAGGGGGTAGTAGTAGTTATTTTCTTCTCTATAGTTGAAGCACCATTCCACCAGAGATTCAAACACTCTTATTAAAGCTATCGTGTTTTTATTGTGTTGAAAACAAATAAAAAAATTTATTACTATACTGTATAATATTAATATGACGTAATTCATTCTTCTAATTCAGTCTTTTCCAAACTATAGTAGGTAAAATATTTGAAGGGATTGGCAGTTTAAATTGTTTCGTAAAATTATTTAACCAATGTACCAGTGGAACGTTTGTAACCGTGTACGATACTAATAGGCCATCCATAGACTGAAATCACATGTGGCTTTGAACTGTGTGCCATTCTAAGCCTATGATTTCTGTCATGGAAATATATTTTCGCTAAGTATATGAGCGTGTATATGTGGGTGCCGGACGAAATTCCGAAGGCCGAAATCCCGAATGCTGAAATCCCGAATGGCCGAAGTCCCGAATGGCCGAAATATCGAAAGCCTAAATCCAGAAGGCCGAAATCCCGAATGCCGAAATCCCGAATGCCGAAATCCCGAATGCTGAAATCCCGAAGGCCGAAATGCCGAAAAATGAAAAATACAAACATCAATAATTGCGCAATCCTGAATTGCGCAATTTTAAAAAGAGAGACAAAAGCCCATTTTTTTGGAAATATAAAAACACGAAAAATAAAAAAAACACAAACGTCAGTAATTGTGCAATCTTGAATTGCGCAATTTTAACACTTATCTTAAATTGTATTATAATTATTATTTCCACAACAAATGGGGTTTTGTCTCGCTTGTGAAAATTTCGCAATTCCAGATTGCGCAATTATTGGTGTTGGCATTTATTTTTATTTTTCGGGATTTTGGTATTCGGGATTTCGGCCATTCGGGATTTCAGCATTCGGGATTTCGGCCTTCGGGATTTCGACCCAAACCCTGTATATGTATCTTATATAAACAAACGGCGTCAAACGCTTATAAACTTATTGAAAATATATTTCCATTAATAGAAATCATAAGCCAAGTACGAAACACGGTACAAAACCACTGTTACTGTATATAGGTATGGTGGTTATACATTAGCATTGAAAAAAAACTCAAGAATCTGTTTTTAAATAGCAGTTCAAAAAAATCTCGCCTCTGATTTCGAAGAGAATAATTTATTTTGACTACTAGGAACGTAAAAAATATTCATCATTAATTCGTACCCGTGTATAATACCACACACCGGTAAAATCAATATTTCTAAATGAGACGTAATTTTGTGAAACACTATATTTAATCTAACCTTTATTAAAGTAAGAAATAGGTATATATCTTTGTTTTCAATAAATAAATTACTGATGTGTTATTAAATTAGAGATAGATAACATAATGTGTTATCCTAATTATTATCTTTTTATCGAGAAACCTAATCAAGCATAAATCTAATTAATTATTTACATGAATGCTTTAATTAACTTTCTTATTATTCGTGTTGTTATTGTTTTGTTTACTAATCATATTAAGAGATTAATTATTCACTCGTGCGATTACAAACCCAGTCATCAATATTTAAATTTATGTTGATTGAAATCCGGCTGAAAACGATATCTATGATATTCTATTAGAAATTTACTTACTTACATGACTTAAACATCATACAATATGCATATTAACAGTGTGTTCATGAATATTAATGAAAGACTATTACCTGCGTATATTATTTCTATATATAGTATCCAACAAGTAAATCTGTTCTATTGATGCTATCCCTGAAAGGCTGAAATACTTGTCACCTTTAAATGCTGTGATTTGGTGACACCCTATTAATTGGAATACCACGACTGTTTCAAATCCTGATGTTATTTTGAATATGTATTCCGAATATAAAAATTCTGCTGCACTAGAGTGATTATGATGCGATGCGATGGTTCGTGAGAGTGAAGAAAATATTTAGAAATTATCGTCAATAGTGTAAAAACTACGTCGCGATCTTCTGCAGTGAGTAGGTACAGACAATGACGAATAATGCTTTCTATCAAAATTTTATATAAGAACTAAAAATTAAATCAAAACTGAACCGTGGAAATCTGAGAATCCCTTAATATGTTTAGAATCTTAACCCTTAATTCAAAATTAGTAGTCCAAATGGAAGCTCTTATAAATAATGTTTCTTTTTAATGTTTGTCATCGTGTTAAAGCCAGTTATTCCAAAAAATAATAATTATATCGGTTTATTATTTAGAATAATTATGGTTGAATATTCATAAGTTGCGGTGTCTATATGCTGCAACTAGTTATTTTGTTATTTTAAAAAACTAGTTGACACCTACATTTAAAAATTGTTTCCTTATTCCTTATTCAACTTCCGTTCCTTATCTTTTTTGGGTGCACAGTCACTAGTAAAGTTGTGAATATATTGAGAAGCACGTCGCGTACTATCACGTGACTTCATAGTAAGCTACCGCTACAGGAAAAAGTGTGTAATGTCATTTTTCTTGGTGGTTAACATATTATCAGACTGCTGCTCCCATCTCGTAGCACATTTTGAACCTTTAAACGAACATTGTCAGTTAGCAAAATCTTCCGAAATTACCAAAACAACAATGAGGTCACCTCACGTTGTACTGCACTGCATCGACATCTGCATGACTCAATGAACGTTTTTTTTATCATTTTATAGAAGCCTACACATTTTCAAATCATGTCGCGTGTTTTTTGTTTTTTAGCGGTTGGCACTATGTATTTTCTATAAAAAAATTGTCATTATCTATGGTCTGAGGGTTGTGTTCCGTTCAAAATATTATTGAATTTACAGAGACTCGTTACTAGATTACTCCATCATTGAATTTACAGTGATTGTGTTCATTTAAAATATTTTGCAAAATGACGAAACCATAGACTAAATTTGTCAATATGGTAAACCGTTTGTACTGTATTTCATTCGAAGATAATCAATAACTAGCACTACCATCATAATTCGAAATTCGGTGTCACGGTCTGAATATAGTCGGCTTGAAACGGAACTTTTTTAAATGTTGAAAGCTATAACAGGCTGATTGACATCATTGAATATTGAGTAATAAATAAAAACAGCTCATGTATACAAATATAAGTGAGTACCCACCTAAATATACTATGTATTTTAAGTCTGATATTTTTCGACGTTCAAATAATACTTTTTCCATTATATTTTTTGAAAGTTTTTTTGTACTGAGATTAATCAGTTGGCTCTGGGGACCGCCAAAGTTTCCTTGTTATAGATAAGAAGTGATTGTCGCGCGATATTATTAATGTGCGTTCACGAAGCAATAAAACGAGGCAAGTCGAAGTTGTTCTCGCGGAGCTGACAACTTTGGTCAAACAATAGTAATTGCCAAAGTTACACGGCCTAATGGAATTAGGTGGCGAGAGGAATTTTAAGATAATTAACACGGTGAGCCCTCTTGTCTACTGTTGCCATGCAAGGTGAAAACATCTTAATTACCTGCTAACTCTTAAGACGGGAAATTTCATAGTATCCAAATTAATTAGAATAAATGCGTCATTAAAACGATTCGGTCGTTTTTTTCGTTTTTGTATCAGAACAATTTTAACCAATTCGGAAAACAGCTGTTTTTATTAGCATTTTCTTAGAGAAAAATTCTTAAGTTGTACTTTTTAAATATCCGTTAAAAAGTGCTATTTAAACAAAAATAATAAACTAATATAATATATCAATTCGATTTAATCATGCTTGGAAGAGACCTGTTTTAAGTAAGACATTAATGTTGCCATTCAAATATAATATTCTCTTCTAACGTAGTTTAAAAATTCAATTTATCGATCTGTCATTATAAAGATTTATACATCTTTTAAAGTACCAAACCAAAAAGAGTCACACATATTATATTTTACTAAGTAATATCTATTGACAGAGATAAACGATCATTCAATTTGAATTACCTATAATTAGGGATTCCAATCCCGGGATCCAGAATCCCGGGATCCCGGGATCCCGAGCTATTTTTGATACCTATGAATCCCGGGATTGATAAACATAATCCCGAAACTTTCGGGATTGATTTTTTTATCAATTTTTATGGAAAGTAAAATAAAAACGAAAATATAACAGAAAAAATACTTTTCATAACAAATAACTGCATTAGAAATAAACTGAGTTTGAATGAAGTTTGATTTATACCTATGTGCAAGTTGCCGATTCATTTCATTTTTTCACATGAATTAATAAAAATGAGAAAGATTGGAAAATAACAAAGTAATTCCACCATGATCTCATACGTTTTACGGCAGTTTCATATTTGGCTGACTAATTAAATTTATGAAGCGGAAAGGCCATAAGTACACCATGATTTGCTTTACTATTTTAAATCTCGCTAACCCATTCATTAAGTCTTTACTATCAGAAACAGCAATCTCATATTAAATTCAGATTACCTTTTATTTATATTACAATATTATTTACTCCGTTAAACTTATGTATTTCCAAGATTGAACGTATACAATGTTAACAATAAATGCCTTAAATAGTATAAATTATACTTGATTTATTTTTGACCGATTTTATCAATGTTATTTGTAAATATAAAAAAATTATATGAACAATGGAAAAAAATGCCAATCCCGGGATTGTCAAATTGTAATCCCGAAATTCCGGGATCAGAATCTTGGCTCGGGATTGGATTCCCTACCTATAATAGATGAGAGTTCTGTATTATTTAAAATTAATCAGTTTTTGCTAACAATTCTATGTCACATACATATTATTAATATATATAATATATATATGTATAAGTAACCAGAAGACACAAGCAGGTGAAACCCTACTCGCATCTTAGTTATCTATAATAATATTATAATTAATAATATATATTCAATGAGTTATAATGTCACAAAAATGCTTATTTTTTAACAATAAATAATACAGATGCGATATTGATATAAAAATATATGCCATTTAAAATGTGTTAGTTAATTCATTCAAACCAAATATATATACAAATACAAGTATGTGACGATTTGCATAGAATCAAAATTGAATAATATACAATCTCATGTTTTAAAAGTCATATTGTTTGTGTTTCTGTAAATTTTCATAATATGCTCTCCTTATATGTGAAAACGGTAATTTCGTAATATAATACAATATATAATTGAATTATAGTTTTGTTTTATACGAATCTTACCTAAATGTTAAATTTTAAAACGCACTTCTGACTAAATAACCATTATTAGATGTAATAAGGAAAAGAGAGAATTCAACTTACGAGAAATTGAATCCATCCGCGGTGATGGTGAGATAATTATTGACTTAGTGAATTTGTTTATGGTTTCGATTTGTATAGGTAGTGAAGTTTATCGACTTCAACGAAACCGCAGAAACCTTTAGCAACTTGAACGTTTTATTTTTGTCAATTTATATGTAAATATATTATATTATATAGTTAGATAAACTATAATGGATGCATTATAACTTACTTTGACCTTCCTGCCCCTCCGGGCGGCGATTTGCCTGGACTGTCTCCGGATAGCCTCCAGAGGTCTCGCCGGGGCGTCCCCGTTCCCGCCTCCCTGTAAAAACCACCCCCACACTACCTCCGGGGGTTTTCCCCCGCGCCTCGCCTAAAAAAGCACTTGCGAGTATTCCTGACACTTGACTCTTCAGGCTACTCTGCCACTGTCAGCGAAAAGAATTTATTCCGCGTGCTTTTTCTCAGCACCCACGAAACACTTTGAAGTTAAGTTATACTTAAAAACTACTTTATATTGCAAGTTTTTGACGTTTGACTAGTAGTGTCAAAGATTATCGCCTCTCATTAATTAACACACAATTAGTTATTAATACATTATTTAAATATTCTTATTCATTTATTTTTAATAATATAAATTGAACACACACACAAATACGCACTTTTAGAAAACATTCAATAATTATTATTATAATAATATAGACGGCTTATTTTTTTTTAATTACATAGATTATAATATAAATTGTAGTATAATTAACGATATATTTTTTTTTAATAACAAGACAAGAAATAGATTTTCCACAGTTAAATACCAGTATATAAAATATTTAATTATTTGACTGATTAAACGTACGGATTATAAATATTTTTTTGAATATTTAGGTATAATTTTGTAAGACAATTTCAATCACTTTTCAACAGTATTAGATAGTAGGTATGTAGTACAATTTTTACTTGGAACAGTTCACGTCCTCAAATAAAAATTTGTATTTTTGTAATAAGTTGAAACACACTTTTATAAAGAATTGATTACTCAATATAGATAGATTTTTTTATATATAACTCGAAACATTCATACGAAAAAACAATCGTTTAATTTTTAGAATAATTATTTTTAAAATAGATATTTTATTGTGAATAATTTTAGGGTTTTTAAAATAGTCGCTAATTTATATGTATAAAATAACTTTTTTTTAAGCCACAATGGTATTTTATATAATATTTTTTTCAGCGGAGTCTGAATGTCCGTTAGCACCTTTTTGTCACTAACACTTTGACGTATACGGCGACAGCTAGTTTTCTCTGTTCTGAAAAAGAAAAATGAAATAATACGTTATAAAGAATTGCATATTTAGAATAGTTATATCAAAAGAGGAATAACAATTACGAAAAATGCTACATCAAAACTGCGACCCATTTGGAAGAGCAAACATATTATAATGTATCATCTACTCTCAATTTGTATATATGCCGCTAAGTCTTAGATGGTGAATTCAAGATAGGCAAGATGCAATGGTTTTGTAACGTGGTGATAGAGGAGGATTCTGAGGGTCTTATAAACAGCCAAACGAGTGAATGATTGCATAATCAATTAATTTTTTGTTCGTCACCGAACTCCAGACCAAGCATAAAGGCCGCAGGGCATATGATACGTTCGAAAGAATAGGCTCTTTTTTGGTTTTCTACTAATATAGGCCCTGCATGCTGCTGAATGCATGTAGCCAAAAGCCTCAAAATATTAGAGCTAAGCCATGGAAACGACAGTCAAATGGACAAATCATCAAGGTCACGACCCTCAATCATGAGGTCTCGTCGGTGAAAGGATTGAAATACAGAGTGGCGATGATAATAATTGTATTCCGAGATAAAAAAAAATATAATATAGTACCTACCTACCTAATGTTTAGATATATTTTATATTAAAGACAATGAAAATTGGTAAAACTCACCCACTAATTTCTAGACTTTTTTCATTTTTCTAGATTCGACAATTTCATTTTTTCGAAATATTTGTATGTATCTTGAGAAATCGAAGATTCAAGACATTTTCATTTTTGGGTCTTCCGGGATAAATTGTAGGATTTTCGACGCAATAAAAATGTTTGAGTTTGTTTAGGTCATTCGAGATGTCAAAATATTATTTTCTTCAAATAATTGAATCTAAGGTATTTTCCACGGCGACAAATTTAATGATCTACATCTGAAGAAATGTTTTTTTTTGTTGGTGAACGTCACAAATTTAAAATACATTTAAGGGTATGGACAATTAAATAATTCGTAATTATTTCATGCCAGGTGCTAATTTTCTTCTCGAAGTTCTTTAATGAAACATTCTTGAGATACGAAAACCATAATAATTATTTACAATTTCTTACGAATTTTCGATCACAGACTGGTTTCAATACAACCCCTGTTTACTTGATAAGGATTTTTTTCATTTATAACAATTCTGGAATATTTATTTTTGTGAGTTTACTTGCAATACCAACGACCCCCAACCTATATGAATGCATGTCTAGAGGGTGCGAAAACAATATAAAGAAAATGTCGAAAAAACTTTCTAGTAGTATAGTATAAATATGAATAAATTCATTATAAAAACCCAAAAAGTCTATGGTCTGCCATTTTGTTTGATAGAAATATCTTATCTTGTTTAAAAATGACGTCCTAAAAATACTGTCTACCCTTTCCACGCACTCTTCAAGTCTGTTTCTGTTGGTCTATTCTATACTTATCGACCGCTAAAGTGATAGATATTATCAAACTTAGGGTAGGTTTGTATCAAAGTATTAGCACTTATTGTAACAATTACAATACGTTGGTTCTAATTGTTGATATAAGTGCTGTATTTTAATAGCAAGAGAAGTGCTGTTAAAATATAGGTAGCATTTATTGTAATAATTAGAACCATCTTATTGTAATTGTTACAATAAGTGCTAATACTTTGATACAAACCTACCCTAAGTTTGATAATATCTATCACTTTATCACTTTAACGGTCGATAAGTATAAAATAGACCCACTAATATTGTTAGTTTTGTAACATAATATTATGGGACACTCACTCGAGTGTGGCTAGCGTTATAAAAATCCGTTAATTTTTAATGAAAGTTTGATTTGCTACAACTCTTTAACGACAAAATTTAATAAATTAAGAAATATATATTCACCTTTCTGTTAGATTTTCAATCTCACCAAGAAAGATTTACCACAAATTACTTTAAATAATGAGTTATGATTGATTTTTCTCGTTAATGGGTATAACCAGTGGATTTGATATAAAGCGTTACATAGACTAGCTGCTAGTTTTTAAGCAAACACTTTGCCAAGCTACAATAATTATAGAGTGTATTATGGAATATAATTTCATGAAGTTGTTAAATTTTATTACTAAAAATTTTATATTTATTACGATAAAATTGCCCCAGCAATAATAGGTAAATGATTTCTGATTATGAGACTGCGTTATCTAGGTCATGTGCACGGTATAAAACATATTGAATTATCAAAAAGAAAAATGTTAAAATATCCGTTAAGTACAACAATCCCAGGCTAAATAGAGCTTTTGTTGACTACCGTATGGTTGGTGTACTGAATTTAAGGCAGCCCCTTTATATGGGAATGGTTTGAGTTACTCCGTCTCCACCCGTCATGTATATGCAGTTGCAATTTGTGCATTGCCGCCTTCCATGACGCTATAAACGTGTCACAATGAAAAGATTTTAGTGCCACACTTCGTTGTCCCGAAATAAAGCTGCACGGGAATGATGTAGCAACCAGGCAACTTGGTGCTTAAAGAAAGAGATAATAAAATTAAACAAAGAATTGCTCTGTCGTCATTTATCTTTAGTGACATGAAGTATCTTCAGTACCCGTATACCCAATCTTTGCCAAAAGAAAAGAGTCAGGAGTTTAAAATAATGAATCTAAGGAGGGATCGGATTTATTACGTTTTCCATTTATAACGCAGAAAACTTTTCAAATGCCTCAAAGTTGGCCTTCGTTGATATCAAGTCAGCATGGTCAATTTCGCCCGTGTCTCAACGGACCCTAGCAAACAACTCCGATCGGTCGGATCCCATCAACGGGCAGTCCCAGAGGACGTGATCAGTGTCCTTATGTTCGTGCCCGCATGTGCATTCCGGCCCATATTTTATCAAACAAAAATCGTGCAGCTCTGCTATGTCACCATGTTGGTCAAGAACTGGCTTATGCGGTGTGTTGGTCTTAGTTATCTCATCTCAAGCCTGCAAGGCATATCTGAAAAAAAAACAGATACGTTTGTCGTCCTTTGGTGGATGTCGATCACCCTGACTACCATAATTCTCGTGCCTGCATGTGCATTCCGGCCCATGTTTTATCAAACGAAAATCGTACGGCTTGGCTATGTCACTATGGTCAGTCAAGAATTGGCTTACGCGGTGTGTTGGTCTTAGTCATCCCGTCTAAAGCCTGCAAGACACATCTGGGAAAAAACAGATACGTTTGTCGTCCTTGGTGGATACCAATCGCTCTGACTACCATAATACTCGTTTATGAAGTGCCATCGGGATTTCTGCCCATCTCAAGCTGTCGTATTCTTAATATTAATGATTTTTATGATAAATATTGCTCATTAAATTAATAATTGACCTATCAATATATCCAAGAAGTGTTATTTGCTTTGAGAATGTTCAGTGTATGTCGTTTGCATATTTTATGGAGAGCTTTATGCAATATGGAAATGCATTTCAAACAAACGTCAAGTGCTTTGTTCCATCGCAAAGTTTTGCAAACACTTCCCCGAGATAGATTGTATAAATGGATTAGAGACTTTGTATTTGGGGCCGCCGCATTTCTCAGCGCTTATTTAACTTTGGATTGTTGGAAAAAAGATCAAATAAACAGATTAAAATTTAAATTCGCGATTACTAGAATAGCGTGTTTTCACATTATGTCTCATGAATACCTATCCCTAATATGCATTTAGAATATATTCAGGATAATAGAGATAAAAGATATAAAATAAAAACAAATTTTCTTTTATTTTATTTTTTTCATATCTGCATACTATTAAAAAATATGTAAAACCATTATTGAGATCGCTGGCTAATTTAGTACTTGTTACTTTAATAGTTGTAAACATTCGCTCAATACATTAAGTCTTTACACTTAAAATAACATGCATTTTTGAACTACCGTGAGCTCCAATGGATTTGAAATTACATATTTAAACACGGCAGCTCTACGCACTAGGCTAACGTGATTTGAAGTAAAAATTTAATGACTTCTGTTATATTAAACATAGGTATTATTGTTTTTATTTAATAAAACGTATTTTTTTATAGTACTTATTCCACTTTAATTAATATATTAGGACCGGTTTCGTCCGCCTC
The DNA here is from genome assembly GCF_057557595.1 of Rhyacophila brunnea. Taxonomy (NCBI): domain Eukaryota; kingdom Metazoa; phylum Arthropoda; class Insecta; order Trichoptera; family Rhyacophilidae; genus Rhyacophila; species Rhyacophila brunnea. Next base: position 29,872,732 of record NW_028233350.1, read on the forward strand.
AGTGGGACATTTTCAACTGAATACATTTTTTTAAAACAATATTTATCAAACAAAATTCAAAGCGATAGAAATAATATAACAATAGGTACATAATAATTATCCGTCCAATAATACCTTTCCAATAACAGACTAATTTAAAACTTATGAGATTGGACATTAATATTTCATACTACGTCAGGGGCATTAAACAAATTATTTAAAATATTAACAAACCACAAAATATGAAACAATCTACACTTACAATAACATTAATATTAACAAATAATTATGATTAGTTAAAATTTACAATAAAAATTGTATAAAAAATAAAATAAAACAATATTATCAAGTTAACAAAATAAAAGAAATTAAACATAGGTACCACAGATAAGTTATGTGTGAGTATGAAAGGTTAAAAATCGCGCCTGTCATATTGATTTTCAATGTGTATTTGAGCAATACCGAAAATAATTATGTAAAATGTCTTTAAATAAAACACGTAATTTTTTGAGTATATTAGCATATTCACGCTTGATATGGGCAACCTCAGAGTTAAGGTAATATTAACAGACGTCATTGTTTATTTAAATATAGTGGTCGATATACTCTTGTCAAAATGGTTATTTATGGTATATATAACCACCGCCTCTTTAGCGATCTACGTGTTACTCAAATTGAATACGCCTTAAAATGCGTATATTCTTACTCAATTAATTCAGAAAGTCAGTGAAAATTTTAGTAGAGACATAATATATTATATATTGTTGTGGTAGAAAATAATATTCTTTATTAGAAGAGTTTACAATTATTTTAATATCTCTATATAAATAGAAAAAAACGTTGAAATACAAATATTATTTCAATAGTATAGATTTATCAAATGGAATAGTAAATCTGTAAACATATTACATCAAAGTTAACAACGTGACACTTACCAAAATTTGACCAGAGAATACTGTAGTAATTTTTGATACATAATCAATCAAAAATAGATGTTGTTAGTTTAAACATAAAAATCCAATGTAATTCAATTATTAAGGTATGAAAAAATATGTTCTTACTATGATAACAAAAATTGAAATTTGGAACATATACTTATGGTGGTGGAAATAATATCCACCAAAATGTATATAAATATAGCTATAATAACCAGACAAACACACGTAGAAATATAATGAGACATTATTAAAAATTGGTTCAAATCAATTGAATACAGCCCCAATTTCAAAAAGAATATATCTTTGGCCTAATTAAGGAAACGCTCTCGAATGGGAGAATCGGGAGATAAAATAGATGTACGGAAATTGGCGGCAATTTGCAACATGGTACGTATTATACTTCTCTCAAATGTGTTGTATGTACTAACTACCAGGTGTATGCTTAATAACCAGAAGTAAGCGTAGTAGCCTTGCATTTATAGTTTTTTTTATCAATGAATGTTCGAGTTAATTTTTTAAAATTACTTTTACCTTTTATGAATGAATAAAAATAGCATACTATTACTTTACACAAATTTTGTTTAAATTCGATAGCTATTTTGATAAGATTGTTACACTATTATCAATACTGTGTGAACAAAAGGTGTGACCTTACGTGTCTTTCTTCTCATTAACAATAAATGTCTCTTGTTGTTTGTCACAAATTTATGAATGCCTTCCATGTCTACAGGTTACTAAATTTAAATACAACTAGAATTAGGCAAAATCAAATTATCAAGCTATATCCACTTGAAGAGATTAAATAAAAATTCTTCTTTCTTTTTTTTTATTCAAGCCGTTTTAATCAACTTTGTAATAAATCTTTTTTATACTTTGCAAAATGCTCCTCGTTATTTTAGAAAACCACAACAAAATATAATTTTTACGTAAAATTTAATTAACAAGTATTGTTTCAGTGCGTAATGCTATTATTATTTGTTTTTTTTTCATATGTCATCGACTTCAAACTAATTTTAGTAAAATTGGAACTACACAGAAGATCTGTGCACATTTTAAATTAATTAAAATTTAGAGATGTGATAATATAACAATATTAAAAATTTAAATTAAATCACTCATCTCTCATGAGCGTTCTCCATACGTGTGTGAAAATTGTAGATGCCAAGTAAAATCGAGTTTAAGGAACCATGTTTTACAGCTAACGCATACAAATAGAGAAACTTACTTGTTGTAAATGGAATATATCCACCAAGCATAATTGTGTTTAACGTAGAAATTCTATTGGTAAAATGAATTTGGTGCGAAACTAAAGGCACATTTTAAAGTCACGTAAGTTTAATTCATCTAGATTGGTTCACTTTCTCTCTCCATATATCTAAATAAAACACATTTGCGTGTATCGCTTAAGAGATGTACTATAATTAATGATTAATTTAGTATGTAGTATGTACGTACGTACAACCACACAAAAAGATTAAGCAGTCATTCATTACCCAGGGTTAAAAAATTTTCAGGTGTATATTTTTATGTTGTGTTCCAATTAACGTATTAATAATCAATGTTATTTGTATAAAATGTTGATAATATATTCTGAGATATATCTAAATGTAAGACTAATATTAAAAAGTTTATTGCTTAAATCAGTTTTAAAAGGAGCAGACTGATCCCAGTTACATGTAACTTGTGCGAAGGAAAATTGGTTTGAATCCATCAGGCTGATTCACAAAAGTCAAAAAAGAATTCAAATTTAATGGAGATTTCAATTTTTATCGAGCTGCTGTCTGCTGGCGATGTAATTGTTACGATTCTCAATTTAAAAAAAAATGGTACAAGTATTTTCTTACAAATTATTCCTATAAGTTTATAAGATATAATCACAATTTACCCAATCTTTATTCATGGAAGTCAAGGTTGTGAAGGTAATGGGTTTAACTATATATAAATATATAAATAAAATATTTTGGTATTTATTTATTTATAAACAGCGCTTCTATTGCTGATGGATTTCATTGACATATTTTAACGAGTTGGTAATGTGAACAAATGATTATAATTATGTATGGACTCTGCTATGATTTTAACACAATCACTGCTAACCTTTTAATTACCACATTTAAATAACATGTTAATTATATCCAATGGCCCACTACTCCAAACGCGCCAGTCACGGTGTTAGTACTAAATGAGTTTTAAGTAAGTACGTATATTAATTAAAAAATTAAATTGTGTACAAAATAATATATGTAATATTTAATTTAATAATGTGTAAGTTTATCATTATATTTTAGTCCGCTAACAAATTTAACAGTAGGTTTTTAGAAAAAAATGCACATGTAACGTATTGCAGTTTCATTTTCAAAGTGTGGTTATTTTGAGCAAATTTTTATAGCCGTGTTATTTCCGATAAACAACGAACAATAAAGATAACAAACAATAAATACAAAATACAATGAAATCTTGTAATAAATGTACCTTGTTATAGTTTAAATAAGAGTTTATACTCGATTTTTCTCGAAACAATTGGTTTGTTGGTTACGCCAAGTTGATTAAGGATAAGTCTATTAACGTAGTTATGTAGTTATATAAACTACATTTTACTGTGGTGGTACTTAAAACAATTTTGAAAAACACATCGCACATGTATTAGAAAAGAGACCTAACTCAAAATTGTCGATTTTCGGTTATCATCACCACTGGAACCTCGCTAGCGCCATCTACATGTGCGTATATGCGAAAGTAATTTATTTTATTTTTTTATCCCTAGATTTTACAAGTGTCACTTTTCCACTGGGCCATATTTGACGTTGTGTGAATTTGAACAGTGACATTTTTTAGTTGCGTCGCTTTTCCAGTACGCATATGTGAGAAATATCTTCAAAACGTGAACTGTTTTTATTTTATTTTTGTCTCATTGTTTTGAAAATACGGAGAATCAAAGATCGAATAAAAATTTAAATGTCTGTCCTGAATAATTGCAAATTTTGAGTTAAGTCTCTTTCTAATACGTGTGCGACATGTGTTTATGTTATGTGATCTAATAAACCCCATTGATGCCAGTGAATTAAACGCGTATCATCTCAAAATGCAATAAAGCCGGATGCTTCAGTCTTTTCGCGGAGATTTTTTGTTGGTTGTAAAAGGTAATCGAATTTGCAAAGTGTATTTGAGTTACGTGACTGAAGACGATCGATCAATCCCGTGGGAATGTTTCGGGTTTGGGGAGAAAGTGGGAACGAGGGAGAATAAATCAAGATCTTGCGGAGTGATACTCTCGTTTGATAAGACGCCAATTTTTCATTCCGGCCAAATAAGATAAATAAATAAACAAATAGGATGTAAGCAAGATCTGACACTCTCTTTCTCTCCCCTGGCTCGTGAAATGTACTCAATTGAGATGTTTGTTTATTCGCAATAAAGAAATTGCTCGTTCACTTCAATGCTCTCTGGCAAAATATGGTATAAAGTTTATAATATAAATTATGATAGGATGAAATGAAAATTTAGGTGAATTACGTAGGTACTTTTTTTATCTAAGGAAGAGTATTTGATGTGAATATATCATATTAAAAGTTCAAAGAAAAACATTTGCATTACCTATTCACAAATAACTTTATTTTTGCGTGTTCCATTTTTAAATAAGTGAACGTTGTAACCTCTATTGTTAATGTATTGTTTTTATGACATATTTTTCCTTAAAAAATGTAAAGTTTTGTAAATGTAAAGTAAAAGTTGTGTAGATACATTATGTTTTAAAAGAAGTTGTGTACAAAATTACTTGATTCCATAACAAAACAATGGAATTTAATTACTTTATAATATGATTGCTATATAATATTATTTTCTTTCAATTTACTTATACAGTATCCAGTTGATGACATTATTAACCAAACTTTAGTAGGTACTTACCTAATAAAATAACAATTTTTTCTATTCAAGATATAATATCATTAAATTTAATCTTTTTTTCAAAAAGAATCATAGTCAAAATATCTGAATGAATAATGAAGTTCACTGAACTAAGATTAACTCTTATTTTTAAATCCAATCATTTAAAATTATTAATATAAGAACGAATTTCTAAAATTTCATAAAAAAATACTCAATTCAGAATTATATATTTTTACAAATTAATAAAACATCACCCATGATGGAGTAGTGAAAAACCATCCTCATAAATACTAAACACATTGGACACGTCTTGTTGTTTCAATATGTGTTTGGATCAAGAGCACAGATCTAACATATGAAGCAAATGAGTAACAACCATTCTATCGTTAAATTTTAATATAATACAATTGATATGATCATCAAGTTTATAGTACATGCAATATGTCTAATTACAATTAATTATTGCCAGGCATTATTGATCATTTGTACTATAGTTGAATTTATTATTAGCTGTAAAAACAGAATATTGTTAATAATTTAAAAATAATTACAAGATAAAAAGAACTTTTTATAATACAACGTTTTTAAATTTTCTGCTGAATCATATAAACTTGACTTGACTCGCTTAAACGATCAAAAAAAATGTATTTGATAGAAATAATACTGAAATGTCATTTTGACACTCGTATTGATTTCCATAGTAACGCACGTATATATTAATAATTTCCTGGCAGCTAATAATAGTGGATTTGATTACGTAGTTCTTCCGAAATAACTTTTCATACATAAGAGAATTAACTGAAAATGAATTAAAAGTATTGAAAAATGCATTGGCATCGTGTTCTGATATATTTTAAAAGTTTCAAATGTCTAGCTTGTCGGGTAGTTAATTCAAAATCGATTGTAAGATTTGTACCGGACAAACAACCACCGGACAAATAAGAATACGACCTAATAAAAACGTTGTAAAATAAAATAATGGCCGCTGGTGTTACTTACTTACACATTGTTATTTGTAATCTTACATGATTTTTTTAATCTAAATATAATTTTTTTCAAAAAAATTGGCAATGCGAAATCACTTACAGTTAATTTAATCCTTAGACTCAGTTTTCACTTGTCAGATTTTTTATATAAGTAATATTATTATAAAAAAAGCTGTATTCGCTTAGAAAGAGCTTTTTATTCAACATCTTTGCTTATAAGTATTTAAGTAATATTGAAAATAAATATAATATTAAATCATTTTCTAGAATGGAAGTTATGAGTGATGTGGTTCATGTTTTTTCTATCGTTCAACACAACACTCAGTTTAGTTGTTGTATCTTGTATATAAAATATTAACCTAAATCTTTCAACGGGTAGATTGAAGGAAATATTTTAATGAGTTCTACGAAAAACAACTGAAAACGTTTTATTATTATTATTTAGAAATAATAATCATAGCTTTGCTTAATAATTTTACGTGTTTTTGGTGTTTATTTGTTCTCTTACAGCTTTGATAATTATGTGTATATAAGTAGAATGAACAAAATGTAAAGTAAAATTGGGAAATAATTATCATTTATTACTTGCTATTTTTAATAAATAATTATGATTCCGTATACTTATTATAATAAAATTAGACTCTTTTATACTAATGGATAAATTATACTCTTTATTTTGATACTGTCGAAACAAATAAAAATGATACCTAACAATATAATAATTTGCACCCTCGCAACTAAACTGCTACAATCCAAAAAACGTCAAACAGAGAAAATCAACTTTGAAGTTTTTACCTTTCGCATTTTTGTACTGTGTTTTTGAAATATGTTTAGATATTGAATGAAGTTTTGACTTGTATTTGATGACTTAGAGATATGAAATTTTTGGTACATATGCTATGAACGATAGACAATGAAACGTTGCGAGGGTGTGAATAGTACATATGTACCTACTGAATCTACCTAATTTAATAATGAACAGTTGACAGTCTTTATAAACGGAAATTAATAATGAAATAACAAATACTCGAGTACTACTCTTTGCAAAATTTCAATTCACTCTTACAAACAAATCAACCCTATACTTGCATTTGAACATGTTTTTATTTAGTGATATTATAATAATATGGTATCGTAGCTTCAAATGTGACCGTATGAAATAAGGAAAACTAATAATTAAGCTTGAGTATCATCGATCATTATTTTTTTTTTTAAAGATAAACCCTTTTTAAATTTGTAATGTTTTATAATGATTTTAATTATATCTTCACGGTCGAAGTTATACTAGTCAAGATTAGGGAATCCAATCCCGAGCCAAAATTCTAACCCCGGGATTACAATTTGACAATCCCAGGAAAATTTCATGTTTACAAATAACATTAATAAAATCGGTCATAAATAAATCTAGTGTAATTTACACTATTTAAGACATTTATTGTTAATATTGTATACGTTCAATCTTGGAAATACATAAGTTTAATAGAGTAAATAATATTGTAATATAAATAATAATGTGAATTTAATATGAGATTGCTGTTTCTGATAGTAAAGCCTTATGAATGGGTTATCGAGATTTAAAATAGTAAAGTAAATCATGGTGTACTTATGGCCTTTCCGCTTCACAAATCTAATTAGTCAGCCCAATATAAAAATGCCGTAAAACGTATGAGATCACGGTGGAATTATAATAATAGTGCGAAGCATTGTTTTTTTCCAATCTTTCTCAATTTTATTAATTTATGTGAAAAAATAAAATGAATCGGCAACGTACACATGGGTATAAATCAAACTTCATTCAAACTCAGTTTATTTCTAATGTAGTTATTTGTTATTAAAAGTATTTTTTCTGTTATATTTTCGTTTTTATTTTATTTTCCATAAAAATTGATAAAAAAATCAATCCCGAAAGTGTCGGGATTATGTTTATCAATCCCGGGATTCATAGGTATCTAAAATAGCTCGGGATCCCTAGTCAAGATAAAATGTATTGAGAGAATTCTACATCATGTTATATTAACAAACGCAATCTTGACAATGTAGATTCAAGCTAATAAAGTGTATTCCCGTTCGATTCTGCTGTCAATATGATATGTAAAATGTGAAACGTAAATAAGTTGAACAAAGCATCGAGTTCGGAGATTGTTCGGCGTACGTTTTTTCTTTTCTCGAAGGGGAGCGACGCCATCGTCTGTTGAATCATTTTGTTGATATGAATTCTGGATCCCGGCCACGTGCGAAGCATTCTGAAAAACGTACAATTTCCATTTTCTTTGTTTTTGAACTTACACGACGGATTCATTCACCTTGGCACGTACTTCATCAGCCGATGGTAAGTAACTTCGAGATAATGCAAATTCGACAATAGAGATATTCATTTATTCCGAGCACTGGTTTTAAACAAAGTTGTTCACAATTAATCAGTGAGGTTTTTTTTTACATGATCCGTTATTTAATGAGTTAGAAATCTATTCTTTACTATTCATTAATGCTGTTTGACAGTAATAATGTTCTATTTTTAAATGTGGTAATATTTTATATTCTGGCATATAGCTATACAATGAGATTATTATGTTAAATTTAACTCATTCGACGCGGATGACACGGCTGCCGTGTCCCCGTTAAGCGGCCGATCGATCCAATTAACATGTTATTTAAATACGGTAATTAAAAAGTAATTAAAAGGTTCGCAGCGATTGTGTTAAAGAAGAGAACTTAAAACATGAAAATGAAGATGAAAACAAATGATAAAACTAATGACGAACATAGCTACAAGTTATTTTATATTATAGTATATTTACTTGTATTTGTCAAAACCGCAAATAGTTCGATACATATTTTAGATTCACTCAGTAATTTATATTTGATAAATAATATACTATAAGTACATATTTCCAAGATGATATCTTATTCATGAATTTGTCAAAGTTGAAAGAAAGGTATTCTTTTGTTCTTAAGAGCATACATGAGTGAAACGGCAAATAATTTTCAACAGTAGGTGGAACGAAATTTTGCAGTCGTCGCCAATCGGAGATTGACAGTCGAGGTGTGAGCACATTAATTTGTTTTGTGATGGCATCGGAGGAATATTTTCTTAAATCGTGTAAAGATGATTAAAAAACGTTCCACATGTACTTGAAAAGGAAAACATACTATTATTATTACGAATATAATAATAAACATAACATTAAAAGGACGCATGTTGAATTTTTATGACAAAAAATATATTTCGTTCGGCTCGCGTCGTTTGCACAATCCGCGCATCGCCTAGTCACGATCTTTTTAGACAATGCCTCAGCTGAAGTATAGCCTTAATAATATTAAGGCTGCAGAGTATCGGTCCAGAAGTTATCAAAGGCAAAATAATTTTCTTCAGTTTGTAAGATTGCATTAAAATTGTATTTCAGTGAACATGCCTTACATAAAATCAGGGCTCGAAATGGACCGGAACGCACCAGAGCGCCGTTCCTGTTCGTGAAATCGGTAAAATTATCGCTCCGTCTCGTGGAATAAATAATTTGACCGTCTGAGCTGGATTGGCCATATAATAGAAAATCTAACACACTTATTTTTATGAAAAAAAAACACATAAACTTCGATAACTTTACTATGTAAAAATCTTCAGAAAACTGTCGAGCGCTCCGGTTCGTAAATTTTTCCGTTTCGAGCGCTGCATAAAATAGATATTCTTTGCTTTTTATGTCACCGTACTGGTAGCCTACTACACCATAATTGTTTCGGATACGGCCTACCATTGTTTCGTTAAATATTATATATACATTGGTTATTTTAAATACAAAACATATTCGACGTATATTGAAATCAATACATTCGTATTATAATACGAATGTAACTATAACTGCCCGTAAAAGAACATGCCGGACCATAATAATCACTGCACATAATTATTAGATATCCAAATACACTTTCTCGTTATTACATAAAATAATTATTAGACCCACTTTAGTTACAGTCACGCTTTTTTGGGAACATCTTTATTAATATTACCAGTGCATTATTTTTAGGTACATATCCCATTTTTAATTGAGCCTCATTTGTATATTATATTAATTTTATTATTAGCTTTTAATTTAGGTTGCAAGTTTAAATTGATACTAGTAGGTATTTGTCATTAAGAAAATGTTAAATTAAATCATTCAGCATTGTCATCCATTGAAGGCACTATGAATGAGTAGTACATAGCCTAAACCTGTATTTTATTGATAATATTACAATGAGTGTGAGTCCTTTTCAAAAATTTGATTTTAAAAAAGTATTGGTGCTGAATACTATTAGAAAGGGAACCATCAGAATATCAGCACGTTGTTGTTTACAAAGCGGTACTAGCCTTATCACTGCCAGCCAATTTTTACTAGGTGGACACTTGTAGGCCAGCTATTTTCGAAATAAAATAAATTCTTTAAAAAATATGAAATGGGAACGGAATGATAAATATTTGTGAAAACTTAGCAACACAACATGTTTATCAAGTTTATCGTGAATATTTTTACACTAAAATGATAAATATTGTTTAAAAAATATACACAGAATGTTTATTCAGAAGTTATGACGTTTACAAGAACCCGCGAATATATTCGTCCGTGGCCTGACGCGACATACATGCTTTAGCGAGTTAATTCGTCCATGGCACGGATCAAGCTAAGTTCCTGTTTGATCTCTATGGAGAGTTAGGTTAGGATGATACGAAATAATTTCAGTTTATATAAAACCAAAATTTTTTCAGATCCATTCTTAAGTCGCGTGAGGGTTCAATCCGAGGTAAAGTTGAAGATAAAGACAACGAACGAGCAAGGCCAAGATAGTACATCTCAGTCTGTACTATTGTGAGCTTCGGTATAGTTATAATAATATTATATCGGGTCTATTGTCTTAACAAGCTATTAGTTTTTATTACAACGAGTTCTTTTTAAATTCAAATGTCATTTTGTGAACGACCCGAAATCAAAATTATTTTAAATAAATAAATTGTACAAATAAATACGCTTTATTTCAAAATGTGTATTTTGTTAAATAACTGATGAATCCCGATGTCAGTAATTCCTTGTCGCGTAAATTCAAAATCGAATATTTTCCAATGACAAATAAAATAAAATTTCGACGTTATCGTGGAACGCTTTAAACATACTTTGAAATTGATAAGAGACGCTAATATAAAATATATTCCGAGATTTAAAAAATATAAGTTCGCTTTGTGTGATTTGTTGATCGTATTTCATCGTGTTATATAATAAATATACGTAAAGTGAGATTACTATTCACATATAAATTTCTTGAAAAAACATAATATTTGAGATATTATTTTAAATGGCATTGATATTTTCGACGATGTTTCATCATTAATTTTTAGGTTAAGGTTTTGTTAAGGTATAATAATATTATCTTTAATTTCTAGATGGTATCCGGATTGTTATTTTAGAAGTATTAGATTATCTCGACCATGTCCGATCCTAATAAGACTATTTATTGGCCTCTACAGAGTGGAGGTTTGTATTAACAAATTTTGTTTTTACGAGAAATGGATGTCAGCCACTTGCTTAACCTATTAGGTCCATACTCTGACTGACACACAAATTGAAAAACAATATATGTACATACTTGCCAGACCTAGGATTAGAACCTGAGACCCATGACGCTATAGGCTGACGCTTAAGCCGCGCGGCCATCGTGGGTGTGAGATTGTAACTATTAGTGGGTAGATTATTACTATTGCAAATAATAAAAAATCTGTTTTCGCTTTACCTTGTCGAAGTTTTATTTATACATGTATCAATTTTATTTAATTCGCATAAATCCCAGAAGATAACAGTACTTACCCATCACTGAAATATGTGAGGTTCGAGTACCACTTATTCGAACTTTTTTCTAGGATTTTTATAATGTGTATATTTTCTGTTATGTTATAAAAATATGTAAAATTTATTATACGAATGATACACAAGATTTTTAAGTACAATATTCTTTACAACATAATTTGGATCAACCTTAGAAGCACCTTTGCTAGAAAACAACATTAAATTTAATAGATTGTTTATGCCGAATTATATTAATTACCTTTTTGAAGTTATACTTCTTTTGGCGCGATTGGGAAATCAGACAAGAGTGTATTTTTGGCGTGTGACATGTAACACATAATTTATTTCTTCACACGAAAAAAAACGCACTCGATTGGATTCGAACCACCGATTGTTCGGTTATCAGCCGAACGCACTACCTTTACGCCTTGTTATATTATACGACCATGTCCGATCCTAATAGGATCATATGGGCCTCCAAGTAGTTGAGGTTTGTATTAACAGATTTTATTTTTACGAGAAATGGATGTCAGCCACTTGCTCAACCTATTAGGTCCATACTCTGACTCATACACAAATTGAAAAACAATTTGTGTACTTGCCAGACCCAGGATTCGAACCTGGGACCCACGACACTATAGACCGGCGCTTAAGCCACGCGGCCAACGTGTGTATATTATACAGTATGATATTAAAGCTTAGAATTTTGCCGTTGCCTAGGCAGCGAATTTATTATTGTCGGCCATTTGCAATTCCTTACGTAAACAAACGATTAAACGTGACAGTTGGTACTTTAAAAATAAAAACAACGAGAAACCATTATATAATTTAGTAATATAAGTTAAAGTGTATATAAATAAACCAACGGCGTTCCAATAAGCGGTCCTTTTTCTTGAGTGTGTAATTTAACAAGATAATTAAGAGCTAGTCAAAGAATCTAGTTTACTAGTTTATCACAAGTTTTGTTTTTGTTTTGTTACGCCAAAGAAGTATAATTTCTAACGCGCGTACATAAGTACACACACCGATTTTTTTTGTGGTGAATATTTTAATTCGTGATGTTAGCTTATATAATTATTCGAATTTGAATTTCAATAAAACAGTTTTTGCTACTTGTTAAGATGAAGTCAAATCATAACCTTTCGGCGATAATATCAATTATTATACAGTGAAATATAGCGTGGATTATCTTGATTATCATAATTTTCTCTATAATCACCCTAACGGTCTAGATAAGATAACGAGTTATTTTAATTTAGAAGTTAGGCATTCAAAGTGGTTTCGCCCGCCGAGATAAATAATATAATTCCGTTATGTTAAATTATTATCGTCGGACAAAGAATTTATTGTAAATTATATAAAATTTTCAGACAGCGCCAGCTATTTATCATACAATTTGTGACAATTTGTGACACAAGCTTTATTATTTCAAACACAATTTGTTTTACGAACAAAAACACAGTTTTACACTTTTGAGTTGCTTTTAAATAGAATGAATTTCAATTCTGTTGATAAAAAACAGTAGACAATGAAAACTAAAAACAAAATAACAATACAAATAAAAATTCTAATTGATTCAAGCTCTGTCGCTCGTTTTTTGCGACCCGGGTTTCGCCTTTCGGCATCTTCAGGTGCCGTGTAGACTCACCAAAGGTAAACACACACTGACAACGAACTATTTTTACTCTAGCTTTATAATAAATCAATATAATAAAGTAGGTAAAAACTCCATTACCTACCTATCGAGTCAAATGTTTTAAAAATACAATAAACAAATTATGAATAATTGAAGTGTCAGTAAAAAACCTAATTAGTAAAAACCCTATCATATTAATAACAATATACTCGATAGCATATTATAATAAATCGTCAAAACCTAATAATAGATCACTATTCTTTATGAACAATAAAAATAAGTCGATAGTATTAATATTGCAAATAAAAATGTTAAATAAACATATTACAGAGACAAGGCCTACATAATATATGTATACGAAAATCAGTGGCGAAGGGTGGAGGTAGGCTATTAGGATCCGCTATAAATAGTGCACACTAAACTTTGTCAGTCATACATATTTGTTTTTGTTGAAATAAGACTACAATTTACAAGTAGTGTTGGTTGGTTTATAAAACTTAATTAAACCCTGCCTAATCCAAGCCATAATATATAATAGTCAAAAAACATTCATCTATCTATAAAATATCTAAAATTATGCAATTTATCATACATAACTTTGGATATTTTTTAGATATAATAATATTTTTTATCTATTATAGTTTGGTTTAGGCAGGGCTCAAAAAATGAACCAACAATTAATACGTGTAATATGTATTCTTAATCGAACGAAAACAAATAAGTATGAATTAAAAAGTGTGCACAATTTTGTTGTATCACCCAAAATATACCAAAAATGTGTGGTTTGGTTTAGATTTTTAAAAACTAACCGATAACATCTGTAATTTGTAGTCTTATTTCAATAAATCAAATACGTATGACTAAAAAAGATCAATGTGCACTATTTATGGCGGATCTTAAAAGCCTACCTCCACCTTTCGCTACTGACGAAAATAGTACAGAAACAAGATTACTAAGGCTAATGATTAAATAATTCTAAGCAATTTTTTTGTAATAAATATTGAACTGTTATCCTTTGGTATAATATAATAAAAAAGTTTATACCATGTTATGGGTATTTATCCCAACCTTTGGGTAGTATAATAGTCACTTCATATTGTGCCTAAGGCGTGAAGAGTTCAACTAATGTGTACTAATATATAAGAATGAATCGTTAATCTAACACAGGGATGATGAACCTTTTAATGTTGGAAGGACGCATTAAGTTAACGGTTACCAAATAAGTCCAAATTATAGATACTTCAATTCATTACCATCAGCCGGGGTCTATTCACTGCTGGTTGAAGACCTCCACTAGCTCCATCCATTATTTTTAGTCCTTAGTTATTTGCTAGTACATCCACTGAACTTTATGAGTGTGTTCATCTAACGGGTTTTAGGGTGTCATTGTGATGTGCCCTTGGATACAACAAGTATTACGTCATTTGTCCAGCAGTTCTCCATTTGCCGAGTGAAATTCCTGCCAATTACCCTTTCATCTATTTACCGACATCTTACACCTCGCGTACTCTTGTCTGCTTCCTTATCCAATGGTTTCTTTTGTGATCTTTCCAACATACACCTTTCCATGTACATTAAGAGTCAATGTTTCACACACATACGTGAGTGGTGGTAGCAGACATTGGTTGAATAATAAGCGTATATTATACGCTTAAGACACAATGGGAAGTCACTTTTGAAGATACTATTCAGGCATACTTCAATTGGTTGCACTTTAAAATATATATTATGTTAAAAAAATCTAACTATGATGTATTTTTTCAATTTTTCAATTTATTTATTTTTAACATATTGTGGACATTCACATGAACAGACGTTCACAACATGACATGAAACATTATTATAAAGAAGAAAGAAAAAGAAAAGTAATAAACGGGATAAAAATTAAAAATATAAAAAGAGAACATAATAATATAAACATACAAAAGCAGTGAAAATACAATATTACATCTATATAAGTTCAAAGAAATACACCGAATTTGCTAAGGAGACCCTATTTTAATAACTCATTTAATGCTAACACCGCGACTGGTGCGTTTGGAGTCGTTGGCCATTAGATATAATTAACGTGTTATTTAAATGTGATAATTAAAAGGTTAGCAGTGATTGTGTTAAGAATATTTATAAAATAGCATCCACCTAAACTCACCTTCACGCAAATGGAACATATCGACACCCGAAGCGATTTGGTTGAATATAGTTATCGCCCTCCCAATTATAGGCATTACCAGTGGCAGGTTGGTTCTGCACATTGTGAGAATAAACAACTGCTCCCTATTTATTTTCTAAGATAGTTATCAGGGACACACAGGTCAATACTGATGAGAATGGCAGATACCTCGTATAAGTCGAAGAAAATACGTAGTTAAATAAATCTCTTCTAAATTGCAGACTGTATTATGTAAGCATACCTAAGAGAAAGTCAGTTGGTTTAAGCCACGGATAGTATCTATACAACCTCAAGTAAAGTAGATACCTACATAATTAAAACAATCTTAAATATTGATTCATTCAAAAGGGCGCACAGAATAACTTAGAAGGTTTTTAGGCTGCCAGTCCACCCCCCCCCCCCCCAATCTAAGAGATATTCAAAATGAACAGTATTGCAACGTGACATGGTTGGAATGAGAAAGACCACCAAATAAATCAATGGATTATTATGTAAACCAGAGTACGCGTTGTGATAGCGGAAGTACGTGACAAAAATAGGAACCATGAACGGTAGATTGCATTTCAAGCAATGGTTTTATCAATAATTAAGCCACCGACGCAAGTACTTTTCATAAAAAGAAATATCGAACTAATAAAATGAAGAGGTATTTCAATGAAAAAAGTATTATATTCTTCTATAATAATAATATTATAATTAATATTAATACTATCGACCGAAAGTACTTGATGGAATCAAAAAACGACTCAAATAGAATAGTAAAAAACTTAAATCCATTATAATATTATAATTTATAATCAGTATGTCATATTTCGTATATATAATATTATTATTATTAGAGTGCACGTACCGCCTAATGAACGACACTAATTTTTCAATTAATATATTGTATAATATCTCTAAAAATTCGACGAAATTCAAATTTGTTTTACAATCATATCTAATATTTTTTATATTATTATAAATGGAAACTATCCACCAATAATCTATTATTATTTCTGATTATTAATATAAAAGTTAGTTTGTTTTATGAATATTGAAAACAAACTCTAATATTATTTAGACCACCAAACCACCTCAAAATGTATAGTTTTTTGCCGAATTAACCGGAAAATACTTTTTTAGGTAGTATAAAAAACGTTGCTCTTTGAGCTTATCTATAGAGTATGTAGATTTAAAAAATAAAATACGATAAGTATATTACATTATTTCTCAGATTATTTTATATTATATTCAGAGTGTTTAATCTTTCATGTTGAATAATATAATACAGCATCTCAAACTTTATACAATTACTCAGATAGTTTAAACTTAAGTGTAAAACTATTCGGCCCAGTCAAATTATTTCGAAAACTACATTCACCCAGAATTGGACCCTTTCCCCATTTATTTTCGTGAATAGTTGATTAGATCACGTAGTGTACCTACTTTAAATTGGGGTTAGGTATTTGGAAATATAACCTTTTTTGGGAACATCAGTTATACTTGTGATGGAATTATATTTACGTAGTTTCTACAATGCATTACGACTGAAAGCAGTCACCCAGATTTTATATATAATTTATTTTATACCATTTCATACCCTAATACATTTTTGTTAGTAAAATGTATTTATAATCGATGGTACTCTAATCATTAGAATTCTATTACACTTGGGTTTTTGTCAATATATGTTTGGATCCAGAGTATTGACATAATAGGTTCAGCAAGTGTCTAACATATATTTCTCGTAAACACAAAATAAATGTTTTAATACACCTCCATTCTGTAGAGGCCTATAAAATCTTCTTAGGATCGGACATGGTTTAAAAAAGTATGGAAGTATTTTAATTTCAATTTCAATTTATTTCAATTTCAATTCAATTTCAATTTATTTTACATATTGTGGACATTACAAATTATAAATTTAAGACGTTCACAACATGAAATTTAGAAACAAAGAAATATTATTAAAACAGTATTATGTAATACTGTAATTATTTAATATTAAGTTATTCTACAGTAGAAATGTGTAAATACAAAAAATATTAAGTATATACCTAGGTACAAGGAAGTAGGTACACCGGATGAGTTAAGCAGACCCTATTTTAAGAATTTATAAAATGACGTCCACCTATACTCATCCTCACGTAAATGGAATATATCAACATCCGAAGCGATTTGGTTGAACAGAGTTATTGCCCTCCCAATTGGCATTAACAAACTACTTCATGAAAATTAGATGTTAGCCATCCAATTTACCTATCAGATTAATGTTTTAGATTCAAACGAATCATGTTGATTGACAAAAGAGATTGGGAATTTGATTCAAAATTAGTGTAATTCTAACGAATAACTGAGAATTTAAACATATAAGTGGGTAATTTGTCGTCTAGACGCAATAATTTAACGTTAAGTCTTATTTAATTTAATAAAGTAAGGGATTTATGAATTATACCACAGTACTTAATAATAACCAGAACTGGTTTCATCCACTTCAATGGACATTGTCAACTGATACCTAATATACAATACTATTGGTACTTATAAAAACAATTTTTAAATAAAAGATTATTTATAATACACTATAATTTTAAGAAATTCTCTGTTAATAAAAAAATCAATTAAATTTATCTATCTGCTCAGAAAATAATGACGTAATCATATTTAGATACTTAAACTATATAAAATGGGTATTTATATTTTAATAATGAAAGTTATGAGGAATTCAATCGTGAATTAGTTAGGCAATCAATTTTGTATCAGTTGACAATGTCATATTGAAGCAGATGAAATGGATCATGATTACTATTTAATTATATAGAATAAGTACTACATATTAATATGTTTTATTTTATCGAATATACTATATTTCTATCATTAAATTGACAGTTAAATGGCGTCAAGAAATTGGGTTTTATTTGTCAAATTTTCGTTTGTCAAAGTGCCGACAAACAGTGTTTGGGATCATAATATGTCAAGATGTCGATATGTTTTACGTCGAAAACGATGAATAATTGATGAAGTTGAAACAATGAACTTTGCGTATTCTGTAACAACATCTAGAGAAATATTAACTTCTTATGTTACCAATTCTTCATCACCAGTGATAAAAATTAATTAAAGTAGCCAAGGGTTAAACATTAAACCTCGGACAATAGTGAGATGACCTAATCATCATATAAATAAGGCTGAGAAAATTTTTAGCTTTCAATATATGGATTTGTATGTAGTGTTCGATGTGTGGGTTATGGTGTTGAGGATGATGATGAAGAAGTCAAAGATACTATGCAGCAGCGAATTTTATTTGCCGCGTAACGGTCTTTACGATAGTATAAATACAATGACAGTACATATTACGTACTGAGATAGTTACCAGCCAGGTAATTAGATTCGAGTGACATTTTGATAAATCAGTATTCGTAATTTATACAGTCAAAAGTAATACCTAAACATTATATTCCAGTATATAATTATATTGAACGAGTCAGCGGTTTAAATACGAGTAGCTGTGAATTTTATTTATTATTACAGTCATAATACAATATGATACTATAGGAATGGATATTAGACTAATTTTTCATTGCGATACCGTATTTAATATCGCCAATCAATTTTCTGACACAGGTAAACAGTTCTTTACCGGCATATGAGTCCCTGGGAATTTATTATTGCGGTCGAATAATTTGATACGTTAAAAATAGATATTTGATCAATAATATACTGACAGCTACATACCCCCTTTCCAGAAATTACGAACTTTCGATACTATTTCAATTATATAAAAATATTGAGTTATGATGGCGTTAAAGGGTTCAACATTAAACCTTTTACAATAGTGAGATGACCTAATAGTCATATAAATGAGGCTTAGAAAACTTTTAGCTTTTAGTATATGGATTTATATATACATGATCGGTATCACATGGAAAGAGAAAGTTACAAAGATAGAAATAAGTAGAAAAATATACACTGGAAAGTTTGAAGTAACATTCAATAATGGGTATTGCACAAAAATAAGAGGTGAATGTCTGTATCTTCAACTATGTTGAGATGAGTCTACAAGGACGGCTAAGATATACATCAGATTGTACAAGTAGATATTTAAATTTTTAATGTATAAAAATGATTTTCATATAATCAGAATAGATACACAAGTAGCTACAGTGTTTTTTTTTATTATTTTGCATGCGTAATGTATGAAAATAATTTGCATATATAACTCACGAAAATAAGACGATAGAACATACATGATGTAGGATGTAATAAAATTCTCGGGTCGCAACGCCAAATACTATTTTAATTTTGGAATAACAAAAGGTCATTGAAAATCTACATTTTCTAGTGAATCTGAAATATTCAATAAATACATCATTGACTTGTACGTAAGTAAATCAATGTACGTAAGCAGTAAAGCTTTCATGAAGTCGCTTCTTAATTCATTTAAATATTCCACTGTTAATTGATTTATAAAAAGGCATTGTAAATTTCGGAAGACTTTGTGTTTAACGGCACTTTGGAAAATTTACATTTCGCGAGTAGCTTTTCACTCATCCCACCATGGCCAATGTACGTTGTCTAATGTAGCAAAGTTACGCGATATCTTTATTATTAAGTTTTATGTAGTATTTCCCATGACAGTTATTATATTTAGTTTCTAAAGTAAAATAGCATATTTTATAAAATTTTAATAGGTTAATAATTATACTTCTAACTAACCAAGTGAATTTGAGTGTGCTTTTTCTATATCAGTATTGATATTTTCAGTTTAATACACGAAAAATTAATATTATATTCACGTTAAAATTAGCAATTTATATATATATTAGTAGCCATTTAATTTAAAAACGTGATATATTTTGTAAAAAAATCTACAGAACGCCCTTCAGTGAAAGCTATTAATACGTATGTCTCAATTATTATACTGTTTTTATAGGATGCCTAAAACCAATACTGCTATAATAAGTGAAGAAACATCCATGATATTGATATTATATGAGCAGTGAAGTCTCTAGTTATAGTGTCTCTAGTTATTTTCAGACTCTAATTGTATTTATGTGTGTTAATTACCAGCTGTAAATATTTTATTCTGTGCTATCTTAAATTGATAAAAATATATCATTAAATGGAGAGTAGGCATCTCCTTTCATAAATCTTTTTTACAGGAATGCGACTCTTGAAAGTTATATTAGTCTCTTTTTTAGCTTTATTTCATGTCTTTTAGAATGTGCCACCCCTTAACATTGTATGGCCTGCCTACCCACATATAAAGTTACAATCTATGGCCAATCATTGTATTACTTATATGTACTTTTTTAGGTTGTGAAATGTGACAGATTGGCATTTGTATTAATTCTAGTAACATAATATTAAGAAAATCGTAGAGTTCACCATCAATAAAATGTATATATGCTAATAATATAGAGCGATTTAAAAACTCAATAAGAAGGATATTTTATTTTCCTATTAAATGATTTTCTTTCAAATAATAAAAAAATGTACTTATATTAGGATATTGCAGATATACGTATAAATCTATAATTTTATTTCTGATATCCTACATCAATGGTTGTTGTTTTGTTTCATAGACTTGTGAAATCTTAACAATTTCATAGATGTCAATATTTTATGTAAAAATGTTTAAACGGTTTTATACATTAACAATATAATATGTAATCAGACATCTCAGAAATATACATACTTATAAGAAAAAATATTTTTTTTTAACATTGGTGCCGGAAGGTAGGTACCTACCTACATTAGACATAATCACGACGAAATTCAATTATAGCTATGAGGCTGAAGTGTTTTAAAAATTCAGGTTTTTATAGTGTGAATCAAATGTGTTAATAATAATAATGACTTTTAATTATTATGTATATAAATAAGAAATAGTGTATTCATAAATTTTGTGATGTATTCAATGATTAAAAAAATGTTCAATACATAATTTTATTTATTTTACGGAATGTGGGCTTAAAATACTGTGGTTTTAGCTTATTTTATTGATAAATAACAGTAAAGATAGCATCAGGATAGTAAAACAACAAACAATATTTACTTAATCGATTTGGCCAAAAATACAGTCGTAATGAAACAAATAGATAGATACGTCAGGTTTCCGGATGCAGACTTTATTCGACGTCTAAGAGAAGTGGGATTGGTCCTTGTAATGCAAGGAACACGGGTGGACCCCGTGTAGCTGTACCTTGCAAGATATATTAAAGATGGTGACTTGCTTCTTATACTAAGTACCCCATTTCCCTACTTTCATACGTGTATCTAGGTATTTATTTAATCAGTGCGCTACGTTCTTTACCTGGATATATTTCTTCGCGCGCTTGAAATTTAAGGTAAATTTCAAATTAGGGTTATTTAGATGTCACTAAACATTTTAAGAAAAAAATGTTGACCTAGATCTTCTTAGTAAGAAAAACAACACAATCTTATACATTACGTTGTCGAGTTTTTAATGAATACATTATCTTATAGATGAACACAATGAGGAAATGAAATGATGGAGGAATGAAAAAGTGTCTAATCAAGACAATCAATAAAATAAAATGTACGATTATTTTTTAGTTATTAAATTGGCATAGTATTATATTGTTCATTGATGTATGTGATAAAAACGGTAATTGTGATCAGGCACATACTTTTTATTTATACCAAGAGGAAATAAGAACACAGAAATTTTCCGATGAATGAAATTGGTGCAAAATATTTATCATATTACCTTTAAGAAAGTATTTACTTCTAACGCTTTTAGGGTTACATATTATTATTCTGAAACGTGAAAATTAATTCGACAAAAATTAAACAATTTATACTTTAGAACAGACGATTATTAAATTCCACAACATAATTTCTGTCATTTATACTCAAATAATATGTGGTTGGGCTATTTATGTTCCCATTCCACTCCTTATCTCCTCACCCACCTCCTAATCCCCAGTGTTATTGTCACCAGACAATCAATAAGCAATTACGGGTCATGAGAGACGGTGTTACAAAGAACATTGAGTTGCATCTCGATAGCGGGCGTGAGCGGGCTGCTAATAGCTTTCCGTCGCTTAAGTGATTGACTCAATAGATACAGACTCATTCAGAATCTATCATCATCATTCATACACCCTCACATATAATCCATAAAACTGTGTCACAAAGTGCGTGACTGTACGAACCGGGTGACCCAAAACAACAATATCGCGCGAGCAAAACTTGAAACCAGACCACGGAGCCATCATACATCATCACAAAGGTCAGTGTCTGGCATTCTGTTCCATCACCCCCACCCCTAGATCCGACCTCCTCATCTTCCCTACAAATAATTACAGTCCACTTAAAAAGCTCGACCACTATGGTTGTAGCACTTTTACCAAACTATGAGAAAAATAATTTAATATTCTATTATTGTAATGTTTTGGACTCACGATTGTATAACCATTGATGTAAAGCTCAAGGCCCTTGGTCATGCGTCTGATGAAAAGAATGGTAATAAACAATATATCTCTGTTGTATACAGTGTTGCTAACTGTGGCTGTTTAAAAAAAAGTGCAAAAATCGTAAATATGTCGATACGTGTAAAAACTACACATTTTAACATGAATATGTTTCAAAATTAACAACAAATACTTACTTATATACTCTGTCAACGGCATTCAAGTTTTGTTTTATGTTTGAAGATGAGAGCTTCTTTCTCGTAAGACAGACAGAGAATTAAAGAACATACCTTTTAGATGAATAATAATTGTTAAATTTTTATTTTATATACGAAGAAATTCGGAGTAATATACAAAAACATTAAATAATCCATGAAATTGTTTTATCGTCTTTTATTTCTCACAAAAGTAAGTACCGACCTACCTGCGTTAAGTATCAGAGAGTCATAAATTTAATAATTAAGTTTTTTTCAACACATTTAAAGCTGTTGGAGGCATCAAAAAATGCTAGTTAAAACGCCACAAGCTAGATGTGTTTTTTGCAAGCTAGATGCATATCGAAAAATGCTAGATCTGGCAAGAAAAACACTTAATTGGGAACGCTGGTTGTAAAATTAAATACGATTAAATTAATGAATGCTATATCAATTACTATTCCAACTTTATAAAGTTAAAGTTGCAACAAAAAGTGAAATCGTTAAAATTGTTTTATTATTGAAATGTCTGAACAATAAAGTATAAATAGTAAACCATTGAATAATCCTTGGAGATAACCAAATAAATGTAAGGGAAAATACTATAATCTTTTAGGGCCAATTTTGTTTATCGTGTGCAAAATATTTTCCGTTTATTTGTCATAGACGAAGACGAAGCTCGATATCTAGCAGGCGCACCTGCCATTTACTACCTGCCACGAGTTTTACGTCGATCTTTTCACATTCGAGTATTTTCTGTGAACCTATACTTATAAGAGAGGCGTTTATTACAGTCACAATATTATAGTATATCATAGTGTGTTAAGAGAAAATAAAGACTTTGTGAACAGAAAAGGGTGTAAATAAAAATTTCACAAATCACAATATTTATACTTACAAAATCATATTTTGTTTTATTGAAATATAATATACTTAATTAAGGAGATGAAAAAATTCGCTCTATCCTTAAAGTGTTCTCCATATGAAAATCCTTGACCTTAAATATACTATTTCAAACATTTTTGTAAAATACAATACTGAGACGTGTACCTATTTTTGATCGCATACGAAGACAATCCCCAATTACTCGTTGGGGGTGTATTGGAGCAGATAATGTAGGTTGATTGAAAATAGCGGTAGCGTAGATAGCTGTAAAGTTTATTGTCTGAATACAGAGTTAAAATTGTAGGAGTTAATATAACAGTACAGGGTAATCGCGATGAGCTATCTCAGACCGAGCCACGATCCGGTAGCGATGACTACCAAATTATTTTTAATGATTATACTGATAGAAAATGACGGTTAGTAAGTGTCGAGTGACTAGAAAGTAGTGACTATTTCCACCATCGTCTTTCGCTATATATTATACAACTGAATATTCAATACGTCATAAGAGTCATTGTCTATATAGGTTTCACTTTCATAAATCGTAATAGACATTGTTGATTTAGGTTATGATTGAGAAATCTGCTGACAAATTACTACCCATCGCAACTTCGATTTGTTTTGATAACAAAACATGAACACCGAAGTGTATCACATCTGCAATGCAGACATGGTATGATTTCTACAACTCTAATGACTATTATGATAACTAAATTGTATTTTTCTTTTAAATACATTATTAGTTCTTAATATTATATTGATGGGTAAAGAAACGTCCTCATCTATGACAATGACTTCTTTATGATATTGTATTTATCGTTGTTACACGTGTAAATTAATCTACAAATTATCTTGATTTAACTTATTCTGAGATCATGATCGTTTCGATCATTTCAATGCAGGAAATAAATCTTGGTTAAGGAATTAATAATCTTTTCATTTCTTAGTCATCGTATTAAATAGGTTTTTCGAAAACTTGTTAGTAGGTATAATATACTTTTATATTTTTTAATTAAAATTATTTTTCATTTAATGCATAAAACAAAGTAATAATGTATAATGTATGAGATTCTAATTAATTAAAATAATATGAATAAACTACCTAAATCGCATAGTAAAATAAAAGTATCTTAATTAATATTAATTTTTTTATTTTTTTTTAATTTAATTTTAATATTAATTAATTTGTGTTGAGTATTCTTGAATATGCCAGCATTATTTGGAGTCCTAATAGGTTCATGCACACAATTAAGCTGGATCGAGTCCACAATAGATTTCTTAGATTTCTCTACTTAAGAACATACGGGTTCTTTCCTTATGATAATGACAATAAAATGAATTTCCCGACTCGTTTTCTTCTGGGTATGCTATCAATGCAATCCCTGTCTACCCGAAGAGTGATTGTTCTTTTAAAGCATTTCTTTTTACTTCTTCGTGGGTTCATTTACAATCCGCATATACTGGCAAATATTAATTTTCATGTTCCCACCAATATCACTCGCAGCTCCACGGTCTTCAAGATACCTCGTCGCAGGACAGATGTTATGTTTCATGATGCTGTGTATCGTGCAATTAGCTTATTTGATGGCACCATAAAGGTTGATTTGTTTTTTATTAATTATATAATGTTTGTAGACGTTTTAAATAGGATAAATTTATAATTGTATATATTATCATATTTCTTTAATATTTACACATGCTGTCTTTTCCACTTTCTTGTCATATTAGTTGTTATTTGTAATTAAGATATTTTATATATTTGTATGTATTATGTATTATGGCGCATTGGCCAAAAGCTGTAATGCCGTAATACTCTTTTTTATAAATAAATAAATAAATAATATGTTTAGTATTTTTGGTAAATAGTATTTTAAAACTACAGAAAATAAAAAAAAATACTTCCCGATCCTAACTCTAGTAAACTAAACCTAACTAACGTTTTGAAAAGTATATTAAGGTTTGCTAGTGCAATTTCTTTGTAAATTTTAATAATTAGAGCCTTAAAAAATCTAAATGATAATTTGCTTTGGCAGTCTAAAAAGAAAAAGGCATCTCTTTCTCCGTATAAATAAATTTATATCTGAGGATTTGACCTTTCATAAATGAAATCGTGATTATTATTCAGAGCACAGAGTTGAAACGCACAGCCAAATGTGTTTTATAGCCTAATATTGTGATTATGATTACTCTCCACAAATAAACCCCGCGTATTTATGTCTAATAATGAAACGCCTATCTGCGGAGTCGTTTTTAGACAAAGATACACAAA
Source organism: Rhyacophila brunnea (assembly GCF_057557595.1). Classification (NCBI taxonomy): domain Eukaryota; kingdom Metazoa; phylum Arthropoda; class Insecta; order Trichoptera; family Rhyacophilidae; genus Rhyacophila; species Rhyacophila brunnea. Next base: position 29,898,908 of record NW_028233350.1, read on the forward strand.
GAATACTTTTGCATGAATGAATGAGAAGATCGTGTATTTTGTATTGTTAGTAGACAATTTACCGTCAGGACGGCAGGATAGCTACGGGTACATTACCTGCCGCATTAAGACGTTAGTTCAAATGTCACTCACTCCAGCTCCCTTTCTTATAAGTATGTTCCTAACGATTTTTTTAAATGCTATCATCATCAGCCAGGGTCAATCCACTGCTGGGTGAAGGCCTCCTCTAGATATCTTCACTCTTCTTGGTCTTTGCACTTTTTACTACACTGATACGCCTCTTTGCCTGATTACCTCGCATAAAATTAGATCAAGTGATATTCATTTTTTATTAATACGTATCTAGTAATAAATAAATAAATAGATACTATATGTAAAAAAATATATTTTTACAATATATTACACCATTGTAATCCTAGAGACGGAGTGCAAAGTTATGAAATACCAATTCTACGTCCATAGAACTTTATATAATATATTATATACTAAATAATCTAAAATCAATAAGTCATATGTGTACTTGATATTTAATAAAAAAAATCAGAAGGATAAATAATAATTAATTAACGAAAAATGTGATTTTCGCCAAAGAGGCTTTATTTTAAATAAATATAAAACTACAATATCATTATGTTGATACTCTAACTGATTAAATCAATTTTCAATTTATCGTTGGTACCACGTGAATTTATAACAACTATTATTGAAATATTACGAATTTATGTGGGATTTTTCATGAAAATTTAATAGAAAATGTAATTAGTGGGTAAATATTATATTACGCTTGTGCGGTAAATAGATTCAAAACTTATTAAATTATATTTTGTAACGAATTATCTATTCATCTACTTCAAATTTAATAAACATTAATTTTATAAATAAAAACTAATTTAAATTGCCACATTGATTAAATATATATTATATCGTAGGAATTCACTGAAAACTCACTCATTATGTTACAGTGGTGGGGAAGAAATTAGTCTCACACATATGTGAATGCGGATAAATTCAAATTACTGAGCAAATGTCATCGAGAACTGCACTCTGTATTTTTACCATTAATAGAGGTCATACCAATGGCAATTTGGGCCCGGGATTCTGTGTTGGTGTTTGTATTTCATTCATTTTCTATCTTTTATATTCGCTCGCCATACTAATGGATGAATACGAAACCATTTATTTTGCATAAAAACATATTTATAATATTTTTAAGATTATATAAGATTTTTATACCCTTATACATACTGTGTGCAATGATCACTATTTCATCTTACATACAATATTGGAGCGAGTCCGTTGGAAATGGTATGTATCAACTATGGAAGATACCCATACTCCTAAGAGGCTCCTACTCGATCAGAAACGTGAAAATTATCGGAAAATCTGGACTTAGGTAGTTGGAGTATGTAGAAAGAAATATAGCACCACTAAGTTAAGATAGTAGAGAGATATTTGCGGTTGATACAAGGCAGTGGAGACATTTCTTGGATGTGGCGAATACCCACAGTGGATGGGTCGATGGATGTAGTGCTGATGATGATAAATATTCTCAAACAAGAAAAAATATAAAACAATACTATTTTGTGGTAAATTTTAAACGGTAGAGCAATAACTTCAGTTTTTGCATGTATATGTACGCATCTCTCTAATAATAGTTTTTACGCTGTGCATACGAAATGTACAAAGTCGAGAATTTTTAATGTAAATATTTATATACAATATAGCCAAGGCAAGAAACGTCTTAAATTCATTGTTAATTTTATATTATAATGCGTAGTGTTGCAATCACACGTCTTGAATAAAAATAGAATATTACGCTTCGTTGTAAAGGAGAGTTCCTGTAATATTTATAAAAAAAAATCTGATAAAAAAACAGTAGAATAAATAAATATAAAACACAATACATTTGTCCAAAATATCAACGTACAAAGCTCAAGATTCTCGATATTTGAGTTTCAATATTTAAAAAAAATAAAAAATATGATGTACACTGGTACGACCGCAGCACACCACTCCGAGTAGAAGTGTCTACGGATACCATCCGAAGGTACAAATACTCTGCGTCTTTTCCTCATCCTGCACGGATAGGTAAACCTAGGCTGGCACTGCAGATATAATATGGAAAAAGTCGCAAAACGTAATGCTGGAACGCGAGGAAATAGTAATCTTTCACTTGCCTTATGCTCAGATTAAAGATAGTGATATAAGAATTATTATACCCATGTAAAAAAATCTAAAAACTAAAAAAAACAGAAAATCCTGAATACTGTGTATCAATATTATATATTGCCTTATTAAGGCTATACCTCAGTTGAGGCATGGTCTAAAAAGATCGTGGTTAGGCGATGCGCGTATTGCGGGTCGCGGGTGCAAATGACGCATGCCGACTGAAATATAATTTGTCATATAAATCCAACATGCGTCCATTCAATGTTCTGTTTATTGTTATTTCAATTCGTGACACTCAGTATGCGGGTACACTAAGCGCTTAACGTCAGCGGACAGCAGAGCCAGTCCAAAAAACAAAAATTTTCTTTCTTAACTTTTTTCTTTAAGCACTACGGTGCATGGTTGCAGCATCAGTCTTGTGCGGCTCCGTCTCGGGACGGAATGAGCACTTAAAATCATTTATTTCAGACACGTTTAAAGCGTCATAGAAAGCGGCCGTGCATATCCACGGCTGTGCATATATGACGGGTGGTGGTGGGCACTTGAACGTATGTTCTATTAGTAATAATAATAATATATTAATTGACATGTTCTCTTTTTAAAGTAAATGGGTAACGTTTTTAGTCATCTTTACACGATTTAAGAATTAATACCGCCCTCGCCACCACGAAACAAATTGACGTATTGACATCTCGACGTTCGTTCTCAGACTGCCATCGAGTCCAAAATTTCATCACGCCTATAGTTGAAAATTATTTTCCGTTTCACTGAAGTATCGCCTTAAGCGAAAGAGAAATAATTATTACTGATAGTGAAGGGTTATTTTTATCTTTTATCTTATATTATGATTTTTCTCTAAAAATGTTCTTTATGTAGTTTTATTCTTTAAAAAAACGATATGCTTTATTGCCACTCCAATGTCAATTTATTACAAATATTATAGCACTGACATGACATCCTTTTATATTTGCCAAGTAGCTTACAACCCCCCTACACCATATCCATAAATAGTCATTTTTAATGTTGAATAAAATTCAATAAAATTGTATTCTTGTTATTTTATATTCTCTTTACTAGTTGTTTACTTTTGATAACTGTCAAACAGTATACATACTTTTCTATATCGAGTTTGCTTCTACTTTTGAATAGGAAAACTTTGAATTTGGTTTAACTTCACTAGTCGCTGTTTGTTTACTGTCAAACATTATACGTTTTTAGTTTATTGAAGACTGACTATTTTTGGATATATTTCTCGTTGCATCTTATTAATTTTATACTGAAATTGTTTATATTTCTGCTTTCAACAGAATTCTTTGATTTCCTATCGAGATAATAAAAATTTAGCGGGTACCTATTTATTATTTTGTCTAGTATTTTAGAAGTTATACTTCTTTCGGCGCATTTGGAAAATCAGATCAGAGTGCATTTTTGGCGTGTGACATGTAACACATAATTTATTTTCTCACACGAAAAGAATGCACTCGATTGGATTAGAACCACCGATTGTTCGATTATCAGCCGAACGCACTACCTTTACGCCACAGTATGATACTTCAATATAATAAATTATGGTTTAGAATTGTTCTGTTGCCTAGGCAGCGAATTTATTATTGTCGGCCATTTGCAATTCCTTACGTAAACAAACTATTAAACGTCAGAATGACAGTTGGTACTTTAAAAATGAAAACAACGAGAAACCATTATATAATTTAGCAATATAAGTTAAAGTGTATAGAAATGAACCAACGGCGTTCTAATAAGCGGTCCCTTTTCTTGAGTGTATAATTTAATAAGATAATTAAGAGCTAGTCAAAGAATCTAGTTTATCACAAGTTTTGTTTTTATTTTGTTGCGCCAAGGAAGTATAACTTCTAACGCGCGTACATACCGATTTTTTTTATAATTTACAGTACAATAGTAATTGTAAACTTATATTGTTAATTCATGAACTTTGTATCCAAATGTTTAGCAGCAATTTCACAGTTCAAAGTTTATATGGCTCCGCTCATTAAGCTGGGTATTTTCGTATGATTGCGAAACGTTTTTTTATTGATCAGATAGCGTGGCGAGAACTGTACGCCCAGTTGTGAGCTGGAAGATGAAGTAAATAGTTTCTCGCATAAAACTCTCGTTGGCTGCGAGAAAAAGAGTCCAGAGAAAAGAGATAAAGATTGTCGGCAGAACGGAAGTTATTACTCTAGCGGTGAGATTTAAGTACGGTCGAAAGAATAGTCAGACTTATTATTCCAAATAAAGAAGACTCTGGCGAAAATAGAGCATTGCAGTTGTTCGTGTTTTGCCAGGGATAATTAAAAAAAATAATTTCCGAGCTCCTATCTTATTGCCATTGCAATTATATTTAATATAGATAGCTTTAAAATATCCCAGATATATACCCACTAGAAAAAATCATATTTGAAAAAAATACGAAACTGGACATATATTATGTTATACGGGAATTGAACCCGTATAACCATTGGTGTCGCGCCAATCGGCGCATTAACCAATTATTATACTTGCCTCCTACCTAATTACGGCCATTTCAACTAGTAGTCATATATGAAATGCTTATCAAATTGCGTTATTATTGACTATCGGTTTTTGTGTATTAAATCAAGGAATATTAATAACCTTATTACTAACCGACGCCCAGGCTCTCGCCAAATATTTTATTTATAACATCTACTTACTAACAATTTTTAAAAAAACCATTTCTTTTATTCAATGAATAATTCACAAGATTTCGAGAATGTAACATTCCATATCTACATATATCTGAGATGTTTTCAAGTTAAATATGTTCAAAATATGGAATTTTACATTCTCAAAATCTTGTGAGTTATTCATTGAATAAAAGAAATGGTTTATCAATTATATTTGTCGATAAAAATCTGATATTGTATAAGATAAAAAATAATATTCGTTTCGATATAAAAACAGGTTAATATGTTTAATGCAAAACTACAATGCAAAAGTTAATTTCAATGAATGCGTCTAGAACTTTGAAATATATTGTTCTGAGATACAATATAAAAATTGATTGAATGCATTTATTTTATTGCAAACACCATTTGTCGCTGTTAATAATTACCCTCGTATTATTAGAATGACGAAAAATAATAATTTTTGTTGGCTATTTGTGGTCATTATAATATTAATGCAAGTGCAGACGTATAATATTATTGTTATGCGTATTTATAAATTTAAGCCTGGAACGTGCTTTATATAATTACAATCATTGATTAGTGCTTATAATAATTTCACATCACTATGTTTGAGATTTTTTTTAGAAAAGTCTGCCTTGTAAATTAAAAGTATACGGATATTATGGATACTGTTCATAAATATCGACGGCCTCAAGTACACGGATTGGGAGATATATTTTATTAATAGTGGCAAAATATACGTTTGATACGTATATTATATAACTACCTTAGTCCTAATATTTGCATTTACAATTTTCTGTGTCTATATGCAAATATCGTTTTCAATTTTAGGCGAACAACGTGCATATTATATAAGCATTTTCAAAATACATTCTAGAATTACATACAAAAAAATATATTTACATATTCTATAACGCAGTCATTTGTATTCGCGATTATTTTTACTAGCCTTGTAAAGTTCTATAAAAAAATAGTCTGTTTTGAAGGTACATCGTCGATATTACTCATTTACATCATATTGAGATGTCTCCATCAGTTCAGGGAAAGGAAATATTTATTGGCCATGACAACGGAATCCATGCAGCTGTGCCATAAAGTTCATCATTAAGAGAATCTACATATTATCTAAGTGTATACGATTTCAATGTGTCAATAATTTCAATTGGATTAGTTTTATAGGTGGGGTAAATTTGTTGAGCTTGTCTTTGTCATTGTCATTACATACCAATATATGAAATGGAAGGGTTAAACGTTGATGGTTATTTTTAGCTATAAGTCTCACCTTCCTTCTTCATCTTGATGATTATAAACGGTGGTAAAGAGATTCATGAAGATTTCCTGAACAGCGGAAGCAACGTCTGGTACGGATTCATCGTCTTCTCTCAGCATCTGCTTAGTCTGAAGGCAAACTCTCTGCAGCATGAGGGCGTCTTTGTATAATTGTGAATCGAGCTCGTTATACTTGCAAGCGTTGTCGAACATCAAAACAAAATCGGTGGCCAACTCCTTTACCGATGAATAAATCCCCGACTTCAGCTTCTGAGCGATCCGTTCCATGTCGATGGGACTTTTGATCAGCTCATAGTAATCGGGGTACTCGAGTTTGTTGGGCAGGTTCATAAATATTAGAGCTAGCTGTCTATTTTTAGGGTCCCTGTAATCTAGTATGGCATCGTAGAGTCCTCAACTTCTGCTCAATGGGAGCCAGCTGTTTGGGTTTGGACTTGATGATCTTAAGAGGAGTCTTTCTCTCGGTAGCGTTGGCTAAGACTCTTGTGCCGGCAGCATTTGGAGTATATTAATTATTCCCGTGACGCATCTCTTTGTGGCTACACCCGTCACCAAAAATTAACTAGATTCTTTGCTAGAACTTGTGTGTTTGTGATTGTGTATGTATAACATCTTTGATAGTGAACAACTAATTATACTGACGCGGATAATAATTCGATGATGCTGGATGCGGCGTTGAAAACCTAACAGAGAAAGTGGGACAATTTCACCGAAGGCAGACATATTTACTTGTTTTCCTTAATTTACCAGTGCGATTGGAGATTAATGCACTGATTTCTAATCTCTACACCTGTATTTTTTTGGCTGGGCACGGTGGTTTTGCTGGAAGGCTTTATGAGCTTTGGTCTATCGGGCCGTCTATTTTGATCACCAATTTAATTGCATTTCAAAAAAAAATGCGATGTCATATTGCTAACATAAAGTACTATTTACTTACACTATTTAGCCGTGTTATATCAACTCTTTTTTATATTCTCAGTGTAATTGACTTTCATAGAATTATTAACTTAACTCAATTAAAGGATACTGAAGTATTCAGTGTCATTTAATTGAGCCTTTTAATTGCTTTAATTGCTTTAAGAGCTTTAATTCTGCCCACGGTGGCCGCGCGGCTTAAGCATTTGACTATAACGCCATGGGTCCCAGGTTCGAATCCTGAGTCAGGCAACTACACATATTGTTTTTCAATTTGTGTGTGTCAGGGTATGGACCTAATAGGTTGAGCAAGTGGCTGACATCCATTACTCGTAAAATACAAAATCTGTCAATACAAACCTCTACTATGTGGAGGCCCATGTGATCCTATTAGGATCGTACATGGTCGAAAGAAGAAAAAACAAGAAGAATTCAGTAACTTCTTCTGATTTTTCTTATATTGATAGTCATAAAATACTGTTAATGTTTCACATCCTCGTGATACTAAATATAACTAGGCTATATAATAATTAAAACTAGGCTTATGATGCGGGGTGGTTTAGTTTGAAGGGGTCTCCGTTTGTATTGCGTGTTTCTGATCCAGTTGTACCAGTTTACAATTTCGATTTTCGGAAGAATGTCACCTTTGAGTTTAGGTAAAAGCCAGGTTTTACAACCGTACAAGAGTGGGCAGGTATCAACCAACGATAAATAATTTTAGCCTTTGGCAGAGTACAGCGTCGATAGTTATGTAGATATGACTAACTTAAACGCACACCTCACCATGCTTAAGAGGATACCAAGTTTAGTCTCCTCGAAATACTATCATCGATGGCAGTCAAGGTGTAAAGATAACAAAATATTATCATGCTGATTATAATATAAGCACATATTTAATACAATACTATCACAGCAATGTACTGCATAAATTTTATTTAATAATATCTTTGTTCATTTCGGTAGATTTTGCTTCTATATAAGTAAGTATTCTGAAAGAAAATTTGTAAAGATCCTAGATTTAAAAAGAGTAGACAGTGTTTTAAATTTATAACAACGAGATCTTCTGCTTGATTTATGTAGGTTAATTACGCGAAAAAGATAAAAGACTGCTTGATAATTAAATATTCGCTATAACGTATTAATAAAATGACACAACAATGTAGTCTTCAGGAAACAATGTTTAAAGAACAGTTGAAAAAATACATGTTTTCAAGTAATTAACCTAGAGATATGATGATCAAAAAAAAACACAAAGTTGTGAGTTATCTAAGCTAAGAAAAATCATTCCTTTTACTATAACTTCAAACCAAAAAATAAAATAAAATTGTCGTAGATGAGTGATAACTAAAAACGACATTATAAAATCTCTTCTCTTATGCGTCAATTATTGAGCTACTTTACGAGCTGCTTGTTGGCAAATATTTCCAATCTGTCTGTAAAGTCGCCCAGTGTCATCATCGAACAAGCTAACAAGCAGATTGTAAACAATCTACCGAGAAAAGTTGAAAGCCGGTCAACTTTACACGCTACACGCCGGCGTGTGGGCCTACTGCGTCTGCGCAGTAGAGCGTAGTAGAGACCTCCCGGTAAAAAAACGAACTACGTTATGTCAAAATAGTCGCTGGCTTGTGGCTTTTCAGCGAATGGAAAGTTTTGTATGTCATCATCACAATCGCAGTAGTTGAATCGCCCGCTTTTAAATTCGCCAACAAATAGCTCGTAAAGTAGATCAATGTAATTGACGCATTAAACAGCTGTTAATCTTGTGATAATTTTGTAATACTTATAATTAATAACTTCAGCAGTTTCCTAAATTTGCTTGTCATTGACTATTATTATAAAAGTTTTTGTTATTGTATTTATGTTATTGTTATTGTGTTTATGTTATTGTATTTTATATTATTATAAAAGTCTTAAAAATTATGAAGCTTAGCTAACCTAACCTAACATTAGGATTGATTTATTTATTAAATTAAATGATTCGTACGAACAATAAATTGTTCATAGAACATGTTAATAGAACATTTTTCGTCTAAAAAGCTACTATTTCAAAAAATTTACCAACAAAATTTTGCTTTAGCTCCTCTCACTATTACTCACAACAGTTTGTATCATAGATATTTACAGGGTATACTTGTTAATTAATTATTGTAATAATTATTTTATAAACAGTAAGGGCGGCACTATATTATCTTAAAGTCTTCTGAAGTCAAGGATCCAGTATTAAAAACCACCATTTAGTACAGTTTCCCTACAATTGGTTCAATAATCATATCATTACTTGCATTAAGCCTTTGGACAAATCTTGGCATAATTTCTGACTCTTCGTTATCTTTTCACTCGCACATAACTTCTACAAAAGCTCGATGTATGAAATACTATGTTTCTGACGTATTTCAAAATTGTGTATGTTAAATAGTAAAGAGTGATGAATTAAATGGTCATTTTCTCTAAGTTATATTGTTCATATTTTTCAGTGATACATATTTTTGATGGTTTTTAAACAATGTTGTTTATTAATTTTATGATAATTGAGTCAATTAAATTGACAGCTGTTTTGAGCTATGCACCGATCTTCAGAACGATACTAATTTAGTGTCGTTTTGAAGATCGGTTCAAAGCCAGTATAATTAACGGAAAACTTTGTTTCGAAACACCATTTTCCCCCAAAACAACATAAAATATATCCGAATTCTAGCATTTTTTAACAAAATAATTTCTGAAGCAAGTAATCGAGTGGGATTCCCAGATTTAAAACACTAGTACCAACATCACAATATTTTAGATGAAATTTCGTAGAAGATTGTATTGTATTTTACTTGGTCATATATTATACGATTTCTAAAATCATATATATATAATATATATTATCACAAAGTGTCTTTGCTCTCATATGTAAAGTATTTCATATTACACAGCATTAGTATGGTATGTAAGAAATACATTTGGGAAAACGAAGATAAACGACGACACTTTTTCCTGCTCTTAATCTAAAGCCCAAAATTTCAGCACGAAAAAGTGAAAATAATAAATGTGTCTGAAGTGTTGTATATTTCTGAATAATGTTTTCATAAATTTGTTGTGCACTCAAGTGCAAACCGCGAGGCAATAAACGGTAATATGCAAATAAAGAAATCTGTTTTTGTCATCTCGCTGATGATTTTAGAGCAATTTGAATAATGCTATACAATTTTGATCTTGTATTAATTCAGAAACTGGTGATAGCCCTTTAATAACAACACTGTGAATTTCAATCCATGATAATATGCATGATAATATTACAGATAATTTATTTATTAAACTTTGTAAAGTTTTTAAATCTTAAAGACCTTATTATGAGTACCTATAATTAAAAATTAGCATATGTATTTTTTCAATAATCAATAACGTATATAAATGAATACGTGTATTAAATAAGGATCTAAGTACCAAAAACTAGTATTGCCTGTAGATACAAAATACCGAGTCATTGCAGTAAAATTTCATGAAGCAGACCTTTTGAAAAATGTAGTTTTACAGTGTGAAGCAATCACGGCAGCTTCTATAATTTCAGGTATTAAGAACTCGAAGTGTCAACACACCATCGTCAGCTATTTTATATTGAATGCCGTTGACCACTGCAGAGCTACTTACACCATTATAAATAAAACACGCCAACGGACTTACAATGTCGACAGGTTTAATTATTTTGCTGTATTTTTTTGACTTGCTTTAGGCACTTGGACTAAATTTGAAGTTATTGGCGTTGGTATGTAGAACATTTTTCTATAAAAATGTCAGTTTTTATTTTTTTGGTACTTAGCGCCTTAATTAATACACGTATTCAAATTATTATATGTTTTAAAATTTCTATGTTATCAACGATATGAATTAGAAGAATAAAAAATATGTTAAGGAACGTAAAATGAGGTAATTAAATAACTATATAAATTATGTTAATCATATTGAATATTAAATCTTCTTATACGCATGGTGAGCATTAAAACATAATATGTTATATATTCGATTATTAAATTATACAATAAAAAGATGTGCATTTCTCACAAATTGAGTAGGTAGAAAATATTACCCAATAAAAACCAATACCAAACTAATACCAAAAAGGTCAATAATAATATAAACAAAACAAACAGATACGTTCTTATATACAATAATATAAATCACTAATATTATTATGGGTTATTCTGTCATCCTTAATAATAATTAGTTTTATTTAACGTATGTATATTATGCTTTTTATTTTCTTTTTTCAAAACCTCTAAGCCCGCCACTGTGCAGGTAAAGCTGAAAAGGGGTTACTTAGGCTATTGTTAAATTAATTACCTGCAAGTCATTCTTTAGTGCCGCTCTTGGATATAAGCATATTGTATTAGTGTTGCGGCCCTAAAATAAGCTGCGTATTCAGATATCCAGCATATTTTACAGTGCATAAAATAACATATTTTATCAACCGCAGCAACGAATTCGATAACGAATTTTCAAAAAATATTAAAATGTGTTCAATTTTCTTGTAATATAAAACCTTGGACAGACAAATGCAATAACGGTATCTAAACATATGACATGATTAACGATTAGTTCATGGAAAATTTGTCAGCAAAAAAATATAATTTCTACAAACAAACTGTCAACAATAAATTATTATATCATTCTTTTCTCTTATTTTATTTACAGCCCATAAGCAGTATCTTTGCTAATTAATAATAAGTAAATTAACTACATTATTTATTGTTTGCAGTTTTTATTTTTTTTAAATTAACTTCCACTATTGATGAGACAAGGCCTCCGTGTCCCCTAATATTTGGATCTACCCATGGTAGAATTTTGTTACAAAAGGGAAATTGTTTATTAATTCAACATATTATTCTATTTAGGGATATTTCCAGTAAACTAATTACCTACTTTATTGTTTTTGTATATCGTCACATCAATACTACAGCTAGATAACTCTGATTTGATCATTGTTAGGAAAATTAAATTTGAACTTTACTTGATTAACATAAATCTAGGCTATAATGATTTTTTTCTTTTATTTTCTTAACTGTCAATTCATGATGGAACAGTACTTATTCAAGATCAGAGTCGCTTTGGATTTTGTTTGATAAATATTGTTTTTAAAAAATGTATTCAATTGAAAATGTACCTCTGAGGTGGATGAAACCGGTTCTAATTTATTGAATAAAAGTGGAATAAGTACTACAAAAAATGCGTTTTATTAAATTAAACCACAATGCTATAATTATTATTTAAAATAAAAATGGAAAATTGTACTTGTCTAATTGGGAGCAATTAAGTAATGTTCAATTGCATGAAAAAATATTGTAGATATATTATTTTATTTATTTAATGCATCTATGGTTTTAAGGTCATGTATCTAATATTTTCAAATACAAAATTAATACAGTTCCCATTAACTTATGACTTACCTGATTTTATCATTTTGTAGAGAAGGAATAATCATATTCAATAGCTATCTCGAAAACAGTGAAAATCGATTATGCATTTTCGTTAATTATTATTCTAATAATCGTTACTGATAAAAATATAACGCTAAGGTGATCAAGTATTTTGGCTGCGAAATATATACTAAGGCAATGTAATGATATATTGTATAATGAATTTTGTTTGGTAAATTTATCATTGAGTTACCCGTCATTAAAATATCATCAACAAAACTAATTGTTATCTATATTATTCCCACTAAAAAGAGAGAAAAACTATATTATATAGTTAAATAGTCTCCTTTTCATTTTTTAATTTAAATCATGTTTAAATTTATAAGTATTTTTTCGTCCTCGAAAAATAAGTTTATAATATAAAAGAGATTTTATAAATTGTCACACTCAGAACGGCCATAAAGTTTCTTATTTAGGCTTAAAGAGTCTTCAAAGCCTGTTTAATTTTAGTGACTACAAAAAAGTGTATTCCGCTGTCAACAGGGTTTTGAAACAATTCGCCTTTAAAAAGATCCTGACCCTACTATGATAATCAAATTGAAGGTATAATTCCATTTCCCATTGAAACTTCTCTTTTTTTTGGAAAACAAACGTAATCTATCCCAGCGCTTTTTTCCAAAATTTAAATTAATAAAAGCTTCAAAAAAGTGTATTGTGCCTTTTACTAAAATGCAAATGACAATATACAAATTTAAAACAACTGGATAAAATAACCTTTCATAGGTATATGACAGGTACTGTGGCTGTTAGATAAATAACAAGGGTTGTTAATAATATCTATTAAAGCGTTTGTAATTTTATTTTGAACTCTTATTTCAGTAAAGGAAACCTGATTATTATATCGGCATATTACAGTGCGTAATAACTGATGTTGTTTTTTTGTCCTTATTAAATTCCAAGAAAACAAAATATTGAGAGTCAGTTTCAGAGTCAAATAAACATCAAACAAATTAATCAGTCGAAAAAAAATGATAACGCAATTTTTTGCCCGTTGGATTATTAGAAGGATGTCACGTTTTCAAAGTAATCCATCGCAAATACGCTACAGTCATAGATGAAGTAACTATTTACTCATAACATTGTGCGATACAGTTTATTTATGAGTACAAAAATACATTAATAAACAAATAAATACTACCTACTCAATGCAGGTTGCTATGTTCATTTCATTTATTTGTAACAAGTTAATATATTTTATCTTGTTAACGGCCCACATGCTCAGCGTAGGTCAAAATGGAGCTTTTATGCTATTTTCAGAGCATAACCCTGGACATTCCTTAAACGTTGTAGATAATATATTTATATAATTTTGAAGCCTTATTATCCTTGATGATGTTGATGACTGCATAAAGTATTTTTATTACATACAATAATATTCTTTTAATCCACTCGCTCTAATGTTTTAGAATATAGTCATATTTCAGTACACGCATGTGCAGTGGTGTTAAGATTTTTTACATTTATTAATTTTTAAACGCATTTATAAAACCATTAGTAAAATGTATGTCGACATTATTACAGTGAAATATTTACGATAAAAAATTATATTGATAATCTCTATGATACCAAAGTTGACAAGAATTAGGCATTTTATTATTCAAAAAATGGACAAGATTTACACATTTAAAGATAATTCTAAAGATACTGATTATAGGTTATGTCTTTGACCATTCAAATGTGATAAACATTCTACGAATAATGTTTGCTTTATAATAATTATTAGCCTAAGAATAAGGTAGAATTTTTTTGAAAAAATATATAAATAGATTATCTACAACGTTTAAGGAATTACCATTTAAAATAGCATGAAATCTCCATTTTGACCTACGCGGCGCACGTCCCCCCTTCCATTTTAGTTTTAATGTTAATTCTTATTATATTAATTTGTGTGTCACGTGTAAAGCTTAAAAATGCAATTAACATTGATTATGTGTGCTGGTTTTTTTCTGCATACCAACACGTAATTGGTAAACGATGAAGCATTTAGCATTGACCGATGCAGTTGGATTTATTATTTACTAAGATTCTATTAGTGTTGGCTGGCGAATCTAATATTTCTCGAATTGATGAATCTTCTATCTGAAAAGGAGGCGCTGTTTACTCACTTCAGATGTTCAAAACAATTTTAAGACTGCATTTAAGTTTTCCAGATTCTCCCTCATCGCTGAGAAACTTTCAGGCAGACGGTTAAACGAGGGAAAACTCTTTAGTTTTAATATTACTTTTGTAGTGTTGTTCGCGACGAGTTGATTTAGTTTAGATGCGCGTTTATATAACGATCATTCACGTTAAAAGAAAATTCTTTCACATTTAAGGAGAACAGCTACACCCTGTACTGTTATAAATTATATTTTATATTAACACATGGCACTTGTCGACATACGAATATGGAGTGTATTGAAATGATATGTTTTAATTTATTAATTAAATTTGGATTTATGACAGACGTACTATAACAATGACCAAAGACTGTAGAAGCAAATGAAGATAAATACATATTACATACATAATTTAAAAAAAATCAGATATTATTTTATTCTACATTATTAATGTAGATGTCAACCTGTTTAATAGTTTTTTTTTTCTATAAACATAGTAAACTAAACTTAAATGACTTATAACCAGCCAAAAAGTACTCACTCGTAAAAAAGAAAGCTTATTATTATTATTTTAATATGCGCTTGTTCCATAAAAAATAAAAAAATTAATCACCTGTCTAATAATACCATGTATCTGACATCAGGCATGTTTGTAAAATTACAACAAAAACTGTATGAGAAGAAGTTTCTGACGAAAGTAATTATTATATTATACTTGAACCGTTCCGTAAATACTATAAACGACATGCTTTAAAAATGCAATAAATTATAAATACGATAAAAAATTAGTGACATTTTATATTTATTTTGTATGTTTTTTCAAGTTTTCATACGAGGTATATGTAAGAGAAGTAAACTGTTAACTACTCAAAGATATTACGTACAACTGGTTACGTAAGCAAATACCCTTTATATGAAAAAGGTGTGCCTTGATGTTATAATTTTTCATTTGGCAGAAAGTATGGATTCCATTTACGTTAGGTTTTGTATTGATGAACTTTGCTTTATAATTAATTAAGTATTTGAAATAGTATATGTACGTGTATCTCACTTTTAGAATTCTGACTGTATTTTTGCCGTTCACTGTATTTGTAAATATAGCATTTTTGAAGTTATACTTCTTTAGGCGCGTTTGTAAAGTCAGATCAGAGTGTATTTTTGGCGTGTGACATGTAAGACATAATTTATTTTTTCACACAAAAAACACACTCGATTGGATTAGAACAACGATTGTTCGGTTATCAGCCGAACGCACAAACATTACGCCACAGAATGATGCTGCAATCGTGACGATGATACAGCATATTATAGTTTAGAATTGTTCCGTTGCTAGGCAGCGAATTTATTATTGTCGGCCATTTGCAATTCCTTACGCAAACAAACTATTAAATATCATAGTGGCAGTTGTTACTTTAATAATAAAAACAACGATAAGTAATTATATAATTTAGTATTATAAGTTAAAGTGTATAGAAATAAACCAACGGCGTTCCAATTAGCGGTCTTTTTTCTTGAGTGTGTAATTTAACAAGATAATTAAGAGCTAGTCGAAGAATCTAGTTTATCACAAGTTTTGTTTTGTTACGCCAAAGAAGTATAACTTCTAACGCGCGTATATAAGTACACACACCGATTTTTTTAATTTAGTTTAAATTACATTTTGTAAACGTCTATATAGTAAATAATATTATTTGATTTTGTGAAAGTAACTTAACAAAGGTATAGAAAAAATTCAATTCAGAAAGCATAATATTAAATAGTGTTTTTGTAACCTAACTAAGTGATATTTTAACGATAATAGTTACGAGTTTAAAGCATTTCTCGAGATATTTTATTTGTGAGGTTTACTATTTTCCATTATTGATTGGATTTATTATCGGGCCATGTGGTCCAGTATCAAAATAATTGGTCTATTAAAATTATTATTGATCGTAATAATTCACAATTGGTGTATAGTAGCATAGTAGGTAACTAAGTATATTTCGGTAGCGCTTAGAAACTTTGCGATAAATTCGCAATTTTCACATTTAACCGTCTGGCTAGTCTAAGAAACAAAGGCGTTAAATTTCCATTTTATTCAACGTGTTTGGTTAAGTTATTGCAATAATCTTGTACACCTAAATCATAAGATATCTGTTCATAAATCTTAACCCGAGAAGTAAATTAGTAAAATGATTTAATGATATATTTTCTTTGGTTACATCAAAAATTAAATTATCTTATTTAAATTCTGATGGATTTAGATTTGTACTCTCACCAAAAAGTAAATACACACTGACAATGAATACAATAATTAATTCTGACCAGGGCTCAAAATGGACCGGAGCGCACCGGAGCGCCGTTCCGGTTCATGAAATCTCCAAAATTATCGCTCCGTCTCGTAGAAAAAATAACTTGACCATCTGAACTAGATAGGTCATGTGACAAAAATTAAAACTTGTTTTTATAAAATACTAGCTGAAGTACCCGGCTTCGCACAGGGTCGCTTCGTGGTTATATTTATCTTAGATATTTGAAAAATAATAAGAGGTAATTATTTTTTTAATATTAAAATATCTGTGTAATACAATATGGCAATATGAAAGTAATTCTAATAGGAGTAACGGTCAAACATAAGAACACTAAATTAAAATCGAATCCAAAATATTAAAACGTTATTAATGTTATTAATATGTAGTAAAAAAAAAATCAAAATTGGATGGAACAAACAAACAACAAACTTTGTATTTTATATAATAATAATTTAGAAACCTTTGCAGGTGTGCGCACACCAACTGACAAAAGTTTCATCGCAATCGGATGATTGGTATAGGAACGCATACGAATAGTAGAAGAAGATGATTTTCTAATTCAGAAATCTTCGTGGGCATGCACATGACAACTCACCAAAGTTTCATTGCAGTCGAATTAATGGAATAGGAACACATACGAATAGGAGAAGAAGAAGATGGTTGTACTAATTCAAAAACCTTTGCGGGCGTGCGCACAACAACTGGTCAAAATTTCATCACAATCGGATGAATGGCATAAGAACGCATACAAATAGAAGAAGAAAAAGATGATCGTACTAATTCAGAAACCTTTGCGGCCAAGGGCACAACACTTGATAGAAATGTCATTGCAATCGGATGAATGGTATAGGAACACATACGAATAGAAGTAGAAGATGATTTTCTAATTCAGAAATCTTCGTGGGCATGCGCACGACAACTCACCAAAGTTTCATTGCAATCGGATGAATGGTGTAAGTACGCATTCGAATAGAAGAAGAAGATGATGGTTGTACTAATTCAGAAACCTTTGCAGGCGTGCGCACGACAACTCACCAAAGTTTCATTGCAATCGGATGAATGGTATAGGAACGCATACGAATAGAAGAAGAAGAAGATGGTTGTACTAATTCAGAAACCTTCGCGGGCTTGCGCACAACAACTGGTCAAAATTTCATCGCAGTTGGATGAATGGTATAAGTACGCATAGAATAGAAGAAGATAGAATAGAAGAAAAAGAAAATGGTTGTATCAATTTAGATTGCGGGCGTAAACACAACACTTGATCAAATTTTCATTGCAATTGGATGAATGGTATAGGAACGCATACGAATAGAAGAAGAAGAAGATGGTTGTACTAATTCAGAACCTTTCGCGGGCGTGCTCACAACAATTTTTCAAGATTTCATCGCAATCGGATGAATGGTATAAGAACGCATACAAATAGAAGAAGATAGAATAGAAGAAAAAGAAAATAGTTGTATCAATTCAGAAACCTTTGCGGCGTGAGCACAACACTTGATCAAAATTTCATTGCAATCGAATGAATGGTATAGGAACGCATACGAATAGAAGAAGATAGAATAGAAGAAGAAGATGGTTGTACTAATTCAGAAACCTTCCCGGGCTTGCGCACAACAACTGGTCAAAATTTCATCGCAGTTGGATGAATGGTATAAGAACGCATACGAATAGAAGAAGATAGAATAGAAGAAAAAAAAAATGGTTGTATCAATTCAGATTGCGGGCGTAAACACAACACTTGATCAAATTTTCATTGCAATCGGATGAATGGTATAGGAACGCATACGAATAGAAGAAGAAGAAGATGGTTGTACTAATTCAGAACCTTTCGCGGGCGTGCTCACAACAATTGTTCAAGATTTCATCGCAATCGGATGAATGGTATAAGAACGCATACAAATAGAAGAAGATAGAATAGAAGAAAAAGAAAATAGTTGTATCAATTCAGAAACCTTTGCGGCGTGAGCACAACACTTGATCAAAATTTCATTGCAATCGGATGAATGGTATAGGAACGCATACGAATAGAAGAAGATATAATAGAAGAAGAAGATGGTTGTACTAATTCAGAAACCTTTGCGGGTGTTGGCACAATTACTGACGAAAATTTCATTGCAATTGGATGAATGGTATAAGGACCATACGAATAAAAGAAGATAGAATGAAGAAGAAGAAGAAGATGGTTGTAAAATTCAGAAACCTCGCGGGTGTTGGCACAATTACTGACGAAAATTTTATTGCAATCGGATGAATGGAATTAGAACGCATACGAATAGAAGAAGAAGAAGAAGATGGTTGTACTAATTCAAAAACCATTGCGGGTGTTACCACAACAACTGACGAAGTTTCATTGCAATCGGATGAATGGTATAGGGACCATACGAATAAAAGAAGATAGAATGAAGAAAAAGAAGAAGAAGAAGATGGTTGTACCATTTCAGAAACCTTTGCGGGTGTTAACACAACAACTGACGAAGGTGTCATGTTATTTTATAACATAACACACTAAGTCAAGGAAGTCTTTACGAGGGCAACACTACGCAAAAGTACGACCGGATCGCGCCTGCGCACGGAATAGTTTGTACGGAGTTCGTGACACTATTTCCGGCGCTATAGGAGATAGCGGGCTTTTTACACGAAGGCGAAGCAGGAGTCTCTCTCTCAATCTTGATCGTTCGAAGGAAGCAGACGTCTTGGCCAGTTCCGAGCCTCGGACCCTGGGCACAGGGCTTTCGATTTCCTGACGTTTTGGAGACGTGGACGATGGTCATCCGAAGGACGTCCCCCCACGCCAGGAGATCGGAGGTACTCCACGGTCCCCACACGGTTGAAGACGCACTCCTCGATTCCGTCCTGGAAGGAATCGAGGGCAGCGAAAAGGCTGGAGAGCCTTTTGTATAATTGGTATTTATTGTTCATTTATGTTACGGTCCACCGAAGTAGTCTTTGTTTCGAATTAGCTTTTGGGTTTTTGTTCTTATTTATTTAAATATTGTATCGCATTAGGTGCTCGTGATTCACTTAAGTAATTATACATTTTTATACACTGTAGCCCGCAAGTTATCTTATTTATTAATATACAATTGTTGAAATTTCTCTACTTGCTTTTCATTTAATTTTCCTTATCACTATTGTCTCTATGCATCATCATAGAGTGGCGCTCAATCCGAGATATTTATATTTATTCCATATTCATTATGCCTTTTATTAATCTAGGAACCTACACATAAAGTCATTATATGATATTGGCGCCCCACGTGGGGCGCCAATATCATATAATTATGTGTGGGGGTAAGGATGGGATATGGGATAAGCATGAGACTCGGGGAAATAGGATGCAGGGTCGTGGATGGTTTGACTTATTACCTCTAAGACCTCAGTTACCTGTCCGGTTACTTCGCTCATTCGTTGGATGTTCCTGTATAATAATAAATTACATAAAGATGGAATAAATATAAATATCTCGGATTGAGCGCCACTCTATGATGATGCATAGAGACAATAGTGAAGGATAATTAAATGAAAAGCAAGTAGAGAAATTTCAACAATTGTATAATTAATAATTAAGATAACTTGCGGGCTACAGTGTATAAAAATGTATAATTACTTAAGTGAATCACGAGCACCTAATGCGATACAATATTTAAATAAATAAGAACAAAAACCCAAAAGCTAATTCGAAACAAAGACTACTTCGGTGGACCGTAACATAAATGAACAATAAATACCAATTATACAAAAGGCTCTCCAGCCTTTTCGCTGCCCTCGATTCCTTCCAGGACGGAATCGAGGAGTGCGTCTTCAAACGTGTGGGGACCGTGGAGTTCCTCCGATCTCCTGGCGTGGGGGGACGTCCTTCGGATGACCATCGTCCACGTCTCCAAAACGTCAGGAAATCGAAAGCCCTGTGCCCAGGGTCCGAGGCTCGGAGCTGGCCAAGACGTCTGCTTCCTTCGAACGATCAAGACTGAGAGATCGACTCCCGCTTCACCTTTGTGTAAAAAGCCCGCTATCTCCTATAGCGCCGGAAATAGTGTCACGAACTCCGTACAAACTATCCCGTGCGCAGGCGCGATCCGGTCGTACTTTTGCGTAGTGTTGCCCTCGTAAAAACTTCTTTGGCTTAGTGTGTTATGTTATAAAATAACATGACAAAGGTTTCATCGCAATCGGATGAATGGTATAGGAACCATACGAATAAAAGAAGATAGAATGAAGAAGAAGAAGAAGATGATAATTTTTCTAATTCAGAAACCTTAATGGGTGTGCATACAACCATTTACCAAAATTTTATTGCAATCGGATGAATGGTATAGGGACCATACGAATAAAAGAAGATAGAATGAAGAAAAAGAAGAAGAAGAAGATGGTTGTACTATTTCAGAAACCTTTGCGGGTGTTAACACAACAACTGACGAAGGTTTCATCGCAATCGGATGAATGGTATAGGAACCATACGAATAAAAGAAGATAGAATGAAGAAGAAGAAGAAGATGATAATTTTTCTAATTCAGAAACCTTAATGGGTGTGCATACAACCATTTACCAAAATTTTATTGCAATCGGATGAATGGTATAGGAACCATACGAATAAAAGAAAATTGAATGAAGAAGAAGAAGATGATGATGATTTTTTTAATTCAGAAACCTTCATGGGTGTGCATATAACCACTTACCAAAATTTCATCGCAATCGGATGAATGGTATAGGAACGCATACGGGACAGACACACAGACAGACAGACATACAGACAGACAGACATTCATTTTTATATATTAGTATAGCCTATACTCTTCCCGCAAGTGCAAGCAATAAGTTTACAAAGTTTTATTGCAATCGGATGAACGGTGTGGCTGCGCATTCAATACGAACAAACAAACACACAAATATTAATTTTTATATATTAGATAACTACACAAAATTTATTGAAAATTATTGAGCGCTCCGGTTCGTAACATCTTCCATTTCGAGTGCTGATTCTAACTTATATAACAAATTAATACCATATTAATACATTGGATGCTAAAGACGCGCCCAGCACGTAACGATTAGGTGACCGTTCGATATAATTAGCATGCTATTTAAATGTGGTAATTAAAAAGTAATTAGTCAGCAGTCAATGTGTTGAGTAGATAAAAAACTTTAAAAAAATAGTGCCTACATAGTGCCTGAATATGCCGAAAGGCGAAATCCAGGTCGCATAAATCGATTCAAATGGAATAGTATAAAACTCAAATCCTTTAGAATTCAAATTCTATCAAGTACCTTCGGTCGATAGTATTTATATAATCTAATAAAAAACGTGTTTAAACATTTTTATACATTAACAAATCTTCTGACAATATGTATTGTAAAGTAACAATGGCAGGGATTCATATATTATAGTATTGCGACTATAAATATGTTTTTTCAAAAACGACATTTTTAAATATCGGGTACAAAAAATATTGCTCATTTAAAATAATAGATATAAAGTAGGTAGGTGTATAAATAATTTATATCAAATGAATAAAGCATAATTTGTTTTTAGAATAATTAATATTCTAATATAACATTAGCAGAGAAGTAGATATATACTGCTTATGTTATATATAATCATTTTTAAATTATTGATTTACTACAAAATCATTAATTACAAATTACGTTCCATTTTTATTTTTATTTATTTTGTAAGGCCCTAAGGTTTTTGTATAATTAAACATTTATTTTATTTTAAAATATTTACCATTACCCGCAAGTATTAAATGTATCTCCATAGAATGGACGCTATAGTAATACTATATACTGTTTACTAGAAATAATATTAGCCATTATATCCTTAGTCTGAATCAAATATAATATATTAAAAAATCACAATGATGTTTTGTTTAAATTGTGGGATTCGAACTAGCAGCATCCAAGGCTTCACAAAGGGCTCTGACACGACTGTACCATTGATGATTATTTTTTCCTATATAATACCATTGTATTTAGTGTGAGTGATCAAGGAAAATATTGTAAGTATATACGGTTTGCACAGTCCAAAATAAATTGTATTTTTAAACTTTTAGTTTTGTGGTTATGTGGTATGAAAATTTCCTTTTAGCTAGGTACGTAATAAAGCCCAAACTTTGTTTATTTATGTAGATATGTTTCGCCATAAAATGCAAAACGAAGCACAATTCTATGGAATAAATTCATGCCTAAGAGTATTCCAAGCATCATTGCAACTTAAAACAAAGCTTTGAACATCAACAGGGGAATATATGAGTATCATAACTTGCAACACTGGCATTCAATTCTAACAGTGGCGGTCGCAGTGCATATGTAATAATAATATGTTAAAATAATAAAGATTCAAACATAACATGTAATAATTAAAATAGGCGAAAAATAATTTTATTTACCACTATTTTAGATAATATGTTAATAATTAATGGATTTGTACAATTAAAAAAATCGTAAATCATAAAAAAGTCACGTCAGAAGTTGTTTGACATCTTACTCAATGATATATTATTTTATCTATTGTTAATTTTATCGTATTACATATTGTGTTTAAATAGGTATAAGGTCTTGAAGTAGGGAGTGACTGTGATTACAAT
The DNA here is from genome assembly GCF_057557595.1 of Rhyacophila brunnea. NCBI lineage: Eukaryota > Metazoa > Arthropoda > Insecta > Trichoptera > Rhyacophilidae > Rhyacophila > Rhyacophila brunnea. Next base: position 29,922,381 of record NW_028233350.1, read on the forward strand.
GTAATAGCGCCTGTACACATGCATGGAATTATTGTCGGCAATTGTGCTTATTTTAAACTGTCATGACAATAACTGTTTACACGTAAAAGTACTGACTATCTCTCCAATCTTATTCTTCAAAAATAAGCGAGGCACGATGTTGTCATTTTATACTACTATCTGACAGGTTATGTTGAAAATCGGAGCTTAAAATGAGTAGTTCGTTTTTTTACCGGCATGTTCTCTATCGCTATCTCGCTCTCTATCGCTCTACTGCACAGGCGCAGATCGAAAATAATCTTCTTTGCGCGCAATAAATCATCACAATTTGGAATCTTCTAATCTTGTTTGATTTATGCACACAATTTGGCCAACTGCAGGATAATACATGTTTCTACATACATTTTCTTACTGTGCACACTACGTCCATGCACGTGTAAACGAGGTATTATAGTAAATTTCCAATCCCAGGATTTCAGGACTAGTGTTATCGATTTCGGTATCTCGTGATTCGTTAAAATATAATATATTTTTTTTAATTACCTATCTGAAATTGACGTATATGGCCCATCATAAATAATATATTTTAACAATATGAAAAAAAGTTTGTTTAATTTAAACCAAGATTTAAATATATTTAAAGAATATTTTGCTATCATTGTCAGAATATGTTCTAATAAAATATATGTACTTACCTTTAATAATTAAAGGTAGTGATTTCGACACATTTAGGCGGTTGGTCGCCATTAAATTTAAAGGCATTTAAATACGAAAAAACGTCAACTTACACAGACTGTTTGGTTTTAACTGTTTGTTTTAAATATTGAATATTTCATTTAAAAATCAGTCAGTGGCTATGCTTTTAGTTACAGCCGATGATGATTGTCGTAGAACTACTCCTGTTGTTAGATGGGATATGTAATTGGAGTAGTAAATGAAAGTACACTTAATGACTACATTCGATAGTCTATCCTGTCAGACGCCAATAGCCTCGGTGATTCAACATTGCTATTGGCGCGAGTGGCCTCCCTTTATTTTCTCTACCTAGAAAGTTTAGAACATTATGCAGTATTAAGTGACACATTTTTAAATTTATTCGAGTCTGCTCTTTCTTATGGGATAAGTTTTCTTTGAAACTGATTGTGATTAAAACTCATAAAAACAAATTATTTTCTGGGACACATTGTATATATTATGCTATGCGTGATAATTGTTCAGGTGACTGATGACATTCGTATTTTCAATTATGTACTATTTGGTAACATACATCTCCTCTCTCGCACCGATGGAGACGATGTATGCATTATATGCAAATTTTATCTATAATAATTTATACATAATATATAAATAATCGTCTTTTTTTTTTCAAAAAGAGTTTTTCTCGTAATTTAATATTTCTCTGAGGTGTTTTAAAATTATTTATGTTTAATAAAGAATATTACATTCTTAAATCTCGTTAATTATTCGTTGAATAAAAAAATGGTGTAGTATAACTGTGTTATGTAAATAACGTCATCTTTCATTACTGAATAGTTATAAAATAATCAGAGTTTTAAATTACTTCCAATTTTGTAATACAACTTTGCTGGTTATGGCGTCCCATACACACTGCAAAAAAAACTTAGTACTCCGTCAAAAATACGTTATTTTTAGTATTTTTTAACTGGTTTTACTATGAAAAATATGTAAGGCACTATATGACATCTGAAAATATTTAATAACTATTGTATTTAATTGCCTATTAAGAAATTCTGTAGAACACCACTGTACCAAAACCAGAGCTGGAGTTACTACCCACAAAACCATTTTGTGTTTATGTTACTCAATAGCGATGATGAATAGTTGGCGAATTGTTTATACGTCCTTGTCTAATAATTATTAGTATTGCAGACAGTAATAATATGAGTTGTCGTTCTATGTTTCATTAATATATGCAGCTTTAATATACTTTTGTATTAAAGAGTGCCATATCAAATAATGAGTGATACCTAATGTTATCAAAATATTCACTACTGGAAAAAAAAATTGGCTAGATTATAATATCGTCTCTGTTCTGGCAGAACACACTTACTGGATAATACTAATTTTGAGTAATTTGACTTTGAAGTTGTTAAAATGTTTGAAATAATGGTCTATCATGTGAGTTTATTAAGTAATCGTAAAAAGGATGACTTTAAAATAAAGACCGTTTATTTATTAAGAAGGTTTCCAGACGGTAAAGCTTGAAATAAGGAACATTTTGGTACTAACTCAATATGTCATTTTTTCGAATTAGTGTTTTCTGTGTTGATAGTGATGATATTATCTCTAAATCAAGGATGGTGGAGCTTCTGAATCTATACGTCACGGATTATAATCTCGTTCCTTGAAAAATTAAGACGACATTAATTTGTCGATCAGAGTTTGATACAGAGCAACAATTACGTCAATTATCTGACAAAATAAATTGGGTTGATAATCTAACCTGTACTCTGTGGAGGCACACATTTACAGATATTAATGAAAGGCTATAAAAAAATTTGTTGATTTCGTGTTCGTTTTTTATCGTAAGTCGTCATTTTTCACGATTTTTCATGAATGACTCGTTAACAACAACGTCAAATTATTACTATTTAAATTTCGGGGGACATGCTCATCGTACGTTAAAATGGAGCTTTTATGCTATTTTAAAAGCATGATCCTGGACACCGTTTAAAAAAAATCGGTTAGGTACGTGTTCAAACACGCGCGTTAACATGATCTTACTCCCTACTTCATTTATCGTTTGTCAATTTATGGCTGTGGCCGTATGTTGTAGCTTAGCCACTGGGAAATGCCAATTGAAATGGCGTATTTCAAAAAAATACTACCCTATTCTTAGGTCAATAATTATTATAAAGCAAAAATTATTCGTAGAATGTTTATCACATTTGAATGGACAAAGACATAGCTTATAATAAATATTGTTGGAATTATATTCAAATGTGTTAATCTTGCCCATTTTTGAATAATAAAATGCCTAATTCTTGTCAAATTTGGGATCACAGAGATTATCAATATAATTTTTTATCGTAAATATTTCACTATAATAATGTCAACATAAATTTTACTAATGGTTTCATAAATGCTTTTAAAAATTAATAAATATAAAAAATCTTAACACCACTTCACACGAACGTACTGAAATATGACTATATTCTAAAACGTTAGAGCAAGAGGTTTAAAAGAATACTATTTTATGTAATAAAAATAATTTATGCAGTCATCAAATGTTTAAAATAAATATGAAAGATAATAAGGCTTCAAAATTATGTAAATAGATTATCTACAACGTTTAAGGAATGACCAGAATCATGCTTTGAAAATAGCATAAAAGCTCCATTTTGACGGACGCTGAGCATGTGGGCTGTTAATAATGGTAAAAAAATACTAAACAAACTCATATAGTTTACTGTGGTCAGTATTCTTTACTCTATCTATATGGGACATTCATACAGACATCGTTATTGCGTTGAACACATGCGACTCGCTATGGTGGTCATTGATTTCAAAGCTCGTCGCTGCGACTGGCCACTGATCTCCCGCGCGTACATACCCAAAGTAATATACCTAATCACTGAAATTATTTGGGGTGTAACTGCAAGTGGCTACATATTATTTAACATGTCTATGCGACTATTTAAATATTTACGAAGGTAGAGATAAACATATTGGATTGAGTTCAGCACTCCACCCCTGTTTATAGCACAGGACGATATGGCACAAAAAGAAGAAATAAGTAGATTAATTTTACATGTATTTTTCATTTTAATAATAAATAAATTATTCTACCATAAAGCAAACAACTGGATCAACAAACTGATTAAGTCCGCAGAAGTATGTGGCAAAACCAATGACTAATAAGAGAAAAATAAGGTGATAGAAGCATTCATGCAGCGATTGGTCGATTCCGGAATTTAATAAAAAAGAAGAAAAAATCTTGAACAAAAATAATATATCTTTTATACTGTTGAACCCTGGCAGAGATTTTCTGCTTTCTGGAAAATTTATTGAATCTACATACATTTTGTACACTTAAGTAAGTACGATAAATTATTCAATAAATATTTTGATACGGGGAGTGTTTTTAATTCGAGGGTCATTGTATTAATATGAAAAACATGTTTATAAATAAGCATACACACTCGCATTAGTCATTCGTATACACAAATAATCGAATAAGAGGATTGTTATTATAAAAAATATATTTTAAATACTTCACTCAGTTTTAAATGTTTTATTTGTTAATTCATTTAGTGTGTCAAGCGATAGGGTGTATGTTAGAGATGTATACACAATATAAATGGGCTCGTGGAGATAACCACATTGTCCCCAGACTATATGATCTCCCATTTCTTAACCGGACATGGTGGTTTGTACCTACATTCTGTCAGCCTGGTATAATATTAGCATTGTCTACCTAAATAATTAATATGGGGTGAATTTAAGGTTATTCTATTTGGTGAATCTAATTGTTTGTATAAACGAAATTAAAAATACGAACTAAAGACGTAGATTACATGGCGTTACAAATTTGAAAAATATGTATACAAAGAATGGTGAGATATTATACACACAAATAAAAAAAATGTGTGAAATTAATTATACTAACGTATATCAGGTAGGTACAAAGAAGTGTACTTGTAAGTAAGCTTATGTCTAGATTACATAATAATAATTTGTAAAACAACATCTACTTAAACTCTTTTACGTAAGTGGAATAGATCGAATCTTCTTGGTGTGTCTCTATATGTCTTTTAAATGAAAAAACTTTACATGTCGCTCCAACTCTCGATTGGATTGGTCAGCCATTGCGATTTGGTTTTACGAGAAACATTTGTTCCAGACTTTTGCAAAATCTTTTTATATTCTTTCAATATTCGATATTCATGATTTTGTGCCGTATTACGTTACGTATTACGTTACGTTTTTTAAGACAAATAAATTATCTTTTCTTAATATATTATAACGGCCAATCAAGAGTCAAGTGAAACAACTAGATTATATACCCAACCATCAACATATACTACATATGTCACATGAACTAAATAGCGGTTCTTTGAAGAAGAAATTTTTCTTTTATTAAAATGTAATCTAAATATACAAAAATCAAAGTGAAAAATATACAATGGCTTTATTTAATTTAATTAGCTGCAAATCATTTAGTGTACTCTTAAATTTATTTTCCAGGGTCGCACTGAGATTAGTATTACAAGTCAATATAGTTAATGGACAATAAGTTCAGTCCTAATACTCTTCTTCGTCGGAACCTCATGAGTTATCACTAAGAAGTATTTATACAATGAACCATAATTATGTAGATGAACAATTACATAAAATTACAATAGTTGTAACAAAACGACCCGTCATTATCTTTTTCTACGCTAAAATAGTTCTTAAATCGTAATATTTTTTTTTTAATAAGAAAATTTAATTGCCTTTCCATTCAATTCAGAATTATTATTACCTATCAATAATTTTATTATCGATGGAAAAAATAATGTTTTCATTAAAATAAAACGCAATACGTAATTTCACATAACTTAATAATAATCAGTGACTGTATAGTATATTATACTGTGTTTTATTTTAAATAATAACAAGACTGTTTTTAGGTATCGTCATTATAAAATGTGTAGGTATAGTATAAAAATTAATAAAAGCCGATAATGTTTTTTTAATAACAAGGCTAATGTTTAGGGAGTAATCTAATACCTGGCTTTGTCCAGATATTCTGCGAAACTTTTAACGTCCTTAACAAAAAGCTCACAGCGACCTGACAACTAAGTGAATACAAATAATATTACTATGTAGCATTCTTCGCGAATGTTGACGGAACGAGAGAATAGCGCCAATAACGAGGAGTCAATTCTTTGTAAAAATATGAAAATATTCCCATATTTTACTTGAATTTCGTTCATTCCATGCCAGTGGTAGCAAAACTACGTAATATATTTTTATAGCTCGTAAGTAATACCTGACCATTTGGTACGCGCGCGCGTGTTTGTAGAATTTTTTAAATGTGAAATTTTAATTTTTTTGTCAACAAATTCTACGATAATTGAGTTATTTATGTTTTTAATTATTAATGCCAATAAAATTGATGTTTTATACTATTTTTAAAACATATTTTTTTGAAAAATATTTGTTTATATTTATTATTCGACCATGTCCAATCCTAATAGGATCATATGGCCCTCCACAGGGTGGAGGTTTGCATTAACAGATTTTATTTTTACGAGAAATAGTAATCAGCCACTTGCTCAACCTATTAGGTCCATACTCTGACTCGTTCACGAGTTGAAAAACAATATATGTAGGTACTTGCCAGACCCAGAATTCGGACCTGGGACCCTCGATACTATAGGCCGGCGCTTAAGCCACGCAGCCATCGTGGGTGTTATCAGTATATCAGTAGGCAACCTTCTTTTTGAAAACTTTTGTTTTATTCATTTAAATAAAACAAATGTTATAGGTACATTATATAAAGAAGAATTCTGAATGATCTAAAAATAGATAGTTGCTTGTTATTACCTGCCGTAATAAAACTTTTTTTTTTTTAAATTAATGTCAAATTATTGCTCTCTATAAAGAAAATAAACTATGAATCTAAAAAACGCACGTATACACAAAATGACCATACGGTCAAATGTTCCACGAATAACGCGTTATTTGGTTTCAATGGTATCCTGCTTTCTGTGACCGGTACAAAATCTCACAGTGATTATGTATACGGCGAACTGCGAACGTAAAATTTACTGGCCATGGTGAAATTTATACAGATCCAAAAACTTTGTTGAATGGTACATTTATAGACAGGACATACAATACATCGTTCGTAGTCGAAAAGCTGAACAAAATAACTGACGAAAATATAACAACGCACCGGGAAACCAGTACTCCGTTGGCTAGATAGAGTTAAAAAAAGTCCAGTTAATTGTCATTCCAGGTCATATTGGAGGCGAAACGGCCAGAGCCGACTCCAGACTGTAAGGCAATTGATAATAAAAAAATAAAGAGAATTTTATTTACAGACAAATTGATTTAGTTTATGTTCTGCCCGTGTTTAAATACCCACGATTCTGAGGGTACTAATGAAGAACTTCTTCAATTATTGCCACCCTAGGGACAAACGTGAGGAGAGTATGTGATTAAGGCTAACATTGAATGTGTATAAAAATTAGTAGGTAGTAGGTACTCTCATACGATAATAAACTTAAGGTTATTTTACAGTTTATTATTATTATATTTAAAATTTATTATAAACCATTCTCTTGCTTTTTCGTACGAATTGGTTTTGTTATTACATAGAGTTAACAAAATTATATATTAATTTTTGAAAAGTCGTTCATTAAGAAAGACGAAAATTCCTAATGATTGGTTAAGTGAAAAATATTAAAAAAAAATCTAGAGTCCAATAATATTTAAATTGTGTGTGTTAGATGGAATCTGTAGTAAGTACCATGCCATTGTTATATTCCTAGACTTATTTCTTTAATTTAAATGACAAGAATTAGATATTTCTTGTTCAATTGTATAATTGTCTGTTCTGAGCTCCACCAGCCCATTTATCTTTTTATAGTATTGGCCATTGGGTATTCGTTAATGACATGCTACACTATTTTGGAAGAAATGAATATTTTTTGTTTTATGTTCTCAGTTTCTGTGACCGTATCCGTGTGAGTTTGTGTTATGTTTTTATGTTCCTGGCTCTTGCCACTGTGTGATGGCGATCCTTTTAAAAACTATACCAATGGATTTTCAACCCCTGAAGCAAAAAGAACGAAGCATTAAGATAAACTGAGAAAGAACATCGACACCTCAACGTTAAACACCTTTTTGTATACTCTCAAAACACGTTCCAAAATATCACTGTTTAAACTAGTTAAAGTAAAGTTGTCAGTGGTGCTAAACTGATGTCTTCATCTGACGACAATAAAAATTGTTATAAATTTATTAAAAATATTGAACATATATAATTTTGAAAACACTTCTGAGAAAATATATTATTACCAATAGAACAAATCTTTTTGAAAAAAGTAAGACACCCCGCAGGAATCTAACCTGCATCTTTCGGGTTTCGCGCCCATGCACATATACCACTATGCTAAAGGCGTCATACTTAATTGCGACAAATTTTAACTAATGACTCTTAATACTCTCTGAAGGGCTTTATAAATTGAGTTACTAAAGTAGGTATTATGTTAAATACTAACCGACGTCACGGATCACTCCTTGGGTGTCTTACTTTTTTCAAAAAGATATTTTCTATTGGTTATAATATATTTTCTAATAAGTGTTTTCAAAATTATGTATGTTCAATAATTAGAATGTTATATTCTTAAGTCTAGCAAATTATTCGTTGGATATAAAAATGGTTAATTAAATATAAAAAATATATTTCTTATATTATCAACATCAATATTATTTGTATGTGGTTGCCGATTACTGTTCTATGTAATACCGAATGTATGCCTTTGACTTTTGTGACAAAATATATTACGGATCTTTCTTTATGGTCGTGTGCTTCATTGTTGTACACCGAGTGAACTCTGTAATGGTAACCTAGAAAAACAGTTTTATAAACAAAATTTTCCTGTCGAGTTTTCCTCTTAAAGTTTGCCAACATTTCAGTCGTAAATACTTTACGCCCATATTATATTTTAGTAATGCAAACCTTCGCAAGTTTCAAACCTTTGACACGAATAATGTCCTTAGAAGTTATAAAATATTGCCTAAATTTTTGTAGAGAATTTTAAAAAGTCATTATCGAAGTCATTTTTCTTTATAAAAAGAGTAATAACTAAAGATGTTGAAGATTAATCTTCAAATAGTATGCAGATGAAACTATTGAACTTCAATACTTACCAATAATAATTAAGCTTTCTGCAAGTTAATAAATATTCCATAATAATTTTAGCAAGACTAAAACATTGGTACTACAAATCAAAAATATGAATTATTTAGACGAGAAATTAAATAATAGTAAATAATAGTAACTAAAGTAAAATGTCAACAACAGATTCGATTTACATAATAATAATGAGCTGTGTACGATGATGTTAATATATAAGGTAACAGCATATAACAGATAATAAATATAATTCCTATAGGCTATAATATACCAATAGAAGTAAATTTTGACGCAGGGTTTTGAATGTGTGACTGTCATACAAAAATGAACCACGCATTATAGAATGCAAAAGTATGTATGTAATATACCAATATTAAATGAGCATCAATGCATAAACCGAGAGCAGTGTTCAGTATTTGACGTATGACGTATTCCTGACACGTGTTTAAATTTATCCCGTAATATTCCTTACTCGAGATCGGTCGCCTGATTCTCCTAACCCGTTAGGTATTTCAGTTCCCATTATTTCTGAGTTCCCTGGGTTACAGGTTTTAACTATGTCAAAATTGACCCAGAATCGCTATAATAGAAAAGCCTCATAATATATTATATTCTATGATCTCAGATGTATGTACCTTTATTCATACGTTCTGTAATAAGAAATAATGAGTAATTAAATGGTAAACACCATTTAAAAATAAACAAGTTTATAATAAACCATTTTTGTTAAACAGTGAAGGTAAACGTAAACGGTGAACCTAACCTAACCTAACCTAACCTAACCTAACCTAACCTAACCTAACCTAACCTAACCTAACAATTTTATCCGTTTTTAAAAGATAGTTTTTCGAAGAATTCGTCTTTCATAATATAACTTTTATATTATGGTACATTGTTATCGTGAATAATTTGCTGTATTTCTCAAACCGGAATAATTTCTGAAAGCGTATAGAACAGTTTTCGGGCAGGTAGGTAGATGGTAGGTTCTACTTGATTGTTATATCTTATATTATATATTTAATAAGGAGCGATGTCTTATAATAATTTTCGCATAAATTATATTCTGTTTTACAAGAAGTATAACAAGAAAATTTCACAAACTTTGTTAAAGTTTAAATTTATTGTTTATTTTTTTTTACATAATAATAATAATAATCAGGGAACACAAAAATAATGGGAAGTGGATTGCCTTCTAGGTGAGACTGTAACCAGTTTTAATTCTCGAGTAATATGGGATATAACATGTATTCAAGAATATGTTATTTTTAATATTAAAGTGGTATGTATAATATGGATCAAAGTTTGTCACGTAACCGTATTGATAATATCTGAGGAATAGCTTAGTATATATTTTTATGGCCTAACATTATTATGTCGTAAACGAAAGGTAGCTTAGTCATCAATAGAGACTATCCTTCACATAAATATCTATATTTTATGAATCAGTTATGTGAAAAGACCAGTCAATTTTTAGCTGGCCGCGGTGAATTCGCAGAAAAACGGTTTGAGCTTGGGTTTTTCATCCGACCATCATGTCCATGTGGCGGAGAGCTGCAGGATGCAAACCACATCCTCTGGAAATATCCTAGAATGTACACCGAAAGGGAAGAGATGCTCAAGTTGGTCCAACTGGCAGTTGGTGCCATCGAATCGTCCAACATGGACGCCACAATGGCCAATTTTGTTACTTCTTGTGTTGTTTTAACTTATTTGTTGTGCTATAAATTCTAATGGATTTAAGTTATGTACTATTCCATTTAGGATGAGAATATCTCATTAGTTAACTTCATTAATTATTTTCCAATATATGACCATTGTTCCTAGAGTTGACGATTTACACCTCTTGACTGTAGTATTTTTATTGTTTATAAAGAATAATGATCTATAGGCTTTGACGATTTATTATAATATGCTATCTAGTGTATTGTTATTAATAAAATGGGGTTATACTGATAATTACGTTTTTTACTGACACTATTCATAATATTTTGTTTGTTGTATTTTTTGACTTGATGGGTAGGTAATGGAATTTTTACCTACTTTATTGTATTGATTTATTATATAAGCTAGAGTTAAAGAGTGTTCGTTATCAGTGTGTGTTTACCTTTGGTGACTGTACACGGCGCCTGAAGATGCCGAAAGGCGAAACCCGGGTCACAAATAACGACCTAAATGGTAGTACAAAATTTAAATTCATTAGAATTTAAATTTAAATTCCATCAAGTACCTTCGGTCGATAGTATTAATATTTTTTAAGTACTAGATATTATTAATTAGAATCATTTATTGTTATTAGTTCATCGTGCTTCTCTCTTCTATAGACACTTTTTATTAGAAAGTCTCAGTTAACTCAGTTACATCATGCTTGTATGCGTGGTGAGCTCAGTCTTAGGTATTTAGCTCTTGGGACATTTTTCCAGGCGTAAAAAACTACTAATGTTTTACACCAAAAGTGAGGTTTCGTGATCAACCCAATTTAAGACTGAATGTAGGGCGGGTTAGTTTGAAGGAGTCGAATGTTTGTATTGTTAAATGATAATGGTAAATTAAACATGTTTTTGATTTAAAATATTGTCATGATGCAAATATACCTGATCAAAAAATAGGATGAGCAATTAGAACAAGCCACAAGATTGATTTTCTATTTTATACCATTGCAACGCTGCGGCAGAAGAGAAGGGCTTTAGATTCCTATGACTCGAGCGCTTTAACCATGACTGTTCAGATGGATGGATCTCTTTGATAAATAGTTTACCTTGATGGTTACCGCTCGGACGGCATCCATTTTTAAATTATGTATGACAAGTAGCTACATTTGGAATCTTTATGGAATCAGTGAATAAGACGTACAGATGAGTATATATATAAATGTGTTTATAATTTCTATGTCTTTGTAAACATTCATCATGAGTCTCGATTGTAAATAAATACCATATATCTACTTTTTCATTTATTTTAACTAGATTATTATAATGTGTTTTAGCTTATAATAAACAATAATTGTAAACTCTAGAAATCAGTTTCTTTACATCTAAAATATTTAATCATCCACATATTTAGATCACACTTGACACTCTGATTACTAATATACAAACTTATAAGGCTTGCTTATCATCTTTTATATTCTACCTTTATCCATTTTTATATATCCTATGGATTCAAGTTTCACTGAAAGTCAAAATGACAACGCGATCATACGCCCCCTTTTTTTATTTTTAAAATTATTAATAACCGTGTTCTTGCTTTTTTTTTCAAGGTGGTTGTTAGTAATTTTGAACATTCACACATAAATATTGTGTGTCCTGACCGGGAATCGAACCCAGGAACTCTCGGGTGGAAGGCAAGCGCCTTACGCACTGCACCACGAGAGCCGCCCACGCCCCGATATTAAGAGTCAATTTTTATATTTCATCTTTTATTCCTTGACATTGCCTTGTATTTTAATACCAACATGCACTTGAAACTAGGGATTGCAATACCGGTATTTCAAAACCGGTATATCAAAACCGGTATTCAATTATTTATCGATATCCAATATACCGGTATTTTCGGTATTAAGAAAGCATACACATTTATGTTTTTCTAAATTTAAATTAATGGATTTTGGACATTACTTACAACTATATTGTATATTAAATTTAATGTATAAGTATTATGCTGTCAAAATGGAAATATATTGACTGAAACAAACAACGGTTAAATAACATTAAAACAAAATCCCTCAAATATACTCAAAGAATAATAATTGTCGCGATGAATTAACATATTTCGAAAAAGATAACATTCATGGCTAATATATCCAATTATTTTATAACTATTAATCCAACGTTGATAGTATATCCAACAAACGTTTAATTTTAGAGAGATTTTTCTGTACCCGGAGCAGTTGTAAAATATTATGATCTCTGCATATTTACAAAGGTACTTTAGGTTGTCATAGAATTGTGTTTTAAATAGATTTGAAAAGTCATATTTATTGATAGGTACTTATTTTTTCTATAAAAATATGTTTTGACGGATACCGGTATTAATACCGGTATTCAATAAGAAATACCGAAATACCAGCATTAATATATTCATTCGGTATTGCAATCTCTACGTTGAAACTCTTAACTATGACAATATATACATACGCCAATTAATAATAAAGTAAGCTATAAAAGTTTTTGTATTTAGTAAAAAGCATTTTTTATTTATTTTACGATGAACTAATTATCAATGTACAAATACTTAGCTGAATTTATATAATATCATCTAAAATGCGCAAAGGCATTCGTACCATTTAATGTTTTATATCACATAGGTCATGTTAAGTTCGTTAAACCTAAATATTCATGAAAAGTATATGTTGTATTTAATTGAAAGATGAAACGAATCGAAAGGAAATAAAAAGCAGTAAAGCCAGTTGTAACAGGAAGCGTTTTAAATAGAAATACATGTTGTATAATAGTGCCTACATATTATAGTTATATGCAAAGCAAGTTTGGATGGATCCATTTTTAGCAACAACTCATTTTGAGTATTGGAAACTGACCTAAATATTAAGTGAATCGAGAAACCACTGAGATCATAATATAATAGTAGTATAATAATTAAAATATAGCGAAAAGCTTTATTATTTTATATTACAGATTACGTCTCTGATAAATTAGTTGATTTAAAAATACAATGTACTTAACGGTAAAATATAAATTAATTATATTCTGAATAAGATGAATAATTTAATGTCAACTTTAGTATTTTGTATAAAGAAATTTAGCGCTTAGAATAAATACTTATGTCAAAGAACTTAGAAAATGAGATGTTAGATAAAACATTACGATTAAATATTTAAAATCATTGCATTCTAAAAGTGCAACTAATTCATATAGTCAAGTAGATGCTATTTTTATCATTAATAAAATGGACATGATAAAAATACTGTAGATAAGGCTATATTATAAGTAATGGACCAGTTTCATCCACTTATGCTTAGACGTTTGAAAATATATTTTCGAGTAAATCCATTTGCTAAGTTTGCAGCTTAAATTATCAGTAGGTAAGGATAAAAGTGGTCGAGATCTATATTAATATATATAATATGAAATGAGTATTAATCAATAATTGACAGTCAAAAAAATAATTCATAATGAATAAATGATAATTTCATAATTACTATACTTATTATAAACTTAAGTCTTATTTCTCGTTACATAAATTCAAATTTATTACATGAACCAAAATCGTTTTATACGTAGTGCTTAACTTCTTATAATAGTACTAGAGCTTTTAAAGCTTAAGTGAAGAGTTTTTGTTTGACACTTTTGTGTTATTGAAAAACGAATATTATGCTGTATACGTAGATATACTACATTAATAATAGAGTTTTGACAATTTTCGTATAAAGTCTTATAAGGTGGCAAACTTTACCGTTGACAGTGCATAGTAAAGTTCTTTTCAAAACATTCGGTGCAGGGGAAATAATGATTTTAATGGCGGACTGAAAATTTGAATGGCTTCGTATTATTTTATCTTTGGCGTAATTCGGAATTCTGTTCGTGCACTTTTAAGTTTTATCGCGAGAGCTATTCCATTTTATTGCCCGAGAAGACGGATTACTCGTATCTATATCTTATCGTTATCTGTTCAAAATATATTATTGATTAAACGTTAGAAAAGATTTTTTTTCTTAAGTATTTAAAGCTTGCCGCTCAATTACTTGAAACTTAAATCTCGGAATTGAAACGTAACGTAAACGTGGGACGTATGAAATAGTTTTTTTTTTAATATGATATTTGGAGAAATATATTATATGAAATCAGTTAGTCAAAAAATAAAAAATATTGAAATTAAAAAAAAATACCACGAGTATAGGTAAATCGTTTTACAGTGGCACCATGAGTACGGCAAATGCGGCTTGCAGTTGTAGTGGTATTGTCGCAAGCAATTCAATACACGCGCGAATCGCCTATGGTGCCACTCTAGAATGATTTACCTATACATGAGTAGTTTTTGTTCTATTGGCAGAATTTGAAGTAGGTAACTATCTCGGACAAAACGTATTATTTATTAGAAATATTTTTCATGATTTATAAATAGATTAAATGCTTAAAGAATATACCACTCACTCGGAATGTGAAAGCTGTGAAAGTCCCACTTGGTACAACTTTGTTTTCAGTGGTTTTCCTAATAAAATTATGTATGTTTCTGAGGTTTGTCAAAATACTCAAAATTATGTATTTTCTATATTATTTTATTGCATCCGTTACATGTATCGTAACTAAGTCAATAGATGTCTCTCATAATTAATATAATTTGACTTTAAAATATCAAATTGTCCATGGAATAATAATTAGTCGGTGTTGATTTAAAATTATAATGATTACTTAATAAAATAATATAATAAATGTAGGTATATACGCTTACGTATGCTTGCGGTGAAAATTGTGTTGAAAAATGTTATTAACAATTTTATGAGGACATTGGCCGTGAAAAAACGAACAAAAATAAGCGGCAGACATATAATAAATTATCATTTATTTTCTTACTCTCCCTTTGGGCTGCGAATTTTATTACCGGGTTATATAAGAAAACGACAAAAACTTCTCATCTCAAAAACAAGTCGGCGAACTTTGACTTAGCTATCAGACCCTAATTCATGTAATAATCCTATTTAGAGATAGATAATTCTATTTCTAAATATTAAAACTAACTTTATACGATGACTAAGAAATCAGAAAGTTAAAACATTCAATGCTAAGAGATATCTTTTCCTTTTTTATAAAGTATTTTTTTATTTAAAGAATATTTCAAAAGATTCTTATACATAATTTAAAAATGCTTCTCAGAAATATATAACCAACAAAAAATTTAAAAAATACGTCACCCCCCGGGATTCACGCTCATGTTCTCCGACCACTAAGCTATACGTTTTCTATTTAATTGTGATGAAGTTAACTAATGTTTTTATAATACTCTCTGAAGCGTTTTCTAAATTGCGCAATCAGCTTTTGTATTTTTAAATTAATGTATTGAATTACCATAATTAGTAACTATTATTAATTGTTTGCAAGCCACAATCCACAATAATATTAGTGAAAATTTTAAAATAAAAAGGAAAGGAAAAAATATTAAAATAAGAAAAAGAATTAAAACCTCATATAAGCAATCAATTATAATGGTGGTTCTTTTGATATCACGTCAAGTAATATTATTACGTGCTAATAATACTACCTAAACTAAAGCATGTCCTTAACATCGTCTCAATATAACGACATTATATAAACGGGAATCCTCTATCACGCTGTACTTCAACGGATAAAAATAATATCGCTTTTCGTTTACCCTAAGCATTACCCGAATTATGAAAAACAGAAACACCTGTGGTCTACTTGCCGAACATCGCACACGTAAATTATGATAGGTGCCACGTAAAAACACAGACGTGCGTGGATACATTTTATATCATTTTTCTATATTATGGCACTACACGGTTTTTGTAACAGCTTCTAAAGTAGCAATCTTATCTGACGTAAATCTAACTCACACTATTTGTTTATATATTAGTCTAAAAGAGTTTTTTTTATATACAAATGATCACATAGGTACTTTTCTTCGACCATTCATATTTTTTCGACATTTTTAAACATTTATTGTCCGTGTCCGGAAACTTGTACTTAGGTATGCAGTTTTCCGTAAACACTTCACCGTGAACTATTGTATCGGAAATATATGATCATATATTAAAGACTATCCAACCTCTTTGGGTCGTATAGTACCGAAATAAAATTCATGTCTAAATATTCACGGTTCTTGTCGGTTTACAGGAAGTCAGCGGTAAAAAAATGAAAATAGCCGATATACTGGATTATTTGTTAGGTTAGGTTAGGTTTTCATTCTTGAATACATGAATTTTGCCAAAATCGGCTATGAAAATTGAAGTAATATTCATATTGAATCTAATAAAATTGGAGACTAGTAAATAAACTGGAGATTAGTATACGGTCATCTCTATCCGATAAGAAAGCTCACGGCGAATTGTGCTTTACATGTAACCATATTATTGTTACAATAAACGAGAAGCGATCTTTAAATGTGTGCTGGGAGCTTTCCAAAATTCTGTTTATCAATGGCGTGCAAGATTCCTGATTTGATTTATTTAGTTCGGACTAGTTGAAAAGAGATTATCTCTCTCGCTGTATGATGCCGCAAATTTACTAAAAGCTTAATAATAGACATATAGTGGAAAAGCAGGTCGTAATAACCGATCGTATACAATACTCAATAAATATTTAGACAACCAAAATAAGAAGTCAACAGCAGGCCACCAATTCATTTCAATGAACAAACAAACGCCCTCAAAACTAAGATAGATAGTAAGTATTAATCCTATTATTTTAGTTGTTCAATTGCTTATGTTTACAATATCACGTGAGAAATAAATCAAGACCTGTGGTAAAAACAACATAACACAAAACAAACACATAATCCCATCGGTAAAACTTGATGTGATCATTTGGATTCTATCGTCACTTTTGGTTAGTTTTAGCACTGTCTGTATTTATGTTTACGTGTATTCTGAAACCACCAAAAATAATTTGGCGACATGTCTTATAGGTTTCTCAGGAAAAAGGATTTAATATTTTTGTTTAATTATTATACTTTTACA
Organism: Rhyacophila brunnea; assembly: GCF_057557595.1. Classification (NCBI taxonomy): domain Eukaryota; kingdom Metazoa; phylum Arthropoda; class Insecta; order Trichoptera; family Rhyacophilidae; genus Rhyacophila; species Rhyacophila brunnea. Next base: position 29,939,879 of record NW_028233350.1, read on the forward strand.
TTTTATATATAATAAAACAATTAAATGATAACAGTATCAGTGAAACGACGTCCATTCTAAATCAGATATAATGTAATTATTTTTATTAAACCATTTCTTTAATTCAACAAATAAATCACAAGATTAGAGAATGTAACATTCTATATTATTATATTGAACAGACATAACTTGAAAATATCTCATATATATACATACTATAAAAAATCACATTTGAAAAACTACGACGCCTGACGTGATTTGAACCCGTATATCAACTGATATCGCTCCAATACGCTTTAACCAATTAAGCTACATGCCTCCTACTTAATTAAGATAATTTCAACTAGTAGATCCTACCTACATGAAATTTTAACGAATTCAAATCCCGTCAGGCGTTGTATTTTGTTCAAATGTGATTTTTTCTATAAGGTATATTTTATCTGAGGTGTTTTCAAGCTATGTATGTTCAGTATATGAAATGTGCATTCTCAAATCTTGTGAAATATTCGTTTACTAAAAGAAAGGGTTTATTAAAAGTGGTTAGCAAGTTCAAGTAGACGTTATAACTAAATATTTGGCGAGAGTCGGGCGTCGGTTAGTAATTAAGGCGATTAATATTGCTTGATTTAAAAAACAAAAATAATAACGCAATATGAAAAGCATTTCATGTAGGGCCTACTAGTTTTAATTAAGGTAATTAAGTAGGAGGCATATAGCGAAATTGGTTGAAGCATATTGGCGCAATACCAGAGGATATACGGGTTCATCATTAAAAATCAGCGCGTCCCTTATCGCTGCCGTACTAATAATAATTCATTATAACCACCCTTTAATTAATTAACCATCGAATGAATAGTGTAGTGTGATCAGTTAATATACCAAAAGTTAATCCGCCCATGAGTGACATGTGACAAGTGTAACTATAATAATCGCCCACCCCTTATGTTTACTTATCTAATCTTTATAATATACCCGTAAAATTATTGTTTGTGTAATTGAAGAAAATAAATCCAGCTCTACGCGGAGCGCCAATAAATAATAATATGTGTTAATCATACTATTTGTACTCGTTATACAATATCTCGCACCCCCCAAACATCAATAATACTCTAATGAAGGACTCCACACACACGCGTGCGTCCAAAAAGGTATTAGTATATATCAGAAGTGTTTTCAAGTTATGTATGTTCAAATATTTTTATCTTCGATTAATTATGTGAAAAAAATACTTCTATAAAAATGCAATTCTATACTAATAATATTTAAAATTTAAAATAATTATTAACATACTCGTAAGTGATTGTGAAACTATCCAAAGCTTTGCGGTAATTTAATAATACAGACCGGCGTAAAAACAAAACAAAATATTGTATTCGCCTTTACTAGTTTAAAAATAGCATGTAAAAATGTATTTTCGATAACGTGTAAAATATATTTTGCATCGATGGTGATTGAATTATTACAAGCGAATGAAAACTGGAAAACACACATACGGTCAAATATGATTTTGTGATCTTTATAGTTATGATAATAATAATTATATAACATGACATTGGTACGTATCTAAGTTTTTTTGGTACTGTTCGGTTATCAGGAATACAGCGGAAAACACATTTTGAAAATACCCGATATACTGGATTATTTGTTAGTTTGGGTTAGTTTACGTTAGATTAGGTTGGGTTAGGTTAGGTTTAGTTGGGTTAGGTTAAGTTAAGTTAACCTAACAAATAATCCAGTTTATCGGCTATTTTCAAAATGTGTTTTCCGCTGTATTCCTGATAACCGAACTAAGTACCGTTTGTTTTATCGCTCTAATTTTAAAGCTTATTCCAGACTAAAATGCGATAACTGTGTGCATGAACATATTTCTGTAAATATATTAACCATAACGAATGTCCATGCACATTGAAAGCAAACCCTCCCACATTTGATTGTAAAATTTTTATGACTGGGAATGTCTCCCGGGAATGAGTAGTTACCCAAGACGTAGGTCGACGTGCACACAATTGTGCTTTTACTGAACTTAAAGTGACCATGGGTGATAGGAATACATAAAGACAAATTAAAAAAAGTGGTTAATTCAAAAATTATTACAAAACTGTGGAACAATAGTGAAGAGATCTTCACATTGATAGTATGGCACCGCAAATTTTTTTATTGCAAGAATATTGGCCTTTGTGGCGATCAGGTTGGAATTTCTGTGCACAGTTCACTGTTTGAAAGTTTTGAAACTCAATGTATGTGCACCCATGCAAATCTTGCTACCAAATTAAATGTAGCTTGGAAAGTTTACGCCATTCAAATGTGCGCACTCGAATCAAAACAACATTCCATTCGAACCCCCAAGTATGATCACACTTGCTTATGTGTCTTTACTTTTGCAAATGTTTTCCAAAATACAAAAGGATGAAAATGTGTTTCAAAAATTGTTCAATATTATAAAAATGTTCGTAAACTGTTTGCATATAAGACTCAAATAGTCTTGATCTAATGTTATACAAAGTATGTAATATATAAATGACTTGTAATGACTCGTTATCAATGATGGGATACGCCGGTAAAATCCATATCTATAAAAATATAATCAGATGATATAAAGTATAAGAGGCCATCCATAGACTGAAACCGTATGCGGTTTAGAACCGTGTGCCATACTAAACTTATGACTTCTGTTCATGAAAATATATTTTCACTAAGTTTGTAAGTGTTAGTGTGTGGTATAAACATGGCCCCCACACGGGGGGTCTGACAGGGCTCTAGCTTAGGGGCCCGGGCTCAGGAGGGGCCCGGCAAGGGAAGTCCACCAGGTAAGTGAGACCCTGGGTACGTTCAGATACTTATGAACAGAAATCACATGGTTCAAAAACACATGAGGTTTCAACATATGGATGGCCTGAATATCGTTATTTACCTACCTATGTAGACAGCGGTTGGGTCTAAATGGCCGTTCCGCGGCTACTAACTTAGCACTCGTGATGAACTTTTACAAATGTGTTATTTACATAATTCGGGATTAGATATCAATATGACACTATATTAAATTAGTACCAATAATAAAATTAATTCTATATGTTGTAAAAGGTTCATTAATATTTTGTCTACATGTCCTTAAATTATAACGTAGCAAAAAAGACACGTATTTACAAAAATAAAATTTAACAAAAAAAGAATATTTTTAGTGCTAATGGAAATTAGGATTAAAAAGCAAATATTTTAAAATCAAGGACAGACATTTAAATTTGTTTTTTTAGTCTAAAAGTATAGATATAGATAACATAAATAAATCATTTAACGCATGAATATTTTGAGAACGTATACAATCTGAAAGGCCACGCATATTATAGGAAAAACAACAAAATTATAAAGCATTAAAAATACATTATTAACATTGAAGAGTTTGTTTATATTAAGAAAACAATAAACTAACATGGGGCTCAATGACAGTAGTGTAGTTAGTTAACATGATTTGAGTTATCCCATCTCCATCCGCCATATTATGCAAGCGCAAAGTTATTGAAACAATCACAAACACCACATAACCCACAAACATTTGATAAAATCACATAAATATGTTGTAACCTCACCGGGAGTCGACTCTGAAGCCACCAGGTAAAAAGCTAACACTATTTTCACTAGACTACGAGAGCCTCAGTTAACCACTGAAATCACACTAGTATACAGAACAATCCTATAATTTTAAACACGTCGTAACGTCAAATGTGTTTCACTAAAAAGTAAAGATGTGCCAAAATAAAATACTTAAAAAGAGTATATTGTCGTTGCCAACTAATTTTTGAAAAATTCAGAAAAACTGACATTGTTAAAAGTAATTAAGTTACTGATTAATATAATATTTATATTATAATAATTGTAATTCACGACGGAGGATAATGACGGTATCCTAACACAGTGAGTTGCTAGTTAATGTTTTGTTATATCAATATATTGCTTGATCCAGATCAAGGACTTAGTAACTTGGTCAAATAGTCATTACTCACCCCTCATTAAATAAATCCATTAATAATAACGCAGTGGCGTCCCACGTCTACCAAGCAACAAAAATTATAATAATTTATCTTTATTATACAGTTATTCCTACATATTTTATAGACATTTATTAAATCCATCAGATAATTATCAGTTAATATTATTGTTTTCTTACTATTTTTTTAATAATCATATTGTGTAATTTTTTTAATGTTAAAAAATACACCATAAAGAAGTTAAATATATTATTTTTGTTCAAATTACATATTTTTTCAAAAATCTCAGAAACATACAAGAGTCTATATTTTTTTTTTTTGACCAACTGAGATTTGAACGCATTTTTTTTACTTTCGAGTCAAATTCTCTCAACTAAAATGGCTAAATAATAGCATAATACTAATACATTATAAGATAATCAATGTTTTATTGATATAATATAAGATATTAATATAATAATCAAAGATTTAGTACCGAGAACGCTACGGCGATAAATATAATAAAAGCATAAATACCCACGAACAGAGGCGCCGTTCGCAAATAGACGCCAAAAATCGACGCCTCCAGTGGAAGGTAAAATGGGTATCACTTGAGAAAGTGAGACCTCGCCTATAATATCGAAAGCTCTTGAGTAAATTTATCTCATATAAATGGATGACTGTGCCCAAAAGTTTTGGAAATGAATTGTTAAGTATACAGCCACTTTGATTAATATGTACTTATTTCAAACTTTGGCTTAAGTTAATATTAACATGATATCCGTGTATTACGAGTATGGTGGAATTCGACTTTCACTCGTAGAAATTTTAAAATTATAGTAATTTGTACACAATGATTATGTTTTTTATTTGTAAAATTAGATAACTGTATGCATTGTATAAGAATTTATGTATAAGAAAATACAATATATTATGATAATTACCAGAAAAAAGTTTAATAAATTATAAAAATAATAATGTTATTTTGACTATTTTTATTAAACGTTATTCCATCAATTGCATACAAATTAATAATACTCAATAAAAATTTTAAGTTAATCACATTTACGTTAGTTTTCTGAAATTATCACTGAAGCTGTAAATGTATTCAAATGTGGAATAAATTTTATCATTAAATAATAACATAAAACGCCATAGTATCGACCAGGGTATGTGATGTGAATTGGATATCGTAAAACTACAAATATTATTTACCAGAAATAAAATATTTTATTATATTACCCGACGATGTCGATTTTATAAAAAAGGTGTAACCGAACGTTTTAAAATTTACAGGAGAGCAATTCAAAAAATAAATTTTAGTAGTTTCGTTCTATAATAATATTTGCAATCCTGCCGAAAAATAGTTATAACGTCGTCACAGAGTCATTTTTACTTACATACTTTTGAGACGCTAGAGATGACTTATAAATACCATATAATAGGTAGTTTATTTGTGCAATAATTGCTTTTCCGCCTTCTTGGTTTAGCACCTTCGATATAATTATAACGTTATGTTATAATGAACGTAACTTACAAACTTCGTACCGTACTTGTATTTTAAATATGTATAAATTTTCCCAATATTGGATACCTATGTATATATTATAATATGTATGTGGGTTCGAACTCCACTCAATCTAATATCTTATTAATGATGAATCTGAGGCTGTTTCATATTATGTATATTCTATTATTCAGTCTTGATTATAAATAGTATTAAAACTGTAAATAGTTAGTTAATTATTTTTACAATACATAATAATTAAACAGATGTTATTAAGTAAATCTAACTATTTCGTTTATTTTTAATTTTTAGTAAATACAATAAATAAATTAACATTTTAATAAATATATAGATATAAATATAGTAGGGTTGAATTAAAAAAATATTAATTTCAAGGTACTGCAGGAGGGAATATTTTTTTCATAACATAATAAATTTAATACCTACATCCCTGTAACATAAAAAGGGTTGTTTTAATTGCACGGGAGTGTTTTATGATTTTTTTGCGAAAGAGAGCGCTCGTTCAAAGAGTTTTTTTTATGAAACACTGGGGTAACAAAGAAAATTTATTGCCTGTCGATTTTTGCAATGTTCCTACACGATTTCTGTTCGAATCCAGGAGAGAGAAGGTAAAACTGCAAAGATTTTTCTGCCTCAAATAGATATTTTTTGGAACATTATATTAACTTCACGCGAACTATATATTTTCTGTTAAAATACTAATTGGTTTTTCGCAAATTTTCAGTGTAACCATGACATGAAATTAATTCCGTATCTACATATTATGTGCTGCAATGATTCAGTGCTAGCAGTACTACACAAAATTTTTGGTTTGTAGTTTTACGATAAATATTATTTCACTTTTATATAGAAAACTTTTCAATTACCTATCTTACTATTACAACAAACAATACAAACCATAATATAAATATACCGATAACTAAATAATTTAATTTTATAAAAGACCAGTTTCCATTGATTAGATTCAAGTATTTACGTCCCACGTTGCCTACATCAAAATTTAAAGAAACATTTAAAGATTTTCTTTTGCCCGTTATTTAAAAAAAAATATGAATGCAGTATTATTGTATTTTCTTTTTTGAAAATGAAAACTTTACAATTAAAATGTATTGTAAGATAGATTGTTATTTAATCTCTAAGATAAATAATATAGACTTCCACTGAGTGAAGGTATTCAAGAACTATTCTTTATGAAGATTGGTTAACCCTGCGTGGGGTTCAAACCCGCTTCCGAATAACGTGAGACGAGCGTCTATGTATTACGTCGTATAAGGCACATAATATTTAAGGTATTCGTTTGTACGGTATGGACACTAACAAAACAACGAATGATTTACAGTCTTCTACATCAGCAAAAATGAAAATATTGAATTACTTCGAAAAAGCTTTTTAAAGCTCTGATTTGCTTCAGTTGAATATAATGGTATGTACATAACGTAACAAAATACAGCGTTGTAACTTCTTATCTTTGGTATGACTTACTGCCAGCTAGACACTTGGTAAAACGAAAGCAAGCAAAGTAAGTTTATAGTACATATTAAACGAAATTGTTCAAATTACAAAGTAAAAAGTCCGCAATGGCACAATATTAATATAACCGCACACTAAAATGACAACAAAAAAACCTACAATATTTTTTAAATTGTCTTTTTTTAATTTGAAAATTAACAGATGTTTCATATTAAAAAGATATATCAAATATTAACGATAGTAACATCTTGAATAACGAATTTGCTAAGTGGCTTTACTGCGTTTATATCCATTATGATAGCGCTTTGATGCATTAACTGAAATTTATTTAAAATTAATGGACAGTACGCATCGCATTACGATTGTTTTAATAAAAAAAAATATTGTTCATTTCATACATTTAATAAATATAGTATTTTACTGTATATTATTATCCATACTAGATTATGATTATAAGTAAAGCTATTCTTGATGTGAATGGAAACTTAAAACAAAATCGAATAATGATTACATATGTCTGTTTAATCTTTAAAAACTAAGTTAAATTAAAAAGAAACTAGCAAATCAATTTGGTCGTATGAATAATATATTATTATATACAATAGTTTCAACAGGCGAATATACAAGACTATTTTTTAAGAATCCTTTGTGTAATAATTTGTATATCTAAAATGTGTTTTAATTTTAAACGGTTAAAATGAATTTTATTTTATTTTCTAACGAATATTTAAATACCAACATAAATAATCCTTAACTATGGTATATATAAGTTGTATGCATATAGTCCCACCAACTTTAAAAGAAAGTTTTCCTGCAGCAAAAAAAATCGTATGGCGCATTTAATTGAGAAAAAAAAATATTTTCTACACACCGCATGCAGGAGGTCCGTTGAAGAGACCATCGACTTTCCCGCCTGAGGAGTGCAAGAGGCCTGGTCTGCCGGAAGGACGTTCTCCTCGTATATCGATCGGGATGGATGGGGTGACAGTAATGTCCGTGTGTGACTCGCGCACGTGCGCGGAAGGACGCGGGAGTGGGCGGGCGGCTGATCAGCACACGTCCGCTCTTGGCGAGGGCGGGCACCCGACTGGCGAGGAAAGGAAAGCCGCCGGCGCCACCGACACCGGGCGTCGCGGCGCCCCTTCGTCCCCTTTCCGCTTTTCCAGAGAACAGTCCGCATTCTGGAAGAGCGGGTTAACTAGTGCAAGGAAGAAGGAGCGTCAAGACTTCATACAGAGTAGTGTTTATTACATGTGCTAGTTCCGGTCTATATTAAGTATATACTCGGGATTTCTGAAGATAGATTTTTTATAGTATTGTAAGTAGGTAGTGGAAAAAAGAATAACATGTTCAGTTTTTTTCTATTCTTGTGTGATACTTACATTTATTTTGTGTAAATTTTATACAATTTTCATCATTAATTCGTTATTAGTGTTGGAAATCAGGATGAATATAATTTTGATGTTGAAACATTTAAATTAGATTAAAGGTTTTATTAAATATATATTTTTTCCATACTTGCACTTTTCATATGTATACTATATTAGTGTATATATATAATATGTTAGTGTGCGTAAATGTTATTTAATGTTAATATTAACAAAACCCGTGGCTCTCGTGGTGCAGTGTGTAAGACGCTGGCCTTCTATCATGGAGCTTCAGGTTTGATTCCCGATGAAGACACAATATATTCGTCTCTGTTCTGGCAGAACACACTAACTGGAGAATACTAGATTTGAGTAATTTGACTTTGAAGCTTTTAAAATGTTTTAAATGGTCTATCATGTGAGTTTATTAAGTAATCGTAAAAAAGATGACTTTAAAATAAAGACTGTTTATTTATTAAGAAGGTTTCCAGACGGTAAAGTTTGAAATAAGGAACATTTTGGTATAACTAACTCAATATGTCATTTTTTCGAATTAGTGTCTTCTGCCAGAACAGTGACGTATTGATGTGATTTTCTGAAAGCCTGGATGTTTATGATTGTTCAAAATTACTAACAAAACCACCTTATACGAAAAAGCAAGGACTAGAAGAAGGTTATTAATAATTTAAAAAAAATATATTAAAAATCAATGTCTATTTAAACGGTAGATATTATGTATGAAACATTATTATTTGCTCAAACAAAAAAACTTTTCACCGCAATACATAATAATATTGTGAATAAATAAAATATTTCAATTATTTGAACCGTTTTTGTGTTCTTATTCACATTGTGACTTCCAAAATTTGTTGAAACTAAATGTGAGAGATTCGGTTTTCGAAACCCTAATACCTACCATCAACTCTCGTTTTGTATTTGAGGCACGTAAGAATTGTTGGAAACTCCACTATTTATGAAAACTGACCCACGCTGTGGGTTACTGGTACTCTAGATAAAGTTAGCTTCAGTTTTACTATGTTACTAGCTAATAATGCATCTACCCTGAAAAGAGCTGCGTAACGATAATAATATGATTGACTGTGGCATACCAAACGAGAATGACTCCCAAATGTTGTGTTGAGAGTGTCTCAGGAAAAAAGACCGTATGTCTATGTATAATATTCGAGTAGTGGACCATGAAGGCAAGGAAACGGAAGGCAATTAATTGATGCCTTTGAGATGTGGTATTGGCACCAAATGCTTCGTATTTCTTGGACGGAGCACAAAACGAACCAGTCAATCATTCAGAGACTGAAGATTAATGAACGGCTCTCGACAATATGTCTGAGACGAATTCTGCAGTTTTTTGGACATATTGTCAGGCGCGGACCGAACAACCTTAAGAGGCGAAGCAGAGGAAGAGCGTCTGCGCGCTGGAGCAACTAAGTAAAAGAGCTGAATGAGGGCACCATCCATTCTGCCCTGAGAGAAGCTGAAGATCGAGAAGGATAGAAGGTCTTGGTCGCTCAAAGGATGACGAAATTCAAATGCGGTCACGATCCTCAGCGATGAGTGTACGACCAAGAAAAAGAAGATACGAATGGCAAGATCATCAGTAAATATAGGATGAACTTGTCCTGTTTCATTTTAAACGATACGTAGGAATACTTTGGTCTCCTGTGATTGTGATGCGTGGGATAATAGACGAAACTGACAGGATTTGGCAAAGATACCTCATTTTATTGTATTTCCCAATCGTGATCAATTCGCTGATAGATGAATGCCACCCTATGCTCCAGCTGCACCACACATACCTGTAGTAATCTTTTTACTGCCATGTAAAGTAGGTATCGATACATTGAAGCATTTTTTCAGCAGTTATCCACTTTGCGAATGAAACATTAACAGTGTGGCGATTAAAAGTGTAGTGTGTTATTTATTTATATATTCTATTTTAATTATTCCATTATTCTCAAAGTGCATCCCTATGTATTATATTATATCAATCTTAAAACTGTCAGTAGGTATTAAAAATAAAGATAATAATTACACATTACATCACTATGTTACATCCCCAAAAGACCATATGGGCCTCTACAGAGTAGAAGTAGTATTAACAAGGTATTGACGAGAAATTATATGTTACCCAGTTACTCAGCCTATTCGCTCCATATTCTGGGTCCAAACACATATTTAAAAACAATAAGTTAATTTGCCATACCCGGGATTTGAACCCGGGACGCACGTTTCCGCTCGGTCCATAATAATACACGGTATTAATAAAATTAAAATACGATTAATAAATGTATAAGTACTTCTGCAAATCTAAGACATTGATATGAATAACTAATTCTTGAGTTGGGTAGGTACTAGAGAATATATTTTTCGTATAATAAAATAAGTTGAGAATGATTGTTATTGAAATAATAAATTTTCTTGGGAAATACAGACGAGCCAACCCGTGTTTGTAATAATATAGATATTCATTAAATCTCTTCATATACCTACCTATTCCATATGTATAAAAACAACTCACTTTTCGTGGAAAGGGATTAGGCCAAATTTGCAGGATTTAATATTATATGGACTGATTTATGCAACAAACAACCAACTCACAATTATATAAAAACTAATAATGATTATACGCCCACGATGCCCGAGTGGGTTACGCGTCGGTTTATTAAATGTCGTGGGTTCCAGATTCGAATCCTGCGTCTGGCATATACATATATTTTTTTTCAATTTGTGTTTATTAAACATAATTAAACTATTTTACCTAATAGTTTGAGCAAGTTACTAAGATCCATTTTTTGTAGAAACAAAAATCTGTTAATGTAAACCTCTGCTCTGTGATACAATTATATCTCACTGCTAAATTACCTTGATACATAATATATATTTTTAAAATACACGAAATAGAGTAAACTTCAACAAACAGGTTGAATTTATTGATGATTTTATGTCAAATATGACCTCCAAAAGGTTCCTTCATTAATAGTATGCTGTGCTAGTCATGTATGACTGCAGAAAATGTTCTCTTAGATTTAACGCTTGTTAAAATCATCAAGTAATTATTGACTAAGTAATTGCAAACTTTTCCATAAATGTTTTCCGATTTCAAGAATGATGTTTTTATCGTCCATAACTTTATAAAATATATGACGTGATGGATTTTTTTTGGTAATTTAAATAGGTATATTTGATTTCTGTTTCCTTAATGCTAAAAATTTTGGTATTTTGGATTTTAATAACCAGTATTTTAGTAACAATAAAAACCGGGATTCTATTTCTTTGTAATACCAGTATCGCCATCACTAGGTTAATATTTAGGAACCTGATTTTACCATATTTAAATAAGATTAGATGGAAAATAAAACAGCAATTAAACAAAATAGTATGAAATAATAAAAATGGATCTATCCTTGATATTTCAACATTTTATGACAAATTTATAACGTTTTTGGTATGTTTGAATTAAACAATCAATAGTCTATGCGTTGGTAACACTGTATTGTCTGTGCATACATAAAAAAGGCCCACGATGACATCTTGCTTTACATACTAACTGACGTACTTACTTTCATATAAATTCTAAACCAATGATGAGGAAACTTTATTTTCAAGAGAACCGGGTTAAATAGGGACCGAATGCTTTTCCGTCGACACGCAGTGGTGCCATTTTGTTATAACGGACTTATAGTTCATTTGACAAAAAATGCTCAAAATTATGGGGTGTCGATTTGATTTTTTTAACATTTATCGCCAATATGTATCTCCGGAACCTATGTCGAAACCTTTTTAGGCATCTTTTCAATAACAAAAAAATCTCCCTAGAAACGAGGTGATGAACTTTTTTATGGGTCGTTCCCCATTTCCTTCCAACTTCCTTTTCCGCCCGAAGATGCGGCACAATTTCAGTCCACGATATGTCTCGCTAAAAAAACTCCACATTGGAAAACTATTTTTTTCTTGCATACCCACAATACATATTATCTCTTAATATTCTGCCCTTATAAGGAAAAAGGCAGTAACTGACTATCACACACTTTCGAGATAAATGACATAATGTGTTTTTTTCAAACTTTAGTACTGGTAATTAATAAAAAATGGTGATAATGTTTATTAGTAGGATATTAAAATACAAACAAAATAATAATAAACAAGCAGCAACTGCAATGAATAGGTGCAATTACTGCCTTTATCTAAAAAAATGTATTATTTTAGAGTTTATTTTTTCACTAAGGATTTTAACGGTATTTTAGTGATAATACTGATTTTAAAGTGAACAGAAAATATAGCTTTCAAAATTACCTAATGGATGGCATTCATAACTCAATTTCACAAATTTTGCGAGTTACTGCCTTCTTTCATGGAAGGGCAGTATTGTACGTAGTCACTATCATAATCATCAGTCAATTCACTGCTGGGTGAAGACTTCCTTTAGCTCCATTCTTGATAACTTCTGTGCTGCCACGTACATCCACTAAACTTTAAGAGTTTGGCGATCCAGCGGGTTTCAAGGCGTAATTATAGTCGTTTAGTGCCCCTTTGATACCACTGTATGATGCTATTTATCCAGCGGTTGTCCACTCGCCGAGTAACATATCCAGTCCATTACCATTTCATCTGCTTATCACATTGTGTACTTTTGATGCAGTTGTTATATTATATGCAGTTGTTCACTCGATAGAGTTTAGTTCCATTGATAAGGATCACTTTTGCACTCAGCAAAACAATTTATCATTACTTTTGTCTTGGATACATTTATCTCTATAATTATTATACGGTTGGAAACTCTAGGCCGTATCCTTACTGATTATTACATAAAACGTTAAAATCTATTTATTTTTGTCATTATTTAAAAATAATTATATGACTTAATTTTAAATCATTGTTTTCGTGATTTTAAAATATGCATTTAAAAAAACTACTATTTACTTATTACTTCAATGATGAAAAATTACTATTATTTCAATGTTTAAAAATATCATAAAAACTAGTACTTAATACTTCTTTAACGAATGGGATCCAATGAAAGCTCAGTTTTAGTAGTTGTTGTGTACTTTTGTCTTTGAAATAACATAGTATTATGGCAACACTATTTTTAGTATTTTTTCAGTAAATTGTATTTTTTTTTCGACCATGTCCGATCCTGATAGGATCATATGGACCTCCACAGAGTGGAGGTTTGTATTGACAGATTTTGTTTTTTACGAGAATTGGATGTCATCTACTTGCTCAACCTATTAGGTCCATAACTTGACACACACAAATTGAAAAACAATATGTGTACTTGACAGACCCAGAATTCTAACCTGGGACCCACGGCTTCATAGTCCAGCGCGTAAGCCACGCGGCCACCGTGAGTGTCTAAATTGTATTTAATTGCATGTTTCGTTATTTCGTCACAAGATATCTATAATAGCATTAGATCAGTGATACGAAACCCGCGGGCAGTAAGTATTTGGCCTATCGATGGAATTATTATATGCGACCCAGCATGTGTGAAGCAAATTTTAAAGTCAACATAATAATATATTTTAAATATCCGAATGCAATACTTTATATTGAACTACAATATGTATTTGTTATAACTAGCTAAAATATACACGAATAATATTGAGTAGTCTGATTAAACAAATCCTTTTTAAACGTACCTATATGTAATTTTGCAACAGACTTGATTTTCTTTGAAAAGAAAGCTTAAAAAATCTCTAGATCTAGTGTAAACTTTGATTCAAATCTATAACCCACTAGTTGCAGCACTAATCTCTGTTAAAGGGTCAAGGACGGTTTGGCGCCGGGACAACTGGACGCCACGCAATTCGAAAATAAATAGACGTACTTATACGTACTTTTAAAAATATATTTAATATTATTATTCATATTTAAATTATTATATTATGATTTAATAGTTGGTGAGAATTTAAATATGCATACGTAAATAATGATTTAATCGTGCATATTATGTTTAAGTTCCAACAAAAATGAGTTTGTTATTTTTATATAAAGCCTTAGACATGGTAATTCTCAATCAGCAATAAAAAAACATTATGCTAAGAATAAAATTAATTAAAACTACTAAGTAGTAGATAGAAACTGTTTAAAATACATCGTCTACGTTCTGTTTACGTGTCTAGGACAGTGCGGCGTCCAATTGTCCTAGCGTCCAGTTGTCCCATTTTCCTGCTAAACGGTATACAATCGAGATTATTGTACGATGTTATTTTATAAAAGCCAATTTATCTCAGTTCGCTTGTGCGTTGGTTGCTTTGTGCGTAAATATGTCGAAATATTAAGCTTACTTCATTTGCGGTCCTGAACTTTCGTAGTATTCTTTGATGATATGTGACTTTTGACACGAGTTGTTTGCTGTATGGGGACCTCAAATTTGAGATATTTATCCTCGTACCTTTGTTAGATGCGGATGGAAATTAATGCTTTTTGAAACAAAAATACGAGAATATAACATAACAATTGTATGAGTGTACTTTCGACAATGAGCGTATTATTATCATTTTACAAAGTATTAATATTATGTTTCGGTTCAGTTAAATATAATATAAATATTTTCTTTCTTTCTACTGTTAAATTCATTTATTTTACAAACGTATAATATTTTAATGGTTAACAAAAAAAAACTAATTCATTTAAATTCTGCGGTTTTTTCTCATTCATTCATATATTATTATAATGATCTTGATCATAGCTTTGCCTTATATAAGGCCATTGTTAATTATTATTAACTTAATCAACATATTATGTTAAATAATTTTAACTTAATTAATTATTTTACGTTTCTCTAACGAACAGTATCTACGTCAGCATACCATCAAAAAAGAAATTTTTCTTTAATAGATGGATGCATATTTTGTCAATTCTAATATCATTTTATATCTGATTATTTTACTTGTAATCCATGTTTATTCTTTAGGTAAAACGTATGAATATCGTGCAGTACGTCCAAGATTCCCTGTTGCTTGTTAAACGTTTTTTTATCTTCAACAATCATTTCAGCATCCTGTTGGACGTATGTCGTAGACACTATAATAATATATGGTATTTAGCGGGCTTTCTTCAGACATCGGTGACGTCACGGTGACACGTGACCAATCTAGTTCCAATATTGTATATTCTTAAACCTTAAATATAGTGACAAACTGCTCTCTTTCTCTCTCATTCATGTTTCTGATATATTCATACCTTTACTCTACCAGTATCAACTTCTAACTCTCTCCAAGGTTCTCTACGATAAAAATACAACTATTTTGAGACATCAATAGTTGTCATGAATAATTGCCAGTAAAACCATCAGAATACTAGTATTGAGATGGCAATATTTGAGAGTTTACTAAAAAATTGGTAGTCTTAGACATTTTTTCATTGGGTCGAATGCTATGATACCATATCACAACAAAAATCACGTCATCCACACTGCATTGAACAAATGGCCAATAAATATTGTTAAAAAAAGGGTTCCTTAATTAAATCTTATGTTATGTTGTGGATACTAATAAATTCAAAAGGTTGAAATTGAATCGTGGTTTTCCGTAGGTACCTATTATTTTTCTATTGCGTTCAATCGTTCAAACAGGACTAGCGAAAACGCTGATGTAGATGCTAATAAGACGTGGTATAGGGAAAAAACTAAGCTTCCTCGCTTAACCGACCGTGTAGCCGCAGTTTTTTACAACAAAAGGGACGAATTCACTTAACGCGCTCCCTTACAATTTTCCGCGTCTTTCGCTTTCCAGAGTTCGAAAATACAAATAAAATGCTACTGGTGACTTTTTAATTAACTTTAAAGAAAATGTTTCTTTTAGTAGTATCTTTAATTAACGCAAAGGAGGAATATTTTTAAATAAAGTGATCGTGGCATCTTAATTAATTATTTAATTATTCATGTTTTCATTATGCAATATGAAATTTAATGAAGTAAATATTATGTACTTAGTGTGCCTGGAATTATTTTTACTTTACTCTAAAATACTGCACCATAGAGTGCCTTTTTAGTCACTTTCAACAACTTCATTAGAATATACGTCTCATAACTTTGCACTCCGGCTCTAGGATGAAAATGCTGAAATATATTCTAAAAATATTTTTTTACATATTATATTATTATCTATTTATTTATTTATTACTACATAATATAAATGTAATTACAAGGTAAAAAGAACTTATTATATACGTTTTTAAATTTTCTGTTTACATGCGGTCTATATACGGTTTATAATATGTATTAATAATTTAGGACAAATAAGGCAATTGTCAACAAATCATTTTTTTGCTATTTTACAACAAACAAACAAATATAGAATACTGAAATGTCATTTTGATTTGCATAGTAACGCACGTATACATTAATAATTTAGTTGCTAGGACCACCTCCTTAGCAACCAATAATAGTGGATTGGATTACGGATTTCTCCCGAAATAACTTTTCATACAAAACAGAAATAACTGAAAATGAATTCAATTCTACTTAAAGATGGCTAAAAGTGTTAAAAGAATGCATTGGCATCATGTTCTGATATATTCTAAAAGTTTCAAATGTTTAGCTAGTCGGGAAGTTAGTTAAAAATCGATTGCAAGATTTGTACTGGACAAACAACCACCGGACAAACAAGAATACGAGCTAAAAGAAAAACGTGGTAACAATTGAATATCATTCGATCTAATTATCGTTTGTGAAGTAATCAGATAAAGAGGCTTATCAGTGTAGTAAAAAGTGCGAAAAAGTGCAAAGTTATAAAACGTATACTCTACCTTTCACTACTATATTTGGGAAAACCAGCTAAAATTTTACTAAATGAATCTCACAATAGGAAAGCTTCTTCACATAGAACCATCATAAACATTCTAGACTCTCCAACTAACAAAGGGTTACCATGAAGTATTCTGGTATAAAAAGAAAATATTATGAATTCTTCTAACTAATGGAATAGGTAGGTACTCGTACCTAGTAAAAAAATGATAACGACCATCTTTTCAGATGGTACCTACAACATCAATTTTATTTACATGTGTTTTTTTAATAACGTACTTTACGAGCGCGTTTAACTCCTAAAAGTTTGTAAAAATAATGAAATAAAATACGCCAACTTTTACGATGATGCTTTCAAAAAAGCCGCGTGTCCACCGCAAGTACTTTAAACATTTTCAAAACCCATTAAAGAGCTTTGTCAGGATAGTACTTACCTACCTATACTATTTTTACGTCGGTAATTAAAATATTTTATAACTAAACCTTTCGTTTTATTTTTATTAAATTTTTGGTTAGAGCGAATTCAGCCTACCTTACTCAGTGGTTGTAGGTGTGTACTTCATAAAACTATAGAGATATTATTCAACCAATCTTTATGTGTTTATACTGAATAATTCTGTGTGTTTTTCTTTACATGACTTCATGTGATATCAAAGCCTTTATACATACGTGTTTTACATGCTATTGAGAGTATATAACTGCAACAATTATTGTTATTTTTCACGCGTTAAGGCTATACCTCAGTTGAGGCATGGTCTAAAAAGATCGTGGCTAGGCGATGCGCGGATTGCGGGTCGCGGGTACAAATGAAGCATGCCAACTAAATATAATTTGTCATATAAATCCAACATGCGTCCATTTAATGTTTTGTTTATTTTGGCCAGACCTCAGTGCGTTTGTCCGAAAGGGTTACATATCTGGGAGTAATTCTTGATGACAAGCTGTCTTTCGTTCACCACGCCAAGAGGGCTGTCTATAAGGTCAATTCGGCCTATCAGAGAATGGCCCGAATGGTGGGCAGCAATTGGGTACTTAAGCCTAGAGCCCTTAAGGTTGCATACGGAGCAATTTTCATCGGCATTTCCGGTTACGCCTCCAGCATTTGGCATTCCCGAGTAAACTCCTTAACTCTCGTGAGACGCGCACTACTAAACGGGCAGTGACTTGCGCTGATCTCGCTTACCAAAGCCTACCGCACAACTTCTACTGACGCGCTTGCCGTACTCGCGGGGGTGCTGCCTCTCGATCTGCACGTCCAAGTCAGAGGATCAATCACCCTCCTCTTGAGGGAGATCAGCACATCACTCGCCGGTGTCCATCTGACACCACCGCAGAGATCCGAGGACGTTCCTTACAGGAATACTGTAAGTAGAAAGGAAGAGGAAGGGAACTGAAATTTGGCATACATGTATTTGTCGATCTCCATAAAATGTACCCAATGATTCGAGTAGTCTTTTATGTGTCGGAAGCTGGTCCGCTTTTCTTTGATATATCAAAATTAAATTAGTCTACGATAAGTACATGCCAAACCAGACGATGACTACTTTTAGTAAAATTCAACCTTGACCAGATTATAAATGCTGGAGCAGTATTCGATTCCATCCTGAATATCTCAGACTCACAGTAGTTGCACCTGGTTAAAACCATCTGTTGCTTGTTAAATGTTGTCATTCTGATTATTCTACTTTGTGTTCATTAATGATAACACCTTGCAAAAAATTTGTACAACCTTATATTTAGCTTTCTAAATATATTCTTGCACCAAATAGGTACTGGGTACGTGATGGTAATTTGAGTTTGGCATTACCTTGATCACATATTAAATCAGACCATGTAGCCTGGTATGATGAAGTATTTAGTACGTTGGATCTGCTTTGCGAAGTACCACTAATGCATCTAAAGAATATTCAAGGATTTATTGTGAGGGAAGAGGAAGTTGATGGATGTGGTAGGTAGGTAGGTTGACTTCAATGAATCGAAGGTGAATGCGTGATTAAGTAAATACCCAATTTATTACCCTCAACAATAAATGATACAAAAATTACAGGCTGTACATTAATTTAGAGATGAATATTAATTTGACAATTTAAATTACGACGACGTGTTTATGAGAAAATTTAAGGATTCGGCGATCAGAGATTCGACCGTGGGTCGGAATGATTTGACGACAGGTTTCTCGCGCCCCAAGCTTTTATATCAATTCCAAACAAAGGAAATCTACAATAGCTTGGGGACTATGAGCTGAGGCTGCATGTCACTGTTTATTGCATGAAGTACGCAGGGTTCACGCAAATGTGACACCCTCAGCATTTCCTGATTGCCTTATAAAATAATATAAAATAATTAACGAGACATTTCTATATACAATGTTGCTGAGCGTGCATTCCAGATTATTACAAATAGCTATTTTTATCAAGAAAGCATTGTGTGTTGTTATGAAATCGGCGTTGAGCAAATAACTGAGGCGGGTTGAGTGACCTAGGTCAGTAGCGCACCCAGGGGGGGGGCCAAGGGGCCTTGGCCCCCCCCAAAAACATTGAAATTGAAAGCCAATAGATTAGACAAATAAAAACACGGCAAAAAATGATTTTAAATTCTCCAGCACCCTCTAGAAAAATTTCTTAGATTTTAATTTCTAACACAAAAATTTCGAAACACTAATGTCGGGTTTTTTTAGAAACTCAATCTCTAATGGAAATGTCAAAAAATTATCGGTGTCCATCCGAATTCCGGAGTGGTGTACACCGAGTGCAATAGACAAAAGTGCGATAAACGAGAAATTAGGCTGTGTTCTGTTGGGTAGGTTTGTGTACCTATAAGTTAAATGCAATAATACTTTTTTTTCCATTTTCAATTAATATTTTGGAACTTCACTATTAAAAAACCCAAAATCGACGATACAAATTCGGCGAAAAGTACGACTACACCCACCACCATGGGCTGACAGGGCTACAGCCTGGGGGCCCGGGCTTAAGAGGGCCCGGCGTGGCGGCTCGTCTAATTGTGAGATAAACACACACCAGAAATTTGTTATATTATAAAAAAAATCGCATGTGGCGCTATACTACTTCAGTACTTCATCAAAATTAACATAAAAAATATGAAGTATGATGAAAATATGATATACGTAACTACATGATAATAATTCACGTGTATCTTTTTATATTACAATTATTTTTAGTGTTTCTATAAAAATAAAAATGGTTATTTATCCAATATCGAAGGGTCGAATGCTACTTGGCTACCACAAGAGAGGGTCGCGACCAGTGGTTCATAGTATGATAACGATCGATAATATGATATGAGGACCAACAAATCAAGAATTCAAGGGAATTATTTAACAATATAGTTAAATCCACGGAATACCATTTGGGAACACTACTGTAGAACATCACATTCCCCTTAACCCTAGTGATGGGTAAGGGGGCCCGCCAAACATTCATGATGTGGGGGCCATGCCCACCACAGTCGGTGGTGGTGTAAATTAAAAAAAAACATTTTTTTCGGTGGAATTCAGCATAAATATTGTGGCTCTAGACCAGTGGTTCTTAACCGGTGCACCGCTGGCTTGTTGCAAGTGCATCGCGAAAATAGTGATAAAAACAGAAAAATCCGCGAAATAGCGAAAACCGAAAAAGTCCTTCATGAAATTATGAAAGCCGATGAAAGATCTAATGTGATTTCGATGTTGCCGAATCGATCGCACGCGTCTACCGTTGGCCTCACAGGTTTTCGTTTCATAAATGAAAACAAAATAGTGGATCAATATCTATGCTGCAAAGAACTCACCGAGCGTACGACATGACAAGATGTTTTTGATTCTATTTCTTCATATTTAGAAAAATCTAAAATATCATGGAGGAATTTGTATGGATGGTGCTCCGTCAATGTTAGGCTCATTAAAAGGATTTGTTACCCTCGCAAAGACAAGAAACCCTAACATTATAATATCTACGCACTGTTTTATTTACACAGGGAATCTATAGTTTTATTACCGCAGTGCTAAAACCTGTAATAGACCAATATATCAAATCCAGACCTTTAAAAACAGGCATTTTTAAAAAAAACTTTGCATTTATTTTCTATGGAAGCTAAGTACGAATGTTTGATTTTTCACACTGAAGTGAGGTGGTTAAAGTGGCGCACCCAGGGGGGGGGGGCAAGGGGCCCTGACACCACCCAAACATGAAAATTATCAGAATGATTTTAACCATTGAAATTGAAAACCAATAAACCTTTGGGCTTAAACAAATAAAAACACTGGCAAAAAAATGATTTGTAATTCTCCAGCACCCTTTTTAGAACAATTTCTTAGATTTTAATTTCTAACACAAAAATTTCGAAACACTAATGTCAAGTTTTTTTAGAAACCCAATCCCTAATGGAACTGTCAAAAAAATTCTCGGTGTCCACTCGAATTCCGGAGTGGTGTAGGTCATGGATAGGGAGGGCTGACAGGGCTCTAGCCTGGGGGCCCGGGCTGTGGAGGGCCCGGCGGGTCGGGTTGACCAGATAAGTGAGATAAACACACATCACAAATAATTAGCTTTAATAGTAAAAAAAGTCGCCTGCGGCGCCGCTATTATATTTCATAGCCATGAAAATTTTCAATTACTTATATAATTGTGCAATATATTTTTTGATTATTATGTGTCGATATTTGACAGCTTCATTATTAATGTGGATGTATTTAAAATCGCCAATAATTCACTGTGTAACTACCCTTAATTTCAACTAAAACACAATTTGAAAAACGTTAATGTAGTGTTTCACACTGCCTTTGATCTTAGCGGTAGGTAGGGGGCCCGCCAAATATCCTAGCCTGAGGGCCCGTTTCAGGATGTGGGGACCATGGTGTAGGTACACCGAGTGCAATAGACAACGAGAAATTAGGCTGTGAAGAAGAAAAAGAGCCTATGGGACTAATTTACTTTCTCCTCCTTGGGCCCCCCCAATATTAAATCCTGGGTGCGCCACTGACTTAGGTACATGCTGTCAACCAGATTTCATGAATGATGTAACAAGCCTTTCTTATCAACTAACTTACAAAGTAGCACGAGTTATTGGGTACTTAAATAAATTATCATAACTTATATACTATGATAGGAGATTTCTTTCTTAATGTCTTTATTTTCAAGACATATAACTATTTTCCTTTCGATAATTCGTCAATCGTGATTTCTGACTGATTTTATACAAGGCATGATTGATTACTTTTCACTCTCTAGAATATCGTAGGTTACTTCTGCTCTTGAGACATTTTTGCCTGTTATCGCGAGGAATGGTTTCCAATCCTGGTGTCTTAAAGATTTGAATTTACATACACCTGTCAATTACCTAATTACCTACGTGGTCGCAGCCATGATCTATTCTGGATCGGGACAGTTTCCTCGTGTCAAGCCTATCAGGCACCTTTCGCGAGGGGAGGAAGACTAGTCAATGCGTTCCCCAAACACATAGACATTTTCAGTGACGTGCAATGTATTTTGTTTTCGAAATTTTATTTTTCTGTACAAAACTGTACATTTGTTTTTTTTTATATATATTTTCTTCTTCTCTCTTGTGAGTGTAATATTTTTTATAATGTAAATCTCATGTTGTGAAAATCTTAAATTTAAATTTGTTATGTCCATATTTTTTTGTTTTCTTAAATAAATAAATAAAAAAATAAACATAGTTCTTCAAGCCGACAGGTTTTACAGCATCCTGAAAGTCCATTGAATACCATTTACAGAGAGTAGGTATAAAGCGGAGTTACTGGATACTGGCATGCTTTGGCAAGACGCAAGCAGATAACTGATAAACTAAATTTTTAAGGTACTATGTGTTATCCATAATAATATGTACCACCGAACCGGGATAGAGCGGACATAGACTAAGAAGAATATATGGAGTATGGCTAGTAAAAATCGAACATTGAATGTAAACTACATACTATTGTTACTTATATGAAAATCTTAACTCTTAGAAAGTTATTTCGACTGGAATATGGTCATAAATCAAATCTGGGTGAAATGTTGCAACTCTCTTCCGAGTGCACATGCAAAACCATGCCGGGACAATGACGTCACGTAGCTAGCCGACATAAATGAAAAAGTAGCTTCTGACATTCGCCGATACGACATTTTACTATTATAATTGCGGTCCATGCCCAGTGGTATTGGTTACATAACTTTGACGTATTGTTAGTCGAGACGAGTTTGAAGTGATGAGATTTATAACTTTAATAGATTTTTTACGAATTTATCCGTTTTATTTAACAATAATGCGATACTTATTTGAATTGAAGCTATATTTTTTTTATAAATTCATTATATTCGTTATCACATTAAATTTTTCATAAGGTAACATTTCATGCTAGTGATACAAAGAGGCCGGATTCCAAGCCTGAAGGTTTTAATTTACAATATTTTTTAATGAACGTCTGTTTTTGGATCAATAACGTACGTCATAGATGGTCATAGTTTTTCTGATTGAATGAGCTTTTTATAAATCTAGTTTAATTTTTTAAACCGGTTAAAAAATCACTAGAATTAATTAATAATTAATTCGACAAATTTATACGGTAACTACTTAATGCATTTGTAATTCTCTTATTTTTCTCCATCTTATTATTATAATTATTTTTTTATTAAGGATTAATGACAAAACACTAATATTCGTAAAAAAAAATAAGACCTATAACCTAGTCCACAATATACTACTGTTGTAGAGACTTATCACCACAATACATTCATTGAATTAAATATAATAGTACCGAATAGGTCGGTAGTGGTTATGCACTGTTTGTATGAATTCAAACACTCATAATTAACTAAAATTCCAGCGGAATTTCCAACTTAGATAACAGAAACTATGTATGGTATTAATAAGTTTAGAATAATTGCTCTGCAGAGAGAGTGAGAGTCGTCGTAAAGCTTTGGTATTATTTTGTGCATTTTCATTACAATAATCGAGCTTAAAGTTCTTTCAAAATTTTCGTGTGTATATTGTGTTAAATCACATTCAAAAAGCTACGACATGTTCTTAATACGAAAAGTAGAATACCAAGTCGCTTTTTACTGCTGAAAGACGGATTCAAATAAACCAAATGTTTTTTTACTGAATTTTGTTTATGACAAAATTATTTATGAAACCCTCTGTTTGTTTGATTGTTTTGATTGTCACAGTGGCAATTTTAGTTATGTAGATTCTCGATGCACTGACTAATTTTGAGGCCCTCTACAACATAAAGAAATTAACAATCGAATTAAAGTTTTTATAATAAATCCACGCATATGATTAATTGTTTTTTCTATATATATATATATATATATATATAGAAAAACAATTAATCAAATGCGTGGATTTATTAGAAAAACTGTAATATATATTATATTAATTAATCGTGGTTTAGTCGCATTTATTTAAATTTATTCGCGTAAACAGACAAATCAGAATACATGAAACCTATACCTATACCTATACAATTTAGTACCAATTTAGTACAGAGTTCATGAATTTATATGAAAACGCGAATATAACGTGAATGGGTTTGTTATGCTCATAAAGGTAACTGTTGTAAAATGAAAAGCTTTATATAATATATAATCTTCCAATAATGAGGCAACAGTTGACGTTAGCGTAGCAGGCGAAAATATTTCACGTCCATAGAATCTGCTGTCAAAGATGTAGGTTTATACTAATATTCGTAATATCTTCCTTAATTTTCAGTATTTAGCAACACATGACCTGTCGAGTTTTGCTGGACATCACTGATTTTAACATTATTAAGCATTTGTTTCGTGAAATCTAAACCGATATTATCAAAAATAAAAAGCATACATTTGTTAGAATTACGCATCTGTTTTAGATTTTAGTAAAGTTAATAATATAACCATTTGTAAATTCTGACAAATCAGTTGTTGTTATTTTAGTCAAAGAAAATCGGCTCTCCATCAGCTTCCAACACTATCATCATCATCAGGGGCGCGACAACCCGGTGTGGGTCTTGACCTCCTCCAACAGCTTCATCCACCTGTCCCTATCCAGTGTCGCCGCTTTCCAATTCGGTACCCCTAGAACACGGCGGTCACTGGCAGCTCCATCCAAACAGCGATTCTTTGGCCTGCCTCTTCTTCTACCCCTCATTGAATTGCCGGTCATCACTCTTTTTGCCGGTTCATTATCATTCATACGGTGCACATGACCTAGCCATCGCAGTCTCCCAATCTTAATTAATTGAACTGCGCTGCAATCTTCGTATAGCCCGTAGAGCTCCGCATTATATCTTCTCCTCCAATTGGTGCCGTCCCTGAACGGTCAATATATACGGCGGAGAATTTTTCTTTCAAAAATGTTCAGGGCTCGTTCATTTCACATAGTTAATGTCCAGGTTTCCGATGCGTAGGTGAGCACTGGCTTTACTCTTCCAACTCTATAATATAACAATATAATATTATCAAATGGGTTTATTCTCTGACTCTCATTTCCCTTTATTGTCCAAGACTCGGAGCTATTTAAATGGTAATATCATATTCAATTGCATCAAGTGTATTAAAATATTAAAAAAACCTTTTCGATGAAAGCAAATATGTAAGTACATATTATTATTAAAAATACATAATTTTGAAAAACACTTTCTGAGAGAGTATATTATAACCATTAGAAAAAATCTTTTTTTGAAAAAAGTAAGCCACCCGACGAGGAATCTAACCCTGTATCTCCCGTGTTTACGCCCCATCCGTCGCATTTTACTAATACGCTACGGAGTGACATACTAATTGCGACAAATTTTAACTATTGGTCAATTTTAATACCTACTCATCAGCGCTCTTCCAAATCAAGCTACTTTGGCAATCGATTTTTGTTTCTTAAATCAAAGTAGGTATCTATTACTTTGATTACTAACCGACTTAGTTGCACTTGCTAATAATTTATAATTAACTATTTCTTTTATTCAACCAATAATTCAACGTGGCTTGATTTGGAAGAGCGCGGGGTGGCTTACTTTAGAATGATAGAGTGAATTATTCGTTGAATAAAAGAAATAGTTAATTATATTATTATTGCATAATATGTAGGTATTTCGTTTTTTAGTTTCACAAAAAGATTTTGAGCTTGATGGATTAATAATAATATCACATGTGCGTGTATCTCCTGATAGGTAATAATACAAATGTGTATAGGTAAAGCATGCTAGTGTTAGCGAAAAGTTTTTCCTTCTAATAGCCGTATAGTCGTGAGCATTCCGTAATAGGATATCTGTCATGTTGGAGATAACCCTTTGTCAAACAGAAATTGAAGGAATCGAGAGTGACTGAAAAATCGAGATACGTGGCTTAATGCAATTACTGGATTTAGAAAAATCTTTTTTTCACTCGCCATACTGCTTGATAGCTTTTTTTTAGGTAGGTGCCTTCATAATAATATTATATTTATAATCAACGAGTTTGGACGACAATAGAGAAAGATAGATGAATTCTACGTTTTTATAATACAATAAAATCAAGTCGAGTTTTGATTTTTAATATTATCTACTTTGATATTACTTAGATAATTATTATATAAAATAGTATTTTTAAGAGTTATAATTAAAGTTGTAATAATAGTTCTTGCAAGTGCACAGCTAAACTTAAAAGGAATTTTATATTAAACTGAGAACAAACCTAATTTACACTTGGTAAGTATATTAAATTTAATGTTATTATCAATTAATTTGTATTCTGTCGTGACGTGTATTGTAATATTATATTCAATTTTAATTATATTTACCACGATAGATAAATGTAATCGTACAACTTTTCATTGGAGTTTGTATTGACTGGTAATTTTGTTAACATTGGAACATTATGCGTTCTATATTTGCCATAATATTATATAAGATCATTTATTCCTATTCATTAAATGCTGTAATCTGATGTACTTAATATGGATTTATTCTTAATTTTAACACGACGATGTTTACAATAATAGTCTTTTATTGTATTTATATATTTTATATGATCATGAAATCTTAATTTATTCCTTCTTCTTCTTCAGCCATATCCGCCCCTTAGTTGGAGCATATGGACACCACGAGGTGCCTTCAACAATCCCTGTCGCTCGCCAGTCTTCTTGTATCATTCCAGGTCAAACCAGAATCCCGTAACTCCGTCGTATATACTCTATAGATAGTATTTAGCGGCCTTCCAGGATGCCAGACTTCGGTTGGCTTGAAGAATAGGCAAGCCAGGTTGAAGTTCTCTTCTGGCATACGCAGCACGTGGCCAACCCAGATCCAACGTCACCTCTTTACTCACACCAAACCCACAACTTCGATGTCTTCTCCAGCAGAGCCATGAGCTGAACAGAAAATTATATTGGCATTTACATATTTTCTATAAAGTAGACTGATTATTCAGTTCTAGCAATATACTATAGATACATCTAGACGCCACCCGTTGCATTGCTAAATGAAGCTGCGTGCTGTGCGTTTGGTTTGTGGGCGAGCGAACGCATTCGTCTACAAATGTTCGAGACCATAGACCATTTCGCTAGTGCTCGCCCAAAGTGCTCGCACTAGACGCTCAGAATTAAAATATAATTATCTATTTTTTTACGTTATATAGTATTTTTAAGCGGTCAAAATGCAACCATTAGGCAAAGATATCCATAATTTAAGTTATTTTAAAGAAACACAAGGTCACTGATATTAAAAAATATATCTAATTATACAAATAAATCATCACGAACATGTATCAACTTACATATGAAACGTAATACCATCTTCTTGCTTATCAGCATGGCTACCATATTTTAATACAACACACAGAACCATCTTTCCTACTTAATTAACTAAAAATATTTACCACTGACTTTATGTTTAACACAAAAAATAGCAATTTTAGCAACACGAGCTCGCGGGCTATCGACGTTACGTAAAGCGATTCGCCACGATTTACCGGCGATACTTTTGGAAACAAACTCACACATATGTAACAAGGGATGGTGTGATGAGGGGTAGGTGATGAAAGAATCAGAAGGTTTTGATGCGTATAAAAGTAATTCCCCAAATTTATTATCCCTTAACACAAATTACAAATTCAATTTACAGCTTGAATAATACAGTTTATAAATTAGATTACGACGATAGTGTTTGTGATAAAAGTTATTTTAACGTTGAAGCGAAAAGCGTGTTATTAAGACGAGCGAATTTAAGGTACTGATTTTTTGTTGGATTGCCACGTCTGTTTTTATATTGAAAGTAGACAAAGAAAATGCTATCCACAGCGTGGGTAAATTTATTGTTTTGTTCCCACACTGCGGATAGATTCCTGGGATTTTGTCTGCGAAATTTGATTAAGGTACAAACGTTATCAGTCCAACAATGGATTTCACACGACACAATGACAGGAATGCACTGTTTACTCGTTCATTCCTGTGATGGACAACTGACACCCGGCACGTAAGCATTTCTTCAGCCGGCGGAAGGTGATCATATGTCCGTTCTCACGGCAGTGTTTTGCTGATTATTAAAAATATTGAATTATTAAAATGTTGTAATTTTTTAGGTTTTAACTGCTATCTACACATTGCACTGTCTGCGGACTACTTCCACCCTCATACCCCCCTTCCAGCGAAATGCGGCACGCAAATCGCGATGAAAGTAGGTAGAGGTGGTCGCTTGAAGGTCCAATCAGATCTGTCGCGGTGGATGCTGCGGTGGTCTGCATCCCGGGACGTCTGCTCTCATGTCCTTGATGACTCTCTTGGTGATGTGCTTTTTGCAATTTGTCCATAGCAGGTAGCTGGAAACTGCGGCAATGATGACGATAATCAAGGCAAGCGTTGCCCACGACAGTTGGCCTGTCGACGTGTCGTTGACAATTGCTCCGCCCGACGCAGTCTGTGCGACGATCATCTCTTCCTTTGTCTGTTGTGCACCCATTTTCGTATGCTGGTGTCTCTTGGTGATGATGATGGTAAAATACTGAATAATCCAGTTGAGTTATCCGCATTTATTGTGAATAAATTGTTTATGCCTGCATTTTAAATATTGCGTACACCACTGACCTACATTCTAGGTCGATGTGTGTCCTTGCTATCGCTAACGTTGCTATTTTGAAATCGGAAACTCCGCGTGCTGTTTTGAAACACGACCCCGATTGCATTGTTCGGCTCGTGCCTGATGTTGTTGACCGATATTTGTCCTATTGACCTAGAGACGGTCTGGAAAATGGACACGTCTGCCGTATCGGGTAACACGAGCTCTCACGGTGTCAGGATTTTTCTCAGGCTGTTCCATTGTTTTATTTTCCTTGAGAATGTACGCTGGTTTTAAACGGTCGATGGAAACGGTGACGTTTTTTCCTCTCTTGCAAATGACATATGTTCGCGTATTGCGCGTGATGACCTCATATGGTCCGGTAAATGGAGATCTTAGCGGAGTTTTGACTGTATCATCGCGTAAGAAGACATGTGTCGATTTGTTAAGGTCTTTGAAAATGAAAACGCGTTTTTCGCCGTGTTGCTGGCTTTTCACAGGTTGCAGTTGTTGGAAATGTTTTTTTAGGATCGTGACGTAGTTGCTCGGGTCTTGGTTTGTGCTGGTTTGATGGCACAAAAATTCCCCTGGTAGGCGTAAGGGTTCGCCGTACACAAGCTCAGCTGCTGTCGTCTTTAAATCTTCTCTCCAAGCTGCTCTGATTCCCATTAACACTGTCGGCAATGTTTCAGTCCATCTCTCATTCTCGTGGCATTTTATAGCGGCTTTTAATTGACGATGCAGTCTTTCGACCATACCGTTTGCGGCTGGGTGATATGCTGTCGTGTGAATCCTCGCCGTACCAGTCAGACGATTTAATTGTCTGAAAAGGTTCGACTCAAATTGTTTGCCTTGATCCGTTGTCACTCTCAAAGGCGTTCCAAAACGGGCGATCCAACCATTGTAGAATGTACGGGCGATCGTTTCCGCTTCTTGGTCTTTAATCGGAAATGCTTCCGGCCACCGCGTGAATCTGTCAACGCAGGTGAGGCAATATCTGCAGCCTTCAGACATAGGAAGGATGACGATGTCGATGTGGACATGCTCAAATCGTCCTGAAGGTGCAAAGTTTCCGAGTGGTGCTGATATGTGACGTGTGATCTTGTTCTTCTGGCATTGAAGACAGTTGCGGGCCCAATTTCGACAATCCGTTTTAATCGACGGCCAAACAAATCGTTATGTGACAAGTTTGACGGTCGCATTAATTCCGGGATGTGAAAGTCTGTGGATATGATTAAAAGCTGCTTGTCGGTGCGGTTTGGTTATGAAAGGTCTTGCGATAGGTGTTGACAAGTCACAGATACTTTTATGTCTGTGTCGGGAATAAGTACTTGTTTCAACTGAAGTACCGATCCGTCACGTAAAAATGTACTCATTTCGTTGTCAGTTTCCTGGTCGGCTGCGAGGTTGGCATAATTCAGTGTGTCTTCAACGACTTCTATCCTAGACAAGGCATCAGCGACGATGTTGTCTTTTCCAGCGACGTGACGTATGTCGGTCGTGAATTGTCCGATGAAATCGAGGTGTCTGAATTGTCTTGGTGAGCACTTGTCCGATTTTTGTTGGAATGCGAACGTAATGGGCTTGTGGTCGGTAAATATGGTGAACGTGTGAGCTTCTATCATGTGTTGAAAATGTTTGACAGCTAGATAGATAGCTAAAAGCTCGCGGTCGTAAGCGCCATATTTTCTCTCCGCTGGACTTAGTTTCTTCGAAAAGAATGCCAGTGGTTCCCAATGATCGTCAACTCGTTGTTGAAGTGCTGCGCCAACGGAAGTATCGGATGCGTCACTAATTATCGCTAAGTGAGTCCCCTCACTTTTCGGATGTTTCAATAGCGTTGCTTCCGCCAAACTCTTCTTGCATTCCTCGAAGGCCTTGATTGCTTCTGGTGTCCAGATGATAGGTTCTTTCTTGGAAGTTTTTCCTTGCAGGAGTGAGTTCAGTGGAGCTTGCGTTTCTGCGGCCTTGGGGACGAATCTCCTATAGAAATTCAAAATTCCCAAGAACCGTCGTAGTCCTTTTTGAGTGTCTGGGCGGGTGTATTCGCGAATAGCGCTGACACGATCTGGAAGTGGTCGAGTTCCGGTGCTGAAAACCAGGTAGCCAAGGAATTTAACTTCCTCTACTCCGAAGTGGCACTTCGTGGAGTTGACAACCAGGCCGTACTCCTGTAGGCGTTTGAACAAAATTTCCAGGTGTTGAAGATGCTCTTGTTCTGTTGTGGAGGCTACCAGGATGTCGTCTATGTAGGCGTAGCAGAAGTCCAGACCCTGCAAAACCTCGTCAATGAAGCGCTGAAAAGTCTGGGCCGCATTCCTCAAGCCGAACGACATAAATGGAAACTCGAATAATCCAAAGGGTGTTGTGATGGCAGTCTTCGGAATGTCCTCTTCAGCCACTGGGATTTGGTTGTATGCTCTCACCAGGTCGATCGTGGAGAAAACTTTCCTTTCACGCAATGTTTGTGTGAAGTCTTGGATATGACGCACGGGGTACCTGTCAGGTACGGTTCGAGCGTTTAATCCGCGGTAATCACCACATGGCCTCCATTGATCTTCAGATTTGGGCACCAGGTGAAGGGGTGACGCCCAAGAACTTTCAGATGGTCGTGCTATTCCAAGTCTGGTCATGGTTTCGAATTCCTTTTTGGCGATGTGAAGTTTGTCGGGAGCTAGGCGTCTAGGACGTTGAGCTACAGAAGGTCCTTCGGTGGTTCGTATGTGATGTCTCGTGTTGTGGATGACTTCTCTACCAGCTCCATCTGGGCGCGTGAGATCCGGAAACTGCTGCAGTAATCCATGATAAAGGGATTTACCTGCGACAGTTTTGACAGTTGCTATCTCAGTGCTGCTGTGGCGTCCAGAGGTTGTAAGTTGAGTCGTCTGATCCAACAGTCTGCGATTCTTGACATCGACTAATAATCCGAAATGGATTAGGAAGTCAACACCAATAATGGGCTTGGTGACATCTGCAATCACGAATTTCCAGGTGAATTCTCTTCGTAACCCCAAATTCAGCGTCAGTGAGATACTGCCATACGTAGCAATGACAGATCCGTTTGCTGCTGAAAGTTCGTACTGTGATTTTGGTCGGCGCCCCTGTACTTTCGTGCGTGGGAAAACGCAAAGGTCCGCTCCAATGTCGATAAAAAATTGTATTTTCGTGGCGTGGTCGGTGACGAAGAGGCGGCTGGAGGTAGGGCTGTAATCGCTGGCCGCGCTTAGCGACTGCCCGTGGCGTTTTCCTTGTTGAAGGTGCATGGTGTGACGCACTTCTCCGCATCCTGGCCGAATCTACGATGATACCAACACATGCCAGGTTTGCTGTGGCTTTGGTCTCGCGGTCGGGAATGGTTCCTCCTTTGGCTGGCTGATCGTGACTGGTGACGTGGCCTTGATGGTCGGTTTCCTCTTGCGAGCTCTTTGGAGAGCTCCTCGCGAAGAGTTGAGATTTCCTCCCACAAGGTGATCACCAGCTTGCTGATGCCGCACAGGTCTTCCATCGTGGTTTCAGCAATGGATGCCTTTGATGTGGAATCTGCCATGGCGTCAGCTAGGTCTGCAGCCTTGTTGAGATCCGCGTCCTTCTGTGTCGCCAGTACCAATTGCATGGTATGTGGTAAGCGACCCATCCAAAGCGTGCGTAGGATGTCATCAGTAACGGCTGCTCCTGCGAGAGAACGTAGGTGGCGCAAGAACTGTGATGGTTTGCGATCACCAACTTCCTCGTGCTCCAGTAGTCGTCTGGTCTTCTGCTCCTGGGTAGAGCTCAGCCTTCTCGTCAGCTCCGTCCTGAGGTGCTCGTAGGCTCCTTCACGAGGTGGGTTAAGGATGATGTCTCGAACCTCTGAAGCGTAACGAGATTCCAAAGCTCCCAGGATGTATCCAAATTTGGTCGCGTCAGTCGTGACGCCAGCTGCTTCGAAGCTTCGCTCCACCATGCAGAACCACATTTCCGGGTCTTCTGGACAGAATGGTGGGATCCTCACTGCCACGCGGCTGATCTGAGGTGTGGTCTGCTGGGCTGGTGCTGGTGTTGTCGTTTCTCCTCCGGCATTGCTGCCATACCCGCTGGAGAACTGTCCATTGGGCATCTTGACAAGGCAAGTGAATTTAAGAAAATTAACGCGGGAAAACGGATGTTGAAAACTGCGCGGGAAAACTAGCTCCAACGAAAAAATAATTCTCTCACAAACACAGTAAAATAGTAGTTAATAAAAAATTAAACGAAGTCTCTAAAATGAAAATGAATGAATTGAATTTTACTTTACGGGTCACCACTGTTACGTGTTCAAATCACGTCGGGGTCACCACTGTAACAAGGGATGGTGTGATGAGGGGTAGGTGATGAAAGAATCAGAAGGTTTTGATGCGTATAAAAGTAATTCCCCAAATTTATTATCCCTTAACACAAATTACAAATTCAATTTACAGCTTGAATAATACAGTTTATAAATTAGATTACGACGATAGTGTTTGTGATAAAAGTTATTTTAACGTTGAAGCGAGAAGCGTGTTATTAAGACGAGCGAATTTAAGGTACTGATTTTTTGTTGGATTGCCACGTCTGTTTTTATATTGAAAGTAGACAAAGAAAATGCTATCCACAGCGTGGGTAAATTTATTGTTTTGTTCCCACACTGCGGATAGATTCCTGGGATTTTGTCTGCGAAATTTGATTAAGGTACAAACGTTATCAGTCCAACAATGGATTTCACACGACACAATGACAGGAATGCACTGTTTACTCGTTCATTCCTGTGATGGACAACTGACACCCGGCACGTAAGCATTTCTTCAGCCGGCGGAAGGTGATCATATGTCCGTTCTCACGGCAGTGTTTTGCTGATTATTAAAAATATTGAATTATTAAAATGTTGTAATTTTTTAGGTTTTAACTGCTATCTACACATTGCACTGTCTGCGGACTACTTCCACCCTCACATATGTAGACCTTTTATCTTACTCTAGCGCGTGTCGCAGAGATTATAAGGGTGCCGAATACTTTCTCACTCGCACTCATGCATCGTTTTTGTTCAGGCCTTGGTTCTAGCTAATAAAGATATCCCAAATTCTTCATACGATACATGAGTCCATAATCTCGACAACGGTATGACAAATATGACAAAAAATTGACGGCGAGGAATGGAAGAAAGTATTCAGCAGTAAATTGATTCAAATCGTTAATAATAAATTACTTCAAAGGATTATGCCGACTTTAAAGGCGTAATAACTGAGAAGACACGAACAAATAAAATCCTCACGATATTGCATTAATATTCATTGTAAAGTAAATTTAGCATTTCACTATATATATGAGTGAGAAGGTGTATATTACAATGTGAAGAGGTTCTCCACCCTCTCGGAAATTCCTTTGAACAGATAGACGTCACGTCCATTCATGAAATCACGTTGAATTATATCAGGGCTTGCCAGTGTTTTCCTTTCTACAAGTACAAAATTATACTATTCAGACGTACGATAACGTTTTCAGAATATTATACAGTTTCACTGTTGAGCAGTTCATTGAAGATTTTATTCATTCCTGTCCTTTGTAGTTTGATAATAACATAATAATTAACTACTGCCACACTGTAACTATACATTTTCTTATTCAATAGACTAATATTTCCTTGTTTATACTTTGAGTTTTACTATATTACTCTTTAGAGTCAACTAACGTGGTAGGTAATAATTATATGACAACAGTGGTGGCAGGTGGCTCCCAAAATTGCATTTGTAAAACTGCACTGAAAACTTACTTATTTATTTTAATCTATTTAGCAATATTTCTATCTGGAGAATACCTTTCTAACTATTTCAAAAATACAGTAAAATAATTACAAGATAAAAAGAACTTTTTATGTACGGTTTTCAATTTTCTGTTGAATCGTATAAACTTGACTTGACTAGCTTAAACGATCAAAAAAATTGTACTTGATGGAAAAAATACTGAAATGTCATGTTGATTTCCATAGTAACGCACGTATATATTAATATTAATAATTTAGTTGCTAGGACCCACTTAGCAACCAATAATAGTTTTACTTTTTACGGATTTCTTCCGAAATAACTTTTCATACAAAACAGAATTAACTGAAAATGAAATCAATTCTACTTAAAGATGGCTAAAAGTATTAAGAAATGCATTGGCATCGTGTTCTGATATATTCTAAAAGTTTCAAATGTCTAGCTAGTCAGGAAGTTAGTTAAACATCCATTGCAAGATTTATACCGGACAAATAAGAATACGAGCTAAGAAAAACGTTGTAAAATACGTGGACGTTATTGGAATCATACAAATTATCTTTAACAAGTTAGTGCGCTGTACAAAATGATGGCGTTAAATTAAAACAGTTTTATAATAGTTATAGCATAATCTGCATTTTAAAGAAAATAACAAATAGTTGTTGAATATATAATATTATATTGTTTAATAATAAATAAATCATTTTAAAACACAATATATTACATTCAGATCACAAACAACAAATTTAATTACATGTCGGATTAGTTTTATTTCAATGTGCATGCACATAATGCCAGCATTTTGAAAGAAAACCATTGATACCTCCCGGTCTATACTATACACAATGCAGCCATCGGCGGCTATCGACGGTAGTTTATCATATTTATGTATTGAGACGGTTAATTGTTACAATAAGTTAACCGTCTAAACTGTCAAAAAGTGCTATGTTTTAACAGCCCCTATTTTGGCCGCGTTAACTTTTAGAGTGACATATATACTTTAGACGGTTAATGTATTGTAACAATTACAATACCTCAATACATACATATGATAAACTACCATCGATAGCCACCTTGTGCCGCCAGACTCACTGTACCGGTATTGTATTGGAATAAAAATACCGATACTTGCGACTTGCGAGTATATTTACGAAAGTATCAAAACTTTTTAACATTTTATAATTGCGATATTTTATTAATAAACGATAATCACGATATAATAATATTAAATATGTATAATGCACTATCTAGCAAAATTTGAAATAAGAAGGTTAGGCGCAAAAGGTTTTGAAAATAGCATTGGTATAATCTTACCCCATTTCACAGTACGTACAAATTATTTACTTCGTTATGCCTTAAAAACAATTCCTGTTACTGATCACTATGCACAATGGTTTTAAAGAAAACATGTTTTAACTCTCAAATTATTAACTTCAAAACAGTTTAGGTATTTATTGATCGATATATTATTGACGTTATTATTATATTTATTGGCAAGCAACAAACGTAAAAATATTAAAACATTTTTACTTTTTAACACTTTTAAATATAAATTTAATGGCTAAAATATTGAAAATATTTTGATGCATTGTCATCAGTCATCACCCATCATCATTTAAATATTTTAACAATGGAAAAGGTATCAAATGGTTTAATACTGATAAAAAAGTATCACTACCGGTATAGTATCAAAAGAAGAGTATCAAAGTAACGGCCAAGATGTCTCGAATAGTATCGATATTTTCTGTCGGTCTTACATGTACCGTTTAAATCTCTATATTTATATTATAATAATAGTATTGTACTCTATGACAACATCTTCTTGGCTACGTGTTAAAACTGTGAACTAACATGCTCCTCCCATTTTTAACCACACTCCCATTGTAAATTAACAAGACCCTCCCATTTAGTCGACAACAGCGCCCTCCTTCACGTAGCCAAGAAGATGTTGACGTACAATAATCTCTATAACGGCTTGAACAAGGGGTTAGAGCGGTTTAACTGCTCAAAAATAGTTCAATAGTAAATGATTCAAAATTGGTTTTACAGTGTTTAAGCAAGTAGTTGTCCCCGTGGGGTCCTTCTTAATATCTGACAAAAATTTTTTTTACATGAACGTTGATTGACGATTGTGGTAGATAAGTGAACAGCCAACTAAAGATTTTTAAAATAGACAATACATTAATGGGATAAAAATATATATGCTTACATATAAATGAATCACAAGATTATTTTTGACTCACTGGTTATGTACCCCATAGTAAACCCTGCATTATAGAAACGAACTGAGCTGGAAATGGTTATGTCTATAAGAACGTTAAATATTATTTAAGACGAAAAAAGGTCTCCTAGATCACGTTTTATACTGATTTTTAATGTTACATTGTCATTCAAATCGAAAGCTTTTGAAGGAGAGTAAACGAAAACATATTAATATCGTTAAACCAGCAGTATTTTGAGAAATTAAAAAAAATCGGAATAAAATAAATTCTTGAATAGTTTTTTGGGTGTGTTATTACTATTACTGTTAAACGTAACACAATACCGATTGAAGATAATATGTATGTTGACCATAACGCACCAATGTCATTAATATGGACGAAGCGTCTAGAAAAAAAATGACACTTCCTTTTTTGTCGGGTCTGCCGAATGGCATAATCTGTTCTAACGCCATTACAATAAAGGTGATATTGCTATACATTCCCGATGCTTTTTGTCAGGTCTGTCGAATGGTTCGGTTCTAACGGGTACGCTCAAATGAACATTGACACTAGAAACACTGTTCTAACGCCATTACAATAAAGGTGATATTGCTATAAATTCCCGATGCGTAATATCGCATAATGGAAATTGCGTGACGTCTACCTATACATGTGCGAATGTCGCTTTGCGTGAATTTACTTGCTAGCTAATGTATTGAGTGCATTGTCCATTAATAATGTCAT
Organism: Rhyacophila brunnea; assembly: GCF_057557595.1. Classification (NCBI taxonomy): domain Eukaryota; kingdom Metazoa; phylum Arthropoda; class Insecta; order Trichoptera; family Rhyacophilidae; genus Rhyacophila; species Rhyacophila brunnea. The sequence continues at coordinate 29,977,651 of NW_028233350.1, forward strand.
TGTAATACACAGACACCAAAAAATAGGTAAATGAGTATAGAAACAACCAAAGTGTCAAAATTTCAAAGTGGAAATGACCACATTGTTTGAGAAATCGATTACTGCTGGACAAATCGCATCATCCAGTGGTACCCAGCATTTTTTTTTGTTGCGCTACGGTAAACATCTCCATGCTTGTCGGTCTTCCGTTCTCTACAACTAATAATTATTGATTCTATCCATCTGGTCGCAATAAGTGTGTGGCACTTCATTGGTACTTGATCATACATATCACCGATTAGGTTTTAATACGTCTGACGACGTCGTTCTCTAGAAAGGACTGATATATTACCAAGTTTTTTACAATATAATAGGCGACGATGCCCAATTATAGTATTAAAGTTCTAAACAATGATTTGAGTTTCCCCATCTCCACCCGCCATATATATAGCCGCGGATTATGCACGGCCGCCTTCCATGACGCTATAAACATGTCAGAATGAAAAGATTTTAGTGCCACACTTCCTTGTCCCGAAGCAATGCTGCAAGGGACTGATGTAGCAACCATGCACCTTATCAGGAAATCATCCAGATTTGAGAAAATCACAAAGATATATTCTAACCTTACTGAGATCGAACCAAGACAAAAATCGTATACAGCCCACTTTTAGATTTAACCTGCACTTAATTAATAATTGGCATGATAAAATTTAATTAACTTCATATTTATTATTACCAATGAACGGCACCGATTATCTTACAAAATTTAAAACCTTTAATGAGTACGCGTCAAACCTTCATTACTCACTCAAAGTCAAATTCATTCATTACTCCAGGCGCAATACCCCGGGGTGGTCTCAGGCTCTCTACAACCGATATTTTCATTCAATCTGAAATGCCGATCTCTCACGCTTTATGAACCATGCCACCGAACCACTCGAGTTTCCCAATACTCCTCTGACAAGACGGCTTCAGGCATGACCGACCGATCTTAATCGAGAACTTTTGATGATTTAAATTATGTTCTTAAATATGATATAAGCTTCGTGCATGTGACGTATGCGCCATACACCATCTGTTTTGTTTACTCCAAATGTCATTCACAGACTCATACTATCTTAACATCAGCAAACCGATTTGGGAATTATAACTTATGACTCGAAATTATAATCCATATAATAAAACTGGCCTTAGCAGTAAGGTTGGGCCAAATATTTATTATGATCGCACTCATTCCAATATTTCCCTCCTACCTCAAATTTTCAGCAATGTCGCTAGTCCAGGCGCAACTCAATTACGGATAAAAAACATTGAATTACATCAAAACAACGAGCGCATCTGGGCTTGTTAGACTTGTTATAGTTAGATCGTCGTTTAACGAGTAATTCAGAGCGAATATAGAGTGATAAAAGTTAAGTGCAGACCATGAGCATGTAGGTACATTGCAACCGTCATGGAAACCATAATTATATTCAAGTTTCCGTGCAAACTCAGTTAATCGAACCATCTGTGTCCATGTAACCAGTACAGGTTATTTCCTCATTAACCATAAACCCAAGTGTACCATGCGAGTGTCTACTAGGACGTGACGGCATGCACCAGAGATCAAGGACCATCTTCAACTAGACAGCTGAATATCAATAAGTTTAATGCCCGAAATAACTCGCGTGTAACCGCCCCCCAGCATCTACATCCATCTACCTTTATTTGAGGTTATATGGATACTATCCGTGGCTTTATCCAACTGACTTTCTCTTAGGTATGCATACATACTGTAGTTTAAGTGCTAGAAGATATCAATATTTGGCCAGGTATTTTTTTCGACTTAAACGTGGTGTGAATGAGAACTCTCCCATTCTTGTTAGTATTGACTTGTGTGTCCCTGATAACTATCTTAGAAATCGGGAGCATCAGTTATTTGTTCTCCGGAGGAGCAGAACTAACCTGCCCCATTGGTGATGCCAATCGGGAGGGCAATAACTCTGTTCAACTAAATCGCTTCGTATGTTGATATATTCCATATACGTGAGGATGAGTATAGGTGGACGTTATTTTATAAATTCTTAAAATAGGGTCTGCTTAACTCATCCGGTGTACTTCCTTGTACCTATATATTTTTTTGTATTTACACATGTATTCTGTAGAATAACTTAATACTGATCTATCTCTTTTGTTATGTACCCAATATTGTTTTAATAATATTTCGTTGTTTCTAAATGTCATATTGTGAACGTCTTAAACTTATAATTTGTAATGTCCACAATATGTAAAATAAATGAATTGAATTGAATTCAACATCACAATCATTCTGTCATAAAATTACAATCCACTATGTAAAACGTAGCTACAGTGTTTTCTTTTTTCTTCTTTTCAAGAAAATTATTATAATCTGTAATTCCGTACAATTGATAAACCTAATTAAGTTTAAAATTTTGGAATCGTCGTTATGAAAATTACTTATTGAATTACCTTTAGCAAATTTCTTTCCGCTCTAAAAGAATTGGAAATAAGTTCCTTTCAAAGGCTATATCCGATAAAATTAATTAACGAAAGATCACTTAATTAATAGATTGTCAGCTCACGAACAGTTCGTCTTAATTGTGGCATCATCTGTGAATTCAAATAGGTACGGCTTCAGAGGCAAACTGGAATCAGATTTACATTTTTTTTAATAAATGGTGTTATAAATATTCACGGTAATTTTAATTATATTTCAGTATACTTGAATTTCAAATAAACCGTATTATTTACTTAGCAATATTTTTTTACCGAAAAATAAATTATTAATATATCGGTAAATGTTATGGAGGTACCTATCAAAATGGCGATATCATAAAATTACTAATAAAATACAAATAGTTTTGCTGCCTATCGATAGAGTTGTTTTTATACAGTAAAATATTAAGTAAACGGGTATATAGTAATGCCGGGCAATTTTTACTAGGGCTCTTCAAATAATATTATATTCATCACTCTCACACATCCGTACCTCTTCGGCAAAAGCATCAGTTTTTGGCTATTTTGAGGTTTTTATAGCAGTATGTTAGAAAAACCCCACTTTATCAGAAAACAAGTACCTTAAGATCAAATAGATTTATTTTTATTCTTTTTACAATTTTTAATACGTGTACCTACTTATTATTAATATTCTAAATTAAAAAAAAAAACAATTTTCTGCTCTTGAGCGGACAATATCGGCCAGTACTGAAAATTGCAATCCAGAATTACGGAACTAGTATTTTTCAAGAGGTACCTGAATTAGATATTTATTTTTGGTAATATTTATCAGTGTATGCAGCTTTATTAAAATCTGCCGTGACTATGACATTCATATACATTTTACCATAAATAGTATAATAATATAGAAAACGTATTAATTACATTGTGAATATGTTTAAAAGTTACTCACGATTCCATACTATTTTTTTATAGAGCTATACAAAAAAGTAATCATTTTTTGACTTATCTCCCTTTGCGTTTCGGACAATTGAATTCCGGGATTTCGAGATTAATAAATCTAGCATTTAGTGTTTAAACGTTATTTTAATTAACTTTTTACGAGGAATGGTTGTTCACTATTCGAAAAATTTATCGAGTTCAGCGAAAATATGATGTGAATTTAAGCCACCTGTATAATTCTATTCCGCGAAATATTTACTAAAAAGTTTACCAATTCTCTAACGTACCGCAAATTCTTAATTTTCCACCTATTTAGGACGCGTCACGTAATGAAATTACTGTTTGCCACAGTCAAATCTAATTTAATATCCGGTCCACTCCTGTACACCCTTCGCCTTCAGGCTTTTCATAAACCATGATCTCTTGCATATAGATGAGGCACTGATTGGTATGGAGGTTTAGAAATTATGTGCCCTTATCGTTGCGAGCATCACTGATAGGTTGAATTAAATCCCCTTCCACAAAAGATATTTTTTAATTATTCGTACGTGACGAGAGTTGATAAATATTTTTTGCCACTTTTTAAGAGACACTTTTAACAAAGCAGTGAAATATAGTGGTTTGCTGGCTTTTGAAATGAATTTTATTTGGATGAAAATATATTTACTTTTTGGGTTTTTAAAAAAATAATAAGTTACACAAAGTGGTTACACAAATCACTTAACAATTAATAACAATCAGGCTACTTTTGTCGCTTAGGCGGACATCTTCAACTGATCAGATAAACAAGTCAAATTAAATCATTATATTATTATGGACTATAGAACGTATTTTTTTAATATGTACAGCGCCCACGGTGGGCACGCGGCTTAAGCGTTGGAGTATCACGCCGTAAGTCCCAGGTTCGAATCCTGGGTCTGGCAAATACACATATTGTTTTTCAATTTGTGCGTGAGTCAGGGTATAGACCTAATAGGTTGAGCAAGTGGCTGACATCCATTTCTCGTAAAAAACAAAATCTGTTAATACAAACCTCTACTCTGTGGAGGTGATCCTATTAGGTGAAAACACAATGAAATTTAAACAGTGTTTTTAATGTAGAGTTAAGATTTTTTTAAATTCAATTAAATGGTTATCAATTTATACTTATGTGCATTAAAGTTATTAAAATGCCACATTATAATAATTTTACAATTTTATTTAATTTGACATAACTATTTTGATTATAAAAATATACATTATTGTTTTGTTTTTGATCAAAACAGCTGTAAATAGCTCAACGTTCATATTGAATCTAATAAAATTGGAGACCGTATAATATGCGGTCATCTCTTTCCGATAAGAAAGCTCACAACGAACTGTGCCACGGTGAAATGTTTTACGTACAGTTTACATGTAACCGAATTATAGGTTAAAAGCTATGTGGGGTTATAATGTAGGTTGTATTAAATAAGTAGGTATAATGATGAATCATCATAATTATTGTGAGTAGCCAACACAAAGGTTTCATATCATATTATGTTGTCAGTACAATACCCATTATTAAATAATACCCTATACAGCAACTTCCGTAACCTTTACACAACATATTTCAGCACTCTTGTTTTTCGCAGGCGAACGAGATTTAGTTATCCCAAAATTATCTCATTCGGCAAATCTAAAAACAAACAAAACAATTTCAAAATTAAACAAAATTTCGGTTCACCAATAATAACCCGCGCGGCCTGTGTCGAGAATTTCCCGCCAAACCGGAAATGCTTTCGCGCAAGAAAAGGTTTAAATATGAGCGGGAATATATCTTTTTTTGAATCCCACAATGTATAATATTATTACCCAGAGTACTGTATTCTACAACCCACTTCAATTTTTCGTATAGAATTTTTTACCATAAATATGTCAGATATATTTATACATTATATTAAATTTGTAAGGTTTATTGAAAACTACGTAGGTACCAACCGAATATAAATATTCGCGTAGATAGATAAATGTCATAAATTGTTATTATGTATATACTTTATTTATTAATCTGAGAATATCGCTAAATTTATTATTTAAATATTATTAAAGTGAAGCTTTTTTACGAAAGGTAAACAAAATTTACCGGTAGCATCTCGCTGGTGTGTACAGAAAACGGCAATATAAAATTGTTATTATATTATTCTTTATAGCAATAGGTGACAGTATACATTCCATTTTTAACACTTAAATAGATATAATTAACTATGGCTGATACCATAATAGAGCCTGTACACGTGCATGTATTTACTGGCAGCAATAGTGAGTGTTTTAAACTATCGTGACAATAACTGTGTACACGTAAAAGTGCTGACTGTCTCTCAAATTCATTCTTTAAGAGTGAGCGAGACGCGATGTTGTCATTTTATGGTACTATTTCGTACTATTTGATAGGTAGTGAAAATCGGTCAACCTGAAAATTCATTCGTAGTTCATTTTTTTGCCGGCAGGTTTGCCAATATCGTTATACTGTGCAGGCGTAGATCGAAAAAATCCTACTGTCGCATGAAAATTCAGAAGCTTCCAAACTATTTTGATCCATGCATGCAATCTTGCCAACTGCAGGATAATATGTGTTTACCCATACATTTTCTTATTATGGCTGCGATAATACTGAACAGTAAATAATATATGCACGTGTAAACGGGGTATAAAGCTAATTAATGGTATCTAAATTTCACAAGTATATTGCAATATCCACAAACATTATATTATACGTGCAAATGAGTAGTAAAATGGGCAAAATATTATTTATTCTACAAAACATCTGAAATTTATTATTGATCATTTGAATATTTTCAATAACACGTGTAACAGAATCCATACTATTTCGTCTGCCAATATAAATAAATCAATGAATCAAAAACATCGAGTTTAATAATATTGCGTTATGTACTCTGAATAAAAATTATCGTTTCTGTGTTACTTGTTTCAGTAGAATAAACGGGAAATAAATTTCTTAAGTATCAAACTACATTAGTTAAACTAATCTACTGCAAATAAAAATGAATAGTTTTATTTAAAAATAATATACGTATTGATATCATTAAACGATGGTTTTATCTATGTGTCATTATCTGACCAAAATAACTGAAACCAGACAAAATCATTTTTTATAATCTGGTTTACGTGAACATTCATTAATGGAAAATTTGTATTTATAAATTTAAAACTGAGGCTAAGATTGATTAAGTATTGCTTTTGTTCTATATTGCTTTAAGGCGTCAAAACATGTATCTTAAAAAAGGAGTATTATATAAGCCTTCCTGCGCATCTATTCTATATATAAGACTGCTATTGGGAGCTGTCAAGGATAGTTTTTCATAATATGTTTGTATCGAAGTATTATAAGTGTTGTAATAAGTTAGTTGTCAAAACTGTCTATTTCGCTGTAAAATTTAGCACACCCAAGAGAGATGCTGTTAAAACATAGCACTTAGTGCAACAATTACAACTAACTTATTGTAATTGTTAGAATAAGTGCTAATACTTCGATACAAAATTACCCACGATACCTGCCGATAGCGGCTGATAGCTGTCTTGTGTATAGAATAGATGAGCTGAAGCATTTAACATGTTGCTGATTCAAACAATGCATCTTCTATCCCTTGGACAAATAATATGGTCATCAACATTCAACATACCTAGCAGTTTTGTAAAATTTTGGTATTAAAAAAAGAAAAATCCATAAAATTACCATGCATTGACGCTTCTGCAGTGGAATCCCCGGATTTTGACGGACACATTTTCTATATTCAGACAGCTGTGTAATAAAGCTCTGTACTACGACGACATTTTCACTCACACTGATTATGATGTGTGAGAAGTCCAATGACATTAGAAGTCTTAATTGTAAATTAGTTACCCAGGCTATGTGAAAAAATAAATTTCAATTTGTTTAAAGTTACCTATAGGATAAAATTACTTTTGTCACAACCATTTTTTATTGTACATATAGGCATCCAAATATTTTTTGCTCACACGCATGGACATCGCACGCAGCACCGCTCTGGTACTCCTTACCAAAGAGTGCAGCATCGCTATTACACAGGAGGCAGATCACCCGTCAAGTCCTGTAAGTCACTGCTTGCCTTCAGTTAATATTGAGTTCAGCTCAGTCTAGTATCTAGCTCACCTAGTTCAGTACATTAGACTCGATCGACTTTTGACAACGGATGCTCTGTATTCAGTCGCCTTATTAAAGTCTACTATGCTATACTTACGTTGTTTTAATTTTTATTATAAACTTTTATAAAAAAACTTTGATCACAACATACGAATTATCGATATATTAAATAAGAAACGAGTATGGCAGGGTTAAAACTTTCTTGTACCTTTTATAATGTAATCTCTATTTATATATAAAAATCTCGTGTCACGATGTTTGTGGTCAAACTCCTCCGAAATGGCTCGACCGATTTTTATGAAATTTTTTATGTATATTTGTTAAGTATGAGAATAGGTCAACAAGTATATTTCATACCGCTGGGTAATTAGGGTATCTCTATCCAGAAAAATTTTCTTTTATTTTTTTGACAATTTTTTTTTTGTATTTTTTTTATTATTTGGCATAAAAAAATACCTATAACCTCAAATTTTCATTTTCCTACCCCCATCCTCCCATTTTTAATCGCGATTTTATTATTTTTGTATGAACAAATTTAACCGTCGTTCGTATTTCAAACAGAACGAAATTATTTATGTTGTTGAATGACAGATGGCTCTACGTCCAAGAAGAATTCAAGAGAAGCGTCGCGTCATTTTGACATTTCATTCGGCAAATCACAACGCAGTGCGTGCAAAATTTTGTACGATTTATTTTAATTTATCTATTTTTATGTGCGTGTATTACAGTGCACAATGCCAGCAAGACGCAAGGGGGGCCATTTGGGCCGTCGAACGAATAAAGCAACAAACACGCAAAATAGTAGAGTAGAAAGAACAGACGAACAAATCCAACAAGATAACAAAAACGTGCGTGTAAGCATGTCGCAATTGCGTGCATCTCAATCACAAGAGGCACGAGCTGAACGAAATCAACAACTACAATTGGAACGGAGCCAAGCGCGCCGGTTCGTAGTTAACATACGCAGAGCAAATGACCGACAACGCCAACAAGTACATCGAACATTTACATCCGCTTCTTTCCTTCGTCTCGCATTCAAGTACGAGCCAGATATTGAATATTCCGCTCATCCGAAAGTGCTGATTGGTGCTATGGACAAAGAATGTCCCCATTGTCATGCGTTCAAATTCAAACATGAGTCAGCCGGGATGTGTTGCGTATCAGTAAAAGTGCAACTACCAGAAATTGAGATACCACCAGAACCATTGAACAGCTTGCTCATTGGCACGGTTCCAGATTCAAACCTGTTCCTGAAGTCCATTCGCACATTCAATTCATGCTTCCAAATGACTTCGTCCGGAGCAACAGAAATAGTTCACAATACTGCGGCAAATGGTCAACAATTCCATTCTACGTTCAAAATCAAGAGTCAAGTATACCACAAAGTAGGCTTATTGCTGCTAATGCCAAACGAACCACATACATTTTTACAAATCTACTTCATGGGCGCGGCGGTGAGGACATCAATCATGTGGATGCACGTTGCGGCTACAATAGCCTCAATTCACCTAATGCCAGGCGCATCGTCGGCGAACTGGACGCCCAGTTGAATGAGCACAATGAATTATTGAAATTCTTCAAAGCACACATGCACGAATTGCAGTGACAATCACGCTATTGTCATCAATCCTGATAAAACACCAGCTGGAGAGCACGTACGTCGATTCAATGCGACTGTTGTTGATGACATTGCTGGAATCATGGTTGGCGACCGCACATCGACGCGAGAAATCGTGATTCGAAGAAGAAACAATAATCTGGAGTTCATCGCTGACACACACCGTTCATACGACGCTCTCCAATATCCGCTAATTTTCTGGAAGGGACAAGACGGATATTGCATAAACATTAAACAATGAGATCCTGTCGCAGGTAATTCATTCATTATGAACATCATTACTCATTTTGAATTGAGAAAATGAATGGTTGATGTTTTTTTGTTTTTATCGGCGGTCATCGTCTACAGTGCTCTATTCCTCTTTCTGTCATAGATCCCATCCCCACACACTTACGATACATTCGTTACTTTTTATTTAACAACCAAAATATTCACTAGAAATAATTTATATGGCAGAACAACGTTTGCCTGGTCAGCTAGTATTATTATAAAATATACTATTTTACAAAATAATAATAATGAATGTTAATCAATAATCTGAAAATATTTTTTTGTTATATTGTTATTAAATTTACGAAAAACTGTGAAAGCTCAAAAAGCTTTCGTGGACAAAGAAAAAGTACGTAGGTACCAATAGTTGTGTATTATCCCACAAAATAATGGCCGTAATATTGTTGGCAAGTTTGTTTTTCACATAAGCAAATCTGCTGATGTTTTTTTATCGTAAGCGGATTTACAAATACCTACGAATAATATTTCCGTATTAAATAATGTTTTTTTATATACTGTAAATCATTCTCCACAACAAGAAAATATTATTTTCATACAACATAATAATCTCGGAATATTTTTCGAAAACAGTTTTTCACAAGAGTACGAGTACATACAATTCTCGAAAAATACTACATATTTAATACAATTCTAGGGAAACGATTTTCCAACACATGTTTGGATTAGTTGCCAATGTTTTCTTGTTGGGTTAACTGGAAATATTCTCGAAATTAAATGGATATGAAAATAATTAAGTACCTACCCATGTAATGTTATTATTAATTCGATAATATAATACTGGTGAATTTTTGAGTTAGGTATGTTTACGTTTCAGTCTATAAATTCAAAAGTTTCGATACCGAATACCGCCAAAGTGACTGAACGAGTGTTAAGAATTTAGTAAATTAGAAAATTATTCTTATGGTGTCTAGAATATTTATTTTTGTATATTTACGAACTAAACGTCACTTTTTTGCTGGAAAATAATTTGTTGTAATGATTATACTTTTTATGAGTTAATTTCGTCTAAAAAATTGTCTCTGAGAGATGTTCTGCCTTTTTACTTGACTATCTATCTACGTAATAATTGCGAGAGAACCCCATAATGTGATTATATTAAAATTAATAATGTCTCAACAATTTAATTTTTAAGTTACACAAAATCTAAATAATTAAAATATTATTACATCATCATAAAGATTTATAAAGAATATGATTACCACTTTTATTTGATATATAATTCGATGCAAACTTTTGGTAACTAAACGAAAATCCGAAAAAAACGTAGTTCCTGTCAAAAAAATTTATATGTTGTTTTATTTTTTCGACCCATTACCCTGCGATTTTTTTTTCACAGAAATTTTCACTTAAAATATAAAATATTGATAACAGCAGTTGTTATGTATAACTCTTAAACTGAATAAATAATGAAATCTTGTTTCATTTGAGTGGAAAGCACTACTTACTCATTCTGTCTTCTCAATGATATACACAGTTGACGTGAACACGGGGATACAACAACGATCTGTTTGTTGTATGCGGGCCCATATATTTTGCAAACCATCGAATAAATACGTGAGTAATGTACGTGGTATGGATGAGTCACGCATATGGCATAACAAAATACTGACTGACGGGATCCTGGGAGATAAATAACAGTTGATTAACTATGGAAAAAAAGGAAAAACACCTTGAGAGGAAGAGAAGGCCAAATTTGCATATGTTTAAAATAAGTACTATAGAAACGATTAGGATGATACAAACTTGCAAGGGATATAAATGAATATTGAGTTTAATATTTAAGTTCGATTTCTCTTTAAAAAGCTTTAGATTCTATCCTTTCCATCCCTAAAAAATAATGTTGGAATATGAATAACGTAAGGAAAACACTAGGTTTCACACTAATTGACTGCCAGTAATACAAATGTTACCCATATATTATGAGTTGAGAGTATGTACTCAACATAATATACAAAACAAAACTTAGGATATTCATTTCGTTAGCTGAAACGGTTTTGGGAAAATATCCAGATGTATTATATTACAAGTGAATGTATGGGGTGGTTTACTGGGGGGTGAAAGTGAGAGAAAGGGTGTGAGCGGTGAAATCGTGGGCTATGCTTTATTACCTAATGCCTTCAGGATTTACTGCATCATAACGAGCCTGAATCCAATAGATTTTGGGCTGCAGCTGCTCGCAACCTTTATTGACGACTAGACTGTTTTTTTTTTCATATTAGATATAATAATTTTATGCATAAATAGACACAAGATAATATTTAATAACATAATAGCGAAAAAATGATAATAAAAGAGAAATTTATTATTACTTATAGTTATTCTTCGTCTGCCATCCGAGGATTCGCCAGCATCCTGAACCACTGCTGAATACAAAATGTACATAGTAATTATTATTTAACAACATTTTTCATGATACTGTAATGCATTTTGACTGCTTAATCTTCAAACCAGCTAACTCAATTTGGGCAAATTTTTCATTAAGGAGAAAAAGCTTAATAATTTAACTATCAAGCGGAATTTAACAATTCCAAAAATACACTTGGAATGTTTTTTTATAAAAAGGCTGCACTATGAATTAATACACTATTTTAGCTTCCTTTTTACAACGTTTTTATTAGGTCGTATTCTTATTTGTCAGGTGGTTGTTTGTCCGGTACAAATCTTGCATTCGATTTTTAATTAACTTGCCGACTAGCTAGATATTTGAAACTTTTAGAATATATCAGAACACGATGCCAATGCATTTTTTTAATACTTTTAGCCATCTTTAAGAAGAATTAAATTCATTTTCAGTTAATTCTGTTTTGTATGAAAAGTTATTTTGGAAGAAATCCGTAATCCAATCCACTATTATTAGTTGCTAGGAATGTATTAATATATACGTGCGTAACTATGGAAATCAATATGAGTGTCAAAATGATATTTCAGTATTATTTCTATCAAATACATTTTTTTAATCGTTTAAGCTAGTCAAGTTTATATGATTCAACAGAAAATTTAAAAACGTTTTGTATAAAAAGTTCTTTTTATCTTGTAATTATTATATATAAAGAAAATGTATATGAAGAGCGGTATTGTTGCATTTACGATATTGGAAATTTGGCACCTGCAGTTGGCTATCTTGTGTGAAGGACGACATGCTTTATATCAAAATGCCATCAAAATCTCATTTTTAGTCAAAAGTGCAGTTAGCTGTTTTGCAAATTAAGCAGTCGATTTGGCTTGAGGGAAGGTTGGGGTAATCCTTAAAACGTAAACCGAGCTAGGTGCAATGTTGATAATATTATGACAAATGGCTATTAGCCAAAATTATCTGCTACCTATTTTTGAATTTTGTTGAATGAAATACGTAATCGAGTGCAGAATGCAGCGCTCAACGCAAATGCACTAACCTATTTACGGTGCATAGAGAGGATTCAACGGATAGCTTCCAAATATCAATAATCAAGCGATACACAAATAATACTGCTGACAGTGGAACTGATGATACTCAAAAGAGCTCATATAAAGTCATTAAGCATTTGAAATTTTCGTCCATTCATGGAATCTCAATAATTTAGTTTCAAAAGCGCACACAGACCATTGCAATCAAGCTACTACAAATTTTAATTCAGCATTCATTTTTATGAATGCAGATACCCAAATATGTCGACAGATTTTTGCAGTATTCAGATGTTTATCTTTATTGTTTAGATTGTCATATACAGCGAGAGTTAATCCGCACCTAACGAAATTACACCAGCTATTTGCTAAACAAAAATATGGTGACTTTTTTTTTAAAATTTAAAGTTGATATCTCATGATGTTTCAAATTGTCACTTTCACCCTATCGACTTAATTAATAAATCGATAAAAGCACAAAGCCCAAAAGGAGTAACTTGGGAACACCGCTGTGCGCAGAACAATAATGCCGGTTAGAACAACTACTTCTTCTTCTTTTTTGGCCATATCCACCTCTTAATTGGGGCATATGGACACCACGCGGCGCCTCCAAGAATCCCTGTTGCTCGCCAGTCTTCTTGCTTCGTTCCAGTTCAAACCAGCATCCCGTAGCTCAGCCGCATACACTCTGTATATAGTATTTGGCGGCCTTCCTTGTTATAGCTAATACTCTATCTCTGGTACTATTAAGAGGAATTACAAGTTTTATTTTCAGTTTCTCCTCCTCACAATCCTCCTACATTTGAAATAATGCTCTCAATCTGCTTCCATGAAGGTATAGGAATTTTAATTCTAATAAAACTCCACCCTATATCGAGCATACATTGAATAATGGGCGCGAGAAATGTAGTAGCGGGGGAGAGTTTTAGTTCCAGAAACTACCGCGTTGAAGTGGAAGACTTGATATTATAGAAGTCGCACTGTACAATACACCACTCTTCTGCCAGTGGCTTTTCCACCGAGCGTTTCCGTTTACGTAATCAAAAACAGAAATAAACACAGCTGAAAATTACGAGCTTTTTTTTTAAATAAAAATAAATATTTTTTTACAATTTTATCCCTTATTATTTTATTTAGTCATGTCTCTCTATAAATTCTTCATTTATATATTCGCAGTTTCCATTTCCGCAGCATTTCGTTAGAACGCATTATCCTCGAATACAGAGGTTTTACTGTCTTCAATACATATAAGTCCGTGAAGTGTACCCTGAAGGCTTTTCGAGCCACTAAATAAAAACCGCTGCCATTCTGTAATAAAAACGGATTTATTGAAATGGTCGATTAGTGAACACTGAGCGTCCTCTATTACCAAATATTAATATTTACTCTTCTGTCATTTCCTCGGTAATACTATCCGTCGGGGCCTTAAAAGCTTTGTAATATTACAAAGGACACGTTCCTTGGGGGATTTAGCTTTGAACATTACCCACGTTGTTAATTGACTGACTAACGCCTCTGTGTGAAAAGGTTTGTAGTTTATATTGAGACATCATAGCCGTTGGCCATTTTATGTTCAGGCAAGCTTAACTTTTGTAATCTTATATTAAATAATCTACGACATCATTGCCACCAACACTGCTGAATAAAGGCCTTTTATCTCTGCCCTAGTTATTAAATGTTGCACTTGCATATAATAATTATAGTCGTTTGTTGCCACTTGGTGACATCCACTAAATTGTTCCCTATTCAAGGACTAGGCCGTAACCGGCTTCTAGTAGTCTTATAACCACGAATTAGCTTCAATTCAGTTATGAGTAATAAATATTAAGTTGCAGAATCCTTTCTGCGCTGACAACACAACTGTTGTGTCCTCATTAGTTGGTCATTATATATAATTAGCATGTTATTTAAATGTGGTAATTAAATGCTTCGCGGTGAAAAAGTTTTTTATTTTATATACAAATTAGCTATAAAACTATAACAAAGATTACCTACCGGGAGTGTTCTCGCCAAATTCTCATCCACTGGTTATTAGGAGTTGGCTTGTTGTCGTGCTCGATTTTCTCTGCTAGACTGATTGAATATTGTAAACTCATTCCTAGAGTATATATATTTGTTTTAATAAAAAACGTTATCCGCAGTAAGTTTGATGTTTGGCACCACCCTACACCGACGACGTCTCAAGGCATCGTCAGCCATTACACTGGAGTACCAATATATGACTGTACTTGTACAGTGGTTGTCCAATCGGCGAGTGAGGTGTTCTGTACATTGCCATTGCATCAGCTTGACGATCACTATGACATCGCGTAGGTACTCTTATCTTTTTTCTTATAGAAGAATAATAACAGAATATCCACTGCAAAGAGGTCAGGTAGAACCTCAGGCTCAAAAATGCTCACACAAAAATAGTCTTTCTAAAACTGTCATATGCACGATGAGATAGCATATGGAAACGAATTGTGTACACAATACCTGTGAATCGACTGGACTGATTGACATCTTTGAGATTAAAATTCTGTGGCATATATACGAGCCCATGAGTGAGGGGTGTGTAGAATTATGTTAAATTATGAGTTGTACCACATGTTCCAGGATTCGAAGATCTCCACCTTGATACAGTTCTACGGCTAAACATGCCAGAAACATGGGTACCAAAAATGGTCTTCGTTGGGAATCCAGGATGAAGGAGACTAGTCAGAAGGCCATTGCTCTACTAAAAGAAGAGGGTCCTATCCTCAACATCGTAAACTGGATCGCGTCAGCTGGACGAAGACGATGGTGGAGGTCGAAGGTCAAATTAATCTATAGCGCCATCGTAAAAATGATCTTTTATAATTTGTACAATATCTGTACTACCTAAAACGACAAATTTTAGGATATATACCTGTAATTTCCACCTTTAAGAGCGTGCTCAGTGAAACGGCAAATAATTTTCAACAGTAGGTGCGACGAAATTTCTCACTAGTCGCCAATCGGAGACAGATAGTCAAGGTGTCCGCACGTCGATTTTTTTTTCATGGCATCGGGTCAAAAATATTCTTAAATCGTGTAAAGATGACTAAAAAACTTTACGTAAATACTTAAAAAAGAAAACAAGTCAATGAATATACTATTATTATTAGTAATATAACAATAAACATAACATTAAATGAACGCATGTTGGATTTTTATGACAAATTATATTTCGTTCGGCACGCGTCATTTGCACAATCTGCGCATCGCCTAGCCACGATCTTTTTAGACCATGCCCCAACTGAAGTATAGCCTTAAAGTAACTAGAATGGTAAATTTTATTAAACTAACCATCAAAATAATATTATTATTATTTCAATCGTTTGAATTTATCAAATGAGAAAGCTCACACAACTTTATAACTTATATTTATATTCAAAAAATACCAAATTTTCACTTACTTATCATAAATCAACTAGACGATAACTTCTACGTAGTGTCAAAACCAAAAAAAAAATACTTTAATAATTAGAAACATTATGAGATTATAAACGTGTGGCATTCCTCAACTCGCTATAAAGATCAAAGGGTAGTGTAATAGAGCTGACACCGCATTTACTGGTTAAGAACCCCCTTGAATAATATGAGTGCAGCTCCACCGCAGTGTTCCACGTAGCGAAGATCTTAATAATAATATTCATATAACGTTTTTGAATATTTTTTGCACCGAGTGGGACTTGAACCCACGACAATAGCAATCTGGACAATCTGTAATGTGTACAACCCAATTTTATAATGCTACCAATATTGCAAAAACATTTGTTTGTATAAATTAAATTTAATAAAGACAGGTACCCACAGTTATTTATATCATAACAATCGTCTAAAAAACTTATCGGTAAAATTGGATACGAATCTAATTATTATTATTCTACTGTTGTAAAACAATGTTCCCTCTTGTAATGCTAGCTGTAATACGTGATGTTTAAAAGACGAAAACGTGCCAAAAAAGGGCTTGTGTGTTATTTATGGGTGAGTTTTTCCATTGTGACTGATGTACAGAAAGAACTGTCCGAAAAGGGTCTTATATAAATGAACGGATCCTTTAAAAATGCTCATGTTATCCTTAGTTCTTATTCTTCGGGCAGACGGAAGCGTTTAATATATTGTCAGTAGAGTTCCAACGTCATCTTTAGCTATCACATTCCTGATGGATGGTAAGGGCTTTTTATGAAAGCATTATTAAGTGAGTGTGTGGTGCCATAATACCTTTACTATATTACGCAATATAAGAACTCTAATCATATTATTGACGTTATATTATTATTAACGACACTTAGGCTCGATAGTCGATATAATATGTTTTCTAACCTATATAATATTATATAGAGTCAAAGTAAAATATTCTCATTGAAATTTTGCAAAAAATAATAATGAAAATAAACCCTAAGTTATTTACAAGTTTAAAAACATTCTAAATAATATAAGAATTAGGTATACAAAGAAAATTAAAAGTATCACCAACTGGACGGAAGAAGCTATAGATTAAAACTTAAGAGATAAATTAATTTAATAAATTAACATAAGGTGTTTTAACGATATACATATATTTTTGTAAATTAAAATATATTATTTAATATACAATTCAATATTAATGTTTTTGAAGCGTTTTGATAATTTCATCTTATTTGAACGTGTTTTATTTGACACAATCAAATTTTCACACCAATACTAAAATCAGGTAAGCTGGTTTATCTAATTTTTGAAAATATCATAGGGAAAATTTCCTTCTTTATGTAGTAATACAATCGACCAAAAATATATTATTCATTTTTTAGGCAGCGGGAGGAGGTTGAGTTAACAAAAAGTAGCAGGTGCCACTGTCTTTCAAAATTACCCCGCCTCATACTTATAGCTTATCGTCACTTCAATTGTGGACTCCACAATTTTTCTGGTACATTCCCCATACCCGGAACTGTGTACTTTGGGTCTAGCAATTAACACCTGGCCTGCAGATATAACTAAGTATACTAACCTACGGGTTATTGAAAGCTGTCGCATCCACAAGTGGTCAACGGTCATAATTATTATTAGGATTGTTATTGTCCATTTGTGTCGTCCGGGCTGACTTATCTTTTAGACTTGCAGCATCATAATATTAAATCAAACATTGGATGACCCAGGTGGCATCAATTTGCGAGTGCCACGGGACTTTCAGTGGTCATAGGCCTTGCGTGATGAATGCTGAGAGGAGTGGGATCAATCCGTTGAGAAGAAATTATCTGGGTCACGGTCCTGTTGTCCTTACGAAAAGAAAGAAGTAGTAATATTCCATTCACCTAAATATTTTGGGGTCCGGACCCGAAACCGAGCCCATGACGTGAGCCGAGTAAATCTATGGAAACTATTCATGATATGAACAATGACAAAATTAAAGTTATCTGGTTGTAGTATTGAGTTGTTGAAATGCTAGCTATTAATTTTAAAAGTAAACCTCAGAATATTGTAAAAGAATTAACTCATTTAGTGCTAACAACGCGATCGGCGCGTTTGCAGTAGTTGTCCATTAGATATAATTAACATGATATTTAAATTTGGTAATTAACAAGTAATTAACTGATCAGCAGTGAATGTATTCTTGTACCATACTATATTCTAGTTGATTAGTCGGCATTTTTAGCGATTAAGTAATACTATGGCTTGCAGCGGCAAAATAAAGGAGGTAGGCTGTGGAGATCCTACAAAAATAGTGCACACTTAACATTGGCAGTCACACTTATTTGTTTTATTGAAATAAAAATACAAATTACTGATGATGTTAATTAGCTTTTAAAATTCAAATAACCCCTGCCTAGACCAAACCATAATAGTAAAGGTAAGCTGTGGAAATCCAACAAAAATAATGCACACTTTGTCAGTCATACTTATTTCGTCACCTCAATACTACAACTAAGTAACTTGATTTTCACTGTTTTTGAGATAGCTATCGGATAGTATTCTACATTTCCTTCTCTACAAAATGATAAAATTAGGTAAGTCAGAAGTTAATGGGAACTGTATTAATTTTGTGTTTGAAAATATTAGATAATCATAAATGCATTAAATAAATAAAATAATACATCTATATTTTTTCCCATACAGTTGATCATTATTTAATTGTTCCCAATTAGACAAGCACAATTTTCCATTTGTATTTTAAATATTAATTTTAGCAAGCTTTTTTAGCTAATTTAATCAAGTAAAGTTTAAATTTCATTTTCCCAACAATGACCAAATCGGATTTATCTAGTAGTAGTATTTTGGTGACGATATAATATACAAAGCCTTTTATTGCAAGTTACTTTTATTTGTGTAACTAACCCATTCCCATTATATTCGTGTTTTCACATAAATTTACGAAATCTGTACTAAACTTATAGGTATAGGTACCACTATTTATATGTAAGTTTTGTGATGTGAGTTATCTAGTTATAATATTGAGGTGACAATTTGTTTTCGTTGAACTAAGAATACAAATTGTATAATATGGAGTTGGTTAATTTTAAAAATTCAATTAAACCCTAACCTAAACCAAACCATAATAGAAAAAAATCTAAAATCATATATGATTTAAGGGTAGATATTTTAAAGATAAAAGAATATTTTTTATCTAACATCAACTATGGTTTTCTTTAGGCACAGTTTAATTGAATTTTAAAAACTAACCAATTCCATCCGCTTCTGGATTATTAGTTCAATGAAGACAAATAAGCTTAATTGACAAAGTTTAGTGTGCACTATTTATGTCGGATCTCCACAGACCACCTCCACGATTCGCCACTGATCGTGTTATTATAAAACATTGAATATGTACATACCTACTCATAGTACGTATAAGTACCCATAGTGCTCGGTTAGAACGTATTGTCTGTAATGGCCGCTATCTTGGAAAATTGCCAATAGCGTTTGAATAGATGACTTCTTCGCCTTAGTTACTTCTATTGTACACGTAATTTTAAAATTTCTGAAAAACAAACCGTCCGTTCACTTTCTTCGATTTTCTGGTTTTACTGAAAGTGTCAACGATATTTAAATAAGCTCTACATATTTTATTACTATATAATATTAATAAAAAAAATACCTAAATAACGCGAGTAGATGACTTTATAGAAAGTATTAACCAATAGAAAAAAAACTACTAAGCTATTTCAAATTTGTGAGGTTTTATATCTGTCTAGACCGGAGAGTTTCAATAAAAAATTGACATTCGTATAGCAGTTGTATTTACTTATGTTTTTTCTAACAGATCCCAAAAACTAGACCCACTATTACAAGGATCAGTTGTTAGCAATATGTCACCCGCTACGTCTCCACACTTAAATAACGATCAACGCTCTTCACCGTTGTACTGTGTGTATTGAGGAAAAAATCATTACACAGATTAAAAAGTAGTATGTATTAGATCAGGCAATGTAAACTTATTTAATCATTTTCTTAAAATTATGTATATGGACACTTCTTGAAAAAAAAATACCCGCGTGTCAGATAGACAAAATGAGAAGAAAAAAGTGAAATATTTTTTTCAGTACTATTGTATGTCGGATTCACATATTTTCAAAATGTATACAGTACCTATTTAAGAATATATTTTTATACAATTATTATTATTAATTGTAATTATATTTGTTATTTTTTTGTCTCATATATAAATGTATTAAATATTTACAGTTTATAAGCATACATACTGCAGTGTCTTAACATAATTCAGATCCAAAGAGATTTATTACTTTAGGTTTTATATAAGTATTAATTAATCAATGAAAATAGTTATTATAAAACTTTTACTTAAATATTGTTAAAATAGTGGTTGCTAATTTTTTGGTCGCTATATATCACTAATTATACTCGTATCATTTTTATTTTTGAAAAATTAATTCAATTAATTATTAAATACGAATATTAAATGTTGATCAAAATCGTCATTGCTACACTATCCCTGCAATAAGTCGTGGTTTCCCAGAGAGGCGGTGCTGGTCCCGGAAATAGTAGACGTTAAGGAACAAGTGGGCATAAGGCGCTAAAAATTGGGCTATAGGTACGTCATATTTACAGTGATACATCATCATGCAGTCATATATCTGTCTAATGGTCTATCGTCACCATTAAAATTTTAATTGTACTAATTTGATTATTAATATACGAGTGTTTTATATACAATTTAATTTATTCTCTTTCATTTTGATAAATATTTCATATTAGTTGTTTTCATTTCCAAACTACCTTTTTGAATTACACACACAGCTTTATCTCATAGCCAATTTTCCCAACTGAATAACCGAGCATGAATAATAATTATTATGTTTTCATTTAATTGAAAGTATTAGTTCCAACATTATATAGGTATATTATATATATCTCAATAGTAAAATAAATGTTTTCACCATTTTCGTCATCAGTGTCATCTCAACCACTTATGATTCACTGTTGATGATCTTAGACGGTTCTTCGTCACCCTTCAATTCTTTTAATATAATATCGTCGGTCCCTATTAAAAAAGTCGGATCTGAAATTTTGTCATTTTCGGATTATAACGTAAAAGTTATTTAAACACTTTAAACATTTATACCACAATCACAGCTTTTTTTGTTTGTTTGAAAAATTTCGAGATACTCAAGTTACAAATGACGGATCTACCGAGAGTGTCCGAATAACAATGTCGGTTCTTACCAACCGACATTGTTGGCTGGGTGTGGGTGAGCAAGATGTATCGAATCTGACAGTTGCTGCTATGTTCATCGGACAGACGGATGTTTTTATAAACGTTTAGAAAAGTTTCTATAACCCGTATTTTTATTCATTATGGCAAGCAATAGGTCACAAAGGATATTTGATGAAACATCTTTGATTGCTCGTACTGAAAAATAGCATTTTGCAGATCCGACTTTTTTAATAGGGACCAATGATAGTATCATGAGTAATACTGGATGCACACTGTGCTTACATAATATGACCACATTGAAATCTTGATGTACCGTATTATGTCAACCATTTTTGGCTCAAGATAACCCATTTATTTCTTTTTTATTCTCTATATACCATTCCCAACATGCATCTCCCCCTACGACGTTGTTTCTACTCTTAATTTAATTTAAGGTCAATATTACATATTTTATTCAGATGTCTAAATGTACTTACTCTATTCTAGCTTCTATCCGCAAAGATATGTGATCGTTATCATAATATTGTTTTAAATTAAATCCACTGAGTTCAAATTAAATATGTATATTATTATAAACTTTGTGGAGGTCAAACTTTTTTCCAATGATTGGTTTTTAGACCTTATACCTATTCCCTAGACATAAATCGGTATACATTATTAAAAAAAACATCTGGATTGACCCTATTATTGACCAATCAGGATATGAACGCAGTAAGCTCTATTCGATGATAATTATTATTACACCAATACTTTGTATGAAGCCAAGAGAAATAGTAATTTAAAGCATATTATTTTGTTATTTATTACCATCGCTTTACTGTTGTCGTTTATAATTTTCGCATAGACCCGCGCTAAAGCGCGAATTGTAAAGCGTAATAATTGTCCCCCCATTTCCACCAGCCACCCCTGTCATTTTCTAAACCCGCTAACTCAACTTATGTGATAAATTATTTCATACTTTAATGTACAATTTCTTTAAAAGTCAATATAAACAACCCTTTTAGGCTACAGTGATTAAGTGATTCCAAACTTAAAGAAAATAATAAAATTGATATTTTTTTATTATTTATTAGTCACATCTGTTCTTTACAGACGAATACCCAATTAGAATCTCTAATTTGATTTTCAATCACATCTAATATAGATTTACTTTCTTATATTTATCCCAGCTATTATCATTTATTATCATTATCATCAGTCAATTGGTAAGATAAATAAACTAACAGTATATCAAAGTATAATATGAACTGTCGTCATCTTCTTCTTTGGCCATGTCCGATCCTAATAGGATCATATGGGCCTCCATAGAGTAGAGGTTTGTAATAACAGATTTTATTTTTACGAGAAATGGATGTCAGCCACTTGCTCAACCTATTGGGTCCATACTCTGACTCATACACAAATTGAAAAACAATATGTGTACTTGCCAGACCCAGGATTCGAACCTGGGACCCTCGATACTATAGATCGGCGCTTAAGCCACGCGGCCATCGTGGGTGTCATCATCATAGCTCTATAAATAGTCAGTGGTAGTTTCTGACCACTTGAAGCAAACTCCTACTTCATGTATTAATTGCTGTGCCAATTACTAATACTAATAACGCAGATATCCTCTACCACAAGCACCGAATCCATGGTTTTCTAGGCTTCTGCCTCCCCAAACTTAAAGATAGTTAGTTTCCCCAAGTCATTATTCTAGTATTTATAATTATGTTTAAAATTACTAAAAAAAATTCGCAAAATTACGCAAATGAAGGAAATTTATTAACTACGTTTTTACGTTTGCGAATAATAAATTAATAATTTTGAGTAACTTTTCACTCCATCTGTAATCATGACGTTGTTAATACTATAATAAGGTACTTTGATTTATAATAAAAGCTGAATGTCATCTATTGACAGAATATGAGCACCTTGGTTAACATAGTTGTTAGGATTAGTTTGTATGATTCATAATAGATAGATCAGTAACTTAGAGAATACAAATTTTCTATTCTGTTTCCACACTTTTCTGGGATTATCTTTAATTGGCATATTTCTTGGGTTTATTTAAATTATGTTTTATCGTAGTAAACATTAAAACAATTTGTATGAAAAATCGACATTAATGTTATTCATTAATTAAAAATAATATTGTAATCTTATTTTCACATTTAATCAATTTGCACATTCCTGTATTAGATCAATCGTTAATTTTATAAGACAAAATTGCACTTAAACCAGCCATGGTTATGGTGGAAAAGTTACTATAAATAAACATACATAATATAAGTAGATTTTAATTTAAAAAATGTGTTATTATTTATTTTCTCTTATCTTCTCAACCTTCTTCACTAATCACTTGAAAGCAGAGTGACAGCTGCCCTCAGTAAGCTCTACAGTAAGGTTACACCTACAAAAAACCAGCAGTTTGCAATTAGCAGTATGATCAAAAAATAATAATAAAGTATCCTAAGCATATTGTTCATAAACTTTACTGCATTTTGATTATTGATAGGTTTATTATGTACTGCAAGAAATTTTAAGAAGTCATCATCAACACCACATTTAAAATCTATCAAGTGCCTTGCGTTATCTTGTCTTCGGGATCCATGACTTAACAACGTGAGAAAAATGAAAAACACTACTGTTTTTATAACTATCATTTACTTTAACAATCGTAATAATTATGTTGTTTTCTTTTTCATTAGTTCGCTTCACTTCAAAAAATATCCCTTAGAAACACTATATGTTTTTTAACGTTTCACTACTACTTATTTACAAGTGTGTACAATAAACAGTGGTGATATTAAACTGGTAAATATTATACAAACGTTTACGTAAGTTAGGTATAGGGATTGCAATACCGAAAGAAAATGTCAATACCGGTTTTTCGGTGATTATTATTGAATACCGGTATTTCTTAAACATTAAAAAATCAGAAATAGATGCTTATCAATAAATATAGCTATTAAAATCTTTTAAAAATATTGTTTTATAGCAAAAGACTACATTTATTATATTGACATTTAAAATTATGAATTGATCATAATTGTAGAACTAGTGATTTTTTACAAATAATTTGAATATATTGATAATTTTAACTAAAGCTCTCAAAAGTTCATCGAGTGCAAATAAGTCCGGCTGCAGAAAAAGCTTCTTAAATTAAACGCTTGTAGTCATCAATAATTATTATAGAATAATTGAACATTTTTGTCACGGATGTTTTCTATTTCGAAATAATATTATGATAATAATTCATCGCAACAATTACGTATATAAATGTATTTGATAAAATTTGTTTTATTATTTTTTCACCTCTATTGGATTCACTCAACATATTTGCATTTTGCAGCACATAACTAATAATTCATTTTCAAAAACATAAACGAGTGTGCTTTCTTAATACTGAAAATTCCGGAATTTTGGATTTTTAAAACCGGTATTTCGGTATTGATAAATACTAAAATACCAGTTTTGAAATACCGGTATTGCAATCCCTAGTTAGGTTTTTATCCTAGTTCATGATGATTGTACCAAATGTTGTACAACAGTTTCATTGAATGGAAACTTTGACACTCGAAAACTAATAAAAAAGTAAAATGCAGGGATATGGTAAATGTTGGTATTTAGGGCACGTTTGTAATTAATGTTACTTTATTGTGCGATGTATAGTTGCACGTTCAGTATACGTTAAACTTTAAAAGGTTTTACTACAGTTTAAGAGCCATCAAAACGAAGTAAGCCTCTTTCCCCATTCTCTATATAGGCGCAATTTCCTTAGCACTCAGACTATTCTCGCGACACTGGCTGAGCTGCTAGACGAAATTGAGCTTTATTATAAAGAAACATACGGCTGTATTTTGCTTCAAATAGTTTTATATAGAGTGGCCTATGGCAACCATCATTAATCGGATGGTACTATGAAGAAGAGAATTATCACACAAAAGCAAATAATTGAGCTTCACTTATTTTTCACTAAATAATTTGTTTTTTTTTATATATAAAATATTATCATTATTATAATTAGACCCGAGAAGGTTTGGCTTATCTAGTTTATCAGCTTTTCAATTCGGCGTTCTGAATACCTATACAAGTTTTTTTTTTTATAAATTTTATTAATTTTTTTAACCCTTAAATGCATTATTGCATTTTTACATCAAATATATTTTTGTGTGAATGAAATTTTAACCATACCTAAAGTATTATGGTTTGATTAGGCAGGGTTTAATTGAATTTTAAAATCTAGCCAGCGCCATCTGCAAATTGTATTCTTAGTTCGATGAAATCATATAAGTATGACTGACAAAGTTAAGAGTGCACTATTTAGGTCAAATTTTAACAGCCTACATCCACCTCTCGCCCTGGTTTATATTATTATATTTTACAGGCTTTTACGTACATATAGAAATAATATTAGGTACCAACGGTTATCTTGGCCGAAAAAAAACACATAAAAAATTCTCTATAATGATTCTCAATGTAATAATATTATAACGTGTTAATTTAAACTCTTTGCTGCAACAATAAAATACATGCAACTGCCAATAATTATTAATAAAATTGATAATGTCTATCATACACAATAAAATAGATGAATATATTTCAGGATATAGCGAAGATATTGTAAATATATTATAAAAAAAGTATACCATGACCGCTTTCATTTTATAGATCTGCATATATATTTGCTAATTCGTTGATTATCCTTATTCTGAAATCCTTAATGATTTTGAATATTTATGGACCTGTATAAATTATTGTATAATAACACATATTGTCTTTTCTTATGTGGCCAGGACATTTCCACCATAAACACGGATTATGAAAATAGTCACTCACTGGATCGATAGTGCTGCTTGGCATGCAGGATCAGCTTTAAACTTCTGTTGAGACCGAAGAGACTTATTGAGGCGGTGAAGCCTGTAGAGCTATTGGGAAAAGATGAAGAATGATATGCTTCATGGCCTACAAGTCCTAAAGTGCTTGTATTTTTTTTCTCATTTATAATAATTCATTTAAGCAGGAGATTAACGTTAAACATGCACTATTATATTACCTATATTACCGGTACTATTATTAAAATTGAAGTGTCTGTCTGCCTGTGCGTTTGTTCGGTTGTACCTTCGTCTAAACTTGCCTCGTCTGCCACACAGCCATAAATTAAGACCTCTAAGAACATCGCACCAATGTTGCATATGAAGACCGCGCCTAGCTTTGACGTTTAAACAGGAATGATCAATTCGTAGTGTGTTCGTATACAGCCCGAGATGCGTGCAATTTGTTGATAGCAGCACTAGATGTTTTTTTTTTTTCAAACAAAAAAGTTGCATTCACCCTTATACGGAGCTTTATTTAGCAACGTATGTTTTGTAAATAATGATGACGTCAGATCAACATATTCGACACATTGACGAGACAAGTTTAGATGTGCGAGTCGGTTTAAACTATTGGTCAATATTGATAAAACTTGCACAGTATATAGACTACGTTGTCAATACCTACTCAACAAACTTTGGCAAACTTTCATATTAATTATTGATATCTTAAAACAATCTTAATAATGCATATTATATTGCACTTGCATTAATATTAAGTAGAAAAGGGTAAAGAAGCGTGCACCTACAATCCGAAAAATGAATAATACAAATCAGCACGTACCCATATTATTTCTTTATTGTCTATAATATATGTCTGCCTTTTCTTTTTGTAAATCATGCAGACAAAAGCAAGGACTATAATATAGTAAACACACGTGAGCGCTATAATTTAAGAGTTTTTTTCAATAACTTGTATTTTCTTTATTTTCCAAATCAATTGAATAATTTGGAATCGTGCCATTTCAAAAAAATGCAATTCTTTCCATGATTTTTCCACAGTACCCGTTGATTTATTAAAGTATTGTATGCTTTATTCAATTTGAAGTTGGGTAGGTATAGTAGAGCAGTGGATCAGTAAGGAATTCCATAGAGGTAATACAATCGACGTCCCGGGTATACTTTATACAGCAAAGGGAATGGTGAAAATGGTTTTCTTATTAGCTAGGGGATACAACGACTTTTTGTACATAAGAACTTCTTTAAATAAAAATAAGATATCGTCTGGGTTGATTGCTTCCTGCATAACGCTATCCAATTGAATGGACGCTCGTATCACTCGACCTAATAAGCGCTTTGTTTAGGCCACCGATTCAAAAAAAAAACTACGGCATAAAGATTTTCTCTCAATTTTTGCAAAATCATCTCGAATAAGCATTTTATACTCGATCATATTGGCTTCGCATTTTTTGCTTTATGAATGGAAGAGTTTTTACGTCAAAGTGGAAAACCATTTTTCAGATTTTTCGATGTGCTGTTGATGGATTGTGATGGTAGTAAAAATAAATTGACTACATCCTATGCAAACTGTTGCTTCTTAAATTCTTATTATTTTGACTTATTGGAACTGAATTGAGTGGGAATGATTTTTTGACGACTTTATAGTGTTCGTATATAATATATTTATACCGCTAATTTAACATTTTGATCTAATAATGATTACGAGATAAAAATAACTATGTATATACAACGTTTTTAAATTTTCTGTTGAATCATACAAACTTGAATTGACTAGCTTAAGCGATCAAAAAAAATGTACTTGATAGAAATAATACTAAAATGTCATATTGATTTTCATAATAACGCACGTATATATTAATAATTTAGTTGATAGGAGCCACTTAGCAACCAATAATAGTTTTACTTTTTACGGATTTCTTCCGAATAACTTTTCATACAAAACAGAATTAACTGAAAATGAATTCAATTCTACTTAAAGATGGCTAAAAAAATGCATTGGCGTCGTATTCTGATATATTCTAAAAGTTTCAAATGTCTAGCTAGTCGGGAAGTTAGTTAACAATCGATTGCATGATTTGTACCGGACAAATAAGAATACGAGCTGTAATAATATGAATATAATGCGAGTTGTAATAATAAAAAGTACTATATAGATCATAAGTATTATAACTATAATAAACAAAACAGTAAGGAATAAAAACGCCTTTGATTTTTCAATACATATGGTCGATTACTAAGTCTGTTTTTACTAGAATTATAAAAAAATGTCTTACTTGAAAATAATAATGAGTTTAAATTTCTTTACAAACCTATATGGATCAAAGTTTTTGATCGATTTTTCTATAAAACATAATTATTAGCCCTCTGCTCTGCCAATTAGGTTCATGCTCTAGATCCAGACACACATAAAAAAATAACATGTGAATTTTCCAAACGCGATGGTCAAATCCACGGTTTAAAAGTCAAAATTTCGCTATTTGACAATGGTGGGCGCTGTTAATCAAAAGAAAATTTAATAATCAGACAGGACTGTATGTGTAGGTAATATTTTTTTACCATATCCAACCCTAAGAAGATCATGTGGGCCTTCACAGTATGGAGGTTATATTAACAGAATTTCTTTTTTTACGAGAAATGAATATTAACCACTTGCTCAATCTATTAGGTCAAGCCCGGGATTTGAACCCGGGACCCTCAACATCCTAAACCGACGCGGTAATCGCTCGGCCATCGTGGAAATTTAATCAATACAATATAATACTTACATATCGTTGCTATCGAAGCCAGGAAATTTAAATATATTCGTCTACATTATTCTGCGGCGTTCATAAAGTAATTGATTATATTATCTTAATGACTGTTAATTTTAGCCGCCCGTCGACTCTCATTTTGTTTCCTACTGAATTTTTATTTTTGAAAAAAAATGGTTTCCATTTTTTTCCATCACCATATGAATATAAAATATAATAAGCCAATAGTATCAATATTGCGGAGGATTTATTACAATACAATAATTATTCTGTCACGTTCGCTCAATCCACCGAATCCATGCAATTTTATTCAAACAATTTTTCGAATGAAATCAATTCAGAGAATGAAACAATATAATACTTTTTTAGTAAATATACAAAGAAGCGTTCGGACAACAACGTGTATTTTATTTGAATTCGCGCTAATTATTTTATCTACGTTTATTGTACCTACACTAAATGTTTATAAACTTTTAGCAGACTAATTTGATATCTCTTATTCATCTGATTGAATAATTAAAAATATATAAATAAAATTCTCAGTTCAACAAATACCATTTTTTCAGTTGGATTTGAATATCTAATAAAAGTTTCGGCACAGATTTACTTATCTTTTCGCCTTTAATCATTTTTTTTCTTTTTCATTTCAATCCGAACCAGACTTTTTTGAAAATCGATAGTTGATTAGGCCTTACGCCGGCCACAGATGATGCGTTCATTCCTACGCGTATCGGAGTGGTGGGACCACGGCGATCGTGAGGTGAGAATCATTTTATGCGTTTTTAACACGCCTTACCATTTTCTACGGTAAAAAACTACGGAAATTATCTAGTAGAACTTTACTAACAGATTAAAAAAGGTTGATACTATAATTTTCGTATCGCAATTTTCCTATACGACGAATATCATATACACATCTACTTACGTTTATCATGTTATTTCTTAAAGGCTTTCTCCGTATAATATATTTACTTATATTAAATACGTCTATACTGTTCGACGGCTCAAATGAAAAATGAATATCAAATTGAATCGAAAATCGATAACTGTATAACGTAAGATAAACAAAATTTTATATATTTATAATAAAAAAAGATTTCAATTTTCAACCCATTTTATAAATTGAAGTTTTTTTAAGTTGAATATAAATAATTACAAGATAAAAAAAACTTTTTATATTCAACGTTTTTAAATTTTCTGTTAAATTATCATGCTCAATGTGCTGAAACTTGTACTTGATAGGAAGTAAATAAAAAAAACAAACAAACAAGCAGATATAGAAAACTGAAATGTCATTTTGATTTCCATAATAACGCACGTATATATTAATAATTTAGTTGCTAGGACCGCCCATTTAGCAACCAATAACAGTGGATTGGATTACGGATTTCTTCCGAAATAACTTTTCATACAAAACAGAATTAACTGAAAATGAATTCAATTCTACTTAAAGATGGCTAAAAGTATTAAAAGAATACATTGGAATCATGTTTTGATATATTCTAAAAGTTTCAAATGTCTAGCTAGTCGGGAAATCAGTTAAAAATCGATTGTACGATAAGATTTGTACTGGATAAACAACCACCGGACAAATAAGATTACGAGCTAATAAAAACGTTTTAAAAATAAATTAAAACCATTTAGTTATATCTTACCTATCTAACACCAATATTCTTGCCAAGCTTACTATTAAAAAGCAGTCAGTCTGAAACCTTGTGAGAATAAACACCTATAATCTGTAAAACATTAAGACGTCATTGCGTGCACTGGTTTTGACCGTCAATTACTGCGCACAAGGTGACTCAATAAACAGTGAGTATCGCGCGAGAGTGGCAGTGCTAGTGAGTGAGAACCAGACAACGAAGCCAGCCGCGTCATCATTAAAGGTCAGTGCCTGGCATCCTTGGTATAACCCCCTCCTCAGCATCCGAATCATCACTGTTATATTACAGTTCACTGAAAAGCGCAACCACCGTTAAAGTTTGTTAGATTCCTTATAGACAACTAATCAAAATGCATTGTAATAATAAATTTAGACGCAGCATTCTAAATGGTTTTAAATACGAATTAATTGGTTAAAATATTTTTAATTTAAATAAAGTATCAATAAATTGTATTAAATCGCAAGCGTCATATTCTGCCAGTAGATTTTCCTAGCAGGCAGATTATTCACCATAATACTAAGATATTACAAGTAGTTTTGTGTGGTAATTGTCCATTGTAATACAACTAAAAGTGTGAATATTCAAGTAAATCAACCCATCGTTTGGAGCCTTCTTCAGAAGTTTTTCAACGTCTGCAAACCGTTGTTTTTGAAGGCGCACTTAATGAAATCGTTGATGAAAATGTGCTAACTATTCAACGAGAGAGTTGAGAGTGACACACGCACCACGCCCCTCTGTTTCGGCTTCAATACAGACAATACTCCCTCAACAATTCACCCCTAAAATTATTGTAACTTAATTATCTTATCACAAAAACGGACTCTTGAAATAAGACATCCAAATGTAGTAAAAACATACAAAAGTTACATGTTGGACATACCACGGAAAGACCAAAAGTCAAAACTGATAAAGAATCACACAAAAGTACGTGATGTCATAGAGATAGATCATGCCTAATATCTACGAATTTATAGAACTAAGAACTGACGAGAGTGAAAATAAAAGTCTAAAGTAAGAGATTACTAAGAGCAGACCCAAATGAACGGATAAAATCAACAGTGTCACGAATTTTCCACTAATAGACACGACTCGTTGCTGAATAATACCTATCTGCAGGTAAACCATGAAAAAGGTTAATTGAACGCCAGATCATAAGAATAAGTTTATAAAGTACCGTCACATTTCTGTAAATTTTATACGTGTTTGATGATTTTGATTTTTACACTTAGGTATGTGATTTTTGTCAATCCTAAAGTTCATTTAGATATTCGATGCACTAAAAATCTCATTAGTTGTCTGGAGTTTACCGGTGAACAAATTATTATCAATATATTGTATTATTATACTGTGACATTATCGACTGACTGGCTATTTTACAGAATTTATTTCAACTGTTAACATGTGTTTCATCAAATGATAATAATCCTCAAATGATAATAATAATATTCCATCTATCATAAACTCATCATCTTCATCCCAATACCAAAGTGTAACTGTGATAGTGATAACTGAACAATCAGCATACTAGTGGGTGAGTGCTTGAACCCGGGACCTGCTCCAGCAATACAGCCGATCAACATCAAGGTTAGTGCCTGGACTGAATCCTGTATAAACCGCCCTCACCCAACATTCAGAATTCAACCCCAAATAATACAGTCGACATAAAATCGTCACCGATATTTAACATCATTTATGGCATTACAACCCTTGGTGGATCTTGGCCTCTTTCAAAAACATCCTCCATCCTGGACGATCCAGCGCCAACACTCTCCAAATTGCTTTGATCTAGCATTTTTAAATCTCCTGTGGTACAGTCCAACCATCTCAGGGGTTGCGTACATAGCTCACGTCGCCGGTATATCCCCCGGCATTCTATGCACATGGCCAATCCAGCATAGTCTGCATTTTCATATGCCGATCTTTATAATATGTCATATATCTAATTTTAGCAATAAATACCGTTACGATGTTAAATATTCCAATAAACTGTGTTTTAAATCAAAAGTTACAGCCATTAACAATGCTGATAATAAGCAGGATTAGTATTAGTAAAATGATATACTCAAATTATTATTGAATCTAATGGTGACAAACTATTAGGAGACTAAGCATGTCTAACCCACCCCTGACAGAGTGATTTATAAGAGAACTTTAGTTTTCGGAACGCTGCGTTGGCTGCCACTGACTTTGGACTTAAGAAATTTATACAAAAAACGCCTCACGTTTTTTCATCCTGCCTTGCATATTGTATTCTGTGCATGATAAAAGGGTCAATTTTTAAGCTTTATGAGCCAATTTATAAGTATTTATTTTGTGTTCATTTTAATTTTAATATAAACCAATTGAATAAATCATGAAAATATAGATATTATACTTCGGTAAATTGGGCATTTTATATTTTTGTCTATAACAACTTCTGATAGAAAACTTTTAAATAATGAATTGTGAATGAATAATGTATGTTCTTATTAGTCTGCAACTTAAACACGCGTTTTGAAAATCGTATTATTGATTTTGAAAAGCTATAGGTAGTATCCCACTATTAGCATGTCTATTTTATTAATAAAATCACTCGATCTGTCAGATATATTCACAGGATTATTCTACTCACTGTGATATATATAAAAAAAATCACTATGAACTGATTTGAACTACATACTGATTCCGAAGTTGTTCATGGACCACGGCCGGGTCAGTTTGATTTATATAAATACCGTGTGACCGTCGTCCAAGCGATACTTCTGAATACCGGGCAAGCCCTGATACCAACTCTCATAATTCATACAAACCTTCGTCATCATTCCATAAACACAAATGAAACCGTGAGAGTGACAATCCAAAACTTCCGTTTACCAGTGCGTGAGTGCGTGAACACCGAACCGGCTCCAGCGCATGCCAGCCCTCTCAACATTACAGGACAGTGTCTGGCATCCTGTGTAACCCCCCCCCCTACATCCGTAATCCACCAGTATCTTCAAATTAGAGTCCACTGCAAAAGCGCCACCAAACAATAATTGTGTACTGATTAATAATATTACATTATTTTACTTTTTTTATCTATCCCTGATATCGCAGTGACAAAAATAGTAGTGCAAAAATAATAGTAGGTACCTATGCAGAATAAAAATATGTTTAACAATCCCGACTTTTTGGATTATTGGATAATCAGGATACAAAGATTAACATTGGTTTACGGAAAATAGGACATGGAGTAGAGATGAAAAATAAATAAATTTTAATTCTAGGATTTCAATCATTATTTATTCTCTCATAGACTCAAATAATTTATTTCATATGTCGATATATTACAATAATTACGTTCGAGATAGTTAAAATTCTTAGAATAATATACTTTCAAGTTAATCGGTTGGCTGCTCACTATATTATTTCTAATTTATATTATCGAAGGTCCTGAGTCGGAGTCCTGAGAGGAATGGAGACATTTTAGGTTAAATGAGGTTAGTTTGCTTATAATACAATCTCCAAAACTACATTAGCAAGGTTATTTGGTGACGAAATTTAAACTAGGTATTTTTTTTAGGGTTTTTAATGAAAAATATACGATGAAACCAATTTAATTTGTTTTTCTTACAGCTCTCATGTAATGTTGCAATTTTTCAATTTATTCTTTAACTTAGCAATTTTATTATGATTAGACTTTTTTTATTGGTTATAATACTCGTATATTTTCTCAGAAGTGTTTTCAAAATTATGTATGTTTAATATTATTATATGTTATAAACACCTACATTATTGGCTTAGTTTGTAGAGCGAGTCGTGGGTCGCGGATTCGAACCCGCGGCTGTTCAAAAAATACACGTTATTTTTTTTATATGTATTTGGTCTATTCACTAGTGTAATGATCCAATTGGTTGGGAAAATGGAGAACAGCAACAATAATTACTCCAATTAGCCCATAATATTATGCACTACCTCGAACCGAACATAGTAAAAAAAATATTGTAAATGTCTCGAATCAAAAATCCGTAATGTCTGAAATACGTGATAAATAATACGTTCCTTTGTTATAATAATATTATTATATGGCAAAAACTTTCTAAATTTTTATTTGATTCACGATTTACTAATATGAATAATATGTAACCACCTATTGAGTAGTGGCTATTCATGTATTAGATTAAACCAAAATGGCGATCGTCATTTATCATCCTAACTCTGAAGATATTTCGTCTCCTGATAATATAAAAATTCTTATCTCCCAAAATAAGTAATAACAGAGTGGAGCGCTGCTGCCGGTGACAGCTCTTCGAATGATTTTAAAAGATAGATAGATTGGAAAATGGGAGATTCCGCGCAAACTCATTTTTGGAAACTTTTTCAAACAAAAAATACCCTTTCGATAATATTGCTTCATTTTTATCGCGGTGATTCAGTTTTTTTTTCAATGAATTTATCATGAATATTACAATTTTAATTCAATTATGACTTGACATTTATAAAAAAAACTTTGTAGTATATAGATATTCGTTATTCAATAACCTTATTGAATATATTATTGCCTATCATTACTTTGCCATATTTATAAATACGAAGATTGTGACACGTTCGTCGTTCTAATATGTAGAGCGTAGATCGCTCTTGTAACACCATTGAGATTGAATGAAGATGAAAGATAGGTCAGTAAATAAATAATTTATTGACTAGATATATGTTTATGTTGAGACGAGCAAAATTTAATTAGTTTATGTTGCAAACCGATTGGAAAATAGGTGTTTTATTTTTATGAAGTAATATTTTGTCAATTAGTCATAAAACGTGATCTATTTTGATATGTACTTATTTAGTTGGTTTAAATTGTGTGAAAGTCATAAATGAGGAATTTACTATGTATATCAGGTTTAGTCTAAATATACTGTATATTTTATAGAAACGGAAAATTATTAAATAGTATTATTGTAAACGGCATCGGGTTAAAATTGAGAATAAAGCCTCGTATTCACTAGGGGACAAAATGTCTTTTAACACGACGCGCAACATTGAATGAGTCTACGTAACTTTGCAACGTTGCACTGTTTCCCAATGTTGAACGCAACATAGTGCAGCATTTCTACGTGACGCAGGACAATATGTTGCATGCCTTTGTTTCGCGAGTGAGCGCACAGGGGCCTTATGTTGTAACTTGCAAATTGAAGTCGCCCGGTCGACATGACGTCATATGACATCACTGTGACGTACTACCAGAGTGAGTCAAAAGCATTCGAGAAATTAACGCTACTCTAATACTGGCGTTATTCATTGTCCCCATACACAAATAGGTGTTTCAGCATAATAATATATATGGTGAGCCGTGTGCTTGGGCGTTTCGCTTCGATGCGTGTATTGAGGTTACGTCACAATTACGTCATGTCGTCGGCTGACTTCATGTCACAAGTTATAACAAAGCATCGCTGTAGGATTGGTTTCCCGAATAGACCAAATGTTCAGGAGACGAAAAACAAATTTTATAATCCTATATTTAAATACATGGAGATATTTAAATTATTATTTTTACAGCATATGAATGATGTATTCATTACCATTAAAAAGTAATTTAAAGAAAAGGATAGTTCTCGTCGAATTAGATACAAAAAAACATTCTGCATTAAGGGGTGGATTTCGACAAAAACGGATATTTGGGAAACCAATCCTATAGTGACGATAGGGCACCAGGCCGCGTGTCACTCCGTGTTAGTCCCGCGTCAGATATTGGCGAGAGTAGACGGATGTGAAACGCGTCGCTCAACATAGCAGCAGTGTGGGAATAATATGTACGCAGCACTGACCAACACAACCTTCTCGGGCGACATTTATGGTGTGTACAAGCAAAATGTTCCGCGACATTATGTACGTACGCGACATAGATGTTGGGCGTCATGTCCCACGACATGTTGCTCCATTTGACCATTAGTGAATACGAGACTTTGGTAGCAGATATCCATCGGTATAGTATTATTCCAAAATAGTGTTTTATCAATACGTGCATTATGTATTCTTATTCTATCGAAAAATATTCGTTTGTCTATTTACCCCATTATTTTAGCATTTTATTAAAAACAAAGAATAGACCTTGTGATAAAATTTGTATCAATCATAAAAAGTATAATATACCATGACAGAACCTGTTGCAATTTCTTAAAGTTGCGATTCAATTACAAACTCTATATTTTAACAGAATTTTTTTCCGGATATATTAAATTTGACTATAATAATATTATAGTATTACTTTAATAACAATAATAAATTGAATAATGATATAACTTGCGTGGTGATACAATAAAATTTTGAAAAATGACCGACATCTGATGCACCAAATATGGCTATATTTTCAATTTTGCATAACAACGTTTGCAATAATAAATACTCTTTAACGATATTAACATTTTCCATGAGATCACGTAATTTTATATTCTATGATGAAGAAAATTAGGAGTTACAAGTCATATACGTCTTTTAAGAGCTCGCAAAGATTCCCAACAAATTTTTACCTTCATACAGCACCTGGGCCCATAAATAGGCATTAATTTTATTCCTTTTATGATTATATATACAGGAATATTATGTAGGTATACCTACGTATCTATAAGTTAAATAATATACTCATGTATTTTTATGGTAATACGTAAAAGCAAATACGGACTTTTTAGTTCACTTGATGTAGTTATTTATTATAATATAGTACGAACATAAAATTTAGTTATTATATACAATAGTATGAACGTTATTGTGTTATTTTGAAATTTGATAAATTCTTGACTATGGTATTATGCCATGCACTCGAGCCGCACTTAGCCAATCTCCGCGGCTAACGTATGCTCCACCAAGGACACGTTTTCCGGAGAATCCTGCTCTTCCATGAAGCACTCTCCAGTTGTCAAAGAATAGAACTCTCCCTGAAAATTATATAAAAATAAATAAAAACAAGTTTTCAAATCACTTTCATTATAAAGATACGAAAACGACAAACCACAAAAAGTTTATAAGCTAATAGCCAAATGCAGAGACATTGACGTTAATAATTTACCACTATTTTTTAAGATCATCTTAATTCAGACTAACTTAATGTTGGTTATCTCTTCATTAAGCCATAAATTGGTGACATTAAGCGTTGCTTAAAGCCACTTTAGCATCTATGTAAGTTTGACTATACATGTGGTACAGAGATACTAGAAAACAAATCTAACCAACAACAAAACTGGACATCTTCATCAGAGCGCGGTTTCCTGAATAGATTCCTGGCTTCCTTTTATAATTCCACTTTTCTATTCAAAGTGGTTGCTTTCTAATTCAATCATATAAGCATACGTCATCAGTAACTTTACTGTATAAATAGTAATTGTGGTTTTGACCTTTCTCTTCTCTTGTGTCCTATTGGATTACTCTCTACGATAGTTCGTTGCAATTTTAATATGATTCACATGACTTTTTCCATTCTTTATTGATTAAACAGTGCTTTAGTCTTCATACATACCCTAAAGCTTAGCCTTTTTTCTTTCCAATAAGTGACATCGATCTTAATTGGCTCTCTTTGAGCCAATCACGGATGTAACAATTGTCTTTAGAAAATATTTAGCGCGTTAAGTTTGCTCGGTTGATATCCAGATTTCCGAAGGGTAGTTAAATGATCACACGCTTTACAAAAGTCTTGAAAGTTTGCTTTAAGTTTGTCGAGATAATACGCGGGAGATATTTTAGTAGACCAAACTAGCACGTGACTTTCTATTTTATTTCCACTATTATATTATTAGGTATCATGGTATCCAAAAAAATATGGATACCGGAATTTGTATTATTTTATTTAAACAATAATAACGTAAGTGCTAAAAACAACGTTGTTAAATAAAGTTAAGTAAAAAAACATATTATTCTTTAAATTAAAATTCCAAAATACTTAAATAAAGAGAGATTTGTGTACATTTTAAATTTAATCTACTAATTTCGAGAATAACACATTTTTTACGAATTTCATCACCGTCGATTTATCATGACTACATTTAAAAAACCTCAATTATTGAAGGTTAGTAAAATAGATAGCATTATGTACATGATAATATCTAATTTTAATTAAATAAATCATCCTAAGTAAATATTGAAATCACGGTATTAAATTTATCATATGGGATGGCCAAACGGTTGAATGCGCGGTGCGACATCTTTTTTGGGAAAACCCCTAAAATGTTTTCAAAGTAACCAAGTATAAGCAATAAATTTGAAGGACTGTAAATATAAAAAGGACGCATCGTTTTATTCAAAAGAACCTTTTCCGTAATCAGATCTTTCCAATACGCAAATAAAATATATGTAATGTACTACCCTTATTCTAACAAAACCATACTTCTCCGTGATAAAACTGCACCCGAGAGGAAAGCTATAACTTTTTCAGTCGACATTGTTTTCGATCGTTGTTTATTTATTTATTTAATGAATTGATTACTACTTAATTTATTTATTTTAAGATGAATATTGATTGCATCGTATCATCACAAATGAAATAAAAAATAATCTTAATATTTGTTATCCATACTTTTGTACTGTTTGAATCTCGTAGACCCATAAAAATAGAGAGCT
The DNA here is from genome assembly GCF_057557595.1 of Rhyacophila brunnea. Taxonomy (NCBI): domain Eukaryota; kingdom Metazoa; phylum Arthropoda; class Insecta; order Trichoptera; family Rhyacophilidae; genus Rhyacophila; species Rhyacophila brunnea. The sequence goes on from NW_028233350.1 coordinate 30,016,912, forward strand.
CAAGTTAATAAATGCCTTTTAAATGTAGTATTGGCGCCGTATGCTACTAATTTCTTGGAATTATATTATACGAATACATAATTCTAACATTTTGTAATCATAAATCTGAAAATGTAAAGAAGCTTATAGTTTTTGGAGGTCTTCAAGAAAGGCGAATATGAATAAGAGCTTCGACAAGCTGGAGTGATCAAGAGAAGGAGATTACTAAGTTCCGACTTCACTTTTCCAACTTAAAAAAGCAGAGGTACGTAAGGTATGCCATGTCTTCATCGCCTAATAGTTGATAGCTTATCAAAATTAATTGTCATCATAATATTATATTTTATGGTATACTCAAGATATAAAATACCCTATAGTACTATTTTTTTAATCGTACTATAGGGGTCGTGGGTTCCAGGTTCAAATCATGGGTCTGGCAAGTACACATATTGTTTTTCAATTCGTGTATGAGTCAGAGTATGGACCTAATATGTTAAGCAAGTGGCTGACATCCATTTCTCGTAAATACCCAATCTGTAAATACAAACCTCCACTCTGTGGAGGCCCATATGATCTTATTAGGATCGGACATGGTCGAAAAAAAAGTAATATGAAACACATAAAATAAACGACATTAATTATACAGAAAGTATCTGGAAGGTGTTGCAAAGATATTTATTTTGAAATTATAAAGAAATACTTTAATATGTCTCTTATTCCTTATCTTATTTTGAATACAAAATAATGATGATAATTTAATTAGTGCTTTGTCTCGTACTTCTAATTTTCAACAATGAATCATTGTTCGCTCAAACAAAATAACTTGATTAAACCATTAAAAGGCGTTAAATTTAAGCTGTAAGCTCTTTTAGGGCGTATATAATTTAAGTTCCGTAGAACTTAGCAGCTGCAGAAGGCATTTTACACTTTACCAAAGCTTTCGGTTTGACACAGTGCGCGAGTTAAGTGGGAGCTTTCAAGAAAAAAATATCCTTTGGACTTTTCGAGAAAACTTATTCGCCTTTTTTAGCGTCTAAGTGAAAAAGTGCAGACGCGGTTTACGTACCAAAGTAGATTATCTGGTATTTCCCAACGAATACTTTTCACATTATGGGCTATAATTGCGTTTTAAAAAAGATACATTTTGGGGTTATTTTTAAGCTTCATTGTTTGAGTTCCTTTACTTTTTACTGAGTAGTATAAGCTATATATATTTTTAAATGCATATTATAGTATACATTTGACCGTAGAAAGGAAAAAGGACGTAATCCACACAAACAAAATTTTACAGGAGGCACAAAAACGTGTTATGGTTTTCGGTCAAAGTTAAAATACAAAATAAACATAACCCTGAAGTCCATGATAATTAATAATTTGTTTTTTATATTTATAATCTGATATTAATTATTGGGTTAATTAAAGAAAAATTCACAAAAATGATGGTTAAGTCGTTTTTTTCCACTTCGTGTCCTTATCAAAAATACAGGTAAATTTAGATAATAAATCAATTTTTGCAGGTTACATTCTTTGAACACAAGGTGTATTTAGTCGTGTACAACATTATTATCAAATAATACATATTTTGAAAAATATGAGGGTTACATCCTTTTTTCCTTTCTGCAGTTCATATGAAATATTGGAGTATACGACAGAGTATAATTCTACCTAAGGCCGAGACATATTGATAAAACATGGCAAAGCTTACTAAAGACACATAAACTACCCACATTAATAATTGGTGAGACAAATAAGAAAGTAGCGTTTGTCTTGTAATAATTTGAAAACAATATTACAATGAATACTTTTACGAATATTTTATCGAAATAATACCCATATTTAATAATAATCAATAATACATAAGTTACAAATTCATAAAATAGGTTTATCGACTAGTAGTACTTTTAAAAAGAATATCTCCGTCTCTCCTATACTCTATGGAAAGGAAAAAATAAAACATAATACGTTTTCCACTTCTGCGTCATACAATAGAGGCAAACACACGTCATATTATCTTGATCATATAAACCAGTGTTTTCCGAAGTAGGTGTTATCACCCCCTAGAGGGCTGCAGTTGCCTTGGAAGCAATTGGGAGGCGTTGAATGGAAATTAGGGGGCGGTTGAAGTAAAAGGAAAACAGAAAAAGAACAAAAAAAACTGTTCGTACATGTTTCCCGTATTGTGTAACATACAGTTAAATTCATAATGTCACTCAAAATGCATACAATTTAAAATGAAAATAACTGCATTATGAGCAGTACAAAAGATTTTTAATTGAATCTCCTTCATCATATTTAGTGAAACGTTACTTCATGTGGTTATAAATCTATTTACTAAACGGATTCCAAATAATTAATTGCAGTGACTTCAGAATGCTCCTGACATAAATAGACTGAACATTGATATAGTAGTAGCGCACTAAGTTCATCCGTCTCATTAGAATTTATTTTAATGTTATTCTTAATTTCATTTAATCTTAATTTCCTGTTCTTAATGTGAATGCTATCGTTGCTTTTAATAAATATTTTTATAATTTAAGAATCCAGGCATGTTTTTTATAACATATTTCTACACATAACGTAAGACTGCATCTTTTTAGTTGGTTGTTTAAACTTTAATATTCTTTCTTCTTCTTCTTTTGACCATAACCGATCCTGATAGGATCGTATGCGCCTCCATAGAGTAGAGGTTGTATCATCTGATTTATTTTCACGAGAAATGGATGTTAGCCACTTACTCAACCTATTAGGTCCATACTCTGACTCCAAAGACAAATTGAAAAACAATGTGTGTATTTTCCAGACCCAGGATTCGAACCTGAGAGCCGCTCGGCCATCGTAGCTTTTCATATTACAGGCAATAAATACATAATATTTATGTAAATCTATCATTTCAATATAATGTATTTTGTTTTCACCAGGAAATCCATTGCATGAAATACATTTTATAAACAATGACATTGAGTAATTTAACTCGATATAAAGGGCGATAGATGAAAGCATATAGATATCTAGTGTGCATTGAGAAGTTCTTTTTCTGTACCCTGCAAAGTTATAAATCGAAATCGTAGGATTTAAAAATCTAAAATTCTTGATTTCGGGATCAAAATTTATATAATTTCTGTAAAGAGACGTGTTTTATTAAAGTTCAAAACGACAACTTAAAACAACAAATTCAGTAAACTTCCACATGAAAAAACACGAAAAGTATTTAATATTCCTATGCAAATTATTTAAAAATAACATTAACTTTGTCAAAATTGAAAATTTTAGTCGACAGCTTCTTCTGTATAAAACGCGAATATTTTTCTTCAAGACTAATTTACATTAAGTAGGTGTGTGCAAAAATTGAAAAAAAAATATTGTCAAATTCCATAAGTATATATCTTTCTCCAGTAATAATAATAATTCTACGATATATGACCTACACGCTGCATATCTCACATGGAGGGTAGCGCGGTACATGGCGATTAGGGATTCCAACCCCGGAATCCCGAGCTATTTTTGATACCTATGAATCCCGGGATTGATAAAAATAATCCCAAAACTTTCGGGATTGATTATTTTATCAATTTTTATGGAAAATAAAATAAAACCGAAAATACAACAGAAAAAATACTTTTAATAACAAATAACTACATTAGAAATAAACTGAGTTTGAATGAAGTTTGATTTATACCCATGTGTAGGTAAGTTGCCGGTTCATTTTATTTTTTCACATAAACTAATAAAAATGAGAAAGATTGGAAAAAACAATGCTTCGCACTATTAACAAAGTAATTCCACCATCATCCCATACGTTTTACGTCAGTTTCATATTTGGCTGACTAATTAGATTTATGAAGCGGAAAGGCCATAAGTACACCATGATTTGCTTTACTATTTTAAATCTCGCTAGCCCATTCATGAAGTCTTTACTAACAGAAACAGCAATCTCATATTAAATTCACATTATTATTTAAATTACAATATTATGTACTCCATTATACTTATGTATTTCCAAGATTGGACGTATACAATATTATCAATAAATGTCTTAAATAGTATAAATTATACTAGATTTATTTTTTACCGATTTTATCATTGTTATTTGTAAATATAAAATTTTTATATTAACAATGGAAAAAAATGCCAATCCCGGGACCAGTACCGGGATCCTGGGATCAGAATTTTGGCTCGGGATTGGATTCCCTAGTGGCGATGGAGCGAGGGACTAAGTGCGACCTTGTTTTTAGCCTGCACTGCTATGCAAAATGTTGATAGAGGAATTGCATGAATTTGTATTTTTTTTACTAGCATTCACTGTATATGTATAATATTGTCATCGCGTTCCGTATATTTTGACTCGTCAAATATGTTTCTGATAAGATAAGCCAGATTCTATTACGAATATATTATATATATCACTGTGCATAATCTAAACATGCCGACAAATGAAAAATGTTGATTTTCATTATTTTTACCAAGTTTTTCTTAGCTCGTATTCTTGTTTTTCCGGTGGTTGTTTATCCAGTACAAATCTTGCAATCGATTTTTAACTAACTTCCCGACTAGTTAGACATTTTAAACTTTTAGAATATATGAGAACACGATGCCAATGCATTTTTAATACTTTTAGCCATCTTTAAGTAGAATTGAATTAATTTTCAGTTAATTCTGTTTTGTATGAAAAGTTATTTCGGAAGAAATCCGTAAAAAGTAAAACACTATCATTGGTTGCTAAGGGAGTGGTCCTATCAACTAAATTATTAATATATACGTGCGTTACTATGGAAATCAATATGAAATGTCAAAATGACATTTCAGTATTCTATACTATTTATTCAGTACCTATTTCTATCAAGTACAAAAAAAGTATTTATTAATACATAGAATTGTCAAGTTTATATGATTCAACAGAAAATTTAAAAACGTGATATATAAAAAGTTCTTTTTATCTTGTAATTATTTACCACTAATTATCATTTCTTGAGTATTTACCACTTTTATGAGTAATAATAATTGCTTAATAAGGAGTCTGTCACTGACAAATAATATAATACATTTTAAGATAACGGAATTAGCATAATTATGATGACTATAAGAGAATATGTTTGTATTCCTAACAATTCACCAAGGACTATTATTAATTGTTCATAGAAGTTGTAGTACAAATATAAATGCTCCCATTCCTTATTCCGGGTTAATTAAACAAACTTTCCAGAAGCTCCAATTAAACATCTGTACAACTATTCCAGGTGATCTCACTTAACTTATCTAATACCTTCTTCGATTGCATTTCAAGTCCTGGAAACTCATTCTCGTTTTGGTACGCCGTCATATAAATTTATTTCCCGCTGAAGTATGCTTTCAAACCAAACTACGTTGGTACTGGGTACAGTAGGATTATAGGGTTATACTAAAAGTAAATTAAGATGCGTAATTTATAATATGAACGATGATGGAGTAGTGGTATAAATAAACACCACCTATAAAATTCATGAGTCACGTATTCGATTCTTGCATCTCGCAAAAATTACACCTTGTTTTTTCATTGGATTCAATTTGTACATGGTTGAGGTCAACAATAATGTTTCATGAAAAACATAGTTAAGAAACCTTTTCGGAAGACGGCTATATATGGGATTACAGAACAACTTAAAAATATTATATACCTGATAGAACCTGTTTGAGTTACGTTTTATTAGGTATGTTCAATTTGCTACCTATTGAATGAAAATTAATATTCTCTGCGTAGGTATAATTGACCATATAAAAATTATTAGTCTTGCGGTTGACGATTTATTTTTATTTACAACGTTTTTATTAGCTCGTATTCTTGTTTGTCCGGTGGTTGTTTGTCCAGTACAAATCTTGCAATCTATTTTTAACTAACTTCCCGACTAGCTAGACATTGACACATGAAACTTTTAGAATATATCAGAACACGATGCCAATGCATTATTTTTTGATGCTTTCAGGCATCTTTAAGCAGAATTGAATTCATTTTTCAGTTAATTCTGTTTTGTATGGAAAGTTATTTCAGAAAAATCCGTAAAAATTAAAAGACTATTATTGGTTGCTAAGGTGGTGGTCCTAGCAACTAAATTATTAATATATACGTGCGTTACTATGGAAATCAAAATGAAATGTCAAAATGACATTTCAGTATTCTATATTTGTTTGTTTGTTTATTATTTACTTCATATCAAGTACAAGTTTGATCATATTGAGCGTAATAATTTAACAGAAAATTTAAAAACGTTGTATTTAAAAAGTTCTTTTTATCTTGTAATTATTATTACTTACATAAAAAATATTATTTGCAGTTTTATCTGATAGGTCATCTAAATACTGATTTATTTTATGTGATCCTGTCGATCAATTTTCAAAGGACACGTAAATATAATCATTATCACATTCACAATAATATTATTTAAACTTCGTCTCCAAAGAATAGAAATGTTACTACAATGTCTTTTCATCACGCATTTTAGATTCACTTTCATATTTTATTTATATATTATTTTAATAATATACAAAAAGTTTTCTTCACAATATTTGGTACTCACATATCGATAGGTTATATTCTTTTTAACACTACAACAGGTCATGAGGCCCAATGACAGTAGTGTAGTAATATAAGTGTACCAGTAATAAACACCCAGGATTTTATAAACTCACATATCATCATCAGGATCAAACCCGGAGCCCCCGGATGAGAAGCCAATCGCTCACAAGAAAACAATACCTCATATGCCACATGATACTATTTGTACATGAGATGAAAAAAATCCAAATATATAATATCTTTATCGTAATGTTACGTAAATCCATCTTATCCATGGGAAATACTGCTTTTTTTATGACGTCTTTAGTGAGTAATTGTAACACGGGAGCATTGTATCTAGACTATCGATTAAAATTCATGATGTGTTTTTTAAACGGCACAATTACTGTTTAAAGTTCGCAAATGCTCTACCGAATCTACAAAATTGATGGGTTCTCAATTATAATTATATGTATTACATATATTATAGTGATACCTCCACGCTTCTACGTGTATGGAGGACCCCTTTAGGGTAAAGTACGAGTGAAGATATGGATGCCACATTCATGTTTCATATAGTCCGCTAAGCCAAATATCCGGCTATCGCCGCTCGATAAATAAAATGCTCTGTATTTATTAACTAAAAAAATGTAAAAAAATACTAGATGATTGAGATAAAGGTTGGTCACGCAGGATTAATATTTATAGTCGTAATTCGAATATTTCAAAAACCATACTTAATATTGTTCCTTTTGAGCCCAATTCCACGAATTCATATAACACGGCTACCTAGCTGAACTTATAGCCAAAAAAACCCATGGCGGGTAAAAGACGAAGGTGCCCGCCGCGGGCGAGAGTGATAGAGAGGGGTTAGCGTTTAGGGGTAGATTGAGAGGGACAGCGATTAGGCTGAAAAGGGGACATAGCCGGTGGTGCGAGGGGCCAGGTCAGTAAGCCGAAGCCTTTCGATCCGTGATGGACACGGTGTCCCCGCGCACCACTCCTAGTGATATAATTTTCGCTGAATTGTAAAATAACTTCAGAGTTCGCGTGCTACGTACGTTGTAGGTAGAATTCGCTAGTGTTACAAACCAAGTGATTCATAGATCCTTAAATTTTAATTGCCGCAGCCCACGGCGCCCATCATTAACAAATTTAGGGCTGCTGCAAAATTATTCATGTGTATTGATATTGTGTATCTGTGTGTATAGCGAGTAACCTTTTTTGTGAACCTAAACTGTTAAAAATAAAACTTTCTGCTAAGATTTGTGCTACGAACAACGTGTGTTTCATTTTAAATGTCCACCATCATCAACTGTCAATCCTGCATCTTTACCCAACTGTCAAGACCTAACCTTACACTGAGCGTGCTCTACCACTACCAAACCCAGCTTCGATTGACCGCCCTGAACAATTTACATCACTGAGCTAGTCAAAGGGGAAGCTGGTTGTGTGACTCACACGTATCGACCGACGGCGCGGTCGATACCGAACACGATACCGAAGGGCGTCTTTAACGTCAGGTCGACCAGAGAGTTGAGCGCGGAGGTCGGATCGGGCTGTGCGGCCCCGACTCTCCTCCCTACCCGGACTTCCGGGGTGTCAATAGTATAATGACGATCCTGACCAACAAAAAAACTTGTAATGAATTCATTACAATCATCGGTTTATGATTCCATCAAATTTATCACGTATTTTTCGTATTCAACTATTAATCTTAATAGTGAAATACAAAAAATGAAGAATTTTTATATTATTAATAGTGACTATAGAGAGTTTTTTTCATCTCGTGTTTTGTGGCATACGAGGTATTGTTTTCTCATGAGCGCAATCCTTTACGTTATTAGATAAATGTTTAACATTTTACGTCCAGTTTTCTATGTTTTTATTTATATTTATAAAAACGAAAATTGAACGAAATAATACCTTCTCACACACCTACCCTATATTATTTTACAGCAGAAGAGTATAGTGGACATAGTTTTTTTGTGTATATTAACACAAATTTGGTAAACAAATTAACATAATATAATAAGGCTTGTGATTTCTCGACAATTAAGAAATATTTCAATCACAAGCATTTAAAATATGTCATTTCATTTTAATTGGATTTTTTAAATTATGTTTATTAAGTATCAATTTTTCATGGAAAGACATTGTATTAATTAAAATTAAAATATAAAATCTGCAGATTTTCGGTAACGGGTTCCATCTACTTCAATGAGATAATGTTGATGATGTCCCATATAAGTCGTCAAAAACGGTCTTCATGATTTTTAAATTATATTAAACATGCACTACATAATTATTATTATTTAACTCAAATTCGAATAAATCTGTAGTATTTTATTTGTTTTCATTAACTTGCGATTGTGCAGTTGTGGTGGACATTTCTCGATTACCATTTCTCAAAAAATGTAAATTTAAAAATTTCCCCAAAAAATAAATCTCGAGAAAAGAAAATCAAATTCTCTCATGATATTTCTAGAAAACATGATAATCACAATCTCTACAAACGACATCACTCACTTATCATTATTCGCATAAATATTGATATTTATTCACGCAGTCTTACAATCTAAGCAGTAATCGAATTACGAATTACCTGGTGCTAATTTGAACCACCATTGTCGCTTTTGTTGTGCGTATTGTCTTGATAGACCTCTCAGAGCGGAGTACATCGCCTGTGCTTCGTCTGCTGATGACGAACTATGAGGACTTCTGTCGTACACATTGTACCTAGAAAACCAACACTATTTAGAATGATATAATAATTACAATAGTCCGGTTACAATACTATTAAACGTAGTCACGTTAAGGTTTGTATTCCTAGGATACCTGTGGGTCTATTCTGTACTCATCGATCGCTAAAGTGATAAATATTATCAAACTTTGGGTAGATTTGTATCAAAGTATTAGCACTTATTGTAACAATTACAATACGTTTGTTGTAATAAGTGCTATATTCTTACAGCAGCAAGAGAGGAGAGAACCAACGTATTGTTATTGTTACAATAAGTGCTAATACTTTGATACAAACCTACCCTGAGTTTGATAATATCTATCACTTTATCACTTTAGCGATCGATAAGTATAGAATAGACCCACCGGTCCGGTATTTTTATCATAAAATCAATATAAAATATAAGATAAAGATAAAGAAAGGTGGTACCCTGGTATTTTCAAGCGTTCATTATATTATTATAGTTTGAAGGGGGTCGGAAATGATTTAGGATTCCGTAGAAGGTGTTCTATAGACGCTTTGTGTTTCATCACGATTTTCAGTAAAGTTATGATTGGTTACAAAAATGAAGATTATTATATAGATATCTACTTAATTTGTTAGAAATACAGTATTTGCAATAATATTTACTAATGTTATGAAGATATTGTGTAATAAATTTAATAATCTATAATTCCATAATTAGTTATCTATCGATTACAACATTATTTAGAAAATAAAATAATTTAATTATGTGCATAATATCCCGTTTTATCGTGCATAGATTTATCGCGTCCATAACAAGAAATCATGCGAGTTGCAAGATTGCATGCATGAAACAAAAAAGTTCGGAAGCTTCTGAATTTATATGTTGTTCAATGTCTACGCCTGCACAGTAGAACGATAGTGGCGAACCTGCCGGTAAAAAAATTAAATATACGTACCTCACACTCATTTTGAGGTTGATCGATTTTCACAACCTGTCAAATAGTACTATAAAATGACAACATCGCGTCTCGGTTACTCTTAAAAAATCAGATTGTCGAGATAGTCAGCACTATTATGTGTAAACAGTTATATCGCGATAGTTTAAAATACACACTGTTGCAGTACACACAGTAAATCCATGCACGTGTACAGGCGCTATATGTAAATCAAATTACTAATTAAGACAAGTGATAATGGTAGACAATAAAAGTAGTACATAATTAATTAAACTTTTTTTACTGGTTTTTTTTGAGTAATTTGAAACTAATGATTGTAAAGTTTAAAAAAAGGTAAACCTACCTAATTGTATATGTAAAGTGCCGGTCACTGAATGGTATATAAAGTGATTGATATTACAACATATCCGTTATTTATTTCAATATATTTTATACCATCAAGAATGCTTTAGTCGTTACTGAATATTCTACTAAACGTACAAGATGATCCTTATATTTATTAAATAATAATAATGGAATTTGTATTATATAATATAATATGTCGTGTTTTATATCACCTAGCTAAAAAACTAACTCTTGTCAACTGTGAACAACTGCTTTTGTCTACTATGAAAATTTAACGGTAATGAAATAAAAGCTTGACAGAAAAAAACAAAATTGAAAATACATAACAAGCAATTAATTAATTTATATATTATATATTATAGTTACGATACCTTATCTGTTGAATCTCTTTAGTAATCGGATCAATGTTAATAACTGGAGCAGAGTATGTGTGATGCCAACCATTCTCAAGGTACTCAGCCGCTTGATGGACAGTCGTCAGGGTTTTAAAGCCTTTGGGGTCGCTCTTCTCGAACTCCAGGGCGCCGTAGAAGCCATCCAGCAGAACTGTTTCACCGCCAGATCCACTGTGTTCCAGACAGTGGAACACCTGTAAGCTAATATAAAACACAGTATTGAATTAAGTTAATAGGCCACGATGCCTAACTCATCGAGTATTAATAGAGCCCGAGACTACAGGTATGAGAAGCCGATGCATTAAGCTTCTGACTACGAGGGTAATCGTATATAGACTGTATTATAGTATACATATATGTAACATATTATCAGTGGCTGAGGTAAATAATGAATAATCGAAGAGAATTGAGCACACTTTAGAGACTAAAAATAATAATAATAGGTAGGTACTATGATAAAATCATAAAAGCAATAGCCACACTAAAGAAATGGCTAGAGGAGGTAGTGATTATGATTGTTCACCTACTCCTACTGAGTAATACAAAAGGAGTCTTCATAATATACAATATAGCCGATATAGTATCACATCACCCGCAGATTCATGGCACAATAAGTACTTAGGATGTATATACGATATATAAGATATTTAGGATATTTCTTATTCCGAGAAACGTCACAAATTGTGTGCGGGATTTTATTGATGAATAAAATGATGTACTTACACGATAATGACATCGAATCTAAGGAAATTGACTAAGTTTCATATAAAATTGAATGATTTATTTAGATTATTTATTTTTAAAATACGAGTACCTAATTTATTAAATAATAATTTTATATTTTACGAAGAAAAAAACAAAACAATTACACAATTTATAATTATCTATTTCTTTCATTCAACGAATAATTCACAAGATTTAAGAATGTACCATTCTAATTATTGAACATACATAATTTTGAAAAACACTTTCTGAGAAAACATGTTATAACCAATAGAAAAAAATTTTTTTTTGAAAAAAGTAAGCCATCTCGGCAGGGAATCGAACCCTGCATCTCCCGGGTTTACGCCCCATCCGCGCATTACCTCTATGCTACGCGGTGACATGTATATAAATTACGGTGTATTACATATACGGTGACATAATGCGCGGATGGGGCGTGAACCCGGGAGATGCAGGGTTAGATTCCCTGCCGGTGTGGCTTACTTTTTTCAAAAAAAGACTTTTTCTATTGGTTATAACATATTTTCCCAGAAAGTGTTTTTCAAAATTATGTATGTTCAATTACACAATCGTTTATATCGGCTAACTAGGCAATAGTGAACTGTGTTGATCCGTTATAAATAGTGCATCAATATCCATACCACACCTTCATATTTGTCAATAATCAGTATGCATAATTCAAAAACACATAAAAGCATGGTAATTTGTATAAAAACATTTCAGATATATTTATATATACGATAATAAACAGTTTATATACAACTTTTAGATAGTCGTTATTCACTGTTTATTTGTTTACGGATATTATATAATATATTGGTTTGGACTAGGCACTGTGGTCACTAATAGCTATTAATGAGTCTACTCTGCTTTAATGATGGCAATAATTTATAGGCAATACGTAATATGTACCTACGCAGCAGGCGTTAGCAGTGAGGCGTTTTGATTTGTGATTTTGTTGACAACTCGACGCTAGATTGAGCTTTACAATATAATACGTTTATTTTCTTATGTGTAACACATGACGCTCTGGGGCGATGTTGTTAATGAAATTCACAATGTTATATAATATTACACAAGCAAGGTTAATTCACCAAATTCCGATATCATTTGCAATGAATTAAAACCAGATACACGCAGGTCTGAAGTTTATTAAGATAATTCTATCTCAAACTATAAAATAAATACATCAGAAGGAATGGATCAAATAACAGAAGCAATATTAAAACTTTTAGGGAACAATGCGTAGTTATTATTACAAAATATCTGCAATATTATGGGGAAGCGGTAAAAAAATTTAAATAAATCAGAGTGTTCATCTTATTGTACAAAACAGGATCTAAAAATAAATGCAACAGTCAGGGAACTCAGAAATAATGGGAACTAAAATATCTAACGCGTAAGGCGACAGCAGGTAACCGACTCGAGTAAGGAAGAAATCGGGTTAAACTTACACACGTGTCAAGAATCCGCTGTACGTCGAATACTGAAAACTGCTCTCGCTTTATGCATTTACGCTTATTTAATGTTGGTGTATTACACACACTTATTGCACGTGCATAATGCGTGCTTCATTTTCGTAGGACACTGACACATTCAAAAACCCTGCATCAATATGCGGCGTATTGAATATTGCGTATCGGTATTCTATTTATTATCTGTTCTGTGGCGACAGTATATATTGAACCTTAACTCATTTAGTGCTAACACCGTGACTGGCGCGTTTGAAGTACTTGGCCATTAGATATAATAAACGTGTTATTTAAATGTGGTAATTAATTAAAAGGTCAGCAGTGATTGTATTAAGTTAAACTAAGGAACGAGTGGACAAAACATCGAGAGCGTCGACAGCTTCAAGTACCTGGGGGTACACATCACGGGAGATGGCATTTTGCAGAAAGAGCTCGCTATCCGGATTGGAATGGCTGGAGCAACATTCAACTCGATGCAAAATAATGTCTGGGACTCACGATTGTACTCGGTCAAAACCAAATGCCGCCTATTCGACGCTTGCATTCTGGCAGTGCTTTTTTACGGTAGCGAATCATGGCACCTTACGAAGGCTCAAAGCAACCGTATACTGATGTTTGCGACGAATACTGGGTGTGCGGTGGTATGACATTAGGAGCAACGAGGAGATAAGAGAACGCACCAAGCAGCCTCTCATCACGCTGAAAGTGAAGAGGCGACGTTGGACCTGGCTCGGCCACGTGCTGCGGATGCCAGAAGAGAACTTTAACCTGGCTTGCCTGTTCTTCAAGCCGACCGGATTCCGGCGACCTGGAAGGCCGCTAAATACAATATGCAGAGTGTATACGGCGGAACTACGGGATGCTGGTTTGACCTGGAACGAAGCAAGAAGACTGGCGAGCGACATCTAAACAAACATCTAAAAATGTCTGGTTTGTCGTGGAAAATTACAATGCAACAATGGCGCCGTGAACTGAAAAAGTTTGGTAAAAAGTCCCATGTCCAACTTAATAGCTATTTTTACTTTCATGGTATAATGTATAAAAAATGACAAACGATCTTGATTGATTGAACTGCGATTGAGTTACCGCAGCATTGTCTTTTCTTTCATTTTTTTCCTTTCTCGATTAGCCCATAAAATTCTTTTTGTGCTCATCTAAACAATAAAATAATAATATATACCTACCCGTGACAGACTCTCCGTCTAAAGACCGATAAACTACTACTGCTTGACATGACACATTCCATGTACGTATATATTTTTCATATAAATCGCTCATTTAAACAAATAATTAATTTTACATTTCAAATAATTTTCTTAATATTATATGAAAAATAAAAACAAACATTTTCCCTAAATCAACGAATATAAGCAAACGTTACTAACTTGCATTAAATTTGAACTTATAAAACATTTAAATATATTCTCGTTCTGTAATTAATTACTTATCCCATGTCCTACTCGGAGGTATAATATGTAATTCAGTTGAAAGGGGTTAGCACTGTAGCGCCGCAGCCTTCGGTAAGAAGTGTGCGTTGTTCAGAAGCGGCCTCCAACGTCTTTTTATTAATCTTATAATATATAAATAATACACATTGAGAAATTAACATTCTTACATAAATTTGAAAAACTTCTGAAACATTTACATAGTACCTATTAGGAAAAAAAATAGAAAAAGGGAGATTGATTCAGACTCGAATTTATATCTGTAATTTTCCGAGCGAGTGCGCTAACCTTTAAATTAAACTATCAATCCATCTAAGATCCAACTGAAGTATTTAAATAACTACATTTTATCTGAGGTAGGTACTTTGAATTCTGCAAATCGAAGGTTATCGGCTTTTGACATCCGGCGCCAGCCATGTTTATTATCGACGTTTTTGAACTTGCGAATAACGAACTTATTA
This sequence comes from Rhyacophila brunnea, assembly GCF_057557595.1. Classification (NCBI taxonomy): domain Eukaryota; kingdom Metazoa; phylum Arthropoda; class Insecta; order Trichoptera; family Rhyacophilidae; genus Rhyacophila; species Rhyacophila brunnea. The sequence goes on from NW_028233350.1 coordinate 30,031,924, forward strand.
TTTTTTATTCTATACCAGTGCTCCGCAACCTTTTCTCACCCACGGCACACTAAAGGTCTTCCCAGAATTCCGCGGCACACCACACGTAAAACAATTTATACACCAAAACATGAACTCCGGGCCATAATCTTCGGCAACCCCCCCCTAGCTATCGCTAAAGTTAACGACAGTGTGATACTTTAAAATAGCGTTTTTCAAATGGTGTTCGAGGTAAAATTAATCGTATTGATTCTATGTTTAGCGATTTTTGTATTTATTTATACATCCACTTGAATTATGGTTAGTTGTCGGGTTAACAATATTATCTGTCGAGTATTGAAACAATAATAATAAATTGTATCCCACAATCGTATGTGTTAAAATATTAATGCCAGCGAAGTAAAACAGCTCCGCAGGCGACTTTTTTGCTGTTAGAGCAAATTTGTAATCTGTGTTTATCTCACATATCTGCTTGACCTGCCACGCCGCCCCCCCTGTGCTTGGGCCCTCAGGCTAGAACCCCCCACCTTGTAGGGTATATGCACCAAAATAACATTTAATATACATAATGCACAACGAAGAACCAAATGTATGTATTTGTATCATCAATAAAATAAGTAATTAATATGATACCCGAGCTTGTTTCAATGAACATAAAAGTTTTTAGCCTTACTTACTTTGTCTGGTAGCCTTGTCGGAAATACGAGGATATTCTTTATTAATATGCTAATTATATCTAATGGCCATCTAATTGGTAACGCATCAGTTGCGTTGGACTCACTGAATTTAAGTATGTATTGTATATTATACAAAATTATTTGTGTTTTTTTTTTGGAAGCAATGCTCAGCGGCACACCTAGCATCGTCTCGCGGCACACCCGTTGCGGAGCACTGTTCTATACGAACGTATACAAAATTTAATTGATTACACACACATCTATATTTTTTTCCGAACCGAAAAAAACGTTCCTATTATATCGACAAATGGAAGTATTATTTGTCATCATACATTTAAGGAAAATAAAACTGTGCTGTTTATTTAACTAATCGAGCAGTAAACTATGTCGAAACGAATATAATATTTTCTTCAATAATGAGAAAATGAATGAATGTATAAAAGATTGAATAATAACTAATAACGTTTGTTTATTATTATTACCATGTTTTTATAAGCTCGTATTCTTGTTTGTCCAATACAAATTTTTCCTTATTTGTCTAAGATTTGTATTGGACGATTGAAGATTTTTAACTAACTTCCCGACTAGCGAGACATTTTAAACTTTTAGAATATATCAGAACACGACGACAATGCATTCTGTTAATATTTTTAGCCATCTTTATGCAGAATCGAATTGATTTTCAGTTGATTCTGTTTTGCATGGAAAGTTATTTTGGAAAAATTCGTAAAAAGTAAAACACTATTATTGGTTCCTAAGGGGTCCTAGTAACTAAATTATTAATATATACGTGCGTTACTATGGAAATCAATATGAAATGTCAAAATGACATTTCAGTATTCTATTTTTATTCAGTATTTCTATCAAGTACAAAAAAAAAGTATTTATTAATACATAGAATTGTAAAGTTTATAGGATTCAACAGAAAATTTTAAAACGTGGTATATAAAAAAGTCTTTTTATCTTAAAAAAAATGTTAATTCATAAAATATCATTTATTAAAACTAATCACATAAATTCGGGATTCCAGTGGTTTTAATACCGGTATCAATGTACACACAAATCAAACTGCATCATAGGATTGCGGCATTGTAACCCTTAGTTACGAAATAATAATCAAAATAACTAGGTTAGTCGATTACCTGATAATGAGTGTAATTTTCTCTTAAATCGGTAACCTAACAATCGGGTTACTACTATAGGTAGTAGCTATCTGAGTAATTCTAGCTGCGGCTCTGGGTTAGTATATACTTTACTGAGTTTACTTCGGAGTCCTTATTGTACGCTTTACTGGGGCAAAGTTACCTCTTTACTTTACACTGACTCAATATTACTTCAGATGTGTGTTTACCGTTGCACAGGGCACTGGGGTAAAGGTTTCAGTATGGACCACAGCTTGTGGCACACTTTGCTTAAATTTGCGACCCTACCTGAGCTAACTTCATTTACATTCATACATTATTATGCCGACGTATAAATAAAATGGCTAAGCCCTCCGCCCTCCGGCATACGACCGACTTATGGTAGGTGACGGCGACCGACACTTTTGTTGGTTTGAATGGATATTAGGTGTACATTAGACCAGGGGTTAATAAACTGCAGCTCACCGGCCACGTGCACTTATTCCGCAAACAAATGCAGATAGTTACTAATATAAAACTATCATCATTGAAAAACTTGTCAAAGTATAGCCAGAAACACTGAATGCTTCCATTAGCATTTATTATAAAAAAAAAATATTTTAAATAAATGCATTCGCCGAATGACTAAAAATCATCTACTAAAATCATCTACTAAAACTAGTATATATTGGACCTTGTCGAACACCCTTGCTAATAGGAAACCTTCAATACAGCGTAAGAAGATTTGCACTGGCTGTTGTATTACTGTATATTATGCTATTCAGAATGTTTATATAACGCCTAGAGATTCCTTAGTTGTAGGCAAGGCGTCGATAATTGAGGTTTTTGATAGAATCGAATGCTTTTTCATAATCAATTTTTATAACCAGGTAGAGTGGTAATCTATATTGATGCCGTTCTATAACTTCCCTTAAAGCCTGTATATGATCCATTGTGCTGTAGCATCTTCTGAATCCGGCTTGCTCCCTCAATTGGCTCTCTTCTAGCACAATTTCTAGGTGATTGGAGAGTATTTTTGTGAAAGCTTTGTACAGAATTGTCCGATAATTTTTCAGATCCTCTGGGTCTCCCTTTTTATTGAGAATGATGAACGAGGCATTTTTACATGCTTCTTTGATATTCTATTCTTACAAACAGGCTGTGGTTTTACCGGCTCTCTTGACTGTGTCAATAATTGTTAATCCAAATTTTAATGGAGCTTTTGCACTTGTCATACCTGTTATCGCATGCTCTACCTAGTAGTAGTAATCTCAGGGAGGCAGGCTTTGTCGTCTTCCTTCATTTGGGGATCTGAACTCGTCGAATTTCTGTCAGTTTTATCATTATAGAGGGCGTTGTAGAATTTTATCACTCTATTATTTTATAGTCTACATAATATTATATGATAATATATATTAATAAAAAATAAAAATATATTAGTTATAAAAAACTTGTATGGCGATAGACGCGTAGTGATGAAATGGTAAGCAAAAAATTTCACTATCATGAAATGTAATTTATTTGGTTTGCACGTGTCTACTGTCATACATAAGATTAGCTTTGTAAAATGGATTCTGTTTTGAAATATATTAAATGTGTTTCAATCCATTGTATATTTATTTTGATAGGCCGAAATTCCCGTAAATATTACGAAAAGCTCATAAACCGTATTCTAACGAAACGTTATGATCATATAAGTGGAAGTGAATTATGGGATAAACCTCAGAACTCGCAAAAGATATTATTTCCTTAAAAAAAAGTCATGCGTAAGCCTTCTTTTATATTACATAGCATAGGAGGAACGACTAGCGAAAAATGACAGAGCTAAATCCCCTACACTTTGATTAAATTTTATACAAGTCTTTTGAATTGTTTGGTAACACATAAATAGGGAAACGCTCATGAAAATTCGGTTTTATTAACTTAAATTAACTTAACTAAAGAGGAAGATGAGTAGGTTTTTTTTAATCATGTCATTCTAATTGCTGCTTTGTAATTCAAGTGTATGTGAACGAACACGATAGTAAATATCCCATAACGTAATTATTATATGCAATATCTCTTCTTCTTCTTTCACGGCGCTAGATCCTGTGGTGGGATTTGGCCTCCTCTACAACCGCTCTCCACTCACTCTAGTCTCTCGCAACACTTCTCCAGTTACCTGGTCTTCTTATATGAAGCCAGTCCACTTCTACGGCGTCAGCCCATCTCCTTCTTGTACGGCCTCCGGGTCTCTTCCGTTGGGGTAGCCACTTCGTCATGATCCTTGGCGCTCTAACTTCAGGCATTCTCTGCACATGTCCCGCCTATCGTAGTCTTTGGGACTTACAATATCTTATGATTGTTTGCTGTTCAATTAGCTCTTTCCACTCGTGGTTCATTTTTATTCTGTAGTTCCCATTTTCCAACGAGGGTCCAAAGATTTTTCGGAGGATTTTGCGCTCAAAGACAGCTAATTTATTTTCCTCGTTTTGAGTTAAGCACCAAGTCAGCCATAAGTGACCACTGGCCTTATAATTGTTTTATATATGCAATATATTGTTTAATAATAGATTCAATATTTTTATGTCTAAAAAAATATTATCACGTTACAAAATTAATAAAGAAATTATTTATAAGATATAGTAAATCGCGACCATTACCTTGCACTAAATTGCCATGTCGGCATCGGTAGTTTTTATTGATAAAAAAATTATTCAATTTGAATGCTTATCAGCATTTTTGCGAACCGACGTAATGTTTTCAGTAAATTTTCCTTTCTACGGTTTGTGTTTTGGCATAACTTTTTCGTCAATACTAATAATTATTAAGTCAATAAAGTAATCTTTTGTTGATATATTTCCTTGACCTAGGTTAAGTCGACTGATTGCCATTCAATAAACACTTACCCTGCTGCCTCCGTGAAGTAAGTATTATCAGTATGAGGTGCAAGTGGAATCGTCGTGTATGCTGTGTCAGCTCTCGCTTGATTGGCAGTGAAAGACCAGAAGTCTCCAAAAAGAGTGCGCTGGATTGGAGCTAGTCTTTTTATAACCAATTCCGTATCTTCGACATTTGCTCCAACCTGAAAAATGTTAAAAATAAATTTTCAAGTCCATAGACGCATAACGATAGTAATTAGTTGTATATTACAATAAAACTATACAAAGGGTAGTGTGTAAATCACCATGAAAGCATTATCGTACTATTTGATATAATAATATTTAATTTTGTTAAGTAATTTTAATGTTTCGCTGATATCTATAAATATAGCCTTCCTAGAAAACATGAGGCCTGCGGCAATCGGTATTTTCGGTTTGCATAGTAAAGAATAATGTTTTCGCGTGAAGAAATAGTTTTTTTTGTATGCTTATATAGTATTTATACCACTCAGCATTACGAGTGTGACAGATTTCGATATTCATCAGGAAACTTCCTCAATCATGACCATGATCAACAGTGTCTTCCACGAAACTACGACTATTTTCTATACACACCTCATAATTCATTCACTTACTATAACTGATTATGTTTATATTAACTCGTACAATATAAGTAATATCTTGTCAGTATTATTATTTTTAAATCGACAGTTATTGTAATTTGAATATATTATATAAGTTTTAAATAGGTATTAAGATAACAATATAATTTAAATTCAATTCCCATTAAGCTTAGTAGGTACCACTTATATTAATAAACTAATCTAAGAATATTATATATTACTAGCTGACCCGGCAAACGTTGTTCTGCCATATAAATTATTTCTAGTGAATATTTTGGTTGTTAAATATAAAATAACGAATGTATCGTAAGTGTGTGGGGATGGGATATATGGCAGAAAGAGGAATAGAGCGCTGTAGACGATGACCGCCGATAAAAACAAAAAAACATCAACCATTAATTTTCTCAATTCAAAATGAGTAATGATGTTCATAATGAATGAATTACCTGTGACAGGATCTCGTTGTTTAATGTTTATGTAATATCCGTCTTGTCCCTTCCAGAAAATTAGCGGATATTGGAGAGCGTCGTATGAACGGTGTGTGTCAGCGATGAACTCCAGATTATTGTTTCTTCTTCGAATCACGATTTCTTGCGTCGATGTGCGGTCGCCAACCATGATTCCAGCAATGTCGTCAACAACAGGCGCATTGAATTGAAGCACGTGCTCTCCAGCTGGTGTTTTATCAGGATTGATGACAATAGCGTGATTGTCACTTTGCAATTCGTGCATGTGTGCTTTGAAGAATTTCAATAATTCATTGTACTCATTCAACAGGGCGTCCAGTTCGCCGACGATGCGCCTGGCATTGGGCGAATTGAGGCTATTGTAGCCGCAACATGCATCCACATGATTGATGTCCTCACCGCCCATAAAGTAGATTTGTAAAAATTTATGTGGTTCGTTTGGCATTGGCAGCAATGAGCCTACTTTGTGGTATACTTGGCCTTTGATTTTGAACGTAGAATGGAATTGTTGACCATTTGTCGCAGTATTGTGAACTATTTCTGTTGCTCCGAACGAAGTCTTTTGGAAGCATGAATTGAATGTGCGAATGGACTTCAGGAACAGGTTTGAATCTGGAACCGTGCCGATGAGCAAGCCGTTCAATGGTTCTGGTGGTATCTCAATTTCTGGTAGTTGCACTTTTCCTGATGCGCAACACATTTCGGCTGACTCATGTTTGAATTTGAGCGCATGACAATGGGGACATTCTTTGTCCATTGCACCAATCAGTACTTTTGGATGAGCGGAATATTCAATATCTGGCTCGTACTCGAATGCGAGACGAAGGAACAAAGCGGATGTAAATGTTTTATGTACTTGTTGGCGTTGTCGGTCATTTGCTCTGCGTGTGTTAACTACGAACCGGCGCGCTTGGCTCCGTTCCAATTGTCGTTGTTGATTTCGTTCAGCTCGTGCCTCTTGTGATTGGGATGCACGCAATTGCGACATGCTTACACGCACGTTTTTGTTATCTTGTTGGATTTGTTCGTCTGTTCTTTCTGCTCTACTATTTCGCATGTTTGTTGCTTTATTCGTTAGACGGCCCAAATGGCCCCCCTTGCGTCTTGATGGCATTGTGCACTGTAATACACGCACGTAAAAATAGATAAATTAAAATAAATCGTACAAAATTTTGCACGCACTGCGTTGTGACATGCCGAATGAAATGTCAAAATGACGCGACGCTTCTCTTGAATTCTTCTCGGACGTAGCGCTATCTGTCATTCAACAACATAAATAATTTCGTTCTGTTTGAAATACGAACGACGGTTAAATTTGTTCATACAAAAATAATAAAATCGCGATTAAAAAATGGGAGGGTGGGGGTAGGAGGATGAAAATTTGGGGTTATAGGTATTTTTTAATGCAAAATAATAAAACAAATACAAAAAGAAATTTTCAAAAAAATAAAAGAAAAAAAAATCTGGATAGAGATACCCTAATCACCTAGCGGTATGAAATATACTTGTTGACCTATTCTCATACTTAACAAATATACATAAAAAAATCATAAAAATCGATTGAGCCATTTCGGAGGAGTTCGACCACAAACATCGTGACACGAGATTTTTATATATATAGAGATATTGGAATGATAAGACTCCATAAGTAATTTTAAACGGCGTAACTATAAAAAGATTGATATTAATAATACATACATTGAATTTAAGGTAACATAAATTAATTATACTCGAATTATATCATAATATGTATATTATGACACCAAAGTTTTCCCATAGCACTTTCGAGGTGTAGAAATTTAAAGCCAATCAGCCTTGTGAAAATTCCATTTGTAGGGAAAGTTCGTTTTTCCCGCTGCCAAAGTATCCCCAGCGTTTATTAACAAAGGGCTGTTTGTTCTAGAATTTAACATTCACGTACTGGCTATCTGATATTTCATACAAACTCGGTACGGTTTGGGGGTTAACATGTTATTTGGGTGTTAAACACTTCATTCCTGATTCTCTTTTGGTAAACAAACAATTCAACCCTTTTATAACGAAAAGCACAATGGTATTATTAATACGTGAAATTAATTTACGTCCATGATTTAAAAATAACCATTTCTTGTTGACAGATGTGATTACGTAGAGACGGTTAACGTGACTCGAACATCTACTACGAACCGAATCAGAGAGTCCATAACCCCGTAAACTTATGGCACAGCCGCTCTGATGCCAGCGACTCTGAATCACCATGCAGATTTGCATACTGCAGGTAAAGATCGGAACAAGAGACGTGAGCAGTGACATCCCAAGGGGGTAGGCAGCTCGAAGGAAGAACACGAACGAATACGAATATTATAACTTTTGAGAGCAGTGACAGATTTCCGTGAAGCAAACGATGCAGTCGAATCATTGAAAACTGCCGATATCTTTTTTTTATTATTATGCTACGAACACCGCTAAAATACATATTATTACAATTACTCAAACAGTTATTACAATACAAATTTACAGGAGAGAAGAAAAAAACAAAAACAATTTACACATGTAGGCCACACTCAATCAGAAACACTTGGACACACTGCAACGCCTTGATATTCGGCCGAGCTAAAAATATCGCAAGATCCATTGGCAATTGGTAGACCCTGAATAAGCCGCTGTCTCTGGGTATCATACAGAGGACATTGCCAAATAACGTGATTAACATCTTCAATCTCACTTCCGCACTAGCACCTAGGGTCATTTATTGTACCCAAGCGAGCCAGGGATGAGGCAAGATTATAATGGTCCGCAATACAGCGATTAATTATGATAAAAGTTTTTTCCTTATTTAGCATTTTATTGGTATACTTACCATGGTTTGGTATCAGAACTGTAATATCTTTGAAAGTACTTTTTTTCCTTTTGTAAGACCAACTATTCCTATTTTTGTATTTTACTACCCAGTCACGATTTAATTATAAGGTTATCTTTGATTTTTATTTAAAAAAAAATTTTCTCTTTAATATTTTTAGATAATATATAAATTAAAATACTTTAAAATGTAAAGTATCAAAAAAATGTCTCTAATTTTAATGCAAGCTCCCATTTTTCCGCTATGTGCCTCTAGTAGGTGGAGTATTCACCTTAAACATTAATTGATAACAGATAGAATACAGCGAAACGTAAAAGATAATGGATCTCGCGAGGCCATGATATCATGGACATAATCAATTAATAAAACGTCTGAACGTCCGCTTCTAAGCTGGATATTATAATAAATGATCGTACACAGAGTGAAAGTTGGTAAGGAAATATTTATTTACTAAATTCATAAAAAAAGAAAGACGTAAAATTTTCAACCTAAAAATAAGTCAGAAACTCTTTTCCATATTTTTTTAAGAACCCAAACCTTTTTACAAAAAAAATTAACCACCTACCATAGACTACCATAAGAATCCATTTTTAAATCCAATGAAATAGTATTGAAAGGTCATATATTATTTAATGTCATTAATATATTATATTTTAAGTTATTTAAATAGCGCATTATTCTCGTGATAGAGATTTTATTTTGTTCACTAAGGGGTTAAAACCGTGGAGACAAAATGACTAGAGTCTCTCTCGAGTTATATCAAATACCGCTAAGTACGGACGAAATCCCTATTTATTGTATTAAGCCCGGCCTTACGCTATTATTTGAAAATAAACAGCATTACTTGAGAAAAAAATAAATACAATCACATAATTACAACTAAGTTTATTATACACATGCTGTGCGAAATAAATAATTTGCTCGTATTTCGCCACTATTAATCTTCATAAAAAAGAAACTTGCTATTTTAACAGATAATCGACATAAATGTCTAAAAATATAATATGGCTGTTTGAACAGAGTGGAGTCTACATTAATGATTATATTGGATATTATTACTGATGAATAGTTGGCTATTTTATATTCCATTACCTTCGTTCTCCGTATCAAACAACATCTGGTTTATACCAGATACGATAGATTCGAGCCCAGGCATTCAACTCAACCATAAAATAGGTAGGTACTAACTGTATTTGCTATACGATTATATTTTGAACCTAAAAATCACGCAAAAAGAAGAAAATAATAATTTAATTTAGGTACTTGTCTTACCTAGTAAAATTTTCAAGTGTACAAAATATTTTTTCTGTAAAATACTACATTGGCAGATAATGTTACAATATTTTTAATAATAAATATTTTTAGTTTTTCTGGACTGGCGACAGAACATTGAAGTTTTACTTTATTGTTAACTATATGGTATGTTCACTAGATGCCGACACTGTATGTGTTCGAAATCGTAAAATTTATTAAAATAATATTTTATCAGGAGTTTTTGTCATTATTTAGTTAAGTTTTAAGAATTGTAATTTATCTGTTTAATATTCAGTATCAAACATACATTCAGTAAAAGGAAACCTCTGCCTTGCTAACCTTTTGGTTTTGTTTACTCAGTTTTTTTCTATTGCAATATACATTTTTATACGAATAGATTGGTGGAAGACTGGTGAAAAAAGTATCAAATTTTAAAAATGCTGGTTACACATAATTGGATTTCTAAAATTTGCGTAACATCAATACTCTTTCGCTAGCATGTGACGCCAATAATGTAATAATAATGGTATCATTTCAAAATTGGTCCCCAATGGAAGAGGATTTTGGGAATCGTTAGAAGTTAATAACGCCGTTCGAGATTTGGTCCACAAATGATAATTTTATTATTGACTGATACATAAGATTGTTGTTTTAATATAATAAAACCCCATTTTTTGTAGTACTTGTTCCAATTTTAATCAATAAATTAGGACCGGTTTCGTCCGCCTCAGAGGGACATTTTCAACAAAATGTCCCTTGAAAATGTCCCTCTGAGGCGGACGAAACCGGCCCTAGTTTATTGATTAAAAGTAGAATAAGTTCTACAAAAAAAAATTGTGTTTTATTATATTAAAACAACAATACAATGCAGTTCGTGCAATGCGGCCCGAAACACATTTATTATCAGGAATTTCGTATATCTTGAGATTAGTTTCGACTTTGACGCACAGATAGTGACACCCGAAGAGGATTCTCATTATGGTCTACATCAGATCTGGTATAAGAGTGTTGCTATTGCACACGATTAATTTAAAAAAAAACACGCATGATTTTTAAAATCTCAAAAATCTTTTGTAAAAAAGGGGGGGTTTCATGATTTTTTTCGTCACACCAGTAGTGATGCGGCCCGCGTTACTTTACAAATATATGTATTTGGCTCGAAGAAAAAAAAGGTTTAGTATCATTGTGTTATATTATATGACCTAGTATATAACCTTGCTGTATTTTGAATTTGGGAACCATAATAATTTTGTTTCTGATAAAATTGTAAATTAAAGTGACATAAAACGGTGAAAACTATAAATAGATTTTTTTCTGCAGAAAAACATATTTTTAATAGTTAGGTATGTAAACCAATCTTTCGGGAGAATAAAAAAAAATGTTTTTATGGCTTTATTTTGAGAGCCGTGCTGCCAAATGAGTGAGTGAATGAAAAAATATGTAATCTTATTTATTTATATAATTATTTAAGAAAACAAAACATTGTGGACATAAAAAATCAAAAGTCGGGACCTTCACAATATGAGATTTACATTATAACAAATATTACCCTCACAAGAGAGTAGGAAAATTTTTTTTAAAAAAACATAAACAATTTTATACAGTAAAATAAAATTTCAAAAACAAAATACACAGCATATCACTAAAATGTCTATGTATTTGGGGAGCGCATTAACTAGTCTTGCACCCCTCGCTAATGGTACCTGATAGGCTTGCCTCAATAAAACAATTGAGAACAGTGACCTAGAATAGGTCATGGCTGCGCTATGTAAGTCGTAGGTAATTAACAGGCGCATATAAATTTAAATTATTTAGGACGCCAGGATTGGAAAAATCATCCTGCGTGATAGCAGGCAAAAATATTTCCTACCAGATTCAAGAGAGTGAAAAGTGAGCATGCCTTGTAGAAAGGCAGCCAGAAAGTAATCGTTTGATGAATTATTGAAAGGAAAATAATTATATATCTTAAAATGAAGACGCTCCAAAATAATCTTGTAAGAAACTTTATAAGGACTCCAGATAATAGACTAATTCAAGAATACTACCCACTAACGCAGGGGGGGGCAAACTGCGGCCTGCGGGCCGCATGTGGCCCGCCGGGTATTTTTTTGCGGCCCGCCATCATTAATTGTACTTATGATTACGAATAACTTTTTTATAATCTTTTAAAAAATATTGACAATAGATTACAATTTGAAGAATTTTTTCTGTTTCGTAAAAATGTATTATCTCAGTACGTCTTTCTTGCGTCTCGTCTCACACTATGTAACCACTATTTTCTACGTTGAATATCGTGACACATTTAAATACTGTTACTCTGCGTTGCAAGGAAAAAAATATAATGCCTAAGATAAGGTAAAAAGTTTGAATGGATTTCAATTACAACTCAAGTTATTCCTTCGACAAATATGAAATAACAACGCGGACCACTTTCCAACTTTGAAGTTGCTGAATATACCAGAATATAAATTTGAAGAATATGGTAAAATTATTAAAGCCCTGAATGACGATTTTTCACAAAGATTTGGTGACTTCCGAAAAATTGAGACAAGTTTAGCAATAGTACGCGATCCATTTTCAATAGATATTGATAGTGTACCGATAGAGCTACAACTTGAGATTATTGATCTGCAGTGTGACACTGATTTAAGAGAATTGCATTGTCGTGAAGAAATCTCCAAATTTTACAATGCCCTTAATTCAGACAAATTCGACCAACTTGAAGATTATGCAAGAAAAATGTTCGTTATTTTTGGATCAACCTATATATATGAACAAACATTTTCGATCATGAACCTCAATAAAAATTCTTTACGGTGAAATATCCCCGATGTCCATTTACAAGCAGTTTTGTGAAAATCAACTACAAAATTAACACCTGAATTTAAAAAATGTACACCACTTCATTCTTCTCAATATTTTTTTTGTAATGTTTATAATTCGTGATAATAAATAGTGTATATCTAAAAATGGTATTTTGCTTGCGGCCCGCAGCTCATTTCGAATTCTTGAATTTGGCCCTCCATCCAAAAAGTTTGCCCCCCCCTGCACTAACGAAACATAGAGTATAAGTAATGACATTTGGACTTGAATGGTTTGGCGTGTTGCATGTTGAATCCTAGAAACTTACAATATGACTATAAAACTGGTACACTAATAGTATTTTAAACTACTAGAAAAAGACTAAGGATTAACTCCATTAAAAATACTATGTATCTTGCTAGTTTATTTTTAATACCTCTATGGTTGCTAGGTACAAAACTAAAGGTTCACTCGGAGTCAGGACTTAATAAAACTTTGTAATATTTTCTTCTTATGAAAAGTATGATATATTAATAATATTTAACAATAAATATTAATAATATCAATACGTACTATCGACCGAAGGTACTTGATGGAATTTGAATTTGAATTCCAATGGATTGAGTTTTATAATATTCCATTTGAGTCGTTTTTTGCGACCCGGGTTTCGACTTTCGGCATCTTTAGGCACTGTGTACACTCACCAAAAGGCAAATACACACTGACAACGAATACTAATTTTTTTTAAATAGAATTATTAATAACCATATCTTTGTTTTTTCGTACAAGGTGGTTGTTAGTAATTTTGAACAATCACAAATACCCAGACTTGAAAAAAACACATAAATATTGTGTGTCCTGACCGGGAATCGAACCCAGGAACTCTCATGTGTAAGGCAAGCGCCTTAGCACTGCTCCACGAGAGCCGCCTACAACGAATACTATTAACTCTAACTTATATAACAAATTAATACAATCAAGTAAGTAAAAACTTTATCACCAGTGTATTATTATTGATAAGGTAGGAGGTTTTTTAGAAACACTTCAACTATTCAGAATTTGTTTGTTATATTTTTTATTGTGATCCTTGACTTAATAAGTAGATGATAAAGTTTTTACAAACACATATTTTTTCTTACTCAAACTAGGTCGACGATTTCGACATCGCAAGATAGACATCTATCTTTTTCTTCTGCATTATGGTTTTATCATTAAGCGTCGTACCTTAATCCCGATCTAGCTACGTATCTAAATTAATCTGATATTTTGTATTCCAAACTGTGGTCTGTCTTTAGGTACGCAATGTGATAAAATTATTTTAATTGGATACGTAGACGAGAGCTTTTATAAAAGCTGGATTGTCAATATTATGTGTAAAAAATATGTTTAATATACATTTATATTGCATGTGGTTACATGGTAACAATATTTTTTTGTCGATAGTAAACAACATTCCGATAAACATAATAATATTATACAGCATGCAAAAATTAAACAATTTACTTACATCGTCTACAAAAGCGACGCCATATGTAACGAGTGATTTAAGAAATTCTTTCAGAGTTTTATCGCACTTAAGAAAATCGTCTCGATTTACGGCAGTGACATTTTTTTCTACTTCTTTCCCACCCCACAGAATTATATTTGATACATTTCGATTCTTCTGCACATCAGGGCAATAGTCACATAGAAATTTTCCGGAATATTGTGATATATGGTTGTCGTTCCCTAAAAAAATAACACACATCAATATGTAGGTATAATAATATAAAGATGACCTGAGATATTTTAATCAAAGCTGTTCAATAAAAACATACCTTCAGTGAAGATGAAGCTTTGAAATTAATATATGAATTACTATTTCGTATATAGTATGTAAGGTGACAGAATTTTAAAACTACAATTTACTGTTTTCTTTTATTTTGTTAACTGTCAATTCATGGTGGAACTGCATTGTATTGTTGTTTTTATTTAATAAAACGCAATTTTTTTTTTTTCATGTATTATTGGACGGATAATTATTATGTATCTATTGTTATATTATTTCTATCGCTTTGAATTTTGTTTAATAAATATTGTTTAAAAAATGTATTCAGTTGAAAATGTCCCACTGAGGCGGACGAAACCGGTCCTAATATATTAATTAAAGTGGAATAAGTACTATAAAAAAAAATTGCGTTTTATTCAATAAAAACAACAATACAATTTACTGTATTTTACTAAAAAATATATTCATTTTAAATAACCCAAAGAAAAATATTCTTTTTGTTAAGTATATCGAATCGATATTCCGACTATAGTGAAAGTCGATTTGATATAAATAAAAAAATCTAATTAATTATAGTACACATTAAAGTACAATATAGTACACAATAATATAAAATATGTATAAGTACATTAAAAGCATTTGTAATTGAAATTAGATTTCTAACTAACGCAGATTTTAAATCGGATTTTTTGAAACTATAATGTAAACTTTGATTTTAAATAAAACTATTTAGCTAATATAACAAAGTAATATACCCTTACATTTAATTTCTAGTTTTCCATTTGTTATATGTACGTCTTTCGGGTAAGAGTCTTCAGGGATGTCCAGCAAATGTATATTCCTCTGATATGTAACCGTATTATAACACGTATTGCATCTGGAGAAGGCGTCGAATATTATACATATACTACCTACATAACGATTTTTCATCATAATAATATAAGTTAGTTAGCTTTTTTGAAACATACTTTCGGATTTTCGTCTAATTGCACCAATGACATTATTAATGGACGACGCACTCAGTACAGTAGCTAGCAAGTAAATTCGCCCATGGTGACATTCGCACGTGCATAGGTAGACGTCACGCAATATCCATTATGCGATATCATGCATCGGGAATTTATAGCAATATCACCTTTATTGTAACGGCGTTAGAACAGTGTTTCTAGTATCAATCTTCGTTTGAGCGAACCTGTACGAACCGAACCATTCGGCAGACCCGACAAAAAGTTTCGGGAATTTATAGCAATATCACCTTTATTGTAATGGCATTAGAACAGATTATGCCATTCGGTAGACCCGACAAAAAAAGTGAGTGTCATTTTTTTTTCCAGATGCTTCGTTCATATTAATGTCATTGAATTGCACTATGTCAATTGAGTTAATTATTTTAGACAATTTACAATTTGAATCTTCAATATTAATTACAAACCTAATATTTATATTATTAATTTTAATATTATATTAAAATAACAATACATCATTATTAATAATCATGGATTTTATACCCTTACCTACAATTGTCCCGTAACCAAAAAAAGCAATAATTCACCCTGCCATACCCAAAGATCTCTATAGAAACATTGTTCCCAATGACTGCAAATTTGACAGCTTCTAAAAAAAGAAAAAACAGGTGAACTCACATGATACAGTCATTTGGGGTAACATTGCAATTCAATGTAACATTGGACAAAACCTAAGCAACTGGATTTTATTTTTTTTTCCGGTGGCCGGCATTAAGAGACATTAAATACAATTGATTGAAAAAGCACACCCAATCTACTTTCTTTCTATGGATTTCACAACAAACCAAACTATCCTGTCAAATTATTTTAAAACAACCGTTATTGTAGGAAGAGCAGTATTCCGTATTTTTTCTTAGAATTATTAATAACCATGCCCTTGCTTTTTCGTGCAAGGTGTTGTTAGTAATTTTGAACAATTATAAACACCCAGTCTTTGAGAAAAACACATAAATGTTTTCATCATGACCGGGAATCGAACCCAGAACTCTCGGGTGGAAGGGCCAGTGCCTTACCCACTGCACCACGTACACCACCTAGTATTCTGTATTAGAAAGGTCATTTTAAATTCATCATCACTCTTGTTATTGGTACATTCGCATAAACCAATCAGTAAGTATGGGTAATAGATACTAAGTTGTGACATTTTGATGTTTTCTATTAGATTAGAGTTTTTACATCAAAAAAGTACATTCCAATGTTACCCAGATCGCGTATTCAGCTAAAAATCAGGGAATTTGGTCATCGAAAATACTAAAGTCCAAAGTTACCCGATTATTCATTTAACATTGGATCACCCATAAAACAGCGTTTTAGTTATGTTTTTCTATATTTTGAAAGATTTTGATATCAAAATTAAATTAATTTAGCGAACTTATAAGAACACCTAATATAATAATAGAAGTAGCTGACTATTTCCAAAAATCAATCAATCGCTAAAAACACCTAAAAGTTGTCTAATGTTACCCGAATTGACTAATTGAATAGAAATAATCTTTAAATTCAACGATTTAAAAGAGTACATGGGTACAGGGGTTGAATATAATATATATATTTTTTTGAAGTTATACTTCTTTAGGCACGTTTTGGGAAACAGTACAGAGTGTATTTTTGGCGTGGGACGAAGTTGCGCGCGCAAATGTAACGCATTAATTTGGCGTAGGACGGAAATTTTGCCCACCTATGCAACATAATTTATTATGCGCGGCGACGTTCGGGTGTTCTAAGTGCTGGAGGGTTGTAATTTTCAGCTGTGATATTGAGGGCTGTGGCTATGCTGTAAATTTACAATATTTAGATACTTCATACACAAAAATACATGTTTTTACAGTTTAGGATAATATTTGTCGTATATCTCATGTCAATTTATTTATTAGCGGTTTATAATAACTGAAGACAATAATAATTATTATGTTTCATCACAAAAGACAATATCACGTTTCAGTTAAACCATTAAATAGAGCATAAGCTATGTTTTACTTTTAATTTGTAATAAATTATTATTGTTAACGAAAATAGTTGTACAGTCATCTGTTTAAGCAAAGATGGTCGAAATAGCGGTTTGCTAAATTTTTCAAACACAGGTTTTGAGATTTTTTTCTTCCAAAGTAGGTAAGTACCTACATTCTGCAATAATATTTTGTTTTGTTACGCTAAAGAAGTATAACTTCTAACGCGCGTACATAAGTACACACACCGATTTTTTTTAATTACATCTAATATCTACTTACTATATTATGCGTTAAGAATGTGCTATGATAGTTTCCAATCTGTAGAATTCATTGCCTTTTTTTACATTTTGCCGGTAAAAACAATATCATAAAAGGTATGTATAGTAAGAAAGATAAACACTGAATAAACTTGTGGTTTTATTCTATTTTAAAAAAAATTGTGGCATTATACCTTGTTATCAATTAATAATATTGTCTTAAATTACAAAGCAAAAACTATCAGCAATATGGCACATAAATTATTTAACAATTCCACAAATTTAATAAGTAATAAATATTTTGTGAAAATACGCAATGTGAATATGCGCTGCGATGGCGTGAGTCTTGGACTCATAATTCGTGTCTGACAAATTGACGTGTTGTTTTTTCAATGTGCGAATAGACCCAAAGATTTCTCGTAAAGAAACATTAAGGAGCTAATTTAAAGTAATATATATTATCACTTACGGGAACTGCAGTCAATTGTACTAAGTCCGTTCATGTTGACTGAAGCACTTTCAGTATATTGTATTATAAATTTCACACAACATATGTTTTATAGTATTTTAAAGATAAGGTGTTAGACCATAGGTCATTCCTCGCCATCATATCTTTAACTAATGACAATTATATTTATTGTTTATGTATCAAGTATTATAATTATAAATTATAAAATATTATTTCACTGTACCAGCTATACTACACATTTTCAAGTTTTCCATCATACCAAACCAAAGTTATAAAATAAAAATATATTACATATTAATCGAGTTAGCATTTACTTGGTAGAATTCCATTTCACAAAATAATAATAAAAATGATAAAGATTACGGTATAACGGTTTCCAAGTAAGTATGTATTATCCTTGAATAGTCACAGGGTGAGGGAGAAAGATCAGTTTTATACGTAAGCTTAGACAAGTCTAAGTCTAAAATAAACTATTTAGTATCTTTAGAATGATCTTCAAATGTATTAATCTTGCCCATTTTTTGAATAATAAAATGCCTAATTACTGTCAAATTTGGGATCACAGAGATTATCAATATAATTTTTATCGTAAATATTTCACTATAATAATGTCAACATAAATTATACTGATGGTTTTATAAATGCGTTTAAAAATTAATAAATGTAAAAAATCTTAACACCACTGCACATTTATGTACTGAAATATGACTATATTCTAAAACATTAGAGCGAGAGGCTTAAAAGAATACTATTTTATGTAATAAAAATACTTAATGCAGTCATCAAATGTTTAAAATAAATATAAAGGATAATAAGGCTTCAAAATTATATAAATAGATTATCTACAACGTTTAAGAAAAGTCCAAGATCATACTTTGAAAATAGAATAAAAGCTCCATTTTGACCCACGCTGAGCACGACTGCCCTTAAAAGACTTCCCAAATGTGTCAATCAAAGATCATACTTTGTTTTGTAGTCAAAACAAAGTAACGGAAGTGATGGTCAGCATTTCCTCAATCATAACCTAGATCATTAGTGTATTATTATGATTTGTTTAATTGCGTCTCTTGTAATGTATGGACTGCATTTGTATAAATAGAAAGAAACTCGTTACTTATCTCGAGACAATCATTCGGCTCACTACTCATCACGAGTCCGGTCACTCGATACAGTCAATCGTCATTCCACTAGAGTCCAGTCTCTCGCTTATATTAACATCTCGGTACATAGCTAGTCAATTCATTAATATAATCAATCTCATCAGTACATCCGTACCCGCGATTATAATACTACTATGTCATCTTTATCATTGTATTTATGTATCGATAAAATAATCTCTATCCTCGAAACTCCAAAACATATTTTGTATTACTAAATTCTAAGTCGATACCATTGTATAGCCCATATTTTTCCCCGCTATATTTTTCGTTCTTCCCCCAGACCTTCGATTAAGGGTCATGAGCTCTGCGTTAATACATAATAATATGCGAGTAGTACTACATATGACGAGGATAAAAGGCCGGTTGGCCTTGGTGCCTCACATTATACCTATATATTATATCGTCTCTGTTCTGGCAGAACACATTAACTGGATAATACTAGTTTTGAGTAATTTGACTTTGAAGTTGTTAAAATGTTTGAAATGGTCTATCATGTGAGTTTATTAAGTAATCGTAAAAAGGATGACTTTAAAATAAAGACTGTTTATTTATTAAGAGGGTTTCCAGACGGCAAAGTTTGAAATAAGGAACATTTTGGTATAACTAACTCAATATGTCATTTTTTCGAATTAGTGTCTTCTGCCAGAATAGTGACAATATAATATAATAGAATCAAACTATTTTTGCAGTCTTGAGAATGGCGTTACAATCAAAATAGTTATCGAATTAAAAAAAACACCCGTAGAATTAAATATATTTTGAAAAAATATATTATAATATAATGAATAAAATATTAACTAGAGTTATCGATTTTTATTTGCCATAGATATCCACAAAAAACAACATTTATATAGTCCTAACCCGACACCCACAGAATAAGAGTTTAACTTTTACCATAAAGATGAGCTTAATTCTGAATACTTTCTGAATATGCAATTTACTTTTCTTAGATTACTTTAAGAACCGTCCAGTTAGCCACTACACAGAGAATGAGAAAAACATCCTGAATCCAAAAACGCTGTCGATATTCCGGTCATTACCGTAAAGTAGAAAAGTTATGCTCGTGGTTAGAGTTGGGTTTCGGGAATTTCCCGACGGGAATTCTCGAGAAATTTTCGAGATTTTCCATCCCGAATCTCGAAAATTGAAATTTTAACATTTCGGGAAATCCCAGATCTCGAGAATTGTCAAATATTAATTGATTTTCTATATGGAAAACGTGGACAGAAAGCACAAAACTTTCAAAGACTGATCGAGGCATTTAATACAATTAAGCCAACGTTGACTCAAAATGAGCGCAATTTTTGCGACATCAGGGGATTTTGTGCCTAAAAAGCGAATGCGATTGACAGTCTGTGTTTTTTGGAATGCTATTTTAATAAATAATGTTTTGAATTATTTTTGTTTTCCTAATTCTATTTTGTTTGTCTTCTTATATAAATAAAAAAATCATATTTTTTGGAATTTGTCTGTTTTTACACTGATTTTAGGATTTTTACAGGTTTTTTTTAAATTTCCCGATATCTTGAGAATTCTCGAGAATTCTTTTCTGAAAATCCCGAATCTCGAGAATTCAAAATTTTATCATTTCGGGAAATCCCGAATCTCGAGATTGAGATTTTCTCTGGAAATACCCAACTCTACTCGTGGTCAGCTATTATACAATCTGACTAAATTCTCACCTGGTTATTTAACAATATTATTATATTATATATATATACATGGATTTGGATCCAAAGCATAGACGTTTGCTCTTGGTGAATGGTAACTGACAAGAACACATGCTAATATTTTTTTCATAGTTAGAGAATGTTGGATATCTTTAAAATGAAGTCATTGACAAGGGTCTTTGGAACCGTATGCGATGAAGATGGCAAGCGAGGAAGAAGGTACAGCCACGAACTATATATTATCATACCCTCTTATTTAGCGTGAAAATCGGGTGACTTTGTCGAGCTGGCCATGCCTTAGTGATAGAATATACCAAATCACCCAAGAGGCTCCTCTTTAATAAATCAAAAGAGGGGAAGGAAACCGCATCCCCGAGACGGGAGTAAAGCACGTTTGTTGGGTACAAAGGAGAGTAGTGACGTTTTTTGAGAAATGGCCAAAACCCACACTGGAATGTCGTGCTGATTTTAAATGAATGATATTATTTAACACATTGGGATTTTTTACTGATATATTGAGTGCATTATACGAATAGTGCCAGAAATTTTCTGTGATGTGTCTTGTCTAATTCCGTGGTCAAAAGGAGAAGTGGTATATGTCACAAAAGAGTTATTTTACAGGAGAATTATTTTAAACTTAAAACGTGAATATCAAAGCAGATATTTATATTTTTAATGGAATTTTTATTTTATACATGTTATAAAAAATAATGTTTATGTAATCTGGATATTTTTTGCATTTTTTTTAGTAATTTGTCTAAAAATTGACATATACCTATTCTCCTGAATGAAATTCCAGCACTTAGCTGACATAATACTATTATTATCAAGTTTTTTTCATAATTTGGTATGGACTAGGACTTAACTAAATGTGGAAGAGATAGTTTATAAGAAGATAATTATGTGTTATTAAAGTTTTAAATTATTCGTGAAATAACATTTCAATATCTTAAGTAAAACAAACAAATAAGATTATTACATCTTACAGTTACAGTTTTTATATGACTAAAAATAATATTTATATTTTACTGTTTTGCAAATTTGAAATATTCAGAAGAAATATAAAATTGAGCACTATAAAGTACTTACATATCCACTACATAATATCCATCTGTTTTACCTTAATTTTAATGTAACATTAAATCTTATTAATCTAGTGGCTTTTTTTCAAAATCTGGATCGAATATAACTAATTTTTCTAAATACATTTTCCGTATTCTTAATTGTTTTGAAATAAATCATGCCAACATCTTTTCTGTATTGAAACCATTTCATTAGCTGAATGGGAACTATTTTATCTCACATTTTAAATATTTACAGGAGCAGTTTTTGAAACATCCTATTTAAGTTATTTATTATTTATATAGACACATTTATACATCATTATTTTCATCAACAGTCCTACTAAAATATGATGTACCTATAGTTACATTTATTTATACAAGTGATAAGTAAGTAAGCAGGTTGTTTCAAAGAACTCCCTTCCAACTTATCACAAAATGTGAGTTAATAGTTCTGCATTCAAACCATGAATGTTTTTGTCCTTTCGTATCAACTTTGCAGTTTTGGAATAGTACCCTCAATAAATCAGAAAATTCATTAAATTGATCTTGATTCATAACATAAACATGGATATTTTTCCCCGCTGATCTAATTAGTTGACACCATTCTCGTGGGTGTTATATCAGTATGCCTTCTTGGTTGTTTCGTTCATTTCTTTTTTTCTCTCTATTATTGAGTGGACACTGTTACACTCCATGTGACTGTGCCCAGGTACCTATCAAAAATCTGTGGTCAATTGATTTGACTTTTGGTTATTGAGACATAAAATATAAAAACATGGAAGTCACATGGCTATTCCTGTTTTGTCCCCCGTAAGTGTCAGAAAAAAATATCAGTAAATACAAATTTAATGTAGAGGTATAATACTGTTTAAAAAATGAAACAAACAGGTGCAATTTACCCACCATGTAACTCCATGAATGCCTATAATAACAATCGTAGATGGTTAATTTGAATGTACAAAGTATGCGTTTATAGAAGGCAACATTAAATGCTAACATCAGGGTTGGTAGGCACAGCCGGAGATCTAGTAAAGAAAACCTTTTGGTTGGATCCAAGTTGGCTTCCTCTTTATCTAACTTTTTTGTATCATAAGCAACTTGAGCGGATTCTTGATATTTTTAATTCTGATAAAAAATTAAGATCTTCATTTTTACTTTTTTGTATAATAATCATTGCAATAACTTACTATTGCAAACG
Organism: Rhyacophila brunnea; assembly: GCF_057557595.1. Lineage (NCBI taxonomy): Eukaryota > Metazoa > Arthropoda > Insecta > Trichoptera > Rhyacophilidae > Rhyacophila > Rhyacophila brunnea. Next base: position 30,055,107 of record NW_028233350.1, read on the forward strand.
TCAATAACATGTCAACGTAAAGTAGAATGCACGCTTATTACGATACGTTTTATGTGTTGAAATATCACTCACAAAAAAACATTGACGTCACAAAGAAAGAGAATAGGTCCAAGTTTATATAATTTCATTGTACCAGAGTTTTTTTTGACAAAAGTGCATCAGACTGGCATTTTTATGCTTTCTCTATAGGCACTGTCCAACCTATTTGGGTATATGTCGCTGATTCAAGCAGCACTGCAGTATTAATTTACGCCACAGCGAATTGGGAGTAGAGGTATAAGTCACATAACACTGTTTTCTTAACATCTTTCTGTATATTTCTGTACATATACCATATTAAAATATCGAAAACGGGTATAAGCAATTTTTTTCATGACTTGTGATTGTTCTCCTGCATAGAATGATTGAAATTTTAGACATCTGCATACTTAACACATTTTCGGATTTTTGATGACATATACCATTTCTCCTGCTTGCCACGGAATTAATAAATTAAATTTATAATTCACTTTCCCATAGTATAGCGTGGCATACGTTTACCATTGGGTACCTATGTATTAGTTCTAATATTACCTACATTAAACGACAAATCTCATCGCGTCTCGCTTACTCTTAAAGAATAACGAAAAGAATGAAGAAAAAGAAGTAAACAGTTATTATCGCGATAGTTAAAAATACACATCATTGATGCAAGCATATCCATGCACGTGTACAGGTGCCATTATGTACAGATTTACTTTCGCATGCAGTCAAAAATTCAATGTAACATCGCGTACCTCACGTTTACCATCACGCATAGATTTTTTCCGTGCCATATTAAATAATTAACAAATTATTTCTAATTAGGCATTTATCTATGTACATGATATATTATTATACGATCACCAGAATGTCATACGATCACCAGAATGTCAAACGATCATACCATAAATTAAATCGGAGGATTTTAATATCAGCTTTATTTATTCGGTCAAAGTTCACCTACAAAAGAAAATGTTATCAGTAACGATATAATAATTATTCTACAATAAAAATATATCTGTCGTCTTCGGTCAAATTTAAGAAATGTGCAATATTTGTCATTTTGCACTAAGCATATAATATATTGTCGTCACCAAGATACGAGTATGTACTGTACATAGATATAATTCTATTTTTATTTACAACGTTTTTCTTAGCTCATATTCTTAATTGTTCGGTGGTTCTTTGTCCCGTATAAATCTTACAATCGATATTTAATTAACTTCCCGACTAACTAGACATTTGAAACTTTTAGAATATATCAGAACACGATGCCAATGCAATTTTTAATACTTCTAGCCATATTTAAGTAGAATTGAATTAATTTTCAGTTAATTCTGTTTTGTATGAAAAGTTATTTCGACACCATTAATGGTTGCTAGTCTGGGGTCCTTGCAACTAAATTATTAATATATTCGTGCATTACTATGGAAATCAATATGACATTTCAGTAATATTTCTATCAAGTACAAATTTTTTTGATCGTTTAAGCTAGGCAAGTCAAGTTTATATGATTCAACAGAAAATTTAAAAACGTTGTATATAAAAAGTTCTTTTTAACTATTTTGTAATTATGTACCTACAGTTTTACTAAATTTTGTAAGCTCTTTAGTTTGATAAATTAAATGTATTTAAATATGTACCTGCTCTGTTGGTAGTTTGATGATTTCTTTTATAAAATTTAACTTTACAATATTTCTTTTCTCAGTTTACAAAGAGAAATTTAGATTATTAACTCTTTTATTGATTTACGTTTATCATTAGTTAAGTAAGTATAGACTACCGAATATATTACAATGTATTTGTTTTATACAATATAATATTTTGCATATAAATAATAAGTACATATATATTATTAAACGCAAAATAATCATTCAAAATCATGGTTGTGTTACAAAATATTATTCTACAATTTAGTATTGTACAATACTATTTTTTCGAAAAACATAGACTAGGTGCTATAAATTTAATATACGCCAGATACTATATTTTTTATGGAATCAATGTTCAAAAAGGTTCCTGTACTATAGTTTTTTTAGTAACACTATGATTTGTATACTTGTAGACCGGTGGCGAAGGGTGGATGTAGGCTGTGGAAATCCGATATAAATTGTGTACAATTTTGTCAGTCACAGTTTTTTTGTTTATATTGAATTAAGAGCGGAAATTGCAAATGGTGATGGTTAGTTTTTAAAATCCATATTATCCCTACTGATAAAATATGTTCTTCTATCTATAAAATATTGTTTGTCTATTATATATATGGCTTAGTTACGCATGGCTTAAATTCACCAACACCTCTGTAATTTTTGTATTTTTCGTTCAATGAAATCAAAGTGTGACTGACAAAGTTTCGTGTGCACTATTTATTATGTCGGATCTCAGCAACCTACCTCCACTATTAATAAAATTCGCCACTGCTGTATACTACAATCAATATAGAAAAAGATGGCAACACCATAAATATACAACTCTATTATGTATAGAATAAAGTAGATACCTAAATATTTTCTTAATGACAATGGGCTATACTTAATACGGCTGTGACGTGACCCTAGTTATTCCCAGTTTGACTTGTAAGTATAGTTAATTTGGTCGAGCCTAGGTGACAAAATACTTTTCTCTCGCTTTATGACGCCGAAATTTCACAAACTCATTCCATTTATTGTACATTGTATTCTGAGTGTGATATTGATATATTATAATATCGATCTGAGCTTATCATTTTTTTTTAATTACTACAAGACGATATATGAATAAAGGCAAACACGGTTTCCGTAATTACATTCTTTCTTATCATTACTAGACTGTTTGGGTATGATTAAAACGATAAATTATATTGAGTTTGTAAAGCGAAAATGGCATAATGGCATAATGGACATTTTGGTGGTAATATTAATTTATTTAAGTAGTTAGATTGGTAGCGAGACATGACACCTTACCAAGGCTCAGAGTAACTATATATTATTGAGTTTCGAGAAAGGCTGATACTGGATGTAAGGTGTAACAAGGAGATAAGAGAGCGGATCAAGCAGTCTCTCATCACACTAAGAGTAAAGACGTGACGTTTGACGCAGCTCAGCCAAATTCTACGGATACCTTAAAGAGAATTTCAACCTGGCTTGCTTGTTCTTAAAATCAACTGGATTTCGTTGTCCTAGAAGGCCGCAACATAGCATCCACGGTGAGTTTACGGTAGATACGTAGATAGATATAATATATAGATAGTAGCTACGGGATGCTGGTATGGCCTGGGAAGATACAAGACGACTGACAAGCAACAGAGATTCTTGGATGCGCCGTGTGGGGTCCATATGCTCCAACTAAGGGTCAGACATGGTCGAAGAAGAAGAGATTATTTAAAACAAGGTTGAGAAAAATGTAGCCTTATAAAAGAATCCTAATTTTACAGAACAAAACCCTTTATTTTTAATTACATATTTTTGAAAAGATATAATTTTGAAAAACCTCAGAAATTTACCTATAAGTATTTAAAAGAAATATAATTAGAAAAATTAGAACGGGGATTGTACTCACTATAACTAACTACGCTTATTTGATGTATGAAAAGCACTCACGCAGCAGTGAAAAAAGAATATTGATTAAGAAAATAAAACTATTTTCTTTATTTATTGGTCTATGTTCAATTCTGTCACATTTTAAATTGTACGACAATTTGAAATTAGTTACTACATACCTAATAGTCACATTTTGACAAAATAATGTAAATTTTGAATCTAATTTAAGTTTCATGAATACTGCCATAATATTATGTAATAGCTAACTGACCTTCCAACAACCAAACATTCCCCATGCCTGACTTATAATATTGTCACCTTCAGCATCCCAAATTCCATGAGACATTTTTTCTTAGGAAAAATTATGAAAAATATATAACGACTCTTTCGGCTATGCCAGTAAAACATGAAAACAGATTAACCAAATGAATATCAATGCTGCAAGTTGTCCCCCAGAAACAATACTGAAACCATGGTTACCAACTATTCTGGCAAAGATGCAGCAGCAAATTTCGCAATATTTGTTTTAAAACTGAATATTGCTTTCTCAAAAAGTTCAATTACTAATAATTTATTTACTGTTTAATGTACCTATTTAATAATAGTAATTTTTATTTTGTGTTAGCGGTCCACGAAATATTTGTCCATTTTCCACCGGTCTGCACGTGTAAAAAGGTTGAGAAACAATGTATTGTAAATTTATTAGCGGAGTCGCTTAAAAATATTTTTCTTACTTTTAATAAATAATTGCAAAACGAAATGTAATTTTTGTCTAACCTCTATATACTAATATTAGCAATTTATTAACGTAAATATTTAAGTATATTTTAATTTAATATCAATAAGTTATTTAGCAATTCACTATTAAATTATACCTAATTGAAATTATTATAACTGTGTACTTATTAAAATAGTAGTAAATGTGCTGTCCGCTAAAATATTACTTTGCCCGTTTTATTAATAAGTAATACAGTTGTCATATTTTTTTTACATTTTAAGTGTTCTCTTTATCGATAATAAGTCAGTCCAACTATAACGCGGAGAGTGCGTTTCACTAACAAAAGTTATACTTAATATTGTTATCTAAATAATAGTGTTTTTGACGTTTATAAAATGTTTTTAATTGTGAATCCTGCAGCAGTGTTATGCGCTGTGATTGTGACAATAAATTTAAGCTGTCCACTCTCTCGTGCACAACCGATCAATAATAATATTATTACAGTCGAAGCGGAAGGATGTCATTTAACGCAGGATGTCATCGATGACATCGCCAGTTATGCCAACGTGACGAACAGAATAATTGAACACTTTACTAAAGGAACCCAAAAAGGAAAAACATGGAAGAAGTGAGAAAAATTATATACCCTTCGAATATTATAATATAATATGACACATCTTTAGATATACTCACAATAATTACGCAGCAATTTTTTTTGTTTTTACTAACCCTATTAGGTATATTCGGGTTGGCTTCATAATATTTTTTTTCTTGATCGAATTAGTGACCCTATCACTTAATCATGTCAATATTCATTAATATAACATAATACATATCTATAATTTTAAATATCTCAGAAACATACCTTTTAGAAAACAATAATTATACCGAGCGGGACTTCAATCTACAGCCATCACATTCTAGTCAATATTATTATGTTAACAATCAATCAACCATTGCAGTACTAATCACTCTGAAATATCCTAAAAACAATACGTATGATTTGACGTTTCAAATTCCGTTAATATTTAACAAGGTATTAACAATACTATCTTTTGAACTTTTTTACTCAATTTCTCGTAAAAAATAATATTACGAAACCTCTCCGTGAGGCGGTCAAGATCCACCCCGCATTGTAAAGCGAATAATTAATAATAATATCTAGACAGGTTTAATTTTAACTATTTTTTTTTTTTGAATCTCCTTGATTTCAATGTTTTTGTTTAATCGATTACTATGGAAATACAAACAACACTGCTGTGACAAACAAAATAGTATTTCTCGTATAGGTAAATCATTCTTCTAATCACACTAATCAAAAATTTTGTATGTACTTATACTAATTAAAAATAACATATCATAATAGATTTTTTTTAAGAATTTACACCTAAAAGAGAAAATAGGACATCTTTTGACTCACCAACATTTTACGTGAATGAAAACTGCCGTTTTTTGTTTTCAATGTTTTGCAATTTGTTCAATGCGATTGCTTGAATTAAAATAAATATATTATAATAATAAAATTAAGCACTGTTTAATGGACAAAATGCTATCAACTACTCACAAGTAAAATCACTGGCGCTAATTAATTGATAACAATGCTTCAATTTTGGTAGTTATAAGTTATAAAATTCTAATATTATGAACAGATAGTATGACTAATAATTAGGTATGTCAAGAATTAAGTCACATATGCATGTCTGAGATAGACCTTCACCATCTTTATTGACTAAAATATGAGTGGTCTTGAACAAGGCGATTTGCTTGAATGTTTTATTTTCAATATTATTCTTGAAAAGATCCTCCGTGATGCAAAAAAGCCAATGTTTGACAATAATAGGTACTGATTTTATTTTACGTTACTAGAATCAGTTAAGAAGGTTTCTTTTAAAACATTTACTGCAAACAAGGAACTCTGAATAAATGAAGAAATCAAAATACATGCCATCTTTACACAAATACAATGCTATAGTACAGGGGTGGCAAACCTATAGCACGCGTTTGATAAGAAAAAAATTCCTTTAATAATAATAAATGACAGATCGCATTGTATAAAAAATAGCAGGCAAGAATAAGCATTACGTTTAATGTAAATATATAATTGCATAGGTCGGTCCTTAGACTTCATGCGTCACATATAATATTATCACACTAACCTCATCAGGCAGCGGAGGATACCGCACCGCGAACCTCTAATTTTGATGCTTGAGACCACTGTAGCGAGATAATGCATCATCTTATCGGAGCAATTCTCGCGTCAATTTGTGCGATAAGAACCAAACTAATTAATACATTAACAAAAAAATCATTTCTACCCACTAAAAATGACTGCACTAAATAAGAAACAAAAACTTGTTGAAGCTAGTAGTAGCAGGTAGTAATTTTGGCAGACAGTTTCAAAATTATTATTGGTGGACCGAAATGTACGGTGTAATTGAAAAAAATGATAAAGCTATAATACGTGTACTAGGTTCTAAGAGTGGTATCTAGAACACCATCATGCTTTAATAGGATTTTTAAAAACTATTTTTTCCTCATGAAAAACTGCTCGGCACGTCAGACAGTTGAAAAATAATATTTGGGAAATTTTGGCACGCGTACATAAAAAGGTTCGCCAACCCTGCTATAGTATAACGTCGAAGTTGACTATTATTCCCTACAAATATATAAATGCAATACAAAGTTAATAATTCTATTTGGAATTTATATATTTGAACACACTTTTATTTTTTTAATTGATAATGAAAATTATAACTGTCTTTTTTTAAAATAATACATATCGGTAGCAACAAAGTAGATAGGTACTTCTACATAATTATATTCAGATTAAACATAATATAATTATAACAAGGGTCAAAGATTATATACACAAACATTACAAAAATTTGTCGACTATATTAACAACAAAAAACGATAAAAATATTAAGTACATTTAAGATTAGGCTCTGTCCAGATGGCGCGATTTTACTTGCGCCTAAAAACTCGCGGGCATTCCAGGTACCTACATCATTGAGCCGTCTACATGTACTCGGCGCGTGTTATCTGTCGCGCACTCTCCAAACTCTCGACAACGCGACGTCTTTAAGGCCATTCCGAAATGAATTGCGACCACTTCGAACTCGAAACGACAGTTATATGGCCATTTCAAAATAAATTACGTCACCTAATTTGTACAACGCCAAGAATATTATAATTAGTGCAGGATCCCATAGACTTTTCGTGTACTTAATATGCGGAACGCATTCTGACAATTGGAATAGGTTCTAGGGATCACAAAGATATATAATGTCAATGTTGCCAGGCGATATTAGTGGTATTTTTTTTATTGAGGTTTTAATTTTTTTCTTATACACTGTTTCTGGATTAACCATAATACTAAAACTAATGTCATAAGCATAGATATAGTAAAGAAGCCAATCTGTGTAATTCTATACAAAAATGTAACTAAATAAAATAATTTAAGCCAAGGAAAATCCTACGAATCGATAATTTTGAACACATTGCACTACTCGCTATTTTTATTTTTTCAAATGGGACGAACCATTCTACGACCATGCCGACGGCATGGTACAATTATTGCATTTTCAATCAATCCCTGATTCGGTCTTGGTTTTATTGAAGAACTCAGAACAATTTTTGATGAGTTATAAGAAAAAAAAAATTAAAACCTCAATAAAAAAAAATGACCACTAATATCGCCTGGCAACATCGACATTATATTATATCGTTGTGACCCCTAGAACCCATTCCAATTGTCAGAATGCGTTCCGCATACTATGTATACGAAACGTCTATGGGATCCTGCACTAAATATCTTGCTAGTATATCACGATATATTAAATCTCAGAAGCCGTGTGTCACGACAGAGTTGTGCTGGTTTTTATGCCAATCAAAAAAAAAATGTATTACGTCACCCACTGACAAATAAATCGCAGTATATGGGCGCAACACATATTTTTTTGTTACTTGCCCGTAAAGCGCGGTGAAACACGCGCCATCTGGACAAGGTCTTGCAAGTTCTTATTTTATTTTAAATTAAATGAAGGGCGGTTACAGATTCAAGACATTTTACATTATTATTACAAAATTTACAAAATATACACATAATTCAAATGGCAATATCACCGTTAATTTTTTTGTTCCATACGTATATGTATCAGAATTATTAGTCGTTACGGCTTGTTGGTAATTATTTATCAAACAATTGATAAAAAATACTCAGTGTTAAAATAATAACTAAAGCAAAAGCTTTTAATAAATACCTATCACTAGAATATTGTTACTTATTTTTACCCAAGCATAATTGAACGTAGTTGTGCAGAATGTAGCCAGTCCACAATAATATCGAGCTGAGATAATGGCACTTTAGTAACAACATGATTATTAAAAATGTATGTGAAATGTCAAATTGTAAATAGTATTTTATTTCAAGAATATTTTTTTTGCGGCTTGGCTATTTTCAGTAAAATGTAGAGAAAAACTTCTCGCATCTGATCTATATCATATCTCTTTTTTTATTTTTTGTGGACTGGCTACTTTCTGCATTACTATGTCCAATTAATTATAAAGATATGAGGAACCTTTTTATGTTAGAAAGCCAAATTAAGTTACGTAGGTATAATAATAAGACCAAATTAAAGAAACTTCAATTAGAAGCAGAATATAATATACATTAAATAGTACTTTTTAAATACATATTTGAAATATTATCAATACAATTGAATGTACACCTATTACATATGTGATTGCATATTTTAGCGTAATAAAATTGAATATTTTTATTGGTTTTTTTTAGCTTGGCAGACTTTGTGGACAAGTTCGGAAGCCGCCTCAGTGGTTCTCAAATACTGGAAGACTCAATCGACTACATGGTTGCGATGACAAAAGACAGCGGGCTGGATGTACATACCGAAGATGTTGAGGTATTATTATAATAAGTACCCATATTAAGGGTAAACCAAGTTCTGGTATGAATTTATTTTTTGCACGCAATAAAGACATTGTTTCACGAGCTATATGACATGTGGGCCCATCCTGTTGGAACCACATATTTTCCGAATCGAAATCTTCCAATTCCAGCCATAAAAGTCAGTTAGGTATCATTTGCCTATAGCGGACGTTATAGACCGAAACGGATGCTCTTCCGTCGTTTTCGAAGAAGCACAGCCTGACTTCACCTTAAGGCTATTATACTTCAGCTGAGGCATGGTCTAAAAAGATCGTGACTATGTGACGCGCGGATTATGCAAATAACGCGTGCCGAAAAAAATCATATTTTGTCATAAAAATTCAACTTGCGTCCATTTAATGTTATGTTTATTGTTATATTAGTAATAATAATAATATATTCATTGACATTTTTTCTTTTTCGAGTACATGAGTAAGTTTTTTACTCATCTTTACACGATATTCCTCCGACGCCAGCACAAAACAAATTGACGTGCTCACACCTAGACTACCGCTCTCTGATTGTCGACAAGTAAGAAATTTCGTCCCACCTATTGTTGAAAATTATTTGCCGTTTCACTTATGTATGCTCTTAGGCCCAAAAATCACATGAAACAGTAACTTTCGCAGCATATAACGGACTCTCTTGAATTACTTGTGACTGAGATTAAAATGTGCCTCATTACTGAAGATGATTTTCCTTGACAAATCATTATTGGTTACCTGCTCTTTCAAGACCCAATCACATATTATATTAACACGTACCTATGCCGAATATCCTTTTGAATTCCATAAGTACATAGTATGTTCTTTCTGGGTTGTCTTAAGTCTTTCAAGACAGATCTCTTCTAACTAAGTACTGATTCTGTGCTCGTCTTTTTTATAACTATAAGTAGGGTGGAAATTACTCAAATATTTTTTTTTTTTTTTTAAATAATTGACATGATTAATTGATATTTTCTGTACAGTTCTTCAGATTAAAAAACCAATCAACACGACGTTATGATTTTGAGTGACCAGCTTTATTAATATATTATTCAATAATGTCACATTTACTTTAGGTATTTGAAATTAATATTTTAAATCGCTGAACAACTTAATTATGTAGTGATAGGTAAGGGTTTGCGGAGGGTGTTGATTTATACTTTTACACTTATTGAAAACACTGATTCAGGGACATTACGTAAGTATATTTCGCTTGACAGGAAACAATTAATTATTAATAACATTTGTAATCGTAAGCTTTGGCGCGAAAAAGGTAGCGAATCGTATTTAGAGGCGACGTAAGGGTTCTACAAGGGTAGGTAGCCGACTGACCTAGACATGCGTCGTTCTCGAACGAACGAATCTTTTAAAACTAATCTTTAGCCAGCGAACAAATCGGTCCCGTGTCACCTGGCGCTTTTGTCGTTCGAGGCGAACGAGATTCGCGAGAGTGCACGCGCAGTATAGGAAGAAACGTGGGTGCGAAGGATACGCTGCCCGGCGAACGGAATATGTCGTTCGGGGCGAACGAGATTCGCGAGAGTGCGCGCGCAGTATAGGAAGAAACGTGGGTGCGAAGGATACGCTGCCCGGCGAACGGAATATGTCGTTCGGGGCGAACGAGATTCGCGAGAGTGCGCGCGCAGTATAGGAAGAAACGTGGGTGCGAAGGATACGCTGCCCGGCGAACGGATTATGTCGTTCGGGGCGAACGAGATTCGCGAGAGTGCGCGCGCAGTATAGGAAGAAACGTGGGTGCGAAGGATACGCTGCCCGGCGAACGGAATATGTCGTTCGGGGCGAACGAGATTCGCGAGAGTGCGCGCGCAGTATAGGAAGAAACGTGGGTGCGAAGGATACGCTGCCCGGCGAACGGATTATGTCGTTCGGGGCGAACGAGATTCGCGAGAGTGCGCGCGCAGTATTGGAAGAAACGTTTGGGGTGGCGACGAGATTCCGTAATTCGTACGCGCTAGTACTATACATTTTATTACAGCTACAAAAGACACAATTGACCTAATCTGTCCGAACAAATCACTATCCGTAATTAACCTATTCGGTCGGAGTCCTCATTAAGTGACTCATTTCCCATAGCTAGACTGACCGTACCCACTTCTTGACCCTCAGTCCGCCCAGAACCAGATAACGGTAACTTTGTGTTTCTTTGTTAAGCTGTGCGTGCATCTTGGTCTAGCTTCTACTCGTTTACAGTTACAATAAATATGATTATATTCCAAACTCTATCGATTGGAGTATTTTTGATGGGGAATTTAGGCATTAGGGTATTTGGTAACAGTAGGTACAATATAAAATTGACATTATTATTTTTTTAAATTTTGAATATCAATGAAATAAGCGATAAATCAAGTTAACATTCTAATAAATAAAATTATTTTCCAATTGATACAGTTATTTATAAAATAATTTGAAATCATTGAACTTCATTTAGTCATGTAACTTTTTATTGTCCATTTCGAAAAAAAATATCGCCCAAATAATTTCTGTCTGTATGATTAGTCTTTTTAATGGGACTGTTGGCCACTGTTTCTTTTAAAGAACTTTTAAGTAGGTATCTACTTAATAGCCCAAAAACTAAGAATATACTTATCACTTAGACGGGAGATGATAATAATAAATAACTGTCAATTTTTCTTTCAGGTTCCTCACTGGGTCAGAGGTAAAGAAACGGCAACCATGCTCAAACCAAGAGCGCAAAATCTTCCTCTTCTCGGACTTGGATATAGCGTGCCAACTCCTCCCGGAGGAATAACAGCAGAAGTGATTGTAGTCCAGTCATTTGACGATCTTAAACTTCTGTTACCCAGCAAAGTTCAAGGGAAAATAGTTGTCTATGCGCAAACATTCAAAAGCTATGGAGAAACCGTAAAATACAGGAGTAAAGGAGCTTCTGAAGCGTCTAAGCTTGGAGCCGTTGCAGCTCTTGTGAAATCCATAACTCCGTTTTCTTTACGGACACCGCACACTGGGATGCAGTCATATTCTGCTAACGTCACCCAAATACCAGTCGCTGCCATAACTGTTGAGGATGCCGATATGCTTTTGCGAATTCAACAGAGAGGTCAAAAAATCGAAATCAAACTAGTAATGTCAGCGACGATCGAGAAGAAAATTTCAAGGAACACTATCGCAGATTTAAAAGGTTCTTCAATGACCGACAAAATTGTCGTTGTTTCTGGTCACATTGATAGTTGGGATGTAGGTGATGGAGCCATGGATGACGGTGGAGGCCTTTTTATATCATACATGGCACCGGTTGTCCTAAAAGAACTGGGTCTCCGGCCAAAGAGAACATTGCGTGCTATCTTTTGGACTGCTGAAGAACTAGGACTTATTGGATCAGAGGCTTATACCAAAGTTCACAAAGAAGATGATTACAATTTGAATTTCGTCATGGAATCAGACGGTGGAACATTTGCACCTCTTGGGTTAACATATATAGGAAGCAAACAAGGAGAATGTATGATGAGAGAAATACTGAAGTTGTTCTCTGCTATTAACGCAACTCAGCTGGAAATAGGAAATCCTGAACCAGACATTGGCTTCTGGACTAGAAAGGGAATTCCCGGAGGTGGACTTTTGAACGACAATGGAAAATATTTCTGGTATCACCACTCAGAAGCTGACACTATGAACGTTATTGATCCTGATGCACTTGACCTTGATGCTGCGTTTTGGACTGCATTCTCCTATATTGTTGCCGATATGGCAAACGATATTCCACGAGAAAATATTTAATGCATTCATTTATTTGGGTCCTCATAATATTAATTACATACATTATTATTTGTCAATAAAAAAATATTTTATGAATACGAAAGATGCAATTTATTACATTTTACTTATTATTTACTTAAGTTTATTGTTTTTTTAAATTTTAAACTAAACTTACAATTTAAAAAACATAAAATATGCTACTTATTATTTATTACATTATATTTTATAGTAATTTCTATCATTCAAATGTAGTATATAATAAGTTCTCTCGAATGCCGCAGAAAGATTTTAAAATATTTCATTTTAATTATATTAATTTCTAAATAACTACATAATTATAATACCTGCATTAATTATATATTATATTGCCATCTAAAATTTTCCTATCAATTTTTTTTTATAATATCCACGTAAAAACTGTAACAAAGATTAGAACTTCATTATAACAATGCGTAACAAAAAATAATATAAATATTGTTTTACTTTTAATCAATCATCGTCTTCTTAATAACTGTAGCTTTATTTAATGTTAAATTCACTAATTTAATTTTTAAAATGAAATATTTTTTTTTTTTAAATACAGCTGTATTATTTTGAAAATTGATTTTATAGTCAAATGCTAATCTGAACATGCTAGCTATACTATGCTGGCACTATGTAAGTGGGTCGCTTGGTGCCAATGCAAGATGATGATGATCATTATAATAACACATTCAACTCCAAAGATAAAAATATAATTTAATTGTGTTATGGACTTTTTGAATAAAAATAAAAGAAATGAATTGCAGAACACTGTCTAGGCAGATTTATGGTACCTATGCGCTGTTTACGGAAATTAGAAGGTAGAACCAATTCAATTCTTATTTTTCCTACCTACTATTTTAACAACAATTCTGATAAGATGAGATTTTTCGATATGACGCCAGTTCTTGCCACTAGATGCAGCAGTTGGACGGCAAATATTTTATATCAATACCAAATATTATGTAAAGTACACCTAAAAATTAAGAAAAATATTTAAATTAGGTCCTCCTCGCTTGATGCAATTATTCAAAAATAAACGAATAAAATGCATTTTAATTTTTCGTAAAAATCGATGTTTTTTAGATTGAAAAAAAAAACATTAAAACTATAATTAATTGACAAAAGAGACACGAGGGTTCGAAGAAAGTTTATTAAACAACATTAAATCGATTAATTTGTTTCAAAAAACTGCTTGGAACAATAAATAAAGAGTATAACCCCAATTTTAGCCGTTTTTTCTAATTTGTCACTTGCTCTTTGAAATAAAAAAATATATTTTATTTTTCCCATTGTATTTAGATAGATATTGATCGATTAAAATATGTTTAAAGCTTTAATTTGATAATAAATTTCTATGCCTCTCACCCCCTTAAGGGCGGACATGCTCAGCGTAGGTCCAAATGGAGCTTTTATTGCATTTTCAAAGCATGATCATGGACATTCATTAAATGTTGTAGATAATCTATTTACATAATTTTGAAGCCTTGTTATCCTTTATATTTATTTTAAACATTTGATGACTGCATAAAGTATTTTTATTACATAAAATAGTATTCTTTTAAACCTCTCGCTCTAATGTTTTAGAATATAGTCATATTTCAGTACATGCATGTGTAGTGGTGTTAATATTTTTACATTTATTAATTATTCGTCGACATTATTATAGTGAAATATTTACGATAAAAAATTATATTGATAATCTCTGTGATCCCAAATTTGACAAGAATTAGGCATTTTATTATTCAAAAAATGGGCAAGATTAACATATTTGAAGATAATAATTCTAAAGATACTAATTATAATCTATGTCTTTGACCATTCAAGTGTGATAAACATCTTACGAATAATGATTACTTTATAATAATTATTGACCTAAAAATAAGGTAGTGTTTTTTTGAAATACGCCATTTCTTTTGGCATTCCCCAGTGGTTAAGCTACAACATACGGTCGTAGCCATCAATTGACAAACTATAATTTAAGTAGGGAGCAAAATGATGTTAACGCGCGTGTTTAAACATCTACCGTTTAAAAAAAAATCGGTTAGGTACAATACTTTATGCAGTCATCAAATGTTTAAAATAAATATAAAGGATAATAAGGCTTCTAAATTATATAAATAGATTATCTACAACGTTTAAGATCATGCTTTGAAAATGCAATAAAAGCTCTATTTTGACCTACGCTGAGCATGTCCCCCCTTAACAAATGTCAGAATCGTCTATTTGTACCAAAGACATTGCACGGTGCCCACCGTCTAATCTCTTAGATTTATACAAAGATTTACAACTTTTGTTTATTTTTAAATATTAATGGGTTGATAGTCATCGTACCATAAATTATTTTTACTTTAATGGTGTGAACTATCGGTTTCGATATATCCAAAATTTCAGACGTTTCATATTCTATACACAAGGCGGCTGTCGGCGTCTAAAGTGATAAATATTATCACTTTATCATATTTATGTATTGAGACAGTTCATTGTTACAATAAGTTAACTTGTCTAAATTGTCAAAACTGTTAATCTCGCTCTAAAAGTTAACACAACCAAGAGATGACCTGTTAAAACATAGCAATTATTGACAGCTTAGGTTTAGATGGTTAACTTATTGTAACAATTAGCCGCCTCAATACATACGTATAATACAGTCGATAGCCGTCTTGTGTATGGAATATCGTCGCTGATTGAAAAATTCTCAATACAAAGGTGCATAAACGAACTTGGAACATGAGTAGGTGTTGAGTACTAATCCGTTTATCAGCGCGCTAAAAAATAAAAAAGAAAAAAGCTGACAAGATAACGCACCATATTCACTTTTTTAAAACGTTATTCACTAACTAAAATTTAAAGAAATTTAGTTTAAATAACAGCTAAATATTATATGGTTAGATTATATAATGGTATCTACCTAGCCTTGTTGTGTTGAGTTAAATATCAATCGTGCCAACATAGTTACTAACTGCAAAAGAGTTGCAGAGGGGACATGAATAATAATATGACAATATTTTATTTTTACTTCACCGTAGTTTGTGACAACCACTCTACGTAGGTAGTTATCAGAGTGCCTTTTTAGTGTTAAATAAATCAAATAAAGTGCTTTGCGAAAATTATTTGAATTAAGAACGCATACAATATACAGTAGGTGTTAAGATTTAAGGGGAGTTATATTATACTAGTGTGGATTTACAGGAGTCATCTAGCGTCGAAATTCAAAGATAAAGTTGAATATTTTTTGATAATTTAAGTATATTTTAAATTAAGGTGATGTCTTAACCTACTAGAGGTACTTAGCGGAAAAATACGAAGCTGCAATTTGATACATTTTTTTGATAATTTACAATTTCAACTGTATGATATAAATAAAAAGGATTTCAAGTTATACACATTTATATTTTTATAAAAATCGATGGTTTTTGTAAAAGATATAAAAAATAATAAAACTATGAATTAGTCAAAAATCTATAAGTCAAAACATAGAAAATTTAAAAAACTAAATTTTAATAATAAATATGACGATAAAATTATGTAATAATAAGATGGAGTCTTGCAACAAATTAACATTTTATTACATTTTTTTACAATTGTTTAAGTTTATCTTTGACTTAAAATAAAAAATATTTTTCTTTAAATGTTTTCAGATAGGTACATATTTTGAAATTGTAAATTATCAAAAAAAATGTCTCAAATTGTAAGCTTCGTATTTTTCCGCTAGGTGCCTATGGTAGGTAAAGACATCGCCTTAATGCATACGTATGTATTTTAAAACATTAAAAACAAAAATATATATAGTTTATTTCGTACCTACGTTCATATTTAGCTCTATAATTTATTTGTAAGGTTACTACATGGCCCCCACTAGGGGGGGGCAAGACATGGCTCTAGCTTGGGGACCTGGGCATAGGGGGGGGCGTGGCAGGTCGACCAGTTAAGTGAGATTAACACACACCCCAATTTACTTGAAAAATATAATTTTGTGTGTAAAGTGGATTTATTTAAAAACACCAAAAATCCCTAGAAAATACACGGCATACCCTTTGTTCTACACGGAACCCGGAGTTCCGCGGAATACCTACTACTGCAGAACATTATCACACGGCCCTTCACTTTAATGATATGTTAGAGGGGCCGCTTCAGGATGTGGGGGGCATGGGTTACTAGTACTGATTTCTGAATATTTCTTTAATTTTGAGATAATCTGGATTTTTTTACCCTATCTGGCATATTTTTGTGACAACTACTTTGGAGCACTGGTCTTTTTTACTAATAACATTTTTAAATTACTAATAAGTGCAATATTACATAATAAAATTAGTGAATTATATTTATCTGTAGTAAGATGGCAAATACATGATAATGTCCGTTTTTTTGTCAAATCGAGTTATGTACCTTCAGACTCGTCTCAGTGAGATCTACAAGATATCAAAGTATGATAATATGTCTATGTTTTATAGGATATCCATTGTTTGAATTTCTTTCGAAGATTTAAATTGCTCCCCTGAACAATTATTTAGAAAACAAAAATATCGTGTTTTGCCATCTTACTACAGGGATATAATTAATAATAATATACATGTACCTACCAGACATAATAATTCTAGGTGTAAAACGTGATAATGATAATAATTACACCGTATTATGCAATTCCTGTTATCTTTTAATGTATAATTTATTATTATAGTCAGAAAAAATATTACATGATATCATATAATGCAATTCATGTTGTTCTTTTAATGTATAGTAGGTAGATGCGTAATATTTACAAAAGGTAGCTGCATTTCCATTGGCGGAATTTGAAATACCCTAGTTAACGTAGTTGCTAACATTAATCCGCATGATTCATAGACGGATCGGTAATTATAGAATTCAAATTAAAATTCAAATAAAAATACAGGGTAATGTGAGTAAATAATACAATAAGTAATAAATTAAGAAATAAAAGTACATCGAAGCACATAGAGTGAACTAGGTTGATACACCCTATCTTATAAACTTATAAAACAACGTCTACCTAAATTCACCCTCACGTATATAGAATATAATAATATCAATATCGAAGCGACTTGATTAGACATAGTTATTGCCCTCCCAATTGAAGAAGATCACTTACTCGGACAGTGAAAAATGTGAATTCGAATCGCACTCAGTTCAACTATTTTTCTAAGATGGGTAGGTTTTTGATGTTTTTTTATTATTATTTATCTTCATAATAAGAATATATACATTTTAAATCATCCGTACATTCAATATTGAAAAAAACTACATTAAGCTTAGTTTATTTTAAATTATAGTTTATTATTTTCGTTATCAAAATATTATACCTACAGCATTAACCGATTAGTCCACGAATGAAATCACAATGTTCCAATCGGAAACCGTTATTTAAAAATATCAATAATATTAAAGCGATGCATAGACTGTGGCAAAATGTCCGCTTCTAAATCCATGGGATCGAATCCTGCATCTGAGAAATTCACATATCGTTTTTTCAATATGTGTGCTTAAATTCAGGGCATGTAGGTATATAGTGTACTGATTCCCAATGTTTTTATTAGTGGGACTCTTTGAGCCATGTCTTGCTGCTACAAAAATTTGCCTTCCAAATAATAATATTTACGTATAAACGTGTAACGATATATATCCAAGCTATATTTTGAAAATGGTTTAGTATTTAAAAATATGTCGCATGAAACCTTGTTCTTCTATTATAAAATGGTTTGAAGTTTAACTCTTTTAGCAAGCTTTTACGAATTCTCAAGGTACTCCTGGTTAGGGATTGCAATACCGGTATTTCAAAACCGGTATTGCAGTATTTTTCGATACCGAAATACCGGTTTTAAAAACCAGACAATACCGATTCATTCGGTAAGTGGAAAGATATGTAAAAAGACTGTATTATTTTTGTCTGGTTACGTCGATAGTTTGTATTATCAGCCCTAGTGGCGAATACTTCATGATTGAATAATAATTATACTCTATAATGGACTTGTCTGTGCGTAATTTTTTTACGTTTATCTACTAAATAGTAGCTTATAAAATAATGAAAAAACATAATTTTGTGGCAACAATGAGCAACATTGTATTGTACTTATTATGGGATAAAAGTAAAGAAATTGCAAATTATCAGTAGGACACAAGATACAATATACAAGTCGAAGAACAACTTTATAATATAAAGTTATTGAAAGATCATTCGAAGAAGAAAGTACCAATAGTTCAACTACTAGGTATTTGTAAACATCGGTATCTCTGTCGTATCTTACGTTCACATAGTTTTAAAGGTTTAAATAATTAAATATAGGTACCCTTTAAGATAATTTTCCAATAAAATATTAATAGTTTAAAGAATTTTTTATTTTTTTCATATTAGGTACATTTCACGAATACCGGTATTGCAATTCCTACTCCTGATAAAGCGGAGGTGAGCAATTTGTTAATAATTATTTTTTATCTGCACACGATTATTT
Organism: Rhyacophila brunnea; assembly: GCF_057557595.1. NCBI lineage: Eukaryota > Metazoa > Arthropoda > Insecta > Trichoptera > Rhyacophilidae > Rhyacophila > Rhyacophila brunnea. Next base: position 30,074,519 of record NW_028233350.1, read on the forward strand.
AAATTTATTTCACGTCTACTATGGCATTAAAATTTGATATAATACGCATTTTGTTTAATTTATAATTTTATGGCTTAATACGTCCAATGGCTAGCGTTTCTACCCAGCTTCGCTTAGGAGTTTTCCTTGCCACGTGTGTACTTTTAATGTTACCTACACGTCATTACTTTATAAATAAAACAAAATAATGAACGTATTCTTAGTTCTCTTGTTCAGGATATCAAGACTTTATAGGTTATGTTCGTGTGTTTGCTTTTTTAGATTATATTCTTTTTCCCAAAGATAATCTTTCAACCTATGGCGAAGACAGATATTTTTTGGCGAAGAAAAGGCAACTCAAGATTTGAAGCCGCTTGAAACTATAAACAAATCGCTTGGAGTCAATGAGATTATGGAAACAAGTACATTCTTGATAAACACCACCAGGTAAGGGTTCTTTCCTTATGATAATGACAATAAAATGAATTTCCCGACTCGTTTTCTTCTGGGTATGCTATCAATGCAATCCCTGTCTACCCGAAGAGTGATTGTTCTTTTAAAGCATTTCTTTTTACTTCTTCGTGGGTTCATTTACAATCCGCATATACTGGCAAATATTAATTTTCATGTTCCCACCAATATCACTCGCAGCTCCACGGTCTTCAAGATACCTCGTCGCAGGACAGATGTTATGTTTCATGATGCTGTGTATCGTGCAATTAGCTTATTTGATGGCACCATAAAGGTTGATTTGTTTTTTATTAATTATATAATGTTTGTAGACGTTTTAAATAGGATAAATTTATAATTGTATATATTATCATATTTCTTTAATATTTACACATGCTGTCTTTTCCACTTTCTTGTCATATTAGTTGTTATTTGTAATTAAGATATTTTTATATATTTGTATGTATTATGTATTATGGCGCATTGGCCAAAAGCTGTAATGCCGTAATACTCTTTTTTTTATAAATAAATAAATAAAAATAAAAAATAAGTAAGTTTCCGTTAATCGGCCTGCTCTAAATTCATGTTGTAAATGACTCACCTTTTGGAGAAATCAGGCTATGCATGATTATTTCAATAATTTATGTCGGTACAGAAATAACAGATACCTACCAGCGTGTAATTCTCCACTGATGACTATAGGTAGGGTCAGGTTTACACTTCAAGGAGCTCTGGGACAAAAAGTATAGCCGTTTCAAAAAAAAACTTTTTTTAAAGATGGTGCTACACTTTTCTTTATGGATTTTTAGATTTATTTAAGGCTACGGGTTTCCTGGGCTACAACACTTTTTATCATATGTTAAATCCGGACCTGTGTATAGGTACTACTTTTATAAATTATAGTAGGTAACATTAAATTTGACATAATATTACTTATTTTATTACAACGTTTTTCTTAGCTCGTATTCTTATTTGTCCAGTGGTTGTTTATCCGGTACAAATCTTGCAATCGATTTTTTACTAACTTCCCGACTAGCTAGAGATTTCAAACTTTTAGAATATATCAGAACACGATTCCAATGCATTTTTTAATACTTTTAGCCATATCTAAGTAGAATTGAATTCATTTTCAGTTACTTCTGTTTTGTATGAAAAGTTATTTCGACACCATTGTTGGTTACTAGGGCTCTGGGGTCCTATCAACTAAATTAATAATATATACGTGCGTTACTATGGAAATCAATATGACATGTCAAGTACAAATTTTTTTGATCGTTTAAGCTAGTCAAGTCAAGTTTATATGGTTCAACAGAAAATTTAAAAACGTTGTATATAAAAATCTTATCTTATCTTATAATTATTTATCAATCATTTCGTCTCTATTTATCAATGCATTTTTATATTATTATTTTATCCTCGTTGATACGTCCCGTGGTTCACTGGTTGGACACCCCTGTGATATTCAATCATTCTATTGCCTAGTACTTTGTTCTATGGCTATCCATGATTTCGTAAAATGCAATAAAAATATGTTATAGAAATAATCAAATTGTGATAACCATATTTTATGGGTATAGTATTATAAAAAGAATATTAGAGTGAAAACAGGCGGAACTATTTTCGAGTTTAGACTCGCTTGTATATCGCAATTTAATTTATAAATAATTTTAAACGGCGCATGCACATTTTTGAAATGTTATTAAGTGTAAATCTTACAGTGCTGTACACTGTATTTGTGTCAATAAACTATATATTTGCTGATATACAAACGATCGACAGTAATATTATTAATAATGAGACAGAGGGATGTCACTTGCCGCAGAATGTCATCGATGACATCGCCAGTTACGCCAACGTGACAAACAGAATAATCGATTACTTCACTAAAGGACCGCTAAAAAGAAAAACATGGAACAAGTAAGTAAAACAATTAAATTGAATCATTTCTCATGCTCATGTTAAATTAACTTAAGCGTGATATTTTAAATAAAATCACTACATACGAGTACATTGCTATATAATAAATTTATTCATGATATAAACTGTATATTCGCCTATTCTGCTTAATAAAATAATCATAGTATTTTTCTTTTGTTCTGTTATATTTTCTTTTCCATGTACGATCCTAAGATGATCATATGGACCCTAGCTAGAGCATAGAGGTTCATATTAACAGAATTTTGTTTTTATGAGAAATTGATGTTAACCACTTGTAACGCAATGTGTAATATGTGAATTTGCCGAACTCAGGTTTCGAACCTGGGACCCACAACATTATAAGTCGACGCATAAGCCTCTCGGCCAATTTATATAAATTTATAAACGACTAAATCAATATTGATAAAATTTAGACTAGGTTGTAGAATTAAGATAACAATAATTATTCAAAAGTCATTTAAAAGTCCCGAATTTACAAGATAATATGTGGTTAAATAGTAGTGGTAGAATGGTGAAGTGGGTGCAAGTAGAGTTGGGTATTTCCCGAGAAAATCTCAATCTCGAGATTCGGGATTTCCCGAAATGATGAAATTTTGAATTCTCGAGATTCGGGATTTTCGGAAAAGAATTCTCGAGATATCGGGAAATTAAAAAAAAACCAGTAAAAATCCTAAAATCAGTGTAAAAACAGACAAATTTTGAGACACAAAATTCCCTGATGTTCCAAAAATTGCGCTCATTTTGAGTCGACGTTGGCTTAATTGTGTTAAATGCCCCGATCAGTCTTTGAACGTTTTGTGTTTTCTGTCTACTTTTTTCATATAGAAAATCGTTTTTTCAATGATATTTGATAATAAAGAAATCCAGAATCCCGAGAAAAGATTCTCGAGATCCGGGATTTCCCGAAATGTTAAAAATTTCAATTCTCGAGATTCGGGATGGAAAATCTCGAAAAAATCTCGAGAATTCCCGTGGGGAAATTCCCGAAACCCAACTCTAGGTGCGAGTAGAGGAGGCGCGCTTATATCAGTATATTTTTTCATTCCGTAACATTTCACTGGCTATCCTTGTTTTAAAAAATATGTTACCATTTTCTTACGTTAATTTTACTAAGTGGAGGTTATATTATTGTCAGACTCCTTTACGAAGATCGTTTTTGGCAATAATTCTTTCAAAAAATTGAGTGTCAATAAAAAAAATTATATTTATCCGTTTCTCTATAAAATATTCAGCAAAATTTAGATTAAAAATAACAAATAAATCAAGTTGCAATAAAAGTGCAATCAATGAAAATTGAACGAGAAAATAACGCGTTAAATATAAAATAAGTACATATTTATCGGAATGCGCATTAACCAGTCGCGCAGGCCTCATTCTACCAAAGACACGCTTTTAACATAATGCAAAATTATTTTGAATCTGACATTATGTACCCCCGATCACATCAATATACGATAGAAAACATACTCTTGCATATACTGGAGAACATAATGTAATCGTTGGTAGGTAGGTAGACCAAACATAAACTTAGTTTTCGTTCAATTTTTATGGTGATTATGCTTTAGCCATATAATCCATCAGCTGGCTTTAAAATGTGTTTTAGAAATATATTTTGTACACTACGGAGATGGTGTATGTAATATGTACCTGCTCTAGTTTTCACACATAGAAGCAAACTCAACTATTGATCAATTGTATAAGTATAAAATAAAGTTCTTTCAGAACTTCGGGTGATCCAACTTTATTGTTATTTTTCAGCTTGGCAGACTTTGTGGACAAATTTGGAAGTCGCCTGACTGGTTCTCAAATATTGGAAGACTCAATCGACTACATGGTTGCGATGACAAAATCCAACGGATTAGATGTACACACCGAAGATGTTGAGGTAACATTATAGAAACAATTATAAATAATATGCTAAAAATCTTCATGGCTTCCATAGTCATATTCCTTCTAGGTTCTAGGCACTATGATCTCTAACTTGAGAGTTCCATCTTTTGGAGAATATTGGCTAGTATATTATATCCCTACGAACTAAAAAAATTCAATGAGTGTCAGGAAAGCTGTCAGGAGTTCCGCTAGAATTAGAAAAAAAGGTTTAACATGACATATTTTTTTTACAATTATGTGTTTTGAAAGTTAATCTTGGTTAGATATCTCTTCTAAATATTACTTTACAATATCTTGTGCACATGTCTGATGTATATTATATGTCTAGCTAGTTACAAAATGGTCATAATAACAGTTGAATATTAAAAAAAAAGATGTCAAGCTATAATATGTACATACTTTCAATTAGTATCGATAATATTTTAATAATAAAAATATTAAATACACTCAAACAATAATAATAATATCTATGAGTTTTGAAAGAATTTGATCAAACAACATTTTAATAATAAATAATAACAAGATAAAAATAACTTTTTATATACAACGTTTTTAAATTTTCTGTTGAATCATACAAACTGGACTAGACTAGCTTAAACGATCAAAAAAAAATTGTACTTGATAGAAATAATACTGAAATGTCATATTAATTTCCATGGTAATGCACGTATATATTAATATTAATAATTTAGTTGCTAAAACCTACTTAGCAACCAATAATTGTTTTACTTTTTACGGATTTCTTCCAAAATAACTTTTCATACAAAACAAAATTAACTGACAATGAAATCAATTCTACTTAAATATGGCTAAAAGTAGTTAAAAATGCATTGGCATTGTGTGCTGATATATTCTAAAAGTTTCAAATGTCTAGCTAGTCGGGAAGTTAGTTAAAAATCGATTGCAAGATTCGTACCCGACAAACAACCACCGGACAAATAAGAATGCGAGCTAAGAAAAACGTTGTAATAAAATAAACTAATATTACTCAGATTTTTAACGATCGGATTTTTTAAATTGCAAGTTTATTTATACTAGCTACTACACTTACGATTTAGTACTAGTAGGTATCTATTCATCAGTATTTTTGCCATATTTTTTTAACCCTGGTAGCTACGGATAGAGAATTCCTTGTAGGTATTAATTTCACCTCAAAATCCAGTAAAGAACTAAAGCAAAAGTAGTGTAGATTGGTGGTGGAGAATAATAAATACATCTTTGTCGATTTTCGTTTCAGGTTCCTCACTGGGTCAGAGGAGAAGAAGCGGCAACTATGATCAAACCAAGAGCGAAAGATCTTCCTCTTCTTGGACTCGGATACAGCGTGCCAACTCCTCCTGGAGGAATAACAGCAGAAGTGATCGTAGTACAGTCATTTGATGAACTTAAACTTCTTTCACCCAGCAAAGTCCAAGGGAAAATAGTTGTCTATGCGCAAACATTTAAAAGCTATGAAGAAACCGTAAAATACAGGAGGAAAGGAGCTTCTAAAGCGTCTAAACTTGGAGCCGTTGCAGCTCTTGTGAAATCCATAACTCCGTTTTCTTTACGGACACCGCACACTGGGATGCAGACATATTCTGCTAACGTCACCCAAATACCAGTCGCTGCCATTACTGCTGAAGATGCCGATATGCTTTTGCGAATTCAACAGAGAGGTCAAAAAATCGAAGTCAAACTAATAATGTCAGCGATGATCGAGAAGAAAATTTCAAGGAATACTATCGCAGATTTCAAAGGTTCTTCAATGGCCGAGAAAATTGTCATTGTTTCTGGTCATATTGATAGTTGGGATGTAGGTGATGGAGCCATGGATGACGGTGGAGGCATTTTTATATCATACATGGCACCGGTTGTCCTAAAAGAACTGAGTCTCCGGCCAAAGAGAACACTGCGTGCTATCTTTTGGACTGCTGAAGAACTAGGACTTCTCGGATCAGAAGCTTATACCAAAGTTCATAAAGAAGATGATGACAATCTGAATTTCGTTATGGAATCAGACGCTGGAACATTTGCTCCTCTTGGATTAACATATGCAGGAAGTAAACAAGGAGAATGTATGATGAGAGAAATATTGAAGTTGTTCTCTGCGATTAACGCAACTCAACTGGAAATAGGAAATCCTGAACCAGACATTGGCTTCTGGACTAGAAAGGGAATTCCCGGAGGTGGACTCTTGAACGACAATGGAAAGTATTTCTGGTATCACCACTCAGAAGCTGACACTATGAACGTTATCGATCCTGATGTACTTGACCTTGATGCTGCGTTTTGGACTGCATTCTCCTATATTGTTGCCGATATGGCATACGATATTCCACGATAAAATATTTAATGCATTCATTTATTTGGAACCTCATAATATTAATTATCTTTTGGACTGCGGAAGAACTAGGATTCATCGGTTTAAACGCTTACACCCAAGCCCATGAAGCAGATGATGACAATCAAAATTTTGTTATGGAATCAGACGATGGCACATTCACTCCTCTTGGGTTAACATAATATATAGGAAATAAACAAAGAATTATAAATTCATATTTTTACTTACTGTTGTGCTAGTACATAATATGTATTAACTTTTATATTCAATAAAATTGTGACAATTGTTAATTTGAATATATTTTATTTAAATTACTCGTTACCGCAGTTCTAACTTTTTCGTAAATTAAATATCGATTGTTTTATTTTATCGTATTGTTCATATTAGGTATTGTTAAAGTCTTTAATAAATTTAATACCGTTGAGTAGAAAGCTGATATGTGCCAAAAATCAAAAGTGTGGGAAATTAAGAGAAACGTTTTATTTGTTAAAAACATTTATTCATTTTTTTCAGTTAACTTATAATGCAGCTCCGATATTACGCTTCATATGTTACAATACTTAAAAAAAATAATGAAAATTGAAATTTAAAATGGTGTACAACACGAGACACTGTCATTTGTTGATCGATCATAAAATGTTTTCTATACGTCTGGAGCCTTAGCCCTTTTGCAATTTAACGCATGAGTGTAGGTACTTGACAATCATTCCACGTAAAATATGTTTTTTTGTATTTTTGGTACTTTGCACCTTTCTACTCAACGGTATTCAATTGTGGAGAGACGAAATCTATCCGATAACTTATAAATACTACAAATATCAAAAAAAAAGATTTTTTGCCTTTATAGTTTGTAATATGGTGATAATATATTGATAAAAATGCAACGTAAATCGAATGTATTCTTAATGTATAATTTTAAGGGGTCCTACTACATTCCTACCATTCCTACATAACTGCGATTTTATTTATACCAATAAATCTTATACATGATTATATTCCGATAATGTATAAAAATTATATATATATACATAGATATCTCTTCTCGGTCTAAGTTGATCTTACGCGAAGGTACGCCAGGTGTTTGTTGATCATTTTCAATTTGTTGATTTACCCTGATTTGTTGGTCCATTGCCAAAGATGACATACAAAATTGATCCATTTGGAGCAACAAACGTATCGATCTATTAATAGAAGCCACGCCCATTTTCCCCTCCCATATACATTTTACTCTTATAGCTTCTGTTGATCCAATTTGTATGAACCAATCAGATCAGTTCGGCATTGGTTTGAATACATGTGACGCATTTGTTTACTCCTAAAATATTCGTTCAAGGACATTTTGTAATGATTTTCACTCTAATGAAATCAATACAACCGCGCAACTAATAAATAGATATTTGCGATTGAAATTTTCAAGAGAATCTTTGCTGAGATTTATTCTATCAGGGGTCATCCATATATGATGTCACGCTCTAATTGATTATAATGTGATGATTTCTGACGAATGGGGCGGGGGAGGACATAATAAAAACAGGTTGGTAAAGGTTGTAACGATAGGCGGGAGGGGGTGCTAAAATAGCTAAAATAATGTGACGTCGTATATGGACGGCCCCTTAAAAGTTTACTTGATAATTTTGTTAAAATAATTGTAGTACTTACATAATTAATAGGGTATACAAATGTGAGTTGAAACCAGAAGCGAAGGATGGAGGTAGGCTGTTAAAATCCGCCATAATTAGTGCACACATTTTTTTTAACTAATAATTTTTCTAAATATAAATAGGTTTAACTGATGTGAGTTGACACCAGTAGCAAAAGGTGGATGTAGGCTGTTAAAATCCGCCATAAATAGTGTACACCGGTAGCGATGGGTCGAAGTAGACTGTTAAAATCCACCATAAAGAGTGCACACTAAATTTTGTTAAATTACTTGTTCTAAATATAAATAGGGTAGACTGATATGGGTTGACACCAGAAGCGAAGGGTGGAGGTAGGCTGTTAAAATCTACCATTAATAGTCCACATTACATTCTGTTAGCCCATTCGCTGCGTCCTACGCAACTGGTGCGTTGCCCAGCATGTGGCATCAGATATAATTAGAATGTTATTTAAATCTGGTAATTAAATATTAATTGAAAAGTCCACAGCGAATAATTCTCCGCTGCCGCAACTAATTTGGTTTCAATCGTTTCCAATCCAAAACATTACGAATATGTGGAGGATTTATCAGTACAACACCCATTCACGTAGTACAAGCGGAAGTCAGTGTTCCTCCAATAAATGTCAGGAGATGGGAACTGGCTACAAAGACAAGGAAGTGGAAATCTATAATGGATAACTCCTATACGAACTCATTGAATCAATACATACTATGAGAAACAAAAACTCCCACTACCGGTAGAAATCCGTCAAGCTACAGAAAGTAGAAACGTTTTAAAAACAAAATGCCTAGGTATGTATTCGCTGAGTAAGCCAGCTGTACCTACGACCTCAGCTCTGTTATAGAATTGGATGTCAAAGGAATAGACAAACCAAAACGGAGCAAGGCATCCGCTAAATCAAAAGAGTTCGTCGAAAAAACGCTGATAGAAAGGTACGTAAGATGGATCCACCTCGATACAGATTGGTCCGAAAACGAGAATAGTGCAAAAGCAGCTCTAGTGATACCAGAAGTAGATATAAACAACAGCGGGAAGCTAAGCCCAGCAATACCGATAATGACTGCGGAGCTGATCGCGATAAACGAGGCAATAAAATATGCAGTAATCGATGGTTTCTCTGGGCAATCCGCTGTCATATTAACAGACTCCAAAAGCGCTTTACAACACCTTACCGCAGTTTCTCGCTCACATAACTGTAAAAGCATGACATACCACATCCTTGACCAGATTGAGGCCATAAAGAAAATGTCTTAAAGCATGTAGATAGATTTTCTCCACAGGGCATCACTAGAAAAGTGGAAATAGATTAAACCCATTCTACCATCGCCACGACAGTTGCCCTGGGTGTAGAGTCTCCTTTGAAGAGAAATGAGCTTAAGTTGATACTTTTTAAGTACAGGACACATAATGGGTAAAAGATTTGATGTCCTTATGGGAAAAAGCGATTCGCAGCTCTGCGAATATGAATGTGATGTTTTAGAGGACATTATACATGTAGTAGTACAGTGCCCGAAATATGAACTTCACAGAGTACAACTGTAAATTTTGGATATCTGTGAGAATGTCGACGAATTGAAAGGTACCCTGGCGAAGGGTAGGGCGGAAGAGCTTTGCAGTATTGTAAAGTTCTTTAACAGAATTCGAGTGAGGGCCTGACCGGCGGATCCTCTTCTTGATGAAAAGAGGCGTGTACGACAGCGAGGCGAAGTCAAAGCCTCGGTAAAATCATAATAAAAAAATATGAAGATAATGTTGGTTAGTTTTTAAAATTCAATTAAACCCTACCTAATCCAAACCATAGTATTTGGTAGTCAAAAAATATTTGCTTATCCATAAAACATATAAAATGAGATAATTAAACCATACATCATTTTAGATACTTACCTATTTTATAGATAGAAGAATATTTTTTATCGATTATGGTTTGATTTAGCCATGGTTTAATGAATTGAACTTGATTAAAATGAACTAACCAACACCAACTGCTCCTAATATATATTCTGAATTCAACGAAAACAAACAAGTATGACTGAAAAAGTGTTCAATATTTTTGTCGGATCGCCCATACGCCATACTTAGCACAGAGGCCGTAACTGGCGTATTTAGATATTTTCATGTTTTTATGTATTTAGATTCTGCAGAGTTTTTATATACGATCGGTGAATAAATCCAAGCCGTAACTGCTATAGTTACAGGAAATATCAAGGAATTAAATAGCCGTATTTGTTAATGGAGAATTTACACGACCGTTTGTGGAGTTTCATGCATGCTGTAGCATCACTCTATATACTGTTCAATAAGTTTATGTAGCGTCTGGAAATTTCTTGGTTGCTGAGGTCCTCTATAATAGAAGATTTTTATATTGAATCAAATGCCTTTTCATAATCAATGAAACCAAGGTATAGTGGCAGTCTGTGTTCTTGATACCATTCTATAACTTCTTTGACGACTCGGATGTGGTCCATCGTGCTATGGCCTCTTCTGAACCCAGCTTGCTCTCTCGGTTGATTCTCATCTAGAGCAGTTTCTAGGCGATTGGAGAGTATTTTTGTAAAGACTGTAAGAATTGGCAATAAGCTGGTTGACCGATAATTTTTCAGGTTTTCCTGATTTCTCTTTTTATTGAGGATGATGATCGAGGCACTGTTTTACGCCTCTGGGACATTTTCTTCGCGCAGGCAGGTTGTGAACAGCCGTGCTAGCATTCGTTCATGGTCTGTCCGGCTCTCTTGAGAATGTTGATCGTAAGCCCATCTTCTCTTGAAGCTTTTCCATTTTTCATGCCTCTTATTGCATGCTCTACCTCGTAGGTAGTGACTTCAAGAAGACAGTTTTCATCATCATTGTTCCTCAGATGGTTTGAACTAGTCGCATTTTTTCTATTTTCGTCATTATAGAGCGAACTGTAGAATTCCACCACTATAAACTATCCTAGTTTCGCAAAACAGTAGTGCCGTCCTCCGCTTTTATTGCTGTGATTTGCCTTCTCCCTATCCCTAACCGTTGTTTGTTTTTGTTCAGACTTCTCCCTGCTTCCACAGTAGCCCGTATCAGCGTCATATTAAATCTACAGAGGTCTTTACGTATGTTTTTACGGAGAGTTTTGCATTTTGGGATTGTTTGATACTTGAATATGACTCTTTGTTACCCTTCGCTGTTTCATTAGATTTGACGTATTGGTTGAAAGCTTGTTTGTGGGTGCGGGCTCTGATGCGACTTTTTCTGGTTATTTTGCAGATTTTATTTTATGCGCGTTATGCTTTCTGCATTCGAGAGGGTGATAGGATCATTTTCAGCCTGGAAAGATGAAAGTCTATTTGTCAGTTCAGTCTGAAATTCGGCTTCAGCAGTTAGGATCTTTCGAGATCAGTGTTAAATCTTATCTTGCATCCTCACCATGCGATGGTCACTGCCTGTACTGAATCTGTTGAGTACAGTGCAGTCTTGAAAAATATCCTTTTTGTTGGTGAGAATGTAATCAATTTCACTGGTTCCTCCTGCTGGGCTCCTCCACGTCCATTTGCGAGGAGGCTTCTTTTTAAAGAAGGAGTTCATGACATGCAGGTTATTTCTCTCGGCAAACTCGACCAGAATGTCACCCCTTGTATCCCTCTGGCCGTATCCAAAGCGCCCAACAGCTATATCGTCGCGATGGTAGGAGCTGATCCGCGCATTAAAATCACCCATTATCCTTACCTCATTACCTTATGCCACACCTCTAGTGCATTCACTTGTAGTTTCTTTATAGCAGAGCACATGTCCACTGTGTAAATTGATGATAGCTTCATCTTTACGTCCGCTGAGTTTTTGCTGAAGTTCCTCAAGTTTGGCGTTGCTGGATAGTGTTCTGGCGTTATACGTGGCTATGGTTATCGGTAGGCAGCTGTTACCGTTGCTCCGGGGATTATTAGTACCCTCTGCCTTCTTTTGCTGATTGCTGCCATGATCAGTGCCAGGTTAGCCTCCGGAGAATAAGGGCCGAGATTTATTGTTGCTGATTTTCATCGGGAGGTTTTCGGACATAGCACACCACGCTGTCCAGACGGGTTGGTGTGCGGTTTTCTTTCTGCGTTTCCATTCCATAGCCAAAGGTCTCTCGTTTTTAGGCGCCAGAGATTCAACTTTTACCCTTCTCTGTCAGCTACGGATTGATTGCATTGTCTTGCCACATTGCCCGGGTGACGCCGCGGGGAAGCCAAAAATTGGATTTGTCGGTTCGTGAATTGGCAGCAACTCAACATTTCATAGAAGTAGGCTTATTGGCATCAGCATAGTTTATTGAGGCCAGAACTCGACCGTTTGTCACACCGGCAAGGTGATACCATTTAACCTAAACTATTCACCGCTACTCTTGAGGACTTATTTAGGAAACTTGATTGGGAGGAAAAAGGTGTTCCAATTAATGGGGAGCACCTCAGTCACCTGCGCTTTGCAGATGATATTGTAATACCTTCACAAGACCCGAAAGACTTCCAAGGTAGAATGCAAGAACTCGCGGATGTCAGTCAAACGGTTGGCCTAAAGTTACATAAACGTCTCAAAGACAAAAGTGATGAGGAACTGTTTTTCGGACCCTACGAATATCTGTACTAATGGCACCAAACTCGAGCAAGTCAGAAGCTACGTATATCTTGGACAGCAGGTGTCCATAGACGGAAGCGTGCACGATGAAATTGCTCGAAGAAAAAAGCTGGGATGGAGTGCTTTCGGACGTCTGAATAGTATCTTCAAGAGTGACCTACCGTTGTATCTTAAGTGTAGGGTGTTCGACCAATGTGTGCCACCCGTGCTCACGTATGGCTGCGAGACGTGGACCCTCAAAACGAGAAATGTTCAAAGGCTAAGAGGCACAAAACGGCCACAGAGTCGCCCTAAAAGCCGCTGGATTGACGAACTGGTAAATTTTGGTGGAAATACGTGGTAGCGAACGACAAAGGATCCAGAGAGTTGGAAAAAGCTTGGGGAGGCCTTCATCAGGCAGTGAATTGACCCCGGCTGATGCTGATGATGAAATAGCCGTATTCATAAAGTTTGAGAAAAAAAATCAATAAATATTGAGCGATTCGGTTGTAACTATCATTTACTTAAGGATATTAGCCGTATTTGACATAGATACGGCTAATAACCCTTAGTTTTTTGTACTTACGCCCGAAACGGTGTAGTATCGCTGTTGTTACGGCCATGATACCTTATTAATAATACTGTGTGTTGATACTGTTGATCGTTATTCCGCGATGGTTATTAGTAGCCGTATTCGATATTTGATAGTTCCAGTATAAGATTAGTGATTTTTTAACCGTGCATTTGGTGTGTTTTTGAAGATATTGCAGTCATAATAATATTATGAGTCAGGAATACTATTCCAGGTGTTAAAAATCATCATATTGTCATCCTTTTCCAGGTATGTATTTCAAAGCAGACTACTTGTGCTGTGAACCATTTTCATATTTGTTTTTCTCCAATATTTCCTTATCAGCACAGAGATAGAAAAAATAATCTAGAGCTCCATAATTCTTCATTTTTTAAATCCAGCAATTGCATTTCAAGCTTTGTCAACATTATTTAACTTTGTAACAGTTAATGTCAACATTAAAAGAGAAAAATAATTCTGTTACCGTAGCATTGATAGTTTCTTTTAACAAAGATTAACGTCACTTTGCTGTTTCTGAATTCATAAAACATGTTGGGAAAAGCTTCCCTCATATTTAAAATTGTTGTTTTTAAATAGCATATGTCAATATCAGAATTATTTTCTTGAGGATGTTTCAGCAGGCTAATCTTGCAGCGAAATCTTGAGCAAAAAGGGATAATTTGTTTTCGAATAAAATTACTTCTTCCTACATCAAAAATGTGTGTTTCCTTCCCTCCGCAGTTTACGATTAAGCTGATTTAGGTGACACGTAACGTTTACCACGAAATATTTTTTTTAGATCAACTGATTGTTCTTTATTTCTAGATATTTAACACCCTTCTAAAGGTGATATGCTTTAATTTCTGTTAATAAGGAAGCGAATCGTTTTAAAACGATAAACAATGTACCATATTAAACTGCAGAAGATCTGCGTACTCACTTTCTATTTCAACTAAAAAATCTTTAAATTGGCGATGATTAAGAGCTAAATTTGCAAATTTTTTCTGGAAATGTGTGCGCACAAAGCGCTTTTTGACAAATGATGCAATGGTAAGCAACTCGTGATTATTTTTTTCTCTCAAAATAATAACAAACCTTTATCCTACGCCGGCCATACATTTCGCTCTATCTGTTCAAATTGACACTATTTTATCAAGTGGAATACGATATTTTTCCATGCACTCAATTACAGCATTTTCAATATCCTCTCCACGTGTTTGACCCTTGAGTAGCGATAATCTTTAAAGTTCTTCTTTAAGACCTGTAGATAAAATTAATGGTTCAAATTTATGCTGTAACATTTATGTAACAAGACTCGTCAACTGCTATTAATAAAGCTGAAACTTATTTAAGATCTTCGACTTGCTGATTGGTTATATTCGAACAGTTTTTGACATTCTATCTATCACTTTTTCAGTCCGTTTCAGACATTTGTGGCAGCACCACACTCAAGGGGCCAAAGAGCCACATGCGGCTCACGAGCCGCGGTTTTCCGACCACTGGTCTACTCTATTTCTATATTTAGTACAATTATTTAAACAAAATTTTTATGTGCACTATTTAGTATTTATAGTAGATTTTAACAGGCTGCCTCCACTCTGCGCTACTGGTGTCAACCCACATTAGTCTACCCTATTTCTATTTAGAATAATTAAGTTAACAAAATTCAATATTCACTATTTATGGCGTATTTTAACAGCCTACCTCCACCCTTTGCTAATGGCGTCAACCCATATCAGTCTACTCTATTTATATTTAGAACAATTAGGTTAACAAAACTTAGTATGCACTATTTATGGCGTATTTTAACAGCCTACCTCCATTCTTTGCTACTGGTGTCAACCCACATCAGTCTACCGTATTTATATTTAGAAAAATTAGTAACAGTTATTAGTTCAACAAAAATTAATTTGTCCTATTTATGTCGGATTTTTACAGCCTATCTCCACCCTTAGCTACTGGTGTCAACCCACATCAGTCTACCGTATTCATATTAAGAGCAATTATTGGCTTAACAAAATTTAATGTGCGCTATTTATGGTGAATATTAACAGCCTACCACCACTCTTCGCTACTGGTGTCAACCCATATAAGTCTACATATTTACATTTAGAACAATTAGTTAAACAGAATTTAGTGTGCACTGTTTATGGTGGATTTTGACAGCCTACCTCCACCCATCGCTATTGGTGTGCACTATTAATGGTGGATTTTTACAGCCTACCTCCAACCTTCAATACACTACAACTAACAATTTGTTTAGGAAAAATTAATCTGCCCTATTAATGGCGGATAATAACAGCCTACCTCCACCCTTCGCTACTGGCGTTAACCCATATCAGTCGACCCTTTTTATATTTATAACAATTAGTTTAACAGAATTTAGTGTGCACTGTTTATGGTAGATTTTGACAGCCTACCTACGCCCATCGCTACTGGTGTGCACTATTTATGGTAGATTTTAACAGCCTACCTCCAACCTTCGCTACACTACAACTAATAATTAGTTTAGAAAAAATTAATGTGCGCTATTTATGGCGGATATTAACAGCCTACATCCACCCTTCGCTAATGGTGTCAACCCATATCAGTCTACCGTATTCATATTTAGAAAGGTTATTAGTTTAACAGAATTTAGTGTGCACTGTTTGTGGTGGATTTTGACAGCCTACCTCCACTCATCGCTACTGGTGTGCACTATTTATGGTGGATTTTAACAGCCTACCTCCAACCTTCGCTACACTACAACTAACAATTTGTTTAGGAAAAATTAATATGCGTTATTAATGGCGGATATTAACAGCCTACCTCCACCCTTCGCTACTGGCGTTAACCCATATCAGTTGACCCTATTTATATTTAGAACAATTAGTTTAACAGAATTTAGTGTGCACTGTTTATGGTGGATTTTGACAGCCTACCTCCACCCATCGCTACTGGTGTGCACTATTAATGGTGAATTTTAACAGCCTACCTCCAACCTTCACTACACTACAACTAACAATTTGTTTAGGAAAAATTAATATGCGCTATTTATGGCGGATATTAACAGCCTACCTCCACCCTTCGCTACTGGTGTCAACACATATCAGTCGACCCTATTTATATTTAGAACAATTAGTTTAACGGAATTTAGTGTGCACTGTTTGTGGTGGATTTTGACAGCCTACCTCCACCCATCGCTACTAGTGTGCACTATTTATGGTGGATTTTAACAGCCTGATTCCAACCTTCGCTACACTACAACTAACAATTTGTTTAGGAAAAATAAATATGCGCTATTTATGGCGGATATTAACGGCCTACCTCCACCCTTCGCTACTGTCCACCCATATCAATCCACCCTATTCACATTTAAAACAAATTGTTTAACAGAATTTAGTGTGCACTATTTATGGTGGATCAAAATTTGCGCATATTGATTCATGAGATACACACCTACAAATTAACACATCGGCATTTATTGCAATATCAACTAAAGATTAGTCACGTATGTATTTTTTTTCAAATCGCCTTCCACTACTTAACAATTAGGTAGGTACCATCAATTTCTGATTAGCAAAGTTCATATTATTATTACTGCATTCCTTCAGTCGTCGCAATCAAAGTGTCTAGTTACCAATGTATTTTGTTGTTGTCTACCTACTACAGACACATTCCATTCTGGATCATCTTTAGTTTGGTTTTGTGAGAATATAAATGGAGCCACAAAATGGCAACCTTCCTACCAGATACATAATAAATATATTCATTTCTGGATCATCTTTAGTTTGGTTTTGTGAGAATATAAATAGAGCCACAAAACGGTAACCTTCTTACCAGATACATTATAAATATATTCATTTCTGGATCATCTTAAGTTTGGTTTTGTGAGAATATAAATGGAGCCACAAAATGGCAACCTTCCTACTAGATACATAATATATATTAACTTCTGGACCAACTTTAGTTCAGCTTTGAGAATATAAATAGAGCAACAAAATGGCAACCTTTGTTAGAAAAATGGCCGTTTCTAGAACAATTTGAGCATATTTTTATGACGAGTACATCGACTGGAGTTAGTGCCAAACTGGCAACCTAGGAAACTATTGAAGTCGTTGAACGAGAAGTTGTTTGTTGATCGTGTAAGAAGTTAGAGGAGGTGTTGATCCACCTTTAAAGCCATTTATCTTCGTTGGAATAGAATACGTCTGCGCGAATTGACAACATCGCTTCAATAGTTTCCTAGGTTGCCAGTTTGGCACTAACTCCAGTCGATGTACTCGTCATAAAAATATGCTCAAATTGTTCTAGAAACGGCCATTTTTCTAACAAAGGTTGCCATTTTGTTGCTCTATTTATATTCTCAAAGCTGAACTAAAGTTGGTCCAGAAGTTAATATATATTATGTATCTAGTAGGAAGGTTGCCATTTTGTGGCTCCATTTATATTCTCACAAAACCAAACTAAATATGATCCAGAAATGAATATATTTATAATGTATCTGGTAAGAAGGTTACCATTTTGTGGCTCTATTTATATTCTCACAAAACCAAACTAAAGATGATCCAGAAATGAATATATTTATTATGTATCTGGTAGGAAGGTTGCCATTTTGTGGCTCCATTTATATTCTCACAAAACCAAACTAAAGATGATCCAGAATGGAATGTGTCTGTAGTAGGTAGACAACAACAAAATACATTGGTAACTAGACACTTTGATTGCGACGACTGAAGGAATGCAGTAATAATAATATGAACTTTGCTAATCAGAAATTGATGGTACCTACCTAATTGTTAAGTAGTGGAAGGCGATTTGAAAAAAATACATGCGTGACTAATCTTTAGTTGATATTGCAATAAATGCCGATGTGTTAATTTGTAGGTGTGTATCTCATGAATCAATATGCGCAAATTATGATCCACCATAAATAGTGCACACTAAATTCTGTTAAACAAATTGTTTTAAATGTGAATAAGGTAGATTGATATGGGTGGACAGTAGCGAAGGGTGGAGGTAGGCTGTTAATATCCGCCATAAATAGCGCATATTAATGTTTCCTAAACAAAATGTTAGTTATAGTGTAGCGAAGGTTGAAGGTAGGCTGTTAAAATCCACCATAAATAGTGCACACCAGTAGCGATGGGTGAAGGTAGGCTGTCAAAATCCACCATAAACAGTGCACACTAAATTCTGTTAAAGAAATTGTTCTAAATATAAATAGGGTCGACTGATATGGGTTGACGCCAGTAGCGAGGAGTGGAGGTAGGCTGTTAATATCTGCCATAAATAGCGCACATTAATTTTTACTAAACTAATTGTTAGTTGTAGTGTAGCGATGGTTGGAGATAGGCTGTTAAAACCCACCATAAATAGTGCACACCAGTAGCGATGGGTGGAGGAAGGCTGTCAAAATCCACCACAAACATTGCACACTAAATTCTCTTAAGCTAATTGTTCTAAATATAAATAGGGTCGACTGATACGGGTTGACACCAGTAGCGAGGAGTGGAGATAGGTTGTTAATATCCACCATAAATAGCGCAAAATAAGTTTTGTTAAACCATTTGTCCTAAATATGAATACGGTAGACTGATATGGGTTGACACCATTAGCGAAGGGTGGAGGTAGGCTGTTAATACCCGCCATAAATAGCGCACATTATTTTTCCTAAACCAATTGTTAGTTGTAGTGTAGCGAAGGTTGAAGGTAGGCTGCTAAAATCCACCATAAATAGTGCACACCAGTAGCGATGGGTGGAGGTAGGCTGTCAAAATCCATCATAAATAGCACACATTAAATGTTTTTAAATCAACATTTGCTCTAAATATGAATACGGTAAACTGACATGGGTTGACACCATTAGCGAAAGGTGGAGGTAGGCTGATAAAATACACCATAAATATTGCACACCAATAGCAATGGGTGGAGGTAGGCTGTCAAAATCCACCATAAACAGTACACTAAATTCTGTTAAACTAATTGTTCTAAATGTAAATAGGGTAGACTTATATGGGTTGACACCAGTAGCGAAGAGTGGAGGTAGACTGTTGATATCCGCCATAAATAGCGCACATTAATTCTTCTTAAACTAATTGTTAGTTGTAGTGTAGCGAAGGTTGGATGTAGGCTGTAAAAATCCACCACAAATAGTGCACACCAATAGCAATGGGTGGAGGCAGGCTGTTAAAATCCGACATAAATAGTGGACACTAAGCTTTGCCAGCCATACGAAAGACTTTGTTTCCATTAATTGTCAGATAGTGATAGTTAGTTTTAAAAAAAATAATTAAACCCTGCGTAAACCAAGCCAAATAATATTTGATTGTAGTTTAATTTGTAAACCTTAAACAGACTACAATATTCGACGAGGCGGGTGATAGCCAAAAACGCAGTCCAAGTGTCACTTCAGCATTCCTAATCTATTTAAAAATACTCCCTCGCATTCGGACTAAAACTCCGTATATTGGACTTCCGCACTTTTGCAACAATCTTTTTGCTATAGCTCAAAGCAAAAATGACTTAAAATGGACATCCACTCTTTCAGGTCTAATGTATAAATTGGTCTACCGTAGTTTAAGAAGTATGTATTTCGAAAACTATGTGACATTGGACTCCCAAAATTTCAGCATTAAAAGAACGTGAATACACATTTAAATCTGCAATTTACCTAAAAACTATAAAAATTTTACTTCCGCACTTTCAACACTAATATTGAAAAAAAAATATTATTTATCACATGGTTATTGACTGATTTTTGTTTTGCGTATTTCAGGTTTTCATTTTAGACAAAGCCTAATTCTGAAAAATGTTTTTTTTTAAATTTATATAGGTATCGCTTAAACTTTATAGTGGTTTTGTAAGCGGACATCAAAATCTATTCATAGCTAGCTCAATTGATACTAATATAGTAAAGGATAACCCGGTCAATGATTTCGGGCTCATTGCAGAGGCCATTATCATGCATTATCTACAACGAGCCCTAAACGTCGAGGAAAGAAGGAAGAAGTACACACGGTGGAAACCCAAAAATCTATTACGATAAAAAACAACCATGAAAGTCTCAAAAATTAATGATGAGAATAATTTACAGTTTATCAATTATTAGAACCTTCTTAACTGTATCCATTTCTCGAATAACAATTAATTATAATTATTTACACTATTTCCAAAATACTTTTAAATTATGTCTATATATTAAACCCAAAAGCATTTTATTTGTACAAGTTTAAAGCCAAAACCCTTATGTATAGCATTTTTTATTAGCTAGGATCATTATTTTCCTCAATCCATAGTTCAAAGCCATTCACAGCGTGCGGGTGGGTGACTTAGTATAGTCAGACATAGGTATTTACTTATAAATATTATCAATTCAAAATACCAATATAGTATACACAAGGAATTGTAAATATAATGTAATTACTATTTATTTACAATATAATATATTAGTGTTTTAATTTCGGTTAACCTACAATATTCATGTCGAATAATTATACGTTATTGTACCTACTTATGATGATGAAATTATATTTTTTAATCAATATAGAATACACACAAGGTTTTTTATTATAGAAATAACATTATTTTGAAAAATCTTAGAAACATACACGTTAGAAAAAACGGCAAGAAATCTGCAATTCGGTCGGGAAATCCACGTCAGTTATCACAGTTATCACGGTGAACTCCCGTACACGCGTTTTATAATTAGAATAATATACTTAGGCAGGTAGGTACATGATTATTATTCTAACTCGAAATATGACGCCGTATCAAGGCGCTGAAACATCCTCGCCGAACTTCAAAACCAATGATAATGATTTAATGATACTTTGAGCAATAATGAAAAATAATGAGGTGAGTAATTTTATTCATTAATTAAATTAAATACTTATTGTTATTTATTTTAAACAATATCTAAAACACGCTTATTCACCAGACTGTCAATGAAACACACGATCCCTCCACTTAAGAAGTATATACCTAGCAGTGGCGAAGGTTAGAGGTAGGCTGTTAAGATCCGCCATAAATGGTGCAGACTAAACTTTGTCAGTCATACGTATTTGTATTCATTGATTAAAATACGACTAAAATTTACAGATAGTGTTGGTTAAGTTGTTTTTAAAGTTCAATTATACCCTGCGAAAACCAAGCCATAATAGAGAATAGTCAAAAAATACTCGTCTATCTATAAAATATCTAAAATCATGCAATTGAAATCATAAATAACTTTTAATATTTAATGATAGAATAATATTTTTTTCTATTATAGGTTGGTTTAGGCGGAGCTTAATAAATTTAAAAAAATGAATCAACAATATCTGTTATATGTATTCTTAATCCAACGAAAACAAATAAGTATGAATGAAAAAATGTGCATAATTTTTTCGTATCACCCAAAGTATACTAAAGCTTTTATTTTGTTAACAGTCAATGCATGGTAAAACTGCATTGTATTGTTGTTTTTAAAAAAAATTGTAGTACTTATTCCACTTTAATAAATAAATTTGGACCGGTTAATATCCGCCATAAATAGGACATATTAATTTTTGATAAACCATTTGTTCTAAATATGAATACGGTAGACTGATTTAGGTTGACACCAGTAGCGAAGAATGGAGGTAGGCTGTTAAAATACGCCATAATTAGTGCATACTAAGTTTTGTTAACCTAATTGTTCTAAATATAAATAGGGTAGACTGATATGGGTTGACGCCAGTAGCGAAGGGTAGAGGTAGGCTGTTAAAATACGCCATAAATAGTGCATATTGAATTTTGTTAACCTAATTGTTCTAAATAGAAATAGGGTAGACTGATGTGGGCTGACACCAGTAGCGAAGGGTGGCGGTAGGCTGTAAAAATACGCCATAAATAGTGCATATTGAATTTTGTTAACCTAATTGTTTTAAATATAAATAGGGTAGACTGATATGGGTTGACGCCAGTAGCGAAGGGTAGAGGTAGGCTGTTAAAATACGCCATAAATAGTGCATATTGAATTTTGTTAACCTAATTGTTCTAAATAGACATAGGGTAGACTGATGTGGGCTGACACCAGTAGCGAAGGGTGGCGGTAGGCTGTAAAAATACGCCATAAATAGTGCATATTGAATTTTGTTAACCTAATTGTTTTAAATAGAAATAGGGTAGACTGATGTGGGTTGACACCAGTAGCGATGAGTAGAGGTAGCCTGTTAAAATCCACCATAAATAGTGCACATACAATTTTGTTAAAATAACTGTACTAAATATAAATATAAGGTAGACCAGTGGTCGGCAAACCGCGGCTCGCGAGCTGCATGTGGGTCTTTGGCCCCTTGAGTGTGGTGCTGCCTTAAATTTCCACGTACGGACTGAAACAGTGAGAGATAGAATGTCATAATCTCTTCGAATATAACCAACCAGCAAATCAAAGATCTTAAATAAGTTTCAGCTTTATTAATAGCAGTTGACGAGTCTTGTTACATAAAGGATACAGCACAAATTTGAACCATAATTTTATCTACAGATCTTAAAGAAGAACTTTAAAGATTATTGCCACTCAAGGATCAAATACGTGGAGAGGATATTGAAAATGCTGTAATTGAGTGCATGGAAAAATATCATATTCCACTTGATAAAATTGTGTCAATTTGAACAGATATAGCGAAATGGCCGGCGTAGAAAAAAGGTTTGTTATTATTTTGAAAGAAAAAAATAATCACGAGTTGCTTACCATTGCATCATTCGTCAAGAAGCGCTTTGTGCGCACACATTTCCAGAAGAAATTTGCAAAGTTAGCTCTTAATCATCGCCAATTTCAAGATTTTTTAGTTGAAATGGAGAGTGAGTACGCAGATCTTCTGCTGCATAATATGGTACACTGTTTATTGTTTTAAAACGATTCACTACCTTATTAACAGAAATTAAAGCATTTCTCCTTTAGAAGGGTGTTCAATATCTAGAAATAACGGACAATCAGTTGATCCAAAAAAATTATTTCGTGGTAGACGTTACGTCTCAACTAAATCAGCTTAATCGTAAACTGCAGGGTGAAGGAAACACACATTTTTTGATGTAGGAAGTAGTTATTTCATTCGAAAACAAATTATCCCTTTTTGCTCAAGATTTCGAAAGAGAATCTTCGATTCACTTTCTAAGCCTGCTAAAACATCGCCAAGAAAATAATTCTGATATTGACATAACATGCTATTTAAAAACAACAATTTTAAATATGAGAGAAGCTTTTCTCAACAGGTTTCAGGAATTCAGAAACAGCAAAATGACGAGAGTCTTTGTTAAAAGAACCTATCAATGCTACGATAACAGAATTATTTTTCTCTCTCTTTAATGTTGACATTAGAAAGTTTGAAATGCAATTGCTGGATTTAAAAAAATGAAGAATTATGAAGCTCTAAATTTGAACGTCTCTGTGGTGATATGGAAATATTGGAGAAAAACAAATATGAAAATGGTTCACAGCACAAGTAGTCTGCTTTGAAATACATACCTGGAAAAGGAAGACAATATGATGATTTTTAATACCTGGAATAGTATTCCTGACTCACAATATTATTATGACTGCAATATCCTCAAAAACACACCAAATGCACGGTTATAAAATCACTAATCTTATACTGGAACTGTCAAATATCGAATACGGCTACTAATAACCGTCGCGGAATAACGATCAACAGTATAGATACACAGTATTATTACTAAGGTATTATGGCCGTAACAACAGCGATACTACGCCGTTTCGGGTTTTCGGGTTTCGGGTTTCGGGTTTTCGTTTTACTACGAAAAAATAAGGGATATTAGCCGTATCTATGTCAGATACGGCTAATATCCTTTAGTAAATGATAGTTACAACCGAATCGCTTAATCTTTATTGAGTTTTTTCTCAAACTTTGTAAATACGGCTATTTCATCATCATCATCAGCCGGGGTCAATCCACTGCTGGATGGAGGCCTCCCTAAGCTTCTTTCAACTCTCTCGGTCCTGTGTCGTTTGCTGCCACGTATTTCCGCCGAACTTTACCAGTTCATTAATCCAGCGGCTTTTAGGGCGACCCTGTGGCCGGTTCGTGCCCCTTGGGTACCACTGGATGACGCTATTTGTCCAGCGGCCGTTCTTTCGGCGAGCAATGTGCCCCGTCCATCTCCATTTCAGCTCCAATGCAGTCAATCCATAGCTGACAGAGAAGGGCGAAAGGCGATCTCTGGCGCCTAAAAACGAGAAACCTTTGGCTATGGAATGGAAACCCCGACAGAAAACCGCACACCAACCCGTTCGGACAGCGTGGTGTGTTATGTCCGAAAACCCCCCGATGAAAACCAACAACAATAAATCTCGGCCCTTATTCTCCGGATACCAACCTGACACTGATCACGGCAGCAATCAGCAAAGGAAGGCAGAGGGTGCTAATAATCCCCGGAGCAACGGCAACGGCTGCCTACCGATGACCATAGCCACGCATAACGCCAGAACACTATCCAGCAACGCCAAACTTGAGGAACTTCAGCAAGAACTCAGCGGAATCCACTGGGACGTCGTCGGCCTCAGCGAAGTCCGACGTAAAGATGAAGCTATCATCAACTTACACAGCGGACATGTGCTCTGCTATAAAGGAACTACAAGTGGACGCACTAGCGGTGTCGGATTTATTATTCATAAAGCATGGAAAAACCGCATAGTGGAATTCGACTGTTTATCTAATAGGGTGGCAAGTCTGATCATCCAAATCAATAGCAGATACCAACTTCGTCTAATACAAGTGTATGCTCCTACACAAGGCTACCCCGATGAAGATGTGGAGGACCTTTACGAAGGCATAGATAAATTAAAAAACAAGCGTAATTGCCACTATAACATCATAATGGGTGACTTTAATGCGCGGATCGGCTCCTACTATCGCGACGATATAGCTGTCGGGCGCTTTGGATGCGGCCAGAGGGACACAAAGGACGACATGCTGGTCGAGTTTACCGAAAGAAATAACCTGCATGTCATGAACTCCTTCTTCAAAAAGAAGCCTCCTCGTAAATGGACGTAAAGGAGCCCAGCAGGAGGAACCAGTGACATTGATTACATTCTCACCAATAAAAAGGATATTTTTCAAGACTGCACCGTACTCAACAGATTCAATACAGGCAGTGACCATCGCATGGTGAGATGCAAGATAAGATTTAACACTGATCTCGAAAGATCCAAACTGCTGAAGAAGCCCAAGGGTATTATACACTTGAGAAGCTAAGCCGAATTTGAGACTGAACTGACAAATAGACTTACATCTTTCCAGGCTTAAAATGATCCTATCTCCCTCTCGAATGCAGAAAACATAACGCGCATAATACTAAAATCTTCAAAACAACCAGACAAAGTCGCATCAGAGCCCGCACCCTCAAATAAGCTTTCAACCGATACGTCAAATCTAATGAAACAGCGAAGGGTAACAAAGAGTCATATTCAAGTATCAAACGATCCCGAATACTCTACTCTTTGCAAAACTCTCCGTAAAAACATACGTGAAGACCTCCGTAGATTTAATATGACGCTGATACAGGCTACTGTGAAAGCAGGGAGAAGTCTGAACAAAAACAAACAACGGTTAGGGATAGGGAGAAGACAAATCACAGCACTAAAAGTGGAGAACGGGACTACTGTTTTGCGAAACTGGGATAGTTTATTGAACAGAGTGGTGGAATTCTACAGTTCGCTCTATAATGACGAAAATGGAAAAAATTCGACTAGTTCAAACCATCTGAGGAACGATGATGACAAAAACTGTCTTCTTGAAGTCACTTCCTACGAGGTAGAGCATGCAATAAGAGGCATGAAAAATGGAAAAGCTCCAGGAGAAGATGGGCTTACGATCAACATTCTCAAGAGAGCCGGACAGACCGTGAACGAAGTGCTAGCACGACTGTTCACAACCTGCCTGCGCAAAAAAAATGTCCCAGAGGCGTGGAAAAGTGCCTCGATCATCATCCTCTATAAAAAGAGAGATCAGGAAGACCTGAAAATTTATCAGTTAATCAGCTTATTGCCAATTCTGTACAAAGTTTTTACAAAAATACCCTCCAACCGCCTAGAAACTGCTCTAGATGAGAATCAACCGAGAGAGCAAGCTGGGTTCAGAAGAGGCTATAGCTCAATGGACCACATCCAAGTCGTCTAAGAAGTTATAGAACGGTATCAAGAATACAGACTGCCACTATACCTTGGTTTCATTGATTATGAGAAGGCATTTGATTCAATAAAAAAATCTTCTATTATAGACGCTCTTAGCAACCAAGGAACTTACAGACGCTACATAAACATATTTTATCACTATAAACAGTGATGAAATAGCATGCGTGAAACTCCACAAACGGTCATGTCATGTTAATTATCCATTAACAAATACGGCTATTTAATTCCTTGATATTTCCTGTAACTATAGCTGTTACGGCTTGGATTTATTTACCGATCGTATACAAAAACTCTGCAGAATCCAAATACATAAAAACATGAAAATACCTAAATACGTCAGTTACGGCATCTGTGCTAAGTACGGCGTATGGGCGATCCGACAAAAATATTGCACACTTTTTCAGTCATACTTGTTTATTTTCGTTGAATTCAGAATACATATTAGGAGCAGTTGGTGTTGGTTAGTTCACTTTAATCACGTTCAATTCATTAAACCATGGCTAAATCAAACCATAATCGATAAAAAATATTTTTCTATTTATAAAATAGATAAGTATCTAAAATGATGTATGGTTTAATTATCTCATTTTATATGTTTTATGGATAAGCGAATATTTTTTTACTATTACCTACTATGGCTTGGATTAGGTAGGGTTTAATTGAATTTTAAAAACTAACCAACACTATCTACACATTTTTTTATTATGATTCTACCGAGGTTTTGACTTCGACTCGCTGTCATATCGCCTCTTTTCATCAAGAAGAGGATCCACCAGTCAGGCCCTCACTCGAATTCTGTTAAAGAACTTTACAATACTGCAAAGCTCTTCCGCCCTACCCTTCGCCAGGGTACCTTTCAATTCGTCGACATTCTCAAAGATATCCACAATTCACAGTTGTACTCTTTGTCGTTCATATTTCGGGCACTGTACTACTATAATATATGTACAATGTCCTCTAAAACATCACATTCATATTCGCGCAGAGCTGCGAATCGCTTCTTTCCATGATGACATCAAATCTTTTACCCATTTTGTGTCCTGCTCTTAATAAGTATCAGCTTAAGCTCATTTCTCTTCAAACGAGACTCTACACTCAGGGCAACTGTTGTGGGGATGGTAGAATGGGCTTACTCTATTTCCACTTTTCTAGTGATGCCCTAGAAAATCTATCTACTTGCTTTTTAAGACATTTTCATTTCATTTTCATTTCATTAAGAAAGACATTTTCTTTATGGCCTCATTCCAGTCTAGGTATTCTGGTACCGACATCGTGGTGATGACATCCTTGATTGGCCACGTTCCTTTGCCAGATCATTCGCTCTTTCATTACCCTCAATACCCATGTGCGATAAGATCCATTGAAGGCATTGGTATTCGCCTCTATGTTTATTGGCCTCAATCTGGTCAAGGATGTGGTATGCTATGCTTTTACAGTTATGTGAGCGAGTAGCTGCGGTAAGGTGTTGTAAAGCACTTTTGGAGTCTGTTAATATGACAGCGGGTTGCGCAGAGAAACCACCGATTAATGCATATTTTATTGCCTCGCTTATCGCGATCAGCTCCGCAGTCATTATCGGTATTGCTGAGGTTAGCTTCCCGCTGTTGTTTATACCTACTTCTGGTATCACGAGAGCTGCTCCTGCACTATTCTCATTTATGAACCCATCTGTATAGAGGTGGATCCATCTTACGTACCTCTCTATCAGCGTTTTTTCGATGAACTCTTTTGATTTAGCGGATGACTTGCTCCATTTTGGTTTGTCGATTCCTTTGATATCCAATTCTATAACAGAGCTGAGGTCGTACGTACAGCTGGCTTACTCAGCGAATACATACTTAGGCATTTTGTTTTTAAAACGTTTCTACTTTCTGTAGCTTGACGGATTTCTACCAGTAGTGGGAGTTTTTGTTTCTCATAGTATGTATTGATTCAATGAGTTCGTATAGGAGTTTCACCTTTGCCAATATGGAGTTATCCATTATAGATTTCCACTTCCATGTCTTTGTAGCCAGTGCCCATTTCCTGACATTTATTGGAGGAACACTGACTTTCGCTTTTACTACGTGAATGGTTGTTGTTCTGATAAATCCTCCACATATTCTTAATGTTTTAGACTGGAAACGATATAGTCTCACCGAATTAGTTGCGCCAGCGGATAACTTTTCGCTGCAGACCTTTTAATTAATATTTAATTACCGCATTTAAATAACATGCTAATTATATCTGATGGCCACCTGATGGGCAACGCACCAGTTGCGTTGGACGCAGCGAATGGGATAACAAAATGTAATGTGGACTATTAATGGTAGATTTCAACAGCCTACCTCAACCCTTTGCTACTGGTGTCAACCCACATCAGTCTACCCTATTTATATTTAAAACAATTATTAGTTAACCAAATTTAGTGTGCAAAATTTATGCCGGATTTTAACAGCCTACCTCCACCCTTCGGCACTGGTGTCAACCCAGATTAGTCTACACTATTCATAAGTTTAGTTTAACAAAATTTAGTGTGCACTATTTATGGGGTATTTTAACAGCCTACTTCCACTCTTCGCTACTGGTGTCAATCCACATCAGTCTACCCTATTTATATTTAGAACAATTATTAGTTAACAAAATTTAGTGTGCACTATTTGTGGCTAATTTTAACAGCCCACTTCCACCATTCGCTACTGGTGTCAACCTACATCAGTCTACTTTATTTATATTTGGAACAATTATTAGTTAATATAATAATATGTCCTACTTAAGTCGGATTTTTACAGCCTTTCTCCACCCTTCGCTACTGGTGTCAACCCACATCAGCCTTTCCTATTTATATTTAGAACAATTACTAGTTAACAAAATTTAGTGTGCACTATTTGTGGCTAATTTTAACAGCCTACTTCCACCATTCGCCACTGGTGTCAACCTACATCAGTCTACTTTATTTATATTTAGAACAATTATTAGTTAATATAATA
The DNA here is from genome assembly GCF_057557595.1 of Rhyacophila brunnea. Lineage (NCBI taxonomy): Eukaryota > Metazoa > Arthropoda > Insecta > Trichoptera > Rhyacophilidae > Rhyacophila > Rhyacophila brunnea. The sequence continues at coordinate 30,104,013 of NW_028233350.1, forward strand.
TGTCCCACTTAAGTCGGATTTTTACAGCCTACCTCCACCCTTCGCTACTGGTGTCAACCCACATCAGCCTTTCCTATTTATATTTAGAACAATTACTAGTTAACAAAATTTAGTGTGCACTATTTGTGGCTAATTTTAACAGCCTACTTCCACCATTCGCCACTGGTGTCAACCTACATCAGTCTACTTTATTTATATTTAGAACAATTATTAGTTAATATAATATGTCCCACTTAAGTCGGATTTTTACAGCCTACCTCCACCCTTCGCTACTGGTGTCAACCCACATCAGCCTTTCCTATTTATATTTAGAACAATTACTATTTAACAAAATATAATGTGCACAATTTATGGCGGATTTTAACAGCCTACATCCACCCTTCGCTACTGGTGTCAACCCAGATCAGCCTTTCTTATTTATATTTAGAACAATTACTAGTTAACAAAATTTAGTGTGCACTATTTATGGCGGATTTTAATAGCCTACATCCACCCTTCGCTACTGGTGTCAACTCACATCAGTTTACCCTATTTATATTTAGAACAATTATTAGTTAACAAAATTTAGTGTGCACTATTTATGGCGGATTTTAACAGCCTACCTTCACCCTTCGCTACTGGTGTCAACCCAAATCAGTTAACCCTAATTATATTTGGAACAATTACTAGTTAACAAAATTTAGTGTGCACTATTTGTGGCTAATTTTAACAACCTACTTCCACCATTCGCTACTGATGTCAACCTACATCAGTCTACTTTATTTATATTTAGAACAATTATTAGTTAATATAATAATATGTCCTACTCATGTAGGATTTTTACAGCCTACCTCCACCCTTCGCTACTGGTGTCAACTCACATCAGTCTTTCCTATTTATATTTAGAACAATTACTAGTTAACAAAAGTTAGTGTGCACTATTTATGGCGGATTTTAACAGCCTACATCCACCCTTCGCTACTGGTGTCAACTCACATCAGTTTACCCCATTTATATTTGGAACAATTACTAGTTTACAAAATTTAGTGTGCACTATTTGTGGCTAATTTTAACAGCCTACTTCCACCATTCGCTACTGATGTCAACCTACATCAGTCTACTTTATTTATATTTAGATCAATTATTAGTCAATATAATAATATTATGTCCTACTCATGTAGGATTTTTACAGCCTACCCCCACCCTTCGCTACTGGTGTCAAGCCACATCAGCCTTTCCTATTTATATTTAGAACAATTACTAGTTAACAAAAGTTAGTGTGCACTATTTATGGCGGATTTTAACAGCCTACATCCACCCTTCGCTACTGGTGTCAACTCACATCAGTTAACCCTATTTATATTTAGAACAATTATTAGTTAACAAAGTTTTGAGTGCACTATTTATGGCTGATTTTAACAGCCTACCTTCACCCTTCGTTACTGGTGTCAACTCAAATCAGTCTACTCTATTTATATTTAAAACAAGTAATTTAACAAAATTATAGTGTGCAATCTTTATGGGGGATTTTAACAGCCTACCTCGACCCATTGCTACCGGTGTGCACTATTTATGGTGGATTTTAACAGCCTACCTCCACTCTTCGCTACTGGTGTCAATCCACATCAGTCTACTCTATTTATATTTGGAACAATTATTAGTTAACAAAATTTAGTGTGCACTATTTGTGGCTAATTTTAACAGCCTACTTCCACCATTCGCTACTGGTGTCAACCTACATCAGTCTACATTATTTATATTTAGAACAATTATTAGTTAATATAATAATATGTCCTACTTAAGTCGGATTTTTACAGCCTACCTCCACCTTTCGCTACTGGTGTCAACCTACATCAGCCTTTCCTATTTATATTTAGAACAATTACTAGTTAACAAAATTTAGTGTAGACTATTTATGGAGGATTTTAACAGCCTACCTCCACCCTTCACTTCTGGTGTCAACTCACATTTTGTATACCCTATTTATTATGTAAGTACTACAATTATTTTTACAAAATTATCAAGTAATCGGTATATTTTTTAAACTTTTAAGGGGCCGTCCATATACGACGTCACGTGATTTTAGCTATTTTAGCACCCCTTCCCTATTGTCACAACCTTTACCATCCTGTCTTTATTATGTCCTCCCCGCCCTCTTCGTCAGAAATCATCACATTTTAATAAATTAGACCCCTCCTAGAGCGTGACGTCATATATGGATGACCCCTAATAGAATAAATCTCAGCGAAGATTCTCTTGAAGATTGCAATCGCAAATATCTATTTATTAGTTGTGCGGTTGTATTGATTTCATTAGAGTGCAAATCATTAAAAATGTCCTTGAACGAATAATTTAGGAGTAAACAAATGCGTCACATGCATTCAAACCAATGCCGAACAAGAAGCCCTCTGATTGGTTCATTCAAATTGGATCAACAGAAGCTAAAAGAGTAAAATGTATATGGGAGGGTAAAATGGGCGTGGCTTCTATTAATAGATCGATACTTTTGTTGCTCCAAATGGATCAATTTCGTATGTCATCTTTGGCAATGGAGCAACAAATCAGGGTAGATCAACAAATAAAAAATGTTCAACAAATACCTGGCGCACCGTCGCGTAAGATCAACTTAGATCGAGAAGAGATATCTATATATATATATATACCAGTGACGAAGAGTGGATTTTGCGAATAGAATTAAAAAAATCAATAGTGTTAGTAAATTTTCGAAATTCAACTAAATCATAGATAATAGATGTGAAATTTAAATTTTATTTTTAAAAATTTCTCATTTATTTTGTTAACTGACAATTCGTGGTAGAACTGCATTGTATTGTTGTTTAATTTAGAAAAACGCTTTTTTTGTAGTAATTATTCCACTTTTAATCATTCAGTTGAAAATGTCCCTCGAGGTGGACGAAACAGGTCCTAATTTATTGATTAAAAGTGGAATAAGTACTGCAAAAAATGCGTTTTTCTAAATTAAACAATAAAAATATCTCAAATTAAATATGATTTAGCGACGTAGAAAAAATATTTTTAAAATGGATTTATTTTGAAATATTTTCTTGAAAGCTGAATGAAAAACCTACAACACTGGTGCATTTTTTTGATCTGTTATGACAATTTTCCGATATAAGTTACGATAGTCTATACAAGAACACGATATATTAAATTTATGGGCGGTTTATTACAGCCTTTCAACGCTCGTCTATTAGTGGTAAATATACGATGCAGCGCATTTATAGTTAAATATGTTAATCTATCTGAAGGCCAATTCTTGAATGAAGCAGTATTACCGGTTGCACAACCTAAGCGCAAACCTACTACAACGAAGTATATCAAAAGTCGACCGGTGGTGTCGAGTACAGTATGCAATTTAACTATACACGCTTTGCCGCTAGAGGCGTTAGTAACTCTCCATTTGACTTTGACATATTATTAAACGTCAAAAATTTGTACGTAGTGAGCAGGCTGTTATTCTATTTTTTCTATCTTATACACAACTATTACCGCTGAAAGTATTAGTTTGTGTTTAAACTCTCACTTAAATATTTATTGTGATTTTGTAATACAGAAACACACATGTTTGTTTGAAATTCCGTGTTGTAATATTGTTATATTGGAGACGTAACTAGCTTGTTTAAAGATTAATTGGCTACGTACTTCAACAATTCACAAACGGTTCGTTTTGGCATGTTTACTTTCTATCTTACTCTAACTCATAGATATAAGGTATAAGCATGCTGAATGCTTTCTCACTCGCACGAATGCATTTCGTTCGAAGCTTTATACACACAATATCTCCTGTAAAACTAAAAATTTTACGTGATTCATTAATGCTTCATTAAAGCGGTGTTTTCAACTGCTTTATTCAAGAATTGGACTCCAGGGATCACGCATTACTCCTCAAAATGACATCAGCCAAGAAATTAGTGGAAGAATAATTAATTATTTATATAGAAAATAAATCCTACTGCAGTTCGAAAAACCCTATATTAGCATGTGTCGGAATGCTGGGCTTTATCCTTCTACAAAGCAGAAGGGAAAAAGAGGGTCGAAAGGCTTACATAGAACTACGATGGTTGAATTATTGTGTAGAACAAGACGGCATGGTTACGGTAGACAAAAAATAATGGATACGTTTTCTGGAAGTCTCCAACACCTCAATTGGGTTTTAGTGCCAATTATGATGTTTATTTCATTATTTAGTATCAATAGATACATTTTTTAACTCCAATTATAAATGGTCAGATGAATATTCCATTGTTAAAAGAATATCAAGACATTTCTTTAACAAATTCATAATTTTATAAAAGCTGCAATGTACAAAATAACAATTAATCTCATCTTTATTTACTCTACGTAAGTCTCCTCCTCACGAAGATGCTCCATAACAGTTTTTTTACGAGAAAAGGGTGTTAGCCATGTCTTGGTCTACCGATTAGGACTAAACGCACATTTTTTTTTTTCTAGATGCCTTTATGGATGCCTCGCATTTACTATCGAGGTTTCTTAAGGACTTTGGCACGCAAACTACTCTACTTGATGCTAGTCAAATGACAATTGTGCCGGCTGAGAGAATATGCCTTATTGAAAACTGTTCTTCTACCCGCATCGGGTATTGTTAATTTGAATTCGGCCAGGGCCTATGAAACCGCCTTGCAAAAACCCTGGAAAATTCTTAGTAGCGCAAGGCGGAGGTGATTCTGATGAATATTTTGTCGTATTCATTGGGAACTGAGGACTGCGATTTGTAGTCGAGTTTTTTCCCGTGGTAAAAGAAATGTCGCATAGGACTGATATTCTAAGTATATACTTATCCTATCTTATATGATTGCAGTCACTGGATCTGAAAGGCATGAATCATCTTTACATGTCACTATTTATTATTTTTATTCTTTTTATTACAGGACTAAACGCACATTGAAAATTACATGTATTTGTCCCAGAACAAGGCTTCGAACTCAGGACCCACGACATTATTGTTCGACACGTTGCCGCTCGGCTATCGTGGGTATTAGGTTTAATTATTTTTATATTAAATTTGAAATATATCTTAATCTTGATTCCTTATTCCTTGATTCCTTATGATAAACTTATTATAAAATAGAATTCATACTCATGGCCCCCATAAGGGGGGGGCTGACAGGGCTGTAGCCTGGGGGCTCGGGCTTAGGCGGGGCCCGGCGTGATGGGTCAACCAGATAAATGAGATTAACGCAAATTAAAATTTTTCTCTTGTATTAAAAAAAATTGCCTGCGGCGCTGTTTTACTTTGAGTGTATAAAACTTTAAAAATGTGGTAATGCAATACAACTTCTGATTATTGTTTGTCAATACTCCACAACTCCATAATTCAAGTAGGTACCTACCTAAATAGATGTTTACAAAAATGCTAAATAATTTTACCTCGAACACCATGCTTGTATAGTGTCACATTGCCTTTAACCTCAGCGATAGGTAAGGGGGGCCGCCAAAGACTCTCGCCCGGGGGCCCGGTTTAGAATGTAGGGCCATGATCATACTTATTGATGAATAAATATTCAATTCATTTGATTGTCTCGCTTGCCATCGAGCACATCAATTATATACACAAGACTGCTTTCGGCCTTTACGGCAGCTAAATAGGGTAGGAAAGTATCGAAATATTAACACTTATTGTAACAATTACAATAAGTTAGCCGTCTGAACTGTCAAAATTGTCTATCTTTTTCTAAAATTTATCACAGCCAACTAACTTATTGCAATTGTTACAATAAGTGCTAATACTTGGATAATTTCCTACCCTAGATAGCGGCCGAAAGCAATCTTGTGTATAGAATAGATGCGCAGAATGCGTAGCTCTGACACCTACCTGGAGCTAGCTTCACTGCGATTTTATTGTTACAATGCTAACTGCAGGCTTTCAATTTCATTACTACCTTAAAACCAACCGATTTCGACAAAAGAGAAATTAATAAACACAAATGTTAGAACGAATAAAATTTTCCACATGTATCCAAAACTTAAAACATTAATATATTATATCTCAATGTCACATATTTGAATTTGTTTATATCTTGAAATGTTGTGTGCATAACTTACATTCTTTATTTAGGTGGATCTAATAAAAATATTATTACAAGTAAGTAATTAAGTTTATTCGACATAGGAGACATTATTTCTTCATTGGATCAGTGTCGACTAAAGAAATAGATCGATGTGTAGAGATAGAGGATAAAAAATGATTGTCCGTCCGCAAAAATATTATATAGCTTATCTAATATTATTACAAAAATGAGATTGGTTTTCTTATACATTTAAGGAGCCCTCTTGAATGATAATAGTACTCTAAAATATAACACGGAGAACGTAACGTACTAAGAAATTTTAACGTTTAAGAGATAGGTACAGAGTCTATTGACATTTAAAAAATATTATAAAGTATGAATTCAACAGTATTGTATACCTTAATAATTCTAATATAAGGCTGTATTTTCGTTTATTCACAACCGATCGACAATAATATTATCGAGGCAGAGGGATGTCACTTGCCGCAGAATGTCATCGATGACATCGCCAGTTACTACAACGTGACGAACAGAATAATCGAACACTTTACCAAAGGACCTCAAAAAGGAAAAACATGGAAGGGGTACGTAAAAAATCAAAATTATAAACTAAATAATTACTGCTACTCGAATTTATCATGCTTGGTATCGATATCAACTTCAATTTCGATATATTTTATTATGGAGGTTGTACCTAGGGATTCCAATCCCGGGATCCCGGGATCCCGAGCTATTTTGATATCTATGAACCCCGGGATAGATAAACATAATCCCGAAACTTGATTGGGATTGATTTTTTTATGGAAAATAAAATAAAAAAGAAAATATAGCAGAAAATATACTTTTAATAACAAATAACTACATTAGAAATAAACTGAGTTTGAATGAAGTTTGATTTATAACCATGTGTAAATTGCCGATTGATTTTATTTTTTCACATAAATTAAAAGAAAGATTGAAAAAAAAACAATCCTTAGCACTATTAACAAAGTAATTCCACCAGGATCTCATACGTTTTACGGCAGTTTCATATTTGGCTGACTCATTAGATTTATGAAGCGGAAAGGCCATAAATACTTCACTATTTTAAATCTCGCTAACCCATTCATTAAGTTTTTACTATCAGAAATAGCAATCTCATTAAATTCACATTATTATTTATATTAAAATATTATTTACTCCACTAAACATATGTATTTCCAAGATTGAACGTATACAATATTAACAATAAATGTCTTAAATAGTATAAATAAATTATACTAGATTTATTTTTGACCGATGTTATCAATTTTATTTGTAAATATACAAATTTTATATTAACAATGAAAAAAAATGCCAATCCCGGGATTGTCAAATTGTAATTCCAAAATCCCAGGATCAGAATTTGGGCTCGGGATTGGATTCCCTAGTTGTACCTAATCAATAAATAATCAGAAAACTTAAATCTCGAAAAAAGCATATTTTGAAATTTGGAGAATTCTCATTATTCAAGAAATCATGAACGATAGATAATAAATTTGATTATCTACGTGCATAAGTATTGTTAGCAATTCTCCTAATCGATTATTAATCTGCTTTCTATCTATAAAACTATCAATTTAAGAAGTGAATTTACTAATGCGATAAAAAATAAATTAAACATCTACATTAGGACTAAACGCACATTTTTTTTTTCTAGATGCCTTTATGGATGCCTCGCATTTACTATCGAGGTTTCTTAAGGACTTTGGCACGCAAACTACTCTACTTGATGCTAGTCAAATGACAATTGTGCCGGCTGAGAGAATATGCCTTATTGAAAACTGTTCTTCTACCCGCATCGGGTATTGTTAATTTGAATTCGGCCAGGGCCTATGAAACCGCCTTGCAAAAACCCTGGAAAATTCTTAGTAGCGCAAGGCGGAGGTGATTCTGATGAATATTTTGTCGTATTCATTGGGAACTGAGGACTGCGATTTGTAGTCGAGTTTTTTCCCGTGGTAAAAGAAATGTCGCATAGGACTGATATTCTAAGTATATACTTATCCTATCTTATATGATTGCAGTCACTGGATCTGAAAGGCATGAATCATCTTTACATGTCACTATTTATTATTTTTATTCTTTTTATTACAGGACTAAACGCACATTGAAAATTACATGTATTTGTCCCAGAACAAGGCTTCGAACTCAGGACCCACGACATTATTGTTCGACACGTTGCCGCTCGGCTATCGTGGGTATTAGGTTTAATTATTTTTATATTAAATTTGAAATATATCTTAATCTTGATTCCTTATTCCTTGATTCCTTATGATAAACTTATTATAAAATAGAATTCATACTCATGGCCCCCATAAGGGGGGGGCTGACAGGGCTGTAGCCTGGGGGCTCGGGCTTAGGCGGGGCCCGGCGTGATGGGTCAACCAGATAAATGAGATTAACGCAAATTAAAATTTTTCTCTTGTATTAAAAAAAATTGCCTGCGGCGCTGTTTTACTTTGAGTGTATAAAACTTTAAAAATGTGGTAATGCAATACAACTTCTGATTATTGTTTGTCAATACTCCACAACTCCATAATTCAAGTAGGTACCTACCTAAATAGATGTTTACAAAAATGCTAAATAATTTTACCTCGAACACCATGCTTGTATAGTGTCACATTGCCTTTAACCTCAGCGATAGGTAAGGGGGGCCGCCAAAGACTCTCGCCCGGGGGCCCGGTTTAGAATGTAGGGCCATGATCATACTTATTGATGAATAAATATTCAATTCATTTGATTGTCTCGCTTGCCATCGAGCACATCAATTATATACACAAGACTGCTTTCGGCCTTTACGGCAGCTAAATAGGGTAGGAAAGTATCGAAATATTAACACTTATTGTAACAATTACAATAAGTTAGCCGTCTGAACTGTCAAAATTGTCTATCTTTTTCTAAAATTTATCACAGCCAACTAACTTATTGCAATTGTTACAATAAGTGCTAATACTTGGATAATTTCCTACCCTAGATAGCGGCCGAAAGCAATCTTGTGTATAGAATATATGCGCAGAATGCGTAGCTCTGACACCTACCTGGAGCTAGCTTCACTGCGATTTTATTGTTACAATGCTAACTGCAGGCTTTCAATTTCATTACTACCTTAAAACCAACCGATTTCGACAAAAGAGAAATTAATAAACACAAATGTTAGAACGAATAAAATTTTCCACATGTATCCAAAACTTAAAACATTAATATATTATATCTCAATGTCACATATTTGAATTTGTTTATATCTTGAAATGTTGTGTGCATAACTTACATTCTTTATTTAGGTGGATCTAATAAAAATATTATTACAAGTAAGTAATTAAGTTTATTCGACATAGGAGACATTATTTCTTCATTGGATCAGTGTCGACTAAAGAAATAGATCGATGTGTAGAGATAGAGGATAAAAAATGATTGTCCGTCCGCAAAAATATTATATAGCTTATCTAATATTATTACAAAAATGAGATTGGTTTTCTTATACATTTAAGGAGCCCTCTTGAATGATAATAGTACTCTAAAATATAACACGGAGAACGTAACGTACTAAGAAATTTTAACGTTTAAGAGATAGGTACAGAGTCTATTGACATTTAAAAAATATTATAAAGTATGAATTCAACAGTATTGTATACCTTAATAATTCTAATATAAGGCTGTATTTTCGTTTATTCACAACCGATCGACAATAATATTATCGAGGCAGAGGGATGTCACTTGCCGCAGAATGTCATCGATGACATCGCCAGTTACTACAACGTGACGAACAGAATAATCGAACACTTTACCAAAGGACCTCAAAAAGGAAAAACATGGAAGGGGTACGTAAAAAATCAAAATTATAAACTAAATAATTACTGCTACTCGAATTTATCATGCTTGGTATCGATATCAACTTCAATTTCGATATATTTTATTATGGAGGTTGTACCTAGGGATTCCAATCCCGGGATCCCGGGATCCCGAGCTATTTTGATATCTATGAACCCCGGGATAGATAAACATAATCCCGAAACTTGATTGGGATTGATTTTTTTATGGAAAATAAAATAAAAAAGAAAATATAGCAGAAAATATACTTTTAATAACAAATAACTACATTAGAAATAAACTGAGTTTGAATGAAGTTTGATTTATACCCATGTGTAAGTTGCCGATTGATTTTATTTTTTCACATAAATTAAAAAAAAGATTGAAAAAAAAACAATCCTTAGCACTATTAACAAAGTAATTCCACCAGGATCTCATACGTTTTACGGCAGTTTCATATTTGGCTGACTCATTAGATTTATGAAGCGGAAAGGCCATAAATACTTCACTATTTTAAATCTCGCTAACCCATTCATTAAGTTTTTACTATCAGAAATAGCAATCTCATTAAATTCACATTATTATTTATATTAAAATATTATTTACTCCACTAAACATATGTATTTCCAAGATTGAACGTATACAATATTAACAATAAATGTCTTAAATAGTATAAATAAATTATACTAGATTTATTTTTGACCGATTTTATCAATTTTATTTGTAAATATACAAATTTTATATTAACAATGAAAAAAAATGCCAATCCCGGGATTGTCAAATTGTAATCCCGAAATCCCAGGATCAGAATTTGGGCTCGGGATTGGATTCCCTAGTTGTACCTAATCAATAAATAATCAGAAAACTTAAATCTCGAAAAAAGCATATTTTGAAATTTGGAGAATTCTCATTATTCAAGAAATCATGAACGATAGATAATAAATTTGATTATCTACGTGCATAAGTATTGTTAGCAATTCTCCTAATCGATTATTAATCTGCTTTCTATCTATAAAACTATCAATTTAAGAAGTGAATTTACTAATGCGATAAAAAATAAATTAAACCATTTTAATATTGTGTTATGAAGGCCGCGATTGTCAATTTTTTTTTAGATAATATTGTAGGTTCATATCAAATTGCAGAATACATGATATTATGATTGATTATTAAATATTTATCAAGTCATAAGTCTGAAATGTACCATACTTACTTTTATCCTATATTGTTTAAGATAAAAAAACACCGTATCAAAGAATCATCTTTCCTATCAACTACAATAAACAAACATGTCATTCTTGCAACTAATCAATTTGTTTTCATAATTCAAGTGCAAATCAAATAAAGTTATTTACAATAAACCTGTGTTTGTTATTATTTGTACATATATATTTTTTCCAATTGTTTATTTACAGAATGTCTTCTTCTAGGATCTTTCTAAACTTACTATCGTCTTTGTAAATCTATATCACTTTATTTTATAAACATAATTTAATCTGCCATCGACACCTGTCGTATATGTAGGAAAGTATGAAATATAAGTAAAAGTTTTTAAAAAAACAATATGCAATAGCGCGACATCTATATTTAACAAACTTGTCTAATTAATGGCCGTGAATAGTGATATTTTTTGTATGAACTTTATGTCACGTGATCTTAGGATGTCTGGAGTAGTCTCTACAAAACGATAGGCGCTAATGCGTAGCCTAAAATCTTTGCATATTATAATATGCTATTAAAATAATTATTAATTAGAAAATTTAAAAAAAATCTATGGCATTCAAACACGTACTTATAAATAAATATAGATTATTTTTTAAATAAAAAATAATTTGATTAATCTAATGATTTTTGATGTGTATAAACGTTTAGGAAAATAAATAATTGAAACTCATCACTCAATTTTATATCGCCAGTGAGTTATTGAAATTTCATATAATTAGTGTGTACCTATTCATCAGTTGTAATATCGTATTATCTTCTTATCAAATCTTGTGAATCACTCGTTGAATAAATGAAATGATTTCCATAATATTCAATTGCCTTGAATCCGTGGTTATAATTATTATATTCAAGACATGTCCCCGACGTGCACCCCTCCATATCAATATTATATAATATATAAGTAAAATTAATACCTACATGCGCATCTATTCTATACACAAGGCTGCTATCGGCGGCTATCGAGGAGAATTTGTCATATTTATGTATTGAGGTATTATAATTGTTACAATAAGTTAGCCGTCTAAGCTGTCAAAACTGTCTATCTCGCTCTAAAAGTTAACATGGCCAAGAGAAGTGCTGCTAAAACATAGCTCCTTTTCACAGTTCAGGCAGTGAACTTATTGTAACAATAATTAACCGCCCTAATACATAAATATGATAAACTACCCTACATAGCCGCCGATAGCCGCCATGTGTATAGAATAGACGCGCATGAATTGTTTTAATTTGCTTTTTATGACATAACACCATTATATTATTTTTTCATCAACAAGTAAAACTCTACAAATGTACCTGCTTTCTTTTTTATTTATGGGTCGAGAGACCTTCCTTTAGTGGGCTAAATAGTATTGTTATTTTTTCCAGCTTAGCTGACTTTGTGGACAAGTTCGGAAGCCGCCTCAGTGGTTCTCAAATATTGGAAGACTCAATCGACTACATGGTTGCGATGACAAAAGCCAACGGGCTGGATGTGCACACTGAAGATGTTGAGGCTATTATAGTAATTAATAACACAAATTTCAAAAATCACAATGACTTCTATAATCATCTACATTCTAAATACACTTTCTTGAGAGGTTTTCTTCATTATTGTTGATCGATAATTTCCTTCCATATTTTTCGAGATCTGCTGATATTTTAATTGGCGGCTACTTAGAACTTTTGCTTGACTCAATTATTAAGACACAGCCATTTGTAATATTACGTATAAATTTTGAATGTTAATGAACAGAACTATTCTTCTTGGAAGGTCATAAGATCAAAACATTATACTTTTATTATATTTTTATTTTGAAAAATTAACTAACAACGCTTTCGTCCATTATGATATTTCCACTGACAACAAATTGTTCAAATTGTCATTATGTATTCTAATAGTTTATAAATAAATATAAATGTATTTATTTAAATAAGTATATTACCAATAATTATGCAATACTGGCATACGTTGTTTTTTGCTATTTAGATAATAAATATTTTTTCCATGTTACATTTTATTAATTAGTGAATGTGGATAAGGGTGGTGGTCTTCAAATAAATGTTTTATTTAACATATTTTCATTTCAGATTCCTCACTGGGTCAGAGGAGAAGAAAAGGCAACATTGCTCGAACCAAGAGAGCAAGATTTTCCTCTTCTTGGACTCGGATACAGCGTGTCAACTCCTCCTGGAGGAATAACAGCAGAAGTGATTGTAGTTCAGTCATTTGACGAACTTAAACTTCTGTCACACAGCAAAGTCCAAGGGAAAATAGTTGTATATGACCAAACTTTTAAAAACTACGAAGAAACCGTAAATTACAGGGAAAATGGGGCTTCTGAAGCATCTAAACTTGGAGCCGTTGCAGCTCTTGTGAGATCTATAACTCCTTTTTCCTTACGAACATCGCACAATGGAATGCAGTCATATGCTGCCAATGTAACTAAAATACCAGTCGCTGCTATTACTGCTGAGGACGCCGATATGCTTTGGCGAATTCAGGAGAGAGGTCAAAAAATTTAAATTAAACTAGTCATGTCTGCGACGATAGAGAAAAAAAATTCTAGGAACACTATCGTAAATTTGAAAGGTTCTACAATGGAAGAGAAAATTGTCGTTGTTTCTGGTCATATTGACAGTTGGGATGTAGGATATGGAGCCATGGATGACGGTGGAGGGCTTTTTATATCATACATGGCACCGCTTGTCCTAAAAGAGCTAGATCTTTGGCTGAAGAGAACATTACGTGCTATCTTTTGTACTGCTGAAGAATTGGGACTTGTCGGTGCAGAGGCTTATACCAAAGCTCATGAAGCAGATGATGACAATCTGAATTTCGTTATGGAATCAGACGCTGGAACATTTGCTCCTCTTGGATTAACATATGCGGGAAGTAAACAAGGAGAATATATGATGAGAGAAATATTGAAATTATTCTCTGGGATTAACGCCACTCAACTAGTTGTAGGAGAACCTGGAACTGACATAAGCTATTGGATTGACAAGGGAATTCCTGGAGGTGGGCTCTTGAACGACAATGGAAAGTATTTCTGGTATCACCACTCAGAAGCTGACACTATGAGCGTTATTGATCCTGATTTACTTGACCTGGATGCTGCGTTTTGGACTGCATTCTCGTACATTGTCGCCGATATGGCAAATGATATTTCACGATAAAATATTTTATACATTCATTTATTCTTGTGTTTGTGCTTATTGTATCCACTGTTTTTTTAAGAACATTGTGATTAATAATTATGGTTAATTACATTATTAAAAATTTTCCTCACCCTTCTATCTTATAACAAATACATCGAAGATAATGGAGTATGGAATTTTCCTAAGTTTTAAGGGTTTTACTACCAAATATTTTATTAAATTAAAAATTCATTATCTCCTATCGTTCCAATATTTTTGTTTTTTTCTTACTACTGTTGAAGTCATAATATAATGGCATGAGGCTCGATTGGGCCCAATGCGACCAATCGCTTTAAGTCCGGGATTAAATATTAGTACCTAGATAATAATATCCAAGTGTAATGCAATAAAAGGACTCTACACATATTTACTCAAATTATATACCATTTTATATCCTAAGAAGATCATTTTTGGACCTCCACCGAGTGGAGGTTGTATTAACAGGTTTGTGTTTTTTACGAGAAATTGATGTTAGCCACTTACTCAATCTAAATATTAGAACCATACTCAGCATAGTCCAAACAATTCAAACCAGGGACCCTCGATATTATAAGCTAATGCGGTAACCGCCTGGCCATCGTGGGCACTCAATTAGTAAAATATTCATAATTATTCAAGTTACTTAAGTTAAGACAGTCTTATCAAGATGTCATAGCTAGTATAAGTATGAATGGTCGACACAGGTGAATAAAGGAACAGTTACCATCATTATTTGACGATGACTTCCTCACCTAATCATTAGTTTCCATTTGTTTTAATGTATGTCATCTTGATTCAATTTATTCTGAAATAGTTGTCATTTCAACCGAATTCAATATATATATATTCAAATGGTAGTGATTTTATTTGTGCGGTGATCACATGCGACCATCACACTTAATGCTTTGAACTAATGCATCTACCTGGTATGCGATCCAGTGGCGGCTGGTCTAACATAATACAAGTGCACAGCACCGCTTGCATTCTTTTGAAATATCGCCCAACATCGAGGATCATTTTTCTTCATAATTTTTCAATACTATCACTCACTTATTGTAGTGAAAACTATAGCCAATATCTCTTGCGATATAATATTTAGTTTATGTAAAATTAATATGAAGCCATTTAAAACATCGGAAACCGTGTATATCATTAATTTCGTCATGAGTGTCGCCGTCCAAAAACATGACATAATTTTGGTCTGAGAACAAAGAAATTATAATATGAATTTATTATTATTTGCTTTGCAAGCATAGATATGGCAATCTCGTATGTAAAGTGCATGTAAAAACTAAAAACAATTCATTATTTTTTTATTTTAAAATATGTAAGAAATACAATAAAATGTCGGTATGTAGGTATATTGAAGTATTTTGAGTCGTGTTTAGTCATTACAGTGTTGCCAACCGTACTATAATTATAGTATCTGTACTATAATTTTGGTCCGCGTACGATGTACGATATAAAACAGGTATAGTACGCCCAAAATACTATAATTTTGAATATCGGAAAAAACATGTAAAAAGTACTTACTAAAATTTCGATATTTCCGTTCGATAAATTGGTGCAAAGTATTATAATTTTGCAATATAAGAAAATTTGAAGAACTTGGAAAAAAAATAGCCCCAAAAACGTAAAAAAATCCCTTGACTTTGGTTTAAAATGAAATTTCTTGAATTCTTCGGTAAGCAGTTTTGGTCGAAAGAGGTACCTAAATAAAAAGGGGTTTCGGAGTTTCTCAAATTCTCCATTATTTTTTTTTCTGAGAAACAAAAAACCCATCCATTTTCAACAGATGACAACGCGTACTATACTTTTTCCCTAAATACTATAATTTTGGAGGCTCTGTACTATAATTCCACTTTGAAAAGATGGCAACACTGAGCCAAATTTAAATCAGTTTACTCTTCAATCTAGTGAAGGGAAGTCAGTATAGAACTAAAAATAATTTTGTTGCTGTATTTCTGGAAAATTAATATATCACTATCGTATGTGTCAACTAAATTCAATCTGTCAGTTATTTATAATAATGATATTGTTATGGTTTTGAAACTCTGTTATTTTATAACTTTGTTTCAACACCATTATAATGGAGTTATACCACGTAAATGAGATTTCAATTAATTAATTAATAATTAATCAGTACCTAATGTTATTGTTATTTTACAAAGTGCAGTTTTATAATGATATTGATCACTATTTATACCAGTGGTTTTCAAACTTTATGTTACTGCGCCTCCCTTTAAAAAAAATCTAATCTTGGCGACTCTCCCTCTTTATTTCATTAAATAATACAGACACCTTTTTAACTATCATCATATATCAAAAATTATCATTTAAGTACCTATATCAATCACCATATAGGTATTACATCAAATTGCAACGCATAACCACAAATTTAAAATATTTAATAGCCTCAAAACAAAGCAGCGGCTCAGGCGACTTTTTTTTACTATTAATAAAATAACGTGAAAAGTGCATTAGCAAACTAACCAAGAACTCAGTAAATAGATTTTTGTTTGCTTCAATGTATCTGGCGCACAAATCATTTAAAAGTGGAAACATGGCGAACTTATTTTTTTTTGTAATTTTGATTTCCAAAGCTCCAATATTTTATGAATGCCTTCACTTCGTCTTTTTAAATCAGTGAATGCATTAGTGGTCCTTGCATTGATTTATTCACTCATTTTTTTTTTAATTTCAACCAAATAGACAAGTTTAACAACAAAATTATCGTTCCTCAACAAATTTGGCTCAAATTTCAACATTACCATTTTATTTCATTTTTTCACGAGGTAGCCAGCACGCTTCACAATATACTAGTGTGGTATTATAAAATCAGTCTCCATATTTTCAGACAGGTTTGCAAACAACCTTTTATAGGACTGTTTTATGTAGTTTATATCTAGCGGCCGTTTTATAAAATAACCATTTGCAAACTGCAAACCTGTGGCTACATTAATTGTGTGAAACTTTTCGCGCCTCCCTTCGCAACATTCCGCGCCTCCCAGTTTGGAAATCGCTGATTTATAGGTACGTTAAAGAAAAATTTCAAAAGGCAATAATTATTATAATATATTTTATATATTCGATTAACATGGCTTCCATTTATATTTAATAACCATTTTAAGGGATTCTGGTTAGAAATTCTCAAAATTGTTCAAATCACAGGTTTCAGAATTTGGTTTCGGTTTCAATTCCAGCTTAGGTTTTGAACAGCCAAATGAAAAATTTCCTTCAGGATCAATTACTTAAAACCTAGTACCTAGATAATATTTAGCAAATAATATGTATCTTAAATGCATTCACTACACGTCATTGGTATCAATATGCAATTTTAAAATATCGGTATTGCAAATCATTATGTAATAAGTTAAGAGTGGTATTTGGCCGCCTTGAAACCAGACGGACAAAGTGTATTGATTCAAACATGGCATCGCTATCTCGTGTATATAACCGATAGCATTTCATTTTTAGTTGTCTCACTAATCACTTGTAGGAAGAATATGTATAAAAGGTTTAACGTAAAGATAAAGGTGATTGTCGTCCATCTGTGAAAATATTACATAGCTTATCTTATTAATATTATTAGGTATTAATACAAATAAGATAAGTTATATTTTTTCTTTTATATTTAAGGAGACCTCTTAAATGATAAGAGTTATTTTAAAACATATCGTAGAGAGTGTATTATTAAAACATTTTAGTGTTTAAAAAAAGAGTGTTTATTGACATTTTTAAAATGTTATCAAGAAGTGTGAATCCAACAGTGTTGTTTACTGTACTTGTGACAATAAACTGTATATTCGCTTGTCCGCAACCGATCGACAGTAATATTATTGAGGCGGAAGGATGTCACTTGCCGCAGAATATCATCGATGACATCGCCAGTTACGCCAATGTGACGAACAGAATAATCGATCACTTCACTAAAGGACCACTAAAAGGAAAAACATGGAACAAGTAAGTAAAATAATCAAAACTCTTCAGATATTATTACACACTACTGCTCGAATATTTCATGTTTGCTCAACAAAGTTCTAGTTTTGTTGATAATTCTCCCACAACATTCAATTGAGTCTTTGCTTAGTATCAATTAACTTAAACAATAGTGCAAACCTATGCACTTATACCTAGATATTTAGGGCCGGATATACGCTTAAAGATGCCCTGGACTAATCCACTTTTATGGCATATACAACCAGTGGCGCGTTTAGTGATTTTGAGGCCCAGTACGATAATAAATTAATGAACAATGTTATGTCCATGAAATCTTAATTTGTCACAGATTTTAACATTATTGAATGATATTATTAAGCAAATAGAATTATTAATTCGTGAGAAATACGTAACTTTTATAGATTTAGGTATTATTTTATAACTGGTTTGATCAGTTTGGAGGCCTTTGTTTAATTTTTGTGATGCATCGGTTGCATCATTTGCGTGAAAGATAATCGTCGATGTATACAACTATTTAAAATGGCAATTTTAATATTTATTATATATATAATTTAAACATTTTTAATAGTGTTCTTTACGTTAAACTTTACGTAGATGCATACAAATGAGCAGTATTTAGCCTATAATGTATTTGGGAATCTCATGCATACGACCCTTTAGACTATAGGCCCCGTTTACTGTATAGTAAATTCGGTCCTGACTCTCCATGTACATGAAAAAAAAATGTGAATACTCCAATATCAGTGACATTAATTATTAAAACTTTATTATTTACTGGCTTTTAAACCATAACTAGACAAAATAAACCTAAGTTATTGATTGTCGTTTATTATCATATAGTCATGTAACACATCGGTTTAAAAGTCATGTTATGTAACATATGCATACATGGCATAAGTATTACTGCTATCCATACAAAGAAAAAAAATATGAGATGTGGTACCAACTTTCATCCAGTTCAATAGTTAATATTCATATAGTATAATAATATGTTTTCTACCTTGGGGATATATTTTTAATCAGAGATATATCTTGCTGATCTCCGTAATTATAGTACCCATATTTTATTACTGCGTTATATAATACATAAGTACCTGGATATCCTGTCTTTTTATCATAAATTATCAATATACAGTTATATAATACATTTCTAAGAGTATATAGGTAACAATTAGATATTTCAAATTTTAATAGGTTTCCGATAGATGACAATAATTGTTGCTGTGGATGGGTAGCGTATTGTTCAAACATGCTGTAGATACGGAGTATAAAAATAATAATTAAACTACTAGATATATTTATTGTGCAATCATAGGTGTGGAAAATTTTACTTAATAACTCATTTTTTTCTAAATATTCTATATGCATATAAATATTTATATATAGATAGGTTTTTGTCAGGGAACACAGAATGACTGGGAACTGAAATACATAACGGGTATGGAGTAACAGGCAACCAATCTATAGTGAGGGAAGAATATGGGATATACTTAAACACGTCATTCTAAGCTTGTTCTTCGTTCTGACAACTGCTCTCGGTTTTTTATGCACTGACGCTCATTCAATATTGGTGTATTGAAGGCTGCAACACACACTATTGCACGTCTATAGAATGTATGTTTCATTTTCGTAGAACACTCACACATTCAAAACCCTGTTTAAAAATGTAGTGTATCGAGGTATAGCCTATCTGCGGGTCTATTCTATACAAAAGGCGACTATCGACCGCTAACGTGCTAACGTGATAATGTGTTAGTATTTGTTACATACATTTTATATTGAAATATTATAATTGTAATTGTATTGTAATCAGTTAATCAGTCGAAACTGTCTCTCTCTCGCTCTCTCTCTATCGCTCATGCTCTAAATTTTAGCACAGGCAGGGGGCATGCCATTAAAATATATCATTTATTGCAACAATTAATACCGGCTAATTATAATTATTACAATACGTGTTAATAATTTGATACAAACATACCCTAGTTAGCGGTTTTAGCGGACAAAAGCAGCTTTTTGTATAGAATAGACCCGCTGAATTCTATTTATTAATCTGTTCCGTAGGTGGACATATTATTATTATGTTTATTCGTCTGGACTACACTAAATCTTTTTTCATAATAATATATTAACATCTTGTTTTGTACATATTACCTATATGTACCTACATTATCTTTATTTATTACATGACTGTGCACATTGGTCAGATTAAAAGTATAATTAATAATAATTATGATCTTATTAGGTAGGTACATTTCAAAAGATAATGTAGACAGATTTATAATCGGTACATAATATTTCAGATTCATATCAGATTTTACGACAGAATACATAATATGATTAGATTAAGCTCACATACTTTTGATTAATTATTTAACATTAAAAACACCATACCCAGGGTTTTCCCTATCAGCCAAAATAAACAAATGTCATTGTTGAGGCTAATAGATTTGTTTTCAAAATTCAAGTGCTTGAAATCAAATAAGTTATCTAAAAAAATCTTTATTTTTGCTCTTGCATACTTACACATTTTCCAGTTATTTAATTAATAGTGTACTGACTGTATCTACACTTTCTTTAATCTCTATGACGTATTATTATCTTTTTTCTTATATTATATTATAACACTAGATATTCTAGATCCACAAGTAAATCTCTCTAAATATGTATATGAAATTTCAGATTTCTATTTTTGTATTGTTATTTTTTCCAGCTTGGCAGACTTTGTGGACAAGTTTGGAAGCCGTCTCAGTGGTTCTCAAATATTGGAAGACTCGATCGACTACATGGTTGCGATGACAAAAGCTAACGGGCTGGAGGTACACACCGAAGATGTTGAGGTAATAATTAATAACAAAAAATATCATTTTCATAATCATCTTCTTCCTGGGTACACTTTTTACAACGTTTTTCTTAGCTCGTATTCTTATTTGTCCGGTAGTTCTTTGTCCGGTACAAATCTTGCAACCGATTTTTAACTAACTTTCTGACTAGCTAGACATTTGAAACTTTTAAAATATATCAGAACACGATGCCAATCAAAGAGATTGGCAAGAGACAAGTAGAATTGAATTCATTTTCAGTTAATTCTATTTTGTATGTAAAGTTATTTCGACACCATTATTGGTTGCTAGGTAGGAGTCTGGGGTCCTAGCAACTAAAATATTATTATACACGTGCGTTACTATGGAAATCAATATGACATGTCAAGTACAAATTTTTTTGATCGTTTAAGCTAGTCAAGTCAAGTTTTTATGGTTCAACAGAATTTAAAAACGTTGTATATAAAAGTTCTTTTTATCTTGTAATTATTTGAAATGTTTTCTTGTTTTTGTTCTTGTTGATCATCAATTTTTCTTCGATATGTTTGAAGTTGTGCTGTATGTTAAGTAGCGGCTACTTGGAACCGGAGCTGGAAGTGAAGCCGGAACCGAATTCAAACCTAAGAACTAATATTTACCTATTTTAGAACACCTTAAACATTGTGGGGCTACGGCGGTCCCATTGTTCCATTTTTTCCCCCATCATTTACTTATGCTAGAGTAAGTTATTCCAAAAAAAATAGTAGTTAGGTACATTCCGACATAATATTTTGAAAATGTTTATTACCAATATGGCTGAATGGCTACAAACCGTGGTATCGTTACGCACTGTTAATAAGGATATCTTGGAAAACATAGTAAAGACTTTTAGAGATTTTAAGATATCCTTACTTTGTTGGAGTAAGTAGGTAAATTATATGATGACTTTTTAAGAAACCTAAACTGAACTTCTATGTTTTTTGACTTAATGGAACCGATCCCCATTCAATTGCCGATAAATTGTTCGATAACCGAACCAATTTAATTTTTTGGGGTGCTTTGCTTGGAACTCTAGCAGCGACACGCCCATGTATATGTATGCATAATTATTAATGTTAATATAATGGATTTTCTATAAGTTCTGATAATAATTTTTACTAGCTGAGCCAGCTGGCGGTCGCCAGTCTGTCTCGCTAGGTCTTGCAGACGGCTTGGCAGTGTTGGATTTTAATATAATTGTGAAGTATGCATAGATGGCGCCATAGTTTTCCCTTCGGGATGGGTTTTTTATTCACGTCAGACAGTTTGATATTTCGCTGATTTGTCATTTTTACGATTTGCAAATCGTCACTACCAATATAAATTTGGACTCATATGCGTAGTCTATTCGTATTCGTAACACCGCCTTACGCTGCCATGCCTAGCAGAACAGCTGGCAATCGCCGATTGCTACCACTGACATTTTAATTTTAATACAATATATTATGACGTGATTATCATAAATAGCGATCCAATATAACGTTAATCTCCTTCCGGTCCCATTGAGATAATAGAAGAAAGTTAGGAATGTAAAAAATAAATTTAAACATTATTTTGTTTCATTGTCTATAAAAAAGAAATGCTTGCAGCCATAGAATAATATTGTAAAATCAAAATTTGAATTAAAAATTAACCTTAAACAATATAGTTTCCCGGTGCGGGACATTCATATCGAGACAAATGTTGATAAATAATGAAGAAATACATATTATATCTGAGAGGAATAGAACAACTCTGATAAGAATAGGAATTTATAAGACCTAAAGATGTGGAATCAGCTTAAAGAGGTCTTCATCCAGCAGTGGATTGATACAGGTTGATGACGATATAAATGGGTAAGTATATAAAATCACAAATTTAAAAAAATATAGCAATTTATATGACCAAGTAGAGTATAATAAGGTTGGGATAAACTTCATCCAGCAGTGGATTGATCTTGGTTGATGATGATAATGACGATATTACGAATGGGTAAATATAATTGCAACAACTAAATAAAAGGATATGTTAATTACTTAAGGCGTAAAAACGGAATAACTTGACTTTGCCGATAGGATTTTTTGTCTAAAAAAAGGAGACGTTAATTGCGCTTCGTGTAAAAACGGAATTTATTTGAAAAAAGATCTCATTAATCACTTTTTCCAAAATCTACTGATATTTTATGGAATCTACTGATTTTTTTTTCAAAATCTACTGAAATTTAAAATTTTGACTTGGCAACACTGCATGATCAAATTTTGAAATATTATTCTTTGCGTTCAAATGACGATACGTGCGCGCCCGCAGTGAAATGAAATAAACATTTTTAATGGGAATAAATGTTATTGTTTATTTGAATAATTATAGTTATCTATAGGTACTTGCTATAAATGTGAGTTATTAAATAGTGATGTGCATCTTTAAAATCATTATAAGACGTAAATAATCTCAGCTACAAATTCGTAATTATGCGATGACGGATGGTAGTTTTTAAATGTGATTTTTTTGTGACTGTGTAGAGTTTTATAAAATTGTGCTCGCTTCGAATTATAGCCACTCGAATGCATCCGATAAGTAAATATGTGGTGAGTAAATTGAAATAATGTAGTTTAGTATACATAACGTGATAAATACGTAGTGTCAAAAGACTATCTTTCCGTCAGAGGTGTAGAAACTTAACTTAAAACAAAGAACTTAATTAATAAAATTTTTAATAAATCAGTTCTAATATGTTTATCGGTTAATCTTATTATGATTAGTTTGTGAAAATTGATTGTATATATCGGTTAAAATGCATTTCAAATTTAAAGCAGCCATCTTTGGTGAGTTGGTTTGAGTGTTACAAACATTGTGAAAAAATAAATTCCCGACATAATCAGTTGTCATTAAAGTCGCGTGTCGCTGGAAAATATCGGGAAATGAACAAAAATCACCGAAATCGAATGGAATTTAATCATGGGGCTGTCAACTATGGAGAACCCATTTTAAACAATCCGAGAACCGATTATTTTTTTTAACCCATCGGACATGACGAATAATGCACACAATCGCTCGCCAAACCCCGGGAAAGCTGTAGGATAATAATATATTATAGGAGATTAATGTTGATATAAGGTCATTCTAAAGAATTTACGAACACCGGTTTCGTCCATTAGGATATTTTCAACAGATAACAAATAGTTTAAGCTCCCGTTATTTATTCTAGCAGGTAACACAAAATAAGAAGAATGGGTTATCTTCTAGGTCTGGCTCTTAGAAGATATAATTCTCGAGTGAGTCATATGGATAAATATGAGATAAACTTAAACAAGTGTTAAAGAATAATATACTTCTGTATCATAATATGCATTAAACTTGGTCATGTAAAAAAAACGCGCATTTAATATTGGTAAAATTATAATGTCATTTTAAGCGCTATTTTTGCCACTTGTCATTTGCGTCTTGATATCTATGAGCTTACTTAAAAACTAAGGCTGTCTATAAGAGTGATATAGATTATATTATAGAGTACATAATAAATATATTATATGATTTTCAGATTCCTCACTGGGTCAGAGGAGAAGAAAAAGCAACATTGCTCAAACCAAGAGCACAAAATCTTCCTCTTCTTGGACTCGGATACAGCGTGCCAACTCCTGCTGGGGGAATAACAGCAGAAGTAATTGTAGTTCAGTCGTTTGATGAACTTAAAACTTTGTCACCCAACAAAATCCAAGGGAAAATAGTTGTCTACGCTCAAACTTTCAAAAGCTATGGAGAAACCGTAAAATATAGGAGCAAAGGGGCTTCTGAAGCATCTAAACTTGGAGCAGTTGCTGCTCTTGTGAAATCCATAACTCCGTTTTCCTTACGGACGCCGCACACTGGATATCAGTCATATTCACCTAATGTAACTCAAATACCAGTCGCTGCCATTACTGCTGAAGATGCCGATATGCTTTGGCGAATTCAGAAGAGAGGTCAAAAAATAGAAGTCAAACTATTCATGTCTGCGACGGTTGAGAAGAAAATCTCAAGAAATACTATCGCAGACTTAAAAGGCTCTTCAATGGATAAGAAAATTGTCGTTGTTTCTGGTCACATTGATAGTTGGGATGTAGGAGATGGAGCCATGGATGACGGTGGAGGCGTTTTTATATCATACATGGCACCGGTCGTCCTAAAACAGCTGGGTCTTCGACCGAAGAGAACGTTACGTGCTATCTTTTGGACTGCTGAGGAATTAGGACTTATCGGTTCAGAAGCTTACACCAAAGCTCATGAAGCAGATAATGACAATCTTAATTTCGTTATGGAATCAGACTATGGAACATTTACTCCTCTTGGATTAACATATGCAGGAAGTAAACAAGGAGAATGCATGATGAGAGAAATATTGAAGTTGTTCTCTGGAATAAACGCCACTCAACTGGCTTTAGGAAATCCTGGACCGGACATTGGTTTCTGGACTGACAAAGGAATTCCCGGAGGTGGACTCTTGAACGATAATGGAAGATATTTCTGGTATCACCACACAGAAGCTGACACCATCAGCGTTATTGATCCTGATGTACTTGATCTTGATGCTGCGTTTTGGACTGCATTCTCCTATATTGTAGCCGATATGGCAAATGACATTCCACGGTAAAATATTTAATACATTCATTTTACTTAGCTTATTGCTTGTGCTCGTATTTATTATAATATATTGTTGACCAAAAAATTTACGACAATTTCAAAAAATTACAATTCATGATATTTTAATTATTTACCACCTCAGGTTTATCTTATCTTAAGGACCAATTTAATGGTTTTGGGGAAATTGAGATTGAATTTCGAATCCCGATATTTTAAGATGTGATTGTACATTTATATATATGCTAGACTAGTTAACAAAGGCTTGACCTCATGGAACTATATTAATTTATAAAATGCATAACGTAGAAATGCGATGATATTACCTATTGATAAAAATGGCAAATAAATTACATGTATAATTAATATTGTTTTTGTAGTTCCTACACTAGTTATATAATATTTGTAATTAAATTTTAAAATACACTATTATACTATTCCAGTTGTTGTCCAGTACATAAATTTACAACTACTATACCTAATAGTCGAATTGAATGATCGCCCCTCTATTGAAATAATTTTGTCATAATATTGGAGGTACTTAACAAGCGTACAAATGATTATGCATTCATCAAAATGCACAAGTGAATAATTATTCCTACCAGATTGTTGGACTAACACCGTGGGTCCCAGGTTCGAATCCTGGGTCTGGCAAGTACACATATTGTTTTTCAATTTGTGTGTGAGTCAGGGTATGGACCTAATAGGTTGAGCAAAAGTGGCTGACATCCATTTCTCGTAAAAACAAAATCTGTTAATACAAACCTCTACTCTGTCGATGCCCATATGATCCTATTAGGATTGGACATGGTTGGAATGAACGAATGAATTTAGAAAATAGTTGTGCTCAAGTCATGAAATTATTCGCCATCATCACCGACTAGATGTTGTAATCGAAAAATCTCGTCTTGAGAATCCTCGAGAAATAATTAGAAATTAATTTC
This sequence comes from Rhyacophila brunnea, assembly GCF_057557595.1. Taxonomy (NCBI): domain Eukaryota; kingdom Metazoa; phylum Arthropoda; class Insecta; order Trichoptera; family Rhyacophilidae; genus Rhyacophila; species Rhyacophila brunnea. The sequence goes on from NW_028233350.1 coordinate 30,130,584, forward strand.
TTTAATTTGGAGAACTCTCATTTATCGAGAAATCATGAGTGAGATTCTCGAGAATTCAAGAAAATGTCACTAGGCTAAGCTGCCGATCGCAACTAGAATTTTGAAAAATAATGGAAAATTTTATTTCTCGTTTAAAAAATGAAGGACGTCGATGTGAATGGGATTTATTAAATTTCTCGGGTAAAAAAATGGCTGAATACCTAATTTCATAATAATGTCGAGTCTCGAGAATTCTCCAGAAATCAAAACACCAATATCAATTTCTCGAGAAAACAAATATTCTTGATTTCAAAATTCGCATGGCTTTTCAAGTATCTGCAAGTGAAATATATTTGTCAAATATCGTGGGATTCCTCCTTTTTAAGAAGTACCTATATTTGATATTCAAGGTGCTTTGTGAAGATTAGTTCTCATTGCGCCAGCATTCGAAATTAAGATTTATTACGAACATTGCGAACCGGAGTGGTCGATCATTTTCCAAGAATATTAACATAAATATTCACCTAATTTTATGTATATCTTATAAAAATAACTGTGTTCAGAATCTGTAGGTGCTGTAATCCAGGGCTCGAAATGGACCGGAACGCACCGGAGCGCCGTTCCTGTTCGTGAAATCAGTAAAATTATCGCTCCGTCTCGTGGAATAAATAATTTGACCGTCTGAGCTGGATAGGCCATATAATAGAAAATCTAACACACTTATTTTTATGAAAAAAAACACATAAACTTTGATAACTTTACTATATAAAAATCTTCAGAAAAATGTCGAGCGCTCCGGTTCGTAAATTTTTCCATTTCGAGCGCTGGTTAAATCTTTTGTAATGGCCTACCTAGCTTGGACAGTCGAATTCATTTCGGGCCCTGCATTGTAGTTTGTGACAATTATGATATATAAGTCGACACAGGTGCAATGACCAAAAGAACAACTATTCTCATCTATGACGATGACTTCTTTACAATAAGCTAATCATTCGTTTATATTCAAATCAGCTCATTCTGAATATTATTAGCAACCATACTTATAAAATAAATGAGCAAATATGTTTCTTAGATTGGAAATTTTCTTTCTCGATAAGCAGGTGTATTATGTAAGATTTACTTTTGGAAAATGTTTTTTTTATTTATTTTTTTCTTTTGTAGAAATAATTCTAAATGGATTGGAGGACATGATCTTGAGGAATTGTAGGACAACCTTACTGTGTTTACAGAATAATTGAAAGGTCATACGTATTTTGAAAACAGGACGAAATAAAAAATCAAATCAAACATACATACATTCTTTATTTTAAAATATATTTACATCTAACAAAATATTTACAAAAAATAATATTATTATCTACTAGTAATTAAACTCATTCAATATAGTAGACATTCATATTTTGACTAATATAGCCAAATTATTTTAATGGAACATATTTTTTAAATGTCATTCAAAAATACTACACATTTTATACATACTTAAAATACCCAAAAATTTATTACAAACAAAAAATGGCTCACACTATTTTATGCCCAATAAAACAATAATTATTATGGTAACTGCATTTAAACACTCAGATATGAAAAAATACTTAATTAGTTATCTTTACAATAAACATCAATACAATAATTCTTCAGATAATAATAATGGGGATTTAAATAAACTGAATGATAAAATTTATATTGGTTCTTGTCTATTTAGTGGAAAGCCAGCAGCAAACAAATTTGGAAACAGCTGATATACTGGATTATTTGTTAGGTTAGATTTGGTTATCATTCTTATATTCATGAATTTTGCTGAAATTGGCTATGAAAATTTCTTCTGCTCCTGCCTGGCTTCCAGTAAACAGACTTGTACCCAATTATTTTTAACTTACTAGGTATGTATTGAGTGAAAAAAAAGAAACTAAACAAAAATATTACACATACATAGGTACTTAAATTTAAATAGACTACTTATATCATATTTAAAATTATTAGTACAATGTCTATCCACCAAGAATTTTTTAAAACATTAGCGACAAAGCCCACCAAAAGCAGCGGATCGGGGCGCTCGCTAGGAAGTAGGCCCATGAGGCGTGAATACAACCGGAATGACATGCCTTCCACCCGCGCATTACCCCTCACCCATCTAATATGCAGCGCAAGGAGCACAGATAATAATTATTATCAGCGCCTTTCATAACAAAGCAATAAAATTATTATTTTATTTGTCGGAGGCTTGTAATCCATATATGCCCGGCGCCCGTTCTCTAGATAACTTTGAGCTGATCGCACGGTCTAGCACCGGCGACGCATCTTTCAAATGTCTGCCTTATCAACTGTCGATGGCAGTTTATGCGACTACCATGGTTGTCACGGGTAACGGGGAATCAGGGTTCGATTCCGGAGAGGGAGCTGAGAAACGGCTACCACATCCATCGACAACGCGTCCAGCGGGTCTATTCTATACAAAATGCTGCTTTCGTCCGCTAAAACCGCTAACTAGGGTATGTTTGTATCAAATTAATAACACGTATTGTAACAATTACAATTAGTTGGTATTAATTATTGCAATAAATGCTATATTTTAACGGCATGCCCCCTGCCTGTGCTGAAATTTAGAGCATGAATGATAGAGAGAGAGCGAGAGAGAGACAGTTTCGACTGATTAACTGATCACAATACAATTACAATTATAATATTTCAATATAAAATGTATGTAATAAATACTACCACATTATCACATTAGCACGTTAGCGGTCGATAGTCGCCTTTTGTATAGAATAGACCCGCAGAAGCGGATAAATGAAAAAGCGCGCGCCCCATGTGCCTGTCACATTCAATGCTTTCAGGGCTTTGACGTATTTGAATATGTAGTAAATTCATTTTATTGTCGTGCTGCAAAGTCAAAACACGCTCGCACTCCATTCTGTGTGCGTGTTTAAATATGAGACAGACAAGGCGCTGTGTCCGCCACGACTAGTGTGCGCTGCAATATTTGACTGCGTTGTATTTTCGATGATTCATTGCGTGACTTGCAAAATTTGCAGGCGCGCCCCGCCACGCTGCTTTGTGTGTAGCTTATCCCTTACAGTGAAATAATTTATATTATTTCAACAACAATCCATAATTAATTAGCTCAAACAATGGTCTGATGAAAAATGGTGAATATTATTTTAAAAGGATAAATTATTAGGTAATATTACTATTTAAGAACAAAAGTATTTCTCATTATCGTATAGTTAATTTATTAATATAGTCTTCCCAGTGAATGTACATAAATCACATTTGCCCAAAATATAATATAAAATCGCAGCCGCACTTCATAACTTGATGTACAGTAGTCACACGTCAATGTGATAAAAATGTTCCATGGTTCATCTGTGTTGTAAGTATAAAATTTATATGCATGAATAGAGAAACATTGTTATTCTCCACCCTGTTTTGTGATTTTAGTGATAAGTATAGCAAAAAGAAATAATATTTCAATAGTTATAACAGAGTGATAGCCTCAAAACATTGGTTGGCGAGACTATAGGTGCGTAATTTTATTCATTTGACATTTAATGTCAGTTACTATTTTAAAAAAATACAAAATCAATAGGTTATTATTTTAACTACTAATGTCAATGTTTATTTCAATAACTTCCCAAATTCCTGTAGTCTCTGGAATTATAATTATCAAGTAAATATAAGAAAATATTTTCAGTTTAAGTTCAATAATCCAATATTTATTATACTATCGCAAAATGAATACAAAAATATATTAAACGAATGCAAATAACTGCATCAAACAAATTTAAATGTTTGTATTAGAAATCTTTTGTTTCGAATCAGAGATAATTTTTAAAAAATCTATAGAAATAAAATGTATGTATCATTTATTATATTGTACGAAGTGAAATAACACATTTTACGTCACATCTACGAATTATGTACCTACATTTATTTAATTAGAAATGGTGCCCGCACCTTAAGCCCCTTATGTACTATCGACTGGTCTCCGACAACCATGAGGCAGAAGAAAGGGTAAGTAACTAATTATTAGTGTTTATGCACGTGGTTGAGACTGAGGAAACAAGAGCAACTCACTCAGCGACCAGAGTGGAGGATAACTAATGGGATAGCTTGTTTCTTATCACGTGTTCCGCACTGCACGAGCAACCATCAATGAACTTACCTCAAAGTAAGCAATAATTTTTTTTCTGGCTTATGCACAGTCTCATATTCGTACCCCTGACCTGTGATTAACTGCCTCAATGCATTCAAAATCTCTCATCTTACTGCCATTCTAACGTAATTAAAAAATTTATCTTCATACTTTCTCAAATAATTGAAAAATACATTGAACATCCTTTTATTACGACGTTCTTGCAGTAAAAGATGCACCCAATATTTCTTTTTCTTTATTCCTTTTCCTCTGCTTCTTGAGGAACAAAGCTATTGCAACAATAATATTGTTAAGATATTATCTTCCACATCCATCTCGAGACTCAGCCGGCGTATTACTGACAAGACAACCACTATATGGTTGCCGGAGACTTGTCGACAGTGCGTAAAGGGCCTTAGAATTTTAAAAAATGCATAAATTTTAGTTACAAATGAAAATAGCGATTTATAATAACGTGACACATTTCGAAATACTTCATTTTATATCATAAAATATATTATGAGGTATAAGAAAATAAATATTATTAATTTTATTTCACATTCTTAATTAAATTTGTAATAAGTATATAAAAAAGAAATAATAATAGGTATTTCACCTCACATTTGTGAATAATAGTGGCAAATTGCCTGATAAGTACCTAATTTTATAGCAGTTAATAGACAAAAGATTATATGAATTTTACCATACATTCACAAATAATAGTGGCATATTTACAATAATTACTGAATAATTTAAAGAAAAGAAATATTATCATATATTTTTATCTCACATCTTCGAATAATACACATTTAAAAATACTTGATTATCATAATATGTCGTAGTTATCATATATCAATATTTTAAATAAATATAGCATTTAAACCACTTCGCGACATATATATTTAACTTGGATGAATAATGTCTATTTAATTGTCAATTGTTGAAACTGTACCAACGACAGAAAAGTACAGGAGATATAGATAGCTATGTCTTTTACAAATACCATCTTATAATGCATTGACACATAGTTCACCCGTATTGCAAAGGCTACAAAATTTAATTTCCTAACATGGTATAGTGCGACAAACAAAATTCATGTGAGAGCGAACAAAGAAAGTTGTCACGAGCATAGCCTACAATAAGTTAAAGAAAGATAAAAGATTGATTCATAGAATAGGGCATACTGGTGCAATATTACGAGGCCGTATTCGAGATAAATATAAATAGAACGCATATTGAGTCAAGTGTGCTGACATTAAAACGGTTAGTGTCGCCACTGGGCTGAGTTACTGAAAATCAGTGGTCATTTTAAGCTCCATAAAATTCATCTAAGTTACATATTATATCAATCTTTGGGGATATTAGAAATCCACATTACATTAACTATTAACTATTGAAAATTATCTCATTTTACTTTTACATAAAGATTATGAAACCAATTCATCATTGAAAAACAGGTAGTAAACAGTAAAGATACAATAAATAACATCACTATTTAATTTAATGTAAATAAATAATTATTATATAATTTTAAAATGTTGAATTGTGTTAATTATATCAACTGGCACACGGAATTAAATATATAGGTAACATTAATAGGTTTAAAAAGAAAAAAAGATTTTGTTAGACTGCTAAAAGAATAAAGATGGTAAGTATATCAAAAAACGTAACTGAAATGAGTTGGAGCATATTGGTTTTAATTAATGTTCCATATGCATTGATAACATAGCATATTATTTATTTAATTTTAACCATAAATAACTATTTCTTTTATTCAACGAATAATTCACAAGATTTAAGAATATATCATTCCTTGATTTTTCATTCCTTGACTTTGATTTAAGAAACAAAAATCGATTGCCAAAGTAGCTTGATTTGGAAGAGCACTGATGAGTAAGTATTAAAATTGACCAATAGTTAATATTTGTCGCAATTAGTATGTCACCTCGTAGCATAGTGGTAATGCAACGGATCAGGGCGTAAACCTGGGAGATACGGAGTTCGATTCCCCGTCGGGTTGGCTTACTTTTTTTCAAAAAAGATTTTTTCTATTGGTTATAATATAATATACTCTCAGAAAGTGTTTTTCTAAATTATATATGTTTAATTTTAACCAGTTGGAATATTATTTAGTATACAATAATCTAGATATTGGGCTCAATAGGATTTTATAGGAAAATCATTATCATTCTCTTTGACAATTAAATACTTATAATAATTACTCTCATTTATAAAAATAAAATATACATTCTAAAAATACCAAAAAACAGTACTCATAAAACAATTTTTATAATATTGTATAAATATAATAATTATTCTCTTGCTATTGGCACATAAGTTAATATTTTAAATAATTGTTACACATACCACGTTTTCACATTAAAAAATACCTTGGTAATCCGTTGAATTTTACATCATGATGCGTTGAGACTAGGATTTGCAATCTCGGGATTGAAAAGACTGGAATACCTGGTTTTCAAAATTAGGTGCCATACAATACTTGTTTGTTTATTGTCTTTATAAAAAAAAAAATATTAAAAACTATGAAAAATATCATATAATATCACAAAATTTTCGTAGATTTCTTGGATTAACAAAAATTTAGTTAGGTACATATTATTTTACATAGAATCTTAAAAATAATGTGCTACAATTAGTGAATGTTAGTATTTTTTTATATTCGGCACTAGATGATTGATGCTGGGAAAAATTTCACTTAGTTTTGTTTAATTATGAGATCCTGCGATCCAAGAATTGAAAAACATTACAAATCACTCATTGCCCGGATTGGGACTTCCGTCCAGGATTGCAGTCCCTAGTCAACATCACCAGCATTGGTTTGACACAGATTCTGATATTCAATTAAATATAATATTCACAAAATATAATTTACTCAGATAGTTTACTAATGATTCGGTCAGAATAAATTTCAAGTAAGTGACATTTTTGCTGAGTTAAAGGTTTATACATATTTAATTAGTACCGTTATAATTATAAATTTAGGTTTGATACCTTAGCCTTTTCTATGCCTTACGATATTACTATGGCAGTATCTGACAGGCCTCAGATTTTTAACAACTAACGTTGAATGTAAGAGCAAAGCTCTTACTAAAATTGCTGTAATACCAATAATTTGTGGCTTAGTATTTCATAATTATTCAAATAGATGTCACTGTGTGTTTAAATTTTTAGATTATGCAAGTCAGTCGACAGTGACTAGTAATTTAAGTTTAAAGTCGGATGAGATAACTAGCGAAATTTGTATGTGCTATCTGTCGATCACGGCCTCATAGAATGAGAAAACTCGCTGAAGGCATAGAACCGTTTAAGAAAAGAAGTGAATAAATTGTATATAAAACATGTCACTATGGCGGTCTTTTTGTTTTTTTTCTTGTAAAAACAAAATCTGTCAATACAAACCTCCACTCTGTGGAGGCCCATATGATCTTATTAGGATCAGACATGGTCGGAAGAATGGTGGTCTTTTGGACACCTTTCTGCCTCATCACATTTATCGAGCAAATCTAATTGCGACCCAAACATCGCTTCAATATTCTAATACAAATACAAATAATACAATCGACAAATCAATTCATTCTCATCTTCAAATTAGTTTTATTTTACTTGTGCCGTATTTCGCGTTGATTTTTAACAATTATTTACTGCCCTATACACTTATTTTTTATCATTTTTACAAAAAAATGAATTTACTTATTATGGTAACTAAAAAATGATTTTTTTATAAATAAGTAATGCCATTTTATCTTCAATTTTAATGCACTTTATGACCTTACCTGATTTTTATTCCAACTCATTCAAACCAAATTAAATAACGCCCAACAGAAGCAAAGAAGGCTCTTGGTATTGGTAATCATTTACAATAGTTTTATAAAACTCATTCAAATGAGTTAAAATCATTATTTTCATTCATATATTTATGAACAATTTTCCTTAACAAAGATGTAGTTGCCTTGTTTGTATCACAATAACGGATGACAAAATAATTCAAATTGGCACATTTAATACATAATACTTAACAATATGTCTAAGGCTTAGACATCATGTTTGTTTGAAGGAACTGTTCTATTGAATGGTAGAGATGGTGTTTCACTCCATTTAATCCATGGTCTTCGTCTGGATAACTCTGAAAATTTAAATCAGTGTTCGATAAATACAATTTTCGATTGAATATTAAGAGTGACTTAGGAGCTATATAGAAGGGGTGCCTAAGTAAAATTTGTGGCGAATGTATATCATGTCAACAAAAATCATTTCAATTTGACGACTACGTATGCTGCTGAATCTAGACTTTTGATCTAGGACGTCAGCAAGTCTAGATTAGACGTGAAAATGCAATGTGTGTGCCTTATATAAAATGCTCAAATGCATCTCTCTCAAAACTATAATTAAGTAGGCACTTATATTCCTCTTTAATTTAATCTTCGATTCATTTAAAATTAAATATAATATAGAGAAAATTAAGTTAGAATACTAAGTTTGTTGTTACATAACAACAACACTCACAGGATTAAAACCATTGATTTATCATATATTATGTAGAATAGGCCAATAGATTCACATATATTATTTGATGCGCACACAACTTTTCATAGTTCGTAAAGCATTCATTGGTCAGCGTATTGGTATTAAACAGTATGCAGCCAATGAGGTATCGACTGATTAGTACGGAGTGGTTTTTGGTAATGCACGATGTTCGTTTGTAGAGGCGTCTACATTGAGCACAGCGAAAAAATAAAACTGCATTCATTAAAATCTACTGATATTATTATACATAACTTAAAGTTATCACGGTAATATTATGTGAGAAGGTTTTAGAAAATATCCTAGACCAAGTGGAATTATTCTAACTTACATCTTTCACTGTCTGGGTGAGTGCTCTTATCCTTTAAACTACTGATTCACCGATTCATGACTCCCATTTGATTTATTTTGTTTTGTTTACTGTCAATTCATGGTGGAACTGCATTGTATTGCTGTTTTTATTTAATAAAACGCAATTTTTTTTGTAGTACTTATTCCACTTTTAATCAATAGATTAGGACCGGTTTCGTCCGCCTCAGAGGGACATTTTCAACTGAATTTCTTGAGAACTCCCATTTGACACAACCTTTATCTCTCAACGACTTTTGCTTATAAGTATGTTTTCTGAAGCCTAGTCCAGACCAATAACATTTATACGTGAACATGTTTTCGATCTGCGGTGGAATACAAAAATGCATGGAGATTTGTATCAGGATATTATATTATTACGTACTCGTAAATGTATGTAAATGTTCGTAAACGTTAAAACAATTTGTATACAATGTTCACTTGTTCACGAACTGATAATTTTAGCCTGGACAGGTATCAGGTTATTCAAAATGATGTATTTTCGATAATAACAATCTACCATTCTTAAATTTTTTGTATATTCAGTACCTACAAAATTAAAAATAAATACCTAATCAAGGTTTTTTACTTACCAATTGTGTGAAAGGTACATCATTGAGTTGCAACACCCGAGAAAGCATCATGGATTGTTGAAAGTGTACATTATCATCCAATGTGCCATGAATAAGCATGAATTTCTTTTTACTGAGTGCCATAGCCTGGTAAAAGAAAATGGATAATTAAAAATAATATTAAATTAGCGGCATGTCCAACTTCAAGTAGGCTGTGGTCTATCTACCATTCAATATCAAAACCGGCAGTTATCTATAACACTATCTCATTATCATTCTTCAACTTGAATAAACGTATTATATTTACGTTAGGACACTAAGGCGTTACAAATTAAACAACAACACCAATTGCCATTCACCATCGCACTCATTTCATCAGTCATCATGAAAACGATAAGTTTTGGTCTACTTTTGGGCACTTGTTGCACTCATCAAAAAATTATTCCCCCTTTGTGCAATGAACCTACTGCGTTACAGTAAGGAGAAACTACCTATCTCATCCTAACTGGTTTTTGACTGACTGTTCTGAACTTCCAGGAAGATAATTTGGAGATATTCTCATGTTCTGAGAGAAATTAGGGTAATTGCAGCGATGTCCCAACTGGCTAGGAGGTCATGACGTGTTCCTTGGGGGTGACAAATTAAGGAAGGAAATGTAAAAAAATACAACTTTTGAGAATAGATTCTGTCAATTTTACAAAATTTTGCCTGCGGTGCTACTAATTTGCACATAATGTATAATCTTTAAAAAATCTAATTCCATTTTGAGATTTCAAGAGAATAACAAGGCTCATCCGTCTCACTTATAAGTGTTTTTTAAGACGCAATGGAAGAATCTTTAGACATGAAGGGCGCCACGAGACGAAAAAGTTTGAAAACCACTGGCTCAATCAATTAAAAATTATTTTCATATTTTTTTAAGAATGTTCGATCCTAAGAAGATCATAATACGGGGCTCAACAGAGTTGAGGTTTTATTATCAGATTTTTCTTTACGAGAAATGGATGTCAACCACTGGCTCAACCTATTAGGTCCACACTCTTGACTCCTAACACACACTGAAACACGACATTATAAGCCGATGCGTTACCCACTCAGACATCGTGGGTGTTTTTCCTCTCCTGTAAAATAATGTTCAAGTCAGTTCATTTGCCATCATGGTACCGAGTTCTTATAGTGTCATCATCATTAGTACCGCAACCAAATGCAAGTATGAACCGCCTCCAGTAAACATTTCTGGTCCCTTCTGTCTGCAGAAAAGAAGACTCTTGGATGGGTGTCTTCGATCCATAATACTTGGCCTACCCAATAAAATTGTTTTTATATATTTCAAATTTAATATATTTCCTGTTTGTACATTATTCACACACCACACGCCTTACTTATATATAATGGCTCCAAAGATCTGTCTCAATATATTCCTTTTAAATATGTTATAATAGATAAGTAGTTGGCATTCGTAAACTTACAGTTTCTGGAGTATTAAGTTGAGATGCTACATATCCTTTTTTGTTGTCAAGACTACTAGGGAGCCCCATGTACCTTTCAGTGTAAATTGAATCTGAAATTGTAATATATTATTGAAATAAATAAACATTTAATATTGCATGAATGTTTTACTTTTATTCGACCATGTACAGGTGACATTAATAAAAAATCAGAGTTTCCAACCTTAAACCTAACTGCTAAACCAGAGCTGTGTTCAAAACATTACTGAAATTATATCACAATTTTATAAGCTTTCCTATTAGATGTTAAAGGAAAACTTCCATGCAGATGGAGCTGTTATATATTAACTTATGACAGTTATGTTTATTTTATTGCGAGTCATTGCCCTTCTTTTTTCATGCAAGGTGGTAAGGGCACAGTGATGTTGATAAATGGGTATTAACAGTGACATCCCGTGGGGCTAGGCAGATTGACCGTCGCTTGGGGGTGGCAGTTGCTCGAAGGGCGGCAAATCGAAGAGAATCATTAGGTATATATAGAAATAGGTACATTAACTTAGATTTGCGAATTAAATTTTAATTATAGGTAGGTACATAATAACCTAATAAATTTATCCAAATATTTTTGGCAGTCACTCGCAAGTTTTGAAAGTTGTCAGATGTATTTTTCAATGTATTTGAAACCGTGGACCCGCAATAATATATACTGAAGTAGAGACGGCATTTAAATTAAATTTAGAGGTATATATTTTGTTACTACAATGTATCCATACAACACATTTCTTAGATATTGGAGTCATGAAAGGATGATAAAAAATACTGTATAAAAAAATGGGGCAGCATATTGGCGCTGCTTAGGGGCGGCATTTTGTCTAGGGACGTCACTGGGTATTAATGATTCCGAATTATGTACTTATATTCAATAAAAAATATTAAATTCTTAAATCTTGTGAAATAGGAAATAATAAAAATATTTGTATAGCAATACAAACATTTTGTACACATGATACCAATTCCTGCAGGCCTATTCTAACATATCACTTAACATAAAAAAAAAGCTAATTGTGATAAATATATCACATTTATCACTTACATTATGTAAAAATTTTAACCGTCTGAACTGTCAAAAGATGATATCCTTTAACAGCCCCTCTCTTGGTCACGCTCACTTTGAGAACGAGACAGAGTACGTCAATTTAACATATTGAGAATTGAGATACAAGACTGACTGTTTTGCTGTAATCGCAATGAGATGACTAATAAAATTGTAGGTTATGTTGACGTGTCTGACGTCAATACAAAATGTTTGTGTTCGTCTCATTACCAACTAGGTGGCGCTGGTTCGGCTTAATCCGCTAGTGTTCAGTCTTATCCGCTTGGGTTTGGCAGCACGAACATATCCGAATTTGACCAACATGTCTACCAACCTAAATTTTCGCCGTATTACGAATTAGAGATAGCAGCCGATACCCGTTTAGTGTATAGAATACCTTCCATGTTAATTTGAAACAATGATAATAAAGGAAATGTGTTAATCTGATAACCGTTAAGAATAGACTGTTAATCGAATATTTTTTTTTATGAATAAATTGAAAACAATCATAATTATTAATATTTTCTGCTTTGATAGCATCGGATACATTTCGTCGCTATAGGATTGGTTTCCCGAATATCCGTTTTTGTCGAAATCGACCTTTTAATGCAGAATGTTTTTTTGTATCTAATTGGACTAGAACCATCCCTTTCTTGAATGAATATATCCTTCATATGCTGTAAAAATATATCCATGTATTTAAATATAGGATTATGAAATTTGTTTTTCGTCTCCTGAACATTTGGTCTATTCGGTAAACCAATCCTACAACGACGATTTGTTTCTGAATTAAAAAAAATATGGTCGCCTAATATTAAAATTCCTTTAATTACGTACTTGAAATTGTACATGATTGGTTATCTAAATAAAGGTGGTTCAGTGTATAAAAAACTTCTATTAGGTTTGTAATACATGTAAATAATTAGTCACAAAACTCAAGTAGTGTGAAAACCTACTACAACTATTTCTACAATGCCAAATGTCTTGTCACCAATTAAATCATTAATCTTAGAAGTCTTTTTTCAACTTCAGTTTCATATATTAGGCTTCTAGAGTAGAGAGAGTAGTCAACCCTGCATCTATTACTACACAATCATACATAATATAAATTATACTACCATAATAAAGCCAATCTGTGACAGGTGCTACCGAAACAGCGCACCGGAAGGTGCTTCCTCCGCGAGACAGAGCGAGGGCCGATGCATAGCCTCCGTATGACCAGCCCCAAATGCATGTTCGTTCAGGGTCAATGTAGCCTAATGACTTCTGAAGGTGTCTGGAAAAAGAAAGTTTCAACTTAAGAGCGTACATAAGTGAAACGGCAAATAATTTTCAACTCTATGAGGAACGAAATTACACCCGCAATCCGCGCATCGCCTAGTCACGATCTTTTTAGACCATGCCTCAGCTGAGGTATAGCCTTAACCACAAATATAAAGTTGACGCCAACATAATATGTATTTAATACCTATACGGACAGTATTCGACAAATTTCACTAAAACATCGTTTATCCATAAATAATGTATAAAGTGATTCAATCATTGATGAAAATTATTTCATACCTGGTGACATTTATCTGATCGTTGATTTCCACTGTTCCCAAGTTCCGGTATCCCGCAAAAAGGTTGTTGTTCCCTTTCAAACCGGAACCTCTTCCGTCGATTAACGCAAGGGTGATGTTCCACCGAGCTACCAACGATGACCCCCAGTCAACATTCCATTTTTCCAGAACTTGGTATGAGTCTGGTCCTCCATATCTAGGAATAAATTAAATGTTATGAACTAGAGTGAATTTTGTAATATTTTTTATAAACCAGAAGCAACAATACCTATTTAGATAACATGGTATTAAAATACCACATATTGTATGTCATGCGTATTGCTAAGTATACACGCGCGTTTTTGCTTGATGATTTTACGCCCATTCGAACATGTCTCAATGTGTGTACCATCTCACTCGATATTTTTTTGTTCGATATCGAGCAAACGGCTCGATGCGAAAAAGATTCAAGGGCCGTAATTCTTGTTCGATGTTCGACAGAAATTCCATGGCTCGCTTTGGCTCAGCGTGTGGCTTGTGTTGAGCCGCTCGAGCATGTGGACGCAACGACAAGCATGCTTCCAAGTCAACATGTTCGATCGAACAAAACCGTCAAGCAAGAATGTACGTGTGTACTTAGGATATAAATCTGAACTGGGGCATTATTTATTTTTTTTCAATCAGTGTAATGTTATGTTTTTCTTACATTGTTTAACTAGAATTTTTTTTTTTACATAGATATTAATAATAAATACCGAATACATATAAACAAAAATGATTTTAAGTTAAACTTTTTTAAACTTTTCTAGAAAAATCAATCCACTTTTAAATAAAATAAAAAATAAGAAATAACCAATATTTTTTATTCAATTTAAAAAAATATTATTTTTTTCTTTCATAATTCTGCCACCAGATGTCTTTCATGTTGAATTTTAAATATTAAAATGGAATATGTAAAGATAATCTTACACATTAACGAGAAGTGGATATTTCACTGCTCCAGATAAGTCAGCATTGGGCGGAGTCAGCAGCATAACCTGAGCGGGTGGCAGCGAAGGGTCAGCAACTTGAACGGCGAGTCGCCTCACAACTGGTACCTCCTTGGATTCCAAGAGCTCCGCAATCTTCGCGTTAGTTTCCCAATCCTTCAATTTTGCCCCTGTCTAGATTTGAGATAAATAAAGAATGTTTTTAAATGTCTCAAGATGGTCGAGCTCCGTCAACTTGACTAAATAAATCTTACTGGTGCTTATGTGGTGAATCGCAGGCTAGGTCATTTGGTAGTGTCCCCATACATGGGTTGAAATAGTGAAGATAATTAAGTCGCCTAAGGAAGTTTTTCCTAGGGCGGTCTCTTGGCTAAAAACTTTATATGGAAATAGGCAGAACACAGCTAAGAAAAGATATACTTAATGTTATCCAAAAGAGATGTCGGATCAACAAGTACTGTGGAAGTACATGGCAAAATATAAGTAAGTAATTAGCATATGGGACCCTATTGAGTGGAGTTTATATTAACGTGTAGACTTTTATAGGAACTGGGTCCTTGCACAGGATTAAACACGGATTGACAAAACTATGTTTTTTGCTAGAGTTGTGTTATCAAACTCACGGTTTCAGAGACGGGCACTTTTCCAAGTATGAATGATTAAGAAATAAGTTCTTACCTTGCTGTGCAGATAAACTTCAGGAACTTGTGGCCCTAGGCAAGAAATTGCTATGTAGGATCCCATTTTGCTCATCACTACTTCGTTGTACAGGCACTGACTGCCCGACGTATGAGTTAGATTGCATGTAAAGCAATTATGTTTTCCATCCAGCGAAATCGAGAACAGATGCTGAACTGCTGAATCATCTTCGCTTGTTGCTGTATACCACCTGTAAAAAAATGACAAAATAAATGCGAATAAAAGCCGCTCATACAAAAATGACGTCTTTGGACGTACCGCTTTAAATAAGATTTATCAATTATTTTAAACATACAACGACATAATATATTGAACACACAACGACATATATTGGGAATATCGTCACATACTCAGAAATGAAACATAATTCTTTTTTACCACTTGAAACGTAAATTAATTTTTATTTTTGCAACAAAATTCGCAGCGTGCAAGGTACCGCCATACATACACTCACCGGCAGTAAAAAGGTTAATATTAGTTGACGCACTTACAAAGTTTTTGAATTCTCATTCCAGTGTACTATTTCTGTGACTGTATTTTTTACGCTCGTAAGGAATGTTGGTGTCCAAAGATCCGTACCATCAATAGAGCCTCTTTTAATTTGAGCGAGCTGTCTCCATGAATCACTGCCAATTTCCTAAAACAAAAGGAAGTATTTTTTAAATTTATTTATTGGCCATCTCTGAATAATATTTGTAACATCTAATATAATGGTGAAATAGTATACAATTCAAAATAAGAGATGGCAGTAGTACACTTATTACATTTGACATAATTATTAAATAATATTTCTGCCATGCCCTCTTTTTCATATTCACTACAGTATTTACCTACATTGTTGGAATTTTAAACTGTAATTTAATAATAAATATATGAAGATTAAACTGACTGCATGTTTCATAATATAATACTAAAATACATAGCTTAGTTGATAATTCATAGATGGTATTGTACGTTATAAAATAATCAATTTTATTATCTATTTGGTTTACCTTGGGTAGTATCGTGAAAAATGAGGAACCATCGGCTGTAAAAATCAGTGGCCTAAGCATATCCACCCAACCATTTGATTCATCATACAGGAAGATCTAAAAAATCCAAAAATATGTAATAATTAATTATGGCTTATAATTTTACAGGTTTATTTTTAGTATTTTATTTAGACATTGAGTTTTGAAAATTCCAACCTGTTTACAATTTAACGATGAGCATATCATAGTGACAGATTCATTTTGTACTCGATTTGTCCATACTACAGCGACGGAAGTATTTGTGGCGAATGACACTGATGCCAATATGGGTCTGAAAAAAGTAAAACATTAATTATACTAGGTCAGTTACGATAATATATATAGCTAACGGACATATCTAAAAATTATACATTATGAATGATGACTGCCTATCAAACTTTTAAAATAATAAATGAAAACTCTAATAGTCAAAAATATACATGCTGCGGCAATATATATTTAACCATTTAACCGTTAACCGTCTTAAGATGCTCTATATGTTCACGACCATACAAACATAGCGTGTTTGCGCTCTCGACTTTAAACTCGAACTACTAGTCAAAGTCGAGTTTTTGAATGATCTAAAATATTGAACACACACAAACATCTTTTGGAATGATGACAAAATATTAAGCCTTGACAAATTATGAAAATTATCGGAATTCAGTAATTTAAATAATAAGAACATGGTTACACGTTTAACATGTTCTGTTAGCGCATGGAAAAAGTCATAAAAAAGTCATAGCCTGTTAGGTATGGCCATAATAACCTTGCAGCAAAAATTTTTGACGTCTTAATGATTATTTCAATTTTTATAAATTGATACGAGAGTCTTGCTACAATGTTTATACTAATTAATTGATATTTTCTTATTGACTGTTATTTTACAAGTACCTTATAACTACAAGTAACTAATTATCAATTCTGCTGAAAGATGGAGCATATTTTACATATTTCTTTAGCAGAATTTCTATGAGAATTGGACATTAGCTATTCGCCCTAGGTCTGTTGATCTTGAACTGTACCTACACTCACATTATTATTATTAATTGGCTCTATGAAGAGGTTTTGTAACATAATTTTTTACAACCTATAAGGTCCATGCTCTGGATTCAAACACATATTGAAAAATAATATGTAAATGCTGCCAGGCTCGAGATTTGAACCCTCGACTTAGCAAGTGGATACGTTCCCACTCAGTCATCGCATAACTCACATTATACTAATTTTAAAAAACTTTATGTGGTTCGACCCAGTCATGTACATATTTCACACCATATTCACCCCCACTTTCAAGATTCACGGCCACCACTGCGTAATATGTTGATAAAAACAGTACTGAGAATTAGTTATTGATGTTTTTTTATATAATAGTTTTTTTTCCTCTTGCATATAAAATTGTTGTAAATATTATGTAGAATAAAAATCATATTTTTCCTTATTCATTCATTTTAATCTATTTTTAATAGCTCTCTATTCATAAATATAAAATAATATTTATTACGCTAGAAAATTTATAAATATTATTACTTGTTTTAATAAAATCATTATTGTAAGATGATTAAAATAACTCACTCGCTCAACGATTCAGGGACTGGTAATGAAGCTTTCTTCTCCGGTTCTAGGAGATTGACCAACGTCAGTCCAGCAGTAGGGTTTCTGGTACCTACCTGAGACAAATATTAAATGTATATAGCGGGAACAATAACCATTAGTTTGTGTATACATTGAAAAAATAATACGTGATATTGAATGTTATTTAGTTTCTTCAGCGTTCATAATGCACCGTGAGTGTAAAACCAAGGCATCTGCAAAAGACATATTTTGGATATATTAGGGTTGGAAGTCTTCGTTTTGTTAGGACAAATGTGTCGCTGAGTTTCAAAACCCGCTATAACACTTTTTTGAAATAATTAAGATATATATATCGTTGGATTCGTTATTAACTCTAAATGAAAATTTTATCGCCTCTTTCAAAAGCTGCTACGATTAACTGTCATTTATGAAACAAAATCAATGTGTCTATCAAATACCGCTATAACACTACTGAAACATTCAAAAACCTTTTTAGTTCAAAAAGTTTTTATTGATTTTCTCAACATAATGAAAAAGTGTTATAGGGGGTTTTAAAACTCAGCGACACAAATAGAGTTTCTAAAAAAAACATAATATTTGGTTTATACCTACATTATATTGCATGTTCTTTCAGTTACTTCATTTTTACATTAAGGCCATGCATTAGTTGAGGCACGGTCTAAAAAGATTGTTGCTAGGCAATGTGCGGATTGCGGGTCGCGGGTGCAAAAGACGCCTGTCAAACGAAATATTATTTCTCATATAAATCCAACATACGTCCATTTTATGTTCTGTTTATTATTCTATTAGTAACAATAATAATATATTCATTGACATGTTTTCTTTTTAAAGTAAATGGGTAACGTTTTTAGTCATCTTTACACGATTTTAGAATTAATTGGCCCGTCGCCATCACGCAGCAAAGTGACGTACGTCTGACTCGCCGTTCTCTCAATGAATGCGAAGCGAGTACAAAATTTCGTCGCACGTACAGTTGAAAATTATTTGGCGTTTCACTGATGCGTCACCTTAACAAGTTCACGACTTTTACAGTTGTTTTCAATGACATTATTAATGGACAACGCACTCAATACAGTAGCTAACAAGTAAATTCGTACATAGCGACATTCGCACATGTATAGGTAGACGTCACGCAATTTCCATTATGCAATATCACGCATCGGGAATTTATAGCAATATCACCTTTATTGTAATGGCATTAGAACAGTGTTTCTAGTGTCAATGTTCATTTGAGCGAACCCGTTCGAACCGAACCATTTGGCAGACCCGACAAAAAGCATCGGGAATTTATAGCAACATCACCTTTATTGTAATGGCGTTAGACCAGATTATGCCATTCGGCAGACCCGACAAATGTCATTGAGTTGTTTTGCATTTAATCTTGAAATTGAAAAATTTGTAGATGCCTTGGTTTTACACTCACGGTGCGATATATACTTACTACATATTATATACACCAGGGATTCTCAATATTTTCCATACTTCGCATCCCTAAGGATGTAGATTATTGATTTTAAAACTGTTCCTCAATGAATCAAATGGGTATAAAACATTGGTCCAACTACGTACCTTGGGATATCTTACGAAGATTCCTCTTGGATATTGAGATTCAGGTTCATTGGGTTGTCCATAAAACGGGATAGGCATGATCTGCGTGGCAGTGTCATTGTATGTCCCGTACGCCAAATGCAAGCCGTCTTCAGAAAACCACATTGCTTTATTGGAACCCAGGACTTCCTCTAAAATATAAATACACATTAACTTAAATTATTTTCCAACTCGTACCAATAGCCAGTTCATTATGCTGTCATGAAGTAGTTGTCTTTATTTATTTCCTAGCTATATTATTTTTTTTTGATAATAAATAATTACCAAAAGGTGTTTAAAAATGGTAGTCCGTTTAATAAATAAGTCATTGTCATAGACGTTGAATTTTTTTCCAGATGGAAACTTCTGTGTTAGGTTTACCTACCTACCTTTAAAAATCACTAAAGCAAGTTCGACATATTAAGAGTCATATTTGTATTCAACAAACAAACAACAAAGGATAAGTACTAGTGTCGAACAAGAACTTTTTGTCCACGTGTTAAAACTGTGAACTAACAATCCCCTCCAATGCAGCTAATCACACTTCCGTTTTCAAATGAGGAATTCCCCCAAATTTATCATTTCAATTTACGCTCCCATGGTGTACGGATCTGTCAATTTATGTAATTTTATAATAAAAATATGTCTAAAATGATCAGGAGTGATGTTAGAATTATTATTTGTAAACTTTTAATATATTGGGAAGAAGAAAAGGAGTCGCATCTAAAATGAGGGCCGATACATTATTTAAACACACCTCTAGCACGTGTTGCCACCATGTCAGGTACGTCACTGAGAAGTCTTCTACATGCGACTACAGCGACTTCATGTTATTACCGATTTTATTGTTGTCGGATAATATTTGAAAATTGGTGATTCTAGTGTTTCACATTATGTTTAGGCTCATAGTGGTATATTTTTTGTCTCCTTCTTTTGTTGTACAATGATGACACGAGGCTGATATGAAATATTTTTACTGCCGTTGCTACCTCTAAAAACAGAGCTTGAATTTAAAATTTCCTGAATCTGTCTAGTTTGATAATACCTTAAAAACGTGCTGGTGGTATGCTGTTTGGAAAAGATAATAATTCCATAGATTTGATAGATTTCTATGCTTTGGTAAATATTTTCTTCGGTGATAACCGAATTTAAACTTTTTTTCATTATCGCAGAAGGAGTAAAAGTCGGATATAACTCCACTTCTTTACGACCAATCACCGATCGACACCTTTCAAAAACTCTAAAAACAGTCTCGAAACTGAGTTAGAAGGAAAAAGATCAGAATTGTTTTGGGCACTGTAAAAGAATGTTTATACAGTTTGAAAACTACAGTCTTATGTTGTGTTTTTTTATGAATGTGTGTAAAATAGTAATAACCCAGCGTGATTATGATAGCATACTCAAAAAACCAGTTCGAATGACCTACCGTAACTTCTTGGCACCTCGATCACTAATCGATGAAAAATGTGGCAAGTTGCCAAATAGGTTCGTAATATGTATATCGTAAAATATTTTTTTTGTCTACATGACTAATATTATATATATATACTATAATAGTCTACTGCTAACAGTTCATTTTCCAGAGTGTAAAATAGATATACTTCATAAATGAATAACCATAGAGAACGAGTGGGACTATTTTGTTCTCTTGCCTCCTAACGAGTTGCTCTGAAGCTGTAAACTATATATCAAAACTGAATAATTAACAATCAGTTTCCTTTAATAATTATTCTTTAAGATACTACAGGTGGTCCTCGTTAACCGAGGGTATAGGGACTGAAAAAATACCTGTTAAAGTGAATCCACTTAAAACAGAGAGCAAAATTACTTAGTTAACGGGTTTAATTGGGACATGTTTAGAAAATAAAAAGACATGTGAGCACAACAGAAATAGCGTAGGAATGTGGAATTGAAGGATTGAAAGTGACAGCTGAGACTTAACTTGAGTTGATTTGTGTTTTTTATGTGTTTGTGTAGTTTTTTTGCATTCTCTCGTAAATTCGTAACAGATAGGTACTCGGATAATGAGGACCTCCTGTATATAGAAGACGATCTGCATTGATTTTATGCAATCATAGACTTTTAAGACAATCGACACCATTCATTGGTAGGTAGGATCATTAGGTTTTATATAACTATTTCGCAACTACTTTCAAAACTGTCACTGGACTCTGTACGATTTTTGTGAATATGGACAACTCCGTAATATTAAACATCCTTAAGACAATCACTTAATTTAATTTGAGTACTACACCGGACATGAATTTTACACTCTAACACCTAATATCAGCTCTGTCTATGGTCGATTGGATGACCTTTAATAAAAACAAAAAAAAACCTGTTGACCATCATAATGAGAAGTATTGTGATATATTATTTAGGTTTGTTTTTCATTTGTTAAAAATGTTTGAAACCTTGATAAGTATAATTGGTAATGTTCTTTTTCGTAAGTTATTTTCTTATCATGACAAGGTAAGTATTTTAAAAGCCTTCAGTAAAAATAATTAACCATGTGTTTGCATTTACTGACTCAATAATTTACTGTCAAATACAGTGGCATTAGAATTACAGGCCACTGATAAAAATACCATTGCGCTGTCAGTCAAAATACAATATCCTGTTAAGAGTTAACTATGATTCCATTCAACAGATGGCGGAGTAGTTTGTAATACACAAAGTGGCACTAATCATGTATTGAAGAGCTATTGAAATAAATTCAAGTGGCTATTGTTGAGTTTAGTCAGAAGAATCAATTGGTAATGTATATAGAAAGCAATGGACTAAGTGACATCATAGACAGCGATTGTTTGTTACTTGATTTATGACATTTCGTGGGATCTTTTATATCTGGTGGAATGAGAAGTGAGAACCATTTATTATCTACTTCTACGCTAATATTATATTCTCCGTAGCATTCTAATTAGCTTGCACTAACTATGACACATTGGTAAATTAGTATTAATTTAAGTAAAGTCACAATTTTATTACATTGAAAATCCCAATTATAAAATGGTAAGTTGAAAAACATTGAAAAATACTAATGAAACTTTTTATATTTCTGACAGAACATTTTTTTATATCGACCTACTGCTGCCATAGGCCTCAAAGTTGTAAAGGTTTCTATAATAATTGTATTTTTCAGTTATTAAATATATTTATAATAAAACATAATATAAAATATATTATGTTTTGTTGTAAAATACTTAATTTAATAACTTCAGAAACAGAATATCAAATAATTAGGTAGTTAAAAAGTTACCATATTTTTTACAAGTAACATCGATTAGCAGTTAGATAGCGAATACTTTAGATAAGTGATAAGCAACTTTTCTTTTTACAGGGAGCCAATTCAATAGCAATAACTTGTTGGGGGCCGCATTTATATACTTATATAAATATGTATATATACATATATTATGTAAATACCTTATTCATTCTTCGATGTATTTTTTAATCTTGCTTGACCACAGAAAATCATCAGACGCAAGGCCTGAACAAAACGAACCATAAATGCGAATGAGTAAACATTCGGCACGCTTATATCTCCGTACTATGCGTAAGATTAAGATAGAATTTCTACGGCTGAATTAAATATTTTTTGTAAGCGTCGCCGGTAAAAATGGATTTGACTGATTACATTCATTTAAAAACTGCGAGCATGCATTGCTGAAATTTATTGTTTTTGTGTTAAATATAAAGTTAATAGTAATTATTTTTATTAATTTTAGTAGAACATATTGTTAACCATGTTGTGTTAAAATGTGGCAGCCATACTGAGAAGCAACACGATGGTATAACGTTTCATAGTTAAGTTGATAATAATAAAATTGAGGTTCTACTGTGCGTGATACGCAAGAAACACGGCTTCATTTTGCCGAAAAATAGGCGCTCTCTATATATCATTACTCTGAGATCACACGGTTATCTTGCAGCCCGTGGGCCGCGGGTTGCTCATCACTGCTTTACATTATTACGCAATTCTAACTAAATAAGTGTTAAATTATTTTGGATTTTAAATAAATTTTATATACTCGTACCATGAACATGAATTTAAAGAACTAACAATATTGGTTGCCTCAGGCCTCGCATTTTATTTGAAAAGCCATGTACAATCGTATAGATGATTTTAGTTTTAAAACAAAATAATTCTTTGTCGCTGTCATCACGTAAGAGTATGAAACCCCAAAAGAGACCTCACATAGCGTCATTTATCCCAAAAACAAAATGAGGAAACATGGAGGATATTTTAACATATTCACCTTCGTAGACCCAATCAGGAGCTCCATTATAAATTCCTCCAGGGGTGCCATTGTCGGTTATTTGAACAGTCGGAGCAGAGATGGAGCTTCTGTAGAATATGTTGCCGTTCTGGACAAAGGCAATCGCGTTACCGACTGGGGCCCAAACCGCCAGTTCCAAAAATGACTCATTGTTGTTCAGAATAATCGGAATCTGCTCTTTGCTCTGGAGACCTAGCGCTATGTACTGAGCTGAATAGCTGTGCCGGTATAACTGAAACAGAATATTGCATTTTAAGTATTTATACATAAATATATATCTTTATTGGTTTCAACCACTGCCTCCTTGACAGAGGTAATCTCTATATCCAGTACTTCAACGCATGCGATCTATTGGTAGGTACGTACATTAAATTTAGTGCAGCTTTATAAAAATATGTTCAATCCCATACGAAACACAGCTGGATTTTATATACGAGGATTGATAATTATAATTAACTATTTCTTTTATTCAACGAATAATTCACAATTCACAAGACTATATCAGAAAGTGTTTTTTTCAAAATAATATATTGATAATTATAAATTTTGGAAGGCTTTAAATATAATGTTCAAATCAATGACCAATACTTTTTGGATTATTTTACATAATATGTAGGTACCTATATAAAAAAAAGAAAGATAGTATATATTATTATAAAATTGGATCGTGAATGAATATTGGGCAATATTTTCAATGAGAAACGTGTATAAAGAGTTTGAGATTCTAAAAATTGTAAGCTTATCTACCTAATTACAATCCTGTGGGTCTATTCTATACACAAGGCGGCTATCGACGGTAGTTTATCATATTATGTATGTATTGAGGTATGTATTATAATTGTTACAATGTCCCGTGGGGGTTCAGCCCTGGTTGAGTATCTCTGATTTTTGTATAGCCTCCGGCTGTTTTTAGATCTGCTTTCACATTTCTATCTATATGCCTTATGGTCAACACATGTTATACTGAAAATAGCTAAATGAATACAAATAAATGTTGAGGACTTCATCGAAGACAACATTTTTTTGAAATAAATCAATAGGTACACCTACCTAGCAGTAGCGAAGGGTGGAGGTAGGCTGTTAAGATCCGCCATAAAAAGTGCAAATTAAACTTTGTTAGTCATACGTATTTGTTTATATTGAACTAAAACTTCCATTTACAGATGGTATTGGTTAGTTTTTAAAAATAGTTTTGGTATATAATAGGCGATACGACAAAATTGTGCACAATTTTTCATTCATACTTTGTTTTCGTTGGATTGAATATACATTATTATTACATAATATATTGTTCATTTTTTTTTTTTAATTCTAAAAGAAACTTTTTAGATAAAAAAATATTATTGTGTTCTTTTGACCATGTTCGATCGTATTTGGACCATATGGGCCTCCACAAAGTGGAGGTTTGTATTAACAGATTTTTTCTTTTACGAGAAATGGATGTTAGCCACTTGCTCAACCTATTACGTCCATACTCTGACTCATACACAAATTGAAAAAACAATATGTGTACATGCCAGACCAAGGATTCGAACCTGGGACCCACGACGCTATAGGCCGACGCTTAAGCCGCGCGACCATCGTGGGTGTATATATTAATATTAATGGTTGGTGTGGTGGGTAAAATATTCATTCACATTCATATGTATGATTTAATTGCATAATTTTAGATATTTTATAGATAGACGAGTATTTTTTGACTATTATCTATTATGTTATGGATTTCGCAGGGTTTAATTGAATTTTTAAAACTAACCAACTCCATCTATAAATTGTAGTCTTTCAATAAAAAAAAATGGTACTGTTCGGTTATCAGGAATACAGAGGAAAACACATTTTGAAAATACCCGATACACTGGATTATTTGTTAGTTTGGGTTAGTTTAGGTTGGGTTAGGTTAGGTTAGGTTAGGTTTGGTTAGGTTAACCTAACAAATAATCCAGTTTATCGGCTATTTTCAAAATGTGTTTTCCGCTGTATTCCTGATAACCGAACAGTACCAAAAAAATACGTATGACTGACAAAGTTTAGTGTGCACTATTTATGGCGGAACTTAACCCTTCGTGACTGCTACCTAGTTCCTATTTTTAGGTAGCATTTTGTCTAGGGACGTCATTTGCAGCTTAGACTGTTTATTTATTGTTACAGTTAACCGCTCAATACATAAATATATTAAACTACCGTCGATAGCTACCGATAGCACCCTTGTGTATAGAATAGACCCACTGGTAGGTATGGAGTCTTCTTATTAGAAGCTTATCATAATATTATAATATTATGTTTCCCATTAAACATAATAATATTATAAAATTTTCACTATCTTCTTTCGGAATGAAATAGTTATAGTTGATGTCAGCTTGCTAGATCTTCAGTTTTTCAATCTAATTGAACTTTTTTTAAATAAATATTTGTGGTTTTCGTGCGGTTAAATTCAAAAATTGTCGCTAAATATAATATTGTAAAAATAGATTAAGATTATTTTTTACTTAGAAATAAAATTAGTGTATAAATTAAGGAATATTTATATTGTTCTAGAAGTATTCTTCCCCATTTTACAACTATACAAAATCATTATTTTTTAAATTTTAATTAAAATTAAAATCGCATTAAATTTTCGTAGATATTGTGAAAGTGTAAAATCTTACATTTTTTCGCATACTATAAAGATGATTTTTTAATGTAAATGAATATTAATTAGGTGTGCTTAAATTTAAAAATTACCATTCATTACTTTTAAAAAACTATCATTAAAGCAAAAGAAATCTATTTACATCTAGTATTTTTTGCGCTCACCTACTTCTCTAGCAAATAAATATTAGTTACAAAGTCAGTAACCTCCGATTTTTTACATTCATTTTTTGATTATATTATAAATAGGTACTTAAATGCTACCTAAATTAATTTATTTCATGAATTATCAATACCGCTTCTTCTGTTTGTAAAAATAGATTAAATTCAACAGTTCATTACAAAGTAGGTAAAATTCATTAGACATTATTCATATGATAATTTATACTTACCTATACTTGTGGTTTTCTATTTTTCGGTGATGGTATAATAAACCAAATCTTTCATTCAACGAATAATTCACAAAATTTGATAATGTACAGAGCATACCGTCAGCTGAATGCAGATCTATTCTAATTTATATTTGGAATATTTGAGGAGAGAGTTTTTTGAAACAACATACTGAAATTATTTAAGTATTATCTTTATGGATAAATGGATGCATCATATTATTTTAGTAGGATTATTGATGAAAAAAATGGTTCATACACTTGTCCGATATAAATAATAAATAACTGAAGTAGGCTGTTTCAAAAAACTCTTCTGCAAAATATTTCAAATGTGAGTTAGAATAGTTCTGCATTCAGCTGACGATGCATAACTTGAAAACACCTCAGATAATAAATACTTGGCAGAAAAAATCTCTTTTGAAAAAAATACGACACCCAACGGGTTTGAACCTGTATAACCATATTCACCTGCCATATTCACGGTACTTACCTATCTATAATTGTTTATATATTATTAATTGTCTATGTGATAAACTACTATTTATTGTAAAAATATACCAATAGTCATGTTTTTTTTGTTGTATAGAGATACGTATGAAAGCAAGCTGGGACCTCTAATTTTCATAAAAACTCTTAGTATTACAATGACTGTTTTTTCTTTCTTCCATAGAAAATGGCTCTGACGTCAAACTGGAACTTACTTACTTACTTACTTTAAAGATTAACATAGGACAGTGCTCGAAATGGAAAAGTTTACGAACCGGAGCGCTCGCCAATTTTCTGAAGATACTAACATAGTTATCAAATTCTATGTGTATTTTATAAAAATAAGTTTGTTAGATTTTTGTTATATGACCTATCTCGCTCAGACGGTAAAATTATTTTTTCCACGAGACGGAGCGATAATTTTATCAATTTTACGTACCGGAACGGCGCTCCGGTCCATTTCGAGCCCTGAGTCCAGAGAAGCTTCTATTTGAAAAAAATTTCAACATCTTTGTGTTACTGAGATTTTGAATATTTTAATTGATTTTTTACACTAATTTTGTGAAAAATACGCATTTTTCATATATTCATTCTTGCAGTCCTATGGTAGTCGGGTATAAATGAAGAATATTAATGTGGATAATTGACTAAGCAACTAATACCCACAAAATTATTAATTAGCCGCAAAAAATCTAAAAAATATTACTTTGAAGACCATGATAATACTCACAAATTTTGTGTTTGCTGACTATTGCGACACCCTTTCTATATATATTTTGATTGATTGGCATATATGACAGAATGAATTACCTATATGAGATAACAACTTTCGAAAAATGCAGTGTCCCTGTAGGTATGTCATAATATTGTTATAAGATTGATGAAATACTATTTTTTGTTAGTAATAACGTCATAATTTTTCTAGCGCATCTAACACCACCGTAAAACGCAGTTGAAATCGATGAATGTACGAGTATGTATAAATTTCTAAGTGTGAAGTAGTCTTTTATTATATAATCGCAAAATACCATAATATACCCGAGTGTACAACCCTTATGTGACCCTGTATGATTTTCATTGACCCAGAAAAGATTTTTTTATGATAATGTTGTCGGAAAATGAATAAAATGTTATTTTTTGTAAAATAATCGACTTGGATAAGTATGCTAAAAATATATAATATAAATATAAATGTGGCCCCCTAAATTTTTTTGGAAACCTACAATTAAACCTTCGTGAAAATAAAGGTTGCTCATCACTGAATAGCCGGATATTGATGAAGGGAAATAAATTATGTTACGGATAAATTTTGCGTATTTATTATTTTGTCATACTGGACAAGCGCAGTATTTTTGAAGGTTCATAAACAAAACACCAATTTGCACAATTTCATTGTATGGAACAGAGGCGTGTAAGAAAATCTAACTTCTTATGAGATATTACACCAGGGCTTCGAACCGTTATTTTTTCAATTCGGTTTTTTTCCGGTTCAAGTAAAAAAAATATATATCGGTTCGGTTCCGGTTTTCGTTCCGAAAATATAACGGTTTTTCCGGTTTTCGGTTCAACTCCGAGTTGATAGTAGTGAGTGACCCAATAGTGTAAGAGTACATGGGCCAAAACCAAAGACATAAGTCGTGTTACGCCTACGACAACTTAATTGGAGAGCAGTGTTGCCATCTTTTTCTATGCTGATTAGAGTACAAAGGCATAAAAATTATAGTATTTCTGTAAAAAATATAGTACAGGAACATTTTTCGGCTTATATCCATTAAAATTATAGTATTTTACATTTTTTGGAGAATCAAAATTATAGTATTGTACTATAATTAATAATTATAGTACGGTTGGCAACACTGGTGGAGAGTAAGATCATGTTAACGCATGTGTTTGAAAAAAATCGTCCTTGATTTTCATTCGTACAAAAATAACGGTTTTCCCAGTATTCGGTTTTCGGTTCTGTTCCGGGTCGAAGCCCTGTATTACATAATCCATATGAGATGCAACTGTAGTTTTCATATTATGCAATCAAATTTATCACTTGTATTGAACGGACTAAATGATAAATAATATGACTTAAACATACCTTTCTGTAACTGTAGGCCAGCAGCAAATACTTCTTGTCTAATGATAATTGCTGGTCAAATGAACTTGCAAGGATCTGGAAATAATATGACAATATATTATTATTAGTAAAATTGGTAGCAAAGATAATTAAAGTTATACAGAAAATTGTTTCTATAATATTTATTTTGAGTATTATTATAGAACATAACAGTAAGCATGATAGACAATTATTATTATCGTGTATGGTTTAATATGAATAGGGATAGACAACTTTAACTTGAGGCGCGGTTGAAGCGACGTGAGGTGAGAACTAGAAGAACTTAGAACGCCAATGGCACGACTCAAGTGATAGTTGTCAGTCTATATATACCTACCATATTGTACCAAACATAATGTTTTCGTTAATTACTGACAGCATGGCCCCCACAAGAGGGAGTCTGACAGGGCTCTAGCCTAGGGGCCTGGCGTGGCGGGTTAATCAGATATGTGAGATAAACACACATAACAAATGTGATCATCACACACTCAAATAGTAAAAAAAGTCGTCTGCGGTTACATTTAAAAAATGAGGTTGTAAAATGCAATTTTTGATTATTTTGTACACCACTCGACAACTCCATAATTCAAGTAGATTTATTAAAACTCCACTAAATCGCTAAAAATAAACTGAAAGCCCTTACTTTTATCTCTAACACAATTTTGAAATCGCTTATGTTGTGCATCACACATGCCATTAAACTTAGCGATAGGTAGGGGGCCTGCCAAAGATCCTGGCCGGGGGGCCCGCTTTAGGATGTAGGGGCCATGACTGACAGTATTAAAAAACACTTTGAAAATAGCCAATTTTTACGAAATACCGACAAAATGCATATGAACACACATTATATTCCCCCAGGAGCAGGGCTCGAAATGGACCGGAACGCACCGGAGCGCCGTTCCTGTTCGTAAAATCGGTAAAATTATCGCTCCGTCTCGTGGAAAAAATAATTTGACCGTCTGCGCTAGATAGGCCATATAATAGAAAATCTAACACACTTATTTTTATGAAATACACATAAAATTTGATAACTATGTCTTCTAACTATAATAACTATATATTCTTCAGAAAACTGTCGAGCGCTCCGGTTCGTAAACTTTTCCATTTCGAGCGCTGCCCAGGAGAAAAATATTTTTCATTTTGTTAATAAATAGATTACTTTAAATTATTACTCACAATTCAATATTTCACTGTAGAAATTGTGTATATGCGTGTGATCATTAATCGATTAAAAAATCCTAATTCGCCCTACTTCATACGCAGGTATATTATTCTTAGGTTGTGTTGTGTCAGAGTTAGGGTTTGTTTTATTTTTAACATGTTTAAAGTAAATGCTTTTCATGACGTTAGATATAATAGTTTATTGAGTTGGTAATTATTTCTACGTTTGAGAAACCAATTTAAGTGATGGAAATGAGTGAATTGTTATCTTATTTGTATTATAGTAGAAAGATTATGATTGGTATTCAGGGAACTCAGAAATAATGGGAACTGAAATACATAACGAGTAAGGCGATAGCAGGTAACCGACTCGAGTAAGGAAGAATCCGTGTTAAACTTACACAGTGTCTAGAATACGTTTTACGTCAAATACTGATAACTGCTCTCAGTTTATGCATTTACGCTCATTTAATGTTGGTGTATTACACACACTATTGCACGTGCATAATGCGTGCTTCATTTTCGTAGGACACTCACACATTCAAAATCCTGCATCAAGATGCGGCGTATTGAATATAGCCTATCGGTATTCTATTTATTATCTGTTCTGTGTTGGTATTATAAGCATAATATCACTGTAAAGAATAAATATAATATATGTGTGAAAAAATCACTCACCGATTAAGATAAATACCTAGGTAACTTCTATTAAATTATTCAAAACATACTGAACGGTGAGTTTTTTTTTAAAATTTAGTTGATCTTACTTACTTGGTTATCCTTCGGGAGAAGATTAATGTTTTCATCTGTTTGTACATTGTATAACATGAGATTTCCTTCCATGTCCGTAAAAAGAAGTTCAGTATCTGTAAATTAAAAAAAAATATATAATGTATAATGAATAAATTATTATTTTTTTATATCTACGACTTCACTCTGTTGTTCGATCACTTCACTTATCTGGGTTCTATTGTTACCGCTAACATTGATATGAAAACATAATTCAAAAGACAAATACAGATAGCCAACAAGTGTTACTTTGGAATATGTAAACATCTGAAATGCAAAAAGCTCTCTCGGAACACAAAAATCCAGATATATCTACTTACAAAAAACAGCTGTCTTCACATATGGATCAAAATATTGGGGCCACAGGAGTAAGTCTGAAAACGGAAGGTATTCTAATTTTCGAACGAAATATGCTGAGAGCGATATTTGAAGCAAATAATGAAGATGGAGTGTGGAGCATACGTCACAACCGTGAAGTCTGCTAGCAATTGGACGAACCCAAATATTCCAAACCATTACGATTTCCCGACTCCAATAGACTGGTCATGATCAACAAAATGGACCTAGGCCGATAAGTCCGGAAAGTTTTTGGTGCGTAGCTGGGCGAAGGATTTTAGGGAGATCCAAATTGCGGTGGTTACATGCCGTGGCCTGGAATACACGAGCTATCGGAATTCTAGATGCGAGGATTGCGTAAGATAGACCGGACTGGTAAAGACGACTTGTGGATGCCTGGACCCACTCCGGGCTGTTGCGCCATGAAATGATGACGCTATCTACCACCAGTATTCACCATCTGAAATAGACACTCCGGGAAATCTGAAATAGAGACTCCTGGGGAGGCACGGACTGTTGCAAAGGGAGACGCGAAAAGTTTAACACAATAATGTAGCCACAGATTTGCAGTTTGCAAGTGCATAGTTCATAAAACGGCAGCTAGTTATAAACTAGGTACATAAAAAACAGTCCTAAAAAGTTAGGTTTTTTGCAAACCTGTATGAAGATATGGAAACTAATTTTAATATACCTCATTTCTATACTATTGTGCATGGCCTCTACAAAAGGGGGCTGACAGAGGTCCAGCCTGAGGGCCCGGCGTTACGGATCGACCAGTTAAGTGAGATAAACACACACCACAAATTCGTTCTATTCATAAAAAAAAGTCTATAAATATATGTGTCTTGATGTGATTGTGTGATGTGTGTGATTGGTGATAATTCACGTGTAGAATTTTATTTTATAATTATTATTATTATATGTATATGAAAACAAAAACCTTTGTTCAATTTTGG
The DNA here is from genome assembly GCF_057557595.1 of Rhyacophila brunnea. Classification (NCBI taxonomy): domain Eukaryota; kingdom Metazoa; phylum Arthropoda; class Insecta; order Trichoptera; family Rhyacophilidae; genus Rhyacophila; species Rhyacophila brunnea. Next base: position 30,163,249 of record NW_028233350.1, read on the forward strand.
TTGAATCGAACTGAAGAATAATAGTATAATACTTTGTCAAGAAAAGCAATGCAAGTAGGTACTGATACCGTTCGTAACATCATATTTATGCGAAATGGGATTTTCTGCATTAGATGCAATGAAATCCATATAATCGAGCCCGTTTCTTATAAAAAGCACTTTGTGTAAAAATGTATTTAATGAAATAAAGGATGGGCAGGCGCCAAAATTCGATTTTTTAAAAAGGGAGGCGTAGTAACGTAAAGTTTGGAAACCACTGCTCTACGGTAGACCACTGAATTTTACAGCGCATTTCAACCAAATAATATTGGGAGACTGCGCTGTCTGGGTTATGTTTACCGTATGAACGATAATGAGAGTAATAACGAGAGTCATGAAGTAAGCAAGTGACTTTTTTACTAAATCCAATTTATGGTGTGTGTTTATCTCACTTATCTGGTTAACCCGCCACGCCGGGCCCCCAGGCTGGAGCCCTGTCACCCCCCTCCCCTTTGTGGGGCCATGGAGCTACTATTTAAAGCCATATGCATATCGTAGCGAATTGAATGCGGACAGAATCAGTAACAAGTACATGTAAAAATAATATTATTGGAAATTATAGTTACCTGATATCCACGTTGCATTGAATCTGTTCGCTGATAGTTTTCCTAGCATCACATCTTCGAGACTGACGGGCAGCGGCTGCGGACAGCCATCTCCTCCGTCCGCCTTCCCTCCCGTCAGGAGAAGGATCGCGACTACAATCAGCACCAGTACAATCACCAACACTCCGATCACCGATATCCAGATTTTCCATTTCCGCCGGCCATGCTTTTCCATAAGTTCCTGAATAATATTCTGCTTTAAATAACACAATGTTACAATGAGTAAAAATAATAATTTAAAATATAACAATTTTATTTTTACAATACTTTTTTTTTTGGGAAACTCTGACTTTGTAATTAATGACAGATCGCGATCTATTATTGGCTACCAATAAGCAATTTCACAAGGATTACTATTGAGTTAAAATATTATTATATTACGGACAAGCATAGATATTATTATAAACCAAACAATATGAAAGCATCCTAGCACTTTTTAAAGAGCATTAGTTGTTATTAGTTTTTAAGACGGTACTTCAGTGAAACGGCAAATAATTTTCAACTATAGGTGCGACGAAATTTTGGAGTCGTTGGAATCGGAGAGCGAACGTCGAGCTGTGAACACGTCAATTGTTTCATGACGGTGACGGGGGTATTAATTCTTAAATCCTATAAAGATGACTAAAAAACGTTACCCATTTACTTGAAAAAGAAAACATGTCAATGAATATATTATTATTGTTACTAATATAACAATAAACAGAACATTAAATGGACGCATGTTGGATTTATATGACAAATTATATTTCGTTCGGCACACGTCATTTTCACAATCCGCGCATCGCCTAGCCACGATCTTTTTAGACCATGCCTCAACTGAGGTATAGCCTTAAATTCATCGAATTGATATTTTTGCTTTAAAAATATATTTTTTAATATTTTATAGACAGATATATTATTTTGTATACAAGATTTTCTAAATATCAACAGCTATCTGACTAAAATATAATAGTACACGATTTTTGCTAAATAGTAGTTGTTTTCTGAAAATATACCACAATAATTTTGAATTTATAATGGTGGTCTATGGAAGCAAACCGAAAAAAAATACCAACAAGATAGGTAACATGTAGTAATACATGAACTGAAAAAAAACAGAAGTACCTAATATCCTTTTTGAGGCAATGTTTTCATAAGATGTTTTCAGTATCTACTTGCTTTGGTCTAATGATGATTCATGATAATAATTTATACTCATTCTTGATAAAGCTAACCACGTGAGCTTTACATGTGTCATAAAGCAATTTTATGGTAAATATCAAGTGATAAACTCATTGTATAAATCAGAAATATTCATTTATAAACAATATAAGACGACAACAACGAAAGAAAAACAGCGGGAAGAATTCTTTGGTTTAAAAATGGTTAGTTCTGCGAGTAGATACGGCATGACACCAGCCCTGGATTTATGGATCCTGTGATGGATCAATTATGCGAAATAAGTAATCTTATTTCTAGATTTTTTTAAATTGGGTATGAGAATCTTTTTTGTATTAGAGGATAGATAATTTTTTTTCGACCATGTCCGATCCTAATAGGATCATATGGGCCTCCACAGAGTAGAGGTTTGTATTAACAGATTTTGTTTTTTACGAGAAATGGGTGTCAGCCACTTGCTCAAGTAGATTAGTCAAGTAGCTCAAGTAGTCAACAGACAAGTAGACTCATGTAGTAGAGTAGTCTCTAGATAATAATAGGTCGAGTTAAAACCTGAATTAATCTGAAAATTAATAATTACTAGATAAAAAGAACTTTTTTATATACCACGTTTTTAAATTTTCTGTTAAATCATATAAACTTGACAATTCTATGTATTAATAAAAACGTTTTTATTGTACTTGATAGAAATACTGAATAAATATTATAGAATACAGAAATGTCATTTTGACATTTCATATTGATTTCCATAGTAACGCACGTATATATTAATAATTTAGTTACTAGGACCCACTTAGCAACCAATACTAGTGAGTAGTAAATATTACCTTTAACGATTTTTTTTCCGAAACATAGAAAAACATAATTAACTGAAAATGAATTCAATTCTGCTTAAGTATTAAAAGAATGCATTGTTGTCGTGTTCTGATATATTCAAAAAGTTTCAAATGTCTAGCTAGTCGGGAAGTTAGTTAAAAATCTTGGACAAACAAGAAAAAATCTGTACCGGACAAACAAGAATACGAGCTGTTTGTTTCGAGCGATTGTTTGTTTGTGATAGTATGATTTGATAGTTTGTTGATACTTGTTAGCTAACCTCAAAATGGACATTCAGTTGAACTCAGAATTACAAAACCTAACCTAACCTAACTTAATAATAATAATATAATATTATGTCCAATTATGACTAATAAAACCATCCGTATTAAATTTACTTTTTCTACTGTCATGTTAACAGTTTAAGAATTCCATACCCTGGCGAATTCACGCACTCGGCAGATAATTTACCTAATTCATGAATAAGGCAACGGGCGTGACTATTACGTGAATCAGGCAAAATTTTGCCCATTTCATGTAATAGGCAATTTCGCACATTCGGCGTAACATATATAAGTACTGGAATCCCCGCTTTGGAACGGAAACATACATAGGTAAAAAGTGATTTTCCAGTCATGGTCAGTGAAACAAACTCAGTTCAAAGACGTGTGCAAATTCTAAACGTATACCGACTTTCATTGTTTTTTTGTATGTCACACGACAATGTAATAACTATTTATCTATTGTGTATTTTATTTTATAATAATAATGCGTGTGCCTACAATTATTATATATGTCACAGACGTTTGTATGCTGATTCTAAAATAAAAAATAGACACATAGGACTCACAGAAGAAGAATACAATTATGCAATACAATATGAAAGGAAAATTGTGTAATTTTTTTTATACAATATAACATTATTCTTGTATTAGAGTATTAAACCATGACTTTGTATACAATACAATATAATATTATACGTATACCTATCTATTAGAGTTATTAGACCATGAGTTTAAATATTATGACGTAATATATTAACTTTCTTTACCTTCATAATAAGAATGAAACAAAATATATAAATAATAATTTCATGAAAACTAAACACATGTAAAACATTTACTGGGTATAACTAAATATGTGTAATATAGGTAAGTATAAATATATATAACTCAGATGGGGTGGGTGGCTATTGACACAATTTTGGGGCTTAAAACATTAAATATATAGGTTTACAAATAAGTTTAGTGAAAAGCGTTGATTTAATCACATACCATTTCATGATAGGTATCTATATATTTAAATATTTCGTTATTTGTTATGTTAAAAACATAGTTCTTATTACTAACTGACTAAATTGTGGTGGGATGTTTTTGATGCATCGACTCAAAACAACTACCAAAGTAAGAACATCAAACCGATATAGTATCTAAGATATATATATGTGTCGCTAGATTTCAAAATCGGCCAAGTCCACCTTTAGGTATTTTTGACTTTTTGTGAATTGTCGAAGAACTACTGCTTTCTAACATTTCTCCATTATCGAAATGTGGAACTTATTAATTTTAAATATTCTATAATCGAAATAATATAAACTTTCACCATTGTGACTATGTACTTGCGAAAACAAAAAGCTGTTTTTCTCCTATTCATCCATTATGGACTTGGCTGATTTTGAAATCTAGCGACACATATAATATATTGTCAAAAACGAATAAAGATAACAAAAAAATATACTTCATATCTATATTACCTAAGTATACTAGATCAGCAGCAAAAATGGCGAAGAATATCACATTGAAAATAATGGTTTAAATATTTCTAATATTATAATATTACACATAATCGTAAATTAAGTAGAGAAAAAGTATCGAAAGAACCGATATTAACAAAAAAAGTATTGATGCGGAATCATATCAGAAGAAAAGAGTATCAAACAAAACCACAGACCGATTAGCCTGCTCCCCTCTATGAGCAAGATACTGGAAAGAGCTATAAATTCAAGACTTAAAAGCATTATCTTAGAGAAAGAACTCATCCCCGACATACAACACGGCTTCAGACAGGGACACTCTACCAACCATCAACTACTACGCACTTCAGAATTCATCATAGACGCCCTCAACCAGCATACATTCACAGTAGGATTATTTTTAGACATAGTCAAGGCCTTCAACAAAGTCTGGATCGAAGGCCTCATAGTCAAACTAGCCAGAGCAGAAATTGACCTCCCCATGATTAAAATTCTAAACTCATTCCTCACAGATAGACAATTTTCGGTCAAATACAACGGCATCAGATCAACAACACGTACTCCCACCGCCGGAGTTCCACAAGGCTCAGTACTAGCCCCTACTCTCTACAACCTATTCACCAGGGACATTCCCATCCCCCCTAACTCCACTTCAAAGTCATGTATAGTAGCTCAGTACGCCGATGATACTGCAATCCTAGCCAAATCCATCAACAGAAACCAAGCCACAATGATAGTACAACAAGCTACAGATAACATCTCGCTATGGTGTAAGAAATGGCGCATCAAAGTCAACGCTGAAAAAAGTGCGGCAATAGTATTCTCACACCGCTTCAACGTTCACAGCCCACACGCCAAACCCCTCCATATGAACAACACGGCCATCCCCTGGACTGACACAGTAAAATATCTAGGCCTCCACTTGGACAAACATCTAACCTTTTTTAAACATATTAACATCAAAGTCAGACAAGCTAGAATAGCCAAGGCAAGACTCAACCCAATGATAGGCAAACGTAGCAAACTATCCCTCAGAGGAAAACGTCTCCTATACACGGCAATCATAATACCAATCATGACGTACGCTTGCCCCATCTGGGCACACGGAAATCCCAACCTAATCAAAAAACTCCAGACTGTACAAAACGTAGCCCTACGCTCGATCACAGGCGCTCCATGCTACGTCAGAGGAACAACCCTCCATAACGACCTAGACATGGAGCCCCTAGCAGACCATATACAAAAACTAGCAATCAAATTCTACGACTCCATAGAAAACCACCCCAATCCCACAATCAGGAACTTAAATGACTACGACATAAACGACATTACTGAATTCAACAGACCAAGAACCATACTAAGACGCAACCCCCCGCAACCACCATAAAAGAGAGAAAGAAGGAGAAAGAAGGAAGGAAGGGGAAAGGAAAGAAAAATATATGTATATGCATTACAGATCCACAGGCCTGAAGCAGAAACAGAAGCAGCAGCAGAGAGCGACTACACCCAGGACCCCCCTATACTTCTGCTTAATTCTTTCAGATCCTCGGCTGACGTAGACGACAATTCCAACCAGGAAGCACCACAACCAGGACACACCAACATACCAATGCCAATACCAGAGCCAAACAGCCCATGACGCTCACTCACAACCAAGGACAACCACTAATAACAATTCCCTTACAGGAAAAATCACAGCGGTGGGGTTTTTGGCCGAGAGTATTGCACAAACCACTCTCGGAGTTTTTTACCCCATCGCGGTTCACTTTTTGATGAACGAACAGGTTTTACCTGATGGCCTGATAAAGTATATCCCTTTCTCGTTTCGTCGACTTCACTCGAGCTGGTGACTGGTGTACGCCTTACCCTGAAACTCGCTTCCCTCACAACCTTCTCAACCCGACGTCGAAGCCAATGGACCCAGATGTACCAAAAGGATCCCAGTCGGGCGGCTAACTGATCGGCACATGGATAACAAAGACGGCGAGGCGGTGGGTGCGGTGCGGATCGGGGCGGTGGCCCGAGGCCATGAGAGTTTTAGAGTTTTATTTTAAAGGAGGAAGAAGAGAAAAGAACTAATTAATTAAATTACTAGCTTCTAAAATCAAATTTTACAAAACAACACCCTAGTATTAAAGGTATAAACCTCTCCCGGAACTCCTCAAGAACCGGGAACTTGATATTGTAATTAAAAAATAAAATCGCACACGTAAAATCATACAATCCTATAATACAGATAACTATTACAGATGAAGGGGATGTGGGATTAGCTCGGGTGCCCCGAAACCGAGGAATATCAAAAGTAAAGTAAATACTTCAAAGTACCGATACTTTTTTGACAGCCCTAGCTGTAATCAATTTAAACGTGGATAGTTTGCATTATTTGTGGCACTAATTGTACAGAATTGTAATTAAATTATTCCTTTACAAATCAAAGGCAAACTTCAAATTATTGATCAGTATTGAATCTTCGTTCCTATTATGCATGTAGGTATATAACTACTTACTAACCTATTTAAGAAAATAAACCAACAATAAATGATTAACAATCGCTTTTCATTTCCGATTCAAATCATCAATAATAATTATATGAGAGTATTATATAATATGTGTGTAGATCAGTGTTTCCCAATATTTTTACAACTGAGGATCGGTGAAAATAGAAGAAGAGTATTAATTACGCGGATCGCTAACGCAAAATAAAAACGAGTATTATTGAGTAGGTACCAATTTTGTTTATTAGTTTTTAAAGTATTTTAACTGACGGATATAAATAGACATGTAACATGTAATGATTGTGAATACAAAAATCCATGCCTGCCATGAAAATTCTATTGTTAACTGAAATAATCAGAAACCGATCTGTAAATATTTTTTTAATAATGATGCGAAATCTGCAAACGCATTTTTTCTAGAATAGTTGATAACCGTGGCTCCAGTGTTGTTTCGGAAAACGAAGCACTGCACTGTCATCCATTCGATTTCTCTATTTAGTTTTTTATTAGGTACTGACATAGCCGAAAAGGTCTGCTCATGAGAGAAGCAACGTTTCCTCTAATTTTTCTATTGTGTGTGCGGATCATCAACGCATCTGAGCAGTTGGGCCGTCACCCGGTGCGGTAAATTTCAACCCCCCCCCCCCCCCCCCCACGAACACACACATAATTTTTTTTATTAAAACTTATATTTTTAAGGTATTTATTAATTTCAGTGATTTTATATAATAATAACACTAACAACGAAAAATAGTTTTGTAATTTATCGTATATGTAAATTAGCATTTTTTTACATATATCCGTACTTTCATCAAGAATTAATGTATGATACCGAGACTTCCGTAATTCGTCAAAAATTCTTTTTTTATGACTGCATTCGACAAATTCAAACTCATAATTTTTACTTCGCCAGCTTTCAGGAATATCTGTGTATTTAGATACATGAACGTGATTTTGAATATCTTATACAGAAAGCATAGGAGCATTTTTTTTTATAGCCAATAGTACATTATCAATCAACACTTTGATTAGATCGCAACCAGATTAGTTGCAAGTCCACCTTTTTTCAAATGTTTCAATTTCGTAACAGCATCCCGGTATACTTTTTGACTTAAATGCCTTTTTTAAATATACAACTTCCATTCAATCCACTTATTTCCAGACGTGAATTCTCCTTGCATATTTGCTGTGGAGCATATGATGAGTTTGAAACAATCATCTGTTTACGAATATACAAATATATCACCAATTCTTACTTTTTGCGAATGCATTGAAGATGGCATTTCTGTTTCGACGATTTCAGAGAGCCATTCCATTTTAAAATTATCCTTTTTGACATTTTATGAGTCTATAGGCTACTAGAATTGTGCATGTGATGGTTTCGTGCTTTCGAGCAAAACCAAAATCTGACAAAGGAAACTTTCTTTTACAATAATATGTTTGTGTGAGACTGTGCGGGAGATGAAAACATGTGTGCGGACACATTTTGGTAGGTGTGCGCGCACACACGCGCACACCTTACAGGGAACGTTGGAATGAAGATGTTTGAAAATCCGGACAATAACTTAAGTGATTTTAGTGATATCCACAACTGAGGTAATGTTTGTATTTTATGTCTGAATACCAAAGTGGCATTTTGTATATTAATTTTTTTGAATGACGATTTGCTTGGAATTTTTAGCATAATATGTCATTTTAAAATGCGCAACAATATCTACTATTTTGCGAGCCGGCGGTTAGGAAACACGGGTGTAGATAACAATTTGCATGTTCATGTGAAAAACATTGGCTGGGGCATTTATGTATCGAAACAATGAAAACGTAATGTGCACATCAATCTCTCACGAGTTTTTTCAATTGTTGATAATATCTTTTACTTTTAAACAATGAAATTCCTTGGAATATAAGCTGACAGTCCATGAAATCATTATTCTTTCCTACCATATGGAATGTAAGCAAATTGCAATTGATTAATATTCAAAGCAAATTAACTATGAATATAACATTTATATTCATTACCTATTTAAAATTCATTGCTGTATTATCATCTTATCGACAACAAAGAATCGCCATGTTTTCATCGTCATCGTCGGCAATTGAATCTAATGTGGGTCTTGGCCACCTCCAAGAAACGTCCTGACTTATCTACGTTCGTACCCCACTCACAGTCCAACTACCTCAGTATCTCCCAAGCCAGTCAGATGTGTCATGTGAGCCCTTTGGGTGGTTCAATGTTTTCTAGCCATGAGACATAGCTTATGATTTCTCCACATTTTTAGTTTTTAGAGATTCTGGATTGGTTATTCAAGAAATACAGGCGGACCTCGACTTACGAACGTTCGACTTTCGCACAATTCGCTATTTCGCACATTTAAAAAAAAACGTTTTTTTTTTAAACATCGCGCTGGCCGTGGGGTTAAGATATCCCCTTCTCGCTCGCTCACAAGCAAGTGCATTTCTTGCGTCACTTGCATCCTGCTCGCACCCGTCACTTTGCTTGTGAGCTAGCTAGGATAGGTTTAGTCTTGCGCAGGAGCGCATGCGGACGTTGTCGTGTTGCACGTTTTGCTAATTTTCTTCATTTGAAATATTTCACCCTAAAAATTTATAAACATGAGTGAGAAACGGAAAAACTGCAGTGTTGATACGAACAAAAAGAAATCAAGGACATATAAACTTCACATGACGTTCTGATTGCGGTGAATCTTTTGCTTCAATCGGACGTTCGTATGATACAAATAGGTCTACTACGATATGTTCAATTTTGAAAAATAAAAATGAACTTAAGGAATACGTTCAAAATTGTGGAAATATATTATCTTTAAAGGTTGTTTCCAAAAGACACGGCACAGTTATGGATGAAATGGAAAAATATTTGTCATCATGGATCGACGACCAACATCAAAAAGATGTCCCTCTGAATATTTCAATTATTCAAGCGAAGGCTCTTAGTTTGTACAAAGATTGGAAGGCTAGAAAAAGAAGATTCTAACACGATTTTTCAAGCAAGTAACCGTTGGTTTATATTAAATTCACTGGAGAATCGGCTGATGCGGATAAAGATGCTGCAAAATAATTTATTTCCTCATTATCCAAAAAGTATTGAAGATGGAGAATATTCCTCTAGCTAAATATTTAATGTAGATGACACAGGTTTATTTTGAAAAAAATCCCTAGTCGTACATTCTTATCTAAGGAAGAATCAGTTGCCCCAGGGCATAAACCTTCTAAAAACCGATTGACATTGCTTCTTTGTGGAAACTTGGCTGGTGATTTAAAATTGATGCCAATGTTAATTTATCAACCAGAAAATCCCAGAGCATTGAAAGGGAAGGATAAAGAATTGCTTCCAGTAATCAAATAAAAAAGCCTGGGTTTACTGCGTTAATATTAAAAGATTGGTTCACTTTACATTTCGTGCCAGCAGTTAAGCAATATTGTAAAGTTAATGATTTACCATTTAAAATATTTTATTTAAAATAAGAAAAAGAAGAGTGGCAAACAGTTAACTCTTGATAACTTTTTAAGGGAAACATCCGCATACCCCACTTAAACATGTCTCTTAAACATCTTATATTTACTTGATAAATAAATATTTCAAAATACACACAATTTAATTTTTTTTTACTTCCCTCTACTTTCGAACATTCAACATTCGCACACCTTTTCAGGAACCAATTATGTGCGAAAGTCGAGGTCCTCCTGTATCTTTATTTATTTGTTTAACTCATCCACCCTAAAATTACCGGTCGAATCCGTTTGAGATCAAATTTGAGAATTTATGAATTCCTGTACAAAGTCCAGAGCTTTTTTTGGTTCTGAAAGCATTAACCTTGTTATAATAAATTTAAGAATCAGTTTCCGTCAAGTACGAAAGAGTTTGAAAATGTTGTGTATTTTTAGTAAGTATGTATTACCTACTTGCTGGCGATTTTGCTGCGTTTAAAGTGTGGTCGAATTGGTAGCTGCAGACGAATTATAAATAAGTACGAGTACATTGGCATAATATGGAAACGTGGCGGCTATAAAGTGTTATTTATTAGTATTTCAGTATTATGTACGCTTGGTATACGTAATTTTTCTGAGTTTTCATCTAAATATTCTAAATAATGGTGGTTCAGTCGTTTAGTATATCTATGTAAATACTTGACACGGTATATTTTATCACATGCTATTATAATGTGAATGCTTTGGTTCCGGTGTACGGCAAATACGTTTGGTGTTAAAATGGTATAAAATATATAATAAATATAGTGATTAATAAAAAATAAATAATTTATCTTAAATAAATTTAATAGAAATTTCATTGTATTGCCTTGAAATATCTGTATAATATGATATAATAATTAACGGAATCAACTCATTACATGAATCTAAAATTATGTTAAAAAGATTGCAGTTTTTTAACAGATGCGTACGATAACAATGTGAAGTTTGCAATAAATTAATTTATAATGCGATATTACATATAGCTGATTTACCTACTAAGCGTAGTTAACGATCCTACTATCAATTTCTTTTATTTAAAAAAGGTTCCAATTTCATAAAAGAAAATTTGAATTAAAGGCCGCATAAAAAGACCTGTAAATGATGGTAGAATGTAAAATGAATGACGAATTGTATGATTTATACAATAATCTGCAACTCTATAATTTATTATATAAAAATGTCCCAACTAAGATTCGTGGGACATCTGCAACGGATAAGCGACTTCAACATTCAGAAGAAGATGCTCAATGGATTCTTATGGAGAATAGGGGAGAAGATCATTACTTCGACGGAGAGACAATGTGGGGAGAGACACCAGGGAGCTTTTTTGCTGGTGAACGTGTATGATATTGTAACGAAAGATTGAATATCGTAGAGGCAGAGGATTGAGAAGTTCAGGGCTCGGTTCAAGCCGTGAAACCATCTAAGAAAAAAGGGAATTTTCTTCTATAGAATAATCCGATCGTCTTTGTATACCTAAAAGGTCTGCGTGGGTGCCTGCCCATTGGTAAATATATTACAATTGCAGAAAAATTTACTGTTAATAATAGACGCCATCAATTTTTAATAAATTATTTACTTTAATTGCGTTCGCCGCGTCGCCTACTCAGACTGGATGAATATCAGACTCATTGTGGGAAGTAAATATTTGCTATTGATAATTAATTACTCACTATCTTTGAACGATATCCCGCAATCTCAAGTATTTAAACAAGACGTCAGGACTCATTGTGGTATTGATTACTTCTCCCGCAAGCCATTGTGTCAATATTAAAACCGATCATTACAATTTATATCATTGTAATAGACACGGCATTCTTATCTTTAGTAAAGTCATTTACATTTTGTTAATAAATTATTTGCTAATTTTAATTAATTATTTACAAAAATCTTAGCCAAGAAATAATATTGGTTATCATTATGATAGGCAAGAAATTCTTGAAATATGAAGGCTTTTATTATCGTTAGAGTAGCTAGGTAAATTGATACGGTTTTCTCTATTTCTGAGAATAATAATTAGTACACACAAAAGATAATATACCTACTTAGTGGTGTCTATCTAATTTTCTAATAACTGACAGGCACGTACATAGTTTAATATAATATTAATATAAGAGTAATATTTTCAACAAACCTCTACTCTGTGGAGGCCCATATATTAGGATCGGACATGGTCGAAAGAAAGAAGAATATTTTCAAAAGATTCGGCGTTTATTTGGTGGTAACTCATAATAATTTATAAAACCAGTTTATCATTTTGTATTCACTACATATCGTCACCTCAAATACTACAACTAGATAAATCTGATTTGGCCATTGCCGGGAAAATGAAATTTAAAGGGCCTAGGGCAGGCTATAATTGGTATTTAAAATAAAAATGAAAAAATGTGCTTGTCTAATTGAGAACAATTAAATAATGTTCAATTGTATGAAAAAAATATTGTAGATATATTATTTTATTTATTTAATGCATTTATGGTTTTAAAGTTATCTAATATTTTCGAACAAAAAAATTAATACAGTTCCCATTAACTTCTGACTTACATAGTTTTATCATTTTGTAGAGAAACACAAATGTAGAATCATATTTCAATAGCTATCTCAAAAACAGTGAAAATCAAGTTATTTAGTTGTAGTATTGAGGTGACGATATAAATATTGCTTTACAACACGTCTTTCGCTCATATAGTGAGCATTATCAAGTCTGAGGTCAGAAATACATACTATTACATATTATTATATGTTTGAGTTTATATTGTAACGTTTTAAGTATTACAGATGCTGGTAATGGAGATGGCAAAGAAGCTATATAACGAGGTAAAGAAATTGCTGACAAAACTATAATTAATAAAGTTAAAGGTGGCGATTTTTAAACGACAAAATACGCGTCGTAAAGCAATGTTCTCATGTAGTGAATACCAAGTGATAACTAATTTTATAAATTAAAATAAGACGGGTAAGTAGTTGGCAGTGGATTTTTTATATACAACATCTAAATAATATCAGTGGAGACGTATCATATTGGAACATGGACCTGGCGCAGAGCTAAGAAGTGATTTTAGCGATCTTTGAGAAGATGCAAAGGATCTTTGTTTTCAAAGGGTCATTGTTTTCTAAAGATGTTGATGAAAAAAATGTATGTAGATGGAGTTTTTATGTAGGTAGTATATATTATGAAAGTGACGTTGGAAAAAGGTTGCTAAGTCTAATGGTTAAATCAACTGTAAGTAAATAAAATTATATCACCGAAATTCTAACTCAATTCGTCATTCTACTTTTTTTTTTAATATAGCAAAAAGAAAATATAAAATATTTTCGCAAAAAAATGCCAATAAAATAACAAATCGTGTTTCTACTAATGCCTGCCGCGTCCAAATGCTATAATATAATTGCTTAAATTACAGTTTCGAGAAAACTCATTAGTAGCAATTAGTGCTCTTCATTTACGGTGATTTAGAAAATCAGGAATCTAGAACGATTAATCGAATATCGTGAGACTTAAGAAAAAGAATATTAGTAGTATACATTATAAGGAAACAATGTAGGTGGGGTAAACAATCATTCCCTAATATTAAAAGACTCCAAAAATATTGCAGAAAGTCTTATTATATGCAGATGAAGCTTTTATATAATATGCAAGTAAAGCATATAAAAGGTTATTGAGGTTAATCATTAAATTAGCAGCGAGTCATTTGGCGCTGCAGAATCAATTGTAGACTGTAGCAAACTTCACACTTCTCCTTTTTAAGATAGGTAATTTGACAATGAACAATGATATTAGTAACAAAAATTTAAATTTATACACATTTTAATTTTTTTTGCGGAAAATGAATGGTTTTATATTTAATATAAGTATCTACCTACTTAAAAAAGCCTTAAAACAAATAAATATTCAAAAACCTCTTTATGACAACTAAAAAAAATAATAATTACTACAAAGCACGAAATGTTACTATGAAGCTATTAATATAATTAATAATCTAATTTTCAAAATGATATTACAATATTGACATCTTCTGTCTATATAAATATGTGTATGATAATATAATCTGGATTAGATGAACTGTGCATATTTGAAATGTTTTAATTATTCTTTCACCAATTGATAGTGTCCATCAGGACTAAACCGGTTTATATAAAATTAAGAAATTAAGTATAAATAAAACTATAAATATTTAAACGGTGTTTGTTATTTCAAAAGATTTTGAAAGCGTATTCATAGGTTGCATTTTTTTTTTGTTAATTGACACTGAAAATTAAAACGTTAATTTATTTTTGTATTTTTTTAAAAACAGTGGGGAAATACCTGTTTATTTTGGGGATCCATGTGCTCCGTCTGGAACGGATATGGTGAAAATTACAGCATTAATAAAAATAAAGATGCAAACTTTTTTTAACGTAGAATAGATTGATTTTGTTAAAGAAGATCATTAAAAAATCTATCACATCGATTTTGGATGAGAAGCCTTGAATTCGATAGGTTGTTGCGCCTGATTTCTGTCTGTGTTAATTAATATTCAATTCACCTGAGTAAATTTAAAACTGATGCAAATTAAAAAAAAACATGTTGAATATTTAGTTACTAACAGGTGCAATTTACTTAGTTGACGGTTGAAAGTATTTTCAATAAATTTCAATTATTATGGAACATATTTGGCGCCAGTCTGGCAATTTTATGGTTCATGGAATTATTCTAATTAAACTTTCTTTATATAGAATATTCAAACTGATTGGAATGCACGATAAATAATTTGAAAGAGAAAGTATGTAGGTATGTACCACAAACTTCTTAATTATATTATGTGCAAATACGTTTTGTATACTTTTATTCTAAATACTTTGAAATTGAAGCATTTTTCTTTACAATCGTGTGAATAAAAAATACTCGATAATTATGTTCTATTATATTAGTATATTATACAAACGTATTGTTGGCCGTAGTGAAATAATAATCACAACCAGTTTAAAAGTTTCCCAAATAACACAGCTCTTGAATGTGATGTTATTTCGGATTCACTTTCTGAGTTTCTTACACATGAATTTTTATTGAAGGTTATAATAATAGGTATAGTATTCAAGAACGTAAAAATAATATTATTATTTCTTTGAAAACAATATGTTAGTTTTATTTTAATTATTTATGCACTTTTGAATGAAAACGGTGTAAAATTTTTTCTCCACCAAAATCATCGAAAATGTTTGAATTATGGAAAAGGTATCACATAATAATTGTATACCTACAGTAATACCCCGAACTCGGAGTTACAGGGTTATTTATACGACACTTCAGACCCAGTTCTACCAGAAAAGCATGTGGCAATTGCAAGCTTGACAGAAGGTATCAGATCAATTTTTCAAAATTTTAGAAAACACAGACTCCAACGAAAAACGCGTTATAGCTACAAAGCAAGGAATTAAAAATATTAGCTTACTATGAAGAAATTCTGCGTAAAAAAGGCATTGTGTCATCAGACAAATTTATTAGATTTTATGAAGCCATCGACATCGAAATAAGTTTTTTAGGCAACTCATTTCTTTTTAATAGTTTGTAGACAAAAATTAATATATTGTAAAAAGAACTGTAATTTTATTAAATATTTTTCTTCTAAACTAGTGTTTTTGTTAGTCCTTGGTCTTAATTAAACAAAATTTTATATGTATCTATATGCGTACTTTGTACCCCGACTTTCGCGAATTCGTCTAACCCACCTCTCGCGTAACTTCGGGGTATTACTGTTTATTAAAGAACTTGCTATTCCTTCTAAAATAAATATGACTACCTAATAAATTATTGAAATATATTCATATCCATAATAATAGGGATTCTTCTCACCTGGTTGCTGTTTCCAATCTCTAAGCTGGCCCGCACCATGGTTTATGAAGCAGCTTCCAGCAACCTGCTGGAACCCGATTTTTTTGAAAACCTGAAAAATATAATGTCATTTAGTATGCATCCTTAAGTATTATATAATATAGATCCTCGTAACCTTTTCATTTGACGTACAAAACGAAATATATATACGTCACAAAATCGCATGCGTTTTAAATGAGATAATTCTAACTAGGGATTGCAATTTCGAATGGATATATCAATACCGGTATTAATACCGATATTCACCAAAACATACCATAGACAAAAGAAGTAAGCATAAATCAATAAATATTAATATTAAAATCTATTTATAACACCATGCTATAGCAACTTAAAAAGCCTACCTACAGTTATTAAGTCGACCTTTGTAAATGTCTGTAAATCAAAATATTTTAGAACAGCTAATTTTTACAAATACCATAAGTTCGAGTACAGAAAAATCTCTCTGAAATTCAAAGTTTTTTGGATGTATTATCAACTTTGGATCAATAGAGTTATAGAATAATTGGAAAGATTTGCCACGAATGTTTTCTTTTTCGAAATAATTATGCTAATTTATCGCGACAATTCTATACGTATATTTGAAGGATTTTTTAAATATTATTTAACTTTTATTAGTTTCAGTAAATTTTAGTTTTGTCAGCATAAAACTTATACATTAATTTTATTTATTTGTATTTATTGTATATATTTAATATACAATATAGTAATCAATAATTAAAAATAGCATTAAATTCATGAAAAACATGTGTATGCTTTCTTATTACCGAAAATACCGGTATTTTGTGTTTTTTAAACTGGTATTTCGGCACTGGTTTTCAAATACCGATATTTGAAATCCCTAATTATAACGCTTGCCTCGAGCTTTGTATATCTTTTTAATTTCTTTTGCTCTATCATCAATGGTACTCAAACTTAATTTGAGTCCTGAACCACGCTGAAAATTTGTTTCTGTCTATAGTTAGTAGGCTCACTCTACTGCTTGATCTTCAATAATACTCTGTTTTTTTATACACATCCACCAAACACAGTCTAGATTATTACCGAACCTTCTTTTCTCTTTCAGTATGTAAAATTTAAAAAAAAAAACTTTGATTGGGTGTCTTGTAGCATTCGAACCCTGCCCCCACTTAAACATATAATACGACAGAGCAGAAGGCTCACAATTGGTTTTTAATCTAGAATATAGTATTTATGATTATGAAATAAGTGACAAGTCACCGCCATCTTTATATTAATAAAGCCTGAGCATAACTTTTTGCACAAGCAACGAGTGGTCCACTTTTCAGCTGTCAAAATCAGATCCCAGATTGCTTGACATATTGATTCGCCCTTTCTCGCTTCAAATTGAATTATAAGAACTCAAAACAAATATATTAAGTATTTAAATTAAATAATTAAAAAATAAGTAAATTATAACAGACACGTCAGTATGAGCACTATATAGAACAATGGTAGGCAATGACAGTTCACACATAGACGACAACGGGAGGGGCGGAAAGTAGGACCAGTCGTTGTGAATGTATCGGTTTTCTACTTGAGTCAGCAATGGAGGTTCATTTTTTTTAAATGAAGCTTTTACAAAGCAACACGTAAGACCACCATCTTAGTTTTTTTAATTTTTCCAGTTCAACATTGCTTGAACAAGTTTTGTAGTTGATTCAACTATTTCTGGTATTTCCGTCGTGTAAAGTAAATAAAGTTTTTGAAACCTAGAACATTTTTAGTGTATGAAACAAACGTGAAAAAAATTCAGATTTTTTTAAACTTAAGGAGAGACTGGATGAAATCTTATAAAGGTTTATTTTCCACGTCATTTGGTTTAACAAAGAAAATTTCAAACGCACTGACATCGTTGAGACATTTTTTTTAATCTGGGTAAACTTCAACGACTTTGATCGATTCGTTTACTGTACACACACAAAAGGCGATAAACCTTAATAATATATTACGAAAATATGCCAACACATAAATTCGCCTACTATTTTCTGATGGATTTTTTATTTGAAATTCAGATTTAAGGAAAAAATATTTTTCGTTTATCAATATTATTAACAGGAAGCATTCTTTTGATCATCTATTTTATTACTTATATCGCCAATAGGGCACCGGTTATTCTATTTGAGATCAGAAAACGTTAATAGTGAAGACTTTGATTTTTAAAAACCACCGAAGTAAGAAATTCAACGATGCTAAATCACACGATCTTGGAGACCAGTTAACGTTACCAAAACGGAAAATAACACGACCAGAAAACATGGTCTAGAATGGAGATTGACAAGAGAGGTAGAGAAATCTTAGAAATAAGAAAATGACAATCTCGAATCTCGAGAGAGTAATTTTCAAAATTTTGGAGAATTCTCATTTTTTGTGAAATCGAGAAATTATCACAAGGCTAAGATGCCCAAAAAAAATCATTTCTCGGTTAATGAACTGAACTAAAAAATCTAAAAAGAGCTAAAAAAGTAAGTGTTTATCGACTTTCTTTGTGAACGGAACTTGTTAAATTTCTTGAGAATCTCGAATTCTTGAGAAAACAAATTTTCTTGATTTATAGAATTCTCGAATCTCGAAAAATCAAAACCTCTAATCTACAACAATTCCCGTGTTTCGCACCCATTATGCCAAGTGGTGCCATCCTGCTCAAACCATGTATTTGTAGTTGAACCATTATTATGATAATATATATTTTATATTTTTTACGATTTGTATCCGTTTTTATACTGTATACTTTTACATACTTACTTACCAATTTTAATTAACTAATCTCTCATATTGTATATGGATAAGTACCTATATCAATTTTCAAATGACAAAATGACTCCAGTATAAAATGGTGGCATTTTTAATACTGTCAACTCTTATTGATACACACTATATAGTATATGTAGATGTATTTTAACGACTCATAATGTAACGCGGAAATACGACTACACGGCTGCGCGGCCTAGTCGGACGAGTAAAAGGTATTATTGTAAAACAAAATTATAATTTAATTTATTAATTTCACGTAAACATGCTCAAGTTTTAATTGCGCAATTCAATTTAATCTTAGACAAAAGCACTCTAATTAAATTTTAAATCTCCGTTAAGCGGATAATAATATTATTTTGAAAACAACAACAACTCTGTGCCCCGTTTATTTCGAGCAATTCTAAAGTACCGAAGATGCGAATAATTAGATACATTTTGCTGAATTTCACGAATGAATTAAAATTAGATGATTTTGTTTCCACTCTAGGTACGCAGTAGACCAGTCAGCATTGCTTCCGAACCTTTTTCGCTTCACAACGCACTATCTATTGAAACTATGAAACTTTCGCAGCACACTGACGTACCGATGGTTTCTTTCAAACGCTGAAATTTCATATTATTTAGGCCATCCATGGACTGAAACCGTATGCGGTTTAGAACCGTGTGCCTTACTAAGCTTATTTTTTCTGTTCTTGGAAATATATTTTCACAAACTATATATAAGCATCTGATCGTATCCGTTTATACCATACACTTACACTTACAAATTTAGTGAAAATATATTTTCATGAATAAAAATCATAAGTTTAGTATGGCACACGGATCTAAACCGCATACGGTTTCAGTCCATGGATGGCCTCTTCGCGTATTTTGCCTGAAAATATTTTAATCAGATAGGTTCAATTTCTTCATTGTGGATACACATATTATTTATTACTAGTTTTTAGAACGTATTGTTATTTATGCCACGGCCATTAAAAAAAATACAAAATTAAATTATAGCTAGGTAGGCAGGCTTCCATACGTAATATTATAATGTAATAGTTGTCGCAATTAGGGATACAGATGCGCTGCATCGTACATTTCGTTCGTTCAATGGCAGAGTGTTGACATTCAAAGGCTGTAATAATCTATTACGTTTTATATAGAATATCGTGACATCTTCTAAAAAAATTGTCGTAACAAATTGGCATATAATTTCAGATATTAAAAAAAAAGTTATAACTTATGGCTTTATGTTCAGGATTTGTTTAATTAAAAAAAATAGCTAACGCCATCTATTTTATAACTCTAAAGTCCCGTAACTATGCACTATGAGATATCATTATTATAGCCTACCTAAACATACTTCAATAAGTCACGTGCGGTCTACTGTCGTGTAATGGGTTGAACGAATATTATCAACACACGTTCCTCGTAAAAAAGTCTATTAAAATAACATTGACTTTGTAAAGATACATACCATATAATTTATAGTCTACTTCAGAGCGGTTATGATAATTTACCTAAGTTTAAATGCAGTGATTTATTTATAGTATATGTGTTACAGATATAATCGATTATAAAATACCACAATGCAGTTTATAATAATATGTAGCAATGTATTGAATCGTGTTTTGATGGCATAACAATGTTAAACTTGTTAAATCGAAGGTCAACTAGTAAACTAGTTCAGCGCCTTGTCCCACGATTATACCTGGACACGTAATAAGCCGTATTTTTTAAACAAATGATACATGATTGACCGAGAATTAATATTGGACAATTAATTAAATATTACTTATTGGCTTACTAATCCAGTGTTACTAACCGTACTCAAATTTTTAGATTCAACGAAAAATGTAAAATACTATAATTTTACGCCAAACATAATATACCTACTTTTGAATGATTGAAGACGAAAAATGTTCCTTTACTATAATTATTTCAGAAATACTATAATTTGTACACATTTGTACACATTTGTACTATAATCACAATCAATATAGAAAAAGATGGCAACGCTGTAACTGACCATAATATTATACTTAATCTATAATCTTGCTAGATTCTAGTGGTATCACAGAATAGATTATTCGTGTTCGGTGGTAGACAATTGTTTTAACCGCAGAACGGATTAATAAAATATGAATGCGAAACCCAATTACCATTTACTAAGATTTTTATGGCAGATTTGGTTAATGATTTAATGACGGTCGGTACATAAAACGCAAGAAATACTTACAAAGTCTGCTAAATCTAAATGTCATCAAATATAACTTTAATGCATATTATACAGACGAAAATATTGAAAATAAAATATTCTTTAATACGTGCTTAAGCCCATATTTCTCCACACGTGAGAACCGTACCTTCTTACAGCCACACCCATAAAATAACCTACTTTCCTTACAACAGTGTTCCCAGGTTTTTGTCTATCTTCTTAGTCAATAGATAATTCACTTGAATTAAGAATGTAGCATTCATTATTGAGCATTGGGAACACGTCAGAAACACTTAATTGGTAAAGCACGTTGACCGGAATTCAATAGATGCAGTTTCGCGTCGCTAATATTTTACCAAAAATATTTTCAGGTGAGTTCTAAATTATACATATTATATGTTTATACAATTGTCACAAATTTTGATATATGAACGTAGGAATGCACTTAAATATTGTATCTTATTATTGTAATTGTACAAACCACACGCACACAATGTCAAAAGTTGTGGCTATAGAAGCTTGATAATAAATGTTTACAGTGACGTATTTTTGTATATATATTATATATGAATTATTTTTTTCGAGTTGGGTTTGATACAAAATGGTTCCTTAAACAAAACGCTGAACCACCGAGACAGTAGAATTTTCGGTACAGTTCGGTAATGAGGAATACAGTGGAAAACACATTTTGAAAATACCCGATATACTAGATTTCTTGTTAGGTTAACCTAACCTAACCCAACCTAAACTAACCCAAACTAACAAATAATCCAGTGTATCGGGTATTTTCAAAATGTGTTTTCCGCTGTATTCCTCATTACCGAACAGTACCGAATTTTCTAGCCCGAGTTCAAATTGGGCATTACTTTATATATATATATGTTAAGTTAGAGCTGCTGTCTTTTTTCATGAAAAATATATATTATAAAGGGGTATAATATAATATATTTTGTTCAGTAAAATACTGAATGTGAACAAACTTCAAATATAAGTCCTGTAAATCCCGTGTCCAAGTAAATATGGCCGTCCTAGAACTTTATTTCATTTACCTACCTTCAACAAACACCATTTAGCACAGATATAAGCACAGATATATTATGTCCTGATATTATAACTAAGTGTGTTATACTTAAGTGTTATTTATTAACTAGAGATACTGTCTCAAAATTGTGTCATTTGGTGTAATAAATGTTAAAGGTTAACTGATTTTTTAAAGTTATTTTTCATATTGTACAGTAGACAAATAATGAATAATATTAGTAATTATTAAATACTTGTCTAGGCCTATTATTTATGCGAATGATTTATATTTATGACAGCAATTGTTGTGCGTATAGAATCTAGTTCGAACATAATTAAAATAATGTAATAATTTGATTAATGTTTGATTTATTGGATTGTTTTTGTTATTAAACACGCATCGCGAATTTTCTTATGCGATACAAGTATGTAGGTACGTTATAAACAAATAGGTTACTACCAGTACTCTAACGTAGCAAGCTTGACATGTTCTATATTTGAAAACTCGATTATTCCAAATTTCAAATATTCTGTCACGCATTTACAATTCAGCTAAAAGCCATCACATAAACTCATAAATAAATAGAATTTCCAATAGGTATTATTAACATATTGGCGCTTATAATCCTGGAATTCCCCAATATATAATAATGCATTAGGTATTATCAATAAACCATACAATAAATTAAATACGCACACATATAATGAAAAAAAATACATATTTTTAATTTCATATTGCCCTACAAGTGCGGATTGGTGGCTAAAGACCGGACCTAGAAATTTTATAGTAAATCGATAAAAAAAATTAACTTCTTATGTACAACTTTAAACTAAAATCCATATATTGAGTGGCTTGGAAGGGAATAAAAACGTACAAACACACCATGGTAAGGTATCATAAATTATTCTGTATGAACTCATGCAACAGATTCAAAAATATGTGATATTTCTACAAGATGTTCATTAGAGTACCTTACAATTTAATCACAATATACAATACGTATTAATATAGTCAAGGTAGGTATTGTAAAAAATCATTGATATTTTAAGGTTATACTACAGTATTTATTATATTTTCGAGATACGGTTTTGGAGAAATATAGGTATTGTATCTTTAAAAATTAGCAAAGTATCCGAAACTAGTACTTCGATAAAAAAAATGACCAGAAAATATTATGTTTTTCTCAAAGATAGACAAAGTCATTAGATTAAATTGTAAATACAAACACATTTTTAAGTAAGTAGGTAACCGTAGTTTATTTATAAATACAATCGACAAGCGTGTAGCAGAAAGACAAATTCTTCTGACAGAACAAACAGCCACGTCGAAATCACTTTGAAACGGTGTTGGTGTCATTTGAAAGTAACAACACCAACACATAAATGAGTCGCATACCCTGCTATAAAAATCTGAAATCTTCTTACAACCCGCTACCGCGAGCCGCATGCAGTTTCAGTTTCAAAAACATGGTTTTTTAAATTTTATTTTGAAAATCGTACTCATTGTAATAATAGTCTGGATTATTTTAGCTTTTTTCTAATTAAGTAGACAATTATTAGAGTATCATACTTACTTATTTAATTATGAAGTTTGAACAATCCGCACACTTTGCATAATGTGACTCATATCCCATCTAATTTTATCGCCATAGGAATAAAAATAGAATATCTTTTTATCATTATTTTAAATTTTTAAATATTTTTTAAGGATTATGCAATATTATATACCTAATATTTGGTAATACAATCTATATTCATACAATACTTTCTAAAAGGTTCTAGTAAGATCTAATATTTTATATTTTAAACGTTTTATAAATATTTAAATATTATTATTTATTATTTTCACTGTTAATTCTTTGTGAAACGAGATTTTATTAGAATATGACAAATGACGTTTTAATAAATTTGAGAAAAATGTAATTTCTAAAATTAAAACATTATATTTTTGAGTAAAATAAAAGTATATAAGTAGGTATATTAATTTTAAAGGGAGTGACTGTACTTATTTGGAAAGTAGAAGTAAAAATAAAAGGTTTTTGACTTTTGGACAGAAAATTTTTGGCATGAGAGTTAAAAAATGAAAATGTGCTCTTTATTCGGATTTTTGTCCGAAAGGAAGTCCCATGAGAATTCCTATTCGCTCAAGTTGGCCCGAAAGTCAAAAGGTTGGGCACACATGCACTAGACTAAACTGTCGACAGCTCAGTCTAAAATCGCAAGTACAATATCGTAAAACATAAAAAAAAATTACAAGATAATTAATGCGCATTTGGTTAATTCAATACGAATTTTATATATAAATAATTGTATTTACAGAAAAAAATTATTTTTGTCTAAAGTACCTACTAACGACTTACCTAGATGCTTATGCACTCTCTATTTCCTTATTTATTATAATAATACGAATTAATTCACACAATGTCAAAACGATCAAGTTCAGTTTCATTTGATTTAAATAAACATTTTCATATAATTCCCCGCCAAATGGAGTACCTAAGTAGGTTCCTATTGTATGATAGTAATATTAGTTGCATTAAAGTATGTCAATAATGGGTATATAAAATACATTAGAATTCGAATTGGAAATTTATTATTCAAATAACACTCACTGATAATTAAAAATATCATTGTTTTATGGAACAAAAATACTTATCACCGGATGAGATAGTTGTCCAATACTCAAGGCAGAGAGTGACTCACAATTAAATAATTACTACATTTATTATCATATAATATTTTTATAACATATTATTATAATTCCTGACTGATATTATAAAAAATGACACATCATTATACTATAACTTTTAACATGACAGATTCATAAGAGCTTTAAAATACTCACGTTGTTAATGGTCTGCTATTATAGTATGTAGAATTCCTAGTTTGACTAACTACTACTCCCATTTTTTCTTTGGTTGAGGCCGTCTAATAATACGACATTGCAAATTTACTAAACCATCAACATTATCATCATCTGGGGTCGATACACTCCTGGAAGAATGGAAGAAGGCCTCCCTTAGCTTCATCCACTAATTTCAGTACCTACTTCTTCGCCCCGTGTACAACTTTATGAGTTCGTCTATCAAACGGATTTTAGAACACCCTGTGATCGTTTATTGCACTTTGCGACATGTCCTTCCCACTTACTAAATATCACCTACCTAATTATTGTCTTGCTTCGGAACCAAGTCGCGCGGTCCAAATTCAAAATAAAGGGAAGGAATATAAAGGGCACAGATATGTGAAACTTTTAGAACAGATTTTTTCGGCAGATTCAGAGTGTCAGAAACTATGTATTAAAAAAGAGGAAAACTCCATGCTAGCGTTATGGAAAAATGCTACATAGCATCCGCAAGGTGAATTTAAAAAAAAATAGCATGACTTGAATATACAAGAAAACTGGCGAGCGAAAAACGAGTGGTGGAGGGAAAAGCAAGTGTACTTATCTTAAGAATATAATAAATTTGAACGTTCTTTTTAAAATATAAATTTATTCTTTATAAGCGATATTTGGAAATCGTGGCTCTTGGGTCAAATGTGACCTTTTTCGAGTGCAGGCAAAGTCAGGTTTATATATGTTTAATACCTATTTTAATTATAAACAAATGCAAGAAAAACCTAACACAGAGTTACTTATACATCTGAACTAGATTTATCTGACGAATTCATTCAAGGAATAAATTTCACGCTTTCATTGCCTGTAAGCATGCAAAGAATGCTTACGGGCCCTTTTAATTAATTTTGTGATTAACGTGTTAATTTGCATTTGAAAAGCAATTAGCAAAAACACAATTTTGTGCGGCCCGTAAGCATTGGGTTATTGAATTAATTATTCATCGATCTAATTTATACGTGAATCAAACATCTTAATAGTAGGTATATAATACCGGGTCCACACTGGCAACATGTCGCGCGACAACCTCGTTAAATTGTACGTTAAGTATGATAATTATCGTAAAATTTAACGAGGTTGTCGCGCGACATGTTACCAGTGTGGACCCGGCATAATATAATGGTATATTATATATATAAATGGTTTCATAGTGCTACGATATCGTATAGCAAGTGTAAAGAAACGTCATTATATTATAATGTCTATAGTGTTTTGGTGAAAATTTTCGATAACCAAACGGATATTCAAACAAAGTGTCTCAAAACTCTGCGATTTTTTGCATTTCATTCAAGCGTCCTCCTCTATGTCTAATTTATTTTTGTATGATACAACGAGCATAATGTAATATCTGTCATATATATAACAAGATCAAGACTATATAAATTAGACAACACGTGGCGTTATGCATTGAATAAATAAGAGATGTTTTCGCGTATCTGAGACAGGTAATTAATTAACTTTATAATTTTGGCCCATCGCCGCAATATCGAATGCATAACTCTTTCAATGTAACACATGATTTGTTTAAATGTGTATGTTTTAAATTGTAACACAATTCATAATATTATGGTTATAAAATTATAAGTAACATTGATAAATATTTAAATAATTTATAATAATTATACTTAACCGTTTTTCAAGTTTTGTTAACATTCATGTGTTTCGTTATACTAATTTATTTAGAATAACATTAATCAAGTACTTACCCAACTATTGAAATACCTATAGACCTTTTTATCTATCCCTGTACGTTGTATGTAAAGTTTGCGAAATATTACATTAATAAAACGAAAAACAATTTAGTTGCGGATGTCAATTATTTTGTCTTGGCATTTTTTATCGAAAGAACCACAGCATGTTAAAATTACAACACTTTCACAAAACTACAATGTTATATTTATATCACTATATCATGGTTAACAAAATTTATTCTCGGACGGACGGTTGACATTTCACTAAAACTTTCTATCGCTCGATTGCGGCGCGTCGTGTCCTTACGTCGTATCGCACCTGTTCCCGCCAAAATAAAACCGGTGCAAGACTGTCTGTCGGTGTGGCAACACTGCTTTGAGAACGATTTCCCGCGCACGACTCGCTTCTATGAATACTGGCAACACTCTGAACTTGTTACATGAAGTTTGACGACGTTGGTTACGACTAGAGATGTTCTATCCAAAGAAAATGTATCAATATCGGTATCGTATCGAAATATTTTACCTGCGAGACCACTAGCGAAGTTCACATAATAAAAATAAAATGTGAAGGAAACGAATATCGGTAACACATCGAAAATATCGATTTAGATTATACGTCACGCGTCTGGAAAATTGATATGTTGTTTTTTATAATATGTTTTTGGCGTAATAGGTTGAGCAAACAATTATCTTTATAGGTCTGTAACCGAAAGTTGAGGCGATCACAAATTCGAAAGATTGTGTATATTGGTGAATTTCTGAAGAATATAGTCTTTTTTACAGGCTGTTCCTTTTTTGATTAGTTCAACTTTTTCCTAAATCAAAACAAAGAATCTCTTTTTTTAAAAATCGATTTAAAAAATTTGAAACACTTGTTTGTAAACAATGCATCTGTGTGAGTATTCTGGTTGCCTCAACTCTGGTTGTGCTACCTATACCTTTATTTCTCGAAAAAATACATATTAATAAAACCTTTTAATTGAACTGAAAATAAAGTGGTGGAATACCTGTAAAATGATTTTAAAACAAAATAACAAACAACTTTACATTTTAATGAAACGTCGTAAAATGAGAAGCATCCAAACAAAACCTGTAACGGATTTAAAATCCAATATAAAACAATAGGTTAATGTATCGAGACCTACCCTCATCATTTTTATGAGTCATTATTAATTACCAATTGACGAAGAGGTCGTGGCCCTTAGTCGTGGGTCTGAATAGAAAATAACAGAGAGATATTTGGTAGCCATTATATCGGAACAAAAGTATTGATAGTTAAAAATGTCGATACTTTTTTACATCCCTAGTTACGACTTGGTGCGTCGTGAATCATGGCGTTGTGGTCGTGTCGTTGGGAAGACTTTTTCAACCAGAGATCGGAAATAATAATATAAAAATGACTAATTAGTACCTATAAGGAATATTATTATTTAGTATAGTAGTCGCTCTCTGAAGATCCAAATACCTACCTCATTTAGGACAAATTGGTAATTGGTGAGAAGAAAAATATATTTCCAATTTACAAACAAATAAATTATTATTAAACAGATCATAGCTGCTGATAAAACAATTGCAGTATCATTCGAATTAAGTAGTTAAAAAAGTTCAGGTGTTTTAGCTTGAACAAAAAAATGCTTCAGGCTAAAATAATAATAAGTAAATTAAGCTTTATAATCAATCCGCCGTTAGAAGTCATGTAGCTAAATCGGACATTCTGTCCCTGTCTTTTGACGTATATACCTTCATCTAAAAATCAGTGAAACACGTTATCTATGAATTCGAAACATTTTTCTTTTATAATTTATTTTTTTCTTATCATAAAATGTCATTATTAGAACACAGCTTAAGAGAACTGCAAATCAAAAATATAAACGTTTAAAATTAATATGCCACCGACGATTGGGAAACATTACATCGTATTGCCAAATATTGATATTATGTAGATACCACGTCGTACATACTATGCTAAATTCTGTCGGCCACTGCGTGAGAGAAATGTCAAAGCAGAACAATATGTAGGTATGTATATTCCAGTACACCCTACTTCGGACCAAATATAGCAATATTCATTTCTTTACGTGTGAGAAAAATTCTTTTCGTGGATATTAAAGTGCGGCCACACCGGCAACAAGTCGCGCGACAGCTCGTTAAATTTTACGATAATTATCATAATTGCTTAAGAAATTTTACGATAATTATCATGCTTATCGTAAAATTTAACGAGTTGTCGCGCGACTTGTTTTCGGTGTGGACCCGGAATTATTATCATCTAGAAGCAGAGCTCAAAATGGATCGGAGTGCACTGAAGCGCCATTCCGTTTCACAAAATTAAAAAAAAATATCGCTCCGTCTTGAGGAAAAATTAATTTGACCGTCTGAGGTAGATAAGCCATATATCAAAGAATCTAACACACTATTCTTTTTTTTTAATAATAATTAATAGTAATTTACTCCGGTTCGTAAAATTTTCCATTTCGAGCGCTGAACGTAATGCATCGTGTCGTAATTAATGAGAATGTCCGTAAACATCTGGTTCCAACACAAATGTAGAAATTAACGTTGTAAACATATCGTAGGTATAAATTTACTTCTTTTAATCTAAACAACATTCCACTAGACAGCGTTTTACTACGGCCGATGAAACGTTCAAAGTTTTTCCCAAACATAGACATACTTGTCAGTACATTTTCATACGTTTTCCATCCGCGACGGAATATATAATATTAAAAAAAAACATCGTCATTCATTATATACTACATACGTCATATTTGAAATGCATTTATAAAAATGACTGTGAACAGTTTCACGGACAGATGCATCTTCGTCTGGACTCCTGAGATGAGAATCGTAAGTAAGCGCTGATTGGTTATGGTGTTACGCCGTGTGTAAAATCAACTTGCCAATAGCGAGTACGACAAACTGCTTCGAAAATCGATAAAGTCCACTTGCGTGAGAGAATAAATCCATTAAAATTTCTTAAAATGACGTTTATTTGTGTACCGGTATGGTATGAACTTATGGATAGTTTTAGTTTCTTTGTCTATTGGGCTATTGCCACGGCGACAACGGGTAAAAAATAAATGCGAAAAGAAATTCCGAGTTTTTCACAACCAACTCAAAAAACAACGCTTTTCAGTATGGTTCGATATTATATTTATGGAGAATTCTGGAGGGCGATTTTAAAGATGCGACCCCAGGTTGGAGGTCACTGTCTGGTGAAGGTAGAATGAATATCACATCGAATGCTTGGCACGATCGCTTCCCACGAAAGAAATGCGATCGGTAAGGCGCGATGTAAATTTTTAATGTCATACCTACAAGTCTAGTTGTTTTTTCACTGACGACAGCACCTCCATAAGTAAGCTGATGTCGGTTATAAGAATAATATATATAATATAGAAAAAGTGCTAGATTTTTTCAAAATAAAAAATAAAAAATACAAGAACAAAGATTTGAAAAAATGTTTCTGATCTGAAAACGGGTCATAAAACTAAAATATATTTGTTCAATACCTTAATATTAGGTACTTATATGTAACATTAAGTTTAATAAGATATTATACACAAAAGGCTAGCATGTTGATTATCAAACAAATCTGCTGCAATATTCTAGCTTTCTTATGGGAAATTTGGAACTGTAATTTATTTATTATTATTTTTATTTCTTTCTTTATTAAACACCACAACAGGCCGTGAAGCCCAATAATAGTGGTAAAACTCCCAAGCTTGAGGAATAATTTACATATTAGATTAAATATATTTTAACCTCACCGGGGTCGAACCCAGAACTCCGGGATGCATTACGCACTGCACCACGAGAGCCGCCATTAAATTAATGTAATCCCATAATATGCCAGATGCGTAGTTTACAAAGTAAATGCATATTAAAATGCTAGATCTGCCAAATTAAATGCTTACCTAGTTGGCAATACTGCTCGCTGTCTATGTTTCCAGCATGAGTGAGAGATTAAGATTATCCTTGCAGTCATACATATACATAATATCACCCTACATCACAACCCCTTGGTAGAGTATATAAAGTCAAAGAATATCATATATTTTTAAAAACAAACACACGCGTTAACATCATTTTACTCCCTACTTTAATTATAGTTTGTCAATTTATGGTTACGGCCGTATGTTGTAGCTTAACCACTGGGGAATGCCAAAAGAAATGACGTATTTCAAAAAAACACTACCTTATTCTTAGGTCAATAATTATTATAAAGCAAGTATTATTCGTAGGATATAGATATTTATCACACTTGAATGGTCAAAGACATAGCTTATAATGAGTATCTTTAGAATTATCTTCAAATATGTTAATCTTGCCCATTTTTTGAGTAATAAAATGCCTAATTCTTGTCAAATTTGGGATCACAGAGATTATCAATATAATTTTTTATCGTAAATATTTCACTATAATAATGTCAACATAAATTATACTAATGGTTTTTTAAATGCGTTTAAAAATTAATAAACGTAAAAAATCATAACACCACTGCACATGTATGTACTGAAATATGACTATATTCTAAGACATTAGAGCGAGAGGTTTAAAATAATACTATTTTATGTAATAAAAATACTTTATGCAGTCATCAAATGTTTAAAATAAATATAAAGGATAATAAGGCTTCAAAAATATATAAAAAGATTATCTACAACGTTTAAGGAATGTCCAGGATCATGCTTTGAATATACAATAAAAGCTCCATTTTGACCAACGCTGAGCACGTCCGCCCTTAAGTTTTTTGAAAATTTTGTGAGTTTGGTAGATAATTAATGTTAACTATTTGTTACCGTAAAAAATCGATCACAACACAAAAGATGGCCAATAATTCTCAACCTTTTTATACACGAGGACCACTGTCAATAGGAGTAACGTTTTGCGGACCGCTAACGCAGAAATAAAAATATATTATTTATATTTTATATAGTAACGTATAATAACGTCTGATTGCGGTTGATTTTGTCACGTAAAACCATTAATCTATTTTAATAACAGAAACACAATCCACAAGTACCTCCTGGTGCACGGGTTCTGAAGATTTTATTGAACTTTTAGCATAGGCATTTGGACTACCAGAAAATTTCTGCGCACCACCGGTTAAGATGTTTAGTTTTTAGAAATTTATATGTAATTTTGTGCTCAATATCAGTTTTATAAGTCGTCCAGAATCTAGATTTGCAGATAAAACAGTATGACGGGAACTGGAATTTAAATTTCGTTCGAAAGAAAAAATATTGCAAGATAATATATTATTTTGATAGGATATTATATGGGTAGGTACGTATATTATCTGTGTGGTAATGTGGTTTCAAGTGACCACATATTATCAGGGATTGCAAATCCGAACAGAATTGTCATTCACGGTATTAGACAGAGCTTGAAGGCAAAACCACCATTCTTAAACTGAGAAATCCTATGGTCTGGAGACAATTTGGCTATCTCCATGCGCCAGTTTATATTTGAGACAATAATACTATTTAAATTTTATAAAGCACAAAGCAAGCTATAATACTACAATGTTTATATGAAATTTCACATTAAGGAGCACATTCCTGGTTGAGTTTTGTAGTACAGTGGAATTAAGGACATTTCTGTATATACATATTTATTATTAAATATTATGTAATCTACACATCTTTAGTTGACAAAGAGACGTTAGCAATAAGTACCTAGGTATATATTTCTTCTCAAAAATCTTATACCTGGTATATTCTCAAAATTCAGACAATTTTAATCGTGAAAATCAGGGCGGAGAAATCGAGTTGGATCTCGGGGAATGGGACAATTGGGCGCCGTACTGTCGAATGAAATAAATAGACGTTCTTTACGATTTTATACATAAAGTAGACGAGGAATTCTAATCAGTTTTCAACTACTAGGTAGGTACTTAGTAGTTTTAATTAATTTTGCTCTTAACATGATTAACATGGTTTTTATTGCGGATTGAGAATTATCATGCCAGAGACTTTATATAAAAATAAAAGAACTTTTTTCTTGTTGTAACTTAAACATAATATGCACAATTAAATCATTAGTGTTATTATTTATTTTCGAATTTCATTCGATTGCGTGGCGCCCAGTTGTCTCAGCGCCGAATCGTTCTAGACCCAGATCCCGGGATTGCCAACCATCGTATTTATGAAACTATTATTCACTCTGGTTTTTGGGCGTATAGCATTTTCTTACCGCAGAGGTGGTAAAACCGCACGCACTGCGGTAAACTAACAGACATGACAACTATTACATTAGTATAAAAACTAGTATCGCTAAATAATAAATTAACAATTATTGTTGTTTATCTTTGATAAATTTTATTGACAGATTTTCATTATCGCAATGCAATTTGCAAATACTTCGCGGTATATTAAAACCCTTATCAAATAATTGGACAAAGCTAAGTCATGCTTCGATGGATTGTTAAAACTCAAGACAAATAAATTGTAGTATTATGATAGCGTATTATCATGTATAGCTCATATTTACCGAATCAAAATATTCTAATAAAATAAGTAAAATATTGCCATATGAGTGGAAAAAGAAATTACACTTTCATTATTTTGATGTCCACCAATTAAACGAAATAAATGAGAGAGAATAAATTTGAATCCAAACGGCAACCATAATATAATATTATTTTTTATCTACGTTTTAATCATTTTTTTTCTCGTCAATGTCCGATTTTAATAAGATCATATTATGGGCCTCCACAGAGTGGAGGTTTTGTATTAACAGATTTTGCTTTTACGAGAAATGGATGTATGCTACTTGCTCCACCTATTAGGTCTATAAATAGTCTGACTCATACACAATTTGAAAAACAATATGTGTACCTACTTGCCAGATCCAGGATTCGAACCTGGGACCCACAACGCTATAGGCCAACGCTTAATCCTCACGGCCGTCATGGATATTGTTACCATAACATTAGCTATTTTCATTGTAGTAGGTACATATACAGGTTTTTAAAGCCGTCAAAACATTAAAAAAACTATAGTTGCCTACCCTCGAAAATTTCTTAAATAAGTCAAATATTATAATTCAATTCAATCATGAATAAAACCAGATGTAAATAAGATGCACCCACGGTGGTATAGTTGAAAGAGCGCCTGTCTCTGAAAACGTGGCTCATTTGATTGGGCGAAGAATTATTCCTCGTAAAAATACGTTAATAATAGAAATTACAGTCCATACAAAAGAGGGTGATAATTTTTTTACTTTTGTTTTTTAGTATGCTGAAACGATAAAATTCTTAATACTGTTCTTGGTTCATAGTCCCGATCTTATCCCACCAGTGGTGAAGAGAAGGTACCTCACCAGAAATCGAGTATGCAATGTATTAGGGCTCAACCATATGAAATGCACTTAATTGTGTTGTTAGTGAAGTTAATATTTTATAATATAATATATCAAAAACAATAATTATAATAATAAATCGCACGAATATATAAAACCATTTAATTGAAACACGCGAAACAATAATTATAAACTATTGCTTGCTATTGATGTTTCAACGTGACCATTTCATATTACCTTTGGGTCCAAATTGGTACCATGAATCCGTAACACGAAAGCGACGAAGAGTAAAATATTTAAAAATTAGTGACATAACGTATATTCTCTTATAACAAGATAAATAATTATTTATGTGTGTAAGCATATATAAATAACAAGGGTAAATGTGCCGCAGATGCCGTCATGAGATTTTATAACATTCTTTTTAGACCAAACCAAACCTAACCTAACCTAACCTATCCCAGCCTATATAATCTTAGTTTGTGATAATGATGCATTAAAATGTATGGAAATTTCAAATATTAAATTAACAATTATTGTATCGAAAATCATATGCGCCGACAGAAAACAGTATTTATTATAATTGTCTACATGAAATAAACTGTTTTCGTAAAAAAAATATATAAAATCTCATGACGGCATCTGCGGCACAATTACCATAACAACATTCGGGGGAAAAATTAAGGCATAACATTTTTAAAAACACTGAGGGGGCCTATGCGTGATTTTTGTTTCATAGGGGCCCGGCACAATATTTCCAGTTGCTCCATTCCACCCCAACACCCAGTGAACAAAATGTATCAAAATATATGGAATACGTAGTAGTTTCTTACAAAAATAAAAATACAGAGTAGGCTAATAAATGATGTGTCGAATTTTACGCGTTTAATTGCAAATGTCTTTCACACATCTTCTGAGGCATTTATTGTGAATCTACTTATGTAATTATGAGTTTATTTCATTGTCAAACAGTAATCTCTTTAAAAGTGCTTGTAAACAATACAGCCATTTATTTGGAAAAGAATTAATACTGTGTACCTATGCTTTTAATATTCTAGTCGACAAAAGATTCAAACACATTTAAACAGAATCATTTTTTTATAATTTTTAATGAACTCTTTATTTTTTTTAGACAAAACTGGTCTGCTTTATTCATCTACATAATTATATAGCCAACTTTAAACTGAACTAAAAAATGGGAATAGACACAGAATAGCCATCCTATGGAAGAGAAAATTTATGTATGCAAACTACGTACTAAACTAAAACTAAACTACTTAAGTCATATATTGCGACTTTGCGTACATTAGAATAATTTTATCAGAATCTGTGGGTCTATTCTATACTTATCGACAGCACCTATCTTGCTGCTGTTAAAATATCGTACTTATTGCAACAATAAAAGCCAACTTCGTGTAATTGTTACAATAAGTGGTAATATTTTGATACAAACCTACCCTAAGTTTGATACTATTTATCACTTTAGTGTTCGACGCCAAAAATTCTCGGATCAGATGAGCCACCTCTCACTACAACATTATAAAATGATTGTAAATCGATCAAAATCAGAGGTTCGCGCCTGATGAGGTCAGTGCTATAATATTATTATTTGTGACCCATAAAACCTAAGGAACTATATATGCAATTTAAATTAATTATAATGCTTATTCTTAAAGAGTATCAGCTGCCTGTTATTTTTTATACAAACTTAAATCTGTCATTTATGCATGAATTTCGTCCTTTCCGTTTGCGCATCGATTGATAAATAAATATTATTGGTAAAAATATTATTAAAAACCGGAGAAAATGAGCATTTTTAATATTATATAATACATATTTAGGTGTTTGTAAATCTTGTAAAAAAATATCTATTTTTTTTCTCTTCAACACAAAACATTCGCGTGCCATGCAAAATCATCTCGCGTGCCATAGGTTCGCCATCCCTGTACTAAACTAAACGAATTAAAACTACTACTGCGATCACAATAATATGATTGTAATCGTTTGTCGACAACTTCATTCGCTACTCTGATCACACAACTTAGCTCCCAACAGACGTAGCTCTACAAAAAAATCCAAAGGGTGTGACCGAGCACAGCTCGTTATTTTTTTTTCATTGAAATTGGGATATTACGGTTAGCAGGCTTGGGTAGACTTTTTGGATGAAGCACCACATTAGGAATATAAAATAAACGGCGGACCACAAGTAAAATACTATTTTTAGACTACATTATTTATTATCACGAAAATAAATGTCAATATAAAAAATTATTCTCTAATAGCCAGCAATTCAATGAGAAGAATGAAACTGTATTACATACATACATTTTTTAAATTACAGGTGCTAGTTTTGTAGCTGGTATTCTTAAAATTGATTGTAAATGTTCATCGGTGACCGCAAAGAGTTTTCATTGATATTCATAATTGAAAATGTTTGTTATGTTATTATAAATATAAGTTATTGTAAAAATAATCAACATTTTTCGAGTAGAACCTTTAAGTTGTTCGAATATGTCCGAATTAAGAATATTATAAAATTTTCAGATTTCTTCTCGACGATGCAATTCATGTATATTCAAATTTTATTTTAAAAAATGCGTTAAATGTAGAAAAAAGTAAAGTTTTTTAGAAATACGTTTGAAGCTCGCGGGACCCACAGAAATACTAGTTTTCCCAGGCCTACGTTAGAGTGTTGTCTTTCTTCAATAATATTATATTATAGACCAGAGGGGGGCAAACTGTGGCCCGCCGGGTATTTTTTTGCGGCCCACCATCATTAATTGTACTTCTGATTACGAATAACTTTTTTTATATATATTCTTTTAATATTGACAATAGATTAAAATTTGAAGAATTTGTTGTTTCGTAAATGTATTATCACAGTACGTCTTCCTTGCGTCTCGTCTCACACTATGTAATCACTAATTTCTACGTTGAAAATCGATTTCAATAGATATTCATAGTGTGCCGACAGAGCTGCAACTTGAGATTCTTGATCTGCAGTGTGACACTGATTTAAGAGAATTGCATCGTCGCGAAGAAATCTCTAAATTTTACAATGCCCTTAATTCAGACAAATTCGACCAACTTAAAGATTATGCAAGAAAAATGTTCGTTATTTTTGGATCAACCTATATATGTGAACAAACATTTTCGATCATGAACCTCAATAAAAATTCTTTACGATCAAATATCTCCGATGCTCATTTACAAGCAGTTTTGAGAATATCAACTACAAAATTAACACCTGAATTCAAGAAAAAAGTTCAAAAATGGTACAACAGTTTCATTCTTCTCATTATTTTTTTTTAATGTTTGTTTTTCGTGATAATAAATAGTGTATATCTAAAAATGGTATTTTACTTGCGGCCCGCCGCTCATTTTGAATTCTTTAATTTGGCCCGCCATCCAAAAAGTTTGCCCCCTCCTGTTATAGACTATCGACTCAAAAGCATACAAGGCATGTTACAGCTTCACATATTTATAAAAAAAATGTATTTTTAGGGCGCCACGAAACGATAAAGTTTAAAAGCACTGCCATAGCGTATATGTTATATCTCCATCATTAAAAGTAGATAGGTATGCTATAAACATAGTAATTATTAAATGTCTACAATTTCAAAGACAATAATATGTAGATTACCTATATATTTTATTTATAAGAATTTTTATTGCCAAAGACAAATAAATGCTATGTAAAGTGTATGCATTATATGATACATTTTTAAACCTAAGTCTAAGTAAAGTCAAATATAAAACAGTATGGCATAATAATATTATATTACAAACTCATAAAGTAGGTACGGTAATTTTGTGATACTTTACGAGAAGACCTAAAAGCATTTACTGAGTTTCTGCTTACTGAAGAATTCTAAAAGAATGTACATATACGAGATTCTCTCAAGATTTTTATAGAAATATTTTATGAAGGTTATACTTAAAAGTATTATGAAATATATAAGTACACAAACTTAAGACCAAGCTGCATGCTTATGCTATTATGTAACCATACATATCATAATACATAATAATAGTACAGTGAGTGAAAGCATCTTTATTATATATGAAAAATGACAAATTTTTGAATTAGTTGAGACATTGTCGTACAATTTTTCATCAAACAAGCACTGTCATACTATGTAATTACTTAAATACTAACACATATTAATTATTATTACCATTTATTCATTGCTCGAACCGGAGCGCTCGATAATTTTACGAAAATATTAATATAGTTATCTAAATGTATGTGAATTTTATAAAAATAAATGTGTTCTACGGTAGTTCAGACGGTCACATTATTATGTCCACGAGACCAAGTGATAATTTTTAGGATTTTTGGAAAAGCGTTCCGGTCCATTTAGAGTCCCGCATTTATTATTTCAATATGAAACAATCATCAGTTTCTACAAACAGTTTACCAATGCACTCAAAGTATGGGCAATATTTAGTACTACGATCGAAATTTACAGTTTCGTGTCACGCCAGTGATGCGTACTGTCTAACTAAACCATACCTGATAATAATCATTCAAATAACGTTATCATAACTTCATCTGATTATTATCTTCTCCGTGGTATTACAAATTCACATAAACATTTATTAAATGAATTTCGAAATAAATGACCGGTAAAACTTTTCACTTTGAGCGAAAATGTTGTAATAATGTTGAAAAACAAAGTTTTTAATCCGCTTACTTATTCATAAATTAAACTTTGATTTAATACCATGTTTATAAGTAAAAGCTTTGTTCATTATAATATTTGTGTTATTATGCCTATATATTATATACATGCAAATTACATTTAATCCATTAAAAGTTAGATACATTAAAAATTTTGTATTAAAATATTTTGTTTAATATTAAATATTTACGTTTTGGTATGGTAACTCAAATTCGACAAAACTGGACATACAACAATATTTTTATATCAAACTGACTGAACCAGGGTTAGCGAACCATTTTACGTACGTGTGCCAAAATTTCCCAAATATTATTTTTCAACTGTCTGACGAGCCGAGCAGTTTTGCATGGGGAAAAATAGTTTTTAAGAATTATATATACAAAATGATGATGTTCTAGATACCACTCATAGAACATAGCACACTATCGCCTTTTTCAATTACTCCATACATTTTGGTTCACCGATTTTAAAACAGTCTACCAGAATTACTACTAACTCCACCACTTTTTTGTTTCTTATATGATGCAGCCATTTGTGTTGGTAAAAAAATGTTTGTTAATGTATACATTATTTTGGGTCTTAACGCACAAATTCACACGAGAATTGCTCCGATCAGATGAGGCATTATCTCGCTACAGTGGTCTCAAGAATTGTAAATCGATCAAAATTAGAGGTTCGCGGAGCGGCATCCCCAGCCGCCTAATATGAGTAGTGCGATAATAATATATATGACACATAAAGCCTAAAGACCGACTTATGTAATTATATATATATACATTAAACGAAATGCTTATTGTTGAAGAGTATTTGCCTGCTATTTTTATATAATGCGATATGTAATTTATTATTATTACTAAAGGGAATTTTTTCTCTTCCAACGCGTGCCATGCAAAATAATCTTGCGTGCCATAGGTTCGCCACCACTGGACTAAACCATCAATTTCCATTGTATTGACTCGCCTGTTAGACACGCCGAGGGTCTGAAGGTATTTTTCCACTTCATCAGGCCACCATCCCACTATTATTTATCCTCAAATACAATAGCTTAAAATGGAAAACAGCTGTTAAGTGATGGGAAATATACTACGAAAGAAGCGTGGTTAAAAAGCTGCCACAATCTCTTAGAAAAATTTGAATCAAGGAAAAAATATTCAAAAAATAAAAAAACATGCCTTTGGCTAAAAAAACGGTGAAAGATAAAATCTCAAGATTTCAATTGTATTTTTTAAATCTTTTTAATAGAATTTTTAAAAACTGTTTTTTTTTTCATTTTTGTCACCACGAAAAACTGCTCGATATGTCATACAGTCGACAAATTTAATAATATTTGGGAAATTTTATCACGCACACGTAAAGAGGTTCGCCAACTCTGACGTAGGTAATCCATACATCTCGGAATAAAATTCTACCCAGCCAATACCATGTGAATAATAGTCAATAACATACCGAGATGTAGGAAGACGAATGGCTAGAAGAAGAAACAATTTTATTGGAGTCCATGGCTATCAATCTTCCTTCGCCTGTATCAACCACGTAATTCTACTAGTGGCGAACTCAGTATCTAGTAAATTCACTATCGAACACAAGTGAGTAAATATGCACTAATATCAACGCCAAATAATATCATTTTAATTGATATAATAAACAAATATAATTGAATCAATACCGTTTACAAATATTTAAATTTAATAATATGCATCATTGTTTGGTGTGCGGAAGTCGTCGGCAGGTATTCTGAAATGGCAATGAAGAATATACAAGGCCATTGAAGATCTTAAAACACAATATGTATTATTAATGTTAGTGTTGGTCCATTATAATTATACACTGTATATTATACAGACCAAGAGAGTTTGATAGCTACACAATGTATGTTCGTCTCTGTTCTGGCAGAACACACTAACTGGAGAATACTAGTTTTGAGTAATTTGACTTTGAAGTTGTTAAAATGTTTGAAATAATGGTCTATCGTGTGAGTTTATTAAGTAATCGTAACAATGATGACTTTAAAATAAAGACTGTTTATTTAGTAAGAAGGTTTCCAGACGTTAGAAATAAGGAACATTTTGGTACTAACTCAATATTTCATTTTTTCGAATTAGTGTCTTCTGCCAGAACAGTGACGGTATGATACTCCTTCTTCCTTTTGATCTGTTGAAGAAGTGCTTTTTTGGTGGTTGAATATCTTCCATCTGACATAGCCAGCTTAACAGGCTATATGTCACATTCCTTACACACGGTTTCAGTATCTTCATTTTAAATATGTCCTATTTCTGCTTATCATTTTTTGATTAGGCCGAGCATTCCTAGTTCCTTCCCACCGATCAATATGGCCATGATGACGGTTCCGTATAATTCGAATGCATCCTTTTTTTTTCATTGATAGAGGGTGATAATAAAAAAAAATATATAAATAGGTATAATAAGATACAAAATAGTGTTTACTTATCTCATTCGGTGTATATCCACGTACTTCATAATTGTTGTATTTACTCTTTTACCAATTTTGTTTATATTTCTCTGTTTTAATACTATTTCATTATTTCTCATGTCATGTTGTGAACGTCTTCAATTTGTAATTTTTATAGTAGGGACTCATAATCATCACACTCAGTATTGTCGAAGAGTTTAACAACCATACCACATAATTATTACCATAATCCATCTTCAAAGTTGCGATCTAATAGCCAGTATCAAAACTGGCAGTGACTCAACCACACTTTCCCATCGCTAATCTTTAACTTGCACAAACGATTAATATTTGTCTGAGGACACTAGAAAGAAATATTAAATTTCCAAATTTTGTCAAACTTATAAAGAGCCTAATGCACAAAAGTAAAAAAAAATACGCCTCAGTTTAAAGCGCAAGGATTCATATCTTCTCTTTCTCTTACTCCTGTGCCAGGCTGTGAGTGTATGCATACGAATAAACTAATAGACGTGATGTGAGTTTCCCTGTGGGTAATTTTAAAACGACTTTCACCTAATCTGGCTAAAGAAATACAAATACAATATAAATTCTCACTGAAGTTAAATTATATTACAACTAAATGGAC
This sequence comes from Rhyacophila brunnea, assembly GCF_057557595.1. NCBI lineage: Eukaryota > Metazoa > Arthropoda > Insecta > Trichoptera > Rhyacophilidae > Rhyacophila > Rhyacophila brunnea. The sequence continues at coordinate 30,205,089 of NW_028233350.1, forward strand.
GTGGTTTTCACATTTGAATTACTCAATTTCTATGGCCTATGGTACGATAGATCAAAATCCATACCGCGATCGACGCCTTGGATATGCCAGTATATTGTTACTTACTTATCCGTACTGCCCAAGTCCAAATTTTTTTCGCATTAAATTTTCCTATTTTGTTTAAAAACTGTTTTGATTATTCTGAATAAAACGTAAACCAATTAAATCACGAATTATAACTATAACTAGAAAGGAACTTTAAAAGTCAAGGTATAAAATTGTTAACATTGTGCGAGTCTAAAGAATACCACATTTTTTAAATAAAAAAATATATATAAGTCACGGACAAACTGCTGTATTGTGAATCACGATCAACGATTCCCAGCAATCAAACTTATTGAACGAAATTAATGCCTAGTTTTTAAAGGTTGAATTCATTCCGATACTCTTGTATTGTTAGAAGATAACAGTGATTTGAAATAAAAACAAAAAAAAACAATTCTCACGATTAGATGTCACTGAATTACATTATTTCTGCAACTTGGAGTTCGGATGATTTATATCCTAGGTACGCATTACTTTGAGGACAAAGTATATTTGACTATTAATTTAAAAAACACATGAGTCCTATTCAGATGAGTGCCCGAGACAGAAAATACTTATATTCGTCTAAAGAGACAATGCTGTCACTGCTTATTCAAGAGTTATTCGATATTCAGAGGAAAATAGGGTCTGTTTTATTTGACGGGTGGAGAAAAATAGACTTCGATAACTGCATTCCAGCAGCCATTTTACGTGCATTACTAAGTGAGATTTCAACCGAGCCGTCGGTTTTATGGAAATATTCCAGGTCATACTACTAATAATTGAATTTACGGTTAAAATACAAAAGCACATAAATTATATTTACAAATAAAATGGTAACAACGTAATGTATACCTACCGGCTATAAAATAATACACTGAACAAAAAGAATCTCGTTTTACAACTTTTCGTCTATATTTTTTGTGATGTAACATTTTTAAAATAAAATATTAGGCATACATATCAGTATTTATTTTGTAATGATTCAAAATAAAAAAAAAGTGAATATTCTATCGAAAAAATAAACATTGCCGTAGGTATTAGTTTAATAATATCTTACCTGTAGAACATGGTAATACAATATTATATAAATGCAGGTATTTGGTGTCTTTACACAAAATGTAAAAGATATTTTAACTGAAGATATATCCAAACACGAAATTTTATAGTATATCTACTTCTATCGAGTATTTTTGGGTTCTGAGTTACCTAAACAACATCGGCAGTGTTCTTCATTTTTTTTCTCGTGGAGAGAATCTCTTGTAATTGTAACACCAATTAATAATAAATATGTATCTCTTAAACGAAAATACCAATTTTTATCAATTTTACTGTCGACATTCATTTGCTAATTTGAGCTAATGGATAATAATTATTTCTAATAAAAACTATTATGATAATCTCAATTCTTTTTAGGCATATTCATCAATATTGCATTTTTACTATGCAACTATACTTATTAGAAATTTGTTAGAAGCATGATGTAAAAAATATAATAACAATAAAAATATAATATTAAGTCTGTGATTGATTATAGTGTATTCACAAATAAACAGTTCGATGACAAAACACCTTTCATCAAGGCCTGAACAAAAACGATGCATGAGTGCGAGTGAGAAAGTATTCGGCACCCTTATAATCTCTGCGACACGCGCTAGAGTAAGATAAAAGGTCTACATATTTTTGAATCAGTTTCCAAAAGTATCGCTGGCAAATCGTGGTGAATCGCTTCACGTAGCATCGATAATCTGCGAGTTCGTGTTGCTAAATTTGCTATTTTTTGTGTTAAACATAAAGTCAGTGGTATATATTTTTAGTTAATTAAGTAGGAAAGGTGGTTCTGCGTGTTGTATTAAAATATGGTAGCCGTACTGATAAGCAAGAAGATGGTATTGCGTTTCATAGGTAAGTTGATACATGTTCGTGACAATTTATTTGTATATTATTATTTATTTTAATATCAGTGACCTAGTGTTTCTTTAAAATAACTTAAATTATGAATATCTTTACCTAATGGTTGCATTTTGACCGCTTAAAAATACTATATAACGTAAAAAAATAGAAAATTATATTTTAATTCTGAGCGTCTAGTGCGAGCACTTTAGGCGAGCACTAGCAAAATGGTCTATGGCCTCGAACATTTGTAGGCGAATGCGTTCGCTCGCCCACAAACCAAACGCACGGCACATAGCTTTATTTAGCAATGTAACGGGTGGCGTCTAGATGTATCTATAGTATATGCCTTTTATTTACTGTACATTATTTACTGTGGAAGGATAAATATGTATTTTTATTCTAACTATAAAAAAATATGTTTATAAATGTGACATTTTACCAGTCAGACAGGTATTTAAAAAAATATAGTAGAATTAATAAATTTATAGATACAGAGTTCATAGACGATTTTAACCATTGAAGGTACAGAACTGGTTATTAATGCAAATTTTGCTTGGATTTTACTATTTATCATTTTTATAATAGTATTTTTTGAATATTCAATAGTTTTTATTGTTCACGTGATGTACATTATTTCTGAACTTCATACGTGTCAAGAAAATAATTTAATTACGTAAAAATCGTATTCAATAAAATCAAGATAACAACATCCGCCTTTGTAACTAATGAAAAACTATAGATATTTAATTACTACTCAAATCTATAATACATATTTAGATATTTGTTAGTAAGTATCATATAAAGCGCCTAGTTTCAAAAGCCCCTAAAACGATTTTAGGTAGTTCTGAGAAAAATGAGAAAAAGCATTTTAGGTAGTTTTGAGAAAACTGAGAAAAAATCATATCCATTAAATCTGTGAACTTAATGTATTTATTTTTTAATTCGTTACATTCTAAAGAGTAATTTGGCTTTCCATTTTAGGGGTATTTGAAAAGCACACCCAACCATTTTAGCGGGTTTTGAAATTTACCCTAATTTTTGATCATACATATTGATGGATTTAGGCGTTTTTTAAAGTTCAATCTTATATATCCATCAAAATATCCATCACAATACATATCTAACTCAAAAATTTTCAAAAACCGTTTTAGGGGCTTTTGAAACTAGGCGCTTCATATATTGGAAAGCTTGAAATCAGATCGTAGTATATTCTTGGGTTTTCACCGTGTCTCCTTCTTCCTTCTTTACTCGACGTTTCGGGCTCGTTGCAGAGGCCATTATCAAGAGAAACGTCGAGTAAAGAAGGAAGAAGGAGACACGGTGAAAACCCAAGAATATACTACGATAAAAAACAACCGTGAAAGCCTCAAACATTATTGAAATCAGATGTCTTCATACAGGTATTTTTTGCGTATTTGGAATAATTCGACACAGCTATTAATTTATAGTGCAACTTAAATCTTTCCGCTATTAACTATTATTCAAACTCCATACAGAATTACATAAAATTTTCTCTGGCTATAAAATGGTTTAGTAAATCGATTTTTTAATTTCAATAATCAAAAAACCGTTCGATACAATAAAGCAATAATGAAAAATGGGAAAATAATAAGATTCTGAGTCAGAAACAATCGGTGCGATTACGAATTCACTATAGAAAATTAAATGTAAATTATTGAATAATCCAATAGGTATTGTGTCCATCTATAATATTAACATGTCTCCCCTGGAACCTTTTTTCCAATTTTACCGTCTACCTAATAATATTAATTATCTAGAGAATTTTGGTATAAGCCTGTATGTGTTACACAAATTCTGTACATGAAGCTTATATTATATCATGTAGTACCCATCTTATCTGTTACCTACATTCACTTAGATAGGTACCTTCCTTTCTCTAGGCCAGACGTGTTCATCCAACCATAAAGCTAAACAATATTATCTATACAAACTAAATAAAATAATTATGTGTCCGCTTCGACGGAAATTTGTCCAAAACGCGTGTATTGAATTTATAAATTGTCTGTTTACCATTGTTTTAAAACTGAGCTCTGCGTTATGCACGAAGATTATAGTGCAGTTTTAATTGAGATTGGGTGACTGCGCTCTCACAGTCATGTGCACCATAATGAACGATAATAAACCGACAAAGAGAGTAATGTCGTGCAATCCCATAATACGTAGAAGTAAAGACCAAATTACGCTTGTTAGATAGAGCTACCAATGACTACCGTATACTTGGGGTATAGATCTGAAAAGCGGCCACTATCGATAGAGACATATTGTGGTGATAGTTTATTTATATAAGAAAACAAAATATCGTGGACATAACAAATCTAAATTCAAGATGTTCACAACATGAGATTTACATTATAACAAGTATTACCCTCACAAGAGAGAAGAATATAATAATATTATATAATAACAATAATAAAACCTAAGTACAGTTTTATACAGAAAAATAATATTTCGAATACAAAATATACAGCAAGTCACCGAAAATATCTAGGTCTTTGGGGAGCGCATTGACTAGTCTTGCACCCCTCGCTATTGGTGCCTAATAGGCTGGACACGAGGAAACGGTTCCGATCCAGAATAAATCATGGCTACGACCACGTAGGTTAATTAACAGGCACATGTAAATTCAAATTCTTTAGAACACCAGACTTGGAATCCATCCCTCGCGATAACAGGCAAAAATGTTTCGAGCGCAGAAGAAAACTACAAGATTCAAGAAAGAGTGAAAAGTAAGCATGCCTTAACGGCCCACGTGCTCGTCGTAGGTCAAAATTGAGTTTTTATTGTATTTTCAAACCATGATCCTGGACACTCCTTAAACGTTGTAGATAATCTATTTATATAATTTTGAAGTCTTATTATCCTTTATGGTTATTTAAAACATTTGATGACTGCATAAAGTATTTTTGTTACATTAAATAGTATTCTTTTAAACCTCTCGCTCTAATGTTTTAGAATATAGTCATATTTCGGTACATAACTGTGCAGTGGTGTTAAGATTTTTTACGTTTATTAATTTTTAAACGCATTTATGTTACCATTAGTATAATTTATTACGAGATAATTTTTGTAAAATATTCACAATAAAAAACTATATTGATAATCTCTGTGATCCCAAATTTGACAAGAATTAGGCATTTTATTATTCAAAAAATCGGCAAGATTAACACATTTGAAGATGATTCTAAATATACTTATTATAAGCTATGTCTTTGACCATTCAAGTGTGATAAACATCTTACGAATAATGATTGCTTTATAATAATTATTGACCTAAGAATAAGTTAGTGTTTTTTTGAAATACGCCATTTCTTTTGTCATTCCCCAGTGGTTAAGCTACAACATACGGCCGTAGCCATAAATTGACATACTATAATTGAAGTAGGGAGTAAAATGATATTGACGCGCGTGTTTGAACATGTACCGTTTAAAAAAAAATCGGCTAGTAAAATACAATAAAAACTCAATTTTGACCTTCGACGAGCATGTCCCCCCTTAAAATAAACACATTGAAGAAATTTATTCTAGACGCGTTCTAAAATAAGCTTACTTATAGGAAACCTCATAAGGACACCAGATAATCGACCCATATTCAAGAATGCTACGCACCAACGAGACGTAGAGTGTACGTATGACATTTGCATTCTTGAATGGTTTGACTTAACCTAGAAACTTACTCGCTTATAGTTGATGAAGGAAACTATAGATATGGAAATATTATATTACGATAGTTCACCTACCATCATTTTTGAGTTGTGTCCGAGTAGGAAGTGAATTGTGATAGTCCTCATATTGCTTCTTCACTCATTGCAACAGTAGCGACTTAACAATATAATATTCTAAAGTTGCATCATTTGTACTCAATTCCAAATGTATTTTTAAGCTTCTAAAAATACTACCTACCTATCATTTATGTTTCTTTTCCGCTTTACCTATGATATAATAGTATATTATTATACAATAAACTGGTGAATTCGTGTTTTGTAAGTACCTATTGTGATCTTACGCTTCTCCGCAAAGAAATGAGAAATGAAAGGTTGTATTTTGAAAGGTTATTCTGGCTGAAGATGCCAGTGAAATGTCATCATGCGAACGCACCAGTCTAACATAATAAAACGCAAAGATGATAGAGGCCCTTTAAAGAAACCGCCTCTAAAACTAGCTACTAAGTTACCGTATAGAATTTATTAATGTTATTCCAACAAAACGATTTCACTATTATAGGAGAGTGAGTGAATAAATTGTCCCACGAGTAAAATTTAATATATTATGTATGAATATTTAATTATGAATTTCTGAATAGATTGGTTGCATTAACGAATCTCTTGTATATACTCGTATTATATTTTTTTAAACATACCTATTTTCAATAAATTCACATTTTACCAATAATATTCACAACACATTATTACCCGTATTATTACACCTATATGTAACAATCTATATGACACGTCTTAACGTGCTTGATAGACAATAGTACAAGTACACTTTTCCATGATTAAATGCAGTGCAAGGTAAAAGTGTTATCATAGAAAAGCTTCATTTTATATTAGAGTAAGTGTCCCTAACCGTGTGCTTTAAACCAAGCGAAATTAATTATAATCTTTTTAGAATTTATCCTAGTATAAAGTACATACCTACTATCGATTTATCTTTAAGTTTATTATAATATAATATAAGCATATTATTTTCGTTCACTTTTCCCATAAACTTAAAATTCCATATATAAAATGTCGCCTTTGGAGCAATTTCGTTGAGTTTTGATTAGAATAACAACACAATAAGTATACATGCTCAGAACTTTAGATCTATGTTGTTGATAAGCTTACTATTTTTAGAGGTTTGTAAAGAAGGGAGTTACTGAGTTTTCTATGATCAAATTAAGTTTTCCCGCCAAATTGTAATTTAATATCACTCATGCTTTATATCGTACCATTGATATAATGATAGAATACAATATCACATATTTTTATGGACAATATTTTATTTTAATTTTTTTTTCTAATTATGACGGTAATAGTCTAAAACCAGTTTACAAATAATTAAATCTATAATGCACTTAACTTCAAAATACACCGTATTAGTAAGTTATTTTTATCAGTAATTAAGAAGCGTATTAATACAATTATAATGGTAGAAAAATCCACAATATATTTAATTCGTAATAGAAAATTTGATGCCCACTTAAACCATTATTGATATACACTAGTAAAATTGTGCAAACCTATTTAAAATATTTATTAGTATTTTTTTATAAATAATTAACCACATATTAAATAATAATTAATTTCGTCGTGATCAACGAGATTAAAAAACATTCGAAATCATTGTTATCAATAACAGGTTTCACAAGATGAAATCACAAAAACGTTAAGATATGTACCTACTGCTTTTTGTGTTATGAATTTTACTGTGTTTTAAGAATAATGATGATTTTCAATTTAAATAAAAATTCGGTATAAAAATTGGCACAATGAAAAAAGGACGAAAACGAATATACATAACGGCAGAAAGCAGAACATTTTCGCGAATGAGGCCTGCCTAAATGAAAAGGGTTGAAATTTTCCTTTCATCTCAAGTCCCTACCACCCTTAATTTATTTTTTATCGTTACTGAAGCGTTCCCTTCAGAGAAGCGTTTATCAAACTAGCATCCGTACAATTTTGAGAAACTTGAACATTATTTATAATTACATATAATAATAACAATCATAAAAAAATAAATATGAAACAATATGTCATTTCCAATATATGTATGCAGTTATAATAAAATCAAATGCGTGTTCAAGAAGTAAACACACACTTAAAAACATATCAATTTTATAATATATCAAGGTCAAGGACAGAGGAAAAATAATCAAGAAAATATCACAATGTCGTATTAAAATTTATAACTCACCTAAAGAAAAATATGTTTTTTAGTATTTTTGGAGATATTTGTTATTAAATGCAGCTATCATAAATATTTCCGGGCTTATTCGTAAGTGCTATGTCATTGTCATACTAACGTAGTAACTTTATTATAACCATTAAAAAGGTAGTTAGTTTCCATCAGGTTTGTCAAGTTGATATTTTCACGTCGGGGTCACCAGAAGCCAATAAGGTTATGGGTATTGAATCGAAACACAGGTAAGTTTTACCGTGTGTATTCTCCAACAATCTTACATCACAAGGAAGTGACTAGTGCGGCCGTTGTGTGGAGCGCGTGGCGTCGATTTATTCCCTAACGTGACATAAAGATAATATAATAAATTGATAAATAACAAAACAATGAAAAATATAGCATTCAGTTTATTTGTAATACATAAGCTTAAAAACAATTTTTTCTAGAATCATATCATATACCCAGTATTTTTTTTATTGTTATTATATTATCGATGTTAACTTATAAAAATATATCATTTTAAGTTTAAATTTAAATTGTATGTTGTTTTTTTTTAATTTACTAAGTGTACACGCCTTATGAAACGTTTACTAATTGAGACGCCTCCTTAGCAATCAAGACTTTAACCCAGGTATGAGACTGCGTATGGTACCTACGAGTACGTTGTTATGTTCTCTTAATTCTTTTCTATGGTATGGAAGTATGGACGCTAAACCAAGAGATGTCACGGAGAGTTGAAGTTTTCGATATGTGGCTGTATAGACGCTTCTTCAAAATTCATTGGACTAACCAGGTGACAAAAATGTTGAAGTTCCTAATCAAATGGGAAAGGACCGAGAAGTTCTGCATAGTATCAAAACCATGAAACTACAGTACCTCGGCCACATTAATAAAGCACAAAAGTACAGCATTCCTCAACTTATCTGTCAAGGTAAGATTAATGATAAGCGTAGCATAGGACGACGATGCATTTCGTGGCTTCTCGTTCAGTGCGCACACCGCGCCTGGCCCAAGGCCATTAGAGGTCATTAGCATGTTATCGAATTGGGGTAATTAGTAGCTCAGCAGTCAATATATTAAGAACATTCGTGATTAGTACGAGTGCTGCTCCACTGAACTGTTCCGGGTAGCAGATGACAAAGCTAAGATTGCCTTGATGATGTCCGACTTTGCTAGGGGATGGCACAATAAAAGAAGAACGACATATTTAATTCGGTGGAGTCTTTTTTGTTCTACATAAATACTACGTACCTATAGAAATTAAAAAAACTATTTGGTTTTTGGATAAAGTTTCATTTGTTTTAGGTACCCATACTTTTCCAGATTAAATAAATATTATTTCCGAGATTTCAAATTCAAGCCGGATTGCTATCCCAATTAAATAACCTGCTATCACCCCACGACGTACTCACGATCGTACCCAAAAGATATTAGCAAGTAGAGAGATATTTTCCAAGTTTACACCCTAAGGGATGCAGATACCGCTCGAGAAGTGAAAATAGATAAAAGTATACTTTTTACCACGTAATCTAAATTTATATTGCTTTTATAGAATACGTAAACTGTTATTAAAAATATTTATTTTATGTTATAAATTCAACAACAATGCTCTAAGCTATGTTTATCTAAACCTACCATTAAAAAGCGGTGAAAGTATTTATATTATTTAATACGCGGTATGTTTTTATACATTATATCAATAAAACTACGTTGAGCATTAAAATAACATGTAAAATATAGAAAGATCTGTTAGTCATACTCATCATCATCATCAGGGGAGCGACAACCCGGTGTGGGTCCTGGCCTCCTCCAACAGCTCCCTCCACCTGTCCCTATCCAGTGTGGCCGCTTTCCAATTTGGTACACCCAGAATACGGCAGTCACTGGCAGTTCCATCCAACCAGCGAATCTTTGGCCTCCCTCTTCTTCTACGTCCTATTGGATTGCTGGACATCACTCTCTTTGCCGGTTCATTGTCATTCATACGGTGCACATGACCTAGCCTTCGCAGTCTCCCAATCTGAATTGATTGAACTGCGCTGCAATCTTCGTACAGCCCGTAGAGCTCAGCATTATATCTTCTCCTCCAATTGGTGCCATCCCTGATCGGTCCATATATACGGCGGAGAATTTTTCTTTCAAAGATGTTCAGGGCTCGTTCATTTCGCAGAGTTTATATCTAGGTTTCCGATGCGTAGGTGAGCACTGGCTTTACAAGTAAGTGTCTTGTAAAGAGTGTTTTTAGTTCGGCGAGATAGTATGCGGGACTTAAAATGTATTAACAGGCCAAAGTAACATTTATTCGCAGACATGATTCTCTTGTTGATTTCTTCTGTAATATCATTATGTCGAGTTACAAGAGATCCGACCGTATCAGACTTGTATGCGCCAATATCTAACTTTGGTGCGACTTCTCGTGGTGTGACATACATAGACAGGCATGTATTTAGTTTTTACCTCGTTTATTTGTAAACCCATTCTTTTGGCAGAGGCTTCTAGTGCTGTGAATGCCTTTTTCAGCGCCAATATGGCAATGATATCGATATCATCAGCATACGCCAGCAGCTGCACAGGCTTAGTAAATATCGTGCCGCTGCCACGGGCATCAATCTTTGCATCCCGTATTGCCTTTTCTAGCGCAATATTGAAAAGAAGGCATGCCAGAGCGTCACCTTGCCTGAGACCATTTAGTGATATAAATGGCTCGGATATTTCCGCTTGAAGCTTCACCCGGCATTGTACTGGTGTCATTGTCATCTCTACAAGTTTAATTATTTTCGTCGGAATTTCAAATTCTCGCATTGCTTCGTATAACCGGTATCGAATAATGCTATCATAAGCTGCCTTAAAATCGATGAACAGGTGATACATGTTAATATTGAATTCAGTGGTCTTTTCTAGAATCTGCCTTAGAGTGAATATTTGAGTAACACATGATCTCCCTCGTCGAAAGCCTCCTTGGTAGTGCCCGAGTATTCCTTCTACAATGGGTTCCAGCCGCTGGAATATCAGAATCGACAACAGTTTATATGCAGAGTTAAGGAGTGTCACCCCTCTGTAGTTACTACATTCTAGTTGGTCTCCTTTCTTGTGCAGGGGACAAATCAACCCATCCTTCCACTCCTCTGGCATCTTTTCTGAAGTCCATACTTGGTGGATTAGGCTATGCAAATGTTTGAGCAGGCTTTCTCTCCCACATTTTATTAATTCACTCTGTAGGTTATCTATTCCAGGCGATTTGTTTGTTTTTAACCTTGACATGGCACCTTTTACCTCATTTAATGTCGGTGGTTCTTCGTTATCATCCATGCCACTTTTTACTGATTCCTGGTCATGAGTATTAATGTTAGTGTTGCCGGCATCAATATGGGGGGTATTTAAATGTTGCTCAAAGAAACCCACCCACCGGGCAAGAATACTGTGCTTTTCTGTGAGTATCATGCCATCGTCATCCTGTCACATTGTGATACGAGGCTTGAAACCCTTCCTAATATTATTTATCTTTCTATAGAACAGTCGACTTTCTTGGGCTTTATAGTGTTCTTGGAGTAGGATCATTTCCTTTTTTAAATAATCACGTTTCTTTTTCTTGTGTAGTTTCTTTTCGTCACGCCGGCGCTTTTTATACTCATCGTCTGATGCCCGTGTTTTCTTCTGTAGCATCATTAAGTAAGCCTCATTCTTTCTCGTAGTGACTTTGCGGCAATCTTCGTCAAACCATTCTGATCGTTTACCTCTTTTTCGGCGTCCTAAGGTATCATTAGCTGAGGATACTATGGCAGTCTTGCACTCTTCCCAGTGTTGATTCACCTCTTCATGGTCTCCAACCTCAACATTATCGCTCAGGTGTATGTTCAAGCTCTCCTGGTACCGAGCCAGTTCCTGTGGAATCTTCAGTGTACATGCCCCTACAGAGGATAAGTCGGATAAGGAAAAATATGAAAAACTACTAGGTACTAGAAAAATGTATACTTATATCGAACAATATATTGCAGGACCCCAGTATATTAATGCAGTACCTAGAGTTGGGTTTCGGGAATTCTCGAGAAATTGTCGAGATTTTAAATCCCGAATCTCGAGAATTGAAATTTTTAACATTTCGGGAAATCCCGGATCTCGAGAATCTTTTCTCAGGATTCGGGATTTCTTTATTATCAAATATTAATTGAAAAAACGATTTTCTATGTGAAAAAAGTGGACAGAAACACAAAACGTTCAAAGACTGATGTGAGCACTTATCACAACGTCGACTCAAAATAAGCGCAATTTTTTACAACATCAGGGAATTTCATGTCTCAAAAGCGTACGCGATTGTCCGTGTTTTTTGAAATTCCATTTTAATAAGTAATGTTTTTAATTATTTTTGTTTTCCTACTTCTATTTTGTTTGTCTTCTTACATAAATAAAAAAAATCATATTTTTGTTGGAATTTGTCTGTCTTTACACTGATTTTAGGATTTTTACAGGTTTTTTTTTAATTTCCCAATTTTTCGAGAATTCTTTTCTGGAAATCCTGAATCTCGAGAATTCAAAATTTCATCATTTCGGGAAATCCCGAATCTCGAAATTGATATTTTCTCGGGAAATACCCAACTCTAGCAGTACCTACATAATAATAATTAAGTACGCGCCAGACTGTAATTTGATAATAATGTTTGCAGGTGAGAACGCGAGTAGAGTTTCAAATGTTTCTTACATGCATTTTTGAAAGATATAAATTTACAAACAATTATATAACTTATTTGCGAGAGACGTGAGACGAGAGAAGTGGCAGCAGCTTGAAGAGGCCTTCATCCAGCAGTGGATAGATTCAGGCTGATGATGAATAATTATTATACCCTAGATTTATGTAAATCAAGTAAGTTTGAATTTCATTTTCCCAACAATACCAAATCAAAGTTATATTGAGGTGACGATATTATATAAGTCACTTATTTTTCTCACTTTACGTCTAAATTAAATAAGGACAAAATAATAATTCAATTTCTGTTATTTGTGGTATTAATAAATTGCATTGTATTGTGGTTAATATATTCCTGTAATTATTTTTTTCTTTACAGGTTATTATGCCTATCTACTTGACTTAACCAATTTTGACTGACGAAGGATGAAACTATCGTCATAAATACTCATTCGTGCAATAGATAAATTAAGGCACTCAGAATAAAAAAAATACTTTAGCATTCAGTAAATCAAATTTTCCCATTTACGCCAATTGAATTTTTCAGTAAGGATACGTTGAGGAACCGCTTCGAAATTACATTTAACGACGCCTATATTACGTTACTCTGTGATAGATTATTGAGGTCAAGTAAAAACTCTCTTCAGGGAGGGCGGAAAATCGATTAGCTGCGAAACAAGGATCTGTAATGAAGTTACTTGTATGTTTTGAATACACGCTGGGCCCTTTAATGGAATAATGGATACAACACAATATCATTAGATAGTTAAAACAGCGTGATCTTTTATGATAATGTGTTTCTGTTTGTTTTATTACATCCGTTAATCAATTTGCATTTTGATTATATCGTTAACCTTGTCAATAGAATCGTGCATCAATCCAAATATGGAATAATTTCTCAATTAATATGGATTAACTTCTCCACAGCCAGCGCTTGAAATTGAAAATTCTCGATATTTTTTTTAAAGTATTTAAAGGGTGCACGATTTTTTCGTTATATACAGTGGCGGCTCGTCCATATGCACTGCGGTACTGCAGCACCCCCAAGCAAATTGAGACAAATGTAATATTATAACATACATAAATTTATGTATATTGTATGAAAATATCAATATTATTAAGCGTGTAATCAGCTCGCCCGCGCATCGATACATCCGATGTCCAATAATATTAGCATACACCGCGGTAGGTACTTGATTTTGCACAGTACCGATTTCAATAGAGTATTCTCGAGTCGGTGAAGGAGAGCGCGGGCAGCGGTGCTAGCAAATGGAAGCCTAATCGGTACTGCGGATCAGACAGTCCGATTTCAGTATTTCTCCGTTTTTGCTTCGCGTGTGATAGTTAATATAATATATAACTACATAAAAATTTCACAATTATTATTATCTGTATATAATGCAACAATTATTAATATACTAAAATTCTAACTATTTTTAAATCAAATAAAGGACTTTGTTGCTAATATGATTTCTTGAAGTTACAAAAAAACAGAAATGAAGGTATACCTACATAAATATTGTATAAATTGTAATAACTAATAACAATACAATAACATTAAAATAACGTTTTTGTAAACACCATGAAAAGTATTGCACGTAGATACACAATAATACATATGTATTATTGTTATTTAAAAATATTAGGTATATTGTATATCAGTATGTTTATTTTAAAAATTCTTCAGTAGGTAGTTCAGTTTTATTTATATTGAGTCAATAAGTAACTAAAAATGTCATGTAAAACTACGAACTAATCTGCCATAGTATTTAGTTTAGTTTTTATTTTTACGTAATAAAATATATACTCCTACAATTCTATATAAATCAGAGTCGATGGCCATATATGGAAAAGTGACATTTAAAGTTATAGTACATAAATTATTATTAACATGAATGCTAATACTAAAAAGTGTTCAATCTATTTGTGTCACCGGAAGCAGTTCGATGTTTATTGTAAGAAATCTAATGATAATTCATGCAAACATATTTTGCGTAGGTATTTAAAGATACCTCAACAAGTACAATGAAATGTACTTTTACTGCTATAATCATCATCATCATCATTAGCCGGGGTTGATCCACTTCTGGATGAAGGCCTCCCAATAGCTGCCCTCCACTCTTCTCGGTCCCTAATTCTTTGCTGCCACGTACATCCACCGAACTTATGAGTCCATCTATCATGCTTTTAGTGTCCCTTGGATACCACTGTATAACGGCTGTGTACTCGCCGAGCGACATGTCCAGCTCATTGCCATTTCATCTACTTAGCGACCTCTACCACATCACGTACTCTTGTCTGTTTTATCGGTTGATTTCTTTTGCCATGTATATGCCCAACATGCCAGGTTGCGCTACTTGTAGTTTTTGGATTCTTCTTACATTAAAAGTCCATGCTTCACATGCATAAGTGAGAGCTGGTAGCATAATACTATGTTGGTTTAAGAGCGTACATAAGTGAAACGGCAAATATTTTTCAACTGTATGTGGAACGAAATTTCTTCCCTTCCTTCCTTTTTCTTTTTGAATTTCTTTCATCTCCTGTTTGCACGTCAATTTGTTTTGTGATGGCGTCGGAGGAATATATTCTTAAATCGTGTAAAGCTGACTAAAAAACGTTCCGCATGTACTTGAAAAAGAAAACATGTCAATGAATATACTATTATTATTACGAATATAATAATAAACATAACATAAAAAGGACGCATGTTGAATTTTTATGACAAATTATATTTCGTTCGGCCCGCGTCATTTGCACAATCCGCGCATTGCCTAGTCACGATCTTTTTAGACCATGCCTCAGCTGAGTTATAGCCTTAATCATATTATACAAATTTAATATAACTAATAGATACAAATATATCACATTTAGCACCAGCTATCTATATTCCAAATTGTTCTTAATCATAAACTTGTTGATATCTCATTAAATACTAATATTGTTTTACTTTTTCTGGTTTATCTTTCTTGCCTTTTTATGATTTCCTAATACGAACAGTTTCTTATCAAATTACTATTGCATTTTATTTAAATATAATATTATAATTAAATAGCATTTCTAAAATATATAACTTATAATATAACCGTTTTCATTGGTTTTCATATAATTTATTAAAATATTATATTCTGGCTGTGCCACCCCTAAATATTGCTGAAGTACCCCAAAAGTTTATATTTGGTCTGTTATGTCATTCCCGGCTATTATATAGTATATACTATAAAAATAGTGAATACAGTCGTAGTGTAGAGATAACTTAAAAATATTTTTTTTTTCAAGGATAGATCATTCGCCAACCACTCTACTTCTTTAGTTTGACACGTGGAATGAGGATTAAAAAACATTATTAATACTCATGACATGACATAATAAGTGTATACACACGTAGCGAAGGGTGGAGGTAGGATTTAAAGATCCACCATAAGCTTTGTTAGTAATACGTATTTGTTTGTATTTAACTAAGACTACAATTTACAGATGGTGTTAGTTTAAAAATCAATTAAACCCTGCCTAAAACAAACTATAATAGTTTTAGTATACTTTGGAAGATATGACAAAATTGTGCACACTTCTTCATTCATGCTTATTTATTTTTGTTGGATTAAGAATATATATTTACACATATTGTTGGTTCATTTTTTAAATTCATTATGCCCTGCCTAAGCCAAACTATAATAGATATAAAATATTATTCTATCTATAAAATATCCAAAGTTATGTATGATTTAATTGCATAATTTTAGATATTTTATAGATAGACGAATATTTTTTGAATATTATTTATTATGGCTTAGTTTCGCAGGGTTTAATTGAATTTTAAAAACCTTCTGTAAATTGTAGTATTATTATTTCAATGAAAACATATACGTATGACTGACAAAGCGAGGGCTTAGTGTCAAACAACACTATCTACAAGAGTGCAACTTTACAGGGGAGCCAAAAATCGTTATTTTAGATTCATGTATCTCAACAAGGGAAATGTTTATTTAAAACCTAGTGTTAATATTATATAATTTATTGTGTATTGTACATTTATCTTGCTTATGATGATGTTAAAATTTATAGGGATAGTTTTTAAAAAAATATGAAAATAAGGGTAACTTATGTAGTTAACGTTAAACTTTACTGACGATTTAATAAGAAATTAGAAGAGATTGACATAACGTTGTTTGACTATCATGTAGCCGTAAATGTAAAAT
This sequence comes from Rhyacophila brunnea, assembly GCF_057557595.1. NCBI lineage: Eukaryota > Metazoa > Arthropoda > Insecta > Trichoptera > Rhyacophilidae > Rhyacophila > Rhyacophila brunnea. The sequence goes on from NW_028233350.1 coordinate 30,221,826, forward strand.
AACGTTATCTCAAAAAAAAACACTTTTTTGTAGATAACGTTGTCTGACTTTAAGCACTCGAAAGTTTAGTGTGCACTATTTATGGCGGATATTAACAGCCTACCTCCACCCTTCGTCGCTGCTATATACATAGGTACACGTTCATATAAAATAAAACAAACACTTATATGTATTATATATTAGGCATATACCAACCGATTGGCTTAGAACCTGGATTCATCAATCACGAATGCAAAACACTAATCGGCGATTGCTTTGTGGTGGACGGCATTGTCGCATATTGACGCCATAAAATGTAAATTTTCTCCAACAGCTGTTTACGCGAGTGTGGGGTTTTCCAAAAGGCGATCATTCATCCAGAAACTCATGCATGGTTAAATTAATATAAATTAATCTTCATAAATTAAACACGTATGACGAAAATAACGCATGACGTCACGCTGACGAGAAAAACAACGTCGCTATAAATTAATGCATCAGAATAATATTAAAAATAATAGGTTTGATCACGTAGGCGGGAGATATAATTGACAACACATTTTGGACTCAGGTTGTAAAAGATTCAAAGTTGGTAATATTGCAGATGGTGCTGGTTAGTTTTTAAAATTCAATCAAACCCTGCCTAAACCAAACCATAATAAACATAATTTTTCAAAACACTTCTGAGAAATTATAATATAACCAATAGAAAAATCTTTTCTGAAAAAATACGACACCCAGCAGTGTATTGTATATATATTGAACGGCAAAATATTGAGTTTGTTAAAATGTATGCTGTGTCTACTTACTTTAGGAAGAAACTTCTTGAAATATTGCATCAGTTTCTACTTCAAAACATTAAATTTTTCTCTTACTTGCGGTCACGTTTTAAAAAACCAGATTATCAAAGAAAAAATCCGGAATGATGCGCATTTTATACACAAATTATTTTAATAATGTCTGATGCCAGATAACGTTAGTATAATTAATTAAATATTAAGAAGTAGTTTACCCATTACAAATAGAAATCGTCAAGGTGGTGACCTCACATTGAATACATTGTTTAAAGCACGAGCCCAGTAGCTGTAAAAGATATGAATAAGAACATTCTATAAGAATAATTTTAAATTGATCTAGTATCATATTCATATAGTAATTTTCAGCACTATCTGTATTCCTAAGAAATGAAAGTAGTACCTAATCCTATATTGTTAAACATACATGATTTTGAATACACTTCTGAGAAAATATATTATAGCCAATAGCAAAAATCTTTTCTGAAAAAGTGACGTCGGTTACTCGTACTTTGATTTAAAATACAAAAGCCGATCACTAATTTAGTAGCTCAATTTGGAAAGCGCTTAAGAGAGTACTTAGAGCAATTGATTAAAATTTATCCTTATTAAGTATGGCGCCTTTAGCATAGTGGGATATGTGCATGGGCGTGAAACCCGAGATATGCAGATCAATTATTCGATTCTTTCTTTTTCAAAAAAGATTTTTTCTCTTGGTGATCATATATTTTCTCATAAGTGATTTTAAAATTATGTATGTTCAATAAATAGAATGTTACATTCTTAAATCTTGTGAATTATTCACGGAATTGTTGACTGTATCGTATGATGAGATGTCGGTAAAGTAACCTGCAGCCTGGTTCAAAAAAAAGTAACGTATGCACTCTTGATCAAGTTTGGTTGTGTCATTATTATTTCTATGTAATGTTTTTCAGCTAATAGAATATACGTGGACTGAAAAACTGGAACGCCATGGAGGCAACGCGTCTCATGTATGTTTGATGATGCTGCCGAACCTCAGTACCACAAAATATAGTAACGAGAGCCTAGTAACGTGGTTCAGTAAAAATAATGTGAACCCGGCTTAAAATGCGATAATGCAGATGCGATCGTGTTGACTTCACTGAACTATATCAAGACACTTCTCATTTTCTGCAGGTACCATTGTACCTAAATCTTAATAAATTTATAATATTAGAATTGAGAGTTGCGCAACGTGGCATGGAAAGGTGCATATTGGGCATAACGCGAAAGGACCGCAGAAGGAACCAATGGATAAGAAAGTAAACAAGAGTGAGAGATGTGATAGAGGTCACCAAATTAATGAAATGGCAGTGGGCCAGACACATTGCACGGCGAATGGACGGCCGCTGGACGAATACAGTCATTCAGTGGTACCCTAGGGACACTAAGCGATCACAGGGGCGCCCCAAAACCTGCTGGATTGACGAACTTGTCAGGTTTGGTGGAAGTACGTGACAGAGAAAAACAAGGAACCGAGAAGAGTGGAGGAAACTGGGGGAGGCCTTCATCCAGCAGTGGATCGACCCCGGCTGAAAAAATATATATAATATTATGTTTTATTTACCCCCATGTTTATATTCAACTTCAAATTAATTTCGTTTTCGTTTAAAAAATATTATATTGTAATGAAGTAGGTACACATTATATGAAGTAAAACTGTTCTCTGATTTATCCATAAAACCTTCTAACGGAGTAGAATTTGAAGCTCCGCCGCTGGAACCAACAGAATAACTAATTGACGTGAGGATACATATTCTATCAAATAATATAGAAATACCTGCCGAAACAGTATAAAATTATCGAACATAAGCGATCTGATACAATCTTGAGATGCCAAAATAATTATCAATTTGGTTTCTGTAAAGTTTGAACGGTAGGTATCTAATATCGCACCTAAACAGTAAATCAATACTGACGAAATATAATTGCGCTAGTATTTATACCCAAATTTGTTGAATGCATTCCTGTTGAAAATATGAATTTTATTATTTTTAAGTATTTTTTATTAAAAATGCTTTGTTATTATTGATACTTGAGTGGCTTGTAACACCTGCATGTCTGTCCATTGAATGATAACATAGGTATTCGGTATAATATATTTTGTATGATAAGAAAAAAACCTAAACTAGCACAAAAAGAAGAAAATAGTCTTGTGGCCTAGTTTAGTAAATTATAGGAAAAGCATCGAACTAAGCAACAAGCAAGATGTTATCAGATGGACCATGCAAGGTGCAATTATCAGGCAATGTGATAATAATGTCAGATAGTTCAGCCATCCAATATTATGACCAAGTGAATTTGTAGGATTGGAACTGCATTGGATGGCATGAGCACTGAAAGCGAACAATGGAGACATGTGCACTGGTAATAGCGGTGTAAGATACGTGGAGGCTCCAGGCAATGTCTGATTTCAAACAATTTTATTATTTTTCATGAAAATTGAAGGTTCAGGTACAAAAGAATCGTTTCAAAAGGCACTATTACTATATACATCTGATGTAGGTACCGACATATGATTTTATTCTTAAATTCAAACACCAACATTGACCGTTTTATGGTAATACTATTGTATTTTAAATGATCATGAAAGAATATTGATATCTATGTATGATGACTAAAGAGAAGGCATAATCCTGGAATGTAAATATTACCTACAAAACCCAACATATTCTTTTCAGGCTTAGTTCTCAAAGATACCCAAAATTCTTAGACCTTTACAGGGCATATTAACCCATAGATAAACAGCTAGCGGTAGAGGAGGCCAATAATGTATTTATGCATAGCAAAATACATATATAAAAGGACAAAAAATATAAATGTCTGAGATATTAAATATTCATTGCACCCCTATTTATTTTTTTGAATATGAGTCCATTACCCTTTACACGCATTGACTGATATGCAAATAATTCCAGTTTAATCAAAAATACAATTTAATTTTACTATCAGTCTTGCCACCGATAAAGACTCTTTTAGAAGTGAGGAAGTGAGATGGAATAAGGAACAGGCAGGGTAGGTTGGATTGACTCCAATAATAAGAAGATTGATGCATGAATGAAATGAACCCTGGTTTTATTATCTCCTTCCAAATAAATATTAATTTAATTATTACAGGTACGTTCACAGATTATAATTTAGATGTGTGAAATCACGGTTATGCGTTCTGACGATTTGCGAAGTCGATCGGGTGGAGCGACACGATAACCCTGCGGTTAAATCTTTGATAACTGACTGACATATTGTTTTCATGTACTTAGTGTTTTTATAATGATTCGATACAATAGAAAATGCTGCTATCACTACTTGAATATTTTGATAATCATGCTTTGTTGTGTAATGCATGGCTCGTTTATAAATAATTAATTTTAATTTGAACAATTAAGCAGTTTTTAATAATTAGGCAAGATTGATTTTCATATAAACAATTTTTGTGCATATCATGATAAATCGTTTTGTAAATTATAAATAATTGATTAATATAAGCATTGAATTATTTTTGCTAAATTAGCTTTCTGTTAAAAATTGATTGATTTACTTAAATCGCTTGTTTTGCTATTTCAACAATATTATGTTGCAAGATACATTGTAATTATAAATTAAGTCATGCGGATGGCAGGGTATTGACCTTCCCTACAGAAGAATGTAATATATTGGTTTCACTGTAGTTCATAAATTTACGCGTAGATCCCAACAAAAACTAATGAGAAAAGTTCCAATAAACGTCACCCAAAAACCATTCATTTTAGAGTGACCGGATGTTTGAAAGCCTTTGGGACATACTTCCGGGAAAACGCTACAAATCTGTGAAAATCCAAGGAATTTTAGCCCATATTCACCAAAGTATAATATGTAAGTAACCATCGTAACCATTGATTGTACATACTGATGTAAATCTTGGCTGACTACCTAAAAAGTTTATAAATATTACCTACCTACGCACTAAAAAAAATCAAGATATGAATTTTCCAGCCATTTCCATTTTCCAGAATTTAAACTAAACCGACTACTTCATCAACCAACAGTCATTCGATACTCGTTGTTTAAGTATTTTATATGTACAGAATAAAAATAAAATATTACACCAATTAAAAGTTTGGCATACTATTTTCATACTTGCTTTTCCTGCCGTACAAATTGCCAATCATCATTCTTTTTAATATATTTTAATTATTGACAAACCCTTCGTCGTAAAAAGGTGTACAAAATTACATAAGTACCTAGTGTTTAGTTTATTGATAAAAAGAATATCAAAACATGTAATTTATTATAAAAATAGAAATTATTGTTTCATATATTTGCATATTTTTAATGAAAAAATATTAGACAAGTGATAATAAAAAATAAGAAATAAAAATGTGTTTAGCAAAAATCCATTTTACCACACCTGGTGCATAAAATGACATACCACATAAATATTTGTTAAAATTTAAAAAAAAAGGTAATTTTAAATAAAACAGTCACGTTTTATGAAGAAAAAACTTCGCAGGAAAATATTTTTTAATATGATTCCGACTGATAATAATTAGGGTACATGTACTTTTAGTCATCATTGTCAGTCAGGTTCAATTAGTATAAATAGTATATTAGTCTATGTGTTCAATCCACTGCAGGGTGATTGAACCTAACCAAACCAAACTCCTTCAACTCTCTGCGTTCCCATTTTTTTCGCTACTACGTACTTGCTTTTCCCTCCATCGCCCACCAAGTCACCACGTCCGCTATATGGGAGTATACCGTGGCATAATAAACGTGATGCTCCCTTCAAAGATATATTGATTATATCTTAAGAATAACCTATCATGACCTTGTTTGGTGTGCACCATAATTTGCGACTATTCTGATGTAATCTAGTATGGTCAAGCTTTGACGGAAAGACGCTCGCCGTAAGACGCCGAAAACTTTTTAAAAGTCGAGAATTTGTATTTTCCAGAAATCGGTCCAATTGAGAGTCGGACCGACTTGACAAGTCGTGCGACATGTTGATACCGTTGCCATTTCATCGGTTTGGTGAATTGACATGTTATTATATAGACAAAGTGTCTGAAAAACAAAATTCAGTAGGTACTATAACAGTTTAGTCCAGAAGAATCATTCAATATTTTTTCCTTCGTAATATACGGATATATACCTACAGACGAAAGTGCCGGAAAAATGAACTCTACTTGCATTGTAATAATTAAATAATGGCTAATTTTCAAACTGCGTTAACTTTCATACGTCAATTTTATTATAATGTTACATTAATTCACAAAAAAAGAAAATAAATCATTTTTTTGGATAATTTTTAAGAGAACTATTTATAATTTAATACACACCGTACGTACTTAGAAACTTAACTCCACCTATATTGCTATAATGGCAGGGCTCGAAATGGAACGGAACGTACTGGAGCGCCGTTCCGGCTCGTGAAATTTGTAAAATTATCGCTCCGTCTCGTGGAAAAAAATATGTTGACCATCTGAGCTAGATAGGCCATAGAATAGAAAATCTGGCACACTTATTTTTATAAAATACACATACGATTTGATGACTATGTAAATATCTTCAGAAAATTTGTCGAGGGCTCCGGTTCGTAAACTTTTCCATTTCGAGCGCTGTAATGGTGATTCTTACAGTTTTTTTTGTCAGATGTCTATAACTTTTTCTAGAAAAATGTATCTACCCATTTTTCTTTTCAAATATCGAATGGAAACGTGTATCCTGTCAATATTAATAGTTTGGCGGGACCTATCAAATCGCGCAATACACCTGCTGACCTGCATCCTTATAAATTAATTAATATTGTGATCTTTCTGCGTTATGCCCAAGATGCCCCTTTTCATGGCACGTTACTTTTAATAATTTCTGTGTCACTTACATTAAGATTCCATATTTCACATGTATTTTATGTAATGTTGGCGTTACATTTTAAAATAGTTTCGATATTAAATAATTAGTCAAAGTCGTCACAATTGATGCGATATAGTTACATCTAATTATTAACAATGATACTACTATTTGTACAGTATTATTAATTTACTTCGTCTTTGTTTGAGTTGTTTAAGTGTGTTTATACCTGATTATAACGACGAACGTTCATTAATCAAAACGCATCTGTTCAAACATTTACGAATAAATAATAACTTATTATGTATATTGTAGAAACACTGTGTACCTATTAGAGTTAGCAATACTGGTATACCGAATTCCATAATCCTGCTCAATTCATTTATCTTAAGTCCCACGAAAAATATATCAGAAAAATAAGATTAATCTCTTAACTGTCACTGGATTACGGGATAATAAAAAATATACATTCAAGTATATTTAAATGTAAAATTTCTTGAATATATTTTTTTGTTATTATAAATTCGCGTAATGGCGGTATCTAAAGCTCCGTTTACATGATTCACTTTTGACGATCATCGCGGAGGTATCATCACCAGTGACCCGTGTAAACGCACAGTCGTCAATGAATCATCGAAAGTGATCATCCGGAATCAAAAGTGAATGAAGTTCAACTGGTTCTACATTTTGAGCATTTTTTGATCACTACGGATGATTCCAAAAATACTGCCCGCTACCACAGTACTGTCATCATATTGCCCATGATATTACGTCGCATTACCCATGTTTTTATCCACTAACGCTTCTTTTCCCTATTCCTCTTTCTCTCGATGAAATTTCTGCATTCAAATAACAAACAATCACTAATTGTTTGAATTCTAACGTGCATCGCAATTTCACTTGATGCCATTTGGAATGAATTGAGTATTTCACTCTCGGTGACACGTGTAAACAAAAGGTGAATGCCTGCATTCAGATGATTATCCGCAGTGACTCGACTAAATGAGCCTTAAAGTATCTTCTCTTCTCCATCCGTTACATCATTACTGAGGATGGCGATCAAATAAATTACAGACTTCGCTTACAATCTTCTTAGATGTTTAAAATAAAAATTAAATTATTTTATCGACTCCTTGGATTTAACATATATTATTCTCCTAATCCCGAAGACTGATTTTATGTATGATTGCAATGCCTTCTTTTTTATTCTTTCATTGTATCTTCAACCGAAGTTAATCTTGGCTAGCGCATGAAAAGATTTCCTAACGGATTTGTTTTACGAAAAATGTGTGTTAGCCGCCTGCTTAATCTATTAGTTTTATGTTATGGCTCCAAACACACATTAATTCGAACCCGGGATCCCGAAAGTGACGCGTATGTTACCACGAGTCCATAACAGGCGCAATGTACCAAACAAGTTTAAAGTGATACAAAAAAATCCTTTGTTTTTATTTAAGATTAAATATATGACGCTCATGATAGCAGAATAGATGACGTATCGGCTTATAATGTGTATAAATATATGTGTCCTGGGTTCAAATCTAGGGTCTGGTAACAAAAAATCACATGCTGTTTTTTTAATGTGTGTTTGGAGTCAGAGTATGGTGGCGTATGTGGCTAATATCCATTTCTCGTAAAAACATAAATCCGTTAATACAACCTCCACCCTGTTGAGGCCCATAATATGATCTTAGGATCGAACATGGTAAAACATATATATACATAAATAAATAAATAAAAAGCCTTTTTATTTCTTACAAACAAAAGTAAATGACAGTTAATTGACTATATCTAATGAATATATTATATATAACCTATGAATATAATATTCTATGATAATGTTTATAAATTAAACAGTAATATGTTATTAGTTTGTTTGGTTTGTAAGAACCCCTCTACGGGTGAAGGCCTCCTCCAAAGAGTCCCACTGGACTCTGTTTTTGGCTATTTGTAGCCAATTTGGGCCCGCTATCTTTATGATGTCGTCTTGCCATCTCGCATGGGGTCTTCCTCTATAGCGTTTCCCTTTTGGGCCGTTCTATGAAGTAATTATTTTTGTCCATCTCTCATCTTGTAGTCGCGCTACATGACCCGCCCATTTCCATTTAAGTCTTTGAGCATGAATTAGAGCGTCTGTGGCTTTTGAAATATTTCTTATTTTTGTGTGTCTTATTTTTTGTCTTTTGTTGATATTTAGCATACTACGTTCCATACCGCGTTGGCAGCTGGTGATTTTGTTCGCTAGAGTATCTCCAGGTCTGACAGGCATAATATGAACATATTGGGAGACATGAGTTCATCACACTAGTTTTTATCTTTGCTGTCATATCGCCTTTAAATATTTCCTTTAAGCTCCAGTATTTATTCCAAGAACTTTGTATTCTTCTTTCTAATTCCAGCTCATTGTTTTTCCTGTCAAAACAAATTTGTTTCCCCAGGTAGGTGTAATTTTCTATGTAGGTAAGTACATCGTTGTCGACTGAAATTTTTGATTCTGTGCTGTTCGTCATTAGCATTGTTTTTGATAGGTTCATTTTTAAACCGACTTGTTTGCTGACTTCGTTCAGTGAATGGATCATATGAAATATATATATATATATATATATATATATATATATATATATATATATATATATATAAGTAGGTATATATATTGTATTTTAACGAAAATAATACGCAGCCAGTTTTATAGTAGTCAAGTTTATGAAATAAGGAAAAAAATACTAAAATAAATAGCAATGACATTTAACTATATATTTTGTTTTTGTATGTAATATATTCATTATTAAAAATTGACACACCAATTGGCCCAAAAGTTTGAGAATCTACCATAGTATGTGTTCTAATAAACATTAATAATCGTAAGTAGTTCAGCAGATGTATCTACAAATTGTTATTCAAATCCGTACAACTTTGAAAAATGTTGTTAATTGGAATGTACATATACGATAATTGTTGTATTAAAGGTATTAACATGTGTTGTAGGTACCTTTAAAACGAAGTAAAACTGCTCAAAACGACAAATAATATAGGTACATCGCTAAATGAATAATTTATTATATTATAGTGATAATACTAATTACTCAATTATATGTATATGTGCCTGTCTATTAGCATTTTCTCACGAATGCGATATGTAAAACAAGTTGGCCTAGTGTAGGCATTCATGTGGCAATAGGAAAGGAAGTTTCTATACTGAAACCGACACTGTGGAAACACATCTTGATTGACAACTTTAGCCACTACATTCTACAAGAATAAGACGTAACCACGTAATATCAAGTTTACTATAATAACGACAAGTTTATCATAGATAATTAGTAAGTTATAATATTACATTAGTTCTGTTATTCAGTGACAAGAATACAGCGGAAATAGGGATTGCAATACCGGTACTAAATTATTTATCGATACCGAAATACCGGTTTTAAAAATCCAAAATACCGGTGTTTTCGGTATTAAGAAAGCATGCACGTAGGTATATTTTTTCTAAAAATTAATTTAATGTTATTTTTGCATAAGTTACTACTGTATTCTACATTAAAACATAGTGTATAAGTATTATGCTACCAAAACGCAAATATATCGACTAAAACCAAAAAAAGTTAAATAATAGTAAAACAAAATCCCTCAAAATAATATAGAATGGTCGTGATGAATTATTAACATATTTCGAAAAAGAAAACATTCGTGGCGAATATTTCCAATAATTATTCTTTTCTTTTTCTGTACCCGGACATATACCTAGTATTTTGTAAAAATTAGCAGTTCTAAAATATTATGATCTATAGTCTATACATATTATTTACTTTACATAATAAATGTAGGTAGGTACTTAAGGTTGTTATATTATAGTGTTTTAGATAGTTTTTAAAAGTTATATTTATTGATATGTACTTTTTCTATAATTTGTTTTGACGAATACCGGTATCAATACTGGCATTCAATAAGAAATACCGGTACATATTCACTCGGTATTGCAATCCCTAACCGGAATGACCAAGTACGACGTCTATGTAAATTTTCGGAACCGGAATTCATATTTAACAAACTATTACATCATATCTTTTATTCTCCAAGTTTTTGATAATTTTTAATATTTTTAGAATCTTAGACAAGATTGACATGGAGTTTTCGTTGTCGATTGATCTTTCCATATTATAATTGGTACAAGTCGGTTTAAGCCGTGTTGACACGGTCCAAGTACGATCGAAGTACACTTGGATCGAGTGCCATCCAAGTGACAGCTTCATACTAATTATTCCTATCCAAGTAAACTTGGATGAGTAGGACGCGGTCCAAGTATCTTGGGTAGGAATAATTAGTATGAAGATGTCTCATACGAGTGTACTTGGATCGTACTTGGACCGCGTCAACGCGGCTTTACGGGAAGCCAGGCGGGAGCCGCGCTAAATTGACAAAATTCATGAATTCGAGAATGAAAACCTAAGCTAACCTAACCTAACAAATAATCCAGTATATCGGCTATTTTCAAAATTTGTTGACCGCTGGCTTCCTTAAAACAACCTTATAATCTTTCGATGATGGACTGTGACAATTTCGAAAAATCAAAAGAGAAAGAAGATAACACGTAGTTTACTCGTGATTACCCAATTCCTAGAGGATACAAAATATAATTTCCGGTTCGTTTTTTTAGCACAACAGCACTGCAAAACACTTCGATTACTCTAGAAGTCTGCAGTGACTGCCCTGTGAGAGTATTAGCAGACGAGGCATAATAAATTTCACTTTCTCTTTGAAGCAATGACCGATGGACAAATGAACTGTTTTTTGACGTAACAATATTATAATAAACCAAACTCGTAAGTCGACTTGCGGTAATATTATTTTGGCTTACAAGTTTTTTGCTCAACGGTAGCGAACATTCGACAGGTACTAGAATAAACGACTAATAACATAATTTATATAACGTTTATCTTTAATTGTAAAATATGTATATATATATAATATTATAATGACCATAATTTAGTAGGTACATTTTAACTTATTCCCTCATCCGTATATATTGAAAAATAACAGGACAAACTATCAACAAATTATATAAATTAACAGGTCGAATGTATAAAATCACTAACGACACCCTATGGTGAAATATAAAAAAATATCTAAATAACAATAATATTTATAATATCCTACACGTACACAGTAACAATATAACCAACTTATTGTAATTGTTACAATAAGTGCTAATACTTTGACACAAACCTACCCTCAGTTTGATAATATTTATCACTTTATCACTTTAGCGGTCGATAAGTATAGAATAAACCTACTGGGGTAACAAACCTTTTCCTGTCGGAAGGCCGCATTCATTTATTTTAATCAAATAAGGCCGCATTTAAGAAACATACATAAAAATTCATTTACAGTCATTCCTCAATTTGCGCGACAGTTGGGTTCCAACCAATGACATTAATATGGACGAAGCATCTGGAAAAAAAGAACACTTTTTCATCGGGTCTGCCGAGTGGCATAATCTGTTCTAACGCCATTACAATAAAGGTGATATTGATATAAATTCCCGATGCTTTTTGTCGGGTCTGGCAAATGGTTCGGTTCGAACGGGTTCGCTCAAATGAACATTGACACTAGAAACACTGTTCTAACGCCATTGCAATAAAGGTCATATTGCTATAAATTCCCGATGCGTGATATCACATAATGGAAATTGCGTGACGTCTACCTACACATGTGTGAATGTCGCTATGCACAAATTTACTTTCTAGCTACAGTATTGAGTGCGTTGTCCATTAATAATGTCATTGGTTCCATCGGAATTTTTAAGAAAAGAAAAATTGCGTTTTTTTTTGTTTGTTCTCGACCGCGTAAAAGTGATTTCTTTTTGATCTTTGAGATCTTTCTTAGCATCAAACAATGACTTGAAAATGTCATCTACTGAGAGCTCAATCAATTCCATATATAACTCTTTATGTGCCTTGATGACATCAACTAGGTGAGGCTCAAATGCTAATTTCAGTGCGATTTTATGAATCTCAAAATCGATAAACCTTACATTGTATTCTACAATATTAATACATCAATAACAGCTACGTATTCTTCAAATTACTCGAATATATAATTATTCTACTCATCAATGATCTTCACTAACTAGTTGAAATGTTCAACCGAAATTTCTTTTTGAAGAAGTGTTTTTAAAAAAAGATAGCTTTTTACGAAATGCCTGGATTTATTCCACATATTATATAGACTTACTATCAGCTGTAGCAGAGGCAATAGTTTGGCTACCACCTGTCCCTGCGATAGCCAACGCACTTTAAAATGATACGGCAAACCTGCATAAAAACGCACTAAAATGATATAAAAATAATCATACATTTTTTTATACCTTATTAGCTAATTTCTTTTATTTTGATAACTCTCAATTCATGGTGGAACTGCATTGTATTGTTGTTTTTATTAGCTAACCTTAATTTATTTTGTAAAATTTTTGATACAGTCAAAAGACCGCACTTGAGACCCCAAAAGGCCGCAGGTTCGTCACCCCTGCCCTACACTGTAAAGGAAAAAATATTTATTATTCGTTTACCTTCGTAAAACAGGCATACTTCACCATTTTGTATTACTAATAAGATCATCTTTCTAATGTGTAATGCAGACTATTCAGCACGTGAGTGCTCCACGTGGTTAGCATGGTTGTACTTTATCAGAGTCCAGAGATCTCGACATGTCGATCGATGCCTCCGTCGAATCTCAGGGGTACGATGGTACGGTCTTAAGTTGATGAGCTAGTCCGTGGACCGTGACTAACTTAATCACGGAGAGACAGCATTTCATGTGGTTTGGACGCGTGTTCCGAATACCGCCAGAGAGAGTGACACTTCGTTGCCTCAAGGATTCCTTCGCCGTGGCCGATCCTCGTTCACCCTAATGAGATTAAGGGAGGCGCGAGACGTGCCGATGTAGTAAGGGAAGTGGCTCGATCATAAGCTTTTTTGTTTTAATATAAATATACAAATATATATATTTACATATATTACATTCTTATTTACACTACAACAGGCCTAGATGCCCAATAGCAGTACCTAGTGTAATTTAACAGTAGTGTATTTAGCAGTGGCGAAGGGTGAAGATAGGCTGTTAAGATCCGCCGCAAATGGTGCAAACTAAACTTTGTCAGTCATACATATTTGATTATATTGATATTTTAATACAGTTTACAGATGGTGCTGGTAAGCTTTGAAAAAAACCAAGCCATAAGTAATAAATAATAGTAAAAAAAATACTCGTCTATCTATAAAATATCTAAAAGTATGCAATTAAATCATACATAACTTTGAATATTTTATGGATAGAATAATATTTTTTTCTATTATAGTCTGGTTTAGTCATGGTTTAATGAATTACAAATAGTTAACCAACAATATGTGTAATAAATTCAACGAAAACAAATAAGTATGAATGAAAAAATGTGCACAATTTTGTCGTATCGCCCAAAATATACCAAAACTATTAAGGTTTGGTTGAGGCAGAGTTTAATTGATTTTTAAAAACTAACCAATACCATCTGTAAATTGTAGTCAATTAGTTCAATAAAAACAAATACGTATGACTAACAAAGTGTATGTGCACTATTTATGGCGGATCTTAATAGTCTACCTCCACCCTTCGCTACCGATATAAGTGAAACAATCACAAACACCTTAGCTTTTGAGAAAATCACATAAATAAGTTTTGTCCTCACCGGAAATCGAGCCCGGAGCTCCCGGATGAAAGGCCAGCGCTGACCTTTCCTTATGCTCCGATGCTGGAGCGTAATATGGTTCAGTAATTAAGTACCTAAATGTAATATAGACTAACCAGAAAAATGTACATATCGGTCACTGCACAGTACATTTGGGAGATAATCGTCGTTATACCTAATGTTGAAATTGTTGATATATTAATTATGAATAAAAATATATAAAAACTATGCATTAGGTTGGGTACAAATATAGAAGTAAATAATATTTTATATTTTTTATTTTAAACTTACTATATGTGACTAAAATTTTCTTCCATATACTTATTGCTAAGTAGTATAAATTTTAAATGTTAACATAATAATGTAGGTATACATTTATATGACATCGACATAATATTCACGCCATACATCGGTGCAGTTATATTAACGTGGCAGATATAAGCACCTACTGTCCAACAAGAAAGTCGCTGTCGTTAACTAAATAGGAGGAGCTTGTTAGTTCACAGTTTTAACACGTAGCCGTAAGAAGACCTTGTTGTACTAGTACAGGTGGATATTAAAACATGCGGAAAAAGCGCACTTTTAAGAATACGATTATATTATGTTATAATTATATTTCCTATCATAGGAATATAGGAATGTAAAATATGTACGTTGGCATGTACGGATACGTATTTTTTACGCAGTGACAATTTTCTTTGACGCAAATGGTGCAATTGGTCCCTCAAAAGATTTAAAAAGAGTCATCTAAAAAGTTCAAACCAGTGATATAATTACTATTAAATTAAACCAATATGTTCAAATCAAATCAAATTTATTTATTTTACATATAATGAACATAACAAATTATAAATTCAAAGCGTTCACGACATGACATAAAATAAGTGTTAATAAATTTAAAAATAAAAATACAGAGAATAAGTTATAAAATAAGAAATAAAATAAGTAACAAAATAAAAGTAGATGGAAGCACACATAGTGAACTTTGATAGACCCTATCTTAAAAACTTAAAAAACAACGTCCACCAAAATTCACCCTCACGTAAGTGGAATATATCAATATCCGAAGCGATTTCATTAAACATGGTTACTGCCCTCCTAATTGGCATTACTAATGGCAGGTTAGTTCTGCGCCGTGGGAGAACAAACAACGGATGCCCTCGATTCCTAAGGTAATTATCAGAGACACACAAGCCAACATCACCAAGAATGGCAGAGTTCACATTTACGCCGCGTATAAGTCTGAAAAAATATGTAGCTAAATAAAGATCCCTTCTAAATTTTAAGCTACAGTATGTAAGCATCCCTAAGAGAAAATCAGTCGGATAGAGCCACGGATAATATCCATACAGCCGAAAGTAAAGGAGTCTTAAAATTTTCTTTTGGACTCTCTCCACCATAAGGCCGTACTTCAACTGATGCGGGGCCCAAACAATAGACCCACTCTCAAGTCTGCTTCTAACTAAGGAGTTATAGAGAACTTTTAGTAAAAAGTTTCTTACAAATAATTGTGTATAAATTATTACGCAAAGCATAACTCCTGCAATTAACATCAAAGTAGCTTATAATATAACCACTCAAACAGATGTTCATTCTCATTATTTTTAATACAAATTATTTTAGTTTACAAGATGTGATTCCAGGAAAGTTTTATTTGTTGTGGGGCCTCAAAAATAGGCTGAGCCTCAAGCCTCCACGTCCCTAAACCTGTTAGTACGTACCTACTGAATAAATATACTCGGAAATATCTTTATATTGATTTCCACGTGTAATGTAGGTATGTAAATACGAGGGTGGGTCAATAAGTCCTTAGAAAAGCCGACAGGTGGCGCGACTAGTACTGTAAGCGGTTTGTTTTCATGCAGCGGCACTACCGATTCAGTATGCTGCGGAGTTTCAATCAGATTGGTCGGGTTGTTGTGTGTTTCTCGTACATTTTAAAAAAAAATTGCTTGTGGAAAATGGAAAAATGGAAAATGGAGAAAATTGAGTTTAGAGCTGTTATTAAACATTTTAATATAAAAGGGTTAACAGCAAAGGAAATAAAAAATGAGTTGGATTTAGTTCACGGCATATCTGCTCCTTCACTTGCAACTATTTATAACTGGTTAAATGAATTTAAACGTGGTCGTACATCAACAAAGGATGAACCACGCTCAGGACGTCCTGTAGAGGTGACTACACCAGAAATGATCAATAAAATCCACGATATGGTGTTAAGTGACCGAAGATTAAAGTTGAGTGAGATAATTGAGGTTACAGGGATCTCAAAAGGTAGCGTCATTTCTATTTTACATGACAAATTGGGCATGAAAAATATTTCTGCAAGATGGGTGCCGCGTTTGCTCACAGTCGACAATAAACGCAATAGGGTGGTGGCCTCTAAAGCCCTGTTGTCGCTCATGCAACGCAATCCGGATGAATTTTTTCGTCGCTTTGTGACTGTAGATGAAACATGGATACACCACTATACTCCCGAGACGAAAGAACAGTCAAAGCAGTGGATTGCGAAAGGCGAACCATGTCCAAAGAAGGCGAAAACCGTAAAATCAGCTGGTAAGGTTATGGCTACTGTATTTTGGGATGCACGTGAAATTATTTTCGTTGACTATTTGGAAAAAGGAAAAAAATTAACAGGGGATTATTATGCATCTTTATTGGACCAGCTTGAAAACAAAATTGAAGAAAAACGGCCTCATTTAAACAGGAAAAAAATCCTCTTTCATCAGGACAATGCCCGTGTTCACACATGTTTACGATCAATGGCTAAAATTGAAGAATTGAAGTTCGAATTGGTCGACCACCCACCGTATTCGCCAGATTTAGCCCCCAGTGACTTTTTCCTTTTCCCAAACTTAAAAAAATGGCTAAGTGGACAACGTTTTTTTTCAAATGAAGAAGTCATCGATCGGACAAATGCTTATTTTGAGGACCTTCCGAAAACTTATTTTTCTGACGGTTTAAAAAATATTGAGAAACGTCTAACCAAGTGTATTGAGCTCCAAGGAGATTATGTTGAGAAATAAAAAAAAAATACAAAAATAAAAACTGTTTTAATGCTTTTTTCTAAGGAATTATTGACCCACCCTCGTAGATAATAGTGTCGAATAGAATGTATCAAAAATTGATAGTGTGATTTTAAATATTACTGTAAGTTATCTAATTAAAATAAGTACTTATAGGAACAAACAGTGTTTTGTGTAATAGCTGTTAATCTATGTAGTCATTAATTAGTGACTCTGCAGAATTTCTAAAAGTATTGATTTCAGCGATCAGCGTAAAATAGAATAATAGGTAGGTACCTCTTGCCCAAAAACTTTTCAAAACTAATTCTAGGGCAATGAATGTGGGATATGATAATAATATTATGAACCTACAAACACCCCCACATATTGAAACAGTAGTTTTAACCCTGGGTAGAGAAGGCATGGCAACTTAATCCTACCCAATCCTCCCAGACGGACCACAAGCAGCCACAAAAGTGTGACTAGGCTGTGGTTCCAGACCAATGACCGTCGGCATTACAATCGCACGCCCTAACAATGCCGTTTGGGCTTGGTGCCTCACACTATACCTATATTTAATATATATTATCCACAGATATTGTAAGAAATAATGTAGGGTTTGGCCATCTTAGCTTTACGTTTCCATTTGTCTTTGACTGTCACAAGCTGTTTGCATGATTGTATAATTTAAAACGATAATGTATTTATTTTATCTAAAAATGCATGCTAAATAGTACCCATGATGTATCTATAGTCTATGGTACCCATAGTATTCTTGTTCTTTCTGGACTATTAATTGGAGATGAGTTTCTCGGATGATTTGGCATCTTCCATCGGGCTTGGTTCAGCACACGCTCAATTCTCTAGTAAATGATAATATCGTTCAGGATTGAAACTTCCTCTTCAAAACCAATATTTAAAGTCCCCTTTGAATAGCCTTCTCCAATATCTTTCGATAAAATATATCAAGCGTCGTCTGATATTATTTTATTTGTATAGTTATATTTAAATTTTCTCTCAAAAGAACCTTACTATGAATAATTATTAATAAATACCTATGTTTCTGTAGTAGTTTCATTTTGTTGCTTCATTGTTGTGGAAAATGGTAAATATTCACAATAAGTATACACGTTATATCTAAGCATTGCCTTGATATTATATTCACATATTATGAAGGTATATTTTATATAACTATCAGTACATATTATATTATGTATGTAAGTTTGCTGGATACAAACCAGTTTGGATGAATAATATTGTGGCATTTTTTTTAGATAAACGAATAATTATTTATGCTTAGAACGATGCAAATTATAACAACTTTGTAAGAGCGATATGACTTCCATATTATCATTCTTCATATTTATATACATATTCCTTGTACAATTATAAAAATCTACAATTATAAAAAAAAAATTACAGAAGGTTTCACAATCCCCGGAGTTAGGTACCTATAGATTTTGTATACAGCCAAAATAAATGTGACATATTATCTGGTGTTTATGTTGGAGATGAATCGTAATGGAACGTAATCGTATGCTAACAAGAAACCGCCTTTTTGTTCTTACTATCCTATAATTCCAGCCATATTCTCTATGATCATAATATTATCATGTCAAAGACCAACAACTAAGTTAGTACCGACTTATGAATCATTATTACAACGTTTATCTTAGCTCGTATTCTTATTTGTCCGGTACAAATCTTGCAATCGATTTTTAACTAACTTCCCGACTAGCTAGATATTCGAAACTTTTAGAATATATCAGAACACGATGCCAATGCATTTTTAATGCTTTTAGCCATCTTTAAGTAGAATTGAATTCATTTTCAGTTAATTCTGCTTTGTATGAATAGTTATTTCGACACCATTATTGGTTGCTAGGGGTCTGGGGTCCTAGCAACTAAATTATTAATATATACGTGCATTACTATGGAAAGCAATATGAAATGTCAAAATGACATTTCAGTATTATTTCTATCAAGTACAAATTTATTTGATCGTTTAAGCTAGTCAAGTCAAGTTTATATGATTCAACAGAAAATTTAAAAACGTTGTATGTAAAAAGTTCTTTTTATCTTGTAATTATTTGTTCTAACTATCCCATAATTCCAGCCATATTTATTCTCTATGATAATTATATCATGTCAAAGACCAACAACTAAGTTAGTATCGATTTGTGAAGCATTATTTATAAATTTAAAATAAGTGAATGCGACAATTAATATTACATCTTCTTATAGGCGACGAATTATATAACAGGTTGAATTTTCATGACAAGCAGACATCTGAAAAAAATTGTTGTTGTTTTAGATTTAGAGACAAATAAAATATTGAATTTATTCTACGTAATGCAACACTAATTATTAGTTATCGAAAATCGCGTTCCCGTAAAAGTTCTATCACACTGTTTACCAGTTTGGTTAGAAATGCTGGAATAAACCTTTTATTTTTTTTAAAGGTGGCACTCCGCACATTTTGCAATATAGTAGTAAATTTTCATGGTGTCTGTTCGATCTTTAATTTCCATTTCCGTTGAACACACCTGAAAATAAATTTAATTAATTTCAGATTTACTGTGTTATTTACTTACAGACAACATATTTTGTGAATTAATAAGATTTCCCAATTACCTACTAAAGTAAGTAAAAAATAAAGTATTGAAATTCTTAAAACTGTAATCATCCATTGGTGACATGAATCAGAATATAATATGCCAACGCCAAAAATACATTTTCCAGCTATGAAGATTCCCGTACGTAGGTAAATACGTATACTGAAAGACATTGTTCTACGCACAGTATTGTAAATATAATTTGTCAGGAATTTTGGAATGTTTCAAAAGGGGAAACCCCGTTGTAGTGACATTAAACAACGCATATCTCCAAATAGTTTGAAATAAGGAAAATATAAACAAACGCGGGGAATAAAATTTATATCAACTATTTCATATAAAATGAATTTCCATCTGTGGCGAATATAATATATGTTAATAACTTACTTTGTGGTTTTTCATATGAGTAATGAAATCTATTCCTAAAATAAATCAAAGTCTTCACTGAACTGTATATTGACATTCTCTACGATAATGATATTAGCATAATAATAGTATGCACATATTCTATCGAGTTACAATAATAATATATGGAAAAGTAACACGCTTCTAGTTTTTCTGTTTCTTCTTCCACGGCGCTACATCACGGGGTGGGATTTGGCCACCTCCACAACCACTCTTCACTCACTATGGTCTCTCGCCACACTTCTCCAGTTACCGGGTCTTCCTATATGAAGCCAGTCCACTTCTACGGCGTCAGATCATCTCCTTCTTGGACGGCCTCTGGGTCTCTTCCGTTGGGGTAGCCACTTCGTCATGATCCTTGGCGCTCTAACTTTAGGCATTCTCTCCAGATGTCCCGCCCATCGTAGTCTTTGGGACTTACAGTATCTTATGATTGTTTGCTGTTCAATCAGCTCTTTCAACTCGTGGTTCATTTTTATTCTGTAGTTCCCATTTTCCAACGTGGGTCCAAAGATTTTGCGGAGTATTTTGCGCTCGAAGACAGCCAATTTGTTTTCCTCGTTTTGAGTTAAGCACCAAGTCTCTGCCCACTGGCCTTATAATTGTTTTATATATTAAAAGTTTACTTCTTCGGCCTAGAAATTTCGACCCCATCAGTCGCTTGCAGGCATTCCAGCATTTATTCCCGGAGATAAGGCGGATTTTTATCTCCTCTGCTGTCTTATTTTGGGTATTTAAGCTGGATCCGAGATACGTGAACTTGTCCACCCCTTCATATGCATGCTGTCCTATGTCTATATTCTGCAGCGGTACCTGATCGCGTGTGCTGACCATATACTTAGTTTTTGACTGGTTTATTTGCAGCCCAGCGTTTTCTGCTTTTATTTTCATAGTGCCACCATGGTCGATCATCCTCTGTTTGGATCTGCCTGTAATTACTTTTCGGCTTACATAACTATATCTTATGTACAGGGGCGGGTCCAGGTGTTGAGTGTTGCGTAGCACCCGGGCGTCATGTTTCAGGCAGCGGGAAAACACCCGAAAGACACAACAATATCAATTATTATTATTAAATAATATTACATTCAATTACATACCTTATATTAAAATACCTATATGAAATACATAAGTACCTAACTTACATACGGCCAATGGGCGTAGCAAAGGTTGAAAATCTAAGGATTAGCGGAAAATATATATTTAAATATGTACCTAATAAACATTCCAATTTAAGGGTTTAAGATCTCTAAGCTATGACTAATGCATAGAATTATAAAAAAAATAGACACATACTTTCTCAGTCTCAATGGAAAGGGTCAGTACCCTAACCAATGATATAAAATATATAGGTGGATAGTAAAAAAGTCACAAGCGGCGCAATTTTCCTATATGTTACTGAAGGCTGTTATTTGCAATTTAAAAAATATGAGACAATGTTAATTGATATACCTACCTACTTCTTGTATAAATACATATTTAAATGGAAAAAAAAATATTTTAACTTTTCTACAATTCTTCTATTTATTGCCAGTGACGTCTCGTGAGAGTAGGCAGATTGAGCGTCGCTTGGGGGCGGCATTTGGTATATATAGAAATAGCTACCTACTTAAACTTAGTAATAACGAAAATATCTTTCCATTAAAAATTCAGCTCACTGGTTGGAAACAAAATGCATTAATTAACATAAAAGGTTTAACAGGACTACGTTCAAGTGCCCACCACCACCCGTCATATATGCACAACCGTGGATATGCGTTGCCGCTTTCTATGACGCTTTAAACGTGTCTGAAAGAAGTGATTTTAAGTGCTCATTCCGTCCCGAGACGGAGCCGCACGGGACTGATGCTGCAACCATGCACCGTAGTGCTTAAAGAAGAAAGTTAAGAGAGAAAATGTTTGTTTTTTGGACTGGCTCTGCTGTCCGCTGACGTTAAGCGCTTTATGTACCCGCATACTGAGTGTCACGAATTGAAATGGATGAGTCTACAGAAGAGTCGGGACTATCCCGCTCCCCATACGACGCTGAAAATTTTTCAAATGCCGCAAAGTTGGCCTCGGTTGCTACCAGATCTCCATGACCAATTGGGCCCGTGTGAGGACGGACCCTGACAAACAGCTCCGCTCGTTCGAATTCCATAAGCGGGCAATCCCAGAGGATGTAGGTTTAACAGGACTGTATTTTTTTGTCGGGTTCGCGATGTCTAGTTTACTTCCGTTGCCTTTCGACGTTCTTGGTGACCAGAAACGAATCCGAAGTTCGCGGATGATGAAAAATATTGTATAAAAAATGTGGCGGCATTTTGGCGCTGTCCAGAGACGGCATTTTGTCTAGGGACGTTACTGTTTATTGCCATTAAAAGTATATCATTAATCGATCCAGTAGCAGGAACCGAAAAAGAGGACTTACCATGCAAAAGGTACGGTTGTTCTGATTTTTGGATATGTTTTATATTGGGTCCTAATATAAAATCCGAGTTTTCGACCTTATCGCACCCCGGATAACGCCGCCATCTTGGAGAAATGGCGCACAAAAACGGGTTTTTCACAATATCTCTTCACCAGTAGGTATACCGATAAAAATAGTGATTATTAGTTATTAGTTGTCTACAACTTTTGCCTGAAATATTTTTCTATATTTTAATGGATAGCGCGCTACAGCGCTGCAAAGTGGAGTAAAATATTTTAAAAATATTGGACGCTCTGTTTTGCGCATTTTTCATGATAATTATTGTTTATTTATAATTATGAATTTAAATAAAAGGCAATGTATACTATTTATTCCACAGATTTTTCAAATTGCTAGGATAGGTTTCGTCCGTTTCAATGTGATATTTTCAACTGATACAGCATAATATACAACCTTACAGTTGGGGGCGGCAATTTCGGTTGGCACCCGGGCAATAATTAACATGCATGGCCCTGCTTTTATTTATATAGCTACCAGTAGTGAATACTCATCATTAATACATAGTTATTTGGGTTTAAAGTTTGTATGGAAATGAATGACACCGCCTAATGGAAACCAAAATATCAAAGCCGACAGTCAATGTTCGTCCATTGTAAGTGAGAATCCCGAAGCACAGAGAGGGGTTAAAAGCAAAAGGGTTAATATCCAGTGACGTCCCTAGACAAAATGCCGCCCCTAGGCAGCGTCAAAATGCCGCCCCATTTTTTTTTAAAGTATATAGTATTTTTATCATCCTTTCATGACTCCAATATCTAAGAGATGTGTTGTATGGATACATTACTATCAAAATGTATACCTACCACTAACACATTCAAAATTAAATCTAGACCAGAGTCTGAGGTCACATGAGGTGACGGTGACACATTTGGTTTGTACTATTTAGCAATACACAGAGTTATTATTTTGATTCCATGTTTACTGTGCTATTAGGTATTGTACAACATGTAAACAAAATAATCTTAGCTATTTATAAATATAAGTATCATATTTCTATATAATCCAAATGATTCTCCTCGATTTGACGCCTTTCGAGTAACTGCCGCCCCCAAGCGACGCTCAACCTGCCTACCCCCACGGGACGTCACTGTTAATATCCATTGGTTTATTGTGAAATTCACGACAGCCACTCTTTATAATGTTCAAATTAAACCAAATAACGTGATTATTTTTTATTTAAATAATGGTTAAAGTACCCATCTCAGTATAAGTAGGTATTACTATTTATATAATTTAATATCATAATGTACCTATTTAAAAATAATTACAAGATAAAAAGAACTTTTTATCTTGTAACGTTTTTAAATCTTCTGTTGAATCATATAAACTTGACTTGACTAGCTTAAACGATCAAAAAAAATTGTACTTGATAGAAATAATACTGAAATGTCATTTTGACATTCATATTGATTTCCATAGTAACGCACGTATATATTGATAATTTAGTTGCTAGGACCATCCGCTTAGCAACCAATTTTGGTGTCGAAATAACTGTTCATACAAAACAGAATTAACTGAAAATAAATTCAATTCTACTTAAAGATGGCTAAAAGTATTAAAAAATGCATTGGCATCGTGTTCTGATATATTCTAAAAGTTTCAAATGTCTAGCTACTCTGGAAGTCAGTTAAAAATCGATTGCAAGATTTGGATCGGACAAATAAGAATACGACCTAAGAAAAACGTTGTAAAAACGATGAAAATACGTAAGTAATTAGTCTTATCTCTATATATCTCAGTTGACAGGTGATGGAGAGAAACTTTTTTTTGCTTTAAACACCCTCGGAATTTGAATTTCCAAATTAACAAATATAAATTAGTCAGGCTGCCCTGTCTACTGAAACTTGACTATTAATTCTACCAAATATGAAAATTGATATTAATAACGCAGAAAAAGTCACTTATAAGTGGTACTTACCCATAATGAATAATATATGTATTTTAATGTAATATAATCATTAATCTTGTATAAATTGAATGTAACAAATGTATATAAATGGGATGTCACGATAGTTTATAAAATTAATAGATAAATAAACCTCACCTGAGATCTCGTAGCTTAAATGATAAAAAAGTGATATCTATTACATGCATGTATGGCTCGTACACCTGGAGCATGGTTACAACCAGGGGCGGCTCTACCTTAAGGGTTCATAGGGACCATCCCCACATCGTTATCATGGGGAGAGTGCGTAAAAAACGTCCAAAATTTTTATCATTGTCATAATATACCTACTTAATTAAATGATTAAATGAATTATTTAATTTATTTCCATGTATCAGCCAGAAAGCAGATCATCACAAAAGATCTGTGCCTGGCATCATACGTATAATTGCCCCCCCCCCCCCAATATCCACGTCCACCAATCAATTACAGTACATTATGAAAAGCGCAACCATTAACAATTTATGAAATTATATCATTCAATAATTACAAGACAAAAATAACTTTTTATATGCCTACAACGTTTTTAAATTTTCTGTTGAATCATATAAACTTGACTTGACTAGCATAAACGATCAAAACAAATGTATTTGATAGAAATAATACTAAAATGTCATTTTGACACTCGTATTGATTTCCGTAGCAACGCACGTATATATTAATAATTTAGTTGTTAGGACCCACTTAGCAACCAATAATAGTTTTACTTTTTACGGATTTCTTCCGAAATAACTTTTCATACAACACAGAATTAACTGTTTTTGTCTTGTCTTCTTGTTTGTCCGGTGGTTGTTTGTCCAGTACAAATCTTGCAATCGATTTTTAACCAACTTCCCGACTAGTTAGACATTTGAAACGTTTAGAATATATCAGAACACGATGCCAATGCATTATTTTGTATATAATAGTAATACAAGTAATAATATATATAATATATAATAGTAATATAAGTAATACTTTTAGCCATCTTTAAGCAGAATTGAATTCATTTTCAGTCAATTCTGTTTTGTATGGAAAGTTATTTCAGAAAAATCCGTAAAAAGTAAAAGACTGTTATTGGTTGCTAAGAGGGTGGTCCTAGCAACTAAATTATTAATAATAATAATAATAACGTGCGTTACTGTGGAAATCAAAATGAAATGTCAAAATAACATTTCGGTATTCTATATTTGTTTGTTTGATTGTTTTTTATTTACTTCATATCAAGTACAAGTTTGAGCATATTGAGCATAATAATTCAACAGAAAATTTAAAAACGTTGTAAGTATATAAAAAGTTCTTTTTATCTTGTAATTATTTATTATTCAGAATGTTATATTATTTAATGGGTACAATTTGTCATATTTTTTGTTGAGGAGACGACATAATGCTTACTATTATAGTGTATAATTCTTCTACGTAGTTATTATCCTCACTGCTGAGAATCGCGACATCCATTGACCAGAACTGGTCTTAAACTTGAGAGAAAACTTTGACATCCTTTATTATCTCACTCCAGCGAGTCGGAAGACTCTTACGTCTTTTGATTTCCCCGGTGAATCGTGGTGTAATATCGAGAGCCTATCTTGGATATCGAGGGACTTCAGAATAGAGTCGTTCGCAAACTTCTTCGGAACATCTTTCCCCAACACCACAATTCAAAAATGTCCAGCCGTTTCTTGACGTTAGACTGTACCATGGTATTTAATTTTAAAGTATAGAAAAAGGTTATAGGATTTCCTGAAATTTCGTTAAAATCACATGCCATATAGGTGCGCATTACCAGCTACACTCTAAGTGACAAAATATCTCATAATCTTTAATACCGATGTATTCATTTTTGTATTTATATACTTATACTAACCTGCCTATATCGTCGTGGGTCCCAGGTTCGAATCCTGGGTGTGACAAGTACACACATATTGTTTTTCAATTTGTGTATGAGTCAGAGTATGTACCTAATAGGTTGAGCAAGTGGCTAACATCCGTTTCTCGTAAAAACTGAATCTGTTAATACCTCCACTCTGTGGAGGCCCATATGGTCTTATTAGGATCGTACATAGTCGGAAGAATTTATATATATATATAGGCAATTAGGTACCTACCTAGTTACCAATAATAATTCTGTGTTGTATTTCGCTCAGAAAACGTCAATAATGATTATAAAAAGGGCCGCTGCAATTGCAACAATTAGAGGTGCTCCGACAAACCAATAACAATATTAACAGATCCATTTAGGTTATAAAAATGCTTAGATATGATGACCTTTAGGGGTGCCGCACACGGAATGTTGACGTCGTGGAGAATTAATTGACCGCAGACAAAAACAAAATTCATTGTCTTATTATTATTATACCAGATTTTTACCATTTGTGCATTTAATTAGTAAATCCGACTTTTCTGATACATAATTTTACATTTTTCAAATTTTGAAAGCTGAAATGCGCGCGCATCTTCTGCGCAATTACAATTTCAAAAACATTATTTTGAAGTCAAATGACTAAATTACAGATGAACAAAAAAATGCAAAATATCGTTGTTATAATTCGTATTACGCAACAAAAAAGTTTTTAATTAAATTATACGTGCATATTACATTATATTGTGGTGGTTCCTTATAATAATGGGGACCATTAAATTTGGAAAAACATGCAAAAGATTTCATTGGAAAGGTTTTAGAAGACATTCTCGACATTTGGATGTATAAGTTTTACGCATGCAAGACATATTATTTGTAAACAATCTTTTTTTGTTATTTTACATCAGGCAGTAGCGAAGGGTGGAGATAGGCTGTTAAGATCCGCCATAAATAGTGCACATTAAACTTCGTCAGTCATACAAATTTGTTTTTATTGAACTAAGACTACAATAAAATTTACAGACGGTGTTGATTAGTTTTTAAAAATCATTTAAACCCTGCCTAAACCAAACCATTATAGTTTTGGTTTATTTTGGGTAATACGACAAAATTGCACACACATTTTCATTCATACTTATTTGTTTTCGTTGGATTAAAAATACATATTACGCATATTGTTGGTTTATTTTTTTAAATCCATTACGCCCTGCCTAAACCAAACTATACCAGATACAAAATATTATTCTGTCTATTAATTTTTAAAGTTATGTATGATTTAATTACATCATTTTAGATATTCTGTTGCAGGGTGCAATTGAATTTAAAAAAACTAACCATCACCATCTGTAAAAGTGTAGTATAATTTCAATGAAAATAAATAGGTGTAACTGTCAAAGTTTAATGTGCGCTATTTATGGCGGATCTTAACAGCCTACCTCCACCCTTCGCCACCAAAATGAGGCATGTTGAAAAATCATAGATGCACCCATAAATCTCATACATCCTTGGATGTGCTTGCCACTTAATTAAAAAAAAATGTAAAACACAAAGTGAAGAATACAGAATTAACATTATTGTGTAGTAATGCCATCGTCAACAAATGAGAATCTGTTCTCGCGTACTCTTTGGGATTGATCAGTCTTCAATGGCTCCGGGTCCAGGGTGTATCTTCAGAAGTTGGCAAATGCAACACAATTTTCTCAGCTTGTAGGAAGGATCTCGTTGAAATTGCTTATCATTTCGCAGCATTTGCATCCACCATTTCAGCATTGTCTTTTGCAAGACTGAGTGTACTATAATATCTTTTTATTCAAATATTTATTATAATAGCATTATCTTTGCAAAGTAAAACATTATAAATTAAAATATATTATACGTACATATTGTGTTTAATCAGTTTTGTGTGTATATCTGCGATGTTTAGTTGTAAGATACAACATTAAATTTGTCATTTACGCTTCATTGTAAATATTATAATATTATTATCTAATCTGTTGAAAATGTCAAACAAATGCCAATCTCTCAAATTGTATGGTGTAATAAAATTTATTATACATGATTTCATATCAAAATAATCATGTTAACGAGAGTTGTAAGTCATTTTTCATGCCTACTTTGACGCATATGTGTTAATAATTAAAGAATTATTTATTTTAATTTAAAAAATTACAATTTAATTAATATAAAAAATGAATGAACATTTTTTTATTACGGGTCAGTGTTTTTTATTTAATCAGATTTTTTGAAATGTATTTATAACAAGTTTTATCTCTAGAACAACTAAATTATATTGAATAAATTCATCATTAAATTCGTGTGAGATATATTGTATTATTTGATATTCTACTTTACACGCATATTATTGCGTTAAGCCTCAATTACATTGAGCTTCTTTACGAGTTGTTTATTGGCGAATTTAAAAGCGGGCGATTCAGCTACTGCGATTTGATGATTACACACAAAACTTTCCATTCGCTGAGAAGCCACAAGCCAGCGACTATTTTGACGGAACGTAGTTCGTTTTTTTAACGGGAGGTTGGTACTGCGCTCTACTGCGCAGACACAGTAGGCCCACACGCCGGCGTGTAGCGTGTAAAGTTGACCGGCTTTCAACTTTTCTCGGTAGAGTGTTTACAACCTGCTTATTAGCATATTCGATGATTACACTGGGCGACTTTACAGGCAGATTGTAAATTCGCCAATAAACAGCTCGTAAAGAAGCTCAATGTAATTGAGGCTTTAATGTGTTAATAACGATTCTATAGATAACACTGTGAACCCATCCCTTGGCAAACCGCCACCCTTAGGCAGAGTTAGAATGCTATTCCCTTTCACTTTAGACTCAAATTGTATGCAAAATTATTAGGTACATACTTACCTATTTTTAAACAGAGAAATACTACTATCTACTGACGATTAGAACATTTATACGAAGCCGACTATCAAACTTCGGTTGTTTAGGTACGTGGCGGTTTGAGGCACTGATAGTTGTAAAGGCCCATTGTATTTTTTAAACCAAGATGTCGGTACTTTTTATCGAAGAGGCCACATCATCCGTTTAGTGAAAACCCGCCACCGCTTTCAAATGATGTGATAATTCATTATTTAATTTGTCGCCATTTATAATCTGCCTTTCTTACGCAACGCATGGCCTGCCTACCCCCACGGGACGTCACTGGAACCTACATTATGCCAATGAAATTAATTTTAATATAACGATTATTTTATGTTAATTTAAATACATTTCAATTTAAGTGGTAGGGAACTAATGTATTTTTTTTTTAATTTAAATATTTTATCATTCATTTCTTAACTTACTTACCATATCTATTCCGATGTTAGGATTTACAATAGCAAGTAATTTCGATTAAAATCACAATATCTAGGTAGTAGGTACTAGGTACATAATTTTATGACGTAGTGTTTTATTTGGACAATAAGACAGACAACTCCTAACATAAATTATTCACGGATAGAGTGCAAAGGTGCTTAGTATTCTGAAATAAAAAAATGACCATCAATTCAGAACCCATTTTTCTAACTCTATAATATTGTGTAATATTTATTTACCAATAAAATAACATGCATTTATTTCTTTCCAAGAGTCAGACAATCTTAAGTCAAAAACACAACATTTTTCAGGATAGCGAAATATAAGCATGTTTATGCTCTTCGTGTTGTACCTACATACGGTTTTGTTAATTATATACATACGTTGGCTGAGGTATAGATTTAATATTACATTATACAAAACTTCGTTTTATCCGTCAGCTTATCCACACTCGTCTGTTAGCCTCATATCTTGACCTAGGCTATAGGTAAATCATTCTACAGTGGCACCATAGGCGATTCGCGCGTGTATTGAATTGCTTGCGACAATGCCTGTTTCAATGATAGCAAACAATACCACTACAACTGCAAGCCGCGTTTGCCGTACCCATGGTGCCACTGTAAAACGATTTACCTATACATAACTATAAAAACTAAAACATAGAAAGAATATATCGTGAGAACAATTAATATTAATCCCGTTTTAATGTAGTTTAGTCAAAAAAAGTTTTTTTGTAAATTTTCGTGTATAAGCAAGGCATGACAGGTCTTTGTTGAATTTTATTATTTATGGCGTATGTAGGCAATTATAACTTTATACAAAATGCATTTAAAATGTGTGTAAACATTATTTTGAAAACTGTCTAAAAACTAACAATGTTAAGTATTCAAGTTCAGAGCACAGAACAATTATTTATTGACAATGCGGTAAAGTCTAATTCAAACAAAGAACATTCGTATATTATCTCCAATGTTTCCCATCCGCGTCGGGAAACAAAAATCTATGGTCATTTATCAGTGGCGAAGACTCCATACTAGGCGATTATTTAAAGCCTACAATTGCATATTGACTTCATTATTTTATGTTATATAAAAATAATTTATTTTGCCAACGAGAGATGTCGTATACGTAGGAATGTATTACAGTATTACACAGTTTACAAAACAACTGCAAAGGTATTAAAAAATATACCACAGCGCGCCGTAAATAAATAATAAACGCCGCGACGTCTCGACGTAAATAAATCTCCGATTATGTGTGAAATAATTCTGATTTTTTTCCGTATGGACTTTACGTCTCGTAACCTCAGCAAGTCTGCTAATTTGTACGAAATAAGGTAAGCTCCTATCGCAGAGCCTAAAACATTCGCGCATAATAATGTTATCACGACTGTGCACTTTGTCCAAAATCATTAATAATTAGATAATTAAAAAAATAATTTCAACGGCGTTTAATCGAATATTAATAAATAAGTAAGTATAGATTGTTTTTATAAATAAAAATAAATTTATCTAATGATTTTTGATGGGTATACATGTTTTGAAAAATACGTAATTTAAACACATCGCTCATTTTTATGTCGTCAATGAGTTTTTGAAGTTCCATTGAATTAGTGTGTCGTTGTCATTTACTAGTGTGTACCTATTCATTAGTAGTAAATATCGTACTATTCTCGTAAGTATACCTGACAAGTGTGCTCTTTTTATCAGATCTCCACAGCCTACCTCTTTCCAAAAGTCACCCTTCGCCACTGTCATTTATATCATATATCTAATCGTTTGAAAAAAAAATCGATAAACCTCTCAAGTTTGTATACAATGTTCAATACTATACCGATGCATGGACTAGGCATAACTTTTAGTATGCCATTGGTATGAAAAATGCACAACGGGTTCAGTATTGTCGATTCTTTGAATTGGCTTAAATTTCCCGGAAAACTATTTAGTAATAGTATACTCCAGTATAGGTATACACTATATTTGTTTATTTATTTCAGCTACATATCTATCTATAGCTATATTTAATTCGGGAAAGGATAGAAAAGGTCCAATGAGATAACTCATTCAATTAACTTTAAACTCGAATTATTAAAAATCTAAACGAGACAAACCAATTTACACTAGTATACCTTATCAAGACATTATATTCGTGGTAAATTTCCGATGTAAGTACACATGAATACAATTTTCTTTCTTTGATATTATATTATATCATTTTTACTCGTATCTACATTTATTAAATTTTGTTGTTTAGTTTAATTAACTGCATTCATAACTCATTTGTGTGTAATTAATTGTCTTTTAATAAGTTAGTGCACACCACTTTCTAGTAAATGCTATACGTAATTTTGGACTTTTAATACATTAATTGAGAAAATCTGAAAATCAGAAAATCACAGCACTACAAACTCCAAGGCAATGAAAATATAATAGGTACTTAGTACATATTTACATAAAAACTTACTATATCTAATAGTAGGTATTATTTTAGTTAACCTAGCGAACAAAATATATCGTTTAAATTAAATTTTCTTTCCCTAAATCCTACTTTCAGTAAGTTATTTTTAAAAATTGTTTATTAATAACATAAGTATAGGTAAGTATATAAACATTTAACCGTCGCAAATTTACCAGTCTATGTAGGTCCTTATGTGAAAATAAATTAAAGTAACACATACATAACTGCATTTAATTTCGTATTGGGTATATACGCAGTAAATTATTATGTGTCGAAATTGTCCACCAATAAGAATTCAGTCAATATCAAGGTAAAATAAAAATATATTTACCTTTTCAGAATTCGATTAGAATAACTCAGTTTTCTTTGCAACTTTCCGGATGTTTCGCCCGGAAAACTCTACCGGAAGGAGCACAGATTTAGTTATCAAACGAATGAAAGTTATAACGCAAAACCACACTGGATAACTTTTATCATATTCGGCCGACTGGCGAAAACATTTTGGTTTTTTTGCTAAAACTCTGCACACAGAGTTTGATAAAGATAAATGTTTTTATTCGCGGAAGATGTTCAGTTTCGCTTGATTCTGTGAGCGCAACCTTCCGGAACAACCGACGCAATACGACTAAATTGCGTTTTTCGAATTACTTGTTCAGAAGAGGAAGCAAGTCGCTCTTCACCTTTCACTGACACAAATTGGAAGGCAGAAGGGGAATTCTGTACTCAACAAGCATCATGATGTACACTCCAGAAATGATGAGTGTTTTATCAGGACCTGTTCCCGTGCAGTATAGAAACAACAACAACGAATACACTATATTATTTGGTATTGTACCTACGTTTTGAATACGCAACTAGGTATTAACTACTACCGTTAAGAGCTTTGACAACAGAGTGTTACGGTAACCCAGTGGCGCACCCAGGGGGTGGGCCAAGGGGCCCTGGCACCCCCCAAACATGAAAATTATCAGAATGATTTCAAACATTGAAATTT
The DNA here is from genome assembly GCF_057557595.1 of Rhyacophila brunnea. Taxonomy (NCBI): domain Eukaryota; kingdom Metazoa; phylum Arthropoda; class Insecta; order Trichoptera; family Rhyacophilidae; genus Rhyacophila; species Rhyacophila brunnea. The sequence goes on from NW_028233350.1 coordinate 30,255,225, forward strand.
AAAACCAATAAACTATACCTTTGGGCCTAAAAACACGGCAAAAAAATGATTTGTAATTCTCCAGCACCCCTTTTAGAAAAATTTCTTAGATTTTAATTTCTAACACAACACTAATCTCAGGTTTTTTAAAAACCCAATCCTTTAATGGAACTGTCAAAAAATTCTTGGTGTTTACCCGAATTCCGGAGTGATGTAGGTCATGGCTGGGGAGGGCTGACAGGGCTCTAGCCTGGGGGCCGGGGCTGTGGGGGGCGCGGTGTGTCGGGTTGACCAGATAAGTGAGATAAACACACACACCATAAATTAGCTTTAATAGTAAAAAAAGTCGCCTGCGGCGCTATTATGCTTCTTGATCATGAACATTTTCAATTACTTATATAATTGTGCAATATATTTTTTGATTATTATGTGTCGATACTCGACAGCTCCATTATTAAAGTAGATGTATTAAAAATCGCCAATAATTCACTGTATAAGTACCCTTAATTTGAACTAAAACACAATTTGAAAAACGTTAATGTAGTGTTTCACACTGCCTTTAATCTTAGCGGTAGGTAGGGGGCCACCAATCCTAGCCTGAGGGCCCGTTTCAGGATGTGGGGACCATGGTGTAGGTAATAGACAAAAGACCGATAAAGAGAAGAAGAAAAAGAGCCTATGAGACTAATTTACATTCTCCTCCTTGGCCCCCCCAATATTAAATCCTGGGTGCGCCACTGCGGTAACCATTCGACTTTCTGTCGGAGATTAGTCCTACATTTGAACATGGTGTCATTTAGATTTATTGATATAAAAAGAAGAGTTTTTTGTATAGAACAGCTAAAAAATGCTCTTGACTTTTGATCTGGACGAAAAGAGCAAACTTTATATGCATATGAAAAAATCAATAAAATCCTGTCTATTTACATCAACAATATAAGTATGGATGTTTTTGACCATGTCCGATCCTAATAAGATCATATTATGGGCCTCCATAGAGTGAAGGTTTGTATTAACAGATTTTTTTATTTTACGAGAAATTGATATTAGCCACTTGCCCAACCTATTAGGTCCATACTCTGACTCAAATACAATTTAAAAACAATATGTGTATTTGCCAGACCCAGGATTCGAACCTAGGCTAGGGCGCACGAAGTTATAGACCGACGCTTAAGCCGCTCGGCCGTCATGGTTACGTAGTTTTTTTTTTTTTAGAATTATTAATAACCATGTCCTTGCTTTTTCGTACAAGGTGGTTGTTAGTAGTTTTGAACAATCACAAACACCCAGGCATTGAGAAAAACACATAAATGAACCCAGAACTCTCGGGTGGAAGGCCAGCGCCTTACCCACTGCACCACGAGAGCAGCCATGGTTACGTAGTTATATTGAAAGCATAAGAAAGAATGTTTAAATCAGAGCAGGGAAGCAAACCTGGACCGAACCCAGGAAACCTGAGACTTGTAATCATCTTGCAGCCGGAACCGGAACCCCGTACACACGCTATGTTACAATTCCGCACAGGTAACACAAAATAATCGGAAATGGGTTACTTTCTGGGCGAAGTTGTAACAAGGTTTAAAATTTGAGTGTGGAAAAATATGGGATAAACATTGCGTACTTCAGTGAAACGGCAAATAATTTTCAACAGTAGGTGCAACGAAATTTTGCACTCGTCGCCAATCGGAGACCGACGATCGAGGTGTGCGCACGTCGATTTGTTTTTTCATGGCATCGGATGAATATATTCTTAAATAAACTATATATAACTAAAAAACTTTACGTATGTTTCAAGTACATATGTCAATGAATAATATACTATTATTATTAGTAAGATAATAATAAACATAACATCAAATGGACGCATGTTGAATTTTTATGAAAAATTATATTTCGTTCGGCACGCGTTATTTTCACAATCCGCGCATCGCCTAGCCACGGTCTTTTTAGATCATGCCTCAACTGAAGTATAGCCTTAAAGAATGTTGTTTTCAAGTTTGTATCATAATGCAGTGTTCACACTGGCAAAAAGTTGCTGGCAACCTCATTAAATTTCGATTAAAATAATTTTTGGTAAAACAAATTTTGATAATTATAGTGAAATTTAATGAGGTTGCCAGTGTGGACACGGCATTATATGCATTATAGTTATCGTAAACGAAACGTGCTTTCAATATGTATTAGTATTATTTGTTGACATTCGGCGGGCTTTGTGTATTATGGTATGACTGTCATTAAGTAATAAACCAAATCTGGCTTCAAGCCCTTAGTCCAAGGCGACTAGCTTTCGCATTTCTATTTTATTACTGTTATGTGGTTCCGCATCATCGTTTTAACGTACCTACTATTAAATATGCAACCAAAACTGGTAGATATTTTAACTAGTTTAGGTAGATACCTATATTGAGTATTTTTATGTAGATCAATGATGCATAAACCGCGGCCCGTGGGCAGACGCGGCCCAAAATAACAAGTACCTACTTCATTACCAAATTTTTCAATGAATAAGACAAAATTCTATTTTCCTATATACTAAGTTCTATCATGCAAATACGTATTATGTACGTAATGCCGAGTGGAGAGTGATTGGAGTATTAAATTTAAAATAATGAAATGTACATCTCGTCTAGTATATATTACATCATTATTTTTTAACACTTTTACAATTAGAAAAATTAGAAAATGAACAAATTGGCCCTTCTTTCATATAGGTTGTGCACCACTGATGTAGATCGTAGTTTTTCCAGAAAATTTACCGTGATCCAAAATTATAAAGGTTGATTTTTTTGTTGCACTCAGTAGACCCACTTATTTATATTATTTCTTAGATTTTTATGCAGTCTATCAGTATGTGAATAATTTATTATATCTAATCAATTATCATCATTTTATATTATAAGTAGGTATCTCACCTATGTTCTTCACATTTCTTATGAATTGCCATTTCCATTTTTAACTTGAGCATATGGATACTTCACCAATTGAAGGTTGTATTAACATATTAATTACGAATAAAAATTGTTAGCCATTCGCCCAACTCATTCGGCCATTACGCTGAAGCAAACAAAGAATAAGAAAACAATACCTACGCTTTTCTTTGTCCATCTTCAGCTTCATAGACAGCCGCTCTAATAAGTCAGCTACCGTGCTTGGCTTATTATTCTTTTTCTTCTTTGACCATGTCCACCCCTTAGTTGTTACACCACAGACTACACAGCGCCTTCAGCACACCACTACATCATGCCAGCATCCAGTAGCTCCACCATATACTAGTGGCGAGGGGTGAAGGTAGGCTGTTAAGATTCGACATAAATAGTGCACACTAAACATTGTCAGTCATGCTTATTTGTTTTTATTGGAATACAAATTGCAGATGCTGCTGGTTAGTTTTTAAAATTCAATTGAACTCTGCCTAAACCAAACCATAATAGTTTAGGTATTCTATGTGCGATCTGACAAAAATAGTGCACACTTTTTCAGTCATATTTATTTGTTTTCGTCGAACTAAGAATACACAATTATTACAGATGGTGTAAGTTAGTTTTTTAAAATTCATTAAGGTCTTTAAGGTCTAACCAAACCATAATCGATAAAAACTTCTACTGTGGCTTGGAGGGTTTAAAAAGTATCCAGCACCATCTACACAACAGTGGCGCACCCAGGGGGGGAGGCCTGGCACCCCCCAAACATGAAAATTATCAGAATGATTTTAAACATTGAAATTGAAAGCCAAAAATCGGGTTTTTTTAGAAACCCAATCCTTAATGGAACTGTCAAAAAAATCTCGGTGTCCACCCGAATTCCGGAGTGGTGTAGGTCATGGCTGGGGAGGGCTGACAGGGCTCTAGCCTGGGGGCCCGGCGTGTAGGGTTGACCAGATAAGTGAGATGAACACACATCATAAATTAGCTTTAATAGTAAAAAAAAGTCACCTGCGGCACTATTATACTTCATGGCCATGAACATTTTTGATTATATAATTGTGCAATATATTTTCTGATTATTATGTGTCGATACTTGACAGCTCCATTATTAAAGTAGATGTATTAAAAATCACCTATAATTCACTGTATAAGTACCCTTAATTTGAACTAAAACACAATTTGAAAAACGTTAATGTAGTATTTCACACTGCCTTTAATCTTAGCGGTAGGTAGGGGGACCGCCAAATATCCTAGCCTGAGGGCCCATTTCAGGATGTGGGGGCCATGGTGTAGGTACACCGAGTGCAATAGACAAAAGACCGATAAACGAGAAATTAGGCTCTGTTGTATTGAGTAGGTTTGAGTATAAGTTAAATGCAAATTTTTGCACTTTTTCATTATGTTGAGAAAATCAATAAAAACTTTTTGAACTAAATAGGTTTTTGAATGTTTCAGTAGTGTTATAAAGCGGGATTTGATAGACACATTGATTTTGTTTCATAAATGACAGTTAATCGTAGCGGCTTTTGAAAGAGGCGATAAAATTATCATGTAGAGATTTTAATAACGAATCCAACGATATATATCTTAATTATTTCAAAAAGGTGTTATAGCGGGTTTTGAAATTTAGCGACACATATATGCGGCTCTCTGGTACCTTTGTTATCCTGTTTCCTTGACAATTTGGCTCGTCTCACTTGACAAGCTGCTGACCCCTGGGATAGGGTAGGATGAATGAATAAAAGACAAAAATTGAATTAATCAATTTAATTACATTTTGGTTGGGATTCTTAAGAAATTAAGAATGCCGTCCGCATACATTTTTTTTACAGTCAAGAAAGTGTATAAAAAAGGTCAATACAAAATTATTAAAAAAATATTAATAATAACATAGCACAGTCAGTAAAACAGTAATAAAAATAGACACAGGAAAGTTTGGCGTTTAAATAAAATTAATAAAATGCACATACAAATAGGATGTTTTCAGTTAATTGAAAAAAAATTAACCACAAAAAATAAAAAGAAAATAAAAATATTAAAATAATAATTTAAGCAGGAATACTTAAAAATACACATGATTATCTTAATTATGAAGTCTTTGATATGACACTATAATTCTGAGCACCATTATTTTTATCAGGACAACGCAATACGACCACATCTTCAATAATATTTAATTCCTGACAAATTACATATTGTTATTTTAATCGATTAATTAATTATTAAGTGATAGCAGCAAATTATTTCATTTATCGTTAATTAATATACTACCCGATTGGTCCAGACGCTCTCATTCGCCCCAATTACTGGAAATTCAAAAAAATATCGCCTACATATGTTAGACTAACATATAGTTAATACCTATCAATAAATACTTACATACATACATTTAGAATTTACAGTTTTTCTCTGTATCCCTCATATTTATACATCATAACTAGAGCTCGGGATTTTCTGGTTTCAAAAGTTTTATTAAAAAAAAAAAAACACACACCAACCCACAATTTACAATAAATTATTACACTAATAAAATGAAATAATTCAATACCTACACGATAAATCAATTTTCTGTAGAGAGACATGTCAGTTTACAATAGCATCAGAATACTTATCAAAATCATGATAGGTATAGAAGATTTGGTTAAAAATTACAACATGACTTTCAAGTTGCACTCGTGTGTAGAATGAATGATAATTTGGTTAGCTGGATAATGGAAATATAAAAAAATGCTATTCAATTATTCGAAGAAGAAACAACTGCGATAGTATTCCAACCTTAGATTGGAGAAGGAAATGAATTAGACATGAAATTTTATATTCTATGTGTTTGTTAAAAATTCTAAAAAGAGGTTAATATATCTGTTTCATCTCTAACTTACAGCAGTTGACATGTGCAGCGTAGAATTGGTAATGTATTTTAGAAATATTAAAAAGATAATACTACAAAGATGTTTCTTACCTCCCTCAAAATTTTGTTTTGTAGGTTATGCTGTTTTAATTGAATATTATATTGAATTGGAATTCATTTGTCATTACGTAGTCAACTGTCAGATTTGTGTGCATTGACGAAATTATAAAAAAGACAAGGTAAAAAAACGTAAATTTTGATTAGTTTGATTCTGCTAAAAATAAAAATACTCCGAGCCCTAAAAATCACAATTATTATTCATCAAAATTATTTTTGATACTTTTTTTTATTTAATTACCACATATTATAATATTTAAGGCAACTGGCACTGTTCTACGATTTTGACACGTATTTTAATACAACAACGGAGAGGTTTTTAAGTCAACGGCACGTTCGCACTTTCACTGTAATGTCTGCGAGGTTTCAGACGAGCCTAGGAGGAAGCCCCTGTCGCCAGGAAGGCAAGCAACCTTCGTCACACCGACGTGTGTTGTACCCCGTCCTTGCACATGTCATATTCACTTTCACTTTCAATTTCACACAGGTTATACGATAGGTTACTATTAGATCCTCGGCCCATAAGCGAATTTCTTTCTTCTGCAACAGACAAGATAAAGAGATACGATTAATAATTTTTCTTTACAGTAGACTCTCGGTTATCCGGTCTAATGGTGGGGAGAGGCGGCACGAATAGACGAAAAACACGGATAATCCGAACTATGGTTTTTTTTCTTTTTAAAATACTAGATACATAATATTATACATTTGTAAAGCAGACAATTATTTTAACATATTACATATACTCATTATTTATTAAGAAAATCTTGGTTTGTTTGCAGAAATCTTTTAATGATTATCTAATAGCAATTTGAATTTTCCTAAGGCCCTCCTCCCACGGCGCAACTGAAATCTGACGTAACTGGTTTGTGAAGGAACTCATAAACTGGCCAATGTGATGCTTCGCACACGGCGCTACTGAAACTCACTTGAAATAATAATCACATAATCTCAAACTGTCAAACTGGACACTCGGCTGTTTTGTACAAAAACTGACAACACGCACGCTGCTGCGTTTACTCGAATACAATTAGGATATTTCAATTTTCCGATTAATATTTAATAAATAATGTCTTCGAGCGATTCAATTTACGCGAGTTAAGTTACTTGTGTTACGCAGTACTACCAATTTTGGTAAGAAAATATGATTTTTCACCGAATCTAATGATGTTGGTACCACTGTTTTACGGTGACTGGAAACTTGAGAGACCGCGCGACTAGCATGTCGCGTCTCTTCGCGACCGTTTTGAAACTGAGAGATTCCAGTCTCGCCGTCAGCGAGCCGCCATTGAAATACATAAACTAAATACTGGTTGGAATTCTAGTTTCAGTTCCATCGGACTTCGGTTACTCCGTGGGAGGAGAGCCTAAGAGCTTTTGTTGTGTACACCGCACCATATAATATGCAAACCGGATATTCCATACATCGGGAGTTTACTATATACTGAATTCTTATTGAAATTTTGGTTTCGATATTGTCAATGAAACAAGAAAATTGACTGTCACTTGCGACTATCTTCACTGCTTTATAAACCGATAACTAAACCACTTCAGTCTGATAAACTATAAGTTATGTAAATTATAATTTTTCAAAGTCAGCATATAATATAATATACACTAGAAACCCTTTCATAAACACGCTTAATTCTCTCTAAATATCAATTAAATTAGTGTAGAATTCGATATTCTCATTATTATCTTTACAACCCTTCATTTAAAAATTGTTTTGTAGTACTTTGGGGTATACTGCATTACAATCATTCGAGTTCATGAGCTGACACGTCAGTCCTCAGTAAGGGAAGAGGCGCGTCACGTGGATGCTGCCAGAGAGAGGGTGCAACACTCTGAGTACCCTTGTGGCACAGCCTCAAAGATTCTGTTGCTTTGGCTGACTTCCTTGTCCCACAGCTATAAATTGATTTACGCACTGGCGGAAATTGTGACATGTGGAGATGAACCCAAAAAAAGGGTGCTTGAGCTTGCTAATACTGGAGCATAATAGGGTGCAGAAATCGTAGAAGGTAATCCTTTTTTCATGTTATTTAAAATCAATAATAGTACAAAAGAAATGATTTATATTGCATAGGTACTTGTACTTACATACTTTTGTTTTAGGTACTTGAAATTTCAATTTGAATGAATTGTAATTCGACTTCTTTAAATTTTAGACCCTTTAGTTTAGAATTACATAATGAGGTTTTACTATATCAATTCTTTTAAGGGTACAAAGTCAATTAAAGAGTTCTCTAAAGAATCTAAGGAGAAAATGAGTAAATACATAGTTGACTCTCAATTTCCTTAATAATAAATTTCCTGGTTAATCCCCTACCAACTTAACTACTCATGATTCTAACAAGAAATTAGTTATCTGTACAAATATAATAATAATATTGTATCACTTAAGCGTCAATGACATTGAGCTACTTTACAAGCTGTTTGATGGCGAATTTTAAAGTGGGCGATTCAGCTACTGCGATTGTGATGATGACACACAAAATTTTCCATTCGCTGAGAAGCCACAAGCCAGCGAATATTTTGACAGTAATTGCAGATCATAGACAATAGATAATATACGTAAAAAAGCATAGATAATATACACAAACTAGCGAGTTGAAATCATAACATTGTGTTGTTGTTTACTTTTATCGGGTACTAGCGCTATGAAGTGGAACGTAAAATGCTTGCCGAATAATGTTTCCATTTTAAAACGTCAAAACGGTAAATGTCAAAACGAGTAGTTCTTTTTTTACCGGGATGTCCCTACCATCGCTCTACAGCGCAGACGCAGTAGGCCCACACGCCGGCGTGTAGCGTGTAAAGTTGACCGGCTTTCAACTTTTCTCGGTAGTGTTTACAATCTGCTTGTTAGCTTGTTCGATGATTACACTGGGCGACTTTACAGGCAGATTGTAAATTTGCCAACAAGCAGCTTGTAAAGTAGCTCAATATCATTGACGCTTTAGCACTTTATCACAAACAGAAAAAGCTATGATTTTTGTGTAATTTTTTTTATTCTTTTTCATCATGGATAGTTAATCCACTGTTCGGTTATCATAACCACATTAAATTAAAAGATAACTATATGATGAAAAGAAAACATAATAATTATGTACGTAATTCGCCTACCTCCTAGCAATGTGAGGACAGAACCGATGTCGTTATCTCTAGAGCTCTGTCTCCTTCGTGCTGATGGAAAGCCATAAGGCTCCACCGGGATGTCCCCATCGCCGTCGGCTTCTTGCTCGGCTCCAGTCTCTCCCTCCGTCGAGCTGTGGACGTAGCGTGGCAGGTACGTGTTCGGGTGACGCAGATAACTGGCCGCTAAACGCATGGAATTACATATAAATTAAATGGATTAAAAAAACCACTATTATACTCTAGTAAGTTGTAGAAAAAATGTGTAAAAATATAATTATACAGTGTTTTCAATTAATTTGATTAATTTTGATTAAGCTGTTGATGCAAAACAAGTAAATTAATAAATTATAATATAGTTGTTCTCTGGACGTCCTCATGGTGTCTTAAGACTAATTAAAATTTGAAAGTATCATGCATTCATAGAACAAGTGATATTTTCACCATACCAACCATAACTGATTCAATTTTTTTGTCTTTAAATACATATGATGTATTACCTGCAAACATTAGACAGAATGGCACATAATCTATAGTATTAAATTGAAAGATTTTATAGTTTTCCGATGCTCCACTTCAGCACTCATGTTGGCTTAGTGGGTAGAGCGGTTGTTTTTGTTTAAATAAGAAGCCATTGAACCTTCGACGGGTGAAAAAAAAATCATTTAATTCATGACCTAATGCAAAAACCCTAAAAGATCGATCACATTGCTAATGACTATTTCTTGTAAAACCAATCCATTAATACAACCCCAACTCTGTCGAGGCTTACAGTTGGTACTAATAACTGATTTTATTTTAAATATCACTTCATTGTTCAATTACAACCTGATCAGTTGTATTATCTTTCATAACATTATTTATATGTCATAAAATGAAACCTGATTCAAAATTTTAGTTTGCTTAACCTTTTCCATATCTCACGATATTACTATGGCAGTATCAAACAGGCCGCAGATTTTTAATGACTCACGTTGAATATAGAGCGAAGCTCTTACTAAAATCACTATAATATTGATAATTTGTGGCTTAGTATTTTATAATTATTCAAACAGATGTCACTGTATATTCAAGTTTTTAGATTATGCAAATCAATCGACAATGGCAAATAATTTGTTTAAAGTCGAACGAGATAACTCGGGAAATTTGTATGTGCGGCCTGTCAATCACAGCTTCATAGAGCGAGTAAACTCGCTGAAGGCATAGAATCGGTTAAAGCCCAAGGGGATACATAAAGATTAATAAACAAGTGCAAGAAAGTCTGAAGAATTAATGAAATGAGGAAAATGTATTTCATTTAACTTTTTACAACTTTTATAAATTCTTTAATGAACTGTTTGACAATTCAATAGGTACCTAATTATTACAAAACTCCTAATTTAAATTTATTTGACACAGCTTTATTTGCATTGTAAATTTCAAAAATACAACAGATGTTTTGTCAAGGTAAATAAGAATATTTAACTGCATACATATTGATTTGTTATTGATGTAGTTTAAAATTTATATCACACTGTTAAATTTTATTAAATTAAACTTTTTCAAAAACACAAGAAAACATATCATTAATAATAAATAAAACAGTCTATCGATATGTCATGCAATTAATTTATATTTCAATCGATATTGATGTGGAGAATGTTAATAAGATGATATTTTATTCATTATCATCAATTGCCGTGGGATTTCATTTTGACAATGATAAATATTAAAAGATTAATAACACTTATATACTTAACTTTATAATGACAGAATTATAAAGGGAAAACGATTAGTGACTACTCACATACTGTAAATGGAAATAAGTAAAATCGGACCATGCAATTTTTAAAGAATATCTCCAACATTGATCGCATTGGAAATATTAGTATCTATGACAGTGCAAAAGCCTGCAATTTGACAGTAAGTTAATAATTAAACAAGCTTGCAATCTGCGTGACGATTTCGTTCAATTGGCTCCAATTAAATCATCAAAGAGTCAAGTCAAGATAGGATGATGTAGTATGTACGTAGTTTTATTACGAGGAAAATGGTTCATTTCCGAAAACTGGAGAAGAAGAAGAGTAGATGCCAAACAACGGGACTTATAGAACCACACTCATTCAGACTACAGGCGTACTTACAGTATGTAACCGTCACCGTGATAATTGGTCGAATGTTGTGGTATCGTCATATCATAATCTATACAGAAATTTAAAAGGTTTTGTACAAATAATAACCAAACAATTACAATTTTCAAATACACAATTAGCTACTTTAATCGATACCTTAACATGAATATGATATCTTCACTATTGAAGGCCTCAAGTTCAAATCATACTTACAGTAGATAATGTCCAGAATTTTTGACATTATTCAATGAAAATATGACAAGTTATACATGTACAAATAACAAAATATTTTTCATAACACCCACAGCATTTTTTATTAATATAAATTTTAGATTTAAACTTTTCTCAATAATACTGTGTTTTTATACACATATGTTTCACATATTGCAGTTGATTTTTGAAAAAAAATACATAAATGGCCATACCACTGGAAAGAATAGCCTTCAGTCAATATGACATTATTATCAATACTGTCACCTGACAAAGTTTACATATTTCAGCCCAGTTCAGACCACCAGTCACCCAGTGTATAATATAACCATGGCCCCCACAAAGGGGGGGGGGGGGGGCTGACAGTGCTCTAGCAAGTCGACCAGTTGAGTGAGATAAACACACACCACAAATTTGCTCTAATAGTAAACAAAGTCGCCTGCGACTCTATTTCACAAGTGATTTTTAATTTCATATTTATTTTTAGCATGTTTTATGACTATCTAATATGGCCAATGGTCGTATGTTACTTATCACAAAAGAGGGTCAGGATCAGTGCTTTATAATATGATGCCGAGTGCCAACAATAATAAATAATACCCTTTATTAAATTTTACACGGAACCTGGAGTTCCACAGAATACTATATGGGGAAAACTACTGTAGAACATTACACTGTCCTGAACCTTAGCGATATGTTGGGGGGCCCACCAAACACAGTGGCCTGGTGGCCTGCTTCAGGATGTGCGGGCCATGAATATAACATTATATTATTACACTTAACTGCTACCACCAACTATACAACGTATGAAGGTGTTAATGTTTGAGTGACAGTATAACGATACATAATAAGCTAGAACAAGTCTTCAAATTAAATGATTAGGGATTAACTTAATTATTTTCCAATAACAATTTGTTAAATCTGAGCGTTTTCAACATAAATAAATATTTTCTTACTTCCGCTAAATTCATAGAGGTCATCAGCGTTGTCGCCCTCGTCTTCGTCTCCGGCGTACGAGGACTCTTCTTCGTTGAGCGGAGTCATTTCGTTAACACCGTTTTGATTATTGGCCATCGGAAGTGAGTTCCTCTCCTGCCTGGACTCGTTGCTCTCGTTGCTGTGGAAGCTGGAAGAGTCAGGAACCTCGCTTCCCGGCACTTCAGTGATGTTCGAAAGCATCTGCGGACCGCCGACTCCGTTGCACCAGTCTGAACAATCCCAGTGATAACCTGACAGATCCAGACGTGTTTTATTATTTAATGTTCGGAAAAACTTTGATCAATAAAAATGTTTGCAACTATTTGTTAATAACAGACAAATTAGTACATAGATTTTGATAAGCTGTTGATGCATCGTCGATACGGGTATTGTTCGACTTATGATTATTTCGAATTACAAAATGAACATAATAAACAATTTTTATTACATAAGATGTTCGATAAACCTGTTTTTTCAATAATATGAATGTCTTAAATAATCAGTGAATTTAAACGAAAGTATTAATATTTTTATATAATGTTTGGAAGTCGAAAAATACCTATATTATGAAGCAGTCAAATGAGTAGGTATATGAGAAGAGCAGTATATTCTAGAAGCTTTGGAAAATAATTATATTTTTTAGTATTGAATTTCAGTTCTACAGCAACTACGAACACATAAATATAGATATCTTATAAATTACGTAAGTATAAAAGGTGCTCATAAACAATCAGTTTTGCTGTCCGATTAGTCTCCATTTCAGTCGAGCTGTCAGTTAAACTGATGTGTAAATGCAAATCTGACGCGACTGACTGAAACCGAAACGGAGACGAGACAGGGATGGGTTTTCCATCAGTTTTCGTACCCATTTTTAGAGTTGCCATTCAAATTGTCGTGTAAATTACAGTTTTCTCGTATTTTTCATACTACAGTACACTCTCAGTAATCCGCCACTCGATTATCCGACAACTACTATATTCCGCCGTTATTTTTACTAGTTGAAATCACAACATCAAGCTCTATAATTCTCCGGTATTCGATTGTCAAATTCAGTAGTCCGCCGCGTAAAAGTATACAACGCAGATGAGACGGGTTTATTTTGGAAACTTACATACGTTCATTGCGAAGAAAGTAATGTACCAGGGAGAAAAGTGCCCAAGGACAGCATCACGATTATGCCGAGCTTCAACACAAACTGAAGCTTTTGGTCATAGGGAAAGCCAGGAATCCTAAGCCATTCAAGAATATCTGCCTCACTGAACAACTGGTTGTGTCAAGCGATTTACTGTTTAACATTTTGTTTAATACATATTTATAAACTTAGTTTATAAGTATGTATAATATAGTAAATAAGTAAGTACTTGATTTTGATTATAAATAAAACTGTAATTTGCTAGTACAAATTTCTCAGAAGAACTATTTTTACGAAATACTTGTTTTAATTTCTATCATATTTTGTATGTATGCACCAATGACATATTAAATGGACAACTCACTTCATACCCGGCGCGCACGAGAAATTGTGCATGAAAGTCATTCACAGATGTATAGGTAGATGTCACGTGACCATATGACGTATCCGTTTCCATTATGCGATACAAGCTTCGAGAATTTATAGTAATATAACCTTTATTGTAATGGCGTATTAGTGTCATGACTCATTGCGTTAGAAACAGATTCTCGGTTACTTACGGCTTCTCGGAGATTAGACGCAAGTGAGCCCAGCGCATCACAGGCGACTGTCCAATGGTTTCTGTCATTCAAATGCATTGAATAAACATTCATCAATATCTTAAAATGGCATTTTATAAATAATACTAACACATGAAAAGTGATATCCCATCTTTCTTGGAGTGTTTAGTAGATTTTTTTTACAATTTTTAACTAGGCACATTGGCATTTTGTAACACAATAATAACGGTGGAGTCGAAACCCGACAGTCAGAAATCTTGTATGGGCAGACCCAGCGGTGTCGCCAGACCGCTTGCAAGCAGAATGTTCATTTGAGCGTAGGATACCGATATTAAAATATGAATTTCGCCATCCGGCAGACCCGGCACAAAGTGAGTGTCATTTTATTTTCTAGATGCTTCGTCCATATTAATGTCATTGGTATGCACTATTAATTATAATCCGCCACTTTCACCAATTGGACACTTGTCTGGTTTTTGGGGTGGCGGAATACTGAGAGAGTACTGTACTTTTATAATTTCGATTGAAAAATTATTATTTTTTCAAATATAGGTAATCCATTATAGATTATATTATGTACCAACATTATGTTTAGAAAGTTTTGGCAAGGGATTGGTGTGATGAGGGGTAGGTGATGAATAGAATCAGAAGGTTTTGATGCGTATAAAAGTAATTCCCCAAATTTATTATCCCTTAACACAAATTACAAATTCAATTTACAGCTTGAATAATACAAGGTTTATAAATTAGATTACGACGATAGTGTTTGTGATAAAAGTTATTTTAACGTTGAAGCGAGCGGCGTGTTATTAAGACGAGCGAATTTAAGGTACTGATTTTTTATTGGATTGCCACGTCTGTTTTTATATTGAAAGTAGACAAAGAAAATGCTATCCACAGCGTGGGTAAATTTATTGTTTTGTTCCCACACTGCGGATAGATTCCTGGGATTTTGTCTGCGAAATTTGATTAAGGTACAAACGTTATCAGTCCAACAATGGATTTCACACGACACAATGACAGGAATGCACTGTTTACTCGTTCATTCCTGTGATGCGACAACTGACATTCGACACGTAAGCATTTCTTCAGCCGGCGGGAGGCGATCATATGTCCGTTCTCACGGCAGTGTTTTGCTGATTATTAAAAATATTGAATTATTAAAATGTTGTAATTTTTAGGTTTTCTTAACTGTCTTAACTGCTATTTACACATTTCACTGGTCTGCGGACTCCTTCCACCCTCACACCCCCCTTCCAGCGATATGCAGCACGTAGATCGCGATGAAAGTAGGTAGAGGTGGTCGCTTGAAGGTCCAATCAGATCTGTCTCGGTGGATGCTGCGGAGGTCTGCATCCCGGGACGTCTGCTCTCATGTCCTTGATGACTCTTTTGGTGATGTGCTTTTTGCAATTTGTCCATAGCAGGTAGCTGGAAACTGCGGCAATGATGACGATAATCAAGGCAAGCGTTGCCCACGAGAGTTGGCCTGTCGACGTGTCGTTGGAAATTGGTCCGCCCGACGCAGTCTGTGCGACGATGATCTCTTCCTTTGTCTGTTGTGCACCCATTTTCGTATGCTGGTGTCTCCTGGTGATGATGATGGTAAAATACTGAATAATCCAGTTGAGTTATCCGTATTTATTGTGAATAAATTGTTTATGCCTGCATTTTAAATATTGCGTACGCCACTGACCTACATTCTAGGTCGATGTGTGTCCTTGCCATCGCTAACGTTGCTGTTTTGAAATCGGAGACTCCGCGTGCTGTTTTGAAACACGACCCCGATTGCTTTGTTTGGCTCGTGCCTGATGTTGTTAACCGATATTTGCTCCACTGGCCTAGAGACGGTCTGGAAAATGGACACGTCTGCCGTATCGGGTAACACGAGCTCTCACGGTGTCAGGATTTTTCTCAGGCTGTTCCATTGTTTTATTTTCCTTGAGAATGTACGCTGGTTGTCTTGCAGTGGTATTGAGTTGAAATTTGAAACTTGCTTCGGTTTGCTTTAGGTTTTTCCTTGTTTTGCGTTTTGTGTATACTGAATGAACATGTACATGGCACTTTAATGAATTGGGGCAAATGAATGTAGGTATGTACATTGCTGGTAGAATCAATGTTGAGACTTGTATTTGATATGGATCCGGGTAAACTTGAGGAGTCAATGGAAACATTTTGCGTTTGCGTTTTCCAACTTGCGATGTCCGCAGAAGTGAGGAAAGGAGCGTCTTAGCTGTGAGTGAGTTTCACAGGGCTAAGAGGGCTGCTCTGTTAGAACATATCTTCTGTATGTGTATAACAGAAAGCAGTGGGGGTAGTTCAAGAAAGAACAAAATTGAACTACTGAGCGGTTTGCAAAAATGTTTGATTGAATGAGAAGTCTAGGGTTGTGGAAATATCAAAAGTCGCCTAAGCCAATTACTCATCATCAGAAAACTATCTATTGTTTAGAATAGCTTCTTCGAGTAAAATTGCCTTAGGGATGAAAGTCGGGTTGGATTCTAGGTTTGCCAATGAATTTAAATGCGTGGGTTTGTACTATGTTAATTGCGTATGTACGTGTGTAGGAAAAAACCTTAAACTTGCCTGGGCGAAGTTAGCATCCCGTCTGCGCACACCAACCGGCGGGCGACGGTGGCCAAAGCGGGCTGCCTTGGGCTCTCCGTCGTGACGCTGGTGGTGTTTGGTCCAGCTGCTGGCGGCACCGGAACTGCCTCCTCCTGATTTGCTGAGGAGTCCACAGGGCTCCGGTGATTCGGCTGCGCTGGCGGCTGGATGAACGTGGCTGACGGGCGCAAGGATGTGAATCCTTGGCTGCTTGGTGTGTGTTGTCTAGTGCTGCTACACGTCGTAGTCCGGCGACCAGTCGTTCCAACCTGGCGATTATCACCTGGTGGAAGTTGACAGCTCCTGATGACGACCAGGTTGGGTTGTCGGAGTCATCAGGCGAGCTGGGTCTGATGATGCTGCAGTCAGGACTCTCCGGGGCTCCAAGTCTGATGGGGCCGCTGTCGGAACTGTCCTGTGACGTTGATGGGCAGCTGTCATCGGGCCAAGGTGATGAAATCGGTGATGCGACTGGTGAGTCTTGGTGCGCTGTCGTCGTCGATGCTTTGGTACCCAGATGCGGTGTCCTCTTCCATGGTGCTGGATGTGGCAGTGGATGCCCTGGTACCGTACATCGTGACGTTGACAGGTCACGGAGTGATGTGGAGATCGAACTCGGTGACTGACGCAAAGACGGCGTTGTAGTTGAACGCGGCGGGTTCTCGCTCCAACGAAAAGTAATTCTTTTCCGCCGGAGCGAGAAGCGTGTTACTCGTTGGACGATTTGAAGAGACTGATTTTTTGTTGGATTGCCACGTCTGTTTTTATATTGAAAGTAGACAAAGAAAATGCTATCCACAGCGTGGGTAAATTTATTGTTTTGTTCCCACACTGCGGATAGATTCCTGGGATTTTGTCTGCGAAATTTGATTAAGGTACAAACGTTATCAGTCCAACAATGGATTTCACACGACACAATGACAGGAATGCACTGTTTACTCGTTCATTCCTGTGATGCGACAACTGACATCCGACACGTAAGCATTTCTTCAGCCGGCGGGAGGCGATCATATGTCCGTTCTCACGGCAGTGTTTTGCTGATTATTAAAAATATTGAATTATTAAAATGTTGTAATTTTTAGGTTTTCTTAACTGTCTTAACTGCTATTTACACATTTCACTGGTCTGCGGACTCCTTCCACCCTCAAAGTTATTATAAAAATCATATTTATTTTTAGTGGATAAAAAATACATAAATATGCATCACCGTTTCCCAACTGAGACTGAATGGACCAAAATCTAAACCTCGACTGAACGGACAATAGAACTGATGTCTAAGAGGACCTTAATGTACCTATGGGAGGAACTGAAATTTTATTACAAACTTGCGCAATATAAGAAAACAAAATTTAAAAACATTGCATACAAACAGTAATGAATACATAGATGCATTGACAAATTTGAGAAACATTTTGAGCATGCTTTATTTTGTGATACCTACTAATGCCACATGGTTTTTGCTGGACAATAAATTATATTGTGTCATCCATTGACGTTTGAAGCTATTAATAGTAGGCACTAAACCAAAGCTACTACCTAATTAAGACAAAGTGTGAAGTTTATTTGAAAAAATTAAGTACCAAACTACTTAATTAAAAATATAAAACTTATAAAACAAAAAAGTGCTCTAAACAATCACGTTGTGTAACTCAGAGGTAAGTAGAGACAGGACATATTATTCTTCTGGCATTGTGGCCATGACGAAACCACTTTGCAATGGTGTTAGTGTCATTTGAAAGTAATGATACCAACACATAAATAAGTCATACTGCCATAAGAATTTGTTACCATTCTACATACAGTGGAACCCCGATCTACCGTTCTCGCAAAAATCGTTTTCCCGCACGGATCGTTTATTTTTGAAAGTCCCGCCAAACACCCATAATAACAATGTTAAATAATCCCACATCAACCGTTCCCCGATTTAATGTTTTCCTCGATCTATCGTCTAAATATTATGGTCCCGTCACAAATACTATCCTGATTGACCGTTTTTGTTGAATATCTTTCATTTCGATTTCGTAGAATTATTTATTATACATACTGTTACAGATCTTTCAGTCGTGTCGCTTTGTTTGCACAGGTCGGTCGACGCTCAGGCTTGCCTCGCATTTCATATCACAAATTTTTATAAGTCGCAACTATAATACCCACATGAAGAAAACTAGAACTCTAGCTGAGAAACTGAAAATAATTCAAGAGGTCGAAAAAAACCAGGAGAAAAACGAGTTTTTTTTTTTTTAAATTTTTGTATATTCCGCATTTATCGTTTTTTTTCTAGGGTCCCTCGAAAATCAAAGAATCGGTGTTTCACTGTACATATAATGTCATGCGATTTTTAAGGAATTGACATTTCAAAATGAATGATAATTCACTAAGTGCCCACTTGATAATAATATTCTTCTATATAAATTAATATACTATTGAAAATAAGAGAGTAGAAATTCTGCAAAAGATGAAATATATAAAAATGCATCATTAATGATTGAAGCAAGTAGCAATAAGCATTAAATTAAAATAGGTAATGTTGCAATATCATCAAATCAAAGTTATAACTCACTGAATGCAATATTTTAATGAAAAACATAAAAAAAAAACCTTATGTATTGTTTCAGGTAAGTATGATAATTTTTTAAATATATAATTTTTTTGGTGATAGATTCTTCCCAATGTTACATAGTGAGTTTACCTTTGAAAGGATGATTAATGAATGGATGGTAAGGTTAAGAAATCATGCCGCAAGAGACTAACCACCGATAATCCTAGGGTCTTGAATTAATCTACCTTGTAGCGTACCTCTCTGCGGACTGACGACACCCTCACCATTGTTTAGGGTGGCTCCTTTCAGATCTGGTAACATAACAAAAACATAATATCTATTAGCAATAATATACTATATAGCGTCGGCCTATAACGTCGTGGTTCCCAGGTTCAAATCCGGTTTTTCAATTTGTGTTTCGAGTCAGATTATGGAACTAATATGTTGAGCAAGTGGCTAACATCCATTTCTCGTAAAAACAAAAATCTGTTAATACAAACCTCCACTCTGTGGAGGCCCATATGATCTTATTAGGATCAGTAGGTCTATTCTATACTTATCGACCGCTAAAGTGATAAAGTGATAAATATTATCAAACTTAGGGTAGGTTTGTATCAAAGTATTAGCACTTATTGTAACAATTACAATAAGATGTTTGTAATTGTTGCAATAAGAACTAAATTTTAACAGCAACAAAGGGGTGGTTATCATTCGGAATGGTTATCATTCAACATATTATAATATAATTAAGGTCATTAAAATATATAATTGAATCGTGAGAGAAACGGAATTCATCCGGTAATAGCTTACCGTTTTTAATAATTCTGTTGTCCTGGAATGGTTGTAGGTGCATTTGATCTGACCAGGAAGGTTTATGTAAAGGATCTGAATCTGCGCAGGAAGGTCCATTTACTGAATTCTTCGGCAAGGCATCTCTGTTTAAATTACGTCTGTAATCCGGCGGGATGTTCTCAAGATCATCACCTGTAAGAAAAATACATTTTTGTATTAATAAACAATCTCTGAAAGTATTATTCAAGTATTCGAAAACAAAATTCTCCTAAGAATACTTGGACCGGTTAATGAAAACCTAAGCTGATGCATCCGTATGAATGTTCAGCTCTGCAAACAATTTTAAGCCCCAATGTGTTGAGGGTGCGAAGAGATGAGCCAGTCATGTTGAGATCTAAAGCTCTCCATAAAGTTTATGAAGGAACCCCTGTAGGCACTCGCCCCTCCGCTCCTGAATGATATGGATAAATAAAATCGAGAGTGACTCAGAGAAGCTGAGTGTGACTGACTGGAGAAAGAGCTCGGGATAGAGATCCTGGAGGACGGTTGTGCAGTCGGCCATGGACCTGAATAGTTTGTAGCACCAGCTCAACTAACTAACAAGCTAACCGAAATAATAATTATTAACTTAAGTTATATATATATTGACAGAAAATATATTTAGATGATAAATGTATTACATATCATCGAAATTTTATGTAGGCATAAGAAAACTAATACATTTTTTCAGACGCTCTGTATTAAGCGGAAATGAATTGGATTATTATGTATGAAATTGATTAACATACCAGCTGAACCATAGCTTCTTGAAGTGTCGAGGTTGTTGATGTGAATATTATTGGTGGGGTGATGAGAGTCGCATGAAGATACCGGCACGTAGGAGGCAGGCCGTTCTGTTCCACCACCGCCCACTGCTCCCCCGCCTCGCTGCACTTCCAAATTAACAAGCTTCGAACTCCGCTGTAAATAGATATAAAAAACTACCATTAAACATTTACCATGATTTAAACATTTCCACATTAGATATTGTAATAATTATACTACGTCTAAGCAACAAATTTTTTAAATCCATATTATTAGTCTATGTTTTTACAAACAGAAATCCGGTATCAAGTGATATAGTTCCACCAAGAAACATCTATATATAATATTATATAAGTCTTGAGCTCCGTCCAATGTAAGCATGAGGGTTGCTGCGTCTCTTCCAATATCGGTTACAGAAAAATGTTCAACATAATATTATTAGTGTTTTCAGTGAGTTACCTATCGAGGACTGCATTTTGTGCAAACACCAAAATCTCACTTACATTGTAAGCTGTTCTGTTGAAGTGATCCTACCCAATTGCTAGCAACAAGGTGCAAATGAAACGGAACTATGATGAGATTGCAAAATAAGCAGTCAACAAATGAGGGTCAAGATAGAAGAGGAAGCTTAACTAAAATTAGATTGCGTCGACAGTGTTTTTAGAATTCGCGATTCTTTCTTCACCATGTCACGAAATATTAATTTGATTTGACAACCATTAGTGCCACTAGTGGTTAACATTTTAACATAAATATACGCCATGTTTGTGTAGTTTAAAACGTGTTAACGAGTTTTTCTAAAAATAATAGTTTAACCCTGACGCCTGTCTTCTACCCACCCCCTCAATTATACCGACATATTTTACTATAATAACATACACCTACATACATAAATATTGTAGTTTTAGATTCAACCCAATGTTTTGTAGATTATTCTGAAAACTATTCAATTTTGACAGTTCATTTTCACTCAATAATTTGTTTAGTTTGTTAAAATTGTTTGTCATGAAACAAACATGAAAATTTATTAAGCTAATAGTTGTGGTGGCATATCATTCAATTGGTCTTGGAAAAATGATTTCATTTGATTGTCTTTTGACTAAAATTAGAATATTTTTGTAGTAGTGAGGATAATTTAATTGACATAATATACAAACCTTGATCATCTGCATCTCGTTTTGCTGCAAAACGTTTGAGTTGAGGACATGATCCTTACGGTTGGAGCGCGATCTTCTTCTCTTTTTCACACATATAACCGTCATTCCGATCACAATGCACAAAAACATCATCACTAATACAAATAAGGTGATCAGCGCCCACAGAGGTAGTTTGTCTTGGAAGAATTTGTAATATACTTGAGAAATTACTGCGTCTGAATGGAGTGGATTTCCGCAATGCATTCCTGAAAAAAACCATGTTATAAGGTAAAGTTCAAGTCCACCAAATACCGTCCCTTGACCTAATATCATGCCCTCTTAAAGGGGTGAACTTGTGACATCACTTGGTTTTATTTGCTTGTGAACAGACATCGAGCAAAAACGCACATACAAGTTGATTGTTTTATTTCAAATATTTGGCAATAATCAGTTCTTTTAAATACATATAAATCTGATTTCTGTGCAATATTTTACAAATATTTTAATGCAATAATCACTTAGTGGATACTTCATGGATTTCATGATCTAAGATAGATGCTAAAGTAAAAATGTGTATCATATGTACATATTTATTCTGCCTATTATACAGTGGTTTTATATTCTGGGGATATTCCACTTATTTTTTACGTTTTTCTTAGGTCGTATTCTTATTTGTCCGGTGGTTGATTGTCCTTTACAAATCTTGCAATCGATTTTTAACTAATTTCCCAACTAGCTAGACATTTGAAACTTTTAGAATATATCAGAACACGATGCCAATGCATTTTTTTAATACTTTTAGCTATCTTTAAGTAGAATTGAATTCATTTTTAGTTAATTCTGTTTTGTATGAAAAGTTATTTCGATACCATTATTGGTTGTTAGGGGGTCCTAGCAAATAAATTATTAAATAATATATACGTGCGTTACTATGAAAATCAATATGGAATGACATTTCATTATTCAGTATTTATATCAAATACAATTTTTTTTGATCGTTTAAGCTAGTCAAGTCAAGTTTATAATATGATTCAACAGAAAATTTAAAAATGTTGTATATAAAAAGTTATTTTTATCTTGTAATTATTTTTAAATTCATTTCATGCTTTAAAAGTAGTCTGTATTGCAAGAATGAAAAAAGAATTTCCACTTAAAGAAATGAGGTAAAAAGACAACATTGTCTGCCGAGGTGCTTTTTTAAGAATCAAAAGTATCCGGGCATTTAAGTCCATCGCTATTCACCATAAGGATACCCTTACAAGCTAGGCAAACAATTAGGCTACCAAAAGCAGCATTAAATTACATGATACATATACGTACATATCTTCTTTTCTAGAGAAAAAGTATTGCCCCTATTGACAGGGGTTCCATGAGATTTTACTAAAAATTTCACAGGTTTCTCACGGTTAAGAATCACAGGCACAACATAATATCAAAATCTTAACTGAAATATTTAAACAAGAAGACTATGCATTCGAACGTTTGTCATATTCTTGCATTGAGTATTTTTATGAAACATGTCAAAAACAAATATTTATCTTACCAGTCTTATCGGGCGGACAGACACATCTGAAACTTCCGGGCTCGTTGATGCAGGTGGCGCCATTAAGACACGGATCTCCTTTGCATTCGTCAACATCATTCTGTAACAAGAGCAAAGACAACTTGTAAACGTTATGTTATAAACTAGTATAAGTAGTTAAATACCAGTGATGAAGGCTCTGAACAATATTAATTTTTAACTCTTACCTTGATTAGTAATAAATAATTTAATTGCGAGAATTTGTTAAACACACCATATAGATTTTTAAATACGGGAACAGTATCTTTGGCAGTTGATTAAGGTTGTGTATCAAAAATATTTACTGTCATTTTCTGTCAGTTGTATTGATGGAGTTTTCAAAGATACCAGTTCTTAAGGCTATACTTCAGCTGAGGCATGGTCTAAAAAGAGTGTGACTAGGCGATGCGCGGATTATACAAATGACACGAGCCGAACGAAATATAATGTGTTATAAAAATTCAACATGCGTCCATTTAATGTTATGTTTATTGTTATATTAGTAATAATAATAGTATATTCATTGACATGTTTTCTTTTTCAAGTACATGCGTAACGTTTTTTAGTCATCTTTACACGATTAAAGAATATATTCCTCCAACACCACAAAACAAACTGACGTGCTCACACCTCGATTGTCGGTCTCCAATTGGCTACGAGTACGAAATTTTATTCCACCTGCTGTTGAAAATTATTTGCCGTTTCACTTATGTATGCTCCCTATTATAATTGCCACAAATGGTGCTGATTAAATAATTCTTACACCCAATAAGTATTCAAATTAAAAAAAATTAGCAAAGTAGCACAGCTATTTAATATACTCATACACGCTGTGTACCAAATGCATTACATGTACCGACAGAAATCATACACCATCCACAGGTTTATTTTAATATGTTGAGAGTGTTACCTCGCAGCGAGGTCCATGGTATCCATGGCAACGGCAGGCTGGTCCGCTCTCTCCTTCTTCACACATTCCTCCGTGTAAGCAGACACCTCCAGAGCCGCACCAGCGACCGACTTCGCACCGACGTCCAAATAAGCCCGTGCCACACGCACACTTGAAGTCTCCTACAACAAAAATATTAATTATTGTTAGTTTATGTATAACATTAGGTTTGTGAATTTGGTTTATTTTTACTAGTAGCTACATAAAATAAATATTATGTAATTTGGTGTATGTATCATTAAGATACAATTTTGTCAAAATTTAGTAACTAATAAAATAATACGAGGGTGGGTCAATAAGTCCTTAGAAAAGCCGACAGGTGGCGCGACTAGTACTGTAAGCGGTTTGTTTTCATGCAGCGGCACTACCGATTCAGTATGCTGCGAAGTTTCAATCAGATTGGTCGGGTTGTTGTGTGTTTCTCGTACATTTAAAAAAAAAATTTGCTTGTTTACAAAAATGGAGAAAATTGAGTTTAGAGCTGTTATTAAACATTTTAATATAAAAGGGTTAACAGCAAAGGAAATAAAAAATGAGTTGGATTTAGTTCATGGCATATCTGCTCCTTCACTTGCAACTATTTATAACTGGTTAAATGAATTTAAACGTGGTCGTACATCAACAAAGGATGAACCACACTCAGGACGTCCTGTAGAGGTGACTACACCAGAAATGATCAATAAAATCCATGATATGGTGTTAAGTGACCGAGGATTAAAGTTGAGTGAGATAATTGAGGTTACAGGGATCTCAAAAGGTAGCGTCATTTCTATTTTACATGACAAATTGGGCATGAAAAAAATTTCTGCAAGATGGGTGCCGCGTTTGCTCACAGTCGACAATAAACGCAATAGGGTGGTGGCCTCTAAAGCCCTGTTGTCGCTCATGCAACGCAATCCGGATGAATTTTTTCGTCGCTTTGTGACTGTAGATGAAACATGGATACACCACTATACTCCCGAGACGAAAAAACAGTCAAAGCAGTGGATTGCGAAAGGCGAACCATGTCCAAAGAAGGCGAAAACCGTAAAATCAGCTGGTAAGGTTATGGCTACTGTATTTTGGGATGCACGTGGAATTATTTTCGTTGACTATTTGGAAAAAGGAAAAACAATAACAGGGGATTATTATGCATCTTTATTGGACCAGCTAAAAAACGAAATTGAAGAAAAACGGCCTCATTTAAACAGGAAAAAAATCCTCTTTCATCAGGACAATGCCCGTGTTCACACATGTTTACGATCAATGGCTAAAATTGAAGAATTGAAGTTCGAATTGGTCGACCACCCACCGTATTCGCCAGATTTAGCCCCCAGTGACTTTTTCCTTTTCCCAAACTTAAAAAAATGGCTAAGTGGACAACGTTTTTTTCAAATGAAGAAGTCATCGATCGGACAAATGCTTATTTTGAGGACCTTCCGAAAACTTATTTTTCTGACGGTTTAAAAAAAATTGAGAAACGTCTAACCAAGTGTATTGAGCTCCAAGGAGATTATGTTGAGAAATAAAAAAAAATACAAAAATAAAAACTGTTTTAATGCTTTTTTCTAAGGAATTATTGACCCACCCTCGTAAAAAACATTTATTTGTAATACACAAATTTCCGGGTTTATCTTGGCAACAATGACACTTTTAATAATTGACAGAATGTTGAGTGAATCTTTGAGAGATGACAGATTATTACATAGTATGATTCATAGTTCAGGCACAAACCTTCAGCCAAAGGTGAGCAAAGACCTCCATAGAGACAAGGCTGTGAAGCGCACGGATCTGTGTCTACTTCACAATGTGGCCCCGTAAACCGGTCGTAGCAATGGCATTCATAGTCGGCGACGTCTCCTTCGTCCAGATTGTTAATCAGATCCTTGCAAGTTCCACCTATAATGGGAACAATACTGTTAGAAACTAGTATTGTAAGTGGTAAAGAACAAGGTTTCATAATTGAAATCACAGATATTTTCAAATGAACAATTACTAACCGTTTTGGCAGGGCAAACTTCCACAGGGTCCAGGCGGATTTAGCATAGCTGGACAGTTGATGTCAACATTCGCCTGCCGCTTAAAACTGACTGCACCTCCCGGTGCACTGCTTTGAAGGGGGACAACCTCGTTAGAAATTCTCACATCGCCCATGCACCCGACAAATCCTCGGTACACATCTTCAATACCTGAAACCGAAGACAATAAGCAATCATCGCACACAATATTTCCTTCACTGTTTTAAATACAATCATCATTATCATTTCAGCATGGTCTTCGTCCACTGTAGGACATAGACCTTTCTCTAATTCTTCTACTCTTTTATGTAAATAATATATTGTTACCAACCTACGAATAAAAAAAGACAGGAAGGAACATATTGTGTACAAATCACGGCAATCAGAAAAGCCGGCAAATATGGCCGACATTGCGTGATACACAAACATAAAATACACATACGAAGTTTACCGCACACGTACAGACCACGTGATATTTGTTTACGCAAAATCGTCACTTTCCACGCTTTCCAAAATGGCGAATTTGGTTGCCAGTTTTTATACTGCGATGAATCAGTATGTTGCTTCCTGTCTTTTTTTATTCGTAGTCACCAACACAAGAATGCATCAGTGAAATAAGTGTTTATATTTTATAAAAAAATCAGAGTTTCAATAGGTCAGTGACATTATTAATGGACAACGCACTCAATACAGTAGCTAGCAATTAAATTCACGCACAGCGACATTCGCACATGTATAGGTAGACGTCACGCAATTTCCATTATGCGATATTTAGCATCGGGAATTTATAGCAATATCACCTTTATTGTAATGGCGTTAGAATAGTGTTTCTAGTGTCAATGTTCATTTGAGCGAATCTGTTCGAACCGAACCGTTCGGCAGACCCGACTAAAAGCATCGGGAATTTATAGCAATATCACCTTTATTGTAATGGCGTTAGAACAGATTATGCCATTCGGCAGACCCGACAAAAAAGTGAGTGTCCTTTTTATTCCCAGATGATTCGTCCATATTAATGTCATTGGTCAGTTATATTATGTATACACATTAGAAAAAATAATATTTCACAGGCGTTCTCTGACTGGCTTCTGCACAAGCAAGATGTTTCATTCTGACATGATATTATTTTAGAAATTTAATTTAACATGTCCTGTCATCTGGTGACAAGAAAGTATTCCTTAATTCCCATACTGGTTCTTGTATTTGCCTATTACAATTCCTTATTGAAACATTCTTATAGTACTGTTAATATACATACCCAGTATTGTAGGATGCTGTCTAACTTCAGCGCCAAGGAACAGGTCATCGGAGAGCACATTCAAGATGCCGTTAGTGCCGGGAGCTGAGCCGTGCGCGATATGCTTGCTGTCCACCGTCAATCGGGCACTGCTCCCTTCTCTTTCTAACCGGATCTCATGCCAACGCCCATCGGACACTCTCGCCGAAGCCACACGGACTATTCCCTCGCCGGAGCCCAACTCCATGCGATACTGCACCACACCGTTAACAATCTGGATGAAGAATTTAAACGCAATTGAAAATATTTACACAGATTGTAAATGAATAGGTCTTAAAACGTTAGCAAAATCTTTTATAGTTTATGTGTATGTATGTGTTTTTATTTTAAAATTAGAATGACTTTCTATACTACTCTTCTGCAACATCTTCTTGGCTACGCTTCTAGGCGCTGTTATCTACTAAATGGGAGGAGCTTGTTAGTTTATAATGAAATAGCGGTTAAAAATGGGCGGAGCATGATAGTTTACAGTTTTAACACGTAGCCAAGAAGATGTTGCTGATGAGTAGTCAATTATTTCTTGAGTAGACATCAAACAGATGAAGCATTTTTAGGAAGATATTATAATAAATTTAATAACCATGAAAGATAATAAAATATGATAACATAATAATACAGTACACTCTCAGTAATCCGCCGCTCGATTATGCGACAACTACTATAATCCGCCGTTATTTTTACTAGCTGAAACCACAAAATCAACCTCTATAATTCGCCGGTATTCGACTGTCAAATTCAGTAGTTAGCCGCATACAAGTATACAATGCAGATGAGACGGGTTTATTTTGGAAACTTCTCCTTCGTAAAACGTACGTTCAACGCGAAGAAAGTAATGTACCTACCAGGGAGGAAAGTGCCCAAGGACCGCATCACAATTATGCTGTGCTCCAATGCAACCGGGACACACAACCTGAAGCTTTTGGTCATAGGGAAAGCCAGGAATCCTAAGCCATTCAAGAATATCTGCCTCACTGAACAACTGGTTGTGTCAAGTGATTTATTGTTTAATATTTAGTTAATACTTGACTTTAATTATAAATAAAATCGTAATTTGCTAAGACAAATTTCTCAAACCAACCTGTTTTAATTTTTACCATATTTTGGATGTATGCACTATAAACTGCCGCTTTCACTAATTAGACACTTGTCTGGTTTTTGGGGTGGCGGATTACTGAGAGAGTACTGTATCATCATAATTATTGTAGATACCTATGTTAACTAATTTATAAGCAAATTTTAATAGTTGAACTGTCATTATGAGATTACACAATTTGATTTAAAGCAATTTTTTTCATTCCCTGCCAATTGTCAATTTTTTAATACAATTTTATAAACATTACATTATTCAGTACCTAACTAACAACTAACTTACCTCTAAGATATTGTAGTCAATTTTTCCAGCTGCATACATGAGATTTCCTGATGGATAAACAGTCCGAACCCTCAATGACAGAGTCAGCTGATCTTCCAGTAGTTTCTTCCCGTTGACATTATCTTTACCGACTCGGTACTGAGCGTAACTCTTCCCGCTGAAGAACACGGGACTGACAGGTCTAAAGCAGCTTTCTCCGTAACATTTAGACATATCGTTATCGCATTTTCCCTCGGTGACGCCTTCCACGCACTGGCAGTTGTAGCCTTGTGTCGTCTGATCGGGGAAACATTTCTTGTTCTCGGGACAGGGCTTCCGAGCGCATTCGTTGACGATCGCTTCGCATCTGTCGCCACCGTACCCGTCTTGGCATTTGCACTCTGTCTTCCGCTGATGCGTCGGACTGACGAGACTTGTAACATCCGCAGCGATAGGAATTACCCTTTTAACATCGAGAATATATCTATCTTGGCAGTCGCCATACGCACAGTAGTGAGGTCCGCATTTAACTCGAACGATTTCTTCTACGTTCAGTTTAGTTGTCGATTCTAATTCATCAACGTTCGCATTCAAAGATTTTCTGATTGCTTCGGAACTAAAGAAAGCATTTGTATTCTGTGGATCGAGTTTTTTCACAGCGAATAACACATCTAAATCGTGAGCGATTATCTGACGCCTGTGTCTTATGTATCCCTGCGGTTCCACCGATGTTATATTCTGCAGCATCGACAAAGATCGCTTTTCTTTATGATTCACTAAATTTACATCATCGGAGGACGGCTGAACGCTTATAATAATAATGTCTTTGAGGCGACAGTTCAACGTGTTTCTGACAGCTCGCACGAAGCCTTTGCGATGGCTTAGAACAAAAGCAGCCGGACTTACTTCTCTGAATCTAATCACGACTGCGTTCTCCAGCATTTCTTCGGATATAAGTTCGACGTTAACTTTTACAATTGCAGAAGATGAGAATTTAGTGTCAGTAACTGAAACATTGATGCGATATTCTCCAATATCAAGTCTCGGTAATGCAATTAACGTACCGTCTTTTTCATTTATTTGGAACAAGTCTGGAGTAGGGTAAGGTATACCGAGAGTAGGCAGTAAGGAATACGTGAGAGTATCATATGGATCTCTATCAGATGCGTAAACTTTTCCGATCTCGCCGCCTGCATATTCGTCCATGTACGAATTGATGTTTATGTCCAAAGGAGTAATAATCGGCGGATACTGAGACTCTTCAATGATTTTAATGACAACAAAGGTATCAGAGTAAAGAGGAGAAGGAGCGTTATCATACACGCGGACCTGCAAAACATAGTGGTCTTTAATCTTGTGGTTGAATCTTGTAGCGGTTCTCAAGAAACCGTCTTGTTCCAATCTAAAAGCCCCTGCTTCATTCCCTCCGCGGAAATCGAACGTATAAGGTGCGGCATTTGGATGAGCGTCCGCATCGTGAACAACAAACTTAAGGATCATATGTCCTAGAGGTTTATCTTCCTGAATTACAGCTGTGTAATTTGATTGTGAGAACAACGGCGCGTTGTCGTTGGCATCAGAAATTTCTACATTCACCATAACGAAGCTGGTCATGACAGGAATACCGTTATCTTTAGCATGGATTTCCAAGACGTAGCTTGATTGAGTTTCTCGATCGAGTTGGGATGCTACAGAGATATATCCCGAATCGGGATCGATAGAAAACTGGCCGGATCGATCACCTCTTTCGATGGAATAAGTAACTTGACCATTAACACCGCTGTCGATATCATTAGCGAACACTTGAAGAATTTTGTCAAACACTTCCGCGTCTTCTCTAATACGAGTGTTATATGTGCTTTGAGTGAAAATCGGTGCATTATCATTGCTATCTGTCACAGAAATATTAACTGTCGCAATATTTGTGAGCGGGGGCACGCCTCCGTCCTTTGCCTGAATCTTCAAGAAATATTCTTTCGCTCTTTCGTAGTCCAGCGGCTCAGAAATTGAAATGACTCCAGTGCTCGGGTGTATTACAAACTTCTTATGCTCATTACCGCCAACTATGGAGTAAGTAATCTCCGCATTGATTCCCGTGTCTATGGATGTTGCCAAAACTCTAACGACTTCTGTGCCCACAGAATCTATTTCCGGCACAATGGCATAGTAGAACTTCGTGGCGAATTCTGGAGGATTGTCATTGATATCTGACACCGTCAGTTGAATCGTAGCCTGACTCCATCGGGAAGGTGTTCCTAAATCGTTGGCGCGTATCTCCAAAGTGTACGAGCTTTGCGTCTCTCTATCCAAAGGAGCGGCCACGGTGACAATTCCACTGTCTTGAGTCATGCTAAATTGTCCGTTTAAGCTATCGAGGAGTGAATATCTTACTTTACGATTGATACCCAAATCGGCATCTGATGCGTGGACTTTAGTGACGAGTGTTCCAACTTCTACATCTTCCGGGAGTGTGACACTATATTGACCCATGGAGAACTGTGGGGCATTGTCGTTGATATCCGAAATAAGGATCTCCACTTCAGATGAGCATTCCCAGACAATCTTTTCTTTGTCTTGGACATGCGCCATGAGTTGGTACTTCCAGTTTTGTTCTCTGTCCAGTATCACGGCAGTTTTTATGTCTCCTGTGTTTCTGTCTATCATGAAATGTTCAGCGTTTTGACCGGATAAGAAGAATCTGAGCTTGGCATTTTCTTCCTGGTCTGCGTCAGTTGCGAGGATTGAGAGCAAGTATGTGCCAATGGGAGCGGACTCGGATATTGTGTGACGGTATCTATGACGCGTGCAGTAAGGTGGATTATCTGTAAATAGACAATTTAAAAATATAACCATACATAACATGGAAGTCGCAGAAACATACCTTTTTGTAAAATATTAAATTTACTTTATGTATTCTGCAATACAACCGGATATCGCTGCACTAACATAATACGATCCACAAAGACTTGTATCCCAGCCACAACCTTTTATTAGGTACTTATTCGACCAACAGCCGCGGTGATAAACAGTAACTTATCAGTTTATATAGTCAAGGGGTTCAGGTTCGAATCCAGGGTCTAGTAAATTTGCATGTCTTTTTTTAAGGTTGGAGCCCAGAGCTTGGAAGGAGCTTAATAGGTTAAGGCAGGGGTCGGCAAACCGCGGCTCGCGAGCCACATGCGGCTCTTGGGGTATTGGCGTGTGGCTCTTTGCCAAATTCCTAATTCACATTTTTTAGAAAAAAGGCATGATTGTTGTCGTTTTCAATCCACCCATTGCAAAAGTCGACAAATTAAATTTTTCTCCATTTCATATTGACAGGAGCACTTTTGAAATAGATTTTTTTTGTGGATTTAACAAGCAAAGAGTTATGTGACTCCAAATTTGTAGGCCTTGCCACCAAAATTGAGGATTTGGAGAGAGAAAAATGCAATTTAATTTCACAACTCAGCAAAGCACTCTAAAATATTTACATCATAAAATAGATATTACGATTTTTAATACATGTTATAGCTTTCCGAACTCATATTCGAGTCTACATAATATGTATGTGAACAATCATTTTCAAACATGAATAATATAAATAGCATTTAGAGAAGCCAAATAACCGATGAGAATTCGGAGTCGCGCCTAAAATTGAAAACTACAAGTTACATACCAAACATACAGACACTCTCCAAAGAAATGCAAGGACGGTCATTGTTCACACTAGTTTTAAGGAATGCGTGAAAATTGTATGTAACTCATTTTCTGTAAAAAATATGTTTATAATTTCAACAATAAAAAAAACTCATTTGATTTAGTTTTTTTGCAAAATCTTCTTCACTTGATAAATAAACAGTAACATTCACTGAAATAAATCATAATATTTATAAAAATATATGTATGGCTCTCCAAAAATTTTTAACCGTTGTGATACTCATATTTGGCTCTTTTGGTCCAAGAGTTTGCCGACCCCTGGGTTAAGGAAATGGCTAACATTAATTTCTTGTAAAACAAAAATCTGTTTAAAAACCTCTTCTTCAGGTGGTCCAGATTCGCATAGGATTGTAGTCAATTGAGAAATTTATTTTTTTATTAATTTAGAACATTAAATAGATAAAATTATGTTCAACTCATTTAGTGCCAACACCGTGACTGGCGCATTTGGAGTAATTGGCCATTAGATTAATTAACGTGTTATTTAGTGGTAATTAAAAGGTCAGCAGTGATTGTGTTATTAATCAACATTTTAGCCAAGATTGTTCGTTATATTGTGTTATACAGTTACATAATACAATATTCTTAATTATGTTTGTTTAAAGTGGAGTACACCGGTAAAATCTATGTCTCTAATGGGGTATGGAAATACTGGCATAAAAATAGATAAAGAGTAGGGAAGAAGAGCATTACTTTTTTTACATTTTTCTTATTTAACAATCTCCAATGCGTGTTGTTTATGGTAAACAAAAGTCCGTCATATAAATATTGAATAGGTACTGATCAGCTACATGTGAAAAGTTTCATAGTTACCGTTAGCGTCTAAGATATCAATGGATAGCAAAGTGGCGGCAGAATGTCTTCCATCGGTGGCGATGATTTCCAAGTCGTAATGCGAAACGGCTTCCCGGTCCAGCTGCTTGGCGATGTAGACTTCTCCGGTGGATCTTATTTGGAACTGACAGAGTGGGTCACCGGAAGTCACGTAGAATTCTACCGGAGTCACTTCGCTGTCTTCGTCTGTTATTCCTAAATGCAATACGACTGTCCCTGTTTCGACAAAAGAAAATATTAATAATTATTAAATATATAAAGAGCATATTGAATTTAAAAATGATCCTATACCAAATTAAGAAAAATACAACATGTTGATACATTGTATAGTGATAATTTTGCTACAGCATTCATATTGGGATGGAATATCAGATGGGTACTAATCAGCATTGCCAACTTAGTGTTTTTCTTGCCAGATTTAGCATTTTAAGATAGGGGTCTAGCTTAGAAAAAATGCATCTTGCTTATGGCATTTTTATTAGCATTTTTGATGCCCCCAACAGGTTTAAATGTGGTGAATACAAGCTAGATATTTAGTTTATTCTGACTATGGAGATATTTCATGAAGTTAGGTCGGTACATGAAAAATAAAATAACACAATGAAACAATAGGAGCATTCTTGGCGTGGTCATAGTGACATAATGGTATCAGATATTATAATTTAATGTGTGCTTAGGCATGTGGCATCGGATTGATGATTATCAGAGATTCCACTCTCTGATTTTACCTAATTATGTATTACTTATCGTATGTTGTTAAATAAATAAATTATTTTTTGTAAATTTTGAAATAAGTTTCTGTGAAAATATGGTGTGATTTTTACCCGTATAAATGGCCCTTTTTTCAATAGGCAAAAAAAGGTATTGAAATTTTATTTTCACAAAATCTAGCATTTTTTTCTGCCTAATAGCTTGTTTGCAACACTACTAAACAATTATGAATTAGCTTCATATTAATTATTATTATCCTCTCATTGCCCCTGGACTCACATATTTCAATGCAGACAGTGAAAAACATACTACCAAATGAATTAACCATTGTCTAATAACAATGGAATGATAGATGATAGGATTACAAAAAGTTATAGTAAGCTATTCCATAGAATCTGAATGATAAAGGTTCTCTAACCGATTAAATTTTACTGACCTGGGAGAGCATCTTCATTGACGGTAGCAATGTAGTGGGATTTTGTAAAGACCGGTGGGCAATCGTTGTAATCCTTCAATCGGATAATAACAGTGGTCTTGGTGACATGTTTCTGGTGAGCGTTGTCCATTGCCGACACTTGGAATTTGTAATCGGGATGTGTTTCTCTATCCAATTCGACCAAGGTGGTTATCCATCCAGTGTACGGATCGATGGCGAACACATTTCCCATCTCTTCCATATCGGATCCCAATGAATATCGGACTTCACCATTGGAACCGGAATCTTTGTCTTGAGCAGTTACTGCAAAATCAAAAGAAATACATTACATAACTACGATGAGCAATGAACATCAATAGAATTACTAGATAGTGATGTTACACATTTTTAAGTTTTTTTTGATTATTTCACGACATAACAGTTGATATTGCAATATTTTGGTGATAACCGTGACATTATAATATAAACAAGTTCCAACCTTTTAGTATAGATGTCCCTTGCTCCACATTCTCAGCTAGCGTCAAAATATACGGCGAGGAATGGAATTCAGGAGCATTGTCATTTTCGTCTAAAACATTAAGAGTAACTTCAGCGAGTGCCGAAAGAGATGGACTGCTCTGAGTCTCGGCCAAAATTCCAATCAGATGTGAGTCTTTGGCCTCTCTGTCCAAGTTACCGGCCAGAACTAACTGTCCGAGAGAGTCGATTTGGAATAACGAGGGGTCGAAGAGGCCGGGCAGTATTCTGAATGTTGCCGCAACCTCAGACACCATCTTCAGGCGAG
Source organism: Rhyacophila brunnea (assembly GCF_057557595.1). Lineage (NCBI taxonomy): Eukaryota > Metazoa > Arthropoda > Insecta > Trichoptera > Rhyacophilidae > Rhyacophila > Rhyacophila brunnea. The sequence continues at coordinate 30,290,716 of NW_028233350.1, forward strand.
TTATCACAGTTCCTGCAACAAGAAAAAGTTCTTAAAAAACTGCAAATTAGGTGTGTAGGTAGTTAAAATTGGATTTTCTTATTATCGAAGTATGTAATATTCTCTATTTGTAAACAAACAGCTGTTCGCTATTCACCTAATTTTTCCACACGGCATGGATTTTTTTTGTTTGGCGTCAATTTCATCTTTCATATGTTTAATACTCGTCAATTATGGTTGTAATAATCCAGATTCTATCGCGATTAGACATAATTAGACATATTATGTCACTGTGCGTAAACTGCAATATGTCACTAGCACTAAAAACATTTCTTTACAAGTGAAGCAATACGTTTTAACGTTAAATAATTGTTTTCGGTAATATGAATACCACTGGTAGGTATACAACAGGGAACTCAGAAATAAAGGGAACTGAAATACCCGACCGGTAAGGCTATGCAAGCAACCGATCTCGAGTAAGGTAAACTTAAACCGCGTGTTCAGAAAACGTCACTCTAAACTTGTGCGTCGGCCTGACAACTACTCCCAGTGCTCTCGGTTTTATGTTCATTTAAAATATAAAATGGCAATCTGTTCAGTAAAAGGTTGTAGTAGTGATATAAATATGAAAAATAAAAGAAATAGTGCAACTACATTTCACAAGTAAGCATATTTTTTTTATTATTTTGAATATATATGTCAATATCGTAACATGCATTAAAATTTATTTTATGCGTGCTATTTGAAGTTACGCGCAAAAAATGTTATATGCATTTGGAAAGTGCGACGCACACTATTGTATGCATATAATACGTGTGTTTTGTTCGAATAACAGGGCCGCATTTCAGACGGAATATTAGATAATATTTATTATAATCAATTATAACTGTTTTCGTTTATCATAATGGTTTATACAGTTGCATATGCAATATGCATAGGTAAATGTGCATTTATTTACTGTCAATATTCATTTTAATCACAAAATGAAGAGATAAACACACAAATTACAAAGTTTAACGATTTCAAATATTTTATGAATAATTAATGATATTATACTAAGAATTGACTTTTGGCATAACAGATTTCCACGGGATCAAGTACGGCGTACGACTTGGGCGACAGCAATTGGTCGTTTGAATTGGAAGCCATCAAATTTCCATATCGTCTGTTCGGTACATTTTGACGATGCGTCATTTATATATACGAAGAGCGGACTGAGAAGGCTAACTATCACGGCGATTCCGTCAGTTGCAGGGAATTCTGCGCAGTCGTCAGACTCAACGGTAAATAAATATAAACAATGCCAATATACTCGTAGCATGTTATAGGTATATTGAAGTAATTTTAACATTTTAACCACGGTAACCACGGATATGTAAACTAACCGAAAACCGGGTTATTATTATATAATTATTAGTAGGTATATGAACTAAAGAGACAAACCGCGAAAATAACATGTGAAAGCTTTTTCAAAAACGTCGCGTCGTAACAAATAATCAACATCTCAGTCTTGACTCGAGTAATAAAATCGCCTGCCTAAATTACTTTATCACTTACTTACCCTTTAAATGGCTTACTTTTATTGTTATTGATATAGTGTGAGACAAATTCCATAGAATAAATAATAGCGCGGCGGTCTTTAAGGATTACGCGTGGCTTAGATATCCACGGCAAATCTATAGAGCTGTGGGATATCGACAACTGCTTTGGGTTTTTTGCTTAATCCCCTAAATTGAGTAGGTACACGTCTTGTCTTGCCCGTAAATAATTTTGTTTGTATACAAATATATTGTAAATAATGTAAATAAGCAAACTAACCGCTGACTGGATAGTAAGTAATTTTCCTCTGGTTAATAATAATTGGAAGCCCTACATGGGTCCCATCATTTTTGTTTATTAGATTGATTTTTTCAACCCACACCATTAATAAAATGTGTGTTTGATGGATGACAGTAAGTTAGGTATAAGACAAAATGTATACTTTCTGTTAATATATTATTATAAATGCGATTAATGTTATACCTATTTAGAATTACCTGTTGTATGTAAATATTGCTGTACTTATCTTGTTATTACTTAATCTTATATATTATGTGACGTATAAGTTGAATGGGATTTTTATAATTAAATTTAATATTTTTCATAATTATTCTGTACAATGTGTTATTTATGTTCATTTATTTCATATAAATATACTTTCTAAAAAACCAAATTAATATCCTTTTTTTAATTTCTAGAAAGTATATTCCTAATTGTGTGTGAAATTAATAAGTATGTATGTTAATTTAAAAACGCGTTAAAACACTAATATTAGTAATATGTAAGTATTTAAAATATGTTTCGTATTAAGTCTTTCTAATGAAAGTAGTCATCAATAATGCGGCTCTGTGCGTGCTACGAAGGTCATTTTTTATGCGTCCACACATTAACTCACACTACTAAAATCCTGCTTTACTTTCAAACGTTTGTAGAATAGGAGATCGGAGTTCTATTTATTTTCTTTTCTGTGGTATACAATGATTATTCGGTAATTCATATTAGCACAAATTATGGGAAATGCATCAATACGTTTGATGATTCTTCACCAATTTTTGACAGCCGTTGAAAAATTATATTTGACAGTATTTTTTATTTATTTGAAGAAACTTTGTGGAAGAATTTTGTGAATGTGTATTACCTGCGAGTGAGTTTTCGGGGACAAAAAACTTTTCGTGATTCCTTTCAAAAATGGGGGCTTGGTCTTCAGGCGCCATGATGTACACTTCCACCGACACGTCGGAATGAAGAGCCGGTCTGCCGAGGTCTGTCGCTCGCACCCAGAACTGGAATACTTGGGATTCTGGTAATACAAAAAACAACCTCATACTGTAATTGAAGTGCTGTTATGAATTTTAAAAGGTTTGGCAAGACATAGGAAATGGTGTCTAAATATTGATTATTCTTATAATATAACTTGACTTATTTGAAAATAACTATATATGTACTTACATACAAACATACTTTTCTATATGCATACTGTCCATTTACCCATACCTGCATTAAACTGTGAGAGAATCATAATATAGTGGCACCTGTACACGTGCATGGAAATTACTGGCAGCAATAGTGCATATTTTAAACTATCGCGATAATAACTGTTTATAAGTAAAAGTGCTTCTTCAAGAGTATGCGAGACGCGATGTTGTCATTTTAGGTATACTATTTGACAGGTCGTAAAAATCAGTTAACCTCAAAATGAGTCTCCCCGCAGTGTAGTTGGTTTTTTTGCCGGCGGAATAATACATGTTTACACGTACATTTTCTTGTTATGGCCGCGATAATATGTACTGCCAGCAGTAAATCCATGCACGTGTAAATAGGGTATTATGCTAATAAGTATAGCAATATTGAATTGTTATTCATTACATAAAAAAAGCATGTAAAGAAAGGTTGCCCATACCTAGGGTTTCTGCATCTCTAATCAAAGTGATGGATCCGGTATTGGTGTTAACACCAAAGATATCACTAACACCGCTCTTCTCTTTTTCATAAATGGAATATTGGACTTTACCATTTTGCCCGTCATCTGGATCTGTAGCTTTTACCTGAAATCAATCATGTTTTAACGCCGACATCACAAAACAGAGGTTCAAAGAAAAAAATATTATACGTAATGCTAAAAAGTATTTATGTAACCATGTCGCACCGTGAGTGTAAAACCAAGGCATCTGTAAAAGACATATTTTGGATATGATGAAGTCTTTGTTTTGTTAGGAGAAATAGAGTTTCTAAAATAAAACCATATTTGGTTTATATCTACATTATATTGCATGTTATTTCAGTTACTTAACTTTTACATTATCAAGTTCACGACTTTTGCAGTTGTTTTGCATTTAATTTCGAAATTGAAAAAATTGCAGATGCCTTGGTTTTACACTCACGGTGCGATGTGTACATAACAAATTATTAAACATAATATGTACCTACTATCATTATTAATAAACAAAACTGTCTGACTCAAGCAGCACTCAAAACAGGTAACAGCTGTTTTACAAATTTTACAGCCAAATTCACACATAAAACAATATATTTTGTTAGTTAGAATGGTATAATTTTAATATTGATTACAAACCTTCAAAAATGACATTGACACGCTGAAATTGGAATGTATTGCAACCTTGTATTCTTTCAACAAGAATATAGGAACATTGTCATTATCATCAGCAACTTTGACGCGAACCGTCGTGAAAGCCGGTCTTCCTCCGCTGTCTGAAGCCATTATGGGCACTTCATATTCTCTCGTGAGTTCTCGGTCTAGTTTGACAACTGTCGTCAGTTCTCCCGACTGAGGGTTTATCGTGAAAGTCTTCTTAAGAAGATCAGAAGGTATTGAATAGGAGACCACTCCAAAGTCGCCTAGGTCTTCGTCATGGGCTTTAACCTATGAAAAATAGTGATTTAATTAAATTTAATAGCAGCCTATATGTAAATATGTAAGCCATGAATATTCTACCGAACAAAACTCCTCGTAGGTATTTGCCGATTAGAAATTATTCAGATGCACCTATATTGTGCCAATGGCGAATAAATTGTGCATTTCATAATACGGGGATTTATATCCCATATACGTGGCACATGGGTTCTTATAGTATATAATTATTATTATAATATGCTTGCATCAAAATGTAGAGTGTCTCCATGTTACAAGAAATAGTGGATTAAAAACCATATTCAGTTTTTGGGCCTGTCAGTCTGTTCTCTTTTTTTCCATGACGTTTTGGGCACGTTGCCAAAGCCATTCTCAAGAGATAATATGGTAAAAAGTACTCTTTGTCGTATGGATGCAAATACTGTTCTATAAAATGTGTAGGTCAAAAATTCTACGGTAAACATATCCCTATTTATATTGTTGGGGTTCCATGTATTTCAATGGCTTCCTTGACCGAGTGCGATAAATACCCTTTGTTCGAGTCCAGTATCGTGACCTCAGAGTCAAATTTGTGGAAACTCTAATATTGCATAATGTTTGAGTCAATATACCCTCTTATGGTTACTCACACACTTTTGAATGGTACACATACACACGGTGACTGCCCAAAAACAGAATACAATAATTAATAGCTGTATATACATCGGGCGTAGAAGTAAAAAACAATTATAGACTTTAGCGATACATAATAACAATGAAAAGTACAAACCACAGCTATCAATAATCCAGGGGGTTTATTTTCCATAGCCACGGCCTCTTGAATGACATGGTTGAAGCGTGGTGCGTGTTTGTTAGCAGGACTTAGCGCTACTTTGACCCTGCTAAACGTTGTGTATACTCCATCGGAGACCGACACATTCAACACTGTCAACGGTGTCAATCCAAACTTTTGTATGTTCAACAGAGATATGATACCTGGAACGACAAAATGTATTATCAAAAGATAGCCAGTTGTAAAAAAACTTCTCAACTATTTCAAGTTAAAAAAAAATCCAAGAGTTACCTTTATTATAAAGATATTACGCTTTCCTAAGTGTATTGTAATGTATATGTCTTTTAAGGGTTTTTTTATGATTGGGATAATATTAAGTAAATACCAATTTAATTGTACATAATATTATATTCAGAAAATGCCAATTACTTAAAAAGGGTCGATAAAACAATAATATTATTATTCAAAATATAGTGAAAGTTTAGTAATAATTATTCATAATATGTGTCGCTTAGTTTCAAAACCCGCTATAACACTTTTTCATTATGTTGAGAAAATCAATAAAAACTTTTTGATCTAAAAAGGTTTTTGAATGTTTCAGTAGTGTTATAGCGGGTTTTGATAGACGCATTGATTTTGTTCATAAATGACAGTTAATCGTAGCGGATTTTGAAAGAGGCGATAAAATTTCCATGTAGAGATTTTAATAACGAATCCATCGATATATATATATCTTAATTATTTCAAAAAAGTGCTATAGCAGGTTTTGAAACTCAGCGACACATATATACATAGCATGTAATATACGGAATTACAAGAAAAATTGGATGATTTTCATATAATATTGCACAATGTCGATATACAAAAATATAAAATTACACAGAAATACAAACCATTGGTGTGGTTGATGGAGAAGGTTTGCTGATCATTTCCTCCGACAATAGTGTACCCGAGGCGACCCTGGTCTACTGCATCGGGGTCACTGGCGGCCACTCGGGTGACAAACTGACCTCGTGTGGCATGCTCTGACACTACGCAGCTGTACACAGGTTGGTCAACCCGCGGTGGGTTGTCGTTCATGTCCAGAACTAGAAAATTAAATTTAAAAAAATTACAACTTACATACATAGTAGCAATATGTTCGAGATGATTTAAATCAAAATTAAACTATAAATTTTACACTAAATTAATACATTAAGTAAACTATGGGAAATAATTACTAAAAATTATTGTTGTTATGGTGTAAATTCTCGATTTGGTATAAATATATATAATTTCGAGTAAAAAGCAATTTTATTCACTTAAATATTTGATATATTCATTAATTTTGCTCACCTGTTACCCAAACATGTGAAGTGCTTGATAGAGCAGGAATTCCTTTATCAGTTGCGACAACCGTGAAGTGGTGGGAACTCATGGTCTCTCTGTCCAGTGCCTGTTTCAGATAAATGCTGCCATCTGTTGAGTCTACGTGGAAATAGAGACTTGCGTTGCCACTGGAGGGGGAAATTGAGAAGAGCACTTCTTGGTTGATTCCTAAAAGAAAAAGAATATTTGCACTCACACTAAAACCATCACATCTTGGCTGTTTTATAGTGCTGTATACAGTGTTACGGACTATAAGGGGGGTCGGGGGCCGTAGATTTATACTTGAAAATGCGGGGGGGGGGGGTTTATAGTTCCCCGGAACACCGCTATGACTTCCATAGCTAAGATATAATGGAAAGGCTATAAACAGTTTTAGTTAAGACCTCTTAACACAATTGAGTTAATTGTTTTAGAATGTTTTAGTTTTGATAAATAATAAAAATGTAGTATCCAAAATATACATACTCGTAGTTATTTATTTAAGTTTTTACATTATAAAAAAGTTTTTTCACACCTCATACTAAGTTAAATAAGCATAAGGAGTGTTTTAAATGTAGATATCATCGAATCACTTGTCAGATAAACTAATTCAATTCCCAGAATGGATAATGTTGAGGCCTACTATACATTTTCAATGCAAGAGATTGTGCAAAGTACAAGCCGACAGCTTGCTGTCAACTTACTGATACTGCTAGTTTGTCTGACATGTTATCCAGACCTTATTTTAGTGGTTATTCCTTCACCCACTGAGCGAAGCAAGGAGTTTTGAAATTTTGTCAGGTTTGCTACATTTAAAGTATTTGTGTACACTTTAATATGTGATGTAACTAGGAATAAATTAGTTAAAAACAAAAAGAGGCCTAACCTAACCTAACACTTATTTATTGGTCCGGCAGATGAAACCTGTCATCGCGCAGTATCATGGCAAAGTCTTATGAATAATTTTGCACCTATAAGACGTATGCATGTACGAACAACAGGTATAGGATCAACGACATATGGTAAGAAATAAAAAAAATACCTGTGTCATTATCCTGAACATCTAACTTCATGAGTAATGTACCAAAAGGTGCAGCCTCAGAGACATTCACATGATAGCTGTCGGTTGAAAACTCCGGTGGGCAATCATTAACATCTTCAACGAATACCGACACGGCGACTTCTGCATAGACCCCGGTCACACTGTCTGTGGCTCGAATAGTCAGTTGATGAGATTGTTGCTGCTCATAGTCAAGTTCTTCCGCCGCAAACAGCATGCCTATTGGTACAACAACATTTAGTTAGGTATATTACATTTAAAATTTTGAGTTTAGGAAAGAGGTACTTCTGAATAGGTATATGAATGTTATCTCGGAGCAATTTTGATTTTAGACTAAAGGCACTGAATGAAAATACGAGTGATATCGAAGATGGTGACCATTTAACATATGAAATCTGAAATACATTAATTTATTAACAAGCAACCTCAAATTATTATCTCAAATTCTAAGTCGGTTGCTCATAAAATGTGATCACCATATTGAATTTCACAAATGATAAATTGGATGTTTCTCATATTATTATTGTGTTCCAAAAAAATAAAGAAAACAACTTTTTTTTCCATTATAGTTAGGTACCTAGGTACCATACCAGTGGCGTACGGTTACTTCTATATGTAAAGATGCTGCTAATAAAAATCATAGACCTTATGGTAGCAAATTAAATCTTGACAGCTATGCTATTACGGAATAGTAGCTCTGCTAATGCAAGAAGTTTTTCAGAAGATTACTAATAGTGCATTTTACCATTAAAAAGGTTGTCACAAAATTGCGGAATATGTACGCAATAAACTATTACACACTGTTTACTCGAATATTTCTGGAGGTGCAATGCATCCATAGTCTATGGATCGCACGCCACTGCTAGGCACCTACTTAATGTCTTAATGAGACCGAAACTAAATGATTAATCGATTCTTTACCAACCAATAGTTATTTCATATGAAATATCATTATGACACAAAATAAAAGTTAATTAATTATTATTATGGATATACCTACGTTATTTTAAAGATTTCGATTTTGGCTATGTTTGTAATAAATATTAAATCTATAATCAAAGTAAAATCATTAAGATAATTTATTTATATCTGTTTGTTTGATTTTATGCTACTGCATAATGCCTATCAAAATTAGTATTTTTAGAACATCATACCTATGGTACAAATGTATACATTTTGTTATATACAAAACAAATTACCAAACCCCAAAAATCATACATGCACAAAAACTTTTACAGTACAGTTCCTGTAATATATGGAAGACATTAGTCAAGTTCATAAATTAAATGGTGGTTATTCACAGAAGACAAGAATATGACGTCCAATTTGCTTATGAGTACATTGTAGTCAGACAGGATATAGTACAGTTTGAAAGGAGGATATTTGAATGTGATACGTATATCTTTAATACAAGCCAAATATATTTATGGACAGTACTAATATATCGACTGGTTAAAATATTCATATATTTCATTAAATAATTATATAATTTTAGAGATGCATCTACAGAGGACAAAAATTAGAAGCACAGATTATAATACACATAGACCCTGCCATATATGAAGGATTTCAAAGACAATATAGGTACATAATATTATTATGTAATCCACAAAGTGCTTCAGTGAAATTCAAATTGTTTGTCTTTGGTACCTATAGAATTTATCCTATGACAACCAAAATCATTTTTAATAACCTACCTACCGATAGAAACTACATAATATACCTACCAGTGGCGAAGGGTGGAGGTAGGCTGTCAATATATATAAATAGTGCACAGTAAACTTTGACAGGCATACGTATTTCTTTTCATTAAACTAAGACAACAATTTACAGATAGAGTTGGTTAGTATGTATTTAAAAATCCATTAAATCCTGCCTATTTTTTTTTTTTTTGACCATGCCCGATCCTAATAGGATCATATCGGCCTCCACAGAGTGGAGGTTTGTATTAACAGATTTTATTTTTACGAGAAATGGATGTCAGCCACTCGCTCAACGCTCAACCTATTAGGTCCATACTACTCATACACAAATTGAAAAACAATATGTGTACTTGCCAGACCCAGGATTCGAACCTGGGACCCTCGACACTGTAGACCGGCGCTTAAGCCACACGGCCATCGTGAGTGTCCTGCCTATACCAACCATAATTGTTTAGGCGTGCTATGGGTGATCCGATATAAATAGTGCACACTTTTTCAGTCATACTTATTTGTTTTCATTGAATTCAGATGGTGTTGATTATTTTTTTTTTAATTAAGGGCTGCCTAAATTAAACAATAATATATAAAAAATATTCTTATAAGTACCTACAAAATATCTAAAATTATGTACGATTTATTGTCATAATTTTAGATATTTTATAGATAGACAACTATTTTTTTACTATTATTTAATAATGGCTTGGTTGACAAAGAAGTTAATAAATTTTAAAAACTAAAACAAAACAAATTAATGTATGACTGACAATGTTTAGGTAATGTGTACTATTTATGTAAGATCTTAACAGCCTACCTCCACCCTTCGAAAGTGATACCTACACATAAATTATTGTATTGATTCCTATATTTTATGTGTATTATAGAAGATGATTTACAAATTATTTTCCTAATTCAACATTTCTACATAAAATGTATTACAAAATTGAATAAAATAAAGAGAATTTTTTAATGATGCGGTATTTGGATGATTCACTGAAACTAAATGATTGAATATCGAGGTAACTAATTGCTATTTGGTGTTAAAAAAAACTATCTAAAATATGTACAAATCTAATTTGATTGATAGACAACACTAAATATTATGTATTTCTATGTCATATTTATTTTGTTCTTTACACCACTTTCTTACCATATTAAATTAATAATATGTATATGATCAGTATTAATTGATATCACATGCTAGTGAACTGTACCTCGGTGTTCCACTTCTCGCTAGCCCAAAAAATGACATGGCATTTTTTCAATTACGAAACTACTGTCGAACAAGATCTTCTTGTCTATGTCTTAAAACTGTGAACTAATAAGCCCTTCCTGTTTTTAACCGCACTTCGACTGCAACAACTTCCGGTTATCACCTAGATCTTCTTATTGGATAGTACACCTAAAATGTGGGTATTTGTGATGTCATTCCCATTTACCTGTCATTTTTGATACCTGAATATGAATTGAGTGAATGACTACGAACATTAATTAATGCTCTGTAATATACCCCCATCCACATTGTGTTGTCTCTATGGTCTGCCAGGAGTGGATATAGTTAAAAAACAATATATATTTAACTAGTTAAGGTTTTCTATTAATTTCAATGTGTATTGATTTTGTGGAATAATGTGAATGATCGCATTTGAGTGTAGATTAATTCTGACATTCAAATTAATATCTATCTTTGTAATTGTTTTGACTATTCCTCCAATTACGACAGGGTCTTAGGATAAGATGTACGAATATTTCAAGGACATTGACAAAATAAGCCGTGAGTATGGTTACACAACAGGGTGGTTAAGCAGCGTGTGTGTTTTGCGTCGAAACAAATGAGCATCGCTGTGAATGAAGGCAAAAACATTGAGATGCAATATGGCTCACATCACACAAGATGAAAATTAATACACTGACAACAATAATAAGATACTCACAAGGACCATTGTAACTGTCGGGTGCTGTGGACAGAGGGAGATAAACATCATTTTAATCCAGTCTTTGTCGGTTAAGAGAAACGTTCACAATTCATTGACCGAGTATACTTTTGTATCGACTTAACCGAGAAAGGATCCGTTATTTAAATCTTATCTAATCTATAATACAAAGTGAATAAAACTTGCCCAAGTAATATTTTATAGTATATTTGTTGGCGGTTTCTCCATGGGACCTTGAACATTGCTCGGTTAATAATATATTAAACCACATATTAAAACTTATATCTGACCAAGATTCGCATTTTAAACAGGAATATTCTATATATGTAGAGACCAAATTTAATCACCCCAAATAACATCTAAAATGAGTGGCAGTGATATTAACAATAAACTAAATAAATTGTATTATGATATTTTTATTTTCCATTGGATATAATTTCATATTGTAACGAAATCGCAATATAATATATTAATAGCCTGTATGATTGTGAAATTTATGAATGTAAGGAAATAAATAATTGGAGTTGTTTTCTTGAATTTCTAAAGGTTCTTTATAGATTTTGAAAGTAATAGATTTTTATAAATTAAGCGGTATTTTCCAGAGTGTCATGATTTTTTTTTCTAAAACTATGATAAGTGAAAATATGTAGGTACTTAATTATTTCAAGAAAAACTTTTTAATTTTACAATTTTAGCGCGGCACAAAATCCTTATCAGTTGTAAAGTGTGTCGTTAGGTAACTCAAGAAAACTGAAAAATACTGAATTAATATAAAATTGAGTTGAATTCACCCGGTGAACCTTTCTGATCTGATCAATGCGAAGAAGTCATCGATAAGTATGTCATTCTTAAAGAGAGATTAAAAAAGTTTGATGAATATTATTGAAATAGATTTAAGTTGTATTTTTTAATTGGATTTCAGTGAAATCGATACTACAGTAACCTACTCAATATATGAATTGCACCATAATGAACACATTATCATAAGAAAAAACAAATGATCCACCTAGGATACTGTGAGACAAAATGTTCTGCCGCTTTTGGATTACTGTAATTTTTTTTTTTTGATGTTTGGCAAATGTTGATTATAATATACAGGATATAGTGACATACCTACATAAATATCAAATGCAGTCCAAGACATATTTTATTAAGTGTTTGATTTAAATAAAAAAGATTGCAAAGAGCAGCAAAAAATATTGTATTAAAACAAAAAATGGACAAAGAGCAAATATTACTCATATCCAAAAGCGACAGCACATAATCATGCAGTTAGATGTATTATTAAACCTTATAACTACGGCAAACATTAAAAATAATTATTATTGAAAATATACTGATATAAAGATAACCACAGCCTAAATTAAAGGAACCAATACCATATTTTAAAAGAAGATTATGGAAAATATTGGCAAAAAGACTGACATTAAAATATATCACACCGGATTGTCGAGACCCGATATATCGATATATAATTATTATTAATGGAAATTTATCATCCAATAAAAGCCTGTTAGTTATTTTTAGTAGGTACTTATAATAAATATAAAAAAATGTAATATCATCTACCTTAATAGAAAAAAACATCCATACTTCAAAAAAAAATTAAAAAAGCGATAAAATCTTTTTACTGAGACATTTATGATACTAAGATAATGAGATGTAACAACAGCGGCACACCGTTTTCTGGCAGCTTATAACAACGATCAATATTTAAGATAGAATAATAATTTTAAAAATGTCAATCCATAAACAAAGAGCAGAGTTGTAATAAATACCAGTGTTGAAGTCTAAGGCAAATTCTTCGAGTTCGTTTCCTTCCACGATCGTGTATATAAGCTTGCGACCTAGTGGAGATGAAGCTTGCATAGGAACACCGAGAGGGCTCTGCAGTTCGACGTTTTCCGGTACACTCATGGAGTAAAATTGCTTGTCAAAGACGGGCATTGACCTATCAACCACTTTGACATTCACTATTGCTTCGCTGTAGCAAGGTGTAGCACCTAAAATTAATTAATTAAGTTACTATTTATGTACTTGGTAGAGAAACATTATAATAAAATATTAAGACTTGATAATAGTGTAACAACTGAAATACCTATCTATTTATATTATGATTTTGTACAATATTATTATTTAATTTAATACAACAAAACTTCTTTACCACTATGTATAAGCATGGAATGTATCATCAAAAATATAATTTAACAATAAAATAAAATCACAATAGTAATTAATACACACTGCATACTTGATCCATCCATGCTACTTTATTATTTTAAATAATGGTAACATCTTAGAATTTTACAAGTGACAGGTCATTCTAAAAGAAATTATGCTATTACAAAAATTTAGATACATGTCTTAAAGAGTTCTATCAATCTTCATTCTTACCTCCGTCATAAGCTCCGATCACCAATTGGTACTCCTTATTATGACCCTCCAGATTTTGTTTGAGCGAAATTTCTCCAGTTTTCCTACACACTTTAAATAGTTCACCGTGGCCGCGTTTCATCTCGTATCGAACCTCTCCGTTTTCCATACTGTCCATATCGATTGCATGGACTTTAGTAATAACCTGACCCTTTTCATCATCGACGGATACGACTGCATAATACGGTAGATTTACAAACATCGGGCAGTAATCGTTGATATCAAGAATGGTGATATTTACAACCACGTGGGCTACTCGCGGAGAATCTCTTTCCCTATCAAAAGTACCAGCGGAACTTTTGGCTTCCACAATTAATAAGTACATATCTTTAACTTCCCTGTCAAATTTTATTCCAGTAGTTTCAATAACGCCAGAACTCAACCCAATCTTAAATAGATCTGTCGGATTTAATATACGGAATTCGACATGTTCATTTAAACTGTCGCCTAAAACGGTTACGACTGCGGCTGTTACACTCTTCGTAGAATTCTCCAAAACGCTTCCCTCGTAATGCGATTTCTGGAATATCAGTCCGGAACTTTCCGATTTCTCAACTTTAATATTGACTTGAGCTACACTTGAAAATGTACCATCAGAAACTCTAACATAAAGTTTGTGGAAGTGCTTGACTCGTTCTGGGTATAAAATAGTAATCACTCCTTTGATAGGATCAAGGGAGAATATATTGTTACTGTCGCCTTCGATTATGTAATACTTCAGCGTATTGTTTTGGACGGTATCCGGGTCGGTAGCATGAACTGTCACAACAGCAACATTCTTGTATGTCGGAAGTAATAAAGTGATGTTGTACTCCTTTTGGTCGAATTTTGGAGTGCAATCATTGACATCTAATACGTTTATTTGAACTTCTGCTGCGGTCTCTGATGATAGGCGAGGTTTTCCTAAATCAACAACCTGAAAGAAATTTTGTAAACTATATTTTAAAAACACAATCATCCAAATTTCTAATGTAATTGCCTTATATTCAATGAAATGCAATAAAGCATTAATATTAAGTGGAAGTTATCTCAACAGACATCATTACATGGAAAGGTCACATTAAAAAATATCATCTGAATTTATGCCAGTTGCAGAATTGAATGTGGTCGTTTTTCCAATGTGGGTGTATTAATATTGATGCAAACATTACTATTATGTTTAAATGTATGAACTTACCATAACGTGGAAGACAAATAGAGGTATCGTTTCGTGATCGAGATCTCGTCTAGTTTTCACTGCGCCTGTTGTGGAGTCAATGGTGAAGTATTGTCTGGCCAGAGGTTCGACAATTTCGTAGTTTCTCAATGCATTTATTTCCGAGTCCAAGTCTTCGGTGGATATAACGAGAGGCGTGCTGTTGTTCGCCAGAACCAAAGAAGGAACCGGAGCTGATTCCAAGAGACTGCCATAGTAAGTGTTGAAGAGGAAGCGAGGGGCATTGTCATTCTTGTCCAAGACGTGGATGACGACCGAACATTTCGATGTCGCAGCACCCTTTAATGTAATCATCGATTGAAATATAAACAATCAATATTATCAATAAACACAAACGTATTGACTAAATAAAATTAAAACTTAAACACACCTATTTAGGTGAATAATCAACACTACCTATATGTAATGATATATAACCTCTAAGAAACTTTACAGAAAACGATTATTGAGTGATATAGGTAGATAGGCAATTTTATTTTTCATAATTACGTGTACATATTGAAAAAATGTGTCTTATCAGCTAATAGAGATGGGCATATTGTTCTAATTTGACAATAAAATATTATAGTAAATAAATTGACATTAAAACCAACTACATAGTTACGCTTGACGCACAAAACTGTAATTTATAATTAACATTCAATTGCCGACTTATTTTATTCTCGTAATAATTAGACAATTCATACAAGCATTATCTTTAGGAACTTTTAAAGAGCGGGTTGACTCGATTTAATGGGGTCGTCTTAACAAGTTGGTGGATTAACACGATAAAAAGAAAATGAAAAAAATACTTTTCATGCAATATTAAATTTTTTGGCTCTATGAAGAATTATTACTAAGTGATCCACCATTATTATTTTATTTTTCCCGATGACTGATATCGAATAGGTTTAGTTAATTTTCTTACCATATTGGTTGCGGATACTGTCAAATTATAAATGCGTGTTTTCTCGAAGTCCAACGGATATTTGGTGACGATGACTCCGGTGGACGGATTTATGGCAAACATATTGTTTTCGTCTCCGTCCACAATCTCAAACAGCAGTGAAGATGTACTCCTGGCTTCCAGATGCTCCACATAAGTACCGGGCGGTTCATTTTCATATATCTCGGCGATCAGTTCATGTTTCAGGAACCTAAAATAATTAAAAATCTATGGTCAGAATGAAAGTTAAATGCATCTAATTACTCTTAAGTTTTATCGATTAGGTAAAAGATACATGTTTTGCAATCATCTGTTTATAATACGTGTCCTTTCTTCCATCCTATTCCTATCACCATAACGGATTGAATGAATGGTTTACAACCAATTCTCGTCAACTTTATTTAAAGATTGTGTGTAAAAATCTTCAGATGTTGAGATAATAAAATTGATAACAAAACCTTTGTTATAAAATATAAATTAAGTTCAATCCATACCTGGGACGAGCATTATCGGCCATCGTGATCATGATATGTACCGGAATGGAAGTTGATGATGGGTGGGGCCCAGGATTTGAGGCTTTCACTTGCAGAATATACTCTGATGCACTGTTCAAGTCCAGTTCTCTAGATACTGTGATGTCTCCCATTTCAGGATCAATAGAAAACATATTTCCAATGTTTCCTAAAAGAAGTTTTATGTCAATCTAATTAGTATTTTAGATTTTTTAGAGTAACATTATGTGAGAATACCTATTTGATAGTTAGGTATTTTGTCACAAGAATTCTAAAAAAATTTAAACAATACTTAATGGTCATTCGGTAATTTTTTATAGATCTATAGATCTATCAATAAGAATGGTTTTGTCAGTTCTGAAGTGTCATAGGATCCACTCAATTGATAAAGTCAATCGACTTCCGAGGTGAATACGAAAAGTATTGTAAATGAATTATGAACATAATAGTGACTGTACACGTGCATGGATTTACTCGCAGCAATAGTGCGTATTTTAAACTATTGTGACGACTGTTTACACGTAAAAGTGCTGACTGTCGCCAATCTCATTCTTCAAGAGTAAGCGAGACGCGATGTTATCATTTTATGGTACTATTTGACAGGTAGTGAAAATCGGTTAACCTCAAAACGAGTACAGTTCGTTTTTTTGCCGGCAGGTTCGCCACTATCATTCTACTACGCAGACACAGATCGAAAAAATCCCTACTGTTGCATGAAAATTCAGAAACTTCAAAACTTTTTTGATTCATACATGCAAGCTTGCAACTGTAGGATAATACATGTTTACCCTTACATTTTCTTGTTATGGCCGCGATAATACTTGCTGTCAACAGTAAATCCATGCATATGTAAACGGAGTACAACACATAGTCAAGTAAGCCATTAAATTAACAATTAATAGTAAAAGAAAATTTAATGTCCGCTACTGATATATTTACAAAGGAGAAACTGAAAATGAATTCCCCAAAAGTAATGTGACTGAAATGTTTATAATCTACCCGTTTCAGCAGTAATAAAAACAATCTGCATTGAAAGAACTTTTTGCGTGTTAGTACGAGTCCTTGTCATTGACATTTTATCACAATATGTACTAGTGTAATGAATGCATAATATTTGACATAGTTACCACTTGTGATTGAATAAGATATGATGGCGTTTTCTCCTTTGTCTTTGTCGCTGGCGAGCACTCTCACCACCGACGTACCGATGGGTGAAGTCTCAAAAACTTTTCCTTGGAATATTTTAGCGCTGAACTCGGGCGGGTGGTCGTTATGGTCGAAGACTCGAACCAATACGCGAGCATAGCTGCGTTTGGGTTTTATGGCCTGGTCACGCACCATCACCGTCAGAAGATGCTCCTCCATGATCTCCCTGAAACAGAAGTTAATCAGTTACATTTTTAAGCTATTAAAAGATTTTAAATATTATTTGCTCAATAATTTGTGCAAATCATGCATTTATGCATGGAAACTCGACTGCAGTTGAAAAATTAAGTTATATTTGAATTACAGCATATTTTTTGAATAAGCTTGTTAATCAATGATAAGTATGAGGTAGGGGTTTTCCGTAATACAGTGTTACATCTGTGCTGTTGTGCCAACCACGATCTGTAAATATTTGGTACTAAGCCAATCAACGCATTTATTCTATATATAAGGCTGCTATCGGTGGCTATCGAGGATAGTTTATATTTATGTATTGAGGTATTACAATTATTACAATAAGTTAGTTGTAATTGTTCCAATAAGTGCTATGTTTTAACAGCACCTCTCTTGTCTGTGTTAATTTTTAGAGCTAGATAGACAGTTTTGACAGTTTAAAAAACTAACTTATTGTAACAATCATAATAGGTACTTCAATACATAAATCTGATAAACTACTCTTGATAGCCGCCTTACGTATAGAATAGATGCGCTGGTGATATTGATTGTTGGCCTTATCCCAGAGTGGTCCTAAATTTTGTGTGTTGTTAACACTTTAGGACCTAAAGTGTTAACAACACACAAAATTTAGGTACTTAATTCAAAGCATTCTATAAGTGACATGTAAGTATTAATATAAATGCATGGTCATTCAAATATTTCTTATTTAACTTAAAGGTCTCATAGGAAAATGGTATTAATTTTCTTTTTGGTATTAAGTCTCTTGATCTGTTAATGTAATACACAGTCAAATTATACATTATAAAATCAATCATTAATTTATAAGAAGTAGATGAATGTAAAATCTAGGTGTACTGAAGTATGCAACTGTTTCTTTCTTGATCATAATCACCCATGAATTATCAGTTTGAATCGAAACGAACACTGTACAAAATCTGTAAGCTGACCTGTCAAGTGATTCCTTGATGGTAATCTCTCCAGTCAAAGAATCGACTCTGAAGAGATGCATGGAGATAGGATTGCGAGCGTTCAGCAGACTGTAGAGGAGATTATCTCGGCCGGTGGCCGTCAGATGAAGGATTGAGTCTCCGCCGGACAGGCTCTCCGACACGTTGACGAGATAAAACGACTGGCCAAATTCGGGCCCCAGTTCATTCACATCGTTGATAACTGTGATGTTGAGCTGAAAGAAAAATATTTTTACTTTATGATGATGTTAGTGTTTATCATATTTACAATGATGTTAAAATATCGCTACCTATTGAGCGATTTCTTAACATTTTCCTTGACTCATGTTATTACATCAGTAAGTAATAAAATTACAATGTAAAAAAATTGCGGCACTATGAAATTATTGGGTCTGTAATCGCAACTAATTTTTGTATGAATATCGGTGACTGAAACCACTCTTCAGAAAATAAGAAAGATCAGTTTATATTTATACAAATATGATAATATTTAACATAAACTGAAAATATTTAGCACACTATCTATTATTGTTAACCTCAGTCTATCAGGCATATTTCACTACTGTTATCAATGACATTAATATGTACGAAGCATCTGGAAAAAAAATGACACTCACTTTTTCTGTTCTGTTCTAATCTGTTCTAACGCCATTACAATTAAGGTGATATTGCTATAAATTCCCGATGCGTGATATCGGATAATGGAAATTGCGTGACGTCTACACCTATACATGTGCGAATGTCGCTATGCGCGAATTTACTTGCTAGCTACTGTATTGAGTGCGTTGTCCATTAATAATGTCATTGACTGTTATTGACTGTCGGTACTTGATGGAAATTAAAATTATATTCAAATTCAAATATGAAAGTAAATAGGTAGGTAAAACACTCAAAAAACCATTTGCAAACATGAAAAGACAATAATAATTTTGCAGTTCTCACACCGCACATTTAATATGAAGACACAAGTGGATGAAGGAGTTATGTTACAAAATCAAAGTTTTGAGTAAATTGAGGTCAAAGTTTTTGTGATGTATTTTTTTCAATTGAGGATATTTTAACTGGTGATTTGATGTATTCAAGTGGTAACTAAGGATCACACAATTTTACTAACGTCAGAAATAGTTTGTTAAAATCTTCAAATGTGTAATTTATTTATAAAAATGTGTACATGACACCTACATCCACTAGAGAAAATAACAAAATGTTACTAAAACTAAAAAAAATAAAGTAACATAGTCCCTTCATCCCTTGCCGTAATGCCAGAATCAATGATTATTTTAAGATGTTTGATACATCCATATGAAAGATGGGTACATAACATCTTCATCCACGCAATAAAAAGACTTTGTCATAAAATGTAACATAACACCTTCATCCACTTGTGTCTTCATATGTATTTACTCTGGTGGAAGAACCTCGTAAAAAAATCTGTTAAAATAACTGTCACCTAATGATTTGTAATGAAAGGATGATTACATACCTGTGTATAAATTTTGTGAACTCCATCGGTTACGCTGATGTTGAGGGTATAGTTGCTTTGGGTTTCCCACATTAATTTCTTAGCCAGAAGAACGTTCCCGTTTTCTCTTCCGATAAAGAAGTCATTTTTATCATCGCCACCTTTATATCAAATAAAAAGAATTAAAGCTTGGCGTAAACGCACCAGAGTTGTCCAAATAAAATACAACATAGTGTCTACTGAACTATAAACATCACAAGTGGCATTACATATTTTAGATACAACATGGACATATTATAATGCAAAACTTTGTTGTTTTCTATTTCTTCAATTATTATAATACACATTGCTTTTGCTCAGTACACTCGGCACAAGTGTTTGTATTTACTTGACATTTTTAGTAAATAATTCATGAAGTTAACATAATAAATGTACTTACTATTTAGAAACACTACTATTTAGTAAACACTATTTAAAAAATAGTGTTTACTGTTATTTATATTTTTAAGCAAAAGATTAATGCTTCTCTGAAAATGTGTCTCATGCCGCAACCATATACGCAACTCAGTCTGCTGCCAAAAAATATAGAGATGGGCCAGCAATTATGATTATCTCTCATCGATAGATGTGAGACTGGTGATAACAAATCTTTTATTGTGTGTAAATAAATAAATACATGAATGATAAAACTCACCGACAATATCATACCATAACGTGTCATTATCTTCGTCAGTGGCTTGGATTAGGGTAACGAGAAAGCCGACTTTATCTGACTCTGTAACTTTGATGGACTGCATTGTGCTTTTTACTTTCGGCGGATGTAGGGAAGTTTCGGGGATGGCAACCATTGCTATGCTGACGCGAATTGTTTGCGCTTTTGGTGGGATGCCATTGTCCAATGCTCGGATCTGTAAAAGAATTTCAACCGTTAGTACTGAAATCACTACAATAAGTATCTTATGTAGTTAATATGTCAATAAATTTGCCTATGTTTACTAACAAGGCCGTATCAATTACATAATTATGTAAATATCAAGCAGTGAGCAGAAAAATTTAACCAAAGAAGGTTTGTGACAGTGGTTAAGGGTGACGTTTGGAAACGTAGGCTGTGGAGATCTGAGAAAAAGAGCGTACTTGTAAGGTATACTTAGGGGAAATAAGAAGATAATATGATATTACTACTAATGAATAGGTACACACTAATTCAATGAAACTTTAAAAACTCACTGACAACATAAAATTAAGCATTGAGTTTAAATTATGTATTTTTCAAAACATTTATACACATCAAAAATCATTAGATACAATTCCTTTTTATTTTTTAAAAAACAATCTGTAGTATTTATTAATATGCGATTAAACGCCATAGAAATATTTTTTTTAAATTACCTAATTATTAATTATTTTGGACAAGGTGCAGTCATGACAACAATATTATGCGCAAAGGTTTTAGGCTCTGCGACCAGAGCCTACCCTATTTCATTGACTGAGATTACGTGATGTAAAGTCCATACAAAAAAATATCACAATTCCTTGACATTCCAATATTTATTTAGGTTAAGAAGATGTGGTATATTTTTTTAAACTTTTGCAGATTGTTTTCTAATCTGCAGTTATTCCAACATAATAACATCTGTCTTTGGTAAATTAAATTATTTTTATAGAAGTGATTAGGTACCTACTTATATAAATATGTCAATATGCAATAAAAAAATATTTTTATTAAGAAGGTAGGCTTTAAATAATCGCCTAGTATGGAGTCTTCACCACTGGTTTGTGAAATAATGTGAGTACTCTAGAAAAGTGTTATTATTACACTGTTTTTACGTCTTATTTATATAACTCAGTTTATTCAAATTATAAAATTCTCATGGCACACTAAAAAGTCAAGAAATAATTGTCTCATTTTCAAAAAAAAAATTACCACCATTTTTAATTTTTTGCAGGTCTTTTGTAATAATAAGTATCCACTTAAATAATTTTGTCCAAAATCTAAATCCTTTTTAGCTTTCCTGCCAGATAATATATTTCCATCCGGGTAATTATCCGCAGAAAAGAATTTATGTCTAGAAGGAAGACGATAGTTTTTTATTAGGCTCTCCTCCATAGAAACTTTTTAAACAGTTTTCACCCCAAAAAAAATCACGCTCATAATTTGAGTCCAAACTTGTGGCAAATGGGTTGATAATCTCTATATCATGGTTTCCCACCAGTGGGTCGCGAGCGAATATTGAGTGGGCTCTCGCCACTGTATACACGAATTAAAAAAAAATAGTAAGTCTTTCATTCATATTGGTAACACTATTTTTTTTATTTCAATTAGAACAAATAAGACAGCAATAAGTAGTTCCACGACTCGCCACTAGGGAATCTGAGCATTACCAATATTTATGCCCTCTTTTCTCTAAGACAGCTAAGAGGTGGGTCCCAAGATTGGAAATTTTTGTTAGATGGGTCGGAGCCCAGTCAACTTTGGGAACCACTGCTCTATATAATTATTGTAAATATTATTTTAATTGAACCTTAGTACATTACCTATATTGAGCTATATTTTAAATTGTATAGGTACTACTTTTACTTATATATTATTCTGTTTTCATTTGTTTACAAAATCTTAATTAAATAACACCTAGTGTTAAAATATTCTGTTTCACTTACGTTAAGTTCATAAAAACTGCCCGGTTCAGGTTCAGAATTGCATACGACGACTCCAGTTCGAGGGTTTATGTGGAATTTGGCTTTCCCTTTACCCGACTTGATGCTGTACGTGATGTTTCCATTTTCTCCTTCATCCTCGTCATTGGCAAGCATCTGTGATAAAAGGGCAACATCACATGAGTACATAATATTACAAGTATATTAAAATACTACACAATTTCTGTCTGAAAACAGTTTACGACAGTTAGGCGTAGAGAGTTCTAGCGAAGGGTTTTTTAATCCGGACCAGCCACCAACATACTTCACTTGAAACTGACATAATTACTAAAAAATATTTGTTTACAACAATTATAGCGATTTACCAAGTAATTTAGGGTAATTTCATCAATAATATTAATATAAATTGTTAAAAATTTTCTAGAAAAGAAAATATTTATGTTAAAAAATATTATACCTACGCAACCCAGTCTTCTAGCTAAATATGAATAACTTTATTATTGCACAAAATACTACTTCATAGTAATTATTATTAATACACCTATGCATACACACCAAGTCTAAATAAAATTAAGTAAATATTTTTTTTAAACATTTGATAATAACTGAAAAGCAGTGGCGGGGGTTGGAGGTAGGTTATTAAGAACTGACATAAATACTCAACACACTAAACTTTGTCAGTCATACTTAATAGTTTTCATTGAACTAATAATACAAATTGCAGATGGTGGTGGTTAGTTTTTAAAAATGAATTAAACCCTGCCTAAACCAAACCATAATAATTTAGGTATGATATGGGTGATCTGAGAAAAATAGTGCGCACTTTTT
This sequence comes from Rhyacophila brunnea, assembly GCF_057557595.1. NCBI lineage: Eukaryota > Metazoa > Arthropoda > Insecta > Trichoptera > Rhyacophilidae > Rhyacophila > Rhyacophila brunnea. Next base: position 30,314,298 of record NW_028233350.1, read on the forward strand.
CAGTCATACTTATTTCAATATAGTACAGATGGTATTCTTTTATCTACAAAATAATTAATATGTATGTATGTATATCGTGGGTATGGACCTAATAGGTTGAGCAAGTGGCTGACATCCATTTCTCGTAAAAAACAAAATCTGTTAATACAAACCTCTACCCTGTGGAGGCCCATATGATCATATTAGGATCGGACATGGTTTAAAAAAAAATGTATGTATATGAAATAATGTACCTACGTATATGATTTATTGGCATAATTTTAGATATTTTATAGAGACAAATATTTTTTTTTATGGCATGGTTAACGCAGGGTTTAATTTTAAAAAGTAACCAACACTGTCTGCATTTTGTGGTCTTAGTTCAATGAAAACAAATACGTATGACTGACAAAGTTTAGTGTGCACTACTTACGTTAGTTCTTAAAAGCCTACCTCCACCCTTCACCATTGCTGAAAACAGTAATATTATTAAAAAATAATAATAATACAATAACGAGACTATAAATTTGAATTTATGGAACTTATAATTTTCTGAAACTTTATAATAAGATTTTTATTTTAACGAATATTTTTGTTTACTTTCATAAGTCGGTGTGTTCTTTTCGTGTTTTTTTTCCTATAACTAATAAGTATTATAAATTAATTATAACTGGAATAACCGTTTACGTATGCGAAAAGTATAAGTTGCTCGGAAATACACTAACTGTACCTAATATTAATTTATACTCCAGACGGAAAACAAACTTACATAGATACTTAAATTAGATTATAAAGTTCTCCGGAAATATAAACATAGGCACGAGAAAATGTACATAAAAATAATAAACAGTAAAAAAAGAAATGCGAAGTTAATAAACAAGTGAAACTAATTAATAATTCTGCGAAAATGTTTTTACTGTTTTTACTTTAATAAGAAAAATAATTAAGTGTACGTTGTGGATAACCAAAATGTTTTTTTTTGCATTTACATATAACTTTATACAGACAAAAATATTACAATTTATGAAAAATAGAATGAGTTTAGATTAAAATTATACTATCGGCATAGTGTATCGAAATAGGTCAATACTATAATACCTATAATCGAAGCTAAAAAGATTATTTTTTACGTTAAATAATATACCTTAGCGATAACGCCATACTGGATACAATAATCATACACAAATATATATTTACTTATTGCTTATGTGAAAAAGAAAAAAATAAAGAAAAGGTTTCCCTTTAATATTAAATATTTGCGTAAATAATAATAATTACCAAAACCTGTAGAGCTAAATCGATTTATTGTTATCATCGATAGATTGTGAATGCTGCATGCTTGTTGTGATAATTTAGACAAATGCAATTGTTAAAATGTGCATAAACATTAAATTAATGTGTCACATAAGCTGATGAAATTGAAAGCCAGCGTAAGAAACATTTATGAAAGAATCCACAACAGAGAAAATGATAAGAAAATTTTGTGAAAATTCTTAGGTCTAGACATTTCTTAAAAATAAATATTAAGCTGGAAAAAAACATTTAAAAATAAATAATAAAGAACATTAAAAGTTATTTTTTTTTAAATCAGAATTTACTTAATAAAAAAATGATAATATAAATTATATTAAATTCTAAAGGTTGTTTTATAAGTCGATAGCTATTTAGGTTGTAAAACCATTAGCTGTTGACTTAAAAATAATCTGTAGAATTTATTATACTTAATGAAAAGTTACTTTAAATCAATCTTAATATCTTTTGGTAAATATATGGAAATTATGACACGTAATACTTGTATGAAAGATTCTCAATTTAATATAATAATCATGGTAGCGATTGGAAGCTGCAATTATTTGAAGAATGGCAATGTGACACGAAAATTATTCAGAGCAATTATTATAATATTCACTTATACTTATATAATTTATTAACCAATTATTATTAAGAATATGACGTATATATATGTAACGGTTAAGGTTTGGATACATTTTTTTTCCATGTATACGATTCCCAAATCAATGAAAAATTACAAAAGCCAATTAAACATTAATACAAGAACAAGCCCAAGATTAACCATTTAATTATGCTAAATAATGTTTTTGTATATAAATTAATACTAATATCATTAAGACGGTATAAAAATAATCAATTAAAAGTAATTAAATTAATTATTAATGACTACTTACGCAGGTACTCAAATAGTGTTAAATTAGCATCGGTTATCATTATACGGTTAAATTACACGACCAGTATCGAATAACGCGACTAAACTTTCTAGAGACAACAATATGATCAAATATTATCATTATTTCTAATTAAAACCGTCCGAATTAGTTTCATATAAATTTAGTGAAAAGAATAAATTCCAATATAAATTTCAAAGATTATTTTAATTAATATCTGCAGTGACTGACTATCGCTTATCACGTCACAAGAATGCTATTTGATGAAATCGCTATTCTCTCTAACGGTGTTCAATGTGACGCAACAGATAGTCATCCGATTTAAGTTGATATTAACTAAAGATATCCACGATTCAGCAGTGAGTAGAGCAATATTTAAACTATATTTACAATACCATGCAGAACACCGGAGTTCCGTAAAATATTTGCAAAACTCGTTTTTGGAAGAAGAAGAAAATGTACGTTCATTAAATCTTTGCATTTATTTGTAAGTACTAAGGTTTGAAAGGAGTAATATTCAGAGAGTAGAGCTCCGTACGTATCATAAGTTTGAACACCAGTCTAATAGATGGTTTAATAATTGCCACATATTATGTCAAGACTAACCGCGTAATTTTGTCATAAGTAGATAGAAAAAACCGATACTGAAGTGTATACATTGTAGGTTAAAATATATTTAAATTTAATGTATTACAGTAACCAAGATTTGGAAAAAAATAGTAGGTACGTGGTTTATCTAGGGCTAGAGCTTGTGGATACATATTACAGATATATGATAACAATGGTGGTGAAGATGTTATGTGAATCCCATTATATGGTATGTTATCTGATGGTATTGATGGCTTTGTTTCATGCACGTGCACCGGTCATGCTGCGACCTTACCCTAAACAAAGAGAATCCTTTCGGTTCTCCGCTGTACGTTTCCCAGGGCGCCGACTCGTCCGAAAGGCTGTCTCCAGAACCTTCCGCCTCCAAGTCGGGAGAGTGCTCGACCAACGAGTTCTGGCATTACCAATCAAAATTACACAACCAAAATCAAGCCAAACTCAATGCAAAGCACAAAAAAAATGTTTTGTTTTAGTAATGTAGGTGGGTAACACTGAAAAGACAGTGACTGGGTGATTCAATACTTGCACATATGTCAGTGCTAAATTCGAAACAACTTCATCACATCGATAAAATGGATTTTTGCACAAAGATGTTGAATCTTCTTCCAGATGAAACCTTAAAAAAATAATAAAATACTTATTACGCGAATAAGAGATCACAGATGTCCCTTTTTGGCTTCACTTTCATACTTTTAGACTCCATCTGTATACTAGAAGAATTTCACTCAATATCTTTGGTCTTTTGGGAGTACCAAATAAAACACGCTGAGGTATATTTATTAAATAAGAGGTACCAGTATGTTATATCGTATTATGTATTCCATGCATGATCTACAAAAGTGACAAATACCTTGACTGGTAAATAAATAATTGAATTATCCGAATTCATTCAAACAGTACACATTGGTTATTATTATTCATTTATACCGATTAAACTTATGTCACAGGGACCCAGCGACATTTATTGCAATAAAATAGGGTTCGATTAAGCGTATGAGATTATTTGTCGAATAATCAATGCATTGCATTGAATGAAAATGTTCAAAAATTTATATACGAAAAATAATCTGATCATACTAGGTACGTGTTTGTCGTGCTTTACTGTGTTATACCAACACAGTAACTCAGTATCCAAGTGTTCAGTATTACTCTTCCCGTTTAGTCACCACTATTATATTGCAGGGAAAATTAGCAGGACATTTGTCAAGGATACATATAATATATCTTTTAGTTGTGTGTTGTCAAATAAGCATTCCCTAGCACTACCCGTTTTCAGCTAAATTAGGTAAACCATTTGACATTGATTTTATCTTATCACAGTAATAAAGATTTGCTTCAATTAAATGTATGTCGAACTAAATACGTAAAGACCTAATTACTTATTCATCGTAAATTTCACGGCGTAAGATACTGACTTCGCATCCGGGGGCTCCGGGTTCAATTCCCAGTGAGGTCACAATACATTTACGTGATTTCACTTTTACTACTCCTATACTGTTTCACTACACTGTCATTGGACCGCATGGCCTGTTATATTAAAAAAATAATAAGAATGTATGCTATCCTCTTAAAATAAATAATTAACTTTAGATTTTAGGTATCGAGTGATTATATTTTAAATATACGAATATTCATTTTTTCAGAAAATAAATACATTAATAAGATGGTAGAATAAGACATAATGTAACTTTTTTTTAAGAATTATTTATTAACAACCATGTCCTTGATTTTTCGTACAAGGTGGTTGTTAGTAATTTTGAACAATCACAAACACCCAGGCTTTGAGAAAAACACATAAATATTGTGTGTCCTCACCGGGAATCGAACCCAGGAACTCTCGGGTGGAAGGCAAGCGCCTTACGCAATGCACCACGAGAGCCGCCTCAATCATATCATTATTATAGTATATATATATGACCAGGTATATAATATATTATTATAATCTAACATTGTATTAATATAAATAAAACACAGTGTATTGTACAGTACATACTTCAGATAATTTAATTATATTCAGGACCGGTATCGTCTGCTTAGGGAGACATTGCCAATAGCTATTAATTATATGAATATATCTGTTTTTTTAAATCTTGACAGTGTACTACTTATTAATATTTTTGGTAAGCAGTTAGGTCTTGTAAAAACGCACACAACAAACAATTTCCCAACCTAACGTCACCATTACTACGAACATGTGGGTTATAGCTATACATTTTATGAGGACAGTATAGTAAATGTAGATAGTTAAAGTCGTAATATAATATATCATATAGCTAACAGTAATAATCACAGCGTTTGTATATATTGATTTAAAGAAAACCTAGTAAAAGGACTACGATTTTTTAGGAAAATTAATAAACCACAATATAGAGAAAATTAATAAATTTTAGTAATATTTGTGAAAACGAAATCGAGTCGATTAAACGCATGGCCGTTCAAACAAAGTAATGACAAAAGTTTTTGAAAGCTTTAGGCAATAATCCGATAGAATTATAACATAAAATATTATTTTATGATACAATCCTTATGAAAAGAAAAAAAAATATGTAATGGAAACTCTTGCTAATATCAAATATTGTGTAGTATTTATAACCATGCGTTTAAATGTTTCTCAAGTGGACCATTATGGTTTTAATTTTTTAGTAATACCAGAACATATTAATACACTAAAAACGTTATCATTCAAACTGCCATTAATTATGTGCTTAATAAAATTAGACATTAGGAAGCATCTTAAAATTTTATTGGCCGCCATTAATAAAAAATGACAGGGCCACATTGCCTCGCTGAATAATTTCGCATCTTGAATAATGGATCCCAGACTTTTAAGATGTAAATGTGCACAGTAATTGTATGACAATTCGAAAGTTTTTTTTTTGTTAGTTCGTATCATAAATCAGAACATAATATGTTGTATTAGATATGTGTCGAAAAATAACATTACAAACGAGTGACAAAATTAATGTGTTTTTATTAAATTCATATACAAAACAGATTTGGGGGTAGGTATTTGGGTTTAGGCAACAAAATGATCACACCTTATTAATAACAAACTACAAAATACTTACTTACTAAAAATAATGTTCATGATTATAAGCTGAGCAGGAATTTTGTTTATTCTATTAGTCGAATATTATAAATGTATTTCGATATTCATTCTCTCTCTCAATCTCTCTGTTTCTATAAAGGGTTGTCCATAAATGACGTTACAATATTTCCTATATTTTAACCATCCCAATCGTTACACTATGTCACAAAGTCTTCTACTAAATATTGGTCACGCGTTTCGAAAATCCTCATTTCTCGAAAAAATATAAATGACAATCTCGAGATTTCAAGAAATTGTTACTAGTTTGGCCTGAAATGTAAACTCTCAAACTCATTGGGCACCAAAATCACGTACCGGAAGTTTTTTTTTTAATTCGACTGTGATTTTTTTGTAAGCTAAAACAAGGGTCCCGAATTTGATCTCAAACAGATTCAGCCGGAAATAATTTAAGCTCTCAAAAATAACATCACGAGAAATTATTAAAACCATCTCGAATTTTCGAGAAAAAATATTCTTGACTGGGAAACACCTCAAATCTCGAGAAATGAATAAGTCGAGAAATCGCAAGCATTAACCAAGATTAAGTTAACGGTAGGATTATCATACTTCTCTCTTATAGACAACACGAGCGAACGAACGTCTTTCATTCACCTTGAGTAACTTGACGTGTCACCCTCGAAATCCATTAACCGTGTGTCGCGATTCGACAAGCGTCTGCAATCCTAATGAGGGCCGTTAAGGTTAGCGTAGGTCAAAATGGAGCTTTTTTGGTATTTTCAGAGCATAACCCTGGACATTCCTTAAACGTTGTAGATAATCTAATAATTTTGAAGCCTTATTATCCTTCATATTTATTTTAAGCAGTTGATGACTGCACAAAGTATTTGTATTACATAAAATAGTATTCTTTTAAACCTCTCGCTCTAATGTTTTAGAATATAGTCATATTTCAGTACATAAATGTGCAGTGGTGTTAAGATTTTTTACATTTATTATTTTTAAACGCATTTATAAAACCATCAGTATAATTTATATCGACATTATTATAGTGAAATATTTACGATAAAAAAATATATTGATAATCTCTGTGATCCCAAATTTGACAAAAATTAGGCATTTTATTATTCAAAAAATGGGCAAGATTAACACATTTGAAGATAATTCTAAAGATACTAATTATAAGCTATGTCTTTGACCATTCAAATATGATAAACATCCTACGAATAATGATTGCGTTATAATAATTATTGACCTAAGAATAGGGTAGTATTTTTTTGAAACACGCCATTTCTATTGGTATTTCCCAGTGGTTAAGCTATAACATACGGCCGTATTCATAAATTGACAAAGGCTAAGTGAAGTAGGAAGTAAGATGATGGTAACGCACGTGTTTGAACATGTACCGTTTTAAAAAAAAAATCGGTTAGGTTAACTTCCCCCCTTAAGCAGTCGCATTGTACTTCTGGGAAAACTTGAATTATATTTTATGTTTCTAAATCGTTAGCATGACACAACTGGCAGGCTGTAGCATGCGACCAACATGTGGCACGCGGGCAGGGAAATTAAAATGGCAAAGTTACTGACAACATAAAATCGCACGTCAAGCTTAGTGGCGAATTCTAAACTATAGTTTTGAAAGTTTCATATCGCCGAGGCGGTATGTACCGACTTTGGTTTTAGTTCGTCGCATGTCGTCCGGAGTTCGGTTTTCATAAACTGCCGCGCGACGGCGCTGCGGAAGTTTTCGTATCGGCGAATAAAAACGTCAAAACTTCGCGCGGGAACACTGAGAACGAAGAATTATTATTACAGAAAAAAAGTTTGAATTTAGAATTTATAACGCTAGCAACAATAATGTTAGCAAACAATTCAAAAGTTTATAATATATAACGGCACCCTTTCCATTTTAGACATGATATTGCTGTTTTTTTATCGCACCGATACCTAAGTGTGTTTGTTCCAGTGATAATGACGCGATCATAGCCAATACGTGGACTGGAAAATTTTAAACGTAGGTAGGTATTAAGCAAGAAATTAAAAACAATAATTAGTATCCTTTATAACTAGTGTCCAATCTTTCTTTATTTAACTCATTTAGTAGAGTACTTGGCTATTAGATATAATTAACGTGTTATTTAAATGTGGTAATTAAAAAGTGAGCAGTGATTGTGTTAGAACATATAGATTGAATTAGAATAAAATTGTAAAGTAGAATTTGGTGTATTCAATTCCTACTAGGGATTGCAAAACAGGTATTTAAAAACCGGTATCCCAGTATTTTTCGATACACCGGTTTTAAAAATCAGACAATATCAAGGCCTGAACAAAATTGACCAACAAGTGCAAGTGAGTAAGCATTCGGCACGATTATATCTCTGCTCTATGCATTCGTTAGAGTAATTTCTACGCCTGAATTAAATATTTTTTGAAAACGTCGCCGGTAAATATGGATTTGACTATGAAAACTGCGAGCACGTGTTACTGAAATTTATTTATTTCGTGTTAAATAATATAAAGTTAGTGGTAATTATTTTTAGTTATTTTTGTAGAATATATGGTTAACTATGTTGTGTTTAAATTTGGTAGCCGTACTGAGAAGCAACACGATGGTATAACGTTTCATAGTTACGTTGATAATAATAAAATCGAGGTTCTACTGTGCGTTATACTCAAGAATCACGGCTACTCTCACGGCTCATTACTCTGAGGGCAATACCGATATATTCGGTATTAACAGTGGAAATAAAATCTATTAATCACCATAAAATGCTGCATAGGACAGTATTTTTTGTCGGGATACTACCGTTAACCTTCATCGTCCTTGGTGACTAGCAATGACACATGCCATAAAATATTAATATTTTAAAGAGATTTTTACAAATTATATTATTAATTATATTATTTCACGAATAACGGTTTTTGTATTTTCATCCGGTATATTAGGTGCATGCCAAAATCTTGTACATAATAATATTATTATCAGAATACCAATACCTACATAAAGAGTGAAATGGTGTGAAGACGTGGCTGAAGGCAGACGCATCAGATGTGTCATCTAAAAAGGTTGAATATCACTATTTTGTAGAAGCTTAAGTTACTATCTTCATAATATCTTTGTCCGTGTATTATTACAGCGCCGATAAAAACTGTTTTCAGCGAAGAAGCATAGCCGAGCATACGAAAGTGGTCTAATGTCAAATTAAAATCACGTTTTATGGGCGAGTCCGTACGGAGGGTTTAAATCCTCGAAAACAATAATTATTGGAACATAAACATTGATAGCGTGGGAGGGGAGGCTATCGGAAACATGTTACGTTTTCAGTATTCATTCCGAGGGATGTTTTCTATCGAGAATCTCGACAGATTAGAAAAGGGATAATCGATCGAACGGAAAGCAGTCGGGAAGTGCGATATTAGCTGGCTGTACCTACAACATGTAACTAATTATTATTCAAATATTCAAATTAAATATGTATAATAAATAAACTATTTTTTTTATTCAACGAATAATTCACAAGATTTAAGAATGTTATATTCTAAGTATTGAACATACATAATTTTGAAAACACTTCTGAAAAAATGTATTATAACCAATAGAAAAAATCTTTTTGAAAAAAGTAAGCAAGAATCGAGCCTGCATCTCTCCAGGCATCGCGCCCGCCGCGCGTAGACCACTATGCTAAAGCTGTCATACTAATTACGACAAATTTTAACTATTAGTTCTTATAATTTTCTCTGAAGCGCTTCCCAAATTGAGCTACGATTGGCAATCGACTTAAATATTTTAAATCAAAGTAGGTATTACTTTAATTACTAACCGACGTCACGGATTACTCGGAGATATTTTTGTGTTGTAACTTACTTGAACTTGCTAATAATGGAGGTATTTTTTTATTAACTATTTTTTTTATTCAGCGAACAAGACACGTAAATCATTCTACAGTGGGCACCATAGGGATTTCGCGTATGTATTGGAATTGTTTGCTGCAATGCCTGATTTAATGCTAACAGACAATACCACTACATCTGCAAGTCGTTTTTTTCCGTACCCATGGTGCCACGGTAGAATGATTTACCTATAACATTATATAATATACTGAATATATGTAATTTGAAAACATCTCATGCATATACAGCCATCCAGCATCCCAGCAGATACAGGTTCAAGTCCCGGCGGGCGTCGTATTTTTTTCTACAAAAACGATTTTATCTAGTGTGTATATGCACGAGATGTTTTCAAATGATGTATATTATTATGGAGATATCTGTAAATAGTATTTTAATTTTATTGTAATACACAATATGTAATACGAATGTTCTTCTATTTTCAATAAAGATTGTTAAAATCTTCAGTTTTGATTCAGTGAATAAAAAATAATTATTATTACAATTAGTAAGGACTTCAAAATTAAAATTTGAAAAACCTGGCTCAAGTTTACGAATCTATATATGTTGGTAATTTTATTATAATGACTTCAATTTACAAAACATGGTTCCCACCATGGCCCCCACAAGAGGCGGGCTGACAGAGCTCTAGCCTGGAGGGCCGGGTATAGGAAGGGCCCGGCGTGGTGGGTTAACCAGCTAAGAGAGATAAACACAGATCACAAATTTGATTTTTTTAAGAAAAAAAAAAGTCGCCTGCGTCGCTACTTTCTTAAGGAATATTAACATGTTTAAATATTTGGTTTTGCTATGCAATTTGATGATTGATATAATTCATCACAGTGATAGCTAGGGGGCCGCCAAAGATCCTGGCCTTGGGGCCCGCTTAGAGATGGTTGCCACTGTTGATGGAATTTGTAAAAACCTCAGATACGCACCTGAGTACCTAATACGTAAAGCACTAACCCGACGTGTGTTAGACGATTATGATTATAATGCTTTAATGTCGATGACATCAACAAGGGGTGTAATCTAGATTAATTATTTAAAAAATAAAAATATATTTTAAGACCATTGAACAAAATAAATACAATTAGAATTGTTGTACTATATATTCCATTTGAATAACGAATTTAAATTCGAATACCGTGAGTCGCTAACTTAGAACTGTAACAAATGACCATTATCATTGAAAGATAGAATCTGCAAAGCAAGAAGTAGCTGAGAGGTGACAATACGAGCTGATAAATGTCATCAAACGTAGAAAAACTGCATATTTTTGAAACAATTGACTTTTTTGACTTTTGATAGTCCTCGGTTATGGGGCATCTGGGCTAATCCCGCATCCCCTGCATCTGTATTTTTATCTGTAATAGAGGTTGGTAGGAATTAACGTGTGCGATTTTAGTTTTGTTTTTCCCGGTTCTTGAAGAGGACCGAGAGAGGTATATTCCAAATTGCAAGGGTGTTCTTCTATAAGTTAATTTCTCTATCACAGTCTCGAGCCACCCTCTCGACTAGCACCGCACCGAACGCGTCGCCCCCATCGTCGCGACCATCCTGTCGTCCGCGCGAACCCTTAGTGATACATCTGGGTCCTTTGACTTCGCCGCGAGGGTTGGGAGGGTTGATGTAAGTTTCGGAATTTGGGCGTACACCAGTCCATCCAGCTTTTCAAACAATAGTGCAACATAGCTATATAGATTATAGACTATAGAGAAGCCAGTTTTTGTGCCTAAGCAACCTAGAAATTCGGTTCAATGATCAAGATCTTGGAAACACAATAAAACCGACACGGGTGTAGTGGCTGTCATTTGACAGAAGATCAGTTATTTGACAAAAAATCTAAATTTGCTCAACAAAACAATTCAAAAACATAATTTGTTGTTAGGATTAAAAGATTAAAAAATCATTTACAATGAACAAGTCAGTAAAACAACTGAAAATAAATGCGGGTGCGAAATTTTGTGTAAACACTAAAGTATATAAGTACATAATATTACATTTATTTTGTTGGTAAGATATAAGGTAAAAAAGATGTTCAGTGTCAAGTAAACCTTGTGTAATATTCTAGCTTTGTTACGAGAAATTATAATCTGTTTTGGGTTTTGAAAAATGCTAGATTTAACGTCAAATGCCAGATTCGTATTTTGTAAGATAGATGCCTCAAAATGCTAGATCTGGCAAGTTGGCATCGCTGGACAGGAGTAGAAATGAAAAATTTGGTCATTAATCATCGACACAAAACGGCAACGCAAAAAGAAGCGGGGAAAAAATAAAATCAGTCAAGAGAGAAAATCTTTGATTAAATCCAAGAAATGTTTTTTGTCATAAAAATATTGACAAGAGGTATTTAAATCTATTTAATATTCATCTTACGTATCCTTTAATGGTATGGTATACTATTCATCTTCATAACTGTTTCTAGATAATATATCTGTAAAAATAAATAGGATAATAATTTTTGAAAAACGAAGCGAAACGAAAATAATAAGGCAACATTATTTTCCGCGGCAAACTTATTCGAAAAGTCATTAAAACCACAATAAATTATTATGAAGATTGAAAGCCAGTATTAAATTATGATTGACGCGTGCCAATAATTTATAATCAATCACAATTACCGACAAAATTTAATAAACGAGGCTTTTAAGAAAATAATACAAAAAAAAATAGATATAAATTCTTGAAAATAATACGATACCATTATCTTCTGAAAATTACACGAATACAAAATAAAAGAAAAACATGAAAAATTATAATATCAGTCTTCAAGGTGCCTTACGACTGGTGGTTGTAAAACTTTTTTTGTTTCACGGTACCCTTAATGTAATAGAAATGGGGATGGGTGATATTGCTATTGCTATTCACGACACAGGTTCTCAAATCTTCGAATCAAACTACAAACCGCTACCCTTATTTCTGACAGACTGACAGTGTGAAGTGAACTCATATCTGAGTTCGACTCCACGATTATTATCTGGGGTAAGAGAAGAGCAGTATGCAATATGTCACGTTCAGTGATAGATGTCAGACGAATTAAAACGTTTGGAATTGTTATAATACAAAGAGTTAGTAGTAGTTATGGCCTTCAATCTTTGGGTAATTTACTTTTTTTCGAAACTTGAAAAAATTGGGAGGTATTGTCGTTTATTGTAGAAAGCAGGGAACTCAGAAATTATGGGAACTGAAATACCTAACGGGTGTTTAGTAACAGGCAACCGATATCGAGTGTGGAATAATATGGGATAAACTTAAACGTGTCAAGAATACGCTCGTCCTTCGTTCTGACAACTGCTCTCGATTTATATACTGACGCTCATTCAACAGTGGTGTATTTGAAGGTTACATTATTGCGTCGTGAGTCCCAGGTTCGAATCCTGGGTCTGGCAAGTACACTTAATCTGTGTATGAGTCAGAGTATGGACCTAATAGGTTGAGCAAGTGGCTGACATCCATTTCTCGTGAAAATAAAATCTGTTAATACAAACCTCCACTCTGTGGAGGCCCATATTATGATCCTATTAAGATCGGACATGGTCGAAAGAAAGAAAAAAATAGTGTGTGGTTTATTTTCGTAAGACACTCACACATTCAAAACCCTGCGTCAAATTGAGAATAGCCTAATTGAATTCTACTTATTAATCTGTTTTGTGGTACAAAGCGATGTGTGGTTGAAATTGGACGGCTAACATGCACGATAAAAACTGAAATAGTCCCATCTGCATACAATAATTAATTATTCCGTTGCATTTTTTTGAAGATCCTTTCACCGAGTGCGCGCATTTATCAAAATAAAAAAGCACCGCCCCACTTTTAAAACTATACATACGCGGTACATCCAGTTATTAAATTCGCATATCTGAATTTTTAGCACACTATGCCTTCTAATGGCTGGTACGTGTACGTGCCGCTCGTGAATAAAAAGTCATGCGATATGTCGGCCAAAAATTAAACCGCGGATGTAGGTACGAGTAATATGCGAGCAGGTTTTTACAGCTTTTCACGTCGCCGTGCAATCGTCGTGAGATAATAATAATAATATTATTAATATGGCATTTTCAACACGCGAATATTTCAAAATGTTATATTATTATTCCTCGCTCAGATGTTTCGTTTATTAAATACATATTACCATAGCAACAGTGACGTTCCTAGAAAAAATGCCGCCCCTAAGCAGTGCCAAAATGCCGATACATTTTTTTATACAGTATTTTTTATCATCCTTTCATAACTACAATATCTAATGCCGGAGCTCCATTGGCACGCAAGTCAGACGATTTACAGTCTTCGGACTTTTTTTTCTTGTGGAGCACCCCAGATCTGCAGACTTTTTAATCCGCAGACCAGGCTCGTTGGATTTCAAACATGTTTGATATTTTACTCTTCGAGTTGCCAGACTTCGTCCGTCGATCACTATGCAAATTCGATTATTGACATTAATACGTAATCATTCGAACCGAAAAAAATCTGTAGTTGTTTTAAACATTTTCATTGATTCATTTGTTAATTTGCACATTAGAAAATGAGAGATTTACCAATTATTTTTTTATTTGTATTTATGAAATTCATAAAAGAAAACGTAAAACTTGTGTTGTTTTCACTGCTATATTATTTTATACATATAAATAGCACAAAATTATAGGATTATCGGAAGACATTACGATAATCGCAACTTTTGACTTTTGACAGCTCGATTTTTTTATTCGTTCGTTGATCAATACCAGAGCATAGACAAATCGGACGATTTATTGTCCTCTGACTTTTGTCTCGCCAATGGAGCACTGGCATAAAAAATGTGTTTTATGGATACATTACTAACATGATATCAGTGGCGAAGGGTGGAGGTAGACTGTTAAGAACCGCCATAAATATTGCACACTAAACTTTGTCTGTCATACATACTTGTTTTCATTGAAATAAGACTACATTTTACAGATGGTGTTGGTTAGTTTTTAAAAGTCAATTAAACCCTGAGAAAACCAAGCCATAATAGATAATAGTATAAAAATGCTCGTATATCTATAAAATATCTAAAATTATGCAATTAAATCACACATAAATTTGGATATTTTATAGATAGAATAATATTTTTTATCTATTATAGTTTGGTTTAGGCATAGCTTGATGAATTAAAAAAATGAACCAACAATATGTGTCATACGTATTCTTAATCTAACGAAAACAAATAAGTAATAATGAAAAAATGTGCACAATTTTGTCATATCGCCTAAAATATACCAATACCATTATGGTTTGGTTTAGACAGGGTTTAATTGATTTTTAAAACCCAACCAATACCATCTGTAAATTGTAGTCTTATTTCAATAAAAACATATAAATTTGACTGAAAAAGGTTAATGTGCACTATTTATGGCGGATCTTAACAGCCTACCTCCACCCTTCGCCACTGCATGATATATACCACTACATCTAATTTAAATGCCATCTCTGCTTCAATAGACAATATTGCGAGTCTACGGTTTCAGATAGGTACCTAAGTACATTCAAAAATATACTTAACAACTTCCAAAACTCGCGAGTGACTGGCAAACATATTTGGAGAAATTTTAAAATTAGATATGCCCGTGTCATTGCTGTTTACCAAGAACGTGACCTCCAAAGACAGCGTAAGTGTACTAGACATCGCGAACCCGGCAAAAAATCATGCGAACACTTGTATAGTAGGTACATAATTAATATATTTTGTTTCCAACCAATGAGCTGATTTTTTTAATGGAAAGATATTTCCGTTATTACTTATATATCTACCTAATGATTCTCCTCAATTTGCCGCCCTTTGGGTAACTGCCGCCCCCAAGCGACGCTCAATCTGCCTACCCCCACGGGACGTCACTGCATAGCAATAACACGTTTAAGGATGAGTACATCAAAAATTGCGAATGTGCAGTGATATCTATTGACGGAATTACAAAGGAATCATTTGATGTCGCAGTATTATGTAATTAATAGATTGTGTAATAAAATGTTTCGCCGTTATATTCTTCAGATCGTTTTCTATGGCATGGCAGTATGGAAGCTAAACTAGAAGATGTCAGTTGAGGCTTCACAGATGTGAAACTTCCTTGGACTGATAGGGTGACCAACGTTGACGCCCTCAAACGAATAAGAAAATACCGATGGGTTCTGCATAGCATCAAAATAAGAAAACTGAAGTATCTCGGTCACATTGTGAGGGGATAAAAGTACAGCATTCTCCCAACTCCTCACGTAAAACGTCCCTAAGAAAAATGCCGCATTTTTTGACTTATATTTCATTTATTCGGCGTTGTCACTATAGTTTAATGAAATATTTAAAATTATTTGTGGACATAATTAACTATAGTCCGCGTGTGATATTTGGTCGAGCCGAAGGTCGGAGAGGACGAGGAAGTGATCCCTCCAGATGAACGGACCAAATCAAAAATGCAATGGGTTTTTCACTGACATAGACTGTGTAACGCTGGATGGAGTTAAGTAACGAAGAAGGCTGTCACGATGACCAAAGCATCATTAACTTACTATGGTTTAAATTTAACGAATTAATAATTATTATTTTTATTTATTTACCTAGTTTTTTATAGACAAATAATTGAACCTTACTGTTTTAGAGAACCCTAAGTACTGTATAAAAATGTAACGTTTTCTATCTATTTTTCTGCATTACAGTGTCGAAAGTCTTTGTTTGAAAACTGTTTAGCCATATTGATTTGACAATCGATAACAATTTATAGATTTGCTGAGAAAGTGACAGTATCTACACTTGTATACACATACGTAGAGTGTTTTATATATCGTTACAATGGATCAGAAATATCAGTATATATTCTATTACATAGCGTAGTAAATTTATTTTGACCATTCATAAACAATTCCAAAGATTAACTTATGCTCGTTAGTATAATTATGCACAAAATTATTAATGATTATCAAAATTAGTACCTGGAAGTAGGGGGTGTGCTTAGATGACGCTGGAACCTTGACTGGGTAGTACTGCTCGAGGAATTCTGGAGCATGATCATTGACATCGGTCACGTCGATCAGGACCCTAGTCGTGGATGACAGGACCCCATCAGATATCTGTATCTCAAGGGCGTGTTGGGCTTGGGTTTCGCGGTCCAGACGCCGTCCGGAGGTCGTGATGATACCTTGTTGGAAGAAAAAAAACAAATTTGATAACAGTATGATTTTAGGTACCTACATGGTACACCTATCTTGACACTGCGTCCATCGCAACTGGTGCGTTGCCCATCAGGTGGACATTATATATAATTACCATGTTGTTTAAATGTGGTAACTAAATATCAGTGGCGAAGGGTGGAGGTAGGCTGTTAAGATCCGCCATAAATATTGCACAATAAACTTAGTCAGTCATACATACTTGTTTTCATTGAAATAAGACTACATTTTACAGATGGTGTTGGTAGTTTTTAAAATTCAATCAAACCCTGCGAAAACCAAGCCATAATAGATAATAGTCAAAAAATACTCGTATATCTATAAAATATCTAAAATTATGCAATTAAATGATACATAAATTTGGATATTTTATAGATAGAATGATATTTTTTATCTATTATAGTTTGGTTTAGGCATAGTGAAAAAATGAACCAACAATATGTGTAATACGTATTCTTAATCTAACGAAAACAAATAAGTAAGAATGAAAAAATGTGCACAATTTTGTCATATCGCCTAAAATATACCAATACTATTATGGTTTGGTTAAGACAGGGTTTAATTGATTTTTAAAACTCAACCAACACCATCTGTAAATTGTAGTCTTATTTCAATAAAAACATATACATTTCACTGAAAAAGGTTAATGTGCACTATTTATGGCGGATCTTAACAGCCTACCTCCACCCTTCGCCACTGCTAAATATTTAATTTAAAGGTTCCGCAGTGAATGGGATTTATTAATATACAGCAGGTTGCAATTTTTTTTTTACAAACGTTCAAATTGCAATAGGATGATAACAATATAGTTATTAGAGCAATATAATGCAAGTGCCAGCTGTGTAATCTTTTCAATGTTTAGAATTGCACACGTTTGTAGAATCTCAAAGGACTTTGGAGGGGGGCAAAAAAGATCTCGATTTTATTATACATCGAAGGTGCTGAGCCAAATGGGAAGTGGGAAATACGCGTTATGAACGTTATGAAAAACCTGAGTTATTTGCGGGATTAGATTATTTAGTAGGTATATCTTCTTATGTACCTACACCAAAATGGTGTCAGAAACAGTTTTGCCGTAAGGAAGTGATTATTCATTTTTTATTAGGGTTAAATTGATAAACATAAGAATACCATCGTTCATATTATAAAATCGTCCATCTTTTAATTATTACGTGTTCCATAGATAATAATTCGAAGAAGCGATATCCCGGTAATATGGAAGGTGTAATATAACCTTACAGTTCAACTCCCAAGAATAAAGGCACACTGAGAGTGTTCGTGCGATGCGCGCAACGTAAATGCCATCTAGGCGCGCATCGCACAGCTTCTTGGAGTGTGTTCCACCACTAAGACACGAAATACTGTAAATTATCATTATGTACCTATAATAATAGAAAGAGTATTTTCCTCTCGGAGTATTCGAGACGTGCGGATTATCACAAATATGCTTGTTGGTAAATAAACTTCATACAACGTTGAAAATATTTTTATATGTTATATAACACACTGTATTAATAGCCACACGGAGCCTTAAATAATCAAAACATAAATAGGTGCAAAGGAACATTAGACGGGTTCTCCGTAAAAATAACGAGTAGATACTACAACTTATATTAATACTTGGGTTTGATTGACAACAACCAAAATAAATTAGACATATAATATATTCATACCAATTAGAAAGTATTGTTAGCTAGAGTCTAGTATTTTTCGATTGGCATAAAACGCATCTGGCTTGTGGCGTTTTTACTACCACTTTTGATGCCTCCAAGAGCTTTAAATGTGCTGAAAATACGCTAAATATTTTTAGTTTATTTATTTTCATGCGCATCATATATTTGATTATCAGATACCTACTTAATGCAGGTAGGGTTGTGCCTATTTTAGTACCTAGTGTGAGAAATAAAACAACATAATTTAACATGATGAATCAATAGGAGATTTCATGGCTTTATATATAGTGAAATGGTGTCATAGGTGTACTTTAATGTGTGCTATTTACATATGTGATGTCAGCTTGACGATTATCGGAATGACATGAAACAAAACTTGAACGCCGTTGACACAATATTGATTGCGTTCTTGGTAGAATAAGTAAATTTACTTGCAATATTCACAAAATCTAGCGTTTTTTCCTGACAAATGGCTTGTTTTCGTACCCCGTTTGGCATGTTTTTGTCAATGACAGTTGGCAATACTGATTATTGCGACATGTGAGTTTTGGTCAGTCATGAGATTCAAACTTATGACCAAAGTATTAGAAAGAGTATTCTGTCCGGTACTGCAAATATAGTAAAGAATGAATTAGAATACCGAAATAGCAGGCAAGGCAAATATTCAATTCGGTTTTATTACGGCATAAATTGGGAACTTAAGTATTATAAAGTTATTTTCTAATAATAATGCCAGATTCGCTTATTTTCATTCACCAAACGCGTGCGTACCGACACGTGTGGTTAATAAAATTCATCCCCTTATGGGAAATGAAAGTAAGTATGGGGTGGATTAAAACTGCTGCAAATAGAATTATTGAGTATGTCACACGACTGTATCTAACAAAGCTACTCGTAGTATATAGACATGATATTATTATATATGGGTATACGTGATATAACTATATAATAAGTTTTTACTTATCTATTTCAGGGCTTCTTAACCTTTTTCAACTATGACCCAGAGGATAATACTTGTGGTTTGCAACCAAAAAAATATATGTAAAATAAATCGTATATAGTAATAAAACAAAATACAGTAGGTAGTTATAGTGGTATTATCTTCAGCTCTGTTGGCTCACAATATGTTGATGCGAAAAATATCAAACCTCAGCAGCCCGTCAACGCAATGGTCACTGTGTAGTCAATTCGCTTCACACTACTCTATCTGACAGTGTTTCCAGACAATAATAAATAGGATATTAAAAATACAGTACCTATATGACGAGTCGGCATTTGTTTTATTAAATTCTGGACACCGAGAAAGACTTTGTAACAGGGAACTTAGAAATAATGGGAACTGAAATACTCAACGGGTGTGGAGAAGCAGACAACCTATCTCGAGCGAGGAAGAATACGGGATAAACTTAAAACACGTGTCAAAAATACATCATACGCCTAATACTGACAACTGTTCTCGGTTTATGCATCGACGTTCATTTAATATTGGTGTATTGAAGGTTGCAACACATTATTCGTCTATAATGCGTGGGTAATTTTCGTAGAACACTCACACATTCAAAACCCTGCGTCAAAATGTAGTGTATTGGAATATAGCATATCGGAATTCTATTTATTAAACTGTTCTGTGCTTTGTAGCATTAGACATGCATTGACATCACTTTTTTAAAATGATTTTTGGAGGTTTATAACGAATCGTATGCAATATTGTAAAACAGTTATTATTTGAAAATAATTCACGACCGATCCAATACTTTTATCGACTAAATTGTGGATCGCTACCCAAATGTTAAGAATCCCCGATCTATCATATTTAAAAATTCAAATGTGCAATATGTACGTAGGTATGTTTTAATCTAGATTCTAGAATAATCTAGAACATCAGCACAATGGGTTGATAGTATATTGTCGAGTGATGATGATAAGATAAGCGGTGCGTAGAAATTGGATTTAATTATTTATTCGATATTTATCGATTATTCATAAATCATACATAATGTACAACTAAAAAATAATCATGGATATAATAAATAAACACTTATTTTATATTTGTAACGATAAAGTAGAAAGTTATTTGGTTCTTGTCAGTTTACGTTTACACTTTAAACAGAGGAAGCTAGCGGCAAATAAATTTTGAAAATAGCCGATATACTGGACTATTTGTCAGGTTAGGTTAGGCTATGCCATGAAAATGTGCGCGGTTTCCGCCTGTCTTCCTGAAATTATTTTTTTTATCTCAGTACCTACTGTCACATGTAAATAAGCTACGTACAACAAGAGTATTGTAAATTTAGCTACAGTTTCATACAATATAGGTACCAATGTTTTTGTAAAGGAGAGGGTTTTCCTCGTTATTTTTGGGTGATACATTGTTTCCATGGCCCCCACAAAGGGGGGGCTGACAGGGCTCTTTTCTGGGGACCCGGACTTAGGGGGGGCCCGGTGTGGCAATTCGACTAGTTAAATGAGAAAAACAAATACCAAAAATATACTCTAATAGTAAAAAAAGTCGCCTGCGGAACTATTTTCCTTAATTAAGAAATATGTGGCTATGCAATGTAACTGATGTGATATGATGATTGATATAATTAAATGATAATACGAGCGTAGAATTTTATGTGTGTTTCCTGACTTGGACTTACAAAATGGCTTCTTATCCAATATGGCGAAGGGTTCCATGTTACTTGGGTACCCCAAAAGAAGGTCTCGATCAATGCTTCATATTATTAAGCTGAGTGCCGACAACTCAATAAATCAACTGGATTTATTTAAAAATCGCTAAAAATACACGGAATGCCCTTAACCCTGGGATTCCGTGGAAACGACTTGGGGAACACTACTGTAGAAAATCACACTGCCCTTAACCTTAGCGATAGGTAGGGGGGCCTGCTATAGAACCTGGTCTAGGGGCCCGCTTCAGGATGTGGGGGCCATGATTGTTTTATATTAAATTAAAACGGGAAAACAACTAATTTAAATATAAACCTTAGTAACATAATTATTAACTTTACTTTCATATATAAAGGTTCAATCTCCATAAAAGAAAGTTTTTCTTTAACATCTTTGATGAGAAGTAATCTATATTGGTTTGCATTCTGTGAAGGTGGTCGACGTTTGTAAGTGTACATTATTAGGTATATTTAGAATCCTTGTTAAAGATTTTGTTATCTCGTATCTTGCAGTTAGCACTTGAATGGATCGGAAGCATATTGTGCGTAAATAAATTCGGTTTTCCTTCATCCATTTTCATTTTCGTGCTTTTTTTCTCTCCTCCGGCAAAGCCTACGTCTCGCATAGGAAGAATGATTTCTCAGAAAAGAGAGAAGAGAAAAAAACAAGTAATAACACGTGAGATACAAAAATATGTGCTCATAAATATAATGCGACGGCTTTCCGAATACGCTCAAAAGCCGATTCGTCTGCTTGTATTTTCCGCTAAGAGATTATTTTCCTGAAAACATTGACATAGTGTTATTAATTTTTATTACAATATATTACTACTGGAGTAGTGGCATATTACCCGTCGAAATATTAACGGGATACATTCATATTCCTCCTACGCATTTTTACTTGAAGGAAACGTTTCATATATTGAACAATTCAATGTCAGTTGAAGTTTATCGCGTAAAATACAAAATATAATGGAAATGGTGAGTTTCCCGAATACATACGCGAGATCTCTAGTTGGGGTACCTAACGATTATTGATAAGTCTGTATTAGCAAGATTAATCCATTTTCGCCTGGCATATATGGACATAGTTACATATGATATAGATCAGATGCGCGAAGGTTTTCTCTACGTTCTGCTGAAAATTATTCTTACAATAATACTACTTACAATGTAGCATTTTTAATATCATTTTGTTGCTAAAGTGCCATTATATCAGATCGACATTATTGTCGACTGGCTACATTCTGCATAACTACGTTCATATATGCATCCGCGGTTTGTGCATGTTCACTTATCATAAGGATATAAATGTGTCAAAATATAACGATTGTAATGCCCCATTTTTACAACGTTTTTATTATTAGGTCGTATTATTATTTATCCGGTGGTTGTTTGTCCATTACAAATCTTACAATCGATTTTTAATTAACTTCCCGACTAGCTAGACATTTGAAACTTTTAGAACATATCAGAACACGATGCCAATGCATTTTTAATACTTTTAGCCATCTTTAAGTAGAATTGAATTCATTTTCAGTTAATTCTGGTTTGTATGAAAAGTTATTTCGGAAGAAATCCGTAATCCAATCCAGTATTATTGGTTGCTAGGAAAATATTAATATATACGTGCGTTACTATGGGAAACAATATGAGTGTCAAAATGACATTTCAGTATTATTTCTATCAAATACAATTTTTTTTTTGATCGTTTAAGCTAGTCAAGTCAAGTTTATATGATTCAACAGAAAATTTAAAAACGTTGTATATAAAAAGTTCTTTTTATCTTGTAATTATTACATTATGAAGCATCCACTACATCAGTTGACTTCCGGTTATTATTCAGTTTTATGTCATATTATGTGTAGTTACTCTGTAATTGTAAAATCAAATCCATTTCTTCGTCATATATGTATACTTCTCAGATGTAACGTCTCTAAAATTTTGTCTTTCGTCAACCAAATTATAATAAAGTCCTGCAACTCAATATTATAATGCTTATATCTCATTAAAGCATACGTGAGATCATGGCTCACACAAGGGAGGGATCACAGGGCTCTAGCCTGGGGGCCCGGGCTTAAGGGGGGCACGGCTTGGCGGATTGACCAGGCAAGTGACACAACATTTCACTCATAGTAAAAAAGTGTCACCTGCGGCGCTATTTCTCTTCAAGCGTATTAACATTTTAAAATATGTGTTATTAATATATGTTAATATCATTTTCATATACATCTTAGTATTGCCAACTATCATTAATATAATATGTCAGATAGGGTAAGAAAATAAACTAGGTGGCAGAATAAAATGCTAGATTTTTTCAAAATTGAAAAAGTGTCTAGAGAGTAGCATTTCAAAAAAATTGTGTCACAATATTATAAACATCATTTTTACAAGAACTAATAGAACAGGTCGTAGAATTTAAAATGAATGCAGGTAAGAAATTTAGTTGTCATTTTGTATGAAAGATTTAGTGTATAAAAATATTATAAGATGTATATAGGTACATATTTACTTGATTTATCTGTCTGCCACGTAGCGCAAGACACACACATATATTAAGTACTATATATTATCTCTCTGCGCAATGAACATACGGAACGCATTATGTGCATAGGCAATAATGTTGACAGGTGGCACTGCCACCGGGTATCTTTTTCCAAATAATATATAAACTACGTAAGCCCAGCATGTTGATTTTCAAGCAAATCCGGTGGAAAATTCTAACTAAGTTTTAAGCTGTTTGCGGTGTCCAAAAATGCTAGATTAAAACATACACCAGATGGAAAATGTACAAGCTATAGAATATCAACCTTAGAAAGAAAAAAGGGCGTAACCCTTAGTTTAAAAAAATATAGGTTTTATTACGTACACGACTAAATACACGTGGTGTCCAAAGGATGTAAGCTGCAAATGACGTTGTATTATGTAAATTTAGCTAGCCATTAAAAAAAGAAGAAGGAACTGACGTGATAAAAACTTTATTTGTTTTCTTTAATTAAATCAATAATTAATATCAGATTAAGGATAAAAAAAACCAAATTATTAATTATCATGCACTTCAAGTTTATGTCTAATTTGTATTTTAACTTTGACCGAAAACCATAACAAAAACGTTTACAGATTAGTACTCCCTTTTTCCTTTCCACAGTCGAATTATACATCATAAATCGTCCGGTGTTCGAATTTAGAACTAAGAAAAGGTATTGAATGATATGTCAAATGTTAACATGTGGCGCCCTCATTCAGCGGACAACTTATACTAGAGGATCTATAGATACCTATTTAAAAATGATAGATCTGGCAACAAAAAACCGCAAAGTTGGCAATGCTGCATCTAAGTGATCACTTCAAGTGGGAATACGTTTACAACATGTGAAAACTAATTTTACTTGTGATTGGTGAAATTTAATATGCAGTTAATTGCAAACTTTATAATAATAATTACCACAATCACGCAAAATACAAACAAAATTAACTACTGGCAGTCTGAAAACCACTACTATGATAATATTATTCATAATTTATATGCTTAGTTGTATTTAACATGTGCAATAAACGTGTTCAGACACTCAATTTTAATGTAGAAAGTTATTAAATGAAAACTTTACGCACAAGGCAAGGAAGGCAAGACGAGTCATAATTTTATTACACGAAAAGTTTTCCAACGAAAAGTTTTTAGCACACATTGTACGAGTATGATGTTAGTTTAAAGCTAACAAGCTTTACTAATTGCAGACTGTCAATCTTAGAATGTTTAAATGCTTAGCTTTAATGAAAATTATGTAAGATTCTTGCGTTATTACCATTCTCATCATCAGCTCTACAGCCCAAAGCGGGTATTGACCGCCTCCAGGAAATGACTCCACACATAGCTTTATGTCACACGCTCGCTCTACCGTGTCAACCTAATAGCACCTGTATCGTATCCGGAAATTTGTACGTAACCAGTTCACCGCAGGACACTTATTCGTGCGCCACAGTACGTGAAACATGAGTTTGTGTTAATCAAATGACGAGTTCTTCGTTAAACATTTCACAGTGGAGTAGGTATATTTGTACGTATGCTACAACATGTGACGAATTTTATGAGATGTTTTTATCATGTTAGGTTAGGGTTAATCTAATTGGAACATTACTATTTGCAAACTATCACCGCATTTTGTAAGATACGTACAAATGTATTCCACGATGAAATGTTCAACGAAGAACTCGTCTTTGATAAAATGTTATACAAACTCATGTTTCACGTTCTGCAGCGCACGAATAAGTGTCCCACGATTAACTGCATACGTACAACTTACATGTAACCCTCCTGTATACGTGTAAGGATTTACTTAACAATAATGTGTATTTCAAACTATCGCGATAATAATTTACTGTTTACACGCCAATCTCATTCTTCAAGAGTAAGCGAGACGCGATGTTGTCATGTTATGGTAATATTTTACAGGTTGTGAAAATCGGTTAACTTTAAAATGAGTTTCTGTGCGGTGTGGTTAATTTTTTTACCGGCAGGTTCGCTACTATCGTTCTACTGCGCAGGCGCTGATATTGCACGGTCCAATTGTCGCGTGAAAATTCAGAAGCTTCTGAACTTTTTTGATACATGCATGCAATCTTGCAATTTGTACAATAATACTTGTTTACACGTGCATTTTTTTTGTTATGGTCGCGATAAAAATCCATGTACGTGTAAACGGGATATAATAACCGATGATGCAGTGTCTTTTTCCAACAACCACGGATTCCGACACCCGTAATGAAACTTGATTAAGTATTATTATAAAAATTAAACTTGCCATGTTACATAAAACTTATAAATGAATTGTATTGATTCAATAATTAAACCTTTTTAAATCGAGATTTACACAAGGAACTACCAAAGATCAAATTAACGAAAGAAGACTCGGTGACCTTTATTGGGCAGCTAAACAATTATGAACTATAAGCCTACTTGTATTATAATCATTGTACGATTTTACCACGTAAGGTTTAAGATGTCGCATGTAAGATGGTTGAAGGGTTGGTGTAGAAGACATTCAGATCATGCCTTGCTTACTTTGCTCCATGCCATTTTCACAAACAGCTCCGTAAACCGTCCTCAGTGTATTCCTTTTAAAAATATTCAACGTTCTCCCATATTTTTCTGATAATACTACTCTCATCCATTTGTCAATGAAAAATATATAACTGAAGGTATAATTATTTAAGTCTTGATTTATTTGCCAGTGTGATTCTGTTAATAACATATTGGCTGATGGCATTTCGGGGAGTGAAACGTTATCTATCCCAAATATATCAATTCGTCGACTTTCTCAAATGGTTACCTATTATTCGTGATAACGAGATTGAAAGAGCTTTACTCGCGGCAAGTATTTTATCTTGGTTTGATTGACTTTATAACCTAATTCCTTAACAACAACTTGTATTACGATAAATGCCTATTTTAAGACTACTTCCGGTTTTTCCAATATATCAATGTAATTGGCATTTCCTGGAATTTGGACAGATTTAAATGCCTTCGACGATTTTTACCGGCTTATATTGTATAGCTGACATACAATAATATTTCCAAGCGCTATATAGACATGTATACCATAGTACAGACGTTGCCAATATATAGGTCGCAAACAAAATTAAAAAAAAATAATAGCAAGTATGATTTGTGGTGTGAGTGCCAAAATTCATTTTATATCAGTTTTACGATGTTTGAAAAACTGGATATCGAATTCAGACAGAATTTCATATTAACAGTTTGGTTATTAATTCTTGTAATTGTTATATTTATATTATACTCGGAAAATTAACACTAGATAAATTCCGTCGACTGAAAATGAGAGATTTCGACTGAAAGTTGAAACAAACATTTTGCAATACGTATAAAATGATTAAAATGTCATATTATGATTATTTTTAATGTATTTTATTCGCTGTATTAAAATGTGTTTTTACGCAACTGTGTATCGCAGGTTACTCGGCAATAATAATAAAAGGAGGTCGCAGTCTGAAAGAGGTTGAGAACCTGTCGCATAAATAATTAAATACATAGCTGACCTGTATAAGCGTGGTGAGAAAAGATGTATTTCTGGAAACGTTAAATTTCTATCTGTAATAATATAATGTAAAATATTCTGAGATTACATGTTATACCAAAAAATCACTTCCCCACCAAGTCAATATTTAATAAGCCCTAGAGTATAAATACATACCTCTCTGTAAGCGGTTACATCTATATCAAGATAATGAAAGGATTACTTCACGAAAATCGGCTTATTAAGGACTTCAGAACATCGACTTAGGGTTAGGGTAGAAAATACGATAAGTAGGTAAACGAAATATTCTTGGTCAATAGCTTCCTTTCCAAGTGATTCTTGGTATGGTTCGTCAAATATACTTTGCGATTTATCAGAAGGTTACATAATTGCCTACAGATTTCGATATTTTGTTAATGCATTTCAAGGATCATTTATTAATTATAAATGTACGGAATAACTTGACGCAATGGTATCCAGTATTAACATATTCTAGTTTATTCTATTATTAACGGCCCACATGCTCAGCGTGGGTCAAAATGGAGCTTGTATGCTATTTTCAAAGCATGATCCTGGAAATTCCTTAAATGTTGTAGATAATCTATTTACATAATTTTGAAGCCTTATTATCCTTTATATTTATTTTAAACATTTGATGACTGCATAAAGTATTTTTATTACATAAATAGTATTCTTTTAAACCGCTCGCTCTAATGTTTTAGAATATAGTCATATTTAAGTACGTCCATGTGAAGTGGTGTTAAGATTTTTTATATTTATTAATTTTTAAAAGCATTTATAAAACTATTAGTAAAATTTATGTCGACATTATTATAGTGAAATATTTACAATAAAAAATTATATTGATAATCTCTGTGATCCCAAATTTGACAAGAATTAGTCATTTTATTATTCAAAAAATGGGCAAGATTTACACATTTAAAGATACTTTTAAAGATACTGATTATAAGCTATATTTTTGACCATTAAAATGTGATAAAAAATCTATGAATAATGTTTGCTTAATAATAATTATTGACCTAAGAATAAGGTAGTATTTTTTTAAAATACGCCATTTCTATTGGCATTTCCCAGTGGCTAAGCTACAACATACGGCCGTATCCATAAATTGACAAACGATAAATAAAGTAGGGAGTAAGATCATAGTAACGCGCGTGTTTGAACATGTACCGTTAACAAAAATTCGGTTAGGTCTAAGGAATGTCCAGGATCATGCTTTGAAAACAGCATAAAAGCTCCATTTTGACGTACACTGAGCATGTCCCCCTTAAAGTGAAACATTTTTACGAGCGGTACACAGAAAATAATTGTCAGTAGGATGTATCTTTTTGATGTGTGAAAAAGTGTAATGATTGACTCAAAAGTCAAAAAATAAAATAATGGCAGCTGTCGGGAGCAACCCAGTGACCTTTCGATTAGTTAGCTGCCAATTACGATATTACGGCCACCCCGTGATTAAAAAAAGTTATTACTATTATTTTCCTTCAGATTTAATTTTCAAGGCGGCAATTAAGTATTTTATTATTTTGTTTATTCGTCGATAGTGTTCTAATCATTTATTATTAATTGAATTCACAATAAATCGTATATCGCGTATTATTAAACAAATGTATATCATTACAATAAAAATGAATTATCGACTTTGAGACCCGGGTGATCCGAGTTCATAACTCGGTGGAAAATGTTTTCTTCCTATATTTTACAAGATAATGTATTATATATTATGAAAATTAAGTGATAACGCTAATCATACATGCGAAATACACATTGTAAAGTAATCTATATATGTAGTGAATACAAAAAAAAATATCTATAAATTATTATGAATTACCATGAGTAAACGTGAAATCTCTTGAAATTATATTGGATTCAGTCGTTTTGAAAAATAAGAGAATGAAATTTTGCATAAAAGTGAAACCTCTTATGAATTTTAAAAGCGATTCAGTTTTTAATGAAGTAATTTCTAATGTCTTTGATTATTTTAATTATTCACGAACTTATAGAAATTGTATTTTCAAGATTTTTTAAAAATAGCTACTGACTTCTATAGAAGAAATATAAATGTACTTTGAATATCGATTAAATTTGATCTTTCGTATCTTCAGAACATAAAATTTGCTTATGAAATATACAATATGTTTTTGGGAAATTTACGATTCATTTATGCCATTTCAACTAAAAATAAACATTTTTAAAGCTGTATTATTTTAGATAAACAAAATGTATGAATCAATATAAACTTATTGAAAGCAATGGACGAAGTTAGTGTAATTTGACACGTAAATGTTGAATACTTACTTTCCTTTATTGACTTCACTGTCAATAATTCATGGTGGAAATGCATTGTATTATTAATTTAATTTAATACAACGCAAAAATTTTTAAGTACTTATTCCACTTTTATTAAATAAATCTGGAGCGGTTTCGTCCGACTCTGATGGACATTTTCAACTGAATAATCTTTATAAAACAGGCATTTATCAAAACAAATTCAAAAGGTGACACAAATAATCTACCAATGCATTGAATTATCCACGAAGTTATCCAAAGTGAAATATTATGTAAGTACTAAAAAATTTGCGTTTTATTAAATTAAATTAATAATTGAATACTTACTTTCTTTATTCCTAGTAACTATTTATAATAAATTCCGTCAGGGCAAACATATGCCTATGTTCAAATTATTGTTTAAAAAGTCTCTTTATGGATGGAGTGCTTTCGGACGTCTGAATAGTATTTTCAAAAATGACCTACCATTATGTCTAGCGTAGGGTGTTCAACCAATGTGTGCTACCCGTGCTCACGTATGGCAGCGAGACGTGGACCCTCAACACGAAAGATGTCCAACGGCTAAGAGTTGCACAGCGAGGCATGGAGAGGTGTATGTTTGGCATCACGCGAAAGGACCGTAAGAGAAACGAATGGGTTAGGAAGCAGACAGGAGTACGCGATGTAATAGACGTTGCCAAACAGCTGAAATGTAGATGGGCGGGGCACATTGCTGCCAAATTGACAAATGCCGTCATCTAGTGGTACCCAAGGGGCACTAAACGGCCACAGGGTCGCCCTAAAAGCCGCTGGATTGACGAACTGGTAAAGTTCGGCGGAAATACGTGGCAGTGAAAGACACAGGACCGAGAGAGTTGGAAGAAGCAGTGGATTGACCCCGGCTGATGATGATATTTATAAAAGTCACCCAATAAAGCACATATATATATTTGGTCGATAGCCTTCTTTTCGATTGATCATAAATGAAAATAAAAGTAAATTATACTATACCAGTTTGTTTTAATTATTAAATTTTATTAATCGATTGCTAATAAACTTTACATTATAGTAGTAGATACCTACTTGATATAACGATCCCGTTAGTATATAGGTACTGGGTAAATGTATATCAATCTTTTTAAAAGTCGATCCGCTATTCTCATAAAACAGTAAGCGGTACTCGTGCCAGTATTCCGTGGCATCTTGACAGACCGTGTATTGTTCCACCAAAGGGATGTACACTGTACACTATCAAGGAGAAAGATGAATAGACTCGGAGTACTCGTATATACTTACGCATCGTGAATGAGATCCTCAAGAAAATGGCGGATTAGTGACAGTTCTTACAAAAGCGAGACAGGGAGCGCGAAATGTGAAGTGATCGCGGATGATTTGTTTGCGATCGATCGACTGCGACAGGGCTGCGTAACATTATGCTCGAATAAAACATATTATTTTCCAAAATATTCTTTAAATTAAATAAATGCATACTTACTTCAATACTACATTATCCGACTGTTACGTTCCACAGGGAAGAAGGCAAAGGAATCAGGTGACTTATGTTGAAAGGAACCTAAGAAGGTATGATGGTGTTCTCCTTCCTCTGTCTCCTTACCGACAACTAGATTTCTGTGCGGCTTTCCATGATGCACAGCTGTTTCGGTTAAAAACCGTCGTCTTAAAGGTAATTGATAGGTAATTTAACTCCAAGGATGTGTTTAGACTAGATGACGAAAAGATGATCGAGAAACAATAACGTTTTCACGAAAGTTAAAGTATTAAGGTTTATTCAACAGAATGCAAGCCCAGAGGCATATAAACATTACAAAGTATAATAGATAATAGACATGGACACGATGCGCGTACCGCTTCGTATATAGTTTGGTGATATAGTAATTAGTTTATTGACATTCAGGTGTAGGTCCAGAGAGCTACGACAGTATGTTGACCCACACTTATGTTTATCAAGTTATATATTTATGTAGGTATTGCATCATCATATTTCACATTATATAGATATGTATTATTTATTTACTCTATCAGCTTATGAAGTTGGGTACATATTCCTATCAGCTTTGATATATATAACATACTCTGCAACTTAGGAGGTCATGTGACAGGACGACAAGCTAACAGTCGGTCACCATTGCACATTAAATCAATAAGTAGTAATTTTTCACTTCTGCGATGATCGCATCCGTATTGAATTCGTACATTCAAATGTCAATGATTTTACATGTGCATGTGATGATCGCATTTGGTAGGTGATGTGTCTGCGATGATCGCATTCGACCGAGTTGAATGTGTACATTGACAGTGATTTGTCTTATGAGATGATCGCACTGCAGGTACATGCTTTCAGCCTTGAATTGTTTTGATTCAATTTTTTGAAATTACTATTATAATTAAGCAACCAATTATTATTTAATAAATATGAAAAGAAAAACCGATGGAAACAAAAACGGAAGTATCTATTTTCGTAAAAGTCATTTTTATTACTTTTCCCTTTTAACAGTTGATATGATATTCTTATAAAAATATTCATTTCTTCTTCTTTCTTTCGACCATGTCCGATCCTAATAGGATCATATGGGCCTCCACAGAGTTGAGGTTTGTATTAACAGATTTTGTTTATTACGAGAAATTAATGTCAGCCACTTGCTCAACCTGGTAGGTCCATAACCTGACAGACACAAATTGAAAAACAATATGTGTACTTGCCAGACCCAGGATTCGAACCTGGGACCCACGGCATTATAGTCCAACGCTTAAGCCGCGTGGCCACCGTGGGTGTTTCATTTCAGTTATAATAATAATAATATTGCACCATACTGAAAAAGGTTTGGAAACTTAAAAAGTAGTAAGGCTAATTAATATACTTTTGTATTGTTAAATGCATATATGTGCGAAAGCGATTAATTTAGATACAATCAATTTGCCACGATCAATTAATAGCGTAGGCCGTAGACCCTCGAAGCGGGCGCTACGCTAAGCGTAGCACAAGTCTGTTAATAAAACGGGACTAGCGTTCGCTTTCGGAATTCGTCCCAGGGATAATACAGGAATACAAAATGCGTAAACATTTTTTTGTCATTTTTGGAATACAATACGTTGTCTATGGGGAGTCAAAAAGACGGTTTTATTGCTAAGAATAAGTGTCGATGTCGACAACACTTAAAACGGGATGATTTTTATTTCATTGTTTGATGAGATAAGAAGCGAAATAAAATCTCAAATTTAAGTCGACCTTTCTTGTACAAAAATGTATAAATCTGGAAACAAGGGGTAAGGTAAATAAACTGCAAAACACAACCTTTTCAATGAAGAAAAAATAGAAATTTGTCTTTCACCTTTTTGGAAACTTCTACATTTTGAAAACTGAATAATATATTATTAGACTAAACTATAATTAACTAAACCTGACGCGACCTTGAAGGATATAACGTTAATAAATAAAAGAGATGGATTTTTAAGAAATAAATTATAAAATTAACAATATTAAAAAAGTATATTCCCGCTACGATAATTCTGCATATTATTTCAATGTGCTTATTATTTTCGTATTTATTATTTATTGTAAGAATATAAGACATGCCATTATTCTCTATATTCTTCTTTGCCATGGACGGAGCGAAGGAAATAATACAAATAAGCAGATTTAATCCCAATGTTAAACATAAAGAGAGAAAACTATTCTTATATTTTTGATCGCATTAGCATACAGTAGCGTAGCTAGAAATATTGGGCCCCTATTTAAAGTCACGTAATAACCCCTCAACCCCCCAACCCCTCCCTGGCGCCAAATTCAAAATATTGTATCAGTTTATGTATATGTATTATCACCAACATGGAAACATCAGCGGGTCTATTCTATACAAAAGGCGACTATCGACCGCTAACATGCTAACGTGATAATGTGTTAGTATTTGTTACATACATTTTATATTGAAATATTATAATTGTATTGTAATCAGTTAATCAGTCGAAACTGTCTCTCTCTCGCTCTCTCTCTATCGCTCATGCTCTAAATTTTAGCACAGGCAGGGGGCATGCCGTTAAAATATATCATTTATTGCAACAATTAATACCGGCTAATTATAATTGTTACAATATGTGTTAATAGTTTGATACAAACATACCATAGTTAGCGGTTTTAGCGGACGAAAGCAGCCTTTTGTATAGAATAGACCAGCAGGATGCCACATTACAAATTCAATATTGATATTTTATAACATGTTTCAACGTGTCTACAATAATAATATTCGGTGATGTGTTATTTGTAAAAATACCTCTACCAGGCGACGAGCTTTTTCGCTTTATCATATTGCTCCATCCTTGTCCCTCCGTGGAACTGGGAACTTTTGTGTGTTTGAGACTGACTTTCTTTTTAGAATTCGGATATCCCTCGCCCAGCGGTTCTCACTGAACAAGCTAAGACAGCGCTGCTAAATACTACGTTATAAGGTTCTGACAGTATAGTATCTTGAAAATGTTCGTCAGAAGTTTTAGCAAAATGGTACCATTACTCCACCCATTCCCGTCCTCTACCGCAGTCTCGGGGCGGCGGATTGTTATATGATTATTTTATTAATAATGCAACACAATGCTTGCATGCGTGTGCATATCGATTCATGCATAAACATTTTTTTTAAATAGTAATACATTATAAAGTAGACGCATAAGTAAATCACTTTACAGTGGCAACATTGATAATTCGCAGGTGTATTGGAATCGTTTGTTGCAATGTCTGTTTCCAAGCTATCAAACAATACCAATAAAACTACGAGGCGCTTTTACCGTGCCCACGTTATATGATCACTATTTACTGATTTCTATATCTATGTCTGTATATATTATGATAAAATTATCAAGACACGAAAAATTATTTCGAGTAGCATCATTAAATGCTTCTGTATTTATCCTAAATTTATCCAATCCTTTGTGAACACTTTCTTTATTATATAATAAGAATTTCAATCATTAAACACAAATATAAGATTAAAATATGGGCCGCTTGCCCGGCTGGGCCCGAAAGCTTTGCATATTTTTGCGATGAGATAGCTACGCCGCTGTTAGCAGATACAAATAAATGTAATCTATCGGCCTGCGACTTTTCCGTAATTAATGCCAAGATCACAGAGAACAAATTATCTTAAGTAACGGGCCAGAGACGAGCAGAAATATATTGCTTTTGAAGCTTTCATATAACAGAATTAAAAAGAGCCATTCGGAAGCATTACACAAGCGTACAAGTCGACGATAATTGACGCTAACGATTAATTTTCCGGAATAGTTTTTTCTCGGCAACCCCACAACGCACCGTACAGGGATGGGAAATTTACCGGTTATATCATAACCGGTAAATTTCCCGTTATGTTTTTTGTTTTTCTTTCTTTTATTTTGTTAACTGTCAATTCATGGTGGAACTGCATTGTATTGTTGTTTTTATTTAATAAAACGCAATTTTTTTTGTTGTAGTACTTATTCCACTTTTAATTAATATATTAGGACCGGTTTCGTCCACCTCAGTGGGTCTTCTGCTACATTTACCGTTGTTCTTTCATTCTTGGAGGAGGAATGCTGTAAGTACTTTAGTCATTTTATAATGTGGCCAAAGAAAATGATTTAATTTAATTTTTAACATTTATTTTGTCACCGTGTCAGCCTAAGGAGTTTTGAGGATTTCATTAGATCATCTAGAAATAGTCCACACCGTCATGAACAAAATATTAAATTGAAATCTAACAATGTCAATTGAACTGCAAGTTTCAGCGTAATCTTCATCACTGACAATGGTAGTAAATTTTAATTAAACAGAGTGACAAAAGGGTTTGCTAGATTTTGCTAGTACTTGCAATTACACATATTGTTTGGATGCACATGAAACATTTTTATTAATACAAACAACTTCGTATTACAATAACCGTATTTCTAGGTAACTATCACATAAGATAGAAGATATCGTAAAATAATTATTTTGCAGAAACTATTTTTATTTGTATACGATTTATATTTTCGGGTCCAGGACACGATGATAGACCGAGAAAAACGGCGTGAACTTAAAATATTTGTAAACAATGATGCAATAAACCGGTTACTCGGTTGAATGGTAATCCGAAAACGGTAATGAAAGCCTTAATTTTCTCGTTGGTGTGGCCTGCAAAACAGAGGGATAATAGCTCGTGTAATCCGCTATAATGGCTTAATTGAAAGGCCATTTTAACAAACTAGCCAAAGTGCTATAATCTGCCAGCCAGAATGGAAAATCGATGGATGATTTAAACTGCCAGATGACAGTTTCGGAAACAGTACCAGTTGGCGTGTTTTGCCGCATTGGGTTGCAAAACATACTGACATAACAGATTAGCATTCACCGCGAGAAATGGTTAATCCGAATTAATTATTACAGCATAGCAATATCGACACAGTCGCCGAAACATAACAGTTATATTAATCAGACATCCCAATGCGAAATACATTTGGAAAATTATATAACTATTTTAATAGACTGAATTATCAAATTAAACATAGCAAATATTAAAATAGCAACTGAATTCAAATAAATTAATTAATTCTAGTTATCATTACAAAAGATAATATTGTAAGAAATAATTGATAGATAGAAATTATTATTCAAAACAGAAAGAACAAAATGTCAGCTATAAGAAAATACAACAAAAATGTCAAAATATTATCAAAAATCACTATTTCGATCTTCTTAAATGATAGTATCTTTACTTTGCGTAATTATGCAAATTTTTATCACTTTAACTTCGTATAATTGATTAAAAACATCAAAAATAATAACAAAGACAAAATGACAGTAGGTAAGAAAACGAGTTTCATTTGTTTTATTTAGAAATAATTATTTTTAAACAAAATTAAAAATATTAATTGGCTACATGACGTATATTTTTTTGAGACTTGTGAAGCATTTATTTATTATCTAACGATGACACAATTCTTATTTAAATATATAAAATAATATTATTTTATTTATATTCAAATAGTGATTATATTGACATTTAAACATTTAAATTTGCAGCGAGGTTTTCGCGAGTCACTATACAATTATTATCAAGTTTATATCGTTACTACAAAGCTTAAAGAGATGGAAGTTGAATATTATTAATTTATGCCATTTTATATTACTATATAGGTACTTTTAAAATTGTCACCACCCGCAAATAAGTAGTGGATGCCCATCTCCTCGGGTAAAAATGAAAAGGTTAAATTATTAACTATTATTAATAATTTCCAAATATTCAATATTTTAATTGATTACAGTTATGTACTATTCAATAAGAATATATTTTAGCTAGCTGGTTTTTATCTTTCGGCATCTTCAGTTGCTCAAATTGATTCCTTTAAATATTTATTAAGTAGATTCTTGAATTTGATACTATATTATGTATAGTATCAAATTTAGCAGGTATCTTTTCATCGCTCTTTGGATGGGATATAATAATATTATTATACTACCTAATAGTTCCCTCCAAACCAACCGCCCCGCACCACGCTCGGTCTTAATCAAGCGTATCAAGAGGGTCTACGTTTGGTTGTGAAACATCAGCAGTTATTTACGCCTGGGAATGTCTCAGGAGCGCCACGCACTAAAGTGTGCTTTGACTGAGTTTATAGAGACTTTCTAATAAAAGTGCCCATGGGAGAGAGGAGCACGGAGAATTAACAAAAATAAATAATTCAAATTATTTTACATATGTGTAAAAACAAAACAAAAACAATACAGCATACTTAACTATAATATACTAGTAAATTATATGTAGTTTATTAACTCAAAAAAAAACATTATTTTTGTTTTTTTTGTACTTTATTTAAGGACGAAATTTCGCTTCTTCCACGGACTCCTATATCTCGCAATTTTTCGCCAGTTTCCAGCACTTACAATGATGTTCCACAATTAATAACTATCACGCCCCCCACATCCTGAAGAACCCCAGGCTAGGATCTTTGGAGGGCCCCCCTACCTATCTCTAAAGATAAACGTAGTGGGTAGCGTTTTCGAAATGGTGTACGCGGTAAAATTAATGTGTATATTTAGTGTTCTTTTGTATATTTTAATATATTCATTTGAATCATGGAGTTATCGATACACAATTAAAAATTGTATCGTACAACCACATAATTTTAAATAATAATAATATTGATGAAAAATAGCGCCGTAGACGACTTTTTTTTACTATTAGAGAGAATTTGTGATGTGTGTTTATATCACTTATCTGGTCGACTCGTCGTGCCGGGCCCTTCTTGAGCCCGCACTCCCGGGATAGAACCGTGTTAGCCCCCCCTTTGTGGCGGCCACGACTACAATACTAATAGGCCATCCATGAACTGAAATCGTATGCGGTTTCGAACCGTGTGCAATACTAAGCTTATGTTTTCTGGTTATGGAAATATATTTCCACAAAGTATATTATAAGCATTTGATCGTACCCGTTTATACCATACAGTTGCACTTACAAATTTAGTGAAAATATATTTTCATGAACGAAAATCATAAGTTTAGTATGGCATACGGATCAAAACCGCATACGGTTTCAGTCCATGGATGGCCACTTATATTGATTTTCGTTCATTGTATCTATTTTAAATGCATATTATTATTAAGTCAATCGCCCATTCGATCGGTAATCTTTAACTTAATACCCCGATACAGAAGGCAAATGCGTGACAAGTAGGTATCGCTAATCCGCCGGGGCTTAGGTCAGGGTCTCTGCGAGAGATTAAATGGGCAAGCCTTTTATGAATCGGTATAATTAATGAGAGTGGAAAGTTTAATTAACGACCGGATTCTGTAGTGGCAACTGTTCGCATTATGGCAACAGATCCCCCGAAATATGACTGTGATACATGACGGGAAAATTTGTTTCGAACTTACAACTCACCAACGATTCGCAGAAACTAATTCCATTTTAAAGTTCATAATAATTATAACTACACGGAACTAATATTAGTAGTCGCAATAGTAATAAAATAAATAGTGGACTGTATGCAATAGGAACAAGTCACGGGTTTAGAAACTTCTAGGTTCGAAAAAAATACAATTATAGCCACAACTCCCAACTACCAACGTATATTCTTCGACCATGTCCGATCCTAATAGGACCATATGGGCCTCCACACGGTGGAGGTTTGTATTAACAGATTTTGTTTTTAAGTGAAATAGATGTAAGTCACTTGCTTAACCTATTAGCTCCATACTGACTCATACACAATTTGAAAAATAATATGCATAGGTACTTGTCAGACCCAAGAATCGAACCTGGGACTCACGACGCGCGTTAGAAGTTATACTTCTTTGGCATAACAAAACTTGTGATAAACTAGATTCTTTGAGTAGCTCTTAATTATCTTGTTATATTACACACTCAAGAAAAAGGACCGCTTATTGGAACGCCGTTGGTTTATTTATATACACTTTAACTTATATTATTACTAAATTATATAATGGTTTCTCGTTGTTTTCATTTTTAAAGTACCAACTGTCACTCTGACGTTTAATAATTTGTTTACGTAAAGAATTGCAAATGGCCGACAATAATAATTTCGCTGCCTAGGCAATGGAACAATTCTAAACTTATTATTATACTGTATAATCGTCACGATTGTAGTATCATACTGTGGCGCAAAGGTAGTGCGTTCGGCTGATAACCGAACAATCGGTGGTTCGAATCCAATCGAGTGCGTTTTTTTTTCGTTTTTTACACTCTGATCTGATTTCCCAAACGCGCCAAAAGAAGTATGTATAACTTCAAAAAATATTATTATTGAAGATGACATTGATTTCTTTTATTTTGTTAACTCTCAATTCATGGTGGAACTGCATTGTATTGTTGTTTTTATTTATTAAAACGCAATTTTTTTTAGTACTTATTCCACTTTTAAAAGTGGAATAAGATGACATTAATGACACATAATATAGTTATATTTTTTTATGCACAAGTACGTAGATATATGTTTGAA
This sequence comes from Rhyacophila brunnea, assembly GCF_057557595.1. Taxonomy (NCBI): domain Eukaryota; kingdom Metazoa; phylum Arthropoda; class Insecta; order Trichoptera; family Rhyacophilidae; genus Rhyacophila; species Rhyacophila brunnea. The sequence goes on from NW_028233350.1 coordinate 30,353,829, forward strand.
TGGGAATGTTGTCCCTACTCAATTTGTGAAAAATACGCATCATTATAAGATTCTGGTATAATTTAACTGTTATGTTATGATAACTGAACAATAAACTGGTTTAAACTGCTTCGTGTCTACCTTTTAAATGTTCTGACGAATCGATTGCGTTATCTGCGTCAAAAAAAATCGCAGCTGGTCGTAATTACGAGCACCAGGAAAAGGGTGGAATGAGTGTGGAGTAACAGATAGACGAGGGATTGACCCTGATCATGAACGGCGATCGTATAACCAGGATGTACACTTATTACGCGTAATGGAGGTTTTACACTTGAATTTGTTTTACTTGGTTAACGTTTTGTCCTCATTCTCAGTCCCAGCTGTATACCCACGTTGTCTTGAGTTTTTGGAGGTGGATAGGACATTAATTGGTTTAAACAATCCGTTTAACTATTTACGACATAACTTCCCATTCAAATAACTTTTAATGGTCGAAAATTATTTTACAACTATCTACTTATTTGCGGATGATTGTAACATACCTTTTCAACGACTTAAAAAATCTAATAATGAAATTCTTATCATTCGTATTGAGCCAGATTGCATTAATTTAACGTTCACTGATTATATTATATTTTCCTGTTAACGTGTTAACAGCGATATCACCACAGGCTATATTAAATGAAATACCGATGAAAATGCATTGTACTTACGATCGTTTTGGGATGTGTTTATATGTGATACACCTACATGTCAATATAATAATTATTTAGTCGACACTGATAGTATAAAGCATTTTTCGGAGTACAAGTATTACTAAAGGGTTAATTAACACTTAAATTAACGACGGTAATAGATATTGGTCATCACCGGTGTCGTTAATGGAGAGATCAGGTGGGTGGTACCGCTTAAGTGAGTACCTGAGTCAGTGAATTAGCATAAAACGTAGAGGTAATGCGGTCATTGTTTTATGTGAGGAATTGAACAGTTACTGCCCTTCCAAGGAAGAAGGCAGTAACTGACTCTTACACACTTTTGAGAGAAATGACGTAATGTGTTTTTTCTTTGAAATTTTAGTACTAGTTTAGTAACGGTGATATTCTTTATTAGTAAGATGTTAAAATACAAACAAAGTAAAATATAAACTAGCAGTAACTGCAATAAATAGGTGCAATAACTGCATTTTTGCTAAGAAATGTGTATTATTTTAGCAGATGTCCATTTTTTCACTAAGGGTTTTAACGGTATTTTAGTGATAATACTGATTTTTAATTAAATTTTAATACTGATTTTTATGTACGGTCCCAATATTGAAGATTGATATAAATAAAAAGGATTTCAAGTTATAACATATTTTTTTATAAAAATCGATGTTTTTTTAAAATAGATATAAAAAATATTAAAATTATGAATTAGTCAAAAATCGCTTAGGTGATGCTTAGAAAACTTAATAAACTAAACTTTAATAATAAATATGACCATAAAATATATTTAATAATAGGGTGCGGTCCGATTCAACAAATTCACATTTTATTACATTTTTTACTTTTTAGTTTATCTTTGACATAAAATAAAAAATATTTTTTTTTTATGTTTTCAGATACATATGTATTAATTAATACAGTTGAAATTGTAATTTATCAAAAAAAAAATCTCAAATTGCAAGCTTCGTATCTTTCCGCTAGGTGCCTCTTTAAAAACGGCTCAGTAAAGGCTTCACCTTAAGTGAACAGAATACATAGCTTTCAAAATTACCTAACGGATGGCATTCATAACTTAATTACACAAATTTTGCGAGTTACTGCCTTCTTCCATGGAAGGGTAGAGAAGTCTTCTGTGTTATTGTGATTATTTCTGTAATATCTTCTGTGATGTATGCTCATTTGAATACATTTCATAATATCTGAGCAAAGCAAAAAGTGAAAATCGATAAAAAAAAATATCACTAGCATTCATTTGATAGGATACTTTCTGATTTGAGCTTATCGCTAAATGATTGAGATTACTTCTAACTTCGCAAATCCCAAAGGTCTGCGCCCAATTACGCTTCAGTCTCGAATCCCTAGAGCAAAAAGAAAACTAACCGAGAGTTCGATGAAAAAGCGAAATGAAATGAAAGCATTCCATTAACTAACCACGTATTATTGGATACTGCTCTAAATTGTAAAAAATACTTATTCGCAGGCCTAGGGTTTTTTATTTTGATTATTTACAATATCATGTTGTTACATGCGTTTAATAAATCTACATATTATATTTCCTTCCAATACCCGGTTGGTAAATTATTACCGAGTAACTGCTCTAAATTGTAAAAAATACTTATTCGCAGGCCTAGGGTTTTTTATTTTGATTATTTACAATGTCATATTGTTACATGCGTTTAATAAATCTACATATTATATTTCCTTCCAATACCCAGTTGGTAAATTATTACCGAGTATTCGATTAACCCTCAAACAGAACGTTAGTAATTATGCAGTAGTTACGGGTGACTGAAATGCCATTGAGACCAAATTTGAAAACAGCTATATAATACATTTTATTGACAACTTTAATTATAAATAATCAACACGTATCTAAAAACACTAACAAGGTTTATTATAAAAAACCTAAAATCTTCGTATTCATAGATTTTTAACTGACAGACTTCATAACTGCTGAATAAACTTTTTGTTTATATTTTCTAAACAATATTTATCATTTTAGTGTAAAAATATTTACGATAAACTCGAGAAACATGTTGATTTGGTAAGTTTTCAGAAATATTTATCATTCATTTTCAAAGTATATATATTCAGTATATAGAATGTTACATTCTGAAATCTTGTGTCTTATTCGTTGAATAAAAAAATAGTTTATTAACATTAATTTTCTATTTCATATTTTTTAAGGGATTTATTTTATTCCAAAATAGCTGGCCTACAAGTGTCTAGTGTCCACTTAGTAAAAATTGGCTGACAGAGAAAAGATAAACGGTTTTTTTTTCTAATTAAAAAAACATTGACTTCTTAGAAAACAGAAATGAATATTATAATGTAGGTACATAGTAAATGAGATAGCGGTTATTTTTATAAAAAAAAAACACCATAACTTATTTTTGTCCAATTGAGAACTGGCTGCTTTCTGTTTGACTACACTGGATAAGTATGTTGGTTTTTTTTATAAACCCTAATCATAAATAATAATTAAAACCAACCACACCGACATAATATCTAAAATTAAATACTTTAAGTTAATCCAATCGTTTCAATTTACTCATGTAGATGTTTCCACAAATATGAAAGTGAAATCGAAATAATATATTCGCAGTGTTGACCATTGTGAATTTATGGCCAGGGTTACGTTATATTAAGTGAGGTTAGGTAAGGTTAAGTCATTCCAATTATTTCACTGTGATTTTAATTATCAATGTACCTACCTAAACGTTTTCACGAGAGGAAGAATATTATTAATTTAGAAATGTATAACATATAAAAGACTATGTTCTATTTGTAATAAATTAACGATATAGAATGAGACATTATAATTCGTTACTAATTTAATATTACTAATTAGCTAAGTGATAAGACAATATCTAATTAATACTTAATGGTGGTGAATATGATAATTTTATTAATTGACAAATTGTATCATGCTTAAACCAGTTTCCGCTTAGATATTGAAGATAAGCAGCATTGATAGGGATCGGAAAGTAAATCGACGACATCCATGTTTTTCTTAACATTTATATCTAAAAAACACGAAATCCATTTGTGAATGATTTACTGAACCGCCGGTAATGTAATTTATTACCTGTAATAAAGGTCGCCAAGCTAGACAAATACAGTAATACAGTGGTACCCACTGAATTGTAGTGTAGATGTATGAATGCAAAGTCGCTCTAAGAATGAGAAAAAAGATTTCGATTAGCTAAGAGCAAACGTTGTTCAATCGTTACATTGCATCATAACGCATATCTCTTGATAATGGCCTCTGCAACGAGTCCGAAACGTCGAGGAAAGAAGGAAGAAGTACACACGATTGAAACCCAAGAATCTATTACGTTAAAAAACAACCGTAAATCTCAAACATTGTATTGGTAAAAAATTCTTTGTTTGTTTGTTGTGCCATAATAATATGTAAACGGCTTTGAATATTTTTTTTGTCACGTTGTATGTAAAATAAATAAATTTGAATATTTTTTTATTTAGAAAATTGTATAATATACCTACAGCAGATTAAGTATTTTGCTTTCGTTAATAACAGAATCAGGGTGGGAAATACTATCCGAAATTGGTATATTTAGTACCAACTACAATAATAATAAAGTATTCTATTGTATTTTATTTTAATTAATACAATCCATTTTCATGGAAAATTGACAGTTAGAATGAGATAATATTTACATAATAAGCCATTACTTAGGTATGGGTACTAATAACGCACTTACGTATGCAGCGCATATTTTGAATGGATTAAGTTTCAATATAGTTCATATACAAACCCCCTGATTTGGCTTCTTTACATAAGAACTTTAGATACTAGGGGTTACTTTGGATTTGGTAGTCATATGGGTGGTTTATAGTAAATTATACAGGAAACCCCAACGGAACAAAATATGTGATCGGCAATGTTAGGCAGAAAATAATAATTCACAGTATCGTTGTATCGTAGTCGTAAATCTGAATTTTACACTATTATGTACAAAAATTTTAAGTAATATTTTCAAACCTGTAGTAGAATTGATGGTGAAGAGTCCTCCAGGATCACCGGAGAGTATCCTGAAAGTCGTGTGGGATGGAGTTGATGTCCTGGTGTCGCAGTCTTCGGCCTGAAGTTGAATAATCGCCCGTCCTCCGTAAGAATTCTCAGCCACTTTTCCCTTGTACACGCTTTCAACGGTGATTGGGACGCAGTCGTTTTCGTCTTCTACTGTTACGTAGACCTGGAAAGAACAGAAAATACAATTGAATTAGTCTGAATGGCTCATGTAACTATCCAATCACAGTATAGGATTTCTTGTAGTTAGCGTGTTTTATCACTGATTTAAAAACATGACGTGACTCGTCAGCTGAATCCAGAACTATTCTAATACACATTTTAAATATTTTACAAAAGTGTTCTTTGAAACATCCTATTTAAGTTTATTTATTGTTTATATAGCCACATTTATGCATCATTATTTTCATCAATAGTCCTACTTAGATATGATGCATGTTAAGTTTATTTATTGTTTATATAGCCACATTTATGTATCATTATTTTCATCAATAGCCCTACTTAGATATGATGTATACATTTAAATATCTACAAAAATAATAAATAATTGAAGTAGATTGTTCTCCCTTCCGAAATATTTTAAATGTGAGTTAGAATAGTTCTGCATTCAGCTGACAGGTGTTTTGTGCATAATTAAATTTTCAATGGCCGTAAACGTTTTTTTATAATTATTATTAGGTTTATTCCTACCACTGAATTTAGCGGGTTTGTATTTTTTTAAAATCTAACTACTTACATATATTTTGTATGAAATACTAATGGCCGAAACCATCAGACCGATTCACAAATGGCCAAACAATATTAAAAGTCGATGGAATATTATTCGGTTATTCTGTTGCCGAAACGGTAATTTGTTTGCTTTGCTTTTGCTTTGCTTTTGCTTTTGCTTTGCCCAGATGGCGCGATTTGACTCGCACGTAAAAACTCGCGCGCATTTCAGGTACATGTGACCTCATTGAGTCGTATATGTGTAATCACCGTGTGTCACTTCTCGCACGCGGTCGAAGTACTGGTGATCACATGGAGCCGTCCACATGTACTCGCAACGTAGAGCGAGACAAGCTCTTAGAGTCCAACCGGTTTAAACTTGATATTTCCCGTCAGGGGACTCCTCTATCTACACCGTAATATATTTTTTGATTCCGTATATTTATTTTATATACAATATACATATTGTGTAAATAAAAACTATATAAATGATTCTAATGTAACGTTTTGTTGGCAAACTACCTTGCCAAAGACAAAGACTTAGCTCTACGTCAAATCATTTGAATTGGATCTATGCACGGATTATAGCCTTTACTCTACTGTGTGTGCATTGTTTACATATAACTAAATTGATTCGTTTACTCACTTCCTATATGCATAAAGTAAACTTAGCATCTTGTATTATAGGTACTCTGGAAGTTTAATGATATCGAGGCCATTTACCGTAGAGACTAGAATTTGAGCGTCGTGTATGCGTAAGTGAACACCACGATACATTACTTATGCATTCCCTTGTAGCAACGAGCATTATAAAAGCATACTGAGAAGTACATACATAACATGAATAGTTTACAGATGAAACTATCAAACGCCAGTATATAATATTATGTTACTGTAAAAGTCAGAAACTCGACTACTCCTACGTTTGACGTGCAATTCACTTGCATAGAACCAGGGTATCAATGAAAAATTACAAAAACGCTAAGAAATTGCATAGTAAAATTGTCAGATCATCAATCAAATCGTCGGCACAAGCTTAAGGAAGTTAATAAACAAAAGCCATGCCGAATGGCGTAGGTCTCAAAGAAAAACTCAGCGATTTGGATTTGTTTCGGTACCTACGGTAAATCCCTATATTTAACAAACGAAAAAGTCCTATGGTATGGCTTTACTACGGACGTCTATTGATCGGCTGTAGTAATTCTGAACATTTACAAACTCTGAACTAAATACGATAAATAATAATACATATTATATAAATAAACTACATAAAGCGCCACAGTTTAATATAACAACATTAATACAAGCCAATAAAGCTCTTCGAGCGATTTCTGTATTATATTTTCATGTTGAAGATGATAAAAAATATCTTTGTTAGTAAGCATAGAATGATATATTAATGCAAAAGGAAGGAGCACGGCTTCCACAACATTTAAAGCACTATATTTTGTATTTCTAAGGTACCTATAGACTTTTAATTGTTATTATTTGGGCCGACATTAGTACTGGAATTCGCATCTTCACACCATTCGTGTTTATTTACGGCGGCTCTGTAAATAGAAATACTAAATAAAATCATAGTAGAGAAATTGACGTTTAGTTATGAGTATTCAATTGAACTTGATAAACGTCACTGGTTGGCCTAATTATGGTGGCCCTCATCCTTATATTTCCCTCCTACCTCAAATTCTCAGTATTATCGTAAGACCGTGCCCAACGCAGTTACGAGTCAGTAGTCGACCGATTATTAATATAAAAACTTTAGTCATTCATCGACCGCGCGCTTACAAACATTTACCACCTAAACCACCTTTTAACATCAAGTCCCGCGCATCGGTTGCTTAACAAACAATACCGCGCGAGTGACAATGCAACCAGACCACGGAGCAAGATCATCAACAGCATAAAAGGTCAGCGCCTGCATCCATATCTACCATCACAATCAATATACAGTCCACTATGAAAAACGCAACCAGTTACTATAAACATACACCATACAATTAAAGCTTAAATAAAATAAAATATAAAATAAAATAATGGTTAGATTACAGTGGCATATTCAAAGAAAAAAAGTGGAAGAAGACCGATGTAAGATATTTATATCTGAAGATAATGAAGCAATAATTGTTGCGAGATAGTTATGGGCAATCATATTACGAGAATAATAACATTAAGGGAACTGATTATTTATAATTGGGAAATTCTGTGGGTTACCAGTCAAACGTAAGATTAGCCAATTTCAGGGTTTTGCCGCGACAAGTACTCACAAAAGTGTATACATAATATGAATAGTTTAAGGAGGAAACTATGAAAGGCTGAATTTCCGGTCCACAAAACTTTAGTATCAAAACGTGGATAACCAAAATCTAATGATATTACCGCTCGGTATTATTATATTTATACGCTACAATATAAAAATGTTATTAACTAAAAAGCTTTTGATACTATCGATTCAGACCCCTTTGTTTCGCTCCATTTTTCGATAAATTTAAGAGATAATCATTGACATTATCTACATACTGTATTGTTTTCATCATCATCAGGGGCGCGACAACCCGGTGTGGCCTCCTCCAACAACTCCCTCCACCTATCCCTGTCCAGTGTGCCCGCTTTCCAATTCGGTACCCCCAGAATACGGCAGTCACTGGCAGTTCCATCCAACCAGCGAATCTTTGGCCTGCCTCTTCTTCTACGCCCTATTGGATTGCTGGACATCACTCTCTTTTCCAGTTCATTGTCATTCATACGGTGCACATTACTTAGTCATCGCAGTCTCCCAATCTTAATCGATTAAACTGCGCTGCAATCTTCGTACAGCCCGTAGAGCTCAGCATTATATCTTCTCCTCCAATTGGTGCCGTCCCTGATCGGTCCATATATACGGCGGACAATTTTTCTTTCAAAAATGTTTAGGACTCGTTCATTTCGCAGAGTTAATGTCCAGGTTTCCGATGCGTAGTTGAGCACTGGCTTTACAAGTGTCTTGTAAAGAGTACTTTTAGTTCGGCGAGATAGTATGCGGAACTTAAAATGTCTTGCGTGTGACTGTATTGTTTTCAATGTATTTAAATAACATTCGATAGATTCGTGTCATTATTAATAACTACAGTAGATTCGCTTTAAATTTGTATATAATTTTTATTAAATAATCATTGTTTTAACGGATAGAACATCGAGAATGTGAACAATTATTTTTATATGCCTACTTGTGAGAGGAGCAACAATCCGAATTGGAATGATGAAGCAGCACTCAATTCAATGCGGAATGTCACATATGGATAAACTCGCTCAGAACCAAATGCAACCTGTTCAAGGTTTGCATTCTGACGGTGATGCTTCAAAGTACTGAGTAGTGAGTTCAAATACATTATCATCACGTTACAGACCTACAAAATTATCTGGAAAATGACCAAAAATGGAACTACGAACTACCATAGGACGCCATATTGAAAAACGTCATCCGAATGTAAGATTTTGCCAGTTACAAGTCTTGTTTGGATAGTTTTCGACAGTGGCTCCCCCATTTCATTCTCCAGATAAGTTTGTAGGTCTGTATGTGCTGTCACAGTAAACAGCTGCTACGGTGAAACAAGTGTGTAATGTCGTTTTGTTGGTATTTAAAATGTCATCAGAGTGATCCCGTAGCAGATTTTGAACCTTCAAACGTACATTGTCAGTTAGCAAAATCTACCGAAATCACCAGAACAACCACGAGGTCACCTCACGCGTACCGCGCTACATGAACTCAATGGACATTTTCTCTATGGTATTATCTACGGTATTTACAGGTTGGGTTCTGTTGAAAATATTATCTATGGATCATTTTATAACGTATGTATAACGTACAGTCATTTTATAACGTACGCACACGTAAAAACTGTTAAAATTAATTGAAACGAACATGAATAATAATTAAAAATACTAATACATTAGAGTTGGCACTATCCATTATTGAATGTATAGGGATAATAGTGATACTTTAAAATATTCTGCGGAATGTCGAAACTATAGACTAAATTTTTTCGCCGTATCAGTATGTGACAGTACGTGACGTGATCATAATGTTGTTGCAGCTTAATCGTACGGTGAAGATGCAACGTTGCATTGGAACAGACACAGTCACGTGCTACAAATGCCCCAAGAAAGTTCCAACCTGATCTAACTTCCCCCCCCCCGATCCCGGGATCCTAATAGGTAGCTAAATACTATCCACAGTACTATATATAATGTACCATGGCCTGGAAAGACGCATGAGGGATTTTCTTCGAGATCGTGTAGTGTCAAAATGCTTTACTCAAGGTTTATAATTTTTTTCCGATATATCTATTAAATACAGTACATCGGTTAAAATTATAATGTATTAGATATATGGCTGTCATCGGAATTTTGTGACCCAGATCTCAATTATAAAATCATTTATTAAATATTCATTTTCACGCAAAATCAGTCAGTTATAGTATCAGTTATTATATAATATGATTTCGTAATATTATGAGATAGCGGATCCGCAATTTATTTCATAATCATTTCGACATAGTATTCCATAGTGCGCCGGTCAATAAATAATAGCGGGTCATAATTATTCATTATACATGTAGCGTAGGGATTGCAATACCGGTATTCCAGTATTCATCAATACTGAAATACCGGTTTTAAAAATCCAAAATACCGGTATTTTCGCTATTAAGAAAGCACACTCGTTTACGTTTTTGAAAATGAATTATAAGTTATGTGCTGCTAAAATGCAAATATATTGAGTGAATCCAACAGAGGTGGAAAAATAATAAAACTAATATCATCAAATATATTTATATAAGTAATTGTCACGATGAATTATCATAATATTTAATATTATTATAATAACGAATTATTATAATAACCAATTCTATTTCGAAATAGAAAACATCCGTGATAAAATGTTCAATTATTCTGTAATTATTGATGACTGTACAAGCGTTGAATTTAAGAAGCTTTTCTTGCAGCCGGACTTATTTGCACTTGGTGAACTTTTGAGGGCTTTAGTTAAAATTATCAATATTGTTAAATTAATTGTAAAAAATCACTAGTTCTACAATTATGATCAATACATATTTTTAAATGTCAACATAATAAATGTAGGTATGTAGATTTTTGCTATAATATAATATTTTTAAAAGATTTTAATAGCTATATTTATTGATAACGTACTTCTGTTTTTTTAATGTTTAAGAAATACTGGTATTAATACCGGTATTCAATAAGAAATACCGAAAAACCGGTATTGAAATTTTCATTCGTTATTGCAATACCTAATGTCACGTCACTCGATTATAAGTTCCCTTTAAAAACACATCGCACCGAATCCCCATGATATTTATTATATTGTATCGATTGTACCCTTGTAATTTTTGAAACAGTAAATAAATTCTCGCCTCCTCCATCATCACGAACAACTACTACCGTCTTTCATCTGCAATACATATCCACTGTCGAAAAGGAATACCTACAGATATTATAGCTTAAAATAAAAATTAATTATTATGTACCTACCTAAACACGTTTAAAAAAATAAAAAAACGAGAGACAAAAACCAATGTATTCACAAAAAATCTAACAAAAAGTTCCCAAATAAAAGAAGCGAAGAATCAATAGCCGGGCATAATAATACAATAAATTTAGCCATATTGCGGTTTCTTTGTGCGTACTTTTTCAATAAATATTTTAATACTTTCCACAGACATGAATGATGACCCCACATCACATGGGGAGAAACAAAGGACGCATTGTCCCCCCGCGCGCAGTCCTTGGAGACATCAGAATGTCCCGAAGCAATTTAAAGAGCATTCAACGAACGTAAAGGGGACAAGGGATATCTTGGAGAGACTTCAGATTGTTTGTCAACTTTCAAAAAAAGAAAATGTTGACGACATTTTCAATCCGCAAATAAAACAGTGCGGAATTGAAACCTATCAATTTATAACAATAATAGATACAGAGAAATTTTAAAGATAGTATATTAGCATGGTTCGTTAAATTATTTTTGAGAATAAACTTACTAATTTAAATTTAAAAAAATCGGTGTGTGTACTTATGTACGCGCGTTAGAAGTTATACTTCTTTGGCGTAACAAAACAAAAACAAAACTTGTGATAAACTAGATTCTTTGACTAGCTCGTTAAATTACACACTCAAGAAAAAGGACCGCTTATTGGAACGGCGTTGGTTTATTTCTATACACTTTAACTTATATTACTAAATAATTATATAATGGTTTCCCGTTGTTTTATTTTTAAAGTACCAACTGTCACTCTGACGTTTAATTGTTTGTTTAGGTAAGGAATTGCAAATGGCCGACAATAATAAATTCGCTGCCTAGACAACAGAACAATTCTAAACTATAATACTATACTGTATAATCGTCACGATTGCAGTATCATACTGTGGCGTAGAGGTAGTGCGTTCGGGTTTTTTTCGTGTGAAAAAATAAATCATGTGTTACCACGCCAAAAATACACTCTGATCTATTTTGGGCGCCAAAATAAGTATAACTTCAAAAAGACAATAATTAGTAAACTGAAATATTATTATACTTGCGAAAAGTAGGTATATATATACTAATTGATTATTGAAATTCACTGGGATGAATGCGGTGTAATTAAAACTAAATGAGTGTAGAGCTCTAACGTGGAGTTATGCCTTCATGGAAAACTTCCCTGAAATTATTCGGACACCTAAGCGAATGCGCATACGACAACCAGTAGACGTTTCGATAAATTTCAGGAATTAGAGTGCCAGGTGGTCATTGCAAGGACGGTTTGGACATTGGGATTTGATGGGGGTCCGATAAAGATGCACGGGGAACGGCTAACAATAATAAAAACAACATAGTGGCAAGGACTAAGTTTCGGAAATAGGTAAGCTATGAGGGTCGTAATGCTTAGATAGGTAGGTACATGCCAGTCAAATGAGACTTAAAATTATATTACTACTGATATTATACACACATTATAATAGAATTAATAAAATAGAATGTCGGTTAGTTTTTAAAATTTAATTAAAACCTGAACGATGAGATAAAATTTCATTATTATTACATAAAGTAAGTAAGTATTATTAGGTAGTCATTTAACGGCGTACAAAAACGTTTTTCGAAATAATCTAATTTTTAATTGTTTGCTTAAGGCTGATAATGAAGCCTTCAAACTAGCGAAATTTGCCGTTTCGTTACGATATTTTCCGGTTGACCATTATAAATTTGCGTACGGATTATTACAGCATTTACAGCCTGCTTTTGAACAAACAAAATATACGACGCAGAACATCTCTAGGTAGATTACATATATTGCGATAACAATTTCACTATATTACGCAATTATGTCTCTGTTGGTCTGCGACAGATATAAAGTTTTATTAAGTAAGATTTAAAATAAATGGGTAGTACCTAAGGAGTCTTCAGCATTGATACAAACTTCACTTAAAACAATGTCTATAATCCCCCAAACAATAAGTGTTGAAATAAAAAAAATATTATTTCGCGAAATCATACCAATAAATACTTTTAAGAAAAGCGCTAACGACAGCACAAATATATCATCAGGTGTAGTTGAACATCCATTTTGAAAAGAAATTCTCACAGATATTTCTACGAGTCAGCGGGGTATGTGGATTTACGAGTCCACATTGAAACATATAATATGAAAAAGAAACTTCCAAGTTTATTTCACGTTTCGAAAGCTCGTGCTGGTCATTGAAAATGTGGTATAGTTATGAAAGCTTGCATCTTGAACTGGCAGGTATTGAAAACGCTGCTTCGTAACATACACAAAATGAAATATTGTGCATCTTATAAGTTGAAAGAAAACATTAAAACTACTCCAAGTGTAAGTGATGAACACTCAATACTAACTAATTATACAACTACTATTTTCACCAGTAAATATGGTATACCTGTTTATTGTCGAGCATTTATTAACCATGAAATGCAATAATTAGTGTCAGAGATAATAAAATTGGTTCATTTAGGAAACACTGCGAACGACAGTTATATTATAATTTCAATTGTGACTAGTCCTTTCTATGAGAGTATTCGAATGTAATAGTTTCATTTAAATTGTGTAAAAGAGGGTAGTACCTACACTCCCCATTGGTCAAATAAAAATATCAATAACTCCTTAGTAAGTTTCTTAAGACGAAAGAAACCAAGAGAGCATCGTACGACCACGCAATATGTGGGTTTTTAAAAACCAATCGACGATTTGCTTTCGGGTTTATGTCACACCTACATGTATACAAAACATCGCCACTAACAGATAGCACATCCAGGCTATATAGCGTATTAATTTACTAGTATGGAGGCAAGTTGTCAATAACAAAAATAATGTAGAAAAGCTTTCTAATGAAACTTCTTGAAATGTGAGATGAAATGATTGTCAGGTTATATTAATGCACTAAATGTCAGTCGATGCAATAGTAATAATAAGAATCAATAGACGATTAGTACACACACAAGAGTATGATTCTTAACCTTTATGAGCCGCGGCCCAGAATTGATTTCGCGTTCCAATAAAAATAAGTCAGAATTAAGAGCAATGCTTTTCCCTCTAAAATTTTCCAAAGATTTTTGTAAAAACGATGGCCGTTTCAATTTTCAAATTTCAAAAAATAACATAAAATAAATAATATGCGTAAGTAATTAACTGTCATATACCTACTATTAAATAATTTTCAGGATTAGCCATCGAAACCAAGGTATAATGAGTTCATAAAAGTCTGAATCACGGATTTTAACATATATTTATTTCTGTATGTACCTACCTACTGGAGTTCTGATATTTTTGGAGCCCAGGGTTGAGCCAAACACACATGTCCATAAATGGCTGACTAATCTTTGATTCAGTCGGGTGCGTAATTCAAGATTTACTGAAAAATACATTAGTCAAATAATTACACCATCTCTGTATTTGTAATGCATCGTATACCGTACAATATGTATGAACTAACGATACACTGTCGCAATGACAAAAAAATACTTTTACTAGTGTATAATATACAATATTTTTTATGGTTATTTGTAAAAAATAGTTTACGATTTCGAAAACCGATATAATCATTTTATTTTGTTTGGACGTACAACAATTGTAATAATATATTATTATAACTCTATTATCAAGCGAATTAGTTGTACGTTGACGATTACACTGGCAGGCGTAGCATTTTTTTTAATGTTCGAGGTCTGGGATATTTCTTTTGGGGTTGTTTACTACGCTGTCAGACATGTTGAACATCACAGAAACTCACATTAAGGGTAAAGGAAAGTTGGGAAAATATTTTGTTCAAATAAAGTAAATATATATGGGGATCAACTTCCTTAATTGTACAATGCATTGATTATAAATTTCTACTATTTCATCACTATAAGTATAAGATATTTGGATATTATACTAGGTTTATTCGAATGCCTTTCTATACCTATACCTACTTAGCTTGAGACTTTCACGGTTAAGTATTTGATATTTTCTTTGGTATTTGATTCACTGTGATGTTCTTTGTCCTTGCTTCTTTGGCTTTTCAGGCTTCTTATAACTCTTAAACAGTCTAAACTATTTTCAACGGACGATAATATGTGCATACTTTTGTGAAATTTTGCAGTAACTTTTATGCTTTTCACCCTTTACAAAAATTACTATTGCAAATTAACAATCATTAAGTAAATTGCTATGAATATTGATATTTTCCACGTGATCTTAGTTACTTTTATTATTTTTTACTGTTAATATGACTTGATGGAAAGACGTTGTATTATAAATATAAATAACATACTATTAAAAATATATAATTATTTTCTGTAGCTAGGTACATTCTTGTTTCAATAATTATATTTCTTGTGGTGACAACTGACAATAATTAAAATACGTGTTTAACATTTCTAATACTAGTATTAAATTTAAATATTAGAATAGTTCGTCAGCTGAATGCAGAACTATTCTAACTGACTTTTTGAAATTTTTGAGGAGAGTTTTTTGAAACCACTTACTGAAATTATTTATTATCTTTATGGATAAATGGATGCATCATATTTTAGTAGGATTATTGATGACAAAAATGGTGCATACACGTCCATATAAATAATAAAAAACTGAAGTAGGCTGTTTCAAAAAACTGTTCTGCAAAATATTTCAAATGTGAGTTAGAATAGTTCTGCATTCAGCTGACGAGTTGCTTATTCGGTAAATATTTTTTATAATATATATGTTATGAAAAAAAATACTGTCAGCTAATAAACGTATATTGACATTAATTTGTCTGTTGTCTATGATGAATAAAAATTGATAAATATAATATACATTTTTAATATTGGAAAAAGAATATAAATACTGCAATGATAGTTTAATTAGGTAAAGAATTTCGTGATTTTATCTCTATAAAATCGTCTAATTGCAAAAATTAAACGGAGCAATGTTGAAAAAAGCGTGAATCCAAATTAAAACAACGTACGGAGAACGGAATTTGTTAATTTATCACGCGACACTATGAAAACTTTCAACAACAGAATTGCCACGTCGGCTAAACACTTTTGTTGGCGCAAAGAAAAGTATGGCACTCATTAAGGACGAAACTTTTAAAAGGTTTAAAAAAAGCGCGCGGTGCCTCACCGGAACTTTTCCGGCGTTCAATTTAGCAGAGTAAAGAAAACCACGCGAAGCTCAGCCGCGCTAAGTAAAGCTATTCATTACATCAGCGCTTCTTCAAGTGTTATGCAATGACACGCTGGAGCCTTATTCCAGATATACATTTTCTATACATTATGAGATAAGTGAGATGTGTGACTTAACATTACTTTACATAGGCGACCGTTAAACGAGAATTTAAAGAAATTTAAACCACGACTATTAAAAAACAGCGTTTTTATGTGTTTAAATAACCAAACAATATAAGTAATAATATATACAACTGAAACGCCCGCAGTGAATTAGTGGCATAATGCCCACCTCTTGAATCCTGGATCAATAGTTTTTTTCTCCCGCATATAGTAATGTTGATTTTCCGATGTATATCTCGATCCAGAGTATAGGCCTAGTAGGATGAACGAGATGTTCCAATGAGAAAACTAAAATCCACATCAGATCGCGGAGCTTGTGAAACTATTATCTAGTTACTTATACCAGTTTGTAATCGATATATTCATCACATCCAGCTATATTATCTACGAAATATATTTATGTGAACACGTCAATACGTGATTTTCTATATAGGTACGGTTTTCCGACGTACACGTAAAATAAGCTTTTGAACTCCCAACCACCTATACATCTTCCATATTACGACCTTCATTTCAATACGGACGATATACAGATGTTCCTCGGATAGAAAAAAGAAAACGAGGCTATTTCAAATTCGGGAACCACAAAACTAGCCTCTACTGACTTCAATATCTACAGTTGATGTAAAAAAGAGAGTTCTGTTTGGATGCTTTTTCGAGACCGGTTGGCGGTTGCTCAGATGAATTTAGGAGCGAGAGTTCATTGCTGCGTAACGGTATACAGTTGGTACAGGAGTCCTAGGCACTATGAGAGAATGCTTCCGGGGGAGGTGTGTAGAAAGAGTGCGCTGGTTCGAGGCTCGGCGGAAGTGAGTACTGCTCGGTGTGATACTCAAACTGAGTCTGATGGAGTACTGGATTTCCAATTGGAAAATGTGCTGACCACCGCATCGTTGCAACTTCGAGGCGTTTCGATGAAAAATCACGAGGTAGTCGACCCTTATCGAAGTATGCCACACATCTAGAATATGTTGATCGCAGATGCGGCGATTGTCAGGTAGTTGAATGACTAGCTGATTCTTGCGTTATCGTAATAATGCTGACAAGGCCCGAGATTGATACCCGCTACATATATATTATATTGTATATTTTAGTACATTATAAATTTCATTGTCAACAAATACCCAACGCTGTATCGGAGTGTTACTAGCGGCAGCATAAATGAGTAGCGCCCCTTCTTCGAGAAGTGTATCGCAGCGTAGAAAAGTTTGAGAACCGTCACGCAATAGTATATAAGCGCATTGTATAGTCAGATGTTGAGCCAGGTCGTGTTTGGTAACAATAATACTAAAGATGGGAGATACAGTTTTATAGCAACAGTCACTAGGCAAGTTTACTACGGGATTTCGTTGAAAGCGGAAAGTTTGATTGTGTTCCTAGTGATAAAATCATTTAGAAGTATAGTGATATTGTGTGCGACTTTTATGATAGGGATTTAACTAGTATTTTATTTTAAAATTCAATTGATTACACCAAATCCATACAATTCTTTCGTTTTATGGTATGTAATGCAACAGTAAACAATATTCAGTAGGTACCTAATAACAACGTTTCAAGATCACTAATTGATTTCTAAGTCCGTTTCGCTATAATATATTAAGCAGTATTTATATATATATATTAAGCAGTAATTTGACATTACAGTAGAGTGGTAGACAAAATGTCTGTAGTTCGAATTCCACGAATGGATCAAATTAACAGTTTCGTCAATACTTGTTAGATACAATGGATTAAGCGAATAACTATAAACCGTTCCTAATAACGAGTAACATTCAATATATGGAGATTGGAGGTCAACATACTCCTCCATTTTTGAACGGAGATCGTAATAGATAATTTACCTTCTACTATGGAGGACGAATGTTGTCCAGTGTGGTCTACGGTGAATGGTTTCTAACCCAAAGTAGTGTTACGACCATGACCCCCACAAAGAGGGGGCTGACAGAGCTCTAGCCTGGGGGCCCGGGCTTAGGAAGGGCCCGGCGTGTCTAGTCGACCAGATACACGCATCAAAAATTGTCTCTAATAGTAAAAAAAGTCGCCTGCGGCGCTATTTTCATTCATTATTGTTATTATTTAATATTATGTGGTTGTACAATACAACTTTTAATTGTGTATCGATACTCGACAACTCCATAATTCAAATGGATGTATTAAAACATACAAAAAAAAAACTAAATATACACGATAATTTTACCGCGTACACCGTTTGGAAAACGCTACTGCAGAACGACACACTGCCATTATCTTTACGATAGGTAGGGGGGCCCGCCAAAGATCTTAGCCTGAAGGCCCGCTGCAGGATGTGGGGGCCATGGTTACGACTGAAGGGTGATGAGATAAATAAATCAATAAACCATTCTACATAGCGTATAATTTACAATAATTTTCTATAAATTATCAGTATTAATTTTCGACAATTAAAATAAAACCAAATTGCCCCGATGAGGAACGAGGTCATAGTGTCTTTATTTGCTATATCCGTGGGTCTATTCTGTATTTATCGACCGCTAAAGTGATAAAGTGATAGATATTATCAAATTTAGGGTAGGTTTATATCAAAGTATTAGCATTTATTGTAACAATTACAATACGTCGGTTGTAATTGTTGCAATAAGCGTTACATTGTAACAGCGCCTCCCTTGCTGCTGTTAAAATATAGCAATTATTGCAACAATACAACCAACTTATTGTAATTGTTACAATAAGTGCTTAATATTGTGATACAAACCTACCCTAAGTTTGATAATATCTATCACTTTATCACTTGAGCGGTCGATAAGTATAGAATAGACCCACTGACCTTGAGTCTTGCTTTCTCGGAATATGGGTCAATGTAAAATGTTTATATAACTAACCTTTTTAAATTTTGGACATTTTATAAGACTATTTATGTACGAGGGTGGGTCAATAATTCCTTAGAAAAAAGCATTAAAACAGTTTTTATTTTTGTATTTTTTTTTTATTTCTCAACATAATCTCCTTGGAGCTCAATACACTTGGTTAGACGTTTCTCAATTTTTTTTAAACCGTCAGAAAAATAAGTTTTCGGAAGGTCCTCAAAATAAGCATTTGTCCGATCGATGACTTCTTCATTTGAAAAAAAACGTTGTCCACTTAGCCATTTTTTTAAGTTTGGGAAAAGGAAAAAGTCACTGGGGGCTAAATCTGGCGAATACGGTGGGTGGTCGACCAATTCGAACTTCAATTCTTCAATTTTAGCCATTGATCGTAAACATGTGTGAACACGGGCATTGTCCTGATGAAAGAGGATTTTTTTCCTGTTTAAATGAGGCCGTTTTTCTTCAATTTTGTTTTTTAGCTGGTCCAGTAAAGATGCATAATAATCCCCTGTTATTGTTTTTCCTTTTTCCAAATAGTCAACGAAAATAATTTCACGTGCATCCCAAAATACAGTAGCCATAACCTTACCAGCTGATTTTACGGTTTTCGCCTTCTTTGGACATGGTTTGCCTTCGCAATCCACTGCTTTGACTGTTCTTTCGTCTCGGGAGTATAGTGGTGTATCCATGTTTCATCTACAGTCACAAAGCGACGAAAAAATTCATCCGGATTGCGTTGCATGAGCGACAACAGGGCTTTAGAGGCCACCACCCTATTGCGTTTATTGTCGACTGTGAGCAAACGCGGCACCCATCTTGCAGAAATATTTTTCATGCCCAATTTGTCATGTAAAATAGAAATGACGCTACCTTTTGAGATCCCTGTAACCTCAATTATCTCACTCAACTTTAATCTTCGGTCACTTAACACCATATCGTGGATTTTATTGATCATTTCTGGTGTAGTCACCTCTACAGGACGTCCTGAGCGTGGTTCATCCTTTGTTGATGTACGACCACGTTTAAATTCATTTAACCAGTTATAAATAGTTGCAAGTGAAGGAGCAGATGTGCCGTGAACTAAATCCAACTCATTTTTTATTTCCTTTGCTGTTAACCCTTTTAAATTAAAATGTTTAATAACAGCTCTAAACTCAATTTTCTCCATTTTCCATTTTTCCATTTTCCACAAGCAAATTTTTTTTTTAAATGTACGAGAAACACACAACAACCCGACCAATCTGATTGAAACTTCGCAGCATACTGAATCGGTAGTGCTGCTGCATGAAAACAAACCGCTTATAGTACTAGTCGCGCCACCTGTCGGCTTTTCTAAGGACTTATTGACCCACCCTCGTACATAAGACGTATGTTTAATAGTTGTCTGCATTGCACCCAACTCCTTATTATATTACCGTCAGAAGCCACTTCCGGCCTGATCCTTGAAGGGGAGTCAATTTAGTGGATGATAGTATGAGCATCGCTACATTATTAGCAGTCTCTGCCAATTTATAGTATTCACGGGTTCCCGGAACCCAGTGAAATTGCTGCTTCAAGTAATTACAACTGAAAACGAATGATGGTAAAACATACTGGGAACGGTAACAATGTAGTGTTTTCAAAAGGCGACTGACGTTCCTAACTCCTTCCATTAAATTTGATACACATAAGTAAATATGTAAGCAGATCAAATGTACCTACATATTCAAAAACAAATTATTTTAATTTAAAAATCGATCAGCCAACTCATACCCTGATGCTATAATATAATATATTAATTTAGCGAAAGAAATTTGGTTTACTTTGGTAAATTATATGGAATTTTTTGCGCGGTCTGAAGTTAAAATCATAAATCACACACAACTTTTTCACAAATAAGACATTCAGCTTTAAAAAATGCTATATCACAATGCGTAAAATAGTTGAGCTTTTTTCACTATGCGGAGTCACTCAGGAAGCTCGCGGCGATATTTCAGCAAAAACGTTAGCTTTTATTGTCCGCTCTTAAGTGAGTGTATCCGTCATTGCGTTGCATATTTGGCGTAGGCATCGTAGAGGGCCGTAGACCCACTTGGAGAAAGCTTCGGTATTCAGGAACGGATTTACGATGAGCTGCGGCTACGGTCCGCTCGTTAGTTTTTATGGCGTTCTTAGGCATTTCAACATGTCCCCTTTTCAGCATGATTTAATGCTTATTAATTCATGACTAGATACCATGACAAAATCAGATTATAATAAAAGTTTTTTCAGGCTATGTTCATTTCTGAATGTGTATAACACTCTTTTTCATACAATATTTGATTTGTTTTACTTGTATAGGAAATGTATTTGATTTACTATAGATCAGTGGCGAAGGGTGACTTGTGGAAAGAGGTAGGTTGTGGACATCTGACAAAAAATACCACTGCTATCAGCAGGTCTATTCTAAACACAAGGCGACTATCGACCGCTAAAGCGATAAAGTGATAGTATTTATTACATATTTGTATTGAGGTATTATAATTCATTGTTACAATAAGTAAGCCGTCTAAACAGTCAAAACTGTCTATCTCTCTCTAAATTTCATACTTCTTGCAATAATTACAACCAACTTATTGTAATTGTTACAATAAGTGCTAATACTTTGATAGAAACCTACCATAAATTTGCTAAAATTTATCACTTTATCACTTTAGAGCGGTCGATAAGTATAGAATATTACTACTAATAAATAAGTACTCACTAATGACAACGACACACTAATTCAATGAAACTTTAAAAACTCACTACGAGATAAAATCTAGTGATGAATTTATATTACATATTTATCCACATCAAAAATCATTAGATAAAATTTATTTTTATTTTTAAAAACAATCCATATTAATTTATTAATATGCGATTAAGCCGCAAAGAAATTATTTTTAAAAGAATCTAATTATGTAACTATTTTGGACAAAGTGCAGACATGACAACAATATTATGCGCGAAGGTTTTAGGCTCTGCGATAGCAGCCTACCATATTTCATACAATTCGATAGACTGACTGGGGTTACGTGACTGTACGAAAAAATATCACAATTCCTTGACAAATAATCCGTGATTTAAGTCAAGACATGTGGCGCATTGTGGTATATATTTTTTTTAAACATTTGCAGATTTTTTTGTAATCTGCATAATATATTCCTACATATACGACATCCGTCGTTAGAAAATTAAATTATTTTTATAGAATATAAAATAATCAAGTTATTATATAAATATTTCAATGAGCAATTAAAAAATATTTTTATTACGAAGGTTGGCTTTAAATAATCGCCTAGCATGGAGTCTTCGCCACTACTATAGATTATGTATTATAATATTAATAATATAAATAATATATTAATAATATTATATTAACTATGGTACGAATTTAAATCAATTCAGATCGAACAAGGCGGAAAACCCCCATTCAAATGTTATATTCAATAAACTATAGATGTATTGTGTATTTATAATTGCTTCAATCCAATCTAAAAACAAAATTACTACCTACTTCGCTGCCAGCTATTGATTGACGACGCCGATTTGTTTGTTGTCATGAAGATATAACGAGTCGTTATTTAGCAAACCAATCACTCGTGGTAACGATATTATTCAAAAAGCTCCGTAATTGAGTCCGCGCAATCAAAGTTGATACAAAAACAACTTCCTAGTTATTTCGGTCCGTGACAGGGGGTGGGATCGAGATTTTATTAAATGGATGTTTACACATCACAGTAACGGTCCAGTATCAATACTTTTCCATCATTGTATATTTTTTTTATTTCGTTTTCTTCTGGTCCTGTTGTTTTACCAAGTTTTTTACATTTCACAAAACTGTAAATGAGATAAACCACGGAATTCGAATCTTTGAATTATGGAACAAAACAAGTACTCTAGCATCAATGTCATCGTCGGCATTGGTTTTAATGTGGATATTAATTCAATCTTATTGCGAAAACTGTTCGTATTACAAATAAGAAACATATAAGAAAAATAAGCACATTTTATATGCCAATAAAACTTTATTTTACAAATTAGTTGATCTAAGTGAGTAAGAAAAGATATTGCATGTCTGTTCTTTTTGTGTGATAGGTACGCACTGTCTTGAGTAATGGCTGAGTGTTATTTTTATACTTAGTCTTCATATTGATAATATTAGAAAAGTAGAAATAATTATTTGACTAACCACAGACATGTATCTTCAATTGAAATAATTGTATATTAAATATATCGACTTATATGTATGACGTATGTTAAATTATTTTTATATCAAAGTATCATATTATAATTGCTACGGCGAAGATTACTGTATTGTAAGAAGGTAAATAATAGGTAAAATAATAGTACATATAAGAAAATTGAGATAGATTTGCTTAACATTGTATTGATATTGACCTACTGACTTAATAAAGATAATTTAGGTACTGAGTTGAGGAAAAATTGAGTTAATTTCTGGTTAAGGAGGCTGTCAATAATAACCCAATAAGCGGCTGGTTGATTCGGTTACCCGATAAGCCTACAAATAGATATACCTACTGCACATTAAATTACGTCAGTATTTCTTATACCTACGAAAAGGTGAGTGAAGTAGAATGCTTTGAATTTCCTAAACGGAACACTGCACGAAACAATCTGTCGCACAGTAATTCAAAATAATGAGACGGCTGACGATAATAATAATATGTCTTATTATATTCTTTTCTTTTTCTTTCGACCATGTCCGATCCGAATAGGATTATATGGGCCTCCACAGAGTAGAGGTTTGTATTAACAGATTTTTGTTTTTACGAGAAATGGATGTCAGCCACTTGCTCAACCTAAGGTCCATACCCTGACAGACACAATATGTGTACTTGCCAGACCCAGGATTCGAATCTGGGACCCACGGCGTGATAGTCCAACGCTTTAGCCGCGCGGCCACCGTGGGTAATTATATTTGTTGGGAATTGTGTATTGTTTTGAGGATCGTAAATAAGCAACGTAGTTTTAATATACGGTTAACTTTATTTATATTAATCTGCATGAATATTATTATACAGAAGGATTACATTTTAAATGCGCGTGTGCTCTAAATAACCGATGACAACTATCACGCCACACACAGGTGCGGCATAAGAGTTGGGAAGAAGAATCTGTCTCCCTCTTACAAACAATAATCGGTATCTAGCTTCGGCGGAGCGAGCGCTAGATGTCGACACGTACTTCTTTATTCTATTAGACGGCTATATCTCAACAATATTACTCGTCGTACACCGTAAAATGTAAATAGATTGGTGGTTTTGCGTAGCCTCAAGAGAACACGAAGTAAGAGTATCATGAGAGAAGTAGGTGTCTCGGTCACTCAAGAGATGGACGCATTTCAGAGTGGTCATGTTTTTGAGTGGAAACGACAAAAAAGACAATGGCATCACTGAACGGATACTGAGATGTATACATGGGCCTAAAAGGTTCGTTTTTCAAATGTAAACAGCAATTAATTTTGTGTACAACAACATTGAAAACGTTCATTCCATGTTGTAATGTTTTAACTGTTAATTAAACAATACGTCTCTCGATTTCATTCGATAAATAATTATTATTATTGAATGGCATCTAATCAAAACAGTCGCTTTCAGAAAGCTTGTTGATACAAATTCTCTGAACACAACTGAAATAACGGAAAGTTAATGAAGTGAAAATTTCGGAATTGAATATGAAATTGCTATAAAGTACTTTCAATATAAAACGTAGGCCCATAATATTATAATAATGTTGAAATGAATCTGTTCCGTGAATGTATTATTTATAAGACGAGAATAATAATGTTAATAATTCAGTAAAACGTCTAATTTAGCAAAAGCTTACATC
The DNA here is from genome assembly GCF_057557595.1 of Rhyacophila brunnea. NCBI lineage: Eukaryota > Metazoa > Arthropoda > Insecta > Trichoptera > Rhyacophilidae > Rhyacophila > Rhyacophila brunnea. Next base: position 30,378,768 of record NW_028233350.1, read on the forward strand.
GACCAGTGTTTGGTAATTCGTATTTAAAGGGGAAATTCGATACGCTAGTTCAACACGGAAACAATTCAAAAAACCTTCTTATAAAAGATATGGGCTTTTGGAATTTTTGCATTTTTTAAGGGATATTAAATGATTTTACCACGTTTTCATTAGCTCATATTCTCGTTTGTCAGGTACAGATTTTTTCTTATGTCCAAGATTTGTATTGGACGATTGAAGATTTTTAACCAACTTTCCGACTAGCTAGACATTTGAAACTTTTAGAATATATCAGAACACGACGACAATGCATTATTTTAATACTTTTAGCCATTTTAAGCAGAATTGAATTCATTTTCAGTTAATTCTGTTTTGTATGGAAAGTTATTATTGTTGGTTGCTAAGGGGGTCCTAGCAACTAAATTATTAATATATATGGAAATCAATATGAAATGTCAAAATGACATTTCAGTATTCTATATTTATTCAGTATTTCTATCAAGTACCTACAATAAAAAGTTTTTATTAATAAATAGAATTGTTAAGTTTATATGATTCAACAGAAAATTTAAAAACGTGGTAAGTATATTATAAAAAGTTCTTTTTATCTTGTAATTATGTTGATTTATCCTAATAGAATTTAGTTATGCTCATTAAAAAATTTGAGTTCAATAAGGACAATCAAGACATTGCTTTATTGTTTTAATTATATACAGTGTATATAATTAAAACAATGCTTAATCTTATTAATCACAGAAAAACATTCGATTTTATGACACATTGAAGGTTTTTTTTATTTATTTCATTACTGAATACAACGGCCAACAATTTTTACGAAGGTATTTCATAAATTCCGTCAAGAATCGATAAAAATACGGTTAGCATAACGCAAAAGTGAAATTTGCATCCCACGTCAGACTAATCTTAATTTTTTTATTTCATAGTTAAAGTTTTACGTGGTTATTCATTTATTTCGCGTGTTAAACGTGCCAAACAGTAACAGCGTTTTAAATAGAAAGAGAATGAATAATTTGTGTATGGTGTTTCAGACTGGACAATTCGTCAACTCTGTAGAAAAGGTATGTGTAACAGTATGATACCCTTTTTAGTAAATAATACGTAGTTATACATCCTTCTTTGTCTAAGTCGTCATTTTCACTGCTGGGGAAATGATCATCGCTGACACCGTTAAGAGATCCGTTACCGTCAATGATCATCCACCTGGTCACCTGGTTCATCCAAGATCCACCAACGTCTACTGACTTTTTCAGTGACTAAGAGTCTCTCCAGATTATCGGAGTTACACATAATGGTTATATAACACAATTGTATACAGGAAATAATCGGTAAAACGACACAAAACCGTTAAAACAAATCCATCAATATACTTATACCTACATAATTGGGTGGGATTTTAATCTAAATTCCTAATATGGCAACATAGTGGTATGGTATTCATATATTATTTATTTTTAAGAACCTGTTATTAGCCATTCACGCAACTCGTATATAGAAGGAGGCAATCAGGACTAGAACCGATGCAGGAATAATTGCTGAATTGCGAATAGCCATAATTTTGGGTCTAGGACGATTTGGCGCCGGGACAATTGGACGCCACGCAATTCGAAAATCAATAGACGTTAGGTAGGTACTTTCAAAAAAAATATTCAATATTATTATTTATATTTAGATTATTATATTATGATTTGATAGTTGGTATTTAAATATGCACATGTATATAATTTAATCGTGTAAATGTTTAAGTTCCAACGAAAATAAAGTTTTTTTATTTTTATATAAAGCCTTAGGCAAGGTACTCGTAATTCTCAATCAGCAATAAAAAAACATTATGTTAGGAGTAAAATGAATTAAAACTACTAAGTAGTAAATAGAAACTGATTAAAATTCCTCGTCTACGTTCTGTTTACGTGTCTACGACAGTGCGGCGTCCAATTGTCCTGGCGTCCAGTTGTCCCATTCCCATAATTTCATGATTACCGGCACTCAATCTATAATTGATAATTACTTACTAACTACCATGTAAGTTTAGATAGATAGTACTGCGACCAATTATTGTGATCTAATAAATAATTTCCTGATTTAAACCACAACGAAATTAGACGATTAGTATATTGTGTGAAAATATTGCCAATTAGTGCATACTAAACATATTATTTAATATTCACCGCGCATAGCAATTATTATTTCAATCATATCCATGGGGTCACAATTACATTTTAGCAAGCTTTACAAACAAACATAACAAGATAACGAATACTCGTGATTTACAATAATTATTTGACTAATGAAAATGTGCCAGTGATTGGTGAATATAATAATATTATTAAATAACAAATATAATCATGCTCACCAAACCGGTTAGATATAGAATATATAAGCAGCATTGATAGGGATGGGAAAGTAAATCGACGGCATCCATGTTGTTCTTTATATGTATATCTGAATTTATTGCCACCGCATGACCATTTGTGATAAATGTCGCCAAGATAGAAAAATACAGTCAGACAGTGGTAACTGAGGCACTAAATGACCACAAGGATGCCCTAAAACCAGCTGAATTGACGAACTTAGGATAAATAAAGTTAGGTGGGTGTACCTACGTGGCAGCGAAGAACTAGGGATCGAGGATCGTGAAAGAAGCTGGGGGTTGCATACATCTAGCTGTGGAACGACCCCTGGTGATGATTATTACTACATGTGTACCAAATTTCAGGTACTAATACGTTATAGGTAATAATAGAAAAATCGTTTGAAACAATAGGTATATGTACATACACCAACAGAGAGCGATATTTTGAGATCGGGTATGCTCTTCAAAACCAAATAAGTTGAAATCATAAGGGGTATTTTGAAATACGTACTTATAACATTGGCATGCTGGATTTTCCAATTTTTAAATACATTATATCCACGGAATACTCACGAAATATTTTAAAGACAAATAAATGAAGTGTTCCTGATAAAATTAATTCCTTTCATTAGTTGTTATTCCCACACCACACCACATTTGATCTCATAAGTAGCAGTTCCAGAAAATTAATAGGTATTTACTCATTCTTTGGATACTTAATAATATCATATGAATAGTTTGTAATAATTAAGCATCTACGAACCGCGCGCTACTGGTCACTGGTATAGGTACCTAACACATAGAGCCCAACACAAATCAAGTAGTAAAATATACAGAAAATTATTTACAAGATATTCAAAGCGGACGAAAGCGGTCCTATTCACTGTGGATTGAGTAAATACTTTACGTACTATTTTATTTATAATAGTGATTACTGATTACCATCAAAGAATTAAAAAGACATTGTCTCAAAAAGAAAAAAAGGTACAAGTCGGTTATCCTGGATACGGCAGCAAACACATTTTGAAAATAGCCGATATATTGGATTATTTGTTAGGATAACCTAACCTAACCTGACTTAACCTAACCTAAACTAACCCAAACTAACAAATAATCCATTATATCGGCTATTTTCAAAATGTGTTTGCCGCTGGATCCAGGATAAACGTATAGAACCGAAAAAAGCACATACAACAGAGCAAGGAATGTAGGTAGTACCTATTAGTATTGACAAATTATTATTGGTAGGTGGGTAATGTAATTTTCTCATTTGACGGCGGAACGAAGGCAACAAAAAAACAATAAGGAAATTTCGCGAAGGGGAAAAATTGCGCTGGAAAATTCCCATCGGGGCCTGCGGAATAGTCAATTTCCGATGATCGGTTAAGACATAGAACGGCGAGATTCAATCTATGAGAGTGAATAAAGGCTGTGTTCAAGGTGTGAAAATTGCGCGAGAGCAATTTAGAACAACGCTTTAGAAACTTTATTCAGTCGTTATAAAAAAAATGATGAGCCGCTGAAATAGTAAAAATAAAATTAATATACCTATCACTATTTCCTGTCCAATACGAAGTATGGAAGTATGTGAACATACTTTTTACGAGAGTTGATTAGGTCTATCCTATGTGCTCCCTTAATAAGACAATTATTTTCGGAACAAATGATAGTAATAAAAGTTAATTTTAGAAATGTTCAAACTATTTTTTTTAAATTTAATATCAGCTTTTATAGTTTGAATACTTTAAGAAATTCTGCTTTAAACGAACGTGCTCGTGAAATATCAACGATTTTTCAATATTTTTGTAAAATGAGAAAGCGAAATTGAGCATTTCAATCTGAGTAACTTTAAGGGAGTTTTAAAAGTTATCCGTATTTCAATATACAACTACACACATCGATTATATATTTCTTATAAACAAAATACCAAAAGTGATACAGGTGTGAGACAATATTAAAAAAAAAATTTAAAGTAGTAAGTAACCCTATATTTTTTACTTAAATAACATAAACGTACATTTTGTATTTATTTTCTTGGAGATCTTTTTATTAAAAAACATTTAACAAGTGTACGTAAATGCATGTAAGTACCTACAATATGTGGCTGCATTTTCACTTTGCGTTTATGTATGCAGAAAAATGATATCGAAGTAGATAAACTAAAAAAATAAAAAATGCATTCTTGATCAATATTTGGACATATGAGAAGAAGACTTTTATTTCAGTATTTAGGTAGGTACTCTAAGCCGCTCAATACCACCAAAATAATTAAAGATCACATTCACATGCTCACAGGCCTACCCTGAAAAGCTGAATTGGTTAAGCTATAAGAAAAACTGTGGCATTAACAAATGCCACCTGTTAGACGTCTGCAATCTGATGGTGCTGCTTTACGGTAGCGTACTGAGCTACTAACTAAAAGAGAGAATCGGATTCTAGGTAGTATGACAATGTCCGAATAGAGGAAGTGAGTATACCGGACTATACAGGCAGGTCATCTGAGGTGAAGATGTGATGTCCGACTTGGCACAGCTTCGTGCTATAGCTGGTAAATGGACAAATACCCGCTAACTAAAAATCCCCAGACATTAACCCCAGTATAAAAATAAAAAATCTCAATGTACGACTAAATACATGTTTTAAGATGAATTTGACATTGAAGTTAAATTCCCTCCACCAAACCCGCCCCGCACCACACTCGGTCTTAATCGAGAGTATCACGGGACCCGTCAATTGGTGATGTGAAGCATCTAAAAATTGGCCTGGGAGTGTCCTGGGAGAAGGTGCCCAAGACTTAGGTTGCTACGCTCAGAGTGAGCTCTGACTGAGTTTACTGAGTTTACTCTAATTCAAAGTGCCAGGGAGAGAAAAAGCACATAGAAATTACTTAAAAGAAAATGAAGCTACTTATTTATTATATCAAAGAACGAAGCTAATCATACAGGCAGCAAAATTTATGTGAAGAGATCTTCACGCCCGTAGTAAGACGCCGCAAATTTTTTGAATGCAAGATAGTTGGCCTTAGTAGCAACCAGGTCGGACGGGCCGATGGGTCCAACAACTGGTTGGACCGACCTGAGCATCTCCTCCCGTTCGGAGCACATACTCAGACACTCCCACAGGATGTGATTGGCATCCTGTATTTCCCCTCCGCATGGACATGTCGGACGGCTTGCAAGTCCAAGCTCAAAGAGCCTGCCAGCGAAACCACCATGGCCAGTCACAAATTGACTGGTGTAATGGTCTGGAGTCAAATACTTGGTTATCTCCATTCGCCACTGTATGTCTGGAAAAAACGCGTATGTGAGCCGGCCCTTAGTAGATTCGTCCCACTTTCGCTGCCAGGTCTTAATGGCCGCGTCAAGCGACATGAGTCTAATTTTGCGCTTCAATAGTGCTAATCCCTCGCCGGCTTGTCGAGGGGGGGGGACGAGATGAAAATCACCAACGTCAGCCTCCTCACCTTTGAGGAGCAGCATTGAAGCGCCGCTGACCTGAATGTGCAGGTCAAGTGGGAGAATACCGGCCAGGACCGGGAGCGCGTCAGTTGAGGTTGTACGGTAGGCCTTGGTAATGGACAGGAGCACGCTGCGCTGTCCTCTTAAAAGAGAGGCTCTAAGTTTGACACTCTTGGGAATGCGCGGGCACCAAGCGCTGGCGCCGTAAGCCGCGATTCCCATAAAAATGGCGCCGTAGGCGATCTTGAGCGCCCTTACTCTTAAGCCCCATCCTTCACCAGCCATGCGGCCGACCCTCTGGAAGGCCACCCCAGCCTTGTGGACTTGGGTTTCGGCATGGTGTTGGAAATTTAGCATGGTGTCCATCTTGACGCCTAGATAGGTGACGATCTTCGACACTTTCACTCTCGTGTCACTGAATCGGACTGTGGGTGGTCTCGAGCAGTTCAGTCGTCTCGGTCCTTTGAGGACAATGGCTTCTGTCTTGGAAGGTGCGAATGATAGTCTATTTAGTTTACCCCAAGCCTCAATTGATGCTAAGGCTTCGCCAACAGTGCTCTCAATCTTCGCCCTGCTGTCGGCCTCGACCAACAGCAGCGCATCGTCTGCGTAGGCAATGACAGTACAGTCGGTTGGAAGCGGAATTCTAAGGAGATCGTCGAAGAGTACGTTCCAGAGAAGGGGCCCGAGGACTGAGCCCTGGGGACATCCCATGCTGGTGTTTCTCTCTATTGTTGTTGATCCAACTCGAAACTCGATCGATCTATTCGTGAAGTAACTTTGAATCGACGCGAACAAATTTCCTGGTAGTCTCTTCAGCCGAAGCTTTCGAAGTATAAGAGGCCAGGACGCACTATCAAACGCACCTGCAATGTCCAGGAAAACTCCTAGGACGTATTTACGGCGAGAATTTTCAGAGATGGCAATCACGTTCCTAATGGCGTCGACTGTTGATTTGCCTCTTCTGAATCCAAATTGCTTATCGGAAAGCGGCGAGTGTGTCTCCAGGTGGGCTTCAATCCTGTGGCACAGTAGCTTCTCCAGCACTTTGCCCAGGGCGGGCAGGAGTGTTAGAGGGCGGTAGGCTTTGGGGCTTGACGGTTCTCGGCTGCCAGCTTTGGGGATTACCTTAAGTAAGCCCCTCTTCCAGCAGTCGGGGAACGTGCCGCTTCTGATGCAGTCACTGAAGAGGGCTGTAATCTCTGGCGCGGCGATGGCCCATGTGCGTTTGACAAGTAAGTTGTCAATGCAGTCCGGGCCCGGGGCCTTGCCAGCAGTCAACGTGCGCATGATTTGGTTGATCTCCTGTTCGGAAGGCAACGATGAATGATCCGTGTCGATTGGAAGAGAAGCCTCAAAGCGGGTCGTCCTCATGGCGTCATCATCCCTGGACTCATCATCCAGAGGGATGAGAGCCTCGAGTAGGACCGCAGCCGTTTCAGACTCGGTACTGGTGAATCCGCCACCCGGTTTCTCGATGCCGCACAGGAGGCTCGTCGGTCTGAGTCCCAGCCTCAATGCACGGCATGGAGGACCCCAGGGGTCCGAACCTCCCTCAATGGTAACGAAATTACGCCAGTAGTCTTTCTTGGCTTGAGTGATTGCTTTCTTGTATTCCGTTCGGGTGAATTTGGCCATGGTTGCAAGGGGATCGATGGAGGCAGGTGGTTGCTTGCGCAGGCGTGCACGTTGATGGACCTTGCGCGCTTTTCTGAAAAGATCACGCAGGCGCGAAACATGCTGCGTCCACCACGGCGACTGGCTTGGTGGCTTGGGCTTGCAGCGTCCGAGTGAAGCTTCGGCTGATCCGGTGATGTCTGCAGTCAGTCGTGAGGCGGCCGAGTGTACGTCTGGAAATCGGATTCTGGATGTCCTGTCAAGCTTTTTGGAAAGCGCCTCTTCAAACTTTTCCCAATTCCCGTCGCGGGTTCTAAACCGCGCGGGCGGAGTTGGGGAAACGTCAGAGCCGCCATCGTGCGAGGAGACAGAGGCCAGCTCAAAAGTGATCAACCGGTGATCACTCATGGAAGCGCTCTCATGGACTCTCCAGCCGCTGATTCGTCTCGCAACGGATGAATTTGACAATATAAAAAATAACAACACGTATTCTCGTGAGCAGATACAACAGCCTTCGGTGATTTAAGTTATCACAAAGAGACGCTTTACGTGGCTGAGACACGTATTCCGGATGCCGCCAAAGAGTGCGGCACTTCGTACCCTTGTGGCACAGCCTCAAAGGTTCCGTCGCCGTGGCCGGCCCTCCCTCGCCCTGCAGCGGTACTACAAGAGCGACCTACGTGCTGCAGGTCTGACATGGCGGGAGGCGCAAGAGTTGGCGATTGACCGAGGGAAGTGGCGCCAACTTGTGCTTGCCCTATGCCCCAATGTTGGGACGTGACAGGGTGGAAGAAGAAGAAGAAGATTCTAGAAAGTGCAATGTCGAGTACATTATGCTCCGCCTCCACTCCTTACGACCATGAAAAAGGAAGAAAAACTCAAAGCACATAAACGTGTGTAATAAGCTAAGGTATGGTGTCTCCAGCAGTGGATGAAAAATGGTTAATAGTTGAGTTATTATTATTTTTAATGTGTAAAAAAAAGTAAAAAAAATGCCACAGTTTAGGAGAGCTGTCGTTCAGAATCATTGCGTTGGCGATGTTGAAATATTACCAACTTGAAAGTATGAATGGCCATATCCATTAGTACCGACAATATAAAGTGAGTAAGTAGGTATATCTACTCGAAAAAAGTGCCATAAATAAAAAAAGAGTTCTCGTAATTTACAGCAAAAAAACAAAAGTTCCAGACCGCAAGACTTATGATTACAAACGACAACCACTTTATCAACGTTATAAATAATCTTTGGCCAACAATACGCGGCCGAGGACAGCCTTTTCGAGGATTTAAAAACGAAAGGACGAATCGTGGTAAATTAAGAAAGTATTAACTGTACCGCGTTGTCTAAATGGGAGACATTTAATGGAAAGTACGGAACAAGGAGGAACCGTAGAAAATATAAACAAAATTGTTTTCTTTTTCTCTTGAGAAAAAAAAATGTTTCAGAGTTTAAGTTTCTCAAAAACATAAGTAGGTACTTTAATAAATAAATTAAATATTATTTATCATTGTGGCGATACTTTACCTTACTTAGTCCAGTCTTAAATATGTGCATTTAAACGCATTCGCACAAGTAACATGCTTTTGTTTAGTAAAAAAACATAATTTTCAACTAAATAAAAAGCCATGCAACTGTTGCATACTGACGAGGAAAATTTCTTCAAACCCACTTTAGGATCTTAATCTAATTACATAATATTGGTATCAATATAAAACCGTTTCACAGTATTAGCTAGATGAATTAATTAATTAATACTAACATGTTATTTATATGTATGTAGTATAGTAATATATTTCGTGGATGTATCTATAGTCTATGACTGTGTGTATATATTATATAATGCGCTATTGGTTTTAAAGTCGGTTATATCAAAGAATATTTATTTCGGATATACCTAATCATGACATTACATTCAGGACCGAATAAAGAATATCGCATAATAAAATGGTATAAATACGTCAAAATTATAAGAAACCTGTGTTTAAAGTTGTGCAAAATATACAAATAGTGGCTGATAGATAAAACTGGTATTGTATCCAACCTCCAATTTTAGTTATATTTGATTGAAAACAGGATCTGGAATTGACAGTTATTAAACTTACAAGAACCAGTGGCTCTAACCTAAACACAAGGCGGCTATCGACGGTAGTTTAACATATTTATGTATTAATAGGTTAATTATTGCAATAAGTAACCGTCTAAACCAGGGGTAGTCAACTTTTTTATACCTACCGCCCACTTTTGTATCTCTGTTAGTAGTAAATTTTTCTAACCGCCCTCCGGTTCCACAGTAATGGTGATTTATAAAATAAGGAAGTAACTTTACTTTTTAAAATTTATAAACTAGAGTTACAGGTTACAGCAAGTTAAAGCATATAATAATAATTACTTACCAAATACTTTATGTCCGACTTTCGCTAAGTTTGGCAGAATAAATCTTTATAAAACAACTTATGTAGTTAAATCTATCTTTTTATTTATACTTTACATACATAGAAGCATGAAGTCTGATGAAAATCCATTTAATTAATTAAATTATTAATGAGATTCCTGAGGCTGATGCTGAGAAACTAAATACTGGATAGCTGGCTCAATTTTTGTGAGGAACAAACGAAAGTCTCCTCTTTCGAAAATATTCAGGCGGTTTTTAAAACCCTTACTCCCCAGCATCAAAGCTGGAAAGCCCACTAGCGGGCGGTAGGGACCAGGTTGACTACCCCTGGCTCTGAACTGTCAAAAAGTGCTATGTTTTAACAGCCCCTCTCTTGGCTATGTTAACGTTTAGAGCGAGGCGGACAGTTTTGATAGTTTAGACGGAATAGAATAGACTTACAGAATCATCAAAATTATCAATAAGAAAAAAAGTGGATGTAACTATCATTAAAACCAATAGACTCACATCAGGATAAATATGACATTTGTTCATTAATAAAATTATTAAATCATTTAAATTTACACTACACGTTTTTATAGTAATTTATATGTAATCTAATACATACCAAAGTCTTACTTAATCTTAATCCTAAACTGTATTCAACTGAAAAAATCACGTTGCTGGTCAGCTGAATACATGAGACAGGCATATAACGATGTAATGTTTTGGGTACTACTCAGGTATCCACTGGAATGTAAGAAATATTTTTTATAGGGGACAGACAGCTTGCTCAAAACGTGATTTTTAAGGTGATTCATCAGTGAAACAGAAAATAATTATCAACCATAGGCGCGACGAAATTTTGCACTCGCTCCCATTCGGAGACAGAATGTAGAGCTGGAAACATGTCATTTTGCTACGTGATTCACGGCCGTAATAATTCTTAAATCGTGTAAAGATGACTTAAAACGTTACCCATTTACTTTAAAAAGAAAACATGTCAATGAATAGATTATTATCGTTACTGATAAAACAATAAGCAAAACATTAAATGGACCCATGTTGGATTTATAAGACAAATTATATTTGGTTTGACATGCCTCATTTGCATCCGCGACCCGCAATCCACGCATCGCCTAGCGACGATCTTTTTAGACCGTGTCTCAACTAAGGCATGGCCAAACCGTTCGTGAGTTGTTTGTCTCTCGCTATTTTAATCGTCACGCCAAAGAGTCATACCATCAGTCACCCACAATTAAAAGGAATTCCCGGGATGAGGTATCAGTAGTTAAGTGCGATAAAAAAAACATGAGAAATAAATATTACATCGATCTAAAGAACATAAACTTTTCAATTTATTGAAATATTTCAGTACAAGAATCACGTAGCCTTCGGGAATGAAAGGTTAATAATTTTGTTCAAAGATCACTCCACTTGATTCCGAAGAAAACTTATTAAAAGTTGGGTTATTCGGCAGAGAGATAAACGATTTTTAACAATTAAAAGATTTTTTCGATTAAAATCTCGTTGTGGCGGTTCAAAAGGGAGAGATGAAACATTTTCGTTTCGAGTGAATGTTTCAATTTGAAAGACGTTTTCAATTTTACTATTTCGAGCGCCAATTATTGAGGAGATGGGCAAGGTCAGTGTTCGATATGGAAACATAATGAAAATATAATAGGTACATATTGAGTTACAAGAAAAAATACAAATAACTCAATAAAAACGGCACAATCGCTGTTTTCACTCCAAGACACTGGATTACGAGAATATTATGACATCTACACTATAATATATGTTAACAGATTTTTAAATGTATTTTTTTTCAATCCATCAAATTAAAAAATATAAAATTATTATTTTCACTTGAAAAACAGAGCAAATTGATGGACAAATCTTAACGTTTTTTACATGGATAGTTGGCTAGCCATCCGTTCAAACTCACAGATCAAATAGTGGGCTTTCTAACTACAGATTTACCGTTTGAGCGTTAATTGACAGATATAACGTATTTAAAGAATGTTTTTCACTTTGAGTTTTTTTATTAAAAACTAAATAAATGTATAAACAACAAGACTGAGAACGTCCGTTTCGTTTAAATTACATAATTTTCAAAAGCCTCAAAAACATATCTACATAATTTATTTACTTATTAAAAAATGTCACTTTCCGGAGGAGTGGTCTAGCCAACAACAACTAGTTCACATAACGGATAATAAATAGAATTCCGATAGACTATAATTAATAGTCTATATACCAATACAGTGAATTTTGACGCAGTGTTTTGAATGTGTGAGTGTCATACGAAAATGGACCGCGCATTAGACTGCAATAATGTGTGTAATACACCGATATTAAATGAGCGTCAATGCATACATTGAGAGCAGTTGTCAGTATTCGACGAATGACGTATTTTTGACACGTGTTTAAATTTATCCCGTATTCTTCCTTACTCGAGATCGGTAACCTGCTTCCCCTGTTAGGTATTTCCGTTCCCATTATTTTTCATATTATGACCTGGCTATTGTTAATTTGACATTCTCTGACTTTTCAAGGTGTTCAAGAAAATTAGATCGCAAATAAAGATCAACAAATTGATGGTTGGACAGATTTGAGTAACTCTTCCAATTCAACCGAATGTGGAGACACTCCTAAAGGATGTGATTAGCTTAACTTATCCCTCATATAAATTTGCATTGTTTATTAATTATATAATGTAGGGCGTCGCCCGTATCCACAGCATTATACACTGAAGCATAAAAATCGTCAAGTAAACGGACCGGAAATAAATTTTAAATACCGAAATAATAAACGTGTGACTAAAAACTTTGTGGCGTCACTCCGTGTACATCTCCGACCACTGGATGATGAACGAGTTTGCGGTGGAAAGAGTTGGGATGTGATCGAATTCGAATTAATCTAAAACAGTGGAAGTAGCTACTAGTGTAGTATTCTCTGACTTGTACGTCGATCAGTTTCAGTTGTCTGGTGGATCCTTGTAAATGCAATACGATTGGGAAACCCGACTGGACTCGTCGGTAAAAAGAAACCTATCCGCAATAAAATACAGTTAAACAAATAGAAGCGCATTACATATTATTATCTCGGTTTATTTTTAAACGTTCACATTAAATTTAACTATTTTTATTATTCAACGAATAATTCACAAGATTTAAGAATGTAGCGTTATTTTTATTAAACATACATTATTTGAAAACATTTCTGAGAAATATATAACCAATAGACAAATCTTTTTTTTTAACTTGAAAAAAATACGACACCCAGCAGTAATTGAACCTGTGTCTCCTATTTGCGACAATTTTTAACTAATGGTTCTTACAATACTCTCTGAAGCGCTTTCTAAATTGAGATACTATTGGCAATCGGCCTTTATATTTAAAATTAAAGTACATATTATGTATTAATAATTATCTTACCATCTAGTCCATACTTGACCTTGCTAATAATTTAATCAACTATTTTTTTTATTCAACGAATAATTCACAAGATTTAAGAATGTAACATTCTTTTTATTGAACACGCATAATTTGAAAACACTTTTGAGAAACATATAACCCAGCAGGTTGGAGCCTGCATCTCTCGGGATTCGTGCCCACGCGCATTGACCACAATGCTATAGGCATCTTATCTAACTACGATAAATTTTAACTAATGGTTCTTACAATACTCTCAGTAGCTCTCTTCTATTCTATTGGTTATATATTTCACATAAGTGTTTTCAAATTATTTTACAAAAGTCAAAAAGAATATAATATGTATGAACGATTACGTAGTAGGTACATATTAACAAAATATTATTTATTACATTAGCGTTGTAAGAAATACGTAAAATATATTACTGAATGCATTACTTTGCTGCGGAATTAGTTTTCGCGACATACCCTGTTTAAATTGTTTTAGCTTTTTCATTTGATTACAACTTGCAAAGATTGTTTTGCTTTCCACACTTTTATCGCTCTCTATATATACTTGCATCGTCATTTAAAGTAAATAAAATTTATCATTGCGAAAAATATGGTCGAATTCATCGAATTATGCAGCTTTTTTGCGGTAAGCACTACGTTGTGTTTAATTCCAGAGTAATTATTTAGAGTAGAGTGACTACTGAAGAAGCATAGATGTTTGGTTTGCGGTTTACCAAAAACCGGAGTGGGTTAAGTACAATTACTGAACGTTCGATTAACGGAGCGGTTACGTTATCACGTTGCTTCCACGCTATCCTCACGGGCATTAGATTCGCTCTCCCGATAGACTTGAACCTACTTCCGCTGCACAATTTTCCGCTGCCATTGTTTCCGGATATACTTCGCCGTAACTAATTTAACGGAATTGCGATCTTCCTATCTATAATAGAGCCATTATAAGTTATTGTCAGCTCTTCAAGAATACAATTGATAATATATATTAGTTATTCAACTTTATTCGACCCAGACGAAACATACATCATATTATGTAAATTAATAAATTGTTAATCCTATTTCACTTTAATCATTATTTGCCTTCTATTAAAGGGAGAAAAAGCAGAGGCAGATAGTAAGCACAAAACAAATAAAAAGTGTAAACCCTGGGGATGCTATCAAAAGTGTGTAAGTCGATAATTTAAGTTTTTAGAGTTAATTAATAATTTATTAGTTAAATATTATGCAATTAAATCAAGGCGGCTCTCGCGGTGCAGTGGGTAAGGCGCTGGCCTTCCACCCGAGAGTTCTGGGTTCGATTCCCGGTCATGACAAAAACATGCATGTGTTTTTCTCAAAGCTTGGGTGTTTGTGATTGTTGAAAATTACTAACAACCACCTTGTACGAAAAAGCAAGGACATGGTTATTAATAATTCTTAAAAAAAAAAAAAAAATTAAATCATACATCACTTTGGATATTTTATAGATAGAATAATATTTTGTATCTAATATAGGTTGGTTTAGGTAGGGCTTAATGAATTTAAAAAAAGAACTAACAATATATTGTGTAATATTTATTCTTAATCCAACGAAAATAAATAAGTATGATTGAAAAGGTGTGCACAATTTTGTCGTATCGCCCAAAATATACCAAAACTATTATGGTTTAGTTTAAGCAGTATTTAATTGATTTTTAAAAACTAACCAACACAATCTGTATATATTGTAGTCTTCATTTTCCGACCGTGTCTGATCCTAATAAGATCATATGGGCTTCCACAGAGTGGAGGTTTGTAATAACAGATTTTGCCTTTACGAGAAATGGATGACAGCCACTTGCTCAACCTATTAGGTCCATAATCTGACTCAAGACTCATACACTAATTGAATACAATATGTGTACATTGCCAGAATCAGGTTTCGAACCTTGGACCCACGACACTATAGGCAGACGCTTAAGGTTATACCTCAGTTAATGCACGGTCTAAAACGATCGTGGCTAGGCGATGCGCAGATTGCGGGTCGCGGGTGCAAATGACGCATGTCAAACGAAATATAATTTGCCATATAAATCCAACATGTGTCCATTTAATGTTCTGTTTATTGATGTTGTGCATATATGACGGGTGGTGGTGGGCACTTTAACTGTTCTATCAGTAACAATAATAATATATTCATTGACATGTTTTCTTTTTAAAGTAAATGGGTAACGTTTTTAGTCATCTTTACACGATTTAAGAATTAATACGCCCGTAGCCATACGAAACAAATTGACATGCTTCCAGCTCGACGTTCTCTCTCCGAATGGCAGCGAGTCCAAAATTTCGTCGCGCCTATAGTTGAAAATTATTTGCCGTTTCACTGATGTATCACCTTAAGCCGCGCTGAAACACTGTTTAGTTTTAGTTCAATAAAAACAAATACGTATGACTAACAAAGTTTAATGTGCACTATTTATGGAGAATTTTAATAGCCTACCTCCACCCTTTACTACTGCTACCGAGCGATATGAAATCCAGCATATAAATGTTTACTTTTATGTTGAAGATATTTTATTAACATTTGAATTACAATAACAAAATACTGTCGTAAAATAATTTCTTCGATCTTATTATGAAAACAATAAATACATTGCTGGTTCCAGACCGTGTGAATAAGTAATTCAATTTAAATAAAGTTCATGCAATTTGCCGAACCAACTAAAGGTACGTTAAGGCGCTTATCGAAAATTGTAAATTGTGGAGCCGTTCATTGGATAAATCGATTAATTATTTCTGCTCCATTTCATACACGATTTCCAATTTCGAACGATGTTCCCGCGCAATAAATAAATTATTTGATGAAGTGCAATAAGGCATTGCTGCATTATTCATAAACGTATAAATAGTTTTTTTTGAAAGTGCATTAGTAGGATGGTATTCGAATTTGTAGTACGGTAATCATTGTCACTATGTTTCAGCAGAAGTCCTAATTCCCCTTCGTATAAAATGTTAGCTCCAGCTTCCTCGGCAGCTCTGAAATCTGGAGCTAACATTTTGGCGCCGCACGTTGGGCGCCAAAATGTCCTCCAATTCGATCTCCAGAGCTAGCTGACTGTCACAAGGTGGCGGTCTTTTCCTACACGGTTTAACCACCGCAGTTTCTTATTTTTTAATATCCGTGATGTTGTAAATAGTAGTTCAATAGATCGCCATTCAGCATAAACCATGTCAACCATAAATGATGAATTTATGTATTTACAATACAAGCCCACTTTACCACTGTATTGTAAGCTTTCAGTTAACATCTGAATTCCTCTCCATCTACGATGGCAATCACCCAGTGGCGAATTGTGGATGTAGGCCGTTAAGATCTGACATAAATAGTGCACACTTAACTTTATCAGCCAAAGGTATTTATTTTTATTGAACTAAGACTACAATATGTAAAAAGTGTTTTTTTTTTAATTCAATAAAACCCTACCTAATCGAAGCCATAGTAGATAATAGTCAAAAAATATTCGATTATATATATAAAATATATAACTTATGCTATTAAACTATAAATAATTTTAGATATGTTATAGAAAGAAGGATATTTTTATCGATTATGGTTCGGTTAGGCAGGGCTTACGGCTAAACTTCAGTTGAGGCATGGTCTAAAAAGATCGTGACTAGGCGATGCGCGGATTGTGCAAATGACGCGAGCCGAACGAAATATAATTTGTCATAAAAAATCAACACGCATCCATTTAATGTTATGATATTGTAATATTAGTACTTAATAATAATAGTATATTCAGTGACATGTTTCTTTTCAAGTAAATTGGTAACGTTTTTTAGTCATCTTTACACGATTTAATAATATATTCCTCGGACGCCATCACAAAACCTCGGCTGCCGGTCTCCGATTGGCGACCAGTGAAAAATTTCGTCCCACCTACCGTTGAAAATTATTTGCCGTTTCACTTATGTATGCTCTTAATGAATTTTATAAAACTAAACCAACACCGTCTGCAATATGTACTTATTCTGAATTCAACGAAATACATATAAAAAAATATGCAATATTTTGTCGGATCGCACATAGCATACCTAAACTATTATGGTTCGGTTTAGGCAGGGTTTAATTGAATTTGAAAAACTAACCACCACCATCTGAAAACTGTATTCTTAGTTAAATGAAAACAAATAAACTACTGACGAAGTTTAGTGTGCACTATTTATGTCGAATCTTAACAGCCTACCTCCATCCCTCGCCACTGCAAGCACCCGTGACATACAACCACATCTTAATAAAGATAAAAAATACCAGTGTCTCTTATTTATTCAATTTCGGCTGCGGAGTTTTCTCAACTTTAGCTGGTGGTAATACTAAAATAATATATTTTATTATGCCGCTACTCTACGAAGAGTTACTTATAACTGTATTTATAAAACGTACTTATAAAAGTTACGTGTCCCATCTGCATCTACATAATTATTATATATTCTCGTCCTTTTGACTAAATGAAGTAAGCTCTTAGACGCATATTCGTAATGAATGAGATAATAATTAGTTTAGGCGAACAGCGTCTCCGTCAATAAATCGTGCGTAATGAAATTAGCTAAGGACTTAATTTCCTCCGTTTTTTCTCTCTTTTTGTGAAGCAGGATTTCGGCTTATTTGATTTCGTTTCATTAAGGACCCGGCTTACCTTTTACGCACTTTTTTATATAAGTAATTAATGTTTTTTACAGTTAATTATTCCCGATAGAATTCGATTCAAGTTTATTTCAGGTACATGGAATGATAATTGTTTTTAATCAAAGTCGACACGTTCATGGAACGAGACACAATTTAATTGGTAGACATTATTGAATAATAACTTGTATGAAATAATTTTCGAGACGAATATTCGCCAAAATGAATATAGCTACTAGGAAATTCAACACCGAACAGAATTGAAGGGTAAATTATAAAAACAATACATGTCAGAACTGAAAAAATTTACAGGAAAGCAAAAAAAAAGTTAATAGAATCTCTTCTTTGTGAATTGTGATTGTTTTTCTTTTGATGTGATACTACACAATACATAATATGTGCTTATTTTTCAATTAGAAATAATAATCATTAGAACTTTTGAAGTGAATGATGAACGAGCCTTGAACATCTTTGAAAGAAAAATTCTCCGCCGTATATATGGACCGATCAGGGATGGCACCAATTGGAGGAGAAGATATACTGCTGAGGTCTACGGGCTGTACGAAGATTGCAGCGCAGTTCAATCAATTAAGATTGGGAGACTGCGATGGCTAGGTCATGTGCACCGTATGAACGACAATGAACCGGCAAAGAGAGTGATGACCAGCAACCCAATAGGACGTAGAAGAAGAGGGAGGCCAAAGATTCGCTGGTTAGATGGAGCTGCCAGTGAAAGCAGTATTCTGGGGGTACCAAATTGGAAAGCGGCCACACTGGATAGGGGCAGGTGGAGGGAGCTGTTGGAGGAGGCCAGGACCCACACCGGGTTGTCGCGCCCCTGATGATGATGATGAGAACTTTTGAAGTCCATCAGAAAAATATGTAATAGAAAAATGTCATTTGACTTAATTATTATGATGTATTTGTAGAAACACTTTGTCAAATATTTTTTTTTTGTTGGATTAAAAGACCTTCTAACTCGTGTTATGTGCTGTTTTTAAAAGAACGGTAAATGAGATCATATAAACAATATTTAAAAAAAAAAAACAAAAAATGAGATATAAATCTCGAAAATGAAAGAAGCTGACATACTTAGTTGTTTTTGTAATTTTAAAAAACATTTTGAACCCCTGAATTTCGGGATTAGTATTCTCGATCCTAATAGAAAAATTTATACAATTTCCTTCTATGTATATGTTTAATTTTTGTCGCACTCTACTTACTAATAGGAAAGAAGTTTTATAGTTACCTATGTAAAAACTGTTATTGCTGTAATCATGAAAAAGTGATATTATGTACTATGTGATTACTGATTGGTGATTTTCTACGGAAAACGTTAAAAAGAAAAGATACAAATGCATTTTAAATATTTCTCAAAACTACCCTAGATAATCTTAAAAAACGATAAATATTTGTAGATACAGTATTGGTTTATCGGGACAATAGCCCAATGTAGAGGTAGATACTTATAGGCCGAGCTAACTTGCCCAGACATTAGTTTTTTAATAAACTTAATTTATGCACACATCTGGGATGTATAATGATGTATATAATAGGTTCCGTAATTTTTGCATAATGTAGTGAATTATATATACTTACTTACTTATAGATATTTATTTAAAAGAAATTAAATCGAAATTTATATAGATTATATATTAATATACTGTTGTAATTGAGAAACAGTCAGTTTCTTGAAGTTACATAATAGTTAGTTAATGCGGTATTTTTTAATAAAATGTATAAAAATAAATTACTATATTTTAGAACTTTTAAGTTAAGAAGCTACTGACCTATATGAAATAATCCATTTCAAGCTCCTATTATGCAAGTAGTTCAGCCATACCTTTCAGCGATTCCCTAAACCAATTGGATGGGTTTAATCATATGTTGATAACATTATTATTAAATACAGTTAGTTTATTTACATTTGGAATAGGTATTTAATTTAAAATATGTCATCGCGGTTATTACGCGAAATTGTATAGGAACTTTGGAAAACAAAATTGGACTGTGCGTGGCATTTCATTACCACTTTATAACTGATGAAGTGGAAAATGGACCCCCCCTTCTACCATACGATTTTTTTTTCAAAAAATAAACGATGGTATTATGTCATGATGAATAAGTATTTTATAGAAGGGCAACAAATGCCAGAAAATGAATTTAAAAGTATCTACCATTATTTTTGTGTTCCCTGTATCTACCATTATCAAAAGTAAGTATTTTCTACCATTAGCGCTACAAAGGATCGTAGAGTCTCTTGGACCAAAACAGAACAACAAATAATGTAATAATAATTAAGAAAATGAGCGTAAAATGACTTCTAATGGTGATGAGCAGAAGAAGACTTATTTTAAACTGGTCTTTTTAAGTCTTAAGTACCGATTAAGGAAAATTGTTATGAAGGAAAGTGAAGTAATTAAGAAGTAAAATATAAAATATATCTGGCACGACGAAACGAAAGTATCCAAGAAAGAATAGGTGGGTATTAAGTTAACTTAAAATTAAATGGCGTAATACATTTATAGATCAAGAGATTTTTTCGAGAAAGTTAGATTAGTTAGCTTTAAACTGTTTTCTGAAATGTGTACGCAGTGGGTAGAATAAAGATTAATTTTAAACACTGAAAAGAAAACGAATTAAATGGTTTTGAAATAAAGCTTTTTTGTTAATTCTACGATATTTGATTTCTTTGTATTGACAGGTGTTTCTGGTTTCAAACCCATCTTCAGAACGATATAAGAGAATCATTCCCTTATAACTGTCAACATAAATGACTCAAATTGTTTCATAACTAATATAATCAATTTCAATTAGTAAAATAAATGGAGGTAGGTACATGTTAAACTGTTCTTCTTTTTAAAATACATCGTTTGATACCGCAGTTCAGTTTATTAAATTATGTGTAGAGTTTAAAACTAAATATTTACCTTCACGCAAGAATGCAGTGGTACAACGCCTTGGTCCTGAGCGCATACTGTCAGCCAATAGTGGTCCCTTGTTTCTGTATCCAGAACAGATAGCGTTCGGATTTGTCCTGAAAAAAAAAGAAAAATATACAATTAAATTGTTATAGTTAATTCAATTAATGACATCGTTTTGTGTAAACATCATATTGTGTCAGTGTTGTGTGTCGGATATTTAGTTCACTGGAAAATTATCAAAAGCAAACAGTAAATCCGGGATTATAGAAATAACTTCAACTTATTCTACGGCTCAAATCATATTTCAAATAGTTTATCTATAATAAATAATGAATTTTCATAACAATTATTAGGATAGCTCATAACGTCGCATGTCGTGAATAGTATAACACAACGACCACGAAATAAATATGTCGTCTACATATATATCGACAAACAACATACGTGAAAAGGCGTCTTTACTCAAGTATACGCATTACGTAGGCCGCTTGGGACTTTGTCATTGATTTCCAGGAAAATTAATTTATTCCTTTTGTATCGATGTCATGGTCCATAATATTCCGATTCATAATACAACATTGCATGTGTTGCATGTGTCCTGCCCACCGAAATCTTCCAATCTAGCAAATATGTATATAATAGCTAATTACAAGGTTACAAAACGTAAGAGACAATAATATACGATAGTAAATAATCGAATTATATTAATTTTATACAATATTATACCAAATTTTCATATTTTCGAGATAAAGCAAGAATGGTACTGTGACTATGTAATCTATATATCTACTACCATCGAATTATTGTGTTTTTAAAAAGTAGATCATTATAATCATATTCCAATATAAACATGTAATTTAAAGATATTAGAAAACAATAAAATTTGGTATTTTTTGAGATGGAATTAAAACTCAAGTTAGCCTATTTTTACAATGAACGTTTCAAAGTTCACATAAACATGTTGCGAAATACATAAGTTAGTCTTACGACGTCTTGAGTTATTATTATAATCCAGGTAGTCAGTTTTTCAAATTACATCATACACAAATTGAAGTTTTAAATTGAATCTCGAAAAAAGTACAAGAAATTCCCACTTATTTTGATACAGGAATACAGGAAATTTCCCTAAGGAATTCTTATCGTGAAAATCATCCAGCTTCAGAAAAAAATACATGAAACAACTAGATATTGCATTACTTTTCGTGGAAAAAAGCTCATATTACCTAATGCCTCTCTCTTGGTTAGCAGTACGAGAAAATAATATACTGAAACTAGGGATTGTATATATTATCTCTTTTTTATGTAATTCACTTTTTTAGAAATTTATCATCTGCCACAATATATTATTATACCCAAGTAATTGAAAAGCAGTCAACTAAAAGAATCTGTATGTAGGTAATATAATTAATCCTTTAGGTATTTTTTGCATTGTATTTACTACGAATTTTGACGAAATTGACCCCCCTCCCTTCCGGGATTCAGTCGGAGCTGCATTCTAATGGATAACAAAAGTTAGCTGTATCGTTTATTTTTTTTTTATACAAATGCCCAAAATTAGCTAGGTGTGAAACATACATTTCACCTGGTTCCATATTCCGAGAAATGAAGGCTCAAGTAACCCCGGGGTGCGAGAGGATAGCAAATGAGAGCATTCAAACCAAGTCTCTAACCGAAGCGAGTAGCTCTATATAACATTTCTAATATAAAGAATAATTTTAGATTCGCCACCTCCTAGCTTCATCCTATGAGAAGAAACGTAAAAAGAAGAAGTTAAAAATAATGATAATATTTGGGTAAATTATGGTAGCGCTGATTTCATACAAATTACCTACTTACGTCTCATAATTATTATCACCATCCAGGCACTGTAGTACCAGTCACATTATTAATAAATTTTAGACAGTTATCTTCGAACCATCAATGCCTCAAGATTTACAATAGTTTGACCGCCTTAGCGTCATCAAAGAAGTAACTCAATTACGAGTTACGGTTCGAAGAATGCCGCATCAATCATCGTAAATAATCATAAACACATTATCTACCGATCCGTCACAAGTATAGTGCAACCGTGAGAGTGACCGTTCTAGTTGTGTGAGTGCGCGACCACGAAACCAGCCCACCGCGTCCGCCGTATCAACATCAAAAGTCAGTGCCTGGATTGAATCCCTGTGGAAACCCTCCCCCCCAGCATCAAAATCATATTCTTCCTACATTCTACTAAGACGCGCCGCCAGATAATATTTGAAAATCTTAAGTACGTAAATAATAAGAACATGTTTGCTCAGTGAGAGCTAGATAAATTTGGCAAATACTACAATACCAAAATCAACTACGCTAAGCTGACACATTAATCAGTCTTAAATTAAATTACCAGAGTCTGTAAGCTAGAGAATTCAGTGAGTATTCACTCTGCATAATACATACATATCGTTCATTATGTAGTAGCCTTGATAATTATATAAACACTAAAATAGCTATCAACTATCTTAATAATTTTTATAATTGTCATTGAAATACATTATTAAGCACTGTTATGTTATATGAAACTCCACAGAATAAATTATATAAAATATTATGTATTATATGAGGGATTTTGTGTTAATTCAACTATTAAAACAATGAATTTCTGCGAAACATCGCGACCGAAGAAAACCGATTTTTATGTGGCTTATTATAAAAGGTAAAATCGTTTGAGATAATGATTGAGCGTTGTTTATAATCATCATCATCAGCCGGGGCCAATCCACTGCTGGATGACGGCCTCCCCAAGCTTCTTCCAACTCTCTCGGCCCTGTGTCGTTCGCTGCCACATATTTCCGCCGAACTTTACCAGTTCGTCAATCCAGCGGCTTTTAGGGCGACCCTGTGGCCGTCCTTTCGG
This sequence comes from Rhyacophila brunnea, assembly GCF_057557595.1. Lineage (NCBI taxonomy): Eukaryota > Metazoa > Arthropoda > Insecta > Trichoptera > Rhyacophilidae > Rhyacophila > Rhyacophila brunnea. Next base: position 30,402,455 of record NW_028233350.1, read on the forward strand.
CGAGCAATGCGCCCCGCCCATCTCCATTTCAGCTGTTTGGCAACGTCTATTACATCGCGGACTCCTGTCTGCTTCCTAACCCACTCGTTTCTCTTACTGTCCTTTCGCGTGATGCCCAACCTACACCTCTCCATGCCTCGCTGTGTGACTCTTAGCCTTTGGACATCTCTCGTGTTGAGGGTCCACGTCTCGCAGACATACATTAGCACGGGTAGCACACACTGGTTGAACACCTTACGCTTAAGACATAATGGTAGGTCACTCTTGAAGATACTATTCAGAAATCCGAAAGCATTCCATCCCAGCTTTGTTCTTCGAGAAGTTTCATCGTGCATGCTTCCGTCTATGGGCAGCTGCTGTCAAAATTCGTTTCTATTCATTACAAGAAGTTTCAGTATGCATATAATTATAATATTACACATTATAATTATTAATATTACTAAAGTTAAAATATACAAACTATCAAAAACAGTCGATAAATTACATCTAAACGTGTATTAGCATGGAGGTTGTATTAACAGATGTATGTGTTTACGAGAGATGGATCTTAGCCATTTGATCAGCCTTTTAGGTCAATACTCTGGGTCCAAACACAAATTGAAAAACTACATGTGATTTTTTCCAGACCCGGGATTCGAATCCGAGACCCCACGAAATGTAGGCTGACACGTAACCGCTCGGTCATCGTGGACAAATAAATACAATTTACCCGTCGACATATCAGCGGTATATTAAAAAACAGAAGTTAAAACCCGGTATTTTGATTGTATAATAGTGGTTATCAGTTTGGGAGCCATACTGGAAATTTCTCGATAGTAAAGTAGCATTAATACGACAGGAAAAAGTGGTTTGCTACCGAAGGTGCAGGATTTAACAAGTCAAGTAAATTACTTAAAAATATGTTAAGTCTAATTATTCAGAGAAGGGATCAAGCGAGTGCTTAAAAATACAAAGCGGTTGCGGCGTGGCTGCATAAAGAAAATTAGAACGGTTGAAAATATAATCATAAAGAAACAGGAGGGCCCAGTAATAACAATCTCAGATTATTTTTACTGCCGCAAACCTGGGTTTCCGAGAATACAGGAATAATAAAAACCAGTCTAATTTCAGCCCATTTTAAATGTTTTATTATAAGGCGGTACTGCTGTGAAAATACAGAACAACCTCGATAATTTAAAAGACATTGCAAGAAAAAGGATACTAACATTAAAAATTAGAGTGTTGCCTTTATGATTTATTTTCGTCTTAAAATTCCACCTTTGTCTTCAATTATATTTAAGGTACCATTTAAAGAGCACATGCAACACACTCTGTTCCCACGTAAGAAATATTTGGAATATTTTAGTATAGTAAATAATGGTAGAGCCCCGCCCGAATTACAATATCGATAAGATTTTCAAAATCAGAAATCCAATATATGACGGTTAACATAGATAATTTTGAAAACATTTCTAAGAAAATATATTATAACCAATAGAAAAAATCTGCATCTCTCGGTTTTCGCGCCCATGCATATAGACCACTATGCTATACCCGCCATATTTAATTGTAACAAATTTTAACTAATGGCTCTTAATTCACTCTAAAGCGCTTTCCAAATCGAGTTACTATTGGCTATCGGCTTTTCTATTTTAAATGGTTATTTTGTATGCTATATCTCACATCTCTCTACTAATTGGCCACAACATGTGATAAAGGATTATTATCACAAATACGGTTTTATTATTGCAATATCAACACAAAAGACTGTAAAAACTTTACTGTGATTGAAATTATATACAAAGGCCGTGTTTCATTTATATAAATGTTAGTCGTAAACGCGAAATTCATTGCAACCCGCAACATCACGTTTTATGCATTTGATCGGTATCTTTTTTCTCGTTAAATGCAACTCTTGCACTTTGGGCTACCTACCGCACATAAAGTAGTTGAAAACGTGGCTTGGATGCAGGGATGTGCCAAACGAACAATGAGGGAGCTCAGTAGACAGGACTCAAGAGATACATACTACAGGACGGCATATTATATAATAATATATTAATGAATTAAACAGCACACGTTCGGAAGCTAACATGTTGTACAAATCATAAGTCAAATTATTTTGTTTTTTTTTTCAATCGATATATTTGGATAGAGCTCGTGGAGATAATAGCTAATAACTACCATTCCTTTTTAAAATATGTTAATATACCCTGCCATCATATTGTCTCGAAAAAGGATTGCAATCCACGAATCACACGATTTTCGGATCCTACCTAGTACCTACTTCTAATCCTAAGATTACATACAGAATGAGAATTTTATTTTGTGTTTGATAAATATGTATGTACTGTCATTTCCCTCCATTTTAGAAAGTGAAACATGCTGTCACTTCGCTTCGTTGTATGGATTTTCGTCTGGATTTAGGACGTGGAGGTGAACAAATAACACACCGGAATTGTTTTGGAAACGGCAAGGTGTATTTACGTTAATATATTCTAAATGGTTACATTGTTATACAAATTCTTTTCAATTTAATTTTGACGGATAGCGAGGTTAACACTGCTTACTGCGTTGCTGTCAAAAATCTTCGCCCGCTAAAACAAACGGTCGCTTGCGAGCCCTACAAATGCGGCGTTGCCATTCGTATTTTTTTATAACGGCATTCAGACAATGTTGCCGGTCAGATATTTAACATTATTTAATTATTTTCGCAATCAACCTTTATTATTTGTTGGATTTGATACCGACTCGGGCCTCTCCAGATACACAGAAACATCCCCAAATGGGGACCATTCGGGGGTGTAACAGTACATATAACCATTTACTACTAAAATGGAATTGAAACATTTTTAATATCATTTAGCAGGAATATTCTGAAGGAGTCACAAATAACTATATCAAATTTTAATATTAATGACATTTTTACGACAGTTTTAAAGTTACGTCGCTATTATTATAACGAAAGTAAAATTAATGTGTATGATAGTTTAAACAGTAAACCCACTCGTAGAAAAGGTAGCCCAAAATGAAAGCCAATTCTAAAATCCTGGAATTTTTGAGACATATTGAATTGAAATCTTGGATTGCAAACCCTAGTACATAATAAATAGTATGGTCAGACTTGCAGTGGAATTAGTGCTTATCTTTAGAATACTAGTAAAATATCAGTTAAATAATATTTTTTTTTAATCACACTATAGGTAGGCACTTAATATTTAGATCGATAAATATGACTAATGCAAAATTTTAATGTATCAAATTATTCGACCGCAATAATAAATTCCCAGCGACTCATATACCGGTAACCAACTGTTTACCTGTGTCAGCAGATCGATTGGCGATATTGAATACGGTATCGCAATGGAAAATTAGTCTAATATTCATTCCCATATTATCATATTATATTATGACTGTAATAATAAATAAAATTCACAGCTACTCGTATTTAAACCGCTGACTCGTTCAATTTAATTATGTATTGGAATATAATTTTTAGGTATTACTTTTTACTGTATAGCTTACGAATACTGATTTATAAAAATGTCACTCGAATCTAAGTACCTGGCTCGTAACTATCTCAGTACATAATATGTACTGTCATTGTATTTATATTATCGTACCGACCGTTACGCTGCAAATAAAACTCGCTCCTGCATACATCTTCGACTTCTTCATCATCTTCATCAACACCATAACCTACGACACATCGACGACTCCCAAAGTGTGGACCCACACATCGAACACTACACTAATAATACCAATTATCTTTTAAAATTAAAATAAAATCGAAAAAAAAACATTAGGTACCTACTTATCTATTTTTTTTTCGACCATGTCCGATCCTAATAGGATCATATGGGCCTCCACAGAGTAGACGTTTGTATTAACAGATTTTGTTTTTTTACGAGAAATGGATGTCAGCCACTTGCTCAACCTATTAGGTCCATAACCTGACTCACACACAAATTGAAAAAACAATATGTGTACTTGCCAGACCCACGATTAGAACCTGAGACCCACGGCGTGATACTCTAACGCTTAAGCCGCGCGGCCACCGTGGGTGTATCTTATATGTACTTATCTATATGTTATTATATCTGTAGGTAATTAATCTTAATTTTATAATCGGGTATTCAAAATTAGGCAAAGCACCAGTACGATTAATACCCTTTGGCACACCCCTGTTTTTAGCAATGTACTGTAAGTATCAACTTGTACGAGTTAAAATTATCATGATATGTCTATCTTTGGTGGATGGAGAGATTAAAATAAACGCATTATGAACAAGCTTGTTATTAAACCTGGAATTAAATGCGGCATTTAAATCTGATAATAATAAATAAATGTAGCCAAGCAACTAAATTAAAAAAATAACAATGATTTTACATAGAAAAATGCTAATTCAAATATATTCATCAAACGCGAAACGTATGATGAAATCAAATATGTTGTGTATGTATTTACTCTATAATGAGTAAATTAAAATTTAGAAGGATTTTCTGTTTTTCGCAATCTTCATGTATACCTACTCAGAGACTTAAAATTCGGCACCTAGTGTACATGAAGTGGCATTACATTCTATAACTTTGGGAGCGGTCCGGTGCTCCATACAAGTTGTGCCCAAACAAAGTCGAAGGGTTGGGCTAGGGGTCGTATACGACCAAGGGGTAAAACTCTCTGATGTGGGTGGAGTCCTACTAGTTAGCTATAAAAATGAATAACTATTTTCAATTTATTTAGATTGAATTTGATTCTGAGAAAAAACACAACTCCCAAACATACTTGAATACCATAGATATGATACAAAAGGGTTTTTATTTAAATTGTTTTTTAAAATACTACATAATAATTCAAGAAAATGTTAAATATAGTTAAATTAATAATAATCGATGAGTTGGCAGAATTGGATAAGTTTTACTTACTTACTAACATGATGTTAAATAATTTTTATGATGAGTGGTCTAAATATTTTCAATAATGATGGGAGTACATAAACTTTATTTTTAAAAATTCAAATAATAAAGAAGAGTTTATCTCAGTGCCGGCTAATAAATAAATTTAAGCACATGTGTGAACATTGCTACAAGTCGATGTAAATTAAAAAAATACTTTCAGCTAATTTAATCTTTTAATTGAAGCTGTATTAACACAATGCTTACGGGCCCTTTTAATTAATTTTGTAATTAACGTGTCAATTTGCATTTGAAAAGTAATTAGCAAAAACACAATTTTGTGCGGCCCGTAAGCTATGGGTTAAGGCTTATACTTCAGCTGGGGCACGGTCTAAAACGATCGTGACTACGCGACGCGAAGATTGTACAAATGACGCATGCAGAACAAAACATAATTTGTAATAAAAAGTCAACAGGCGTCCATTTAATGTTATGTTTATTGTTCTATTACTAATAATAATAATATATTCATTGACATGTTTTCTTTTTCAAGTAAATGGGTAACGTTTTTTAGTCATCTTTACACGATTTAAGAATTAATTCCCCCGTCGCCATCACAAAACAAATTGACGTGTTCACAGCTCGACTTTCGCTCTACGATTGCCAGCCAGTCCAAAATTTCGTCGCACCTATATTTGAAAATTATTTTCCGTTTCACTGAAGTACCATCTTAATATTACTTTCTTCAGCATACACATCATTGATACACAAGTTCGATAAGGAAAGAATAGTCACTCCACTTGGTAGTGTGCTTCCATGTCCTTTTTTAAAAATTATTCATTCAAATTTATATTTTTACATATATTATATATTTATAAATATATTACCGAGTATTTTTATTTAGGTATTGTTAACATTTATTATTATATCACGTCGTAATCGCTTTAAATTTTAATTATAAAATGAAGGTTTACTTTGAACATTTATATATCAACGTAAATTATTATATATGAAAATCCTCAAATTGGCCCATATATGTACTTAGTTTTCTTAACAAAACAGTGAAATATGATAATGTAGGAGTATATATGATATTCGTTTTAAAGTATGACTTTCCAGACTGCTGACAAGAACATTAATCTCTAGGGGCATAATGTTTGTAACATCCCTTTACGTACTCACTCCGTTTAATCATATTTCAAATACTTATCTCCCAACAATACACAATATGAATGATTGTAAAAAATGTTGGTGTGGTATATGCACAATACACTGAATTGTAAAGGTACGATTTTATTAAAAAGTCGCATCCAAAAATTACGTCGCTCGTTCGTTCAGTTCTCCGAATCGCATTTTAAGAGGACTACTTCGAAAATCGCATTATATTTAATCTTTAGGCAGATTAATGTTTCTCGCTTGTATTAAAAGAGACAAACAGTGCGTGCAGCATTCAGCAAGCATCGCTGGAATTGTTATGACGTGTGCTAAAATCGTGAGTGAAACGAAAGTGGCAGGTAAGACAAAGCAAGATGATGATGCAAACACTGGGTTTGAGGATGAGAGATGGATAATATATATATATATTATATTATATATAGTAGGTGGTTAAACAAAACAAGATTTACATATAATGAAAATACCTTTCTTTTGATATCGAACATCTGAACAACACATTTAAAATCTTTGTAATAAACAATTTTCCGGAAATCTCTTATCGTTAATGACGTAAATAAAGAATTTTATATTTTAAAATATATTTTACGCTGTAAAATTAAGCAATTGCATATTATATCGAGTATGTAAATACAAGAATAAATGAGTTTTAACGGATTATCAGGTATAAATAGTAGAAATATTCATGATAATACTCCGTTTACACGTGCGTGGATTGACTGATGAAAGTACGTATTATCACAGGAAGTATTATAGTGCAAATTGCATGCATGTATCAAAAAAGTTCAGAAGCTTCTGAATTTTCTTCCGCGCGACAATTGAACCGTGCAATATCTGCGCATACGGAGTAGAACGATAGTAATGAACCTGCCGAATGAACGAACGACACCGCGCACTCATTTTGAGGTTAACCGATTTTCACGACCTGTCATCGTACATACGTACCGCAAGTAAATCCATACACGTATACAGGTGCTATACACTGATGTTTTTTAATGATGCTATAACCGAAATCAGACTTCGTCAAACTTCCTTCTTAAGTATCGTCGGTCTCCAGCAGTCTCCAACTATGCCAACTCTAAGAAGCTCCATATACGATAGCAAAATAAATCGTGCCAGTTATAACAGAATATGCGAGCATTGTTTATTATGTTTTGAGCATATGTATAAGGTATAACCAACATAGTTCAATAATCAGCACCCAATCGACCGAAGTTAAGACCCTATTAATTACTCGAGTTAATACATGAGACGTTTCAAATTAAGCTCAGCACGGGGTAACCAAATTATTTACTAGTATAGTTAAGTTAAGGCTCTGAATTAAATTGCCCGAGTGTATTGCATACAACTTACTGATAGACAATAACGTGGTTTTATGGATACGATATTTGAGAAATTTGAACTATATTTGACTTTGTGTATTAAAACAGTTTAAGGATATAACTATTAAACATGTGTCTATATGAATAAGCTCAATAATTCTGAACATTTTTTCAATGTATTGATTTATCTCAACTCGTCCTACAACGTTAGATCGATGACCCTTGTCAGAAAAAGTCGAGGTGCCTGATGTATTATTATTTATTATGCGATTAAACTTTTGCCTGTTGTACTACAATAAATTGCTGTACCACGTAATCGTCGGCGACTGTCAGATTTGGTGAAAATTCTTCTAAACGATGAAAATTCATTTATTATTTTATTGTTATTATAGTGGTGTAAAACTTGAAGTAGTCAATATGTAAAATATATTCTTTTTATAAATAAAAACATTTTCAAAGAAAGTTAGCTTTGACGAATATCACGAAATACTCTTGCGAAATCGCAAAATGCGATGTTTCTCTATTTCGATAGGAAGCAAAGCAAAGCAAGGCTGCTTGTTTGTTTTCATGGCTGTGTACCGGACGCGGATGTACCGTAGCGGCAATCAACAGTTGTTTTACGCTTGTAAAAGCTTTTCGAAAGCTTCCAAGATTTACATTGGGATATGCGTCGAAAGCTGTTCGGGTCTGCATGCCGCTTTAGTTTGAGAGGGGCCTTTACAAAAATTCGAAACTTGCGAGCGGATTACACGATTATTTCCAAGAACTGTAATATATTATTTATAACACGGAACAATATTTATAAGCTTCAATCCAACGACGATACATAAACACGTGCTTATTCTAACAATAGCATAAACAATCTATAATGATATATATATATACCAACACAAATTGACCAGTGTTCGAATTTGAAACCAAACTCAGTAAAGTATAAAACACTGAATGATATTATGCTAAATGTTGGCATGTAGCATCTTCACGCAGCGGAACACGTAAGAGTCAGTAAATGACGTCGACGATTTTTGGTATTTTTAAACTCCCCCTCCTCCACCCATTGTCACACATTAAATCGAGCCCTGTCTGAATTTTCTCATTTTTTGATCTCACCTCCCCATTCGTTAAAAATAAAATTTTGCTTTATAGCAAACAAAAATCAACAATATACATCAAAATAATAATTTGTTGCTACGATAATCCCTGTAATACCTCTCGCTAACAAACAAATTACCTAATAATAGTGGCACATTAGGAATATAATTCTAACAGTCATGAAACTTTTGAATATATAATATAATTTAGTATATATGTGTATATAAACTAAACTAATAAAGGAGAAAAACAGAGGAAGCCTAGGTTAATTACCTAGCAAGTAATAGACGTGGGTGGTATTATTAATGACTTGCTAATTGTTTTGCGTATTTAATCTTAATACGCGTTTTCTCAGGGGAAGAGCGGTATTTCATACTGAGAAAATTACATCTAATCTTCATATTTATAATCATACAATAAAATATGGTTGTTCGATAGTTTATGATTAAATATTATGTTACAGGGTATATACTAGTAAATATTACACAGTAATTATCGATTTTAAAACATAATAACAATAATTTTAATACGTTTACATTACAAAATCGAAAATATAACATCACCAGTCACATGAAATAATGCGGTGAATACCAATTGATAAAAATATTATATAAAAGTTGTGTGGAGTTTAAAAAATCAAAATTATGATTGTTCACCGTAAGCGGTGGCACGGAAAACGTGGTGACAGCGAAAAAATGACCAAAGCGTACGGAAAACCAATAAAATTTGACTTTGATCGAAAAGGTTCATCAAAATTCATCGCGAATTGATAAAAAAATACCACAAGCGGACAGTTGACAGAGACGGCGGGTCCAGCAAATAAAATCAATGAACGTACATCATTACTGCAAGAGCAAGGAATTTTTTTCAACAGTTGATATTACTATTTTTTATACATTCCCTCTCAGGTGGTGCATAGCATAAGGCTCCCATAATTATTTATCATATTACAATAATGAATATGATTGACCATGTGAATGGAAACATATTTTTTTAGGTTGATTGCCAATTATTTAGAAATGTGAAAGGCGTCACGTTTTCTTATTAGAAGTGCATATAATTGCATTTGAACATGAGTATAGAGAGGGGTGGAGCCCAATCTGGTTATGACCCTCATCCATGCGGTTTCGGCGATGAAGAAAAAGAATGATGCTAACACCAAATAAACATGTGTGTACGTCTTATGAGCCCTAAGTTGTACTATATTACTACCATAATAATTTAGTAAAACTTAGTAAATCTTAGAAGTAACTCAAAATGCTAGTATGTACACTGTGTTCTCACTTTACAAAATGGGTCTTATGGTATGTAAGTATAAAAGACAACATAATTATTAATGAACACTAATGAACAGTCTAGTACCATGGATATTATTGAAACCAATGGTCGTAGTAATATATTATATTCGATGTCATAGTTATATGGATTTAATATTTCCTGTCCCTATTTTCCCACCCACCCACGGTGGCCGCATGGCTTAAGCGTTGGACTATCACGCCGTTGGTCTCAGATTCGAATCCTGGGCCTGGCAAGTACACATATTGTTTTTGTCAGTGGCTGACATCCATTTCTCGTAAAAAATCTGTTAATACAAACCTCTACTCTGTGGAGGCCCATATGATCCTAGTAGGATCGGACATGGTCGGGGAAAAGTAAGTTATTTTCTTAAAATATAATTCAATTCAATCAAATTACTAACAACCTAAAAGCCGCTGGATTGACGAACTGGTAAAGTTCGGCGGAAATACGTGGCAGCGAACGACACAGGACCAAGAGAGTTGGAGAAACCTTGGGGAGGTCTTCATCCAGCAGTGGATTGACCCCGACTGATGATGACGACTAACAACCAACCCTCAACTAAAATTATATTTATTCGGTTTATCCTAAAACCTAATGCATAATTTGAGGCAACTCGAAATTATGAAAGTAAATAACTAATATATATGTACTACTAACTAATAACTTCATAATGATGATAAACTATGATTACATAATAGGTTTTTTTATTTTATTTTCACGTTTGGTTAATAGGTACCTGACGTCCACTATAAATATAATTCTAAAAGCAACGAGAACATTATACGTGCGTACAAAACCAGTAAATCTTTTGACGGCCAAAATAATACTTACCTGGAATTATCTGAAACGTTAACAGAAAATGGAACGGAAATGAATTTCGAGAGGAATAACGCTCGTACAAACGTTACTTTTGGATTTCAATTTAGTTAGTTCCTTAATCTATGCTACCTACACGATTTCCAAGCTTTTCAATGGGGAAAAGTTACTTGAATTTGATGGATTTATATGTCTGCTCTAATATGAAAACTTTAAATCCGACGGAGAAAATTGAAAAACCGGAAAAATGAATACTAATGCGACGGTAAAGCAATGCTAAATAGCAAAGCCATTTTCGAGGAGGAGGAGGATTCCTTGCGGTTGCTTATTCAACCACAGCGTTACGAAAATCACGATAACATATTTTATAAACAAATAGTTTTATTAGCCAATCATCATGCTGTCATTTCTATAATTGAAGGCGTCCCTATAAAAAGGGTCTATATAACACATTAGTATTAAAAGTGATTTGATTATATTGTATTTAAAGGGCCTATATAACAGTATACAATGCGTGGAGAATTTCATAATATCGCTACACTTCTTACCAAAATTCCTACGAAAAGGTTGGCTAACATGTACAATTTGATACTTTCATTTGATTTTTTAATTTTTTTTTAAAGTTTTTATTGTTGGTTCTATTACGTGTTATCTTAAAATAATATTTTTATATCAAGAAAATTCTTATCTTTCAAAATATACACATAAATCAATGAAAATAGGGACGCCTTCAAAATAGGTTATTAGCCATTCACTGCTCAGATTTTCGGACCCATATATTATTTTATAAGTATAGGAAATAAGTAACAAGTGAATTTTACAAACGCATCTGCATTCAATGTGAATAATTGCTCCGCGTCGATTTTGTTCAAGCCACACCCGGCTTCAGGATACTAACTCTCAGTTGTATTTTTTTTAACTGTAATTATATCTAATAGTAAACCCTAAATAAAAATGTCGTTAAAAATGTATTCATAAAATCAAATATTTGGCCGACGAAATCAATGATAAGAAAATGCGATTAGTTTTGATTAGTAGAAAATTATTATTTAACACACCATATTCTCCATAACCTTTGAAAGCATTGTATTAAATAAATGGCCTGCCTGTATTACAAAAAAATAATTAGTCCAAAATTAACATGTTTTTCTTCAAAGCTATTCTACTGTTACCAATCTCTTAATATACCAGCAGTGTATCCATCATGCTTTTGAGCAAGTCACCAGTAGATACAATATAATATACTGACTTCCCAAAAGCTTTTGATAAAGTCTCTCATAAAATCCTCATTTCCAAAATGAAGAGCTACGGTATTCTAGGCCAGTCAATACAATTCTTCAAAATCATGTAAGTGAATGCAAACTGGCAGTCAGGTATAAATTTCATAAATCTGATTTCTTCAATGCTACATACAGAAAGAGTTCCCCGAGGATCTCATTTAGGTCCGCTGCTATTTTTGATATTCATTAATGATTATTTAACGGATATCTTTAAAAGCATTCACGTTCTTATTTACGCTGATGATATGAAGATTTTCAACTGAGTATTGAAGATACTCGTATTAATCAAGAAAATCTCGAAATATGTACTGATAACAGATTATAATATCTTAATATCAACAAAACCAATCAACTTTGTCCGCATGAGAAACCTGATTGTATTTTAGTAATCAATAATTGATGGAGTACACGTCAAGTATCACAGTATCACCAGCCATTGAAACTCGCAAAATATTTATCGCTTTCGATTAGAAACTATCTTTTTAATCACATATAGTATTACTTCTTTCACAGTTAATAAAATACTTGCTTTTATCATGCGATGCTCTCTCTAGTCCTAATGAGTTTAATAAAATCTTAACAATTAGAGTGAAATTAGACTCTTACACACTACTCTTGTGCGCTGACTTCTGGAATATATTCCTACAATATGGTACCACTATTATAAAGTTCATATCCAAACTATTGAAAGATGATGTCAACGTAAATTTCTACGCTTGATTAAATTTAAACTTGGTATTCCAGCTGAATATATTATCTACTGCAATTTGCTAGATATAACTAATAAGTCCGCGATAAAATTAAGTCGGCAAATAGCTAACTTCATGGTTATGTTTAAAACAGAAAATTTAATTTTCAACTGCCCCAAACTGTCGAGTACCTACCTACAATCCAGTTTCGTATCCCTACTAAGCAGACAAAAAATTGCAAAAATTTTCAAGTTGATATTTGATTTTTCAATAGCAATGATTGATTCTCTTTAGAATAGTTCTTCTATTGACATGTTCAATCCCTCCATTCAGGCACTCAAGCACTGCATTAAATGATTTTTTTTTCTGGTGTCTACCCATTCATATTTCATAATATTGTAAATTTAACGATAAATTGTATTTTGTTGGTGTATAAATAATTATACTGTCTTACATAATATTACAATAGTATTATTACAACGATTTTCTTAGCTCGTATTCTTATTTGTCCTGTACAAATCTTGCAATCGATTTTTAACTAACTTCCCGATTAGCTAGACATTTGAAACTTTTAGAATATATCTGAACACGATGTCAATACATTTTTTTAATACTTTTACCCATCTTTAAGTAGAATTGATTTCATTTTCAGTTAATTATTTTTTGTATGAAAAGTTATTTCGGAAGAAATCTGTAAAAAGTAAAACTATAATTGCCTCCTATACTATAAAACTATAATGGTCCTAGCAACTAAATTATTAATATATACGTGCGTTACTATGGAAATCAATATGACATTTCAATATTATTTCTATCAAGTACAATTTGCTAGTCAAGTCAAGTTTATATGATTCAACAGAAATTTTAAAAAAGTTGTATATAAAAAGTTCTTTTTATCCTGTAATTATTTTGTGTATTCTATTATATTGTTGTATTTTATACATTTTACTTCATAAATAAATTAATATTACAATTTTCTATATTCAAACATTTGTATGATTACGGATTTTTGTGAGTAACCTGGTGGGCAAATCTGATGAATCTAATTGTATAACATTTTAGATTTGCGAAAGCTTAGTTTGATCTATAAATATAATTGCCTACATAAATCATTTATTGTAAATAGGAACAATGATTATCGAAATCATTTATTATGGTTAGGTAAGAATTTAGATAAACACTGCCCGCATGGTATCTTTAAATTGGGAGATCGTATAATTTTCATTTATGTAGGTGAATGTAATTGAGATTAATGGAGAAATTAAACAATGAACCGCATCAAACTTACATTGCTTTTGAGTCTCGTATTCAATATAATGAAACGACAACTTCATAGAATTAATAATAAAATCAAAATTAATGAAATGAAGCAACAAAACTCAAAAAATATGCATTCTGGCAACAAATTACAAAAAAAAATTACCTCAAAGTATGTAATATTGATTACGCAATCGTCATAGATGAGAGTTGTTTCATTGTCCATTGGGTCGGTGTCGATATTAATGGAATGCAATAACCAAAATTCCTCTACGTGTCTGACGATAAGGTCTACTGTGGGCGAATGAACGAATGGTTTACGCTTACATTTAAATTGTCATCATCACCATAAGCCTCACCTAGGTCCCCCCACTTCTCTAGATTCCTAGTTCATGGCAAACACCTACATCTGCCGCACATCAGGGAAAAAAATAAATGACATTGATTGAGGCTGTAACAAGGTTTAATTCATAAGTGTGGATAAATATGGGATTAACTTAAAAACGTGTTGAAGAGTATGCAATAAGGACGTATTTCTCATAATCTGCATTGACGTTTGTCAAACGCGCATTCAATATTGATAATATTTGTCGACACGGCGGGCTTTGTATTTCGGTCGGTATATTACGGTCTGACCATCATAAAATAATAAACCGAATCCGGCTTCTAAGTATTGGTCCATGACGACTGAATTTCACATTCCTATCTTATCTGTGGGTTTTAGCCATGCCCAACCTGCATCTTTCTATGCCACATTGAGGTAATGGTTAATTTTTCGGATTTCACTTACATTAAGCATCGATTATTGTTTCACGTGGATACGTCAGTACCTACTGGTAGCACACATTAGTTGAATACTACGTTCTAATGCACTTATTATACGATCGAAATCCTATCAGTAAATCAAAAGAAAGGTTTCCAGCATAATAGTATGCTGAAATGAAATTAATAACATTTTAGTACTACAGAGAAGAAAGTCTTAACCCATTGAAGATACGCTGAAAATATGAAAAAACTGGACCAACAGCCAGATATTTTAAGAGTTTACTAAAACTGGTATAACTTTTTTATAAAATGTTTAATTTCAATATTTTTCAAAAAGTTGTGTGGTTATTGAAACATTTCTATTTGTAATTTTGTTTTAAATGTGTAGGTCAATTATGTGTAAGGTTTTAAGAAATACTTTAATAAATAAAACATTTTTACTAAGGACAGGCGGTGTCAAATTCACGCAGATTTTCTCCAACGTGTTTATATCATAATCAGTGAGAAAACGACTAGGAAACAAACTTGGATACAAAACAAAACGCATGACTTCCAGAATTGAAAAAAAAGTAGGTATCTACTTATCATTTTAACTGTTCTACCATCCATTATCTTAGTTCTGAGTATATTAATGAGATAATAAAATTGACAGTAAAAATTACGTAGTGTTCAGTGAAATCTAAATTCGGTCCTCCGTTAATGCGAGTCGAGTGGCTTATTGTCTCCCCAGTTTACTTCACAACCAATCTAAATTCCGTGTAGGTAAGTTCTTTTTTTCACGCTCCGGAGTTATTTACCAAAATTACGCGACGGCTCCAGAGTGATCTGCCATCTAGCGACAGTTGACACAACTCAACAGCTTGATAAATCATAGCCGCGTGTTTGGGGCACGAGAGGATAACGCAGTACGCTAATCTCACGATTTATGCGATGTTAGGACGCGTTTTGTTAAAACCAACTTAGTCACCAGCGAGGAAGCAGTCAGTATTCACGTCTGGACTACTGCATATACTGACAACCCACCGCCATCTTTAGATTAATAAAGCCTGAGCATAACTTTTTGCACAAGCAACGAGTGGTCCACTTTTCAGCTGTCAAAATCAGATCCCAGATTGCTTGACATATTGATTCGCCCTTTCTAGATTCAAATTGAATTATGAAAAATTCTCAAATCAAATATATTAACTATCAGTGTTATTTATAAATAATATACATTCCTGTTATTCATTAGCTGTCAAACTCAGACTAGTCCTTCAAACAAAAAACATGATACGTGATAATATCGATTTCCAAAAAATATGTAGCATTGATCTATGCATTACATTTGTAGAAAGTGTATTATTTATCATTTAACGCATCTATCAAAAACAAACCATTCCCTGTGTGTAGCTGGAAATATCGATTTATAATAGCATTTTAATACTCATATTTTATTAGCAGTGTATCCATATATTATGAAGAGTGTAGGAATATGTTTTTCTGAAAATAGAATGGCTTGTAATGAATGAAACTGAAATCAAGTAAGTCATACGTCTGAAAAATTGATCTTCACATTCTCTTATTATACTTATCACGCTTCTTGTGTAAATAAGCCCTGAAAAGAAAGGAAGAATACTCCAACAAGTGAACACGACAGACTCGTCAGTACGAGCACTCTATAGACAATGACAGGTCATCCATAGACAACGGGAGGGGCGAAAAGTAGTACCAGTCGTGTAATGTAGTGGCTTTCTTCTTCAGTGGGCAATGAACAACCGCATTTCATCGCCGGCCATACTAGATGTAGTGCCAAATCCCATTTATCTACAGTAGTGCAGCAATTTCCAAGGGAGGCGCGAACAGGATGATAAATTTGGATTGACTACTGTTGAAAAGTAAAAATTGATTGAATTATCATGCGATACTTCGTTGAAACAAAATTTTCAGAGTTTCCACTCTTTTCACTTGGTCAATTTTGATTGAATCGATGTGAAAAATGTAATATTTTGTCAAGCAAAACAATCTAAGTACCACTCCCATTCGTAAAATCATATTTATGCGAAACGGGATTTTCTGCATTAGCTGCAATGAAATCCAAATGTTTAGTAGAAAATAAAGAGCTAAGAGTAGTACTCTCCTAACGACACCTAGATGTGATAAACGTTGTGCTAATAAACAAACACATCCATCATAATTAAAACCAATTAATTTAAATATTAATATATAATATTTAAAACGTTGGTATTATTCTGTTAAAATTACATTTTTTGCCATTTAAAAATGGGTCTGTATTATTTTCTTAAATACAGGGTGTGGGAGAGGCGCCAAAATTATTATTTTTTAAAGGGGGGAGTATTAACATAAAGTTTGGAGATCACTACAGTGGTGTGAAGAGCTGAGAATTTAAATCATGACCAATTATGAAAAAAAGACTAATGATTGACAACGTTTCACAATAAATAAAATAAATGTAACGCATATTTAAATTGTGTATGTATAGAATATCAATGAAGAATTTAAATATTTATTGTATGCAATAAGCTTACTTTTTGCTTATAGAAACACCGTATCCCACTAAATATACTTCGTATTTGTGATAAATGCGTGCAAACTTTAGACGAGACACTGTGAGGATGTATTTATAAATAAAAAAACATTATTCTTATTTTTATGGGACAACATTTAAAGACCAAGAATTTTCAAAAGCTGTTGTAATGTACAGTGCACAAAATGTTTGGAATTTTGTTTCTTCTTTGAAGATGTCGGCTGATTAAAAAATCTGATATGTTCACCATAATAAAAACAAACGTCACACTTAGTAATATAACAGAAGATTAAACAAAATCTCCTTGGAACTTACAAGGAATTTTCTCATATCATTATAATATTTAGTGAGATCACTAAACTTGAACTATCACAAAAAAATTTCGCATAGCTGCTAAGTATAAATTAGAACACAACATACGAGGGTAGCCGTTTATATTTCGGGAACAACTAACAAAAACGATTTTTTTATCAATGAAAACAGTTTTATTGTTTTTCAAAATATTCTCCACGATAATTTATACACTTTTCCATGCGTTTGAACCAATCTGAAAAGCATGTTTGCCACTTTGCAAAAGGTAACTCCAAGACATGGTTTTTGAATGCATCAACCACCTCTTCTGGTGTAGAAAATCGTTGACCACGCAATTTATCTTTGACTGTCGGGAATAAAAAGAAATCATTTGGTACCAAGTCGGAGCTGTACGGCGGAAGACTGATCAATTTGATGTTTTGAGTACTCAAATAGGCACTTGTTTGAGCCAATGTGTGAGAGTTCGTATTGTCTTGATGAAGGATGAGTTGACGCCGACGGTTGCGTTTCCTTATTTCACCAAAAGCTTCTGGCAAACAAATGGTTCTGTTCCATTCAGAATTGACTGTTCTACGATTTTCTAAAGACACAGTTGCGGCATGGTCCGTTTTTCCAAAAAAAAAACAGGCGACCATTTGCTTCGAAGTGCTTGAGCGCGAGCAACTTTTGTTGGTTTAAGCTGATTTTGGAAGACCCATACGGTCGACTGCTGTTTACTTTCGTGCTCATACGTATAGATCCAAGATTCGTCACCTGTAATAATCTTATAAACGTTTTTTGAAGCACCTCGATCGTATTTTTTTGATCATTTCATTGCATTAATCGACAAGCGCCTTTTTTGTGCGATTGTCAAATTATGCGGGATCGATCGCGAACATAGCTTTTTCACGCCTAAATGTTCATGCAAGATCGTATACACGCTGGTGTTATTAATGCCCAGAAATGCCTCAATCTCACAGTATGTCACATGACGATCTTGCATTGTCAGTTCACGCACAGCATCGATGTTTTCTGGAGAAACAACCGATTTTGGACGACCTTCACGCGGCTCGTCTGTGAGCAAACGAGGACCACGATAAAATTCGCTGAACCAGTGATATACCGTAGTTTTTGATAGTGCTTCATCACCATATAAAGCACTAAGTTCAGTAATGCACTGTTCCCACGATAATCCACGTCGAAAGTTGTGAAAAATAATCGCAAGAAAATTTTCACGAGTTAATTCCATTTTTGGCTGAAATAATTTTTTCAAATGAATTTAAAAAAAAATAAAAAGCATGAATGATAATGAACCGGCAAAGAGAGTGATGTCCAGCAATCCAATAGGGCGTAGAAGAAGAGGCAGGCCAAAGATTCGCTGGTTGGATGGAGCTGCCAGTGACTGCCGTATTCTGGGGGTACCGAATTGGAAAGCGGCCACACTGGATAGGGACAGGTGGAGGGAACTGTTGGAGGAGGCCAGGACCCACACCGGGATGTCGCCCCCCTGATGATGAATCGTTGTGTTCTATTATCTATAAAAACCCACGTTCAACAAACATTCAAGATTCATTATACAATAATAAATGACAGACATCAAAAGCTAGTAGTGAAATTAATTTCGCATTATACGATATATCCAGAAAGTAAAATGTATTTAAACATGCAAGATATAAATTAACAATTACAAGATAAAAAGAACTTTTCATATCTTACCACGTTTTTAAATTTTCTGTTGAATCATATAAACTTGACAATTCTATGTATTAATAAATACTCTTTTTTATACTTGATAGAAATACTGAATAAATATTATAGAATTCTTCTTCTTTCGACCATGTCGATCCTATTAGGATCATATGGGTCTCCACAGAGTGGAGGTTAGTATTGACAGATTTTGTTTTTACGAGAAATGGATGTCAGCCACTTGCTCAACTTATTAGGTCCATACTCTAACTCATACACAAGTTGAAAAAACAATATATGTACTTGTCAGACACAGGTTTCAAACCTGGGACCCACGACGCAATTTTGACATTTCATATTGATTTCGATAGTAATGCACGTATATATAAATAATTCAGTAGCTAGGACCCCTTATCAACCAATAATAATGAGTAGTAAATATTGCCTTCAACGAATTTTTTCCGAAACATACAAAACAGAATTAACTGAAAATGAATTCAATTCTGCAAAGAATGCATTGTCGCCGTGTTCTGATAAATGTTCTAAAAGTTTCAGATGTCTAGCTAGTCGGGAAGTTAGTTAAAAATCTTCAATCGTCCAATAAAAATAAATCTTGGACAAACAAGAAAAAAATTGTATTGGACACACAAGAAAAAATCTGTACCGGACAAACAAGAATACGAGCTAATAAAAACGTGGTAAAAATGGCGTGAATTTATATAAAAAAATTAAATTTCACATTTCTACAGCTAGTGGAAGTAACTAGTACTGTGTATGAATTACAATTTTGAATCCTGTTTGACGAAATTCAAAAATGAACACTAACCCCAAGCCCCTTTTACCACGACAACTTACAATACGGCCCCGCATAGACTTTTACTACAAAACCGCAGGTTAACTAATTAGTCTCACCTACAAATTAATCAAGTGAGCGATGGCAAACGTGACACCCGTGTCCCTATATACAGTATAAACACTTAACATTTGCGCTTGGTCCACGTTGAATATTGAATCTGAATGAAGTGGTGCCTGTTCAAAGGTTGTCAACTGCAGGTGGATATAATCAACTGGCATTCGTAGACTCACTATCATACATTTAATAATAACAACACATGATCAATAGTTTTATATATTATGTATTTTATAAAAATATTGATTTTTCTTTAACAAACTAAAAAAGACTATATTATGTACTTGCAGTGAACAATAAACTTTATAGGTTGGCAATTTGTTCGATCATATTCGTTTTAATATTAATACTATCGACCGAAGGTACCTGCTTAATGGAATTTAAATTTAAATTCTGATGGATTTAAGTTTTGTACTATTACATTTGAGTCATTTTTTGTAGTGTGTGTGTGTATTCGGACATGTATGTGTGCATATTTGTGGATTTGTCATAAAAAAATAGTAACATGTAAGAATATTAAATTTTCCAAACATAACTTTTTTAAGACATATGTCGTATAGTAGATATTATTGATATATCTCATTAGTAAACTTTATTAAACTCCTTCTATTGACGATTTTAGACATCTTGATTGTAGTATTTATTGATTATTAGTTAATGTTCTATTATTAGGGTTTGACGACGTATACGCCTATTAATTGTATTATTAGTGATAGGGGTTTTTTACAAACACTTAAAACTATTCATAATTTGTCTTAATAGGTGGGTGATAATGTTTTTACCTACTATATTGTATACATTTATTATAGAAGTTAGGATTAATTGTATTCGTTGTCAGTGTGTATTTACCTTTTGGTGAGTGCACATATTGCCTGAAGATGCCGAAAGGCGAAATCCGGGTCGCAAATAAGGACTGAAATGGAATAGTACAAAACTTAAATCCATTAGAATTTATATTCGTTTTAATTATAATTATACATAACAGAATATACCCAGTATTTAATGTATATAAAATTTCATATTTTTCCAAAGTGCAGCACTAATAAACCTACGTTCAGAAAAATATTAGTTACAATTACAGATCAATAATTTAAAGTTTTTTTAAGGTGGTGCTAGTTTTTCACGATGTAGTTTCATTCCTTTCGGATGGAATAATAAATGTATTATTGTGTTCAGAAAATTCTAGTATTGAACGTTTTTATCGATCAAAGTGAACACTTATTAAAAGTTTAGAATCTATGTTTGCCCCTGCTCTACGTTATACCGATGGGTTTCACCATTCTTAATTGATTTTACTCCGTCCCGTGTGATGTGACGGCTTCCAAAAATTAATTAGTGAGATATAACGATATCATATCATTCTAATAGTACTACAATATTAATTTTACTTAAATATTTCGAAAGAGACAGCTTTTAAAAAACCCCTGAACGTTAAATTTTGATTACTAACGAAAAATTCGATCGATAAAAAAAAAACGATTTTTTTTTAGTTACTAACTATTCAAAACATCACGGGAATGTATAAATGTACAAATATTTTTTCAGAGCAGTCTATGTTTGCTAACTCTAAGTGGAATAGTGTTTGGAAACTCTTTACAATTAGTGGATAATGATCTCCTTTACTAAATACAGTGATTGATAAAAGTCTCATTCCGAATATGGAATTATAATAAAATTGCATTCAATATAATTATTTTGGATAACTGGCGAAAGGTATATAGGTACGTGTATGGGATTATAAGGCCACTGCAGTGAATGGGTAGTGAACGAAACACTCGTGGTGGAAGAGTGAACAGGGACGGCTGGAAAGCTTGTGGCCCACTTTCACGTACGAGAGCGTCTGTGATGAGAGGTGTTCCAAACATGAAATAACAAGAGATCGAACAGTGCAGTAGATGCGATGTCGACATGATACTAATATCGTAACAATACAATATATATACATAGTGATTATGTAATTGCTTTATTTAAATAATTGTCGTATGGCAACAGGGTGCAGTTGAAAAGATTGGAATATTCACAGAAAGAAAAAAATCGACACTACTGCACCGATATGACCTAAATTCATGCCACCACGTTTTCATTGGCTTGGTGAATAGCAAAAAGTCCCTCATGACCGTTGATATACTACTGGATGAATCATATGCTTCTTAAAATGACGCCCGATTTTCAGCGAGTCGGCCTTTGTTAAAACTTACTGGGTAAGCCCGATCTAGCTTGCATCTTACTCTAACTAATAGTCAGCGCATGACGACTTGCTCTGTCTGCTTTGCGTTGCAGCTACCCTTAGGTTCACTATTCCAAGAACGCAAATTTAGTTTTACAGCCAGGGCAATACGGGTGAAATTCGGGAATCCATGTTATCGGTCTTAACGCATTATACCTACAAGGAAATATTATAAGACGATATTCATAATATCTTTTGTGTTACACTTTTAAAATGACACTTGTATGGGAACTGCTCATCTAGTAGTATATCAATGCTCATGACGTAAGTTTAAGTGACATACTCAGTGATTTAGATTTCTATAGTCTCACACAAATGGGAGAGATTCGTTTAGGTATACAGTGTATTTGAAAGGGAGTTGGAAATATGAACTTCTCACCATGTCAATAAAAAAAATACGAATCCAGTATACCAAGAGTCACAGTATATCCGTAATGCATCAATAATTGGTGCATCGATAAAATTATTTAAAGATTATAATACTAACTTCTATTTTCAGCTGCGAATTGCGGATATCTATGAGAATGTCGACGAATTGAAAGGTGTCCTGGCGGTCGGTAAGACGGAAGAACTAGGCAAAATTGTAAAGTTATTTAACAGAATAGGAGTGAGGACCTGATCGATATATCCCCTTCTAGAAGAGAAGAGGCGATATGACAGCGAGTCGCAGTCAAAGCCTCGGTAAAATCACAAAAAAACTTCTATTTTATATACTTAGTGCAGTTTTCATACTTTTGACATTGTATATTGTATGTCAATTAAAAATGTTTAAATATTAATACTCGATGAAATGATAAAGTTCTGCGGAAGTACGTGGCAACGCAACGCACAGAACCGAGAGAAGTGGAAGCAGCTTGAAGAGGTCTTCATCCAGCAGTGGATAGATTCAGGCTGATGGTGATGACTATCGACCGAGGGTACTTGATGGAATTTGAATTTAAATTCTAATGGATTTAAGTTTTGTACTATTATTCCCATGGCCCCAACAAGGGGGGGCTGACAGGGCTCTAGCCTGGGGGCCCGGGCTCAGGAGGGTCCGGCGATTCGAGACGACCAGATAAATGAGATAAACACACATCAAAAATTTGCTTGAATAGTAAAAAAAAGTCGCCTGCGGCGCTATTTTCCTTCAGAAATGTTATTATTCAAAGTTATGTGATTGTACGATACAATTTTTAATTGTTTATCAATACTCGACATCTCCATAATTCAAATGGGTGTATTAAAATATACAATAAAACACAAAACATACACATTAATTTTACCGCGTACAGCATTTGGAAAACGCTACTGTAGAGTGTCACATTGCCTTTATCCTTAGCGATAGGTAGGGGGGCCCGCCAAAGATCCTAGCCTGGGGGCCCGCTTCACGATATTGGGCCCATGATTATTCCATTTGTACTAGTAATTCAAAGGTTTAATTACTCAAATTGAATAGTACAAAACTTAAATCCATTAAAATTTAAATAATATTTTGATTATTATCGAGCAATCTTACTTTAAAAAATGACGGCGGAACGAGATGTCACTAATAAACAGTTTTTTTGTAACTGTCATAATATTGTGGCCTGTGTATTATACATCTCAGACTAAAATATTATGGTTGTATTATAACGTGTTTGGATGAATAAATACGAACGGATGTGGTGGTCGATCATCACATTAAAAAAAAACATCCACAGTGAGTCGGTAAATTTATAGGTGAATTATTCACAAAACTAGACAGAAAGATGGTCATTATCTTCTAACAATAAACATCAATTTAATTCTAAGGCTTCCTTCTGTGTATCATTATCACAGTATCCATTAGATAAATAAAACTAAAAAAATGGTCACCAGCACGCTACTGTACGTCTTGGGTTTATTCGTGGCAGGTTTTGAATTACATCAATTTCGAAGTCTTGAGGGGGCTTGGTGAAGTGACGGGATATCGAGAGGGTCTTCAGCCATATACACAAGTGATAACATAGGTATAATAACATGAATGTGCGTTTACTATGTATGTACGATAATGCTGTTATTTCATTGGGGGAATATAAATAATTCAACACCTACAATATAAATGCAATTATGCTGTGCAAAAATACTTATTATATAATAGTGGTTAGTTGCATGGAGTGGCGAGATGAATGGGGGGTGAAAGTAATTTTGTTATTTTGACGTATTTCCCCAAGGATAAGAAACTATAGGGATGCATTTTCATTGTGATCTTAATAACATGTGGATTCGTGGAAAATTTTATTGACAAAAAGTTATATATCTTTATTTACTGTAGAATGTGGATGCTACATTATTCAGGCACGAATAAAAATAAATATCTACCAGTGTGATTTAGTTATTGTTCGATTATTCAAATTTTCAAATATTTTTTGTAATGAACCGATTCGATTTAGTAATTGTTCAAATTAGATTATGAG
This sequence comes from Rhyacophila brunnea, assembly GCF_057557595.1. NCBI lineage: Eukaryota > Metazoa > Arthropoda > Insecta > Trichoptera > Rhyacophilidae > Rhyacophila > Rhyacophila brunnea. The sequence continues at coordinate 30,427,077 of NW_028233350.1, forward strand.
GAATAAATATACCTACATGACTGAGGAGTGAGGACCACAAACCGAATGATTGGACCTTCTAACAATCTTCTCCCGAGCTTGGTTCAGACCCTTGAGATATTCTGTGGGACACTTAGACCTTGTCCAGATCGAGTACCTACCAAAAATGTGCTCCGTCCAGATAACGCGTTCCATTTGGCAGTGAACGAACTAATTAACATAATTCGTTTTTAAATATGTTTTTTTTTAATATTAAAGACCACTCAATTGTGTTACTCGGTTTGTATGACATTTTGTATTTCGGGATAACTTAGGAGTAGCTATAAAAATTGTCGCGTTCGAGCGCTAGGCGGTCGTAATTCATTTTGGAATGGCGCGATCTTCAGAGTCTAGCGATCGCAGGCGCTTGTCGCGCGATAATCATCACAGCGCGAGTGCATGTGGACGGCTCAATGATTTCACATGTACCTGGAATGCGCGCGATTTTTTACGCGCGAGTCAAAACGCGTCATGTGGACAAGGCCTTAGGTAAACTAGTTGACGTAAATTATATTTTTTTAGCAATTATGAAATACTCAATAGAAAATGTATTATTAAATCATTATTTTGAAGTCATTAAAAAATATACTGCTTTTATGCTATAAGTTTAAATCAATTGGATTTCAGTGTCAATATCCTGAGGCATCTCCCGGTAACTCAATAAATAATATTTTCAAAAAAGCGTACACAGTTTATTTTAACAAGATTTATTCGTTTGTGATTTTTTTTCCCTCTCAACAAGAAAACTTTGTGATTGCTGCAGAGATCGCGGGATTCATATTATTGAATTTAACATAAAGGAAAAGTTTTCGTAATTTGGACAGAGGGAGGCCACTCCGGCAATATCAATCCAACAGTCAATATTGTAATGAATTATTGGAATTCGTTTAAAATTTTATGAGCCAAAAGATTTTTACGAGCGTACAGAAGACTTTTATTTATAAATCGCTGATGCTAAGAAAACGTATTTTTGGATTTTATGATTGCTTAGTAATAATTAGAAAAATGCTATATTAATTTGAATAAGAAAACGTGGTTTTCTCGTTAATGTATTAAATTTATGTTACTATAAAATACAATATTTACTAAGTACTTTAAAGATAATTTCGGTTTTCCATTTAAAGAGTATTGATTTTTGCCGACGTCGATGTTGTAATCATTTTACTTGCTAACCATTCAAATTTATTTAAAACCAACAACCTTATAATGTGATAATAGGTCTAGATATAATTGTTGCCCGTAGCAAATTAAAATTGCCACCGCTACTCATTTTCAATGAGATTATATAAAAATATTTTTCAAGAAAGGTCGAGAAACGAAGATGTAATTATCGCGTTTCCCTCGTGAATTGATAGTTTTTTTATCACATCTATTATGGAACTATAATATGGATGTGCTATAGCATTTGGACAGCAATTTTATTGTAAATAAGAATAACGAATATTTAGTTATATTATTATATATTATAGATATATCAGCATCAGCAGTACAACCCAATGTGGATTTCGGTTGCCTCCAAACATCTACAGTCTCTTGTAGGGCAAGCTCCCTAGCTACTAGCTAGGCTCCCAGTCTTAACCTCAGGAATGCTGCGTCTCCTTCTGAATCGACTCTAATTTCCTCTTCTTGTCTGTTAAAGAGAAGTCTCCTTGATGGTTGGGTGTCTTCCATTACTGAACCATGGCTTGCCCAACGGAGTCGTCTCACTTTGACGTGCGAGACGACGGGTTCGTGATTCCACTTTCTTAGCCACGCGCCATCTTCTCATCGTCATATCTCACATAGCGTGTGCGCGCGCACACCTGCCATAATGTGTCCGCACACATTTTTTCATCCCGCGCAGTCCTCACACAAAAATTTTGTAAAATAAAGTTTCCCTTGCCAGATTTTAGTAACAACTACAGGTGTGTTCAGTGAACGTAACACACAGCTTAAGTGAATAATACGATTTCTTGTTTATGTGATGTCTTATATTATAATTTAACTTATTAATATAGAAATAATTATTATAGACAATTTATCCCCTAAAAATGTCAAAAAGGAGTGGATGTGATATTTCAAATGCGATCATTAAGAAGAGAAGAAATCCTGCGATAAATTCAAATTGGAATGGCTCTCTGAAATCGTCGAAACAGGAATGCCACCTTCAATACATTCGCAAAAAGTAAAAATTGGTGATATATTTGTTCATTCGGAAACAGACGATTGGGTCAAATGCATCATATTATGCAAGCAAATATGCAAGGAGAATTCACGTCTGGAAAGAAGTGGATTGAATTGAGGTTGTATCTTTTAAAAATGCATTTAAGTCAAAAAGTATCTACACCGGGATGCTATTACGAAATTGAAAAATTTGAAAAGGGTGGACTTTTGAAAATAATGACGGAAACACCCGAAGAACGAAAGAATAGGATTAAGTTCACTGAGCGCATAAAATCTGGTTGCGATCTAGTCAAAGTGTTAATTGATAATGTTGATTGATAATTGGCTATAAAAATAAAAATGCTTTTATGATTTCTGTACAAGATATTCATAATCATGTATCTAAATTCTAAATACACAGATTCGAAATTGTCGAATGCATTAATGCGGTCATTAAAAAAGATATTTTTTTTACGAATTACGGAAGTCTCGGTTCCATACATTAATATACGAAAGTACGGATATGTCTATGCAAAAAATGCTAATTTTGTACGTTAATTACGAAATTAATAAATACCTTAATATATAAGTTTTAATGAAAATTTTATGTGTGTTTGTGGGGGGGTGTAAATTTACCGCACCGGGTGACGAGTGACACTGCTCAGATGCGTTGATGATCCGCACACACAATAGAAAAATAGAGGCAACGTTGGTCTAATGATGATTTTATACAACTTTATTTTGGTTTTTCTTGACATGAGTCTTGATCTATAGTGTCTCTGTAAAACGTAGTAGGATTTGTTCACCAAATAATTGATTATTCTACAAAGTTCTTGTGCTTCTAAGTGCTGATGTCGAAAGGAGTAATGTTTGGTCCCAAATGCATATATTATGAATTCGTCTTCGCAAATTCGTAGCCATGGATCGTGAGGTGAGGGGTGGTCCCGATGGTCCCTAACTCGCAGGCATTATTACGAGTGATTATTAATTATTCCTTCCTGGATTTGACTAACTAAATGCCACTCTTAGGTGGTACATGACAATTGTCCTTATGGGACGACAATGACTATGATGAAGTATTAATCGATTAACCTGTATAATATGAATACATAGATACATTTTTTTCACGAATGCATAAGTTGTTTTTATTGTCAGACCCTATGGTCTGCTTAAATGTTATGAAAAGAAATATTTTCTTTTTAATTACCCATAAAGTAAAATGACATTTATTTTGCGTCAACCTGTCGTTACTACGCAACGTATTTACTTACTAAAAATGGTATTATTTATTAACCATCTCAAAAATACATTTAAGCGATATAATGATACCCATAGCTTAAATATTATGTCACAATAAATTAAACACGTATTATGTTAGTCAGTAATAATTTCTTAAATCAAGATTGGTCAATGTCGAAAGCCAGTTAAGTAATAAATAATGGACCAAACTTAGCGTCTACAGTCTACACTTTCGCAGCATCTCTGGCATAAGAAAATTACTTGGCTGTGTTATCTGAGAATTCTTATCTGCGCAAGGGAGCATATTAAATTGAATTAATAGCCGTAGGGTGGCCACTTGAAGGACTCCTCGAGGGGCATATATGAAAAAGGGAAAATCAACTAGACTCTCCTGAAAGCGCGAATTGTTTAAATAATACGGCCATTATGCGAAACGAATTGTTTCCAACAGACTGTTAAATGGCAGAAGGAAATGGAAAAGCTTAAAATTTAGTATCACTTCTCTTATCACAATAGCTTTCGGCTATTGTCCAATAAAGCAAACAGCCTCATTCGACTAGGTATTATTATATTATTATCATTTTCCACGATACGTTGGTAAGTTCTATAAGAGTTTATTGACAATATATACAGTTATGATAGTGGGCAATAAATAAAAACAATTACTAAAAACAAACAACATAATAAATAATTAACTTACACATTTATTTGTGATGTGGGAGAATGTAGTGAGTGTAGATAAATACGGCAGCAGTGTAGATGGGTGTAGGTATTTATTGTCTTGATGTATTAGTACAGAGAGTTAATGGTCGGAGTAAGATTTGTGTAGAGTGATCGAAGTGAGCTCGTGCTCAGACCGAGCCGCGATTTGATAGTGACGACTACCGATCTAATGTTGAGCAGATGATTGTGTCAAGTGACGAGTCAGGAGTGACTGTGTCGAGTGACCGGACACGAGATGAGTGATGGATCGTCCTTGATATTTATACAAATTAAATCAATACATTACAAGTCATTGCCTCAATTAAATAAATCATTATCTTGATTTTTTTTGACAACAAAATATAAATATTGAAGTGTGACACACTTTTAATGCATAGTCGTATGATTTCTACATTTATATTAAAAATATAAATAATGACTCAGTATTTTTCATTTTTTATCATCTGTAGATACGTTTTTCCTCCACCGCCAGAGTTTGGGACCTATTCTGTAGTGGAAGAAGAAGCCACATTAAGCATTATATTGGGAGCTTGTCATGAAGAGATTCTAGAAACAGTTGTTGTGAAAGTTGTGTACTTAACACTCTTAACAGTGCAGTATTTTTCATGTGACTCCAAATATGTTCAGTTATTTTACGAAATATATTATTACTTAAATCAAAATGTCTTGTCGCAGTTGCTTCGTTGGTAGATATAATAAAAAATGTCTCACAAACCGATGTCGATTGTCAATACATGTCTATAAGTCAAGTTTAAACTTTGTAAACTATTTTTTTTTCATAAATATTTACACCGAATGAGATGGATGATGTACTTTATTTACTGTTAAAGTAACGATGTAGGTACCTCCTCATTCTTCACGATAAACTTTCGTAACAATGTGCAACTGCGGTGTTATTCCAAATTCCGTTAAAAGCATAGCGATAGTTATTAGTGTTAAGTCCTATTACGCGTTTATATTTTTCATTCGTTCGCCAATTAATAAGTACTAATGTTTAAATTCTATTCATCAGAAATTTATTTCATTGGAATAAAAAAATATTTAATTAAATCCTTCAATTCAAATAATCTTGATAGGTGACCATGTAAAAATTCTATCAAGTCATTAATAAATCTGGACTACTCAATAAATACACATATTAGATAAGTAATTACTTTCATCTTTCGTTTACTTGTTTACTTTAAAGAATAATAAAACGTAGCAGAGAAGATATTGAGCTTAAACTATTAAATAAAATACATGTGAATTTCTGTAACGATATAGGTATAAGTATAATATCTGCGCATGTGCAGTAGAATTATAATGGCGAACCTGTTGGTAAAATAACGAAATACACCGCGCAGAAACTCATTGTGAGGTTTACCGATTTTCACGACCTGCCAAATAGTACCATGCAATGATAACATCGCGTCTCGCTTAGTCTTGAAGAATGAGATCGGCGAGACAGTTTACGTGGAAACAGTTATTATCGAGATAGTTTAAAATACACACTATTGGTAAGTAAATCCATGCACGTGTACAGATGCTAATAAATAATAAAACTAATATAAATTCAAAAAGAATATTATAGTATAATATGAAAAATTATTTTCGAAAAAAAAATTATCAATCAGTATAAATTATGGGTAAAAAGTTCCACAGGAAAATGAATTAAATAGATAATCTTTGTACGCAAAATATCAACAAAGAAACGAAACATGAAAAGCATGCTCAATTTAAAAGAAGTTAGGGAGGAACTACCAACAATACAGTGTATATTTTAAAGACTAATTTCAAATCAATATTACTTTAAGGAAGTTTTACTTAAAAGACGCTTTTAAATATTGAAAAAAAAAATTTACCACTGCGGTGGGGAGGGTATGAAAAATTTTCAATTTAATTTTTTATAAAATGTTATCATAATAATATTTTTGTTGGCCGTCAGTCGAATAAAGAAGACGTCAAGGAATTCAACATGAAAATTATATTATCAAGAAATATATGTGACGCGAATGGGCATCGGATAAAGAAAAATATAGGTGCCCAGTATTAGGGCGATTGTTGAGTTTTTGGGAATGGGACAACTGGACGCCAGGACAATTGGACGCCGCACTATCGTAAACACGTATACAGAACGTAGACGAGGAATTTTAATCAGTTTCTATCTACTACTTAGTCGTTTTAATTCATTTTACTCTTAACATATTGTTTTTTTATTGCGGATTGAGAATTTCTATGCCTAAGTCTTTATATAAAATAATAAAACTCTTTTTTCGTTGGAACTTAAACATATGCACGATTAAATCATTATTTACGTGTGCATATTTAAATTCTCACCAACTATTAAATCATAATATAATAATTTAAATATAAATAATAATATTAAATATTTTTTTTAAAGTACCTATAAGTACCTAACGTCAATTTAATTTCGAATTGCGTGGCGTCCAGTTGTCCCGGTGCCAAATCGTCCTAGACCCGAGTTTTTAGGTTCTGGTTTTATTCAATAGAAAAAATTAGGTGTGATTCAAAAACCTAAACAAACACCCTCTCAATACAGCGTAATTGTAAGCAAATAAAACAGGTGAACTATAAATTGACAGACTTAACTGTAATATTTGAATTATTAGGTATCCTCTTTTCTCAGTATATATGATAGCTCACATGATCCACTGTAGAAGGCGCTGGTCTTTTATCTGGGGGCTCCGGATTCGATCCCGGCGAGGTTAGAATATATTCATGTATTTTTTTCAAAGCGTGAGGTGTTTGTGATTGTATCATTTTTATTACCAATTACACTAATATAATTGGACCTCAATATAGGTAATATAATGGAATTTTCGATTGTAACCTAAAAACTCAAGTATGTATACCAATTTAGTTTCACGAACTGATATTTCCGAAACAATCCTCGTAGAAAAAATACTATAAGAAAACCTTATAATCCCATGTAGCAGAGGCTAGGGGTGGAGGTAGACTGTTAAGATTCGATATAAATATAGTTAATAATATAGTTATAACTTTACTTTACACTCATTATACTAGCCTCAGTCGATTGTTTTTAATAATTAAATATACTGTACACACACTTTTTTTTTTTTTTCTAGATGCCTTTATGGATACCTCGCATTTACTATCGAGGTTTCTTAGGGACTTTGGCACGCAAACTACTCTACTTGATGCTAGTCAAATGAAAATTGTGCCGGCTGAGAGAATATGCCTTATTGAAAACTGTTCTTCTACCCGCATCGGGTATTGCTAATTTGAATTCGGCCAGGGCCTATGAAACCGCCTTGCACTTAAATCTCTTCGAATCATTGTGAAATACTAACCGACAAATTATATCAAAAACATATGTTTATTTTTAGTTAACAGCAGACTAGGTACCGCAATGCTAATACCTCCGGGCATTCAATGGAAGAATAGTATTTTTGAGTGTTATGTTAGTATACGTGGTCATTAAATACACGTTTGTACATATTTGCTACATAGAAACACGCTTTTGATCGTTAAGGCTATACCTCAGTTGAGAGGCATGGTCTAAAAAGATCATGGCTAGGCTATGCGCGGATTGCGGGTCGCGGGTGCAAATGGCGCATGCCGAACGATATATATATATATATATAACAGTTACATATTGATTACAAAAATTTAAAAAATAATAATGAAAAGTTATTGCAACCAGCAGTTTCCATAAATAATTCGTAATAATTAGTAATATAAATCCAACATGCGTCCATTTAATGTTCTATAGTAACAATAATAATATATACATTGACACGTTTTCTTTTTCAAGTAAATGGGTAACCTTTTTAGTCATTTAAGAATTAATACCCCCGTCGCCATCACGAAACAAATTGACGTATTCACACCTCGACGTTCGCTCTCCGAATGCCAGCGACTCCATAATTTCGTCGCGCCTATAGTTGAAAATTATTTGCCGTTTCACTGATGTATCGTCTTATTAATATGATATTCGTTCCAAAACCATCGCACCGATATTTCGTTAGAACATACCTGAACGTGATACGGAGCTATTTACCAACTTAAAAAAAGGTGCGATGCGGTGTTAAACGTTAATCTAACTGGTTTAAAAAAAGTTGTAAAAATGTAGTACAGGCCAAAGGGGTAGAGAAAAACTGTGGGGTGTCTGTCCGTCGCAAATATCACGATTTCCGCCCCTCGACCACTCCCAACAAGACGACCCGCTCTCAAGAAAAAAGTTTCCAACCTTCGTGAAACCAAGTAACATCTCAGAGATACCTATATCTACATCTTTGCGTGCAAGAAAGTATAGAAGTGAAGAAGTGAAAAAGTTTTGAAACGAAGTATCTTTGGCAGCATTATTAATTGATTGCGAAAATGTTAGCATGGGTGCATAGAAAAATAAATTTAACACTACGTGAAATTAAATAATGATGAAAACCTGGTCACAAAGTGTGTACATATATAATGAATATCATTAAACAATAAAAAAGTGTACATGATTATCAAAACTGTATCATTAGATGATTCGAGTCAAATTAGTATTTTGTATTCCTAAAGTAAAATGATTTTAGTATTCTGTTGGAAGAGGAACGTCTTGCTTTGTTAATAACTACATAACATTCCACTTTATACACAATGTAAGTTAAAGATGACATTTACATGCAGCCGCGCATATGCAATAATGTACTTAGGCTTGTAGGGGTCATTACCCTACCATCTGCACGAGTCAATTTATAATTACAAGTACCTTGTAACATAATATTGTGAAACAGCAAAACAAGCGATTTATGTGAATAAATAAATTTTTAACAGAAAGCTAATTTAGCAAAATATTTATATTAAATAATTATTTATAATTTACAAAACATGATATGCACAAAATTGTTTATATGAAAATCAATCTTGCTAATTATTAAAACTGCTTAATTGACAATTTACAAACAAACCATGCATTGCAAAATAAACCTAAGCAAGATATCACAATATGCAAATAGTGACAACATCATTTTCTATTGTATCGAATCTGTATAAAACACTCAATTACATGACATCAATATGTCAGTCAGTTATCAAAGACTTAACCGTAAGGTTATCGTTCAACTTCGCCCGATCGACTTCGCAATTTCTCATAACGCACACACGTGCTTTAATTCTGCTAAATTATAATCTGTAAACGTACCTGTAATAATTAAATTGATATTTATTTGGAAGGAGATAATAAAACCAGGGTTCATTTCATTCACGCACCACATTCTGAGTTATTCATTTTGGAGTCAACCTACCCTCCGATTCCTTATCCCATCTCACTTTCGATAGGCTCTACGATAATAGCTTACTATTGTCTTACAAAGAACACGGACGTAAAGGAAGAAAATCTATAAATGCTGACGCTACACGGCAAGGAAAAGTTGGTAACAATTTAAATTGAGTAAATCCTATCTTAACTACGTTGAGAGTAGATACAATCAAAACTTTAATTGATCTAAAACAAAGAAGGTTAGTGCTTTGGAGAGCTGTAATGAAACTTAAGTACATACCATATGAGTTGTTAATTGCTTTAGTATTTTATCTACCTCATCATGAAAAAATAATTGAGGTATACATAGGTACGAGTGGCGTTCGGTGACTTTTGCATGTAGAGATGCTTTTGAAAAATACATATACCAAAACTAATGTATGGGCCAATTATGACAACCCTAATCCAAAACAAATTTCTTACCTATATCCCACCATTATCATTATAAACACCGGAAACTTAAAAGGCTGTAAGTGCCAGAAATTATGAAAACGGTTTTATTTAGGAAATGGATAGCATGTGCCAAGGCCAATGTCCTACAGACAAGTGTCACTGATGCCCGGAAATAATTCTTAAAAATTCCAGAAGATGGCGTTGATAGTACGAATTGTATGGTTGATGTATTTTTAAATTCCATCTACCTTTTTTTTTAAATGGCACTTACAACCTTTTAAGTTACCGGTGTTAATTTTATGCGCCAGGCACACTATTAATAATAATGCAGTTATTGTTCATCATTATCGGCTACCTGGTTACCTGTTACCATCATTACCGGCATCAGTTTTGAGCGTCGATCGCCGCGATACGGGTTGACTCAACAAGTTATCAGTTAAGACAGTGTTACCGCGAGAGTGATAGTCTGATAGTACTAGAGGGGAGAGCGGGAACACGGGGCCAGTCCAGTGCACCCGCCTTATCAACATTAAAGGTTAGTCCATTTAAAATCGCCGCCAACTTAATATTTGCTACTTATCTACTTATGGTTTTGTAACTAATTAAATCATAGCCAGTAAGTACCGATATAGTCGTATGTTGTGTGATATTGTGGAGTGGTAGATCCGCGATATTCTAAATAAATTTACGTAATATTCATAATATCAACAATAACGATCAACTCTAAAGTTCTCAAGCAATGTATAATATAAAACATTTAGAAGATGTATATCTACTTAAGTATGTATATTTAGTAACTAACGCGATCGACAATTAATAGTCGAATGTAGGCACAAGCCCCTATATCCAAACGTCACCACTCCAGCGCATCTATTCTATACACAAGACTGTTTTCGGCCGCTACGGCAGCTAACTAGGGTAGGTTTGTATCGAAAATTAGCACTTATTGTAACAATTACAATAAGTTAGCCGTCTAAACAGTCAAAACTGTCTATATCGCTAAAATTTACCACAGTCAAAATAGTTAAAATAAGTGCTGTTCAAACAGTGCTATCATGTCCCCCACATCCTGAAGCGGGCCCACAGGCTAAGATATTTGGCGGGCCCCTCTACCTATCGCTAAGGGTAAATGCAGTGTGACGCGCTGCAATATCGTTTTCCAAAATGATGTACGCTTTAAAATTAAGGTGTATTTTTAGCGATTTTTGGTATTTCTAATGTGTACCTACATCCATTTGAATTGTGGAGTTGTCGAATATCGGCAGACAGTTAAAAATTGAACGTAGGTACAACCAAATATTATAACGTAGAAACTTTTTTTTTACTATTAGAGCAAAGTTGTTATCTGCGTTTATCTCATTTATCTGGTCGACTCGCCACACCGGGCCCTTCCTGAACCTGAGCACCCAGGTGTATAGAATAGATGCGCATGGCTGCTATATCGTATTAAAAAGTTGTATCTTGCTCCTTCGACACTGTTTGATATGTCGAGATGAAATTACATATATTTTTAAACAGTAATATAATAAAAAAAAAACAACTAAGTGTAGGTATTTTGTGTTTAGGTATCATGTAAAAAGTAAATATATCGAAATAACAGACAGACACTTCAATTTCATTTTTATAAGTAAGTAGGTATAGATTACTTGAAATATCGGTCACAGTTATATGTTCCTTAAAGCTATGTACGTGGACAGAAACGAACGAAAAGACTATAAATAAAACAGACTGAAAAGCACGATTCAGCAATTTCACTTGTGTATTTTTTGTTATATGCCTGGGCACGTTCGCAGAGGTCCTTTTCCCGTAGAAGAATTTTCACGTTCGGGATTAGTAGGAGAGTATTTCTGCCCAACAGGACGGTGTAATTATCTCCAGGTGATTGCCCTATCCATGTCCGTATTATCATTTAAGCAAGCCGGGGCTGGATATGCAAGGAATTATCACAGAGGATCGTTGGCTTCCAGATAAAAAAATTTACTGGTTGAAGCGATTTCACAATACATACTAACAGCACCCGGATAAATCCGCCTAGACAAAACCGCCCGCAAAAAAATTAAAAATATATAAAACAAGTGCTTTTTTGGTTTCTCGAATTGCGTATCGATAGAAATTTTACTTACGACAATCAGTGTAAATAATTATAGATTTAATCCGTTGCAGCTGTTAGTAGAGTGATAACTTAATATCATCAGCTTTTAAGGTCAGCGTCATGGTATAAAAAGATCGTGACTAGGTGATGCGCGAATTGTGCAAACTACGCGTGACGAACAAAACATAATTTGTCATAAAAATTCAACATGCGTCCATTTAATGTTATGTTTATTATTATATTCGTAATAATAATAGTATATTCATTGACATGTTTTCTTTTTCAAGTACATGCGGAACGTTTTTCAGTCATCTTTACACGATTTAAGAATATATTCCTCCGACGCCATCACATAACAAATTGACGTGCGAACAGGTCGACTATCGCTCTCCGATTGGCAACGCTTGCGAAATTACGTCCCACCTATTGCTGAAAATTATTTGCCGTTTCACTGAAGTATGCTATTAACACTAAGTGAATGCTTTTGTATGGTATCTATTATTTCTAATTTAGAATATTTTAGTAGAATATAAAATTGAAATTTAATTTCTGTATAACTTTATTCGTATGTTTTTTAATATTTGTGTAAGTATCTAAAATATAATAGTATGTAAAAATATTTATTTTCACATTTCTTGATTGTTTTGGCGACAATGTCTGGGTGGTATTGTCCGGGCGGTTTTGGTTCGAGCGGTTTTGTCGGGACCCCCATACTAATATCTGGAACCGAAAGGTAAGATGACTAATGATAAAATTATTCAATTTTAAACACTTGCCCTATTACAATATATTATTTGAAATGTGTATTACTTTATAGCGTAACAAATAATCATTAAACCCATGCCAACGAATCAATGATATGGTTTAAAGTTTAAACCAACTTAATACGTCTTGGTCTTGGTTCAACATAGTAGTTATTGTACAAACAGGATTTTACAGTTTGTGTGATTTTTGATTAATTGTGTATTATTTCTAATGGTGTATTTATTTTTTAGTAAACGAATTGTTTACACATGTATTCTTCCATCAACTCAGAAATATGCGCCAAATCGAATAATATTTTAAACGGTCAGTGCGCTGGAAAACGATATATAGAGGAACGGAACGCATGGCCCCCAAAAGGGGGGGCTGACAGGGCTCTAGCCTGGTGGCCCGAGCTTAGAGGGGGCCCGGCGTCGCAAGCCGACCAGTTAAATGAGAAAAACACACCACAAATTTGCAAAAACAGTAAAAAAAAGTATCCTAAATGATTATTAACATTTAAAAATATGTGTCTGTGAGATATAATTTGATGTGATATTTTGATTGATATAATTAAATGATAATTAACGCGTAGAATTTTGTTATATAATTATTTTGTGTGTTTTCTGGCGAATATATGGCGAAGAGTTCCATGTTACTTGGGTACCTACCACAAAATGAGGTTGCGATCAGTGCTTCATAATAATTATGCTGAGTGCTGATAAGTCAATAAATCAACTGGATTTATTTGAAAATCGGTAAAAATACACGGAATACCCTTAACCCTAGGGTTCCGTGGAAACCATTTGGGGAACACTGCTGTAAAAAATCAAACTGCCCTTAACCTTAGCGATAGGTTGGGGGCCCGCCGTAGATCCTAGCCTGGGGGCTTTAGGATGTAGGGGCTATGGAGGAACGATTATTGCGATATTTTGATGTAATTCTGGATGACCATTTATTGGGACCTGGCTAAATGAACGATGCATGCGGGTAACCGACAGACAGAGGAACAATAGATCGGGATTCCACTGTAAGCACTCAACATAATAATTATGTTCTTAGTCAAGTATTTCGGCATTTATACCATTGTCAAAAATATAAAACAAAAATTGCTATGAATTGTATAAAATTGGTGAAAACAAATTTTGAGTCAAAATTATGTCAAAGCATTCTATGAGTGGTACGCGAATTGACACTTGAAACATGTTATTTATTACGTCATGTAAAACGATAACATATATTGCAAATAACTATTTTTTTGATCAAATTCTTCGTTCAGCTCACATGAATAGCGCCATAACATGACAATCCTTAGGACTCGTAGATTCGTTTAAAGGAGCTACCCCATGAAACAATGGCTTAAATCGATGTTCGGTATCTCGAACAGAGGATGCTTTTAATAATAACCCAACCGTAGCCTCAATTTAAGAAAGCTCTCCTGTATTAAGATCAATACCAATATTGTCATCGACTCCGTATACAGAAATATCATAGAACACTATTATGAAGAATATGAACTGGTGCATGCGTCGCGTATAATTAGATTTTGCACAAACGCGGATAGAAGTTTTGTTATATTTATTTTATCATATTTATTATATTTCCTGTAAAACTACACAACTCGCTACACCTATACATTGTCATAACAAATGAGAAATGCCGTTAATATCTATGCAATATAATTTGGCGTTACACATCCGACTGTCGATCTATATATTGTTCTATTACATTTAAGTTTTGTTGTTCAGTAAATAAATTATGTTCAAATAACTATTTCCAATTATGTAAGTGGTGATAAATATTTAAACACGTGGATGTCTATCAAGATTATTTTTATCACTATTATACAACATAATTAAGTCAGGAAACAAATTGATATTTTATTGTTGTATGCGAGTTCTGAAAGTCGATCGCTCGTATCTTGTATATTATTTATTACCTTACCGCGTTTTGTCACTTCCACCGCTAAAGCTAACATGTTCGATGATTACACTGGGCGACTTTACAGGCAGATTATAAATTCGCCAACAAATAGCTCGTAAAGAAGCTCAATGTAATTGAGGCTTAACTAACTTCCATGGGTACATTCAAAATGCCCAGACCCTCCGCGCTATAATTCTAGTGATGAAAACTTGGCCGGCAGCTACAACCACTGGTGGGATGCTCACCTACGAGTTACAAAATGTTGCAGTCACAAATAGTGAACAGGCAGTAGGAAAACATTTGTCGATTTTGTTGTAGTATTTAACCTTAGATTATAGAAAAATACATTTAACTAAAAAAAAAAAAACTAAAAGATGTCACAAAAATTTGGAGTGATACAAACTACTATTGTCAAACCCCCACCCCCTAAATTCTAGCACTTAATAAGATTTTATAGCCACACTTTGACAACTTAATTAATACGTAATTTTTTTAATAATAGTCATTCTTACTTAATATTTAAGGCTAATAATGAGTAAATGTTTATACGACGGTCTTAGGAAGGAAATATCAGATGTCCTTATCGGCAGATATTGTCAGTAGATCAATACTATATATATATTTTTCTAATATTCGTATTATAGTTAGTTGTGACTAGGGATTCCAATCCCAGGATCCCGAACTATTTTCGATACCTATGAATCCCGGAATTGGTAAACATAATCCCGAAACTTTCGGGATTGATTTTTTTATCAATTTTTATGGAAAATAAAATCAAAACGAAAATGTAACAGAAAAATACTTTTAATAACAAATAACTACATTAGACATAAACTGAGTTTAAATGAAGTTTGATTTATTGCCCATGTATAAGTTGCCAATTCATTTTATTTTTTCACATAAATTAATAAAAATGAGAAAGATTGGAAAAAAACAATGCTTCGCACTTTTAACAAAGTAATTCTACCATGATCTCATACTTTTTACGGCAGTTTCATATTTGGCTGACTACTTAGATTTATGAAGCAGAAAGGCCATACATCATGATTTGCTTTACTATTTTAATCTCGCTAACCCATTCATTGAGTCTTTACTATCAAAAACAGCAATCTCGTATAATATATGTAAACACTAAACACAATATTGATTTTACGAAATTTTATAAATGAAATCGTTTAGATTTATAAATAAATAGTTTCACATAAATTAAAAATTCCACATAATATGTACGATGCAGGTTACATCCATAAAGTGAATTTGAGAAATAGAATAAATAAACCAAGAAACATTTAGTTAGACGTTTCAGCCATTTACACCTAAGCTGTCTTATTTTTATAGAAAGTAAACCATTGCGTACTACCAGAAAATGCTATTTTGGAGTTTACTTTGGGCATTATTCAGAATAATGTATTAATTACTTAAATTTATAATTTTTTTTCAATACAATATGTTATTTTTTATTTTAATTGAAATTGTATTTTATTTGTTATTTTTTCATAAATAAATAAAACTGTTTTACTTTCACATTATTATTTATATTACAATAAATTATATTATAGTTTAGTAGAGAAAAAGTTGATTGTTAGTATTTAACCAGTGTATGCATTCTAGTCGATAAAGAAGAAAAAATGTTTTAGTAAAATTGGTGGAAATGATCGTTGAATAATAGAAATATTAGAGAGAGTAATATAATGTCAATAACCATAACAGTGTATCGAGAATAAATTGGAATTAGTGACGAAATTCATTACGCGATCTGAAACTTAAGGCGTATTGACACAATCTATTAGATGAGTCACATCACGTCCTTAGGTTAAACTCAGACGTTCCAGAACGGTGTAACTCAAACGAAGCCTGGGGTGGAATTTCAAATTGCATTTTACAAGAAACATAAAAATAAATCTGTGGCAAAGAGAATACTGTCATAACCCATTATTATTGACTAAATGAATTTATCACATATTTAAATATTTTCTCACTTTGTTATGATTATAGATGATAGTAATACATATCGACTGTGTTTAGGAAAAAGGGCGTAAGCCACACAGAACAAATGTTACAGGAGAATGATTTTTGAAAGATTTTGGTTCAATATTAATAAAAAAAAATAGTCACAGACATTGGGTGCATGATGATTGATTACTTGGTGTAATATCTTTTCGATCTACCAATAATTAAAGAAGTTATTACAGAAAAATCATTAAAATTGAGGGAAAATGCTTTTTTCCTCAAATTAAAACTTAATTAAAACTCAATTAAAACCTGAATTTAGATAATAAATCGGCATTTGCGGCTTACTTCCTTTTTACAGAACGTGTATTTAGCTGTATACATTGTCAATATCTAATAAAAGCACTTTTCGAAAAATCGAGGGTTACGCCCATTTTCCTAAACAAATTCGATATTAAATTAGTACATTCCACCAAAATAGGATAGCATACAAGACCATACCTACAACATTAGGCCGTATTTAAAACAGTATAACGTCTCGTCGTGGGTACCCCGGGTTCGAAACCCGGGTCTGACGGAAAAATCACATTTATTTTTCAATATGGGTTTAGACCTAGAGTATGGACCACATAGCTGAGCAAGTAGCTAACGTCCATTTCATTAAAAACAAAAATCTGTTAATACAACCTCCAATCTGTGGATGCTCATATGATCTTTTTAGGATCGGACATGGTTAAAAAAACTAGGTATGCCAATTATAAAATAATAATTCAGTGTAATGTGTCCAACAAGGCCCACTATAGACATAAAATCAGTTTGAAAAATCTGTGACAGTGAGCTAAACAAATTTGCTAAAAAATTGTATATGAAATTTTTACGAACGTTTATTGTAATTTTGGTTATATTTATTTTCAAACACATGCACTTGTATTAATCTGTTAACGGAAGAATGACATTTGTATGAATGCACCATGGTAAACTCACAGTTATATAGATAGGTAGACTAGATTATGAGTGAACTTTTATTTGGCACGTGGTTCAACCAGCTAATACCATACCTGCGGGTACAGTAGCCGAAGAACAGGCTGATGTTTTGATGACGAAGTGTCTGTCAAATTATTGATTTTAATAACAGGTTAATAAACTATTTTTGTCCTTAGTTCTTGCAATATTTTGGGGATGGGCAACATAGTTTCGCAAGCGGGGGCGAAAGTAATTCGGCAATAAAAGCATGTTGTCGATAAAGAGCCATCAATAATCTACCGAACACTCGAATCACACCGATAAGCCCGGCACACACAAGTCGATTTCATTACTCGCTCCAATAACGCGATCACGTAACTCACCGTATTGATTTATCCTAGGGTTACCAGTATTCAATTACTACCCGGGTAGAGGATACTCTGTTGAAGCCATTGAAGAATTTGTATTCGATTCGGAAAAGAATGCAAAAATTTGCTTGCCATATACAAAAATCCACAGCTAAATGTGTCGCTACATTTCAAAATTAGCCAAGTCCATCTTTCGGTATTTTTTAAATTGTTTGTGAATTGCTAAAGAACTACTGCTTTCTAACATCTCTGCATTATCAAAATGTGAAATTTATTAATTTTAAATATTCTATACTCGAAATAATATAAACTTGATCATTGTAACTGTGTATTTGAGAAAACAAAAAGCTGCTTTCTCCTATTTATCTATTATGGAATTGGCTGATTTTGCACACAAATATCCTCAGCTGTTGCACGTTTTTACATGGACACTCAATGCCATCCCGTAATGATGGAATTAAAATTTTTGAAACGTTGGTATTTGTTTTTTATGAAAAAAAACAATAGTCTCGTCAAAATTAAATTAATTAATAACGGCTGTAACATAAATCTTTGTTTATCAGACATTTTAAAAAGTGGTCCAAGTGATTATCGGAACTTGCCAAACTCAACACCGAATCGTTTAAAAAAAACCTACTAAAAATGGTACAGTGGATCAATGTTGGACAAATGCAGGCAGGCTTATTTTCAAACAGCGTCAAATCCATATGAACCAACCGCGTAATCGCCAAGGCAGACGTCATCTTACTAGATTCTATATATTGTAGAGGTGATTAGAGAGACGACGTGTTTTCTTTTTTAAAGATGTGTTTCAAAAAGTGGATTTAACCAATTTTCAAAACTACTTCCTAATATAATATAAACGCACGGTAAGCATTTGTTCTATTAGAAACCATACCTTATTTAATTATAATCCCACAACATTTAATAACAATCAGGATCCGTTTCTTACGGTAAGACAGACATTGTGAACAGCACTTATTTAAAACAGTGGCACATAACCCGCTGCTGACGGACAGCATAATATCTCTACGTGCCATTTGTTGCCGCACATCGACTAAATGAAATATGCGGTATAAATCCTAGCTATCCTAATAATTACCTAGATTAAAATATTCAATAAAACATTGTATTTTTATACATTAAACCATTAAATATTGTACTACAACAGATATCACTCGTATTTGGTCATGGTGTACACCTATTTAATTAATGCTAATTAATTTGTCTAGATTTAACTCGGAAGAGTATACATATGATTATTCACGACACTTGTGCATCACTGATTTATATAAACAATTTTAATGATAGTAATTAATTTAACAAGACGTGGATACTAATTTAATACAATATTCCAAGAATAATCTGTGTTCAAAAACAATTCAAATTAATTAACCTTGCTTTATAGAATATATTAATTTAACTACGTAGGTACTTCAAATTATATTTTCGTTGTAACCCATTTTCTGAATAGCTAGTCAAGGGATTGAAAGAGAGAGAAGGGGGCATCAAAGGGAGAAATGATACAAAAATTCAGTAATTTTCTCAAACTTTTTTTTATTAAAATTGTATTGAAATGTTATTGTTATTTTAACTTAAAAAAATGAGAGAATGACTAAATTTTTGTATGATATTCTCCCTTTCATGCCCCCTTATTTTTCTCAATCCTTTGGCTAGCAATCCAAGAAATAGGTTACAATTTAAAATTTAAAATTAAGATACTATGAAAATCGGTACCACAGAACTATCAACGTGCCAGTGTATAGATCCCAAAAAAAAGTGGATGCATGAAAAATCCCTACATGACCTACATAATAATGGATATAGCAAATCACTATCGTGATAGTACGTGACAGCATGTGACGTGGTGATAATGTGTTCAAGCCGTAAGTATCGATTTGTATTTTGCAACAAACAGTTTAACACATTGATCGCCAACTAGTTTTACATAAAATAGTTAAAAAATGATTATTTGTCTCTAAGGTATTATTTGATAGGTAATGAAAGAATATAATGTTTTTTTTCATTTTGATGACTTTTTTACGTAAATATTGGTTTTTATGATGTGCCGGCTACATGTGTCCGTCGCGGCGCCAACAAGTTAATTTATTCTATTGCGCCGGGCCGGCAACTTCGCCGGTCACCTGTCCATATGTGTTGACGAGAGCATGGTGCCATTTCGCGGTCGAATTATATATAGATTTAGATAGTGTAATAAACAGAAAAGGCACAAATACGGAATAAAAGTTTTCAAATTGGGTAGCATAATATCTGGATACACATAAACTGGAAATATACGTATACATACCTTATAATCATTTTTTTTTATTCTATTTTTTTATTATTTACATATTTTTTATAACTTACATTTTATAATCTATTTAATTTTTATTTTTATATCAACAAAAACACATTTACAATTTAAAAGGAAAACTTTTTTTTTCATTATGTACATTCTTTACATTAGTGAGCCTATATTTTGTGACTGGGAAGACATATTTTCAGGCCAAGTGGCAGTAATATACAGAAGGGCCATGCCGGTCACCGCGTATCGAAAAATGCACTGCGCGCGTGCCCGCCGGCGCTGTAGAACAACTCTAAGGCAGGTCTTCTTTGCCGGTCACCGGTGACCCCCATGGCCCCCTGAACGTAATCCAATGCCGGTCACCGGTGACCCCCATGGCGATTAACGTGTAAATATAAATGTAAAAGCCATCGCCGTGGACCAATATTTTGAAGCAGGGTTTTTTATGTTGGTCAAGCCATAAAACCCAAATATAACAAAGCATGTCACAAACAAAACAAAGCAATGCACGTCACATTTACGTAACAAACATGAATGCATATTATTATCATACAGACGTAACTATTAAAAAGAACTTACCCTATATTTTGTTACCTGTTATACCACACCCTGTAGGGTAAACCATTTCCCATTAATTTTGTGTTCCCTTGTATATTGTAACTATTTAGTAGCTGATCTGAATTGTCATCCTTCAGGTTCATAACCACATATATCTGTTATTGGCACAACGAAATAACATATTTATAATTTATAAAGAGATACTACTAACAATTATATAGGTAGGTAATGCTAGCTTTGATTTATCAATCACGTTTCAAAGGTAGGTAACAAATCATAAATATAAGCAAGTATGTATTCTCAAAGTGTACTGACGTGCAGAATTAACAAGCAATCTCAATTAATTAAACGATATTGAATATTACCACGAAAAGCACTACGTGATAGCGCGGGGTTTCACAAGTATGTATAATAAATTACGTATTGTGAATATACAATAACACTTTGGTACAAACATATTGTATTAGAAAATCAAAATCGACACAAATTTACGTAAATAATTGAGATACCTATTAATATAACACTATACCCAAATTCCATTCCATAATTGCTCATCTGTCAACACCAACCGTTTAATTTATATATAACTATTCACTTCCTTAGACAGATTATATTATCATTTATTATAGTCTAATTGAAGCATTCTTAATATTAATACTATCGACTGAAGGTACTTGATGGAATTTGAATTAAAATTCTAATGGATTCAAGCTCTGTACTATTCCATTTAAGTCGTTTTTTGCGACCCGGGTTACGCCTTTCGGCATCTTCAGGCAACGTGTACACTCACCAAAGGTAAACACACACTGACAACGAACATGCTTAACTCTAGCATTTATATAATAAACCAATACAATAAATTAACTATTTCTTTTATTCAAACGAATAATTCACAAGATTTAAGAATATATCATTCTGATTATTGAACATTATATAATTTAGAAAAACACTAACTGAGAGAGTATATCACAACCAATAGAAAAAACTTTTTTTTGAAAAAAGTAAGCCAACCGGTCGGGAATCGAACCCGGCATTTCCAACGGGTAAACGCCCCAAACTCGTCGCATTCAACCATTATGCTACGGAAGACATACTAATGACGACAATATTTAAGCTATTGGCTATTAAATACCTACCACTCAGCGCTCTTCGAAATCATGTTACTTCGGCAATGTTACTTCGGCAATGTATGAAATACCTGCGTATACGGGAAATGGGCGAAAATTGATCGCGACAGAAAAACTTACAAAACAGATAAACGTTGCAGGTTTTAGCATGTCTTTTTTATACAATAGAGTGGATACACGTAATATACGTTTTACAATTAATTTAACACTCAGTTTTACTTTTATGTATGACTATTGTGTTTTTAATTTTTACGAAATAATAACATTTTTTATCATTATTGTCCTGGAGAAAATATTTTGATGTCGGTTACAAAACTAGTTTTTGCGTATTTTTTTCGACTTAGTATTCGAGGTATAAATGAGAACTCTGCCATTATGGGCAGTGTTGACCTGTGTGTCCCTGATAACTATCTTAGAAATAGAGGCCATCAGCTGTTTATTCGGTACTGTTCGGTTATCAGGAATACAGCGGAAAACACATTTTGAAAATAGCCGTAGCCGAACTGGATTATTTGATAGGATAACCTAACCAAACCTAACTTAACCTAACCCAACCTAAACTAACCCAAACTAACAAATAATCCAGTATATCGGGTATTTTCAAAATGTGTTTTCCGCTGTATTCCTGATAACCGAACAGTACCATAGCTTCGGGTGTTGATATATTCCACCTACGTGAGAATGAGTTTAGGTGGACGTTGTTTTATAAATTCTTAAAATAGGGTCTGCTTAACTCATCGGGTGTACTTCCTTGTACCTATCTAATTTATCTACTGATCTATCTCTTTTTTTATGTAACACTGTTTTATAATTCTTTGTTTCTAAATGTCATGTTGTGAACGTCTAAAACTTATAATTTGTAATGTCCACAATATGTTAAAAAATAAATAAATTGAATTGTATTTACTCATTTTGCCTGACACATTTTTATTTTGGATATATTAATTTCTCATTCTATATGCTGACAGTGTAAGTTGTGGACACCCACTAATTCATAGGAATCGGTTTTAACCACCCGGTTTTCGCCTTTCTGCATCTACTGGCTCTAGATATTATGTCTATTTAAGATACACAGCTGACAAATATTTAAGTTTAACTAATTAATTAAATAAACGATCGTATAAATAGTAATAAACTCAAAAAGATTACCAACCTGTAATTAGCTGAATGAAAAAATAATAATAAAAAATCTTTCTGCGATTATTTTAAAAATTCAACGCAATTTAATTTTACTTCAATGAGTCGCTTCCTTTGATGACTAAGAAGAATAATATAATTAGGCACCTACTCACCAGTGGCGAAGACTCCATACAAGGCGATTATTTGAAACCTACCTTCTTAAGAAAAATATTTTTAATTGCATATTGACTTATTTATATAATCAATTGATTATATTATAGTCTATAAAATAATTTATTTTGCCAATGAGAGATGCCGTCTGTGTAGGAATGTATTACACAGATAATTATTACAAAACAATTTGCAAAGGTTTTAAAAAATATACCACAGCGCGCCATCTGTCTTGACGTAAATAAAGGTCGGATTATGTTTCAAATAATTCTCATTTTTTTCATATGGACTTTACGTTACGTAGCCCCGCCCAGTCTATCAAATTGTATGAACTAAGGTAAGCTGCGATCGCAGAGGCTAAAACCGAAGAAAAAAAATTCTATGGTATTTAATCGAATATTAATAAATATAGACTGTTTTTAAAAATAAAAAGAACTTTTATCTAATGATTTAAATGTTTTAGAAAATACGTAATTTAAACTGATCGCTTAATTTTATGTCGTCAGTAAGTTTTTGAAGTTTCATTAAATTAGTGTTTCGTTGTCATCAGTGTGTACCTATTCATTAGTAATAATATCGTATTATCTTCTTATTTCTCGTAAGTATACCTGACAAGTGTGTTCTTTTTATCAGATGTCCACAACCTACCTCTTTCCAAAAGTCACCCTTCGTCACAGCTACTCACAGTAGATGGGAGTGAATATTACCATATACTAATAATTTCAAAGAGAAATCTGGTCAAACGCAGATATAAAAATAAATATATTGATCACGTATAGATCGACAAGGAGCTGGCCGAAGGGTCCAATTAATATTCCGTCCTAGTAAAAGCTTGGTGACCCTTCGCAGAAACCTGAAATTCATACCTAAATATATAAAAACATTTCCAATTCTCGAAATCTCATATTTATTGTTATTTGTGGCTATCGTCACCTCGAAAGCTGTTTATACGAACCGGAGGCTGGAATAAAGAAAAACAATTCAAAATTATTATTATTTTAGTACCTACTTAATGAAATGTGAGTATGTATTTAAAAAAACATAATATGTATCATATTAATTTGTGTAAATAAATTGAGATTCTATTTTAGATCAGTATAAATTACAAGCAAGGATCTCCGAATAAGCGAAAGTAAAACACAATAGATAGGTACATACCAGTTCTGAACAGTGGATCAAAAAATGATAATAGTAACTTATCGTTGGCGGTGATGTTTTTACAACTGTAACTGAGGAGTATTAGGCCTTGTCCACATGGCGCGTGTCTCGCCGCGAGTGAATGTGGATACCTCAATGAGGTCACCTGTACCTTGACCGCGCACGACATCATGGTGAGAGTGCCCGTGGACGGCTTAATGAGGTCACATGTACCAGAAATACGCGCGAGTCAAAATGTGTACAGGGACTTCGGTCCCTTGTCATATGCACAAATAGTACAATCAGCGAAATAAATCTATGGGTCAACCATCCCCACTGACAGGAGCTCGAATACTTCAAAAATACAAATTACTTTCAACTAACAATAGTACAACTCCATATGTCCAGTATCAACGTACGAATCAAAATGCTGGATACTCAGCAAATATGATGATAGGACGATGGATATCTTTGAAAGAAGAGTCATGTGAGGAATCTTTGAAGATGTTAAAGAAGCGTTTTTAATGTATAATAAAGGTCAACGTATAATGAGGAGCTGGACATCGTTTATGCGGGCGAAAATGTCACGTAGCGCTACGTCTTGGCATATGAAAATAAAAACAGTGCTGAATTAACCATGTGAATTGAATACCGGCGGGCTATGTACACACAACCTAAGGACAAGAGAAGATGTGGACAACCGAAACTAAGATGAATGATGCTACAATAAATCATATTAAAATTTACAATTTATAATCATTTGAATAGTTGAGCGTAGAAAATGGATTCCGTTATTTTAACTACACCAAACTTGTAATGTTATCCAATGGATTCAAGCTCTATACTATTCCATTTAAGTCGTTTTTTGCGACCCGAGTTTCGACTTTCGGCATCTTCAGACGCCGTATACACTCACCAAAGGTAAACACACACTGACAACGAACACTCTTTACTCTAGCTTATATAATAAATAAATACAATAAAGTAGGTAAAAACTCCATTACCTACCTATCAAGTCAAAGGTCACAAAAATGCATTAAACAAATTATGAATAGTTGTAGAAGTGTCAGTAAAAAACCTAATTAGTAAAACCATATCTTATTAATAACAATATACTCATGAAATAGTACAGAGCTTGAATCCATTAGAATTTAAATTCAAATTCCATCAAGTACCTTCAGTCGATAGTATTAATATTATAATGTTATCGTTTATCGAGTTGGCTCCGGCGAACGTGTTGAGCTAACAGTCTGTTCCTTTCCAACAATAATTAATCAACGTGTCATGTACTTACATTGTATTGTATATCTATGTTATAACATAAAATGTTATTACATGAGTCTATAATGTGTGAATTAGTATACGTTTTGTATGCGTAAAAGATGCCCCTGATGAAATGTCAATGGGTCAAACATGGCGTTTGCACAAACGCTTGACAATTGCAGTCATGCAGATGTAAGCAAGGTGCACTAAACAGGGTTCCACTTAAACTCCCTAGATAAAAAAACTCAATAAGTATGGAATATTTACGTGGTAGCGAATAATTAGGCACCAAGAAAGAGCAATATTTAATAAGGAAACAGACAGTTACATATTGATTACAATAATTTAAAATATAATAATGAAAAGTTGTTGCAACCAGCAAAGTTTCCATGTACACATTATAATATAGTTAAGCCTAACAAGATAGAGAGTAAGAATAACATAAATATAAAGAAATTAAATAAGAAAATTACATCAGAAAAATGAGGAAGAATAATGAATAATTAAATTATATACAAAAAAGTAACATAAAAAAATATATATATATATCTATTAATACAAAATTAATGAGATCGCGCGTTTAAACGAAACAGGTGAATTATTAAAAGGATCAACGGTGGAGAAATACATATTATAATTTAAACAAGAGCACCGAATAAAAGAGTTTTGTGCATAATTAGAACCACTACGACTGAAATGGTACAAAGTTTGGTTTCGCGTAAATCTTGATGGACAATGGAAACCCACCCTTTCGAGTAGGTTCGGCGAGTCAACAAAACCATTGATAATTTTAAAAAGAAAATATTGATCAGATATAGAACGTCGACTTTCGAATAATGATATACATTTTGTATCATGTGTGTCAGTCAAAAAAAGTTACTTCAATCTAGTTAGATTTTTAAAACGGAGCTTAAACCACACTTTGCAAGACACTTGCAACCTCTGCATTTACATATTTCTGGGAAACTTAGTCAATAATTACCACAGCAAAAAGAACGCGCCCTGAATATTGTTAATGAAAAAATCACCAACATGTTTATTGGTCAATCAGGGGCGGCAACAATTGGATGAAAGTTTACGTTATAATGATGCCCTACGTTTTGTAAGAAAAGTTCAGCGTAGCTCAACCGATTAGGATATGAAGACTGCATGTGTTACCCTATGTGTACCGTAGCGTATGAAAGAAAATTATGAGCAATCCAAATAATGCAATAATGAATAGACGATGCAGGCTTAATATTCGTTGAATAAATGGAATTTCCAGTGACTATCATATACTTGGGGTACCGGACTGGTACGCAGCCACTGTGAGTAAAGAGACAGGCGGAGAGTGTTGTTGAATGCCAAGTTGTCATACTCCTAATGATGATGATTCTACATGGCATCCTGACTATTCACTCTCTTGAATCTCGTAGGTCACTTGCTCTTGATACAGTTTTGCCTGCTATAACGAAGGATGGTTTCCAATCAATTAAAATCTATATGCGCCTTTACTTATGTGGTCGCAGCCATGGCATATTGCGGGTCAGAAATGTTTCCTCGTGTCGAGCCCATCAGGCACCATTAGCGAGGGGTGCAAAACTAATCAATGCACTCTCCAAAGACATAGCCATTTTCAGTGATGTGCTGTGTATTTTGTTTTTGAAATTTTCTTTTACTGTTTAGAGGTAGAATGAGGTGGAGGTGATAGAAGGTTGTTGTTGCTTGATGGTTGGATGCGAGTATATTGGTTGATACAAGAATACACCGAATACAACACTAAGGATGCAAACGTGAGATTATAATAGCGGATAATGATGTACTGGTGAGATTGAGATGATCAAGGGATTAATTTTATTAATGAACTGAGAAACGTAATTCGAGTGGAATAACGGATGTACTATGAAGAACTCGTGACAATAGTAATACGTCTCGTGATGGACTCAATGAGTTGATTGAGGATTCATAGCATAGATTAAGAGAGATATTGTCGTAATTCCTAATCAAAACATACCCAACTGATCTAGTTATGATTGAGGAAACGCTGACAATTAGTATTACTCTAATGGTTTGTTTTAACAACAAAACCTACATGATATATAAGTGTTTCACTAATTTAATGCTGAGTATTATAATTTCTACAACTGTATAAAAAAATATATTTTTTTAAGTGTAATATCACTTATAATGTAAATCTCATGTTGTGAACGACCTGAATTTTGATTTGTTATGTTTACAATGTTTTGTTTTCTTAAATAAATAAATAAATATTTTTTCTGATGTCCTACATATTATTTACAACCAATTTTCGATGTCCGTGCATTTATTACCTCTAGAAATGTCAAGCGCTGCCGTACTGCACATTAGAAAACAATTAAACCTCGCCTAACTTTCGTAGTATTTTTTACTAAAATTATACGGTAGACTCATCGCTTGATAAATTAGCATTTTGAAGTAGGCTGGCTACAAAATTTGACCTATATTATGAAGCAAGATTTGTGACCGTACTAAAGTTCAGTTTACAAGTAAATAATATGATACAAAGTAAACTATATCATCAGGCGAGGGATACAATAAATATTGACGACAATTATTCTTCCTCTTTGAGAATCATGAACCCGGAATATTTGATTACTGCACCGGCTACTCTCACATGAACTCCAGTTTTACACCTATCGCCATGCAGCGAAATTGGCTTTAAATAAATCTATCCTAAGAGCGGAATGCAGAAACATTTGTCATAACTAAAATTTCCTTAGCACAAAACACTATGCAGAAACATGTCCATAGTTAAGATCATGTTGTCTATGGTTCACTTCGTCTTAGAAGCTTCGTTCGTTTTTTCTATTGAAAATAATACCATATTTAAAAATTCTCTTTCCTATAGTTTAGGTAAATTATTTTGTAACTGATAAACGATAACAAAAATATGACAACTGCACTTTATAAACGCAATAACTATAAATACATAATTAATATTTAATTATAATACTCTTATGTTTTCGTTATCAGTCATTATACGTGATTTCACAGGCACCGCAAGATATTTTTTTAACATGGTAACACTAGCGTCGAGTGTCATTCTATCTGGTATCTTATATTTCTGCGGACTGGCGTATAAAAAGTAAAATAATATTCTGCATGTACATGCCAAACGAATTAACACTATCAATATCCATATTGAGATAAATTGTTAAATGAATTTGAGTGTATGGACTGTTTTATAGACACGCGAATTTATTTTGACAGCAGCTGTCAGTGGTAAATGGTAATACAGAAGGGAGCGTGTTCATAACAAAAGTAGTCTGTGGTTAAGGATTCCTTAACTCTATACTCAGAATAGTCGTTAAGTCATGCTTTTCGGCAACTTATCCTTAAGATCGAAATCTTGGATTCTGCAAAAAAAACTGCTGCTGAAAAGTTCATAAGTAGTTAATGCAAGTATGTACGGTGTTTTTGACTTTTCTGCGCTGAAATTTTAATATTAAATATAACTGTTTCTCTTCAGTCACAAATGTATCATAAGCTACAACGTTTGTTTTAATATGGGCCATCTGATCTTCTGTCTATTTTTCAATTAATACAGTTTAGATCCAGCGATTAGTTCAAAGGAATGGTTACGAAAAATACGCACAGTGTAGATGTCCATATTATGCTATCTCTTATAAAGAGGTAAGTCGCCGATCAGATCTCATAATAACCCTACTAAACCCACAAGCATAAGTTTATATCATTGACAAATGAAAGTATTATTGAACTACATCCATTTTAAATAGGTACTTCGTTCGGTACTAGTAATTTTAACTGATAAAACAGCGCAAAACTAAATTCAAAGAGAATTTAAATTCAAAATCATTCAAGCTGTGAGTCGCGCATTCGATCTCATAGCTAGCAAAACTATCATATTCTGTTGGCCATGTACGTTTAATTCAGTACAATGGATTGGGAAAATGACTAACAGCCAATATTCACTAAAAGGTTAATATAACTTTCACTCAGTGGAGTTCTACATGTTCATGTTAATTTAATTGAATTAAACCCCAAAGATGACTAGGTACTAAATTCGAAATCACTCTGCAGTACCTGGTTGGGCCAATTATGGTGGAACCCGTACCTTTCTTCCCACCTACCTCGAATCTCCATATATTGTTGCAAGTCAACAGTTAAGGGTCATGATTCAAACGTGATTGAAAGTTACGTTAGTTACTTCAAAACAGCCGACGCGCCTAGGCTTGTTAAAGATATCGCGCTCTATTTGATACGAGGCCCCGTTAACCGGAGAGTGACTCATCCAACCTTCGTTGCGATACGGTTTGAGCGAACGTCGCGTCTATCCATCCTAATCTTGTCATCGTCATTCATCCCAAAACCCAAGTGAAACCGTGAGAGTGACATTCCGATCTGTTTACCAGTGCATAGCATCATGCCCCCCCTAAATCTATCACCAGCATTTTCATATTACAGTCCAATGCAAAGTATCTATTGGGTAGATGTATATGTAAATGAGAAAAATCAGGCGGTTTGTAAGTGAATGATTATAAAAGTAAACTAATCCTAAATGGGCGTTACGTATACGGATGGGTTGAAACACAAAAAACGTGTTCGTTTTTCGTTGACTACGTTTCATACATACCTCAAACTAACATAAATTCTACATGGCAAAAATCATCTGTTTGTTTCTACTCCCACGGGCTCAATGAATATATAAGACCCGAGAGATGGGCGTATCGTATATGCCCGGAATAAAGGATAAACATAAGACGGAACGATCGCTGGAATGTATGACTAAACTATGCGTGAAAGGTCGGTGGAATTTTTTCGTGGAAAAGCGACGTGTTCTGAACGGGTAACCGGTGAATGTAACAATAACAATACGTATTTGTGAAGCAAGAGAAAACAGTAATACACATATAGAATTTTCCCAGAACGAAAAGTACTACGGTCTATTAAAAGCTTGTATCGTACTATTATAACGTATACCTATATTATAATATATATATATATATATATATATATATTCACTCTTAAATAGTGGTGGAAAAACATTGGTGGGTTTATTTTAAAAAGCATAAATTTTTAATGTTATAGAATGTGTATGTACATATTATAATTTTATTTTATGTTGTAAAATTGATTAAAATAAAACAAGATTAATTATATATTAAGAATCATTAAACGGTAGGTATGTATAAATAACTATTAGAATGTTCAGTTGATAATTATCTCATTCAAACAGACGAGACGGTTCTATTATTGGTTAAACCAACAACGAATTATAATTATTAAATGAATTAAAGAATTTAGTATTCCTTTTATTAATCAAATAAATTTAATGAATTCGGACCATGAGTAAGTTTTATTTTGTAGTTAATAATGCAGTTTTATTCAGAATGTTTTGCTTTATTTATTGCTTTAAGGCCATGCATTAGTTGAGGCACGGTCTAAAAAGATCGTCGCTAGGCGATGCGCGGATTGCGGGTGGCGGGTGAAAATGACG
This sequence comes from Rhyacophila brunnea, assembly GCF_057557595.1. Classification (NCBI taxonomy): domain Eukaryota; kingdom Metazoa; phylum Arthropoda; class Insecta; order Trichoptera; family Rhyacophilidae; genus Rhyacophila; species Rhyacophila brunnea. The sequence goes on from NW_028233350.1 coordinate 30,458,048, forward strand.
CCTGTCAAACGAAATATTAATTGTCATATAAATCCAACATACGTCCATTTTATGTTCTGTTTATTGTTCTATTAGTAACAATAATAATATATTCATTGACATGTTTTCTTTTTAAAGTAAATGGGTAACGTTTTTAGTCATCTTTACACGATTTTAGAATTAATTGACCCGTCGCCATCACGCAGCAAAGTGACGTGTTCCCGGGTCAACATTCTCTCAGTGAATGGCAGCGAGTCCAAAATTTCGTCGCGCGTACAGTTGAAAATTATTTGGCGTTTCACTGATGCGTCACCTTAACGTAGTGACTCCAATGTCATTGAGTGACTCAAACAAAATGTGAAATGCGTTGTAATTGAGTTACTTCACTAAAGTATTTTGAAAATATTTTAAGAAGTTGACTGCTTTACTATATTATTAAGGTGATACATCAGTGAAACGGCAAATAGTTTTCAACTATAGGCGCGACGAAATTTTGGACTCGCTGCCATTCGGAGAGAGAACGTCGAGCTGGAAACACGTCAATGAATATATTATTATTGTTACTAATAGAACATACGTTAAATTGCCCTCCACCACCCGTCATATATGCACAGCCATGGATATGCACGGCCGCTTTCTATGACACTTTAAACGTGTCTGAAAGACGTGATTTTAAGTGCTCATTCCGTCCCGAGACTGAGCCGCACGGGACTGATGCTGCAACCATGCACCGTAGTGCTTAAAGAAGACAGTTAAGAAAGAAAATTTTTGTTTTTTGGACTGGCTTTGCTGTCCGCTGACGTTAAGCGCTTTGTGTACCCGCATACTGAGTGTCACGAATTGAAATGGATGAGTCTACAGAAGAGTCGGGACTATCCCGCTTCCCATACGACGCTGCAAATTTCTCGAATGCCGCAAAGTTAGCCTCGGTTGCTATCAGATCTCCATGACCATGTTGGATTTATATGACAAATTATATTTCGTTTGACATGCGTCATTTGCACCCGTGACCCGCAATCCGCGCATCGCCTAGCCACGATCTTTTTAGACCGTTCCTCAACTGAGGTATAGCCTTAAGATATACATACTATGGTAATGCATTAATGTGATGTATATTTTTGGTGTTATGGTAATGCATCAATGAGATGTATATTTTGGTGCATTAGAGTATTATTTTGATTTGATATACTAAAGTATTAAGTCTTAAACTTACAGCAATATTACAGATATTATAAATGATTTGTAACTTCAAACGTTTATATCTCAGAACTATACTTTTGGAGTTAATACAATAAAGTGACTAAAGTACTCATGGTGCGTATTGCTCGATACTTGCTGTACCTACGCAATATTATCTAGTGGCACACCGGTTGAAAAGCTCTGTTCTAGATAAGAGGTATGTAAGTGAACCATTATACTAATTAATATTCCCGGAAATATATCACTCAACAAAATGTTATTTGATTTACTCTTAAGATGTCTGCACTGCGAAAAGCTGTCTCGCATCTGAGCGTTTTGTATACCTTTCAGTGAAGCCTTTAAGCGAAAAAATACCAAACATACCCACACAAAGATTTCCTAGAAAAATAATTCGAAATAGAGTACGCTGGTACGTATTTGTGTAATAAAATGGGGAAAATATTAACTCAATTTTCAAAAAATACAGGTAAAAAGCTCCATATAAACATATAAACAAACTACCCACCTAAGTAAATAGATTGAATGATAAAAATATAAATAATACCGCTTGAGTAAAATCTTTCCAAAACCAACCCTTATATGTTTGGATACAAAATACACTACCTTAAGTATACATCACATACAAGTAATACATTTTAGTGAAACATAGATTTTTTTTAAACATTATGGAACAAATCAATCACTAATATATCCATAAACACAAAGAAAAAACAATAATTTCCGAAGTATAAGATTTGGTAGTTTTTGTATGTAATGGTTCAAATACATTATCATTACGTTATGTGCTGTCCCGTGCTATCACAATAAGCTGCCGCAACAGCAAAAAAGTGTCGTTTTTCTTGGTAGGTATTTAAAATGTTATCAGTCTGATGCTCCCATTCTGTAACACATTTTGAACGTTTAAACGAACATTGTCAGTTAGCAAAATCTGCTGAAATCGACAGAACAACAATGCGGTCACCTCACGCGTACCGCGCTACATCGGTAACCCCATGACTCAATTAACGTTTTTTTATTGTTTTCTACGTGCCTACACATTTTTGACTCGTGTCAAAATCGCGTGTTCTTTGTTTTTAGTGGTTTTCACTATGGATTTTCTATTAAATTATTATCTATGTATGGTGTTCCCGTCTATTATCCACGGTCTGCAGTTTGGGTTCTATTCAAAATATTAATCTATAGATGCAATATCGCAACTAATTTTAACGTACGCACACGTAAAAACTGTTAACATATTTTTAATTAGCATGAATAATGAATAATACTTCAAAATACCTACTAATATAGGTATTGGGGTTGGCACTCTCCATCATTGAATTTATAGAGATGGTGATCATTCAAAATATTCTGCGGAATGACGAAACCATAAACTAAATTTGTCGCCGAACCAGCATGTGACAGTACGTGACGTGATCATAATGTATTTGCAGCATTAAATCTAATAACGACAAAGTGACAATAGCATTGGGTTTATTGTTTTGAAAGACCACAATATATTAAATGCCAGTTTGTTAATGATACAAGAAACAGAAAAAATGTCACACAAAACCACACTAGTTTTGCATTGTCATTCTGTTTATTAAATTATACTTTAATATCACTGTCTGCCCTTCCGAAATCGAGGAAATTAATAATCGTAAGTCCCATTTTTGGCGGCGCTTATGTTGAGTTCGCTAGACGAGCAATTTGGTTGCCGCTATCAATTCCGTAAAAAAACCCGTCGTCGTCAAAGCAATAAATGTTCTTTCAAAGTTAACCCTTCTGATAATGCTTACATATATTTAATTACCTCTTGAACAGTAGAATAGCGCTCCTCTAATACACAATATCACTTAAGATATTGGAAGATTCCGCCTAGAACACTCCCTTAACGTCAACGATTCTGAATCGGTGTCAGGTCGTGGGAAAACCAAGGGATCACTGCGTACTGTTAACTTGATGTAAAATTTATTCAGTAATAAAATAAGCATATTTAAATAAATCAAAGATATTTCGAAGCCTTGTGAATGTTTCAAAAATATCTGGAATATCTTATTTCCCCAAAATAACATTTACAACCAAGTCTACTACTTACACAGAAATTGCCAACACTCGCGGAGCAGAGCGTAATTTGAGTGAAACACAGACAATAAAGTTTCACAATGGGAAGAGAATTTCTAAAAGATTACGGGGATATAATTTTCTACGCAAAGAGGGGATATAGAAAAGCTATTTTCCGCGGATAAGTAAATAAAGCGGAATAAAAACCAACGGGCACTAAAAATCCTAACTACGAAACGGAAAAACAAAACAAGTTTAAAAACAATAATTATGGTTTAATTTACTGGTTAAACAAATCGTTTGTAATTTGTAAATGTAGATTTATTTATTAGAATCTATTAAATATAAATATGTAAACCTGATTGATATATGATATATTATTAATAAATAATTAATAAAATAAACAAATACTTATATAGGTAGGATATGTCTATTACAAATATACATACAAAGGTACAGTGACGTCCATAGACAAAATGCCGCCCCTAGGCAACGTCAAAATGCAGCCCCATTTAATACAGTATTTTTAATATCCTTTCATGACTCTAATATATTACTTCTAATCATAAATACACTATTAATTGATAGTCTCAACACTGGCCTTTTTTGTTGCACAGTCAGTAGGTAACTATGTCATTCAAATCTAATTTAAATGCCATCTCTGCTTCAATAGATGATATTACGAGTCCACAGTTCAGATATTTTTTTTAAATACACCTGATAACTTCCAAAACTCACGAGTGAAGTTTAGGAGCCATTTCTATACAGATATACGATTCTTCTAGATTTGCCGCCCTCCGAGTAACTGACGCCCCCAAGCGACGCGCAATCTGCCTACCCACACGGGACGTCACTGCATTGGCAGCGTGCTGGCATAAATACGTGTTCTTTTATCAACGTGTGTTTGATCCAGTACAAGGACCCAATCGTATGTGCGAATGGTCAACTTGTAAAAATATGCGATCCCATTATGGGTGAAAATGGTTATATCTATGCCTTCAGCGAATTATCTCAATCTATGGGGCCGTGATCTACAGGCCGCACATACAAATTTCGCGAGTTATCTCGTCTAACTTTAATTTCAAACTACTAGTCACTGTCGATTGATTTGCATAATCTAAAAATTAAAAACCCATTGAGATCTGTTTGAATAATTATGAAATACTAAGCCATAAATTATTGGTGTTACAGCAATTGTAGTAAGAGGTTTGCTCTACATTCAACGTCTGTTGTTAAAAATCTGCGGCCTGTCAGATACTGCAATAATAATATCATGAGGCATAGAAAAGGTTAATTACACGACATTTACGGTACTTTATGGCAAAAAATATCCACTGGTGAAACACAATATGTTAAATTGGCTGTCTATTAGAATTATTTATATTATAACTCGGGACACACTCAAATCTGTTATTTTAGTGAAAGAAAAATTACCAAGTCTTGTTATAATATTAATATATAATTATATATATATAAATATAATTATAGGATCAAGAAACTGTCTTGAGATCGTGTCAGACAGCGCGTGGCACAGTCACTATTAACGCTTCACATTTTCTGTCGCGTTATCTTCGGTACTGTGACATCAATTAATTTGCCGCCTAGAACTTGCGATTTGACACCTTTAGATTTTTTTCTTTAGGGTTATATAAACTAAATATTTATGCAAAGAAAATAAAAACGATTAAACGCTGAAGGACAACACCAGATAACGTAATAGAGCCACGGTCATGTTAAAACAGGTTTCATATTATACAATCCGTAAAAATAAACAATATTTTTTATATCAATTACTTGACTGGATATTGTCAAAATATTAAATAAAATAAAAACTTATATCTTACGCTAAGTCAGATTTGACACTCCTTGTCATTCGCTCTGACGTCAGGCGTATACCGTGGCAAAAAAAAACATCTTGATGAACATAGTTAGGTATACTTTAGAGACTGACACATATTATAATATAGGTAGTGGAATAATTAAATTCATATTTAAGATTGGCAATGTTGAACGTAAGTTAGGTAACCAGGAATTGCCCATTGAATTGGTATTGATCATAGAATATGTCGAATAAAAAATGAGATTTATTTTTAATGTAATATCACTATAGATACGCTATCGTCATGGAGTACGGTTCTTTTTGCGCACGGTCATAAACGTTGTATATTAAGGACCCAATATTACGAATACTGGGCCTCCTTATATTAAATATAATGTAAATATACTAATTAATTATAATCGCATTGTTATATGACATATAGAAGAATATAATATGTATATATGCATATTATATAATATATAATGTTAATACAACGTTAGAGCGGAATGCACAATCTAAGATTTCGATCCTAAGGATGTCGCCGAAAAGCATGACTTAACTATAGACAATCCTGAGTATAGAGTTAAGGAATCCTTAACCATAGACTACTTTTGTTATGAACACGCCCCCTTCTGTATTACCATTTACCACTGACAGCTGCGGTCAAAATAAATTCGCATGTCTATAAAACAGTCCATACACTCAAATTCATTTAACAATGTATCTCAATATGGATATTGATAGTGTTGATTCGTTTGGCATGTACTTGCAGAATATTATTTTACTTTTATACGCCAGCTCGCAGAAATACAAGATCCCAGTGGGTCTATTCTATGCTTATCGACCGCTAAAGTGATAAAGTGAAAAATATTATCAAACTTAGGGTAGGTTTGTATCAAAATATTAGCACTTATTGTAACAATTACACGAAGCCGGTTTTTATTGTTGCAATAAGTGCTATATTTTAACAGCACCTATCTTGCTGCTGTTAAAATATCGCACTTATTGCAACAATAAAAACCGGCTTCGTGTAATTGTTACAATAAGTGCTAATATTTTGATACAAACCTACCCTAAGTTTGATACTATTTATCAATTTAGTGTTCGATAAGTATAGAATAGACCCACAGGTGATAGAATGACACTTGACGCTAGTGTTACCATGTTAAAAAAATATCTTGCGGTGCCTGTGGAATCACGTATATTGACTTATAACGGAAACATAAGAGTATTATAGTTAAATATTAATATGTATTTATAGTTATTGCATTTATAAAATGCAGTTGTCATATTTTTAAATATGGTATGCATTCCGCTCTTAGTAAACAATAATGCAAGGTTATTTACAAACCAATAGGTACACCGCGATATGAATCGTAAATTTACCACAGCACAACAGTAGGAAATAAATTGAGTTCTGGATTCTTTGCGGAGTCCAATACATTACTTAGGCGGGCTGGCCGGGAGGATGGCCTCCCGTGAACCCCCCCCCCCCCCCGGGAAATAATTACGCCAGCAGGATAAAAACCTCGGGTTGTAGGCTCCTCAGGGTACCGATGGTTACCCGGATTTCTCAACATGTTACGAATTAGCACGTACATTAAAGTTTCCGCAGGGAATAACGAAACCATAGTAGATAAAAGAATGGGTCGTAGATTAGATGACACACAACACTAACTTATTCCTAGAGATAGTATCGAGTATGAAAATAGTCACGGTGAAAGCTAATTTACGTTGATAGAGAAAATCATATAAGAAGAAACAAAAATATGATTAAGTGATGTTTTTGTTCTGAAACAAGTGTCACAACCTATAGTACAGGACAGTTTTGTTATACCTTCATATCAGACCATTATTCACACTTATTAAATTAAAAAAGAATACGGTAAAACTACGACAATTTCAAAATTCGTTTCGTCACTTTTTTTTTTGAAGTTATACTTAGGCGCCTTTGGAAAATCAGATCACAGTGTATTTTTGGCGTGTGACATGTAGGTACAACATAATTTATTTTTTCACACAAAAAACACACTCGATTGGATTCGAAACAACGATTGTTCGGTTATCAGCCGAACGCACAACCATTACGCCACAGAATGATACTGCAATAGTGACGATTATACAGTATAATATTATAGTTTAGAATTGTTCCATAGCTAGGCAGCAAATTTATTATTGTCGGCCATTTGCAATTCCTTACGTAAACAAACTATTAAACGTCATAGTGGCAGTTGTCACTCTAAAAATAAAAACAACGATAAATAATTATATAATTTAGTAATATAAGTTAAAGTGTATAGAAATAAACCAACGGCGTTCCAATAGGCGGTCCTTTTTCTTGAGTGTGTAATTTATCAAGATAATTAAGAGCTAGTCGAAGAATCTAGTTAATCACAAGTTTAGTTTTTGTTTTGTTACGCCAAAGAAGTATAACTTCTAACACACACCGATTTTTTTTTAAATATGTTAGTTTATTTTTTAATTAAAAAAAAGCATCTTCGTTAGTATGATTATTTAAAATGTAAGTTATCAGTTAAATGTATTAAATTGCAGGTTTCCCGCCTTATGTGATTGTATTAAATCGCTTGGACGTAAAAGCCAATATTATAAACGCACCTCGAAACACACCCGGTATTCGGTGATGAAGAACCAATGATAGGAATATGGGAAGCGGAGAAAGGAGTTTACACTCAGTCAACATTAAAGGCCAAATATTATAGTCTCCTCTTTTATCTTAAAGGTCAAAGAGAAGTGATATATTAAAGATTGTGAGTCATTGGATAATTCATTGAAATCGTTAAGGTGATACACTAGTCTAGCCGGAAGCACGTCAATTTGTTTCGTGATGGCGACGGGCGTATTAATTCTTAAATCGTATAAAGATGACTAAAAGCGTTACCCATTTACTTTAAAAAGAAAACATGTCAATGAATATATTATTAATGTTACTGATAGAACAATCAACAGAACATTAAATGGACACATGTTGGATTTACATGACAAATTATATTTCGTTTGACATGCGTCATTTTCACCCGCGACCCGCAATCCGCGCATCGCCTAGCCACGATCTTTTTAGACCGTGCCTCAACTGAGGTATAACCTTCCCAATGGCATTGTGGTCTGATCGTCCGCGGTGCGTGGCAAGTGGAGGTTGTGGTCGAGAAATCTCCAATCTCGAAAACTAATTTTTCGAAAATACGAGATGGAGAAATCATCAATGAGAATCTCGAGAATTTGAGAAATTATTACTAGGAAAAAATAACATAGGATATATGAAACGGAAGACTGCTTGCTGACCTTGATATGAAATGGAAACTCTGAAACTCATTGTGGGGAGAGGGAATATTAGATTTAGGCCGGATGAGTTTAAAAAATCAATACCTACATAAATCTCAAATTCTTGAAAAAAAAAATATTGATATCACAATAATTCCACGTAAAAATACTTTATATTATATTTTGGGCTCATAAATATGAACGATAGCATCTAATTTACATTTTTACCATGTAAATCATTTTTTCACTTTACATTATATATTATTTTTGATATAGCATAAACATTGAGAATCGTTACAATATTGATAAGAACAGCTTGTTACGTGAGCCAGGTGCGATAAATTCATTTGTGTTGGGGGCAAACGAGCTTATTGTAATGGCCTTGCCATATCAGAAAATGTATAATAATAAACGTCCAATAACTTAGATAATATGTTTATGACGATGTCAGATGACGGTGCTGGCAAGACTGACTCGATTTGTACTAAAACTAATTTTAAAACTTTAATAATATTTAATATAACGTTCGAGAAGAATGGCCATATTCTTTTTTAACTGTAAGATAAATTACGATAGAAGATACTTTGCCATTTTAATGTTAAAACTATTTAATAATATTGATACTACAGTTCTTAAGTTATTATTATGTAATTGAATTAAGTCCACTACGAAATTGACAACAATATCGAAGAGTAGTATCTACATTTTAAACTTAAAACGTATGTAAGAACATACTCCAATTGTTTGACTTTTTATAGATTTTTATGTTAAAATACGTTAAAAATCGTAGAAAGTTTTACTTTTAAATAATAGTCGTAGAAACCATCAATATACAAGTGTGACACATTTTAATATGTATGTTTTATTTTCAAAACAAAACAAAGTGACGGAAGAAAATGTCAGCATTTCCTCTATTATGAGTCTCTTATGAGGTCTATTATGATTTATTTAATTGCGAAAATGTGTCTTGTGATGTACCTAAGTACCTATGTAGTGCATTTGTATAAATAGCAAGGACAATCCATAGCTCGTCACTCACTTCAAAGTCCATCATTCGGCTCACTACTCATCTCGAGTCAGGTCACTCGACACAGTCAACCGTCATTCCACTCTCCAGTCCAGTCTCTCGGTTATATAAACATCACAGTACATCGCTAATCAGTTCATTAAAATCGTGTCGGGAAACTTGTACGTATGCAATTCGCCGTTTATATGGCCGTATATTAAAGACAGTCCAACCTCTTTGGGCCGTATAGTACTGACATGTCTAAATAAAACACAGTTCTTGTCGGTTTACACTTTACAGGAAACCAGCAGCAAATAAATTTTGAAAATAGCCGATATACTGAATTATTTGTTAGGTTAGGTTTTCATTCATGAATTTTGCCAAAATCACCTTTGAAAATTAAATTAATATTCATATTAAATCTAATAAAATTGGAGACCGTATAGTATACAATACGGTCATCTCTTTCCGATAGAAAGCTGACGGCGAACTGTTCAACGATGAAACATTTTACGCACAATTTACAAGTAACCCATTAATATAGTCAATCCCATCAGTACATATCCGTACCCGCGATTATAACATAACTCTGTCATATTAATCATGGTATTTATTAATTTGGCAACACCCATCCCTTCGCCGTAGTTTGGTCACTTTCAAAACTTTCGTTATTTATCACCAATAAAAAAATATTCATCGCTTTGTTTTATTGTTGGTAACAATATATAATTAGATTTTAATACATGTAGCCTAGAACAATAATTTGCTAGGTGTGCAACGCCGGCAACTGCAACTAACATAATAGCACATTTAGAAGCGACTAGTATACAATTTACGCCAAAAATTTGTAGTTAATATTATAATATTATCGCTTACCGGTCAAATCTCATATCGACAAAGTTGACAGAAAAAAATGTTTCCGTGTTAAGAAGGATTTATACCGGTCACGATTTCACTTCACGGCAGCATTAAAAAAATATAAGACGTTATTCTGGGACGAGTCATTAAACGCGAACCGGTAGTTAAAATATGCACATTTTTGCCAATTAACTGTTTTATTAGTACGGAAAAAATAATTGTTTATCTGATAATTTCTACAATGTAAATGAAACACGTGTTACATTCATTAAAAACACGGTTTTCTTCAACGTACTCAGACCATGTTTTGCAAGTGGTGTGACAATGCTCTTAGAATTACACGACTGGTTATACTTAGTGTAGCTATTTTGTAAATTTTAACACTAATGGATTCAAGCTCTGTACTATTCCATTTAAGTCGTTTTTTACGACCCGGGTTTCGCCTTTCGGCATCTTCAGGCGCCGTGTACACTCACCAAAGGTAAATAGTCAGTGTGTGTTTAGCTTTGGTGAGTGTACACGGCGCCTAAAGATGCCGAAAGGCGAAACCCGGGTCGCAAAAAACGACTAAAGGCTATACATCAGTTGAGGCATGGTCTAAAAAGATCGTGGCTAGGCGATGCGCGGATTGCGAGTGCAAATGACGCATGCCGAACGAAATATAATTTGTCATATAAATCCAACATGCGTCCATTTAATGTCCTGTTTATTGTTCTATTAGTAACAATAATAATATCTTCATTGACATGTTTTCTTTTTAAAGTAAATGGGTAATGCTTTTAGTCATCTTTACACGATTTAAGAATTGATACCCCCGTCGCCGTGATGAAACAAATTGACGTATTCACACCTCGACGTTCAGTCTCCGAGTGCCAGCGAGTCCAAAATTTCGTCGCGCCTATAGTTGAAAATTATTTAATTTAGTATTATACTTTAGTATTTTTATATTTAGTATTAAATTTAAACACAGCAACGAAATCAAATATTTACTTCCTAGAAGATCAATAGAAAATATGGTAAAAACGTTTACAATAAGACTACGTGCACGGCATCTTTACCACAAAATTGCGTCACTAAAGACGACTCACCTAACATAATCACCGTTAAAAGCTATTGTTTCCTATGTATAAATATTGTGGTATAATTCATTTGTCTATATTCAAAGCTTCGTGACTTAGCAATCAAAGCCTTCAACTATTATAATTTGTATAACAAAGGTAGAAGCTGTAAGATAGAATCTCATATAGGTACCTACTCCTTACCTAGACTCTAGAGCAGGGGTCGGCAACTTAGTTGCCACGAAAGGCGCAATACAAATTTTGAACATAGCCGGAGGCGCATAATATATACATATATATCATCATCATCAGCCGGGGTCAATCCACTGCTGGATGAAGGCCTCCCCAAGCTTCTTCCAACTCTCTCGGTCCTGTGTCATTCGCTGCCACGTATTTCCGCCGAACTTTAGCAGTTCGTCAATCCAGCGGGTTTTAGAGCGACCCTGTGGCCGTTTCGTGCCCCTTGGGTACCATTGAATGACATCATTTCGGCGAGAAATGTGCCCCCGCCCATCTCCATTCCAGCTGTTTGGCAAAGTCTATTACATCGCGTACTCCTGTCTGCTTCCTAACCCATTCGTTTCTCTTACGGTCCTTTCGCGTGATGCCCAATATACAACTCTCCATGCCTCGCTGTGCGACTCTTAGCCTTTGGACATCTCTCGTGTTGAGGGTCCATTTCTCGCAGCCATACGTGAGCACGGGCAGCACACATTGGTTGAACACCCTACGCTTAAGATGTTAATGGTAGGTCATTCTTGAAGATACTATTCAGACGTCCGAAAGCACTCCATCCCATATATTATATACTTTACATAAGTATATATACTTTTCTTTAATGCTTATAATTATTGAAATATTGATATATTGAAAATACCAATAGAACTTAAAATCTTGATATAACCACGAAAATCACAGAAATGTGCATTAATAATAATATGGAATTCTATATAATATTAAACACCATATTATTAAATCAATTATTATTTATTTAAGAGAAGATACACACATGTCGACATAAATCAATAGAAAAAATATATAAATAATATTTAAAGTTTTAAAATAAAAAATACAAATACTAAAAAAGTTAAACAATAAACCAAGATTCTAGTTTTCAACATTATTATAAAGTTTAATTGTTAATATGTGTTTTAAAATGGGTGTTCGTACATTTAAATGTACATACATTTATTTACTTTATACACAAAAAATTCAATGCGACACATGGCACTATATATCTTCAGCTAACTTTTCATTGAGGACCTTTTAATTAATATTGAATTACCACATTTAAATACCATGCTAATTATATCTAATGTCCACCTGATCGGCAACGCACCAGTTGCGTTGGACGCAGCGAATAGTCAGGTACATAATTAGAATTACCTGTCTTTAAGCAATATTATCCATGTGAGAGTCTGTGAGTCTTGATCGATATTTTGATTTTAAGTATTTCTGGTTCACTGGTTCTAATAACACAACTTCCCCAAATCTAGAAGAAAACTCTTCTATGAGAGTATCCATAATCTTTATAAGTATATGATCTACAAATAGAGATTTTTTTCTCCCAATTTCTCAATAATATGTTTAAGATTTAGGAAATGTGATGAAGATTTTTTATTATTATTATTAATTTAATAAAATACAAATTTTTATAGTAGGTACTTTTTTCACTTTTATTCGCCTCAGAGGGACATTTTCAACTATATAGTTATGACTCAAAATGAACTTTCGAGTGTAATAATTGTCACGGGACCACCCATTGAATCATGAATAACAAACCCATTTTTTTCTGGCAGACATAATCAATTTTTTTTTCATGAAATTCAACTTGTTAGTGGATAACTGTGGTATGTTGAGGGCGCATCGAATATTCTCCGAGGGGCTAACCTAACCTAACCTAACCTAACCTAACCTAACCTAACCTAACCTAACCTAACCTAACCTAACCTAACCTAACCTAACCTAACCTAACCTAACATAATCACCGTTAAAAGCTATTGTTTCCTATGTATAAATATTGTGGTATAATTCATTTGTCTATATTCAAAGCTTCGTGACTTAGCAATCAAAGCCTTCAACTATTATAATTTGTATAACAAAGGTAGAAGCTGTAAGATAGAATCTCATATAGGTACCTACTCCTTACCTAGACTCTAGAGCAGGGGTCGGCAACTTAGTTGCCACGAAAGGCGCAATACAAATTTTGAACATAGCCGGAGGCGCATAATATATACATATATATCATCATCATCAGCCGGGGTCAATCCACTGCTGGATGAAGGCCTCCCCAAGCTTCTTCCAACTCTCTCGGTCCTGTGTCATTCGCTGCCACGTATTTCCGCCGAACTTTAGCAGTTCGTCAATCCAGCGGGTTTTAGAGCGACCCTGTGGCCGTTTCGTGCCCCTTGGGTACCATTGAATGACATCATTTCGGCGAGAAATGTGCCCCCGCCCATCTCCATTCCAGCTGTTTGGCAAAGTCTATTACATCGCGTACTCCTGTCTGCTTCCTAACCCATTCGTTTCTCTTACGGTCCTTTCGCGTGATGCCCAATATACAACTCTCCATGCCTCGCTGTGCGACTCTTAGCCTTTGGACATCTCTCGTGTTGAGGGTCCATTTCTCGCAGCCATACGTGAGCACGGGCAGCACACATTGGTTGAACACCCTACGCTTAAGATGTTAATGGTAGGTCATTCTTGAAGATACTATTCAGACGTCCGAAAGCACTCCATCCCATATATTATATACTTTACATAAGTATATATACTTTTCTTTAATGCTTATAATTATTGAAATATTGATATATTGAAAATACCAATAGAACTTAAAATCTTGATATAACCACGAAAATCACAGAAATGTGCATTAATAATAATATGGAATTCTATATAATATTAAACACCATATTATTAAATCAATTATTATTTATTTAAGAGAAGATACACACATGTCGACATAAATCAATAGAAAAAATATATAAATAATATTTAAAGTTTTAAAATAAAAAATACAAATACTAAAAAAGTTAAACAATAAACCAAGATTCTAGTTTTCAACATTATTATAAAGTTTAATTGTTAATATGTGTTTTAAAATGGGTGTTCGTACATTTAAATGTACATACATTTATTTACTTTATACACAAAAAATTCAATGCGACACATGGCACTATATATCTTCAGCTAACTTTTCATTGAGGACCTTTTAATTAATATTGAATTACCACATTTAAATACCATGCTAATTATATCTAATGTCCACCTGATCGGCAACGCACCAGTTGCGTTGGACGCAGCGAATAGTCAGGTACATAATTAGAATTACCTGTCTTTAAGCAATATTATCCATGTGAGAGTCTGTGAGTCTTGATCGATATTTTGATTTTAAGTATTTCTGGTTCACTGGTTCTAATAACACAACTTCCCCAAATCTAGAAGAAAACTCTTCTATGAGAGTATCCATAATCTTTATAAGTATATGATCTACAAATAGAGATTTTTTTCTCCCAATTTCTCAATAATATGTTTAAGATTTAGGAAATGTGATGAAGATTTTTTATTATTATTATTAATTTAATAAAATACAAATTTTTATAGTAGGTACTTTTTTCACTTTTATTCGCCTCAGAGGGACATTTTCAACTATATAGTTATGACTCAAAATGAACTTTCGAGTGTAATAATTGTCACGGGACCACCCATTGAATCATGAATAACAAACCCATTTTTTTCTGGCAGACATAATCAATTTTTTTTTCATGAAATTCAACTTGTTAGTGGATAACTGTGGTATGTTGAGGGCGCATCGAATATTCTCCGAGGGCGCACTGACGCTCGCGGGCGCCGCGTTCCCGATCCCTGCTCTAGAGCAATTTGCTATAGTATGTAGTATTATAATAATTAACTGTCACTCCTTTGAAGGTAAGCATAATGAAAATGTCTCACCATTTCTGGCCGTTGTAAACAATTATTATAGTCGACGTGCGAATGTTGTATAAACTCGGGCATTCCAACGATACCGCACGAAATAATACATTTAAATATAAGTTTTCAAAACAATAAGCATGTGTATAAATTGGAATTTATAAATCGCAACCAAGGAACATAGAATTATTGGAAACTGAAATACCTAACGGGTGTGGAGTAACAGGCTACCGATCGTGGATAAACTTAAGCACGTATCAATAATATGCTCGTCCTTCATTCTGACAACTGCTCTCGACGTATTCACTGATGCTCATTCAATAATGGTATATTTGAAGGTTACAACACACACTATTTCATTTTCGTAGGGCTCTCACACATTCAAAGCCCTGCATCAAAATGTAGTGTATTGTGGTATAGTCTATCGGCATTACATGCATTATTCTGTTCTATGATTTTACCTATAGATGAAACAAACAAAAACAAAATACATAAACTAAATCAATATTGACATATAAAATGCAAATTAAGTATTTATTTTTTTCATCTCTTATTAACACCCATTTAAAAAAAATGAAAATAGTATTTAAAAAGCGACAGTGTTAAATTAAAAAATTGTATAAATATTTAATAAAAGGGAAAAATTAACCATTATAGATAAGGTGTCATTGCATCAGTGTCAGCACATAATAATTCTGATATAAAGTTGTGGAATTTATCTTCTTCTTCCGACCATGTCCGATCCTAATAGGATCATAATATGGGCCTCCACAGAGTGAAGGTTTGCATTAACAGATTTTATTTTTACGAGAAATGAATGTCAGCCACTTGCTCAACCTACTAGATCCATACTATGCTCATACACAAATTGAAAAACAATTTGTGTACTTGCCAGACCCAGGATTCGAACTCGGGACCCTCGACACTATAGACCGGCGCTTAAGCCACGCAGCCATCGCGGGTGGAATTTATATTCAACTACTATTTGTTTATATAAAAAAAATGATGCAGTTAAGTAACTAAACATACGAGAAAAGGTGTACCATTCATAAACTTAAATAAAAATAAAGTGATTAATAATTAGTATGAATATATTTAGAACCTTCAATTATTATGGTATGACAAAATGTTCGAATAATTAATATGTAATGAGTTTAATTATGAAGCTACTCAACAGCAGTAAGTCTAGTGGTTATCGGTTGGTGTATATATAATACTTATCTTAATGTATGATGTCGCTAGTAAATACAAATGTAAAAAATAAAGTGTAGGTTTTTCTTTAATTATTTCAAACATATTGTGGAAATTACGAATTAAAACTTTGATACATTCACAACATGATATTTAGACTGAAAAAAACTAACAAATTATGTAAAGTAAAAGAAACTATTTACCTATATATTAAACGTATTACATAATAGACGTAAATCGGGTATCGGTATATTATGCGACGTAATACTAATATGTATAGGTATTTAACGAATTGACTGAAATTGGATATTAACGTAATAATGGATATGGATGTATTTATAACACAATTCCTACATGTATTCACATGTATCGTAAAGAAGATACACATGTAATGTATCTATTCTATATTTTAGTTATGCGGTTCTAATTGTGCATGTAAGTAATATTTATTTCCGGAAAAGCGAAGAAAATGGATACCTACATCGTCTCATCAAGTAGATGGAATCTTGCAAATAAAACTCCATCTATAAACGCAATCCAATCGTATAATGGTAATACACAAAATATGCGTTTTCATTTGCATTCCGCTAATGTAACGATGTCAGATTTAGATGAAATCGTTGGGAAAGTCAATTTCCCATCACACATTACTTAGTGATGGGAAGGGCGTACAATGCTCTCCATCGACGTATTGTTCGACATGGAAAACGCCTCGCATTTTCCGCCTCATGAATTTCTCAAATTTCCCTAAAATCTCAAAAACTCTCCGGGAATACCCTGGCAAAAGAAGCTACGAGGAAATGTACGTGAGATCATTGCTAATGGCCTGATATTGAAAAGGAACCGAAATAAAATAATCGCTGGAATGAAAAAGGTTCAACTTGTATGAATGTGCGTAAGGGACGGGCATTTGAATTCATAGGTGGTGGGTAAAAGAGACCAGACGTGTGACGACATGGAAAGAAGGTTAACCTACCAAGTGATGTTATATTTACGGTTTAGTAAAACCCTACAGTTTTTTATTGACACTGAAACCGCCCCGAACAAAATCCACATCCAAAATATCGGATGGTAGACTGGTAGATAGGTAGACTTGAAATCGAATTAAAGACCAGAAACTTGCTGAAAGGCCAAACAAATGTAAAACGTAATGCATTATATAATATATACTTACCTAAGTCAAGAAAATTTACCATGAATCAATTGAAATCTATGTAGAAGCTAAATAAAATAAAAATGAGTGCGTATGACGAGCATACGCGACAGAACTATAACTATTTTGCTATCCATTCTAGGACGCGCTGATTTTGTGATACGAGTTTGATCGTTATGGGGTTGATTTGAATTGACTCGGCGAACATCAATAGGAAACTCAACACATAATTTCGCAAAGGCAAAATGTAATCTCGCTGATAATTTCTAACAGAATTCGGTAGTCGTAATATGTAGAGACTTTTCGTCATAGTCAGCTGGATTCACTCTATCCCAAGCAAAAAAAAGTTTCACTGCAACAGTACGTTATGTAATATAGTATATAGCTGGCAGGCGAGACGATCGTTGGGAAATGTCAGTAGTAACCAAGAAGTAAAACATCCAAAATGTAGACATATAAGTCATTGAGTTGACGAGATAGTTGAATTCGTCGAGAGGCCTTCGTCTAGCAGTAGATTGAGCCAGACTGACAATAATTGAGTGTAGTTATACGCAAAGCAGCCAAGCCACACAAACCTCAAACAGAGATAGAAGCACGTTTATGTAAAGTGTGTTTCTTTAAATCCACAAAGCCTCTGTATACTGTTTATACCTTTTGAATGATATATATTATATATATATATATATATATGATTTTGTGTGATTTTGTGTGAAAGAGATAAAAGCATAAAATCTATGAAATATTGGTGTTTTAGCAGTCCAGGCTGTTTTGTGCAAAACGGTTTTTTTAGAATGTTCATTCTTGAATGCAGCCAACTCTTATTTTTGTGAGAAAAATCGTTATTTTTGCATCTATTTTCTTAAAAAAAAACCTTCTTAGTTATTCAAGCATTATGGGAATTACAAAGGTCTGAAAATAATTCGAAAAACTTGTAAATTATACATTAATATTTAGCTGCCTGGCACTAATTTTTATATGGAAAATCTGTGTATTTTATTATTTATAATAAAACGAAAAACATATAATGTAATTGAGAAAATAATGTTTATTAATTTAATGTAGAAAAACACACCTTACAGTCAGGATTTAAATAATTAGGTAAGTACATAATATTATCATGTAGCTGCTTTATGCAGAACGAATATGGCATATTTTTAGTACGCATTTATATGAGATTTTTGTATGACAGCAGCTTGGTTGCTTTATGCAAATCGAAAATGTCGTATTCTGCGATTTTCAAAATCTTTAAAACGGATTTATATGAGATTTTTGTATGACAGCAGCTTGGCTAATTTGTGCAGAACGTAAAACAAACGTGTGAGATTATGGAAATCACAATAACTCATTTTTTCAAAATTGTGGCTTGGCTGCTTAGTGTATAACTACGCTCAATTATGATAATATAATAATTAAACAATTTACAATTTACTATCAATACGTACCACCTGCATTCACTTTAATCCACTTTAAGGGACAATAATAATACAGTGATGTCTACTAATAAAGTGAGGTTATTTAAAAAGTATATCACATTATTCGGTGGACAATAGTATTTAATTAATTTAAAAAAAACAAGAATATTCTCTCAATTTAAGGAGTAACATTTTCTATTACAAGTTTCCAACCAATTTAAAAATTCATATTCCGTTGAATAGTGTTAAATAAATTAGCATGTAAGATACACCTTTAACTGAAATCATATCCAAAATTAGACGATCTATATTACCTAAGTATTTGCTGAATAAAAATGCTGTTAATATTGGATTACTATCCTTGATTCAATCGGAAATTATCAGAAGGGATGAAGTAAAAATAAAAGATATTTTTAGAGTACACGATTTAATATTCATTCGATGAAATGAAAATCTAAGGTTGTACATTCTTTGACCTTTTTGTGATCATTTTTACTGTTTAAAGTAAGCCGAATACATAATAATAAAAATACTAACACCTGTAAAATAATAAGTACCTATTTCAGTTGGCAATGTTGGCATTGATTGAAATCGAGAACTAGGTACTGAAACAGGATATTAGGACGTACGCAACTTTACACAGCAACTGATATCCTTTATTTATGAGATGTTTTTACATTATTTTATTCGAAATAACGATGTGTAGTCAAAACGTCCGAATGAATAATATGTTGTCATTTTATATGTTGCTGCGTATCTGGTATTTATTTGCTTGAGATGGAGACCATAATTATTATCGTGGATGTCAAGACACAGTAGCACCAGCTGCTAATTTTACTAGTGACACCGATCAACACTGTCAACTAGACCACATACGCATGACATTTTTTGAAGTTCGGGTGGACTCGTAAGTTTTCGGTCAATTACGAAAACGGCAGCCCGTGTTACACGTAGCAAAACGTTAAAATTACTTTCAAAATAAATCGCCCATTAGTATGACATCTCATCTGACTCACTGTTATCTTATGAAAATAATAATCATCGCTGTCATCCATCCGATTCCGCACATCAAGTTTTCCATAGGTGTGTCAATTCCTAAATCACTCTTTCACCAAATCAATCTTCGATTTTTATTTCGTGGTCACAGTATTTTTTTCTATTTATTCGAAGAGTTATTAAGAAAATATAACCGATCATTTATTTCACGTCATATCTGCATTAATCTCTGAATAGGTACACCAGTTCCTAGAGTTCGCCAGAAGACTTCGTTTGCCTATTAAACAATATTATATTTCAAATTGTAGTGTTTAAATTCTAAATGTTATACATACGGTAATTTTAATTAAAGAGTTATTACACGGAACGCCTTCGATGTGAATTTTTAAGAAAAACAAACCGATACATCCATTATATCCACCATATCGTATAAACGAAAGAATTACTATAGCAAAATTGCTGCAAGCACTAAACTTTCCAAATATAACATAATATATCTAGTGAGCTTGGAATCCGCATGGGTGTGGCGGGCTCTGCGTTCAACCAACTTGGAGTCGCATGGAGGTCAAGGCTGTATTCTGTGAGGACCAAATGTCGTTTGTTTAACGCGTGCTACCTGTGCTCCTGTATAGCTGAGATATGGCATCTTACTAAGCTTCAAGAGTCTCGGCTTTTGAGCTTTGGGAATCGATGTCTCCGCCGAATCTTAGGGGTACGTTGGTACGACCGCGTTACAAACACCCGATTTCTTGAGCAGACACAACAGCCCTCGGTGATTGAAGTGACGCTTTACGTGGCTGGGACACGTATTCCGGATGCCGCCAAAGAGTGCGGCACTTCGTACCCTTGTAGCACAGCCTCAAGGGTTCCGTTGCCTTGGCCGGCACTTCGTACCCTTGTGGCACAGCCTCAAGAGTTCCGTCGCCGTGGCCGGCACTTCGCACCCTTGTGGCACAACCTCAAGGGTTTCAAGTGCCGGCCCTCCCTCACCCTGCAGCGGTGCTACAAGAGCGACCTACGTGCTGCAGGTCTGACATGACGGGAGGCGCAAGAGTTGGCGATGGACCAAGGGAAGTGGCGCCAACTTGTGCTTGCCCTATGCCTCAATGTTGGGACGTAACAGGGTGGAAGAAGAAGAAGAAGAAGAATAGAAAGAAATCAGAAAAGAACAATAAAAAAGAATATTATTTTTTATAATAAGTACCTAATATAAGTAGATCGATGATATTATCGAAATGTGGCGAAATAGGTACAGATAAGAGTAAAAAATGCCACGCCTATGACATGTTTGTTCTCGGCGGAATCCTCAGATTAAATAAATGAATATCATGTTTTAAATGCTATATAGAATTGGGTATTGCGATAGAATGCAATTGTTTTAAATGTTTTTAGTAAATAAAAATGGACGATGCCCTAATGATCGATATTCCACGCGAAAAGTTAGATTTCAGCTTAAAGGTCAGTGTATTATACGTTATATGAGCTATGCAATAAATCATGATAAACCCAAGTACGGTTTTGACGGGCATACGGCAGTCTAACAAATCGTAAACCCTAGTTTTAGCGGCCCCTCTCCAAACGCTATACGTATACTCCATGAATACTAGATGAGCGAAAAAGCAACAACGAAAAAAAGTAAATATTAAGAATTTTCTCTATTGCCACACTGACACATAATAATAATATAGTTCCATGGCAATTTCAAACGCTTTCCCGCCGAGCGTGGAAAACAAAATGCCGCCACTACCAACATAACGATATCGGCCGGCGATTGGTAAAACAATAACGGGTTATATTGGTATCCCGCCACGACGATGCCTCGGGCCGCAGTGTAACCAACCTCCTGCACAATTTGGCGGGATCCATATAGTTTGACATTTGACACGGTCGCCATGGTTTATATTCGATAGTGTTATCCCTTACTATTTTTCATTTTAAATTACCTTTTAAAACTCGGGAAGTCATTTTATGTCTCAAAATATAGTGAGCACAAGCTTAAACTTTACCTAAAATAGATTCAGGTTTTAACTCGAAATTGAATTTAATATTTTGCAAATACGTAAACGGAAATAAAAATTTAATTTTCCTACTATTTTCGTTTGATTTGATTTGATTTCCAGTATACCTATACATATTGTATTTTAAGATGGTGAATACAATTTCGAAGTTAATCTATTTTTGAAAAAAGTAAGCCACCCCGGCAGGAAATCGAACCCTGCATCTCCAGGGTTTACGCCCCATCCGCGCATTACCTCCATGCTACGTGGTGACATACTAATTGCGACAAACTTTAACTATTGGCCACTTTTAATACCCACTCATCAGCGCTCTTCTAAATCAAGCTACTTTGGCAATCGGTTTGTGTTTATTAAATCAAAGTAGATACCTATTACTTCAATTACTAACCGACGTCGTGGATTTCTCCAATATTTTTTATGATGTAACTTACTTGAACTTGCTAATAATTTATAATTAACTATTTCTTTTATTCAACGAATAATTCACAAGATTTAAGAATGTACCATTCTAATTTTTGAACATACATAATTTTCTATTGGTTATAATATATTTTCTCAGAAAGTGTTTTTCAAAATTATGTACGTTCAATAATTAGAATGGTACATTCTTAAATCTTGTGAATTATTCGTTGAATAAAAGAAATAGTTAATTATAATCTATCGTAATTGGAAGCTCATAAAATACCAAGATGGTGTACATAACAATGGTTTACATGTATTATAATTGTAATATTTCAGAATCATACAGCAACACTGAACAATTCACACCCACCTAATAATTTACCTAAGTTGGTAGCAACCCATTTGTTCGCATGAAACGCGGAAAGAAAAGGGAGAGAATATAGAATA
Source organism: Rhyacophila brunnea (assembly GCF_057557595.1). Classification (NCBI taxonomy): domain Eukaryota; kingdom Metazoa; phylum Arthropoda; class Insecta; order Trichoptera; family Rhyacophilidae; genus Rhyacophila; species Rhyacophila brunnea. The sequence goes on from NW_028233350.1 coordinate 30,480,836, forward strand.
TAATAAATAAACTGATTTGTATTATTACTTATTTATCCGCGTTACATGTCAAATTGTTGCGCGTGCGTCATTCAACTAATTCGGAACGAATAATTTAGTCTAAAAACTGTACAAATTTTACTGATATTGGTCAAGTAATTTTTTTAGTTATAATCTAATCAACAGACATAAACCCAAATTTTGATTGTTTTTGTGTGCCATAGGGTGACTTTTCAGCAATTACTTCACTGTGGGAGTCATGGTGTTGTGGATGAAGATTTCGTCGGGAGAGATGAGTCGAGATTTGGTAGTTGCTCCGATGGATGGAGAAGCGAGTTTTATTTACAGCGTCGGTAGGTACAAGAGTATGTTACAGTAGTTATGTTACAATACTTACGATACTGTTCCGAGGTTCGATCTCGGTAGAATGAGATGTTGTGTGGAGCGATTCCAAGACTGAGATACTACCGGGACTTATATTCAAGTGATATGTCCAATGAATTATGGTCCGCTATTTATTGACGTACTCACAATCAAAATAATATCTTGAAAAGAATATTTAGGAAATAATTATTGTAATTGAGTCAGCTACTATATGGAGTTTGACCATGTGGAAAAATCGCGGAAACAATCTGTAGTAAGCTATTTACTAAGTGTACAATAATTGGACACACCGGCTAACACACAATGCGTATTATTAGAGAATTTGTAATTTCGGTAATCTATTTAATATCTCCGATCAATATGCTGACACGGATTGAGCTGTTTACCACCATAGTTATGAAAAAATATTTGGTTATGTAGTACGTCTGATATTCCATAGAGTACAAATACAATTTAATACCTATGAATCGTCAATAATTAATGGTCATCCTGGTGAAGGCGATAATGCGTGGTCCAATGAGCGCATTGTTTGGCCAACATTCCAGCAACATCCCGAATAGGAAAATTTGTTAGCCACTTCTACGTAATTTCACTAAGAGAAATACCAAGAAAATTTAATATCGACAGCTCCAATTGGAAAAAAAATCACGAGTCAGTTTTTGACAAAGCTATTATACATACCTATTGTTTATGATTGTAATCGTTTTATCTCTCTACTGTTTATGAATTGTAATTGAAGGATTTTTGTAGCAGAAGTTTCTTATCAGTGAATAACAGTGAACAAACAGCAGGAGGACCTATAATATTATGATAATTTTATTAAATTCGTATTTATTTTATATAACTTGCCATACATAAAAATGAATATGACAGACATCAAAAAAGGAAATACAGTTGCTGTTTCGAGTAAACTCTAGAGGTATCCTGATTCTTAGGTACTTGGGGAGACATTGTATATTAGGGGATACCCAGGATATCAAAAGTAGTTTTATAAATATTAGTTTGTACTAATATCATTTAAATTTACACCTATCCTCACTACTATTTTGTTTTCCTCTTTTTATTGTGTATTTATCTATATTAATTCTCCGTGAAATTTTCTATGTAATGTATGATGTTAAACACTTCATACTTTTGCCCCTTGATTACACTGCAGGTACTTCACATTAATCATATTCTTAAGTTAACAACATGTATGTATAATATAATAAGTATTGTAATCAATTTCTATCACATTATATTAACGGACACTATTTTTCTTATTCAACAAATAATTCACAAGATTTTTTTATTGAACATACATAATTTGAAAACACTTCTGATGAAATATATAACCAATAGAACCCCAGCAGGAATCGAACCTGCGTTTCTCGGGATTCGCGGCCACTCAGATCGACCACAATACTATAAACATCATATCTAATGGCGACAAATTCTAATGGCTCTTTCAATACTCTCTGTAGCGTTTTTTCAAAAAACATTTTTTCTATTGGTTATATATTTTCCCAGAAGTGTTTTCAAATTATGAATATTCAAGAAATAGTTGTCAGAAAAGTTAAACTTCTCCATCTGAGCAAACGAAACCGGTTCGGATCTTTAATAAATTATGTCAGCTATGTAGTGTATTGTGTTTTACTTTAATTAACTTCGTTCCGACGTAAGTATTTTTCTTGCTGAGTGAGAGAGGAGGGATATTCCGTTTTATTCACCCCAGTAAGTGTTTTAAAAATAGTTCCAGTATTCCGGCGTAATGTAATTGGCTTGAAAATGGGTTATTAATATGTTTATCAATTTGCTGAAACCAGGAAGTGTGTAATATATAAGTGCTTGGAAACTTGAATATTTCAAAACATTAGTAAATTGTTTAAATATCAGTATAGAGAGAGCTTAAAAGACTTGATAGTAGAGTGGAAAGCTAGTATAATATTCAATAAAACAATGTGCCATCACAGCTTTTGGTTTATGCGCCATATTACGTTATTTAAAGTCATATAAAAACAGTTATGTATGTTGGGGAGATAGGTAAAAAATAGAAATAATATAGGTCAGCTGCCAATATACTTGAGAACGAAATAAAACACCACGTCTATCCTGTGAATGATTTTTTTATGATTGAGATTCGTTGGATTTTAAGTATGTTTTTACTCACTAAACCACGAAAAATCGTCCGAACCACAACCGTATGTTACAAGTACCACCAATACGCTGAATAATACGGAACATTGGTATAACACAGGATATTTTGTTTAATATCACAAATTAAAAAATGGACGATTGAGGATCTTGCCCTAGTTATACCTCATCAGTAATCAATGCATTCGCATTTTGAATTAAATAGTAGATGAGACGTAACGTCTTTCATTTGGTCGGACCATCGAGTAGGTAACCTCAGTCTTCCACGTCGACTCTCGATGTTTTTGCTAGCGATGAGCCTTTCCAAATTATTAGAATACATTTAATACATATTTGGTAGATTAATAGAACTTATGAAATGTACCTATGTATGTGTGAAATGTAGCAATTATAATTAATTGCTACTCTATTTTTTCATTTGATGTCAAACTACACCTAAATATCACAATATTATTATTAAACGGCCAAAAATTATTCGTTGGGCTAATAGTGGAGTGTGGATAAAAACGGGAATTTTATACCGCTGACTTTTGGTCATCAAAATAACGCTTATCTTATACCTGCTTGTGAGTATATAAATGAATTGCATGCGACCAGGTAAGGATAAAATTTGATAACGATGATAAATAATTATCAATTAATGAATATCGAAAATCATTACTTATGTGTTTCTTTCAAAACACGTTATTTACCATGCTCGCAGAGCAGCACGCGTGGGATTCAATTAATAGGTATTGAAGAGAAGAATTAATCTTTCCTTAGGATCAAAAAACAAATAAATCCCGTTAGATAAAACAATTAGAGTCATTAGACGTTTGGTTGTTTTACCATCGCTGTATTGTTTACTTTCTGCCTGGGGGGGGGTGTTAATTTGTATCGAAAATAATATAATAACAATAATAATCGTAATTATGAGATAAAATATACAATTTGAATACAATAATACGTAAGTGTATACAATTATTTTAAATACAAAATAAGAAGTAGATCCGTAGGTATGGATATGTATAACATCACAACATTTTATTTTTCAAACATCATTATTTCTGATTTCATTATATTTTTATACTTAATTTCGCCAACGTAAATACATGGCTTACGCCCGTAGGCATTATTAATAACTTGCCAGCTTATTTTGTATTTTTTTTAATATTTAAAATGGTACATATTTATATGTTGTATTACGTTTATTTATAAACAATCGTGAAAAAAATAATCCATTCACAGTTAAATTAATAGCAGTATTAGCCCGGGCATCCCGTAACTCGAACCTAACTCTTTACACTTTTAATCACTACTTCTTCGCAAGCACGTACATCGACAAACTTTATCAGTGCGTCTATCTAGCAGGCATCACTGTGGTCGTTTAATGCTTAGAAAGTGAGTACGAAAGAATAACTGCATTTGCAAATGATTGCTCATTGACAATTGAATTTCATCTGCTTGGCGACCTCTATCACATTGCGAACTCTTATCTGCCTCAGTCAATTTATTTTTGTGCTATATTCACGCTATGCCTTACATGCACTTTTCGTAATTTTTGACCATGAGAGCACTAATAGTACCCAAACATTTTACGCTTTACGCTTCAGAAACAATGGGGGGTCACTTTTGAAGTTATGGTGGCCTGATTCTGTGAGAAATGTCCTCATATTATTATATATACTTATCCACTAACACATATCTTATATAATATTAAGTCAATATATTATTGCAATCGTTGAAATTGAACGCAATTGATTGGGTAAATGACCAATAACCATTCGTCCAAAAGAGTTAATATAACCAACACTTTCAGAGGTTTATACATATTTTATTTATAAGATTTACTTAATATGTACTTGCCTACATTAATTGTATTAAATTTCAAAAACCAGTTATTTAGTATTTTAGTGATTTATAAAACAACGTTCACCTAACATAACCTCACGAAAGTGGAATTTAGCTGAACCGATGTCATTTGGTTGAACAAAGTTAATACCTACCCTCAAAATTCGCATTGTAAAATGTTAGTAACAGCCTAAACATAGTGTAGATACAGATTTTTTTTTTTGTATAAGGAAATAAATAATCGTGTTGTATAGATCATCGATCTCTATCTTTAACTGCGATTGGGTATAAATAACATTACAATTAAACGAATCTCAAAACCATAACTAGAAAAATCCTGGATTAAATTTGGTTCAAACTCACACCTGTATCATTTTTGGTGAGATGTTTATCGATTACGCTATCGACGTAAATCCATGCAAATATTTTTTAATAAATGAGCATCTGACGCTGTTCCAAATTATATTATTGAATGGAGAAAGTAACATTAATAATAATTACAAGATAAAAAGAACTTTTTATATACCACGTTTTTAAATTTTCTGTTGAATCATATAAACTTGACAATTCTATGAATTAATAATTTAGGACAAATAAGGCAATTGTCAACAAATCATTTTTTTGCTATTTTGCAACAAACAAACAAATATAGAATACTGAAATGTCATTTTGATTTCCATAGTAACGCACGTATATATTAATAATTTAGTTGTGTGTATTACCACTATACAATTGGATTGCGTTTATAGATGGAGTTTTATTTGCAAGATTCCATCTACTTGATGAGACGATGTAGGTATCCATTTTCTACGCTTTCTCTGAAATAAATATTTCTCACATGCACAATTAGAACAATATAACTAATAATTACAAGATAAAAAGAACTTTTTGTATAAGTACAACGTTTTTAAATTTTCTGTTGGATCATAAAAACTTGACTTGACTAGCTTAAACGACCAAAAACATTATTTGCACTTGATAGAAATAATACTGAAATGTAATTTTGAATTTTATATTGATTTCCATAATAACGCACATATATATTAATAATTTTGTTGCTAGGACCCCAGATAATAGTGAATTGGATTACGGATTTCTTCCGAAATAACTTTATATACAAAACAGAATTAACTGAAAATGAATTCAATTCTACTTAAAGATGGCTAAAAGTATTAAAAGAATGCATCGTGTTCTGATATATTCTAAAAGTTTCAAATGTCTAGCTAGTCGGGACGTTAGTTAAAAATCGATTGCAAGATTTTTACTGGATTAACAACCACCGGACACACAAGAATACGAGCGAAGAAAAACGTGGTAAAATCAAGTGTATCATTCAGCCTCATATCAATATATAATTGACTATTTTCATTTAAATAAATAAAGACGTTTAAAAATTAATGAAATTAAACATTTCTTTTGTGATAAATAGTTGATTATAATTAGATTTTGAATATATCGAATGAAGCAGAATTATATATAGACAGAATGGTGCAAACAATACCTGCACACGCCAGGATGCATCGCAGTAAGAAAGGTATGTGAACCAATACGGGGGATGGATATATAGAAATATAGCAGTGTACCTACTTTGGAAGAGGCAACTGACTCAGCAAATTTCCCAGGATATAATTCATTGAAATACGAACCTGTGTAATATCAAGATATTATTTTTCTAGATATGTAGGTCATATTATATTATATCATCCGTCAGAAGGAGAATAATGATGAGGTATTTGAAAATAAATAAATATTGGAAAATTTCTTCGCTATATTAAAATAAGTCGTCGAAGAAAATCGTACGAATTTTCACATTTCACTTTCAAAATTCAATTCGTTCAGTACGTGAAAACATTTGGAGAACGTAAGAGAAAGTTTCACGCGAGAAGATTGCATCACTAGTAATTCTGGCCAGTACAATATTTTCATGCATGTGTCACTATTAAAATTCAATGAATTCATTGAAAAAAATTGGACAATCATATAAAACAAAAAATTTAACTATTTTCGTTTTTAAAATTTACAATATAATATGTTTTGTTGTAGCTATATTGTTTGACCTTTTTTGTTAACACAGGAATCCTTATGTGAAACTGAGTATTTGCAAGTAGGTTTTGGTAACATCAACAGCGGACAGAAAGTGCACTTTTTAAGATGAATCCGTGCAGAAAATATAAATTTTGTAAGCTCGGCTCGGCGCCATGTTAAAATAAACTACTTGAAAAGTTTGTTTTTAGTTTCTTACAGGTCTATATAACACAAAAGCTCTTTTGGCAGTCTTGAGGATCGCACCGAGTCTTTTTAGTATTATTTATAGAACATTCAGTTTTTTTTTAATTATTAATAACCATATCCCTGCTTTTTCGTACAAAGTGGTTATTAGTAATTTGAACAAGCTTTGCAAGCACCCAGGCTTTGAAAAAATCACATACATATTATGTCCTCACTGGGATCGAATGCAGAGCTCCCGGATGGGCCAGCGCCTTACGCACTGCACCACGAGAGCCGCCTTACATTCAGTGGTTACTATGTAGTGTAGGTAATGATTTTGGGCAATGTATAAAGTATATGATATTAAAATTAATACATGATTAGATTTTTATGTAACAATAATAATTATTAATATTAAAATTAACACTTTTCAGTGTACCTACACACATAATTGAGAGGACCGTCAGAAACATACGTTCCCATTATATTCCAAGATTTTTCTAATACGTCAGTTTCTGGGATTGGTTCATATTATAGTAGGTACCTATAGTTCAACCAAAACATCGTACCATTAATTTATAATAAAATAAGTCTGTAGCTTTATATCGTGAAGTATTTATTTTCTGTTACGTGCATTATGCAGTAAACTTTTATGGATATTATTTCGAGTACGTACGCAAATAAAAGTTTACGAAAAGGGGCTGAAGGTTTACTATGTCAGTATATCAACCAAAACTCTTCCCTCACAAAATTTTCTTGTATTTCTTTAAGCATGTATGTACGTAAATATAAATTGTATATAAAACGAATAAAGCTGGATAATAAGAGTGTTGCAGTGAGGCAATTTAGAGGAAATAAACGGAAAGTTGTAGCAAGGAAAATTAACGGTTAGTTCTAGTTTTATAATACACAACACGTTCGATCGATTTCTACGAAAAATATTTTTACATTATACCTACCTACCCAAATAAAATTACCAAAATTGCGTCAGAGTTTAAACAATAAAGATTTTCATTATTTTGTTTTTAAAACATTTTATAGAAATTTTACTGACAGCACTTTAATTCAAACTGATCGCATCCTGAGAAAAATTTCCCTTTGCAATCTATATCCGTGACCGGTTATTAAAGTATTAAGACAGGTAATTGAAAACTACCATTTATTAACTATATAAAAGATTAAATAAAACGTCTAAATTAAATGTTGAAATGAAGTTACCACATTAATCAGCTTAATAATGATGTGTTTGCTTTCAATTTAGTACACTTCGATCAAATTTACTCTGGTCATCTATTGATTCTATTGTATAAGAAAATATGAAACATACCTTTCCTTAGTGGCTTCAAATACCTACTGCTTGTCAAAAACGCAAGTTGAATGACGAAACCTCACCTGGAACAAAAATAAAATAAGCCATTAGTACCTAATAAATAAGTATATACTTCAACAAGACAGAAATGAAATATCAACTGTGCATTTTAATGTTAAACTACTTAGTGGTAGACAAATGAACATATATTTTCGCTGTGAATTCGACAGTTAAAGTAAATGTAGGTCAAATCGACACCTTTTTCGTACAAGGAACCCATAATCAGAACACTTTCCTACAAACTAAAAAAAATTGTCACTGGCGGAGCTTTTTCCTATTCTCATGGTCCGTAGCTTTCTTCTACTATGAGTTTCTAACGAGATGTTAATCTAAATTCTTTTAGAGTAGCCAAGTGATCGTTTACTTACTGTATGACAGAATTTACCAAGTCATTGACCAGCACAGTGCCATTAAATCAGTTTGGAAAATAATCTATGCCATAGTATACTGCAGTGGCGAACGATGGAGGCATGGTATGCTGTTAAGATCCGACATAAATAGTGCACATTAAATTTTGTCAGTCAAGCCGAATTTGTTTTCATTGAACTAAGACTACAATGCGTAGATAGTCTTCGTTAGTATTTAAAATTCAATTAAGCCCTGCCTAGTTGAAGCTATAGTTATAGTAGATAATAGTAAAAAAATATTCGTGTATCCATAAAATATCTGAAATAATGCCATCAAATGATAGATAATTTTAGATATGGTAAAAATATAAGTATTTTTGAACGATTGTGGTTTGGTTAGGCAGAATTTATGAAATTTAACAAATTACAAAAAACTAACTAATGTATATTCTTAATTCAACGAAAACAAAATAGTATGACTGAAAAGGTGTGCACTATTTTTTTCGAATCGCCCGTAGTACCTATATCTAAACTATTTTGCTTTGGTTTAGGCAGGGTTTAATTTGAATTTTAAAAACTAACTAGTACCATAATTATGCAAACTGTATTCTTAATTCAATGAAAACAAATAAGTATGACTGACAAAGTTTAGTGTGCATTGTTTATGTCGAATCTTAACGGCCTACCTACACCTTTCGCCACTGGTGCATTATTTTATTCTTTTCCATTATATGGTTTCTGTATTGTGCCCAAAATGCACCTTTCCATGTAAGTTTGCACTTTTATTGATGTTAAACCTTGCTTGCATTCAGCAACTAATTAACGTACCTAATAACTGATTATTAACCTATAATTGCGTATAAGTTAAATACCTACCAGATACATATATACATTAATAAATACTTCACATGTGCAGTCTGCCCTGATAAATCTTTAATATAATAGACAGCGTGATAAACGGAGCCATGTAGTAAGAGCGGTGTTATTTGATTTATATCACCTTAATTAGGGCGCACCTGTACGGCATGCAATAAACAAACTTCTCTAGGTGCAGTTTACTCAGCGATACATTATTTGAAAAGTCTCAGGGCGATATGAATAGGGATTGCATTCCCGGGTAGTATATAAATTACACATAGTGGGATTAGGGGATTAACTATTTTATGACAAGGATTTCAGTGTAATGGAGATGATGCAATTTAATATTACTTACTCTTCGTAAATTCCTCCATATTTATTTTTTAATAGTTTGTTCGATGAATGCAAAGATTTTAGTGTCTTATTCACCCGACACTGGTGTAACAACCACATACCGTGGTGCTCAAAGGATTAAGAAAATAAAAATAAAATCAATGGGACAATAGACTCTGAAAAACAGCTCAGTACGTTCGGATACCATCAGTGGGCAGTCACAGAGGATGCATTCTTGCCCATGTTCATTCCGACCTACATATTATATAACTGTCAGCATTTTAGTGATCGGCGAAATTAAAATATCTATTTTTCCGTAGTATCAAATTATACGACTGCAATATTAATTCCCAGCTACTCGGATGTCTACATTTTAGTCGCTGACTCGATCAATATAATTGTTTACTAAGTTATAATGAAAAGTATATTATTTTGACTGTATAAATAAGCAAATAACACTTCATGGAAATGTCACTCGAATATAAGTTCTCAGGCTGTTAGAATCTCATTCTCCGTATAGTCCCGCACAACATCTCATTGCACCGGACTTCGGACCCGTATTATAAGTATCGTAATATAACTACGGTAACGTACTATTGTACCGAACGTTACGCCGCAAATAAAACTCGCTCCTGCATCCATCTTCGACTTCTTCATCATCATCCTCAACACAATAACCTACGAAACGTCAACGATTCCCCCAGTGGTAACACATCTAAACCTCTACACATATAATTATTATATCAAAAGTAAAACCGTGTAGATTGACCGCTAAGTCACCAGTAGTAGTTATCTCAATTTATATGGTTCAACCGGATTTAAGTCTTATTTTAGTTTTCCACAAGGCACAAATTACTAATTTCAATCCCAGAGAGGTAGGCATGCCAAGAATCTCAACTGTAATGCCACCACTATAACTTAACTATAATTTTTTTACACGACAGGACCTCACAACATGACGAAGATCCCAGAACGAATAAAAAATACAACGATAAGCATTAAATTATTTTCGGTTGCACGGGATTCGATTAACTGAATTTTGCTGAACTCTCAGAATACCATTCAATTAACTTTATGATTATTTAATAGGTTTTGCTTTATTATCAAAGTCAAAGAAGTTATAAACCTCGATTTTAGTATCATTGTTGTTGTTAAAGACGGTTTTATAAAATGTAATGTACCTATAATAATAAAACAAAATATATCGTTCTCTTAACCCACATTACTTTTAATAATGACAATACGTGATGGATTTGTCCCGATGACAATATTATTATAAACGAAAAATACTGGTATTGATAGTGATTGAATTATACAAACTAGACATTCATTTCATGTAATAATGGCTATCCACTAAGAAGCCTCACTATTTAAATCACAATCTTAATTAATAAAAATAAGTGTTATAAGATTGTTTATTAAAGAATAGAAACACCTATAGTTTTAATATTTATTCAGAGTTCACAGAAATTGATAAACAATAAAAGAGAATACTTCAAACGGTACATAAAAATAGATTAACAAAGTGACTCGCTCTACCCGATGAGCAAATAAACTTTCCAATGGATTAGTTCACTTCGGGTGTGTATCGCATTTGACAACTAGCAAACCACACTTAGCACTAGAAACGGATCTCAATAGTGTAAGGTGCTTAGTCTCAAAATAGAGGACCTGTATAATGAAAAGGTCAGAGCTACTCAAACTAAGCTGAAGCTGAGAGATTGTCATAGTGAAAATGACTTAGTGAACATATGGTTTAATCCTATTCCGTCTGCATAACCCTTGCGACTTCCAGGCAAGGGGGCAACGCAATGTGTGGGAAACCCTGTCTATTTTTTAATTAAATGTTAATTTTAAGACAACTGATTAAATACGTTACATTCTTATGATCACATTGAATATTTCGCCATGAAATTGTATTTTCTAAATAAATACTGGTAGCACACATTGATCCCGGAGTTGTCAACCCTTCGTAAAACCGGTACGAGATGTTCGTGTATATTTACTTTCCCGATAACTTTATTATTTTTCTTTCAAACGTGTTATTACCATAGGCTGACTGACATCTCTTAATTGGATGTTTTCAACACAATGAATTTATGTTGATTTTATTTTATTTTCCTTCCGCGTCGCATGTTTATTGTGAATTCGTCAAAATATTGATTGCGTGCTGCATATTTTTAGGCTCGTTTTTCAATTCGACGATATAATTAGTATTGTAAAATTCCTTTCAATACCAATGGTTTGTTCAGTCATGTAGAAAATGGTTCTCTCCAATAACAGATTGATTACCTACGTAGGTACAGTATTTCTACCTAATAACCTACTAACTAATTATCAATACAATGCATTTCCACCAAGAATTGGCAGTTAACACCATAAAAGAAATTATTCTACATTATTTAATAATTTTTAGGACTGGTTTCATCAGATCACAATGTCCCATTGAAGCAGACGCAACCGGTCCTGATTATTAGAAAATTATGTGGAATAATTACTATATATTCTATACATGAGAAAATATATTATAACTTATAACATAACCAATAGGAAAAATCTTTTTTGAAAACACCCCACCCCGCATTATCGAACCTGCATCTCTCGCGTATCGCGCCCACGCACATTGACCACAATGCTAAATGAGTCATACTTAATTACGAAAAATGTTAACTAATGGCTTTAAATAATCACTGAAGCGCTTTCTAAATTAAGCTACATTGGCGATCCGCTTTTGTATATAAATGTTTATATAATAATTAGAATGTCACATTCTTAGATCTTGTAAATTATTATTCGTTGAATAAAAATAATAGTTAACTATAATATAATCTTTACGGCTTTCACGGTTGTTTTATATCGTAGTAGATTTTTGGGTTTCCACCGTGTGTCCTTCCTTCTTTACTCGACGTTTCGGGCTCGTTGCAGAGGTCATTATCAAGAGATGATATGTTTTATGATGAAAATGCAGTGTAGGTATAAGAATGTAAACGTTGCTCTAAGAATGTCAAAAGGAATCCGATTAGCTAAGAGCAAACCTTGCTCAGAGTAATTTGTCAATCGAAACGTCGAGTAAAGAAGGAAGAAAGACAGACGGTGGAAACCCAAAAATCTACTACGAAATAATATATTATTCTGTTTTATTTTACATAATACAATGTCTTTACAACAAAAATTCATAGTTCTCGACGTTAATAAAAAAAAAACATTGAAAGGCGTTTTAAAATCTATTTTGTGATTTTTAAACATGACGTAAAAGAGTATGGTTATTAATAAAGCGGTGTATCTTCTTTGTGTAAGAAAATTTACAAAATAATAAAGATTTAAGTAAATTAAACTCCTTTTGTATACTCATAGTATTGGCTAAGATAAGGTGTGTGCGACCAAACGAGATAATACTATGCGAAAGGAACTATGTCACGACGGTCGACCCTAATTACATCCGACGATTTCATGCGCACGGGAAAATATGAGATTTGCGCACCTTATATGACACGTAATATATTATATCTATCAGTGGCGAAGGCTCCATATTAGGCGATTATTTAAAGCCTACCTTCTAAGAAAAATAGATCTTAAATTAAATAATTTAATTTAAAAAATAAAAAAATACACTGAAAAATCCAAGACACGAGTGCTTAAAGTCAGACAACGTTATCTACAAAAAAGTGTTTTTTTTTTTTTTTTGAGATAACGTTATTTAACATTTACGGCTACATGATAGTCAAACAACGTCATGTGAATCTTTTCTAATTTCTTATTAAATCGTCAGTAAAGTTTAACGCTAATTACATAAGTTACCCTTGTTTTCATATTTTTTTAAAACTATCCCTATAAATTTTAACATCATCATAAGCAAGATAAATGTACAATACACAATAAATTATAAAATATTAACATTAGGTTTTAAATAAACATTTCCCTTGTTGAGTTACAAGAATCTAAAATAACGATTTTTGGCTCTCCTGTAAAGTTGCACTTTTGTAGATAGTGTTGTTTGACACTAAGCCCTCGAATTGAGAGTAATCTATCGTCAGAATTTAGAAGTACATAGTCTTATTTTATTTAGTTAGGTTTCGCGTCGTCTAGATTCAACTATATTATGAAATATTCGATGGTAATTTAAGATGTGGTTTGTATGCGTTTCAGTCACGTGACGCCACTGACGCCAGTCACTGTCTGGATTTTTATTCTGAAATCATAGGTTGTTTAGTTAGCGCCTACATCCGCAAGAGCACATTTATTCAAAATAATTATTAATAAAGAAGATATTTAAAAAAAATAATTTCTATGGGATTCAAACACATATAAATATTGATTGTTGTTAAAAATATAAAATAATTTATCTCACGATTTTTATTTATCAATTATTTCTACATAAATCTGTGTTTTAAATATAGAAGTATTTTAAAATGTCTAGTTTTACGGGTTAAATTAAAAATTGTTATGGAACATACACAACAACGGATATTTTCAAAGATGATAGGTAATATATTTTGAGCGAATGTTACGTTTATAAATGTTTAGGAAAATACATAATTCAAACTAATTGCTTATTTATAAACTAATTGGTATATCAAACTTGCTTTTTCGTACAATGTGGTTGTTGTTAGTAATTTTGAACAATCACAAATACCCAGGCTTTGAGAAAAACACATAAATATATCATCAGTAGTATTGGGTTATCTTCTCATTTCCCGTAAATATATTCGACAAGCGTGGTAACTCCACAGCCTACCTCTTTCCAAAAGTCACCCTTCGCCATTGATATATATATATATATATATATATATAGACTATAGTACAATGTCCATTCAAATCACACCCTTCATAAACAATCAATTCTAACACAATTTTTAGTCAAGAATATATCTGTCAGTCTTCAAAGCTAGGAGAAACAATAAATCCAATGACTTATTCAATATTATGTTCATTCAATTATGTTTTAGCTCCTTTCTCGGAGCTACATTCACGGGCGGGATTTCCGTTTCTCCACAATTGTTCGTAACTGGCCCCTGTCCTTTGTCGATACTCTCTAGTTTCCGGGCCTTGCTAAAACTGTAAAATCAATCAAGCATGCAATACCTTTTTCATTGTAATATTATGTTACTGGTAATAATTTAGTAAGTACATAACTATCGCAAGAAATGACACTTCACCAGAAAACAACTGGCTTAAGCAGTATTTCTGGTATTTTCTAGTAGTAATAACTGAATAAATTGTTTTAACATTCTAAAGTTATTGCTATATTACTAGTTTGACATTGAAAATAAAAAAAAAAAACGATTTTCGGTATTACAGTTGAAAAAGAAACTAAACTAAATTATCGGCAGATTTTGGGCTTCATAAACAACACGAAGAGATAGAAAACTTTTTCGCTCAAAGGAGAGCTTTAAAATAGAAACACGTGTTGGAATGGAGTACATTTTCCATACCTCGACTTTTTAGCAGAAAGTTTTTGGCAGCATTTCCATTACGAGAAGAGGCTTTTCAGAAGATATTATTTTGGCACAGAGACGAGGAAAAAGAGTAGATATTTGCCTCAGATTAAATTTCAACTTAGACATAATGCACACAGCATGAGTAATAATATCGTCCGCATCTAAAAATTCTACTATGGACTTTAGTTTCCAGGAACAACCAGATATTTTTAATAATACACTTTTATATAGACTTATATACAATAATATACTTATATAACCTTTGCACCATATCAGTCGTAGCGGTTCTAATTATGCACAAAACTCTTTTATTCGGCGCTCTTGTTTAAATTATTAATTTATATTTCTCCACCGTTGATTCTTTTAATAATTCACCTGTTTCATTTAAACGCGCTATCTCCAAAATTTTGTATAAATAGACTTTTTTTGTATAGTATAATTTAATTATTTATTATTCTTCCTCATTTTTCTCATGTAATTTTCTTATGTAATTTCATTATATTTATGTTATTCTTACTCTCTATCTTCTTAGGCTTAACTATATTATAATGTATACATGGAAACTTTGCTGGTTACAATAACTTTTCATTATTATATTTTAAATTTTTGTAATCAAAATATAACTTTTTGTTTCCTTAATAAATAAAATAAATAAATAAAAATAAAAAGAAGATAGTAGAAGTAACTATTAAGCTTGGCGTGAAGTGAGTGGAGGTAGGCTGTTAAGATGCGATATATATATATATATATATTTGGCGATCCATTATATATTCTGCTTTTAAATTCTATTTTATTGTTTAATTTGTACTTTTTGAATCATTGTTGTTTTTTTTAATTTTATTTCTTTTGTATAAAACTATTTTAGCTTTCTTTTTTTCTCCCACATTGTTTTTTCTGATTTTCCGAACTGATTACTTTTAATTTTTATTCAAAATGTCATGTTGTGAACGTCCTGAATTAATAATTTGTTATGTACTCAACGTGTCTTTTTCTTAATAAATAAATAAATAGTGCAGACTAAACTTTGTCAGCCACACTTATTTGTTTTCATTGAATTAACAATACAACTTGCAGATGGTGCTGGTTAGATTTCAAAAATCAATTAAACCCCATTATGATAGTTTAAATATGATATATAGACGGTCCGACAATAAACTGCACACTTTTTTCAGCCATATTTATTTGTTTTCTGTGAATTAAAAATACATATTACAAATGTTTTTGGTTAGTTTCTTTAAATTAATTAAGCCCTGCCTAAACCAAACCATAATAGATAAAAGATAATTTTAGATCTATAAAATATCTAAAATAATGTATGATTTAGTGTCATAATTTTTGATATTTTATAGATTGATAAATATTTTTTGACTATCTTATCTATTTACTTACTTATGTATTATGGCTTAGTTTATGCGGGGTATAATAGAATTAAAAAAAACTAACTAACATTATCTGCATTTTTTTGTTTTAGTTCAATGAAAACAAATACGTTTGGCTGACAAAGTTTAGTGTGCACTAATTATGTCATATCTTAATAGCCTATCTCCACCCATCGCCACTGCTAAATACATGTACCAGATACGAGTTTCTTCAACCAAAAAGGTTGCTCACTGCATTATGAAGAATCTTTGCATAATATTAAATATGGTCAACGAGGAATAATCGATCACGGCCAAAGGTAAATCACTATCCACCCCCACAGCGACATGAAGCAGTGCACACCTTCAAAGCGGCATCCACAATCCAAGCATGTGATCGGAACATAACTGCTTTAGAGCTTTCATCGTGCGGTTAAACATGGACGTATATGTTTTACAGATTGAGTCACGTAGTTAGGTAGTGCCACCACTGGGTGAGTGGCTTTGTACCAGCGAACCAGGAATTGCAATGATACCAGATGAAAATTCCAAATATTAGTTGGTAGATATATATTTTAGTATAACGAAAAACCGATTATTAGTATCTACGATATCGGTTATTTACACAGGAAAAATACCGGTAGGTACCTTATTATCAATATCACGTATAACGTGACGCTAAAACTGTTAATATTTGACCAAGATTGAAAATGAAGTAGGTAGGTACCTATATTAATTTTTGCTACAATACAAAATTCAAAGTATAATAAATCAATGTCAGATATTATCAAGTCAATATGTTGTCAAGAATGGTAATTTACATTCTACATCCCTCTGAAGAGAAATGAGCTTAAGCTGATACTGAGGCTAAGGGCAGGACACACGATGGGTAAAAGATTTGATGTTCTCATGGAAAGAAGCGATTCGCATCTGTGCGATGAATGTGATGTTTTGGAGGACATTGTACATACAATGTCCTAAATATGAATGACACAGAGTCCAGCTGCGAATTGCGGATATCTTTGAGAATGTCGGCGAATTGAAAGGTGCCCGCCCTGGCGGCGGGTAAGACAGAAGAGCCTGTAAAGTTCTTTAACAGAATTGGAGTGAAGATCTGATCGGCGGATCCCCTCCTAAATGAGCCTCCGAGCGAATTTCACAGCATAATATACGTTGATTGACATTACGGTATACTCATTTTTATTTTGAACCCGAAATATTTGGACATCAGTGGATCTATTATATACACAAGGCGGCTATCGACGGTAGTTTATAATATTTATCTATTAAGGTATAATAATAGTTAAAAAAATATAGCCGTCTGTCAATCTCGCTATAAAAGTCAACAAAGCCAAGAGTGGGGCTGTTAAAATATTGCTCTTTTTGAGAGTTTAGACGGTTAACTTATTGTAAAATTAAACGGCCTCAATACGTAAATATGATAAACTACCGTCGATAGCTGCTTTGTATATAGAATAGACCCACAGGTCTGCTGGTTTGACCCCATCTAAGGGAAAACATTTCAAACAAATCAGATAAGAAGGTAGTTATTGTAAGTCACTACAACAATAATCAGAATGGTCCGAAACTAAGTATTATATTATTATGTATAAGTATAGCTATCTCATTTCAAAATGAAGAAAAAATACATGAATACCGATAACGGTATGTAATACGAAAACCGGTATTGCAATCTCTAGTCACGTAGTTGAACATTGGGTAAATGTCGATATACAAACCAGCTCGTCTGAAAAGAAAGTCAGAAACTTGCCAAGGAAAGAAAATCTTTAAATCTCTTTGTCGCGAGATCGAATTCTAACTATGCAATCTTCCGTCCAGATTATCTATATTGGAAATTTCAACAAAGAAAATGTTTACATAAGTCAAAAAAAACTACCTTGGACTTCATTCAATACATTGAAATACGTAGATAAATAGTACTAACTCCAATTGTACGTAGAGTATTGAAAATATTGATACATAAATGGATTTCTACTACGAATGCCAGTTTAATCATAATACGAAGGTATATGATATTGTTATCCTCAGAAACCGAAACGGATCTTGTCATTTAAGTGTAGTGTATTTCTCTCACGAATGCTACTTAACCCATTCAGAAATCAGGATGTGCATTGTGCAGTATCAAAATTTGAACGAGAAACTGGTCTGCGCATGGTGTCGGTAGAGTGCGGAACGCATCAATGAAATAAATACACAATACAGCGATATTTATAATATATTGCTTTGCATTTGTCGTTACTATGTATGTGATGTTAGATTCGGAGGGCAGGTGTTTGTAATTTTCATTCATATTCATTTACATACCTTATATGTGTGATACTCAATTGAGCCCCCAAGAAGTGAAGTAGGCCAAGTTACAAAATGGTGAAACTTTCTTATTGAAGGTTTTAGTTTATTGGACTTTTTATATATTTTTTGTATGGAGCTGTATTCATTTTTATTACATAAACAAATAGAAAAAGAGTATTTATGGATAATATTGATCGTCATAAGATAATAAAAGGGGTGAGTTTACTTCACATGTACTTATTAATGTCACTTGGCTCACTTTAGGCTATGTTAGTCGTGTTCACCTATAAATACTAATAGCACTTGGCTCACTTTTAGATAAGTTAGTCATGTTCACCATTATGTAGGAAACTTGCACGAATGCATAGAAGTGAACACAGCTAACAAGCATGTTACCATAGCAACATGCGTGTTAGCCGTGTTCACTTCTATAGGATAACAACACGACGTTAACCAGTTGGTGAGAACGGTGAAGTGAGCTAATGACTTGGCTCACTTCACCATTTGACACTATAATACGACAGCTCAATAAATATTTTTATTTTGACAATAAAACACTATTTTAGTATATACGAGGGTGGGTCAATAAGTCCTTAGAAAAGCCGACAGGTGGCGCGACTAGTACTGTAAGCGGTTTGTTTTCATGCAGCGGCACTACCGATTCAGTATGCTGCGAAGTTTCAATCAGATTGGTCGGGTTGTTGTGTGTTTCTCGTACATCTAAAAAAAAAATTTGCTTGTGGAAAATGGAAAAATGGAAAATGGAGAAAATTGAGTTTAGAGCTGTTATTAAACATTTTAATATAAAAGGGTTAACAGCAAAGGAAATAAAAAATGAGTTGGATTTAGTTCAAGGCATATCTGCTCCTTCACTTGCAACTATTTATAACTGGTTAAATGAATTTAAACGTGGTCGTACATCAACAAAGGATGAACCACGCTCAGGACGTCCTGTAGAGGTGACTACACCAGAAATGATCAATAAAATCCACGATATGGTGTTAAGTGACCGAAGATTAAAGTTGAGTGAGATAATTGAGGTTACAGGGATCTCAAAAGGTAGCGTCATTTCTATTTTACATGACAAATTGGGCATGAAAAAAGTTTCTGCAAGATGGGTGCCGCGTTTACTCACAGTCGACAATAAACGCAATAGGGTGGTGGCCTCTAAAGCCCTGTTGTCGCTCATGCAACGCAATCCGGATGAATTTTTTCGTCGCTTTGTGACTGTAGATGAAACATGGATACACCACTATACTCCCGAGACGAAAGAACAGTCAAAGCAGTGGATTGCGAAAGGCGAACCATGTCCAAAGAAGGCGAAAACCGTAAAATCAGCTGGTAAGGTTATGGCTACTGTATTTTGGGATGCACGTGAAATTATTTTCGTTGACTATTTGGAAAAAGGAAAAACAATAACAGGGGATTATTATGCATCTTTATTGGACCAGCTAAAAAACGAAATTGAAGAAAAACGGCCTCATTTAAACAGGAAAAAAATCCTCTTTCATCAGGACAATGCCCGTGTTCACACATGTTTACGATCAATGGCTAAAATTGAAGAATTGAAGTTCGAATTGGTCGACCACCCACCGTATTCGCCAGATTTAGCCCCCAGTGACTTTTTCCTTTTCCCAAACTTAAAAAAATGGCTAAGTGGACAACGTTTTTTTTCAAATGAAGAAGTCATCGATCGGACAAATGCTTATTTTGAGGACCTTCCGAAAACTTATTTTTCTGACGGTTTAAAAAAAATGAGAAACGTCTAACCAAGTGTATTGAGCTCCAAGGAGATTATGTTGAGAAATAAAAAAAAAATACAAAAATAAAAACTGTTTTAATGCTTTTTTCTAAGGAATTATTGACCCACCCTCGTATTTACTTAGCTCACTTCACTTTTATGTTAGTTTATGACATGTACAATACCATAACGCACCTTACTCATTTTTTTCAAAAATGTTGGTTGGCTCACTCGACTTCTCCTTGGCTCAATTGGTGCTCCGCGAGTGACTAGTGGCAAATTTGTTTTTTTTTTGTTGCCTTAAGCTTTACGTAAACTTTTTAAAGAGCTTAAAGCATCTCATAAATAGATAAATATTTTTTAAGTAATTCGATATAAGCGTGTTCTTACTAAAAATTGAACGATTTATACGAATACAAATTACGTGTATCTATGTAATTAAATAATAGCTTAGCAGTAGATACATAATCTACCCTATGATCATTATTATTTGCCAATGATCCCTCACCTACCTAGGTATCACTGCAATATGTTACATAATGTTTTTTTTATCTGTATCGATAATGATGCTTCATGTCGTGGGCGTATTACAAGTATACTATAATATTATTCCGTTATGATTGTATTGAACAAATATTCCCTAAATATCTAAGGGATTAAAATTTACTTTAAGAGGCCTCTATGTATATTTAACATGCATAATTCGGAAACACCTCAGAAATATACATATACAAAATCTTAAAAAATATGATGTTTCATTATTATTCATGTTTTGATCGTTACATTCTTAAATCTTGTAAATTAATCATTGAATAAAAAAATAGTTTATTTCTTTATATCCTAGGTGTGTGAATCATAATTTAGCTTCAATTGTTTGTGTTAAAATTAAAGCTCGTAATAGCTCTTTCGCTAATATAACATTCTAATAAATAGTTTGCTCCAAAGGTAACATAGAGTATATTTTAAACATAGGTGGCAATTAGTGCGAACGAGCACCTTGCATAATGAATGCATCGCGAGAACTCATCCGAATGCACAATGTTATGGCGACGGGTACAACGCGCCACGCGTCACCCGTACTCATTTGCAATCATTCGCTAGGGAGAACGAACTTCGCAGCATTTCGTTACAGCGAATCTGGCCTACATTATTCCCCTGTTGAACGAAATGTAAACTGCAGAAACTACAGGGGTGAAGAGTGCCAAACACATTTTTATGGCCAATGCATACTTACATTGCAATACACAATACTTGATACAGCATCCAGGCGTAGAGCAAGCACACGGTGGTATCCTTGTACCGAATGTATTACGTACTGCGTACACACTACATCTCATTAGTGCGTAGCATTCTTGAATATGGGTCGTTTATCTGGTGTCCTTATGAAGAGAGACTTCAACACAGACAGAGAACACTTCATATTTTATAGATCAGGACAAACAGCGTACAGTTTAGAATATTTTTCTATAAATTATCAGTGTTAATTTTCAAGAATTAAAATCAAGGGACGAGATCCGAGTGTCCTCAATGACAGCATGAACCACAGGATCAAGAGGATTGAATGGAGTTTGACGGGCTTTCGTCCATTAGAAGATTAATGGCGGTTGATAATATTACAATTTTTGAGAAAGTTACAACGCTTTTCATATAAAACTATATTTATGTTGAAATTAAACTTGTGTATTCGATTTTTTATTCAAGTTTCGAGGCACTCTATATAATATAATGAACGATTCGCACCGTCGCGTGTGAATGAATACAGTACATCGATATCCTTTATTGGCAGCATGAATCGAAGCGTTACATATAGGTCAGTAATAATTATTAGCGACTAATTGTTTATAATGTTCAATCAATCGCATAATATCACAATTAAATCTAATATGAACGAGCTTTTAGAACGCTGAAATCCATATGTAACGCAACAGTTAATTAAAATTTCGAGGCAATACGGCGGATAAAAACAGGTAAAATTTACTTATGATATAATCACGTAAAGTAAGTGATACCGATAGAAGTACACTACGCGATTTCTCTTAAATAATATGAGAAAGTTTATATTTACCTAACAAATAATTTACTTTCTTATGATATTCTTAATATTTTTCCCCAGATCTCATATTGATTAGACGGACTGTAAATTGGTAGAATATCAATAATGCATCGGAAGTTCAATGGGTAATCAAAATCCAATGGGACTACGTACGGTAAACAGTACGGTAAAATCTAAAATGTTGAAGACAAATCTTATTTTGGTAGGTACCTACCTATATGCAGATGGAGTTTGTATACATTATTAAATTTAAGTTAAAAATGGTTACTAAGTTGGTTACTATTTAACTTGCTGCAATTCAAACCGCATCGAAGGCAGGTTTGTATATAAATTAATATGTTTCAAGCAGTACGGTAAAATCAAATATGTTGCCGAAAAATCTTATAAGGGACATATTTTTATGCATATGGAGTTTGTATAGATACATTATGAAATTTAAGTTCAAAATTGTTACTAAGGACAATGATTTAACTTGCTGCAATTCAATCTCCATCGCGGCCAGGTTGGTGTATAGCAAAAAATCTCAGTTGTCCTCTGAAATTTATTTGACAGGGAAGCACTGATATATAAAAATTCATTATGTTGACAAGAAACATAATTTACTTAAATAAAAATTACGTAATCAAACATTTGCACGTAAAAAGCTTGCATGCATTGCTACCACCGCAAGAAATAGTTATGTTTACATAGTTACCAATTTATTAAGACATAGGTATATATCATGGTCCCACAAGACACTTAGACAGGGCTCTGGCCTGGGGGCCCGGGTTTAGGAGAAAAACGGCGAGGTGGGTCGATCAGATAAGTAAGATAAACGCACATATAAGATTTGCTCTAAAAGTAAAAAAGCCGCCTGTGGTGCTATTTTACTTCAAGACTATAAACATTCTAAAAAATGTGATTATGCGATACAATTTTTGATAATTGTATGTCGATACTAGACAAGTCCTTAATTCAAGTCGATGTTTTGAAAAATACAAAAAATCGCTTAAATTACAATTGAGATGATACATCAGTGAAACGGCAAATAATTTTCAACTATAGGCGCGACGAAATTTTGGACTCGCTGGCATTCGGAGAGCGACCGTCGAGGTGTGAACACGTCAATTTGTTTCGTGATGGCGACGGGGGTATTAATTTTTAAATCGTGTAAAAATAACTAAAAACGTTACCCATTTAGTTGAAAAAGAAAACATGTCAATGAATATATAATTATTGTTACTAATAAAACATACGTTAAAGTGCCCACCACCACCCGTCATATATGCACAGCCATAAACAGAACATTAAATGGACGCATGTTGGATTTATATGACAAATTATATTTCGTTCGGCATGCGTCATTTGCACCCGCGACCCGTAATCCGCGCATCGCCTAGCCATGATCTTTTTAGACCATGCCTCAACTGAGGTAAAGCCCTGATACCCATAATTTTACGTCGAACACCATTTGGAAAATGCTTGTATAGCGTAACATTGCCTTTTAACGATAGGTAGGGGGGCCCACCAAAGGTTTTAGCCAGGGGGCTCGTTTCAGGATGTGGGGGTTATGTGTATAGGTATAAAAACCCAGAAAATAAAAAAAACACGTATTTTTTCCAAAAAGTTTATATTGCTACCTCTATTTTACTTATTAATTAATTATGTATGTGTCTATGGTAAATAGAAATTATTCTCTCTTTGGAAAATTAAGTTTTAAAAAAATGTACTCAGGTATTATTCGTAAGTTTAAGGAGAAAACTAAGTACATCTACTGCATTTTCCTAGATATCACGCGCTTGAATAAAAAACAACCGTTATTCATCATAATCATCGCATCGTGACTATTTATGATAATTGGGGAGGAGGTCTTTCCGCGAGATTATTTATATGACTATATACTCATGGGTAAAATTCAGAGAAAAAAGGTTAAGTGCTGCAATGAATAATTTATAAATCATATACAACGAAATCAAGAAAAACGAAATACGCGAAAGGGAATAAACAGGGTTTTTCAATAGCTACAAATCACACAAAATGTGTCAAAATGCTTGCGTGAAGTATGAATTTAATATTCAATATTAAAATGTGTTTACGAAAGTACATTTTTCGGTGAAATACTTCAGGTTAAAAGATAAAAATGAGTAAAAACGGAATATGGAAAAAAATGCAAGTTTGTAAAATATAACATGTCAGAGACAAAAAAAAACGCAATTTGATACACCTCAGTTCACGTCTGTTGTTTTGTACAGAGATAATACCACTGGTGAAGAGTGGAGGTAGGCTGTTAAGACGATACATCAGTGAAACGGCAAATAATTTTCAACTATAGGCGCGACAAAATTTTGGACTCGCTGGCATTCGGAGAGCGAACGTCGAGGAGTCAATACGCCAATTTGTTTCGTGATGGCGACGGGGGTATTAATTCTTAAATCGTGTTAAGATGACTAAAAACGTTACCCATTTACTTGAAAAAGAAAACATGTCAATGAATATATTATTAGTGTTACTAATAGAACATTACGTTAAAGTGCCCACCACCACCCGTCATATATGCACAGCCGTGGATATGCACGGCCGCTTTCTATGACGCTTTAAACGTGTCTGAAAGAAGTGATTTTAAGTGCTTATTCCGTCCCGAGACGGAGCCGCACGGGAAAACAGAACATTAAATGGACGCACGACGGATTTATATGACAAATTATATGTCGTTCGGCATGTGTCATTTGCACCCGCGACCCGCAATCCGCGCATCGCCTAGCCACGATCTTTTTAGACCATGCTTCAACTGAGGTATAGCCTTAAGATCCGACATAGATAGTGCACACTAAACTTTGTCAATCATACGTATTTGTTTTCATTGAAGTAATGCCACTGCATAATATCAGTTAGTTTTAAAAAATAAGTAAACGCTGCGTAAACAAACCATCATGGATAATAGTAAAAAGAATAAGTTGTCTATCTATAAAATATCTAAAATTATGCCATTAATGCAAACATAGTTTTAGATATTTTGTAGATAGAAGAATATTTTTTATCCATCATTGTTTTCGGCAGGGCTCAATGAATTTTTAAAACTAACCAATACCACCTGTAATATCAATCCAACGAAAATAAGTAAAACTGGAAAAGTGTGCACTATTTTTGTCGGATCGCACATAGCATAGTTACACTATTATGAATTGATTTGGAAAGGGTTTAATTGATGTCTAAAAACTAACCAATACTATCTGCAAATTACTGCGTACTTTAATTATTATTTATGAATACGTATTAAAGATTAATTCATTAAGCTATTCATGCCTAGAACAAACTACAATAGATAAAAAATATTCTTCTATCTATAAAATACTTATCTAAAATTGTGCATGGTCTAATGGCATAATTTTAGATATTATATAGATAAACGAATATTATTACTATGGCTTGGATTAGGCAGGGTTGAAATGAATTTTAAAAACTAACAAACACGGCTTATCTACATTTTACAGTCCCGTATGAGTGAAAAAGTTTAGTGTGCACTATTTATATCGGATCATAACAGCCAACCTCCACCCCTCGCCACTGGATACATATCATACCTCTGACAAGAATACGCTTAAATAAAAAACTTTCGTTACAACGAATTTACAGAAAGATTTAAACTTACCTTTTCAGTAAAGTAGTGTTCCTAATTGTCACGAATCATCGTAGGAACATAGAGCAATCATGAGATAGCGGCGTTCTTCGGATATGTCCATGCGAATTCAATTGAATTTTCATCCGATAATTAGGAAGTACCTATAACCAACCTAAAATACTTTGTTACTAACAATCTGTCAAATCAAAAATATAGGTAGGTACTATATTATATAAAAAACTAATCCACTAAGTATTAATATTTTAGCTAGCTATAAATATTGAAAACAGCCGAGAAAGTCTGTCATTTTTATATCGGCCCACTCCAACATTTTATGAAATTTTGATGCAGTGCTTTCACTAACATAATATATCACGATTCTGATATTAGCTTTTTTGCACACTTTCGAATATCGAAGCTTTACCAGTATCGAATTTTCTCATAGTGTGTTATGGCATCGAATCCCGTGAGACATATAAAATACGGATTTACTTAATACTACCGATATTAAAGCTCATATGAAGCGCTTTTCAAAAGCTCCGCCTCGGAAAAAATCTGCCATTCATTAGAATATATTACGATCGTTTTCAGGTTTAATCAGAATTAAGTGTTTTCGATACATATCAAAATATATAACCAGGCATACGGTTAGCATTTCAAGGTGATAGAGTAACGCCACGGCACAAAGAGCTACGATTACTGTTGGGCAAAAATGAGTAAAAATAACTAGGTACCTACTTAGTTGCTTTTACTTTACACTTTTTTTCAGGAAAAGCTTAAATGTATACGAGAAGCGTAAGTATTTACTTAATGTTTATTTTACATGTTTGCACCGAGCGTTTTTCTTTCGCCAATTTGTTATTAGTAACCATTTATTTACCCTACATAATTTTGGAAACACTTCTGAGAAAATATATTATAACCAATAGAAAAAATCTTTTTGGAAAAAAGTAAAACACCCCACAGGAATCGAACCTGCATCTCTCGGGTATCGCGCCCACGCATATTGACCACAATGTTAAAGGAGTCATACTTAATTACGACAAATTTTAACTATTGGCCTTTTAATACGCACTGAAGCGCTTCCCAAATTGAGGTACTATTTTGCGATCGGCTTTTGTATTTTAAATCAAAGTAGGTATTACTTTAATTACTAACCGACGTCACAGATGACTTCAAGATTTTTGTTTGTAACTTATTTGTGGTTATATTCAAAAGCGAATTGTTCACATTCAAAAACAGTATCTGTATCAATAAGAGTATTTATCAGTATCTGTACCTAGACATACAAAGGTGAAGGTATAAAATATATACCAAGATTTCGATTCGTTGGGTTAACCAGATGGAAGATGCCACGGCTTCATCTACCAATAGTCATCAGAGTTGCGGAGTACATGAAGACAGAGGGTAGTTGAGAGTGACTGAGATGTTATCCGTGGAAGTTGAGTCGCTCAGCAATAATAAATAATTAATATTAACAATAATAAAATATCTATGCTTAATAAGAGATTTTAAATTCTGGAATAAATTTACTGCATAAAAGTGTATACCTAAGTACACCAAATATGACAATATCTTTGCTTGGTATTTTAACTGTGCATAACGGATTTCAACATCGCTAAGTAAGGAAGAGTATTTATCTAGATTTGTGACATTTGTATAGGCCAGTAGGTATATCTTTTATATGGATACTGTATCGCTATGACACACCAAAAGGATAGCCAAACGAGGGTCTTCTGAGAATTCTGTCATCCTCTACCCGGCGTTCAAAATATTTACAATAAGCAGAACGCACAAGTGTATACGAAATATCTCCATTACTGAAGAACCTATGTCATAGCAACTTGACAATATTTTACGTCCTTTGCCGTTAGCCAAAAAAAACGTATATGTATATAGAATTCTTCTAACTAAACTGAAGATGAGCGGGGAAATAAGTACTTATTCTATCTAGAATAGAGGTCAACAACCATTTTATTACCGATAACGTAATATGACATAGTCTGGAGAACGCCAAAACTACATAATACGAACGCATTTGAAAGCATCCTGTAAAATTTGTGTTATATTTAATTGATTAGGTATATTTTTTCTAATTATTTTTTTGCAGTTTAATAGTATTTAAGTACTTATTAAAACTTTTTATTTTTAAACATGGTGCGATTTAAAATTAAAATAAATACAACACGTTAGTTCTTCTAGCGCATCTATTCTATACACAAGGCTTATATCGGCCGCTATCGGCAGCTATCGAGGGTAGTCCTGTATCGAAGTATTAACACTAATTGTAACAATTACAATAAGTTAGTTGTAATTGTTACAATAAGTGCTATGTTTTAACGGCACCTGTCTTGGCTGTGCTAAATTTTAGAGCGAGATCAGATTTGACTATTTAGACGGCTAACTTATTGTAACAATTATTATAATAGTTCAATACAAACATATGATAAACTACCCCCGTCAACCGCCGATAGCGGCCGATAGTAGTCTTATGTATAGAATAGATGTGCAGGTGTTTTAACAATAGACATTATAATACTTATAATTAGTACAATCATCTATTACACGTATAATTCCAGAAAAAATTGTGATTTCCTCACTGATTTTTCTAATTCAATAAATTACACTTCCCAATACAAGAAACCCAAAGTTAATTAAGTCAAGCACTTTTTTCTATATATATATATATTACATATTATAATATACATAATATGCTTTCTCTTATTGTGTGTTTTTTTAAGATACAGTACACTACGCTGTCCGGGCGGTTTGGTGTGTGGTTATTTGTCTGCGTTTTCCTTCCCGTAGCCAAATGTTTTGAGACACCAAAGCAGTAATATAATAATGTATCACCCACGGGCATTACCTCTGGTAAGTCATCTTACTTCAGCGAATAGGAAAATATTAGATTTCACATCTAAAAGTAATTTAAATAATCTGTGTCGCATTACTGGTGTTGATTTTAGGTTATTTATAATGTTTGTTTTTATTGGTTACACAAAATATTGATTTCATATAATATACAATTTACTAGTTGCTGAAACATATACTTAACACAATACAATCTGTTTTAATATTAAGAAGCCTACAATATATGTTATATAAAGTGATTCTGCTTGTGTGGTTTTAGCAGAGACTTGTCAGTAAAACATTCGGCAAGATTAACTATTATCTTCATAATATAATTAGGATAAAGGGGCGAAATATCAAATCAAGAGCAGCCCAAGAAATATACGCTTATAAATAAAAGTACACATCTGAGGCTATCCCATATTCTATACTTTTGATAAATATATTATGTTATACATGTGTATCAGCGGAGAAGTAATGGCAGAACGTTTGCCTACAAGACTGGAACAGGAGTTTACATGTGTTTGGTCTAAAGCAAGGAGTTGAACGAGTAGTTAACAACCATTCCTCGTAAAATAAATATGGAAAAATATTGAAGTGAAAGACATTCGAACTGATATCTATCACTGTCCGGACTCCGGAGTAAGTACTCTTAATTTTTGAACTATCGATCCGCGAATTCATTATGATGTCTACGCTATTGAACTGGGTTAAAATTGGTCAATGAAAGACGAACCAGCTTTGTGATTAAATTAAGTTACAATTAAAATGACTTGTAGATGGTGTCATATTTTGTTAACCGAATTTATCCATGACATCTTGCTGTTGAAAATTTGATTTTCCGTTGGCCTGACAGTAACGGGTGGCAATGTCGTTTCTCATACAAATGTAATAGTCTGATAGATACTTGTAGGAGTATCGTCTCACCAAACCAAACGGCACGCGATATAGCTAAAGTGGTAACTATCCACATTCAAAGCATTCTTTAAAAATATACGCAGTTGGTGAGATAGGCCTTGTCTGCATGACTCGTGCGCATTCCAGGAACGCGTGACCCCATTGAGCCATCCACAAGCACTCGCGCCGTGACGACTTTCGCGCGCGGTCGAGGTACCTGTACACCGAGGTAGGTGTCCACGGCAAATAGCGGCGAGACACGCGCCATGTGGACAAGGCTATAGAATGATCCTAGTATTCCTTATCACATAATAGGTGGATGAGAGAGTACGTCACAATGCGATACAGACCCTGACACACAGCCATATTTCAAATCTAGCAAAACATAGCAAGTGAGATAATTATTCTCAATGATTATTCAGTATCATCCATTATAACAAGCTTGAATGAAGTATGAAAGTAAAAAACAAAAATAATTACGAATGAAACCTTCACATAATCGTTACACGTGTAGTGAATTTCATTAATACGCTGTTACTTCGGCAATAACACGTGATAATGGGTATACGAATTACAAAATAATAGTAATATAAATAATGCAGTTGGATACAAGTTTCAATGAAAACTTGTTCACAGAGCTCTTAAAATTTACAGCAGAAACACGTGTTGTAAGCTGTGAGCTTTCCAGCAGAGCTTTTGCATCTGTTACTCGTAAAGTCTATTAATTTATATTTTAAATGACAAATAATTTAATTTCTCTTATACGTATACTTGAACAGTAGACGTAAATAAAAATTTTACATGTGATATCAATGATTCGTTTGAAACTGGTTATCTAAACGGTTTTTGAATTTGTTAAATTGTGTATACTTAAGAAAAAAACTTTTCTGGTAATAAATAATAAATTACTTTGTTTCATACATATTTATGTGGTTTTGACAAAGTAGCCTGTTACTGTCAATTATATTTAAGTTCTGCCACGATATGGTAAATGAAAACGTTTAGGCAGAATATAGATCCATTATTGTCAGCAAGTATTTTATAAACTAAAACTAAACTAAAAATACCACAAAACTAACAGTGCTAAATATAAATTAACACAAAATATTATTTAAATATGAAAAAAAAATTGAATGAAGCACACGAAGAAAGATATTAATGCATTTTAGTTTCACAAAGTTTAGTTGGTCAAAGCCTTTTTTTGTTTCTCCTTATCTAATCATTGTAGGTACTTATAATAAAAAATATTAAAAAATCAATGTGGTTTTATTTTTTACATGAATTAACTCTAAGTACTTATAAGTATTATATTTTATGTGCGGCGCAAGACAATTGCCGTCCACTCAACGTGGCACAAGAAAGCCAATATGATTGCACATATAATCTATAGATACTTTTTATTGGTAATTATTGCATTTCAAAATAATATATAAAAAAAACTCCGATAGAATGAATATAACAAAAACGTATACTTCCTAATAAGGTGATGTATATATAGAAAATATTGAGTTATTAGTATGGCAAAGTAATCATAATCGACATAGGCATAAATTGATTAATTGCACACATCATTATAAAAGTTGTCCAAAACTAATTCTTCGTTTAGGTCTCTTGGAAAGTAGTAATTTTCAATGTATCTACCTTTTCCGTTTGCACACCTTATTTCTTAATTACCATCATACCGGAGAGTACTGCAATTTCTAGTAAACAATGTTCTATCTTACGTTTAAATGTGAATTGCATAATTTGGAAATGTTTAAAATAAAAATAGATGGTTACCTATCATTAAACAAAATGTATTTTAATAATATTCTTACATCCCAAAGATATACCTAGTACGTAAAAAATACAGTCCAGTAAAAACCATTTATTTTATAACCGAACTATAGTATAATATTCAGAGCATACCATTATTGCAGTGTCGTCTCGAAGGGTTGAAACTCATGAACCGTTCAAATTAAGGAAAAAATATGTATAAATAAGAGTAAGTCTAGTGAAAATATGATTCTTCAACAGTGGCGGTCACAAACTTAAAAAATTTCCAATCGTTGTATTTGTGTAGAAGTTTAAAGATTTTTATTATATTTCTCGTAAAGTCTACTCGAGAAGAAAAAAATAATGGGTAACATTTTGAGTCTGATTCGGGGAAATATTTTTGTCAGTGACGACAATACTGATAACGTAAAAAATACTTTTTTAAAGTTACAATTAAAATAGCGTCAATTATTTAATTTTACTAAGTCTTTTAACAAGATTTATAGTTAATAAAATTGTTAATATTAAAAAAGAGGTAGTACGAATTAGTTATACTCATATGAAGCGCCTAGTTTCAAAAGCTCCTAAAACGATTTTATTTAGTTTTGAGAAAAAATCATATCTTATAATTATGTGAACTTTATTTATTTATTTTTTAATTCATTACATTCTAAAGGTTACACTTTAGGGGTATTTGAAAAGCGATTTAGCGAGTTTTTCCCTGATTTTTGATCATACGTATTGACGGTTTTTGGCGTTTTTTAAAGTTCAATCTTTAGCCACCATATAGGTAACAAAAATATCCATCTAAATACATGTCTAACTCAAAAATTTTCAAAAACCGTTTTAGGGGCTTTTGATACTAGGCGCTTCATATATATATTGCTTAATTTTAGTTGTTATCGTGCGTATCCTATCCTTTCTTATTTGATGTGACCGGCTCATATCAGAGGCAACTCTCAAAAGTTAATAATATGATAAGTGTACCTACCGTAATGAATGAATTCTACATGTATGTATGTCAAAAAATATCTTATATAGTATTTTTGTTATTCTTATGTTAATGAATAATTTTGTTGAGAGGGTCTGATTCAATGTTCCAATAGCTAAACCCGACGTTTATGTATTGTAAGCGTGAATTGGCAGTACTAACAGAAACATACATAAAAATGTGACGACCACCTCCCTACAAGAAAGTCACCCTCCGCCCCTGCTCAACCTTGTTAATGGCATTTCCCTCTCCCTATTCGCAGTGATTTTATTATTTTCTGCAGTGGACAAATGAAAAATCTGTCACATAGGTTTAGTATTACAAGCTAAAGTTAAGTTAATAAAAGTGATATTTAAAAGTTAATAATAATGGCGTATGTAGTGACGTGTTCCTTCCTTTTTACACGTATATTATTGTGGCATAGCTCACAAGAAGGCGATAGAATATACTATTTTTCATTTATTTTTTAATAATTGTCGTTAAAAAATTCTTTTCAACTCTGATTGGTGCACCTAGTTTGATGCCGTACAGGATTCATTTGAGTGGTGCGTGTCATCTTTGGAACAGTCAACGACAGACAGTCGGATTGGATACAGAGATACAAGATCGAGCCCTGACATCGTACAGTCTATAACTACTTATGTGGCTTTAGTTGCCTAACACATTGAGCCATGACATGGACGAGTTACGCATGAAAAAACTCCGGGACATTGGGGAAACCGAAAGGCAAACGAATATTATCTAGTTGACCTCGTAGAAGACGAATATTATATATAAATCAAATATTAAATATTTCCAATTAATACGTTGATAATATGTAAATATAATGACAATATTATCTGTAGGTAATCTGGATTCTACGTGTAAATGTTTACAATACTAACTAATAGTATACGGCGGACCTATGTCAACGATTCTAGCAGTCGCCACGTGGTGATCTCAGAATCAACATGTAGATAACTAGAGTAGGCTAACTGGGGATAGACAATTGAGCTAAGATAAGTGTTAAACCAGAAACATGACCCAATGATTAGGCCTTATAATAACTGAGGCCAGCGATTTAGCCTGATCTGCAATGTGAGCGAACTTGTCATAGTCGAATACAGTATAACCTCGTTTTTACGTGCCCGGAATTCACGTTTTCCCGGCAATTGCGTGTAATTTTTTCAGTCCCGATGTATTTCAGTACATTTAATACCCGCATTTACGTTTTTCTTTCCCGAGATTTGCGTCGGAAATATTCAAAGTATGCGAGTTATGCGCGCTTCTGAACAACTTTCTGATGAAGAAGAGGTTGATATTCCAACAAAAGAAGAAGCAATGAGGTTCACCGAGGGTTTAAAAACCTACTTTACAAGCTTTGCTGATATTCAAGGTGACACTTTTTAATGTTTATCCTATAGTCTTCAAAGAGAATTACACAAATATAACAAAAATCCAACAAACTAATATACATGATTTTTTCAATAAAAATTTTAATTGAATGTTGTTTTTTAATAAAACGTTATTTTTTTAGAAACATAAAATTTAAATGTTATTTTTTTCAATACCCCCCTTTTACATTTTCCCTCCAATTAGGTTTTTTTTCCAGTCCCTTAAAAAACGTAAAATAGGGGTTATACTGTATTACAAAACGTATTCCAATGACAAATCTTCTTTATCGTCGCCTATTTAACAATGAAACATATCGTCAAAAAATCATCCTGACATCGATTCTGCACCAATACGTCACAAGTCCAGAGCACGGCCAACAGAGGTCGTAAGATCGCCCGCTCGAAACGGACAAATGTCCCTCCGTATCACATTCGCTTTGCGCTGGTCCATCGCTCCCTGGCCGTTTTATTTTCACACACAATTGCGCCGCCACCCGATAATGGAGGCTTGTCGTGTTGCTTGACACCCAGGGTGGAGGATTGAGTTTCAAGGAAGTTGAATGTAAGTACTTACCTGAAGACTCGCATCGTGACATATGACAGATTACCACTAGTGTTAAATTTGATTAAATAAAACATACCGTGATTTAATGTTTAATCAATAATCCTTATATAATAATAATAATAATAATATTATGTACCTATTTACATTGTTGTCAGGGTTTTCTTTGGATACCAAATTAACTACAGTATAGGTAAATCATTCTACAGTGGCACCATTGGCGATTTGCGCGTGTATTGAATTGCTTGCGATAATACCTGTTTCAATGCTAGCAAACAATACCACTACAACTGCAAGCCGCATTTGCCGTACCCATGGTGCCACTGTAAAATGATTTACCTATACCACGGTATATAAACGCTGAAATTAATGAACAACTATATTTTAAATTCATCTTAATAAGACAGTGATACAATTACGGAAAAGAGACAGCACTGGGTTTCATTTAAAATTAATGTAAAAAAGCATAACGGTGGAAAACAAAATACGTAGGACGAATAATGAATATTATATAATAATTTACTCAAAATACCCAGGGCTGATTACATTACCAGTTTGGAGGTTGAAAGACGAGGTTTGTATTCTTCAGTTATATTTTCCGTAATAGGAAGTATGATTTACAAGAAACCTGCGCAACCTCCGTAAGTGGTTCAATTCACAAGGCGTTAGGAATCTTATACGACTGTTCCAGAAGTATATCTACTGCACGTTGGTCGACAATGTTTGATAGAAGACGACACCAAAGGAAGATCATTATCGCTTCAAAGCGGGGCACATGGACCTCCACAGCTTTGGAGGACGACATTCTGCCACTACCTAACTTCGGGCATTTATTTAAAAGTAATCTTAATCATCGATTAATTTAACGTGGAATCATTATAATATATGATATAGGTACTCAGTTTTAAATGTTTACATTATCTGATGTTCTAGTCTTTTTGTAATGCACTTCTTCTTCCTCCCTTGAGGTTAGCCACATGGACAACACGTGGCGTCTCTTCCCAGATCATGCTAATGGCCCATAGCTCCACCGTATTATAAGTGTTATGTATATTACATCAATAGGTGCGTACTGACTGAGCGAGCAGCCTCGCGTCGTCGCGAGGCAGCTTCGCAATAGATAATATACGTCAAAGCCTTGCAAGGCAAAATGCAGTCAGTCCAGTGTTGCCATGTCTACTGAAATTTCGTAGATCTACTGATATTTTAGCCAATATACTGAATACGCGAAGCAAATGCCCGAGGCTGCTCGCTCAGTCAGTACGCGTCTAATGACGTTTTACTCTGTTTACGATAACGTGAATTCTATATTTTGAAAGCAAGGAACTATGTCAAGAAATATTTGATACCATGGATGGTGGATTAACGTATTTTAAGTATACTGGCTTTATGGTGTTAAATAATAATCAATTCGATGACAGAATAATAAATATTATTGATGAAAAATAAAATATATAAGTAAGTAATAAAAAAATACATCACGTTTCTTCGATCAGGTCACACGGTTTATATTCTGGACATGAATCTCTCACCCCGTTCATTAACCTCCCAACTATTTCCAATAAGATCGGGGAATTCTTTCGATGAGAACGAATGGCGCTGTACGGCCAGTAGTATAGAAAATGACCACGACCCGTAATTCGTAATTCGCACAGAATCAGTGGCAACGCGGTAAATTGATATTAACAGTACCTACATACGAACAGACAGGCCACTGGAGAAATTAAAACAAACCGTACGTTTATTTGGATTTATACACGTAAGAAATAGCTTAATTTCTAATTTTTAGACGGTATTTTTTTCTTAAAATGGCCGTTTAATAATGCTATATATACAAGGCACTACAGTTTCAGCGCATCGACGTAGGTCTTACTTGATTACAAATGTATCCGATTAGAATATCAAGTTGGATAAAAAAAATGATAAGCTGGTCATTTGAGAACCGTAGGACAATTATTAATTGAACGTCAACGAAAAAATACAATTATGTTGAAGCACCTTTTTTTTTTTTACGATTTTTTTGTTCACTTGATGGTTGCTGCATTATTTTGGAATATAGGGGGAGAATCTACTTGTGTAATTCATTGAATTAGCTGTACGATTTTTCGATTGACTTTCGACTGTCGATTTTTTTAAAATTGTTAAGAGCGTACATAAGTGAATCGGTAAATAATTTTCAACAGTATGTGGGACGTAATTTCGGCCGCGTTGCCAGTCGGAGAGCGATAGTCGACCTGTTCGCACGTCAATCTGTTTTGTGATGGCGTTGGAGGAATATATTCTTAAATCGTAGAAAGATGACTAAAAAACGTTCCGCATGTACTTGAAAAAGAAAACATGTCAATGAATATACTATTATTATTACGATTTATATAATAATAAACATAGCATTAAAAGGACGCATGTTGAATTTTTGCTGACAAATTATATTTCGGTCGGCTCGCGTCATTTGCACAACCGCGCATCGCCTAGTCACGATCTTTTTAGACCATGCCTCAGCTGTATAGCCTTAAGGAAACATTTTCGTGAACACATTTATAGTTTGGTTATGTCTTACGAATTATTGTTAGTTTTCTTTATTATCACAGTGAGTAGATAATATATTTTTTAATAAGTAACATTGTGAATTTATCATCGCGAGCAATTGCTGTACCGGTGTGTTAGTAATAACATAACGCAAATACAACGGCGAATGTATTAGTTGAATCATCTAAATTTAAATAACAATCACAGAAACGCCCTGGCACTGAGAAAATACGTAAAATATATAATATATTCTGTGACCTCGCCGGTAATGAAACCCGGTACCCGTGTGTGAAAAAGACAGTGCCTACGCATTAAATTTGATTACAAGTGTTGCCTTAAAATTGTAAATTATGAATAATTAAATTTTATTCTCAATGAGCCATTAACAATGAAAAGTACAGACTGATTTAATTTAAATAAATTAATCGCATACCAATTTCCGACACGTTATTATTTATGTATGTCAGAATAAAACGATGCTAAATTCATCAAAAAATGGACGGTAGAAAATTAAAAAAAAAAAAACCAAAATACAAATTAAATTTGAAAATGAAAATGAATGAGTGTGATTATTTTAATGAAATTCCTCTTAATATTTCATTCGGCATGGGCGTTATTAAGAGAAAACTCTGATTTATGGTCGTTGTGGAATGATGATTTTTGTATTTTTCATCAAGTAAAAAAATGATTAAAAACGCAGAAGGTTTGACGAGGGTTGACTTTTAAACTTATCCCGATTTTAATAACTCAGAAATGATTATTTTACAAGTATTTTTTCCGCACCTACCAATGTAAGAGTCAAAATAAATTCTTATTGCATAATGTATTGGCCAGTACAAAGTATAAGTCGGTAAGTATCACTTTAATTATAAAATTAGTGTCAATGTCATCTGTGCAAGTCAAGAAAGAAAGTTATTCCAATTTACGCATTTTCAATCAACTTACCCTCGTTTCACACGCAGCGAATATAATCGCGCGGCTATTATTCGCCGACGTGTATATGGAAAATGGTTGCAGCAGCTTTATATCACACGATAACATTTGCGTGTGAAATGCTTCGTAGGTTTTATGTACCATATTTGATGCTACGTTTAACTCATAGCCATATCTCACGTCTAAACTCGACTACAACAAGTCGAACAGGTCGACCTGATTTTGATGGCATTCACAAAACACATGTACTGCCGCAGCACACCACATGATTGCAATCATTTAGTTTGAAAAAACCTCTGGCGTCTCATGAAACAATTTTTACCCGACATGCAACGCAGGTTTAATCACGAAATGTCACACTTCTTCATTCATTTTGGCTTGCCGTTTGAAGTCACTGTCCCGGAAGGGCCTCGTCTATACGCACAGAAGAAATTTGCATGTTGCGCTCAGTTTTGATTTATGACTATCATCTCAGTCGAGACGATTTTCAATGTGCGACTAGGCTTAAGTATAAAACGCAACCGAACCTCGTCTGCGTATTTTGAATAAGTGAAAACGACTACGATTAGGGTTTCAATAAATCAATATACATCTGAAATAACGAAAAGTACAAAACTGTTAAATAAGTAGGTCAGTAATTTTTATTTTTATGATTACAATTTATTAAAAAAGAGTTAATCCTTCGAACCCGGAAATATCACTTGTATGATAATAATATGATTACTTTGTAAATGGCATAAACTGGCACTAAACACTATCTATATAATATCTATCAATATGTAGATTCTAGTTCAATGACTAACTCCAAATTTATCCTCCAGTAGTCGCTAACCAAAGCCTTATTCTGTTCGGCATGATGCATTGATTCTTTTTTGCATCATTAGATAGGTACTATTGAGGGTACCGACTCCCTATTGCTGAAACAGATCCATCATTTTTATGCCACATTTTCAAGGAGACGCCAAGCCAGATTTGCCTTTAACTTAGTTTCCCCATGCAAGTCGCTATCGTTTTGCATACTACCCCGACCTCTATAAATTGTCGATCTTCTTGCGGTCAATATGACATTATTATTATTATTGTATATTGAACATAATTATGAATAAATACAGTGCTCATATTAATCATGATTAATATACGTAAAAAATAAATCAGGAATTAGGTTTAGGTAAAGAACGTTGTCGATCAAAGAAAATGCCCGAAGAAAATAACATAAAACAAAATGAACTTATTGTTTAATATTTTTTTCGTATGCGACTTTCACAAAGATCGAACTCTCGTCAGTCAATTGACGGCGAAGCTGTCGTCAACCATGGGTTTTATTGACAGTGAGATCTTTCAAACGTCAAGCATACATTTTTGAAGAGGAAAAGACACAATTATTCACAGGCGATTACCTAAGGATATTGATTGACCTTTTCGTGTGTTTGTCGAGTCCTTTCAAAATGGCGAAAAACTCCTGCAAACATTTGAGGAAAAAAGACATTGTATGTGATTCTTATTCAAAACAATGACCCAATCACATATTATGTACTATTGCCAATGTATGTTTAATATTAGAATTTAAAACATCGATATAGGTATACCTACGTTATATAACACTAATTGAAAATATTCCACTTGATATGAATATGCTAGAGAAAAAACATAATTTACGAAATAAAATATCAACATGATAGTGTAGAACTTTATAACAATCTATATCATCATCAGCCTGAATCTATCCACTGCTGGATGAAGGCCTCTCCAATCTGATTCTCCTTCTCTCGGTCCTGTAGAACTTTCATCGATGTCTCATCTATATGTTTTGTGTTTCTATATGTTTCATCTATATGTCATCCTCTTATTTTACTTGTGTCACCTTCCAAGCCATTAATTACTGTTTCTGACAAGCATCTGAGACCTGAACCGTTGCAAACTGAAACATGTGACATTAACATAGTATCCTTGATTTATGCCGCTAACACAAAATTTTGCCAAGCCAAAATTTAGCAACCAAAATTATCTAAATCCAAAAATTAAGATTTTCCATAGATAAACCAATGAATATCTAATGGATACAGCATCTGAAAAAAATGTTCGTGAACGGCAATGCTCATAGCGTTCATAAAAATTGCCATTCATTCGTAAACCGAAGAATACATACTGATGAATGTGGTTGAAACAATAACTCCCATCTAGGTTGCAATGAATTGAATATATGTGTTTATGTATTTACAAATTTGTTACCACAATCTGCTAATATGTCTGCTTAAACAATGCCATACAAATCTATGTCCCTGGTGTACCTATAACTACATAAGTCACGAAATTGCATTTTTGTTTTATTACGCATACCTACACTAATTCAATAATAGTCTATATTATATTAAATGAATATATAATGACATAAGTAAAATGTTTTATTACATCTTCCTGTGAAAAGAAGGATGAAATTTCACACAAGTAGACTTGTGTGATTATTAAATAAATGGTTGGGCCATTTATGTTCCCATTCCACTCCTTATCTCCTCACCCACCTCCTAATCCCCAGTGTTAATTGACACCAAAAAATCAATAAGCAATTATAGACGGTGTTACGAAGAACATTCAGTTGCATCTCGATAGCGGGCGTGAGCGGGCTTATAATAGCTTTCCGTCGCTTAAGTGATTGACTGAATAAATACACTCATTCAGAATCTATCATCATCATTTATACATCCTCACATATAATCCATAAAACTGACACAAAGTGCGTTAATGTACGAACCGGGTGACCCAAAGCAACAATACAGCGCGAGTGAGATTTGAAACCAGACCACGGAGCCATCATACATCATCACAAAGGTCAGTGTTTGGCATTCTGTTCCATCGCCTGCACCCCTATATCCGACCTCCCCATCTTCCCACAAAATAATTACAGTCCACTTAAAAAGCTCAACCAATAAATATTCCTTGGAATATACCAATACTAGATGACTTAGATATATTATCGGAAACTATTACTGGATGATAATTGGTTTCATTCTGTTTAATGCGTGACGCGTTGCTGTACCTAACTGTTAAAAAAATCTTTACTTATGTGATTTGATAATGTTTGAGATTGTCACGGTTGTTCTTTATCGTAATAGATTATGGGGTTTTCAGCGCGAGTACTTCTACCTTCGTTGAGGAAAGAAGGAAGAAGTACACGCGGTAGAAAGCCAAGAATCTATTACAATATCTGATTTTACATCTTCCATGACAAAACAGAACATGACAAAACAGAACAGTGACAAAACAGAGCAACGATAAACATAACTATGACCTTTCAGTAAAAATATAAATTTTATATTGAAATTATCCTATCTCTATTATGTTGATAGATTTTTAATAGCACAGATTTTCAATACGCCATAATAAATCAAGTTATATACCTAATTTCTGCATTGCTAATCGCTAGAAAGACTCAAATAAACGGGACTTTACTCGGTGTTGCTGGCAAGCTTAGGATATCTCATCTTAATCAACATATGTGCAAAATGATTGGGTGACTAGGAACAACGAAATAATTACCTAACCTAAATAGATTCCACAAAAATTAATGTTTCATTTTCCCCCGGCTGTTCTGTTTAGTCACTGTTCTGTTTTCTCATGTTCCGTTTTGTCCAGTTACCAATTAACTATACTAAAATTGCATAAAAATGCATATTGAAGATTAATGTCCAAATCTTTGACTAACTCAGTTCACATTTCCACCGTATTATTATGTAGATTTTCTATCTAAAGGCGTGTCCTGTATAAATTCGATGAGAGACATATTTTTTTTACATATTTATGAAAAAACAAACCTTTTAGCTGATTATTTCAGTTTCTCGAAAGACAACTCAGAAAATGACTATATTGACCATCTGTAAGCAGTGATTCAGGATTCATAGCTGACCAACCCGAAAAATGAAATGAAAATTAGGTAGATCAGTATAATACTCGTACTATATAAATATTGTGAGTGTTACTATAGATAGGGATTGCAATACCGAATGAAAATGTCAATACCAGTTTTTCGGTATTTCTTATTGAATACCTGTATTAATACCGGTATTTCTTAAACATTAAAAACAACAGAAGTAGGTGTTAATCAATAAATATAGCTATTTTTTTAAATATAGCAAAAACCTACACACCTACATTTATTACGTTGACATTTAAAATTATGTATTGATCATAATTGTACAACTAATGAATTTTTACGAATAATTTGAATATATTGAAAATTTTAACTAAAGCCCTCAAAAGTTCATCAAGTGCAGTCCCGGCTGCAGGAAAAGCTTCTTAAAATCAGCGCTTGTACAGTTATCAATAATTATTATAGAATAATTGAGCATTTTTGTCACGGATGTTTTTTATTTAGAAATAATATTATGATAATTGATCGCCACAATTACTTATATAAATATATATTTGATGAAATTTGTATTTTTATTTTTTCACCTCTGTTAGATTCACTCAATATATTTGTATTTTAGCAGCACATAACTTATAATTCATTTTCAAAAACGTAAACGAGTGTGCTTTCTTAATACCGAAAATTCCGGTATTTTGGATTTTTAAAACCGGTATTTCGGTATGGAATATCCCTAACAATAGATAGCTGTAGCTGATATAATACACAGTTCCTATGGAAATTTCTTTCTTTAAATATCGTGGCATTTATTAAAAGAAAAAAACAATAATTTTGGTGATAATATTGGGTGTAATATAATA
Source organism: Rhyacophila brunnea (assembly GCF_057557595.1). Lineage (NCBI taxonomy): Eukaryota > Metazoa > Arthropoda > Insecta > Trichoptera > Rhyacophilidae > Rhyacophila > Rhyacophila brunnea. The sequence continues at coordinate 30,523,384 of NW_028233350.1, forward strand.
TGCCAAGATGCCTCAAGAAATATTAGTATGCCACAACGATATTATATTATCAGATCTTTACTGGTCGGGTTTGATTAAGGTATTGTAGGAATCCATATTATGCTAAAATAAAAGCCTTAATGGCTGGTGAATTTTAGCGAATGTACCTCAGCGACGAAAAGTCGGCTGAATTGCTATAAAAGCGGAAAAGCCTAAAGCGAAAAGAAACGTCCAGCGGTGACTGGACTCAGAAATGTAGGTACATAGTATAAATGCTATTTACAATTAATAATTAAGTCATTAAATAATACAAAGATTTAAATTGTATAAGTATACATATAATTACCGAATACCTACCGATATTAATTAATATTAAATCAAGTGGTGTACGTAGGGATTAAAGACAGAATATTTCATAGACGGAACAAAATTAACAGAATTTTAATAAGTTTTTATATACTAAGCGAGTTTTATTGATTAAAATAAAAGACAATATAATATACTTATGATATATAACAGGTAAATAATCATGAAAATGTGTTAAAATGACAATCGAATAACATGTTTACCTTTTAACATAACAAAGTTAACAAACAATAATTTTGTAAATGGATTAGGTACGTACTATATACCTAACATTGTATTTATGTACTATAATTAATATAATGTCTTTCGAACAAAAATTGACAGTTGACACACTTAAAATGAGCCTTACCTTCGTTATAAAAGACGATATCTTTTAAATAAAAATAAATCAGCATATGATAGCGAAAGATAATAGAAAACTAACTAGTAATTAACTAGGAAGTAAAATATCGCATTACTAGGAACATAATTACAGAATTATTACAAATTAATATGTTATTTTCTTGTAAATTTAATGTTTGATTGATTTTTAGTTAAAACGAATAGGTACGAAATATATTTCATAAACAACCTTTGTGCCTAGAGCGATTAAAACTAAAGCCTAAACCTTAAATACGTGGAAGGGAAACGGATGAAAAACATAACCCTTTTGATATTATTAGGAAGTATGAAATGTTAAATAGGTACAAGGAGTGGATTTAACAAATTAATTCTTTTAATAAAACAACGTTTCAAGTTTCAACAAAGCTTCTTTTGTTATAAAATGGTAAAATATTGCCTAAGTGATATAAAAAGTTTATACAGAGTTCGTGATTATAACCCGTTGAAGAAATGCGTAACAGCTGACTTTGAGCACACAATAATTAAATGATATTACTGTTTTCAGATGAAACCCATGCGATTCGAATTTTAAATATCTGATTTCCGGATTAAAGTTGTTATTTTGAGGTGATTTCACATATCGAACAAGCATTATATATCAATAAAAGGGAAATCTTTAAAGTATACATAAGTGTAAGACAATTTTAAAAGAGAACAACAAATACCTAATAGAGATTCTATTCTGTAGGATAACAATGTAGAAGATGATGAAAGTACAAAATACAACATTTTCCAACAACGAAGCAGAGAAAGGCTCCTCAGTGATTGATACAAGAACAAGATAACCGAACTGTTCCAGGTAGTAGACAATAAAAGGAAGATCGTCCTGAATGGCGATTTTTGAACGAAGCAGTATCTAAATTCTAGGGGCCGTGTGTGTGAGATTACCAAATTCTTTATAAGCTATTTAACCGATTTTCCACCATATAGCGTATGGCACTGTTCGTGACGTAAGCAATCTGACGTCACACGTCACTCAAAATGGCTGCTTCATATGTCACTTTCAAATGTCATTTTAATAATGAATTCATTACAACAAAAACCTTTGCTTGAGTCCCTCGTTCATTTTGTAGACTCTGTAAAACATTTGCGAACTTTAAAAACAGTTCCTAGTCGTGCTGTTTACGAAATAAGTATAATTTAGATCCATAGTCTATAATATAGCTAGATAGTAGGTAACTGATGCAATGCTCTCGTATTTCGCTTACATCAAATATAACTGTAATAAACAAAGCAAAAGTCTCAAACATTAATAGTGTCATACGGTGATTGGTATAAATGATAATATTATACAGAGATCATTACACATTATTATCTAAATCCACTTTCATGTCTGTCATTTATTCTTATTCCGTTTTGACATCCCATAATAGAAGTGATTGAAGTGAAGTTAGTCATAATATAACTGTATGTATTACCACCAATCGGAAATGTTTACTGGGAATACTATATCCTTTCGTACAGTAGAATTATAAAATAGATAAATTATTTAAAGTTCATAATAATTATTCATTTATAATTATTAAATTTATATGGTACCGTTCGCACACTTTCAGACACATTAACAATTTCAAAATTTTAAATTAATGGTCGGGGAATGAAAATTTATAATTTTGCCATTATATGGACGCCATGACACATTATGACGTCACATCGTGACGTCGCTAAACAACGGATTACATTTGCACTCATGCATACAAATGAGCAGTATTTAGCATATAAAGTATTTGGGAATCTCATGCTTACGACCCCAAGCTATTCAAACAGCCTGCTTCGATTTTTACAAGTGCATTCAAAAGTGGGGACGCTTTTGAGTTTCACACGCATCCCTGGTAGAGACGCTAGTTTGTGCTGGCGGACGTCAGCTGTTTTAATGCTGACATATCGAAATCGAAAACAAATTAATTGTCGAAACGTAACGTCGAAAGGCTCTTTATTTTTCTTTTCTGTGGGGGCAAGTCTCAACGGCCAAACGTTCTAGTGACCGTGAACTCTCAGTCTACTTATCGTATTATAGTCTTTATAATAATATATAAAACATGATATACCATCATATTATATAAATACAATCAACATTAGTAAATTATTTCATCCGATGTTACATGTTTCGTGATGGTTAATTGTATATACATTATTACTGTACAAATTGGTTGTTAAATACGATCTATGTATTGTGAAAGAATAGAAGCAAGGACGAGGAATATACATATGAAGATGAAAACGGAGAGGGTGAAGGTTCCTGGATGTCTGTGATAACATAACATAATTGAAATCGCATTAACGGCTTCAAATTTTGTTTTAAAAAACAATATCATTCGTACAATCACATTAAATAGCTACGAAATTTATTAAATTAAAATGTATATTAAGTACAAAATACTATTTTGTATATGATTTTCATGGTAGCGAATACGCGATAAGCTTTAAGTGATTAAAACGCTTTTTCAGTCGGTACTATCTTAAGGCCGAGTGGTGTCGCAAAATACACGAACCAATAAAAACGGAATGTAAATTTTATTTATGCCTCTACCCGAGATTAACGGCCCGCGATCTGAGTACGCCCCTGACTATGTCGCTAATGTGAAATGCCCCATGTATTTTTTATGCATGCGACCCATTTCCAAGGTAAGTGATTTATTTCTTTCAATATCGCTTATTTGGTTATGGCTGTGCGCCTGTAAATGAAAACGACTATAAAAACACATGGCATACAATGTTAGTATTTTAATACCAGTAAATACATTAAATGTAGCTGACTCGTAAAAAACAAGTAAGAAGGTGAAGGATTCTATCCCCATATAATATAATATAAAATGTATCAGTGGCGGAGGGTGACTTTTGAAAAGAGGTAGGCTCTGGATATCAGTGAAAAAGAGCATACTTGTCAGGTATACTTATAATAAGAAGATAATACGATATTACTACTGATGAACACGTACACACTATTGACAACGACACACTAATTCGATGAAATGTCGTCTAACTACATAAAATTGAGCGATGTGTTTAAATTATGCATTTTCCTATTATTATAAAAACAATCTATATTTATGTATAATATGTGATCTAATCCCATAGATATATTTTTTTTTAGTTATCTAATTATTAATTATTTTGGATAAATCTGCTCAGACAACAATATTATGCGCAAATGTTTCAGGCATAGCTATCGGAGCCTATCGTATTGCATACATTGCGATGGACATGCTGAGGTCACGTGACATAAAGCCCATACAAAAAAATCAGCATTCCTCGGCGAATAATCCAATAAATACGTTAAAGATAGATGGCACGCTGTGGTATATATTTTTTAAAACGTTGACAGATGGTTATGTAATCTGTATATTATATGTAATTATAATACATTTCTACATAAACGATAGATGTCATTGTCAATAAGGGCGAGGTGTTTGACTCCGCACTTTCTAAATGATAGAACGAATTTAGATCAAATCTTGATTCAATATAAAAAAACATTAAAACTACTGACAAATGAAATAGTTGTATTAGTATCCAATAAGCTGCATTTTAATGATACAAGGAAAGAGGAGACTCTTCAACGAACGCACAATTTTAATCGGTTTTTTTAGGTGTAATATTGTAAGTTTATCTTTCAATTTTAAAATTTTATTTTTTATTGTATTTACCTTTGATATACTACTAGATGAGCAGTTCCCATACAAGTGTCATTTTAAAAATGTACCACAAAAGATATAACGAATATCGTCTTATAATATTTCCTTGTAGGTATAATGCGTTAAGACCGTTAACATGGATTCCCGAATTTCACCCGTATTGCCCTGGCTGTAAAACTAAATTTGCGTTCTTGGAATAGTGAACCTAAGGGTGCTGCAACGCAAAACAGAGAGAGCAAGTCGTCATGCGCTGACTATTAGTTAGAGTAAGATGCAAGCTAGACCGGGCTTACTCAGTAAGTTTTAACAAAGGCCGAGTCTCTGAAAATCGGGCGTCATTTTAAGAAGCATATGATTCATCCAGTAGTATATCAATGGTATTTACATAGGTTCGTATTGGATGATAATGAAAACTAGTTATACAAGTATAATTTATTATCGCTTTACCTTATAACTGAGCGGGAAACACTACGTCTGAAAAGGCTAAAAAATATAAAGAAAATATATTTGAATAGTGACCGAAAAACCAGGAATTTCGTTTGTTCTGCCTTTGAGTACTTAAATTCACAGAGCAATTAAATCGGGAATATTCTTAGAGGTGTGCAATAGCTTTCCACCTTCTATATTTAAATGCTATAAAAATCCTTTTAAACTCCTAACCGATTAATTAGATATAATGAATACTTTACGCGCGGAAAGCTACTGGATCCAGTACCAACTAACCTTGCGTAACATTATATTATACGTCCTTTTAGTTTCCAACATTAAACCGAGGCACTAAAACTTGATACCAACCATACAACTAATTTAGTGTACAATACCGTAATCCACACGGCTTTCCCCAAAGCAATATTATCCTTTATAGCTGAAATTTCGAAGCATATTTTTCTTTTAACTCCTGCGAGAGTGCAAACGGAATGAGATACCGTGTATTCAGTGTGCTTTTCGTAACAACTTAATTAACTTAATGATGTAATTGTCATCAAAGAAAAGGGTTACAGCTATTTAAAATAATCTGAAAAATAATTATGGCCATAAATAAAGGAAAATACTAAATAGAAATACGGAAGTTGTTGTTAAATTGTAATATTTAATGAGGTAGGAAATCCGAAATACAAACTTTGGAGAATCCTTAATGTTACTAAGCTTCGTACGTACAAACCCACTTGTTCTTCAAAGTTATATTTTCATATATACATAATCACCATGTTCAATACTTGAAACTTTAAAATTAAAAAAAAAATAGTTTTATTAATAATTTTCAGACATTTCCACATATTATTATAACGTAATAAATACTCCAGGTAACGTCGAAAATACTGTGAGCTTAATTTGTCTGTTTCAATTTTGTAAAGTTTAAGGTGATTCATCAGTGAAACGGCAATAATAATTTTCAACCATAGGCGCGACGAAATTTTGCACTCGCTCCCATTCGGAAAGAGAATGTAGAGCTGGAAACACGTCATTTTGCTTCGTGATGCCGACGACCGTAATGATTCTTAAATCGTGTAAAGATGACTTAAAACGTTACCCATTTACTTTAAAAAGAAAACATGTCAATGAATATAATATTATTACTGTTACTGATAAAACAATAAACAGAACATTAAATGGACACATGTTGGATTTATAAGACAAATTATATTTGGTTTGACATGCCTTATTTGCACCCGCGACCCGCAATCCGCGCATCGCCTAGCAACGATCTTTTTAGACCGTGTCTCAACTGAAGTATGGCCTTAAGAACTACATTATTAAGGTAATAATAAATAATGGTTTTGTATTTTATGGATACTGGATGTAAAATTGTTTCTTGAAGTATATATAACATTATTTTAGCTTTTTTTTTTGAAAGAATGACAAGATCTTTTTAAGAAATTTAATGATTATACTACTTATTAAAGAGTGGTTTGCTACCAGAATTTTTTTGTAGGGTTGGTATTTTAAGTGTACAGCACAGGTTTTATGATATACCAGTGATCAAAAACTTGCCTAAGTATTGTTACGAACATAATGTATTTACTATTATTATGGTTGGGATTTTTTACATATTGCTAAGTTTCATTTTAAAATTTCATATTTCTGCGGGATAGTATCAATATAAAATTTTCACATAATTTCGATGTGTGGTAAGCAAAATCGAATAAAATAAAATGGTTGTAAAGTCAAACCTTTCAATCATATAACACCGTGAAGTTTCATTTATTTAAAAAATAATTTATCTTGGCATTTTTTCATGGGATAAGGAAAGTTAGGTATACCTATAGTAATCATACTATTAAAATCGGTTATATACTGTGTATTTTAATTACAGAGCCGTCCCTTACATATGTGCAAAATGTGCATTCCGAATGGGCGTCCAAAGCTAAAGGGCGGGAAAATATTACTTAGGTTTTTTTTCATTTATCTTTATTAATTATAAAAGTATTGGTGAACGTAGTAAAACACTTAAAATGGTTTTAGTTACCTATTTCCATGTTACTATTATATATAACGGCTGATATAGCTACTTTACATACAACATTTATATAGTGAGGTATGGCCACAGTTTTAGATACAATATGAGTCCTTTAGAATAAATTGTAATTTAAAACCAAATTGTGTATAATTATTCAATAAAGTAATGTTATATTTTCTGATCTTGTGAATTATTCGGGTACGTAATAGATTTGATTTACAAGCATTTACAATACAAAAATCCATTCTCTCTAGCTAGATCCAAAGCCACATTTATTTGCCTTTATTGAAACATTATTGTTATACCTATTCTTGTTGTTTGGTTTACTTTTAGAATTTAAGTAATATAGGGACAACTTTGTGACGTCAACGTTATATCTTGGTAGGTATCCAATATCAAGTAACGCCAGTTCGTTTTATTCTTTCCATGAGAGGTGATGATTTATGGCCGCGCTAGTGTTACCGTCGGGCTCGATAATACTTGAATAAAAATTCTCACTAACGTGTTACAACAGACTACCCTAAGAATATTTTATTTATTTTCTGACAATTTGTAAAATAATCAAGTTTTCTAACGTAGGTTTTGAAGCATGTTATACAAAATCAACATATTTAATATCAACTATTGTTTATCCCTGTTAAGTAGCAGTTCACGAATATTATGTCAATATTATCAAATTTGGAAAACTCCACGAATCATATTTAGAAAGTTTCTGGGAAAAAATCTGAGAAGGTGGGGAGGTGGGGATCGAACATCTTTAGCTTGTCATTAACTACTCTAATCACTGAACTAGTAACACAAGCGAATATGAAATCTGTATGTGTCCAGTCTCCTGAAATCATGTCAATAATATCCATAACAGTAGCAAAGGGTGGAGGTAGGCTGTTAATATCCATCATAAAAAGTGCATATTAAACTTTGTTTGTCATACGTATTTGTTTTTATTGAACGAAGACTTCAATTTACAGATGGTATTGGTTAGTTTTTAAAAATCACTTAAACCATGCCTAAACCAAACCATAATAGTTTTGGTATAATTTGGGCGATGCGACAAAATTGTGCATACATTTTTATTCATACTTATTTGTTTTCGTTGGATTAGGAATACATACTATTACACATATTGTTGGTTCATTCTTTTAAATTCATTAAGCCCTGCCTAACCAAACTATAATAGATAAAAAATTATTCTATCTATAAAATATCCATAGTTATTTATGATTTAATTGCATAATTTTAGATATTTAATAGATAAGTGAGTATTTTTTGACTATTATCTATTATGACATGGTTTTCGCAGGGTTTAATTGAATTTTTAAAACAAACCAACACCATCTGTTTATTTTAGTCTTATTTCAATGAAAACAAATACGTATGACTGACCAAGCTCAGTGTGCACTATTTATGGCGGATCTTAACAGCCTACCTCCACCCTTCGCCACTGATCCATAGAGGTATGAAATAAAAAGAAGGGCAAGGAATCGGCTTTCTCATACAGCTGAATGAAGCAGGCCAACAATAGCCGACAACTCACGAGAAATAGCGATGCGGTAAAAAAAAAATCAGGGCATCACGGAGGATTTACTTTGGTCATTACAACGTACCCATATAATATAATGTTAACTTGGAAATTTTGCCGCAAATTGATTACCAGCCTGTCTCACCATACTTGCCTGCTTCACCATACGTTCATATAACCTGCCGCTCCCAGATAATATCATTAACTTGATTTAAATTATAATTCGGTAGTTACTCCGTGGCAGAATTGTAAACATCCCAGATAGCATAATAGTTTTGAGGAATAATTTATGGTCCTTACCTATGTAGGTATGGTTCTGCAGTTTTTCACAATAACGTCTTTGTAAAATAGTTACTGAATAAATGACAATTCAATTGATGAAATGTTTGATTCAAGGATCGTTTTAACATTTCTCTATGCGTTATTCGTCCACTGTAATGTCGGAGATATTAAATAGAGAAAGAAAGTAGTTACAGTGAAGTAATGTAAACTCGAACATGCACAGATGCGATTTCTCTTAGTGCGCATGAATTACACATGGCGAATATGATTATTGTTAAAATTGCATGGCTTTTTCTCGCTCGGCGCCGCTTCGGATGTGACAAAACTGGCGAACTTCGCGTCAATGTACTGTATTTATAGAACACAATAAATTATTGCTGTGTTATATCGTGATGAATATTAATTTTATTAAATACCATGTCAAGTAGGTAGTAGTTTTTTAAATATTTTTTTTAATATGCATAAAATTGTCGGGTACGAATATTATGCCATACTTTTATTATTAATAACATGATAATTATTATAATAAACAAAATCTAAGGTCATGATTATACATGGCTTTTATGAAAACCTTAATTTAATGATAAATCTTGAAATTAATTTTTACAAGTCATCAAAAATTTTAATAATGTAAGGCGATATTAACCAGTGTACAAAATAAGACAATATCACAGGAATATTAGGAAAATTAAATACAATAGAAGATTCAGAGAAACAGTAAAACTTTTTGAGCTTATCACGTTATTTACTTTTGTAAAAATATTATCAGATATTTGTGTTTCATTGTTTCTAAAATATCGACTCCTTTATGTAACAGACAATATCATTTCTTGTTCGTCAGGAACACAATGTAAACTGATTATAAGAAAAGAACGTTAATTTTGTTTGAAATTTTAGAGTATTAAATTACTTGACAACTTTCTAAACAGGATAAATATTTAATATATTATACATACAAAATTTAGAACTAACTCAGGAACATAATAATATACCTATAGGTAAGTATTAGAAAAAAAAATGGATGAGCGAAGAATTTTTATCCAAGGGTTTTTTTTAAATACATTTTGTTTCCGAGGTTTTCCCAAAAAGCAGACAGACACACCTTTGATGGTAGATTCCGTAGTGTTTTTAGAGTCGTAGAGATTTTTTCGCCTGCGGCGCTAGTGTCGCATGGTATTAAATGAATGGATGTAAATATCATCATCATCAGCCGGGGTCAATCCACTCAATCCACTGCTGGATGAAGGCCTCCCCAAGCTTTCTCCAACTCTCTCGGTCCTGTGTCGTTCGCTGACACGTATTTCCGCCGAACTTTACCAGTTCGTCAATCCAGCGGCTTTTAGGGCGACAATGTGGCCGTTTCGTACCCCTTGGGTACCATTGGATGACGGCATTTGTCCAGCGGCCGTCATTTCGGCGAGCAATGTGCCCCGCCCATCTCCATTTTAGCTGTTTGGCAACGTCTATTACATCTCGTACTTTTGTCTGCTTCCTAACCCATTCGTTTCTCTTACAGTCCTTTCGCGTGATGCCCAACATGCACCTCTCCATGCCTCGCTGTGTGACTCTTAGCCTTTGGACATCTCTCGTGTTGAGGGTCCACGTCTCGCAGCCATACGTGAGCATGGGTAGCACACATTGGTTGAACACCCTACGCTTAAGACATAATGGTAGGTCACTCTTGAAAATACTATTCAGACGTATGATGTATAACGTATGACGATATATGATGTATATATAGATAGATATAAATATTCAGAAGGTTTAAGTAAATACTTATGCCTTCAGTAGGTAATAGATACACATGGGTACTTCCGTTCTATTCGATTTAAATATAAATTCATGAAAACTATTTTCCAAATACTAAATTGGTAGATATTCTCCTGTAAGTATGTTTTTTTTTATTAAGCTTTGAAGTCTCAACTGAGTCTTATTTAGCTTTACGTTTACATATACACTGTTAATACATATTATTAGAATAATTAGTCATGCAGTTATTACAATTCAAATTTACAGGAGGGAAAAAAATACAATTTACACTTGTAGGTCACACCCCGTCAGAAATACTTGGACACACTGGAAGCCTTGATATTCGGCCGAGCCAAAAATATCAAAAGATCCAGTGGCAATTGGTACTTTTGTTTGCTTAGTTCTTCAAGAAGCCTCTGTGTCTGGGCATCATACAGAGGACATTGCCAAACGACGTGATTAATATCGTCTATCTCACTTCCGCACTGGTACCTAGGGTCATTAATTCTGTAAGTATGCACGGATTGTGTATTATAATTTGTAAGAAAGTAGACTGTTTCAATATTTAAACATGTTTTTATAATTTATACAAAATGATAATTAAAAAATGTTTGAATGCATGAATTTATTTTGAAAATAAGATTGTTCATTTTTTCTCGTACGGGGCCTCCAAATCAGTCAGTGCGTCGGGCCTCTAAGTCGCTGAATGCGCCACTGTGTATATATTATGGGCAAACGTATTTTTTTATTACTTTGTTCGTAAGAAATTGCAACCTCAGAATATCACAGTATTTAAAATATTTATTGCCGTTGAATAGATAATGCTTAAATAATTAGAGAAGGATCAACTTAATGTTTATGATTTCATAATGAAAAATGACTTACAGACCTAGAAACTTATCTAAAGAACGGTCAAAAATGGAACTACGAACTTCCGTATGGACGCCATTTTGACAACGTCATTCGAATGTCAAATTCTGTCCAGTTGCGAGTCTTGATTGGGTAGTTTTCGACAGTGGCTCCTCCATCTATTCTTTAGATAAGTTTGTAGGTAAAATTCAAATGTTGCCATCAAAGGAAGTTAAATATAAATGAAAATAGGTACATAGAAAAGATTAGGGGAAATTCAACCCAATTATCCAATATTGACGAAAACACGCTTGATCTATAAATAAATGCATAACGTGACCGAATTATATAAGAAAAGATATTCCGGACCTTCCATTTTTACGACCAACATTTATAAAAGTGTACTTTTTTATATCTCTCATTCATTCCTTTATGGCTAATTTAATATTTTTTTCATCTTCTCTCCTCGGCCATAAGTCTTCTTAAATGATCTCTTTGTACTAACTTCTGTGCAATAAAACTCAGCAAACGAAATTACCAGCCCGCAATAAATAATAAAATAACATACAAATTATCATTGTTTCATAGAAGAAGGGAAAAAATGCTTTCCTCTTGTGGGTGCATATTTTCATACTAACTTATTATTATACCCACTTGAAAGTCTTTACACACGGATACCATCATCGTACTACTCCGTTCTAACATTGTGATGCAAGCAATTAACCAATAAATATCAGTTTGTAGAAAAAGCTCTACAAGTAGGCTAGCTATTAAATTTTAAAAAAAAATGTCGTTTGGCTTTTCGATTTTTAACACCATCTAACTACATTCAAACAAATTATAACGAAATGATTTTGTCACGTGACCAAAGTTTCGACGGTATATTCATATAACATTTCAAAATTATGTGTCTCCGGTGTCAAATCTTAATTAAGCTACCTGACACCAACAGTGGGATAAGTCAAAAATACTAGTTTCTAAATAATTGAACATTAATCTTTGTTTCATACATATCAAATCGTTAACTATAATTTATGTTCATTTTGTTTTTCTGATGTTTATAATAGATGATAATTGTGAGATTTGTGATTACATTTTTAACCGTGGACTATTTCAATTATTCTACTGTTGCTTTGAAGTACAGGATATTTTTTAATAAATGCAACATTGGTATTTTTCTTTTAAATGAGGCATTACATTTGTTTTAAATCTCAGTTATTCATTGTGTCGGTAGTATTTTCATAAAACATTTCCAAATTATGTATCTCCGGTGTCAAATCTTAATTAAGCTACCTGACACCAACAGTGGGATAAGTCAAAAATACTAGTTTCTAGATAATTGAACATTAATGTTTGTTTCATACATATCAAATCGTTAACTATAATATGTTCATTTTGTTTTTTCTGATGTTTATAATGGATGATAACTGTGAGATCTGTGTATAACATTTTTAACCGTTCAATTATCCTACTGTTGCTTTGAAGTACCTACAGGACATTTTTTTAATAAATGCGACATGGGTATTTTTCTTTTAAATGAGGCATTACATTTGTTTTAAATCTCAGTTATTCAATGTGTAGTATAGCTTTCAGCAATTGATTGATATACTTATTTTATTACAAAATGGACGTTTCTCACGTCTTTATCTCAATGTTGCTTTCAGGTACTTAGCGATTTGTAGATTGGATACACCCAATTTTAACGTTTTTCGATAATTTTAGACATCATATTTTCATATTGTCATTTCAACTCAAATTCCATTAACGGCCCACATGCTCAGCATACTCAAAATGGAGATTTTATGCTATTTTCAGAGCATAACCCTAAACATTCCTTAAACGTTGTAGATAATCTATTTATATAATTTTTAAGCCTTATTATCCTTTATATTTATTTTAAACAGTTGATGATTAAAAAATGGGCAAGATTTACACATTTTAAAATAATTCTAAAGATACTGATTATAAGCTATGTCTTTGACCTTTCAAATGTGATAAACATTCTACGAATAATGTTTGCTTTATAATAATTATTGACCTAAGAATAAGGTAGTACTTTTCACGTCCCCCCTTAAATACATACCGTCGGTCGATAGTATTAATAATACACTTATCAATTACATTATGTCGATTAGGTACACAGTGGTTAAAGCAGTTTTCTAGTTTTATGTCAAAAGTATGAAAATCTGAGTTTTTTTATTTACATAACGATTTATTGATTCCACGGGAATGCACACCCGCCCCGTTAAAATATTTAAATGAAATCGCAGACATGAAATGAATAGAGCATAAACATAAAATGCCAGAAATCCACCTAGTTTCGTATGTATGGTAAAGAAAACTCATCGGAATTGTTCTGGGACTGCAGCGGTAGTAAAGAGAAGCGTGCTTTGAGCATAGCCTTGCGAGGAGCGGACAATAGCATGCCGTAACTTCGGCTAAGTCTACGTTATGCCATACTATGTATGCCTAAGTATGTCACGAATATCAAACCCTTATGGAAATAATAACGAATTATGTACTTACGGTGTTTATGGCAACATTATAGTTAAAATGATAGTGAATAGAATTCCATTGTATTTTAATTATTATAGTATGTAATACAAGTCACAGAATTATATTGAGTATCGATAATTTTACTACATGTAAGAAAAATGTAAATATGTATGTAATAGAATAAAATATTATTTATGTATCATAGCGCCTGTACACATGCATGGACTTACTTGCACAATTTGCTGACTGTCTCACCAATCTCATTCTTCAAGCGTAAGCGTAAGCATCGTATGGTGCTATTTGATAGATTCAGGCAGGTTCGGACAGGTTCGAACAAGTTCGTAGATAATCAGTAGACGTCAAAATATTCTGGACGGCGTAGTTCGTATTTCTTCCGGCAGGTTCGCCACTACCGTTATTCACTGTATATTCTAGCAATACTACGCATGCGCACCGCCATGCAAGTACCGATTATTGCGTGAAAATTCAAAAACTTCTGAACCTTTTTTTGATACATGCATGCAATCTTGCAACTTCCGCGACAATACGTGTTTAGCAGTGGCGAAGGGTGACTTTTGGAAAGAGGTAGGCTGTGGAGTAACCAAGCTTGTCAGATATATTTAGGGAAATAAAAAGATAACCTAATATTACTACTTATAATAGGTACACTAAATCGATGAAATTTCAAAATCTCAATTAGTTTATAAATAAGCAATTAGATTGAATTAAGTATTTTCCTATAAACTTAACATACGCTCAAAATATATTATCTATCATATTTGAAAATATCCGTTGTTGTGTATAATATGTTCCATAACAATTTATAATTTAACCCGTAAAACTAGACATTTTAAAATACTAATATATATTTAAAAGACAGACTTAGGTATAAATAACTGATAAATAAAAATCGCGAGATAAATTATTTAATATTTTTAACAACAATCAATATTTATATGTGATTGAATCCCATTGAAATTATTTTTAAACCGTCTTCTTATTAATTATTTTGAATAAATGTGCGGATGTAAGCGCTAACTAAACAGCCTATGATTTCGGAATAAAAAGCCAGACAGAGACTGGCGTCAGTGGCGTCACGTGACTAAAAACGCATACAAACCACATCTTAAATTCCCATCGAATATTTCATAACATATATGAGTCCATGCGGCAGTAGTTATGGTTATAAACCTTACTAATTTATAAAAAAAAAGCTATGTACTTCTGAATTTTGACAATAGATGTCTATCAATTATCTTGGATTTTTCAGTGAATTTATTTTATTTAATTTAAATTATTTGCTTGAAGATCTTTTTTTCATAGTAGGTAGGCTTTAAATAATCGCCTACTATGGAGCCTTCGCCACTGGTGTTAAGACGTGCATTTTCTTCTTATGGCCGCGATAATAAGTACAGTCAGCAGTAAATTGGGAATTACATTACATTGGGAAGTTTTTTTATTAGAATTATTAATAACCATGTCCTTACTTTTTCGTACATGGTGGTTGTTAGTAATTTTATACAATCACGAACACCCAAGCTTTTATATATACACATAAATATTGTATCCTCACCGAGAATCGAACCCAGAACTCTCGGGGTGGAAGGCCATACACATTGGGAAGTTGGAGTTTTATTCCATGCACAATCAACAAGTCGTGTCATAATATGACATCTAATGCCTAGGTTTGGGAAATAGAAAACTGTAATTTAATACATTTTATAAATAATTTTCACTAAAGATCATTACATATCTAAAAGAAACATTAAAAAGTAGTTAGTAGGTATTTAAATTGACAATAGTAACGTCAAACGTTTTATAAATATGACCAGCTGATTAGACGGTTTGATCATCAAGGAAAATTCCGACATCTCGGCTCGGTGTAAATTAAACAGGTAATGAGATGAAAGACACAAACTTCCATACGTTATGTAGTGGCATATTACAAATTTGATATTGCTGATTTTCAAATATTTGATGGATAAATTCTGATGTGTTCAATGTATGTAATTTAATATTAAATTATATTTATAAGTGAATATAAACAACTGTTACACTTTCCTTATATGAATCAAATTTAATATTCCAGACTCGTTTGGTTCTTAGAACAGAACCGATTTCAATTATTGAGCGAATCATAAATCAACACCTCAGCAACAAGTATAATCAAATCCAGATTCAAGAACCATTTTCTCTCTTTGCGAGAGAATAACCAGGCCGACTAAATGGGGTACTTACTCGACTCCTTATTTAAATTAATGAACTGGAATATTAAGGCGACCGTTTTGACAATCATTTAATCCGAATCTCAGACACAATGTGTGATAATTCGGGAACATTTCGCTCTATTAAATTTACCACTTTTACGTGTCTAAATTTATATAAATAATTATCTGTGTGCTTGTATTACAAAAAAATACTTTTGTAAGTATGAATATTTCTCACAATAATTGAAAGGCTGGGGAATAATAAGGATTCTACATTCTCTATATAATTATTTTTAACAAAGTGAATTAGGACTAGTTTTTGGAAAACACATTATTAGTAGGTACCTACGCCAAAACCAATTTCATCGCTCTCACTCAATGGGAGAATGAGAAAATAGATACAAAAAGTTAACAACACGTACAAATTAAACTCATCGATATGAGAACACTCCGATGCACCACAGGCAGAACCTTTAGAGATAGATTAGAGAAATTTAATATGTATAATAAGATTAGGCGGGGAAGAGAGTGAAATAAAATATTCGGTATAAGTCGGTTTACGTTTACAGGAAACCGGTCGGGAGCCACAATAATTTTCATGGCCGATTTTGGCAAAATTCATGAATTCAAGCATGAAAACCTAACCTAACAACATAACCTGACCCATCCTAACAAATAATCCAGAATGTCGGCTAACATAAGCAAAGGATAAACAAAATTAGGAATCCAGAACATATTGTAATGTACGTAAAACTCGATAACCTTTGTCCTTCGGGTAGACCTCCCAAAATATGACAAGATATCTGGGACTCAATCTCGAAAAAATCTTAATAAAAGACATGCAACGGAAAATACCAACATGAAGAAAAAATCTTTGGTACAAAAAGAAACATAAATTATAAGAAATAAAATTCAAATCATATCGAAATTGTTCACTTTTAATGAAAATTTCAATTTTGAGAAAAGGCGTTTTAACATACGTTTTAAGCTTCGCTTACAATTCAATTACATTTAGGTGCGTATGTGAATATTTTTACGCAGAAAAAGGTGATAAGGTAACTGCGCCGACCCATGTTACTTAGTTGTCACTTGAACCCCTTCTGTCTTCAATATCTCAATCATCTCTTCGTACGTATACCAAGTTATCTTTAAATTTATAAATTCTATCTTTAAATTCATAAGTTGTAAGTTAAATTTATAAGTAGGTACTTAAAAACCAACTTGTAGATAAGGAAACCTTTCAACAATCGCCAGTAAATTTGAACTCGTGAAAAAGTATTCTTAAATCATTACATGAATTTATAAAGTTTTCTTGAAAGGCATCATCACTGAGCAACTAACTTATTAATTGAAAGAGCTCTGTAAAATATAAAATGGATATTACAAAAGCAAATTTCACTGTTGAAGACGTTCTAGTAACCCGCGAAATAATACCGAAATCAGGGGTCGGAATATCCGGGAACGAACCGGTACCTATAAAGCGACGTTTGTTTATAGTAAATATTACTATTATCACATGAGTTAATGCTTAAAAATAAAATTTATTTTTTATCTAAAAACACTTACGAATATAATTTCACTTACATAATCTCAAAACACTCAAAACAAAAAATACGACGTCCGGTAGGACTCGAACCCACTGGATTGGAGCCATTGTGATTTACCAATTAAGCCATGTACGTCTTGTCTAACGACGGCAACATTAACTAGTACTTAGTTGTTACATATTGAAGTGCTCAACAAATTGCGTTAAGATTTTTCAAGTAGGTATATATTTCAGGTGTCATTTTCATGTTCATTAAAAGAATGTTACATTCTGAAATTATGCATTGAATCATGACGTCAGTTAGTAATTAATTCATTACACCGGACCAATGTCTTTCACCAAACTCAAATGTAAGGCATATGTCTGTAGATATATCGAGTCTTCAGCAATCGCTGACAATGTGCAGTGTTTTAATCGATGTGCCTTGTCGTGTACACTCACGCCATTCGTGACGTTAGGCCAATGTACTTGGTTTCTAATATTTTCCAAATTATGTTATATAGGAGAAACACATAATTAAATAAAAAGAGGTTATCAAAAAATTGCTGGTGTTTATGTCTTTTTTTTATATTAAACGAAAATACACCTCTGCTCATTGAATAGTGATCAGCTACCTAGAAACGATAATAATTTCAGAATAATTTTAAACAATATTTATAAAATGTAAATAAATGATCAACCTATGGTGAATACACCCGATGATGATAAATATAGGTTCATTGTCCAAGGTATGGATAATTTGTAGACACGTGTTTTTGCATTTCGCAATAGATGCTAATAAATGCGAAATTCGTAAAATATGCGAATCACAAATAAAATAATGTAAAATTAGGTATTAAAAAGTATTAAAAAAATGTTACTATAATAAATATATAAAGATAGATTTTGTATATGGTTAATCTGCGTTATGGCCACATTATTATATTGGCAATATTGCCCAGGCGTTGCTGTAGACTTGTAGAGTCACAATTAGGGATTCCAATCCCGGGATCCCGAGCTATTTTCGATACCTATGAATCCCGGGATTGATAAGCATAATCCCGAAACATTCGGGATTGATTTTTTTACCAATTTTTATGGAAAATAAAATAAAAACGAAAATATAACAGAAAAAATACTTTTAATAACAAATAACTACATTAGAAATAAACTGAGTTTGAATGAAGTTTGATTTATACCCATGTGTAAGTTGCCGATTCATTTTATTTTAATTTTTATTAATATTTTATTAATAAAAATGAGAAAGATTGGAAAAAACAATGCTTCGCACTATTAACAAAGTAATTTCACCATGATCTCATACGTTTTACGGCAGTTTTATATTTGGCTGATTAATTAGATTTATGAAGCGGAAAGGCCATAAGTACACAATGATTTGCTTTGCTATTTTAAATCTCGCTAACCCATTCATTTAGTCTTTACTATCAGAAACAGCAATCTCATATTAAATTCACATTATTGTTTATATAACAATATTATTTACTCCATTAAAATTATGTATTTCCAAGATTGAACGTATACAATATTAACAATAAATTATACTAGATTTATTTTTGACCGGTTTTATCAATATCAACAATGGAAAAAAAATCCAATCCCGGGATCAGAATTTTGGCTTGGGATTGGATTCCCTAGTCACAATGCATCGAAGGGTATGAGCATTTCTTTAAACAATTTTTATTGGGCAAATATAACAAGTGTACTAAAGCCGGATACTTTGCAATTATTATCATATTTACAATTATTATATATATTAAATCAATCTGGTGTCGATGTTGAAAGATTCTTCAGCAAATACAATTTAATAGTAACTGATCGTCGCACCAGTCTAAGACAATTATCCGATGCAAGATGCTCCATGCTATCCATATTATATATGTATTTTTTTAATAAATTGTGTTAAAATGCATTGTAATTGACAATTATTTGATATTTATGTCTAATAAAAATAGCTGCTAGAATTCAACACTTTTAACGCTACAAAACGCTAAAATGATAAATCCAAATGCTAAAATTGATGCTAAAAACCCGTGTCTCTAATAATTCGGCACACCTGCCCAAAATAAATAGATTAAAGAAGAATAATACATTATAGAAAAATACGAATCTGTGTACAAACTTGACGGATATTAAATTTCACAACTTTCCGTTACGTGAATATTTGCCATTTCTAGATCTGGTCCGAACAGCATAAGAATTGAGAAGGACGGGAATACTTTATACAAGTCGAAAGCGCATAAAAACGTTCGCGCTAGAGTAAACTTTTCTTATATATTACACTGCAAAAAGACACAGCTTGGAGTAAGTTAAAGTTCCGCAATCCAGTTAGGAATTGCTTTGATACCCTCGCCGCAATGGGCGCCAAGTTATTGTTATCGGACTTTTGAATACGGTTCGGGTCGTTTAAACGTAACTCTGATATTTTATTTTATTTTATTTGCATACCATAAAGTGCGTGATTGCATTGTCGAGAGCTTTTGTTGACTGATGCATTTTTCAAGGGCTTTCATACGTAGAATGTAACTCATGACTAAATTAACCTACATGTATTTAGTTTCTTTAATTAGTGCATAGTTTGAGAATACTTGTATTACGAACACCCAATTTCTGAATTCTAAATATGCATGATTGTAAGCTGGTTAAACGGCCACATCAAGACTATCAAGACTTAGTGTCTCCTAATGGCCTTATCTGATTCGATGGTCCAGACAAAATGCCAACCGCTTGCCAAAATCTACCGCGAATTACCGCAGTCTGCTGTTGTGTGATGCAACCAGATGCGCACGTTTAAGAGTTTGCAGTGTGTGCGCTGATCCTTAGCCGGCTCGCGAATCAAAACTCGTCCGTCTGCAACGCGTCGAATACGTCGATGTGACGTCATCATTATTCACAAAACACACGTTGCCAAATGGAGTTCCGCAGATTGGTCTTTTGGATTGGATTAGTTTGAAAAAAAAACATTTAGTGCTGCTATCAACAAATTGCACGCGTCTCGGGCTGCGAGTCGAAGACGCCAGAACGCTTATGCACACCTACGAAATGGTCATTCGTAATTATATATACATTTCGAGAGGTCGCTAATTAGACTTGCGTGGTCTTCATATCCAACTTCGGAACGACGTTCCTAGAAGGTTTTATTTATGGCTGTGCGGCAGACGATGCGAGTTTAGATCTTATAATCCGGCTTACGGCGCGAAAGAAGTGTGAATATAACACGTATGTTGTATTGATTTTTAAAAACATTTTCAAGTTTTTTCAGATCGATAATTTTGAGTCCATGGACCGATTCCGATAAACGCTTTAATAATAATCATTAACGGCTCGTCTTACATACGTGAAGTCGATGCGAACGCGGTTTGAAGCGATATAAAGCGAAACGATGCAAAGCGGCAACGTTGTCATCGCATATTATTCATCAAGGGTTTTTATTTGAAAACTCAATTCTGGTGATATTTAGAAAGATACGTTCATGGAGAATTTCATAATTTATATGAAGATATTCAATGAGTATCTGCCGCGAGCCGCGTTCAGTTCGCGCAAAAATATCAAACCAACTGATGCCACGCGCCGCTTCGCATCGCTCGCCGGGCGTGATCTGCACGTAGGCCACTCATCTGGCACTCCATGTGTTTTATTGATATTTCCGTGCCGGGCCGCGTTCGCATCGACTTCACCCACGTAAGACGCCGCGTAAAGGGTAATGTTGAAATTATAAAGAAATACACAGCAATGGCAAATGGTTTATGTCTTTATATGTGGCGACTGTAAGTAGGGGTATATCAACAAATATACTTGTTTAACTATTGTAAATTGAGTAACACATACCTGTATAGTACGACCCTAGTGGCCATTTAAATAAACAGCCGGTTGACTACCTTCTTCGCTGAAATAAGGCAACAATCCCATAATATGCATATAAAATACGTGACTTTTCCTCTCTCCGGTTAATACCTCGGCGAATAATGCGTGCGAAAGTCGCCTTTATTTATAGAGCAACGCTCCCTCGTAAGGTCTGAGTTATTACTCAAAGAAACTGTGTTCATTAAGGGTAATTATCGCAGGCTGCCTGGGCTCTACCTCCTTGAATTAGCCTGTTCACTTTAAAATATGCGACCAGATTTCGCATTCCCTTGCACTAAAAAAGGAAATTCTGCTCGAGAGAGAAACTATTAAAGCACCATTACGACTTTATTCCTGGGATTTTTAATGTCGCCGTAATAAACTGTTTTATTAATATAAATTCTAAATGCACCATTAAACAATAAATGTAGGTACTTAACTATCTTGGTTTAACTTGGTAGGGTTTCATATAAAAGCAATATTGCGGCCTAGGAAAGTCTTGGGAAGTTACTTGGTAGATACACACGTTACAATACACTATTACATATACTTTTCGTGACCGATAAGAATTATTAGTACAAATAATATTGGCGGAAAACATCAGATAAATTTACAAATGGCGGAAATGTACTGAATCGAATTTTCATTGAACACTTTGGAGAACTTTATTCTAATTATAAAGTTTATTTAAGATGTGACATTTACCTGAAAACACTCATAGATAAAATACGTATACGTTAATTTTAAATATGTACATATTTGATAATAATACTAACAACGATACGAACTCATCATTTCATTTTTCAGCCATTCTGAATAAACGTCAGAAGTTTAATATAGACAACCATATTAAATGAAGTAGGTATAGGAACCATTCCGAATGACCAAGATGAAAAAGTGACTACAAAAAATCGAATAACTTTCTAATTTAATATATATGGAACATCATTGTTTTGGGTTAACTATCTCAAGTAAATGCCAAAATTATGTTTAAATTCGTACAAATGTCTGCATACGTAAAATTCTGATCGATACAAATCATATGCGGCTAGAATGCTTTTCACACATTTCTGAATCGACCTGGATATGTATGTACCTACCTTATTAATATGAATAAAGGAAATCATAACCAATCTAGGATAAATTGACTCCAAAGCGATATCCAAAATGCTGACAACTCTAGCTCAGAAAATAAGGGTTTGTGCACAGGGTCGTTTTTTAGATGTATTAAAATGTCCTCCTCTGTTAGTGTCAGGTGTGTACGATCGATGACCCACTGGTAGGTACATTTGATAATCAAGTGATGGAAAATACTTGGAAAATGATGCATAAAGGAGTTTTGATGTCCTCTGCACTTCTGGCAAATTTTAAATTTGTTTGAGGAGGCGTCTACACCTGTCATTCTTATATAGATAGGTACGTCACCGAAACCTCTTAATATTTTTCTTTACGAACGATTATGCATTACATACTTATATTCAATTAGCTATTGGTGCCTAAATAATCATTTTATCTCACAACAAATAAGGGGTGCTGTGATAGCGACAAAGCATTTGTCGTACTGTCCGAGCGATAAATCTCGTGGGTGTGTGGAATAAGGCTGGAAGAGGCGTCGATTGGCGGAGAAAGCCGCGGGACGCTGGCGATAACGCGTGATAAACGGTGTCTGTGTCGGCGGGCTATTCTGAAGTGTGCTTTAAACTCACCATGTGTCTTCTTCGCACGAAATCTCTGGCTTGGAGCGGGAAATATAATTATTCGATATTTGAATTCAACACGATGTTTTAAATGCAGTCAAACTACCTGTTGTCGTAGGAGACGGTTTTAAATAAGTATTTGAGAAAAAAAATACTAATAAAATAAATAAATCAGACATAATATAGATACTGACGAATAAAAAAAGTTTCTTGCAATATAAGACTAGTCAATATTTTTTTTAAATTACATAATTGTTTTTTTTCGTTTTATCGAATTTTATCTGTTTGTTATAATATTATTATCTTAAAATTCAGTTTTCGTTATTTATAATAATATATGACTCAAGCATTGTAAAATTAATGGTTAATTGATTCTTAAAAAAATATTCCTATTAATGTTAAGTATTATTGATAAATTAATGTGCCTACATTCTTTCAAAACAGCTCTTCAGAGCTTCCTGAACATAGATAACAAGAGACAATCCTCGATCAATTTTCTGAAAACGTATTGTGAGAGTAAACATGACCTATCCGGTACGCATCATTTGCAATAATATTGCATCTTGTAGGTCTATTCTATACACAAGGCGGTTAACGGCGACTATCGACGGTAGTTTATCATATTTATGTATAGAGGTATTATAATTGTTACAATAAGTTAGCCGTCTAAACTGTCAAAACTCGCTATAAAAGTTAACACGGCCAAGAGGGTGGCTGTTCACACAAAGCATTTTTTGACATTATAGACGGTTAACTTATTGTAACAATTAACCGTCTCAATACATACATATGACAAACTACCGTCAATAGCCGCCGATAGCCGCTTTGTGTATAGAATAGACTCATTGATTGGAATCTCGTTTGATTTTTTTTTAAAGAACAGAAATTGGTCGCTATTGTGTACGGTTTAAAGTTATATCAAGCATTGTAGCAGTGTTATCAATGACTCTTTTTTAATTGTTGCGATATTAACAAACGCATAATGCAGTCAGTCTAATTTCACCCATACTGTTTCACTTCACTTCAACGATATTGTTAAATAAGTCGTCTTATTTGATTGTCTAAAAACTATATTACCCCAGCGTTTCCAGCGTTACATTTCCACTTTGTATAGAGTATGTAATGAAAACTATATTATTTCCTACGTGTCTATACCAAGTTCCTACAATACCTCTAACTATTTCTCGTCAAAGAATCCACGACTCAAAGTTATGCAACAATAACAATCCTCCCGCGGGAATTTAAACTGGCATTCAAATAATAATCCTGGCAAAAGCTTTGTTTTATTCGTATGCAATTTACTCATTGGTACCCACATCGTTCTCTCAGAGAACTTTGCGGTCTTATTATTTTAAAGTAGCCACTTAGTATTTCGTTGCAGAGTGCTGCTATTAGCAATTAAAGTGCCAAATGACAAAACTTAACGCATATTATTATATTCCAAGTAAGATAACGAAGATTACCAGCAGTGATTATTGTATTACTTACACCTGCTCGCGATTCCGACTTTGTGATTCAATAAAAAATGTATTTACATGTAAAATGATTAGTGAAGATAACATGAATATCGTATGGTATGATACTATAACTAGTAGGGCTCCCGGCCACTGGTTAATTTTTATTTTATAGAATGAAATTTATGAAAGATCTGTCTAATTATGTTATACTATGTGTTACTGTCAGTATATTAGTGATCAAATATCTATTTTTTAATGTATCAAATTATTCGACCGCAATAATGTATTCTCAGCGACTCATATAACGGTAAACAAGTTTACTGTATAGCTGGATAAGCAGATTGATTGGCGATATGAAATAGGGTATCACAATGGAAAATTAGTCGAATAATCCTTTCCCATAATATCATATTATATTATGACTGTAATAGTAAATAAAATTCACAAGCTACTCGTATTTAAACCGCTGACTCGTTCAATATAAATATGTACGGGAATATAATGTTTATGTATGAGTTTTGACTGTATAAATAACGAATAATGATTAATCAAAATGTCACTCGAATCTAAGTACCTGGCTCGTAACTATCTATCTCAGTAGATAATATGTACTGTCATTGTATTTATACTATTGTACCGATCGTTACGCTGCAAATAAAACTCGCTCCTGCATACATCTTCGACTTCTTCATCATCATCATCATCATCATCCTCAACACCATAACCCGCACACAGCACACCACAGTGGTGATACCCAACACTATTCTGACTAATATGATCCGGTGTTGTCTCTCCCTACGAAGGTATCTGGAAATGTTTTTTTTTACAATCAGTACAGAACATATTTATCATTTTGTTAAACATCTGAAGAATGGTATCTAATATTTAACAAATTGCTTCGATTCAAATTATGTAACTAACGTAACGTTTTAAATCGGGGCATCGAAACACTATTTTTTTCGTTTCGGTTCCGGTTTTCGTTCCGAAAAATTAACAGTTTTTCGGATTTTCCATTTAGCTCCGAGTGATTAATTTTTAAACGGAGTTTCACTGTATTAACGAATGAAATAAAGAATAGTTTAAAAAATATACTTACGTATGGATGGTAGTAAGTGAGCCAATGGCAATTTTATTGTAATTAACCGAAAAACCGATATTTTATTTTCGGTTTGGTTCCGATTTCGTTCCGACAGAAATAACGGTTTTTCCGGCGATCTCATTTTAGTTCAGTGCCGGTTCGAATGCCTCATTAAATATACCTACATTGTTTTTAGAACTCTTCAAATATTGTATGTTGTATGATATATAATTGTATTGTATGATATGTAATATTGTATGATATTTAAAAAAATAGCACGTTGTGTAAGTTGTCAACACCAGTTATCAATTTCTGGTGAACATCATAAGATTTTTTTTTGTCAAGTACTCAGATAATCTTGGGTTGAGTAAATTGTGAATATTTAGTAATCGAATGATATCTCATGACATTTATTTTATAGTGGTATATGCTTATACAATGGAAGATTTACCTTGACTATAGAGTGAATTTATGCTGTCGGTTAAAATAGGTATAAAAAAAACTTATTTTACAAATTGCTATGCCTCAAAATTACCGATGTTACCGGAGGGATTTAAAGCACGAGGATTATCCGCGGCCTAAACTGACGTTGTGACATAAGACTCGCCGAGCCAAAATGGCTGAGTCACACTGTGCCTACATGCGGCTTACTTTATAAACAAACAGCAAAAAATGGCAGCACGCGGTGTTACCTAACCGCAACTTGGACGTAAAGCTCCGAATAAAACATTGGAGTTATCAATTTTTGAAATTATTATAACCTAGTGAATCTATTTTGTAACCGGTATCCAGTGCTTCCTGTAAAGCTCAAATTACATAGGCAGATTCGTACGCCGATCGTCTGTCACGATCGTCCCCGCGATATAGCCAACAGATCGATCGCGCTCCAGTAGTAAGAAAACAAACAATTTCGCATTTTTTTAATCCATGATCGATGGATCCAACCATGGCCCCCACATCCTGAAGCGGGCCCACAGGCCACGATATTTGGCTCCCCCCCCCCCAACCTAAGATTAAGGGCAGTGTAATGTTCAACAACAGGAACTCCAGGGTTCCTTCTAAAATAAAGGGTATTGCGTATATTTTCTAAAAATTTGGCATTTTTAAATAAAGCCAATTAATTTGTTGGCACTCGGTATCATATAATGAAGCGCTGCTCGCGACCCCCTTTCGTGATAGCTAAGTAACATGCGACCCTTCGCCATACCGGATAGTCATTTTTATTAGTCAATGAACATAATAAAAATAATTATAAAATAAAATCTCACCCGTGGAATAGCGCCGCAGGCGACATTTTTGAACTATTAGAGCGAATTTGTAGTGTATGTTTATCTCACTCAAGTGGTTGACCCGCCACGCCGGGCCTCTCCTGAGCCCGGGTCCCTAGGCCAGAGCCCTGTCAGGCCCCCTCCTTGTGGGGGCCATGGATCCAACAGTTTACCAGGGTTCATGGGTGTTCAAAAACAAATTAAAACTACGATGTACCCACGAATAAAATACTAAGTAACATTAATGCATATCAATCATTAATATAGATCAGAGAACTCCAACAGAAAAACTATTTCAAAAACATTTCTATATCAATATTACATAGGGTAAAAACGTTATGGAGCATACATCTATAGACACGTTAATTATATTATTTATGTTTCGCTCTTTCTCTGTATATATATTCTATCTAGTCGTAAATAGAACATATCAATGTAATATTTGACGATTTAAGCGAATTCGATAGTATAGTATATCACAAGTCACGACTATATTTTTAGGTAAAAAGTCGATATCTACAATAAACCAGTATTACGTATACCATTTGGCAGTTTAAAAATCGTAGAGAATGACGGTCATGAAACATTATAATTTCTCTGCGTTAGAAGCTCACATCACCTGAACTTACCTCACTATTATACGCCTAATGCCTAATACGCGTAGCAGATGGCTGTTGTACAAAAAGCGGTAAGGAACATCTGGTGCGGCTTCCGGAGCCGGAACGATGCACGCCGTGACTTTAGCGTTCTTTATAGAACACTTACGCCGCTACGATTAAAAATTATTTTATCGATCAATAAATTTCAATTCGGCCATATTGTCAGGCGTTAAGTAACTATACATAGTTATTATAACAGAAAAAATATAATATCTACGTTTTTTACAACGCTTTTATCGAACCTACATTAAGTACAAAACCGTGGTTCTAGGGTTTGAACCTGTGGCTGGTAAAAACTGGTACAAGTCAGATTACAGGCGCGCAAATTATCATAGCCTACTTTGGCTAAATTCTTAAATTCAAGAATGAAAACCTAACCTAACGTAACAAATAATCCAGTCTATCGGCTATTTTCAAAATTTGTTTGACGCTGGCTTCCTGTAAACCAACAAGAACAAAAAAATATATTTTTTTCAATGCATATTTAATTTCATTCCAACAACGGCCCAATTGACTGGGCTAATTGATGGCTAACAACTGTTCCTCAAAAAAATCTGAATTAAACAACCACCCCCCTGTGGCAGCAGATATGTTCTGATTTAAATCTGAACGTTGTTATTTACTATTTATTTACTAACAAACATAAAAAGAAAATAGTTACATATTTGTAGATTTGTGGTTATAATACGAGTAGGTACTTAGCTAATTTTCTCACATATAAAATATCCGCATACGATTTTTTTAATTTGAGGGTACTCAGACAAATGGGCTTTATGTATGTTACGAAGAGAATGGTTATTTCGAATGTCATCTACAGCATCCAAAAAGTGAGTCAGTTATAATTTTTTCAAGTGATAAATACGTAAACAACATAGCTATTTTGCAAATTGTTCTCCGGTAAGGTTGCAAATTGTTACTTAAATTTCCCTTTGACTTGATATAAACATTTTTTTTAATTTTTATATAACGTGAGAATATCAGATAATATTACCGATGTACGAAAAAATCTTGTTAATTACTTCCTACATAAAGTTAGTACTTAACCTCATCACCATTTTTTACTACTACCAAGTAAAATGTATTGCGTTAAAATGCGAAAAAGGGTGTAACCCGCACAGAACAAATTTTATAGGAGGGGCAAAAAACGTTGTTTGAATGATTTTAGTTTAATATTTTTTTTAAATATGCACAGACATTGTGTGCATGATGATTGATGATTTGGTGTAATATATTTTCGTTCTAATAATAATAAAAGAAGTTATTACAGAAAAATCATTAAAATTGAGGGTAAATGCTTTTTTCCTGAAATTAAAACTTAATTAATCTCAATTAAAATCTGAATTTAGATAATAATTCGGCATTTGCGGCTTACTTCCTTTTTATAGAACGTGTATTTAGTTGTATGTATTGTTAATATCTAATAAAAGCCCTTTTCGAAAAATCGAGGGTTACGCCCTTTTTCCTAAACACAGTCGGTATTATTGTAAAGTATTATTTCCATCCAAATAGCCGGAAACATTTTTCATGTAAGTATTGCAAAATGTTCCATATTATTTTAAGATACCAACACAATATATACACGTATAATTGAATGAATAATGTTTTTTTTTCAAAATTAGGCAGTAACGCTATTTTCATACGTTGTGTTCATTTGTCATCGACTTTAAAATAATGATTTTAAAATTGGAACTAGACAAAATGCCGCCCCTAGGCAGAGCCAAAATGCAGCACTATTTTTTATACTTACAGTATTTTTTATCATCCTTTCATGACTCCAATATTCAAAGAAATGTGTTGCATGGATACATTAGTGGACTCGCACATCAGAACTCGCCGCATGCGTCTTACGACGAATTCGTCGATGTGACGTCATCGTAAACCAAGAAACAAACGTTATCAAATGGAGCTTCGCAGATTGGCTGATGCAACTGCGTCGCGAGACGATCCGCAGATGCAACATGTCGCATTTGCTACAGCCTGCATGTTGTATCTAAAAAAAGTCGACTCCGCGCAAGCGCACAATTGGCGGATCGGTCATTTCTCTACAGACTGTCGCCGCGTTTGGCAGAGCTAGAGCTAGCAGCGCTAAGCAGATGTGCGAGGTTGTGATCATGCAACATTCGCCGGCAGTCTCAGAGGTTTTGATTTATGGCCGTCAGGCACACAAGGCGAGTTGTGATGTGCGAGCCGGCTAACTAACAAAATCTACACCACTAAATTTAATTTAAATGTCATCTCTACTTCAATATACAATATTGCGAGTCCACGGTTTCAGACACATTTAAAAATAACACCGGACGACTTTCAAAACTCGCGAGTTTCAAAAATATTTGAATAAAATAATTAGGTAAGTAATAATTCAAATATAATTCAAAATCCAAAATTCGCAAATCTGCAGGTGTCATTACTGGTCATCAAGGACATGACGTCCAAGGACAACTTAAGTAAACTAGACATGCGAACCCGACAAAAAAATACAGTTCTGTTCAACCTTTTATGTTAATTAATACATTTTGTTTCTAACCAGTGAGCTGATTTTTTTAATGGAAAGATATTTCTGTTATTAAGTTAAGTTTAGGTACCTCTATTTCTACGTATACCTAATGATTCTTCTCGATTTGCCGCCCTTCGAGTAACTGCCGCCCCCAAGCGACCCTCAATCTGCCTACCCCCACGCGACGTCACTGCAGAAGACTCAGGCTTCGTTTTTTGGAATAATGTAAAATTAAATATGCATTTGAATTTCCATAAATATGTCATGGCATTTATACAACCGCGTCGTGTCGTTTGTATGCGTAAGTCGTGCTATCTAATGCGTGACCGAAGGATAGACTTAAGTGAAACTATAAATCACCATTAGCAAACGATATTCCACAATTTTGATGAGGGTGAAGTGTATCTTTCGAATTGCTATTCCGGAAAGTACCCCGGTGCGTAACACCTTCTCGAATTATGGCAGGTATTATGTACCCACGTAGCTCGGGACTTCATAAATAGGAGAGAGAAAAAATCTGATACCTTTTGAGGCAGTTTATATTTTCTAAATTTGCGAAACGTAATTTCACGACATAACCAAATTTCCGACAAGAAAAATACTGCGTTAAATTAGGCATGCGAAAAGTGGAAAATCTTTGTTGCTAAAAACGTGTGGGAAAATCTACTGCTCGGTTGACAGGCCGAGACAATATTACGCAAAATTCTTGTAGGGAGTGTTCCACTAACGAATAGTAAGTACTATTGGATTGAGGTAAACGATTACAACAAACAAAAAATAATAACAATACATACTGCATAGGGATTGTAATATTGTCAATACCGGTTTTTCGGTATTTCTTATTGAATAGAGGTATTAATACCGGTGTTTCTTAAACATTAAAAAAACAGAAGTAGGTGCTTATCAATAGATATAGCTATTAAAATCTTTTTAAAATATTATGTTATAGCAAAAACCTACATACCTACATTTATTATGTTGACATTTAAAAATATATATTGATCATAATTGTAGAGCTAGTGTTTTTTTTACAAATAATTTGAATAGGTATATTGATAGTTTTAACTTAAGCCCTCAAAAGTGCATCAAGTGCAAATAAGTACGGCTACAAGAAAAGCTTCTTAAATTCAACGCTTGTACAGTCATCAATAATTATAGAATAATTGAACATTTTTGTCACAGATGTTTTCTATTTCGAAATAATATGATAATTCATCGCGACAATTACTTACCATATATTTGAAGAAATTTGTTTTATTTTTTTTCACCCTGTTGGATTCACTCAATATATTTGCATTTTAGCAGCACATAACGTATAATTCATTTTCAAAAACGAGTGTGCTTTCTTAATACCGAAAATTCCGGTATTTTTTATTTTTAAAACCGGTATTTCGGTATTTATCAGTGGCGAAGGGTGGAGGTAGACTGTTAAGATCCGCCATAAATAGTGCACATTAAACTTTTTCAGACATACATATTTGTTTTCATTGAAATAAGACTACAATTTACAGAAAATGTTGGTTAGTTTTGAAAATTCAATTAAACCCTGAGAAACCAAGTCACAATAGATAATAGTCAAAAAATATGTGTCTATCTATAAAATATCTAAAATTATGCAATCAAATCATACATAACTTTGAATATTCAATAGATAAAATAATATTTTTTATTTATTTTAGTTTGGTTTAGGCAGGGCTTAATGAAATAAAAAAATAAACCAACAAAATGTGTAATATGTATTTTTAATCCAACGAAAACAAATAACTATGAATGAAAAAGTGTGCACAATTTTGTCGTATCGCCCAAATTAGACCAAAACTATTATGGTTTCGTTTAGGCAGGGTTTAATTGATTTTTAAAAACTAACTAACACGATCTGTAAATTGTAGTCTTAGTTCAATGAAAACAAATACATATGACTAACAAAGTTTAGTGTGAACTATTTATAGCGAATCTTAACAGCCTACCTCCACCCTTCGCCACTGGTATTTATAAATACTGGAATACTGGTATTGCAATCCCTAATACTGCAGTACATTATTATATTAACGCCAAGTACTTACTTGATATTCATCGATTTCAGAATAAACTGAATGTGTCGATTTCACTTTAATCATTATTTTTTAATTAAAACTGATTTTGTTTTACTTCTAGATAGTGTGGCGCTACCGAGCTATTTTCTTACACTTACATATCACTATAAGTTATGATTAAAGATTTATTAATTTCATCATAATTAAAAGGCAAAGGTTACTTTTGGCATGTGTCGCATGTAGTTAATATCTTCACTTACGGATGGAATAATAAAATAATGAATGCGGTCAATTCTTCACAATATCTACGCTGCAATAGTTGAAATAAATATTGACTACGAATAAATTTGTAGAATATTTTTAAAATACTGTTAAGTAACTGTGACTACATTATTGATAATTTTGTTTTAATTTAATTCTAATGGATTTAAGTTTTGTTCTATTCTATTTGAGTCATTTTTTTCTACGCGGGTTTCGCCTTTCGGCATCTTCAGGCACTGTGTACACTCACCAAAAGACAACTAATCTTATCAATAATAATTACACTCGATAAGCATATAATAAATCGTCAAAACCTAATAATAGATCATTAGTGATTATAAACAATATAAATATTACAATCAAGAGGTGTAAAATCATCCATTCTGGGAACAATGTAACGTAATTACCTTTTGGTGAGTGTACACAGTGCTTGAAGATGCCGAAAGGCGAACCCCGGGTCGCAAAAAACGACTCAAATGGAATGGTACAGAACTAAAATCCGTTAGAATTTCGATTAAAATTCAATCAAATACCTTAGGTCAATAATTAATATTATTTTAAATTAATCAAAACAAATTACTCTGAATGACTGACCTCATCTAAATACATTTAAAGCGAATTGTACAGAATGTTTTATCAATAAGTCAATGGGTAGCTATTTCGGTTGTAACACCATTATCAAGGCTGGAGTCTCTCAGTCTATTAGTGCTACAACCGAAATAGCTATGAACTTTAAAAAAACGGTAGAATTTAATATAATTTATATTAAGATTTTTTGTAAAATTAAATTCTCCTAAGTAAATACTGACTCAATTGATACATTAACAGTGATTTTTACAGAGAATAGTGCATATACTATTATATTTAGTTTCCATGCGTTTATGAATATTTATAATAAAATATGTATTTTTGTTTTAATGACAATGTCCTTCCAAACGGACGGTACCGGTCCTGATGAATATTAACATATTATTATGTGGATAATGTAAATAAAAACTATATATATTTTTTAAAAAATCATTAAAATAATTGCAATGTCTTCTTGTATTGTACACAACATTGTGCCAGAAAATATGGCGTGTATCTGGATAGAGCATAACGTAATTTTTGTATACAACAAAGTTTCCATTTAGGAAGGAGTCTTTGTATTGCAGAGCCGCAAAACCATCCATGCGTGTAACCTCTTCTACACACTTTCCCGTGAAAATCGCGCATTTATGTTGTGATAAATATAATATTTAAACGAAAATGAGAGAAACGAAAGAACTTCCAGAATACCTGTTTAACGCGCGGGATGAAGTTTATCTCTTTAAATATTGTTATGAATTTAATAGGCCGAGGAGTATATTTTAACTGGCAATCTTATCTGGCGCAAAAATTAAATTAAAACTAATTTTAGACGCGAGTTTCTCAACACAATCTTCAAAACCCTATAAACATAGGCACGTGTTCAAAAATCAAAGAAAAGTGAACTCACATATTTAACTAACGGGGTGAGTGCTATTTTCATGTATCTTAAATCAATCTGCTTATAGGTACATCATGTGAATTAATTCTAATTTGACGATAATAAAGTTGTTTAAAATTTTGCAAAGGAACTAACTTTGACATTAAATCAAGGTAAATAGGTATGTCTCTGAAAATTTTCAAAATTATGCGTTATATCCAAAGGTAAAGTTTAAATTTAAAGCATAAAGGAAAATCCGTCCAATCATTATCGGCGCGCAGTGCCAATGCACTTCAGTCCTACCTACGAGTACCAACCAAAATTTTAAGCTCAAAATTTCATACAATGTACAGTAACACAATATATAATATCAAATCCATTATATAGTAGATATTATGATCATATAACCGTCAAATAGGAAAAAAATTATGAGTAAAGTTTCGCTCCAAATAGATACTACCTCGTAGAAACCTATCGAAGGTAAAGGTAATACCCGCTGGAAAAACAAAGATATATTACAGAAAATGTGCAGGTGAAAAAATAGGAATATATTAAAATATATTATTTAGGCGTACTTACATACGTATATTATATGTATTATGGTAAAATAACATTTTTCTTAGAATATGCATATCCTATATAAAAATCAAAATGTTGTAAATTCGATACTTTCTTATTTTTTTATGTCTATCCAAATAGTATTGAGACTAAATCGACAATATTAAAACATCGAATAATTCTTCGAATGTTCCGTAAAAAAACAAAATATCTAATTTGAATTGTAAATTGCTCCAAAGCAAAAGGCGCAGGCGGGGTCTATCCCATAAGCGGAAGTTAAAAGGTACAATTTCTATTCGCGAGATCTGGAAAATGGCCAGTTCTCCCGCCAAAAATTAACATATCAAACACCTTCTGTAGGCGTTTAAAAGAAACATTCCGAAAACGAAAAAGTATGTTTTATTTTGTGTTACCGAAGAAAACATAAATCATTAAAGTTTTAAGTAGGTAACATATTTTCACGAAAATTGTAATAATCTATGCTAGATTCTAATGTCGTAGGTACCTAAATACCACTAGGTATATTAGGTATATTAGAATGACATGAGGCATTTTGATCTATGAAGCGCCTAGTTTCAAAATCCCCTAAAACCTCAAAATAATGATATATAGAGAGGCCATATATTTTTAAGCAAAATGAAGCCGCGTTTCTAGCGTATAACGCACAGTAGAACAACGATTTTATTATTATCAACTTAACTATGAAACGTTATACCATCGTGTTGCTTCTCAGTATGAACACCAAATTTAAACACAACATAGTTAACCATATTATGTTATATTAAAATAACTAAAAATCATTACCATTAACTTTATATTTAACACAGAAACAATAAATTTCAGCAAAACGTCCACGCTGTTTTCAGATGCATGTAATCAGCAAAATCAATTTTTTTCCGGCGACGTTTTCATATTTTGAAAATTCAGCCGAAGGAATTCTATCTTACGCTAACGCATAGAGCGGAGATATAAACCTGCTGAATGCTTACTCACTCGCACTTATGGTTAATTTTTGTTCAGGCCTTGCCTAAAACGGTTTTTAAATTTTTTTGAGTTAGATGGATATTTTTGTTACCTATATGATGGCCAAAGATTGAACTTTAAAAAACGCCAAAAACCGTCAATACGCATCATCAAACATTAAGGTAAATTTCAAAACGCGCTAAAATGGTTGGGTGTGATTTTCAAATATCCCTAAAATGGAAAGCCAAAACACTCTTAAGAATGTAACGAATTAAAAAAACTTTTGATTTGAAATTATATTGTATTAAATTATATTATTTCAACTTAACACTAG
The DNA here is from genome assembly GCF_057557595.1 of Rhyacophila brunnea. Lineage (NCBI taxonomy): Eukaryota > Metazoa > Arthropoda > Insecta > Trichoptera > Rhyacophilidae > Rhyacophila > Rhyacophila brunnea. The sequence goes on from NW_028233350.1 coordinate 30,558,940, forward strand.
TATGACAGAAGAGTTTTGATAACAAATTAATTTTTTCCAGCATTTGCTGGAATTGTTCAACAATGTCGTTTCAGAAGGAATTGGGCCCATCGGGCTGTCCGACAAGGTTGGCACAAAGGCCAATTTTGTTGCATTTAAAAAAATGCGGCGTTTCATTACGAAAGTAAAGATCTCTTTACACAGTTTTGTAAGACCGTATTGTTTTAGTGTTGTTTTTTGATAGTGCACTGTGCTTCTCTCACACATGGGATGGGTACTATCTGAAACATTCCATAGCGTAAAAAACTACTTAAGGTTAAATACATTAAATGACCTTACTTGTAGAGATCAGCAGTCATGTCTTGTAATAATTAGTTGTCTATGTTAAAGCAGCAGAGTTTTTACCTGAAAAAAAAGAAAAAAGTACATTAATATGCATACTTATAATTTAATTATTACAATATAGTAACTAAAAACCAAGTTAAGCAACAATCTATCACATTATTTCAGTAAAAAAAAAATAATAGACATATTGAACGAGACAACATTGAAAATGTATTGACATTTGCATTAGACATTGTATTTGTAGAGGCTTTCCATAAAAGATTACAATATAAGCATTGTATTTGCATTTTTATTGCATTTTTTAAATCACTTCTTCATGAAAATGAATAATATCCATAAGATTCTAACCTATTAGAATAATCATACCTTCATATGTACAAGTATGTTATTCATTTGTTCTGCTAATCCATCCATTACCTCTCATTTGATAGTATGTAGCAGAATACCCTACGTATAGGGATTGCATTACCGAATAAATGTATCAATACCGGTATTCGTCAAAACATATCCCTTATAGAAAAAAAATCCTATCAATAAATATATAAAACATTATTGTATAGCAACCTAAAGTACAATTATTATGTTGACCTTTGTAATTGTAAATATTTTAGAACTGCTAATTTTTACAAATACATATTACTATATGTACAGGAAAATCTCTCTCAAATTCAACGTTTGTTGGATGTACTATCAACGATGGATCAGTAGTTATAGTAGGTATAATTGGAAATATTTACCACGAATGTTTTCTTTTTCGAAATATGTTAAGAGCGTACACAAGTGAAACGGCAAATAATTTTCAACAGAATGTGGAACGAAATTTCGCAGTACTCGCCAATCGGAGACTAACAATCGATGTGTGAGCACGTTAATTTGTTTTGTGATGGCGTCTGAGGAATATATTCTTAAATCGTGTAAAGATGACTAAAAAACGTTCCGCATGTACTTAAAACAGAAAACATGTCAATGAATATACTATTATTATTACGAATATAATAATAAACATAACATTAAAAGGACGCATGTTGAATTTTTATTACAAATTATATTTCGTTCGGGTCGCGTCATTTGCACAATCCGCGCATCGTCTAGTCACGACCTTTTTAGACCATGCCTCAGCTGCTGAGGTATAGCCTTAATTCATCGCGACAATTCTATAAGTATATTTGATGGGGTTTTGTTTGAATATTATTTAACATTCGTTGGTTTCAGTCAATAAATTTGCTTTTTGGTAGCGTAAATTTAATATACAATAAGTAGGTATTGAAAAAGTATTATTAAATTCATTTTCGAAAAACATAAACGTGTATAAACGTGTATAAACATAACCGGAAATAATTGAATAGCGGTATTGCAATCCCTACCCATGTATAAGTCAAGCGTTTCTGCTACGAATTTAAATATTCAATTTCTTTTAGTTTATAACACAATTATATAAGATAGTAAAATCAAGTGATGACAAGCTAAGGCATACTTTATGATCTGTATCAATAATTTCCAAAATGAGTGTTGTGTTTGTGCTGCAGACGTGCATCGTATTAGTTTTGTTTATTCCCAACACTCCCCCCACCCCAATCTAAGTTTAAGCAATTAACAAAATATTAGGTAAATAAATAAAATCAACATTGGCAAATTATTAATTCCACTAAAACACGAATTTAAATATTCAATTTCTTTTAGTTTATAGTTGTTATATAGGATTTTACACAATTATATAAGATAGTAAAATCAAGTGATGACAAGCTAAGGCATACTTTATGATCTGTATCAATAATTTCCAAAATTAGTGTTGTGTTTGTGCTGCAGACGTGCATCGTATTAGTTTTGTTTATTCCTAACACTCCCCCCACCCCAATCTAAGTTTAAGCAATTAACAAAATATTAGGTAAATAAATAAAATCAACATTGGCAAATTATTAATTCCACGTAAGTATTTATACAGATTTTTTATAGGCATCTGTTTGTTATTGTAACTGCCTAATCATATAAATGACGAAACAATTTTTGACTGCGGCTATAATGGATAAAATTCGTCACGCCGGAAAAAAGTAATGAAATATCTGGGGCGCCTGAAAGTGTAATACCTGTACATTTTGATAGGACGTTTTTCGTCTTGTTATATTCCGGAAAAAAAAATGTATTCAATCAGTGGAACTTACAGGTAATCATAAAAACTGGGGGAGCGATAAAAAGAAACATCAAAATTTTAAGTACCCCTTTCAAAGCAACCTCAGAATGCCCGATTAGAAAAGAGTTTTACGGCGCAAACTTTCTTCGAATAACTAAAATGCCCTTAATTTTTTTTATCTCTAAGGTTTATTACGTTTCTTTAATATTACGGCCCTAGAATGTTAAATGACGCTTAAATCCACAAAAAATAAGTAAAATTTTAGACGTATATTTTGCGCAAATCGGAGAAATGGTTACACAAGTGTTATCAGACCATCTCACAAAAGTAGGCCTACACTTTGTAAAATATTACACTTCCAACAGTTTCAACGTCATATATTATTATCATAGTATATGAATGTAGCACTTCCCTGGGGTTTCTTTATAATTCACACGGTTTAATCCAAGCAAAGCCTCAAAATTAAGGTCTTCGATCAATGTGTGCTCCCCATGATGACATACAAATCGGGCTGGTACACAAGTATGACACAACAACCAATGGATCGAATAAAGTTAAATAACAATTCAGTGAAAGATAAAATCTGAAATGAAGATATATTATGTAGGCAAATAAAACGGACAGAAACGTCCATCGCATCAAGGACAAGCCTTGTTAAGTGATAGCGGGCAGTCACGTCAATCTTAGTTTATTATGCTTAGTCTTATCAATAAATATAGCTATTAAAATCTGTTTAAAATATTATTTTATAGAAAAAAACTACATACCTACATTTATTATATTGACATTTAAAAACATGGATTGATCATAATTGTATAACTAGTGATTTTTTTACAAATAATTTGAATATATTGATAATTTGAACTAAAGCCCTCAAAAGTTCATCAAGTGCAGATAAGTCCGGCTGCAGGTAAAGCTTCTTAAATTCAACGCTTGTACAATCAATAACAAAATTATAGAATAATCGAACATTTTTGTCACGGATGTTTTCTATTTCGAAATAATATTATGATAATTCATCCCGACAATATATAAACATATTTGATGAAATTTGTTTTATTATTTTTTCACCTCTGTTGGATTCACTCAGTATATTTGCATTTTAGCAGCACATAACATATAATTCATTTTCAAAAACGTAAACGAGTGTGCTTTCTTAATACCGAAAATTCCGGTATTTTGGATTTTTAAAACCGGTATTTCGGTATTGATAATTACTGTAATACCGGTTTTGAAATACCGGTATTGCAATCCCTAGAAGTGATGACTAGGGGAAGACAAAATCTAGAATAGAGGCCACGATGGAACCATTGAAGACGGAAAAATTAAAGTGCTTCACGGTTAAAGTTAGCGAAAATTGTTAAAGAAGATACAACCCACATGATATAATTATTTAACTAAGGTTCCACAACAAGTATTTGAATATACGTGAGTATTTTAGAGTCTATTGAGGCTTTAGTAATTCTAAAATAATATAGACCTTTTCAGTAACATACAAAACGTCCTTTATCTAGTAATTGCCCACACTAATGATATATAATAGAGCATATCCTCTGTAAAGGACTCGAATACATACATTGCCCAGATTCGATTCAAATGAAAATCAAATTATCCTCGCCATAGTTCTTAGTTCTTACCACTGGCTTATAATGTTAAGGCTCTTTGGGACGATAATTCGATTTTCGGCTAATGTAAGTTTTGGCCTTGTGGATTTTTTTTGGAAATACGTAATATTAAAGCGATGTAAATGTGTTACAGTGTACAAATAAACCACTACACACACATTCTTTTTTTTTAGTTTCAAAGAGAACCCTTCAAAAATATTCCAAATATGAGTTAGATTTAGAGTTTAGAATAGTTCTGCATTCATTTGTCAAGCTCTCGCTAGAAATAACACACGCTATAAATAATATGCGTATGGTACGTTGTTATGTTCTCTCAATTCTTTTCTATGGTATGGAAGTATGGGCGCTAAACCAAGAGATGTCACGGAGACTTGAAGCTTTCGAGATGTCGCTGTATAGACGCATCCTCAAAATTCCTTGGACTGACCGGATGACAAATGTTGAAGTTCTCAATCGAATAGGGAAGGACCAAGAAGTTCTACGTAGTATCAAAACCAGGAAACTACAGTACCTCGGCCACATTATGAGAGGACAAAAGTACACCATTCCCCAACTTGTCATTCAAGGAAAGATCAATGGTAAGCGTAGCAGAGGACGGCGCCGCATTTCGTGTCTTAAGAACATCCGTGATTGGTACGAGTGCAGCTCCACTGAACTGTTCCGGGTAACAGACGACAAAGATAAGATCGCCTTGATGGTGGCCGACCTCCGCTAGGAGATGGCACAACAAGAAGAAGTATAAATAATATACTAAGTGCACAAAAAATACTCTAAATTGTTTTAGGATATTTTTATATACTGGTTTAACATATTTTCGTTTCTCTAAACTAAACTAAGCCTTACGCTTAGAGTCTAAAGTTTAGCGTTGGTTACTCTCTTCGTCGCACCCTCTTTTAGCAATGTATGCTCACCAAGAGGAGTATGTGGACACCTCCCACAATCTCTGTGTACCGGTAACTTTATGTAGAATGTAGGTAGACGGTATCTAGCATTCGTCCCGGATTCCAGAATCCGGTTGTGCTGATTAAAAGGCAAGACATATAAGTCTTTTGAGGCATCCATACCACCTAGACGAGTCGGGTTCAACGCGCCCCATCTTCAGATTACATTCGAAGAGAGAGTATATAGTGATTAATCTATTTTTATCTTAAATTAGACACCAATGATTATATTTCACAAGAAATTACCACGGTGTTTACCATTAACACTGATTGAGTTTAGAACCATTAACTGAATACGTATCAGTGGCTGTTGACGGAAATGAATAAAAACACGTTTTATTGTAATTATACTGAGTTCCTATATTATGACACGTAAATACAAAAGTTCGAAATAATCTAATAAATCGTGGAATATTATTTAAAGTGAGCACTAACTTCTCTATTTATTCGCCCAATTGAATCGCTTTATAATTCGCTTTTCCGGTGATGCCTACGAAATTTCAACAACTTGTTCCCTAATATAATTCCATTCAAACTTGACCTATTAAATTAAATTCAATTGGATTTGTAGAAACAAGGGGGATAAATAGCACAACAGGAACTTTCGAGTTGTTTTCAATCTAATACGTTGAGACTATATAGTGATTTCAAAAGCGTAATTTCAACACGCACATTCAGTACATTTAACTTATAATAGCGACTGAAAGGGGTCTTAAATTATGGTGACCCTTTCCTAAAATAACAATTACTTAAACTATTTCTTCTTAAAAACTGTCTGCCTCACTACTGAAGATCGTGAACGCCACTGAATAGAAGAGCTCCTATTACTTCGACGTTCCCCCGCCATTATTTCATAGATTCAGCAACTCTGCCTATTACTATAGAGAAGACACTGTACCAGCCAAAAAGCTCCTCTTAAATTTAATATATCTGAAACGAAAATAAGCCGGCTCACACATCTACACTCGTCTCGTCTGCAACATGTCGAATACATCGATGTAACGTCATCATTATTCACAAAAGACACGTTAACAAATGGAGCTCCGCACATTGGTGGAATGCGATATTTTAGTTTGAAAAAAAAAAAGTGTTGGTTGCAACAAATTTCATACGAGTGCAACCTGAAAGTCACTCGGCGTCTGAGTAGTTGTTACGCCTCCGCACCAATGACATTAATATGGATGAAGCATCTGGAAAAAATGACACTTTTTTGTCGGGTCTGCCGAATGGCATAATCTGTTCTAACGCCATTACAATAAAGGTGATATTGCTATAAATTCTCGATGCTTTTTGTCGGGTGCCGAATGGTTCGGTTCAAACGGGTTTGCTCAAATAAATATTGACAGTAGAAACACTGTTCTAACGCCATTACAATAAATGTGATATTGCTATAAATTCCCGATGCGTGATATCGCATAATAGAAATTGCGTGACGTCTACCTATACATGTGCGAATGTCGCTATGCGCGAATTTACTTGATAGCTTCTGTATTGAGTGCGTTGTCCATTAATAATGTCATTGCTCCGCACACGCTACGAGTCGGCTATTTCCTATTCAAGCGATGAAGCGCGCCGGTCGCTGCATCCATACATATCCACGTTTCCAGAGGTTACGCGCGATTGTCGCTAGGCGCCTGTGTGCGCGGTCGAATACGCAAGGGTTGATTTATAGCTGTGTCGCAGATGAGACGAGTTTAGATGTGCGAGGAGGCTCAGGGACAGAATACCAAGACAGCAGTGGTTGGAAATATTTAGAAAAAGCAACAACATACTGGGGAGCTAGAGGAAGATTAGGGCCGACAAAGGGAGAAGTTTGCTGGATTGTTAAACGGGTGACTTTTTTGGAGGCCGCTAAGACCCACGGCAGGTTGTGGCGTTGAAGATGATGATAATTATTACCTTGAGCGGATCTATCAAACACAGTTCAATCGAGGAATGAATACTCAATATCATACAACGATACCTATAATACATTTTATATCCTTTTTTTATCGCGCCATGGTGTAAATTCGAATTCGCAATTTGCGCAAAAAATACATGCGCGCCTGGCGCTTTGTACAGAAATTGTTTTAGTACTATTTGCAAAGCATTTTACGAAATCATATTTCCCCACTTTACGCCCATACAAAATTTAGCCGTGCACAATGTACATATTACAGTGCCGCAGCTTCATCGTGCACAATGGAAACCGCACACAGAGGCGGTCACATCAAGCGGCGGCCGGCCGTTTTATACATTTCTTATTCTACATGCATATTTATATATTTTAATTAAAACTGTCGACGCTTTTATCATTCGTTTACATATTTACCTAAGTATTAATCATTTTTCTGCTAATTATCGGCGGATGCAAAGAGTTTAGGATACAACAAGATAAAGCCTAATAAATTTTAATATTACAGAATTGAATGCCATTCTACAATATTTTTAATGTGGTTTAATAATATTGATGGCTACAGGTAAATAATATGTTGTATTTTGGCGCAAAAAATACGGCGCCCTTTTTAGCAGTTATTTTAATGGTTATAACTAGTCCATGGGTATAACTGCGTTATGATTTTTTTTGTTCACTACCTACTGAATACGCAACATTCAAGAATTGTTATTAACTTACTTTATTATCGAAAATATATAATTTATCTATGTTTTTACTTAATGTCAAAGACAAATAATTACAAGATAGAAAGAACTTTTTATTTACAACGTTTTTAAATTCTGTTGAACCATATAAAATTGACTTGACTAGCTTAAACGATCAAAAAAATTTGTACTTGACATGTCATATTGATTTCCATAGTAACGCACGTATATATTAATAATTTAGATGCTAGGACCCCAGAGCCCTAGGAACCGATAATGGTGTCGAAATAACTTTTCATATAAAACAGAATTAACTGAAAATGAATTCAATTCTGCTTAAAGATGGCTAAACGTATTTAAAAATGCATTGGCATCGTGTTCTGATATATTCTAAGTTTCAAATGTCTACCAAGTCGGGAAGTTAGTTAAAAATCGATTGCAAGATTTGTACCGGACAAAGAACCACCGGACAAATAAGAATACGAACTAAGAAAAACGTTGTAAAATAATTTACAGTATGAAACTAAAAGCGACAAAATATGTATCGATTAATGCAAGATAAAAACACAAGAAGGTGTTTTTTGGTCCAATTATGGTGGCGCCTCGCCAACATCTCACAAATATTGCCGCCATCCAGGCACTGTATTACTAGGTACACCAATAAATACATGACAGGCAGTTATCTTCAGACCATCAAAGCGTCAAGACTTGAACCAGTCTGACCTTAGCGTCATCAAAGAAGTAATTCAGTTAAGCTTCGCCCAATGCCGTAATTCATATACAATCATAAATCACCCACCCATCCGTCACAAGTACATACAGTGAGAGTGATCGTACTAATAGTGTGAGTGCGGGGAAACGGAACGAATCCAGCGCGCCCGCCTTATCAACATTAAAGATTATTGCCTGGATTGAATCCCTGAATAACTCCCCCAAGCATCAAAATCTTTCCCTTCCTACAGTCCACAAAAAGCGCCGCCAGGTGTGTGAAATTAAAATAATGATAAAAAAACAAGAACAATTAACGAAACTTAATATTGACTTAATTTCGGTTGCGTCTCATAAACAGTCAAAGAGTCCATTTCCAGATGGTTAGAGCATGGACCGATTTCTAGTTTTTATGAGGATGAAGAAGAACCACAAGATGGAGAAACTAAATTAAGGGTAGGTACCGCTGAATGCCAAGATCGACAAAGCAGAGCCTTGGAGAAGGTTGCTGCCCGATGACAAAAGCACCGAAAATCACAAGCGCCACGATCCGCAGTAATAAGGCCCCGACCGAAAAAGACATCTAGATCGCGGTGACATATTTGGTTAAATACCCCCTATCGGCGGCCCTGCATCGCAAGTCATAAAACTTGAAAAAAATGGTCTCGAGTATATCCTAGTCATAAAATTTTTATCGCGCGACGTTTTTGCCTGCCAAGTTTTTTCCCAGGCAGTCTGAAGTTTGTGAAATTTATATGAAAAAGGCTAAGGCGATTTTCGCGATAGAATCAACGGGGGAAAGTGAAAAACTTCGATGGGCAGGCTTTAAGCTCCGTTAAAAACTCAAGGCGGGAAAACAAAAAACGTTCATGTTGACGTCCCGGAAAAAAATAAACATGAAAAATGTACAAGTCAAATATAACAATAAAGCTCATCAGAAACTTATTATTTCGCTTAAAATGATCGTGATTTCAGTATTTTTAAAATTACTTTCTATTAAAAAAAGTAATCGAATTTAACCAAAGAAAACCAATAATGTATTCCTATAAGGATGGCAAGAAATAAAATGGAAATCAACGTTCACTGAGTTTTCCTAGTAGATATTTTAGGTAGTGAACAGCGTTGCCAATTTAGCATTTTTATTGCCAGATCTAGCATTTTTCGGCACATAGCTTATGGCATTTTTACTATCATTTTTAATGCCTCCAACAGCTTTGACAACAGAACAACATAAATGTGCTGAAAATACGCTAGATATTTAGTTTATTTATTTCCACGCGCATCAAATTTATGCCTATCAGATACCTACTAAATGCAGGTAGGTCGATACCCATTTGGTTCTTAGGTATGTGACATTAGTTTGACTATTATCGGAATGGCATGAAAAGAAACTTGAACACCGTTGACACAATATAGGTATTTTAAATAGGCACGCTAGATGTGTAGTTTATTTATTTTCACGCGCATCAAATTTATGACTAGCATATACTTACCCACTTAATGAAGGTGGGTTGATACCCATTCTGTGGTTAAGTAATATGTGGCATATTGAAAACGAAACTTGAACGCCGTTGACACAATATAGGCATTTGTTGTCAATTTTTAAATATATTTCTGATAAAATGTGTGGTTTCAATTTTTACACTTTTTTCGATACGCGAAAGGAAAGATGTTGACTCCGTTTTTGGTAGAATAAGTAAATTACCTTGCAATTTTATTTTCACAAAATCTAACGTTTTTCCTGCCAAATAGCTTCTTTTCGTACCCCGTCTGGCATGTTTTTGTCAACGACAGTTGGCAACACTGGTAGTGAATTAAATAAATACTTCTTGTTATTTATGATCCAGGTTTCGCGTATTATTAATAATTTATTTATATAATAATATTATGTATTTTGTTTAAAATTGGTTTTTAATTGATGTTATTACTTTGCATATTACAATATAAACGAACAACCTCTACGCAACTTCAACTCTCTTGAAATAGCAATTTAGTTGCAAATAACTCGCTCGTATGTAATCGTTATAGAAATGAAACTTGTCATAGAAAACAATATGCAGAATACACATAGGTATACGGAATAATATAAAATATAATTAAACAATGCGTTACAAGAGGACAAAATAAACGAATTGCTGTAAACGTATGTTTGCATGTTATATTGTACTCGACAATAAGTACAAATCTGCATTGCAGTAACAATGTAACCAAAACCATACATGCATCACAATAGATGGTATACTAAACAGCTGTTTGCGGTTATTTAACAATTTGCATTTTGTATTATTTATTAAAACAATACACACATACGTACGTAAGTATATGACGGCATACGTAATGTACACCTATGCATCATAAATAAAATATCGTCCTCAGTAATATCTACAATTATCATTTGAAATATTATATTTTATTACATACAGGCATAACCTGAAAATGAACATAATATTGAAGAGTTATGTAGACATAATTAGCAAATGATTTTGATAGGCGTAAAAGTTTTAGAAAAAAATACATAGTTTTTAAAAACCTATTATATAGACCAAGTGGGACTCGAGCATCACATATTATACTGCCCGAGTGAGTGCGTTCTTCTCGTATCGGCCTGCCCAGGGAATACAGAATTAGTGGGAACTGAAATACCTAACGGGATAAATATGGAAAGAATATGGGATTAACTTAAACACGTGTCAATAATACGTCATTCTAAGCTTGTCGTTCGTCTGACAACTACTGCTCTCGGTTTATGCACTGACGCTCATTCAATATTGGTGTTTGAAGGTTTCGTTTCATTTTGGTAGGACACTCACACATTCAAAACCTTGCTGGATTTGGGGTCTATCTATTATGGCCTATCTGGATAATATGTATTTCATTAATCTTTTCTATAATTCGTGCGAATTGAATTTATTATTATGCCATCCTATATGTATGTTTCAAACTTATATATTTTCAATAAGAATTGATCATACTTTAAAAAAATCAGATACCTACTTCATAAGATCAAAACACATTTTCAAAAAATATATTAAGCCATTCTCTAATGGAATTATTAGGCCAAATTAGGTTTTCAAATGTAAATGAAGACTATTTTGTCGGTCATTGTATTAGCACGGTCTTAGCATTAAGGATAATCATGAGCAATATTTATTAAATTAGGATAATTTTGAGCATTAGACCAACCCACATTTAATCAAATTTCATGATCATTGCATTATGACCTGTTTACAAAATTTCAAGTCAGATGGAAAACGGAAATTGAGTGAAAAGGTACCATTTTCATTTTTTTACTGGTATTTTTCATGACATATTTTGTATTTATTGAAAAGGCAGTAAAATTGTAATTTTATTCTCAAATTTACAATCTAAATAGTTAGAATAATATTACAAGGAAAAGCCACATTACTACTAAAATTGTTGAATGCGGTTTCAATTTTAAAAAGGAAATCGTATAGAGAGCTTACAAATTATTTTCACGTCGCTCGCTCTGTTTTGTATATAAGCTCCTTATGAATAGGTACACTACTTATATCATGTAAGTTAAAGGTAAGTATATTATATGAACATAATATGATTTTGAAACCTATTTCTAAAGCTCTTTACTTAATTCAAGAGAACTCTAACAATGCGGTTTTAGTGGTGAACTTAAAACTGAGTAAACACTATATAAATATGGTATAAAGGTATGTATGTATGTAAAATAAATCTATCAAACCACAAAACGTAATGGGTCGTGCGCTTCGATTTAAAATACGTTATATTTATTCATATAGACATAGACTAATATAGACGACAATTCGTGCCTTGTATTTTAAAAAAGCTGTGCGGGCCAGGAATGAACCATTCTCTGAATGTGCATAAGATAAGAATAAGAAAAAATAATATAAAAACAAATAATCTTGAAAAACCTCATCATCAAACCTCTCATTTTTTTTTAAATCCAAATTTTTTCGGACTTTTTCTACAGTGAGACCCTTTCTTTCGCAACATGACGCTGCAAATTGACAACAATAACAATAACCAAGTTTTCGTACGCAAAATATTAAGACTAAAAAGTACAAAAGCGTAAACATACACGAGGCAAGGCGTACCAATGAAAAATATAACTATAATCAAGACAAAAAGTAAAAAAAAACCCGGTGTCACGTATCACGGCCGATCGACTTTCACACGAGGAGGAGTATTGGAAAATTCTAGACCCAAGCTATTTTTCACTCGCTCGCCGCAACTTGATCAGCTTTACTCTCGGCGTGAATTTTCTAGGGTCAGTTACAAAATTAAAAAAAAAAAAAATCGCATCCATCCACTATAATCCCCAATGACAAATAATAGCAATTAAATCCACATGGTTTATTATACACCCTAATGAATGACAATCGTGATCACTCTAAGATACTGTAGAATACTGAATCAGCCTCTAGCCCCGTGTTGGATATTTGGAATTGGAATGGAATTGGAATATTGGAATTCTAGCCCCGTGGTGGATACTGAGTTTCCCAGTAATTTCTTTCATCCGATCACTACAACTTATTTGCATTCCCCCTCCACACCTTGAATGCCAACAATTCAGTGTCTCAAAAATGGGCCTGAGCTTATTAATTTATAAGGCAATGAAACAATCTAAATATAATATTGTATCCTAAGTATTCACAACTAAATATTTGTATCAGTAGTAAATGATAGAATAATCAATAAGATAGTTTAGAAGTGAGGTTGTATTAATATTCATTCATATGTTCTTAAAACATATCATTGAATTGTATACGTAATACTTGGTTGGGCCAATTATGGTCGCTTTTCCCACCTACCTTAAATCCCCAGATATTTTCGCAAGACCTGGCGATCAGCAGTTACGGGTCATGATTCGACCGTGATCGGGAGTTACAGTCAGTTACTTCAAGACAGCAGACGTCCCTAGGCTTGTTAAAGCTAAGCCGTCGTTAACCACAGAGTGACTCATCAAAACGCACCTGTTCGACCTTCATCGTTGCGCTAAATCTGATATGGTTTGAATGAACATCGCGCCTATCATCCATCCTGCACTTGCCATTATCATGTACCCCCCCCCCCCCCCACCTCCTAGATCCGTAATCCACAGACATCTTCAAATTACAGTCCATTCCAAAAAGCGCAACAAATACCTAAAAAAATGTCTATATAACGTCATTAATAGTAAATAAGGAGATGAGGAGAAGGGTGAATATTATAAAGACTTCCTAATGTTCAATGACTTCAAAATGGACGGACGGTGGTATTTTTTTTTAAACATAAAAACGTTTCGCCCATTTCAAATTGTCATATTTATGGTATAAAACTTCGCTTGATCATCGAATTATGACGTTATGTGTTTCAAACATGTGCGATTTACAAACATACATTATTTGTAAATACGATATGTATAGGACTCACTAGGGCATGCATGTATTGTGTGGTGCGTAAAATCTGCCGATATGTTTACGAGGTGTTCCGATGCTCGTGAAAAATAGTTTTCAATGGAAAATGGTTAACGTTATGCAACTGGATAGTGTCAATAGCAATCGTTAAATATACGGGTCGAACCGGATTCAAATTGTTTGTTGTATTTTTGGGGAATATCTGCGATAAAGCGTAGCGGACCGAAAAGCAATTTTATCAATTCACATTTCGGCAGAAAATGGTTTTTGTGCATTTTATAAATGCACGTTATTTATACGTTACAGTTTAGAATTTTGGCCATTTGTTATAGAATGGAATTTTCCGGAATACGACTGGAAATACGTGAATCGTATGATGAATCCATGGTATTTCATGGGTTTAAACGCAATATTATATTGAAACGTTACAAAATATAAATACCAACCAACATTTTATAAAAGTCCTTTGACTATCATAGTTTCGTTCAGACTCTAGCTAGACTAATATTCTTGCAGAATAACTATAAAATGATAGATATATGAAGATAGATAGATAGATAGACACATGATGATAGTTTGAATCCCATTCGTGTCCGCTGAATCCACCGCTGTTGCGTACTCACTCCCACGCCGGCTCTCACATCTAAACTCGCCCTCTGCCACATAGCCATAAATCAAACGTCCCAAGAACGTCGATCCGGTGTTGCATATGAAGACCGCGCAGATCTACCTAGCGACAGTCGCACGTATTGTTCGAAATGTATAGACATTTGACAGAGACAGAGCCGGTATAGGAATGACCAATTCGTAGGTGTCTGGATGCGTCCTGGCGTCTTCGACTCGCAGCCCGGGAAGCATGCAACTTGTCAATTGCAACAGTAGATGTTTTTTTTTTCAAACTAAAAAGTCGCATTCGACCAATCTGCAGAGCTCCATTTGGCAACGTGTGTTTTGTTAATAACGATGACGTCACATCTACGTATTCGACACGTTACAGGTGGACGACTTTTGATGTGAGAACCGGCTAACGTCTGCATCACGCATTGCTCTTGGCCAGTTAGTTGTTTGCCACGGTTAGAATGAAGTGGATGTGTCGTTTAAACATATCATTTTTTTATAATTTTGATACCGCATCAGCTGCCATAAAATCTGGGATAACGATTGACTATATCTCTATAAAAATTACAACCACTTATGAATATCATACTTTAGTTATCGTAAACCGATAATTTTATTTCATGACATTTACCACTATATTATGATACTCCACTCTTACATAAATTATTTTTGGTATAACTAGCATCAACATGACGTGGTACATGTGGTTTTGGAGATATACCATCAACCAGCCACGATGTTTCAAAAAGTGAATTATCAAGTCGTTAAAGGCGTTCAATATAATTCAAACGTTTGCAAAGTCATCGAAAGTATTTTAAGACATCTGTCACTCTCGAACGGACCAACACAAATCTAGTATAAAATTTAAGTTTAAAAATCGAACAAAAATCTAATTTCAAAGCTCTCTCGGAGTGTTGAGGGGTGTCCCTCGGAAGCACTTAACGCGGTAGGGAGTACATTAGCCGGTATCACACCGGTATAGCTTTCGTCCCAAAATAACAATTACCCACGAAAGACTACCTAAAAGACGTAGCAGGGCGTATTCATAAATCCCCGACTGCAAACTTAATACATTTTGCGACGTAAAATATGTACGGTAACTGCGTATCGCAGAACAGTATCAAACCAATTCAGTCAACAACCCGCAATCCGCGCATCGCCTGGATCTTTTTAGACCATGCCTCAGCTGAGGTAGCCTCAAGGACCGAGAAGAGTAAATTAGTGATTTTACATATGCGATCATTGCATGCGTATCAATCCTGATTCTCGTGGATCATAGACAAATCAGTAGCTTAGAGCCGAACGCGCTCACACAGAAAGTGAAAGACGTGCTTTTGTTCCATGTTTCTAAAGTTTTACAAAAATGTGTTAATCTAACATTTGTAAGCCTTATGTATAATCGCTATTGAATAAAAAAAATCGATACTAAAACATTCTTGGTACCTACTGAATAATTTTTAAATTACCTACAAAAAATTAATGACATCGTGTCGACATCAAACTTTTAAATATCAAAAAATCTGCAGTATTTCAGAAATGCGTCAAAAAAGAGTCAAAAGAGTAAGGATATGGAATTTGAATAATATACATTGATGGCGTATCGACGTTGAAGCTCCTAAATTGAACTCGAAGCATCTCGACGACTCTCCCGGCGGCGCTGAAAGCTCCCGCGCGAGATAAATGGCCGCGGGTTTCGCGAATAAGAAAGTTTTCAAGGGCCGTTAAGGAGTGAATGTGAGACCGGTTGCAGAGCGTCGATGTGACAATGTTAAATGCGGACTAGGCGTGGAAAATCTGAATTTTTATGGTGCGTTTACTTTTCCTTTAAAAGTCGCAGACCTCAATTCAACAAACGCTTATAGCATAAAGCAGATATGTTTACCTGGAAATGAAAATGTCCACTTTATAATCGACATTCGGAAGAATTACTCGTATATATTGAACTTAACATTATTTTAGAAACGACCGACTAAACTAGATTTCATATTAAAGGTGCTTCAAATCATAATGATTTGTTAAGGTTGGCATTGTTAGTTTCCGTTTCCAATTAGCGATTTCTAATACCAACACGTTTTTCACGTGAACGAAAATAATAATAATAACATCGGTTGTTGTAACATGTTTAATATTGATTTAACAATGTCTTTCTAAGCTGACTAAATCGGGACTTATTATCATTAAATTGTGGACATAAATACAATATTAAATGGGATTTACTTACACCAGTGACCTCTTTTTTAATGTCGAAATACATACATCATTTGAAACAATCCCACAAAACATACCGATTAAATCAGTAAAAAAATAAAAAAATAAACTTAAACCCACACCTCTGAAATACCACCATACATAGTCATTGCACCGTTACATTAATCGCTAAAGAACATCACCCGAACTGTAATGAATGTGGATTAAATTCCCATTCGGTGCAAATATAAACATCTATATTTATTTCCTAAGTTTATTTTTTTAGATTATCCCAAACTATATAATATTATGTTCAGTAAAGAATGACACATTATCAAATCGTGTGTTTATTCATGAAATAGTTTAGGCGGTTCTCGTGGTGCAATGGGTAAGGCGCTGGCCTGCCACCCGAGTTCCGTGTTCGATTCCCGGTGAAGACACAATATTTATGTGTTTTTATCAAAGCCTGGATGTTTTTGATCGTTCAAAATTACTAACAACCACCTTGTACGAAAAAGCAAGGACATGGTTATTAATAGGCTTAGGATTCTTAGGTATTTAAATATTTTTTTTGAACGGCCCCACAACAAAATATCTTTTTGTTTCAGACAATTTTTTGTTAGCACCTATTTTTAAATATTTTTGGATAATTACATATTTTTACATATTCTAGGTTTAAGCACATATTTTTACATAAACACAAAATTTCAATTTCAATCACTACCCCCTCAACCCGTGATAACTAGGTGGGGAACTTGGCTTAGTGCAGTAAATTACTATACTGCGACTTTGGAAAAATTATAATAAATTATGGAGATGCTTGATGAGGAAGATTCCAACTCTATTTCAATAGCAAAAGAAATAATGGGAAACCGTTCCATAAAAAATGAATTGGCATTCATCACTTCAAATTATGTTAGAATAATCTACAAAGTCACTAGTGGAGCATATGAATACTTTAAATAATACTGCTGCTAAAATAAGAAATCTTCCTGGACCAATTGGAATAAAAATAAGTACAAAATCAAAGTGTTTTAAATAAAAATACTAGACTTCAAACGCTGCAGAATATTATTGCTGTTTTGGAAAATCCAACAGATGCCTCAGGTCTTTCAATTTTTTCTACTTCAGAAATAGTTTCATTTACATGCGCAATAATAACATCTGTAGAAGTGGAAAGAAGTTTTTCCATGTATAAAAATTTGCTAAAATCAAATCGTCAAAGATTCACTTTCGAAAATTTTAAGCAATAATTTATTATATACTAGCTGAAGTACCCGGCTTCGCACGGGGTCGCTTCGTGGTTATATTTATCTTAGATATTTGAAAAATAATAAGAGGTAATTATTTCTTTAATATTAAAATATCTGTGTAATACAATATGGCAATATGAAAATAATTATAATAGGAGTAAAGGTCAAACATAAGAACACTAAATTAATATCGAATCCAAAATATGAAAACGTTATTAATGTTATAAATATGTAGTAAAAAAAAAATCAAAATTGGATGGAACAAACAAACAACAAACTTTGTATGTTATATAATAATAATTTAGAAACCGCACACAACTGACAAAAGTTTCATCGCAATCGGATGAATGGTATAGGAACGCATACGAATAGTATAAGAAGATGATTTTATAATTCAGAAACCTTCGTGGGCATGCGCATGACAACTCACCAAAGTTTCATTGCAATCGGATTAATGGTATAGGAACGCATACGAATAGAAGAAGAAGAAGATGGTTGTACTAATTCAAAAACCTTCGCGGGCTTGCGCACAACAACTGGTCAAAATTTCATCACAATCGGATGAATGGCATAAGAACGCATACAAATAGAAGAAGAAAAAGATGATTGTAGTATTTCAGAAACCTTTGCGGGCAAGGGCACAACAACTCACCAAAGTTTCATTGCAATCGGATGAATGGTATAGGAACGCATACGAATAGAAGAAGAAGAAGATGGTTGTACTAATTCAGAACTCTTCGCGGGCGTGCTCACAACAACTGGTCAAAATTTCATCGCAATCGGATGAATGGTATAAGAACGCATACAAATGGAAGAAGATAGAATAGAAGAAAAAGAAAATAGTTGTAACAATTCAGAGACCTTTGCGGCGTGAGCACAACAGTTGATCAAAATTTCATTGCGATCGGATGAATGGTATAGGAACGCATACGAATAGAAGATAGAATAGAAGAAGAAGATGGTTGTACCAATTCAGAAACCTTCGTGGGTGTTGGTACAATTACTGACGAAAAATTTGTTGCAATCGGATGAATGGAATAGAAACGCATACGAATAGAAGAATATAGAATAGAAGAAGAAGAAGAAGAAGATAGTTGTACTAATTCAAAAACCATTGCGGGTGTTACCACAACAACTGACGAAGGTTTCATCGCAATCGGATAAATGGTATAGGGACCATACGAATAAAAGAAGATAGAATGAAGAAGAAGAAGAAGAAGATAGATGTACTAATTCAGAAACCTTCGCGGGTGTAGGCACAATTACTAACGAAAATTTTATTGCAATCGGATGAATAGAATAGGAACGCATACGAATAGAAGAATATAGAATAGAAGAAGAAGATGGTTGTACTAATTAAAAAACCATTGCGGGTGTTACCACAATAACTGATGAAGGTTTCATTGCAATCGGATGAATGGTATAGGGACCATACGAATAAAAGTAGATAGAATGAAGAAGAAGAAGAAGAAGAAGATAGTTGTACTAATTCAGAAACCTTTGCGGGTGGTGGCACAATTACTGAAGAAAATTTTATTGCAATCGGATGAATGGAATAGGAACGCATACGAATAGAAGAATATAGAATAGAAGAAGAAGAAGAAGAAGATGGTTGTACTAATTCAAAAACCATTGCGGGTGTTACCACAACAACTGATGAAGGTTTCATCGCAATCGGATAAATGGTATAGGGACCATACGAATAAAAGAAGATAGAATGAAGAAGAAGAAGAAGATGATGATTTTTCTAATTTAGAAACCTTCATGGGTGTGCATACAACCACTTGCCAAAATTTCATTGCAATCGGATGAATGGTATAGGAACCATACGAATAAAAGAAGATAGAATGAAGAAGAAGAAGAAGATGATGATTTTTCTAATTCAGAAACCTTTATGGGTGTGCACACAACCACTTACCAAAATTTCATTGCAATCGGATGAATGGTATAGGAACCATACGAATAAAAGAAAATATAATGAAGAAGAAGAAGAAGATGATGATTTTTCTAATTCAGAAACCTTTATGGGTATGCATACAACCACTTACCAAAATTTCATTGCAATCGGATGAATGGTATAGGAACGCATACGGGACAGACACACAGACATACAGACAGACAGACATTCATTTTTATATATTAGTATAGCCTATACTCTTCCCGCAAGTGCAAGCAATAAGTTTACAAAGTTTTATCGCAATCGGATGAACGGTATGGCTGCGCATTAAATACGAACAAACAAACACACAAATATTAATTTTTATATATTAGATTGTAATAAAGCGTTTGCTGTTGGTGAATAAATAATAAATTAAACTATTGAAATATATATAATTTTTTTGTAATAAGTATCTACCTACTTACTCAAATTTTTAGCACCTATTTTGTTTTTTTAGCACAAAATTATGAAATTTTAATAACATACTCGTATTTTCCAATTATATCTACATATTTTAGGTACCTAGTATTCATTTTTAGCACCTAAAAATCCTAAGCCTGGTTATTAATAATTCTAAAAAAAAATACTCGACATTACTCTTATCAATATATATACAAATAAATTTATTATACTTAACCGGGTATATACTTTTGGTATAATCTTCACAATAGAACAGTCAATGGAGATTCAGAGACGAATAAATTGCATTCCATTACATTCAGGGTAATGGCAAGGAAATGCCCTGCATACTGTTCAGCAGTGAATCTAAAATCATCTCAAGAATTCTTTTGACTTACAAAGCAATGCTTAGCACCATCGACACCAAGTAATTCCCAAACTGTTTTCGTTTGACGGAACCCTGAAAGCATTTTGTAAAATCTGGAGGAACCCAAACCCGAATTCAGAGATGGGCGTAACGTATATTGCAAATGAAATGTATAATAAAGCGACATGAGCATCGTCCTGCCCTTTTGAACGGACTCAAAATGTCCCAACTTACTATTTACCTAGTCTTGAATTATGTATAAATATAATATTACCCCATTACTGAAAATTCATTTTTTCGAAATTCAATAGCGAATTTTCGCGGTACCTCGCTTGCGAACCACTTCTATACATATGTAGATGGAGTAAGCAATGCTTTTTAGTATTGTAAAAAAAAAAGTCAGACACGTAAGAAATGTGACATATGTACTGATACCTTCCACTTTCTTGTATTCACACATGACGTATACAAAAGAAAATATTGAAAAAAGCATTTCACCCTAATAATTTCCTTGATCAGACACACTAAAGCTTTCCTTTTGCCATTTGTAAGCATTTCAACATAATGCATATTTATTTATACATGCCTACTTATTACATGGTACAGAAAAGCTCGGTTATAAGAAATAAGAACATCTTTGACAGTTGTATATACCTACTATATAGGATGCTCAGAAACAATGACAAAAATAAATAAGTAGGTAGATCTGTGTCAAACTAATAATGAAAATAACCACAATTCGTTAATTTTGGTGCGTAATTCATTGGCCTTTCGTCCAAGGGCTCCGCTCCGGGCGAGGATACAATATATTTATGTAATTTTCTCAAAGTCTGGGTGTTTGTAATTGTTTCATTTCATTTACTAACTATACTACTGTTTCAGTAAACTTCGGTCATTGGGCTGCATGGCATGTTGTATTATTAAACAGAATATATACGAACATATATTTCATAATAAACATATATCTTATATTTTAAAAATAACACAATTCATTTTAAAGTGAAGTGCAGCGTTAATACGTGTGTTGAATTACCATATTTGCCTATATACGGAGCATCAAAGCTTCGATACAGTTGGTATAGCATGCATGTAATTGGCGTTATTGTATTATAAAACCATTATCGTTGTCTTGGCGGAACACAAAACCAATGCATCAGTATTGCTCGAGCGGTTTACCATTGAGAAACTGTGCTCCGTATTGTCACAATCTTCGGATGTCGACCAATAAGCCTTTAAAACTTAATTGTTTTGGGAAGTGTGGCTGATAAATCGGCCAGAGGTCACCGATGAGATGGAGTGAGCAAGGGAATGCATTAATTGGAAAACCGATAGAATCCACATTGTAGAGGATAGAGAAATATGGAGAAATTTTATCCATAATTCCGCAGTAACTATTCCAGAATAATCCTTAGTCAAGAGAGTGATAAAGAAGAAGAAATAGTAGAGATCTTCTATCTTCTTGATATAACACCGACTTATGGTGTGATATTTATGTTATAATTGTTTGCAATGACAATTATTATTGTAACAACAATTAATAATACTGCCCTACGATATTCCATCCAATATTATATTCTCGAATAATTATAAATTTGGCGAGGTGTAACAAAGTAACGGGAACAGACTAAACACACTGTAGCGAAGACAATCCCAACCGAGTAGCGTTTCCACGTAAGCTTCCTGAATACAAAATATGTATTTGGTTATGGCGATACATCATCTATTGACTCCGACGACGTTTATTATCCGTCAAAGTCACCTCGCGCAATACTTTTCAAAAGCTCATATTGCATTGATAAGTCGGTAAAAGGACGTCGACGCCGGCGTCGCGCACACTAAAGCTTAAATCCCACGTCACTTTTTCATTGGTTTATTCACTTCCTTCCGGAAAACAGTTTAGTTTGCGACACTGTATACAAAATGGTATCTTCGAAAGGTGAGTTCGTATGGAGTTTGAAAATAATATTGTGCTTAATAGTCTAAACTAAAAATTAATTGAATAAAACTCTGTTTCCAAACAAATATTCGGCCTTATCACTAAAAAAAATAGTTTCGGTTATTATATATATTTATAAAATCTATACTCCGATAAAGGGATAATTAAATTGTTGAACAATTACGAAATATAAATTTTAAAAAAATATATGTTCTTATATATATAAAAATAGATGACTAATTGGACATAGTTATGCAGAAAGTAGCCGGTCCACAAAAATAAAAAATGAGATATGATATAGATCAGATGCGAGAAAGTTTTCTCTACGTTCTGCTGAAAATAGCCAAGCCGCAAAAAAAATATTCTTGAAATAAAATACTATTTACAATTTTACATTTTTAATATCATGTTGTTGCTAAAGTGCCATTATCTCAGCTCGACATTATTGTGGACTGGCTACATTCTACATAACTACGTTCAATTATTATTCACATAAATAATGTTAAGGACCAGTTCCACATACAGGGAAATTGTCAATTGAATTGGTCTTGTAACACAGGTACATTTATCTTCATTGAGATCGGATATGGTAAAAAATATATACTCATATTATATAATATAAAAAAAATACAGTTTTGTGTCAGTTAACAATATCCCACTTAAGAAACAGAAGCAGCGGACTGGTCAAAATCCTTATTAAATTAAATCGTAAAACATTATAAATGTATATTCATTTTATTTTGATTAAAATATATTTTGTAGTAAGATTTCACCAGAACACAATTGAAACAGCGCACCATAATAAAATAAAACCTTTAGGTACTATCAGATTTTATTGATTCTGCAAATTTACTAGTTATGCGTCAATTACATTGAGCTATTTTACGAGCTGCTTGTTGGCGAATTTACAATCTGCCTGTAAAGTCGCCCAGTGTCATCATTGAACAAGCTAACAAGCAGATTGTAAACAATCTACCGAGAAAAGTTGAAAGCCGGTCAACTTTACACGCTACACGCCGGCGTGTGGGCCTACTGTGTCTGCGCAGTAGAGCAATCTCCCGGTAAAAAAACGAACTACGTTCTGTCAAAATAGTCGCTGGCTTGTGGCTTCTCAGCGAACGGAAAGTTTTGTGTGTCATCATCACAATCGCAGTAGTTGAATCGCCCGCTATTAAATTGACCAACAAACAGCTCGTAAAGTAGCTCAATGTAATTAACGCATTAATGATGCCGACAACAGTTGCAGTCTAGAAGTCTATCTACATAATCTTTATTTTGTGTTCGTATCGTTATTTTAATAAAATACCTACAGATGCAGAGAAAGCTCGGTTTTTTGGAGTCTTAATAATGGTATGACAACCGAAATATTTATTGACTATTAAACCAATAAAGAAGAAGTCAGAGATATTTTCACTCCTCTGGAGGACACAGCGAAAAGGTTGAATCTACGAGTAAATGTGGGAAAGACCAAGTATTTGAAAATGACAAGAGGCATTGAACCCTCTGGAAACATTGGAATAAGAAACTCCTCGTTCGAGAGAACCTCTCTCTTCAAGTACTTGGGCTCCAACATTACCTCTAAAAATGAAATGTCCCTAGAGCTCTCTGACCGACTGAGAAGTGGAAATGCAGCGTACTTCGCGCTGAGTCGTCTGTTCAGGTCCAAAATGCTGTCCATCAAAACGAAATTCCGGGTGTATAACGTGGTCATCAAGCCAATCGTCATGTATGGATGTGAAACGTGGGGTTTAACAGAAAAACAAGAAAAGGCGCTCCAAGTGTTTGAAAACAGAATCCTCCGGAGAATACTTGGACCCGTCAATGAGAACCACCGGTGGCGCATCCGCACAAACGCTGAGCTCTTCGACCGATACCAACCTAGAATCACTAATATTCTGAGGTCAAGAAGGCTCAGATGGGCGGGCCACGTTGTACGATCTGAACGATCTAGAACTCTCTATAGGATTTACAAAGGCACACCAGCTGGCACTCGACCTCTTGGCCGCCCTCGACGGAGATGGGCGGACAACATTCAAAGGGATGCGGAAAGGCTGGGGATAGTCAACTGGGAAGAGAGAGCGCTGGACAGAGATGCCTGGAAAAACGTTGTGCAGTCGGCCATGGACCTGAACGGCCCCTAGCGCCAGTTTAATAATAATAAACCAATAAATGTAGAATCTATTATAATTCTCAATATGACTTAATATTATACTGTTTGCAAAATAGAATTCTATCCAGTAAATGGTAAATCAAAATATTAAAAAATAAATAAAGAACAAATTGTCAACACTCCCTTTTCTTGAATTGTGTGAAACAGGAGTAGGTACGTTCGTCATGATGGCGAAACCGGTCACATTTATGAGATGCTATATTTTCAATCTTATACTGTGTATTCAGTTGGGGGTTTATGTCAAGGATAAATATATCCCCACTCGCTTGCACGCCGCAGAAATGTAAATCCTGCACTAACATAAGATAAATATAAAAAATAAGATATGAGCTTTTATTTACACACTCTGAGAATTTCGCAAGAGCTTTTACGTCGTATCGAAAATTTTGAATCAACAAATAAATGCTTTAGAATAATATATTATAAAGAAATGATTTTTAAAATATTATAGCGTGAAATTTACATATGATTTACTTGAAATAAAATAAACTCACCAAAAACTATAATAAGTATGTAGGTACGCAAACTAAAAAAGCTACACGAGATTTAAAAAAAATACAAAATACTGAATTGCTAATAAAAAGCTTCAAAGGACATGAATAAATAAAAATAGTAAATAAACATAATGGTAAACACCCCATAAAAAAAATCTTGATGCCGGGCAGGAACCGAACCTGCATCCATCGGATTCCGGCTATTGTGCTATGCCAATTTAGTCACTTGAGTCCTACCTAATTTCGACGAAATTAACTAGTGCCATAAAACTGAAGCGCTTTACAATTTTCGCTTATACAGGCAATTGGCTCTTGTGATCTGAATCAACGGTAGATACCCAATAATAAGCGAAATTGTGAAAGAGGGTTGATTATTTTGTTTTGGGGGCGCTAAATAAGAGCATATACCGAGCAAACTCTTCATTTAAAATTTCGGTTCTTATCGATTCAACGGCCCACATGCTCAGCGTACGTCAAAATGGAGCTTTTATGCTATTTTCAAAGCATGATCCTGGATATTTCTTAAACGTTGCAGATAATCTATTTACATAATTTGGAAGCCTTATTATCCTATATATTTATTTTAAACATTTGATGACTGCATAAAGTATTTTTATTACATAAAATAGTATTCTTTTAAACAATACTGATTATAAGCTATGTCTTTGACCATTCAAATGTGACAAACATTCTACGAATAATGTTTGCTTTATAATAATTATTAACCTAAGAATAAGGTAGTATTTTTTTGAAATACCCCATTTCTATTGGCATTTCCCAGTGGCTAAGCTACAACATACTGCCGTAGCCATAAATTGACAAACGATAAATGAAGTAGGGAGTAAGATCATGTTAACGCGCGTGTTTGAGCATGTACCATTTTCAATATTTAAGATTCTAAACTGCAAAATCACATTTAATACGTAGGTAGATTTATTTTATTATAATGCTTCATTACTTTTTAAGTTATATTATTAAGCAGATTACCAAATATTAAAACCCATTCTACAAAAAAAAAATTTTTTTAAATTGTCTTGTGTATTCGTACATTTAGATTGCGACAAGTAGTGGGCCATTGTCTGATTAAAAAGCCAAAGCTTATAGAGATATTATGCAATAGCAAAAAGCACAAAATTTCAAGGAACCTTGAAGTGAAGCTCCGCTCCGGCCAACTGAATATTGCTTACATACTCACAGTTATTGAACGGGAAATTTTCATACACAACAAGGGTAAATAATATTGTTGGCAATTCCACACGCCGTCGGCAAATGCCACACGAAATCCGCTCGGCTTCGAGCCCGCAGATTATAACACAATTAATTATTATAATACAATTATCAATTAATTATTAACCAAGTGATAATTATACAGGTGAAACTTTTGAGTTATCTGATTTGGGTGGAAAGTTTTAATGAACACGTTAATTATACGGGCGTCATTTGAGGTAAACGTAAAGCTCTGTTACAACTAATCTAAACAGAGCTAAAGAAGAGGTGGAGTGTACGTGTATGAACTTACGTATGGCTACAATGTTGTAATGAAGTTTATATGTGACTTAAGATTTTCAAAAACTTCCCATTACATAATATACATATTGTATGTGATGTTACTAAAAAAATAATGATACATTCAATATTGTATTTCTGACATACTTACATTTTTTTTATACGACTTTATTAACACAAAAAAATGATTGAATCGATTCTTGCAGTTTTGGAAATCCGTTGATATAGACAGATATGAACTTTGTTAGTATAGTTCGAATAAAAATGCTAGTTTACATTATAATATAGATTAACAGATAATCGTTAAAAAAACTTACGCACCGCCCCCTCCTTAACACTTTCATGACGTATTCATTCTGTTAATAACATTGGATATTTTAACGTTCCAATGGGATATCACGTGCATGGCACCCTCATCCTAAAACGGGCCCCCCTACCTATCGCTAAGTTTAATGGCATGTGTAACGCACAACAGAAGCGTTTTCAAAGGTAAAAGTAAGGGCCTTCGGTTTATTTTTAGGCATTTTTGTAGTTTAAATACATCTACTTGAATTATGTGGTTGTCAAGTATCAACACTAAACAATAAAAATGCCTACGAAAATACCTCATTTTGTAAATGTAAAATTATTTGTCGTGAAATAGCGCCGCAGGCGACTTTTTTACCTACTATTATAGCAAATTTGTCATGTGTGTTTATCTTAAATATCTGATTGACCTGTCACGCCGGGCCCCTAGGCTAGAGCCCTGTCAGCCCCCCTTGTGGGGGCCATGATCACGTGTTACTATCCGCTGGTTAGTTACTGAGTTACTATAACTGTTAAAAATCCTACTAATTTCGTAATACCCAAACTCCAGGATTGAACACCAAATGCGACGATTTCAAAGACGTATTCTAGATCAAAAAATGCCCAAGATATCAATCGCACTTGTGGGAGTTGATAGAGTCATGTAAAAGCTAGATGCGAGCTTTCAAAAACCGGATATGATAGGTGTCGGCGTTGTTTGTCTTGCGTATTATTTTCGGCTGCAATGGCTGAGCAAACTCTCATTGCGGTAAAAAGGTTCAACTTTTGAAACGGAGTCAAAAACTTTTGCAATCTAGCGTGGAATTGCCCGCTCGATCGTACCAGTTTTGAGTATTGTCCCGCAATTTCTCCACTGAATAGGTAAAGGGGTAAACTCTTTATATGTGAGGCGTATTTAAACTTCAATTCCGTGGAATGAAATTAAAGAAGAGTGTACCTATATTACGTACACAATTTTTATAAAAAAGACAAAAAGAAAATTTAAATGATTACAATTATTACAAACATTTTGGGCAGATGAATTTTATATTATATTAGTAAAAGAGCATGGCCCCCATGGGGGGGCTGACGGGGCTCTATCCTGGGGGCCCAACGTGGCGGGTCAACCAGTTAAGTGAGAAAAACCACAAATTTTCTCTTAAAGTAAAAAAATATGCGGCTGTCTAACGTAATTCGGTGTGATTTGATTCAACTGTGTTTCCTAACTTACAAAATGGCTTTTTATCCAATACGGCGAAGGGTTGCATGTTACTTGGCTACCACAAAAGGAGTCGCGATCAGTGTTTTCTAATATGCTAGGTACGTGCCGACAACTCAATAAATCAACTGGATTTGGTAAATCGCTAAAAATACACGGAATACCCTTAACCCTGGGTTTCCATGGAAACCAATTAGGGAACACTACTGTAGAAAATCACACTGCCATTAACCTTCGCAATAGGTAGGGGGGACCCGCTTCAGGATGTGGGAGCCATGAACATGAGTCCTTAGAATATGAAAAGGCAGAAACAAATTCTGCCTCGCATATAAGCGTTATCGAATATTTGTACATACGGCATTTTCATATTAACTAGATTTTTTTCGAGTGTGAAATTTTTATGCGACGGTCGCATATCTACGTAGAAATAATGAAAAAAAATATTCTCACCAACCGAGTTATATTGCAGAGCAAACAACTACTGAACGAAAGAGATAACGTCAATTTTGTTTATTATTCTTTTTCTCGCAAAAGGGTTATATTTAAAAAATATATATTTAAGAGCTTTAATATAACTTTCAGTCATTGGTACATAATATAATACGCTTGGGAACAAAAAAGAAATTTACTTTCAGTTTGCATTAACGCATACAAAAATAACTACATATGACTGACAATAATTGATTGTTCAAATTGAATTGTGCAACCTACGAATAAATTGAGTCTATTGGTGAAACGATTCGCATAGGCAAGAAGAGTACGTCATTAGTTTACACTAAAGGCCGTTTCAGACGGGACACCGGTGTCGCACTCGTATATAATATGGAGGCCTTTGTATTCGAATAAAGTGGCCTTTGTATTATGTTTATGAACGCCCCAGAGCTAGTGAGTCAACGCATAATTTCGCGTTATAAATTAGAATATAAAACTGGCTGCGGTAATAAAAACAAGTGTATCGGCGGCTTGAGAATGTAGCGGCTGGCGGAAAAGTGTACCGGATACGCGTTGACTCATTAGCTCTGAGCGTTCATAAACATAATACAAAGGCCCTTTTATTCGAATACAAAGGCCTCCTATATTATATCGAGCACGACACCGGTGTCCCATCTGAATCGGGCCTAACTGTCACTGAGAAGAATTTCTCTAAGGAAGATAGTCCCCTGGACAATAATAACATTATATGGATTATGTATTACAACGGAGGGTAGCCACCATTATGCCGATCTTTGCTGTACTATCTACTATTTGGAGTAATTCGGTGAAACTGCACTAATACCAATCACGGAAGTTAATTTAAATTTAATAATTAATAGATGATAATGTTAATTTTAATAAGTTATATGGTATAATTCATACAGTATATAGTGCTACAAGAAATATAATGAACATATTGCCCCCGCTACAGCAATCTCACTAGCGTTAACACTGTTTTTTTTTACGTCCGTAGTAATTTGTTATGTACCTACCAATTTTAATTTAAAATAATAATATGTCAGGATTTTAGAGACAATATATCATTACTTTACTACGCCACGTTATATACCATATGGCATATGGATAGTAAGTAAATGCATAAATTGTCCGTTTAAATAAAAAGGTAGTGCATCACTGAGATGTGCTTAGACACAGCACCTACTATGAAAGTTTGTGCATGCTAATATCAGTAATCGCATCCAGTAATTTCTTGTAGTCAATAGCTGTGATATTGGATCGCGCCGCTTGCTCACTAGCCGCACTTGGCCCAGTGCCCGAGACTCATTTACTGTTGGCGGATATGAACCGGAGTCGAGTTCTATGTTCTATGGTCATAAATGCTATTCTGACTATATTCTAAAACATTAGAGCGAGAGGTTTAAAAGAATACTATTTTATGTAACAAAAATACTTTATGCAGTCATCAAATGTTTAAAATAACTATAAAGAATAATAAGGCTTCAAAATTATATTAATAGATTATCTACAACGTTTAAGGAGTGTCCAGGATCATGGTTTGAGAATACAACAAAAACTCAATTTTGACCTACGACGAGCATGTGGGCCGTTAAGTATAACACGATTTCCTTTTTCTTATTTTTAAAATAAAAATAGCAGGACACATACCACGTAAGTGAAACAATCGTTGGAAAAACTAGTCGTCTAGTGGTACCTAAGTGGTATAAACACGTCCCAATGGTACAGCTTTGCGGAAATATTCAGTAACGTAACATCATGGGCGAGAGAAATAGGTTCAGATGAGAGAATCCTCCAGTATATTGATGATGATGATAATGTAAGACTTTCGACTAAAAGTTTGCATTTAACATTGCTATAATTAAAGGTAGTGGATTTTTTAATGTATTCGTTATATTCCCTTCAAGTCGACAGAGATAAAAAATAGTCTTTTGAAAGCTCCGAAATGGCAGACAGCCTGTGGCAGATATCATCACTAAAATTTCTGTAAAAATAAAAACACGTTGAAGCATTGCGTAGTACCTACTGTTATTAGTAGAAGTAGAATTGTGTATATATTTTTTTAATATTTTACAGTATTTGTGTTTGTTTCCGAAGAAATACTATATATTAAATTTGTAGATCAAGCAATCATAATATTATATACAAAAATATTAATTAAAATCGTGGTTGAAACTTAATTTTTTTAAATTACATATAATTAATTTAATTGCCAATTGTCAATGGACCAATACCATTCCATAAGTAGGATTGATGAAAAGACAGCATGTATTTCAAATATATCAATAATTATAAAAACGCTCTTTGATCCTTGGCCAAGGTCATGTCCAAGGCTTTGTCCAGATGCCGCGATTTTACTCGCCTGTAAGAGGGCTCGCACATCAGAACTCACCGCATGCGTCTTACGACGAATTCGTCGATGTGACGTCATCGTAAACCAAGAAACAAACGTTATCAAATGGAGCTTCGCAGATTGGCCAATGTAACTGCGACGCGAGACGATCCGCAGATGCAACATGTCGCATTTGTTACAGCCTGCATGTTGGATCTAAAAAGAAGTCGACTCCGCGCAAGCGCACAGCTGCACAAACGGCCCTTTCTCTCCAGACTGTCGCCGCGTTCGGAGCAGCCACGATGCGGCGAATGTCGATATCGCTAGGCAGATGTGCGAGGTTTTATCAAGGAACACCGCCTGCCCGTTCTCGGAAGCTTTGATTTATGGCGGTTAGGCACACGAGGCGAGTTGTGATGTGCGAGCCGGCTTACAATTCGAGCGTTCTCTATGTACAAGTGACTTAGTGCTCGGCCGTAGTGATTTGGCGGGCGCGGCGCGGCGGCGTCTTGCAAAACTCAAACGTATAACCGTGTGTATTATGCCCCAAAAAAGACACTGTCTACGAACATTTTACACACGGTTATACGTTTGAGTTTCGCAAGACACCGCCGCGCCGCCCCCACGCGACCACTACGTCCTTGCACTTAATTGTGACGACCATAAGCAGTCGCGAGGTATGTATTATCTTTCGCGCGACAAGCGCAAGTGATCGCGAGATTCTCGACAACGCGCCATTTATAGCCATTATTTTATGGCCATTTTAAAATAAATTACGTCACCTAGCTTTTATACCTACAAGAATATAAATCTTGCCAATATTAAATTAATTGAAGCGATATATTAAATCTCAGGACCCGTGTATTAAGACTGAGTTGCAGTCATTCTTCTCGCACTCGCGCTTGTTGTTTATACACATTCAAAAGTAAATTAGATCAACTAGCTTATTCACTGCCAAATGAAACGCGTTGTATGGGCGCAGTACATTTTTGGACTCGCTCGTTAATCGCGGTGAGACACACGCCATCTGGACAAGGTCTAATTACCATAGAGCGATAATTGCAAAAATATTATGATTAATAGTTAATATCCTCTGAAATACGTTACATAAGACAGTCAATTAATTAATAATTACACTCAAACGACCGTCAGTTAAAGAGTGATTTTAAAATTTTCAATAGTACATCATGGTATGGAAAGGTTCCATACAGGGCATAACGCATAATATGGACAAACAACAAGATAATTGGACAAGGGACCAAACAAAGTTATGCGATGAAAAGGCTATTAAAGTTTTCGAAAATGTAATTATATGGAAATATACCGTATTTATGTATCTTGAAGAGACAAAGTGATATTCAAAAGATATGTACCTATTAAATTAGTGAGTAGACAGCAGTAAGTAGTTAGGTAGATCTAGAGATGGTTCGATAAATGAGATGGTTCACAGTTATACCTACGTGGAGACACAACGCAGAGATTACGATTAATTAAAAATTGTATGAATTAAACTATCTCAATCCAATATAATAATGGAATTAACAATATCATAAAGCTATTATGTATATATCGTAGACTAAGTTAATAGATCGGGGTTTGAAAATTGAACTTTTTATGTACCTATGAATAAATTAAAATTATAATAAGATTATGCACGCATTCTCGTGGTCATATAAATTTATAAATCCACTTAATCTCAATAAAGTCGTTGTTTTGAGTGAAAAGTTACCGTACAAAAAAAAAAAAAAACAAACATGCAATCATAAATGCTTGGAGCGCTCAGACCGGCTGTAATTCCTGTGCGCCTGATCAATCATATTACGTTCAAGCTCCAACTCATTATTCATTCCATAATTAAAAATGGAGAAATTTCAAAGGCCGACTGCAAGCCAGGCCGAGCAAAATAATCGGGGGAAATGTGCACGCCGAGTCAAAATGTTACGAAATAACGAATTGTTCACCGAAACGAGAGAGAAATTAAAAACGATCTCTCGTATTTTTTCGTCCGTGCCAAATGTTTGAACAAAACGGAATCGATTATGTTATTGGCACTCAATATCAAGAGAACGCCGGAATTGCAAGATATTAAATACAATAAATAAACATATAAAAAAAAAT
Source organism: Rhyacophila brunnea (assembly GCF_057557595.1). NCBI lineage: Eukaryota > Metazoa > Arthropoda > Insecta > Trichoptera > Rhyacophilidae > Rhyacophila > Rhyacophila brunnea. The sequence goes on from NW_028233350.1 coordinate 30,591,912, forward strand.
ATAGGGCCTACATCCGCATATTACAATAACGATTATTCCGTAAAAGAACGCCAACGATGGTCAAGCCGCAAGTGGCTAACGTATCAGCTTATAATGTGGTTCAAATCCTGGATCTGGCCAATACACATATTGTTTTTGAATGTGTTTGGGTCATAGTATGGACCAAACAGGTTAACATCCACTTCTCATAAAAATATGCACATAACATGTTCAGACCTATGGATCCGAGTTCTGATCAAAACAAAAGACGAGAGAAATCTGAATATGGTTGAGAGAAAGATATTGAAATGGGTTTTGGGAACCGTATGCAGCAACGGGACGCTGCGAGAAAGATACAACCATGAAATGTACGCACAGTAAGGTGATGATATTATCATCACGCGAAAGTGGGAGACTCGGTACGATGTACCTACGACAGCCCACGTATCAACACGGAAACAATCAACCACTCACCCAAGACCCTGTTGAATATACGGATAGGGAAAAGGAGAATCGGGAGACCTCAACTCAAACAATATATTAACAGTATCATTTAACAATCCAATTCACTCATTACTCGTGTGGTGGAGGCATGGTAGTAGCTGTAGAGTGTAGGTAGATTGCAGAAGACGACATATTTCAACATAAAATCACATTGTGAGAAATAGTCATCATTGGACAATCCATGGCAAGACGTTTTATCACCTTCTTCAAGAAGGTCTTGATGGATGGTAGAAAGTTCTCAACAAAGTAAACCGTAAAAGAAGCAAATCTCAATGAAATGACGCTGAGTCTATGCTCAATGATTTATATTTCTCCGCACTGACACAAAGTAGACACATTTAATCCCTACTTTGATAACAATACGTACTTCATATATTATATTAAAGAAGAACTTATATTTATTATAGAAGATTTACTCTGTTTTTGGTCTGACGTGTGTACTTCTTTCACGTTCTTTTTCGACGTTTCGAACTGTTGCAGACAAGATTCTCAATAGATCAAAAAGCAGAATGAAGTACATACGATAACACAGCCCACAAAAATATCATTACAAATTAACCGTAAAAATATGCAAATAATACAATAATATAGGTATGAGAAATAAAAAAAAACAGCATGTCTTCTACTTTTGAATAAAATATTCAATCTTCATTACAATACGTCTATATTCTTTATAATAATAGTATAGTAGTATCACGGTTTACCAATTATTACGTCATCTTTATTTCCATATATACTAGATATATTTTTACTTAAATCTCAGTTAGAATTTCACAAACGCATATTACATAATATAGGTAGGTACACATATGCAACAAAAACCACAAAAAGTTAAATTCGCACCTAAGTAGGTATTACTCAAGTAATTTGTATTGCTTTTATTTGGACTGCATTTAAATTAAATACCTAATTAATAATCTTCCCACCAACTTCATTATCTTTTAAACAAGTTTATGCAGGCATAATAATGAATGACTCAACTATGTTATATAGACAAAAAAAAACTCATTCAAGCAATTGAGCAAGTATGAGAAAAAAAAATATTATGTCACTATTAATATAACCCGCACATGTGGGTCTATTCTATGCTTATCGACCGCTAAAGTGATAAAGTGAAAAATATTATCAAACTTAGGGTAGGTTTGTATCAAAATATTAGCACTTATTGTAACAATTACACGAAGCCGGTTTTTATTGTTACAATAAGTGCTAATATTTTGATACAAACCTACCCTAAGTTTGATACTATTTATCAATTTAGTGTTCGATAAGTATAGAATAGACCCACTGATCAATATTTAACAAGCAGAGGCGTCCACATCGAACATCTTACAAATGGAACAGATGGTACAAAAAATCATTTTTCATATAATTATAATATATTATGGGTGCACAACATGAAAAATCAGAAATCAACACAAGAACCCATTTTTTTTAAATATGGTGCAATACCTCGTGATTTGTTTTTTTTCCCAACCATGTCCGATCCTGATAGGATCATATGGGCCTCCACAGAGTGGAGGTTTGTATTAACAGATTTTTGTTTTTTACGAGAAATGGATGTCAGCCACCTGCTCAACCTATTAGGCCCATACCCTGACACACAACACACACCCTGACAAATTGAAACACAATATGTGTACTTGCCAGACCCAGGATTCGAACCAGGGACCCACGGCTTTATTGTCCAACGCTTAAGCCGCGCGGCCACCGTGGGTGTTTTGTTTACAGACAGCTAACTGGTGCTAATATACATTAAAAGATATTAATACAGAGCTCGATCAAAATAATTACGTAACGATCAGGACCAGTATCGTCCGCTCAGACACCATTGTCAACTGATACACTTCCAATTTATATATCTGTCTTATAATTTTAACGTGCAAAAACTACTTCTGCATTTTAAATAAATTGAACTAGTAGTGTAGCCCTATACAGTAAAGAATACTAACTTTTTTTATATTATAAATTATAACACTTAGCTCAGTAGAACATTTCAGAACGCACCTATTTAGTATGGTTAAATGAGTATCCATAGATAGTTTAGTGTTCTTTTCAAATTCTTCGGTACATGGTGTTAAATATTTTCATACAATAAATAAATACGATTATTTTCAAATTATTCGATACAATTGATAGAAGCAATACATAATCGGAATACAATATAATCTGCACATGAATGTAAACAAATGTAACATATGGTTTATAAATATAACAATGTCATGCTAAACGTAAAATAATATTGTATCTTACCGAAAGTTCGCCACTGTATTAAAGTATGATATTCATGACGTATTTATAATAAAAATGAAAGAAAGAGGAAAAAATCACGCCTTATTGTTTAGGCTATACTTCAGCCGGGACACGGTCTAAAATGATCGTGACTGCGCGACGTGAAGATTGTGCAAACGACGCATGCAGAACAAAACATAATTTGTTATAAAAATTCAACATGCGTCCATTTAGTGTTATGTTTATTGTTCTATATGTACTAATAATAATATATTCATTGACATGTTTTCTTTTTCAAGTAAATGGGTAACGTTTTTTAGTCATCTTTACACGATTTAAGAATTAATTCCCCCGACGCCATCACAAAACAAATTGACGTGTTCACAGCTCGACTTTCGCTCTCCGATTGGCAGCCAGTCCGAAATTTCGTCGCACATATAGTTGAAAATTATTTGACGTTTCACTGAAGTATGCTCTTAACAGAACGAACAACAAAAATCATCAAAAAATAAAGACAATACTAACACAACTGTGGCGGACACCTACTGATCTCACAGGAAGAAATCTCGACAGTTTTTTTTATGTCTGGGAGGCAATTAGATGGTAGTCGGTGTCAGCAAATGCAAATTAAACCTATGACCGTAAGTAATATGTTTTTCTCCATAGATTTATCCTACAATTCAAGATAACTTCGTAATAGCAGCAGATGAGGCAATAATGTCCACAGAGATTTTCACTGGAGAAAGGCAGTATCATTGGAAAATGCTAAGTTTGTAAGGAAAGCGTAACCCAAAGTATAATGGAAATAGCCTAATATAATAATCTGTGACCACGATAAGGCATTCGGAACATCTCGGCATATGCCAACAATCATGCATGATAATATTGAGATTTCGAATTGATATAATAATATGTTGAAAATTTTAAAGAGTTAAGAAATACGTCACTGGTGATTCAGTCAAGCAACATATCCGTTGAAGATAAATAAACAAAAACCTCGTAGTTTGACTAGAATAAACAAATTATGTCGAATAATCTAACCACGTGCGTCCTGTAAGAAAAAAATCTTTAGTTAGAACATCGAAATAACAAGTATAACCGAGTAAATATGTTCAATTAGAAAAACCCTGTCGTTTTAATGATTAGACGATTTTAAAAATAATTATTTTAAAGGTCTTCTATAATCTATATTACGCTGAGCAGTAAAAAATACGGTATATACCAGGGGGGGGGCAAACTGCGGCCCGCGGGCCGCATGTGGCCCGCGGTGTATTTTTTTGCGGCCCGCCATCATTAATTGAACTTCTGATTACGAATAACTCTTTTATATATTTTTTAAAAATATTGACAATAGATTAAAATTTGTTTAGCAATAGTACGCGATTCATTTTCAATAGATATTGATAGTGTACCGATGGAGCTACAACTTGACATTATTGATCTGCAGTGTGACACTGATTTAAGAGAATTGCATCGTCGTGAAGAAATCTCCAAATTTTACAATGCCCTTAAAGATTATGCAAGAAAAATGTTCGTTATTTTTGGATCAACCTATATAAATGTGAACAAACATTTTCGATCATGAACCTCAATAAAAATTCTTTACGATCAAATATCTCCGATGCCCATTTACAAGCAGTTTTGAGAATATCAACTACAAAATTAACACCTGAATTTAAAAAAATGTTAAAAAATGTAGAACAGTTTCATTCTTCTCATATTTTTTTTGTAACGTTTATTTTTCGTGATAATAAATATAGTGTATATCTAAAAATGGTATTTTACTTGCGGCCCGCCGCTCATTTTGAATTCTTGAATTTGGCCCTCCATCCAAAAAGTTTGCCCCCCCCTGGTATATACCAAATTAAATCAAAAAATATAAAGAGTATCAAATTTAATGTTGAAAGATTTTTAAATCAGGGTTCAACCTTGCCTTTGTATTAGTTCATCTCGGGGTTATATAATTATAATATATGTAGCAATAAGTATCTTGAAACAGACCATATTGAAATCGGTCTACATAAAATGACGTTACCTATTATTTTATGCTTAAACAGTGGTGATCGTGTTAATCTAAATGCAAAGTTTTTAATAGAAATAGTTGAGGATATCTCATGTCTTTCATTAAAAAAAAACTGTAATAGCAATTATACCACTCAGCATTACAAGGGTCACATACATTAATATTATGTATGTTTTGTTGTCAAAACAACACAATAAAGCGGAAGCGATAGTCAGCATTTTTTCAATCATAATCTAAATTAATAGGGTATATTATGATTTGTTTAATTGCGGCAATGTCTCTTGGAATATATGGACTGCATTTGTATAAATAGCAAGGACGACCCATAACTCGTCACTCACCTCGAGTCCATTACTCGGCTCACCACTCATTTCGAGTCCGGTCACTCAGCACAGTCAACCGTCATTCTACTCGAGTCAAGTCTCTCGGTTATATTAACATCTCAGTACATCGCCAGTCAGTTCATTAATATAATCAATCCCATCAGTACATCTGTACCCATGATTATAACATCACTCTGCCATATGTATCACTGTATTTATTTATTCATGTATCGATAAATAAATTCTCTCCTCCGAACATACAAGCAAACACGACTTTTATCTCCAAGACCCTTATCATCCCTAAAAAACTATAATTTTATAGAGTGAAAGCAATAAGGTTTCAATCAACCTATAAATAACTATTTATTTTCATGGAATTTCAATAAATTCTGTTACTAAGCGATAAGGTTTCAATACAATTTCAGATGACGTAGCGTTCGTTCCCGAATGGAGTTATATAATAATTGATAACTAAACAGTTAATTGAAACTAGCACATTTCATTAGTATCGCTAAATGAAACTAGTGTGTGATAGATTGCGGGGGCAGAAACAATCAGCAATTGCGTGTCTAATAGGTAATTCCACGTATTACCTGTATTGCTATGTAGGCGTTAGGGATGAGAGATGTGTTATTAGAGCAATATTGTGAAGCAGAACATGTATGTTATAGTATACTCACATATTATCTTATATTATTATTAATTTAATTAAATAGCAAAATTAATAATACAGTTTTATAAGTAAGCATAATTAATTATCAACCTAAAACATGGGAGGATCATATACCACCAGAGAAAGCTCGACATGAAGCGATTATTCAACGTTCACTTTCCCTGAGGTCGGAAAACTAATTCAATTATTATGAAAATTTTCTAAATATAAAATCTATATTCAGAAATATGTAGCCCGAAATAATTATTATTCCTTTCCGTAAAAGGAAATGTATTGAAATTATTTGATCTATAATCGCATTATTTTTTTATAAGATCGCGCCACATTTTTGAGTAGTAATAAGGAAGATTAGTCTCTACGTATAACAAAATAATATTTTAACACAGTTTCGTGAATCAGTTTATTCTGAATTTATAAATACTATCTCTCTGTCTCGTCTTCACGTACGATGACCAAAATAATGACCACTTAGAGCACAGAGGTCATGCTCAGCATTACTTTTTAAGATATAGGTGGAATCGCAGCCAAACAAGAGTTTCCAAATTAATGTCTGAGAAGATCGGTTTATTGAAAATTAAATGGATACAATACAACGGTACTATGGAACGCAAATTCAAGAATGCGTACCAGTAACATCGGTGATATGAAAGAAAGCAAGCAGTAAGTACAGTACCGGAAGGATCGGAAAAGACAGGAAATTGATCAACCCTCTCCAACAGTATCACCCAAATGATGTCCCGGAAGGTAAAATTAGAGGCTGCTGTTTTTTATGGTTTTCACAATAAAACTGAAAAGAAAATATAGTAATTTAATAAATTCAAATCGCGCCATGTGGACAAGGCCTAAACTACTATTAGGAATAACGTGGAAGAAAAAAAAACAAAACAATTTGATTAAAGAATAAACAAATACGCTGTCAATAGTTGTGCAAAATAAGGTACCTACATAAGCAGCAACGCTACAAATGGGATCGAGAGGAATGGAATCAGTTTGGAGAGAAAGGCACACATCTAACAAAGTGATTGATCCAGATTGATAATGATGAAACTAATTATAACCGGTTTAACCCAATTTTTAAGCTCCTTAAATAATAGAATCGATCAGTGTTAACACCATTTACTGAAAACTTGGGAAATTGAACATGAATATTTGTGTGAATATCAGTAAGCTGGACTATGATAATATGATAGAGTCGAATCCCTAGTTCATAATCCACCCAAACTAAATAATACAGCCAGTGCTACGAGTACATTCGAAATAATCGTTAAGCCGACTGTCAAGTTACAGATCCCGCCTGAAGCTTTCGATGCCTCCCTTCCCCTTTCCCTGCTAATTACAAGTTAACAATCTCGTTAAGAGAGTTACAATTTGATAAATCACTTAATTACTTTAGACTAGATCAACGAAAATATTACATAAGTAATAAGATACCGCCCTATTAATTCACAATGATTAAGAATTATAATTTGTCTTACGAGATATTTTTTTATTAGTGAGCATTATATTTTGCTCAATTTAGAACAGTCCTGTCTCAAGTAGAGTTATAAATATTAAAATTAGGAATACTTCGGGCCTACGTCCAAAAAGTAACTTAATTGCATCGTCATTATTTTTACAATTTGGCGTAGTGCTGTTATCTCTTCAGTGGATATTTCAATATTTTGTAAATCGGCTAAGACGCAGTGACGTCCCGTGGGGGTAAGCAGATTGAGCATCGCTTGGGGGCGGCAATTACTTAAAGGGCAGTAAATCGAAAAGAATCATTAAGTATATACAGAAATAGGTACATAAACTTAATAATAACGGAAATATCTTTCAGTTATAAAACTCATCTGACTGGTTGGAAACAAAATGTACAATAACATAAAAGGTTTAACAGGACTGTAATTCTTGTCAGGTTTGCGATGCCTAGCTTATTTCCGTTGGCCTTGGACGTCACTTTCTTAATAACCAGCAATGCCACGTACCGATTTACGAATTATATTTGAATTATATGTAGGTAAATACTTACTTAATTAATTTATCCAAATATTTTTGACAGTCACTCGCGAGTTTTGAAAGTTATCAGGTGTATTTTTAAATGTATCTGAAACAGTGGACTCGCAATATTGTCTATTGAAGTAGAGATGGCATTTGAATTAGATTTAGTGGTAGGTATATATTTTGTTAGTAATGTATCCATACAACACATTTTTTAGACATTGTAGTCATGAAAGGATGGTAAAAAATACAGTATAAAAAATTGGGCGGCATTTTGGCGCTGCCTAGGGGCGGCGTTTTGTCTAGAGACGCCACTGCTAAGACGTAGGTATTTGCTATGAGTACACCAACAATGCATATATGTATCTGAATTCTATATTCACACCTTATTACATTAAAATCAATGAAGTTAGGTGAGAAAATTATACAAAATTTGCACAAATGGAAAATTTAATTTTTATTATTTATTTAACATTGAAATAGGCGGGTCAAGTTAAAAAGATTCCAGACACCCGAACACCCAAATGGTCCAACTAAATAATGATCAGATGAATACTTCAAAGAAAAATAGTGACGGGAAGACCAAAAGGACATGTCGGTTGACTGCGAAAAAAGAATGTTGCAATAGCATAGGAATACGTGTGAGCTGGGGAAGGCTAAGGACCGTATTCGACGGAGAAGAAAAAAGTTTTTTATTTAATTATTTAGATAGAATAAATTTAGTTAATAGTATAAAGATGGATTTGATCTGGATGGAAAAACATTATATACCAAATAAACTATATTTAATTTATTTGTAAAGTTACGGATTGACACAAAGCTTGATTACGTTTGACGAAATTTATTGCCAATAGTAATGTTGCTGTGAATCATGGACCGTAAAACTTCAACAATTATCCATAGCAGTAGAGTAGGGGGGGAATGGGACGATTTGGCACCGCGAACTGGCCTCCGCCGATTGGCCTCCGGTAATTGGCCGCCGGTACAATCGGACACCGGCCCAATTGGACGCCGACCCAATTCGACGCCGACCGAATTGGCCTCCAGGAGGATTGGACGCCGCACATTTGAATTAAATGCGCAAAGGAATAGACGTACGTAACGATTTGTTGGAGTAAATAAGCAAGTCAGTTTAATATGCTTCTATCTTCTCAGTAGTTGTAGCTTATACATTTCGCGCTTGACACATTTTTAATATAGATTGAGAATAATTATTATGCCTTATGATGTTTATTAAAAGAAAATAATTCTTCCCTCGTTAAAACTTAAAGATGTGCATTATCAAATAATTTATTGTCTATACATGGGTACTTATTTATATTTACAACAAATATTAAAAATAATGTTAGATGTTAGAATGAAAATAACATTATATTTCAGCGTTTTATCAACATAATATTAAAATAAAGCTTAAACATATTGTATATTATTATGCATAAATGCGTATTTTAAGATAGTATGAAATTACAAACAAAATATTAAGTAAGTTATCTGCTAAGTATAAATGTTTCAGTAGTTTGATTGATAAACTACTTAGGTACTGGGTGCCGGACAAAATCCCGAATGCCGAAATCCCGAATGCTGAAATCCCGAATGCTGAAATCCCGAATGGCCGAAATCCCGAAAAATAAAAGAAAACAAACATCAATAATTGCGCAATTTTTGTAAGAGAGATAAATCCCATTTTTGCGGAAATGGGTTTTTCCGATTGCGCAATTTTTTTCAGGAGCGACCATTTTGTAGAACGAATAGATTTTGTGTCTCTTGCAATAATTGCGCAATTCACGATTGCGCAATTATTGATGTTTGTGTTTTACATTTTTTTTATATTTCCACAAAAAATGGGTTTTTGTGTCTCTTGCAAAAATTGCGCAATTATGTATGTTTGTATTTTTTTTTAATTTTCGGGATTTCGGCCTTCGGGATTCCGGCCATTTGGGATTTCAGCGTTCGAGATTTCGGTATTCGGGATTTCGGCTTTCGGGATTTCAGCATTCGGGATTTCGGCCTTCGGGATTTCAGCCTTCGGGATTTCGTCTGGCACCCAATACCTAAGTAGTTTATCAATCAAACTACTGAAACATTTATACTTAGCAGATAACTTACTTAATATTTTGTTTGTAATTTTATACTATCTTAAAATACGCATTTATGCATAATAATATACAATATGTTTAAACTTTATTATAATATTATGTCGATAAAACGCTGAAATATAATGTTATTTTCATTCTAACATCTAACATTATTTTTAATATTTGTTGTAAATATAAATAAGTACCCATGTATAGACAATAAATTAAATGATTATGCACATCTTTAAGTTTTAGCGACGGAAGAATTATTTTCTTTTAATAAACATCATACGGCATAATAATTATTCTCAATCTATATTAAAAATGTGTCAAGCGCGAAATGTATAAGGTACAACTACTGAGAAGATAGAAGCATATTAAACTGACTTGCTTATTTACTCCAACAAATCGTTACGTACGTCTATTCCTTTGCGCATTTAATTCAACTGTGCGGCGTCCAATCCTCCCGGAGGCCAATTGGGTCGGTGTCGAATTGGGTCGGCGTCCAATTGGGCCGGCGTCCGATTGTACCGGCGGCCAATTACCGGAGGCCAATCGGCGGAGGCCAGTTTGCGGTGCCAAATCGTCCTAGACCCGAGTAGGGGGGAGGTCGGCTGTACACACTAAACTTCATTAGCCATACGTATTTGTTTTCATTGAACTAAGACTACAATTTGCAGATGGAAAAATCAATTAAACCCTAGCTCACCAAATCATACACTCGTAGTTTTGGTATATTTTGGGCAATACGATAAAATTGTGCACACTTTTTCATTTATATTTATTTGTTTTCATTGGATTAATAATTATCTAATACGTATTACACATATTGTTGGTTCATTTTTTTAAATTCATTATGCCCTGCCTAAACTAAACTATATTAGATTATTCTATATATAATAAAATTTACGTTATGTATGATTTAATTGCATAATTTTAGATATTTTATAGATAGACGAGTATTTTTTGACTATTAACTATAGTGACTTAGTTTTCGCAGAGTTAATAGAATTTTAAAAACTAACCAACACCAACTGTAAATTGTAGTCTTATTTCAATAAAAACAAATACGTGTGACTGACAAAGTTTGGTGTGCACTATTTATGTCGAATCTTAACAGCCTACCTCCACCCTCCACCACTGTATGACATAGAATACTACCGGAATAAACAGAGAGCAACGAATACATAGAATTGACACCGAAAGACACAAGAGATATAAAGGTAATTTGGATGATAATTTTATATCTCAATGTAATCTACAACTTATTGAATATTCACAAGTGTGTCCCGTTTTTTTAATGTAAGATAAGACCTATATAAATATTTACCTCAAAACATAATATTTTCAAGGAGTGTCAAATCGTTATCAACACAGTGTCTAAGATAAAAACTAATAAAAATAATATGACACAATTTATTGTCAATAATCATTACTTACCAATAAGTTTGTATAAGTGTGCAAATAAGAAACATGTATATTAAAGGCGGTGATAACCGTATTTTGTTGTATTGTTATCTCTCTGTGAAATGAAGAAAGTGTTTAATAGTGATTAATTATTTGTCTTTTGTTTCACTGACATCTTTCATTTTTCAGTGGGTTTAAATATTTTTTTATGTATTTAAGAATACAATAAACTGTCTAATACTCTATATACTTAACAGAAACATAAAAAAAATATACTTACGCCTTGTGTTTAGACAACAGGCGTGATCGTTCCATTGAAGTATATTTTACCTCACCACAAAAAGCTATTCATAGCGATATTTTTCTGTAACTTTCGTATTATGATAAAACAATGTTAACAATTCTTTGAAATTGAATATAATATTATATCCTCAAAAAATTCACAACGTTAAATTTACATCTGAGCTAATATCACGAAACGAACATATTTCACTCCCACATAGTTTAATACGTTAACCGGTTAACCGGACAAAACAGCAGCCAGGGGAAAAATGAAACATTAATTTTTGTGGAATCTATTTAGGTTAGGTTAGGTCATTATTTCGTTGTACCTAGTCACAAAATCATTTTGAACATATTATATTGATTAAGATGAGATATCTTAAGCTTGCCGGCAACACCGAGTTAAGTCCCGTTTATTTGAGGCTTTCTAGCGATTAGGAATGCAGAAATTAGGTATATAATTTGATTTATTATGGCGTATTGAAAATCTGTGCTATTAAAAATCTATCAACATAATAGAGATACGACAATTTCAATATTAACTTTATATTTTTCCTGAAAGGTCATAGTTATATTTATCGTTGTTCTGTTTTGTCACTGTTCTGTATTGTCATGCTCTGTTTTGTCATGGAACCGTTTAATACCTGTGTTTACGTACCTACTTGCACTATCGTAAAAAATAGTATGTAGATACGAACAGATAATTTAACAATATTCGATAGGGGCTTTTTTTACGAATAGGGGAGAGCAGGTAGGATTCGTACACTTTTTACTCTAAGCCGTATAAAAACAAAACTGTAAGATATTTTAAAATAACTTCAATGCTGCTATATATCCAATATATTTGGCTTTAATATTAGTGAAGTGTAGTTTAGATACAAATCAGCATGGCGAAGCTACGGTAACTTTTCTGAAAAATGGAAAACGTACGAAACTACCCCACACGTGGGGTAGCTTCGTACATAGTGTGGGGCACATTCGTACATAATGGGGAACCTTCGTACAGTCAAAGAAAATGCTATTTATTCAATGTAATATAATCATGTATTGAGATCAAAGCTAACACAGAATCAGCCTTCATATAATAATAATAACAGTTATTGTTTTTGAAGTGCTTATAACTACTTAGTCATAAAAACATAACACTTTTATTTATTTTTTTGTTAATAAAGGAACGAATAAATCAACATTATAAAATTTACCATTAGAGTAATAGGTCTTAATCTTATGTATTTAATAGTTGTACTATCCAACATTATACATAGATAGGTCTTTTTCGAAGCTAAATATTATCCGGGCTGTTCTTGCTGTAAAATCAGATTTTGATAGCGGGAAAACACATACCACATCTGATATGTAAACTGTTCCTTCATCTTTGGTAGTGGGAAAGACAAATTTCCAGGTATGAGGCTTCTTCCTCAAAAATAAAACTTTGTATTCAACGGGACTATATTTTTTAAGCACCTGTCCAAGATAATATAAAACGGTCTTTGTTTTCTTTAACTCTACTATCACAAAGCGTTCTTCTTTGATGTTCTCTGACGTAACTGGAGTTTCATTCTCAGTATCCGATCCTTCAGACGTCTCTTCGATGGGAAAACAAAAACTTTCTCTTAAACTCATATTAGCCTCATCCTCACAATCAGTTTCATCCTGACTATCAGTATTTACAGTTTTATTTTGCCTCTTTGGTTTAGTTGTCCCTGAAGTTTTCTTCTGTCTCTTTGTTTTGGTTCTTGTATCTGACAGTAAATGTAATGCTCGCTTCATCTCCTTAGCCCTTTGTTTCCTCTCTTGCTCTTGCTTCTTCAACTTTTTTGCTTTTTCTATTTCTTCTAGTCTATTTTTTCAGGGGTATCTGTATATATTCTCAATTTTCCTGGTAGTTTTCCTGTCTTCGACTTTTTTAACGCATTTCTGTCCACTCTGGGATAAGGCCGGATAATTTCTGGAGTTATTACTCCTACAGTTGATGAAGATGCAGGCGCAATTGTAGGTGAGATAGCAAGGAGGGTGATACTGGCGCTGAGCTCCATGGGTGATCTTGTTGAGTAATCTCTGTTTCTGCAGGTAGATTTTCTGGCACATTGGCATCTTGGCCCGCTGTAGAAGTTGATTGTCCACCTTACGTGGATTCTAACGGCTGCATCTTGCATCGATGCATCTTCATCAACGTCTCCTGTTCTTGTCCCCTTTTTCACATATATTCGCGGCATGGTTCTGTAACAATAATATTTTTGGTGAACAATCTTTCTACTGCCACGCAGTTAGGAATGGGGAGCATTCGTACAGTACGAATCTACCCCACTCATAACTGCACGAAGGTACCCCAAACGGAGAAATCAACAAATTAATTGAAAATAAAAATAACCGCTATAGTTAGCCTAAAATGACTATTTACATATTAAACGAAGTGATCACTTCATAAACTATACTAAGTCACTTATAACATTCGTGCAAAACTTATATCAGTTAAGCGTGTTCAAAAGTGAATACAAAAAATACTTACGTAGAGCGAAAACATGTATCGGCGTGCTCCGTCAAAGCTGTTGGCCGCACTGATGCCCTGCCCCGCGGTTACACTATGCGTATGAGCGGGAGTCACACACACAAACGCGAGCACGCCAATGAATTGGATAGTGAAGATATCGCCACTGTACGAATGCTCCCTGTGTACGAATCCTACCTGCTCTCCCCTAAAGGCTTATTATTTCTTACTATCAAGTTAAACAAACGATTCGGAATTTTATTTCCTTTTTGTGTGTCGTATTGTAAATACGTAAATGATAGTTGGCGATTATTGTTTTAATATACATCTTATGCACTGCTTCAGTAGAACCACTGACAGTAGTTCTTCAGTCAAGAAAGGCGTCGTCTCTATGGTGTTCTTTGAAGTCCATAGTCTACAGTGTGATAACAGTGTGGACTCGACTTCCCACAAATCCAAATAAAAGATACGAAATGATCTACAAAATAATAAAAAGGATATTTTCGTCGCCGAAACCGATCTGATCATTTTTTCTTGAATCATGTAGAGTAGATGCCAACCTACTGATAAGGCTTGGGACGGGGGCTTAGCCGTTGGCGGGCCTTGATAAAGAAACTAGTACTTACAGGAGTACAGAGCGTATTGAAGAAATTATAGAATGATAAAATAGTTGGTGATAATATTATGGAATCGATAAGGTATCGACAGGTAGAGAAACAGAGAGTTAAAGTCTGAGTGCTCCAGCCTAGGTAACTGGTAGGGTCTAAGTAATCTAAGTGATGAAGAATTTTTCGGTAATGTCTGCTTTCTTGGAATTGAGCATCCTCACTCTAAGCAGGCAATTTTGTTATAACTATTGAACCTACTTATTGTCGAAGAAGAATTTCTTGACGAAGTGTTAAAACTATGATCTAAGAATCCCCTCCAGTGCAGTTAAATGCACTTCTGTTTTCAAATGAGGAACGCCCCACGTTTATCATTTCATTTTACGCTCTCGTGGTGTACGGATCCATCAATTGGTGTAATTTGAAGCTTTTTATAATAAAAATATGTCTAAAAAGGTCAGGAGTGATGTTAGAATTATTATCAGTAAACTTTTAGTTTATTGGGAAGAAGAAAATGAGACGCATCTAATAAGAGAGCCGATACATCATTTAAACATCCCTGCCGTGCGCGTGTTGCCGCCATGACAGGTACGTCACTGAGAAGTCTTATATATGCGACTACAGCGATTTCTTGTTGTCGAACTATAGGTACACATAAAATACTGAAGGTGTTGCAACCACTCCATTCACTATGCCGCCAAATATCGCTTCTGACTTGTTTTTAGAGTTATCAAAATAAATGTAGGTACTTACGACAACTGTGTACTTCGTTTTATTTTAATTGATATGTCTTTCCACAAAGCATTGACGGTTAACAGCACTGTCGTGAATAAGGGCTCAATTGAATAAATTCATGAATATTATACGGCATGGCACATTAAGCATTTCAAAGAGCTAGGATTTACCCATTGTATGTCTACGTGTAGCTTAAATTTATTCAAAATATACAAAAGAAAATACAAATATTTGTATAGGATGTACCTACTGCTAGACTCGGCGACGAAGGATGCAAATGAATGCAATTCACCGATAGCAGGTGTCGTTTGAAGCCGAGCGTCAAGGCGCCATTATTTATTTAGCTACAAAATAGGCTACACGATGGTGCAGGGCTTCACATACAATGCACATAATATTAGGTATTTATAGTACTTACATAATATATTACGTCCATGATAGCTGGGATGAAAATAAATTGTATGCCTGAATAAGATACTTATGTAAAAGTGACCTCGCAATATAACTCAGGTGTTTTAACCTACCTTGTATGTGTTTGTCGGATAATATCAAATGAATGCGAAACATGAATCTAAAATATAAGAGATCCAAAATCTAAGAGTAAGTTAACAAAACGGTATGTAGAGATACATATAAAAAATAAACGTGGTAGGCGTCCTCGCCTCCTCACACTATTACAGCCCTTTGGATAACTGCCGCCCCCAAGCGACGCTCAATCTGCCTACTCCCACGGGACGTCACTGAGGTCTACAGACGACATAAGATATTAGAATTTTTGTATTATTATTTACATTTTCATGGATATTGCTAAAATACTCGGAAATGTCTTTACGTTAAATAAAACTATTTAAAAGCTTTTCTGAGAGGCTTGATTTTATTTGAATTGCTCTTGACATGTAATTTAAAGCTATGCCATGATTGATAATAAACTGAAGAAAGCTTTGATCGTTTTAAATCACTTTAAGATAGCAATTTTCCTTATTGAGCGGATATCTAAATATAAGAAAGGTTGATAACGTACGCCTAGAATCCAATATTGATCGGTAAAACATGGCGATTGATTTTGACGTCTAATTAATAAGGCAACTAGTAAAATCAATGAAATGTGAAACGCGCTCAATTCTCTCAAAAGGTTTCGAATCGATCTCATGCGATAAGGGATGAGCTTTAAATTTGTATAATAGAAGAAGGAAATACTATTTTTGTTGGGACCTAAACGGTTTTAAACGTTTGAACGGAAGTTATAAAGCGGAAAGTTTTAATAGGATTTCATTATTTCAATATAATCTTTTTTTCTGTTCACCACTGTGCACATCACCAAATGATTTATAATGCATGTAGTGGCGTAACGAACGAGAAACACCATTCAAAACAGTGCTAAGATTTATATTTAAAAAAAAAAAAAAAAAACACGAACTTCCTACGAGAATAGTGCCAGGGTGAGGGAGGGAGATCGTGCCGTCTCATTTTGTGAATACTTCAGCGTGGAATAGTCATTCACTTTTGTATACTGAAACTTTCAAAAAAAATCGACAGCTCCGTTACAGCAGACTTCCTTAGCCAGTCGATCAAAGATTTAAACTAAACAATTACGTTCCAGCCATCCATATCGAATTTTCGAGACCACCAACAATATTGCTCTTAATGTCTATATTTTTCCCCTACAATAGGATAGAAAAGAGAGGCCATTTAGTTCCGTCTCCATCTGCATAGATATAAAAAATAAAATATTTTGCAGTGCTGACTCTGTCAATTCGAAGGAGAAACCACTGTACTATATAACCCCAATTTTCGTTTGTTCCTTTTCTTTTTTTCCTTCAGACTAGAGATGAGTAAGAAATACTGTCACCAGTTTGTGTACTCAAGTCCCGGCATGCAACTACCCATACTCAGTACGTGTGGCCCAATAAACTTATTCGAACGCAAGCGATGAGATCATCGCGAATCGCCTTTCAACAGTATTGACATTATGCACGCAAGCAAGATAGCCATTATACACGTATGTCGAGCAGTGATACACTCAAATGTCATTGGCGTCATTGCTCTCTCTTTCTCCCCAGTTGTAAAGTTGGTATAGTGAAGGACATAAATGGTGACAAGTTCGTTTTATAGTAATAATATAGAGTTAGTTTTAGTTCCAGTTAAGTATGAGACTGATAGGTATTACCGCGTTTATCTGGTTTCGTCACGTCGAGTTTCTCGATTTTTTAGTGTTATAATTGGAACTTATAAACTGAATTCAAATTAATGCATGATTTGTGTAAATGGATAAATAATTATGTAAACAATTTGTGTAAAAATGACACAGCTTTGCACGCCAAACGCTCTATATAAAAAAAATGCTGCACTATGTTGCGTGCAACGTTAGTGGGCAGTGCACAACGTTGCAGCGTCACGTAAACTATGGTGCGCGTCATGTTGAGGGACAATTTGTCCCCAAGTGAATACGAGGCTTAATTAACGATATTGTCAAAATTATACCTTCGGCTATCCATACAACATACTATATTATTATGGTATAGGTACCTACTAAAAATAATTTATCAGAATCGATACTTTCTTTCCATAATATCGTAATATAAAGTACCTATCAATACTTTTCAGCAGCCTTACTATCAAACAAAAAACACACGGAAAATCGAACGAATTCGAATATTATCTGAATTTAAAGAGTCAATTTTTATTCTCGAATACGTACTCAACCTGTAAAAACTCGCCGAGGGTTCAAAGGAAAATCTCCCCAGAGATAAAGCGGGGCGAGTGACTACTTGAAACTTGGACTCGACTTTTGAAACATTCACCTGAATAATTTTATTATTACTCTCCACGCTTGTATTTTATTATGTGGCGCAAATTGGAAGATACCAAACTTTCCTTTTTTTTAAGATTTGATTATTGCGTAGCTGGGTAATGCAAAATTTATCATATATTGTACCAAGGCCTAATCTTACATGTCAATAACCAAAACACTAATATCTGTGGGACCAAAAATCCAGGTAAAAATCATAAAACTTAAGTTACATGCTGCCAGAGTCACTGAATGGTAGGGATGGCATTTACGCAAAAAAAATGGTTATATCTTTGAGAACCAAAAGGGCATCACGTGATCAACAAAAATACTGTCAAAGGAGAACGCTACAGACAAATTATTGATAAAATGTTGGTGTTCCAAATGGAAAAAATATAAAGTGGTTACTACGTGGCCTCAACTGGGTGACGCCTTATCATACACCACGGAGAAAAACAAAATAAGTATCGAAAGGGTTGTTCTCTACGCCATGATTCCAATTTACTTACCGCGAATGGAATGTATCGAAGGTCATATTAATTTCGCATTTTGGTGTAATCAAAATCAAAATCACCATCAAGGCATCAACATCACCGAATTTCTGTCTGTAGAAATACTTCAAATGGTCAATTTATGAGAACAGGCTACAGATATTGGAACAGATTAAAAACAAAATTTCCCAAGAAATCAAAAGTTTAATTTAATCTATCAAAATGTTAAAGGGAATTATGTAAAATGCTATTAAAACAGAAAACTTTTCAAATCAGCCACTTGCCGTATATTATTATTATTGGTTCTACAATCCTATGTGAATCTAGGCTGCCTCATGAAGACGTTTCTTTTACAAGAGATGAATGTTAGTCACTTGTTGGACTTATTTGGTCCACACTCCGAATCCAAACACACGTCGAAAAATAGCATGTGAATTTTTGCCAGACTCAGAATTCTAACCCGTGACCCACGACATTCTAAAAGTGACGCGTAGCCCGCTCTGCCATCATGGGCATCGGATGCCTGATACTATTTTTTAAATTGATAATAAAAAATATAAAGATTAGATAATATTATGTAAATATTTTTTTAATGTGCCTGTATTATTTTCGTTTAAATTATAGGCTTACCAAATGAAATGATTATATTTGCACCACCCTATATATCAGTGGCGAAGGGTGGAGGTAGGCTGTTAAGAATCGCTATAAATAGTGCATACTAAACTTTTTTAGTCATATGTATTTGTTTTTATTGAACTAAGACTACAATTTACAGATGGTGTTAGTTGGTTTTTAAAAATCAATTAAACCATGCCTAAACGAAACCATAATAGTTTTGGTCTAATTTGGGCAATACGACAAAATTGTACACACTTTTTCATTCATAGTTATTTGTTTTTGTTGGATTAAAAATACATATTACACATATTTTTGGTTAATTTTTTTAATTCATTAAGCCCTGCCTAAACCAAACTATAATAAATAAAAAATATTATTCTATTTATAAAATATTCAAAGTTATGTATGATTTAATTGCATAATTTTAGATATTTTATAGATAGACATGTATTTTTTGACTATTATCTATTATGGCTTGGTTTCTCAGGGTTTAATTGAATTTTAAAAAACTAACCAACACTATCTTTAAATTGTAGTCTTATTTCAATGAAAACAAATATGTATGTATGAAAAAAAATAATGTGCACTGTTTATGGCAGATCTTAACAGCCTACCTCCACCCTTCGCCACTGCTATATATAAGTCTACTGTTAGTCACGGAAAATAACGATACATTACAAAAAATATTAATCGCCAGATCGGTAGATGACGTATCGATAAGTAATATGTATGTACTTACTTAAATATTACCACGTACCTAATGATTTATCGGGTTTTCAGTATTATATTGAAAATATTAAGAAAAAAAATATATATTATACGGTAAGAACTAACACGTAAGCGTGAAGGTTTAATAATACCCATACACCGTATAAACTTCGAGTTAAATTAAGTATATCAGAGGTGGATTAAAAGGCTGGGAAAAGTCCCAAATGTATTTTCATTTACAAAACATTTTTATTGCAAAACACGAACAAAACGTTTGTAATGTCGTGTTTGTTGTGTTTATGTCATTTTATCGCCATGCGAGATAATAGGATTCATTCAGATTCATGTCTAATACTTTGTTTTTTTTTTAAGTTTATACCAGGGAACTAACGAGAACTTGAAATACCTAACGGGTGTGGAGTATCAGGATATGGGATAAACTTAAACGCGTCTCAAGAATACGCTTGTCCTTCATTCTAACAACTGTTTTGGGTTTATACCTACATATGTATTTGAAAGTTGCAACACACACTATTGCACGTCTATAATGTGTGGTTCATCTTCATAGGACACTCACGCACTCAAAACCCTGGGTTAAAATGTAGTGTATTGGGATTATAGCCTATCGGAATTGTATTAAATTGTTATGTGGCTTATAAATATAACAAATAATTTAATTTAGAGACAATTAAACTAGAAAATTTCCTAAGCCTGTCTCAAGCTAACTGTCCGCATTAGTTAAAATCTTTCAACTTTACTCTCAATGTGTTGCGGGAAAGTATTTTATTAATAAAATTTAAAACATAACAATGTGAGTATGAATAGTACTCGTACCTATTCCACATAATTAAACGAAAATCTGTGGGTCTATTCTATACTTATCGACCGCTAAAGTGATAAAGTGATAAATATTATCAAACTTAGGGTAGGTTTGTATCGAAATATTAGCACTTATTGTAACAATTACACGAAGCTGGTTTTTATTGTTGCAATAAGTGCGATATTTTAACAGCAGCAAGACAGGTGCTGTTAAAATATAGCACTTATTGCAACAATAAAAACCAGCTTCGTGTAATTGTTACAATAAGTGCTAATATTTTGATACAAACCTACCCTAAGTTTGATAATATTTATCACTTTAGTGTTCGATAAGTATAGAATAGACCCACAGGAGAGGTTATTTGGAGGCCACCCGCGCGAATATTTTAGCAATGCGATAAACTGTCATTGACTAGATGGGAAAATAAACCAGGTTGCCAATTAGTACTTAAGTAAATAATGTTTGAGAGCGCAAAGACTATGAAGGGCCAGTCACGTTGTTAGATTAAAAATTTATGAAGTAACCGCGGTAGGCAATCGTCCACAAGAGGGTATAGGCGGACAACGTCAAGATGGACACAGATAGACTATGACTATGACATGTCATTGATGACATGTGATCGACGGGAGAGAGAGCGCATGGGAAAGAGATTCCTAGATGAACAGTCGGCCATGGATTCATGATAATATGTAGCGCCAGCTTGTGAGTATTTAAATCATTTTTACACTCATTTCCTTCATGAAAAATCACCACTGCAAAAAAAATATCATAAAAATTATTGATAATATTGATATATATTATATATATTTTAAAATTTTATGTTTAAAACTTAGGTAGGTACTTCAATTATATTTATTGAACATCACAGAAAATACTTCAGACTATAATATAAAATAATGTCAATAACTTCTAAATCTAAATTATGTTAATCAATCAAAAGTAATCAGTGCATACATCTTTCGATAGAGTATTACTGTCAACACATTAATAGTAGGTACATTAATGTTATTATACCTACTGAAATTGTCGAGTAACAAATGCATGACAAATCTTATAATAGAATGAATGGACAGGAAGTTACGACTTCTTGGTATTGTCAAGAAAATAATATAACGTTCAAAAATAAAAAAATATTGCGCTTAATAGATTTCTAATAGTCGAAACGATTAGTTTTGGAGTTTTTATAGATGGTGACAAATAATTTTTTCAACTGTTTTTTACCATTGAACAGAATTTGATTCAGTCGACAAGAATAAAGGCATAGGTACCCACTGTAGCATCCACGGCAAAATCTCAAGACTTCGCCACGTGAATGCCGACAGTTTGAAATAAACTAAATTCATGATTAAAAAATTTGTAATTTATACGAAAAAAAGTATGATGTAATTATGAAAGGAACCTTAAAAAATGTGACTAAATACGTTGCCAGCAAATTTTTCATTTTGTTCAGGTAAGAGGTACATTATAATGAAATTGATTCGTTATATACCTACGGTTATTACGGGTAATTAAGCTGTAAACGAGTAAATAAGCAGTATATTACAATCATTTCGAATTTGGAATATAGTCACAGAATATACTGCATACTTATACAGGTAGGTAATATGTCAATGAAGAGATAAAAAACATAGTGCCAGGAATGACATTCGCAATAAATAGTACGCGATAGTGTCAGTCAACGAGCATGCGATTGTTGAAAACTACCTGATTGTTTGAAAAATCAATAACTTTTCAACAAAGGTTCAATGGCTTTTCTAAGCCCAGAACAAAAACAGCAAGTAGGTTAATCAAATTGCATAATATATTAATTAATACACAGTACCTACATCAAAATCAATTCTTCCACGGAAAGTACCATTTCTTCTCAACGTTGAGGAGATATATCAACAGACTTTATTGAGTTTTCACTCAACTCATTACTACATTCATTATCTCGGGATAAAATGACAATAATTAAAACTAATCCAGGGATTCGAGCCCGCGATGTATAGAACGATAGGCGAACGTTCTAGCTCATTGGAGTTTTACTGTGAGCCGTTCTCAGAGGCAATCTACTAAATAAGGGTAGTGTATGTGAACATCCTTGAGTGTAAGTGGACACCGATAGGTCGTATCTAGAATCTAGGACGAAGGCCATTTAATTTAATTTAAGGTATACCGCCGCGAGAATAACCAAGAGGCGATATTCATGGAAGAAAACGCGTGGAAAGAAGCAGCGCTTATGGCCAAAGAATATGTGAAATGGAGTGGACACTTTACTAACGGCGTGCTTTGGATAGTGTTTATAGAAACTGTCTTTTTTCTCTCGATTTACGTTTCTATGCTGTGCATCCGCCATTTGGCCATGGTCTAGCCATAGTACCGCGAAGTCTTACAATGCTCGATTTATAATCATTCCTTTAAGAAAATACTTCAGTGAAACGGCAAATAATTTTCAACTATAGGCGCGACGAAATTTTGAACTCGCTGGCACTCGCAGAGCGAACGTCGAGGTGTGAATACGTAAATTTGTTTCGTGATGTCTACAGGCGTATTAATTCTTAAATCGTGTAAAGACGACTAAAAACGTTACCCATTTACTTTAAAAAGAAAACATGTCAATGAATATATTATTATTGTTACGAATAGAACACTAAACAGAACATTAAATGGACGCATGTTGGATTTATATGACAAATTATATTTCGTTCGGCATGCGTCATTTGCACCCGCGGCCCGCAATCCGCGCATCGCCTAGCCACGATCTTTTTAGACCATGCCTCAACTGAGGTATAGCGTTAATCAACTGGGATTGAAATCGACAGCTGTAGAAGAGTGGAAAAATTATGGCTTTTGGAAGGCAGGAGAGGTTTCGAATCCCGCGTCTAACAAAATTGAAATGTCATTTTTTTCAATGTGTGTTTGGATCTAACTAAAGCATAGATAGAAGCATAGACGGGTTAAGCAAATCTCTATCAATTTATAGTAAAAAGAAAACATGACATATTATTAACTTATACATATATTTATCTTGATTTATCTGTAACGCATGAGAGAAAACGGTACAAGTCGGTTATGGGGAAGCCAGCGGCCAAAATATTTTGAAAATATGCGATATACTGGATTATTAATTGTTAGCTTGGGTTAGTTTAAGTTAGGTTAGGTTTTCATTCTTGAATTCATGAATTTTGCCAAAATCGGCTATGACAATTAGCGTGGTTCCCGCCTGGCATCCCCATAACCGACGTGTAACAAATACACTGATACTTCCTTGAAAGAAAATAAATGATATGATACTGACTCACAACAGTTAAACAGATATTTATCCAACTGAAGATTTTAAACAGATGCATTTGGAATCAAGTAAGACATGCAGTACCTTATGCTTGAGCCCTGAGCCACATTCAATAATGTTGACAGGTGGCACCGACATCAATTACAAAAGAACGTAGGCTGAGTATAAAACTGAAAAGGGTTGCCAGATCAGATATTTCATAATTCTGGTAGCTGCGCGTATTTCGGCATACTTTGAAACAAAATATATTTCTCAAACTAAGTTTCGATACAAAATACTAAACACAAAAAGATAAGCGGAATAAAACTGGGGTGCCCTTTGAAGTGAAAGAAATCCACAAGTTCCATTCATGAAGATGTCAAAGGCTTGATTTTTTCCATCCTGAGTCTGAGTAGGTAGGTACCGCTAGCGCCCCATAAAAGCTTCTAATAAAACGTAACGGTACGGGAATTGCATATAGCAGGGGCGGAATCACGGCACGAAAGTTCAGGAGGTATGTCACCAGGATCGAATTGAGTTAGCGTGCAATTAGTTTAAACGACAAATTATTAGGGCAGCAAAAACGGCCGATTGAATGGATTATCCATGATTTTTATCTCAATGGCATATTCTATCGAATAATATTCGATTATTAATATATTTTAACGTATCATTGTATTAAGTGACAGAATAACTAAGTCCATGGCGTCTTTCCACTACTATGCGAACATTACTACAAAATTTGTGTTTGACCTATCATTACGAGTAATAAAGTGTTTGGGAAATGAAGGAAACTTTCATGAAACATACGTTTATGTGGTTAATAGTATTTACATTAAAACGTTTGTAGCTTATTATAAAGTTAACGTGCTGATTGCCGACCTTGGTGGTAAAGAGAAACATAGATACCTAATATACATAGATGTTTACACTATAGCATTGCTATATATTATATAACTTCTTATATAAACAATGGTCCTTGGCTACACAAATAAATACGTATTCCAAAAGATTCTATATTATAAACGATAATAATTGTTTGTTTAGCTTTTACAGATATATTCAGAGCGTTGGAGCGGAGCTCGGAGCAGGAGTACGGACCACTGGAGCAATGGGATTTTACCCGGACAACCGAAAATTTGTAGTGCTCCACTGCTCCGGATGGTTTTTTTTTTATTATTAACCTTTCATCCTAAAATCCAATGAAATTAATATATTTTGAGACTTTGCAACACCGGAATTATTTTAAATATGGCAACACTGCCGAGTGAGAAATAACCTCACTTTTTTGACAGAAGAGGCATATAATGAGAGACGATTTGCTGTCGTTTCCGTTTAATAGAATTCATAATGAAAATGATGATTATTTTAAAACTACTTATTTTTTTATTTTTTAAACGTTTGGATATATATAATACGTATCTACCTGGAGCGGAGCAGACCCTGGAGCGGAGCCGGAGCAAGTATTAGGTCCCGGTGCGGATATGGAGCGGAGCAACCCAACAAAGGGTCCGCTCCAACGCTCTGGATATATTCACTTACTTTCTAATATCTAATTCTTGGCCCAAAAGGTGATGCATTTTTGAAGTTACTTATTTTTTGTTTGTTTGTTTATTCCACGAAATAATGCGTTTTTCCTTTAAATTGAACCTAAGACCCATTTCTATAATCATGGATCAATACAGAAGAATATATTGCTGAATTAAAAATATATATTTGTTTAAAGTCATTGATATGTGATACCATAATAATCTAATTAACCGGCATTAAAGTAACCGGCGAACCGAATGCGGGACGTGAGAAAACCTCACCTCGGGCCAAAGCCTCGGACGACAGGTTTCGGCTGCAAATCCAATCAGCTGGACGATTCCATTTTGGTTTCACGACACGTCCCGCCGTGATGTCTGAGAGACGCGAGACATATTATAACTCTCGTCTACGAACGTCGGACCCACTTGTAAACAATACATACTTACGATTAGGACTTATCTCTGTGCATAGTACATATTTGCATATGTACATAAAATATTAATTATAGAGACAAAACGAAGTTAATATACAGTTAATACTATCGACTGAGAGTACCGACTTTTGAATTTTAAAACTAATTAAAAACGTACCTTTTACGTATATTTTACACTAGGTCTTCTATAGGAATTGATTCTATCGACCCAGTTTTCAATTAACGTATATTTCTGCTGCAAGTCAGTATATCTACTAGGGAACTCAGAAATAATGGGAACTGAAATACCTAACGGGTGTGGAGTAACAGGCAACCGATCTCGTGTGTGGAAGAATATAGGATAAACTTAAACAAGTATACGCTTGTCCTTCGTTCTGATGCTCTCGGTTTATGCACTGACGCTCATTCAATTTTGGTGTATTTTAAGGTTGCAACACACACTATTGCACGTCTATAATGTGTGGGTAACTTTCATGACACTCACATATTCAAAACCCTGCATCAAAATGCAGTATATTAGAGTATAGCCTAATGGAATTCTTTTTACCTATTAGTCTGTTCTACCTATGGTCAATTATATAACTGTGAAAGATTCTTCAGGTGTATTAAACTAAATCAACATCTATCCAACCCTAACACTAATTGATACAGCCCAATATCTGAACATCTTTTATAATAATATGAATAATAATAATAATACATAGGTGTATATTCTTCTTAACACTACAACAGGCCACGAATCTTAATGATAGTAGTTAGCAGTAATAGTAGATAGATAGTATTGCAACACTAATATAGTAATATAAGTGAAACAATCAAACACCCTTTGAGAAAATCACATAGATATATTGTGACCTCACCGGAAAATGAGCCTAGAGAACGAAAAGCCAGTGCATTACACACTCCAACTAATGATACTTTGTCATTAGGTTAATTTACTACCTACATAGTTTGCCTAATAAGCACGATAATACATCGAAATATTGAATACTTTCGATGTGTGGTTAGCCCGTCAGGGCTGAATTTTTCGCTCACTGAGCATTTTCGGTATTTGGGTAACATATTTACTGTAGGTACATTTTTTTCCGACCATGTCCGATCCTAATAGGATCATATGGGCCTCCACAGAGTAGAAGTTTGTATTAACAGATTTTGTTTTTTTACGAGAAATGGGTGTCAGCCACTTGCTCAACCTATTAGGTCCATACCCTGACTCATACACAAATTGAAAAACAATATGACGTGTACTTGCCAGACCCAGGATTCGAACCTGAGACCCACGGCGTGATAGTCCAACGGTTATGCCGCGCGGCCACCGTGGGTAACGTAGGTAACCCTATTTTTAACTCGGTTATATATCTATCATATAAAGAGCATAAATATGTAGGTAACCCTATTTTTAACCCGGTTATATATCCATCATATAAAGAGCATAAATATGTAGCGTCCCAGTCCAAGTCAGTCCGTGTCAGGCCACGGGACTACACGCATGATTACAATGTACATACACATTATGTATAATAATTAACTCTAATAAATGGAAGTGTTCACGCGTGTTTCATTAGTGTCCACAAAAAACCAATCCCACAATGGCGTCCCATGTAATCTGAAGACGTAACGCTGACGAAAGGCGAAACACGAATACTGTAAAACAATTAAAATTAAATAAATAAATCTACCGGCGTGATCCGTTAGTTCATGAAAATGTTACGTAATATTTTATAATCTTGCATAAATAATTCCTGGTGTGGATTTTCATCAGCAATGCTTTAAGAAAATTATGAACTGAAGCGTTTTAGATAGGGTAAGATTACAAAGCACTCGAACTTGATTGCATTAACATAACTTGAAAACAAAAAGTTTTCCAATAAATCTAACTAGGGTGCGAAAAAAAGTTTTCCTACTCAGGAATGCTAGAGACACACTTTTCTTTACCTGAAATAAAAAAAAACTACGTTTCAGAATACTTGCTACTTCTGTAAGTTTAACAGAGCATTGCATATGGTGCGTAAATCGAATAAAAAGTTTTAAATCACACGAGAGGTTTCATTCGATGACAACGCACAAATTCGAAATTATCTTGTTGATGCCTTATAAATTGTGAAATGAATTATACACCCTATATGCTTCAAATACAATGTCATCACGTTATGTGCTGTCACGTGCTGCCGCTACGGGGAAAAGTGTGGGATGTCGTTTTTCTTGGTATGCACATTTTAAACCTTTAATTAAACGAACATTGTCAGTTAGCAAAATCTGCCAAAATCGCCAGAACAACAATAATGTCACCTCACGCGTACCGCGGTACATCGGCAACCGCATGACTAAATGAACTTTTTTTTTATTTTCTTCATGCCTACATATTTTCGACCCATGTCAAAACCGCGTGTTCTTTGTTTTTATATTTTTCTCAATGAATTTTCTATTAAAATATTATTTATGTCTGGCGATTACGTCTATTATCTATGGTATGCTGGTTGTGGTCTGTTCAAAATATTATCTCTGGATGCAATATCGCAAGTAATTGTAACGTCCCCACACGTAGAAACTGTTAAAATTAATTGAAATTAACATGAATGATGATAATAATTCAAAATACTAATAAATGAAAGTTGGCAATTTCCATAATTAAATTTATAGAGATAGTGATGATTCAAAATATTCTGCGGAATGACGTAAACATAGACTGAATTTGTCGCCGGAACAGCATGTGACAGCACATGGTGTTTGATTTGAACCGGTAGTAACTCACTACTAATACCTACTACGGATTGCAGAGTATCCTACATCGATTTAACATTACTGAATAATGCAGCAACCATAAGTTAAACAAAGAACTGGTTTATAAAAAAATCCTAAAAATATAATATAAATATCGTCTGCGGTCAAATAACAAATGTCTGCGCGGTCAATTTATATTGAACCAGACAAATCAATAATCAATGTTCCCGATTTATCAGATAATTATATGACTAGTAAATAAATAATAAATGTGTAAAAATTAGTCGATATGAATAAATATTAAATATAGTACCTACCTGAACGACAATTATTTCCTATTGAATTTTGTATGTTATTTTTCGCATGTGTCGTAGAATTAGGTATAGTAAAAATTAGACATTATCTATTTTACATTATACGCGGAACCGAAGTGCAATGCACGTCAAGTAATCATTAGGTTTGATTAAAAGTCAGAGTGAATGACAGTATTCCCATTTTATGATGCATATGAAGGTATATCGGACAATGAAAAATGTAAATAAATAAAACCAAAAAAAAAACAATAATTCTCATGGCGAGTTTACCGAGCGTTGCAGTATCTGGTTAGGCCATCAATCACTATGAAAAATCCAGTTGTGACGCCATAAGTGAAGGGCTTCTTTTGTGTGCCGCAATAGGCACGTGAATTGAATTACGCGTAACGTGAAAATCATTTAAAAAAACATTTCAAACCCTATTCACCTAATAATTCCGGTATTTTACACACGTGTCTATTTGTAGCTGATGTAAATATAATCGAAGGGTAGAAAAATAGGTGCTAATATATCTTTGAAACGTCAATAATTATCATAATTATGTTTTATTGAAAATTACATGAAACAAATTTGGACACGGTTTCAAAACAGATAATTTGGCCAGTGGGGCACTTTCAGCAATGTCCTTTGTAACCAAACAAGTGTAGGTACATAGTATGAAAGATTTCATTTATTATCTAATTCACATGCTATAACTGCATTATAATGGATTTCCTAATTATAAGTTTTCAATGATTCTACAATTTTCAAGTAAATTGTGCTGTAGCTGTTTCTAGCTATGGCTATAAGCCTATTCTCAAAGTGATACAACGATAACTAAAGTTACATAGCGAGTGCTTAAAGTCAGACAACGTTATCTACAAAAAATCTGTTTTTTTTTTTTGAGATAACGTTATTTTACATTTATGGCTACATGATAATCAAACAACGTTATGTCAATAATTTCTAATTTCTTATTAAATCGTCAGTAAAGTTTAACGCCCGCATAAATAACCCTTGTTTTCATATATTTTTAAAACTATCCCTATAAATTTTAACATCTTCATAAGCAAGATAAATGTACAATACACAATAAATTATAAAATATTAACATTAGGTTTTAAATAAACAAACATTTCCCTTGTTGAGTTACAAGAATCTAAAATAAAGATTTTTAGCTCTCCTGTAAAGTTGCACTTTTGTAGATAGTGTTGTTTGACACTAAGCACTCGATAGGTTCCTGTATAAAAAGGCGAACTATATTGACAAGTTTAACGTGAGACTCCGCGGCAACTACGCCGCGGAGACTCACGTTAAACTTATCGGTCTCTACTGTTCTCGGTTTGACTGTAGTGTATCATGTCAAGTGTAGAGGAGGTCACGTCAGAAACATATTTGTTGCATTCCTTCTACATGTTAATGGAGTAGTGAGGTTTAATTTTCATTTAACTTATTTATATCTGTAGAGGTCAATAACTTCAGGCCCTGGCAGCGTGATTACGACAACGCAAGAATCAGCGAGTCATTCAACTATCGCACAATCGCCGAATCTACGATCAGCATATTCTACAGGTGTGACATATTTCGATGAGCGTCGACTACCTCGGGCTTTGTCATCGAACCACCTCGAAGTTGCAACGATGAGGCGGTCAGCATATTTCCCAATTGTGAACAACAGCAACAATGGCTCTCGCAATTTACTGAATATTCAGATATGATGGGTTATATGAGATTCAGTCTCAGTATCACACTGCACAGTACTCCCTTCCACCGAGCCTCTCCTGCGTTATGTATTCTTGAACCACATATATATCCTTTACGCAGCAATAAACTCTTGATCCTCCATTCAACCGAGAAACCTCCAACCTGTCTGTTTTCATCTCAATACCAACTGACACCCCCAAATTTATATTGTGTATTAATTACACTATACACATAAAAAATAGCGTTAATGTGGAGGAACGGGTTAGATTGTGTTATTACAGAAAAAAATCTTGCTTTATATCTACATAATATATAATATTTTGTTGTGTATCAAAACAGTTTAAGATACTACTAGGTATTAAATAGTTTAATATCTACATAAAATAACGACATTTTGTAAGACTTATTCTTAACAATATCGTCACAACCACAATACTTTTTAACACACACATCTCATCGAGCAACCTGCGCATTCTTTCAAATAACAGTATTCACATTTTACAAAATGGCATGAGTTCTTGATCAATAATTATTTTATTTATTTATTTAAGAAAACAAAACATTGTGGACATAACAAATCTAAATTCATGACGTACACAACATGATATTTACATTATAACAAATATTACCCTCAGAAGAGAGAAGAAGAGAATATATAAAATATTAATAATAATAATAAATACAATTTTGTACAGAAAAATAAAATTTCGAATAAAAATACATACCACGTCACCGAAAACGTCTACGTCTTTGGGGAGCGCATTGACTAGTCTTGTACCCCTCGTTAATGGTGCCTGATAGGCTTGACACAAGGAAACAGTGCCAATCCAGAATAAATCATGGCTGCGACCACGAAGGTAAGTGACAGGCGCATGTAAATTCAAATTCTTTAGGACACCAGGATTGGAAACCATCCCTCGCGATAACAGGCAAAATTGTTTGAAGAGAAAAAAAGACCTACGAGTACAAGAGAGTGGATATGCAAACAACTGCGAGTTATAATGAATTAACAATTAACATTATAACTTTTTGGTGTCAAACAACATCTAACTAATATGATGTAAAATCAAAACCAAATTATTTCTTGATAATATTGTCTGTAGCGATTGGAACCAAAATGTTAGTGCAGTAAGAAGAGGAACACAGACGATCAAAATACCAAATAATATGACAAACTACCCTTAAAAAACTATTAGATAATAATATAATATAAACTTTGAAATAATTTTCAACCGACGCTAGAATTATTTCGTAAAATGAAGTCTACAGAATACAACGAGTGACTGATGAATCATGCCTATACACCTGAATGGGGCAAGAACAAACTTTTTCTATTGAACAAGGTTTGCTGCCGCGATTACGAATTGATGAAAAACATAACGATTTCGGTGAGATGCAATGGAAGTCCCTTAGAAAAGCGTGACATTAAATTTATGACTTTACTATGTTTTCATTCAATATACATCATTCATATAACTAACGAGATAACATTAATAAATGAAGAATAATAGTATGAATGACGAGAACCCACCTTGCAATAATCTTCCCCACTGCAATATGGGTATATAGGCGACTCTCGTGGTGCAGTGGGTAAGGCGCTGGCCTTCCACCCGAGAGTTCTCGGTTCGATTCCCGGTCATGACAAAAACATTTATGTGTTTTTCTCAAAGCCTGGGTGTTTGTGATTGTTCAAAATTACTAACAACCACCTTGAACGAAAAAGCAAGGACATGGTTATTAATAATTCTAAAAAAAAAAATATGGGTAGATATAATTTTTCAACTACATATATAGATATATATATATATATCTCATAACCTCAAATGGAAATGGGCTGGACACATAGCTCGAAGGACAATCGTTGGTCAAATTTAGTCATCCAAAAGGTACAAAACGTCCGCAAGGTAGACCTAGAGGCCGCTGGATCGATGAAATGGTTAAGTTCTGCGGGAGTACGTAGCAACGCAACGCACAGGAGCGAGAAGTGGAATCAGCTTGGAGAGTCCGTCATCCAGCGGTGGATAGATTCTGGCTGATGATGATAATATATTATACTATTTGCGCGCTGCTATAGACACGAGTATGACAACAATGCTGTTAATAGTTAATACACTTTAACCAATTTTATATGTTCACGAGAGAACAAAAAATGATTCAGCGGGCCTTTTTATATTACTTTCCACGTCCATTACTAAGTCAATGGTGTCGGCCGCTTATGTAAAATGACGTCTTCACTATCCTCTGCCCTACCGCAAGCTTCCTTCCTACCCTCATCTTGGAGAACCAGACAAATGATGAAAATAATAATTAAATAAACGAGATGTTTTTTAGTACTTTTCAACGGAGATGCCTCTCTCTACTCATAATTGTATTTTTATCTTGACAGGCTTTCGCTGGAATGTTTAGATTAAACATAAATTGCGAGTTCGAATGAAATGTTTGATAATAAGAACTCTATATGGTATATAATAATATATATATTAAAAATACTTGGATATATATATATATATATAATATGGGTATACCTACCTACAGCTCCCGGTAAAACAGTTGTCCGTGAATACATTCAGGTATTTTTCGATATAATGAAAGCAATTGAAGGAACTATTTTTGCAAATTGAAAAATACCTTTCTAGAAGAAAAGGTCGGTGACACAAAAATACTTCCGCATTATCACTGAGGAAAATTGAATGTAAACATAGTGGAACTTCGAGCATTCAAGTTTAGAAAAAAATGGGTACAAGTATGTTTACTGAAAGCCAAGCGGGAACCGCGGCAATTTTCATAGTCGATTTCGGCAAAATTCATGAATTCAAGAATGATAATTTAACCTAACAAATAATCCGGTATATCGGCTATTTTTTTTTAAAAAAAAGTTTTCCGCTGGTTACCAACAAATAGACAGAAACCAAAAACTTATTGTAATTGTATAGTTTATAAATATGAAAAATGTACAAAGAAGCAAGCAGATGTCACCGAACTGCCAAACCGGTGATGAACTGAACATATCGATTGGCGAATTGACATTTAACCACTGAACAATTAATGCCGTCACACAGCGTAGCCAAAAATCACTGAAAAATAACATGTCTACCACAAAATTCGCTCGATTTTGTGATATTATATTTAGTGAATACGTTAAATCGTTGTATTTTTTAAATTCGGAAAAGAAAATTGTATACATATTGGCTATTTGGTAAAACTAAAAAAAAATCCTGTATGTGGTTTTGAAGGGAAAATATTCGATTAGCCGGTCGGAAAATAAGTATTGATTGACTTGAAGAGAAACCTCAAAAATATGCCACAAACGTGACATACTATATTTTACACACCTTTTGTTAAAACAAGTTAAGAGAAGGGTGTAACGTATAGTAGGGGTGCTCCGTGTATAAGTTGATAGACCCCCCCCCCCTCGCTGATGATTAATTTTGATAAATATATCTTCTATTTCGTGAAAATTAAATGCCAATACCTTTGTCGATATTAAAATATAATGTTTGCATTCCATTGGCATTAAATGATTAAATAATAAAAACGACCATTTTATGTTGTACATATTATGTACCTATTGATTGCCCATGGCCTATAATATTATTGGCACCAAATAACATAAAACAATCATTGTACCTACGTTAGATATAATAGGTATGTACGTTTACGGCAGTATTTTTCCATCATCATCAGAATAAGTTGATAGATATTAATGATTATTCGAACAATTTGCATTCAGAATATAGTTATGTAGTTATACGTGATGTTCCTCTTTTCATGCCTGTTTCTCATTACGACTTAAGGGATGATTATAAAACGAGCATTAATAAGACTCCACGCTACTATGGTTAGACCATGGCCAAATGGCGGATGCACAGTAGAGAAACGTAAATCGACAGAAAAAAGACATTTTATATAAACACTAGCACGCCCACTTCTCGAAAAGTTTTTGCGTAACCGACCCAACTTACTGAGAGCCCAACAATGTCTCCGATATAAAGGTTAAAATGTTTACTCACAAACAAAATAGACAGATCAATAACTATTACATGGTCGGCTGCTTTCGAGGTAAAGAAAGCACTTGCAAGCTTTTTGTTAAGTGACCAAAGCTTTGTAAATAATACTTTATTCAAATAATAAAGGAAGGAAATGTAATATACATACATACAACCGTTTCATCGAATCATTTAATTAATACGATTAAAAACATCTTATTGTTGTGAAAAGTTTGATACATTACGTATCAGGTAATAAGTATAATATACCTATAACTGACTCGTCATTAATTATTTCCACCCCCATTCTCTTCTTCTTCGATGGCGCTACAGCTCATGTCGAGCCCTGGCCTTCTCCACCGCCGTCCTCCAGCCGAAACGGTCCTCCGCAAGTCTTTTCCAGTTCCTGATTTTTAGCAGCTGGTTGGCATCTTTTGTAATGTTATCACCCCATCGTGTGCCTGGTTTTCCCACTTCCCTTTACCCCCCTGGGTTTCCTTCGAGGATCTTCTTCGGTATCCGTGACTCAGGCGTGCGCTGGACATGTCCTGCCCAGTTTAGCCTCTGGAGTTTTATGAAGGTGGAGAGTTTTGAATTTTGGTATAAGCGGTAGTATAGTTCCGTGTTGTACCTAATTCTCCACTCCCCACCATCATTCATGGGTCCGTATATCCGCTTCAGGATCTTTCTCTCAAAGCAGTCCAACATTTCAGCTGCTTTCATATTTAGCGTCAATGACTCGCACCCGTACGCAACGACTGTACGTATGACGCCGTATATTTATGGAGCCGGATCTTAGTTTTTCTGTGGACATTTCTGGATTTCAATATGGGCAGCAATGAGAAGTAAGATTTATTTGCAGCGGTTATTCGGGCTTTTATTTCTTCCAGTTCTTCATTCTCTTTTGTTATATTGAAATCCAGGTATGTGAACCGGTTGACAACCTCAAATTGATGGTTTCCAAAACTGGAACATTGGCCCAGCCTACTTTGATTTTGTCGGCTTTGTACCAAGAGTACGATAAACCAATCTCTAGTGCGGCCTTTTGGAGGTGGTCAAATTCTTTCTTCACAATCTGTATGGATCTGCTCATCATGTTGAGGTCGTCTGCGTAGCCACCCCCATTCTCTACCACAAACTATTAATTATCAGTGCGGTTCCATGAAGAAGCTACAATTTATTGCAGCCGACGATTTCTTAGAATTACATGGTATTCAGTTTTGGCTTAGGTGCTTTTATTTTTCATATAAGAACCGAATGAAGTCATAACGGACAACCCAATCGATCAACTAAATATAGGGTCATCAATATTCTATCACATTGGAAATTTAAGACAAAAATATTGGCATGTTTCAAAGGAGTTTACAATAATGCCAGTCAAGCCGCAAACGGACAGACAAAGCGTATAAATATTACACGGACGATTCGAGAAAAATACTATCAGGTCTTCTACTTTGCGCGAGTGCTTTCCAATGCAATGCAAGCCGTAAAAATACAAATTGAAATTTGAAAATAAAAACAAACAGGGGCCATCTCATGCCGGGCGCCAGTCGATAAACGAAGTTAAACGGATGTATATTGTATTCATGGGCTGTATTGGAAGAACCTCTCGAGTCGTTTCAGAGCATATTATTTTGAATGGAATGTACAATAAAAATTTCAGCACACTATTCTATGCAAGAGTATCAACAAAATTAAAACAATACCTAGGCACTACGTGTTACGTTGTAAAATCTACTTGTTTTATAGTATTTCCGATTATATTGAATGTAAGTTATTTCAACTATCTAAACGCCACGCCGTAAACGATAGTCATCTTTACACACCAATGACTTCCTAAACAAAATAATTTGACATTATATTATATGAATGGATTAATACGTTGTAAAGACTCTATGGGACGTCCATGATAAACACGCCACAATGACTACATAATAAATTAACTATATACGTATGTATACATACGTTTACATACATTAATAACAAAAACAAATCTCATAACTCCCCACAATGCTCAATTAATCAAATCAATAAATTTAGGAGCAGCGTTGCCAATTTGGCATTTTTCTCAAGCTTGGCTTGTGGCTTTTTTACTAGCGTTTTTGATACCTCCAACAGCTTTAAAAATATTGAAAAAACGCTACTTATTTTCATGCGCATCAAATTTTTGACTATCGGATACTTAATGCAGTGAAGTCTGTACTTATTATAGTGAGAAATAAAACACGATGAAACCATTTCATGCATTATTTAATGTTTTTGTATATTATTCCGAATCTACGCGTATATAAAATAATAATTTAAAAATTATTTATCTAAAAGGTGTGTTCTTTAATTCTCTATGTCTATCCTACAAAAAAGAAGCTTTTATCTTCAAACATGAAACGAAACGTGAAATCCGTTAATACAATAAGTATAGGTATTTGTCGTCAATTTTTGGAATAATATATTTTTTGGATTTTTGCACTTTTTTTCGATACGCGAAAGCAAAGGTACTGACTTCGTTCTTGGTGGAATAAGAAAATTTACTTGCAATTTTATTTTCACAAAATCTAGCGTTTTTTCCTGTCAAATAGATTGTTTTCATACCCCGTCTGGTATGTTTTTGTCAACGACAGTTGGCAACACTGTTTCGGAGTAACGAGGAGATAAGAAAGCGGACTACTCGTCACACTAAGCGATTTTGGAGCTGGCTTTGCCACGTGCTACGGATGCGTCAAAACCTCCCTTGCATGTTCTTTAAACAAACGGAATTCAGGCCTCCTGGAAGTGCGCTAAATACCATCCACAGAATGTATACGGCGGAGCTACGCGAGATGCTGGGCTGGCATGACCCGGTAACATGACTGCCGAGCGCGATAAAAGGCACATAACTATAAATTAATACAATTAGGTAACGCTAATTAGGTGAAGACTGCATCTTTTGGAAAGGTATATTGAATTCCGCATACAATTGTCATAATATTTGTCATACTTTAAATACAATATGTTCAAATGTTTACATACAATATGAATGTGTATGAATTACTACCAAATAATGAATCTCTCTATGAAGATTCTTAAGCGTCGGTCTATAACGACGTGTGTCCCAAGATCAAATCCTGGGTCTGGAAAATACACATATTATTGTTTTTCAATTAGTGTTTGAGTCAGAGTATGGACCTAATAGGTTGAGCAAGTGGCTAACATCCATTTATCGTAAAAAAATCTATTAACACAAACCTCCACTCCGTGGAGGCCCATATGGTGTTATTAGGATCGGACATGGTTAAAAAAATAAATCACTACGAAAATAATACAGCGGAATTTTGGATTTTTTGTATTGTCCCTTGGTGATCTGATTATGTAGGTAGGTACGTTATACTTGGTAGAAATCCGACATCATAGTATTCATATTGTAGCCACAATAAGAAAATATAAGTTGGATTGTATCCCATGATACACCCACGATAGCCGCGTGGCTTAAGCGCCGGTATATAGTGTCGAGGGTCCCAGGCTCGAATCCTGGGTCTGGCAAGTACACATATTGTCTTTAAATTTGTGTATGAGTCAAGAGTATGGATCTAATATGTTGAGCAAGTGGCTGACATCCATTTCTCGTAAAAATATATTCTGTTAATACAAACATCTACTCTGTGGGGGCCCATATTATGATCCTATTAGGACCGGACATGGTCGAAAGAGAAAAAAAAGTATCCCATGATAAACCAGTACTTACAAATAAATCTGCGGATTTTTTGACGTAACATACGTATATAAAAATCGGCACAATTCTTGAGTTGGGTACTGGAGTGTCACGAAATTAATAGCAATTTTAAACAACTTAACAAATAAATAATCAACGGGTAATAAAACCAAGTGATATCCCGTTGGAAAGTCAAAGGTCCAGAGTTATCAACTAGATACATTTCGGATTCACTCGAATTGCAGAGCGCGCGGGGAGGACTTCGTAAGGTAAGCTCGAATTGCATCAAATTCTACTTTCAAATATTATACTGCTGCCTTATCGACACTGGCTACTGCTGACTTTTTTTAAATTTCCACACGGTTTAGTTTATTTTCACAAATTCGATAGACTTCAACATACTATCCATTATCGATCAATGACTTCTGTACCGTGTACACCTGATACCCTTCAAGAACAGTGTTGTCTTCTTGGTATACGTGTTATAGCTGTTAAAATAAAGCTACATAGTTACGTACAGACAAAGAAAAGTAGAGAACATTATAAAATATGTTGTGTAATTACTAATTATCATGGTTTATTTCACTATCAATTATTGTAATGTGTTCTTGTCTAATATGGAGAATCATCTGGGAATAAAAATGACACTCACTTTTTTGTCGGGTCTGCCGAATGGCATAATCTGTTCTAACGACATTTCAATAAAGGTGATATTGCTGTAAATTCCCGATGCTTTTAGTCGGGTCTGCCGAACGGTTCGGTTCGAACGAGTTCGCTCAAATGAACATTGACACTAGAAACACTATTCTAACGCCATTACAATAAAAATGATATTGCTATAAATTCCCGATGCGTGATATCGCATAATGGAAATTGCGTGACGTCTACCTATACATGTGCGAATGTCGCTGGGCGTGAATTTAATTGCTAGCTACTGTATTGAGTGCGTTGTCCAATGACATTAATATGGACGAAGCATCCGGGAATAAAAATTGCACTCACTTTTTTGTCGGGTCTACCGAATGGCATAATCTGTTCTAACGCCATGACAATAAAGGTGATATTGCTATAAATTCCCGATACTTTTTGTCAGGTCTGCCGAACGGTTCGGTTCGAACGGGTTCGCTCAAATGAACATTGACACTAGAAACACTATTCTAACGCCATTACAATAAAGATGATATTGCTATAAATTCCCGATGCGTGATATCGCATAATGGAAATTGCGTGACGTCTACCTATACATGTGCGAATGTCGCTGTGCGTGAATTTAATTGCTAGCTACTGTATTGAGTGCGTTGTCCATTAATAATGTCATTGGTTCTTGCACTAACGGCAGCGTTATGTTCATCGTTTTATTCCGAATTTTAATCGGTGAGTCGTGCTGAGTTGCACATTTTTATGATGTTGCCAATATCAGTGTGTACACGACTGAATGCATTGCCTACTAACGTGTAACGTTGCTGATAATATCAAGCAATAATTTATAATGTTTAGAATAGTTTAAGTTTCTCGGGTTGTAAATACTTCAATTCTAGTAGTAAATAAAATAGAAATCGGAATTTCCTTACTTGCCTAGATTGTAAAGATATTAATGCATACCTACAATATTATAGAAAATACAATAGTTGAAATATAATGGAATAAGTTCAATTTGAATCCAAGCTGTGTTACAGTCGGCACAAAGCCGCCATCATAGACGTCATATTTCAAGGGATGCGGTCGGGAAGTGCCGGAGATGAAACGAAAATATTTGTGGACTATAAAATACTTTTTCACTATATCTGTCCTAAGCCATCTCGCCAACCATTGAAGGGAAAATTTCTCGCGCGGCTTTCGTTCGGGCGAAGCGATTACAATGAATAAAATTCCATCGAATTATATGAGATTTATAGCTTCTACAAGGCTAGTGAGTTCATCTTCATATAGATATATTCAGTAAAAACATTGAAGAACATAATTCCCAGTAGTGTGCGTGCAGAGTAGAATATGGAATACGATCCAGGACATATTACTAATCCCAGTAATATCTCAATTCCGAGACAAAAACAACTAAAATTTTAACCGACAATCGTTGTCCTGAGTTTGATGAGTGTAGTAATGTAATTTATATTTGTATCAAAATTATAGTACTTTCGTGGTGTTAATTATCGATTTTCAAGTCAACGTTAATGCAAGATGATTTTTAATAATATAACTTTCACGTGGGTTTTGTCTAAAATTAAATAAAAACTAATCACAGCATATCAAATATATATATGACATATACAATCCCGGAAATATAGGATTAAGAAACGGACCTAGGAGTAAAGGACTGCAAAACTTAATACACATTGTCGGAGGCTTTAATAAAATGGCATGTGGACAGGTGTACCTACATACTTCTTAAGTCTTTTAATTAAAATGTTTTATCGGCCGTTCATTAAATTCATCGGGTTCATGGTCGGAAACTAAACACACTTTGAAAAAACGAGTGTTAATTTTGGTTATAGGAACATTCTTTGCCCAGAATTATTCAAGCTAAATTTTTCAGCTGGAAAATTATTTACCGCATGTATGGGGAGAAAAGTGACTATTCTCATTTTTGTAATGATCATTATTGCAGATTAATTTACATGTAACGTCAAACCATAATATAGATTTGTACTTCTTTAAAAATTTATGATGTTTTACAAAATTAGCGATTTGCATACTTTTAATTATGTTTCGTAATATAACTATGCACCTAGTTATAGGTATACAAATATTCAGCATGGATGCTGCTAGATATAATCTGACAACAAGAAATCTGCGATAACAGGAAGTCGCTGTAGTCACATATAGTAGACTTTTCAGTAACGTACCTGTCATGGCGGCTTCGCAATAAATTAAAAGTTAACTAATAATAATTCTAACGTTACTCCTGGTCGTTTAAGAGATATTTTTATTATAAAAAACTTCAAATTACGTAAATTGATAGATCCGTACACAACGGGAGCGTAAAATGAAATGACAAAATTGGGGGCGTTCCTCATTTGAAAGCGTAAGTGCGATTAACTGCACTGGAGGGGATTAGTAGTTAACAGTAGACAATAGTTTACAAATTCCCTCTCCTTCGAAGAAACGTGTACTTAAGTGTAAAATATATTAACTGAACTGGGGTTTACGTGGAAGAACTCTACTATAATGAGTTTTAAACAAAGTTTTTTTTTTAATTATACTTATCCGAGTTGCTTAGGTTGACTGCAGGCTGTTTCGGGCTATAAACCCATCAAATATTGATTTATAGGTCGAAACAGTTGTCAATATCAATAACTCGTGATCATCAGTAGTAATAGTACCTACTGTCGAGATTGAATTTAACACCTGCGTGCACACTCGTGGATTGTATAACCATGTATAGGCGTGGCAAATGGCAATCCAACGTGTGTAATAAATGCGACGTGCGTACAAAACTTTTGGAAAATTCAGTGAAGGTTTTTTTTCCTTTGAAGCTCCAAAAAGAACTATACAATGATAAGAAATTTCATTCAAAATACAAAAATACAATTTACCCAGCCATGCGTAAGAGCGGAGATTAGGAAACTATTTAAAGTTCTCTTTGAGGACTTTCACAATGTAAATAGGCGTAGGTATGTGTATATATATATAAATATATATATGTATATACGTACTTATGGCATCAGTGAAATGGAGTAAACACGGGATGTAGCAGAATTCAAAAATCTCACCTGAAAAAAGAGAAACAAAAATAATTAGTAAAGGGTTTATGTAAGTATTTATTTTTTTGGAAACGTGGAAAAGCAGTATGTAAATAAACATTTTTTTCAATTACGTGTGAATTCTTTGTGTTCGCAAAAATGAAAAGAATATTTTGCATGGAGGCTTAGTCGCTGTGTCGTTTATTATGTCGCACTTTTTATCAATGGAGCGAAAACCGCGTGGGCATTAAGTGACAAAAATATATAATTTTCTCGACAAAAAGAAACGAAAAGAAAAACTTGACCGTGCTCCGAGAGGCGAATGTATTACAAATAAATAAAAAAAGAAAAATGACAAAATACCAGAGGATCTGAGAAGTCAAATTTATTAATGACCAAATCGATTAAACTAACTTCGAAGATTATTATTATCGCGTCTTCTTTTTCTTTCAAATAATAAGTACATGCTGTTGTCAAGTATTAATCGAGTCTTGACGATATGACATATTTTTACGTCTAGGAGGATCACTTTTTGAATTGCATACAATGTGAAATTGCCAGTGACCCCCCGCTATTGCTACGGAGATTGTGACACTATGCCTGTCGCTAAAATGAGATCTTATTTGAACTGCCATATTTTTTCAATCTTCTCAGTTAGCTACATATTAGTGTTTATGTAATATTATGGCACAGCGGTGCATCAACGTCTATAAACAAGATAAGCCGTTTATGTTAACAAGGTTAACGTTGTTCAATCACTATTCAACTGTTCAATGACCATATTTATGTTTTTGCAATAATTTGAAGTTTCAAGTATTCTTATTAGAACGCAACTGACCACAAATAAAACAAAACTAACTATCCGTAACTGCAGAAAATGCTTTTCACAAATCATATTATTTGGTAAATAAAGTCTTGCTTACACGGGTTTAATGCTAACCATTAGTAATCACTAGACGCACTTATACTGCCAAGTGTAAATAGTCCGAATTAGTAATAAGTAGTAGTATTCGGGCTGATACCGAGTGTCAGCAGGAGTAGCGAGTACTAATCATCAGTACTAAGCCCGTGTAAATGAGCCATTTGAATAATCTAATATATAAAAAATAATATTTGTTTGTGGGTTTGTTTGTTTGTTTGTTCGTTTTGAATGCACTGCCATACCGTTCATCTGATT
The DNA here is from genome assembly GCF_057557595.1 of Rhyacophila brunnea. Taxonomy (NCBI): domain Eukaryota; kingdom Metazoa; phylum Arthropoda; class Insecta; order Trichoptera; family Rhyacophilidae; genus Rhyacophila; species Rhyacophila brunnea. Next base: position 30,635,105 of record NW_028233350.1, read on the forward strand.
GCAATAAAACTTTGTCAACTTATTGCTTGCACTTTCGCGAAGAGTATAGGCTATACTAATATATAAAAATGAATGTCTGTCTGTCTGTATGTCTGTCTGTCTGTGTGTCTGTCCCGTATGCGTTCCTATACCATTCATCCGATTGCGATGAAATTTTGGTAAGTGGTTGTATGCATACCCATGAAGGTTTCTGAATTAGAAAAATCATCATCTTCTTCTTCTTCTTCATTCTATTTTCTTTTATTCGTATGGTTCCTATACCATTCATCCGATTGCGATGAAATTTTGGTAAGTGGTTGTATGCACACCCGCAAAGGTTTTTGAATTAGTACAACCATCTTCTTCTTCTTCTATTCTTATGCGTTCCTATACCATTCATCCGATTGCAATGAAATTTCGATCAAGTATTGTGCTCACGCCCGCCAAGGTTTCTGAATTGAGGCAACCATTTCTTCTTCTTTTTCATCTATTCTATCTTCTTTTATTCGTATGCGTTCTTATACCATTCATCTGATTGCGATGAAATTTTTGTAAGTTGTTGTGCGCACACCTGCAAAGGTTTCTAAATTAGTATTATATAAAATACAAAGTTCGTTTAATCCAATTTTGGTTTGTTAGTGCATATTAATAACATTAATAACGTTTGCGTATTTTGGATTCGATCTTAATTTAGTGTTCTTTTGTTTGACCTTTACTCCTATTAGAATTATTTTCATATTGATATATTGTATTACACAGATATTTTAATATTAAAAAAATAATTACCTCTTATTATTTTTTAAATATCTAAGATAAATATAACCACGAAGCGACCCTGTGCGAAGCCGGGTACTTCAGCTAGTATAATATAAAATATCACGGGAATGGGACGACTGGCCTCCGGACAATTGGACGCCGCACTGTCGTAGAAACATGTAGACGAGGTATTTTAATCAGTTTCTATCTACTACTTAGTAGTTTGAATTCATTTTACTCTTAACATAATGTATTCTTTATCGCGGATTGAGAATTACCATGCCTAAGGCTTTATATAAAATAAAAAACTCTTTTTTCGTTGGAACTTAAACATATGCACGATTAAGTCATTGTTTACGTCTGCATATTTACATTTTTACTAACTATTAAATCATAATATAATCATTGAAGTATAAATAATAATATTGGATATTTTTTTTAAAGTACCTATAAGTACCTAATGTCTATTTATTTTCGAATTCCGTGGCGTCCAGTTGTCCGGTGCCAAATTGTCACAATTCAATTTATGCTTCACGTGAAAACAGTTCTGTTTTACCTATGAAGTATTTTACATTGATTTCAACAGTTTAAAATATATTGATAACTTCCATTATTTTGTCCAAATGTATCCTTGTTTCGATTGCAAAAAAAAATACATGAATTTTGATGTAATCCATATAGGATTATCTGCGATAGTAACAAAAGATACAAGCCAAACTAAAATATTCAAATTAGTTAATAATAATTTGAACAATCAATATACACAGAATGATTGTGGAGATTAAATAAAATTAATAAAAGAAAAGAAAAAACAAATCACACGGTCAGATTCGCTTGCAGCCATTATTCTCAAAAATATTCTAACTTTACTAATAGCATGGCCTAAGTCACATTTATCTAGATCCTCCTACTACCAAATTATTCTGAAGAAAATGAAAAAAATACGACAGAATTGATGGAGTTTAAAGAATAATATCATATTACAATAAAATTACATGTTCGGAGTTTAAAAAAATGAAAATTAAAAACCGAAGCATTCTTATAAAGTCTCTATGCTTCGAACTATAAAAGTCGATACCAGTGTCATTATGTATGATTTATAACGCACGGAAATTGGGATTCTGATTGAACCCCTTTTTATTAATGATCTGTTGTAATTTATCAATCAACAATGGAAACAAAGGAATTATCAATGGCTGTGAAAATTCGCGTATCAGAAAAAGCTTTCAATGAATCCCACATTATCGAATGAAGTGGGCAATTTTTAATCGCTTTTTAAAATCCTTTAGAGATTTATACGCGAGAGCTTTTGTTTTTTTATAAATCTGAACAACGTATAAAAGAAAGGGTTTAACCAATAAAATAAAATTAGTGAACGGTTTGACTGTAAACGATAAATACGTAATGGTAAATGACAGGTACCTCTCATAAAAATAAAACTAGATAAATAATATAAATAAAAGAAATTAATTACTAATTAACAATCCATCTAATATGATGGTAAGATTTGAATTTATATAAGGGAAAAAATTATGACGTACCTATTGCTTCCGTTGGACAAACAAGTCAAGTTTGGCGAGCGCGTTCAAAATGCAAGTAAAACTAATATTTCGTGTGATATTAATCGATGGAATAAGTAAATGAAAATTATATGGTAAAGGCTTCATAAATAGCGAGCCTCTCTGAAATATGATATAATAGCATCTGCTCCTTTGCACTGTCTTGCCTCGGGACGTGCACAACGATGTACGGGGCACTGAAAGCGGAGGCCAAGACCCCAGATATTCGAGAGGCAGCGCGAGTAAGCCACCGTTTGTTATCAGACCCGTGCAGTCGAGAAATATGCCGAGAATACGATTTTATTTTTAGTGCAGAGAATCTCAACTGTTGGTTGAAGTATGTAAAAAATATTAAAACTTTATCCAGTTATAGTTAATTCTGGGTGTAAAGACACCGTAATAATTAAAATGGTACACGTAATATCTCACTTTTAATATACATTCTCAATCGATAATGTGTATATTGACTGATCTATTTCTATTTTATATAATATCTACTGTTTTAATAATATTTCTTTGATTCTAAATGTCATGTTGTGAACGTCTTAAATTAATAATTTATAACGTTCACTATATGTTAAAATTGAAAAAAAATGAATTTGAAAAGACATGGACACAAATGAAAAACAATAGTATAAGAAAAATCTCGCTAGAAAATTAAATATTATAATTAGTGCCAATAATTAACTCTAACTTAGTGTAAAATATCTGATTAAAACGGACGAAACCGGTTGTGATCGTTATTAAATTATGTGAAAAAGTGTTATGTAATGTTCAATTTTAATTTATTGTCACAGTTTACTGTCGAGTGTGGAAAGTAATCACATCCTGAGGTTTATCGGTTGTCGTGTTAGCACAGACCTACAGATTGACTCTGTGACACGTCCTACACTCCTACAGGCATTAACCGCATCTCTCATCCTACAGCGTTACTGAAAGAGATATCTAAATAATGCATGAAAAAAATTAAACACCATTGTATTAGTGGAAAGTGGCATGATCGTGTACTACTTGAGTTATGCTCCGAGACTGGAGCTTCACAGGATGAAGTAAGTTAGTACCTATACATTAATTGAGTGTGGGTTAATTATATAGGTTAAAATATCCTGGCAAGACCATAGCTGTTCTTTCGCAGGCGGATAATAGGTACATAGTATTTTTATGAGATATTTAAATTGTATAAGGTTTAAAAATAAATTCTGTTCGTGTCAGAAATACATAGAAAAATCATTCAGATTAATAATATTTTTTCATGTAAAAATGCTTGAAAGCCTGCGATATATTTCTTCGGTCGCCTTTCTAACAGCAGTTTTCCCTGAAAGATGGTGTTTTTTTCATCTCAGGGTAAAGGTGTTCAGTAGATTAGCTGGTAAGGAAATTGGATGGTAAAAGAGATGTGCTTTAAAGGAATCTTTTAGATTCTAGATTCACTTAATAGGCCATTGAAAATGCAGGACTAACGAATAATGGAGAGTGAAGTCAATTGTTTAACAAATTGAACAGGTAAATTATTTACCTAGGCTCAAAGTTTTGATGATTTTGAATCCAAGAAATACAGAAACGATTTTTATAATCCATGGATCGCAGAAATCATTTATAATTGTGAAAAATAGACAAATAATAAATGAACGCGCTAAAATTGTGTAAATAAATTTGTTGAAAGGAAAAAAAATATCTAAGACTATACAAATCTTTTCAATAGTAGAAAAATTGTGTAAATAAATTTGTTGAAAGGAAAAAAAATATCTAAGACTATACAAATCTTTTCAATAGTAGAGGGCAGCCTTTAGATATTATTTGCATTTTCATTATACAATATTAATTTATTTTATATTTGGACATAATAATATTCACTGATATAATATTTCCAATTAAGTAATTTTTGAAAAACGACTCGTGTTTGAAATAATCGATTATGTGTAAATTATTGATTATTCAAAAAACGTGAACATGGAATAATTTATAATGCTTAACCTTCCTCATTGTATGCGGCAATATTTACAAGCTTATTTGGGACCCAAAACCAAATTAAAAAGTTATTTTAGAAGTAAAATTAATTTATTTGTAAAAGATAAATAGCTACGTACCTATATAAAATTTAAATTTATCCATTAGCATAAAAGCTAAAAGCATAATTACATTTATTTTAACCAAATCAACTACTCCCGGGAAAAAATTTAAAATAATCATATTTTATTATATTTTATTACGTTGGGATGTTATTAAAATAAAGTATAACCATTTGAGTTTTTGGGAAAACTTTATTAAAATGTACATTGAATAGATTTTCTCGTTAACTTGTTTCTGTAGATTTAAATTTATATAAAACTCATTTTTACTGTATATATAATGTACATTATGTTGTTAAAATACTAACGGCGTTTTCATCCATTTCGCAAAATACATATAGAAATTGCAATAAGTAAATAAATATATGAGTTTCTAATACTTAATCAATTCTACTGCAATGACAAAAATCTAAACTCATTTATACGATTACCTATTAGAAGAGTGGCTAGAGTACCTACTTAATGAATAATATGTAGTAAATAAATCACCCAATTTTACATTCCCCTTGATACATTTACAATAACTATGTACAATATGTTATTGGAAAACGAATAAGTACATAATATTTTCTCAAAGTTGGAACTTTTTCACCGAAATTTCCTAGTACCTACAGATTAAAGGAGAATTATTTTTTGTAATAGTTTGTAGCAATCATACCACTCAGCATTAAATGAGTGACACACTTTACTATGTATGTTTTGTTGTCAAAATAAAACAGTAGAGCGATAATGATTGTCAGCATTTCGTCAATCATCACTAGATCGGCGGCTCTCGTAGGCGCTGGACTTCCACCGAGAGTTCTGGGTTCGATCCCAGTGAGGACACAATATTTATGTGTTTTTCTCAAAGCATGGGTGTTTGTAAATATTCAAAATTACTAACATCCACCTTGTACAAAAAAGCAAGGACATGGTTATTAATAATTCTAAAAAATAAAAAATAAATCATCACTACATCAGTAGGGTATGTTATGACTAGGGCCCGGATTTATATTATAGTGCATGTTTTGTTAGGGTGTATGCACAGCTATGGGAGTTGCACAGAAATCCGTTTCGAAAGACGCAGAATCCAAAAATAAAATTTTGTTGTGCATATAAATGCATATTTGAGACGTTAGAGCATATTTGAGACATTAGTGCATATTTCATTAATAAATGCATATTTTAGGACTATTTCATTTATAATTTTATCGAAACATAACAAAATCAGGTAGATGCACTTGCATTTGTAATGGCATCCCCGAGCATTTCATTTTTTTTATCAGAAAAAGTGAAGTCAACTCGGGCACCTTTATTTAAATTTTGCGCTATCATATTCACAATATTTTTCCATAACAGTGTCAATTTTTAACTGCATATTTCTTTGGTTTCAGTGCATATTTCAATGATTTTACGTGCATATGTGCAAGCACATAATCATGTTTTTTGTTGCATATAAATCCGCTCCCTAGTTATGACTTGTTAATTGCGACAATTTCTCTTGTAATATATGGACTGCATTTGTATAAATACGAAGGACAGTGCATGAATCCTGACTAACTCATCGAGTCCGACACGGGACACACTACTATCGTCACCAGTCCTTTACTTGACGTAGTTAACTATCACTCCATACGAATCGAATCTCTCAGTTCATTAATATAATCAATCTCTTGATCACATCAATCTCACCAGTACATCATTACCCGCGATTATAACCTCACACTGTAATCTTTATTATTGTATGTATTGTATTCTCGAATCAATAAATAAACTCTTTTCTCCAAACAACTTCAAGCAACTACTAATTTATCTCCTCCACCTTCATCTACCGCCAAAGTTTAAATCTACTTATATCCGTATATCTGTGAATAAAATTGTACCAAACCAGCAAGGTTCCAATCAGTAACCGGTCGATGGTACTTATAATTCCTATTATATACAGTCAAAACTACAATATGTTTCTACCAATTGTACAATACTAAATACAGTCGAACTTGGTTATTACGAGGAACATGGGACCGACTTAATTTGCTCGTTATAAGCGTTACTCGTTATATCAGAGAATAGGTATTTTTAAATAAGCGGTCACATAACACAAAAAGTCGAAAATAAAAAATCTGAAAACCATCGTAAAAATCCTCGAAACAAGCATGGCATTCATAAACTACAAAAGAAGTTGTTTATTGTAATGAACGCTGGTAGGTACCTACTGACTCCACAAACCTTGGATTTTTTACTATTTCAACCATATGCGTGGATACTTTTTCAATATTGTCAGCGAAAACACCAATTAGGTAGGTACATAGACACTTAACTAGTGTCATTAACGTAATGCAATCCCGGCGCAATCCTGTTTTCATTGCTTAGGGTCGAAATGTTTTGAAACGATCGACACATTAACAGTTTTAAGAAAATTTTTGACGATAGTTTAGCTTGGTATATCCGATAAGTTGCTCGTTTTAACAGTGACTAAATGTATGGAGATAATCATAACCTAAAATGTCAACGAATGTTTCCTCATTACATCCGAGATCTCGCTATATCCATAATTGTAATAACCGAATTCGACTGTAGTTACATATTCCTCAACGCCTCATATTTAAACAGTGTCGTTCAAGCTACGGTGTATTTTATAACAGCGTGTATTTCTTCATTCAGAGGACTCAAAATAAATGCAAGGCGGTTGGAATGGTTTTATCTGAAGGTTTTCGCGCTAACGCCCTTACTGATAATTATAATACAGAATCCACTTGGCACCTTAGGGATATATAATCGTATAGGCTGAATACCGCTCCGTACGTTTCGGCTGACACTCAACATATTGCTAATACTAATATACCGACCAATAAAAATTAGCCCTGATTCAAGCCCTCCGCATGAGCCGATTTTAGTGAGTAATGTTTTACCAAGTGCATAGCCAACACGCCAGTGTTGCGATAATATAATTTATAAAAACATCGCTTGTAAAATTATAATATTGGAATAAATATTCGATATCTGGCAACACTACGACACGCACACTGTCACACATATTTTCGAATAACCCAGGAAAGGGACGCGAAGGAAGCGTGAAGGGGGCGAGGCAAGTGCGTGAAAAAGTTCGTCATGTTTTGAAGGACAAACACATGCAATAGCTCTATCTATATTTTTCTATAATCTAAGCCCTGATTGTCTTACAAAAGAAAAAAAAACGCGTCAAACATAATTGCAAATTTACTCGAGAGTCTTACCGATGGGGTATGTGTAAATAAAATCAATAATAATGTGATCGAAGATTATTAAATTTCCTGAAATTGACAAAGTGATTTTGTGTGCTTTCTGTAACTGGGTTTACACTGCAGTTTCTATTTGTTTTGTCGACAACAAACTACGATCATACGAATCCGTAAATAAATACCTAGAATGCAAATGTTTCCACTCGATCAGAAAGTTTCGTTGGGGGCCTAGGGGACCGCGGCGAATTTTTTTAACGTATTACTTATTCGAGACTTTGAGGACAAGGGAGGGAAATGCGACCAGGCAAGTTTTTCAGTGGAGCGTGAGCACTTTCAAAGGAGCGCTGATTGCCAAAAGGAGAAGAGGCTCGCCGGACTTGAAGAGGGAGGTGCGGTACTTGACGTGAAACAAACCGCGACGCCCAAGCGGTGGGGAGAGGCAAAATACTTACCTAAGGCTATTTTGTGTACACTTCTAACTGTGAAAGAGATAACCCGTCGGATGTGGGTAGAGCCACAATAGTATTTTGAACTAGTATAAAAAATATACTAATATTAAATAATTGTAATATTTATGGCAAATATTAAACTACTAAGTATCAGATACAGCTAGGTTCATTCATTAGTTAGGTTGATTTGATAACGATGATTCGACTGAAAAAATGTACTAATTTGATTATGAACTTCACATATTGAGGGATGTAACTGATGGGAACCAAAAAACGTACGCAAACGTATAATCACAGAACAGATGTATTCTCTGCGGACAATCATATGTACGTATACATTTAATTGAATTATGGTTAATCTGCAGCATTTTACTGATTCAACATATTACTTATACTTATATCCATGCATCTTTTTTCACGTGTATATGTGAGGGTCAAAATCCCCAGGCCGTGTCAGCAAACACTGCGGGATTGCAGCATCACGACAGTCAGCGAATTACCCAATTATCACGTAGTACTCCATCTACGGTCAGGATATTCTGCAAGTATGACATACGTAGGTAAGGGTCAACAACACCAAACCTTGTCAGCGAAACGCGGCAAGGTTGCAGCAATGCGACAAACGGCATATTCCCCAATTATGACATACATCCATAATAGTTTATTGAAATGTATTGAATATTCATTTCAACTCCCTATCAACGCGCCTCAGATGAAGTACTATCATCATGCCTCGGACTGAGCATGTCTCACCGCGTATTACCTTGTTCTGTTTAAACGGTCGCACCGAAATAAACACTCTCCTCAATTCACTTGAGCAACCTCCAACAAGTCTCTCATTGACAAAACCATCACCCCAAGTATACATAATATACATTATTGCATAGAATATAATATGTTTTAATTAGATATACAACCTAAGTAATTAATAGTGGCGTTCGATCTATACATGCTCTCAATTCGGAGCATACCCAGAAACAATCGATGACGTGCTATATAATAAAATTATCTCAGTCATTTATTGTAAAATTTTTACTTGACTTTACTTTTCTAAAGATTCTATAATTGATAATATGTAAATATTTGTAAACATACCACACCACAGACCATGCTATTTTCGTGGGCCTCATGCCAAAATATAATTAGTTACAAAATCGTAGGTAGATAATGTACACTTACCGATTGGTAAACAGATCTCTACAAGCAATGGCCACCGGTCACCGCACACCACTGGTAATAAGCATACCTATTGTTATACATAATAATATAAATATATTTGCACCCTCATGAACGGCTTTGCAGAAAATGAATGAGGTTTATATTATTTTGCACTTAAGTATCACATATTTCAGAATCAATTTACCTTTTAACAGACACCTTAAATTTCTATAGTTACCTAAATGAAAAATCTATAGATATGAATCGGCTGAAAAATCTTAATTTGTGTTTTCCCGAAAGTGTTTTTTTTTTAAATATGATACACTGATTCTCAAATACATATATTTAAATAATGATTTTAATTAGGCATTATGCTTGTAATAATACTTATTCCACTGATATTAGATAGGTGTCACAGTAAAATTCGTTGCAAATCAAAGTAAACGTTAAACATTAAATCATCGTTTAGTAAGGAGCCTTCGCCACTGTAATTTCATAATTATATTTCAAAAAAATATCGAGTCTTAAGCGTCAATTACATTGAGCTTTTTTATGAGCTGATTATTGGCAAATTTATAATCTGCCTGTAAATTCGCCCAGTGTAATCATCGAATAAGCTAATAAGCAGGTTGTAAACACTCCACCGAAAAAAGTTGAAAGCCGGTCAACTTTTCACACTACACGCCGGCGTGTGGGCTTACTGCGTCTGCGCAGTAGAGCGATGGTGGTGGAAAAACGAACTACTCATTTTGAAATTTACATTTTTGACGTTTAATGGAACCATTGTTATGGAGCGTAGCGACCTCCCGGTGAAAAAACGAACTACGTTCCGTCAAAATCGCTCGCTGGCTTGTGGCTTATCAGCGAATGGAAAATTTTGTGTGTAATCATGAAATCGCAGTAGCTGAACCGCCCGCTTTTAAATTTGCCAATAATCAGCTCATAAAAAAGCTCAATGTAATTGACGCTTTAGATAATAGTGTTAATATCCACTGAAAAATATTAATATTACCGCGAGGACAAAATATAAAGAGGACAATCACAATGCATCGACAATCAAAATCTATCTATTAGTAGGACATGGCATATTGTGGACTATACTTTTTCATGTTTACTTAATATTCAGAATAATATATTAGTGGCGAACGGTAGAGGTAGGCTGTTAAGATTCGATATAAATAGTGTACACTAAGGTCAGTCATACTTATTTGTTGTCATTGAACTAAGAATACAATTTGCAGATGGTGCTCGTTAGTTTTTTTAAATTCAATGAAACCCTGTTGAACCAAACCATACTATTGTAGGTATTGTCACGACCTCGGACTTCGGGTCTTATACCTAGAGTACCTTTTAGGGGTGTAGAGTGGCCTGAACACGCCCTTGGCCTCGTAGTCAAATAAACTGCACCGAGCCGCACCCTTGACCACCCAGAGGGACGTTTCTTTCCAGAAATAAGTCCCACGGCCCGTGTCTTTGAGGCTGAGGACACGGTTCGTGGAAGACCAGGCCTGAATAAATAAGAAAACATGCGAGACGACGAATGAAATTGGGCTTTTGCCACTTAAACATGTCAGTAGAATGTGCCAATAAATTGTAATAACTTGTATTGTGAATGAAAGAGAGGAATGTTAGGCCGTGCTAGGAGAAGAAAAAGAGTATTACGTCATAACTAAATCGTAAGATATGTAAAATTAAGATCTATAAAAAAATCCGCAGTACGGACACTACGTTGTAATAACGCGTAAGTGTGCCGTACAAAATAAATGTAAACAATTTAACAGCGTTGATTCCGAAATAGAAAATAATGTTAAAAGTCGGCCGGCAACATTGTCTTTGACCGTTGGAGATATGCAACGTCGCCCAAGAAAAAAAACCGTTGGGGATGAATTTCAAGATGGCTTCAGTATGACGAAAATAGTAAGATGCGGGACACGTATTTCGTACTCGGTAACATAAACTATTAAAAAAAAATCGCGTGTCGATAGTATTTCGCGGCTATTGTATATTATAAGTAACCAGCTCGGGGATATAAATATTTTGGAATCAATTGCGCTTATAAATTGTGTGTTATGAATAACCTATAATAATTCTTTAAAAAAAACATATTGTGTCCGTAAAAGAAACTATAAAACTATGTAATAATTATATGACATCGACGTAAATATACCCTGCCGTTATAAAACTAATTCCGGTGCGTTATTTTACCCAGCCCCAAATCCTAAAAAAAACCATACTAAGAATAAAAAGCGACAGTTTACCAGTTACTAAAAAAAAAATTGTGATACCAGGGTTCGAATTGAACTTTGTCTGAGCTAGACCGGAACCCTGGAGTTATCATGTGGCGCCCAACATATGCGGCTTGTGAATTGTACGGATTTGCCGATCCCGCAACCATGAGGACCGAAAAAAATTAAAATAAAAATATTTTTTTTTGTTGTTTTTAAAAAAAAAAAAAAAAAAAACTAAACGAGTGCACATGTCAATGCGGACACGTTTGCAAACGAAGGCCGACACCAACAAGGAGACATCTGAAGACTCTTTAAACATGGCCGACCCGATTATCGACACGGAAGTGGCCTCCACGGACAACGCGTTCGCGACTAATTTCGAAACAATGCGACCATTTGTTAATGACAGTCCGCGCACCGAAGTGACCACACCTAGTATACCATGTGTACTTCCGATGGTAGTGCCCCGACCAGAACTACCATATAAACCGTGGGCACATAAGCCAGAACTACAAGTGACGTTTGGGGGTAACCCCAAACATAGGGTGGCTACGTTTCTGGCCGGATGCGAAGAGTTCTTCCGGTTGGATAGAACCCCAGAGGATAACTGGACAGGACGTGCCTTGGGGCAGCTGAAAGGCGAAGCCAAGTCCTGGGCCAGAACAGTGTCTCCAGACGATGGGTGGGAGACCTTTACCAACCGACTCCGCCGTCACTTTGAGTCACCTGCCAGGACCAGAGAACAACAAGACGAACTGAAAACCACAGCACAGCGTCCTGAAGAAGACCCTTATGCCTTCCTCTTAAACAAGCGAGACCTCGCCAAGGCGTTAATGCCTACTGCAAGTAGTAAAGACCTCGCCGACATATTTTACGAACTTTTTACAGAAAGAGTACAATTGTGGGTTGGAGCGTGCAAGTGGCAGACACTCGAAGAACTACTAGAAGTCGTTCATGACCTACGGATGATAAAAACAAACCCGACCATCGCCGTACCAACACCCACTCAAAGAAGCACACCTCAAACATGCAGTTGTCAGTGGCGAGGCGAGCAGACAAAACGAAGGGAACAAACCGGGGGACACGCGAAACCACGGTCCGCCGAGGTATCGCATACACGCCTCGCACCACTCGCTACAAAAACGGAGAACAAAGTGACCACTAATTATGAAGCACCGCCGGCTCAGACGAGTTACGGGTATAGAGGCCAATACCCTCGACGGGGTTCATTTGGAACTAGGGGCCGTGGAAGTTACTCAAATGCTAACGGAGCTCGGAAGTGTTACTATTGCCCTGAGTATCATGAACATTCCGAGTGCGAGGTACTGAAACGAAGGATCCAGCGAACACAGGAGACACCGAGGGAATGAAGATTAGATGCAGAACCCGACCACCGTCTGAGGCTCGCAGATGGCAGTCGACGTGCTGCATACGGCACTGGCAAAGGTACCGTCGCGCAGGACTCTCTTCAAGTGCTTGTGCAAAAGCCTGTGTTCAAAAGTGGAAAGAAGTGTAACGTTAGTCAGGACATCCTTCCGATAGCTGAAAAAGTTATGAAACAGGACCCTCTCCTAGGGGCTGTAAATGTAGCGTCTATATTCAAAAAAAATATTCGTGACGCACCGCCTGGTGATGTTTTCCGACCGATTCTGAATAAAACTTTAGCCATTTTCAAGCTAAACAATATAAATATTGCCGCACGCCGGTATAGAAAAGTTGGAAAACAACCGCAGGGCGAGCCAATCGAAGCTGTAAATATAATTAGTAGTAATAAAATAATAAATACTGTGTCTAAAAAGGCGATGAATGTTTGTGAGATTAAAAATACGAGGATCCATCGACAAGCAGTAAAAACAGCAGAGACACCAGTAAAAACCGTAAGTAGATTTAACGCTGACACTGGCAAAACTGTTATTGATAAATTCTGTATTACACCGGCTCAATTAAATAAGTCGGAACAAACCAGAAAAAATATTTATAATGATATTATGTTGGATGCCGGAAGGAAATATAACGATATCATTTCAAATAAACACCACGTACGAACATCTCATCGTACGGGGCGGGGAGGCAACGGCAGCGTTAACGCAAGAGTGCGGGGGGAATTATCTCCACGGCGCGCGGGAACGAAACCAGCTGATAATATTATGTCAAATAAAAAAAAAATGCCCTTACTACGTATGACAGCTGATTTACTCTACACTACAAATACGCCGGAATTACCGGGAAGTATTATTGCTAAGAACGAAATAAACAGGAACGTTATTAACGAGATAAATGACTTTAATAAAACTCATCTAGCATATAAGGAGAATAAAAATACACCTATTAAAAAAATAAATAAGGTAACGAATAGCGTATGTGCGACTTGTAAGAGTGACTTTTACAGTGTCGAAATGAATAAAATAGATGCTGTATGTCTAGTATGTAAGCATTTACTTGCGGATTTAAATGATATAAAAAGTGTTAGTAATAAGGAATTACGTGATGAAATATGTAGCGATCCGACGGAGCCCAGGGTACCGCCTCCTCTAAGCCCCAACCCTCGAGACGACGTCCTAGAACAACTCGGGTCAAAGACGCCTGATGTAGACATGAGAATTGATCACTCTCCGAATACGTCATCGCAACACGACCGACCTGAAAGCGACCCGTCACGAGTGGAACAGGAGATAACAGGAGGCTCGCCAAGAGCATTGCCGGTCGCTCGTAAGGGAGCGAAGAAAATAAAGAAACGACGAGGTGCTAAATCAACGACGTCTGTGCCCTGCGAAGCTGCTTCGATGATCGACGTTGCCAAGGTGACGTCCGTCGACGATCACGCCGCGCAAGCAACGTCTGATGAACTAGTGACGTACGATAGGATTGAAAACGTGTTAGATACTTTCGTTCAGGGGACGCCTTCAACAGAAGTCGAACACCAACCTATCAAAAAGCCACTTAAATGCCCTAGGAGCGGAAAGAAGGGGCGTGCTAGAAGGCATCTCTCACCCCCCTCAGCTGGAAATGATCCGACAGTGGACACGACCACTTCGGACAATGAAAGGGCGGTTACAAGACATAGGTCTGTCGACCTAAACCCTCAAGAACTTAGACGTAGCGGGAGGCGCCGACTGCCGAAACGCTTTTTCCCTGCGGACCGTTCTACGTGAATCGACGTACCAAAAGGTCACTGAAACACGTACGAAATAACTAACAAAAACGAGTAATAAAAAAAATAAGAAATAAAAAGAAACGAAAGACGCGATACGTATTGTATGTAACCACATAAAATATAAAACCCGGACCCTCGTGTTGTGGCGTAGGACGCCGCGCACGAGGAAGATCAGAAACAAACTTATTACTATATCAGCATAATATAGTATAAACTTAACAAATTTTACGAAAATAAATGCGGACTCTTGCATAGTGTCGTAAAACGTCACGCGCGGGAACGAAAGGCGATTAAACTTAGAATTATGATAAAATAATATATTATGCTAATACTTAACTTTATGAACATGCATCCGGACCCACATATTACGACCAAAACCACATGCTGTATATGTGGATGACTTGAAAAAAAAATACGTCCATTTGCGCCGACAACCTCCCAGTATCACGAGCTAGATATTGACAGGATTGTTCGGCCGTGAAAACAAAGAAAATAAACAATATTCACCATCTGATACCCATATAAATAATATCAAAGAAACCATACTGAGATCGTCAAGACGATACCTACTTGTTAGTTAAAAAATATATATATATATATACTTAATTTAGATATAACATTAATAATATTATGCATAAACCACAAGTTAAAACTAGGTAAGCAAGTAATTGTCCCACGATTAGATGTTAAATTAGAGTATTAAGCTAGATTCCTTTTAGTATATATTTAGGTTCGATAGGTAACTATTATAATATGTATCTTCTAGACCATCAGAGGGTAAGACGTATGGCCACGTGATCAGATGAGAGCCGATGCCGTAGAAAGGGGGAATAAATTAGTTTGCAATTCTCACATCGGTCTAACTGATGCCTGCATATTAAATTTGGACGGATAAGCGAGTCCACTGATCACACGATATGGCTTAATAAAACATATAACCCGACACCCTGATAGCCTACCTGAGAATTAAGTTCGATTTGAATTTCTCTGATGTATTTGCTAGATCTTTAGTAGATCTGGAAATATATAAATATGTAAACGAATACATGTGTATGTATCGTCACCCAAGCGAACTGGAAGTCCCGTCTAAACCCATGGATTGCGACCAATGCATTGGTAATAACCCTCTCCTCGGCTGGGCGGACTAAAAAGGCGCATGCTGGTGTCTACATCGGTCCTTTAGGAGTGATGCTTGATTACAAGCCGAGACGACGTCTGCCTCCCTTTTCGGTTCTTGAGATTCGCGACTCACGTTCTAAATAGGTTGGATGTGGCGAGTCATAGCCCCGATCGTGTCACCCTCTAGAACGAACGCCTAGACCTTAGACACTCTGATTCTGGAGAAGTCTATTGACGAAATAACTTGTAGAATACTGAATAGAAATAATAGAAATCTGATTAAAGTAAACATTCCGAGGCTGGAATATATGAGTAATTATTGAACTAAAAATAATTAAAATAAATGTAAAACTAAACACTGTATACGATATACCCAACGGTTTGTCAAGTGGTGGGAACGGTGGCCTATTTGAGACCAAGGATTATGTTCCCGCCAAAATCCAGAGAGGTCGAATTGTCACGACCTCGGACTTCGGGTCTTATACCTAGAGTACCTTTTAGGGGTGTAGAGTGGCCTGAACACGCCCTTGGCCTCGTAGTCAAATAAACTGCACCGAGCCGCACCCTTGACCACCCAGAGGGACGTTTCTTTCCAGAAATAAGTCCCACGGCCCGTGTCTTTGAGGCTGAGGACACGGTTCGTGGAAGACCAGGCCTGAATAAATAAGAAAACATGCGAGACGACGAATGAAATTGGGCTTTTGCCACTTAAACATGTCAGTAGAATGTGCCAATAAATTGTAATAACTTGTATTGTGAATGAAAGAGAGGAATGTTAGGCCGTGCTAGGAGAAGAAAAAGAGTATTACGTCATAACTAAATCGTAAGATATGTAAAATTAAGATCTATAAAAAAATCCGCAGTACGGACACTACGTTGTAATAACGCGTAAGTGTGCCGTACAAAATAAATGTAAACAATTCAACAGCGTTGATTCCGAAATAGAAAATAATGTTAAAAGTCGGCCGGCAACATTGTCTTTGACCGTTGGAGATATGCAACGTCGCCCAAGAAAAAAAACCGTTGGGGATGAATTTCAAGATGGCTTCAGTATGACGAAAATAGTAAGATGCGGGGCACGTATTTCGTACTCGGTAACATAAACTATTAAAAAAAAATCGCGTGTCGATAGTATTTCGCGGCTATTGTATATTATAAGTAACCAGCTCGGGGATATAAATATTTTGGAATCAATTGCGCTTATAAATTGTGTGTTATGAATAACCTATAATAATTCTTTAAAAAAAACATATTGTGTCCGTAAAAGAAACTATAAAACTATGTAATAATTATATGACATCGACGTAAATATACCCTGCCGTTATAAAACTAATTCCGGTGCGTTATTTTACCCAGCCCCAAATCCTAAAAAAAACCATACTAAGAATAAAAAGCGACAGTTTACCAGTTACTAAAAAAAAAATTGTGATACCAGGGTTCGAATTGAACTTTGTCTGAGCTAGACCGGAACCCTGGAGTTATCAGTATGCTATGGGCGATTCGACAAAATATTGCACACTTTTCAGTCATACTTACTTATTTGTTTTCGTATAATTAAGAATACATATTATTACAGATGGTGTCGGTTAGTTTTTAAAGTTCATTAATCCCTGCCTAACCAAACCATAAACGATAAAAAATATTCTACTATCTACAAATATCAAAAATTATGTATGTTTGAATGGCATAATTTAAGATATTTTACAGATAATCGAATATTGTTTGACTATGGCTTGGATTAGGCAGGGTTTAATTGAATTTTAAAAACTAACGAACACTATCTACATTTTACACATTGTAGTGTGAAAACAAATACGTTTGACTGACAAAATTTAGTATGCACTATTTATGTCGTATCTTATCAGTCTACCACCACTCTTCGCCACTGGATTATATTATTATTTTATACAATGTAATGCGCAAATAGTATTTTGTGTACAATACCAAGTGTATTGTTTACACAGTACATTTTATTATGTGTGTTTTGATAACTAATTTCAAATACATATTATGTCCATCGTTGCGATGAATATTAATAATATTGTTAATGCTAAAAGTGGGCGATATAAAGGTTTTATATGGGTAGATAGGTACCTAATGTTGGATTGGCACCTCTAGTAAATTTCTAAATAATATTTCACTATAGGACTGATGGATTTCATAATGCGTAAGACGGTTTGCCCCGACAGTGGGATACGCCTACATCATGATGACACAAGCGATCTATGCGAAGAAAGACTGTGCGACTTGGAGTATGCAGACGACGCAGTCGTGTTTGACTCGACGATCGAAAGGTTGGAGGTGACCGTGAACAGGCTAGCCGCGAACTCGATGCGTGTGGGTCTTCATCCGAATGCCGCTAAGACCAAATCCATGTGCAGTGCTGCTTGCATCGACGCCGACACTCCTCTGCGGGTTTCTGGTCTGCCCGTCGAGCTGGTGTCCAGATTCAAGTACTTGGGTGCCACGGTTGCCGATGATGGTTGTATTTCTAGTGAGCTTGGAATCCGCATGGGTGTGGCGGGCTCTGCGTTGAACCAACTTGGAGTCGCATGGAGGTCAAGGCTGTATTCTGTGAGGACCAAATGTCGTTTGTTTAACGCGTGCGTGCTACCTGTGCTCCTGTATGGCTGTGAGGCATCTTACTAAGCTTCAAGAGTCTCGGCTTTTGAGCTTTGAGAATCGATGTCTCCGCAGAATCTTAGGGGTAAATTGGTACGACCGCGTTACAAACATCCGAGTTCGTGAGCAGACACAACAGCCTTCGGTGATTGAAGTTATCACGAAGAGACGATTCACGTGGCTGGGACATGTATTCCGGATGCCGCCAAAGAGTGCGGCACTTCGTACCCTTGTGGCACAGCCTCAAGGGTTCCGTCGCCGTGGCCGGCCCTCCCTCACCCTGCAGCGATGCTACAAAAGCGACCTACGTGCTGCAGGTCTGACATGGCGGGAGGCACAGGAGTTGGCGATGGACCGAGGGAAGTGGCGCCAACTTGTGCTTGCCCTATGCCCCAACGTTGGGACGTGACAGGGTGAAAGAAGAAGAAGAAGAAGATAGGACTATTTTTTGTGATGAAATGAAATATGGCATTATTAAGGTTGTAAATTAGCTGAATGTAATAATATTATTATATATGTACGAAAATTAATTAAAGGGATTAATATCTCCCTTAAAATAAATCCGGCCTTAGGTGTGTTAACGTGACAATAGGATGATCTGGGAAAATACTTTAAACATCCAAATGTCGCCTCACAAAAGATTCTTTCCGCTGCAGAACTTTGCTGAAATAATTATTTCTGTTAGGGCAAGATTTCGAGGAATAAGTAAGGGTCTGACGATCAAAAGCAGATTTAGTGTCGTTGGAGGGCAATTAAAATGAAATGTAAAGCACTAAAGATTTTTTATGTCCACGATAGGACGTTTTTGCTTTAATGCGTAACAAACGAGGGCCGTAAAATGTCCGAAAGTCTTGTTTTCACTTCGTTTGTCCGCAGATAAAGCACTATTTATTGATTTTAAATAGGTCACTAAAAGTATTTATCAAAGGGCACAGCGCCGTGATATATGGGTATGGTACTGATAACTTATGTGGGCTTTATTATGAGTGAGGTATAAAAGATAAACCTTTACCTTTTACAACGATACTCGAGTGTCATTGAATAGGATCATCTTTGTGACGAGAAGCGTAATGAGATTCTTGAGAATATGGACAAATTTAGAATGACAACAATTTAGTCGCCATCTTTAGGTAGAAAATAACACTCGTATGGAGAAAGAACACATTACTTTTATTTGAACGAGTTTGGAAGCAAATCAATTCAATTTCACTAACATAATATTAATATAAACGTATTTACTAAAGGTGTTGCCAACATAACATAAATAATTATGAAAATATTGTATTAACTCGTTTTCTCTAGGTATGCTATCAATGCAATGCTTGTAAAAGTGATTGCACTTTTAAAGCATTGCTTTTTACTTCTTAGTGGGTTTACTTACAATCCGTCTGTCTATACTGGCAAAATTAATTTTCATGTTCCCACCAATATCACTCGTAACTCTGCGGTCTTCATGTTACCCCACCATCGCAGGACGGATGTGATATTTCATGATGCTGTGTATCGTGCGATTAACCTTTTTGATGGCACCATAAAGGTTAATAATATTTTAGTTTAAAAAAAATTTAAACTATATAATATTCGGGGACGTGTTAAATAGGTTAAATTTGTAATTATTTTGATCATTTTACTTTAATTATTCTTTATTTTTTACTTTAGTATTATATTGGTTATATATATTTAAATCATTTTTATATTTTATATTTATTATGTGTTATGGTGCATTGGTCAATATCTGTAAGTATTATATACCTAAGTATGTATATATTACAAATTGTACATATTGAATGATTCATCATGAATCACATTCACCGTCAGTGGCAAAGTTTGCTTGTTGGAGGGAGGTAAATGATCAGTAACCGGTCATTAGTTGGACAGTAAATTTATATTTTAATTCATAAGTCGTGTACATACTAGGTTTAACACATTAAAATAAATTTTCACTCGATTCGTCTCCCATATCGAAATAAAGCGATAAAAATGAATCATTAGTTTACCCATTAAAACAATTTAAGGCAAGGTACCATAAATTATTATGATAAGTTTAATACATATTTTATTACATGTTGCCATTTATGAATACACGCTATATAATACGACAAATCAAAGATTCCTCCACAGGGAAAATGCTGAGTATATTTCATTGGCACCGACAGAAACTCAATCCATGCAAAGCCATACACATCATAATAGTATGTTCATTTAAAATGGACGTATGTACAAAAATTACCACCATGACTTTTTTGCATTCATCGATATCTTAAATACTTAATCCGTAACATTTTTCATTATTATTTTCAATGATTAAAAAGCATTTCAATTTTCTAATTAATAGATTAAAAACAAGAGATTTTCAATTCTGTTTTATTATGTTTTTCCAGTCTTGAAAATGTATTTTTTTAATTTATTATCGTTGCATCATTACTACGACATTTTAAACAAAAGAATTCGCTTTTTTTATAATTCTAATAATTCAAATTTGGCGAGTCGGGAATGCATTCATCGCGCGTTCGGTTGGAAAAACTTTTCCCGCCCGCTAAAAACTACGGCTCGTCATCATTTTGAACGAATCGGGCGCGGAGTGTATTGCATGATAAACTTTTGAAACCGGCCACAATGGCGAAGTTGTTAATTAGTGAGGATCTACTACTTGCAGTCACGACTCCCTGTAAGTTATTAATAATCCTATGGCCATTACAGCCTGCCAACTGCCGCTGGCTCATATAGACCCTTTCGAACCATCGTGACATACAATGGTGGAATATCATTATTTTGATTAACAAACTTATAAATTGAATATAGCTTATTA
Organism: Rhyacophila brunnea; assembly: GCF_057557595.1. Lineage (NCBI taxonomy): Eukaryota > Metazoa > Arthropoda > Insecta > Trichoptera > Rhyacophilidae > Rhyacophila > Rhyacophila brunnea. The sequence goes on from NW_028233350.1 coordinate 30,656,204, forward strand.
TAATTTTTAAATGCATATTAAACACACAGGTAGGCATCAACCAGATATGGCAAAAAATATAAAATCAATAACCACCAATGCAAATATATGTTATCTATCGTACACCATATTCGGTCAATCACAAACGACAGTATTTCATTTTTCAAAAACTAAGTCAAGTGTAAAACAAAATTTGTTTAATGTAATGCATAAATTGAATCTTATTATGTAGCCTTGCACGATTCAAATCAAACACAACCTTCTAAATAATATCACTGCCAGCCGTCTCTCACATCTACACTCGCCTCGTCTGCCGCGTAGCCATAATTTAAACTTTCTAGGAACGTCGTTCCGATGTTGCATATGAAGAATACGTAGCGACAGTATCTACAGTAAATACAGATACTCTCGAAACGTATATATATATACCAGCGTGCCGGTATACGAGTGACCAATTCGTATTTGTGCGTATGCGTTCCGGCGTCTTCGATTTGCAGGCCGAGACGCATGCGAGTTGTTGATAGGAGCACTTGATGTTTTTTTTTCAAACTAAAAAGTCGCATTTAAACAATCTGCGGAGCTCCATTTGACGACGTATGTTTTGTGAATAACGATGTCGTCACATCGACGTATTCGACAGGCTTTAAACACATAATGCCTTAATACGAACTAGAATAATAATAAGATAAATGCATGTCCTATATTATTACATTACAAAGGTTTATTTTATATCAATCAATAGTGTTACTTGTAATCGTAATTAAATAATGAATACGATTATGTATACTGTAGTACTGTGCACAACGTTTTGATCTGTTTTATTTGATTAATATTATTGAATAATAGTATAATAAATCCAGTAAATTATAACCGAACCTACAAATTGACTTGATAAGGTTGATGATATTCTTGTCGACCACAGAACATATAATAAATAGAATTCCGATAGGCTATATAACAATGTGTGAAACATGGACCCTAAGTAAAAGAGAGATCCAGAAACTTAAGAGTAGCACAACGTGGTATGGAGAGGTGCATGCTGGGCATAACGCGAAAGGACAAAAAAAGTAATGAGTGGATAAGGAAGCAGACAAGGGTTTGCGATATAATAGAGTTTATTAAAAGCCTTAAATGGAGATGGGCTGGACTCATAGCTCGAAGAATAGACAATCGTTGGAAAAATCTAGTCATCTAGTGGTATCCAAGAAGTACAAAACGTCCGCAAGGTAGACCTAGAGGCCGCTGGATCAATGAAATGTTAAAGTTCTGCGGAAGTACGAGGCAACGCAATGAGGCCTTCATCCAGCAGTGGATAGATTCAGGCTGATGATGATTATATAATAATACAGTAAATTTTGACACAGGGTTTTGAATGTGTAGGTGTCCTACGAAAATGGACCATGCATTATAGACGTGTGAGCAATGACATTATTAAATGGACAACTCACTTCATACCGGCCGGCGCGCACGAGAAATTGTGCATGAAAGTCATTCACAGACGTATAGGTAGATGTCACGTGACCATATGACGTATCCATTTCCATTATGCGATACAAGCTTCGAGAATTTATAATAATATAACCTTTATTGTAATGGCGTATTAGTGTCATGACTCATTGCGTTAGAAACAGATTCTCGGTTACTTACGACTTCTCGGAGATTAGGCGACATCACAGGCGACTGTCCAATGTTTTCTGTCATTCAATTGCATTGAATAAACATTATCTTAAAATGGCATTTTATAAATAATAAATAATACTAACACATGAAAAGTGATATCCCATCTTTCTTGGAGTGTTCAGTAGATTTTTTTTACAATTTTTAACTAGGCACATTGGCATTTTGTAACACAATAATAACGGTGGAGTCGAAACCTGACAGTCAGAAATTTTGTATGGGCAGACCCAGCGGTGTCGCCAGACCGCTTGCAAACAGAATGTTCATTTGAGCGTAGGATACCGATATTAAAATATGAATTTCGCCATCCAGACCCGACACAAAGTGAGTGTCATTTTATTTTCTAGATGCTTCGTCCATATTAATGTCATTGCGTGTGAGCGTCAATGCATAAACCGAGAGTAGGGTTGTCAGAATTTGACGTATGACGTACATACTCTTGACACGTGTTTAAATTTATCATGGATTCTTCCTTACCCGAGATCGGTTGCCTGCTTCTCCTTACCCGTTAGATATTTCAGTATCCATTATTTCTGAGTTCCCTGTTGTCGACTGTAAAAATGAAAGACTTCTCATCTATCTTACAAGTTTGATATAACAACGAATCATATTGCGTTCGCAATTTAATATAATAATAATAATATGAATGTTTCTTTTGAGCGTAATTGTGTTCGATTGAATAAAATTACTATTGAACATTCTATATTACACAAAAATATTACGTATTATACATAAAGGAAAAGTGTCTCGAACAAAACAAATTTCCATGGCTGTGCCTTATCGTGTTGAATAAGGACGCCCCTGGGAGCGGCGGACTCCCAAACTGTACATTTTATCAGGCAAACGCGTTTTTAATACTTTGATATATATTTCTTTCAAACAATAATGGAAATTTATAAACAAGGAAATAATGAAATTTTGGCGAATGGCGAGTGTTTTTAATTTTGATTACTTTTCGTACTGTACGTATTTAGCTTCTTAATATATGACACCGGGAATGAAACAATGCAATGGCCGATATAAAATTGTATTTATTTATAATAAAAACCGTACATACACAATATATTTATAATGAAAAGCAATATACTATAAAGATCGTCGTGCCCTATTGATGCAATTTGAAATATCTTAAAGGCCCACATGCTCAGCGTAGGTCAAAATGGAGCTTTTAAATTATTTTTTTTCGGTTATGTACGTGTTCAAACACCTGCGTTAACATGATCATACTCCCTACTTCATTTATCGTTTGTCAATTTGTGGCTACGGCCGTATGTTAAAGCTCAAACAAATGCCAATAAAAATGGCGTACTTCAAAAAAATACTACCTTATTCTTAGGTCAATAATTATTATAAAGCAATCATTATTCGTAAGATGTTTATCACATTTGAAAGGTTATAATCAGTATCTTTAGAATTATCTTCAAATGTGTTAATCTTGCCGATTTTTTGAATAATAAAATGCCTAATTCTTGTCAAATTTGGGATCACAGAGATTATCAATATAATTTTTTATCGTGAATATTTTACAAAAATTATCTCTTATTAAATTATACTAATGGTTTTATAAATGCGTTTAAAAATTAATAAATGTAAAAAATCTTAACACCACTGCACAGTTATGTACCGAAATATGACTATATTCTAAAACACTAGAGCGAGAGGTTTAAAAGAATACTATTTTATGTAATAAAAATATTTTATGCAGTCATCCAATGTTTAAAATAAACATAAAGGATAATAATGCTTCAAAATTATATAAATAGATTATCTTCAACGTTTAAGGAATGTCCAGGGTTATGCTCTGAAAATACCATAAAAGCTCCATTTTGACCTATGCTGAGCATGTGGGGCCCTTAATATCATAATGTCTTTAAAAGGTACCTTAATTGATAGCTTAATGACCAGACCACTCGATCAGATATCGAAAGACATGTGTCAGAATCACATTCTTTTTTTAATATTAACTTCATGAATTTTTACAAAATATGAATATTTATATAAAAACGCTCAAGGATCGAACACGGCATGTAATAAAAACAATCTAATAAACAAACCTGTAAGCAAAGATATTCAGGATACATCACAAGAACCGAACATCACTAGACAAATATCATACCATTTAGTGGTACTCGAAAGAAACTGAAAGAACTAAAGGATGATAAAGAGCCTGCTGTATCGGATTAATTAAGTTTAGCAAAAATACTCAGTTACAGATCGAGGGAAATGGAAATAGTAGAAAGGCATTCACTCGGCAGTGAATCGAGAGTGGCTATTGTGACGATACTTAAAATATATTGTAAATATACCTATAATATATAATATTTATAAAAAGCTTAGCAGAAAATGGAATTTCCTCATTATTTAACTACCAATTAGAAGATCGATTATGCAATTATGTAATGAAAAATTCACAGATCACTTAGTATCGGCAGTCGTTTTAATTATGAAAGTAGTACAGAATACCTTAAATGTATTATAAGTGAAAAGTTTCAGAAGCGTTATCATTTAGCCAGAGCACAAATTTCCGTATAACTTTGGCAAAATAATAATGATACAGATAATTTCGAAAGGTCTCATCTGCTGCGCAAAACTTTCAAGTTCAGACCCCGCCGGATATTTACTCGTGGACAACTTTTTTCGATCAAGAATATTATAAGTTTCAGGACGAAAAACATGCCTCCTCTTGAGTGAATCTAATCATTTCGGGCGAGCTTTTCATTTTATGTTCCGCATTTTTTTTGAGTGGCAACAAATGTCAAGAAGTGGCCACAAATAATACGGGTTTGTTTTTTCGCGAAATTAGAAAAGTTGGATATACCTACAAATATGTACATAAAACAAGTAGGTAGTACCTATTAAAATAATTGCAACATCTGTTTTGTTACTCATAAAAGAACGTTATATAATTTTTGTCTGCCTCATTTTAAAGAGACATCTTAGTTATTACATAATGTATACTGTCATATTATTCTGTTGTTGTTTTAGTCATATTATCTACATAGATTGTACTCAGTACTGCATCATATACTAGAGAGAAATTCTGTTTGTAAGTGTTTGTATTACAACACAATTAATAGAACTTTTTAGTATGGTTGAATACATTTATTAGTAGTTATAGAATAAAAATTGTCTTTGTGTTCGCAGCATTGTTTAGACAAAAACAAGACGTCGAGTTATATTACATTTTATTTGATTTTGTACGTACTGTTATCTGCGATTGACCATTTCAGTGTAAGCCAACCTTTTTACACCTGCAGACCGGTAAAAAAGGAATTTTTTTTCGCGGACCACTAATACTGAAATAAAAATGGTTTTTTACGTAATATTTTTTTAATCTTATATTGTGACAGATGGACATAACTATAACTAACTAATATACATATAAAAGTCTGATACAATTAAAATTTAACAAAAACAATGGGTTTTTTTCAACAAACTAATGCGACCTGCTGTTGCATCTCTGCTAATATATGGGATATTCTTGGCTGCAGTGCTGTTTCTGATAGACGAAGTGCTGCATTCACGTCCAGTTTATTCCTTTGTTTCGATTTTATTGACGACGGCCCGGTACCTTTTGAGCCAAGAACCGGTACCGGTCCGCGGACCGGGGGTTGGGGACCACTGATTTAAATATATTAAGCAACGATGGTGCATTATGAAAAAACTATTTATACACATGCAACAATAAAGCAGTAAATTATATTCGTTGCAATGTATGAATTAGCAATGGAAAATTATCTGCAGCTAAAATTACTATTATTCATAGTAACCTTCTTCAACATCAGTTTCGTTTATTTAAGCTCTATCTGACAATAAGGTTATAGTCATTCTACAATGCGGAATCCGTAATTAGAATTAAGGTGGGATTTCACTGAAAAATGTATTCTCGAATGAACGAGAAAACACATAGATATCCGACTCCGACATCTATAAATGCTATATAAGGATGCATAGTACTGCATACTATAATATAATTATGCTTGTACGAGTATATGCTACGGTGTACTAGTATTATCTTGATGCTCACTAATGGCCTCGGCAATAGATGCTCTTTCGTCTTGAACTTGGTCTTGTCTTCGGAGGAATTGGATACGTTTTAAATGGCTTGATCACTGTCATTTCCAAATTCGTTCGATATTTTCACTAGACCAATGAAAACTCACCTTTATAAAAGTGAGTGAATTTTAAAATTTCAATAAATTATATTGATAATTTTCATTTTAAATAATCAATACTTATCTAAAAACCTTTGGCGCGAGTCTGGATAGTGCCCGAAGATGCCTAAAGGCGAAACTCGGGTGGCCAAAAAACTACTTGTACTGAAATAGTACAAAACTTAAATCACTTCCTACATTAAAAATTAAAACTATAAAAATTCCACAAGTCGTTTTGAATAACTACATGTGAATGCTAAAAATATTCAGAAAATATGACATACATTACGAAAAACGCACAATTTTATAAACCAATGCACAGACATTTTTTTCTAAATTATTAAGTATAAGTTTATCTTTGAATTTAAAAAAAATATTTTAATTGATTTAGGTTTTGTACTATTTTATTAGAGTAGTTTTTTCCCACCCGGGTTTCGCCTTTCGGCATCTTCAGACAATTAGCTGCCTTAATAAATCTATTTTCTGTTAACAAGGGAAGCAATTCTCACAATCAGTCGCTGTAGAGCGGACCATTATAATCTTGCCTCATCCCTGGCTCGCTTGGGTATAATAAATGACCCCGGGTGCCAGTGCGGAAGTGAGATTGAAGATGTTAATCAAGTTGTTTGGCAATGTCCTCTGTATTATGATACCCAGAGACAGCGGCTTCTTAAAGATCTAAGTAAACAAAAGTACCAATTGCCACTGGATCTTGCGATATTTTTGGCTCGGCCGAACATCAAGGCGTTCCAGTGTATCCAAATGTTTCTGAGTGAGTGTGGCCTACAAGTTTAAATTGTTTTTGTTTTTTTTCCTCTCATGTAAATTTGTATTGTAATAACTGTATGAGTAATTATTGTAATAATATGTAATAACAGTGTATGTTTAAAAGTAAAGCTAAATAAGACTGAATTGAGACTTCGTAGCTTAATAAAAATAAAAAAATCTATTTTCAATAAACGCACATTGTATATAGTTCTTTCATTTAGTATATTTTTTTACTAAAAATATTCTAATGTTAAAAGATCGTTTATTTAAAATTAACGTTATCAGTAAAATCTATTGGGTTCTATTAAAAACTTTACTTTCCGCCTTAAGTGCGTTTAGTAAGTAGGTAGCTACCTATTGTAAGTGACTATATTTTGAAAGCACATTAATAACAAATAGAACATTCTGAAACAGGTGTGCATCCAATAGTTACTTGATTACGGCTGATAATGCATCACTTTTTGGCTTTTCAGGTATTCTGGAGGCAATTAATAAAAAACAATTTTCGTAAGACCACAAAAAACCTTGTTTAAAAGTTTCAAGCGCTCCTCTACACGGCAGGGTAGCAGTGGCGGCCGGTGGAGTTATTTTTTAACAGCAGTTTAATTAATTTATTACTTTGGCGTGAAAAATGTAATAGCCTTCAGCTACTTTTCCTGCGGAGGGCTAGCGCGGTGAGACGAGGTGGGGAAGGACGGAATTATTCGGTGAGCAAGTTTAATTTCTTTGTAATTTAAAATAATTTAAATGAGGAAATGCCAGCCGGGCATGACGTCACCCGGCAGTGTTGCAACTAAACCCCTGGCTCGTTTCGTGATTAAAACAGTTTTAATAGCCCCTGCAAATTATCTAAAAATAAATCCTTGAGTGTCTAACTCTATTCAAACGCGTGGAAAGTTGGTAAATATTCATGAAGTTAAATTCTCGTAAACTTTTAAGTTGATTGAAAGCTCAATGGAGGAATCACGTAATATTCTTATTAAAGCTTTCAAAAGCTCGTATCTCTTGTCCCTGAAATAGCTGCGAATTAACAGATATAAATACACCCACATATGCTACATACTAATACAAAATAAATGTCAGAGATCTATGAGTTTTGCGTAGGTATAAGTTTACAAAAATTATAAAAAATTGGAAAGAGATTTACAAGAATTATAATCCAATTTATATTAAATTCTACCAATCGTAGCATGTATTAGTAGTAGGTAAAAGTAGATTACAGTCGATAGCATTTAATTATTGTAATGTCTAATATCATTTTTATGAAATATAATTCTAGCATGTGTATCAATTAATGCTAAGCGATTTCTTGGAAAATTGATTTACGAGGGTGGGTCAATAAGTCCTTAGAAAAGCCGACAGGTGGCGCGACTAGTACTGTAAGCGGTTTGTTTTCATGCAGCGGCACCACCGATTCAGTATGCTGCGAAGTTTCAATCAGATTGGTCGGGTTGTTGTTTTTTATTTTCGTACATTTAAAAAAAAATTTGCTTGTTTACAAAAATGGAGAAAATTGAGTTTAGAGCTGTTATTAAACATTTTAATATAAAAGGGTTAACAGCAAAGGAAATAAAAAATGAGTTGGATTTAGTTCACGGCATATCTGCTCCTTCACTTGCAACTATTTATAACTGGTTAAATGAATTTAAACGTGGTCGTACATCAACAAAGGATGAACCACGCTCAGGACGTCCTGTAGAGGTGACTACACCAGAAATGATCAATAAAATCCACGATATGGTGTTAAGTGACCGAAGATTAAAGTTGAGTGAGATAATTGAGGTTACAGGGATCTCAAAAGGTAGCGTCATTTCTATTTTACATGACAAATTGGGCATGAAAAAAGTTTCTGCAAGATGGGTGCCGCGTTTGCTTACAGTCGACAATAAACGCAATAGGGTGGTGGCCTCTAAAGCCCTGTTGTCGCTCATGCAACGCAATCCGGATGAATTTTTTCGTCGCTTTGTGACTGTAGATAAAACATGGATACACCACTATACTCCCGAGACGAAAGAACAGTCAAAGCAGTGGATTGCGAAAGGCGAACCATGTCCAAAGCAGGCGAAAACCGTAAAATCAGCTGGTAAGGTTATGGCTACTGTATTTTGGGATGCACGTGGAATTATTTTCGTTGACTATTTGGAAAAAGGCAAAACAATAACAGGGGATTATTATGCATTTTTATTGGACCAGCTAAAAAACGAAATTGAAGAAAAGCGGCCTCATTTAAACAGGAAAAAAATCCTCTTTCATCAGGACAATGCCCGTGTTCACACATGTTTACGATCAATGGCTAAAATTGAAGAATTGAAGTTCGAATTGGTCGACCACCCACCGTATTCGCCAGATTTAGCCCCCAGTGACTTTTTCCTTTTCCCAAACATAAAAAAATGGCTAAGTGGACAACGTTTTTTTTTCAAATGAAGAAGTCATCGATCGGACAAATGCTTATTTTGAGGACCTTCCGAAAACTTATTTTTCTGACGGTTTAAAAAAAATTGAGAAACGTCTAACCAAGTGTATTGAGCTCCAAGGAGATTATGTTGAGAAATAAAAAAAAAAATACAAAAATAAAAACTGTTTTAATGCTTTTTTCTAAGGAATTATTGACCCACCCTCGTACTTTATCGCTAGGCTAACAAAATATCCGGCGATCATACTTAATAATTCTGGGTGTGATTCTTCTGCACGAAAAAGATTGATATCTATTTAATTTATACTTTGATTGCCTAATCCTAATCAATCATTATCAGTAAAACTGCAGTAATCAGATATTTCTGTCATAAAACATATTGGTTGGGCCAATTATGGTCGCCTCCTTTCCACTATTTCCCTTCTACCTATAATCTTTATTATTGTCGCAAGTCCAGGCGCAACTAAATTTCGGATTTAATGATAAATAGTTAGTTACATCAAGACAACGAGTGCGTTAAAGCTTGTTACAGTTTGGGAGTCGTGAACTCCGTATTTCAATTCGCGAGTCTCATTACGAACTCCAGACAGGGTGACTAAAAGTGACGGTTCAACCGTGTTGCATAAAGACCGCCACGCATCACCATAGCAATCATTCAGTCACGAGTTACGGTTAGACTGCAGCGCTAATCATAAATTCATTACCCACTAAGTGTCAACATCTATATAAGGTCCGGTTGATTCGTGTGAAAGTGAGAGTGCTATTACATAACAATAAGCAACAAGGGCGTTTGTGCAGGACCCGGGAGTCAGAAGAGCACACCAACAGCCGGCATTCCGGACCACAAAGGCCTGGACATACCCATGCTTCATCCAAATCCTCAACCCCCATTCACACAGTCCACAAAAGCGCAGTCACCTATTTTCAGTTATAAAACGGTATTATGAGATAAAATTATAGGGGATCACATATGCGTGTGAAACATGGACCCTAAGTAAAAGAGAGATCCAGAAACTTAGAGTAGTACAACGTGGTATGGAGAGGTGCATGCTGGGCATAACGCGAAAAGACAAAAAGAGGAATGAGTGGATAAGGAAGCAGACAAGGGTTTGCGATGTAATAGAGTTTATTAAAAGCCTTAAATGGAGACGGGCTGGACACATAGCTCGAAGAAGAGACAATCGTTGGACAAATATAGTCTTCCAATGTTATCCAAGAAATACAAAACGTCCACAAGGTAGACCTAGAGGCCGCAGGATCGATGAAATCATAAAGTTCTGCGGAAGTACGTGGCAACGCAATTCACAGGACCAAGAGAAGTGGAAGCAGCTTGAAGAGGCCTTCATCCAGCAGTGGATAGATTCAGGCTGATGATGATGATGATAGGGGTTCGACCATCAGCACTAATCTGTTTTGATTGTTTTGTATCTGAACCATTCTACAATTCTTTACTATCAGAAATTTCGACTTAGTTATTTCATTCATTACATGTGTAATAGGTACTATAATTTCACAGAAGTCCATATAATAGTTTTATTTTCTTAGAATTATAGATAGTTACACTTTAATTGTGTTAACTGACAATTTTTCGCGTAAACTATTTTATTAATTAATACAAAACATAATATTTACCAATTTAGTACCACCTACTACATATTATTGAACTTTATATTACCTACTTTTTTCATTATATCTACTTATTTAAATTAAAATACTATACTACTCGTATTATACACAACAAAGTTTTTACGTATTTTACAATGTACATTATTTTTTTTAAAAAATGCTCATTAAAGAGAGAAAAATAAGTACTTACATAAGTCCTACTTAAGGGGGGACATGCTCGTCGAAGGTCAAAATTGTGTTTTTATTGTATTTTCAAACCATGATCCTGGACACTCCTTAAACGTTTTAGATAATCTATTTATATAATTTTGAAGCCTTATTATCCTTTATAGTTATTTTAAACATTCGATGACTGCATAAAGTATTTTTGTTACATAAAATAGTATTCTTTTAAACCTCTCGCTCTAATGTTTTAGAATATAGTCATATTTCGGTACATAACTGTGCAGTGGTGTTAAGATTTTTTACATTTATTAATTTTTAAACGCATTTATAAAACCATTAGTATAATTTATTACGAGATAATTTTTGTAAAATATTCACGATAAAAAATTATATTGATAATCTCTGTGATCCCAAATTTGACAATAATTAGGCATTTTATTATTCAAAAAATTGGCAAGATTAACACATTTGAAGATGATTCTAAAGATACTTATTATAAGCTATGTTTTTGACCATTTTAGTGTGATAAACATCTTATGAATAATGATTGCTTTATAATAATTATTGACCTAAGAATAAGGTAGTGTTTTTTTGAAATACGCCATTTCTTTTGTCATTCCCTAGTGGTTAAGCTACAACATACGGCCGTAGCCATAAATTGACAAACTATAATTAAAGAAGGGAGTAAAATTATGTTAACGCGCGTGTTTGAACATGTACCTAACCGATTTTTTTAAATTTTTTTTTAAACGGTACATGTTCAAGCACGCGCGTTAATATCATTTTACTCCTTACTTCAATTATAGTTTGTCAATTTATGGCTACGGCCGTATGTTGTAGCTTAACCACTAGGGAATGACAAAAGAAATGGCGTATTTCAAAAAAACAATACCTTATTCTTAGGTCAATAATTATTATAAAGCAATCATTATTCATAAGATGTTTATCACACTTGAATGGTCAAAGACATAGCTTATAATAAGTATCTTTAGAATTATCTTCAAATGTGTTAATCTTGCCGATTTTTTGAATAATAAAATGCCTAATTCTTGTCAAATTTGGGATCACAGAGATTATCAATATAATTTTTTATCGTGAATATTTTACAAAAATTATCTCTTATTAAATTATACTAATGGTTTTATAAATGCGTTTAAAAATTAATAAATGTAAAAAATCTTAACACCACTGCACAGTTATGTACCGAAATATGACTATATTCTAAAACATTAGAGCGAGAGGTTTAAAAGAATACTATTTTATGTAACAAAAATACTTTATGCAGTCATCAAATGTTTAAAATAACTATAAAGGATAATAAGGCTTCAAAATTATATAAATAGATTATCTACAACGTTTAAGGAGTGTCCAGGATCATGATTTGAAAATACAATAAAAACTCAATTTTGACCTACGACGAGCACGTGGGCCGTTAATTAACTTGAAACAAAACTTGAAAAGTAAAATAAAAAAAGTTATTTAGCTAATGAGCGTAGTTGTATTTTTGTGGATTGCAAATACATAAAATAATGTTTTTAGAATGTCTGCATACTCCTTAATTTAAAAAACAAGGTAATTACATAATAATCAATTTTAGTTGTCGTCAAAAACAGAGTTAAAAATGTAATAAGTAGGTATATGAAATATATTATAATATACGTTACGAATATAAATGTAGAATATAATATATGATAAGTAGATAAGCAGATTTTTTATCATAATATAATGTAATCCTGTAGGGATATTTTGAGATAATTTGATACATAGCTGGAATAAATCCTATTACATAATACTTATGCCAGATAGTATGCGCCTTTCGGATAATTGAAAAATATTCCAATATACATATTGGTGTACCTACCTACCTAGATATTCAATGTTTTTTTTTTTATAAAAGGAGAAAATGTTATATGGATAAACCTTTATTTTGTAAAATTCAAGATTAGTATTACCTAAGACAAGAAATATTTTAAATGCTCACATGGAGAAATAGCGACGGTATTGATTTGGTAGGTAATTCATTTTTCCCTGTGGATTACATTGGAACATGACGTTTGAAATCCTGAGACATGTCAGTATTTTTTTATAATGCTGTTTCAATGTAAAACAATACGAACTATCTCAAAAACCCGCAGTGGGTAATGAATGCTACGAAATGGATCGGGCAAAAATAAATACCAAAAATTACAACAAATATCAACCGTTACCACTTTTGTGCAGACGTGCAATGTAGGTGTTTGAAGAACATTTATAAACAATTCTAATTCAATAATGTTTGGCAATTGGTATAGATATATTTAGATTTACGCGCGATGTTTAGTGGTAGTAGAATGTCAGGTAGAAGTCCCGTTTATCGCATGTTCGAATGAATGAATTCGCCATGAATGATGTTGAGCATAACCACAGAACAGATAATAAATAGAATACCGATAGGCTATATTCAATACGCGGCATCTTGATGCAGGGTTTTGAATGTGTGAGTGTCCTATGAAAATGAAGCATGCTTTATGCACGTGCAATAGTGTGTGTAATACACCAACATTAAATGAGCCTAAATGCATAAACCGTGGGCAGTTTTCAGTATTCGACGTAAAACGCATTCTTGACACGTGTGTAAGTTTAACCCGGATTCTTCCTTACTCGAGTCGGTAACCGGCTATCGCCTTACCCGTTATGTATTTCAGTTCCCATTATTTAAGAGTTCCCTGAGCATAACTCTATTAATCAGGGAACACAGAATTACACAATAACACGTGTCAAGAATACGTCATTCTAAGCTTGTCGTTCGTTTTGACAACTGCTTTCGGTTTATGCCCTGACGCCCATTCAATATTGGTGTATTTGAAATTTACAACACACACTATTGCACGTCTATAATGTGTGTTTCATTTTCGTAGAACACCCACACATTCAAAATCCTGATTCAAAATGTAGTGTATGTAGGGTATAGCCTATCTGAATTATATTTATTAAAATCGGTTATATGCTATTAATAAACCTGAGAAGGCGTGAAATATCCTATCCGAATTGTAAAACCAATGAGAAAAAATTAAAGAAATCCGTCACATTGACAAGTATCCGTTTTAGAACTTATTTATTAACAATCGCAAAACATAGATATACTTTGCAAACTATTGGAAATAATTGCAATAGGTGAATTAAATGTTTTTAAAGTACTTCTCTAAAGCGATCTTGAAGCCGATGGATTGAAGAAATGGCTAACTTCCATGATAGATCCAGGCTGATGACAGTGTTGATAAGTCAATAAACAAAACAATCAGTTATATTATTTTATTGATGTTTTTATGCTCCCTGTAGGGTTTACATCACCATAACTTCTCACGTGAAAAAGATAGAACTTGTGTACACATGTACCTACGTTAGAATAAGATCTGGGAACGTTTATTTCAGTCTGATAACTAAAATTCAACTTATTCCTAAGTCAGATAACGTACGTGTATAATTTTCATTGAAAACAATGAAAAAAAACAAATAAAATACTGTCTACAATTCAAGATGAAATATCCGATTCTGTAATTATGTCTACGTCGTGTTCGATGAAACGGCTTCAAGGGAAGAAGACAACTAGAAGATACTTCGCGACGAGGCGACGTGCAATTACTGCGAGTGTCAGAAAAATTATTCTTTCGCAAAAAGTTGCAAGTCCTACAGAGGTGAATCTTTCAATTGACGTGACTGCATTTTAAAGTTGAATTGATAGATACTGAGTACGTTTTTAACTTAAAAGAAATGGTGGAAGCATTTCAATACATTCAAAGAAAGAGTAGTTTATTCTAATGTATTTGGCAACATAATCCAGCACGGTGTTTTAGAGAGATTTTAATATTATCATATCAAGTTTTCAGAAAATCGAATTGATCCAGGAAACATATATTAGAATGACACAATACTTTTTTAAATGCCCTAGGCAATTTGGATGTAAGTATATTTTTACAGCGTATGCATTTTGTGTATATTTTACACTATAAAGTAAAAACTTGACATACCCAGAGCAAGTTATATAAACTATATGTTGTTTTGCAATATTTAAATGTGATTCCAGAAATATTATCGCAGCATTGTTTTTTAAATAAAAAAAATTGTTTGGGCCAATTAAGGTAGCACTAATACCAGATAAAATTCCTAATCCACCCACACAGTGATTGTAGTGCATCCAGGCATGCTAGAAATAATTCAGTTATCTTCCGATCATATACGCATCAAGACGTACACTCGTTAGACCCTAGCGTGACCAAATAAGTAATTCAATTATAATTACGGTTCGCACAGTGCCAGATAAATCATCTTAATTCAAAATCATCTATCTATACAATCAATAAACTACAGAATGACTCAACAAGAAGTTAATGCGCGAGAGTGATGGCAGTAAGGAGTACGGGAACAAGGAGCCATCCCAGCGCCCCGTCTTATTAACATTAAAGGTCAGTGCCTGGAATCCTTATATAACCTTACCAGTACCCAAATCATCTCCGTCCTATTACAGTACACTAAAAAGCGCCGCCAAAAATAAAATATAAAATGGAATTTTTCGTTGATTATGTACTTATGTGATTGCGAATTTAATTAATGATGATTCATTGTAATTACCAAAAATATTTAATAAATACATTGCGAATATGTACTACAAACTGACTGGCAGGCTAATTTAGCCATAACTATGAGTAACCCGTTTTTAGGTTCACTTATATATAACAGATTTAGGATTCATCTTCATATAAGAAGAATTTCTTTCTTTGACATTAGCAAGTTGACATACTTAAATTGCAAAAAAACTTGCGAGATTTTGACTATTAGGGGATATTTCTTAACCAGGCAAAGTTAGGTACGCCAAAGAAAAAAACAGGAATTGAATACAATATAATGTTGAAATATTACCATTATATGTTTTAAAATACCAAGGGATATTATATTAGCTTTATTAATAAAAATTAAGATGGTAATGCCCATAAACGTATTCTTTTGTCCTCATACTGCCCCGCTATGTAAAAGGACAATATTATGGTTGCAGTGAACCCAAGTTTTAAACTACCTTTTCTCTTATTGTAAAATTATTGGATTTTTTTGAAATTATCTCTAAACAGGCGTGAACAAAAATATTGTATTTTTACTTAGCAAGGCAGTATATTTATAAAGTACCTACATATATATATATTTGACTTTAATAATATTTATTTAATTTATCATATGTCTTAATAATTATCAGAGGAGCTCACAGTTGTAATCTACTTATCTTAATAAACTCACAATAGGTATTAAAAAATCGATGACATGTTCATAGTTCGGGTTATACTCCGAAACGTAATTATCTGCACGGCCACAAACAAAGAGAAGAAGCAGACTTCGTGGAAATGTGAAAGTTTTAATTTCTTCCCAGTTAAAATCCCTGACGATTTCATGTGGGAAAAGAAACCAGGGCGCGCGCAATGGAGGTACGAAGAGTGCAGAAAGGGGTGGATTCAGTCAGTTGCACTAACCTACCGGAGATTTAAAAGTAAATTAAACACCCCCTCGCCGCAAGGAAACCGCGATAATTTTCATTCGGATAAAACAAATGAAATCGTGTAGGTGGTTTCTTGCCGCTAGCTAGGGAGAAAGAGGTTTTGTAATATAAATTAACAGAGTAAAACTTCGACTGAGTACTTTGGGAATGTTATTGAAATATTTTATTAAATGTTTAAATTTTAACTCATAAAAAAACTATTGTACTACTTACATAGTTTCAGAAATTCTACTTCTTCTATTGTACTCTAGATTACTACTCATTCCATTAAAGAACTTACTTGAGAAAATAATAATATTTAGATCATTTCAGTGTTGGTCTGACCCTAGCAGAAGTATTTTTTTCGATAACCGACAACGTTGAAAAGTTGTAATAGGAGTGTTACGGAAAGACTTTTCCGGTAACTTGGCTACGGATAACGTATACTTACGTGTGCAGTATTTCTATATATATATTTGATTGTTGCTTCATTTAAGCCTAGATGCTAAGACACCATCTCTCTCTCATATTGCATGACAAAAACAGGAATTACTAAGTAATTTTTACTATCCTGGGTTGTAAATCCAATCGCCCCAACGAAATTTGACGGAAGCACTTCAACAGGAAGTACCTTCCCAAGACGAATTGTTTTTTTTTTTAATTAAAATATATTAATAAAAATATTCCTATAGCACATATGGAAACACTTAATAATATGTTATTGCAAAAAATAACAAAGCCGCTTGTGGTGGATTGTTAGGTCACATACTATACTTTTTTTATAAAAGTATAATTATACTTTTTAGTCAATATTTGATAGCATTGCATCAAAAATAGATGAAAGCTTTAACAGTAAGCGTAGTAAATGATGACGCCTTATATCGAGGCTCAAGAATCGATGTGAACGATACGTGTGCATCTTCATTGAACTGTTCCGGGTAGCAGACAATAAAGCAAGAGATCGCACTGGTAGTGGCCGATCTCTGATAGCTGATGGCACGAGAAGGAGAATAATATGAAAGACATATACATCCGAAAGCTCTTCATATAATTTTAGTATTATTATCGAATTACCCAAAAAATGATTTTCGCGATTATAATTAACCACCAATTCAAAACTACGCCAATACAATATCATAATACAATTTTATTCCATTGGGCATGTTAAAACTTTACAGATTAAAACTTCCGAGTCATCCGTAGAATATAGTAATAATAGCGGACCACATAGCACCTTTCAATAACCATATAATTTCATTCAAAAAATGAAAAATGATGATTGTGATTAGGGATTTCAATACCGAATGAAAATGTTAATACCGGGTTTTCGGTATTTCCTATTGAATACCGGTATTTCTTAAACATTGAAGAAAACAGAAGTAGGTGCTTATCAATAAATTTAGCTATTAAAATCTTTTAAAAATATTATTTTATAGCAAAAACCTACATACCCACATTTATTATGTTGACATTTAAAAATATATAAGTATTGATCATAATTGTAGAACTAGTGATTTTTTCAAATAATTTGAATATATTGATAATTTTAACTAAAGCCTTCAGAAGTTCATTAAATGCAAATAAGTCTGGCTGCAGGAAAAGCTTCTGAAATTCAACGCTTGTACAGTCATCAATATTCATAGAATAATTGAACATTTTTGTCACGGATGTTTTCTATTTCGAAATAATATGACAATTCATCGCGACAATTACTTATATAAATATATTTGATGAAAATTGTTTTATTATTTTTTCACCTCTGTTGGATTCACTCAATATATTTGCATTTTAGCAGCACATAACTTATAATTCTTTTTCATAAACGTAAACAAGTGTGCTTTCTTAATACCTAAAATTCCGGTATTTTGGATTTAAGCGGTATTTCGGTATTGATAAATACTGGAATACCGGTTTTGAAATACCGGTATTGCAATCTCTAATTATTGTGATCAATGTTTTCTTATGTCGCACGGTTAACACGGCCCCGATAAACTGAAAGTCAACTGTATACATTACGAAGGGTCGCTGGAATATTTATTGATATTTAAATGATATGGGGTAGGCACAGCGACTATTGTTTGCATACAAAAGTGCTTGATACGCAGATACGAAAACTTCCAAAGTGTACGGACACGCAGAAGTATCTACATAATTTAATTTTGCGCGGCCCGCGGGCTCAGAGATTCCGAATAATATATGAAAAAACAGCTTCGCGACTTTTATTCCATGTAATATTTCAACGAAATTGAAATGGAAATGAAAAAAACGCCCGCACTAATGCCGAAATTTCAATACTTTTTACGCCCCTTCATAATAAAAAAAACACATTAATACGATTTCATTTCCGAATTTATAACAGCGGCCGGTTTGTTGCCATTCGCCACATAGTTGTGACTTATGGCTTTGTGAATATTGTTATGTTGTGAGTAAACAGTTTTTATGACATTCGCATATAAAGTTTTCAAGTTTGTTTGCTACGCATTAGCGTTTTATAAATATTTATATGCCTGTACACATATTATGGGCATTAAAAAACTTAAGTGCATCGCTGCAAAATTGCAGAGTAAATGCAAAATGGGTCCATGTAAATGGATGGTGGGGAAAAAATGTACAGGAGAATATTAAAGTAAGAATTTATATTTTATAATTACAACGAGAGCTGAGATTTAAAATAATACACTATGCAATATCTAAAACATTATGTAGGTACCTACTTATTTAAGGTGTAAATAAAATTGAGCCACAAAATCATTTAAGTTTTGACCACCATCTACGTAGATATTATTAATAATATATAGAATAAGTGGACGAAATGTGTAAAAAATGAAATGACAAAATGTCTTACAGAATCAAGTATTTTTTCGCTATAAATAAAACACAGAGACACAGACGGAAGTCTGATTTCTGAAGGTTGATTTTATTACAACGTTTTTATTAGCTCGTATTCTTGTTTGTCCAGTACAAATCCGTTAAAAATAAAAGAATATTATTGGTTGCTAAGTGGGTGGTCCTAGCAACTAAATTATTAATATATAAGTGCATTACTATGGTCAAAATTAAATGTCAAAATGACATTTCAGTATTCTATATTTGTTTGTTTGTTTGTTTTTTTATTGACTTCCTATAAAGTACAAGTTTGAGCATATTGAGCATATTAATTCAACAGAAAATTTTAAATTGTTGTATATAAAAAGTTCTTTTTATCTTGTAATTATTTTGTATTTTTTCCAAACTGTGTAAATTTGTATACCGTTATTAAGTTTTTTCCTCGCCAATGCACCCGTATCCCAAGGACAGGTGTTCATCTTATACATACATTGAATGTACTTAAAACGAGACACTACCTACATTTCAATGAAGGTGATTTTTACGCACTGTTAAGATCCGACATAAATATTGCACATTGAACATTGACAGTTAAATGTATTTTTTTTCAATGAACTAAGACAATAATGTGTAGATAGTGTGTGTTAGTTTTTTTTAAATTCAATTAAACACTGCCTAATCCAAGCCATAGTAGATAATAATTGTCAAAAAGTATTCATTTACCTATAAAATATGTTTATTGATTATAGTTTGGTTTAGGCAAGACTCGATAAATTAAAAAAAAAACTAGCCAATGCAATCTGTAATAAGTATGCATTCTTAATTAAACGAAAACAAATGAGTTAGTGTCACTGTTATTGTCGGATCGCCCATGCCATACATAAACTATTATGGTTTGGTTTAGTTTAGGCTTAAAACTTAAAAACTTAAAAAACTGAACAACACATCTGCAAATTGTATTCTTAGTTTAATGAAAACAAATAAGTATGACTGATAAAGTTTAGTGTGCACTATTTATGTCGAATCTTAACAGCCTACCTCCACCCTTCGCTACTGGGACGTACAGTACAGATACTTTGTAGAAGAAGTATACATGTACATAAACAAATAGAAAGCTCTTGAACAGTATAAATAAAATATGTACTACGATTTTGATGTAAATTAATCTTCTGAATAATATTATATTTTGTATTGTCTGTAAGAAACTTTAAGTCTAAAAAGGCAATATGAAAATTTTGCAATAAACTTGAAAGATGAATTTACATTTTACTTTGTAACTTGCAATATAGAGAGTGAACAAATATGTTGCCTAATTGGCAAATAACGTCTACAAAAAACCAAACAATAAGTCTATGTATATCTAGACTTATTTCTCTATCATGTAAATTTCAGTGTGGTGATATTTTCATTGTAAAATGTACAAACTCAAATAACGGAAGCTTCGAAATAATGACGATAATATAATATGTCTCGGTATGAAATTTCAGTATCTGCATAATCAAAAATATCCGACAGAAATGCTTAAAATATTGTAATATTATTAATCACCTGAAATTTGGTTCTCCTTTAATGCTACCCCCCCACAATGTCTAATAAAGATATATCATAAATTATTTGGAAATACTTCCGAACACGTAAAGATAATAATATATTGTAGAAAATTCTGAATACCTCACGCAACTTTTATTCGGGTCGATTTTTTATAGTTGAGTTAAGTTACAGAATATTTTTTTAATGTAAGTACATAAAACTAAAAATAAGACCATGCATCGCTCTTCCTAAATACATCATATATTTTTTGTATTATTGCTTAAAACATTTGAAATTATTCTTAATACCTAAGTGGTTTTTTTTCATAACTATATCAAAAATAAAAGACCAGGTAATTTATTAGTGATTGCAATACCGAATGAAAATCCCAATACCGGTATTTCGGTATTTCCCATTGAAGATCGATATCAATAGGTACATAATATCGTCACCGTTCAGGCAAAAGTCACCAACCCTGAAAATGGCAGTTTTGAGTTGAGTATGTCACCCGAAGCGTAAAATTATGTTCTTTAAGATGCAAAACTCACCTCGGTACATTAGTTAGTAAAATTTTGCTTAAATCAGAAATATTTGTTTTTCACTAAATGACTTTCGATAAAATCTTAACAAGCAAAAGTCATTGTAGGTGAATAGACATTATTGACTCTATAAAAAAAAAATCCTTCGTTATAAATATACAAGCAAAAGTCACTATACTATGGATGGTGAGTTTTACTGATGCTTCTTTTGGCTAACATTGTTCAGATTATTAACAAGCAAAAGTCACCAAACCATAATTTGAGCTACCTTGCCTCCTTTAAAACCTTCCAGATGTTTTAATTAGCATCAAAAAGTAAAAGTACCTTAAAGAAATTATTAAAAAGACATGAGAAAATAATTTAATGTAGATAAAACCTTAAAAACATTAAAATCTGATTTTTCCTGCATTTTCAAACTTTCAAATTGCGATATCTCAAAACTATGTTTTTAGGGTTGGTGACTTTTGCCTGAACGGTGACGATATAAAGATAGATTTCACATCTAAAACCAGCGGGCGACTTGCGAAAATAATATTTGGATAATTTTTAAATTGCAGAAGTAGGTAGGTACACACCTATAAAGAAAACGTATTTCACAAATTTGCAAATGTCCTTACTAGTCACCAAGGTCGAAGGACAACGAAAGTAAACCAGACACGCATAACCCGACAAAAAATTACAATCGTGTTACTTAAACATTTTATATTAATTAATACATTTTATATCCATTTGATATTAAAAACCGGTAATTCTGTATACTGGAATACCGGTATTGCAATCCCTACAGGTCATTAATACGGAAGTAAATAGGCATCGAATTAATTTACTTAAAAAAATTGTCAAAACCTAATGCTAATTATTTAGTAAATTTCGATGGAGAAAGGTTTAGTCTTGAGTAGATTACAAAACGATTGAAATTGTGATTAAAAATAATTTAAAGATTTATAGATTGTCATTTTAATTAGGCCAAGAAAATCTTTTTAGCTGGTGCCAGGGAAGTTGTCAGTTTTCTCCGAATCGACTTTTTCATGTCATAATATTTACAATGTTAAGCTAACCTTACCCTCACACGGTCGATATTACTGTTATTGATAATACCGCAAAAGTAATATTGACAGTATATATTTCTACTTATTTGAAAACATCACTAATAACGCGTACGTACTAAATTTCAATTATGAGATTATAACGATATAAGTAAAATATGTCTACGCACACGGTGGCCGATTAGCTACCCCGTCGACTTTTGTTGTGGATCCCGGGTTCGAATCCTGGCTCCTGTTGTCTGACAAATTCACATAATATACAATATTATACCAATCAATAGTCATTAACAAACGATACCCCTAAAAAATTAAACAAAAAAATAATTTAACATAAATTCATTGAAAACCCACTTACATACTATCTAAATAATTGTAAGATTAACAAGTATTCAAGTTCATATAAACATTGCTTATGTTAGTTAACATATGAAACTGGTTCTATTAAACTCTTATTAAACTAAGTGGAATAAATACGACAAAATGTGTTTAATTTTCATTAATAAAATTCATGTACGTAGATATTTATTTATTTTAAAAAAAGACACGTTGAGTACATAACAAATTATTAGTTCAGGACGTTCACAACATGGCATTTAGAATAAAAAGTACAAATAATCAGTTAGAGAAAAAACAAGTTAGAGAAAAAAAACAAATTAGGTATACAAATATGTGAAACCTCGATAGTTCGATAATATGTAGGTGCTACTAGGTACTGATGAATAAGTAGATATAAATAAGGTGGAATAATCGAAATATGTAGCTATCAACTATGTGTAGATTATAATTACTTAAGTAATTAATTGTGAAAATTATTAAATATTAATTAATAATATGAAGTCCTACAAATGAAATGCCTAACTCGAAGGTTAAAAACGCTCAGTTAAAAAGATTGCGTTTCAATGTAACTAATGTAACTACGTACCAACTCATGGATAACAAGTATAATTCAATAGAAATACGTCTACAAATTTTATATAAAAACATGACTTCAAAGCTTCTGTAGAAGTAAGTACCTACCTACTTATATTGAACTAAATAAATATGTGTGTAGCGTTTTTCTACTGTAAAAAGTTGGTTTAATATACTTATGGACTAATAATTATTATTATCATTCCAATTTAATATCAAATATTTACAAATGGAAATAAAAGAGATAAATTATTTACTGTCAAAAATACGTAACGAATTATTCATTATGTCTTTCATTAGAAATATAAAAATAGAAAATGTGTATTGAAATTCACGATGGAAACGTGAATATTGGGTAGGTACCTTTTCAAAATCCTTACATTTTTATTGAATGGAAAATAATATTAAATATGCTTCAGCGGATTTCTTTTAAGAAAGGCAAGGTAACATTTTTGTTTTAATGTTTTTATCAGAGACTCCGAGTGAAATAGAGGTCGTCGTACCCCCACGGCAATTACTGAAGAAGTAATTCCAGATACACTTATAACTTTGAAAAAGACAATATAATAAGAGATAAAAAGTGAGAGATAAAAAATTACATAGATGTTCTGAGAAAATTAATTCAAATTAGCTATTAGTACGGTCAGGCACGGTTTTTTGTTTCAATTAAATAATTGAGATTTCTACTGCGTTAAAAAGAAAATTATTAACTAGGCACCTTTAACTAATTGTTAACAGTAAATTAAACATAAATTACTTTGTATTGCTATAGTATAGAATTAAGTAAGTATGTAAGCGGCATAATATTAAAAGATTGTAAAATTACAATACTAACAACCGAGTGTATTACTAATTATAGACAAACCTATATTAAATTCACTAGAATTTCGGTATGTACATACTTCATAGGTACCACGTACAAGTCGTTAATGCGTCAAATACATTATCATCACGTTATGCGCTGTCACGTGCTATTAAACTGCCACTACGGGAAAAAATGCAGTTTTTCTTAGTATTTCAAATATTATGCGAATGATGCTCCCATCCCGCAACGCATTTTGAACCTTTAAAACGAACATTGTCAGTTAGTTACCAAATCGCCAGAACAACAATGAGGTCACCTCACGCGTACCGCACTACATCGGCAACCGCATGACTCAATGAACGTTTCTTATGTTCTGCATGCCCACACATTTTGGATTCACGTCAAAACGCGGGGTCTTTGTTTTTATTTGTTTCTCTATGGATTTTCTATTAAATTATTATCTATATCTGATGTTCAGGTCTATTGTCTATGGTGTGCTGGTCGGGTTATGTTGAATATAGTATCTATGGACGCAGAGTCGCAAGTAATGTATACGTACGCACACGTAGAAACTGTTAAGATTAATTAAAAATTACCATGCACAATAAATTTTTATTCAAAATACTAATAAATCGTCACTGTTCTGGCAGAAGACACTAATTCGAAAAAATTACATATTGAGTTAGTTATACCAAAATGTTCCTTATTTCAAACTTTACAGTCTGGAAACCTTCTTAATAAATAAACAGTCTTTATTTTAAAGACATCATTTTTACGATTACTTAATAAACTCACATGATAGACCATTTCAAACATTTTAACAACTTCAAAGTCAAATTATTCAAAACTAGTATTCTCCAGTTAGTGTGTTCTGCCAGAACAGAGACGAAATTAGAGTCGGCACTTTCCATAATTGAACTTATAGAAATAGTGAGCATTCAAAATATTCTAAATATAATTAAGGCATGCAGCAAGGACAAGTTACCATAGTGCATATTATATGGTGTTGCAATCCACCAATGCCTCCACATTTTTAATGTGGCATAACGAACGATAAGTACCTTTCAATATATAGTTGGGAACGGAGCAGAAAGAAATTCCCAAGACCAATAATATTTTTACTACGTCGAGCTTTTTTTGAAAGGTTAAAATATATATAGTAAAGAAAATATTTAAGATAATTTAATGAATTAAATCGTTTTTAAATAGATTATACTTAGCCGTATTAACAAAACGTAAAGCAAAGCTTATAATGAGATCATTAGAATCGTGAGTATAGAAAATAATTCAAAAGGCACTTTGATCGCTCGCGAACAGAATAGTAAGGCAAAAATCAATAGCTCTCCAACAGAAGTCAATAGGTTGATGTTTATTTCTACAAAATGTCATGAAACGAGTATCTCTCAGGTCGAGGCCAGAGCCAGCGACTAATTGCCACTCCACAATGCAGAATTTTGCTGCTTCTACTGTTACAACTTGACAATCCAATTGTAAAGTCATATAAAACCGAGTTTGCTGCAACGGTGCATATACAACAGCATGCCCTCTAGTTACTGGTATCTAGTCAAGTGTTTGTTATATATATATTATCATGCTCACATTACATGAAACAATGGTTGCCGATCGATTGCTACGATAGTCATAAAATGTAACCTTGAATCTTTTTGGACACGATTATTTATTTTTAATAAACTATTTCTTTTATGAATGAATAAATCACTGGATTTAAGAATGTAATATTCCATATATTGAACATACATCACTTGAAAACACATCATATAATATATAACTACTAGAAAAAATCACAAGCCTGACGGGATTTGAACGCGTGCATCCACTGGTGCTCCAATATGCTTTAACCAATATTCCCTGATTAAAAACACAAAAATGTATAGTCAATAATATCGCAATTTGATATGCATTTCATGTAGGACCTACTAGTTTAAATTATTGTAATTAAGTAGGGGGCCTATACCATTAACGGTTAAAGTATATTGCCGCAATACCAGTGGATATACGGGTTCAAATCTCGTCAGGCGTCGTAGTTTTTTCATGTGTTTTTATCTAGTAGATATTATCACATCCCTCCATTTTGAATGTGAATTTCAAACTGTCACTTTTATTTTATTTTTTTTCGTCTGCATTTTAGGATTTGGAGGTGGACAATTAACACACCGTAATTGTTTCGGAAACGACGAGTTTATTTGGTGTTAATATATACTAGATTACTACATTTTATATAATTTATTTTTCGGATGACGAAATATGCGTAGCGCGAGCGAACAGTGTTTTCTGCGTGCTGTCAAAGAAGCTTCTTCCGCCAAAACAAACGGTCACACTTGCGAGCCGTGCAAAAATGCGGCGTTGCCATTCGTATTTTTTTTTTTGACAATGTTGCCGGTCAGATATTTATTAGACAGATATTAAACATTATTTAATTATTTTCGCAATCAGCCGTTACTATTTGTTGGATTCGATACCGACTCGGGCCTCTCCAGACACACAAAGACGTCCCCAAATGGGGACCATACGGGGGTGTAACAATATGTATATATCTGAGGTGTTTTCATGTTATGTATGTTCAATATATTAATTATTTTTATTAGCGTTAGTATTTCGATTAGAATTTATTTTTGTACAAGCATTATTTCACAACTCTCGATATGGATAAACAGCAAAGCAATGAAACTGAACTTACAACTGATACTAATTTGTAATAATTTTAGATGAAAAATAATTGCTATATTTTAATCGAACGGTTAATGACAATATCCAATCACATAATTGAAGATAAAGATCATTGGGATACTACATCCGTAATGTATATTAATATATAGGCACTTCGCTGGTATCTAAAAGAATTCGGATTAAGTTTCAATCTCAATATATTTTCATATATAATTTATCTGACGATCCGACGACGACAATGTGTTTTATTCATCCAATTAAAACATGTTAAAGCATGTTTCAGTAAATTGTATTGAAATGTCGTCACCAGATACTTATCACTGTTACTATTATATTCCACATTATTACTGTCAAAAATAAAACACCCTAAACGCCTAAACAATAAAAACAAATTTACATAACGAAATAAATCTTGATTTGAAAGCACAACTAACCTCTTGGAGTAGGTGTACAAGTACATAGATATACATGGCGATCTTGCAAGAATAGTGAAACGTGCGCCTCATGACAGCTGAGATGACAAGCAAAGGCTAACGCCGAAGGCTGTATGTCTGTTCCACCCCACTGACTAAAGAGTTTTACCTACCCCCGACAGAACACGACAAGGTCCGCCAACCAAATATACATCTAACCATAAAATAAACCTATGCTTCGAACGTTTCGCCTAGGGATTCCGGGCACTCATAACTTAACCTACATCTAAAGGTCTAAAATTAAAACATTATATCAATATATGCTAATATAATAATATAACGACCATTGGTCCATGATAAAATGTAAAATTGAATAGGTACATAATGGTATTAAATTAGTACTCTGCATCAGGTGGTTGAGCTAGGCATAAAATATATAAGACGTATATGCCTACTGATTTTTAATCTACATTCTCATAATTACACGACGTAAAAAAATTTCAATCTCCGGTTCGAACCGAATGTTGTATAAAATCATAAAACAAATCTGGCTTCAACGTCTTCGTCTATGGCTACCGTATATTCAGTGGCGAAGGGTTAAGATAGGCTGTTAAGACCAGCACATAAATAGTGCACATTAAACTTTGTCAGTCATACGTATTTGTTTTCATTGAAATACGACTACAATTTACAGATGGTTTTGGTTATTTTGTTTAAGTTCAATTACACGCTGAGAAAACCAAGCCGTAATAGATAAATAATAATAAAAAAAATACTCGTATACCTATAAAATACCTAAAATTATGCAATTAAATCACACATAACTTGAATATTTTATAAATAGAATAATAATTTTAATTTATTATATTATAACTAACAATATGTGTAATATGTATTCTTAATCAAACGATAAGTATGAATGAAAAAGTATGCAAAATTTTATCGTATCGCCGAAAATATACCAAAACTATTAACGTTTGGTTTAGACATGGTTTAAAAAACCAACACGAACTAAATATATTAACTAAACTAACCAAATTTAATGTGCACTATTTATGGCGTATCTTAACAGTCTACCTTCACCCTTTGCTACTGGTATATCTTTATTGCTATCTTATTATTATGTGGCTTGGACCGTGAACAACCCCCTAAACGTTTTATCTAAAACCTGGCGCGTGCGACGAGAGTACCGCAATAATTTATTTATTTGCGTTTATGTTAATTATTTCGGAAAGTAGATCGACGACGCCATTTTATTTTTGTGGAAGCCGATCATGAAAAGGCTGATGAAAAATTCAGGCAGATATCAGAAGTAATCGACACTTCCATCGCTAAAATCATAATCCAAAGTTTACCTAAAAGATAGAAGTTTAGTAATGTTCCTAACAAAATTGAAATCTCTCTGTGAAAGCGAAC
Organism: Rhyacophila brunnea; assembly: GCF_057557595.1. Classification (NCBI taxonomy): domain Eukaryota; kingdom Metazoa; phylum Arthropoda; class Insecta; order Trichoptera; family Rhyacophilidae; genus Rhyacophila; species Rhyacophila brunnea. Next base: position 30,684,658 of record NW_028233350.1, read on the forward strand.
TCAAACAGGAAAATGGGAAGGGAAGTGTCAAAAAATGCGACCGTGAAACAAGTACACTCGAGTTTCTCGGTTTCCCGGTTTTCCGTGAAAAAGGGGCGAGGAAAACACAATGCTTATCGAGTTGCTGCCTATGTAGTGGGTATGTTATAATTCGCGATGAGTCTTCAAAATTAATTTAAGTGCATTGTATTGTTCTGTGATTCGTAAATCGTAATTATTTTGTGGGTGTGCGGAATTATTGATTCAACTCGAATTAGCATATTCTAAAGAGTTCCATTATGATTATGAAAAACAAACTGATGTTGATTCGACAATTTTACATCATACAAAACGTCCCAGTTACCAGAATGAATATTTTGTAATAAATAAAGCACGACCGTGTAGTGCCAAAAATGTAGAAATGATAAGTCCACATTTGGTCAAAATCGAGAAAAAAATACGCACGTATTCTTTGTATAATTTTACACAATATGTATTGATCTATAAATTCCAAAACGCGACAAAACCGTACGATAAAATAACATTTTAAGTATCGATTTATTACAAAAAGCGCCAAGTCCGTGTTTCATATTATTTAAAGCATGGTTGATTTCGCGCGTGTTTATGTCAACCAATAAGGGAATGTTCAATATTGAAAAGGGCGTCTCCCATGCTGTAGCATCTGGTAAACTCATGACAGTGCCACGGAAATATGTGCCTGATGCGGAATAAATTAAAAAGTGGGGTACAAGTAGCGCTACGTCCAATTTTATTTTGCCTATATTTATTACATTTAAGAGTTTATCGGCTGAAACAAATTGCCATTTGGTTCTAATTTCGACCTAGAATACAACGGAAAAAATAATCTTATTAAATTGTGGACTTGTCGCGTTTTGTAATTAGACGCCTCAAATGTTCTATATGTCATCGCCAACACCAGTTAAAAGGTCAAATGAGGCACAAACATTCACCGTCGGTAAGAAAAATAAAATAAATATGGACAAAGTCCAATTTTTATTTAAATTTTTCATGTTAATTGTACGTATTACATTTCACCGTGAGCTGTCTTACCGGAAATAAATTTAAATACAATACAATTAAAACATCACTTTGATCTTGATTTGTTTCAAATATCTGATAATAACGCTGTCATTATTATTAGATATTAAATTTGATATGTTCGACATGATATGTACTTTCTATTTCTAATTTACTTAGATAGCTACTTATTTTCAATTGGCTTTCCCTAGTATTCCGATAGGCTTTATTACGTATTTTGTAAGTGTTTTATTTATAAATGAAATGTGTCTCGATACTATACGACCCAAAGAGGGGCTTTAATATATGAACATATTATATTTCCGATACGACCTTTCACGGTGAAGTGTGATACAGCTAACTGCATATGTACAAATTTCCTGACGCGATTTTTTATATGATCCTGACCTGACTTGTACAATGCAACACTCTTTTTAATTGTTTCAACTATCAGCTCTTTTACCTACATATCTGTGAATCAATTACAGCGCAATGGCGTCACTGCCACGATCTGTTTGTCAATATATTATATTCTATAATCTGTGGAATTGTTTTATGAAACAACGTTGGAATAAGACTAGATATCGGTAATACAAAAGTAGTTATCTTATCGTGGCATGACCATATATTTTATTTGTAAACAACTTATAATACAAATCCTTGGTTTTCAGGTTATACTTGTGTAAGTCGGTACTTATATCTATAACCGATTCAGATTGACTATGATTATTAAAAAATGGTAGAAAGACTATTCGTTGCTTTCTATGTAAAACACAGCTTATTTTCATTCGCCATGACTCATTATAAACCCAGCCATAGACAAAAAAAACAACGGTTTTATGCCCAAATAATGCCCAAAGAGACCATTGTCGAGTAAAATTACCTAGCGAACACAACATTATACCTCCACTAAAAAAGCTTACGGCGTCGTAAAAAATATCACGGAAGTACGTTTTTATTGTGAGGGTATTACGGAAAAACATTGTATCGCCGTTGTGGCGCTTGCATCTATTTAAAACTAGGTTTTTTACTACCCCGCAAAGATAACAAATTAACTTTGGCATCAACTGCGTCATGTTTTGGTGGTTTTACTTCTCTCTGTTGAATTTTGTCGTCCATCGTCTACTATAAGCAACAATATATCGTCACCCCAAAAGCAAAAGGGCACTTTTGCTTTTGGGGTGCATAGATTGAGTTTTGAGAAAAACACATTTTAAGTGTTTTTGGAGTGAAAAAAAACGTGGAGAGGTTATTACTTAATATTTTGAAATGAAATTTGGAACACATGTGACCTAGTTACTCAAGATTGAAATGCATTTTTTTTTATAATTTGTCAATTTTTAATTTTTAAGAGGTTTTAAGTCGCATGCTACCTTTTTCCTATATGCATTTATGAATAGCTTTATCTTCATTTTTTGATTTGCGAGCGTCCACTTTACGCTTAATGTGATCTTCCAAAATATTTATTTGGGCCTCTTGTCCGCTGCCAACATGTTTTTAAATTTTTCACAAATTTTGTGCACAAAAGTGCCCTTTTTCTGCAACGAAATTATTTTTGTTGTACAAAGGCCCTTACTCACTTTTAAATAATTACACTTGTTATTTTTTTCCTATATTACTTTTGTAAACATTGTACATAGTTCCTACAATCGTGTACATGTTACCTTTTTCTTATACATTAAATGAAGATCAGTTTACAAATACACAAGTAACCTTTATTTTCTTTGCTCAATTGTGAATTCATGGATTTTGCTTCACAAAAACCGTTTTGCCCAAAATGTAGAGAAGAAAATTACGATGAAAACTGCATTCATAACTCAAAACCGTCAAAATTGCACATGTGCCCTTTTGCTTTTGGGACGATGATATAAAAATAATAAGTTAACTACGCGATTAACAATAACAGTATGGAAAGCATATCGTAATAACAGAGATAAAGATAAAATCTACAACATCAAACTACACCAAAAAATTAAACAATTATAATAGAAAGTAAAAAGCATTTTCAGTAGATACCATTACAATGACGTGATTGGAAACGTTTTTAATATTGTTGAATTCGTAACCACACAAAAAATATTATCTTCATTGGCAGCACTGAATACATTATTTGTAAATGAAATAATTACAAGATAAAAATAACTTTTTACATACAACGTTTTTAAATTTTCTGTTGAATCATATAAACTTGACTTGACTAGCTTAAGCGATCAAAAAAAATGTACTTGATAGAAATAATACTGAAATGTCATTTTGACATTTATATTGATTTCCTTAGTAACGCACGTATATATTAATAATCTAGTTGCTAGGACCACCCCCTTAACACCGACCAACCAATAATGGTGTCGAAATAACTTTTCATACAAAACAGAATTAACTGAAAATGAATTCAATTCTACTTAAAGATGGCTAAAAGTATTAAAAAATGCATTGGCATCGTGTTCTGATATATTCTAAAAGTTTAAAATGTCTAGCTAGTCGGGAAGTTAGTTAAAAATCGATTGCAAGATTTGTAACCGACAAAAAACCACCGGACAAATAAGAATACGAGCTAAGAAAAACGTTGTAAAATAAGGAAATGACCAGTTGTTGCTGATATCTTGCTTTGGTGACTTACTTTTGTATTGATATTGGCGATGTACCTATTAAGTTTGTAGTAAGTTTTACACTATAATGCACGCACTTCAAAGGAATCTTAATAATTTCTTCGACACCCCATGTACAACTTTAAATCATGCTTTTGTTCGTTACGCCGCGGTATACGCTTTTATAATATAAATAAGTACAAGTTTGTTAACTGGAAGTTAGGCGGTAACAGCAGGAATTTTCATAGCCGATTTATGCAAAATTCATGAATTCAAACCAAACCTAACCTAACAAATAATCCAGTATATCAGTTATTTTCTAAATTTGTTTGCCGCTGGCTTCCACTAAACAGACAAGAACCTATAAATACATGTCTCGGGCGGTGGAGAGAAAACATGTGGTTCATTATATGAAAAACTTAGACTTAGATACTTTATGCCTTAATAAATAGGTACAGCGTGATTTTATCTCAGTACGTCCCTAGAAAACATATTTCAAGCCACGGATGAATTGCTTCAAATGAATATTATGCAATGCGAAGTGGCATACAGCTAATGTAATCATCAGTAACATTTTTTTAGCTTCGCTTCCATTTATTTAAAAGCTCTATCTCTATTCGATTTTGATTGACTCGAAATGCCTCGAACGGATGAGACGCCGATGGAATTTTAAATAGTCTTCAATATGTTTTCGAAATAAGTAGATATTTTATATCCAATCAATAACATTTTTAACTTGGAACATAATTGACATACACTTTATTCAATAAGCCCGGGGCTTTAACTACGTTATTACTTACAGAGGTCTTCCCAGAATAATATTGTTTTTATCATATCGATGTCAAAGCTTTGTTATCCAAGTCAGAACACGATTTTTATGTAAGGGTCAGTCCGGTATAAAAATTAGCAAGGAAAAGAACTGAGCTTTGAAAATTCGCGCAGTTAGTAGTTCCGGCTTTTTGCCGCTGACAGAGCAAAAGTTGTGATAATTAGTTAACCGTCTGTTGCCCACAAAGCCGGAACAGTTAAAAAAAATATGCACCGAGACGACAGAAACATTCCCCCGGCAATGTTATGGTTATGAAAGATAACGAAAAAACTAAAGCAACCGGGAGACTGATTATTTCATTAAAAAAAAAAACATAAATTAGTAATTGGATTGGGTACAAGGTTTGTTTTTTATCTTTGTTTTCAACGGTGGTTTTAAAATAGTTTAAGAATTTTGACCAGTTTCAACAAAGGTAAAGGTAAATTAAGTACTTCATTAATTCTTTTTGAAGACTTAGTATATGAATGCAACATTTTTCTTATTGAAAAGACACATGTTTACTTTCGGTACGAGTAGACCCGCGTGTAGGGATCCCGAGCTATTTTCGATACCTATGAATCCCGGGATTGATAAACATAATCCCGAAGCTTTCGGGATTGATTTTTTTATCATTTTTTATGGAAAATAAAATAAAAACGAAAATATAACAGAAAAAATACTTTTAATAACAAATACTTAACTACATTAGAAATAAACTGAGTTTGAATGAAGTTTGATTTAAACCCATGTGTAAGTTGCCGATTGATTTTATTTTTTCACATAAATTAATAATAATGAGAAAGATTGGAAAAAACAATGCTTCGCACTATTAACAAAGTAATTCCACCATGATCTCATACGTTTTACGGCAGTTTAATATTACGCTGACTAATTAGATTTATGAAGCGGAAAGGCCATAAGTACACCATGATTTTCTTTACTATTTTATATCTCGCTAATCCATTCATTAAGTCTTTACTATCAGAAAATGCAATATCATATTAAATTCACATTATTATAATTTATATTACCCACAATATTATTTACTCCATTAAACTTATGTATTTCCAAGATTGAACGTATACAATATTAACAATAAATGTCTTAAATAATATAAATTATCCTAGATTTATTTTTGACCGATTTTATCGATGTTATTTGTAAATATAAATTTTTATATTAGCAGTGGAAAAAGATGCCAATCCCGGGACAAATTGTAATCCCGAAATCCCGGGATCAGAATTTTGGCTCCGGATTGGATTCCCTACCCGCATGCATCATCGTTTGTGGGGCAGGTAACAGCCCAGTTGGCAGATGGGCCCTGACCTGCTCAAGTCGTCTTCCCAAATCCGGAATATTCTCCCTCCTCCAATCCGATACCCTGAACCATGCCATCTAACAAGAACTTTGGTCTCCCAACACTTCTCCGCCCAGATGGCTTCGCATCAAAAACTTCCTGAACTGATCGACACTCCATTTTAATTATTTGCTCCAAATATCGCTCTCAGGATATTTCGTTCGAAAATCAGAAGAGCGTCTATAGACGAATTGATGATGATCAAACATTTTGATCCTGTGAGAATTAGCCTCAGCAGTGTTTTGTATATCTGGATTTTTGTATTCCGAGATAACCACTTAGGATTTCAAATGATTACATATTCCAAAGTTCTTGTTCGCTATCAGCTGTATTCTTCATATCGTTTTCATATTTAATATCCCGTATCGTTGCTAGCGTTAACAATGGAACCTAGAAATGTCACTCTCATTAAAATAAGTAAATTTAAAGATAAAACAAATACACGCAGAAAAAAAAGATTGCAGCATCAACAAAATTATTGTTCGAATTAACGGATCGAAATAATATGTGCTGTGCATATTGATAAACTTGAAGGTACTTTCAAGCTATATGGGTATACGTATATATGGGAATAATATATTCGCATAATGAAATAGACCGCTTTCATTAAAGCTATACCTCAGTTGGGGCATGGTCTAAAAAGATCGTGGCTAGGCGATGCGCGGATTGCGGGTCGCGGCTGCAAATGACGCGTGCCGAACGAAATATAATTTGTCATATAAATCCAACATGCGTCCATTTAATGTTCTGTTTAGTGTTCTATTAGTAACAATAATAATATATTCATTGACATGTTTTCTTTTTCAAGTAAATGGGTAACGTTTTTACTCATCTTTACACGATTTAAGAATTAATACCCCCGTCGCCATCACGAAACAAATTGACGTATTCACACCTCGTGCCAATAGTTGAAAATTATTTGCCGTTTCACTGAAGTATCGTCTTAAGTGCCGACCACATTGAAAAATATGAAAGTCATATCGTATCCGTAAAGAAAATGTGTCTCCGACGTGGTTATCTAAGTTTTACACGTAACACAATGTACAAACTTAGTAGCCATTTTACGTTTACCTGGCAAGAGACCTAGATGTTGAATTTGTCAAATCGTCAAGTTACTGTCATGTGCAATTCTGGACCTAAGTTTCTGTATATTGCACACTGCTTTGTAGACGCATTGTAACATTGCCGCTACTCTGGGCTGTATAGTTTTACAGGTAAATTGTTGGCAGATACGTACTCATTACTGGCGGTTAGTGCAAGATGTAAGCTGTGATTGTAAGAAACGCGCACTCTCTGAAGGCTTTATAAATACGTATCTCGGTTATGCAATCTTCGTTGAAAGTATTTTAACGTAAGGCATTTCTACAACGACGCTGTTATTACTTTACTGCTTTTAATAATCTACCCCTACCCCTACTTAATTATATTTTTCATGTCATAATAATATAATATAAAATATTTATATTAATAACAACATTAACCTTAGTGGTTGGGGCGATTATGACCCCAATACAATCCTTAAACTCGCACAAATATCTTATACCTGTAACCATCCTCATATTACATTGTCATCCAGGCGCTTAACTAGTTGACGAGTCGTCAGTCGCACGTGATTGATACAAAGGTCAGTTATTTCATAGATCACGACCGTGTCAACTTGCTACAGTGTGACCGTCGTCCAAGCAATAATTCAATTATAATTAGAGTCTCATTACAAGCTCCGTGAACGACACATTTGGCAAGCCGTGATACCAGCTGTTGTGACTTAAGGCTATACTTCAACTGAGGCACGGTCTAAAAGGATCGTGACTACGCAGATTGTGCAAACGACGCGTGCAGAACAAAACATAATTTGTCATAAAAATAAAACATGCGTCCATTTTATGTTTATTGTTATATTAATAATAATAATAATATATTCATTGACATGTTTTCTTTTTCGAGTAGGTACATGCGTGACATTTTTTAGTCAGTTTTACACGATTTAAGAATATATCCCTCCGACGATATCACAAAACAAATTGACGTGCTCACATCTCGACTACTTCTCTCCGATTGGCAACGAGTGCGAAATTTCGTTTAACCTATTGTTTTAAATTATTTGCCGTTTCACTGATGTATGCTCTTAACAACCGTAAACGCATACAGGGTGACTCATCAAACGAGTACCTTTTCGTGTGTCATCATTAACCCCAAAACCCCAGTGTACCATGCGAGTGATAAACAGAACCATTTCTATACTAATGCGTGAATGCATGACCCAGGACCTGCTCCAGCCGTAAAACCGAGCAACACCAAGGTTAGTGACTGGATTAACTCCTGGTTTAAACCGCATCCCCCCCTCCAGATCATGAATTCACCACCTAAATTACAGTCAAAAAGCGCCGCCACTTAGAAATACCCTAATAAATCAGAAGACTAAAAATCTAAGAGAAATCTTTTTTGATTAGATTAAGATGGTGTGATTTATTTTAAATATAAAATAATGATTGCATCGTAAATACGGCATCACAGATAAAAATTGTTTTTTTTTTGCGTATTGCATCAGGGTCGACTTTGGCGAAAATGTTTTGTCATTTTTATTCAAGTAAGATTTTATCAAATTGCGATAGAACGCATTGGGATCCAATTGCTAACACGTGGACGTTTCTACGTGTATTGAGAGTGAGCATAATTCATTAAAATAGAGAAGTTACAAAGATCTGAATTTATCTATGTATGTGTAATTACGACAAACCTATACATTTTCTCAGTAATTAACTCGTGTATAGAAGCAATATGGTCTATAAATTTTATAAACATATTTTATAAAAGGTCTGTGCAGAAGGCGAATATCATGGATGAAGAATCTAAAGACATATAGTGTCAGAACAGCACAGCTTCGTTGTTCCGGGCAGGCCAATAATTCTTGAATGAAGCAGTAAAAAACACTGCTTTAATGAAGCATTAATGAAGCACGTAAAATTTTTAGTCTTACGGGAGATATTGTGTGTATAAAGCTTCGAACGAAATGCATTCAGCATGCTTATACCTTATATCCATGCGTTAGAGTAAGATAGAAAGTAAACATGCCAAAACGAACCGTTTGTGAATTGTTGAAGTACGTAGCCAATTAATCAGTTACGTCTCCAATATAACAATATTACAACACGGAATTTCCGTGGTATTTTGCAAACAAACATGTGTGTTTCTGTATTACAAAATCACAATAAATATTTAAGTGAGAATTTAAACACAAACTAATACTTTCAGCGGTAATAGTTGTGTAAAAGATAGAAAAAATAGAATAACAGCCTGCTCACTACGTACAAATTTTTGACGTTTAATAATATGTCAAAGTCAAATGGAGAGTTACTAGCGCCTCTAGCGGCAAAGCGTGTATAGTTAAATTGCATACTGTACTTACTCGACACCACCGGTCGACTTTTAATATACTTCGTTGTAGTAGGTTTGCGCTTAGGTTGTGCAACCGGTAATACTGCTTCATTCAAGAATTGGCCTTCAGAAGTATTACAATGGAGATCGCAGATCACTATTATTCGCCTTCGTAAAGCAAATGGTACTAAAAGAGGTTAAAGCCAAAGTGTAATTTTAATACATAAAGAAAACAACTGTCAATTTGACAAGTGAAATTTGTCGAACAAGTACGAAATCAAGTATTAGGCCAGTCGCACATTGAAAATCGTGTCAACTTTGATAATAGTCATAAATCAAAACTGAGCGCAACATGCAACATTCTTATGTGCGTGTAGCAAGAACGTGCGAGGACAGTGACGTAACTCGGCAAACCAAAATGAATGACGAAGTGCGACATTTCGAGATTATACTGCGCTGCATATCGGGTGAAAATAGTTGCATGTGACTCCAGATTTTTTTTTTTAACTAAAATGTCCAGTAGTGTGCGAAGGTCCATAAAATAGTGTGTGTTTTGTGAATAACGATGACGTAGACTCGACGTATTCGACACGTTGGATACGGACGAGTATAGATGTGAGAGCCGGCTTATTTGCAAATGACGATGGTCTTTAAGGTTCAACAGTTGAAAAATATATTATAAGAAGATTAATGAAATACCTATTTGATATAGTTTATAAAATTGTTATCGTGTCCAAATACGAATTATTTTCGAGACTAGTTTTAGTCTGCCGAAAATCCTAGCAGGTTATCCGGTCAGCCAGTTTTAAATCCAACGACACAATGACTCCGCAGTTTTCACTTTGTCGCTGACTAATAATTTATCAGAAGTTTTGTTTCTGGGAGAGAAAGTTTTCACGTCGCTTGCAATGAAAATTTCCAACGGGTAGCCTACATTGACAACAGAAGTTGAGGAAGTATTTCAATTACGACATCATTACTGAGGTGATTTTTCTTTGTTATACGAAATAATTAATGAACTACCACTGTATATAATTGAAACTAAAAAAGGAATATCGTCACTTAATTACTATAACTTGTATTTTTTTTTTTAAATAAACCCCAACTAAAATCCCCAAAAAAGAATCCGGTAATATTCAATCAAGTTACTTAGTTATATGAAGTCGTGGGTCTGGAAAATTAACATTTTTTCTTTGTGTTTATATTTTTAATATATGTAAATTTCAGGTGAAAAAAATAATATGCATTTTCTTTTCATTAGCTCTGTCTGCTTCCGGATGGCTTCGCTCTTATGGATGCTTCTTAATGGTGATATTTTTCGATATACCTATCACTCGCTCAAACTATTGCTTAGATTCATAGTACCATTTATACATATACTTATGCGTTGACAGAGAATGTAGAATGTAGATGAGAATGTAAAAAAGAGAATGTGAAGACATATATATGTACTTACATATTCTGTTTTTTTTTTAATTAACTCCATATCCATCCAAAAACTCGAAAGTGACATTGTCATGTTATTTACACATGACACACTGTAATTCATATGGCAACAAAATGGCAAAGGACAACCTGAGTGCGCATGCGCAGAGGTTAGTTTCAAGGAGTTCGTAAACTACTTCCGGCGCTAAACAAGAAAGCGGCTTTTTAACATGAAGGCGCAGCGGGAGTAGCTCTCTCAGTGTTTATCGTTCGAACGAGGCAGACGTCTTGCGCAGTTTCAAGCCTCGGACCAGGGGCACATGGCTTTAATTTCCTGACGTTTTGGAGACGATGATGATGGCCATCCGAAAGACGTTCCCCCCACGCCAGGAGATCGAAGGAAGCCCATGGTCCCGACACGTTTGAAGACGCACTCCTCGATTCCGTCCTGGAAGGAATCGAGGACAGCGAAGAAGCTGAAGAGCATATGTGTATTTGGTATTTATTGTTACTTCCTTTACGTTACGGTCCACCGAACTAGCATTTGATTTTTAGTCTAAATTGTCTGAATATTATATTACGTTAGGCGCTCGTAATTGATTTGATTAATTATACAACTTTATACACTGTCGCCCGCAAGTAAATTTTATATATATTAATAATACATCTGTTAAAGTTCTTTACACGTGTTTTATTTGAATTACCTTTTATCAATATTGTCTCTATGCATTTCATAGAGTGGCGCTCAAATCCGAGATATCTATTAATTGCATTTTTATGTCTTTTATAATATAGGAACACACACGAATGAGTTAAGTAACCGGACAGGTAACTGAGGTTTTAGAGGTATTGTCAAACCACCCACGACCCTGCATTCCCCAAGTCTCATGCTCAATTATCCCATCCAACTCCAATCCACTCCTCTTTTCTCTACGTCACAATCTGATCAATTGTCACAATTCCCACCCTTCCTATTCCTACCTATTCCATAGCATGACAACATATTACTTGATTGTATATAAATTTTAATTGATTTGAGTTGTATACCCATTGGAGTAATTTTCTGCAACTCAGACTTCGCCTTTCGGCATATTCAAGCACTATGCACACTCACCAATGGCAAATACGCACTGACAACGAATACAGTTAATTTTTATTGTTTATAATATTATATAACAGATTAATACAATATCTCAACGTAAAAGCTATTGCCATTATTATTAGTATATATAGCCATATTAAAAGTAAAGGATCAGGTATAACAACATTTTTTTTTATTTTGAATATTTAAAGTGTTTTTGAAAACCCGTAGTTCGCTCACTAGAATAACTGGACGCCAAGACAAGTGGGCGCCGCACGTTCTCGTTGGAACTTACAACATAATATGCAAAATAAATCATTATTTACGTGTGCATATTAAAATTCTCACAAGAATTAAATAATAATATGTTAGGATTAAATATATATTTTAAAAGTAGGTACATATACCTAATTCACGAACGTCTATTTATTTTCGAATTACATAAGATTGCGCAGCCGAATCGTCCTAAACCCTAAACCCGTGTCTCAAAAATGACTCAAATGGAACACTACAAAACTCAGCTAATTAGAGCTTACATTCAAATTATATTAAGTACCCTCGGTCAATAGTATTATTTTTTTTATAATATATAAGTATATTAAATTTAAATCACTGACATTTTACAATATTTTACTGTTTAATCTAAAATTGTACTTATTTATATCAATGATAAGGTGCACTTTCGATGAATATTAATAATTTAAATATTATTGTACGCAATCATTTAGGTACTTAGTTTATAGATACGTGCTTATAGTTGCGCCAAAACTTAGTTATAAAAACATATATTTTATACTCACCAGTATAATCAAACCAGCATCACGTTTAAATAAAATTTAAAAAACGTCCAAAACAATATTGTTAGCATCAAAAATACCGATCTATAGACTAATAATTAACGTCTCACATGCAACCTGTTGTAAACTAAATGTTGCTTGAGGCGAGGAAATGCACTCCTTTGATTATGAATATTACGAGGGTGGGTCAATAATTCCTTAGAAAAAAGCATTAAAACAGTTTTTATTTTTGTATTTTTTTTTTATTTCTCAACATAATCTCCTTGGAGCTCAATACACTTGGTTAGACGTTTCTCAATTTTTTTTAAACCGTCAGAAAAATAAGTTTTCGGAAGGTCCTCAAAATATGCATTTGTCCGATCGATGACTTCTTCATTTGAAAAAAAACGTTGTCCAATTAGCCATTTTTTTAAGTTTGGGAAAAGGAAAAAGTCACTGGGGGCTAAATCTGGCGAATACGGTGGGTGGTCGACCAATTCGAACTTCAATTCTTCAATTTTAGCCATTGATCGTAAACATGTGTGAACACGGGCATTGTCCTGATGAAAGAGGATTTTTTTCCTGTTTAAATGAGGCCGTTTTTCTTCAATTTTTTTTTTAGCTGGTCCAATAAAGATGCATAATAATCCCCTGTTATTGTTTTTCCTTTTTCCAAATAGTCAACGAAAATAATTTCACGTGCATCCCAAAATACAGTAGCCATAACCTTACCAGCTGATTTCACGATTTTCGCCTTCTTTGTACATGGTTTGCCTTTGCAATCCACTGCTTTGACTGTTCTTTCGTCTCGGGAGTATAGTGGTGTATCCATGTTTCATCTACAGTCACAAAGCGACGAAAAAAATCATCCGGATTGCGTTGCATGAGCGACAACAGGGCTTTAGAGGCCACCACCCTATTGCGTTTATTGTCGACTGTGAGCAAACGCGGCACCCATCTTGCAGAAATATTTTTCATGCCCAATTTGTCATGTAAAATAGAAATGACGCTACCTTTTGAGATCCCTGTAACCTCAATTATCTCACTCAACTTTAATCTTCGGTCACTTAACACCATATCGTGGATTTTATTGATCATTTCTGGTGTAGTCACCTCTACAGGACGTCCTGAGCGTGGTTCATCCTTTGTTGATGTACGACCACGTTTAAATTCATTTAACCAGTTATAAATAGTTGCAAGTGAAGGAGCAGATATGCCGTGAACTAAATCCAACTCATTTTTTATTTCCTTTGCTGTTAACCCTTTTATATTAAAATGTTTAATAACAGCTCTAAACTCAATTTTCTCCATTTTCCAATTTTCCATTTTCCACAAGCAAATTTTTTTTTAAATGTACGAGAAACACACAACAACCCGACCAATCTGATTGAAACTTCGCAGCATACTGAATCAGTAGTGCCGCTGCATGAAAACAAACCGCTTACAGTACTAGTCGCGCCACCTGTCGGCTTTTCTAAGGACTTATTGACCCACCCTCGTATTATGATCCATCGCGAATCGATTTACAAGAATTTCTAACGAGCGTAATATGGATCTACAACCTACAAGTAGACTAAGTATTATCATATTGTCGCAATCAACCATTATTATAAATATTTTTAAGTAAGTAACCATGCATAGCAGTGGCGGAGACTCCGTAATAGGCGATTATTTAAAGCACACAAAAAAATATTTTTAATGACATATTGACATAATACAAAACAATCTGCTAAAGTTTAAAAAGATATACCACAGCGCGCCATTTGTCTTGACGGAAATAAATATCAGATTATTTCTCAAGGAATTTTCGCATAGAATTTTACATCACGTAACCTCGGTTAGTCTATCGAATTGTATGGAATATAGTAAGCTCCTATCGCAGAGCCTAAAACGTTCGCGCATATTGTTCTCATGACTGCACTTTGTTCAAAATAATTAATAATTAGATAATTAAAAAAAAAAAAATTGCCTACCTCTTTCCAAGTCACCCTTCGCCACTGATTTATAGGGAAATAATACATAATCACACACATTTTTAAATCTCAGTTTATTAATTGCTTAGTAAATATTATTAAAAAAGATATTCGCCCATGACAAGGTTTTCAATAAATTAAATATGTTTTAAATAAATGCGCGCGCACACAGAAAATATGATTAAATTTAAAAAAATGTGTATAAGTTGAAACAGTTTTTATGTATAACACTTCAAATTTAGGTATGTTCACAATATTGAAGCACGATACACAGCTTAAATTACATAATACATGGGTACGACGTTTCCTGAATATATTGGAAAGTGATATTTTATCCTCGTGGCATGATTTATAATAACACCGTTTTCTTATCACTTCTAAGGCGAAGACAAGGAGACGGACAAAGCGCAATCGCCTTTACATGAATATGCAATAGGATAAACGACAGAGACCGTAGAAGAAGCATTTGTGAATAGATACTGAACACCGGCGAAGTCAAGCGTGGTCATAGGTTATAGATACCGAGTTATACTGAAACCCAGGGTTGGCATTTTAAAGTAGGTGTTGAAAATTTGTGACTTTCTTACCCTCTACGTCAGTGCTACGCATTTTTTTTTAACCAAGTGGCAAGTAAATATTTATAGTGCAACTCGAGAGAATGCGTCTTTTTTATAACATACTTAACTTTCTGCAGTGTTCTACGTGTACTGTAGAATACTGATGATAAAACGTTGTAAGAGGTAAATATTTTACGAGGTAATAGATTATTGGGTTTCCACCGCGTGCACTTCTTCCTTCTTTCCTGAACGTTTCGGGCTCGTTGCGAAGACCATTATCAAGAGATATGTGTAGGTGTATGAATTCAAACGTCGCTCATTGGATCGCTCATCCAATATTGGATTTTGTTGACACTGCCGGAAGCAATGAAGTTTTTAACCGTAACCAATCTCTATTAATATTTTCAGGGTTCCTGTGGATTTCGATGAATTAAATGGTTACATCGAAGATTATTTTAGATTTATAATTAATTATCTATTCGCCATTTCACTTGACAAAGAATAGTGATAAAAAGATGGGTAACTTGACATAGATTAAATTCCCAACCTTATTTCTGCCAAGCCCCACTTCAACATTTCAAAAATCTCCATGCCCCCCCCTATTAAAATTGTATAGTTACCTAACTAATGAACTAAATGAAAAAAAAAAAAATAGTTTCTTCAAATAAAAAATGCACATAGGTAAACTATTTTTAATTTAGCTTTCGTAAGTAAATATGTTGGATTACGTTACACGTACAACTCGGAAGAAAATTAGTGCGATCCATGTGCTTGCTATACTTCGTTTTTTAATGATTTTCAAGATGACTTTTTTTCCCCCCAAAACATTCAAATTGCCCCCGGGATGCGTACGCCCCACGTTGGGAATCACTGCATTAGATCTTGAAGCACGAAAAAACGATTATATTTAGTTTAGCAGAAATATATGCCATTGACAAGATAGTTACGTAGACGGATGAATTAAATGAAGTCTCCAACATAAGTGGATCTTCCCTGGCAGATAATGAAAACGTGAAGCACCGAATTAGATTATTATATATGTCTTGATTCGATGTGAATATGGAAAAATCTCCTAACATCAAACTTATAGGTACTTAAGTTAACTCGTGTGCTTTTAATAACCACAACAACATTATTATTAATGTGTCAAGAAAAAGAAGTACCTACTATAAAAAGCTTTTAACGTTAAGGTCAAATAAATAATGAGATTAGTTTACTTACTGAAATCCTTGACAAACTATTCGCTCGTAGGAAACTTTTAACTCGCTCCTAAATAAATTACTAGTGGAAAGAATTTTTATTTAGCGGTCGGCAAAAGTATGACAGGGTGAGAAAAATAAATAAATTTCACTAAAACACTTTGGCGAGAGAGATAAAGTTAAATAACTATGATACGCTCGCGAGAATGGTTGAGAAGTTT
The DNA here is from genome assembly GCF_057557595.1 of Rhyacophila brunnea. NCBI lineage: Eukaryota > Metazoa > Arthropoda > Insecta > Trichoptera > Rhyacophilidae > Rhyacophila > Rhyacophila brunnea. Next base: position 30,701,035 of record NW_028233350.1, read on the forward strand.
TACTCCATACTTTAAAGCTTAAAAAGCTCAAAAAGCTAAAATTCTTTTAAGAATAACATTTAACATTATTAATTTAAATCTTCTTTTAATAATGAACGCTTCTTTATTGTGTAAGTACATATAGTTAAAGTAACTTTTCGTCGTAGCATTGAAAATATATTATTTTATTTTATTAAATATAACAAATTCTTCAATTAGAAAATATCAAATAAAACAAAACAAAATATTATAATTCTGTAAACATACGTACATTGATAAAACTCGATAGAAAGTATTTACTTGCTTAGAATATGTTGTGTGTGCCGTGGCTGTTCCGAATGCCGCCAGAGAGTTATGACATTCCGCTCCATGTGACACAGCTTGGCGGTGCTACAAGAGCGATCTACGCGCTGCATTTCAACTCACATGGCGGGAGGCGCTGTCGCCCTATTTTCCGATACCGGGGTGTAACAGAGGGAAGTAGTAAGTGATTTGAACGGTTTTTTGAACGGAGAATTTTACGAAATAATTATCTAATTTTATGTGTTTTATAAAAAATAAGTGTGTGTTTTTTTGTTATATTATGGCCATTCTAGCTCAAATGGTAAAATTATTTTTCCATGAGACGGAACGACAATGATTTTACGACCCGGAACCGTTCCGGTCCATTTCGAGCCCCGGTATTAACAGATTTTATTTTTACGAGAAATGGATGTCAGCCACTTACTCAACCTATTAGGCCCATACTCTGACTTATACACAAATTAAAAACAGCATGTGTACTTGCCAGGTCCAGGAACGCTTGAGCCGCACGGCCATCGTGGGAGTAAAACTCACACAAATACGTTATTACTGATAAAATCAAGTGATAGTTAAACATTTAATTGTGAGCGCGCAATAAGCCAATATGCATAAAAATTTACTAAAGTTATCGTTAAGCTTTGTCTACTAATAATAGTATGTTTAAGTAGTTAGCTACTTATTTTAATCGACACGATGAATCTGCTCATCAATGCGAATTTATTATAAAGCCTCACAAGATAGCAACATAATTTGACAAGATCTGAGATGTCGCGCAATGTCGGCCTTATTAAAGATGTTAAGTACAAATTCCCCACCCTGCGAGTACGCAACGAACAGCATAGTAAAGTGTGTAATACATTTTGTTGAATAGGGAGTGTATCTCGCAACAAAGCTTTCAGCGTTCGGAGACATGCTAATCTTCTTCCAGTCTTTCTATTTGTTGTTCTGGATGGTACCTGTGAAACGAGGTATTTCGCCGAAAGCTAAACTTTAATGGAAAAACGTTTCAACAACCCTACAGCAGCTGCCTAAATCTAAATATAAGTCTCACCGTGCCTTTTCGGTACAGGTAGGTATATCATAATGAAAATGGTATCATTACACTGTGGAATGCTTTCTTTCATGAAACACCTGACCGATGTATGCATGACGTCATATATACTATAGATAGAGCATAAAGCTGTCTAAAGGCGAATCGGGAGCATTAAAACTGATACTAAAAATGTAAATTATTAAGGTTACATTGTAAACGAAACCAGTGTGAAAGAAAGAATATTTTTAAAGCCTTAAGTTTTAAAAATATAGACTAATATTCAAAAATCATTCGAATCTACATTTCAACATTAAACAATATAACATACGTTCTCATCATCATCATCATCAGCGGCGCGACAACCCGGTGTGGGTCCTGGCGTCCTCCAACAGCTCCCTCTACCTGTCCCTATCCAGTGTGGCCGCTTTCCAATTCGGTACCCCCAGAATACGGCAGTCACTGGCAGCTCCATCCAACCAGCGAATCTCTGGCCTGCCTCTTCTTCTACATTGGATTGCTGGACATCACTCTGACGGTTCATTGTCATTATTACGGTGCACATGACCTAGCCATCACAGTTTCACAATCTTAATTGATTGAACTGCGGTGCAATCTTCGTACAGCCCGTAGAGCTCAGCATTATATCTTCTGGGTGCCGTCCTGCCGTGCTTCAAGGTGCCGTCCTTGATCGGTCCATATATACGGCGGAGAATTTTTCATTCAATGATGTTCAGGGCTCGTTCATTTCGCAAAGTTAATGTCCAGGTTTCCGATGCGTAGGTGAGCACTGGCTTTACAAGTGGCTTGTAAAGAGTGCTTTTAGTTCGGCGAGATAGTATGCGGATAACATACGTTGTACCTACCACAAATTTCGTAAACATAAAAACACATTCATGTCCCTTACCTGTTTATTTAATAACTATTCACTCACTCCAATGGTGGTAACTGCCAATTCTTGGTGAAAAGACATTAAGGATACTAATTTAAATTCAACGCAATGTAGCCAATGTAGGTATATATCTAATAATGAGCAGGACCGCTTTCCTCCATTTAACAAACGAAACTAATTAAGTGTCGGTCGTTATTATATTATGTGGAATAAGTATTATACAAGGCCTGAACAAAAACGAACCATAAGTGCGAGTGAGAAAGCATTCGGCATGCGTATATCTCCGCAACATGCGTTTGAGTATGATAGAATTTCCACGGCTGAATTAAAGATTTTTTTGTACACGTCGCCGGTAAAAATTGGTTTGAATGATTCCGTTCATTCGAAAACTGCGTGCACGTATTGCTGAAATTAATTGTTTGTATGTTAAATATAAAGTTATTGGTAATTATTTTTTTTTTAGTAGAAAATATGGTTAACTGTGTTGTGTTTAAATTTAGTAGCCGTACTGAGAAGCAATATGGTAGTATAACGTTTCATAGTTAAGTAACAATAATAAAATTGAGGTTCTACTGTGCGTTATACGCAAAAAACAAGACTTCATTTTGCCGAACAATACCCACTCTCTTCATATTATTACTCCGAGGTATAAGATAATATTGTGTTGTATTTCATTTAGTAGATTAACAATGCAACTATATATGTACCCCAAATCGCGGAAGCCTCCGATTTTTTTTATTAATAGTATTTATTAGCCTTTCGCTCAATCTCTATCTACGTAATACGTAAAATGCACCAAAACGAATTACTAATATAATTAAGTAATTAAATAAATTGAATTTACCACGTCGATGGGATTCCACTTAATATAACCTCTAAATACCAGGTGTATATATGCATATTCTGTAAACATAAATTAATTTAACGAGGTAATTTGAAAAGTATCCATGTAACAACATAAGTAACAATGTACTACTATATATTACATATTACATTTTATATGAACCACTGAAAAAGCTATTATCATTTTTTGATTCGGTTGTCAACTTATTTCAAAGCATAAAGTCTTCAAACGACTTTTTCAATTATGATAGGTACATAGGTACCTGTCTATCAAAGTTTTTTTGTATAAATTAAAAGGCTTAGTTTTTTTCTGCCATACGCTAAGTTTTAAAGAACATTGAAGACAAATTATAATTCCAAGTATAATTTTTAGAATATAATTAAAATAAATAATTGAATAACTTAAACCTTATGTCAAGAAAGGCTGTTTTTTAATGTAAGTGGATTAATTCAATTTATTTTAGATGTAGGTATAATATAAATTTTGTATAGAAATAAAGCGAATAAAAAAAAGCAAATAGCAATTTTTAAATGATGCAAAAATATCAATTTGTTAGAATGAATTGTTATACTGTAACGTATCAACTATTATAATCGGCAGATAAACGAAATACATACCGGACCCGGAAATTTCCGGTTTTTCCGGGCCGTAATTAATCTAATATTTTCAGCCGTCTATTGACGTTTTCGAAAAACTTTTGATGCAGTCAAGTAAGCAAAGATTCAAACCACTCCTCTGCATTGTTTGTTAGTAGATACTACTACTATCGAGTGGAAAACTTGCCGGTATTGATTGGGTAAATATAGTGACGTAAAATTGAATCATTCTGTATTTTGCTTAGAAGGAAAATGTTTTTTTTACATAAGTAACCCATACTCTCGGGCCTTAGACATCATTAGGTAAATCTGTAAACTTATTTCACAATTAAAAAGACAACTATGCTTAACATTATCTAGATTATATAACAAACATAATCATTACTATGAGACATACTAAAAAGGCTAAAACGTTTTAGAACCAAAAAGGGTTAGGTATATATAATTGTGCCTAGATACTTCTACTAGAATCCAGTAGATATATATTATAATGCTAAATAACATAGTATTGGTATGGAACACACACATTGAATATAAAGAGAATGTACAAAGGCGGAATACAATATTCGTTTTAAAAACCGCTGTGTATGTGTAACCAAAGTTTTTGAAACCTACCAGAGCAGCTGCAATTGAAATGCATAAATAATTAAAAACTTTATTCATTTTTCCAGTGAACATGCAAATTAATTTAAAATACACTGCGATTTTTTTAAGATTGAGAAACAAAAAATATATGTAAGTACCTACAGTCAATGCTAACCTAAAAAAATCAAAGTACTATTCATAGTTCAGGTGCTGTGGTCCAATCTGTATACATAATTAGAGAGACATACTTTTTTTGTGATAAGTCTACTTGAGACGATACTAGGTCGGGGATTAGTCGTGGATCTCAATCATGGCCCCCACGTCCCGAAGCGGGCACCCAGGCTAGGAACTTGGCCACCATACCTATCACCAAGGTTAAAGGCTGTGTGACGATCTACAGTTGCATATTTAAAATGGTGTTCGAGGTAAAATTAAGGGTATTTTTAGCGATTTTTTTGTATTTCTAATACACCCACTTTTGTGTTGCTATGAATAATTTATGGACTTGTCGAATATCGACAATAATCAAAAATTACATCGCACAACCACATTTTATTATATGTTAGTATTCTAGAAGTGAAATAGCGCCGTAGGCGACATTTTTTACTAATAGTGCGATTTTGTGTTGTGTGTTTATCTTACTTGACTGGTCGATCTGCCACGCCGGGCCCCCGGGAGCCCTGTCAGCCCCCCCGCTTGTGTGGGCCATGATTTCAATCCTCATCTCCGTAACTTGGTACGTAATGGGGACCGGCGCGTGCCTCGGATTCGTCGAAATAATATGACAGATGCAGTATCTTCTGTGATCCGTTTAACTGAGGCGATACTATAAACGAAACACCATGATGGCAGTTATAAGTTGAAATTACAATGGAACTCGAACGCTTTAGTTCCGTATATGAGAGACACAGTTTAACTGTGAAAAGCTGGCCGTTGGCTTTAAGACTGTGCATGGTGCCAGCGAGTTTTATTTTTTATACCTACATAGCATAACGCACATGAGCCGTAAGATACACAAAGTTCTAGTACCTAGTTCGATTGTTACCTCTACTATAAATAGTATTTCTGAAAAAATTAAGGCACCAAAGCCTTACAAACTACTTTGGTATCGGAACCTCATGATTGGGGATGAGCCCGAATAGCTTCACGATTCTGTGTACCCAACATATATATTCATTATTATCCAAAATCTCTTCAGTTGGCTTTATAGTAAAAGCTAAATTTAGGTGGTTGATTTGTGTAAATTGTAGAACACGAAAAGACGTCAATGAGCAGTGGACGAATCTTGCGACTGGCAAAGGTAAGTAGAGAAGTTTCTTAGAGATGATTAACATCCAAATTCGTTACTACCGTCGTGATACTAGTATTAGCTGAAATATTACCCGAAAAATATTCGGGAGATATACTCACCTAATAATCTTGTTAACTATCGCTTACATAATTCTGGTATTGAGGCGATATTCGTAATTTATCGTGGGTAAGCATTGTCGCTTATGACGATTGTGCTCCGCAGGGACGATATTTGTGTAATATATTATGGGTAAACGCAGAGCCCGGAGGAAATTCAGACCGATTGATGTTCAGCAATGAAGATAGGCCGCTTTTCTTGACACATTCGAATGATATTGATGCGACGATAATAGTGATGTCTTTAGTGTAACCAACTATCAACCGGTCCGCAAAATCTCAATTTTATAACAACATTTAAACGTACTTACCGTCTACCGACCAACACGCGCTTATTATTCTACTCACGCCGTTTATAATTATATATAATTGCGGTGCATAATATGGATATATCTAAAAACCTACCTATATTCAATTCTGAAAGAACCCTAGATAATTCTTGCATATTTTCTAGGAAATAACTCTTTCGTGGCTACGTAATCAATTAACACTCACTTTGCCAATTTAATGAGGTAAGACATAAATTACCATATTAATAGCATCGTCCGAGGGTACTCGATAGAATTTAAATTTAAGATCTAGTGGGTTTAAGTTTAGTAATATTTATTCCATTTGAGTCGGTTTTTGCGTCCCGGGTTTCACCTTTCGGCATCCTCAGACAACATTCGCACTCACCAATAGTGAATGCTTACTGACAACGAGTACAGATAATTTTCGTTTATATAATAAAGGTGAAACCCGGGTCACAAAAAACGACTCAAATGGAATACTTAGTACAAAACTTAAATCCATTAGAATATAAATTACCAGTTCGACTAGCCTCAAATGAACCTTGTCCGTAGCTAACTAGTTAAAATATCGGAACCATGCGCTAAATCGATTGAAAAAAACTGTAACAAAAAAAAGTTACTGCAAACAAGAAGAGAATGCTGGCCATTACTGCAATGGGCGAGCTATATTATCTAAAAATTATACAGTCAATAGTCATGTATGTGCATATGCTTCTACCTACCTCGTATGCTAGTTATACTGTAAAATAGTTAATAACCAAGCCCCTATAAAATAATTGCTATACGTCATGGGGGGACCATATAAGACAATGACCTAGAAGATTAACATTTATTGCATGTACTCAAAACAAAGAAAAACAAATATATTTTTATTGGACTTCAAACTTATTTACTTAGGTGAAAATAGAACGAGATGTTTGCAGTAGATATCAATAAATTACGTTGTCACAATATGTATACATAAACAGTAAAGAATAAACTACTATAGATTTGTAAGTGTAAATAAATAATTGACGACTAGTTTAATGTAACGTATACATATCATTTTGTTATTAGCAGCAAGGAAGTTTCTTTGGTTCCGAATAAATTGAAATTTAGTTTTCGTTCAATGAATTAAATAAACGAATACTGTTATCACCCGGTTCGGCATGATATATAATATTATAACGGCATAAAATCCATCAACTCATTCGCGCGGCGCGATATAGCCCGCAGAGGGACACCACTAGACGCTACTTCAAAGCTAGTGCAATAGTTTAGGTTACATAAATAGATAAACAAAGGAGGTTTATCCACCCAAGAGATTACATCCTCTTCCCGTTAGTTGAGTGCATCCACTTTGTTGGCAAATCGAGGCCCGTTGAGATTCTGCCTGTAAGCCTTGTTCGTGATGGTTTGCAATATGCAGGTATATAATATATTAAAAAAGATTTGCGGGTTAAGGGGGGACATGCTCGTCGAAGGTCAAAATTGAGTTTTTATTGTATTTTCAAACCATGATCTTGGACACTTCTTAAACGTTGTAGATGATCTATTTATATAATTTTGAAGCCTTATTATCCTTTATAGTTATTTTAAACATTTGATGACTGCATGAAGTATTTTTGTTACATAAAATAGTATTCTTTTAAACCTCTCGCTCTAATGTTTTAGAATATAGTCATATTTCGGTACATAACTGTGCAGTGATGTTAAGATTTTTTACATTTATTAATTTTTAAACGCATTTATAAAACCATTAGCATAATTTATTACGAGATAATTTTTGTAAAATATTCACGATAAAAAATTATATTGATAATCTCTGTGATCCCAAATTTGACAAGAATTAGGCATTTTATTATTCAAAAAATCGGCAAGATTAACACATTTGAAGATGATTCTAAAGATATTTATTATAAGCTATGTCTTTGACCATTCAAGTGTGATAAACATCTTATGAATAATGATTGCTTTATAATCATTATTGACCTAAGAATAAGGTAGTGTTTTTTTGAAATACGCCATTTCTTTTGTCATTCCCCAGTGGTTAAGCTACAACATACGGCCGTAGCCATAAATTGACAAACTATAATTGAAGTAGGGAGTAAAATGATATTGACGCGCGTGTTTGAACATGTACCGTTTAAAAAAAAATAAAAAAAAATTCTGTTAGGTACATGTTCAAACACGCGCGTTAACATAATTTTACTCCCTACTTTAATTATAGTTTGCCATTTTATGGCTACGGCCGTATGTTATAGCTTAACTACTAGGGAATGACAAAAGAAATGGCGTATTTCAAAAAAACACTACCTTATTCTTAGGTCAATAATTATTATAAAGCAATCATTATTCATAAGATTTTTATCACACTTGAATGGTCAAAGACATAGCTTATAATAAATATCTTTAGAATTAACTTCAAATGTGTTAATCTTGCCGATTTTTTGAATAATAAAATGCCTAATTCTTGTCAAATTTGGGATCACAGAGATTATCAAAATAATTTTTTATCGTGAATATTTTACAAAAATTATCTCGTAATAAATTATACTAATGGTTTTCTAAATGCGTTTAAAAATTAATAAATGTAAAAAATCTTAACACCACTGCACAGTTATGTACCGAAATATGACTATATTCTAAAACATTAGAGCGAGAGGCTTAAAAGAATACTATTTTATGTAACAAAAATACTTCATGCAGTCATCAAATGTTTAAAATAACTATAAAGGATAATAAGGCTTCAAAATTATATAAATAGATTATCTACAACGTTTAAGGAGTGTCCAGGATCATGGTTTGAAAATACAATAAAAACTCAATTTTGACCTTCGACGAGCATGTCCCCCCTTAAGTGTCAAAATCGACTCAGAAAAGTGCTGTTGTTTTTATATCGAGCTTCATGTTATAGATATTAATTACTTGCATGATGTAGGTATGTGGTAAGCTTACAACTGTCAAAAAAAACCTGTGCTAATGATACAACGAGTAACAACGACTAACGAAATGGATTTAGGGCGAATCTACGCCGCTAATTGAGCGCCAGGACAACTAGACATCTGAGCGCCATACAGATTAACAAAACAGCAAATAAATAATTAATTCTAATAGGCGTAGAGTTGTATTCCCGAGATGAGAGAAATGTTTGTACATACATATCAGTGGCGAAGGGTGGATGCAGGCTGTCAAGATCCGGCATAAATAGTGGGCATAAAACTATGTCAGTCATATTATTATGTATTTGTTTTTATTGACCCAAGACTACGATTTACAGGTGGTGTTAGTTAGTTTTTTCAAATCAATTAAAGTCTGCCTAAACCAAACCAGTTTTGGTATGCTATGGGCAATCCGACAAAATAGTGTACACATTTTCAGTCATACTATTTGTTTTCGTTGAATTAAGAATACATATTACATTATTGTGTTAGTTAGTTTTTTTTTTTTAATTTATTAAGCCTTTCCTATACTAAACCATAATCGATAAAAACTATTCTTCTATCAATAAAATATCCAAAATTATCTAGTATGGCCTGGTTTTTGCAGAGATTGGTGGAATTTCAAAATCTAACAAACATCATCTGCAAATCAATGAAAACAAATATATTTGACCGACAAAGTTTAGTGTGCACATTTATGTCAAATCTTAACCACCTACCTTCACCCTTCGCCACTGATACCTAAAATATAGCTTCTTCCTTAACTACTTTCTGGTATTATTGCCCTACTTAGGGAATGGTGCAAAAATAATGTTACAACCAATGACAGTTCGTAAATAACAAACATATTTATTTACAATATGTATAAAAAATAATACGACTATAAATAGCGGTATATAATATGAGTTATTATACGTTACCTTGTCATATCATGTAAGTACCTAACTAGTAAAATATAACATAACATCTCGAATAGCTTAGCTGCAGGCTATCAATTGATTTGGCTTTGTAGATAGGTCGTCAAATAATAATCTAAATGCCACGTTTTTTGGAATAAAAAAAAGTAATGCGAGATTGGGTATTGACTTATCCACGGATAAAATAACATAGACACCTATGTTATGTATTATAAATATGATATTATATGTAAGTATAATATTGTATCTAAAACGTGGGTTTTCAAACAAAGAGCCATGAACAGTTTCCATTAATGGGGGTAGGCTGTTAGGATCCGCCATAAATAGTGCTCATTAAACTATTTTAGTCGTTCGAATTTGTTTTTTATTAAACTAAGACTACATTTTTCAGATGGTGTTGGTTAGTTTTTAAAAATCAATTAAGCCTGCCTAAACCAAATCATAATAGTATTGGTATATTTTGGGGGACACGACAAAATTGTGCACACTTTTTCATTCATACTTATTAATTGTTTTCGTTTGATTAAGAATACATATTATTAAACATATTGTTGGTTTATTTTTTTTAATTCAAGCCCTACGTCAACCAAACTATAATAGAAAAAAAATATTTCTATATCTATAAAATATCCAAAGTTGCATATGATTTAATTGCATAATTTTAGATATTTTATAGATAGACGAGTATTTTTTGACTATTGTTTATTAAGGCTTGGTTTCGCAGGGTTTAATTGAATTTTAAAAACTAACCAATACCAACTATAAATTGTAGTCTTATTTCAATAAAAACAAATACGTATGACTGACAAAGTTTAGTGTGCACTATTTATGACTAATATTAACAGCCTACCTCCACCCGTCGCCACTGCTAAATAGTGACAAAAGAGGGATTTAGATTCTTGTTAAGTGTCTGTTTTTAGGTAACGTATTAACTCTTTGTTTTCGAACCGTATAAAATTAATAGGTAACGTTATTTCAATCACTCAATATTTTATAAATGTATGCATCACAATCCTAACGGCATAACTGAAAAGGTATCAACCAACCCACATAAAAACTGCTAAAATACATATAGGTATGTAGAGGTACAAATGTTGATAAAACAGTGAAAATTTTGATTTTTACAGAGTAAATCATATTTGGTTGCCTTATAGGTCATGCAAATAGTCCTGAATCATCGACTATGTTCAGCAAACCTTCAACTTCAAAGAACGAGTGTGTTAAGCAAAGTATGAAACAGGATAAAATACATTTGTATAAAATACATCAATAAGTATAGTGTAAATATATTCACTTTTGTAAATTAAAGTAAACGACAAACAATATTAGTATGTAATCCAATAAACCATTATATACATTCAAATAAATCACATAATGTTCTAATAATAGCATTCAATTCGTACACTTCATTGTTATCACTGTTATCAGTAAGTACTACATTATTGTCTACAAGTAGATAAATAATATAAGATAATTATGTATATTTTATCATACGATATCAACTTTAAGTGGGGTAGATTTTTATCTTTAAGTAGGTAAAATATTTTTTATCATTTGGCAGATTTTGACACAATAGAATTTGAAACAAAAAGGATCTGTAACATTAACTAATGTGTATAAATTTTAAACCATACTATGATTGCCTTTTATTTTAATCAAAATCACTATTCTTTATCAAATGTTACGCCTCGAAGGGTATGATTACATCCAGCGAATTGACACTGACAAGTACCTATACCACACACTTTATGGAAAGGGTGCACCAGTACACCCTGTTTCCTTCGCAAAGGCGAAGGTTGCCGAACATAGCCGATTAATCAATGTGTCACAAATAAATAATTCTGCTCTATACGCAAAAAAATACTTGAGCGTTATCAATAAATTTACTGCTCGCATCATGGATCTCAGTATAACTATGGCTTCAAAATGTGATAACTGGAGGCGAATATGATGATGAAAAGAACGACACTAATATCATTATTTTCTTTCATTGTGATTAGGCTTAGGATTCTTAGGTATTTAAATATTTTTTTTGAGCGACCTCACAACAAAACATGAAAAATATCCTTCCGTTTCAGACAATTTTGAAACATTTAAGCCCTATTTGTTAGAACCTATTTTTAAATATTTTTGGGTAATTACATAAACACAAAATTGCTATGTTCCTGGACCATTTGGAATAAAAATAAGTACACAATGAAATATGTAGTGTTTTAAATAAAAATACTGGACTTCAAACGCTGCAGAATATTAAAGCTATTTTGGAAAATCCATCACATGTCTCAGATGTTAAATTTTTTTCTACTTCAGAAATAGCTTCATTTACATACGCAATTATAACATATGTAGAAGTGGAAAAAAGTTTTTCCATGTATAAAAAAATTCTAAGATCAAATCGTCAAAGATTCACTTTCGAAAATTTGAAGAACAATTTTATTATTTATTGTAATAATCCAACTATATCTACATATTTTAGGTACCTATTATTCATTTTTTAACAACTAAAAATCCTAAGCCCAGTGATTATGAATTTACTCTAGAAGGAAGGTGTGATTTACTATTTGTCTAAAATATATTCCCATTTAACAAGAAATAAAAAAGTATAGAAATAAAAATCGTCACATTATCTGGAACTGGAATTAATATAATAATATGGTAATTTTTTTTACAAATCTTGAAAATAATGTTCTACCTTATGAGAATAAAAACAGACAGAAAAAATATGTGGTTAAGTATCTTTTGTTGTAAAAGTGAAATAAATAGCTGAGATACATTTTGCTATAAGACTTAGCAACGGTGAGTCTGCTTTATGTAGGTAGGTACCTAAGTATGTATCCACTATACACTTTTCTCGTCTTTAGAGGACCGGCCGGCTTATGGCAGATAAGGGAGGAGAAATGGAAAATCTATCAAGCGAAATGGTTATTTTATTGGATCTTCAAACCTTTGATAGGTTGTAATTTCCCAAATTCACTATTTTGAAGGGCACTAAAAGATCATGCTCTGCCTATCTCCGTGATAAATTTCCAACTTTACGCAAGTACAGGGAACGCCTATCGTATTTCCTGTATAGCGCTGATAAATCGAAAAAAGAGTTTATTATTAGTATTATAAACATTGAAACCGGGAGTTAATAGTTCATGCAGTGTTTCCCAAACTTACAACCAGTTGAATATATTTGTTTTCATTAAAATATGTGTAGATAGTGTTTGCTATTTTTCAATTCAATTGAACAATGCCTTATACAAGCCATGGTAGATAATAGTCAAAAAATATTAGTTGACCTATAAAATATCTATTATAGATAATTTTAGATATTGTACAGATAGAAGAATATTTATGATTATGGATTAGTTTAGGCAGGGCTTAATGAATGTAAAAAAAACTAACTAAGAACACAATATGTGATAATATGTATTCTTAATTCAACAAAAGTATGACAGAAGAGGTGTGCACAATTTTTGTAGGATCACTCATAGTATACCTAAACTATTATGATTTAATTTAGACAAGGTTTAATATAAAAACTAATTTGCAAATTGTATTCTTAGTTCAATAAAAGCAAATAAATATGACAGTTTCCAAAAAGTGGAAGCCAACTGATCCAACAGAGGTTAAGAACAATGCACGATTCATCAGTAATCAAAAAGGGTCAAATTTTTAAGGAAAAATTATTTTATGTTTGAATGTATCATTATCTGATGTCCACATCTTCCCCCAATTGTTATACAATCTAGAGAATTATACTGTGCGCCATGTTCGTAGTAATAAAGCCGAAATATCCTTTCTCTATTTGTATTCATCTTCTGAGCTAATAGATACCTCTCTTTAGAGATACATAATATCTTACCGTCGTTGAAAATTTTCTCTTTAGACTAAACAGTCAAGATTCCAAAACCATTTTCGATGCTCTGAGCCAACAATCTAAAATTACCCTGTATGTGACAGTAAAAACTATATCTAATGTGATAGCAATGGTTGCAGATGTGAACATGCGTAGAATTGCATACAAAATGTTAAAATATTATATAGTTTATTTCCAGGCAGTTGCATGTCGGTCTGTGCGTACTACGGTTTGAAATTGTTACGGAATCGCATTGGAATGTTATCAAAATGTATATGATTTCCTCTACGTAGGTACAGTACTAACTCTTTGAATATAAGCCTATCAAAATACACGAAGAGATAGGCAGGCATTTTAGCCAACAGAAGTGTAGGGTGCAAATTGCACACTTCAACAGCGATCCAATTCCCACAAGACCTAACCTCCGAACGGCTAAAGGATTCATCTCAGGTAAGGTTGATAGGCTTTACATCCAACGTCCTCGAGTATCATCTCCTCCCCAGTAGCGTGCGGTTCGCTATTAAGAGTATTAAGATTGCTTCTTGTATACTTACCTTAGTAAAACGTAAGGTACTCCGTAGGGTTTAGATTAACCGCTCGGGTAAACAAACAATCGTTATGGTTTATCGCTGAGTGTATTAGCAGCAGCTTGTTGTGGCCCTATAGTTATTTCAACTAAACTTGATACACGTATAATATCACCAACTTTCATTTTATTTCTCTAAAATTTGAAAGGTTTACCAATAGATAATCTTCGAACGTCAAAATAGTCAAGTAATCGATCCATAATAACATAATCCGCGGGACATAATGTACAAACCCCTTTAGAATGCATGTATGATACTATGTAGATAACATTTGAAGACATACATACCTACTAGATAGTACATACAGATATACATTTAATTTATGAGAAATATTTGTTTGTACAGAATATAGATTAACCATTCGTAGAAAAAACTACGTACACATTTTCCAGACACATTAATATGACGTATTTTCAATTTTAATCATAAACAAAGTTTTGATGTATTAATCCAGAACAAATAGGTAAAAGCTTATGTTTTTGTGTGTACGTAGTTTTATACATCTCAGTATAAACATAGATGTTTAACAACCAAACCCTGTACAAATAAAAGGTACCCTCTAAATAATTTAACTAAAATAATACAAGTAGAGTTCGTATTAAATGTTGGCAAACAAAAGTAGCACGTAAAAAACATTATATTATTTTGTATAAGAACGTCACTATGTTCTTTTTTGTGCCATGGAGGTACCTAGAGTTGGGTTTCGGGAATTTCCCGATGGGAATTCTCGAGAATTTTTCGAGATTCTCTATCCCGAATCTCGAGAATTGACATTTTTAACATTTCGAGAAATCCCGTATCTCAAGAATCTTTTCTCGGAATTCGGGATTTCTTTATTATCAAATATTATTTAAAAAAAAAAAAACTATTTTCTATATGAAAAAGGTGGACAGAAAACACAAAACGTTCAAAGACTAATCGGGGCATTTAACACAATTAAGCCAACGTCGACTCAAAATGAGCGCAAGTTTTGGAACATCAGGGAATTATGTGCCTCAAAAACTTACGCGATTGTCAGACGTAGCGATTGACAGTCTGGAAATTCTATTTTAATAAGTAATGTATTGAATTATTTTAGGCACAGAAGGGGCCCGGCGATTCGAGACGACCAGATAAATGAGATAAACACACATCAAAAATTTGCTTGAATATAAAAAAAAGTCGCCTGTGGCGCTATTTTCCTTCAGAAATATTTTTATTCAAAGTTATATAGTTGTACGACACAATTTTTAATTGTGTATCAATACTCGACATCTCCATAATTCAAATGGGTGTATTAAAATAGACAATAAAACACTAAACATAGACATTAATTTTACCGCGTAGACCATTTTCAAAACGCTACTGTAGAGCGTCACATTGCCTTTATCCTTAGCGATAGGTAGGGTGGGCGCCAGAGATCCTAGCCTGGGGGACCGCTTCACGATGTGGGGCCCATAATAGTACATCATCACAAAGGTCAGTGACTGGCATCCTGTTCCATCGCCCCCACCCCTAGATCCCACCTCATCATCTTCCCTTAAATTATTTACAGTCCACTTAAAAAGCTCAACCACAACATTTAAAAGAAATAATTGTCTATATTTTCCCATATTATACCGCGTACAGGCCACTTGTTGTGATATATGGTTACGGCTATTAGTGGAAAAAATCTTCGCGAAAGAGAGCCGAAGTTGGGCATGCACTCAATTCTTAACGAGTTCGTTTTGCTAACCTTTTCGCTTTTATCGCATCTTTAATTTCGTGTTATTTAATCCGGCAAGACCCGAAGTTCACGATGAGGCATCTAGATTACGCGATATGCATACATGAAAAATTAAAAGCCCCTTTTATTTATGGCCATACTTAGCACGATTTTTAACGACGAAACATAAAGCCGGCGGGCATTAAAATGTAATGTTGAAGAGTTTTCAAAATACGCTTAACTTTTTATACATCTGTCATGGCATTAAAAAATGTTGAGCCTGGAAAATGGTCGGAATTAACATAAAATAATCATAATAAACATATCTTCGAATCAGACATCGGAACACGTAAAACAGAAAACTGATGAAATCGGCCAATTCAATTTGAAATAAAGATTATTATTTCCACGACTGTTGAGTGAAAACAATTGTATGCTTAGCGACTAGTGTACCGTACCGTACCTAATACTTAGACCAGGGGGGGGGCAAACTTTTTGGATGGAGGGCCGCAAGTAAAATACCAGTTTTAGATATACACTATTTATTATCACGAAAAATAAACATTACAAAAAAAATAATGAGAAGAATGAAACTGTTGCACATTTTTTAACATTTTTGTTAAATTCAGGTATTAATTTTGTAGTTGATATTCTCAAAACTGCTTGTAAATGGGCATCGAAGATATTTGATCGTAAAGAATTTTTATTGAGGTTCATGATCGAAAATGTCTGTTCACATATATAGGTTGATCCAAAAATAACGAACATTTTTCTTGCATAATCTTTAAGTTGGTCGAATTTGTCTGAATTAAGGGCATTGTAAAATTTGGAGATTTCTTCACGACGATGCAATTCTCTTAAATCAGTGCTACACTGCAGATCAATAATCTCAAGTTGTAGCTCTGTCGGCTATTGCTAAACAAATTTTAATCTTTTGTCAATATTTTTTAAAAATATATAAAAAAGTTATTCGTAATCAGAAGTACAATATTAATGATGGCGGGCCGCAGTTTGCCCCCCCCCCCCTGACTTAGACTAAAGATTTTAGATTAAGTATGAGTTTAATGTAAAATCTTCTCAATTTTTTATATTGCACGATGGAATGGCCACTGAACCAAGATATATCGCGGAGAGCAGTGGTCATTAAGATGTTGACTATATAATATACCTACATACATTCTGATTAGGCCAAAAAATATGGTCGCCCTCATCCAACTATTTCCCTGCTACCTATAATCCAAATTATTGTTGCCGTCCAGGCACTCAATTCAATTACGGATTCATCAGTCGACGGTGATTGATAAAGAGTATAAATATATATAAAATAAAAACAACGAGCGAGTCAAGACTTGATACAATTTGATTGTCGTGTACGCAGTAATTCAAATCGGGAGTCACACTCTACGAACTCCATCGATTAAACACCTGGCAAGCCGTGATACCGGTTCTTGTGAATTAATCGTAAACGCATACAGGGTGACTCATAAATAATGACGATTCAACCATGTCGCATAAAGATCGCCACGCGTTACCACAGCAATCACTCAGTCACGAATTACGGTTCGACCGCTGCGTCATTCACCCAAGAGCCTAAGCTCTAAGAGCCAGCAGTCTGCACCAGCTTAGCATCAAAGGTTAGTGCCTGGATACACCCCTGCTTCCGCTGTCTCTCACCAACATCCAAATCCTCAACCCCCATCATACACTCCAAAGAAAAGCGCAGACACATACATAAAATAATACTCAATTTCCCGCGGTACAATTAAGACGTGTGTCTCTAACGGACGATAAGGCAATATTAACATTTACGAATGGGAAAATACCGATAAGTTTGGCTTAGTATCAAAACTAGAAATACATACCAAGAGTCTTCTTCTTATTTTGCCATCCCCTAGCGGAGGTCGGCCACCATCAAGGCGATCTTATCTTTGTTGTCTGCCACCCGGAACAGTTCGGTGGAGCTGCACTCGTACCAATCACGGAGGTTCTTAAGCCACGAAATGCGGCGCCGTCCTCTGCTACGCTTCCCATTGATCTTTCCTTGAATGACGAGTTGGCAAATGTTGTATTTTTGTCCTCTCATAATGTGGCCGAGGTATTGTAGTTTCCTGGTTTTGATACTACGTAGAACTTCTCGGTCCTTCCCCATTCGATTGAGAACTTGAACATTTGTCACCCGGTCAGTCCAAGGAATTTTGAGGATGCGTCTATACCAAGAGTAATAGGTCATAAAATGAGACGTCAAAAATGCACATCTCCTTGCTCAATATCCAAGGAAAATCAACAGTAGTATACGTGGCAGAAGAAACCGCATGTAATAGCTTAGAAATCTCCGAGATTGGAATGAGTGCAATCAGCTTCACCGAACTATTCCGGATAGTAGACATTATTTAGTTAAAAACGCCCAAATATTTTTGATACAAAAAGAAGAAGAATGATTGATTACTCCGCATATAACTCCAATTCTCGTTAGTGCGAAGCATTCTTGAATTTGGTCGATTACCTGGTGTCCTTATGAGGTTTCCTATAATCTTATTTAACAATGCGTTCAGAAGATTTTTTTTCGATGTCTTTATTTTAAGATATACCACTATTTTCCTTTTGATAATTTGTCAAATCATTATTTTTTCCGATTACCTATCTACAAAGCATGCTTACTTTTTACTTTCTTGAATCTCGTAGGTCACGTCTGCTCTTGAGACATTTTTACCTGTTTTCGCGAGGGATGGTTTCCAATCCTGGCGTCCTAAAGAATTTGAATTTACATGCGCCTGTCAATTACCTACGTAGTCGAAGCCATGACATATTCTCGGTCGGAACCATTTCCTCATATCAAGCCTATCAGGTACTATTAGCGAGGGGTGCAAGACTAGTCAATGCGCTCCACAAAGACTGACATGCTATGCATTTTGTTTTCGAAATTTTATTTTTCTGTATAAAATTGTACATATGTTTTTTTATTACTTATATATATTTTCTTCTCTCTTTTAAATCTCATGTTGTGAACGCCTTGAATATATATTAGTAATATCCATAATGTTTTGTTCTCTTAAATAAATAAATGATAACTACCAAATTATACCTAATTGATACGACGATTACAATTACAATGATCACTTGACATCATCATAATTATGAAACCGGTTCTGAATGATATTTAATAAATTAATTAATTAGTTACCTACTATCTCTGTAAGTATTCTGTGTTCAGAAAAAATGAGAACCAATGGATGAGCAGGTAAATAAAAGTACTTACGTGATATGAGGCAGATCTAAAAGTCGGAATATACACTATTAACATAGATCCCTATGTGAGATTGTTGAATAAGATAATGCAAATTAACATAAGTTGCTAACCTCTTTCAGCAGTAGGACACTATTATGCAGTGAGATAATGCAACGGATTAGTCTAATAATATTATCTTGTTGGCGTCGTACACATTCCTAATGGATACTGCAGCTGATGCAAAGCCACTGCTACGCTAGAAGTTCTAGCTACAATTGCAAAAACAATTCGTTTAACTTTCCATGAATATGAATAAGCTTGAAAGAAGACTTGTACACGGTGGAATGTCACATAAAACATGAAAGTAATTAATGAACGTTCATAGTACTTATGTCATGTCTTAAATTCAGAATGTAAATTTAATATAAGTTATTTCAACACAATTAATAATATTGTGCAAATTTTTGTATTGCGTCGGTGCCACGATGGGATTGTTTTTACTGCACTTTAGTGCGCTAACAATGGAGAACCTATGATCAGTGATCAAGGCGATGGATTGACCGAGAATGGGTGTAATGGGTAATTTTGCCTAATTGATGAATAAGGGAACGGGCTTGCATTATTCATGAATTAGGCAAAATATCTGCCTAATGCGTAAATTCGGCATTTTTGCATTTTTTATGAAATGGGCAAAATTTTGCCGATTTTATGTAACATGCAATTTCACACATTCGGCGTAACATAGCCTGAAAAAGTTATCGATATCAATATCTCAAAATTATCGAATTTACAAAAACTACGTTTCATAACCATTATAAAATGACGGTTCAATTAAGATAGAAAAATTGACGAATACATATTTTTAAAGACTAATAAATTGTAATCGTTTAAGAATAATACACCTACTCATGTTAATTTAAAAAAGGTGGCAATTAGCACCTGTTTTCTTTGTAGGTCAAAAAAGCTCTTAAGGTTAGATTTTCTATAGTGTAATTATAAATCAAATATGGGGAATATATTATTATTTAAATAACCAATATGCTGCGATTTTAATTTGAACAAATATTATTTGTACCTATACCAATTATTTTTCAGCGAATGTTTACAATGTTTGGATTTCTTTCATATTATATAATAATGAATATCATAATATATTTGTATACGTATTATAAAATTATACCAGTGCATTTGTATTTTTAATACTAATCGTGTAATTTAGCCGGTTCAGCACTTTGTTAACGTAGAATACCGTCGTCTATTTTTTTAACTAAGCCAGACAATATTGATTTACTAATTTCAGTGGGCAATTTAAAAAAAATGGTCAACTTCATTTTTTTACTGGCTAGGTCACTCTCGGAAGTGTTTTACATCACGTGGCTTTTAGAACACAACAAAACGTTTACATAAACCACTAATTTTCGATTAGTCGATTCAGGCTTGTATATTTTATCGAACAGTGTCAAGTCCATAACAAAGACAGACGTCGTTTTTCTGAATGATATGTGTACAACTGTACATAATGAAAGCGATCAAAGAAACGACGTACCTATATGTTTTGTTGCTCATAAACACAAACTTTTTACAAACAGGAAATGAAAATATCAATATTTTTTCAAAAAAGTGGAAAAGTAAAAGTAAAGTAATTTGAAAAGTACCTACTGTAATAGACACAAGTGAAAAATTAAAAGGTCACTCGCAAATTGCTCTTCTCATGTAGGTATATGTAGATACATGTAAGTACATTGCATTATTTTGTGTATGTACCAACTTGCCGACAAATATATATGAATAAGGTTGATAATACATCGCAATCCTAAGGCGTAAAACCCACTTAACGCAGCAAGTGGGGCTCTCGCGCAAAATTTCACAAGTGGCGCGTAAATCATCGAAAATACAACGTAATCAAATACGCCAGCGCACACTGGATTTGACGACGCATTGTGCCCGCCTGCCCCATGGTTCATCGTTTTTTGGCTTCTCAGCGATACGACTTAACGAAAATACAGCGTAGTCCATTCATTGAACACGGCAAGCAGAATAGCGCTCCTGGAAGCGTCGTCGATAGACGGGCGAGAAGCCATTATTTAATAACAGTGAACTCTTTGTTTAGTTATTGCGTGTCCGATATTTCGCTGGTATAATGATGTCATCGTGAATATTAATTACAAGCCCCGAGAAATTTAATAATATTTTTATCGCTTTGTTATGAGAGACGTTGATAATAATAATTATTTTGTGCTCATTGAGCCCCTTATTACATTGGTGAAGGGTAATGCGCGGGTGGGAGGGGTCTACTTCGTAGAGAGCGCACCGAGCGCCGCGTTGGTGGGCTTTATGCCTAACTGTCATTGTAGAAAATCAACGGTCACGTCTTATAGCAGTGTTATTTTATTATACCTACTAATGGATATTCGAGTATCCACAAAATGTATGATAATATAACACATATTATGCGGTAGTTGAAAAATAATTTTAGCTACCATTGAGTGATTATAGCAAATTTGCATTCATACATTTTACTTAATTATTCTGTTCGCGTGTTCACAGTATTATTGAAAGTTCATATGTGAGTGTCTTGATTTAAGTCAATAAAACCAGCGACTTGCATTGAAGAAAAAAGTGACGTCACAATTTCAAAGTTATAGTTCGCCTGCATGGCTATTTAATTAGACATAATATTAGAAATAATAAATACATATAAACAGGTTATCAGCTTTAAATCTAGGATTGTAAAGCATGCACGGCATAAGTAAAACGCAATCAGATAGACACGCACCCCCACATTTCGAAAGTTTTCTTCCGTTAATAATCTGATAACATATACCTTTATTAAAAAAAATATTTGTTTTAGACTTATAAACTGAACACGGATATTATTTTACTGTAGTTAGATGAATATACTTGAAGTTTAATGAGGCAATGAAGTCAATTATACTTTGAATAATTTTGTAGTTTACTTACACAATAAAATACAAATTCAATAATAATTTTTTGAGTGATAGCCTATCTTGATTAGTAAGTTTAAAATTTAAAAACAGGCGGGTTTTTTTAACGAAAAATCGTGAGTTACAATTAAATAAAATTTAAACTTTTGGTAATTATTCATTGCTAGGAATTAACAATTATTAATTTCTGCTTAGTTTGCGCGATGAATATTTTTAAAATTACTATAATTGTTTCTTGTTTATGAAGAAGAAGCTTGAAGCTCGTAGGCCACTTCTGCTCTTAAAGCATTCTTCCTGCTCTCATGTGGTATAGTTTCCAACCATAATAATCTGGAAAATTTGAATTTTTAAGCACCTGTCAATTACATGCGTGGTTGCAACCATGACCTATTTTGGGTGAAAACTGTATCCTCATGCCAGGCTCACCAGGAACCAATAGTGAGGGTTGTGCGGCTGGTCAATACACTCCCTAGAGATGTAGACATTTTTAGCGATGTATTATGTATTTTGTTTATAAAATTCTATTTTATTGTTTAATTTGTATTTTTCTTGAATTAATGTTGTTTTTTGCTATTTTACTTCATTTGCAATAAAATAATTTTTTTTGTTTTTTTTCCTCTACTGATTTCATTTAAGTACCTGTACTTTTTATTCTAAATGTCATGTTTGAACGTCTTGAATTAATAATTTGTTATGTGCTTAAAATCCTTAGAGCGCTGACGGCACACCTTTTGTGTCGGCATTATTTAGCCGTTAGATATAATTAGCATGTTATTTAAATGTGGTAATTAAATAGTAATTAAATGTTCCGCGGTGAAAAGTTAATAAATAAACAAAAATACATTGTGTTACAGTAGTGAATACCAAATGATTGATTCCTTTTGTAAGTTGGCATGACTAACTACTAGATAAACTTAATGTCTGCATCGGCCCTTACAACACTATAATCTATATCTACGAACGTGCAAAACCTTTCATCTTACTCGCTTTAGGGTAGTAGGCAAGTGTTACCACAATTATTAGTGCACATATGGGGGGGAAAGAGCGATGTAGTGTTATAGACATTGGAAAATTTCGAAATATGACTAACCTCTTGAGTATTATAAATTGATCATGACCACAATGTAAGGGCTGAATATTCAAAAATATTTGAAATGGTGGTAATCGGTAAAATAAATTGCTTTGACAGTAAAGTTGCCGGAGCTAAGCGCTAGTGATACTAGCATGCGGTATATCATGAATTAAATTCAGTAACCTGATGTGGATTTTAAGTGATATACTTACCTTTGTGCGTTCTATTTCTAAAACTAAAACTATTTTCAAGTTTAAACAACTGCTAACAGTCGATAAAGTATTTTTTTATATTTCTCTTTGAGTCCTTCAAATAACAATTTTTCAAATCTGGAGAGAATAATATAATAAATAAAATTGAATGAAATCATAAGGGGTTTTAAAAGCATTGGTTTATATTACAATGACTCGATTGTTTACTTACGGGTGAAAAGCTAGAACTCAATTTAGAAAATTGATAATAATTCATTAACGAGAGTAATAAAGTTATATGTAATAAAAAGCAAACTGGTAATTTTCTTTATTGATAATAAAATAATATAATAAAGAAAAGTCATTTCCGCAGGGTAGACGATTCTCACAGTTCTAAGAATTTCCAAATTATTCTCCCCATCAAAAGATGTTCCCCCGATAAAATAACACACAGAAAGGAATATTTCGAGTTTAATGCACATAATTAGCTCCAATATTTAAGCAGGAATGAATGGGGTGAAAGTTCAATTCACAACTAGTGACGGCTATCAAGACGATGCTCCTATTTTCGATGAACCCCTTTTACCTATTTTACATATTTTTACAACGTTTTTATTAGATCGTATTCTTGTTTGTCCGATGGTTGTTTGTCCAGTACAAATCTTGCAATCGATTAAACTAGCATCCTGACTAGCTAGACATTTCAAACTTTTAGAAATTATGTAATAATAGTATTTCAGAAAAATCCGTCAAAACTAAAAGACTATTGCTGGTTGCTAAGGGGGTGGTCCTAGCAACTAAATTAATAATATATACGTGCGTTACTATGGAAATCAAAATGAAATGTCAAAATGACATTTCAGTATTCTATATTTGTTTGCTTTTTATTTACTTCATATCAAGTACATGTTTCAGCATATTGAGCATAATAATTCAACAGAAAATTTTAAAACGTTGTATATAAAAAATTCTTTTTATTTTGTAATTATTTTATCTTTCTTAATTCGGTGTTGGAGCATTTTATGACAATGACAACGACAGCCACAAAACGCATATAGACTTTAATGTTCTTTGTTAACACCGTGACATTTTTTGGCATAATACGACTACGATCAAAGTAACTAATTAACAGTCAAATATCTGAACAAAGCTTAACAAATACTTATATAATAAATCTATAAGAAACGAAGAAGATCAGACGTCTCTAAAAATATACGCTCAAGAAGTCATCGCAGTTATGTCACGATTCGCTCTACATTAATTTATCCAAGACGGGAGAGCGTAGAGCAAAGCAGAGCATGCGACTTAAATCAGTTAAGGCCCAGGCATTCAAATAATATCTACAGATGCGACGATAAAGCTTGAAATAATAATGCAAGGTAAGCCGTTGCCGTAAATTTAAAATACGCCGATATAATCGGCAGCTACATCTTAGTACACGGGGAAAGCTATGGTGAGCTTTTAACGAATTGAACGTGAAATGCGATGGAAATTCTCAGACAAATTTAAGAACGAGAAATTGTATGAATAATTGCATTGAATGACAGATTCAGAATCGATTACCAACTCATTGTGATATGTGAGAAAATTAATAATCACTGTGGCAGATTGATATTTTGCAGGATACACAATTTCATATCTAAACACAAAAGTGAATTATTGTACTAGAAAAGGTTATCCTATCCAAAACTGTGAGAACCACCCTTTTTGCAATATCGGTAGAGTTCAGTTATAATTACCTAGGTATATAACAGGCATGTCCAATGCGTCTATCGCGGGTTTGGTTTTAGTCGATCGCTTAATAGTAGGTACATAGGAATTAAGTATATAAAAGGTAAAAACCGTGTAGGTACAGTCAATTATAATATACATACATAATATTGAAGCGGCTAGTTTCAAAGTCAGTTTCTAGTTTTTAAATATTTTTGAATTAGATATAGATATTGTATTTAGATGGTTATTTTTGTTACTTATATGATGGCCAAAGATTAAACTTTAAAAAACGACAAAAACCGTCAATACGTATGATCAAAAATTAAGGTAAATTTCAAAACCCGCTAAAATGGTTGGGTGTGCTTTTCAAATAGGTACCCCATGATTTAAGTTTTTGATTGGTAATCACACTTCGGTGTACTTCGCGTACACGTCGGAGATCCAGGTTTCGCTTTTTGCCATCTTAAGGCCAAACCGAGAGCATACGTTTTTCAGAAGAACAATACAATCCAAAAACAAATTAGATGCATGTTAAACCAAAAATCTGCTATTAGATAATTAGCATTCGATATCAAAATAAGAGCGACATTTAGTGTAAAGTGTGCCTTCACATTTCCCACTTTTTCACTATATTTTCAAGGTCCAAAGCTCAGAAATACTGAGAACAACGTTTCTTACAAGGTGTACGCGCGCATACTTATAAAAAAATCATCTGCACCAATGTATCCATCATCCGCACACAGAAGTTTTGTAGGGAGTAGTAGGTATATATGATATACCTACTTGCTATATTATATTCATAGCAGGCATAATATAATTTGACGAGTTAATTTGAAGAGTATGGTGAATATTTACGGATATATTTTTATACATTTACAGCTGAGATAAGTTAATGGTCAAAACGCACAATACAAAAATTGGAGGGAATGTTTATTGAGAATGTCTGTCCGGTAGGAGGGACAAGTCCACAACAAGACCAAAAATATAAAACAATTAGGGAAGAACGATAAAATGTGTGACTTTCATTAATTTGTTTTTGTTTATGTACAATATCTCGAGTTTAAGTAACCCTGCCTAAATAATATTGAGTAAACAATGTCGCTAATTTACCAGATGTTAGAAATTTAAATTCCAAAACTTTGGGGCGTGACATGACATAGCAGCGGGAAGGGTTGTGATGGAAAATATTTACCAACGGCACATTACAATGGAAGGTTATTCTAAATATTGTAAATATTCCAAGGAACTTTTAAATTTAAACAATACCAGCGCATACCCTATATAAAATACTGATGATCGAATTTAATTTGCAAATTAAAAAGAAAACAATTCACAATATAGCTTGGAGTATGATAAGTACCTATTTATGCAATATGATATTAAAAAAGTGTCTAAAAACATATAAGCTAACGAAATCTCTCGAACGTATCGGTTTTATTAAGGCGATACATTAGTGAAACAGCAAATAATTTTCAACTATAGGCGCGACGAAATTTTGGGCTCGCTGCCATTCGGTGAGAGAACGTCGAGCGGGAAACACGTAAATTTGTTTCGTGATTCGGTCATTCGGTCCCTGCACTAGATCAAATACACATTGAAAAAATAACATGTTTATACAATTTATATACCCACTTTACCGCCTAACATTACAGGTTATATAAATACATATAAGTCAACCAAACAAAATCATCTCGACCAAACTGGTTTCCGTTGGAACGCCAAAGTTATATCGCAGTTATATGCGCGAAAAATTTTAAGCGTGACCACAAAATCTGTACTACATGCCGTTGACTGTAGGGGAGGGAAGCGTATTATCAGTGAAATTGGATTGGTTTAACACAAGTAGGTACGTAAAACCTCTTGTTAACATACATGAATATGTATGTACAACACCAGCTTTAATTTATTCAGTTCAAAGTCTTACATCGAATAAAATATTTTTTTATATACCTAAATGTTCTAATTAATATACACTAAACTTGACTAATCTAACTAAAAAACGCGGGAAAAAAGTATTTATTTCTCGTTCTTATAGTTGTCCTAAGATTAGAATGTGTAGTCTCTTACCTTCATTATCAATGGTGAAATATCCGAGCCCGTCGCCTCCTCGTATGGAATACGTAATCCTGGAGTCACCTCCCGGAGGATCAGCGTCAGTCGCCTTTACCACAATCACCTTGCTACCAATAGGCTGGTTCTCCCGCACAGAACCAGTCAACACAAAATCACTGAACACAGGCGCGTGCACATTTTCATTCACATCCACAATATCGATGGTAACAGTCGTATTGGAGAACAGAGCTGGCATTCCACGGTCCGTTCCACGAATGGTCAAACTATGCACCTGCCGCTCTTCGAAGTCGAGGAGTTTCGCCGTTCGTATCGTGCCGGACAAAGCATCAATCTTGAAGACATCATCAACATCTCCTTCGTCTATAATACTGTATTGGATTTCTCCTCCAGAACCTAAATCTGGATCTACAGCATTAACAATCGCTACTACAGTTCCAATAGGAACATCTTCTCTTACTTTTACATTAAAATTGGGTAGACTAAACCTTGGAGCATTATCATTGATATCATCTACAGTCACTCTAACAATAGCGTCTGAATAAAGTCCTCCGTTATCTTGGGCTCGTATTCTCAATTCATATACGCTTTGCATTTCTCGATTTAGTGCAGATGATACAATCAATATTCCTGTCATAGGATCAACATAAAAATCTTTCGTATCTGTAACTAGTGAATATTTTATCTTTGAGAATTCTCCAGAATCTGCATCAGTTGCGTTAACTTTAAAAATAGCTGTCCCATTGATAGCGTTTTCGGTTACCTGGAAACTTGCAAGAGTTTTCTCAAACTTTGGTGCATTATCGTTCACATCTAATACTGTTATAGGTAATAATCTTGACACACTTTTCTGAGGTTTACCTAAATCGTAAACACTTACGTTTAAATAATACTCAGCTTCTCTTTCCCTGTCCAGATATCCGATAATTTTCAAGTCACCGCTTTCAGGATCGATACTAAAGACTGAATCTGGGTCTCCATCAGAAATTCCAAAAATAAGTTTGCCATTGTAGCCCAGATCTCTATCTCTGGCTCTGACTTTTGTTAGTGTTGTACCTAAAGGAACCGATTCGTTAACTTTAATTTCTAAAGGAAAGTTCATAAACTCAGGAGCGTGGATATTTTCTCCGTAACGACTAGGCATCATTGCGAATTCTTCTTGACTCACATCGCGGCCTGGCATATTATTACGCTCGGCTGAAGCGAGTACTTCAGTTAATCTTTTTGTAACACCAGTGTCTTTACAATCAAATCCACCTGAGTCCTCACTAAGAAGTCTCCCTGTAGACGTAAGTGTCTTTTTAGCGTTTACAAGATAAAAATGCACTTTAACTATATCAGAGAAATGAGTTCCGTCAGTGGCTGTTACGTTCACCTCTCGTTCGTCGACTCTCACATCTTTAAGGTCGCAGCTGACGCTCAAGATTCCGGATGTTGAATCAAGATTGAAACAGTTATCTTCATTACCTGACACGATTCTGTAGCTTATAATGCTACCCGCATCAAAGTCAATTGCGGACAGCGTGGTTATTTCTGTACCTATCGATACGTATCTCGGAACGTGGCCCGTGCAATCGACCTTTTCAAACTGCGGCCTGTTATCGTTGACATCTTTTATTATGATTGTCAGTTGCATTTCCGTTTGACGTCTGTACGGGAGTCCCCAATCGCTGGCCCGCACTCGTAATACATACTCCCTTTTCATGCTCTCATAATCCAGCACTTGCGTCGTTTTTATCAAGCCGGTGAAATGATCAATCTCAAATGGTACCGGATT
The DNA here is from genome assembly GCF_057557595.1 of Rhyacophila brunnea. Classification (NCBI taxonomy): domain Eukaryota; kingdom Metazoa; phylum Arthropoda; class Insecta; order Trichoptera; family Rhyacophilidae; genus Rhyacophila; species Rhyacophila brunnea. Next base: position 30,729,908 of record NW_028233350.1, read on the forward strand.
GAGATTAGCAATACTATATGATATGTAAGCATTTTCACCTGAATCTTTATCTCTAGCTGTAACTTTAGTGACAGATGTACCAGTATTTTCATTTTCATCAAGATACACAGTCATCTCAGACTTATCAAACAGTGGATCGTTATCATTTGTGTCCAAAATATTTATTTTGACTTTGGCGGATGACTGTTTTCTTGTACCAGTATTACCTTGATCGATAGCAGATACAGTCAACGTATAAAATGCTTTGGATTCCGCATCTAACGCTACAGCTGTATACAACATTCCAGTATCAGGATTTACTACAAACTCTCCGCCTTCATTGCCACCGACAATTTCCAAAAATACTTGAGCATTTTTACCAAGATCTTTGTCGGTTACTTTCAACCTAATTACTGGAGTATTAATTGGGGCTGTTTCTGGCACAGTAACTTCATAAAACTCTCTATGAAAAACAGGAGCATTGTCGTTTACATCGGCTAGTCTGACAGGTATAGATTGATAACTTTGCCTTGGTGGTATACCAGCATCGGTGGCTTTTAAAGTGAGATTATATCCTTGCGGTGTCTTTTCTCTATCCAGCAAAGCGTGGACTACAATGTTAAATTCACCCGGTTGGTCTCCATTCTGAATTCGGAAATGTCCGTCAGGATCTCCACCGACAATTTCCAAACGCTTAATCTGTCCATGAATACCTTCGTCCTTATCTTGTACTTGAACTATGGCATATATTTCAGCGTTAGAATTTTCAACAATGTCTGGAAGATGGCGCACGAACATTTCAGGGGCAAACAAATTAACTTGTTTGACCCGTATCGAAACTTTCGCTTTCGATGCATGGGCAGAGCTGGGCGATCGGAAAATAGCCCCCCGGTCTTCACCTAACACTATCAATTCATGACGAGGTCTCTCAGCGTAAATTAAAGGTCTAGTAATCGTGATCACTCCGCTGCTAGGATGTATGGCAAATTGATCAGTTGGACCTAAGAAACTATAATAAATTTCTCCGTTAGATCCCAAGTCTGCATCTTCAGCATTCACTTTTAGTATGCTTTTATGAAGAGAAGCATCTTCCGGGACTTCTATAGAATACTCAGTCGGATAAAATAATGGATTCAAATCATTCGTATCTAAGATTGTCACTATTACAGTTGTGTCTGCTTCTAGAATCACTTTGTTTTTTCCGTCCCGTTTTGAGGCGGAAGCACGCACTTCTAACACATATCTATCTTTCCTTTCACGATTGAGAACGTCAGAATTTCCAGTTCTAGTCCGAATTGAAAGAAAATAGAAATCACCAACTAGGCGTTCCTCGGCTTTGAAGAACTTGTCGCGGTCACCGCCAATGATTTTGTAGCGGACGTCGAGGTCGCTATCTGGCGTAATCTGAAGACCCATGGTGTCCTCGCCCGGGGGCTGGATGGCGTATGTCTTGCCGACACTGTTCTCCGGGATGGACGCGTTGTAAGCCAGGTGGGCGAATCGAAGGCTCCCATGGCTTTGGCCAAAGGCCACCGTGAATAGTGACAGTAGACATGTCACCAATGCGCCCGGAAACATTCCCAGGCTGTATGACCGTTCTCAACTCATAAGATCTGAAACAAACAAGAGAAAGAACTATTATAATATAATCAGCACCGGCATTTAACTTTATTATAAACTCATATCAATGATACATATAAATGAATCATTTTTTAAACAAGTCGTAGTGATACAGTTTTGAACATTACGTTAGGTAGGTATAAACTATAAACAGTTTTATAGAAATATTACTCTTCACTCTTCATGAAGTACCTACGAGTACTTTACGTATTGTTTTCAATATCTTACAGAGATTGGGCGTAAATAAAAACAGTATGTCGGGAAAAAGGGAAACGACAAAAATTGATTTGACATTATTTGAACTGAACGAAATCAAAACCTGACTAATAATAAATTGACAGTTAACACAAAAAAAAAAGAAATTTTTGTCATGGTCATGAAATAGTTGGTTCCGATTGCAGCCAATTGTCATAATTATTATATTTATTATTTTGAATAACCAATAAGAAGTTTTACGGATCGAATTCTACATAAATTTAACGTTAATAAGTAGGTAAGTATTTGAAGTTTTCTTTGTAATATATTTATATTCAATTACCTAACGAGTTATTTTATATTTCACCTAAAGCAGTTAGAATAATATGACAGTATTAATTTTAATTGAATTGTTTTTGAACATTTCGTTTACATTTAAGTGTTTTTGGAATTAAATACAATAATATTATATTATACTAGTTCCACTTCTTTTAATGTTAGCCAGGACCGATTTCGTTCACTTCAAATATACATTGTGCAGGGAGAGGTTGGCAGTTAACACAAAAAAAATATTCTTGCAATATTGTATTTTTTCATATTGTGATAAATTTACGTATTGGTGGCATTTAATTATTATTTATAATTACTGTCTAAGCAGACGAATCATATCGGGATCATTACTAAAATATGGGAAGTAGAAAAACACTCCAAATATAAGAACGCACCAGTGGCACTGGCAGTATAAGTCGCACAGATAGCTTACAAAAATTTTAATTAATGTGTGTCTATTAGACTAACATATAACTGAAATGAATGTCACGTGTCCATAAGTATTTGTGTGGAATTATGCGCTTAAACCACAGCAAAATATAATGATTTGCAAACACCCAGTCGGTTTTATCAGTAGAATCAGTACTACTAATCTTCTGGAGAATATAAGCTTTATTGGTATAAAAATGACAACAGAAATTAACTTTGTAACTTTGTTTTTGCTCTCCTGGAAAATCGTATTTTTGAGCTCATCATAAGTCCAGTCCGCCCATGATAGGATATGTAGTTAGAAGTATAATTGTTTTGTTTTTTTAATTATTTAAAAAATACCGTGCATAAAAACATATTCTCTGAATGGTTTAGATTTTAGAATTTCGTACCCACACAAAATAATAAACCCTACGTAGATACTTAAAGGAGTACCCTGATCCGAGTTGTAACATTATAAAATCTGGAACAGAGACTAATTCATTAAATTTCATATGAATGAATGAAAATGTATCAGTTCAGATTTTATTTGTTATAAAAGCATAATCAAAGAGCCATTAATTGTTATTAAATAAATTTATTAAATGATAAATTATGACATGTCTAATTAGGTTGGCAACTTATAGCTGATCCTCAAAAACGAAAATATCGTCATTCGTAGTGTATAGTAATTTTGGCGTTTATATAATATTAATAATAAAATGTTATGTACTACTGTTGAAATATATGTCTTTATTTCTTACTCAATAACACAAGTACTAATTCTCCGTCACTGTATTCGTAAAATCACAACACTTTGATAGTCTTACAGAGCACACAACTTTCGAATCAATAATAAACGAGACAATTGATTGAAAACTTGGGGAAAAAAACAGTGTTTGATATTTTTCTTATAACGAAACAATAATAACCATAGAGACGTCTATATCAATTCAAGAATTTATCACAAATGTCGTCAACTAATAAGAAGCCTGGCGCCAAACCATATCATATCATTTTATCGGTTTTATCAATAAAATTAATGTTTAGTCACTCTTATGTTATCAATTTTATCATAAAGCTTATCATGTATTGGAAATTATTACTATACGTATTTATATACAAACACACATTCATTTTTATCAAGGTAAAATTTGGATGAAATTCAATAATATCTTATTTCCAGCATCACAAAGTATTTCTTTTCTATATTGTGCAATATCTCGCTAGATGCATCACTGTACCTAATGTGCGCATCAAATTAATTTATGTACCTATACCTACAATTAGTGGAAGATAATCTATGTATAATTTTACGTATTATTGACAAAAAAAACTGTGAAGAAAATAAAATCTATATTATATATCTATATTAATTTAATTGTATCATCGTCGTCAACACACGGGTAGAGCTTGTGATCGTTATTTCTCGAGAAATCATCAGAAAACGCCTATCATGAAACTTAAGTTAATTTACAACATATTTTATCTTTCAGTAATAAGAGTTCAATGTGAATACCCCGTTTGCGCATACATCGATTTACTATAAACAGTAAGTATTATTGCGGCAATAACAAGAAAATGTATGGGTAAACATGTATTATCCTGCAGTTATAAGCTTGCATGGATCAATCAAAAAAGTTTCTGAATTTTCATGCGACAGTAGGGATTTTTAGAACTGCGCCTGCGCAGTAGAATGATAGTGGCGAACCTGCCGGCAAAAAAACGAACTATACTCATTTTGAGGTTAACTGATTTTCACTACCTATCTGTCAAGTAGTAGTACCTACTTACCAGAAATTACAACATCTCGTCTCGTTTACTCTTGAAGAATGAAATTGGAAAGACAGTCAGCATTTTTACGTGTAAACAGTTATTGTCACGATAGTTTAAAATACGCACTATTGCTACCAGTAAATCCATGCACCTATACATACAGGCGCTATTATTACTTTTTCATTATTAATACCAAAGGGAGATGGTCGTCCTCTTCAATAAATTGATCGATTAACATTAGGATATTTTGAGTCTATTAGGATGAAACGTCGTGTGTTAAAAGCTATAAATATGTTTTTTAACTACAAAAAACAATTAATAATATACTACATATTATTGAAGTGTTTGATTTTTATAATAAATAAATAATATTCACCTTGTAAAAAAAATACAAAAACTTATCCAATATAATTTACCCAACATTTTTAGAGTCTCGATTTTACACTTGAAAACAAGCGAAATTCAAATATCTCGTTATACGGTTGTAATTGAAATTCACACCTACAACTCAAGGTCACCGACGAAACTCAATACACTGATATTTATAAAGCCTCTATCAAGTATACACACCTAGTCACAAATTACGAAATAAAAATAAAGCAAAAAATTATGATAAAAAATATGAAATCATAAGATTTTAGAATTTTTCATTTTGTTTTTTAAATATTTTAAATACCAACGTACATTTTAAATATTTGATTTTCAATAAAAGTGTATGCCAGAATACAGTGATATCCAAAATGATGAAACGTCCGATAGGTACCTATAGAGGTCGCTGAATTAACGAGATCGTTATAATATAATAATGTTTATAATATATAATATGATAAAATCAGGAGTTGATAATATCAACCATGGCCCCCACAAGAAAGGGGCTGACAGGGCTCTAGCCTGGGGGCCCGGCGTGGCGAGTCGACATAATAAGTGAGATAAACACATCACAAATTTGCTTTAATAGTAAAAAAAAAAGTCGCCTGCGGTGCTATTTCCCATTTATTAGTGATATTATATTAAAATATGTGGTTGTCCGATGTAAGTTTCAATTGTGTCACTACTTGATAACCCCATAATTCAAGTGGATATAAGTATTAAAAATACCTATCATTAACTTTACCGTGAACACCATTTTGTAAATGCTAGTGTCACACTGCCTTTAACCACGGCGATAGGTAGGGAGGGGCAACAAAAATCCTAACCTTGGGGCCCGCTTCAGGATGTGGGGACCATGATATCAACTGCTTCTTCTTCTAAGTTGCAGAACTGGCCTGCTATTTTAATAGCTGTGTTAAACCAAATTGCTTCGGTTATCGATATATTCCAGTTACGTGAATCAAGTTTAATTGGATTGTTTCATATTTTTAATGTAGATTATATTTGTCACTCTACGTATATTCCCTTATATATAACGTTTTATCGAAGCTAGTCTATAAGTAGGTACGTGCTTAATATAAAAACAAACTAAAACATATTCTGTCCCGCTAAAGCCTTTTAGCCTACTAACCGTATAGTATACCAAAAGACTTTTAATTATGTACACGTGTGCTAATACGGTGACACTACATATTATATTTCATTAAAATTCTCGAAATACCATTTAAACTAAGTAACTTTTTTATTACTACCGATCTGATACCTTCACTAATAGATTCCTCGTGGACGGTTTCCGCTACGAATGAAAAGTAAAAAAAAACCAAGGGTGTCGTCGATTTACTTTTAAAGATAATGTAATATAAATGTTGAAGTGCGCGTCATCGTTTTGCGAATGTAATAAAGGGAAGGGGCTCGTAGGCAAAGACCCACTTATAAAATACTGTAGGTGTAGGTATTAACTCCTTCAAATTGAATAAAGTTATTATTAACTTTAATTTTTATTATTATCCCATGATATTATGAAAGTGTTGACGCGTAAGTCTTTTGATGTTTCCTTCATGTTAATAAATTAATTTGAAATAAGAAAATCAGGTTCACAGTGAGTTGAGCTATGGTGATATGTTTGAACTAAAAATTAATAGCTGATACCTTGCATATTACTCGCGAGACGCAAATTAAATTTTCCTAGAAACTTACTTTATAGAATTTATAGCGCAGTTTATGATACATGAATTATTTCATATTTTAAATTTGAATTACTACAGGTAGATAGTGTTACCATCGTAATAATGTATCGATAACACGTGTGATCGTGATTGATGAAGAGCATACAGTGAAACGGCAAATAATTTTCAACAATAGGTGGGACGAAATTTCGGACTCGTTGCCAATCGGAGAGCGATAATCGAGCTGTAAGCACGTCATTTTGTTTTGTGATGGCGTCGGAGGAATATATTCTTAAATCGTGTAAAGATGACTAAAAAACGCATTCACTCGAAAAAGAAAACGTGTTAATGAATATATTATTATTATTACTAATATAACAATAAACATGACATTAAATGGGCGCATGTTGAATTTTTATGACAAATTATGTTTGGTTCTGCACGCGTCGTTTGCACAATCTGCGCGACGCGTAGTCACGATCTTTTTAGATCATGCCTCAGCTGAAGTATACCTACGCCTTAACCAAAGCAGAACTAGTTTGATTTTTGTTTGAAAATCGCGCCTTCTTAGGAAGACGCGCTGCTCGCTTATCACAGCAATGGACCAAGATATCACGAATCCAACAAGGTAAATCACCAAGTTCCCTTACACGCAAAGCATAGTACGGTTATCGTCAAAATGAAAGTTATCATAATTGGTTTTTGAATAGTCGCTAACCGTTCGATCAATCGAATAAGGCCTTCCTATGAATCAGACGGTCATCACGGACGCATTCACTGCGAACCTTTTAATTAATACATTTAAATAACGTGCTAATTATATATAATGGCCACCTGGTTGGGCAACGCACCAGTTGCGTTGGACGCAGTAAATGAGTTAATAGAAGGATACTTTGCCAGTACTACCGAATCACAACCAAGAAAACGCTGAAAATAAAACAATTTCTCGACACATTATGCATATGTCTATCTTGGTGAATAGGTTTATTCATTTGATATTAAATTCTCGTGTGTTAAGTGACAACGGCTTGAAAATTCTCGAATGAACCCTTTCATATTATAGTAACTTAGTTCGCAAGGAGCACTCTAACGGCCGCTAATTTTAAATAATGATTTACTCATACCTTACCTACTAGTCTGGTAAACATATTGTCAAGAAAGTGACATTTATGTAACGTTGACCTTAGATTCAACATTTATAGAGTTATCTTATCAAATAACACAAATAAATATATATATTTAAATTTGAATAACAATAAGTTAATTGTGTCACGAGCTGTATGGCATGATGCACCATCTTATTGGAACCACATATGTTCCAGATCATTAATAATCTAATTCATGCCAGAAAATTTCTGTAGCGTTCTCCGTTGACAATAACTGCATTGCCATTTATATTTTCTTCCACAACAAACTGTTAATTTTTCTGGATAATAAATATGTTTCAAGAATAGCATGTGGATTTTCATTATGCCAGATGCGACAATTGTGCTTATTTACGAAGCCATTTAGCCAAAAATGAGTTTCAACGATGAAGATGATTTTTACATGAAATAATGGTTTTGTTTAAAGTTGCTCTAAAGCTCAATAACCAAAATTTTGACGCACCAAATGGTCATTTAGTTTAAGTACCTGTCTGTTTTAACCGTATTTTATACACCATCAAATGCAAATTTTAACGAAGAATATTCCATGTAGTGTCATAAGAAAGTCCAAGTTCGAGAGCTTTAAGTAATTGATTATTCTGGATTTTCATCGACACTTTGAATCACAACATCAATATTTTCAGCAGTACGGACACGTTTCTGTTGTATTCTTAACATCAGAAACATTATCATTTGACTCGAATTATCCAAATAAATTACGAGTAGGAAGCTCTATGAAGTCGATTATTTTGACCACAGATTTCAAGTATTGCCCGAAACGTAGCTTGAATATATCTATTCATTATTATTGTAATAAATTTTAAATAATTTATATACGATGTAAAACTGTGTATCTTTCGATAATGATTTTCCAAACAATACTGAACACAAATGTAAATTTGTAAAACGTTTTAAAAATCTACAGTGCTAATTTGATAACCCCTTAGTATAATCAAACTGCAAATATTCAAACTTAACTAACTTATAACTGACTACGTTAAAGTAGTCGCAGGAATAGTTACTAAAACCGTTAACAAGATGCCAATATGCCAAGAATCCGATGTGTCGACCACATAATGCGCTCGTAACCTTCGTGAAAATTCAATGTTGCTGCGGTGTAGCAAACCCTGTGTGGTTATATTTCGTCGAGACCAGGAAACGCAAACTTCATGGGAACTGGCTTACCCTACTGGGTGTGGTATAACAGGCTAAATATCTCGAGTATGTAAATATGCGATAAACACGTGTTAAATAACATGCTATTTTCATCATCAGCCTGAATCTATCCACTGATAGACGATGGCCTCTCCAAGCTGATTCCACTTCTCTCGGTCCTGTGCGTTGCGTTGCCACGTACTTCCGTAGAACTTTATCATTTCATCGATCCAGCGGCCTCTAAGTCTACCTTGCGGACGTTTCGTACCTCTTGGATACCACTGGATGACTAAATTTGTCCAACGATTGTCCCTTCTTCGAGCTGTGTCCTGCCGATTTCCATTTGAAGTTTTTTGCGAACTCTATTACATCGCAAACCCTTGTCTGTCTCCTTATCCACTCTTTCCTCTGTTTGTCCTTTCGCGTTATGCCCAGCGTGCACCTCTCCATACCACGCTGTGCTATTCTAACTTTATGGATCTCTCTTTTACTTAGGGTCCATGTTTCACACGCATATGTCATAACGGGAAGCACACACTGGTTGAACACAAAGTGTTTAGGCACAGTGGGAGGTCACTTTTGAGGACATTATTCAGGCGGCCAGTTTAAATAGTTAATAATATGTATTAATGTAACGTGCTTTCAATCTTTGGGATCAGTCGACACAATTTTTTACTTGGGTTTATGGCGGTCAGCCAATAAACTACCCTGCTTCAGAACTCTCTGGTCGTTATCAGTAAGTTAAGTAACTTAATCAAAAACAAGAATAATTAATGAATCATTTACTGGCATTCCAAATGTCTTCACGGCGAAACCGGTCATGTTGTAAATGAAATTGTAGTGCTAAGTACAAAATTTTATTTTTATAATTTAATAACCTAACATAAAGAATATTTTTTTGCAATTTTTTATATATTTTTTGAATCTGACGAAAGTGCATAAGAACCGTGACATGCAGTATCGTGATTTTGTAAGTTGGTTTTCCTCGCAGAAAGGCGTATTCAAATCCACGATTTATATGGAAAGCATAATACGTAGGTAATTCTATTTGTACAAGAATCAAAGTATGGGAAATTCCTCCATCGCGAAATGAAGATTGATAATACAGAGTGGATTGATAAACGCGTTTTGCATTGGAAAGATACAAAGTAAGGTTTCTTTTTGAAAGCGAAGAAAATAATATTTTCTTTTTGTAAATTTGATTGGAGGAGAACAGAGTACGGTTTTGTTATGAATGCATTAATGTTATATGGAGTACGTAACCAGAATTTCACTATAAATTTTTAAACAATCACACAGTATGATTTTGATTAAAGTGTATGGTGTGTCATTTCTGTCATTAGTTATTACTTATTAATGAATTCTCAATGTCCGTTGGATTAGACATGCAGCATAATATTGAAATTGAATTGAAATTCAATATTTTCCACAATGAAACTACTAAGTTATGATATTAATTCGAAAGTGCGGTGAGTACACGTGCGACCACGATTAATGTGAAAGGTACATAATATGTAGTGACTAGTGAAATGATAGACGTGTATGCTGAATATGTGAGAATTTAATGAGAAAACCGATATTGGAAATGTTTACGGAGTCCAAAGTTTTTGAATCGGGAAAAAAATGTTTGCAGATATATTTTGATTGGATACCTACATACGGCTTGGAAAATTTTGTGATTCAGTTTAACTTTAAAACTCGAGAAAGATTTAATTTGAAATATAATTCTTTTTTCTTCGTTGTGCCGGGACTTTTATTTATACAGGGTGTCTCCGTAGATTATCAGAGGCAACACTATTCTCAGCTTGTAGAAAATCATTAAAACTGTATTTTAGTTGGCATACCTTGCATGTAAATATAATATGTCTCATTGTTCAAGTGCAGCAGGCCTATGATAATAACTGGTGATATAAAGTCACCCGACGACATGACGTAATTGTGACGTAAGCCAATACACGCTAGAGGCAAGCCGCCCAACACACACACTGCTCACCATAGATATTATTATGCTGAAACACCTATTTGTGTATGGGGACAATGAATAACGCCAGTATTTGACTAGCGTTAATTTCTCGAATGCTATTATCACTCCGGTAGTACGTCACAATGATGTCATATGACGTCATGTCGACCGGTCGACTACAACTCGCAAGTTCTAACATAAGGCCCCAGGTTTGGTCACATTTAATAACGTTATCTTTAATTATAATATATAGTAGGAGTCATTTTATTATTATGTTGACAGAATATAAAAAAAAACATAATCGATTACGTGCCTAGGTATTAATAAATATCCACAAATGTTAATAATACGAGGGTGGGTCAATAAGTCCTTAGAAAAGCGGTTTGTTTTCATGCAGCAGCACTACCGATTCAGTATGCTGCGAAGTTTCAATCAGATTGGTCGGATTGTTGTGTGTTTTTCGTACATTTAAAAAAAAAATTTGCTTGTGGAAAATGGAAAAATGGAAAATGGAGAAAATTGAGTTTAGAGCTGTTATTAAACATTTTAATATAAAAGGGTTAACAGCAAAGGAAATAAAAAATGAGTTGGATTTAGTTCACGGCATATCTGCTTCTTCACTTGCAACTATTTATAACTGGTTAAATGAATTTAAACGTGGTCGTACATCAACAAAGGATGAACCACGCTCAGGACGTCCTGTAGAGGTGACTACACCAGAAATGATCAATAAAATCCACGATATGGTGTTAAGTGACCGAAGATTAAAGTTGAGTGAGATAATTGAGGTTACAGGGATCTCAAAAGGTAGCGTCATTTCTATTTTACATGACAAATTGGGCATGAAAAATATTTCTGCAAGATGGGTGCCGCGTTTGCTCACAGTCGACAATAAACGCAATAGGGTGGTGGCCTCTAAAGCCCTGTTGTTGCTCATGCAACGCAATCCGGATGAATTTTTTCGTCGCTTTGTGACTGTAGATGAAACATGGATACACCACTATACTCCCGAGACGAAAGAACAGTCAAAGCAGTGGATTGCGAAGACAAACCATGTCCAAAGAAGGCGAAAACCGTAAAATCAGTTGGTAAGGTTATGGCTACTGTATTTTGGGATGCACGTGAAATTATTTTCGTTGACTATTTGGAAAAAGGAAAAACAATAACAGGGGATTATTATGCATCTTTATTGGACCAGCTAAAAAACGAAATTGAAGAAAAATGGCCTCATTTAAACAGGAAAAAAATCCTCTTTCATCAGAACAATGCCCGTGTTCACACATGTTTACGATCAATGGCTAAAATTGAAGAATTGAAGTTCGAATTGGTCGACCACCCACCGTATTCGCCAGATTTAGCCCCCAGTGACTTTTTCCTTTTCCCAAACTTAAAAAAATGGCTAAGTGGACAAGGTTTTTTTGCAAATGAAGAATTCATCGATCGGACAAATGCTTATTTTGAGGACCTTCTGAAAACTTATTTTTCTGACGGTTTAAAAAAAATTGAGAAACGTCTAACCAAGTGTATTGAGCTCCAAGGAGATTATGTTGAGAAATAAAAAAAAAATACAAAAATAAAAACTGTTTTAATGCTTTTTTCTAAGGAATTATTGACCCACCCTCGTATGTCATGGGATATAATATTCGCCTGACAACCTGCATTCGATCAATAAAAAAATCTAAGATTTTTCCAGTATTTATATAATTATATCATGATTCTGAGGATTTGTCAATAAAGTGGAGTTTTCTGAAATACAATACTTATAAGTAAATCAACAATAGTTATCGCAGACATACGAAAAAATAGTCTGTATTTATTCTACCTTGTCTGAAATGCCAAAAATATTTCATAACGTAAAAATACTCAGATAAATGACAGATAATAAATATTCCACGCCAGTCTGAATAGAACATAATGAAGCGTCTGTGATAAAATATGGTGTTTAATTTTATATGATGAACTGTGAAAAATTATGACAGAGTTTCCCAACAGTTGGCCATTGTTGGCGAGACGCCACCACTGACGTGTTTGACATTTACCGGATAATACCGAATAATAAACGAACGAATCTGACAAACTAGTCGCGGAGATTTTGACGTTCTGGATGAAAACAAATCCTCAGCTCTCTCGGCATAGTATTTTTTGCGTTTTTTTTTTCAACATAGATCCTACTTTGAAAGTTTGAAATCAGAAAGAAGTAAATCTGCTCAAAATCAAAGTATTTTTCAAGAGTTATATATTATAACTAATTTCGGCTGGCATTAAAAGCTATCTATCTCAATTTAAAAATAATGTTCGTATGCTATACATTGAAATAAACAATATTTATTATTTATATAATAATTAAACAATTAACTAGTTTTTGTTATTCAAATAAATCACGAGATTTATGAATCTCTATCGTCTTTATAGAGTATAAGTACATAATTTTTCTATAGACATCACAAACATACATATCTAATGTTAGAAGAAAAACAATACTTGTAATCATTGTATTTAACTGTGCTTTACAAAGGCTTTTTAAAAGCAGAGCACCCAAAACATTATATTTTTATATCCAATACCTATTATGTATGCAGGTACATTTTATAATGCTGTTGACACATTGTTAAAGCAGCAGATCAACAAAATGATTTCTTTGGTCAAGTAATGAGGTCAAAATTGTAATTTTTTCTATATATTCGTCACTTAACATATAGATATTAATTAGGTGTACGACAAACCTTATTTTTGGTTTTTTTGCAGAGAAATAGCTTATTGTAAATAATTTCGATTAAAATATTTTTTGGTCAAACAAATATTGATAATTATAGTGAAATATAATGAGATTGCCAGCAACTTGCCAGTGTGGACACGGCATAATGAATCTAAAATCCAATACGAACCATATTATGAACAGTTTGTATGAAAACATTCAGTTACTTAAGTTTAATTGATATAGGTACATACAACAAATACTTTTATGTATGTTGGCGCATTGCAGCATTATATGGGTTGGCAACATTTATTAGTAAAAGATAATCATATATGAAGAACGCTAGTAAAGAACACCTACTAAGTGGAAACTCTGAAACGCATCCATTGTAGTAGTTGAACGATATCAGAAATATTGCCGCGGAATACTGGAAGCAAACACCATGGTATGGAGTAGAGTTAAGTAGTAACTAACGTGTGCTACTAAAACTGAATAATGCATACGAAACATAGATCATTGACGTAAGAAAGATTAACACAAAAACGCAGCGTGATGTGTAAATGTGAATGTTGTGCATAACGCGGTAAAACCAGAAAAGAACCCAATGGATAAATAATCAGACAAAGGTGCAGCATGTGTCCTATGGCAACCATACAGTGGCACATAACAGCCTCTAAATCAATGAATTTCGTTAGCAATGCGAAGGTCCTGAAGAGTTAATGACTTAGAGGAGTTTTTTGTTGTTTTTAGAATTATTAATAACCATGTCCTTGCTTTTTCGTACAAGGTGGTTGTTAGTAATTTTGAACAATCACAAACACACAGGCTTTGAGAAAAACACATAAGAATGTTTTTGTCATGACCGAGAATCGAACCCAGAACTCTCGGGTGAAAGGCCAGAGCCTTACCCACTGCATCACGCGAGCCGCGACTAAGAGTTGACAAGGTATCCCGGCCGATGATGTTATCATGGTGGTGAATCAATTGTAATTCAAAGGTGAGTATTTAATGCATTCAAAATAATTTCAAAATCATAAAGAAAAACTGCGCCAGCTGAATTTAACATCGGGATGAATTTAAGATTCAATTATATTCTATAGACCTAAATTGAGTTTAATACATCCGTGTGTTTTTTCGACGTCCAATATCATGCTCCGACGGATGTTTTGTAGAGCTGGATTATCGACATGTTGTGAAAATAAAATTATACGTCCGTTAACTTTTCAATTACCAGTGCCATATATTCGCGAAAAGAGCAAGTTCCGCGGAAGGAGTTACAACCCCCGACACATCCGCAAAGAGCTGTGAGCCAAATTAATACTATAATCCACGATAAAAAATACGTTACCAATTTAAAAGTGAAGAGATTATAAATATTTTCGTTTGGATTTTTATAAAACAGTTTACTGTAACTTGGTTCAGGTTATATTTTCGCTGTAACGATGGAAACCTTGCGCGAAACGTGTGTCTTCCGATATGCCTGCATGTGCTACTATCACATCATTCCGCGGATTTGAACAGATTTGCGGAAACGCGCATTTGATTACGTTGTGAACGAAAATCTACATTTTAAAATGTTTACTATTAAGATAGGCGCACCAAAATCGATTTACTGTGATTAGAGCCCAAGAGTTTAATCAAATGTGTAGTTAAAAATAAATATACACAGTGGTTGTCACTTCGATGTTAATACTTTTCCAAGTAGTAGTAGAGGTCATTTGATACAAAAGGGTAATTTTTAACCTTTTCATATGCATGCTAATTTTGGTATAATTTTGAAAGCACGCTTGCCCGTCCTATATTTTCAATTCTCTTTCCAACATTAAGGGGGGACATGCTCGTCGTAGGTCAGAATTGAGTTTTTTTTGTATTATCAAACCATGATCCTGGACATTCCTTAAACGTTGTAGATAATCTATATCTAAATACGCGCGTTAATATAATTTTACTCCCTACTTCAAATATAGTTTGTCAATTTATGGCTACGGCCGTATGTTGTAGCTTAAACACTTGGGGATGACAAAAGAAATGGCGTATTTCAAAAAAACACTACCTTATTCTTAGGTCAATAATTATTATAAAGCAATCATTATTCGTAAAATATTTATCACACTTGAATGGTCAAAAACATAGCTTACAATAAGTATCTTTAGAATTATCTTCAAATGTGTAAAATCTTGCCAATTTTTTGAATAATAAAATGCCTAATTCTTGTAAAATTTGGGATCACAGAGATTATCAATATAATTTTTTATCGTAAATATTTTACTAAAATTATCTCGTCATTAATTATACCAACGGTTTTAAAAATGCGTTTAATAATTAATAAATGTAAAAAAATCTTAACACCACTGCACATTCATGTACCGAAATATGACTATATTCTAAAACATTATAGCGAGAGGTTTAAAAGACTACTATTTTATGTTTTAAAAATACTTTATGCAGTCATCAAATATTTACAATAAATATAAAGGATAATAAGGCTTCAAAATTATATAAATAGATTATCTACAACGTTTAAGGAATGTCCAGGATCATGGTTTGAAAATACAAAAAAAACTCAATTTTGACCTACGACGAGCATGTCCCCTCTTAAGTAGTGGTATGTAGTAGTATGTGGAGGTTTTTGGTAATTTCTGCGTTACCGTTAGGCATAAAGTCCACTAAAGCAGGCTTGCGGGGCGCTCGCACATTTTCTATGTGAATCATCGAAAATACAACGTAATCTAATACGCCAGCGCACACTGGATTTGACGACGCATTGTGCCCGCCTGCCCCATGAGTCACCGTTTTTTGGCTTCTCAGCGATACAAATTAACGAAAATACAACGTAGTCCATTCATTGAACACGGCAAGCAAAATCACGCTCCTCGAAGCGTCGTCGATAGACGGGCGAGAAGCCATTATTTATGAACAGTGAACTCTTTGTTTAGTTATTGCGTGTCCGATATTAATTACAAGCCCCGAGAAATTTAATAATATTTTTATTGCTTTGTTATAAGAGACGCTGATAATAATAATTATTTTGTGCTCCTTGAGCCCCTTATTACATAGGTGAAGGGTAATGCGCGGGTGGGAGGGGGCCTACTCATTAGTGAGCGCACCGAACGCTTTTTTAGTGGTCTTTATGCCTTAATGTCACTAATGGTAGGTACATCTTTTTAGTTATAAATGGAAATTTTAGAAAACAGGACTAGTTTTAACAACCGGTTCACACATATTAATTATTCACACAAACTTAGAACCATTGGTGGCTGCGACTGCTAGCATAATTTCTCCTACTGTGTATATGGCACGTTCCCATACGCTGCGTTCGCTGCGTCTAACGCGTGCAACTTACTGGGACGGCGGTTGACCTACCCCGTAGCCCAATGCGTAAGGCACTGGTCTTTCATCCGGGGGTTCCGCGTTCGATTCCGTCACAGTTCATTTATGTGATTTTATCAACGCCTGCGTCTTTGTGATTGTTTCACTTCTATTACTAACTACACTACTGTCATTGGGTTTCAGAACCGGCTATGATCTGTTGGAGCCTCGTGTGATTTCGTATCCATTAGTTATAATACTATGATATCTACATTTCGGGCATGCTGTAAAATTGTTAAAATTGAAAATTTATGAAATTACGTAACTAGAGCGTTACGGGCCGGTTCCAGGAAGGTCGCACTATGTGACACTATCGGACATTGCTTCTCAACCCATCGACCAACGAGTCAGGGAGACGTTTTACACATCGTCACTTAGACCGGGCCTGTTGGGTACTTGGACACTCGGACGTCTACGCCTGTTCAGTTCACACCCGCTAGATGGCTTGAATTTTATATTTTCACGTAGTCTTGATCTTTAACAAACACCATTCTCTGCATCACAATCGTATGAATTATTGGAAACCTCTCCACCGAATCCTTCTCTGTAAAGGCTGATATTTCCCACGGGTTTCACAACCAGTTGAAAGACCAGTGACGTCCCGTGGGGGTAGGCAGATTGAGCGTCGCTTGGAGGCGGCAGTTACTCGAAGGGCGGCAAATCGAGGAGAATCATTAGGTATATATAGAAATGGCTACCTAAACTTAGTAATAACGGAAATATCTTCCTATTAAAAAAACAGCTCACTGATTGGAAACAAAATGTATACATTAACATAAAAGGATTAACAGGACTGTATTTTTTGTTGGGTTCACGATGTCTAGTTTACTTCCGTTTATCTTGGACATCATGTCCTTGGTGACTAGTAATGACACGTCTAGATTTGTGAATTAAATTTGAATTACAGGTAGGTACATACTTACCTAATTTAAAATTTATCCAAATATTTTTGTCAGTCACTCGTGAGTTTTGGAAGTTATTAGGTGTATTTTTAAATATATCTGAAACTGTGAACTCGCAATATTGTCTATTGAAGCAGAGATGGCATTTAAAATAGATTTGGATGACATAGTTATTGACTGTGCAACAAAAAGGGCCAGGATTTTTTTATTTTATTTTGATGGTTGAATATTGAGACTATTAAAATTTATATTTACGATTAAAAGTAAGATATTGGAGTCATGAAAGGATGATTAAAAAATGGGGCGGCATTTTGGCGCTGCATAGGGGCGGCATTTTATCTAGGGACGTCACTGTGAAAGACACATTGTCTATCATCTTATTTGTCATATGTGGAGTTATATAGATCGACAGCTTGAGTCAATATGTCAAACACACAGCGATAAGACTATATTTTGACACCGGTTGCTATCAATTCGGAATCTGATTTATAAACTGATACAATATAACTTAGGCATAAAGCCCATTGACGCAGCGAGTGCGGCGCTCGCGCAAAATTTCTACAAGTGGCGCGTAAATCATCGAAAATACAACGTAATCAAATACGCCAGCGCACACTGGACTTGACGATGCCTTGTGCCCCGCCTGCCGCATGAGTCACCGTTTTTCGCTTCTCGGCGATACGATTTATTGAAAATACAAAGAAGTCCATTCATTGAACACGGCTACCAAAATCACGCTGCTCGAAGCGTCGTCGTTCGACGGGCGAGAAGTCATTATTTAATAACAGAGAAGTTATTGTTTAATTTTATTCCGTGTCCTATATTTCGCTGGTTGAATAATGTTGTCGTAAATATTAATTACAAGCCCCGAAATAATATAATATTTTTATTGCTTTGTTATGAGAGACGCTGTAATAATAATTATTTTGCGCTGCTTGGGCCGCTTATTACATAGGTGAAGGGTAATGCGCGGCAAGAGACGTGTGATTATGGTTATGAATAAACGCTTCATACGCCGACTTCGCCCGCTCGACGCGTTCTATGGGCACTATCGCTTAGTACTATGTCCCATGTTCACTATCCTGTGAAATGCAAATAGAAGTATCATGGCCGGTGTCAATTAACTGACGCAACACCTTATTAAGGTCAATGGGTACCGGCGACGGCGCACGCTGCGGTCGAATTTGACGGATGTGTCTGATGCGGAGGCGTCACATTACATCAGTCTCCTATTGAGGCTATTGTGAGCGGTCCATTGAACAAAATCAGATCGTAATATTAGATGTCTTCGTCGACGGTTTGCAGATGCAGTGTTAAGTCTTGACTGACTGAAGACGTGAACGGCATCGTACCGTACTAATAGCAATTACATATAAGTCACATAAAGTAAATTACACAATATGTTGCATGTAGATATTCCAAACTTTTATTATTTTAAGGTTCGACTAAACTTTGTCTAATCTAGCTTGCAGCTTGCATCTAGCTTATGGCGTTTTTATTAACGTGTATGATGCCTTCAACAGCTTTAAATGTGCTGAAAATAAATTAGATATTTAACGAAGGTAGGTCGGTACTTGAGAAATAAAACAACACAATGAAATAATAGGAGCATTATTGGCGTTAAAGTGCTACCTAAATATATAAATAATATAATATAAACTTATAAAAGTATCAGATATTCTAATTTAATATGTGCTTAGACATGTGGCATCAGATTGACGATAAACGGGGTTTTTACTCTCTAGTATTACATACTAAATTATTACTTATCGTAGGTTGTTAGATTAATTAATTATTTTTTGTCAATTTTGAAATGAGTTTCTGGGAAAATGAGGTGTGATTTTTTATTTTCACAAAATTTAGCGTTTTTCCTGCCAAATAAATAGCTTGTTTTCGTACCCCGTCTGATATGTTTTTGTCAATGACAGTTGGCAACACTGTGTTTGATATTTTAAATTAATGCAGAGGTCAGAGAAAGATTCTTTGTTATTATACCCCGTTTACACGTGCATAGAGTTACTGCGCACAGAAAGAAAATCTATGGGGAAACATGTATAAATGCATAAATCAAACAAGTTTGGAAGATTCCAAATTGTGATGATTTTTTCCGCGCAAGTAAGATCTGCCCTTGCGCAGTAGAACTATATTGGCGAACCTGCCGGTAAAAAAACGAACTACTCATTTGAGGTTAACTGATTTTCAATACTTCCTGTCAAAACAGTTTTATAAAATGACAACATCGCGTCCCGCATACTCTTGAAGAATGAGATTGGAGAGACAGTCAGCACTTTTACGTGTAAACAGTTATTGTCATGACAGTTTATAATAAGCACAATTGCCGACAGTAATTCCATGCATGTGTAGGTACAGGCGCTATTACTCATTATTTAAATCAATTATTGTATTTTACTCTCACCCCCCCAAGGCGTCGAACTTAAAGAAACACGAACTTAAATTAGGGGCTACAAATTAAAAATGTACAATGAAGACGTAAGTAAAAATAATGTTAGGCGCAGTTTGCAAGATTTTCAAGTTCATCTCAGTTCTACCGACCCCTTTTATAATGATCTAATTTACTATTATATTACTAACTATAAGGTGAGATTGCTTTAAGTGAAAATCTACTTCAAAATAGCGTCGAAGCAAAGCTATAGGTACGTTAAATATACAATACCTATTAATTATTAATCTACGAATATATTTTCTTCATTTAATACACATTAAACCTAAAGCAATAAATAATACCTGGGACGATAAAAGTTTGAGTTGGGTTATTGGGAAGCGATCGCCCAAGGTTCGCGCTTGGCCAGTTAAAAGGGTTATCCTCGGACGCCCAGGGGGCGGATTCGCAGGACCTAGATAATGTGCTCAATTATTTAGCACCGGCCCCTCCCTGTTCGCCGCTCCTGGCCAGACGTGCGTCTCTATTTTTAATGGGGGGCAACGTGACACCTTTGGCGCTAAAGAACCAGCTGCCATACACTAAACGACTAAAGGCTTTTAACTTTGTTGTAGAAAATGGAACATTGTATTGTCTTTGGTGGGATATTATTTTATCTTATCAAAAAATAAATACCTATAAGGAAGAACAAAATATTAATATAAATGAAGCGTTTGATTCCGGAACAGTGGTCAATGATTAACTTTTATAATGTGTTCCGGACGGAATTTGTTCTTTCAGACAGTTCGCATATAACATTTTTAATATACGTAATAACAAACCCGGAATATCACACGAACTTTTTACCAAGCCATCGATCGACTTGTTAATGGCACGGTCAGTTGCATTTAGAAATATATCAAATTAATAATTATCTAGCACAATCCCTTGTATCGGTGTTGGTTCTATGAACCGGCTTAGTTTTTTGTCAGGCATGCGCGGTTCAGTTGGCTTTTGATATTACAGGCCTGACATTAAAATGAATTGGTCTAATATAATAAAAATAAAATAACAATATAACTTAAAACACGTCCAGAATACGAATAATGGAAATCTCTTTGAGATCATATAAGAGGCTGACTGATCCGGGAGATTTGCGACGTTGAGTACGTGGTCAGATAGATGGTGAAGACGAAAGCGAAAGGCACGCTTGGAAAGAATGAATGAAATTAGAGCTCCATATAGTATGACACTGATAAAAGACTTCCAAACGATAAAAATATACGAATGAGCATCACAATCTAAATAAATATACCCCAATAATTAAATAAGTACTAGAATAAGAGAATGATGCAATGCGAAAGATCTTGGCTTAATTTTTGACTCTTCATTATCTTTTCACTCGTATATAACTTCAATAGCTCTACTTGCAAGTAAGCTTCTAGAATTCATCATGCGATAAACCAAACCATTCAAGAATCCAAATATCATACGTACACTCTACGTCTTGTTAGTGCGTAGATTCTTGAAAATTGGTGTATTATCTGGAGTCCATATGAAGTTTTCTACAAGCTTATCTTAGAGCGCGTCCAGAAGACAATTATTCGATGTCTTTATTTTAATGCATATAATTATTTTCCTTTCGATAATTCATCAAACAATTACTTTCCAACTGCCTTTCTAGAAAGCATGCTTACTTTTCACTCTCTTGAATCTCGTATGGTCACTTCTGCTCTTGAGACATTTTTGCGTGCTATCACAAGGGATGGTCTCTAATCATGGCGTACTAAAGAATTAAAATTTATGTGCGCCTGTCAATTATCTACAATCTACATGGTCGCAGCCGTGACGTATTCTGGGTCAGAACTGTTTCGTCATGTCAAGCCTATCAGCCATCATTAGAGGGGTTTAAGACTTATCACTGCGCTCCCCAAATAGATAGAGTATCAGTGATTTAATATGTATTTTATTTTTGAAATATTATTTGTCTGTAAATAATGGTTGTGTTTTTTTATTTTTTCTTATTCTCTCTTGTGAGGGTAATATTATTCTGTTATAATGTAAATCTCATATTCTGAACGTCCTGAATTTTGATTTGTTACACGTCTACAATGTTTTGTTTTCTTAGATAAACAAATAAATAAATACTCTAAAAACTTCACCCTTAGATCTAATGTCAAATAACTGAAACAGAAACAATACACGTCCATTTTGAGACTGTGAGATTAGGGATGACAAAAAAACTCTCGTACATCGTCACAAACACGCAAACTGATTCCAAAGAGTACGTAAAAACGGTCATAGATCGAGAAAGGTTATCCGCAAAACAATACCTAAGGGTGAATAATATTTATAGGGATAAGTTCACGAAAGCTGAACTATTATCAAAGTAGGTAATGTGTTGGGCGTGTGTGCGCATTATTTTAAGAATAAAATGTTGTCGAATGAAATAATAAAAAAATAAGTATCTAAAAGCTATAAAAAATAATCGTGTCCATTTTAATTTAATTCGTCGAAAATGAAGAATGCGTAGGTACCTACTTAATGGAAGTTGGGTAAGAATGTCGATGATGTCATTATCATAATCAATTCTCTATAAACGTAATAATTAGTCACGTATTTTACCACGTTTTTCTTAACTCGTATTCTTGTTTGTCCGGTGGTTGTTTATCCAGTACAAATCATGCAATCAATTTTAACTAACTTCCCGATTAGCTAGACATTTGAAACTTTTAGAATATATCAGAACACGATGGCAATGCATTCTTTTAATAGTTTTAGACATCTTTAAGTAGAATTGAATTAATTTTCAGTTAATTCTGTTTTGTATAAAAAGTTATTTCGGAAGAAATCCGTAATCCAATCCACTATTATTGGTTGCTAAGAGGGTGGTCCTAGCAACTAAATTATTAATATATGCGTGCGTAGCTATGTAAATCAATATGACATTTCAGTATTCTATATTTGTTTGTTGCAAAACAGCAAAAAAATGATTTGTTGACAATTGCCTTATTTGTCCTGAATTATATGATTCAACAGAAAATTTAAAAACGTGGTATATAAAAAGTTCTTTTTATCTTGTAATTATTTTATTTTAACCTATTATTTCCTAAATGTTTTTTTGGTGTAGAGCAAAGTTCAATTTTGGTCCCCTTCTAGTTGTGTTTCATAAATGAAGTTGTACCATACTAATAATGTAAAAGATACCTACGTATTTCAATACACATAAAACATTTATCACGAAGCAATATACTTACCACTTTAGTGATACAAATAGATTAATATTATCGTCGATTTCACTGATTTTACCACAGAATTATTCTTACACCCAGTATGCAAAGACAGAAAACGGATCGAATGAATAAAAGAGCAAATCTGAAGTAAGCGATGTAATTAAGTATGCCAAACCAAGAATAGGGGTGGGCCGGATATATTGCGTGTAGACAGGGTAGCGCCGTTGAAATGCGATAATCCAATAGTACCTACCCGAGTGATATTAGACAACCGAAAGAACGTCTGAGATACGCTGTACTTACGAAATATTAAGAGCGTACTTCAGTGAAACGGCAAATAATTTTCAACAGTAGGTGCGACGAAATTTCTCACCAGTCGCCAATCGGAGACCGAGAGTAGAGGTGTCCGCACGTCGATTTGTTTTGTCATGGCGTCGGATGTAAATATTCTTAAATCGTGTAAAAGATGACTAAAAAACTTTACGTATATACTTAAAAAAGAAAACATGTCAATGAATATACTATTATTATTAGTAATATAACAATAAACATAGCATTAAATGGACGCATGTTGGATTTTTATGAAAAATTATATTTCGTTCGGTACGCGTCATTCGCACAATCCGCGCATCGCCTAACCACGATCATTTTAGGCCATGCCTCAACTGAAGTATAGCCTTAAGTTTTGGCGGAATTACATGGCAGCGATTGACAAAGAACCAGGTTGATTGAAGAGAGCATGGGGAGGCATTCTTCAAGCATTGGATTGAAACAAGCTGATGATGATTATAATATATTATTATAATATAGTAGTTCGTATCGCTCATATTCTGTGTCATAACTTTTACAAAACCAGTCGTTATACTTACGTTTCGTGTAAGGTACTGCCTCACTAACACACACAGAGAATTAAATACTACCCTGGGGTCTGAATTGAGGTAACTTTTGAAAAAGGATATTCGCAGGGCTTCAGGATTCGAGGTCATAAAATCTCGTCCTTTGCTATTAAATTGCGGTGTTAGTGGAGGGTAGCGTGTAGTTTGGCGACATCGAATGTCAAAAAAAGAAATTATAACGAAAAAGTAGTAGGCCCGAGGAGAATTTCACAGAAATTCAACAGCTATAATGGCGTAGGTATTTTATTACGTAAACCTCAAGTTTTGTCATGTTATTTTTTTGTAATACAAAAAATACCCTTGAGAACGAAATTTTCCCAGGTAAAAACGACAGTGTAAAGTCTATATTCTGACCGACACGTCAGAGCGTTATATGTAAATTGAAGGGATGGAAGAGGGGGCTGGGTATAGAGATGTACACAAAGGAGAAAAAGAATAATATTATGTAGTTTCTCTTATGCGTATAATACCAGAATATAAGTGCATTAGAGATGCGCGCAAAAAACCGTGGGAATTTTCAATTTATCAAATTGCTGTGATGATATGAAGCGCATAGTTTCAAAAGCCCCTAAAACGATTTTACGAGTAGGTAGTTTTGAGAAAAATGAGAAAAAAACATATCTATTAAATCTGTGAACTTTATGTATTTAGTTTTTAATTAGTAACATTTTAAAGAGTATTTTGGCTTTCCATTTTAGGGGTATTTGAAAAGCACAGCCAACCATTTTAGCGGGTTTTGAAATTTACCGTAATTTTTGATCATACGTATTGACGGTATTTGGCGTTTTTTTAAGTTCAATTATTGGCCATCATATAGGTAACAAAAATATCCATCTAAATACATATCTAACTCAAAAAATTTCAAACACCGTTTTAGGGGCTTTTGAAACTAGGCGATTCATAATATGTCGCGACAGAATATAGAAAACGCACCTTATAATATGAGCCGTTATTTTTTTAAACATACTTTTTTACGAACATTATCAGTTAGTCTATTTGCTCACCCATTGGCTCCACGCTCTAGATTTAAAAAAAAAAAACACGTGTCTATCATTGGAACGGCTTATGAAACTGAACCCTTGATCAGAAGCAGATGATTTTAATCCCTGCTCCACGGTAAACGAATATATTTGACAAGTCCACGTTTAATATTTATCAACAACGAAACTTCGAATACATTAAATCTTCTGCATCTAGTTAGAGTATAATATTATATATATATAGATTGTCACAATGAATCAATAATTAAGAATAACAAATTGAATCAACTTCACTTAGCAATGAGACAAATCCTTCGACTTTTTTAATCTAAATGTGTGAAAATATAAAGAAATACTTAAATCTAAATAAGATAAAACATATTACTGATTAGGTACTACTGCTAATTAACGATCAACTCAAGTTTCTAAGATCTCAGTTATAGGATGAATTTCCGAAATTCGACATTCGATTATTATTGTAAATAAACATATTTACACGAGACTTGTACATTAATTACAATTATATTTAAGATCGTAGTTCTACCGTATTAAATTATGTCAGTCCACTGAATATAATAGATATATAATATTACAATAATTATGTATCAGAATTATTGTCTTAATCAATTCGTTGAGGCGTAGTTATTATAATATATAATTAAAATATTGTCTAGTATTGATTGCTCGTATTGATTATTCTATTATTTATAAATATAATACACGATATCGAACATTGTAATGTGGGTATATTAATATCATCGGTGTGCTTACATGAATAGACACTGCCGACTGTGCTAAGTTTATTATTGGTGCCTATTGATGAGTGTCGTTAGCTGAAATCTAAACAATAGCTATCGAAACTTGGGCTCTGTACGTATCATTAGTATACCGACACCCCAACACTTTATAACTTTGCCAATTCATGTAATATTCCAAATAACTTTAGGATAAGGCAGTAGACGTTGAAACAGGGAAAATATACACTTAGAAAATATATCTAATATATTACATAATATTGAATTAACTATTTTTTTATTCAACGATTGATTCACAAGATTTAAGAATGTAACATGCTAATTATTGAACATACATAATTTTGAAAATACTTCTGAGAAAATATTATAACCATAGAAAAAAACTTTTTTGAAAATCGGGAATCGGGAAAAGAGGATCGAACCTGCATCTCTCGGGTATCGCGCCCATGCACACTTTTGCTAAAGGCGTGATTAGGACAAATTTTAACTAATGGCTTTTAATACTCTCTGAAGCGTTTTCTAAATAGAGCTATTACTGGCGATCGGCTTTTGTATTTTAAATCAAAGCAGGTATTACTTTAGTTGTTCAATAAAGATTTCAATAGACTTTTTACAAAAAAAATGGTTATGGGTAATATATTTTCTCAGTAGTGTTTTCAAACTACACCCACGGTGGCCGCGCGGCTTAAGCGTTGGACTATCACGCCGTGGGTCTCAGGTTCGAATCCTGGGTCTGGCAAGTACACATATTGTTTTTCAATTTGTGTGTGAGTCAGGGTATGGACCTAATAGGTTGAGCAAGTGGCTGACATCCATTTCTCGTAAAAAACAAAATCTGTTAATACAAACCTCTACCCTGTGGAGGCCCATATGATTAAGATCGAATATGGTCGAAAAGAAAAGAAGTGTTTTCAAAATTATGTAAGTATATTATATAATATTTTGCAATAACACTAAATATAATGTAGTTATAACAAAACAAAGTTGGCTACATTTGGAAATGACATATCATCGTGCTTCCTGTAATTAAGTGTGATTGATATAACATGAGTGATCGAAGAGCAAGGCGAGTTGCATGCCGAGCATAACGCGTAATGAAAAAAATGCAAGTGGGAAAAAACAATTGTACCTATACACCGATATAATAGTGCTCAAAATCTTACTGAAAAATTGTAGAACATTAAAGCTCGAAAAAGACAATCGTTGAACAAATGTAGATAGGCACGAGTATGACCCAAAAAATATATTTAAAAATACAGCAAGGACGAACGTGTGAATATACAGATATTAAAATGACAAAATGTTAAAAATGCGGCTGAATGAAATATCTATATTCTTCAAAATCACTTAGCGTATAATGTGAAAGCGTTTTCTCGGCTAAAATATCATATCTATCGACCATTTTTATTTTTTTAAAACCTAGTGGCCATTGAGAGGAATCCATACATACATAATACGTATGTTGAGCTTTCAATAATGATTTATAAGTTTAATCGCGGTCATATTTGAAAATGCTGGATAGATTTATTACAGCAGCTTTAGAGAGCTTACATTTTTTAAACTATGGCTCTGGTGAAAATAAAATCGTAAGGGCTCCTGTTCAGTGCTCTGAGTATTACTACGAGTACCATGTTGAATGAAAACATATTAAAGATAGTAAGCTTCTTAACAGTGGACAGTGGAAAGAAGGAGAAACAAGAATCACATTATAGAACTTTACTTAATGCGCTATTTCCGATTCCGAAGTTTTATATTCGAACTTTGGCACCTTTAACACTAATCTACTTAATTGGCAATTAAGGGATGTGTTATGGGTTGGTTTTATTAAAAGATATTATTAATTATATCTAACGTTTTCTTTTATTTCCGATTTATAACACAAAATCACATACAATTATTATTACTGGTATACTAATATAATGTTGAATATTACAAGGTACACAATGCGTCTTTCTTGTGAGACGTCCAGCTGTAGAGTGTTTTGTTATTCTGAAATACTTCTAGGAAGGAAACAATAAATATGATGCAAAAAACTTAAGAAATGACAAGATGCAACATGTTTCAGCCTGTCGAACCCACAGGCTGACAAACTAACGGTACAAATTTGAATGGCACATAACACCTCCCTTCAAAAGAATAAACTTATGGTACACAATTTTTACCATGAGTTTGGTTAAAAGAAATTATAATCATATTAATACATTGGTTTTCGAAAATAGATTTTGTTGTGAACAATAGATTGTGATGTGTGACAAATAGATTTAGAACAATTGAAGTCATATTACATATATATATATTTTTATTTAGAAAAACAATAAAATTCTTAATATTAGTACATATTTTAATAAAGTAAATAATAACATAATCCTTTGAATGAGATTATTTATTGTGAGGGATCTAAATTAGCTTGCTTAATTCTATTTGTGTGAACCTTAACTAACTTATTCTGAACCTTAATTGTAACATTTAACGGACTGTTAACCTTGACAATTTCGTAAGGTCCTTGGAAATTAGGAGATAATTTTTTTTGATTTATTTATTTTAGAGGCGTTATTGGTTAAGTATATTTTATCACCGATTTCAAATGTTCTTAATGTTTGTTTAAGGTTATTTCGAGAGATTTTATTTTTCTGACAAGATTCACATTGTTTAATGGAATCTTTGATGTCTTTTTTCATAGTCGTCCATTTGTATTTTAGACGTATGCGATTTAAGGTTCTGTGATATCCGGAATGTTCGTTTATGGGAGACAAATGATATTTTTTAAGTATTTGTGGAATTTCATTGTGATTAGGGTTAGTTATCGTATTTATTTCTGAAGTTATTTCCTTGGATATTGATGTATCATTCGAAATACATTGTGCAATAGATTGTTTTTGACTTGGAAGGGATTCGTGGACTTCATTCAACTTGACATTGAAATTTTGTTTCTCGATGAAGTCATTGTATGAATATGAAGGATTACACGCTGAAGAATTATTTATGAGAACAGTACTTTGATTGTCGATTTGAGACAAAGCGTTAGTATTAGAGTTTGTAAAATCAACGAAACTTTCGTGTTCGTTAAATGGTTCGAGAGTTATTTTATTTGATAAGATATTTACTGACTTAATACTGTTGTTGACGATTGTGGCATATACTTTATTTCCTGGAAGTACCTTTGCAAGAGTACGTGATAAGTATACGTCTGGAAGTATTTGGATATTTGGTATTACACCTTCATTAATTTCAGGATTTTGAACAACTAGTTCTATAAGGGTTTTAGATCTAGGCTTTAAAGTATAAAAAGGATTGATTTTATTGAATATAGGAATAATTTCATCGTGTATATGTAATGTATTAGTTTCATAGTCAATTTTTGCATTATTATTGACGAAAAAGTCATGACCTAGTAATCCGTCTAAAGGAACATTAGTGACATGGTTTGGAATAATGTGAATAGTATGACGAATTTGCATATATTTTAAAGGAAATGTTAAATTAACTGTTCCGATAGTTTTTACTGGATTAGGAGAGTTATCGATACCTTTGAGCGTGACGAGTTCAGTTTCATTAACAAGTTCGTTTCCATCTAGGGAACTTATTTTTACTAATGAGATGTCGGCGCCAGTATCAATCAATAATTTTAGATTTTTTTTTCTGTATATGGAAATTCAACATACGATGTATTTGGTTCTAATGAAAATATTCTGCCTGAATGCTTCGCACGTACCGGGAGGAGGCAGGTCTCCTGGAGTGCTGGGAGTTGATAATTTTGAGAATTTTGTGAATATTGCGAATTTTGCGGAGATTGATGGAAAGAAACATTTTGATTTGTTTGATTAGTTTGAAGCTGAGAAGGATTCGAATTATTTTTAAAACGATTATTGTACTGTCGTTTTCTGCACTCTTCGATTAAGTGTCCTGATTTTTTGCAATATCTGCACACTTTATTTACTGAAGTTTTGAACTGATTTATGTTTTGATTATTGTAATTGAAATGATGCGACTGATTATGATAATTATTTTTAGAGTTTATGTGCATACCTTTGAAATCGTTTAAAATCTTATCCTCGTCTATAGCCACGTTTGCTGCTTCTGTTAATGTTGTTGGTTTAGACAATCGAACTACCATAGACGTTTGAGGATGGATTCCTAGCATGAAAGTATTTAGAGCGCTATCCTCAATTTGTTTAATGCGACCTTTTAACTCGTCGTCATCCTTATGTAATAGTCTAATTGCGTTGATGAGGTTATTTCTGCAATTCTCTACACGCTGAATAAATTTGATAATAGGTTCTTTATAATCCTGTTTGCAATTTCTGAGTTCTAATTATAATTGTGATGTATGTTTATTTTCACCGTAAGTAGTATTTAGAAAAGATTTAAAATTTTCATAAGATTCAAATTTATAATTCGAAATTGTATATTTGGCGTTACCTACTACGCAGTGAATCATGTATTTTAACAGGACGGGTTTTAATTCATTCGGACATATTTCAAAAGCCGTATCACAGTCATTAAGAAATGGGTATAGATTTTTCCTTTCTCCATCGAAGGTTGAAATAAATTTCATCAGGGTATCTAAGCTTAGTGACGACATAGTATTATTGTAGTTATTGATAATTTTCATATAAATGAATGAATAATTAATTTACCGTTCTGTTGTGGAGAATAAATACCTACACTTTACACTGTCACTGTTATATACACTAAGCACTTGACACTCGGAGATTATGTCTTGATGATATTGGAGATTTGAAGACTTGGAGACTTGAAGATCTGATGGACGCTTGAAGAATATGAAGCTGTAGCTTGAAGCATTTGAAGCTGGAGCTTGAAGAATTGGAGTTGGAGCTTGTAGAAAAGGAGTTGGAGCTTGAAGAATTCGAGATTGGAGTTCGAAGAATTGAAGATTTGAGTTTGTAGAATTGGAGTTGGAGCTTGAAGAATTCGAGATTTGAGTTTGACGAATTCGAGATTGGAGATTGGAGTTTGAAGAATTGGAGATTATTCGTCGAATTCAGGAATTTGAAGATATTTGAAGACTCTTGATTTAATGATTTTGAAGATTTAGGAGAATATACAACTTTAAATTATTAATTAGATTTTTAATTTCCGTTCGTTTTTCACAACGATGTACTTTAAAAAAACAATTAGTTTATACGTAATATTATTATGTGTTTTATTTTTAGGATTCTTGCTATTTTTAAAGAATTTGAATTCACCGTTAATTTATTTCACGTTATTTAGCTTTATCCACACTTCCTGACACCAATTTTATGTTATGGGTTGGTTTTATTAAAAGATATTATTAATTATATCTAACGTTTTCTTTTATTTCCAATTTATAACACAAAATCACATACAATTATTATTACTGGTATACTAATATAATGTTGAATATTACAAGGTACACAATGCGTCTTTCTTGTGAGACGTCCAGCTGTAGAGTGTTTTGTTATTCTGAAATACTTCTAGGAAGGAAACAATAAATATGATGCAAAAAACTTAAGAAATGACAAGATGCAACATGTTTCAGCCTGTCGAACCCACAGGCTGACAAACTAACGGTACAAATTTGAATGGCACATAACAGATGCAAGCGGTGCAAGTTACGTTATTATTAGTCCAATAGTTTTTGAGTTATAACCAGTGGCGGCTCGTCCATATGCACTGCGGAACTGCAGCACCCCCAAACAAATTGAGAAAAATGGAATATTATATTTATAATATACATAAATTTATGTATATTATATGAAAATGTCAATATTATTTAAGCGTGAATTAGGCTCGCCCGCCCACCAATACATCCAATAATAATCATATACCGCGGTACTGCAGTACCGTTTTCAAACGAATATGATCGAATGCACGAATGAGGGTGCGGCGAGCGGGGCACGCAGCTGAGAGCTTGATCGGTACTGCCGGCCCGACAGTTTTTCGCCGTTTCTGCGTTCGTACGTGAGCACGCGCGCGACAGCGGAGGAAAGAAATATAGCTTTAATGATTCATTAACATTGTTAAAATTTATTTATGCAAGCAATTTATGCAAAGTTCTTTATTTTAATTACTAATTTTGATATTAATAGTAAAATATAATCCAAATAAACATTTTTTTTTATTTTTAATCAACCGCAGCACCCCCAGATATCTTATCCACGAGCAGCCACTTGTTATAACCAAATAAACTGTTGTCTATGTTGAAGGTTATATGGGACACCATATTTGGAGCATTTGAAGAATTTAAAATTCCACGGAGTTGTTAACAAAAGCGTGAAGTTTCATCAATATCGGTCCAGTGGTTTTGAGTTATAAGCAACCAACTACCTAAGTTGGTACAGTACCTGGGCAAGTTTCATCAATATTGATCTAGTAGTTCTTTAGTTATAACGAAACGACGGAATATAGGATGAAGGTTGTATGAAGATTTCACGTTTTGTACACCGGAAGCATTTTACAATAAATTTACGATTTTTTTAAAACTCGTTTTTGTTCAAGTATGATGTACCTATAAGTATATTATTATTTACAAATTCCAAATACATTTGTCCGAAATCATTTTTGATACAGGCTTATCCTGAATTCTTTAGAATTCAAGTACATGTTCTGATCGGGCAAGCGAGCAGATTTCGACTAGTTCATTAGTGGGCGTCTTAGAATATAGAAGTTTGAAGTTTACTTCGTGTTGTCGAGGACATTATCTGACCGCTACTGCTGTCCAGGCGACGGAATCATTGTGAAGTAAACTTTGCCAAAGTTTGTTAAGTGAATAGACATTGAAAATTGATCTATTGACTATTTAACAAAAAAAATCACAACAAGACTAAACTTAGCGATGCGGCAAATGATTGAACCGATGAAGCGATTACTAGTTGTCATAAATATTATTGACTGCATTAATGTTGAGTTTGAAAAGTGATCTACAAAATATATCTAATAGACTAATAAATGATAACATAGCAGTAAATTGTGTGACAAATATAATTCGTGAATTATAAATAACAGAAAGAATTGATCACATACATATACACGCGCATACAAAAGTTATCACTCCTGAGCTTTTACATTTGTTCGCGGAAATATCCAAAACCAGGTTTCACAATATTCCTCAAATTGCTTTTGATTACTCGGCCCCATCGAACCACTTTAACTCATCTCAATCTATGACCTCTCGCTTTCGATTAGTTTCTTGAAACTTAATCAATTTGTCTATACAACGAGTTCCATAGCCCTTGTACTGTTGGTGGGTACTGCTATAAGACTGCATCCGTCGAGCGAATATTATTACGCAATACACAGCCACAGTGCGCCTAGCTCCTCAAAATTATTTTTATTTTTCGAATGCATATTACGTGAGGACTACTGGTCGGACACATTGGTTGAACACTCTATTGCTTACGGTGGAAGATTATTAAAAAATATTTTCATTGCATTCGAGCGTCAAAAGTAGTAGTTATAAATGTAATAATAAAAAGCTACAACATCAAAATTCCTGCTGTTACAAACGCATTTTGTAGTCGATACAAGTAAAATTATTATAGGTGTGCGGCAGGCCTTATAGCACTAATGGCTCACTAATCATGTTGCTAAAAACAAAATTATTGATATCGACCATCAATCGTACGTTATTTTCTATCGAGTAGGCAGGTCAAGGTCACACGATTCCACATTATTTGCCAGCAGCTACGATAAAGGATGAATTATGTTTTTTTCTGCGATTTACTATGGGCTACGACGACCGCTTCCATTAGAGAAAGAAAAATACTCGTGATGTCAAATTTCAGTGTTTACTTTCTTGTATAACAATGCCAAATATTCAAGCGAGGGGAAAATCTGAAAGACTAAATCGACCGATTTCCAACTCATAGCTCAATCCCAGCAGAAAATACGACTGCGATAAAAAAAATATTATTATTTACTTACGAGAGGAAGACAGCTACATTATATCCCATTCATATGGACTGGGATTAATATGAGATAATCTAGGTAGGCTATGTACTAAATGCAATATAATACCTAGTATTAGGAATTACAGATGGGGAAACTGGTTGATTTTGAAGACTAAGTATACTTACTACCCGTATAAAAAAATACTTAGTATATAAACTTATTCCAAAATATTTGGAATACTACATAGATCGTTTTGCGTGCGTATGCGACAAAATTTTCATACTCAACTGAAACCAACTCCATATTAGTATTTTGAAATACGTATCGGCTCAGGGAACTCAGACTGTGTATCAATCAGCTTCAATAGAGTCACTAAAAATACGCTGAGCTCCGCTTGTCGAAAAGTCCCATTTATTATAAAAATTTTAACACATTTTAAATTTATGAGTTGTTTTTCTGTTAAGTTACAATATTCTTGTTAACAAAAATGAATAACAGTGTTTTTCTTTTAATTTCAAACATGTTTTGAGCGGTATATAATAAGCCTAAGCCTATGCGTCAACTCACCACTGTGCTGCGACACAAAATTTATGACCTAGTATTCATACATTCGAACGCAATATACTAATAAATTAAAATATACCTACATTTAAGTGCTATCTCGTTCGTGCGTATTTAATGTCAATAGTGTTGAAAGTTACCCAACTGGCGAGTGCACAGAACAGCGACTCGCGATGATATCATCACAAGTTTTTTGGAATAAGTTTATTGGGCCACACATACTTAGTATGGGTAGTTTCATCCGAAACTTGACTAACTGGTGACACTAATTCCAACTCACCTCTATTAGGAATACCTTTTATTAAATTATGCCAGCCGAAAGAATCTAACTACTATATTATAATAAGAACCAAGGACGGTTTTAATCGTGGTCAAAGTGCGCGTAGGAGTAGGGCTCCGCGCGAAGGAAAAATAGTTATTTCCTAAATATTTAATTTCCTCTTATTTTATCACCACAAAAAATAATAGTTTAAAACGATAATAGCTTCAATCTTTCGAAATCTCTGTACCCCTTTTATAATTTTCGTAACACTGAGTAGGTACCCCGCGTCAAAAAAAAATTGCGCATACTTAACTAACAATCAAAACATAACGACTACTAACAATCATAACATAACGAAAAATAAAATTCATTCATAATAAAATATACATAAAATAAATAAAAGTTATATTATAAATAACATTCATTATAATCAATGAGAAGGATGAAATTGTTTATGTTGAGACAGATCATCATAATTTGGTTCCCTGGTTGTTAATTTTAATCTGAGATGCGGTTACACATTCAAAAACATGTTCCCTTTTTTTGACTTAATGTCTACAAATGCTGAAAAAGCAACTTCACATAGGTATGAAGTTGGAAAAGGCAAGATATATTTCAGGACTTTCTCTGTTAAAACTGGATACGCATGATGCATTTGCAACCAGAATGATCCACTCCTTATATTTATTTTTTAAGAATCCGTCTGAAGCTAATTCCAACAAAAATTTCTCATCTTTCGCATGCTATACACCTTATACGCTTATAGCATGGATGTTGTATTGATGACGTATTAATGCTTGTTGCACCAGGCGCAGCCAAAGCCCGGTGCAGCGCGTACCCCCACCAAACTCTTCCTGTACCCCAGGGGGTACGCGTAGCACACTTTGGGAAACACTGCGCCTATGACATTGTTGTATAATACTGATATTATATTAATAGATAGAAGTGTGTGTAATTACTAAAGAATTCACATTCTTTCACTTCCCATTAAGTATAAATTTTATTCCAAACAAAATAAGTGCACATTAAAGAAATTATTACTAATAAAATGCAGAGTTTTGAGTAATTTTCGTTTATGTAGGTGGTTTAATTTGGATTAAAATATACTTTTTATGGGTCCCAATAATTGGTAGTACGAGGAGCCCCTCCCCACCGCCCACGGTGAAATCCACCCCTAATACGTACGAACTTTTTTATTCCAACACTTGAAACGGATTGCAGAATCTGTTTACTGAGGTTGATATGGTAAATATAGAAACATAAAATATTCTTTACGTCGATCAGTGGCGCATTCAGCGACGTAAAGGCCCGATGCACTAATTATTTTTTTCTCCTCACATAAAAAAAAATTGTTGTATAAATTATTATACGAAAAAATCATACGTCCACAAAATCTGCCATCAATGATGTGATATGAGATGATAATCGTAATTTTCTATCTCTTAACAACACATGATCTACGTACTCCCACAATAAAAATGTTGTTATTACTTGAACATTTTCTTCTTTTGGTTTAATTTAATCTTTTTATAACCAATCTAACAGTTTGGAGGCACCTTTATAAATTTTCTGGCATATCAGTTGCGTCATTTGCGACAATAAAAATCGCCCCTGACCTGGTAGCATTGAATTGTGAATAAAAAAGAAAATTGTCATCTACTGTAGACATCTTGCTTTGGTTACTTACTGTTATTTGCGGGGTACTCTAACAACGCTACGTACAGCAAGTAACCTAAAATTTGAATACAAGCTGTATTTTATTTTAAAATAATGCGTCCGATACTGAAAAGCCAGAATTTTTTTTCTACAGTTACAAATTTACAATGCTATTCTTTGAATCGTTGAGTATTAGATTTATATACATATACGTACTTCATGGCCCCCACAAGGGGGGGGGGGGCTGACAGGGCTCTAGCCTGGGGGCCCGGGTTCAGGAAGGGCCCGGTGTGGCGAGTCGACCCGATAAATGAGATAAATACAAATCAATCAATCAATCAAATTAAAAAAAAAAAAGTCGTACGATGTACGATGCAATTTTTATTTAATTCAAATGGATGTAAGTAGATAGGTACATATTAAAAATACAAAAAAATCGCTAAAAATACACCTTAATTTTACCGCGTTCACCATTTCGGAAAACACTGCTGCAGCGCGTCATACTGCCTTTACCCTTAGCGATAGGTAGGAGGGGGGCACCAAAGATCCTAGCCTAGGGGCCCGCTTCAGGATGTGGGGGCCATGACGTACTCAGTACAAATAATTTCATATTGGTACTACAAACTATAAATTTAAAGCACACAATTATCGTGCCCTTTGAATGATTATATATTAGTCTTATTAAAAAAATGTTCGCTAACGTCGCAATAGCATCAGTGTAAGATTTTGCTGCTAACGAATACCATTGTATTATCCTTTGATAAGCAGCTGATACTACAGAAACGCTATTTTCGAGTAATATCTTTTAACGTTCATCTTTCACGGAAAGCTCTTTTAACATCCTTTTCATGTTGTATGAGCCATTCTTAAAAGGAATAGACGTATGATTTAAAATAAGTGCCCATTCTTTGCGAATGGCTGAAGTGCACACGTAAATGGTATAGCTCAAAAACCAATTAGCGACTGTCAAACATTAATAACCAAAGAAAAGGTTGAATTAAATCAGATATTATTGACTTCGAAGCGATTAATTACGATTCACTAAAGACAGCCTTTGTGAATAGGGCCAATCGGCAACAGTGCTGGAAACATGTTGATAATGAAGCAATAATATTTTTTCGTTTTCGAGTGATAGACGCCAACTTACGCAATAAGTTATATATATCGGTAAATATATAACATAATAAAAACAGCGAACACACACCTTAGATTTTGATTGATACTTTATTATCGCTCTACATAGTATTAATGCTTTCCGATGGCCCCATGTAGATTCGCCACCGATCACGTCATCCGAGCATTAAAAGCACATTTCGTCGGCGCGGAAAGTCCTCGAGAGCTTTTGAAATCGATGTAAAGTGCTGGGATATAAATATCAAATCAAACCATGTGCCTATTCAAACATGTTACTCGTATATACATAGAAAGGGGATTTTTCTAAACGTTTGAATGAAGGAATTTTTAAATATATCTAGGTACATAATGCACGTCTATCGTAAATATGAAATTCCATTAGATAAATCATAATTACCACTAATAAAAAAACACTAAAATTGTCGAACAAAAACGACATTATTTCACATAAGACAGCCATTGTCAATTTCGCATGTTTCACATCATCAAAATAATCAAATAGCCTATGCAATATTTTATTTGCAGGATTAATCAAAAGTACGTGAAGTTCTACAAAAAAATAGTACTTCAATTATAGTTTGTCAATTTATGGCTACGGCCGTATGTTGTAGCTTAATCACTGGGGAATGACAAAAGAAATGACGTATTTCAAAAAAACACTACCGTATTCTTAGGTCAATAATTATTATAAAGCAATCATTATTTGTAGGATGTTTATCACACTTGAATGGTCAAAGACATAGCTTATAATAAGTATCTTTAGAATCATCTTCAAATGTGTTAATCTTGCCGATTTTTTGAATAATAAAATGCCTAATTCTTGTCAAATTTGGGATCACAGAGATTATCAATATATTTTTTTATCGTGAATATTTTACAAAAATTATCTCGTAATAAATTATACTAATGGTTTCATAAATGCGTTTAAAAATTAATAAACGTAAAAAATCTTAACACCACTGCACAGTTATGTACCGAAATATGACTATATTCTAAAACATTAGAGCGAGAGATTTAAAAGAATGCTATTTTATGTAACAAAAATACTTTATGCAGTCATCAAATGTTTAAAATAACTCTAAAGGATAATAAGGCTTCAAAATTATATAAATAGATTATCTACAACGTTTAAGGAGTGTCCAGGATCATGGTTTGAAAATACAATAAAAACTCAATTTTGACCTACGACGAGCACGTGGGCCGTTAAATAAACAGATATAGTGTTTTTATATATAAATGCTACGAGATTTTAAGCTATTTCCAAGAGTCATAAACTCACAAAATGATTGTATTTTTTTTATAACGAACAATGCAATTAGTCATACTACTGCACCAGTGCAATTGGGATACTAAGAGTTGCCTAATGCTCAATCAATATACACTCCACGCCTAATACTCACATTAATATTATTATACCGAACAAGATTTATATAAATTTGTTCAGTTGTACCGACAAAAAAGTATACTTACAAGAACTTTTACAATAATTAATAAAACTATTTTAATTGACAATTTCCTTTATTATATCTGTTTTACAAGTAAATTAATTTTTCATTCTCCTGTTACAAAAAAAAAACCGGTCAATTTAGACAGAGTAATTATTAAGACAAAGACAACAGTACCTAAATATTATTATGATTTACATTTCAACCTGTGCCCAAATAAGCTTTTTCAAAATCCTTTGTCAAAATAATATTTTTAAAAGTTGTCCATGTAGGACGTAGGTAGACGTATATATTCGTAATATTATGTAAAGAAATATCGTACTGTATTTTTCTCGAGGGTTTAACTGTTCTGATAAGAAAGGGTAAAGAAGTCAAAGATTTTATAAAAAGAATTGTTAACCTTAACAAACACTTGTAAAAAGGGGATTTGTAGGCCAAGATTATTTTACAAATTTATCGACGATGATTTTCCTTTGGCGGTTTGTGGAAAGATATCTTCCAAGAATAAGGCAATAAATAAAGAGAAAATCGTTGACAATACGAAAGGTTTTCATTCACTTTATATTGCTCTCATATAAACTGCTGAATAGTAAGTAATACAATGCTTATTTTGTTGGCGTTTTTATGAGATATGAGAGGTTATTTTGGTGACTTTCTCTACGTCAAAATGTCTAATATAAACAATATAATACATCGTCACCGTTCAGGCAAAAGTCACCAACCCTAAAAACATAGTTTTGAGATATCGCAATTTGAAAGTTTGAAAATGCAGGAAAAATCAGATTTTAATGTTTTGAAGGTTTTATCTACATTAAATTATTTTCTCATGTCTTCTTAATAATTTCTTTAAGGTACTTTTACTTTTTGATGCTAATTAAAACATCTGGAAGGTTTTAAAGGAGGCAAGGTAGCTCAAATTATGGTTTGGTGACTTTTGCTTGTTAATAATCTGAACAATGTT
The DNA here is from genome assembly GCF_057557595.1 of Rhyacophila brunnea. Lineage (NCBI taxonomy): Eukaryota > Metazoa > Arthropoda > Insecta > Trichoptera > Rhyacophilidae > Rhyacophila > Rhyacophila brunnea. The sequence goes on from NW_028233350.1 coordinate 30,769,616, forward strand.
AGCCAAAAGAAGCATCAGTAAAACTCACCATCCATAGTATAGTGACTTTTGCTTGTATATTTATAACGAAGGATTTTTTTTTATAGAGTCAATAATGTCTATTCACCTATAATGACTTTTGCTTGTTAAGATTTTATCGAAAGTCATTTAGTGAAAAACAAATAATTCGGATTTAAGCAAAATTTTACTAACTAATGTACCGAGGTGAGTTTTGCATCTTAAAGAACGTAATTTTACGCTTCGGGTGACATACTCAACTCAAAACTGCCATTTTCAGGGTTGGTGACTTTTGCCTGAACGGTGACGACATAGTATATATATATCGACCCCTTATTTATAGACGTACTATGAACTATGCATGTCTGTGAAATCAATTGACATCAAATGCGTTTTTATGGTTGATTATAAAGCATTGTCTACTAGAAAGGCATTATGATAATTGCCTTTGAGCTATCGATACCTTCGTAATTAGGTGCATCAGGCACTGGTCTTTCATCCGGGGGCTGCGGGTTCGATCCTGGTGAGGTTATTTTATAATTGGGCCACGTGGCCTGAAACCAGCAAATAGATTTAGAATATAATCGACGGGACACTAAATTAAATCTATATGCAACATCTTCCATGACACATGCCAACTCTTCAAATAGTAAATACATGATATCTTCCAAACCCATAAACCCAATGCAGATAATGCACACGTACCTACATATTATGGCCATTCATAATAATCATTCGAGATTTTTTTTTATTTAACGAATAATTCACAAGGTTCAAGAATGTAACATTCCTTTATTGAAGATACATAACTTGAAAACACTTCTGAAAAATTTAATAACCACTAGAAAAAATCTAAATACAAAACCCAGTTTTTTTCAAAAAGATTTTTTCTGGTGGTTATAATAAGAATACTTTCTCAGAAGTGCAACAAGTGCGAGAACAGACATTTGAAAATATCCCGTCACCGGTTAGTAATTAAGGTAATTATTGTAATACATACTTTGATTTTAAAAATACAAAAGCCGATTGCGAAAGAGTAACGCAGAGTATTGTGATAATCGCTAATTAACTTCGTCGCAATTAGGTGGGACACGTATAGCTTAGTGGTCAGATCACATACGCGCGAATCCCGGGGGCACGGGTACGAATCCTGATGGGTGTCGTATTTTTTCTAAAAGATTTTTTCAAGTTATGTATGGAAAATACGTTGTTTTAAAATCTACATCTAAATGTGTACCTAACTGCTATTGAATTATTATACAGTGAAACCCCCATTTCTACGATATTCAAATGACTGAAAAAACCGATAAATGCGAGATATATAAAAAGAATTTCTCCTGAATTTTTTTCGACGTCTTGAATTATTTTCAGTTTCTCAGCTAGAGTAAAGTTCTAGTTTTCTTCATGGGGGGCATTTTAGTTGAAAAAATCTTGATACGAGATGCGAGGCAAGCCTGAGCGCCGACCGACCTGTGCAAAAAAAGCGACGCAACTGAAAGGTCTGTATGTATGTATCATTGTATCATAAACTGAAAAATATTCAACAAAAACGGTCAATCGGGATAAAATTTGTGACGAGACCATAATAAAATAAACGATAGATCGAGGAAAACGATAAATCGGGGCACGGTTAACGCGGGATAATTTAACATTGCTCTTATGGGTGTTTGGCGGGTCTTTCAAAAATGAACGATCCGTTCGGGAAAACGATTTATGCGAGAACGGTAAATCGCGGTTCTACTGTAACTACAAATTATTAAAGAAATGTGTATTTTGGCTTTATAACATCAATACCTACCAGATTTGTCAAATATTATGTTTCCATCATACGGAAAGGGATTGTACAAAATATCCCATCATAAGCATCCGGCGAAAGTGGAAATTACGGGAAGGTGTATCAAATCAACAGAAATCAATATCTGTATCCAACTTGGATCGGTCGTCTTTGACAAGACTTAAAGTGTTCTTCGTTCAAATTTTCATAATTTTTTGAAAACGTGGGTCATCAGTATATACCCTTCATATTCAGATGTCATACTTGGACCCTACTGGTTGGAGAAATATATGAAAATGTTAGAAAAATGAACGCAGAAAAAAACTATCGTATCTATTTGTTATGCCAATCATTAGAATCATTTGTACGCTTCTTAGATAATGAAATATGTATATATATATATATACATTATTAGCGATATAATGACATTAATTACTTGTAAAAGCATTTCTATAATTTACAGCATACATTGCTGCGAAAATCTGGATGCAATTTGAAAAGTATAGAAAAGAGTTAAGAATGGTGAGAAACGCCCATAGATATAGTTTTGCCGCACACTTGTATATTATTGAATTTAATGATATATAGATTATAATATTTAAGTACGATTTAAAATAATATTAGTGTATGCAACATTCATAAAATGCTAAGATTCTAAAAGACGTATGTGGTTCTTATAACTAATGTAATATTAAAACATAATATGCCACTTACATTGAATGTCCGAGAAGACTAATAATAAAATTATACACTGCATTCAGTTAAGGCAGCCTTTTGTAGAATCGCTCCAGGGCAATGGAGGTTCGGCTACGGCGATAGAATCCACATATATGTGCAACAAGACCATAGAATGTCGCATTCTCTGTCGACATTCGAACCACATGATAGGCCTCTACGATCTACGTGATCATATTCAAAAAGATATACATAATTTTGAAAAACACTTCTGAGAAAATATATTATAACCAATAGAAAAAATTAAGACATTCGGCAGGAATCGAACCTGCATTTTTTTATCCACTATGCTACGAGGTGACATACTAATGACGACAGATTTTAACTATTGACGTTTTAATACCTACCCATCAGCCGACCGACGTCAATTACTAACCGTTTCAAAAAGATTTTTTCTATTGGTTATAATATATTTTCTCAGAAGTGTTTTATGTATGTTCAATAATTAAATAGGTACATTCTTAAATCTTGTGAATTATTCGTTGAATAAAAGAAATAGTTAATCAAAAAGATATACATGGAAGGAAGCACAAATATGCCAATGTATCAGGAGAAATGGCACGACATTGTGCTTGACGCTGTAGCGCGGTATGTTGAAGTAAGTATGTAGTAGAGATACGCTAGCACTATCAATATATACCTATTACTTATTTACGTTCGATATTAGTTTGAAATTTGATTCTCAGATATTCTGTAAACATACATGGTAAGTATATTACGAAGTAAAACTCAAGAAGTTTGTTATATTTATTCATTCCGGAGATCCTAAGTAAGTTTGCGGGAATTCATTGTAATAAACGCAAGTTAAACACTTTAATTGACTAAGTTAAGTAACATTAAGTCATGGAGATTCTTACTTAGGTTAGGACGCACTGATTTTATTGTATACATAAAGTTTAAAAGTATTTAGTTTGGAAAGATCATAAATCTTATGTGAGAATTTAAATTATGCGGATAAAACTAACTTAAAACATACAAAAAATATTTAAAATACAATAATACTCATAGTTGAATTGGATATAAGTACCTAATATAATATAGTGAATCCGTTTATTGCATAATAAATAGTGTATCGGTTCGCAAAAAACTGTGGTGTTGAAAAACTTTTCAAAACCGTTGACATGAGATTTTTTATAAATCCATTTAATATTACTGAAAATGATATAGGTACCCAGTATGATTTCAACATATTTTGAAATAAGTGATACCAAAGACCTATAATTGGAAATAATAAATATATAAAATGATACTATATCTATTAAAATCACATTATAATGATACAATGTTTTGGAATTTAGTTTCGACTAGTGGTCCTAATTTATGACAACGTGCTGTAAAAATAATATCTTCATACTGTGCTACGACATATTCTTGCGAGTCTCTGTTTTCTAACATGAAATACTTAAAATCAAAATATCGATCAATGCTCACAAACCCTCTCTTGGACAATTGCTTAATGACAGGTAATTCTAATTACGGTGGCCGCGCGGCTTGAGCGTTGGACTATCATGCCGTGGATCTCGGGTTCGAATCCTGGGTCTGGCAAGTACACATATTGTTTTTCAATTTGTGTGTGAGTCAGGGTATGGACCTAATAGGTTGAGCAAGTGGCTGACATCCATTTCTCGTAAAAAAAATCTGTTAATACAAACCTCTACTCTGTGGAGGCCCATATGAACCTATTAGTATCGGACATGGTCGGAAAAAAGAATCTAATTATGTACCTTGACTATAATAATAAGTTAGCTGAACGTTTACACCGCCAACTATCCATTCATATTTTTTGCACATCATGTATGCTAAATACTTATTATAACTATTTAATATTACACATTTTTTAATATCTAATCTATATATACATGCATTTAAGCAAACCCCACAATATTTATAACCTGCTTTAAAGTACTGCCAATTACTATAAAGCGGTTTCAAAAATAATAAGTTCTGAGCCATCATTCCAAGACGCCGGAGTGAAAGAGAGGAAAAATCCGGTCTTTTTCTGTGACTTGAATACGCATAAGTTAGTTAATTTGTATTCTTGATAATGGTGTAAAAACCGAAATACCTATTAATTGATATAATAACATTTGACTTCAATATAATTTACATTTCCATTTTGTAAAATTAATTAAAGTCAAATATTTACATGTACCTATGTCAATTTATTTTAAAGTCCGTGACGGTAAAACGTGTTTAAAAATTGCTATGTTCATTAATGGATTTCGTCGGATTTTGTTATTAGTAATCAATACAACATGTATCGAGTACGAACAAACTTTTCCGAAGTTATAAGTAGCGGAATTTCGTGTAATATTCTAGTAGTAGAGAAGTACCGGTAGAAAGCTCCTGCTAAACTTTTGATGGCGAGCTTTCGTTTCTCGCAGGGCCCAGGTAAACTTCTAATGCTTTTGACGGCAGATTATATACCTGATCCGTGAAATAATTCAATTAGAAAATGGCTTACATTATTTTACTACTACTCACTCTGTCTTTCTTCGCAAGTTTTGACTGAGCCGGGAAGGCAATTACCGAATTTTTTAAGAGAATTCTGCGAAAATGAGACTTTTAAAGTTTCACGTTGCGACTAAAATGGCGCTGTCATAGCACTTAACATTTTAAGAAGCTTTTAATAATTATTAAGTAAATTTAAATTAGCAAATCTTTTTCACCGTCATTTCACAGCCGAAATAGTTGTACGCCACAAAGAGACACAGCCACTTATGCTTAAACAGTATTAAAAGTATTAAAACGTCAAATGATTATTATTAATAGCAGAGACAGCTGGCGGAGGCCAACTGTGTTGCTAGACTTTCGATTCGGATTGGCGTCCTGACCCTAAAGTGATGGATTTTAATAAAATAATGTAAAAACAAACATAATTATACGCATCGACTCAGGGTGTTTGATTACGTAATGTAGAATATAATATTTAGGATAGCAGCACGACATTTCCTTTGTGATAAACGTTCGCTCTAATGTCAGTTTGACATGTTTTTTTTGCTAATTTGTCATCTTTGCAAGCATAGTTATATTTTTTGGACATTTATTTAGGTTGTTGCGGTAAAAAGTACTCATTTTGTTTTTCAATCCAGAATGAACCGGTCACTAATGGATTAAACTATTTCTCGTATAAAGTGTTTTAATATACGTATTGCGTTCCGTATTTTTTAAGTTTGTTCAACATTTTATAAACTTAAGACCCATTTTTTAATTAGAGAAAAATGCTAAAACAATCCGAGAAAACAACATTTTTCATTTAAAAAAAAATACTTTTTATTAATTTTCATCGACGATATCTTGGTGAATGGACACACTAATTTAAATACAAACATGTAAAATCGCGTTGTTTCCCATCCGAGTGCAGTTCTGAAAAATATAAAATGATTTACACTTAGAGTGAGTATCATCATCAGCCGGGGTCAATCCACTGCTGGATGAAGGCCTCCCCAAGCTTCTTTCAACTCTCTCGGTCCTGTGTCATTCGCTAACCACGTATTTCCGCCGAACTTTACCATTTTAGAGTGAGTATAGATTTTCTTAAATCATAGATCGCATATTATGTGAAATCAATCATTAATGGTCGCAAAAAATGCACGCTTCAGTCGTCCGCTGTCAAACATCGCTGCACACGTTTGATGTTTACTGCATTAATACCAAATATCCTATGTGGCATTAAATACATACAGTGGAAGGAAACAACGCACAATGCCCTATTTACTTTTTCATTAGATGTGTATATAAACTGGTAGGATGTAAGACAGAAAAAAACATTCGCAGAAATGATAGTATCGTCGATTACTTTGAATATTTTAGTGGGGCTTCCGTAACCTCTTGCGAATCGATCTATAAGGGAAGCAGAAGAGCCAAACCGCAAAAATGCCGGAGATGATAATAGGGTTATATATATCGATCATTGTTGGTAGGTATAGAGGGGTTTACTTTTCCATCAAAGTTGCATGAAAAAGCTTACGCCGTCTAGGTTCGGTCACGCAAACTAACAACGGCTCTGAGAGTGTATTACGACAAGGAAAGAAACTCATTTGACCTTTGAATTCGGATATATGAAAGGGTAAGTCAGAAAGGTACGTATACATAGAGTTCGGACTACAACCATTCATATGAATTTATTGTAAAATACTATACCTACGGTAAATCTACAACGGTTTTAATATGATTAAAAATATATATTCTTTACGTTGGCCGCATTGTAATAATATGGCGACATGTTTTGAATGTTTTTTTTTATATTTTGGCAAACATCTGTAAATTAAATCATTATTTATATAACTGACTTCAAAATGCTTTCGGATTTTTGGCAATTACCGGTGATAACAATGTGAACTGTACCAGAAATGATTCTCCAATGCGAAGTAACGTACAGAACAATTAATATAAAGTATATGTGCCGTAGTTGCCTCCTCCTAACCTGCAAGTACGTCCTATATATCAACGATGCTTAAAATATGTAACCAGAAATAAAATTCCACACAATATGTAAATTTTTAGTCAGCTTTCATCCACCACTGAATGTACTGTATTACCATTTTCCACCACAAAGTTTCATTAATTCTGCTAACTGTGTATCTGTGTACGGTGAATATCAAAGAGGACTCTTAAGAATCTCGAAGATCTTAGACTTGTAGAGCTTTTAAGTCATATGAATCTGAAGGTGAAAATTATTTATAAAGGCTAATTATTAAATATTACACCCACGGTGGCCGCGCGGCTTAAGCGTTGGACTATCACGCCGTGGGTCTCAGGTTCGAATCCTGGGTCCGGTAAGTACACATATTGTTTTTCAATTTGTGTGTGAGTCGGGGTATGGACCTAATAGGTTGAGCAAGTGGCTGACATCCATTTCTCGTAAAAAACATAATCTGTTAATACAAAACCTCCACTTTTTGGAGGCCCATATGATCCTATTAGGATCGGACATGGTCGGAAAAAAAAAATATGGAAACAAATCTGAAAATAATTATTAAGTACAATGATTAAAATAGAAGTATTGCCATTTCCCATTGCAGATGCATTCGTAGTAAACTTCACTCCCCTATACCGTGCGGCAAGTTTAACGTGAAGCGTGGTCGTTTCGTGAACTACAATATTGACATAGATCGCAGCGCTACGACGGCGGCCATGACACTTCAACTTATCAATTTCGCACTGTAGTTTGTGATAGTTTAACATGTGTGTTTTGAGGTTGTTTTCCAGACCAGCACTGAAATAAAAATGGCATTTTAAAATAATTAGACAAACGTTCACGTAACGGTAAACACATAAACAAAATATGAAAATAGCCAGCTATTTTTTAATTATTTACAAACAATGCAGCGTTTCTGTAATTAACAATTTTTGAATTAAATTCAAGTCGTTATATCATCATCATCCTGACTACATCCACTGCTGGATGAAGGCCTCTAGAAGCTGATTCCACCTCTCTCGGTAATGTGCGTTGCATTCCCACGTACTTCTGCAGAACTTAACCTCTGTTTTATTATCCAATAATTCCTCTCTTTTACCTTTCACGTTATTCCCAGCATGCATCTCTTTAAATCTCGTTATATAATGACTATTTTCTTTTAGAATTAACCATGTCCTTGCTTTTTCGTACGAGGTGGTTGTCAGTTGTTAGTAATTTTTGAATGATCACAAACACCCAGGCTTTGAGAAAAACACATAAATGTTGTGTCCTCAACGGGCATCGAACCCAGAACTCTCGGGTGGAAGAGCGCAGGAGCCGCTGACTAGTAAATGTTGTAATACAAAAAGATCATATGTGTTGTAGTCCAAACTCCTTCCAATATTCATAATTCCAATACCAATTCAACAAACAAAGAAAAATCATCAATTCAAAAGGCACACGGGAAAAGATAATAAGTCATATTTTTTTCTGGCAATAAGCAAAAGCATGTACGAATATTATTATTTGTAAAGCGCTCGGTCCTAAGATCTTTACGTCGCTACGTCAATATGTCCTCTGAGGGCTTTTATAAAAGGAAAATGAAAAGGGTTCACTTTTTTCGGGACAATATGAATATGGAGACCGAAACGACCCAGTCCCTTCACCAACTGGACGTTTTATTAAGGGACAGTCGTCATAACGGTTGGAAGTATGGAAGGAAAACCGCGGAGGGACAGTTTCTGAAGGAGTGAATATTACAGGGGACGACCGGACTTGACAGGATGATCCTAATATATTTAATTACTTATACTAAATTGTACTTAGTCTTTGCAGGAGGATATAACATATTTTGGAACATACTTACTAAGACATATTTTACATTATTTAAAATTTAGGCAAATAATAATTCCTCTATTTATTTGTCAACATTTCAAGCTTTTAATATACTCGTATCTGGAGCAGTTAACTTGTTTACTGTAAGTGTAAGCTGTACTGCTGTAAGTTTTTTTTTTTGCGAAAAAAATAGCTACGATCGACATATCTAATTAACCGCTAAATTTAACTCATTAACATACATGTGAAATTAAGCATAAGTAAACGACTATTAATCAGTATGAACGGAATTTTCTTCACAAAAAAATATTAATACATACCTTCATAATATATATAAAATAATTATAATAACTAGGTATTATCAGTGAACGGCTGTCGACGATATGTCTGAGAAGAATTCTGCAGTTTTTTGGACATATTGTCAGGCGCGGACCGGACAACCTGGAGAGACTGGTAGTTTTGGGTAGCCTCCAGGGAAGGCGAAGCAGAGGAAGAGCGTCTGCGCGATGGAGCGATATATCTCTATCGAGGATAGAGAAGCGGAAGATCGAGAAGGATGGAAAGTCTTGGTCGCTCAAAGGATGGCGAAATTTAAATGTGCTCACGATCCTCAGCCATGAGTGCACGACCAAGAAGAAGAGATTATCAGTGAGCATGGAATAATAATTTGTATTCGACCCATTCACTGCGTCCAACGCAACTGGTGCGTTGCCCATCAGGTGGCCATTATATATAATTAGCATGTTATTTAAATGTGAAATTAAATATTAATTAAAAGGTGCGCAACGAATGGGTTTGTTTAAAAGCCAATTCGCAAAAGTATGTGGATCCAAAACAAGAATAGATAATAATTTACTACCTATTCATATTTACTTAGTAATAATGTTTTCACAATCTGTAAATGTACATATTATTCAATTTATGGCATATAGTAACAGTTATTTATTAGCTTTTTGTGATCTCATCATTGGTGAGTGCGAATTGTACCTGAAGATGCCGAAAGACGAAACCGGGTGCAAAAGGCAAATAAAACAACCTAAATCAATAATCATTTAATGTTCCAAAATTATTCTAATTTATAGTGTGTTGAACAGACGAAACTAGACTTAATAAACAAATTAATCTTTGTGGAAAAAAAAAATGTTTTATTTTTAATCTTTATATAGTATGGTCACTCACACTCTACGACTACAATCACAAATCTGATTTACCGCCACAGAGAAACTGGCTATCGCACTATCCCATCTAATATAGCCAGAAGTGTCATAGAGACAGATTTCTGAATATCTAAAGGACTAGAAAGGGACTGGCTTAATACCCATCTAGTTATTACGAATATAATTGCTACCAGATTGATTTATATTATTGGAAATTTACTACGAGGAGACCTGAATTACTGTTCGACAATTCAAAATTAGATAGGAAGTGGACGAAAATATGAATATTTATAAGAACCAAGAAAAAGAAAATTAGGAAAGCTTCATAAATAATAGATTCGCCCGAAAGCCTGCTAAATATATTTCCGAAAGCTGCTCTCTTACGCATGTTATGTATTTATAGTAAGAGGTCAGTAGCATTTTTGAAAACCGGTATTTTAAAAGGGGAAAAACTGAAATTAATGCAAATATAATTATATGTTTCTAGTGAATATTCACAAAACATCCGCTGGTAATGCACTGTATGTAATATTTAAATCATTTAAAATCAGAGACAATACAACAATATACAATGGAAATTAGTAATAACTGCACTTTCAAGTAGTTTGATTCAGTCGTAGTAGTAAATATAATATCTGTGAGCTCGTCCAGTCAATTTTATTGATAAAGATCATAAAAAATTGGCAATGTACCTATTAATTGCTGAGCGTATACTAGGAAGCTATATGAATTCATGAATGGTAACAGCTTTCAGACCACCGGAAGAGGAAATACCTTATTCAAAAGAACATACATGCGATAAACTCTGGCGGGGTCGCCACCGGTGACTGAACCTCTATATCTAAAAGATGTACAGTAATGTTGCATATTGCAATTAAATTTACGATTTTCATATATAGTAAAACGGGTAGAAAAATCATCAACACGTCACTGTTGAATAAACACGTGTCCTGGCTGTTCCAACCTTCTCGGTCATTAATATTTCGTTGCTAAGTACTTTCGCTAAGCTTGATTATCTCAATGAGACAGCGGGTTCTTGGTTATTTGTTAATATCTCGGTACCAACCACTCGACGATGTCATTTCATACAAGAGTAACGAAGCGCTGTATGTCAATATGTATGTATATTGGGCATAACGTACAGTGATCGAAAAACAAATAAATGAAGGGAAATGTAAAGGTAAAAAATAAAAAACCTTGATGTGTGAAATTAAAAATATATTCAATATCCCCCCTCACAAAAACTGTGTATGGTGACGTCACTGATAATATCCTAATCTTTTTCATATTTTAGATAAGCTCCTGTTGATTGGAAGTAATTTCTAAGGAACGTGACTTACCTACATGAATACATGTTACATGTATTACGACAGTATCTTAAATAGGTACGACACTTCGCATTGACATAGGTTAGAATTAGATTTGGTCTGTATTTAATGTTTCAGTATTGACAACCTAAATCTCTCATATATAATCAATCATAGAACTGTAATCACGGAGACGTGTATTATTATTATCCGATTATGGATTATTTTGTTGCGTCCCAACTTCAATATTACATAATATATTCAATGTAACAGAATTGAATGTCTGTGTCTATGGGGGGAAAAATGAAAAAAATAGCATATATCCACACAACGCGAACGGACAGAAGTCCTTTATCCCTACATTCTTTCATTCTATTAAATTGCGTCACCCATAAAGCTCTTACTCCGTAAGTATCTTGAATAACGTTCTTGTTCCTACCTGCTAATTTTAAAACATGTAGCACTTGTATTATATCTAGCGTTGCGTAATATACGTCCAATATGACAATATGACATAAGTCAATTTGAAAATAGGCGCTATAATAATGATTGAAATTTGTAGATTGCATATTTTTCCAAATCACTTAAAGCGGCATTGCTAATGTTATTACTTATTACTTTTCTACATTAATTATTTGTCGTGCACCTATGTACATTCCTCAATATTACTATAATATTATAATGTTTAAATCTTAACTGTTGAAAATATTAATCAACCGATGACATCGATCATAATTTATTACAATAATCACAACATTAAAACTAGGTAGGTACATTGTATTACTATTATGCACCCTTAGTTTAGTATTAATAATTCCTTAAGTTCCTTCAGAGATATTTATTAACAAAATTGTGTTTTACGTTGTCTTTTCAACGTTATTTAAAGAATGATAGAACAAATGTACAAAAATAATTGCCAAAAAGTCAAAGAAATCTTTCTAATGCAAGGCACTGAACGGTAAAGGTGAGGTACTAAGCTAAAACACGGTGTATGAGCACAATTAAGACGCCTCCGTAGTAAAGCTTTGTACTACAATGTGGCGTGTTTGGTTTGTAAGAAACTACTAAGGAAATGTTTTATTGATGGCTGCCCTACGATATGAAGGAACATTTTTAAAGACTCACAGAGAACGTATATCAACAAGAGCTTTATCGAAGAAACTTTTCAAAGCTATTTTAAATCACTACATCAAAGTCCAATTACTTTTTGATGAAGATAAAGGGTTTTGTTATCGGGAGTTTCTAAGTTTCCATTGTTCGATTTTTTTTTGAAAATGTCAAAATTGATATCAAGAAAAGGGTGGTTCCTATAAAAATCAATTTTCAATTGAATTTATATACTTAACTATAGCAATGTGACATGTAATATAGTATAGACCATTTAAATAAATGTAACCCTTGTGGCAATTTTGCAGATGGATGTCAATAATTCTTGAAAAACGATCAGTTAACATGGCAGTTCTTAAGTAAAATACAATTATACAGTATAGTGTCCATAATGACAGTTGCATTTTTGGCGTAGTTAATACACTTAATTAGTTCTAATGGATTTACGTTTTGTACTATTCCATTTGAGTGGTTTTTTGTGACGCGGGTTTCGCCTTTCGGTATCTTCAGGCACTATTATAACAAACAAACTATTATTAGTTAAAGTGTTTGACTTTACGTGAAGATGCCGAAAGGCGAAACCCATGTCGCAAAAAACATTTCAAACAGATTAGTACAACACTTAAATCCATTAGAATTTAAATTTAAATTCCATCAAGTACCTTCGGTAGATATTATTAATACTTAATTACTTAATTAACACTAAGAATAGAGTAGTGATAAAGAATTCACCACCAAAGTAGTGAGTCGCGGTTTAGAAACCCTCACCTGGCAAAACTCACATGATGTAGGTAATTTAATATGTCCATGATCCAGAGCAAGGACCCTATAGGTTAGGTGAGTAGAGAATAATTATAGTTATATTGTACTTCACTTAGTACGGAAAATAGTAGTTTACATGTTTTGTTTATTTCACCCTGTCACATGCGGACTCAGAGCATAGGATAAGAATAAAGTCGTGACTCGTGAGACTTTTCTCGATCCTGCCGTTGCGAAAAGCTCCAATTTGCGATCACATCCCTCACCAAGGATACAAATGCGAACTGATCGTACCAATGTACCTGAAATATGGGATGGCAACGATGACGGGAATCTGGATGTTTTTGAAAGAAATATATCAATGGTGTTTGAAGTCAAATTCGAAGAAGATGGTACGTGTCAAGGAATATAACATAATCAAGAACTGTACGCGTTGTACAGTGATGCCTTTGTCACCACACATGTGAAAATGATGTGACTCCGTTAGGCAGGAATAGAAGATAACCGACCATTCAAAAGGTTTCCATACAACAAATATTTTTCAATTAGCTCTATACAAACCGATGTGGATCTTGGGCAGCCTTACAAAGAGGTTTCGAAACAGATTATTGATTTTACAGTCAACCTATTAGATCCATGATGTTGGTAGAAACAAAATGTGATATATAAAAAGTAAAGAAAGGTCAGGAGTGGTTGAGCATATTATATGTAGATTACACACTAGAGAGAACTGGGGATGATTCTCGAAGGCTACCAAGCCTCACTGTGTTGTAGTGCTGATAATGATTTTAAATGATTAATTATATACAAAGAAAACCATATTCAAAATATTGAACAATATCTATAGTAATAAATAATTCGACTCATTTAATTTATAATTGAAATTTGATTACAAATCCTTTCACATATTATACATTCCAATTAATTTCCCACGCATAAATAATGACAGTGGACGCGTGTAATTAGTAGATACATTTCGACAGTGATAGATAAATATTTATAATATGTAATGTGATGTTTGATATTTTTTCCCTCAATCAAATAATGCAATCATAATATTATTATATCATTGTTATCAACCCATAAATATTTTAATCTTTTGGGTTGTAGTTTGTAGGGAAAATTATGCTAAAAAATCAAAAATTCTTTTTCGGTCAAATGAGTATAGATCAGTGATGGGGAACCTATGGCACGCGAATTTTTATTTTTAAGAATGAAAAATAATAACAACAATATTCACCAATCGATGCGCACGCATAAACTTAAGAAGTTCATGCATAAATGACAGATCGCATTGTATAAGAAATAGCAGGCAAATACTCATCAAGAATAAGAATTACGTTTAATGTAAATAATTATTATCGCACTGACCTGATCAGGCGGTGGGGGAAGCCGTGCCGCGGGCCTCTGATTTTGATCGATTTATAATGCTCGAGACCACTATAATGAGAGAATGCCTCATCCGATCAGAGCGATTCTGGTGTCAATGTATGCGTAAAAACCAAACCAAGTAATACAATAACAAACAATTTCCTTTCTATCCACAAAATGGCTCTACCAAAAAAGAAACAAAAACTTGGTGGAGCTCATAGAGGTATTAAATAAAAAGAGGGGCAATGAATCGGCTTTCTCATACAACTGAATGAAGCAAGCCAACAATATCCGACAACTTACGAGAAATAGCGACGCGATAAAAAAAAATGCAGGGCATCACGGAGGATTTACTTTGGTCATTATAACGTGGAAATTTTGCCGCAAATTGATTACCAGCCTGCCTCACCATACTTTCATATAACCTGCCGCCCCTAGGTGGAGCTAGTACCTAGTAGTAATTCTGGCAGACAGTTTCCAAATTGGCGGACCGAAATGTGACAACGATTTCTCTGAAAATTTTGAAAACAAGGAAAAATTATTTAATGAATAAAATATACGCTTTCAGCTCCGGACTCAATTGTAATTTATAAACTTCCTAATGGAATTCTTTAAAAAAGATTTTTTCCCTTCGGCGCGTCAGACAGTCGAAAAATAATATTTGGGAAATTTTGGCACGCGTACATAAAAAGGTTCGCCAACCCTGGCATATATAATCTTTCTTGAGTTGATTTACCAAGTCGTTGATGATAGAAATTATTTCACATGTAAAAATTACCGTAAACGTACGCGCTGTAAACGTCTAGCTGCACTATGCCACTAATAGTTTATATTGCCTACTTCCTAAAGTTTCTCCGCGGCAGTTAGTTTTCGTAGGGCAATATTATTCTCACTTGAACGATACGGCGAGTTTGAAATGGATCTCGATTAAGTTTATGGAACTATAAAGTCCTTCAGAAGTGGCTCTCAACTCGCTGGCGATTCGATAATGCTTGACGCAATAATATTGCAATCGGCAAATACCGCAGGGTTAATATGACATGGTCTATTATATTAATATCAGATAGAGCTTAACATATAACAAATGAAGATGATTTTTGTAATAAGGGTGAATGTAGAAAACTGTGTATCACCTTTTCCACGTTATGAGGATACTTACACCATTCCCAAGTGTTCCATACGAAGACGACGCCGTATATTGTGGCAAGAATGATTGGTGGGACTATTCCTGGTAACAAACAATAAAATTGTCGGCCTGATGGAATACACTATACAACCTTCGATGGGGTTGGCAAAAAGGACTGTTAAATTAACTGCTAGTTCTTTCTACACTTGTATTTAGAAATATTGTTAGCAAAAACTTCTTACTTTAGTATTGCACGCCTAAAATGGTATTTTTTTATAAAATGTTTAAACATCATTGTTTAGATAAACAATCACGTAAAATCGCAAATAACCATAGGTAGAGTATGTACTTTATAAGTTTGCAACTTTTTACTAGTCTGATACACCTCTTTGCCTGATTACCTCACATAAAATTAGATCAATTCATAATATTCACTTGTATTGATATAACATGTATTAATAAATAAATATGTGGATAATAATATGTCGAAAATATATTTTTAGAATATATTACATATTTGCATCATAGAGCCGGAGTGCATGTTATGAAGTCGCAACTCTAAATAACTAAATATCAAATAAAAAGCAAGACGTCAAGTATAGCCGACTATTTTATTCGTACACAATGTTTGCAATCTGCAATGCTGCCAACGTAAAGTATATTAAAAATATGTCTAAGGTCTTCAGTTAGCAATTTAACAATGCTAAAAAAACGTTCTGGAATCGCTACACATCTGAAGATCGTGTCACGAGAACGTGTCTTCATAGTCAGATCCGCGACCAAAGATTGACGTGTTTGCTCGTCTGTGATATGTGGTCGCTTTGGTCTCTGCACCAATTAGATTATTAAAAAATACCAGAACCGTTTGTCAGTAAAGTTGAAAATATTATTTATTTTATAAAAAAAACTCCCATTGCAACGGTTTGTAAGTTTTAAGAAAATCAATTCTAAATGTTGAGTGGGACATGTATTAATATTATCTGTCAAATAATTATTCAGTTTAATTCCACAGTGTATAATATCTTCCATGTTTGCCCCTAAGCATTTAAGTTGAGATTAATATTGGACCACCAATATTTGATACTTTATCGTTCAATTCTGCATTAGATTCCTACCCCGTTGGTTTATGTCGCTCGTCAGAAGACGTGCTTAACTGTACGCTTCGATCGAGTCCGCGGGCGCCCAAATGCAGACGGCAACATACAGGTTGCTTTAAACATCCAAACTTTTACA
The DNA here is from genome assembly GCF_057557595.1 of Rhyacophila brunnea. Lineage (NCBI taxonomy): Eukaryota > Metazoa > Arthropoda > Insecta > Trichoptera > Rhyacophilidae > Rhyacophila > Rhyacophila brunnea. The sequence goes on from NW_028233350.1 coordinate 30,786,417, forward strand.
TGTTGAGAAAATGTCTTAAACACAGTGACACGGAAGTATAATATTATGTTCACAGTACAGAGATGCTACATACAGTTTTGTTTAATATGTAACCAATTGTGAATTAAATTAATATACCACGAATGGCTACTGAATCCCAAACTGGGTTTCTCCTCCAGCATCTTCGAGATTATACCACTTAGGTTAGATGGCGATTAGCGACACCAAAATTAAAAACTAGACAATTTAACGTAGGTACCCAAACGCAGCAGATGCCTGCGAATTGTATATATCAATTCAGTGAATTGTATACAATAGCCGATTGGAGATAACCAAATTGACACCTGATCACTACATCAGGCCATGGTGGATTCGCTGTCAAGCTATACGAACTTGGACTTGTTACCCGGCCAATATGTCCATGTGGCGGAGAACTGCGGGATTCAAACCAAATCCTCTGGGAATGTCCGAAAATGTGCTCCGAGGGGGGAGAGATACTTAAGTTAAACCAGCTGTTGGGCCCATCGGGCCGTCCGACCTGGTCACTACAAAGGCAGATTGTAATGCATTTAAAAAAGCGGCGTCTTATTTCAGACGTGAAGATCTCTTCACATCGTTTTGTCTGTCCGTATTGTTTTAGCTGTGTTTTTTGTATCTTATATATTCATTTATTGTTGTTAAGTCTCCATTCCTTTCTCTCCCATGGCACGTTTTATTAAATTACGTTTTTCATTAAACTCAGTCAAAAGCTCACTTGAGAGCGTGGTGACCTCAGTCTTGGGTATCTGCTCCTGAGACATTCCCAGGCGTAAAAAAAACTACTGATGCTTCCCATCAAACGTAGGGCCCCGTGATACGCTCGATTAACCGATACGACCGAGTGTGGTGCGGGGCGATTTGGTTTGAAGGGACTATGTTTTGTATATCAATTCCCATGAGACGAATATTGAACTCAATGAAAACTGCTAGATAATAGTTATCAGCCGATAAAATAAAAATGTAATCTTCTCCCACATTGTCTAACTTAGAAATATTCACTAACTAGTCAGTGGCAGTTGAACCAGTGACAAATGACATCAACAAAAATAGTGCCATAAAAACACATACAGAAATTCGAGTCATATCTAATAGTAGTATCTAATATTAGATGTGCTATGAAACTGAAAGAATTTTAAAACCCTGTGTTATATATATATTGTGACACTAGGTGTAGCAATGTGGAATCCGAAAAAGACGCCGAAGTATTTGTGACAATATTCGCATGTAAAATTAACCACAGCGACTTAATTTTTTTTTTTTTGAATTATTAATAACCATGTCCTTGCTTTTTCGTACAAGGTGGTTTTGTTAGTAATTTTGGACAATCACAAACACCCAGGCTTTTAGAAAAACACATAAATTTTGTGTCCTTACCGGGAATCGAACCCAGAACGCTCGGGCGGAAGGCCAGTGCCTTACCCACTGCACCACGAGCGCCGCCTTACAGCGACTTAATTATTTTAATAAACCATAAACAAATTTAATATATTCTTGTGCTAACGCCCGAATTTAAACATTATATTTAGAAATTCAATGGGCGAATCGAACTGAGTCGCAAACTTTTTTATCATGTTGCCAATTCCAATGTGTACACGACTTTACAGCTCATCAGGCAGTGAGAATGGTATATATGCATGGACATATTGTGGAGATTTTATTGGCGAAGGAAAAAATCTGCTCGACAATGCAGTTTGGATAATTGATGCGATTTACAAAAGACAGGGTGTCGCATAGCAATTTGGTAGAATTTGACACAGAAAGACAACGAAAAACCACAGCAGAAAAAGTTTGTCGATTTACTTTTAGATTAAAAACAAAAAGAAATTTAAAACGAGACATTGGAAATCTAATCACGCTCTATATTACAGGAATCCAAAATAGCAATTAGACTTTGCTCTCTCAAATCTAATTAGGCCAGCATCAGACGATGTTACCAAGTGCAAAAGCTCAAATATTTGGGAAGTATAAACAGAAAGCTCCCGTAATATTATTACTGACTGCACATGTTTATTTGGTATTATATGTATGAGCAGTTCAACTCGGAACATATTTCAAGTTTTGGAAAACTGGCAGTGACATCTGTGCAAAAAGAAAACTTGAGCGTTGACAACTTTTAATGAATTAGTTTTAATTGAAAAAGTCGCGAGCATTTCCTTCTTTTCGAAATTGTAAAAGTGTTGCAACTCGTAAAGTAATATAATATATGTTTTTCAAGTAAATTGTAAATTGTTATGGAGGTATTCCCGATTATTATTTTCAAAATAAAATACAATTAAAAAGACACGAAATAAATATGCGTATATTGATACATATAAATATGTGATGACAAACTATACCCTCTTCTTCTCGCACCGTCCACCATCGGAGATATGCCACCACTAGGTGGATCTTTGCTCCGTCATCTGCTACTCGGAAAACTTATGAAGGTTTTCAAGACACGAAATGCGGCATGCTCTGACAATATGGCCGAGTTTTCTAATTTTGATATGTAGGTACTACGCAGAACTTCTCGGTCCTTACCCATTCAACACATCTATTCTAGAAAGCACATAATATCAGAATGAAAAAACTCAGTGTAAAACTTAACAGCTATTATCATTATCAATTCAGACCCACTATAGAATAGGCACTCCTAGAAATATGATATCGTGACGTATCTACCATCTCTAAGCCTCTGGGTTTATTCTGTACATAAGGCGGCTATCGACAGTTATCGATGGTATTTTTATGTATTGAAGCGGTTAATTGTTACAATAAGTCAACCGTCTAATAAAGTGTGAAAAAGTGCTATGTTTTAACAGTCCATCTCCAGGCTTTGTTTATTTTTATAGCGAGATAGACAGTATGGTATTTTTATGTATTGAAGCGGTTAATTGTTACAATAAGTCAACCGTCTAATAAAGTGTGAAAAAGTGCTATGTTTTAACAGTCCATCTCCAGGCTTTGTTAATTTTTATAGCGAGATAGACAGTATGGTATTTTTATGTATTGAAGCGGTTAATTGTTACAATAAGTCAACCGTCTAATAAAGTGTGAAAAAGTGCTATGTTTTAACAGTCCATCTCCCGGCGTTGTTAATTTTTATAGCGAGATAGACAGTGTTGACAGTTTAGACGATTAACATATTGTATCAATTACTACAATACATAATAAGGATAAACGTCGTTAGTCTCCAATAGCCGCGTTATATATGGAATAAACCCACTGATGCGGTAATATACTAGCGATCTACCCCAAACGGTATATGCGGTATAGTCACAATATTGAAGCTCGATTGGATGTAAATAAAAATATTTCAAAGTAGGTACACATTTTTATTTTGTACTTACAAAAATCGATGTTTTTAAAACGAATGGCTATCTTTAGTTAATAACATATATTAAAACAATAAATAATTCAATCATTGAAAAACATTTCTACTGTCTTCGAGAAAAATATATACCTAAACGAAATTTTAATAATAAATTTAATGATTACAAGATAAAAACTTTTCATATACCACGTTTTCAAATTTTCTGTTGAATCATATAAACTTGACAATTCTATGTATTAATAATTTAGGACAAATAAGGCAATTGTCAACAAATCATTTTTTTGCTATTTTGCAACAAACAAACAAATATAGAATACTGAAATGTCATTTTGATGTCCATAGTAACGCACGTATATATTAATAATTTAGTTGCTAGGACCACCCCTTAGCAACCAATAATAGTGGATTGGATTACGGATTTCTTCCGAAATAACTTTTCATACAAAACAGAATTAACTAAAAATTAATTTAATTCTACTTAAAGGTGGCTAAAGGTATTAAAAGAATGCCTTTTCATCGTGTTATGATACATTCTAAATGTTTCAAATGTCAAGCTAGTCGGGAAGTCAGTGAAAAATCGATTGCAAGATTTGTACTGCATAAACAACCACCGGATAAACAAGAATACGAGCTAAGAAAAACGTGGTAAAAATAAACCTTTCAAATTTAAGGAATTCCCATTTTATAACTTTACTTTTTAATTGTGAGTTTAACTTTAAACAAAAGATGTGTTTTTTAATGTTTTAGATACATATTGGTTAATTAAAATACTTTAAATTAATGTAAACTATCAAAAAACTGTCACAAATTGCTAGCTAGCTTGATATTGTTTCGCTAGCTGCCTCTGGTAGGCAGCGCCGGCAGAACCTTGACAAAGATAGCTTTCGTTCATAGGGTGTTAATTTTTGTGAAGGTATTCGAAAACAGTCAAGACTATTTACATCCGTCAAGTAAAAGGAGGTAGGTATCTGCAATCGAGAAGTACATTGTTGATGTTGTAGTGATTTATCGCGCTCAAGTGAATTAATACGTCGAATAAATTATCGGACAAGACCCTAACTATTTGTTGTGAGGAGGACAAAGTTTCGGCGTGTACCCGCCTTTAAAGGGACGCTAAGGCCTCTGCGGTTCCGGTTGTTCCCAGAATGTCCCCACGCCAATCCAGGGGGGAGGTTTATTTGCGGCCGTGACGGGTACAACTTTGCGCAGAAACAAAGATAATGGACGTCAGCGTTTGGAATAATAATTAAATTTCGCTATTTGCACGCCCAACTAAGTGCTCCTTTACTTCGACGATGTGATCAAGGAGTTTAATAACGGTTTTTAATATATGTGTAATAAAAAATTTCAATTCAAATACCGGTACTATAATTTAAAAAAAAAACCGAAATATTTCCTTGCATACATAATAATTAATCGTGGATTAAAACTAGACCTTACCCACGGTGGCCGCGCGGCTTACGCGTTAGACCATAAAGCCGTGGGTGGACCTAATAGGTTGAGCAAGTGGCTGACATCCATTTCTCGTAAAAAACAAAAATCTGTCAATACGAATGAATGAGGAAATGAGAATTCGGGAGTATCCGATGTTTGTTCTCCCAAGGTGCAGAACTAACATCCCATTGGTAATGCCAAGTGGCAGGTCGATAACTCTGTTCAACCAAATCATTTTCTATATTGACATATTCCACTTACTTAGGTGAGTGTCACCGACAGGTTTTTCTGCCCCTGAGGGGGGCGCTCCCATAAGGAGTAGTGCTCCCCAGCCGCTCGGTCTGACCCTGGTAGTCAATGTGCCACCGATGGAATGATGACGACCCTTGGCAAGGCCGCACAAAATATTTCATATATATGAGTCCCGCGGTTTGCTCTGACAAGTCCCACAACTTCTCAGAGTGAGCTGCGGATGGTTAAGTCGGTCACAGACCATGTAAATATAGGTAATAGGTAATATGGTATAAGGTTAAAATTAAATTGGATATAAATATAATTTGAATGTAAGATAATATGTAAATGTAAAATTGTAATATAATAGGTAAATTTAAATGTAATGCAAAGGATAACAAAGTAATAAAGGGGGACTTATGGATGGGCGTTAATGGTATATAGTAATTAAGGAATTAATGTAATTTAAGTAATATTAATATTAATCATATTATGTACATCGATATCACTATATGTTTGGTTGATAGACTGACATCCGTCAACCTTATATAAATGTGTAGCATATGGCGGTATCGGTTTTGAATTGGTAAGAAATACGACCACCCCTAACAGATAAAAAGGAAGATTATTAAATCCAAAGGCAGTCTGTTTTGTCACTTGTGGGTTCCGGGAGTCGCTTCTGCGACGGCTTGTATCCCCGGACCCTCACGATCTCGTCCGCATAACTAATTAGAAATAATTACGTTAATGTTAAATAATTAGTTAATAATAATCAAGTTAATTTTTTAAATAATTAAATAATAATATTCGAATTAATTTTTAATTAATCAGTAATAAATGTGGTTATTTTTGTGACTTCGGATATTAGTTGACTCTTGTTTATTGAGACTTCGAACTGTGAACTTCGAATATTAATTGATTTGACTTTTTCTTTTTTTACTAATTGTGGTGTATGGATAATAACAATAAATCGAGTTTCTTTTAATTATTATAACCTTTGGGACTTTCGATACCAATGTGAATGATACCTTTGGACTATAATCCTTGATGAAGGAATGCCATAAGGCCAAACATATTCTAATAACAATAAAATACGAGTTCTGAAGATTTCATCTGGTGTTTAATTGACTTTGTGCCCCGTGACTTCTTGGTTACTCCACGTCCATGAGTTTCTTGCCTGTTCCTCCACATTAATGAACCTCCACTTCCAAGTGCCTGAGCTAGTCAGGAAGTCGGAGGCCTTCATGAGTATAGGTGGGCATTGTTTTATAGATTCTTAAAATAGGGCCTACTTAGTTCATTCGGTGTACCTACTTCCCTTTATCTAATTTATAGTTTTTGTATTTACACTTTGCTACTGTTTAATACTTAATTTAATACTGATTTCTTTTTTATTATTTTTAATTAATATTTACAAATTTTCAATATGTATTTAAAAAAAAAAAAAAAAAAGTTCAAAACTTCAATGAATTCTAAGTAAAATTTAAATTCCATCAATTAAAGTCCACAGTATTAATGTTGTAGGTAATTAAATGAAAAATAATATTGTATAATTTTAATAAGGTTAAAAATGTTGTATTTTTTCCAGAAAATCTGTAAATATTTTGGAGAAATAATATAAGTAGAACCGCAAATGTGTGATTGTCATAGGCTACTGCCAGCAATAAATAAGAAGAGTAGATAATATTTCTACTCACTGAATTTATCAGACGAATAATTCAAAGGTTCACCTCTTCCAATAGATCTCAGAACGGTAAGTGTAGAAAACAGTGATGGAGGTTCGTCGGCGATGACGAAGCTGTTCAAATCAATGGACGTAAAGACACGCAGCAGTGATAAAACTATTTCAAAGAAAATGCGCATTCAATAAATGGATTGCTTTTAAAAATAGTGCCATAAAACCGTGCAAGTCATCTAGTATTGGAAAAGGCGGACCGGAAAAGATACGAGTATACTAGTATTACTATTTTTGCCGGTATGTGCGTAGTCCCTAATTTTATTCAACTAACAAATTAACTCAGGTTTACCAGACAATTGCGTAAAATATTTATAAGAAAAGAGAGGCAGAAGTTACTAGTTCAATTTGAGGAGTTTTATATTAAATAAGTTTTGCATTGTCTTGACATATATTTTGATGCACAGTTTACAAACGTCGCACTTATAATGGTCCTATCCAAAAAGACTCTGGTCACTGAAAATAAAGTTAGTTTAGTCTTTGGAAGACAATTACAGTTAAATTAAATTTTAAAAGTTATATAAATAACTACTTCAATTCAAATTGACAAGTTAATTGAAAATGTTTACAATTTATCTTGCCGAGTTGAAAATAAAGAATACCTACCTTATAATTTAATTATTGTCTCAATTATCGTTAATAAAGTTAAAGCATTTAAATTAGTGGAAATTTTGATAAATGTGAGTTTATAAAAACTATAATTCGGAGTAGTCTGGAGTTACGAAATGAAAACAAAGATATTAGGTAAGTAAATGATGTTTTTTATCGTAACTAAAATTTGTGTCTAATCTATATTGTTTGCTGAGCTTTTTGACATTCATTGAAAGAAACACCATAAAATCCATTTCCATCACCAGTGTGCCTTTGCCATTGAGAGGTGAGAGCGCATAGTATCTGAAGATGCCAAAAGACGTTACCCAGGTCACAAAAAAATACTCCAATGGAATACTTGATAGAGTACCTTATACTTGTTATAACTTTGCACTTTTTTGCACTTTTTACTACACTGATACGACCCTTTGCCCGATTACTTTCCATGAGCTCTATGATATTCACTTGTATTAATATATGTAGTAATAAATAAATCTAAAAATATATATTATTAGTCTATAATACATCATTTTCATCGTAGAGCCTGAGTGCAAAGTTATGAACCATATACTCTAAAAAGGTTAAACAGTTAGAATATTATAAGTATAGATCCACCGATTGGTATAAGTTGTCTGCTGAGTGAGGTCGCCACGTGCAACATTTGACATATAATTCAATACTGTTTATACTGTGATGACCTTAGTTCTAAATTCTAGCACTAGACGATTTATGGTGGCATATTTATATAGTATCTATACTATAGTACGCTTACAAGAATTTCGTAATAGTTGAAAATGTCTAATTAGACGTGTGAAATACGTCCTGAGCATTATTAAATTATGTGTATATTGCGTTTTGATCATAAAATATGATATCTAATTATTTTATGTTCTAGAAAATATCGTTGGATCAATAAGTGCATCACGTCATCAAATTAGAGCAGTATAAGTACGGCGGTGGCAAAGGGTGGAGGTAGACTGTTACGATTCGATATAAATAGTGCACACTTCACATTGTCAGTCATACTTATTTGTTTTCATTGAACTAATAATACAATTTGCAGATGGTGCTAGTTAATTTTTAAAATTCAATTAACGCCTGCCTAAGCCAAACCATAATAGTTTAGGTACCTATTCTATGGGCGATCCGACAAACATAGTGGATAGGTACTTTTTCGGTCATACTTATTTGTTTTCGTTGAATTAAGAATACATATTACAGATAGTGATTGTAATTTTTTTTTTAATTCGTATACAAAACCATTACCTATCGATAAAAAAAATAATCCTTCCATATCTATAAAATACCCAAAATTATGGATGGTTTAATGGCATAATTGTATGTATTTTATAGATGAACGAATATTTTTTTACTATTATCTACTAGAGCTTGGATCAGGCAGGTGACGAGGCCCTCCACTGCCGCGGCTAGTTCCAAGGGTTTGGAAGCAGAGGTTGTCAATGCCAAGAGGAGTCACAGGCCAAGGTCTTCGTATGGTTGGAAGTCAGAATAAAACTCATAGTCGGTAGATGTTCCATATATTGTTCAAGTTCACAAAGTTCACAAAGTTCACAATGGTTCATCATATTATAATTATTAGTGTTCAAAAAGTTAACATTATTCACATAAATGTTCGAAGCACAGTATACGGTCATCCGTCAAATGATAAAGTACATTAACACTCGTAACAAAGGAATATTAATTCGGAGAAAAGTTTCATATATTAAACTTAGATTGACGGTCAGGTTCATGCGACCCGATGAGCAGCGGTTAAAAGTCGAAAAGATTTAGGGCCTCCATTGAGGAACCACTGTACGAAACTATACTTCTCGTTCGAAAATACTAAAGTACCAGATAGGTATTTATGTTCGAAAATTATTCGCGAAATTTTTTTAAGTCGGGGCTAAGTATTTATAAATGATTTCTCGCGCCGAAACGACAGAGTCCAACTTTAGGTATTTTACCCGCAGAAGGAAAGGGGGAGTTGGGTGGTCCAAAACTCCTGTGCGACTTGCACAAATCTATGAATTTGTATGGAAATGTCAGACCGACGTCCAACGTGGACTCGGCCTCGGAGGCAGTGAAAAACTGGATGCAGAATTCGAAAATCCTGGGTTTTTATTCGAATCGGGAGATTTCATCCCCTCGGGCGAGCGTTCTACGGGTCAAAAATCCACATATCATTTTCACTATGAGATTCGGACTTAATTGATTGCCCCTCGAAACCGCAAGTCGCGAGAGAGCTGAAATCAACTGTATTCGATGAGCGCGGGCTGCCGGCATAAATCCGCCTTCGCGGTATCCCGCTGAGAGTGATATTTCGCTTAGCTCTCTGACACGAACAAAAACGCCGACCTTCAGTTAGTGTTTGGGGCAGAGTATGGTTTAACGACATAACTATACAAATCTAGCCTTGTAGTCAATTCTACTTCTCAATAGCCATGCGACAACCTCACGACACGGTTCAGACAGGATATATAAGTCCCATGGTTCTAAACTATGGAAGAATCAAGAATGAAATGGTCAAAAAGACCATGAACAGGTAACCACTAGCGTAATCGTTTAGTATTAGGAAGTAAAATGTATGTTGTTAACCTTTTCTTTGTAAATGTAATAAAATTTTACGTAAAAAATTTTCGCCTCCGAAAATCAAGAGTGCTCCAGTGTAATTGGAACGCTGTGACCACAGACCTCGAGATGACACGTCGCGTAGATTTGGGCGCGATCTAATTTGGAAATAATTTCCGGGAAATCTCCATTAAACTTAGAAAATAAGTTATGGGAGAGATTGTTTACGTAAAATTTAGCAAGTACATGCTTCAATAACTTTTATAGCAATAATGGAAGTGTATGAAAATTGAAAAGGAAAATTGAATATTTATAAATTTATATACTGTATAATTGTGAATAAAGAATTTTAATACTAATTTTATCAATACAAGATAGAAGCTAACTACCGTTATAAAAATACTGTAAACGCGTACCTATATTTATAGACGCGTAATTATAATTATAGATTTTGTTAATGCTATAACTTACTGACTATAACGAATATTGTAAAAGTAACAATTGGAAAAACTTAAGATTCTGGCATAGATGGGTTTCTACCCATAAATAATAATAAATCTTAATCGCATCTTGGGTAAATAAAAGAATTAAATACTGCAACTAAAAATACAAATTGACGCGTGACCTTGAACCTTAACTGAATTCTGTCCGACTAGAATTTACGGCCCAGCTGTGCTGGCTCGCGAGGTAAAAATAGATTCAAGGTTACATCCATATTACTATATAAAAGTCACTATGCAAGATTAAATAAGTTAGTAACTGCTCGTGTATAACATCTTGTTAGGATTAAGCATTTATATATTTAAGTTGAAATGTTAAGTATAATATTATAGTATTTTCACGTAATAATGTTCGTCCGAAAGGTAAATATCGAATGAGAAAGTTTCTGCGGCTCCAAACAGTTTTATTAAAACTTAGTAAAATTCTATTGGCCTAAAAAGGCCGAGAGTGGTGGAAAGGACTAGTACATGGGTGTCAACCTTTCGTTTTGACATTTTAAATTTAAAGACTGCCATTCCCTTATTTAGTACCCGAATACTTATTCCGATACCTCGATGGAAAGCTAGAAACTTTCCCCTTCGTTTGAACACGAAAAATCATATAAAATCAACTACTTTGCTTACGTCATCGCCACCGCGTATTTAAGGGACTTGTTCTAGAGGGTGCTTGAAACACCCCTATTGAAACTTGATTTTGTGAAAATAAGGTAGAGTAATTTTAACCCGATTTAATTAGAAGATATCTCTATTAGAAAGTTGCCAGGAACGGGAGATATATGTAAATTTATCCCGTGAGAGAAAGATATACATCTGCTATCCCTTACGGACTGTTTCCTGTTAAACCTCTATCCGAAGGGTATAAAAGGCGACCACTTTTCCCGTAAAATCATTAGTTTCTACACTCTTCACCAGCGATCTTCAGCAAGCAGCAGTCCTCACTGCAAAGTTGTGAGATATGGTTCTCAGTACATTCGCGATTCCTACGTACCAGTAAGTCCCCCTTCGGCGGGCAAAACGTAACGCGAATAACACGTATCTGTCGGTAGTGACGTCGGCCGCTAAAACGCAGCGCCAATAGCACGTATCTGCCGGTAGTGACGTACACGCGGAGTAATTTTATTTTTCATTACTCATCCTACGAGGTGACGTAATCGAGATAAATTACGCGATCGGATTTGTTTTATAAAAACAAATTAATAAACTCAGTCCGTAATAATAAATTTTACAAATCTTTTCGGGATTATAAAATAAATTTTTGAAACTTTATTAAGTAAACATAATCATAAAATAAATTTTAGTAAACAAATTCATAAACATAAAAACAAATTTTAGTAAATAAATTTGTAAACATTAAGCAAACCTTTTGTAAACAAGTCTGTAAACACAAATAAATATTTGTAAATACACTGTGAACATAAATAAACTTTATAAACAACAATAAAATAATTCTATTCTTTTATAAACCTAATACTGTGTGACCAAAGAATAATTTATATTTTCTTTCTTATGGGAAAATATTTCATGAATTAAAAATATCCAAAGAATATCTGCGTATACATTCTCTGAATTAGGTGTGACTTTTTGGGAATTTGTGAAAGATTTCACAGAGATCCTATAGTGAACAAATAAATAGTTTACTGATACTTTAATGAGATTTAATTACGGGAACAATGACAGTTAACCTTATTGTGTGACCGTGAACTCTGGTACCTGGATAAATTCGGCACCACACCAGCTGAGAGTTTTATTCGGGAATTCAAAAGTTGTGATACTACAAAGGAGATCCACCTCTCCTAGTTCATCACTAGTCTCCTCAGTGACGGCCCGGTAGCATTATTGAGCTAGCCGTGAGCCGGGTCATGTCATCTCCCTACAATGAATGCGTTTTTAGCTTGTATTGTACTTTTAGAGTTTAATTAACCAAGCGAAAACTCAACGCATCGAAGAGTGTGATAACTCAATCTGCTCGTCACCGTTCCAGCTAGCATATGAGTATACACCCTGCGATGTAAGCCTCTCCCTGGCTGAGTGGCGGAAGCCACAAGTTCGGACCTATGAGTGGGCCGCCCACGCGCTACGTGTACATTTATGATAAAAATTAAAATTATTAAAATACTAGGTCTTATTCTCTATGTATACATATGAATGTTATATCTAATTAACCTATATTTAAGGCGCTAAAATTAATCCTGTCCTGAGCTCTATATCTCGCGAACCTTTATGGTTACGCGTACTATGGAATAACTGAAGTCTCCGCGGCCCGTAGACGCGTACGCCATTTCAAATTTTATGTTGATCGGACACGCGCAGCTCTAGCTATCATTAATAATGTGTTTGTATGGAGATCTCGCGGCTGTCATGAATTGCGCAACAAGGACGGAGCTCCACGCATGAGCCGGTCGGCTGCGGTCGCGGTCGGGATAGGGAATTGATCCAGTTGTGCAAGGGAGACAACTGTCCGGTTACCGACTGGCGAACGCAGCGCCAAGACCGCTCATACGTTACACATGAATCGCGATAAAAACCGCGGGCAATCGCGCGCGGGATGCGTGGATTACGCGTATGGTATTAATATGGGAGTGATGAAAATTAGAAGTCAGAGGTATACAGTACCTCGTGAGTGGTTTAGATGCTATGTAGATGCTATGTACGGAGCCCAGGTCCAGATCGATTCTCGTCTAATTAAATTAATTAAAATATTGATTAATTATTATCTAGCTTAATTTCGCGGATCGAATTATGTTAACATTATACTCTAATTATGGGTACAGATTTATATACTAATGTCGGTTTACAATTACACACGCTGACAGTACCTAATCATCGCAATTATACAATACTAGATCCATTTATCTTAATTACATTATTACATTTACTCGAAGTCCAATACAGTATTATGCTATTTGAATATTTATATACCTATCAATTATTTATTTAACATGGCAAAATATCTATTACTAACATTATATACCTATTACTACCATCTTAATTATGACACATAATCTTCGTACTACATCTTATTAATTGGATTTTAATTACTACTTTATTATTACTCCGTCGTTATTTACATTCTTACCATCACTCCTCATGGTCCTTATGACCGACTTATCTCATCTACAGTTCACCCTGAGGAGCAGTGGGACCTGCCGGGGCAACTGTAGGACTTCCTCATACATCATATATGGCTCGTCTTTGTCGGGGGTCGTAAGCCTATTACTTTATAACCGGTGGTACATTGACTATTTTGATCAGATCGAGCGATTGGATGGTACCACTCCTTATGGGAGTGTCCTCTCAGGAGCACACTAAACGTGTTCGTGACACAGGGTTGAATTGAAATTTAAAAACTAACAAACACTATGTACAGTCTACATATTGTAGTATTAGTTCAATGAAAACAAATGCGTTTGACTAACAAAGTTTAGTGTGCACTATTTATGTCGGATCTTAACAGCCTACCTCCATCCTTCGCTACTAATGTACCTACGGTATGGTATGACAAAGAGAGGATGGTAGGAGTTGATAATAATAAAATTGTTATCAAGTTATTGAATTTGTACACTACATGTATTAACAACAAATACATATTGAGGTTAGTTTGTAGAAAAAATTTTAGCAACATAATAAAAGCTATAAAATATTTTTTTCTGCAACAAACGCCACGCATTTAAATAATAAGTCACTACGAATGTCACAACAATGTCATACTAAAAAATAATATGAACTTCCGTTCAACTTTTTATTATTTCCTCCTCCCCTAAATTGTAATAAAAATACCCACTCAAAATGCATGCTTGCATAAAAGCAATAACGAAAATATTAAGGGCCGTAACACGGAAAGAATATTGAAAATAAAATATAATTTCATTACGGCCCTGATAATTATTTTAAAATGACGACATTATGCATGGCACGCTAGAAGGAAATTGAAGCGTGTTCATAAAAGTACGTAATCATGCGTTTATAAGGAAACCCGTGTTGCCAACAGAAAGGAAAAGAAAAACTAATAAAAATATACAACTAAAAGGAGTCTCTAACGCCGTTCGTTGATAACACATTTTCATATAAAGCGAAATTATGATTCTTTACTACAAAGTATGTAGTAAGTGTGTAGTACATACCTACTGCAAAAATGGAATACGATGGAAATTGTACACGGTCAACTTAACATCGCAATAAATAAATGGAAAGAATTTTTTTATATTTAAAACATAAAAACATTCTAAAAAAAATATATAGCAAATCATTAAATGATTGTTTGACCCAATTAATACCCTGCCCACATTAAAACGCGGACACAGCTGGGACTGTATCTATTGTCTAAGGCTGGGACTCAATGGTCATTTGAAGTGGAGTAGTACAACGCAAGTGTAAAATAATACGATAACCAAGTACCTAAAAGAATTAATACGTACCAAGTGGAAAGCAAATCCAATACGAGCTACGACCTCTAATATTAAATATATAGTTCGCGTAACAAGTGGACACACACATTATGGGCATATGATCACCGTCTAGACTCCAGAGGAGCCACCCTTCGTCTTCAAGATCAGTGCCAACCAGTGATGCCAACCGTACTATAATTATAGTACAATACTATAATTTTGATTTCACGGCGAAAAATGTGAAATACTATAATTTTACGCCAAATATACCAAAATACTATAATTTTAAAGGATTCAAGACGAAAAATGTTCCTGTACTATATATTTTTCAGAAATACTATAATTTTTACGCCTTTGTACTATAATCAGCATAGAAAAATATGGCAACACTGGTGCCAATTCATTGTCTAACCGCTACTTCACACTCCCTGCACCCACCCCCTTTCCACGTGGTCACCACTATTCCTCAACCCATAGTAACTGTCCACCTTCGTTCATAACAATTGATAACATATTAATCATATTAATCTTGTTATATAATATAATATAATTATCATGATTATATGAATAATTTAGCATCAACGTCTTATGAATAAAAAAATTTGAAAATAATTTACAAGGTACCGTTAATGTACAGTAATTCCAACATTATGAGTGGTTACTGTAAATGGTGATATAAGTAGGTATACTGCATTGGTAAAACGAACAGTATATGACGCGACCGTGCGCTCGCTAAATACTACGACGGTGCATCGTGACAGGACGAATGGTGAATGCATGCACAAGAGACAACACACTGAGTGATTTTGCAGATAATACCTACTAAATAATTTTATTATTAGATTATTCTTATTCATCATCATCAGCCTGAATCTATCCACTACTGGATGAAGGCCTCTTCAAGCTGCTTACACTTCTCTCGGTCATGTGCGTTGCGCTGCCACGTACTTCCGCAGAACTTATTTTAACCAACATAATACGGCAGGTGTGATATATTAAACAATCATTACATACGGTTAGGAATTAATTTATTTCTAAAACATCAGTGAATCACTTAAGAAAATTATATTTCGTCGTGTGGTATATTATGTTATACAAATATATTATATAGAACTTCAATATATGTCAGTCGATACGGTTTTGAAAAAAACAACTTGACTGTCCTGTACAGATGACATAGTACGTCTCGTCCTTCTCAGTTTACTTCAGCTGCCGAAGAAAGACGACCTACAACAATGTACTTGAGAAGGGTAATTTATTTAACGTTCATTAATTTATTTCGCCATTGTTCTCAGGGCTAACGAAGTATTGTCCTTAGCCCTTAGCGTGCTTTATAATAATGTAACTTTAAAATCGTATGTGATGTTGTTAATTGTCAAAAAAAAGTCTTCGGACTTATACACAATACACCTAGGGTTTAGGTCCCCTCGTGGATCTCTGCCTGAAGAAGGTTTCAATACAGAGAGAATCTCTTTATTTATCAACATCAACAAAGAAATAATGTTTTTAAGCAAAGCGGATAAATAATATGGTAGCACAATAATAATTCTAGGAGTGCTTCACTCGGATGAGCTTTTACACCGGCGATAAATAAAATAATTGCAAGACGTAAATGTTGCAACTAATTGGCTTTAATAGCAAAGGAAACTCCTCTGTGTAATGTGAAAACAACTTGATTCTGAGATACAAATTTCAAATGCCATTAGGAAACAACCTGTAAAACGCTTTTTATGATACCGGTAATAAAGCCTAACAAGAATCGTAGCTTTGTGATCATAGGATCTTTGTGAGCAATTTATACGCTAAGTACAAGGCAATTATTTATGTAATATAATATGATATTACCGTACATAAAAGCATTAAATAAAGGTTACACTGGGATAACTAATCAAAGAATAAATCCTAAAATTATATTATTTTAAAGGTAAATTGCCATTTTAATTCTTAAGTGAAGCATAGGGGTCATATTTAAATATCAAAGAAATTATGAGCACCAGTTGATTTTTCTGTCAGAAGTAACCTGCCATTGGTGATGCAATTTTGGAGAGCAAGGGCTGTATTTAACCAAATTGCTTCGGATATTGACATATTCCGTTTGTAAAGTAGAGACATTGTGTTAATTTTTTTATAACATGGTTCGTTCAGCTAACTGAGTAGGTACATAGGTATACTAAATCATTGTAGGTATTATTAAATTATATCATATGTAAGTATTGTCGTAAAGCATTAAATTTATACAATACACTACTGTACATTTTTTTAGTAGTAGTGTGTTGGTCTTAAACTTACTTTAGTAAATAAATAAAATATTTAAAACAATACCTACTCGTAGAATCGTTTTTAAGTATTCGCTAAACATTTTTGAGTTATTGATCTCGATTAGAAGACATTGTAAAAGCGATATGAGAATTGAAGCCAGTTGAAACAGGCCTTCCAAAAACTCGCGCGCATTCCAGGTGCATGTGACCTCGTTGAGCTGTCCACATGCACTCAAGGCGTACCACGGTGAGACACGCGTCATCTGGAGAAGCTCTTAGTGATACAGAATCGCATATGATTTGGTTTTATCATGGTTTATCCTGTTTCTTATAAGAGCGATAACATGCAGCGATATAATAAAATGGAGGTGTTGACAATTTGAAACACAAAAAATGAATAATAAAAATGTAAGATTATTTCTGTTACGAAAATAATTAACAATTATTATTTACTTACACTTTATCTATGAACCCATTTTAACTGGTCCGAATTGAGACGTTAGCGAGAGGTATTATGAACAATATTAATCACTATTTTGTAGCGCTTTTGACATTGACGATAAAATTTCCATTAAAAATCACTTTCCGAAACGATTTACGGCAATAACAAGCCTCTTTTTCAGCGTTAACATACAAATTTAGTAACGGCCCTTATATTTTTAGACGATTTAAAAGCAAAGCATAATGAATGAAGCGTCTATAACGCCCCAAAAATGTAATTAGCCCCCATTACTGAAGTAAAAACGCTATGACTATAAATTTCGCGTAAAAAGTGTATGAATATAATCCACATTGTCTTAATAACCTCTTTTTTCGTATTATATGATTTATAGTAATCGTGAAATGTTAAAATACTTTTTCAAAGAATTAGTTAAAATAGTATCGTAGTACGGAGTCGCAAGGAGGTCAAGGCTGTATTCTGTGAGGGCCAAATATCGTTTGTTTAACGCGTGCGTGCTACCTGTGCTCTTGTATGGCTGTGGAGGGCTATCACAGCTAATAGTAAAATATACTTATTGAAGATGACTCAATGCGTATAATGTACGCATTTCTTTCCGAGTTATTAAATGTCAGACATTATTCGTCCCTCTCTCAAACAAACAAATCATTCACCAGAAGATTTGAGAGATTCTGAGATGGTGAAGGAGTAAAGATCCATTTGACTACTGAACAAAATTGAGAATAGTTTTTCGAAACGTTGAAGACCACAAGCAAATATCATTCTATGTCACATCTGAATCATTTTGAGTAAAACGATTTTTAAAGTTTCAAACTCTGAATAGTTGTTACAATTAATCTTTCACTATAATTTTGAAACGACTTTTATAATTATTTAACATAAAAATATGATTAATAAATACTACCATTTATTTGAAATTGTACTCAACTGACAAAAATACAATACATATTACCCAATATTCATGCACATGAAATGATCTTTCCCTGACCACCTTTATTAGAAACACGAATTTATAGGACACAGATTTATTTTTCCGAAAATGTTTATAGACAGAAAAATACGTTAAAAAATTCTCCACAAGATGGCATTAACAGTTCATTTTATACAAAAAAATGGACTTAGAATGATATATTATGGTGTGGTCTTCGAATTTAATCGCATTTAACCACATTATTTGACAGTGTAAAGAATATGAATAACCTTGATTATTTTGTGATTACACCATCGTGATTATTTTAATCGTAGTAAATTAATAACACCTGACGCTGACGGCATAAACTTCACCCCCACGGCAAAACTGTACAACTTAGAGTACGCCGATGACGCCGTCCTATTTGACTACTCAACCGAAGACATTCAAAAGACAATTGTCAGCCTAGACAACAATTTGTCTCTTCGAAACCAACGTTTTGTGCAAAAGCAACTGTTCTGAATTTTGATAAGAGTTACATACACTTGATTTGCAAGGGCAAACCATCGAGAAGGTTTAATTTCGATAAAATCAAATGCCGCCTGTTCGACGTTTGCATTGACACGATGCTGCTTTACGATAGCGAGTCATGGTAATTTACGATGACGTAATCTACTATACTATAATATACTGAGGTTCTAGATCAGTGGTTCTTAACCCTTTCGAAGTCACTATGCACTTTTGATCATAAGAAAAAAATGCGGTGCACCAAAATCAAACGGTCATAAAACAAAGAAAAATATTCGAACTAACCGTTATTACAATATTAACAGCTTACAAAACAGTCAAAGAAAAGATATATACATACATGGAAAACTGTAACTAAAATTATCCATAACAAAATAGAATTTATTTGATGTGAAAATCAATTAATGTGATACCTGAGCTTGTCGGATTTTGCAGATTTCAGAAACATGAGGTCGAATATTTTATATATATTCTTAATTCTTCGTCTAAATTCGTAAGTCTTTCTCGTTTTTCAGTTTTTATATTAGTTAGAAAGATAAACGTCTCAAAGAAAAAAGTGATGAGGAACTGTTTTTCGGACCCTGCGATTATCTGTATTAGTGGCACCCAATTCGAGCAAGTCAGCAGCTACGTCTATCTCGGACAGCAGGTGCCTATAGACGGAAGCATGCACGATGAAATTGCTCGAAGAACAAAGCTTGGATGGAGTGCTTTCGGACGTCTGAATAGTATCTTCAAGAGTGACCTACCATTATGTCTTAAGCGTAGGGTGTTCAACCAATGTGTGCTACCCGTGCTCACGTATGGCTACGAGACGTGGACCCTCAACACGAGAGATGTCCAAAGGCTAAGAGTCACACAGCGAGGCATGGAGAGGTGTATGTTGGGCATCACGCGAAAGGACCGTAAGCGATGGTGCCCATAGAACACGTCGGGCGGGCGAAGTCGGCGTATAAAGTGTTTATTCATAACCATAATCACACGTCTCTTCCCGCGCATTACCCTTCACCTATGTAATAAGCGGCTCAAGCAGCACAAAATAATTATTTTTACAGCGTCTCTCATAACAAAGCAATAAAAATATTATATTATTTCGGGGCTTGTCATTAATATTTACGACGACATTATTCAACCAGCGAAATATAGGACACGGAACAATGACTTCTCTGTAATTAAATAATTGCTTTTCGCCCGTCGATCGACGACGCTTCGCGCAGCGTGATTTTGGTAGCCGTGTTCAATGAATGGACTTCTTTGTATTTCCATTAAATCGTATCGCCGAGAAGCGACAAACAGTGACTCATACGGCAGGCGGGGCGCAAGGCATCGTCAAGTCCAGTGTGCGCTGGCGTATTTGATTACGTTGTATTTTCGATGATTTACGCGCCACTTGTAGAAATTTTGCGCGAGCGCCGCACTCGCTGCGTCAATGGGCTTTATGCGCACTGGTTAAGAACCACTGTTCTAGATTCTAGATACTGGATATGCGGTGGTATGAATTTAGAAGTAACGAGGAAATAATAATTCGGAATGTTTACTTTCATCGTAAAAAAATATAATGCACATTTTTATTTTTCCAATTAATTTATCAAAAATAACCATTAATGTACAATGTACATGTTACTGTTGTAGTATCTCTTAATAATATGTTTTATTCATTCTGTTTAAATGATTAATCCAAAATAAAGACAGCATTTACTTTTTGCTGCATTTTTAAATTGAAATGTTAAAGTATTAAGTACTTACATAAAAATTGTCTGTCTTATTTAAACAGATTCCGTGGGCTGTCCGCCATTATGGTAAAATGTAGTCAGAGACACGTCATTCGGAACGGAAAAAAATCTTGCCAGTTTAAAGCAACATTCCTGCAAAACAGAGAAAAGAATTTTCCGGGTTGATTTAAAATTTTCTAAATAAAACAATGAGATTTTTTCTCGAGAACCATGTACAAAGTAACATGTTTTTTCCTCATCCATTATGTATTTCTTTTGCCGCAAACAACACGGCACTCCGTATCCCAGTTTCCATAAATCCTATAAACGAATGAATAATTTGCAGCCTAAGCATAGACACGGGAAAAAAGTCTTTACAAGAGACCCAATGATATTAAAAATACATTGTAAGACTTTAAGCGGGATAGAAATCGCAATGTTAAACAACAGTACATGTAAAGTAAAGCGGATCACAGATATTAGATCGCATCGAACATTTTTTGTTTGTTTTAGTAAAGTCTGTATTACTTAACTCTACGACTTAACAATTATTTTATTCTATCTATATTTATATAGATTTAATTAATAAGGAATGGAAATTATCATGTGAAGCTCGACGGTGACGTATAACACAAATAAAGACATTGTTGAAGAAAACCTTTTTATTATTCTGTCTATTTACCTGTGTATCAATATTCTCGTGGATAAAATTGCAAGGACCGCACTAAGACAATAACGCTATGCGATTGCGTCACAGCCATACAAAATGATCCAAATAAAAGAATTAGTTGAAAAATCACGTAAAATACATATAAAAGTAAGAAAAGGTTAATTACCATATTTGATCCTAAGTCAAGTATTATTTTTTAAAGTAAAAATTGTAGTTTTTACTAAAATGGACGTTAGTTTCTTCCTCAAGCAATTAGATCCAGTGTTGCCAATAGGCATTGATAATAACATGCCGGACGGGGTAAGAAAACAAGCTATTTGGCAGGAAAAAACGCTAGATTTTGAGAAAATAAAATTGTAATAAGTACCTGCATGTTTTTGCCGATCGAAAAAAATGCAAAATTTAAAAAAAGATGGGTAGCTATAGGTACGTGTAAAAATCAAAGTACATTTTTCCAGAAACTCGTTTCAAAATATACAAGCAATAATTAATTAATCTAACAACCTACGATAAATAATAATTAGGTAATACCAGAGAGTGGAATCCCCGATAATCGTCAATCCGATGCCACTTGCCTAAGCACACATTCGATTATAACATTTGATACCATTATATCACTATAACGCCCAGAATCCTCCCATTATTTCATTATGTTGTTTTATTTTCTGAATAATTATTTTCAGCACATTTAAAACTGTTTAAGGCATAAAAAATGCCAATAAAAGCGCCATAAGCTACATGCATTTTTGCAAGCTAGATGAGTAGATGCCTATCAAAAAATGCTAGATATGGCAAGAAAAACTCTAAGTTGGCAACACTGATTAGATCCATGGTTTGGGTCCAAACATACCATTGAAACAGCGTGTGAAATTTTCCTGACCCGGAATTCTAACCCGATTTATAATTCGATACGCTACCATTCGGTCCTCAGCAAGTTAGCCCAAGAAATCGTCAATATATATCACGGTTTTTAAGAAAACATCTAATTATGTATAAACATCTATCTATTTTAATATTATATTGGCTATATCAGAAAAGTTATAGTGAACTAGTGAACTTATGTTGCAAAAACAAAATATTTCCTAAAACCCGAATACGATCACGTGCGGGATTGTGAATACATGCCATATCAAACTTTATAGGTACCTACCTATATCGTATATAGCAAAATAAAGTACAGGGATAAAATTGCTTAAGTGATGTTGCAGTCCAATCTTCACGTGCGACTAACATTACGTGCCTGCTTTAAAAGAGATCACGATACCTCGATTAAAATGGACTTAGGCTGTATATCCCCTAAAATTAAATAGATATCAAAGTCCAATATCGATAAGGCATACAAAATTCCCCTTTTTAATTATACTAACAACTGACTAGAGAATAATGATATCGGTGAGTAAGAAAAATGCATTATACATCCAAGCCTCCAATATTTCCGTATAATCAATATCGACAATAGCCAATGCAGTGCCATGGGAATAATAACAAGAATATTTATTATACGAGCCATATAAAAAAATAGGGAATCATATAAATTTATTATTGAATTTATACAGCACTTAAAAGTTTTAGCTAAAAAAAACACCAATGACTATCGAGTACCTGACTGTTAGCAAACCGCATTTCTCATAAAAATAATGAGTGGAAGCCATGTTTCAATTATTACGTTTTTGCGACATTGCAAAAAGCTCCAAGCGAAAGGTTAGTTAGTGTACATGGGAAGATGAAACATTACTCACCAGTTAGACAAATTTTCATGAACATCATAATATGAATTTGTAGCGTTATAATAATACGATATTTTATTGCATCCTTCTCAAATTTGATCTATACGGACCTAATTATCTACTATATACCTATTAGATTATTAGTTATCTACTAAATATTAGAATATGCGGTTAGAGATTTTCTCGACCCGTTTTAACACGGTAATGGGATAGAACATCACTAATAATATCAATGACTTGATCAAAGATTTTAAAACCTGAGTTACATTTCCACTGTTTTTTTAATAGCTACCTAGATTGGTTGATAAAATGTATCAGTAGGTAACTAACTACCTAAGTTTTCTACGAGCAGGTATGTGACTAAATTAACAATACTTGACATATATGACTGAGTTAATTCATACCTATCGTTTTTCTTCCAGACACCGACAGTATTAATCCGTAGATTTAAAAGAAGTTACATTCAGTTAATATGTTTCCAAGAACTACTGTACACTAACTGTAAACGTACTGTAAACTAACTGTATGTATAAAATTCACATCCATATGCATGGCACTTTATGCTTCAAGATGGAGCATAGTAATTATGGACGTTTCCATGAGCTGTATCCGAATCTGCAATCCACTGGACAAAAAACGAGCTTTTTAGCATCTACAGTAAAATTTATTTTATTATAATTCACCACTTCAAAAAATCTTTCCGCGCCTGTTTATGCCACGTTATGCACCATCTATTGAGATAGCTATAAATCAGTCTGAACTTTTAATATTAAAAACGTTGTAGGTACAATGGTGTTTTGACAAATATGCATACAAAGTGTAATGCAACCCCAATATAAGTGCTATCAGATATGTTATAAATAATGAAAAAGAAAGTAACTGCACTGCCAAGGGTCGTAACCACGATCTTTGGAATAGATGGGGGCGAGAGACCCCTCTTAAAGTATCTAAATTCTATAACCCCCAACAAAAAGGGGAGCTTTTGAATTTTGATACCTACTGAAGATTACAACTCAGTTGGAGCGAGATTTCAAAGATCATGCCTACCAACAGCAGTTAATACGGCAGTAGAATATCAGTATAATATTTATACTTGTTTTTGTAAGCAGGGAAACAGCGAGGTGAAATTAAGAGAATAATAATTATCAGTAGATGGGTTAGTAACGACACACTTGCGAATTGTACAAATGAGGGTATAAAAGAAAGACTCTTTAGAAATCCTTACGCTGTTCCAAACATACGCTTTTGTAATTTATAGTGAATCAAAGCATTAGTAATTACGTTCCGTATAAGTAATAGCATATAAAAGATTTTTCTACCGCGAATTACCTACTTATAGTTTGTTTCTATAGAAAATACATTTCACTGAAAATACCTGACATTAAGTTATAAAGCTAGATATAATATATCACATTCGTTTTTAATGGTCAAAAGCGCTGCAAATCGACACAGATGGCGGCGCATCAACGAAGGTCCATATTATTTGAGTATATGTATCCAACAGGAACCAAGCAAGCATTGTCACAGTTTGCTACAAATTTAAGCACCGTGTGTCTTCCTAAGCGTAGCGTATTAATCAGAGATGTGGAAAATATCTTGACATACATTTAAGAAGTATCGGTCAATAACCATTCTCTCGACCGTTGTTATATATGATACATAATATAGTACCTAATTCAAACTAAATTACACCCTACCTTACTTTACTACTGGTGTACAGTAAACATTTATACAGTTCTACCACAGTAAATAAACACAATTGTTTAAAATAATGACATAAATATTCGAAAGGTACTTACCTGCATATTATAACCAATTAAAATAATTATGCAGATAATCAGTTAGGTAAGTTACAAACCGAAGTGGTAGAAGTCATAAAATGCTGAAATGGAAATGTGCAGGATATATCACTAAATGAAGGCACCATCAGTAGCTTATCAGACAGGTGTACCTAAGGGCTTCTAAAGGGTCAAATAACCGCTAAATTGGTGAGATATTCAGGTTTAGCAGAATGACGTGCGAAGAACAACGAAGATTATAAAGAAATTAAGAGGCTTGCATCTTTTGGTATGAAACGTGTGACGAAGAATACAAAATAGAATAAAATACACTATAGTAGGTACATATAGTACAGTATATGTATACCTATATGGTTGCGCTTTTTTATAGTGGACTGTAATTGAATTTAATGGAATGATTGTGACGGGGGATGTGGATGCTGTGGGGAGGTTATGCTAGGACGCCAGGCACTGATCTTTTATGCTGTTGATGATCTTGCTCTATGGTCTAGTTGCACTTTTACTTTCGCGGTATTGTTTGTTGAGTTACCCGGTGCGCGGCGCGGTACTTGATGTACAGAAATAGTTTGGGAAGAAAGTTGGTTCAGAAAGTGTTTATAAGCGCACGGTTGATGAATGACAGAAGTTTTCATATCAATAATCAATCGACTACTGACTCGTAACTGCGTTGCGCCTGGTCTTGCGACAATAATGATTATTTGAGGTAGGAGGGAAATATGGGGATGAGGACCACCATAATTGGCCCAACCACTATGGATTGCATCAGAATTGACAGTTAGCAATAATAAAGTGCTTTATTGGGGGGATAGCATACTTATAGCAAGTTTTATAACTATTATATAATAATATGTGATCTTAGTTTAATTAATAATAAGCTTGTACAACCTAATGATAAAAAATACAAAACTTTACAAGACTTTCCATTACATGGAAAATTTCTTTACTTACGAAAAATGGCATATTAATTTACAAAGAACCAATTAGTTATTTAAGTATATAACGTATAAACCAGCAGTTTCTCAAACTCGGAAGCGTACAAATTCAAAGGGGTCGCGAAAAGTTTAACCTGTATTCCTTTATTGCTACGTGTAAAAATACATTTTTCGCACGAACTAGAGGGGCCGCCAAGATTGTTTTTAAATATGGGGCATAGTAACATAAAGCTGGAAACCACTGGTATTAAACAACAACAAACGTTATTAAATTATCAGTTGAATTTATACCAAATTATGCGGGGAAGTTCTACATGGCTTTTGAGAATGTCGAAAGGCAAAAACTGGGTCGCTTAAACTGTTTCCTATCGAAAAGTGCAAAACAACATGAATTGAGTATTATAATTAGTATTATTTTACCAATAAGACGAATAAAAGAAATAATTAAATTTTTACTAAAAAAGAACGATTTCTACAATTTATTCTAGGATTTACAAGTAATCTTTCAGCCCGAAGTTCGTGAGGATAAACGAATATTTCAACCCTCTTTTAATTCTCGATATAAGCCATTAATATAGACGATGTTGAAAAAGTTCCACGCTAAGCTTTCCCTAAAGTTGCAAGTCATAGGGGAGATATTGGACGGTTGGATTATTTATTTATTCGCTTATCGATTTTTAAATGAAATTAAAGCTCGCCCATTATGTAGAAACACATTTCATGTATTTTTTTAGACAACAAAACTGTTCACAATACAAAATGAAAAGTTAATTCAAAACATACAATGAATGCTTACAATTGCTCGAATGTAAGTTACGGACAGTGAAAGTATTATACATTGCTATAGCAAAAGTTAAACAATTAAACGAAGGCAAAACAAAATACCTACATTATGTACTGTGACTTTGCTTAATATGACAATAGCAGCATTATCGCGGGTGGCGATGCATTTCTTATTATAAAGTTATTTGTTTATCTTGGCACGTTTACCTTTGTCACAAATACATACTAATAACGCAAACGATTAAATAAATTAGCCGAATTAACCTCGCCAACAGTTCTTAAATAATATAAGTATACATATATATTATTCTTTTTCACACTACAACAGGCGTGAGGCCAAAATAACGTTAGTGTAGCTTTGAGAAAATCGCAAATATATCGTGACGTCACCGAGATCGAGCCCGGAGCCCCCGAATAAAAAGTTTTAATATAAAAAATGAAAGTTTAAAAAAAAAGGTTTTTTACTTTTTGTTATTTAACAAATAACTTAATTTCTAAGAAACCACCATTAGTACAGAGAATACTTTACAATCAATCCTCATTAAGCTTATGTAAAATACCTTTCCAGTTTGAAAGTTAATTAATAAAGTAACAGACGGGCAATTGCGATTTCCTTTTCACATTGTTCTTTTTAGTAAAATAATTTAAAATCGATAAAAACAAAAAGAATTTTATTGTAAGTATATTAATTATTATTTGAGTTCAAAGTTTTAAAATATCATCTTTGACAGGTTAAAACGGATGATATAAAAATTAAAAGGCAGTAAAATGAACACTTATTACCAGGTATTATTTAGTAGAATGAATGACCTTGGTCAAAAAGTTATAAACAAAATTAATCTCGTCCCTTGAGATACTAATTTTCGTCAAAGACACCGAATTTATTCGATGAGCAATAAAGGCAGGTCTTATGTATTCAAACAAATTTAAAACATCATTATACGAGTAGTATGTATAATTTCAAGCGCAACTTTCAAAGTTTTGAAAACTTTTTAAAGCCCGAAAAACAAAGTTTAATCGTATTTCATGGAGCCATGTCTTAGTACCTGCATAAATAAATATAAATATTTATTTAATTTCATTTTTTAGTGAAGTTTCCAACTTTACACGTTCCTATGCGTATTTCATTTCATTTTTTTTTCAAGTTTATAACTATATTTACTTTACCAATTTCAATTCAAATTTTAGAAAGCGAAAGAAATGAGGTTCGAAAAAAAATAAGAATTCTCAGAAATTTTGAAAACATTCGTTCGTTAGTATTATGAAAAATAATACAAGATTTATTGTATTTCAATGATGGTTTAATTGAAAATTGCGTTAAATGCTATATTGGAGAAAAAAGCAAAACATGGCACTGACAATTAACAATTATTTTCAGAATTTATTAACGTGTTTTCAATTTTAGATTTCAATATAAAATCGCTTTTACGAGCTGAAAGAGGCGAAAAAACATTTTAATTTAGGAAAATGTGCAGATAGAATAAATGATATACATTATTAATAACTGTATAATCGTATACTCGTAAGTCTGTCTATTAAATCTGTTCTAAATTATACAAAACAATTACGGCGATCTGTGTTATTTTTTTTATTATTATTTACATTTATTTATTTACTAACATCATTAGTAAATATTATAAAAACTCAAACGTTACATATCGGTACCTACTTTTACTTGATAAAGCTTAGTCTTTAGTATGTCAGCGGAAAATGTGAGTGAAAATATTTTTACATGTGGTTAATTTCAAGTAACAAATTATATAATATATTTATAAATTTTATAAAGTATACCTATTGTTTTTTGAGGTACGATGAAGTACCAAACCACCAGTACAGTTACCCTACAACCTAATAATTATAATATAGCTATCTTCTTCCTTAGTATTCAAATTACATGTTAGTAATTATTCGTTTTGTAGCAATCGCACATGCCTGACGAGGCCATTATATCCATGTAACTGCATCAAGTAAGTAACTAGCACGCCTATTTTTTTTTTTAATTAAAGTGACATAAGTAAACGAAATGTAAATTTTCGTGATTAAATTATTTTATTTTAGAGTAATAAAGAGTAGTCAACATTATAAGTGGCGTATTCGTTCACTTTGTGATACGTAACCCAATAAATAAGTGTTAGCTAATTTTCGTATTTTGGCCGATATCTAGGTTATCTTTATTCGTTCGATAGAATCGTTGTTATTATTATGAGAATATTATTAATGGTTAACACACGAAAGCGATACGACACGCGTATTCGTTTATTTAAATAAATACATTGCACCATCTACGAGATCGACAGTCAAGTATAAAATAAGCTTTAATGAGATTTCTGAGAATACTAATAATAAATGATACAATAATTTGTTGGTATATTTTTTTTAGAGATTTAGATGACAAAATATTCATCTTAACATTTTTTGGCAGAGACCATTTTTACAAGATGGCGACCATAAATTTAAAATTCAGTTCCCCACTTGGCAAAATTTTATTTGTTAGGTTAAAATGTATATGTCTACGATACTTCATTTTATGTCGCCATCAGAAGGAAGCATTAACGAGAAAGAATCAAACGCTATAATTTTCAAATATAATTGGATGAAACCATTTATTCATTATCGAAATGTACGTTTCGTGTGACATATCTAGTTGTTTCCAAAAATTAGCTATTCTATTAGTAAGATATTTTTCAAGATGGCGGCCGAGATACTAAAAACTTGCGATCATATTATTCCACATGTTCCACACACTAAAACACACCAGTATCAGAGGCCCGTCCGGATGCCAACCCAAAATTACCACCAGACCACAAATACAGTATATTTTATTTATATATAAAATTAAAATAGTTAAAAATCATTTCTTCTCATCAAAATATTTATATTACTTATAACAAAAAATATATTGTCATTTTTAATTACAATGTTTAAACGTAAATTACGCCTAGTAAGATGTATAGTACACACTGTATATTAAATTAATACATTCACCGCTGACCAGTTAATTACCACATTTAAATATCATGATAATTATAGCTAATGGCCAACTACTGCAAACGAACCAGTCGCGTTGTTAGCACTATATGAGTTAATTTATTAGAATAATTCCCCATTAAATATTATGGTACTGTTCGGTTAAAGCGGAAAACGCATTTTGAAAATAGGCGATAAACTGGATTATTTGTTAGTTTGGGTTAGTTTAGGTTAGGTTAGGTTGGGTTATGTTAGGTTAGGTTTGGTTAGGTTAACCTAACAAATAATCCAGTTTATTGGCTATTTTCAAAATGCGTTTTCCGCTGTATCCGCTTTAACCGAACAGTACCAATATTATATATGGCTTTCATGACTACAATTTTGCGAAAAAAAATTCATCCGTTATGATAGGACACTAAATCACTATTGAGACTTAGAGATAATGCTTTTCAATATTTTTGTATTCAACTATGGCATATGACCTTAGTCCTAGATATGAGACCCTAAACTCATAAATAGGATTATTTTTTTATGTATCCATGTCTCAGTACATTAATTTTTTTTTACTCTAACATAAGATTTAGTAAATTTAGTTTATTAAATTGATGATAAAATGTAGGTAAATTTTGTGTATTTTGCCGCCCTTTAAAGCATACCTCCTGAGTGCTGCACACCCCCAACACCCCAACAGCGCACAATCCACATATTTATATTTTATGAGAGTTTCCCAAAATGTACGACTCCGTTAAAATAAGGTGGATTAAAGTGGATACAGCATGTATGTGTACTTTACGTAGCTTATAGTGAGCTTAATAAGACTAATAAGCAATAAATTACATGACAAACGACTTAGGAGAATTAGTTATGTGGCTGTGCCTAGTCCGGCGAAGTCGTGTACAAAAGCTTCCAGGGTGAAAGTTGTTATATATTTACAGTAAGCACGCAGTGGCATCTTCTACCCTACAACAGGGATAAGGAACTAGATACCTAAGATTTAAAAACTGCGTTATAAAACATTTTTATATAAGATAGATGAATAACATTGTACGCTCATTAGAGGATTATGAGCAAAATGTTCGTTTAACCCACTAAGTATAAGACAGTAGATATATTATAGTCCTTGCTCTGGATGCAACATACAAAAAATATGAGAATTTCGTATCACTCAGGATTCAGGGTGGCTGGCAAACACTACCATTTGTCAATCACGGAAACATTAAAATAAATTACTGCAAACTAATGTTATTAATTTATTATGTGCGCGCTTGTAAATACTTCACAATTAATTGCAAACATTTTTATACCAATTGCTTGAAGATATTTTTCTTGCTTTTATTTCTACCAGATGTCACCATTACTACACCTGACAAGTGGGCGTACACCGTGGTATACTGAACCTCAAATACCCTTTAAGATATCAAAACATACACAATTTTGAAAACACTTTTGAGAAAATATATTATAACCAATAGAAAAAATCTTTTTGAAAAAGAAAACACCCCACAGGAATTGAACCTGCAAATTTCGAGTATCGCGCCCACGCACATTGACCACAATGCTAAAGGAGTCATACTTAATTACGATAAATTATAACAAATGTCTTTTAATACTCACTGAAGCGCTTTCTAAATTGAGCTACATTTTTTATTCACAAGATTTAAGAATGTAGCATTTTTATAATCTTGTGAATTAATTGTTGAATAAAAAAAATAGTTATCTAATTAAATATCTCAATTTGTTAATTAGATTGCACTAGGACTAGAGTGTACTTATTTAATATTCTGGTAAAAGATGGAACTAAATATTTACGAATCCAAAATACTAAAAAGTCCAAAGTGTCGTTTTGTTTTTAATCAACAAGGCCTTCGTACAAATTGCAGTATGTATCAAATAATAAAACACTCTTCTCACAATCGGATTCCACGTATTGTATTAATCACAGAACCGTCTTGCCGATTAAAAAAATGCACAACTGCGTAACGCTGGGGTACGTTACATTAGGGCGGCTACTATCCTGAACATTGCATATTTAGGTATGGTAGCCTGCAATATATAATATTAATACAGATATCGTCGTCAATCTGACAAAGAGACGTAAATCGAAAAACAGAGTTTTGAGTTAGAGGCAAAATAAGATATTTTACACTTTATTTTTTGATTAAAATGTCATTTTTAGGGTATTTTATGAATTTATTGATAAAAAATTTAAGCAGTATAATACTATAAGGTGTAAGTTACTACATATACTTATATAATTATTTGAGGAAAAAAAATTTTTTAGCATGATTTTTTTTCAATTAAAACAGCAAACAAATAATATACGCCTTTTTGTCAGCAAGTCACTGGATTGTATCATTTACTTTACGCCATCATTAGGAATTAAAATACTTATGTTTTTTTCATGATTTCTATCATGATAAAGTTATTCATTAGACATTTTCCGATGAATGAAAATATTTTATTAATAAATATAAAAAAAGACATCTGTTTTAATATGGAAAATATTTAATTACACAAAAAAATACAATGTTATAGACAGGTCCATAATATTATTTAAAATATCTTAAAGTAACACATAAAGTAAAGTAATACAAGTGTAAATGATTTCCGTAATAATTAATAAATCGAATACGTGAATCCAAAATTGTAATTATTGACTTATAACCGTTGCATGTATGCGTGCGTATTAACTGGAAGTGAAAATAAAAATGATAGTTAACAAAGTTGAGCTAAGATAAATAATTAAGTTAAGATAAAGTTAGTCAACAATTTAAATAAAATTGATATAAAAAAGTAATATACCTACATATTTTGCAATATAGCAAACTGTGCTCTGGGTATTATGTAAAATAATTAACATGATTTCATGAAAACAGCTTTGAAATATTAATACTAGGAAACTGGGTTAATTTTAATAACAACTCAAACATTAAAATGAGTGTAATTAAAAATTATCTTTGTACTTGGCTAATTATTGGTTAAATTGTATTTTTAAAAAAATTGTACTTTAAACATTACCAATGTGAAATCAGTGTGCAACGATTCACTTAATTAAATAATATTACATATATATCCATAAGTTTCAGACGTCTGCAACAGTAGGAGGTGAAATGGAACTGCGATTGATGTTGTGGAGTAAACTACGAGGGGAAGAAGTTTGAAGATTACCCTGCCAGACAGACAGCGGTAAGTATATAGGTACTAGGGGTGACATATTAAAGTAACGATGTTAACCGATACGTTCTCTTCGATATAATCGTTATTGAAGATATCACTAATACTTTCAATATTATTAACTTGGTAACTGGACTTCCTTAAAGTCCTCGACTTTTTAGTGGATATCTACGATTAGACAATTTATGGAAAATGGAATGGTTCAAACTATTTAAGTAAATAATCGTTACACCTAAACGGAAATTCTGTAGAATACACAAGTCAAAAAGTTTGTACAAATTATCTGGACAGTTGAAATTAAGCAAATTATCTGAGCATGTAAATACAACTATTAGGTTATCTGTTTGCTAGTATGTTTATACGAG
Source organism: Rhyacophila brunnea (assembly GCF_057557595.1). NCBI lineage: Eukaryota > Metazoa > Arthropoda > Insecta > Trichoptera > Rhyacophilidae > Rhyacophila > Rhyacophila brunnea. Next base: position 30,819,477 of record NW_028233350.1, read on the forward strand.
TACCGTTTATAGGTACCCAGAAAAACTCCCGATTCTCAGTTTTGTATTTTTGAGCAATTCAGTGATAAGATATTTTAAGATATAATTAAGATAAAGTCTGATTAAAGTTTCCAATGGAGTCATTCCGTTTCCAAATATGGAAAAATAGAGAGGTTATCATAAACAATCGATATGCCTATTATCCTGAGAGTAGGCGTTCTAAGCTAACGTTAAGTGGGTAGTTTTTTTTCCGACCATGTCCGATCTTAATAGGATCATATGGGCCTCCACAGAGTAGAGGTTTGTATTAACAGATTTTTGTTTTTTACGAGAAATGGATGTCAGCTACTTGCTCAACCTATTAGGTCCATACCCTGACTCACACACAAATTGAAAAACAATGTGTACTTGCCAGACCCAAGACTCGTACCTGGGAGCCACGGCGTTATAGTCCAACGCTTAAGCCGCGCGGCCACCGTGGAAGTGGGTAGATATGCGAAAACTACGAACCACATAAATTGTATAGGTGGCCCGAACTATTACACCGTTTTAAACACCAAATAAAAGATGGCGCTGATTCACAAAAATAGCTGCCCATTGAATTGTATCTTGAGTCTTAAGACACTCGTATCTACGGTCGCTGCCCAATAACTACAAATTATTTAACACAAGGCAGCGTATCTGACAATAGCCATTTTCAGATGAAAACTACAAACAAAATTACCAGTATTAAACAATATGCGCATAACGATATTTAATTCCGGACAGAAGTTTATATTTCGGCATCAACATAGCATGCGGAAGTACGCAACATATTTAGGTCAGTATATTTAAAATTTAAAAAATAGCCTGAGGGTGATTCGAATCTCTTGGCCAGCATCGAAACTTAACAGACGATACCGCATCCCTAACCGCGGTACAGTAGCTACGAGAGACGAGAGAAGCCTATCAGCCGACTGCGAGGGATGTCAAAAGTAAAAAGGCTGTCATGATCCGAAGGGGAAGATATAAAATTGTATGGATTTTTTTCATATTCCTTCTTATATGCCGAACGTATCGAGTGCGGCGATGAGGAGAATTGAATGAACTCAACATAGTTTGAATGGATATTTCAAAAATGAGAGAATCTATATTTACTCTTGAACGTATTCTAAGAAGTCTCAAATTACTCTAGCAGTAGGTACCTACTTAATTCAATTGGAAATAAAAAATCCAATAATGGTGTAAGTATTTTGTATTCTGTGTGTTACATTATTTTATAAATTTATTCCCATTTCAACCGCATTGTGTTGCCTCTCATCTCTATTGTAAGGGTGTAATATCAAATACATTCAATATTGCATCGAATTATATTGACTTATGTATCGGGCTACAGATCTATTTTTAGAAAAACAATAATATACCTAACAATAGAATTATTTATATATTATAAAAAAAAGCTTGTGTAACTGCAGTGATTTTATTATACAGATGCAATACTTTTATGCATATCATTTTATCTTTATCTATAATACCTATATAGGATTGCCATCAAAAAATAATTTAAGCCAATATACACTGTAGTCTTAAAATATAAACAACGAAAGTGGTCTTATTGAGGGTCATTTTTTAACTAATTGCATCATTAAGATTCACAAATTTATAATATAAAAATGCGAAACAGTCAGCATACACAAAGTCTTTGAAGCCAAATTTGGTTTATCACTTAATGACATACCGCCCATAAAATGCCAGAAATACAAAGTTGTAGCTCTGTCGGACACTATCAAAATCTATTGAAAATGGATCGCGTACTATTGCTAAACTTGTCTCAATATTACGGAAGTCACCAAATCTTTGTGAAAAATCGTCATTCAGAGCATTAATAATTTTACCATATTCTTCAAATTTATATTCTGGTATATTCAGCAACTTCAAAGTTGGAAAGTGGTCCACGCTGTTATTTGATATTTGTTGAAGGAATAACTTGAGTTTTAATTGAAACCCATTCAAACTTTTTACCATATCATGGGGATATATTTTTTTCCTTGCAACGCGGAGTTAAAAGTATTTAAATGTGTCACGATGTTCAACGTAGAAAATAGTGGTTACATAGTGTGAGACGAGACGCAAGGAAGACGTACTGAGATAATACATTTACGAAACAACAAATTCTTCAAATTTTAATCTATTGTCAATATTTTTTTAAAAATTATAAAAAAGTTATTCGTAATCAGAAGTACAATTAATGATGGCGGGCCGCAAGAAAATACCCGGCGGGCCGCAGTTTGCCCACCCCTGATATAGACGTAACTATATTGAAAATAACATAGGTATTGTTGTTTAATTATTACACTTGTTTAATTGTATCGTGCTTACCATATTTCACCACACTCTAGAATCGTACTTTCTTACAGCCACGCCCGAAAGGTAACCCACTTTCTTTAAGTTTATGTTTCCTGTTGTCATATTTTTAAGACCTTTTTATTTAGAAGAACGTTTGTGAACACAAGTATAGAGTAGGTACCTTACTGCCCGCAAACAATGAGTATCATAATATTCGGAATACATAGCAAACCGTTATACAGAAAGATACATAATATGTATATGTACCTATTACATACAGTGTTCATGTTTTTTTTTTAATTAAAAACTGTTTAAATTGTCTTAAACATTAAATTTAATGTCCCTGAATAGGTTCATGGAAAGTGGACAAAAAGTTGTTAAAACGAAGAGTAAATACCTACTTAATTACATCTTTTTATGTGTGTATCTACGTTTATATCTAAAAACCAACAATCTTACGTACTTGCAAGTATGTAAAAAAAAAATGCCGTGTTAGCAAACAGATTAATGAAAATTAACAAAAATTGTTTATCTAAGTTTTTTTAACTTGATTAGACAAGATTACAACCACCCTTCTCTAGAATGACGTCATGCACTGTGATGCAGAATACCATTTTATTTTTAAAATCATCAGAATAATAAAATTGGGACCCGGACCAAATCAACACGAAGGGTGGGCGAGGGATGATAAATCAGCATTATATACACATTAATACTATGCGGAAGTAATCTATTGTGAAATTTCAAGTTGTTTAGTTTTAGAGGCGGAGTGACTAAACGACACAGCAAGGGTTGATCCATAACATAAGCCACTCTTTGCCATAAAATGTTCCTCCAACTAGTGGTGACGCACATATTTTCAAACAACCGGTTCGCGACTGAATTAAGACTGTAATTAGTGGCGCCCTTATTAGGTACCTACATCCCACGGTTGATTATTTAATAGAACGCTGGTTCGAATCCGGTCTAATTTTACCTAAGCCTTGACTTTAAGTTTAAAAAAAATGTGGGCAATATCCGGACAACCTTAATGCCATTAAGTATTATATTTTTATAATATTATACAACTTAGGCTAATAACTAAATTACAACAAATTATTTTCTAATTAGAGATCTAACTTATAACTAAAACTTCAATAAAGATGCATTTTAACATTAAAAACTTATTCTATAGGTATATCTAATTTTGCAGCCTACGTTTATTATATTAACATATGACAGCCAGGATCTAGGTCCGGACATTATCTCTCAAGGAAAGGAAAATACGCGTAAATTCAGACCACACCAACCTATTTATTGTCAACAAGAAGGTTGAAAACTCACTTATAACATTTATATTTAATAATATTTAATAACATTTCAATAACAATTTAATAACATTTATATTTAATTATATTTAGTAATAAATCTATCATTTAAAATCTTAATTCATGGCGGTAAATTTGACTGCATTTGAAAAGAGAACCTTAAATGAAAACATGATTTTTTATTCTACTTATGTTTTAATTACCGGTTCGCAGTTTTTCCGTAACATCTGAATATCATCCCCGTGCCGGGCTCCAACCATAAGAAAACTTTAAACTCTGGTTAAAACATTTATGTGTATATAATGAACTTTGGAATATGCATTTTCGTGGGTAATATTTCAACACCATAATGTGCCACAGGGGAAGGAAAAACAACACTTTTTTTATATTTCTTTTTATGGTGCTAGACGGAAAAACGATGGTTATCTATGACAAATGAAGGCATTAATAACATTATTAATTTTCGTATACCTATACATAAACTATTTACGAAGTTCAATTCGACCGTTTCGTTTTAATGATTTTTTTTTAAACTTACAAGTTAATTTTACGGGCATTGAACTTAAATTGGATTTGTAAAATGACTTTTAAATATTCACAAAAATCAAATATTATTTTCAACTTCTACATTTGTATTATCGTATGTAGTGGGGTGGTTTAACGAAGGTGTTTGTACCTATATACAGAGACAAGTGGAGAGCAGTGGAGGGAATTTGCGGAAAACAAAGAGGGGAATGGAAACGTCTAGTGGAGGCGACCAAGACCCACATAGAGCTGAAGTTATCTCATAGAGTAGTTAACGTGAATCATTATAAATCAGTGAATATTACAAGGCTTTAGAATTTAAATAGGCATCCTTTAAGGTTTAAGACGTAAAAAGATTCCATAGGTACCTATTAGGCTAATATTTTACCTTCTTAAGAAGAATATTTTTTGATTGGAAATTAACGTACTTATTTAAATAATATCGTGATTATTTTACATTCTACAAAAATAATTTAATTTGCCAACGACATTGGACAATTCTGTCTGAATATGTAGAAATGTTTTATTATAAATATATACAGAACCATCTGTCAAAGGTTTAAAAAAAACAATATCACCATCACTCTTTAGCTATTGAACCTACCTATCGCATTATTGCGCGATGAATATCAGTTTTTTTTTGTATGAACCATGCCTCAGAAACTTCAGCCCCATCCTGTTGGAACCACATGTTTTCAATATCGAAATATTCCCAACTCCAATTCAGTTATCTATTCTGTATCGCTTATAGCGAACGACATTGATCGTAACGGTCGCTCTTTCATCTTAGAGCCGTTTCAGACGGGACATAAGTGTCGCACTCGTATATAATATAGGAGACTTTTGTATTAAAAAAAAGTATTATATTTATGAACGCCCCAGAGCTAATGACTCAACGCATAATTTCGCGTTATAAATTTGGACATAAAACTGGCTGCGGTAATAAAAACAAGTGTATCGGCGGCTTGAGAATGTAGCGGCCGACGGAAAAGTGTACCGGACACGCGATGACTCATTAGCTCGAGGCGTTCATAAATATAATACAAAGGCCTCCTTATAATGTACGAGCGCGACACCGGTGTCCCGTCTGAAACGGCCCTTACTGTAATATGTGAGAAGAATTTGATACCATCTAATATTATCTGCGTTAGCAGTATTGAATTCTTTCTTTATAAATTTAAGAAAAATGTGGCATTCTGCTGGTTTCTTGCGTCTTTACTGGCGTGTTTACTAACATATTTATCATCAATCGGTAAAGAGGAGGTCCGAGTGCCCTCATTTGCCATGCACAGCGCACTTCGTTATCTGAGCCTTTCATTCAAGGAATATGTGACCATGTAAAATGTTTGTTACGCACCGTATAGCTAATTTTGGATATTTATAGCACTACTTAAAAATGTATAATATATTAATATTAGTCCAACGGCAAGAAGCTAGTTTCAGCCTAATCGTAAAACCTCACCTGATGAATGTTACATTTCAGATAGATAGATGGTCACGTCTGTCGCCCACGGAAAATATCATGAAATGAATTTGTATGAATGATTACATGTGAATAATCTAAGAAAATACTTTATATAGCAGGCACGTCCAACGCGTCGATCGCGATCAACCGGTCGATCCTGCTATGGATTTTGGTAGATTGCATCATCGCGAAAATATAAGATGCATGAACATTCAGTTGTAATATTATAATATGATTCCATGGAAATTAACCGTGAGGAACCCCACATAACCTCATCGTATTACTTGATGCATTATGTGCCACTCACAACCCACCGTAGGGGTGAGAGAAAAAGAATATATGAATCTCCATGCTTTAAACTAAGGCGTAGTATATCCTTGCCGTCGCGTATTATGCTCTTTGAACACTGTGAAAATAATTTGAGAGTGAGTGCAATGAGTTAACTTAATTTTCACAAAGAATTGGAAATTAACATTTTCTACATAATGGTGAAAGATAAATAATATTGATTTCATTGTAACGTCTAAGTGTCCTCAGGAAACTATAATACGTTTTTTTAAATTGAAGAATAACAACGGGAAAGTGTGTCATCACTGCAAGTTTTGATGCTGGATTAGTGATAAAAATCGATTTCAAGTTAGACATGCCTGCCATTTAGTAAGCTTTATCGTGTTAACTATTCGGAAATTAACTAAGATTTTATTAATATATGCGTATTTGTATATTAACTATAATATGACCGGTCATTCGTTAAAGCGAAAACAACCCTTCCAGTTTATTCCCTGATTCATAGGCCATAAACTATCAGTTAACTACTGTTGCTCATATTTCTTCCCACCTTGAGATATACTAATAAACTAAATTACGACACATTTTAGTACATCTCCAGACGCGCGTCGTATTTCCTAGTTAATCTAGCGCTGGCGACATTGGCAATAACATAAACTAAACTTGGCGAACTTTTGCTCGGCAGAAAGCTGCTCGATCTTTGAAGGGTCTTGAGCGAGCTTTGAGAAGCATCAAAAGCGAAGTAAAGTAATAAAAGTTGTAAGAGGAAAGGCACACAGAAAATGTGTAAGAGAAAGCTCATCGGCCGCAATAATAAATACTGCAGGCTATCCTTTGGTCCGGGCGGGCTATCGCTACAAAATAATCTCTCCACAGAATAAAATGGAAAAGCTTCACTTTACACCAGGGAGAGAAAACATTTCTAATTAAGTACAAATAAAGCATTTACTTTGTGCATTATGTGATATCAAGATACGTTCAGATACAAGACTTTCACGATTATTTGTTAGCATTTACGTGAAAGAATAATAATTATTCCAGGTTAGATCAGTATAATAAAATTATAAATCATTTTTACCTACAAATATATGTGGAAATAGATTCTTCTAGAGTGCTTATTTATTTTTGAACGAAATAAATACCTACATAATATGTATGCAGGGGCGACTACCTTAAAGGTCCGTAGGGACCACCCCCACATCGGTGTCATGTCAAAAATACACGTCCGATATTTTTATCATTATCACAATATTATTTCATTTATTTTATGCATCTAAACATTATTATTTTACAAATAAATAAAGTAATGATTGTAAATTATGTACTTAATAAAAAAAATGATGATTACTCGATATTAAAATAATTAATTAAATCAAATACGCTCTATTTTACGGTGATATATATGTATGTATATATATGAAGAAAGCTATCGCGTTTATTTCTCGATGACCGGGGTGGTGTCACTCAGTCCCGACCCGTCGCCACAGTACAAATCTCGTTCTACAAAGGATGTGAATGCATTAGCGTTAGTATACGAATACTGGGGAGCGAATAAAATAACCCGTAGGTGAGTAAAAACCCTCGCTGTATGCCGTTGTTGAAAACTGATAATGATAAGTCTATAATAATTATTATTACTTATTCATCAATCAGATATTATATTATTATTATTCTGATACATTGCTCATTTACCCATTAATAAAATCATATGATTATACGTAGCTTGGTACATAACGTATAATATGAGAAAGTAGGTATGTATGTATATTTCATAATTAATGGCTAAACCCCACCACCTATAAAGTCATCGAGTCCCCACTGTAATATGTATGTATAACTTTAGTGCACCATATCGTCATAACATAATATTAATTAAATACAAATAAGTATGTACATTTTTTTAATATAATAAATATAAACATGCAAACAAAAATAAACATCAACTGTAGAAAGAAAATACTCGGATAAATAACAAGCAAAGCTACAAATTTCACCTCCTTTTATTTCAATTTAAATTATTATGTTATATTATAAGGTTAAAAATTTAATTCGAAAAGCTCGAAGGTAATCGGTTGAAGTTCACCTATCCACCGCGAGTCTATTTGCTTAGATATAAAATACAAGCCTACATTTTCTTCTCTTGAGGCAGACGTAAAGCTTTCAAAAATTTAGACCGCGTATTTGTGTTAGCCGAGACCGTTCGTATTTCAATCCGTATCGCAAGCAAATCTTTGATACATTTTAAATTAATTTAGCTACTTATATAAATACATACGTATTCAATTATTTACTTAGCATTTTCTGACAATTGGAAACCCACAAAAAGACGACTTATAGTAGGTACGACTCATATTATTTCAAGAAATTTATATTACAAATGACAAAGAATCGTTTTCTCCGATACCAAGGAACTAGAGAGTAGAGAAGTTAGGTACATAACATTATAGGATTTTGTTACAATAAAAGTCGACGTATTCAATACTAAATTTATTTTCAATCATTCACCCGCACCGTATTGTTATAAATGAATTTATCTTTTTCGTGGACTTCTTCAATGTTCCCATAATAATAAAACAAACAAATAATATCGAATTCATGGAATTTAAATTAAAATTCTTATTTGTCAGAAATATAGGTACGTAACAGAAAAATGACGGAGAGACTCAAACCAAAGTCAATTAAATTTCGATTAATATGGTTTACCAATTAAACCACCTGCACCATTTCCAATCGTGGCAAAATTAACCAACAACCATGATTCCGAAATGTTTTTTCGTTAATATTTTTGACCATATTTTGTGATTTAGAATAAAGGAGTTAACAATAGTTTTCAATATTTCATCAGAAACGGTGATTTACCTTTTTTACTAGGTAATCCCTTTATTTCCGGGTAGGATTTGCATTACAAATACCACAATTTCATTAAGACACTTGCAAGTAAGCACTCTAATAAAGTGCTTATTTCTGAAAATATATATATTCGGCGAAGTGGGATTTCTCAATTTGGTCAAACACCCTGAAGCAGCTACCTTCTTTCCCTTGACTAATGACAACCACGAATATCGAAAAGAGGTCAAAGGGTGAAAATGAAAAATTACATTTTTTCATGCACTGCATAAGCTATTTCTGTGCTTCATTTTAGAAGTAACTGAAAATAGTGGATTAATATTATAAACAGAGGGATTTTTGAAACTAAAATAAACCAATTAAGCCATGTACACACCGTAAATATATTTTAAATATTAGGAATATAGATTAATTACATCACGCACCGTTAGGTGACAAAAGGCGTTACTGCAGCCTGTAAACAAATATAACAATATAATTCTAATAAACTATTTTTTTTTATTCAACGAATAAGACACAAGATTTGAGAATGTAACATTCTACTTATTAATTGAACATACATAATTTGAAAACATCTCATGCATATGCACACTAGAAAAAATCATTTTGTAAAATATAATACAATGTTATATTGATCTAAAGCTCATAAATTAATTAATTGTATACATTTTAAATTGAATTGACATGACAAAATATTTAATAAGTTCAGTTTCGCCCACTTGGTTAGACTCAATGGCGAAATGCAGAGATGTCAGTAAGTAATAATAATAAGCATGGGGCTTGTTTTCGGCACTTACACTAAGTGGCTGATTTCGGGGACGAGATCTAAGGCGGTGTTTAGAAGGATAATATGAAATGATCGTTGTTAGATTACGTAGATTAATAAAATTACTGCTTTTAGTTCAGCTACTAGTTATAGTAAGTTCTACAATTTAGTTTTTAGAATATAGTTATACTGCTCTGCTAAGTAAAAATACGGTGTTTTTTGGTTTTAGTGAAATGAGAATTCTAGTTTTAGACTACCTTTTCTCTTGTATTATGTAAAATTATTGGATTGTTTTGACATAATCTATAAATACACACGTATCTAGCACACTAAGCAGGCTAGTTTTATGGTTATTACAACATTATCGAGTCTGAAAGAATAAGTACTTATATGATTTTCCCTTGCTCCTACTTAGGTACATCAAACTTTCTTATAACTTACACGGAATTTTCTTTCTTATTCACTCTAGATCAGTGGTTCTAACGTGAAATTTAACTGTGGCCGCACAATGAACATTGACAGTTCTATGGAAACGTCTGATGGCTGCACAAAATTTCATTTTTGTTGTGATTGAAAAAAATATAGCTAAATTTTATTTACTAAAAAAATGGATCAATTTATTTATAGACAAGCCCATTTAATAAAAGATATTTGAACATTTTAGCAGGTAGGTACATATTATCTATTTATTTAAAATGGAAATTCCTCAATACTCTTTTTCCCAACGCGAGCCGCATGGGTGCTTCTAAGTTTACATCTGTCAACTGGCTTCGGTATTTGTTTTTTATGAAGTGCATTGCACTGAATGATCTTTCACAGTATACAGTAGTAGGAAAAATCTACAATATCATTAATCATTTGTTGCCAATTCTTTCAATTGACTTGATTCTTGTTCAACGTAATAAGTTCAACAAATTAAATTTGAAAATAGTATTAGAGATAAGTACTCGTATCTACTAAATAAAACGGTGGCGACTCTTTCCATATATGGTCTAACATTTAAACAAATGTGAGGAATTGTATACCGGCAGAAATTTCGTTAAGTCAGAAACGGACTATTTCACACATGATCTCGTCACAAGAACACATTATAGATCATTTCAGCATGGAAAGAAATTTAAGACAATTCATGTGTATTCAACCAATTTCATAATTTTATAAATAAATTTTTGAAATAATATTCTGTAAAGCGCTGGTGACCACACATGAGAACCACTGCTCTAGATCAAGTAAATTTTACAAAAAAAATCTATCGGCCACATAACAATTCTAGTATTATTGACTATTTATTATAAATTATACGAATGATCTTAGGTACGATTTAATTTGATCACAGAACTGGCCCAATATCTCATTCGTTCCCTGTGTTCCGGTCAGGCCCTCAAAGCATTGTTAGCCAGCTTCCTTACAACCTTCGCTAAATCATTTCGATACAAGAGAGCGCACGGATTAATTGACGCTCTTGTGCTCCGACACTGATATCCCAGCCTCGATCCGCCCCTGTCTTTTGTTTGATACAACCAAATCAGTGTAACTAGGCATGGACAAAGCAGGCAGATACACTGCTTATTTATAAAGTCCAGGAAACATGGAAATGTTAACTTGGCACACTGAATGTTGAGATAAGAACAAGTACTTATAGGCATCCCGCGATCTAGTGTTTATTTATTTTTATGTAGATTACTGTTGTTATTTGATAAGTATGTTATTTTAAATACCTAATTACAACAATAATTGAATTTTTGTTTCACAAATTTGTCCCTCTCTCACATTACTTGATTTGCATAATATTATGCACAGAGCTTAATTTTAGATAGATTTGGTTATAGGTATATAGACCGATAAAAGATCTGTAGATGCTAAGGAGTAACTTTAAACTCTATTGATATTTTTTTCCGACCATGTGTGATCTTAATAAGATCATATGGGCCTCCAAGGTTTTGGAGGTTTGTATCAACAGATTGTGTTTTTATGACTAATGGATGTCAGCCACTTGCTCAACCTATTAGGTCCATACTCTGACTCATACACAAATTGAAAAACAATATGCGTACTTGCCAGACGCAGGATTCGAACCTGGGACCCACGACGCTATACTCCGACGCTTAATCCACGCGGCCATTGTGGGTGGACCATTTATTGATATTTGGGTGGTTTATAATACACAACATTTTACACGAAACTTAACCGCATATTATAGGTACAATATATTATTATGATAGACAGGTTAGCCATGTTGGGCAGAAAACAAAAGGCTACCTAGTTGTGTTATTTATTTATTTATTTATTTAAAAAAAAAATGTGTCTGTGACCCTCTTAATATTGTATGAAGTAGGACTATAGATTTTTGATACGCAAAAAAAAATATATGCCTGCAATATAATCGAAACACGTGCCGTAGAAAATGTAAACCGATTCACATACTTGTGATGAAAACAAGGTAAAATATCATCATTAGAATTTGGCTTTAAAATCGTCATGATGTATTATTCAAGCCTTAGGGAATTTTGGGTAAATATAACAACAAACGCATCTGTTATTTTGATACATTTGCATAACTTTTTGCTGCCACTACAAACTCAACAGAATCCCGATTTACTCGAAACTAATAAACGGGACCTTACGACAACATAGCTGATATGACGATTACATATTCTAGTAATCTAGTAAGTATAATAATATGATACAGGCAACCCTCGACTTTTGGTACTTGAAAATGTGTTCGAATGCTGAATGTTCGAAAGTAGAAGGATGTAAAAAATAAGTAAAGGGTATAAATAAAGTTAACGAGACTTATCAGCAATCAGGTATTTTCTTTATAAACTTGTCAAGAGATAGTTGAATACCACACTTTTACGTATCTGAGAAGGCAACGGGGAGCAAAGGAGAGTGGAGCGACTGTATGAAAGCGCACAGTTTTTGCATTATCAAAGAAAAAAAACTATATTTTAAGAAATGTACGAAATAGCGAATTGTGCAAAAGCATCACTTTGAAAATCGAGGGCACCTGTACACGGAAGCGTCAAGAGGCCCGCTCTTCATCCGCCCATGTATTTCGGCTTAACATAGGCGATAAATATCCTCCATTTTATCTCTTCTGTCTGGCGGACCGTCTCGCTGGTGAATTCCGTTGATGATGCATCCAACCGCAGACTTTCACGAAGACAGTAAAATTGGTTTCTGATACAGCGGTAACTCTTCGAATCACGGTGGCATTCCAGTAGTCAACCGATTCACATACATATAATAATTATTAATCAAGTAACAAACTGTATAAAATTTCAAAACTATTGAAAACGTTGAGGTTTAATTAAAATTGAATAATATGACTTAGTATGCCTGATTGAGATGCACATACTATGAAAGCTTTCTAACCATTTCCGGAAGTGTTTTGCGTGATGGCTAGGAGCTTCCAATGACGTCAAATCAACGCTAAACATGATGATAACTAGATGTTTGCCTATTGTCTACGATGACAGCATAAAGCTGTCTAGTTTTGCTAACAATGGAATATGAAGCCACGGCTATTTATAATCATTACATTACGATAAGGTGATACCATTTCACCTAAACTATTCACCGCTACTCTTGAGGACTTATTTAGGAGACTTGGTTGGGAGGAAAAAGGTGTTCCAATTAATGGAGAGCACCTCAGTCACCTGCGCTTTGCAGATGATATTGTTGTACTCTCACAGGACCCGAAAGACCTCCAAGGTAGAATGCAAGAACTCGCGGATGTCAGTCAAACGGTCGGTCTAAAGATGTCTCAAAGACAAAAGTGATGAGTAACTGTTTTTCGGACCCTGCGATTATCTGTATTTCTGGCACCCAACTCGAGCAAGTCAGCAGCTACGTCTATCTCGGACAGCAGGTGTCCATAGACGGAAGCATGCACGATGAAATTGCTCGAAGAACAAAGCTGGGATGGAGTGCTTTCGGACGTCTGAATAGTGTCTTCAAGAGTGACCTACCATTATGTCTTAAGCGTAGGGTGTTCAACCAATGTGTGCTACCCGTGCTCACATACGGATGCGAGACGTGGACCCTCAACACGAGAGATGTCCAAAGGCTAAGAGTCACACAGCGAGGCATGGAGAGGTGCATGTTGGGCATCACGCGAAAGGACCGCAAGAGAAACGAATGGGTTAGGAAGCAGACAAGAGTACGCGATGTAATAGACGTTGCCAAACAGCTGAAATGGAGATGGGCGGGGCACATTGCTCGCCGAAAGGACGGCCGCTGGACAAATGCCGTCATCCAATGGTACCCAAGGGGTACGAAACGGCCACAGGGTCGCCCTAAAAGCCGCTGGGTTGATGAACTGGTAAAGTTCGGCGGAAATACGTGGCAGCGAACGACACAGGACCGAGAGAGTTGGAGAAAGCTTGGGGAGGCCTTCATCCAGCAGTGGATTGACCCCGGCTGATGATGATGACATTACGATAAAGGGTAGGTATTGCGAGAATCAATTATGTGCATCAAATATCTAAATAGGTGTTTAGTAATTTGATTTTGTATACGTTTCTTTTTTTGATTATTCTGACATTTAAATCTAATATCTAAACCTGAATATTTTATATTAAGGTAATACTAGTCTGAATTTCCGAATGGAAAATGTCATATTACCACTTCCGAGCCGGTTCACAGTAGGTACCTAATTGAATAGAACAAAACATATTTCGTTATTTGGTTATCGAGTGTTCTTACGTTTATAGTATGCTATGCCACATACAATTTCCAAACTCTGCATTTGACTCAATGATTAATGAAAATGACTCAAAACCGAAGAAAAGATATCGATCACTTGATCAGTTACCTACTGCAACCTAAAATAACAGAAAAGCGCCCTGCGCTGGATCGTCAATGATTGAAAAAATTTTGAACAATTAAAATGAAACAGAATATAATATACCATGGCCCCCACATCCTGAAGCGGGCCCCCAGGCTTGTGTGTTTGACGGGCCCCCCTACCTATCGCTAAGGGTAAAGGCAGTGTGACGCACTGCAGTAGCGTTTTCCAAATGGTGTACGCGGTAAAATTAGGTGTATTTTTAGCGATTTTTTATATTTTTAATATGTACCTACCTACATCCATTTCAATTATGGAGTTTTTGAGTATCAGCGCACATTCAAAAATTGCAGCGTACGACTAATATTTTTAATTATTAAAATCATTGAAGTCAAATGGCGCCGCAGGCGACTTTTTTACTATTAGAGCAAATTTGTTTATCTCACTTATCTGGTCAACTCGTCACGCCGGGCCCTTCATGAGCCCGGGCCCCCAGGCTAGAGCCCTGCCAGCCCCCCTTTTGTGGGGGCCATGTAATGTACCTACCTAATACTTGAAGAACAGTAGCATCGCTGATAAAGTTGGAGTGGTCAGAATTAACACTGATTTTATTGACATAGTAAAAATAACAAAAATGGCATACAGCATTGTGTTTACACAGCGTACCTATATGCGGTCAAAATAGATTTCTCAACCTTTTTTAGATTTGCGGCCTTTTTTTGTTTCGCAAATTCTCTACATGTTCAATTTCATTTTTAATCGGAATATCCGCTAATACTACTCATTTAATTTTTCTCCTGGAATTGGGAACTCCCTTCCTTGGTCCAGTTTTAGGAAATGGTCTAATTTGTTTGGGCGTGTTGTGGTGTCTTTTTAGATGTTGCGTGGAAGTGGTCGGACGATTATCTTTACGTTTTATATAACGTTGTAAGGTCATAAAGTTTACTTTGTATGGGCAGCTTTCAGAGATAATCAACTACTTCAGCCGCTCTATCGGTTCCTCAAAAATTTTACCTCCATCGGTTTTTTTTCCATGTGTATATATTGTATGATTACAAAGAATTTTTAATAAAGTGGCAGTGACTAAGGTTAGTTGTTACAGTAACAACCTGCCCCCACCTTACTGTAAAAACTAACCCCGTTGACCCAATTAAAATTGAAATTGTTATAAAATTAACACGGAAATTGTATTTACTTTAGCAAATAATCAAAATAAGAGCAGAAATATGTAAATTTTTAATAGCATACTCTGAAACAACTTATCTCTTATAGTCTGGTAACAATCAAACTTCAAATTCAGCCAACCAAAGCTACTTTAAGATACAGAATTCACTCAAAATGGTTTTTGAACTGCGTGCAATCAATGCAGGAGACCTCTCGTCAGTGACTCCGGACAGGAAATTTATAAAATTTATAAACACATAAGCCAGAGGACCCCATGGTTGGAAAGTTAACTACGATGTAACAACTAGCCCCGCCTTTTCCTGCTCGCCCAGACTGGCACGGAGAAAAAAACCCGGTACAGTTCGGTTATGAGGAATACAGCGGCAAACACAGTTTGAAAATAGCCGATATACTGAATTATTTGTTAGGTTAACCGAACCAAACCTAACCTAACCTAAACTAATCCAAACTAACAAATAATCCAGTATATCGGGTATTTTCAAAATGTATTTTCCGCTGTATTCCTCATAACCGAACTGTACCAAAAACCCTTTAGTCTGATTTTGATATGTACACTTTCGATTAGCACCATCTTTAGTTCCGAAAAGTTAAAAAAATCTTAAAACAAAAGGGGCGGTGGCAAACGAAAAAATTTGCAAACCATTTAATTACATGGCATATTGCTTCGTGATTCAACATCGATAACCTCGGATGGTGACATGTAGTAGTCAAAGGTGACCGAGACCTGCCGTATCTGCGATAAGCCTTTTGTCAATCTGTATATCAAAGTAAGTACCTACTAATTAAGTCGATATAGTTAGTTTTCACAGGGAGTACCACATGTTTCAATGTTAAACGATTAACAAATCAAACTATCGTTAAATCTTTAATACGTTATGTGATTTGAGTAGGTAACAGAGTTAAAATGAAATATCTATATTTCTACTTCGCAAAGATAAATCAAGAGAAAGAAATATTATTCCCACGGGTTTTATAGATCGATAACTTTAATCCCAATAATGTTAAGTGCTGTAAGCCTATACTTTACTAATCTTTCGGAACAAATTGACCAAAGCCCAACAAGTTCACCACTGGTCCCGTTCTATATACTCTGTATATAGGTACATTGTAATTTTGTGTAATTCGGTATAGTGCTTCGCAATGTTATTCCCAATGTGGACTACTCACGAATTATTTGATCACCGCTTTACGATAATAGCCTCAGCTCGTGTTAACCCGTTATTTGCCAATAATAATTATTGTTAGTAAGGTAATATTACAATAATTGAACACCTAGATCAGTTCCAAACCTTTTTTTGGTCGACAGAACCCATGGAATTATTAAAATCTCACATTTTGTAATGTCTTTGTTTTAATAACCATACCAAACTGCCTATTCTTTTTTTTTGAAGTTGTTCAAAATGACAGACTTGCAATCATACATAACTTGAAAACACCTCAGATATATTATCCACTAGAAAAAATCACATTTGAAAAAATACGATGCCTGACGGGTTTGAATCCATATATCCACTGGTATTGTGCCAATATGCTTTAACCAATTAAGCTACGGACCTTATACTTAAATAAGGTAATTTTAACTAGCAGGTCCTACATGTAATGCTTATCAAATTGCGTTTTTTTACTATCGGACTTTACTAAAAAAACGAACTACACCGCGCAGACTCATTTTGAGCTTAACCGATTTTCACAACCTGTCAAATAGTACCAAATAATGATAACACCGTGTCTCGCTCACTCTTGAACACTCTTGAACACTTTAGACAAGCAGCACTTTTACGTATAAACAGTTAGATATTATCGCGATAGTTTAAAATACACAATAGTGGTGCAAGTAAACCCATGCACGTTTGCAGGCGCTACAATTGACTATAACCATGAGTCAATCCAGTTATGTGCACTAAAATTCTGTTTAGCAACAATGTCAAATATCACATAAGCAGACAGAGTTAGCAGTGTTTGTAATATATATGTTACGCCGAATGTGCGAAATTGACTATTACATGAAATGGACAAAATTTTGCCTAATTCATGTAATAGTCAAGCCCGTTGCCTTATTCATGAAGTAAGTAAATTATCTAACGAGTGCGTGAATTCGCACGGATATGGAATTCTTAAACTGTCAACATGACAGTAGAAAAAGTAAATTTAATACGGATGGTTTTATTAGTTATAATTGGACATAATATAATATTATTATTATTATTATTAGGTTAGGTTAGATTATGTTTTGTAATTCTGAACTCAACTGAATGTCCATTTTGAGATTAGCTAACAAGTGTCAACAAACTGTGAAATCATACTATCACAAACAAACAATCGACCATTGCACGATTGATACCCAAGCACGAATCAAATCGCGAAAATACATTTTAATAAAATTCTTCTGTTTTCATATTATAGTTCTAGATTTTTTTTGGGCATAGCAAATGGATATGAACGTCATTGTAGTTATTGATTGGTATATTTTTATATAATCAATGACATTTGACACATTTGGTTAGTTTGATTAGTTGCAAAAAACACCACCGTAGCGCGACCATCTATTTTGACCAATGCATGAGCATTTGACACATTTGGTTTAGTTGCAAAAAACATCACCGTAGCGCTACTATCTAATTTGCCCAACGCATGAACTAGGCAGGAAAATTTCATGAAATTGTAAATTTCGCACATTCGGCGTAACATAATAAAATATATAACATGATGATGATTTCAGGTAGTATTGTATTACCGATATGCATCTTTAATACGCATCGTTACGTCACATGGTTTTATTACATTTTATACAAATAACGAGACAACCAATATTTAAATACAAAATAATATAACCTAATAAAATGTTTGAATGATTTCGTGATATCACAATAAAGTCAAATAAAAGTAAGTATCTGTTTAACATGTTTTTATGACTGATCGTAAAGTTTACGACGGGCAATGTTAATTATCAACTCTCATAAAAACGCCGTTTTAAAAAAAATTATTAATAAACTACACAATATAACTCAGGTTTTTAAATTATTTTTCATTTGACTCTTCGCTCCAAAGGAAAACTTCGCGTTATATTATTACACAATTACTGGAAACTCGGGAGAATGTGTGATGTAATAATATTATTTATTTTATTAAATTTAATTAACTTGGCGCTTGATGGATGATGTCGAAATTGAAGCGAAGTTTTTGAAAATTGGTAGATATGAGAATAACCAAAAACCGTACAAAGACTGTTCCACAGAATAATATAATAATAAATTAAGTTTTAGTTAGTGCAAATAAAATTAGTGCTAAATAATAATAGTGGGACACCCGACCGAGAGAAAAGGAATATCTGGAACAAGTTATTATATAAAATATGTATATCAAGCGAAATATTACATACTTTGGCAAACCCAATTGGAGGACTTATTATTTTAGTGTCGTGTAGTAGATGGCCTGATTCAATCAAAACATGAACATTATCTAATTACAAATTCAAGTGATTCACAAATCACATGATAGAAAAAAAATAACATTATATTACATTCTATATTCTACAATATCTAATCAAAAATGTTATTACGTTTATTGAACCCTGCCTAATCCAATCATAGGTACATACTTTGAGCTATAAATTCTTATGGCAAAATTATGCACATTTATTCATTCATACTTATTTGTTTTCCTTGGATGAAGAATACAATATTATTATTACACATATTGTCGGTAATTTTTTTTAAATTCATTAAGCCCTGCCTAAACAAAACTATAATAGAAAAAAACTATTATTCTATCTATAAAATATCCAAAGTTATGTATGATTTACTTAATTGTATAATTTTAGTTATTTTATGATAGACGAGTATTTTTTTACTATTATCTATTATGGCTTGATTTTCGCAGAGTATAATTGAATTTTAAAATCTAAACAACACCATCAGTAAATTGTAGTCTTATTTCAATGAAAGCAAATACGTATGACGGTATGACTGACAAAGTTTAGTGCACTATTTATGGCGGATCTTCACAGCATACCTCCTTCGACAAATACCTACTGGCTGGGCTAAATTCTGGTCGCAGTCATACTTACCCACCTACTCAAATCCCCTTATTTATTATTGTCACAAGACCAAACAATGAGCAATTACGGGTCAAGATAACCGTAACTGCGAATAAAGTGAGTCATCTCAAGAGAACGAACGGGTATGTGTTGCCATACCGCGATATTCAGAGTCATTCAAAAGTTAACTCAAGACAACTGCTGTGCATGTTAGCCTGTAATGCGTCAATGACATTGAGCTACTTTAGAAGCTGTTTGTTGGCGAATTTAAAAGCGAGCGATTCAGCTACTGCGATTGTGATGATGACACACAAAGCTTTCCTGACTATTTTGACAGAACGTAGTTCGTTTTTTTATCGGGAGGTCGCTATTACGCTCTACTGCGCAGACGCAGTAGGCCCACATGCCGGCGTGTAGCGTGTGAAGTTGACCGGCTTTCAACTTTTCTCGGTAGATTGTTTACAACCTACTTGTTAGCTTGTCAGATTAGTTACAGGCAGATTGTAAATTCGCCAACAAGCAGCTCGTAAAGTATCTCAATGTCATTGACGCTTTACCGTTAAACCACAGTTTATTGATTAATTCAATTATTATTATTCAGAAGTTATTCGTGGGCCACGGCCGGATCAGCTTGACGTAGTGTGATCGTCGTCCCAGCGATACTTCTGAATACTCGGCAAGCCATGATACCGGCCCTCATCGTTCATATAACCTATCATCATCATTCATCAACCTCATATATCATCCATCAACAGTGCACCGTTAAGCACCACGCACCGGGTAACCCAACAAACCATACCGCGCGAGTGATAGTCAAACCAGACCACGCCATCATCAACATCATAAAAGGTCAGTGTCTAGCATTCTATTAAACCGCCCCCCTCCCCCAGATCCGGAATTTAAACATCACCTTCAAATTATACAGTCCACTGCGAAAAGCGCCACCACTTACTCGTATCTGTAAAATTGTATTTTTAAGTAGACGAACCGGTGGTCCTGACCGATATAAATATGTGTAAATTAACCATATTTGCGTGTTAAGGAATTGTCAGGCAATATCCATCAGTGAAATCAATGATATATAATTGCAATGTAATTTTAAAATATTATTCAAACTATCAAGTGGCATGTTCTTTAGTAAAAAGTTTAAAGTTAAAGAAGTTTAAAAGCAAAAACTGTGTATAATTGAGACGAAATGTTAACAAAACTTTGGAAATTTCTCTAAAATAAGACATCAGAATATTAAATTTAATACCATCGAAGTATTGGCAAGACGTGACGAAACACTTTGCAATAAGAAGTCTATTTCACGCCACTCTTGAGCTAACATTAAAATCGCATGAGAGAGTGGCGGTGTTTTACTTTTGATTGATTTATTGTGACATAAAAGCTTTCCTTCGCACAAGTTGTCAAAAGACACGCACATTTTGTCCGTACGGCCTGACTTATAGTTTTCCAATAGAGTGCGTGTAAATATTTGTCTTAAAATGAATATCTCCTTTCATCTGTCATTCACGCGCCTCTCTATAAATCTCCAAAACATATTACTATTATCGGATATATTTCAGGACATACGAAAAACGTACAGCCTGTTAGGGAGAAATATTTATTAATACGTAAAGAAATTTATTATATTATGATTCAGAGCAAAAATTATCTTTTACAGAAAATATAATATGCTTTACTATATATATTATACAAAAAATATAATATCTACAAGGGTAATTTTATAGAAATTTTCCCACTACAACGTTATATAATAGACAATAGAATAGAGTATACTGTTTTTTTTATAACAGTGACGGAATTGGAAATGTATTATGGAAGTAGACAAAACCGCCTTAATTAATATTAAATTAATTGAAATATATTAATATAATATTGTTCTCGATATTTCTATACGGAGTCGAGTCGTAGACCTTGAAGGCAGGGGAACGGAAGGCAATTGATGCCTTTGAGATGTGGTGTTAGCGCCGAATGGTCCGTATTTCTTGGAAGGAGCACAGGACGAACCAGTCAATCATCCAGAGACTGAAGATAAAAGAACGGCTCTCGACAATATGTCTGAGAAGAATTCTGCAGTTTTTTGGACACTTTGTCAGGCGCGGACCGGACAACCTGGAGAGACTGGTAGTTTTGGGTGGCCTCCAGGGAAGGCGAAGCAGAGGAAGAGCGTCTGCGCGCTGGAGCGACCAAGTGAAAGAGCTGACTGGTGACACCATCCATTCTGCCCTGAGAGAAGCGGAAGATCGAGAAGGATGGAAAGTCTTGGTCGCTCAAAGGATGGCGAAATTCAAATGCGGTCACGATCCTCAGCCATGAGTGTCCGACCAAGAAGAGAGATTGTATGTTGTGCAAATATCTGTATACCAAACATTTACAGTTCACACCGCTAACGCTAAAGGCCTCAAATGGAAATGGGCTAGACAAAAAGCTCGAAGAAGGGACAGTCGTTGGACAAAGTTGGACAAAGTCGTTGGACCGAGAGAAGTATAATCAGCTTGGAGAGGCATTCATCCAGTAGTGGATAGATTCAAGCTGATGATGATGATGATAATGATGATGACCACTAAAATGTAACTAAAAAATTATTTATCCGATAATACCAACCATTCATTCATTCCGACCATATCCGATCCTAATAGGATCATATGGGCCTCGACAGAGTAGAGGTTTGTATTAACAGATTTTGTTTTTTAGAGAAATTGATGTCAGCCTCATGTCAATGTCCTCAATAGATGTCAACCTCATAGGTCCACACCCTGACTCACACACAAATTGAAAAACAATATGTGTACTTGCCAGACCCAGGATTCGAACCTGAGACCCACGGCTTGATAGCCCAACGCTTAAGCCGCGCGGCCACTTTGGGTACTAACCATGGGACCGTAAAATTAAATGATAAATTTGAGGGCGTTCCGCGTTTGAAAACGAAATTGCGATTAGCTGCACTGGAGGTGATTGCTAGTTCACAGTTCACGTGGATAAGAAGTTCATGTTCAACAATACTTCTAAATGCTCTCCGCATTGACAGCGTCTATACAAAACACGTTACTGGTTGGTAGTTACCTACAAACAATAACAATGTCGAAAATATTAAAATGATCGTTTATCGTAAATTCTCCAGTTAATCCGAGATAATTTTGACATCTTACTGTATAATTGACCGTTCAAGTATTGTACCTATTCATTACATTTACTCATTGTTTACCACGGGCACTGCGTATGAAATACCAATTCAATTAATAAGCAGACTAATCCTGTTCCGGGCGCAAAGACAGGCCGTGACTATTTTTCACTACTCGTCTCATTCCGGAAGCTTTTAAGCGTACACACACACCACCACACATATCCGCAGGATTCACTAATCTCATCAATCCGGCGGGCTTAAGGTCGCCCTTAAAGCCTCTTAAACCCTTTGGGTTACCGCGACCCACCGGCCGACAACGCACGCTTAAAATTAATGTTTAGATAAATTGAACATGACTGTTTTGAATTGGTACTTGTGTATTATTAATTGTGTTTCTGCTTATCGGACGAAATTGTCTTTCGAACACTCACTTATTTCAGATAAAGTTTAACTTGCTACTAGGAATATTTAGTTATACGCAAATTCTAATGTTGTTCTATCAAGAAAAAATGAGAGAATTCTAAATAAAGAAAGTATGGCATTACATTTTTGAAAGTATTATTTTCAGGGTGCCAAAGCCAAAGGTCCTTCAGCAAACGTTATTCCGTGATAAAGTTACAATTATTTTTTGGTAAGGTAGTCTGTGAAAATTTTTATGACGAAATCAATAATATTATATAATATTATAAATATTTTAATTAACAATTTGGGAAATCAGATCAGAGTGTATTTTTGGCGTGTGACATGTAACACCTAATTTATGTTTTCACACGAAAAAAAACGCACTCGATTGGACTCGAACCACCGATTGATTGTTCGGTTATCAGCCGAACGCACTACCTTTACGCCACAGTATGATACTGCAATCGTGACGATTGTACAGTATAATTTAGAATTATTCCGTTGCCTAGGCAGCGAATTTATTATTGTAGGCCATTTGCAATTCTTTACGTAAACAAACGATTAAACGTCAGAGTGACAGTTGGTACTTTAAAAATAAAAACAACGAGAAACCATTATATAATTTAGTAATAAGTTAAAGTGTATAGAAATAAACAAACGGCGTTCCAATAAGCGGTCCTTTTTCTTGGGTGTATAATTTAAGAAGATACTTAAGAGCTAGTCAATGAATCTAGTTTATCACAAGTTTTATTTTTGTTTTGTTACGACAAAGAAGTATAACTTCTAACGCGCGTACATAAGTACACATACCGATTTTTTTTATTGAACGAATAATTCACAAGTTTTAAGAATGTAACATTCTTTTTCTTGAACACATAATTTTGAAAACACTTCTGAAAAAATATATAACCAATAGAAAAAATATTTTTTGAAAAATATACGACACCCAGCAGGAATTGAACCTGTGTCTCTCGGGATTCGCGCCCACGCACATCGACCACAATGGTATAGGCATCCTATCTAATTGCGACTAATTTTAGCTAATGGCTCATACAATACTCTCTGAAGTGCTTTCCAAATTGAGTTACTGTTGGCAATCGGTTTTTGTATTTTATTTTATATTTTTAATTTAAATCACTCCCTTGTTAAGTTCAGCGTTTGATTTCGAAATTATGATATATAAAAAAAAACATGAAAAGAGCTACTGTTTCTATATCATCTTTCTTTCACTAGTTAATAAAACATAAAAAGTAGTCTGTATAGATATCTTAATAATTGTACTTACATCGTTTTGTATTGTTAACCTATTCCTTGAAACCACAGAACATCTGACTACCTTTATCAACCTACTATCAATTACCTATAGTAATTTAATTATCTAACATATCTATTATTCACCTATGTCCTATAGCCTATACTATGGTGGCTACATCGCGTAATATTTGCATGAATAAATGCGATTTCTAACGATCTAAGGGAGGCGCGAAAAGTTTAACACAATAATTAATGTAGCCACAGGTTTGCAGTTTGAAAATGCATAGTTTATAAAACGGCCGCTAGTTATAAACTACATAAAAAAAATAATCCTATAAAAGGTTGTTTGGAAACCTGTCTGAAGATATGGAGACTAATTTTATAATACCACACTTCTATACTATTGTCAAGCGCGCTGGCTATCTTGTGAAAAAATGAAATAAAAAGGTCAAAGCATAATATTGAAATATGAGGCAAATTCGTTTAGGAACGATGATTTTTGTAGCTAAACTTGTCTATTTGGTTGAAATAAAATAAAATAGTGAATAAATCAGTGCAAGGACCACTAATGCATTCACTGGTTTTAAAAGACAAAGTGAACACTGATAAAATGGGAAAAAATGGACTTTGGAAATCAAAATTACAAATAAATAAGTTCTCCAGGTTTCCATAATAACGATAATAATTTTTAATCCCATAATAACGATTTCTGCGCCAGATACTCGTATATTGAATCAAACAAAAATCTATTTACTGAGTTCTTGGATAGTTTGTTAATGCACTTTTCACATTATTTTATTAATAGTGCGGCTTATTTCAGGGCTGTTAAATATTTTAAATATGTGGTTGTGCATTGCAATTTGATGTGTTACCTATATGATGATTGCTGTATTATTTAATGAAATAAATGGGGGGAGGCGCCAAGATTAGATTTTTTTAAAAGGGAGGCGTAGTAACATAAAGTTTGGAAACCATTGGTGTAAAAGATGAACATCGTTAATGTTCAACAAACTATTCACCTGCTCTACAAAGACTCGTTTTTTGTAGTCAACCGTTGCCATCTTTATATTCGTACTCCGTATATAACAAAGTAGATGACTATGCATAAATATACATAAAATAAAGCCTAGGCAAGTACCGCGAAGAAAGAAGCGAAAAGGATCATTTCCGAAACGCGTTACTAAAGGGCATATTGAACATTACTAAGGGAATGTGACCCCTCGTTGAATCAAGATACTCACACGCCTTGCAATAAAATCTGCAAAGTAATCACATGTACCGACGTCTGACGTCATATATGCCTGCCTACAAAACACTTTATTACGACGCACACAAGACTGGATATCATATTAAGTGGAGAGTTGATAACAATTAAATATATTTTATTTGTAATTTTAAAATGGAACATAGCCTGTTCAAACTTGTCGTCAATCAGTTACAGTCCAGACTAGATAGATTGAAAGAGTTTACACAGAATTTAATCATGCTTTTGAAAAACTTATGAGACAAAACTCTACAAGCAGACGGCGGTGTTGACCTAAATGGATCCAACGAAGTATTCGGTTATAGGGAAGATATAAGAGGGAAAGAAATATGTAAACGTGACATCTTCACTCCTACGGTGGATACGGTGAAGCGAATAAAGTTCAAGGCAAATAGCTTGTTTTCGTACCCCGTCTGGCATGTTTTTGTAAACGACAGTTGGCAACACTGCACCTATCCCATAGTATTTGTCCAATGAAATTATGACAATAATAATATGTAAATTTAAAATAAAAACTTCCAAGTTCTAGTAAGTACATACCATTTTCACTGATAAACATTGGACGATCTGTGATATTTGCAGCGTCGTATTTATTCCGTAATAAATAAAAAACATTGATTGTAATCTAGAAATTGGGTGGGGTCTCACTTCCTATACATGTGCTGTTATTTAAAACACGTCTGTTTTATTCGACAATGTGTATTGTTTAGTACTGTAATTTTTGAATATCGAACATAACAAAAACAAAAAAAAACTTTGATTTAGTGGCACAATTTGGCAGGAATGCCCGCGCGTCTGTGCGTCGCGGGGGATAGACTCGATGAGACATGGATAAAAGTAATGGGGGCCGTCTGAATTGGATTTCAGTCTAGGCCGCCGCCGCACAAAGGGTCCATAAAATTTACTCGCAGAATTCCCGCGGGGCGGATTGTTTCGCGTCATTATTCCCGCCGTCTGTGCATTCCCGGAGCCATCGGCGTTTTGGATTGTAATTAATTATTAATCGCGCGAATCGCAGACTGGTCGTTAACTATCCGAAACTATTTTTCACAACTGATCATACAATGTGAAATAGGAATTTCGATTGTTTTCTGTCATCGATAAAAATACAAATTAATGAATCCCACATTTTTACTAAGACCCGTTTCAGGACGGGACACCGATGTCGCGCTCGATATAATATATCAGGCCTTTGTATTCGAATAAATGGGTCTTTGTATTATGTTTATGAACGCCCCATAGCTAATGAGTCAACACATAATTTCGCGTTATAAATTAGAACATAAACTGGCTGCGGTAATAAAAATAAGTGTATCGGCGGCTTGAGAATGTAGCTGCCGACGGAAAAGTGTACCGGACACGCGTTGACGGAGCGTTCATAAACATAATACAAAGGCCCCTTTATTTGAATACAAAGGCCTCCTTTGATTTTATTTTTGAATTTATTGATGTTCTATCCAACTATAATAAAATAATTACAAGATAAAAAAAACTTTTTATATACCACGTCTTTAAATTTTCTGTTGAATCATATAAACTTGACAATTTATTGTATTAATAAAAACTTTTTATTGTACGTGATAGAAATACTGAATAAATATAGAATACTGAAATGTCAAAATGACATTTCATATTGATTTCCATAGTATCGCACGTATATATTAATAATTTAGTTGCTAGAACCCCCTTAGAAACCGACAACAATAACTTTCCATACAAAACAGAATAAACTTAAAATGAATTCAATTCTGCTTAAAAATGGCTAAAAGTATTAAAAGAATGCATTGTCGTGTTCTGATAAATTATAAAAGTTTCAAATGTCTAGCTAGTCGGGAAGTTAGTTAAAAATATTCAATCGTCCAATACAAATCTTGGACAAACAAGAAAAAAAAATGTACTGGACATACAAGAAAAAATCTGTAGGTACCGGACAAACAAGAATACGAGCTAATAAAAACTTGGTAAAATATATTAATGCCTACAAAATTAACAACTACCTATTCAATATTTTTTTTATATTCAACGAATAATTAACAAGATTTAAGAATGTAACAGTCGTAATCCCTCTTAATTATTCGTGGAATAAAAAATGTCAGCAAGTGCAAATACGTCATTACTTAATTTTTTAGCGATCCTGACGCTATCGAGCAATCTCTTGATATTACTACCTTGATTGAAACCACAACATCTAGTCACCAATATTAGCGAAAATGTAGAAGCGCTTATTGCGCGACTATTGGTTAATTTACTTGGGCTAAATTTATTGGTAAAGCACATTGACCATTCGATGAATGTAGGTGCAAGTCCCGTTCAAGTTTTTCTAATAATAATGTTGGTGATGTGTTCCGAATTATGTCTTAACAATTAAATTCCTAGAAAACAGAAATATTTACTAAGTTCCCAAATTGGACAGCGTAATGAATTTACATATCAACCAACGTTTCCGCGAAAGTAAGATAAGTAGCACATAATCGCCATGGTGATTGATTCGTAAGCTAAATCTTATACGAAGAGAAGACAATTATTCTTTTTTACAGAAAAGTCGTCACTTCAAATCTGCTAAAACACGTGACCGGAAACTTGGACATATGCAGTTCGCCGTATCACTCACTCTTCACAGTGAAATATTGTATCGGAATATATGGCCGTATAATCACTGCGTACCTTTTAACTAATTTTTAATTGCCACATTTAAATAACATGCTAATTGCATCTAATGGCCGTTTAACAGGAACACGGCAGCCGTGTCGTCCGCGGTCCAACCTCTTTGGATCGTCATAGAATACATGTCTAAATAAAATCCGGTTCTTATCAATTAAACACTTTACAGGAAGCCTAAGCAAACAAATCAGCTATGAAAATTGAATTAATTTTCATATTGAATCTAATAAAATTGGATAACATATAGTATACGGTCATCTCTTTCCGATAAAAAATCTCACGGCGAACTGAGCCACGGTGAAATGTTTTACGTATAATTTACATGTAACCGCTAAAATCGGTTAGAAATTCCTTGCCAAGCAGTAAAACATGAAAGAATGATATATATATTTATGCATATTTTACGAATAATGATAATAATATTAGATTTATTAATTGTAGGTGGGAATGGGATTCTTTACGAATGGCGATGATTACAATATGATTATTACAGTTTTTTTTTATTAAGCTACGAAGTCTCAATTGAGTCTTATTTAGCTTGAATTTTAAACATACACTGTAATACATATTATTGTTACAATAATTACTCATACAGTTATTACAATACAAATTTACAGGAGAGGAAAAAAAACAAAAACAATTTAAACGTGCAGGCCACACTCACTCAGAAACACTTGGACACACTGGAACGCCTTGATATTCGGCCGAGCCAAAAATATCGCAAGATCCAGTGACAATTGGTACTTTTGTTTACTTAGATCCGCTGTCTCTGGGTATCATACAGAGGACATTGCCAAACAACGTGATTAACATCTTCAATCTCACTTCCGCACCGGCACCCAGGGTCATATATTGTACCCAAGCGAGCAAGGGTGAGGTAAGATTATAATGGTCCGCTCTACAGCGATTGATTGTGACAATTGTTTCCCTATTTAACATTCTATTGGTATACCATGGTTTGGTTTGGTTTCAGAACTGTAATAACTTTATTTATTATTACTAGTATTCTTCAACAGTGTGTCTAGAATATACGTAATATATCCTTTAAATATATGTACATACGTAGACATCTAAATATTATTATTATCACAATGTAATAAGTGGTTAGATTGAAATTTATGCTAAGTTCCGATATTGTCGACTTTACACGCTAGCAAACTGCCTAAATTGATTTAGAACGAGTACCTTTGTGACCTACGTGAACATATCAGCATAATTTACTCCTAGTACTCAGGGGTCACCCCCGTGTTTCCTACATCTAAATAAGTATTCATCACTGGTCCCAAAGAGGTCCAATATATTATTCGGAGAGGTGTGCAAATGTCAAGTGCTGTTTGACACACCACAGAGATGAAGTAATATATTCCAATGGCGAAAACTCGGGAGTCATGTACGAATTGACCTTATATACCAAGTAGATAGTTAATAAGAATAAATAATGCCTAGTTTGTGTTACTTAATAAAACGCCCCGTGGAATGCTGTCGATAAATTGAGATGATTGGATCACGCACAGTTTGGAGAGTGACAACGGTTTATTTTTGTATCTTAATGATTGACATACACCGAAATAGACAACGTCTGAACAATAGAAGCTGCATACATTTCTCGAAAACCATATGCGGGTACCGAACACATAATTCTGTAATAAAAAATAAATGAAAATGTGCAAGGCATAAATAAGTAGACATGTGAGATTTTCACAAAACAACACATGAATCGAATTAAAAATCAAAACCGGTATGTACTGTTTCCATCACAGTTTCCAAACTAGTGTGCCGAAAATCTTGTAAATTTATATGAAAAGTAATATTTCGCATATATTTTTTTCATAAATTAACTGTTATGTAAGCATAGTAAAAGAGTTGTCTGCCGCGCAATTCCGTTTCGTATAAGAAAATCTAACATACATACTAGAAACCCGGGTCGCAAAAAACAACTCAAATGTGTACAAAACAGAATTTGGCATACAATTGTTTCGTTTGTGAACATTATGGTTATTATGACATGATTGAAAACATTATTGCTTCGCAATGGTTACATGTAAATTAGATGTATTACATTTCGCCGTAGCACAGTTCGCCGTGAGTTTTCTTAAGCACCAAGATGAAAAAAATTACGCGTTGTACGTAAAGTATTGCATACAATAATGTTCCAATTTTATTAGATCCTAACCTAACCTAACAAATAATCCAGTATATCGGCTATTTTCAACATTTGTTTGCCCTGGCTTCCTGTAAACCGACAAGAACCGTGTTTTATTTAGACATGAATTTTATCTCAGTACTATAGGACCCTAAGAGGTTGGATGGTCTTTGATATGCGACCATATACTTCCGATACAACATTTCACGGTGAAGTGTAATACGGCGAACTGCATACGTACACATTTCCGGACATCCATTGCAATAACAACTAAATTGTAATTAGTTTAATTTTTTTTTTTTTTTTTGTGATTTTACCGAGGCTTTGACTGCGACTCGGTGTCATATCGCCTCTTCTCTTCTAGAAGGGGATCCGTCTATCAGGTCCTCACTCCTATTCTGTTAAATAACTTTACAATTTTGCCTAGCTCTTCCGTCTTACCCACCGCCAGGACACCCTTCAATTCGTCGACATTTTCATAGATATCTGCAATTCGCAGCTGTACTCTGTGAACTTCATTTTTGGGGCATTACAGTGCTATATGTACAATGTCCTCTAAAACATGACATTCATCGCAGAGCTGCGATTCGCTTCTTCCCATGAGGACATCAAATCTTTTGCCCATGGTGTGCCCTGTTCTTAGCCTCAGTATTAACTTAAGCTCATTCCTCGTCAAAGAAGACTCTACAAACCAGGGCACCTCTCGTGGTGTTGGTAGAATCGACTTACTCCATTTCCCCTTTTCTAATGATGCCCTATGGTGAAAATCTATCCACATACTATGGCACATTTTCTTTATAGCCTCATTCCAGTCCAGGTTTTCTGGTATCCACTGATATGGTACCCCTGAATGGCCGGCTACCTTTGCCAGATCATCTGCCCTTTCATTTCCCTCAATGCCCATGTGCGATGGGATCCATTGAAGGCATAGATCTCCTCCTCTATTTTTCTCGGCGTCGATCTGGTCAAGGATGTGGTATGCTATGGTTTTACTGTTATGTGAGCGAGTTGCTGCGGCAAGATGTTGTAAAGCGCTTTTGGAGTCCGAAAAATCATCGCTTAAAGTGTATTTAATTGCTTCGTTTATCGCGATGAGTTCCGCCGTCATTATTGGTATTGCTGGGTTTAGCTTCCAGCTCTTGTTTATACCTACTTCTGGTATCACAAAAGCTGCTCCTGCTCTATTCTGATCTTTGGATCTGTCAGCATTTTTTCGACACGCTCTCTTCCTTTATCGGATACTATGTTCCGTTTTGGTTTGTCTATTCCTTTGACCTCTAGTTGGATAACAGAGCTGAGGTCGTAGGTACCAACTGGTCTCCTCAGCGAATACATACCTAGGCATTTTGTATTTAATACCTCCCAACTTTCTGTGGCTTTTAGAATTCCTACCAGTAGAGGGAGCTTTCTTTTCTCATAGTATGTATTGCTTTCAACAAGCTCGTATAGGAGTTTCACCTTCAATCACTATCAAGCATTATAACACAAAATATCATATGACTCCCACTAGTAACAAACAGTCCAAACACTAAACATAAGTTTATTTAAGAGTTTAAAAAGGAGTATAAGTAAGTAATCAGTGTGCGACGAAAATTTGAAACTCGAGTAGTTTGCCGTGACACAGTAAAGGTTGGGAAATACTGATTATACAAAAGGTCGATAAATCCACACAAAGACGCGTAATTGCAGTGTATTTATTGTGTATTTGGAGTGACTTAATACTAATTAAAATATTTATTCTATAATATACCTAATATATCAGACTTAAGCATGTTCAGTCTTCATACCATTAGTATTAAAATAACTGTTTATTGAAAACTAAATAATATTTATAAAAGAATAACAAACATATCGTCAGTGTTTTGTAAGAATGGCGAATTAACCAAAATGCTACTT
Source organism: Rhyacophila brunnea (assembly GCF_057557595.1). NCBI lineage: Eukaryota > Metazoa > Arthropoda > Insecta > Trichoptera > Rhyacophilidae > Rhyacophila > Rhyacophila brunnea. The sequence goes on from NW_028233350.1 coordinate 30,851,739, forward strand.
TACAGAAGGATTTTTAACTTTTAACATTTATGTATTAATTAATTACCTGAGGAATGTCTACATGTTTATAATAAAGCTTAGAAAGAATACTGTCCTTATAATAGGCATTATAATATAATATTTTAAATAGCCTTATATGTCACATTCGAATTTCATTCGTAATACTAAGTGGATATTCGCCCTTACGATTATCGTTTTTAAGTACTTTCCTGTGGCGATACAAATTCGCCATTTTTACACAACAAAGCTAGTGAGGTACATATTGTTTTTCATTAAAATCTCGATTTCGCCAAAATGGTTGAAACGCCCTTTTTACAAAACAAAGACGATATAACAACAACAAAATATATTAAATCCCGGCAATGCGTTGCTGACTTGAGTTGTAAAGCATTTCCAAACTGTATACTCAAAGCACAAGGCGAAGAAACTGTTGGAAGTAAAATAGCATTATCACACCTGTCATGTAGACATTTAAAACGAGTTCATATAGTCTGGACTATAAACTTTATAGCATGGGAAAATTATTGTCTAAACGTGAACACTAATGTCAAGACTTTCTAGTAATTTGTAGCGTATTGTTTGGCTATTCAAGAATAGATCGAATCAAAAATGAAAGACAATGTAGCGAATGTTAACATATGAAAAACAGATGTCTCGGCATTAACCTACGACAAAGATGTGTAAAAGGTCCTTGTTAGTAGAAGCACTCAACGTGAAACACTCGAAGAGAACAGTACAACACGTACGAAGCTCTGTTTCCCTCTAAGTAAGAAAAATCTCGAGTGGGGAAACAACAATCACGACATACATTACCGTCGTGTCTGAATACGGGGGCATTAGGGATGCGTAACACTATCGATACTCTATTTCGATATTTTTCTTGTAGCTATCGTGTTACCACACGGACGGTCACAGTCAAAAAGTGACTTTCAATTTTACAGGAGTACAATGGGAAATAATAATTAGTTTACATATTATATTATGTATTAATAATAATTACTTGAATCATCGTCACGGAATAACTCTTGCTGACAAACTGGCACGATATTTTGGAGTAAAGTGTGATCCAAACACGTTAATAAAGTAATACTTAATCATAATTTTTATTCGGCGGTTACAAGCCACAATTGAGGTACATTTGTTGTACCTACTGTATTATGACATTATTACTGAATGAAAAAGACAAAAAGGACCTAAGCCTACCACTGTGCATCCCATGCTCAAAAAATACAAGATAGAAGGAAAATCCTGGATCTTGTACAAAGTGTTCATGGATGATAAAAATATACATATAATATGGTGTACTCTGAACTACCTATTGAATTTGATTTATGGTAGCAATGCTTATAAACGTCACCGACAATAATTCATTTCTTATACCTAATACTATTTCTTAACAAGTCCGTCATCGCGACGTAAAAAATCGCAATTTAAAACTGTAAAATAATTGCATATCATTATTGAAAGACTCACTAGGATCTTTATGAAAATAAATTACTCATTAATCACTAAAAATAACCGCTGCAATAAACTTATCAATATTTTTTTATGCCAAAGATACCAGTATCTGAAATAGATGATTTTCTTGTAGGGTTATTTCGTTACCATGTATTGGTACTTTTACATCCCATCCCTAGTGGCGACTGAATACAGTGTTTTAAATTAATGTTTACTCACCAGACACTCTCTCCCGGCCGCGTCAAGTGGATGATGATGTGAGGGTGAGGGTTGCGACGCCAGTGGCTCAGCGATGGGGTGGCTTCGGCGCCCGGCGCTGGCACAGTCACAGCAGCCCGAGATCCGCATGGATTTTCAGCAGCGCCGCAGTCTGTACGTCGCGCGAACGACAGATGGCGATTCACTGTGGGGACAAATAAAGCGAATTAAGTACAATGGGGCTGACTTCAAGGTTGAACTAGGGGCAGATTTTATAACGGTGAGTCAGAAATAAACAGAAACTTTCGACGGGATAAATAGGGGCAAATAAATTTATTCTCTCAGATTAAATTATTTAAATCAATTAAACCATATAATACATAATAAGAGTAGGTAAAATATTATCGAAAGTAATATTGTTATCCGTGAAATCGCACTTGTTTACAAGTTAGAACCATATAAAGATAAAAACTAGAACAAAGTAGGTACATATTTAATCATATAATATATCTATCATTTACTGACAATAACATGACGAATAAATAGCGGACAATAAAAAACAAAATACATTCTCGAATGACGATTTTTGTTATGTGTGGATAATATATAATATCATCATGCCATCAGTATTATATAATAAATATAACTATTAGTGGATAACTTAGACTTTAGCATTGTTTAGGAATTCACAGTAAAGTTTAGTTTGTATTGGATCTTCTAAAGGTACGTTTACATTTGACATTTATATTGTCATATTTATGTATGACACCATATTCACCAAGTGCAAACAGTAATTATATTTGTACCAGCCACTTATTTTGCGTGTGTCGACACTCATCTGTCACTTATTCAATCTACTTATATACGCAAATGTAAACACCGCGAATTCGACAATTCCGAACTTGCCGCGATATATCACCGAAGTTGGGCTCCCGTCTACTTTTATATCAAGTACCTGACACATTATTCGTAGCTTGACAGGTACCTAGTGAATTGCATAGGTATATTTCTAAAACAACGGACAATCAATTATCATAGGTACACCATGAATGTATGCCCAACGTTTACGTTAATAAATGTACTGTAGCGATCTGTCAAAAATCATAGACAGTGAGAAATAAATCGGATGTGCCGTGTTCTATGGATTTTGTTCGAAAATAAAATATCGCTTGTTCTCGGCACATACGATTAATTCTGATGCACTCTGTGAAGAAAAAATGCGCTTCAAATGGTATTACCTAATTCATTTTGGCCCACACCTGCACTCGTAATACGATAATATTATATTGAATATGCAATGACGATCAAGTGCTAGATATCGCAATGTTACTGTTAATTGTTCTTCTACACTTATGGCATTTCTAAATTGTGTGTCTTGTTTTTTGGCAAAAGGTCCAATCTTGCAAACTAAAGTTCACAAATTGAGTTGGATCTTCGATTTTAAACTCTGACATTAAACGGAAGGCACCTAGTTCTTCTCGTCGCTGAATCCATTCCCGCACCCATCTAGACCATTTTTTCCTCCTTTTTGTTGCCAAAAGACTTAAAATAATAACACTCGCTGCTTTCTTTTTTAACATTCCCATATTGACAACTGACATAACGTTTTTGAGAAGTACACAAAATAAGTGTCCGAATAAATTACAATATCATATGTAAACACCGCATATATTTATTCCAATGTTGCCATTGAATAAAGTGTCGAGACTTTATTTCAACGAGAAGTATACCAGAATTTTATGTCAGATCCATGCAGGTGTAAACAGTAAGTGAAATTTTATGTCAGACACATAAAATAAGTATAACGGTATAAGTGTCAGATGTAAACGTACCATAACACTACATTTATATTCATGTAGAACGATACAAATTAAGATATATGTATAATTTTATGTTATTCTATTTAATATAGATATGTCGATATTGACTTTTAATTTATACTGGACAAGCGTATTGTTAGAAGAATGGATGTAGATTTAACATTTACGCGCGCATTGTATTCTGGAATCCGACTGAATGAACTATGTACAGTGTACACAATATATAAATGTACCAACTTGTGTATGTATGTTACACAAAACGGTTCAAGGTTAAAATAGGGGACGAATTCTAGAGGGGATTGAATTTGCGAGAGAGGTCGAAGAATGTAACACGCGAAATAAAATGCATAAAATATGAGAAGATGGCGGACATTTTCAAATTTACTATTTTGTAACATAAGGTAAACTTGTGCATCATCATTATGCAAGATAAACTAGGCCATCTTCTTCATTGGGTACATCAAATATCAGATTTCGACAATGATATTAAATTTATCATAATCGTAATCCAAAAGTGAATTAGGTACCCAGCGGTTTTCTACTACCTTTATGAGACGTATTTTATAAAAAAACGCACAATACGAAGGGCGGAATTTACATTAAATATGTACCTATTAAGTAATGTAAACTAAGAAAAATATTAAGATGTAATTAATGGTAAGAATGTTGTCATTAACAGCGAACCAATCGAACGTGTGACCCATTATAAATATTTAGGTACATGGGTCAATGAGAAATGGGACCAGTCTCAGGAAATAAGAACTAGAATTGAGATCGCAAGGAGCGCCTTTCTCAAAATGAGACGCCTCCTTAGCAATCGAGATCTTAACCTAGGTCTGAGACTGCGTATGGTACGTTGTTATGTTCTCTCAATTCTTTTCTATGGTATGGAAGTATGGACGCTAAACCAAGAGATGTCAAGGAGACTTGAAGCTTTCGAGATGTGGCTGTAAAGACGCATCCTCAAAATTCCTTGGACTGACCGGGTGACAAATGTTGAAGTTGTCAATCGAATGGGGAAGGACCGAGAAGTTCTACGTAGTATCAAAACCAGGAAACTACAGTACCTCGGCCTACAGTACATTATGAGAGGACAAAAATATAGCATTCCCCAACTTGTCATTCAAGGAGAGATCAATGGAAAGCGTAGCAGAGGACGGCGCCGCATTTCGTGGCTTAAGAACCTCCGTGATTGGTACGAGTGCAGCTCCACTGAACTATTCCGGGTAGCAGACGACAAAGATAAGATCGCCTTGATGGTGGTCGACCTCCGCTAGGGGATGGCACATTAAGAAGAAATGGTAAGAAAAACGCTAAGTTGGCAACACTGATTGTGACGCGAAAAAAAAACTACTTGAGTATATGAAAAATCACAACATGCCATGCAAACCATAAACAACAAATTGTAAAGTAGGTAATCTCATTATTATGTTTGAAACGCCTATAAAAATTTGCTAGAGTTGCCATATTATCAGTTACCACAATCTTTATTATATACCAGTGTTTTTTCAATCAGTGTGTCGCGTCGTGAAGTTTTTTCGAAAACTATAATAAGTGCAAATGTGTTAAAATTTCAAGCAAAACCTTGAATAACTTAACAATTTTTATGCCCCACTAAATTCTAATAATTACTAATTATGAGTTTTAAGGTGTATCGCTAACTCAAAATAGGTTGAAAAACACTAGTACAAATAGTATTATAGTTTACATTTGGTTTGATTCGTTGATAAACATTTGATAGCATTTCCAAAATGTGTTTAATGTGGTTGAATGTGCAAACACCGATAAATTAATGTTCTGTATTTAGGTATTGAAAGATGGCTTTCTGTTTTGGCGGTTTATAAAATGTACTTAAGCTAGGCACGGCTGCTTACTATTTTACAACTTTTCTATTAGCTCGTATTCTTATTTGTCCGGTGGTTGTTTATCCAGTACAAATCTTGCCATCGATTTTTAATTAACTTCCCGACTGACTAGACATTTGAAACTTTTGGAATAGATCAGAACACGATGCCAATGCATTCTTTTAATACTTTTAGCCATCTTTAAGCAGAATTGAATTCATTTTCAGTTAAATCTGTTTTGTATGGAAAGTTATTTCAGAAAAATCCGTAAAAAGTAAAAGACTATTATTGGTTGCTAAGGGGGTGGTCCTAGCAACTAAATTATTAATATATAAGTGCGTTACTATGGAAATCAAAATGAAATGTCAAAATGACATTTCAGTATTCTATATTTGTTTGTTTTTTATTTACTTCATATTAAATACAAGTTTGAGCATATTGAGCATAATAATTGCTAGAAAAACGTTGTAGGTATATAAAAAGTTCTTTTTATCTAGTAATTATTTATGATTGATAATTCATAACGATGGCAACAAATTCAAGTTTTAGGATTTATCTGGAAAAATCTAAGCATTCACTAATTTGTGAAATTGTCTGACTGCATCTAAAATTGTTTCGATTATATTATTATATAGCTGAGGGCGATAACAGTGTATAATAATATAATTTAATAATTTAGTAACCTTTTTTCAATTTTCACTTCCATCTATTAAGGCTTCGTTGTCTATTTCGAAAAGTTTTTTTAGCATCATATTATTACGACGTAAAAAACGTTACATGTAAAAAAAAGAATATTAAGTAGGTGGGTGTGTAAATTAGCGTTCACACTGTATCTCTATGAAAACTCATAAAAAAGTTTTATAACCAACAAATCGACGCGTTATAAACAACTTTTGAATATAAAAATACAATATACGTCTGTAGAACGGGGTAATAAAAAGACATTTTTCACGGAAATATAAAACTTCGTGAAAGCAATTAACACGGTGTCGAAAATCAACTTAATATGTATGCATCATGAATAATGGTTATTATATTATTTTCTGTCTGTAACTAGGTATGTATTTGATATTTCACATCAAATGAGAGTGAGAGACGTAAGTATTTAACGCTATGTGAAACATCAAAGTACCTATCGTCTTGTCGCAAATTCTAGTGGCAATATTGCCCTAAGCAAATATTCAAATAATCACTTACTTAGATATTGTTATTAATATATTATATGGGGGTTATGGCCTAACGTGCACCAAGTCAAAAATAGTCATATTATAATATATATTATATTTGTAGGTGTAGGTTGTAGGCACTTCGGCGGTGGATAGTTGTTGCAGATGAAAGGTGGTAGTAATTGTTCGTAATGATGAAGTAGGCAAGATTTTATTTACTGTCTCAATAATTACAATGGTACAATCGATACAATATAATAAATATAATGACAATTCAATCAATTATGACCCGATATTTATTTAAATGATTATCCAATAAATTGCGGATACGTCATCTCATAATATCACGAAATCATTTTAAATCAGCTATTGAGGTCAGGTATTTCGTTAGTTAGCGAGAATTGGATACAGTACATACTGTGAAAATGAATATATAATAAATAATATTATAATTGAACTGGTCATTTCGAAAACCCCATAACTGACACAACATGGTAAAATGCGGTTTAATACGGATTATTGTTTATTGAGGGTAGAACTATCATTCTCTTCGAAAACAACTCAATTGTGAATATGCAACACGATTTTATTTCAAGTCAAAGTTTCAAGTCACTTCGAAAACAACATAAATGCAGTAGTTATGTTGTTTTCGCACGGATTATCTTTAGCTACCGTACATCGACTATATGCAAAATCTTTCACTTCCGAATATTCCTGTGCATGAATTTTGTGATTATCGCCAGCTATGGGTTATCTCTTTTTTTATACACAACTTTAAATCAAATAAGGCAGGATTGTATTGCTACCACGAAGGACAAAAAAGGACTCAATGCAGTGTGCACATTGTTGATGGACTACATAGATCGATTTGTACTCTCGCAAAGTACAAAACTGTACATTTTTTCAGACTGTGGTTTTGATTTTTTCTTACTTTGACTGAGACAAAAGATTTTATAGTATTGTTCATGCTGTACCAATGCGGGGTCACTCATTTCTTCTCTGTGATAGGGATTTCGGTACTGAAAAACGCTTAATCCGGCGTCAAGATAGGATCATTACTCCATATGAGTATTCTTCTCTCATAGAAAGACCCAGTACAACAAAAATTAAATGACTTAAAAAAACTTCGGAAGTATATTCCTGAAAAATATATCCCTTTTTATGAAACATTTTTCCAGTGGCAAACCATAGAAACTGAAAATGACGATTGATTGATTTTTTTTAATTTTTGAAATTTGCATAATCTATATCAAATATTTTTTTTTAAATTGAAATTAATTATTAATTAATAATTATAACGGTATTCCACGTGTTCATTTCGAAAACAACAGAATTACAAGAAATTAAAACAGATTTTGCCATTAAATTAGATAAAATTTCTTATTTATTTTGGAACTCAAATGCTCCATATATTATTCTACAGCTTTCGATGAGTTTTTTTTAACGTACGCCACTAAACAAAACAAAAATACACGGTATTTTATCTCTCCTGAAAATTTTGATTTCTGTCAGTTATGGGGTTTTCGAAATGACCAGTTCAATTAAGATCTGGGTCACAGGAATCCGACCACATAGGTATACGGTTCGATATTTCGGGTGAGTAACAAAAAAGTAGCTAGAGAAGGAAATTCAAATTTACCGTGGAAATAGAAGACATGCTACTGTTATTCATTTTTTCATACAATATAACAAAAGCAAAAAAATATTACAATAGTTACCTAATGAATATAATGTATCACACGCGGTCATTGGCAGTTTTTATTACGACCACATAAGTATTCTTTCACATGGGCGTCATGAAATCAAATAGTTTTCGATAAGCACGATGCTGCAGTGTTGCCTTACATAGTATTAATGGAGTAAGAAAATAAAATTGACAAATTATCAAGATTTATAAAATCTCGAACGCAACGAAAATTGAATACTTTCCTATCGTGCTAAAATATACTTGAAAACGCTTTACCACGCATCAAAGCTCTGTATGAAGATAATGCCATGCTCAGTGATACGCATGTCATTAATTGATAAGAAAATAAATTTTGTGATTTTTGAAATGCCGCATTTTTTCTTGAAAACCATCTAGTACCTTCTATAGATATTAAATTTACTAATGATAATACAGATTATATTAAATTCTACAGGATGCTTTTTTACTACCTAGTTTGGTAGTACATATCGCCAATGTAAATTGATGGTGGTATGCGTGACGAGATTCATCATCGAGCATCGAGTGCATTCCTCCCAGCGTAAAGTGTTCAACCGATGTGTCCTACCCACGCTCACGTATGCATGTGAAACATGGACTATTAATGTAAGAGAAATTCAAAAATTACGAGTAGTGCAACGTGACAAGGAAAGGTGCATGTTGGGCATGGCCCCCACAAGGGGGGGGGGGCTGACAGGGCTCTAGCCTGGGGCCAGGGCTCTGGAGGGGCCCGGCGAGGCCAGTCGACCAGATAAGTGAGATAAACACACAACACAAATTTGCTGTAATAGTAAAAAAGTCGCCTGCGGCACTATTTTCCTTCAATAATGTTTTTACCTAAAATTATATGGTTGTACGATAAAAATTTTAATTGTGTATCGACACTCGACAACTCTTTAATTCAAATGGATGTATTAAAATATACAACAAAAAACACTACATATATACACATTAATTTTACCGCATACACCATTTGGAAAACGCTACTGTAGAGCATCACACTGCCTTTATTCTTAGAGATAAGTAGGGGGGCCCGCCAAAGATCCTAGCATGGGGGCCCGGTTCAGGATGTGGGGGCCACGATGTTGGGCATAACGCGTTAAGATCACAAAATAACCCAATGGATAAGGAAGCAGACAAGAGTACGCGATGTGATAGTGGTCGCTAAGTAGATCAAAATGGCAATGGGAGGACATGACGCTCGGCGAGTGGGCAACCGCTGGACAAATGCCGTCATACAGTGGTACCCAAGGGGCACTTAACGCCCTAAAATCCACTGGATAGACGACCTCATAGAGTGCGGTGGACTACGTGGCAGAAAAAACTAGGAACCGAAAATAATGAAGAGAGCTAGGGGAGGTCGTCATCCAGTAGTGGGTCGACCACAACTGATGATGATGCCCACAAGACTATCTTGTAGTAAAAACATTATGTAGAATTTAATATTATTTATCATTTGTAAAATAGAATTCTGCCAAGTAAAGACTGATTCAATTCATATTACATTTATTATATAATTATTATTAATTGAAAATGTCATAAGCGATAAAACCATTACTTTTAAAATTGAAAAGAACTAAAAAAATTGAATTGTATTGATTATGTATATAATATGGTTTTACAAGTAGAAGTAGATGATCATCAAAAAAAATGTCTAAATTATGTTATTATACTAGACAAAAACAAACGTGTTATATATTTTATATTATGGGTGTATCATCATAATAGATTATTTTAATAATAATATAATGTATAAGTTACGCGAGTATCACACTTGAAATGTTTAACATGGTTGGATGCGCTGAATTTGGCATGTGTGAGAGAAAAAATATATAAACATTAAGTCTAATTTTATCACAAATTTAAATTGTTGTGCCTAGTTCTTTTGAGTACTTAACCCCCAGACTTGTGAAATCAACCAAATTCTGCGGTTGCTTCCAAGCGAATGTGCTGCATATATATATATATATAACTTTACACGTGGAATAAAAAGCTTAGCAATTTCGAATCCTAAATACTCAGTAATCGATTGTGCTGCCTTTCGAATTCAGGCATTAAATTTTGGAAGCGGATATTTACTCTATTATCTATTTACTTGCGGAATAATAATTCCGCAAGTAAATAGAAACACAAGGAATATAAATTCCGCAAGTAAATAGAAACACAAGGAATATAAGATACTTAGTTAATGTCTCAGATAACTTTCGCCATGTAATCTGCTAAATGAAATTGACAAGAGATATTAAAAGAAAAGAAAAATACGTAAAATAGTATGTATAACTTTTCACAGCTAAAATGAAAAATGGAAAACAGCAAGAGCGACTTTTCTATAGACAAAACCCAGCATGAGAATAATATATCTACAACTACAACGCATTTTTTTCTAAAAGTGGTAATAATATTATTGCCAAAAACTTAAGTACTTACATAATAAAAATTATTTATAAAGGACATAATAATGTCAAAAAAGTGTATCTTTCACATTAATGTTTCGCGTTTACGTAGGATCTTGAAATCTCAAAAAGTAACACAAAAAAACTTTGTAATCATTTTTTTTATGCGAAAGATCAATAGAATACTTTAAAATTTGAAAATCATTTCGGGCATGTGGCACATAATATTATGAACCTCAGAGGTGTAAAAGTATCTTAACTGATTAGGTCGGTGGTTAGTAGTAATTGAATTTAATTGGATATATATTAACAGTTAATTTGATTTGGATTCGATAAATACTCGTATATGTTTCGCTACCATACAAATAAATGGTCTTTCATTGATAGGGGTCCTGTGTTCCGAGGCGCTTGTGTTGGTGTTCGTAATCGGGTGTTTTTACCATGTAGGGTGATTAGCCTTACGATGAACCCTCCTCCTTCATCCGGGCTTGGGACTGGCAGCAACCTAGGTGAATCCTATGGCTACAGGCGGGGAGAATGCCTGAGCACAGGACGCCAAAAATCATGACCAAGTGGATCCCACAGTGGAAACGGTCTGGGGGCAGACCAAAGAAGAGGTGGACTGACTGTATCGAAGAGGACTGGAGAAAGATGGGGAGGGCTGGAGACTGGAGAAGAGCAGCCAGGGAAAGGAGCGTGTGGAGGACAATTGTAGAGGACGCCAAATCCTGACCCGGGATGTAGTGCCGAGAAAGAAGAAGAAGAAGAACAAATAAATGGTCGTAACTGTAACTACATCATGGAATAACTCTTGCTGACGTAATTTTTCGACTCTAAAAATGACATTACTTTTCAGTATTTTCGCGTGACTGCACATTTATTTCGTTGTAAAATTTTGCAGAACATTAAGGCTATACTTCAGCTGAGGCATGGTCTAAAAAGATCGTGACTAGGCGATGCGCGGATTGTGCAAATGACGCGAGCCGTACGAAATATAATTTATCATAAAAATTCAACATGCGTCCTTTTAATGTTATGTTTATTATTATATTCGTAATAATAATAGTATATACATTGACATGTTTTCTTTTTCAAGTAGATGCGGAACGTTTTTTTGTCATCTTTACACGATATAAGAATATATTCCTACGACGCCATCACAAAACAAATTACCTACCGTTGAAAATTATTTTCCGTTTCACTTATGTATGCTCTTAAAAATATCCATCGCTTTTCTCAAACTCTTGAATGACCAAACCATAGGAACCACTATTTTTTTATTGTACCGACAACATTTTTGAATGTTTCGCAGTAAATATAAAATATTACATAGTTATATGGTCAGAAGTAGACGTAAAAGTTAACCACAAAAATATCTTTTAAGCAAATTCTTAATAATTCAGGTCAAATAAACGAATTTCATTCATCATACCAGTGTTTGCCATACAGTGTGCCGTAAGAAGCATCAGGGTGTGCCGCGACAACTGACACTACAGAGGAGGAAATTTTAATAGACCTAAAAAACGACCCTATGCACAAAGCCTCATTTTCTGAGCTAGATTTGTCAGCATTTGAGATATCACTTTGGAGTCAATATCCTCGATTGACTACAGCAGCAATTAAATCTCTGTTGTCGTTTGGATCGTCATATCTTTGCAAATTTGGTTTTTCAGCGCTCGTGGAAATGAGATTTAAAAATCGAGATTATACAGATGATAGAGAAGTTACGTGTTTTTTTATCTAATTTAGAGCCGCGTTGTGATAGAATTCTTTCTAAAATCAATTGCATCTTATTTAAACAAATTGTTACCTACACTATGATTTCCTTTATTCATATTAATAAGGAACAATTCCTTTTTAAGGCATTTTAATTTGGTGTGCTGCGGAATAAATCCCATTCACCACTGTGCCGCGAACTATAAAAGTTTGGCATACCCTGGATTAGACGTATGAACTTTACTGTTTTACAATTCACAATCACTCCCGTCACACCGGTTGGGAATCTTAATGTAAATATTTAAACAAAGTAATCTCATAAATAACAAATTTTCGCCAACATTTCACTTACGCCCTTTTTACTAGCAGAGGTTTGGATATTGTGTATCTACACTACAATTTAAAATTCCATGAAAAACGCCACCGTATTATTTCCAGTGGCGTACACATCCGATGTTAGGGGTCCGGCGGAAAACTTTCCCATTCAATAATAATAATAAGTCGTAGGTGGGTGTGTATTGAAGTGAGCGGTCCTGAACCCCGCCGCCGCGCCGGTCTATTGTGTCGCTAGGTCAACACGAAGAAAAGCTCCGAATTTGGAACGCGTGAATTATAAAACACGTGACAATGGATTCGGCTGAGCGCACTTTGTCACAGTGGCGCACTGTCGCGAGTGAAGGATTAACTGTGGATTTAATATCACGTTACATTTTTACTAGCACGAAAAAATCCGTGCAATAAAAACAAACGATGTAGGTACATAAAGTAAGTAGGTACTAAAGTAAATTTTACAGATATTCAGTACATAATAAAGATAATTTAATTAATAGTTATTAGCAAATTGATTAATTCTGCTATAAATCTTCGTAGTAATATACACATATATATATATATATATATAATATATGCTATGATTTAAATTACAAAGATGATAGTCACTAAGGTCTAAAGTTTTTCAGTAAGTATTAATGTCAAATGAACAAAAACGAATCATAAGTGCGAGTGAGTAAGCATGCGGCACGCTCTACTTTAGAATTAAATGTTTTTGTAAGTGTCGCCGGTAAAAATGGATTTGACTGACTGAAAACTGCGAGCACGTGTTATTGAAATTTATTGTTTTTGTGATAAATATAAAGTTAGTGGTAATTATTTTTAGTTATTTTAGTAGAATAGGTATATGGTTAACTTTGGCAGCCGTACTAAGCAACACGATGGTATAACGTTTCATAGGTTGATAATAATAAAATCGAGGTTCTACTATGCGTTATACGCAAGAAACACGGCTTCATTTTGCCAAAAAATAGGCGCTCTCTATATAATACTCTGAGATTAATGTTGATTTTTTTTTTTTTTTAAATAAAAGTACCTACATATTCTTTTTTTAAATTGGTTATAGTGACTAATAAATACATTCAAATTTCACACACAGATACTCAGGTCATGCGTTAGGGTAGAAAGTTATGGGAGAAATGCAACTAATACAACGTAGTATGACAAAATTGTAGTATGACAAACTGTTTTGCGACCAAGTTGGACAGTTCGATTGCACCAACAGCTTGTTGATTCTTGGGCAGCTCTTGCCTTTCTATACAAATGTTAGGACATTCCCTAAAATTCCTCGAAAACCTACAATTTAGAGTTTATTCAATTTTTTAAACCTATTTAACAATTATTTAAAATTTTCTTGTATTATTACTCGATGAGCATTATGTTGTTTTTATTCTTTGTAACCCGCACAGTGATTAGTTTTATTATGTTTTCTAATCTGTACATTATCTACTGACTACTCACTACTGTATTAGTCGTAGAACAAGAACAAGTTTGGGAATAGCTGCATTGCCACAAGATAAATAATTCAAATAAATAAATAAACGCGGTAAATAATATCGGTGTTAGGTAATATAGATAGGAACACTCTAGTTCTAGTATGTACACAAGATCATCGCCAATGTCACCATACACACCGTACAAATAGCACATTAGAAAGTTGTAAGCGTACAATATTATGTGGAGTGTGTCGTCACACTCGTCGTCACGTATGGCCGTACATATTATGTTCTGCCCAAGTACGTTTCATAGAGGTCGTAGAGCCGTAGAGCCATAGAGGGAAGCCTACGGATTACAGGTACATACATCCCAACGTTAGCAGCTCAAATTTATTTACCGTGGAATGTCGCTGCGACAAAAGTGGCTCAAAAAACGATTGTGACATTTATAAAGCATGCATTGAGGTATTTAGTATAGACTCAATATTCCATACAAAAACCCCAATTACTTAATACAAACACAAAAAAAAACTGTACATTCATAATAAAAAGGTTATTCGAGTAGGTTTTAATATGCTTCACACAAATCTCATCTCATCAAATCTTATCGCCTCGTGTGTGGCGCAGCCATAAATCAAGCCTTCCGGGAACGGGGATCCAGTGTTGCTCGTGAAGACCGTGCACATCTACTTACGTATATAGATATTTGCGGCGATTGGCAAGCCTGTACAGGAAAGACTAATTCGTAGGTGTTTGTATGCGACTTCGACTCTTCAGAAGCATGCAACTTGTCGATTCCAACAGAAGCGGTTTTTTTTTCAAACGAAACAGTCGCATTCGACCAATCTGCGGAGCTCCATTTGGCAACATGTGTTTTGTGAATAACGATGACGTCACATAGACGTATTTGACACGTTGTAGGTGAGACGAGTTTTGATGTGAGAGCCGGCTTACCCCCGTTTCAGACGGGACACCGGTGTCGCGCTCGTATATAATAATTAGGCCTTTGTATTCGAATAAAGGGGCCTTTGTATTATGTTTATGAACGCCCAGGGCTAATGAGTCAACGCATAATTTCGCGATATAAATTAGAACATAAAACTGGCTGCAGTCATAAAAACAAGTGAATCGGCGGCTTGAGATTGTAGCGGCCGACGGAAAAGTGTACCGGACACGCTTTGACTCATTAGTTCGGGACGTTCATAAACATAATACAAAGGCCCTTTTATTCGAATACAAAGTCATCCTTATTATATACGAGCGCAACTCCGGTGTCTGTCTGAAACGGGCCTTAGTCGTTCATTCGTGGCTGAGGATCATGACTACCCTGAAATTCAGCCATCTCGGATATCTGCTTCTCGCAGGACAGAATGAAGGCTACCCACAGTAAGTTCCAACCGCGCCGACGTTTTTCCTTTGCTAATCTTACCTGGTGGCTAATATGTCCAATAATCTTCAGTCTGCAAAAAATGCGTCGCATACCTACATATTGTCGAGCGCCGTTTCTTCGTCTGGAGTATCTTGATTGACTGGATTGTGCTGTGCTATGCTTTGTTCAAATACATACTAAGTGTTCCGCTCCAAAATCACATTTTGAAGGCATCGATTGCCTTCCGCTCCCTTTCCTTTAGGGTCCATTCAAGTACCTACGTAAGGCATTTATTAATTAAGTTAGCATTTACTTGGTAGAACTTCATTTTACAAATTGAGCTGTTACCCCATTGAAAATGATATACCTACTAAGATTTCAACAAAGAATTAAAAGCACAATTTCACTGTTAGTGATAAAAATAACATCTTTTAGTCCCGAAAGCTTTAACCACTCCCAATGAAAAACCTTGTCATATGTTGTCTTTATCTCCCCTCCGTTATCCGAGATATTTCTCAACATGCGGTCTGCTTACATTGGGTTATATCAACTATATCGGGATTTGTCTGAACAGTGAACATATTGGTACAGTAACACGATATGAAAAGGTCGCATTTATTGTAAAGCCTAGAAAATGTACATTTATTTACAAGGTGCTCCCGCTGCGATTTTTTGTCAATGCGTGCTTCAGACATTTATTAATATTTATGTTAGATATATAACTTATATTCCCGATAAGAAAACACACATATATACGACTATTTTCAATAGTGGAACAATACAAAGAATTGAAGTAGTTTGTTTTGTTATATATTGTGTCATCAAGAATTGATAGAATTAACAAGTACCTACCTCGTCATTAGATTCAATTAAAGTCGGAGAGAAAATAATATTTGCTGAGTTCAAATGACAAAATTAGCAATTAACGTCAAAAATCTTGACAACGTACTTGACACATAATATATATTATATAATATCGCTGAAAAATATGAGTAATTTGATGGAAACTCAAAACTGAGGCGTGCTGATGTCTCAAGTGCGGTAGACTGACAGTAGTTTTTTTTTATAAAACCGTTCACATAATAAATGGAGAAAATGTGTAAAAAACAAAATGATACCAAAAATTGACCCTCCCCTAAATTTTGGTCTGCCAAAATCAACGGAAATAATTACAGGTTAAAAAGAACTTTTCATATACAACGTTTTTAAATTTTCTGTTGAATCATATAAACTTTGACTTGCCTAGCTTAAACGATCAAAAAAATTTATACTTGATAGAAATAATACTGAAATGTCATTTTGACATTTCATATTGATTTCCATAGTAACGCACGTATATACTAACAATTTAGTTGCTAGGACCCTAGACCCCTAGCAACCAATAATAGTGGATGGGATATAAACTTTGACTTGCCTAACTTAAACGATCAAAAAAATTTATACTTGATAGAAATAATACTGAAATGTCATTTTGACATTTCATATTGATTTCCATAGTAACGCACGTATATACTAACAATTTAGTTGCTAGGACCCTAGACCCCTAGCAACCAATAACAGTGGATGGGATCACGGATTTCTTCCGAAATACCTTTTCATACAAAACAGAATAAACTGAAAATGAATTCAATTTTATACAATCGTGTTCTGATATATTCTAAAAGTTTCAAATGTCTAGCTAGTCGGGAAGTTAGTTAAAAATCGATTGCAAGATTTGTACTGGATAAACAACCGCCGGAAAAATAAGAATACGACCTAATAAAAACGTTGTAAAATGAACCCCATCTGCATTGTACTCGATTCAATAAAGAGTCAATTTGCAAACTACGTTGATTTGTATACGTTATTTTTTTCTCCCCAGTGCGTATATATTCCAACGACAGTTGTTTATTTTAATAAATGCATATTAAGTAGGTACTTAATACTGACCTTTATCTACATGGCAATACGATCGATTCTTACATTTTTTGTCAGATGTCTACAAACTTTATGTGTAAAAAATACGCACTTTCATGTTCAGACATTGTATGGAATGGTATATCATGTACCTACCTGTACCTTAACGGTAACGGCTAAAAAAAAAGCTGGATGAAAACGGCATAGAATGAGCCGGAGTGGATGCCAAAAGGAAAGGCATACATTTAATTGTAGATATATCTATAGGAACCCAAAGAAGAAACAGTTGATCATATAGCAAAAAAAACGGGCAATGTTTTGTAAAATATCTAACGAAAATATTAACAAATACAGTAGGTATCATATCGTCTCTGTTCTGGCAGAACACACCAACTGGAGAATACTAGTTTTGAGTAATCTGACTTTGAAGTTGTTAAAATATTTGAAATGGTCTATCATGTGAGTCGTAAAAAGGATGACTTTAAAATAAAGACTGTTTATTTATTAAGAAGGTTTCCAGACGGTAAAGTTTAAAATAAGGAACATTTTGGTATAACTAACTCAATATGTCATTTTTTCGAATTAGTGTCTTCTGCCAGAACAGTGACGATATATTATTATTATAATACATATTTTTATTGATGTTAAAATGTATCTGAGAATCAAAATTCATCCAAAGTAATGTTTTTTTTAAAAATTAACTATAATTCCATATCCAAAAATCCACCATGTCATTATTGAATACTATTGGTCGATATAGCAACGTGTAATATATAACAAATATTATAATTCGTGTAATAGGCCGTAAGATTACATGATACCTACATCAACTTATTTTCTTGTATGTATTATTATATTGCATAATATATTATATGAAAGTAAGCCTCATGATATAATCAAAACAGCGTGAATCCTTGCGGTCTTTATATTACAGAATTATCCAGTTTTGATTAAGCCAGCATATTATAATAATAAGATTTGTTTGTGTTATAAAATTGAATCCGGCAGCAAGAAAAAACAAAGGAAAATTCAGGTCTAGCTTTCATTTAATATAATTTATGTTACTACTTTCACTGCGTAAGTAAAAAGGAAAATAAATGAAAATTTATTATTTTGTTGACATATTATCACGAAGCTTTTTAGACGTAAGGAAACAAGCTACAATAAACAATGTACCGCAGATACTTATATTATATATTATCTAACAACTGTCAACGACTACGTTTGGTTTAAGCTAAGTAATCAAAAACGGATAGTCTTCTGACAGCTTTATTTTAAAGAAGTAAGAAGTGAAAGTTTTGTTTTTAATATTTGGCTTCACTTTTCAGGAGATCGAGCTAACATAACATTTTTATTTATTCATAACTGAATGCATGATTAAAGAATATAACATTATATATTAATAATTACAGGATAAAAAGAACTTTTTATATACAACGTTTTAAATTTTCTGTTGAACCATATAAACTTGACTTGACTAGCTTAAACGATCAAAAAATTTTGTACTTCATATTGTCATATTGATTTCCATACTAACGCACGTATATATTAATTATTTAGTTGCTAAGACTCCAACCCCCTAGCAACCAATAATGGTGTCGAAATAACTTTTCATACAAAACAGAATTAATTGAAAATGAATTCAATTCTACTTAAATATGACTAAAAGTATTAAAAAATGCATTGGCATCGTGTTCTGATATATTCTAAAAGTTTCAAATGTGTAGCTAGTCAGGAAGTTAGTTAAAAATCGATTGCAAGATTTGTACTGGATAAACAACCACCGGACAAATAAGAATTCTTCTTTTTCTTCTTTCGACCATGTCCGATCCTAATAGGATCATATGGGCCTCCACAGAGTGGAGGTTTGAATTGACAGATTTTTGTTTTTACGAGAAATGGATGTCAGCCACTTGCTCAACCTATTAGGTCCATACTCTGACTCATACACAAATTGAAAAACAATATGTGTACTAGCCAGACCCAGGATTCGAACCTGGGACCCTCGACTCTATAGGCCGGCATTTAAGCCACTCGGCCATCGTGGGCTCACCCCAAATAAGAATACGAGCTAATAAAAACGTTGTCAAATACATAACGTGGTACCAAATTCCAAGAAGACCTCAGGCCGAGTGCCATTTGAGACTACATTTTTCTGTTATCTATAAACTGATTGATCAAATTATTTATTCTGTTTTCTTCATTCATCTCCAATGCTTCGGTGGATCATATTGTACACCGATGCTCGCTCCTTTCCGCAGCCAGCAAACCCGCATATTCACCATAATATATGGTATTTATTGACGTCCCAGAAGACACGAATCCACTTGGTTTCAAAAAATTGCAAGTGGTTGAGGCTCTCTTCAGGCATGCATAAAACGTGACCAAGACAAAATCGCATCTTCAAGAGACTGATCGGTTATCACTTTTATCTCCCCATTTCTGATAAAGTCATACCACTTTGTATCCACAGAAAACATCTCATCCGAAGGTGTCATTACACACTACACGTGGCGAAGGGTAGAGGTAGGATGTTAAGATCCGCCATAAATAGTGCACACTAAACTTTGTCAGTCATACATATTTGTTTTCATTGAACTAAGACTACAATTATTTGCAGATGGAGTTTATTAGTTTTGCCGTGCGAAACCAAGCCATAAAGGATAATAGTCAAAAAATACTCGTCTGTCAATAAAATATCGAAAATTATGCAATTAAATCATACACTTTGGATATTTTACAGAATAAAATAATATTTTTAATAGATTATAGTTTGGTTTAGACAGGGTTTAATTATCTTAAAAAAGAGCCAACAATATATGTAGGTAATATATAATATTCTTAATTCAACGAAAACAAATAAGTATGAATGAAAAAGTGTACTACACAATTTTATCGTATCGCCTAAAGTCGCAGTCATGATTTATTCTGGATTGGAACCGTTTCCTCGTGTCAAGCCTATCAGGCACCATTAGCGAGGGGTGCAAGACTAGTAAATGCGCTCCCTAAAGACATAGACATTTTCAATGATGTACTTTGCATTTTATTTTTGAAACTGTATTTTTCTGTATTAAATTGTACTTAAGTATGTTTTGATTATTTTTTTTTTGTTATTATTATTGTTATTTTATATATATATTTATTTTTCTATATTCTCTTCTCTCTTGTGAGGGTAATGTTTGACTTATAATGTAAATCTCATGTTGTGTACATCTTGAATTTAGATTTGTTATGTACACAATGTTTTGTATTCTTAAATAAATAAATACTAAAACTAAGTATTATGGTTCGGCTTAGGCAAGATTAAATTGATTTTTAAAAACTAACGCAACACCATCTGTAAATTTCAGTTTTTTTTTACTATGTCCGATCTAATAAGATGATAACATGGGCCTCCACAGAGTGAAGGTTTTTATTTGTAACAGATTTTAGTCTTAGTTCATAAAAACAAATATGTATGACTAACAAAGCAATGCGCACTAATTATAGCGAATCTTACCAGCCTACCTCCACCCTTCGCTATTGCTCACTACCATAAACCAACACCACAATAGTATACCTTCACAATAATAATAACAATCACTAATATGGTAAAAAACATAATAGGTACACTAACAATAAAAAACTCGTCCAATTCAGCACGATTGTGTACACCAGGCTTACCTAGACCCCAAACAATTGGCAAGCCCCGCGAAGTTTCTCGCTCATTCTATTGTTCGTCTCACGCGAAGTTTTTCTAACAAACTCTCGCGATGAGGTACACAAAAAAAAACATAAAAAGCTCGATCCGTACAGTTATCTGCAGATCACGCGGAGTGGCGTACATACATAGGTACTGCAGTACATAATGTTTGTTTTTACTGTATCCTATTATCTTTATTATATGTAAACAAACCGATGAGTGATATAGTTTAGTGTGCACTATTTATATCAAATCTTAACAGCCTACCTCCACCCCTCGCCACTGGTACTTTTATATAATAAACATGTATATTCAATGACAAATAAGAGCAATTGATTATGTGAGGTTGCATTTCTATGAAATAAAATCGGCGGCGTACCGTTTTTTTTCTATATATGAATGTAAAATAGGAATAAATACCTATTATATAATTTAACATGAAAACCATTAAATTATATCTACGAAATAATTATTGAAAATCGTGTCATGACAAATACGACAGATAGTATAAGAATTCGTAATAAATTGTCATTATTTTATATACGGTTATACTTATACGGTTATACTTCGATACGGAAGAAGAATTGTTCATATTTGTTGAATATAATAAAATAATAAACACAGTGGGCCATGAAAAATAAATATCAATTCATGGAAACAGATTAAATGTTCTGTCAAATGATGTACCCACCTAGTAGCATTTATTTATTTGTATGAAACATAGAAATGGTTTTCGAATACCTAAGTAATTAAATAGTAACTAAAAATGGTGTATTGTTGGTTTTCGAATACCTAAGTAATTAAATAGTAACTAAAAATGGTGTATTGTTGCTACAAAGAGTAGTGGGTTGAAGTGTAAATACATAATTCGAAAACTCCCCGAAAACACACATATTAGAAAACATGGGACTTGAACCCGCATCCATCGGATTCCGGCGAATGTGCTATGGGCAAGTTTCTCATGTATACAATTATGTATGTTTAATAAAGAATATAACATTTTATAATAATCTTGAAAATTATTCATTGAATAAAAAATTAGTTTAATTTTAAATGTAACTTATTAATATCCACGAGTGGTTCCATTGAACTCCTTGCGATAATATGATGATCACAGTGCCACTATTATAACATATAGGTACTTGAGAAACAAATGGAGAATTTCCGACCCCAAACTCCAACCCGGCCGGGGTGGCTTACTTTTTTCAAAAAAGATTTTTTCTATTGGTTATAATATACTCTCTCAGAAGTGTTTTTCTGAATTATATATGTTCAATAATCAGAATGATATAATATTCTTAAATCTTGTGAATTATTCGTTGAATAAAATAAATAGTTAACCATAAAAATATATTAAATATAATTGTTACAAGTCATATCGCAGGACAGAAAAGCGAAATAATCGCCAATATTAGAAAGTAAAAAAGTACTTTATAATCTCTTTACCTACTCTGACACCTGTGCAGTTTCAACTGTACGCCACTGGTTCGCATGCGTCTCCAGAATTAAGCGACATCCTCACGAATATACGAAGTTTACCTCCCATCTGAAAAACACGAAATGCGGATGCGAAAAAAACAACGTGGCCGGCCGAGTTCGAGCAACAATTGGGGAAATGTATGAACATTCAATTGGAAGTTTTTCATCATGGGAGAGAATGGAACGGCGAGAGTAAAAAGCCACTTGACGAACGGAAAAAGTTTTCCCAATCGCCGAGGCGTCGGAGCTTTACGCGTGGGTAGCCTCTGTAAACGCTTTTCAAGTGTTTTAGTACTGTTGGTGATCTATTTGTCACTTCCTCTACCAATTTGGTGAAAATATTTCTTTCATTTCGGCAATTGGCTGTTCAACAAATTGCCGAAATAAAAGTGGAAAAATAACTAGAATACGATAAGGGGTGGGACTGTCTTTCTCAGAAGTGTCAACGCCGGAGCGATGTGGTAATGGGCAGAGGGAAACAGGCGACGATAAATATTTATCGACAGTTTTTCTCGTGAAATAATATTCAATTAGGTACGCTAAAATGCATGGAAATGTACCTATATAATGATATTCAAAATCAGTTTGAAACACTATCCCCGTACTGTTTTATGTACTTATAAGCTCCTGTCCACTTTTTTACTTTACTTTATAGCGCCTGTACACATGCATAGAATTACTGTTGGCAATTGTGCTTATTTTAAACTGTCATGACAATAACTATTTACACGTAAAAGTGCTGACTGTCTCTCCAATCTCATTCTTCAAGAGTAAGCGAGACGCGAGGTAGTCATTTTATACTACTATCTGACAGGTCGTATTGAAAATCGGAGCTCAAAATGAGGAGTTCTTTTTTTTACCGGCTCGCTCTCTATCGCTCTACTGCGCAGGCGCAGATCGAAAATAATCTTACTTGCGCGCAATAAATCATCACAATTTGGAATCATCCAATCTTGTTTGATTTATGCACGCAATCTTGCCAACTGCAGGACAATACATATTTCCCTATACATTTTGTTACTGTGCACAGTACATCCATGCACGTGTAAACGGGGTATTACTGTCTTTTTACTTGATTTACTTGCAACAATAGAGTGTATTTTAAACTATCGCGATAATAACCGTTTTAAATTATGAGTATTGTCTGTATTTATTTTAATATAAATTTTGATTGGGTGTCATTCTGAAGTATTCCAAATTCGAGACGTTCATTTATTTTAAGTAATATAAACATGCTGAAGGACGACACCGTAGTTTCTATATTCAGATGGTTTAATTGTATTATCAACACATTAAGAGTTTAATATAAAACAAGTTAGCAAGCTTTGTAGATAACCTTCTTAAAACAAACATGTTTGTACTTTCCTAATTAACTTTGTTTATAACTTTTCAAGGATCAAACAACAAATAAGTTTTCAAAATCGCATTTACCTTAAATAACAGTAATACGAACTTATTCGATCAAGTCTTCACTATATGCCCAAGTATGGTGATCAATTAATAACATTAATAAAATAATATAATATGGTGGCAGATTATTCCACACGCGCATGAGGCACCCACTTGAAGAATTTGGCAGTAGCTTCAAAGACCACTAAATTGACTTTATATATTTATTGTCTTGCTCGA
The DNA here is from genome assembly GCF_057557595.1 of Rhyacophila brunnea. Taxonomy (NCBI): domain Eukaryota; kingdom Metazoa; phylum Arthropoda; class Insecta; order Trichoptera; family Rhyacophilidae; genus Rhyacophila; species Rhyacophila brunnea. The sequence goes on from NW_028233350.1 coordinate 30,875,860, forward strand.
AGTCATTGGTCTTTTATTTATTTTATCCAGACAAAAGATTTTTTTATCATATATTTAAGAATTTCTGTAACAGTGGAGCTTGTGATTTCTAAAATTCTCGAAATTATTGAGAAATCGACATTATTATAAAATGCCCTCCTGACGAAAATTTTTAGCTCTTCCAGACAAAAGATTTTTTATAAAAAAATATGAAATTCTAGTACATGACTGTAGCTATTCCCAGCCAGGCTTTTGGGTAGTTGCTAGTTTTTCTTGGCACGCTACCAACACAACTTTGAAGTGAGCTTCTCATTTGCTACGCCACGGCATACGTCCAAAAGGAGAACAGGATATATGGCGGATGGAACTGTAACAACTTCACATGATTTTAAAATCACTTTTATTATAAATCATATAAAGGACAATTGCCAATATACATTATGGAGGTAGAGATTATGCTTCATAACTTTGCACACCGGCTCTAGGGTGAAAATGATGCACTTATATTACATATTTATTTATTACAACTACATATGTATATTAATACTAGTGAATAACATTGCACTGCACTGAATTTACACTACTCTGAATTTGATCTAATTTTATGCGAGGTAATCAGGCAAATAGGCGTCAGTATCAGTGTAGTAAAAGAGAGCAAAGTTATAAAACGTATACTATACTTCTATAAGTTTTTAGGCTACCCCAGATCGTAAGTGGGTATGTAGATTAGGGGTGAATAGATTAAAGTTCTTCCGGAAGCCAATATTTTGGAAAATAGCCAATGAATAGTGATAATACGACGTTTAAAAAAAAATAGCGAAAGCCTATACACAACGACGACACTAAACTAAGATTGTACCTACTTATTATTTAAATATTACCCATTGTGGTCTAAAGTCAGTTTAAGCCCTTTTTCTAATTCTAAATTCTAATCCACGACTTATGACCATTCTACACGCAAACCGGCAAAACGTCGCGGTTCATCCGCTACCGTACGCGCCATCAAGCACAACCATTAAACTATTATCCAGTCTATATTAACATTAAAACGGTCGCGGGAGGAGGCGTTCGGAAAACGGTCGGAACGCCTCGCGATGCGATAGCGACTGATACACCGGTTAAATCGTTTTATTGCGTCATGCGTGATGACAATCGTGTTTGTGCACTGCGCGCTCAAATTAGCCGCGTTTTGTAAAATATATAAGTGGTCGGTTTCGGAAACTCGCGGTGTTTAACATGCACGTGTAGAACGGCCCTTATAGTCTTATACTACTCATAAAACTGTCATCGTCACAATATTAGAGTGCTCTAAATACTTAAATGCGGATTTATTAATAATTCATTAAATTCATTTGACATTGTCATTAGCCTAGATTTATCGAAAACCTTTACGTTGAATTAATAAAAAGCTTTTGAATATTGTAAAAGGCTACGCTACCGTTGTGAAATGTCGCCCTTTCGATGTGAAAATATAATAATAATCAAAAACTTTGCACCCCAATGAATACACACTCGCACTTTTGGTCAGGTAAACAAAAGTATTCCCAGCACACGGCGAGCGCACGTCATAGGCCATACATTGCTCGACTTTTGGCCTATTATTTTGCTAAGGTCAATTAGTATTGTAGATATATATTTAGTTTAACTCATGTAGACATAATGTGTATATTAAAATATCACTGTGCAGCTCTAGCGTAATAAGGCCGGTATAGGACGTACAATGGATGGATAAAAATAATCATAATCCCTTTAGTAATGCAGAAAGGCGAAATATGGCACACTATGGTTTCGGGAATTCTCGAGAAATTTCCGAGATTTTCCATCCCGAATCTCGAGAATTTAAATTTTTAATATTTCGGGAAATCCCGGATCTCGAGAATCTTTTCTCGGGATTCGGGATTTCTTTATTATCAAAAATATTAATTGAAAAAAAAGATTTTCTATATGAATAAGTGGACAGGAAACAAAAAATGTTCAAAGACTGATCGGGGCATTAAACACAATTAAGCCAACGTCGACTCAAAATGAGCGCAATTTTTGCAACATCAGGGAATTTTGTGTCTCAAAGCGTACGCGATTGTCAGACGCAGCGATTGATAATCTGTGTTTTTTGAAATTCCATTTTAATAAGTTTTCAATTATTTTTGTTTTCCTACTTCTATTTTGTTTGCTTTCTTACATAAATAAAAAAAAACATATTTTTTTGGATTTGCCTGTTTTTACACTGATTTTAGGATTTTTACAAGGTTTTTTTAAATTTCCCGATATCTCGAGAATTCTCGAGAATTCTTTTCTGGAAATCCCGAATCTCGAGATTGAGATTTTCTGGGAAATACCCAACTCTACTTGTGCTGTTTTGCTGGCAGAACATGAATGGTGAATCAGGGTTTTCGGTGTGAGCGATTATATATTCGATATCCATAATTATATAAATAACGCGGTAATTATAAAATATGTAGGTATTGTAATTCGACTTAATTAAAACACTTTTTATTTCTTGTCTAATATAAAATAATAACAACTTTTCACGTTATTTTAAATATTTAAAAAAAATCGAATCCGTTCGAATTTTAATTGGGCCGATCGGCAATTACGACCTAGTTTCCACGAGAGACAATTATTTAGCTTTTAGTAAATTCATGAAGTAAAAGTTCTATGCAAGAAAGCCCTTTTGCAAATAAGCTCAGCCAAAATAATATTTCATAAATAGCAATCTTGCATACTGTAGGTAGATTGTAGAACACGCCATTCGCACTCAGGGTCCTGATTCTGGAACGATCCCAATACCTGAACAGCACGTATACGACCTGAAAGGCGTGCAGATGTGACGGGTGGTGGAGGAAAAACATTTGTTTATTGTATAAAAAAAATATTTAGGTCGTTTGTAACACAGTGCGACCATACCTGCAAGTATAAAGATACTACATTATATATTTCCAATGCACTATGACTTATAGTTAATGTTAGCATTAGTATTAATAACCTTTTTTAGATTCATTTTTCTAAATATCAAAAAAGCTCTACCCAATTAGAATTGCGTGCTAATAACCACAGCGCTTTTTAGGGACACGTCATGATAACACAAATAATTTATATGTGACGTATATGACACACACGATGCGGCCCAATTTTGAGGCTTGCGTGACGTCAGTCAATTGTAAGCCTTGTCGTATATAGAAAATCATCTGGTCTGAGATAGTCAGAAACGCACATGCGAGACCAAACCAAGCCGGGATAATGAAGTCAAGCGGCTGGACGAAACGAATGACAGCTTCTGCAAAGATTTTCTTATTTTACCTGCACGCCATGTTGAGTGAAATTTGTTTCACGACAAGCAGATGTTTTTATCGATCGAAAATGTCGCAGTGACGATGTGTGCCGTAGTGTATGTAATAAGTTAAATGTGTTTTGTGAATTACAACAAAATCACATCGACAAAGTATTGCAGTCGAAACGAGATTCTATGTGCGACCGGGCTAACATATTATTATACAACCTTGTATATAGTCAAATTTATATTCTTGAAACCGTCGATAGATGTACAATGCATAACGAGTTCGAACTAATATGACATTTTCATTTTAATAATATTATAAATGGAATTCGTAAAAAAATATCCTCCAGTGTATAGCGACCTAATCATGGTAAGTGCCAATATTCGTACAGTGTGTGTATACAATTATTATTGTGAATCTCGTGTATTGGCAGCATGTTCAATATTGCAACATAGACTAGGTAGATACTTACTGAAATTCATATAAGGGCATAGAGCGGGTAAGTATATTAAATAGTGCTATTAATGTAATGACATAGGTAATTTGATTGCTTACATAGTATATCACTGATAAGTCACATAATTTAATTCGTACGTTTTAGGGTTGTCAAAAAATGTCGAAACTTTGAATTATTTTTATAGAATTTTTAATATACTTTTTTATATCCAATACCGCTACCAGATACCGATAGCATATATGACATAACATCCTTATAATATGTTAAAGTACAAAACCGAAGATGTTTTCAATGTAGTTTTGGAATGATTATTGAAAATCAATGCTCAAATAACAATGTAGTACAAATTGTCATCGAACTTTAAATCTTTGGTACCTATAAATAAAACCGCATAACAATATGAACAGACTTTGAATTTATATAATAACTGTCACGCGAATATAATATAACCAAGCTATACTTTTGTTAATTAAAAATGCTTATTTGTTTTATTATAATAGGCAGTGGCGAAGGGTGGAGGTAGGCTGTTAAAATTCGACATAAATAGTGCACGCCAAGCTTTGTCAGACATACGTATCTGTTGTCATTGAAGTAAGACTATAATTTACAAATGTTGGATAGTTTTTAAAATTCATTCAAACCCTGCGAAACCATGCCACAATAGATAAAGTGTCAAAAAATACTCGTCTATCTATAAAATATCTTAATTTATGCTATTAAATCATACATAATTTTGGATATTTTATAGATAGAATAATATGTTATATCTATTATGATTTGGTTAGGCAGGGTTTAATGAATTTAAAAAAGACTAACTCACAGCATATTGTGAAATGTTTTCTAAATTCAACAGAAACAAATAAGTATGAATGAAAAAGTGTGCACAATTTTGTCAAACCGCCCAAGCATACCAAAACTATTATGTTTTACGAACTAACACCATTCATAAATTGTAGTCTTAGTTCAATAAAAACAAATACGTATGAGTGACAAAGTTTAATGTGCACTACATATTTATATCGGATCTTAACAGCCTATCTCCACCCTTCGCTACTGATAATAGGTCACATGAAAACTCAATTATAAAATAGATGGCAAGTTGCATCGTTTTTTGCAAGCTTTTGTGAATTCTCTCGGACGCAACCGCAAAGCGCAAAATGAGCTTTGACATATTATTATTATTGGAGTGACGTATTTATCGTTTCTGGATGCAACGCTGGTAAACAAATATCTCTTAAAAATATTAATAAATATTCTGTGATTTTATTCAAAGACGGTAAGTAATAAATTGTATTGATGTCAAATGAAATAAACGAAAATTCCTTTTCCATAGGTTGCCACGTAAAAAAATGCTTACGGTGCAAAATGATAATAAAAAACGTACGAAATTCGCATAAATGTCAGCGACTCTCCAAGGACCATTTAAATTATTGTTGAATTCTCAAGAAGAAATTTCCGGGATGGTCATTATTTAATGGCGGTATACGTCTTTTTCGGCGCTCAGTTCTGGAGATTTATTACCTCGAAATCGCATAGTGGGATGGTCGCGAAATGACCATTCTGAAATAATGTATGGAAACATTCATTACGGATGAAGTTTGCTACTTATACTGAAACTATAGACTGATGAAAACTGCTATAAATAGAATTATTTCAGTGTCTACTTAAGTACCTACTCATATGGCGTAACATGATCTAAAATGAATAATTTGAGCTATCTTAGGCCCGTTTCAGACGGGACACCGGTGTCGCGCTCGTACATAATATAGGAGGCCTTTGTATTCGAATAAAGGGGCCTTTGTATTATGTTTATGAACGCCCCAGAGCTAATGAGTCAACGCATAATTTCGCGTTATAAATTTGAACATAAAACTGGCTGCGGTAATAAAAACAAGTGTATCGGCGGCTTGAGAATGTAGCGACCGACGGAAAAGTGTACCGGGCACGCGTTGATTCATTAGCTCTGGGGCGTTTACAAACATTATACAAAGGCCCCTTTATTCGAATACAAAGGCCTCCTTATTATATACGAAAGCGACACCGGTGTCCCGTCTGAAACGGCCCTTAGGGAACTAAGTCTAAACAATGTGTTGCCTTTCTAAAATAGTTATATTTGACGTTATGACATCCTGTCTTTTATCACTCTAGAAATAAATATTTTATGATAATACATTACATTAATACCATCAAAGAGTATGATCGTAAACAGTTGTTTTAAAATTGAGAATCAAGTCATAATAGGTATGTTGGTACCAATATTGAGATAGCACTTATTGATTTATTGCTATCTTACACTATGGACGGTATAGTTAAATAGAGTCGGTAAACTTGTCATTGAACCGTTTTTTGAAATAGCAAAAATTTGGGATTTGTATTATAGTATCGACGGCTTATAGAGTCGTGGGTCCCAGGTTCGAATCCTGGGTCTGGCAAAAAGATACACATAAATATTTATTTATTTATTTAAGAATACAAAACATTGTGGACATAACAAATCTAAATTCAAGACGTACACAACATGAGATTTACATTATAAGTCAAACATTACCCTCACAAGAGATAAGAGAATATAGAAAAAGAAATATATATATAATAACAATAATAATAACAAAAAAAAAATAATCAAAACATACTTAAGTATAATTTAATACAGAAAAATATAATTTTTGAGAACGGAAAATATACAATTTTATACAGAAAAATACAGTTTCAAAAATAAAATGCAAAGTACATCATTGAAAATTGTTTTTCAATTTGTGTATGAGCCAGAGTGTGGACCTAATAGGTAGAGCAAGTGGCCGACATCCATTTCTCGTAAAAACAAAATCTGTTAATACAAACCTCCACTCAGTGGAGGCCCATATGATCTTTTTAGGATCGGACATGGTCGAAAAAAAAATGCCATGGTGTGGGGGTGGTTTGATAAATAAAGAAGGCAAATAAGATAACAAGCAGCTCAGCATGTCACACCGATTTTAATAACTGGTTTCACAAGGATCGACTTTCGTAATATATCTACGCATGTAGCAGTGCTCTGCTTAGTATGATGGTATTGTATGGTTCATCTAACTAATCCTGGTAAAAAAAACTATGTTTACCTCTACTATTTCGACACCATATCCGCACTGGTGGAGCACGCACGTATGCTCCGTCTATATTTTACTATACCTACCAACAGAAAATGTATATATCTATGTATAAATGCAGTAAAACTGTAAGTACAGTCTAAAATAACAATCAACAGTTAATAAAATAACTCATTACAGGAACTTACATCAAAATGTCAATAACATAGTTTACTAGGCACTGTGAGTTACATTAACGAGTCGATAAAATAACCCATTACATTATATGAGTATCGTTGTTCTACACCCCTTCATAGATTTCTATTCGACAACTTTTCTACAGAAACCCCGCTTCAGATCATCTCAAAATTAATGTACGTAAATAATGATCAATAGAAACTGTGGCCAATGTAGACAGGATGACCATACGTCCCATTTTAAAAACGTATGACAGTTATATTAAATTTTATCTTTGGTCATTTTAAAAGTATAATACTGTGAAATAAAATATTAAACCAGTTTGTTGAAAAATTAAGCAAAATATGTATGTAGTTGCATTTTGTGGGTTCTTGGAATAGTATATGAATATAACTATATAATATTTACAATATTTTTAACATCAGTAGCATTGTGTAAATTAAAATAAAACTGTTCTGTGAGTACATACCCAATGTAAGCAAAATTAACTTGTGGATCTGGTATGATTTGTTCATTTTTTTAACTGTTATAATCTCTTAAAAACTACACTTTATACAAATAACTAGTGGCTGTTTACATTAAAAGTGATATGACAGAATATGGTATCCATAAAAGAAAATCGAATTGTACCTATGTTCGCCATAGATGTGTTTAGAGCCGATGATTGATTGCAACAGCTTTCCATGGGGCAAACTATAAAAAAGATTTTAGTGCTTCGATTGTTTGAGTGCTACTGATTTCCTGTGCCCGGGAAAATTAGCTGACGCGATACCCCAAGTACCTACCTAGAGTCTGTATTCTATAAACTGGCGTACATGTCACACAGAAAGCATTGTGCCATCGCGTTCAACTGTTGCAAGTTTTCAATGGGAGGGAAGGGGGAAAACCGGCACGCCAGCTTATAGAAGACAGACTCTAGACGTCTATCCCGCCATAATCCCAAAGACACATGGTCAGCCTATCGATGCAACATTTATGAGCGACAATATAACAACAAGTGAGATTTATATGTGTCGTCATTACTCACGAGTCTCGGATGTAGGAACCGTGATAAAATCATTCGAGTTATACGAATCTGTGGGGGAGGCTTACGGTTTAGCGATTAACTACAATACTCAAATCTCTACACGTCGCACACTCGGGGTCGTTATCCGTATTATTATTATATTTCACTATCCCATAATGACCGAACATAATAATTATCTAAAGCTCAGCAATTGATCAATTTGACGTTATGTATTATAAATTATATTATTATTGTATTCTGTTTAACTCTAGACGAATCCATGAGACCCAATAACAGTAGTGTAGTGAAACAATAAGGTAGGTAGTAGAAGAGAATTATTCACGAACCCTCAGAGCTTCATAAAGTAATAAATACATCGAGCTTGGGGCCCCTTATGAAAGACAAGCGCCTTACGGACTGGGCGTGAGGCGACTATAATAAGTATTTATAATATTAATACTTTCGACCGAAGGTACTTGATGGAATTTGAATTTCAATTCTAATGGATTCAAGCTCTGTACTATTCCATTTAAGTCGTTTCTCGGGACCCGGGTTTCGCCGTACCATGTAAGAGTATTATTAAAGACTGATATCTCATTAGTTAACCCCATTAATTATTTTTCTTAGAATTGACGATTTACACCTCTTGAGTATAATATTTGTATTGTTTATAAAGAATAATGACCTATTATTAGGTTTGACGATTTATTATAATAATATGCTATCCAGTGTATTGTTATTAATAAGATATGGTTTTTACTAATTAGGTTTTTTACTGACACTTCAGCTATTCATAATTTGTTTGTTGTATTTTTTCTTTTTTGTAACCTCTGACTAGATATGTAGGTATGGAGTTTTTACATACTCTATTGTATTGATTTAGGTACTATATAAGGTAGAGTTAAGATTGTTCGTTGTCAGTGTGTGTTTGCCTTTGGTGAGTGTACACGACGCCTGAAGATGCCGAAAGGCGAAACCCGGGTCGCGAGAAACGACTTAAATGGAATAGTACAGAGCTTGAATCCATTAGAATAATAAGTATTATTTGTCATTTTTTACTCGTGAATTAGGTAAAATTGTATAAACTATCAACCTTCTTGGAAAAATAGTATGCATCTATTAGACATCATTGACTATGATTATGATAAAATTTAGTCTGCCTTAAAGATAAGTCTGCCAATAAAATGACATACATTTTTTTTTTACAAACAGAATATATAAAATTAAAATGACGGAAAAATAAAATCCACTGTAATAATGATCAATTTTAATGTTTGTGTTTTTTTTCTCCACAACGAGTCTGTGCCCATCTTAACGCCAGATGTTCATTTTATAAATTACCTACATTATTGTATGTACTTAAAACTTTATCTACGATGTAATACTTCTTACAAAATTTTGTCCAATGTCCCTGAAAAAAACATTTTCTGGAAAGAGTACCCACCGTCTGTTCAGATACATATTGTATGGTATGGACGGTATGGTGTATCTAGTACAGGGTTTCCCAAACTATGTTCCGCGGAACACCAGTGATCTGCCGAACCTGAATAGGTGTTCCGCGACCATTTGGAAAGGTTTTATACACTGCAACACATTTAAAGATCATCTACTAAGTAGAAGTAAAATAAGTAAAACTAAAATAATTAAGGAATCTACATCATATTGAAAGGCGAGTGATGATCAATCTCCACTGATGTTTATGACGTCAAGTATCTAGATAGGTCATGGCTCCCACAAGGGGGGGGGGGGGGCTGACAGGCTGGGAGATCGACCAGCCAAGTGAGAAAAAACACACATCACAAACATGCACTAATAGTAAAAAAAATGTCGCCTTTCACTTCAAACATACTGGCATTTAATAATATGTGGTTTTGACATACTTACAATTTTTAATTATTGTCGATATTTGACATGTCCATAATTGTGCATATCAACATAAGAGTGGGTGTATTAAAAATACGATAAATCGCTAAAAAATACCTTTAACTTTACCTCGAACACCATTTGGAATATGCAACTGTAGATCGTCACATCGTCTTACCTTAGCCTGGGAGCCCGCTTCGGGATGTACAGCGGATGACCATCTTTTGATGAAAGATGGGGATATATTGTTTTTAACTGACTGGCTGACAATTTTGTTCAAAGTTGTGTTCCGTTAATTACCGGGTTTGCGAAATGTTCCATTGCAGAAAAAGTTTGGGAAACCCTGATCTAGTACATATATCAATGTCAGATATTATGCCTTATGTTAAGCATTTGAAGGGAATAATATGTTCAACGTTAAGTACCTACCGATGTGTTTTGTTTTTCTAATATTTAAATTACAACGGTGAATAATTAACAGATATTTTTTTTGATAACACTAGAAACATACGATCACTCGAATACGATCAAATATTATATATTGCATAATAATATGCTGTCACATCGACTATTTTTTAAACTTTACTAGGTACCTATATATTATCAATAAAATTCATAAACCAGTGGTTAAGCGGTAGGTGGAGCTTATTTATTAATATAGGAAACATGTACCTTGATACCTAATATACCGAAAGCTGTCCCCATCCATCGCGCAGTTAGTGGCAGGGATGTCATCATCTGTGCGGATGCAAATTCGCAATCCCCCCTCTGGGCGCCCGTGGATATCCCCCTGTGCGACGCGGACGCCATCGAGGAGTTAGTTCACCAGCACAACCTGGTCGTCCTCAACGACCCCACCAGCATGCCGACTTTCGTGTCGCACGCAAACTCCGGAAGCACCCACATCGACATCACCCTGGCCACTGAATCCGTTGCGAGACGAATCAGCGGCTGGAGAGTCCATGAGAGCGCTTCCATGAGTGATCACCGGTTGATCACTTTTGAGCTGGCCTCTGTCTCCTCGCACGATGGCGGCTCTGACGTTTCCCCAACTCCGCCCGCGCGGTTTAGAACCCGCGACGGAAATTGGGAAAAGTTTGAAGAGGCGCTTTCCAAAAAGCTTGACAGGACATCCAGAATCCGATTTCCAGACGTACACTCGGCCGCCTCACGACTGACTGCAGACATCACCGGATCAGCCGAAGCTTCACTCGGACGCTGCAAGCCCAAGCCACCAAGCCAGTCGCCGTGGTGGACGCAGCATGTTTCGCGCCTGCGTGATCTTTTCAGAAAAGCGCGCAAGGTCCATCAACGTGCACGCCTGCGCAAGCAACCACCTGCCTCCATCGATCCCCTTGCAACCATGGCCAAATTCACCCGAACGGAATACAAGAAAGCAATCACTCAAGCCAAGAAAGACTACTGGCGTAATTTCGTTACCATTGAGGGAGGTTCGGACCCCTGGGGTCCTCCATACCGTGCATTGAGGCTGGGACTCAGACCGACGAGCCTCCTGTGCGGCATCGAGAAACCGGGTGGCGGATTCACCAGTACCGAGTCTGAAACGGCTGCGGTCCTACTCGAGGCCCTCATCCCTCTGGATGATGAGTCCAGGGATGATGACGCCATGAGGACGACCCGCTTTGAGGCTTCTCTTCCAATCGACACGGATCATTCATCGTTGCCTTCCGAACAGGAGATCAACCAAATCATGCGCACGTTGACTGCTGGCAAGGCCCCGGGCCCGGACTGCATTGACAACTTACTTGTCAAACGCACATGGGCCATCGCCGCGCCAGAGATTACAGCCCTCTTCAGTGACTGCATCAGAAGCGGCACGTTCCCCGACTGCTGGAAGAGGGGCTTACTTAAGGTAATCCCCAAAGCTGGCAGCCGAGAACCGTCAAGCCCCAAAGCCTACCGCCCTCTAACACTCCTGCCCGCCCTGGGCAAAGTGCTGGAGAAGCTACTGTGCCACAGGATTGAAGCCCACCTGGAGACACACTCGCCGCTTTCCGATAAGCAATTTGGATTCAGAAGAGGCAAATCAACAGTCGACGCCATTAGGAACGTGATTGCCATCTCTGAAAATTCTCGCCGTAAATACGTCCTAGGAGTTTTCCTGGACATTGCAGGTGCGTTTGATAGTGCGTCCTGGCCTCTTATACTTCGAAAGCTTCGGCTGAAGAGACTACCAGGAAATTTGTTCGCGTCGATTCAAAGTTACTTCACGAATAGATCGATCGAGTTTCGAGTTGGATCAACAACAATAGAGAGAAACACCAGCATGGGATGTCCCCAGGGCTCAGTCCTCGGGCCCCTTCTCTGGAACGTACTCTTCGACGATCTCCTTAGAATTCCGCTTCCAACCGACTGTACTGTCATTGCCTACGCAGACGATGCGCTGCTGTTGGTCGAGGCCGACAGCAGGGCGAAGATTGAGAGCACTGTTGGCGAAGCCTTAGCATCAATTGAGGCTTGGGGTAAACTAAATAGACTATCATTCGCACCTTCCAAGACAGAAGCCATTGTCCTCAAAGGACCGAGACGACTGAACTGCTCGAGACCACCCACAGTCCGATTCAGTGACACGAGAGTGAAAGTGTCGAAGATCGTCACCTATCTAGGCGTCAAGATGGACACCATGCTAAATTTCCAACACCATGCCGAAACCCAAGTCCACAAGGCTGGGGTGGCCTTCCAGAGGGTCGGCCGCATGGCTGGTGAAGGATGGGGCTTAAGAGTAAGGGCGCTCAAGATCGCCTACGGCGCCATTTTTATGGGAATCGCGGCTTACGGCGCCAGCGCTTGGTGCCCGCGCATTCCCAAGAGTGTCAAACTTAGAGCCTCTCTTTTAAGAGGACAGCGCAGCGTGCTCCTGTCCATTACCAAGGCCTACCGTACAACCTCAACTGACGCGCTCCCGGTCCTGGCCGGTATTCTCCCACTTGACCTGCACATTCAGGTCAGCGGCGCTTCAATGCTGCTCCTCAAAGGTGTGGAGGCTGACGTTGGTGATTTTCATCTCGTCCCCCCCCCTCGACAAGCCGGCGAGGGATTAGCACTATTGAAGCGCAAAATTAGACTCATGTCGCTTGACGCGGCCATTAAGACCTGGCAGCGAAAGTGGGACGAATCTACTAAGGGCCGGCTCACATACGCGTTTTTTCCAGACATACAGTGGCGAATGGAGATAACCAAGTATTTGACTCCAGACCATTACACCAGTCAATTTGTGACTGGCCATGGTGGTTTCGCTGGCAGGCTCTTTGAGCTTGGACTTGCAAGCCGTCCGACATGTCCATGCGGAGGGGAAATACAGGATGCCAATCACATCCTGTGGGAGTGTCTGAGTATGTGCTCCGAACGGGAGGAGATGCTCAGGTCGGTCCAACCAGTTGTTGGACCCATCGGCCCGTCCGACCTGGTTGCTACTAAGGCCAACTATCTTGCATTCAAAAAATTTGCGGCGTCTTACTACGGGCGTGAAGATCTATTCACATAAATTTTGCTGCCTGTATGATTAGCTTCGTTCTTTGATATAATAAATAAGTAGCTTCATTTTCTTTTAAGTAATTTCTATGTGCTTTTTCTCTCCCTGGCACTTTGAATTAGAGTAAGCTCAGTAAACTCAGTCAGAGCTCACTCTGAGCGTAGCAACCTAAGTCTTGGGCACCTTCTCCCAGGACACTCCCAGGCCAATTTTTAGATGCTTCACATCACCAATTGACGGGTCCCGTGATACTCTCGATTAAGACCGAGTGTGGTGCGGGGCGGGTTTGGTGGAGGGAATTTAACTTCAATGTCTATTTTATTATCATTATTTTCATATATAATTGTTCAATAATCAGAATGATATATTCTTAAATCTTGTGAATTATTCATTGAATAAAAGAAATAGTTAATTATCATTATTTTGTTAAGTGAAATCCATAAAAACAAACAAGGAGCAATCAGGATTGTTCAGTTTATTTAAGGCCACTTTAAGGAAATACGTTTCATATAGGCAATAAAAAACTCAAAATGAAACAAGTGTATTTATAGGTCATCCATGGACTGAAACCGTATGCGGTTTCGAACCGTGTGCCATACTAAGAAGCTTATCTTTTCTGTTCATGGTAATATATTTTCACAAAGTATATTATAAGCATCTGATCGTATCCGTTTATACCATACACTCACACTTACAAATTTAGTGAAAATATATTTTCATGAACAAAAATCATATGTTTAGTATGGCACACGGATCTAAACCGCATACGGTTTCAGTCCATGGATGGCCTCTTAAACAAGTGTATTTTTATTTTAAGACAGCTCAAATAGCCTTTACAATTTATTATTAAGTAACGGATAATAGACTACACATATTTTAAAATGTAGCACTCCTTAGGGCCACGTATGACGGTATATGATTTCGCCTATTTTTAACCCCCCCCCGCATCGTCACATTTCGTCACATTTTTACCACCCTGTCTAAATGACATTTTTAACACCCCCCTAAACGTTAGTAAACAGAAAAAAAATATTTATCCTTAAATCCTCGATCCCCCATATTGTGTTTTCAGATCCTTTTATATTTTTGTTTCCTTAATGACGTCACATTTTCTCTGACCCCCGCCACCTCCTTTGTCAAAAATCCTCACACTATATCAGACCCTCCCCCTAGAGCGTGACGCCATATATGGACGGCCCTTTGTTATATATAAATAATTTCAACAGAATTTGAGATAACGACTCGGACGCATCATTGTTAGCAAATTTCAGCGTGATTTATATTGTTGGTTGCTGATTTGGTAAAACATATTAGATGGAATTGGTTCTAGTCCAACTTGGTAAAAATGTTTTTCTAATAATATTATGTGAAGCTTTTTAACTTTTTTTTTTACAATATTTTCTTTGACATTTAGATGTAGGGACTTTTTAAACACCATTTTAGATTTACAGAATTATTAAAATAATATGAATTTTCTATAACTAGTCATACATCATAAAATGCACGTTGACATTTGTAGTTCCCAACAATTGTTATACTTACTCAGTGTATTCAATATACAAACGTGGTGAATATTTCTTTTTTAATTATTGAGAATGACATTAACAATAAATTTCTTGAGAAGTGAGAATCCCGAAATTAATAAAACAAAAATCTTGACGAACAAGACTCAAGATTATTTTATATCCATATTTTTTAAGCCTTGTCGGATTAGCCAAAATACATAAGTCGCACTGTCATTTGTGATCTGAATTAAATTATATTAAATAATGTTAAATTGTATTGGTTTACAATGAAATTAAATTTTAATAAAATTGCTGTCAGCGGGAAATGTTGAAATAATGTTTCTTTAATCTTCTACCGGTCACAATATTTTTATTCGTTGCAAAAAATATTCTATCTCGTTCACAATGCTATCATCATCTCCCCGCATAATGAAATCATTTTGTATCTTTTGTTAAAAATAAGAATCACCCGCAAAATTAAATTTATCAATTTATTTTGGCGGGATGATTTGATCAAAGAAAGACGCCGGTAATCGGTTTAATAAATAATAATACGCACCACAACGAACGGCAAGTTTAGGGGTGGGGGTGTCGAGCAGGGACAAATTAGATATTCCATGATTCGGTGAGTATTATTGTATCAAGGAGGTGAGGATTATGAATGACATTCTCAAACTTTTAAACTAAACCCTCTATTGCTGAATTGAAGTGGCGTTTAAATAATTGTACCTACACACCTAGTCGTTTAATAAGATAAGAAATAAAGTGTCTAATAATTAATAAATTCTACCGATAAAACTAGTCAAATAATAGAAAATAAGTACATATTATTGCTCAACAAATTAATAAATTTTGTTTTAAAAAACGTAGCTTGAAAAAACCTCAGGCTCATATATACGAATAGGAACAATATACGTATTCTTCTGACAGGCGAGGGTACCACTAGTTACTGATCCAGATTTCGAATATTTTCAATTACTGTGAATGCTTTCAACTGCTCTTTATGTTTCACAATCACTGCTGACCTGTTAATTAATATTTAATTACAAAATTTAAATATCATGTTAATTGTATCTAATGGCCTGGTAATGCAAGCGCCAGTCGCGTTGTCAGCACTAAATGAGTCAAACATACAAATAAATATTAAGTACCAAAGTCATTGGGATTAATAATCTAAATTAATTTAAAAAGGATAATTGCCACAACGTAAACTATTTCAGAGATTACCGCAAAAAAATCGGTGCTATATTTTCAATAGACGAAATACATTTTTAAATAACTATAGGGCTACGTGCTCCGAGGTTTTTATTTCTCCGCACTTGCACAAGGGTCATTAGTACATCAACAGCTAATATAGTTGAGATCCACTACGTATTTGTGAGGGGGTTAGTTGCTTCGAAGTTCCACTATCAGACCTATATTAATAATGGGAGTTCATTGCCCCAGATACCTTCTTACCATACGTCTCCAAGTTATTATATTATTCTGAAGCAGATAGGTACTACACAGCTGTCTGTTTTTTTGAATGATGACAAAATACTAAAGGTTAAAAATTACAAAGTAAAATCTAATTATTCCAAAACTTTGGAGCAAAAAAACTCTTTTGTTTCGTTATAATAATATTACTCGCCTAGCAATAGCGACCGGTGTAGGTTTTATCTTAAAAGCTCGGCAATTTAGTTTTATAATAGTGGTGAAAAGACTTGAGAAAATCTACCTCTACTTATAAAAAAAATGTTAACCTGTAAAATTATTTATTCTTCAATGAATATACTATATTGAAAACTAAACTCAATAAACCAACGATCACAATGCACTGGTAACGAGTCAAATGTATGTACGTAGACTCAGTACAAATTTATAAGATGGTTTTGTGTAGCTTTTGGTTCTCAAAAATAATAGTTTAAAGTGTTTAAACTAAAAGATTATAATATACAATAAAATTTAATTAAAATAACTGATAATACTGACTATTTATATCGGCCAATGGGTAGCCATATAAAGCAAATTCTATCGGATAAC
This sequence comes from Rhyacophila brunnea, assembly GCF_057557595.1. Classification (NCBI taxonomy): domain Eukaryota; kingdom Metazoa; phylum Arthropoda; class Insecta; order Trichoptera; family Rhyacophilidae; genus Rhyacophila; species Rhyacophila brunnea. The sequence goes on from NW_028233350.1 coordinate 30,892,723, forward strand.
AAATATTATGTTGGTGTTATTGACCGTCTTAAATATTAAATTCACCTCTACATTATTGTGCAGGAATCGTCACTCAAAAATGGACGATTATTGAGATGAATACACTTACCTTCATACCTATATAAATATGCATTAATCTCATCTACAAAATATACTTTGCGTAAGTGCACTGGTTTATATTTACCGACGTACACCCTACAGGTGCACATGTTATTAAAGGGAGACATGCTCAGCGTAGGTCAAAATGGAGCTTTTGTTCTATTTTCAAAGCATGATCCTGGACATACCTTAAACGTTGTAGATAATCAATTTCTATAATTTTGAAGCCTTATTATCCTTTATATTTATTTTCAACATTTGATGACTGCATAAAGTATTTTTATTACATAAAATAGTATTCTTTTAAACCTCTCGCTCTAATGTTTTAGAATATAGTCATATTCCTGTACATAAATGTGCAGTGGTGTTAAGATTTTTTACGTTTATTAATTTTTAAACGCATTTATAAAACCATCAGTATAATTTATATCGACATTATTATAGTGAAATATTTACGATAAAAAATTATATTGATAATCTCTGTGATCCCAAATTTGACAAGAATTGGGCATTCTATTATTCAAAAAATGGGCAAGATTAACACATTTGAAGATAATTCTAAAGATATTCATTATAAGCTATGTCTTTGACCATTCAAGTGTGATAAACATCCTACGAATAATGATTGCTATATAATAATTATTGTAATTATTGACCTAAGAATAAGGTAGTGTTTTTTTTTAAATACGCCATTTCTTTTGGCATTCCCCAGTGGTTAAGCTACAACATACGGCCGTAGCCATAAATTGACAAACTATAATTGAAGTAGGGAGTAAAATGATTTTAACGCGCGTGTTTGAACATTCTTTTTCGTTCCTTTGGCGGTTAATACCTAAGTATTAAATTGTGAAGAATAAGTAGGTACTACATTATTATCATCGTGTTATTTTAATTAAAATTCTTTTGTTTACTCATTCTGTTTGTCTACATCCAACAGGCACCGTCTATCATAATTATTTTGTGAGTGAATTACTATCACGTTCTTGGTTGGAGGAGTCGAGTAGTGTCCATATGCTCCAACTAATGGGTGAATATGCCCAAAAAAGAAGAAGAAACGCTGAATGAAAAATATAATGTAATGGTTTAAATTCACGCTAAAAATATTAATTACTTTTTAGTCTTTTTTTACACGACAATACAAAATCAACGGTAGGTTCGGCAACGGTACAATTATTATCCAATAAATGAGCGCGACCTCCGGAAGTAGAGGAAAAGGGGTTTGTTACGAGCGACCCCTAACAGAATGTATGGAGAGGGGGTGTAAATTGTTCGTGCGGCAGGTGGGCTCCGGACATCCGGCCTGAACAGCGTTCACCCTGCAGGACTGCCAAATGAAGCGAGAAAAATGAATATTTTCCGACAAAGCGCGCGCCAGTTGTCCAATTATGCATTAATATATCCGGCCAAGCATATATATGACCACGTAAAACAACACAATACTAACTTTTCCTTTCTTATATATACATAATTAATAATCTAACGATTTTACGGAATTTCTGATAAACCAAAGTTTTTTTTTTTTTTTTTAAATACACGACGAGGAACAAAAATATTGGAGTAATTTAAATATTTACGTGATCAATATTTTAAACACAAACACATTTCAAGTCCCTGTAGATCAAGAATTTTGCGCATATTTTTTTTAACATTTTATAATAAGAATACACTTTACAATATAAAGTAATAATTCAATGTAGGTATTACCTAATTATTTGAATCTATACAGGTGTGTATAAATATCCATAAATTAATTAATGATATCAGGTTTTATGACGTGAAAATATATATAATTAATAAATTGAATGCATTGAATTACTACCTAATATGTTTTCTTTTTAAGAGGTTAAGCCGTTAAGCATTTACTTGACAGTAAGTGATAACTTATTATAATATAAGAACTATCTCACTTACTATGTGAGTGACATGTCTTCTCCTGACGTGTCCACTTTAGAGACTGTAAAAGTGTTTTATATAAAACATATAATTTATGTGTTTACTATAAAAATAAAGTTATATGTAGGTATTACATTAGTAAATTCGAGCCAAATTTTTTTTAGCTGGCTCCATAAGTAGTAGGTGTGAGTTGAATATTGAACAGTACTATTTGAAAAGGAGTCTGCCAATTGACATATGGGTCTACTCATACAAATTTCATTCTTTCATAAACATATAAATGCGGATGAAAAATGAACATTGTCCAAATGAATAAAAATTATTATTATTTCAAATGATCGTTTTCGTATTTATCGCATTATTGTCCTATTTTGCCAACGATGCAGTCACGTGTACAATAAAACATATTACAACACATACATATAAGTAATTCATTTGGATGTTGTTTATAATGAAAGTAATGGTTGGAATAACGGTGGTTATTTCAAATTTTCTTTCATATCGATATTTTGTAAAGGAACGTGTGTCCTGCGCATCATACACAATACTGCTATCGGCAGCTATCGAGGGTAGTTTTTCATATTATGTTTGTATCGAAGTATTATAATTGTTAGGTATAATAAGTTAGCCGTCTAAACAGTCAAAACTGTCTACCTCGCTCTAAAATTTAGCATGTCCAAGAGAGTTGCTGTTACAATTACAACTAATGTATTGTAATTGTTACAATAAGTGCTAATACTTCGATACGAAACTACCCTCGATAGCTGCCGATAGCAGTCTTGTGTATAGAATAGATGCGCTGTGGTAGGTATATGTCGTGTCGACTATTTGGATATGTATGATAAGAAATACGGACTAAATGTTACCAAAAATGTATGTGTATAAAATTCAATCATCATAAATCGGCTGTTAGTAAAATAGTGGCACTAATTTTAATTAAAGCCTCGGGGAAGTATAAAAAATACAGTAATATAAAGACTTAAGATTCACTGAAAGTTGAAAACGCCAAATCTAATTAAGAAAAAAAACGTTAGACAAACAAAACAGACAAGAAACCCCTTTGAGAGATTATCTAGCGAGAGCGAAAAAAGCGCTTGAAACAAAACGGAATGGTTTAGATACGTAAATATTGCGTAGTCAGTAGTGAATGTAGTCCATCGCTTGGGAACTCCGGGAGAGAGTCTGCTGAAACAATTGTTTCAAGCGACATATATTTTTCCTGTAAAAAAGAAAGAGAAACGTGTTGACTGGAGTGGGTTACCAATTAAAAAGAAACAACGGCAAAGCTTGTAGATCGTATTGACATTGAAAAAACCGCTTTTCCTGAAGAATATATTTTATATAATATGTTATGTTTTTTTCACGTGCACACGTATATATAGCATTGCGAGAACAGTCGTCACACTTAAGTTAAATGATACGTAAGAAAGACTACCTCTAATTGGCATATACATAAGGAATTAGATCTGGCCCAATGTTATTGGCTACATGATCAAGATCAGGTGTAGTAGTAGTAGAAATATTCACTGGTTACAGTATTACAATAATTTTTCTCAGTACCAAACTGTCATGGAATTCATTTGGACGCCTGAACAGTATTTTCAAAAGTAATAACTTCTATGGCTAAAACGTAAAAAATAAGATATGTCTGCTAATCGAAAATGTAAGTAAGATTAAAAAAAATAGAAATAAATAAATACCTGCAAAGCTGATTGGAATGACGCAAAAAACTAAAATGATAAGGAAGCAGTCGAGAGAATGCGATTAGATAAAATAGATGTCGCCAAACGACTAAAGATTCAATGGGCTAGACCATGGCCCCCGCAAGGGTAGGGCTGACAGGGCTCTAGCCTGGGGGCCCGGCGTGGCGAGTTAACCAGATAAGTGAGATAAACACATATCATAAATTTGCTCTAATAGGAAAAAAGTCGCCTGCGGAGCTATTGTCTTTCAATAATATTTTTACACAGTTTCTGTACAATGTTTAATTGTGTATGGATACTCAACAACTCCATAATAATTAAAATAGATGTAAGTATTAAAATATACAGAAAAAAACACTAAATATACACATTCATTTTACTGCGTACACCATTTGGAAAACGCTAGGTACTGTAGAGAGTCACACTGACTTTATCCTTAGATATAGGTAGGGGGGGCGCCAAAGATCCCTAGCCTGGGGGTCCGCTTCAGGATGTGGGGGTCATGGGCTAGACACGTCACGCAGAATATATAACGACTGGATCGATGCAATGGTATCTGAAGTGCACTGAACGACGAAGTTTGGATTCGAACCTGGGACCCATGACGTTATAGGCTGACGGTTCAGCCGCGCGGCCATCGTGCACGTTATATTAATTATTAAATTATGTTTTAGAAGTCAAGGTAAAAATGTTAAATATAATCGTTTAGAACAAGAGTTTATATTCGCAATCTCTCAAAGCGCCAACGTACGGAATAGTAGTTTCTATGGTTACCGATTCAACCACACCACAACGTTATGGAATCATCACCAAGAATTATAATACATGGCTTCCTATTGTTGATGTTCAAAGACTCTTACGAGAAAGCAATTTCTTCAGTGGTTGATGTTTACGATAAAATGATATCTCTTTTTCATTTCAGCGGTCTTTTGTACAAGATGAAAGCGAGTAATATATTTAGCGACATAATTGTGGATTTAAAAATGTGGATTAACCGAAGAATTCTAAAGATACCTTGGACCTATAGAATTCAAACCGGAGCGGTAGGGACTGTTGAAATATATACGGATATAAAAATATATGAAAAGATTATCGAATTTTCAGGATTATAATACTACCTATGATAGATTGGTTCTTTTGGGCCACATATCTAACAGTAATTACAGCAGTACCTACGTGTTTTTTTTCAACACATATACATAAACTGCAAATGACAGTCAATGAGAAAGGGAATAGAAATAATTACAAGATAAAAAGAACTTTTTATATACGTACCACGTTTTTAAATTTTCTATTGAATCATATAAACTTGACAATTCTATATATTAATAATGTATGACAAATAAGGCAATTGTCAACAAATCATTTTTTTTGCTATTTTGCAACAAACAAATATAAAATACTGAAATGTCATTTTGATTTCCATAGGAACGCACGTATATATTAATAATTTAGTTGCTAGGACCACCCCCTTAGCAACCAATAATAGTGGATTGGATTACGGATTTCTTCCGAAATAACTTTTCATACAAAACAGAATTAAATGAAAAAGAATTCAATTCTACTTAAAGATGGCTAAAAGTATGAAAAGAATGCATTGGCATCGTGTTCTGATATATTCTAAAAGTTTCAAATGTCTAGCTAGTCGGGAAGTTAGTTAAAAATCGATTGCAAGATTTGTACTGGATAAACAACCACCGGACAAACAAGAATACGAGCTAAGAAAAACGTGGTAAAATAAAGACTCCGTGAAAATGAAGAGACCAAATCAATTATATTACATTAAAAATTATATAGATTTTTATAAAACTTGAAAATGCCGAAAAAAACCCAAGCAAAAAAAAAACATCGATATAGATATTATGCACTTCAAAGGATATTATGATTCCTAATTCAAACCACATCGAGACAAAGTGCGACAAGACAACTAATTCAGTAGGTACCTACCTCATTAGATTGCTTCCGAAAAGACTTGGTAAACCGCTGATAGTCGATAATTCAAGAAGCAGAGCGAAATACCGGGCAGAATGGAGGAGTCTGAAGGAATACGCCAAAATTATTGACATATTACGACTTCTACGTAATGAAAAACATTGGCCTTGTAAACGGACATACTCACAGACAGATTGTCACTTCAGAATTTGCATGTTAAATACTTTACAGAAGGGTTTCTTTGAAACAGCTTAATTCTATTATTTATCATTTGTGTTGATTCGTATAATATCGATTGTATCGACGCTATTTACAGACAGTACGAATCGAAAGTCGAAACAAATAATAAATAATTGCATTTGAATGTTTCAAGGAACTATCACATTACTTAAAATAACTATATTAAATATATCTCAGTTTTAAATGTAATCGATAAACAAATGACTGATGAATACGTGCAAATTCGTGGCTTCCCCCGCCGCCTGATGAGGTTATTGCGATAATATTATATGTGACACATAAAGAATAAGCACTGTTTATTTTTGTTTATTCTTGAAGAGTATTTACCTATTTGTCTGTTATTTTTTCTTCTCTTTAAAATAAAACATTCGCGTACCATGAAAAACCATCTCGCGTGTCATAGGTTCACCACTACTGCCCTAAGGCGTGCGCATTATACGTTCTCTATATAATATATTAAATTACCGAGGAGATAAAACACATCCCCGTACCTATTTATACGTATAATAATAGATTAATTTAATAGTAGGATTATATTCTTCAGAATGACAAGTTTCCAAAGGTCCCACAGTAACAATTCACATTAATTTTATATGTACAAATTACACACAAGTTAGAACGTAAGCGTATAGGTATAAATTAAATTATACAGTATCCTAATATTAATAGACTTTGGCTATATTTAAATCAAATGATTTAATACTTCGAACTGTAAGTAACGATTATAAGGGTACTGTACTTAACGACCGATAAGCCGATTAAATTATCTATACACTGGCAAAATGGGAATTTTTGTTACAAAAATAAAGACAGTGCGAGCTTTTTTGACGAAGGGTCCGTGAAATGAAATTGACCGAAAGGAAATTTACGGTCTGATCATCGATGAGTGCACAATTATTCCGATACAGTGTATATATAATTAAGACGCATTTTATCAAAGGCCGAGCTTTGAGCTTTAGACTTTCAAAGCTCAATTTTTCAAGAGTTTTAGAAACAAAAAATAAGGAATACTTAATTAAAAATCGGACGATAGGTACTATTAATCTTCTTTCTATCGGGCCTTCAGGTCGAACTTTTCTCGGTACAGTTCGGTTATGAGAAATACAGCGGCAAACACATTTTGAAAATAGCCGATATACTGGATTATTTATTAGTTTAACCTAACCAAACCTAACCTAACCTAACCCAAACTAACAAATAATCCAGTATATCGGGTATTTTCAAAATGTGTTTTCCGCTGTATTCCTCATAACCAAACTGTACCCTTTTCTCTAATATAACAACCCGGAACCGTTTGGTAGAGCTATACCTGTACCAATTGCGGAGGTTCTTAAGTCACGAAATGTGGCGTCGTCCTCTGCCTCGTCTATCGTTGACCGCGATTATCGATGTAGGTAAATATTCAGTATTTTTATTTGTTTTTTTTTCTTTTGTAAGTATTTTCGTGATACAATTGTGTCGAAGTTGGAATTCTCATCATTCGCTCAATAGGTCGCGAATACTAAATCTTGCGACGACGAAATAAAACATGTGTATTTATTTTTACAGAATTTTCGTAATACAGTTGTGTCAAAACTAAATCGCTTGTCATTTGCTTCGAGGTGTGCGGATTCGAATCCGCAAACCTAGAAACTATACGTTCTGTATGTGCGTAAATTTAATGTACTGTCTTGTACGTCACCACAGTCTAAATAAATCTAGAATAATAGTTAATATAAGTAGACATGCGTGTATTGAAACATAATATAGCCATTTACACATTATTATATGCACAGTGTTGAAGATGAATACTTAACCTCACTTAGCGGTGATAAATTGTATCAGAATTATTAGAGTGGTATGGAATACACAACTGAGTCGGTGGTGTAGCAATATTTATTAGCGAAGGGGTGTGTAATATGAGATCGTATATCATTCGCGTATCGAGTAGAGCGCGGCGCTGCATCGCGACAACTACTGCACTGCGATATGCATAATGTGTGCGTACACCATACTTTCAATAAAATAATCAGGACACTTGATAAAACATGTTACATAACATTTTATAATATAATTAGTGGAATCAAAATCCTCGCTTGCAACTAGTGTAATATCGACTGAGTAACAATTAATCAATTATTAGCTTACTTAATTTCAGTTAAGTATTATTATACGATTAATTTTATAATTTTACGAGAAATTATATCAGTTTGTTGGAAAATAAAAAATAGATACGTATTTTAAATACCAAAGTAATTAAATGTTTAAACACCATGAGTCCTGTCGGATACTAAGTAGGTAAGTACATCATGGCCTCCACATCCTGAAGCGGGCTCAAAGGCTAGGCTATTTGACGGGCCCCCCTACCTATCGCAAAGGTTAAAAGCAATGTGACGCTCTACAGTAGCGTTCTCCAAATGGCGTTCACGGTAAAATTAAGGGTATTTTGTGTATTTCTAATACATACATCCACTTGAATTATGGAGTTATCAAGTAATGACATAATTAAAAATTACATCACACAATCACATATTCTAAACTATAGCAATTGTTAAAGAAAATTAGCGTCGCAGGCGACTTTTTTTAGTAATAGAGCAAATGTGTGATGTGTGTTTATCTCACTTATTTACTCGACTCGCCACGCCGGGCCCTCCATGAGCCCGGGCCCTCAAGCTAGAGCGCTGTCAGCCCCCCCCCTTGTGGGGGCCATGAAGTACATATCTACTAAAAGTTAAAATATGCAGAATAAAAAGAAAACTCGTTACATATTAAAATTAAACATTGTAGGGTATGACATGACAATAGTGTACTTGCATCTATGCTTAGATGCTGGCGCATGTCAAAGTGAGAGATGTAAGTACACATATAAAATAAATAAGCAAAAAAGCACAGAAAGACAATGAATTTTCATATAGCAAGTAAAAAGTTATCTTTCCGTTTTTAATATGATTGAAATGTGTCCCACAACAAAAATATGAATGGTATCCCTAAATAATATATGGTCCGATGTATTGCAAATTCTCACAGAAAACTGATTACACGAGCTAGCTGCTTGCCCGAATATGCAACACATTATGGTATTGGATGAATTCATATAAACTACACATTGACACGTGCGAGAAGCAGACTACGTTTTGATACCTACATTAAAATATCCTTGTATCTGGATAGGTAATTCCAGTGACTTCTCGTGGGGGCACTTTCTAAGAAATTCAAATGATACAATCTTGGGTTGTAGGTTTCATAGAAATTACTTTTCTGCGGCGCTGGCAAACTACCTGTTGACGTCAGCGGCCGTCCATATTAATTTTTCACGATTTTTATTGCATTTTCCCGTTTGATATACCCGATAAAATATAGCAGGTGATGAATATACCTACATATAATTCAACACTGATTATGGAAGGGGTGTGGTTTAAGTTTACAGGTGAACAGTAGGCATATATAATGTCATTGGCTACAAGCTCTACATCCCATAGGTACCCATCCGATGAGAACGACCTTGATACTAGCAGCGGTCTTTATTACGGATATCAAAAAGATAAATGCTGACCTTCATAAAAGTAACATGCGAAGACAATGATTATGAAATTGGCTCCTATCAATAATAGAGAAAACAAGTGAATTTAACCCGACCAAAGAATTCAAACCTTTCAGCTATGTAACATGAGGCGATCATTTGAATCTCTCTATCCCACTATGGATGCATTGACGTTTCAGTCCTTTTATCCCTATTTATATTGAAGTATAATATACTTATCCATAATACATCATTGTTCGTCGTGGAACAGCCTGGGGTGAGTCGTTTTCACCAGTCTTGTCTATCATTACCAGTCCTCCTCTAATCCGGGATTTCAATGGCTCATGAATCCTGTGCCCTGTCATCCAACCACTACAATTATTATGGGTCCTCCAACATTCCTCCGCCCAGATGGTTTCTCAACAAAATTTTTCTAGACTTGGCCAGGTCTATTAATTGAACATAACCAGCCCATTTCAGTCTGGAAATTTGTATGGTTTGGATTATGTTGGGTCTCCAATATTCCTCGTTTACTTCGGGTATAATATGACGTACGCGTCACACTACATTCATTCTTTGCTCCAAATATCGCTCTCAAGATCTTTCGTTCGATAATAAGACGACCGTTTTCAGACTATAGTTCAGTTAGGTATATAATAAAAATCATATCACAGTTATGACGTCCGGAATGGAAAGCGCACAATTTTTAATCGGCATTTTGCAAGATTTGAATACTGTGAATGGCCAAAATTCGTGTTTTTTTTTATTCAAAGAGTAAGAGAGAATGAGTTCGTCAGTCGTAAATAATCGCTAGGGTATTTTCTGTTACCTATTTAATTAACACAATAACGAGTGTCTTAACTAGTGTACAAACTAGAAAAATACATTATCTACATAATACTTACTATCACTGGCCTTATAAACATATTGTCTAGTACGTGTATTGTAAAACTCGCACCTACATCAATGAAAAATAAAACGTTAAGGCTGAAAATCAAATCAAATTTATTTATTTTACATATAATGAACATAACAAATTATAAATTGAAAACGTTCACATGACATAAAATAAGTGTTGATAATTTTTAAAAATAAAAATACAGAGAAGTGTGAGTTAATAATACAATAAGAAATAAAATAAGAAAAGAAATAAAATAAAATAACAAAATAAAAGTAGATGGAAGCACACAGAATGAATTTGATAGACCCTATCTTAAAAACTTATAAAACAACGTCCACCTAAATTCACCCACGTAAGTGGAATATATCCTGTAGGTCACATAGGGAGGTGCCTTGCTTGATGACTACGTGCTAGGTGACATAGTATCCTAGCGAACCGACGCACACTATACTATCGCAATGGCCACACTGCACGCTTCGCGCCTCGCTACATGATTATTAGTCACCTCGTGAGTCTCCCGGCGAACAAACGTGTTGGTCATTTTTATTGTGTCACCTAGTGATTTTGCAAGAAGGCGGATGTTTTTTCAGTATGCCAAACGTCAAACACCGTATATTTTGAGGTTATGAATAATGACGCATGGGATGAATTGACATTATGCACCCAACAAGTTCGAATTTGAGACTTAAATTCTCTGTGAGAAGTAGCTTTCTGGTTAGTTTTGAGAGTGACATATCGTTGTTGACTTGAGCGCTCCCAAATGTCAAATGAATTTGTACCTAAGCACGTAGCGTGCAATGTGGCAGTAGTGTTTTTAGTAGACATAGCACAAAGCTCAGCAAGAGCGAAGCACCTACGTAAGTGGCCGAAGCCTGAAAGTTTAATAAAACGTCCTTCTCGCAGACTTTGAAACCAATTTCCGTCTTGTTCGGAATATATTTAATCAAATGCAGGGAGAATTATTTAATCTCCACTGCAATGTTGATTAAACAAACCCTATAGCGTCGCAACAAAAGCACCGCCGGGAAAGAGACAAATTTGATTAATCTTTGTTTGGCGTTCGGCGTTAAATGGCGACGCCTTATTGAAATAGAAATATACCCTCGAGCGGACAAGGAATTGTCAACGATAAAGGTCGACAACTATTCTAGTATTACGTGAAGATAGATAAACTTACGAGAACTTTAGTAAAGTATGGAAGTCGAAAATATGCTTAATTTAAATATTTTAAACATACTCAACTTGAAGCAAATACAGTATTTTGCAAATTAATAAAGACACAGGATAATAATGAGATAAACATCACCCGCAATTATTACACAATCATCATTCGATACCTACATAACTAATATGTCCTCGGATTGATTTGCCTTCCATACGCTCTTGAGCATTTATACCACTATAATTCTACAAATCTTTACTAATGTCCTTCAATCACACTTTGATAAGACTTTTCCCGTTTTAATTTTAGTACATTACACATATTTACTACATCAACATTCACAATTTCACGGGTTTTCATTCGGGTCCAAATCCAGTGAATTTCCTGGTCATGTAATACATTTAACTTTTGTTGGATAAGTAAGTTATTAGTGAACATGTCCTCCAATCACACTTTGATAAGACTTCACAAGTTTTAATTTTAGTACATTCCACATCTTTACTACATCAACATTCACAATTGCACGGGTTTCATTCGGGTACAAATCCAGTGAATTTTCTGGTCATTCTAATACATTTAACTTTTGTTGGATAAGTAAGTTATTAGTGAACTTGTCCTTCAATCACACTTTGATAAGGCTTCTCACGTTGTAATTTTAGTACGCACCACATCTTTATTACGCCAACCTTCACAAATTCACAGGTTTTCATTCAGGTCCAAGTCCAGTGAATTTCCTGGCCATTCTAATACATTTAACTTTTGTTGGATAAATAAGTTATTAGTGAACTTAAGACAGGTCTTGTCGGGACACTCCGTCGCAATGAGGAACATACTCTGCAGGTCGAGATCTGTTGTACTTCTTGCTGTCTGTTCATCTTCAATGGGGTCCGGAACCAGTGAATAACATCCAAAACATGACCGTAGCCGAGTGATTAGAGACTCAATACGTTCGGTCGATATGCCACGATATACTTTGTTAATATATTGTTATGTGGGTTATTTAATTAAAACTTAAACTATCATTTTCCAACAAGAATTGTCTTGTAAAGAATTTTGTCGAATTATTGAAGTTGTACACATTTACAAACAAAATAATATATTTAATGAAATTGGAAACTGAATACCCTTACATTTCCCCATTAAAATCTGATATATCGAGTAATATCTGGTTGCATTTCTCTATCGTTCCACATTGTTTATATGCGTATTTGTGGAGTCGCTACCAGGCGTTGGTAAGTTGATAGTTTAGGTATTTAGAGTTAACAACGGATGATGTGTCTATGTATAAATGTAATATGTATATATGCTAGAAAAATAAATAATTTACTTACGAATAACAACACTAAGAAGATCGTGAACAACGCGATGCTTACCTGTAAAAAAAAGAGAAAAATGGTTTAACATACGAATCAAAAAATGACAGTATTTATACGCAACTCATTTGAATATCACTAGACAATCTTGCGTCTATTAAAATATACCTGATATACATACTTAAAGTAACGTAATTACAACATGACTTAGACGTCTAGTTCAAATGACCTGAACATTATTTCGGTTAGTTAGATTTATCAATAGTATCTTTAATTCAAGCTATGTTTTAGTTAGTAAATCAAATAAAAATCAGCAAACGTTGTGGCCATATTTCGAAAATAAAGAAATCATTATATTTGACATGTCTCATTAGGGGGAATCAAATTGTTTTCCCATATTTCGATATTTCACTGATACCTATGCAGTATTTACAATGTTCACCTAAATCAAAGCAGACTAAACCAGTCTTGGCTATTATGAAAAAATATCAAGCCATTGACTTATGAGGGTATTTATACGATATTGATGAACACCAAGACCCATTTAGATTTTTGGTTTACGTGAAATTCAATGTGTAGCGTCTGGGGTAGAGATAATACCATTTATAGTATTGGCACAATGCCATCTTAATGCTTGTAATGTATATATTATTATGGTTAGGGTGATAACTATGTTCAACGAAATTGCTTCGGGTGTTGATATATTCCACCTACGTGAGAATGAGTTTAGGTGGACGTTGTTTTATAAATTTTTAAAATAGGGTCTGCTTAACTCATCCGGTGTACTTCCTTGTACCCATCTAATTTATCTACTGATCTATCTCTTTTTTAATGTAATACTGTTTTATATTTCTTTGTTTCTAAATGTCGTGTATTGAACGTCTTAAACTTATAATTTGTAATGTCAAAAAAAAGTTGTAAAAAAATAAATAAATAGAAATTGTATGTGTGTTATTATTACTCCACATATCAAATCGATGCTCGTATCCAGCACCCATAGACTTTTATTATTCAAACAATAACACTTTTTCTTATGAAAGCGAAAATAAAGAAATGTTTCAGTGCGTTTCTTCGGGGTATGCTATCTGGTTGGACCAATTATGGCGGGCCTAATAAAATAAATGACTTACCCACCTAAAATCATTATCCTTGCCAGGCCTACTATTAACAGGCAATCATTCTTCAACCCTGTGATTTTAAACACCTATAACCTGTAAAACGTCATTACGTGCATAGGATGATTCATAACCAGTTAACGCGAGAGTGGTAGTGTAGTGAATGAGAACCAGACCACGGAGCCAGACTCATCATCATTAAAGGTCAGTGCCTGGCATCCTTGGTATACACCCCCCCCCCCCACCCCAGCATCCGAATCATCCCCGCCCTATTACAGTCCATTCAAAATCGCAACCAATCATTATGGTATCAATGTAATCCCGGTTACTTGAACAGCTATTTTTCTTTCAAAAAATATACAATCTTTCTATTCTAGCAAGAACTGCTTGTTCCCTCCCACTGTCTTAATTCCATAGTTTACGTGATACTCTATCATAGGGAAAACGTGATAAACGTGATATGATTAGACAGCGTTATGCAATGTCTAGCCTAGCGTCCTGCTGATGTATTATTTTGCTATACAGTAGGAATATCGGTAAGTATATTTTTTTAATCGTTAACATTTTTTAACCAACGTCATTACTTTTCCTAGTTTTTATTTCGAATTCCTACGTGTGTATATTTGGCGCCAAGCACGGATCACATAACAATAATAGTAATAATAGAGAGATTGTTTAGTATGCCAGTTTGTGCGTACCTTGTAGGACTCGATGTCAGTTACATTCAGTCTTTCAGCAAGTAACGTGAGCCAATAAACTGCCAACATGCCGTTTTATATTGTGTTGATATGATTAGTTACCACGTGGAAGTACGACGCGAATACTTATTTTATATTTAATTGAATATAATATTTCTTTTGAATGTTCTGCCATTTCTCGCGTACTGAGTCGATCGGTAAGCAAAGCTGTGATTAGCTAATATTATGAAATGCAGTACATATTTTCGACTATTACAGGTAGCTGCATCTGTATTATATTTAATCTATGCATGGCATATCGTCCAAAAACTATTGTGGATTAATAATATCACTGAAAGAATATATTATAAAAACATTACGTACCATAATCACAAATGCCATTCCATTAACAATGGTGTAACGGTATTGTTTTCTGTCCATAAATTTAGCATACAAGTCCGCAAAACTAAGACGTCCGCTTCAAAGGAAGTACGCAATAAGGATATAGAAGTTTCCGACGCCTGTTTTAAGGCCTACTTATGAACTGTGTTACAACAGGCAAAGGGAGGAAACGCGGGATGACCGGTCACGCAACACAAAGGCGAAAGTAAACACTATTCTCTTGTTGCCCACCTACCTCTCAGGCACTTAACTTCCTCTGCATATAGTCAGGGTTGAAATCAAAATAAAACCACAATAATATAATGCAGGTACTGCATACGGAATGAAGAAATAAACTGATTCGATTTGATTTTTTTTAATCAATGAGATACACAACAGTTGATACACAACACGTACACCTTACATTACCACTCCACCGCTGCTATCTGAACAGTAAAATGTGAACACTCTACCAAATCGTGAAGAATAATTGTTGCAAGTGCATTTTAACTTGCCCAGATGGCACGTGTCTCATTGCACCTGCTCGAGTACCAAAAATATGCTACGCCCATATAGCGCGTTTCATTTGGCAGTGAACAAGGTTGGTGACGTATTTTTTTAATTGACAAAAAAAAACAAACGCGAAGAAAGGCCAACCACTCAATCATGACACACGGTTCCTAGATCGCTACACGTATTTCGTTAATATAGTTAATTTGAAGTATGTACTTATGAGTGAAAAAAAAAGTGATGAATTCAAAAAAAAATGTGTGATACACGTCTTATAATAATATGGCAATACTCTCCTCGTTGCCATCTTATAACGGCATTTCACCTCATACCATCAGGCGTAAAAAAAATATTAATTCCATAAATAACTGTTACAGCCCTGACCGGACATTCCCATTACCACTAAAAACAGTGGAAACATGTCGCATGTATAAAGGAAACATCCCTCTTGCTGTCGGTTGACCATTGCAGGGCCGAGGTAGGGAGGCGGCCGCCCCTGTCACTGCGTAAAACTACAAAAAGAAGCGCTAAATCCTGAAGGGTAAGTTAACTGTTTGCCGGCCGGCCCAAACAAAACACCGTAACCATCAATTAACTTTAACGAGCGGTTTTGAATAATTAACCACTTTCCGATACGGTTTCTAGCACGAGAGAATGTGTTATTTTAATTACATTCAATTATTCATTTGGTGGAAATGATGGAAATTTGTCCAAATAATTCTTGAATACTTCTCTACATATGAGTTAGTACAATCTTATCTTACCGTAATTCATTCAAACGAAATATTTTGAAAGTGTTTTCTGTTATACCTACAACACATGACATCATAATCTTCCTTACGGTCTAAAAACTGATTAAGTACGTATTTAAAATATTTAATGTATTCTTTAAAGGATTAGGTTTACAATGCCACATTTGCAAGTATTTGCTTTTAATTGTTGACTATATAAATAATTAATATAACTGTATGTAGGTTGCTTCCCTACATAAGAGATTTATTATGATGTTCATATCTGTATAAAATAATGTAGGAACATAGCAGAGGCGAAAGGTGGAGGTAGACTGTTAATATCCGATATAAATAGTGCACACTAAACTTGGTCAATCAAATGTATTTATTTGCATTTAACTAAGAGCTGAGTCAGGGTTTAATTGAATTTAAAAAAACTCACCAGCACCATCTGCAAATTGTATTATCAGTTCAATTAAAACAAATAAGTATCACTGACAAAGATTAGTGTGCACTATTTATGTCGATTCCTAACAGCCTACCTCCACCCCTCACCACTGGCACATAGGTACTAAATATATCGGATTATAATCGAACAAAAATAATATATTCTTTCAAGAGGAAAGTGTTAAGCTAATAGGTATAACCTAAATAATATACTACATATTATGAAATATTTATTGTTTCTACAAATATGGAAAGTAACAATCCAGAATCACAATAACTGTATAGAAATACGTATTTTCTACTAAGTACCTATCTTCCTCCACAAATTGATATAATCAATGATATCCTAGTTAAGTAAACAAAACTACCACGTCGTGTTGTGCTTTTACAACGTTTTTATTAGCTCGTATTCTTGTTTGTCCGGTGGTTGTTTGTCCAGTACAAATCTTCCAATCGATTTTTAACTAACTTCCCGACTAGCTAGACATTTGAAACTTTTAGAATATATCAGAACACGATGCCAATGCATTCTTTTAATACTGTTAGCCATATTTAAGCAGAATTGAATTAATTTTCAGTTAATTCTGTTTTGTATGGAAAGTTATTTCAGAAAAAATAAAAGACTATTATTGGTTGCTAAGTGGGTCCTAGCAGCTAAATTATTAATATATACGTGCGTTACTATGGAAATAAAATGAAATTTCAGTATTTTATATTTGTTTGTTTGTTTTTTATTTACTTCATATCAAGTAAAAGTTCGAGCATTTTGTGAATAATAAATTCAACAGAAAATTTAAAAACGTTGTAAGTATATAAAAAGTTCTTTTTATCTTGTAATTATTAATAAATAATACAAAATCAGTAAAAAATAAATAATGAAAAACAAGTCCACGACTGTAACTCAGATCATTTGAGATTGTTCTAATATCAAGGTTAAAGAAATCAAAGAAAAATAAAACGACTGAAAAAATCGAGATAAATACTTACCTACATTTTATTTCCTAACGGCGCTTGGGTGACTTCCGGTTGCTACGTTTTAAATCATTTTGCTATTAAAAACGTTCAACATAATTTATGAATAAATTTAGCAAAAAAAAATGGCAGGCGCAGAAAGGCGATAGCAATTTCCATTTTTAATTACGCCTATTTGAATTGTTGGAAATAAATTCAAATACAACCGTCGTTATTATTCATAACACATTTAGATAAGAAAAAAACAAACAAAAACGGATAATTATATCCAAACAGACTTCCTTTGTGAAAAAAAATACTCGAGAGAGGGAAATACTAAAACAGTTTAATAATACGTAATAAAGAAATTAAGTCAGATGGTAGCAGGGAAAAGGAATATTCAAAGTGGTGAAATAAAATGAATAATGAACTTTTAAAGAAGGAATTAGTTATTTTGGTTGTTCCGCATTAGACTTATGTTGTTTTAATGATAAATTGATAAAAAAATACGCCCGCATTGTAAGCTCTTTAAAAATAAAAAAGTATAAAACATACATTGTATAAAGTAAATCGGTGGATCTGTATACGAAAAAATACAATTAACTAATATGCGGTTATACAACTGTTTTTTATATGAACCTTCATTACAGTATTTAAAATACGCTCACAACACGTTGCTACAAAATTGTACTTAAGTAAAGTAAATACCTACGGAATAAAACCATCATAAGTGGAATATATCTATATGAATGGTTATTGGACGTTATTCAAGGCCATAGCTGTATACTTTGGATCAATGATACTCAACCGTTTTTTCTTCGGGCCAAATACATATACTTATTTGTAAAGTAACGCGGGCCGCATCACTACTGGTGTGACGAAAAAAATCATGAAACCCCCCCGTTTTTACAAAACAATTTTGAGATTTAAAAAATTATGCGTGTTTTTTAAATTAATCGTGTACAATAGCAACACTCTTATACCAGATCTGATGTGGACCATAACGACAATCCTCTTTGGGTGTCGAAAAAGTCGAAACGAATCTCAAGATATGCGAAATTCCTGATAATAAATGTGTTTCGAGCCACACATAAAACCTTAAAGGGCCGCAGGTTGAGTATCGCTGCTTTGGATGAACAAACAATAGCTGTTAGTTATATGATTTAGGTACTAATAATTATCAGGGACACATAAAAAATCGTAATCACTCATATCATATCCTATAATTTAATATAACAAGTAGGTAGGTACCTACTTAAAATATAAAATTTTATAACATTATACAACGGTGTGATATTCCCAATTCCCAGTAAGAAGGAAGGTACGAGTATAGATAGATAATGAAAATTAATGCTGCTGTATTTAATTAATTATATTTTCTACATATTGTGTTGTATAATTAATTACCTACATGTATAATAAAATAAAATCATTTTTTTGTATATTTACCACTTAACTAAACTAAACTTAACTTAACTAGTTTTATTAATAACTTGTAGTTGTGTATTCATTTTGCGGGTCACCAATTAATTAGTGGTTTCTCATTTTCCCATATAGCATGTCATATATTTTCTATATATTTTCTTATACCTATTTGGTGAATACTAAGTGAGACGCGTCAGGCTTAAAATGTCGCGGGTCCCAAGTTCTAATCCCGAGAGTATGGACCTAATAGGTTGAACAAGTGACTAACATCTAGAGCTGGGTATTTCCCGAGAAAATCTCAATCTGGAGATTCGGGATTTCCAGAAATGATGAATTTTTGAATTCTCGAAATTCGGGATTTCTAGAAAACAATTCTGGAGACATCGACAAATTGAAAAAAAACCTGTAAAAATCCTAAAATCAGTGTAAAAACAGACATATTCGAAAAAAATATGATTTTTTTTATTATTTATGTAAGACAAACAAAACAGATGTAAGAAAACACAGAAATAATTCAAAACATTACTTATTAAAATAGACTTTCAAAAAACACAGACTGTCAGTCGCTGCGTCTGACAATCGCGTACGCTTTTGAGACACAAAAATTCCCTGATGTTGCAAAAATTGCGTTCATTTTGAGTCGACATTGGCTTCATTGTGTTAAATGCCCCGATCAGTCTTTGACCGTTTTGCTTTTTTTAATGAAGAAATCCCGAATCCCGAGAAAAAATTCTCGAGATCCGGGATTTCCCGAAATGTTGAAAATTTCAAATCTCGAGATTCGGGATGGAAAATCTCGAAAATTTCTCGAGAATTCCCGTAGGGAAATTACCCAACTTTACTAACATCCATGTGTCGTAAAACGTAAATCTGCTGAGAAAACTCTTTGTAAGGCGTCCCTGATCCACATACGATTGCAGATGTAATTAAAAAAAAATAATTCACTGTAGGTACTCCACTATTACAATATCATAAATATTAATAATTGGTAGGTAGGTAATCCTGTAAAAAAAGTGGTGTAAATATGTACTTGCAGATTCACCTGGTTTGGTAAATAAATAATAGAAAATTATAAGTTCTTAAATTAATTTCTCCATAAAAAAGAGTAGGTAACGCTAAAATTACCGGTTTAGGTAAATTAATTACGGTTAGCATGGATCATAAAGAATTATAAAGCTCGGTTGACACATTTTACGGAATTCAATAAATTCCCATGCCCAGCGTTCTCTTTGTACGAAATACGTGTAAACAAAACGCCACTCTTTGGAATATAATTAGATTTTATATTAACCAGGCAGGCGTCTCGCAAATAGCGCGGTTCGCTAATGAAAATTTGACGTTGTGGCACATCACATCGAGTGTTGAGGGTTGCCGCTAGACGCCCTCACCATAGTTTAAATTCTCAAACGCGCCAATACTACACTGAGATTGCCTAGGTACTGCATCTATTATAACGACATTACCAAGTATTTTCCCTGATATTAAGTACAACAATAGTGACTAAACTACTCCAACGTGTCGAGCTAGAGAGGATGCGTCTAGGCATCAAGAAGAAAATAACTTATGACCAAAACCTTTGTAAATGAACGAAACCATATGTCACCAAACAACAACATGCCTGCCATCCTGCCATAGTTAACAATGTTAACATGTTAAGTGGTTTTATCTATCTGCAATTTCCTATCGGTAATTATAAATACAACTAGCAACGTTGCCACTATTTTATTACAACGTTTTTATTGGCTCGTATTCTTGTTTGTCCGCTGGTTGTTTATCCAGTACAAATCTTGCAATCGATTTTTAACTAACTTCGCAAACAAATAAAATATAGAATACTGAAATGTCATTTTGACATTTCATTTTGATTTCCATAGTAACGCACGTATATATTAATAATTTAGTTGCTAGGACCACCCCCTTAGCAACCAATAATAGTGGATTGGATTACGGATTTCTTCCGAAATAACTTTTCATACAAAACAGAATTAACTACTTAACTTATACTCTCTCAGAAAGTGTTTTTCTAAATATGTTCAATAATCAGAATGATATATTCTTAAATCTTGTGAATTATTCGTTTGCATAAAAGAAATAGTTAATTATAAAACAGAATTAACTGAAAATGAATTCAATTCTACTTAAAGATGGCAAAAAGTATTAAAAGAATGCATTGGCATCGTGTTCCGATATATTCTAAAAGTTTCATCGGGAAGTTAGTTAAAAATCGATTGCAAGTTTTGTACTGGATAAACAACCACCGGACAAACAAAAATACGACCTAATAAAAACGTTGTAAATGTAAAAATACTAGTAAACTTCGTCGCAATTAGATATAACACAAGTGCGGGTTCGAGTCTCTTCAATCTTTTCTAGTGTTTACACCTATGTTTATTTGACGTGTTTTCAAACTATGAACTAATTAAGTATTATATTCTATATAAATATTTTAAAAATATAATGGGTTTCCGACGATAATTGACAGTTGACATCATACAATTTCTTTAAAATATGTCGTATCCTTGAATAAACAGATTGTGAACGTATATATATAACTATTGATTCAGCGACCGAATGTTTCTTTTAGATTAGAAGTTGAAAACTCGCGTATACTTCCGCTTATTTTTATTCATAGTCGATCCTTCGTGAAAGAGATTTATCGTCTTGTATCATTCGTCAATCCAACTTTAAGCGTATCCTCGTTGATAGCCTAAAAGCTTACTTTCTTCTGCGTCATCCTGCCTAATCAAATAATACAATTCCGCGTAGAGTAAGTACGCGCAAGCTTTTGTCGCAAGCCAATTCCACATCCCACCAACCTAACTAGCAACTACATCACTAAGATTAAACGTAGAAGCGACACTACAAAATTATTGTATACATGGGGTTGACGTCGTCGGCAATTCTATACTAATTGCAGAGCTTGGAATATCTTAAATATTATGTCGCATGTCGAGTGAAAATTTTGAATTTCCGTATTAACTAAACAAGGACGGGAACTAGAATTGACGAGAATATGTAAAACCACACATTACAACGAAATAATTGACCGTAAATGTCAACGTGCCGCGCCTTTAAATATATTGGAATATTGGCAGCTTCACGATATACATATGATTAAGACGATACATCAGTGAAACGGCAAATAATTTTCAACTATAGGCGCGACGAAATTTTGGACTCGCTGGCATTCGGAGAGCGAACGTCGAGGTGTGAATACGTCAATTTGTTTCATGATGGCGACGGGGGTATTAATTCTTAAATCTTGTAAAGATGACTAAAAACGTTACCCATTTACTTGAAAAAGAAAACATGTCAATGAATATATTATTATTGTTACTAATAGAACATTAAATGGACGGATGTTGGATTTATATGACAAATTATATTTCGTTCGGCATGCGTCATTTGCACCCGCGACCCGCAATCTGCGTATCGCCTAGCCACGATCTTTTTAGACCATGCCTCAACAGAGGTATAGCCTTAAGGCACTTGAGCTGAGGCATGGTCTAAAAAGATCGTGACTAGGCGATCGATGCGCGGATTGTGCAAATGACGCGAGCCGAACGAAATATAATTTGTCTTAAAAATTCATCATGCGTCCTTTTAATGTTATGTTTATTATTATATTCGTAATAATAATAGTATATTCATTGAAATGTTATTTTTTTCACGTTCATGCGGAACGTTTTTTAGTCATCTTTACACGATTTAAGAATATATTCCTCCGACTCCATCACAAAACAAATTGACGTGCTTACACCTCGACTGTCAGTCTCCGATTGGCGACGACTGCGAAATTTCGTTCCACATACTGTTGAAAATTATTTGTCGTTTCACTTATGTACGCTCTTAAGCAATTATTGATGTAATACACTTTTCCAAAATGAATTAATTAAAATTGCGTTTAAGTAATAACTCTATCATAATGGTTTTAAAACAAGCGGGGTGGCCACTTATATAATGTATTGTTGAGTTATTGATGTTGTGTTGACAGTTGTAGATAATAGACGAAACCAACACATTACCATGTTAGTGATAAATTGTTCTGAAGGTGGGTTTGTAGCCTAAAAATCCACCAATGTCAATAACTAAAAAAATATAATTAA
The DNA here is from genome assembly GCF_057557595.1 of Rhyacophila brunnea. Taxonomy (NCBI): domain Eukaryota; kingdom Metazoa; phylum Arthropoda; class Insecta; order Trichoptera; family Rhyacophilidae; genus Rhyacophila; species Rhyacophila brunnea. The sequence goes on from NW_028233350.1 coordinate 30,915,808, forward strand.
AATCTACTCTGTTTCATAATATATCATTATAAACAGTGGCGGCTCATGGATAAGATATTTAAGGCTGCTGCAGTTGATTAAAAATAGAAATAAATGTTTATTTGGATTATATTTTACTATTAACATCAAAATTGAATATAAATAATTAATTATATTGATAATTAAAATAAAGAACTTTGCATAAATTGCTTGCAGAAATAAATTTTAACAATGTTAATATATCATTAAGGCTATATTTCTTTCCTCACTGTGGCGCGCTTGCTCATGCGCGACGCAATAACGGAGAACTACTGAAATCGGACTGTCTGCCCGGCAGTACGAAGCTGCGAGCAACGCTGCCCGCGCCCCTCCGTCGCCCACTCGAGAATATTCTATTGAAATCGGTACTGTGCAAAATCAAGTACCTACCGCGGTATATGATAATATTATATTATTATTGGACATTGGATTAATCGATGCGCGGGCGAGCTGATTACACGCTTAATAATATTGACATTTTCATATAATATACATAAATTTATGTATATTATAATATTACATTTGTCTCAATTTTCTTGGGGGTGCTGCAGTACTGCAGTGCATATGGACGAGCCACCACTGATAATAAGTAACGGAATCTAATCTAAGCTAATTGTGAACACACGTTCAATGAATATTATTACGTTACCCTTTGTCCCTTTCCGTGATAATTTATTTACTCACAAAGTTTTCATGCGTTGCTTTCTTTCAAAGAAGAAATTAAATACCTACTTCATGTCTAGAAAACTGTAATTATTTTTAACGTAAGAACGCTGTACCTAGAACAAATTAGGTTCTCTTTGAACTAGGAACAATGGGAAGTTAGTTTCAAGTGAAAATATGTATTCTGTGATACTACTTATTAACATTCCTGCAACAAAAACATTTTTTAAGAAATAACATGCAGCTTTAAGTAATAGAATTATGCAGCTATGTGGGAGACTACAGAGAGTTACAAATTATATGAATTGTTATATCTTTGAAACATGTTTCACGCAGTACCTACCTCATGCGTGATTCCGTATTCAGTTATTTAGATAAGAAAGGTTAATACTTCTCATTTCTATTCAAATGCAGGAAGCCATTGTATTTTTTTTACATAATATTATTGTAGCTACCCATATACATAATGATAATGACAATGGCACGTCTTGGCGGAGTAGTGACGCAAGAAAAGATTGAAAATATATCATTATCAGCTGTGGTCGATCCACTGCTGGGTGTAGGCCTCCCCTACCTCCCTCCAATCTTCTCGGTCCCCAATACTTCGCTATAACGTACGTCGTACATCCACCGAACTTTATCAGTTCGTCTAAGCCAGTGGTCGGCAAACTTATTAGTCAATAGAGCCAAATATCAACAGTACAACGATTGAAATTTTTTTGAGAGCCAAATTTCTTAAACTTAAATTATATATTATGTAGGTACACTATTTATTAACAATAAACTTTAGTTTCAGTTTAAAGTCTTAATTAAACTATAGGTACACTGAGTAAAACTCGATAGCATACGTAATAATGATCTTATGTATTGATAAAAAATTAAATTGTAAGTAAGGTATCCATAAAATTAAATCATGACAATGACTGACAAAGATTAAATATGTCTTGCATCTCCTTGGAAAGTTTGTGTAAGTCAGGTTTGTATGTTGTCGTTTTTAATTTTAAGCACGATTCCAGGTTCTCATCAATAAGACGACTTACTCTTGATTTCCTCTCTAGAAATCTCTTTACTAACTACAAAACTTGCTATATTAACATTATTGGAAGATTGTATTTAGTAATTAAATACAGAACTTGATTCTTCTTGAGTCTTCTAAAGTTCCTCAACTGCTTTCTTCGTTGCATCACCGACAGGATATTTAGTGCGAAATGACGCGTGTTTAGTTGCAAAGTGTCTCTCTATATTTTAATGCGCCAATTTTTCCAGAAAATTAATAATACAGGTCGGTAGGCCATTTAAGTTTTGAATAAACGCGAAAGTCTCGGTCCATTCAACTTTAAATTCACGGTTTTCGTCTTCCGTTTTTCTTTTCTTCTTCTTTGTAGCCATGTCAAATAGAGCATGGGGCATTTGTGGCAGAGCCGCAGTCAAGGGGCCAAAGAGCCGCATGTGGATCGCGAGCCGTGGTTTGCCGACCACTGGTCTAAGCAGAGGTTTATATAATAGTTACATATATTATATATTATACCAAAGTAATAATTTGGGCAAAATTTGGTCACAGAAAAGCAAAATATGAGTAACACAGCTAGTTATATATTTTTTTAATAGCTATTCTTCTTCCAGTAATATCTAAAACTGAGATAATGGTTATATTTTATGTCTGGACACCAGCTGATTGGTTGATCTATATATTGCCTTTACTTTGCATTTGCATTGTTTGTATTTTTTAAGGAAAAAAAATATTAAGGTTTTGAACCAATTGATTTATTTGGATTTTTTTACAAAATATGCACTTATGTGCGACCACTATTTTGCTGACAAGCGGAAATTTTTTCGTTTCGCGATCACCGTCATAAAGTCGGTAAAGCATGGTCAATGGGTTAAATATTATAATGGCTCATTAGAAATGATAATTAACATTGTAAGAAAAATACTCTGGCCTGTGTGATTTCGTATTGTACGCTAATTGGACTACCTTAGGGTGTATTCATTTTCCCTTTCTTATCCAAATATTTTTTAAATGTTAGCCAATTTTATTATAAAGGGAGAAAAATGAACTAAACAACGAAGAATTTCGAAAGTTCTTAGCAATCGTTGAGTTCTGTTAAGTATCAATAACTTCGCGTGATATAGAATCAGAGTGTCATGCCTAGGAGTTGGGTTTCGGTAATTTCCCGACGGGAATTCTTGAAATTTTCAATCCCGAATCTCGAGAATTGAAATTAACATTTCGGGAAATCCCGGATATCGAGAATCTTTTCTCGGGAATCGGGATATCTTTGTTTTCAAATAATGATTGAAAAACGATTTTTCTCTATGAAAAAAGTAGACAGTAAACATAAAACGTTCACAGACTGACCGGGGCTTCAACACAATTAAGAAAACTTCGATTCAAAATGAGCGCAATTTTTCGACATCAGGGAATTTTGTGTCTCAAAAACGTACGCGATTGTCAGACGCAGCGATTGACAGTCCTGTGTTTTTTGAAATTCTATTTTAATGAGTAATGTTTGAATTATTTTTTGTTTTCCTACTTCTATTTGTTTGTCTTCTTACGTAAATAAGAAAAAACATATTTTTTTGGAATTTGTCTGTTTTTACACTTATTTTGGAATTTTTTATAAGTTTTTTTTTAAATTCCGAGAATTCTTTTCTGGAAATTCCGAATCTTGAGAATTCAAAATTTCATCATTTCGGGAAATCCCGAATCTCGAGATTGGGATTTTCTCGGGAAATACCCAACTCTAATCATGCCCCCTTTGCGTATACTTGAAATTTAAACAACGGCGAGGTAAATTAAAATCGTTCGGTAGACATATTATTACTCAGATATTATTAAGTAAAAACTCAAGGTACTTTGATACTAAGTAAAACCCCTATATGGTGGAAAATGTAAATATGGGGGTAAACATAATACTCGTACCTACGCATGTTTACAATGGTTACAAAAACAATACAACACCTCTTCATTTGCATGTTAAATGAGTAAACGTTGAAATAATTAGCTGGAAGAAAATAACGTCGTATATTTAGACTGCCTCTTGGTACTTGCTAGAAACAATATAAACAGAGCAGGGCCGTATTAAGGCACGGGCTATAGATGGCTACAGCCAAGCGGAATAAACCAAAGGAGTGTAAGATATATTTTGACGAAAATTAGTGTGTTTATGTAATTATAATCTTATCTAACTAATTAACTGTATAAAATGTTTTTTTTTTCGAAAGACACTGACAAATCAATGGAATTGGCTGGCATATTAAACAAATACGTCGTTTATAATTGATCTATGTTTGGGATCCTAGTGTCGGTCTACTTACTCTCCAAAAAATATTTAAACAGCATTCGTTATTTTTGATGAACTTGACTGTTCACAGTTATTTACTATGATATATTTTAAGAGAAACATAATGTTAAGTTCTGTTTGTACACCATAGTTTAAAAAACTGTTTTTATCCCACAATGGTGTTATAAAACAGATTAATTACTAACAATATTACTGGGGGGCATATTATCTATCTGTAACCAAGAGGGCAGGGACCTAGAAAGTCTTAATTCAGTACTTACTTACTAGTTCACATACTCTTTAATAGCTAAAAGTTAGACCTCGATTCACCCAGAGTTCCCAATTCAAAAAGTAGTCTGAATACTATAAATTATATTATATATAATTTAAAGTTTACACGGAAGAGACGTTTAGATACGTTGTAAATAAAAACGAGGAGGCGCTAGAGATGTGACTGCAGAACCTTCCCAAGTGTGCCACACGAAAAGCTTCCACATGAGTGTATGCTGGGTTCCGTAGTTTGATAAAGGATAAAACGCATACGGGCAGGAGTAACTAACGAACGAACGAAAGAACTGCCTAACAAGTTAGGTATTGTCGATTACTTTAAAAGTAAAATATTATATTAAAAGGTATACGTCTCTAGTGTACCCCAGCAGTGTGAAAGACGTGCCATCAAATACTACACAGTTAGGGTTTGCAATACCGGTATCCCAGTATTTTTCGATACCGAAATATTCTGTATTTGAAATTAAAACAAAATGCAGTAATTAACATTAAAGGTTTATTAGGACTGTACATTTTTATCGTGTTACACGATAGCTAGTTTACTTCATTTGCCTTTAGACGCCCTTAGTGACCAGCAACGATACGTGCAGATTTTAGAAATACATTATTGCATTATAGGTAGGTACTTCCGTAATTTTAAATTTGGCAAAATGTGTTCGCGGGTTTTTCGAAGTTGTCAGGTATGATGTTTTTTTTCTTCATATTTTATTAAATTTCACGAATACTGGTATTCAATAGGAAACACCGAAATACCGGAATCGGTATTTTCATTTGATATTACAATCCCTACATACAATATAAGGGCAAGATTTTCCCAGCAGAACCTACCATGTTAAAACTGTAACTATAAGATGAATGGTTGATACATTTATATTCACCGCAGTTGGCGGAATGTAAAGAAAATATCCGAAGGCAAAAGAATACGTCAGCCGACGTTCTGCGAGCATGAATACGAGAATAGATACCTACACCGAATATCTACGTATATAAGATTTGTTTGCACTAAAAACATTACTTCGAGAAAATTATATGCATAGATATTTATGTTAGTCGTGTTATTAGTAATAGGGTTCCAGTATGTAGTTTTACCGGCAATCTCTACTATTTCACTGCTAACGTTATGCATGTGCAAAACAGAAACAGGTATGCCAACGTGGTGGACGATGGAGGGAAAAATGTAGGCATCTACAGTAGATAAGTGTTAACTAAAATGGCTTCGTTGGAATCCTGCATCTGACAATTTTACATGTCGCTATTGTAGTGTCTGTTTAATAAAGTTAATGGTTCAGATGTTGCATATGAAGACCGCGCACACCTCTCAAAACGTGGATATGTATGGGATGCGGCGACCGGCGAGCTTCGACGTCTAAACAGGAATCGGAAGCATGTGCGTGTGCGTAACCGCAACACTGGCGAGTTCGACTCACAGCCCGAGACGCGTGCGATTTGTTGCTAGCAACACTAGATGTTTTTTTTCCAACTAAAATGTCGCATTCCACAATTGCTCCATTTAGCAAATGTGTGTTTTGTGACGATATATCTGACGAGTTTAGATATGCCAGACGGCTGAAAGTAAACTTAACTCTGTTGGACCCTGGTTTTTCCTTTTCTGCACCCCGTGCTGCCCCGGTCTCCTATTCTTCCTTCAGAGGAAGTGTGTACGGAGTGTGTAGAGGGCCTGACATGTTAGTGGGCGGACTTTCTTTTTGTTACTTCTTATTACATATTATGCCAATTAAAAAACTCAATTATTTCATGAAAACCATATACCTACGTCTAGACCAGTGGTTCTCACGTGAAATTTAACTGTGGCCGCACAATTGACATTGACAGTTCTATAGAAACGTCTGGTGGCCGCACCAAATATCACTTTTGTTGTAATTGAAAAAAGTAAAGCTAAATTGTATTTAGTGAAAAAATGGATCATTTTAACATGTTAGTAGGTACCTACTATTTATTTAAAAATAATGCAAATGGACATGGTTCAATACTCCTTTTTTCCAATGCGAGCCGCATGGCTGCTTCTAAGTTTACATTTGTCAACTGGCTTCGATATTATTTGTTTTTTATGAAGTGCATTACACTGAATGATCTTTCACAATATACAGTAGTAGGAAAAATCGACAATATATTAATGAAGCAATTGTTGCCAATTCTTTGCATTGACTTTATTCTCAGAAACGGACTATTTCACACATAATCGCATCACAAAAAAACTCATTATGGATCATTTGAGCGTGGAAATAAATTTAATACTGGAGGATAAGAAGGATTTAAGTCATGTGTATTTAACCAATTTCATAATTTTATAAATATTTTTTTGAAACAATATATTATTCTGTAAAGCGCTGGTGACCGCACAAGAGAACCACTGGACTCTAAAGTTAAAATTATCCACTTTCTTGGAGTAAAGTACAGAAAGTTATCGTAGAAAATAAATATGCTTACTATGAAAGTGTCAATATACATTTCCCAAATAAAGTAATTAACCTGCGAAAATTGCCCATTGGCTCGTTCTCGGACACACCGTTAACACTCAAGCGAGGCCCTTTGAAAATGCTTCAAGTAATATTCTTTGCAAAAACACGCCGAGATCTGTGTGAGTGGGCCACTCCTACACGACGCGGCTTAGCGAAGTGTAAGGCTACTCGGGCCATCAAGTACATTCTCGGCACCTGCAATTAAAAACGGATTCTAGGCCAAGAACACGAAACAATTATTATTCTCCTGGAGATATAAATAAATGAGAAAATCGCAGGAAAAATACTTTGATTGAAAATTTAAATGGAATTGTGAGAACACTAACTGGAATGATAAGCCCTTTATTTTTAGTTCATCGTATTATTATTTTCATTTCCAGAGAAATCTAAAAGGTTTGGCTTTATAATAATGAGGTTTATTTTGAGATTTATTTGCAGGGCGTTTTAAAAAAAAATCTTAATGCAGGCCTGGCAATTAAATCATATTATCTCTTGTTGAACTGTCATTCATCACGTAAAATTGCATATAGTAATAGGTACATACGTAATTAACCAAACTAGATCAGCCGGCCATCGTTTTTTTAATCTACAGAATACACTGAATGCTACCAACATAGAGAATACAGTTTTTTATATGTATATAATTAGGCAGCTACTTATCAAACTTTACTATAATTTATTTGTATGACTATATACCTATATAAAATTTAATAAAGTTATATTTTTCATAAACTTTTTTTTTACTCTGCGAATAATTCACAAGATTTAAGAATGTAACATTATTTTATTGAACACACATAATTTGAAAACACTTCTGAGAAATATATAACCATTAGATACCATAGAACCATATAACTTTTAGAAAAAATACGACAGCCAGCTGGATTCGTGAATTCGATTCAGAGGGGCCCACGTTCGAAACATGCTGGGTGTCGCATTTTTTTTTTTTAAATATTTTTTGAATGATTATATTATATTCCTCAGAAGTGTTTTCAAATGTTGTATGTATTCCTCATTGAGAATAGATAATTTATAACAGCAAAGGAAATATATGCATAATATAAAAATCCGAACGAGTGGAATTCGAACACAATACAGACCACTCGTTTATACGTTATACAATAAATGTGGGTTCGAATATGACAAGATCCAAGATTTTTCACACATAGGAATTTTGATATGGCTGTTATAAATTATGTTTGCATATCTTAAAAATATTTTGGAATTGTCATCAAGTGGTGAAACAAAAAATGTTCATGCTACTCGTAGTATAGTAGTATAATATCACTGTACCTACACTACCTACTGCAGAATTACCGCCGCCTCTAAAGTCGATTTTGTTGTAAGCATGTTGATTTTTTGTGTTTTATCCGGAGCAAAGACCCAATCAAGGCGTAAACAAAAACGAACCATAAGTGCGAGTGAGAAAGCATTAGGCACGTTAATATTCTCCGCATTATACGTTAGAGTACGACAAAATATCTACTAAATATTCGTTAGAAAGACTCCACTCATTCTAAAACTGCGAGCATGTATCGCTGAAATGTATTGTTTTTATGTTAAATATAAAGTTAGTGGTATTTATTTTTAGTTAATTTTGTAGAAAATATGGTTAACTATGTTGTGTTTAAATTTGGTAACCGTAGTGAGAAGCAACGTGATGGTACGAGTATAACGATTCATAGTTAAGTTAATAATAATAAAATTGAGGTTCTACTGTGTGTTACACGCAAGAAACATGGCTTCATATAGCTGAACAGTATATACTCTCTTTATATTATTACTCTGAGGACCCATGGGTTGGGCTATAGGCCAACACTTAATTCTTATAAAAAAAGTATGTTGATTGTTGACCATTTATTACGCCGATGTAGTTTATTTTTTTATTATTATTATAGTGCATATATTTTTGTTTCAACCCATGTACATATTCATTAGAATATGTTTATTATGTACATTACATTAAGTACAATATAAACTTTGTGATAAAATTTAATATCTTGGGAACATGTTGACTGAGTAATATCCAATCAGCATTAACATTATAGAACAAAGATAGTAGGTACATAATATTATTATGGTAACTCTACAACGTAACGTGGTGTTCCCAATTAAGTACGAACTACTAAAATATTCTTAAGCACAACTATAGATCCATGTCACTTACTGCCAAAAGATCGCAAAGTCACCCGGAGAATCTTCACGTACCTACTCAATCAAAAATATAATATTTTACGTACTATGCCATTTATTAAACACAACACTTTGGTGATTGTTTTATAAGAAAACAAAGCAATAAAACTATACGCTTTTTCGAAAAATAATTCGTCAGATGAAATAACTATAGATGAAAACTAATATTATAAATACAATAATTTGAGAACAAGGATTTTAGTTGATTAATAAAATAACATTTATTTATTAGTGCCATTCAATTTTATTACAGTTTTCGGTACATGTCTCATTATTGGAAGCCAGGCGGGGACAGCAGCAATTTTTATAGCCTACCTACCAAATAATCCAGTATATCGGCTATTTTCAAAATTTATTCACCGCTGGCTTCCACTAAACATAGAAGAACCGTATTAATTATATTAAATTCTACAAATATTATTATCAATACAATGTTGTGAAGATCATATCATGGGTATCTATGAATTTAGAGAGACAAACCATTTTTTTTTAATATTCATAAATAGTATAAAGGTTTCCTGAAGCGGAACACAAGTAGTATGATTGATATAATTACTAGTGACTAAAACATATAATAATTCGTTCCTTTCTGTAACTAAAATAATATAATAAAATCTAAAATAATATAATACCTAATAAGTATTATATAGATATATTTAAATATGAAACTAGTTCTGATCAAAATGTTTGTTGGTATTTATTTTTCTTGACAATCATAGATCGTGTGTAGACTGTAGTTAATAGATACATCTTAAGATTGCTAAAAATATAGGTTATGTGAGGGTAAGTTAGGTTAGGGTGTACTTTATTTAACTACTAAGGCAGCACATTCTTATTCATGTAGTTTCAGCCAATAAAATTGAATTGTGAATAGTATTTGAATGTACAAAGAAAACATGGTGGGAGCTGATCTCTCGCGCTACTTTACCGGGATACATCAGCGTTGCGTTATTGCAGGCAATAATTTTGTAATGCTGATTGCCGATTTATACCTCTAAGCGTCCTCCTCACTCGCTGTAAATTCAAATTGAAGCCGCCATTAAAATATACAACATTGTCGGAATTCAAATGGCCGAGTTACTTCAATTATCTTATTTCTCTGTTTTCCCCGACAGAGCCAGCCGATTACTCTGAGAATCTCGACTCTAGTATATAGTAATAATTATCGTAAATTGTGTCCCGGCAGAAAGCAGACGCGAGGCAAACTTTTGAGCGCTAAAATGACATCAAAATTTTTATTTGTAACTGAGGAAATTGCTTCATATTGTTGTGGTTGAAAGGGTGGTAGGTACGTTATATGATTTTTGTAGCACGTGAAAGTCAGTACGAGAGTAAACGCGAAATACAATGACGTAATAATAACAGAAAGGCATTCGTTTATCGTGCGATTACTGCAAAAAGTTGGTAAGTGTCGAAATCATATTCATCCCTCTAAAATCAGGCATAATGCTAATTTATTTGTGCTTCATGTACATGTTCTATATATCGGATGGCCTTAAATTTTTTTCTAGCATACATGTTTATATATAGAGACACAATCCGTTGTTAACTCTTAAATACCTAAATTATCAACTTTTTATCGAAATTTTTGGCAACAACCCCACGATATTATGTTTACATATTACCATAACACAACAAAATTCCCAAAAATTAACATATAGATCACTTATATATAACGTCCAATCCAGAGTGTGCGACCCCACAAAATTTCAAATGTTTGAGGCACCTTTTAATTCTTCTAACAAATTGCATTGTCTGCGTCAAAGAAAATCGCCACTAACTAAAAAAAAAATTACGCTTTCTTTCGTGACATAATAATTTGACGAGTTCATTTACCTGCGCAAAAAATGGTAAATATTTGCGTAATTAGATTAATTTATAATCCGCATACATGCCATACGAACCAGGAACATTATTTAAAATTCTAAGTGTAAAACCCGTTGAGTATAGATGTGGCTATATGGACGATTCCTCAAAATTCCTTTGATTGATTGGTATAAGTGCAGTTACACCGAACTGTTCCGGGTAACAAATTATAGACTATAGGGCAAAGATCGCCCTGATCCAAAATTCGATGTGAACATCGCTCACTGCGAATATACACAGCGAGAAAATATTTGTTTGACTGATTACCTATATAATATTATATGATTAAGTACTAATTCGCGATCTTAGTTAGCCTAATTAGATGGGTTACAAGTAAATTGCACGTAAAACATTTCACCGTGGCACAGTTCGCCGTCAGTTATCATATCGGAAAGAGATGACCGTATGCTATACGGTCTCCAATTTTATTAGATTCTATAATATGAGTTTTTGGATATTTGGGAATTAATCGTGTAAGGCTGTTCAAACATTGTTTGCACAATTTAAAATTAAATCTATTCACTACGAAACAAACTAGTAATTCCACTTAGGGATTCCAATCCCGGGATTCCGGGATCTCGAGCTATTTTCGATACCTATGAATCCCGGGATTGATAAACATAATCCCGAAACTTACGGGATTGATTTTTTTTATCAATTTTTATGGAAAATAAAATAAAAACGAAAATATAACAGAAAAAAATACCTATAATAACGAATAACTACATTAGAAATAAACTGAGTTTGAATGAAGTTTGATTTATACCCATGTGTTAGTTGCCGATTCATTTTATTTTTTCACATAAATTAATAAAAATTAGAAATATTCGAAAATTGTTTTTTCTTCGCACTAAACAAAGTAATTCCACCATGATCTCTTACGTTTTACGGCAGTTTCATATTTGGCTGACTAATTAGATTTATGAAGCGGAAAGGCCATAAGCACACCGTGATTTGCTTTACTATTTTAAATCTCGCTAACCCATTCATTAAGTCTTTACTATCAGAAACAGCAATCTCATAATAAATTCACATTATTTTTACTCCATTAAAACTTGTGTATTTCCAAGATTGAACGTATACAATATTAACAATAAATGTCTTAAATATTATAAATTATACTAGATTTATTTTTGACCGATTTCATCAATGTTATTTGTAAATATAAAAATTTTATATTAACAATGGAAAAAAATGCCAATCCCGGGACCTGTCCCGGGATCCCGGGATTGTTAAATTGTAATCCCGAAATCCCGGAATCTAAATTTTGGCTCGGGATTGGATTCCCTAATTCCACTACAACATTAATTCAATTTTCATAACTGATTTTGGCAAAATTCATGAATTCAAGAATAAAAACCTAACCTCACCTAACAATTAATCCAGTAGATCTGCTGGCTTCCTGTAAAGTGTAAACTGTAAATCGACAAGAACCGTATTTTATTATAACATTAAATTTAAGTTAGTACTATACTACCCAAAGAGGTTGGACGGTATTTAATATACGCCCATATCAGGGAACTCAGAAATAATTGGAACTGAAATACACAACGGGTAAGGCGATAGCAGGTAACCGACTCGAGTAAGGATGAATCCGGGTTAAACTTACACACGTGTCTAGAATACGTTTAATGTCGAATACTGAAAACTGCTCTCGGTTTATGCATTTACGCTCATTTAATGTTGGTGTATTACACACACTATTGCACGTGCATAATGCGTGCTTCATTATGCGGCGTATTGAATATAGCATATTGGTATTCTATTTATTATCTGTTCTGTGGGCCATATATTTCCCTTCACGGTGAAGTTTGATACGGCGAACTGAATACGTACAAGATTCCGGACACGAATTTGTGTTGGCCAAGCAGTTAATTAGTTAGCTGACAAAAAAGCAAGGATCGTCCTGATGGTGGCCAACCTGCAATAGAGAACGGCTTAAGCTTAAGTCGAGAAAAAGAAGTCGTGTTCGAAGGGGTTGGAACCCTTTCATTAATAAATTCTTCATTAGGGTCGCAGAATGAAAATCTAGTAAGTAGCATATTAATACTCTTTTTAATTGTTAGGGGTCTGCTTTTATTTCAAAGTAATACAGATTTTAATGTTATAATGATATAACAATTTCTCATGTCGGTATAAAACAGATTATTAATTGTAAAAAATATTCGTAGGTGTCCATCGTAGAACGTTGCCTAATATTTAATTATGTAGATACTGACTTATTATCGGGTCTACCCAGAAATTAAATTACTAACTACCCACAAACTTTGTCAAACAGATACAAAAGGAATATTTCTATTTCTAAAGATTTCTTGCGTCGGTACCTAACGATTGTTTCGAGAAAAGTTTTTCGTCTATTTTAGGATAAATGTAAACAATAAGGCTTAAGCAATATTTCGTAAACAAAACAAACAATACAATGCAACAAAATTAATGAGTTTTCTATATTTTAATAATAAGTATTAGGTACTTATTGAACATACATAATTTTGAAAATACTTGAGAAAATATATTATAACCAATAGAGCACATAATAGGAATCGAACCTGCATCTCTCTGGTTTCGGGCTATCATGCACATAAACCACTACGCTATAGGCGCCATACTTAATTGCGACAAATTTTAAATAATGGCTTCTTAATACTTACTCTCTGAAGCGCTTTCCAAATTGAGTTACTATTGGCAATCGGCTTTTGTATTTTATATGCGTAATCGGTTAGTTGGTATTACAGTAATACGTATTTTGAATTAAAATACAAAAGCCATCGCCAATAGTAACTCAATTTGGAAAGCGCTTCAGAGAGTATTAAGAGCCATTAATTAAAATGTGTCGCAATTAAGTATGGCGCCGATAGCATAGTGGTCTATGTGCATGGGCGCGATACCCGAGAGATGCAGGTTCGATTCCTGCTGGGTGTCTTCATTTTTTCAATAAAGATTTTATCTATTGGTTATACCTAACATATTTTCTCAGAAGTGTTTCCAAATTGTGTTGAATAATTAGAATGTTCATTCTTAAATCTTGTTAAATCATTGAATAAAAAAAATAGTTAAATAAAAATTAGTAAGTAATATATTGCGAAAGGGCTTTAAAAATGGTGGCCAGTCAGAATAATTACTAGTTTTACGATCCCTATAATATAGGCCTTGGAGTCTAATATTGGTAAGGAGTATAGGACCATAAAACAGCAGATGTAGACTAAAATAATACTAAGTAATAGGTACATTAATTTAATATAGATTAGGTAGTACATATTGCCACCATAACCGACCTGCTACTGTTCGAGGAAAGAGGGAGATAATATTAAAATACACAAAAAACAAGCTTATTTTTTTACACTTTTAAATGTAAATAAACATTAAAAATAATGATACTGAATATCTTAAAACAAATATGTACCCATAAGGCAATATTAAAAAAATGTTTATATTCGATGTTGTAATACCTTAATGATTGCAATTTTATAAAGTGTCAGCTGAATGCAGAACTATTCATATTAAGTAATTGAAATATTTTAGAAGCGAGTTCTTTAAAACAACTACTTTAATTAATCATTACTTGTATGGATAAATGTAGGTATACACCATATTTTAGTAGGATAAAATTATTATTGATAAAAAATAATTGTGTACAAATTTGTAAGTATATATAAATAATTCTTTTCTTCTTTCGACCATGTCCGATCCTAATAGGATCATAATTCGTCGGTGTTTTGTAAAAAGGGCGAATTAACCAAAATGCTATTTTACAGGAGGAGGATTTTTAACTTTTGACATTTATTTGTTTTTTACCTGTAGATGATTATAAATATCTAAAAAGTTTATAATAAAGCTTAGAAATAATACTGTCATTATAATAGGTATTATTATAGAATATTTTAAATGGCCCAATATGTCACATTTGCTTTTTATTTCGTAATTTTAATTAATTCAATTTTAGTCGATTATCGTTTTTAAGTACTTTCCTGTGGAGATAAAAATTCGCCGTTTTTACACAACAAAGCTAGTGGGGTACATATTGTATTTTCATTAAAATCTCGATTTCGCCAAAATGGTTGATTCGCCCTTTTTACAAAACACCGACGATATATTATGGGCTTCCACAGAGTAAAGGTTTGTATTAACAGATTTTGTTTTTTACGAGAAATGGATGTCAGCCACTTGCTCAATCTATTAGGTACATACCCTGACACACACAAATTGAAAAACAATATGTGTACTTGCCAGCCCCAGGATTCGAACCTGGGACCCAGGGCGTTATAGTCCAACGCTTAAGCCGCGCGGCCACCGTGGGTAATAAATAGTAAATAATAAATAATTTAAATACGATGTTTCAAAAAACACCCTGTAAATTATTTAAAAAATTGAACGCCCATAACTAATCCAATTTCTAAAAAACAAGGTTATAAGAAAATATTTCAATTAACTAGATTTTAAATAAACAGTAAGTAGTGGATGTTTTCAGATATACAAACAAATCTATTCAATTACTTAGAGAAGAGAACAACAGTGAACCACTTTAATTCAAGCCTGTGAGTTAAATAAATTAATACGAAAAAGCTGTGTAAAAGAGAATACATTTGTAGTTTTTTTTTTTTTTTTAATCGGATAGATAGTACTGGAAAAGCACCATTTTGTCAAAATCACATTTTTTTGTTTAAATAAAAACCAGATTTCTTTGCAAGAAAATTCGCCGCTCAGTGCTGTGCGTAGACGTGGTCGTTCTTTAGTTTATTTTCACAGAGAAAATTCAAAATCTCCGTACAGCCCGGTACAGGGTGATTGTGTAATGTTGATTTGTTTGATAATAATATGGAATATGTTTTCCTTAAGATAACAGAATGTGTACATTATGTATTTTGCGTGTAAACACAGAAATAAGCAATATTATGCTTACAACCTAAGATTGAGAGATTTTAATAAAATGATAATACTCATCCGCTATTTAGGCCTAAGTACTTATACCCACCATCGAATTAGGATATGTAGATATATATCTCTGTTAATCAAGCTTTCACTACATATTTGAAAACATATCATCACGGCCGGATTAAGGCGTGGGCTCTATGGGATTGACATCATGGGCCGAACGCTAACTGGATTTATTTATATTCAACTGCTGCATTTCCCTCCACTGGTTAATAACATAGATAGCATCATAAATCACTCGTTGATATATATGTACCAAATATTTAAAGAATTTTTAGAAATAAAAACAAATAAACAAGGGATTAATCCACAACGTGGAAATCTTACTAACGATATAATTATATTGAATGATAACTAATGCGGTTGGAAAGAAGTCTTTCCAAGACAAAAAACATTTAACAAATATACACAGATCAACAATTCATAGCACAAGAATGACTAAACAGACATGCTCTATTGACAATTAAAAACTGCTAGACTTTACGGTTCTTGTATATTTAGTAGAAGCCAGCGGCAAACATATTTTTAAAATAGCCAATACACTGTATTATTTGTCAGGTTAGGTTAGATTATCATTCTTGAATTAATGAATTTTGCCGAAATCGGCTATGAAAATTGCCGTTGTTCTCGTCTGATTTCCAGTAAACAGACGTACCGAATTTACTAATAATTTTGAGAAATTTCAATTTAAGTACTTATGGAAGTATCCAAATTTTAGAAAACTTTTTTTAAATATTGCTGGGGCACTCGATGTTACCTGTAACTCAGGGGCTATAAAGTTTTAATCCGGACCTGATTATGATTATGCAACAGCCAGGAAAGTATTCATTCCCTTTTTATCTTAAAACCTACTCATATTTATTTCTCCACGTGTGTTCTAGGTAGGTATAACATATTATGTAATCACCCCACAACATTATTTTAGGAGATCGACAATAATAAAGGATAAGTGGTTATTTTAAGACTGTTAAAGGTTTAAACTTTAAATACTTGTAAAGAGAAGAATATAAGATATAATAAAACATAACTCATAAATCGACCAAATACAACTGAATTATAATCTCATAATAATCCAGAGGTAATGCATTACCACATCTACACACATGACGCGAATTATTGATATATTTATGGCTAAAGGTCACGTCTCGATTTATATTTGGCAATATAATATTATGCAAATTTGTTAAATAGAAGCGTCCGGTATGGTTTTGTAAACCGTCTGTAGACTGGTTGCGCAGTATGGAATACACCCAAGTAAGTTCCGTTCGGAGAAACATGGACCGATTTCTAAGGGATCAGCGGAAAGCGAAACCAGACTAGGGGCAAACAATAGAAACGGCGAGCCCAACAAATAACAGTGAGGCGGTCCCCATTAAATCATAAGCCTGGCCACAGCAATAAAATAACCCGACGCGCCGATTTGCAAACTTGTTTTGGATATTGGAAGTATGTATATTGTATACTACGCTCTACTTGAACTTTAAATGTAGAATAAAATCATCCACTCTGTGATATTAACATAAAAGTTTGTAAATAAACAACTACTCGGTTCCATGACAAAACAGAACATTACAAAACAAAACAGCCAGGGGAAACGAAATACATATAAGTACTTATTTAATATTTTTCAATTTTTAAGTGAAATCACCCACTGTTTATTAGGTATATGTACATTTTATTTACAAAACCGTTATTTTGAAAATAATGCATTTTTTATATAAAGAGTAAGTATATAAAATTTTATAATGACGTAATCACTGCATGTTGGCCATTCGGCGTAAAACCTCAATTAATCTGTTTGATATTGATAATCACGCACCACTATTGCCACACGAATACTAAGGGGCTCATACTTTTTCTTTATATCTTCAAGGTGACCTGTATGAGCATTAGCTAATAATAATAGCTGGCAAGCTGTATTTCACCTTAATCCATCTAATAGGGTCCAAATGCTTGTGTGACAATGAAATAATGAGTTTAAGGCATTGTGAAAACCTTCACAACAATTTATAGTCTTAGATTCTTGGAACATCTCTCAGCAGCAGCCTCAAAATGACCCAAAATTTCTAAGATTCCACAAAAATTTTATTTTTTCCCTGGTTGTTATGTTTGCCACTGTTCTGTTTTGACATGTTCTATTTTGTCACTGTTCTGTTTTGTCATGTTCAAAATGAAGATAGTCTCCTCACATATAGATTAGAATGCTGGATCATAAGTAAAAATCTGAAAACGGTCCGATGAAGTCACCCGAGTAACACATGCTGATCGATCGATGAGTGCCGAAATTGTTGCGAAACCACTCGATCGTAGAAGTGTTGGAAGACCCAATTTAAGGTGGTTCAATGACATAACCCGGGATGCGCAAAGCGGCACCTCGGATTTTGTTAGCGGTCAATAAAACGAATGGGGGAGGATGAATAGGGGTGACCAACAGATCGATTAAAAAACAATTTTTGATCGATCGTGGCATTTAAAAAATTTCGCATCGACATCGCATGTTTGTATGGTATGAGATCTACTTTTTAACATAAGTTACAATAGATTTTACATAAATTAAGCGTTTTTTTTTTTAAATTTACAGCTGAGTTTGAAGTGCAGTAAAGTAATTAATAAGACAATAAAGAATATTATTACTAGAGATTAATGCTTATAAAAATCAATATTCAATGTTTATCAAACAAGTTGCTGGCAAACAAATTTTGAAAATTATCGTGAAATTTAATGAGGTAGTTAACAGCAACTTGTTGCCAGTGTGGACACGGCACAACAAAATACATCTTGGATTACTTATCTAAAGCACAATATTTATTCAGTACTTACTTAACTTACTTAATAAATATACACTTTATATTTATATTTTGAAGCAGATTAAAATTTTGAAACATATATAAACGTAAATTTTCTTAAGAGACAAGCCTACTGGTTAGAACTATATTAATGCGATGATTTCTCAATTAAACGATAATGTTTCGGTGAATTTGAGATTTATAGAATGACACCAATGTTAATCTGTTATAATACTTTTCCTCATATATTATGCGAATTTCGTAGGTAGGCCTCTACTATAGTTTTATGGGAAAAATAAATTTTATTGTATCGACAAATGAGTTATCCACCCTTCTATCTATCAATGCTCAGGCCAACCAAGATCTTGATGGGATACTTCTGAGAGACTCCCGGAACCACTTTGAAAGGTGCCGGATGTTTGCTGCGCCACGTAGCGATGTGAAACGGGGTAGAGGGGTAACACGCTATCACAGACTGAACGATTATGTCACTAACAAGGTAAACCGGGATTTCAGTGTAGGAAATTGTATTCAGGGTCTCTCTTCTTCGGAAAATCTTACCGTAGTATATAAATAATTGCTGGCAGGACTTTATGAATGGTTTATAACGTATATTTTTCGCATCAAAAAGGGATTATTTTAATATCCGCAGGGCAAGAAATTCAATATTGTGATAGCGCGAATCCTTGCTGTATACTTCATACTAAGAATATTAACAAACACTTAAGCAGAAAACGGTCACACACACCCCTATACTTTTTAGAAGATTTGTATTCAATATTTGTATATACCCTACCTACTGCCTTGCTAAGTTAAAAGACAGTGTTTTTGGTTTCGGTGAAATGAAAACCTTAATTTTAAACTACTTTTTCGCTTATATTATGTAAAATTAGTGGATTGTTTTGTCATAATCTCTGAATAGACAGTGTATATTTAGTGTCTAAATTCTAATGGATTTAAGTGTTGTATTATATTCCATTTGAGTAGTTTTTTGCCACCCGGGTTTCGCCTTTCGGCATGTTCAGGCAATGTGTACACTCACCAAAGGCAAACACTTTAACTATTCATAATTTGTTTTGTTATATTATTTTATTGTGACCCTTGACTTAATAGATAGGTAATGGAGTTTTTACCTACTTTATTGTATTGATTTGTTATAAGATAGAATTGATAACATTTGTTGTTAGTGTTTATTTGCCTTTTGGCGAGTGTACACAGTGCCTGAAGATGCCGAAAGGCGAAACCCGGGTCGCAAAAAACGACTCAAATGGAATAGTACAAAACTTAAATCCATTAGAATTTAAATTTAAATTCCATCAAGTAAATTCGGTCGACAGTATTAATATTATAGTATATTTAGAGATTACGTCAAAACAATCCAATAATTTTACATATAAGAGAAACAGTAGTTTAAAACTTGGGTTCTCATTTCACTAAAATCAAAAACACTGTCTTTGTACTTAGCAAGGCAGTATAGGCAACAAACTATTTTGTTGATGGAAATAATATCTGGAAGGGAAAAGCTACTGAAGATTTGAAGGAGTTATGAAAAGTCTTCACCAAGTAGTGGATCGTCCTCGGCTGATAATGGTAGTAATTATTGCGATAATCAAATTTTCCTACATGTCTAGTCTTTGTATTTTTCTTTTGTACATGTCTTTCGTAAGTAACAATGACATGTGAGGTGCTGTCATGCAATATTAATTTATAACGCGTAAAGGATGTAATTTTTGTTATTGCCAAGATAACAAAAAATATGTAGGGGAACAATAATGACAAGCGCCACCAAAACAAAAACTTGTATCTCGCTTTCCAGTGACGATTATTTTTGAATAAGAATGAATATTTTTTGAAGATATCTTCTTTTGGCGCGTTTGGTAAAACAGATCAGAGTGTATTTTTGGCGTGTGACGAAATTGCACGCGCCGATGTAACACGTTTTGCGTGTGACGGAAGTTGCGCGCGCCGATGCAACACATAATTTATTATTATGATTATATTCATTTCGGTCTCAGGGGTACATGCGCATAGTGTCATTTAACCAAGTAAACAGCACGTGCTGTAAACATAACCAATATTGTGTTTTAATAAATATACCTATATATGTTTATAAACAAATTTATGGAGACTAATTTTCTACACTGTTAATTTCTATTCATAAAACTTTATTTATATTAAAGTGTATATTTATTTTTCATTGTAAAGATTGTATATCAAGATTTGAGGCTATATTTATGTACTTAAGTATTATTTATGAGTAAAATTATATATCAATAAATAAATAAATTTTGTGAATGTTGAGTTTGTAAATAATTCAAAAAATATATTCAAATTTGATTTTTTATTAATTCATCATGGGCACTTCTGAATCGATTACCTATAACCGCTGTATGGCAAAGAAGAGTTTTGGTCCAATACAATAATTAAATTACAATTATCATGTACTATATGAGACACAGATGAATCGCGAACGCTTTCATCAACCTAATCCACTGCAATATTAATAGACTCAGGTAACGGCTTATTTTGATTTGTTACGCCAAAGAAGTATAACTTGTAACGCGCGTACAAAAGTACACACACCGGTATTTTTTACTACTTTACGAGTGTTAAAATAAGTGAAAAAGGGTAAATAATATATGAGAAGATGAACGGAAGTAAATATAAGTGAATTTTTTTCGTCCAGCGAAAAGATGAATGGGCCTACCTTACCTTACAGCCTGCAATGGTACTACAGCTTAAACTGTCGTCACAAAAATATGAATAATAGTTTTTTTTCTAACGGTACTGTGTCACTTCGAGCAAGAGCAAAGATAATAATTTATCTTATTTTCCGTGTAAGGGATTCTATTATTTGCACAGTGGTGTGTTGTATGAATAAATACTTACGTTTTGCATAGGTAAATAAAAGTGAGTACAGGCGGACCTCGACTTACGAACGTTCGACTTTCGCACAATTCGCTATTTCGCACATTTAAAAAAAAAACGTTTTTTTAAAACGTCGCGCTGGCCGTGGGGTTAAGACATAATAAGATTTATAAACAAGAGTAAGAAACAGAAAAACTGCAGTGTTGATAGGTACGAACAAAGAGAAATCAAGGACTTATAAACTTCGCACGACGTTCTGATTGCGGTGAATCTTTTTCTTCAATCGGACGTTCGTATGATACAAACAGGTCTACTACTATATTATGTTCAATTTTGAAAAATAAAATAAAAATTAAGGAATACGTTCAAAATTGTGGAAATATATCTTTAAAGGTTGTTTCCAAAAGACACGGCATAGTTATGGATGAAATGGAAAAATATTTGTCATCATGGATCGACGACCAACATCAAAAAGATGTCCCTCTGAATATTTCAATTATTCAAGCGAAGGCTCTTAGTTTGCACAGAGATTGGAAGGCTAGATTAAAAGAAGATTCTAACACAATTTTCAAGCAAGTAACGGTTGGTTTATATTAAATTCACTGGAGAATCGGCTGATATTCGCGGAGAATTTATTTCCTCATTATCCAAAATTATTGAAGATGGAGAATATTCCTCTAGCCAAATATTTAATGTAGATGACACAGGTTTATTTTGGAAAAAAATGCCTAGTCGTACATTCTTATCTAAGGAAGAATCAGTTGCCCCTGGGCATAAACCTTCTAAATACCGATTGACATTGCTTCTTGGTGGAAACTTGGCTGGTGATTTAAAATTGATGCCAATGTTAATTTATCAACCAGAAAATACCAGGGCATTGAAAGGGAAGGATAAAGAATTGTATCCAGTAATCAAATAAAGATAAAAAAAAAAACCTGGGTTTCCTGCGCTAATATTAAAAGATTGGTTCACTTTACATTTCGTGCCAGCAGTTAAGCAATATTG
Source organism: Rhyacophila brunnea (assembly GCF_057557595.1). Classification (NCBI taxonomy): domain Eukaryota; kingdom Metazoa; phylum Arthropoda; class Insecta; order Trichoptera; family Rhyacophilidae; genus Rhyacophila; species Rhyacophila brunnea. Next base: position 30,938,188 of record NW_028233350.1, read on the forward strand.
TAAAGTTAATAATTTACCACTTAAAATAAGAAAAAGAATAGTGGCAAACAGTTAACTCTTGATAACTTTTTAAGGGAAACATCCGCAAACCCCACTTAAACATGTCTCTTAAACATCTTATATTTACTTGATAAATACATATTTCAAAATACACACAATTTAATTTTTTTTTACTTCCCTCTACTTTCGAACATTCAACATTCGCACACCTTTTCAGGAACCAATTATGTGCGAAAGTCGAGGTCCTCCTGTATTATACAGGATACCCCAACATAGTGAGTGCGACACTCCGCACTCGCGTGGCACAGCCTTGCGGATTCCAAAAGCGGCAAACCCTGCCTCACCATGCAGCGATACTACAATAGCGATCTACCCGAAGCGGTGTACTTCTTTCTACTTATCCAACATATAAGTTTTGTATTTACCCGTTCTACTGTTTATATTTTTTTATATAATATATTATACTGACTGTTTCAATACTATTCCTTTGTTTTTAAATGTCATGTTGTGAACGTATTAAATTAATAACTTGTAAAGTTCACTAAGTATATGTCAATTAAATAGAAATTGATTTGATTCGATTTGAAGCGGACGCCACGGTAAGCTTTGTGTTATGGTTTAATCAAGATAGATATTGTTGGTACTTACCTTGAGTCACATCACAAAAATCAATATTAACAATACTTGAGAAATGCTTCATATTGATTAGACGGGGGTTCAGGTGGCTAAATTGGTAATGCAAATTAGACGGAATTTGATGGATGCGGATTCGCATCCTATGTGAGACGATATTCCGAATTATGTGTGTTCAATAAAGAATATTACCTACATTCTATATTATTCTCAATTATTAGTCCAATAAAATATTTTTATATTAGATATTCCAACATCATTGCGATATCATCATCATCAGCCGGGGTCAATCCACTGCTGGATGAAGACCTCCCCAAGCTTCTTCCAACTCTCTCGGTCCTGTGTCATTCGCTGCCACGTATTTCCGCAGAACTTTACCAGTTTGTCGATCCAGCGGCTTTTAGGGCGACCCTGTGGCCGTTTCGTGCCCCTTGGGTACCACTGGATGACGGCATTTGTCCAGCGGCCATCCTTTCGGCGAGCAATGTGCCCCGCACATCTCCATTTCAGCTGTTTGGCAACGTCTATTACATCCCGTACTCCTGTCTGCTTCTTAACCCATTCGTTTCTCTTACGGTCCTTTCGCGTGATGCCCAACATACATCTCTCCGTGCCTCGCTGTACGACTCTTAGCCTTTGGACATCTCTCGTGTTGAGGGTCCACTTCTCGCAGCCATACGTGAGCACGGTTAGTACACATTGGTTGAACATCCTACGCTTAAGACATAGATTGCGATATAGAAGTATGAAAATACGATAGTTTTATCATTTATTTCTTCGATATTAATCATTATAATTACTATTAAAAAAAATTAAGTCGCGACACGATATAATATTATGAAGTATTTTCGAGGTACATTTTTATTTTACATAATTTATTAAGTACAGTGGTATTCTTCCACATATGGCTATTCTCTTAACTAGAACAGTTGTTGGACCACTACTGTGTCTTAGTGAAAAAAATATTAATTAATGGATTACAACAGACAAAAGTATTTAACTACTTACTTACTTATCTAACAAACTTCTTTATAAGTTATCGCAGTATAGTTGGAAAGAAAAGTTTTCGAGGGCGGTTTTAGGATTACAGAAATAATAAATCGAGTTTTCACGCAAACCACGGCGTCGGTTTGTATTAAAAATGTCAGTGCTCGGAACGTACAGCATCACACAAATACGGTATTTGTTTACATATTTTTTTTGTACAAATTATCAAAGTAAGTATGTTTTTATTTTTCAGGACAGAAATATATTGAGCCTGAACGTCGAGGAAAGAAGGAAAAATTACACGCGGTGGAAACCCAAGAATCTATTACGTTAAGGGGGGACATGCTCGTCGAAGGTCAAAATTGAGTTTTTATTGTATATTCAAACCATGATCCTGGACACTCCTTAAACGTTGTAGATGATCTATTTATATAATTTTGAAGCCTTATTATCCTTTATAGTTATTTTAAACATTTGATGACTGCATCAAGTATTTTTGTTACATAAAATAGTATTCTTTTAAACCTCTCGCTCTAATGTTTTAGAATATAGTCATATTTCGGTACATAACTGTGCAGTGGTGTTAAGATTTTTTACATGTATTAATTTTTAAACGTATTTATAAAACCATTAGCATAATTTATTACGAGATAATTTTTGTAAAATATTCACGATAAAAAATTATATTGATAATCTCTGTGATCCCAAATTTGACAAGAATTAGGCATTTTATTATTCAAAAAATCGGCAAGAATAACACATTTCAAGATGATTCTAAAGATATTTATTATAAGCTATGTCTTTGACCATTCAAGTGTGATAAACATCTTATGAATAATGATTGCTTTATAATAATTATTGACCTAAGAATAAGGTAGTGTTTTTTTGAAATACGCCATTTCTTTTGTCATTCCCCAGTGGTTAAGCTACAACATACGGCCGTAGCCATAAATTAACAAACTATAATTGAAGTAGGGAGTAAAATGATATTAACGCGCGTGTTTGAACATGTACCGTTTAAAAAAAAATTTAAAAAAATCGGTTAGGTACATGTTCAAACACGCGCGTTAACATAATTTTACTCCCTACTTTAATTATAGTTTGTCATTTTATGGCTACGGCCGTATGTTGTAGCTTAACCACTAGGGAATGACAAAAGAAATGGCGTATTTCAAAAAAACACTACCTTATTCTTAGGTCAATAATTATTATAAAGCAATCATTATTCATAAGATTTTTATCACACTTGAATGGTCAAAGACATAGCTTATAATAAATATCTTTAGAATCATCTTCAAATGTGTTAATCTTGCCGATTTTTTTAATAATAAAATGCCTAATTCTTGTCAAATTTGGGATCACAGAGATTATCAAAATAATTTTTTATCGTGAATATTTTACAAAAATTATCTCGTAATAAATTATACTAATGGTTTTATAAATGCGTTTAAAAATTAATAAATGTAAAAAATTTTAACACCACTGCACAGTTCTGTACCGAAATATGACTATATTCTAAAACATTAGAGCGAGAGGTTTAAAAGAATACTATTTTATGTAACAAAAATATTTCATGCAGTCATCAAATGTTTAAAATAACTATAAATGATAATAAGGCTTCAAAATTATATAATTAGATTATCTACAACGTTTAAGGAGTGTCCAGGATCATGGTTTGAAAATACAATAAAAACTCAATTTTGACCTTCGACGAGCATGTCCCCCCTTAAGAAACAACCATGAAAGTCTCAAAAATTATACAGAAAAAGACGTCTATGTGTCATCGACGATGGCGGTTATGGTTTTATTATAATTTTCTTGATCTAACTTTTCATGTTCTGTTAACTAAAGTTGGGTTATACTTGGTATTAATGAAACCATTAATAAATAATTAATACTGTGCTACGAAATGTAAAAAAGTTAGTCTGTTCTTTAGTCTTCGTCGTGACGGGTCTACAGGCTGTCACTTCCTAAGTCATCATTCATGCAATACCATTTTTCTTTTCTTAACGTTATTCTTAAAGCACTACGGTGCATGGTTGCAGCATCAGTTCCGTGCGGCTCCGTCTCGGGACGGAATGAGCACTTAAAATCACTTCTTTCAGACACGTTGAAAGCGTCATAGAAAGCGATATATGACGGGTGGTGGTGGAAACTTTAATACCATTATTCTGCACGGCCGCTTTCCATGACGCTTTAAACGTGTCTGAAAGAAGTGATTTTAGGTGCTCATTCCGTCCCGAGACGGAGCCGCATGGGACTGATGCCACAACCATTCACCGTAGTGCTTAAAGAAGAAAATTAAGAAAGATTTTTTTTGTTTTTTGGACTGGCTCTGCTGTCCGCTGACGTTAAACGCTTTGTGTACCCGCATACTGAGTGTCACGAATTGAAATGGATGAGTCTACAGAAGAGTCGGGACTATCCCGCTCCCCATACGACGCTGCAAATTTCTCAAAGTTGGCCTCGGTTGCTGTGCATATATGACGGGTGGTGGTGAGAACTTTAACGAACTAATACCATTTTTCTCATCATCTTATAAAATTACGTTAAATTTGCATTTTATTAGGAATGCCTCTCATGAAAATAGATGACGCATGCATTGCATTTGCGCGCACTTACCAACTATGCCATAAGATATCTGACATGTCACCATATTATTTTCTCGATTGCGCCCTACCAAGGTTTTCGTTCTGTTGAAGGCTTGCCATGTTCGGCGATTGACACTATTTCCGGTGGCGGCGATACAGTCACCTTACCAGGCCTTATCTATTCTTTACGACTCTCAGATGCTAAATCTACTTTCCATGCACACTCGGTCCTTTTCGGGTGAGGCGACATAAGGTAAAATATATATCTTTACCGTCACTCATATTAAATAATAGTATTACAATACATGTCTAAATTAACGATGTTTTTATTTTTTAAACTTTTAATAATTTAAGGCAAAATTACCGTTCCGTTTCGTAAAATTTTCCATTTCGACATCTGCATTATACATTACTAAAGTAGAAAAATATATTTAGGTCTTGATTCATATAACAGTGTCATAAGTCGAAATGTACTGTCATATATCCGAAACGTGCCGTATAACATGTCTGTGCACGACACTAGAGACCCAAAAAGGCGAAAGAAAATATATTATGTTTTAAAGCAGTCGGATTGAAATACGAGCTTGCGGTTCTACTTTCAGGATTGTATTTTGTTGCAAGCTTTCAGCAAAATGTGCATTTTTCCCTCGTCCTCTGGTCGCGGTTATCAAACGGCGTTCGGAGACAAGGATTATAACGACTAAAAGGCTCTCATTTCAAACTGGGTCAAATATTATAAACATGCAATGTTTGAATTGACTATTTCTAAAAAAAATAATGGGATGTATGATAAAACTAAGTTTAAAAATATTAATAAAAAAGTCCTTTGTAAAAGTAATTTTGCCATTCGATTACCCATGTGATTGATGGACAAGGCCACAAAAAAGAGACCGAACTAGGTAACCAAGTTAGTTTAATACGTTTTGTACATTGTCAATTATGAATGGAGAGCAATAAACATCAGAATCATTGTTTTATCAAAGCGCCAATGCGAATGTACACGAAATCCAAATACCTAATTCTTTGCTCTACAACCCTCGGAGGCTTTCGTCCTGCTCCAGAAACCCTGACTATGTAATGCTTGATACAGCAAGTAATATAAGTTAAAGCTAATAATAATAGCCTACTAATAAGTAGGTATTATTTGCGGGTGGATGTATTTCTCTTGGAACTCGCGTTATTTTTTAAATAATTAATTTCTCTAGAACCATATGATTAAATATCTTTAATATATGTAGTTATATATTTGTATAACGTAAAACGGCGTCGGCCTCACTGGCACAACCAGAGTTCCTGGGCACAACCCTTAAATTTATACTAAAAAATTGTTGGATTTGTAACGGTATACAAATCGAAATAATTTTTAATAATACTTGTGAATTCATTCTTGAATTAATATTATTGTTTTGAACGGCTGCGTTAATAGTTTTAAAACTTCTTAAATGGCGTATCAATTTATCCATCATACCATAGAAATAACATAGAGTCACCATCATGGCGTAGGATCGTGATCACTCTATATTGTGGACCGAATCAGATTTCTCCATGTTTTGCCATGACGAGATAACCTGTATGTATCATTTTTTCTAGGGCGTCATCTTTTAGATTTATTTTATTTTCAATGTAATTCTATTTGTTTTCCAGTAATTCATTCACCTGGTCACTCCATCGCATGGGCGTTTGCCCTCCGTCCATTTAGCCTAGCACAATGCTCAAAAACAAACCTTCCGAGTAGGGAATTTAATACCGGACAGTTTCAGATACTTATCAATCCCGGGATTAGCAACCACAATCCCTAAACTTTCGAGATTGATTTTTTAATCAATACAAATCAATTGGTAGGTATGTGTACAAAATCATTATGATAGTGACGTCTATGTACCTGCACATATCACAGGGGGAATTGCCTGATGCTCACAGATAATAAATAGCCATTTTGCTGCCATACACAATCGTAACAACATCAGATAAATAATAAATCTGTTTATTTAAAACAAGTTAGACGCCACTAACGTGCTGGCACGCACAAGTTTCTACGCCGAATTTTATGAATGTACGTTTTATTTTTCTCATTGAATTTAATACAAACACACCCACGAATAAATAACAGTATTATTGTTAGAATCTTGAAATGTTTGTGTAAATGTATTGTCAACACAGTGTGTTATTTTTTATTTTAATTGAACTTGTATTTGTATTTATCTTTTCTTAAATAGATAAATAAAACCGCTTAACTTCCACGAAATTATTATTTATATTACAGCATTGTTAACTCCATTAAACCTACGTATTTCCAAGATTGAACTTACACAATATTAAGACGATACTTCAGTGAAACGGCAAATAATTTTCAACTATAGGCGCGACGAAATTTTGGACTCGCTGGCAGTCTGAGAGCGAACGTAGAGGCGTCAATTTGTTTCGTGATGGCGACGGGGGTATTTATTCTTAAATCGTGTAAAGATGACTAAAAACGTTACCCATTTACTTAAAAAAGAAAACATGTCAATGAATATATTATTATTGTTACTAATAGAACATTAAACAGGACATAAAATGGACGCATGTTGGATTTATATGACAAATTATATATTGTTCGGCATGCGTCATTTGCACCCGCGACCCGCAATCCGCGCATCGCCTAGCCACGATCTTTTTAGACCATGCCTCAACTGAGGTATAGCCTTAACAACAAATAATAATTAGTATTTATTACTATACTAGACATTTTTAAGAAAAAATGCCAATTCCGGGACCAGTCTCGGAATCCCGGGATCAAAAATTTGGCTCTGGATTGATTGCATTCCCTACTTCTGAGGCTCTCTGGGCTTCAACGAACAGTGTCGGAAGAATCTTATAATACACAGAACAACTTTTCACTTATGTTATACTCCCTTAGCAACGAGACAATATCAGTAAGTCTACTACTCCAATATTATTATTTATACTATAGGCAGGCACTTAGAAATAAGAGAGATAATATTAAATTTCCACCAGTTGTATGCCGACATAATATAATATATCAAAGTAACTTCCCTGCATGCAATAGTTATACAGTTGGCATAATAGTATTGTAGCAGGTATGGATACAACCAACTACCCCTCTCTCTATGTAAATTCGGCCGCAAACTCTAGGGGTTAAATACTAAATTACAGGAAATGGGTTAAATGGAGGTCATGTTTAGTGGCCCTGCTATACACAGAGTAATTTTTGATGCATGAAGGTTCTTGGGGGGTCAACTGAATGATAAAATTCAACACATAAACACTTTCAAACCGGTAAATGACTTTAAAAGGTAAAATAAAAAATACTCAGTACAAGCAAAAGGGTGTTTAATTTTCAGTGCAGCAGTGTCACGTGGTAAACTAGTGAATTGGCCAATATATTATAAAACGTTAAAAAATAGAAGGCGAATGGCAAATGTTAGAACAATTTATATTATATCAGTGAATATATTATGTATACTATTTTCACTAAATCAAATAAGTACTAATATTTTTGTAAGTATAACTATCTTTTTTATTCAACGAATAAGTCGTAAGATTTAATAATGTAACATTCTAGGTAATTATTGAACATAAATACCTAATTTTGAAAAAATCTGAGAAAATATATTATAACTAATAGAAAAAAATCTTTTTTGAAGTAAGACACCCAGGAGGAATCGAACCTGCATCTCTCGGGTTTCGCGCCATTATGCTATAGGCTTCATACTTACTTAATTGCAACAAAAAACCTTAAGGCTATACCTCAGTTGAGGCATGGTCTAAAAAGATCGTGGCTAGGCGATGCGCGGATTGCGGGTCGCAGGTGCACATGACGCATGCCCAACGAAATATAATTTGTCATATAAATCCAACATGCGTCCTTTAATGTTCTGTTTATATGTTCTATTAGTAAAAAAAATAATGTATTCATTGACATGTTTTCTTTTTAAAGTTAATGGGTAACGTTTTTAGTCATCTTTACACGGTTTAAGAATTAATACCCCCGTCGCCATCACGAAACAAATTGACGTATTCACACCTCGACGTTCGCTCTCAGAGTGCCAGCGAGTCCAAAATTTCGTCGCGCCTATAGTTGAAAATTATTTGCCGTTTCACTGATGTCACAGTGTAACTGATGTAAGTGACATGTGTTTTGTAAATGCCAACAAAACCACGGCAAATTCGATAGGCTGCAGCCGAGGCAAGTTAGGCCCGTTTCAGACGGGACACCAGTGTCGCGCTCGTTTATAATAAAGAGGCCATTGTATTCGAATAAAGGGGCCTTTGTATTATGTTTATGAACGCCCGAGAGCTAATGAGTCAACGCGTGTCTGGTACACTTTTCCGCCGGCCGCTACATTCTCAAGCCGCCGATACACTTGATTTTATTATCGCAAGCAGTTTTATGTTCTAATTTATAACGCGTTAAATTATGCGTTGACTCATTAGCTCTGGGGCGTTAATAAACATAATAAAGCTCAATGATGCTTAATTCAAATTATTAAAGATGTTTCTTTTGTAAATTAACGTTGTACTTTGACTTGAAAATCTCAATGAATACATAAAGTAGGTTCATACTCAGTTTCATTCGGCCAGAGGGCTTATAATCCAGTTATAATCTAACTATATTAACCTCTAACAAATATTAACGTACCTACTAATCTTTAATTATGAATGTTTATAAAAGGCTAACATGATTGATAACATTGTTTTATAAATTATTATTATAATGCAAACAATAATGAAATGCATTTTAATATTACAAGCCATAAAAATAATATACTTCACAAGAGAACAATAGCATTCGTGATCCGCTTTTACAATTCTCGGGTTACGTTTTATTGTTTACTCTGTTTACTGCACAAATGGCAATGAAAATCAACCAGTGCAATCGCTTTGCCCTATGGCTGCAGTGAAATATGATCCGTTGGAAATCAATGATTCATTACAAATATAATACGTACATTCGTACATACATACATTTGGAAATCAATTAAAACAGTTTTATACACAGAACAGATAAAAAATAATATAAATCAGATAGGCTATACCTAACGCGACCATACGTCCCGTTTTGAACGGAATCGTCCCGTTTTTAGGCAACCTGTCCCGTTGTCCCCAAGCACAGCTTCGGGACGCCGAAATGTTCCGTTTTTAGAAAGAGAGCAACCCACGGTAAAAATTAGGTAGTAATGTTTGAATGGGCGAATTTAACCAAAATACCTACACGTGGAAAGACATTCAAAGTGTAATCGATTGAAAAGGTATTTATTAATTGAAATTGTATTCACATATTTCTAACTGCATTTACACCGCAAAAAGTGCCAGAATGGAACACTGGATTTGTTTCACCGGAAGGTCGTTAGGTGGAATTGTTCAAACACTTTCACACAAATAATTTGAATCACACAAAGTCTCGTATAATTATTGAATACATTTTATGTTTGCCAGACACTAATGCACCGGTAGAAAGGGTGTTTCTCTTGAAAAAAAAGTTGCAAGTCGTAGTTCAAAGCAATGTTAATTAGGTACCAAAGAATTTCATTCTTATTTGCAATCAAAACCATACTTGAGCAAATTTGTTCTTCAGAAAAATATAAGACCACATAAATTTCTTTTATTTTGTTAACTGTCAATTCATGGTGGAACTGCATTGTATTGTTGTTTTTATTTAATAAAACGCAATTTTTTATAGTACTTATTCCACTTTTAATTAATATATTAGGACCGGTTTCATCCGCCTCAGTGGGACATTTTCAACTGAATACATTTTTTTTTGTTTGATAAATATTGTTTTAAAAAAAATGTATTCAGTTGAAAATGTCCCACTGAGGCGGACGAAACCGGTCCTAATATATTAATTAAAAGTGGAATAAGTACTATAAAAAATTGCGTTTTATTAAATAAAAACAACAATACCACATAAATTATTTATTTTCACGTGTTCATTCTCATTTAAACAAAAACTATAAAGACATAATAATATGCGTTTTCTTGAATACACATTCTATTACCTAAAAATTAGTAGTCGTCCCGTTTTGAGGAAATAAATAAATGGTCAACTGACCTCATGTGTCTGCAAAATCTTAGAAATCATGGTCGCAAATAGATTTCGCTGGTGGCTGGAAAGAGAAAAAATTATCCCAGATACACAAACCGGATTCAGGAAAGGTTTTTCCTGTGCGAATAACCTAACAAATGTTGCAATGTATATTGAAGAATCTTTTAATGAAAAAAAACATACGCTAGGTATTTTTTTGGACGTGATTGGAGCCTTCAATAACGTTCAATCAGATATTCTCGTTGAAATATTGGCACAAATAGGGTGCCCCTTTAAACTCGTTAAAGTCTGTTTTTTTCTTGTCTACGAGAGATTAATCTATACTAATTCAAACATAGATCTCCCGAGGACACTGTATAAAGGCGTTCCTCAAGGAGGAATTTTAAGTCCGCTGTTTTACATTATATACGTTAGCCACATTGTTCGCAATATACCGAAAGCTATAACAGTCTCCCAATTTGCAGACGATATATCTTTGTTCCTTAAAACTAAAGACCCCAATCAGGATAAAAATATAATGGAATGTGCACTAGAAACAATTAGAAATAATCTATTCAAACTGGGTTTGGATCTATCTCCGGAGAAAACGGTATTCGTACATTTCAACAAAAACAAAATACTGCCGGGAGAATTTCAAATTAAATTGAATGATATGATGATTAAATCAACTGAATCAGCCAAATTTCTAGGTATTTATTTTGACTTCAAGCTTTCTTTTGATAAACATGTCAATTACATTGCCCAGAAAGTCAATAGAGCCACCAACATTATAAAGTTCCTCAGAGGTACTTGGTGGGGATCACACCCTTCCACTCTAATAACTTTCTATAAAAGCTACATCAGATCCATAATGGACTATGGAAGCTATATTTACTTCCCAAAAAATAAAGGAGCAAAGCTACAGTTAGAACGACTACAGAACCAAGCTATCAGATTGGCTCTTGGCCTAAGAAAAAGTACACCTACTAACATACTACTTGCCGAAGCCAAGATAACATTACTAGAAGAAAGATCTAAATTTCTATGTAAAAACTTCTTGGTAAAATGTATGTCAAACCGTACTTCTAATACGAGATACAATGTCAACAGATTTCTACAAACAACTATAACGCGAGATCGTACTCCGAAGAGATTTCAAATTTTAAAAGAAAGTATCCAAGCTGTGAATTGTATTGATCATCTGATTTTAAAAAGAGACTTCTACAACTTTTTTAATTATACATATGAGGATATTATATATAACGTTTTAACTAATACAAAAATAGGAATGGAGCTATCGCACTCCGACTCTCCCGACTTATTATTCAAGTCCAAATTTAGCAATCAAAATGTAGTCCAAATTTTTACGGATGGAAGCAAAATTCCCGATTCACCTTCAGTAGGTGTAGCAGTGTTCTTCCCCCAATCCAACACGTCGGTTGCCAAAAGTGTCCACAGATTCACTTCCATCTATACAGCAGAGTGCTTAGCCTTATACGAAGCCACTAAAATTGCACTTAATTACAAAAATAAAAATATCAACATTTTCACTGACTCCTTAAGTCTGATTCACTCGCTCGAAAATCCAAATTTCAGCATCAAAACTAATGACTACATTCTTAATATTAGAACCAACATTTCCAAATTTAGCAATAGTAACGAACACGGTACAAATATACAGATATACTGGATTCCAGCACATAAAGGAATTAATGGCAATGAAATTGCGGACCAATTGGCAAAAAAATCTGTAAAATACCCATCAGAAAATATAAGAATTCCATACACAGATTTTAAAGCCCAGTTTAAACAAACAATGAGCGAAAATAACGGTAAATATTTAAAAATTTTGGGAAAGAAAAGGGAACACACTACTATCAAAACTTTTATAGTAGATCTCCTAAAACTTGGTTTAGTAAACATTGTAAAATAAAGCGAGATGTAATAGTGACAATAGCTAGAAGCAGGTCAGGGCATTACAGTCTCAACGAATCATTGTACAAAATTAAAGTGGTAGATAGCCCTCAGTGTCAGTGTGGACATCCCACTCAAGATCTTAACCACATTGTCTGGCAATGTGATGCCTATGACCAGGAGAGAGAAGTGTTATTGAATAAGTTGGGGAAATGCAGGTTATACCCTCCTTTTACGATTAATTCGTTCCTGGCAAAACCAAATATTTCAGTTATGAAAATTGTACATGAATTTCTCCAAAAATGTAACGTAAATGTCTAGTGTATAGTGTAACAAAAATGTAATTCTGTATCATTAATAATGTAACTATTTATGCCTGTCGTTAAAAAAAAAAAAAATGTATGTATACTTTTGTAAACCATTGTAAAGCAGAATAGCCTTCCATTCAGAGAAGAGCTCAATTGCTTCCAAATAAAGAAAAATAAATGGTCACATTAGCTATAAATCAATACACAACATTTTGAAGCAGGGTTTTTATTTCGGAGTTCCCTGCTTTTGAATGTCGAATCACGAGTGTCCTACGAAAATAAATACATAATATTATATACGTGCAATAGTGTGTGCTGCAACCTTCAAATACAGCAATATAAAATGAGCGTCAGTGCATAAGCCGAGAGCAGTTGTCAGAATGAAGGACAAGCTTATTCTTAACACAACTTTATCCCATATTCTTTCACGCTCGAGATCGGTTGTCTGTTTCTCCACACCCGTTAGTTATTTTAGTTCCCATTATTTCTGTGTTCTTTGGTTTTAAAACAAGGTTTTGATATATATGAATATTATTCAAATTCAAATTTAGTTATTTACATTATACTCTATATTATACTTATACAGTGAACTTTGCAAATCACAAATTCAAGACGTTCACAAAATGACACGGGGGGAAACAATGCCATTGTAATGAACAAAAAATAGAAGCAGTATAAAAAGAGTCGGTATACATACAGGGTAAATAATACGGTACCTACTTTAAATTGAGGTAATTTCAATTTAAATTTATTTTTAACATATTGTGGACATTACAAATTATAAGTTTAAGACGTTCACAACATGACATATAGAAACAAAGAAGTATACTTAAAACAGTAAGTGTTACATAAAAAAGAGATAGATAGTATGTTATTAAACCGTAGAAATATGTATGTACAAAAATATTAATTATATAGGTACAAGGAAGTACACCGGATGAGTTAAGCAGACCCTATTTTAAGAATTTATAAAACAACGTCTACCTATACTCATCCTCACGTAGGTGGAATATATCAACACCCGAAGCAATTTCGTTGAATATAGTTATCGCCATCCCAATTGGCATTACCAGTGGCAGGTTGGTTCTGCACCTTGCGAGAATAAACAACTGATGTTCTCTATTTCTAAGATAGTTATCAGGGACACACAGGTCAACACTGCCCAGAATGGCAGCGTTCTCATTTATACCTCGTATAAGCCGAAAAAAATACGTGAGTAAGTACCTAAGTACACGAAAGTAACCTGAATGTGTCAAGTAGACCCTATTTTAAGAATTTATAAAACAAAGTCCACATAAATTCATTCTCACGTAGGTGGAATATATCAATATCTGAAGCGATTTGATTGAACATAGTTATTGCTCCCCCATTGGCATTACCAATGGTAGATTATTTATGCATCTTGGGAGAACAAACAACTGATGCTCCTGAATTCTATGATAGTTCACAAGGGTACACAAATCAATACTAGGTACAAAGAATGGGTGCTCATTTATACCGACGGATTAAGACGGAAAATATGAATATTTTCTAGCGAGACTACACTGTGGGCAACCAACCATGCAATCTCAAGTTAATGAGTCTCAAAAAATCTTTTGAACCTGTTCCACTATAATGTCGTACTTCAACTGATGCGGGGGTCAATTAATATAAATAGTATACTCACTCTCCAGCTCCTCCCTGACTTTGAACTAAGGAATTAGGTATGTATGTTAGTCGTAACATTTGGATAATAATAAACTTTAAGAGGCCATCCATGGACTGAATCCGTATGCGGTTTAGATCCGTGTGCCATACTAAACTTATGATTTTTGTTCATGACAATATATTTTCACTAAATTTGTAAGTGTAAGTGTATGGTATAAATGGATACGATCAGATGCTTATAATATAGTTTGTGAAAATATATTTCGAAGAACAGAAAAGATAAGCTTAGTATTGTACACGGTTCTAAACCGCATACGGTTTCAGTCTATGGTTGGCCTATTAATCTAATGTATCCGTATGGTGACAACTGACAAGTGACAATACAGACAAAACGTCCCCAGTGTAACTCATAGCGGAAGGAGTCATTAAACGTATTATCGTATATTGTACATGCAGCTTATATAATATCAAATATTCAAATTGATTGCCAAGGCATGACCTACAAGCAACATACATAGCAGCACCTACGCCAACTAGTTTGTTTTGACAGATGTATCATAGCGCGAAAAGTTGTTAGCAAAATGTCAGTAGTATGACATTTCAAAAAAGCAGATAAGTAAATGACGTTTTTATTATTATCGCAAATACAATGAAGAATCCATCGAATTCACTTATCTAATAGACACAGTGAATCGAATTTTCTCCCTTACGTTAATTCTAAATATACTAGAATACTAAGATAGCAAATGCATAAAATAATTATCCACACAGATGTACTCTGTAGAGCAGGGGGGGGACAAACTTTTTGGATGGAGGGCCAAATTCAAGAATTCAAAATGAGCGGCGGGCCGCAAGTAAAATACCATTTTTAGATATACACTATTTATAATCACGAAAAATAAACATTACAAGAAAATTAATGAGAAGAATGAAACTGTTGTACATTTTTCATAAATTCTGGTGTTAATTTTGTAGTTGATATTCTCAAAACTGCTTGTAAATGGGCATCGGAGATATTTGACCGTAAAGAATTTTTATTGAGGTCCATGATCGAAAATGTTAGTTCACATTATATAGGTTGATCCAAAAATAACGAACATTTTTCTTGCATAATCTTTAAGTTGGTCGAATTTGTCTGAATGAAGGGCATTGTAAAATTTGGAGATTTCTTCACGACGATGCAATTCTCTTAAATCAGTGTCACACTGCAGATCAATAATCTCAAGTTGTAGCTCTGTCGGTACACTATCAATATCTATCGAAAATGGATCGCGTACTATTGCTAAACTTGTCTCAATTTTACGGAAGTCACCAAATCTTTGTGAAAAATCGTCATTCAGAGCTTTAATAATTTTACCATATTCTTCAAATTTATATTCTGGTATATTCAGCAACTTCAAAGTTGGAAAGTGGTCCACGTTGTTATTCGATATTTGTCGAAGGAATAACTTGAGTTTTAATTGAAATCCATTCAAACTTTTTACCATATCGTGGGCATATAAATTTTGTTTCCTTGCAACGCGGAGTTAAAAGTATTTAAATATGTCACGATGTTCCACGTAGAAAATAGTGGTTACATAGTGTGAGACGAGATGCAAGGAAGACGTACTGAGATAATACATTTACGAAACAACAAATTCTTCAAATTTTTATCTATTGTCAGTATTTTTTAAAAAATTATAAAAAAGTTATTCGTAATCAAAAGTGCAATTAATGATGGCGGGCCGCGAAAAAATACCCGGCGGGCCACATGCGGCCCGCGGGCCGCAGTTTGCCCTCCCCTGCTGTAGAGTTAAATCCTGAACTAGCAGCTCCAATTCCAACTAGTTAACTCCATTATTTCCGTTAGTTTTCTTGATGTGAGATAACTTCTGGATCAATTCAGCACACACGGCTCGAACTGGAATTATGTATAGGTAGCTGGTAGACTATTATATCGCGGTAAGTAATTATTGGTTATTTATAATATAATATCATGTTTGCTTCGTATGTATTACGAATTAAGATGTATACTGTAACATTGCCTTTATACCTAACTCGTTGAAAATATTTCCGGTAATCAATGACATTTGACAACTGTGTGTGTGTTAAGTCGGGTAACAAACGAACTAATTATTTGGCGTCCATACTAGTTACTGTACCTATATGCAACAGTCACAGTTACGGCTAGCTAATGAGTAGCCCGCTTAAGACGACAACTATAACTTGAGGCGTAACCCGGTAACACTAGTGTCACGATGAAAGTATTAATTTTTTAAATCACCGCAATTCACGTTATAATTACTTTTACAATATCTAGTGAGCGCGGCTGCGGGGAACTCCGAAGAAACGTTACCTTTGACAATAATTCATGCCTCGAGATAGATAACTCTTGGAATGTGTCCATAGCATTAACACCAATATTTTAATAGATATTTGAGATAAGTATTATGTTGGAATATAGCTGCAAATTATTAAGTTTTGTATACGTTCAAAGGGAAAATTTTGCGCAGTACCTATCTATTGGTCCGAATAAACTGAATGATATCGGATTATCGAGAACCTAATTAAACCAATGAAGATCTGTATGTACAGTCATAAATATGGATTCTTGACTTTCCACGCGTATACAATTACTCTGAATGAAGTAGTTGCAACTAGGGAATTCAATCCCGGGATCCCGAACAATTTTCGATGCCTATGAATCCCGGGATTAGTAAACATAATCACAATCAATTGGCATATGTACAAAATCATTATGTTAGTGACATGTATATACCTGCACATGTCGCAGGTGGAATCGTCGGATGCTCACGGATAAAAAATTAACCCTTTTTTGCTGCAATACGCAATCGTAACAACATCAGAAAAATAATAAATCCGTTTATTTACTAGTTAGATGCCACCGAGGTGCTGGCACGCGATTTTATTATATGTATTGTATTTATTGTCAACAAGATGTTATTTTTTTATTTTATTGAACTTGTACCTATTTGTATTTGTTATCTTTTCTTAAACATATAAATGAAACTGTTACATTATTGTTTATATTACAATAAGTACTATTTACTCCATTGAACCTATATATTTTCAAGATTGAACGTACACAATATTAACAATAAAATATGTATTAAAAAGTATAAATTATACTACACATTTTTGACCGATTTTATCAATGCATTAGTATTTGTATAAGTATATAAAACTTTAATATTAACTACCGAAAAAAATGACAATCCCGGGACCAGTCTCGTGATCGTCAAATTGTAATCCCGAAATCCCGGGATTGAATTCTCTAGTTGCAACGGATCCCAAAGAAATTTTTGATGGCTGCCCAGGTTGGAAGAGAGCACGAGGAAGACCGAAGCTTAACTAGTAGGATAGTGTGCGGACGGATACGATAGAGGTAGAGCAGCGGAGTACCGAGTATCTTGTAAAGGAATCGAAAACATGAAAAAGACCAAGGCTTAGTGTTGACTGTAGAGTGTAGAGCTATAGAAAAATTAGATTCACCGCAATAAAAAAAATATTTCGTGCCTTCACTGAAATGGTTGCGTTTTCGCTTATCAGTCACCTGGCTAACGTCTTCTGGTTCTGGCAATGTTGACTTACTTACCTTGTAAGCCATAAGTGCATTATTTATTATGTCACCTGGAAATACACGTGTGGGTAATAAAGGCGACTGCAAAATGAACACAGAAAACTGCACGCTGAATTTTGATGGCATTCTGGTGTAGTTTATTAAATTACACTAAATGAAATTTATATACTTGCGCAAAGTCACCTCAAGAATAATATATCTCAATCTAGAGTTTTACTTTTATTTGCGACTTAATACTTTGGACGCGGAAGACGCACACGGCGCGTAATGACCAGGCGGCCGATCGATGTAATTAACGTGCATTTTAAAGGGGGCAATTAAAATCTCATTATCTATTCAGCAGCGAATGCGTTAACGGCCCACATGCTCAGCGTAGGTCAAAATGGAGCTTTTATGGAATTCTCAGAGCATAACCCTGGACATTCCTTAAACGTTGTAGACAATCTATTTACATAATTTTGAAGCCTTATTATCCTTTATATTTATGATGACTGCAAAAATTTTTTATTACATAAAATCGTATTCTTTTAAACCTCTCGCCCTAATGTTTTAGAATATAGTCATATTTCAGTACCTACATCCATGTGTATTGGTGTTAAGATTTTTTATATTGATTAATTTTTAAACGCATTTACAAAACCATTAGTAAAATTAATGTTAACAATATATAGTGATATATTTACGATAAAAAAATATATTTTTCTTTGTGATCCCAAATTTGACAAGAATTAGGCATTTTATTATTCAAAAATGGGTAGGATTAACACATTTTGAAGGTAATTCTAAAGACACTGATTATAAGCTATGTCTTTGACCATTCAAATGTGATAAACATCCTACGAATAATGTTTGCTTTATAATAATTATTGACCTAAGAATAGGATAATATTTTTTTGAAATACCTATGCCATTTCTGTTGGCATTTCCCAGTGGCTAAGCTACAACATACGGCCGTAGCCATAAATTGACAAACGATAAATAAAGTAGGGAGTAATATCATGGTAACGCGCGTGTTTGAACATGTGCCGTTTTTAAAAAGATATTTTTCTTCGGTTAGGTACCTACATGTTGATGACAGACTGGGATTTTTAGTTCACAGTTTTAACACGTGGATAAGAAGTTCTTGTTCGACAATATACAAATAAACAATTGCATTTATTCTAACGGTGTCGATGGTGGTAGTGCAATTTTCTCTGAAGCCGTGGGTGCGGATTTGTCTTCCTACGTTGTAAAGGGTCTGTTAATATAATCTCCATTCACATGAGCAAAAATGGTAATGGTGATAATCATCCAGTTGGCCCTGGACTAAACTAAGCAAAATACCGACGCCAATGAATATGCGATCGCATTCTTGATTTCATCAGTTTGTCAGATAGATGTTTTTCCCCATTACCGATTACGCTGCCAATAATTGGCATTTTGACTATCTGTTTTTTTGGCGTTATCGTGGTGGAAAATGATACCCTCTCCGTTAGCCAGAGTCGGCATTTTCTCATCAATACTCGATTGCTTTAGTTATCCCGTCCATGCCCAATTAGTTATAAACGGACTTCATTTAATTGTGAATGTGTCTACAATATATACATTTTAGATTTTGGATAACTTCAAAATGTTAGTTAATCGAAATATGTCAACAAATTTAATGTTGCCGTAGTTCAAACATTTTTTTAAATCGTTAAACATAGGACTTTACGTCTTGGTACCATCGAATTTCTGAATACAAGAAGAAGTCTGAGTGATGATTATCCATAGGTTCGCATAGAATGTTAAATGATCTTGGCTGTTATGCTAGAAACACACTACGGCGACGTCACGTGAGCGCACGTGAGCTCGTGGTATGTAGCACATTTTGAGCCGATAACGTACAGTGTCAGTTACTAAAATCTGCCATCACAATAATTAATTAATTAATTAATCTGACAGTATCTTCACGCTGTCACATACCCCCTCTGCCCCTCTCTGTGATCACAAGGAAAAACGAGTAATATCAGACATTAATATATACTTTAATGTAATAATGTGCCAAAATAAATAAATTGCGATTGTGTGCTACACATAATGTCACATAATATTATTATGATACTCGTATTTTGAACCCTTGATATTACGTTTTTTTTATTTGGCCATACAATTAAAAAGTTTTAATCGCACCCTATGGCACACGTAAATCCTGCCGATGACATCTTGCAAAAGTCATGTAAGGGACGTTAACTTTTCCACTTAAGAATTCCTTACCGAACGCTTACGATATAATAAAGTTCACAAAGAATAAAATAAAATAGCACAAACGAAGGTACAGAGCGTAGGGAATAATATACGCCCTGCAATAAAAAGAAAATTATATTTAAAACTTTATAACAACGGAAAGACGAATCGTATGAATATATTCATTCTTATTAAAAAAAAAACTCGTAAAACGGTCATCATGCGGAAGTAGTGTGTGATAAATTGCAATTTATATAATACAGAAACATGAAGTCCGACTATATCAGTGATGAGCAACTATTCTTTTCACAGTGGGATTTTTTTACGTTTTTCGAGCATTTTACTTATTTTTTTGTGTTTAGTTAAAAAAATGTTTTTTTTTTAACTAAACACAAAAAAAATAAGTTAAAAGGTATCAATTTTCATTTTTTTGAGACGGTTTTTGTTTGCCCCTGAAAATTTTAATTAATTGACTTCCGCGGTGTTGTTTCTTAAGCGACGATATATTATTTATTTATTTATTACTACATATTATATTAATACAAGTGAATATCATTTGATCTAATTGTATGCGAGGTAATCGGTCAAAGAGGCATATACCTAGGTCAGGTGTAATAAAAAGTGCAAATAAGATCAAAGTTATAAAACGTATACCTACTCTACTACTACTGAATAGATCTTAGGTAGGTTTTCATCAAGCCCGTTCCACAAAATGAAACTTATATAACGAGTTATTATGAAAGGTTAAGAATCTTGTCGTTCGAATATTGGTAATCGATGTATCCGTGGAACCAATAGGGTAACTCTACTACGCTAATTGAACTGCAACCATGCTGCGGTGTCACAATAACGGTCTACACAAAGTGGCACGGAACGCACACAAAAAGATTCTCGGTCCACTCAAATAATCGGCAACTTATGATGAGTATGTTTAAAGTCCCATTTTCCCATTCTGATTTACCTGACTTTCAAACTTCAAGAGCTTCGAAGATTCTGCAATAAGTAATCAAACTAAACTTTTTACCTGCGCTCTGTTTCTTTAAGTTTAAATTACTTTCAGGTTGCTTTCTGAGAAAACCTGTTTTCCATCTAAATAAAAACTATTTATTTTATTACCTATACGAATACAAAAAACATTATTCTCCTATAAATTTTGAACCATACTACAAATTACGCAACTATTTATTTATAACTAGAGCTTAAGATTTCTCAAATTCAAGAATATGTAGGTAGTCAATTTTTGGGATTTTGATACTGTTTTAATGATTTCTCGAGATTTCTAAAATCATGGAGGTTTTTTTCTATTCAATACAAAATTGTAGTTACTGTGAAACTTCATATGCCTACATACCTATTGTTATATTAATGTAGGAAATTATTTATTATTTTTAACTGCGGATGTAAGGTTGTCACCAAATTGATGAATTCAGATTTTTTTAAAACAATTTCCTACATACCTATACTTTTGAATACAGAATATTGAATGCTGTTTGATATGTGAATTGGTTAAAACAAAGTGTTTGCCTTTACTGTTCAGCTACCGAGGTTGATGCTGAAGAGTTAGTCATGGTATATGTGTATATCGGGTGAATCGAGGCTGACGCTAAAAGAAGAAAAACAATGGCAAAAAATGCAGATAATTTGGAATAGAAAAGCGACATTAATGCATTTGATACTTGGGCTGAAAAAGCAATAGGAAGACAGAATGTAAATGCATTAACATGTAATGACAGTTAGTGTCCATTCCAGATTTGAGACAGACTCGCTATATGGCTGCGCAGGTCTCACCATTGTTTGATCATATTGACCACGTAAAGGATGGTGGCGTTTGATTAGATCGAATGTGAGAGAGGAATAACTTATTCGAAATCAAGAACACCAAAGTTTTTCTACTTACACAGACCATGCGAAGCGAAGCCGTAAAAAGGCAGTCCAACGACGAAATCATTTGTTCACCATTCAATCATCCATCATATGGTCTCGACGACGAAGAGAATTGAATTTTTATCATATTAATTTTCTACCATTGGCTATAGGAACTACCATTGCTTTTTCAGAAAACAGATAATAAATTGGACATAGTTATGCAGAAAGTAGCCAATACACAAAAAATAAAAATAAATGAGATATGATATAGATCAGATGCGAGAAGGTTTTCACTGAAAATAGCCAAGCCGCAAAAAAAATATTCTTGAAATAAAATACTATTTACAATTTTACATTTTACATACATTTTCAATATCATGTTGTTGCTAAAGTGCCATTATCTCAGCTCAACGTTATTGTGAACTGGCTACATTCTGCATAACTACGTTCAATTGTACGAGGGTGGGTCAATAATTCCTTAGAAAAAAGCATTAAAACAGTTTTTATTTTTGTATTTTTTTTTTATTTCTCAACAT
Source organism: Rhyacophila brunnea (assembly GCF_057557595.1). Taxonomy (NCBI): domain Eukaryota; kingdom Metazoa; phylum Arthropoda; class Insecta; order Trichoptera; family Rhyacophilidae; genus Rhyacophila; species Rhyacophila brunnea. Next base: position 30,960,483 of record NW_028233350.1, read on the forward strand.
AATCTCCTTGGAGCTCAATACACTTGGTTAGACGTTTCTCAATATTTTTTAAACCGTCAGGAAAATAAGTTTTCGGAAGGTCCTCAAAATAAGCATTTGTCCGATCGATGACTTCTTCATTTGAAAAAAAACGTTGTCCACTTAGCCATTTTTTTAAGTTTGGGAAAAGGAAAAAGTCACTGGGGGCTAAATCTGGCGAATACGGTGGGTGGTCGACCAATTCGAACTTCAATTCTTCAATTTTAGCCATTGATCGTAAACATGTGTGAACACGGGCATTGTCCTGATGAAAGAGGATTTTTTTCCTGTTTAAATGAGGCCGTTTTTCTTCAATTTTGTTTTTTAGCTGGTCCAATAAAGATGCATAATAATCCCCTGTTATTGTTTTTCCTTTTTCCAAATAGTCAACGAAAATAATTTCACGTGCATCCCAAAATACAGTAGCCATAACCTTACCAGCTGATTTTACGGTTTTCGCCTTCTTTGGACATGGTTTGCCTTCGCAATCCACTGCTTTGACTGTTCTTTCGTCTCGAGAGTATAGTGGTGTATCCATGTTTCATCTACAGTCACAAAGCGACGAAAAAATTCATCCGGATTGCGTTGCATGAGCGACAACAGGGCTTTAGAGGCCACCACCCTACTGCGTTTATTGTCGACTGTGAGCAAACGCGGCACCCATCTTGCAGAAATATTTTTCATGCCCAATTTGTCATGTAAAATAGAAATGACGCTACCTTTTGAGATCCCTGTAACCTCAATTATCTCACTCAACTTTAATCTTCGGTCACTTAACACCATATCGTGGATTTTATTGATCATTTCTGGTGTAGTCACCTCTACAGGACGTCTTGAGCGTGGTTCATCCTTTGTTGATGTACGACCACGTTTAAATTCATTTAACCAGTTATAAATAGTTGCAAGTGAAGGAGCAGATATGCCGTGAACTAAATCCAACTCATTTTTTATTTCCTTTGCTGTTAACCCTTTTATATTAAAATGTTTAATAACAACTCTAAACTCAATTTTCTCCATTTTCCATTTTTCCATTTTCCACAAGCAATTTTTTTTTTAAATGTACGAGAAACACACAACAACCCGACCGATCTGATTGAAACTTCGCAGCATACTGAATCGGTAGTGCCGCTGCATGAAAACAAACCGCTTACAGTACTAGTCGCGCCACCTGTCGGCTTTTCTAAGGACTTATTGACCCACCCTCGTACCTACCACTAAATTAACAATTATTATAAGACATTGTCAATAAAACATTCTTTAATATCCTTCCATTTTCACAAAGGTTTAAGTTTATACTTCAGTAGAGGCATGGTCTAAAAAGATCGTGGCTAGGCGATGCGCGGATTGTGAAAATAACGCGTGACGAACAAAATATAATTTGGCATAAAAATCCAACATGTGTCCATTTAATGTTTATTGTTATATTACTAATAATAATAGTATATTCATTGACATATTTTATTTTTTAAGTACATACGTAAAGTTTTTTAGTCATCTTTACACGATTTAGGAATATTTTTATCCGACGCCATGACAAAACAAATCGACGTGCGGACACCTCGACTATCAGTCTCCGATTGGCGACTAGTGAGAAATTTCGTCGCACCTACTGTTGAAAATTATTTGCCGTTTCACTGAAGTACGCTCTTAAGCAAAAAAAGCACAAGATTGAAATGTATACAATAAACGTTTACAAAAATAACAAAATAATAGTACCCAATATGTTTTTTTATTATTATAAATTTGTTTTATGATTTTGCTTCTTCAAGAGACGAATGAATCCCACACGTAGAAAAACAAAAACACCGCAACGCACAATCACATTCAAGAGAGGAACAATAACAATTTAACAGAGCACGTCTAAATATATTTTTAGATTCCATTACTTACCGTCGATCGTGACGTGGATGGCCACGAATTGATTCCGACAGGTCCGTAACAAGATCAAATTTATGAAATAAAATTGTGATTTGTAGGTTATTGCGAGATAACATTGATAGTTCTTCAATAAGAGAAGTTAGAATTTAGTATACCTACCCATTGAATTCTTTTGAGATTGGTGATTATTTATTACAATAAGATTTTTTTTTACCGTATGTAAAGGTTCTATATTTTATATACGATTACGTAAACATTTCATTAAATTATTATAAATATATTTCTACTAAACAATACTTATATGACGTAGATGATTTTTTTAATTTTCCGAAGCATGCTTGTGAAAACCGTAAATGAACACAGTTATTCTTGCTAGTATTGATGTATGTCTGTCTTTAAATGTTATCTAACAAATTTGAAGCATTAGTTGTCGGTGCTCTCAAGGTTCATAATGAAATTGATGAAGCCAATTGGTAGTGCAATAGCTGTGTTTAATCAATTTCTTACGAATATCAATATACGCTTACACGTTCGACAGTTTACTTATGTGGGCGCTAGATGTGTAATACACCCATGATGGCCGCGTGGCTTATGCGCCGGTCTATAGTGTCGAAGGTCCCAGGTTCAATTCCTGGGTCTGGCAAGTACACATATTGTTTTTCAATTTGTGCATGAGTCAGAGTATAGACCTAATAGGTTGAGCAATTTGGCAACATCCATTTCTCGTAAAAATAAAATCTGTTAATACAAACCTCCACTCTGTGGAGGCCCATATAATCCTATTAGGGTCGGACATGGTCGAAAGAAGAAAAAGAAAATGTATAAATTATTGTATCTTTGTGACCTTTGTATTTACTTTAATTGTGTTAACCATCTAAGTATTCTTGATAGAAATATATTGTACCTACTAACTAAAATAGAATACAATAATATGTACTTAGTCCTTTTTCCACACTATTTAATAATGATCAGGACCTGTTTCATGCGCTCAATAGGTCAATCTCAGTTATAAAAATATTATCATACTATTTTATAGTGAAAAAAATTATATTAGATACTTATTGTTTTTTAACACAAAACCGGTTTCATATTAAGGGTTCTATAATATAATATTTTATAAATAAATGTATGTACTTTGGACCGAGAAGTGTAGCATAGTATCGAAACAAGAAAACCACAGTACCTCGGCCACATATTGTGAGGACAAAGGTACAGCATCCCCCAACATGTCATCCATGGAAATATAAACGGTAAGCGTAGCAGAGGACAACGCTGCATTATGCGGTTTAAGAAGCTTCATGATCGGTACTGTTTCAGATAGATAAGGCGAAAATCTCCCTGATAGTGGCCGACTTCTGTTAGGGGATGGCGAGGGATGGGGAGGGGATGTAATGGTAAGAATATATGCATGTTGGGCATAACGCACAGGTATCGCAAAACGAATTAATGGGTAGGAGATCAAACGAACGTATTGAACATAATACAAAGTATAAAATAGAAGTGGAGATGACCAGGCAATATCTCTCGAAGAAAATTATAATAAACGCTGGAAAAAATATATTACCATCCATTCAATGGTACCCTAGAGATATTTAAGTCTTAGACGATGATAAGAGCTCTCTGGATCGATGAGCACAATATAGAAGTGTGGAGACAGCAATGATAAGCTTTCGTTAAGCAGTGGAGTGGTTAAGATTATATTTTTATGATATAGATAGGACATAGGTGAAGAGTGAATTATTAGTTTTCTATAGACTTTGGCTTTAAAGTAAACGGAAAGGTCGTCTTTCTATCTATACTTTACATTGGCAAAATAAAGAATTATTATATTATAGATAACTACATAAATATTGGAAGTCCATAGAAGGCATGACAGTTACAAGCATTATATTCCAAATTATTATGGTGATTGATAAGTAAAAGCAAATTGCACTAAGGCTCGACACTTAGCAAAGCAACCCCTTGTGACAAGGACTCGGTGTCATCTCCCCCACATTGTTGGCGACAGCTCTCTAGGTTCCATTTCGAAAATCTAATAATTCAAGGTGACGTCACAAAAGAAAACTTCCCATATCAGAGGCTCTAATCCGCCGTGTATTTAATACATAATGACATAAGAAAAACAACCGCCAGCGATAAATTTGCCGGAAACGCCCGCAGAAAACGTACGGCTAGGGTTTGTGAATTGGAAGAAAAATAAAGCAAACAGTAGGTATTTCAGTAAGGATTTTTTACCGGTTTTAAAATCATATCATTACAAAATACCGGATTTATTTCCAGCATTGCTTCCAGAATCGGTTTCCAGCTTGTCGATTACATTTTTGTTAGGCTATCGAAACGATAAAATGCTCAGGGACGTTTCCTAAATAATATATATATATATAATAGGTATATAACACAGTCGCGAAAAGTGTCCGTTAAACGAAGAAGACAATTATAATGTTCGAGACTTTGACGGTTGTATTTTATCGTAATGCATTTTTGGAATTCCACAGCGAGTAGTCCTTTCTTCTTTACGTGACGTTACGGGCTCGTTGGTGTACGAATGCAAACGTCGCTCTAAGAATGTCAAAATGAATCCGATTAGCTAATAGCTAAGAGCAAACGTTGCTCAGAGTAATGTGTCAATTGTTACGACCAGAGATACCGGATCGATATACTCCACTTCATCATAACACATATCTCTTGATAATGACTACTGCAACGAGCCCGAAACGTCGAGGAAATAAGGAAGAAGTACACGCGGTGGAAACCCAAACATATATTATGAAGATGACTATCGTAAGCAAATACAGTTCTGCGTGACAAAAAGATTGGGAAAAGGTAAAAGCTCGACGGTGAGCTTTTCTTTCATATGTCACGTAGTGTGTAATTAATTTGTTTTCATACATTTCTGATTTATCATCCTCAATGACAATAAATTCATTCATTCATTATTCAATGACGTTTATAGGAGTACTCAGTTTAACTCGTAGTTATTTTAATTATTTAATACATGCGGATGGAAAGATAGTGCAGCTAGGCTAGATCATTACATGTATTATTATATATTATAAAAATATAAAACTTCACTACAGATTTTATGTGCAACGATGTAGATTGTAGGTAGTGCAAACATATTTCATAAATTAATAATTATTGTCATATTATTTTTATATTATTATACATTAGCAATCAATAATCGTAAATCTCAATTTATTGAAACAAGTTTACTCTAGACGAGATACATACTGTAATGGTAATGTGATCATGCAGTACAGAACCAATAATATGGAACATCGTGTGGAGTTATCATCTTCTTTCAAGAGCCACTGTTATCGAATACTTCTGACTAGAGGTGAGTTGGAAATACTGTCACCAGTTTGTGTACTCAAGTATCGGATGAAACTACCCATACTCAGTATGTGTGGCCCAATAAACTTGTTCCAAAAAAATTGTTATGATATCATTGCGAGTTTAACAATAGGTCATAAATTTTGTGTCGCAGCACATTTCCTCATGGTGAGATGACAGGCTTGTTATCACCGCTCAAAACATGTTTAAAATGTAAAAAAATTACATTTAATGAACAAGAATATTATAATCTAACAGAAAAAACACTGATAAATAAAAAATGTGTTTAAAATTTTATAATAAATGGAACATATTTCGCTAAGCTGAGCTCGAGTATTTCAGCGATTCTATTGAAGCTGATATTTCAAATACTAATATGGAGTTGGTTTTAGTTCCAGTTGAGTATGAGACTTATGTCGCATACGCACGTCAAACGCTCTATATAGTATTCCAAATACTAGTAAGTAATTTGGAACAAGTTTCGATACTAAGTATTTTTTTTATACAGGTGGTAAGTATACTTAATCTTCAAAATCGACCAGTTTTCCCATCTCTACTTCTGACTATTGCAGCACGTCTCCTTACTCACGAAGGACACATCAATCTCCCAACAAAGTAAAAATGAGTAGATTTCACAGGCTGCGTAGAGAAGAAAACTTCATTCTATATAAACCTCTAATGCAGAGGGGGGGCAAACTGCGGCCCGCGGGCCGCATGTGGCCCGCCGGGTATTTTTTTGCGGCCCGCCATCATTAGTTGTACTTCTGATTACGAATAACTTTTTTATAATTAAAAAAAAATAATATTGATATAGATTAAAATTTGTTTAGCAATAGTACGCGATCCATTTTCAATATATATTGATAGTGTACCGACAGAGCTACAACTTGAGATTATTGATCTGCAGTTTGACACTGATTTAAGAGAATTGCATCGTCGTGAAGAAATCTCCAAATTTTACAATGCCCTTAATTCAGACAAATTCGACCAACTTAAAGATTATGCAAGAAAAATGTTCGTTATTTTTGGATCAACCTATACATGTGAACAAACATTTTCGATCATGAACCTCAATAAAAATTCTTAACGATCAAATATCTCCGATGCCCATTTACAAGCAGTTTTGAGAATATCAACGACAAAATTAACACCTGAATATAAAAAAATGTACAGCAGTTTCATTCTTCCCATTAATTTTTTTGAAATGTTTATTTTTCGTGATAATAAATAGTGTATATCTAAAAATGGTATTTTACTTGCGGCCCGCCGCTCATTTTGAATTCTTGAATTTGGCCCTCCATCCAAAAAGTTTGCCCCCCCCCCTGCTCTAATGTGTTACAGTTTTTCTTTGGATGGTGATATACAATTATATTGTGGAAAGTGTTCCAAGGTGTTATTTTTAATGGTTAAACATTTTTTTTATAAATATAGTGCGAGGAAATATTTTTTTAAAACCGGTAATTCAACCCCTTGCACAACCGGTGTTAATATAAATCGTTTTCTTTCGTGTTTCGTGATTTTGAACGCGGAAACAAGAGCCGATATTAAAAAGTAATGAAAGCTCGTGGCAATAAATAATAAAATATACTGCGGCGGTTCTGTTCTGCCGACGCTTATAATATTACAAACATAATTTATTGCTAATTTTAATTAATTCGCAATGCGAAAACCGGGAGAGAATTTAAGATGACGTAAAAAACCTTAATTTATTGATAGGTGGACACTGTATATTTTCTTAAATTATATAATCAGTTGACAATTAAAATTTGTATTATCCGCGTTAAATATTTATGAACTTTAAAGCGACCATTTCTGAGATCATTAGTTGCAGTATGGAATCCTGAATCTCGCAGTCACATGTTTTATTGATATGTGCATGGATACAGAAATTGAACATACGAGGGTGGGTCAAGAATTCCTTAGAAAATAGCATTAAAACAGTTTTTATTTTTAATTTTTTTTTTTATTTCTCAACATAATCTCCTTGGAGCTCAATACACTTGGTTAGACGTTTCTCAATTTTTTTTAAACCGTCAGAAAAATAAGTTTTCGGAAGGTCCTCAAAATAAGCATTTGTCCGATCGATGACTTCTTCATTTGAAAAAAAACGTTGTCCACTTAGCCATTTTTTTAAGTTTGGGAAAAGGAAAAAGTCACTGGGGGCTAAATCTGGCGAATACGGTGGGTGGTCGACCAATTCGAACTTCAATTCTTCAATTTTAGCCATTGATCGTAAACATGTGTGAACACGGGCATTGTCCTGATGAAAGAGGATTTTTTTCCTGTTTAAATGAGGCCGTTTTTCTTCAATTTTGTTTTTTAGCTGGTCCAATAAAGATGCATAATAATCACCTGTTATTGTTTTTCCTTTTTCCAAATAGTCAACGAAAATAATTCCACGTGCATCCCAAAATACAGTAGCCATAACCTTACCAGCTGATTTTACGGTTTTCGCCTTCTTTGGACATGGTTCGCCTTTCGCAATCCACTGCTTTGACTGTTCTTTCGTCTCGGGAGTATAGTGGTGTATCCATGTTTCATATACAGTCACAAAGCGACGAAAAAATTCATCCGGATCGCGTTGCATGAGCGACAACAGGGCTTTAGAGGCCACCACCCTATTGCGTTTATTGTCGACTGTGAGCAAACGCGGCACCCATCTTGCAGAAATTTTTTTCATGCCCAATTTGTCATGTAAAATAGAAATGACGCTACCTTTTGAGATCCCTGTAACCTCAATTATCTCACTCAACTTTAATCTTCGGTCACTTAACACCATATCGTGGATTTTATTGATCATTTCTGGTGAAGTCACCTCTACAGGACGTCTTGAGCGTGGTTCATCCTTTGTTGATGTACGACCACGTTTAAATTCATTTAACCAGTTATAAATAGTTGCAAGTGAAGGAGCAGATATGCCGTGAACTAAATCCAACTCATTTTTTATTTCGTTTGCTGTTAACCCTTTTATATTAAAATGTTTAATAACAGCTCTAAACTCAATTTTCTCCATTTTCCATTTTTCCATTTTCCACAAGCAAATTTTTTTTTAAAATGTACGAGAAACACACAACAACCCGACCAATCTGATTGAAACTTCGCAGCATACTGAATCGGTAGTGCCGCTGCATGAAAACAAACCGCTTACAGTACTAGTCGCGCCACCTGTCGGCTTTTCTAAGGACTTATTGACCCACCCTCGTAATACCAAAAAGTGGGAAGCGGCCAAGATCTACATCATATTGTAGAGCTAATGAAAAGAATATTTTATAAACTTAGTACCTATACAATATTTTACATAATATACACATACTACGAAGAATTTCGCTGAAATATCGTATTACTACCTTATGTAAACATATATCAATTGAAGAATACCCATATACAACGTATTTTCGTGAATTATTTACATGATGTGATTTGTCTTTCACCTATAATTTTATATCTTGAACGTAGGTATTATTCGTTTGTGAAAATATGTTAATTAGTTACACGGAACTTACAGTAGAGAGCAGTGGCGAAGGGTGGAGGTAGGCTGTTAAGATTCGCTATAAATAGTGCACACTAAACTTTGTTAGTCATATGTATTTGTTTTTATTGAACTAAGACTACAATTTACAGATGGTGTTAGTTAGTTTTTGAAAATCAATTAAACCCTGCCCAAACGAAACCATAATAGTTTTGGCCTAATTTGGGCGATACGACAAAATTGTGCACACTTTTTCATTCATAGTTATTTGTTTTCGTTGGATTAAAAATACATATTACACTTATTGTTGGTTCATTTTTTTTATTTCATTAAGCCCTGCCTAAACCAAACTATAATAAATAAAAAATATTATTCTATCTATAAAATATTCAAAGTTATGTATGATTTAATTGCATAATTTTAGATATTTTATAGATAGACATGTATTTTTTGACTATTATCTAATATCGCTTGGTTTCTCAGGGTTTAATTTAATTTTAAAAACTAACCAACACTTTCTGTGAATTGTAGTCTTATTTCAATGAAAAAAAATATGTATGTCTGAAAAAGTTTAATGTGCACTATTTATGGCGGATCTTAACAGCCTACCTCCACCCTTCGCCACTGGTAGAGAGGTATTATACTGTCATTCAAATTTTGTGAATCCTAACGCCGATCTAATTGCTAATCAAGGAATCAACTTTTAGTAATATTATTACTTTTATTAAACTTTCGAATGTGGTAGCATGACCAGCCACAAGTGAGATAAACATGCATCACAACATTGCAGTAAAAGTAAAAAAAATGTCGCCTTAGGTCTTATTTCACTTTAAACGTATTGACATTTAAAAATATGTGATTGTGCAATGCAATTTGCAATACCCTTCATTTTGCAATGCAATACCCTTCATTTTATCTTGAACACCATTTGGAATACGAAAATGTAGATCGTCACACTGTCTTTAATTAAATAGGTAGGGGGCCCGCTTCAGGATGTGCGGGCCATGATGGTAGTCATATTTGACAGAATTAAAAAAAACGCATCTTCAATTACGTAGGTATTGGGAATTATTCATAAGAAACTTGCGACGGTTTTCGTCTTAATGAATAGAGTAGGTACCTACTCGCTTGTCAAAATATGGATGTGTATTCGAATCCCATTCGATTCAAGAAGTTATGTTATGATTTTGCTATGTTTCGTTATCTGGTATGTTTAGACAGAATTTACACTATGTAATTTCGATCTTTTGTGTAAACGTCCACAACAACTGTTTTACATGAGGTTTATAACCAATTCGAAAAAATCTCATGGTTTAATTATAAACACCCGATGCGGTTATATGCGATTAGATCTTTGAATAATATATTTATTTACCATACATAATATAAACAGTTTTATTAAAAACTTTGAAGTAACTTTTTATAGTTGTTTTTTTTATTTGCTGTTAATATTACTTTACAAGACTCAAGAGTCTGTCAGATGAAATTCATCTGTCTACGATTTCACAAAAGAATAATATTAATTCGCTGTCGAATTGCGTACTTTGCAAGAGAAATGGCAGATGGCCGGTTCTTAAATATATTTTCAAGTAGGTATCTACGTGACATTTCATTAAAGATAAATTCAGGTGGATGGAAATAAATTATTCACAAAATTGAAAATGCAATATTATTTATATTTTACGTAAGAGTTCGCGCAGACATTCGAGGAACTTGAGAATATAAATAATATCATATTACCAACTCGAATTATCTGCTCGGCAATGTAAATACATATATATATTCAGAACTGGGGAATCCTTTTACTTCTATAATTTGATGGAAAAACGTCGAAAATAACAAACCAAACAATGACGACTCAAATCATAACATTACATAAAATCAAACATAATATTCGATACTCATAATCTAGGCACGTCAAAAAAGTGTCAATACTTTTTGACCGATACTCCGATATTTTGTTATTAATATTTTTCTTTCGATATGACATCTCTACTTATACCTGCTAAAGCTCACCACGAGACCTAAAAATGCCGTGAAGAAATGTAAGTATAATGATATGATTGCTTTTTATAAAATACCAATAAGAAATTTGGGATCAATCAGGTGGAGGGTGATGAGATGATAAAGGCAGCAACGGTGTAGATGGATGTGGGTGTTTGTTGTCTTGACTTGATGCAGTAGTACAGATAGTTACAATGGTCGGAGTGAATATTAAGCGGTGTAGAGAGAAGGCGGTGAGCTATTGCTCAGACCGAGCCGCGATCAAGCAGGTGACTGTGTCCGAGTGACTGTGTTAAGTGACGGACTCGAGTGGAGAAGTGAGTCGAGTGACGGACTCGAGATGAGTACTGAAGAGTTATGGATCGTCCTTACTATTTATACAAATGAAATCAATACATTGCAAAAGTCACTGTTGATCTAGGTTATGATTGAGTAAATGCTGAAAATCGCTCCCGCCACTCCGGTTTTGTTTTGACAACAAAACATGAATATCAAAGTGTGTCACCCTTGTAATGCTGAGTGGTATGATTGCTATAATAATAAACTCGTTTTATAAATTATCTCAGATAAATATTTTAAGCCAAGACGTACCTAGCCACATAATGTAATAACATAAGTGTCCGTTTTATCTAATTGATATGATTGACAATGTCCACTGATAATCAACTGACAATATCTCAAGCGGGTGTAAACAGTTCTGTACAATATGGAATAATTATTAAAATTGTTTTTTTTTTCAATTACTTAATGAAATATTTTTCCATCACGAATTGACAGTTAATATCACTAAAGTGACTTAAGAACACTCATTGGTCCGTGAATTAATAATAATATTATTATGTACGTAAGCACCTACAATATCGATCTCATTTTAAATTAAATAAAGCTACACTTAAAATGAAAACTAATAGGTAAATAAGCAAACGTAAACACATAATGGTTATAAAGCATTTTGGTAATTTTAACAGTCAACATAATATAATAAAAGGGTGTGGCATTTTTATTCAATGAATTTATAAAAAACACCAAAACCCAATTCTTTACTAGTGTTATCAAGTTATCATGTAATCAATAATAATTTTGATAACACTGATAAAATCATTGTTGTAGAACGCTTATACACGGCAAAACTTAAATCAATCAACTAAGGTAAACTACCATTTTCACTCGAAGACGGAGCAATAATAATTAATGCCACTTACACCACAATCAGGCATTTCAACATAAAATTAACGTATGCTCGCATATGCCAACATGACTCGACTAAACTAACATATATATTATCCATATTTTACGTTGCGATAAAAATAATCTAATTCAATGTAGTACAAAAATATGAGACTTTACTCTAAATGAAAGTCGACAGGACGTGGACACAACAAGCTGAGCTCATCGAGTTGCCGAATCTATGAGAAACCTTCTTCTAGTAATGGATTTTTATCATAATTAAATGATGTCACATTCTGCAAATATCATTCGCCGAGAACTAGTTTGATTTAAAAGCATTAGGTATCAAGACACATAAGATTGATTTCCTGTTTCGATTGAAATACAACTAGTACTATTTTTATCACAAGTAAGTAGGCACTAAACGTATCTACTGTTAAGTCTAATAAACAAGAAATTGGGGAGGAGAGGTGTTTATTAAAAAAAAAAAAACATGACGATTGTAGCCTAATATAATATAAATATACGAATGCAACCGGCATGAGTTGCGCCGTGCCGAACTGCTAAAAGGGCGGTTACATGTAAATTGTACGTATTACATTACAACGTAGCACAGTTCGCCGTGAGCTTTCTTATCGGTGAAGTTGGACGGTCTTTAATATGCGGGCACATATTTCCGATACAACATATAACGGTGAAGTGTGATACGGCGAACTGCATACGTGCAAATTCCGGACACGTAAAAGGACGGGGGACGCTTTATCACGAAAGAGGCGACAATATTAGATGATCCTTCCCCCCGCTTTCTCTTTTATCTGTAACCGTCAGTTACTATTACAATGATTCAATTTTTTTTTTTTTTTTTTTTTTTTTTAAATATTGTGGACATTACAAATTATAAGTTTAAGACGTTCACAACATAACATGATACATTATTATAAAGAAGAAAGAAAAAGAAAAGTAATAAAAGGGATAGAAATTAAAATATAAAAATAAAACATAACATAAACACACAAAAGCAGTGAAAATACAATTATACATTATAGAAGTTAAGAATAATTTCATAAATTTATATAACTACACTAAGCGTGACCTTATCATAATATTGGTACGCTAACTTTCGATTGATTTGGCTATAATGTACAATTATTAAAGTTAATAAAATTTGTAAATAAACATAAAAAACAAATTTATATTAATATTACCTAAATTGCAACCAACAACTGGTTATAAGACCGCCAGTAGGTACTTGAAAATATAGATTAATTATAGACAACTACTTATAATATAATTGTACGATTATTATCTCTGACTGTGTGTTTTATAGTGCTCTCTTGAACTAATGGATGGAACTTGTAAGAGTTTTTAAGCTGTTTATTTTCTAGAAATATCCATCTTGTGGCAGAAATTGAAAAATATTTTTTCAGTAACATCACGCGGTGAAGTCTATGCGTGATCTTCGACAGAAGCAAATTTGGATTAGCGCATAGTATGGGAAATGACTGAAATAATCGCGAGTGGGGAAAAGGCGCAAAAATATTAGCAAAAACAGACACAATGTTGGTACAAAAATTACGGTACATGTTCACGATAGTTGAGCTGTGTTAAACCGATTAGCGATAAGTTTAGTTAGTATTGAATAACTTCCAAGGAACTTGGACTATATTATGATAAGTGACAGAAAACTAAAGCCCTCATTCCCATCTATACATTGCTGGACACTTTCGTTATTATTTGTTATATTTTTTTGGTTACGTATAAACTGTACTTATAACATTTTACCGTAGCACAGTTCGCGGTGAGCTTTCTTATAGGAAAGAGATGAAAAAATTACGCGTTGTTCTGTACTTTTAATTTAATTACATACCTATTTTCTACTGTCTTTCCCTTATATTTCGGTAGTTTTTATTACGTATTCTGCAAGTGTTTTATGTAGAACATACATAATTATGTCAGTGCGTAGCATAGAGGTAAATGCGACGGACGGGGCGTAAACCCAGGAGATGCAGGGTTCGATACCCTGACGGGATGGCTTACTTTTTTCAAAAATATTTTTTCTATTGGTTTTAATATATTTTTTTCAGAAAGTGTTTTTCAAAATTATGTATGGTATCTTCTTAAATCTTGTGAATTATTCGTTGAATAAAATAAATAGTTAATTTTATGTAGAAGTTGGTTACGTTTAGAGGAAGCCAGGCGGGAACCGAGTCAATTTTCATAGCCGATGTTGGCAATTTCATGAATTCAAGCATGAAATCCTAACATAACTTAACAAATAAACCAGTGTATCGGCAATTTTCAACATTTGTTTGCCTGTAAACCGAAAAAAACGTGTTTAATTTAGACATGAATTTTATCTCAGTACTATACGACGCAAAGAGATTGGATGGTCTTTAATATACGACCATATATCGTCGGTGTTTTGTAAAAAGGGCGACTTAACCAAAATGCTACTTTACAGGAGGAGGATTTTTAACTATTGACATTTATTTGTTTTTTACCTGTAGATGATTATAAATATCTAACAAGTTTATAATAAAGCTTAGAAAGAATACTGTCATTACAATAGGTATTATTATATAATATTTTAAAAGGCCTAATATGTCACATTTGCTTTTTATTTCGTAATTTTAATTAATTTAATTTTAGTCGATTATCGTTTTTGAGTACTTTCCTGTGGAGATAAAAATTCGCCGTTTTTACACAACAAAGCTAGTGGGGCACATATTGTATTTTCATTAAAATCTCGATTTCGCCAAAATGGTTGATTCGCCCTTTTTACAAAACACCGACGATATTTCCGATACAACATTTCACGGTGAATTGTGATAAGGCGAACTGCATACGTACAAATTTCCAGACACGATTTTTTATATGGGTTACCTATTATGTTCTTTCTTCTCTTTCGTTCCCTGACGTTTCGTAAAACCAATAGCACAGGTGATTCACTCTGGCCATGGCGCATGATTAACGTGACCATTTATTTTTTCCCCCAAACCAGGACACCTTAAAAAAGGTAGGTACCTACTTACCCGTTTTAGGCGCCTCACACTTCTCACTTCCTCCATATTTTTCCCACATAATTTTTCATAGTAGGTACATATTATTATTTTATTTATTAATGAAAACTACATACAGGAATGAATACATTCAAATTTATCAGGTCAGGTGTTATATTTTTCCGAAGAACAAGTTTCCTTAAATATATCTGGTGTTGAGTACTGGAATCTACCGCTAAGATTTTGATTTTGCGCGTTTTTTTTTTTTTATTTCTACTGCGAGTTTCGAAAACGGGACATTTTGGCGTCCCGAAGCTATCTTCGGGGACACCGGGGCACGCCACCTGAAAACGGGACGTCTGGTCACATTACTCATGATGCCACTAATTCATATTATAAATATAACTATGACTTGAAACCTTCAGTAATGTTGTTTTCACTTCGGGGTTAATACGTAACAGTATAAAACATCTCGGCGACACAAAATAGAACTTTGAAGATCGTTAAAAAATAACCAACAAATAAGTTAAAAATAACGTATGTTATAAGTACCTAGGTCAATACTGCATTGGAATCGCTTTTCATCGAGGATTTTATGACACATAATGCGGTGGACTAAAGCGATTTCGAGTAATAAAATATACGTAGAAAGGGATCGTATTAAAAAAGGCCTTTGTTTTTTCTCAAACTTGGGTGATGGATATGCCATTTATAATATTTAAAACAACCGGATTTTTTATTCGCAGCAGCAAGACAAAAAAAGACCGGACGTGGAGAGAGGTCCGAGTTATCTGCACCTGAAACAATATTGATATCAACCATAAGTGATATCGTAAAATAAGCGGACATCGCTCAAGTCTCGCGATTAGAAGTATAGAAAATTTGCAACACGTGCTGTATTTTAAAAAAAGCTTTCACGTTTCTTATAGCTTCGAGATAGATCGATCAACTTTTTGGTAAGAGTTTGATTTTACGATACCTAATTTTCCAGCCTAGACTCTATGCGAGCTTCGCCGATGAATGGTAAATATACACGAGATTGAAAATAAATTTTAAAAAATCCACCATTTTTCTCTTTTCTTTAGTAAGTCGTATACTGCAATCGCTGATTGGAAATATAAGTGCTAGTCCATCCTCGCACATGACCGATCGGTTATTCAGACTATTCCAAGGCTTAATTAAGTTTTTATTTAGTTTCTTATTCCAATAATTCTTTTTGACGCTACAGTCCAGGGTAGGACATGGACTGCTTCAATGAGTCTCCTCCATCCTGCTTTATCTTCCGCATTTGATCTCTAGTTAACATCTAGCGTTTGCAAGTTTTCTTGTATATCATCAAGTCAACAATCCCGTACTCGGTGTTATAAAATAGTACCTACATAAAATGTTTTACCACGTTTACAAGTGCATGGATTTACTGCTGACAGTACTTATTATCGCGGTAATAACAATAAAATGCACGTATTGTCATGCAAGTTGCAAGATTGGACGTGTGAATCAAAAAAGTTCGGAAGCTTCTGAATTTTCATGCGACAATTGAGATTTTTTCGATCTGCGCCTGCGCAGTAGAACGATAGTGGCAAACCTACTGGCAAAAAAACGGACTACCTACACCATTCATTTTGAAGTTAACCGATTTTTACGACCTGTCAAATAGTATCTACCTCCCATAAAATGACAAAATCGCGTCTTGCTTACTCTTGGAGGATGAAATTGGAGAGACAGTCAGCACTTTTACATGTAAACAGATACACACTATAGTATATATAACAAATGACAAATACACACAATTGCTACCAGTAAATCCATGCACGTGTACAGGCGCTATTACATTACAATACAAAATTAGTCATCGCCCACAATATTTGCAATTGCAATTAAATAATAATAATAATAAAGGTAACCCACAATATCTGACCTGCCAACACATTAAATATGAATAAAATCATGAGACCCTTACATAGTAAGCTATTAACTAGTGCTTTAACCGCTTAAACTATTCTTAATTTTGTAGCACAATAGTATTGTTGGTGGGTCAGATTTAGGGTTATTTTATGAAATTAGATTATAATAAACAAACAAAAAAATCAGCACCACGTGACCCCCTAACGTAATAAGTTTTTAAGCGCCGGGTTAGGTGTTTATTAAAGCCATTAAAACTTGTTGGTACTAAACTAACATAAACGCATGACGCCCCGCTTAGTCCACTATGTTAGATAACGGGTTTTGTGAAATAGTTAGTATTGTGATACTAACATGACAATTCGTAAATACCTATAAATGTTGATCTAACAAGAACAGCCAGTGAGTGGCGATGAGTAGAGTTAACCTGTTAAGATTCGACATAAATAATGCACAATAAACTTTGTCATACTTATTTATTTCGTTGAACTAAGAATGCAATTTACAGGTGATGCTGATTAGTTCTAAAATTCAATTAAACCCTGCCTAATCCAAATCATGATAGTTTAGGTACGCTACGCTTCGTTATCGTTGAATGAAGAATACATAATATTACAGATGGTGTTAATATATATAAAATATTCTTCTATCTATAAAATATCTGAAGTTATACCATTAAACCATACATACAATGACTATTATCAACAATGGCTTGTATTAGGCAGGATCTTAACAGCCTACCTATTTGGCTCTCGTGGTGCAGTGCGTAAAGCACCCAAGAGTTCTGAGTTCGATTCCCGGTGAGGACACTACATTCATGTGTTTTTCTCAAAGCCTGGATATTTTTGATTGTTCAAAACCTTGTACAAAAAAAACAAGGACATGGTTATTAATAATTTATTATTCTAAAAAAACAGCCTACCTCCACCCTTCGTCACTGAAAACAAAGGCATTATTTTCATTAATAATAAATAGATATACTTATAAAACTTCTAAATGTGCATATTGGGAAAATATTAGAAAAAATCTCTCTTTTTCATGTTTTTACCGAGGCTGACTGCGACTCGCTGTCATATCGCCTCTTCTCTTCTAAAAGCGGATCCGTCGATCAGGTCCTCACTCCTATTCTGTTAAATAACTACAATTTTGCCTAGCTCTTCCGTCTTACCCACCACCAGGACACCCTTCAATTCGTCGACATTCTCATAGATATCCGAGAAAAATCTTAAACCCAGATACCTACAACAAGCTACCGCATCGCAAGATTTTTGCAAGGCCCCTGAATCTAAAAAAAAAGCTTAAAAAAGCTGTCGAAATTGAGTATGGACGGGAAAAATATATTTTATAAACACAGCGGGGGCCCTTGTATTGTTTTTTTTTGTATATATGCCCAATATTTCCAGTTACACCGCTGCCTCAACCTGACTAGGATCCGAACACACGAATTTTGTTTTCCGGGTGAGTGAATTATCCACTAACCGAGTCGATTGAGAATTGCGTTTGACTGATGTACAATAGCTATCTCAAAATTGCATCTATTATAGATCTCCCCATTCCAGCCGTTCTTTACAAACGTGCAATGAATATGATTACTACACTATTTACCTTTTTCCATTTCTTAATTGAATCTTTTTCAACGTTATTATTACATAGTAAACGATTGTCTATCTAGCAAAGCGGACTGGCCCGGCATCTCGTTTAGTATTATGAAACAGTGTCAAGCAGTAAACTTCAGCAAAATCACTTACTGAAGAGAAATTGCGAAACTTTCCCAGTCAATTAAGATTTTTATTAAAGGCGATGGGGTCAATTACCACCCGGTATAAAACGTTTCCCTCGCCCGAGTGTTGTGATAATAATATTTCAAATTTTACCCTAACATAATAAATGTGGTAAACAAAGTTTAATAATAACATGTTACCATTGACTACTACAAAAAACACACACTTACATAGCAGAATAGGTTAAAAATAACGGTAACGCGAATTAACACATAACTGATTACTAATATAGAAATGCGAAACTTAGTTGCAATCAAACAAGACTGCGAAGCCAGATTTGATGTATCACTTAATGACGGTCAGGCCATAAAATGTAAGAAATACAAAGTCTTCTGAATATCCTCAAATAATACCAATACATTGCTACAGGCATTAATATTGAAAATAACATTCTTTCACACGTGTTTAAGTTTGTTCCATATTTGGACTAACATTTGAGAAATTGTACCTGCAAACAACCACATTGAGAAGGTAAACGACGTCCCTTATGTTTTTGTTCTTTGCAAATTTACGTTACGTAGCATTTTTACAATAAAGAATAATAATTTTTCGAACCACGTCTTTTCAAATCATCATCAACATCCGGGGTCGATCCACTGCTGGTTGAAAACCTCCCCTAGCTCTCTCTACTCTTCTCGGTCCCTAGGTCTTTGCTGCCACGTACAGCCATCGAACTTTATGAGCTCGTCTGTCCGAAGGGTTTTAGGGCGTCCCTGTGGGTGTTTAGTGCCTTTCGGGTACCACATAAAAGCACTTCGTTACCTTACTTTGAAAAGGTTCTAATCGCACTTGACCATGTTTTGAGCTAAGAGCATTTGAAATTTGGAATAGTCATATTTTCAATATAAATAATTACAAGGTATATAAAACGTTTTTAAATTTTCTGTTGAATCATAAACTTGACTTGACTGGCTTAACTCATCACGATCAAAAAAAATTGTACTTGATTGAAATAATACTGAAATGTCATATTGATTTCCATAGTAACGCACGTATATATTAATATTAATAATTTAGTTCCAAGGACTCACTTAGCATCCAATAATATAGGATTTCTTCCGAAATAACTTTTCATCCAAAACAGAATTAACTGAAAATGAAATCAATTCTATTTAAAGATGGCTAAAAGTATTTAAAAAATGCACAGGCATCGTGTTCTGATATATTCTAAAAGATTCAAATGTCTAGCTAGTTAAAAATCGATTGCAAGATTTGTAGCGGACAAACAACCACCGAACAAATAAGAATACGAGCTAAGAAAAACGTTGTAAAAGACATGTAGATGGAACTCCTGCATACTGCTAATTCCCATTTGACAATAGATGACTCTGAAATGAACGTATATGATAGAATATGGCTAATTTGTGAATACAATACAGTGTCACAAAATGTTCGCAAACTGGAAAAAAATCTGATGATTCCATATATACGTCAATACGTTAATGATTATGAAACAAGTATTGTGTCAATTCATTTAATCATTGATTAGGTGATTTTGGTAGTTGTTTTGGCTAATAACCCATGTAAGTATAAAAGTGCGGCCACACCGAAAACAAGTCGCGCGACAACTCGTTAAATTTTACGATAAGCATGATAATTATCGTAAAATTTCTTAAGCAATTATGATAATTATCGTAAAATTTAACAAATTGTCGCGCGACTTGTTGCCGGTGTGGACCAGGCATAATATATACGAACATTTTTTGGGTTTTGATAAAGTAGACGTAAATCGCCTAATTTTATGAGAGATTTTTCATAAAATAAATGCGAAAGTATCCTTAAGAACAACGTACAATAGTACGGACTACGGACGTATTGAATATTTTGCACCTAGAGGATCTACACCCCAGGGCCTATGCTTTTTTATTAAAAAAAATGTTTTTAATGTAGGTTTGTGTAACACCTGTAAAATTTTACTAATGCCACAAACATACTTAAATTTATTTACATAAAATGAGGTTTTATTCCATAGCTATTTTGGTTGAAGCACTTTTATTGAAGCCAAAACTATTGGTAAAAAAAACCATAGAAAATCAGCTGTGAAATATGTTATATAAATTTCTAAATAAAAATGCTACATGAAATGTGAAAAAAAAATTATTGAGTAAAAACTTAATAAAAAATGCTATAGCCGTTTCAAAAAATCGTAAAATCAGTATTTCATGATTAAATTTTGAAACGGTGGTGCAGAATAATCCACGTTATGAAGGAACAAAATTAAAATTTAATACGATGTTCGTAGCATAAAGCATATTGGAAACTAAAACGATCCCCAAGTTATAGATTCATTATAATAATAAATTTAATATTACTTTACAAATGTAAGCTCCAGCGGTGAAAATTCCTAGTTATATTGGAAAATTGTAATCACTATACGATTAAAGTGTAAAAATATTTCATAGACATGATTGGAAGCAAAAAGTATCTGTAACACTTTTATAGAAGCAATTAATAAGCAATAGAGAATTTCAAAAAACAAACATTATATTGAGACTAAAGCCACAAAATAAAATGTTTCTAATTAAGAGAAAATTCAACAATAGGCTCGACTACTAACTAACTCATAATGAGTACAAAAAAAATATACTATGTAGGTAGGTACGTACATAATATATCGGATATCTTATAAGTGCAATAATTATATATACTAAATAGAAAGCCCATCCACGAAAGAATATAAAAATCCTTGTTGACTATATGCTGACACCTTGATTTAGGAACGTATCCCATGTAAAATTATAGACAAAAGATTAAGTCCCCCCCCCCCTATGGCTCGCAATCTCATCATGATGTTTTAACACTTCTAAAGAAAATAACTTGCGTGGTTAAAAGTATTACTCCGACAATTAATGAAGTACCTCATCAAAAAGGCCAGAATGGCTTCAAAATCGAACTACCATAATATTACATAATATTCACGTACAATTTTCATAATAACTATCGATGACAGCGACGCTATTTTCATGTTTCATATGGGGGTTTGCATTTTTTGCGTTTAATGGATTCGCCCTCATATCAACTAAAACTGCGATCAAAGTCTTGGTTTATTGCGACTGGCTATTTGCAGATTAGAGCACAATCGAAACTAATATACGATTCATATAAGAATGAAAGAATAATCTCCCAATTCAGTGAAGTGACGATTTTACTTGTGCGATGATCGCAACCAAATTGAATGCGTACATTCAAATGGCAGATTTTATATGTGCGATGATCGCATATCAGTTACCTACCTATATACTTTTATCAATATAATTGAAGACACAAGTGGATGAAGGTGTTATGTACCCATCTTTCATATGGATGTATCAAACATCTTTAAATAATCATTGGTCTGACATTACGGCAAGGGATGAAGAGACTATGTTACTTTATTTTTTTTAGTTTTATTTTGTTATTTTCTCTAGTGGATGTAGGTGTCATGTCATGTACACGTTTTTATAAATAAATTAGACATTTGAAGATTTTAACAAACTATTTCTGACGTTAGTAAAATTGTGTGATGCTTAGTTACCACTTGAATACATCACTAGTTAAATTATCCTCAACTGAAAAAAAATACATCAAAAAACTTTGACCTCAATTTACTCAAAACTTTTGTAACAATACTCCTTCATCCACTTGTGTCTTCAATTGTTTAACTGGTCGTCGAATCGTTTTGATTTTGTGACAATTATTTTTTTATTATTAAGTATTGTTATACATTTTATTTTAATTCAACAATTGGAATGAAAGAATCCCAAACAAAAAACGATTAGAACAAAAACGGCAGTTTCCCTTCTCATAAAATATTTGAAAATTAATTAAAATGTCTTATTTCTGTCTTAGGTAGATATATTTTCTGAAATAAGCTATTATATAATATTAATATAATGGTAACTACTTTGTTTAAAAGATATACCTACCTACCGATTAGAAGGAAATTAAAAAGATTGCCGTTTAGTTTTCAGAGCCTTCAAAATTCAAATGCAGTGCGTGATCGCATCAGTAAAAACTCCACGTTATATCAAATGAGACCATTTAGAATAATAGAAAAACCCAATAACCTAAGTCAATTTATTAGTTACGATACGAATTATTGTACAAAATTCATTAATTAAACGCAATGAAACGTGAGAGAGAAATTCAATGAGTTTGTGGTTTGAGGGCATCTATTAATAGTACATATATTATGATTTGGGTCACAAGAATGGTATACAAACACGTCTTGATATCGCTAATAATAATTAATATTGTTATTATCATGTATATAACAACGTATCTTAGATTAATGTTTTATAGATATACCATGCCAAATGATGCTTGTCAAAACATTAGTGTTCTTAATATTTTTGTACTTACTGTGTTGACCCGTGGTCCCTGAGGAAAGACAACGCAAGGAAATTGATTATTTTTTAATGTGGTAGTATACGGTAGGACGCTGAACACTTTGAATTCCTTGGTCACCGCGCAGAACGAACCAATCGATCATCCACGGACTCGAAATTAAGGAAATGTGTATGACGCATTCCACTATTTTTCGGGTATGTTTCTTATCATGGACCGGAGAATATAGAGACTGGTGGATTAGAGCAACTTTTAGACGAAGCAAAGGAAGAACATTCGCGTGATGTAACGATGATTTTCCCCAGGGGCAACCTTCAATTTCTATTTTCGATAGGGGCAGAGTAATGGCTGCTCCTTCGTCACGAAATCTGGATCGCGCAAAAAGGGGCTACAATCCGAAATGGCTACGATATCCTCAACCACAGTGGAACGCGAAGAATTAGAGTAGTTAATACATTTTTTAAATAATAAATTTAACACAAACTTAATGTTAGGTTTAGTCTCTAGTCCAGGAATGGCGAACTCTTTTCTACATGTGTGTTAAATTTTATCCAAAAAAAAATAGACTTAAAGTCACGTGTCAGAAAATTAAAAAAAAACGTTTTGAATGAATGAATTCAGATTTATTTTTCAATCTACACCACAATTGTTAGACTTTTCGAAGATAATTGAGAAAATCCTATTCATTACGAAGCGATATTTAACTTTTGGTTTAAAATAAATCATCTGTGAAAATAGTTATTTTTAACTGCATGTTACGCAATGTTGGTAAAAACCCGGTTTGCTAATTTACCACGTTTTTATTAGCTCGTATTCTTGTTTGTCCAAATCTTGCAATCGATTTCTAACTAACTTCGACTTAGACATTTAAAACTTTTAGAATATATCAGAACACGATGACAATGCATTCTTTTAATACTTTTAGCCATCTTTAAACAGAATTGAATTAATTTTCAGTTAATTCTGTTTTGTATGGAAAATTATTTCGGAAAAAATCGTAAAAAGTAAAACACTATTATTGGTTGCTGAGGGGGTCCTAGCAACTAAATTATTAATATATACGTGCGTTAGTATGTAAATCAATATGAAATGTCAAAATGACATTTCAGTATTCTATATTTATTCAGTATTTCTATCAAGTACAAAAAAAAGTATTTTTAATACATAGAATTGTCAAGTTTATATGATTCAATAGTAAATTTAAAAACGGCGTATGTAAAAAGTTCTTTTTATCTTGTAATTATTTTAAATAGAATTTTAAAAATATATAGCATATAGAAGTTATATTTATATTTTGCAAAAATACTTTTTATAAACACAAGATAATATTATTTAAATTATCGCCATATCTGTTCGGTCGCCGATAAAACAAGCTAATATCGACAAATATATCGACGAATATTAAATTAACAGATTTCCAAGATTTACTCGCGGATCATAAGTTGCCATCCCTGCTTTAGGCTAGTGTTTTTATATTCTACGGAGTGAGAGCCTCGACATCAAGTAGGTACTATATAATGAAAGATTTTATAAATACAAACAGCATTATTAATTTAAATCGAAAATAAATAAATGTTTTTGACAAATTTTAAAGCAATAATTGAATGTGTCATAAAGGAAAAATTGATAAATCTTACAAATAATATTGAGATCAAATTGCTAAAAAAATATTTAACCGTAACAAAAAAAAAACAATCTTTTAAACCTCAAAAATTTAATGAAAGCCTAAACCATTTTACGGTAAAGAAATTTAAATTAAAATATTCCGTAGGTACTTGTGAATCTTTCTGATTGTTTTAAGAATTTCAATTCCACGAATAAAAACCGCGTCTTTAAAGCATAGTCGACAATCACTACACAGCTATGATTGCCTTTTAAATATTTATGAAATCGTAAAATTTTTAAATATTCATTAAATACAATTGCTTTGTTAAATTTCCGCGTCTTTTTCAAGTTAACGTCCACTAAAATAATACCGAATATTTCTGTCTACATGCTTCGCTTCTCTAAACGTGGGATAATCAGCTCATGAAAGGACACAGTTACACAAGTAAGTTTATTTTAAGTAGACAATTATTTAAAATATAACAATGACTATGTGGAGAATGCCGTATCTGGCTATTAGAAAAAGCGCTAGATTCCAATTATTATACCTTAAACTTAAAAGGACGTTTGTCGGATGCCCACATTTCTGTCAACGAAAAGTCTAACATTGAGTCACATGAAGCAAATAATTTTTGATTTGACATTTTTTATATACTTATACATAATATGTATATATTATATAATCCAAGATACGGACATTTCACGAACTAAGAAGAAAATATTTAGGAAGTTACTGGATGAGTTTTATGGTCTCTGCAACGGACATTCGACCTGACAGCAACACAACATTGTAGCTGTCGTATTTAAAAAAAATCTAGCAAGAGTTTTATATTACATATGTATATTTAATTAGAAATATACTAATACTAATGAATGCACAGTGTTTGAATTGTCACTGCTATTAATGTTATTATGATATTTTCGTGCTCTACGATTTCACATGACAAAGGGAATTCCAAAAAAACACGCTCTGTGCGTTAGCAGCAACTTTTTCACCATCCCCCAAGCAATATTCCTGCTGACTTACTCTCTACTTTGTTACAAGTGCGAAAGACTACTCATACCCATCCAATGAACAATGTTTTGTCCACTCTGTGCGTAAGTGGTTTGCGGACGCTAATTTAATCACCAGTCCTAATATACAAAGTAGACACATTGCAGTCGTGCTGAGTTTGTATGTGCGACCCACCTTAAAACTGTCCACTCATTTAAGGGACAATTTTTTTAATTAATTATAGATATAAAATCAATTTCAGATTTAAATGTGATTAATTATTTATCTTTATTATTTTAGATGGTTTACCTATTTTATCCCGTAGGCATTTTCTATTGAGTGTATTTTAGATGCGTAAAATAATTTGATTATTTTCGCAACATTTTCAAAAATTCATGAATATTAGGGTAACCAATATTGATGAAGTTACTGAGAAGGTGGTAACCGCGGCGTTGTAATTTATTAATAATTGGGGCAAAATTGAAATCGGGTAGGCCATAAATTCATATCTTTGAAACCCCTGAATAGCGGGGATCGCAAATTAATCAGGGGCGTAAAAACATTTATCAAAAAGCCCGAGTGAGCGTTACATAATTTAATATCTCTTACTGTCTAGTTGTGAATGAATTGATATTTTTACCTTGGCTCGATTCAGCTCTGCGAGATCTTCGTGCGATACCTTTTGGAAAAAAACTCTAGATTCCGAAAGATATCGCGGATTCTTGAATTTTTTCGAAATTAAATTTAGGCATCCAGGTTTTTTTAAAACTGATGTCATCCAGAGGTGTGCACTGAAAAAAAAGAAAAATACAATATTATTACGTTTTCTTTTTTTCTAAGCATAAAATTTTATAATATTCATATTGTAAAATAAGTTTATAATGTCGTGTTTAGTGAATTCCCCACCAAATAAACGTTGAATATCTTTAAAATGTACCTCTCTTGGACTCTTGGTAGAATGCTATCATTATAAGTAGGGATTGCAATACCGAATGAAAATATCAATACCGGTTTTTCGGTATTTATTATTGAATGCCGGTTTTAATATCGGCATTCGGTACAATATATAAAAAAGCAGAATTATTTATCAGTACATATATAAAACATTATTGTAGGTGTAGCAAAACCTACAATCCTACATTTATTAAGTTGACATTTAAAAATATGTATTGATCATAATATTGTAGAGCTGGTGATTTTTACAAATAATTTGAATATATTGGTAATTTTAACTAAAGACCTCCAAAAGGCTAGTTTATCAAGACTAGTGCAAATAAGTCTGGCTGCAGGAAAAGCTTCTTAAATTCAACGATTGTACAATATGATTGAACATTTTGTAACGGATGTTTTCTATTTCGAAATAATATTACGTTAATTCATCGTAACAATTTTATAAATATATATTTGATGTATATTGTTATTTTATCTGGATTCAGTCAATATATTTGCATTTTAGCAACACATAACTTATATACCACTCAATTTTATAGGCAAAACAGTACAAAGTAATGGAAAAATAATATTAAATTCATTTTCAAAAACGTTAACAAGTGTGCTTTCATAATACCGAAAATTCCGGTATTTTTGATTTTTAAAACCGGTATTTCGGTATTGATAAATACTGAATACCGGTTTTGAAATACCGGTATTGCAATCCCTAATTATAAGTGTGTATTACGCTTCGCTATGATAAACGGTGCTGTTATTATAGATGTAATATACTTACAAACATAATAATAAGTATATCGATCAAATAATCAGTTCGATCAATAAATTACTTGATGAACGCATGTAGAAAAATTTCAGACTCTAACACGAGACACCGGTGTCCTGACACCTGTGTCGAGAGGCTGCATTTAAACATAAATTAATGGACGCGTTCAGATGTAGACACACGAGTGTCGCGTTCATTTATATCTAAATGCGACATCTCGACACACCGGTGGCTGGACACAGGTGTCCCGTGTGAAACGGGCCTTACTTTGTCATCAAGCCGTCATAATATAAATGGTCGTAATTCTAATACTTGCGACGTTAAAACAAAAAATACTGGAACCTTTACTAATTATATTTGAATTATGTAATATAACTTTTGTACTTTTACATTTGAATAGTTTTTTTACATCCCGACTTTCTCCTGTTACTATGCACATTCACCAATGGCAAAAGCACAACTAAAACAGAACTGTTTAAATTCAAATTGCATCAAGTCCGTTCGGTCATTGGTGTTATGCTACAAATACATTATCATCGCGTTATGTCCTATTACAGGGACCTATTTAGTCTATGGTTTCGTCATTCCGCAGAATATTTTAAATGATCACCATCTCTATAAATGCAATGATAGAGAGTGTCAACTTTAATGTATTAGTATTTTGAATTATTATTTATTATTCATGATAATTTATTAAACATATTAATTTCAATTAATTGTAACAGTTTCTACGTGTGCGTACGTTAAAATAACTTTCGATATTGCATCCATAGATAATATTTTGAACAGAAACTAACCAGGCGACCATAGATAATAGACGTCAACAGCAGACATAGATAACAATTTAATGGAAAATCCACAGACAAACCCACTGAAAACAAAGAACGACGTGAGTCGAAAATGAGTAGCCCTGCAGATAATAAAAAACAACGTTCACTGACTAGTGCGGTTCATGATATAGTACGATACGCGTGAAGTGACCTCATTGTTGTTCTGGCGATTTCGGCAGATTTTGCTAACTGACAATGTTCGTTAATAAAAAGTCCAAAATGTGCTATGGGAGCATTAGTCTGATAAAATATAAAATTTTAAAACATTATACTTTTTTCCCGTAACGGCAGCATACTGTGGCAGCACGTGATGATGTATTCGAAGCATTAGGTAATAACTGCTATAGACATAACCTAAATCAGTATACCTACCAACTAAATAATAAAATGTTATAATTGGGTAAACAACTTTCAATTGTTTCTTTATGATCTATTCTGAACCACAGATCAGATCATAACATTAATAGACCAAAAATATATAATACATATGCAAGTAATTTGAAAAGATATTGGAATATAATATTTTACTCTACGCAATGGTAAATAATAAGTGGAACTTTTTTGTCACGAAAATGCATAGCGTCAGGTAAAAATTTAATGAAAGAAGTTCAACGTGTGCTGAATAGACAATATTTTAGGGTCATAGAGACACAGGAGGGAGTTTGACGTTTTCATTTTCGATCTCACGTATATTATAAGAAGGAACAAGGGCCGTTCGAAAGTCGTTAAAAAATGCAAATCCTCTTCCCGTCCGCGCCATTTTTCGAATAATATATGAATTTAAAAAGGAGTTTTTACATGTTTTCAGCGACGATGGAAAATAACATGCCAACATGTCTAAACATTATGTTATTGATCACTTTAATGGTACCATTGGTTGATTCTTTGTTGAAAGACATTAAACATTAACGTTAAGGCTATACTTCAGCTGGGGCACGGTCTAAAACGATCGTGACTACGCGACGCGAAGATTGTGCAAACGACGCCTGCAGAACAAAACATAATTTGTCATAAAAATTCAACATGCATCCATTTAATGTTCTGTTTATTGTTCTATTAATAACAATAATAATATATTCATTGACATGTTTTCTTTTTCAAATAACTGGGTTATGTTTTTTAGTCATCTTTAGACGATTTAAGAATTAATACCCCCGTCGCCATCACGAAACAAATTGACGTGTTCACAACTCGACTTTCGCTCTCCGATTGCCAGCGAGTCCAAAATTTCGTCGCACCTATAGTTGAAAATTATTTGCCGTTTCACTGAAGTATGCTCTTAATAAGAGTGTCTTAATATCATTAATTTTGATTAATTGATTTAGTTGTAATATTATATAGATATCATCATCAGTCCACTGCTGAACGAAGGCTTCCCTTAGCTCCCTCCACTATTCTCAGTCCCTAGTTCTTCGCTGCCACGTCCATCTACCGAATTTTATGAGTTCGTCTATCCTGCGGGCTTTAGCGTCCTAGTAGGTACATTTGTTGCCCATTTGATACCACTTTATAACATCATTTGTCCCGACGTTGGCCACACATCGAGCGACAATCCAGGACACTGCCGTTTCAAGCGGATGAAATTGTATATAATATGTATGATGACTACATTTGAAATACAATAAGATAATAATTGTAATGCGTTACATAATGCTCAAATATCACATAATAACCCAAATTTATAGGGTAGCAAACATGAGTACACGATGTGATAGATATCACAAAACTAATGAACTCTCAATGGTTGGAATATATTAATTTTGATAACCACTGATGGACAAATGAAATGGGGTACTAAACGGCCATGTGGTCACCATGAAACACGTTGGACTGCCAAACTGTTTAAGGTCGGTCCAAATAGTGAATTATTGAAACCTTTCATCCACCAAGTCAAACCAGTGAGAGCTGGAAAATTATATTTTCCTCGGACTCTTAAACACTTGTGAGAAAATTGACTTTACGAGAGAACGCTTGACAAAAAAAACCGCTCGCGAACTTATCCCAAGACCTGTCGAACTTTGTATGTAATAAATAGATAAAGTGATGAAAAATACGGAAAGAAATAATGTTTCTTCAGCTCGAATACATAAAGCAGCGTGGTGCTTGAAAATGGCCGACAGCCAATGGAACATTAATTTGATTTATTCCGCTGCAAGTTAACAAAAGTTTTGCGTTGCCAATGAAATATATTCGCGAAACTTTCGCATAGGCATGCGGTATCGCAAGTTAAGTATCGACATACGTATAGAAAGAAGAAAAAACACATGTACATTCTGGGAAAGGGGGTGAACTGTGATAGCTTTAAGATGTAAACATGATTAAAAAAAAATGCTACACATGTTCACTAGGGAAAACTTCCGAGGAAAAGCGCAGCGGTTGGGAACAGGGAAGGTGTTGGTAACAAACTGAAATACGTTTGTAGAAATCAATAAAATTATGCCTAGTCAGCATGAATTTCGATAACGTAAAATCAACAAGACGTCATTTAACTATCAATTGCTTCATCTAGATCAGCGTTTTTATTACAGGCAATGACGTAGCAATCTCATGCTTTCTCATCAAAAACCTCATAGTCGTAACTGCGATCAGCTGGTTTCTCAATGATAACCTAGTTCAACAATGACTAGTATGATTTATTAACCTAACTAAACAGTGACTCTTGTATATTTTATTAATTTATATAATAATATAATAAATATAAATAGCGAAGGACGATTAATAGGAAAACACAGTCACCTGTTCACAGTCACTCGACACTAGACATTCGTCTCCCGGCCACAGATTCCCAAGCTCGTCCCGATCATCATTACTACCGGATTACGGCTCGGTCTGAGTACCTAGCTCATCGCGATACTTTGTACCGTTATCTTACTCTGACCATTGTAATTCTCTCAAGACAATACACATCTACATCCATCTATACTGCTGCTGCCTTTATCATCTCATCACCTCCACCTCATCGATCCCAAACATTTTTGGACACAAATGAAGGTTTTCATTGTCTCTCGTCGCAAGTCTTCTCGGAAATACTCGTTGAGCCGGTGGGTCTCTAGACGATTTAGGTCTCTAGACGATTCTGCCATACTTTTGAAATGTTGCCAGACAGCATGGACAACATTTCAAAATGTAATCGTTGGAAGGTAGAGGTACGTCATGCGACGAGAAGACAGGCTCCAGCCAAGTAGGTACATGTATAAAGGTTTTGATTACATAAGCTTAGAACCTGGATATAGGTGGCAAATTATGGGATAAATTGAAAACCGAGAGCAGTACTTACGACAGAAGAGATTAAAAAGAAAGTTGCTTTCGCATCTGCAGTACATAATTTAAGGGATTTAACGATAAAGATACGTGTGCACGTGGCAACGCGACAGATCACTGGATTGAGAATTGCAGTTGATGATAGGTATTGGTGACGGTTAAAGGTATCACGTATCAATACTTTTTTCTGGTCTTAAAATATATCCTTCGAATCGAATAATACGAAAGTATTGATACTCTTTTATTGAGAAAAAAATACCAGTAAGTCAACAAGAGCATCAATATTCCCTCGCCATCCCTTGTAAAGTTGTAATTTCGAAAATGACGCAACAAAATGTGTGGCATTTTTTTTATTCGCAATCTGATTAAAACAAGGGGAAATACTTAAATGGGATTTTTTGTTATATTTTATTAATGGTCTGTCCGCGGCCTGTGGAAAAGTGCGGCTAAATTATGATAAAGCACCATTTAATGAGGTTTATTTTGGCGATGTAAAAAAGTTCGGCTTCCATAATTGTAATGTTTTGTTTTATTGGAGACATTAAAATGTTGCTATACAGAAATATAACATAGCAAAAACACCAAATTAAACTAGTATTACTCTGTAGAAAGTTAAAATAACTTTTGTGTGATTAAAATAATATTTACTTCATATTTTGTAATATTATAATTAATGTATTTTCGACATAAATACCTCATATGACTGCCATATTGTATATTTTATTGAACTCAGAAATAATGGGAAATAAAATACCAAACGTGTAAGGCGATAGCAGGTAACCGACTCGAGTAAGGAAGAATCCGGGTTAAACTTACACACGTGTCAAGAATACGTTTTACGTCGAATACTGAAAACTGCTCTCGGTTTATGCATTTACGCTCGTTTAATGTTGGTGTATTACACACACTATTGCACGTGGATAATGCGTGCTTCATTTTCGTAGGACACTCGCACATTCAAAAACCCTGCATCAACATGCGGCGTATGGAATATAGCCTATCGGTATTTTATTTATTATCTGTTCTGTGATATATTTGAACAGGTTATTATTATTTATGTAATAATGCATAATAAAATAAAACTGTTTACGAAAAGCATTGTTAATGAGTATGCTGACATATACGAGTAGTTACAATGACAAAAAGTTTTAAATAACTAAACGTTGTTTCAAAAGCATTACAAAAGTATAATTTGATTTGGCAAATCAGTCTGAAGAAATCGATGATTAATCAGACCACTATAATATATGGATTCTTGACCGACTAAATCCAGTCCTACAATTAGTTAGTTTGCACCTAGATCCTACGTGCAGATTAACTGGTCATCATGGATCATGATTTGTGGTATTTTTGGAGAAATCAATCGACTTAACACCTGGCTATCCACTAGTCACTAATTGATCTGTGATTTACAATTATTTTTAAACCGAGATACGTATTTTATTGCGATACTTTTTTTCGAGTGCAAGCATGGAGTTATTAAAGTCAAGTTTTGTTTATATTTTACTATTACAACTCGAATCTTACGCGTAAAAAACAATCGATACAGATTTGACGTCACGCCTACGCGTCTTTGCTACAGCTAAAATAATGTAACTGACGAATATTGCAGACTTAACTTTGGCGAATTTTTAATTATTGTAAGTAGTCTCGAAGTGAATCAAAAAAACTAAATAACCAGTTAAATATTATAAAGACATGACAGATATAAAAAAAGACTATTCTCGCTTTATTTTTTTTATATTTCGTTTGATATGGCTTATAAAAAACTTTTGAAGATCGAAAATCATATTATATTGTTTTATTATAAACTATTTTCATAAAAATAGTGCCTCGAAACCTTACGATTTTTGTACTGAAGTTTCCTCTTGAACGCAGTATATTAAATAGCTTTTTATTAATTTATTTATTGACAATGTACCTGTATGTACTTTCAATGGAGAAATTCAAATCATATTCTAAAATAAAACGAACCAAACTCATAACATTTATGAATTCATATATGGGCATTTTCGCCAAAGTTTGTACATGTTTGAAATTTGGGTAATATTATTTTTTCACTCAAATTAACCATTTTTATATAGCTAGCAGATTCCTTGTTCTATTGCTGAATTGGTGATAGCAATTTTTCAGCAAAATATTGATTAATACAATATTTATATCATTTTTATTATGAAATTGGGCATAATAAGTTTCCGTTC
The DNA here is from genome assembly GCF_057557595.1 of Rhyacophila brunnea. Classification (NCBI taxonomy): domain Eukaryota; kingdom Metazoa; phylum Arthropoda; class Insecta; order Trichoptera; family Rhyacophilidae; genus Rhyacophila; species Rhyacophila brunnea. The sequence continues at coordinate 30,993,965 of NW_028233350.1, forward strand.
CGTGACTACGAAACTTAGCTTTTAAAACATGAATGAAACACTTTTTATCACTTAAAAGAGCTCTATTAGATTAAAAAAACCATACACTTCAAAATAAAACTACAAATAGTCAAAAAATATTATTGAATTTTAATTCTTGGGCACATTTCGTTCCCCTCCGTTACCCTATGTCTATAATGGCAGAGCATTTTTCCTTTAGTATTTGAAAAAACCAATCAATGTTCGTTCTGCTATTTTTTTAAAGACAATAATCACTTTTACTAAATTTTATTGGAAAAATAAATAAGTTTCGTTATTTAATAATCAAATGAAAAATAGTTAACGTTCAACTTTTTTGGGGACATTTTCGGAATGGAACGAAATGGTAACGGAGTGTAATTTGTAAAGCTTAAGTTACATGTTAACATAAAAACAAATTTTTGTTTTATGAAATTTATTTGAATTTTTTGATAGACAGATAAATATTCAACGTGCGTCAAAATAACAAAACAAATCAAACTTAATCACTAAAATAGACATATTTTATAATAAATTTCACAATACTTGTAAAATAAGGTAGGTAATAATTTTGACACACTATACATTACCATAACTTTATTTGGCATTTATATTATTTGTAACTCAGATAAAAAATATTTTTAAGCAAATTAACAATATATGAAAAAAAAAATCAGCAAGGGATTCAGACGCGAGTTCCTAGCGCGGCACGGAGTATATAACTTTTACGAAAATAATTATAGTCAAACTCGGTTATTACGATCTCGGACATAGCGAGATCTCGGATGTAATAACGAAACATTTGTTGACAATTGGTTTATGATTTTCGCCATACATTTAATTTTTTCACTGTTATAACGAGCAACTTATCGGATATACCGAGCTAAAATACTGTTAATGTGTCGACCGTTTTAAAACATTTCGACCCTAAGCAATAAAATCCGATTGGACAGGATGCCGCCGGGGTCGGATTACGTTTATTACACTAGTAAAGTGTCTAAGTACCTACCTTATTGGTGTTTCACCGACAATAATAAAAAAGTATCCACGCATATGGTTGAAAAATCCAAGGTTTGTGAAGTCCGTAGGTACCTACCAGCGTTAATTACAATAAACAACTTCTTTTGTAGTTTATGAATGCCATGCTCGTTTCGGGGATTTTTACGATGGTTTCCAAATTTTTTATTTTCGACTTTTTGTGTAATGTGACATGCTCATTTAAAAATACCTATTCTCTGATATAACGAGTAACGCTTATAACAAGCAAATTCAGTCGGTCCCATCTTCCTCGTAATAACCAAGTTCGACTGTATGTTGCCTTGAAATTTACTTGTATTCATCAACATAAAATGTAGCTATACAGGTTGATTGTAATCAAGACGTACTTTTCTGACATTTCGTGAATACCTACAGTTCTAGGTATTAAATCTAATCGAGTACACATTTCTGTTAAACGTGACAAAAAAATACTTTTTCATACATTTTTATAAATTTCTATGCCTAAAATGTATGGAGAAGTTTTAAAATTTTGGTGGCGTATAACAGAAAGAGTATGACAGAGCCAGTGCCTGTCTCGCAATTATTTCAGTCTGGTGTTTTTTCTTTTCCTTCTGTTGTTTTTTTTTATCTCCATACTTTTATGTGCGCTATTTTTGCGTATTCAGACATATCACATACTTTTTTAATCTTTATTATATTATTATATTATAGTCAGGTTATTTTCTATATTTTTTAATGAAAATATTTTTGTTTTTCATACGAACAGACAAAATAAAATTTTTTATAATCTATGAAGAACTAAACACACACTGTAAACCCAACTTTATGCATGCCATTTCGTTACTTTTACATTCCACATATACGTTACCACCAATATAGTTTCGGAATGGAAGTAACGGATTCTGTTTCAGAAGTGTTTGAAGCCAAAATTTAGCTTAGTTTTATTGTTAAACCTGCGATATGTTTTATTATATCTGTAGTATGAAAGATAAGCTCCATATGTGTAGTATGTGAAATAGAAATATGTGTTTTCTTACCTTATAAATCGTGGTAACAGTAGTGGAACTTCTTAAATGACCAACCCAGAAAGCAACCTGTTCCGATAGCGATACCGACACACACCAACAATTTAAAGTGTACATGGCGATCAGTGTTATACAAAAATGTTGCTACATTAAAAAAAAACATATTTATAGTGAAAATTTTTCGCCTTCATGCTAAAATCGTGGTAACGGAATGTGGAGTTCCACTTTTTCAAATATCCTGGGACACACTTTAAACGTGATTTTTTTTCAATATTGGTACAAATTTACGAAAAAACTATATATTTTCCAAAAATATATAATGTAAGCTGTTGAAAACACTACGAATTTAATTTTACACACTCAAAATTAATGACGAAATCAGACTTTGTTTATTTGAATTTATGGGTGGGACATGGTAAAAACGCACTACCTTTCGATCTAAATAATCAATTAAAAATATATACAGGTCAGATAGTTGTATTTAACTGATTGAATAGAGTAAATTAATAAATTTGCATGTTAAAAGTACATAACTTTCCAACATTTTATAATATAATAACTATGAAAAAATCAATCAAAGTCATGGGACATGCCAAAAACGCAATGTACAAACTTTGGCGAAAATGCCCATATATTTTAAGAGCGTACTTCAGTGAAGCGGCAAATAATTTTCAACAGTAGGTGCGACGAAATTTCTCACTAGTCGCCAATCGGAGACTGACTGTCGAGGTGTCTGCACGTCGATTTGTTTTGTCATGGCATCGGATGAAAATATTCTTAAATCGTGTAAAGATGACTAAAAAACTTTACGTACCTACGTACTTAAAAAAGAAAACATGTCAATGAATATACTATTATTATTAGTAATATAACAATAAACATAATATTAAATGGACGCATGTTGGATATTTATGACAAATTATATTTAGTTCAGCACGCGTCATTTGCACAATCCGCGCAGCGCCTACCCACGATCTTTTTAGACCAGGGGTGGGCAAACTTTTTGGCTGGAGGGCCAAATTCAAGAATTCAAAATGAGCGGCGGGCCGCAAGTAAAATACCATTTTTAGATATACACTATTTATTATCACGAAAAGTAAACATTACAAAAAAATGAATGAGAAGAATGAAACATTTTTTTAAATTCAGGTGTTAATTTCGTAATTGATATTCTCAAAACTGCTTGTAAATGGGCATCTGAGATATTTAATCGTAAAGAATTTTTATTGAGGTTCATGATCGAAAATGTTTGTTCACTAATATAGGTTGATCCAAAAATAATGAACATTTCTCTTGCATAATCTTTACGTTGGTCGAATTCGTCTGAATTAAGGGCATTGTAAAATTTGGAGATTTCTTCACGACGATGCAATTCTCTTAAATCAGTGTCAAACTGCAGATCAATAATCTCAAGTTCTAGCTCTGTCGGTACACTATCAATATCTATTGAAAATGGATTGCGTACTATTGCTAAACAAATGTTAATCTATCGTCAATATTCTTTTAAAAAAAATATAAAAAGTTATTCGTTATCAGAAGTACAATTAATGATATCGGGCCGCAAAAAAATACCCGGCGGGCCACATGCGGCCCGCGGGCCGCAGTTTGCCCCCCCCCCCTGTTTTAGACCATGCCTCAACTGAAGTATAGCTTTAAAGTCGGAGTCGGAACTCAGAAGTGTAATAATTGATCCCAAAGCTCCTCTACTAACTCCAAATAAAGCTTTAATATAAACCTTATGGACAGTGCTCATAATTTGTTGTTGAATTCAATGCAGCAAATATATTAAAATTGAGATCTTCATTTCCAAATTATATGGAGTTGGAGACTGCAGTACTCACTGCAGTGGCGAAGGGTGACTTTTGGAAAGAGGTAGGCTGTGGAGATCTGATAAAAAGAGCACACTTGTCAGGTATGCTTACGAGAATAGTACGATATTTACTACTAATGTACTACACACTAGTAAATGACAACGACACACTAATTCAATGAAACTTCAAAAACTCATTGACGACATAAAAATGAGCGATGTGTTTAAATTACGTCTTTTTCAAAACATGTATACCCATCAAAAATCATTAGATAAAAATTATTTTTATTTATAAAAACAATCTATACTTACTTATTTATATTCGATTAAACGCCGTTGAAATTATTTTTTTAATTATCTAATTATTAAGTGCGGAGTCGTGACAACATTATTATGCGCAAATGTTTTAGGCTCTGCGATAGGAGCTTACCTTATTTCGTACAAATCAGCAGACTTGCTGAGGTTACGAGACGTAAAGTCCATACGAAAAAAAATCAGAATTATTTCACACATAAGCGGAGATTTATTTACGTCGAGACGTAGCGGCGTTTATTATTTAGTTACGGCGCGCTGTGGTATATTTTTTAATACCTTTGCAGTTGTTTTGTAAACTGTGTAATACTGTAATACAATTCCTACATATACGACATCTCTCGTTGGCAAAATAAATTATTTTTATACAACATAAATAATGAAGTGATTAAGTATATAAATATGTCAATATGCAATTAAAAAATATTTTTCTTAAGAAGGTAGGCTTTAAATAATCGCCTAGTATGGAGTCTTCGCCACTGACGCACTGGCTATTTGGAAAATTCTCACAACACTACAATTTGTCTTTATTATATTTCACATGTCGAGGCTTTGATTAATTTGTCTGTGAAAGGCAAACATCCACGAATAAAAGCGAATCCATATATTGTTACTTGGCAAATATCAATAAAGGCTATGTTTGCATTGTTTCGGTTTCTATTTGATGTTTAATCCACCGAATATCGACAAACACCGCGATATATGCTCGCATTTAGGGAATACGTTTCAATTAAGAGAAAATAATGCGAAGTCCCATATTATCTCTAAAGAAGACAACGTATAATGAAAGTAATATTAAAGATTGTTGTTATAAGTAGACTTCGTGATAAAATAATATTACGTAATAAACTCAATAAAGTGACCAACTTCCCAACTGGCATGGGAAAAAGACGAAAAAGACTCTTCTACCATTAATTATTGCCAGTTGCCATCTCAATATATCCCGTCGACAGTCATTATTAAGAATTAAAAAAAGGTACCTACGCATTAAAATTGGCTTGGAATTATTACAAGTTGACTCTTTACAGTATCGACCCAGACATAAGTTATGTTCTCTTAACAAGTACAAGTATCTCATTGAAGAAGATCATCCACCAAAACACTATTTGCGACATACAAGTTTCATAAGCTTCTATCATTTTTTGTTAAGTATATTAGACGTGAGAAACTACTGGATCCGCTGGACGAGCTTTCTCGCAAATATGGCGTTTATCGTTATCCGGTGTGGGCATTCCGGATATGCTTATTATATAACGCATAATAAATGAAGCTTCGAAGAGTCGAGTGTGTTCAAATTCAGACCACGAGGCACATCATGGAGTTAAATAGCATGTGTACATTCCGTGGAGGAATTTCAACCATACACGTCCTGTCCAAGCCGTAGGCTGCTGCATGGATTGATGCTTTGCGGTTCCACTGAAACTTATGTGATTTTCTTTTTGTGGTTTTGCTTTCTAATGTATTTTTGATGGATACAAAGTGTTTTAAAATGTAACACCAACATTCAATTTTATAATTTGTTTAGTGCGCCATGAAAGGCTGAGAACACTCGGATCGATAAGTAGTAGGTACAGCTAGATAATATACATAGTACAACTCAAACTGTATACATTGACTCCTATATAGCCTTAGATGTGAAATTGGGGCGACTCCTTGAATGGACTTCTCAGCAATCCCAGCAACCTAAGAAGCTCTAATTCAATATATCGAATGATAGGAGGCGGTCGAGATTGAGAATCCTAAACATTGGTGGTTGGATCGTGCAGAAATATACACATAATGCTGGATAAAGGCAATTTAAGGAACTTGCGACAGTCACAAATATATCAAAACCGGCATTCGTCAAAAGATAATATTATAGAAATAAAGAAGTAGGTACCTATCAATTAATATAGGTAACTATTAAAATCTAATTAAACACTGTGTTATGTTACCCACATTTATATATGTTGACCTTTTTAAATATGTATAGATCATAATTTATGTTAGACTGCTAATTTTAACACTATAAGTTTTTTGTACAGAAAAATCTCTAACAAATTCAATGTTTGTTGGATGTACTATCAACGTTGGATCAATAGTTAAAAAAATATTGTAAATATTTCCCAATGTTTTCTTTTTTGAAATATCTTAATTCATCGCGACCATTCTATATGTATATTTCAGGGATTTTGTTTTAATTTTATTCAGCTTTTGTTGGTTTCAGTAAATATTTTGCGTTTTGACAGCATAAAACTTATAGGTACATTAAATTTAAAAATAGCATTACATTCATTTTCTAAAACCATAAAGTGTATGCTTCCTTAATACAAAAAATAACGGTATATTGGATTTTTAAAACCGGTTTTTCGGTATCGATAAATAATTAAATACCAGTTTTGAAATACCGGTATTGCAATCCCTAGTGGAGACTAAATAAATGAATTTGATTCGAATGACTCAAATATTTTTATTAGAATTTCATGACAAAAACATTAAGTCTGAAAACTAAATAGGTTAAGTATATGTACCGGGTATTTAATTCACATTATTTCATAACGATCAGTAGGTACTTACAGGTACTAACTCTATCATCAGTTTTCGGTGGTCTAACCACCCATTTAATGTGGGGTAAGTACTTCTAAAAAAATGTTTTTTTTTTACATTTAATACATCGATGTTGTAACTTGTAAGCTAGTTTTATTCTAATTCCACCAAGGATATATATATATTTTTTAAATATTATTAAAACGCCAAAGCGTGTTTGATAAGTAGGCGTAAGTAGGTACACATTCATACTCAGATATTACACTGGCAATTTTAGGAAAAACATTTTAGTGCTTACATTTTCTGCGAAATAAATATACGTGCAAACAGGGAAATTATATTTATAAAAACGAAATCAAAACATTTAAGAGAGAAAATGTCAAAAAAACGTTTTACATGTTTACGTTTATTTTTATCGGCATATTTGTTTAGGAAGCACACTGAGCATACACCTTTCTTTGAAAAATATTATAATTCATTTTTACATTCAGAAATCTGGTTTTATATAAACAATATCGAATATTTAAGACCAGGTGAGCCTGGATTAACCCATGACGAGATAACAACAATCTATAAAAAAAATGTTCGTGCTTTGTAAGTACAAAATATTTACCTGCAATATAAATTGCAGAATGAGATTTAAATCCGTACTACGTTAAATTGTGAAAAAAACATTTCGATGCCAATAATAATAAAATTAAATTAAAATAAATTACAAGATAAAAATAACTTTTTATATACCACGTTTTTAAATTTTCTGTTGAATCATATAAACTTGAAAATTCTATGTATTAATAAATACTTCTTTATGTGGTTGATAGAAATACTGAATAAATATAAAAAACTGAAATGTCATTTTGACATTTCATATTGATTTCTATAGTAACGCACGTATATATTAATAATTTAGTTGCAAGGACCCCTTAGCAACCAATAATAGTGTTTTACTTTTTACGATTTTTTTCCGAAATAACTTTCCATACAAAACTTAACCAATTAACTGAAAATGAATTCAATACTGCTTAAAGATGGCTAAAAGTATTAAAATATTGCATTGTAATCGTGTTCTGATATGTTCTAGTCAGGAAGTTAGTTAAAAATCTTCTATCGTCCAATACAAATCTTGGACAAACAAGAAAAAATATGTACTGGACAAACAAGAATACGAGCTAATAAAAACGTGGTAAAATATATAAAAAGTTGCTTAAATTAAAATTGTTAGGTACAACAGTTTCAAATAATTAAATAACTACTAAAAATAAAATCAGTACATAGTGAAAGTCTAATAAGAGTAATAAGAGTAATAAGACACTCGTTGAAATTGTCAAAGTTAATGCTAAATTGATTATTGTCGAGCAAGAACTCTTTGTCCACAAATATTAAAACTGTGAACTAACAATCCCCTCCTATACGGCTAATCGCATTTCCGTTTTCAAATGAGGAACGCCCCCAAATTTATCATTTCATTTTACGCTCCCATGGTGTACGGGTCTATCAATTTGCGTAATTTGAAGCTTTTTATTGTTGTTTTTTTTAATAAAACGCATTTTTTTTGTAGTAGTTATTCCACTTTTATATAATAGGTTGGACCGGTTTCGTCCGCCTCAGAGGGACATTTTCAACTGAATACATTTTTTTTAAAACAATATTTATCAAACAAAATCCTACAAAAAGTACTACAAAAAAAAATGCGTTTTATTAAATAAAAACAAAAATACAATGCAGTTCCACCATAGAATGACAGTTAACAAAATAAAAGAAATTGAAGCATTTTATTATAAAAAAATATGTCTAAAACGATCATGAGTGATGTTAGAGTTATTATTAGTATTTTTTGTTCACTTACTTTGTGGGACTTATTCAAGACCTCAACAATATTTTTTTTGTTTAAGTTAAAAATCGTATGAAAAGGGTACGCTTGTACAACGACATGTACAATGGTTTTTAATCAATGGTGAAATCAATTAACGTTTACCTTATCTTAAAAAAACATTAAAAGAAATTTTAGTAAACATTGTACAATTTAATAACTGGAATTTATGGAATTGCCATTATTAATTAGTATTGAAATGGCAACGTGAGGAACGAGCGACATCTTCACAGAACTATATGGTAATTTATTACCTGCTAAATTACTACTTCTGTAATCGTAACTAATATTTAAAATATGCGGCGTATTGCATCTTTTCAAATTAATCTTAATATAAGTAGGTACCAGAACAAATTAATTGCATCGTTACTATCATTTTAGGTTTATTATAACACGTTAATTACAGCCATGATATTGTATTGTCGGTCGACATAATCGTTTAGTTCCCTCTGACAGGCAGCCTTCGTTACTATTTTTTTTCTTCCAAGGTCTAAACCTAAATGAAACCGATGTGCTCCAACACTTCTTTCAAATTTTCTTATAAATAAGTCAGCTTAGTATTGATATTTTTCATAACCCACATCAAGTAATGTCGTCGAACCGACCCAAAAGTGAGTAAAGGAATCAATCACTTAAAACATTACAACTCAAAAACTATCAAAGCCTGGAATTACCCAACCCAATACTTAGCCCAAGTCCAAAACTTAATGTTAGTAATTTTACAAAAATAAAATATTAGATGTAGATTACATACTAAGCGTTTCAAATAATATATAACACCAAAGAATGTTTGTAGATATGTCACATACCACAAAGTAGGTATATAATATTATTATGGATATGGTTATTTATATAGCTGAGACATCTTGATGGATCTTCTAAACTAAACTAAACTTATTCAGCGGTAATCCATAATATTTTATAAATAATTCATTATCTACACGGATTTACAACAGAAGTTGAATTTGTTAAACTCGAGCTTTTGCGTGGTAGGACTGCATTATACAGATTTTAAAACTTTTTTTTTAATCAACTACAATATTTTTTGAGATATTTAATTGTAACCGTTATTTCGGGCTATAAACCCATCCTCGTAATGGTCTACGATAACTAATCCTAAATATTCAGACAACATAATGTCTATACTCAGATAATGAATAAGAGAGCGTAATAATTAATGTCATTTTCGTATTATCCTATTCCAATGTATTTTCCTTCTCGTTTATAACAGAAGTGACGCAGTTCATCCATTCATTTCATTTTTTTACACGAGTAAGTAAAACACACAATTTATTAAAAAAAAATATATGTACGCAATTAAGTATGCATTAAAAGGTATTTCTCCAGCGGTGTCACACCTAGGGAATTTAGTCCCGGACAATTTTCGATACCTATAAAACCCGGAATTGAAAAACGTAATCCCGAAACTTTCGGGATTGATTTTTTCATCAATCACAATCGATTGGTATGTGTAAAAAAACATTATGTTAGTGACGTGTATGTACCTGCACATGTCACAGGGGGAATCGCCGGATGCGTACAGATAATAAATAGCCTTTTTTGCTGCCATACGCAATCGTAACATCAGAAAAATAATAAATGCGTTTATTTAAAACCAATCAGACGCCACTGACGTGCAGGCACGCACTTGTTTCTACGCCGATTTTTAGTTTTAATTTTTACATTGAATTTAATACAAACACATTCACGAATGAGTATCAATTATTGTAAGAATCTCGAAATTTTTGTGAATTTTATTATGTTTATTTATTGTGAACACAATAATTGAACTTATATTTGTAATCTTTTCTTAAATAAATAAATAAAACTGGTTTAATTTCACATTATTATTTACTCCATTAAATCTATGTATTTCCAAGAATGAACGTACACAATATTAACAATAAATGTCTTAAATAGTAAAAAAAATATTACTAGACCCGAGTGCCCGATTTTGTCAAATAAAATTTTTATATAATGCGTCAATGACATTGAGCTACTTTACAAGCTGTTGGCGAATTTAAAAGCGGGCGATTCAGCTACTGTGATTGTGATGATGACACACAAAACTTTTCATTCGCTGAGAAGCCAACAAGCTAGCGACTATTTTGATAGAACGTAGTTCGTTTTTTTTTACCGGGAGGTCGCTATTACGCTCCACTGCGCAGACGCAGTAGGCCCACACGCCGGCGTGTAGCGTGTAACGTTGACCGGGTTTCAACTTTTCTCGGTAGATTGTTTACAATCTGCTGCACTGGGCGACTTTACTGCCAGATTGTAAATTCGCCAACAAGCAGCTCGTAAAGTAGCTCAATGTCATTGACGCTTTAACAAACGAAAAAATGCCAATCCCGAGATCGTCAAATTGTAATCCCGAAATCCCGGGAACAAAATTTCGACTCGGGATTGGCTTCCCTAGACTCACATATTTCGTTATATAAGTTTAAAGCGGCGCACCTCCACGAGCACGCACTGTTTAAACCCTTCTCACTTCCCTGACATATTTAGCGTGTACGCCTTTTTGGCGAACATTCGCCCTTCTTTACCTATGCATCACAAAAAAACAGTGTAGCTAATGTATACTTACAAAGTACCGTCTAACTTACAGGTGACAGAACCTTAACGATGAAAGGATAACCGAAACAATTACCGACTAATAATCTAAAATAAAATGTGACTATTGTGTCATAATATATTAATTATTGTATGGTGGTTTCTAATTAGAAAAAAAAACTACCTGTACGAAATGATTTTGACGCCAAAAAGCAGGCATTTCCGTCGAATGATCATTCCAGCGCAATCGGTGATTCGCTATCACAAAAATTCACGAGTTTCTCCAGATTATTTAGTCCATAACGAGCAAATCTCAGAAAAAATGCATCTTCACCTCTTACGCACGCCATCTGCGGGAGGTTATTTACTTCTTTATTGTTTGATAATTAAGTGCCAGGTCCAGGGAACTCAGAAATAATGCCCCGTCCAAGAAATAAGAAGCATTGGGCGCCAATGTCATATTCCAATGTGCTTTACAGCTCGCACACACATAAAACATGGAAAACACCAATGTTTTTACTTTTCCTATCATGTCATTTTTTTCTTATTTACCTCTAATAGTCGAGTACTAACCACAAAGTTGTATTGAAGAACATACACTTATTCCAGAAGAGATGTTCACGATAATAGTGACTCTCTATTGCAATTCGTTGTATAAATTCAAACTTAGGAAGAAAAAGAAAAATTCGAAACAATCGTTGCGGTAATTATGACGTGAAAATCGTAATGGACTATGTGTATGCAGAAGATATTGATAAAATAAAACCACAGTAAATACACAACAATTCAAACCAACAAACAAGTAAGTACTGGCTATCAATAACTTACGATGTTTCTACATGACTGCGAGTGAAAATGTGTGAAAATACTGAAAATGCAGAAACCGTGTCAGGTCACACAGAATAAACAGGGCCATCTGGAAAAATCGCTGCCATTGTACCCCAACTAAGTGTCGCTTTGAGTTAACATTTACTTTTTCGTTCACTCCTGAGCGAACGTTGGAACGCCGAACAAAACAATGCGGAGCCATTGGCTCGCGAAACGACGTTCGCTTTTCAAATTTACCGAGACAGCGGCGGCAAACGATTTAAAATTGTAGTCCTATCGTACATAAAATTAAAAAATACACATATTACTGCTTCAGGAACATAATACGTACGCAAGACTATTTCAAGTGGCATACACATCTTTAGATTCAACCCACTGCGTGGACGTGTATGAGTTTAGTAAACAATTAATACCTACTATTATTTCCATATTTAGCGGCGGGATTCAGATGCACACAATATTAGGAATTAATATTCCACTAAACCTGGCCACAGAAACCAACACAAATCCGTTTTCTATACTACAATATTCCACAGTTAAGGATTACTTACCCGTTAAACATCTGATATTGAATTACACTGCTGGGTACTTTCATTTTAGTTCACCCATGAAAAGTATTGTTGGAATAATGTTTAGTAATATAGTCATGGTGGACACCACATTTTGTTAGAAAACTCAAAACCGTTTATAAGAAAAGACGGTTTGTATTTATTGTTTAAAATATTTTCATGAAAATTAAGTTTTTGATTAAAAAAAAAAACTAAACGTGTCGATTAATTAATCTCCGTACTTCATTGACTTACCTACTTTAAACCGTAAATTTTCTGTATAAACCTATATAGTAATTACATATTACAGTATTACTATCTCCAGATAAACGCCCCTAGTGACTACACGACCCTTAGATATTTATAAAACTATTAGTAAGTGTTGGCTTGTTATGATCGAAATAACGATTGAATTGTAATTTTAAAAAGTATTTTCAATAATTAGTATGTATTAAAACCCGAATTATAACAAAGTAGCTTGATATCAAAGTAGGCCGAACGCCATTTTTAACGAAATGTATGTTTTAATTGATTATTGTAGTGCAAGTGATGCTCTTTTCAAAAAATCCACCAAAAGTATCAAAAACGGTGGTTTAAATATAGATTTTTGAGTTAAAAGTTGGTATGTTATATGAAAAACGGACACTTTTCACACATAAATGTGAGTGTCCTGTAAAATTTTGTAAATGGCGTTTGGCCTACTTTGATATCAAGCTACTCTGCTACTCATATTATGTATACAGTTTAATTTTCATTAATAAATTTAAAAAAAAAAGCTCACAACATTTTTCTTAGACACTTGGCATCGAAAACAAAAACTGTGTAATGAAAGGTTCACATCAACATATAGGTTCAGAGTGATTATAGAAAAAGCATTTTCAACAAGGTTTTTGGAATAAGTCATTTAATTCTAATAAATTTAATAGTATTAACGTTATCCGGCAAAATGTTGCAGTTCACTGCCATTGTACTACGTGCCTCGACGGTTATGGCATTTTAGTCTGGCAGTAAACTCCACGACTTTGTTAAAAGTCCATGATGAGCGGTGGCCATCATTGTACGCATATCTACAGTATAGTATAAAAAAACAACATGAAACTACACCGACGTAGAGTCTCCATACTATTACTGTATGGAAAAAAAGTTAAAACTACAACGCTCGGGCGTAGAGCTTCTACGCTTAGTCCCCGCGGATGTAAAACACATCACGGTTTTTAAGTTTCAAAACAAGAGCTTCTTCTAAGTCCCTTCTACATTCTGGACCATGCACAAGAGAATAATATTCACGGTAGAACAACAGTTAATATTTTACTGATATTTGAAAGGAAATTACTTTTTAAGTTACTTCAAATATTATTTTTTAACTTTATAACAGTTTTATCTTGTAACATTGTAACTTCTGTAGTATAAAAAAGTAAAACTGTTGATTAGCATTTGTTTACCTTTTTCATCGCTTTTTTTCCATTCAAATCGTGTCAGTAGTGCGATGGGCGACACATAATTGATAAGGGCGATTTGTATATAAATGCATTCGAGTATCGCTTGGAATAAAATTAATTATTTACAACACGTGTATTATTTTACATGTTGATAATATGAAGGGGGTGGGAAGCTACTATAAATTATTACCTTGACCATCCTTGGCTAAGTCATGGCCCGCTGTGGGCTGCTCAAGTCTCCATTCTTGACGAGCCCCAGCCACCAAGCTTCAAACACGTTGTTTCTGGAGTCATTACAATAATAGAGTTCTTTGATTAAAATGCCGGATCTCTGAACTTCGGATATAGAGATTGATGAAAACATATGAAATGTTGACTAATTTTATTTTCAATGGTTTCACCAAAGTATAACTGTTTTATTAAGTATGATTGTGCACGGACTATGTTTTATGTTTTTATTTATTTAAAAAATTAACCGATCCCATAGTCGAATGCTTCTTCTTCTTCGATGGCGCTACAGCTCAAGTCGAGCCCTGGCTTCTCCACCACCGTCCTCCAGCCGGAACGGTCCTCCGCACGTCTTTTCCAGTTCATGATTTTTAGCAGCTGGTTGGCATCTTTTGTAATGTTGTCACCCCATCGTGTGCGTGACTTTCCCACTGGATTTTTCCCCCGTGGGTTTCCTTCGAGGATCTTCTTCGGTATCAATGACTCTCAGGCATGCGCTGGAGATGGCCTACCCAGTTCAGTCTTGGAATTTTATGAAGGTGGAGAGTTTTGAATCTTGGTATAAGCGGTATAGTTCCGTGTTGTATCTAATTCTCCACTCCCCACCATCATTCATGGGTCCGTATATCCGCCTCAGGATCTTTCTCTCATTCTTTCTTTCATAGTTTTATGCTAGTCATTCATATTTAGATGACATCGTTTGCCATACCTACATATAAAATTATATAAACTACGTCGCTGTCCACAAATATATATATAGAAACTTAGAATCAGAGATAAATAAATCTAGAAATAGTCCAGGTTTGCAAACTCTAATCCTCTAATAGTAGTGTCACTAGTTAAACAAACTAAAATATTTCTTTCTTCGTGTCCGATAATAAATAAACGCGTAAATAACTACATTTCCTCGAATGTTTTCCTAGCGCAATAATTGTTTTCTAAGAATTAATTTCCTTTTTATCGAAGTTTTCCGGATATAGCGCCATAAATAAAACCTAAGTGTCCATCGATTCGTAGCAAAGTTGTCTTAATTGTTGTAGCGTAACCCTTTCATTACGTTTTATTCGCAAAGTTTTCTCCCTCTCACTTAGGCCGGCAGTGTTGAACTTTTTCGAGGTCAGCCCGTGCTAGAACTTGAAGTTTCACCTGCCGTGAACAAAACTTCAGCATCTTCTCTATTGTCCAAGTGGCTTGGTTCTCTTGAAACATAATTTTATAAATAAAGGAAAATATTTCTCTTTCGCTATAGGTTAATCGTAGTAGCCCACGAATTTGCAAAAATAAACAACAAAGCAACGTAGACTGTATTGTTTTGTAAATAATTTAAATGCTTCGGTAGTTTTTAAAATAATAATTGGCTTAATTAAAGGACTAATCATTATTATTTATTCACAGTTACCCTGATATTTCCACTTCTCCGTCCAATCTTTTTTCTAATTTTAAATAGCAAACTTATCAGCGCTTTTCATTGTTTCTGTTGCTAACAAATTATGGTATAATGTAGTGTTTTTTGTTTTAAGTCGGCTTAGTTCGGTGTTTTTGGTTTTTAGTTTGTGGTGCGATTAACGTCGTCTTGCCGAACTATGCATACCGATGTAAACAAACGAATTAGACGAGAGAAAGACTTCATAATATAACTCCTTCTTTCTGTTCATACTTTTTCGCTGCCACAAAATGTATTCAATTCATCAAACCGGGGACATTGAGGACAACGTTGCCAATATATCGTTTTTCTTACCAGATCTACGATCATTCGATAGGTAACTGCTTGCAAAAAACGCAACGGCGGGTGGCGTTTTTACTAGCATTTTTTGATGCCTCCAAACAGCTTTAAATGTGCTGAAAATACGCTAGATATTAAATTTAGTTTATTTATTTTCATGGGCATCGGATTTCATAACATCAGATACCTACTTTATTCAATAACAGCTGAACTTTTAATTACCTTTTAATTACCACATTTAAATAACAAGTTAATTATATCTAATGGTCAAGTACTCCAAACGCGCCAGTCGCGGTGTTACACTAAATGAGTTAATACAACAAAACTGAAACACATTGAAACGACAGGAACATACATGGTCTTATAGTGAGATAGTATCAGTGTTGCCAACCGTACTATAATTATAGTATTTGTACTATAATTTTGGTCCGCGTACTACATACGATATAAAACAGGTATAAGTACGCCCAAAATACTATAAAATGAATATCGGAAAAAATATGTAAAAAGTACTAATATTTCGATATTTCCGTTTGATAAATTGGTGCAAAGTACTATAATTTCGCAATATAAGAAGATTTGGAGAACTTAGAAAAAAATTGCTCGAAAAACGTAAAAAAATCCTATACATTTACAACACATTGATGGCAACGCGTACTATATTTTTTCCCCAAATACTATAATTTTGGAGGCTCCTTTCTAGAGGTGGGAAAACTGGTCGATTTTGAAGACTAAGTATACTTACTACCAGTATTAAAAAATACTTAATATCGAAACTTGTTCCAAAATACTTACTAGTATTTGAAATATCGGCTATAATAGAATCGTTAAAAATACATCCGCTTTTCGACAAGTCCCATTTTCGAGACAGGTTCAGCTGGAACTATGGCACTAGTTACTCCTGTTTCAGTAGAAAATACTAAAGCATTAAAAGCACTGGTTTCATTTATCTGTAAAGCATTTTCATTTACAGGTAGAGCAATATTTTGCCTGGCGAAGTCAATATGAATAGTTGGGTGCTTGCGCTGTAAAAGTTTCTTCAAATTTGACATTGACTTGTATGAATTTTTTATGTTACAAACATTACAGATGGCATAATTTGTAACTATTTCTTTGGAACGATTCCACACGAAACTTAACCTTTTAGTAGCCATTTTTATACAAATTGTTTATTAAGTATAATATAATTATTATCCATTTATACAATCACGCATACAATTTGAATTCAGTTTATGTTTATAGTTCCAATTATAACACTTAAAAATCGAGAAACTCGACGTGACAAAACCAGATAAACGCGTAGTCAGTTAGCGTTATCAGAACTCCGCTATGCCGGCTTGCGACTGACGTCAATTCGATGTAAATGTCATACTCAACTTAAACTAAAACTAATTCCGTAGTATTATACTAAACATACGCGAGTCGTGAAGTCCGAGGCGATGATTTCATACGTAGCAAGACTACGAACTAGCTAGCGGACGGCGAGATCTCATACCATGCGTCGAACTCCTGGACTCGATAAAGTCTCATACTCAACTGAAACTAAAACTCTTAAAAACTAAAACTAAGGCGAACTCAAATAGTATACTATAAAACGAACATGTGACGATGTGACCATTTCTGTCCTTCACTATACCAACTTTACAACAGAGGAGAAAGGGAGAACAATGACAGTTGAGTATAATATCACGGCTAGACATACGTGTATCATGATATCTCGCTCGCGCGCATTTAATATCAATAGCGTTGAAAGTCAACCAGCATCACCGAATGGCGAGTCACGGCGATGAGATCATCGAATGCGTTCGAATTCGAACATCTAAACGTTTCTTGAAACAAGTTTATTGGGCCACAAATACTTAGTATGGGTAGTTTCATCCGAAACTTAAGTACACAAACTGGTGACAGTATTTCCAACTCACCTCTACTCCTTACTATAATTCCACTTTGAAAAGATGGCAACACTGAATAGTATCATATAATTTAATGTGTGCTTAGGCATGGGACATTACTGACATCAGCTTGTATCGGAATAACACGAAACGAAGCTTGAACGCCGTTGACACAAATCACAATATGAGCATTTGGTGTCAATTTAAAAATAAAATTTCTGTTTGTGGTTTATACATTATGGACATTTTTTTCGAGTTTTCCCCTTTTTCGAAGGGAAAGAAACGTATTGACTTCGTTCTTGGTAGAATAAGTAAATTTACTTGTAATTTTATTTTCACAAAATCTAGCATTTCTTCTTGCCAAATAGTTTTTTTTCGTACCCCGTCTGGCATGTTTTTGTCAACGACAGTTGGCAGCACTGATTGGGGACGTTTCTTGTCTCACATAGGACGACGGCATTCCGTCAGAACTGTATACGCTCATCGAGCAACATGTGTATTTATTTTACTATTTCTGTATGCGACATCAATCACATTTAATATATTCTGCAAAGGACTTACTATTACAATTAAACAAATTTACAAATAATAATTGTCTCTAAGATTTATAGAGGTACTTACTGCATTTTAGCTTAGACAAGGGTGTATAATATAAAACATAAAAGTTGGGTATTTTTGTAAGAAAGAGGTTAGGTTGGGTATGCAGAGTTCTATGTAAAAACAAACGTAAACATTAACTGTATTCATTTCACAGTGATTTCTATATAGTCTATCAGCTATCTATATTTTCTGGGATGTAAAATAGAAAAACCCATTGGGCAGTTTATATCTCATTTAGAAATTCACTCAACCATTCCAGTGTCTAATCTTCAAGAGATCTTAATGAAAAATATGTTGATGCAAACTAAAATTTAGTTAGGTAGACTTTGTAACAAAAGGCACATCATACTAAACTTGATGCTACGGTATTGGCTTGGAAAGAACAGAAGAGAGTACAGATGGGTCACGGAGGGGGGCACATTGCTTCGTAGTGCAATAACTTTATAATAAACATAAATGTAATTTCAACTGACAATAATTCCTGATGGAAAGCTTATGACATAATACCCCGTTTACACATGCATGGATTTACTGCTAACAGTACGTCTTATAGTCGTTATAGCAAGAAAATCCACGTGTAGGTGTTATGTATTATCGTATAAGTTGCAAGATTGCATGCATAGATAAAAAAAGTTTAGAAGCTTGTTCACGCAATAATTAGTAATAGCATGGCGGTGCGATAGTGGCGAACCTGTCGGAAGAAATACGGACTACAACGCACAGAACATTTTTATGCTTACCGATTATTTACGAACATATTCTGAATCTTTCATATGGCACCATACATTGATACCATCACGTCTCGCTTACGCTTGAAGAGTGAGATTAGAGAGACAGCCAGCACTTTTACGAGTAAGCAGTTATTATCGAGATAGATCTTAAATACACACTATAGGTGCAAGTAAATCCATGCACGTGTACGAGCGCTATAATAATAAGTAAGCTCATATCGCTATTTGCATGAATTAAGCAGGTTGTATAATATATCATCATCATTATAATCAGCGGTGTTATGAGTGTTAAGAGTGTTATGAGTTATGACGTACACTCCAACTACGTAACCATAAGTGAGTTAACCTTATGGCATAAAGCCCATTGACGCAGCGAGTGCGGCGCTCGCGCAAAATTTCTACAAGTGGCGCGTAAATCAACGAAAATACAACGTAATCAAATACGCCAGCGCCCACTGGATTTCACGACGCATTATACGCGCCCGCCGCATGAATCATCGTTTTTTCGCGAATCACCGCTTCTCGGCGATACGAATGAAAGAAAATACAATGGAGTCCATTCATTGAACACGGCTACCAAAATTACGCCGCTCGAGGCCTCGTCGATCGACGGGCGAAAAGCAATTATTTAATAACAGAGAATCATTGTTTAATTTTATTGCGTGTCAAGTTTATCGCTGGTTGAATAATGTCGTCGTAAATATTTATTACAAGCCCCGAAATAATATAATATTTTTATTGCTTTGTTATGAGAGACGCTTTAAAAATAATTGTTTTGTGCTGCTTGGGCCGCTTATTACATAGGTGAAGGGTAATGCGCGGGAAGAGACGTGTGATTATGGTTATGAATAAACACTGCATTCGCCGACTTCGCCCGCTCGACGCGTTCTATGAGCGCTATCGCTATCGCTTACCTTCGAACTCTGGCTGGAAATAGAATTTTATTCATTGTTTTAGTTTTTGTCAGGTTGAATCTTGTTAGAATTTTGGACATGTAAAGATATGACCAGACATGTAAAGACATGACCAGACATGTAAAAATCATGCACTCTTCACTCAATTACTCTTTGGTTGGCCTTCAAACTAGTAACACTAACAGTCGTATTATATTATTGTAATATTCTAACTTTATAAAAGTAACACGTAACTATAAGCTAGGAGGGTGATTATTATGTTATAAAGAAAGTGGATAATAAATGGACAATATTATAATTAAAATCTTTTAATATCTGCAACCCATAACAGCGGAGTACTGGTTGAAGACGTTCCCCAGCTCAACCTACTTTTGTCGGTCTTTTGCCTTATAAATCGCGCAATGATAAAATACGAATTTCCCATTTAAATGCAACTGCAGTATTGAATTATAAATCACACAAACCAATCTGTACAAACCTGGCTGGCATTTTTAATCGATACAGTTCTAAAATATGTATGTAGATACAATCTCCGTTAGTATTTTATAATATATATATAGTTACTTATTATATGTGTGTCTATCCTCCGCTCTCGATGGTTTCCATTATTCTTCTACCGTTAGACAATTATTACTTGTAGAAAAAAAACAATGTACCTGATGATTGGTTGGAAGGAAAACGGACAACTTGCATAAATATACCTATAATAAACTGTTTGAATTTTCTATCGCTAGATATGTCCATAGTTAGTGAGACACAAAGCTAGTATCTTGTTCCATAAATCGTGGGTTCGTATCCTGTAGCTGGATCAAACTCTTGCCTACCATCACGAAGTAGTGTCCTTTTATTCATTGTATTGTGTCGTGATCAGCTGGACTATATCCGTCATGTAGAGCTGTGCTAGAAAATTTAATACTTATATAAAATATAACTCATGCACTTTCACTTTTTCATTTTATGGTAAGGGATGATAATTACCAGGGAACACAAAATTAATGGGAACTGGCTTACCCTACTGGGTGTGGTATAACAAGCTAAATATCACTAGTGTGAAAAAATATGGGATAAACACGTGTTAAAGAATATGCTATTTTCAATAGTTAAGATAATTGCTCGATAGTTTTACGCTGATTCCAACATGTCTCAACGTGTGTAGCATCTGGCTCGATGGTTTTTTGTTCGACATCGTACAAATTGCGCTATCCGAAAAAGATTTAAGGTCTGTAATGCGCGATGTAATTTGAGTGAGGGAGTGAGGACGCACCGGCAAGGCTAGTGTGGCCTCGCTCTCACTCGTGGTCGAAGTCGTGGCGGTGCGACGGTGGCCTTACAGCGTCTTGTGTCGCGTTGGTCGACTGTGTGGACGCAACGACGAGCATGCTTCCAAGCCTTCCTTCAACATGCTCGATCGAGTAAAACCGTCGAGCAAGAACGTGCGTGGGTACTAGGCTTAATAATAATGCATTTTAGTTTATCACGTTAATGTAACGTCCTTTCAATCTTTGGGAACAGTCGACGCGTTTTTTTTTTTACTTGGGTTTTATAGCGGTCAGGTCATAAACTACCTTGTTTAAGAACTATGGTCCATTGCCATGACTTAACACACAGAACAGATAATAAATATTTCTGAGTTCCCTGGCTTTATTAATATGTTCTGTGAATGACACGTATTTTTCAGCCCCTTCCGATTATGTAAAAAACCAATTGCATAACCGGGTGAATGGGCTTAGTAAAATGTTTAAATGGCTTTTATCATTCGTCGAGATAAAGTTCCGCCTTTAAGTACTACCGATCAAAGAAAATAGCCGAAGGGTTACAATGTAGGTGTATCGATTTCTTTTTGTCATATGTATTCTATTCATTTGCATTTGAATATGCAATATCTAATAAGTATGATATCGGAGCCATTGACCTACATCACCGGGAAGTGAAAAGAAGCCTAGACCAATAAAAATCAGTGTCACTTTTTGACAGGAAAAGGGCGTTAAGGAAAAGGTTGTCGAATTTTAGTGCCTATCTGCAAGGAGCACACAAAGAGGGTATTGTAAGGCTCGGTACGATGATCCTTGAATGCGCGTCCCGATATAAATAAAGAGTACGACATGAAAAGGAAAAATCGTCCGTGCACTTACTATATGAAAGGCTTTCGCGATTCGCTCTTAAATCTGTGACGCTTTTCAATCTCACCATTTTTAGACGTCGCGCAGAAATCTGCTTTAAAATCACATCTAGGGAGACGAATTATTCCGCGTTCGAAATTCGAATCAACGCCGCGATAGAAATGTTTATGTCAGTGCTCCGAGCAAGAATAGTCGTTGACAATATTGTAAGTCGCGACAATCGACAAGATGTCGTCGCAAAAGACATTGCGTCGGAATAGATATGTTACTTTTTAGCAAACTTGTATAGAATTCGATCTCAAAGAACCTTTCAACAATGTCTAAAATATTGTGTTGTCTTACAAAGTTGCTACAAAATAATTCAAAAATGACAAGTACGGTGACATTAACATGTATGTGAATAATTAAAATGCTGAAAGATATTTTTTAAAGAGATTACAAAGATTATTTTGTTGGCGAAGGAGGGATCATTTAATTATATGCACCTTATTAACTTGTGAGGATAAACAACTCAAGCCGTGTCAGCATATTGATCGGCGATATTAAATAACTGACTGCAATTTCGAATTCCTTAATATCCATTTCCCCCAGTGTCTAATGATCCCAAACTCAGTAAATAGCTGACTGCAATTATAATTTCCGCAATATCCATTTTTCCATATAGTCAGCCATATCCAATGACGCAAACTCCGTATAAAATAGCTGCCTCAATTATAATAGTTATTTCATAAATATTCTTTTCCAGATATTATTTTGATTGTGAGTACGTCAATAAATAGCGGATCATAATTGATTGGACATGACATTCGATTATAAGTCCCGGTCTGTTAGTATCTCAGTCTCTGTATCGTTTCGCACAGCATCTCATTCTACCGAGACTCAGACCTCGGAACCGTATCATTCATAAGTATTGTAAAGTACTCGTATACCGACTGTTTACGCTGCATATAAAACTCACTCCTCCATTCATCGAAGCAACCACCAAATCACGACTTCTCATCTCTCCTCGCGACGACTTTCCATCTACAACTCCTGGCCATCCTACCACCACGGTCGCGTCCCTCTACAACGAGACCGCCAAAAACTTAATACGGAACGTTATACTCGCAAAATGCTGAAATGTGACGATGGCAACGGAGAGTCGCTAACGATTTGATGAACAGAGTATAAAATCAATGCAATGGTACTGCAGGAACAGAACACCAGTGAAAGAGTATCTTCCGTTTGCCTGCATCAAATTATACGATTCTTCGGGCACACGGATGTTTTGGGAAGTATGCCATGGAAGAAGGGCCGAAACACAGGAGAGGTGAACTAACCTAGTGAATAAAATTACAAAGATACTCGAAGCATCCACCACAAGGATAGGGAAAGATTGAGAGATCTGATTCAGAATCCGACAGTATTCCAGGGTGATTGAGGTCAGTGATGTCCCTAGACAAAATGCCGCCCCTGGGCAGCGCCAAAATGCCACCTTATTTTGTATACAGTATTTTTATCATCCGTATCGTTTATGTTCACAATGGATGGAAGGGTGACGGACGTAAACTAGACGTCGCGAACCGATTAAAAATACAGTCTTGTTAAACCTTTTATGTTAATTAACACGTCATTTTGCTTCTATTGAGTAACTATAGTTAACTAGTGAGTTGAATTTTATAATGGAAAGATATTTTCGTTATTACTAAGTTTAGGTAGCTATTTCTCTATGTACCAAACGATTCTCCTTGATTTGCCGCCCTTCGAGTAACTGCCGCCCCCAAGCAACGCCCAAACTGCCTACCCCCACGAGACGTCACTGATTGAGCTTATCAGCCAAGAGAGTGATGAACAAGACCGATCATATTATGATGTACGTGTTAAAGATAAATTGAAAGCTAATTTTAATTAAATGCTACAATAAACAGTTCATATGAATTCAGTTTTACGTGACTTAGTTACTGTCTGTATAAATAAAAATTATACGATAAAATGTTCAAGCTAATCACATAGAAAGCAGTATATAATTAAATAGATTATAGACAGCGGTGTTATGGTAATATTGTGAAAGGGGTTTCTGAAATATTACACCATAATTATGTTCGGGTTAGTTCATTTTATTTAACCAAACTTAGCAAGCCACCAAAGTACCTATGTGAAAGGTATGTATCCGTGCCCGGATATCACACACAAGACGTCAATAGACAAAATAATATTATGATATCACCAAAATTTATAAAAGGGGACACGCACTCATTTGTCTATTATTTTTAATTCTTTGTATCACGTATATCTATTCTTGTCCCCTGTATATATACTTGCAATTTCCTTTGAATAAACTTAAATGTTTTAACTTTCGTGAAAGCTTATGGTTTCCCGATCATCTTCTCGCCATATAGTCTAAATACATCCTTGAAGGTAAATCGCCCAACAATTATTACCTTCAAGACGACGGACTGACGAACAGCTGTGAATACTACTTAGAAGTTGCACAGAAGTCCAGTCTTTGGTAAGGAGACGAAAGAAGGATAACACCATCACACCACATCAGGTTCCTGTCAACCCAAAGCCACCTAATTCCTTTGCCTTCTTCCCTGAGGGACATAACAGCACGATAGACTCCATATTGAGAGCTGTAAATGTAAAAATCGTGTACCTACATTTTGTAATAATAGCACAAGGAGTAACTATTTGATAGTTTGAAGAAGAAGCATTAACCATTCCTATTTACATCTATCTCCTAAGCCAGCTTACGTGACAGTCGTTTCCAAATTAACCATTACTTCGTAGTATAACATGATAAGTATTTCATTACCCACGACGTGCAGCAGGAGTAATAGAAAGAGATACGAATCCTCACCCTTTAAACTGAAGCGTAGTTTCACCTTACCGTCGCGCAGTGG
This sequence comes from Rhyacophila brunnea, assembly GCF_057557595.1. NCBI lineage: Eukaryota > Metazoa > Arthropoda > Insecta > Trichoptera > Rhyacophilidae > Rhyacophila > Rhyacophila brunnea. Next base: position 31,018,962 of record NW_028233350.1, read on the forward strand.
GCACGTGTGAGCGTAGTTTGAAAATGAGTTGAAGGAGTGACCAAAAAAGACTAAAACTTATAATTATCACGACGAATGTTAAATTGAATATTTAATGTTTTATGGTGAAAGGCAAAAAATTGGTGTTTAATAAATTTGTAACGCTTCATTATTTTCAATCATATATAATACGTTTGTTCAAGTGGAAGAATGACAATAAGAGAGCGTAGTTTCAATACTGGAATAGTATTTATATTTATATCAAAGCCTACTTGAAGTAGGATATGCCTGACTATAAAACCAAGGTAATGGCAATTTGTAAAGCATAGTATGATCCTATATTTAGCATTCCCTTTACGTACATCGATGATATCACAATGATTTAGTTTAGAACACAGTGGTACAAAATTACAAATCACATCCGCTATTGTAAATATAAAATCATAATAAGCATAATAATAAGAACGAAATTATTGAGCAGTGAGTCAGCTGCAAATGATGTAACCGCGATCACTGTACCGCACCAATTTGCAACAGGACGTTTTCCTCTCATAATAAATTTAAATACCTATAAATAAGCCGAAGAGCAAGGTGTTCCAAAACAAACAAAATGGTCAAGATAATAGTCATTAATAGCATACAGTGAATATCCGACATAATTATAATAATGGTTATACTTACTTACTAACTTGTTTGCATGCTACACAGTGTTGCCATCTTTTTCTATGCTGATTATAGGACAAAGGCATAAAAATTATAGTATGTATTTCTGAAAGATATATAGTACAAGAACATTTTTCGTCTCGAATCCTTTAAAATTATAGTATTTTGGTATATTTGGCGTAAAATTATAGTATTTTACATTTTTCGCGGAAACAAAATTATAGTATTGTATTATAATTATAGTACGGTTGGCATCACTGTGCTACAGTCAGTGTATGCTGCTCTAATGTGTGTAATTTTCAATTCATAACTATAGTTAAATCATTGTACAGTGGCACCATCGGCGTTTCGCATGTGCATTAGTAATGCTATCAACAATTATTAATATAATATAAATCCGAATCATTTCGTACAGATGGTGCCACTGTGCCACACTAACAGTAGGTATAGTGATTTATCCACAGGACAGGTTAATAAGATAAAAATGTGATACTTACCCGATTTATAGCGATCAGATCATAAAACATAAGAAACATAAAGCACACCGAGTGCCCTTAAATACAACTAATAACGAGTGCGTGATTTTTTTAAATTTCAAAATTAACAACAAATACCTACCTATACTGTGTCAACGGCATTAAGGTTGTACCTCAGTTGAGGCACGGTCTAAAAAGATCGTGGCTAACCGATGCGCGGATTGCGGGTCGCGGGTGCAAATGACGCACGCCAAACGAAATATAATTTGTCATATAAATCCAACATACGTCTATTTTATGTTCTGTTTATTGTTAGGTATACAAAGCGCTTAACGTCAGCGGACAGCAGAGCCAGTCCAAAAACAAAACAAAAAATCTTTCTTAACTATCTTCTTTAAGCACTACGGTGCATGGTTGCAGCATCAGTCCCGTGCGACTCAGTCTCGGGACGGAATGAGCACTTAAAATCACTTCTTTCAGACACGTTTAAAGTGTCATAGAAAGCGACCGTGCATATCCACGGCTGTGCATATGTGACGGGTGGTGGTGGGCACTTTAACGTATGTTCTATTAGTAACAATAATAATAAATTCATTGACATGTTTTCTTTTTAAAGTACATGGGTAACGATTTTAGTCATCTTTACACGATTTAAGAATTAATACGCCCGTCGCCATCACGAAACAAAGTGACGTGTTTCCAGTTCGACATTCTTTCTCAGAATGCGAGCGAGTCCAAAATTTCGTTGCACCTATAGTTGCCGTTTCACTGATGTATCACCTTAAGGTTTCGTTTCATATTTGACGACGAGAACTTCTTTCTTGTAGGACAGACATAGATAAATAGAGAACATACCTTTTATATGAATAATTCTTATATTGCGGAAATTCGGAGTAATATACAATAACATTAAATAATGCATGAAATTGTTTCATCGTGTTTTATTGTTGACTAAAATAGGTACCGATCTAAATGCATTAAGTATCTGATAAGTAGTCAGAAATTTGATGCGCATGAAAATAAATAAACTAAAAATCTAGCGTTTCTTCAACACATGCAAAGCTGTTGAAGGCATCAGAAAACGCTAGTAAAAACGCCACAAGCCAGATTCGTTTTTTGCAAGTTAGATGCCTATCGAAAAATGCTAGATCTGGCAAGAAAAAGGCTAAATTGGCAACGCTGTCCAGGATATACAGCAGTATCTGAATATAATAATTGATTAAAAAATAAATATATATTAGTGATAGCATTTAATCGGTAGATTCCAAGGAATGTCAAAATACAAATATTTTTTTATGATCGTGATCGACCGAGCTCCGTTATTAAAACAATAAACAAACTAAAAGAAGATTTGTGTGCACCCGGTAGTGACAAATTTGCATGTTCAAACGACGCTTATTTGATAAACTAACCAAAAACAGAATTTAACATAAAATTTGATGTCACGCATGTTACAATGTTTTTATTATTTCAATTTTTCAATATCAATTTATTTATTTTTAGCATATTGTGGACATTATAAATTATAAGTTTAAGACGTTCACAACATGACGTCATGATACATTATTATAAAGAATAAAAAAAAGTAATAATAGCGATAAAAATGAAGTCTTAGTTTATTACTACCAAAATAATTAATAAGTAGATAAATATAATTTATACCATACTGTTAAAACAAAAAGGGTTATATTATTTTCAGACATGGCGATGGTTAATTCAGAAGTACAATATTAATAGTTGATCGGCAAATCATGTTGATAATAATAATGAAGTGGTGCTGAGACGAACTTTCGCGTTTACCTTCACATTTATCCATATAAACATGACGCGACAGTCAAAATATTGTTTAGTTTTAAAAAATGTAAGCGTAAGGGATGATCATCATTTGAATATTTATATTTTACAATAATAGGTATATTGAGAATATTCAAATTTATATTCGGCGACGAAACATTTCGAGTTCCTTCAAAAAATAATTCAAAAATAGCTGCACACTTTCACAATATCGTCATAATTATTATTCTCAATGCAGTAGTAGTATTTTTAATAACTATTGATTATTCGACCAATTTACTCAGGTATTATAGATAAGTACATCAAACATTTATTATGTATGTTTATTATGAATTATGACTCTAACTAGATCCAAGAAAAAAATCCGATAACCAATAATTGTATTAATAGGTACTCTGTCATACATATAAGTACATACGCAGTGTAAATGAGAACTATGCCATTATTTTGTATTAATGTGTGCGTCCCTAATAATTAATAGTCAGCTTAGAATGCAATGTGTAGATGTACATAAAATTGAAACTACCATCTCGGTAGGTATATATCTACATGTAGGTACCTAAATAAATACACGTGTGACATGTATACCCACCGTTATACACCGACAATACTATGCCACATTAAATATATTCTGTATTTGAGAAATATTAGATATTCATCGTGAATTTCCCTATAGACATATTTTAACTATGTTTACAAGAGATAAGCAAAGAAAACCATGTTTTCGAAGGAAAAAGTATAAGATTGAAAACAGCATCCGTGCGTCAGTAGGTATATTTTTCATTAAAATGGTATACGATAAATAAACTGCAAAATTTATGTGCCTATAATAGAGGATGAAGGAATACAAGTACCTACCTACCTACCTACCTACGGGGTAAGAAAATTGAGTGGTTAACGGGTTACGTAATTTGAGAAAGTCGAACGATACACAAAAAATTTAGATTTGAATCGAATACCTACATATTAAAAAAAAAAAACTAAGTATGAATTATTAATAAATAAAAAAAACAAACGTACCTAATCTTGGATTCACTAATTGTGAGGCCTCAGTGCCAGCGTTTGGCGCAGCGTTGAGCGTTTTGCGCAACTCAAACGTAGGTATAACCGTATAAATGTATAACCAAAAAAAGACATTTTCTACGAACATTTTCACACACGGTTATACGTGTGAGATGCGCAAAACGCTCAACGCTGCGCCGAACGCTGCCACTCAGGACGTACACTAAGGTTTTGTCCACATGGCGCGTTTTGACTCGCGCGCCTTCCAGGTACATGTGACCTCATTGAGCCGTCCACATACACTCGTGCCGTGACGACTGTCGCGCGCGGTCGAGGTACAGGTGACCTCATTGAGGTGTCCACATGCACTGGCGGCGAGACACACGCCATGTGGATAAGGCCTAAGCAGTAATTATTTTTTCGACCATGTCCGATCCTCATAAGATCATATTATTAGCCTTCACAGAGAGGAGGTTTGTATTAACAAATTTTGTTTTTACGAGAAATGGATGTCAGCAACTTGCACAACCTATTACGTATATACTCTGACTCATCCACATATACATCATCACATCCACTGTCTGTATGCAGTAATTATTGATATTGAAATATTGTAAGTTTTACACAAGCACGTAGCACCGTACATGATTTTGAAGAAAGGAATCAGCATGAAGAGGTAAGCATCCAACAGTGGACTGATTTAGGCTGACAAATTCAATATATGTATCTACTTTTAGTTTCTCAGTAATGTAAAGTATTTCAGTCATATAATTAGAAGACAAAACTATAGTACCTACTCCCCGGCGTCATTAACCAAGGAAAAAGATCGACGAAAAAGTGGCAAAGAACGACGCTGGTGGCTCGTGGCTCAATACACTCCGTAATTGCTTCGTGCAGTGCCGCCGAACTGTTTTTAACAGACAACAAAGCAAAGATAGCCCTGCCCTGCCCTGATGGTAACCAATCTCCGATAGGGGATAGCTTTGATAAGAAGATGGGTTCCTCAAATGTACTTACCTGATTTATATGTGATGCTTATGTATGCTCATGTAAACTCGAAAGAGCTGTCCTGAATACGGATTGATCAACAGCTCGTAAGCATGTTATTAATTATTATGAATTTAATTAATTAAATTTGAATAAAAACAACAGGTGTCAGCAGATACGACAACGGTCAAGCATTCCCTTCTAAAGTATAAAATATTTTTACGTCATAAATGCAGTGAATGTTTTTGTCAGGCCTCAAGTAAGTAAATAACTCACCCCGCTGACAAAGGGCCTGCTAAGAACATAAAAAAACATCTTCGCAAATAACGTCATTCAAAATTTTATATTAAAATTCCGTATTAAACAACACTTTTTGCGCAGAGAGATAGTAAAGATTTTTATATTATGGAAAGATTTTTTTATCTCATTTTGATCCTACGGTTTTATATCTACTTCCGTTTACGATAGAGTTATGGGATTTTTTTGTTTGCAAGAACATCCATATTACATCGGAAATCTGAATGACTGATTCAATGGTGAAATTTCATTCTCCCACGTGAACATAGTACTTATTTTTAAAATTCGTATAATTATTTACAACTTCGTCAACAATTTCATTCGTTCTGAATTCTTTACCGCCGCGTATTGAAATGTACTTATAATATCGACCAATTTGTACTCTGGACTCTGGAGTAAGCGGCGGCGAGCTTTTCAGTTTGCCAGCCCGCCGCGTGGACAACTTGCAGAATGTCCATGCTGCTCTCGACGTCATGATTCACGACATCAAATCCCACACCTGGCAAATTCACATGTTGTTTATTAATATGTATTTGGATCCACAGCATAGATCGAGCTATGGCTAACCATTATTGTACAAATTCTGTTAAGAAACCTCTTCGAGAGATAACCATTATTCACACCCCATTACAGAACCAATGGAATAACCTAATGACGAAATTGAGGAACCGTCAATAAGACGCGAATATGCATATGCGTTATGTATGATTTGCAAATGCGCCATAGTACATAATAAAATACAAAACAAAATTATAGACAGTATGTAATTATAAATTGTCATGAAAAAAATAAAAAGACTGAAGTAATAATTACTAATAAAGTAAAATATCAAAAACAATTATTAAGCAAATCTATTATTTAACACGTTCACAAACATTATATAGTTATAAAAAAAATATAACTTTATAATGCAATCACATAGGTTAAACGCACGATACACAGCATCTTGAAACATCACATCCGTCCTGCGACAGGATATCATGAAGACCGCAGAGTTACGAGTGAACATGACAATAATTGATACCTAATTGTCAGTATAGACGGTAAATAAAACCACGAAGAAGTAAGAAGAAATGCATTAAAATAGCATCACTCATCGGCTGGACAAGGATTGTATTGATAGCATACCCAGAAGAACATGAGCCATATTATGAGGACCCCAAAAAATGCTAGCATATTCTAGAAAACATTATGATGTTTGGTGAAACGACATGAAAATTCTAAAAACTTCCAATTTAAAGCTTCCTTTAAATTTAAATAATTGAATTCTCATTCGTCTTTAATATTAATTCAATTTTGTAGATTTAACCATTTATGAAACGACATACTGCAAAATCTGGAATACTAATAACAATAATTAATGTTGCTTTTCCATATTATGTGTAGTAGGTACTTATATATTTTCATGGGAAACAATAACGCTTTCATATATTATCTAAAAGTATTCGCATTACAATCATTGGTATGCAGTTATTTACACAGTCACAATTTCGTTTATGAATATTAGTATACAAAAAATTTCAACATTTTGAATATTTATGGTATACAATTTATTCATTCAAAAGGAATGTTACGAGAAACCGCTAAAAATAATATAGTTTCAGAATCAGAGTTTTTTTTTTACTTTCGTGCCGAGATAATAATGTTGAATATAAAGAATTTTTATTTGATATGCTGTAAAATAGGAATGTGGAGCCTTAACATTTCATATTTTGTAGAAATTTCAAAGACACTTGACGGATGAACTAAATTTTACGGTTGAAAAACTAACGAAGTCCATTATTTCATTTCAATATAATTAAATGTTCAGAGATAACGTGATCAATTTAATGTTTTTTAAGTTAAAATGTATTGTAATTTCTGAAAATAATTGTCATCTTTAAGGCGGTCCAAACTCGAGTTTCTGGAAAACAACTTAAAGTTTACATTAAGCTTAAGAGGGCGCGCGGTGCAGTAAACATCGGGAAAAATATGGCGACACGTTTGAATTCAAAGAGTGTATTATGTTTTATTGAATTGGAAATAATTTATCGTAGTAAAACTGTTTTTTTTTTATTAGGGTGACATATTATTATCACTGAAAGTATGCAAAATATTTTTTCATTTTATTTATATTAGGCACTTCGGCGAACCGCATAAAAATATTCAAATATTTTCGCAAGTCAATTTTTATATACCTACATGCCTTCAATAAAACTGTAATGCAGTGGTGATATTACTTTTTTCCCCTCAGTAATTTTGTGTTTTAAATAATAAATTCTTTAGTATAAAATTTAATAAATACCTAAACGGTATACTTGATATATATGTATTTAGAAAAAAGGTTTTATGATATTAGGTACAGCTATCGGTCAATGCGCCATAATACACAATAAAATATAAATTAGGTACCTAAGTACTTATACAATAATAAACAGTGGCCATGAAAAGTTAAAAAAAAAAATACTCAATTACTGATAACAACAAATATAAAACGGGTACATACGAAGAAGATAAAGTTATATGTAAGTACATATTAATATGAAAGTAAAATAAAGATTAAAAAAGAATTATAACGTTAACCTATTTAAACCGGATCGTACATATTAACTCCCCTCGTCTGCCGCACAGTCATAAATCAAACCTTCTAGGAACGTCACACCGATGTTGCATAAATGAAGACCGCGCACATTGGCGCCTAGCGACAGTCGCGCGTAACCTCTCGAAACGTGGATTTGTAAGGGATGAGGCGACCGGCGAGCTTCGACTTCAAATCGCAACCCGAGACGCGTGCGATTTGCTGCTAGGAAGGAACACTAGATTTTTTTTTCAAACTAATAAGTTGCATTCCACCAATATACGGAGCTCCATTTGGCAACGTGTGTTTTGTGAAGAACGATGACGTCACATCAACATATTCGTCATGCTGCAGACGGACGAATTTCGTGTGCTAGCCGGCTAAGACATTCACAATTTCATGGATTATAAAAAAAATCAGAAAAAGGTTAATAATTAAATCAGTTTTTATTCAGAACTACACAACATTTAAGTATATAGGTGTAGGTGCCTAAAGTTTCTATAATCTAAAATATTTACATATTTTTAAAAAACGTCAGAAATATTATATAAGTACCAATTTAGGTTGTCAAAATGATCATTTTCTTTGAAAATGCAATAAAAGCTCCATTTTGACCGACGCTGAGCATGTCCGCCCTTAAGTACATTATATGATCGGTGATATAAGTTATTCGTAATTATTAGGTAAAGTCCATTTTATCGGTAAATCAGTTTTTTTTACATAATATTAGATGTTACCAACATGCTGCCAAGGGGTGCGAAACATTTAGGCTCAAAATTATTATAATTATGACTTAGCTGAAAATGAAACACTGACTGCAGGTCGGAACTGGTCGTTATATAAATATATTCATGTATTTTTTTATTATTATTAAACATTTCTAGATTAAAGATATTATTAATAAGTATGACAAATCTCTTAATTCGGGGAATACGGTAAAAGTAAAGACAAAATAAATTTAAGCAGTCCTTGTAACTGTGAAAGAATGTTAAATGTTGTCAAAATTTAAATGAGTGTCTTCAAAATGACTAAACTCAAAACGCGGGAATTTTCCGGGAAAAGTTTTTAATGATAATTAAAATTATAAGTTAACCGTGCCAAGAGAAGCGTACAAACAGATTGGATTCGTTTATTAAATTTCATTATCTCTAGTTAATAAATCCCGTGCCGAGATGTAAACATTTACTAAAATTTTCTTAATTATAATTTAAGGCTAATTTTACATGTTACAAAGAATAGTTTTAACAAAGTAGTAATAGTAATTTGAGCCTAGAATATCGATGGATTGTAATTCTATATCATCTATTTAATTCTATTCAATGTAATCTGTGTGATTATAAATATATTTTATGTCGTAAATATTTCACTATAATAATGTCAACATAAATTTTACTAATGGTTTTATAAATGCGTTTAAAAATTAATGAATCTAAAAAATCTTAAAATCACTGCACATGAATGTAGGTACTGAAATATGACTATATTCTAAAAAAAATAGATCGAGAGGTTTAAAAGAAAACTATTTTATGTAATAAATAATTACAAGATAAAAAGAACTTTTTATACACAACGTTCTTAAATTTTCTGTTGAATCATATAAACTTGACTTGACTAGCTTAAACGATCAAAAAAATGTACCTACTTGATAGAAATAATACTGAAATGTCATATTGATTTCCATAGTAACGCACGTATACATTAATATTAATAATTTAGTTGCTAGGACATACTTAACAACCAATAATAGTTTTACTTTTTACGGATTTATTCCGAAATAACTTTTCATACAAAACAGAATTAACTGAAAGTGAAATCAATTCTACTTAAAGATGGATAAAAGTATTAAAAAAATGCAATGGCATCGTGTTCTGATATATTCTAAAAGTTTCAAAAGTCTAGCTAGTGAGGAAGTTAGTTAAAAATCGATTGCAACATTTGTACCGGACAAACAACCACCGGACAAATAGGAATACGAGCTGAGAAAAACTTTGTAAAATACTAGGTACATATATGCAGTCAACAAATTAATGTTTAAAATAAATATAAAGGATAATAAGGCTTCAAAATTATATAAATAGATTATCTACAACGTTTAAGGAATGTTCAGGCTAATGCTTTGAAAATACCATAAAAAATCTCCATTTTGAACTTCGTTGGGCATGTGGACCCTTAAGAAGGAGCACTGAAAACTAAAAATGAATAATAATGAAGAAAATAGAAGCGGGAATCCTAGAAAACTGTTTCTTAATGATTGGTATCACTGTGTTGTTTCCACTAATCGGAAGCAATACGTCCTATTCGCAGGGCTCGAAATGGAAAGGAACGCACCGGAGCGCCGTTCCGCCTCGTGAAATTTGTAAAATTATCGCTCCGTCTCGTGGAAAAAATATGTTAACCCTCTGAGCTAGATAGGCCATAAAATAGAAAATCTGACACTTATTTTTATAAAATACACATACGATTTGATGACTATGTAAATATCTTCAGAAAATTTGTCGAGCTCTGTTCGTAAACTTTTCCATTTCGAGCGCTGCCTATTCGTAATTAAAGTATATAAATAAGTTATTTTATCGGTTATATCTATAATTGAAAGATTATTTCAACACCAAATCGTAGACAGCAGAATTATTCGTATATTTTACGGCTGCTGAATAAATAGCTCCATCTGCTGAAGTCCAGTTAGCCAGGTATCTATCTACCCCTTGTCAAGTTTTTGAAAAGTTTCTTGGCATCCTTTGTTTATATCCAACAGAATTAGGCAGCGTTAATAATTATTACTTCAACAACACTGTGAGAGATTTGTCGGGAATTTTACCTACAGAAAGGCGCCGAGGAAAGAACAAGAAGTTATAAGTCTCACGGTGGATGACAGTATGACAAAGATAATTCCGAAGACGCCAAGGAACATTTTAGCGAAAATTAGTTACTCATAGGATTAAACTGTCAATTAAAAATTAATTACTTAATTTAATGGAATAATTTTAAAATCAAAATGGGGATACGACAAACAGTTATGAGCCATTAAAATAATCCATAGTACCGGATACAAACTAGTGGTATCAGAAGACATATCATAGAGTTAATTGGTAGCAATGGTTCTCGTGCAAACGAAATCGTTTATCTATGCACCACTTCCACGAATGGAGCATTTGAATAATTAAAAAACACGCTCGACTTTCGCCATTAATTAAAACTAAATTAAATTGGTCTAAACAGAGACTTGAACTAATTTTGAATAATTGGTGGTGTTAAAGACTATCAAGACACCAACAAACACGCAAAAGTGAGTAGGTATTGTTATTCTGTAGTATTTTACAATATTCACATGTCATAATAATATTCCATACAACACAACTTTTATTTTAATGTCATGTAGGTGTGGTATTCAGTAAGTACATAGTCTCGCAAATAAATCAAAATTGTTGACTTCAAATATCATACATGCAGCCAGATAAGAAAAAATGTGAATATTTTTTTTATTAAAAAAATATTCTAAAAAAATGATGTTTTGTTAACTCACATGTTGAGATGTTGAGAGATCAGTAATATTGACAACCTGCTGTAAAAACAGTCTTCAGAATAATCTATCAAAAAAATAAATAGATACCTATACATTTATAGCCAGAAAAAACCTTTCAATATACCTAACCAACTGAACAATAATGCAGAACCAACAAAAAAAACTTAAATTCTAATGGATTTAAGTTTTGTACTATTCCATTTGAGTCGTTTTTGAGGTGAAGATGCCGAAAGGCGAAACACGGGTCGCAAAAAACGACTCAAATGGAATAGTACACAATTTTGAATTCATTAGAATTTAAATTCAAATTCCATCAAGTACCTTCCGTCGACAGTATTAAAACACATTGACTACCGCGAAGATAATTACTTTTTAATTATCACATTTAAATAACATGCTAATTACATCGATCGGCCGCCTGATCATTATGCCGGGTCCACACTGGCAACATGTCGCGCGACAACCTCGTTAAATTTTACGACAATCATCATAATTGCTTAAGAAATTTTACGATAATTATCATACTTATCGTAAAATTTAACGAGGTTGTCGCGCGACATGTTGCCAAAGTGGACCCGGCATTAAGCGCCAGGTGCGTATTTAGCGTCCAATGAAAATAAAAAAAAACTTTGTTTAAAAACAATTATAATGGAGTTCAACTGAGTGTATAGTATAAAAATTACAGTGCGACTTTCATATCGAGTCTTGTACGTCACTGTAGATTCTGGAACTAAAATCCTCCCCCGTATTTACTCGTACATTCACCGCTATTACATTATCCGCGCCCGTAAGTCAGTATGTGTCCGATATCGCGTGGAGCTTTATTAACATTAAAATGCCTACTTAAACCTTTACGGAGGCAGACGACGAACATTATTTTGAATGTAGAAGTATAGTGAGAACGAGAAACAGAAAAGAAAACTTTTATTTACTGTCAATGGTGCCAGAGATAGAGTATCTGCTATGACAAGTCAATACGCAAAAACCACATGACAATATTAACGCATGCAGCACTGTGGCGTAGAACACTTGATATAGCAGTTGGTCTATATTCCTTCTTATTCTTCTTTCACTAACACTACATCCTAGTGCAGGATTTGTCTTATCTAGTTTTCTACTAGCTCACGTCCCTCGCTAATCTTCTCCACTTACCTGGTATTTCCATCTTGTATTTCACATATATGGGAAAATATTTATATACCTAAGCAGCACTCGTAATAATTTAAAAATACCATAGTGAATTATTAGTGTTCATTTTGATATACCTGCCTAACTTTAATTAAGTGTCGGCTACATACTAGGGATTCCTAAAGACTATCAACTGAGCATCATCCTCTTGAAGCTAACCAGATTTTTGAGGCCCGAAAGACTAATCACTACTATCCAAATGATTAATTGAGACAGAGTCTCGGAATGTCAGAATTATCCGGGAAAACATATATAGCTATTTAACGAAAAGGAGAATGTCGTAGGTACTATGTACTTAATTATTTTTTTTAATATAAGATTTTAGCAAGCATAAGTAATATTATCTGAGAGCGGAGTACACAATCTAAGATTTCGATCCTAAGGATAAGTCGCCGAAAAGCATGACTTAACTATAATAGACAATCCTCAGTATAGAGTTAAGGAATCCTTAACCATAGACTACTTTTGTTATGAACACGCCCCCTTCTGTATTACAATTTACCACTGACAGCTGCTGTCAAAATAAATTCGCATGTCTATAAAACAGTCCATACACTCAAATTCATTTAACAATGTATCTCAATATGGATATTGATAGTGTTAATTTGATTGGCATGTACTTGGAGAATATTATTTTACTTTTATACGCTAGCCCGCAGAAATACAAAATGCCAGGTGAAGATGACACTTGACGCTAGTGTTACCATGTTAAAAAAAATATCTTGCGGTGCCTGTGGAATCACGTATAATGACTTATAACGGAAGCATGAGTATTATAATTAAATATTAATATGTATTTATAGTTATTGCATTTATAAAATGCAGTTGTCATATTTTTGTCATCGTTTAACAATTATAAAATAATTTACCTAAACTATAGGAAAGAGAATTTTTAAATATGGTATTATTTTCAATAGAAATGATCTTAACTAAGGACAATGTTTCTGCATAGTGTTTTCTGCTAAGGAAATTTTAGTTATCACAAATGTTTCTGCATTCCGCTCAGAAGTTATATTTGCCCTACTTTAACCTTGTAGATAAACAATCATTAACCTACGTCTAAATTATTAACGATATATCAATATTATTACAAATTAATATTACAATTTCACTACCAAGTTCAAACAACATCTATTCCATTCATGCATATACCTAGTCATAGAGCAAAACGTTAATTTCGAATAGGTAGGTACCTATATTGGTAAACCAAAGCAATACCAATTTATTGAGCCATGTTATGGTATACCCATCTGTCGTACGGTTGGTAAAGACAGGACCGCCGCGAGTGAATGCTTTACCCCCTCTCCACGGCTGTCAAGGGGATCAACAGACACGACATCGACTGCGGAATGAGCCAATTTAGGATAATTACATGTCGCCGATGGATAATGTCACGCTATAGCAGCGCGCATCGTATCGTCCTTCATCAGGTATCAGAAACTATAACTAACACTGTTACTTTTAGTACCTACCTAGATTCTTCATTTTCTATTATGCCATCTTTGATATGAAGATGGGTATGATTATTTTAAGGCTATACTTCAGCTGAGGCATGGTCTAAAAAGATCGTGACTACGCGACGCGCTGATTGTGCAAACGACGCGTGTGGAACAAAACATAATTTGTCATAAAAATTCAACATGCGTCCATTTAGGCATAAAGCCCACCAAAAGCGTCGGATCGGGGCGATCACTGCGAAGTAGACCCGTGAAGCGTAAATACAACCGAAATAACACTCCTCCCACCCGCGCATTACCCTTCACCTATGTAATAAGAGGCACGAGAAGCACAAAATAATTATTATTTTCAGCGCCTCTCATAACAAAGCAATAAAATTATTATTTTATTTCTCGGCGGCTTGTAATTCATATTCACGATGACATAATTCTACTAGAAATATATCGCATACCCAGCAACTAAAGAATAACTTCTTTGTTATTAAAATAATGGATGCGCCCGTCTATCGACAACGCGTCCAGTGGGTCTATTCTATGCTTATCGACCGCTAAAGTGATAAAGTGAAAAATATTATCAAACTTAGGGTAGGTTTGTATCAAAATATTAGCACTTATTGTAACAATTACACGAAGCCGGTTTTTATTGTTGCAATAAGTGCTATATTTTAACAGCACCTATCTTGCTGCTGTTAAAATATCGCACTTATTGCAACAATAAAAACCGGCTTCGTGTAATTGTTACAATAAGTGCTAATATTTTGATACAAACCTACCCTAAGTTTGATACTATTTATCAATTTAGTGTTCGATAAGTATAGAATAGACCCACAGAAGCAGATAAAATAAAACAGCGCGCGCCCCTTTTGCTTGCCGTGTTCAATGGGCTTTGACATATTATTTAACAACGTAGTATTTTCGTTAATTCGTCCCGCTGAGAAGCCAAACAACGCGTAAATTATTGGGCGAGCAGGCACAGTGTTTCGTCAAAACCAGTGTGCTCTGCCATATTTGATCACGTTGTATTTTCGATGATTCACATTGAATATGCGCGAGCGCCCCGCACGCCCGATTGTATGTGCTCGGCGCCTAAACTTATGTTTATTGTTATAAGTATTAGTAATAATAATAATATATTCATTGACATGTTTTCTTTTTCTAGTACATGCGTGACGTTTTTTAGTCATCTTGACATGATTTAATAATATATTCCTCCGACGCCATCTTAACATAAATTGATGTGCTCACATCTCGACTACATCTCTCCGATTGGCAACGAGTGCGAAATTTCGTTCCACATATTGTTGAAAATTATTTGCCGTTTCATTGATGTATGCTCTCAATGTTAAGGCTTATAAATTTCGACTCCTATAAGAGATTTTGTGCGATCGAATCAGCAATAAATGTGCTGCAATGACACTACGAATTTACAAACTTTAATTTAAAATATTTTATTGATGGTTTTCATGAAATATTAAAAAAAATATTTGAATATTTCTAGTTACGTATAGATTATTTAAAATGAAGGTTATCAGTAAAATGTGTCAAATTGCAGGTTTTATTAAATTAACTAAAAACGTTACGTTTTATATTGATTATAACTAATATCACTATTTCCTGAGATGGGCCCTGACCGCCTTTCCATCAACCATATCTACACACCAAGAGTCTGGATTGTCTTTACATTCTGTCCAACCATCGAAGCCATAATCTTCCGCCGTATGATCGTCTCCTGGTGTCGTCAACGTAATGCCCGGTCCACACTGGCAACAAGTTGCAACAATAATTATGATAATTATCGTAAAATTTAATGAGGTTGCGAGCAACTTGTTGCCAGAGTGCACACGGCATTAGGCTTCACTCACAGCACAATGTCTTGCAAAACGGAGTCTGACCATCACAATAAATTGTACGACGTCCAATTCATTACTAACACAGTGCAACTGGTGATAAAGCCGACGAGGTATTGGCGCACTCTGTTTTAACAAATAGGAATTATTGTCTGACAATCAGTAAGTCAATAATAAGACTGTTCATTTTGTTTCAGGACAAAAATTAATAACGTTTAATAATATGGAGTATGCGACGTGTTGAACGGCTGGCTGTTGTAGTAGGCAAGGGCTCTCAATTTCTAAATAATGCTCAATAATGAAATGTTAAAATATCCTGAACGTGGTTTTTCGAGTTATTTGCGTTATATTTTTTTTTGTCCAAGCCAAGCGGATTCCGCCGGCTTGAAAGCCCGTTAAATACAATTCAAAGGGTGTATATAATGACCACAGAACAGATAATAAATATAATACGGATAGGCTATATTCAATACGCCGCATCTTGATGCAGGGTTTTGAATGTGTGAGTGTCCTACGAAAATGAAGCACGCATTATGCACGTGCAATAGTGTGTGTAATACACCAATATTAATTGAGCGTAAATGCATAAACCGTGAGCAGTTTTCAGTATTCGACGTAAAACGTATTCTAGACACGACGTGTGTAAGTTTAACCCGGATTCTTCCTTACTCGAGTCGGTTACCCGTTATGTATTTCAGTTCCCATTATTTCTGAGATTATGACAGAGCTAAGCAGGCATAATCGTGTGAAGATGCATTAAGACTATAGGGATTCTTGTAGTAAGCGCGTGGTGTGCATGTGGTCTATATAGGAGTGGACATGGAAGTAGAATAAATACAATTATAAGAGTTATCAAAATACATAATTCAATTTGAAGAAATGACAATGAATTTTATAAATAACATTAATATTCTCAACAAATAAAAACAGACTGTTTGACACAACTGATCGCACTCTGGTAACATACTATAATTAATTGGCGACTTGGTTATCCCACTTTCTGAATCAGTGAGATGTTTTTAAAAGCAAAACAATCACAAAACTCGTCAAGTTCAATTTTAGCGCACTTATTTATCATCAGTTGGAAGTAGTTCTGTCACAAATCTTAGCTACATACTTAGAGATAAAATTATAGCAACATCATTTTGCAGAGATTTTACGGTATACCGTGCATTTATAAATAAAGTAAAAATGAGCATTACGTTCTGTTTTTTTCTTATGTACGCTACCGGTAGGTAAAATGAGTAATGTAAAAAAATGTGTAGGTATGTAGGTACTAATACCTCAAAAGAAGATCTCACATGTAGGCTGGTAAGATCCTTCATCAGGCATTACTTCAGACGTGAGAGAGCGGAAAGAGGGCAGGGGGGGCTTAACGCACTGCAAGCGTATCGTCGGTCTTCACAAAGTCCCGTTAGGTACCTGGGGTGCTTTTTGGGTTGCTCGTAGGACTCTGTACCTGGGACTTGCTCTTTGCAAATGCTTACGAAATGTTATTTATTATATTTTTCTGTAAGGCAGGACTTTTCAACCTTTAGTTGGGGGTGTTTCCATATTTTTGGTTAGATTACTGATTTGGAATTTGAAACGTTTTCGTGCTAGAGGTTTCGTTTGATAACAATACCTATCAATATTTTAGATAAGAAATAATATTAATAAGCACGAAGTGTATGTTATTATTTCGAAGACTTTACTGACAGTTGGCATCATAACTGTAATTCTAATATAATACGTACAATATAATACTAATAATAATATGTCGTTTAATCCGTAGACACAGGCTTGTACAACCATAATCTGGACCTGAGAGAGAATGTGGCTCGTCCATTTTCTTACTAATGGATGCAGCGTCTGAATAATGAAAAGACCACCGTAAATGACTCTGCTTATTCATATTAGTTCAATTCTAAAAATAGGCAGGTAATGTCCATGGTTGAAAAAATAGTAATACGCACATTGAAATAAGGGTTGATATTATGTCTTTCACTTTAATATTGAGATTTCCTGAAGAACACGAAGTTTACCTCCTCGAAAGAAATTGCATTTTTCGATTTGATACGATACATATCATTCATTATGCTATGGTTCGGAAAGGATCAATATGCAGTGTTACAATAAGCAGTCTACAGTGGCGAAGGCTCCATACTAAGCGATTATTTAAAGCCTACCTTCTAAGAAAAATAGACTTAAGACATTATAAAATTAAAAAATATACAGAACATCTATCGTCAACCTAATGAATTTAGAAAAAATAAAAATAGCGACAGCACCCACCAGTATTTATTTATACGATTTTTTTTTCGACCATGTCCGATCCTGATATGATCATATGGGCCTCCATAGAGTGGAGGTTTGTATTGACAGATTTTGTTTTTTACGAGAAATGGATGTCAGCCACTTGCTCAACCTATTAGGTCCTTACCCTGACACACACAAATTGAAAAACAATGTGTGTACTTGCCAGACCCAGGATTCGAACCTGGGACCCACGGCTTTATAGTCAAACGCGTATGCCGCGCGGCCACCGTGGGCGTTTATTTGGAAGGAATTAAGATTTATTTTGTATGATCGTCAGGTCACGTGACCTCAGTCCCGTCTAACGAGATGTGTGCAAAACGGTAGGCTCAAAAAGTGAAGTCTAAAACATTTGCGCGTTATTGTCTGTGACTGCACAGTAAACCAAATAATTAATAATAAAATGTATAAATGTTTAGGACAATACATAATTTAATAATTTATTAATTATTAATTAATTAATTAATTTCCCGTAACTATACCTGACACGTGTGCTCTTTTTCTCTGATCTCCACAGCCTACCTCTTCCCAAAAGTCACTCTTCGCCACTGCAGTCTACACACCAACGATTTGTCGAAATCGCAAAGCTGTCAAAAAAAATATAATCTGTACATTAAGAAGCCTCGGGAGAGCGGAATAAAAACAAATGACACGGAAATTCAGAAGTAAAATTATAATTACGTAATTGTTCATTCTGCATTCAACCCTTTGCGTTCAAATCACGTAAACTGTGTAAGAACCATAAAATATATTTTTAAACGTAGGTCCGGAATCCGGAGCTGTGAAAATTAAATGATACCTCCGGGAAAAAATTAATACCGGCCGCGATAAATTTTAAATTAAATTCAGACCGCATTTTGAAGGTTGTAAAGAAAATCGCTTTTACTACGTTTTCATTCTTGTTATACAGATACAAGTGTTGGTTGAGGTTGGTTTTTTTTTGTTGAATTTAAAATGTTGCGCGAAAAAATCTAGAACTTTCTCGTGTGTATTACAACTTAGGCACAACACAACATGATACTACAATTGTTTATTATTTTATTTTTGCCTTCGCGCGCAAGTGTGCGTTAAATATCCCAGAGGGTATAAAAAATAGTCGGAATTAACGTCAGGTTGGATTTTTTTAGTATTGTAAAAATCTGTAAATTCGGCCTGGACTGTGTGTATTTTTTATTAGCTTTTTATGGAAATAAACTTGCATACACGCGGTACAACATATGTTTTTAATTTAGTTAAGTTTTCTTGGAAACTCTTGGAACTTGGTACTTGTCGAATTATTTAATGCATTTACGGTTAAAGTTATCTAATATTTTTCAAACACAAAATTAATACAGTTCACATTAACTTCTGACTTACCTAGTTTTATCATTTTGTAGAGAAGAAAATGTAGAATCATATTCAATAACTATCTCAAAAACAGTGAAAATCAAGTTATCTAGTCGTAGTATTGAGGTGACGATATACATATATTCCGCTTATGTTCGTGTTCATTTATATGGCTCTTCGCTTGTTTACGTTTGTTTAAATGATTTTAATTTAACAGTAATTAAAGGGCGCGTTTTATAATTCACTATACGTAATCAGTAATCACCGTAGTATATAATGTATGCAGATACACCCTATACTTAGTTAAGTGTAATATAATATAACCAAGAAAGATCATTTCACAAAGTAAGTACCCAAGCCATGGAACGTTAAATTAAACTCATAAAAAGTACAGTTACAAAATTAATAGTCGTCAATGGTAAACTTTAATTAAATTGCCTGTTAATAAAAAAAGCTATGTAGTATATTAAGATTAGTATCTCGAGAAATAAAACAGTTAACAAGACAATTAGGCAGGAGTACCAATAAAATAGTCAGAATTGACTGTTTGTTTGATGGGATTTAAAGAGAAATTAATTGATTGTCTAAATTAAATAAATGCATTCCATGATTCGTTGCACATTTTTCTTGATATACGAAGAAGATATCAAATAAACAAATATACATGAAGTATTAATTGAGTTAGCATTTACTTGGTAGAATTCCATTTTAAAAGAAATGAAAATATAATTAATATTAAATTCTACAGGTAATATATAAATAATAAAATATATTTAATATTAATTATATTTTCATTTCTTTTATACATGAAGTATATTACCAAACACCCACAGTGGCCGCACGGCTTAAGCGTTGGACTATCACGCCGTGGGTCCCAGGTTCGAATCCTGGGTCTGGCAAGTACACATATTGTTTTTCAATTTGTGTGTGAGTCATGGTATGGACCTGATAGGTTGAGCAAGTGGCTCACATCCATTACTCGTAAAAAACAAAATCTGTTAATACAAACCACTACTCTGTGGAGGCGCATTAGGATCGGACATGGTCGGAAATAAAATAAGACCAAATAATGAATGTCACGTAGTTTCATTAATAAATTAAATAAGAAAAGTAAATTGTTGGCTATTAAAATCAAAACACTCAGCGATGAATGAAACAGGAAAGAAGAGAATCATCAAAAACTATACATAGGTACTACTACCATACAAAGATCGGGCATTTTTG
This sequence comes from Rhyacophila brunnea, assembly GCF_057557595.1. Taxonomy (NCBI): domain Eukaryota; kingdom Metazoa; phylum Arthropoda; class Insecta; order Trichoptera; family Rhyacophilidae; genus Rhyacophila; species Rhyacophila brunnea. The sequence goes on from NW_028233350.1 coordinate 31,039,574, forward strand.
ACAGCTTTGTCGTCACATTATTAAGACACAGACAAAAGTATTTACTAAAATTAAGTATGTAGCGCAGTTTTGTCGGGTTACATGAAAATTGTACGCATAACATTTCACTGTAGGACAGTTCGCCGTGACCTTTCTTAAGAGCATACATAAGTGAAATATCAAATAATTTTCAACAGCAGGTGGGAAGAAATTTCTCACTCGTCGCCAATCGGAGAACGACAGCGACAGCGACAGTAATCTATAGCAAAATTACGCATTGGTCTGTATTTCAAATTTAATTACATACATATTTTCTACTGTCTTACTTTGTATTTCAGTAGTTTTTATTACGTATTTTGTAAGCGTTTAAGGTACAAGTCGGTTTACATGAAGCCAGGCTGGAACTCTGCCAATTTTCTTAGCCGATTTTCGCAAAATTCATGAATTCAAGAATGAAATCCTAACCTAACCTAAAAAATAATCTAGTAGGTATATCGGCTATTTTCAAAATTTGTCTGCCGCTGGCTTCCTGCAAACCGACAAGAACCGTGTTTTATTTAGACATGAATTTTATCTCAATAGGTACTATACGACCCAAAGAGGTTGGACGGTATTTAATATACGACCATATATTATCTCCCGATACAATATTTCACGATGAAGTGTGATACGGCGAACTGCATACGTACAAATTTTGTCGGTCAACTATTAAGAAATTATCTAGTTACCCCTCTCGAATCTACTTTGATTATAAAACCAAATTTGGGAACGAAATCACGACAATACAGCTATGGATTTCGAATTAAGCCTAATGTTTAAAAATAAAATGTAAAACGTTGCAAGCTTGACAACACTAATGACTACCAGCCTAATAATAATTAACAACGAGGGGCAAATGGCAAACAGCACGCTACTGTCTCATATCGTTTGACCCAGAGGGGACCAAAACACGAAAGGACACTATTACAATGATACGATAAGACATGAAACGAAAGGCAGGAGCATGTTGTACAGAGTGATTCCTCTAATTGTAGTAGTATAGAAATCACAAGTAAGATTTGGAAAGCTGCATCAATGCATGCACGTGGTATTATTGTATAGATATATAGAGCAGTGGCGAAGGGTGGAGGTAGGCTGTTAAGATTCGACGTAAATAGTGCACACTAAACTTTCTCAGTAAAACATATTTGTTTTCATTGAACCAAAACTACAACGTGTAGATAGTGTTGGTAAGTTTTTGAAATTCAATTAAACCTTACGAAACCAAGCCATAATAAATAATAGTCAAAAACTATTCATCTATCTAAAAAATATCTAAAATTATACCATTAAATCATACATACCTTTGGTTATTTTATAGATAGAATAATTATATTTATCTATTATATTGGTTTAGGCAGGTCCTAATGAATTTAAAAAAATTAACCAATAATATGTGTGAATATGTTTTTTAATCCAACGAAGACGGCTGAAAAAGTGTGCACAATTTTTTCGTATCGTCGAAAGTACCTATACCAAAACTACTATGGTTTGATTTAGGCAGGGTTTAATTGATTTTTAAAAACTAACCAATACCATCTGTAAACTGTAGTCTTAGTTCAATAAAATCAAACCTTCAATTCAAATCAACCTTCATTTTTTAATTATAACGATCCAAATTATAAAATTGTTGATACTAAATTTAACGTCATAAATGACATCTTATTATAATGTGTATATTTTTATTTACAGCTGCAACCTTAACCATTTTGGCCAGTGATTAGGAGTCTACGTTTTGAGGAAGGTCAAAATACATACCGTATTGTTTTATTTATTATGTAAGTATATACTTATATATTTTTCGCATAATTATGTAAGCAGATTATTTTATAAAACATTAAAATCTCTGCATTTGTTGATATATTATTATAAAAAAATCCTTCCTTAGCCGCAGGAAATCATCTGAGGTCCCGCATGCAAACGCGTGGACCGCGGATCTCTGTTCAATGGTTTAGTTAGGCAAAATATAGGACAAAAAGCGACGCTTTGAAAGTGTGTGCTGGGAATTGGTGAAGCATTATAAAAATATGCTTTACAAGGAAAAAAACTTATTTATTAATTAACTAGGTAGTCAAAAGTCAGAATCAAATTCCCAGCATTCTGTTAAAACAATATCCATAGGACGTGGATTCAGTTTTAAAATTAAATGCATATTTTCAACAGTGCAGTAATGCACCCAAAGTCTTTTTGTTGACAATTTGATGAAATCCAGATAATTCAAAATTAAGCTTATTACTTAAAGAGACTGATAATCAATCATCAGAAATATTGGAAAGAATGAACAAAACGAGGAGACCAACATTTATCATTATTGGTATTAAAGATACAGACAATAATGTAAATAAAGCTCTACGCACATCGAGATAGTTAAGGGACACGATATAGGATAAACTTGGCAACTGACGTGACATCAAGATGAGGACTTTCAACAGTCAGACATCGACGTGAAAGAAAAATCTGTTTATCCACGGGATAAGACAAATGTAAGTGATGGGAATCTTTAACTGAAACTGTCTCGATTTCGAATTTCAGGGCTTATAATAATTTCACTGCCCATCTCGAGGTCTATTACGGCGAAACCCATAAAGCGTTTGCTGGGGGCCATCAAAAAAATTACCTTCTATACGATTATGAAAAGGGCAAATACCTACTACACGAAATGGCTGGAATTTTATATTATGCAATAATAATTTTAGAGCGGGATTTAATTACTTACTGCGGACACTTTGGTATTTGTTCAACACGCACATACTTTGTACAACGGGCATAAAGATGGTGAACATTGTTACATGTACACCTGCGTCACTAATAATACCATGATTGATCTACTTCTACTATATTGTATTCGACATAGCTACATATTATAGTGAATAGGGTATATCCAATATAAAATATGCTGCGTTACAGGAGATGAAGCTATCACGTCGGGGTCACCAATCTGGGGTCTGTTATGTTAAGTTTCTAAAGATACGATTTGAATTGAGACAACGTATATTCTTTAATACATTTTACACCATTTAAGTGCATATGTCAAATATATTTGAAGATGAAGATGATGGATGAAGGCTATCCACAGCTCTTTTCACGCTACCCTGTACTATCTACTCAGTACGTCGGAAGGAAAGGGAAAATGTACTCTAGAATAAGTAAAATTTTCTAATTTTAATAGTAGGTATCTATTGTTACTTCGATAGAGCCAAAATATAAGAAGCCTTAAAAGACGATAATTCAGTGAAACGGCAAATAATTTTCAACTATAGGCGCGACGAAATTTTGGACTCGCTGGCAGTCGGAGAGCGAACGTCGAGGTGTGAATATGTAAATTTGTTTCGTGATGGCGACGGGGGTATTAATTCTTAAATCGTGTAAAGAATATGACTAAAAATGTTACCCATTTACTTGAAAAAGAAAACATGTCAATGAGTATATTATTATTGTTACTAATAGAACAATAAACAGAATATTAAATGGACGCATGTTGGATTTATATGAAAAATTATATTTCGTTCGGCATGCGTCATTTGCACCCGCGACCCACGCGAGCCACGATCTTTTTAGACCATGCCTCAACTTAGGTATAGTCTTAACTTCCGTTGTAAGACTCCGTTCGCTCCTCGTTGATAACAAATGGTTGACAATAATTCATAAATTCTATACTTACTATAAAACAATCAATGACAAAGGCCTGACTACAAACTCATCCATGCTTTGCCGAATCATAAATTTGAATTACGGGATTTAAATTAAACTGATTTACATTTTGCGCTTATTAAATCTCTTTATTTTTCCGCAATGTAGGTAAACCAAATCGCAGAAAACTTCTTTACCGACCCAACCCCTCACGATTCCGTTTACATGGCCACACGCGACGACCTATAATGATTGACCGTTTTCCATAGAAAACCGCAATAAATAAATGGATTTGGCAGCGCAACGGCTTAGCCGCTTAGCCAGATCAAATGGCTTCGTTTACAGCTTAATAAGCGGCTGAATTATCCGCCAGAGCCAGAGAAAGAAAATTGCCACTCTGTGGTTGTGGGTGAAAATTCCATTTACTTTTCTGCGCGGGCGTAAGCAATTTGTAATAGAAATTACGGTGGTTTATGGGCGTGTGTGCATGAAGGTTATACCGAGTACTGTACTGACACACATGACGTGTATACAGTAGATCAGCTATGTACAACATTTTTATCATAATAGCCGCATTTCTAATGGTTTAATTAATGTACCCGGGTCGCATTGTTGCATATACGCAATTGCGGCTCGTCCATACGTACTGCGGAACTGCAGCACCCCAAGCAAATTGAGAAAAATGTAATATTATAATATACATAAATTTTTGTATATTATATGAAAATATCAATAATATTTTAGCGTGAATTAAGCTCGCCCGCGCGCCGATACATCCAATAATTATGATACATCGCGGTACTGCAGTACCTACCGTTTTCAAACGAATATGCTCGAATTGGCGAAGGAGGGGAGCGGGGCATGCAGCTGGGAGCTTGATCGGTACTGCCGGCCCGACAGTATTTTGCCGTTTCTGCATTCGTACGTGAGTACGCGCGCGACGGCGGAGGAAAGAAATATAGCTTTAATGATTTATTAACATTGTTAAAATTTATTTCTGCAAGCAATTTATGCAAAGTTCTTTATTTTAATTACTTATTAATATAATTTATAATTAATAATTTATATTTAATTCTGATCTAGTAAAATATAATCCAAATAAACATTATTTTTAATTTTTAATCAACCGCAGCACCCCCAGATATCTTATCCACGAGCCACCACTGCATATATGACTATGTTATATTATGCACTCACGAGTCTAAATATATTTATAGCGAATATACGGTTTATGTCTTTGAAACTCACAATTTAACACACACTATTGGTTAAACGCGCCACACAACGAAACTATAAAATAACAGATGAATGAATCATTTCATTGAAAATTTAGTAAGTATAGGTAATTATTAAATAAGCTGAGGAGTGTATTTTATTTATTTGATAGTCCACAATATATAACATGGATGGCCAAGGGCTGCGCACTGTTGCAGGATACACATTAAAGATAGTATTCCCAACGAATGATTTTAAATCACATAGGTACGCTTTAATTAAGTTAAATTAAATAGGATCGAAGACGCCTGCCTTAACTGAATAAACAAACTTTGGATAACAATCATACAAGAAATCCCACACACTCTTTCATCTAAAGATGTGGAACCCTAAACTTATTCTAAATATAAAACTTAATATAACTATGTACTTGATTTCTTTTATTGTTTAACTGTCAATTCATGATGGAAATGCATTGTATTATTAATTTAACTCGTTTAGTGCTTACAACGCGACTGGCGCGTTTGCATTAGTTGGCCATTAGATATAATTAACATGATAGTTAAATATGGTATTTAATTAGTAATTATCTGGTCAGCAGTGAATGTGTTTAATGAAACGCAAATTTGTAGTACTTTTTTCACTTTTATTTATTATATCTGGACCAGTTACGTTCGCATCAGAGGAACATTTTCAACTCAATGTCCCTTTCAATGAAAATGTCCCTCTGAGACGGACGAAACCGGTCCAGATATAATTAATAAAAGTGGAAAAAGAACTATAAAACTTGTATTAATTAAATTAATAAAAACTACTTCGACACAAGTGTATTCAGTTTTTACATCGCATTAGCTCAAATTAGCTCGTATATAAGTAGTATCCTTTCACCAAAAGTTAAACAGATTACAAACACTTCAGTACCTACTTAATTTATTTTAAATCACAAGATACGAAAGCTTTTAAAACACAAACGTAAGCTTTACTTGATAAACTTGTGGTTAACAAATATTAAGTAGGTAAAGCTCTATTTATAAGCAAACGTAGACAAAGTAAACTAAGTATTCTAATAGGCATCTCATAAAAACAGTATTTATGTATAGATTATAGATAGATAAGTATTAGTATTACATTATCCAAAGATATACGTTAAATTTTGGTATACCAAGTACTCGATACTTATTCATAATTATATTATAACTATTTGATTTTCTGAATATTCCATTTTTTAAACCCCATGAAAGTTCGACTCTCGATATCTAAAATGTAGAACGTATGTTCAAAGATGTAATTCAAAACGATGCTAATTAATGAAAGCTGAGTGTTGGTTAAACGAATAATGCGTATATATGTTACATATTCGATATAAATGTGAGTGTAACTAAAAAAAACAATCGTTATTTATTCCTATCCAGGAATTACGAATCGTGCAGATGATGAGATATCTTCACGAGACTTTTTTATTGGGGTGGTGATAGTATAAGAGGCCATCCATGGACTGAAACCGTATGCGGCTTAGATCCGTATGCCATACTAAACTTATGATTTTCGTTCATGAAAATATATTTTCACTAAATTTGTAAGTGCAAGTGTATGGTATAAACGGGTACGATCAAATGCTTATAATATAAACTTTGTGGAAATATATTTCCATACCCAGAAAAGATAAGCTTAGTATTGCACGCGGTTCGAAACCGCATACGGTTTCAGTCCATGGATGGCCTATATTCTAGGTAAGGGGTTAGACATACGGAAGAGGAATTAAGGGAAATAATAAACATCCACTTGTGGAATACAATATTATGTAGGTAGGTACTGATCAAAATGGCTTAAATCCGGACTCACCGATCACTAATAAAAAACACCGCGAATAACAAAAACATACAAACTTTACAGGTAGGTACCTAGTATAATAAAATTAATTGTGTTTAATATAATAAATTTAAATAACTACAAATAATTTATAATATTAATACTATCGACCGAAGGTACTTGATGGAATTTGAATTTTAATTATGCCGGGTCTACACTGGCAATATGTCGCGCAACAACCTCGTTAAATTTTACGATAATTATCATAATTGCTTAAGAAATTTTACGATAATTACCATACTTATCGTAAAATTTAACGAGGTTGTCGCGCGACATGTTGCCAGTGTGGACCCGGCATAATGGATTTAAGTTTTGTACTATTCCATTTGAGTCGTTTTTTGCGTCCCGGGTTGACACAGCATAGTCGTCATAACTTTCTAACCACTTAAATATCATAAATTATAAAGTATCGTAGGTAGTATCGTATGCCGCTGTCTTACATATATCGTCAAATTCTAAAGTGTACCTTAAACGTTGTCAATTAATTCTACACTACAATGCAATAAGGATTCGTCATAATATTGTAAATTAGCGTTCATGTTTTTTATTATCTTTTCTATCAATGTGGCAACGTAAATACCAACATTGAAACATTATAATGTGATGCTGTGTCCAGTGTTGCCAACTGACATTCACAAAAATATGCCAGATAGGGTAAGAAAATAAGCTAGATGGGAGAATAAAATGCTAGATTTTATCAAAATTGAAAAAGTGAGATGAGTCTAGATATGTCACATTTATAAAAATAAAAATCATTTTTACAAGAACACAGATCCAAAAATAATTTAGTATTTTACAACTAATAGAACAGGTCATAAAATATAAAATTAATGTAGGTAAGAAATTTAGTCGCCATTTTGGATGTGGCATTTAGTGTACGTATTCATTTTATTATAAGGTGTACAGATATATTTGTCTTGATTTATATGTCTGTAACGCTGCGCAAGACACAATATGCAAACGCACGCACTGTATATAAATCTGCAGCTCATTGAACACACTGAACATCGAGAATGTTGACTGGTGGCCACCTGGTATTTTTTACAACGTTTTTCTTAGCTCGTATTCTTATTTGTCCGGTGGTTCTTTGACCGGTACAAATCTTGCAATAGATTTTTAACTAACTTCCCGACTAGCTAGACATTTGAAACATTTAGAATATATCAGAAACATGATGCCAATGCATTTTTTTAATACTTTTAGCCATCTTTCAGTATAATTGAATTCATTTTCAGTTAATTCTGTTTTGTATGAAAGGTTATTTCGGCACCATTATTGGTTGCTATCTGGAGTCCTAGCAACTAAATTATTAATATATACGTGCATTAATATGGAAATCAATATGACATGTAAAGTATTGATCGTTTAAACTAGTCAAGTCAAGTTTATATGGTTCAACAGAAAATTTAAAAACGTTGTATATAAAAAGTTATTTTTATCTTGTAATAAATTATTAGTAGTAAGATTTATAAAGTATGTATCACCAGCGCAGTGTTGCCATATTTTTATATGCTGATTATAGTACAAAGGCGTAAAAATTATAGTATTTCTGAAAAATATATAGTACAGGAACATTTTTCGTAAAATTATAGTATTTTACATTTTCCACGGAATTAAAATTATAGTACGGTTGGCATCACTGCACCAGCATGTTGAATCAAGGATCAAGGATATCGCCATACGCCAGATGGAAATCTTACAAGCTAGATGCCTATTTAAAAATGCTAGATCTGGCAAGAAAAACGCTAAGTTGGCAACGCTGGCTGTGTCCATGTAGTTATAAATAAATAAATCTTAACCCAATGCTTACGGGCCCTTTTAATTAATTTTGTAATTAACGTGTTAATTTGCATTTGAAAAGCAATTAGTAAAAACACAATTTTGTGCGGCTCGTAAACATTGGGTTATTAACTATTATACTTATGTGTATAAATATTGGGCTTCAGACTGCGAGATGTATTGCGGAGTATTTCAAACCCGCTAGCCGATTTCTGGACAACAGTACACAACACCGCAAAAAATAGTTAATGTTAGAAAATACAAGATAGATATAACAAAGCCTAATTTATAATAAAATAAGACTAATCGCTTATCTCTCGCGTCTCTTTCTCCACAAAGGAATGGCGCTCACCATTTATCACAATCGCGTCTAGATGGCGGAAACATATTTTTTTTCCCTCCTCGACACGTGCCAATTTTTCAATTCGCGGAGCCTGTGATATATCGTTCTCCAGTTCAAATACGGGAAAGATCATAAACTCGATTCTATTATTGTGAAGCCATAACTCAGCTATGAGAAGTTGGGACGTGAATTTTATCTAAATTGCATACTTATGCGATTTTATTTTTCTTCAAGACTGGCTGACATCTTCACCACCAATTTATTAATAATAACTTGCCGATGATAAAGTAGTGCTATACCAGAACAATATAATAATATGACAGTATAAAGTGACTATAAGTATAAAAAAATTATTACATCCTTATCTATGTACCTACATAGTTTTTTTAATGGTTTTTGATAGGTTGAAGATATTAGCAAAACTTTCATTGTGTTTTTTGTTGATGTTCACTAACTACGATACTAACCAGTTGTAACAGACCGCTATCGCCATATTAAATGGCGATTGGAGATAACCATGTTGACTCCTGACCATCACACCAGTAATTTTTTTACTGCCGAGCTCTTTGAGCTTGAGTCATGTCCATGTGGCGAAGTACTAGAACTATAGGATGTAAAACCACATCCTCTGGGAATGTGCTCCGAAAGGGAAGAGTTACTCGAGTCGGTCCAACCAGCTGTTCGGCCCATCGGGTTGTCCAACCTGGTGCCCTATGTTATAACTTGTGACATGAAGTCACCCGACAACATGACGTAATTATGACGTAAGCTCAATACACGCATCGAGGCGAGCCGCCCAATGCACACGGCTCACCATAGATATTATTTTGCTGAAACACCTATTTGTGTATGGGGAGAATGAATAACGCCAGTATTAGAGTAACGTTAATTTCTCGAATGCTATTGACTCACTCCGGTAGTACGTCACAATGATGTCATATGACGTCATGTCGCCGGGCGACTTCAACTCGCAAGTTACAACATAAGGCCCCTGGTAGCCACAATGGCCAATTATCTGGCATTTTAAAAGTTTGCGGCGTCTTACTGCGGGCGTGATGATCTCTTCACATAATTTTTGCTTTCCGTATGATTGGCTTCGTTTTTTGTTACATGTATTTATTGAATTCCTTTCTTTTTTGTTAATTTCCTTGTGGCACTTTGCATTAGAGTAAAATCAGTAAACTCAGTCAAAGCTCACTTGAGAGCGTGGCGACCTCAGTCTCGGGTAACTGCTCCTAGGACATTACCAAGCGTTAACAACTGTACAGATGCTTCACATCAAACGTAGTCTCTCGTGATACGCTCAAATAAGACCGAGTGGGGTGCGGGGCGGGTTTGGTTTGGAGGGCGTGTTTTTGTGTTTTCGGCAGGCTGTTATTTTAATACAATTCTCCCTTTGCGATTTTGTTTTGCAGCTCGTGCCGTGTGCTCTGACTCTTTACTGAGGCAAGAAACCGACTATTAACGAACACCTCACGACAAGGCCTAAACCCTAGAACACCAAACTTTCTTAGTTGGAACTTGGATGTTAAATATATAAAAAAAACTGCAGTTGATGTGCTTCGTTCGTTTGTACAGATGTAAATTATTTAATAAAATACAATGCACAATATTTAACTTAGCTGTCGCATTGACTCAATGGTAGTGTGGAAATGATTAGTATTTTTAGAGAACTCATTTATTTTATATTGCACTCTAAATCTATGATTGCACTAAATATAATTTTGTATCAACATTCGAAGGTGGCAATTACATACGATAAGTTACGTTACGTAAGAAAAACCTGGCCTGCATCCAAGTATGTATCTAAGACTAAATGTAATATACAAATGCAATTAGTAAGTATTTCACGTGAGGCGACTGCGTTCACGATTTTTGGAAAATAGTTGCCACGTTGATAAAGTCACGTACCTAGGTAACAAGTAGATATATTGAATTGGTCAGCTGTGTTCCTAAATCCTTTTCGAAATATATATTACAAGTGTGAGAAAAAAATACATATGAAAAAATAGTAGGCAAACTTATTTCGACATTGGTTTTGCCGTTCAAAGTCGCCAATGGATTAGGAGATAAGAAAACTACGAAAAAGTGTCACATATTTTCCTTTTCTCGAGCTTGTGTCGAAGATATACTTTTCTATATTAAAAATGTACAAACTCGTAGCTGCGAAAAATGGAATTAACAATACTGGTTGGGCCATTTATGTTCCCATTCCACTCCTTATTTCCTCACCAGACAATCAATAAGTAATCACGGGTCAAGAGAGACCATGTTGCAAAGAGACATTCAGTTGTATCTCGACAGCGGTGTGCGGGCTTCTAATAGCTTTCCGTCGCTTAAGTGATTGACTCAGTAGATACAGACTCATTCACAATCTATCATCATCATTCATACACCCTCACATATAATTCATAAAACTGTGTCATAAAGTGCGGGAGTGTACGAACTGGGTGACCCAAAACAACTATACCGCTCGAGCGAAAGTTGAAACCAGACCACGGAGCCATCATACATCATCACAAAGGTCATTGTCTGGCATTCTGTTCGATAGCTCCCACCTCTAGATCCGACTTTCTTATTTTTATCTTCACTGTCAGTTATGACAACGTCCCGTCAACAGAAATATGCCAAACTTGATGATAAAAGAAGCTTTATGATCGGATAGAATTTATTACTAGAATTATTACTACTTATTACTATACTAGAATTTATTCAAATTGGAAGAATAACGCAGCTATTGTTTTTCGCTGACAAAAAAATCCGATGATTTTTCGATGCTGACCTTTTTTAGTTAGGTCTTTCGAGAAGAAATAGACAGTGGATCCAAAAAAAATCCTTTAACGAAATGTGGTAAATTCCTATCTGAATCAAGATCAGAAGTATTTATGAGCATCGATGCAAACGTCCTTACTTTTGAAAACGGCCTGAAAACATACTGCATGTGAATTCATTTTATCAAAAAATGTAGCGTTCCTGTGAAAACTTTAAAACTACGTGCGGTATAAAAAAGAATCACTAGATCTGACGCGACATGCGAGATGCACTTTTCCCAAAATATATGACAGTGAAAAATGCTTGACCTGGCAAGATAAACCTTTAACCTAAAAATGGCAAAGTTGATTCTTACTACAGGAACGACATACGCGCTATAAGAGGTGTGGAATGTGGTTTTTCTTTCCCAATTCTCCGATGCTGGAAGTTCATAATTACATAATATTGTGTTCAACAACTAGGTTCCATGATTTAAAAAAAAATCTTTCAATCCTTCTAAAAACTGGAATGGTCGTAGGAGAAAATATTACCTATCTAATAAAAAACATGGCTTTGATGCAATCTTATTGTTATAATGTTTAGAATTTTATTGTATTTCAACTTTGTTTGCAAACCATGGTGGGTGACGTTTTCTCTGACATATTGCTAAAAGATATAGGTATTATAAGATTAAACACTCCATTCAATAAACGTCATTGGAAAACATCTAAACTTTCATGAAAATTTTGTTTAAAACTTTAGAAACAGCAGGTCTAAAGAAAGATGGATCGAAGGTGTACTGATGTCAGTTCTGTAGTTAAGCTCCTTAAATTGTCCCGAGTGCGTTTAGGAATCATTATGTAATTTACATTCACACTCATTCCATCCATTATGGGTAGTAGCGTGTCCGGTTCGGTTGTTTAAATAAAACTATTAAAAAAAGAAAAGTTCAGCTATGATAGTTTTCCTTTTTCTGAAGATAAAGCGAAGGGTAGGTAGGTATAGACACCGAACTTATTTGTGGGCGCTTAACTTGGTCCCAAGACAGTTTGTCTCCGCCGCTTATCACCACTGGATCACGTAGGAGTGGCGAAGTGCTCTCAGCGGACGACGAGAGGCGAACTAACGGCTCGTGATTCTCGGTCGATCGCCTATTTTTCACGCGATCTCGTGAGATGCATTGAGATGCGTGAGTAGTGATGTGCCTCCAACAAGAGGTTCAAACGACCTGTTGCGAACCAGTTGATCAATTAAACATGGCATAAGCGAACCGTTTATATTTTTCAAATATAATAGTTTAGTAACAACCATTTTCGATGTATACTATAATAATCGTATGAATTGTTATACCGTTTCACAATTTTTTCTAAAAAAAACAATAAGACATTTGTATGACGCCGTTGCTTTATAACAAATAGGTAGGTACTTATACAAAATTTCAATATTTCAGTGGACATGGTAACAGTGTAGCTAGGTATAGCCCAACCAGGAATTGCTTTCTCTTTTATGGATAAATCTGCCGTCATTACTCCATGACCAAAATATATCTACTGTAAATAAATAAGAGCCAACTTACGATTTATTTTTTAAACCATACAACATATTATATACCTTATGGCAGCGCATTCCAAAATGGAGGCGCGTACTAATTCAAAGGGGACGCGAAAAGTTTAACCTGTAATCCTTTATTGCGTCATGAATTAAATTTTGTCGAAAAATACATTTATTTACGTACATGAAAATTTTATTTGAAATAAGGTGGGGTGCCTGGATTTATAATTAAAGATATGGGGCGTAGTAAAAACATAAAGTTTGGAAACCACTGCCTTATGGACTTGGGCACGATCGTAGAGTATTGTTAGGAAATTTTACAACCACGTATATAGATCTATTCACGGGATCGTTTAACAACTAAGAATTTTATTTTTCAAATGCGGTGTCCATTTTATAAGTCACAAACCCCCCCCCCTTTCCTAAATATTGATTTAACTAATAAAAACCGATGCAAAACGTTAAAATCAATTCAGGCAGTGTATTGAAGCACGTGGAGGTCGATTAAATTTTCTAGTACATTTAATTCGGAATTAAACATTTGTGGTCTCTTTAATCAGACGTCTTCGTTGATTTCCAACCATTCTCCAACCATGTCTGCCAGGGTTACGAAGGCAGCAGGTCTTTCTTGTGTGGGTTCCTACCCTTCTTTTTTCATCTATATTTTTTGAGTGTGCCTTATAAATACATATAATTATGCAATATTTCATGAGTCATGACAAATAAATTAGTCATATACGACATTAAAATATCATTCCGCGAACCGGTTGATGGGTAATGTCTTCAACGAAATATCGTGGGTCTTGTGAGGGGAACTTCGCGAAAATGTCGCATTGTGGGATCACGCCAATTGCACCGCAACACATAAAAGAAAGTGGATTTTCCTTCGACTCGTTCACAAGGTATGCAAAAAGAGGAAGTGCTTCCAGCAGTGAGTAGATGGTTAGATGGAGATTTCCGAGCATAGAATGCTTGCAATGATATCGTAATACCTCAAAATATATGAAAGCTTATATTCCATTATCAAAACAGTATACTTAATATTAATAGTGTCCAGAAAAATAATACCATCGACCGAGAGTACTTGATGGAATTTGAAATTAAACTCAATAAAATAACATTTTTGTTACCACGGTTGATTTAGTTTACCGATTTTGGATTTATACCTTAACATTGTTAATTTGTTTTATATTTACGAGTAATAGGTAGGTATATTTAGTGATATTTCTAATTAAGTAAATTTCATTAAATTCTCAACACGTTATCTAGTTTTATTGTTTATGAGTAATGACAATAATTATTATTGAATGCGCTAACTCAGATCTTGGCAAACTTTTTGGATCGAGGGCCACATTAGGAATAAAAAATTAACTGCGGGCGCAAGTAAAATACTATTTTTAGACATACATTATTTATTATCTTGAAAATGAATTTCAACAGCCAACAATTTATGAGAATAATGAAACTGTTTTACATTTTTCAACATTTTTTTAATGTCGGGTGTTAATTTTATAGATAAGTTAGTTAGTTGTAGTTATACTTAAAACTGCTTGTAAATATTCATCGGTAAAGCTTGATCGCAGAGTTTTTATTGATATTCATAATTGAAAATGTTTGTTTACATATTATGTAGGTTGATAAAAAATTAAACCATATTTTTCGGGCAGAATCTTTAAATTGATTGAATTTGTCCGAATTAAGAGTGTTGTAAAATTAGAAGATTTCTTCTCGATTCATGTATATTCAAATTTTATTTTTAAAAAGGCGTTAAATGTAAACGATTTTTTAGAAATACGATTAAAGCTCGTGGGCCCTCAGAAATACTTGGCGGGCAGTAGTTTTCCCAGGCCTGCGCGCTAACTGAGTTAACCAAAATTTGATTTCATATTTGATCCTTTACTTGGCAGGTACATAATGTTTTTACGTTCTTTTATTGTTTGAATTTGTGACAAAAAACGACTCAAATGAATAGTACACAACTAAAATTAATTGGAATTTTAATAGTATCGAATACGAGATTTTTTAGATTAGTCCGTAGCTATTATGTTTGCCATATATTTATTATCCGTTTGCTTTTTCAAAGCATTTAAATTTTCATGTTAACGTTACAGATACAACTTACTACAGTTGATTAGGAGGTGGCAATGCGGTTGGAATGGGAATAATACAAAATTCTGAAAGTAGATTCTCGGAGAACTCAAAATTTTAGACTTGAGTTACAATGCACAATATTTGTAAATGTCTATATCAGAAATATAAAGTGGCTGCTCTTTTTATAGTGAACTGTAATTTCTGTATGATTGTGATGGTGAATGTGGATGTTGGGGGGAAGCGTTTACACGGAAGTTAGTCCAGGCACTAACTTTATTAATGTTCAGTTATCTGGCTGAAGCTGGTCTCTGGTGCATGCTCTCACGTCCTAGTAGGCACTCGCATGGTACATATTAATATAATAAACGAGACACCCTGTGCCAGAAATACAGTTTGACAGGTGGTTTGATTTACGGAGGTTGCACGGAGACTCGAACAGAATTATGGTTTCCATGACGATTACACTGTACACGCTCGTGGTCTGCGCTTAACTTTGTGACTCGTTAACGACGGTCAAGCTGTAACAAGCCTAGACACGCTCGTTGTCTTGACGTAACTCAGATGTTTTTCAATCACGGTCGACTGATGACCAGTTGCGCCTGAACTTGCGACAATAACGAGGATTTCAGGTAGGAGGGAAATATAAAAATGAGGGCGGCGATAATTGGCCCAACCATGAAAATTTTCTCTGCGCGTAAGTACCTTATGTAGAAATAATAAAATGTAATGCGTAATGAATTGACATACAATTTGAGGTTGTAAATAAAATAAAAGATTACGACTAACAATAAAGGTTATGAGCGGAATGCAGTAACATTTGTCATAACTAAAATTTCCTTAGCAGAAAACACTATGCAGAAACATTGTCCTTAGTTAAGACCATTTCTATTGAAAATAATACCATATTTAAAAATTCTCTTTCCTATAGTTTAGGTAAATTATTTTATAATTGTTAAACGATGACATTGCATGACGATGCATTTTATAAATGCAATAACTATAAATACATATTAATATTAAATTATAATACTCTTATGTTTCCGTTATAAGTCATTATACGTGATTCCACAGGCACCGCAAGATATTTTTTTAACATGGTAACACTAGCGTCAAGTGTTATTCTTCACCTTTTTTTTGTATTTCTGCGAGTTGGCGTATAAAAGTAAAATAATATTCTACAAGTACATGCCAAAAGAATTAACACTATCAATATCCATATTAAGATACATTGTTAAATGAATTTGAGTGTATGGACTGACATGCGAATTTATTTTGACAGCAGCTGTCAGTGGTAAATGGTAATACAGAAGGGGGCGTGTTCATAACAAAAGTAGTCTATGGTTAAGGATTCCTTAACTCTATACTCAGGATTGTCTATAGTTAAGTCATGTTTTTCGGCGACTTATCCTTAGGAACGAAATCTTAGATTGTGCATTCCGCTCTATGGCTTCACTGATCAAAACTGTGCAAATACAACTCAACTAATTAACGTGCAATGGTACAAGTTCTAATAATTAGACATCTGCTATCAAACTGGGTAAGCTGATGTCTTGTGATAATGGCGTAGTATTGTATCACAACCCCGTAGCAAATACTAGTATGTACCTATGACATATTGGTCAAGCACGTTGGAATCAAATATAGTAATCCTTGCTCGATAATTATACGGCCAATGTGATGTTGATACTCGTAGTTCGATGCATGTGACAACTAACATTATTGGACACCATATTGTCATTAAATCAGGGCTGTGAAACTGAGCAGGTACTGAACCTTGAGAACGCGGAATTATTATTTAAATCTGGAAGTCATATTCAATTACTAGAGAATGACAATGTTTTTTTAAGTTAATTCACAAAATAACATACAACTAACAGGACATTGCCATCATATAATAATATATTATACCTATTATTAGTTAGCCCGCCTTATTATGTCCTGAACATTAGTGTCACCACAAAGAAATTTAGATTTTTTATATCAACATTAATAATGATCATGTCAAATATGAATAGGGAAATGGAAACATAGTGAAACAGTGAAAATGGATTTGTGTCAAAATAATCTTGCAGACCAAAACATCGTCAGCTTTGTTCCGAGCAGCCATCTCCAATGTGCAGATCCATGATATATCAGGTCCAGGAGAAAAATATGCACAGGTACGTGTACATTACAATATGTACGTCATTGATTTCATTTGACGTCAGTGTTTCTTAGCTCAGATCCTGGAGCTCCGTGAAGTGTGCCGAGAGTACTACGATAATTCGCAAAAATTTCCGAAAAAATATATAACTTAGAGGAAAAAATGTTGACGTGATGTTTTTTTAAAACTAATAGACGCGGGTAAGCGGTCACGCGTTGCTAAACGACAGCAGGTAACACAACTTTTGCAACATTTGTGTAACAGCTTATAGTCAATGAGCGATAATTTTGAGAAAATTGGAGTTTTGCTGAAGATCATAATTAAATTTTAGGATATAATACATTGTGTGATATAATTTTTAAACATATTCTACTATAAATTTCATTCTACGATTCTATAAGTATGTACTATTGCCATATGGATTATATTCGTTAATGGTATTAATTTAAGTATGTTTAACACTTAAGGATCTTACACAAATAATAAACCTAAAGCCTCAATGACATTGAGCTACTTTACAAGCTGTTTGTTGGCAAATTCACAATCTGCTTGCAAGCTCGCCCAGTGTCATCATCGAACAAGCTAACAAGCAGATTGTTAACAATATACCGAGAAAAGTTGAAAGCCGGTCAACTTTACAAGCTATACGCTGGCGTGTGGGCCTACTGCGTCTGCGCAGTAGAGCGATCTCCCCGTAAAAGAACGAACTACTCAATACGTCCTGTCAAAATAGTATGACGGTTTCAACTTGCTAGCTTGTTGGCTTCTGAGCGAGTGGAAAGTTTTGAGTGTCATCATCACAATCGCACTAGCCGACTCGCCCGCTTTTAAATTCGCCAACAAGCAGCTTGTAAAGTAGCTCAGTATCATTGAGGCTTAAGTGGACTTATTCAATCTTTCTTCCCTTCAAATATTACGACCAACATTATTCCGTTAAAGGTTAAACCCTTAAAAATAACTGCACCCAATTAATACCACTACGGGCTATTCAAGTGGGTTGGTTTACAATTCCTGCTTTAGTGGTAGAAGAGTAAAATAAAAAAAGGTTTTAGTATAGAACCAGCAGGTGACATGTCTCGATAAAAATCATTTCAATGTGTAATCAAAGCGATTATCATTTTGATTATGTGAGGACCCTTCCAGCTCTAACGAGTACGTACGTGTCGGCACGTTCGACCAATCCAGTTCTTTAGGCGTCGTAAAACATGATTTGTGTTTTGTCACACGTGGCAGGGACGTGGGTTACACGTGGGTGGTGACCATTTCGGCAGGTGGGAGGATGTCGCGGGTCAAGTAACAGTTTTCTTGGCATAATAAAATGTTAAACTTTTTCGAACGGTTGACCGACCGGTCAGATATTGCATTTAGTAAGCATGTCGTCTACAAAGCGCCATATTGTGCGCAATATGCATGCTGACAATGTACGACTCTTTAACCCTTCCGTTTCTATTAATCCCTAGTCAATTTTAATACTTAAAACAAATTGGTATCATACTGCGAACAAAATCCACTGTAAATTCGGTTTTCATTTCATTTGTTGGATAACATTCGTCGCTCCTCTCTCTCACGAGCATTTTACTTAACTGCTTTGCGACCTCAGTTTTGAATGACTGTTCCAAAGACATTCATTCACATGCCTAAAAAAACTGCACGTCACCTACTCGCACTTGGTGAAAGGGCCGAATAAGATCGGGTGTGGTACGGAGTGGGTTTCATAAGGTTGCCAAAAATAGTAAAAATTATGACCATATAACACATTCGGACCTGAAAGATACTTGGTCAGACCATGGTCCGTTCCAGGCCATCGAGAGATTCACGATCGTAGAATATTTACAACAGTACAATGATGCGATCTAAATTGACGGAAAATAATATTATGTACTTCAAGCCAGACTTCCTATTAAAATTGATTGGATAACTCTTTTCAGTGGCTCTATCATTATATCACGCTTTTACCATTATTATGAAAATGTAAGACACATAAATAAATACTTTCCCATTTATTTTGTTATATTGATTTTCATAATAGTGATAGGATATGTATGATTGGATAAGGTACTACATACTATTATTTTTATAACAGACCAGGTAACTAATTCATATTATGTAGTGATACAGTTCCATTACGCTATTGGTGGACATTTTCATGTATATATTAAACAAACAAAAGAGTACCTACCCTATTGTCCTTATTAGAAGATCATCCAATAAGTCACCTAAAATAGACTCACGTGATAAATACATATTATAGGATTTAATTAGCTGATATCGCCAATTAATTATCAATATTCGGACAATATACATGACTCTAATAATTATACCAATATTCTAGCATAATTTGTAGTGGAAAGAAAATATATTCCAAGCTTCAATATGCAAAATAGAAAATGTGGGCAGTAGCGAAATAATATTAACAGGAGGACATACATATTCTATTATAGGTATATTTTTATTCAGCATTCCTACAATCAACGTAAACTAAGCCTGAAGGCACCTTAAATAGGTATAATCGTAATATTTCATGTGTGTCAGTGATTTTCAAACTGTGCACCGCGGCATCCTGGGGCGCCGCAGAAGATCTCTGTAAACTTTAATAATTCCTGATTGTAAAATTTCATCATTTAATGCTTCATTACACGATATTACAAAATAATTTTTGAACATACCACCTTAGCAATTGGTTTCAAAAATGCTTTCAAGAAGAGAATATGAAGAAATTCACGTGGAATCAAAATATGAATGAAATGGGGATAGGTTCAGTAACACCTTGTGTAGCTATACGCCCATGTGTTGCTAACGGGTGGCAAATTGTGGAAGATATGAATAATACAATTTTTGCATGAAGATTTTATGTGGTCGACATTTTTTTCACCTACGGCGCCAACGGTCATTGTTAGTATAAAATCAATCACATTACAGAAAATCTTTGCCTAAATAGTGTCCGTTTACTACCAAAACAATAGTAGAAAAAGGTAAATGACTTTTTGAGACGAGGCAACATTTTTACGAGTTTAATCCATTTAAGTCGTTTTTGCGACCTTGGTTTCGCCTTTTGGCATCTTTAGACACTATGTGCACTCACCAAAAGGCAAATACAATTAATTCTAACTTAAGTAAGTATATAATAATATTGATTATTAGATATTTAATGATCTACTATTAGGGTTTTGATGATTGTATTATTAGTGATATAGGTTTGTTACAAACACTTTCATAATTTGTTTGTTATATTTTTTATTGTGACTAATGTGAAAGTTTTTACACGCCTACCTTATTGTATTAATTTATTATATACCTAAGTAAGTTAGAATTAATTATATTTGTTGTCAGTATGTATGCACCTTTTGGTGAGTGCACATTGTGCATGAAAATGCCGTAAGGCGAAACCAGTATCGCAAAAATACGACTTAAATGGATTAGTACAAAATTTATATTCATTAGAATTTAAATTCAAATTCCATCAAGTACCTTCGGTCGATAGTATTAATATGTTTAGTTTAAGGCAGTGGTTTCCAAACTTTACGTTACTACGCCTCCCTTTTAAAACAATCTAGTCTTGGCGCCCCCCCCCCCTTTATTTCATTAAATGCATGTTTACACAAAGTGCTTTTTTCTTCAGTTCGATTTAACAAAGGTTTTTGTTTCCATATAGGTAGCCATTTTTATGAGTCAGGAAATACACTACAAATAATTATAAAATAAAATTCTACATGTGAATTATCATCAATCACACACACCACATAATCACATCAAATTGTATCACACAGACACATATATTATAAAATGTAATATATTGTAACTGAAACAGCGCCGCAGGCGACTTTTATTGCTAATAGAACGAATTTGTGATGTGTGTTTATCTCATTTAACTGGTCGATCCGCAACGCCGGGCCCCCAGGCTGGAGCCCTGTCAACCCCTCTCGTGGGGGCCACATCAACAATGAATTGAAATGAGGTATACATAATAAAATTAGTCTCCATATCTTCATACAGGTTTGCAAACAACCTAACCTTTTTAGGACTGATCTTTTATGTAGTTTATAACTAGCTGCCGTTTTATAAACTATGCACTTGTAACTGCAAGCCTGCGGCTACATTATTGTGGTAAACTTTTCGCGGCTCCCTCTGCAACAGTCCGCGCCCCCCAATTTGGAAATCGGTGGTTTAAGGTGATGTCTTTACCTACCAGAAGCACCTAGCGGAAAAAATACGAAGCTTGCAATTTGAGACATTTTTGGATACTTTACAATTTCAACTGTATTATAAATACGTAGGTATCTGAAAACATTAAAAAGAAAAATATTTTTTATTTCAAATTTCAGTCAAAGATAAACTTACAATTATTGTAAAAAAATGTTATAAACTGTGAATTTGTCACAATACTCCATGTTATTATTACACATAGGTATTTTATGGTCATATTTATTATTAAAATTTAGTTTATTAAGTTTTCTATGTTGACCCAGAGAGATTTTTGACTAAATAACATTTATATTTTTTATATTTATTTTAAGAAACATCGATTTTTATAAAAATATAAATGTGTATAGAACTATAACAAGCTTCGTATTTTCCGTTAGGTGCCTCTGGTAGGTAAAGACATCGCCTTAATTAAGAGCGGACGTGTCACTGGGTGAGCTGTGTTTGGTTTGACTCCAAACTATAACTCGGATAAACTAAATACCTATACCTATAGAATACCAGATTAAGGCGCCGTGAAAAATCTTTATTCAGGAAGGGCGCCGCGAGACGAAAGAGTTTTAAAACCACTGACATATGTAGCATAAATTTCTGTGATAAAGTGCTTAGTGCCTGATGTATACTTGCATGGGTTATAAAATAAACTAATTTAAATAATGGCGTCGTGCAGGTAGCATATTTCCTGGTCGAATCGGACATTATCGCATAGACGTCTTGTCACATTCTAAGACTATCGTAAATTATCTAGCTGACAAGCTGCCAACTTGTCAACAATAAGGCGTCAGCCTATCAACTTCATATGGACACGATTTGAATTTATTTACCCTGGAAATATAATGATTTTTTCAAGAACACTGAGGACATCACGACTTTTGAAAATTATATGTATTATTATTATAAAATACGTAATATTGAAAAAAAACACCCATCAATACACACACTAACCTAAACAAAATAAACATATTAATTAACTTAACGGCCCACATGCTCAGCGTACGTCAAAATGGAACTTGTATGCTATTTTCAAAGCATGATCCTGGACATTCCTTAAACGTTGTAGATAATCTATTTACTTATATAATTTTTAAGCCTTATTATCCTTTATATTTATTTTAAACATTTGATGACTGGATAAAGTATTTTTATTACATAAAATAGTATTCTTTTAAACCTCTCGCTCTAATGTTTTAGAATATAGTCATATTTCAGTAGTACGTCCACGTGAAGTGGTGTTAAGATTTTTTATATTTATTAATTATTAAAAGCATTTATAAAACCATTAGTAAAATTTATGTCGACATTATTATAGTGAAATATTTACAATAAAAAATTATATTGATAATCTCTGTGATCCCAAATTTGACAAGAATTAGTCATTTTATTATTCAAAAAATGGGCAAGATTTACACATTTAAAGAAACTTTTAAAGATACTGATTATAAGCCATGTCTTTGACCATTCAAATGTGATAAACATTCTACGAATAATGTTTGCTTTATAATAATTATTGACCTAAGAATAAGGTAGTATTTTTTTGAAATACCCCATTTCTATTGGCATTTCCCAGTGGCTAAGCTACAACATACGGCCGTAGCCATAAATTAAGTACGGAGTAAGATCATAGTAACGCGCGTGTTTGAACATGTACCGTTTAAAAAAATCGGTTAGGTACACGTTCAAGCACGCGCGTTAACATGAAATGAAATGAAACATGAATGCGCGTTTGAAAATAGCATAAAAGCTCCATTTTGACGTACGCTGAGCATGTCCCCCTTAACCTTGAAATTACGCAGATTGCGAGAAGCTATTACAAGTTTTGCAATATTTTTCATAAGATGACTAAATTGGATTCATAGCTAAGTGGATTTTAGTTGTAAAACACTTATTTATTACTTAAAATATTACTTACAAAATACGACGCATCTGCGACTCCCATGAATAAATGTGATGATTGCTTACCTGTAAAAGAGAAAAGAAGGTTTAAAATATTATATCATGAAAAAACGCGTTTAAATTATACCACACAAAGCACAAAAACTACACCGCGTCGGATTAAAATTTACTATGAAGATACAGAGTAAAATTACTTATTACATGACTCGGCTTCTGGCTCAAATTAAACATGTTTACAAAGAGATTATAAACGTTTGACGAAGATTATTAGCGCTTAGTTAAATTCTGTCTCAGCTATATTACTTAAGCCAAGTAGAATATAGAAAGACGACAAATTTGGGGCTTTGGAAGCGTTTAAAACAACAAAACCCAAATCGAACCCTTGCGTCTAAAAGGAATTACTAAAAATATCAAAAAATCTGGTGATATAAATACATTTCAGTTTAGTTTCGGCCACTTTCCCAGTACAAGAATAAACAAAGCGAGATTTATAGATAATAACAAACGGAACATCTGCCGTCAGCTTCCTCGCAGCCACAATCTCCAAGATATGCGGAGAACGAAGCCGGGAGACTTGAAAAACTTTCACATATTACATTTCTCATACATATTTTACGCGATTATTGGCGGCTGGAAGATGCAGGGTTTACTTACGTATTGTATTTTCAGATGGTTTTTGTAATCCCGGGATTTTAGCTTATAGCAATAAATTAGTGGAATGAGGAACTACTTATTTTTACAATGTCTATGAAATAGTTATAACAATATCATAAATATAACTAATAATAAATCATGTAGACATATCCATGATAGATATACTCAACATGGCGTAGTCAGTAGAGTCAAAGTGACAGTTTTGAATCAGTGAATGAATCGAATCGCGGCTGAACAAAAATCACATAATATAGTTGTTCCAATGTCTATTTGTTTCCATTGTCCCGGTTGGTGGAGCGGCCGTTTTTTTGTATAAATACGAAACCGTGGATCGCCGATTCGAATCGCTGGAAAAATGCATAGCGTTATTTCAATGTGTATTTGTTCCAGTGCAATACGCAATGCGTTGGCAAATGGCTAACTGCCATACCATGTAAAAAATAAGTTCGTTTGATAAATCATGAACTGGAATGTACACGCGGGCACGACCATCACGGCACTGAACGTGTTCTTAGAACTGCCCGCTAGCAGGATCCCAACGAGCGGAGCTGTTTGCCAGGGTCCAATTAGCCACTCCGACTTGACACCAACCTTGGCCAACTTTGAGACATAAAAGTTTGCCGCGTGGAATGGAGGATGAAATAATTCCGAATCCTTCTTAGATTCATAAATTTCGACTCCTGGCTTCTCCGATTTTGCAGAATTTCAGTATACGTGTACAGAGAACACTCAATATCAGTAAAGATAAGTGACGGCAGACAGACCAAGACGAGATTCATACATATTTTCCAAACACTCTTTAACCACCATGGTGCAGGTTATTACATCAGTCTCGGGACAAGTATTCGGCCACATTTATTGCGAAATGGAAGACTGCTGTACAAAAATCGCGGCGTAGTAACTTAACCATCTTCTGCGTGTCCTGTTCAGTATATTGCATAATATGAGCCTTTTAGATGCGCGTCTTCCATACGAAAGGTTCGGAGTCGTAATACTTCAAAGTGTGATCATTGGAGACGATGATATTAAAATTAACATTAAACGTAGGTACGTACTGCTTATGAAAATGTATCATATACCAGATACCTCAGGCAACAACACCTGTGCATAGTGTAGATTAATTGAGTGTAGTGTGATCATTGGAGACGATGATATTAAAATTAACATTAAACGTAGGTACGTACTGCTTATGAAAATGTATCATATACCAGATACCTCAGGCAACAACACCTGTGCATAGTGTAGATTAATTGAGTGTATGTGTATGGTTATACAGTCAAATGCCAGGATATTATTTCCCTTAATGGCAAGACATAATTTAGAAACGGAGAATAAAATAATTATATATCGCTGCAAGAACTAAAACAATGGGTGCACAACCCGCGGCCCAATTGTCGCGGGCCGCCAACTAAATTAAATATTTTCTAATTTAACCTACATACTATGTTTAATAAAGAATGCGACTTTTCCAAATCTTGTAAATAGTTTATTAGATTCTAACGTATTTAAGTTGTGTAGGTTTCTGAGATATTTTTTTAAAACCTAGATTTTTTCAGACATTTTAAGTAATTTTGAAGTGACAGTATCAGTGTTATATTCTAATAATCCGCAACAATTCGTCACCTTACTTTGAAAAGGTTCTAATTGCACTTGACCATGTTTTGAGCTATGAGCGTTTGAAATTTGGAATGGTTTATTTTCAATATAAAAAGACATGTAGACAGAGCTCCGGCATACTGCTAATTCCCATATTTGACAAAACATGACTCTGAAATGAAGGTATATGATAGAATATGGCTAATGGAACCTTTTCACAACAAAAAGTAATTTTAGGCCAAAACGTAGGTTAGAACCTTTTCAAAGTAAGGTAACGAATTGTCTCTGTGCCGCCGGAAAATTAGAATATGTGTAAATTGTTCCTAAATATAAAAAGTTTGTGTATCACTGATCTAGGGCATTCTGCTTATCTGTGAAAAGTAACGGCAGTAAATTATACAATCTAATCAATGAAAAACCATTTATCAGAAAAACAGGGTTTTCAATTTAAAATAGAACTAAAGAGTATTTTTTATCATGCGGGAATATCAGATTCCAAAGAAGTTTTGTATGAAAACTAAAAGTGAAAACGAATCCCGGAAAGAATAATCCCGATAAAATAAAGTAGGTTACTGGAGAACCATCGCAGAGGCGTAAGAAGATATATGTGAGCGAAGTCAAATAATAATAAAAAAGAGTGCCAATAAAAAACGGAAAACTTTAACCTGAAATATGACAGATAGGCAGATAAAAACAGTATCGGCCATAATATGAAAAGCTCACTGGAAAAATAATATATTCATACTATTACAAAGCTTTCAATCGACACGTCTGCAGAGAAACGGGACGAGCTTTTTCACGCGGACAGCTGAAACATATTCCCAGATGAGATTTTTTCGTATTTGACAGTGGAATTTTCTTTTCACATGTATTATTAGATTAACTGCCAGTAATGGACAAAGACACAGTGGGCGAGATGCTTCATAATACATTATTTTTTAGTACATTTTGAGAATATATTTTTATGATAGCATGACAGTGTATGCAAAAGAGTAAAAGAGGATATATTTGTATATTTTACGTTGTCATATTACATTTGCTTCTTTTCTCGAATGTAAACAGCTGTCACATTGTGTATGATTGGTAATACCAATTGGGAGGGCAAAAACTATGCTCAATCATAACGGTTGGAATATTTATATATTCCACAGGGGAGTTTACGTTAACGTTGCTTAAGGCTATACCTCAGTTGAGGCATGGTTTAAAAAAATCGTGGCTAGGCGATGCGCAGATTGTGGAAATGACGCGTGCCGAACGAAATATAATTTGTCATATAAATCCGACATGCGTCCATTTAATGTTCTGTTTATTGTTCTATTAGAAACAATAATAATATATTCATTGACATGTTTCCTTTTTCAAGTAAATGTGTAACGTTTTTTAGTCATCTTGACACGATTTAAGAAATAATACCCCCGTCGCCATCACGAAACAAATTGACGTGTTCACAGCTCGACGTTCGCTCTCCGATTGCCAGCGAGTCCAAAATTTCGTCGCACCTATAGTTGAAAATTATTTGCCGTTTCACTGAAGTACCGTCTTAATAAAATATTCTTAAGATATTATATTCAATCAGTCTACTTATAATGTATGTACTTTATTAGTATTTATTCGTATCATTGTGTTGTTTCTTGTTTAAATATTACAGCAATAAGTTTCTTTGTTTTTGTGTCATATTATGAACGCATTGAAGCATATAAAATATACATAAATTCAAATATCAATTTGGGTTTAGGGATGGAGCAAGAATGTCCACCTTTAAGTAGACCGTGATCATCTAGTATCAAAACTGCCAGTGATCAAACACTTTCTCCATTGTCATTCTTCAGCTTAAACAAACGTATTATATTAACGACAATGAGGCGTTACACATTAAGCAATAACAATTCTTCCACATTTCCCATTCGTTATTAAAATGGAGTTTTGATATTCATTGCACTAAACGTAAAACTATTATTCTACTGTCCAAAGATCTTGCTGCGCAACTGTACGATGGAAACTACTCATTCGCATCGTTTCTCTTTCTCTCACTCCTGCGGTAAGCCGTAAGTAATGTAATACGAATCAAGTGATACGGTTCACGTCGGATTTTTCATAGTTAATTTGAAAGTTTTTACGTAAGCTGGTTAAAGAAATAAACATAGGTATGGTTAATACACCCACGATGGCTAAACGGTTACGCATTAGGCCTATCTTCTTCGTCGTGTCGGGTCTTCAATATCTACAACGTGTCGCTTCAGAAGTTGGTGAAGGAAACACCATTTTACTCGGCTTGTATGACCTCGATGAAATTGAAGCTTACTGGGCAAACCTTGCATTAAAATAGGTGTTGCATGGTTTGCATTTCACCGCACTTGCAGGTTTGGTCATCGGAGAACCCCCACTTCACCATGTTGTCTCGGGTGCGCCCTACTATGGTTCTCAGTCTGTTTAGGGCTTTCCATGTACAGTACCAGAGACTGGCTCCAGGTGGGAGATGCTCTGCTGGCCTATAATGTAGTGGGTCCCAGTTCGAATCCCGTGTCTGGCAAATTCACTTGTTGTTTTTCCATGTCTGTTTGGACCTTAATAGATCAAGCAAGTGGCTGAAAAGTCTCGTAAAAAATTTTTGTCGATACAACTTCCACTCTGTCTAGGTCCAATTACGATCTTCTTAGGATCGGACATGCTTAAAAAAGTTAATACTGCCCCTTCAAAATATTACATATTACAGATGGTGTTAATTAGTTTTTAAAAATCAATTAAACCTTGCCTAAACCAAACCATAATCGTTTTGGTATGTTATGGGCGATTCGACAAAATATTGCACACTTTTCATTCTTATTTGTTTTCGATGAATTAATAATACATATTACACAAATGTTGTTGGTTAGTTTTGTAAAGTTCGTAAAGACCTGCCAAAACCAAACCATAGTAGATAAAATATTATTCTATCTATAAAATATCCAAAATTATGTATGATTTAATGGTATAATTTTAGATATTTTATAGATGGACGATTATTTTTTTGAATACCTATTATCTATTATAGCTTGGTTTCGCAGTGTTTCATTGAATTTAAAAAAATTAATCAATACCATCTGTAAATTGTAGGCTAAGTCCAATGAAAACAAATACGTATGAATGAAAAAATTTATTGTGCACTATTTATGTCGGATCTTAACATCCTACGTCCACCCTTCGCCACTGGTGTACATTATTATGTTGGACACACTAATATAAAAAGGTAACATTGAAAGTAATATAATAAATACGTTGATAGAGCAGTGGCGAACCTATGGCATGGGTGCCATTCCGTATATTTAATTGTAAACGGCAACGACGATTAGAGATTGTGATAGAGAGAATAAATTGTCGTTTCTCGCGATTTTTTACAGAATTTCGAGATTTTTATTTCTTGGGAAATTCTTTTCTTTTCACTACGAATAAGTTCAATCCGCGAGTGAAAGTTTTTTAAAAAATATTCTTTGGGGAAAAAATAGGCGGGAAACTGTGTGGACAGCAAAATAAACTAGTTGGGCTCTGCCAGAAAAAAATGTTTGAATGGAAAGCTCAAAGAAATGTCGAAATTCTGATTGGATTGTCCAAAATATAAAAAAAAACAACCAATCAACCTTAGGTATCAAGGCCTGAACAAAAACGATGCATAAGTGCAAGTGAGAAAGTATTCGGCACCCTTATAATCTCTACGACACGCGCTAGAGTAAGATAAAAGGTTTACATATGTGGGAGATGGTTTGCTACGGTGTTGCCGCCAAATCTTACCTTATTGCTTAACTAAGCGTCGATAACCGTGTTGCTAAAATTGCTATTTTTTGTGTTAAACATAAAATCAGTGGTAAATATTTTTAGTTAATTAAGTAGAAAAGATGGTTCTATGTGTTGTATTAAAATGCCGTTCCGTACAGATAAGCAAGAAGATGGTATTACGTTGCATACGTAAGTTGATAGGTACATGTTCGTGATAATTTATTTGTATATAATTATATATTTTAATATCAAGTGACCGTGTTTCCTTAAAATCATCATCATCATCAGCCGGGGTCAATCCACTGCTGGATGAAGGCCTCCCCAAGCTTTATCCAACTCTCTCGGTCCTGTGTCGTTCGCTGCCACGTATTTCCACCGAACTTTACCAGTTCGTCAATCCAGCGGCTTTTAGGGCGACCCTGTGGCCGTTTCGTAACCCTTGGGTACCATTGGATGACGGCGTTTGTCCAGCGGCCGTCCTTTCGGCGAGCAATGTGCCCCGCCCATCTCCATTTCAGCTGTTTGGCAACGTCTATTACATCGCGTACTCTTGTCTGCTTTCTAACCCATTCGTTTCTCTTGCGGTCCTTTCGCCGCCCGATTCGACATGCACCTCTCCATGCCTCGCTGTGTACACAGTAGTACACATTGGTTGAACACCCTACGCTTAAGACATAATGGTAGGTCACTCTTGAAGATACTATTCAGACGTCCGAAAGCACTCCATCCCAGCTTTGTTATTCGAGCAATTTCATCGTTCATGCTTCCGTCTATGGACACCTGCTGTCCGAGATAGATGTATCTGCTGACTTGCTCGAGTTGGGTGCCAGAAATACAGATAATCGCAGGGTCCGAAAAACAGTTCCTCATCACTTTTGTCTTTGAGACATTTATCTTTAGACCGACCGTTTGACTGACATCCGCGAGTTCTTGCATTCTACCTTGGAGGTCTTTCGGGTCTTGTGAAAGTATAACAATTCCTTAAAATACTTAACTTAAATTGTGGATATTTTTACCTAATGGTTGCATTTTGACCGCTTAAAAATACTATAATATATACCGTAAAAAATAGAAAAATATAATTTAATTCTGAGCGTCTAGTGCGAGCACTTTGGGCGAGCACTAGCGAAATGGTCTATGGTCTCGAACATTTGAATACGAATGCGTTCGCTCGCCCACAAACCAAACGCACGACACGCAGCTTCATTTACCAATGCAATGGGTGGCGTCTAGATGTATCTATAGTCTAAGTTAGGTATACTTAATTAATATTTTTCTTAATACCTATGTACTTTACCACCAAATCATAGAAGGTTCGCAACCTCTGCAGTGGTACATCAAAGCGTATAAAAACATAATTCAAAGAATCTATGTAAGTGTGTAACATTTATGGCAGACTGGATTTTTACGATAATATGAAAGCGAAAAAATAGTAGTTCGTGTGGAAATCGAATTTTATTTAACGCTCATTGTTACGATCCCAAGATGGATCAGTTTATATAAAAAATACTTTTCTCGGGTGAATAAGTCCAGATATAGGTAAGTAAAAAATGTAACGATATACAGTACTTACTGACGATCGAATATTAGAGAACAAATGAAAATTACACAATTGCACACCGATTTGAACTGTCTGATGAGTAATGACTGATAGTCCGTCCTCACATAGTCAGATTATTATGACTGATCGGATAAACCAGTGGTCGGCAAATTCATTAGTGAACAGAGCCAAATATCAACAATACAATGATTGAGATTTCTTTTGAGAGCCAAATTTCTTAAACTCAAATTATATTATGTAGTGTTACACCCCCGTATTGTCCCCATTTGGAGATGTCTTTGTGTATCTGGAGACGCCCGAATCGGTATCGAAGCCAACAAATAATAAAGCGCTGATTACGAAAATTAAATAATAATAACAGAGCCGAGCCGGCAATGCCTTAGAGCGGAATGCACAATCTAAGATTTCGTTCCTAAGGATAAGTCGCCGAAAAGCATGACTTAACTATAGACAATCCTGAGTATAGAGTTAAGGAATCCTTAACCATAGACTACTTTTGTTATGAACACGCCCACTTCTGTATTACCATTTACCACTGACAGCTGCTGTCAAAATAAATTCGCATGTCTCTAACACAGTCCATACACTCAAATTCATTTAACAATGTATCTCAATATGGATATTGATAGTGTTAATTCGTTTGGCATGTACTTGCAGAATATTATTTTATTTTTATACGCCAGCCCGCAGAAATACAAAATACCAGATGAAGAATGACAATTGATGCTAGTGTTACCATGTTAAAAAAAATCTTGTGGTGCCTGTGGAATCACATATAATGACTTATAACGGAAACATAAGAGTATTATAATTAAATATTAATATGTATTTATAGTTATTGCATTTATAAAATGCAGTTGTCATATTTTTGTCATCGTTTAACAATTATAAAATAATTTACCTAATTTACCTAACGAGAATTTTTAAATATGGTATTATTTTCAATAAAAATGATCTTAACTAAGGACAGTGTTTCTGCATAGTGTTTTCTGCTAAGGAAATTTTAGTTATGACAAATGTTTCTGCATTCCGCTCTTAGAGTAGATTATAATATGTTGAATGGCAACAATGCCATAATATAACCGTTGACGATTTGCAACGTCGTTTTTTTTTCGCCAACGGCTCTCGTTGGAAAAAATCACAAGATGGCGCGCAGATCGCGACAAACAGAAAAATCGCGAGCACGCCGATTTCGTACGGATAAAATAAATTATTCAAAATGTAACCATATAGTATAATAATAACGTAAATAAACTCGCCGTTTTCCATCACAATTCCGGTGCCTTAATTATCCACCTTCATCCCAAATACAGACGATAAAAAAGAAAACAAAACACAAAGTGACAGTTGAGAATTCACACACGCAAAATGGAGGGAAGTGATAGTAGGGACACTGTTTATCAACTTAATAAACGTTAGTTACAGTTTTAAGTCTTAATTAAACTATAGGTACACTGAATAAAACTTGATATCATACATAATAATGATCTTATTTATTGATAAAAATTAAATTGTAAATATGGTATCCATAAAATTAAATCATGACATTGACTGACAAACACTCAATGTGAATAATGGCCTTGCATCTCCTTGGAAAGTTTGGGTAAGTAAGGTTTGTATGTTGTTTCAATTTTAAGCACGATTCCAGGCTTTAATCAATAAGACGACTTCTCAATTTACATTTGATTTCCTCTCTTAAAAATCTCTTTACTAACCACAAAACGTGCAATATTAACATTGTTAGAAGATTCGAAGATTGTATTCAGTAATTAAATACAGAACTTAATTTTTCTTGACTCTTCTAAAGTTCCTAAACTGCCTTCTTCTTGCATCACCGACAGTATATTTAGTACTAAAAATGACGTGAGAGTGCGTGTGTAGTTGTAAGTGTCTCTCGAAATTTGACTTCTTGTTATGCACCAATTTTTCCCGACAAATAATACAGGTCGTAGGCCATTTAAGTCAAGAATAAACGCGAGAGTCTCGGTCTATTAAACTTTAAATTCCGTTTTTCTTTGCTTCTTCTTTGTAGCCATGTCAAATAGGGCAGAGGGCATTTGTGGCAGAGCCGCATTCACGGGGCTAAAGAGCCGCATGTGGCTCGCGAGCAGCGGTTTTCCGACCACTGGGATAAACAATAATAAATAATATAAATTAATGAAATAATCTTTCAAAGAATTTAAAAAAAAACCCCGAGAAGTCATGAAAACTGGCAGTTAAAAGCGCCTAATGCCGGGTACTCATTAGCGAGCCGTAACTGTGACCGTTGCAATTACAGTAACCAGTATGGACGCCAAATAATTAGTTCGCGAGCTTAATAAATAATTATTTCACATCTAGAAGTTGGTTACGGTAGGTAACTGGAACGGTTACAGTTACGGCTCGCTAATGAGTACCCAGCTTAAGAAGATAACCCAGCAAAAGTCGTGCGCGATTAAGTGAAAGATTGTACGGAAAACCCCATAGTATCATTGACATATTAGGTGGACACAGCTACCTTCGTAAACGACTCAGCTCATAGATAGCTAGGTACAATCGAAAACATCGATACGTATGAATGAGTTTGAAAAATGAACTCAACATACATTGCAATAAAGGTCATAAACTTTTTAGAAAATCTGTGTTCATTTTATCACAGTATCAGTATCACAAGTTTCTATTCCAAATTATTCTACCTACAATATAGGTACACTGCAATTACGTTGGCGTTTTATAAAGTTGCGTTAATGCCGTTGACATAGTCTGCTAACGTGTTTGCATAAAGATGTTATATTTTGGGACAGTGTATCCCGGAAATTGGCGGAATTCAACAGTTAATATTATAACTAAATTAATACCGATTGAAAATTCTTCATATAAAAATAGTTGAATGAAATTCCGTATATGAGTGTCATGTTATATCTCAATGGCGCAATCAAATGAAAAAAATTGCGGAACGGAAAACCTGTAGTATTATACTTAGAGGCTCGCACATCAGAACTCGCCGCATGCGTCTTACGACGAATTCGTCGATGTGACGTCATCGTAAACCAAGAAACAAACGTCATCAAATGGAGCTTCGCAGATTGGCCGTTGCAACTGCAACGCGAGACGATCCGCAGATGCAACATGTCGAATTTAATACAGCCTGCATGTCGTATCTAAAAAAAGTCGACTACGCGCAAGCGCACAGCCCGCGGCCATCGGCCATTTCTGTCTCTATCTCTGTCTACACTGTCATTGCTCGCTCCTCGCTGGTCACCGCGTTTGACGTTTGTTCATACAATAAACACAATAAAAATGGCAGACGAGAGACTCTCCGATGCGGCGAATGTCGATATCGCTAGGCAGCTGTGCGAGGAACACCGCCTGCCCGTTCTCGGAAGCTTTGATTTATGGCGGTTAGGCACACGAGGCGAGTTGTGATGTGCGAGCCGGCTTAGAGTTGGGTTTCGGGATTTTTCCGACGGGAATTCTCGAGAAATTATCGAGATTTTTCATCCCGAATCTCGGAATTGAAATTTTTAACATTTCAGGAAATCCCGGATCTCGAGAATTTTTTAAATATATGAATATACGAGATATATGAAAAAAGTGGACAGAAAACACAAATTTTCAAGGACTGATAGGGGCATTTAACACAATTAAGCCAACGTCGACTCAAAATGAGCGCAATTTTTGCAACGTCAGGGAATTTTGTGTCTCAAAAGCGTACGCGATTGTCAGACGCAGCGATTGACAGTCTGTATTTTTTGAAATTCTATTTTAATTAGTAATGTTTTGAATTATTTTTGTTTTCCTACTTCTGTTTTATTTGTCTTCATAGATAAATAAAAAAAAAATGGAAATTGTCTCTTTTTACACTGATTTTAGGATTTTTACATTTTTTTTTTAAATTCTCGAGAATTCTTTTCCGGAAATCCCGAATCTCGAGAATTCAAAATTTCATAATTTCGGGAAATCCCGAATCTCGAGATTGAAATTTTCTCGGGAAATACCCAACTCTAATCACACTGTGTTACTGCTCTACATTATTAATCAGTCATTCAAGCCTTTTTACAAAATTGCCAAAAGAAAAATAAAAGATCGTCGTAGCTGTAAAATAATAAATTTATTATGTACAATAATGATGAATTTTGAATGTAAAAGTTAAAGTTTGCAGAATTTCTGAATACAATGAATGAATTATATGAATGAATTATATGAATGAAATCTACTTCTAAAACAATGTTTGAGTTATTACTTTTTTCCATTAAGTGTAAGAAGGAATTTTTTTTTTTAAATCGACGTCAGAAAAATTATGAAAAGAACATTTTTACTAGGCTAGAAAGAAAGTTTTTGAAATAATGTCATGGCCCTTTAATAATATAATATGATTAAATTTTCCAGCTGGGCTGCGCGGGGTCCTTTGAAATTGTGATATTTCGCCCCGATTACAGAAGTAAATGAAAAGAAGTATGTATACTAAACTTGATAGAGACGAAAATATTTACGTAGTGCCCCAGACGCCACTTTTAAATGGGATTAAAAAAAACTTGACAAAATAATTCAATTGACATTTCGATATTGTAAGTTTGTAAAGAATAATATAAAGGGTAAAAGAAATTTATTTACTCTTGGACAGGGATAGGAAATCTTTTGACACAAAAGACCACCAAATATAAGTGGTACCTCAACGACATATATATTTTAAGAGTAAAGTTATATACCTACATATTTCTATAGAAGAGAAGGTGAAAGCTTGGAAAGTTTTAAGTATAAGTATTGAATCAAAAAATTAAATAGTACTTCGACTTACATTTACTTACATTAGCGGCGACGGGTAGAGGTAGGCTGACATAAATAGTGCACACTCAACTTTGACAGTCATACGTATATGTTTTCATTAAACTAAGAATACAACTTGCAGATGGTGTGGGTTATTTTTTTTAAATTCAATTATTCAACAATGCCTAAGCCAAACCATTATAGTTTGTGTATAATATGGGCGATCCGACTTGATTAGTTTTTTTTAAATTCATTAAGCCCCCTACCTAAACCAAACCGTAATCGATAAAAAATATTCTTCTATTTATAAAATATCTAAAATTATGTATGGTTTAATGGCATAATGTCAGATATTTTATGGATAAACGAATATTTTTTTGACAATTATCTACTATGGCTTGGATTAGGCGGGGTTTAATTGTATTTTAAAGGCTGATAAACACTATCTACACATTGAAGTCTTAGTTCAATGAAAACAAATACGTTTGACTGACAAAATTTAGTGTGCACTATTTATGTCGGATCTTAACAGCCTACCTCCACCCTACGCCACTGACATACATAGATATTTTCATATCTCGATAGCAGTGGTTATTATACACATCTACAATATTAAACAACATCTATGATACATCATTGCTAAGTAGGTAAGGTTTCAGAACCATGCGGGAACCCAAAAATATGAAAGGATTGTTTATCGCTGAATACTAAAAGCTGTGCATGCGAATAAAATGCGTGTCATAAAAATAATGTGATAAATAAGAAGTTATAAACCCATTATATGAATTATCACGAATTTACCAAGTAAATGCTGAAACTCTTGACGGTTTCGGTCCCGAATTTATAATATCGATTCCAGTTTCAAAATAATTATGAGGTTCTCAGGGTTCTATTTTGGTTCGGTTCCCTGATCAAATTGTTACAACGCCAACAAGTACACCGATGGTGAAAATACCATAAAAAGACATTGAAGTTAATGGCCCCACCAAACCACACCCGGTCTTAATCGGGCGTATCACGGATGTATGAATGTGAAGCATCATATTTTATGACCGATAATGTCTCAGGAGCAGTTACCTAAGACTGGGGTGGACATGCACTCATATGTGCTTTGATTGAAGACAATATGACAGTAAACAATCAAATTTATGAAATACGACGATTAGGAATTCTAGCCGAGTTTGATTGACATTGTATAAAATATAATAATATGTAAAGAATGATCATAATTAAAATCAATACTGCCGCAATATGACATCATCGTTTCATTTTGGTAGATTTATCATACCATAGACTAGCCGAAAAATGTCACAGTTTTATCAATGCCGCCTTTTCAACTACATCCTGATTAAATAAATGGATGATGCATTTCTAAAAATACGTTTGGGAGAATTCTTTACAAATAAATGTTATTCTGCGCCTATGAACAGCTGTACAATAAAAAGTATTTTTTCAAAGATCTGAAACAGGCCTCGCCAAAATTTGTTTTTATTCATATTTATTTTATATTAATTTCTTATTATATTGTATACTAACTATTCTGCTAAAACAAATAAATTAATAGCTGATGAATAACTTCAAGACTTGAGAAACAGTTTTTGGAAAGGGTAGATCTTTATAATTAATTGATTGTGGCGATTATTTAAAAAAAATATAATTGCATTATTTAATAATTAGAACCGATCCATTAAAAAGTCACTATGAAAACTCTTCCAGAAAAGTGTAAGTACATAAAAATTATATAAAAAAATCTATGTGGCACACGTACATAAATATAGTAATTAACCAGATAGTGTGTTCTCCATAGTATCAAAAATAGAAAACTATGTACGGTATCTCGGCCACAGTATCAGAAAATTAAGCTTAGCACCCACACACGTTATTGCTCGATCGAGCATGTTGACTTGGAAGCATGCTCGTCGTTGCGTCCACACAGCCGAGCAACTCGACACAAGACGCTGTGAGGCCACCGTCGCACCGTCATGACTTCGAACACGAGTGAAAGCGAAGCCACACGAGCCTTGCCGGTGCGTCCTCACTCCCTCACTCCCTCACTCAAACTGCAGCGAGCAAGAATTACGAACCTTGAGTCTCTTTCGGATCTACGAATTTACTCGATCTCGAACAAAAAACCATCGAGCCAGATGGTACACACGTTGAGACATGTTTGAATGAGCGTAAAACCGTCGAGCAAGAACGTGCATGTGTACTTACTATTACAGTATTCCATAAACTCGTTATCCAAAAAAGATCAGCGGTAAACGTAGCAGAGGACGATGCTGTGCATTGTGACTTAATAACTCCCGTGATTGGTGAAGTGCTGATCCACCGAACTGTTCCCATAACAAAATAACGATAATCGCCCGGTTAATGGCTGACTTCCGATAAGGACTGGCACGAGAAAATGATAAAGATTAAATAAACGATTTCGTTAATTACTTTTCATATCAATCTGTATAAACCAAAAATATGGCCTCCATTACAAGTAATTTTTCTCCATTCGTAATTTTCCATCTAAAGACGATGCTCTTTTGAACTATAAATCTTAGAATCCTACTGAATAACCAAATTGTTTTTTTAATGAAATGATAAACGATCAAACCTCATACAAGGTATAATATGCTACACCATCCTTCACTTTGTGGAGGTCCTAATGCTCTGCCTTAGTGCAGACATGCTATTTCACCTAATTTAAATTGAGTCTAAAATCTTCTCCACTCTATACCTATAGCAGATAGCTGATAGTATAGTATGCGGCAAGCTCTACTCACCAAGCCACGGGCGACATTAATAATTGCAATCCGAAAACTATTATGTCGCGGTGTGTTAATTTGGATATGCAATGTTTAGAATAATATTATGCCATATTTAGGCAAGCTGAAATGTAAATGAGTTTTATAATAATTTCGACCAGAGTGGTAAAGTGATCTAATAGAAAAAAACAGAATAACTCATTAAAAATTTTGCTATACCGTAATAAGTTATTTGTTAATAATTATTAATGCTGTTTGTTCGTGGACAAATCAACGAACACTATGACAGAATTTGGTTTTTTTCCCCGATTGAAAATGTGTAATTAATTTATTCACAAAACAATAAGAAAATATTTCAAGAAATGAAAATATAATTAATATTAAATTCTACAGGTTTTTAAAAGGTTTGTCAATAGCTATTTCGGTTGTAACACCATTATCAAGACTATTTAGATAGGTCGTTTGCCTTTGCTTAAATACTATACGTGTATAGAGACAGAATACATTTTCTTATTCGTTCCAGCAATATTATGAATTTGTACACTTATTATTAATTGTAATATTATTAATACTTTGAAAACCCTAAGTGGGTTTTTTTAAATGGATATCCAATTTTTTCAAAATTTATCAAATTTATCAAATTAAAAAAAAAAACCCACTTAGGGTTTTCAAAGTATTAATAATATTACAATTAATAATAAGTGTACAAATTCATAATATTGCTGGAACAAATAAGGAAATGTATTCTGTCTCTATCTATATACGTATATTATTTAAGCAAAGGCAAACGGCCTATCGAATAGTCTTGATAATGGTGTTACAGCCGAAATAGCTATCGACAAACCTTTTTAAAAACCTGTAGAATTTAATATTAATTATATTTTCATTTCTTGTAAAATGGAATTCTACCAAGTAAATGCTAACTCAATTAATAAAAAGAAAATATTTAATAAATCGATATAATCCCAAGCAACACATTTCGATTATATAAAAAGCAAGCTATAAAAATATACTATAACTGTAGTGAGAACATGAGTCGTCGAAGGGACATAAACCAATCTCTCATATTATAAGTTCGTTTGACACATAAGTGAAATATATCGATATTCCAAACAACCTTTGCTCCATATAAGTCACTTTACCTCTCGGTTCCAGAAATCACCGGTATAAGTGGATGATACCATTTTGATAAATTTGGATCGTTTCTCGTCGCGGGCGTCATTTACATTTCGAGTACATACAATGTTGTTTCGGAAACTTTCATTTGTGTGTCAGTTGTTAGGCACCTAATTTGGTTGACAGGATGCGACACGTATTCATTCATGACTTTGACGGTAACTTTTCACGTAGTGAATTCAATGTTGATAATGCTAATGAGCACTGAAATACACGCGCGAAAAAACACCGCATCGAGCGTTATGTTATGATAATAATATAAGGGAGTAAATGAATATGTACGAGATAAGAGCGATGAAAATGGCTCAAAGACTTTACAATTAGGTGCCGAAAATTTACAAATGCGCTTCTTATGGGGCCGTAACATACAGGGCACATTAGGCCGTGTGCACACGACAGTCACTTATGGGTGCAAAATTTCACAGGCCAAATATTCGTTTCGTGAGATATCTGGACTAATGAAATCGAAATGCAGCGGCAATGAGGCGCCAATTTAGCGTTTTTTTGCCAGATCTAGCATTCTTGATAGGCATCTGGCTTGTGGCGTTTTTATTATAGTTTTTTGATGCCGCCAACAGCTTTTAATGTGCTGAAAATACGCTAGATATTTAGTTTGTTTATTTTCATGCGCATCAAATTTCTGACAATCAGATATATAGTGCGGGTAGGTCGGTACCTATTTTAGTAGCATGAGAAAGAAAAAATGTGATGAAACAATAATAGCATTCATGGCGTTATAGTGAATCTTTTTCTTCTTCTTCCATGGCGCTACATCCCGGGGTGGGATTTGGCCTCCTCCACAACCGCTCTCCACTCATTCCGGTCTCTCGCCACACTTCTCCAGTTACCGGGTCTTCCTATATGAAGCCAGTCCACTTCTACGGCGTCAGCCCATCTCCTTCTTGGACGGCCTCTGGGTCTCTTTCGTTGGGGTAGCCACTTCGTCATGATCCTTGGCGCTCTAACTTCAGGCATTCTCTCCACATGTCCCGCCCATCCTTTGGGACTTACAGTATCTTATGATTGTTTGCTGTTCAATCAGCTCTTCCAACTCGTGGTTCATTTTTATTCTGTAGTTCCCATTTTGATGTTATAGTGAATGGCATCATATAATTTAATATGTGCTTAGGTATGTGACTTCAGTTTGATGATTATTGGAGGATTCCACTCTCTGGTGTTACCTAATTATTATTTATCGTGCATTGTTAAATAAATAAATATTTTTTTTTATAATCCAAACAAACGTGTTCTTTTAGTTCTACGTTTTATCGATTTTTGCACTTTTTTTCAATAGGCGAAAGGAAACGTATTGACTGTTTTGGTAGAATACTAGAATTTCGCAATATCTAGCGTTTTGTCCTGCTACTAAATAGCATGTTTTTGTTCCCCATCAGGCATGTTTTTGTAAACGACAGTTGGCAACACTGCCGGCTTGCAATCTGTCATACACACAAGTGGTCCTCGTGTGTGCGCAACATTACGCCGTTCGTGATCACACCGGAGTCAAACAAACAGCGCAAGGTATGACCGCTCCGTCACGAATGGAATGAAATAAAATTCAAAGAAGTCACTCTCTTACTCACAGCCTAATAAACATAATTTGTATAATTATTCAGTGCATGTTTTAATTGTCTACGACGCATGTTTCGATTACATTTACATTATAAACTTACCGTAATGCGGGGTGACTTTGGACCTGGTGGGAATCAATGGCCTAAAATCGGAAAAATTAAGACAGCGATATCGGTGTCCTTTTTTTATTTAAAATGTGTGGTTTTAAGAATATTCCAATAGATTTAACTACTGATACTAAGTCAGTACTGAATTTAATACTGATATTGTGAAGTTTTAAGCAATTTCGTTGTATGTAATATCGTTGAAGCTGTCAGACCAAGTTTAGCACGTCTAAATTTTGATAAAAAAAGTCTCTCCACAAATTCTGATCACACCCACAAAGTAATCGCGCATAAACAGGTATGTATGTTAAACGTTTCTAGCCCTATATACTAGAATACCTGCAAGGGGAGGCGCGAAAAATTGAAGAATGTAACCACTTGTTTTCAGTTTCCAAGTGCATTGTTCATAAAATGGCATACTACAGTATATGTACAGTCTACAGTCGATGAACAATGAAAGATGGATTGACTACTTACTATTGAAAAGGAAAAAAAATGATTGAATTATCATGCGATACTTCATCGAAACAAACATTTAGTAGCACTCTCCCCAATAACACCTAGATTTGAAAATCTTTGAACAAATGAACAAGCACAGGCATCGCATTAAAAAAAAATATTTTTAAAATCAATCTAGGTATTATAAAATATTATAAAACACAGGAAACCCTAAAACGTGTCTGTATTATTTTATGAAATTAGGGGGAGGAGGCGCAAAGATAAGATTTTTTATAGGGGGGCGTAGAACATTAAGTTTGGCAAGCCTAAGTTTCATTTATTCTTCTTCTTCGCGTGCCATATCGGGTCTACGAGGATGGCGAAGGCGTCTCTGTTCTGTGCTATGTAACAATTCCTCGACTCTGCTAATTTCATCAATTCCACCAGAGTCGGATGTCCACCAACCAGAATATACCCTTCTACCAAGTACTTGCACCCCCCTCCGCGTCAAAAAGAATTAATTTCGTATGAGGAACTTCACGACTATGACCGCAAAACTAATATAGCAATACATAATTATATATTTTGATTAAGTTTGTATGTAGGTACTACCTACTGAAAACAATTACCTGAATTAATTGGAAATCGTAACATATTATCAATTATTATACCTACCCCAAATTTTATTATTATTATGATTCCGTGAATAACGTCGAGACCAAAATATCATATTATGAAAACTTGATTAGACTTATATTTATTACTACCGAACTATAACTTTTTTTGATTAAAATGTAAATTGCTCGAAACAAAAAGTCGTTGTATTTCCAAGAAAATAGTCACGCGAAATCCATCAAAAGACGTATGTATATGGGTGGGTACCTATACATTTAGATACAAGTTTTACAAACTCAATACATATATTATTTAGAATATTTCTTCTTTCTTTTTCTTCTTCCACCATGTCACGTGCTAACATTGGAGCATAGGGCAAGCACAAGTTGGGGCCACTTCCCTCGGTCCATCGCCAACTCCTGCGCCTCCCGCCATGTCAGACCTGCAGTACGTAGGTCGCTTTTGTAGCATCGCTGCAGGGTGAGGGAGGGCCGGCCACGGCGACGGAACCCTTGAGGCTGTG
Organism: Rhyacophila brunnea; assembly: GCF_057557595.1. NCBI lineage: Eukaryota > Metazoa > Arthropoda > Insecta > Trichoptera > Rhyacophilidae > Rhyacophila > Rhyacophila brunnea. Next base: position 31,082,545 of record NW_028233350.1, read on the forward strand.
CCACAACGGTACGAAGTGCCGCACTCTTTGGCGGCATCCGGAAAACGTGTCCCAGCCACGTAAATCGTCTCTTCGTGATAACTTCAATCACCGAAGACTGTTGTGTCTGCTCACGAACTCGGGTGTTTGTAACGCGGTCGTACCAATGTACCCCTGAGATTCGGCGGAGACATCGATTCTCAAAGCTCAAAAGCCGAGACTCTTGAAGCTTAGTAAGATGCCATGTCTCACAGCCATACAGGAGCACAGGTAGCACGCATGCGTTAAACAAACGACATTATATTTAGATGTTACAGTATGGGTACTAAATTATGATACTTATAATTGATTTGACGGTGTAGATCGTTCGTTGCACATCGCAAAAAATCTAATGAAGCATTATATTAAAAAAGAAAAATAAGTACAGCCAAATATGTATTTATATAATTCGCTGTATCTTAATAATTTACTTATTATTGCCCACGATGGCCGAGCTGCTTAAGCGTCAGCCTATAATATTATGGGTCCCAGGTTCGCATCCTGGATCAGGCAAATACACATGTTGTATTTCAATTTACCTAATAGGTTGAGCAAGTGGCTACCATCCAGTTCTAGTAAACACAAAAAATTGTTATACAAACCTCTACTCTGTGGAGGCCTATATGATCCTTGATCTTATTAGGATCGGACATGGTAAAAAAAATATTATACAATTAATATGGTAAACATTTTATTAGTAATTTATCAGTTATTATTTGTAATTTGTACGTGATTGGTAGGTACGAGTACAGCTCTACCGAACTTTTCATGTTAATAGACGACAAAGCAAAAAATAACATCTATTAGTGGCCGACATCGGAATGGCAAAAGGAAAAGTGGCAGAATGTCAGATTTGTCGCGGATTCAAATCCAGCGTCTGGAAAATTCATATGCATAGAGCAAAAATGTTCGACAAACTGATGATGATATCTATTGTCTCAGTGAGTAAATATTTCTCACTCCTTCCTGAGTTGTTTTTAATTTCATAATTACGTTTTTGTTTTCTTTGTAAAGTGTAAGGAGATATAGATAGGTACCCTAGTACCGTAGGTTTACTGGAAAATTATTAAAAACTTTACAGCACTATCATCCGGCCTAATTGAAAATTTTCCTATATCGAGCAGCAGCTGTACCAGACGCCCTTGAGATCCCAGTATTGTGAACAACACGCAAATAATAAATACTCATACGACGTCCATATAATATAGATATAGTATATTATAGATCAGTGGTGGCGAACCTATGGCACGCGAATGTTTTATTATGGAGAGAAAAATAACACCTGACAGATCGCATTGTATAAAAAATAGCAGGCACATACTTTTCAACAATAAGCATTACGGTTAATGTAAATGAGTAGCTTGGTATCAAAGTGGGACATAAGCCATTTACAAAATTTTACAGGAGAACTCACAAATATGTGTGTAATTAAAACATGAATTTAGTGGCAGGTGGCGTTTGTCCCACTTTGATACCAAGGTACTCAAATATATAATTGCATAGGTCGGTCCATGGGTGTTATGCGTCACATATAATATTATCGCACTAACCTCATCAGGCGGCAGGGAAGCCGCGCGGCAAACCTCTGATTTTGGTCGATGTACAATGGTTGAGACCTCTATAGCGAGAGAATGCCTAGTCTGATCTAATCTGAAGCAATTCTAGTGTAAATTTGTGAATAAATAACGAAACGATGTAATACAGTAACAAACAATTTCATTTCTACCAACAAAAATGGCTGTAACAAATAAGAAACAAAAACTTGGTGGGGAGCAAGCAGTAATAATTCTGATAAGACAGCTTAAAAATTGCTGGACCGAAATGTATGGCGTAATTGAAAAAAGTGATAAATCTAGATGTGTGCTATGTTCTGTGATCGGTATCTAGAACATAATTTTTAATACATTTCTTAAAAACTATTTTTTCCCATGAAAAACTGCTCGGCACGTCAGATAGTCGAAAAATAATATTTGGGAAATTTTGGCACGCGTGCGAAAAAGGTTTGTCAACCTGTATAGACTCTATACTTCATAATATAGTAGTCGAACAAAACACTTGGTTTTTTTTTTATAAAATATACATTTTCTTGGAATACCCGCGCTTGATAGGAAGGAAATTCAAAAAAACTTCTCATTATTTCAAGGAGTATAAATTTAATTAATTTTATTGCGCAAAATGGTGTTCGCGCGCCATTGACGCCGAAGGAGGTTTATTTTTTATAACGTAAAAGAATATTTTACTATCGATCAAAATTCATGTCTTTACTGTTAGGTACTGTGACTAACTACAACGGCTGCGCCTTGGATATTATATTTATTTACGCATACCCCCTATATGACTTAAAAGCAAGAACTAGATCACCAGGGTCTACTATGATTTATTAATTGCGACAATGTCTCTTGTAATAAATGTGGACTGCATTAGTATAAATAAGGACGATTCATAAATCTTCACTCACTCATCGAGTCCAGTCTCTCAGTTCATTAATATAATCAATCTCTCGATCGCATCGATCTCACCAGTACATCCGTACCCGCGATTATAACCTCACGCTGTCATATTTATTATATATAGTACCTATTTATAAATTCCTGTAACGACATACGCGTAGTCATGAAAAGTGGCGCCTCAATGTAAATTGTGTAACTTACTTAAAAGTTTTCATTCCATAAAAGATTAAAATCGTTTCGATCTGAAAACATATCGGCGGATTAACCTTCGAGGAAAAAGGGGGGTGCATAACTTTGTACGTGCAACATCTAATTTCCGCTAAAAGCGCAGAACTAATAGTTAAAACTTTTCCAATTGCGCTTTCGGTTTTACCTTTTCTCGACGGCATTGTTCCTTCCTGTATTGTGGCGAACGCAAGCGGCCGCAGTGAACCAACTATGAAAAAACTTTTTATCTTTTTACACTATAACTTCACATAACGTGACCTCACATTGCATAAATGGGCGGGCTATGAAATGTAATATGCATGCTTTAGAATTTACAAACGCAATACAAAAATACAGGTACATAGGCAGGTACACTCAAATTAATTAAAATAGTTTTGTACGATGTTGCGATTGCAAGTAGAAACATTGCCGTACAGGTGCGAGTACAGACACTGTACTCTGTACTGTACAGAGCTTGAATCCATTAGAATTTAAATTCAAATTCCATCAAGTACCTTCGGTCGAAAGTATTAATATTATAAATATTTTTTTATTCAAATCAACAAACAGAATCAATCACGGAGAACACCTATGAGAATATAAAATTTAATATAAGAATATGTGATGGCTACCAACAGTACCAACAGGTGTACACAAAAAGCATAATAGATCAAATATTAAAAACAGTTATAAAGAATATAGTAGATATCAGAGAGTTCTTGAAAAAGAAAAAATACGTATGGAGGGAGACGACAAGCAATATAAGAAAATAAAAAAAACATCAAAAAAGCAGTCGTCAAATACAATTAGTCGTAAATTGTGGAGCAACTTACTTTGAAAGAGGCAAGAGAATAAAACAGATCCACTCATCACTGTAAAGTGTGAAGATTCACGGTTCTGCAGAGTCGACCCACCAATATTATTAGGTACTAATAATACTGGTATAAGATCCATCTTCAAATTGCGCTGACTGCTTAGAAGGGTGCAAGAATGTGATCCGGGGGAGAACATGGTGGAATTCAATCGCTAAAATAACCAACGCGCCACATAGATCGACCGAGAGTTCCACTTCCAATTTGCGCTTGAGAGTTGGATAGAGAATTTATCCGAGATCATTCATTATCTTCGACTTTCCTCAAGAAACTAACGAAATAGTCGCAAGTGGTTAGATTTATGAGTAAGATTATGGTAAACTAGAGATATGAAATGAATTTTTGATTAATGAAATTGTTTTTCTTCACAATTCGTAATAAATACTTTATATTATTATAATATTACGCCCACGGTGGCCGCGCGGTATAAGCGTTGGACTATAAAGCCGTGAGTCCCAGTTTTGAATCCTGGGTCTGGCAAGTACACATATTGTTTTTCAATTTGTGTGTGTCAGGGTATGGACCATAGACTATAGATACATCTAGACGCCACCCGTTGCATTGCTAAATGAAGCTACGTGCTGTTCGAGACCTACAATGTTCAAACACGCGCGTCAATATCATTTTGCTCCCTACTTTAATTATAGTTTGTCAATTTATGGCTACGGCCGTATGTTGTAGCTTAACCACTGGGGAATGACAAAAGAAATGGCGTATTTCAAAAAAACACTACCTTATTCTTAGGTCAATAATTATTATAAAGCAATCATTATTCATAAGATGTTTATCACACTTGAATGGTCAAAGACATAGCTTATAATAAGTATCTTTAGAATCATCTTCAAATGTGTTAATCTTGCCGATGTTTTGAATAATATAATGCCTAATTCTTGTCAAATTTGGGATCACAGAGATTATCAATATAATTTTTTATCGTGAATATTTTACAAAAATTATCTCCTAATAAATTATACTAATGGTTTCATAAATGCGTTTAAAAATTAATAAACGTAAAAAATCTTAACACCACTGCACAGTTATGTACCGAAATATGACTATATTCTAAAACATTAGAGCGAGAGGTTTAAAAGAATACTATTTTATGTAACAAAAATACTTTATGCAGTCATCAAATGTTTAAAATAACTATAAGGGATAATAAGGCTTCAAAATTATATAAATAGATTATCTACAACGTTTAAGTAGTGTCCAGGATCATGGTTTGAAAATACAATAAAAACTCAATATTGACCTACGACGAGCACGTGGGCCGTTATTAATAACAGATTCTCATTCTTCTTGGGATGTCATCTTCTAGCCAACTTAAAAAAAAAATGCCCCGTCCCGCGTGTCCGTTGTATTAATCATGAGCCATCTCGAATATTAAACTAGCTAAAAAAATACTTCCGATCCAAATCTATCCAAATATTAGATCTTGGTATTTTGCTGAGGTGACATATTCCTCAATAGGCTATTCACTGACCCTTTTACATAATGAGAAAAATGTTCGATAAGCACCCCCCTTCACCTGAAACATTTTTCCAGCGACCAATTTTGTATAATCTGAATTCTAAAGGAGACCCAGTGAATAAAAGTGTACAGGTTGTTAAGGGTATAACTATTGGCGTTGAAATTTGTAATACCAGAAATAAAATTGCAGTAGGGAACGCTATAATCAGTTTACAATGAAAGCATGTTTAACAGTTTTAATGACCATCATTGGCAACTTACATTTTTATCATAAATAATATTTGATAAGACGTTACGAAATTTTTGGTAAGATGAGACTTATAGGTTAATATTTTCTATATTCTAGCTCTGATTTTTTGTGAACAACCAATAACCTAAATGCACAGAAACGATTATAAATTGAATTTCGATAAGCTATATTATATACAAATACAGTAAATTTTGACGCTGGGTTTTGAATGTGTGAGTGCCCTACGAAAATAAACCACGGATTATAGACGTGCAATAAATAGTGTGTGTTGCAACCTTCAATACACCAATATTAAATGAGCGTAAATGCATAAACCGAGAGCAGTTGTCAGTATTCGATGTATGACGTATTTTTGATACGTGTTTAAATTTATCCCGTATTCTTCTTTACTCGAGATTGGTTGCCTGCTTCTCTTACCCATTAGGTATTTCACTTCACATTGTTTTTGAGTTCCCTGCTTACAAGTTATGTATATTTTTGAGAGCACAAGTGAGTTAGAAACAGAATATTACATATAAGATAGGTACAGCCTGTCGATACTTATTTTGGACCTTGTAATTTATACTTATAAAGTCATAACTTATAATACGACCTGCGTGGATTCAAATCCCACATCTGCCAAAGTCACATGAATTTGTTTGATCAGACTAAGGCCCAATTGATTGCGGAATGGTTAAAAACTATTTCTCGTAGTTTTGTTACAGATATTCATTTTATATGACGTGCATAATAACGAAATTGGCAGTTAGATTGACTTTTATTACTATAAGTAAGCAATACCAATTCGGCCAATGTTTTTTTTCTAACTAGATTACTTAAGACGGTACTTCAGTGAAACGGCAAATAATTTTCAACTATAGGTGCGACGAAATTTTGGACTCGCTGGCAATCGGAGGGCGAACGCGAGCTGTGAACACGTCAATTTGTTTCGTGATGGCGACGGGTGTATTAACTCTTAAATCGTGTAAAGATGACTAAACAACGTTACCCATTTACTTGAAAAAGAAAACATGTCAATGAATATATTATTATTGTTATAAATAGAACATCAAATGGACGCATGTTGGATTTATATTACAAATTATATTTCGTTCGGCACGCGTCATTTGCACAATCCGCGCATCGCCTAGCCACGATCTTTTTAGACCATGCCTCACAGAGGTATAACTGATTGCTTACCTTGTAATCAGCTCTATATAATAATCATAAACTTGGCTACTGGACAGATTATTATAATTTTTTATTAAATTCAGTAAAAAATATGTAGATATGACCATTTATATACTTTAATGTAGGTATATAAATTTCTTAATTGATGTTAAAATATAAACATAGGGCAACTCTTTGAAATTGAAATCGTGATAAGTTTGAGTACCTATGGCAAGGAGCAAATAACTTTTCTAAGAAGAACATTTATCTTAAAGACACCTTAAAGTGATATACAGTTAAGGTATATTTTACATTTTATGCTTTTTAGACCCGAGGTGAAATTTATGAACATGCTCTATCCCTTTGAGCGAATATGTTTTTAACGGAAAAGAAGTGTTGCCTGCTTAAGTATACTGAATATAATAAAAAATAGGACGAGTGAAAATATAGGAAAATTCATAGCAGCGTATAAAAATCATATTCAACAAAATATATATTTTCGTAGGCTTTTCGACCAAAATATTATTTTCCAGTAGGTAGCTACTTACTTTAGGTATATTCTTGAATATTTGATTTCGAGGTGATATACTCTTTTGCTTTTAACTGGTATACCACAAGCTCAAACAATTTGAAACGCAATTCTGTAGTAAATTTAAATGCGTATTTTGTTGACATGATAACGTATAAAGTAGGTATATTCATCGTCAAAATAATGAATGATAAAATAAATTAATGTCAAGATTTCGTTTTTCACTAGACCGATAACGTTGGTTGTTTCACAGAATTCACTTCATTTCTTGATTTCAGATACAATATGCTTACCTACTTAGAATTTATATTCTGACAGCTTAATTAACTTTTTGTCAATATTGCTGTTTGTTGATACCAGTGGCGAAGGCGATTATTTGAAGCCTACCTTCTTAAAAAAAATATTTTTTAATTGCATATTGACTTATTTATATAATCACTTGATTATATATTCTATAAAATAATTTATTTTGCCAAAGAGAGATGCCGTATGTATAGGAATGTATTACACAGATAATTACAAAACAATCTGCAAAGGTTTTAAAAAATATACCACAGCGCGCCATCTGTCTTGACGTAAATAAAGCTCGGATTATGTTTAAAATAATTCTCAATTTTTTTCATATGGACTTTACGTCACGTAGCCCCGCCCAGCCTATCGAATTGTATGAACTAAGGTAAGCTCCGATCGCAGAGCCTAAAACCGAAAAAATATGGTGTTTAATCGAATATTAATAAATATAAACTGTTTTTAAAAATAAAAAGAAGTTTTATCTAATGATTTTTGATGTGTATAAATGTTTTGAAAAAATACGTAATTTAAACTGATCGCAAAATTTTGTCGTCAGTGAGTTTTTAAAGTTTCATTAAATTAGTGTGTCGTTGTCATTAGTGTGTACCTATTCATTAGTAGTAATATCGTATTATCTTCTTATTTCTCGTATGTATACCTGTTTTTATCAGATCTCCACAGCCTACCTCTTTCCATAAGTCACCCTTCGCCACTGGTTGATATGTATATTGTTGTTGTTATATACCACCATTGGTAGTAATTGAAATATACATATTATATTATATTAATTAACCAACTAATCACACTTAGAAACTTTAAAAAAATATTGTAGGTGCATGGTGCATATTATGTATTTCGTAGCTTACCTAGGTTAAAAGCCGCTAACCGCCATATAAAACAATGTTGAGACCGGCATTGTGCTACGCATTTTAGAAGTGGGACATTGACTGTTAGTGATTCCTAGAAACTACAAGTGATGTTTGGACCCATTTACGAGGATGAGATCTGGAGACGTCGCTAGAACCACGAGCATTATACGCTCTCTAAGTCAGATTTATCTAAATCCAATCCTGCGATGGGCCGGTCGCGTAACATGTATGGAACATGCACAGACAAAGTCTCTTACATTTAGTGAACCGTCCAAGACACTGTAGAGCGAGAAGACGAAGACTTCGGTCGTCGGACTTCGGCGCTGACTAGATAGAAAGAGCGTAGAACTGGACACCATGGGCCCCACATCCTGAAACGGGCCCCCAGGCTAGGATCTTTGGCGGAAACCCCCCCCCCCTCCACCTATCGCTAAGGATAAAAGCAGTGTGACGCTCCACAGTAGCATTTTCAAAATGGTGTTAATTGTTCATTAATTAACACATTAATTAACAAATGTTAATTAATGTGAATATTTTTAGTGTTTTTTTTTTTAATACATCCATTTGAAATGTGGAATTATCGAGTATCGATGCACAAATAAAAATTGTATCGTACAAACACATAATTATAAATAATAACATTATTGAATGAAAATAGCGCCACAGGCGACTTTTTTACTATAAGAGAGAATTTGTGATGTGTATTTATATCACTTATCTGGTCGACTCGCCCCGCCGGGCCACCAGGCTAGAGCCCTGTCAGCCCCCCCAGCCCTTTGTGAGGGCAATGCTGGACAGAGAATAAGAGTTTGTACGTAGCGGTCAAGGTTTTTAAGTTTCACACGCTTCCCCGGTAGAGGCGCTAGTTTGTAGCTGGCGGTCGTCGATTTTAATTTTGACAGATCGAAAACAGATTGAATGTCGTTACGTAACGTCGTAAGGCTCTGTTATTTATTGTTTTTTTTTTTCTTTTAAAATATAATATCGTTGGAAATGTTATTTTGTATTTAAATTCATATTGGAGTATTTATTATTATTTTGTAATATAGGTAAGTACATACATATTTTATTAATATTGCGTTTGTAAAATAGATACATCGGGAGTTCTGTTTAAATTCTCGTATTTATCATTGTAATATCAATATTAGGTACATATAAGGATAAGGTAAATACTTGACGTAAGTAGTTTCTTTAATAATAAACTAGCTATGTTCTTTAAGAAAAAGTAGTTTTAGTAATGTTTCTATAACGGTTACTAATAAAATGTGATAATACCATTGGCTGTCATGGAGTCCATAGACCAGCGATTTCCAAACTGGGAGGCGCGGAGTGTTGCAAAGGGAGACGCGAAAAGTTTAACACAAATGTAGCCACAGGTTTACAGTTTGCAAATGCATAGTTTATACCGCTAGTTATAAACTGCTTAAAAAGTCCTATAAAAGGTTGTTTGCTAACCTGTCTGAAGATATGGAGACTAATTTTATAATACCTCAGTTATGTACTATTGTAAAGCGCACTGTGACTGTGTGTTCGTGAAAAAATGAAATAAAAGGGTCAAATCATAATATTGAAATTTGAGGCAAATTTGTTTAGGAACGATAACTTTGTTGTTAAACTTGTCTATTTAGTTGAAATTTGAAAAAAATTGAGTGAATAAATCAATGCAAGGACCACTAATGCATTCACTGATTTAAAAAGACAACGTGAAGGCATTCATAAAAAAATGGAGCTTTGGAAATCAAAATTACAAAAAAAATAAGTTCGCCATGTTTCCACTTTTAAATGATTTATGCACCAGATATATTGAAACAAACAAAAATCTATTTACTTGGATAGTTTGCTAATGCACGTTTCACATTATTTATTTAAATAAATGATCTCGATTTTACAAAGTTACGAGAAGCCAAAAAACGATGACTCATGGGGCGGGCGCGCATAATGCGTCGTCAAATTCAGTGTGCGCTGGCGTATTTGATTACGTTGTATTTTCGATGATTTACGCGCCACTTGTGAAATTTCGCGCGAGAGCCCCAGTTGCTGCGTTAAGTGGGTTTTACGCCTAACAGTAAAAAAAAGTATTATTGATTATTTTATTTTACATATTTAATATAAATAGTAAAATATTGTTTATTTTTATAATTACTTTTTTTTTCATTTTTATATTAGTACATTTTTGACTATTTAAAAAGGTGTATTATTATAAGTTCATGAAATAAAGGGGGGGAGGCGCCAGGATTAGATTTTCTTTAAAGGGAGGCGTAGTAACATAAAGTTTGGAAACCCACTGCCATAGAATAAAATATACGCCCAATATTTCCGCTGCATTTTTGGACGCCGTTTGAAGCACCAAGCTTACTTATCAAGCTATTTCGCGTTTTCAAGCAAATTACATATTTTATGATAGGTACTGCTTGAATGGCGTAGCTCCTGAGACAGAGAAATCCTATATTAAATACTTACATATTACTATCCCATATTAAATACTTACAAGATAAAAAGAACTTTTTATATACCTACAACGTTTTTAAATTTTCTGTTGAATCATATAAACTTGACTTAAACGATCAAAAAATGTGTACTTGATAGAAATACTGAATAATGAAATGTCACTTCATATTGATTTCCATAGTAACGCACGTATATATTATTTATTTATTTATTATTTATAATAATTTAGTTGCTAGGACCCCCTAGTAACCAAGAATGGTATCAAAACAACTTTTCATATAAAACAGAATTAACTAAAAGTGAATTCAATTCTACTTAAAGATGGCTAAAAGTATTTTAAAAAAATGCATTGGCATTGTGTTGTGATATATTCTAAAAGTTTCAAATGTCTAGCTAGTCAGGAAGTTAGTTAAAAATCGATTGCAAGATTTGTACCGGACAAACAACCACCGGACAAATAAGAATACGACCTAAGAAAAACGTTGTAAAAATGTATTCGATATCAATTTTGACAGCCATCAACTAGGTTCACTGAGTTTTGACACAAAACTTTTTGCTCGGATTAAAAATTAGCTAAGTGCAGACTAAAAATACGCTGGAACCAGATTTGAAAACGGCGACGTAATATGTTATGTTTCAAAAAACATTATCTATGTGTATCTACGAATTAATCAAATGATTGCGAGCACCGCTTCTTGTCGCGGCGAAAGGTATGCATGCGGTAGCAGAGCAGTAGTTATTTGCAATTTCGCATGAATTTCCAATAATCACGTTCACAGGAGGAACTCGTCTTCGGTTCAATCAACAAGACAATCAATGATTTGCACCTAACACTATTCCGTAATCCAGCGATTTCCAAACTGTAGGCGCGACACAAATAATGTAGCCACAGGTTTGCAGTTTGCAAATAAATAGTTTATAAAACGGCCACTAGTTATAAACTACATAAAAAACAGTCATATAAATGTTAAACTAACCAATATTAAACACCTAGAGGGGCTACTAAAGGACAGGACAATTGGCCTCAATATGCAAAAGAAGGCTATCAAAGACCTACACACGCAAACCAAAACCCTTAAGACGCTTCATTCACCAAAACCGACAGCATCGGCAAACTTCCATACCACCATCGCCGCAACGATGCCAGCGCCCACATCGTGGGCCACAGCCCTCGGCAGAAGAAGCCGCCCTCCCACTGCAACCTCCACAATACTCGCTCCACCTCCGGCCACCGTCAACAGCCATTTCCCGTCCCTGCCTTTAGCCCCCAGACCGGGCGTCCTATTTTTCCCGACCGGCTCTGGGGAAAAAACATCGGAAGCCACAAAGGACCTCCTGAAGAAGGCATTTGACCCCAGATCAATCGGGGTCCAAATTACAGGGATCCGAAACGTGAGAAACGGAGGAATTATTGTTCACCCCCGCTCCGAAGTCGAGGCCACGGCCCTCGTTAAGGCCATGGAGACCTCGGAGGCTGCCCTAAGAGCTGAGCTCGCCGGGAAAAAACAGCCTCGGGTTATTATTTTTAATCTCCCTTCAACCCTTACAGAACCCCAGCTCCGGGAAGCCATCTACACCTCCACCAAGGAGCAGACTGGTCTGCCGGAATCGGCGTACAGGGATATTCGACTCAGCCACAAAGCTGGCCCGAAGACCGGCAGATGTCACTTCGTGGTTTTCGTCCCTGGTGCAATTTGGTCTGCCCTTTTGGTGGAGGACAGGCTGTATATGGGATGGGAATCCTTCTCATTGAAGGACTTTGTGGGGGTAGTGAAGTGCAACATGTGCCACCTTTACGGCCATATGGCAAAGGGATGCAATTCAAAGACTCCCACATGCAGCCACTGCACTGCTTCCGGCCACGATCGCGCAGACTGCCCTCACAAGGAGATCCCACCCAAGTGCGTAGCCTGCTACAAGCACAAACAGCCGCATGACCATCCCACCAATAGCCTCGAGTGCCCTGCAAGACTCCACGCCGAGTTGCGCGAAAGGGCTATGGTGGACTACACTGCCGCTCGATGATCACCTTCGCCCAGTTGAACGTGAACTTAAGCGACGCCGGCTCTGCGGAGTTGATTGAGGTTATGCAGGCCGCCGGCATGTCGCTGGCGCTGGTGCAGGAACCGTACCACTGGGGTTCTGAAAAGGGCCCCAGGCTCGCTGAAAAGGGACTTAGGTGCGCGGGCCTCGTTGTCAGCGCCAGTTGTACAGAGCCAAAGGCCTGTATATTCGCTCTTGACCCTCGCCTTGGCGTGCTGTCGCTCTCGCATCTGTCGACTGAGCTGGTCGCGTGTGCAGACATCAGCTTACCCGGAGGAGGCAGCGTGGTGGTTATTTCCGCCTATTTCAGCTTTAAGAGTACAAAGGAACACGTGGTATCGCTGCTTGACGGCATCCTCCGCGCAGTTGCTGGCAGGGATGTCATCATCTTTGCGGACGCCAACTCGCAGTCCCCCCTCTGGGCGCCCGTGGATCTCCCCTTGTGCGACGCGGACGTCATCGAGGAGCTGGTGCACCAGCACAACCTGGTCGTCCTCAACGATCCGAATAGCATGCCGACTTTCACGTCGCATGCAAACTCCGGAAGCACTCACATCGACATCACTCTTGCCACTGAGTCCGTCGCGAGACGTATCAGGGGCTGGAGGGTCCATGCGAGCGCCTCCATGAGTGATCATCGGTTGATCACTTTTGAGCTGGCCGCTGACTCCTCGCACGATGGCGTCTCTGACGTATCCCCTTCCCCGCCCACGCGTTTCAGAACGCGTGACGGGAATTGGGAAAAGTTTGAAAAGGCGCTCTCCAAAAAGCTTGATAGGACTTCGAGATACCGTTTTCCGGACCTGCACTCGGCCGCTTCACGACTGACTGCAGATATCACCGGAGCAGCCGAAGCTTCACTCGGACGCTGCAAGCCCAAGCCACCCAGCCAGTCGCCGTGGTGGACGCAGCAAGTTTCGAACCTGCGCGACTTTTTCAGGAAAGCACGCAAGGTCCATCAACGTGCGCGCCGACTCAAGCAACCACCTGCCTCTATTGATCTTCTTGCATCCATGGCTAAGTCCGCCCGATACGACTACAAGAAAGCAATTACTCAAGCCAAGAAGGACTACTGGAGGAACTTCGTCACCATCGAGGGGGGTTCGGACCCTTGGGGTCCTCCATACCGTGCATTAAAGCTTGGTCTCAGACCGACGAGCCTCTTGTGCGGTATCGAGAAACCGGGTGGCGGATACACCAGTACCGAGTCTGAAACGGCTGCGGTCCTGCTCGAGGCACTCATCCCCCTGGATGACGAGTCCAGGGACGATGCCACCATGAGTATGGTCCGCTTTGAGGCTTCTCTTCCTATCGACACGGACCATTCATCGTTGCCCTCTGAACAGGAGATCAATCGCATCATTAGAACGTTGATTGTTGGCAAGGCCCCAGGCCCGGATTGCATTGACAATATACTTGTCAAACGCACATGGGCCATCGCCGCGCCAGAAATTACCAAACTTTTCAGTGACTGCATCAAGAGCGGCACGTTCCCCGACTGCTGGAAGCGGGGCTTACTGAAGGTAATCCCCAAAGCCGGCGGTCGAGAACCGTCAAGCCCCAAAGCCTACCGTCCTCTAACACTCTTGCCGGCTCTCGGTAAGGTGCTGGAGAAACTTCTGTGCTACAGGATTGAAGCCCACCTGGAAGAGCATGCGCCGCTTTCTGAAAAGCAATTTGGTTTCAGAAGAGGCAAATCAACGACAGACGCCATAAGAAACGTGATTGCCATCGCTGAAAATTCTCGCCGTAAATACGTCCTAGGAGTTTTCCTGGACATTGCAGGTGCGTTTGATAGTGCATCCTGGCCTCTTATACTTCAAAAGCTTCGGCTCAAGAGACTACCAGGAAATTTGTTCGCGTCGATTCAGAGTTATTTCACGAATAGATCGATCGAGTTTCGTGTTGGTTCTACCACAATAGAGAGGCGCACCAGCATGGGCTGCCCCCAGGGCTCTGTCCTCGGGCCCCTCCTCTGGAACGTGCTCTTCGACGATCTCCTTAGGATCCCGCTTCCAACCGATTGCACTGTCATCGCCTACGCTGACGATGCGCTGCTGTTGGTGGAGGCCGACAGCAGGGCGAAGATTGAGAGTGCCGTCGGCGAAGCCTTAAAGTCAATTGAGGCGTGGGGTAAAGTAAGCAGACTATCTTTCGCACCTTCCAAGACAGAAGCCATTGTCCTGAAAGGACCGGGACGACTAAACTGTAAGCGGCCACCCACAGTCCGCTTCGGTGACACGAGAGTGAAAGTGTCAAAGATCGTCACCTACCTGGGCGTCCAAATGGACACTATGTTAAATTTCCATCACCATGCCTTTACCCAAGTCTATAAGGCTGGGAGGGCCTTCCAGAGGGTGGGCCGTATGGCTGGTGATGGATGGGGCTTAAAAGTAAGGGCGCTTAAGATTGCCTATGGCGCCATTTATATGGGGATTGCCGCCTACGCTGCTAGTGCGTGGTGCTTGCGTATCCCGAAAAGTGTCAAACTTAGAAGCACTCTTTTAAGCGGACAGCGCAGCGCGCTGCTTTCCATAACCAAGGCCTACCGAACAACTTCTACGGCCGCGCTCCCGGTCCTGGCCGGCATTCTCCCACTAGATCTGCACATACAGGTCAGCGGCGCGTCAACGATGCTCTTCAAAGGCGAGGAGGCCGTTGTTGGTGACTTTCACCTAGCCCCGCCTCCTCGGCTTGTTGCTGAAAAAGTAACCTCGTTGAAGCGGACAATACGTCTCATGACGCTTGACGCGGCGTGGAAGACCTGGCAGCGACGGTGGGATGAATCAACCAAGGGCCGGCACACATATGTGTTTTTTCCAAATATTAAATGGCGATTGGAGATAACCAAATATCTGACTCCTGACCATCACACCAGTCAATTTGTGACTGGACACGGTGGGTTCGCTGGCAAGCTCTTTGAGCTTGGACTTGTAAGCCGTCCGACATGTCCATGCGGAGGGGAGATTCAGGATGCCAACCACATCCTCTGGGAATGTCTTAGAATGTGCTCCGAACGGGAGGAGATGCTCAGGTCGGTCCAACCAGCTGTTGGGCCCATCGGGCCGTCCGACTTGGTTGCTACTAAGGCCAATTATCTTGCATTTAAAAAATTTGCGGCGTCTTACTGCGGGCGTGAAGATCTCTTCACATAATTTTTGCTGTCCGTATGATTAGCTTCATTATTTTGTTTTATATACACTAGAATCATTTTTATTTTGATAATTTCCCTGTGCTCTTCTCTCCCCGGCACTTTGCATTAGAAAGTAACTTTAAACTCAGTCAGAGCTCACTCTGAGCGTAGCAACCTTAGTCCTGGGTATCTCCTCCTAGGGCATTCCCGGTCTAAAACTTAACTAGATGCTTCACATCGCCAATGTAGGGTCACGTGATACGCCCGATTAAGACCGGGTGTGGTGCGTGGCGGGTTTTGGTTTGGAGGGATTAACTTCAATAGTCATATAAATGGTTGTTTGCAAACCTGTTTGAAGATATGGAGACTAATTTTATTATACCCCATTTCTATACTATTGTGAACCACGCTGGCTATCTCATGAAGAAATGATATAAAAGGGTCAAATCATAATGTTGAAATTTGAGGCAAATTTGTTTAGGAACGATTATTTTGTTGTTAAACTTGTCTATTTGGTTGAAATTAAAAAAAAAATGTGAATAAATCAATGCAAGGACCACTAATGCATTCACTGATTATTTAAAAAGACAAAGTGAAGACATTCATAAAATAATAGAGCTTTGGAAATCAAATTTACAAAAAAAATAAGTTCGCCATGTTTCCACTTTTAAATGATTTCTGGGCCAGATATATTGAAGCTAACAAAAAATTATTTACTGAGTTCTTGGTTAGTTTGCTAATGCACTTATCACATTATTTATTAAAAGCAAAAAAGTCGCCCGCGGCGCAAATTTGTTTCAGGTCTATTAAATATTTTAAATATGTGGTTGTACGTTGCAATTTGGTGTGATGCCAATATGATGATTGATATACTTAAATGTTAACTCCCGTGTATAATTTAGGAAACACTGCATTAGAGCACCATACTGCCCTTAACCTCAGCGATAGGTAGGTGGGCACGCCAAAGATCCAGGTTTGGGGGCCCGCTTCAATATGTGGGGCCCATACGTAGGACCGTAGTATCATAAAGTTTGGAGACCACTGCCGTAATCAGTGTTCGAAATGTGCGCATTTTGTGTATGAAAAGAGAATTCGGATAATTATTGCACGCATGGACGAGTCATCGTCGCATAGAAAATAAGTCCACAAGACAATAAATAAATTGATCGCACGGATAATATCCGCGATCTCACAATAAAATTTGTCAAAACGAATTAATTATAAATAATCAGGAAACCATTGTTTGATTACCTACTTGGGTGAAAACTGTTTCCTTATGTCAAGTTCACCAGGTACCAATAGCGAGGGCTGTACGCTGGTCAATGCACTCCCTAGCTAGAGATATAGACATTTTTATTGATGCATTATCCATTCTGTTTTTTAAATTCTATTTCATTGTTTACTTTGTATTTTTTTGAATCAGTGTTGTTTTTTTATTTATTTTCTATAAAATGTTTTTTTTTCTCTACCTTGTTTTTTCTCTAGTTGATTGACTTGTACTTTTTATTCTAAATGTCATGTTGTGAACGTCTTGAATTAATAATTTGTAATTGTGCTCAACGTGTCTTTTTTTAAATAAATAAATGTAACACCGCGAGCAATAAGTTTTTTAAGGGGGGACATGCTCGTCGAAGGTCAAAATTGAGTTTTTATTGTATTTTCAAACCATGATCCTGGACACTCCTTAAACGTTGTAGATAATCTATTTATATAATTTTGAAGCCTTATTATCCTTTATAGTTATTTTAAACATTTGATGACTGCATAAAGTATTTTTGTTACATAAAATAGTATTCTTTTAAACCTCTCGCTCTAATGTTTTAGAATATAGTCATATTTCGGTACATAACTGTTAGGTACATGTTCAAACACGCGCGTTAACATAATTTTACTCCCAACTTTAATTATAGTTTGTCAATTTATGGCTACGGCCGTATGTTGTAGCTTAACTACTGGGGAATGACAAAAGAAATGGCGTATTTCAAAAAAACACTACCTTATTCTTAGGTCAATAATTATTATAAAGCAATCATTATTCATAGGATGTTTATCACACTTGAATGGTCAAAGACATAGCTTATAATAAGTATCTTTAGAATTATCTTCAAATGTGTTAATCTTGCCGATTTTTTGAATAATAAAATTCCTAATTCTTGTCAAATTTGGGATCACAGAGATTATCAATATAATTTTTTATCGTGAATATTTTACAAAAATTATCTCATAATAAATTATACTAATGGTTTTATAAATGCGTTTAAAAATTAATAAATGTAAAAAATCTCAACACCACTGCACAGTTATGTACCGAAATATGACTATATTCTAAAACATTAGAGCGAGAGGTTTAAAAGAATACTATTTTATGTAACAAAAATACTTTATGCAGTCATCAAATGTTTAAAATAACTATAAAGGATAATAAAGCTTCAAAATTATATAAATAGATTATCTACAACGTTTAAGGAGTGTCCAGGATCATGGTTTGAAAATACAATAAAAACTCAATTTTGACCTACGACGAGCACGTGGGCCGTTAAACGCTTGCCCATTTATTATGTTTTTGATCTATTGTTCTATCTAATCTAATCTATATATTGAGTAAACGTCAATAATATTGTTGAAAAAATACTTAGCTTTTATGGAAATGAGTTAATCTATAAAATTTAGTATATTAATACTTTACGGAATATATGTGTGTAAAATGAAGCAAGTTTAGTTATTTTTTATCAATTCGCTAACAAAAGCCACCATATGAAAATACCAACTCAGTCTATCTCAGTGAAGGCTTCCCCCGAAAACATCGGGTTTACATTGGAAAACGATACACAAACGCGTAACATCATTTTCCAAACGTATTTTCTATTGTATTTGTGATTGGGTATATAATATTATTATAAGTATCAAGGTATCGATCAGATTTTGCAGACCCCTTAAATAAGTTTGATGAATCTTAGTGACAAAGCCCACCAAAAGCGGTGGATCGGGGCGCTCACTACGAAGTAGGCCCAAATGACACTCATTCCACCCGCACATTACCCTTCACCTATGCAATAAGGGGCACGAGAAGCACAAAATAATTATTATTTTCGGCGCTTCTCATAACAAAGCAATAAAAATATTATTTTATTTCTCGGCGGCTTCTAATTCATATTCACGGTGTTCGATGACATAATTCTACTAGCAATATATCGCACACCCAGCAACTAAACAATGACTTCATTGTTATTATGCGCGGGTCTTGTCGTCAGTGCCAGGGGTGTGGAGCCGAAGGCTTGCGTTTTCGCTCTTGACCCTCGCCTTGGCGTGCTGTCGCTCTCGCACCTGTCAACTGAGTTAGTCGCGTGTGCAGACATAAGCTTTCCCGGAGGAGGCAGCGTGGTGGTTATCTCCGCCTACTTCAGCTTTAAGAGTACAAAGGAACACGTGGCATCAGTGCTTGACGGCATCCTTCGCGCAGTTAGTGGCAGGGATGTCATCATCTGTGCGGATGCAAATTCGCAATCCCCCCTCTGGGCGCCCGTGGATATCCCCCTGTGCGACGCGGACGCCATCGAGGAGTTAGTTCACCAGCACAACCTGGTCGTCCTCAACGACCCCACCAGCATGCCGACTTTCGTGTCGCACGCAAACTCCGGAAGCACCCACATCGACATCACCCTGGCCACTGAATCCGTTGCGAGACGAATCAGCGGCTGGAGAGTCCATGAGAGCGCTTCCATGAGTGATCACCGGTTGATCACTTTTGAGCTGGCCTCTGTCTCCTCGCACGATGGCGGCTCTGACGTTTCCCCAACTCCGCCCGCGCGGTTTAGAACCCGCGACGGAAATTGGGAAAAGTTTGAAGAGGCGCTTTCCAAAAAGCTTGACAGGACATCCAGAATCCGATTTCCAGACGTACACTCGGCCGCCTCACGACTGACTGCAGACATCACCGGATCAGCCGAAGCTTCACTCGGACGCTGCAAGCCCAAGCCACCAAGCCAGTCGCCGTGGTGGACGCAGCATGTTTCGCGCCTGCGTGATCTTTTCAGAAAAGCGCGCAAGGTCCATCAACGTGCACGCCTGCGCAAGCAACCACCTGCCTCCATCGATCCCCTTGCAACCATGGCCAAATTCACCCGAACGGAATACAAGAAAGCAATCACTCAAGCCAAGAAAGACTACTGGCGTAATTTCGTTACCATTGAGGGAGGTTCGGACCCCTGGGGTCCTCCATACCGTGCATTGAGGCTGGGACTCAGACCGACGAGCCTCCTGTGCGGCATCGAGAAACCGGGTGGCGGATTCACCAGTACCGAGTCTGAAACGGCTGCGGTCCTACTCGAGGCCCTCATCCCTCTGGATGATGAGTCCAGGGATGATGACGCCATGAGGACGACCCGCTTTGAGGCTTCTCTTCCAATCGACACGGATCATTCATCGTTGCCTTCCGAACAGGAGATCAACCAAATCATGCGCACGTTGACTGCTGGCAAGGCCCCGGGCCCGGACTGCATTGACAACTTACTTGTCAAACGCACATGGGCCATCGCCGCGCCAGAGATTACAGCCCTCTTCAGTGACTGCATCAGAAGCGGCACGTTCCCCGACTGCTGGAAGAGGGGCTTACTTAAGGTAATCCCCAAAGCTGGCAGCCGAGAACCGTCAAGCCCCAAAGCCTACCGCCCTCTAACACTCCTGCCCGCCCTGGGCAAAGTGCTGGAGAAGCTACTGTGCCACAGGATTGAAGCCCACCTGGAGACACACTCGCCGCTTTCCGATAAGCAATTTGGATTCAGAAGAGGCAAATCAACAGTCGACGCCATTAGGAACGTGATTGCCATCTCTGAAAATTCTCGCCGTAAATACGTCCTAGGAGTTTTCCTGGACATTGCAGGTGCGTTTGATAGTGCGTCCTGGCCTCTTATACTTCGAAAGCTTCGGCTGAAGAGACTACCAGGAAATTTGTTCGCGTCGATTCAAAGTTACTTCACGAATAGATCGATCGAGTTTCGAGTTGGATCAACAACAATAGAGAGAAACACCAGCATGGGATGTCCCCAGGGCTCAGTCCTCGGGCCCCTTCTCTGGAACGTACTCTTCGACGATCTCCTTAGAATTCCGCTTCCAACCGACTGTACTGTCATTGCCTACGCAGACGATGCGCTGCTGTTGGTCGAGGCCGACAGCAGGGCGAAGATTGAGAGCACTGTTGGCGAAGCCTTAGCATCAATTGAGGCTTGGGGTAAACTAAATAGACTATCATTCGCACCTTCCAAGACAGAAGCCATTGTCCTCAAAGGACCGAGACGACTGAACTGCTCGAGACCACCCACAGTCCGATTCAGTGACACGAGAGTGAAAGTGTCGAAGATCGTCACCTATCTAGGCGTCAAGATGGACACCATGCTAAATTTCCAACACCATGCCGAAACCCAAGTCCACAAGGCTGGGGTGGCCTTCCAGAGGGTCGGCCGCATGGCTGGTGAAGGATGGGGCTTAAGAGTAAGGGCGCTCAAGATCGCCTACGGCGCCATTTTTATGGGAATCGCGGCTTACGGCGCCAGCGCTTGGTGCCCGCGCATTCCCAAGAGTGTCAAACTTAGAGCCTCTCTTTTAAGAGGACAGCGCAGCGTGCTCCTGTCCATTACCAAGGCCTACCGTACAACCTCAACTGACGCGCTCCCGGTCCTGGCCGGTATTCTCCCACTTGACCTGCACATTCAGGTCAGCGGCGCTTCAATGCTGCTCCTCAAAGGTGAGGAGGCTGACGTTGGTGATTTTCATCTCGTCCCCCCCCCTCGACAAGCCGGCGAGGGATTAGCACTATTGAAGCGCAAAATTAGACTCATGTCGCTTGACGCGGCCATTAAGACCTGGCAGCGAAAGTGGGACGAATCTACTAAGGGCCGGCTCACATACGCGTTTTTTCCAGACATACAGTGGCGAATGGAGATAACCAAGTATTTGACTCCAGACCATTACACCAGTCAATTTGTGACTGGCCATGGTGGTTTCGCTGGCAGGCTCTTTGAGCTTGGACTTGCAAGCCGTCCGACATGTCCATGCGGAGGGGAAATACAGGATGCCAATCACATCCTGTGGGAGTGTCTGAGTATGTGCTCCGAACGGGAGGAGATGCTCAGGTCGGTCCAACCAGTTGTTGGACCCATCGGCCCGTCCGACCTGGTTGCTACTAAGGCCAACTATCTTGCATTCAAAAAATTTGCGGCGTCTTACTACGGGCGTGAAGATCTCTTCACATAAATTTTGCTGCCTGTATGATTAGCTTCGTTCTTTGATATAATAAATAAGTAGCTTCATTTTCTTTTAAGTAATTTCTATGTGCTTTTTCTCTCCCTGGCACTTTGAATTAGAGTAAACTCAGTAAACTCAGTCAGAGCTCACTCTGAGCGTAGCAACCTAAGTCTTGGGCACCTTCTCCCAGGACACTCCCAGGCCAATTTTTAGATGCTTCACATCACCAATTGACGGGTCCCGTGATACTCTCGATTAAGACCGAGTGTGGTGCGGGGCGGGTTTGGTGGAGGGAATTTAACTTCAATGTTATTAAAATTTCGGTGACACGAGAGTGAAAGTGTCGAAGATCGTCACCTATCTAGGCGTCAAAATGGACACGATGTTAAATTTCCAACACCAAGCCGAAACCCAAGTCCACAAGGCTGGGGCGGCCTTCCAGAGAATCGGCCGCATGGCTGATGAAGGATGGGGATTAAAAGTAAGGGTGCTCAAGATCGCCTACGACGCCATTTTTATGGGAATCGCGGCTTATGCCGCCAGTGCATGGTGCCCGCGCATTCCCAAAAGTGTTACACTTAGAATCTCTCTATTAAGAGGACAGCGCAGCGCGCTTCTGTCCATTACCAAGGCCTACCGTACAACTTCAACTGACGCGCTCCCGGTCCTGGCCGGCATTCTCCCACTTGACCTGCACATTCAGGTCAGCGGCGCTTCAATATTTCTCTTCAAGGGGGAGGAGGCCGACGTTGGTGATTTTTACCTCGTCCCCCCTCCTCGGCTAGCTGATGAGGGAGTAGCATTATTGAAGCGCAAAATTAGACTCATGTCGCTGGATGCGGCCTTTAAGACCTGGCAGCGAAAGTGGGAAGAATCAACCAAGGGCCGGCACACATACACGTTTTTTCTAAACATGCAGTGGCGAATGGAGAAAACCAGATACCTGACTCCAGACCATTACACCAGTCAATTTGTGACTGGTCATGGTGGATTCGCTGGCAGGCTCTTTGAGCTTGGACTTGCAAGCCGTCCGACATGTCCATGCGGAGGGGAAATACAGGATGCCAACCACATCCTATGGGAGTGTCTGAGTATGTGCTCCGAACGGGAGGAAATGCTCAGGTCGGTCCAACCAGCTGTTGGACCCACCGGCCCGTCCGACCTGGTTGCTACTAAGGCCAATTATCTTGCTTTCAAAAAATTTGCGGCGTCTTACTGCGGGCGTGAAGATCTCTTCACATAAATTTTGCTGTCCGTATGATTATCTTCGTTCTTTTAATATAATAAACAACGTAACTTCATTTTCTTTTTAGTAATTTCCATGTGCTTTTTCTCTCCTCGGCACTTTGCATTAGAGTAAACTCAGTCAGAGCTCACTCTGAGCGTAGCAACCATGGGCTTTCTCCCAGGACACTCCCAGGCCAATTTTTAGATGCTTCACATCAACAATTAAAGGGTCCCGTGATACTCTCGATTAAAACCGAGGGTGGTACGGGGCGGGTTTTGGTGGAGGGCTTATAACTTCAATGTTATTAAGATAATGCCAAGGTGCCAGTCTATCGACAACGCGTCCAGAAGCGGATAAAATAAAATAGCGCGCGCCCCTTTTGCTTGCCGTGTTCAATGGGCTTTGACATATTTGAATACGTAGTATTTTCGTTAATTCGTCCCGCTGAGAGCCAAACAACGCGTGCGCCTACACCTTGTGCTTTGAATTATGGGGCGGGCGGGCACAGCGCTTCTTCAAAACCAGTGTGCTCTGCTATATTTGATCACGTTGTATTTTCGATGATTCACATTCAATATGCGCGAGCGCTCGCTTGATTCTATGTGCCGGCGCCTTATATTGCTACTCTTGAAACTCCTTGGCCTTAGCTTGTCGGCTAAAGATGATAATGCGCAAAGTTATTAAAAGGTAGGCCACAAGGAAGCCTCCATTTTATGACGACGTTGCAATGAAGAACTTAATGAACTAATATGTCTAAATGTCAAACGATGTATGCTTTAATGTTAATGAACGGCCAAGGTTTGAATTATTTCTGGGCAATAGATTACGCCTAAAACTCAATAAATAACCTAGTAGTTAAGCTTCCAGTGAACTTTACGACCACAATATCAACTGGCCCCAGATAAATTTTCTGATTGAAATTTACCATTAGAAATGTATCAATGCCTTTAAAAGGAAATTTATAACGGCAATAATAATCTGGAATCAATTTATTAATGCCGAGAACATTAGCTGATTAAAAAACGTTACCTTTTAATAAATGAATAGTGTGTCGGCAATAAAATATTGTTTATTAATCGCTAGCCTATATCTAGACTTCTTTTTTGTTGAATTTATAATTCTAGCATTATTAGAGCTCGATATTTTCAAAGGCTTCGTCACCATTGTATTACTTCGTTTGAATAATTCATGAAACGACACCGGTCGTAATAAATAATTTCTCAATGCCTATAAAAATATAATATTCTCGTTTTGTATTGTGAATCTTTTAACTTGATAATGATAAGTATGGTAATATTATTGGAAGAAAAATACAATTTTCGCACAATTAATAAGTACTCATGTTTCATAGTTATATAGAATTATTTTTCGTAAAAGACTTATAATAAAAATAATTACAAGATAAAAAGAACTTTTTATATAGAACGTTTTTAAATTTTCTGTTGATATAAACTTGACTTGACTAGCTTAAACGATCCAAAAAAATTGTACTTGACATGTCATATTGATTTCCATATTAACGCACGTATATATATTACCCACAGTGGCCGTGCGGCTTAAGCGTTGGACTATCATGCCGTGGGTCCCAGGTTCGAATCCTGGGTATGGCAAGTACACATATTGTTCTTCAATTTGTGTGTGAGTCAGGGTATGGACCTAATAGGTTGAGCAAGTGGCTGACATCCATTTCTCGTAAAAAACAAAATCTGTTAATACAAACCTCTATTCTGTGGAGGCCCACATGATCATATTAGGATCGGACATGGTCGGATGATATATTAATAATTTTGTTGCTAGGACCCCAGACCCCCCCAGCAACCAATAATGGTGTCGAAATAACTTTTCATACAACACAGAATCAACTGAAAATGAATTCAATTCTACTTGAAGATGGCTAAAAGTATTTTAAAAATGCATTGGCACCGTGTTCTGATATATTCCAAAAGTTTCAAATGTCTAGCTGGTCGGGAAGTTAGTTAAAAATCGATTCCAAGATTTGTACCAAGCAAAGAACCACCGGACAAATAAGTATACGAGCTAAGAAAAACGTTGTAATTAGGACATCTCGCGAATAGGTATTCGTCAAAATACATGGATTCAGTTCTGTTACACATGGGACACCGGTGTCTAGACACCGCCACCATCCAGCCACTCGACACTTCAGTGGCTTTTGCAGTCACCGCATATCTAATTTGTCTCTAACGTCAGAGGCAAAGTTACATGTCCACGTTTTTTTGCACGAGTTGCATTTCCTTTATTCTTTTATTTATTACAATGAACGCCTCAGTAGCGAATGAGTCAATGCATATTTCTATTTTCGCGTCGTAGAAATACAAACAATGGAGACATAAAAACTGGCTGCGGTAATAAAAAAAACGTATCTCGGCGGCTCTCGAGGAGTGAGCCGCCGACGGGTCGGCCGTCTCCGTGGCGCGACACACGAGTGTCTCCATCTGAAAGCGCGCATTCATTTAAATTGAAATGTAAATGCAGCCTCTCGAGAGACCAGTGTCAGAACACCGGTCACTCGTGTGAAATGGCTCAAAGTCCTTCAGATCAGATTTTGGCAATGTCTGCAGGAGCACAGAGCCACAGAGGAAATGCATGGGCGGCGAGCAAGAGTAGTGCATTTTGTGAGCACCGAATGAAAGCAAGTAGTTAGTAATTATTTCACACAAAGTGACGCATCACTTTGGTAGCGTATTTTAAAAAAAAATATATATTATCAGTTATCACTCAGGCTACATACATACCTACATACTGCATAGTTTGGGTTTATATTTACCAATTTAGCAGGCCTGTATTTAAATGCATAGGTGACATAACGAGGCCACAATTTAAGGTCATTTCAATACAAAGCACTCGCAGAATTTTAATGTCCACATGTAGACAGACACACTATAATAATATATAAGTGCAAATGTAATGTCATGTAACCATTTTTTAATTTACGAATGTGCGAACACGAACACTAATCATAAATTCATTTGCCGCACAAAAAAGACAAAATATGCATGTGTGGGTATAATTATGTCGTTCCAACATTATAAAAATACATGCACAGCTTATATTTTTTTATGTAAATACCTACTCTGAATTAGTTCATGACTCACAATCGTATTAATAGACTTAGCGTTTTTAGTAGAATTTCATTATACGTAAAATCAAAATAGTAACTAAGTAACACAATTAAATATTTTTAATATTTTATTTATTTTATACATCTTACGTAATATTTTTAAACTACAACAAATTACCAAGGCCAGGCATCCTGATGTACGAAGAAAAATAGTTGCTCACGTTGAAAGAAAAAACCAGACGAATAACACCAGACATCGAGGCTAAAATCCAGGAAGAGTCGTAAGAGGTCGACAGAATTGGATTGTCTTACAGGAGAGTCATATCCAAACGTGGAAAGAGAAACTTACCAATGCTCGGAAGATGCTAATACAAGAACTTTCGCCACGATAATAACGGCCTATCGATTTCTGGAAGGCAAAAGTCAAAGTGCCGAAGTTTAAGACAAATCTTAAGAGGTGTGACTAGTGAAAGGTGGATTAACCAATGTGGACGTCTCATAACGTAAGTGTGGAAAGGTGCAGGACAGTCTGAGGACAACCGTCATATGCATTGGAATGGCGAATAACAACGCGATTCACGCTCCAATGTATTGTGGATAAGTGGCATAAGTCTGTACGTACACGTACCAAGACCGAAATTTAAAAGTGAGGGTTTTATGATTTAATAAGAAAAAAATATTCGATAATAATGCAGCAAAAAAAATGTCGGAGTCGTCGAGTCGGAGAAATTACGTATCTGTGCGACAAAATCAGTGAAACTGACCCAGATCGACTTAGTCAACACAATTAAAGCGAAGTGCAGTGCTAGCGTAATAATTTTACAATTGAAAAAAAATACACACTTCTTTACAGTTATCAAAATGAACAGTAGAATCACCTTTCAAGCGGTATGGCCTGGGTATAACCTACCTACATGCATAATATACAATATGTGTGCAATGTTGTTTGTTTGACAATCTATAACGGCCGAACATTGTATTGAAACATGACGTATTAGTAGATAACTTTTAATAAGAAACAAGTCGATTATATGCCCACATTATTATTCAATAATATCTAACTGAAAAGGTCCATTAACTCATACCAGACAGTTTGGCCCACAGAATAGATTAATAAAATATAAATGTTCTGAAGCAGGGTAGTTCATGGTCTAACCGCCATAAAACATAAAACCTAAATAAAAAAAACCGCGTCGACTGTTCCCAAAGAATGAAAGGACATTAACGTGACAAACTAAAATACCTACATATTATTAAGTATTTAAATTAGCATATTCTTTAACTCGTGTTTAAGTTTATCCCATATCTGTCCACACTCCAGATATTTAACCTGTTATAACCACACCCAGTAGGGCAAACCAGTTTCCATTAATTTTGTGTTCCCTGGTTTGGCCCGAAAAATTACAATATGACTTATGAGAATCTAGTAGAAAAATGACACTATCCAAAATCTAATAAAACATTTTCTTTATATATAAAGTTTTTTAAAAAGCATGTACCTATCTATTACACTTTTACAGACATTACATTACCGCCATCTGTACTAATGCTTCTCAATCATTGGACTGGCAATTAATAATTGTTTTATAAATATGTCGCCGAATTTTTGCCAGTTCTACCTAATCGGAATTAATAAGTAATAAGTATTTGTAAAAAGTGCAAAAGGTTCTCTGGGCACTCGGATAATCTCACAGCCTTAGATTAAAGAGTAATACTCACAGCATAGTGTGAGGTGTGAAGATGTGGGGTTGTCTCTTTTTGCATATCGCCATTCGATAATATGTACATACAAAATATTACCTCAGTAATGTTATGTTTTACGCAAGTGATAGGTATTTATCTATAATGTATGGCAAAACTATTAGTTTTTTAATATTTGATTCGACTTTAAATGGTAAACTATTCATTCATTCATTATGCACCAAGGCTAAGTTTTTACGATGTTATTTTAAATTTATGAATAAAGCAGTCATAAAAAGGTAATAAATAAAATCACAATACAGCTAATCGAAACAGTATTAGTGTTCGCCTCCTACTACATTGTATCCATGAAATAATAAATCCAAGTGAAAAAAAACTTAATTTACAGTTCGACTCAATTTTATTGTTTGCCTGCCAGTGGTGTTAATTATTGTATTCTTCACAAAGGAATTAAATATTTACAAAACAAAATATCGACGGCCCCAGGAAAAACCGGTGTAAGTCTAAAATCACAAATGTTCAGGAGAGCGAAAAAACTAAAATATTTACGCTATTAAATTCATCATATAAAATGGGATAGTTTTTTCTTATCTTATTTAAGTAAATCAGATAAACCAATTTATGGTCTATATTCCTATCAAAATTTAATGTTGATTAATTAATAAACAGCTGAGATAATGTCAAAAAATCGTTTTTATTTGGAATAATATTACGCGCTTGGTGCTTTGACTTGATTCAACATGCTTTTGCGCGGACGAAATAGATTACAGACTCCGCGTAACAGACTCATACTCTGAGATGTAACCTTGTTTTACGTCACGTTTTTCTTTCTCTATACGATTTTATTTAGTACACCTATATTTATAATGCTCTTTTACGGAAGAACCATCATTGCGCAATGTTTAACTCGAAATAATACAGCGTGTCTATAAAGTTTTAACAAAGAGTATGAGGATATATTGACATATATATATTTTTATACGGAGTTTTTATAATTTAAAAGTATTTAAGTATGATTTTTTTAATTTTTTTGTAAATTATTATTGATATTTTTATAAATAATGAGAATATGTACATTACGAAACAATAAACATTCAGGAAAAATGTTAATAATGGAATAATAAAGAAGTTGTATAAGAAATTAGTACATAACATTGGTAACTATTAGATTTAAAAAATAGCTAAAAGAAATGTTTTTTTATTCTTTACAACACAATTTTCATTAAAACTGTTGAAAAAACATAATGTCAATCGCCATGTAAATCACTAAGCCAATTTTAATTTATTAATAGTAGTTGACTTAATTATGAAAACTAGGGAAATAATTACTTATATACTTTATTAACTGCATCATTGTATTTCTGAGGGAATGAATTTTATTTAAATAAGTAATTACCATTTTAGAAAAAACATATGTACGGTTTAATACAATAATATAAAATACTAACCGCTTTGCTTATTTGAACATAAGAATGTAGGTAGTAAACAACTACTGAAATATATTCTGTCATTTGGCACAGATATACCTATCTAAACATCATACTATTTGCAAAAATATAGATTTTCTAGTTTGAAAATTATAACTACGTATTAACAAAATAACTAATGTTATGTTTACCTAACAATTATTAATGAAAGAGAGGTTTATTACTTTCGTTCTCAGATGAGACCGCAGTCAACTGTGCATCATCAGAAATCTTTATATAAAAATATATACTTAATATAATTATTAGGCTTGTATTACAAGTCCATTCGATAATTATGATTATGTACCTATCTAAAATGATATTCATACAGTATCTGTATAAACAAGAGAAATTGCTTTGTCAGTACCTACCTTCTATTTTTTTAAGAGTATCCTTATTTGTGCATATAATTTTATAATACCTTTCTATAATTAAGATTATAAAATTTCATATAAATTATGACCATATTAATTATCGTTTGTATTTTTTAATCTCAATCGTTAATATGAATGTTATTGCCAATTATAATTAAATATAGATTGATTATTAAAGGCCGGATCTTTCGAGTCTTTAACCGTCAACCCATAAAAAAACACATTAAAATGGTGGACGAATCCAATATCCTAAGGAGACTTTTGCCCAAATGATTCTTAGTATGGATTTCTACAATTAGTCAGTTGTTTTTTCTGGCAGCTCAGGTGCGATGATAATTATTGTAATTAAAATAATCGTCTTGCCAATATTATAATGCGAAGTGTGGCCACTTCAAACGAATTCAAATTCGCAAATCGCAATTAAAAAGATCGCATTACAAAATTGATGTTTTGTTTTATTGCAGGTAAGTAATGGTAAACCATTTTTATAAACTGCGTGTAGAATATGTTTTTCATAATTAAATATCGAATAGCTTTTGCGTACCTACCATTAATATAAATACAAATATTGAAAGATTTTGTCCGCTGACCCGTTTTATGTTCTAAATGTATCATATTGATACCTATTAGTATTACCAAGTGACAATACCGATATCGCAAAAGTACCTACATATCTTTTATTTTGTTAACTGTTAATTCATGGTGGAACTGCATTGTATAATTGTTTAATTTAATAAAACGCAATTTTTTGTAGTACTTGTACCACTTTTAATCAATAAATTAGGACCGGTTTCGTCCGCCTCAGAGGGAAATGAGTTCAGCCTTTATGCCTTCAGTTGAAAATGTCCCTCTGAGGCGGACGAAACCGGTCCTAATTTATTGATTAAAAATGGAATAAGTACTACAAAAAAATGCGTTTTATTAAATTAAACAACAATACCTACATATCGATAAAAAAGTTATATACTTATTTATTTATTTAGATATTTAAGTATTTTGAGGATGCTCTGCCCAATCTGGTCTATTTGATTATAAACTATTGACACTGAAGAATTTCATCAAATTGATCGTAAGAAATTTCCTCTTCAAAATACCAGTGGCGTACGGTCTATAGAATACATATGTAGATGCGAGACATCCCTGGAAATATTCGTTTGAATAATTAAAATACCTACTATTATAATATTGTGTATTGCATAAGCCGTAATTGCATTTTTCTAAAAGGTTTGCAGTATAATATTACTTCAGATTTTCACTTATTGAATAGGTTTATTATAAATATTACGTATTACGTTAATATATTTAGATTTAGAATATTCCAGAGCTACTAATCCGCAATGCCACACACTAAACTACTCACCGTGATTAAATTAGTTATAAGACCTTGAGTAGATAAAATGCATGTTACAGACCTACAAACTTATCTGAAGAATGGGATGGGGGAGCCATTGTTGAAAACTACCCAATCAAGACTCGTAATTGGACAAAATCTGACATTTTTCAAATTTTGACCAATTTTCAAAATGGCGTCCTATGGTAGTTCGTAGTTCCATTTTTGGCCATTCTACAGGTAAGTTTGTAGGTGTGTAACGTTAAAAAAAAGTCCCGCCGTCCCATTTAATACTTCAGATTTTCACTTAGTGATTGTATTGCGTTAATATTTATTGTTGTTTAATTAAAAAAACGCATTTTTTTGTAGTACTTATTCCACTTTTAATCAATAAATTAGGACCGGTTTCGTTCGCATCAGAGGGATATTTTCAACTGAACAAGGGAAGATTCAGTTGAAAATGTCCCTCTGAGGCGGACGAAACCGGTCCTAATTTATTGATTAAAAGTGGAATATGTACTACAAAAAAAAATGGAGCCATTGTCGAAAACTACCCAATCAAGACTAGTAACTGGACAAAATCTGACATTCGAATGAAATTTTCAAAATGGCGTCCTATGGTAATTCGTAGTTCCATTTTGGCAATTCTACAGGTAAGTTTGTAGGTGTGTAATGTTAAAAAAAGTCCCGCCATCCCATTTAATTCATTGTACGCTAAAGGCGCGCCGATTAGGTGGCCATTCGACATAATTAGCATTATATTTAAATGTTGTTATTAAAAAGTAATTATCTGATATATGATTATATTATGTATTTGATTTAAATACTTACATATTATAAAGTGTAAAGAACTATTCATCACATAAAACGACTAGTACCTAGAATCTAGATACATATTTCATTAAAACACTTTATATGTACTTTCGTACTTTTTCCACATTTATTCCATAATGTTGATATTCAACCGATTTTATCCTAATGGACATTTTCAATTGAATAACAGTACAAAATATAGGTAGGTACATATTATTGCATAAAAAGTCAATTAAGTATAGAGGACGTGGGAGTCGATTGTTTACTTGAACTAACTTGTTGGTGATATTTGTCCTTATTTATTAAATGACTGATTTATATACATTAAGAAATAGCGTAACTTCAAAACTGTGAAAAATTTGCTGTGTTTAAAATTCCACATAGGTGTATGTATCAAAAAAGGTTCCCGACCAATGACAAAAACTTGAAGACGATTTTATTGCTTTTGTCGCATGATACGTACAAGAAGTCCACAACTTAAAAATGAATTATTTTCCATACGATAGTATGTATCATCATCAGCTGTAGTATATACCAATATTGTATATAAATTTATGTTTACATTTTAGATATAATAGTGCAACCATCTATAATACCGTGGATTTACAAGAATAAAATTACAAAGCAAAGGATAATCTTTGCAATGTGCTTTTAAAACAATATGAACGGCAGGTTTACATAGGTCGTAAGTGCATTTGCTAGTCACGCAGCCTTCGCTATCGAGGCTTGATAATTATATATTATATACTTATACAATATTATATATGTGACATATTATAATATTTATTAATATTATATTTCATCCATTGTTGTTATTTTTAAGTTAATAAGTCAAAAGAATAATATCAACTAAGATTTAATAACAATAAACAAAAATGCAAAATGTACAAAGTGTTTAAAAGTACCTTATATACCTTCTAGAGGAAAGTGGTATAATGGTCCCTATATCTAACGGGTACGAGTGGCAAAAATATTAATCAATAAATTCTAATTGATTTATGTTTTGTACTAGGTATTCTATTAGTCATTATTTACGACCGGGTTATGCCTTCTGGCTTCTTCGTGCACTATGCGCATCACCGATCGTAAATGCACATTGACATAATAAAAGATTGTTAAAACCTTCTTACCTATTAGTAAAGGATCAAGTAAAAAACAAATTTTGATTATCTGAAGTGTTTGTGAAAACCCGTAATGAATATATTACATACTATTAATACATTCAATAGGTAAGCCCGTTAAAACGTCATTTCCCGTAAACAATGGAACCAGCTAATGTGAAATATCACGAAATATACCTACTCACTAAATAAAAACAAATAAACAATTTTAAGCTATAATCCATAATCGTCAAAACTGAAGTGATCTCGGATTTTAAGAAAATACGTAGATCAGTTAACAAACGCGCAGGTTAAGTTTTTTTTGTTTTTTCTACCATATTACTATAACATCAAATTATAGTTTCATGTGTGAACTCCCAGATTGGATAAAGCAATGAACTATTAGAACCAAGGTCAACTTGTTAAGGCAAATGGTAGGCACTGCAACTGTGTTATACCTATTTATATCTAATATTTTCTTGATAAAATAATTTATTATCAATGGTATTAGGTACTATATATACACAATGTATCAATGTCGACTAATTATGATTGTATCATTTTGATAACTTCCGAAATAAATAATTATATCGGGTTTATATATTTCATTGAAATAATACTATGATATATAATTTATAGTATTAGGGAGTAGCAATTAACAGAAAACGCATGTACTTACATATTTTGCATGATGAATATAAAGTGTTTGAAAATGGCCTATAAAAATGTCAAAAAAAACATTACAACATCAGTACCTACCTATATATTAAAATTGAATATCTCAATATGTCCAACCACTTGCTTGAAACACAAAAGTACGATTTGAAGTATCTTTCGTACGAAACTTTTTCTAAAGGGTTTCATTAACCACGTAGGTCCGATATTCCCCATTTTACCTATCCATAAATCCATATAATATAATAATATGTTTTCATATTATATATTTTCGTAGTATCAACATAATATACGAAATCATTCAGATTTGGTACGATTTTAATAATACACTAGCTGTCAGGTCCTTCTCATTATGGGAGCAAGTGTGATTTGTTATTTGATAGTGAAAATAAAAGTAGTTTAGTAGAAATTTTAAACTTTGATTTCAATAATAGGTATATAAAAAGTGGAATATTATTAAATATTATAGATATTACTATTAACAACTAATTCTTCCACTCTATACGTAAGCGCTTCATTAATTTCTCTAAATAGTATAGTATATCTACTAATAGCAGCGTTTCTATATAATTAAGTATCGATAAAGTCTCTTGCACATATTATCAATATCATTTATTTCATATTTCATTGTACCTACTACATCGTACAACTTATTTTTCTGAAAAACATAGGTTCCATAAATTATTAACGCATTTTTTAATTAAAAAATGTTGTAATATTCGAGTCCGTCCCAAAAAAAAAAGGACTCCAGATGTCCGGTGTCTATTGATTATATTATATTGTCAACATAAACTTCAGTAAGTATATTTCTTAATTGAGCTCTGTTACGTTAATTAATACGATGTTTTATGATTTTTATTATTTATTTAAAAGGTTGAAATAAATGTGTACTAATACTCTCAAATTTAAATAATCAAATTTATTTTGTTGGTGTGGATTTGCATTTTTTTTATAAACTAAAAAAAAAAATTTGCATTGAAGTAATTAGTATGTTCTTGAAATGTTATATTGTTATTTAATCGATTGCGTAGAGTTTTAATACAAATTTTCTCAAGGAAACACAGTTTACTATATCATTTGTTCATTCATAACTATTTATTTTGATAGTTTTACAAAATGTATAATTCAGGCCGATTTAAATTGGATGAAATAATAATTAGGTAGTTACTATTTAAAAAGGTTTTCATAATTTATAAAAATCATAGTCAATAGGTGAATAGGAGGTAAGTATATGAATTTAAGTACATACTTACCATTACAGACTTTTCAAATCCAATTGATATTTTAATTAAAATCTACGAGATACCGTGTACGATATCACCATTTGACATGGTTTATTTGAGTTTTTCACAAACTATAGATACATAATATTTATGTAATTATCTATAGTGTTAAAAGTCAAATAAGCTATATCAAATTGTGATGAAAATATTATAGAAATGTTATTGTTTGTTAAAAGCAACACAGTATATTTATTTTGAACAAATTTAACTAACATCGAAAATTATGTCACCACTCACCAATGCTAAGATTATAATATATGTCTTTAATTAGTACGTAATATTAAAAATTCCCAATCACCAGCGATGGGCTTGTTTTCAGAATACCTACACATCATTTTGTTAACTTTACTTCATCCTTTTTCCAAAATATATCTACTTAGATAAGCATAAAATGCTTTAACAATTATTGACCATTAAAATTTTATTGTTACTTTCAAATTGTATTGTAAACAATGTCACGTCAAAACAAGTTTTCAAAAATCCCAGCCGCTTAATCCCTTTCGGCGAATGGCATGTAATAAAATAATATAATCCTTTGGGTAATTTCTATCTTTGAGGAATATTCAAAATACAAAATTATGCATAATTTACTTAATGTGTACCCTTTTATATTTTCAAAAATACTAAGAACTGACGCACGTGTTATTGTATTTAGACGAAGTTCATTACTATTATACTATTTCCAAAGCAAGCCATTCAAAAATAATTCCATTTCAAAATGCAATGAAAAGGATTATTTAACTTGGTTGGATCATAAAAAAATAGTCAGCAATTAGTAATGTTTTCAAACTGAACCATGATAATAGTGATTTTTTATTATCTTTGTGCAAGATTAATTCAACCAAAATAATATGTAATGTCATTTTCTACTAATGATAAAATAACATTTTGAAGTTAAAACATAATATTTTAGGTAGTTACCTTTTTAGGTCCAAAATATTTGATTTTATAGTGATAGTAATATTTAATTAAAATATGTATTTTTCTACTGGGTATTTATGTAAATTAAATTTATATATTAGAATATTACAAACTCATTTTAAGTTAAGTAGGTAACTGCAAAGTAATTAAATATAATTATATATAAATAACGTTTTATATATGATATTATTTTTCTATTAAATAATATAACATTTTCAAATTTAAACTTTACTTCATTGTTTTGTTGAGTATCTATATGGGAGAGTAATCAACCGAAAAGAGTAAGAGAGAGATTGAAGAGGTCTTTATCATGCAGTGAATTAATTTAAATAAGCGAATCAAAATTAATATAATTACTTCAAATTTTAAGATAATATTAATAACTGAGAAGTTTTTTAAAGTAGCTATGCAAGTGAAAATTAATTCCGTTTCTTTTCGGTATTTGTTTTATATTAAATAATATAATAACTTAACTTTCTGACACAATAATATTGACTAACTTTTAAACTAATAATGCAAATACTCACTGCAAATACCAATATTTTTCGGAGATAAACCAATATGTTTTTTTAAATTATTGTGATACGTCAATATAAATCATGCTGTTTCTTTAGATCTCCGTAAAAGAATGTTATAACAAGTATAACAACCTTCTTATTTGTAAAATAAAGCGCAGTGCACTTTTGTTATCGAGGTATGACTATACTCCTCGGATATTTCTGTGAACACAAATTTGGTCGATGCGATATGTAGATATAGAGCACCATTGTCAAAAACCTAACTTCGTCAATTTTTATGCTAGAGACCTGATTTTTTTACAGGACATGCATAAAAAATTAAATATTATAAAAAGCTAATAAAACCGGAAACGCTATTTTCAGACTTACAATGGTTTTTCCTGGGGTCGTCGATATATCAAAATAGGTACATCCGCGCATTTTTATAATGATCAGGATCGGTACTGTTTGGTCATTGACTATTATCGGTTTTCACATATTAATAAAATCGATGTAACCAATAGGATGACAGTATTGTACTATTTTATAGAAATAATACAAAATTCTCATAAATTGGAATTTTAATTCAATTTGGTAGAGTTTTGACCAGGGGTTCGAACCGGAACTGAACTTAAAATCGGAAAAATTGTTATTTTTGTTGGAACGAAAACCGGAACCGAACCGAAAAAAAAATATCGGTAGTTTCTATTCGGTACATGTTCAAACACGCGCGTTGACACGATATTACTTCCCACTTTAGTTGTCGTAGGCGCAAACACGTCTTACTTTTTGGGTCTTAGAAACACTTACAAAGTAATCACTCTGAGCTGAACCGAAAACCGGAAAAACCGTTAATTTTTTCGGAACGAAAACCGGAATCGAACTGATACATACAAGTATATTATATATTTTACTTGAACCGGAACGAAAACCGAAACGAAAAAAAATTATGGTTCGGAGCCCTGGTTATGACGATAGATTTCTATGTTTTAATGACCGGTTTGAACTGTTTCGAGGCCCCCTGCACGATCAAGAACTGACACTGCTCTTTAGGAGACTAGTGACATGAAAACCTCTTTTTCGTGTAACCATCTCCGATAAACTCGCAAACTACACTAAAATTATTGTTCACCAGTGTTCATCATCATTCATCATCACCTCAATCATCCTCCGTCCCAAAGTGATGACCGGGGGGGGGGGGGGCATTACCCACTCTCTCCCATATTCCGGAGGCTTCGGAATAAACATATTTCTATTAATGACATGACATACAAAGTAGCAATATTGTGTTAATCAATATAATACACAATATTTCATACAATTTAATACCTAATCAAGACCAGTGTCGTCCGTGGGTCATTCTGTTTTTATTAATTTAATTTATTTTCCGTGAAAAAAATAGTAGAAATGAGTACGAGTCTGGTTTTTACTTGATAATCACTGCGATAGACAATGAATTTAATTATAATCCAAGTCACGACTGCCTCAAGTTGGAAGTAATGCAAAAAATTAAAAACCATTTTACAAATTG
The DNA here is from genome assembly GCF_057557595.1 of Rhyacophila brunnea. Lineage (NCBI taxonomy): Eukaryota > Metazoa > Arthropoda > Insecta > Trichoptera > Rhyacophilidae > Rhyacophila > Rhyacophila brunnea. The sequence continues at coordinate 31,120,512 of NW_028233350.1, forward strand.
CATTTGTCATCGCGCTACAACAGATCACGGGGATCAATCATGAATGACATTTTAATACAATATTAATTTGAGACATAAATTTATATTAGTTGTATTGAGTTCATTAAAAAAAACGTCCGTGAAAAAACTCAATGTAGGTGGGAAAGAAAGGTTTTCGGGAGGCTGAAACAGTAAGTGTCAAATTCTGATTACATTTAATTTACATTTAAATTATGTATTACATATTAATAGTAGCATTCAAATATATTTTTAGTTTGTACACTTCATCGTTCAGATCGCGTAAAACAGGATTAGCGAACCTTTTTACGTAACGCGTGCCAAAATTTCCCAAATATTATTTTCCAACTTTCTGACGTGCCGAGTAGTTTTTCATGTGGAAAAAATTAATTTTTAAGAATTCTATTAAAAATGATGATGTCTTGAAACCACCCACAGAACATAATATCACACATATAGAGCTATATCACTTTTTTTAAATTACGTCATATATTTCGGTCCACCAAAAACTGAAATTGAATTTTGAAACCAGGTTTTTGTTCCTTATTTGGTACAGCCATTTTAGTGTGTAGAAAGGAAATCTGATACTTTATTACTTAGTTTGATTCTTTATACATAAATTTACATCAGAATTGCTCCAGTCAAATGAGGCCATTCTCTCGCTACAGCGGTCTCAAGTATTGTAAATCGATCAAAATCAGAGGTTCGCGGCGCGGCTACCCCCGCTGCCTGATGAGGTGAGTGTTATAATACTATATGTGATACATACAGCCTAACGATCGACCTATGCAATTATATATTTACTTTAAAAATCATACTTATTCTTGAAGAGTCTGAAGCCTGCTATTTTACCACGTTTTTATTAGCTCGTATTTTTGTTTGTCCAGTACAATTTTTTTCTTGTGTGTCCAGTAAAAAAATTTTCTCGTTTGTCCAAGATTTGTATTGGACGATTGAAGATCTTTAACTAACTTTCCGACTAGCTAGACATTTGAAACTTTTAGAATATATCAAAACACGACGACAATGCGTTCTTTTAATACTTTTAGCCATCTTTAAGCAGAATTGAATTCATTCTCAGTTAATTCTGTTTCGTATGGAAAGTTATTTCGGAAAAAAATCGTAAAAAGAAAAACATTATTATTGGTTGCTAAGAGGATTCTAGCAACAAAATTATTGATATATACGTGCGTTACTATGGAAATCAATATGAAATGTCAAAATGACATTTCAGTATTCAATATTTATTCAGTATTTCTATCATGTACAAAAAAGTTATTTATTCATACCTACATAGAATTGTCAAGTTTATATGATTCAACAGGAAATTTATAAACGTGCTATATAAAAAGTTATTTTTATCTTGTTACTATTTTTATATTGCAATCTGTCATTTATTATTATTATAGGTATTTTTTCGCTTCCAAATAAAATATTCGCGTGCCATAGGTTCGCCACCCCTGTCGTAGAATGTCAAATAACTATTTTAGGAGAGCTTTTTGGTACAAAACTAAATCTCTCCTTATCCATGGCGGATCAGATTTAAAAAAAAAATGTAAACTATCGAATACATCAGAAGTATACAGAATGCGATCACACGAAATACAATAGGTACCAATTACACTTTCCGGTGAAAACAAACAGGTCAGTATTTAGATGCGGATAACTACATACCGTAAACGAGTAAAATATTCATAATGACACGGTCACAACATTTTATTTGGCTTAACAGAAAAAATAACGATTTTTTTTGTTTTCGAATCGCGTTACCTGTAAAATGATAACAAAAAAAAACCTGCCGAGACTTAACGGGACCGCTAAATAAAAAATATATTATATAAAATTAAAAAGCATTTTTGTAAAAAAAAAAAAAAAAAAACAACTACAAAAGGGCGTGTTTGGTATACAATGTAGATTACACATGCGATAATGTCAAACGTACGACATTTTTTAAATGTTTTCAATTTGTTTTGCGAGATTTTTCATTGTTTGCAATTGGTTAAGCGGTGTTTGTTTTCGTCAGCGAATCTGGTAGGCCCACATTTCGAAAATAATATTCAAAGTATTAAAATTTAAATTAATTAAACTCTTTGTCTTTCCCCCATGAATATACAATTAATTATGAACACAATTAAAGTGATTAATATTGTAATTAATATATACCAAAATCGTTTGGTAAATTATGATAAATCTTCGTGGATGTCCACAATATAAACTTTTCACGTAAGAATACATCAAACAATTGATTGTCTTCAATTCTTGCCAGTCAACCAACCAGATTAAATAGTAAGGTCGAGGGTTTGCATTGAATGTTTATATGACGATGAAGTATTTACTATCTGTTTATCATAGGGATTCCAATCCCGGGATCCCGAGCCATTTTCGATACCTATGAATCCGGGATTGATAAACATAATCCCGCAACATTCGGGGTTGATTTTTTTATCAATTTTTATGGAAAATAAAATAAAAACGAAAATATAACAGAAAAAATAGTTTTAATAACAAATAACCACATTAGAAATAAACTGAGTTTGAATGAAGTTTGATTTATACCCATGTGTAAGTTGCCGATTCATTTTATTTTTTCACATAAATTAATAAAAATGAGGAAAATTGGAAAAACCAATGCTTCGCACTATTAACAAAGTAATTCCAGCATGATCTCATACGTTTTACGGCGGTTTCATATTTGGCTGACTAATTAGATTTATGAAGCGGAAATGCAATAAGTACACCATGATTTGCCTTACTATATTAAATCTCGCTAACCCATTCATTAAGTCTTTACTATCAGAAACAGCAATCTCATATTAAATTCACATTATTATTTATATTACAATATTATTTACTCCATTAAACTTAATATGTATTTCCAAGATTGAACGTATACAATATAGGTATGTATATATAACAATAAATGTCTTAAATAGTATAAATTATGCTAGATTTATTTTTGAACGATTTTATCAATGTTATTTGTAAATATAAAAATTTTATATTAACAATGGAAAAAATGCCAATCCCGGGATCAGGATTTTGGCTCGGGATTGGATTCCCTAGTTTATCATTGTTATACATTCAAAATGCATGTAAATCTTGATGTCATTTCTTCGGGTTATAAATGGTCCAAAATATCAATTATTGAGAGAGTTAAGAATTAAGTACCATTGCACTGATTACTTACGTCGCTACTTAAAAAGCAGATTAGTTCATTTTTGCTAACACGTCAGTCGCTATTTGATTTATGAATGCATAACATCCTACAATTATTACTCATCACCCAATAATCAACTTCATTTTTGACACAATAACCCTTGGTGGGGCTTGGCCGTTCTTCATCGCGAATAACTCAACGCTGCCGCCAATGCTAGCCAATTGGGTTGGCAGAGCATTTTCTTATCTTCTGTGGTAAAATCGAGACATCCAGGTGTTTTACTCTCAGGTGAAGCGTACATAACTTGCTTATATAGCTCATCTGGTATATTATATATATATTAGGTTGATGCATAAGCTCTGGGGATGGGATAAATCAATTGATTAATAGGTGGGAAACAGTCATATACAACAATAGGCATTATATTATATTGGATTGAATAAACGTAGTTTCTTAGTCTTTTATTGTTAAACAAATGGCAAGAACTTCTTTAACACAGTCTTTAATCGTGTCATGCCACATGATAGTTTCAACGCCAAAAAATTGAATGCACCTTATAGTTACATTTTTCTTAATTCCCAAATAACTTTTCCTTTGACAGCACCAAAAAAGCTTGTCAGGACTTTCTTCGACGAGATATCCACATTTCCCTCATCATATTTGCAGAGTGCTCAGTGTACCATTTACTCATGTCATAATATATTATATTAATACAATACTTGGCGCAGAAAAGTTTATAGACAGTCGTTTTCGTCCTGCATAAGAGGGCACCATCGAAGAAAATCCACGAAGAGAAAAGTACCCCAGAATACTAATTTAAGATCATCAGCTGTGTCGTGAATAATTAAATACCTATCTAACGTGAATCTTGCAATATAAATACTTCATAATATAAAGTTTGCACTGCATAGTCACATGCTATTATAGCATCCGAGGGAAATTCTATTGTTAGAGATATTCTATGATCAAACTCTATTCTTGCTTAAGAATTTCATTTAACCGTTACGCAATATATAAAATTATTATTTTACTATAACTAAGACTGCATTATGCCTGAGGCATTTGTGTATCTAGCAAGTACACTGGCATGCGCATTAATAATTTTCCGAAACAACTTTAAACGTGACGTTTAAACTTTTAGGTTTCCAAGCTTTAAGCTCTGTAGTAAAGTTTATCCGAGAGATCTGTAAATAGATAGGAAATATTCGATTTATTACGTCGTTTCATCAATAGATAACAAAAATAATAAGTATATGAAAGTGTATAAATTTAAAAAATGACATTAAAATTGTTGGAAATATTTTTTAATTCATGTATTGTTTTACTACTTTCATGTTTAGCAAATTATATATATATATAATAATATATATATTACATTCCCATCGTTGATATTAAAACGATAGTAGGCACTACATAACTAAAATCAAAACACGAACAGTGATTTTAGACAACATTTATTACATAGTCATCTGTATATCAAGGTGATTTAAATATGTTATTATGACTAATACGCAAAACCAATGGCAGTATACGACGTTAGATAGATAAATATAATGGATTACGTATTCATTTAAAGATTTGTCGAGAGCTATTTTTCATCAATTAAATGTGTCCAATCCAATGCAAGGTGAATAGTTAGTTGGTAGTAGGATCCCGAGCTATTTTCGATACCTATGAATCCCGGGATTGATTAACATAATCCCGGGATTTCGGGATTGATTCTTTTATCAATTTTTATGGAAAATAAAATAAAATCGAAAAGTTACAGAAAAAATACTTTTAATAAAAAATAACTACATTAGAAATAAACTGAGTTTGAAGTTTGATTTATACCCATGTGTAGGTTGCCGATTCATTTTACTTTTTCACATAAATTATTAAAAATGGAAAGATTGGAAAAAAACAATGCTTCGCACTTTTAACAAAGTAATTCCACCATGATATCATACGTTTTACGGGAGTTTCATATTTGTCTGACTAATTAGATTTATGAAGCGGAAAGGCCATAAGTACGCCATGATTATATTTTAAATCTCGCTAATCCATTCATTAAGTCTTTACTATCAGAAACAGCAATCTCCTAGTAAATTCACATTAATATTTAAATTACAATATTATTTACTCCGTTAAACTTGTGTATTTCCAAGATTGAACGTATAAAATATTAACAATAAATGTCTTAAATAGTATAAATTATACTAGATTTATTTTTGACCGATTTGATCAATGTTATTTGTAAATATAAAATTTTTATATTAACAATGGAAAAAATGTCAATCCCGGGACCTGATTGTCAAATTCTAATCCCGAAATCCCGGGATCAGAATTTTGGCTCGGGATTGGATTCCCTAGTTGGTAGTAACATACATATTAATTTAAGATTAACAAAATTTCAAAGTAGGTACCCCAGCCCCAGATCGACAAGGTTAAAGGATAAAACACTCGTCCGGAAACTGAAAGATTTGTAATATAATTTCAAAGATACTCGTAACAGAATTATTTTCAAATTATGTGTGTTCAATAATGTTACATTCTTAAATCTTGTGAATTATTCGTTTGAATAAAAAAATATTTATTGAAAGATATGAGTTTGAGTTCCACGGTCAATGTTGTTGAGGTTTTTCAAAATTATGTAGGTACACTCAACGAAATAAATGCGGTATTCAAAATTGAAATGCTAACTTGGTTAATGCACAGTAAAGTTGTAGTTCATATCCCGTCGAGCATCGTATTTTTTTTCGAGGGGAGTTTTCAAGTGATGTATGTTCAATATATGGAATGAATGGAATATCAAAATCTTGTGAATAATTATTATTTGTACAAAAGAAATGGTTTATTAAAATGCTAACTAATAGAAACTAAAGTTAAAATCAATGAGTACCCAGTAATATAGCACAACTCAAAATGTGTGAGTTACCTTTCAATAATTATTTCGGATAGCTAGAAGCTAGAGAGATAGCCTTCCGCATACCAGTTATAAAATTACTCCTGGGAAACGTAGATAAGAATAACACTAGTCATACTTGACTATTAATTGTCTCCGGCAAAAAAAAAAACAGTCAAAAACTTTGTTCCGCTGGAAATAATATGCTCTGAAGCCTATGACTAAAGTTTACTAGGTTTTTACCTAATGAGACAGGCTAATAAGAGGAACACTAAACTTGTCCTAATCCGCACAGCGCACGTTAGCCAGGGCAGGAACATACGTTTTTATGGACTCATTTAGAAATAGCAAGAGACATCTCTAGACAACAATAAAAGCAAATGGGTAGAACAGATTAGACCGATTCTCGTGACTATTTTGTTTTGAAATGAATATTCATGTAGTTCCCCTTCAACGTATAGACAAATATATATACCAACACTTGTAAATAAGATGCCGGAACGAATTATGCAAGATGTTGTGTTTCAAGTTGGACTAAAACATGTGCAACCGTGATTTAAAGTTACTCAGTATGTATGTTGTATTTATTGAATCAAATTTTCTATTTCACGCGCCACCTTTTGAAACTTATTACTTATCTAGAATCCCGGATTGCATACCTTAGCATGCATGTATATATAATTCCGGTTGATAATGTCAGAAGTATTAGGCCCGTTTCAGACGGGACACCGGTGTCGCGCTCGATATAATATAGGAGGCCTTTGTGTTCGAATAAAGGGGCATTTGTAGTATGTTTATGAACGCCCAAGAGCTAATGAGTCAACGCATCATTTCGCGTTATAAATTAGAACATAAAACTGGCTGCGGTATTAAAAACAAGTGTATCAGCGGCTTGAGAATGTAGCGGCCGACGGAAAAGTGTACCGGACACGCGTTGACTCATTAGCTCTGGGGCATTCATAAACATAATACAATGGCCCCTTTATTCGAATACAAAGGCCTCCTATATTATATCGAGCGCGATACCGGTGTCCCGTCTGAAACGGGCCTTAGTTGTGTTAATTCAACCGTAGGTTAGGTACCACGGAAGAAATTGATCAGATACAAATACGACAGCATGTCGCCATAGACAAAAAGTCAACGGCAGTTTTAGTTTATGAGTTAATGAAAGGCAAATATTATCAATAATGAATCCGCGTCGCGTTTAGACGACAAACTTGAATGCATTGATACGTAAATATTGAGAATAACATACCTATTATGTTTTAATACGTATTTTAAGTTAATCCCACATTTCTTTTCACTCGATATTCGTACCTTCTTTCAACCACGTACTTGCCATATTTTTTATGTTCCCTGATAAAATATTGATGATTTTTTTTTGTAATTTCTTTCAAAGGTTCTACTATGTCCCTAGCATAATATGTACAGTATTCGTCTTAAACAAATGTGTCGCTACATTTCTAAACCAGCCATGTCCATAATGGATGAAAAGGAGAAAAACGGCTTTTTTGTTTCCTTGTGTACACGGTCATAAAGATGAAAGTTTATATTATTGCGATTATAGAATGTTTAAAACTAATAAGTTCCACACTATTAGTTTTCATGTAATTTTCATAGATTCTTCAAAAAATGGATTTTTTATATGGACATGGCTTAGTTTGTCACAAAATCAACCATGTCCATGCGGACTTGGCTTATTTTGATATTTCCGTGGCAACCATTTTATTAGATATAATGGTGTCATTCTTCTGGGCTGGACTTAGGAAATGGAAAATGGCGAAATAATAAATAAATGATGATAACATAAATTTATTTTCAAAAAAATTTCTCAATATAATAATATTATTAATTTAGACAAACAATTCGATATAAAAGTGACTTCATGCTCGGCAACACAAAAACCTAAAAAAATCCTTCAGGAATTGTTATAATTATAGATTTATATTAAAAATAAAATTTTACAAATGGTCCAAATGGATAATAATTAATATAAATGGTTGAAGCCCTCAGCTGGATACAATTCTAGGAAATGCGTTGGTTTTAATAATAATTAAATGCCAATTATATCTTAGGGTATGGATATTCAATAATTCTGACAATTTTATTTTGTTCAGTTTAGTCAGTCACTATCACAATTTGAAATGTTTTAAATAGTGGTAGGTACACATTTTTCTATTTGATACCTACAACTTGGCAATCATAAAATATATTCTTAATAGGATGTATATTACCTATTTAATTCAGTTAAGCATGTACGAATAATTATTATTAAAATCTTTAAATTAATTAAGGAGTAGGTACGGTGTATGTTTTTTTAAGAGCTGCAAAGGGTTCTGTCTCGTAAATTAGAATTCTGTAAAACCAAATTTATATTCTCAGTACCTACTATGACTAAAATGTCAAATGCGACCCTGCTTGACACCGGATGCTTTTTAGGATGCAGGTTAAGCAGAATAAAACTTACCGATTTTCCTTATCTTTGGCGCGTTTTGTCGATTCTGCCTTAATTATTCGTTTTCTCGCCTTATCGGGGGTCACTTCTGATATTTGAAACCTTATTTTTATTAATTATTTCTATTAAAAAATGTTGAAAAAGACACTTTGACACTCACTCACTCAACGGTTCGTAAACAACTGACGGCCATGTTGTTGTAATCGCCTTCAGTGATTGGCCTGAATGGACATGGCTGAGTGTGATATAATTACTTCAGTGGATATGGGTGAGTCTGAAAAAACTGGTCATCTTTGACTTCCATTTACTTATTATACTGGCGGATTTGGATGGTTTTGATAATACAGAAATGTTAGAAAGCATTAGTTCTTCAGCAATTCACAAAAAAGTCAAAAATACCTAAAGGTGGACTTGGCTGCTTTTGAAATGTAGCGACACAAATATACTATGAAGCTACACCCTTCATTGACTTTTTAGTAAATAAATATGTAAAAAAAATCATTTAAATACCTACACAGGAATCGCAATCCAAAAGCGTTTGCAAATTAAAAGCAATGCACACGGCAAAATAAACAAACAGACTTTGAAGTTTTTAATTGCTGAGAATAAGTTTCACGGAATGTTATTTTAACAGATGAAAACTGAATAAATAAACAGCATCCAGACAGAAAAAGTCTAAGTATTCAATTTCAGAAATCACTAGGTACAAAATACATAAATAAATATTCATATACGAGCGGTGAAGACTACAGTTGGAGGGAAGTAATCGTTGCTAAGTATTCAATTTCAGAAACCATCTACACAGCGTTGCCAACTTGGCGTTTTTCTTGCTCTTTTTTTAGCTTGCAAAAAATGCGTCTAGCTTGTGGCGTTTTTGTTAGCGTTTTTGATGCCTTCAACAGCTTTAAATGTGGTGAAAAAAAGCTATATATTAATTTTATTTATTTTCCTGCTCTTCAAATTTCTGATCATCAGGTAGGTATTTTGAAGGTAGGTCGGGACTTGAGAAATAAAACAACACAATGCAACAATAGGAGCATTATTGGCGTTATAGTGATACCTACAATAGTATCAGATGTTATAATTCAACGAGTGCTTAGGCATGTGGCATCGGATTGGCGATTATCGGGAATTCCACTTTTTGGTATTACCTACCTAACTTATCGTAGATTGTTAGATAAATTAATTATTTTGACAGTTTTGTAATGAGTTTCTGGGAAAATGAGGTGTAATTTTTATCCGTGATGCAAAAAATGTATTGAAATTTTATTTGCACAAAATCTACGGTTTTTTATTGCCAAATAGCTTGTTTTCGTACCCCGTCAGGCATGTTTTCGTCAACAGTTGGCAACACTGCTTCTACAAGACATAAATAAATACCTACACACGAGTGAGTTGGGTATGGTATTTTTATAAAGTCCACTGGTTATGTAAATGTTACGATATATTATTATCATGTACGAAGTAGGCGTACTTAAAAAAATAGTATCATAGTAATATAGTACATTCATAGAAGAGTGGGTATCTAGTATGGATATTGGATATGTATATGAATAAAATTTAAATTTATTCAAATATTCCATCTTGCCGGCTGCGTATTGAATGTGTAATTCTATCTGAATCAGAATCGACGAAATATCAAAGTGATGTCATCGGATCACATTCGCCCATCACTGATATCGTGATACCTGTGATATGAATATGATACATCACTACATATTATTATATAATAAATTCATACAAATAATATACTTATACATATATGTAAGAATGTACCTATAGGTAGGCTTCTGGCTTACCATACAATATACATCGCTGTTTGAAATTTGGCACGCATATGAATAAAGTCGTAGATTATTTGAAGTTATGAAGTATAATTTTATTTATATCTACCACCTATTTCCGGAAAGGGCATGGGTAGTCCACCTGAGCGATGTTTGGTTTCAAAAATTCTTGATTTGGAATTTGAAAAGAAAACTTTTTTTGAAGGAAGTCAGTCGTTCGTACGTCTGGAATGTTTAAAGAAAACTCTTGTGAGGAAAAGTCGATCTACGCTTCAATTTTTTTGTGGAAAGAACGCTTAAAACTTCACACATCACACAAGGTCCAACATTATATTTTGTTCCGGTTTTGAAAACATATAGGTACTTACTATAGTAAGGCTACTTCGAATTTATACCTTGTTATTATTAATATAATTTTCAAGACAGGGGAAACAAAATGGAATTAATTCACAGCAATACCTAATCAAATGAACGCAAGGTTTTTATTACTGTTTATAATAATTAATTAAATACATACAATGTTCAATACAGTATTCACACTTATTTTAAATACTTACTTACCTATATCGATATCACAAATCTAAAGTGACAGACTTTGCAAAAGAGCTTTTTGAAATATATATTATGTATTTAGCTTTTAAGATACATGAAATATCTATCTTACTCCTTCTTTCGAACCATCAGGAAGATTGGTTAAATTCTGTATTGTATTTTGATATTATTACCCTTACGAAGTATGATTTTTTCAATACGATTATTTAACAAATACAAATAAGACGTTTAGGTTGACATACTTATTCAAGTTATTTCAGGGAAAAGAAACTACAATTGATATTTTCAAGCTATTTTCATTTATTTTAAGCACACCAGCATCTAATTGCAATATCGAACGGGTATTTTCTCAGATGAATTTAAAATTGTGTTCTATTGAGTTGATAAAATTGGAACTACATACTTGTTCAATTCAACGTGATATACCTACTCATGTGCTGAATTTTACATTAAGGATATGCCTCAGTTGAGGCATGGTCTAAAAAGATCGTGGCTAGGCGATGCGCGGATTGCGGGTCGCGGGCGCAAATGACGCATGCCGAACGAAATATAATTTGTCATATAAATCCAACATGCGTCCATTTAATGTTCTATTAGTAACAATAATAATGTATTCATTGACATGTTTTCTTTTTCAAGTAAATGGGTAACGTTTTTTAGTCATCTTTACACGATTTAAGAATTAATACCCCCGTCGCCATCACGAAACAAATTTACGTATTCACACCTCGACGTTCGACCTCCGACTGCCAGCGAGTCAGTGTTGCCATATTTTGAAAGTGGAATTATAGTAGAGAGCCTTCAAAATTATAGTATTTGGGGATAAAATTTAGTACGCGTTGTCATCTGTTGAAAATGAAAATTTTCCGAATTTTTCATAGTCGGCTTGTTTTTTTTTTAGGAGAAATATTTCGCCGCGGGCCGCAGATTTCCAAATTTTCGAAGACCACTCGATTGCGAAATGGCAAATGCGAAATTATAGTACTTTTAAATTAAATTATAGTACGATATTCAAAATAATAGTATTTTGGGCGTACTATACCTATTTTATACCGTACATAGTACGCGGACCAAAATTATAGTACAAATACTATAATTATAGTACGGTTGGCAACACTGCAGCGAGTCCAAAATTTCGTCGTGCCTATAGTTGAAAATTATTTGCCGTTTCACTTAAGTATCGCCTTAACAGAAAGAACCTGGGAGTAAAATCTTCACACATATACAAATAGGCGAATGTCGGGGAAAATATTGTTTAATATTATTTTGATAGTTAAAAAGTTTTGTAGTGTGTGTTGTGTCATTTTTGATTGGTATTATAAGAAATAAACAATAAAAATATTGAACAATTCGTTTTTAAGGTTGTCCCGCATTTTGCTCCAGAATCCCGATTTTTTACAACGTTTTTCTTAGCTCGTATTCTTATTTGTCCGGTGGTTCTTTGTCCGGTACTAATCTTGCAATCGATCTTCCCGACTAGCTAGACATTTGAAACTTTTAGAATATATCAGAACACGATGCCAATGCATTTTTTAATACTTTTAGCCATCTTTAAGTAGAATTGATTTCATTTTCAGTTAATTCTGTTTTGTATGAAAAGTTATTTCGGAAGAAATCCGTAATCCAATCCAATATTATTGTTTGCTAGGTCTGGGGTCTAGCAACTAAATTAATAATATATACGTGCGATACTATGGAAATCTTTTTTGATCGTTTAAGCTAGTCAAGCAGTGATGCCAACCGTACTATAATTATAGTACAATACTATAATTTTAATTCCGCGAAAAATGTAAAATACTATAGTTTTACGGCAAATACACCAAAATACTATAATTTCAAAGACGAAAAATGTTCCTGTACTATATATTTTTCAGAAATACTATGATTTTTATGCTTTTGTACTATAATCAGCATAGAAAAAGATGGCAACACTAGTCAAGTCAAGTTTATATGGTTCAATAGAATTTAAAAACGTTGTATATAAAAATTTATATTTATCTTGTAATTATTTATATTTCACATGGTAGAAAATCCCGATTTGGTAAAATAATTAATTATCTGGCAACGCGGGTTTCACGGGTCTGATTACAAAATAATTGCAATGTGCCTCGGTTGATAAATTTGAAAACACTCATGTAGGTAGCCAAAATACCTGTGAGTAAAATAGAAGCTGACGGTGTCGGAGCATATTATTCCTTGCACTGCGTCTATTGGAGACACGCGTCAAAAGCAGACACATCGCTGCTTGAGCCAATCGGTCAAATGGTGTCAGATACAAGGCGCCGTTTTTTTTTCATACAATTGACCGCTTGGAATAAACAAGATTATATTACCGGCTGCATCGCTGCAAAAAATCCGCCAGCGATAAAATAATGTAATTTTAAATATACCTACCACAAGTTGCGTTTGTTAAGTTATGTATAACATTATAAGTTATAAGTGTTATAACAAAGTATAACTTATAGAACAGTGCTCCGCAACCGGTGTGCCAAATTTTCGTGCATGGCTGGTGATATATTTGAGTACCTGAATAAAATTAATAAAAAATGCAAGGTCAGAATGAAAATATATTGATATGCTTCACTACCATAGGGATATTAAATAAATTCACTACCATTGGAAACAAGCAATAACTTTGCTGCAAAAGAAATTTCATCATTACTTTCATACAATGAATACGACTGGATTCGAAACCCTTTTGTAACCAATGCCGGAAATTCTATAGAAGCACTATAATTATATTCGTGAGGAATTTTGTTGAATTGAGAAACGACGTGACGCTAAAATTGAATTTCGCCGATGTTCCATTGGGTATTTTCTGGATTTCGGTTAATAAAGAATATCCTCGGATTTCCGACAAGGCTGTCGCAGTTCAGCTCCCATTTTATACGACATATACCTATGTGAGCAACTTTTTTCAACTCAAGCTACAATTAAAAATGATAAGCAGTCATACTTGACGGGTGATAAGAACTTCGGGTTTCTCTTTCGTCAGAGCTCTAGTCTGGGGGACCAGGCTCAGGGGGGGGCGTGGCAGATCAACCAGAAGTGAGAAAAACACAAATTACAATTTTTCTCTAGTGATTAAAAAAAAGTCGCCTGCTTACTACGCTGATACCAATATTTTTAAATATGCAATTGGAGAGTGTTTGTTTAATAAATACAAAAAATAGCTAAACATATAATGAATACCATTAATTTTACCTCGAACACTACCTAAAAAAGGTTGAAAATCACCGCTAAAAACCAGATGAAGTCACTGAGTCAAGAGTGTCTGTCAGTGTGCTGTCAGAACGGGTGTGAATTTGATGACGTCACCAAATCTCGTTACAGACCTACAAACTTATCTAAAGAATGGATAGTCGACAACTACCCAATCAAGACTCGCAACTGGACAGAATCTGACGTTTCCAATATGGAGTCCATATAGTAGTTCGTAGTTCCATTTTTGACCGTTCTTTAGATAAGTTTGTTGGACTGTACCACAAAATGCAGTAATGAGTGACTGTAACATGGATCAGTAACATAATGTGGACCCGGCTTTAAACGCTAATCACAGAAAACGCCGCAACGATACAACTTACTGATATCTGAATCATTACATGCAATAGTCATTTATGGTTGACGTCTGACGTGGTCTACCACTCTTCGAGACTATTCATGTAAATTAGCCATAATAGTAAAGGCGACTGCTAGAATTAGCCCCGAGAGACTCCATATTCTTGCCGTTATCAAGAATGAATATTTAACATAGCTGTCTTTTCGCAGTGGTATAACTCAATTCTAAAACGACCACGTAACTACGTGTGGTGCAATAGATCAAAGGTTGCCCCCGACCAACCCACCGCACGCCACTGTCCACCCGATATTCAAACCACGCAAAGTTCAATAAATTACTACGAGTGATAATGATATAAACGTAAGCAAGTTTGGGAACATTCAAATAATATTATTTTGATGGCATGATTCATGTACGTTTCGGGCGAACCTCAGCAAGTTTGGGAACAATTCAATGTGATAAATTAAGAAAATGTTCGAACGGATAACACAATAATTTAAATTTAAACTAACGACTGATAGAATTGATGATAATAATATTCCTGATGGAAAACAAAGTAGTAATCCAAAAAAATCACTGTGGCTGGTTTTCTTTTATACGCCACAGTTCCACATGGTTACACAAAAGTTTTTGAATTACGAATAAAGACCGAAAACATGGTGGTTAGAAATAAACTGTAACAATATCAGATCGGATTATTAGGTCATAATATAATTTAGGTACAAAGTTTCAAATGAATACTTACTTAAAACGTAGTTATGCAAACTTTTTCTATCAATTATCCAATTAATTTTAAATTACGGAAAACTGGGAAGTGTTTTGTTATTATTTTTCTTTTTGTGTAGCTCCTAGCAGAATACACAACAGTAGGATGCCTAATGCGAAAATAAAGTTTCCTTTAATATATTTCATCAATGAATGCTTCTTTTTCTTTATTTCCTATTTTTTTTATTTACTTACTTCAAAAATTATCGTTGTTAGTGTTATTATTATATTAAATCAGTGAATAGTAAGTATCTTTATATTCTCCAGTGGGTCTATTCTATACTTATCGAACACTAAATTGATAAATAGTATCAAACTTAGGGTAGGTTTGTATCAAAATATTAGCACTTATTGTAACAATTACACGAAGCCGGTTTTTATTGTTGCAATAAGTGCGATATTTTAACAGCAGCAAGATAGGTGCTACCCTAAGTGTGATAATATTTTTCACTTTATCACTTTAGCGGTCGATAAGCATAGAATAGACCCACAGGACGCCGGAATATGGTTGGTTTAAAGAAAACGCAGGCCATGTTAGGAGTGTTAAGACTCTCTTGAGGCATCAGTACAAGAGTCTTCGTAATAATTTTCCATGACTCGCTACCGTAAAGTCATACCTTCACAATTCTAATTCTCACGTTAACGTTAATAAGGGTTACGTCTGCATTACAAAGTTTTGTTTATGACATGGATTAATTTGAAGCATTTCTAATGATAAACATTATCTTAAAAATACATTCAGACTATAGATTAGGCGCCATGCTATATGAATTTTCAACTAGACGCTACTATGACAAACATGAAAATTTTACTAAATCTCTATCAACAAAACATAAGTATCATAATATTATGTTATATTGTTAAACTAATTCGTAATGTAAGGACTCAAAAAAGCTCTTCGCAATTTAACACGTTATATACTATTGCTGGTAAATAGTAGCAATGGATAGTTACATAGTGACAACACAAGAAAGAAAGCTCGTTACAAAAAACCCTCGAAGTAATTTATAAAATGTACCTTTTCGGCATAGACTTCCGACGCTACCTTTTGTAGACTTCCCGAGGCTGAATAAAAATCTGTTGACATTCTATTATTGGGGACTCCACTGACCTGCGAAGAAAAAAAACAATACCTTTATTAAACTTTACAAGGAGCGTAAATATAGTAGTTATTGAAAGGGTTTGCTGAAAATCCCTGAAAAGAGAGTGAAACTTTAACGCAATTATAACAGAATGTAACCTAGGTATTTACTTATAATACATATAAAAAACTAATTTCCCGACAACCTTTTTCTCCATATTATATCTATATCCGTTTATCACTGGCGAAGGGTGGAGGTAGGCTGTTAAGATTTAACATAAATAGTGTATACTGAACTTTGTCAGTTAAATGTATATGTTTTGATTGAACTAAGACTACAGTGTGTAGATAGTGTTTGTTAGTTTTTAAAATTCAATTTAACCCTGCCAATCCAAGCCATAATAGATAATAGTCAAAAAATATTAGTTTACCTATAAAATATCTAAAATTATGTCAATAACCATACATAATTTGAGATATTTTATAGATACATATAAGAATATTTTTTATGGATGATGATTTGGTTTAGGAAGCGCTTAATGAATTTTAAAAAACTAAGCAACACCATATTCTGTAATTCGTATTCTTAATTCAATGAAAATAAATATGTATTACTTACTTACTGTCAGTTTCGTGTGCATTATTAATTTATGTCGGATCTTAACAGCCTACCTTCACCCCTCGCCACTGATAAGCACACAAGACTCTTGAAGATAATGGAAGCACGGGTTCACAGCCTTCCACGGCTCTGCAGTTTGCAGAAAATTATGGTGGTTATTGCTTGATTCACATTGCCATTTAGAATCAAGATTTTATTTTGATAATATACCTACGTGAAATATAAGAAATTTCTTTGACAAACCATAGTAAAATACCGTTTGTGGTCATTATTCAGTTAGATAACATACATATTGAATCAATGACATTACTTAACATTGTGTTTATTATATATTTTTTATATTGATGATCATGATCATTGTGCGTATTGAAATGCAATATTTACTTTAGTATGGTTCGTTTAACTGTAAAATAGTTGCATAATCAGTATGTATGAAAAAGCAAGGCCGCCGACAACGAATGAACACACAATATATCATGTACCGGATACGCGGTACTCGGCCTACTATGAATACAAAAGACCTTAGAAAATATGGCTCTGAAAGTAAGTACATATGTAGATGGATTACATAATATTTATGAAGAGAGCATAGTACTGTGGAAATATCTGCTTTGAAAACATTATGCAAATAATAATATAATACAGTTGGCTTAGGAATAAACAATGAAATAACCATGCTAGAAATTTATCAAAACATCAAAAACATTCTGAAAATCGTGAAGCTTTTCAGTCGTCGATCTGTTTAAACTTGGCAATTTTGGCATTTTTTATGTAATATTTTATAATCGTTTACTTATCGTCGCTATAGGATTGGTTTGTCGAATATCCGTTTTTGACGACATCGACTTTTTAATGCAGAATGTTTTTTTGTATCCAAATGGACTAGAACCATCCTTTTCTGTAAATTACTTTGTGATGTAAAATACATCATTCATCAGTGGCGAAGGGTGACTTTTGGAAAGAGGTAGGCTGTGTAGTAACCAAGCTTATCATATATATTTAAGGGAAATAAGAAGATAACCCTATTATTACTACTGATGAATAGGTAAACTAAATCGATGAAATTTCAAAATCTCAATTAGTTTGATATATGTAATTAGTTTATAAATAAGCAATTCGATTGAATTATGTATTTTCATAAACATTTATAAACGTAACATACGCTCTAAATATATTATCTATCATCTTTGAAAATATCCGTTGTTGTGTATAATATTATGTTCCATAACAATTTATAATTTAACCCGTAAAGCTAGACATTTTAAAATACTTCTATATTTAAAAGACAGACTTAGGTATAAATAACTGATAAATAAATTATTTTATATTTTTAACAACAATCAATATTTATATGTGATTGAATCCCGTAGAAATAATTTTTTAAATTATCTTCTTATTAATTATTTTAAATAAATGTGCGGATGTAAGCGCTAACTAAACAGCCTATGATTTCGGAATAAAAAGCCAATATAAATTTACCAATTTAATGTTTTTCATGAATTAATATATCGTGCCTATTGCATGTGAGTTTTGTATTTTAAGTGCTTTTTAATTAGGGCACTGCAGTTGACTTATTAAACATATTGAATATGTAAATTATGGACCTTTTAATAACATTTTTTATATGTAATTGTTTCTCACAACAAAACAGATTGAGAATGAAAGCATTTCGTATCGAACTGTATTAAAATAAAAGCACGTCATTGGCTTTTTCCTAAAACATTGCTATTCCGATATATCCAACAATCTACATAATATAGTGTAATTAAATCCTTGTTTTAATTTGTTCGAAATTTTAAAAATAAATGTTATTGTACTTGTTTTTATATAATATATTGCCTCGTGTATAAATTATTTCGTGAAGTAGAATAATATTCACGTAATTTAATACCCAATAACAATTATAATTCCATTACTCCGAGTGTATTTTCATACGAAATGGCCCGAATTTATTTACGGACTCATTCTCCCGCATAAAACTACTACGAAATATGCCTTTTATGCCAAAACAGAAAGAAAACTTATTCAAATATATTATGCCAATAGCATAACAAAACATTTCCGTGTCGAGTGAGAATATCGCATGAAAACGCGAGATCACGAAAAAGAAAAACAAATTTCCACGCGGACTTAGTAAATTTTCCAGAGCGAATCGGGGAGGCACGCAACGCTTATTTGTGTCAGCACTTGCAATGTCAATATGTAGATTTTTCACGTTTTTATACTATTTATGAAATCAACTACAAAGGCCTGAGAGACCATGAAAAAATATCGGAATTACGCTCGGTGATTCTACAGTCGACCTCTAAAAAAACACTTTGTCGAATTTCAATTCAATTCGTTTCATATTGACGATTGAATGATGTTATTTTTATCGCATATTATTATAATAACTCAGTTTAGCCTTTCTGGTACGGGAAATAAATATTATCTCACTATTATGTAACATTGTAAGTCAGTTGAATTTCTAACATTTGTGCAAGACTACGAAAAACTTTCCGTTTTAGAAGAAAAATTAAAGATATTCGGGCATGGTTTTTGAAATTACAAATGGAGATTAATTGTGGAGATTTATTTTATGAAATTACAGTACCGACTACCAACCTAATCTTATCAGATTTGTCCAATCTGAAATGAAAAGAAAATGTATTTCGTAAAAAAAACATTCCTTTAGGCATCAAGGTCAAAGTGTTATATTTTAGTCTTGAAATGAAAATACAACTTTCTTAACAAACTATTACAAGTCGTATTATTCTTCTTAATGAGTAACAAAAAAAGGTTTTTATAAGTGACATATCTGAGTAACTCATATTTCAATGATTTAATTATGTTTACTGTTCAAAGTTACTTAGTAATTTATAATGCCTAATATAAAAAATAAGAATTAAATAAACAGCAGATTGTTTGTTTTAGTACGTTTTCAACTGTGTATTTAAACAAAAAAACAAATTTTTCCTTAATCTGAAAGATTAGTTTTTTTTTAGTTTTTACCTTTAGTTTTAAAAGGAAAACCTGAAGGAAGCACTCAACAACCAACACTTACGTTATTTATTTAATTCAATTTTTATATTAATTCAATTTCCATCACAATAGATAGTTTTTATTTTTTTAAAGAATATCAATTTATAATTATTCAAAACTGTATTATCCTCATCAACTGAGGATTCTAAAGTACATAATATAATACGGATAAAAAGTTTATTTTGGATCCTAGTGTTTCTGTATTAAGCAGGTGGCCAAAAGTATTTTAATTTGATTTTCATGCCCTGGAAGAGTTTGTTCCTTTGGACATCTCTTGAAAGAAGGTGACAAAAATCCAGTCGCCAAAGCAAAGTGATATAATAGTTCCATCCACTTGGCGAAAGAAGTATTTCTTAAAGAGATGGAAAGGTAGGTATATTCAATAAGAAAAATAATCTTCAAAAATTTCTAGTTATAGATAGTATAGTCATAGTCAAATAAACCAAAAACTATTGACTAGACAAAATATAGAACTTGAATCACCGGTTCAATGTCCCGACTCCCGTCTTCGGTTTGGACAGTTGAAATTTAGCACCACCAGTTGGCGGACACCATGTTTCACGTGTCAAGTAACATACCTGAGTCACTACACTAAATTAGACCAAAGTAATTATTGCACATAAGACTCATTGCTTTCCATTTTGTATATTGGTCCCGTTTTCAATAATTATGTTTATTACTATGTACTCATTGACAATTTTATTATTTTTAATTAAAATTATAGGTAATCCAGCTTAATAACTTTTTTTACGAAATGCCTGAATGCACTGACACCATTTGTATGCTAAAATGCATATATTAATTATAAAATATTGATATTATTTTAAAAAGAATTAAAATTGACAGTTAGATAAGTAAGGTTTGATTTTTATCGTTGATATCGACCTCGTTTTGCGGCTGGTGTTTCTCGACGCTTTGAAAAATATTCTACTGAATGTCGTCCCACAAAATTATTTTACATTTCATAAGTTCTATATTATTTTCCATGACAGTTATTCTTGGTCGGTCATCAACCTTAAATGTTTACAGTAGTATCAACAAAAGATTAACATTGAAGTTAAGCGCCCTCCACCGAAACACGCCCAGCACCACACTCGGCCTTAATCGAGCGTATCGCAGCACACTACAATTGGTGATGTGAAGCATCTGTAACAATTGGACTGGGAGTGTCCTGGGAGAGATGCCCAAGACGATACGTTCAAAGTGAGCTTTGACTGAGTTTAATGAGTTTATTTTAATGCAAAGTGCCAGGAAGAGAAAAGCACATGGAAATTACGAAAAGAAAATGAAGTTACGTTGTGTATACAGCAAATAAAACGAAGCTCGTCATACGGACAGCAAAAATTGAGTGAAGAGACGCCCGCAGTAAGACGCCGCATTTTTTTTAAAAGCAACCAAGTCGGACGGGCCGATGGGCCCAACAGCTGGTTGGACCGACTTGAGCATTTCCTCTCGTTCGAAGCACATACTCAGACATTCCCAGAGGTTCATAATTCGCCGCCATACGAATTAAAGAATGAAGATATCGAAAGGTGAAAATATATTATATTTGTACCTACCTATTAGCCATAATTTAATAGGAACCCTGAAACTAAGATACACTTGTAGGTATAAATATTGTATGAATTTCATCGTAAATGGTGTAAAATACACTATATTACGTCAATATACTGCCTACTGGATGTCCAAGCTGATTAATTCCATGCCTCCTACTCCTGTGCGTTGCATTGTTACGAACTACCGCCGAACTGTAGTATGTCATCGATCCAGTTGCCTACAGGTCTTCCTTTCGGATGTTCTCTACCGCTTGATGTCTAGATGTTTCCAGCGTCTCTTCACATAAATGCGCTCTGCATATTTTTATTTGAAGTTATTAGCAAAATCTTTATCATCTCATACGCATGTTTGTTCCTTTTATGCACAGCATGCATGTCTCTAATCCAAGCTGTGGATCCATATTTCGCACGTATACCTTACCTGTATGATTATGGGAAGTACTATAGTACCATAGTATAGAAGTAAATAATTGTGCTGATATTTTATACATTTGTTCAATAAAAATCTCAGCAAACGAAAGTATTTTTGTTAAATGTAATTGTAGCGTAAACCTGATTGGGAAGCATTTCCTGAAATAGTATACGGCGGTCTTATAGTTAATAAAACAAGGCAAATTAACTTATCAAGCTGATACTTTTATGTGTAGAAATGAGCGAGCCCTGGGAACGAGACTCGAGAAACCGGTTTAGGGGTGGAAAGAGAAGGGTGATGGAATTTTAATTATTCAAGTTTTTGGAATGGGTCAGGCGAGGTCTGCTTTTACGGCTTTTGGGCAGCTGCCGTCTACCGTTGATGGTTCCGTTCAAAGTACCTTTTGATATTTTTGTTATTTTTTTATGATACATTTGGTGAGAAGATAAACCTAAAAGGCGCTACGGTCAAATAACTAGCGGTGTATATTAATTAGGTGCCAGAATTCACGAATTTTAGCTTACAATTTATATTGTCCCATATATTAAGGAAACTGGTAAACTGGTACACGGTGTATCCGAAAAACGCAAAATTTTCAAGATAATGAGATTTCACTTCTGTTGAAAAAGTTTTCTTATTCTAATAAACCTATCAAGACCAGTATTAATCGGATAGTATACACATAACATATTTTATAATAAAGATCCGTTTTAAGGTAGGTAGGTATTTTAAACATGGGCAGAATTTAAAATTACATATTACTTAGTATTTTCATTGGTTTCTTGTCTGTTTAGTTTAGTGGAAGCCAGCGGCAATCAAAATAGCTGATAGCAGAGCACACTAACTGGTGAATACTAGTTTTGAGTAATTTGACTTTCAAGTTGTTAAAATGTTTGAAATGGTCTATCATTTGAGTTTATTCAGTAATCGTAAAAAGGATGACTTGAAAATAAAGACTGTTTATTTATTAAGAAGGTTTCCAGACGGTAAAGTTTGAAATAAGGAACATTTTGGTATAACTAGCTCAATATGTCATTTTTTCGAATTAGTGTCTTCTGCCAGAACAGTGACGATTCGTTAGGTTAGGTTAGGTTAAAATTCATGAATTCTTGCCGAAATGGCTATGAAAATTGCCACTGGCTTCCAGTAAACAGACTTGTACCTTTTTTATATCCATAATTTTGAATGATTAGATAAAAACATGAAATCATAAGTGATTCAATATTATACTAGGCGTAGAGTAGCAAAGATAAGTGCAGGGAACAGATAAAACAGTATCGTAAAATTAACATATTTGATTTATATCGAATGTTCAATACTATCTCATACAGTTATAATGACAAAGTTCTAAGAACAGGCCACTTAATAATAAATAATATCACCAGCGATTTCTCCAAGGTAAGTTGCCCAAGCATCTTCATTATGAAAATTGCAGAGTAGGCGACGGCAACCGTCTGGTTAACGATACGATGACAAAAAAAACTTTCACGACAAGAGGAAGGCATAACGCTAACGATAATGCATTTCCAATCGATTCGACGATAATGCCATCGATAAAAGACTGGAAACAGTTTCAGATCGTTTTATCATACGATGTACAGTTATGTTTTATTCGCAAACGCAATAATGGACCATAATATTAATAATATAAACCAAGAATCAAGACCAACCAAGAAGTCAGTTAATATTGCAGAAATATATTATTAAATATAATAATTTTTGTTAGGAGATGATATAAGGAACAGGCAGGGTAGGTTTGTTTGAATCCAATAATAAGAAGAGTGATGCGTGGATGAAATGAACCCTGGTTTTATTATCTCCTTCCAAATAAATATTAATTTAATTATTACAGGTACGTTTACAGATTATAATTTAGATGGGTGAAATCACGGTTATGCGTTCTGACGAATTGCGAAGTCGATCGGGCGGAGTGGAACGATAACCTTACGGTTATATCTTTGATAACTGACTGACAATATTGTTTTCATGTACTGGGTGTTTTTATAGTGATTCGATACAATAGAAAATGCTGTTATCACTACTTGAATATTTTGATAATCATGCTTATTAGGTTTATTGTGTAATGCATGGCTCGTTTATAAATAATTGATTTTAATTTGAACAATTAAGCAGTTTTTAATAATCAGGCAAAATTGATTTTCATATAAACAATTTTTGTGCATATCATGATAAATCGTTTTGTAAATTTTATTAAAGTTATTGAATTATTTTTCTAAATTAGCTTTCTGTTAAAAATTGATTGATTCACATAAATCGCTTATTTTGCTATTTCAACAATATTATGTTGCAAGATACATTGTAATTATAAATTAATGGTTTCCTGCCGAGTCATGTGGATGGTAGGGTATTGACCACCCTACATAATAAACAATAATGTATTTAAGCCGAGCATATAAACATCTTCAGAATGATAAATGTTATATTAACAGAATAACCACGAGTATATTATGTTTGCACTTGTATGTAGTCTTCAAATATTATTTTGTTTAGACAATATTTACATTAAATTGAAATTTAGCTTTATTTAAGTAGTGCAAAAAAGTAGCATGTAAGAATATTATCGATATATATCTCATTATTTAACTCCATTAAATTCCCAATACGTTACCATTGTTCCCAGTATTGGCGATTGTACACCTCTTGAATGTAGTATTTTTATTGATTATAATTACTAATGATCTATTATTAAGTTTTTCACGATTTATATGCTTATCGAGTGTTTTATTAGTGATAAAGTTGGGGTTTTTTAAATTGTGTTATATTTTTTATTGTGTTCCTTGAGTTACATAATAGGTAGGTGATAAAGTTTTAACCTACTTCATAGTATTAATTTATTATATAAGTTAGAATTAACTGTATCCGTTTTCAGTGTGTATTTACCTTTTGGTGAGTGCACACAGCGCCTGAAGATGCTGAAAGGCGAAACCCGGGTCGCAAAAAACGACACAAATAGAATAGTACAAAACTTAAATATATTGGAATATTAATTCAAATTCCATCAAGTATCCTCGGTCGATAGTATTAATTTTAACTAATGCGCTGTCATGTAGGTAATCTATAATATTATACATAGATACCTAGGTACTTGATTTTGTGAAATGATACATGATGTGATATATATATATATATATTGGAATTATTGAAGTGTGCGATGATAATATTTGGTAATTTATGATTACTTATTAGCAGTTAATGAATGATTTAAACCTGCCGTACCTAGTGTATTAAAAGTGACACATAAGTTTTTTGCACAAGAGGTGACTATACCTCCGTAGCGGCTGACCCAACCCATAGGGTCCATGGTCTGGAATCTGGATGGTCATTTTTCATTTCATGCTATCATCTTTGTTTGTATCTACCTACTTACATGACATTTAATTGACATGATATGTCTAAAGTCTAGACTCTGGATTGTCAAGCACAGCCGCTATTGTTAAAACATATTTAACCATTCTAGTAAAATCTTTGAATTAAGTAACTACCTTCACATAATTAAAGTAAAACTTGTCTAGTTTACACACCTCAAATTCCTTCACACGAATCCACCTTCCTAAAGTCACGAATGTAAAATAAACCTCAAAATAACATAATATCTATGCATATAATAATATGTAGTAGATGATATTTTGGTAAGTAAACCCAATATCTAGAGAGAGGTTAAAAATGGTAATGTTATAACAATAATAACGGTGCAATCCCATGCTATATAATTTACCAAAACGTATAGAAAGCGTGTCTAAAACATATTACTTAAATAGATCAATAATATGTGAGAAAAACATGTATTAAATAATTCTATAGCTGAGAATGTGTACAAGTAACCAGCTCTATCCACCTGAAGCGTCGATAATGCATGATGTGCTTATTATGAAAATTTGAAAAGCCATACTATTAAGTTGGTATTACCAGTGATATGGTATTATTTTTATGTTGCAACATTGAATTTAAATTTAACAACATTAAGAGCTTCTTGGGACTATAAAATTACCATATTATTTTTTTGGTAAGGTCCACAAAAAAAGCTATAACCATTTTTATACGCACGACGTTTTATAACGAGGCAGATATCTAGGCATTTTGTTATAAATGCATACAGGGTTGTCAAAATCAACAACATTAAATTAATTAATAACTTTTATACATATACCTATATGTTTTTTTTTAAATACAAGATAATCGGTATTATAGCGTTCTAAATAAACAATTGTACCTACTGTTGGGCACATTTATTACACATGATTCAAGCACTAACATTATCATTAGAATACAGATGGGTAGTGTACCTCATGGTTTACATCTTGGCCCGTTATAATATACATAATATAGGATTTTTTTTTAATTATTTGACTGTTGATTTTTACGGTGCCGATATTTTTATGTGGTTTCGTATATATGCATTAATTGAATAGAAATGAATAGATATAAAATTACCTGATATTTGCGTCTTCTGAACCTAAGGCATAAAGTCCACTAAAGCAGGCTTGCGGGGCGCTCACGCATTTTCTATGTGAATCATCGAAAATAAAACGTAATCAAATACGCCAGCGCACACTGGATTTGACGACGCATTGTGCCCGCCTGCCCCATGAGTCACCGTTTTTTGGCTCCTCAGCGATACGCGAAAATACAACGTAGTCCATTCATTGAACACGGCAAGCAAAATCACGCTCCTCGAAGCGTCGTCGATAGACGGGCGAGAAGCCATTATTTAAGAACAGTGAACTCTTTGTTTAGTTATTGCGTGGCCGATATTAATTACAAGCCCCGAGAAATTTAAAAATATTTTTATTTCTTTGTTATGAGAGACGCTGATAATAATAATTATTTTGTGCTCCTTGAGCCCCTTATTACATAGGTGAAAGGTAATGCGCGGGTGGGAGGGGGCCTACTCAGTAGTGAGCGCACTGAACGCTTTTTTGGTGGACTTTATGCCTAAATCATATAATAAAACGATTGATTTTTTGTATGATTGTAACTAGGAGTTAGTTTCAATCAATAAGTAAAAATCGATTTGACATTCCGATGTTCTGTTTTGTGTCTAGATTGTTCCATTGTCATGTTATGGCCATGGGTGTCGATTATGTAGTCAGTTTCGGTTTTTTATGGGATTTTTTTTTGTATTAGATTGACATTGAAAATAGAAAATTAATAACCCACATCACAATAATTAGGAAGATTTATATTGTGCATTTCTGTGACATGGCATGACTATCACGCCGTGGGTCCCAGGTTCGAATCCTGGGTCTGGCAAGTACACATATTGTTTTTCAATGTGTGTGTGAGTCAGGGTATGGACCTAATAGGTTGAGCAAGTGGCTGACATCCATTTCTCGTAAAATACAAAACTCTACTCTGTGGAGGCCCATATGATCCTATTAGGATCGGACATGGACATTGGACAAAAAAAAAATATTGTGCATTTCAGTAGTCCAATGAGTAAGTATTTATTAACTCAACTAAAAAAAACGTTTTATTAATGTGTTTCGCGAGTCTCGTTGTTGGAGGGATGCGACCCATTCGATTGGGGATGACCAGAAAGTGTAGATGGAGAATAGTCAGAAGGCGAGATGAGAAGTTGAGATTTGGTTAAGTCTCCGATGAATGGAGGAGCGAGTTTTATTTGCAGCGTCGGTACAAGATTATGTTACAAGAGCGTTATGTTACAATACTTATGATAATGTTCCGAGGTCCGAACTCGGTGGAATCGAATGCTGAGCGGAGCGACTTACACGAAGCTTACTGATTGGACGGAGAGTATGATTGATACTTATAGGTATTTAGACTGAGAAACTAATCAACAGTGACCTGCTAATTATGTGTGTATTATATATATGAGAAATCTGCTGGCCTCTGCATTATTGCACTGCGATGTCACGCGTGTATTATGCGACAGTTTAAACTTTAAATGATTTGCTAATTCTTACACTGTCGAAATAATTCTGAGAAGGACCGAAGTCATTGACCACTACAGGTGTTAATAATGAAATACAGCTCCTCTTTAGGGAGAGGGTGTAGTGATGAAAGTCGAGATTGGAGGTTGCTCAGATAAATGGAGGAGCGAGTTTATTGCTGACGAGTAAATTAAGTACAATGGTAAAATAACAGGGCAAAGTTACGATACTGTTCCGAGGCCCGGGGCTCGGTAGAAGAGAATGCTGTGCGGAGCGACTGACACTTTACTGATCTGACTGAGATTTAGACTGACTATCTCATCAACTATGACCCGCTATTTATATACATGAATATTCGGTAAATTGCTAGTCACTGCTGATGAAGTTTGCAATTGGGAAGACTGCTGGCCTCCACTATTGCACTTCGAGCGTTTCGTCCCCATCAAAGAATGTCGCGCGTGTAGAATATACTGACGAACGACGGTTGATGCGACGATTGTGCGATAGTTTAAATGACTTGCAATTTTTTACAATGTCGAAATAATGCTGACAAGGTCCGAAGTCATTGACTGCTACCAATCAATAAAAAACATTTATCAAGCGAGAATGTTATAAATATGAAGTGTGGATAACCCTATATCCAAATAGTTGGCCCCATACACAAAAGTATACCAATATAATACATCAGCATGTTGGTTTTGAACCCGAAAAATTTGTCTGGCAGTTATTTATTTACGAATGAAAAGAAAATACAAGACATTCTTACGCCCACTGAAAATACTAGACTTCTTGTTAACAAAATAGATAACCGATGTAACCGCCTTTGTATACCTACTTACATGTTACATGAAGTCTTGTTAATAATGTGATAAGCCGATAGCCAAAAATGTAGGTACCTACATATATAAAAATTATTCAAGCTAGATGTATTTAGATTCTGAGCATATAAGGTGATCGATCGGACAAGAATACATAATATTGATTTAATACATTTCGTTAGTTACAAATCCACATATTATATGGTACAGTTTCAACACACAGAACAGATTAATAAACAGAATTCAGATAGGCAATACACATTTTGAAGCTAGGTTTTGAATGTGTTAGTGTCCTACGAAAATTAAAAACACATTATAGACGTGCAATAAGTGTGTGTTGCTACCTTCAAATACATCAATATTGAATGAGCGTCAGTGCATTAACCGAGAGCAGTTGTTAAAACGAAAGACAAGCGTATTCTTTACACTTTTAATTTATCCCATATTCTTCCACACTCGAGATCGGTCGCCTGTTAATCCACACCTGTTAAGTATTTCATTTCCCATTAATTCTGTGTTCCCTGGTGCCAACTAAAAGCAATCAATGTATTGTATTTTAGGTATAGGTGGGAATAGACATACAACATAATTGTAATTGTACACATTAGGGATCCAAATTCCGTACTGTACCTACAAGGGTTTGGAAGGTCAAGATCCCATTCGATTACTTTATCATGCAATTCCGATATTCCAAATATTAGAATACCGAGATTTTAGAATAAAATTTATATATGATTTTTAGAAGAAATCAACATGTTTTCATGAAGTAAATAAGTGTTTAAAAAGATAGTTAATTTATAATTAAAAAATATTTAAATATAAAACTAATCTTCTACCTTTCATGGCTGACAGTAAAAATACGGCAAACTTTCAATGGTTGTCTAATCCCGGGGTTAAAAGTGGTATTTCTATATTCCCGGGATTGAAAAACTCTTGTTAATTGTTGTCATTGTATTAACTACATAAGTAGGTACCTTTTCCAATATTAGACCATTCTTTGTCAACGTGACAATCAAAATGAAGGACGTGACAAAACTTAACGTAAATACGTGTATGTAATTTAAAATATTCTCATGTAGTAAAATAGTATGAAGGTCTATATTTTTGATAATTTTAATTCAATTATTGTGAATAAAACAAGTACAGTACGTAGGTATTTAATCAATACGTACCTAGTGTACCTCGTGCCTATCAGGTGCATACTAAGCAATACTTTTAATCATGTTGGAAGAATAAACATTCACAGACTAAAATTAGGATCGCTCTTCAGAGTGACGATCGCTCCTGTTTCGAAAGGGCAATAAATAGGTAGGTAGGTAACACTGCATCTTTGCCAGAGTTCAAAAGGAAAAGAAAACAAACAATCAATCGTATGATACGGTATCGAAAGCTGTCTTTTGACCTGAACCACAATAATATATTGCAGGGTTTGATAATTATTGTAGATACTAGTTATCAAAATAGGCGAGATACATAAAACGACTGTTAAATAAAGAACCATCAACACGGGATAGAATATTACATAAAATGATAACGTTTTATTTATATTACATAACAAAACGTAAGTAACACATATCAAGAGAAAAATCTTCATATTAAGACTACAGATTAATAAACTAACTAATGGCTTCATAAAAGTTCAATATTGTAGATATTGAAAATTGTGTCATGAGCAGGGAACTCAGAAATTATGGGAACTGAAATACCTAACTGGTGTGCAGTAATAGGCAACCGAGCTCGAGTGTGGAAGATTATGTGATAAACTTAAACAAGTGTCAACGCTGGTCTTTCGTTCTGACAACTGCTCTCGTTTTATGCACTGACGCACATTCAATATTGGTCTATTTGAAAGTTGCAACACACACTATTGCACGTCTATAATGTGTAGTTCATTTTCGTAGGACATTCACCAGGAAACTCAGAAATAATGGGAACTTAAATACATAACGGGTAAGGCGATAGCAGGTAACCGACTCGAGTAAGGAAGAATCCGGGCTAAACTTACACACGTGTCGATAATACGTTTTACGTCGAATACTGAAAACTGCTCTCGGTTTATGCATGTACGCTCATTTAATGTATTGTGTATTACACACACCATTGCACGTGCATAATGCGTGCTTCATTTTCGTATGACACACACACATTCAAAATCCTGCTTCACCATGCGGCGTATTGAATATGGCCTATCGGTATTCTATTTATTATCTGTTCTGTGACATTCACACATTCAAAACCTTGCGTCAAATATATGCGTTATATGAGAAAGTACGCCTAAACCGGGTTCGCCATACTAGTATACAATATTGAAAAATGTTTTTTTAAGAATCTAGCACAATATTACATCGCATGTATGACACACTGCAAACGAAGGGTCAATAGCAGCATACGAAGGGTCAATAGTGTTATCTTTAATGTATTTTTGTATTGAGTTGCAGGCAAGAGAGAATGATTGTGATAAGGTCACATTTGTAAGGAATCTTGAATAGTGTCACATCTATTACAATGCTTTTATAATAAACAATAATAAATGATCAGTTTCCCATTCATAAATAAGAATTTTATAAAACATTATAATGGCGACAATCATTATTTATTTGAAATTGTTCGTTTAGAAGATGGAAATACCCGAGAATAAGCGAGATTCTTTATTAGATAGGTAACCTTTTGTATATAAAAGGTTAAATGAAACATTTAACTAAGTAACGTAGGTTTATATTTTAGTAAAAGCCGTCAATGTGGTAGTCGGTAGCTATTTTAGATTTGAGATATAAATTTATTGTCTAAAGTTTATGGTGGAGACTACATAATTGGCAATAGCAGAATAGAACAAATTAATCTATTTCTTGTCTTGTTAGAGCCGGGCAATTATCATTGAAGCAGTTGAATATTGACTAGGTAATATACACCGGTTCCTGTTCGAACTTAAACTAGGGAGCATTGAGATACGGGTTGGTAATGAATATTTTATGCTGCGGAATACTGATAAATAAATAAATTTTGAGGCTACAAATTATGTCCATAATTTCTTATACATATGATGGGCAAAGAAGATGTGATGTTATGGGAGATCTACGAAGATTTCGGTATATAGGTAAGTATGGCGTATTTAGTTGATTATGAGGGAGACAGCAGCTCATTCGTACGAGTACTCACCTATTTTTCTTACTATAGCCGATAGCATATAAGAAAGAAGGACAGATCTTAAACAACTCGGAGGAGTTTAGAATATTACAATACATTGTGGATATAAAAAAACAAAATTCAGGACATTCACAACATGAGATTTATATTATAACAAATATTACTATAAGAGAGAAGAAAAAAATTAAAAAAAAAAACAAACAATTTTATAGAATAAAATTATGGTTTCAAAAACGAAATTCAAAGTACCTACCTACATCACTGAAAATGTCTGTATTTGGGGAGCGCATTGACTAGTCTTGCGAAAGTTTACAATGTTGTAGAACTGTTGTACCTACCTAGTTTTGTAATGTTCGGTTCCAGATACAAATGGAATAAAAAAGAATATCGGGGTCGGTTCTATAAAAATAAACATGGGTTGGTTTAATGGTTCAAGGTTCAACAGTTCTTCGAAAAAATAATCTAAACCTAATGTAGGTATAACATTAACATGTATTTATCACTTGGTCACCACATATAAAATAATACATTTTTTTTTATCTTGTGAATAAATACTATAATAATAGGTAGTACACCTATAAGTAAGTGATAAATAGATTTTATACATTATCTACTTACTATACTATTAAATTAATTGCCAATTATTGGTAAACTTATGTTTTAGAATTAGTGTTAAACATACAATTCTAGTTTATTTTTAATAGTTTCCGAAAATTAGTTGTGTGAGCCATTTGATTTCGAACTAATTTTCTGAAAGTATGTCTAAAAATCGCGGCAGTAGCCAATTAAAAAAATTACAGCATGTTTTATTGATTTACACTCTTTACAAAAGGTATACGTGGTGGAAGGTGTAAAATACAAAATTTACATACTTATGTAAGTATAATATGAAAAATAATGTAAAACGAAAGAAGTGACGCAAACCCGATATGGAGCTTTGATTCACGGGCTGTGTATGTAATCCATATAAATATATAGGTATGTATGTACAAGGCGGCTTGTAACTATTCAACAAATATATCTTTTATACCTGGTGATAAATATTTCACACTCTGTATAAACGCGGCAAAATAAATTTATTGGTCAGGCACGAACTAGCGACATATTGTTACAAAAAAAAGTTGTTTTCTTAACCTTCTTCTTTCTTTGTTCGTTTCAAAGCCTTGAAGAAAGCGTGTATATTCCATGCTTCATTAAAACGAACTGCTATCTTTCTATTCTTTACACAATATTGCTTTCGGCCGCTACGGCAGCTATCTAGGGTAGGTTTGTATCAAAGTATTAGCACTTATTGTAACAATTACAATAAGTTAGTTAGAACCGTTACAATAAGTGCCATGTTTTAATAGCACCTCTCTTGGCTATGCTTAATTTTAGAGCGAGATATCGTCGCTTAAGGCCATGCATTAGTTGAGGCACGGTCTAAAAAGATCGTTGCTAGGCGATGCGCGGATTGCGGGTGGCGGGTGAAAATGACGCCTGTCAAACGAAATATTATTTGTCATATAAATCCAACATACGTCCATTTTATGTTCTGTTTATTGTTCTATTAGTAACAATAATAATATATTCATTGACATGTTTTCTTTTTAAAGTAAATGGGTAACGTTTTTAGTCATCTTTACACGATTTTAGAATTAATTGACCCGTCGCCATCACGCAGCAAAGTGACGTGTTCCTGGGTCAACATTCTCTCACTGAATGGCAGCGAGTCCAAAATTTCATCGCGCGTACAGTTGAAAATTATTTGGCGTTTCACTGATGCGTCACCTTAAGAAACAACACCGCGGAAGTCAATTAATAAAAATTTTCAGGGGAAACAAAAAAACGTCTCAAAAAATTGAAAATTGATAACTTTTAACTTATTTTTTTTTGTGTTTAGTTAAAAGAAACATTTTTTTAAACTAAACACAAAAAAAAATAAGTTAAAAGGTATCAAGTTTCAATTTTTTGAGACGTTTTTTTGTTTCCCCTGAAAATTTTAATTAATTGACTTCCGCGGTGTTGTTTTTTAAGCGACGATATACAGTTTTGACTGTTTAGACGGCTAACTTATTGTAATTGTTACAATAAGTGCTAATACTTCGATACAAACCTACCTTAGATAGCTGCCGTAGCGGCAGAAAGCAATCTTGTGTATAGAGTAGATGCGCTGATGCAAATTACGACAAAACCCTAATAAGGTCATTATTGACAAAGAATCCGACAGGTGTGCCTTATCAAAAAATACTTGAGTATCTTTGATAGGAAACTATGGAGAACAGTCTTCGGACCCGGGTGCGAACAGATGACTACTTGCGAAGTTTCCACAAACATTTTCACGTCTCTCGGGTGAAGATGCTCTGACTTCACTGGGCATGCGATGTCTCAACGATGGAAGACACCTAACCATCTACGATGTCCCTCTTCAATGGACCGGAAGGGAAAATGAGGATCGAAATACCTTATCTAATTCGACTTTGAAGAGGAAATACAAATTGCCAGAGTCAAAGGCAGTGGAAGACAGGCGGGATTGGAGACGTTTCCTGAAGGCAGATAAGACCCACATTGGATTGTAGTATCAGCAATGACACGGATGTACATTATAAAAAAATCTATTTTACTAAAATATGATCACATCAGTCACAAGACACTCCATATCTTTCCGCAATCAGTATAACATGATAAGAGTAATTTCGAAAAACTGGTTATTTGGTCAGGCTATACAGCAGGGCTGGCTCTTCGCCGACCAGATGTTATAAGTTTGTAGAATTCGTCTCTTCTGGGGGCTTCTCTTAGTTGAACTGAGTGGTCATACATCAAAGCACTATAAACACGTAATTCTGCTTATCTTTGGTGTTCTAGTGAAAACAAGTTTACTCAACATGCTATTATATTTGCCTGCCTTCAGTTTATACAAGTGATAAAATTAACGGGTACCTACCAAAATATATCAAGAAATTAATACTGACCAGACTAACACGGCTGCACGAAACTGGGAATAAAATGGGAATCTAGAATAGCAGATGGCCTTTTCTGTTTTTGTCAGTTGGTGTGTCTCCACTCTAATATTAAAAACCTGACGAAAACCCGCCATTCACATTTACTTAATTCGTTAGAAAATTCTGAAAAACCTCAGATACCTATAATAGTACAATATATTCATGCAAATTATTAAGTACGTTTAAACTGACATACTTCAAATTCCGCCAATCAGATGGCGATCGTCTTTGGGATAAGAAATAATTCACTTGAATCGTAAAAGGACCGATATCTTGGAGGCGAGAGCAGTCATCTGGTAAGTTAAAGATGCGAGTTCGAGTCCCACCCAATCCAACTCTTTTCTATGTGTTTTTAATAAGTATGTAGACATGTTTCTGAGGTTTATTAAAATTATGTATTCTTGAATATTGTGTGTTCGGTTGTATCGAATAATAATAATAATAGTAGTAGCTGAAATTATATGAAGAGAAAAGGGGGTAAGATGAAATTGATTCTTAAATCGGACATAACAATGGCCCATCCATCCCTGGGTGAGGTTAACACAACTTTACAGAACATTTTTGAAGTTTATTTATAAGCGTATGACGCCGCTACTAAAAACAACTCGAAGTACGTGGACGCGTCACCCGTACGTTCTTTTTTCCTTTTTCAAATTTGAATAAATGAGACAGAGAATGACAGTTTGAAAAAGAGACTTGCTAAGAGGAATGTTTACGTTGCATCACGGGAGAAAGACTAAAATAATTCCCAAAATAAACTTAAACTAAAGAAATATAACGGATGCATTCCTATTTTTGTTGGTTACAAGTTTATGCACAAATCTAGATTTTTAATGAATTCTTACTGTGAATGCCGCCGCCCTAAAGCTAAAGAATACTTGGCACGCCGTACCCTTTCATTTTTAGTTACAAATTGTCTGTCAATTTGTTAGGAATGTACCTAACTATATATTTTATTAAGTAGGTATTTATTTTCTGCTAACTAAAACAGATAAGTGCCTATCTAAACAATTTTTTTTTAAATCGAACACGAAACCATCTCTCAAACAGTGGTGGTTTTAAATACGTAGATATGTCTGGCGCTGACAGGTTTGGAGGCACCCTTGTGAAAATTTTCCGGTGCGATACACCGCCGTTACAATATAATATGTTGTAATGGGTTTTACGATACAACAATAGTTATGTTTGTCGGGATTTTTATAAGTACATCATTTTTTAAACAGATATGTCATTTCTAATGAAACGACCGCATCGTCTACTTCACAGAAAACTGCTATTGTTCACAATAGTTAGACTATACATTCGACGCCCTTTATAAGGTGCCGCCCCTATGCAATGCATAACCTGCCTACTGGATTATTGGCACTCATTGACAAGGTCTAAAATTCTGTCTATTTATGCTACCAGGGCTTGAGAAATTTTAAACAAGTAACCGGTAAAAAGGGGTGAATAGAGTACCTATATACTGGCGACTGAATTTAAGGCAGTCGAAATGGTACGTGAGTATTTTTTAATTACGGTAGCATTAGATCCAAAATGGAAATTCCCGTATGTATTCGAATAGTAAAAGCGGATCGACTCGATAATATGCCTACCAAAATCAGAATAAACACTTTAGTTAGACGTTTAATGTGTGAATCGTTAGTTTTTAGACTAGTGGTCTCTAAAGTGAGGTACCTCTAATCAGGTGGGAGGGTACAGTCGTGGGTCGAGTCGTGTGTCCAATATTATAAAACGAATTGCTAAAGATGTACATGTATATCGTCACCTCATTACTACAACTAGATAACTCTGATTTGGTCATTGTTGGGAAAATTAAATTTAAACTTGATTAACATAAATCTAGGCTACAATTATTATAATTTAAAATAAAAATGGAAAATTGTGCTTGTCTAATTGAGAACAACGAAATAATGTTTAATTGTATAAAAAGTATTGTATTTAATGCATTTGTGATTTTAAAGTTATCTAATATTTTCAAACACAAAATGAATACAGTTCCTATTAACTTCTGACTCACCTACCTAGTTTTATCATTTCGTAGAGAAGGAAATGTAGAATCATATTCAATACCCTAGCTATCTCAAAAAGAGTGAAAATCAAGTTATCTAGTTGTAGTATTGAGGTGACGATATACCTACCTGGGTTATTTCTTTTCTTGTCTCAAGGGTATCGTTTGGAGACCACTTTTTAGACCATTGAAAAATTAACAGTAAGTGAAATGTTATGTTACCATAGTTTTAACTGTGCAATATTTTATTTTGTATGCGCGTTATTAGGATGTTATATCGGTTATTTCTTGAATATGGGCATTACTAACCATTTATTAACGCAATATCAGAAGTCTGTACCTAATCAGCTCTCTCTTGTTTCTATTCAACCCAATTCACTAAATAACAAACTATTCTGAACCAGTTGAGAATATACAGTTAAGCAGAAGAAGCAGATCGTGAGCTGTATTAATTATATGGAATGAGTATTACATAATTAATTGTATTTTATTTTCATTAATACATAGTGCTAATAAACGATTGTATATAAGATAAATGAGACTACCACAAATACAAACGCATCTTTACTGATGTGATTTTGTTGTATAATATTTTCACCACAGTTTCTTTTTCTAATGCCATTTACAAACAGCTGCCTTATGACTACATACATAAGGTTACCTGCATAAAGTTAAACGAAACTGGTTATTTAATCTTATTGCGAAAAATTTTGGATAAGACTTAATACAATATATTTTAAATGTTAATACAATACATATCTAATTGGTTATATTATTTTGACAGATAAATTCCGTGTGTATGCAGTGAGAACGGAAAATGATTTCAATATGAAATAAGAACCTATATAAATGTCTGTTGATATTCTGATTACATGGTGTGGAAAGTAAACGAAGCATTCGAAGCTTTCACGGGGTTTATTAATAGTATGTGAGTCAGGATACTCAACAGGATTTTTTTGTTGAAAATTTCCATACACGCGATGACCCGTTTTCCACATGGCTTGCTTAAATCACGGCAGTTCGCGTAATGTATGTATGTATGTAAAATTCAGCTAAATTGATGCAATATTTATGCATGGAATCTAGGGCAGTATTCAGAGAAATAAACTGTATATAAAGTCTACAATAATATGGACGATCGTACTGGCTAGGTAGGCAGGCGAAAAAAGCATAACGCATTTTTAAACATGTAACAGTAGCGATATACCTACACGTAAACGTTGTAAGTAAGCGTTCATGCTACCAGCTAGGAATGGCATTCTTTGTCACGCTGGAAATTTAGTCCAAAGGCTTTTTTTGGCCAACAAAAATAAGGAAGTAATTTTTACATATTATGTGGTGTTTGCTTGAGAGTGAAACGGCGAATAATTTTCAACTATAGGTGCGACGAAATTTCGGACTAGCTGCCAATCGGAGAGCGAAAGTCGAGCTGTGAACAGTGTGAACACGTCAATTTGTTTTGTGATGGCGTCGGGGGAATTGACTGATTGATTGAAAAAGATGACTAATAAACGTTACCAATTTACTTGAAAAAGAATACATGTCAATGAATATATTATTATTATTACTAATAGAACAATAAACATAACATTAAATGGACGCATGTTGAATTTTTATGACAAATTATGTTTTCTCACAATCTTCGCGTCGCGTAGTCACGATAGTTTTAGACCGTGCCCCAGCTGAAGTATAGCCTTAATTAAAAGTGTCTCCCTTCCGTAATCGAAGTTCTAATTTTCACTGGCAATAAATGACTCCACCAACACTGTCGACATCTTCTTGGGCGGTAGATACCAGGGAGCGAGTTGGCCTGATCCGCGATTATCTTCCACTGACTCCTGTTCTTCGCTATTATACTTTGATTTTTACGCCTTACCATGTTTCTTAGATGTACATAGTCATTCCTTCAATAAGGTTTTAGGTAGACTAGAGTAAAAATTGCAAACGATTCACTAGGAGCAAAAATATTATCAAAAAGACTAGAATGCGTCTAGTAAGTAAAATCTCCTGCTTTCTCGATTTGTATATTATATGTATACCTCTGAGACCTCTGACACTGAGAAAGGAAAGAAAGTGGTTTTTTCAATACGGTGCCGGAGACGGATGCTGAGAATCTCGTGGATGGCCAAACGTACCGACGACTCTCCTCAGTTTTCCTAGTCATAAAGCCCGCAAAGTAGGTGGCAACTTGGGAAAAACTTGTGATATTGTGTCGAAGATCAGTGAAGACAAAGAAGAACTCCCTCCAGATAAGCGAACCAAATCAAGAAACCCACAGATTTCATACTGACAAATGCCCCTCGTGCCACTGGATGCCGAGAGAGACGGAACCAATCCATGGAGAAGACTGTTTGATGACCTAATCTGGATTATCAGTCATGTCACTCAGAAGAAGAATTTACTGAATCACTTTTATTTTACCACAATGCTGCATTAATTGATTTCATACAACTAATATTATAAGTCAAGATTGCTAAATGGATAATGCCATAAAATCGACTTGTCATGGTGTCAATATTAGTTACAGACGAGGCATATCTACTTATCGCGTTATAATTTCAATACATACCTACATAGCTATGAATGGAATAATGAATTAATTCAGACTATTTTTGATATAGCACGTTTCAACAATTCACGTAGGTACTTAATTAAAATATTGTTTTACGATCGTTTAGTCCCGAGCCTTCGGCACTTGGCCATGATATGTGGTGCCCTGTCTTTTCGCATCCTCTTGACTCAGCATACATAAATATATTATCTATTATCTACCATATTATACAAAATAAACTAAAACCACCTACACACGTACCTACTAGGTACACTTTTAATAATATTATGTTTGCTTATACATTATTATTATATTACTTATTATACAAAATCTCGTGTTTCCCATGAGATACGAAGAGAAACTACATAATTAAACAATATTTGCATTTGGGCATGGGTTAATTTTATTTTAACGTACACTAGATTTTAGGTAGCTAGAATTTAGATTCTTGGATATAAAAATTAATAAAACAAATGGGTAAGAAATAAGAATATGAAAATGAATTTACGAAGAAACGAGAGCATGTCATAGACCAGTGACGTAGAGTTTAACACTTACATAATATTGTATCAGTAAAATATGTTTAAGATAAGAATGTAAGCTAGAAAACAAAGAAGATACTTCATCATCATCATCATCAGCCTGAATCTATCCACTGCTGTATGAAAGCCTCTTCAAGTTGCTTCTACTTTTCTCGGTCATGTGCATTGCGTTGCCACGTATTTCCGCAGAACTTTATCATTTCATCGATCCAGCGGCCTCTAGGTCTACCTTGCGGACGTTTTGTACTTCTTGGATACCACTGGGTGACTAGATTTGTCCAACGATTGTCTCTTCTTATAGCTATGTGTCCAGCCCATCTCTCATCATCTCCAGTAAATGTATTATTATAGATAACAATAATATTATGTTATACAACTTACGTTATTAATCCGAAGACAAGTACAGAATACGTTTGAGTTGCTCGCGCCGCTCAACACTCCGCCGAACGCGCGTACGATGGACGGGACCTTATAGTGCCTCCATACCTCATTCGGTTGATATTAGCTCTTTTAGGCCACAGTTTGAAAAGGTCAAAAACAAAATGAAAGAGGTCCATCAAATAGTTGGAGTTGCTGCGGGTTAGCGTAAGATAGGGTGCCCAGGACTGGCAGGTTTGTGGTGAAAATAGTGGCGGGGATACGAATCTTGTAGGTTGTGATACACAGAAGTTCCGAAATTCGGGGATATGAGCACTCGTTCTGATTCAGACATCAATCTGATTTTGACAAAATTGCGTATTTACGTCTGTTAAAGTAACATAACGTAGTTTCTTAATAAAACCCATATTTAAATCCATGGCGTTTACGATTTAAACAATTTAGGACAAAATAACATCGACGGAATCATAATTTTTTTAAGATTTTGCGAGTGGGTTGTTGTAATAACTCTGTTTATATTTATGTAAAATTTTATAAGGAATTATTTTCATTATAATAGGGAATTATAGGAATAACTAGGAGTACAGAAAACCTTGAAAATGGTTTAAAGCTTTCAAAGCAAAAATTGAATCAAACAATGGGTATATATCGCACACTGAGATCTATAGGGTCATAACTGCAAATAACATGATCTTGAGTAATTTGAGTTTGAATGTTATATAATTAACTACAATTTAATTAATTTCAGTAGACTGCTGAAAAATACGGCAGCCTAGCACAATAAATATTGTACCAAAGATGAAATATTTTTTAGGCAAAAAGGCCTCAAGTAAGATAATGCCTCTATATAGCTCTAAATTAAAATTTTAAATATAAAATAACCATGGACACAATTGTGTAGGAGGCCACAGCTTCCAAGTAGCAGTTAATGCCATATGGCATTAAAAGGTATATTTTTTTCTATCAAACTGCATTCATAAGTCATTTTTGGGTTATTTGCAGTTATGACCCTATAGATCTCAGTGTGCGATATGTCTATTCTATATAGATAAGACAATGTTGATCCTTCTTCAATATATAGATTCGTTAATCTTTATGAATGAAAGTTCGCCCAATTCACGTCTTTCCAGCTGTAAGCGCCTAAAGATGTGCATACTATGGAGGGAGTTTAGCAGCTGCATGTACACTGCATGTTATACAATATGGCTTTACCGAGAGCATTATTCCAGCTTGTTTATTGTATGACCTCTTGGCACGGAGGGTGCGTAATAAAACAAAGGAAGTTGCAATTATGATAAAACGTGTCGCATTTACAAGGTGAATTTTATAACGAGCGTACAAAGAGTATTGCGAAGCTACTTATTATGGTAAGTTTGCCTTGATTCCTAGTTTGCAATTCGTTATGTATCTATGTACTTTACATACTGTTCCAATTGTAGTATTATCATGATGAAGTATGAATAAAATTCGCTAAATGGAAATTGAGCTTTATAAAGCTGCAGTGCACCGACTAGCCACAGTACTCTAATTGATCGTGTACGGAAACTTGTCCGTATCACACTTCACCGTGAAATGTTGTATTGAAAATATAAGGCCGTATTAAAGGCCGTCAAACCTCTTTGGGTCGCATTAGTACTGATATAAAATTCATGTATAAATAAAACACGGATTGTCGGTTTACACTTTACAGGTAGCCAACAGCAAATAAATTTTGAAAATAGTCGATATACTTGGTTATTTGTTAGGTTAGGTTAGGTTTTCATTCTTTAATTCGTGAATTTTGCCAAAATCAGCTGTGAAAATTGAATTAATGTGCATATTGAATCTAATAAAGTTGGACACCGTATAGTATACGGTCTTCTCTTTCCGATAAGAAAACTCACGGTGAACTG
Source organism: Rhyacophila brunnea (assembly GCF_057557595.1). NCBI lineage: Eukaryota > Metazoa > Arthropoda > Insecta > Trichoptera > Rhyacophilidae > Rhyacophila > Rhyacophila brunnea. The sequence goes on from NW_028233350.1 coordinate 31,162,583, forward strand.
TGCCACGGTGAAATGTTTTACATACAATTTACATGTACTTATCCCTAATTGATAAAGCGGCCGTCTTTGAAACTATATATGTGGATTCGATCTTGCGGCCGAACTAAAAACCATGCATGTTGATTCTTCACTTTGTGTTTTCTGCAGTGCAATGACCTAATTGGTAGGGCGAATGGTTTACACCGATTATTGCGAAAAATGTGTTAGGTACCTAGTATAAACCTCATTAATCTGGGCCCCTTATACTCCAGTCGGGGGCGAAAATATGTAGCAAACCTATATATCATATAGGTTTCACTATATAACATAAATAATATGTTTTTATTGGCTTGCCAAGATTTAAAAAAAATGGAAAATACCGTTTTTATTTCTAGAGCCCCCAATTGCGGCTAGTTTGAATTTTCTTTGACTACAGCAATTAAGTAATTTATGGATATAATTTTAATATTAATAATTGTAACAAATTAATGTCATATAAAAGAGAAGAGCTTGAAAAATAATAAAAACTTAGAACACCGTTTTCTCAATTACTTTGCGGTTGGTTCCTTTCAGCATAAGTCCGTCCAATCGAGCGTCACCAGTATCACTGAAAATTTCAAAGTCAAACAGTTCACATTCAGTTCTTAGATTTCTAAATATAGCCAAGAATGTATTTGTTAGTTCTGACTGAATTAGTGGCAAAAACCAAAAAACGAAAAAACAGTCGTATCAAAAGTTTACGTTCTTGCTATGTCACTCAGACTGCATTAGCAAAATATGAATAATTTAACTCCACATGGCACTGTCAAACATTGAAAGCTTTTTATAAAAGAAATTCAAAAGATTTATTACCTACCGCAATTTAAACCACCAATGACAGTTTTAGCTTTTTACGTGTCTTCGTTGTTTGACTAAAAAAAGAAACAGTCAAAAACCCTATTAATGACTATTGTTGCGCTTTATAGTAGGTACTTTAACCGACCACCATTCTCTTTTCATGTTACCAGCTTTTTTTGGTTGTATAATTGACTTTTAATGAAGTAGACAGTTACCTACCAAATTCGCGTAATAAATGAGCAAACGCAGTAGATGTAATATGGGTTTTTGTCAGTAGGTTGTGTATCACTCCAGGGGCCCTATGTTAGACCTTGCGAGTGCAAGCCGCCCGGTCGACATGACGTCATATGACATCATTGTGACGTACTACCGGAGTGATAATAGCATTCGAGAAAATAACGCTGGTCAGACAGTGGCGTTATTCATTGTCACCATACACATATAGGTGTTTCATCATAATAATATCTATGGTGAGCACTGTGTGCTGGGCGGCATGCCTCGAGCGTGTATTGGCTGACGTCACAATTACGTCATGTCGTCGGCTGACACACGAGTCGATAGTTAGGAAATCGCGGTGCATGTGTTTTGAAATGAGCATTCATCGCGTTAATATGATTTCAACTCAGTACCTATAACATGTATTGTTATAAGACGCGAGCATTTAAATGAACAAACATTGTATGTGATAAGTGAGTACATATTTGAATAAACATTGCATTGGCATGATTTTTCACTGATTTTGCAATTCAATATGGGAGCATCATGAAAGTTTCTTTGTTGGACTTTATTTGATCAACATTTAATTCTAATTTATATCCATTACAAATAATGTTACATGACGTCTTATTACTTCGTTACAATTTTTAATTTATAGTCCGCCTGGTTTAATCCAACGCTGAAAGAATGCCTCCTCAAGCTCTCTAAACTCTTTTGTGGTTCCTTATTTTTCGTAATATCGTCGCTGTAGGATTGGTTTGTCGAATAGACCAAATGTCAAATATTCACGAGACGAAAAACAAATTTGATTATCCTATTTAAATACATGAAGGTATTTAAATTGTTGTTTTTACAGCATATGAATGCTGTTTTCATTACAAAGCAATTTAAATAAAAGGATGGTTCTGGTCCATTTAGATACAAACAATCATTCTGCATTCAATGGTCGATTTCGACAAAAACGGATATTCGACAAACCAATCCTATAGCGACGATATGTAGTCAAGGTACTAAACCGTAATATGTAGTCAATGCAGCGTACCTTGATGCGATCTTTCGATCGTCTTATACCTATCCCTCGGATGGGTACCACTGTACTACCGCATTCGTTCAGTGGCCGTGCTATGTACCTACAAGCCATATGTACTTCCAATTTCCATCAAAGGGTTTTGGCATTCTTTAGTACCTACGTCGCATACCCAGGGTTGGTTTTATAAAGTTTAAACAATCGATCCTCCTTCTGTCTTTTCGCGTGATGTTAAACACACACCACTCCATGTCATATTCCGCAACCCTTCATTGATGAATGTCTCTATTACTAAGACACCAACGTATCTATTCTATACACAAGGCTGCTATCGGCGGCTATCGAGGGTAGTTTATCATATTGATGTATTGAGGCGGTTAATTGTTACAATAAGTAAACCGTCTGAACTGTCAAAAAGTGCTCTGTTCTAATACCACCTCTCATTGATGAATGTCTCTATTACTACGACACCAACGTATCTATTATATACACAAGGCTGCTATCGGCGGCTATCGAGGGTAGTTTATCATATTGATGTATTGATAAAGTTAATTGTTACAATAAGTAAACCGTCTGAACTGTCAAAAAGTGCTCTGTTCTAATACCACCTCTCTAGGCTGTGTTAACTTTTAGAGCGATATAAGACAGTTTTACCTGAATACATAAATATGGTAAACTACCCTCTACAGCCGCCGATAGCAGCCTTGTGTATAGAATATGTATGCAAGTTTCACACGCATACGTGATCACTGGAAGCAAACATTGGTTAAACGACCTGTGCTTGAGGTGCAATGGGAGGTTACTCTTCAAAAATGTATGATTTTTTTTATTGAAATCGTTTAATTTTTCCGAAATCCGTGAATTTGTTGTAAAATTATGTAATACGGTTGTGGTCGACCAAAAATTGCTTGTTTACCAGCTACCATAGACGTATTATTTCTTCAACATCTCATTCGTTGTCGCATTTTTTTTATTAATATCGTTTTATCACGCAATCCTAATTTCAAAAAAGAAAATTTCGTGATTAACATAATTATTTTCCAAACGATTTATACCAACAACAAAAAAAAAATCGTTGATAAATTGGAAATGTTATTTTTTCCGCAGTAAAATTTGTTATTTGAAACTATGGGAGAGAAAAAAAAGTTGTTTTTTAAATTTAGTAAATAGCTTCTAAAGACAGTAATTTTCTAATCAGTGTAGCATTCTTTTGAAAAAGAAAAATCACTCCGTACACGTGCCTTCAAAGTAGCAAAAGTCTGGAAATAAATCGCGCGATGTACCGTCAGACACAATAAAATGAAGCATCCAATTGTTACGACTGCAATACATGTAGTGAGAATAATGTTGGTAATTTTATTTATAATTTTGTTTTGTTATTATTTTGTCCGTCAAAAAAGACAGAATACATACATGCATTTGTCATTCATATTGTAAAGTAAAAAATCTGTGGTCTTTGATCAATTTATTTAAAATGTAAGCTGATATTTCAGTTTCTCCTCGTAATCCAAGAAGAGAAGCTGCAAAGGTAAATTATACATACTTACTAATTAAAACTACCATTATTGATCGTAAAATAAGAGTAAGTAGGTACTTACTCTTAAATGCAGTATTTTTAAAAGACAGCGTACAGTAGGTTGTGTTTTGAACAATTTTATATGATACCTACCTATGTGAAATTACATGTTTTTGTGAGAAATTATTTTTGATTGAATAAATTTAATGTAAATTAATAGCCGAGAAAACATAAAATAACTGTTTTAAGTAGGTACAATTACGAACATTGTACATGTTCATAATTTTGACCGAATACCACAGATGTAATTGCCATGGTAGACACGTATTTATGAACAATAACTACACTGTGCATAAACTCGGTCAAATTTGTGGTTCACAAAACCTACATCATAATGTGTATATTTTCAGTACCCACCCCGTATGGTACTGGATGTTAATTTCGTATTTTATCTGGTTTGATTTTGAAACGATGGATGGTTATAACTTAATATAACTTGGCTATACCTCAGCTGAGGCATGGTCTGAAGATCGTGACTAGGCGATGCGCGGATTGTGCAAATGACGCGAGCCGAACGAAATATAATTTGTCATAAATGCATGCGTCTTTTTAATGTTATGTTTATTATTATATTCGTAATAATAATTCATTGACATGTTTTCTTTTTCAAGTACATGCGGAACGTTTTTTAGTCATCTTTTACACGATTTAAGAATATATTCCTCCGACGCCATCACAAAACAAATTGACGTGCTCACACGTCGACTATCGCTCTTCGACTGGCAACGCGGCCGAAATTACGTCCCACATACTGTTGAAAATTATTTGTCGTTTCACTTATGTACGCTCTTAATAAAGACAAGAGGTGAATTCATATCTAAAATTATAGTAGATAAATGATCATAAATGGTTATTAAAATGATGTGGCGACAAAATTATTAATAATAGTGGATATATTAGGATTATTTCCAGTAGATTCTAGTCCATTGGCGTCCTGGTATTCAGTCGTCTAGGGGTGTGTTGATAAATTCATTTCGATATTATGATTTTCATAAATATGTAAACTAGATGCGGCGCGAATCGTGACTGGTTAGATTCGTTGTTTTTCCTTTGAATATGATCAAACAAAACAGTGGCGTCGTCAATAAAAATGCTGGAGTGTCTGGCCCGCGTCCAACTCGCGAATAAACGCCGAATACAAACACATACAAGCGACATAACAAGAAAAAAAAAGTGCGACGCCCTCTCTGAACGTAATTTGTGAATCACTTCTCAAGAATCGGAGACGGGAGATGATGTTTCCAGGAGTTAAAAACAATTACATACTTACTACTATGTTACACTGTGAAATCAAAATCTAAATGAAAAATTTATTCGGAAACAAAAGTGACATTATACAATTTACCACAATGAAAATAACTGTTTGTTTCTAAGGAACTGATAAAAATTATGGGTGCATGTCCTGTATATATAATATTCATCATCATCACTATTCCTTTTACAATACGGTGAGGATCTTTGGCCGTCTCCCAAAGTTGTGTTCACATTTATTATTTTACGAAATATGATTGTTGAGAAGTTCGTCTAATAGGTACTTATATATAGGGAATCCAATCCCGAGCCAAAATTCTGATCCCGGGATTTCGGGATTACAATTTGACAATCCCGGGATCCCGGGACTGGTTCCGGGATTGGCATTTTTTTCCATTGTTAATATAAAATGTTTATATTTACAAATAACATTGATAAAATCGGTCAAAAATAAATCTAGTATAATTAATTTATACTATTTAAGACATTTATTGTTAATATTGTATACATTCAATCTTGGAAATACACAAGTTTAATGAAGTAAATAATATTGTAATATAAATAATAATGTGAATTTAATATGAGATTGCTGTTTCTGATAGTAAAGACATAATGAATGGATTAGCGAGATTTAAAATAGTAAAGCAAATAATCATGGCGTACTTATGGCCTTTCCGCATCATAAATCTAATTTTTCGACCATGTCTGATCCTAATAGGATCATATGGGCCTCCACAGAGTAGAGGTTTGTATTATCAGATTTTGTTTTTTTTTTACGAGAAATGGCTGTCAGCCACTTGCTCAACCTGCAAAATCTAATTAGTCAGCCAAATATGAAACTGCCGTAAAACGTATGATACGAGTATCATGGTGGAATTACTTTGTTAAAAGTGCGAAGCATTGTTTTTTTCCAATCTTTCTCAACCCGCAACCTACACATGGGTATAAATCAAACTTCATTGAAACTCAGTTTATTTCTAATGTAGTTATTTTTTTATTAAAAGTATTTTTTCTGTTTTATTTTCGCTTTTATTTTAATCTCCATAAAATTGATAAAAAAATCGATCCCGAAATCCCGGGATTATGTTTATCAATCCCGGGATTCATAGGTATCGAAAATAGCTCGGGATCCCGGGATTGGAATCCCTACTTATATATTATATTCTACTGTATTTTTACTAAATAAATTGTTATTGATTGGTTTTTGCATATAAAAGTGCTAAAAATGATTTGCCAGTAAGAATTTTTGATTACTTTGTATGAAACGGTCCTAAGTCATTATTAGTAAATATACGTACCTAATATTATAATGTTGCAAGTATTTGTAGTTATATTTGGATCGCAAATGGGGAAAAGGGGAAAACATAGATTGACATAGATACATATATCAAGACCTGCAGGCGTCAAACTTCTGGTAGACCTCTAATATCCGAAAACAAAACGGGACATGGATATCATAATATAGGTAGATACATATTACTGAATAAAACAATCTGAAGCATAAATTATCGATTAATCAAAAAGTATTGGTACCACTTAGGTATTGATTCTAAACAGTTAACTTGTATAAACAAAATTATATTGTTGATATTGATTGACTCCACAGCTTTCAATTGAAGGAAGCATTAACCACCTGAAGTAGTTATTTTGAATTGTTTTATCATTGAGATTAATCACAACGATAAATTTGTACAATACCGATGGTATCGTCTATGTAACCGTAACGTCTCTTTTCAAGCCGTCTACTTCCAAAAATACCAAATGTAGGTATAGTACTTTGCACACAGAATGCTTAAAAATTTACCACCTAGAAATATTAATTAAAATAAAACATAACATAAACATAATACTACTAATTCTATATAGTTGAATAATAATTAGATCAGTTCCGTCCGCTGCAATGGGACATTGTCGACAGTGTCAACCGACACAAAATATACAAAATTACATAATATATTAATTAAGCGTAGGGTGTTCAGCCAATGTGTGCTGCCCGTGCTCACGTATGGCTGCTGCGAGACGTGGACCCTCAACACGAGAGATGTCCAAAGACTAAGAGTCGCACAGCGAGGCATGGAGAGGTGTATGTTGGGCACCACGCGAAATGACCGTAAGAGGAACGAATGGGTTAGGAAGCAGATAGGAGTACGCGATGTAATAGACGTTTCCAAACAGCTGAAATGGAGATAGGCGGGGCACATTGCTCGCCGAAAGGACGGCCGCTGGACAAATGCCGTCATCCAATGGCACCCAATGGGGCACGAAACGGCCACAGGGTCGCCCTAAAAGCAGCTGGATCGACGAACTGATAAAGTTCGGCGGAAATACGTGGCACCGAACGACACAGGACCGAGAGAGTTGGAAGAAGCTCGGGGAGGCCTTCATCCAGCAGTGGATTGCCCCCGGCTGATGATGATATTAATATTCATATGTATTAACAATTTTAAAATATTTATTGAAGATCTGAATATTTGTTAGTATAAATATAATATATAATGTTTTCTATTTTATATCATTTGACAGCATCCCATTGAAACCGATAGAATTGACGAAAATACCAAGAATTGACAGTTTACACCATTAAAGAAACCTAGTAATAATACGTTATTAATGTAGCATTGATCAAAACGCTAACAATCATTAAACGACCACAAGGCCGCCGTTAAAACCGAAGTCATCAACACACGCGGAAAATTGTCATATATAATTTACATATATATCAAGATTAACAAACACTGTATGTACTATGCTTGCTTTCCATACCTTCCATGTCCAAACACACAAAGTATGGTCGTTTGGAGATACCTGTGTGATTCAAAAACGCAGTGCGTACAGTCATACGTGGAAGATAGTAATCTAAATATGGTTCACTCTGCAATAAACGGGAATTACACATCATTTGTGTGTCGACCCCTGACATAGAAGATGGATAGAATATAATCCCGACGGCGTCAAAAAGCGGCCGCAACAGCACTGAGAGAAATATTATATTCAAGCGAGTTGTGACGTGTATTAAATTTATACTAACTTATAAAACCCACTGTAAAGCTGGCTTACAATATAAATTTCATATATTATATTATACTTTCTGGCTTTAATCAATTTTCATTTAATATTTCAACAGAATGAACGAGCTCTTGGCGTACCTATCTGGTACAAATTATGATGATTGTTATAATAAGTACAATTTTATTAGGAATGAATTTACATACAAAGATAACACGGATACGTTGGATGGATAATATGTATCGAAATAATAAAATTACCATACACAATGTAGCAGTAAAAAATCTCATTTTTGAATTTATGATAGCTGCTCAGTTTGTCAAAAAAAAATCAAAAAAATTACCTGTACTTACCTTCCTTTATAGAATAATAATAATAATTTTACTACATACCTAACCTAATATCCCGTTTACACGTGCATGGATATACTGCTGACAGTATGTATTATCGCGGCCGTAACAAGAAAATGTAGGTGTAAACATGTATTATCTTGCAGTTGCAAGATTGCATGCATGAATCAAAAAAGTTCGGAAGCTTCTGAATTTTGAAGATAGTGGTGAACCTGTCCGCAAAAAAATTAACTACACCGCGGAGAATTATTTTAAGGTTAACCGATTTTTACGACCTGTCAAATAGTACCATAAAATGACAACAACGCGTCTCGCTTACTCTTGAAGAATGAGATGGGAGAGACAGTCAGCACTTTTAGCCGGCTCGCACATCACAACTCGCCTTGTGTGCCTGACGGCCATAAATCAAAACCTTCGAGACTGCCGGCGAATGTTGCATGATCACAACCTCGCACATCTGCCTAGCGCTGCTAGCTTTAGCTCTGCCAAACGCGGCGACAGTCTGGAGAGAAATGGCCAATTCTGCAGCTGTGTGCATGCGCGGAGTCGATATTGGCCGGACATCGACATGCAGGCTTTGGTCAATGCAACTTGACGCATGACGCAGCGTCGCAGAGTCGCAGTTGCATCGGCCAATCTGCGAAGCTCCATTTGATAACGTTTGTTTCTTGGTTTACGATGACGTCACATCGACGAATGCGTCGTAAGACGCATGCGGCGAGTTCTGATGTGCGAGCCCACTTACGTGTAAACGCGATAGTTTAAAATACACACTATTGCTGCCAGTAAATCCATACAAAAATAACAATAGGTACGACAGTTTTACCGTACAAAGAAAAAAAGTATAAATGCTAGATGGTTAGTTATTTCACTTATGTACCGTTTAATTTAATTACTTACCAATTATCGACCTGTAGTTAAAGAGTAATTAAACAGTTTTAACCATTTGCTAGTCACAAATTAGACCTGTATTCTTTACATTAAAATTCAATGTTGAATATGTACAATCTCTGTGTATCATTAGGTAACGTACCTACTTTCTTACGGCCGCAAATACATCCATATTCAGAGAAAATTAGCTTCCATTGTTATAAAAATACGAACAAAAGACGAGTTGGATTAGGGCCGCAAATAATCTTTTCGTCTGAAAAGGGTGTCGTTTTACTTTTCTTGTAAATCAAAAGAACTTCCACTAAATACATAAAGGCTATTCGGAATCACAAAAGCCGGTTGAATCTGAAAGCTTTCCTGTAAAATTACCTAAGCCAGACTGAAGTCAATACAATAAATGTACAAATATACGACGGAATGTGGAGAAATAGACAACATAGAATATAAGAAAGAACATAAAACAGTGATACTCAACCAGAACGGGAAGCTCGTTTCGAAAAACAAATCATTTCAGATCACTATAACTATTCGGATTAAATAAAAGCAACCAAGTGCTTAGGTACTAGACTGCGTGGGACCACGAGAAGTAGATAGTCTTTCGCATGGAAATGGCTTTATTGGTGGTAAGAGAGACATATACATGGAAATATTAGCAATAAACTGCCACTGATTATATGAAGGCGTATCTGTGAAGATAAGAATAAGCTGAGACAAGCCTTCATTCAGTAGTAGATCTCCAGCTCATGATGATATTCAAACCACCATAGTTAAAATATCTTTGTATATTTAGCTGTTAAGACTAGAAGTGATTATGTTTGTTATGCTTAACATTTATGGTGCATTTCTAATATTTTCTTGATAACCAATTAACCTTATTCGGTTGTTTATTTGATAACAGTCTTTATAAAGTACTCTACAGATATTTATGAACTCTCACCGTGAAAAAATGCTAGTCATTTTGAAAGGGGAAAACTAAAGAATCAATAAACCAAACTAGAATTGAACAGAAAAATAATTATTATTATTGAATTCAAAAATATAATAAGAGTCTAGAAATCACAAGATCAGTTAAGGCCTGCTGTTACGCAGTTAGTACTTAGTTACCTCAGCTGAGACATGGTCTAAAAAGATCGTAACTATGCGACGCGCGGATTGTGATAATGACGCGTGCCGAACGGAACATAATTTGTCATAAAAATTCAACATGCGTCCATTTAGTGTTATATTAGTAATAATAATAATATATTCATTGACATGTTCTCTGTTTCGAGTACAGGCATAACGTTTTTTAGTCATCTTTCAACCATATAAGACTATATTCTTACGACTTACACAACAAAAAAAATCGACGTGCTCTCACCTCAAATACATTATAGTTGGCACTCTCCATCATTGAATTTATTGAGATAGTGATCAATCCAAATATTCCGAGGAACGACGAAACCATAGACTAAATTTGTCCCCGTGACAGCATGTGACATCACATAAAGTGATGATAATGTATTTGAAGCATAAGTATTCTTATTGATTTCGTGGAATGGAGGAGATCGACTAACATTATAGCTCGTATGTTCAACAAGATTAGACGCCACTGCGTTTAGAGGATTGAAATAGTACAATTTTATCGCAGGAATAGCTTAACCACGCCACGTGTTAGAAAATAGAAAGAAAATCCATCCAATGTAAACTTACCGTAACACCTCGTCCATTGATCCTTCTTTAATACTGCTGCTGGGATTCGATGTCGACTAATAAAAAAATATGGGTTGCGAGACAAAGCACGGAAGACATAGGTAGATAACCTGAGTGACCCATTAATTATAATGTTCCTCTTCACAATGATTACTTCCTGGATAATACACCCTCCACCACCCGACGTGTCTGTACAGCCGTGGATTATGCACGGCCGCTTTCCACAGCGCTGTATTTCGACATAATGAATATTTAATTGCTCACATTTCGTCCCGAACGGAGCCGCACGGGACCGATTATTTGCAACCATGCACCTCGGTGCTGTAGACTAACTCTAGAAAGAAAGTGAGAAATGAGGCCGCCGGCGTGATGCGCTCTGTGTACCCGCGTACTAATGCTCAAGATTTAATCTGATTCTACGAAGTCGGGATTATCCCGCTCCCCATACGACGCTGCAAATTTTTCTAATGCCGCAAAATTGGCCTCTATAAAAATTAAATGTAGTGACACAACAGACTTATGAAGAGATTGGTTACACGCATGGCCCCCTAATCATGAAGCAAAAGCCCCTAGGCCAGGATCTTTGGCGGGCACACCTACCCATCGCTAAGGTTAATGGCAGCGTGATGCTCTACAGTAGGTAGTGTTTCCCAAATTCTACACGGGAATTTTATTACCGTTTAAGTATATCAACCATCATATCACATATAATTGAAACGCACAACCACATATTTAAAATATTTAATAGCCTTGATGTAAAGTAGACTTTTTTTTACTATTAGAGTAAATTTGTGATTTTTCAATCTTACTTAGCTGGTCGACTCGCCACACCAAGCCTCTCCTAGTGGCGAGCATACGTAGCATATGTATATTTTCCAGTTTCGTGCATGCCGTCGTCCACTTTTATGAATTTTTGATTCTTCGCATTTCTTTTCGATCGTTGTGCGATAGATTTTTCCATAATTGAGTCGGCAAAACTCAAATTATTATTTCGCATGGCGTTGTGTAGATTTACAGGCATATGAGCGTGTCATACACGGTACCCGGTACAGCAACGTGAACAGTGGGCATGTCTCGTTAGACATCATTCGGAAGTCGCGAGTTGTTGACAGTGTTCATCAACATTCGGGAGTCGTCCGTTTTTCGTGATGCTTTTAGCGTTACACATCATCAGGCCTCACTCACTGAATCAAACAAACTAACAAAACATATGAAATTATAGTATTAATTAAGGAAAAGAAAAAATGTTTTTTTAAACATTGTTTTAAAGTTTAAACTATGAAGGTTATTCCGACCATGTCCGATCCTAATAGGATCATATGGGCCTCCACAGAGTAGAGGTTTGTATTAACAGATTCTGTTTTTTACGAGAAATGGATGTCAGCCACTTGCTCAACCTGTTAGGTCCATACCCTGACTCACACACAAATTGAAAAACAATATGTGTACTTGCCAGACCCAGTCTTCGAACCTGGGACCCACGGCGTGATAGTCCAACACTTAAACCGCGCGGCTACCGTGGGTGTACAAAAATACATATTTTATACAAAGGCTGTCATTATAGGCTATTAGCTGACTCCTTCGATATTGCCTGAATCAAAGACATTGTGTTTGAGCTTTCTTGACGGGTGAAATCACAATTTTATTTGAAAATTTCCATATAGCGGGGCGCGCTATCCGCCGTAAAGCCAAAGACATTATTAGCAAACATTGTCGTTTCAGCCCGAGCTCGGACATACTCGTAAAATGTCCGTTAATACGTGAGAACACGGGTCTGTAAAAGCAAGTAAGATGCTGAACAGTTGGGCGGTTTGCAAACAGAGAATAGACGCCGACCTCAACCCTTGAAGAAAAGCCAATGAATTTTGCTTTACGGATTTCGCACACAGACACAATTTATTTCATCAAGTCAAAACGTCAATATCCTTGAATAAAGTGTCATCATACGAGGAATCTGTTCAAACAAGTAGGCGGATGAGACATATTCATGCACATAACGTCACTGTTCTGGCAGAAGACACTAATTCGAAAAAATGACATATTGAGTTAGTTATACCAAAATGTTCCTTATTTCACTTACTTCACCGTCTGGAAACCTTCTTAATAAATAAACAGTCTTTATTTTAAAGTCATCCTTTTTACGATTACTTAATAAACTCACATGATAGACCATTTCAAACATTTTAATAACTTCAAAGTCAAATTACTCAAAACTAGTATTCTCCAGTTGGTGTGTTCTGCCAGAACAGAGACGATATGACATGGCCACTGTGGTGTCTTGATGTACTAAATGGCGAGTAGTGGCAATTCTAACTGAAAGCGACAAACATATCGCATAATTATATAAACTGATGTATGGCATAGCAATCGCACTGAGGCTATAGCGCGAATCAAATTAAGGTGCATATCATGGTGCATGTCGCCTACAACTGTCACATGGTTTCGTCATTTTGCAGAATATTTTGCACCATCACCATCTCTGTAAATTCACTGAAGAATTACACTGAAGAAGAGTATCTAGTGCCTACTATAATGTATTAGTAATTTGAATTATTATTAATTATTATTCATGCTAATGTCAATTGATACATTAAACAGAACAGTTTCTACGTGTGCGTACGTTAAAATACTCGCGGCATGACATCCGTAGATAATATTTTGAATAGAACCCCACCTGCAGACCATAGGTAACAGACAACATTCTAATAGAAAATAAATAGTGCCAACAGCTAAAAACAAAAAATGTGATTTTGACATGACATTCGGAAAGTGTAGGCATGTGGAATAGGATAAAAACGTTCAAAAAGTCATGCAGGTGTCGATGCAGTGTAGTTTAACGTGAGGTGACCTCATTTTTTTTAGTGATTTCGGCAGATTTTGCCAACTGACAATGTTCGTTTAAAGGTTCAAAATGTCCTACGGGATGGGAGCATCAGTCTGATAACATTTTAAACACCAAGCAAACAAAACGCCCGCGACATGCACCACAATTTGATTCGCGCATATCTCACTTTATATTTACGTTGTCGATCTGTTACTATAGCAACGGTGGTGGTGTCAGAAGCACGCAGGATGGTCGGAACAACAAAAGAAAAGAATATCTTGGGTCTTAGGACATGTCTAATAATAATTATTTGAGAGCTAAAAATGAACGTTCACTGTCTCTGATTTTGCGCCAGACGAAAAGGCGCGAGACTAAGTACCCATGTACCCATACGAAATTTTGATGTTTATTTACGACTTTTACTTTAGTGTGACATTGGAAACGATACACCATCTTAAAATTATTATTTTAATTAGAAAACAATAACTAAAGGCAACAATGTAGAACCATGATTATTATTAATCATTGCATTGTATAAAAAATAAACTATATACGAGTACGAAAAATATATTATAGTCAGTATCTAATTGCACGTGATTTTGTACAGAGTGACATACATACCTACTATAAATTTAGTATAATTATATGAGTAATAGAGAATTTCAAAATGCACTTTCGTCCATTTTGTTTTGTTTTAATTTATTCACAAAAAACGAGTATGGAACCTCGACAAAAAAGAAATAACCATTTTTTTCTTGTGCCATTTGGCGGGTCCTTTTAATAATTTATCTACATACAAAGCTTTTCCAATCAAACACTTGAAAGTTTTGCGGAACATGATATACCTACTTTCCCGAGGTTTGAGCGAACGTTGCAAAATACTCACTCTGTAACAATAAAAAGGATGATATTTGAAAATTGCCACCAGACGAACAAGATGCATTTTGAAATTGGATGATATTTCTCAACCGGTATACCAACTGCAAAAGACTAGTTTTGGAAATGTTTATAGAACATGTGTGTGCAACTTTGAATAACGAATAAAATTGCATATTCCGACTGGATAAGATGATTTTTGGAAATGGGTGATTCATGCCGATGGCATGGTACAATTATTTCATTTTCAATCAATCCCTGACTCGGTCCTGGTTTTATTGAAGAACACAGAACAATTTTTGGTAGGTTATAATAAAAAAAATTAAAACCTCAATAAAAAAAAAATGACCACTAATATCGCCTGGCAACATCGACATTATATATCTTTGTGACCCCTAGAACCTATTCCAATTGTCAGAATGCGTTCCGCATATTGCGTATACGAAAATTTTATGGCAGCGATACTCAACCTGCGGCCCTTTAAGCTTTTATGTGCGGCCGGAAACACGTTTATTATCAGGAATTTCGTATATCTTGAGATTCGTTTCGACTTTGACGCACAGATAGTGACACCCGAAGAGTATTGTCATTATGGTCCACATCAGATCTGGTATAAGAGTGTTGCTATTGATTAATTTTAAAAACACGCATAATTTTTAAAATCTCAAAAATGTTTTGTAAAAAAGGGGGTTTCATGATTTTTTTCGTCACACCAGTAGTGATGAGGCCCGCGTTACTTTACAAATATATGTATTTGGCCCGAAGAAAAAAAAGGTTGAGTATCATTGGTCTATGGAATCATGCCATAGATGTTCTAGATCATGCACTAGGGTGTTTGATCAGGCGATGCGAGCGTTGTTGGACTTACAATCTACATCAAACCTTTTTTCAGTGAGACAATGCTTACCACGTTCCAAGAGTCTTGCATACAGTACTGCAAAAATGTCGATGCTACAAAATCTAAAGTCATGCTGCTGTGTGGTTTCTGAAGGTCGGAGAAGATTAGCAGTGGTGAAGGGTGGAGGTAGGCTGTTAAGATCCGACATAAATAGTTAATAATAAACTTTGTCAGTCATACGTATTCGTTTCCATAGAACTAAGTCTACAAATTAGATGGTGATTGTTAGTTTTTTTTTTAAAATTGAAATAATCACCGTTAAAATCAAGCCATAATAGATAGTACACCGTTGATAGTATAGTACGCCTAGATGCACCCTTCGCAACTGATATTTAGTCATAGCCATGGTCCCCACATCCTGGATCGGGCCCCCCAGGCCAGGATCTTTGGCGGACCCCCCTACCTATTATTAAGGTTAAAGGCAGTCTGGCTCTCTACACTGGCGTTTTCTAAATGGTGTTGGAGGTCAATAAAAATTCACTGTACCTATTTTTAACACATCTAATTATGGAGTTGTCGAGTATCATCACACAATAACCAAAAATTGCATCGCACAATCATAATTATACCTATATTAAAATGGTAATAACCCTGAAATAAAATAGAGCCGCAGGCGATTTTTTTTACTATTAGAGCAAATTTACGATGCGTGTGTATCTCAATTATGTGGTCTAAATGCCACGCCGCCCCCCCCCCCCCTGAACCCGGGCCTTAGCCCCCTTATGGGGCCCATGGTCATAGCCCTAGCCTGACGCCTTCTAAAACAAGTTAATATTGTATAACCGTATAAACCCATGTCTAATGTTCCTGTAAAAAGGTGATGAACTATGCGCAAATTAAAAAAAAAACATGGTGATAGCGCGAGAACTTTAAAATATCGCACCGTGGTCTTCCAGATCGTCTATCTTCCAGATCGTCTATCTCCCATTCGAAAGTAACTGGATGTCTGATGATATCAGTAGTTATCTACTATGATAATCCTCATAATGGAATCTCCATAATTCTCAATCTTTGGCAGTCGACAATAATATTTTACTGATTTCATTCATCGTCTGTCCAAATTATCATACTGAAAACAGACTGCAATGTAGGATACGTATTATGATAAGTTTGTAGTAGGTAATACCTACATACTGTATGTGCTTCTATTAGTAAATTATCTACTTGTAGAAACTGGCACGAATCCAATGTTCAAAATGATAATGTAACGAGGTGATAGTATAAAAAGTGAATGTATATGATAAGGAAAAGAAGCGGTAATATTTTTTTTTATCTTCCGCAGTTTTTAGCCTTATATATGAATAATATTCGCTGTATTGACTTCAGCTATTTTGTATATTGCATTATTAAATAAAATTCGACGAATAAAAGTAATTTTTAAACAAGTTTTTTTAACGGAATATCGAGATAGTGAAACATAATATATGCAAGGTGTGTTATTTGAGACGAAGGATACCAGTAGCGAAGGGTGGAGGTAGGCTGTTAAGATCAGCCATAAATAGTGCACACCAAACTTTGTCAGTCATACGTATTTGTTTTCATTGAAATAAGACTACAATTTACAGACGGTGTTGGTTAGTTTTTAAAATCCAATTAAACCCTGCGAAACGAAGTTATAATAAATAATAGTAAAAAAAATACTCGTCTAAAAGAACCAACAATATGTGTAATATGTATTCTTAGTCCAACGAAAACAAATAAGTATGAATGAAAAAGTGTGCACAATTTTGTCGTATCGCAAAGTACAGCAAAACTAGTATGGTTTGGTATAGGGAGGGTATAATTGATTTTTAAAGACTAATCAACACCATCTGTAAAGTGTAGTCTTAGTTCAATAAAAACAAATACGTATGAGTCGTATGACTAACAAAGTTTAATGTGCACTATTTATGCCATATCTTAAAAGCCTTCCTCCACCCTTGGCTACTGGAGGATACTATGAGATATACCATCATAAATCGTCCAGTGTTCGAATTAAGAACTAATCTCATCACAGTATAAAAGGTATAGAATGATATGTCCAATGTTAGTATTTGGCACCTCACTCAGCGGACAATTTACACTGGTGGACCATACTATCTTGCTTGCGGGGCAGCACAAGATATTGGATATACAATGAGTGACCGAGATAAATGTAATTAAATGGACGACAAGCTTTAAGAAACAGAGTACACATCACATGGCAAGGCGATGCCAAGGGCGATAATTTGACGAATGGCAAGACCACTCACACAAAATTTAAAATGTGAAGTTATAATGCAGTCAATGCAGACAAATAATACGCTCCATAACAGGCGTGTTTTGCCAAGCCCTACCTTAGGAATATTAACGTCGATATACTTTCCGAAATATAAAGCATTTTTTTTAGAAAACTGCTTCTATGATGACGACGTCGTGATTGAACTGTTGAGTGCGGTCTCATGCTGTGTGTGTTGAGCATATTACGATAGCCTTCCACCAGAGTCAAGCAGCAAATTCATTTCACACCCCTTTCTCATTATAATCGAAGAAAATAGATTCGACAGCCACAGAATACGGAAATGAATTCATTTGGTTCACACAATTTTAAAAAGAGAATACTGGTGAGAGGTGAAAACAATTAAATTGGCCAGTCTAGTCGAAAGGTGTGCCGTATTTTTAATTTGTCAATATGAAGTGCAGACGGGAATCGGGCACGTGGGCAGACAGGGGCGTGTCGCCCGGGGGTATATTTAGCATAGCGTCGTGTCGCGCGAGCCTAATCCTCCTCCCAGAAGTGCGATCCGTTAGGGCGAAAGTGACAAAACTGTCATCCCATTTGCACGGCTTTTGGCGCTTAATGACGATGCCATTTTTCGTCATTTGCGCGACCGGAGCATCGTTCAAAATAATTTTGGAACACTATTCTACAGGCAGCGGCATAGGTATCTCAAACTGTTCTCGTCCGCGAACCACCCGCGGTTAAGAACCACCCGATGGTTCCCACATCCCTTTACTACGATCCTCTCAATTCCATCTAGTTAGAGAAGTAACAGTGTTATAAACAAAGCCACTTTAAATGCCCCATACCTAGTAACGTGCGGTGACTTTTGCTTGAAGGGATTCTGTTGGGAACAAACTCATAATATGACTATATATTATTATTTTTGAGCTTTGTAACTAATTGAAGTTTGGCGGGCAGCCCAGTGCTCGAAATGGAAAATTTTACGAACCGGAACGCTCGATAACTTTTCGAAAATATCAACAATAATATCTAACTGTACATGTATTTTAAAAAAAAAAGTGTGCACATTTTTTAATTATATGACATATCTAACTCAGACGGTCAAATTAATATTTTCGCGATATGGAGCGATAACCCTGGGGGTTTTATGAACCGGAACGGCGCTCCGGTGCGTTCCTGTCCATTTCGAGCCCTGGGGCAGCCTATAAAATAATACGTGGGATTAAGGTCTTATAGCTCTGCGATACTCTATTGATATACCTATAGAACGTTTAGAATAAGTATATTAGTAAATAATTGGATAATAAATGCGTAGTTGTAGATACTCCATTTATTATTTCTAGGGGTGCTCTTCATCCACACTACAGTATCTATGGATCGCAAACCACCGCCATTTACATCAATATTAAATAGGTATAAGTAGGTAATATTTAAAAAAAGTATAAATAACTGTTACAGTGTCATACAGCGACTACCTAACAGAAGAAAACTGCTCTCGATTGTAATTAAATTATGGGAATAAAATACTTCTATAAAAATCGTAGAATTTTGTTCCGATAGCTAATGAATCTATAGAGATCAAGTCTGATACGACATTAGGCATATTCAATGAATATTTCGTTCATAATAAAACAAGTTGACAAACTTTAATTTTGAATGCCCCCCTTTTGACAATTTATTAGAATATTAAAACTATATAATAGAAGGGGTAATACGTACTTTTTAAATTACAACACGCGATTCTATACCTAACGTTTTTATTACTTACGGTTGTATTGGTAACAAAGTATTCAAAAAATAATATCCTTAGCATAATAATATGTGTAAATATAAACACAAAATGGCGGCCTGAATTGGCATACTTTGGATACGTATGTATGTAATGTGACGTGATCATCTAAATCTGGTGTTTAATTGAAATGTTTTTATTTATTTATTAACCAATAAATTTAGCTTATAATGTAATATGCGTATTATAAAACATATTAGCAGGTATTGACCGGGACTTGAATCTGCATCGATCATAAAACGTGTTTGCCGGAATCCGTTCAAGTTAAAATCGTGCTTTTTCAAAAATATGCGTCTGAGCAGTTCTAATTGATGTAAGTATTTTAAATAATGATGATTTATTCAATTGTATAAAAAAAAAACTGAATTGAACGACCACAATGCAAGAGATTTTTATCAGTGTTTCCCAGGTAAAAAGTCCACGAATGAATAATGATTACCAATTTAATCATAAGCTTTAGTACATAATGTATATGTACAGCTTCACTTTCGTATGTATCAAAAAGCTCCAACAGCAAAGATGGTTCTTTAACACACTGTCGTTTTGAATAATAAAACATTTCAAGACATTAACAGTATCATTGCCCTCATACCAATCCTACTTTCCTTTGGGCGCGAAACTTTCAAAGTATAATATTTTCCCCAGCCGTACCGGGGGACTACTTGCAGAAGTTCTGCGGCCTACTGGTGAGCCACGGCTTGACAAACGCTGCTCCAGAGCACGGAGGGAACGCCATGAGGCTAATTGACGTGAATGAATAATTAATCTGACGTAAATGTGCTTACACCAAGACGGGCTTCGAGGATGAGTCGTTCGATGGAATGGAACCGCGACGATAATTAAGGACATGACTGTTAAGAATCCACAGCTCCGGGAAATTTAAATTATTCACGTTTATTGGTCAGAGTTAATTATTTCACTTGGAGACACTCCATTGCATTAGGATAGTACCTACCTACATCTTAAAGTATATTTTACTTAATTGATGTTATTAAAAGCAAATGCAATAAAGTCCCACATTACGTAAGTACTGTTTTACGATAAAAGAAGAAACTCTCTTTTAATTAATATATTTGATAACTACGGTAAAGTTTAGGTATCTTTAATAATTTCTACTTGGTATTAAAAAAAATGTACTCACTGATACTAATTAAGTTATCTCAGCTAGCTATGCGTCCAACTTGAATTATAAAATCGATTTTCTGGATTATTGCGACATTTGCAATAAGCAATTTAAAATATATTTTTCACATGGTTAAATTTATCTTTCCCTACAAAATATGAATTCATCTCGCATAGAAAAAATACAGAACAGCCGTAAACCTTTTATTAATGGTTTTTGACTTTGTTAGATTTGCTTCCATATATCCACCAGTATAAGTTGTCTGTTAAGCGAGGGCGCCACATGCAAACATTTGACATAGCATTTAATACTTTTCAATACCCAACTCGAGCAAGTCAGCAGCTACATCTATCTTGGACAGAAGGTGTCCATAGACGGAAGCATGCACGATGAAATTGCTCGAAGAACAAAGCTGGGATGGAGTGCTTTCGGACGTCTGAATAGTATCTTCAAGAGTGACCTACCATTATGTCTTAAGCGTAGGGTGTTCAACCAATGTGTGCTACCCGTGCTCACGTATGGCTGCGAGACGTGGACCCTCAACACGAGAGATGTCCAAAGGCTAAGAGTCACACAGCGAGGCATGTTGGGCATCACGCGAAAGGACCGTAAGAGAAACGAATGGGTTAGGAAGCAGACAAGAGTACGCGATGTAATAGACGTTGCCAAACAGCTGAAATGGAGATGGGCGGGGCACATTGCTCGCCGAAAGGACGGCCGCTGGACAAATGCCGTCATCCAATTGTACCCGAGGGGTACGAAACGGCCACAGGGTCGCCCTAAAAGCCGCTGGATTGACGAACTGATAAAGTTCGGCGGAAATACGTGGCAGCGAACGACACAGGTCCGAGAGAGTTGGAGAAAGCTTGGGGAGGCCTTCATCCAGCAGTGGATTGACCCCGGCTAATGATGATGATACTATATTGAACTTAGTTCTAAATTCGAACACTTGACGATTTATAATGGTATATGTACAGTAACTTTTAAAACTACAACTTATTGCGGTGTGCAGATTGTAACAAAAAATATTAAAATTAATGAATACCTATTAAAAACAACAACCCTGTTAAAAGACGGAACTCACGGCCCTAATAAAAATCTTACCAACTGCTATATTTTTTAAAACAAAATTTTGGATAATTATGATAAAAAAAATGCATTTTTGATATCATTAAAGATGTCAGTAACCAGATTTTTCCTAAATCTGGTTAACGTAAGTATAGTAGAATATTCAACTACAAGCGAGGTGATACGGCAGTCCGGGGCTAGCGAAAGTAGGTAGGTACATAATAAAGATACATTTGCGCACATTTTCTACTTAGCATAAAAATTGCGCGGAAAACCATGTTAAAAGTATTTAAAAGACTCAACATGATAAAAGTAAACCAGTGTCACTCAAACGCCCTCCCATTCGGCAGAGTATAAAACGCCATTCAGAAAGGCGCAGCCCGCAATTGTTACAAATAGCCCGGACCACGGACCGAAAAAGAAACGGAAAAAACTCATTTTATTCACGGGTCGCTGACGCAATTAACCCCCAAGGATTCGGTAATTTTAACAGCGGGCCTAAAAGCACGGCTCTCAGAAAGGGTGAGAAGGAAATGACCCAACATCAACAGTCCTGCCTCCGGATTACTGATGGGGACGCATAACGCATATCAGTGTGCATTAGCAGCCGTTGTGAAACTTCTGGTTATAATCATTATAATACAATTCCCTATTAAATAGATGATAACGGCGTGTACAGCAACACAGGTATGCTCTTGCGTAAAATAATGTAAGTACGGAAAAATCGAAAATGGAACAGTCGACATATTTTAAAATAATTATCAAGCTAGATCATTTTCGAATGTCACAAGGTTTAAATGGCGGACAGAAAACAGCTGTAATATGACGTTTAAGTGCCAAAACAGTGGAAACAATTGAGGAATATTTTTTTAAGACAGTAAACGTCACTTGGCATCATGCGAACTTCCTAATTAAATTAAATAAAGAATAGGTACAATTAAAGTAAACTCAAAAACAATGTTATGAATAATTTACCTAAGGTTAACAACATTAGAAAATTAATAATTGAGCGTATACAAAATGGCATTGAATTTTAATTGATAAGAGTTTTGTACTATTCCATAGAGATCGTTTTAAAAACTAACAATCTGGGTGGATGTCCCCTCCTTTCAGCGTATTATGATATTGTCTCTACCATCTACCGAGTACATGTTCAATGTTGTATAATTAACGTATATAATCACTAATCAGTAACTTGAATGTTGTTCAGTTAGATAAAGCCCGGTTCGCTAAAACAACAACTATTGCAGAAGAAGTCCTCAACCGGTGAGGGTCACGAGACTTCTATGAGTGGTCGCAATGGATCGCATTTTGATACTTAGATACATAAGGTAACTAATAATAAAGTTAAAAAAATATTTGTTTTTATTTTAAAATAACATCACAATGTACAAGTACATAAATTAAATACACAGTATAAATTTGGCGATGTGGTCAACTGAGGGATTTCATTGGTAAACTGATAATGTATCCATCACAATTCTGACAGATATTGAACGAAGGAGAAAACTGATCCAGAAATCCACAGTACCTATTCCATAATGATCACGATCCTTAGTGATAAATAAGGATTTATTTTCATAAAGTAGTAGTCGTTTGCTTCCATAATTCTTCATAATTACATATTTTCACATAAGGTTTTTGGCGCAAGATAGTAAAGTTCAATAAGTTTACCCATTTAGCAAGAATCTAAATCGTAGCTTCATTAAATGGAGGTATACCCAACCCATTTTTTAATAAATTCCGAACAATGTCAAAAACATTGGAAACCACTGATATAAGATGGAACACTGTCTAGAAAACTCTTATTAATTATATGACAACAATGTTGAGGATCAACGTGGTAGGCGGTAGCCAATGTTCAACAATTGCATTAAGGCTACCAACTAAGGTAAATATTTATTTCTCTCTTGCCGTCTTGGCTTTTATTTCTGCATCCATAGAACACGGATGAACAGACATCACATTTCAATAAAAAGTGTGTTACTGTACAACGTTTAGTGTGTGTAGTGATTGATGACTTCTGCGATCATTTTGAATTATTTGTGATTAATACCCCGTTTTCACGTGCATGGATTTATTGCTGACAGTACGTATTATCGCAACCATAACAAGAAAATGTAAATACGTGTAAATATGGTATTATCCTGCAGTTTCAATATTGAATGCATGAATCTTCTGAAAGCTTCTGAATTTTCATGTGACAGTTAAGAATTGTGCGATCTGCGCCTGCGCAGAAGAACGATCGTGACGAACCTGCCGGAAAAAAACGAACTACGAACGAATTTTGAGGTTAACTGATTTTGACTACCTGTCAAACAGAACCATAAAATGACAACATCGCGTCTCGCTCACTCTTGAAGAAAGACATTGGAGAGACAGTCAGGACTTTTAACAGTTATTGTAACGATAGTTAGATATACACACTATTACTGCCAGTAAATCCATGCACGTGTACAGTCAACATTCGCTGAGACATTTATAACTTAAAAACAATACAATATAATATATTTTTTCAAAAAAAGCTAGAGCAGTTAATATTCAAAATTCGTAAGAAGACAAGACGAAAGTAATCAAATCAAATCACATCTGCAGTGAAACCAGCATAAATATTCTATGAATCCTTGAAATGATTCAAAGCATTGATCGAAATTTAAAATTATATTACCTGCGGCGTTGCGATTTTATCATTTGCATACCGCCATTATGTCGATTGGTAAGCAACATCCTCTTTTCCCAGGAGATCCTTCACCGCGTCACTGAATATTAGCGAGATTCGCCATTTTAGTCAGCTTCTATTGGCAATTACGATAAACCGTGCAGTCTTTAGGGACTTCATGATTCGTAGTTTGCTAATGTGTCTAAAATCTTCAGCGATGTTAATAGGAAAGTTTTCCCCATAAATGACGCGTAATTAATTACCTTCAGAGCTCAGACCTACCCGCCGTCAAAATAAAATATTATATGAAACCTGTCTTTCCTTAGTTTTACTCTAAAATACCCAACATGAAAATGACGTCCACTGCGGTTTGATTACGCATGCAAAGATAGACGAAGCATAATTTATATAGAATATCGTTCGGCTTACAACGCACAAGATCAATGTTCAATATTAAGTATGAACTAATAATAAATTAGGTATGCAAAAGTTTTTAGGACATGAGAAAATATGTATTTACTATATTTTTAGCAAATTGCAATTAGAAAATAATATAGGTACAACAAAGATGTTAAAGAAAATGTTCTTGAAGGGTGGAGAGATGAAGTCTAAACATATTGCAATGTGGCAAAAAAGTATGTAACTCAGACAATACTGCGCTAATTACAACGTTTTTCTTAGCTCGTATTCTTATTTGTCCGGTGATTGTTTGTCCGGTACAAATCTTTCAATCGATTTTTAACTAACTTCCCGACTAGCTAGACATTTGAAACGTTTAGAATATATCAGAACACGATGCCAATGCATTTTTTTAATACTTTTAGCCATCTTTAAGTAGAATTGATTTCATTTTCAGTTAATTCTGTTTTGTATGAAAAGTTATTTAAAAAGCAAAACTATTATTGGTTGCTAAGTGTGACCTAGCAACTAAATTATTAATATTAATATATACGTGCGTTACTATGGAAATCAATATGACATTTCAGTATTATTTCTATCAAGTACAATTTTTTTTGATCGTTTAAGCTAGTCAAATCAAGTTTATATGATTCACCAGAAAATTTAAAAACGTTGTATATAAAAAGTTCTTTTTATCTTGTAATTATTTTCATACACACTTTCAGGTTTATCCTGCTTGTTGTTTCAACTCCTGTACAAATATTGTACTTACGTCCAACTGGATCTTGCTTCAGTGATTTTTATAAGGAAGCTACAAAAGACTCAATTTTAAGGAAAATTCAATATATTTGGTATAGTACCTATCAATATTTAAATTAGTAGATTATATAAAAGAAATATATGTACGTATATTCAGTTACAGAAATTTTAACCGGTGCGGACAATAATTAGGTATTAAGCGAAGATGAAATAATATGTTATATTGTATTCTAATTCTTTTTTAATTCTTCATCCATTTCTTTGTTTACTCTTTGGTTGCTGCATTATTTGGAAATTAATACAAAGAAAACTTGATTCAACTGGCTATGTTATGTAAACAACTCGAATTATTTAAATTTCTCAAAAATAATATAATTAAGTATTGTTTTGTAGTATCATACTGATTATTAGTGTTTTTCAATACTTACCTATCGAAATGTCCAATAATATTTGTTTTAATATACCTAATTGTGAATCTGTATGCGCGTGAAATGTTCGCGCGGTTAATTGTCGGAATATGTTGATTTTTTATTTTATTGGAAAGGTAAATTAAATACACATGTGCACGTCCCTTACAATTAGTAGGCACTCATTTCGCAGTAAAGCTTCTCGAATACATAAAATTATGGCCGCTAAATATTTTACACTATGTTCAGTACCAAGCACTTATATTTTTTAATGTCGGGTATGTAATATTATGTTGTAGTTAAAAAGCTTCTATTTTGCAAAGCTCTTCGAAAATAGGCGGCAAATGTGACATGAACGCAGAGCTTTCATTTTGAGGATGGGGAATAAGTAAATAACGTACTATCGCTATCAATTGGCGTATAATGTTGCTGTTGCATCTATAGACTTACCGCTGATTGTTTAACATTGGGTTTAGCTTTCGACATTACTACTAGGGAATCCAATCCCGAGCCAAAATTCTGATCCCGGGATTTCGGGATTACAATTTGACAATCCCGGGATCCCGGGACTGGTCCCGGGATTGGGATTTTTTTCCATTGTTAATATAAAATTTTTATATTTACAAATAACATTGATAAAATCGGTCAAAAATAAATCTAGTATAATTTATACTATTTAAGACATTTATTGTTAATATTGTATACGTTAAATCTTGGAAATACACAAGTTTAATGGAGTAAATAATATTGTAATATAAATAATAATGTGAATTTAATATGAGATTGCTATTTCTGATAGTAAAGACATAATGAATAGATCAGCGAGATTTAAAATAGTAAAGCAAATAATCATGGCGTACTTATGGCCTTTCCGCTTCATAAATCTAATTAGTCAGCCAAATATGAAACTGCAGTAAAACGTATGATATCATAGTGGAATTACTTTGTTAAAAGTGCGAAGCATTGTTTTTTTACCAATCTTTCTCATTTTTAATAATCTATGTGAAAAAATAAAATGAATCGGCAACCTACACATCAAACTTCATTCAAACTCAGTTTATTTCTAATGTAGTTATTGGTACTGTTCGGTTATACCGGAGGCAGCGGAAAACGCATTTTGAAAATAGCCGATAAACTGAATTATTTGTTAGGTTAACCTAACCAAACCTAACCTAACCTAACCTAACCTAACCCAACCTAACCGAACCTAAACTAACCCAAACTAACAAATAATCCAGTTTATCGGCTATTTTCAAAATGCGTTTTCCGCTGCCTCCGGTATAACCGAACAGTACATTTTGTATTAAAAGTATTTTTTCTGTTATATTTTCCATAAAAATTGATAAAAAAATCAATCCCGAAATCCCGGGATTATGTTTATCAATCCCGGGATTCATAGGTATCGAAAATAGCTCGGGATCCCGGGATCCCGGGATTGGATTCCCTAATTACTACATACTCTCCGTCAACAAGATCTCGTCGATAACAGGAAGTCGATGTAGTCGCATATAGACTTCTCAGTGACTCTTTTTAGATGCGACTGCTTTATTACTTCGCATTAAACCAAAATTTTACTAATAATAATTCTAACATCACTCCTGATCGTTTTAAACATATTTTTGTTATAAAAAGCAACAAATCACGTAAATTGATAATCCGTATACCACGGAAGCGTAAAATGAAATGATAAATTTGGGGATGAACCTCATCTGAAAACGGTAGTGCGATTAATTGCACAGGAGGGGCTTGTTAGTTCACAGTTTTAACACGTGGACGAGAATTTCTTGTTCGACAATAGGTACAAAACTTTTTGAAATATGTACTATATCGTCTTCAATAATATTTTCTCATTCAGTAGTGGGGCAAACTCAGGGGCCAAGGGGATATTAACCGGTAAAATCAAATGGAAATAATAAAGGAAGAACACTTAGATTTACTGTTTTCCGCTTTCCTTGAAGTTATATTGAATATAAAATATTATAATGTACCACAAACACTAAAATTTCAGTAAGTATAAACTTTATATTTCGTCAATGCGTAAGAGATAACATAATTTTATTATTTTGTGATTATTAATATTTTACATACATTTCTAGCGCTCCGTGACATTTTTGTCACACACCTAAGCCCTTAGAGTTAGTTTGCATGTTAAAATTAAATGTTTCAACAAACGTTTCCAGTCCTAAATGTATAAAATTGAAATCTGTGGCATTTAATTTATTATATCACGGAATACTTTGTAGGATATAATTCTGGGTAAATATTGATTCGCATGATGAGTAGGTACATCACCTGGCCCTTTAATGAAAATATAAGAATGTAATGTACCTATATTTTGACCATGAATTGACCGAAAATAATCTACTAAACAATATATGTATATGTCAAAAAATGAAAGCAGTGATCATGACTAGTTGAAAATCGCAACACACCCCGTAGCACAGTGGTTTAGTATCGACAAGTAAAACGGTTTATGTATCGTTTACTTCAGACACGCAATTCGCCCACTAAGTTACAAACGGCGATAACTCGCAACTCGGTCGCTAGCAAAAGTAACAGCTATATAATAAACGTTACGGTTTTAAGCTAGGCGTGTTGATATAAAACCGCCTATCTGAAACCCCTAGCTCATGGTATAATATCCCTAGCTTATGACGATATTAAAAAAAATATATAATACAAAATTTAAAGTAATAATTAATAATAATGTAAAGGTGAAAGCAGCAATGTTCCAATTTTAAAAATTGGGGCGCGATTATCCCAATAGTCCCGCGCGATAATATTATTATATTCCATACCAAGATATTCTGTGACAGTATCGGGAAGGGTGGTTATACTGAGTGGGGAATCAATGTATTAAAATTTGATTAACTTGTCATTGTAAACAATGAAATGGTTTGTTGGTGTTTTTTTAATTTTCGTCGACATACTCCGAGTAACTGGGTACGTTGGTCATCCTGAAATCACCGCAGGACTATAAACCAGGTATGTCCACTATGTATATTCACTTCCCTGCTAACTCCCGGTCTACAGGCATTAGAAATTTTTCAGTGATTTCTTTCATTGTTGACCGTCCTATTTCGTTTATACGGTACATCTTCTGCCGTCGGTTCCTTGCCACCCTTCAAACTTTTAAAATGTCTTCTTATCAATAGCGTGGCCAAAGAACTATCCAATACGCCACATACCGAGAGAAGACAACATTTTCCTGATGTCCAGTTACTGCAGTATCGAAACATCCACTGGTTCGCATATGAAAAATGACAATCATTTTTTAATCTTCGGTTATCAATGGCCAAGTTTCCAACACACACAATAAGTAAGAAGACAGTTGTCTAATATACCAACGATATTATATTGGTATATCTGATATAGAATTATACATCAACCCCCCCCCCCTTCCCCCTCCAGAATAATTTAAAGGCGTTCTGCAGGGATTTTTTTAAATGTCGAAAAATGAATAAGATTTTATTGTCGTGTGTAAATAATTATGCGAAAAAAAATGTAGCTCATCACTGTTTTAGATAATATTAGTATTGATAGGTATTGTTATATGCGATTTTACGTGTAGGTTCATTGTACCTACCTATAAAAACCTTCTTTTTTGGAGGTGTGTTAACTCAGTGCAGTTCTAAATTAAAAAAATCAGAACACACGCGGTTATATTTCAATAAAATGCAAAATGAGTTCATGCGAATTGGAAGCTAATTTAATTATTAGACTTAATAATCATTTTCATGTTTATTTTCATATATTATAAAATCTCTACCGTTTTGCATCATTGTGCATCTATAGAAACATATTACACTGATAATACATAATATATATAAACGATTAAAATAACTAAACTTAGGATATTTGTAATATATCAAGTTAGTGTAAAATGTAAATGCTATTCATGCTTATGATATAAGGTAAATAATTACTTCAACCCCTCGTGTAAATATGTTGCGTTCGCGCATCAATTTTGGATTAAGATAAGCTGTTTTTAATTGCAGAAGATTTTGAAGCCCACATCGCAAGATAATTAATTTAATATTAGCAAAATATGCAGGCACATGATACACGTTTGAACGTGAAGGAATGAATGAAAAGCAGACATGCTAAGCAAAGAAAATACCTGTATGCAGAAATAGTGTATTTAGCAACATTACAAGAAATGGAAACCATTTATCGTTCAGGAAGCTTGGTACACATGTTTGTGTATAATGACAAGGTAGTACCTACCTACACATACATTTGGGAGTGGTTTGGTACACTAAAAACTATACCCATTCATATTCTTAATGATTATATGGACTTAAAACTTTGTCGATCCATGTATCATGCTCGGTTTCCATAGAGCAGTAATGGCCAACACGTCGATCGCACATCCATTCCATTAAGAGCATACTTCAGTGAAACGGCAAATAATTTTCAACTATAGGTGCGACGAAATTTTGGACGCACTCGTCGCCCATCAGAGAGCGAAAGTCGAGCTGTGATCACGACAATTTGTTTTGTGATGGCGTCGGGGGAATTAATTCTTAAATCGTGTAAAGATCACTAAAAACGTTACCCATTTACTTGAAAAAGAAAACATGTCAATGAATATATTATTATTATTACTAATAGAACAATAAACATAACATTAAATGGACGCATGTTGAATTTTTATGACAAATTATGTTTTGTTCTGCGCGCGTCGTTTGCACAATCTTCGCGTCGCGCAGTCACGATCGTTTTAGACAGTGCGCCAGCTGAAGTATAGCCTTAATGTATTCGAATAGTTACTCTTTTTTAATATGACCTCATTTTAACAAAAAAGATAACACCTACAGCGCTTTTAGCTTTTTGTTATATTCGTAAAATTAAGTTTTGAAATTTTTTATCGCCTTTTATAGCCTTAAAGAAATTGCAGTCACAATCGGTAAAATAGTACAAAATAATTACTCCGAAAAATGATTAACACGCGATGACAACCTAATACCCGTGTAAGCCTTAAACATTAAATAAGTTAAATAATGTCGATGAGATATAATGAATGGTGGTAGGTCAAGCCTACTTGAAGTTGGACATGCCTGATATAGAGAAATATAATTAATACAATCTAAGAATTTATGAAAACAAAACTTTGTGGACATAACAAATCAAAATTCAGGACGTTTACAACATGAGATTTACATTATAACAAATATTACTCTCACAAGAGAGAAGAAGATAATAATAATAAAAAAACAAATAATTTGATACAATAAAGTTTCAAAAACAAAATGCAAAGTACATCATTGAAAATGTCTATGTCTTTAGGGAGCACACTTACTAGTCTTGCAACCCTCGCTAATAGTTGTGATTTTGCTAATAAACAAGCACATTCATGGCATGAAAAATAAATTAATTTAAAAATGAATATAATATAAGTAGTAAAACCTTGTTTATTTATTTTTTCATTCTTGTATTAGTACTTACATTGTTGACCATTTAAAAAGGTGTCTGTATTATTTAATGAAATAAAGGGGGGGGGGGCGCCAAGATTTTTTTTTAAAAAGGGAGGCGTAGTAACATAAAGTTTGGAAAGCACTGACGTAGGTAATTAATTGACAGGCGCATATAAATTTAAATTCTTTAGGACGCCAGGATTAGAAAGCATCCCTCGTGATAGCAGGCAAAAATGTTTCAAGAGCAGAAGTGAGCATGCCTTGTAGAAAGGCAATCGGAAAATAATCATTTGACGAATTGTTAAAAGGAAAATAGTTATAATATATCAATTGAGTTAGCATTTACTTGGTAAAATTCCATTTTAAAATAAATGAAAATATAATTAATATTAAATTTTTAATATTAATTATATTTTCATTTATTTTAGTTATAATATGTCTTAAAATAAAGACATTGAAGAAATTTCTTCTGGACGCGCTCTAAAATAATAAGCTTCATAAGGACTCAAGATAATAGACACATATTCAATAATACTACGCACTAACGAGACGTAGAGTGTGCGTATGACATTTGGATTCTTGAATGAATTGGAATGAATGAATCAATGAATGAATTTGAATTTAAATACTAACTGATGAGATTATTGTGCTATTCCATAGGATTAGATCGAGTGGGATTTCGCCTTTCGGCATGTTCAATTCATTAGGATATATGTACATCTTTAATAGACTTATCTAAGATCCTAATCGTATAGGCTGAATTAAAAACATTGTATTTTGTGACTTTAGCCAATAGTATGTACTTAGTACGTACCTACTTAATATGATATGATTTCATTTATAAAAAAAATGGTGTGTGTTGGTACTTATGTACGCGCGTTAGAAGTTATACTTCTTTGGCGTAACAAAACAAAACTTGTGATACACTAGATTCTTCGACTAGATCTTTATTATATAATGTTTCATAATGGCCTCTGCAACGAGCCCGAAACGTCGAGTAAAGAAGGAAGAAGGACACACGGTGGAAACTCAAAAATCTACTACGATAGCTCTTAACTATCTTGTTAGATTCCATAGTCAAGAAAAAGGACCGCTTATTGGAACGCCGTTGGTTTATTTCTATACACTTTAACTTATATTACTAAATTATATAATTGTTTATCATTGTTTTTATTTTTTAAGTAACAACTGCCACTATGACGTTTAATAGTTTGTTTACGTATGGAATTGCAAATGGCCGACAATAATAAATTCGCTGACTAGCAACGGAACAATTCTAAACTATAATATTATACTGTATAATCGTCACGATTGCAGTATCATCCTGTGGCGTAATGTTTGTGCGTTCGGCTGATAACCGAACAATCGGTGGTTCGAATCCAATCGAGTGTGTCTTTTTGTGTGAAAAAATAAATTATGTGTTACATGTCACACGCCAAAAATACACTCTGATCTGATTTTGCAAACCACGCCTAAAGTATAACTTCAAAAATAATGCTTAAATATAATAATATTGAGTGGGTATCAAAATCAAATATAGCAATAATTCATTTACTCTGTAATGTTGCATATTCAACAATAATTCATCATTTTGATATGGGTACAGAATGTAAGTATTTGTAGTCATTTGGAAGGATTGATATTGCTTTACAGACACGTTTTAAATAAATATAATAAACATCATAATATTATGATAGTAAATGGTGAAAGCTATTTTTTTATTTACGTAATAACAAGAAAAAATATGCTGAAAATGAAACAATAACATTACGCGGAGCCTTTTTATTCATAATGTCAGAAACAGATACCGACCACCACACATATGAATAAATTATTGGTTTTTTTTATGATGCCGCAAACTTTCGGCCGTGTTAGAAAAAGTTTAGCCATAATGTAAACAAGTTTTTCCATATAAATACAATAACCATAAATATCAATAAATCCTCACGGGGCTTTTAGATTAAACGATCGCCTGGCTGCCTTCTATAATATGTAGGGATCAAGAGGGTGTTTTGTATTGTTTTGTTTATATTCATATACAGGTAACATCGACTATTAATTGGTAATTACTGAATCATATACCTATTCTTTCAACTTTATTTCACGGCGATTTATATTTTTAAGAAGAGCTGTTGGGTTTTATCTGTTTGACTACTTCTCGAATCCTTTCAATCCAAAAAGAATCCATTAAAAATGATTCAATTGTCTGTGCATAACGTATAGATATGTAAGTTACCATAAGGCCGTGTGGTGTAGAATTAGATATTAGGATTCAGACTAATTTATTGCGACTTCTTTACTTGTGGCTGTATGTTTACTATCTATTCTTGAATTTATCCGACTTACTTTCATGAGGTTGTGTTCTAAAAAAATGCAGTTTTCCACTAAAAAAACGTTGCTTGCACCCTTAACTATAGTAATAAATGTCAATGGTTTAATTTTAAGTATGAATGGACTAGCCCTGACTGTGTGAATAATATTCCCAGGTTCCACATTCAGCATCGATCGCGTCTCAAGCAGCCGCCTCCGGAGCCGGCTGCGGTGTCGACTTGTCGCCGCTTTGTTTACACGCCCGTCGCAACTCTCCTCCGGCCTACCGGAAAGAATTCTCCCCACAGCCTCCGTTGAATGGCACCGCACTGTATAATTTGTATGGATACACGTGGAAGCTTCTTGCTAAGTACAACCGTAAGCACAGGGGATGTGATTTTGATCAAGTTATGTTCGGGATAGATGTGCTATGAATAAAATTCATCAATAAATAACATAGTTTTTTGGTATTCACATTAATATTGTTAAAACCGTTTCACACACAGCGAACATTATTGCGCGACAATAGTTTGCCGTCGTGTATACAGAAAATGAAAACTTCTGAAAATGTAGTGTGATCAAGTATACTGTTAAGCTATGTTCATATAGCTTGTTGGGCCAAGTTGCCATTTTATGATTTTGTCAACTCGTATGTGTACAACCTTTTAGATGTATGATTATAGAAATTGTCAAATGAAACATGTCGAAAAATATGCAGGTAACAGTAAACATTCATAGAAAAAATATGCTTATTGGTAGATAAATCGAGACCTGTTTTGCAAGACTTGACATTGGATTTTGCTAAAAGAGTCAAATATTTTGAGAGATGGTTTTAAATCGTTACAGTAACACTATTATAGCTGAAGGATCAAATCAATGAGAGAACTTTTCTCATAATAATTCTTCGGCTTAGTGAAGTTAATTGGACGAACAGAAGAAAAAATCTATAATCTTGATATCCCAGTATAACCGCAAGATTCTGTAAATATTGCGATGGGTGGGCCAAAATGAACGAATCCAGACGACAGGGCATCAAAGATCCTGAGCAGGGTACCCCGCCGGAAGACACCTCAAGGCAGACAGCGAAAGGGGTAAATTGGCTGTATGGGGAAAGATTGTTGTCGAGAAACAGGAGATTGTTGAGAACTCTTGGCGTGAATAGGGACAAATCCCGCCATGGCATGTGGCAGCGAGAAACAGAACGCAACACAAGTTAAATGGATCAACAGCTGAAACAGCTGGGGGATGTAAAGGATTCTGAATCGTAACCAGATCTTTTATACATTGAATAATAAATATCCAGATAACAAAACTTCTCAACATAGGTAAAATGAATTTATATGTCAACTATTTGGAATTCAACTCTACAGCCATCACGCATAGTATAGTTTGTACAAAGTTCCATAATACCGAATTATCAAACATATTCACAGCGAAATTAAGCCACCATATGAGCAAGTATCACAATCAGCTGGCTATATTTCCAAGTCTTCTGATACAGTGTAATGTTTGCGACATGAATGCACAACCTAGGCATAAATGACGCACGTATTCAATATTTCAAGGTATATGTATTAGGTACAAACAACTACTTAACTGTGCAGTGTTTGAAATGCAGCCATTGTTGCACGATGCATCACAGACTGCGTTTGTTTCTCGCTACTTAGTTACGCCTCATTCTACTAAGAAATAAATTTATATACCATCTTAAATCTATTTGTAACACTAATTAATGTAGTTCAATAGCTAAAGAAACCGGTAGGTATCGATTTATTTTAAAAATATATTAAAGGAAGCAGGCAAGAGCACACAAAGTGATATAGGTCGCTAAGCAGATGAAATGGCAATGGGCTGGATATGTCGCTCGGCGAGTAGACAACCGCTGGACAAATCCAAGGGGCACTAAACGACCAGAAGAATGCCTTAAAATTCGCTGGATAGACGAATTCATACTAACTTTCTTCTTTAAACACTGCGGTGCATGGTTGTAGCATCAGTCCCGTGCGGCTCCGTTTCGGGACGGAATGAGCACTTACAATCACTTCCTTAAGACACATGTATAGCGTCATGGAAGGCGGCCGTGCATATCAACGGCTGTACATACATGACGGGTGGTGGTGGGCAAACAAAGTAGTTCGGCGGGTGTACATGGCAGTGATGAAATAGGGACCGTAACGAGTGGCTGGAGCTGGGGGAGGCATTCATCCAACAGTGAATCAACCCCGGCTGATGATAATGATAATATATAAGTGAAAGACATACCTGTGGTTTATTGCCTATTAACAATAATTTATAAGATGAATTTAAAAAAAATCCGGGATATTGCTCTAGTGGGATTTTGGTTTCCGGGATATTTGTCAATCGGGATGTCGCCTTTCGATAGTACCTACCTATGACCTAAACCGGAAAGAATGTTACGATTTTCGCGTACAAAAGTGACTGGGCTTTCATGGGACTATCGATGCAGATAGTTCAGTCAAGAACAGCGTATTCTTCCTGATACGCAAATTACCACAATTTCACATATATATAAATCAGTGGAGTCTATACATGAAGTAGGTGAGGTGGTCATTTCGTCCTACCGACCAGAATCTTAAGGCTATACTTCAGCTGAGGCACGGTCTAAAGCGATCGTGACTACGCGACGCGCAGATTGTGCAAACGACGCATGACGAACAAAACATAATTTGTTATAAAAAATCAACATGCGTCCATTTAATGTTATGTTTATTGTTATTTTAAGTAATAATAATAATATATTCATTGGCATGTTTTGTTTTTCGAGTAAATAGTAACATTTTTTAGTAATCTTTACACGACTTAAGAATTAATTCCTCCGACGCCATCACAAAACAAATTGACGTGCTAAGAGGTCGACTATCGCTCTCCGACTGGCAACGCGGCCGAAATTACGTCCCATCTATTGCTGAAAATTATTTGCCGTTGCACTGACGTATGCTCTTAAAAATATGTATACTTATTTCTCACGAAGCTACCTACGTTTAAGATATCAAAAAAAGAATACAAAAATCATGGCGACATACCTAACATATTTATAAACTCAATGGTGATTTTAAGCACAAACAAATTTTTCGAATGAGACCTCCAAACATGTCAGCGTCTCAGGCCTCCGTCTATCTGAAACAACCACTGATCTGAGAGCCTGCACGCTCAAAGACTCTTTAACTCAAAGCATAGGCGAATATTTAGATCCTAATCTAATAAAAATATAATTTTATTTCACATTCTTTAAATCAGCGATGTTCAAACTGAGAGGCGCGGAGTGTTGCAAAGGGAGGCACGAAAAGTTTAACACAATTAATTAATGTAGCCACAAATTTGCAGTTTGCAATGTATAGTTTATAAAACGGCCGCAAGTTATAAACTACATAAAAAACAGTCCTATAAAAGATTGTTTGCAAACCTGTCAGAAAATATGGGTACTAATTTTATAATACCTCATTTATATACTATTGTGAAGCGCGCTGGCTATTTCGTGAAAAAATGAAATAGAAGGGTCAAGTCATAATGTTGAAATTTGAGGCAAAATTGTTTAGGAACGATAATTTTGACGTTAAACTTGTCTATTTGGTTGAAATGAAAAAAAAATGAGTGAATAAATCAATGCAAGGACTACTAATGCATACAGTGATTTATTAAAAAGACAAAGTGGAGGCATTCATAAAAAATTGGAGCTTTGGGAATCAAAATTCCCAAAAAAATAAGTTCGCAATGTTCTCATTTTTAAATGATTTCTGCGCCAGATATATTGAAGCAAACAAAAATTTATTTACCGAGTTCTTAGTTAGTTTGCTAATGCACTTTCACATTATTTTATTAATAGTAAAAAAAAGTCAAATATGTGGTTATGCGTTGCAATTTGATGTGATACCTATATGATAATTGATATACTTAATCTATAACTAATCGATAACTCCCGTGTATAATTTAGGAAACACTACATTAGAGCACCACACTGCCCTTAACCACAGCGATAGGTAGGTGGGCCCGCCAAAGATCCTGGCCGGTTTCAGGATGTGGGGCCCATGATAGAATCCATTATTGTCAATGAACGATGATGAATTTGGATTGACCACTATTATTTTTTTTCCATTTTTGTATTAGTACATTGTTGACTATTTAAAAAGGTGTCTGTATTATTTAATGAAATAAAAGGGGGGGGGGGGAGGCGCCAAGATTAGATTTTTTTTAAAAGGGAGGCGTAGAACATAAAGTTTGGAAACCACTGCTTTAAATTCAACAGTAAGTATAGAGACGAATCTACGTCATTCATTACATTTTATATATTCACGACCTATATTGGTATTATACGATTTGTTCCGATTTCAAGCACTCAAAACACAATAAGCAATCGCAATGAATGAACGAATGCATTTTGCGATGTCATCGTCTTCGAGCATTGTTGCAAAATGCATCGACGCTCGCGTTCACCACTCCAGAGATCAGGGAGCGTTGCGCCAATCTGCATCTTGCACCGTCGCTGATGCATCCGGCCAAGTTCTGTTGCATAATTTCTACATAAGCAACGCAACACGTTCGTGCAACATGGCACATTCGAATGCCAACTGCTCTGTGTGAATCGTAATATTCACATAAACGCCTGTATATTAATTGCAATAATACATGTCAAAAACTAGATTTTTTTTCAAAATGTGTATGGAATCCGTGCGAAGACTCAATGGGTTGAGCAAATGGTTAACAAAACAACCTTTTCCGGAATAATTTTTTTTAAAAGCATCCTCGAACGGAGACCAATATACATATTATTGGACTGTAAAGAAAGTACTTATGTACTAAATATTTCGCAGGTTTAAGGCACTGATTCACAATATGTCACTAATCACTGAGGCAAAGAAATGTTCAGATAACTAGTGTATTATAATGTAAGACAGTAGCACCACTGACGGCAAAAAATTGAAACAAATGTGACAGCTGTTACACTACAATAATTACGTATGCTTATATAATTTTAAACACACACTGATAGTGTGTCAGTGTGTGTTTGCCTTTGGTGAGTGTACACAGCGCATGAAGATGCCGAAAGGCGAAACCAGGGTCGCAAAAAAACGACTTAAATGGAATAGTATAAAACTTCAATCCATTTTAATTTGAATTCAAATTCCACCAAGTACCTTCGGTCGATAGTATTAATATTATTTAATTTTGTTTACATGCTTCTCTGTCATTCCATTTTGATCTATGCATAGCTTTCATCGATACTTAGATTTTCGTAACGGCGGTCTATGCACACAGGCCTTAGTTTAAATAATATTCTTTAATTTATCAGCAACCAATAATCTACGCCTTTGCGGTAAATAATCTGCTTGCAATAGCATTTTCATTGAGAATTGAGAGCAAATCAGTAAGAGGACAGACCACGTAAGAAGCCAATCGATTAGACCACCGTCAGAATTGACATGGCACGATGCACTATTGAAAAAAACAAAGATCCCTTCTCCAATTGAAATAATATAAGCCTGGGCACCCAATGGAGGGCGATCAGGTTTAACACCCGTATTCCTCTACGAAATTGAATATCTGGACGTTAAACTGGACTGTATGGCGTAGGCTTTCGAGATGTGATTGTATAGGCGTACGATTGTATAGGCCAATTGGGAGGGCGATAACTATGTTCAACGAAATTGCTTCGGGTGTTGATATATTCCACCTACGTGAGGATGAGTATAGGTGGACGTTATTTTATAAATTTTTAAAATAGGGTCTGCTTAACTCATCCGGTGTATTTCCATGTACCTATATAATTAATATTTTTGTATGTACATATTTCTACTGTTTAATAACATACTATCTATCTCTTTTTTTATGTCATGTTGTGAACGTCTTAAACTCATAATCTGTAATGTCCACAATATATAAAAATAAATAAATTGAAAAATTGAATTGAATTGAATTGAATTGAAAATTAATAAGCTAAAACAACATACAGTTAGAAAAACTGTATAGCCCAGCTGTGTTTTCCGCAAAGAAAAATGTGATATACTTTAACCCACAATGCAAGAAAAGGTAAAGGCCAGCAGATGCGTGAGCTGTAAGAAGTTCTCTTGGCAATGCTACCTTCGTAACTGCTCTAATTCCCAATGTATCATTGATCTGATACGACAGCCGAGATGTGAAGATGTACGGATGTCTGCTACTCGTACGGCACCAAAATCAATAGAATTAGAACTAATTTAATTCAGAAATTACATCTCATAAATAACTTTTGCCTTCTCGGAATCATCACAATAATAGTAGTCTAATGATAAACGTTTCAATAGCGAGACTGAGCAATCGGCGGTTCGTACTGATTTGA
Organism: Rhyacophila brunnea; assembly: GCF_057557595.1. NCBI lineage: Eukaryota > Metazoa > Arthropoda > Insecta > Trichoptera > Rhyacophilidae > Rhyacophila > Rhyacophila brunnea. The sequence goes on from NW_028233350.1 coordinate 31,202,474, forward strand.
ATTAAACGCCGGTCACTTTGGAATCAATGTTGCGTGAAACTACATCGAAGTTCTCGCACCGTCGCGGTTATTAGTCACCAAATTGTGATTGTTAGTCGGCAGAGGATGGGTACCCGACCAGAACACCATATAATGGTATTCAATCAAGGACAATAAATATATTTTTTGAAAATTTGGACCTAAGTCAATCTAATAAATTCTTTCGATCATCTAGCTGCGCGGCATCTAGGTCGATAGGTATGTTCTACATCTACAACTACGCCGGGTCGCACATCAAGACTCGTTCGTCTGCAACGTGTCGAATACGTCGATGCGACGTCATCGTTATTCACAAAGCACACGTTGCCAAATGGAGCTCCGCACATTGGTCGAATGCGACTTTTTAATTTTTACGACATGTTTATCAATCGCAGGCTCCTTTGATCTGAAAAAATCATGTGAAATGTTGACCATTTTTATTGCGTCTGGCACCTAAATTATAATTTGAGTTAATTACATAAAAAACGATGTCATGATTGGTGATATAGAATGATTATAAATATAAAGTTTTAACTATTTCCGGTGGCGGATTAACCAGTTGCAGCATAAAGAATATATTGAACATAATTTATATTACGTAAAATGTTGAAGGTCAAAAAGTCGCATTTCAAATATTATTACTAATTTCTTAAATACAGAAAAGTGCGTAGTGTAGATACACATACATTTATTATTATAATACTTGAGTCCTCTCTCAATTCCGTAACTCTTGTATCATGGACTGTGCTAATTGTTTCCGAAATACATACTCTGTAGTTTCCCTTTATAAATGGATTTCAAGTCTTCTGTATATATCTAAATACGTTTTTACTTTTTATTGCACTTTGTCTCTTGAGTCGAAATCCAGATTATCCCTGTTAAACCCGTCTGTACAATGAACACATCTTTCTATTTGGAAAAACCATTTCTTATTTTAACTATCCTATATATTTTTTTTAAAACTGCAATGATTTACTTACTGCGTTCAAAAGTGCATTTTCCTAGATTTCAACGTTTTCAAACATTGTTAGAAAGTATTTTGCTATTTTTGTGACTTTACCTGTTTCTCGTAATTTCCTACGTGCACTCAGAGTAGGTACCTTCTTATAAATCCGCCTCTGACTATTGCCGATCCTGTGAGACTTACAGGACTTACTTAGTAAGTCCATGACAGTTATGAAATGAATGGTATTCATCTCATATTTTAGTATTTTCCATGTAAAAAGCCTTACGGCCATACCTTAGTTGAGACACGGTCTAAAAAGATCGTCGCTAGGCGATGCGCGGATTGCGGGTCGCGGGTGCAAATGAGGCATGTCAAACCAAATATAATTTGTCATATAAATCCAACATGTGTCCATTTAATGTTCTGTTTATCAGTAACAATAATAATATATCCATTGAGCTGTTTTCTTTTTAAAGTAAATGGGTAATGTTTTAAGTCATCTTTACACGATTTAAGAATTATTACGGCCGTCGCCATCACGAAGCAAAATGACGTGTTTCCAGCTCTACATTCTCTCTCCGAATGGGAGCGAGTGCAAAATTGTTGAGCGAGTTGAAAATTATTTGCCGTTTCACTGATGAATCACCTTAATTACAATACACTTCTTCATTTGACAGACACGTGAAATTATATAATTCGACAAAATAGGTAAGTACATATATATAAAAAGTTATTTCGAAATCGTGGAAATTCAAAATTCTGATTCATCATTCTCAATCCTGGGATTAAGAGATCAAAAATTTGAGCGAGATTGCAAAGCACACTAGTAATATTTCCGCATTCAGTCCACGGTCGTCGTTTTCCATTCGTTTGGACCCCTAAGTATTTTTTAAATCATGAAATATAAATGGATTATTTTTCAGTTCTAGCCGAGCAGAGAAATAAATGCGCTGCGTGAAAATCGTGGAGAGTGAGCGTCCAAAATTGAAACGTCAGGCAGGATTAACGCATACAACGTTTATTGGGCGGAAATTAATATTTTGACACTTTTAATTGAGCGACGCTACGAGAGAATTTAATAAGTTTACACATAAAACTCTATTCGCTATTTCTCTGGCAGACACCGGAGATTTTTGAAAGGTTCTAGGTCCTAGGATCTAGCCCAATACGAGCCATCGAGCCCATCGAGCTGTGAGCATGTCAATTCGTTTTGTGATGGCGTCGAGGAATATATTCTTAAATCGTGTAAAGATGATTAAAAAACGTTACTCATTTACTCGAAAAAGAAAACATGTGGATGAATATATTAATATTATTACTAATATAACAATAAACGGAACATTAAATGGACGCGTGTTGAATTTTTATGACAAATTATGTTTTGTTCGTCACGCGTCGTTTGCACAATCTGCGGGTCGCGTAGTCACGATCTTTTTAGACAATGCCTCAGCTGAAGTATAGCCTTAAGCTATGACCAGGTTAATTAAATTACGATATGACCGTCGCCTACCTTATCGTGTCAACATCGTGTTATTTTCTGAGTAAAAAATCAGTATTTTTTAACATACGTTACCTTACTTTGAAAAGGTTCCAACTGACATTTTGGCCTAAAATGACTTTTTGATGTGAATTGGTTCCATTAGCCATATTCTATCATATACGTTCATTTCAGAGTCATCTATTGTCAAATATGGGAATTAGCAGTATGCCGCAGTTCCTACATGTCTTTTTATATTGAAAATATGACCATTCCAAATTTCAAACGCTCATAGCTCAAAACATGGTCAAGTGAAATTAGAACCTTTTCAAAGTAAGGTAACGATAAATGGGAAATAAATTAAGCTTGGTATTACATACGTCATACATGGCCTCCACATGGGGGGCTGACAAGGCTCTAGTCTGGTGGCCCGGGGTCCGGGGAGGGTGGCGGTGCAGGTCGAGCAGTTAAGTGAGATAAACAAACAACCCAAATTTGCTCGAATAGTTAAAAAAAAGTCGCCTGTGGCGCTATTATATTTACGAAATATTAACATTTTAAAATATGTTGCTATTCGATGCAAATTGATGTGTTGTGATGATTGATATGCACGTGTAGAATTTTATGTTATAATTGCTTTTAATGTTTCCTGACTAATAAAAATGGTTATTTATTTATTAGGGCGAAGGGTTACATTTATTTAAGAATACAAAAAAAAAATAAGTACTAAAAATACTCTTCATTTTAATTTGTGGAACGGTGGGGGTTCCGCGGAATACCATTTTGGGAACACTATTGTAGAACATCACACTGCCCTTAACCTTAGAGATATTTAGGGGGTCTACTAAATATCCTGACCTAGGGGCCCGCTTCAGGATGTGGGGGCCATGATTACATATTAATATGATTTGATATGCATATAATTACGATTTCTTTGGAAGGATCGAGACGAACAACATGTTCTACTGACGATTAGAAATATCTATATTAATTTATTTGTTGTGCAGATGTCAGAAAAGATATAAATTCTATCTGACATCGCGAAAACATTGGCTATTTCCGTATGGTGGTACCTATATATGTTTTCTTTGTAGGTACTAGTTAGGTTCTGTGATCGTAATGTAATACATTTAGTCAAATATTATACGCATAAACTATTTTTTTTGAATTGGAATCGGAAACTGAACGTGTATGGCAAACACAGCATTAATTCTGTGTGAGAAAGAATATCGTATGCGAGGCCACAACTCAATGGATTGGCCCAGCGTTAATTATAATTACGTATATATTTGGTTCCAACGGTTGAGTTGTCACGTTGGCCGATATACACGGATAATATAATATCAAATATTACCACGGATAACAGTGAATTAGCCGGAAGTCGATTACATTAATTAGCCAAGCCATGTCTTTCAATTAAAGCTTGAAATAGACAATAGACCATAACTTACTTAATTCTACTATTTGAATTCTGGAATGATTATTATTAGGCTTGGTATTTTTCTAAGAATGGTGACAAATAGTGAATAAAAGGTTGGCTCTGAATAAATAATTAATTTCTACAAAATAATTAGTATAATGGATACTGAGTAGATGTTGAGTGCTTATGCATAATACCTATAAGGAACGTAGTTTATTTTGTGATTCGTCAATCTGAGACGACAGGATACAGTTATAAACGAAAAGCCATGATGCTAGCCCCGGAAGTGGTCGTAGCTCCCACTCTTCACCTTATTGGAATTTAAAGGGCACCTGTGTGTTTATTCTATACTTATCGACCGCTAAAGTGATAAAGTGATAAATATTATCAAACTTAGGGTAGGCTTGTATCAAAGTATTAGCACTTATTGTAACAATTACAATAAGTTATTTGTAATTGTTGCAATAAGTGCTATATTTTAACAGCAGCAAGAGAGGTGCTTTAACGGTCGATACGTATAGAATAGACCCACTGGACACCAACGACTACCGACGTATATATTACCAAAATCGAAGATGCTTTTCCATTATTCAGTTACTTTATTTTATGTAATAGCATTAAAGCTCTCTAGGCACCGTTCTTCAACCGGTGGTCCGCAAGAATTTATTGCCGGTCCGCGAAAGCTTTCGCCATGCTTGCCGCATACCGCTACACGATTCGGAGAATTCCCACTAGATGAAAATGCAGGTGCTGAATCAGCGTTGTCATGTCTACTGAGATTTCAGTAAATCTACTAATATTTTTTAGCAATATACTTTCATTTTTTAAATCCAGGAAAACTAATGATATTTGGGTATCCTTGATAAAGAACATCCATCTCTGAGTTGTAAAGTTATCAGATTATTGATCGATTTTCGACTTCGCATTTGTGTTATTTATGTGTGGAGAGACTTTTTCATCTTTGTCAGTAATAAAAACCAAACAGAGAGCGCGAATGGATGTTTGTTTTTATTATAAATAACCATGTAAATTCTTTTTCGTACAATGTGGTTGAGGGTAACAATCACAAACACCCAGGCTTTGAGAAAAACACATAAATATTATGTGTCATCACCAGGTCAAACCCAGATATCCCGGATGGAAGGACAGTGCCTTACCCACTGCGCCACGAGAACCCTAAATCGAATGGATGTTAATGCAGTGTGGAAACAAACGCTGAAACCACGTATGAATATTAAATTTGCTTACAAATAAGTAGCAGCCAAACCAAAACTAACCAAAAATTGTAATTTTATAACATAAGGTTTAATAAATAAAATTATATCTATATTGGTTTTTATTTCTGGCTGATATGTTAAAAGGTTGAAGAACACTGCGTCTAGGTTTAGCGTGCCAACATGTCAACACTTTTTTTACCACTAGCAATGGAATTAACGCCAGTGAGAAAAACATGTAGGTATTTGTATCCTCAAAAGCGAATTGAACCCGAACCCCCGGACGAAAGGCCATGGAATGACATACTTAAATACAAATAATAAAGTAATTATTTAGTAATCGATTCTTAAAGTACTACACCCAGCAGGTAGTAATAATGATATTTTCAAATCATAAATAAGTTACAATGTTTTGAACAAATAAATGATAAAAAGAGAAACCCGGATTACTGTCATTGCCCTGAATTGTAAAAGGCCATGGAGCGCTAATCGACTGGAAAATATCTTATTTAAACGGATAAATATTTTAACAAATTGGGCTAATTGCTTGAAGATCTCTTCTAAAAATAAACTGCCTTTAAAGCAGGGCAGTTGAAGATTGGCTTGCATAATTTAACAACTCAATAAAGTTTCCATTTGCGAATTCAAAGCATGATCGACAATGAATTATTATTAAATAGATCAGAATTTCCATCCAAATTTCCATACCTGGTATGAAAATTAAGAGTTTAACAGGGAAATGAACTTCCATAAAGTTCATTAAAATATAATACGTAATTAAATTTTAACCTTTAGGTATTCGATATTTAAATCTATGCAATGCGAAGGATAATGATGTTTAGTTTCACAGTGGATCTTTATAGCAGGAGGAAAACAGCTGAGTGAAAAAACTGATTGAATGTTTTTTAGTAAGTATGGGTATTTCTGTAGTTTTTTTATGAATTCTAGATAATAATTAATCTCATCACATCATATTATTCTGTTGTATGTATGTCGTTACATACATGTATTGTTTATTTTAATAGATTCGATATTATTGTTTTATATAATTCATATAGTATTCATACATTATCAAGCGAAACGTTGTTGAGTGATGATCGATAAAGTTAATGTAAACCATGACCAAGAAGTGCACGTACTCCACACATTCGATTACGATTATTAAATAGTGTGGAAAGTACACTCACACATTCAAGCAGCAAACATAATAAATAATAAAGTGGTTGGGCCAATTATAGTCACTTGCATCCCTACATTTCTCTACTACCTCAAAATCTCCAGTTATTGTCGCAAATCCATGCGAACAGCAGTTACGGGTCGCGGTCGACCGTGATTGAATAATAGGCAGTTTCAACGAGTAATTCAATGCGCATACAGACTGATTCAAAGAGCCATGTTCAGACTTCGAGCGTGTACAGTAAAAACCATATTTCTGTTCCACCTGTGTCTGTGTTACATGCATGGCCCCCACAAGGTTAAGGGCTGACAGGGCTCTAGCCTGGGGGCTCGGCGTGGCGAGTCGTACAAATAAGTGAGATAAACACACACACACAGACGACAAATTTTACTCTTATAGTAAAAAAAGTCGCCTGCGGTGCTATTTTCTTTCCATAATGGTTATATTTTAGAATATGTAATTGTGTGATGTAATTTTTAATTATGTCATTACTTGATAACTCCATAATTCAAGTGGATGTAAGTATTAAAAATACACTAAACACCCTTAATTTTACCGTGAACGACATTTGGAAAACGCTACTATAGAGCATCACATTGCCTTTAACTTTTGCGATAGGTAGGGGCGCCCGACAAAAATCCTAGCCTTGGGGCCCGCTTCAGGATGTGGGGGCCATGGTTACATGCCTTGGGCCTCATTTATAATATCATTTATCAAAAGTGTACCGTGCGAGTGCCTACTAGGACGTGAGGGTATGCACCAGGGACCAGCTTCAGCCAAACAGGTGACTATCAATAAGGTCAGTGCCTGGAATAACTGTAGCTGTTTCAGATAATAAATGGTAGGTATTTTTTGTACAATCCGCCGGGAGCCAATATATTATCATGTCTGCAACCCAATACTAATTCGCGACCCCCAAATGGGAAACGCTGGTATTAAAGAATAAACTAGCTTTTCCGATATAGTTTTAAAGACAAATTATCACCGGCGCGGGTGTTAAAGTTAGCTTTAATAATCACCAACGCAGTTATTCCCTGAAGCGCCATAGCGAATGCAAACTGTCATACACGTATGCCAAAGTTGCAAAACAAACCTTGGAACTGAGAAGTTTATAAGTAGGTATAGGTGGTACATACCTACTAACGCGGAGCAAGGATTTTCAACAATTTTGTTTTATTTTCCCTGCTTGTTTATTTGCTCATTTTTTTATTCACGCCCTGAGACAGAAAGGATAATGAATTGCCTCGTTTATAATCCGAAGTTATTCCTGCAATATATCCACCGGTTTTATTCAGTGAATTTTTTTGACAAATGGTTCTTATGATGTCGTCGAAATATTTTCTGGAATTATTATTGCCGGAATGGCATATTTTCTCAGTATTTTATTATTATAGTTGTAGATTGTAGATACGCATATCAGTAAATACTATTTAATGGGGGGAAAAAACAATATAATATCGATTTTCTTCAAAAATTAATTGGACCTAGGTTCACATTAAATATCGTCACCTCAATACTACAACTAGATAACTTGATTTTCACTGTTTTTGAGATAGCTACCAATTGAATATGATTCTACATTTTCTTATCTACAAAATAGTTAAGTCACAAATTAATGGGAACTGTATTAATTTTGTATTGTTAGTTATTTAATATAAAGATTAGATAACTAACCATAAATGCATTATATTAATACTATCAACCGAAGGTACTTGATGGAATTTGAATTTAAATTCTAATGGATTCAAGCTCTGTACTATTCCATTTAAGTGGTTTTTTGCGACTCGGGTTTCGCCTTTCTGCATCTTCAGGCGTCGTGTAAACTCACCAAAGGTAAACATACACTGACAACGAACACTCTTAACTTTGCCTTATAGGTATAGTAAATCGATACAATAAAGTAGGTTAAATCTCCATTACCTACCTATCTAGTCAGAGGTCACAAAAAAACAATAAACAAATTATGAATAGTTCAAGTGTCATTAAAAAATCTAATTAGTAAAAACCCTATCTTATTAATAACAATACACTCGATAGCATATAATTATATTCTTCAATAATAGTCTTACATGGTACTTGGTAAGATGCCGAAAGGCGAAATCCAGGTCGCAAGACACGACTTAAATGGAATAGTACCGAGCTTGAATCCATTAGAATATAAATGCATTAAATAATTAAAATAATAGATATATCTACAATATTTTTTCATACAATTGAACATTATTTAATTGTTCCCAATTATTTATTTTCAATAATAATTATATCATAGATTTATGTTAATTAAGTAAAGTTTAATTTTAATTTTCCCACTGACCAAATTGTATTATTGAATAATTTTAATATCGACGCAGTGTTGCAATAAGGAATAAGATATCTATAAAAATTATAATATTTATATATATATATATATATATAATAGAAAACAAACAAGGTATGTACTTAATAATATTGTATATTTTACGTTACGTGAAATTATATTATTCTTTATACGATGACATAAATTTAAGTTGCTCCAAAGTGTAAATGTATAGTACCTACAATAATACAATTATTAACTATATTACACTTTTATTGGCAATATCATACATGATAGGGTAAGAAGTGCACACTGGAAACAAGTGACGACCAAGTCAAGTAAATTTACTTCTAAATTAAAAAAAAATATATTTGCATTCGTCAATATTATAAATATTTGATATTATAAAGTTAGTGCTCTTATATGTATAAGGGACAGGATCACGTGATAATCGAACAACTACTTTAGATGTCAATTTACCCAATTGGCTCAAATAGTCAAGAAAGCATACGTTAAGATACTTGCTTAGTTCGAACAATAAAATGATCGAGATCATAAAATTATTTATACGCAGTTGAGTTAATACGATTGATGGGTCTTTAGCTATTTTACGAGCAGAGATGCATAATTTTTATTTGACGTTTAATCAAATATTTATGAGTGTTAGTGAACATACGATAATTGTAATGCAAATGAAAAATAATAAATCTATTGATATCAATGACGAAACTAGTTAGTTTTTTTTTATATACGGACGTTTTAAATCACCGCGATATCTTAATGTACCTACTATGACATTATTAAGTATAGATGTCACTATAAAACAGCTTATTTCTAGTGATAGTATGTAACTATCGGCCGATAATTGAATTAAAATTTTATATGAAAATTCATGAACGGTCAATAATCATCATCAGATCATCGGTCAAAAAACACATTTTGGTTAGGTATGTAATGTACCTAAACATAATATGACATCGGGTTACCATTGTAAGGATAACATAGGGTCAAGCGGGGGTATTTCTTATCGGAGGTGACCACGTGATCGTGGAGTTTATATTTTTTACACTGTCCGAATGGCGCCATATTTTTGAATTAAAAGCTTGACCTGTTTGATTCTAATGAATATTTCGACCAAAATAATTCATCGGCTGTATCAATTTGTTTAGACACTCATGTCAGTCACATCTCTTTGTCACTTTTACCAAAATTTCGCAGAACTCCGAAATCTGTTAAAACAGTCAGGGAATCTTCAAGGTTCCAAACAGATCGGTCAGTCTACGGCAGTGATGCACAACATATTTAAAAGAAGGGCTAAGTTATCCAATTTTTTGACAGGACGCATTGAGTAAGTGTTGAAAAATAATGATATAGACGAGACATAAATTTTATTATTTTTAATTTAATAGTTACATATTTGATGGTGAAGTACTTGTTATTTTGGACCACGACAAATGCTATTTTGGGCCGCAAGCGGCCCACGGGCCACGGTTTGAGTATCACTGGTTTACGGCATCTACGCCCTACGTCCGGGAACAGAATTCAGAACGCTGTTAAAATGGCTATTTGGCTGAAATGGACACTGTGGATGTGCCAAATCTCAAAACACTGGCTGGAACATACATAAGTATATTAAATCAGTAAAAGTCACATGTTTGTTTTTCAATGCTGGTACGAATAGGACACATACAAACTTTTGACTGCCTACTATTTGTGATGGTGTCTAATGGTCGCTGTATGCAGACAGCCTTACAGCTTGTATGGGCACACTATAAGATAGGTACTGATTATTTATGTATGATAAATATTTTGGCGATTTAAACCTGGTTAACCTTTGTATTATTATGAATATATAATAGTATGTAATAAGCTATGCAAATTCTATTAGCGTAAGTACTAGGAAGATGTTGGTCAAATAGAATAGAAAATCAAAGTCCCACAATAATGGACCGCGGTCCCCTAACAATAAAGAGGGTTCCATCTCAAGATCCGTACACGCAGTAACATCCAATTAATATAATGGTCTAATAATTGGACAGAAACCCCAGAGGGATAATAATAATATCCATGCGAAACCCCGCGCCTAATATTTCCGAGTCGCGCCTGTTGGGAAACATGGCGTTTGGGCTGAGATACATGGATGCATTACACCAAAAGATTCAAAAATGCAATACGAAAATCGCGTGCTTTTTTTAATGTGTCCTAAATTAATAACAGGTGTTACTACTAATACTTTCAGCAAATTACTATGGCGATGTCCTGGCTGAGAAATATTCGAGACTGTACGAGAAATCGATTCACGTATGCCGTCTTCCCTAAAGTAATGCCAACATCAGGGTGGCGTGATTTATGTCACGCAGAGGCAGTGGTTAGCGAATTCGAGTTGTTTTGGTTCAAATCGCGCAGATGGGTGGAATGGAGAATACATGTGTCACTTTTCAATGCATATCTATTTTGATTAACCACACAGATCCTCATAGATTTCATTATATCAACGTCTACGTCAATCGACATGTTTAATACCTCAGTTTGTTAACTTAAACTTGTTGAAGAAAATGGTGTTGCCTTCGCCAATACCATTTTCCTCGGCTTGTAGGATCAAATCGACATTGCAGCTTACTGGGCAAACCTTGCATGAAAATAGGTGATCCATGCTTTGCATTTCGCAGGTTTGGTCATCGGAGAACCCCCACTTCACCACGTTGTTTCGGATGCGCCCTACCATAGTTATCAGTCTGTTCAGGGCTTTCCATGTACGGTATCCGAGACTTGCTCTCTGGGTGGGAGATGCTCTGCTGGCTTTACCCAATCTTCGAGACCCTCAGATGCTATGTTCGCCTCCCATGTGTATTTGTGGATATTTAACTACATAATATTAGGTTTATAAATTTATTGCGTTAACTACTCAACTTAACCATTATTTATTTGGGTATAATAATAATTGTAAATATTTATACCTACGTGCCATTGTTTAAGAGTGTACATCAGTGAAACGGCAAGTAATTTTCAACTATAGGTGCGACGAAATGTTTTACTCGCTGGCAATCGGAGAGCGAGAGTCGAGCTGTGACCACGTAAATTTGTTTCGTGATGGCGACGTGGGTATTAATTCTTAAATCGTGTAAAGATGACTAAAAAAGTTACCCATTTACTTGAAAAAGAAAACATGTCAATGAATATATTATTATTGTTACTAATAGAACAATAAACAGAACATTAAATGGACGCATGTTGAATTTTTATGACAAATTATGTTTTGTTCTGCAGGCGTCGTTTACACACGCGTAGTCACGATCGTTTTAGACCGTGCCCCAGCCGAAGTATAGCCTTAAACAACGTTTTAGCCTTTCTCATTACTGTTTCACATCGGGTTTAAAAGTTTCGACATATTGAAATAATAGTTTTTCTCTTGCGGCATCTATTAAGAAAAAAGTGATAATAAAATATATAATATACTTAACTACCTACTTACCGACTCGATTGTCGAGATTGTTGATATGAGTCGAGTCTTTCGGTGTAATACTAGGCATATATGGCGTTTGTGTTTAGTTATCCGAACGCCTGGGTTTATAACGTTCGTCAGAATTTATGTATCCGGCAGGAAGACAAGTGTAAAACGCGTTAATTAAATAACGCGTGTATTTTCGGTGAAAATTAACTGCAACGCCCGAAATTGCTCAAAATTACGAGTGTCTGTCTGTCTGCCCGTATGATGTATCCCTTGTTACATTTACCGTGAATCCGGTTGTGAGTATTTCGCGCTCGGCTTACCTGAAAACAAAACAGAAAATGTAATTAGTAAAAATATTGCATTCTTTAGCACAGTGTCTGCTAAACTGTGTGCTTTGAGAGGTTTCGGGTGTACCACGAAAGTGGTCTATGAATCATAAGTTAAAACTGTGGGAAAAGAAAACTTAAAAACTAACGGCTTGATTGTTTCACATGTGTTATCAGAAACGCATCAGGGAGTAGAAAACTTCTTCAAGTCTTAAATATTTTCCACCAGCTATTTATCAAATGTATTAACGTGTGTTTCGTCACCAGGGATCACAGAAATAAAAGGAACTGAAATACATAACGGATACGGAGTAACAGGCAACCTAACTCGAGTGTGGAAGAAAATGGGATAAACTTAAACATGTGTCGAGAATACGCGTGTCCTTCATTCTGACAACTGCTCACGGTTTATTCACTGACGCTCATTCAATATTGGTGTATACGAAGGTTGCAACATACACTATTGCACGTCCATAATGTGTGGTTCATTTTCGTAGTACACTCACACATTCAAAACCCCACGTCAAAATGTAGTGTTATATAATGTTTGAGGCTCACGGTTGTTTTTTATCGTAGTAGATTTTTGGGTTTCCACCGTGTGTCCTTCTTCCTTCTTTACTCGAGGTTTCAGGCTCGTTGACGTTTGACGCATAACGTTTTTAACCGTAATCCATCATCCCTATTAATATTTTCATGGTTTCTATTGATTTCTATGGAATGGCCTCTGCAACGAGCCCGAAACGTCGAGTAAAGAAGGAAGAAGGACACACGGTGGAAACCCAAAAATCTACTACGATAAAATGTAGTGTATTGGGGTATAGCCTATCGGAATTATATTTATTAATCTGTTCTGTGGTCGTCTGTGGTCGTCACTCATTTCGAAAGTTACGAAAGTACACACCAGACATTAACAGTGGACGAAAATTTAAGACTGGAAAAACGATCCTGTGCTCTGTATTTTTGATATCGGTTTGGAGTCAATATCCTCGGTTAGCTAAAGATTAAATCTCTGTCGCCGTTTGGTTCGTCATATCTTTGCGAATTAAGTTTCTCAGCGCCCATGAAATATAGAAAAAAACAGGAAAGATCACAGATGGTCACGTGTTTTTTTTTTATCTAAGATCCATAAGTATTTTTAAAAATCAATTACATCATTATGACTAATAAAATTATAATATCAACATACGCGATATTAAGTTACCTATGCTAAGATTTGTATTTAGTATGCCGCGAAACAAATTACCATTGCCCGATGTGCCGACAGGTAAAAAAGTTTGCCAGACACTGCTTTAGCACATTGATACTTAATGAGGTTTGGAAATGATTGGTTTGAATTATTCATTTATTTTAAAATAACATCGACATTACAAATCAGTAATTCCAAAGGGTCCACAATATTAAATTTTAATTTTAATAAAACAATGCATTCAGAGACTTTACAGTGATTCCCAGAAGTTAAAGGAATTTGAACGTAGAAACTTGCGAAAAACATTTGCCCCCTCTGGGAGAATGACATCTGGCCTCGTCGCTACTATAATGGCTCTATATAAGCTCTTTGATGGACCTGATTGTGTCAAATTTATCAAAACCAGGGAACACAGAATTAATGGAAACTGAAATACCTAACGCGTGTGGAGTAACAGGCAACCGATCTTGAGTGCGGAAGATTATGGGATAAACTTGTCCTTCGTTCTGACAACTGCTCTCAGTTTATACACTGGCACTCATTCGATATTGGTGTATTTGAAGGTTGTAACACGCACGTCTATAATGTGTGTTTCATTTTCGTATTACACTCACACTTCAAAACCCTGCTTCGAAATATAGTGTATTGGGGTATATATATAGCCTATCTGAATTATATTTATTGATCTGTTCTGTGATCAAAACCCAACGCATGTGGTGGGGCGGCCACGTGACACGTATAAAGGATCAAGGACTGATGAAGCGCATTTAATATAGCTAGGTACCAGAAGAGTGCGGGAATTCCACGACTTCTATAGCTTGATGACCTACATACAGATTTCCGCTGTGGGTAAGAAACCAGAAAATAACAGATTGGTCTGCTTGAGAGACTTGAGCACCCTGGGCAGCACCAGAAAAAGCAAGAATATATATCCTACAGAGTGAGTTAATCGGTCAGTATTTAAAAAAAATATCCATCATAAATCAAGCCACGTAAGTGGAATATATCGATATCCGAAGTAATTCGGTAGATCACGGTTATTGCCCTTCCAAATGGCATCACCAATTATTATAGTAGGTTACAAGTGTTAAGCTTAAGGTTAAAAGTGGCCTATATTACATTTATTTATTTATAACATGCATGTCCAATCATTTGACATCGCCGAGCCTCATCGAGTGAAAAGAATTCCCTTCGGATTTCCCTGTTTTAGCTCTTCCTGCCAAATAAAATCCGTATAGAATTCAAATAGAGGATTTTTTACTCCCGTGTGCCTATTTAGACGAATTCGTAAAGGGCGCTATATACCTACATAATCAGATTGTGGACGTGCGCTCAACGTGGACATCAAACGACTTTGTACTGACCGCAATCTGACTACAAAATGAATGCACATTGCAATCATTTGGGGGCCTATAACGATTGATAATTTTACAAGAATAATGCATCATATTATTATGATTGAATACTAGGTTAGTATATAAATTAATTATTGTAATGTATAAATACAATACCTTACATAATTATGATTGTGATGTTAAATAAATGAGATACAATTATTATAAAATCATCAGCATTCATCAAATAGAAAGAAAAAATATATTATATAATGATGAAAATATTTACTTGTCATTTTTACTATTTAATCGTGATTATTTCCGGAAAACAACAATCGCATTGTATTCAACAAAAACAGCTATATACTATATTATATTGTCTAGTCAATTTCCAATATAGCTATTTATTATTCACAGTGAATCGCACTTTCCTAACCGAATTTTGCGTAGAAATATTTATCTTTAGGAATTGTTTGATTGGTTACTGTCAATGTGATCAATCTCAATCAATTCCTGATTAACTAACGGATCGCATTTCTTGGCTGGTCCTTAAGTATCGGAAAATTCGGAAAGGGAGAACTTCATGTGTATAAAATAAATTATACTAATTAACGTGATTGCTTCTACATTTAATTTATCAATATAATTAGGCACATAAAAAAATAATTAATACTGACAGCTTCCGCAATAGCTACATAATTTATCGTTTCCTAAACTATAATTCATTAATAAAACTTTCGTCACAAGTTTTATTTTTTCGGAAAATTCAGATGATGATAATTTAAGAGGATACTTCAGTGAAACGGCAAATAATTTTCAACTATAGGTGCGACGAAGTTTTGGACTCGCTGCCAATCGGAGAGCAATAGTCGAGTTGTGAACACGTAAATTTATTTTGTGTCGGAGAAATTAATTCTTAAATCGTGTAAAGATGACTAAAAAACGTTACCCATTTACTTGAAAAAGAAAACATGTCAATGAATATATTATTATTATTACTAATAGAACAATAAACATAACATTAAATGGACGCATGTTGAATTTTTATGTTAAATTATGTTTTGTTCTGTTCGCGTCGTTTGCACAATCTTCGCGTCGCGTAGTCACGATCGTTTTAGACAGTGCGCCAGCTGAAGTATAGCCTTAATGTATTCGAATAGTTACTCTTTTTTAATATGACCTCATTTTAACAAAAAAGATAACACCTACAGCGCTTTTAGCTTTTTGTTATATTCGTAAAATTAAGTTTTGAAATTTTTTATCGCCATTTCGGCAATTTCTTTTTCAACCATACACCACGATCTGATTTAAAGATCTCCGTCGCTCACCAATATTCTCGATTCCTCGTCTTCGAGAATCGGACCAGCTCGATCAAATCCAAGTTATGTATGATATTAAACGGCAGAGAACACGTCAAAGAAGAAGCATCTAGCCAGATTGAGACTATCCAGCGGCGCCTATTATAGTTGGTACATTTTCGAACCGGGCGTAAAGATGTATTGTCAATAGAAAGAGATGAGAGTCAAATTTAATGAGGTTGTCAGCAACTTGTTACCAATGTGGACACGGCATAATGTTTGTACGAACATAGAAAAAAGTTGCCAACTTAATAAAATCTTAATAAGTAGGTAATCTCATTTTTTTATGATATATTTTCATATATTTTATGATGTTGCTAATTCGAGTAATCAGGCCACTGCTTAATGTTTAAGTTTGCTTATGTCGTACCTCGTACCTATACCTAAACCAATTTTACTCTATACCATACCACAATTATTATTTTATAATCTCTTCTTCTTGGTCGTGCACTCATGGCTGAGGATCGTGACCACATTTAAATTTCGCAATCCTTTGAGCAACCAAGACTTTCCATCCTTCTCGATCTTACGCTTCTCTCAGTGCAGAATGGATGGTGCGACCAGTCAGCTCTTTCACTTGGTCGCTCCATCGCGCAGACGCTCTTTCTCTGCTTCGCCTTCCTTGGAGGCTACCCAAAACTACCAGTCTCTCCAGGTTGTCCGGTCCGCGCCTGACAATATGTCCAAAAAACTGTAGAATTCTTCTCAGACATATCGTCGAGAGTCGTTCCTTTATCTTCAGTCTCTGGATGATTGACTGGTTCGTCCTGTGCTCCATTCAAGAAATGCGAAGCATTCGGCGCCAACACCACATCTCAAAGGCATCAATTGCCTTCAGGGTCCACGACTCAACTCCGTATAGGAATATCGAGAACACTAATGTTTGCACAAGCATCATTTTTGTGGCAATCGAAATTCCCCGATCCTTCCATATAGTGGTAAGGCGTGTCATCACATTTTTTGCAATCTGTGTGCGCCTTCTTATTTCCGCTTCGCATCTGCCCTTTCCACTGATGGTCGATCCCATTATAAATATATTAATACGATAAACACAGTATTATGTATAAAATTATATATATCGTAAGGGTAAGTTATCAAATTTTGGGAATCGTCGATTATAATCGAATATTTCGAAACATGTGTATGCAAAAGTTTTATGATGGTTAAAGATAGATTGGATAATTCTGTGATACGATGCGAACAAACTCTATAGTTGTTTTTGATTCAATTAACTGACAATATTCTCAATATTGAAGTCGAGATTTAATCGAAGCAGCTTACCAACTACGCACAACACAACCGAAACAAGGAGCTTGTCGCTTAAATCAAGTGGATATTAATAGTAGATAAACGACCACGTTACGCCCATGTTACTTAATCAAATTATTTAGCCTAGACTAGACTGTTGTTACTTATTAGGTAGGTATATTACAGCGTCGAATTGTTGATTATTTACGTGATAAATAAATTATTTAATTACGAGTGTTTTACATTATATGTATACCAGTGGCGAAGGGTGGTAGGCTGTTAAGGTGATACATCAGTGGAACGGGACGAAATTTTGGACTCGCTGCCATTCGGAGAGAGAACGTCGAGCTGGAAACACGTCAATTTGTTTCGTGATGGCGACGGGCGTATTAATTCTTAAATCGTGTAAAGATGACTAAAAACGTTACCCATTTTCTTTGAAAAGAAAACATGTCAATGAATATATTATTATTGTTACAAATAGAACAATATAGTGCCCACCACCACCCGTCATATATGCACAGCCGTGGATATGCACGGCCGCTTTCTATGACGCTTTAAACGTGTCTGAAAGAAGAGATTTTAAGTGCTCATTCCGTCCCGAGACGGAGCCGCACGGGACTGGTGCTACAACCATGCACCGTAGTGCTTAAAGAAGAAAGTTAAAAAAGATTTTTTTTTGTTTTAAACAGAACATTAAATGGACGCATGTTGGATTTATATGACAAATTATATTTCGGTCGGCATGCGTCATTTGCAGCCGCGACCTGCAATCCGCGCATCGCCTAGCCACGATATTTTTAGACCATGCCTCAACTGAGGTATAGCCTTAAGATCTGACATAAATAGTCCACAATAAACTTTGTCAGTCATACGTTTGTATCGAATACGTTTGACGATGACTACACTTAACAGATAGTGTTGGTTAGTTTTAAAATTCAATTAAACCTTGATTTGCCAAACCATAATAGTTTAGTAAGTTATCCTATGGGCGATCCGACAAAAATATTGCACACTTTTTCATTTATACTTATTTGTTTTCGTTCAATTAACAATACATATTGCAGAATTTAATATTTACCTAATAGTTAAAATATATAACCGGACTTGTTGAATACGACAGTTTAAATGTAACCCATGTCAGTCGTATCAAATGATGACAGTGTTGTATGTCTCGAATATTATGCAGCAGTGGCGAAGGGTGGAGGTAGGCGGTTAAGATCAGCGATAAATAGTGCACAATAAACTTTGTCAGTCATACCTATTTGTTTTCATTGAAATAAGTCTACAATTTACGGGTGGTGTTTGTTAGTTTTTAAAAATTCAATTAAACACTGCGAAAACAAAGCCAAGAAAGATAATAGTCAAAAAATAGTCTATTAAATATCTAAAATTATGCCAGATTAAACCATACAAAAATTTGGCAGTTTTATAGATAGAATAATATTTGTCATCTACTATTATTTGGTTAGACAGGGCTGAATAAATTTAAAAAAAATAACCAACAGCACGACGTGTAATATGTATTCTTAATTCAACGAAAACTAATAAATATGAATGAAATTGTGTGCACAATTTTGTCGTATCGTGCAAAGAATACCAAAAACTATTATGGTCTTGTTAGGCAGGGTTTATTTTTAGGGTAGGATTTTTAAAAAACTATGTACCTAACTGTAAACCATCTGTAAATAATTGTAGTCTTCGTTCAATAAAAACAAATACGAATGAGTGACAAAGTTTAATATGCACTATTTATGTCGAATCTGAACAGCCTACCTCCACCCTTCGCCACTGTTGTATAGTGTCACCACTCATAGAGATTACTTTATTTGTCTGTATTTCATTATAAATATAATTTCAATTGCAAAGAGTCCTTTCTATATTATTCGAAAGTAATTTGTATATAAAGTGTGGTAGGTATATTGAATATACATACGCCGAACAGAGTTAATATATTTACAATTCTATAGCGCAAAGCGATAGATAAGCATGCGTTGGCAATACGACAGAGCGTTTGAGATTAAATATTTTCATAATATAATTTAAAAATAGAATATTAGCCCATTTTTCAGCGGAAAATTTAAAATATTTCATTTCAGATCAAAGTCTGCTGTTTTATCTCCGTTCCAAATTCCATTTGCTACCTATATATTGTGTTGCTTACTTAGCTAATTTTTCCTGCTGGGGATTTTTCGAGATTTTCATTGATGATTTCTAGAGAAATGACGATTCCCGATCATTCTGAAAATATATTTGAGATTGGCATATATTTTGTTTTTTACAATGGCGCAACAACTTTATTTATTTAAAATTTAAAAATATACATTTTTATAGTACCTATGAATAGTTTCAAAAATAAAACATCCATTTCGTATCTTGCCTTAAAGGCGGACGTGCTCAGCGTGGGTCAAAATGGAGCTTTTTTTTTATTTTCAAAGCATGATCCTACCTACCTAACCGATTTTTTTTAAACGGTACATGTTCAAACACGCGCGTTAACATCATTTTACTCCCTACTTCAATTATAGTTTGTCAATTTATGGCTACGGCCGTATGTTGTAGCTTAACCACTGGGGAATGCCAAAAGAAATGGCGTATTTCTACAAAACACTACCTCATTCTTAGGTCAATAATTATTATAAAGCAATCATTATTCGTAGGATCTTTATCACACTTGAATGGTCAAAAACATAGCGTATAATTAGTATCTTCAAATGTGCTAATCTTGCCGATTTTTTGAATAATAAAATGCCCAATTCTTGTCAAATTTGGGATCACAGAGATTATCAATATAATTTTTTATCGTAAATATTTCACTATAATAATGTTGACTAAACTGATGGTTTTATAAATGCGTTTAAAAATTAATAAATGTAAAAAATCTTAACACCACTACACATTTATGTACTGAAATATGACTATATGTATTCTAAAACATTAGAGCGAGAGGTTTAAAAGAATACTATTTTATTTAATAAAAATACTTTATGCAGTCATCAAATGTTTAAAATAAATATAAAGGACAATAAGGCTTCAAAATTATATAAATAGATTATCTACAACGTTTAAGGAATTTCCAGGATCATGCT
The DNA here is from genome assembly GCF_057557595.1 of Rhyacophila brunnea. Taxonomy (NCBI): domain Eukaryota; kingdom Metazoa; phylum Arthropoda; class Insecta; order Trichoptera; family Rhyacophilidae; genus Rhyacophila; species Rhyacophila brunnea. Next base: position 31,223,014 of record NW_028233350.1, read on the forward strand.
TTGAAAATAGAACAAAAGCTCCATTTTGACCTACCCTGAGCATGTCCCCCCTTAAATAACGTGTATTTAGTCATTCATATAGCGATATCAAATATTATTTTGAACAATTACATGCAAAAGTTTCATAATTATTATACAATTACTGTCCGAGTGTTCACGGTTATTTACGGTAACGAATCTTTTATTTACTGTCAGCAGTAGGCCTTGGCCACTGTTATAGTATTAACTACTCATTTACAATTTAAAACCTTACGGGTAAGTATTTAAAAAAAAAAGAATAAAAACATACTGCCTACCTATATAAATTTGATATGCCTACATGATCCAGTAATACCTACATTTTTTTCAATGTTAACACTACAACAGGCAATGTAAACAGTAGTATAGTAGTAGCAGAAAAAGACAAGATGAAAAAATCACATACATATAATATTATGTGATCTCACCGGGATCCATCCCGGAATTCCCGGAGCCTCCGCATTAGAACCCGGCTACAAGAGCTGCGTTGCAATTGATACATTCGATTGTGATACCACAGGTTATCAATGACAGAAAAACGAAAAAAAACCCCAACATACATTAAATTACGCATTAAATTGAGGTGTATGGCAGAGCGTAGATGCTATGAATTTTCTATATATTTACCTAAATCATTAAAGATTCAGTTTTACTAGATGAGAATTTGGTAGTCGTCATAAAAAAAACATGTCGCTGTATTACTTACTGATAATACCATTACTTACACTGACGTTTATTACAAAAATTAGGAATAGCTTCAAACAGAAAGCTTAAAATATAATTTATTTTATGTTTAACCAATAGAAATGTTGTTAATATAAGTTTAGCAAACCATCGGTAATACATAAATTAAACGCGGTTTATAATAACCGTAATAACTAATGCGACTAACGACTGAGAACAACATTTTGAAAGCACCAATTAAAACCGGTCACCGGTATTTCGTAAGGAGTGAATCCAAACGGGGGCGGAAGCCAAAGACAATCCGCCCTAAGCCGAGCAAAATAAACTGCAAGTAGGCGGCCGGTTACCGGCGTCTGATATTATTAGAGTGCCGCGCGAATGCAAGATATGACACGGCAAAGGAGGTCAGACACTCGACGACTTGTTTACGCTGCGGCCGCTGAACCGACGGTGACGTACCACTGCACTAGACTTTGAACCAATAGAGTGGTGCTTTCGTGAAAATAGTTGAGTTTCGCTAGAATTTCAAGTGTGAGAGAGTGAAAATTTATACTCTTAGTTAAAAATGAAGGAATTCGGTAAAATAATACATTATGAATTGTAAGCCAAACAAACACTAACTATAAAAAATAGTTTGGTACATATTACGTATATGGCCTTTTTATGGTAAAACTAAATTAAAACACAGCGAGAAATGTTATGTTTTAATATTAATTATATTATAATACACCTTACTTGGGGTCTTTGTTTTCTTGTGTTACGATCGGTAAATTTATTGTAGCGAAACATTAGAAACACGAGCCCACGGTGGAGCGACAGACAAAAAACTTGCATAATATTATAAAAATCATTGTCGCGAATCGCAATAGCTATAATAGAACAATTTGACCTTGAACATGGACATACTATGCATGCGATGTCTCCTAATTCCATTAGTAGTCTCCCTACTTCAATTACAGTTTGTCAATTTATGGCTACGGCCGTATGTTGTAGCTTAACGACTGGGGAATGACAAAAGAAATGGCGTATTTCAAAAAAACACTACCTTATTCTTAGGTCAATAATTATTATAAAGCAATCATTATTCATAAGATGTTTATCACACTTAAATGGTCAAAGACATAGCTTATAATAAGTATCTTTAGAATTATCTTTAAATGTGTTAATCTTGCCGATTTTTAGAATAATAAAATGCGTAATTCTTGTCAAATTTTATCATGATTTTACTCCCAACTTCAGTTTTAGTTTGTCAATTTATGGCTACGGCCGTATATTGTAGCTTAACCACTGGGGAATGCCAAAAGAAATGGCGTATTTCAAAAAAACACTTCCTTATTCTTAGGTCAATAATTATTATAAAGCAAACATTATTCGTAGGATGTTTATCACACTTGAATGGTTAAAGACAGCTTATAATTAGTATCTTTGGAATTATCTTCAAATGTGTTAATCTTGCACGTTTTTAGAATAATAAAATGCGTAATTCTTGTCAAATTTGGGATCACAGAAATTATCAATATAATTTTTTATCGTAAATATTTCACTATAATAATGTCGATATGAATTATACTGATGGTTTTATAAATGCGTTTATAAATTAATAAATATAAAAAATCTTAACACCACTGCACAGTTATGTACCGAAATATGACTATATTCTAAAACATTAGAGCGAGAGGTTTAAAAGAATACTATTTTATGTAACAAAAATACTTTATGCAGTCATCAAATGTTAAAAATAAATATAAAGAATAATAAGAAGGCTTCAAAATTATATAAATAGATTATCTATAAAGTTTAAGGAGTGTCCAGGATCATGGTTTTAAAATACAATAAAAACTCAATTTTGACCTACGACGAGCATGTGGGCCGTTAGAAGAACAAATACCCCTAAATTGAAGTTTCATTTTCATATGGTAGGAGAGCAACTTTTGTCATCTATCATGCCATTTTTAATCAGTGAATGATTGAAAATAACAAATTGGTAAACATATCTAAAATGTTTAGATACTTATATAACTGTGTGCACATTTAGTGACAATAATGACTGAGGGATGTTAAAGAATGAACACCCAACACCATTTAAATACAGAGACAATATAATTAATATTTTAATGAAATTATTTAAATAAAAATTTTGGAATCCTATCGTACCGTTCAAGACAATCGCGATAAACCTCCTAATAAGCATAAATACTTATACCTATAATAAAAATTATTATGCGAAATGTTATTCGGATACCTGCGTCAAATAGTACGCCAAAACGCCACTGTTTCGCATTCAAATAGATATGATGAATAAATTCATGAAAATAAGCAAGCTGCCATTATATAAATCAATACAAATGCCATATTGCAGAAGTTTACTTCTAGTACGTCCACAGAAGGTTAATTACCTCGCCGACCTCAGGAAACGAGATAAAAATGTATACAATGAAGTGGGTATAATTGATTTACTGCATGTTTATACTAACATACCTATATCATTTCTAATACCAAGCCTGGAGTCAGGCTCCTAGTAGATAATCATGGTAATTGATTTGTTTTAAATGTTGTTTTACTACCTACTGCATAATATTCGAGACATGCGACAATGTCATAATTTGATACGACCGACATAGGTTACATTTAAACTGTCGTCTTCAACAAATACGGTTTTATATTTTAACTATTAGGTAAGAAAAACAAAACAAAACAAAACAATCTAGAACTAATGTCGAAAATGCAGTGTGGTACAACATAACGAATATTAGATAGATACTATCAATAGATGTCACCAACAACTAGAAAGGTTGTGAGCAAGAATTCTCAAGAAATAAATTTCCGAAAAAATCAATACGACAAACATGGGTCACTCCCAACCAATCCGCCCCGCACCACACTCGGTGTAAATCGAGCGTATTACGAAGCCCAACGTTTGGCTGTGAAGCATCAGCAGTTGTACATGAATTAGATACTATCAATAAATGTCACCAACAACTAGAAAGGTTGTGAGCAAGAATTCTCTACTTGAGAATTCTCAAGAAATGAATTTCCGAAAAAATCAATACGACAAACATGGGTCACTCGAAACCAAGCCACCCCGCACCACACTCGGTGATAATCGAGCGTATTACGAGGCCCAACGTTTGGATGTGAGGCATCAGCAGTTGTATATGACGGAGAATGTTTAAAATCTCGAGAATTCGAGAAATTATTACTATGAAAAATTAATAAATAAAATAACAGGAATTTTGAAACTGAAAATAGGAACCAACTTTAATCTGAAATTGAAACTTTTAAATTCCCCGAGGAAAAAAAACACTTGAACGGAATATGTTAATCGCCGATAAAAAAAATATTTTTTCCAAGAAAAGCTAATTCGGAGGTTAAAAATCTTGAAAATCAAGAAAAACTAAAAAAACAATGTCTCGGAATGGTCCCGCCTGTGTGCGCGGAAGAGAGTTTGATTTATAACCATGTCGCAAGACGATTTTGTATGTGCGAAAGGGGTAAGTGACAGTTAAAAACGAGAAGACGAGAAGACTGGAAGTAGCTATCACGAGGCGTTCATCCAACAGTGGACTAACCCCGGCGGATAATGAGTGACATGGGTAAAACATTATTGTTTCATTACAGCAGGAGTGCCACAGTTTTCTCAAAAGCAGATAACGAAATAATTAGCCTACGAAAGATTTGCATACCAATATTATGCCATTATTTAAGTATAAAATATTCCGAAAGCATTGTTCCGAATCCTAGCGTATATATTTTTTTATCACGAATATTATACATTATTTTATTACACACGCAATATTTTTAATCGCCTAACGGGTTATTAATTTTGTAATTTATTGTATAAACAGTGATATAATAATAAATTAATTAATCAGTAACCTATTTTAATACATATCGTAATTAATAAAAACAATTATTTTATTCAAATTAAAATAATAACTACATACAATTATTATTTGAAACAAATTAAACCACTTTAATTGCCTAAGTTATTTTCGTGATTTAAAGGTCTATGTTAATTTCTGCTGATAATATTTTCACGAAACCTTATAGGTATAATAATCTAGAATCTAGATAGAGTCGCTGGTATGTTGTAATTTACAGCATTTTTAAAAACTGAAATATATGTAAATATTTACCATTTTTTTCAGTATATAGTATATACCAGGGATGGCGAACCTTTTTAGGTACGCGTGTCAAAATTTCCCAATTAATATTTAAGTTTTATAAAAAAATAGTTTAATGTTAGTTTAAAAATAATTACATTTGAGTTACTGCTATTCTATATTTCACCGTATTTCTAGCCGAAGGCATACATTTTATTCATTAAATATTTTTTTCCTTGTTTTCAAATTACTCAAAGTGAGCATTTAAACCACTCTTCTTTATATTATATTCTCCGTCACTGAGCGGTTTTCCATTTTTAGAGATTATGTTTGAGGTAAAATAACAAGCAGTTATTTATATTTGAATGACTGCCGATAATTAATTTCATAAGGTTTGTTGATTGTATATTTTTATGTTTAATTCCCCGATCCTAAGGACCGACCTATGCAATTTGTATGATTACATTAAACGTAATGATTTGCCTGTAATTTTTTACACAATGCGATTTGTCATTATTTATGCACGAATTTCATCGTTCCCGTTTGCGCATCGATCGGTACCTAAACATTTTATGAAAAACCGAAGAAAATACGCATGGCTATGTCGTCATTATTTTTTATTATTATAAGTAAATATTACTTAAGTACTCATATATTTATTTGTAAAACTTTTTTATAAAAAAGATATTTTTTAGATATATATAAAATAGTAATATTTATTTCCTCTTCAAAATAAACATTCGCGCGTGCCATGCAAAATCATCTCGCGTACCACTGGTGGCACGCGTGCCATAGGTTCGCCATCCTTGGTATATACATATGTATTTATGTAGGTATGACTGAAAAATATTTTTTTTTTCAACATTTATTATGAAGGTCAATTCCTTCCTTTCCTACGTGTCAGTCCGAGTTTAGATTTCTCATTTTCTTAGCGAACTAGAGAACTAAAATTTATCATAAAGATAGATCGTATAATGCATCCACCCAGAAAAATGCGGAAACAAAAGAAAATAAAATGGGAGGTGTGACGTATGATTTTTGTCACGGTTCTCAACGACTTGGAAAATCTCATATTTTTATCACACACACACACTCAGTCATGCCAACCCATACTATAATAATTATAGTAGTATACTATAATTTTACGCCATATAAGGTAGGTATATTAAAAATACTATAATTATGAAGAATTCAATACGAAAAAAAAATCTTGTAGGTAGGTACTATAACATTTTTCATATATGTAGCGGTCAACTACCTCGGAGGTTATTTGCATTATTTCGACAACGCAAGAATTGACAAGTCATTTAACTATCGCATAATCGTCCCATCTTTAGTCAGCATATTCTACACGCATGACATTCTTCGACTGCCTCGGGCTTGGTCATCAAAACACTCGAAGTTGCAATAATGAATCGGCCAGCAGATTTCCCAATTCAACAATGACTCTCGCAATTTACCGAATATTCATGTATACAAATAGCGAGTCATAGTTGATGGGTTAGTCTAAGTATCAATTGTAAGCTCAATCCGATCAGTAATCTTCGTGTCAGTCAGATCTCAGACTTCGTATCGCTCCGCACAGCATGTCTTCCACCGAGCCTCGGACCAGCGCACTCTATTGTCACATCTCGTTCTGAAGCATCCTCTCACCGTACCTGGGACTACATCATGACTTTCACCAAGCCTCGGACAAGTAACATAACTCTTGTACCGACTGTATACCGTTCTACCGGCAATAAACTCTCTCTTCTCCATTCAACAGAGCAACCATTTCGACTTTCATCTCTACACTTGTCACCTCATACAGCGGTCTCGTCCCTCTACATCGAGATCCCTAAATATATATGTACCTACTATAATAAACACGTAAAAATATGTAAAACATAATACTTAACTTACACGTATTAAAATCATATAACATCTTATAATATAAAAGAGAAAGCTTATTCATACGATTGAATTGCAATATTGGTAAGGTGTTTTACGACTCCTTCGATTAAAATAGTGTTGGTACTAATTTTCATTTTGTTGTCATATTATTGGTTGAATTAACTGTTGATTCTTGGTGGAAAGACATAACGTTAATGAATATAAAACATTCCACATAACAAATTTAATAAACATCGGAACCGGTTTTTTGTGCTCCATGATTATTAATATTTAAACATTATCTCACATTACCTAACCTAACCTAAAGCAACAAAACTACGATACATAGGGACGGCTTCATTATATTATTATAATAAATGATATTTAAATAATTTACGTCACTGTCATACCTATCCGTTCATCGCTTCGGCTGAATAGTGAATGTTAGGCCACGCGTACACACAATCACTAACCACTACATGTGATGCTGTGGTTTGTATTTATCATACTATTTGTATGGTACGTTCACACACACAGCATCGTTGCGTTAAGCACATGCTACTTGCTAGTATAGTCGGCAAATTCGTGGTTCCCACAGCCTATCCCCGCACACACAAATGCTCACAGCTGTGACGCGAGCGGTGAACTCACTCAAATACGACCTGTGGCAATCGTAAGTGGTCGTATCTGTGATAAGTCGAAGTAGATACTTTTATTGTCAATATTCTTTACAGTATTCCTGATGTAAAAATGTGCACCATACAACGAAATTACTTATCGTGTATGTAAATTATTGCAGACAATATTTACTGACACACAGGGTCGTTAATATCCTTCCGCCATCTTGGATATATAATTTACACATGCATGGGCGCAACTCTAAGTAGGTACTTATGAGTTTAATAAGTAAATAATTACACGAAAGCACACAACTTGACATATTTATGGGTCTGTATATTTCAAATTTCAATATGTGCCCCACCTTATTTGTCCTGTTTTATTAATTAATAGATCTAATCAGTGGGTGTAAAATTTACACACCAAAATGTAATGAAACGCACACATTGTAAAGCACGCTTAATCGTGATAAGCTTATTAAAATTTTAATACTGCATAAAAAACGTTCACGAACGTTCGCTCTGTGCCACTGAATCAATTTGACATGATGTACCTACCTATTTCATTATTTTTAAATTATTTTTTTCACTCATTGTAATTCCCGATTGACAAACAGTAAAAATTTAAATTACACAAGTAATTAATGACACTTCATCATCAGCCACCTCCCACATACATTTCAATATCCCGTTTCTAACCTGTTGTAAGGGGAAAATGCGTTTACAGTGGGCATTCCTATATTTTATCCGGTGATTTCTGTGCTATCAACGTCGGTTATACGAGGGTAGCCGTTTATATTTCGGGAACAACAAACAAAAACGATTTTTTTATCAATGAAAACAGTTTTATTGTTTTTCAAAATATTCTCCACGATAATTTATACACTGTTCCATGCGTTTGAACCAATCTGAAAAGCATTTTAGCCACTTTGCAGAAGGTAACTCCAAAACATGGTTTTTGAATGCATCAACCGCCGCTTCTGGTGTAGAAAATCGTTGACCACGCAATTTATCTTTGGCTGTCGGGAATAAAAAGAAATCATTTAGTGCAAAGTCGGAGCTGTACGGCGGATGACCCATCAATTTGATGTTTTGAGTGCTCAGATAGGCGCTTGTTTGAGCCGATGTGTGAGAGTTCGCATTGTCTTAATGAAGGATGATTTGATGCCGATGGTTGCTTTTCCTTATTTCACCAAAAACTTCTGGCAAAAAATGGTTCTGTACCATTCAGAATTGACTGTTCTACGATTTTTTAAAGGCACAGTTGCGACATGGTCCGTTTTCCCGAAAAAAACAGGCGACCATTTGCTTCGAAGTGCTTGAGCGCAAGCAACTTTTGTAGGTTTAAGCTCATTTTGGAAGACCCATACCGTCGACTGCTGTTTACTTTCGGGCTCATACGTATAGATCCAAGATTTGTCACCTGTAACAATCTTATAAACGTTTTTTGAAGGACCTCGATCGTATTTTTATGAGCATTTCATTGCATTAATCGACACGCGCCTTTTTTGTGCGATTGTCAAATTATGCGGGATCGATCGCGAACATAGTTTCTTCACGTCTAAATGTTCATGCAAGATCGTATAGACGCTAGTCTTACTAATGCCCAGAGATGCCTCAATCTTACAGTATAACTTTATTAAATACCTAAATAGATGATCATACTATGACATTTCAGATTTAGTCAGTGGCGGCACGTGGATAAGTTATCTGGGGGTGCTGCGGTTGATTTAAAATAAATGTTTATTTGGATTATATTTTACTATTAACATCAAAATTAAATATAAATTATTAATTATATTAATAAGTAATTAAAATAAAGAACTTTCATACATTGCTTGCAGAAATAAATTTTAACAATGTTAATAAATCATTAAAGCTATATTTCTTTCCTCAGCTGTCGCGCGCTTGCTCACATACGAACGCAGAAACGGCGATACACTGTCGGGTCTGCAGTACCGATCAAGCTCCCAGCTGCGTACCCCGCTCCCCGCACTCCTCCTGCGCCAATTCGAGCATATTCATTTAAAAATGGTACTGCAGTACCGCGGTGTATGAAAATTATCGGATATATCGGTGCGCGGGCGAGCTTAATTCAAGCTTCAATAATATTGATATTTTCATATAATATACATATAATATAATATTCCATTTTTCTCAATTTGCTTGGGGGTGCTGCAGTTCCGCAGTGCATATGGACGAATCGCCACTGGATTTAGTCATTCCCTTTTTATTGTGTTCTAATGGTCCGCACACCAACTGGCATCTTACCTTATAACAATTTTTCAAGTTGTTATGTTGTATTTAGAATTTAGATCCTTAGTAGTTTTCAATGCGAGAGAAGAGAGCTGAGACGAGTCAGTTTCGATTTTCAAGTAATCACAAGTCCAATCACGAATTCTTCCATTACCTACCTTGGTATCCACACTCTTCGTTTCATTGCGCATCGACCAGAGTCAGACATTCTTTGGAATAGATTCTCCAGACGACCAATCATCAATTTATTGGCAGCACCTTGGTATGCCACATAATGTGGTTTAACACTACAAGTGTCTGGGGGATGTATTATGGCATAGCATATTTTTAAATATATTTATTTATATGAAGAGTGGCAGGTATGTAAGTTTTGGCGTAAATACACCTGGGAGAATTTTGTGATGACTCGATACTTCTGGGTGCGATGTTTCAAAAATGCCAAAGAAACTAACTTTTTATTATAAATCAAGACGAAACCTGGCGTCAAATACCAAACATTAGTAAAGTTATCACTAGGCTTAGGATTTTTAGGTGCTTAAAATGAATAATAGGTACCTAAAATATGTAGATGTAATTGGAAAATATGTTAATAAAAAAAACTAAAATAGGTACTAAAAATGTAAGTATTACAATAAATCATATATATTTCAACAGTTTAATTTATTATTTATTCACAAACAGAAAACGCTTTATTACAATAAATAATAAAACAATGCTTTCGAAAGTGTATCTTTGACGATTAAATTTGATCTTGGCAAATTTGTATACATGGAAAAACTTCTTTCCACTTCTACTGATGTTATTATTGCGTAGGTATGTAAATGAAACTATTTCTGAAGTAGAAAAAATTGAAACATCCGAGGCATCTGATGGATTTTCAAAAAAAGCTTTAATATTCTGGAGCGTTTGAAGTCCAGTATTTGTATTTAAAACACTACATATTTAATTATGTACTTATTTTTATTCCAATGTGTCCAGGAACATTGAAATTTTGTATTTATGTGAAAATAGTGCTTAAACGTAGAATATGTAAAAATATGTAATTATCCAAAAATAATTAAAAATAGGTGCTAACAAATTATAGGACTTACCTAAATGTTTCAAAATTGTCTGAAACAGATAGATATTTTGTTGTAGGGCCGCCGCTCAAAAAAAATATTTAAATACCTAAGAATCCTAAGCTTAGTTATTACGTATTTAAAATATAAAATTATGTATGGATACAAAATAATTTTAATTAATTATACTTATATAATTTGTTTTGAGTAAATCGAGGTTCAAGATTGTATGCGATATGTGGCGTAGACGAAAGGCGCATTCAATATTTGAAGACAGTCGACGCACTTTGTGTTCTTTGGGTTTTATGGCATGACCTTCAGAAAATAATAAAGCCCTTCAAAACCTTGCTCCATTGCAACTGGCTTTGATATTCTTATTCATTTGTTATATGGCTGATACGAACGTGACAAGGGCGGTGCGAATAATGCTAGAAATACATCACCATCACATCACGTGGCCTCACGGAAAGCTCGCGCTATGGTCAAAAAGTGTGTAATATCGTTTTATTTGGTATTTAAAATGTTATGACAGATAGAGATGCTCCCGTCTCGTTACACTTTTTGATCCGAATACGAACTGTGTCAATTAGTAAAATCTGCCAAAATGTATCTCCAACCTCACGCGTTTTTTTTTATTTTCTGAAAATTTACACATTTGAGACACGCGATATTATATGAGTGATCTTTGATTTTAGTTGTTTGGAAGGTAGTTACAAATGGCAGTTAATTGACACAATGTTGTCAGTTGTTATTATTGAATGTTCTGTTGGTTCTAGCATGTGAGTTCGAATGACGTGATGGTAATGTGTTTCTCGCTTTATTTGAACTAGCTACGTGACCCTTCTGTCGGATATTTTAGAACAAGTACACCTTGATTACTTGTCACCTTGTGTGTCACATCCCACATTATAAATAACCCAGCACTAGGAGTGTTAACACATCATCAGTAATATTAAATAAAGTATTTAAATGGCCCCCGACCAGTGGAGGCGACTGGCACAGTCGTCCATTAACCCCCCTGACCCGAAGCGACGAGAACTTTACTGTTTATTAATTTCACCCCCTTGCCCGCCTTCTTCGTCTACTTCACTGCCAACATATAAATATTGATTCTATGTGCGTATTCAACTACGTATTATAATAATTGTCATTGGTATATTACTGAAAAGGATATGACAAAATATAATAAAACCATGTAAGTTTGAAATTAATTCCCTACTGTTCAGACGTGTCCGGAAACTTGTACATATGCAATTCATACTTCACCGTGAAATTTTGTATCGGAAATATATGGCCGTATATTAAAGACCGTATAGTGCTGACATAAAATCCATGTCTAAATAAAACACGGTTCTTATTGGTTTACTTAAAGGAAGCCAGCGACAAACAAATTTTGAAAATACCCGATATATTGGTTTATTTGTTAGGTTATGTTATAATCTAATAAAATTGGAACATTATTGTCTGGAATGCTCCACGAAAAACGCGGATTTTTTAAATCTCGGTGCTGTAGAGATAACCGTATACTCACGGTGAAATGTGCTATGGTGAAATGTAATACGTACAATTTACATGTAACCCCGACTTACGCGATTTTCGTCGGACCCCATATCGCGTAACTTCGGGGTATTCACTGTATAAAATAATTCAATTAATACTTACCTAATTATGAATTTCATAACATTGATAATATATAAGGATACCTACTATACATTAATAATACAGTCCAAGTAAAAAGATAAATTGTAACAACGACTTTGCGGCCTTGGTAAGATTTCCTAATTTAAGTTTTTGCTATATAACTCTTATATTAATTTAGGTACTTAATTAATAAATGCACAATGACATACATACGTAGCTATAAATAGGCTTTAATAGTTACACAATCCACTGTCACGAGATATAAACAAAATAGAGGTAGACAGAATACGGAGTCTGTGAAACCGAAAGATTTACGGTGATTATTCGGCCGCTGATTTTAGCAGATTAATTAATATCCAGTGGACACGGTTAAAAATGTATGAAAATACATTCAAGTCAGAGACGGTGATAAAAGGTTTATTTAGTATGGCGAGACGCGATATTCAAGAATGCAGGGAAGCAAAAATTATACGTGGAATAAAGATGGGTGAATGATGAATGCACTTTTACAAAACACTTGTTAAAACTGTGTGTGTAAACTGTGTGAAGGATATTAGAGCCACTAAGTGTGAAAACTACGTGAAAAATTATTTAAAAAAAATATGTATTTATATATTTTTTTAAATTCTAGGATATTAAAATAGAATGAGTAAATAATCTTATTTCTTAAACAAATAATTTTAAGAGCAGTCGGAAATTGCAGTAACAATGTTTAAATATACCCTAAAAGCGCACTAGAATAAATCATAACCTGTGCAATTCCAAGGTTAAGTTGTTCCATTATTTTACTTTATGAATTTATATACTAATCTGCTAATAATTAATAATTATTATAATAAACATAATATAGTATATAATGAGGGTACGTTAATCTGATGATAGATTATTAATAGTAATGCAATTATTTTATCTAAAGTATTTCAATAGGTTGCCCCAGTATAGCAAACATTTTTTTATTTAATTTGAAATATATTATTTCCCTACAAATAATTTTATTAAATAGACATTTTTATTTTTACCTAATGGAGCTGTCGTATTGCTATGACATTTTTATTATTTCAGGAATAGCTTTAAAAATAATATTAACGGATTTTCTAATTATGTATTTAGAGATTTCAAATAATACCCCATATTCTATTGGCGCTACTCAGACAGAAGGTTTGTTGTAATATTTAATTTACAAAACATTTTTATATTTGTTTAGTGTTTAAGGTAATTTTTCAGTAAATTGTATTAATATGACACGTGTCATAAAGCTAGCAGTAGGTGTCTCTAATTCCTACACCTCTGCCCCTATTCCGTAACTAGAGTCTGTATTCCATAAACTGGCGTACCTACACTTCACACGGAAAGCATTGTGCTATCGCGTTCAACTGTTGCAAGTTTTCAATGGTAGGGAAGGAGATGGATACAGAAGCGGGGGGGAAACCGGCACGCCAGTTTATAGAAGACAGACTCTAGCAGGGGTAGTCAACCTGGTACCTACCGCCCACTAGTGGGCGTCCCAGCTTTCATGGTGGGCGGTAGGGGTTTTAAAAACATGTTCATTATGTTTTACATTTTCTTATATCCAAATATGTGGAAAATGATATTCATTTTATTGATACCTTTCCCTCATATCTTATGGAATAAGGCTGTGGTGCTGTTGTTTTATAAATTTAATAAAGTAAACTTACTTACCTACTTTATAAATCACCATTACTGTGGAACCGGTGGGCGATTAGAAAATTTTACTACTAACAGAGATACAAAAATGGGCGGTAGGTATAAAAAGGTTGATTACCCCTGCTCTAGAGTCTAGACTAAATGATAATGGCATAAGTACTGTATTATTATTATTTCATCAAAAAAAACAAAAAATGGACAACATCGTTATATGTATGGAACAAATGCTTGAATAAATACGAACTGACCAGCACCATTTTTTTTTATTTCTCACCTCGACCTGTTCTCTTCAACTAAAATAGGCAACATTGATTATCGATCCACCTTTATGAATGGATCTTTGAAAATGATCCCAAAGGATAACCTCGGATGGCGAATGTAATGCGTCTAACTACACACATTTTGCAGTGATTCCGGTAAGTATTTAAATTATTTCGCAGATGTATTTGCATCTGTTTCACTTCCAACTACTACAATATAATGCATAGATAGAATATAGGTACCTAGGTAGGTAATACATATTATAACAAATAACAACTGCCCACCAGTCAAAGTTAGGGTTGCAATATTTAATTAAAATTTAACGTAAGTTACTAATATCAATTACTATTTCCCACGGTGGTCGTGCGGCTTAAGCGTTGGACTATCACGCCGTGGGTCCCAGGTTCGAATCCTGGGTCTGGCAAGTACACATATTGTTTTTCAATTTGTGTGTGAGTCAGGGTATGGACCTAATAGGTTGAGCAAGTAGCTGACATCCATTTCTCGTAAAAAACAAAATCTGTTAATACAAACCTCTACTCTGTGGAGACCCATATGATCCTATTAGGATCGGACATGGTCGGAAAGAAAAATTATATTCTACCAGCACTAGGAACCAAGAACAGTAGAAGTAGTTTGAGGAGACCTTCACGTACCAGTATGTCCGTAGACGATCGCAAATGCAAGTTGTAACTTGATTCAACATCACACGAAGAAGTTTACGATAACCATGGCGTGTCTTCTGTTGAACGAACATTTTCTGTGAATATATCGGTTCGCCTGTACAGACCTACAAACTTATTTGAAGAATTGACGAGGGGAGCCACCGTCAAAAACTACCCAATCAAGAGTCGCAACTGGACAGAATCTGACATTCGAATAACGTTTTCAATATGGCGTCCATATGGTAGTTCGTAGTTTCATTTTTGACCGTTTTTTAGATAAGTTTGTAGGACTGTATTGTATGCAAATAAACATGCTGTGATTAGTCTTTTTTTTGTACACACGATAGAAATAAAATCTACTCCATAAAATTAAAATAAAAACCTGCTACATTTTTCTGTGACGCTCAATTTTTACATATTTTCTGTTTACCCAATGACTTGAGATTTGGTACACATAATGTGGTGACGTCAAATCTTATTAAAATTTACGGGCGGTCCGGTACTCCAAACATGTGTCTCCACAGAATGTTCTAAGCTACCATCGAATAGATTCATTAATAGATTAATAGATTTCTGTTGTACAGTTTTCACATGGAAATGTAAAACAACATACTTAGGTGTCGTCGGTCTAATTTTCGAAATAATGGAACTTAAACATTGCATTCGTACGCATCTCTCAAACTAGAATGACGCATTCCACCAATGTACGGAACTCCATTTGGCAACGTGTGTTTTGTAAATATCGATAACGTAACGTCACATCGTCGTATTCGACACGTTGCAGACGAGAAGAATTTAGATGTGCGACCCGGTTAAGATGGTCACAGGTGTGGAGCTCAGTAGTGTTATATTATTGGTATTATAGTCGAATAGCTATAATGAAGTTGTTATACATTGCTGTGCGAATACAAAGGCAGGCACCTAGGGCTATATTCTTTCCAAAATGCTTTTTTTATAACCCTTCCGCATTTCGTTCATTGCTTATACTAACTTAAAAAGAAAACAAAATCAAAGAAATCTGAACTGTCAAACAAACCTGTTATGAACAAAAATATCTGATCGTTTCTATTATTCGATAGGGTCCATAAACTTAATTGAAACACAAAGAAATACGATAACAAACGAGGTGAAGTAAAATATTGACATTACATTTTTCAGAGCTTTGTGTATTTTTTATTATTATTATTATTAAAACACAAACAAAACAAAAAATATCAACGAAATAATAAATGACAAGTAATTTAAAATAATATTGAATGTATATTTTGATTTGCGAGTAAACAACGGGTTAAATAAACCTCCTGCAATGGTTTCATTGCGTTAATTAACTATGTCCACAAAAAAATCATTGTGGATTCTATGTACCTACCCATATATTTTATGGACATCATAATAAATGATATTTTCATACACAAATCGGTGTCAGGCTTATCATGATAAGTCCAAATCATGTTATGTCACAGGCATGGCCCCCACATCCTGAAGCGGGCCTCCAGACTAGGATCTTTGGCGGGCCCCCCTACCTATTGTTAAGGATAAAGGCAGTGTGACTCTCTACAGTAGCATTTTCCAAATGTTGTACGCGGTGAAATTAATGTGTATATTTAGTGTTTTATTGTATATTTTTATACATCCATTCGAATTATGGAGATGTCGAGTATTGATGCACAATTAAAAATTGTATCGTAGAACCACATAATTTTAAATAATTATATTATTGAAGGAATGGAAGGAAGGAAGGAAAGTAGCGACTTTTTTTTACTATTAAAGCAAATTTATGATGTGTTTATCTCACTTATCTGGTCGACTCGCCTCGCCGGGCCCTAGGCTAGAGCCCGGTCAACACCCCCCCCCCCCCTTGTGGGGGCCATGGTCACAGGACTAAAATCGATTGAAATATAACCAGCTGTCTGAGACAAAATTACTACTAATAGAGACTTGAAACGTAATTTATATCAACCAGCTTATAATTTATACCTCAGCTGAGGCATGGTCTAAAAAGATCGTGACTAGGCGATGCGCGGAATGCGGGTCGCGGGTGCAAATGACGGAAGCCGAACGAAATATAATTTGTCATAAAAGTTCAACATGCGTCCTTTTTATGTTATGTTTATTATTATATTCGTAATAATAATAGTATATTCACTGACATGTTTTCTTTTTTAAGTACATACCTACGTAAAGTTTTTTAGTCATCTTTACATGATTTAAGAATATTTTCATCCGACGCCATGACAAAACGAATCGACGTGCAGACGCCTCGACTATCGATCTCCGAATGACAACGCGGCCGTAATTTCGTTCTACATACAGTTGGAAATTATTTGCCGTTTCACTAATGTAACTGTAACATCGTTGAAAGATTCGATCAACAATTAATTCCTGATCTGCATATCTGCATGTTAATATTTTTATATTCATAAAATACTATCGTTTTATTTTCAAAGAGCAACGTAGCTGACGAGCCCTGAGCCGTAATTTTCCGACACCAGGATTTCCAAACGTTTCACCTTTCATAAAACCGCCCATAATGGAGTAGTGACAGAAAGTCAAATATAAACTATGAACTGTTTTTCAGACACGCTTTGTCTATTTTTTTTACATATTATGTGATAAACAAACTGTCGTGATTATCTTTCAAGTGAAACATGATAAAAAATGAGTTTTTAAAATGTATATTATTACAAAACAAATTATTATTGTTACCTGAAGCATTACATCACAAAACTGACGAATTCCTTAAAAATACAGAACAACTTAATTTTAAAAAAGACACAAAAAATAAAACATAATATTACCTACTTAATACATTCGGTTTGTTTAATACGAATTTCGTTAAGTAGTTATAAATAACAATGCCCTGAATCTTTATTATGTCAAGAAACAAAAGTTGACAGAGCAAAAATGGTTTAGTTATCGTCTACTCTACTTGCTAGTAAAAAAAAGACTATTTTTACCGCTTGTATTCATTTTCCACGAAAACTTTTTACCTGGGATTAATTTCACGGTAGATACATAGCTACAACTTAACTTGGCCACGTTTTGTATTATTTAAACCTTTAAAAAGTTCATGGTTCACATAAATCACAATACATGCCAGAAAAGCTTTTCTACATTTATATGAAAAATAAAATATAATAATTATTATAGCCACTGTCATAATAAATACATAAATTGTTTGCAAAATCAAATATTTCGGCTAGTAGATCACTGTGGCGATGCTTTGCCGTCGAATTAAGTTTCGGGTTTACCCATAGAAGCAGGTAGTCTCAAATAATTGTACCAATGTGGGACTCGAACCTGCATTACCAATTAAGAGCATACATAAGTGAAAAGGCAAATAATTTTCAACAGTAGGTGGAACGAAATTTCGCACTAGTCGCCAATCGGAGACCGACAGTCGAGGTGTGAGCACGTCAATTTGTTTTGTGATAGCGTCGGAGGAATATATTCTTAAATCGTGTAAAGATTACTAAAAAACGGTACGCATGTACTTGAAAAAGAAAACATGTCAATGAATATACTATTATTATTACTAATATAACAATAAACATAACATTAACTGGACGCATGTTGAATTTTTATGACAAATTATATTTCGTTCGGCTTGCGTCATTTGCACAATCCGCGCATCGCCTGGTCACAATCTTTTTAGACCATTCCTCAGCTGAAGTATAGCTTTAACTAACCTAACCACGGCGAAATGTACTAATTCATTATGTCTGAGGTGTTATCTCAAATCCCGTTTAATATTGGCAACGATCTTCTTCAACAACAGCTATGTTGGTGTGAGGTGGTACAAATTACGTATGTTCAATAACCAATGCTGCGTTCATAAATTCTCCAAGATCGGTTTCGTCATTATGATATCTCCAATTAATACTATTAAAACTATCGACCGAGGGTACTTGATGGAATTTGAATTCTAATGGATTTAAGTTTTGTACTATTCCATTTGAGTCGTTTTTGCGACTCAGGTTTCGCCTTTCAGCATCTTCAGGCACAATGTGCACTCACAAAAAGGTAAATACAAACTGACGACGAATACTTACAGTTAATTTTAACTTATATAATAAATTAATACAATAAAGTATGTAAAAACTTTAACATCTACCCATTAAGTCAAGGATCACAATAAAAAATATAACAAAGCAATTATGAATATTTGAAGTGTTTCTAAAAAACCCTTAGCGATGGTGCCCATAGAACGCGTCGAGCGGGCGAAGTCGGCGTATGAAGTGTTTATTCATAACCATAATCACACGTCTCTCGCCGCGCATTACCCTTCACCTATGTAATAAGCGGCCCAAGCAGCACAAAATAATTATTTTTACAGCGTCTCTCATAACAAAGCAATAAAAATATTATATTATTTCGGGGCTTGTAATAAATATTTACGACGACATTATTCAACCAGCGAAATATAGGACACGGAACAAAGAGTTCCCTGTTATTAAATAATTGCTTTTCGCCCGTCGATCGACGACGCCTCGAGCAGCGTAATTTTGGTAGCCGTGTTCAATGAATGGACTACTTTGTATTTTCATTAAATCGTATCGCCGAGAAGCGAAAAACGGTGACTCATGCGGCAAGCGGGGCGCAAGGCATCGTCAAGTCCAGTGGGCGCTGGCGTATTTGAAAACGTTGTATTTTTGATGATTTACGTGCCACTTGTAGAAATTTTGCGCGAGCGCCGCACTCGCTGCGTCAATGGGCTTTATTGGCTTAAGATAAATCATAATCATAAAACTAATAATGGATCATTAGTATCTTATACTTATAATCAATCAAAATATTACATTCAAGAGGTGTAAAAACGTCAATACTGGGAACAATGGCAACGTATTGGGAATTTAATGGAGTTAACTAGTGATGAATAATATGATGAACTAGTGATCAATAATATTCTTACATGCTACGTACGGAAAATCCCAATTATAATTTTGTAATTGCTTGACTCTGTCTGTATACAAAATTTTGCAATCGGAACCGACCGTGAACTGGGCTGGGCTTTAAGGAAGAGATGTAAGTAATAAAATGTAGAAGAAGAAAATATTATTCCTGTCTTCTTCCTTAAAACTATTCCTATGCAGTATTGATTATTTCAAAATAAACTAAGCAACATTGTTGGTAAACTTCAAGGCACCCATTGTATCATAAATCCTCGCTAAGAACACAGGTGTTGCGCAAACTTGTAAAACATTACTAACTATTTACGTTATATTTGACGACCGAACTAACAACAGCCAACTTTACTATATGTAGATACAGGAAATCGACACGCGAAATGTGATTGATAGCTTACAATTATCAGAAGAGATAATATGCCAGAGAGGTTTCAAATTTTGACGAATGTATTACATGTATTAACCAAGGTTCGAAAATTTGTCGCTGTAATAGTAATTCAGTGTAGTATAAAGTATAATACGATGTTAGGTTGGTTAGAATTTCATAAAATGTAACTGAATTCAGGATCAGAGAGTTAATGTTACATTATGTTATTTTAAACCAGTGACGCACGGCCTATTTGACAGAAGGGCCAATTTATCCATTTTCTACGTCGGTAAAAGTGTTTATACCTACTTAACTACGTACAGATACATTTTAGCATTTTAAGTATAATAGTCATATATCAGATATTCCATTCATTATCCAATCTGCATTACGTGCTAAAAACAATCGTATTGATAAAAAAAATCACTGTATGGATTTCTGTCAGTGACGATTCAAATTATTATTCCTTTGCCACATAATGCATAATTTGTTCGCATATCAAATATTGAATGTATCATATTAAATGAAGCACTTGACGATGAAGTACACATATACGTGTCATTTTGGGCCGCGGGTTATGCATCACTGTTTTAAACGGATGCGCTGGTATTTCATCTTCGGTAAATTATATGAAAACACGTCTTGCATTTACGAAGGAAATCTGGCTGAAATCATGAAATGGATTCATAAATGGCACAAAACCGTCCAAGCCGAATTTTATTTTAACGATTTTCTGAAGCGGCAATTTGTACGAATTTGTAAACATAAGTAAGTACCGGGTACCCTTTCTAATCGATATTCACGATTTATTTCAAATGGATACCCAATCTTCAAAAACAAATGTCATTTTTTTCAAATAAAATTATGTCAGTTAAATATGTAAAGGCTTAAAAAAGCTTTAAAAGATAGTCAAAGTGCCATATAAGTAACATGACGACTCCACTCACGTACCGTGGAATCTAGCTAGGTGTTAGATGCATAGTGTCAAGTTACGTTAAATGAAATAACGTCAATATATTATAATGGCAGCTACAAGATTGAATTTAGTGACGTCACATCGTGTTCCGCCATCACTATTGTTGCCATTTTTTTTTAAATAATTTAAAATTTTAAAACTATTGACAAATGGTAAAAGGGAAAAACTATACAAACGACACAATATAATATTAATAGATACTATCGACTGAAGGTACTTGATGGAATTTGAATTTAAATTCTAATTGATTCAAGCTCTGTACTATTCCATTTACTACTACTAGTACTAAGTCGTTTTCTGCGACCCGGGTTTCGCTTTTCGGCATCTTCAGGCGTCGTGTACACTCACCAAAGGTAAACACACGCTGACAACGAACACTCTTTACTTTAGCTTAGGTATATAATAAATCAATGCAATAAAGTAGGTAAAAACTCCATTACCTACCTATCAAGTGAAAGGTCACAAAAATACAATAAACAAATTATGAATAGTTGAAGTGTCAGTAAAAAACCTAATTAGTAAAAACCCTCTCATTAATTATAATAAATAATAGAATAGATAAAACCTAATAATACATCATTATTCATTATAAACAATAAATACTACACTCAAGAGGTGTAAATACGGCGCCTTAAGATGCCGAAAGGCGAAACCCGGGTCGTAAAAAACGACTTAAATGGAATAGTACAGAGCTTGAATCCATTAGAATTTAGACACAATATAAATTTAATAAACATAAATTATTAATAAATTACCATTAATTTTAAATACTTTAATTGTTGTTTATCACTGGTTAACTGAATCAATTGAACCATTGTGGATACAGTATTCCTACCTAGTAAGTCATATTGGATTAATACATTTTTATAGACATGGTAATAATTTTGCATCGTGGGGAGATGTGTGTTAACGAAATTAAATGTCAACATTGCTGATATCAAAATGGGATGTATTCTATAACGCTGATCGTTCGTATTTGCGTATTTAATCGGTATGTATTATATTTTTTTAGCTGCTTGTAAAAATACAAGCAGTTAAAAATACTAAGAAGTAAGAATATTCGCAAATTGAGAGTGACAGATACTTATCTGTCATTATTTCTATGCGCATCTTTTGCCATGCACCACGGGACTTTACATTTACTTTCCCTTAACAGCTGGTCCACGGCTAAATTTCCATTAATGATGTGTGACATTGCATGCAAAGGGGTCTTACTTGTTAGCTAACAGCTATTTGAAAAATCGGAAGCAGAAATTGTATTGCTTGTTTTTACAATGAAGAACAAACCTACGATTAGCGATGCCTATTGGAAGGGCAATAGTTGTGTTTGAATATTGATCTGTATGTACCTATGTTTATTTTCGTACAATGTGGTTGTTAGTAATTTTTAACAATCACAAATACCCAGGCTTTGAGAAAAACACATAAATTGTGTCCTCACCGGGTCGAACCCAGAACTCTCGGGTTTAAACAAAAATTATTTTAATCGAAATTTAATGAGGTTACCAGCAACTTGTTGCCAGTGTGGACACGGCCAGTTGCCAGTGTGTACCACGAGAGCCGCTGGATGTACCGATGTTGCACTTAGGTACTGGAATAATGAGTAAAAACTAGGCTTAGGATTTTTAAGTGCTAAAAATGAATACCTAATACGTATCTAAAATATGTAGATATAATTGGAAAATATGTAATTAAAATTTCATAAATATGTGCTAAAAATTAAGTAAGTATTACAATAAATTATAATATTCCTTTCAACAGTTTAATGTATTATTTATTCAGAAAACAGAAAACGGTGTATTACAAATAAATAATAAAACAATTCTTCAAATTTTCGAAAGGCAATCTTTGACGATTTGATCTTAGCAAATTTGTATACATGAAAAAACTTCTTTCCACTTCTACAGATGTTATTATTGCGTTATTACTATTTCTGCAGTAGGAAAAATTGAACATCTGAGGCAGGCAGCTGATGGATTTTATTTTTCAAAATAGCTTTAATATTCTGCAGCGTTTGAAGTCCAGTGTTTTTATTTAAAACACTATTTAATTTTGTACTTACTTATTTTTATTCCAATTGGTCCAGGAACATTGTAATTTTGTGTTTATGTGAAAATATGTGCTTAAACCTAGAATATGGAAAAATATGTAATTATAAATCCAAAAATATTTAAAAATAGGTGCTAACAAATAGGGCTTAAATGTTTCAAAATAGTCTGAAACAAATAGATATTTTTGATATTTTGTTGTAGAGCTTTATTTTTTAAAATATTTAAATACACAAGAATCCTAAGCCTAATAGGTAATAACGTTGTTTTTTTTAATTAAAAAATATCGGTTTTTTTATTGAACCCGGTAGACCAACGTATTTTTTTTTATAAAATGTGTTATTATATTATCATTGCATGTTACATATTATTTATGTACGAGATTGTTTATTAATTTATAATTATATTAATTGTAACGTCCCACATGTTTAAACAATATTTAATTCAATTAGATGCACTGTCTTTCAGTGGCACAATAAAATAAAATTTTACAATTATCACAAAGCATCGAAGTAATTGAGAAAAAAACAAACATTAATAATTGCAGAATGCAGGGCGAGTTGATTGGCAGCGATCTACTGCAAACTATAAGAGTTTTGTTCAGTTTTTAATAAATTCCCGCTCTTCTTTACGGGGAAACCCTACAGGCTGATAACTGGGTTAGTATTTCCGGCATCGGGAAAACTTAAACTTACTAAAGGCACGCACCAAAGAGAAACATCGTGATATCAATCAGTTGGAAAGCTATTAACTAAAATTGAGCTAATTAAGTCGAAGACTCTCCATATCTTGTAACTTAAAACGAGCGAATGATAAATGTGCCCATATTAAACCTCCTTAGTTCGCATGGTTTGTACTTACTCACTAAGAATATTCGGAATATGGGTGTCGTAAAAGTCTCAAAAACATAAAATTGGAAACTATAATAACAGAACTACCTACTTTACATCTGATAATAATTGTAATCTTGAAAAGAGCGGGCACCTCACGACTGAGGATTGCGATCCATTTAATTACTGTCCAAGTTACCTACCATCAGTGACATAATATTTTCTGGCACACGGCTGCATGTATTGGTGTGTTCCATTGCCTGCCACCAGTAGGTCTGCAGATGCTATCGAGGCTTCTTTAGGGACTTGGGCACACAAACCTGATGCCAAGTCAAAGCAAATGAACGGAACCAAACTCTAATAGTCTAATAGATAAAAAATATTATTTTATCTAAAAGTTATGTGTGATTGAATTGCATGATTTTAGATATTTTATAGATAGCCGAGTATTTTTTGACTATTATCTATTTTGCTTTTCGCAGGGTTTAATTTAATTTTAAGAACTAACCAACTGCATCTGTAAATCATAGTCTTATTTCATAGACGTGTGCAATATTTATGGCGGATTTTAACAGCCTACCTCCACCCTTCGCCACTGAGTTACACCGTATTGTAGTACTACATTATAGAGCAGGTATTGCCTGTGCGAATAATGCGGGTTTCCACTTCACCACACTGGTACGAGCAGGGAACTCAGAAATAATGGGAACTGAAATACATAACGTGTAAGGCGATAACAGGTAACCAACTCGAGTATGGAAGAATCCGGGTTAAACTTACACAAGTGTCAAGAATACGTTTTACGTCTAATACTGAAAATTGCTCTCGGTTTATGCATTTACGCTCATTGAATGTTGGTGTATTACACACACTATTGCACGTGCATAATGCGTGCTTCATTTTCGTAGGACACTCACACATGCAAAACCCTGCATCAAGATGCGGCGTATTGAATATAGCCTATCGGTATTCTATTTATTATCTGTTCTGTGGGTACGAGTATACTAAGTGAATTTATATTAACAAAAAATATACCTTGAATAAATCTCATATTTAGCACCTCTCTCTTGTGCAATTCATAAAATGTACAGAAAGCAAGCAATAGTTCAGTTGTGTGTTCAATAAATTTTATTTAACCGATATCATATTTCGTTTTCGTAGACAAAATAAAAATTGTTTTGCATTATCAAGCGATAAATGATCAACATAGTTATTAAACAAACCAGGAAAAATCGGGGGAAATGTTCTCAATAAAAAAACGGATACCATTGGAAATCAAAAATTATAAATTCCCTTGACAATGCGTTGTACAATAATTGAGGTTTGAATTATTATGCAAATCAACGTGCGTAAAAATAATAAAGCAATGAACTTGTGCAATAGGGAGAGCCCGCAACAATGTATGAAAATTAATGTATTGCGATTTTTAATGTTTTTCGAATTTATACATGATAAATCACAAAAACAAAACAACAAACTGAATTTTGGAACATTGAATAAAGTAACACGGGTACAAAAAAAATAACCGCTAAATTTGAAAAAGGAAACTTTTGTACTTATCCTGTATTGTCCGGAAAATTATCCCTGTATTAAGAAATTGCGGTTAAATTGCGAAATAAGTAAGAAGCAAAGACGAGAATAATCTACGGCCATAAACAAAACGATTATCGCCATTAAAGAAAGGAGGTTCGTAAGGCCAACTATAAATACTACGTGCCTGTATAAAATTGCTTGGCCCTATTCAAAGCTCAGTATATAAACTAAAAAAACTCGTGAATACAATATACACAACAACACTCACAAAAGGAACGCCTATGCTTTTATCAAAATTAATGGGTTTTTATTTTTTATTTTATTTTCAAAAATAACGGGATCAGAATTGAATCAAAGTTTGAAAACCTATGTAATGTCTTCGTTATCATAATCTTTGGTTTCACAACGCAGGGCGGGTCCCGGCCTCATCAAGTTGTAGATTTGGTCCAGCCTGTATAGAAATGGTTACTGGATAGTAGTGACAATAGTGCACACCAAACTTTGTCAGTAATACTTTTTTTTTTCATTGAACTAAGAATAGAATTTAAGTATTATTAAGCTAGGTGTAATTTTATTCATACTACATATTGTGTTTTATTTAACGCCGTCTATGAGTGAGTATCTACATAACATATAGAAGGCATGGGTCGGTCATTTTTGAAAGTCCCGCCAAACACCCATACGAACAATGTTAAATAATCCCGATTGACCGTATTTGTAGAATATTTTACATTTTGCTTTCGTAGAATTGTTTATGATATATAAAGACCTTTTAGTCGCGTTGCTTTGTATGCACAGGTCGGTCGGCGCTCAGGCTTGCCTCGCATCTCGTACCACGAATATAAGTATAAGTCGAATATAAGTCGCAACTAAAATGCCCCCCATGAAGCAAACTAGAACTCTAGCTGAGAAACTGAAAATAATTCAAGACGTCGAAAAAAATCCAGGAGGAAAACGATTTTTTTTTATTTGTTTATTTTATATATCCCGCATTTATCGTTTTTTAGGGTCCCTTAAAAACCGTAGAATCGGGGTTTCACTGTAGTCGTAAAATTACGCCATATTTAGTTTACAATCACGAAATAAATGTTCTTTTTTAATTATCTATAATATGACGGGAAAATACATATTATAAAGCACCGACAATGATTTATAGTATTTTATAATAGAATATAATATAATTATAAATCATAGAAACTAATTTAATAAATCAATCAATGCGATCGACGCGTATAATTTATTTGAATGAATTGCACAAAATAATCTCGTTAAAATGAAAAGTATAGAATTATTCATAATGCCGCACAGGTTGTAATTTCATGAATTTTATGCGACCCTGAACATTGCGGTGATTTTTTTGGTTTCACCTTGAATAATATTAAATATTCATGCCAATTTTGCAAATCGGCAGGGTCTCCCTGGAGATGGCGACCCACGCTTGGCGAACTCTGCTAGTAATTTGACAAGCTGTAAAATAAAACTTAACTACACCAACTTTTTGAATATAAATAAGCGTTCGCTTTTACTTGTATTTTTTCGGTTGAGCCTATCGGGTATTGCGACCCTGTTTTCACGAGGGATAATTACTTGGTATTTAGTATTTTTGCGACGTCACACGGCGAGAGAGAAAGTCTCTTTTTAACTAGACACGACTTAAAGAAACATTGGGAGTAGTCAAACTAGGAGTCCTGCATACTCTACTAGCGCATACCATTCATAACCATGGTCGAGAAGTTCTTTTTTTGTCAATTTTAGTGGGCGTATGTTGGAGAGAACTACTTGTATTAAATTTAGTATAATATTTTGGGTGAAAAGGCGAACTAATTAAATCTGCCCGATCTTCAGAGCCGATCTAATAGGCATTGCGCCATGGTTTCCAAATACAAATGCGGTGTCATATCTTTGGTCACTGCATCATGGCCCCCGCAAGGGGGGGGGGGGCTGACAGGTCTCTAGCCTGGGGGCCCGGGCTCAGGAAGGCCCCGGCGTGACGAGTCGACCAGATAAGAGAGAGAACAAAGATCACAAATTTGCTCTAATATTAAAAAAGTCGCCTGCAGCGCTATTTTAAGTGATATTAATAATTAAATAATTTTGGTTGTACGAATTTTTAACTGTGTGCCGATACCCGACAACTCCATAATTCAAATGGATGTACATATTATTAAAAATACAAAAAATTGCTAAAAATACACTTTTACCGCGTACACCAATTGGAAAACGGAAACTGATTTTACCCTTAGCGATAGGTAGGGGGGCCCGCTTCACGACATGGAGGACATGCACTGCATATACATATAAATGAACCCGACACACGTGTGTCTCCCTCTCAACGCGCCCATTCATTTATGTGTAAATGCAGCTTCTCAGTTTCGATCGGAATCGGAATCTGCCGCTCTTCTACACAGCACAACTTTCATTGTCGTTTATTACGCCACTGCATACGTCCGAAAGAGTGTGAAGACGTAGTTGGTGCTGGAGAGCGGGAAATCATGCTGGAATATTGACAGCTTTTTGCGAGATTTCATTGAAATGAAAAATGTCCACATTATTTACCTGATCAACAAGTCTATGCTATTTGTACTGACATAGCAATTGCTATTTATTAAGATGGAAGATATTAGATTCACGCGGTGACTGTTTTTATGATAACATCATAATATTAACTGTACGAATTCCATACATTTATATCCATCAAGCTCAGAAACATTTTTTTACGTTAAATAAATTGCTTTGTGAATACAATGCTAATATAATATTTAAATTCATGAAGTACGCCTACATAGAATAAATGGGGCACACGTGCGCTGTTTCGTATGTATTTCTCAACCACATTGAAAGCACGTGAAAAATCTTTCAAATCGCTACATATTATGCGAAATTACATATAAATTTAAAGAGAAAATATGAAAGACACGATTAATTACCAGTGACGTGCGGTCTTTGGATTCTATGGATGAGAATCACCCCCAGAAATATTCGATAAACCATAGTACCTACTTATTTTATTATTATTTATTGGAGAATATTGTTTAAACAAAATTACCAGGGGCCATCATTCTTGTTGATGCGCTCAATACTGTGTAACTTACTATAATACAATTCTTTATATCATATCGTCTCTGTTCTGGCAGAACACACTAACTGGAGAATACTAGTTTTGAGTCATTTGTCTCTGAAGTTGTTAAAATGTTTGAAATGGTCCATCATGTGAGTTTATTAAGTAATCGTAAAAAGGATGACTTTAAAATAAAGACTGTAAGAAGGTTTCCAGACGGTAAAGTTTGAAATAAGGAACATTTTGGTATAACTAACTCAATATGTCATTTTTTCGAATTAGTGTCTTCTGCCAGAACAATGACGATATGCAAAACCATATAAGGTAACAATATTAATATATAGCTAAAGAACGCTTCGATTTAAATACCAATATAGATTGACAGGTACCTATATAATATATTCTTTAAACCCGTTTTATGTGAGTTTTATAGGTATTGTCGTAAAATGGTTTTCTTTATGTATTTATAAAAAATAACGAAACTTTAATACAATACATTGAATGAGATAACAAACGTGTGAGCGAAACTAGTATTCGTGACAAAGTGATTAAGTGCAGCGCGCATGTGAAGGATGCAATGACGGTGTAATATTTAAACGATCGCGCAACAAAGACGCAAACACTTTCGCACGGATATGTTTGTGTTTTATGCAATGCGTTAAGTACATTATAGGTATGGTTTTCCCAATAGTATTCCCACAAGCAATAGTCACCGCACACCACTGATAATTATCGAATTGATATTGTTATGGTTTCAAAACAACGTTCTTCTTGATTCTGTAATTTTAGGAGTTGTATATGATGGCATGGAACTATAAACTCACTATCGGACCTATCTATCTATCATTAAAATAAAATACTAAAACATTTCATTTTCAATCCTGTAAGAATGTACATTTCCGCATACACATTACGTGCATAATAAAATGCAGACACATCGACTACCTCATGGAATAACACACTAACTCTAAATTATCAACTTTTCAGGAGCAAAAAACCCAATCAAAAAAATGTGCAGCAAAATCCGTTTATTTTATGCAAATATTATTTAAATGATAATTTATAAAAATTATAAAAATAATAACAATAAGTTGTGCTACCAACTGCAGGTGAATTATTATTCTATGTTATTTAAGATATTACAAAAATGTTATATAATCATAACTCTACTTACGAGTATTATTTTAAACAGTATTTTGGGTGTTTTTCGAGAAAAAAATCTTGCTAGCTGGTGTGGTATTTTTTTATATGCAACAATAGCTCAAAAAACATAAAACACACTATTTTGAGTTGGTGTGTTATTCCATCCATTCCATAACATCAATGTTACCTCAACAAAACATATTCACGCTAATAAAAAAATGTGTTCATATTTCATTATACCCAATACATCGTAGAAGAAAATATTGGGATATCGCTATCATTTCTTAGAAATTTCTTAACCCTACATCTTGTCATTTCGTTTGATAGACTTGTTAAACCTCAATACATAAATTGAAAGGATAAACGAAAATTGGGAAAAAGCATATCTGGTTAACATAACGATAATCAATCTTTTATATATTATGTATTTGGTCCAAATTTAGTAGATAATAATATGTTTACTGAAGAATATTTTACCTAATCTTGTGGGGTAAATAAAAATTAATCTAATTAAAAACATTAACATTTGCACGTAGAGATCCTGTCTCCACAGAGTAGAGATTTTACAGATTACAATTTTTGCAAGAAATGGCTGTTGACCACTTCGTCAACCTACAAGTTCCATAGTATGGGTTCAAACACAGACTGAAAAACAACAGACCCAGGGTTCGAACCCAGGACCCACGATATTATAATCCGACACGTTACCGCTCAACCAGCGTGGAAGCATTGTTAATACATACTTAAAAGTGAGAAAAGATGGTTGCTAATATTACGGAATTTTGAAATAATATCTCAAATGCATACTTGATAGGAAATTTCGGCATGATCAGTATTTGAGACGGTATTTTTATTGGTAACGCATCTCGCTCTATGGAGGTTCAAGTCACATAACATAAAAGTGACACTTGACAAACGGGTCTAGGACGATTTGGCACCGGGACAACTGGACGCCACGGAATTCGAAAATAAATATACGTTGGGTACTTAAAGGTACTTAAAAAAAAATTATATTATTTATATTTAAATGATTATATTATGATATAATAGTTGGTGAGAATGTTAATATGCAGACGTAAATAATGATTTAATCGTGCATATGTTTAAAGTTCATACGAAAAAAGGGTTTTTTATTTTATATAAAGCCTTAGGCATGGTAATTCTCAATCCGCAATAAAGAATACATTATGTTAAGAGTAAAATGAATTAAAACTACTAAGTGGTAGATAGAAACTGATTAAAATACCTCGTCTACGTTCTGTATACGTGTCTACGACAGTGCGGCATCCAATTGTCCGGAGTACAGTTGTCCCATTCCCTGACAAACTGTAATAGAAAGTCATCTGGAAAGTTTTCTTCAAAATCTACGTCCATGCTCTGATTTCAATCATTGATTTAAAAAAAATAGTTTTGTGTGTGTATTTGCGTATAATCGCTGGATTTGAGGAAAATCCGTACTGTTGTGCGTGACTGAAAGAAAGTCTGCAGAAAATATCACTTTTCAACAAAAGGCTTTTCTACAGTATCACCCATTAGAGGTAATATACTGGTAATATAATAATAGGAAGGGTGGAACGACCAGACGAACGGCTATTGTACACGATGCACGGAGACCTTACAAGTTTTACAAGATAATAATAATATGGCTTCTCGCAACTGAGTTTACACGAGAACGGCATTTAAAAAAATCACCTAGCGTGAAAATGATCTAGGAAAAATGTTTAATTTACACATTTAAGATCTGTAAAGAAAATCCTACCGATGTGTAACGCTAAATCCGTCATCACGAAAAACGAAACAATCTCGAACGTCGACTGAATGTCCTGACTCTTTAATGCTGTCATAAATTTGCGACGATACATGATTATTACTAATTACTCAGAGTAATTGATAGAAACTTAAATCAGATTGATGAGACCTAGGAATATTAGCCTTTCTGAATTTTTATGGTCGGTTTACCTGTGTTATGTACCTACATTATTCTAATGTATGCAAAATTAATCGTATTATAACAGATTAATAAGATATACATGAGAAACCCAGTTGCCATTGACGAAGAATTTGGAGCCAGTTTTAATGATGGTCATGCTCAGAGTAATTGATAGAAACTTAAATCAGATTGATGAGACCTAGGAATATTAGCCTTTCTGAATTTTTATGGTCGGTTTACCTGTGTTATGTACCTACATTATTCTAATGTATGCAAAATTAATCGTATTATAACAGATTAATAAGATATACATGAGAAACCCAGTTGCCATTGACGAAGAATTTGGAGCCAGTTTTAATGATGGTCATGCCATAAAACACCAATATTTAATGCGCGTTTCATTTACGTGACAAACTTAAATGCATATTATTATGATACATACATAAATATTGAAAATAATACATTACGTTTATCCCACATTTATTCTCAATCGAAAATATTTATACATTCCTAGAGACACCCAAAAGGAAACCCGCTTCCAATTTTTAGTGTTCATGGCCTTGATACTTCAGTCGTATGAGTAAATATCATCATCAGCCGAGGTCAATCCACTGCTGGATGAAGGCCTCCACAAGCTTCTTCCAACTCTCTCGGTCCTGTGTCGTTCGCAGCCACGTATTTCCGCCGAACTTTACCAGTTCGTCAATCCAGCGGCTTTTAGGGCGACCATGTGGCCGTTTCGTGCCCCTTGGGTACCACTGGATGACGGCATTTGTCCAGCGGCCGTCCTTTCGGCGAGCAATGTGCCCCGCCCATCTCCATTTCAGCTGTTTGGCAACGTCTAATACATCGCGTACTCCTGTCTGCTTCCTAACCCATTCGTTTCTCTTACGGACCTTTCGCGTGAAGACCAACATACACCTCTCCATGCCTCGCTGTGCGACTCTTAGCTTTTGGACATCTCTAGTGTTGAGGGCCCACGTCTCGCAGCCATACGTGAGCACGGGTAGCACACATTGGTTGAACACCCTACGCTTAAGACATAATGGTAGGTCACTCTTGAAGCTACTATTCAGACGTCCGAAAGCACTCCATCAGAGCTTTGTTCTGCGAGCCGAGATAGACGTAGTTGCTGACTTGCTCGAGTTGGGTGCCATTAATACAGATAATCGCAGGGTCCGAAAAACAGTTCCTCATAACTTTTGTCTTTGAGACATTTAGGTCAATATAGTATTTGGACGCATAGATTATAATATATCGTCGCCCCAAAAGCAAAAGGGCACTTGTGCATAAATTGAGTTTTGAGAGAAACGCATTTTAAGTGTTTTTGGAGTTTTGTCAATTTTTGATCTTTAATAGGTTTTAAGTCACATGTTACCCTTTTCCTATATGCATTTATGAATAGCTTTATCTTCATCTTTTGTTTTTGCGAGCGTCCACTACGCTTATTGTGATCTTCCAAAATATTTATTTGGGCCTCTTTGTCCGCTGCCAACATGTTTTTAAAATTTTCACAAAAGTTGTATTTATATGACAAATTATATTGTGGGGTGCAAATGACGCATGCCGAACGAAATATAATTTGTCATATAAATCCAACATGCGTCCATATAATATTCTGTTTATTGTTCTATTAGTAACAATAATAATATATCCATTGACATGTTTTCTTTTTAAAGTAAATGGGTAACGTTTTTAGTCATCTTTACACGATTTTAAGAATCAATACACCCGTCGCCATCACGAAACAAATTGACGTGTTCCCAGCTCGACGTTCGTTCTCCGAATGCCAGCGAGTCCAAAATTTCGTCGCACATATAGTTTCCAATTATTTGCCGTTTCACTGATGTATCGTCTTAATAATGTCATTGATAGTAGGATATTCCTCTGGTTTGCAGATTTGCTAAAGTAAAGATTAAATGCTTTTAACGATGCTACGTTTAAACATTGTACTAATTTGTCTAATTTACAAAATGGTGGAAAGTGACTAATTTTGATTTTGAAATTTCCCGCGGAATCCCATTTGGCAATAACTGACGTCGATTATAATATAAGGAGTGTCGTATCCGAAAACAAGACTGTATTATCAAGGAGTACCTATTACGGATAACGTAGTAACGATAAGTAAGTATCTACCTATTACGGGAATAATCAATCATCATACATCAATCATTGTCAATATTACGATTCGATCATAATAAATAGATTTGGATTTACACTATATTCTCAGATTGATTTTCTTTCGAATAATGGCACTACCTTTAAAATATAGTACAGCAAAAAACGCGTTGACTTCGTACAAGCAAATAAAAATAAGTTTTGTCTTTACTTTAGCGTTTCAGGTAATTTTATCTACCCTTTGTAATTATTATTTTATTTAATTAACAGCAAAATGTGTTGGTTACTCGCTCCAATAATTTAAATAAAAATAATTAGAAGATAAAAAGAACTTTTTATATAAGTACAACGTTTTTAAATTTTCTGTTGAATCATATAAACTTGACTTGACTAGCTTAAACGATCAAAAAAATTTGTACTTAACTTGAATAAACATAGAATACTGAAATGTCATTTTGACATTTCATATTGATTTCCATAATAACGCACGTATATATTAATAATTTAGTTGAGGACCCTAAATTAATATTTTAATTTAGGACCCTAGACCCCTAGCAACCAATAATAGTGTTTTACTTTTTACGGATTTCTTCCGAAATAACTTTTCGGACAAAACAGAATGAAAATGAATTCAATTCTACTTAAATATGGCTAAAAGCACTAAAAGAATGCATTGGCATAGTTTTCTGATATATTCTAAAAGTTTCAAATGTCTAGCTAGTCGGGAAGTTAGTTAAAAATCGATTGCAAGATTTGTTCTGGATAAACAACCACCGGACAAACAAGTATACGACCTAATAAAAACGTTGTAATAATCACTTGGCGTAGTAATAATATTGATAATACATAATATCACGTGTTTATACAAATGCTTATAAAGGCGTGGTTGCCGCTTTTTATAGTGGACTGTAAATTCTGACGGAATGATTAGGATGGTGGATGTGGATTCTAGGGGCGGGGGCGGTTATGTTAAGGATGCCAGGCACTGATCAATGACCATGTATGCTGTCGAACTTGGCTCCGTGGTATGGTTGTCACTCCTGGTCGCACCATGACTCTCGCGCGGTATTGTTTATGAGGTTACCCGGTGCGCGGCACTTCACAGTTAAAAATGGAGTAGGTTATAACTGATTATAGGTGCATGGTTTATGAATAACTCTGTATGCATTTTGAATTACTCTTTGACGACGGTCTAGCAGTAACAAGGCTAGATGCCCTCGTTGTCTTGAGGTAATTAAACGTTTTTCAATCACGTTCGACTGATGACTCATAACTGAGTTGCGCCTGGACTTACGAATATAGTGATGATTTGTGGTAGGAGGGAAATATCGGGATGAGAACGATCCTAATTGGCCCAAGTACCTAATTAACAAATACTTACCAAGGCGTAGTATGTTCGAATCAAAATATTTTTTTTTGGATTTTGCAGAGAAGATAGTTTGAAGCTTACCTGAAAATAAAAATAAAATATTGTTAACAAAGTTATTAATGTCACATGTAATTCATTATTAAATTACTCAGTGATAATGGGTTGCTATCGATGATGATGTGGGTAATCAGTGGCGAAGATGCCATACTAGGCGATTATTTAAAACCTACCTTTTTAAGAAAAATATTTTTTAATTGCAAATTGACATATTTATATAATTACTTTATATTCTATAAAATTAATTTAATTTGCCAACGACAGATGTCGTAGGTATATGCAGGAATGTATTATACAAATTACGAAACAATCTGCAAAGGTTTAACAAAATATACCAAGTCTTGACGTAAATAAATGTCGGATTATTTGTAAAGGAATTGTGATATTTTTCGTATGGATTTTACGTTACGTAAACTCAGTCAGTCTATCGAATTGTATGAAATATAGTAGACTCCTATCGCAGAGCCTAAAACCTTCGCGCATAATACTGATGCAATGACTGCACTTTGTTCAAAATAAATAATAATTATATATTTTAAAAAATATTGGGAGAAGCGAACTGCATTCTGCCACACTTCATGATAATCATTAATATGAAAACCTGTCTTTCATTTAAGCTACTTCTTATCAATAAAAAATGTGTGAACATTAAAATTGTATAGTGAATACTAGGTACAGAAATGAGCTAAGAATTGCAAAGGACCTCCAATGCCGTAAAACATGAAATAGATATCAGTGTACGAAAAGACAAGGGTACAAACGTAAAAGAATTAGATGCGGAATCCTTTAATATTTATAGGATTTAAAGAAAGTACCTTACATAAATCAACCGCCATAATAAGCTTCGTCGGGACATAGACAGTAAGCTTTATTTATATAAAAGCTCATTTCTTAGGCTATATCGAATGCGACAAACATTTTACTTTACTTAGTATGTTATTTACAATAAATGCGTAATATTTACAAGTATTTTGAAATAAACTTATCAACGACAAAAATCATACAAATCTTTTGATATAGGTATGTATTTTTTTTTATTTTATAATCTACGAACTAACGAAAATCACTTAAACATGTTACCAATCTTCTATTTTATTATTTTTTTACTACTACCCACTTTATTTAAATATTATTACGTAGATAATTCAATGACGCGGACACTTGCAATGAGAAGTAGGTAAATGACCATGCTCGATCCTTAGACATCTACTTTAGAGATTTATACGGTGGAAATTGTTCAACAGACTTTTAAAATAGGAATAGTAGTTAACCATTCGCCCAACCCATAGGGTCCTTACACTGGATGAAATATCATTTAAAATCCAACATGCATTATTTGACCAGGCACAAGTTCGAGCCCGCGGATTTCTATCTATACAAAGACGGTCGCCGCAAAAAGGCAATATCTTTTTTTCATTGCGACGTCTAAACTTGTGAATAGATGTAATGGAATGACAATATGCCCGTTTCACACGGGACACGCGTATCTTGAAACCGAAGTATCCAGCCACTCGACACTGCAGTTGCTATAGCAGCCACCGAATAGCTAATTTGTATCTGACGTCAGAGCCAAATTTACATGACCACGTTTTTGCACGAGCCACATTTCCTTTATTGTTTTTATTTATATGAGAGCCTCAGTAGCGAATGAGTCAACGCATATTTTCGCGTCATAAATTAGAAATATAAACAATGGAGACATAAAAACTTACTGCGGTAATAAAGTAGTGTCTCGAAGAGTTAGCCGCCGACGGGACGGTGTCTCCGTCTGAATGCGCCCATTTATAGTGTAAATGCAGCCTCTCGAGACACCGGTGTCTCGTGTGAAACGGCTCACTCACTAGGTCAGTAAGGTGCAATATATGTAGTGGATTGATTAAGCGGACACATAATAAAGAAATAAAATTCACTTAATTAATAATAGTCTGATACTGTTGTTTATTACTAACTAGCGGAAATTATTAGTATTTATATAAAATAAAGTCTTAAAATGTTTCATTTAATAAATTGATGTGATATTTATTTACACACAAGTATTTACAAACAAATTTATTGACGAAACCCAACCACAACGTTTGATATGGGATGTTTCACTTGCTGTATACATACCGGTGTATTGGAAAAAAAGCTCGAAACATGCGAGCAATCGTTAAAGTTTTCCGATCGCGGAGGAGCTTTTTCTTCAAGTTTTCTCATAAGCTTCCTTCCTCAACATCCTGTCACCGGGAAACTCGGGATTTGCGATCACATATGCCTTCGGGGAAGCCCGGGAATTACTATTACGCCTTCAGCGGTGAAATTCCGTTTAATAGATTGTCTGACTTGAAAATACGTACAGAAAAGAGGCTTTATGTTTGAAACATCAAAACTAAACTTCTCGTCATTAACTACGATAGTTTGCATAATAAAACAAATCTAAGTTATACATTCTGTACATTGTGTCATGTCATTAAAACAATTCATTTTATTTAGGTTGATATATATATACAATATATAATACCTACACAAAACTGTTAAAACAAAAATCGTCGGATCGATTAAACATCTTGAAGTGCGAAACCCATTAGAAAATTAGTGTTTATGGAAGTCATCGCGCGATTCTCTAACAACATTACTTATGCGAGAGATCTACTTCTATAATCGTTGATATATATATATATACCTACGTGCAGAATTTTATAATTAATATTAAGTTAATATTTTTTACGTTGAATTTTAATTAATTACATACCTAATGATTGCCACTAGACGAATATCTACACAGTTTGTCCAAACATTCCTTCACTCCACGCACCAACACTCAGTCTTGATCCATATGCAAGTACGTAAGCTTTCAGAAAAATAAATCGGTGTGTGTACCTACTTATGTACGCGCGTTAGAAGTTATACTTATTTGGCGTAACAAAACAAAAACAAAACTTGTGATAAACTAGATTCTTTTACTAGATCTTAATTATCTTGTTAAATTACACAATCAAGAAAAAGGACCGCTTATTGAAACGCCGTTGGTTTATTTCTATACACTTTAACTTATATTACTAAATTATATAATGGTTTGTCGTGACGTTTAATAGTTTGTTTACGTAAGGAATTGCAAATGGCCGAAAATAATAAATTCGCTGCCTAGGCAACGGAACAATTCTAAACTATAATATTATACTGTATAATCGTCACGATTGCAATATCATACTGTGGCATAAAGGTAGTGCGTTCGGCTGATAACCGAACAATCGGTGGTTCGAATCCAATCGAGTACGTTTTTTGTTTCATGTGAAAAAATAAATTATCTGTTCATGTCACACGCCAAAAATACACGCTGATCTGATTTCCCAAACGCGCCAAAAAAAGTATAACTTCAAAAACATAACATTATGTATGCTGTTACGTATCTTAAATCGTTGCTACAAGAACAATCTACGGACTGCGAGTGAGACAATATATATATAAAAGCGAGGAAGGTTACGCTAGTTAAGGTGAAATGGTGAGATTTTACACTGTGTATAATATAGGTACAGGGGTAAATTAGTATAAAGACGTTGGAAGCCAATAAGTCTACCAAGCACTTGATCCAGGTTCGTGATTAAATGTTGGAAAGAACGAGTAGGCGTCCTCCGTCAGCAGGCAGATGGTCAATGGCGCTCAGTGGGCGACCACTTACAAATTTAGATAATATCTCGTTTTTCTGTTCGCCTTTTATGGCATCTACGTGTGATTTAGATTTTTTGTAACCAAACTGTAAAATGTATCGTTTTTATAATGACAGGAAGGTTTTAGAAAGTTTAGAAATAATGACTGAGCGTATCCAAGTAATATATTACAGTTTAGGACAATGGAATTATTGTGTAATGGTCCGTAGCGATTTTTTCGACTATTCTATAAAAAAAAAAACAACATAATAACTTAAGGCTATTATACTTCAGCTAAGGCATGGTCTAAAAAGATCGCGGCTAGGCGATGCGCGGATTGCGCAAATGACGCGAGCCGAACGAAATGTAATTTGTCATAAAAATTCAACATGCATCCATTTAATGTTATGTTTATTGTTATATTAGTATATTCATTGACATGTTTTCTTTTTCAAGTACATGCTAAACGTTGTTTAGTTATCTTTACACGATTTAAGAATATATTCCTCCGACGCCATCACAAATTTATGTGCTCACACCTCGACTGTCGGTATCCGATTGGCGACGAGTGCGAAATTTCGTTCCACCTACTGTTAAATATTATTTGCCGTTTCTTGTAGATATGTACTAAACCTAAAATAACCTAAACTTAAAGGAAGTATAATACTACCATGTTTATAAAAAGGCTTTGATTGTGAGATAGTGTTTGGAAAAATGAGGATAGTTATAAATTAATAAGGTCTATCAATCTGTAAAACCACTAAAGGGTTTCCCAATATTTTTCTGGCAACCCAAGAATACCAAACAATTTGTCTCGCGTCAACGTTTACCTAAAAGTATATAAAATAAAACAATTCGGCATGGCGTAACTCGATTATGTGTTCAAAAGAGTTAGATTAAAATTCAAGCAAAATACACTTTACCTTTTTTAGTTTTATTAAGCTGAATGATGTTACACCGTTTTTGTCAAAATATAGTTTTACAATCAATAACGTTAAATAGTCTGAATATAATATAATGTTAGGAATATAAATTATAGACATATATAAATAGTATTTCTTACAATCACTATATATTTTGGGCAATTTAGTGAACAAAACTAAAATTTTCTGTACCTATCATTTAAAATTATGAATTTCATTATTCTAATCATTGAAAAATATGGAATGTGTTTAATAAAACTGAAATAGTTATCAATTTAAATAGCGTTTACGTAATACAACTACTTTATAAACTTTTAAATAATTTCATTATTCCAGGCATATTTTTACTAAATTTAATAATCTCTACTTTCAGGATTACGATTTTCGAGATTTATCGTCCAGCACCGCCTAATCTGATTACAAAGCGGAAACAATAATTTCGATTCAACTTAAAGGGTAAATTACCATGTTCGATAATAATCGGAGCGAGTGTAAGTTGCTTAAACACATTTTTTATGACAGTTAAATTATTCTTATCCATTAGCCCATTAGCCCAACCCATCGGTTCCTTGCACTGGATCAAATCGACATTGAATTCGATTTACTGTAGAAATACGATATTATTTCTCAATGTATCTGATCCTAAGATCATGTGGATCTCCACAGAGTAGGTGTTTATATTATTTTTTGTGTTCTACGAGACATAGATGTTAGCCACTTGCTCAACTTATTAGGTCCATACTTACTCTAACTCCAAAACACATTTAAAAACGATTCGAACCTGTGACCCACGACATTATACGCCGACGCGTTAGCCGCTAGCATTTAGAACATACTTAACCAATTTTCTATTAACACAACTATCAAGTCTTATCAAAATAGCAATAAAGTAAACATCTCGCTCGAATACCTTGTCTACCTGTTGATTATATTACATTTGATGTGTTTAGGACAAGAACATTTCAATTAATCTAGACAAGCGAAAACCCTTTAAGTGGATTAATCTAGTCTACATATTATTTGTACACATAAATGTTGATTCAAGTAGGTAATAGTGTAAATACAGCCACTAAGCATTGCTTCGCGAAATTATATAAAGTGACATGTCACGTTGAATGGCAATAATGTAGACATTAACATTTAAGTACACGTTATTACGTGATAATTTGCATATATCTGACAGTTACGATAATAATTGTGGTTATTGCCGTGATTTGTAAATTG
This sequence comes from Rhyacophila brunnea, assembly GCF_057557595.1. Lineage (NCBI taxonomy): Eukaryota > Metazoa > Arthropoda > Insecta > Trichoptera > Rhyacophilidae > Rhyacophila > Rhyacophila brunnea. Next base: position 31,263,963 of record NW_028233350.1, read on the forward strand.
CCCAATTTATGAAATTGTGCAAATTACTGGCAAACGCGAATATAAAATACTCGCATATAAATTATTATAAACTTATGTTCAATTTTCAAATTCTAATTATTGTGCTCAAGCCTGTAAAAAGAATTAATTGTATTTTCTCATGAAAAAAATAAACATGTGCCCAGTAGCCTAGTCTAGTAATACAGAATTAATAATACAAAATTATTAGCCATATACCGTGATATCTCGAAATATACTCATATAGAACTAGTTATACCAGGGGTAGTCAACCTTTTTATACCTACCGCCCACGTATGTATAGGTTCGTAATAAAATTTTCTAGCCGCCCACTGGTTCCACATTAATGGTGATCTACAAAGTAGGGAAATAACTTAACTTTATAAAATTTATTATGTATAGAGAAGTTAAAGCATACGATAATAATTACTTACCAAATACTTTGTCAGACTTTCGCCAAGTTTGGCAGAATAAATTTATATAAAACAACTTACTGTAGTTAAATCTATCTTTTTATTAAAACCCCTACCGCCCACCATGAAAGCTGGAACGCCCACTAGTGGGCGGTAGGGACCAGGTTGACTACCCCTGAGTTATACGGTCTCATAACGGGCAGACAGTAAATACATAATATTCTGAGATTATATTATTAGGATTTTATTACATAAAAATAGTAAAAATAAGGTTTCAGTTTTCTTTTCGTATAGAATCCTGAAAAGCCTCAAACATGTACATCCCACGATATATTATAATTATATGATAGATTCGAGCTAGATATGTCTAGTTATTTCTTAAATAAGTCAGTATGTTAACTCGAAATAAAATTATGACCCGGATTCCTGGCATTGACATTCAAAACTAATTTCGAAGAGATATATTATGAAAGAAAGAAATAATGTGTCGAGTGTGTTGAGACAACAAGAAAGTCTCGAAATAAATATCGCACTATTATAACTGTGGTGGCCATGCGTCTTGTTTCGAACGGGACAATTCCGTTCAAGAATATTAGGGGGAAAATATTTATGTTACAGAAGTGGAGCCAGATAAAAAGATTCTGTCAATAAATACAAAATAAACTTTTACTTATTGCTGTTTCTAATTTGTATTATACATATATCCATGGCCCACATCCCAACACGCCCCCCCCCCCCCCCAGGCCAGGATCTTTGGCGGGCCTCCTACCAATTGCTAAAATCAGTGTGATGCTCTACAAGTCTACAGTAGCGTTTCCCAACTGTTATTCTGCGGAATTGTCTATAAATAAGTAATAATTAGGTATAATATAATCAAAAATCAAAGAATACAAAATACATGACGCGCAGCCACGTACATTTAAATGTTAATTTACCTACGTGAACTTTTTTTTACAACTCATGGAATCAACAAATAAGTAATATATGAATATGTTACTTTTCATCATAATTTAAGAGTAACTAACTGATAATCCCCTAGAAATCATGCGACCCATGGGTTGGGAGCCAACGATTTAAATTTATTCGGAATACCTACAAAGTTTTCTGTCCAGAAAGCGATTTCCGAAGGCACCTAATTATAATCAATGAAAAATCTGATACCATAATTATCATTTAATGAAGAAAAAACTTTATAATTTAAATTTAATTTATAAATACTGCTATACAAGTTTTCGGGTAAAATAAATCGATTTAAGTGATGGCACATGACGTGCTTAATAAAATGTTAGTTGGATGGACAAAGCAAAAGTCAATATTTTGTAAAGGCACAATATATATCCAGTTCACAACACTTAGCCGGCCAACCTTCCAGGCCGGGCCCCCAGGCTAGAGCCCTGTCAACCTTCCCCTTGTGGGGGGGTGGGCCCATATCTATACCTACCGTATAATTTTAGCTATGTAACATAGTAGCCTTTTCACGGGTTTTTATGGTACCGTTTTATTTTGGATCTCGCCGAAGTGGCATACGAGATACTGGCACGCGTGCCACTATATATACCTATATATACTTATGGTAAGTGCCTTAGTTATAGAAAAGAGTAAAATGAACTCGGAAAATAAATGAAAAATATTGGAACCGAAATATTATACTATAACGATGCCATCCGTTTTGATGCTAGAAATATATTGTCACCCTAATTATAACACGGTTATGTAAAAGCAGCAGATATAAATTAAAGGGGTCATTGACTTTCTTTGCAAAAAAAACTGTGAGTGATTTGAACACGGGCCAAAACCTCCCACGTTGTATGCCACAAATCTCTCGTAGGGTGCATATTAACGCGATTGGGTTATGATCGTTCGGTGAAATGTTTATGCTGCTGCATTATGGTTATCTGATGAAAAGATCGTAATAAATTTGTATTGGAAAATATCGACTGGCCCATTATTGAAGCTATAAAATGAGACTTGCAGAATTAAATGGATGAACAACAGAAATATTCAAACGAATTGTTTCTAACTCACAAATGCAGATAAAGAACTAATAGGAAATCAAAGATCAATGAAGATTGGAAAGAAATTGGAACTATAACGAATGGCAATGGTCAAGTGAATGTGTGGGTCAAAAACGAACATTGGGTTTTATAATTATAACGACGTAGAGAAGGAATCTATAGAGTGAATGAGATGATTTTGATCTAAAAAATGTATAATACATCGAAAGACGAATAAATAAATTTACAAACCAAACACGGTATACAGAGAAAAAAAAATAAACAACGAAGAAAGTGATAAGCAAATTTCCAACGAATTTAGTTCGCACACAGAACGAAAGAATGCTAGATTTATATACTAAGAAATTTCTCGTAAAAAAAATGATTAGAACTTGAATAATTTATTGAGCCAGTCATAATGTGTAAATTTAGGGATTGCAAAACCGAATGAATATGTATCAATACCGGTATTTCGCAATTTCATGTTGAATACCGGTTTTCATGAAATATATGGAAAAATATCCAACAATAAATATACTTACATAAAAAAAATCTCATTGAAAGAAATACTATATTTCAGCCTTTAAAGTTTAAAATAAATGTAAAGAGATGCTGATGTTTATAAATACCTACTAGTTGAACTATTGGCACTTTCTTTTTCTAATGATCTTTCAATAAATTTATATTATGAAGTGTTTTTAGATGTGTATGTGCCGCACTGGTGATTCCACAAAATGTTTTATTAGTTTATTGCACTTTTTACACTTTTACAAGCATTTCCTTTACTTTTATGCGGTAAGAAGTAAAACCGAACACAATATTGCTTATTTCTTTGTTCAAATAAAATATATTATTTCTCCATTATTGCATAAGCTACTCTTGAGTAGAAAACACAAAAAAATGGGTACATTATAGTGTATACTTAGTATATTATCATCGTGAAACCTTTCCACTTTCAATACCGAATATATCGGTATTGTCTGATGTTTTAAACTGGTATTTCGGTATCGAAAAATACTGGAATACCGGTTTTGAAATACCGGTATTGCAATCCCTATGTGTAATACATATTATTATGAAACTACTGTTTAAATTAAATAATTAGATGTAGCTTATAAGTATGGTAAGCAGGATAATATTGTTGCTTAAGCCTAAGCCCTAAAGGCTATCTACACGAGCAGTCGAAATACGACCTTTGTTGGAGCAAGTCCAAAAGAATTTTTTAAGGCTCCTTTAATTGAGGTTATATGGATACTATTCGTGGCTTTATCCAACTGGATTTCTCTTAGGTATGCTTACAGACTGTAGTTTAAATGCTATCAATATTTGGCTATGATAAACTAATATGTAGCAATGTTATATTATACTCTATCCCATAATAGTGCGAGTGAAATTAACTATTTGTGTACTGTGTAACCAGGGAACCTGTGTGTGTAACATAGTTTTTAAAGAATAATGTTTAAACCCAATATATAACATAGGGTGGTAAGAACATTAGGTATGGTCGCTATTATAATGTTCCGTTTAGTTACAGTTACAGAAGATATGTGTGGGCGTCAAACAACGTTACATTACTTTATGTAGGTATTACACAAAAACAAAATTATTATTCGAACTTTTAATTTGAATAGTACTAATAAATATCACGATAATCCCACGCAGAGCAGCATTTTACATACTATGTTAAGTTAATATAAGTAAATGAAAATTTGAAATTCAGATTAACTTTCTTTCGAAAGATGAATTCCCAGATATTAAACATTTTTCAATCGAGGGCATTTATGTTTAAACGGTAACCGGAGAAAACAGAACGTGAAGAAACAGAACAGTGACAAAACAGATCAGCCAGTGTAAATCTCTTATAAGTAACTATTTATTAATTAAATAGTTACTTATAAAAAATATAATATATAGTATACTTATTATTTTGATTTACATTAAAAGTACCTATTCTTTATAATAGTCTATGTCAGTGTTGGTGAACCTTTTTACGATCGCGTGCCAAAATTTCCCAATTATTATCTTTCGACTGTCTGACGTGCCTAGCAGTTTTTCATAGAGAAAAAAAATGGGAAAAAAAAACGGTGTGTACTTATGTACGCGCGTTAGAAGTTATACTTCTTTGGCGTAACAAAATAAAAACAAAACTTGTGATAACCTAGATTCGTCGACTACCTCTTAAGTATCTTGTTAAATTACACACTCAAGAAAAATGACCACTTATTGGAACGCCGTTGGTTTATTTCTATACAATTTAACTTATATTAGGTACTAAATTATATAATTATTTATCGTTGTTTTTATTTTGAAAGTAACAACTGCCACTATGACGTTTAATAGTTTGTTTACGTGAGGATTTGCAAATGGCCGACAATAATAAATTTCTAGGCAACGGAACAATAATTCTTAATTATAATATTAAACTGTAATAATAAATTCGCTGCCTAGGCAACGGAATAATTCTAAACTATAATATTATACTGTATAATCGTCACGATTGGAGTATCATAGTATGGCGTAATGGTAGTGCTTTCGGCTGATAACCATTCGAATCCAATCGAGTGCGTTTATTTTTGTGTGAAAAAATAAATTATGTGTCTCTGATACTCTGATCTGATTTTCCAAACGCGCCGCGCCTAAAGAAGTATAACTTCAAAAATATTTTTCGTAAGAAGGCTGGCTTTAAATAATCGCCTAGTATGGGGAGTCTTCGCCACTGGTACTGGGCATCATCAAGCCATCGACGACGCATTTGTTCCACACGGCTTGCGAAAATATTCAATTGCGCGACCTGAGTAGGGTAGGGTTATGGATTTCTCGGTATGTATTATACTGATACCTTACTCTCTATGTTAATTAAACATAGCGGTAAGAGCGGAATGCAGAAACATTTGTCATAACTAAAATTTCCTATTTTTTCCTATTTGCAGAAAACACTATGCAGAAACATTGTCCTTAGTTAAGATCATTTCTATTGAAAATAATACCATATTTAAAAATTCTCTTTCCAATAGTTTAGGTAAATTATTTTATAATTGTTAAACGATGACTAAAATATGACAACTACATTTTATAAACGCAATAACTATAAATACATATTAATATTTAATTATAATACGCTTATGTTTCCGTTATAAGTCATTATACGTGATTCCACAGGCACCGCAAGATATTTTTTTAACATGCTAACACTAGCTTCAAGTGTCATTCCATCATACTGGCGTATAAAAGTAAAATAATATTCTGCAAGTACATGCCAAACGAATTAACACTATCAATATCCATATTGAGATACATTGTTAAATGAATTTGAGTGTATGGACTGTTTTATAGACATGCGAATTTATTTTGACAGCAGCTGTCAGTGGCAAATGGTAATACAGAAGGGGGCGTGTTCATAACAAAAGTAGTATATGGTTAAGGATTCCTTAACTCTATACTCAGGATTGTCTATAGTTAAGTCATGCTTTTCGGCGACTTATCCTTAGGATCGAAATCTTAGATTGTGCATGCCGCTCTAGGACTATATCCAGGAAATGGGATGTTCTGTGACTATATCCCATTAATATCTATCATTGAATTTCAGAATGTATGTATACATTTAGGTATATACTCGGTACATATACCTAACTCAATTGATTACTGGGTTTAAAGTTTTGTTTTTCAATAATACTTACTTGCTGAATCGAAGTATCTTCAGTTCATTAGTTCCCAGAAAACTTCTATAATGCCAAGTGGTAACAGAAAACACAGCAACATTTCGATTGCTTTCATAGCAAAATTAATTGAGAGATATTTCAGTTGGAACTTTATTTAACGTTACAACAAGAATTGCTTCCGTCTACCAAAACACAAACTGTTACGGCACACAATGATAACAAGTTATGTCGGAAGGATTACGTGAACTAATTATTTATTAGTTCAATGTTCATTCAAAATAATAATAATAGGTATATTCGGAAATCCGCTAGTCGGATGCTTAATTAAATGTACGCGTTTACCAACCGGAATAAAGCTTAACATTAAAATACGACGCATATAATTAATGGCTATATGAAATAAAATTATTTGACAATCATAAAATCATATGAATAGATAGACCACGCTTTAAGGAGGCACAAAAGTTTTCACTAAACGGAAAAGCTAAATTTAATTTATACTTGATGTGACTAACGATTCCACATAATTTCCATTGAATGGATCTAAATCATAAAATTACATTAAGCTAAAATTATTTAATTAAGACGACGAGCAAACTGATGAGCTCTAGTCGTGATCAACAGTAGGTACCTATCACAGAACAGATAATGAATAGAATACCGATAGGCTATATTCAATACGTCGCATGTTGATGCAGGCTTTTGAATGTTGAGTGTCCTACGAAAATGAAGCACGCAATATGCACGTGCAATAGTGTGTGTAATACACCAACATTAAATGAACGTTAATGCATAAACCGAGAGCAGTTTTTAGTATTCGACGTAAAACGTATTCTTGACACGTGTGTAAGTTTATCCCGGATTCTTCCTTACTCGAGTCGGTCACCTGCCATCGCCTTACCCGTTATGTATTTCAGTTCCCATTATTTCTGAGTTCCCTGGTACCCATGTTTCATTTTACTTTATTCAATGGCTTTCTACTGAAAACTAACAGTTCAACCTTATGACAATAATGTGTATAAATCGTATCGTCAAATTCACATACAAGAATAAAAACACAGTTTCGATCAAGTGAATATCATTATTCGAGTGCTTAAAGTCAGACAACGTTATCTACAAAAGAGTGTTTTTTTTTGAGATAACGTTATTTTACATTTATGGTTACATGATAGTCAAACAACGTTATGTCAATATTTTATAATTTCTTATTAAATCGTCAGTAAAGTTTAACGCTAATTACATAAGTTACCCTTGTTTTCATATTTTTTTTAAACTATCCCTATAAATTTTAACATCATCATAAGCAAGATAAATGTACAATACACAATAAATTATAACATATTAACATTAGGTTTTAAATAAACATTTCCCTTGTTGAGTTACAAGAATCTAAAATAACGATTTTTGGCTCTCCTGTAAAGTTGCACTTTTGTAGATAGTGTTGTTTGACACTAAGTCCTCGTATTGAAATAAAAAATATCTAATATCTGAACACAATACGCATTTCACAGAACAGGCAATAATTTAAATTTGACGAGTGATATCAACACTGTAAGTGGGAGTTTCTGTAGTTAAATTTTCGACACACAAAAAATTGTAGCGTGTAAAAAAAATTGAAAGATCTTCAAATCATGAAAAAAACATTAATTTTAACAAAAATCATCGTACGTGTTATCAATGATTGCCTACCTATATGTATATGCCGCATTCTTTTTCGTGAATATACAATGTATATTTGCGAAACGGCATACCGTAAAACAAGCATATGAGATTATAATTGAGACCCTCGTAATGTCATGTGATAAATAATTGACCGCCTAACCGGCCGTTTCAAACCGCTGTGCGCCGTGTAAACACCCGTGAACAACATGCCCGATACATCCAGCGAATCGCATAATGTCCCGATTCGTCCAATAAAATTGATTGAAATCCGCGCGAACGGCCAAAGTAATGGTGGATTATTCAAACGCTCCCGCGCAAAAGGACATTATCGGCGGGAATCGTTTGGAAATCTAATCAAATCGCAACGGTGAAGCCTTTGGTTCGGTTTGTTAATTTTTTCAGTTGTAATTAGTCGTGAATCGAACTAGTATAAGATACCTATCACGGCTATCACTGATATGAATTTTCATTCGTAAATTCAAACTTTTAATGAAAAAGGTGATCGACGAAATTAGGTAGGCACTAAACATACTTTTAAACATATTATGACGTGTCCATAAAATTACGCTTAATTTGCGTGTATTACTTAAATATTATCTTAGAATATTTAACAATCCCATGGATATGTTACCCACTAGAAAAAAATACGACACTCGACGGGACTTGAACCTGTAACCGTTGAGTCGCGCCAGTGTGCTTTTCCAATTAAGCCACGGGCCTCCTACTTAATTACGACGATTTTAACTAGTAATTCTTACATGAGATGCTAAATTATGTATGTTCAATATATAGAAAGTTACATTCTAAAATCATGTAGTATTGGTTGAATATAATAAATAGTTTATTAAATCTATTTACCTGTCTGGACGATTGTCAGTTTGGCTTGAACTGTATTTAAACAAGTCTAAGTACGTATCAAAAAAAACAAAATTTGGAAATTTTAACTATAACCGGTGGGTGTGTAGATAATAATATGACGTAATTAAGTAATTGTAAAAAATCTTAAAATAAGATAGTTCTTCTCAAATTTAATATACTGTACAAAAGTAACTTTTGAAACGTTTTACTAGTTAGCATTAATCTAGCGACATATACAATAGTGTTTTAATAATTTTAATCATAAGACCGTTGCACGATTTCATATGAATCGGTGTTTGTTCTTCGTCATCGTATTTTTTAATTTTTTTTCAGTAAAGCCAGTCAAGATGACCAATTATCTATGTATATAATATACAATATGATGAATATAATACACTAAATAAACGAATACGTGATGGTCCGATAACAGGCGGACACAGAAGGCATTATTCGATCAAACAGTTGAAACAGATATAGTGTAGGAAAGGAAAAACAATAAAAAGGACAGGCAATATGAGAAAAAAATAAATGCTGAGTTTGAAGCTTTGGAGAAACTAGTTTTGAAAGAGGCAAGAGAACAAAACAGTAACACGCGATCATTATGATGATTCATAGTAATTATGCCCCATCGGAGAATAATATGACGTATACAGACTGTCATAGATTAATGTTTGTATCTGTCTAACTACTAAAGCTAAACTATATTTAATAAATTTAATAAACGATGGTAAAAATGACATTATTTTTAAGAAAGGAATTACCCAGGTTTTTTTGTAGTTTAATGCCAAGTAGAGATCGTGTGAATTAGCTATGTTTAGGCTGGTTTACTTCGCCTAGTATTTTGCACGATTGCTTGCGCACGGAGGAATCATTTTTCATGTTTTCTTTAAAAATCCTTAACTAAGCATTTTTATTTCTCTAGTGTCACGTTTCTGAATAATATTAACGTCACTTTAAGACGTGACTGAAGCAACGGTAGCGATTAACTTTACTAGAACATGTCCAGATTTAATAAAAATGACACAAAAGAAAAGAAAAACATTTTCCTCTTCTTTCAGCTAATAACAGTTCGCTAAACGATCCCATCGATTTTCAAAAATATCCAGAATAAGATCAGAGCATCGAAATATCTCTGCGCACAATAGGGATTTAAAATAAGAACGAAAATTATCGTTAAAACCGCTATAAATCCTTTCTAACTGTTCTTTATCAACATTCTAAATTCAAAATTACTACAGAGTGATATTATGAATACAAAATATCGAATAAAGAAGATAGGCACCGAAATATGTTAGTACTTATGAAGGGTAGATAAACCGAAATAATTTTACGTTAAAAACTGAGTAATATTTCAACATTTTCAAGGAAATCATAACACAACCCAATATAATATTATACATATAGTTTAAAAAGTGAATTACGAATGCAGTTATATTAATAACACGATTTTTTTACGTGATACTTATTAGTCATTCGCCCAGCTCATTAAGTCCTTGCACTGAAGCCACCCGACTCTACTAACTAGGGCAACTAGGCCAACGTGAGTGCTAGCGGGAAATAAAATAATCATAATTTAACGTAGTTATGCAGAATGTAGCCAGTCCACAATAATGTCGAGCTGAGATAATGACACTTTAGCAACAACATGATATTAAAAATGTATGTAAAATTGTAAATAGTATTTTATTTCAAGAATATTTTTTACGCGGATAAAACTTTCTCGTATCTGATATATATCATATCTCATTTTTTTTATTTTTTGTGGACTGGCTACTTTCTGCATAACTATGTCCAATTTTAGTCAAGCTGTCCATACTAACACATGGTCGACCCTGTGTTTCGTACTGCCAAACGAGGAGTCAGTATTACCATCCCGCCAACTATATTCGATCCTATTTCGGACGGCAGTTAGCTGGAACATGCTGTCCCGCTTTGGCATTTACCTCGCGTAACGGCCAACAAGAATTTAGTAGAGTACCTAACAAGTGCTATCTAATATCACAATTAGTCAGTACGATATAATATTTTACAAGCGTCAGTGTTTTGTTTAACTGTAACGGAATTTATTTTTTTATTTGTAGTATTCTTGTGCTGTGTTCTGACAATTCATAAATTAAGAAAAATGTTAATAAAGGACAGTGTCGTTAGATAAATTAATGTCAAAAAACCGGAACAGAATATTCAATTTAGCCAATCGATTTGTAACAACGGATAAATTATAGGTGAAAATCGTATGTTGTTGTTACTAAAACAATCATATCTAAATACCAGGTATTTACTATTTTAGGCTCTGGTCCCTAAATTACCTACCACCCCAAACAATGCTTATTCTAATATTTAACAAATCATCATTGTAAAGAAGTATGTCAAAATATCGCCACATTACTAGTATGTGACTCTATTATATAATATATCAAAACTTCCTACACTACACGATCCAGTTGTCAGTTAACAAATGCACTGGAGTTGGACGTATGAAAAGGATACTACAGTCAAGTGTATGTGCTATAATATTCTTCGATGCAGTATCAGTGTATCGTGACAGGATGGAATAATACGCTCATTCGCTCCACTGTAGAGAAAATTGTAATTATTTAATATTTTATAAACATTTACTGAATATTTTTTATTACCCACTGTGTCAAAATAAACATCTACGTTGGTGTACAAGTTTGAAATCAATTTATATCAACCACCCACAGTCGTTTGCTTTGGGATTCATTTTTAGATTATTTTTATTATAAAATCAGTTAACAGCACATTATTTACTGATTGAGATCAACAAGCTAAGGAATTAAAATTTTAAAACCCTGCAGTCACGGTCGTCCGTACGTATTGTATCCTATTCCAGCATACATCAAAAAGTGAAAAGCGAATAAAAAGGGTCTGTGAGGGGAATTGTCGGACGAAAACTCTAAAGCCCTTTCACGAGTTCCGGTCCTCCATAAAATATTTATTTTCGGCATTAACATATTCAGTGTCCGTGTTGATTTAAAACAGGCATTTGAATAAAACATTATTGTATCAACGAAGAGAACACGGTTTAGCAAAATATCGGCGATGCTTTGTCTCCATTCTTTGTATTGATGACGTTTCCGTGTGTGGACCTATTCTTCGCCCGTGGAACAAAGGGTCTCGCTTTTATCCCATTCACCATTATTTGCTAGCGCCGTCACTGTGCCGCCTTGGCTATTTTCTCCGTTCCAGTGATGGGCCACCTTTATTCCATTGTGCTTCGAATTGCCTGTGATTAGGACGGAATTCTTTTACGTCTGTGAATCTTGGCAGATTGACCTCGTATTTATTTCTTTTCATTAGCCGACGCCGACAATGTGGCACCTAATTTGTTTGATCGCAGAATTGTGCTATCTCGCTTCTTCCCAATATTAATACCCCAGATAAAATGAGGCGAAATCAATTAGATCGATCATGAAGTCATCCATTCGTGTGAAGTATTTATACTATACATACTTACATAGGCACAATGTAATATTTTAATACATACATACGAATTATAATACATAATATTATAATTCGAAACAATATTATTCCTATCTGTCCGGTTTCCATCGAAATTAAGTTAGTTATACATAAAATGCCCATCCGTATACCCCCGCTGTAAAAATATTGTACGTTCAAGCAATGTTACAACTGATTTTAATCGAGGGATATTTTAGTATACCAATTTGAGAATAAGTTACTATCAGTTCTTCAGCCGGTACCGTGTCACTTGAGCCAATACAAACACCAAAATATGTAAAAAAGATGCCGTTTTGTTTAGTGTTTTCGGGCATATTATATCTCGCATACAGGCACACATCGTAGGTCTCGGGTTTGAATCCCGGGTCTAGAATCAAAATTCACATGTTGTTTTTCGATGTGTGTTTGGACAGAGTATGGGCCTGATATGTTAATACATTTCTCGTAAAAGCACATAATATCTCCTAATAAAAAATAAATGATTTTAGGATCGGACATGGTAAAAAAATATGAAAAAAAGTAAATAAAAACCGATTTGATCAGTAACCATGTTGAATTACGAGAGAAACGATATTTATTTGAATATGATATTATATTCTCTTATAATGATCTAACTTTTAACCACTGAATCAATCTGTAAGCTGAGCTGTGATTGTCTAATATTATGAATTGGGTGTAAGGCATAAAGCCCACCAAGAAAGCGCTCGACGCGCTCACTACTGAGTAGGCCCCCTCCCACCCGCGCATTACCCTTCACCTATGTAATAAGCAGCTCAAGCAGCACAAAATAATTATTATTACAGCGCCTCTCATAACAAAGCAATAAAAATATTATATTATTTCGGGGCTTGTAATTAATATTTACGACGACATTATTCAACCAGCGAAATATAGGACATGCAATAAAATTAAACAATGAGATCTCTGTTATTAAATAATTGCTTCTCGCCCGTCGATCGACGACGCCGTCCAGAGCGTGATTTTGCTCGCTGTGTTCAATGAATGGACTCCATTGTATTTTCTTTCATTCGTATCGCCGAGAAGCGGTGATTCGCGAAAAAACGATGATTCATGCGGCGGGCGCGTATAATGCGTCGTCAATACGCGCCACTTGTGAAATTTTGCGCGAGAGCCACACTTGCTGCGTTAAGTGGGTTTTACGCCTAAGTATTCATTTTCGAATAATGTAGTGTAGGCAGAATTACGCGGCATCGCAATCTATAACTTAACTTCATCTCTTTCATATAATATAATATATGTGGACGTCCAAATAAGGTAAGTATTTGACAAGACGTCGTGTCATTTAAATACATCCAGTCCACTTTTGATCTTCAAACGACTGGAATCTTTCTTGATTAGAATACAATTCAGTGACTTTTCAGTCGCATCGCGCGTATTGTTGATGTGGATTTCTTCTATAGAACTCATTGAAACTGTGTGAGTAGGTACAGCACAACAAAAACATGTGTTAAATATTCATGAGTCGTATCAATTATTGGCATAAGTATTAAAATAAGAAATGATTTTTTTATACGAAACTCGCTGTTTACTAATAAATACGGATACACACATGGATAGTAGGTACTTGTATTAAAATATGTCATACAAGAACCACCACCAATCAATTCGCCGTCATTGAAGCAGTCAGAAGTCAATGCAGGGATTCCATCAAGTGAAAATAAGTGTTCCTAAAAGATGACAACCAGGTAGTACCTACTAAAAAGGAAGAGACCATATTCCACGGACAACACCAGGTTAATGCACGTGATCCTTTAGGGCATTATGTATGAGATTCCGAAAATCTTTATAAGCTATTTAACCGATTTTCCACCATATAACGTATAGCACTGTTTGTGACGTAAACAATCTGACGTCACACGTCATTCAAAATAGCTGCTTTATATGTCATTTTAATAAAGCATTCATTACAACAAACGTTTGCTTGAGGCCCGCGTTGATTTTGTAGACTCTGTAAAACATTTGCGAACTTTAAAAACAGTTCCTAGTCGTACTGAATATTCATTTCATTCATTCATTTATTCTTATTCCGTAATATATATATATACTCATAATAGAAGTGATTGAAGTGAAGTTAGGTCATAATATAACTATATGTATTGCCATCAAATGGAAATGTTTACTGGGAATACTTTATCCTTTCGTACAGTAGAATTATAAAATAAATGTGATAAAATAACTGACAAATTATTTAAAGTTCATAATAATTATTCATTTATAATTATTAAATTTATATGGTACCGTTCGCACCATGTTCGCACACTTTCAGACACATTTACAACTTCAAAATTTTAAATTATGTAATGATCGGGGAATGAAATTTTATAAGTTTGCCATTATATAGACGCCATGACACATTATGATGTCACATCGTGACGTCGCTAACCAACGGATTACATTTGCACTCATGCATACAAATGAGCAGTATTTTAGCCTATAAAGTATTTGGGAATCTCATGCATACGACCCATTCGCCATTCTAACCAAAACCTCCATACAATTCACTAATATTTACACTTTGCAGCAATAAAATTGTTGGCAACAGATTCTATTAAAAAGATTAATAATTACAAAAGTTTGTATAACATTATTATTAATAAAAATGATTTCTTAGCTGACGACCACTGCTGTATGTACACAGAAAGCAATGGAGTCAATATTTACTCGCCATGAAAATAACCAAGTTTAGTTAGTATACAAGTATACAGGTATATTTTACCTGTTAACAAGCCGTCGATAAGTTTCATTGTGTATTCATATCGCGCCCACGGAAGTGTTGCACGGGCAAGTAGGTACTATTTTTAAACACATTCAATAATTTTATTTCTCACGGAGTAATTTATACGTAAATATTTACTGGAACATTTACGTCACACATTTCTCTTGTCCGTGTAAACAATGTAAACCAGGGGCGGGCAAACTTTTTGGATGGAGGGCCAAATTCAAGAATTCAAAATGAGCGGCGGGCCGCAAGTAAAATACCATTTTTAGATAGACACTATTTATTATCACGAAAAATAAACATTACAAAAAAATTAATGAGAAGAATGAAAGTGTTGTACATTTTTTCAAATTCAGGTGTTAATTTTGTGGTTGATATTTTAAAAACTGCTTGTAAATGGGCATCGGAGATATTTGATCGTAAAGAATTTTTATTGAGGATCATGATCGAAAATGTTTGTTCACATATATAGGTTGATCCAAAAACAACGAACATTTTTCTTGCATAATCTTTAAGTTGTTCGAATTTGTCTGAATTAAGGGCATTGTAAAATTTGGATATATCTTCACGACGATGCAATTCTCTTAAATCAGTGTCACACTGCAGACCAATAATCTCAAGTTGTAGCTCTGTCAGTAGGTACACTATCAATATCTATTGAAAATGGATCGCGTACTGTTGCTAAACTTGTCTCAGTTTTTCGGAAGTCACCAAATCTTTGTAAAAAATCGTCATTCAGAGCATTAATAATTTTACCATATTTATCAAATTTATATTTTGGTATATTCAGCAACTTCAAAGTTGGAAAGTGGTCCACGTTCTTATTCGATATTTGTCGAAGGAACAACTTGAGTTTTAATTGAAATCCATTCAAACTCTTCACCATATCGTGGGCATATATTTTTTTTCCTTGCAACGCAGAGTTAAAAGTATTTAAATGTGTCACGATGTTTAACATAGAAAATAGTGGTTACAAAGTGTGAGACGAGATGCAAGGAAGACATACTGAGATAATACAATAACGAAACAACAAATTTTTCAAATTTTAATCTATTGTCAATATTTTTTAAAAAATATATAAAAAAAGTTATTCGTAATCAGAAGTACAATTAATGATGGCGGGCCACAAAAAAATACCCGGCGGGCCACAATGTAATTCGGTATTTTCACTGTCTTGAAGAAAACATGTATTCAAGCACGATTAAACTGAACCATACGTATTCGTCACATATTTTTTAAACACCTTATAAGTTTGTACTACTACTACTACAGATAGGTACCAAGTATTAAAAATAAAGTGATTAGCAGTTTGTTTTAACGAATATGCTTGAAAGATACACGTTTTCGCCGACAGTTAAATAGCGAGAGCAATTATACCATATATTGCTCTATCTATACAGTCATAATGTAACACTCGCAAGAATGGGTGGACCCGGACCAGGGAACTCTATCGGGAATATGCGGAAAGATACGGGATAAACTTAAACACGTGTCAAGAATACGTCATGCGTCGAATACTGAAAAATACTCTCGGTTTATGCGATAACGCTCATTTATTATTAGTGTATTGAAGGATGCAACCACAGAATAGATAATAAATTGAATTCCGATAGGCTGTGGAATGTGTGAGTGTCCTACGAAAATAAACAACGCCTTATAGACGTGCAGTAGTGTGTATAATACACCAATATTATATGACCGTCAATGCATAAACCGGGAGCAGTTGTCAGTATTCGACGAATGACATATTCTTGACACGTGTTTACATTTATCCCGTATTCTTCCTTACTCGATATCGGTTGCCTGCTTCTCCTTACCTGTTATTTATTTCAGTTCCCATTATTTTTGAGTTCCCCGGTTGCAACACACAATATAGCACGTCTATAATGCGTGGTTAATTTTCGTGGGACACACAAATTCAAAACCTTTCGTTAAAATGTAGTGTATTGGGATATAGGCTATCGGAATTATATTTATTAATCTGTTGTGTGGGGTGGACTGATTAATTACGTGTCTAATAATACACATACTTAACTACTTTAATATAAATATAATCGACATTATTCTGTTATCCATTCAACAATCCAACTGCTTACGATGTACTGATCTATGAATTTGGACCGGGGTGAAGATACTAATTTCGTAAACGACGCTCATCGGCTAGTGTTGCCATCTGTCGTTGACAGAAACATGCCAAACGGGGTACGAAAACAAGCTATTTGAACACAGACAAAAAATGCTTAAATAATCTAACAACCTATAAGTAATGATTAGGTAATACCAAATAGTGGAATCCCCGATAATCATCAATCCGATGCCACATGCCTAAGCACACATTAAATTATAATATTTGATACCAATATATCAATATAACGCCTATAATGTTCATATTGTCTAATTGTGTTGTTTTATTTCTCAAGTACCGCCCTACCTTCATTAAATATCTGATTAAATAAACTAAAAACCAGCATATTTAAAGCTAAGCATCAAAAATGCTAATAAAAACGACATAAGCTACTCGTAGATGTCTATCGAAAAATGCTAGATCTGGCAAGAAAATCGCTAAGTTGGCAACGCCGTCATCATCGGCTCATCGTATCTTGTGAATCATTCGATATGTGTATGAATCAATCAACTAGTACAATGACACTCAACCTTTTTTTTCTTCGGGCCAAATACATATATTTGTAAAGTAACGCGGGCCGCATCACTACTGGTGTGACGGAAAAAGTCATGAAACCCCCCCTTTTTTACAAAACATTTTTGAGATTTTAAAATTATGCGTGTTTTTTACATTAATCGTGTGCAATAGCAACACTCTTATACCAGATCTGATGTGGACCATAATGACAATCCTCTTCGGGTGTCACACTATCTGTGCGTCAAAGTCGAAACAAATCTCAAGATATACGAAATTCCTGATAATAAATGTGTTTCGGGCCGCACATAAAAGCTTAAAGGGCCGCAGGTTGAGTATCGCTGAACTAGTAGGTACCACAAAATAAAAATCTTTTCTAATTGAATGTGAAGTAGAGTATTCAGTCTCTACGTCGATAAAAAAATACTCCAAAATGATTTAGTGAGTCCGGAAATTGTTTTGTTTTTCACCGAATGTCAAGAGAAATAATCGAGGAAAATTCTCCTACATACCTACAATATTTTCCTGCTAATGGAAAAGTTATCATTAACAAAATTACAAGGCAACATATAATAAATAAATAACAAATTAATATCAAAAAAATGAAATATGAATTTGTAAAAAAAATAGTAATATTATGTATGTACGAAATAACAAAAAATCGACGAAGTATTAAAGCCGCTGTGAATATCTATTTTTTGTGGGAAAATATTATTATAATATTTCTCTCTATCTAAAATCTGTCAACTCATCGTCCGAAAATATATCAAAAAGACGCCAGTCTGTTTTTTCGTTGGTAATTTCCTCCCTGTCTTTGTTCTACTGACGTCTAGTACAAAAGTTAACATTAAGAAAAGGCTCGGCTATAGCTTTGATAGGAAAGTCGTAATTTTTTTAATGAGAATATTTTAACAGTCTTACAGCTGATACCTACTGCGAAATAAATAATATGACAGGTTTCTTTTGAAATCTTTTAAGTAGCAACCGAAATTTTTCATCACAGTTTGAAAATATATAATGTAAAATATATAAAAAAAATGTAGGTAGGTACTTACTTAATAATTGCGATTTTCTTACTGATAGTCACATAAACGGAATCGTCATTGTAAATCACGGACAATTGAACGTAGATATAAAAGTAAGTTACATACATGTTAACAAGACAATTTTGCCGTTGGTAATCAGTAATCACTGTTACTAAAGAATTCAAAATTATTTAAAATTTCTATAATTACGAATAAGTAGCTCTTTCAAGCATCGACCCAAAAATTTATATAAATTCTTTAGATTATAGTTCAATTAAATTATGAGATGGCGGCACTATAAAACATCTCATTTGATAACTTTTTTTTTACTTCTCAAATAAACTTTCTTTTCAAATAAAGTTTCTTAATTTTCACGTGACAATTATTGGAGTGTGTGATATCTGCGCCTACGCAGTATAACGATAGTGACGAACCTGCCGGTAAAAAAAGATCTACGCCGCGCACTGCGTAGAGACTTATTTTGGGGTGAACCGATTTTCACGGCCTCTGTCAAATGGTACCATACAATGACAACATCGCGTCTCGCTTACTCTTGAAGAATCAGATTGGCGGGACGGTCAGCACTTTTATTTATGTCGCTGAGTTTCAAAACCCGCTATAACACTTTTTCATTATGTGGAGAAAATCAATAAAAACTTTTTGAACTAAAAAGGTTTTTGAATGTTTCAGTAGTGTTATAGCGGGATTTGATAAGACACATTGATTTTGTTTCATAAATGGCAGTTAATCGTAGCGGCTTTTGAAAGAGGCGATAAAATTTTCATGTAGAGATTTTAATAATGAATCCAACGATATATATATCTTAATTATTTCAAAAAAGTATTATAGCGGGTTTTGAAATTTAGCGACACATTTAATAGTTATTATCGCTATTGGTGCAAGTAAATTCATGCACGTGAATGGGCGCTATAATGGTAAGCATTAATATTCGCTAAAATGGGACAACAGCATTATTAAACATAGTGTTTAAATGTTTATTTTATTATATCGTACCTAGCTATATTTTTTGGATACGCGAAATAAGTTAATTGAAAAAATTAACAAGTACCTACCTACATGTTTTATTGAAGGAGCCACGAAAATATTTTAATTCTGTCGTGGCCGTGTTAGGAAAACGGTTGGAAAGCGCTGCTGTAGAGCAGTCTGGGAAACGCTGTGTCATATTATGAAACATAAGTCATCGACAACTCATCACAGAAACGTGTTTTAAAAGACTGTTATCTCCGATTAGTATGTGCATACCAATGACATATTAAATGGACGACTCACTTCATACCCGGCGCGCACGAGAAATTGTGCATGACAGTCATTCACAGATGTATAGGTAGATGTCACGTGACCATTGACGTATCCGTTTCCATTATGCGATACAAGCTTCGAGAATTTATAGTAATATAACCTTTATTGTAATGGCGTATTAGTGTCATGACTCATTGCGTTAGAAACAGATTCTCGGTTACTTACGACTTCTCGGAGATTAGACGCAAGTGAGCCTAGCGAATCACAGGCGACTGACTGTCCAATGGTTCCTGTCATTCAATTGCATTGAATAAACATTCATCAATATCTTAAAATGGCATTTTATAAATAATAAATAATACTAACACATGCAAAGTGATATCCCATCTTTCTTGGAGTGTTTAGTAGATTTTTTTACAATTTTTAACTAGGCACATTGGCATTTTGTAACACAATAATAACGGTGGAGTCGAAACCTGACAGTCATAAATTTTGTATGGGCAGACCCAGCGGTGTCGCCAGACCGCTTGCAAGAAAAATGTTCATTTGAGCGTAGGATACCGATATTAAAATATGAATTTCGCCATCCGGCAGACCCGACACAAAGTGAGTGTCATTTTATTTTCTAGATGCTTCATCCATATTAATGTCATTGGTGCATACACCTAATATTGATTATTACATATAACCGGTTGGAAACACATACATACTATTCTTATGAATGCTAATATTATTTTAATGGTATACCTACTACTTATATATTACCCAAAAGTAAAATAAAATATAATATTTGAGTATTCTGATAACAATATTTATTTCGTAGTAAATACGTACCTACTACAGTGGAACAATAAATGTAACCTTCAAATGATGCAGATGCGATTTCTTCTAGTGCGTACAAATTACGCAGGATGAATTTCATTATTGTTACGGTTTATATTCCCGACTTCATTACGTGTAGCATCGTTTTCTCTCGTTCGGATTATAACTTACTTTTGATTTTACGCCTGTTTGTAGTGCCCGTTTCATTATTTTTGGTAGAAATATAAAATTATCGATTTAATGCATCGCTAGCTAATCACATGCTGACGGATGCCGCCCTTTTACAGGTGTCACCCTTCAATAACAAATAAACCATACACGTTATTCATATATTTCAACATTAGATTTACTTTACCTAATTGAATTGAACAAATAATATTTTTAGTAATTAATATTAGGTATTATAAAATGTATTTTTTGCATTTTGCCGCCCCGTGAATCCTGCCACTCGGGTGATTCACACTCCCAATACCAAGGCGCGTTCCTACATTATATTTTAGTTTAAAGTTTTTCCACTAATAATTATTAAGAGTTAACAATAAGAACAGTAAGTAAAATAGATTACTATAAGAGTATTAATGTGAGCTCAAACAAAATTGCTCTCCTGTGGGTCTATTCTATACTTTATCGACCGCTAAAGTGATAGATATTATCAAACTTAGGATAGGCTTGTATCAAAATGTTAGCACTTATTGTAACAATTACAATACGTTGGTTGTAATTGTTGCAATAAGCGTTATATTTTAACAGCAGCAAGAGAGGCGCTGTTAAAATATAGCGCTTATTGCAACAATTACAACCAACGTATTGTAATTGTTACAATAAGTGCTAACACTTTGATACAAACCTATCCTAAGTTTGATAATATCTATCACTTTATCACTTTAGCGGTCGATAAGTACAGAATAGACCCACTGATGTCAGATACATACATATTATGTGATTCATTCCACCCATTCAAAAACTTGCAAAAAGAGTGCCATTGAACAACGATTAGAAATAACTTCGAACCGTGTCCCTGATTTATCTGCACACTCAAGAATCAAGATATTTATCATTTGCAAGTCAGTGCATTAAGTTACACTATTTTATGACGCGTTAGTGGAACACATGTCGAAATTGTAATTGATGGATACCACATGATAAAAGATTGTTTTAAATATTATTATTATTTGAAGGCAGTGGATGGATACCACGTGATAAAAGATTGTTTCAAATGTTATTATTATTTGAAGGCAATGAAAGAGAAGGATTATATTCAACCATACATGATGAAGAAGAAGAAATAAGAAATGAAACTTATCGTAATTCTTTTCTCCCGGAAATCGATGGAAAACGGCGGAGCAGTTCGGGTAGGTTTTCTGATTTGGAGGTTATTTATTGCGGGTTTCTCGATACCATCGACAGCCACAATATTTTAAATGTCCCCGTAACGAGATAACGGTCAAAAAAGGGAAATGCCCGGAGATTATGATATTCAGATACGAGGCGGATGAACAGAAGAAAGAAAAGGGTGAGCTATGCGGGGTCGCATATTTATGCCATATAGAAAATGGTCATACATAAAAATTATACTTATATTCTTTTGTTCCTTTGAATTCCATAATCATGAAATCTATGTAAATTTGTTTACCTGTGTAAATGTATGATACATCTTTTTCGATTCGAGTGTATTTACTTTTATTAAAATTACCTATGTAGTACATATCAATATCGATTAAATATATTACAAAACATTATATTAGATTACACACGCTTCAAGATTATGCAAAAAGCGATCGGAATGCATTGATAGTCCTTTGGTGCAGTAGATACGTGCGGGCACGATTAAAATGTTGAAGAAAAACTTCCAGAAAAGGTGAAGACAAAATAATTAAAATAGAACCGGAAAAGGGTAAAAAGATGTTTTCTAATACATGTTGTGATACGGCAAATTCTTAACATGACCGCCTAGAGTTAGGTATTGTCTAAAGCAGTGATCGCCAAACGGTCGCTCGTGAGCTACCGGCGGCATTTTCGGCAGCTCGCGTAGGATATTTTACCATATTTATAAATTTGCCTGTCAAATTCTATTATTGGACTCCGAAATTAAATATTTCTCGAAATAAGTTTCAATAAAATGGTTAAAAAGTTGGTTACCCCAACTGTAAAATCTGTATGGCCTTCGTCCCAACAGAAAGGTATCCAATTTCGCTCAAAATGAAGGCATTGTTTTGTTCTACCAATTTATGTGAATCAACGTTTTCCACTATCAAGGTGGTTAAAAGTAAATATAGAAACACTCACAGATAATTGCATTCGGATGAGAGTGACAAGATACTCACCGAGAAGTGAAAAAATTGAGGAGGAAAGTGAATGGCATTCTTTTCACTAATTCTTTTTACTTTTACTCACTTATTTCAAGATATTTTTCAATTATTATTTTGTTTATAAATACATAATAATTAAAGTATGCATTTTATGTTTTATTGGAAATTTTATTTTATTTTTATTTTTTATTTTATTATTATATTTATTTTATTGTCCGAATTTATTTAAAGTAATATAATAATATTATATATTGTACGATAAAGGACGATGATAAAAAATTATAAAGAAGGAATATGTATAAGTAGCTCACCTGACAATTTCAATTTCTGAAAGTAGCTCACACCTTTACTCACAGAGTTTGGAGACCACTGGTCTAAAGACTCCAAAGTTGTCGCGACAAATAGATTTAAAGTAAAATTAAAATATATCGTTGCCAACGAGCCTTAAAACCATTAAAAACCTACATGGAACAGATCTTATGCCGATCACTGGAAGCAGAATTGAGCCCCTCTGGGGAAAAATAGCATTAGGCTGAAATCTTCGTTTAGATATAATATCGAATAAACACGACGTGTTAGTTCAATGATATATTATGTTAATGTAACCTGTTGCAGGTACAGATTAATTAAGAATATTTTTTGGCTGACATTTAGACCAGGCAAGTGAAGATGTAATATTGTTGTAGTTAATTAAAAGATTTTTCAATACAACCTATCTAGGTAACTACCGTTAAAATACTAAATACCGATCATAAATATGTAATACATTAGGTGTATGTAATGTACGTATTCATCACCGTACATGTCGCAACGTACCTACATAAAGTATATAAAATTAGTAGATATAAATATATTATATAAGTATTGTTTTAATAGCCTATTTCTCGTATTCAACAAATAAGTCACAATATTTGAGAATGTAACATTATTTATATAGATTAAAAAACATACATAATTTGAAAACACAATCTTGTGAATTAGCCGTGAAGTAGTAGTAGGAAATAGTTTATTAAATTATGAGCAAGTGCGAGTATGTTATAACTAAAATTTGGAGTGATCTGGGCGTCGATTAGTAATCAGGACACATACTATTGACAACTTGATTTAAAACATACAAACCGACAGCCAAAATTAACACTACTAGTTGATTTCGTCGTAATTAGATATGACGCCCGTAGCTTAATTGGTAAATCACATTGGCGTTAATCCAGTGGTGACAGGTTCATGTCCCGTCGGGCATAGTATTTGAGGTGTTTTCAAATTACGTATGTTATACCTATTATATATTTTGTTTCTGTAATTATATAACAATTAAATCGATAGGTTCTAACAAATAGATGGGAGTGACAATCAGAAAATATCTCAAAAGTGTTTGATTTTCCCAGCTTGTTGTAGTGTTGCAACTTTTACAATCTTACATAATTTCTTCTAAAATACATTAAAATTTGATACATTGTGCATATATTTATGTAAATCATATTCCACTGAAAGTGAAAGGTGTGGGGATTCGATTACCTCTGCAGCATTAGAATTCTGTCATTTTCACAATTTAATACATTATGTATGGTACCACCTATTACTATATCTATGAAATCGATATAAATAGGTAAATAACTAAACGAGTATTATTACCTAACTGTAATATATTTTGCCCCATAGTGCGTGGTATTTTTGATTATGCAAAGTACGGTAGTAAGTAGGTACGTTCATAATCAAAAAGATTTCTTTCACGAAATATGGACATACGTTAAAATCAACAAGTCATATCCTTGCATTGAAACAAAAACAACATCCAACCCGCGGCTGATGTCGAAGCCGCAACCTATAGCTTCAGAGAAGGCCGTACCTACTGCCAGCTGATTTAATAAATTCATGCAAAACTTGGTCCTTGGAAAGGCTGAGGACACAAGATGACATCCAAAAATTTGACTACAATTCAAGTTCCTAGGTTTTTCGTATCTAGTAATAATGCAATGTCGAATCTTCAATAGCGAACTGGGAAAAAAATCTTAGTTCTGAGCAGAGCTTCGAACGCTTATTTTTTTCGTTTCGGTTCTAGTAGTTCGGTTCCGGTTTTCGTTCCGAAAAAATAACGGTTTTTCCAGTTTTCGGTTTTCAGTTTAGTTCTGAGTAATTAATTTTTAAATGTTTTTATTTGTATTAAAAATTTATTTTCTACGATAATTTAGAACATGTTGTAATACTCTTATGATAGCCCGGCGCCACACTCCGAAACCAATGGTTATAGTTATGCTGCACTGCACGGCCGTAACCATATATTTATATAACCATATATATCTTTGTTTCTAAATGTCATGTTGTGAACGTCTTAAACTTATAATTTGTAATGTCCACAATATATTATAATTTATAATTTAGTACCTACTTATTATAAATTATGAGGATTATGTCGAGATGCGTCACACGATCTTAAGTGATTGCTTTGAGCCATGAATTTTACACACTTATTTCAAATGAAAAACAACTGCATATTTATTTCATATACCTACATGTGTATTTGCGCGTGTACACATGCAGCTTCCGAATTTAGTTCCGACAAAAATAACGGTTATTCCGATTTCCGTTCAGTTCCGGCTTGAAACCCTGGTTCTGACGCTATACTTCATGCATTCATGGCCCCCACAAAGGAGATAAACACAGATCACAAATTTGCTAGAGGTACCTAATAGTAAAAAAAGCGTATTTTACTTTGCGTAGCTACCTATATTAACATTTTAAAAGATGTGGTTGTTCCATTTTATTTTTCGTTGTTATATAGTTGATATAATTAAATGATAATTCATGTGTATAATTTGAAAACGCTACTGTAGAGCATCACAGCGATAGGTAGGTAGAGCGCCGTAGATCCTGGCCTGGGGACCCGCTTCAGGATGCGGGGGCCATGGCCATGATCCTACATCAGGGGTTCCCAACCCCGTGCCCGCGGGCACCATGGCGCCCGCGGAACGATTCGTATGTGCCCGCCACTATTCGACAGAGACAGAGTTTTCTTAATCGAATCGAATTATTTATTAAGCATCTTCAAGTGTTAAAAAAACAATTTGAAGAGAGATTTTTGCAGTTTACAGATATCGAGCTAATTGTTTCCTTATGTATCAATCCTTTTACTTGCCAAATAAATGTAATGGAAATGGCCGCATGTATTGGGTATTGCAGATTTTATTCAAGGTAAGACAGAAGAACTAGAGTTAGAAATTTTGGAGCTTAAGAATGATATTTTGCTTAAATCCTTAATATCAGAGGACTTTTGGAATACAGTGGACAGAGAAAAGTTCCTATTTTTGAAAAAAGCGGCATATAAAATTGAATCATTTTCGGTTCGACATATTTATGCGAATCATTGTTTTCAAACATGAACTTAATAAAATCAAGATATAGATCTCGACTCACCGATGAGCATCTTTATGATTGTTTGCTAACAGGATTATCGTCATACTCTCCTAATTATGAGGCACTGGCCAATGATATGCAATGCCAAAGATCACATTGGCATATGCTTATTCGCAGAATACCCACGATATAAGAAAATAAATTATATTATATTAATTATATAATAAATTACTATTGACTATCTATTGTCACTTTCGTATCATGGTTGGTAAGAACTGTCATGCCTGTGGTGCTAAATTCCCATCAATATATAATATAACATCGAAAAATTCCTGGGTTACGTGTCTGGCACATTGGTGTATAATGTTTATATGAGTGGACCTTATTAGGTAAAATCTCAGCTGACTTAATGTAAATAACAATAATCAACAATAATTAATTTATTAGAAAGTCACGCAAGGCAGGCGGTACCAATTTGCATAGAAATTAGCATGTTTGAAGGTGTTTCCAGAAATACCTACCATAAAACAGTCAACCGTGAGTGTTTATTAGCTACGCTATTTTAAAATGAGTTTATTTTCATATCAATCAATAATTATTATCGGTACTGCGTACTTCAATTCAAACCAACGTGAAATTTTACCGCATTTTGAAAACGTCTCCTCTCCACTTTGTTCCCTCCCTACTCGGCCTACGGAATCCTGGATCTCTTTCTGCACAGTTTCGGTCTCCCGAACCTTTTTTTCTTTCCGATAATATTGAAGAGAAACCACTTGGCCCTTGGGTCGTTAGGTGTCTTTTATATTTAAACGCTATTGAGTCACCTAATTTTCTAAAGTAAGACAACAGGGGGAATATCGTACCTAGATCGTCATCTTGCCATATTCCTTCGATACGCCTCCGAAAACCATTTTCGATTGTTCCTTTCAAAAATATCCATCTAGCTGTCCATTGTCTTATTTTGATAAAGACCTGACTACGGTTTTTAATGTTTTTTTCTTAATTTCCTGTGACAGGAAGTCTTGATCTGAATTGTCTCTGGAAAGTGTAAATCGTAGTAGTGTATTTTACCACGTTTTTCTTAGCTCGTATTCTTGTTTATCCGTTGGTTGTTTATCCAGTACAAATCTTGCAATCGATTTTTAACTAACTTCCCGACTAGCTAGAAATTTTTAGAATATATCAGAACACGATGACAATGCATTTTTTTAATACTTTTTTGCTAAGGGGGTGGTCCTAGCAACTAAATTATTAACATATACGTGCGTTATTATGGAAATCAAAATGACATTTCAGTATATGTTTGTTTGTTGCAAAATAGCAATAAAATGATTTGTTGACAATTGCCTTATTTGTCCTAAATTATTAATACATAGCATTGTCAAGTTTATATGATTCAACAGAAAATTTAAAAACGTGGTAAGTATATAAAAAGTTCTTTTTATCTTGTAATTATTTTCTACTAACTTCTTGGCTAAAGTCATTTCGGGTTTATTTTCAAATACGCATTATGTGTTTGTATCAAATGGACACGTTATTTTAACAATATGTGTAGTGCTAGTGTGTGGCTATTTTTAATGCGGGTGGCTACTAAAACTGGTAATGCAAATGCCATCAGTTTAGAAAAGTAATAAGAAACATATTTTTATTCACATAACAACAAATATGGACAGATATGAGTGAGAAATAATGAGTAAAGATTTGATTTGCTCGTAGAAATTATGAAATGCGCCGTAATATCAAATTATTATAAAAATATTATGAATTCTTATTGAATAAATAGTAAATGTTATTATGCAATTCCATCCAAGTGAATGTGTCTGAGAGCCAAGAGAGGTGGGTCGTTAGCCCGTTCACAAAAGATACATAGGTACGCAGCGAGTGTGTACGGAAACCGGCTTGCAAGCAGCATGCTCGTGAATGGCCCGCATTTCATATTCAGCAAATGAAATGCCAATGGTTGTCTCCGCGATTGATGGATCAAAATAATGCACGCTTCCCGCCAAAAAACAGTAGGTACCATGAATATCGAACCAAATTAATTAGTACTACACTTCCACTATGTAGATAATGATACTTTCACTTCGTAATAACATTTTTTGCATTATACCAAGTATACTATATTATTATGTCGTTACACGTCTCAATCAGTCGGTTCCCGTGGATTTATTGAGATATTATACCAACCATAACTTTACTACAGCATAATATTGAGGTGCTGAGGATGGAACTAATGCAAAGAGAAACGGTGACCACGTTGAGTAAATACACTGCATCATGGCCCCCACATCCTGAAGCGGTCCCCTAGGCTAGGATCTTTGGAGACCCCCCTACCTATCGCTAACGATAAAGGCAGTGTGACACTCTACAGTAGTGTTTTCCAAATGGTGTACGCGGTAAAATTAATGTGTATATTTTGTTTTTTTGTATATTTTAATACATCCATTTGAATTATGAAGTTGTCGAGTATCGATAAACATATAAATATTGTATCGTACAACCACATACTATTAAAGGAAATTTGTGATGTGTGTTTATCTCACTTATCTGGTCGAATTGCCTCGTCGGGCCCCTCCTGAGCCCGGGCCCCCAGGCTGGAGCCCTGTCAGCCCCCCCCCCCCTGCACTGCATACCTAGTTACACAATAAATGCCTAAATCCTCCATCAATAATCGTATAATTGACAGAATTGGGAAGACAAAAAATATTATATTATCTAACTTGTGTGTAGTTGGAAATTTTTATTTTTAAATAAACGAAACAAAATGAGCAAGTTAAATAGAGATACACAATGAAAGTACCGCTGTTTTTTTACTCGACGGGGCTCGAAGGATAGAGGCCAGAGGGTAGGTAGCCTCTAGTCGGGAAGCATCCTTCGAAATCGCCCAACTAACCTACTCGCGCCTTTCTTTTTTTCGCGCCAAAGTTTTGTTATTTCAACCCATACCCATGTTTTATATCTCATGTGAAAAGCCAAATACACGTAATATTTAATGTCTCCGAATCCGTGGTGTTAATTATAAGTGTAAATAAACCCTTTCATATCAATAGGTACTCGATTGTAAACATTATGTAAATAAGGTTTTGTTCTTCGAAGATCCATTATTGCTATTTTAAGAAAATTGATTTTTTCCTTATACATATTTTTTAATATTAGGTACCTACCTACTTATACTACAATTAAAATTTCGCTATACTCCAAAGTTCTCCGCACATTACGACGAATAGACGTTGCCACAAATAGTAGGAAGTCGTTGGTTTGATGTCATGTGCCGTAATACGCAGGTATCGCACGCCCGTCAATCAGGCAGACGGACGCAGGCGGTGGTTGTGCTTAGACGCTGCCTACCGTTTGTTGTAACGTCTAGCCATCGTGTGCGGAGAGCCTAACTGGGCTAACCCAGTATTTTTTAAGCTGTACTGATGCACCCATTCGTTATACAGTTAGGCAGAATAAAATGTAAATGGCCATTTCCATAAACTGAGCTCCACAGAGTGTAGGTTATATTATCAGAAGTTTTACGTGGAAAGGTTGTCAGCTATTCGCCCAACTCAATAAATTCGTGCACTGTATCAAATAACACTGTAAAACTTAGATGGATTTTTTGCCTAGTAGCGGGACGGAATCTGCGTCGCACGGCTTTATAGACGGCCGCTTTACCAACCAGGCCATCGTTGGTGATACACACACAAAAGCTTTATGACGCTTGATCTATATCGGTAAAAATCTGTACCATGCCTTTGGAGCCGATTTATATTATATATTATGGTTCGTTTCGTTATAACGTCAAAATTACACCCTGACTCTTAAAACATTTATTAAAGGCAACAATTGTATTGGAATGTATGAATAAATCTGTCTCTCGTCTCAAATAACTTTATTGTAATTTCGATATGATCTTTGAATGTAGAGAGAAATGCATGAATAAATCACAAAATAGTCGTTGCACTTTGCACAATATGCATGCAGGTGCTGCAGTAGTGAAAATAAATTTGCCATATAATTCATATCCAGTATGATTGGTTCCGTTCAACGAATTGGTTTATCAAAGCAACGTCATCTCCTATGCAATTTACACAACAGACACAAGCAATACAGAAAAGATACAAATTATATGAATGTGTCACGTCATACAACGGCTTCGA
Source organism: Rhyacophila brunnea (assembly GCF_057557595.1). NCBI lineage: Eukaryota > Metazoa > Arthropoda > Insecta > Trichoptera > Rhyacophilidae > Rhyacophila > Rhyacophila brunnea. The sequence goes on from NW_028233350.1 coordinate 31,294,316, forward strand.
TATAATATTTCCAAGATGTCATTTTTTTTAAATGTAAATTTCTTTGTATAGATAGGAGGACCCTAACTATATGAAAGTGAAGCTGAAAAAAATGGGTTATTAAAATTATAACCGTCAAATCATTTCACATTGCAGATTCATTTGTAGAATGGGTAAAAGGAAACTTGGTAGATAATTCCCTGAAACAATCAGTATCTAAATTATGAAGTCTGCATATTTTAGATCAGACAATCAGACAAAGCAAAAGTCTTAGACAGAGTACCTACCTTTGAATTTAAAATAACAAAATAGATATGTACCTACAATTTGGCCGCGGTGGTATAAATTAATGGGTTGGCGAACTCGATCGCAAATAATTGGCGAGGAAGCTTTCGCCAGTTTGTTTGTTTACAATCGCTCTTACTAACGAACTTATGTTTACGTGTTGATTAATTAGCTTTCAGGTGATAACCGCCCGCCATTTAAGCTTTTAGGTGCTCTATTTCGAGAAGTAGCTTTCATAAAACGTCGGCATGCTCTGGCCACGTTGAAGTTTGGCTGATGTCTTTCACACTTGCGTACGAACCTGTTTACGTGGCATTTAATAACTACACTTGCCCATTAAACTGACAACCACCTACCTGCACGTTATTATATCAATATGAGATGTTCAAAATCCTACACATTTGCATAATAGTTTGCGTACCTTATTACCGTATTGGATTCGTTACCACTAATAAAGACTTTACAGATTCTTAGTTTTTAAAAACATTTTTCTGTGGAATATGAAGTATGTAATACAAATAATTATGTACAGAAAATTAGTGCAATAGTAATTTAAAATTCCACAACAATTTGACAGCATACTACAAGACTCTGTTGTAATTTACCAAATAGTCTTATGTATTATGTGCGTGAGTGAGCAAAAACATATTTTTTTCATTGCGACGTATAAACTTGTGAATACATGTAATGTACGAATGACAATAGGCTACAGGATACCGGTATCTAGACACCGAAGTTTCCAGCCACTCGACACTGCAGTGGCTATTGCAGCCACCGAATAGCTAATTTGTCTCTGGTGTCAGAGCCAAAATTAGGTACATGTCCACGGTTATTTCCTTGATAGTTTTATTTATATGAACGCCTCGGTAACGAATGAGTCAACGCATATTTTCGCGTCATAAATTAGAAATACAAACAATGAAAACATAAAAACTGGCTGTAGTAATAAAAAATGTTTCGGTGGCTCGTGTCAGGACACCGGTGTCTCGTGTGAAACGGTTCTAAGACGATTCCACAAAAATTTAAAAATGCAACAAATATGTTGAAGCGTGATTTTGCAAAGAATGTTATGGATACTCTGTGCATTAATAAACAAAATGTGTTTTGTAGGTGTCACTATATTATATTGCATGGATACATATGACGAGCTGTGATCGCATCGTGTTTGTACGTTCGATCTTGCCAAAGATTGTGTTTTGCTCATTCATAACTCGCACCATAAACTTGATGTGTGAATCCGTTGCCTTTTGAATTTATGAATATTTCACTTCATATAATTTTAAATGAATGATAAACAGGGCTGCATTAGGTGTGGGTAAGACCGCTCCTTGCAGGGTTTCTGTTGATATTCAGCCCCGGTAATTTTGCGGTTTCACATATTTATGAGTAGTAAATAGTCAGCTATATTGTGTGACAGCTTACAGCGCTGGACGCGGATAAACACGTACTTAAAATAGCGTATGACACCGCAGCCATTTCGACGGCACTTAGCTTCATCGCGGTGGCTGACCGAAGGTTTCCTACCACTGAGGGTTAAGTAACTAACAGGCGTTGCCTTATAAGGATTCGGATTATTTACATATTTCTAGATGGTCATAAGAAGGATAATGCATAGTTTGTGTAAAATTAATGCGACTTAACGCAGATTATTTGAAATATTATACTGAAGGGGTGACAACTACAAAAAAAAAACAACTCTTAGCCGGCTCGCATATCAGAACTCGCCTCGTGTGCCTGACAGCCATAAATCAAAACTTCCGAGACCGGCCGGCTAGTGTTGCATGACACAACCTTGCACATCTACCTAGCGACAGTCGTGCGTAGCCTTCGAAACGTATTGATATTTGAATGCGGTGTTCGGCGAGCCGGTATAGGAATGACCAATTCGTAGGTGTTTCTTTGTGAGTTCGACCCTCCGACTCAGAACCCGAGAAGGGTGCAACATGTCGATTGCAACAGCCAGATGTTTTTTTCAGACGAAACAGTTGCATTCGATCAATCTGCGAAGCTCCATTTGGGAACGCGTGTTATGTTATTTCGTTAAATAACGATGACGTCACATCGACGTATTCGACACGTTTTTAGGCGAGACGAGTTCTGATGTGCGACCCGACTTAGGCACAACAAAACATAAAGGTCTACCAAATAGGGTTATATTGGTATACAAACATTTTATTAATTAATAAAGGGATATTCTTGGCACAATTTTGAAAGTCTTCTCACGATCGGTACTTACTCCAGTGGATCTATTCTATACTTATCGACCGCTAAAGTGATAATATCTATCACTTTATCACTTTAGCGGTCGATAGGTACAGAATAAACACACAGGAGTTATTAGAGATATAGTGGGTTGCGAACGAGAAATTTAATCAAAAGTATGACTTCTTTTTTTAATTATATCTTCTTTAGCCGGTTGATTTCCACTGCTGGATATAGGCATCTCCCAATCTTCGCCATTGGTCTCGGTACCTACTGTGTATTCCGTATTCAACACAGTCCGGCGACTCTACTGATCGTATGTATCTAATTCTAGTATGAGGCCTTCCAATGCCTTCGGTCCCACCACCATTCTAGAACCGTTCTTCCCCACCGGTCATCCGTCCAACTGACGTAGGAGGAGCCGGCTCACTGTCACTTAAATCTTGTAGGTTGGGGAAGCCTCAGAGTTTATGTCGCCGACATTGAGATAACATACACAAAACGTTTGCCTGCATTGTATCTATATTTATGCTGTAAAAATATTGTACGTCTAAACAGCAAACATTTGAGAAAATATTGTATCATTCAAATCATGGCCTCCACACCCTGAAGCAGGCCCCCACCCAGACCAGGATCTTTGGCGGGCATCCTACCTATAACTAAGATTAAAGGCAGTCTGAACGCTCCACAGTAGCGTTTTCTAAATGGCGTTTGAGGTCAATAAAAATTCAGTGTGTTTTTAGCGATTTTTAACACATCAAATTATGGAGTTGTCGAGTATCAACACACAATTAACCAAACATTGCATCGCACAACCATACATTTTAAAATGGTAATAACCAAATAACCCCGAAGTAAAATAGCGCCATAGCTGATTTTTTTTACAATTGGAGCATGCCACGCCGGGTCCCCCCTGAACCCGGGCCCCTAGACTAGAGCCTTGTTAGCTGTGGGGGCCATGATTCAAATACATATGTCCATTTCTTGTGCATCTCAAATCTTAAAATTCGATTTTCTCAAAACATACAAAACTGGACATACAATATCTTTGCCCTAAAACATCGATAGCTTCAATTTGGTTGTTGTTAATTTGCTTATTAGGCTGGCTTGTTAGATCCATCTCTCCGATCCGCATGTCACTACAGGAAGCAGAGAATGATCGAAGACCTTAGTTTATATATTATAAAGGACCCTAGGACGTAAATAATACCTAAACGTCAAAACAGCTTCCAAATATGGCGGTTATACCTATACAATAGTTTATAGGAGCTAACATATACAACAATATTTCGTATACGGCTATCAATTCAACCACACTACAAAACGATGCTAAATTGCCCATCAAATGTTGACCATCTGTCCAATATTCAATCAGATATTACTTTATTTGAGGACGGTGACCATTAGATTAATTTTATTCTGAAAATCGTGTTGTCCTTTATTTTGAAAATCGTACTATATTTTTAGCGAACGCGAGAAAACATCCTGTACCGGAACAGCTTAGGTTTATGATTTAATGACGATCAGGCATTGATATACTACTAGATGAGCAGTTCCCATACAAGTGTCATTTTAAAAATGTACCACAAAAGATATTCTATCCTTGTAGGTATAATGCGTTAAGACGTTAACATGGATTCCCGAATTTCACCCGTATTGCCCTGGCTGTAAGCGATGGTGCCCACAGAACGCGTCGAGCGGGCGAAGTCGGCGTATTCATAACCATAATCACACGTCTCTCGCCGCGCATTACCCTTCACCTATGTAATAAGCGGCCCAAGCAGCACAAAACAATTATTTTTACAGCGTCTCTTATAACAAAGCAATAAAAATATTATATTATTTCGGGGCTTGTAATAAATATTTACGACGACATTATTCAACCAGCGAAATATAATGACACGGAATAAAATAAAACAATGGGTTCTCTGTTATTAAATAATTGCTTTTGGCCCGTCGATCGACATCGCCTCAAGCAGCGTAATTTTGGTAGCCGTGTTCAATGAATGGACTTTTGTATTTTCATTAAATCGTATCGCCGAGAAGCGAAAAACGGTGACTCATGCGGCAGGCGGCGCGCAAGGCATCGTTAAGTCCAGTGGGCGCTGGCGTATTTGATTACGTTGTATTTTTGATGATTTACGCGCCACTTGTAGAAATTTTGCGCGAGCGCCGCACTCGCTGCGTCAATGGGCTTTATGCCTTAGGTTCACTATTCCAAGAACGCAAATTTAGTTTTAGGCATAAAGCCCATTGACGCAGCGAGTGCGGCGCTCGCGCAAAATTTCTACAAGTGGCGCGTAAATCATCAAAAATACAACGTAATCAAATACGCCAGCGCCCACTGGACTTAACTATGCCTTGCGCGCCGCCTGCCGCATGAGTCACCGTTTTTCGCTTCTCGGCGATACGATTTAATGAAAATACAAATAAGTCCTTTCATTGAACACGGCTACCAAAATTACGCTGCTTGAGGCGTTGTCGATCGACGGGCCAAAAGCAATTATTTAATAACAGAGAACCCATTGTTTTATTTTATTCCGTGTCATTATATTTCGCTGGTTGAATAATGTCGTCGTAAATATTTATTACAAGCCCCGAAATAATATAATATTTTTATTGCTTTGTTATGAGAGACGCTGTAAAAATAATTGTTTTGTGCTGCTTGGGCCGCTTATTACATAGGTGAAGGGTACTGCGCGGCGAGAGACGTGTGATTATGGTTATGAATACGCCGACTTCGCCCGCTCGACGCGTTCTGTGGGCACCATCGCTAAGGGTGGCTGCAACGCAAAAGAGACAGAGCAAGTCGTCATGCACTGACTATTAGTTAGAGTAAGATGCAAGCTAAATTGGGCTTACTCAGTAAGTTTTAACAAAGGCCGACTCGCTGAAAATCGGGCGTCATTTTAAGAAGCATATGATTCATCCAGTAGTATATCAATGCGATCAGGCCATAAAAAGCAAGAAATACAAAACCTCCAGAATGTCCTCAAACATTACCAACATGCAATGCTCGTTTTGTTAACGTGAGAAAATTTAATGCATATTATTATAATGCGAACGGATTTAGGTATTAAAAATAACATTATTATTTAACAAGTTTATCCTAAATTTCTCCACACTCCAGAAAGTAAAACTTATTATTGGGTATCCTCTCTGGTAGATCTTTGGGGAAAGTCTAAATTACTATACATGTATGAGAAAATAATTTTATGGAAATTTAAAAAAAACCTCTCGACTTTCGAGTTAGAAAGAAAAACAAGAAAAATTTATATACTATTTTCGTGTCAAAAAATCACATTTTGAACAAAATTCAATGTATATTTAAATTGATTCTTCCAACGATTAGTTTATCCAACAGATAATCAATGAAAACGTTAATAACTTGACTAAACCATACACCAAACCGGATACAGAGAATCATTATGTTTACAATATCCCGAAGGCGATAGCTATACACAGTATACACAAATTTTATGGGCATAATGGCTTGTCTTCCAACAGCTTCTATTCCGTGCCAAGCAAGCAATAAGCAATTATCGGAGATTTTTAAATAAATCTCCGAAATGAAAGACAGACAGAAAGCCGCCTGGATAAAATGAATTGATGGTAGACTATTAACAACGTGCAGTATTTTAAGAAAACAAGTCCACTGCTATAATGTCAGAAGCGTAGCATACAAAGATAATGTACATAATAAAGAAGGGAGTCACAACAAATAATATATTTCTTACAAAATAAAACACATAAAACTATAGGCTAGAAAATTAAATTGAACTATCTTCTTCTTTCTCGGGTCGCGCCCCGGATGATTTGGCCATCTGACATCCATCTTTGACAGCGCCTTTATCAGTGGAAAACGCATCCATATGGAAAGACTTCTTCCTCGTGACAAATACCATGAGTTTTTTTAACTATAAATAAATCAAATTTTATTTATTTTACATATAGTGAACTTTACAAATTATTAATTTAAGATGTTCACAGGATTGCACTTAAAAACAGAAAAAAAGTTTTAAAACAGTATATATAAAAAAAAAGAAATATACCTATGCAGTATTAAGTTATTAAATGGTAGAAAGATTAAATACAAAAATTATAAATTAGAAACAAGGAACTTAAGTAAATTAGGTACCTACACCGAATGAGCTAAGTAGGCCCTATTTTAAGAATTTTAAAGACAATGCCCACCTAATACTCATTCTCAAGTAAATTGAATACGTCAACACCTGAAGCGATTTGGTTAAACAGAGTTATTGCCCTCTCAATTGATATTATCAAAGGCAGGTTAGTAAGATAGTTATCAGGGACACACAGGTCAATACTACCATGAATGGCAGAATTCTCATTTACACGCGTATAAGTCGGAAAAAATAATATCCTCCCTGCGGGCTATATGATCAAAAAATGTTGAGTTTGCTGGAATCCCGCCAGCAATAACCATACACGAGACTCCCAGCATCAATCAGCCTCCAACACAATTATTCTTCTTTTTAACTATATAGATAAGGTTTGTAAAATAGTACGGAAAAACAAACGACATGTACTGAGGCTAAAAAATGGGAAAAAGAGTTTCTAAGCGTAAAGAAATTTTGGCTCATTGGATTAAGCGATCCCATCTCACTATAAGTTAATAATATAAAGTTAAATATTTAATGTAATACATAGAAATAAAACTTTTTATTGTTAACCCTGCCGGTGTTAACAAATTGATACGCCCTGGTACACGCTACCGTTTATAGATATCCAAAGATAAAAGCTTAAAATGCATCATGATACGTTGAGACATGTAAATAAATAAATATCCACGCGTTCAAGGAGGAGGTAACCTCTGCTACTCGATTTCAGTAGTCTTTGTTCGTAGGCGTGTTAAATTTAATCTTAGTAATTTACTAAGTGAATGAATATAAGTATTTCCTTGACATTTTTACTGACTTTAAAACAAATAAGACGTTATAAAATTAATCACAATGTCTACATTTAGAGGATACCTAATAATAAGTACCTACATAAGCTTACACGTTTATTCTTACATAATAAGAAATATACACTTGTTTGTTGTTTAAACTAAAACACGATCTAAATCTAAATCTCTTAATACTAACCTCTCCACACATACCGATCAGAATCGGTAGGATATGTTCACAGTGAACTACAAGAATTTTTTTTTACAGCTAAGTATGCAAAAAATGCATTTTATCTATTTGAATCATTGTGTTTTTCGCATGAACTGAGTCAAAAAACTGCAATTGAATTAGGATTGGAAAAGATAAGGTATAAAAACTGTTTTGTGATCTTCAGTACAATAAATCCTTATTCGCATTTACTTGAAAATATACGTCAAAGTAACACGTCTGTTCTTATTTACTGTCCGATAGCAAGAAATTGACGATAACAGTCGCTGTAGTCGCATATAGAAGACTTCTCAGTGACGTACCTGTCATGACGGCAACGCGTGATAGAGGCGTGTTTAAATAATGTATTGGTTTTTAGATGTGACTCTTTTTCACCTTCGCAATAAACCAAAAATTTACCAATAGTAATTCTAACATCACTCCTGATCGTTTTAGACATATTTTTATAATAAAAAAGCTTCAAATTACGTAAATTGATAGATCCGTACAACACGGGAGCGTAACATTAAAATAAATGATAAATTTGGGGGCGTTCCTCATTTGAAAACGGAAGTGCGATTAGCTGCACTGGAAGGGATTGTTAGTTCACGGTTTTACCACATGGACAAGAAGTTCTTGTTCGACAATAATTGATTATTTTTTTTATCGAAACTGATCATAAAGTTGGGATCTGAAATGTAGAGGTGATATCGAAGTAAGATATATTTACAAAATCAAATGTGAAACATAACCACTTACTTATTCGGAAAATATACGTAAATGTAACACTTAGGTATTTTGATTTATAATTTCGATATAAAATCAGTGCAATTGAAAGAGATTAGAAACAAAAGTGTTAAGCATACAAATTAACTATGAGAAAAAATTCAATTTACCTACTCAAAAATACCAGTCAAAGTGAACACTTGCACTTATTTACTTAGCCCATTATCTTCGCCAAGGGAAACCGGTTGGAAAGGTGCAACTGCAATCGGGATTGGAAACGCGGAGGTGTGATTCGATTTTGGTTCGTTTATCCGCGACAAGTATTCGTGCTCCTGCGCAGTGTAAATGACAATTTAACATTTTAACAGATAAGACTTACGTACTTAGTAAAATTAATACAGTTTCGAATGAATTTATACAGCCACGATAGTTGTAAAGATGAGAAACATACCCACTTACGAATTTTCGATCTCAATAATGTAAACATTATAGGGAAAATTCTATTTTGTAGTAGCAATAATCATATTGTTCAATTTGGCAATAATTGGCATTCAAAAAACAAATTTTATTTCATGAAACACCAGTTACCTCTATAAAGTACTTCGTTAAATTAATTACGGACTTTGACACAAGCCCCTTTAGTGGTATCGGCCTTATCTTGTAAATGATTTTTTTTTAATTGGTAGCATTATCACAATCGATTGTAATTCTGGAATGCATAAGATAAGCAATATTACATTTTTTGCGGTGACTATCCGCCCTTTATTTAAAAATCTAGTATTGTCCCTTATTCTGAAAATCGTAAGTAGGTAGGTACTTTATTTAAAAACGTACCTCACCTGAGAAAACATACAGTATCTTAAAGTTTGATAGGTACCTTTGGGGGTTAAATTAAAAAAATATTATATGAATTCTGGCTTGACATGTAACTTTTTTTATGAACTAAGAACTAAAAAAAATCTCATTCTCGATTCTGAGAGTGATTTTTCAATTTACCTACAGAAAAAAAATTGAAAAGCTAAAAAGAGGCTTTCAACTTTGATTTTACCGAAATTTTTAGAAAAATCAAGAAGTAAGGAAATATGATCACGGTATGTATCATAAATTATTTCTTAATATCCTGAATTATACAGTATCGTATGTACCAACACAATATATTATATTAAGTAGGTACCTATATAGTTCAAAATTGAAACTTGATTTACCATCACTGTAATGTAATTTACAATTTTAAATATTTCAACTCTCTTTCTAGAATAAGATAGAACTCGTTACTCTGGTGACAATTCTTGGTGAAAAGATATTATAACGACAATCAGGGCCAGTTTCTACCGCTTAGAGACGCATTGTCAACTGTGCAACAAGAAAAAAATACATTATACAGTTATTTAAAATATTAATGGTAGAATCGTTTATAAAAACATGACAATTTATTACATACACTATTGACTATTCTATGAATAAAACATGATGTGTTCAAAAACAATTCAATTTGCCTGTCGACCCTGGCCTCTGTGTGGATTTAGTTTTAGTATGTACTTAGTACATATATATGTGTATTTCGTTTATTTAAATATAACACTATTCCCTATTTACCCAGTAAATTACTGAGGTATGTACATTTTCTCAGTGGAATTATAACGAGTAATTTCGAACTAGTGAAAGCTAAATTTAATTAATTCAGTGTTAATTATTTTACTATCGGTAACAGTAAAGTGAAAATTGAAATAAATATTTAGATTTTTTGACAAAAAAAATCCGACACCATGGATTTAGCGTAGGTATGTTATATAACGCTAAAATTACACAAGCAACCAATTTTGTCTTGTTAAAATAATATATTAAAAAAACAACTGACCATTTTTCACTCACATGTGGATCATACGAGCCTCAACGGAATTTAGGTTATATTAACAAAATAATGGTTGTAATATATTGGGTTCTTGTTCTGGATCAAATACACATTTAAAAAAAATGTGATTTTAGTCAGACGGTGTTAACCCACACCCACGGCTTCAGACACAGGCACTCTGACTCTAATCAACAGCCTTAAAGAAATCATAAACATTCTTTGACGGTTAGATTTGATTAGAAATAGTTGATTATTATTTATATAAATATAATCGTTACGAAATAAGTTGACGAAGAAAAATATCTTATCTTATCTTATCTTACATCTTACCTATATACTATTACATATTATATACAGTTACGTGTTAATGAATGAGTTGTCTGTTTGGTTAGTGCAACACTGCAATATCTCGAAATATTCCTCTCGAGAATACAAACACACACCCACGTAAATTAATATTGAGTGGAGTTAACATAATGCATTGCCGCACGGGGAGTGATTGGATGTGGAACAAATTGACGGAGTGGCAATTTAAGACGTGTAATACTATTTTTTTTAAAACCATATTAATACATATATAAAATAACGCGGTTTATTCCTAACCAAGGGCGACTAACCGTAAAACAATAATATTATATAGATATCTATGTAATAAAACAAAAACTAGCTAAGTAAGTATAATTTTAACATAGTATGTCACCTGATCAATCATGCAGGTACGTCATGGCTACACATTTTGAAAAAGTCTACGAAATCGTATAATATCTGACTCCTTGATACGATGTTGCCAACAAGTTAGTAGAAGATATGCGCTGAATAAAATCTGACTAAAATTTACAGACACTTCAGATAAATACTCTGACAAAGGAAAATAAAAATGTTCTTATCAATCCCACATTGATCCATAAGAACAGAATGCTGGACCATGTCAAAAAGTATACCAAGAGAGAGATATGTATTTGAAAGGAAGATATTAAAAGGAATCTTCAAAATAGTATGCCAGTAATTCGAACTATACCGATACCACTTTCATCTCACACTTCAAAGTGGGGGGACTCTGTTGAGCAGACCATGTCTCAATGGTAGAAGGTTAATGCAGTAGTGAATAGAGCTTACGGCAGTAAGATAAGAATGGAGAAGTTTCCTATACGCGGTCAAGGCCCAAGGTTGCCAATAGTATTGTTAGGTAAACCAACAAGATTACTTTATTCTTTCTTCATCCATGTCCACTCCTCAGTCACATTATAATATGGTATCCTCACTCACAAGTATTTTTGCATCTTCCTTGGTCATAACAACATCCCGTAGTTCGGCGTATACACTTTATGGATCGACTATGTCGAAAGAAACGTTCCGTATAAACAGAGCTTATATAGAGGATACATTCATATTTTGTTGCATACAAAAATGGCACTTATTGTATGCCTCTATATATTGACATCTACGTCATGGCGCTATATGCGATTACAGTGTTACGCCACGTGCTTTTTGCATGCTGGTAGTATTTTAAATGTTTTAGTTACAAAAACGACCGTGGTGATATTATGATGTCTCGATATAAAAGCCGCAGTATACGTAAAACTAGATGTTTTACAAGTAAACCATAGAAGACTCGAAGACTGTATCTGGAATAATAGTGACCAATATATAGATGGTATTTTAGTATTTAGCGACTTTCCAGGCTTTACAAAATTACTTACTTTCGTAATAATATGTACCTACGTCAAATACTTAGCACTAATAATAATCCTTTAATTAATTAGTTTTGGCTGTTGCTAGATTAATAACGTGTTACCTTGTTACTAGTTCGAGAAGGTTGCGATAGAAAACGTACGAGGGTGTCATGTTTTTAACACGAAACTTTCTATTCTTAGATATTGATACCGTCAATAAGTAAATGTATGTCGTTTTTCTTTCGAAAAACAGTAATTATTCGAAGTCATGTATTTAATTACAAACGATAAACAAAATGCATTCAATTCCCAATGCTTTTGACAGCAAAAATATTAAAAAACGCTTGATAATTACGTTCCCAGGCGGGACAAACGTAATGAGAATTTCAGATTATCGGATAAGATTTCTTTTTGGCTAGCAATGTGACAGCTAGCTACCTCGCTGTGCTTGATTTCAAAAGAAATAAAAAATATTACTTTTCATTAAAAGAAAAATGATTCTGATACCCAGCTTGATATCATTCCTTGGAAATATTAAGTATACACCAGTGTCGTGTCGTGATCAGAATGAAGTGTGGGTAGGGCCGGCAGACTGAAATAAAAGACATAGATATTTCGTATCGATATTATATCTGTACTCGTATCGTATTGAATCCTTTAATATTACAAAAAAATAAAGTATTTTTTCAAAAACAACAATCATGATATATACCAGCTGTGGCGAACCTGTGACACGCGAAAGAATCTTAGATGAAATGAATTTTATAAAATAAATATGCATTTTTTACAAGAGAATAATATTGACTATTCTTCATCGCACTTGCAATACTGCGCTAGAGTCGGCCGGACGGTCGTCATTGTTGAACAAGCATTTAGTTTAAATGGTTTGTCACCAGTAAAAAATGTTGCGAGGTCATAGGTTATAATTTTAAATGCATGACAGTCGCATTTAAATAAATTTTCACTGGAGCGTTTTTAAGTTGTTAAATTACTAATACATAGAAATAAGTATCTGACATAAATCGCTTGTCATCCGAGTTTCCACCAGCATGGTATAAATGGGTTCAAATACGGAAATTTATATATATATATGTTGCAGTTTTTCCTAGGGTTTTCTAATGAATGTGTGTATTTAACTGGTCAAATCGTCTGCTTGTATAAGAAGAAACATCGGATTTAATTGAAGTTTCACCAATATGCCATATTATAGCATACGAACAAATATTGTATTTGAAATTATTTTTTATTATTTTATACCACTTTATGGAAACGGCAGGGCGGAAATAAAAAACATATATCTACGTAAATTTTATAATAATCAATTAATACTACATAATGCGATTCCTAATTCATAATTTATCCCTTATATTAGCTATTGACACGCCACTCATTAGTACGAATATATTGGCACGTAAGAATAAAAAGGTTCGCCATCGCTAATACTAAATTTATATAGTCATACGGGACGACTATTTAAAACATTTATTGGGTACATGCTTTGAAAATAGCATTGGTATAATCTCACCCTATTTCGCGGTACATATTTTTATTTCATTATGCGATGAAAAAATATTTCGTGATACTGATCACACTATAGAGGGTTAGATGTTTTTGACACATGGACTCAAAATAACTATCAAATGATTATCTTCATAACAGCGATTATTTGCAATTATTTATACGAATAAAAAATAGTAAATCGCAAAACATCTGGTGCGAATATTACAAAAAAAAAATTGGGAAAAAATAAATTGCACCTAATCGCCAATCACCGTTTGAATATTCCAACTATTGAAATACCTAAGTATCGAATGATTCGATATTGATTAAAAAAAAAGTATTGGTAGGTATTTCATTGGTCGCGCCACTGGCATATCCACTTACGGGTGTTCTTGTGCAGATGATGTTCACAGTGACTAAAGAGTATTCAGGTCAAGTTTTAAAAACGTGTCAAAACTGGGGTAACAGGAGTAAGTAACGCAAAATTTGCAAGGAATGAATAAAGGTTATGTCTATGCTCCTAGGTAGTACGTATGTAGGTATTACCAAAAGGAAAACAGAAAATATCTACACAAATTTACAGAAATAAAAATGTATACCTACTTAAATCAACATTGGTTACCGATAAATAGTAATAATATTCAATATTTTATCAAAAGTTATTTGAAAGTTTATTATGGATAGTTATTAGGTAGGAATCTACAAAACGATTTAGGTACAACATTTTTTCCGTTTTATTTCGGCCCTATTTTAATAGGAGTCATATTTACCGTTAACAAATATTAGGCTATATGAGAGGATAATCATGTAAATTTATAATATTATGTACTCATAAAACTCCTTAATACGGAGAAAGGATCACGCTGTAAATCACGAGTAAACAAACTTTAACAACCTATGATAAATTTCATATAATATGTTCACAAAGTAGTGGCGTAGTTAATGCCTGAACAAAATAATATGTACTCAATGTTCGTAGTAAATATTTAATAAATTTAATGTATTATTTAATGGTTACAGCGTATAATCCCTTATATTATTAGTCTTCTAAAGGAATGGTGCAAAATCTGTTTGATAGAAGAGTTAATTTATCAATTTTATAACTATTCATGGGCCGCAGTGGGTAAGTGTTGAGAAATAGTGATATATTGTATTAGACTACACTTCGACTTCTATATCAAGTCTCATAATATGTCACTGCGATAGTTTCTGGAACTAAAACCCGTGTGTATTCAATATCTCGTAGAGTTTTAACATTAAAATGACTATACCTTTACGGAAACAGACGAAACGAATTATTCCGATGCAGAAGTATTGTAAGGATAAAAGGGAAAAGAAAGCTTTTAATTCATCTAACAGCTCCAGAAATAGAGAATCTGCTATGACAAGTCAATAAATACGCAAAGAGTAACTAACAGTTTAGCAACTGTCAATGCATTTTCGTCCATGCATGTAAATTGATGTTATTTAGATTGAAGCTTATTTGACGTTCTATGCATGCTCCTCTTAAAGTCTTAGGTCCAAGAGATATTTTGAAATGGCGAACGATTAAAGGCTGTATTTATTATGTGCATTGGTGTCATTGGAAAACCGTGGTGTGGAATTTGAGAAGTGACGAACCTTCCTTTGTTTGAGCATAATAGACGTACCCATATAGATTACCGATAGTACCGATATTTGCAGTGACGTCCCTAGACAAAATGCCGCCCCTAGGCAGCGTCAAAATGCCGCCCCATTTTTTTTATCATCCTTTCATTACTCCAATATCTAAGAAATGTGTTGTATGAAGCATGGCCCCCGCATCCTGAAGTGGGCCCCCAGGCTAGGATCTTTGGCAGCCCCCCTACCTATCGCTAAGGATAAAGGCAGTGTGACTCTCTACAGTAATGTTTTCCAAATGGTGTACGCGTTAAAATTGATGTGTATATTTAGTGTTGTTTTGTATATTTTAATACACCCATTTGAATTGTACAACCACATAATTTTAAATATTAACATTATTGAAGAAAATAGCGCCGCAGGCGAATTTTTTGCTATTAGAGAAAATTTGTGATATGTGTTTATTTCACTTATCGAGCCCGGGACCCAGGCTAGAGCCCTGTCAGCCTCCCCTTGTGGGGGGGCATGGTATAGATGGATACATTACTAACAAAATATATACCTACCACTAAGCTGAATCATAAAAAAATAAATTTAGATATTAATAAATAAATAAGCGAATAAATATAATATTAGTTAAACACTTACCCAAATCACCAGAGTCTGAGATGCCATTTGGTTGATATGTCGGACACATTTGGTCTGTACCATTTAGTAATATCTACGCAGACGTAATATTTTTACACCATTTTTTCTATGCTATTATTGTACCCTACAATATGTAAACACAATAATTTTCCTCATTATTTATTTAATATAAACCTATTTTTAATCATAAATACACTATTAATTAATAGTCTTAACACTCAACCGTTGATGATTGAAATAAAATACCCAAATCCACACTATTATCAGCACAAAATATGTTTACAAAAAAATGACTTAAAAGAAGGTATTGTTATTCACAGCACGATAAATACGATATAATCTAGGTAGGTACCTACTAGTGTACATTTTTATTACAATTAGCTGGTACTTAATGTAAATACTATTATATGCACGAATACTAATTGATTATGACATTTATGACAAATGTCAATGGATTAAAATCATTATGAATATCTATTTTGCAATAGGTACATCCGGCAACTTTTAAAACTCGGGAGAGACTGGCAAAAATATTTGGATAAATTAAAAAAAACGGAAGTATGTACCTACATATAAATCTCTACCATAATTTTCCTTGTTTCGTCACCAACGTTCAAATCTATATAGGTAATATTATTTTGTTTCAATACCTACCTACGTCGCTTGTTCGGCGCGACCTATGGCGCGACGGCTTTTGCGCGTATACCTACATAATATCACTGTTATGAAAGTAACTCTTTAATCTGAGTAAATGACATTATATTATTATATTATGACTGATTTATTATGGGTTTTTGGTGTTTTACATTTATCATTCATAATGTGTCTACGTGCCAAGAGTAGTAAAAATATTTTTTATTGGCATTTGTATATACGAAACCGAGCAGTCAAAAATAAAACAAAAATTCCTCGCGAAGCGTGGTGACATCATACTAAAATATGTACTCTAGTAAGTACTGGATAAAAAAAACATCTCCAACGCTCTGGTTATAATATAACTAATATAGGTAGCTATTTCTATATAATACCAAATAATTCTCCTCGATTTGCCGCCCTTCGAGTATCTGCCGCCCCCAAGCGACGCTCAATCTGCCTACCCCCACGGGACGTCACTGGATATTTGTGCCAATGATAAAAACTATGCAAGGGTATACCTACATACAATGAACCAATCAATGTTGTAAACGAGACTGCACTTGTGTCACTGCTGTTATCTGTTTTACCACCTTCCCACCTCTTTCCACTTTATCGCTAGTCCTGAGAACACAGCCGTATAATACTACCTACAAAAGTATTCTGCCATTTACTATACTATAGTATAGTAATTATAATATTATTACTTTATTACCACGCACACGGTGTAAGCAGGCGAGTAAAACCTCAAATAACCCAACAAATTATGGATTATTTAAGAGTTGAACCATATTGATAAGCAGAGTTTAGGGATCACATTGGATTAAGTATTCAATAATTAAAGCTTACATGTTTAAATTTAGCAAGTAACAACTATACAGCAATGAATGTTTATATTTAGTTGGTAAATAAACGTACATTTAGCGGAAGTGCGTTTCATGACTAATAGTCTGGAATTCTTCAGTGGAATTTATTACGCAGGTAGCTTACGGTTATGAATAATTCAATATTCAATGCACTTGGCTAGAGTACGACCGTACACACTTCAAGAACACGACAATACATAATATATCTAAAATCATTAGCAAAATTAAAAGACTTAGGTACTTCACCCACCAAAAGGTGCATAGCTTCATTCATTTCACTTCATACATACATGTAAATTGTACGTATTACATTTCACCGTAGCACAGTTCGCCGTGAGCTTCATTATCGGAAAGAGATGACCGTATGGCGTATACCTACTATACGCCATACGGCCATCTCTATAGCACCGAGATGAAAAAACGCGTTGTTCGTGGAGCATTGCAGACAATAATATTCCAATTTTATTAGATACAATATGAACATTAATTTGATTTGATATTTTACCTTACATAACCTAACCTAACTTAACCCAACCTAACCCAACAAATAATCCAGTAGGTATATAGGTTATTTTCAAAATTTGTATGCCGCTGGCTTCCTGTAAACCGATAAGAACCGTGTTTTATTTAGACACTAATTTTATCTCAGTACTATACGACCCAAAGAGGTTGGACGGACTTTAATATACGACCATATAATTTCCAATACAACATTTCGCGGTGAAGTGTGATACGGCGAACTGCATACGTACAAATTTCCGGACACGAGAATCTTATGGAAATCATTAGGTTTGTCATTAATTCCCTTGTCATTCTCAATTCGCTGTTTACACGGACGTGTGAATTAATCATTTTTTAACGAAAATGAGCGGTGGCATTGAACAAAAGATTGTAAATTTTGTAAATAGGTAGATATGGCTTCCATTCAACAGTGGATTAATGTCTTGAAACAATAAAGCAATCCCGAATTCTCTAAAGAAAAAATCTTAAATCCGAGAAACGTAAAAAGTCGAGAAATCACAAGCTCTATCTCTCTATGTGTAGGTACGGATGTTGGCAGACATATAATACTAACCAGTCTCTTTATACATACAGAAATAACGCAAGAAAAATATAATAAATCGATTGAACTGAGCCTAATGTGTAAACGGGCATTTTCGCCAAAGTTTGTACATGTTTGAAATTTGGGTAATATTATTTTTTCACTCAAATTAACCATTTTTATATAGCTAGCAGATTCCTTGTTCTATTGCTGAATTGGTGATAGCAATTTTTCAGCAAAATATTGATTAATACAATATTTATATCATTTTTATTATGAAATTGGGCATAATAAGTTTCCGTTCCGTGACTACGAAACTAAGCTTTTAAAACATGAATGAGACACTTTTTATCACTTAAAAGAGCTCTATTAGATTAAAAAAACCATACACTTCAAAATAAAACTACAAATAGTCAAAAAATATTATTGAATTTTAATTCTTGGGCATATTTCGTTCCCCTCCGTTACCCTATGTCTATAATGGCAGAGCATTTTTCCTTTAGTATTTGAAAAAACCAATCAATGTTCGTTCTGCTATTTTTTTAAAGACAATAATCACTTTTACTAAATTTTATTGGAAAAATAAATAAGTTTCGTTATTTAATAATCAAATGAAAAATAGTTAACGTTCAACTTTTTTGGGGACATTTTCGGAATGGAACGAAATGGTAACGGAGTGTAATTTGTAAAGCTAAAGTTACATGTTACCATAAAAACAAAATTTTGTTTTATGAAATTTATTTGAATTTTTTGATAGACAGATATATATTCAACGTGCGTCAAAATAACAAAACAAATCAAACTTAATCACTAAAATAGACATATTTTATAATAAATTTCACAATACTTGTAAAATAAGGTAGGTAATAATTTTGACACACTATACATTACCATAACTTTTATTTGGCATTTATATTATTTGTAACTCAGATAAAAAATATTTTTAAGCAAATTAACAATATATGAAAAAAAAAATCAGCAAGGGATTCAGACGCGAGTTCCTAGCGCGGCACGGAGTATATAACTTTTACGACAATAATTACAGTCAAACTCGGTTATTACGATCTCGGACATAGCGAGATCTCGGATGTAATAACGAAACATTTGTTGACATTTAGTTTATGATTTTCGCCATACATTTAATTTTTTTTCACTGTTATAACGAGCAACTTATCCGATATACCGAGCTAAAATACTGTTAATGTGTCGATCGTTTTAAAACATTTCGACCCTAAGCAATAAAATCCGATTGGACAGGATGCCGCCGGGGTCGGATTACGTTTATGACACTAGTAAAGTGTCTAAGTACCTACCTTATTGGTGTTTCGCCGACAATAATAAAAAAGTATCCACGCATATGGTTGAAAAATCCAAGGTTTGTGAAGTCCGTAGGTACCTACCAGCGTTAATTACAATAAACATCTTATTTTGTAGTTTATGAATGCCATGCTCGTTTCGGGGATTTTTACGATGGTTTCCAAATTTTTTATTTTCGACTTTTTGTGTAATGTGACATGCTCATTTAAAAATACCTATTCTCTGATATAACGAGTAACGCTTATAACAAGCAAATTCAGTCGGTCCCATCTTCCTCGTAATAACCAAGTTCGACTGTATGTTGTCTTGAAATTTAATTGTATTCATCAACATAAAATGTAGCTATACAGGTTGATTGTAATCAAGACGTACTTTTCTGACATTTCGTGAATACCTACAGTTCTAGGTATTAAATCTAATCGAGTACACATTTCTGTTAAACGTGACAAAAAAATACTTTTTCATACATTTTTATAAATTTCTATGCCTAAAATGTATGGAGAAGTTTTAAAATTTTGGTGGCGTATAACAGAAAGAGTATGACAGAGCCAGTGCCTGTCTCGCAATTATTTCAGTCTGGTGTTTTTTCTTTTCCTTCTGTTGTTTTTTTTTATCTCCATACTTTTATGTGCACTATTTTTGCGTATTCAGACATATCACATACTTTTTTAATCTTTATTATATTATTATATTATAGTCAGATTATTTTCTATATTTTTTAATGAAAATATTTTTGTTTTTCATACGAACAGACAAAATAAAACTTTTTATAATCTATGAATAACTAAACACACACTGTAAACCCAACTTTATGCATGCCATTTCGTTACTTTTACATTCCACATATACGTTACCACCAATATAGTTTCGGAATGGAAGTAACGGATTCTGTTTCAGAAGTGTTTGAAGCCAAAATTTAGCTTAGTTTTATTGTTAAACCTGCGATATGTTTTATTATATCTGTAGTATGAAAGATAAGCTCCATATGTATAGTATGTGAAATAGAAATATGTGTTTTCTTACCTTATAAATCGTGGTAACAGTAGTGGAACTTCTTAAATGACCAACCCAGAAAGCAACCTGTTCCGATAGCGATACCGACACACACCAACAATTTAAATTGTACATGGCGATCAGTGTTATACAAAAATGTTGCTACATTAAAAAAAAACATATTTATAATGAAAATTTTTCGCCTTCATGCTAAAATCGTGGTAACGGAATGTGGAGTTCCACTTTTTCAAATATCCTGGGACACACTTTAAACGTGATTTTTTTCAATATTGGTACAAATTTACAAAAAAACTATATATTTTCCAAAAATATATAATGTAAGCTGTTGAAAACACTACGAATTTAATTTTACACACTCAAAATTAATGACGAAATCAGACTTTGTTTATTTGAATTTAGGGGTGGGACATGGTAAAAACGCACTACCTTTCGATCTAAATAATCAATTAAAAATATATACAGGTCAGATAGTTGTATTTAACTGATTGAATAGAGTAAATTAATAAATTTGCATGTTAAAAATACATAACTTTCCAATATTTTATAATATAATAACTATGAAAAAATCAATCAAAGTCATGGGACATGCCAAAAACGCAATGTACAAACTTTGGCGAAAATGCCCAAACACAGTGCAATAAGACTATACTATACGTATGAATATAATATAATTCGTGTAAATGTAATATGTAACATTTCGTATATTACATTATATAATGTGTAATCAAGAACAAGTGCATCTTTGGTCTGAATATTAATTATAATGCAACCAGTATTCACGGAGACATGTACGATATGTACCTACATATACACATCTTAAGCCAGGATTCAACAGAGAATCGTAACTGAAACTAAGCTTTTCTGCCAAGTTATATTTAAACAAAGACCTGTAATATTATGCAGACATGTTTCCTCATGAGAAAAATGTAAATGAAGATTTTACGTTACCCATATAATATTTTCTTCTGCACTTGATGCAAGGATATTCTAGAATCTAGCAAAATATTAATGAATGATCAAAATACTTGCAGGTATGCAGAGAGACCGACGAAAAACTATGTTTCCGTCTTAAATAGCATTTTTTCTCAAACGTCTAATTAATCTTTTGAAAAATAGATATATTTGTGTTAACAGGAATTAAATATTTTTTCGATCTTTTTTTTAATTATCAATTAATGTTAACAGGGTTTTTTTTTAAAGCCACGTCAAACGTAACCTACCAACCTCGTGTCTTTAGTTTGCGTGTACCTACTACGTTAGGTATATTTATCTATAGACTGCAAAGGCAAAGAACAAAATGAATTATTGTTAAGGATATTCGAATATTATTTAAAAGCTAGAACAGTTAAAAAATACATGCAAGTTCTCCACAGTGCAACAGATAATAATGTCACCTTTATCATTGGCGATGCTTTAGAAACTGTGGATTAATTTATTTATTTAGAGTCCCTTGTCACAAACAATAACACGAGCGACCTAGTAAAACGCCGGATTACCCTCGCCAACAGGTACTATTTTGGTCTCCAAAAGCTTCTAAAGAGCAAAGCACTCTCAAGGAAAACCAAAAAAAACTCTTCTGCGCCCAGTATTACCATATGGATTAGAAAGCTGGGCACTCAGCAAATAGGATGAGAGACTGCGCCACAGGAGATTGAAGAATGCTGTCAAAGCAACTGGAGAGTGTCGGCGTTGGATTGTCCAGGATGGAGGAAGTTTTTGAAGGAGGCCAAGACCCGTCAAGGGTTGTAGTACCAGAAATGATGATGATGATATTTAAAAGCTATATGTTTTATTGAGACATTGAAGTCAGATGCTGAATATACTGGTATCTTATCTAAGATGTGTAAGTATGTAATGAATTCATGGCAGTGTAAGTAACGGAATGAATATAACGCAACGCTAAAGGCATAGTACCTACCACCAGATGCATCTTCTGTCTGCAAGCAGCTACGTTTCGCAAAATTAGGTCACTAGATAATATTACGTACCTACACAGCCCGCCATAAATAATTACTTCTTGTAAGGTCTAAACGGGTATGAATTTTTAATTCAGTTAAAATTACACTTGCCCACCTACCGGCAGCGGAATGTGGAAGTGCTTTACTCATAAATACTAAATTATTGCATACTTTGCTTGCGGTTAAGAGATAGTTACAACATTCTGTACCAGAAGAAATATTCGCCATTTTGATCGCTTGCCTTAAAAACACGCATTACTGGGATTTTAGTGTCGATAACAATATTTTATAGCAGAAAATGATAATCCAACTTTACTATCAAGTATTGTATCTTCCAAATATGAACAATAATAAAGTGCAATTTTAGTGCTGATATCTCTATATAATATACTGGTCAGTGGCGAAGGGTACAGAATACAGATAGGCTGTTAAGATCAGCCATAAATAGTGCACACTAATCTTTGTCAGTAATACGTATTTGTTTTCAGTGGAATAAGACTACAATTTGTTTTTCTACAAAAACCAGACGGTGTTGGCTAGTTTTTAAAATTCGATTAAACCCTGCGAAACCAAGTCATAATAAATAATAGTAAAAAAACTCGTTTATCTATAAAATATCTACACTTTATGCAATTAAATTATACATAACTATATCTCTATATATATAAAAATCTCGTGTCACGATGTTTGTGGTCGAACTCCTCCGAAACGGCTCGACCGATTTTTATGAATTTTTTTATGTATAATTCTTAGGTATGAGAATAGGTCAACAAGTATATTTCATACCGCTAGGTGATTCGGGTATCTCTATCCAGAAAAAAATTTCTTTAAGGCTCGACCGATTTTCATGATTTTTTTTATGTATATTTGTTAGGTATGAGAATAGGTCAACAAGTATATTTCATACCGCTAGGTGATTCGGGTATCTCTATCCAGAAAAAAATTTTTTTTTTTTTTGACAATTTTTTTTTTGTATTTTTTTTTATTTGGCATCAAAAAATACCTATAACCCAAAATTTTCACCTTGCTACCTCCACTCTCCCATTTTTTAATCGCGATTTTAGTATTTTTGTATGAACAAATGAACCGTCGTTCGTATTTCAAACAGAACGAAATTATTTATGTTGTTGAATGACAGATGGCGGCACGTCCGAGAAGAATTCACGAGAAGCGTCACGTTATTTTGACAATTCATTCGGCATATCACAAGGCAGTGTGTGCAAAATGTTGTACTATTTATTTTAATTTATCTATTTGTGTGTGTGTGTGTGTTGTGTTACAGTGTACAATGCCAGCAAGACGTAAGGGGGCCTATTTGAGCCGTCAAACGAATAAAGCAACAAACATGCGAAACATTAGAGCAGAAATCACAGACGAACAAATCCAACAAGATAACGAAAATGTGCGTGTGAGCATGTCGCGATTGCGTGAATCTCAATCACAAGAGGCACAAGCTGAACGAAATCAACAACAACAATTGGAACGGAGACAAGCGCGCCGGTTTGCAGTTAACACGCGCAGAGCAAATGACCGACAACGCCAATAAGTACATTGAGCATTATCCGCTTCGTTCCTTCGTCTTGCATTCGAATACGAGCCAGATATTGAATATTCCGCTCATCCGAAAGTGCTGATTGGTGCTATGGACAAAGAATGTCCCCATTGTCATGCGCTAAAATTCAAACATGAGTCAGCCGGTATGTGTTGCGCATCAGGAAAAGTGCAACTACCAGAAATTGAGACACCACCAGAACCATTGAACGGCTTGCTCATCGGCACGGATCCAGATTCAAACCTGTTCCTGAAATCCATTCGCACATTCAATTCATGCTTCTAAATGACTTCGTTCGGAGCTACAGA
The DNA here is from genome assembly GCF_057557595.1 of Rhyacophila brunnea. Lineage (NCBI taxonomy): Eukaryota > Metazoa > Arthropoda > Insecta > Trichoptera > Rhyacophilidae > Rhyacophila > Rhyacophila brunnea. Next base: position 31,318,587 of record NW_028233350.1, read on the forward strand.
AATAGTTCACAATACTGCGGCAAATGGTCAACAATTCCATTCAACGTTCAAAATCAAAGGCCAAGTGTACCACAAAATAGGCTCATTGCTACCAATGCCAAACGAACCACATAAATTTTTACAAATTTACTTCATGGGCGGTGAGGACATCAATCGCGTAGATGCACGTTGCGGCTACAATAACCTCAATTCGCCTAATGCTAGGCGCATCGTCGGCGAACTGGACACCCTATTGAATGAGCACAACGAATTATTGAAATTCTTCAAATCATACATGCACGAATTGCAAAGTGACAACCACGCTATTGTCATCAATCCTGATAAAACACCAGCTGGAGAGCACGTGCTTCGATTCAATGCGCCTGTTGTTGACGACGTTGCTGGAATCATGGTTGGCGACCGCACATCACCGCGAGAAATCGTGATTCGAAGAAGAAACAATAATCTGGAGTTCATCGCTGACACACACCGTTCATACGACGCTCTCCAATATCCGCTAATTTTCTGGAAGGGACAAGACGGATATTGCATAAACATTAAACAACGAGATCCCGCCACAGGTAATTCATTCATTATAAACATCATTATTCATTTTGAATTAATATTTATGAATGAATTAATATTTTTGAATATGTTGTTACAGGAGCCGAAACAAACAAGAAAGTGAGCTCAATGGATTTTTATGCGTATCGTATGATGATTCGACGCGGTCAGGACAACGTCATTCTGCGATGTCGTGAGCTGTGCCAACAATTCATGGTTGACATGTACGCGAAGGTAGAGAGCGAACGACTGCGATTCCTACGACACAATCAACAGAAGCTGCGTGCGGAAGAATACATTCACTTGCGAGACGCTATCATGAGCGACGCCGACACCGCCGAAATTGGTAACTCTATCATTCTACCATCATCCTACGTAGGCAGTCCACGTCATATCCAAGAATACATACAGGATGCTATGACTTTCGTGCGCGAGTACGGACGACCGTGTTTATTTATAACGTTTACATGTAATCCAAAGTGGCAGGAGATTACATCTTTGCTATTGCCAGGCCAAAATGCAATACATCGTCATGATATTACAGCACGTGTGTTCAAACAAAAATTGAAGTCCTTAATGAGCTTCATTACAAAATTACACGTATTCGGTCCCACACGTTGCTGGATGTATTCGGTAGAATGGCAAAAGCGAGGATTACTTCATGCACACAGTTTGATTTGGTTAGTCGACAAAATACGCCCTGAAGAAATCGATAGTGTAATTTCCGCGGAAAAAATAGATCCGTCTACTGATCAACTACTGTTCGATATTGTTACCACAAACATGATTCATGGCCCATGCGGTGATCTGAATCGTTTATCGCCTTGCATGGCAGATGGAAAATGTACAAAGCGTTTTCCTAAACATTTCACCAACGACACGATCACAAATGTCGACGGATATCCAATGTATCGTCGAAGAAATACTGATAATGGCGGACAATCATTTACACTAAATATCAACAACGCAGACATTGACATTGACAATCGTTGGGTGGTACCATATTCGCCTCTGCTGAGCAAAACATTCAATGCTCATATCAATGTTGAGTTCTGCAGTTCGGTGAAGAGCATCAAATACATTTGCAAGTATGTGAATAAAGGCAGCGATATGGCTGTATTTCAAATTCAAAATACCGATGTGAATGCTCCTCGATTGAATGACAACGACGAAATAATGCGCTACCACATTGGCCGGTACATCAGCTCCAATGAAGCTGTCTGGCGTATCTTTGGTTTCCCAATTCATGAACGGGACCCAGCAGTTATACATTTAGCCGTCCATCTTGAAAACGGCCAGCGCGTATTTTTCACCAATGAGACAGCAATTGAGCGTGCCATAAATCCACCAAAAACTACACTCACCGAATTTTTCGAATTGTGTAATCGTGCGGATACTTTCGGTGCCTTTGCACGAACATTACTCTATTCCGATTCCGAAGTACCTCGCTATTTCACATGGAATCAAACAAAAAAATGGATGCCCCGCAAGCAAGGCACACCAATTGTTGCGTGCCCCGGCCTATTCAAATCAAACACTTTGGGCCGAGTATATACAGTCAATCCAAGGCAGATTGAGTGTTTCTATCTGCGACTGTTGTTGGTTAATGTCACCGGCTCATTATCATTTCAAGATATACGCAAAGTGAATGGGCAACAGTATCCAACATATAAAGATGCATGCCTTGCACTCGGCTTGCTCGAAGACGACAATCACTGGGACGATATGCTTGCTGAAGCAGCATTGGGCTGTACAGCAACACAAATTCGTCTACTATTCGCTATAGTGTTGACTACATGTTTCCCGGGACGAGCAGACACGTTGTGGGATAAGCACAAAGATTCAATGACTGACGATATATTGCATCGAATTCGTACACGGTGCAACGATATAACGATTACATTCAGTGACGCTATGTACAATGAAGCATTGATTACTATCGAGGATCTTTGCGTTGTCATTGCCAATTTACCACTCAGTCATTTCGGTATGAGTTCGCCAAATCGAAGTACTTCTGATTTAATGGACACCGAAATGAATCGTGAACTGCAGTACGATACTGCAGAAATGGCAGCGATTGTTACTCGCAATGTCCCACTACTGACTCATGAACAAAAAATCATTTACGACCACATTATGCTGGCAGTTTTGGCGGGACAAGGTGGATTCTTTTTTTTGGATGCACCAGGTGGAACTGGCAAAACATTTCTCATTTCGCTAATTCTCGCCAAAATACGATCAAATAATGGCATTGCATTGGCTGTTGCATCATCTGGCATTGCAGCAACTTTATTGGATGGAGGCAGAACAGCTCATTCAGCATTTAAGCTGCCACTCAATATTCATAATAACCCAGACGCAATGTGCAATATAAAAAAACAATCGTCCATGGCCACAGTGCTGAAACAATGCAAAATTATCATCTGGGATGAATGCACTATGGCACACAAACATTCTCTTGAGGCGTTGAACAGAACACTTAAAGATATAAAAAACAACGACAAACTATTCGGCGGCACTCTATTATTCATTTCAGGTGATTTCAGACAAACACTTCCCATCATTCCACGTTCAACGTACGCTGATGAGATCAACGCTTGCTTGAAATCATCGCCACTGTGGCGTAATGTTGAAAAGGTCCAGCTAAAAATAAACATGCGCGTGCAAATGTTACAAGATCCATCTGCTGACACATTCTCGAACCAAATTGTTAGATATCGGCGATGGAAAAGTTGCTGTCTATGAAAATACTGGATGCATAAAATTGCCCACTAATTTCTGCAGAATCGTTGATTCGCAAAATGCTCTCATTGACCGCATATTTCCCGATGTACGCACACAATACATAAATCATGCGTGGCTAGCAGAAAGAGCCATTTTGGCAGCAAAAAATGTGGACGTTGACGATTTAAACTTCAAGATACAGCAGTCATTGCCAGGCGATTTGGTATCATACAAATCGATCGATACAGTTTGCGATGTCAACGAAGCTGTAAATTATCCAACAGAGTTTTTGAACTCACTGGATTTACCAGGCATGTCAACACACCTTCTACGACTGAAAGTTGGATCTCCGGTTATTTTACTTCGGAATTTGAACCCACCACGGCTGTGCAATGGCACGCGATTGGTCATTAAAAAATTGATGAAAAACATTATCGAAGCCACCATTTTGAATGGCAAATTCCAAGCCGAAAATGCTTTGCTGCCACGAATTCCAATGATTCTTACAGACGTGCCAATTGAATTCAAACGCGTTCAATTTCCTATTAGATTGGCATTCACAATGACAATCAATAAGTCGCAAGGCCAAACTATGTCTGTTTGCGGCTTAGATCTGGGCACACCATGTTTTTCACACGGACAATTGTACGTGGCATGTTCTCGCGTGGGCAAACCATCGAGCTTATTCGTGTTAGCTAAAGACGGACTGACAAAAAATATTGTACACTCAATTGCTCTTCAAAATTAATATTGATTTTCTTTATTTCATTTTCCTACTTTAGGATAAAAAAATTATAATTTTTTTTCACTTTACATTTAACTTTTAAGAGATCAAACAATGAATATGTTATCGGCGGTCATCGTCTACAGTGCTCCATTCCTCTTTCTGTCATAGATATCATCCCCACACACTTACAATACATTCGTTATTTTTTATTTAACAACCAAAATATTTACTAGAAATAATTTAGATGGCAGAACAACGTTTGCCGGGTCAGCTAGTATATATATATATATTTTATAGATACCTAGAATAATATTTTTTATCTATTATAGTTTGGTTTTAGACAGGGCTTGTATGTGTAAAACGTATTCTTAATTCAGCAAAAACAAATAAGAATGAATAAAAAGTGTGCACAATTTGTCATATCGCCCAAAGTGTCCCAAAACTATTATGGTTTAGTTTAGGCAGGGTTTAATTGGTTTTTTAAAACTAACCAACACCATCTGTAAATTATTATAGTCATATTTCAATAAAAACAAATACGTATGACTGGCAAAGTTTAATGTGCACTATTTATATCGGATCTTAACAGCACACCTCCACCCTTGCTTCGTGCACCCTATGAACAATCTTGAAACGAGTGGAGATTGTTGGTGGAGTAACCAAGAACCAACCCCAGATTGTCACTTTCCTGATGATCAATGATCAATATGTATCGAATTGGGATTTTGAGTTGTCAACGTGTGTCCTTCTTTATTTTTTCCTTAGCGTTTCGGGGTTGCAACGAGACGCAAATTAAGTAGGAAGAAGTGGGTAAATCACACGGCAATTACCTAAATACATAGAACTAGTACTACCAGTGTGCTTATATATATATAAAGATATAAGATAAAACTATATATTTTTTAAATTGTCAGCTTTTCTAGTGTGCGCAGTATCGGATGCGGATGTTTAGTCTGAAACGAAAGGAGAGTAAACAAAATCTGATAAATCTAATTGAATGAAACGAGCTCAGTGTTGCCAATATTCAAATAAACAACAAAAGTTAGTTTTACTTAGAGCGCACGTGGCGTTGCAAATGCGAGGTGAAAATGCAAACTATATCAGGCCAACCAAACTAAACATTGCTTATTTTAATAAACGGAAGCAAATAAACTCAGTTTTCAAGTTTCCTGTTATTTGACATATGAACTCAGTATAAATTTACATTTGCAAAATTTAATTCCCGTTTTATTTGAGGGGTGGTTGTATCTAGATATTTTAGTCAAATTTGGTAATCATTATTTATTTTGATTGCTATGCTTCTCTAACCATTGGTGTTGTTACATTACCGATGCAAAGCCATGACGTGATTCTGTCAAAACAGTTTAGCTACGGTTTTATGATCCACGGTGTGCAAGTAGCTTTTTTTTTTAAAGTGATCAGCTGTTAACCAATCTCTCAACCCTAGATTTTGATGCGCTGGACATAAACACCCATATCAATTGAAAAAAACATTAATTATTTGACTCAGTTGCAGGATTCGAACATTTGACCACACAGAACAAAACGCGACCGTTCTGGGCTCCGCTTTACGGTGGGATTAAAAATGGATAAAATAGTGACACTCCATACCTTTGCGCAACAACTGTCATTTTACATTTCGTACCCCCGCAACTAAACCGCCACAAGTCCAAATTTACGTATTTTGAGTTAATTACTACGTTTCATTGTCTATCATTCATAGTATATGTACCGAAAATTTCATATCTCTAAGTCATCAAATTCATTCAATATCTAAACATATTTCAAAAACACAGTACAAAATTGCGAAAGGTAAAACTTCAAAGCTGATTTTCTCTGTTTGACGTTTTGGATTGTGGCAGTTTAGTTGCGAGGGTGCGATTTATCAGTGAAATATGACAATCATTTTTCTCGAGACCCCGCTTGACAACACTAAACAAACGGGAGAGATAGTAAGTGAGCTTGCACATGCGAACTGAACATATCAGCCACATTGTCTGTACAATTTAATTTAGATTCACAAAACACTTGCAAGTTAATCGCACATGGAATAGACACAACATCGCTGATTATGAAAAAATACTTAGCAAGCGCAAACTAGCTACGCAGCGTGCCTGACGCTTTCGACTCGTCATAATGGCAGACAACCATAATAATGTTTTTTTTTATCTAAGGATTGATAAATAAATATAATTATAATATTCCCGTTTACTTTCTTTCAATTCGGATATTATGTGGTGGTATACAAGAAATGAGAAACAATGACGCTGAAGCTTATGAAGAAAACGAATTTCCTGGATGAAGAACCCGAGAGCCGGGTGTCAATTCAGCAACGAGTTGTAGTTTACAGCAGCTCCCTTGATACTGACGATCACAGAACAGATAATAAATAGAATACCGATAGGCTATATTCAATACGCCGCATGTTGATGCAGTGTTTTGAATGTGTGAGTGTCCTACGAAAAATGAAGCACGCATTATGCACGTGCAAGTGTGTGCTTCAACATTAAATGAGCGTAAATGCATAAACCGAGAGCAGTTTTCAGTATTCGACGTAAAACGCATTCTTGACACGTGTGTAAGTTTAGCCCGGATTCTTCCTTACTCCAGTCGGTTACCTGCTATCGCCTTACCCGTTATGTATTTCAGTTCCCTGCTGACTATCATCATTAAGACAGCTAAACCATGAAAAGGAATACAAATACCTCATTATACAAAATGTATTTTTGTATGACAACGTGTACCTACATCGGAATCACAAAAAGAAAATTCTACGTTTTCACAAGTGGAATTTAGTAAATTGAAGTAGGAACCTACTTAAGTATTTTTATACATCATACCTATAGAATATTCTATAAAGCGATTTCTAAGGCGATCCCCTGAAATACCTTGATCTTTTATCAGGCATTTTCAATGTAAAAAATATCTAGAATATTTTTTTTAACTATTTGATAGGACGTAGGTACTTAACCCGTAATAATAATATGGTAACGTATAATAATGTAATACTCCGTGTAAGGTAAGTGATAATCGAAAAGATTCGTATATCGTTTGTATACGCCGTTAGTGTTCCTCTGAAAAAATCTATTGAAATAACGTGTTGTCGGTCTGAATATTATACTCGGGTATGGTGAAAAATTACTTGGTCAATTAACAGTTTGGAATTTTAATAAAAAATACGATTACTCTGGCTGAGTCAGAGGTCATCCTTGGTGGTTTGGAAACAATTTTGCTTCTTTGGAAAAAATCCTCAGTTTCCACTCGTTATTATGTCAAAGGAAAAATTCTATGAACCGTTAATCCTTTGAAACAAGGATTAGGTATATTTTCTTTACGTTCCACAAAAAAAAACATTAGCCCAATCCCAATATCAGTGTCAGTGCGCACTTTAACTTTAACAAGAATACTGATACTTAAAAATCTAGATTATTTAAAAATAGTAATAATAATAATATATATCTACAAATAGAAGGTTGTGGTTATAGTCATAGGGCAACTCCAGAAATCGTGTCCAGTAAATACATAGCAGGTATGTTTTACTACACAAGATTTAATGAAGTATCATCATTCTTTATTAAACATACATAATTTGAAACAACCCCAGAAACATATATCTTAAAAAAATCCTATAAAAACGGAATAAGTAGGTATTCAATATAAACGGAATTTTAAATACCTACATAAAAAATGCAAAATTAGGAAAATTGTGCATTGTTAGCGTAGTACCTATAAGGACGTGCATATATTTAATTGAATCGGTAAAACTGCCCGCCCATTACGACATTAGTCTTTCCCTTTATGCCTACACCGCCCCCGGTTTGTACATTTCCTACTGCCGAAGGGTCAACACATTCGAGCATTTGCGGACAGCCTAAAACTCACCGCGCAGATTACATTGGACGTTGGTTCAAGTCCATTCGGAAATTTTTTTCTACGAGTGTTTCTAATAGGTATGTTTCTGATGTTGTACAAAATTAAAAGTACCTATCATTTATTCGGCGCTCTTGTTTAAATTACAATATGTATTTCTCTACCGTTGATCCTTTTAATAATTCACCTGTTTCATTTAAACGCGCCATCTCCAAAATTATGTGTAAATAGATATATACTTATATATATATATATATATATATATATTTTAAATGTTACTCTTTTGTATATAATTTAATTATCAAATCCAGAAATGTCCGCAGAAAAACTAAGACCCGGCTCTATAAAACCGTCATACTCACAGTCGTTGCATACGGGTGCGATTCGTGGACGCTAAATGTGAAAGCAGCTGAAATGGTGGATTGCTTTGAGAGAAAGATCCTGAGGCTAAACTGGGCAGGCCATGTCCAGCGCATGCCTGAGTCACGGATACCGAAGAAGATCCTCGAAGGAAACCCAGGGGGGAAAGGCCAGTGGGAAAGCCACGCACACGATGGGGTGACATTACAAAAGATGCCAACCAGCTGCTAAAAATCATGAACTGGATAAGACGTGCGGAGGACCGTTCCGGCTGGAGGACGACGGTGGAGGAGGCCAGGGCTCGACTTGAGCTGTAGCGCCATCGAAGAAGAATATAATTTAATTATTCATTATTCTTCCTCATTTTTCTCATGTAATTTCTATATATTTATGTTATTCTTACTCTCTATCTTGTTAGGCTTAACTATTTATTATAATTTATACATGGAAACTTTGCTGGTTGCAATAACTTTTCATTATTATAGGTATTTTAAATTTTTGTAATCAATATGTAACTGTTTGTTTATTTAATAAAAAAATAAATTAAAAAAATGATGTGACTCCACGACGTGGACCCATCATTAAAAGAGGCCTACAGCAAATTAAGATAGCAAACATAACGGTTGATAGGTATATTATATGGATAAGGGTGGTCAAAAAGTACCTATCGGGTTAACCAGACAAAAATCTTTTGTTATTATTGATACTGTACTTTTCTTCAAATAAGATACTTACATGTTTATTTCTCCTTCTTTTGATACAATAATAGAGTCGATACTTAATTTCGTTATAATACCGATAATGGTCTAAACTGGTCCTAATCATTGTTAATATTTGGAATAAAGAACAATTATTCATATATTTGCTATAATACAAATTCTGACTTTTAATATTTTCTTAATACGATGAAATTCCAGAAGTAGAGAACAATTGGCCAACTACTGAATACCTTGCTTTATTAAGCGTGGCACATTAATTAATAATAATGTGAACGCGAAGAAAGCAGGGGTGTTGAAATAACAGAAAGGCGAGAATTTCGCATCGAAGCTGCAGCGAACGGTGCATTGGCAAAATCATTAATCTCTTTGTATAAAACTGTTTTTGTTCTCACGTACAAAAACACGGAAAAGCGTGTCAGAAGAATTCGTGTTCTACCAAACGAATGCCGAACGTATTGTTTAATAAGATGACTAATGTCCCCGAACTTACCAGTTGGCACCCCAATGTCGAAAATTTGATTAATTGCATTATTAATAAATTGAAAATATGTTTTTTTAAAGTTAAGACGTCAAACGACCTACGCAAGAGACGTAGACAATGATATTTTTAATGAAAATTATTTTATTACGCATAATAAATTAGTGTTTTCTGCTTTTGTTCAATTCTAAGAAAATCATCGCCATTTGATTCTAAGAATTAATATTTTTACTTATCTGAAAAAAATGTGCTAGAAACAATTTTTTCAAAATATTTCCTAAATTTGAAACGTGTCATTTTAACTTTTTACCGAATTTTTTAGTTTATGAACATGTCAACGTAATGAAAAAAATTCTTTTTTTCATTTACTGCACTGTTCAAAGTTAAAAGGAACTCAAAAATGTTTTATTATTGGCAAAGGACGGCGGGTATTATTAGTATTTTTGTATAAAATGAAAAAATTCGTATCACATTTTTTTCAAATAACTATACTATTACCATCATCAAGTGTGGATATGAATTTCAGAAATCTCATCGGCATTATCAACACCTTTATCATTATTGGTAACTTGACAACCCTCCAAATATTTTCTCTATCTCCTCCTATAGAGTCATCCAGGTTCATTAGTTACCAGGTTTTGCTTATTCACACTGTCAAGTCACTGGAAAATTGAGGCTTTCAAGATGTGACTGTAATCTGTATCAAAGTTCCTTAGACTCTACCTCGGCTACATTACTACTACTTCACCATGTTCAATCCTGAGAGGATCATATTATTATCTATCTCCACATTATTAGATACAAAATTCCCAGCTCTTTATTCAATGTAAAATCGACGGGAAACGTAGCAAAGGACGACGCCGTATTTTGTGTTTGGTACAAGCACAGCTTCATTGCTATTCGTTGTATAACTCTACCATGTCCTCCATTTGTAATTTTTCATATGGTAATACTACACTGTACTTAAAGCTATATAAACACTGCAATTGCAGGTAATCGACTATCAATTATTTGGCAGCATTATATACAGTAACAGCACTTACATTATTAAGACGATACCTCGTTTGATTGATGTCGTCTTGATACAACTGCATTTCCGGAATATTAATTTTGTACTTCGCAGTTGCTGCACTGCCGATTGCATTATTGCATTTGAATTTTTAGAAGCAGCACTCACCTGAAAGATAAAACAACACAATGAGTAACGTTAATAAGAGAATTGAAAACATTGATGCAGCACTGCAACATAATAATATAATTATTACATTGTAAGTATAGGTAAGTTAACTATAACAAAGTTGTGAAAACCACCGGTGTGGTCATAATATTATACTAACAAATGAAATTTGGCAATGTTGAAAGTATGCTTTTCTTCCTTCTTATGAATATACAGAGAAGTAACTAATGTGAAACCATTTTATATTATGTATTTAATCAATTAGACATAGTAAACCCATATGACGATTTAATACAATCCTACTAAATAAAAACGCCTTCGAGTTAATTTATAAAAATGGTGGTCTTATCAAGTAGGTTGTTTCAGTTCCTGCAATTAACCATTACTCACGATATAATGCTTTAAAAATATGTTAACTATTTAGTCGGTCATGCAAACTGTAAATTGATAAATTGACCTTTGTGTGTTAATTAAAACAAAGTTTTACAAACTTCAACAGAATATTTAACATTTTCATGGCTCCATATAAAACGTGAAATTTGTTTTAGCAGAAAAAACGGTAGAAAAAGTGGCGTCATAAAAATATAATATTATGTCAAACTCTGGCAAAGTGGTTAATCACGACTAGCGCTACTAACTAATACAGTGGAGACGACTCTGTACTTACTAAACGATTATTTCCGAACCCAAGAGTTCAGCTGAGTTAGACGAAAAAGTGTTATTTTTGTCGACCACCATTTATTTATTTAACAATAAATATTGGAACAATATAGCGCCTGTACGCGTGCATGGGTTTACTTGCACCGATAGTGTGTATTTTAACCTTTTCAATACCGGCAAAAAATAAATAGAAAAAAAAATTCTGAAATCATGCCGGTGTGGGAGGCACACCGGCATGATTTCAGAAAAATCTTTCATTACATAGTGTTGTACTAAAATGCTTACAAAAGATATATTTATGGAGACATTGGAATACAACTCAGATTTTTTGACAATGCAATCAATATTTATTTATTGTGTGGTATTTTTGCCAGCATGATCCTTTGTGAAGAGGCACGTTGCACTCTTGACAAAGGTATCTGGTCTCTCCTCGCCTCTTATGCGCAGCACATACTTGGCAGACTCGCGATGGATACTGTTTTTTTGCAATCTGTGGAATCACCTTCAGAGTATGTCTGGACATTATTCCAGACGATCTATTATTGCCGGTGAATTCATTTAATTCGGGATTCGGAGTATCCGAACTGTCTCCAAGCGTCTCCAACTCTCGCCAACTGTCTCCAACTCTCGCCAAATGTCTCCAACTGAGTAAAACTGTCTTTAACTGTCTCCAACTCTCGTCAACTGTCTCCAACTGTCTTCAACTCTCTCCAACTCTCGTCACCTGTCTCCAACTGTCCCCAACTCTCGCCAACTGTATCCAAATGTTTTCAACTGTCTTCAAATGTCTCCAACTGTCTAAAACTGTTTCCAACTATCTTCAACTGTCTCCAACTCTCGTCAACTGTCTCCAACTGTCCCCAACTCTCGCCAACTGTCTCCAAATGTTTCCAACTGTCTTCAACTGTCTCCAATTGTCGAAAACTGTCTCCAACTCTCATCAACTGTCTTTAACTCTCGCCAACTGTCTCCAACTATCTCCAACTGTCTGCAACTGTCTCCAACTCTCGCCAACTGTCTTCAACTGTCCCCAACTCTCGCCAACTGTATCCAAATGTTTCCAACTGTCTTCAACTGTCTGCAATTGTCTAAAACTGTTTCCAACTGTCTTCAACTGTCTCCAACTCTCGTCAACTGTCCCCAACTCTTGCTAACTGTCTCCGACTGTCCCCAACTCTCGCCAACTGTGTCCAACTGTCTGCAACTGTCTTCAACTGTCTCCAACTGTCCCCAACTCTCGCCAACTATCTCCAAATGTTTCCAACTGTCTTCAACTGTCTCCAACTCTCGCCAACTGTCTCCAAATGTTTCCAACTGTCTTCAAATGTCTCCAATTGTCTAAAACTGTCTTCAACTGTCTCCAACTCACGTCAACTGTCTCCAACTCTTGCCAACTGTCTCCAACTGTCCCCAACTCTCGCCAGCTGTCTCCAACCTTCGCCAACTGTCTCCAATATCTCAGAAAACAAATTTTTTCTAAAAATTCTATAGATAGCTGAAAATATTAAATTAATTACGGCCAGGAAAAAAACCGGAAATTTCCGGGTCCGGTATTAAAAGGAATAAACATTAATCACGGAAATTTCCGGGTCCGGTATGATAGGGTTAAAATATCACTATAATAACTGTTTACACGTAAAAGTGCCAACAGTCTTCAAGAGTAAGCGAGACGCGATGTTATCATTTTATGGTTCTATTTGACAGGTCGTGAAAATTGGTTAACCTCAAAATGTAGTTCATTTTTTTACCGTCAAGTTCGCCACTATCGCAGGCGCAGATATCGTACAGTCCAATAATTGTCGCTTGAAAATTCAGAAGCTTCTGAATGTTTTTTAATACATGCATGCAATCTTACAATTTGCACGATTATACGTGTTTACACGAGCATTTTTTGGTTATGACCGCGATAATGCGTACTGTCAGCAGTAAATCTATGCACGTGTAAACGGGGTATTACTTGTGGCTCCGCAGTGTTGTAAATATCGCGTGCGATTTACATAAGATAAGTATTTTTCAGCTGGAAAAATGCGGTATTGCAATAATCCATTTTAACTGTTGGATCTAGATTTAACGGTTACGTTAAAAAATTAACTACGAAAAAGTTCTTGATATGATATATTAATAAACGACGTGATGCTATTGTAACAAGCGGGTTGAATAAAATTATTTGTGTAATATAATAATCCTTGCCAATGTTATTATTTCGAGCCCACACCCACAAATTCGAAGACAGGCGTTCGGGCAGTATTCCACTGAGGGCACAAACTAATCAAAATAAATATTATTAAAATATATCTCTGAAATGTTATTTTAATAGACTTAAATTATCGGTTATAAAATAAATAACACCTTAGTTAAAACCAGAAGAAATAAATAAAATAAAATTATTACGGATGAACAAAACTTTGTATGAAAATTTAATTGCTTCTAGGTATAATAAATACGCCAGATTCCAAGCTAAATAGTAATAAGTCATGTCGTGACGTTATACAAACATACCTAGTCCTAATACCTACAGCACTTTAAATAGCCCTTTTTATATCAATTTGGGGTTCTATAATATGCAATATTGTCCGACCCATGATCTTCCTCTCCTATATGAAGCAGTGTAGCCGTTAGGAGTAATTTTTGGGTGCACTGACATTAAACATTTCCAGAGGACCGATACACTGGCGACCGCGTATTGCAGGGGTTGTTAATCTTATTGTGATCGCGGGCGCGTTTGAGATTTAGGATAATACATAGCGGGCGAACGCCGGATTTTTAAAAGATCAAGCAAGAACAAGAATATAGTCTATAGACTATACACGTATACGCATGTGGGGAAACAATCCACACCGTTATATATAAAAGATAACATAATATAAAATAAAAAGAGTAAAAATATATATTTAAAATAACAAAGCAAAATTAGCACGATTTTTGACATTTCACTGTGTAAGATGATCCCAATTGTAAACATTCATCAAGATTGGTATTGGTAACTCAAGACCTGGTGTTCGATTTTATTAATATGTTCACGGTAAAAAATATAGATTCGCACAAATATGTAGGTATGTGGAACTATGAAATATAATTTAATTTTGAAAGCTCCTTTTTTCAAAATAGAGTACTTTTATGTTCAGCTAGATTCCACAAATTGTCATTAGTAACTTGCGATTTGAGTATGATGTAGTAATTCTGAAAATCCATAATCTCTTTTTTCATTTTTGATGTTTCTTCTTGAAGAATTTCCGATGTGGATTTAGCAATTTCAGTAATATCTATTTATGTGTGTACTACAAGGATTTACAAAATATGTAGCTACTGGTTCGATAATGGTAAATTGCCGGTTGTTAGAAGGTAAAATACGTAGGTACTTAAACAAATGCCACAAATTTTAACTCACAGACAGTAGAATTTTTTTTCCATAAAACAACATAAATGTTTATATATTTACGATTTCAATAACTAATATTATTAAGGCAGCTCTCGTGGTGCAGTGCGTAAGACGCTTGCCTTCCACCCGAGAGTTCCTGGGTTCGATTCCCGCTCAGGACACGCAATATGTATGTGTTTTTCTCAAAGCCTGGGTGTTTGTGACTGTTCAAAGTTACTAACAACCACTTTGTATGAAAAAGCAAGGACATGGTTATTAATAATTCCAAAGAACTAATAATATTAAAAAATACTATCAATATTAAATTGGGGTTTTTTGTTATTAAATACTTTGTAGTGGGTACATGAAAATACCTCATCGGCCGCACATGCCCCCGTGGTGTATTGGAAGTCTGCTTCAATACCAAATACTGGTAGATTAGCTCTATATCCAGCTATACTATTATATAATAACAGGTAATGTGTATACATATTCAATGGATAACATGGTTATACTTGTTAGTACAGTGGTACGATCAATGGCCTAACTATACCTACATTTTTTACGTAACTAGGGTGGAGGCAATGACATTATTAATGGACGACGCACTCAATACAGTAGCTAGCAAGCAAATTCGCGCATTCGCATGTATAGGTAGACGTCACGCAATTTCATTATGCGATATCACGCATCGGGAATTTATAGCAATATGACCTTTATTGTAATGGCGTTAGAGCAGTTTTTCTAATGACAATGTTCATTTGAGCGAACCCGTTCGAACCGAATCATTCGGCAGACCCAACAAAAAGCATCAGGAATTTATAGCAATATCACCATTATTGTAATGGCGTTAGAGCAGATTAGGCCATTCGGCAGACCCGACAATAAAGTGAGTGTCATTTTCTTTTCCAGATGATTTGTCCATATTAATGTCATTGGGTGGAGGCACCAATAGTACACACTACTGAGTATATCATTGTTCGCGATGAATATCAATCGACTGGGGTTTCTGTATCACAGCATAGTGGAAGTTTCCAATAATGACAAATAAAGGCTAACGATGACAAATGGGGTTTAATAATAGAGACACGCTTTATTTCATTTAATTATCATTTAATTTTGAGAATATTATTGTTGATATATTCTATCTGGAAACGGGGCGCGACTTCCTGGCACAACGTTCTATACTATACTATAGTAATACGATCAAATCCATGATACCATAATATGATAAACACACAGAAAAACAACAAATTTAGGCAACTAAAGGGTCGATAAACCCTTATTTAAGACACTATGGATGTGAGGACAATGACAATCCAAAGATTACAGTAATTTAGAAGGATACACTCTTGGATCCTAATGTATGAGTTACTCTATTTTCTTGTACCTACGATTATGGATGTCAGACAACATATCAATACATTTTCTGTTTCGGTAGTGTTTGAATTTAAGTATTTATATTTTTTTGACATCCTTACCCACGATCACGTTTCGTTACGTAACCACGTAACATATTGTAAAAAGTAATTAAATTATTAAACGTCCATAACGACCCATAACAGGCACTCCCAATAAATGTCAGATAATAAATCAAAATAACCGTCACACTACTCACGCTCGAAATGCATAGTAAAAAATCCCGTTTGGCTAGATAAATACACGTGGGCGATTCGTTTCTATATTCCCAAACGAAATATGTACACGTATCCACCAATCTATCAAATCAAGAATACACTTCTGATAAATTGAAACTGACGTCGGCGTCTACCGATAGATAAATACATGAGAAAAAATGTATTAGGTACGTCGGTACATATTACACTTCAAAGATCTTTGACATCTACCTTTTATCAAATGTTTAATAGCATTTCTTTTCAGAGCATTATTTTGTTTAACAAATTGACAACTTAGATGGCTTGTACGTTTATTTAGGTTTCCAGTGTTTTAATTATATATTTGTAAACTGGGTGGTGCGAATTATATTATAGCAAGCATTTCATATTTTACAATCTATAATTTTGTTGGTTAATTGTTTGCTGTCTTTAATGTAATGTCGTACTTTTATAAAATATAGACTATGTTTTTACCATGTTCGATGCTATATCAAATGGACCTCCACAGAGTGGATATTTGTATTAACAGATTTCTGTTTTTACGAAAAATTGATGTTAGCCACTTGCTGAACCTATTACATCCATAACCTGACTCCTCATTAAAAAAAAACAATGTGTATTTCCCAGACCATATTTCTCTACATTCGAGAATTGTATGTACCCTTTTACAACTACACCCAGAAGGTCGTAACGCACTTCCCATTATTTTTGTGTTTCCAGATTCTACGGATTATTTTATTCACGGAAAAATGAGTTTCTCCAACTCCACTGGCATCTGCGTTACAAAACTTCACATTGTATCAAATCCTCTCCCTTTCCCTTAGACGTGTCATAATGATATTCCAATTTCAGAATTTTGAATTATACCCATTTTTCATGAGACGACTGAATTTAAAAAAACACACAACATTACCAACAATAAATAATAATGCATACTTACCTACATCAGTATAACCGTACCGTACTTTTTACCACGTTTTTATTAGCTCGTATTCTTGTTTGTCCGGTACAGATTTTTTCTTGTGTGACCAGTAAAATTTTTTTCTTGTTTATCCAAGATTTGTAATGGACGATTAAAGATTTTTAACTAACTTACTACTAACTAACTAGACATTTGAAACTTTTAGAATATATCAGAACACGACGACAATGCATTCTTTTAATACTTTTGGCCATCTTTAAGCAGAATTGAATTCATTTTAAGTTAATTCTGTTTTGTATGTTTCGGAAAAAAATCGTTAAAAGTAATATTTACTACTCACTATTATTGGTTGCTAAGAGGGTCCTAGCAACTAAATTATTATTATATACGTGCGTTACTATGGAAATCAATATGAAATGTCAAAATGACATTTCAGTATTCTATAATATTTATTCAGTATTTCTATCAAGTACAAAAAAAAGTATTTATTAATACATATAATTGTCAAGTTTATAGGATTCAACAGAAAATTTAAAAACGTGGTATATAAAAAGTTCTTTTTATCTTGTAATTATTTAGTTATCACTTTATAAGTACCCAAGTAGTGGATTTGTTCAAAAATGTCATGGCTTTTGTACGGTTTATTTACTGCCCTAAACAACGAACTACGAATATCTATATCTACCTACTTCGTTCTCACCCCGCGGTGTTTATTTTTATAAGCAATTTAACAATGATGCCATACATAATTCAGCTTTATTCTCGCAAGAAGAGGCAATAAAATTCAGAAAACATCTTCCGCAACGGAGAATAAACTCCCAAAAGACAGAACCAATATCTTTAAGTGCGCTTTAATCCATTCAAATAAATACTGGCTATTAGCGTCATTGGGCGGAGAAAAACCCCCGGTTCTGGCCCAGGAGCACCGGGGGCCGTATATTCCCAGAGCGGGGCATTTGTCTGCCGTAGTGAAATAGGGCGATTGGACAATTCGTCTAACGAATATATGGGTCTCTTGGTCACTCTAAAATGAATATAAAATATGTAGATATCTACCTAATGGTTTCTGCAGGTGTAGCCAAGGCCTACTTGGTTAGAGAAAACCCCTGATAGAGCGATCAGACAATTCGTTCGTCCTAATTCAGTACTGTGATAGCAGACGGTTTTCTTCCATAATATTATGTTCCAAACTGTACACTCTTTGATGTGGCAAAACATTAGAGCTGCAACTTTATTGGTCACAAAGTAATGTTAAAAGATATCTGCATCTGACCAAATGTAAAAAAAGGTTGATATATAAATGCTGCAAAAAGTTGCAAAAATACATAAAATGTGCTTAAAATGCAAGACAACAATAAAACTTCAATCTTTGTAAAATAAACGATTAAAGGTTTGTGTTGGGAGACTAATTTCGCTTATTTTGATATAAAATAATTCAAAATATCTTCTATAAATAGCAGTTAACCAGATAAGTGAGATAAACACATTTATCATAAATTTGCTCTAATAGTAAAAAAAGTCACAAGTCAAAAGTAAACAAGTTACACAGTTTCTGTACAATGTTTAATTGTGTATGGATACTCGACAACTCCATAATAATTAAAATGGATGAAAGTATTAAAATATACAAAAAAAACACTAAATATATAAATTCATTTTACTACGTACACCATTTGGAAAATGGTAGGTACTGTAGAACGTCACACTGCCTTTATCCTTAGAGATAGGTAGGGGGCCCCGCCAAAAATCATAGACTGGGGGCCCGCTTCAGGATGTGGGGGCCATGTCTGGCACATACATATTATTGAAATCTTTGACCATATTGGCATCGTTACGAAGCTTATAATATATACATCAAAATAGTGTACATTGCGATAATATTGGAACTTAAATTATTTAATAATTATGTCGTTTACAATATTATCTTACTATCCAATGGTCTTTTAATAGTGAAATATTTAGTATCAATTCTAAACCTTAAATGCCAATTTTATGCATTTTTTTACATCAATCGATTCTCTATGAAATTTCCAACATTAAGGCTATACCTCAGTTGAGGCATGGTCTAAAAAGATCGTGGCTAGGCGATGCGCGGATTGAGGGTCGCGGGTGCAAAAGACGCATGCCGATCGAAATATAATTTATCATATAAATCCAACACGCGTCCATTTAATATTCTGTTTAATTTTCTTTCTTAACTTTCTTCTTTAAGCACTACGGTGCATGGTTGCAGCATCAGTCCCGTGCGGCTCCGTCTCGGGACGGAATGAGCACTTAAAATCACTTCTTTCAGACACGTTTAAAGCGTCATAGAAAGCGGCCGTGCATATCCACGGTTGTGCATCGTATCCGGAAATTTGTACGTAAACAGTTCAACGTAGAACACTTATTCGTGTGCCGCAGTACGTGAAACATGAGTTCGTGCAACATTTAATCAAATGACGAGTTCTTCGTTGAACATTTCACCGTGGAATACATTTCACCGTGGAATGCGTATTCTACAACATGTGGCGCTGGTTTGCAGTTCCAATTAGATTCAATACGAATTTTATGAGATGTCTTTATTGGTTTTAAATAATTTAATGTTGAAACTACATACATATAATTACATTACATTCTAATTTAGTTACTACTTATTTTCTTCCGTCTTTCCCATATACTCCGATGGTTTAAGTGTT
Source organism: Rhyacophila brunnea (assembly GCF_057557595.1). Lineage (NCBI taxonomy): Eukaryota > Metazoa > Arthropoda > Insecta > Trichoptera > Rhyacophilidae > Rhyacophila > Rhyacophila brunnea. Next base: position 31,338,419 of record NW_028233350.1, read on the forward strand.
ATAATTTTACATGATTATTATACGTTACCAAAATAGCATTATTTTCTTCAAAATTGTAAGTAAATAATATTAAGTAAGTATATTTCTTTACCTTCGTAAAAGAAGTGGTTATGTCGATATGTCATTTTTTCCAGTACAAACGATTCTTTAATGCCTTTCAAAGTCATTAATTGATAATATAAATAATAATATGCACGATAGATTTTTATGTTGTTTTTAATACAAGTAAATAATTTGGAAAAGACCAAAAAATAAAGCAATTTTTGAACATTTTTAGGAACTTTTTAACACTTAACTTAGTATTGGCAAATTTTGATATTGGCACTTATTTTACCAAGATCCAGATTTATAATTCCTTGTGTAATATAGATATTATCGTGTAAGTATTAATAATTGATGAATTTTATAAGTACTTAATATTATGAAGTGCACTTAATGGTAACTATAAAAACAGCTATTTATTGGTTGGAATTAGGAAAACATTTTATTAGGTAGTTAATTAAAATAAAACACAAAAATAAGTAGTTAGTGTTTATTCCACAATTCACACATGGATATTATAGGTTAACCTATAATCCTGAGATATTGGTATCATTTCAGTACCGTTTATTATATATTGTACTTATAAGTAATAAGTAAAACTAATAATACACCCATGGTGGCTGAGTTGGTAAAGTGGTCGTCTATCAAGAAGTGGGATCGATCAATCCAGCGTAAAGACCCAATGTGTCGTGCAGTGGCGCAACCAGGGGGGGGGGGCAAGGGGCCCTGGCACCCCCCAAAAATTAAAATTATCAGAATGATTTTAAACATTTAAATTGAAAGCCAATAAACTATACCTTTGGGCTTAGACAAATAAAGACACAAAAAATGATTTGTAATAATTCTCCAGCACCCTTTTTAGAAAAATTTCGTAGATTTTAATTTTTAACACAAAAATTTCGAAACACTAATGTCAGGTTTTTTTAGAAACACAATCCCTAATGGAAATGTCAAAAATTCTCGATGTCCACCCGAATTCCGGAGTAATGTCGGTCATGGCTGGGGAGGGCTGACAGAACTCTAGCCTGGGGGCCCGGGCTGTGGGGGGCCCGGCGTGTCGGGTTGACCAGATAAGTGAGATAAACACACATCATAAATTAGCTTTAATAGTAAAAAAAGTATACTTCATGGTCATGAACATTTTCAATTACTTATATAATTGTGCAATATAGTTTTTGATTATAATGTGTCGATACTCGACAGCTCCATTATTAAAGTAGATGTATTAAAAATCGCCAATAATTCACTGTATAAGTACCCTTAATTTGAACTAAAACACAATTTGAAGAACGTTAATGTAGTGTTTCACACTGCCTTTAATCTAATATCGTAGCCTGAAGGCCCGTTTCAGGATGTGGGGACCATGGTGTAGGTACACCGAGCGCAATAGACAAAAGACCGATAAACGAGAAATTAGGCTGTGAAGAAGAAATAGATCCTATGGGACTAATTTACATTTTCCTCCTTGCCCCCCCCCAATATTAAATCCTGGGTGCGCCACTGGTGTCGTGTCAAGTGATTATTTCTAGTGTGTCAATCAATATATAGAATGTTACATTCTCAAATCTAGGGTCTTATTGGTTGAAAAAAAATGGTTTATTATAATTTTTATAATACCTATGTATTTATTTAATAATACATTCAGTTTACTGTGGGAAACATGTCCTAAATATAATTAAAAAACCAATAACGAAATGTAGTAAGTGTTTTGAAATGATGCATTACCTAATTACAAATCCGTTTTATTTTGGTGGAATCTAGTAAGTGACACTGACTAAAGTCTAAACTAAACAATACATTCATTCAAGACAAATGTGTCCAGATGGTAGATTTTTTTTGTATTATGGTCAATTTATTGGGTTGGCCCTTTCTCGAGAGTTCCCTTGTTCATTATTGTGTGCACAAAAAAGACCGTTTTAAAAATTAATTTTATTAAAAAAAAACATTATTACGTACGATATGGTTGTAATTATAATATACTTATCTACCTATTTTCTGCTGTGTCCCTTGTATTATAATGGTTTTATTACGTACTTTTAAGTAAGTATTATATTTTTACATGAATATTTAAAATTTCATTATATTATATTGTAAATAAATAATATTATATTATGTTACTATGTTTATTGGTATTATGTATTGATAATGGGAGCTATTTATAAGTAATAACCATATACATAGTATATTTGTCTATGGTAATACCTACGTAATGCACATTAATGGTATTAACTATCAAGTTTAGTATTGATGAGAAAATATTAAGTATATCATTAATTTAAATACCTATAACACAACAATACTATTTAGGTAAGTAAACTGAAATTACAAATATACCTAATGCTAATTTAAATCTATTTCCGTTTTATCTATGAACGTACATTTTATATTATTTTTATAATAACTTAACTTGTGTACTCCATCATAATGCAGGAAATTAAGAAGGCATCAGAAGTGTAGATAGATAAAGATTGTCATGGCTACGGAACCAACGTGTGTTTCAAAACATACATTCTTGAAATTGACTACAATGTTCTTATAGCTATTTACCACGTGATAAAGAATATGTTATTTACATTACGTAAGTATCATAATTATGTTTTAATTTGTTAACTGTCAATTCATGGTGGAACTGCATTTTTGTTATATTATTTCTGTCGCTTTGGAATTTGTTTGATAAATATTGTTTTAAAAAAATGTACTCAGTTGAAAATGTCCCTCTGAGGCGGACGAAATAGGTCCTAATTAAAAGTGGAATAACTACTACAAAAAATGCGTTTTATTAAATTAAAACAACAATATCATAATATGCATTAAAGTTTCTAACATAAATGAAACGCGCATTCAATATTGGCAATATTCGAAGACACTAAACGGGCTTAGTATTTCCTGCGTTGCTGGCTTCAAATTCTGGGTCGATGGTGACTGGCTTTAGCATTTCTATCTTAATAATCAGTTCTGTGGTATGACCTATAGATATTTAAAATGCACTATTATGCAACTGTAACAAAAGTAACCTATAACGTAAGCGTATTAAACATTACATATTATTTATAAATCATGTATGTGTGAATACTTAGTAAACAGAATACAGTATGTACCTGGCTAAATAATTAACATTTTTGCTCCAAAGCGCAATACATTGAGCTGCATTGAATAGATATTATATTAATAAATAAACGGCACTGTTCGGTTATACGGAATACAGCGGAAAACGCATTTTGAAAATAGCCGATAAAGTGGATTATTTGTTAGGTTAACCTAACCAAACCTAACCTAAACTAACCCAAACTAACAAATAATCCAGTTTATCGCCTATTTTTAAAATGCGTTTTCCGCTGTATTCCGTATAACCGAACAGTACCAAATAAACTTTTTACGAAGAATGTTGTTACTTGTTAGCCATTCGCCAAACCCATTGGGTCTTTACGCTGTATTAACACACAATGGTTTCAAATGTTTTAATTAGATTATTATAATCTGAGTGGACTAATTGAATTAAAACTTATTGTAAGTAGGTATTATTGAAAATACAAAGATGGCAATACCTAATTTATTTAAAAAATAAATGTTTTTACCTAGGTATATATATTTAATTCATTTAGGATATTATTGATCTTTATAATATATAAAGTAAGTACTTAAGTATCTTAATATATATATGTAGGTATTATACAAAAAATATAAAAATAATAATACTTAATTAATATTATATAAACTAGATAATAAGTAGATAATACAATCATAGATATAATCATAGGTTATACATTAGATATAGTCAATTCACTGTCATTTACTTTTTTTGTTTCTAAGAAATAAAAAGGTTTTTATATTTATACATATATGTATAAAGTACGCGTACCTATCAACATATCCTAAATATAATTAAAAAATCTTGAAATAAATCAATTACAAATCCGTTGTATTTTGCAGTTTATTGTGTAGGTAGGTCCTTTAACTTTCACGTGCTTCTAGTGCACAAAAAACATTTGGCCACTGTAACATACCTAATATCCGGAGTTCTGATCAAATCTAAAAATTAATAAGTATTAATAAAAAGTCAACATTATTACGTACCTACCTTACTATAACAAAAATAACCTATAATGAAACGGAGTGTATTATACGAGTGTAGAATAGGTAATTAATATTTTTTCTGCAATCCGGAACATAAATTGGCTCCATAGAATGGAGATTATATTAACAGACTTTTTACGAATAACGGTTGTTACTTGTTAGCCAATCTTGGTCTCTCGTTGGATTAACACACATTTAAAAAACAACATGTATTTTTTATTAAGTCACAGGATTGAACCCACTTTCTATATGGAACCGCTCTGCCAAGTCAGATACCATGGCTGTATTATCAGGATATGCAAAAGTTAAAGTACCTACGTAGTAGTACCTATGTTTAAAGTTGCAAAGATCAATCATATCCAAAATGAATTCAATAAATGCAGTCATCTATATAAGTAGGTATATTTATTTTTAAATTAAAGTATGCAGCTATTAACACGTTCGTATTTTCAATAATATCCATTTACAAAAAGTTTCAAATCAACATTGTCCATAATATTATTTTAAATAATAATAAGAACACACATTTTCTATAATACTATAATAAATTTTCAACATATTTGGTAGTTAATTAAAATAAAACGCAATAAGCCACAATAGACACATTTAAAAAACAACGTGTATTTTTGTATATCCGCGGGATCGAACTAACCCACTCTTCATTAACGACCGCTCCCCCAACTCGGGCACATCTATTTAAAAGTAAAGTAGGTACTACGTACTTATCTATAAAAATCAATAATATCCTAAATGAATTAAACAACAGCATTTACATATACCTATGTACCTATATACATTTATTTTTTAAATTAAAAAAGGTAGGTATTGCCATCTTTTTATTTTCAATAATGCATACTTACAAAAGGTTTCAAATCAACTAGTCCATTGTCCACACCAAAACAACAAAATATTGCTATTTCTGTAAGTTGCAATATTAATGTCTAAATAAAACACTTAAAAATACGTAATAAAACCATTGTAATACAAGAAACACACATTAGAAAATAGGTAGGTAAGTATATTATAAATACAATCACATCGTATAGGTATATTATTTATGTAGTTTCAACATTAAATTATTTAAAACCAATAAAGACATCTCATAAAATTCGTATTGAATCTAATTGGAAGAGCAAACTAGCGCCACATGTTGTAGAATACATATTCCACGGTGAAATGTATTCCACGGTGAAATGTTCAACGAAGAACTCGTCATTTGATTAAATGTTGCACGAACTCATGTTTCACGTACTGCGGCACACGAATAAGTGTTCCACGAAGAACTGCATACGTACAAATTTCATGTAACCGGTTGTGCATATATGACGGGTGGTGGTGGGCACTTTAACGTATGTTCTATTAGTAACAACAATAATATATTCATTGACATGTTTTCTTTTTAAAGTAAATGGGTAACGTTTTTAGTCATCTTTAAACGATTTAAGAATTAATACCCCCGTCGCCATCACGAAACAAATTGACGTATTGACACTTCGACGTTCGCTCTCCGAATGCCAGCGAGTCCAAAATTTTGTCGCGCCTATAGTTGAAAATTATTTGCCGTTTCACTGAAGTATCGCCTTAAGGATTATATTGAATTTAAGAAACAATTATATTAATGCACTTCTTAAGTATCCTAATTCCTAAGTGACATTATTTGTCAATGTATTCATCAATTTGAAATTGGAAAAAAACTCCCCAAAATTAAATTAATTTAAACACAAAATTTTTTTTTTTTAATATTTCGATATTACAAAACTAAAATCGAATTAAGTATAGGTTCGTAATTTCTAAATTTCGCTTTCCTGTACATTTTATGGTTTGGCGTCATTTCGACAATTCGTCATTGGAATATACCAACGGAAACGAAATGAGAGAAAACAGGTTCGAAGGAGCATTTTATATTCACGTTATTCCACGATGATTGTAAGTAGCATACCAAATCAAATATAAACATAAGTTTACGTACATAGTTATGTATTATCTATAACTGATAACATTTCTCGTACATCGAGAAGTAGCTTTTCATTTTTTTAATAATGTTCTTGTGCATAATGCAAGCATTTAAATTTTTATACACAAACGCTTTGCCGTGGCACGTAATTACTTCTGTGCTTTGGGTATAAAATGCAGAAATAATTTCAGTACTTATCTGAAGACGGGCAAAAGATTTCCTGCATGAAGTATAAATAACATTATCCGGGTCAACCTGCATAGTCCCGGAATCTGGGACTAATTACGGCCCGGGGACGAATTATTCTGACTTCGTGAAATACAGCCTGGGTCAGAACACAGCGTAATGGTGTAGTTTACACGACGGATGACATTCGCGATCAAATGGCACTAAATTTTAGTTTTCCAATCCAGCGGTATTTATGGAAAACTGCAATGCCCGGGGATGCGAATGAATCATGAAACGTTCGCAATAGGAATTTTCGATGACACGTCATAGGAGGAAAAAACTATGAAAAATTATTTCTGAACTTTACTTATTTTACCTATAAAATTTTAGGTTTTTAATAAGCGGGCCTCACGATCCAGTGCTCAAGGCACCGGGCTCTCGCCCGGGGACGACTGATTGAATTCTCAGTGAGGTCACAATATATTGTACTTAATGGTTTTCTCAAAGCCTGTTTGTTTGTGTAATCGATTCGCTTCTACTACTGCACTAATGATGTTTCACTACGCTAGCCTAGTGTCATTGGGCCTGGTCCCATTGTACAATATTGTGTTAAAAGGACTATTATACATAATATATAGATATAATATTAGGTACATACCTATATATTTTCTATTTAATATATATTTTTTTGCTGCCTAAACTCGCAACCGGGGATGCAGATTAATTATAATGAAAACCAATTTACCCGAATACATGCCTACCTCTCCATTTAAATTTAGTTTAGCCGCAAAGTAGGGTTAAAGACAAATGTCTTGAAAAGAAAAACAAAATGATAAAACTGGTTTGTTGAATCAAAAGCAATCCTCAGCAATGCCACTCAAATCGAGCGGGTCAACAACTACGTCTATCCGGACAACAAATGTCAATAGACACATATGACAAAATTTCTCGCAGAACCAAACTTGCATGGAGCGCATTTGCACACCTAAATAGTATCTACTTATCTCCATATGTGACTGTCCTATTGTGTAAGTAAAGCATGCAACCAATATGTCCTGCCAGTGTTCTCATATGAGTGTGAAACTTAGATCCTTAATGTAAGAGAAATCCAAAAATTATGAGTACCTAGTGAACGTTGTATAGCAAATTGGGCAAAAGGCGGAAAGACCACAAAAAAACCAATGGATAAAGAGACACGATATTGATTAGATAACGCGATATGATAGACATCGCCAAGCAGATGAAATGGCAATGGGTTGTACAAATTCTGTCATACAGTGATACCCAAATCGCACTAAATTACCACACAGACGACCATAAAGTTCGGTGGATATGTGGCAGCGAAGAACTATGGACCATGAATAGTGGAAGAAACCAGGTAAGGCCTTTATCCAGCAGCGGATCAACCCCGGCCGATGATAATAATGTTTACGTATACGTAAGAATGAAATTTGTATGAGTACGCTCAGGTGAGGAAGTTCGTCAACATAATATGATGATGATATACATATGCTCGTTTATTCTGCACGCGTATGTTAGCAAGTCAAAGTGAAAATCAACAAACAGATACCTACTTAATAGTATTTGTTCTGCTACGGCGACATCACTTCAAAGAATTAAGAATATGACACAGCTCCAGAAGAAAAAGCATCATATCTAAATACGTAACCATATTAATATAATGATGTTTGATTACAAGTAAGTATGTATGTAAGTATATTAAATTTTACAAATTAATTTGGACTGACTGCATGTCTTTAGAACAAATATAGAACTTAAAAGTCTACACATCATAATATCGTGGGCGTACAGGCAGAAGTCACTAACTCCAAATACACAGTTCTGAGATTATCAATGTTTTGTGTTTTTGGTGTTATTAAAATGATTGTAAAATATCTATTTTTTGAGTTCTTCATTACTTTCATTTTTTTTTATATGTTCAATAATCTTAAATCGTGACTTATGCCAGTCAAGCAACATTACATTTTCTATATAATGACATTAAAATCTCAATTTCGTCAAAACTTAGAGTAAATAACTTCTGCCTGTACGACCACGATATTAAATGAATTAGTGACAATAACTTTTTGCCAGTTAAAAGAAGTGCCCCCTGAAAACTACGCAGCAACGTCCCAATAATGTTGTAATTACACCTACATAAAATGAATATACCTTATTTACCATCCAGGTAAACTAGGTACTGGACGTGTGCTCCAAATCGTCAATTTAAAACGATTTAAAGCTGAGAATTTTTTCAAAACACGCAAATCCACAACCAATGGTTACAAAACGACGCATTTGGGACACGGGAAAGTTTGCGATTCCGAAGAGGATAAAATTACAAATAAATTTACACAATATAAATTTTAAACCAAACTGGGTTAAAGTTGCAGACGTATCCTTTAGGACGCGGACATTGTGTAAGCTTCTCACCTGAGCACCAGTGGTGGTGGTCTACCTGGCCAATTTTAAGGGGTTTCAATAGTTAATGTATGTTAATTGTGCTTGGCACAACCTCGGGGCACTACCCGGTGACGGCCCCCCTAAAAAACTTGGTAATTGTTGTATAATTAGGAGACTTCTGGGAAAATATCACATCATTATTTGTAGGTATATTTTTGTCGATTTTCAAAACAAAATATTTTTGTTTCTGCTGTTAGAAATTTTGTGTTCCTAATTAGTTAATAAAAAGTTTTCTAACATGAACCGTAGGAGAAAACTGGCGTAAAAATAACATCTTACAGTTTTAATAACTCATAGTCTCTTGGGTTACTTAATTTAACCTCATTTTGTAATATTTCTTAGGCGAGTGTTTACACAAAATTTACATGTTTGTTCCCCTTTAGAAATATTGATTTTATCGGCGTGCCCCACCTTTGATGACGATTATCATGACATATTTTTAAACAATTTTAAAAGCTGCCGATAGAATTTATTCAGGTCTTCTGACCTGCCAATCCAAAAAAAATCAGAATCAGATGAGATTTCATCAAGGACACGCAATAGGAATCATTTATTTTCATAATTAAGTACTTTACTTGCCGATTTTAAAATTATACTTATTCCGTGAAAATTATAGTACTTAGGTAGGTAGGTACTTATCTATATAAATACAAAATATATAATTTGTTCTTTCTTGTGACAAACAATTTTACATACATAATTTAATTACTTACTTGCATAACAATACGCGAATAATCATTATGGTATTATTATAAATACCTACTGTACTTTATTATAGTGCGGTTGGCATTGACATATTATGTCATTGGCGGTTGGCAATACTGCATGAATCTATTTCATATGAGGTAAATATTTCTACATAATAGATTATCGGGATTAACCCTTCAAATATATCGCAACTAAAAACCTCCTTATTAATCAGTGTTTCATAATTAATGTAATTGAATACCTTAATTTTTGATCAATTCAGTTAGTAAAATTTTATTGAACCTCGTTTAAGGGATGTAGAGTTAAATTAATCGGACATATTATTCTTCTTATTGTGCCATCCGGCGATCTCAGATTTGTCGTCTGCTACCCGGAACAGTTCATTGGAGCTGCACTCCTACCAATCACGGACATATTATGTGAATGTAATAAATAAAACATATCAATGTCTCTCTCTCTCTCTCTCTCTCTTACAGACTAATGACTACATATATAAAAAGAGACACAGCATCCCTGAGGAGTGGATCGAGATATAGGCGGACAGCGGATAGTCGAGATTGATCTTGGAGGATTTTCTCCATAGTAAAAAATATCAGAATACAATTATAATTTTGATACTTACATAGTTAGGACACTCCCTTCCGTTCTCTCCACTCGGGATAATTGGGATTTTACAGTTTCAAGCATGATTCAACACTTTTTTTATAAATAAATCTTCGCACGCCCGTGGCGAGAGGTGGAGACGTTATGAATGGTGCATTCTACCTGACATTCTAGGGAAAGCGCGCCGCAAAACCACGGGGAACGTGGAACTATCATCGCAATATGTTCACAGTACGCGTCCAGACTTTCCTGGGAGAAGTTTAACCGCGTTACAGAGCCACCCATGAGTTACAACTCCTAAGAATTCCCCGAGCAACTATACGATTACGCTTCTGCCGCCATTGGGACGCAAACGTATTTTTCGAACCGAGACGCGTAAAGCCAACTTATGTATTAGCACATATTACGCCATCGTAGCCTAGGAATACGTACGGCTAAAAGAGCACACACCAGAGTTGACAACATCATAAAAACGGCAACTAGACTCGATTGGCCTATTAATTCTGGTAAAAAAACAATAATTGATTTAAATTATAATGGATTTAATGAATGGCATCTTCAGGCACTATGTGCACTGACCAAAATGTTTATACACACTGACAACGAATTCGAAGATGTCGCAAAAAACGACTCAAATGGAAGAGTATAAAACATAAATGAATTGGAATTTAAATTCTAATTCCATCAAGTACCCTAGATCGATAGTATTAATATAATAATGAGTTTGCTGTTAACGCAACGGTAAAATACATGACGTGTTGAATATTTTGTGGAGTTGACGATGCTTTTTTAGTGTGTACACGGGGTTTAATATATCGCACGCTTAATAATAAAGTGACCTAATCCAAAAATGGGATTTTTCAGGACAGCCACAAAACAGATTTACACACGGGGCTTCTCTCAATTAAATATTGATATTAGGATGATTTTAAATGCTACCACATTTTGTTAAATTGAGATACATACTGAAGTAATTTTAATAATGGTAATTGTTGATTAAATTGTTTTTAAGGATTTAAAAAAAAAGTTATTATTTTAGGTCAATTCATTACAAAATATTCCAAATTGTTTTGAACGTTGTAAATTGTAAAACGACCTATATAAAAATAAAACATACATGTATATCTCATATTTTGTATTATATCGACTGATGTCTTAATTAGTCATAATACATTTAAACATTTTTTTGTAAAAAAGGGACATAAGTACGAATAAGTCACTTTAGCATGAAATATTCATGTTAAATTTACCTTATTTTTTTTTTAGAAAAACGCCATAAATAGTAGTGAGTCACTTTTATCACGCAGCCAGGTGATGAGAACGGTCAGTGTGAAAAAGGCCCATGTATTAGTATATTACTCTTTCGTTGAAAGAATCCATGTTTTTACATTTTAGCCCAATAGATGGTGTTTGTTGTATTAAGTCGGTTTATCAATATAACTCAAAAACTGAAATTTTGAGTTAGGTCACTTTATTATTGAGCGTGCGATATGATTCACAAAGTCAAATTTAATATGTATAACTATGTAAGTACCTACTGTAAGGTGATTTTGACACAGTATCCTTCGAGGGACTATATCGCATCTGGTAAAATCCCAGTTGGCTAAAAATCAACATACAAATGGTAATGTACATTACGCACATGGTAGGTACTAGGATAAGTAAATATGAAGATACGCATGCATTTCAATGTAGATATACGATACTATTGACCACTATCATATTCCGTAGCTTTTATATGAACAGATAGCATATAATCTAGATTCTAGAAGATTCTCCAGAATGTGGTCGAATCGTAAATATCGGTGCGGAATCGACATCAGTCAATGTGGCACGAGGAGACAAGATTGTATGATTTCTGGCCTGTATTTGAAGTCTGACCTGCCACGACGTTTGCATGTAGACAAGAATAACTGTCATCAACGTAAAACACAATACCTTACATAAGTACGTATTACTAAATACACGTTGTCTTGATAAGAAAATTGTTGTGGGCACATGACGTTATCATGGACAACATAAAACATACACGACAAACTATATAGCGCTACAGAGTATTATTTTACCGTAGCGTAATATCGAATGGCAATGTGCGACCGGGACCTGCCGAGTTACGTAAAAACCATTTCTGAGAGCATAAGAAACGCAAAAAACAATTTTCGGGACTCAAAATGTGAGAACCATTTTCTCCGCGAGAATTCAATGAAAAAAGGAGGTTCCAATCTCTCGGGACTCGTATGGCGCACGTTATTTTTTTATCCCACACCGTTATTCAGCCATTATATAAAAATATACGACTGAAACTATTTTTCTTTAATTGTTTCCTTTGTAAATTTATTTGAGTAAGCGTAAAGATAAAAAACACATTTTTCACATCAGCGTTTATGTGAAGTCATTATGTGTAACCATAATATGCATTGACAGTTTAGTAACACAAATGTAGTATTCTGGTTCGGCGGAGGATAGGTATTGCTGATGAAAGACGGTAGAATTTGTCCGTGATGATGGAGGAGGCGAAAATTTATTTACTGTTTCAAATAACTACAAGGGCACAATCGATGCAATATAATAAACTTAACGGTAATTCGGTGCGATGTGACTTTGACGGAAACTTGCAATCGATTCTGACCCGCTATTTTTTGACCGGCGCACTATGAAATAATATGTTGAAATTATTATGAAATAATATTAATTCGTAATGTTATGACATTGCAGATCCGCCATCTCATAACATTACGAAATCATATTATATATAGGTACTGACTGATTGTACGTGAAAAATGAATATTTAATAAATAATATTAAATGTAATTGAGATCTGGGTTACAGGAATCCGATGACAGCCATACAAGGCAACGTCGCTTTTGTCGATACTGTCATGTTTTTTTTTAATTCCGATATTCCATATATTTTTTTAATATTTTTTGATTGACTCACGTTAATACTTATTAATTATTAAAAGTTACACATTTGACATTGATACCCACCACATATTCATTGACTTTGATGGTATATTAGGGTGAGGAGTCGGATCCACGACCACTTCCGGGGCTGGTACCATGACTTCATGTACTGTACATTATCGCCTCAGATGGACGGATCACAGAAGAAACTGCGTCCCTCAGACTCACTGTCCACTTAGACTAATAGCTAATATAGCACTGATTAATCGAAATATTGTCAACAACATTAAGTATCTACACTAGCCACAGAAGAAACCAGCAAATATAAATGTACTATAGTGGAACAACTTAAAATTGAAATTGCGCAGATTGCGATTTCTTCTACTGCGCACAACTTACATGAAGCTTATTAAGTACATTGTTGTCTCTCGCTCTAACTACGTCATAGTTTCTGTCAAAACTATCGAAGTTCACGCTTATGTGGTAGTTTATAGTAGTATGAAAATTTAATTTATGGCTTTGGTAAGAAATTTGTGATGCTTTGAGTTTAGTGAGGGTACAGCTAATAGCCCCATGGGTGTACTGACGCCTGCAATGTACCACCTCTGGTCTACATACGTATAAATGGATTTATTTTCTTTCTCTCTCTCCTCGCAACGTCGCAACCAATATCTATTTTGATGAGCCATTTTGAAAAAAGAGCGCTTGCTAACGGTTTTTTGAAATTATTTTCTTTTACCTCGACATAAATACTGTGTTTTTTTAAAAAGCCTTCCAATTATGGCGATGAAAAATATAACTTAACTACGAATGCGGCCAGACAGTAGCATAATGACAATAGATCACAATGACCAATTATTATTACATGACGTTTCGTTCAAGTGGTCACAGAAATCTTCATATCACTAAACTTGCATGCCGGCCGCAAATGAGGCTAAATTGAAATCGTTTGCGCCACTTATTATAAACCCACGGCTGAAACAGACTTTCGACTAGTTTCTTCATAAGAGACAGACAATTATTATTCTTCAACAACTTTGATCGCCATTTGCATACGGCTGCATTATGATTCTGTGACAGTACCCACGCGTCATTTGATAATAGTACGTACCTAAATACACTGCCGTCTGATCTTGACGGAAATTAAATCTTTGTTCAAAAGTATTGTATATACTTTTGAATATAAAGATTTGTATCAAATTGTTAAAGATATATAATTGGGTGATACGATTTTGTAAATAAAAGAAATATTACGTTATTTTCCGTGTAGATGTAGGTGTATAATCACAGAACAGATAATAAATAGAATACCGATATGCTATATTCAATACGCCGCACGTTGAAGCAGGGTTTTTGAATGTGTGAGTGTCCTACGAAAATGAAGCACGCATTATGCACGTGCAATAGTGTGTGTAATACACCAACATTAAATGAGCGTAAATGCATAAGCCGAGAGCAATTTTCAGTATTCGACGTAAAACGTATTCTTGACACATGTGTAAGTTTAGCCCGGTTCTTCCTTACTCGAGTCGGTTACCTGCTATCGCCTTACCCGTTGGGTATTTTAGTTCCCATTATTTCTGAGTTCCCTGTGTATAATAGATATATAGCTACGTATTTTTTTCGACTTCGACTTTCGACGAAAGCGCAAAGTGTTCAACCAGTGTGTGCTTCCCGTGATCGCATATGCGTGTGAAACATGGACCCTAAGTAAGAGAGATCCAGAAGCTTAGAGTAGCACAACGTGATATGGAGAGGTGCATGCTGGGCATAACGCGAAAGGACAAAAAGAGGAATGAGTGGATAAGGAAGCAGACAAGGGTTTGCGATGTAATAGAGTTTATTAAAAGCCTTAAATGGAGATGGGCTGGACACATAGCTCGAAGATAAGACAATCGTTGGAAAAATCTAGTCATCCAGTGGTATCCAAGAAGTACAAAACGTCCGCAATGCACAGGACCGAGAGAAGTGGAAGCATCTTGAAGAGGCCTTCATCCACCAGTGGATAGATTCAGGCTGATGATGATGATGATACGAGGTGTGAATGACAACTCTGCCATTCTGGGCAGTGTTGACCTGTGTGTCCCTGATGACTATCTTAGATATAGAGAGCATCAGTTGTTTATTCTCTCAAGGTGCGGAACCAACCTGCCACTGGTAATGCCAATTGGGAGGACGATAACTTTGTTCAACCAAATTGCTTCGGGTGTTGATATATTCCACTTGCGTGAGGTGAGTTTAGGTGGACGCTATTTTATAAATTCTTAAAATAGGGACTCCTTAGCAAACTCGGTGTACTTCTTCGAACTTATATAGATGTATAATCGTATTTTCACTGCTTTTGTATGTTTATATTATATTCTCTTTTTATATTTAAATCAAATTTAAATAAGATCGTTTTTACTGCTTTTTTTCATTATAATAATGTCTCATGTCATGTTGTGAACGCTTTAAACTTATAATTTGTAATGTCTACAATATGTCAAAAATTTTATTGAAATTGAAAAAAATTAACTCAGGGAATGTTTGTAAAGGACTTACTTTGTCCATGTCAAATCCTTAGTTGATGGACAATCATTCCCGCCAACCTATCGCTATAACGCCGAAAGACGAAACCCATGTCGCACAAAATGACTCAAATGGAATAGTACAAAACTTAAATCCATTGGAATTTAAATTCAAATACCTTCGATCGATAGTATTAATATTATAAATATTATATACTTAGTACTTACATTATCGAATATTTCTAGGGATGCTCCTCAAATACATTGTCTATGGACCGCATGCCACTGGTAATCGTGCCTTTTAGACGAGACACTTTTATGATTAGGATTGTCAGTTTTTTCTCATCTCATCGCCTTATAAACTGGCAGGTCAGGAAACTTTTATACACAAAATTAATGGAAAGTGGCTTACCCTACCGGGTGTGATATAAAAGGGCACGGATCGAGAAATGTGGGATACATTTTAACACGTATTAAAGAATATTATGTAGTTACGTCTGTATAAAATTTTCTTACGTCAACGAAACGCGCATTCAATATTACAATACAAGCGGCACGCTTTGTATTTGTCGTTATAAAGTAATAAAGATTACTGAGCTGCAAAACATTGGTACCTTGCGACTGACTTTCACAATTATATCTTATTAATCTGTTCTGCGGGTATTTACCCGGGTAAGTACCCCAACACGACTGACATACAAAAACGAGCTAATTGCTTGAAATGTTTTAATTAAACGTCACACTTGCTTTAAGACGGTACTTCAGTGAAACGGCAAATAATTTTCAACTATATGTGCGACGATATTTTAGACTCGCTAGCAATCGGAGAGCGAACGTCGAGCTGTGAACACGTCAATTTGTTTCGTGATGGCGACGGGGGTATTAATTTTTAAATTGTGTAAAGATGACTAAAAACGTTACCCATTTACATGAAAAAGAAAACATGTCAATGAATATATTATTATTGTTACTAATATAACAATAAACAGAACATTAATTGGACGCATGTTAGATTTATATGACAAATTATATTGCGCATCGCCTAGCCACGATCTTTTTAGACCATGCCTCAACTGAGGTATAGCCTTAATAAAATTAAAAATATACCAATAAAATAAAATAGCGGTGCAGACACATTTTTCTCGAGATATGGCGCATCTTGTGAAACACGCACCTGTACATTAATAAATTCAATTTTGCGAGCCAATATTATTCCGGGTATTCTAAATATGGTATTTGTTGTTTTGGCGGACTCTTCTTGCGGAATTCTTCACTCCAAAAAATTCTACCTTTCTATTTGTTAATAGGCGTTAATATTTAAACCGAGGCAAAATCGTACAAAAACAATAAACAATTAATTTATAACGAAGAATATCCATAGACAATGTAAAAAAGCTTAACGAAGCTTGTTTCTATTAATGAAAAGCATAACAATGAAAGACTCAAATCACTCAAAAGTTTATTGAAGATCAGTTTTCCTTCGTAGTAAACGTTGCTAAAATACAAACAGAACATCCATTCTATCAATTGGAAAATTCAGAATGCGCTCTGATTGGAAAATTCGATTTGAAAAAGTTTGCAAACGAAAAGGGTTACGATTATTTACGAAAATATTTGAATCAATTAAAAGCGATAAATTTTAAATTGGAAAATTTATAAACAAAAAAAAATCGAGCACATAATTATTATCACCAGCCTTGTAAATTGGGCGGCGGTTTTGAAATTAGCATAACACTTGGAGTTTAAATTGATGTTGAATTAAACATTTTTCCATCAAAATTCTAATATACAGCCTTAACTGTTGGAAATCATCAAAATCTTGTTAATGGCGAATGAATGAATATTAAGTGTCCACCTACTTCATTCTTTTACGATTCCATGGCCGCGGGGAAGAAATTCGTTTATCAAGACGTAATTACATTGTCAAATATTAAATAACTTGATTACTTTAGGACAGAATCGTTCATTTTTTTTCTTATAAATAGCGTGATGATGTGAAAAATCAACACGCTTAATAAATAGCGGTACAATTTAGAAAATACTGTCACCTACTGCAATATTACTGACTCGCCTCTGGAATAGTTATAGACTTTGTGTCAACGCGCATCATCATAGCCACTGTCAATGAAATGTAGATTGTGTTATTTCTTATTTCATTTTATTACCTAGCTTCTTTGTGACGAAACTTTCTGCCAAAATTCACGACTATAGTACACTACAATTCCTAGCAAACGATACCAACACATCTGCGAATCGTCTTTGACGTAGCCTTGGTGCCAACGTAGATTGATATTCCAGTAGGTATAACATGCATTCCAGTAGGATCAGGAGGTGAATTCCTGGATAGTTATTAGTTATAATGGTGAAGGTTCCATTTTCAATTCCCACTAATTAAAAGTGACAGTGTAGGTATGTACATCATGTTATAAATAATCTATATCTCCCTAAATATTGCTCTGATTAGGGAATCCAATCTCGGATGATATGGTTGATACATATATTATGAATCCCGGGATTAGTAAGCAAATCCCGAAACTTTCGGGATTGATTTTTTTATCAGTCATAATCAATTAAAATGCGTACAAAATCAATATGTTAGTGACGTGTATGCCACATGTCACAGAGGGATTTGCCGGATGCTCACAAGTAATAAATAACCAGGTTTTGCTGCCATACGCAATCATAACAACATCAGAAAAATAATAAATTCATTTATAAATCCAGTTAGACGCCACGGACGTGCGTACGCACTTGTTTCTACCCCAAATTTTATGAATGTATGTTTTAATTTCCTCATTGAATTTAAGTATTAATTAATAATTAACACAATATCTACTAATGAATAGCAATTGTTAGAATCTTGGAATGTTTGTGAATTTTATTATGTATAGGTACTTAGTATTTATTGTGATTATTGTGAACACAATGAATGTTATTTTTATTTTCATTGAACTTGTATTTATTATATTTTCTTGAATTAATAAATAAAACTGATTTACTTTCACATTAATATTTATATTACAATATTATTTACTCCATTAAGTCTATGTATTTACAAGATTTAACGTACACAACTTAATATTAACAATAAAGACTAGATATTGTTTACCAATTTTACCAATGCTATTTATATTTATAAAAATGTATATTAACTATCGAAAAAATACCAATCCCGGGACCAGTTCCGGGATTGTCAAATTGTAATCCCGAAATCCCGGGATCAAAATTTTGTCTCGGGATTGGATTCCCTAGCTCTGATGTCAATTAAACATGACTTAATTTAGAGCCAATTAAAAATCTCACTGGCGCAGAGGGCTGAACACCCGTGAACTACAAGTACACCTTTTATTTGTCAATAAATAATACCAAATTACTGCCATAGGTACAAACAAATTATCCGTGTATTCCTAAATAATGGTCTAATACAATATCAATGAAACATGATGAAAATTGGGGGAAATTCAAAATCTGTGATGCATATTATGTCTGAACCCCATGATTCGTGGGTCACGTGTTCAAAACCGGATATTGTACCAAAGACAATCTAAACACTTGAAATACCTACTATAATACCGAACACAATATTACTTCTGTATGGTCACTTAGTTCTACATTAAAGAAATAATTGAATCAGCTGGGAGTAAAGTAGGTACCAACGAAGGCATGGCACCGACGCTGTGATGAAGTATGGACGCATATCTTTGAAAGCTGGGATACGTGAAACGGATGATAAATTTTATATATAGTGTTAGCCACGAATAGAAGGAGGTCCAAATATTTACCGAAATGTAAGTATCGTTAGAAACGCTTTCCCTAGACCCGCAACGTTTCACTCCGCTCACTTTGCTCACACCTAAATCTAATGGAACGTAAAAGAGGTAAAATTACATTATCAACTTCACATGTGTAATACCTATGTGATATAATATGAAATAAATATTATACGAGAAATCAGGTAAATATCACTGCGTTAACTGTCAATTATTAGTGAAAATTATTATATTATAAAATAAAACAATAAAATATACAACAACTAGTTATCAACTGATCATCAGATGTCGAAGCATCTACTTACTCAATAAATTACATTTTACGTTACGTACATGAAAATAAATACTGACATATTTATATAATCATTATAATCACTTATTTTACTATAGATATATAATATATATATAACCACTAATTTATATTCTATAAAAATAATTTTATTTGCCAACGACAAATGTCATATATGTAGGAATGTATTAAAACAATCTGCAAAGGTTTAAAAATATATAGGTACCACAGTGCGCCATCCGTCTTAACGTAAATAAATGTCGGATTATTTGTCTATGAATTGTGATATTTTTTCTTGTGGAGTTTACGTCACGTCACGTTACTCAGTCAGTCTATCTAATTGTATGAAATATGGTAGGCTCCTATCAAACCCTCGCGAATAATATTGTTGTCATGATTGCCCTTTATCCAAAATAATTAATAATTAGATAATTTAAAAAAAATATTTATATGACGTTTAATCACATATTAATATCTAATTATAGATTGTTTTTAAAAATAAAAATAAATTTTATGTAATGATTTTTGATGTGTATACTTAAATGTTTTGAAAAATACGTAATTTAAACTCGTCGTTCAATTTTATGTCGTTGGTGAGTTTTTGAAGTTTCATTGAATTAGTGTGTCGTTGTCATTAGTGTGTACCTACTTATTCATTATTAGTACTATCGTATTATCTTCTTATTTCTCGTAAGTATACCTGAAAAGTGTGCTCTTTTTCTCAGATCTCCACAGCCTACCTCTTGTCAAAAATCACCCTTCGCCACTGACCTATACCTACCGCAGTATATGATACATTACCATTGATCTCTCAAATTTCATAAAAATCAGTAAAAATTCAGATGAATATTTATGAACAATTGGCTAACATCCCTTTCTCGTAAAACAACAAAAAAAACTGCTAATACAACCGCCACTTTGTGTAGGCCCATCCCCAGGCCAAGCTTCTTGGGTTGGATATGGTAAAAACGCACCGTTAAAAAGAAAAAAAAATAAAACCACCGTTATAAACTGAGAAAATAACTCTTAAATTTTTTTGAAATGAAAATCTGCCAAGCAAACGCTAGCTCTATTAATTAAGGTTAGTACTATAGCGAAGATAAAGATGATGGCCACTATAATACAAACATCTCGTTTCCTTTCCATTAATTAGGCGACCGCGTGGGTGTTCCGTCGCATCAGGTTATTACGAAACTAAATATTTATAACATATTTTCTCCTCCCAATCTCCCCTCTCCCCGACTCTATACTCATCACAATATTATATACCTTGTCTGGAAACAGAAACACAAATGGGACGGAAATAGCGACGCCAAGAAGGAATCATTGTGAGAATTGAACGATGAACACTTAACGTAACGTTTGCTTCTTGTTTAGGTATTCCAACGTAGATGTTCTTTTAAGACGGTACTTAACAAATAATTTTCAACTATAGGTGCGACGAAATTTTGGACTCGCTGGCAATCTGAGAGCGAACGTCGATCTGTGAACACGTCAATTTGTTTCGTGATGGCGACGGGGGTATTAATTCTTAAATCGTGTAAAGATGATTAAAAAACGTTACCCATTTACTTGAAAAAAGAAAACATTTCAATGAATATATTATTATTGTTACTAATGAACAATAAACAGAACATTAAATGGACGCATGTTGGATTTATATCACAAATTATATTTCGTTCGGCACGCGTCATTTGCACAATCCGAGCATTGCCTAGCCACGATCTTTTTAGACCATGCCTCAACTGAGGTATAGCCTTAAACATAATAGGTACATACTAGTCAGACACATAATTTTGAAAAACTTCAGAAACTAACCTAGAAAAAAACGTTGGACCTAAGAGAATTCGAGTTCACATCTTTCAGTGATTAGTCAGTCAACTACTCCATCTAGCTAGATTATATCGTGTTTTATTAATTCCATTTAATGACTAATCTTACATTTGGCGTGAGTGGAATAAGTATATTGATATACAAAGCAATTTGATTGACGACAATCATTGATCTCCCAATCGACATAACTAATGGCAGGTTGATTCTACATTTTGGGAGAAGAAACAACTGAAGCATGCAATAATAGAGACACACAAATGAACATTAATCAAAATGTTCTCATATTATACACCGGTAAAAAAAACTACATTACGTCATAGTTAGAGTGGTCATGATTTGAGTCTGGAGCATTGATATACCACTAGATGAGGAGTTCCCATACAAGTGTCATTTTAAAAATGTACCACAAAAGAAGTTATTACGTATATCGTCTTATAATATTTCCTTGTAGGTATAATGCGTTAAGACCGTTAACATGGACTCCCGAATTTCACCCGTATTGCCCTGGCTGTAAAACTAAATTTGCGTTCTTGAAATGGTGACCCTAAGGGTCTGCAACCCAAAGCTTGCAAGCTACCAAAAATTCATGTCTGATCGGACAGAGCAAGTCGTCATGCGCTAACTATTAGTTAGAGTAAGATGCAAGCTAGATCGGGCTTACTCATAATTATTGCCAGGTCGTTTTCGAGACAAATATTAAGTGAGCTTATATCGAGTTAAGTCCGCTGATATTAAAACAATAAGTTTTAACACTGGCCGAGTCGCTGAAAATCGGGCGTCATTTTAAGAAGCATATGATTCATCCAGTAGTATATCAATGGTCTGGAGCAGTGGTCGGCAAACCACGGCTCGCGAGCCACATGTGGCTCTTTGGCCCCTTGGGTGTGGCTCTGCCACAAATGACCACGCACGTGCTAAAACAGTGAAAGATATAACAGTCAAAATGTCTTCGAATATAACCAACCAGCAAGTCGAATATTATCTTAAATTGGTTTCAACTTTATCAATAGCAGTTAACGAGTCTTTTGACATAAATGATACAGCACAAGTCCTACGGGTCCTAAAGAAGAACTTGTAGGATTATTGCCACTCAAATATCAAACAAGTGGAGAGGATATTGCAAATGATGTAATTGAGTGTATGGAAAAACATCATATTCCACTCGATAAAATTGTGTCAATTTAAGTATGACCGACGTCAGAAAAGGAGTTGTTGCTATTTTGAAAGAAAAAAAATCACGAGATACTTGCTTACCATTGAACCATTCGCCACGAGGAGCTTTGTGCGCAGACATTTGCAAAGTTATGGAATTGGTGATTAAGATTATCAACTCTATTATAGATAAAGCTTATGGATAAAGAATTATGAAGCTCTAAATTTGAACATCTCTGTGCTGATATGAACATGTTGGAGAAAAACAAATGTAAACATGTTTCACAGCACAAGTTTAGTAGTCTGATTTGAAAGACCTGGAGAAGGACATGATGATTTTTAATACTTGGAATAGTATTCCTGACTCATATTATCAGTTGAAAAAACTAGCGTTTGCTGTTCTTTCCCTTTCCGGTTCTACATATTCATGCAAACAATCTTTTTCAAGCATGAACCTTATCAAGAGTAAATTAAGAAGTCGTTTTATTGATGAGATCCTGGAATCGTGGCAAAAATTAAAGACAACAACATACAAACCTGACTTATCCAAACTTTTCAAGGAGATGCAAGGCCATTGTTCATATTAAGTGTTTTTTAGTCATTGTCGTGATTTAATTTTATAGATACCTTACCTACAATTTAATTTTTATCAATAAATAAGGTCATTATGTAATGATATCACATTAACAGTGTACCTACCTATATAGTAAGTTTAAGAAATTTGGCTCTCAAAAAAATCTCAATCGTTGTACTGTTGATATTTGGCTCTGTTGACTAATGAGTTTGCCGACCACTGGTCTGGAGCATCAGTTGTTTGTTCTCCCAAGACGTATGTATAGTATAATATAACTAACTTATCTACCATTGGCGATAACTATCTGTGTTCGATC
Source organism: Rhyacophila brunnea (assembly GCF_057557595.1). Taxonomy (NCBI): domain Eukaryota; kingdom Metazoa; phylum Arthropoda; class Insecta; order Trichoptera; family Rhyacophilidae; genus Rhyacophila; species Rhyacophila brunnea. The sequence continues at coordinate 31,361,775 of NW_028233350.1, forward strand.
AAAGTCCGCTCATGTATGAGTGAGTTAAATTTATGGTAGTCCACCTTTAGCTTAAAATGAAATAACTATTAATTTTTCAAATTGAACTTAATATCTCTATTTGTTGATTCAGATTTAAAGGTTACATAATATTTTCGATGGTTTAAATGTAAATCACCTATTATTGTAAAGAAAAATAATTAAGAACGTAAGTCTTGTTTTAATGAACCAACACGTAAAAAAAATTAGTCTCTTGATGGTTAGTAAATAGTCTGAATAAAAAAAATGTATTTTTTTCTGAATATCTTGGTCTACTGCAGTTTTCGGGGTAAATTGATTCAACGTATTAAGCGCCGGCTAGACGCTCATGCTTTACCACGAGCTTACCTGCGCAAACTGGTTTATATCGTGAAGCCCATGTGTATGGACGGGAAAACTGTAGCTCGCGCAAATAGAAAAATGTATTTGAAAATTTGCACAAATTATACCGCGCAGGCAGGTCGCTGCCGACTAGCCGGCGCATTACTAATAATATTACGACCTTAGACTATTGATACATATTACGACTGTCTTCATTCCACATTGAATAGTACTGCCTTTTAGACTGATTCGATAAGTCGCGCTTTATAATAAAAAACAAAACATAAAAAAGAACATAATAAACAATTGAATGTCAAATAAAGTCTATATTACTAGAATGATTGGGCACATCGAAATAAATCACCTAGCCATTACATATAATCATGGCCCCCATAAGGGGGGGGCTGACAATGCTCTAGCTTGGGGGCCCGGCGTGGCGGGTAGACCAGAAAATTGAGATAAACATACATCACAAATTTGCTCTAATAGTAAAAAAAATTCGCCTACGGCGCTACTTTATTGCTTCGCCGTTAAATTTTAAAAATAATTACGTGACGACACAATTCAAGATCATGTATTAAAAATACACTGAATACCCTTAATTTTAACTTTACACAATTTAGAAAACACTACTGTAGAGCGTCACACTGCCTTTAACCATAGCGATAGGTAGGGGGGCCCGCTAAAGAACCTAGCATGAGGGCCCGCTTCAGGATGTGGGGACCATGCATATAATATCACATAATGAAAAGATAGCCTTTTTAATATCTTCAACATTTAATTATAATGTACATAATATATTATATAGACAACAGAGTCCATCTATAATATCGGCAAAATGATTTAAAACTCCACACACATATGGTAATATGTAGCTAATATTAGCAATTTTCAGAATCATCCGCTTAAATAATAACTATTTAATGATTTAGGATTACCTTAATAGCTCCGTGACCCGAATGGCCGAAGTCTACCCACGTTGTATAAATTCTTAAAATAGGGTATGTTTAACTCACCCGGTGGCAGTGGCGAAGGGTGACTTTTGGAGAGAGGTAGGCTGTGGAGAAAGCAAACTTGTCAGGTAGACTTATGGGAAATAAGAAGATAATCCGATATTACTACTGATGAATACACACTAAATCGATGAATTTTGAAAAGCTCACTAACGATATAAAATTTTGCAATGAGTTTGAATTACTTATTTTCCTAAACATTTATAAACATAACATACGCTCAAAATATATTGTCATCTTTGAAAAAATCCGTTGTCGTGTATCTGTTCCATAACAATTTACAATTTCACCCGTAAAACTACACATTTTAAAATACTTCTCTAAGTATTTAAAACACTGACGAATGGCTTAGTTACAATATCAGATTTCAACTGACATAACTGACTGAATAAAATAAATTATGTTAGTCTATGACTGAATTAACTGATAAATAAGAAATCACGAGACGTATTTTCTTAAATTATTTTCTTATTAATTATTTTGAACAAACATGCAGCCATAGAGAATAATGTTATGGGCAAATGTGTTAGGCGAAACTTCAACATCCCATCGATTTATATGGACTGGTACAGATACCCTGAGGTCACGTGACATAAACTCAATACAAAAAACATACGGATTCACCAGCAAATAATCCATACAATATAATGTTGAAGAGAGTTGCGTTGTGGCGTATTTTTTAAACTTTCGACAGATGCCACAGATGGTGATTATTATATTATAATACATTCCTTCCTACATAATAATTATGTAAGTATATAATTATTATACTATAGATTTAGTGATTATATAAATACGTCAATATGAAATTTAAATTTATTTTTCTTAAGAAGGTTGGCTTTAAATAATCGCCTAGTATGGAGTCATCGCCACTTCTCTGTAGACTATTGTTTGCTCTCTGTATTTTCATTATAAATTAAGTTTTAATTATAAATTTGTAATAAATTAAAAAAAAAATATAAGTTGTAATTGAAAAGTCATCTCTCATAAATCGTACCATGCGCCTATGCCCACATCGTAACCAAAGTTTTGTACCATGTTTATTTACGTTTCATTGGATCCGAACTATTCGACACGCATGTAAAATGTGATCGCACTCTATCTGTAGGTAAATTATTCATGCAGGGGTTTTACAGGGTTTTAGGCCTTGGGCGAGGATTGTCTGACAAAACTATTGGGTACGGGTTGGCATATATAATTTTGCGGCGGAATAAAATCAATATAATATGGGCTTATTATGATTAGACGAAAATATTACTTAGTATAGATACGAATATCATGCTTTTCCCGTAACATTGGCTTTGAACTTGTCAGAATCTCAATAAACATCCTGACGTGTAAATGTGAATGTGAACACCTGTGTTACTAATAAAAATATTCAACTATTCATTAATTTATATGAAAATTCTATTCACAATTATAATATAAGTACACAAAAATGTGTGCTCAGTTAAAACCTTCATAATATCGACCCTTAATCGGCAGAACAACGTAAGCGACAATTCATAAATTTTAGAGGAGAAGGTTTTTTTTAAATTATTTCCGTAATTAGTTCCAAAAATGAATTCTGTTATTGTGGTTAATAATAATTGGTTACTGCCTATACGGAAATTATAAAACAATTGCAATAGTGCTTTTAGTTTTCGAGATAGTGGCGGTAACGCTGTTTTGCTTATGTCTATGAAACGATATTTTTCCAGGCATGTCGCTTACGCTATTTGGCGTAGTCGTTTTTATTTATAAATTTCATGCTAATTATCATCACAGGGCATTACTAATTAAGTATTAAAATAAATAACATAAGCACCCATTTATTTTACGAAAGGGGACGTTGTTAAATAAATTAAAAATACTTTGACTTTTTAAATTAATATTTTTGCTTGTAGATACTTAATCACATATAGGTAAAATAAAAATAAATGATTGGTATTTTTAAGGTTTCGCTTATATTATTAATATTATCAGGTATTGCTATTTTTCAAAATGAAATAGGTACGTATCTACTCGTACATAATTAAATATGGGGACCTACTAATTATGATAAAATAAAATTGTAATCAACTATTCAGTTTTACAAAAAAAATATTGTCCCACATTTTTTAAGCAGTAATCGCTGTATTATCCTCATTCACATCTTCCTGATCGGATTCCGGTAATCTATATCGGAAGATAATATATATAATAGTATCTTCCACTGATAATCCATGTGGCAGTTTCATAAACTCATCCGTCATCTCTGAGGGATATTACATTTAACACAGAGCCTTTAAGATCGTTATACTGGATCTCCGATATTGGTGATTTAGCACTATACAGCAAGGGTGGCTGCGCTTAAAGCATCACAGCACTTGATCGGGATCTGATGACATTTTCTAGGTCTAACAGTTTAGTCCTACTGTCACCAGAGTAGGTACAATATTTGGTAAGTTTTTTAAATTATGCCTTTCGTAATTCACCAAATTTAATTTTGAACTTTGAAGGAATGCAAGTAGCAGCGAAAGATTTCCAGTCACGGAATTCTGCATATGACATGATGACCTAGCGTTGGAAATGATTGTGGGTCATTCTGATAGTGCCTAAACTACTCTGAATATAAATGACTCAATTGTCGCATGAAGGGAATCGACCGGCATCGTAGTACGACCAGTGGGTCTATTCTATACTTATCGACCGCTAAAGTGATAGATATTATCAAACTTAGGGTAGGTTTATATAAAAGTGTTAGTACTTATTGCAACAATTATAATCAACGTATTGTAATTGTTACAATAAGTGCTAATTCTATAATACAAACCTACCCTAAGTTTGATAATATTTATCACTTTATCACTTTAGCGGTCGATAAATACAGAATAGATCCACTGGTAATAGAAAATGTATTTCTATCAATTCAATGAAAGTTGAATTTTTCATAAAATAAGATAGCATACCCAGTGTTGCCCGGTTCTTATTCTGACCAATCACAGTATAATAATTCCTTGATTTTTTCCCGCTTTGTCAGTCCTGTCCAAAGATTTGTGCATGATTGTTGAGATCTCATTACTGCTACGTTTACCATCAGTTTCACCCCATAAAAAGCAGTATCCATCATTTGTTCCACTTTCGTATATACTTTCATTATAGTATGCGTATTTCGACTAGGGAGTGTTTAGCACCTTCTCGAGGTCAAAACTTGCGCACAAAATGTCATTGTGATTTTTACTTTTGGCCAGATCATTAAAGAACATCTCCTTGCATTTATCCTTTACGGTAAGGGGACATTTGTAAGTATCCGTTTCAATTAGCCGAAGTCTCTCGTCACCAGACATGTTTGTTACTTTCTCGCAAAAAGAACACTATTATCTTTTTTGGTAGATGAAAACACAAGTTGAACTTACTGTCTATTAAATACGTTTCTGAAAACATTCCGAATCACGACATTAGTGGATTCATTCAAAGAATCCAAATTTTCAGTATAAATTTTATACTTATACATTTTTAACATTTCAAAAATCTACAGGAAGATACTATTCTTCGTAGATTATTCCGACAGTAGTGAGATGGAACGGCGGGTAATTATTGTTTAATAAACTCTCTTACCAGGTTTATTTTATCTCAGCCAGTTTTACTGGACGGCACGAGCTTTGCTCCCAAATCGGTTTTCGCACAACTCACTACCAGACGGACCACCGAATAAACCGTACCGTAGCTTACACTATCAAATAACGTCGGTTACGTTGTTTTGCTCTACTTTATAATGCGATACAAGTTAAAACGCTAAAAGGCACAGACCCTAAAAAAATGTCACGCGATTGAGATCGGGCTCTAATATTTTTGTCACTTATGCGCTAGGTGATATTGAACAGTTCTCCATTTAAAACGCAATTTACCAAAAAGTGTCGCTTACGTTGTTCTGCCGATTAAGGGTCGATATGTTCATGTTTGTTTGGCAATACGAATGAGTAAGCACCAGACTACTAGCAACGAAACCACCAGAAACCACAACATACCTATACAATTATTGTATTATTCTTAATCAAAACTGAATAAACAGAATCATAACACGGAAACTCTCAAGTGAAACGGCAAATAATTTTCAACTATAGGTGCGATGAAATTTTGGACTCGCTGGCAATCGGAGAGCGAAAGTCGACCTGTGAACACGTCAATTTGTTTCGTGATGGCGACGGGGGTATCTTAAATCGTGTAAATATGTCTAAATAACGTTACCCATTTACTTGAAAAAGAAAACATGTCAATGAATATATTATTATTGTTACTAATAGAACAATAAACAGAGCATTAAATGGACGCATGTTAGATTTATAAATTATATTTCGTTCGGCACGCGTCATTTTCACAAAACTGAGGTTATAGCCTTATTATTAGGAAAAATCTTAGAACATTATGTTACGGTGTTAGTGAGTGTGTACCTACGTAGTAACGTAGGTGTTGTTCGGATCCCATCGATAGGGTGAACTACACACTTTATTATAGAATTTTTTGTCAGATAGACCGCAAAGAGTTTGACAATCTGGAATAAATCGAGATAGGTATTTGGTCAGATCGATGACTATACGAGGAAGCACCAAATTAAATTCAAATTTCAAATTTATTTATTTTTACATACGATGAACATTACAAATTATAAATCTCAGACATTCACAACATGACATTTAAAAATAAAGAAATTGTATTAAAACAGTGTAAAGAAAAAATAAATAATATATGCAGTAGGTGTTATCACAAAAAACAGTATGAAAAATAAAGATAAAGGTACAAAAATTATAAAGCATTGAAGCACAACGAATGAGCTAAGTGGACCCTATTTTTAAAACAATATTTATAAAACAACGCCCACCTACCTATACTCATCCTCACGTGGGTGGAATATATCAACATCCGAAGCGATTTGGTTGAACAGTGTTATTGACAAGAATACCACTGGCTTACCACAGGACTCGCGTACCGAGAGGAGTGGAGAAAGCTGCCCGACGGCCTGATCATCCAGATCACGATCCTCAATCATGGTATCTCTACAAAGTCATATCCTATTATTTTATCTCTTTACACGTCCCGTTTAGTGATTCCAGTCACGGACACTTTCTTTGCAATTTACGAGATGCAAATATTTTTTGAAACGCCGAAGTATGCGGTTATCAAATACGGTTGCTTAACGTAAACGAGTGGTGGACCTTTCATACATAATTATCTCGGTGTATAGCAGTGATACACGACCTTTTCGTCAGTGTATCCAATTGTTTAATTATTTGCTGGCCGCACATTGTACAAAAATCGCAAGAAATAATTAATATAATATTATTCTCTCCTGAGTCCAAACGTATATGTACTTATTTATAATTAAATATTTATGAAGATGCGAGATTATCCGGTCACTCACCACTCTGCGTTACGTAGGTATACATTTACAAGATGTAACTCAGTGTCAACGCTACTTAACACACTGGGGCTTGAAAGACAGCTCCTTCCTCAGCAATAAACATTTTGATTTATTTTAAAAGTGAGAAACTAGAGTAGTGATGCAATAAATGTGTTATGGAGGCCAGCGCATCCATTCTATACAAAAGACTACTTTAGGCCGCTATCGGCACCTATCGAGGGTAGTTTTTCATTTTTTGTATCGAAGTATTAACACTAACTTAATGTAACAATTACAATAAGTTAGCCGTCTAAAGAAACAGTCAAACCTGTCTATCTCGCTTAACAATTCAACACATCCAAGAAAGGTGTTGTTAAAACATATATTGTAACAATTACAGCTAACGTATTCTAATTATTGTTACAACAATTGCTAATACTTCGATACGAAAATTGAAAAATTACCCTCGATAGCTGCCGATAGCAGTATTGTGTATGGAATAGATGCGCAGGTCCACGCAGGTGTTTTGTGAGGTACATTTTTCGCTCTAATCTTAAAATTACAACTAATTACAGCAAGTATTGTTACAATAAGTGCTAATATACTTCGATACGAAAAAAGGAAAAACTACCCTCGATAGCTGCCGATAGCAGTATTGTGTATAGAATAGATGCGCAGGTCCACGCAGGTGTTTTGTGAGGTACATTTTTCGCTTTAATCTTTGTACGTAGTATATTAATGATATTTATTGCTGCACATTAAAATATAAGTTATAAATTATAATTGATGACAGGTGAAATCGTTTTACGAAGTTTTACTAATTTAGAAGGATTTGCTACGAATTTAAATGTTTCATTCTGTAGATGGGCCGCAGCAAATGGCTTGGGGTCGCGGGTTGTGCACAACTGGTTTATACGATTTGAATGCATCAAAAAAGTTCAATCATCTGAAGTTATGATTTGAGTGCCCTATAAAACGCGGGGTAATAATATCAGACGTGGAGCATTGCAATTTTGCTGGCAATTTATATTGTTTGATATCACATCGCGGATCACGCCCCCCCGTCGTAAAAATAACCGAAGACGCCGTTGTCTGATTCAAGGCGTCCTGCAATGTGAAACGAAATACTTGTGACGGAAGAAGTCTGCACTTCTCCTCGGGGGCCGTAGTAGAAGATATCATACTACATAGGGAGTGTTGTAAGTATCCAAATACAAAATATGTAGCTGCCTATGCGTAATTATACAACACTTACCTGTGGGTCTATTTATTGCATGGCCCACATAAGGCGGGCGGGCGGGTTTAGGGGGTGGGGCGTGGCAGCTTGACCAGTTAAGTGAGATAAACACACACAACAAATTTACTCTAATAGTAAAAACAAATCGCCTGCGCTACTTGACAAATAGAATTTTATAATTATTTTTAATGTGCTTTCCGACTAATAAAAATGACTATTTATCCAATATGACGAAGGGTCGCTATCTTGCTACTTGGCTACTATCGCTAATTGGCTATCACAGAAGGGGGTCGTAACCAGTGCTTCATAATACGACGCCGAGTACTGACAATTCAAGTGAATTTATTTTAAAATACCAAAAATCCCTAAAAATACACGGAATACATTTGTTTTAGACAGAACCCTGGAGTTCCACGGAATGCTATTTGGGGAACATTACTGTAGAAAATTACACTGCCCCTAACTTTAGCGATATGCTGGGGGGCCGCCAAACATCGTGGCCTGGGGGCCCCCGCTTTAGGATGCGAGGGCCATGGTCTATTCTATCACAAGGCACTATATCTATCATATCTATGTATTGAGACGGTTAATTATTACAACAAGTTAACTGTTTAAACTGTCAATAAGTGCTGTGTTAACAGCCCCTCTCTTGGCTGTGTTAACTTTTAGAGCGAGATAGACAGTTTTGGCAGTTTAAACGGCTAAATTATTATAACAATTATAATATGTACCTCAATAGGTAAATATTACCTATATCTACCGTTGATAGCCGCCTTGTGTATAGAATAGACCCACTGAGACTATTTATGATGTATATAAAAGGTACATTAGTGAAAGAAGCCAACATTAAGGATGGTGATTTACATAGAGATATTAAATAAAAAGAGGGGCAAGGAATCGGCTTTCTCATACAACTGAATGAAGCAGGCCAACAATAGCCGATAACTTACGAGAAATAGCTACGCGATAAAAAAAAATCAGGGCATCACTGAGGATTTACTTTGGTCATTATAACGTACCCATATAATAGAATTTTAACGTGGAAGCTTTGCCGCAACTTGATTACCAACCCGCCTCACCATACATTTTCACCATACCAGCCTGCTTCACCATACTTTCATATAACCTGCCACCCCTAGGTGATTTATATTAGATACTATGAGTAGTATCATATTAACATTGTGACAAAAATGACAACCAGGATAAACATAATACACATTCATCGTAGAAGTATAATATGGAGGGAGTTGGGAGAGTATCGAATTGCAATCTCGTGGTGCAGTGCGTAAGGCGCTGGCCTTTCATCCCGGAGTTCTGGGTTCGATCCCGGTGAGGTCAAAATATATTTACATAATTTACTATATCTAAGTTCCTGAAGCCTGGGAGTTTTACCACTATTATTGGGCTTTACGGCCTGTTGTGGTGTTTAATAAAGAAACAAACAATAATAATTACAAAAAACTGGAAGGAAGCGGCTTTCGATAGGCTTGTTTGGGGAGGTAGCGCCAGGAAAAGCTGGAAGTAGACGATAAATATGTAGTAAGTATGCATTTGACACTTGATAACGCCGAAGATAGCCATGTACAGCCACAAGAACGGGTGGAGATAGGATAAACTTACTATTATAGAAAGCCTCAAAGATGTCTGTATTATATATTATACTTACACATGGCACGACTGACGTGTTTTGCGTGACATGTAAATACTATGAATCTGCACTTTTGCATTTGTGATGATATTTAACATACAATGATATTTCAGATATCCGACATACATGAACGCCGTGAGCTGTGTGCGAGTCGATTCAATTGAACAGATACTCGTAATAGGTGTAGGTACCAAAATCGTGTAGGTATTCGTTTTCCTAAAAACGATATTCCTAACTTACTCGTATTAAGGCAATTTATTTAGAAAGCCGATAAGTATACTTAATAACTTTCCAAAGGGATAGATGGAATGTTATAATTAAGAATCTTCCGAGTCACTGAGTAATTTTCTAAAGTAATTTTAACTAAAACTCCGTGCAGTATAAAAATCCCTCTGGATCTTATTGAAGCCATCTAAGTCTTTTCAGCTTAAATGTTTTTTTTACTCGTAAATCTCTTAACTCGGTTTGGCTGAAAAATATTAAAGACCGAAATTAAAAGCCGTTTAAATCTTTTAAAGTTTTTAATAAACTTTCGGTTGCGATAAGTACATAGTTATTTATCGAATTTTCCAATATTTTTTCTGTCCATAAAATCGCTATAAATCCGTGCTTTTTTTCCAATCATAGTAGGTACATAGTATGTAAGAATTTATATAGCAGTGGCGAAGGGTGGGGGTGGGCTGTTAAGATCCAACATAAATATGAAGTGCACACAATAAACTTTATCAGTCATACGTATTTGTTTTCATTGAACTAAGCCTACAATTTACAGATGGTGTTGGTTAGTTTTTTTTTTAAATTCAATTAAATATCTAAAATTATGCCATTAATCTTACTTACATAATTTTGGATATTTTATAGATAGAATAATATTTTTTATCTATTAGATGTAGTTTGGTTTAGGCAGGCCTTGATGAATTTTAAAAAAACTAACCAGCAATATATTATGTAATAATATGTATTCTCAATTCATCGAAAACAAATAAGTATGAATAAAAAAGCGTGCACTATTTTGTCGAATCGCCCATAACATAACAAAACTATTATGGTTTGGTTTAGGCATGTTTTAATTGATTTTAAAAACTAACTCACACCATCTGTAAATTGTAGTATTAGTTCAATAAAAAGAATTACGAATGACTGATAAAGTTTAATGTGCAATATTTTGGTTGAATCTTAAAAGCTTACCTCCACCCTTCCCCACTGCCACATAGGTATTAATCGATTAAATGTGATTAGTATAAAAATACCAATACACAATACGTTCTACAATGTTTAATCACTAGCTACTTGATACCGAATAATTATATATTATTTACTTACATAACATTTTCTTTATTTACATGTCCGATATATTATGTATACGCAAGTGTTGGACCCGATCGAGTCAGGTGTCGTTGATGACGGTCACCTTCGAGTAAGCGAATCAATTTACAAACTTTTTTCGTAAGAGACATTTTTATCCGAATGCACAATTTGTGACTTTCATTTAAAAGCGTTGTGACCCATCGAGTTTTGCGTCACCGGGCCTGTTTTGATCCCTAACTGGACTCTTCGGATGGACTACTTGATTTCGGGATAATGTTACTTACGTATATTTCACATAGATAATAATATGTACACAAATTCTATATTATTGTCTGCGTGTTTCTAAGATTCGTCATATTCATAGAATAAATATGTACTTAGGTATATGCTTCGAAGTACTATAGTACGGTGTTTTTTTTTTTTGTTTACGGTGTTTGTTTTGACACGTAGTCTTCGCAAGTGCTATTATTATTGAGAAACTGTATGTTTTTTCTTCTCCATTGAATTCGATTCACAACCGATCTTTGATGTATTCTTCACAACAAATAAAAAAAATAAATTGACCAAATTGTCAACGATTAATCCTCATTAAAATGCGTCAATTTACATCCACATAACTGTGTTCCCGAACGTGTTACTAAACTAGATTATTTTTTAATAGTTGTAAGGGATAAGACACACGGCGCTACAAGTTACCGCATTAACGGTAAGGTATGTATTGCATTTTCTGTTCATCAACGCGGCGCAAACCAGGCAAATTGTAGCGCCGTATGCCTTAGCTCTTAGCCGTTCGCTCAACTAGAAATAACACACATTAAAAAACAACAACACAACAGCGCTCCGCGGGTACAGAAGCAGACATTATGCACAGTGCCCCAATGCATTATGTCTATGTCGGCTTTCACATCTAAACTCCCCTCATGTGCCACAGCCATAAATCAAACCTTCCGAGAACGGCGATCCAGTGTTGCTTGTGAAGACTGTGTACAACTAGCTAGTGACAGTCGCGCGTAGCCTTTGAAACGTATAGATATCTGAATGCGGCCATCGGCGAGCCGATATAGGAATTATGAATTCTTAGGTGTCTGTATGCGACCTAGCGTCTTCGACTCGGAAGCATGCAACTTCTCGATTGCAACAGCAATGTTTTTTTCAAATGAAACAGTCGCATTCGACCAATCTGCGGAGCTCCATTTGGCAACGTGTGTTTTGTGAATAACGATGACGTCACATCAACGTATTCGACACGTTGTGGGAGGACGAGTTTTGATGTGAGAGCCGGCTATCAGCAGATTGATAGGTACCTACATGCTAATTATAAAATATTAAATAAACAATATAAACCCTTATGGGCCTAATGCAACATTTCAAACGGAATGAAGCGCAATCGGGAAAGCGTTATAGTTTGAATTTCGAATTGATAAGACGAAACATTCTAAAACTTGGTCGGGAACATTGATAAGTACTTCTAAGTAAGGACAAACTTTTTACTTTAAATACATGTCGAGATATAACAGCAAAACTAACTCCGAAACACACATTGGATCGATACGTACGCATGAAACAGTGATAATAATATCGAGAGACCTAATAAGTATCTACTTACATACTATAATATAGGTAGGTACCTATATCGAACTACATAAACTTACATACTTAATATCCGTCAAGATAGGATATCTCGTAAAGTCATAGTTATTTCACACGCCTCAGTCAATTTCGTGTAAGTAAGGTGAAGTTGAAATCATTAAGTTTCAGGACAGCGCTACTAAGTTCATGGCAAACTATCGAAAATTTCACTCCCAGTTCGCCACTGATGACTAAAAACAGGGAACTCAGAAATAATGGGAACTGACATACAAGTAACAGGCAACCGATCTCAAGTGTGGATAAACTTAAACACGTGTGAACAATATGCTTGTCCTTCGTTCTGGCAACTGCTCTCGGCTTATGCAATGACGCTCATTCAATATTGGTGTATTTGAAGATTGCAACACACACTATTGCACGTCTATAATGTATATGTCACTCACACATTCAAAACCCTGCGTCAAAATGTAGTGTATTGGGGTATAGGTAGGTACTTACTTATACAATGGCTAAAATGGACCAATGCATATTTTTTTGCTTTGCACTAAATACTTACCTACCTAAGTACTTGTATTAAATATATTGTCAGTAAGCAGCTTAGAAGCATTACTTTAATTTTTTAATACCTAAGTATTCCCTGGGTAGGTACTTGTTTAGATTACAGTCATGATTTTTTGCAATGATTACTAACATTCACTGTACATAAAGAACAGAAAATGTAAAAGCCAATCTTTGTAAATAACCCATTTTTACAAATCTTGAGTAAGTATAATAGGTATAATCTTCACTGGAGATGTACCTATATTGTATAGGTATAATATAATGAATGCCTACCTATATATCGAGGGCTTAGTGTCAAACAACACTATCTACAAAAGTGCAACTTTACAGGAGAGCCAAAAATCGTTATTTCAGATTCTTGTATCTCAACAAGGGAAATGTTTATTTAAAACCTAATGTTAATATTTTATAATTTATTGTGTATAGTACATTTATCTTGCTTATGATGATGTTAAAATTTATAGGGATAGTTTTTAAAAAATATGAAAACAAGGGTAACTTATGTAGTTAGCGTTAAACTTTACTGACGATTTAATAAGAAATTAGAAAAGATTGACATAACGTTGTTTGACTATCATGTAGCCGTAAATGTAAAATAACGTTATCTCAAAAAAAAAAAAAAAAAACACTTTTTTGTAGATAACGTTGTCTGACTTTAAGCACTCGATATTATACTACCTTTATGTAGCCAACGGAGTTTTTATATACCTCATGATCATAAAGTATCTACTTATATGCAATGCGATACATTGTAATATAATTTTGCGCGTCAGATGCTGCAAATTTTGAATCCCTATACAACGCACTACTGTCGGTTTAATTAAATTTTTGGAATGTAAAAAATATCGGTGTTGTCGTTATACTTTCTGAGATAATCATTGCCGTTACACATTAGCTCTGTCGATAAATTCAGAATTGAATATAAATGCCACAACCGTATATTGACTCAAGTCCTCGTGTCTATCGTCGTTTGATGATGACGTTTTACATTAAAAATGTAGGAACCTTAATCATGACGTGAACTTATCATGAGATCGATACATCAAGAAAATTTCTCATCGTTTATAAAATTGCATATGATATATTCCGTGATTCATTCATTAGTCCCGAAATAAAGTTAGTTTCTGAAAACTTGTTTTTATTTTCATAATTCTTTTATTTTTATTTTCGATGACATTCTGGGAAGACAATTTATGGTCATTTCAAAAGTGTAGAAGGCAAGAATGGGTACCTACGTACGTCGGAGAGAACGGTCCCCTAAATTCTGCCGCCTGATGGACTGATCACATTAGGGATATGACACGATCTTCACTCAACGCAGTCTTGCATGCAACAGAAGATGGAACTAAGTAAATTGAGAAAAAAACACTCCTTGCCCAATAGCTATAATACACTTGGTCACTGAATAAGTAGAAATCACAGGGGAACAGTGTTGTGCGGTGACTTTTGAAATCGGGCATGCTTCTCGTAATAATTGGTTTAATCCATTAAAACAGTAATTTACTAGTTACTCATACCTGTTAAAACTCTATAACCTATATACCTATATGCGGAATTTATGTAGAATGTTTATATTTTGAAAAGTATTATTTAACTTGAGATATTAGGTTAAAAGATATTGTCATTTTTTAACCATATAATAATTTGTAGCAAACTTCAAGCTATTAGTTATCGTCCTACATCCACCATAAGTACTATATATATAATACCATAAGTAAGCATTCTAACACAGTTTTAAATTCAATCGTAAATTGTATAATAATATAAGCATACCTACCTACTCGTAATTTATTAAGTGAGCAGATATTGCCAAGATAACCCCTGGAACTGTAATATATCTTGATATATTATGAATGCGTGGTATTGTTTTATGAATTACATTTGACCATTTCGAACACAAAATATGTTCGACTTGTACCTAAACCAATGCAATCAAATTACAGTACACATGAAGTATAACTGCCTGAGGACGGACATAGCGTAAATTGTTGTGCATTGATATTGATAGACATCCAAATTCACTGGACCATCATTGTTTAGACTGTTTAGACTTTAGAGGATGAACAATCACAAAAAGTCGCGTATGTCATACACAATGTCGAAATACGCTAATACAGAATATTATAAGATTCATTAGTAACTAAGTAGTTATAGTTCAAACTTTTTGTTTCCATAGTTTTTTTTTTCGACCATGTCCGATCCTAATAGGATCATATGGATCTCCACAGAGTAGAGGTTTTTATTAACAGATTTTGTTTTTTTTTACGAGAAATGGATGTTAGCCACGTGCTCAACCTATTAGGTCCATACCCTGACGCACACACAAATTGAAAAACAATATGTGTAGGTACTTGCCAGACCCATTATTCGAACCTGAGACCCACGGCGTGATAATCCAACGCTTAAGCCGCGCGGCCACCATGGGTGTGGTTACCATAGTTAGAAGTAGGTAATCGTTTTGTCAATGAATATTTTTGCTACTACAAACCCGTCTTCAAAACTATCTAGGTAGGTATTACTAACGTTCTGTCGAAGGGTGTGTAGCCGAAACAGTTGACAACGTAAAGCTACTGTGAAGCGTCTGCGCCGGGTCGTCCAGGATGGAAAAGATTTTGGTGGACACGAAGACGCACCAGGGGTTCTAATGCCAGAAATGATGATGATGATAACGCAGTTGAAGATTTAAAGATGACTAAAAAACGTTACAAATTTACTTGAAAAAGAAAGCATGTCAATGAATATATTATTATTATTATTAGTAATAGAACAATATAAATAACATTAAATGTTCGCATGTTGACTTTTTATGACAAATTATGTTTTGTTCTGCACGCGTCATTCGCACAATCTTCGCGTTGCGTAGTCACGATCGTTTTAGACCATGCCCCAGCTGAATGAAGTATAGCCTTAAATATTGACTCATTGCAAGAAAATTATTTTCCTATTTTCGATTATTCTTTTGAAGTAGTTTGAATACCATTGTGGGTTTACAACAGGTTTACCGAAAGAAATATCCAACAAAATCTAATGTAGGTTTGGGATGCTACTTCTTGGATATGATGGAAGTGATACTTACCCGCATGGTCCCCCACATCCTAAAGCGGATGTACCGGTCAGGATCTTTGCCCCCCCTACCTATCGCTAAATTTAATAACACGTGTGACGCACAACAGAAGCTTTTTCAAAATTGTGTTAGAGGTAAAAGTACTCTTCTGCAACATCTTCTTGGCTACACTTCTAGGCGCTGTTGTCGACTAAATGGGAGGAGCTTGTTAGTTTATTATGGAAAATGGAAGGTTCATGTCAGTTTTAACACGTAGCCAAGAAGATGTTGCTGATGAATAAGGGCCTTCAGTTTAGTTTTAGCCATTTTTAATAGTTTTAATACACCTAGTTACTTAAGGTGGCTGTTAGTAATTTTGAACAATCACAAACACCCAGGCTTTGAGAAAAACACATAAATATTGAGTCTTCACCGGAAATCGAACGCAGAACTCTCGGGTGGGAAGGCCAGCCGCCTTACGTACTGCATCAACACGGAACAATCAAAAATTGCATCTTACAACCTCATTTTTTACATGTTAATATCCCCCTTATGAAATAGCGCTAAATCAATAATAAAGAAAAAATATTTTTTTACTATTAGAGCAAATTTGTGATCTGTTTTTTTCACACGCCGAGCCCCCTGAACCCGGGGCCCTAGACTAAAGCACTGAAACTTGTACGTATGCAGTTAGTCGTATCACACTTCACCGTGAAATGTTGTATTTGAAATATATGGCCATATATTAAAGACCGTCCAACCTCTTTGGGTGGTATAGCACTGACATAAAATCCATGTCTAAATAAAACACGGTTCTTGTCAGTTTACACTTTACAGGAAGCCAGCAGCAAATAAATTTTGAAAATAGCCGATATACTGGATTATTTGTTAGGTTAGGTAAGGTTAGGTTTTCATTCTTGAATTCATAAATTTTGCGAAAATCAGCTATGACAATTTAATTAACATTCATATTGAATCTAGAAAAATTAGAAACCGTATAGTATACGGTCATCTCTTTCCAATAAGAAAGCTCACGGCGAATTGTGCCACGGCGAAATGTTTTATGTAATTTACATGTAACCTTTCTACAAAACTTAAGAGTTTTTTTTTTATAATTGGTTTGCATACCAACGTTTCATCGATCGTTAAAAACATACAGCAATAAATTAGTTGTATTTTTTTGAGACCATGCATATAAATTAGGTCTCGATAAGCATTATTTTTCAAACCACCCTTATACACCAGATAAATCATAAAACTGCTGAGAAATCGTTTCCAGAACGCTGTGTACTAAAAAACTTTCACAATATGTTAGAAATCAGCATTTTACGCATAGGTACATGCCAAGCATAACCCTAGGCATGTTTTATTATACAAGAATGTCATGAAAATATTATGTAGTACTAACATGTACCTGCACTATCGCTACTTAATAGAATTTTCGTATTTAAATATATTATGTATGTATATATGAGACATTGCCCACGATGGCCGACCGGTAACATGTAGGCTTTTTTCAATGTGTGTTTGCACCCACAGAATGGACCTAATATGTTGAGCAACTGGCTAACACCCACTTCTCGTGAAAACAAAAACAATCTCAACTCTTCGGAGGCCCATAATATTATAATCCTCTTCGGATCGAACGTGGTGATGTAATGTAATGTAATTGAATATTTTGATGATGACCAGAATTTCGCTCGAAATGGATCAAAAAATCTAATAAAATAACATTGCAGAGTAGAGTAGGGATTACAGTTATGGCATTCCGCTTGATTCACCTACGCATCGGAAACCTGGACATTACGAAATGAACGAGCCTTGAACATCTCTGAAAGAAAAATTCTCCGCCGTATGTACGGACCGATCAGGGACGGCACCAATTGGAGGAGAAGATATAACGCTGAGCTCTACGGGCTGTACGAAGATTGCAGCGCAGTTCAATCAATTAAGATTGGAAGACTGCGATGGCTAGGTCATGTGCACCGTATGAATGACAATGAACCGGCAAAGAGAGTGATGTCCAGCAATCCAATAGGGTGTAGAAGAAGAGGCAAGCCAGATTCGCTGGTTGGATGGAGTTGCCAGTGACTGCCGTATTCTGGGGGTACCGAATTGGAAAGCGGCCACACTGGATAGGGACAGATGGAGGGAGCTGTTGGAGGAGGCCAGGACCCACACCGGGTTGTCGCGCCACTGATGATGATGATTCCACTTGATTTCTTGATCCCGATATCCCAGAATTGAAAACAATGGAATCGTGGGATATCGGTATTATATTGTAGTGTTCAAAAGAGTTTTAGGAAAAGATATTAATTATGCTCTCGTAAGTAAATAAGTATTCATTAACGAATTGCACGTAGTTTATAGACAGAATAATATTAAAATCTCGAAATATCATCAAAGTCAATTACCATTATGTCGGCACTACACAATACAAACATTAGCGGCAAAACTTCACTAGTTTTGTGTAATTCTGAGATTCCGGCATTGATAAAATACTAATCCTGAAATCCCGGCATTTAAACTTCTGTCTCGAATTGGTGATGCGTGAACAAAGCTAGATGGGTAAGTGACTTGGTCACGATTTCTTACAAATGGGAATGTTCAATATGGGTCTACCACCTCTGCCTGAATGGGATTGTTTACTTTTGTTAGTACTTAAATAACATGCTGTTCATCAACAATTATCTCAGAGGGTGGATCTAGCAGCTAGTAAGTAGCTGGCGTTGATGGCGACAATGTCCATTTTACACGATATATATCATAATATGATATCATAAAAATAGTATTGTTTCAGATTTGAAACGGATAAAGCACCGTCAGATACAATGTCATGCCCGCTCATTTTTTAACTCAAGAATCGACTGAACTAATGCTATTTTCTTTTTGCTATAAGTTAACAATAGTTAGGTACCAACAGGATTTTATAGGTAGATATTGACCGAAATAAATATCAGGTAACGACTAGAGCTGATGTTTATTTTTATTCACGGTTCATTACCATAGCCAGAGGTATTCAAAGTGTGTGCCGAGCGCTAAAGGCACCGCGAGTATTTGAAAAAATCAATGTAGGTACTGTTGCATGATCACTCGTCACAGTTCATAATTATCCCTGTGCAGTCGATCATCAATAAAATTGATTGTATTCTTACTTAATTCACGGAGAAACCCGTCATTAAATATAATGTGCAGCGAAAATTAAAAATTTTAGTAACCACAACATAGTATGTATGCACAGAGCAGATTAATAAATTGAATTCCGATAGACTACAACCCAATACACTACATTTTGACGCAGGGTTTTGAATGTGTGAGTGTCGTACGAAAATGAACCACACATTATAGACGTGCAATATTGAATACACCAATATTGAATGAGAGTCAGTGCATAAAACGAGAGCAGTTCTCTGAACAAAATACAAGCGTATTCTTACATGTGTTTAAGTAAATCCCATTTTCTTCCACACTCGAGATCGGTTGGTTGCCTGTTTCTCCACACCCGTTAGGTATTTCAGTTCCCATTATTTCTGAGTTCCCTGATAGTAAGCATGTCACTTCATGAATATGAATAGCATTGTTGCTTACTAATATAGTATCGTATTATTTTATAGATGCTCTCATCACTAATGAGAGATAGAATATTCATTTCAACAAGTAACTTGCTATGAAAATTTGACTATACCTGTGTATAGGTTGATCCCAAGTTTTGAGAAACTGTGTGACGAAGAACAGCATACCTATTTAGGTAGAGTTGGGTATCGGGAATTTCGATCCCGAATCTCGAGAATCTTTTCTCGGGATTTCTTTAGTATCAAATATTAATTGAAAAAACGATTTTTCTATATGAAAAAGTGGACAGAAAATACAAAACGTTCAAAGACTGATCGGGGTATTTAACACAATTAAGTCAACGTCGACTCAAAGTGAGCACAATTTTTCAACATCGGGGAATTTTGTGTCTCAAAAGCGTGCGCGATTGTCAGACGCAGCGATTGACAGTCTGTGTTTTTTGAAATTCTATTTTAATAAGTAATGTTTTGAATTATTTTTGTTTCCTACTTCTATTTTGTTTGTTATAAATATATAGTTTGTTATAATATTATAAATTAAAAAAAATATATATTTTTTGGAATTTATCTGTTTTTACAGTTTGTTTTTTAAATTTTCCGATATCTCGAGAATCCTTTTCTGGAAATCCCGAATCTCGAGAATTCAAAATTTCAGCATTTCGGGAAATCCCGAATCTCGAGATCGAGATTTTCTCGGGAAATACCCAACTCTACCTATAGGTAAATCCCACTAATTGATGTTTTTTTGGGCGCCGTGAAATTGAAAAGTTTAAAATCCACTGCCTGAGCCACCAAAATTCTACAGAATTCATTAAGTAAATAATTATTATTCTCCTTGATGATATTTTAATAATTTCCGTTAACTACGCATAGATTAAATTCAAGATTGTAATACTAAAATACCTGCCTGCGATAAGGAATTTTTATTACTATCAACGAAGATTTTCATAATGCAAATTCGTTGGTTGTAATATTTTTACATTATATTACTAAATAAATAAGTAAGTAATTGTGTAATATTATGTACATATAAATCAGAGCGTCAGAGCGGAGCTCGGAGCTGGAGCAATAGGGTTTTACCCGGAGCACCGAAAGTTTGTAGTCCTCCACACTGCTCTCGATGTTTTTTTATTAATATTAAATTTTCATCCTAAAATCCAATGAAAATACTACATTTGACACTTTACAACACAGTAATTATTTGAAATACGGCAACATTGCCGAGTGATAAATAATATTCTTACTTTTTTGATACTTTGGACTCACCACGTTAAGTTCGCAGATATTTTGTTTAATACAACCTGATTTTAAAACTACTAACTTAGTTTTTATTTTTTAATATTTGTATAAGTACATATTATTATAAAACCTATTAAAAAAACTTTTTACCCGGAGCAGAGCAAGTATTAGGTCCCAGAACGGAGATGGAGCGGAGCAACTCAAGAAAGGGTCCGCTCCAACCCTCTGATATAAGTTAGGTACACTTGAAGATTCAAGATACCTACCTTCATAATCAAATTGATGATTAGGTATCTTTTTAACAATGTTCGATTCAAAGAATGTCATAATATGGTCCTCCACGGGGTGGAGGTTATACCTATTAACAGATTTTTGTTTTTACGTGACACGTATGGTAGCCACTAGCCACTTGCTCAACCTATTAGGTCCAAACACACAAAATAAACATAATGTTGTTTTGCCTGACCCGCCATTCGGACCCGAGACCCACCACATTATAGATGCTTAAATTATTAATAAGATCGATTACATATTACATGGCTTTATCAGTTTTTCAAATAAATAATTCATCAAATTTTGAATTTTTGAGTATGTATAATAGACGGTACTTCAGTGAAACGGCAAATAATTTTAATTAATTAATTTTAACTATAGGTGCGACGAAATTTTGGACTCGCTGGCAATCTGAGAGCGAACGTCGATCTGTGAACACGTCAATTTGTTTCGTGATGGCGACGGGGGTATTAATTCTTAAATCGTGTAAAGATGATTAAAAAACGTTACCCATTTACTTGAAAAAAGAAAACATTTCAATGAATATATTATTATTGTTACTAATGAACAATAAACAGAACATTAAATGGACGCATGTTGGATTTATATGAAAAATTATATTTCGTTCGGCACGCGTCATTTGCACAATCCGCGCATCGCCTAGCCACGATCTTTTTAAACCATGCCTTAAATGAGATATAGCCTTAAGAGATAAGTAATTTTATTCTATTTAAATTTCAACTATGTTTGTCAACTTTTCATAAATACACATAGTACTAGTAGAGAGTAAAATTATGTGATTTTTAAAATGATAGTAGGTAAGTACCTACATGAGTTATATGACTCTAATGTAACATGTAATTAATGAAAATGTATTTTAGAACGGTTCTAAAAAATACAACGGTCATCTAATGACTATTGATTGCTTTTAAATGCTCTTATTGTGATCATATTTTGAAAGAGCTTTTAATTGACAATATAAACCAGGAAACTTTTGATATTCTGACAGCGAAAAGTCGCTCTTCTCACTGTGTGAAATATTACTTTGTCATTCTTAGGTCGCCTTGCCTCGTCACGTTTGGTTAAAACGTTCAAAGATGACGACCTACGTCTTACCTACACCGTGTGCAGTAATTTCAAAACAAATAACATAAGTGGCAAAATTTATAATAACATCCTTGATCAATAAAACCAGAATCTCGATTGGTAATAATAATTAAGTATCCAAAACTGTACATTTCAGCGTGTAATGTTGTATCGGAAATATATGGTCGTATACTAAAGACCGTCCTACCTCTTTGGGTCGTACAGTACTGAGATAAAATTCATGTCTAAATAAAACACGGTTCTTGTCGGTTTACAGGAAGCCAGCGGGCAAGCAAATTTTGAAAATAGCCGATACCTACACTGGATAATTTGTTCGGTTAGGTTAGGTTTTCATTCTTTCATGAATTACCTATGCCAAAATAGGCTGTGAAAATTGAATTAATGTTCATATTGAAACTAATAAAATTGGAGACCGTATAGTATATCTACGGTCATCCCTTCGGATAGAAAGCTCACGGCGAATTGTGCTACGGTGAAATGTTTTACGTACAATTTACATGTAATCTTTTTCATGTACGGTGCAACATCAATGTGTGTTTCCATTGATTACTGAAAATAGTTAATTACTAAATGGTGTCTTAAATAATATTAGCATCTATTTCGTTAAACTCAAACTATACTAGTGGATTCTCTAGTCTGCCCTGATCGATCTTGAACATACGGTAATCGTTGATCCAACTGTCATCGATCATCGATTGAGTCGTGCACGAAAAAACAGGATTAAGTACCTTCTTTATTTTAGCCACATCGGGATAGCGATCGAGGCAGACGATCGGTATGAGAATTTAATTTGACATTCACTAGGCTGCTCATAAAAAAGCTTGCGTGCAATGAGATTTATGCACTCTCCGTACGATTCCCATGCGTTTATTTTTTGTTATAACTACTTTTGTGACGGATATTGGATGTGCGGTGGGGTGGTGTGACTTTAGGAGCAACGAGGAGATAAGAGAACGCACCAAGCAGCCTCTCATTACGCTGAGAGTGAAAAAGCGACATTAGACCTGGCTCAGCCAAGTGTTGCGGATGCCAGAAGAAAATTTCAACCTGGCTTCCCTGTTCTTCAAGCCAACCGGATTCCGGCGTGCTGGAAGGCCGCTAAATACGGTCTATAGTGCGGATGCTGGTTTGAGCTGGAACGATGCAAGAAGACTGGCGAGCGACAGGGATTCTTAGAGGCGCTTCGTGGTGTCCACATGCTCCAACTAACGGACAGAATTATATGGCCGAAGAAGATGAGACAGAAAGATGAGAAGAAAGGACGACGGGATGATAACAACGTTTCCACCGATCATTGATAAAACGAAATCGGCATAATGGGTACAATAAGTTTTAGCCATAAAAACGAATATTTTCCCACTAATTAAGTACAACGAAAATAGGTAGGTATACTCTGAAAACACGATACTAGTAAATCTGTCCAAGTAATAAGAGAATAGTTGGAATTAATTTTCTTTCGCAACCCGATTATAAATGGTTCCTTTATTATTTTGCCGTGTTAGTTCATCTTCAAATTTAGAATTTTCAGAAATCGGAAAAAACATCAAAGAATGACATGACATTTTTACAACGTTTTTATTAGCTCATATTCATATTTGTCCGGTGGTTGTTTGTCCAGTACAAATCTTGCAATCGACTTTTTAACTAGCTTCCCGACTAGCTAGACATTTGAAACATTTAGAATATATCAGAACACGATGCCAATGCATTATTTTAATACTTTTAGCCATCTTTAAGTAGAATTGAATTCATTTTCAGTTAATTCTGTTTTGTATGAAAAGTTATTATGGAAGAAATCCGTAATCCAATCCACTATTATTGGTTGCTAAGTGGGTGGTCCTAGCAACTAAATTATTAATATATAGGTACGTGCGTTACTATGGAAATCAAATTGACATTTCAGTATTCTATATTTGTGTTTGTTTGTTTTTTATTTACTTCATATTATCAAGTACAAGTTTGAGCATATTGAGCATAATTCAACAGAAAATTTAAAAACGTTGTATATAAAAAGTTCTTTTTATCTTGTAATTATTATTAAATAAATAATCAATTAAGATATTTATTGCAATATGATTTTACTATATTATTTATATTATGCATAACTAATAATCATTATAGAGAGTTTTAAAGTACCTACTACTAATAAATAACTTCATGCTTAATATAGGAAATTACATTACCAATATATAGGCATTATAGTACATAAATATATTATTATATATATGTACCTATACATAGTGTTTTGATATCATATTATTATTGTATTACATAATATAGGTATATAGGTACATCTATATAAAATAATCCTTCATTTTTGCAATGTTGCAGTAATTTTCGATAGTGGTCGATAGAAGAAGAAGAAAGTAGGTAAGTACCTAACTAGGTATATACCCAACGTGATAATATCCTTTTTATTTATTTAGATTTGAGAGTTCGATTTGATCTGAGTTTATACTGAACAGAAAAAAATATTTTCAAAAATGCTAATGAAAGATTAACTTTTGAGTCAGTTATACCTATACTAAATAAATAAGTATGTACCATACATGTACTAGTATGCACCTATTTAGTAATTATGTAAAAGAATTTCGGTGTTCCATAACAATAGACCCTATTCGAGAACATCGTCAAACTAATGTGGGTACCTCCTACCAGAAACCATAAACCATTATTATTGTCCATATTAGATATAAGGGATATGTATCAGACGATTTTATGTAATGTATCTGATTGGAAATTACCAATCCATACTGCTTCAAGGAGTTTTAAAAAATATATCGCTTCCGCTTGATATCGATGGTTATAATATATTACACAAACTTATTGCAGTACAATATAAAATGGTTATAAAATAATATATCGTTGTGTATAAAATAAATAATAAAATTTAAGAAAGCATTAAACATGGCAACAGCGCACGACGGCATAAGATCAGGTTGTTATCATTCAAACAGAAAGAGGCGATGGCAAAGTTGAGTTCGCTTCGCTCGTATACCTGCATGGCGCAGGCTGACAGCTGACCGGTTTTTAAGATTCTCGAATCTCGGTGTCTTTCTGATTCACAATCAAAACAAAGGCAGCCATTTTCCCTGGTTTTCAGCATACCATTACCATGCTGCCGATTATTATGTGCAAATGTATTCAATTGAATCACTTAAAAGGCCAATAACAATATTTAGTCGGTTGATTCTAAACATCCCGTCTTCAAATGATTAGGTGTAGTGTATGAAATATCATTTTACAAACGAAAGGCGATCGAAAACAATATTAACTGATAAATAATTCAAGATATTCTTCTTATAACTCATTAATCATTATACAAAACTAGTTATAAAAGCTTCTAAATACACAAGCATAGTATCAAGTCATTCTGTTTGGTTGGTGTTTGTGATACTGATTGAATCTAATTCATATTACCTACCTACAAGTAAATCGAAAGAACATTACAAAATCGGAGATAATAAAAATACATACAAATATTAAAACTGCAAGGAATACAGTCATACATTTTTAGTCCAACTGAAAGCGTATTAGCTTTTGAAAAAGCTTTTAAATATTCAAAAATTTACCTTATTCGACTGACAGAAAGGAAGCTTCAGCAGTGAAGTTACACTTTTATATCCATATTTTTTTTTTCAGATTTTACTATATTTTTACACTAAACCCACATAACACACACTACGTATGAGTATTATCAATATTATTACACACCTAAATATTCACAACACTAAGGTCAGACTAACCCTCTGAGTATTTTGAATTTCAAAAAGTTTAACAAGTCCGGCACAGTAAGTTTAAACCAAGTAATCACTAGTCTTGACAAACTTTAATGCTGATCAATTTTACGGTTACATTTTAATGCTAAATTCACTACTTACTAACATTAAACTTAGTGAGAATTAAGAGAACGTATATATATGATTATTTTTACATGAAAACAAAGTTTTGTTTGCAAGTTTTCAATGCGTTGTTTACGTTTACATATAAATGGACACGGGCGGCACTTCTATCGGCACGAGCAACACCGGCGAAAACAAATGAGCGACTGATTTTGGAATTTTCGTAGCGGCGAGCGGCAGCACGCTTACCTTGCGAACATCCCAGCATGAAGAGACTCGGTCACAAGTTGTTTCTCTTTCTTACACACGACAAACATAACATTCATTGTGGGATAAAAGTTTGAGTAACATCTAGGTATCTATGCATACACAATAACTTTTGAAATATATATTTGAGAAACTTGCACAACTTTTTAGAATAGGATTAGGTACTAAACAACTAAACTGTACTGATGAGCAGAAATGAAACTAAACCACCATGAATGAGTTCATCGAAAATAATCACTATTTAGTGATTAGTTTATCTCTAGATTATATTCTATTTCATAAACCAATGATGCAAAACCTTTTCATTTCATCAGTATGGTTTATCAAATTTCTACATTGTTCGCAGGTCGCCAACGATGCAAGTGTCGTGGTTATCATTATAATAATGAATTGTTAATTTGAACGAACTATTCAATAGCAAATCTTCATTTATTGTGAACAGGTTATTGCCTTGCATTCGAAGATAATCAATATGTAACACTACTATCGTAACTCACTATTCGGTGCCCTCGAATGTCTATAGTCGGTTTTGGATGTGAATTTATAAACCTGTGGGTCTATTCCATAGTTATAGACCGCTAAAGTGATAAAGTGATAAATATTATCAAACTTAGGGTAGGTTTGTATCAAAGTATTAACACATATTGTAACAATTACAATAAGATGTTTGTAATTGTTGCAATAAGTGCTAAATTTTAACAGCAGCAAGAGAGGTCCTGTTAAAATATAGCATTTATTGCAACAATTACAAGCAACTTATTGTAATTGTCACAATAAGTGCTAATACTTTGATACAAACCTACCATAAGTTTGATAATATTTATCACTTTATCACTTTAGCGGTCGATAAGTATAGAATAGACCCACTGGAGGGATCGTATAACGGCGTCCAGGCAGCAGGTGGTTTTCTTTTGCGGCGACTTCTAGTGGTTTATCATATTAACAAATAGCGCCTGTACACGTGCATGGATTTACTAGCTGTAATAGTGTGTATGTATTTTAAACTATCGCGATAATAACTGTTTGCACATAAAAGTGCTGACTGTCTCGCCAATCTCATTCTTCAAGAGTAGGCGAGAGGCGATGTAGTCATTTTATAATAGTACTATTTGACAGGTTGTGTAACCTCAAAATGAGTCTGCACGGTGTAATTCATTTTTTTACCGGCAGGCTCACCAGTATTGTTCGACTGCGTAGGCGCTGATATCGAACAGTCCCAACTCTCGCGTGAAAATTCAGAAGCTTCCGAACTTTTTTGATGGATGCATGCAATCTTGCAACTTGCTTGATAATACATGTTTACATGTGCATTTTCTCATTATGGCCGTGATAATACGTACTGTCAGCAGTAAATCCATGCACGTGTAAACGGGGTATGACGTGCAGCCTATATTTTGAATCATTTTAGGTACCTACCTACTTTAAGTACATATTACAAATCCGTACTTGGGTGGCAAACACAAAACAACACTTGCATTGCGATTATTTCTGATCTCCAACAAAATTTATGGATTCCCATCTCCAAAAGAAGCGAAATTTTCTTCCTGTGAAACCAGGGTTCGAAATGGACCGGAACGCACCGGAGCACCGTTCCGGTTCGTAAAATCCCCAAAATTATCGCTCCGTCTCGTGGACATATAACTTTGACAGTGAGCTAGATTTGCCATTTAATGTAAGGATCTAAAAGTTTGTCCACACTGGTAACCTCATTAAATTTCACGATAATCATCAAAATTTGTTTGAGCAAAAATTATTTTAATCGAAATATAAAGAGGTTGCCAGCCAACTTGTTGCCAATATGGACACGGCATAACATACGTATTTTTATAAAATACACAAGCAATTAGATAACTATGCTAACATTTTCATAAAATATTGAGCGCTCCGGTTCGTAAAATATTCCATTTCGAGCGTTGTGTGAAACATTATTATTTTGAACGTTTTAAATGTAGCCATCAGTGACGGGCGATACCAACTACGAATGGAATTTCGATATGAATTTCCGTCGGAAAATATCACAATAATAAAACAATTGTATCGATGCATACCAAAAGAAAATTCAAGGAATTAATCAGTTTCACGATGAAGATAGTAGACGCCGTTTGAATCAAATAATAAAGATATGCGAACAGGCATTTCCCATTTCCTGAGTTATAGAAATAATAAAATTTCTTCTCGAACGACTGATGAACATCTTCATTCTACAATTCGAATTTGCACCTCAGGTTTTATAGCGGTTATACATAATTACTACTCACGATGGTCGAGCGGTTACGCGTCAGACTTATAATGTCTTGGG
This sequence comes from Rhyacophila brunnea, assembly GCF_057557595.1. Taxonomy (NCBI): domain Eukaryota; kingdom Metazoa; phylum Arthropoda; class Insecta; order Trichoptera; family Rhyacophilidae; genus Rhyacophila; species Rhyacophila brunnea. The sequence continues at coordinate 31,390,472 of NW_028233350.1, forward strand.
TCCCGGTTTCGAATCGGGGATATTAAACATATTGGTTTTCAATGGGTGTTTGAACTAAGAGTATGGACATGTTGAAAAAATATGACTAACATCCTTTCAGTGGCGAAGGGTGGAGGTAGGCTGTTAAATTGTCAGTTAAATACAGGATTTGTTTTCATTGCACTAAGAATACATAGTACATACATACCTACAATGTGTAGATAGTGTTTGTTATTTTTTTAAATCCAAGCCGTAGCAGATAATATTTTTAAATACTATCTAAAAGTATGCCATTAACATTAAAGCATACATCATTTTATATATATTTTAAGAGTATTTTGTATCTATTATGGTTTGGTTCAGGCAGGGCTTAATGAATTATTTTTTTTTAAATACTAGGTATCTGCAATAATATGTACCTACCTACCTATTCTTAATTCAACGGGAACAATAAATATGACTGAAAAGGTGTGACTATTTTTGTCAGATCGCCCATAGCAAACCTAAACTATTATCGTTTGGTTAGAGAGAGTTTAATTGAATCTAAAAAAAAATACCCAGCACTATCTGCATATTCTATTTTTAGTTTGATAAAAACAAATAAGTAGGTATGACTGATAAAGTTTAGTGAGCACTATTTATGACGAATCTTACTTAACAGCCTAGCTCCATCCCTCGCCAATGCATTCATTTCTCGTAAAAACAAAAATCTGTTAATACAACCTCCACCCTGTGGAGGCTCATATTATACCTAAACTAGCTGAGCCACCTGGCTCTCGCCAGTCTGTCTCGCTAGGTCTTGCAGACAGCTTGGCATCCTAAGACATTGGATTTTAATACAATTATTGTGAAGTATGCATAGACGACGCCATAGTTTTCCCACTTGTCACTGCCAATACACATTTGAGGTCATCTGCGTAGTTTAATCTGGAGTCTGGCCTTCAGAATGTTGCCTGATACCGCCTCAGGCTGCTAGGCCTAGCAAAACAGCTGGCAATCATCGATTGCTACCACTGACATTTTGATACAATATGTGTGTAGGTATATGAATGTTTCGTTTAATCATCTGCATTTAAATATGATAAATTATAGGTACATCTCAACCGTTCGAATATAAAGTGATATGTGATTATTATGAAAATAACGATCCAATATAACGTGAATATTAATCTCCCGCGGGGCCCATTTAGAATAGAAGAAGGTAAATAAGCAATGTAAAAAAAAATTTAACATTATTTTGTTTCAATGTCGGTGCGGGACATTCATATCGAAACAAATGTTGATAAATAATAAATCAATGTATACATCTGAGAGGAATAAACCAATTCTGATTAGAATAGGAATTTATAAGACCCAAATGTGTGGAATCAGCTTAGATAGGCCTTCATCCAGCAGTGGATTAATCCAGATGATGATGATGATGATAACGACGATATGAATAGTAGATAATTATCATAAATTTTGATAAATATAGCGATTCATTGACCGACAGGGATACAATCAGCTTAGAGAAGCCTTCATCCAGCAGTGGATTGATACTGGTTGATGACGATACTGATGATATAAATGGGTAGGTATATAAAAACACAATTTCTAAATAATATATGACCAAGAAAAGTAGAATCAAGTTGGGATAACCTTCATCCAACAGTGGATTAATCCAGATGATGATGATGATGATGATGATGATGATGATGATGATGATGATGATGATGATGATGATGATGATGATGATGATGATGATGATGATGATGATGATGATGATGATGATGATGATGATAATGACGGTATGAATAGTAGATAATAATCATAAATTTTGATAAATATATATTGGTTCAAAAAAAAAGTATTTATAGCCATACTTACAAAAAAAAAAAAAAAACACTATCTATGTGTGTATATGCTACGCCAAATGTGCGAAATTGAATATTACATGAAATGGGCAAAATTTTGCCTAAATCATGAAAAATGCAAGCCCGTTGCCTTATTCATGAATTAGACAAAATATCTGGAGAGCGCGTGAAATCGGCAGTAATTTTTCTGCCTACTTCATGTCTTGGACAAATTAGATAGTAGCGCTACGGTGGTATTTTTTGCAACTAAACTAAATGTATCAAATGCTCATGGATTGGTCAAAATGTACATTTATATTATATATGGTCAAAATAGATGATCGCGCTCCGTGGTGTTTTTTGCAACTAAACAAATGTGTCAAATGTCATTGATTTGAACACTATGGATTTGAATGACGCTCATATCCATTTACTATGAGCAAAAAAATTCTAGAATTATAATATGATAACGGAAGAATTTTATTGAAAAGTATTTTCGCGATTTGATTCGTGCTTGGGTATCAATTGTGCAATGGTCGATTGAATGTTTGTGATAGTTTGTTGACACTTGATAGCTAACCTCAAAATTGACATTCAGTTGAATAATTTAATTCAGAATTACAAAAGCTAACCTAATGACGCACACAGTGCCTCCCAACCGCTCGGTCTGATCCTGGTAGTCAATGTACCACCGGTTAGATGATTACGACCCTCGACAAAGCAGAACAATATTTAATACATGTAGAAGTCCCGCAGTTTGCTCTGGCAAGTCCCACCACTTCTCAGAGTGAACTGTGGAAGAGATAAGTCGGTCGCAGACCATGTAAATATAAGGTTATACGGTAATAGGATTAAATTTAGATTAAATACATGTTTAGTTAAAAGGTAAATAAGTTAGATTAAATGTAAGATATGATTTGATTTGTAATTGTAATGTGTAATGTAAATTGTAATATAATAGGTAAATTTAATATAGATATGCAATGGGTTAGTCAAATAATAAAGCGAGACATATGGATGGGCGTAATAGTATATGGTAATTAATGTAATTAAAGTAATATTAATATTAATCATATTATGTACATCGATATCACTATATGTTTGGTTGATAGACTGACATCCGTCAACCTTATATAAATGTGTAGCATATGCGGTATCGGTGTGAATTGGTAAGAAATACGACCACCCCTAACGGATAAAAAGGCAAGATTATAAAATCAGCATCAGTCTGTTTTGTGGGTTCCGGGAGTCGCCTCTGCGACGCCTTGTTGCTTACATCCTTACGATCTCGTCTGCATAACTAATTAGAAATAATTAAGTTAATGTTAAATAATTAGTTAATAATAATCAAGTTAATTTTAAAATAATTAAATAATAATATTCGAATTAATTTTTAATTAATCAGTAATAAACGTGGTTATTTTTGTGACTTCGGATATTAGTTGACTCTTGTTTATTGAGACTTCGAACTGTGAACTTCGAATATTAATTGATTTGACTTTTCTTTTTTTTTTACTAATTGCGGTGTATGGATAATAACAATAAATCGAGTTTCTTTTAATTATTATAACCTTTGGGACTTTCGATACCAATGTGAATGATACCTTTGGACTATAATCCTTGATGAAGGAATGCCATAAGGCCAAACATATTCTAATAACAATAAAATATGAGTTCTGAAGATTTCATCTGGTGTTTAACTGACTTTGTGCCCCGTGACTTCTTGGTTACTCCACGTCCATGAGGTTCCTGCCTGTTCCTCCACATTAATGAACCTCCACTTCCAAGTGCCTGAGCTAGTCAGGAAGTCGGAGGCCTTCACTAACCTAATCTAACCTAACCTAATAAAAATAATATTATATTATGTCCAATTATAACTAATAAAACCATCCGTATTAAATTTACTTTTTCTTCTGTCATGTTGACAGTTCAAGAATTCCATACCGTGTCGAATTCATGTACTCAGCAGAAAAATTACCTAATTCATGAATAAGGCAACAGGCTTGACTATTACATGAATTAGCCAAAATTTTGCCCATTTCATGTAATAGTCGAATTCGCACATTCGGTGTAACATATACATTTTATGATGACGTTACATTTATTTTGAGGTTATGGGTACCTTTATAATTTTTGAGACGATGTTATGAATTAATTCGCATTTAATACGTACTTAATTTAAACTGATCGCTTAAATTTTATGTCGTCAGTGAGTTTTTGAAGTTTCATTAAATTAGTATGTCGTTGTCATTAGTGTGTAGTAGTAATATCGTATTATCTTCTTATTCCTCGTAAGTATAACCAAGTATAACTGACAAGTGTGTTCTTTTTATAAAATCTCCACAGCCTACCTCTTTCCAAAAGTCACCATTCGCCACTGCCATTTACCTGATTACCAAAAAGGTTTCAAGTTGAACTATTTTGCTCAAGATTTTACGGATTGTTGCGGAGCCCCATTTGGAATCACTTTTCAGCGCTCGAAATGGAAGAGTTTACGAACCGGAGCGCTAGATAATTTTCTGAAAATATTTACAAGTTATCAAATCTTATGTCTATTTAATAAAAATAAGCGTGTTAGATATTTTGTTATACGGCCTATCTAGCTCACAGTCAGTCATAATATTTTTTCCATGTGACAGAGCGATAATTTCATCGATTTCATGAACCGAATATTTAATTTTTCTACGAGACAGAGCGATAATTTCGGTGATTTCGCTAACCGGAGCAGCGTTCCGGTGACCTCCGGTACATTTAGAGTGCAGCAGTGATCATATCCTCTGGGACTGCCCGGACCTGTATGCCAAGGTCCATCCACACATGAAAAGTGTAAGAAAATACATTTATCAAACATTAAAGATTTGAGGAGAATAACTTGAAAAAAATAGGTTATAAGTGGGTATTATAGGTATTTTCAACAATAATAAGATATGTAAGAAACATCCGCTTTATCTCAAACAATAGAATGGTTCATTTGATTAACTCTCAATGCACTTCTCAACAGACTCTGTGTATTAATTTGACCCAGCATGGTCCCCCAGCGCAGTGCGGGGTATTGTGCAATCTAGTTCCACCGTTGACCACGCCTACAACCGAGGATATGGTTTCATCAGTCCAGTTGCACACTGAAAATCGTCTCGTCCGGGATAATAGTCATAAATCAAAACTGAGCTCAACATCCAACTTTCTTATGTTGTTACATGTTATTACATGGCTACACTTTTTATGCTGGCAACTCGACGCAAAAAAACAACATAAGGACGCATGCGCGCGTCGAACAGTTTGAAAAAAGTTCGTTGAACTATTTCCAGCGTCAAGCGGTCACGCTTTTTAACGTGAAGAAGGAGCATCAATCGCTCTCTCAGTTTCTGGCCTACGAACGAAGAACATCTCGCTCAGTCTCTGGCCCCTGGCCGATCTACATTGCTCTCGGTTTCTGGCCTCCGGCCGAAGAACGCCTCTCTCAGTCTATGGAATCCGACGGAAGAACATGGCTCTAAAACCCTGACGACACGCGATGGAGGATCACCCTTCGATTCCGCTTTGAACGGAATCGAGGACGAGAAGAACTGAGGTTATTTTAATGTGGTATTTATGTAAATCATTTACGTAACGGTCCACCGAACTAAATCCATTATCTGTGATATCAATTAACTAAATTATTTCATGGCAGGCGATCGTTAACAATTAATTAATCATACACTTTTATACTTTCATTCTCGCCTGCTTGTTATATTTATTTATTTCAATTATACATTTGTTAAAATTGAATAACCGCGTTTTTATTTAATAACCTTTTTATTGTCCCTATGCAATTCATAGAGTGGCGTCCAAACTAATCTATTCTTATTGTATTTCAATTATTATTACAGCAGTAACCGATTGAGAAAAGCAACCGACAGGTAACTTAGGCTTTGGAGGCATGTCAACCTCCCACGACCCTATCCCGCGTCTCATGCACTGCCGCATCCCATTCCCATTCCTATACCATCCATCCTCTATCCAATATCCATGCTCCCCATACCCAGGAGCACCATCCCTCATAATCCCTTCCTTCTTCCATACAATCCTACCCACCTTCACATCCATTTTCTATACGTTACAGTGCGTATAGGATTAGGAAGGCTTTGCGAGGACAATGATGTCACTCGCCAACCCAAAATGAATGACGAAGTGCGACATTTTGGGATTAAACCTGCGCTGCATTTCAGGTGAAAATAGTTGCATGTGCCTCCAGATGTTTTTTTTTCAAACTAAAAAGTCGCATTCGACCAATCTGCAGAGCTCCATTTGGCAACGTGTGTTTTGGGAATAACGATGACGTCACATCGACGTATTCGACACGTTGCTAGTGAGACGGGTTTTGATGTGAGAGCCGGCTTATGACTTCATCGTGAACTGGTGCGCCAATACGATAAAAACGTCGCTCTACACGTCATATTCCTCAAGTGCGATCCTAGATACAGACAAACCATTCCATAAAAATGTTCACTTTCGCAACAAGGATGCATGGTCGAACTCGAAATCAAACAAGTTTCGTGTTTCAATTTATTTTTGTTTTTTTAATAAATCTTGATTTAAATTAATTTAATCCCGATTTGTCAATTGTAAAACACGTCATGATATGAAAATTTCCTTAAATGTCGTAACATGACAAGATAGATAACCCAGTGACTCCCAACGTGAGCCTTGTTCGGTGCGGATTCACAAAAGTTAACGAAAAAACGTTTGCTATTGTCAGTAATCAATAATCACCATCCTTAGTTATGAGATGATATGAAGAAAATATTATTAACAATTAACGAAAAAAATTAAACCCTGACGGCTAAAATTATTAAACATGCTTTGCCTACTGATTCTCTGAATGCTGGTTATCCAAATTCGAAAGAAAATAAAATAAATTGCGGGGCGCGGGTTTACACGTCATTCTCGAAGCGCGTGTGCGACCCGCGGCCGCCCTACTTTTGTGACTATATATTTCGTTACGCCTGTGCGATTTTTCGTAACGAATCTGCCCGGGAGGTCAAGACAAAAGCATCTGTCCATGCTAAAATAGCGACGATGGTTATCCGAAGTAGGTATTTAAAATACCAGGGAACATAAAAAAATAATGTGAAGTGGGTTGCCTTCTGGGCGAGGCTCTAACCAGGTTTAAATCTCGAGTGTAGGAAAATATGGAATAAACGATAAACTTAAACACGTGTTAAATAATATGTTATTTTCAATAGTCATGTAGGTATATCAGTACTTCTGTAATATACATAATAATATGTATTGAAGTTTGTCACGAAAACGAAACGCGTTTTCAATCTTGGTAATATTTTAGGATTTTTATTTTCGGCACGGTTAGTTATTTTTGCGTTTTATGGTCTGGCCGTCATAATCAATAAACACAACTCGGCTTCAAAACTTTGGTTCATGGCGACTAGCTTTCATATTTTACCCTTTTTAATCTGTCCCGTGTACAATACTAATTAAGACTATTTTAATATATTTATTAGTTAGTCACACATTCAATAGAAGATTAGAATATCAGTTTATTACCTACCTAATCTCTTCTATCTAGACGTGTTGATAAAAATGCATCTTACAAAAATCAAGGAAAAGTGACATTTTCATTAAAAAAAAATAACAACAATTCTTAATGGCCCACATGCCCAACGTAGCCTGAACATTCCTTAAACGTTATAGATAATCTATTTATATGATTTTGAAGCCTTATTATCCTTTATATTTATTTTAAACATTTGATGACTGCATAAAGTATTTTTATTACTTACATAAAACAGTATTCTTTTAAGCCTCTCGATTTAATGTTTTAGAATATAGTCATATTTCAGTACATCCATGTGCAGTGGTGTTAAGATTTTTTAGATTAATAATTTTTAAACGCATTTATAAAACCATTAGAAAATTTTATGTTGACATTATTATAGTGAAATATTTACGATATAAAATTATATTTATAATCTCTGTGATCCCAAATTTGAGAATAATTAGGCATTTTATTATTCAAAAAATGGGCAAGATTACCACATTTGAAGATAAATTCTAAACATACTAATTATAAACTATGTCTTTGACCATTCAAATGTGATAAAACATCCTACGAATAATGATTGTTTTATAATTATAATTGACCTAAGAATAAAGTAGATTGTTTTTTAAATACACCATTTCTATTGGCATTTCCCAATGGTTAGGTTACAACATACGGCCGTAGCCATAAATTGACAAACTATAACTAAAGTAGGGAGTAAGGTCATGTTAACGCGCGTGTATGAACATGTACCGAACCGAAAAAAAAATTTCAATGGGCAAGTAGGTAATGATTGTACATTCATTGACACACACATTATACTCATTAAAGGATTTTGAGATCATCAGTATTAAGAATTATTAGGTAGATTCATTGTTTAAATAGGTACTAACGATTAGGCATGCAAACAACAAAAAAATGTATATTAATTAATTTCAAATATATTGTCGCCGAAGTCTATCCAATATCCATTAACCACTACGCTACCGCGAGGTCGGTCTAACTTTTTCTGATTATTTTATTAGGTAGGAATTATCTTTCAAATTTAAAAATGACTTGATTGTAGTTGTACAATATTTTTAATAGAAAAACATTATCAATTGCTGAAATATTATTCAGTTTAATTTTGTTATCAAATATTTGCGTTTTCTTCGCTCGCCTGCGTTGTAAATCATATATTTCAGGATTATTGGGAAGCATTGCGCTATAAAAGTAATGTTGTTGACTTATATGCCGGCGCTCCATTGGCACGCAAGTCAGACGATTTACAGTCTTCGGACTTTTTTTTCGGGTGGAGCACCCCAGGTCTGCGGACTTTTTAATCCGCAGACCAGGCTCGTTGGATTTCAAACATGTTTGATATTTACCCTCCGAGTTGCCAGACTTCGTCCGTCGATCGCTATGCAAATTCGTTTTGACATTAATACGCAATTATTCGGACCGCAAAAAAAACTGTAATTGTTTTAAACATTTTCATTGATTAATTTGTTAATGTACACATTAGAAAATGAGAGATTTACCAATTATTTTTTTATTTGTATTTATGAAATTCATAAAATAAAACGTAAAACTTGTGTTGTTTTCACTGCTTTATTATTTTATGCAAGTCTACATATAAATAACACAAAATTATAGGATTATCGGAAGACATTACGATAATCGCAACTTTTGACTTTTGACAGCTCGACTTTTTTATTCGTTCGTTGATCAGTAGCAGAGCATAGACAAATCAGACGATTTATTATCCTCGGACTTTTGGCTCGCCAATGGAGCGCTGGCAATAGACCTAATTATACAACTTTTCTCGGCCGTCAATCAGACGCAGACAAAAAACCTTGATTCACGTTTAGTTTGTCAGTGGATCAGCTGCATTTTATTGTTAAAGTAAAAACAATATCAGTAAAGTTAGGTTATTTTATTTCATACCAAAGTCACTTTTATGTATTTCAGGATGCATTGTTTATTTACAGTCTTTATTTTTAAATACTACCTTATTAGAATATAGATAACAATGTTAGATTAAAATTTATTCTAACATATACCTAGAGTATAGAGGTTTTCAAATTAATTCCATAGACATAGGTATATTATATTTAAAAATATGTTTTGATAGTTTGGCAACTTTTCGATGTCAAGGCACTAGCAATACAAATACAAATATTGATGGCGCCTCGATCGGCTGACAGCAGAAACTTTAAACACTGCTTCAGAATATAAAAAATAATGGTTAAATTAAAATTTTGGAAAACAGTATTCACATTCTATCAAATATTATGCGGTATATCGGCTTCGGCGTCAACCCATTGGGTTGTCACCGAGAACGGACTTATTCAACCATTGGTAGGTTGTGTTTTTACGATTAAACCGTGAGAATAATAATTAGGTTAAGGTTGCTAATTCTGCTAGCGATGTAGATTGTTTATAAATATTGCATTGAATATATGTTTTTTCTTCTACAGATGGATTCGCCTTACCATATGAGGCTCCCGAACGATTTGATGGCGTTTTTGGAGCAGGAGGCTAGGTTGATTGAAATAGATTCCCTGTATCACAATTTAGTTAGCAAAAAGATTGTCTTGGATGAAGCTACCCTCGAAGTACCGCCAGATATATTCTCAAAGCTTTACAAAACAAATGATAAATGTTTAAATTCCGGCGTCGCCATGAGTGACATTGATTTGTTCATGTCGATCCAGTCGGATGGTAGTGACAGGGAAGGAATAAAACTTGTTGATTTCTTTGCTGACAGTTCATTCATGAATGTCGAAGGGACGGATGTTCCCGATTGTATGCAAATATCTCCTTTGCCGTTCAGCATGTTTGCATTTGAACATCTAAAAGTAAGTAAAACTGTCAGTTACCACTCATTATCAAGGAATCATTGCTATTTTGATACACAAACAACTCTGGGATGCTCAAAGTTTTGGCATGCATCTATCATTTCTATCCCCAGAAAATGTCTATAAATTAGAAGTTGCATGGTTTGATTGTGATTCTGTCATCCATGGATCAAAGAACATCCAACCACAAAAAAATATACTGACAATGTCTTTATAACTGTAATGTAATGAAGTTCTTTCCATAAAAAAAATTACACTTATCACATTCAAGTGACTTTATAGTTTGTTAATGGTTTGAAGTTATAAGTTATAATATATTGAAGGAAATTAACGATTTTAATACAGTCAGAGTAAGTTGTACATGTCATTGGTTTGCAGGCATTGCACTGACTAAATAAATGACTTACCCTCATGATGTGTTCCCTCGTACAACACCTCAAGTTGTTTTTTTATTATTTAAGTAGGTACCTATTTCATTTATTAAACTGAAGATATTTTTTCATAGAATCATGCTGAAGAGAAGAAATATTTAAAACTCTTCCATTAAATAACCTAAATTAAATTTTGCACCTTGGGCGGATTGAATGTTTCTTATTGTTAATTATACTTACATGTTACTCAATTATAATATTCAGGCTATGATTGGCCGCCACAACATATCTCTTGCGGCTGAGCATTCGTTGAATGAGAAGCTGCCCCCCGGTACGAGCATCACAACATTCGGTCATCAGATCTCTCTGGGTCTGCGTCACAATACCACATCTTGGTTGCATTACAATTTGGCGGCCATATTTTGGCGAATGAAGGGAGAGGCCCTGCAAGCATTAGAGTGTGAAAGAAGGGCTGTGCATTATGCCCCAAGGTAAATACCGTTTATAATGATAACACAACAATTAACAACAGGTTTAACACATTTGAACATAACGCCTGCTGGTGTATAATGCAATGATAACTGATAAAAGTGGGTATCATCATTTTTACATAAAGTAATAAACCCAAGATGATTCCCAACCATAGCAGGTTAATATACGACTTAAATGCATTAAATATATCTTCTCCTCTGGTTCGTTCCTTCAGTGGTAAAACTGTTAATAATTCTTCTGAAACAGACGTATCTTCAAAAACCAATCGAATAAAATCACATAGTTGTGCAATATCCGTGTAATCTGTAGACTCGTCAAATTGAAGAGATAGGAATTTACATTTATTGATGTTTTCCTGTAGAATTTCTTCCAAAATTAAGCTCATAACTTGTGTTCTTCTCATGACTGTATTTGTTGATTCTCATTTGAACAAGAATTTGTACAATATATTATTATGTCCGCGATCGACGCACTGGCCATCCCTGATGTATATGGTCTCAACTCATCAAGGCTTCTCCATAATAGAATACATCGACATTTGAATAAGAATCATGCACACTTGTACATCAATCAATGTCTTGGGAGCTTCTCCCGCTTAAATGGGCTTATAATATTCATTACATTATGCCCACCGGCAGTGATGTACAAACTGCGGCCCAAAATAACAAGTACATCTACTTCATGACCTAATTTTTCATTGAATATGACAAAATTCTAATTGCCTGCATACTAAGTTCTATCGTGCAAATACATAATATGTATGTAACGCAGTGTGGAGAGAGTAGCTGATATGTAACCATTAAATTTATTTTACCCACAGTGGCCTTTGACAAATTATAAAATGGATAAATTAGGCCTTTTTCATATAGGTTGTGCATCACTGCCCTATGGTATATGTCCGCACAATTCATAAGGAGATGTGGCAGGTTGTGGAAAAAAATAGAAGTACTCATTATCTACATATTTATAAAGGAAACATGTGTATATTTACTAACCTAACATAATTCATAACCATTATATATAAATCTGTAAAGTATAATATCCCATCACTAATTATATTTAATAATAATTATACCAAATATGCTTAATTGCATATTTAAAAGTATTTTCTATTGAAAAAATATGATTTCACATCATCATAATATTATAATATTTTGTATATTAACATAAGATATTATTTATCTTTCGATTCATCATAATTTGCAACATAATACGTAATCTTTTTGTATAAAGTTCTTGCAAAAGGTTAAAAGGTCAGCCAAATGGATTTAATAGCAAGAATTATATTTTGTCATATTACAGTGAATGTATTAAACGTTTAACTATTTCATATTTGCAATGCACTTATTCATTATGAGCTGAATGTAATTCGATATAATGCAGTAGGCATAATTTAAATATTGATTTTGACCATTGATTCAATTAAACATTTTTTAAAAATTATAAATTAATTAGAATTTATTAATTGCTGTGTTTCAAAAGCATTAAGTTGGAATTTATTCATAATTTAAATTAGGCCGCATAAGAATCAGGTTTAAAATGCGTATTTGCCATAGCGCTATTTTTAAAGCTGACCAATTGACCAAAATTAACACTTTGTCTTTTTACTCATAGGCAATATCGTGATGTAGCCCTGCTTAATTTGGCATCCATATTCCACCAGACGAAGAATTCTGGTGAGGCCGCAATCATATTACATGCCGCCATAGACCACGCCCCGCGCCAGCCAATCAACCATTTTGCTCTGGGCAACGTATACGCAGTTCTCGAAGACTACAATAGATCGGTGGCGTGCTTTGACAACTGCCTCAAACTGATGCCATCGCACAAGGAAGCCAGGACCAACAAGCAATCAGTCTTATGTCATGAAAAATATGTCAATGAATTGATTGAGTTACACGAGTAAGTTAAACAACTGTTCCTTTTCTTCTTTTGTGGTGTTATAGCATGGGTTGGTGAGCTTGGCGCCTCAAGCACACTCCTTTGTTCTGCTCGATCTTCTGCTCTCTTTCTTCAGTTTCATTTCCGGATCACTATGTACATATATGAATAATATGTAGTGTACCAAATTTCATAGGTTATTAAATATTCAGATACAAATAAAAAATGTCCCTCAGTATGTAGAATAGCCTTTCCAGTCACCTGGATACCTCAAGTATATCCAATACAGCGACAGCATTACTCTGTTGGACTTCTATGCATATTCACTTTCTGATATACTATGCTGAAAGGCACTCATTTTTGTTTTGATACACGGTGGAGGTTCTATTAATAGATATTTTTTTTTTTATGAGAAACGGATGTTAGCCATTAGCTGAACCTACTAGGTCCATACTCTGTATCCAAACACACATTGAAAAAAGCATATGATTTTTTTGTCATACTCAGGATTTGAACCCATTTGACCCGCTCAGCCATCATGGGTGTCAAATTAATTGTATTCTTATTAATTGATAAGTATATAATATCAGATTCATATTGATAAAGGTAATTAATTAACTTTATCAATATGAATTCAATGGAACTCCGATTTTACATCCACGTTTACCGTCTATTTACATTTACTAGTTTTTGCAGTCTCGTACATTTAATTCCCAGGCTTAATTTTTTATTTCCCATAATATTTAAAATTCAATTAAAATTATGAATCTATTTTATTTGAACACATTGAGATACTTTATTTTTGTTTTTATATAACATGAATGTAATATATTATATTGAAATGTTTCAGTGCTATCCAATCGAAGAGAACAGAGTTGCATGACTTTCAAACGCAACATGAAAAATGGTTACGGCTTGGAGAGAAAGCCATGAGGGAACAAGCACCATTAGAGGCGAGAATTTTAGGTATAACAACAGTTTGTTGTTATTAACATTTTTTCACAATATTATTTAAAAGTATACTAGGTATTACCATTAATGTAATTTTTGTCCGATGTGGAATTTGAATCTGCACACCAAGGCTTCAGAGACGGACACTCTGGTACTATGCTGTGTGATGTACAAATTCTCAATAAGTAATACACTGGTTATCTAGACTAAATAAAATTTTAACGAAAAATCATTCTTAAATAAATATCATTATTAAATTTTTACTTTGAGACTTTTAAACATTCAGAGCTCGATGTAGAACCATTCTTAGGAGCGTTATTCCCGAAGATAGGCGCCTACTTTTAGGAGGCCAATATCGGTAACTTAGATTGCGTCAACTTGCAGTACTCGTAAATAATATTATAACAGGTAGTAATTCTATGGAAAAGAGGAAGTGGCGCAGCACGATACCATTTGAAATACGATCAAGATGAGCTAAATTTGCAACTCTAGATGTTGTTTATTGCCAAGTTAATCCAGTATTAGATGGCTGTGCATTGTGCTCATAGTATTTATTTTAAAGTTGGTTTGTGTTTCAGGTTTATCTTCAGACCCGCAAAGTGTATTAACAGGAAATGGGCACACCTGTGTTCAGAAACCTTCCAGCGATCCCAACACTCCGGCGAGTTTTTCTTGCCAGTTGAACAATCCTACGTCAATGTACAATGTGGTGGAGAATCGTCACGAGAAATTCAATCCCTTCGATATAATGCTGAGTTTACAAATGCTGCTGAAAAATGTCGAAGCCGAAACCAAAAAGCTCAGTCTGCAAATAGCACGCACCGAGAAGTTTCATTTGCTAAAGAAACACAAAGACTTTGAATATTCGACGATAAACATGAAAAACATCCAAGGAGACAATCTCGGTATGTTATCAATACATCTGTGTGTCTCCTTCATTGATTTGTATTATGCAGTGGCAGGTAGCAGAAATGGCAATCTCGGACATCATTTTCAATTTCGGCATTGGTATTTTTTCAATCCCGGGATTGAACTAAAACCAGTGGAATTTTTCACAAAAATTATTGTTCACCATCTGTTACTGATGACATCATATGAATTCGTACTATTAGAAAGCTGTACTAGGTTGATAATTTAGTACCTGCCTGTATTAATGTGACCATACTTTCTTGGTAAATATATGAACTTTAATAATTTTGCATCCCACAATCGCATGAAAGGTATCTTTAAACAACACTTATTTATTTGACAGCATGTCTTTTTTCTCAAAATTCATATAATGACTAATCCCGAAGTCTCTTGATTCCTACATTTTTATCACAAGATTTCAGGATCAAGAAATTGAGCAGAATGCCGGGATTGTAATCCCTAGTACCTAGATTAGTCCTTATTCTATTGTACACACTTGTAAATAGAGATGTGAGTAACATTGTGAGTAAAATAAATAAATTTGTATTGATCTAAAATTTCTTCGGTTACAGATTTTGGTGATCTTGATGAAAATGGAGAAGAATTCAGTGAGTCAGCTGGTCCTCCTTTATCTTTTTATCCGAGTGATGATTCTCTTGAAGGTCAAAATGATGGGCCGGTTATTCCAGTGTCTAAACCCAGGTATATCCATTTATAGTGTATATTACGGATATTTAAATAATTATTCGTCATATTTATCATCTTTTAATTGAATGATAGGTGGGCAATAATTAATTATCATAATCGGCCAGGGTGCTAGCTGCTAGGTGGAGGTCTACCTGAGCTCCATACATTCCTTTATTCTTCGCTTAACACTATCATATTTCTGCCGAACATAATCAACTGAAATATATAAGAAAAAAGGAAGGAATATCTTTTGAGTAATTCAACTTTAAACATTTTGATAAATTGAAAGTTAAATTCTTATAAAATTGTAGAATGTTTAATTATGTTAAATAATATGATTAAATCATCAAACAAATGGGGGAAACATGCAGATTTTTCTCATTACAAATGTTTCAAACTGTTGAAATACTCAGTTGCATTGATTGAGGGGAATGGGTCGATTTGGCACCGCGAACTGGCCTCCGCCGATTGGCCTCCGGTAATTGGCCGCCGGTACAATCGGACGCCGGCCCAATTGGACGCCGACCCAATTCAACGCCGACCCAATTGACCTCCGGGAGGATTGGACGCCGCACAGTTCAATTAAATGCGCAAAGGAATAGACGTACGTTACGATTTGTTGGAGTAAATAAGCAAGTCAGTTTAATATGCTTCTATCTTCTCAGTAGTTGTACCTTATACATTTCGCGCTTGACACATTTTTAATATAGATTGAGAATAATTATTATGCCTTATGATGTTTATTAAAAGAAAATAATTCTTCCCTCGCTAAAACTTAAATATGTGCATAATCAATTAATTTATTGTCTATACATGGGTACTTACTTATATTTACAACAAATATTAAAAATAATGTTAGATGTTAGAATGAAAATTACATTATATTTCAGCGTTTTATCGACTTAATAATATTATAATAAAGCTTAAACATGTAAGTACATTATTATGCATAATTGCGTATTTTAAGATACTATGAAATTACAAACAAAATATTAAGTAAGTTATCTGCTAAGTATAAATGTTTCAGTAGTTTGATTGATAAATTACTTAGGTACTGGGTGCTGGACGAAATCTCGAAGGCCGAAATCCCGAATTCTGAAATCCCGAATGGCCGAAATCCCGAAAAATAAAAAAAATACAAACATCAATAATTGCGCAATTTTTGCAAGAGACACAAACCCCATTTTTTGTGGAAATATAAAAAAAAATGTAAAATACAACATCAATAATCGATCGTCTAAAAAGATCGTTGCTAGGCGATGTGCGGATTGCGGGTCGCGGGTGAAAATGACGCCTGTCAAACGAAATATTATTTCTCATATAAATCCAACATACGTCCATTTTATGTTCTGTTTATTATTCTATTAGTATCAATAATAATATATTCATTGACATGTTTGCTTTTTAAAGTAAATGGGTAAAGTTTTTAGTCATCTTTACACGATTTTAGAATTAATTGGCCCGTCGCCATCACGCAGCAAAGTGACGTGCGTCCGACTCCACGTTTTCTCAATGAATGCGAAGCAAGTACAAATTTTCGTCGCGCGTACAGTTGAACATTATTTGGCGTTTCACTGATGCGTCACCTTAAGTTTGCTGGTGCAAAATCGTGAAAAGCATTTTGTATCTAAATAAATAATATTAAATACATACCTACCAGGAAGGACTGCTTCTCTGGAAGGCCCTAGTTAACTCCATTGTTAGGGACTCATTTTAATGAAAAAGTGACATATCACTTTTTTTTTTCATATAAAGCGTCATTGATTTAATTGTAGCTTTAAGAGTTGTTTAGAGCCTCTTAATTAATACGGTGAGTCCAGCCCAGGGAACTCAGAAATAATGGGAACTGAAATATCTAACGGGTAAGGCGATAGCAGGTAACCGACTCGAGTAAGGAAGAATCCGGGTTAAACTGACACACGTGTCAAGAATACATTATACGTCGAATACTGAAAACTGCTCTTGTTTATGCATTTACGCTCATTTAATGTTGGTGTATTACACACACTATTGCACGTGCATAATGCGTGCTTCATTTTCGTAGGACACTCATATTCAAAACCCTGCATCAAGATGCGGCGTATTGAATATAGCCTATCGGTATTCTATTTATTATCTGTTCTGTGGTCCAGCCCCATTGCCATTTTGTCAATGCATTACATCGCATACTCATGTCTGATTCCTACTAACTTCTTTATGGTCCAAGTAAAAATGTTGCTTTATTTGGTGTTTGTAGATATCCCCCAACCATGAAGGTCACTCGTATCAAAGAGGACTTTGACAGAAATAGTGATTGGCCTTCTCGGAAGGACTGTGACGACTGGGCGCCATATTTAGCCAAGCGGATTGACAAGGAAGGGGAGCCACTAGAAACATTATCAGTATATTTACCTCTTGAAAACAAAGGATACAAGTATGTTACATAATATTCAAAATATGTTTTGTTATTTAGTCACACGAATACAGTGGAACCTCGATTTTACGTGTCTAGAATTTGATGTTGTCCTGCTATTTGCGTGTAGTTTTTGCAACCATATTTCATTTTATTGCATTTTTGTACATTGAATTCACATACAGCAAAACCTCGTTAATACGAATTTCACGGGACCGAAAATCGGAAAAAAATTCTAATTACGAAATATGAAATGTATGGGAGAAAAATATAAAAATTTTGAATTCTTTTTTTTTTTTTTTTTGATTTTCAATAATTTTATTTATGATCATAATGTGCCTACAAAATTTCCGATTCCGTGTGTGTTATTGGGTCATAAAATGTCAGGATTATTTATATTACCTTCTTAAAATAAGTCATTTATGATTTTTAAGAAAAATCTATCACAATTTTTAATAACTGGCTCATGAAATAGTGTACTTTATTACAATTTATTGAATATTTTTGTATGCCAGGACAATGAATTCATTTCGAATTATGAAATTTGAATTAAAGGTGTGGTTTTATACGAAAATAATGTTCAAGGGACTTTTTTTGCGAAAATTTTGTATCACGGTGAATTTCAAATTATCCGTGTTCTTATTAACGAGGTTTTACTGTACTAAAAAATGAGAAATAATTTTTCTTAATTGCCAATAATGTGGTTTCAAATTTTGTCACTGCTGGTTATGGTGTTGACGGCCATATGTGCCAGTTGTGACTACCGTGATATTAGTTGTATAATAGCGATATAAGACCTTATCGGTTACACATGCTTCATACCAATGGGCAGCCCAATGGACATAGATTGCCTTATGCAAAACATCAATGCAATCGTTCATAATTATTCACACTGTATTTTATTCTTCTAGTGTCAAAGCCATACTGTCGGATTTCATTGGAGTGCCGCTAAATGAAGAACACCCACTTCCATGGTATCCGCCATTATGTTGTGTTGCTTCACAGTTACCGATCCTAAGTTCAACATATCTACCATCATCAATGCTGAGCAAGTGAGTTTCCCTGATACTTATAAATATTTGATTCGTCACAAATATAGACATAAATCATAATAATAGTTACATCCTTTCCTATTAACTACAATTTATTAAAAATATGTGAAAAGTCACAAGAACAGAAAAATAATCCTGTCTAAAACATAATTTGTATAGGTCTACCAAGTAAAATATATAATCATGTACCTTTTTTTATTTGCAGATCCAAGCCGTTACCCAATTTACCAACCGATAACATGTTGCGGAATGCTTTAATTTCGTATGTCACGAATTATCAGGCAGACAGTATTAAAAATGTGCAAGAAGCAGAAATCGGCCAGAGGATTCTTACTGCAATTAAAAATGTATTTTACTCATTTTCTCCATATTTATAGTAAAGCAATATTTTACCTTAGGTGTGATGAGAGGTTGCATGGTCTGTCTTGCCAGTTACTTTAAAAAGTCATTTCAGTATCCGTCGCAAACATCTGTTCTCGGGAGATAGAGAAAAATAATAAAATTGAATTGAGATTCACGGCATTCATCTGATATAAATTGACAATCTTGAACCATGCTCCTCACCACCTCATGCTATGAAAGTCAACATTGAATCAATAAATTTATCGGTACATCTGTATGTATTATTTTTAATGACATTCTTCTGTTTTAGAGAACCGCCAGCAGGTGGCTGCTGTACACATTAGCGTCCCTCTATTGGAGAGTCCGAGGCAATTCACAAAACAGTTTAGACTGCATTATATGTGCCCTGGCGAACACTCCCAGCCATTTGAAAGATGTTCCTCTTGTATCACTAGGATCCGTTCTTCACCAGCTCGGATACGAGGATGAGTCCCTGAAGGCCACTGCTGAAGCCTTGGAGATAAATAAAATCGAGGTAATTAATTATAATCTATTTATTTATATTGTCACCTGGCGACGTAATGAGTAATTTCCCGAGGGTGCCTGCCACTGGATGTTCAATAATGTGATAATGATAATTGGGGAATATTAATTAATTCAATGCGATGATACACCAACAAAATGATAGATTTGTATGCTTCGGTAGCTGATAATTTGAGATGATAACTATCCACAGCATACTGCTCTTCCCTTATTGCAGAAATTTCACATAATAGTCGAAATCACACAACACAATATTTTTTTAATGTGGACTGCATGAGTTTTGGTAAAGTTCAATAAAGGACACAATTGTCATATCCTTGGCTGAGTGTTCAGTGAATCCTGATTCCATTTACAATGACTTAACTTTGTGAAGGTAGGCTTTCGGTGGTGGCTACAATAAAAACCAAATATTGCTCAAAACTTAACGTGGAATGGGAAATAAAGGTAGCTGTGTTCAGTTTGCTTCCAAAATTTGAGAAACTACACATGTGTTAATGCCATCCCACTAATTTGTAAAATGGTTTAGAACAGTGTATCTTAACCTTGTTGGAGGTACTGACCCCCACCAGTTTCATATGCGCATTCACCGAACCCTTCTTAATTGGAAAAATAAAATATGATTTTTTTCAAATTCAAAACATAGGTATATATTTTACTGGTGCACAAAATGAACCGTGCACCTACATCACTGTGTTCAAAGAACAAAACCATTAAAACATGATTTTCACACAAAACATAATAATGAATATTTACAGCAAATCAGTGTGATTTCTGCTGTTGCCTTTCAGAGACCAGTTCAGAAATGCGTGGCTTCACCTTGGCAAGTGCCACTCTCATGTCATTTTCGCAACAAAGTCTGCTCCTTTTCTTCGTTTTTATATCCAGCATCCTCGAAAAAGATTGCTCGCAAAGATATGTTGTAACAAACGGTATGAAAATCTTCAGAGCTTTCTTAGCAATAAGTACCCTGTTTACCAATAATAAGTACCATTTGTTGACACCAAAACGTTGAGAGCGTTATTGTTCTGAAGAGTTACTGTTGAACCTGGCTCTGCTGAATTTAAATGATTTCATCGAGGTATTCAGCACAGATAGGCCAAGCGATGTTGTGTGATCACCTGCAGCCAATGATGGCCAAGCGGGACGTGTCATCACGAATCATATGAGTCAGGTGTGTGTCTTGACCTCCGCCGAACCCCTGAGACTGACTCACCGAACCCAGGTTAAGAACCACTGGTTTAGAATGATTGCTGTAAAATGATGGAGTTTGAAAACATGGATTCAAGCATGTTTTTTGCAATCTGATTAGTGGGTATAGTGGAAATAAGGTTCCCAGCAATTACTTATTGCACCTAAGTTTCCGCTGGAGCGTTTCCTCCTTTTTTCTGTGAAAAATATAATTTTATTTGACAATTATTATTAGTGAATGTATGAAATTTTTGTTTTTAGCCTGCCACAAATTTTCTAATGTCGATGCTTTACGTAAGGAAGAAAAACATAATCGGTCAAATGTATCACATGAAGCAGGCGGTCAGGGTGGACTTTGGCTTCATGGAGAATTGGGCTATTACCCTTCTGAAGGCTTGGCACTGTCATGCTAAATTCGTTAATGGCTATAAAGAGAAAACTGGTTGGTATTGGTAGACTTTTTATTAATACGTCATACTTGCCTCAACAATCGGTGTCAATCAACGAGTCTTAAGATGTAACATCACCTCACACAAACGTTTTCGTGTTATGTACTCGTGATTTTATTGACATTCACAAAACACAATAAGCAACTTAACCGATTCACTGCGAAGCATTTAATTACCACATTTAGGTAACATGCTAATTATATCTAATGGCCCCTAATCAGGACACAACAGCTGTGGCGTTCGCGCTGTATGGATTAATGTACTAACACACACAGAATCGACACACCACAAGCTGGATTCACCGTAATGCATAATTATGCTACAATAATGTCATGATTATAATAGTAATATTGATGGAAGCTCAAATTATATTGCAGGTTATATCGCACCGTGAGTGTCAAACCAAGGCATCTGCAAATTTTTAAATTTCGAGTTTAAATGCAAAACAACTGCAAAAGTCGTGAACTTGATAATGTAAAAGTGAAGTAACTGAAAGAACATGCAATATAATGTAGATATAAACCAAATATTATGTTTTTTTTTTTTTTTAGAAACTATTTGTCCGAACAAAACGAAGACTTCATACCCTAATAATATATCCAAAATATGTCTTTTGCAGATGCCTTGGTTTTACACTCACGGTGCGATATATTTATCGATTCACACTGTCTCGTTATTTACGATGTGAATAATAAATTTCATTCATAATTTGCAGAAGAAATAGTGAGAAACGAAATGCCAGAGATGTGTTCTGACATGGGGTTGGGGGAGAAAGGTTTCGGGGCATCTGACTCGGGACTGAGCCAGGGGTTGGACGGAGGCGGCGGGGGTGTGGTGGGACGTGGGATGATCTGCACGGCTGGCGGACAATCTTGTCAACCTGCAAACATTCATTGCTACAAAGCTGACACTCATTCAGGTACCGACATGCTTTTATGCAGTTGTTTTATTGTAACGATGAGTTACATCTTTCTGTCACTAACAATTATTTTCTGTTTCCTAGATCTCGGGGAGGAATATCTGCCATTTGATTTGATCGGCGATAGAATCACAAGTGAAGGTCTTTCCGAAGAAATTCTGTTCCAAAGCTTTCTGTCCAAAGTCGGTAAGAAAGATTTCGATGTATTTATGAGTAAGTACACGCAATGTTGATAATAATCACACATTAATAATTAATTATTAATCCAATTACTTGCAACACTGTATTATTTCAAATTGTGAGTACCAAGTGAAATTGTGGACAGTGTGTGTGCGTATATATTTTTCATTCCTCATTGGCCATCTTCAAAAAATGCCACTCTTCAAAATATTTTTTGTGATTCACTCATGACCGATAGATTTTACCAAAACATTTATTGCAATAAAACAGGAAAAATTGGATTGTGACATCACAACAAAATATTTGATTAATTCTGATCCCATATATGAATCAATTTTTGTAAAGTTATTACCACGATTTAAATCACAAAGAGGGTAGCCAAATGTCGACTAAATTTGAAAAAAATCTAAAATTACATGGGTATTTTGAACCACCTGCAAGACGGACACTTGAGTCGGTAACTTAATTGGTTAAAGCACTCATCTGGCAAGTGATAGATGAGTGTTTGAATACCATTCAGTCTAAGATTTTGTCTACAATTTTTCTAATAGATATGTAGGTATTTTCAACACAATAAAATTTCCTTCATGTTGTTTTCTCTGAACCAAAAAGAGAATATTTTGTGTTTTTATAACATTTATTATGATGAAACTAGATGCATTTGGAGATCAGAAACTGTACAGTCTCCCACAGTTTGGTGTTATTTTTCATAGATTTGCAGCATAATTTGTTATTGGATGATACCTAATTTGTACAATTTTAGAAGAAAACGCGATAAGTCAATCAGACATTGAAGCGTTGTACTCGAAAAGAGACGCCAAGACTCTGCTGGGAAATCCAAACGTCGGAAGGAGGACCGCCCCGGTAAGCAGAACCAAAGGTAAAATAGTTCATCCAAGTCCCAAGGGGACAAAGGCGAGCGATGAAAATAGTCATTCTGATAAGCGATTCAAAAGAGAGCTGTCGGAGAAGGAAGCCAAAGAAGCCAATAAACATTTCCTCGTGCACCTCGCACCGACCGATGCAGATATAGGTGATGGCGACAGTGAACTGGGGAACCTCATAAGTAAGTATAACATTACTGCTTAGTACATTTTCTAAATAATTATACATTTTCTAATTGAATTTAAAATCTTCGATAGAAAATAGTGACAAGTGTAAATATACCTATTGAGGCTGTTGGTCAACCATATTTAGGATTGCAAATAGAATATTTTCTTTCCGTAAACAATAAATTAGAAAAATTGTATTGATTTGATTGTCGTGATTAAAATTAATAAGAAACCTTATTTCAAACTAGTCATAAAATATAAAAAATGGCAGCTGATAAATATAAACGATTTTGAAATCAATCTTCGATTTGATTTTGTTTAATTAACAAACGCAGCTGGATTTGATATTTTATGAATATACATATGATCGAAAAGTACTTCACAGGACATACAGAATCAGAATCAAGAAAAACATGGAATGGATCAAACTGACTTTGAAACTAATGGCCGCTATTGTCTGTGTTGCATACTATCTCTGCCTTGTATAGGTAAATCATTCTACAGTGGCACCATAGGCGATTCGCGCGTGTATTGAATTGCTTGCGACAATGCCTGTTTCAATGCTAGCAAACGATACCACTACAACTGCAAGCCGCAGTTGCCGTACCTATGGTGCCACTGTAAAACGATTTACCTATAGGAAGAGTTCAACATATAATACATCTTCTATATATTGGCCAACATGGTCAGAACCCTTTATGTAGTGTGAAAGCACATTGGTGAAGTGCAGGAGTATAGAAATGTATGTACCTACAACCTTGGATAAATTTTCAATAAGTGAGAGTGGTAGATAGATATTTAAAATACATTAAATTGATTTTTAGTTCCACAGATGACTAATGAAAAATAGATGATGACAATTATTATTACCATCATCTATTTTTCAAACCATCTATGGGCATTTTCGCCAAAGTTTGTACATTGCGTTTTTGGCATGTCCCATGACTTCGATTGATTTTTTCATAGTTATTATATTATAGAATATTGGAAAGTTATGTCTTTTTAACATGAAAATTTATTAATTTACTTTATTCGATCAGTTAAATACAACTGTCTGACCAGTATATATTTTTAATTGATTATTTAGATCGAAAGGTAGTGTGTTTTTACCATGTCCCACCCCTAAATTCAAATAAACAAAGTCTGATTTCGTCATTAATTTTGAGTGTGTAAAATTAAATTCGAAGTGTCTTCAACAGCTTACATTATATATTTTTGGAACATATACAGGTTTTTCCGTAAATTTGGACCAATATTGAAAAAAATCACGTTTAAAGTGTGTCCCAGGATATTTGAAAAAGCGGAATTCCACATTCCGTTACCACGATTTTAGCATGAAGGCGAAAAAATTCCACTATAAATATGTATTTTTTTAATGTAGCAACACTTTTGTATAACACTGATCGCCATTTACATTTTAAATTGTTGGTGTGTGTCGGTATCGCTATCGGAACAGGTTGCTTTCTGGGTTGGTCATTTAAGGAGTTCCACTACTGTTACCACGATTTGTAAGGTAAGAAATCACATATTTCCATTTCACATACTATATATATGGAGCTTATCTTTCATACTACAGATGTAATAAAACATATCGCAGGTTTAACAATAAAACTAAGCTAAATTTTGGCTTCAACCACTTCTGAAACACAATCCGTTACTTCCGTTCCGAAACTATATTGGTGGTAACGTATATGTGGAATGTAAAAGTAACGAAATGGAATGCATAAAGTTGGGTTTACATTGTGTGTTTAGTTCTTCATAGATTATAAAAAGTTTTATTTTGTCTGTTCGTATGAAAAACAAAAATATTTTCATTAAAAAATATAGAAAATAAGCTGGCTATATAATAAAGATTAAAAAAGTATGTGATATGTCTGAATACGCAAAACTAGCGCAGATAAAAGTATGGACAGATAAAAAAACAACAGAAGGAAAAGAAAATACACCAGACTGAAATAATTGCGAGACAGGCACTGACTCTATCATACTCTTTCTGTTATACGCCACCAAAATTTTAAAACTTCTCCATACATTTTAGGCATAGAAATTTATAAAAATGTATGAAAAAGTATTTTTTTGTCACGTTTAACAGAAATGTGTACCCTATTAGATTTAATACCTGGAACTGTAGGTATTCGCGAAATGTCAGAAAAGTACGTCTTGATTACAATCAACCTGTATAGCTACATTTTATGTTGATGAATACAAGTAAATTTCAAGACAACATACAGTCGAACTTGGTTATTACGAGGAAGATGGGACCGACTGAATTTGCTTGTTATAAGCGTTACTCGTTATATCAGAGAATAGGTATTTTTAAATGAGCATGTCACATTACACAAAAAGACGAAAATAAAAAATTTGGAAACCATCGTAAAAATCCCCGAAACGAGCATGGCATTCATAAACTACAAAAGAAGATGTTTATTGTAATGAACGCTGGTAGGTACCTACGGACTTCACAAACCTTGGAGTTTTCAACCATATGCGTGGATACTTTTTTATTATTGTCGGCGAAACACCAATAAGGTAGGTACTTAGACACTTTACTAGTGTCATAAACGTAATCCGACCCCGGCGGCATCCTGTCCAATCGGATTTTATTGCTTAGGGTCGAAATGTTTTAAAACGATCGACACATTAACAGTATTTTAGCTCGGTATATCCGATAAGTTGCTCGTAATAACAGTGAATAAATTAAATGTATGGCGAAATTCATAAACCAAATGTCAACAAATGTTTCCTTATTACATCCGAGATCTCGCTATGTCCGAGATCGTAATAACTGAGTTCGACTGTAATTATTTTCGTAAAAGTTATATACTCCGTGCCGCGCTAGGAACTCGCGTCCGAATCCCTTGCTGATTTAATTTTTTTCATATATTGTTAATTTGCTTTAAAATATTTTTTATCTGAGTTACAAATAATATAAATGCCAAATAAAAGTTATGGTAATGTGTAGTGTGTCAAAATTATTACCTAACTTATTTTACTAGTATTGTGAAGTGTGTCAAAATTATTACCTACCTTATTTTACTAGTATTGTGAAATTTATTATAAAATATGTCTATTTTAGTGATTAAGTTTGGTTTGTTTTGTTATTGTGACGCACGTTGAATAATATCTAACTATCAAAAAATTCAAATAAATTTTATAAAACAAAAAATTGTTTTTATGGTTACATGTAACTTTAGCTTTACAAATTACACTCCGTTACCATTTCGTTACATTCCGAAAATGTCCCAAAAAAAGTTGAACGTTAACTATTTTTCATTTGATTATTAAATAACGAAACTTATGTATTTTTCCAATAAAATGTAGTAAAAGTGATTACTGTCTTTAAAAAAATAGCAGAACGAACATTGATTGGTTTTTTCAAAAACTAAAGGAAAAATGCTCTGCCATTATAGACATACGGTAACGGAGAGGAACGAAATGTGCCCACGAATTAAAATTCAATAATATGTTTTGACTATTTGTAGTTTTATTTTTAAGTGTATGGTTTTTTTAATCTAATAAAGCTTTTTTAAGTGATTAAAAGTGTATCATTCATGTTTTATAAGCTTAGTTTCATGGTCACGGAAAGGAAACTTATTATGCCCAATTTGATAAGAAAAATGATATAAATATTGTATTAATCAATATTTTGCTGAAAAATTGCTGTCACTAATTCGGCAACAGAACAAGGAATCTGCTAGCTATATAAAAATGATTAATTTGAGTGAAAAAATAATATCACCCAAATTTCAAACATGTACAAACTTTGGCGAAAATGCCCCTATATCCAAATTATGAAACATTTCACACACAATTCACATAAGAATCATCCGTATTCATGAAGCTTTTTTTATTTGTACTATTGTTATAGTACGGTTGGCGACACTGCCAACCAAAGACTGCTCATAATAATTGAATGATAATGTGTATATTATTTTGTCATTGATAAAATGTACTTATTCTTTTTTACGTTTTATTCTGTTTGTATTTAAATGTAAAATTTTATCACCATTGTCCTTGACTGATGATTTGTTTGTTTAGTTTCAGCAAATCAAGCAGACATAACGACGGCAGAAACGCTGCACGTGTACGACAAAGCGATAAGTTACCACCTGTCCAGCGAGACTTGCGGACAGCAATCTAGGCCCGACTGGATTAAATCGCCCAGTCTTTGGGATGCATTTGCTCAGCGAGATTTTTTGTAAGACTTATATTTTTGTTCTCCGCTCATTTGTGCTACTGTCCATACTTTGCGGTAGGTATTGATAAGGGGTCATCCAACTTGTATTGCATATGTGCAATTCTTTTTAATTCAATGAAAATTTGACATCCAAAAATAATATGAGGCAATTTACCATTTTCACTCAATGTAGAATATATGGGTTTTTACATAGTGATGGATATCAAAACAGACCATTTGCTCAACCTATTGGTTCCTTGATTTGAATCTAACACACATTAAAAAAATAACATGTAAATTTATCAGACACAGGGTTCAAGCCCAAAGCTTTAGAGGCATATTCTTTGGTACTATGTACAGTTAAACCCTGTTAATTTGAAGTCGACGATACCGAAAATAATTTTGAATTACGACATACAATATGAATGGCAAAAAAACAGTACTTGCTTAAAACTTGGAAACTACTTGAAAAAAATTAATTTTTGTTCTAATTTTGTTACGTTGTTTCCGTTTTCGATAAAATTTCTTTCTGGTTAATATCAATGGTGACTATTATGATTCATTCATTGAAATTAATGGAAATCTTATAAATAGATTTTATGAATTTTAGCAAATATTTTGATTTACAGTGAATTTTGAATTAACTGTGTTCGTATTAATAGGGTTTTACTGTACTCCACTATAATACGCTGTATGAATGACAACTGCTCGTAAATGCTTCACATTAAATAATAAACATTTAAACAAACAAAAATAGAACTCGATGTTCGTTTGAGTTTTGAATTAGGTGACACGATACTGATTGCATTCCTGGATCACACGACATAGCCAAACAAAAACGTTATAAATGAAAACTGCCATAGTGACATTACAAAATATGTGAAGTGTGCAGATACCATTTCTTCCAGTGTGTAAAAAGGTGGGGCTAATTAATTGTTTATGGTCACCACTGCCAACAATGCTTCCATTGTGTCGGTTTGTCTTGCTAGACCCCTCTCCCGCTCTTTCTCGTAACCAGAACCATTGAACCTTATATAGGTACAATACATAAATATAAATTTGAATATTTGTGAATTTGTTTCCAGTCCATCGAGCGAACTGCTGTCGGTGATAAAGTATCCAGTGCGGGACGCTCAGCTGAAGCCGTCGTGCGCCACGCCCGCCGGAGACCTGCTGGAGAAGTCCGTGGTGAAAGGAAAGGGGGGCATCCCACCGTTGCCACACCAGTCGTCACCAGTGCTGCTGCCCATCCTGCGCCGTCTCACCGGGGACCACGACTCCCCCCTCAACGTGCTCGCTGCCAAGATTGCCGAGGCCATTCGACATGTGCGACAATACTTTTAACACTTCATTTAGGATTTTTTCTTATAGAGGGATTGCTATGACTAACTTATTCTTCAATTTTCCCAATCAATTCGAAATGATAAATATATAGTAATGTAACACTGAGTGCCTTCCAGCTTTGTTGCAAGCGTTCTTGTAACATACGATTTTATTTTGTGAAAGCCAAGTTAAATAGATAGACAAAATTGACATGTTACAGTCGTACCAAATTTGTAAGTGCGACCCGTTTAAAGTGACCGCCGCACAGAGTGTCACCACAACATAGTTCCTTTAAAACGAAAGTCATTCGCTTTTGTAACAAAGTTAGAAGGCGCTCAGTGTTTTTGTTACTGAAGGTTGTAGTCCAAATAGTTGTCGTATTAAAATTCTGTCAAAATACACAGAATTTATACTATTCATAAAACGTCTGTCACTTTTGGCTATAGTTTAAGCGGCTGTTACACCGTTCTGTTAGATCACGCAGAACACAAAAACAATAATGGTAGTAACAGTTTTTTCGTACCAGAGGTTGAGAAATATATTTCTAGCGATTGAAACACTACATCGGAATATTTCTAATTTATGGATCCAATATTTTCGCCTATATCTTATTTTTCTAAATCGCCAATAAAAATCACAATGATTTTCTGGTTTGAATGTTTTGACAGTTAGTATTTTTTTGTTTCGACTATGGATTGATTTTGTCTTATAGAATACATCAAGAGCAAAGTATCAGAGAGCAGGGAACCAAACTACAGAACACAGAGAAACCCGTAATTATGTGGGAACTGAAATTTGAACTGTAAATTTAATTTCAGAATACAACATCGTGGATCCTCCATGTGTTAGCCGGTATATATTGGAGGATCGAAGGCAATTCTGACATGCTGGTGGCTTGCTTGCGCCAGTCCTTGCATCTGGCTCCTGAAAAGCACAAAGATGTTCCACTGCTTGGACTATCTGGTGTCTTTCATTGGTAAGTGATAATTATATTTTTGAATCAGACAGTGTTATGTATCTACACGTTATACCATTATGTCGTGTAATAATATCCAAGTAAATATTTTATGAGCATTTTACAATATTTTCTATCGTTAACATCGTTCGTATATGTAAATGTGATATGATTTGTCAATAATCAAAAACCGTTCTTGAGTTTTTTTGTGAGAAATAAATTATGAAGAGTGTCTTGTGTAGAATTTGAAGCACCGCAAACTGAAACAGTATAAATGATTCTTTTCAATTTCTTTATAAAATCAAATCAATATGTCAAACAAAATCCTTTGATAATAGCAAATAAAAGGGCATCATTTCATTTTTTTCATTGTGTCTTATCTAGTCTTAGTAAGGGCTGCCACTAATATTTTTGGTTAATAATTAAAACTGCACTGTAAACAGAAATGTGAAAAATAATCGATCAGTCGAGCAATGTCATGTTAAATATTATCTGTGGATACTTTAACCATGATTATTTTCATGCGTTACCTACAGCATTTTATTAACCGATATCCAATGTATTTGAACATTATAAAACACTTGTAGAAACATTGAAACATGCTGTGAATATCAAAAAAATTTTGGAATGATTTTTTGATTCTCGAAGATTCATATCTGGGGTATTCTTACGATTGATTGGCTTAATATTTACATATATTGAATATATTATAATTATTTATGTACATATTTGTTTTACAGGCTTGGTATGACTGGTGATGCATTGAAGCTGACAAATATAGCCTATAAGAAGCGCCCAGATTTTCCAGTAAATCTGTATCACCTGGGATTGTTACACGCTGATTTGGTAAGGTCTATTCATACTACATACTCTCAATTAACTTATTGATTTTTCTTTACGAACTTACATTCCAATAATGTTTGGGACTGTGAAATGAAAAAGTTTAACCCAATTTCCTATGTCGCTTTTTATCTTCCGCTGTATGATTTGCCCTGCATTTCATGGCTTATGCACATTACGAATGCAGCTCTACCAAACTGTTCCGAGTGGCAGATGATATAGCAAAGATCGCCCTATTGATGGCTGACCTCCGATACGAAATGGCACTAGTAGAAGAAAAAGTATGATCAACTAACTGAAGCAGTGGAAATATGTAATTTTGCAATTAAACACATTCTTTTGAATACTACCGTCGTTAATTATTATTCTTTATTTCCATAATTTATTAACCAGTAAATCTGCATTATAAAAGTTGTAATTGTAGTACTCACTGTTTCGGTGAGATTCCATGACCTTGTGCTGTACAAGAAAACAGAGGAGCAATAGCATTTAGCCAACCGTATTGTTAGGTTATCCTATGTTTAAATAACGGTTATGCGGAATTGTGTTTGATTCGGTGAATACATTTCTTGCCTGATTAATCTGGTATCTTATTCCCATCATTTGGTGCAAATTTTCATTTATTCATTGATAATATACTAAGTTTCTAATATATTGTCAGGGTGAATATGAACAGTCCATCCACATGTTCAGAAAAGCGATCGCGTTGGACAATAGTTTTGTGGCTGCGCAGAGCTGCCTCCAAGACATCCTCTGTCTGCTTCTCTTCGGCAATAGCGAGTTCATCAACGAGAACGTCTTAGTCCAAGAAGTATATCATTAAAGTACCGCTCATGTTTTGACCGTGCATTTAATATTGTACATATTATTTTTTTGTGTATTTATAAAAGCAGTGGTCGGAAGACTTAGATTTTCAAAGAAAACTAAAATGAAACTTTCGAAATAGAATCAATTGTGTGATACATTTTGGTCCAATCTCTACAATATTTTGTAAGATAGTTTTTTAAGAGTCGTCGATTTTGTAAACCTGATTTTTGTTTTTTTTTTCTTGCGTTTATTTTTCGTGATGCGCATACAATTCACCCGTATCCGTTTATGCATTTTTTTTGTAGAGATGCAAAATTTGACGCCATTATACCAATTGGCGTATTGAATACCTTTGTGAATATTGTGATATTGTTTCACCAATAATGCAATTATGTGTTAATAATTTGCATATTTATTTGATAATAATCGCTCAAGTGTTCTCGTGCGTTGGCACTTTAATATTATTATATTATTATTAATTTAGTTAGGATTCGACTGGCCTTGTTGATAATTTTAATTATATTATATATTTATTACGCCTGATCTTGATGGTTGTCAAGTTTTAATGTTATTGCTGACCTTCATTTCTGCGATATTTGTTTTTAAATTTATGACTTGCATTGTTGGTTTCAGACAAATTTGTCTCTATTATTAGAAGTCATCTTATTTTATCGATGTTATAATATGCCAAAATATTGCATTTAAATTTAAATTTTCATCATCGGAAATCTTCCATGTCCAGATTGTCAAACCTCCGTAGTACATATACATATCTATGTAATTCATCAGAAATATTGCAAAACTTTTATGTAATATTCTAAAATTAATATTTTTAATACTCGACGGGGCATTCACTTACCGATCAAATAGAATATAGAACTAATTTTGGTCAGAAAATGGACATGGAAGATTTGAAAGATAATATTATATTGTAATATCTTGTAAGTTGTATTTCAATAATGCAACATAGTATACATTATCGTAAACATTTAGTTTCTTATTGACAAGCTCACAAACTTGATAGTGAGAACTTATGTACTATCTCACTGTACGACCACTTTGAGATTAGGTCCATTTCCATCTCCCAAAATGTCATTGGTTTATTTTAAATTTAATTATTTTTGTACTCTAAATAATATATAATGGCTTTCTTTTCCCCCCTGTGCCATAAATATAGGAAAGCCATTATTGTAGTACATATTATTTAATTTTCTTCATCATAATTAGATCACAGATTTTTAGCTTGTATGTGAGTTTTTTTTAAATACATACAAAATTACATTGTTTTAATCATTTAATACAGTATTCATTCTTTTGTCAAGCTGAATTACTATGTATTTATTTCTATTGACAAAACAATCTCTCATTTCATGCTCTTTTCGTAAACGTAAACATTGGATCAAGTGTCAAACTAGAATCTTTGACTAAAGTGACTTTGGTTTCCCGAGTACCTACTGTCTCGTTCAAATTTAGCGTACCTTATATAGTACAGTCAATGAATATATCGCACCGTGAGTGTAAAACCAAGGCATCTGCAAATTTTTTAATTTCGAGATTAAATGCAAAACAACTGCAAAAGTCGTGAACTTGATAATGTAAAAGTGAAGTAACTGAAAGAACATGCAATATGATGTAGATATAAACCAAAACCAATAGTTTTTTTTTAGAAACTCTATTTCTCCTAACAAAACGAAGACTTCAAACCCTAATATATCTAAAATATGTCTTTTGCAGATGCCTTGGTTTTACACTCACGGTGTGATATTGTAGAGTGCATGAAATATGTGAGAATTTTGACCTCAGGACTTTGTTAGGAGTAGTTAGTAGGTAAACATACTAAAAGTCCCCGCCCCTGGGAGGTGAGCTTAATGTGGGAGGGGGTCGAAAGGTCCTATTTTTTTGGTTTTTCGTTTTTTTCGAAGAGGGTGCATGTAGAAAAGAAATGTTTCAAATAAAAATGAGAGTTAATTAAATTTCCTATAAAATTTTCTCCATCTCCTCTCCTGCCCACTACCCGTTTGCTCGTTGGCTGCCAATTATCGTTGAAAATTATTGATTTTGAATAATGTATATCTCGGAAACCGTTGGGAATTCGACAATATGTATAGAGACAATTTTATAGGAAATTTAATTAGCTTTCATTTTCATTTTAAACATTTTTTTTCTACATGCACCGTTTCCGAGATATAAGTGAAAAACCACAAAATGGGACCTTCGACCCCCTCCCCGCCTTTAGCTCACCTCCCAGGGGCGGGGACATTTAGTATGTTTACTAACTAACTACTTCTAACAAGTCCTGAAATCAAAAATTCTCGCATATTCCATGCACTCTACACCCATCTTTCGAGCACCCCATTGACTGGACTAATAATCATTTAATTTTTTACTAGACGAAGAAAAAAACAGTATGTTATTGTTTACAGATTTAAACAAAGCTTTTTTGTAACTTCATTTTGAGGTATATATGCTTAAAAAAATAGACAGATTTTTTGTTACTATTACTGATGAATGTAATAACCTGCGGGTCTATCTATACAAAAGGTGACTATCGACCGCTAACGTGCTAACGTGATAATGTGTTAGTATTTGTTACATACATTTTATATTGAAATATTATAATTGTAATTGTATTGTAATCAGTTAATCAGTCGAAACTGTCTCTCTCTCGCTGTCTCTCTATCGCTCATGCTCTAAATTTTAGCACAGGCAGGGGGCATGCCGTTAAAATATATCATTTATTGCAACAATTAATACTGGCTAATTATAATTGTTACAATACGTGATAATAATTTGATACAAACATACCCTAGTTAACGGTTTTAGCGGACGAAAGCAGCAGCAGCCTTTTGTATAGAATAGACCCGCTGATGTGTAAAAAAAATACTCACAAATTACTACAGTTAGGTACTTACTTTATTTATATAAGTTTTTCATTACTTCTGCATTTTTTTTTAATATTTTTTCTCTTGGTTTGATTTTTTCTTTGTATTTTCTCAATCTCAACATGATTGTGATAGTCTAACAAAATGATAATTCAACAAAAATCCTCTCATTCTGGCGGAGATAGCGGAGATATGGAGGATCAGGATTATTCTTTTATTATTTTTATTGGACTTAATTTTTTCTATGCGAACATGAGGCTTATTTATTTTTAGTTAATTTTTAAGTATTTTATTTATTGATAATGTTTTCCTTTTTTATTAGACAAAGCGTTGTCTGTTTTTTTATTGTTTGTAAAATGTAATCTTTGAGAATTTTATACAGAATTTCATGATAATTTGTTTGACTTTACAAAACATACTTGAGTTTGTATATTACTTCCCTTGATTATTATCATTAGTTATTCTAATTATTTATGTAAGTACGATATTATTACCAATAAAAGACATCTTAAACGTACCGCAAGAAAATGTTTTTATTTTACCCAAACCATATTAACACATTCGCAGGCATGACGTCTATATATGTCGTATTTTGTGAAATGTGATATAACAGGACATCCATTGATGTCCTCTACTGTGGAACGGAATACGACACGACGTTTATAGAAGTCGTATTTTAGATTAAAACAGTATGTTCCCTGCTACTTGTGTCACGGTGCAAACATATAAAAAAAATTTTAAAAATAAAAATTTTAATGTGTCAGTGCGAATGTGTTAAGTATTAAAATACTAAATACACATTCTATAGACAGTTTATTCCTGACTACACACCTTTCTACTGCCAGTCTTCACGTCACTGTGACTATTAGCGCCTGTACATGTCCTGTGTACAATCCTAAGGCATAAAGCCCACCAAAAGAGTCGGATCGGGGCGATCACTGCGAAGTAGGCCCGTGAAGCGTAAATACAACCGAAATGACACTCCTCCCACCCGCACATTACCCTTCACCTATGTAATAAGAGGCACGAGAAGCACAAAATAATTATTATTTTCAGCGCCTCTCGTAACAAAGCAATAAAACTATTATTTTATTTCTCGGCGGCTTGTAATTCATATTCATGATGACATAATTCTACTAGCAATATATCGCATACCCAGCAACTAAACAATAACTTCTTTGTTATTAAAATAATGGAGGCGCCCGTCTATCGACAACGCGTCCAGAAGCGGATAAAATAAAACAGCGCGCGCCCCTTTTGCTTGCCGTGTTCAATGGGCTTTGACATATTTAACAACGTAGTATTTTCGTTTATTCGACCAGCTGAGAAGCCAAACAACGCGTGAATCATGGGGCGAGCGGGCACAGCGCTTCGTCAAAACCAGTGTGCTCTGCCATATTTGATTACATTGTATTTTCGATGATTCACATTGAATATGCGCGAGCGCCCCGCACGCCGGATTGTATGTGCCCGGCGCCTAACTGTCGCGTAAAAATTCAGAAGCTTCTGAACTTTTTTGATTCATGCATGTAATCTTGCAACTTGCAGGATAATAATGTATGTTGATACCTGCATTTTCTTGTTATGGCCGCGATAATACGTACTGTCATCAGTAAACCCATGCACTTGTAAACGGGGTATATGGTCATAGCTCATTCGATATTTGAGGACCATTGAATTAAAAACTAGTGTCTGCATGGTAACAACAAACTAAAATAATTTTTTATACAACTAAAAAACACACCTCTTCTAAAAGTTGATAACATAATAAATTCTCGAACAATTCCTATGACTTAAATTTGAGTTGGTATAGGTATGCTGTGATAGGTTTTTTTTAAGACACTTAACCCTATCGTGTTCCAACCTCAGAGCATAATAGATACAAGCACACGGTCATGCCATTTCCTTTGGTCCAGTGCCTCTTGTCAATGTCGATGGAGGGTCGGCACTCCGTGGATGTAGAAGCCATGTTAAGTGCCTCTTAATGATAACTGATAACATTGTGATATTATACACAAACACTATATTTTTTATCTTTACTTTTCATTTCAAAAATTAACTGAATATCAAAATGAAAATGAAATTCATTACTTGATTTTCATCCTTTTGAATTATGATCCGAGTTGTATGCATGATATCCCTTCCAAGTATCATAGCATAGTATTGTTTCCTTCATGAAAGCATAATTATTATAAGTGCATGCCTTATTTATGACAACACAGAATAGCCTAATCATGCTGGTATCTTCCACGACAACCGATTGTGTGAATCCATAGCAACGGAATGTTTACTTTTCTGACAAAAGACAATTTCTGTAATTTTAAAATCAGACTTGCTACAGAAATTTTGTTTTTAACATCACTAATGACATAAAATCAAGATGACTGAAAGAATTATTGCATCAGAAGACACTTTAGTCAAATATGAGAATCCTGTTTTGGTTACAAAGCATCCTGAGAAAAAAGTGAGTTATATATTATTATGTACATACCTACCTGTTTGATGTTGTTAAATTTTTTTCAAAAATATTTATTTCTCACAATAAACTCGATGCATAAATTAATTTATTAATGTTAATTTGGCCTTCCGCCCCCTTTTACCAGAAAAAACGATGAAACAAACAAAAAAATGGATTGACAAGTTGACGTTTTTTTATGTACCTACATTTTTTTTATTTTTTAGAAGTATTAATAACCATGTCCTTGCTTTTTTGTACAAGGTGGTTGTTAGTAATTTTGAACAATCACAAACACCCAGGCCTTGAGAAAAACACATAAATATTGTGTCCTGACTGGGAATCGAACCCAGAACTCTCAGGTGGAAGGTAAGCGCCTTACGCACTGCACCACGAAAGCCGCCTGTACCTACATATTAAATTAATATAACGCAACACAGTAATTAAATCAGTAACCAGATGTGATAATATATTTATACCTAAGTATAGTGGCGACCATAAGCAGACTCATATTGCCTTACCTTACTGCCTGCAGCCTCAATTTTTAAGTAATTTTAATTCCTTCTACATTTTATTATTTCTGCATGGCTGTCTGAAATGGATAGATACAAAAAAAATCTGATATATTCGCAGATGAAAATTTTGTAATTTCTAAAGGAATCTACTCTGAACAGTTATATCGTTTGCATTCCTTCCTCGATTTGCCGCCACCTTATAATGTGCTGCCCCTAAATAATTCGCGTTTGATGCGAATCAAGCAACATTTTCAAAATACTTAATTGGTTAAAAATGGGGCAAGTAAAATCATTATTTCCAAAAACGCCTGCCACTACTTGCGGAGCCCTAGGTTTCCATGGAACCTGGATGGAAATCATTGCCATACTACATTTTCTTCTTAGGTCTAGTCAAGATATCTGAAAAAAAATACATCGTTCGTTAGCTTTTTTTATGACATTGGGGTTTTGTAAAATATAGAAAATGGAAACGTGGACAATTCATGCACGTGTATGGGCGCTATATGTCTTACATTCATATTATGTTATACAGTCATACATTTTGAATTAAGGTATGTTTAAGCTTTGGGAAGCTAGGTCATTGTAGTTGAATGATTTATGGTATATAAAAACTGGGATGGTATAACTGACTGTTAAATATAATTTATTGTCAAAAACATGAATAATTTATTGTTTTGTTCAATTTTAACGGGGAGAAAAGGCTCTTTCACCCAGGCCAGTTACAGCGGGGACTACACAACTAACCGCGGAAGCCAGAAGAGAAACTGAAGAAATATTGAATGCTATTTCGCCACCTAAACAATGGGAAGAAGAAGGTCAAATATGGACACAACAGGTAACTATTAATTAAGACCTTGGATTTATTTTATTATAGTTTTAATTAATATGTTCACGATTGAATACCTAATCATTGGTGGCAACGTATTACCCTTCAAGGCCGCAGGTTCGAATCCTGTGGCTGGCAGAATTACACGGTTTTTTTCCAATGAATCCAAAGCAATGACCCAATGGAGACCCACATTCCCCGCTGGGGAGTGACAATGACAATTTACTTTATTTTAATTTACATTTATCAACATGCACAGATGTAAGGATGTTTATCATTCTCGCGCCTGTATTTGTCCGACACCTCACTAACTAAATGGTAATAATATGATGGTTTCAGTTTCAACATCGGTAACCTCCATGTTCCACCATTTTGAGATAATCACAAAAAATCGTCAAGCACATTTAGGACTGCAAATAGAATATTTTCTGTTTGCAAACATATTAGTGAATAATTAGAAAAAGCGAATAGCGAAATAAAATATCTGTACCATTATTACTATTTAAAAAATAATCATGTTTAAAATTAGTCGTAAGATATAAAAAATGGCGACTGACTTTGCAATCAACCTCCGGTTTAATTAAATGTAACTAACAAACGGAACTGAATTTGATGTTTTATGAATACACATAATATGAATCAGAATATCAATTATCAAATAAAGTAAAAATGGAGGTTACCAACTTAATAGCCCCACATGTGATTAGTATCAAGTGATCTGGATCGATAATAAATGAATATAATAATAAATCCGTATGATAGGTATCATCAACTCCAGCCACAAGATTGGATGTAATGAATCTCCAAGAAACGTTGGACACGAAACTTCAACAGCGGCAAGCGAGAGAAACCGGGATTTGTCCTGTCCGTAGACAACTTTACACACAGTGCTTTGATGAACTAATACGGCAGGTATATAATCTGCCGACGAGGTTTTGGATTAATTATTGCTAACATGACGTTTTAATAAGTGACGCACTGGTAACTTTTTTTTTTCATACATGATTAATTGTGTGAAGGAGAATATTAGAGTTATGATTTTTTGGATTGTTTTTTGCCACCCTTTGAATTGGGGTTCATCAAATGAATAATATGTTATAGATCCACCAGTATTAGTTGTCCGCTGAGTGAGGGCGCCACATGCTGACATTTGACATATCATTCAATTGTATTTATACTGGGATGAGTTTAGTTTTGAATTCGAACACCGGGCGGTTTATGATGGTTCAACTATACAATCAATTGATTTCGAATAATTTCAAATTGAAGAGTCATTCTCCGTTGCAACTAGAAAATTGTGTAACTCCAAAAACACTACTTTACAGGAGAGACAAAAAACATTATAGTTTCGTGTACAAATCTATTGCTGTGGAGTTAAATCACCCATGATTTAACAATGCTACATTTTTTGGGATTACATCATTTGCAAGAGGGGTAGATATTAACAACGGTCACTAGATGGCATTCAAAGTCAATTTTCGATTAAAACGGAGTTACACATTTTTCTAGTTTCAAGGACATTATGCTCCATCTGGCAGGGGATATGGTGAAAAAAATTAAACAATCAAAATTTTACCTAGGTACTTGTTTTGTGAATAATGTAAAAGTGTACTAATTTCAGTAATAAGTTGTATAATTTTGTTGTTATGTAAAATTTGTGGTGTTAAGGCTCGATGACATTGAGCGAGTTTACAAGCTACAAGCCGGCGAATTTACTTAATTAAAATTTGAAATCCGGGCTACTTTACTTGCTACTCGCTGGTGTGTGGGCTTGTTAGTTAGTAAACTAGCCGTGTGTCATTATAGTTGCTTGTGAACTAGCTGCGAGTACGAGCAAATTAAAGAAACAACATATGGTTTGAACTCGCTAGCTTGTTGGTTTCTGAGCGAGTGGAAAGTTTTGTGTGTCATCATCACTATCGCACTAGCTGACTCGCCTGATTTTAAACTCGCCGACTAGCAGTTTGTAAACTCGCTCAATGTAATTGAGCCTTTAGATACCCAATCCATGAACACATAATAATTTAACATAATTTATTAGTTAGTATGTATTCGACTATTATAAAGTGTGAAACATAGATTTTCGTTTTATCGTTAATTTAGGTGACCATAAACTGTGCTGAAAGAGGCCTTCTGTTACTGCGAGTGAGAGACGAATTGAAAATGACAATGGAGGCCTACGAAACACTCTATTGCAGTTCCATCGCCTTTGGAATGAGGAAAGCTTTACAGGTTAGAAGATGATAACAGTCTTCAAATCAATGTCCGCTTCATCTCAGCTTATCCCCCATTCCAACCCACTGATATGATAATGGTATATGCTATAATTAGTCAATTTTTCATTTGATCCAGTTGCATAATACGCTGTTCATGGTTAGTATATACAGTGGAACCTCGATTATCCAGATTATTCAAAACACAAGCTAGTTTTCTGAAATGTTTATTTTCGTGATTTAAATATTTATTTTGAATATTATCAATATGCCATCGAAAAGAAAATGTGTTGTACTACAGTGGAATCCTGATCTACCGTTCTCGCATAAATCGTTTTCCCGCACGGATCATTCAGTTTTGAAAGTCCCGCCAAACACCCGTAAGAACAATGTTAAATAATCCAGCTTTAACCGTTACCCGATTTATCATTTTTCTCGATCTATTGTCTAAATATGGTCCCGTCACAAATATCCCAATTGACCGTTTTTGTTGAATATTTTTCATTTCGCTTTCGTAGAATTGTTTATGATACATACAGACCTTTCAGTCGCGTCGCTTTGTTTGCACAGGTCGGTTGGCGCTCAGGCTTGCCTTGGATCTCGTACCTACCTCGAATTTTTATAAGTCGCAACTAAAATACCCCCCATGAAGAAAACTAGAACTCTAGCTGAGAAAATGAAAATAATTCAAGACGTCGAAAAAAATCCAGGAGAAAAACGAGTTTTTTTTTTTTTTTTTTTTAAATATTTCTTATATATCCCGCATTTATCGTTTTTTAGGGTCCCTTGAAAACCGTAGAATCGGGGTTTCACTATTATTAAAAGACAAAGTGGATATGATCAATGCATTAAAAAAAGATAACTCAGGACGTTTTTTGTCTAATGATGGAAAGGATGGCAGCTTAGAGCGTCGAAGAGAGAAGTCGAAGAGTGTATTTTGGTGTGGTTCATTCAAAAGCGATCATCTGGACAGCCATTATATGGTCCATTATTATATGAAAACGTGAGATTTTTTTTACGCAAGATTGAATGGAGATTCAAACTGCAAAACAAGTTCGGGTTGGCTTGAAAATTTAAAGGGCCACATGGTATTAGAGAAGTGGAATTCACGGAGATAAGTTTTCAGCTGACATACCTTCAGCAAACACTTTTATAGACACGTTAAAGGTGTTTTTGGAGAAAAAAGAATATGACGAAGAGTTTATCTATAATGCTGATGAAACAGGTTTAAATGGAAAAAAAAAACAACCAAAGAAATCTTTAGCATCAATATGTGAAGATATTGCACTGGGGTGCAAATTGATGAAATATCTGCCTCAAAGGAACAAGATTAAGAAGACAAAAAGGAGATTCTCGAGGGGAAAATATTGTTGATCCTATACATTCTGAAGCTTTGTAATGTTTCCTCTTCTTGGTCGTGCACTCATGGCTGAGGATCGTGACCACATTTAAATTTCGCCATCCTTTGAGCGACCAAAATTTTCATCCTTCTCGATCTTCCGCTTCTCTCAGGGCAGAATGGATGGTGCCCCCAGTCAGCTCTTTCACTTGGTCGCTCCATTGCGCAGACGCTCTTCCTCTGCTTTGCCTTCCCTGGAGGCTACCCAAAACTACCAGTCTCTCCACATTGTCCAGTCCGCGCCTGACAATATGTCCAAAAAACTACAGAATTCTTCTCAGACATATCGTCGAGAGCCGTTCCTTTATCTTCAGTCTCTGGATGATTGACTGGTTCGTCCTGTGCTCCGTCCAAGAAATGCAAAGCATTCGGCGTCAACACCAGATCTCAAAGGCATCAATTGCCTTCCGTTCTTTTGCCTTCAGGGTCCACGACTCGACTCCGTATAGAAATATCGAGAACACCAATGTTTGCACAAGCATCATTTTTGTGGCAATCAAAATTCCCCGATCCTTCCATATAGTGGTAAGGCGTGTCATCGCATTAAATTTGTAATGTTTAGATGCGCCAATTTTTTTCACAGACGAGTTCAGATGCACCATATAACTCAAGCACCTTTTCTACCTTCTTATGTTCACGGTTGCGGTTGGAAAATAGGGATAGGGGTAGATAGGAAATGTG
Organism: Rhyacophila brunnea; assembly: GCF_057557595.1. Taxonomy (NCBI): domain Eukaryota; kingdom Metazoa; phylum Arthropoda; class Insecta; order Trichoptera; family Rhyacophilidae; genus Rhyacophila; species Rhyacophila brunnea. The sequence continues at coordinate 31,433,140 of NW_028233350.1, forward strand.
CACAGGGTAATGAACGCCAGAAATTAATTATATCAGAAGCATTTTGATCTGGAAAAGCTCATCAAATTTCATTTTCAATAATGAATTTGTTTTTAAATCAATCAGTTCCATTTGGATGTTACTAGGCATCTGCATTAAATTTTGTTCACTAAGTTAGGCAAATCATGAAAACGACTTTCAAATGACCCTTGCAATATCTCGATTTTTTCAATATATTTGGTCAAATTGCTATTATCCGCAGCATATTCATTCTGCTCTTTCAAGTATGGAAATTGACTCAAATCCTCATTTTCTAACTGAGAGATGAACAGTTTTAATTTAATTTTTTTCAGTTATGGCGCCTACTTCAAAAGTATAAGTAGGCGCAAAAATGCAATGCGCCACTTGTAATCAATGACATTAATATGGACGAAGCATCTAGAAAATAAAATGACACTCACTTTGTGTCGGGTCTGCCGGATGGCGAAATTCATATTTTAATATCGGTATCCTACGCTCAAATGAACGTTCTGCTTGCAAGCGGTCTGGCGACACCGCTGGGTCTGCCCATACAAAATTTCTGACTGTCAGGTTTCGACTCCACCGTTATTATTGTGTTACAAAATGCCAATGTGCCTAGTTAAAAATTGTAAAAAAAATTTACTAAACACTCCAAGAAAGATGGGATATCACTTTTCATGTGTTAGTATTATTTATTATTTATAAAATGCCATTTTAAGATAATGTTTATTCAATGCAATTGAATGACAGAAACCATTGGACAGTCGCCTGTGATGCACTGGCTCACTTGCGTCTAATCTCCGAAAAGTCGTAAGTAACCGAGAATCTGTTTCTAACGCAATGAGTCATGACACTAATACGCCATTACAATAAAGGTTATATTACTATAAATTCTCGAAGCTTGTATCGCATAATGGAAATGGATACGTCATATGGTCACGTGACATCTACCTATACATCTGTGAATGACTTTCATGCACAATTTGTATGAAGTATGAAGTGAGTTGTCCATTTAATATGTCATTGCTTGTAATCATCCAATGCGCCACGGTTTGGACACCACTGGCCTAGAAGAATGTAACTCTAGACTTCTTATGTCTTAAAAGTATTTGTGATTTGGCAGCTTCGAAAATGACATCTACAAATAACAATAGATACCTAGTTGAATTTTTTACTAAAAATAATTTAAAATTTAAGTTACATGTATATACTCGTATGTCAATAAAAATTGTTCATATAAAATGTACTTATTTTTCCCTAACAATTATGATTTTTTTTTCGATTATCCGGATTTCCCACTATCCAGACTACCTTAATTCCCAATTAGTCCGGATAATCGAGGTTCTACTGTATGTCATACAAGAATTATTACGTTCTTATATAAAATCTCAATATTGAAGAGAATAGGTCAAAGACATGAATACAAATTTACAATAATCACTCTTATTGAAATATAGGTGGAGTTTATTTTTCAACATTTGTATAAATGCATTTTACGTGTGTGGCAATATATTTTAAATTTAAGTGTGCAACTGCAGCAGCGGTAGCAGAATATAACAAAAAAGACATTAATGCAGATGTATAATAATGACCCTTATAGCAATGTAGGCTGAGTTGATTTTTTAACAATGTTTGTAGGAGCAGACTCAGATGCCTATGCGGATTCTTTTTAATGAGGACCTTTATATTCTTTACATGCTATATGACAGGATATTCGAGTCCGATTCACCTTAACAGCTCGCTCACAGCCCACCTGAGGCGTATAGCTTCATTATTATATTGACACTCTCTGGACTCTCAAATTGCCTTACGGTTTATGATTGATGACAACATAATTTGGTGGTTGATTGAAGTCGGAGCAAGGCAAAGAGGACCTGTTGGAGCGAGTGAGTGAGCTGGAGGGAGAGCGAGGGGTGCTGGAGAAGCAGAGCGCGCACCTGAAGCAGAAAACGGAGCAGCTGGAGAGGCGTGCCGCAGAGCTCAGGGCGGCCGAGGAGAAACGCCACCAGGAGAAAGTCAAGGCACTGGAGAAAACCAATATGCAACTCAAGGTTACTGAACACCATAATATGTACTACAACATTGTTTATTGTTCACTCAACACTCTTGTTTATTTGCTTTAATGAAAACAGGAATAAAAGTGGCAAGTTATGCATGGAAAACTGACTTTGTTTTCTGAAAATTAAAAATCAGTGAAAGTACTTGACTTAAATTATGGGTGGCCAACCTTTTCAGCAGCCGGGGCAGATCCTAAAAATGAGATTTCCTACCGGGCCGCATAACCGCTTTAGTAAACATCTGACGTTGTGCAGAAAATTTTCTTTTTAAGTCATTTACTTGGTCTTGTTGAAATTGCCCTTTGTACTTCCTGTAACCTTGTAGCCTCGTAATGCCATTTAATATCATACTCTTTCAAGACAGAAACAGAATCATTGCAAATCAAGCATATGGGCTTTGTTTTAAATTCCACGAAAAAATAGTTATAGTCCATCATAGAGGCGGGGTGGGTGGAGTATGTGCATGTTCACGCGCGAATTCAACTTCGAGCGAGCCAATATCGAATCTCAATCTGCGAAATTAGCACATCTAGCGGCAGCATTTGATATTATTTTTATTATCTCACTGCTCCGCGGGCCACAAGTTGATACCCAGCGGGCCGCGGGTTGGCCACCCATGACTTAAATTGATTATTTTCTGAAGATCTCTTAAAAGCAAAGAATTTGGAGTATAAATAGGAGCCTAATACGTTATTTCTGTTATGACATTGACGCATAAAGCATGGGTAACTGGTAAAATATTAAAATAGCTCACATGCCATTCCGATTTTTCACTCATGCAAAATTGCTACCATTTTTTATGTTCATTGTGATTACTTGCTTGAGTGCTGTTATAAATGGTTTTACACAAATTTTACAGGATTTTTCAACTAAATATTAATGCTGAGTTGTAGATTATTGACTACTTATCTACTCATGATGGCTTATCTTTTACGCCATAAAATTGGCAAATATATGTCATAGCTGTAGTGTACAAGTCATTTTTAGCTAACTTAATTAGTGGACCGGGGTCCATTTTTATTTTCAATTTCATACATTTATGCTCCATCTCTATAGAAGAAAGTCTTTTTCTAAATAAGTGTAATTATGGTTTGTTTTTTATAATGAGCAATTGTGGAAAAAATGTTTACACTTTTTTTTTTAGACTTTCGTGAAATATATGTTATTTCTACTTACTCTTATTTCTATCCAATGTATCTTTCCTATAAAACTAAAAATTCTCATTTGCTATTATGATTTTGATTTCAGGCTCAGTTGGAAGGAATTATTGCACCGAAAAAATAGACAATATCCAATGAAGTTACCTCATATACAAGGGTGGTCCGTAAAATAAGGTCTCCAATTTTCTTTCACAAAGAAAAACACATTTATTTGCAACGAATTATACATTGTTGGAAAGCCTGGACTTTCTACTATATTTCTACATAATACCCGTTGCGATTGATGCATTTTTCATATACACGTGTCTTAGAACTCTCCCGCCGCAGAGCGCAGATAGCGTACGACCTCTTCTTTCAACTCTTCGTCGGTCCTGAAATTTATCCCACATGGGTGTGACTTCAACGCAGAAAAGAGATGATAATCACTTGGTGCTAGGTCCGGGCTGATGGCCGTCTGGCATGCTATTCATAATGGACGTCTGTATGTCCGTTTTTAAATTCTCCGTACCATTTTCGCACGTTTTTGACTTCCATAGACTTCACATAACTGTTGTTAAATTTCTATAGGCATAGTGTCCTTAGCACAGAAAAAGCGAATAACAGAACGTAACTCACACCTGGCGGTAGCGGCGAGTGGATGCTCCATCGTGAACGGCTATCAAATCAAGACTAAGTATCGTAGACAGCTCAGCGTGGTGGGGATTTGTAGGCGGGGAACCAAGCTACACGCGAGTGTTGCCGAATCTTGCGTTAAAGCGTTCCTCGCGACTCCAGCGCCTTAGAGACCTTATTTTACGGACAACACTTGTATATATGCCAAAATACGTTATATTGATTTTATATTCATTATTAATAAAATTTTATAATCCCTTTGTAGAGTACGAAAGCATAGGTACAATAATTAGTAACATATTATGCAATATGAAATGTCCTAATAACATACTTACTTTCATAATTATCGTAATTTTCCTTCATTTTATCATTTCTCATTTTTTTCTGTCCACTTAGGTACCTATTTAGTTATTGTTATATATTTAATTGATCCAACTACAAAACAAATAAAATATGGTACAAATTTCACAGGATGTTTGTTTTGGTGATAAATAAAAACATTTTTTTATGTAATATTGATTGATTTTATTTCAAATGAAAAATCATACAATTTACATTAACCATTAAGGGCGGACGTGCTCAGCGTGGGTCAAAATGGAGCTATTTTTCTATTTTCAAAGCATGATCCTGGACATACCTTAAATGTTGTAGATAATCTATTTGTATAATTTTGAAGCCTTATTATCCTTTATATTTATTTTAAACATTTGATGACTGCATAAAGTATTTTTATTACATAAAATAGTATTATGCGACGATTATTAGCGACGAGCACGTGGGCCGTTAAGCAGATCAGATATTTTACCAGATGACTATATCTATATCACATGGCAGGGAATTATGAATCCTATAAAATTCGTATTTTTCCCCCAAAACTGTTGTCGGCTAAAATTTCATGAAAAGTGGATGAAGAACTTCAAATAAAATTATTGAAAGATTTTATTCAATACAGTCATTATGACGACCAATCATTATTAAATAGCATTCACATTGTAGAAAAAAACGAACGAAAAAAGGGAAACCCCTCAGGCCAGCATTTGAACACCGCCAAATCAGTATAATTTATGAAATACAGAAAAAATGGAATATAAAGTAAATATGCAAAATGATCCAACATGTCTTTGGAATTACCGCAAATATTATCATATCACATTATCACGAAGTAAATACACCTGATCCTCTTTTTGCACAGTTTCGAAATAACACGGGTTGAACACTCGCTCAGATGAAAACTCGGCTTTATATGAGTTATAAGAGTCGATCTCAACAGACGAGAACTACAATTGATTATCAATAATCGAAATTGCTCAGAACTTTGTTCCAGCTAACGTATCGTTTTCCAACATACGAGACGTGACGTCACACGTTATTAATTTTATTAATAGTTGACACAGTTAATTATCACGATAATTTAAAACAATATGTGAAAATATGGATTGGTAATCATTACTCGATCCTACTTTTATAATCAGAAGTCTGGTCTGGTGGCTATCACGAGGTTGTTGTAACTTACAACTGCAGCAAAGGTTTGTTAACATTATTTCAGAATCATTAATTTCAATTATCCCATCAATCACCAAACGTATCAATCAAGTGACACATCCCTGTCACAGGTGGGTTTCTCCCGGTGTAAAACAATCATTTAGTAGTTATAAGCCGAAACGTAACCATGACCTCTAGAAACGGCTTTATAAAACACCTAATCTGATTCCTTGCTCAACTGCTTAATATTATATTCATAGGTAAAGGGCCTTCGTTCGGTGCGTGAAAATCACATACTGGGCGGAGGTGTAATTAAGATAAATTTTGAAGTGTAAATGATGATTGATGAAAGCAATAATTTAAGACTAAATAAAATATATAAATCAGAATTTAAATATTATAATTTTGCCGCGCATTGCGCAACACTAAAATCCAAAAATCATCCGATCGGATTTGGCCAATCACGAGAGTTCTTTGGTGAGTCGGTGTGTGTTCGGAGGAATTTTAAAAAAGGGAACCCCGAGAGAAAAATCAGTTAGCGTCCAAACTTGGTAACTGGAAGGTTCTGAGCTCACTTTAATTACGAAAGAATACCTAAAACGATTGTAACTTTAAAAACACAAATAAACTTCAATAAAATAACAAGGGGTATCATTTACACTACTCCTTATCCGGAAGACTAATAATTTTAACACCACTCCAAACACCATCATAACTGAGCTAGCCGAAGAAGACGAGGTTTGTAAAACGAGAAAAGCCACAAACCCGTCCTCGTGCTTTCGGAGGTGTTACAAGGTTCTCCAAAATTGTATAATATGTTGACATTATTATAAAATTAAGGCTATACTTCAGCTGAGGCATGGTCTAAAAAGATCGTGACTAGGCGATGCACGGATTGTGCAAATGACGCGAGCCGAACGAAATATAATTTGTCATAAAAATTCAACATGCGTCCATTTAATGTTATGTTTATTGTTATATTCGTAATAATAATAGTATATTAAGTACATGCAGAACGTTTTTTAGTCATCTTTACACGATTTAAGAATATATTCCTCCGACGCCATCACAAAACAAATTGACGTGCTCACACCTCGACTGTCGGTCTCCGATTTACGATGACTGCGGAATTTCGTTCCACCTAGTGTTGAACATTATTTGCCGTTTCACTTATGTATGCTCTTAAATGAAGTATGTATTTCTCATCACTACAAGAAAAAGCATTTTTAATGCAAGGATTAACATATTTGTTACTGCATTGTAGTTGCAATTTTGGATCTGTAGAGTAAAATATTACTCTTTACCAACACGTTTGAAAAATTAAAACATGAAGAAACTTTTCCATTCCAAAGGTTCCATTATGCAATAATTAGCACATTATAAAATTAATGTGGAAAGTGCAATATATACAAGTACAGGTGAGTACAAGATTATTATTTGTCATGAGGTGCATAAAACTGTTGAAGCGTCTCCGGAAATTTGCTGCAGCCGTCTATTCAGTTTATTGACAGCTTGACACCGATCTGGTCCTCTCCTTTCAACCCGATTTATGTCTTGTTCTAGTCATCTGGTTATTGCTGCAGACAATAAAAAAAAGAAATTATAAACATTATAACTAAAATAAATTGAAGTTCTTACAAGTACAGATAAAAATCATTGGCAACTGCGTCTGCCTCTACCGTGCTAGTAAAAGTGATAAGCACCCACCATTGCCTCGGTGGAGCGGCTGGCTTCAGTGCAACTACCCAACGTGTTGGATAAATGGGTAACAACCACTATTCACAAAAAAAGGCTGTTAACATAAGAGCAAATATGGTAATTTACCCACTACGCTGTTTTTTTTATTGTAAAAGCCTGAAGCTTGATTAATCTTAGGTAAAGTACAAATTTGAAAAATTAACTAATACCACTTGCAATTTGTATTCTTAGTTCAATGAAAATAAATAAGTATGATTGACAAAGTTTAGTGTGCACTTTATGCCGAATTTCCATAGCCTGCTTCCACCTTTCACCACTACCGCTGACCCACCTGTCGCTGGGTCAAAGCATAGGCATGCCAGTAACCATTGACTAACTCACCGTCAGCCCCATTCTAGCCGGTCGTGTCTACTGTTATCACTAAATTAAGCGTGTTGATGACCAAAAATTACATTCTAAAATCTAAAAGGTTTTGAAGAGCATGTGGATTCCTTTGCCTCCCTTTTAATGGAACACGGTTCCAAGAATTTTCTGGTAGAGACGAACAAGTTTAACGTGAGGCTCCCCGACAATGTGGCAGCTATGCAGCGGCGCCTAACGTTAAACTTGTCGGTCTCTACCAAAATAATTAAGTATGCGTTTTCGAGGTTCGGTTCTCAGCCCCCCCCCGGTTGAAACAAGGAATCAAAGAAAAAAAAATATTAACACTAAAATAAAGTACACGATAACCTCCATTTCACGGGCCTTGATTAAACAGACAAAATTTTCATTCACATTCCACTCGTAAACAATGTATGATGCATGTATTTGGTTCTATTGTCGCAATGCGTGACTTTCTGCAATTTTATCGCATGCTCGCTATTTTGACATGTACTTGAATAGGATTTTTGATTTTATTAAATTTAAACTGGTGTCTTTTTAAGAACATTATTTATTTGTTTAATTTGTCGATTTTTAACGTATGTGTAACCTAGATCAGTGCTCCGCAACCTTTTCTCACACACGGCACACTAAAGTTCTTCCCAGAATTCCACGGCACACCTCGCGTAAAACAATTTATACACGAAAACATGGACCCCAGGCTAGAATCTTCGGCGCCCGCACCCCTACCTATCGCTAATGTTGAAGACAGTGTGATACTTTAAAATAGCGTTTTTCAAATGGTGTGCGATGTAAAATTAATGGTATTGATTGTATGTTTAGCGATTTTGTTGTATTTATTAATACATCCACTTGAATTATGGTTAGTTGTCGGGTTAAGAATAATTATTTGTCGTGTATTGACACAATAATAATAAATTATTGTAACCAACAATTGTATGTTTTAAAATATTAATATCAGCGAAGTGAAACAGCGCCGCAGGCGACTTTTTTGCTATTAGAGCAAATTTGTAATTTGTGTTTATCTCACTTATCTGCTTGACCTGCCACGCCGCCCCCCCTGAGCCTGGGCCCTTAGGCTAGAGCCCCCCACCTTGTGGGAGACATTCACCAAAATTACATTAAATACTTATGTTATGTTTTTTATTTGATAAATAATTAAATATACACAGGGCTTTTTTTTAAAAAAAAAAGGTGCCGGAACTCACTTCATGTCAAGCTTTTTACTAAATAAAATTATATTCAAATGTCACTTAAATGAAATTTAAAGGAGCTATGCCACGAAGCGAACAAAAAAAGGTTGATTTTTACGATAATTTTTTATTTTAGTCAAAACAAAGCTACAGAAACAATAAAATACATACATTATATTTGAAATATATTGTACAAATAAGACTAAATAAGACTAAATTTAAAATATAATTGTAAATACATATGTAATGTATTTATTTATGAACTTGAATAAAAGTTTAGAGTGATTTCCAAAGTTTTTTCCAATTCTCGTCTGATACATCATCTCGATTCCTTTTCTTAGTGTTAGAGTCTAAGGCCGAATGTCTTCCTTTAAGTAACCACCTATCAGTGGCGAAGGGTGACTTTTGGAAAGAGGTAAGCTGTGGAGATCAGAGAAAAAGAGCACACTTGTCAGGTAAATTACGGGAAATAAGAAGATAATACTTACGATATTACTACTGATGAATAGGTGCACACTAATGACAACGACACACTGGTCATAGGTTTCACCGCTGAATTTGTCAAATTATTTAAATCACTTATGGCAGTAGAATTCCACGCATACTTTCTTTACCAAACAATACGCATCGCCAACAAAAAAGTTTGTTTAATGTATAACTGCCAGTTAAAAACAAATATTTATCATTTATAAATTGTTGTGAAAATGTCTAATATAAGTTTTTTTGCTGTATTCAAATCTAAATGAACCCTTGGAAGGTCAAGCTTTGATAATTTTTAAATGCAATCGTTCGCACATTTTCTACCGGGACACTACACAATTTAATAAATACTTATATATTTAAAGCACTGGCGAATGATTTCGGTACAATATGAGATAATTTATCCACATTCACAGTAACACAATGAATTTTGTATTATAAAATAAACCTTTACCACCGCTTTGACATGTCAAAATGACATAAACTGTGAATAGCATGTTATGTTTGTCTATGACTGAAGTAACCTAAATAATAATCGCGAATTAATACAATATTTATTTTTAATAACAATTTATAAATTATATGTGATCGAACACAATAGTTATTATTTTTTTTAATCATCCTTATTATTTATTATTTGCTTTTAAAGATAAGCAAAGACAATAAACAATTCAACATTTCGAATAAGCTTGTCTGTTAACGCTTCTGAGTCTCGAACAAAAACCCAGACATGCATGAAGTTGGCAACTGAATTTCGGTAGAAAATTCGGCTTGGATTATCGTTGAAATAATTCTAAAAATAGCACTCACGTTGGACGTTCCGTCATTTATTTTTGATTCGAAACATGACTAAATTAAAAGCTCTACTTATAAATAACGACGATAGATGGCAATCAATATTTTTATTATAACCTACAATGTCCTACAATATAGATATTTATTTATATAAATTAAATACTTGAAAATAGAAGGTAAGCTTTAAATAATCGCTTAGTATGGAGCCTTCGCCACTGCCACCTATCAACATATTTTGAAGGATCGAAAAGTGTCAAGGGTGGTCCCACGAGTTTGATGAACAAGAGTGCCGAAACTGTTTAAGTGTTTAACGAAGCTCTTGTTGGGGTAATAATAAGATTCATTTGCGAAAACCCCCGTTCACATTCACTTGAAGAAATGGGAATAGAATTCAGAGCATATACCAAACGCAAGAGTTTTTCAGAATATGTCTTTTCGAGAATGTATTCGCGAAATCCACGAATCATTTCTCGTTCATCTAGTTGTAGCCTGATCGAAATGTTTCTAATTTCCATCTCTCCAAATGTCAACCGATTATCAATGTCTTCAGGCCAATATTTTTGGTCAAGTACGCGAGCCCAAAGTGCAAACTCAACATCTTTATTATCTAGCAGCCTTTTTTCAATTGACGTTTTCAACGTGGAATAAAATATTTTCGGATCAATAGGAGGATCATTTTTAGAAACTTTTTCGTGAAGTAAAACTCCACGAAAATGCAGATTGCTTATAGCAGCTGCAGCACATTTATAATAGGGTCCAAAATTCTGTTTTCTTTCTTCAAAAACTTGAACGAGTTCATTTATTTTTCGATTTGCAATGTAAAGGTTCACATTGCGATTTTGTAGGTCCAAACTACGATCCAATAAAAATGCTGTTGATGTTATTTTGTTCTTTAAGCCACTGTAAGTACACTTGTCATTTTTATCTCCTGTAGGGTCATTCATCGCTTCTTCAAAATGACGCACAAGGGATTCATAATTATTCCACACAGCCGAAACTGAACGAAAACTAGATGCCACCCATCGGGTACTTAAAACTCTTCCAATTTTCAGTACCTCAACGCCTAGTGATTCTGCACATAAATGCAACTCTCTATTATTTTTCGGCGACGCGTGGTATAAAACATAAAGTTTATCAATAAATGATTTGAATCTATTGATCCCTGAAATTTTCTTTACAACATCACTTACTGATAATTCTAATCTGTGATTAGTACAATGCCAAACTATAATTGAAGGAAATTTTTCTGTCAGCAATTTTTTCACTCCATTTTTAGAACCTAACATCACAGCAGCGCTGTCGCATGCAACCGAAACTAAATATTTTTTTAATTATTCTTCTGTCATCCCATATAAATCAAGAGATTGGAGTAATGATTCAAATATTCCTTTTGCCATTACGTCTTTAAGTTCAATCAAATCCAAAAACAAATTAATTGGTGAATTCATTCCAACACTTTAGACACAGCATCGAACATACACAATGAGGGTGGTTTTTTGGCTTATGGTGGTAGAAGAAATTATATTTTTCGATTGAACAATTTCTTTGAAAACATTTTTTCTCATTTCATCACATATATGATTTACAATGTTAATACATTTACATGCGTTAGTGGAATGGAGAATATGACCCATTTCGATCCCATTTAGTTCTTGGAGATTAATTTCACTTTCAAACATATTGAATGATTGATTTTCCTTAGCTACTTTATATGCAGTTCGAAAAATGTTTGCTGTTATTACTTTTTCGCGAGATAACGATTTTAAAAAAGTATTTTCAATCTGTTTTTTTTTGGCTTCAGAAATGATTTTTAACGCTGCTTTGTGTGCAATAGATCCTCTGTGATCGAAAAAATTTTTTCGAAGTGACCCCAATTGTAGCTTCCTCTCTTTCCCAGAATACGTGATTTCATTATTGGCCCATTCTTTGGATATTTTCATTCCCATTGTCGTTTCAGTTCCAAGAGTTCCAACGTTTCTACAAATTGTGCAGCCAAGTTTCATTTTGTGTACGTTCAACCATTCGTTTTTTGAGCAAAAATCGTTTTTTTGATCTAATGACCAGCAGTCTGGCCAATCGTTTTGAGTTCGACCTTGATCCCCGAGATCAGCTCGAGATGATTCAGGAACATCTACATGTACCGATATTTCCATATCTTCTGTCATCGTTTCTGTTACTGTTTTGAGCTTTATATTTGCGGAATCGGCGCCGCTGCCGGTGGTTGAGAAGTAACAGGAAATTTTTTTCATATTTAAACTTGGGGTTGCACTAAATAATATATAAAATAGTTGCACAACACGTAATCGTAACACAAACTGACTAAACAAACGTAAATAACAATATACGCAGATGCCGCCATGCGATAAACGTCAAACTGTCAAATTCATAATACGCAAAGACATACGTATGAAGCTAGTTACATACGCAGGTTTGTTATTTAAACTATACGGTTACTTCACTAACACTAACACGCCAACATTCAAAATGGCTTCCACCTGTACCTTATTTTATCATTTTAACGAATTATTATTGTAATTACTTAAGCGCAAATATTTTTTCGTTTAATTGATTTTGAAATAAAACCGTGAAAAAAGGTGCCGGAACGCCGTTCCACCGCGTTAAATGGAAAAAAAAGCCCTGAATATACATAACTCAAGATGAAGAACCAAATGTACATATTCCCATGTATTTGTATTATCAGTAAAATAACTAATTAATGTGATGCCTGATCTTGTTTCAATGAACGTAAAAGTTTAATATATTTTGACTTGATATTTGAAAAAGCAACCCGAAGTTCTTGGTGAAGACCCTTCAAGCAAGACTATATTATTTTTAATTATAACTTGAGTTGAAAAACTTTGCTCACCTAGATATGTCGTAGAAAATGGGAGCTGAACTCTGATAGCCTTGTCAAAAATACGAGGATATTCTTTTTTAACCGAAATCCAGAAAATAGCCAATGGAACATCGGCGAAGTTCAGTTTTGTTTCTCAATTTTCGTCATTGGTTGCAAAAGGGTTTCGGATCCAGTCGTATTGATTGTATGAAAGTAACGATGAAATTTCTTTTGAAGCAAAGTTACTTAAATGTTTTTGAGACGGATCCAAAATTAATTGCTAGTTTTCATTGGTGGTCTGGTAGGTCCTTTGGTACACTTGAAGAGATAATTGTCTTAACTCGTTCCAATTTATCAGATCATGTCCATATATTTTCATTCTGACCTTGCACTATTTTATTAAGTTCATGCAGGTGCTCAAATGAATTACCAGCCATGTATGCAAATTTGGCTATTAAGTAAATATTGTATAATATACAAAATTATTTGTGTTTTTTTTTTGGAAGCATTGCTTCGCGGCACACCTAGCATCATCTCACGGCACACCGGTTGCGGAGCACTGACCTAGATTATTATATAACTGACATTCGGCTTTAACTAATACCCGGCACCAAAATAAGTCTTTTACATCAGTTTTACTGAAATGCAATAACATAAATTTAATGAATGATGTACCTGTAGAGACTGAGGGCTCAGCGATGGAGACGTTTCATGGGTGATTGTTTTTAGATGCAGGATCAAGTTGTGATGTAATTGAATTTTTATTCACTTCCATTATTTAAACTTCCTGATCTGTATGATTTTAACTTGCGTCTGCAATCTTGGATGCCTAAAAATAATTTAAAACAAATTAATTACATTGTTTGAACAACCATGAGAGCTACGAAGAGAGCTTGTGATTTCTAAAGAAATATCTCTATTTTTTTTTTGACTCATCCGACCCAAATTAATTTACTATAATAGTCTGTTTACACGTGCATGAATTTACTGACATTACGTATATTATCGAGACCATAACAAGAAAATGTACATGCAAACTCGTATTATCGTGCAAGTTTGCATGCATGGATCAAAAAAGTTCAGCGGCTTCTGTATTTTCACGCGACAGTTGGAACTTGAGCGATATCTGCGCCTGCGCAATAGAACGATAGTGGCGAACCTCGCGGGAAAAAAATGAACTACACCATGCAGAGCATTTCGACGTATACCAATTTTCACAACCTATCAAATAGCAACATACAATGACAACAATGTGTCTTGTTTACGCTTGAAGAATGAGATTGTCGGGACTGACAGCACTATTGCGTGTACAGTTATTATCACAATAGTTTAATTTACACACTATTGGTGTCAGTAAATCCATGCACGTGTACAGGCGCTATAAGAAGAGTATTTCCCACAGAACTGAACCTAAAAATGATATTTATTATCTGTTATTTTCTTGACATACTCGACATAAACCGTTTTTGGTTTTATTATACCATAATTCCAGCCATATTCTCTATGCAGAGTTAATATCATACCACGTCTAAGACTAACAATTTATTTTCATTTTATTCTCATCTTGTAATCGATTCTAAACGATTATGCAATGATTATTACAAAGACTATTAGACATGAACCAGCAAATTGAAGCAGCAGAGGAGACAGCAAGCAGAAATGACACCAGAAAACTCTTCCGAATCACCCGTGAAGTCAAGTCGATCATTGGCTAATCAAATGCCTGCACGAGAATAGCGAGTGCTGTGTCAGAATTGGTGACACTGTCATGGAATGGTTTGGGGTCACGACGGGAGTCGGACAATGTTGTGTCCTTGCTCCGTTTCTCTTCATTATCCTCTTTGACTTCATACTACGGAAATCAATACCACCTGACCGAGGCATACCTGTTACCCCCACTGTGAAGCTATGCGACCTGGAATACGCTGATGACGCTGTCTTATTCGACAACACAATCGAGGGCATTCAAGAGACAATCGACAGATTGCATGACAACTCATCTCACGTTGGTATGAAAATCAATGCGAAGAAAACTAACGTTTTTTATTGTTATATTACTATTATTTTAAGTGTGACATTTATTTTGTAATTTAGATTCTTAACCTCTATACCTCATGATATTACTATGGCAGCGTTTGACAGGCCGCAGATTTTTAATGATACAAATGTAGAGCGAAGCTCTTACTACAATCGCTGTAATACCGATAATTTGTGGTATAGTATTTCATAATTATACAAACAGATGTCACCGAGTGTTTAACTTTTTTGAATATGCAAATCAATCGACAGTGGCTGGCAATTTGAGTTCAAAGTTGGACGAGATAACTCGCGAAATTTGTAATTGCGGCCTGTCGATCAGAGCGAGATATCTCGCTGAAGGCATACCTATAACCTCTTAATAAAATGTGTAAATCTTTTGAATTATTTTTTAAATAAAAAGCATTTCATATTTTATAAACAAAAGGTTTTTATTAATGGAAATAACATAATCTTATGTAAATATATGCTTGTAATAATGAATAAACAAATATCTTATACCTAATAAATATCTATTGATGCATAATTTTTTTTTATGAAATTGTTAAAGAAATGACAATGCGATACATAATGTGAAAATACAGGCACATTACAATTTGTGACAATAATTACCAAGTAATCAATAAAGACTTAACAAACATCAAATGCAAACAAATAAAGGTAGCGATATAATTTTATATTCTGTGACACTAAACCACTCAGTTTTATTTAACTTATCCATACTATTTTAATTTTGTACCAATTAATTTCTTAATTTCTGTGCCAACCCGACATAAAACCTAATGGAATGTCCAAATAAAATAGAAAAAAAAACAAAGCGAAAGGCACAATTGTCATAATAAGTTGTGAAATCTGTACAATAATTAACAAACCTCTTCAACTAACTTAAACATTATTCAGTCTTCAATCATATGCAATTACATATTGTATAATAATTGTTAGGTAATTAATAATAAACATTAATAATTAAAACGTATGTATGATTTTAGTTGACATCATAATATCGTCTCCTTCCGGTAAGATCTCGCCAAATGTTCAACATCGCTTTTCAAACACGTAACATGGGCTTACCAGTTCCCCTTTTGAGATATTGATTTAATGGGTTATTTCACTTCAGATAAAAACAATTAATCACAGAAGGAAAAACAAACATAAAAAAAAGTTTTAACTGCATACACTTTGATTCTTTTGTGCTTTGGGAACAAATGCTGTACAATATCTTATTCCTTTGTTCCAAATAATCAAAATTTAAACAGAATCAGAACGATTGTTATTTACATTTGGTTTGTTTTTGCCGAAAGGAGACAATACTTATTTTATACATGAAGTAAATAAACATTTGAATATTTCCGAGAGGTATTTAAAACATTTAACAGCAAAGAGCTTAAAAATCCCACGCTACTTCTACAACAATAATAATATTCCTAATTCATTTTAGTATATTTGATTTAATTTGTTTAGTGTTGTCATTACTGAATTCAATATACATTCACTTCTAAGGTAAAAACATAATGACTCGAAAACTTCACGAATCGTACCGTCCAGAAATATAATATATACCTCAATGTAGCGCGGTGGGATTAAGCTCAGTGTTTTAACAGGAACAAAATTGATACAGTACCATTTGACAATGAGATACATAATATTAACATGCGTACAATCAGGTTGCATAGAAAACATTAATAGTGTAAAATTGATTTAATACTTCACACGCAAGCACGCTTGATGCAAATTAATAATTATTAAAATGAGATTTATCTAATGAGTTGAATAAAACTTGGCTGATTTAAAATATTTAAAAATTAACATGAAAAAGCTCCTCTTCAAAAAGGATTTGAGCGAATTGTAAAAATACCATAGTAAAGATATCTACATCAGTCTCAGCACATAGAAACGGATGTAGAAAGAAGTAGAGCCATTTTTATTGATATACATTTCGACTGCACGTAACTCACTTGCTCTTTCTATCTGAATAATACTATTAACACATATAAGAAAGAGACAGCATGCAAGTAGTACATTGTCAAATAATGTAATGATTATCAATAGATAGGTCAAGTGTGCCAAGTTTTTTTTAAATTCAACTTGATATTGTTTGATAAAAGTGGCATTAGACTTCAATAATACCTATTTATTGATAGGGAATGAATTTATATAATATAAAAACACTTTTTTTATTTTCTAGCAAAAACTCACCAAATATGTAGTGTATTTTTACTCAACTTTAGTTCAAAATCTAAATAAAATCATTCACAATGTCGTCTCTATAATCAGAAAAGAATATTAAATGTCTAAAAAACGTTTTTATGTAAAACCCAAAAACTAACATAATATTATGTCAAAACGATGTTAATTTACGTTTGGTGAGTTTTTGACGGGATGAGGCAAATTATTATAATAATAGTGTGACATGGCATTAAATGTATATATAAAGATTATTTTGTAATAATCTTTCAAAATACAGGTGATACAGAAAAAAATTAATACCTAAATCGCGTTATGCATTTATAGATTCAACAAGGTATCTAAAAAAATCTTAGTCCTAAGTACTATAAATGAAAAACGTAACCTTTTTAGTCATGCCAAAAAATGAAAGTATCTCATTTAAAATGCATTTGCCATTGTCGACTAAACAAATAGCCAACGAGAACAGTGATTGAAAAGGCTGCGTTCTTCAATTAAAGGCACTTATACTTTCAGGTCCAGAAATGATCTATGAATTGCCCATTCTGTTTGTAAAACCTTTGAAAAATTTATGCAAGCATAGACAGAGATACATTGTTGTCTCAATAACGTTTGAATTAATCTCTCCTGCGAAGATAGAATACATATCGTCAATTAAACACAGAACTATCGTAAGTCGCATTCAATACTATTTTAGGTTTTTTGACTCATAGTTTAATTTAACTGGTTTCACTGTGGCAAAACAACAACAACAACAACAAAATTAACTTGTACAATAATATATCTTATGTTTGAACACTGGATTAGTTGTTAAACTATCGTAATGTCTACATGTAATAATATTATGTAGATACAAAAAATAGTTATGGTTTAAAAAGCATTTTTTTCTGATAATAATTACATGTGTAGATAGATGTAGATAAACACAAATACTAACATGATTATCAAAAGTGAGTTAAGTAAGATGGTACTGCATTATTAATGATGATAGGTATCTATCTATTAAAGAAGAGATAAAACTTTAATGCCAATTAAGTAACTCGGCTTCATGAAAATGACACTATTTTATAAATGCATAACATTACGTTGGTAAATTAACGACTATTGATGTATACCAAACCGTGAAAACTGTCAGAACTTTTGTAATATTAATACAGGCATGATGAATGGACTAGAATATCTGCCGACGAAGAGTGAGGGGCTCCAAAAAAAAACAATATCCCCATCACACTGCGACGGCTGCAAAAATACGAGAAAACACGTAAAGTACACGTTCAGTCTATTGTGAGGTAACGAGTGATAATGCATAAGTAATCAGTCTATTCAAATCACAGCTGTGTGAGAAAACCTGCAAGTGCGGACACTAATAGAAAGATGGGACAAAATGGCTGCTCAGGTTTTTTTCAACCCTAATCTTACCCCGTACTGTGCCAAGATACACGATCAACATACTTCAACACGGAGTGCAAAATTCCAAACCCTAACACCATAAGAACACAGTGCAAGATCAATTTATTTATCATTTTGTCTGTCTTTTTCAATATTATTTCACACTCTTACATTTTAAAAATAAGACCAAGTGCCGACAGGTACTCTCGAGACTGCGACACTTTTTTCCAGCTGAAAAACTTTAACTACTTTCAGTTATCCAATTTTCTTTCCCTGATTGATCCATTCATGCATAAAGATGAGTGCAGTTCAATATGAAAAGTGGCTCCGATAACATTTTAAACAAACATACTATATAAACTGAAACCTGTCATAATATTCATGCACCTATCTATTTTATTATGTATCCACTGAATTATTAATTAATGTTGATAATGCGACTGTTAAAGTTAGTAGGTAATATTGTAAAAGTATGTATTTCGTATTTCCATTGCAAGAAGGGGAAATATCCCCCTACAATTGGGAGTAATTTTGACAGATTGTTTAAAACAACCAATAATTATATTCAAGTCCTAGGGTTGAAACAAGTGGAAAGAATACCCAGTTCGATCATCGATTGAATGAATGACAAACTACTATTCCTTGTGAAATACCGTTCAATTAACATCAACATTTAGAATTAAATATACAAAGTCTTTACGTGAAAACAATAATTTACATTTTTAAGTCATATTATCAATAATTAAATAGTCTCGCCAGCAAACGGTTGTTAATGACATTTGATTCAAATACGTAATGGTTAGAACCAAAGATACACGTCACAACTTTATATGACACGTTTCTGTGATTATCTGTTTTGTATAGATATCTATTGTAGACATAAAAGAAAAGCTATTGTTCTCTATCTTCAAATATTTTTTAATGAATATTATGAATAATTGGTAGTTTTAATGAAATTGTTAAATAATATACATAATACCTTTTCATATAAACAGTCTCATCTCTGCATTATATATAGATCATTTTCTTCAGATAAATAATATAAATATTAACTAGTTTGTATCTAAAATCATTATTCTATCGTGTAAAGCTGACATTGTTATCTGACACGCTGAAAGGCATATCAGAAATAGAAATATTTGACGGACCAAAATGCAAATACAAAAATTTCACACAGATCTAGACCAAATATATTATTAAATGTATTTTATACGTAAATGATAATAATTGGAGAGCATAACTTCTAAATAATAGTCTAAGAACCATTTTTAGGTATATAATGGATATTACGGGTAAAAAAATTATTATGTGTTTTCAATAATTGCTTATATATAGTTTAGGTATAACACAATAAAGGGAATGTGAAATAAGTATCAAATCTTATATCTTACAAGGAAGGCAATCATAGGTTTCATGAATATAAAAAAAATATATTACATTTTTAGTAAAGACCAAAAAAGTTATACAAATTTTGTAAAACAATTTATAAGTTACTAGCAGAAATGTCAGCCAATAATTATTACAGCTATCAACCTATTATCACTTGAGAAAGCAGAACTGGATTTGCTCAGTTTTATTTAGATATTATGCTGTTCAATTATTACAGATGGATTATTAATTTTTAATCTTCGATAAAACCATTCAAACATTGTACACATACCATAGACAAATATATACTGAGACATCTTAAACCATAGACACCGGATGTTTACATGTTAAAGCTAACCTTACCTAACTAGCTCCGCCCTTCATGACAACCCGAACATTATCTGATGACACTCTGATGGTCCCAGGCTAAACGACATTATCATATTATTAAGATATTGCAAAACAATTCAATCGTCAATTCATTTCAAAGTTTCGAATTATATAAATAATAAAAATACAATTTGTTCCCCGCGGTGGTGTTTCGTCAAACACTCGTAAATCTAATTTGTAGAATAATAAGGACGAGTCAGTCTGTTGCGAATGTCCCAAAGGTTTTTTTGCTAACATTTATTATTACAAACTTACAATCAAAAACGTTACTTATCTAAAATATTAAATTATCGATATATATATATATAATAATAATAATATATAGTTACTTATCAGTCTTATTGTTTCGCTTCTCAACATCCTAGGGAATTTTTGACATATTGTTTTAACGGTTATCCATTCTTATAACTTTAAAATTTAGTGGCTGGGTCAAATTTTCTTGTTTTTTTTCAATTAATGTGGGTATTTCGAACAGATACATGTAAATTGTACGTATTACATTTCACCATAGCACAGTTTGCCATGAGCTTTCTTATCGGAAAGAGATAAAAAATTACACGTTGTTTGTGGAGCATTGCAGACAATAATGTTCCAATTTTATTAGATTCGATATGAGCATTAAATTTGATATTGATTGGTTTCAAATATCTGATAATAACGCCATCATTATTTGAATTCAAGAATGAAAACCTAACTTAACAAATAATCCAGTATATCGGCTATTTTCAAAATTTGTTTGCCGCTAGCTTCCTGTAAACAGACAAGAACCACGTTTTATTTAGACATGAATTTTATCTGAGTACTATACGACAAAGAGGTAGGACGGTCTTTAATATATGACCATATTATATTTCACGGTGAAGTATGATTTGGCAAACTGCATACGTACAAATTTCGGGACACGATTTCGAACCACTACATGGAACTAATGAATTGAGTAACGAACATTTTATATCTCTATACTTGAAAACATTTTTTGCAATTGCATATAATTTCCATTTGCAGTAAGTACTTGAGATGCTAAATGGGGAAAAATATCTTAGGTGAGTTTAATTTGGATCGAGTTACAAGTGAATATTAAATATACTTCATTTGAAAGTTTTACATAAGTCTTTTTTTAAAATGTCAAAAATCCCTTTGGACTTAGTGTAAGAGAATATAGGATATGAGAAAAAATCAACAGGAATTGTTTAATCTACGTCTACACTATATTATAATAAATCCGATCAAACTACTTAGACTCTAGAGTCGATAACAAAATATAGTACGGGATGTGTTTTATTTTCTCTTTCTCTCTCTCTCTCTCTCTCGTAATATTGCACTGAATCCTCAGTCTGCTATATGAGCACATAGAACTTTTAGCTTTGTCGCCGTTAAGTCATTACTCGTCTGAGCTAGAGGCTAACTCCTGTTAAGTGTTATAATAAACCGGCAGACGAGCTAATGCTTAAGGGTCATAAATGTCATCTACCTCTACGTTCAGACAATCAAAATTGAAGTAACTTTTGACAGTGAAAGAATTTGTACCTGAAATCTTGGGATTGTATTTTATATTAAATTTATAACATGCATATTTAGCCATATCTTGCATGTAGAATGTAAGTAGATGATACATTTTTAAAATTTAGATATTTTCATTATATGACAAGATATTGGCGATATCAATTTGTTGTATTCATTCGCCTTGAAATTACTGTATAATGATTGTTTGTACATAGAGAAAATTGGCATTTCTCATCAAAGCTCTGTTGGAACATCTCATCGTTTAGTCTACTCAGTCCCTATCACCGCAGTCGATGGACAGCCCTCTCCGAGCATCTTCCTGATATTCCCGGAGGGCGTCTTCCTTCTTGATGATGGCCGACACTTGATTCATGGGTTGAACGATCACTCCCGGCGGGTCAGGGTCGTGTTTGCGGCCAACTGATAGATCTTCCACATGGTTCTCGTCGTCAGGCTCTTCTGGGTGTAATCCATTGGGTCGGGAGGGCCTCGGGGGGCTGGGACTTGCCCGTCGGACAAATTTTAGTACGCCGGGACTGTGCGGGCGAGGCGGGGAGCGGCTCAGTCCGGCTGCAGCGGCGTGGGCGGCGGCGGCTAACGCCATGGCGTGCAGCGCTTCTCTCTCTCCGAGATCCGCGCGACCCTCAAGGGCCTGCTGCAGAAGTCCAGCGTCCAGCAGTCCCACCGCAGGATGGACGGCTTCATCGTCCCGAGGGTGTCCGCCTCCCATCCAACTTCCGCCCAGAGATGCCGGACTACCGTTGGGCTCTCTTTTAATGCTCCGGTTCATGGGTCTGCTCGTGGTGATGCCCAGTTTTTTGACTTTGTCGTATAGTGTCCGCGAGGGCACTCCAAATTTCCTGGACGCTTGCAGAGCGCTCATTCCGTGTCTGACGCACTCGATGGCGGACGTGATGTCGCTCCTCGTGTACTGTTTGTAGCGCTTCCATTCAGGCTTCTGTTGGGGGACGTACGGCGCGATGCCGCAGCGGAGGTCGCTGGGAAAATTCTGGGGGGGCGAAGAGGGGTGCAGGGAACGGTTCATGCTGTCTTCGTCGAATGACTTGTCCGTGTATGGGGAATGGGCCTCTTCTGACATTTCCATGCGTTGATGCTGGAATCAGACAGCAATAGATTAATTAAAAAATAATAGTTAGGTAGTTCTCTTTTAAAAATGGACGTTAAAATTATACGAGGATTACTATACCGATTATTATACCGTATTATGGGTCTGTAAAAATTGTGTTGTTGATTACAATTATTATTGTCAAACTGACTTCTGAATTAAAACTATTGATGATGACAGAATAGCAAGTAAAACAAATGATATTTTGTAATTCATTCATTCATTTACTCGTATGATGGCATGGTAGGGTAGGGTGTATCCAACATTTTGTAATAAACTTATTGATGATTTTGCAAGCTTTCAGGCTTCTGGAAACATATTGCATAATTGAAAGTATTATTTTATATATATATATAAGTACATGAAAAGCTTCTCACCTTATAGTTATCATGAGCTGATCCATTAGAGTGGAGGCGATCGGCTCTCGGAATCGGTTGACAAACGAGCGCGGCCGGTTGTGAAGAATCCGCTGCACTGGTTTGCGCCAGAACATTTCGAAGGATTGGTGTATCACGAGACATCAGCATGCTGGAAATGCTCGATAGTTTTTTCCTTTTCAGTGGATTCATATCTCCGGGAGCTTCGTAGGATGCGCTCAACGCCGCGGGAGGTCTCGACATTGGAAGCTGGGGCCAGATGGACGGAGGAGACGTGCCGCAACTGCTTTGAGTGGCCGCCATCGCGCAGACAGAAGGAGATCTCGCACCTTCGGGTTCCTCCTGCTTAAACCTCTGCCTCAACTCGGTCATATCGAACAATCCCTTGACTTCCAGCTGCTCTGCTATTTTCATTATTCTCGGAATCTGCGATTGGGTGACGTTCACTTCTCCGGTATACATATACTCTAAAAGAGCTCGCATTTCGAATTCCTTGACTCCGGGGAAAAGAATACTGCAGTGGTCCATTGGCACATCCATCAGGATCGTTTGAAAATATGGAGAATTGGCCGCTAAAATCACCCGGTGGGCTTTGAACTGCACGTGGTCATCGACGACTATCGTGCAGTCCACATAGTACTCCATCTTGATGAGGATGTCGAGGATCTCCACCAGGTTGGTCTTGTGGTTGTTCCATCGCAGACAGTACGTCTGACCCTCACTGCTGCCCATCTTGGCTGCCTCTATTATTCTGAAATCAACAGAAATAAAATTGTAAAAATTGGTTCAGTGGACATTTATAAAAAGGTGGTGAGAAAAATTATTATTGATTAGGTTACCCGCTACGGTCTACGTCTCCTGAATCCAGAACTTATCTAGACCTACTATTCTAGAATTGTTTAGACTGTTTAGAGTTTAGAGGCATTCATATTCATCGATAATATGATTCAGAGATAATATTGTGCAAAATAATAATCATAGATAGGTACATAAATAGGGATTAACACTTCATTATGAAATAAGGCAAAATTGACCAGGGTTGGATTTATCTCTGCGCTAATACATAAGGGGGCCCCTAAAAACAAATTAAAGCAGCATTCAACAACATATTAAATATTATTCACTCATAGTCGCTTCAGCACTAATGTTTCGGCGGATGCGTGCAAAATTAATGATTTTTTCATGTCATAGGTACCATTTGAAAGCTACAGTGCAAAATTATGTACAAATTTGTGTATAGTAGGTACCTACCTAAACATTTCTTCTGGTAGCATAGTTTTTGCAATTGCTTTTCAATAATAGTATAAAGAGTTTCGCACGGTTTCTCGAGGTCTATACCAATTTGTGGGCCCTGGACCTTAGCCCCTTGAGTGCTACAGTAAATCCGGGTCTGTTATTGACTATGAACTATTTGTCTAATATTACATGTATAACTACTCGTCTTCATCACAATAGTTGTATTATAATTTATAATACTCAAAAAATGCATTGTAAATAACTGATACATGTAGTTATAGGTATTTACGATCATAAATCGTCAGGTGTTCGAATTTAGAACTAATTTTATCTCAGTAGATATAAAAAGTATGAAATGATATGTTAAAATGTTAGCATGTGGCACCCCCACTCAGCGGACAACTTATACTGGTGGATTTACCAATTTTTTAAGAGCCAAATTTCATTGAGAGGATGCTTTCTTTAATAAGCAATAATAATGTATCTACAATCTACATGATAATAATATATCGTATCTATACATTTAAGCCTTTTTAGAAAGCACTTATTTGTCTACCTACTAATGACGCCATTAAAGTACCTATTCTTAAGGTCTTGGGTACCTATCGGAGCCACAAAAAATCATTAAAACTTGTAACCCATACGCTGCGTCCAACGCAACTGGTGCGTTGCCCATCAGGTGGCCATTAGATATAATTAGCATGTTATTTAAATGTGGTAATTAAATAGTAATTAAAAACATTGTCTTTAATAATAGATAGGGAAGACACTATATTTTCTTCTGTTCGAAAAAATCCCTTAGAACTCAGACACACGGTACTGCAGTTGTAGCGAGTCGACGCCGGTCTTACTTGATTCCAAATGCATCTAATTAAACTCTCCAGTTGGATAAAAAAAAATCAAATTTGAGATTCAAATAAGATGATCAAAATTCAATAAATTGGTATTGTAGCATTGGATAAAGTGAATGATCATGACAACACTTTATCGGATGGCGGAGACTTGCCAATTTGAGGAGATAGCAGTGATAGAACCGTACGGAAAAAATGTACCTACACTTTGGGACAGTCATCATCAGGCACGCACAAAAAGGAGGGGCTTCCGGGTCCGGTTCGTTTTTCTGGTTTCGTATGCGGGAAGCAGTTTGTTACGCGAATAGTTTTATTCAAACGCAGATATATTTTTATTACTTTACTACCCCACCGTCTGCCATACATTATAAACCGTCGATTACACTTGTAATAATCCACGTGTCGTTAAGATTAGATTATACAATATGCAAAGATGCCGACAAATAACAGTCGATTTGCAGTAAACACACTCCTTACAAGCAAAGACAAACCCTAATTAACGCTAAATAATCGTTTGTATTCAAGTTTTGGCCGCATGTACCTATTCTTTAAAGTATGTACCTAATCACTAGAGACCGGATTATATGCATTTACAATTTTTAACCCATTCTCACCGGTTGTTGAATATTTTACCTAAAATCTAGTGATGATGCACATTTTCGTTATATTTACATATTTACAATACATATTACAGAGATATTCCCCCGTAAACTTAAAGAAAAGTTTGAAAACATTTTGAAGAATAACCCAGGCTTTGAACTTTTGTGTCAAATTGATAGTTTTATTAATGGAATGGGTGAACTTTTGCCAGAACAGAAACAATAAGTCTAACATACAGTGACGTCCCTAGACAAAATGCCGCCCCTGGGCAGCGCCATAATGCCGCCCCATTTTTTTATACAATATTTTTTAATATCCGTGCTCGTGTCATTTCTGGTCACCAAGGACGTCGAAGGACAACAGAAGTAAACTATACATCGCGAAACTGACAAAAATTAAGTCCTGTTAAACCTTTTAAACTAATTTATACATTATGTTTCCAACCAGTGAGATGAATTTTTGAAAGGAACGATATTTTCGTTATTAAGTACTCAGTTTAGGTAGTTATTTCTACATATACCAAATGATTTTCCTCGGTTTGCCGCCCTTCAAGTAACTGCCGCCCCCAAGCGACGCTCAATCTGCCTACCCCCACGGGACGTCACTGCTAACATAGCACCCACAGAAAAGAAAAATAAATCATTACCACAACCTTTTACTGAGCAGATTGCCATTTTCATTTTTTAATAAACATAAAACCGAGAGCAGTTGTTAGGGCGAAGCACAAGTTTAGAATGACGTTTTCTTAACACATCTTTAAGTTTACCTTACTCGAGATCGATTGCCTGCATAACCTTACCAGTTGGGTATTTCAGTTCCCATTATTTCTGAGTTCCCTGATAGCACCCAAATTCAAATACTGCCCAGTTAGGTACCTCAGTGGATGTGGAACGGTCCTTTTTCCAATTATAAACATATGTTGAGTGATCGAAGACCCAATCTTACTACAGAACATTTCGAACAGTACCTGACTGTTAACATTTACAAGAGTAACAAAATGTTAAATAATTGTTAATTAAGAGCGTACTTCAGTTCACTCGTCGTCAATCGGAGACTGACAGTAGAGGTGTCCGCACGTCGATTTGTTTTGTCATGGCGTCGGATGAAAATATTCTTAAATCGTGTAAAGATGAATAAAAAACGATCCGCATGTACTTGAAAAAGAAAACATGTGAATGAATATACTATTATTATTACGAATATAATAATAAACATAACATTAAAAGGACGCATGTTGAATTTTTATGACAAATTATATTTCGTTTGGCTCACGTCATTTGCACAATACGCGCATCGCCTAGTCACGATCTTTTTAGACCATGTCTCAACTGAATAATTAATAATTATCGTCGATACTATGCTGATTTTGAAATTTAAAAAAAAATATTACTTGGGTACTTACTTTTTTTTTATTATTCAATGTTGCATATTTTGACATATTTCATGCATATTTCAAACTTTTTAATATTGCATAATATAATCCGGTCTCTAGTAATCACTAAACAATCTAAACAGAGAGTAGGTATTGGTGAAGGGTAATTTCAGATAGTTAGTTAGTACCTAATAGGTATAATATAATCGAGGCACAATGATTAATGAAAGAAACTATTGCATTTATTATTATTAGTCCTTTTCACTGTTATTTTGTAGCGGCCGTCAATGCAGTGACTATTATCTACCACTACTGTTGGTAATATAATCTCGTATTTTTGCCGAAATTTGCGCATTATTATTTATCTGTGTCGTAAAATATCCAATACGAGGTAAACAAATTGGCCCTAGCAGTATTAATTCTAGTGAGAATAATCGCTCCGTGATTCACGCCACCTTCCGCGTCGCCCCGCCGCACAAACAACACGATGTTCCAAGAAATCCGCTTAGAATCGCGTTCGGCGTAAACATATTTTGCGAAAAGCGAACCTAGGTACTTGCTTATTGTAAAAAAAAAACATCTGGAGTGGAGGGGCGTTTTGCGTAGATATCGAGATAGATAAAGTAGGTACCTACGTACCCAGGCGCCGGTGCAAATCGCGAAAAACTGAGACGTAAACAAGACATGACGGTCGGGCGGCGTGGAACGAGAACAGCCAGAAAACTCGTGATATTAAAATAAATAATTTATTGTCAATTAATAAAACACTAGAGCTAGATAATGGTTAATAGTCTTTCTACATCTAATTGTTCCATAGTCTAAAGCTGATTCTGGCAGGGTTCGGCCCATAAGGGTTCAGACAAAGGACACCAATGGCGAAGGGTGGGGGGAGTAGGCTGTTAAGAAGTGGCGAAGGGTGGAGGTAGACTGTTAAGATCCGCTATAAATAGCGCACATTAAACTGTGTTAGTCATGCATATTTGTTTTCATTGAACTAATATGTAGGTACTACAATAATTTACAGATGATGTTGGTTTTTAAAATTCAATTAAACCCTGCCTAAACAAAATCATAATGAATAAAACTTTTTCATTCATAACTTATTTGTTTTCGTTGGATTAAGAATGCATATTACACATATTGGTATTTTTTTAAATTCATTAAACCCTGCCGAAACCAAACTATAATAGATAAAAAAATATTATTCTATCTATAAAATATCCAATGTTATGTATGATTTAATTGCATAATTTTAGATATTTTATAGATAGACGAGTATTTTTTTGACTATTATTTATTATAACTTAATTTCGCAGGGTTTAATTGAATTTTAAAAAGTAACGAACACCATCTGTAAATTGTAGTCCTATTTCAATGAAAACAAATATGTATGACTGACAAAGTTTAATGTGCACTAGGTATTTACGGCGGATCTTAACAGCGTACTTCCACCCTTCGCCACTGCTGTTGAGATCCGCGTCCAGAAAAAAATTCTTCGATGTCTTTATTTTAAGACATACCTATAGGTACTTTCGATAATTCGTCAAAAATTATTATTTTCCGACTGGCCTATCTTTTTCAAGGCATGCTTAGGTACATTTCACTCTCTTGAATCTCGTAGGTCACTTCTGCTCTTGAACTATTTTTGCCTGCAATCATGAGGGATGGTTTCCAATCCTGGTGTCTCAAAGAATTTGAATTTAGATGCGACAGTCAATTACCTAAGTAGTCGCAGCCATGATTTATTATGGATTGACCTATCAGCGGGTCTATTCTATACACAAGGCGACTATCGACCGCTAAAGTGATAAAGTGATAGTATTTATTGCATATTTGTATTTCTTAAATAAATAAATAGTGGACACTAAACTTTGTCAGTCAAATGTATTTGTATACAATAAAGAATAAAGCAAGACTGCAATGTGTAGATATTGTTTGTAGTTTTTAAAATTCAATTAAACCATGGTTAATTCAAGCCATAGTAGATAATGGTCAACAAATATTTTATAGATAGAAGAATATTTTTTATCGATTATGGTTTGGTTCAGGCAGGGCTTAATGAATTTTAACAAACTAACTACTTACCAATATTATGTATATATTCCTAATTCAACTAAAACAAATAAATATGACTGAAAAAGTGTATCTACACTATTTTTGTCGGATCGCCCACAGCATACCTAATCTATTAAGGTTTGATTTAGGCAGGGTTTAATTGAATTTAAAGAAAGTAACCAACACCATCTGCAAATTGCATTTTCAGTTCAACGAAAACAAATAAGTATGACTGGCAAAGTGTAGTGTGTATTATTTATGCCAACCTACACTCCTCGCCACTGCAGGACGCTGGTCTTACTTGATTCAAAATGCATCCGATAATAATCTCAAATTGGATTTTTTTATCCAGTTTGAAATAGTGTACCTAAATAAGACCTGTATCTGAGTTTAAGTCTAACTTAGTGAAGTATGTATTTCTCCAATAGCGGTTTTGAAAAGGTTGGTTGGATCACTGTGAATAATTTTCTTGATTTTTTTATGATTTTACCGGACATTCTGATAATATTACAATAAAACTATTTAGGTACGTACCTACTACCCATTGCATTGTTATCGGCAAATTAAATAAAATAATTATACTTTCTAGCTTTTTCATTAAGTAATTAATAAAATTAACAGATAGGTAGGTACAACTGCAATGCACCTATTACTACTTGTCCGTTTTATTCATAGAACAATATTGTGTTGTGCGTACTTTGTACTGCATTTTCCATGATGGCAATAAGGTGATTTTGATTGTTAGTTCTCGACTTTTCCCGTAAATTATTTGACCTGGGTAGGTACTGCACAAGGGTGTTTCTATTGCGATTTGCGATACCTGTAGTTATTGGGTGCAATAGCATGCTAATTCGGCTTTCACACCATTATCAAGACTGTCGTTCGATTTATTTCACTTTAATTTACATCCAAAGAGCCAAGCCTAATAATTAATAGATATCCTATTATTATGACGTAAATAAGTATGTGGCTATTACAAAATAAATCTATTTAAAATTGAATCTACTTCACAATCATTCCCTACTAATATGAATGGGAAAATAACACGAATTCCCGAATGAAAAATAAGGTATACGTACCTACATTATTCTTTATCGATATAGGTACATACGGGCCCAAGGTACACAGCGCTGCAAATCGATGCAGACTGCGGCGTGTCCGGAAACTTGTACGTATGCAGTTCGCCGTATGATACTTCACCGTGAACTTTTGTATCGGAAATATATGGCCGTATATTACTACGGTGCATGGTTGCAGCATCAGTCCCGTGCGGCTCCGTCTCAGGATGGAATGAGCACTTAAAATCACTTCTTTCAGACACGTTTAAAGCGTCATAGAAAGCGACCGTGCATATCCACGGCTGTGCATATATGACGGGTGGTGGTGAGCACTAAAAAAAGACCGTCCAACCTCTTTGGGTCATATAGTACTGACATAAAATTCGATTCGATTCGAAATTTGCGACTGGTCATGGTGGATTAGCTGGCAAGGTCTTCGAGCTTGGACTTGCAAGCCGTCCGACATGTCCATGCGGAGCGGAAATACAGGATGCCAACCACATCCTATGGGAGTATCTGAGTATGTGCTCCGAACGGGAGGAAATGCTCAGGTCGGTCCAACCAGCTGTTGGACCCATCGGCCCGTCCGACCTGGTTGCTACTAAGGCCAATTATCTTGCTTTCAAAAAATTTGCGGCGTCTTACTACGGGCGTGAAGATCTCTTTACATAAATTTTGCTTGTATGATTAGCTTCGTTCTTTAATTTAATAAACAAGTAGCTTCATTTTCTTTTTAGTAATTTCCATGTGCTTTTTCTCTCCCTGGCACTTTGCATTAGAGTAAACTCAGTAAACTCAGTCAAAGCTCACTTTGAGCGTAGCAATCTAAGTCTTGGGCATCTTCTCCCAGGACACTCGCAGGCCAATTCTTAGATGCTTCACATCACCAATTGACGGGTCCCGTGATACTCTCGATTAAGACCGAGGGTTGTACGGGGCGGGTTTGGTGGAGGGACTTTAACTTCAATGACATAAAATTTAATTCATAAAACACGGTTCATGTCGGTTTACACTTTACAGGAAGCCAGCAGCAAACAATTTTTGAAAATAGCCTATATACTGGATTATTTGTTAGGTTCGGTTAGGTTTCCCAAAATCAGCTATGAAAATTGAATTAATGTCATATTGAATCTAATAAAATTGGAGACCGTATAGTATACGGCCATCTCTTTCCGATAAGAAAGCTCACGGCGAACTGTGCCACGGTAAAATGTTTTACGTACAACTTACATGTAGCCAG
Organism: Rhyacophila brunnea; assembly: GCF_057557595.1. NCBI lineage: Eukaryota > Metazoa > Arthropoda > Insecta > Trichoptera > Rhyacophilidae > Rhyacophila > Rhyacophila brunnea. Next base: position 31,464,620 of record NW_028233350.1, read on the forward strand.
ACTGCGGTGCCACAACGTAGGTTTTGCTTGATTCCAAGTGGATCCAACTGGAATCAAGCAAGAACCTCCACAGTTTGCGTCAATTTGTTGCAAATTGCAGTGCCGTAGGTATGTGATGCAATTGAAACGATGTAAGATTGTTTTTAATATAGGATCATTGATATTATACCTACTTACGACGTTACAATTATACCTAATTACACTTTTTAATTTTCGTGTAGGTACCTATATGACAGCTTGGAGAAATTGGTCATTATTGGCAACATAAACGGAAAAAACTTAACTGTTCACAGTGTTAACTGATTTCTGAAAGCACCACGCAAATATCCAATTCTAAAAATACTCAATAAAAAATGTTAGATAATGGAGGCATTATTTTTTGGCGGTATTTTGATTTATATCTAGTGTGTACCAATACCTAGGTACTTATGTATGAGACGTTTTCAAAATTATGTATATTCAGTATAAGTAGGTACCTACCTATACAATATTACATTTTCAAATCTTGTGTTATTATTCGTTGAATAAATTAAATAGTTTATTAAATTTTATTTTAGTTTTGAAATAAGAAAGTTTTATTTTCACATTCAATATTTTTAAAGAACCATGCGGGTGTACCAAAACGTGACGTGTGGCTCGCCAGCCGCTGTTTTCCGACCTAAGTCTTAGGGGTTAGTAATAAAAAATAATCATTGAAAAGCTCAACCCTATTCCTATGTCCAATATAAAAATATTCACCAATACAAAACAGCCTGCCACAAGAATAAGTCGACAATAGATCTGTTAATACTAAAATTAAAAAGCTCGCAAAGTTGAGCTTTTTCATATGACCGTGCTGTTTTTTTTTTTACTGCCCAACCTTTCGCGAATAGCAACATCGAATTAAAAAACCTGAACCCAATTTCTGAGAACGTCTCCATAAAGAATCGTTTTTTTCCGCAAAATGCTGGCCCAACTCTTCTGTCGTTATCCTGTTTTATTTTTTGCCGCGCCAAGCTATTTATTATTATTTTTTTACTAGGGAGGACAATGTACCTACTTACAAATTTAGTGGCATAAAACATAAATTGTGGCCCTCTCGCAAATATTTCAATGCTGCCAATTTTCCTTGTACTATGTTGTGTACCCACATTTAAATAATGAGTTATTTAACATCTGCCGGAATTGGCAGACATAGGCATAAATAATAACATCTAAAAATTTACAGCACCCCGCAATTAAAATCCAATCACTAAAACATTGTTACTATATATCAGTGGTTTCTACACTTTATGTTACTACGCGTCCCTTTTAATAAAAATCTAATCTTGGCGCCTCCCCCCACCTTATTTCATTAAATAATACAGACACCTTTTTAAATAGTCAACAATCTACTACATAACACAAAAATGAAAAAAAATATAAAAATAACAATAGTGACAAGGTTTACTACCTACTAATATTATATTCATTTTAAAATTTGTTTTTCATTGCGATGAATGTGCTACACACACAACAGCACAATCAATTTCAACAGTAGTCAATCCAAATTCATCATCGTCCATTGACAAATGGTTTCTATCATGGGTCCACATCCTGAAGCGGGCCCCCAGACCAGGATCTTTGGCGAGCCCACCTACCTATCGCTGAGGTTAAGGGTAGTGTGGTGCTCTAATGTAGTGTTTCCTGAATTATACACGGGAGTTATCATTTAAGTAAGTTTATCAATCATCATATAGGCATCACATCAAATTACAACGCACAACACAACCACATATTTAAAATAATTATAAGAACTGAAATAAAGCATTAATAAAATAATGTAAAAAGTGCATTACAAGAACTCAGTAAATAGATATTTGTTTGCTTCAATATATCTGGCGCAGTAATCATTTAAAAGTACACACACATCACAATACGGCGAACTTATTCTTTTTGTAATTTTGATTTCCAAAGCTCCAATTTTTAATGAATGCCTTCACTTTGTCTTTTTAAATCAGTGAATGCATTAGTGGTCCTTGCATTGATTTATTAACTCATTTTTTTTTTATTTCAACCAAATAGAAAAGTTTAACAACAAAATTATCGTTCCTAAACAAATTTGCCTCAAAGTTCAACATTATGATTTGACCCTTTTATTTCATTTTTTCACGAGATATTATAAAATTAGTCTCCATATTTTCAGACAGGTTTGCAAACAACCTTTTATAGGACTGTTTTTTTTATATACTTAGTTTATAATTAGCGGTCGTTTTATAAACTATCCATTTGCTATGCTAACTAACTAACTATGCAACTGCAAACCTGTGGCTACTTTAATTGTGTTAAGCTTTTCGCGCCACCCTTTGCAACACTCCGCGCCTCCCAGTTTGGAAATCGCGGCTATATATTGTATATACCTACATGTAGGTACTTTATCGTTTTTTCCCCCTGCATAATCAGCGATAGACTTTATTAGATCATCTCTTAGGGCGCAGACACACGACATTGCAGTCGACGTGAATAGACATGCGTCGACGCAGGTCTTATTTGATTCCAATTACATCCTATTGGAATCACCAATTGGCTAAAACAAATCCTATTGGTGATTCTAATCGGACGCAATTGGAATAAAAAAGTCCCTGCGTCTACGCACGTTCACTGCAATGCCGTGTGTCTGCAGCCTTAGCTCTTCCTCAAGACACGTCGTTACAAGTCGATGAAAACTGCGTTCCAGTACCGCAGTTTGCATGCATTTGCAGCGCATTGTGGTTGGCTCTTACTTTTCCTAAATCATTAGTAGGTAGTAGGTAATCAATGTGGGTGGTGGTGAGTGGGGGTGGTGAATGAGGCTGAAACATCGAATATTTTGAATTTGCTTAAAAAGAAGATAGTCTAATAAATTTAACATTAACGTTAAAGAAGCTTGGTTAACGTTCAACAAAGTGGTTGGTGTTTTCAATTCATGGCAATCTGGGAGTAGACTTTTACCAATACTGTATTAATTTTTCAAGTCGAGAGCTCCTTGCTTGGGTACCTCAAAGCATGGCCACATCCTGAAGCGACCCCCCAGGCTAGGATCTTTGGCTAGCCCCCTATCTATTGCTAAGGATATATGCACTGTGATGCTCTACACTGTAGACTACAGTAGCGTTTTCTAAATGGTGTACACGGTAAAATTAATGTGCACAATTAGTGTTTTTTTGTATGTTTTAATTTTAATACATCAGTTTGAATTATGTAGTTGTTGAGTATCGATACACATTAAAAATTGTATCGTACAAGCACATAATTTTAAATAACAGTATTGAAGGAAAATAGCTATTATTAGATAGATACTATTAGAGCAAATTTGTGACGAGTGTTTATCACACTTAGGATCTGGTCGACTCGCCACGCCGGGCCCCTTCTGAGTCCGGACTCCCAGGCTAGAGCCCTGTTAGATGGCCCCCACAAGGCCTCAAAGATAATATTTTGTATATAGTTAGATTCAATTTTTGGTGTTGGTATCAAAGTGTACCTATCTAATAAATCCTACAAGAAATATTGTCAAACTTCAATCTAATTCATATAGGAGTCGAGTTGTGTTGCTTTTTATAGCAAAAGGGGGGTTGGCACTAGCGCCGGTTATGTTATTTTCGGCAGTTCCGGCCATGCGATTCATGCAAATTAAACAACTTCCTGTCCATGATTACGAACGCATTGTTAAAAAGTGCAGCGATATGCGACGCGTTACATTATGCAACTATGTAGGTGCCTACCCAATATGCAATGCAAGGGAAGAAACAGGGCGTGCCGCGCATAGATACAAACCTATCGGGTTTACACATACCTAATTGACCGCCACGCGCAATTGAGCGTAGACGGAATACCTAAGGTAGGTACCTACACATATTACAATATTCTAGGATTTAAAATGGTTGATTCGTTATGGTGTACCTATACCTACCTATAGATCAGTGGTGAAGGGTGGATGTAGGCTGTTAAGATTCGACATAAATAGTCAACAATAAACTTTGTCACTCAAACGTATTTGTTTTCATTGAATATACCTACAGATTGTGTTGGTTAGTTCACTTAACTTAACTAAATTCAATTGAACACTGCGAAAACCATGCCATAATAGATAATAGTAAAAAAAATAATCGTCCATCTACCTATATCTATAAAATATCTAAAATTATGCCATTAAAGCCAAATAATACCTAATTTTTATCTACTGTGGCTTGGTTTAGGCAGAGTTTAATGAATTTAAGAAAAACTAACCAACAACGTCATGTGTAATGAATGTATTCTTAATTCAACGAAATCAAATGAATGAAAAAGTGTGCATTATTAATTTATGTCGGGTCTTAACAACCTACCTCCACTCTTCGACACTGCTATATTATATAGGTACCTATACTTATTTACACGTACGTTCAACATACAAAAAAACATTTTGCCCATATTATATGCACGATATTGTACCTACCTAAATGGTATTTTGAATAAAATGATTTCAGGGGTAGGTAATTTTTTTTGGTAAATTGTACCTACATGTTGCTCCGCAGGTCTAAACGCAATCTATAGGATATTTATGTAGTTAAGCTACCCAAGTTTTCGCTAGTTTATGGAATAAAATGCAACTTAAAATAATAATACCTAAGTAGACTCTAATTATTATTTGCAACACAACTGTAAGAATGGAATTGCTTTTTTGGGATAAGAATAGGTACAGCATTACACCAACTGGATTTCAAAATAAGTAGTTAGGTACCTACTCCTTATGATCAAAATTGGTAGCAAATGTTCATCTATCAATGCTATATCACCTTAGGAAATGTCTTTTCATACATGTATGAAGGTATGTATGTACTATGTAGGTACGTGCTGCAAAAAATACATTTCTTAATTGATCATAGTCATCGCTTGGAAGACAAAACTATAAAATTCCGTTTAATTCATATCCTGAAATTTGTCTTTTAGCATATTGTCATCGCACTGCTTAATCACTTCCAATTAAGGGATATTTGGAAGCTCTTCAATTGTATAGTATTGTGTAGAAGTCTCGTAATGATGACGTTCAAAATAATAATTGTAATGTAAACTATATTCTTAGCTTCCAGGCCGTATAAAAAGTGGCGTGGGCTGGATTATGATTCTTACATGTTATTAAAGACAACTAAGACCGAAGACACACGGCACTGCAGTTCGAGCTCGTCAACGCAGGTGTTACTTGATTCCAAATGCATCCGATTGGAATCTCCCAATTGGATAGAAAAATCCTTATATTTGGTTCATATTAATGAAATCCACCTCCAAAGTCATCTCCAATTACATGAACCTTCAGATTCAATCATAGACGTTTACCTAAATGTTTTTATGTGCCGTACCCTACCTAGGTACTTCTCTAAAAAAATAAACTTACTTATATGTAGGTAGATACCTATATAATATGTAAAATTATCATAAGCACTGATCGGTTTGTATACAAAGAATGTTTCAGATTGCAATTTGTAAATAGGTACACACATAACAATAATTATTAATACATCCTACAATCCATAATCCACAACCCATAACCTACCTAATCCATTACCAATCGAAACGAAACGAAAACCATGAGGTACTTTTCATATATATTATGTGTAGGTATTCTATCAATTTGTATGTGCAAAAACGTTATTATCGGTCTGAATTCATAGTTCAGCCATCAAAAACTTTCTTACATAATATTTGATTGATCATTTTAAATATGAGATATTTGTTTGTAATACCTATAGTGTTAGTACTAGGTACCTACCTACAGGTGAAAACTATGTTTAATCACTCACTTTGCTCAAGTTTTATGTGCACCTAATTCATTATTAACAAATAGATTGGAGAAAATTTAAGTCGTCGTACCTACTGTTAACACGAATTACTCAAAATTCTTAAAAGTTAGTAGATATGATTATGAATGTTGTTGAGAGACAAATTCATAGGTAGGTACCTACTACATAATTATGTAATGTCATAGTATTTTTTAGGTTTCATTTGGGTGTCTAGGAGAGTGCAGCTTAAAAAGGAGCTACTAAGGCCCGTTTCAGACGGGACACCGGTGTCGCGCTCGTATATAATAAGGAGGTCTTTGTATACGAATAAAAAAGCCTTTGTATTATGTTTATGAACGCCCCGAGCTAATGAGTCAAAGCGTGTCCGGTACACTTTTCCGTCAGCCGCTACATTCTCAAGCCGCTGATACACATGTTTTTATGACTGCAGCCAGTTTTATATTCTAATTTATATCGCAAAATTTTGCGTTGACTCATTAGCTCTGGGCGTTCATAAACATAATACAAAGGCCTCCTTATTATATATGAGCGCGACACCGGTGTCCCGTCTGAAACGGGGGTAAGTTTAACGATTAATAATTTCGTAGCTAACTTATTTCATATATTTTTAGTATATTTACTTACCGGAAAATAGGGATGGTCATAATACCTAGTATGTACCTACCTAGGTACTGGTTATGTTATATAATACCTATATACTTATATATAAAGAAAAAAAATTCAACAATGTTGAATAGAAAGATTCTACGACGGACACAGAGCGTAGCAATTTTCAGCAAATTGAAAACTGTGATGGTATTTTCTTGATAACTGGACCCATTTGAAATCAAGCAAGACCTGCGTCTATTTGCACCACCGTGTGTATTGGTCTTTAACCGGTTAAGTGCCCAAAGCGTCTTTGGACGCCCTAATTACACCAATTCTTATGTTAATTACTATCAATTAACTAATTGCGGCATAGAAAGGATTAATTGTGTAATTAGAAAAAAGAAATCAATCAATTAATATGCAGGTAGGTAGGTACCTAGCAAAATTTCAATATATCATGAGCTCCCATTACTGATTGAATCACCCATGGGTATTATCGGTACCTTCATATAATCCGATTGCCTATAAATAAATTAATAATTATTTTTGTATCACCTACTTCTACATAGGTACTAAGTACCTAAGTATTGTGCATTTTAATTTGCGTCGATTGTTTGTGGCTGCAATCATTCATCAAATATTTAATTACTTATCTATTTGTTAGTTATTCGCAAATATTTGGTTACTATGGTAACATGCACCAAGCGTTTCAATGAAAATTTGGTGAGTCAATTCGGAGAAAGCAACCCAAAACGCAGATACATTAGGGCCATTAGGCATTCGTGTTTTATTTATGATCCATATTATGATTGTTGATTTTTAGGAAAATTATATTATAAAGAAAGACAAGTAATTAAATGATTAGGTATTTAGGTACATAATATGTAACTATACTTATATTCATTAAGTATACTTAAGTATAGAAAATAACTTAGGTTTTACCTAGTACCTAATGCTTCAGTAATGAAAAAAAATAATTGACAAAACGCAAGATATGGCCAATTAGAATCTAATTGGGCGTACATAATGCAGAATCATTCTGGATTCGACCACAGATATTTCAATTGCTATGAAGAAAGGGAGAAGGGCGATTTTTTTTAAATCATGAAATCAATTGTTTTATTAACAGGATAACATTTAATACACTAATTTAAAACATAATTTATTATCTTTTGCACTGATTTTGTAAGCGCATGTGTACAGTGTAAAAATTACATAATTAATATTAACAAGTACCTACTTACTTACCTGATTTTGTAATAATAAAATTATTGAAATTTACCAGGACCGGTTTCGCTGAGTAACTGTGTATATCTATCTACTTTTAGCAGTTCAGTCAAAATATGGATTTATATGAATTAAATAAATTATAAAATACCCGTATTGTACCTAGTTGTTTTTAATGTTTTTCTAAAATACATTACTTACACAACAAAAATAATAATACTCAAGTAAATAAACGTTGGGATTTTTTTGCTAATCAGAAGTATGTATTCTTCAAACATGAATAAAAAAGTGCGCATTAAACCAAAAACCACATAAAATATTTTTATGCAATTTTAGAAACATCCAGATAAGACCTTTCGCCCCGCCCTATAGGAGAATAATGATCACTTGGAAATATTAAATAAATATGTAGGAGTTGATAATAATAAAACTTTTTTTTTAATGTCAAGGAGGTGTTGTGTTTGGTTAAAAATGCGAGATTAGACTCACCGTTTTCGTAATAATTGTTATCAATCCAACTGCGCTCGGAGCGAGCAGCTCTCCAGTCACGCCTGTAGTAGAGGAGCCATTAAAATCCCTAAACTCGATTCCAGGAATTTCACCACACCGATAATGTCTGATAAGCGTGCGATGAAAACCGCCAAAAAACTATTTTGACATCTAAACCGACATCAGTTTCGAAAAAAATAGTTCACACAATGTCCGCGATGCGATGCACATTTATATAAAAAAATAGTCTTGCCGAAATGTCAAATAAAAGAAGTTTAAATAAATATCACTATTTTATAAAAAAGTTTTTAATGTTATTTTCACATACATAATCCAAAGTATTATAAAACACTGGGGGTAAACATAATATAAAATAATTACAACTCATTGATAAGATCGTTGTTTTTTTTTTAAATTTTACAATAGTTGTTTTTTATGGCAACTTTTTATTAATAATTAATTATTAGGGGTTGTTGTTAATTATCGTGAGCACAATCCGGTTTAAACCAGTTCATTCGTCGATTGTTAGTGGTCGATTTTAATTTCGAATACTGCGGCAGGTAGTGTCGTGGGGCGAAAGCGTGATTTGGGTAATAGCAATGATTATGCCGAAAATTTTTGAACTGCATGCCGATGATTGGATGGGAGGAAAATCGCGGTATTCCGCCACATTCGAGACGTACGTCGGGCACGACTGCCGCTTGCAGACTGGCGGGTCGCGGGATCCCGTCCGAAAAACTCCGCCTCTCGCCCCTTCGCCCCTCGCCGTTAATACGCGCACGCACAAAGTGCAATCGGCGATCGTATCTCCCTCTAGCATCGACGAATTGCACGGGACGCGAGTGTGCGTGAGTTTGGCAGGGTACGCCAATCCGCCGATCGCAGGCGATTGTCAAAATCCCAAAAAGAAACAATAAACATAATATTTCACACATTACAAATAATATTGTTTTAACACCACTGCAGGCTACGACGGTACTAAATCGAGTCGTGAAATACCCAGGCCTGAGAGAATTACATAGATGTGATGTAACATGAGATATCGTCGAAAACTTCGAAACTACTGGTATGAGATACCAGTACCCTGCGCTTTTGATGTTTTGACAAGATTAAGCAACCGTATATGCTTATGATGGCACACATCAATCTGATTTATTTATATGACGACACGTTTTTATCCTTCTCATGCACAGAAACTATACCGAAGTAGGAGAAAAATTCTGTCATTTTTGATAATAATGATATATATATACCAGTTCTGATCATTATTAAACTATGTGGATTTAAAATAATTACTACCAATGCTTACTACATACCCACATAAATATAGTGTATTACTACTACAACTACTTGTCGTGAAATGGAGAACATCGTGCTTGCCATAGAATTAAATGATTTGACAGGAGGTAAAAACATAATATGTCATAGTTTGTTAAATAACTTTAACGGTCATGCCCAGGGCATAGGAATTGAAGCGATAATCGTTGATTAAATCTAGTCATTAAGTGGATCTACTAGACTACTAGAGTCTGCTACATCGATGACAAAATTAAGTTATGCGAGAATACGTGGCAACGCAATGAGCAAGAGAAATAGAATGAACTTGGGGAAATCTTCTTCCAGCAACGGATTGGTTCAGGATAACGATGATTATCACGGATACCGAAGAAGATCCTCGAAGGAAGCCCAGGGGAGAAAAGGCCAGTGGGACAGCCACGCACACGATGGGGTGATAACATTACAAAAGATGCCAACCAGCTGCTAAAGAGACTTGAGCTGTAGCGCCATCGAAGAAGAATAATAATGGTGATTATGATGAATAGGTATATAATATGTGTTTTAATTACCTACATGTTTTGGTTTTATATAAGTGGATAATTACGACGTTACCAAACTATAATACGTATACCTAGGTACTTATTGAAAGTGAAAGCAAAGCAAAATTAATTACTAAGTTGCTACTTGTATTTTTGAAAATATATAACTTAAATTGTTAGTCATAAATATGTGATACCTATATCACACACAGCTATTACTTAATTATAGGTACTGAGTAAGTACCAGCTACCAATATAAATTATGTAATAATTTGTTTAAAACTTTTCTTTCTCATATATTTGTAAGGAAAAATTAAAAACTAAATTTTCTCAGGTGCGATATTTATTCATTTAAGTAATTAAGATTACCTATCTGCCGATTTAAATTCAAGTCAGCGTTTAATTATTTTCGTAAAATTAAGTTGCAGCGTTTCTTTCTTATTTACCTATTATTTGCAAAATAATAGCAATAACAAAATACTTAAATAAATTACACTGTATTTAAAATTTTAGTTGAATACTTATTTAATTTCATGATTTGGACCCCAAAAAAGTTGCGACCCGCATTTTCTTTGTGTTGCGAATCCCTGGCGATTTTCCCTCCGCTCACCCCACCCTGCGGCGCAGCGCGGTCGCCCTCCGCCGCCCCGCCAATTCGCCGCCGAGTCAGACGCATCGCGCTGCACTCACGAATCCACGACACAGACCGCAGCCATATAATGATCATACCTACGTATACATATAAATAAAGCATAGATGAATGTAGCATAAGAATTATTTTATAGCGGGCTGGCTATCTGTGATAGCGACTTCTCCAGTCGCGACGCCATGACACCTTAATTTTATTCGCGTGTGTGTGCTCGGTGTCGCGTCGGTGTGTTTGATACATTCCAAAAAATGTGCGACACGCATTTAGGGATAGTTTTTTTTTAATTCAATGAAATGCCCAATTTTATTATATTTCCACGAAGCTAAAAAATAATTCAAAATAATTTTCGTCATTGAGGAAAAATGTCTGTGAATAAATTCGTCATTTTGCCATAATCCATTAATTCATCTCGGCATTTACGTACCTAGATTATGGCACTCAAACTTAATAGTGATGTTTTTATCGTTACCTAGATTGGTCCACTTAGTAACGTAGAGGCTCGACGGACTAACTGATCACTTTTAAGATTTTGGTAGATACTTATAAATAGTAATTTAATAATTGAGACCTTCCCTGCAACAACTCTGCAGGTATATCGATTCTGGGCAGTTCTGAGTTATGAATGCCACAATTTGTACATTTCCTTGGGCATCGAATGATGACTTCAGCAACCATATACTTACATGAATTAAAAACATTATTTAAATCAATTTTTAAGTTGCCGTCTTTTTTTCCATAGTAAGAAATGATATAGGTACAAAGTTTTGACCACTGGGGTGATATATAGTGTTAATGCAGGGATATCTTTCTTTTTTCTATACCTATAGAGTATAGACCATTAAAAATAATCTAAAAAATAAAATAAAAATGTTAACTATTTGCATTATTACTACTTCTTTTCGCTTCAAAACGTTTTTTTCATTTTCCCAACATATTTGTTAAAATCTATACAGTGTTATTGCAGGGGAGGTCTCAATTGTATGACTGGTTTAATATGTTTCGTGATTCCTTTTAAATCATCTCACAAATCGATTGCGACATATGCGTCAAAGAAAATCGACGCTGTAGGCTGTAGATAAGGTATTATTAATTTTATAGGTCGACATTAGTAGGGAGCATATTATTTAATCTTTCAAGTTTTCAGTTAGCCAGATTCAGAATTTTATTATAACGTAGTAGGTACGTAGATATTTATCTACCCCACCGATAATAGACAATGCTGATAATAAGAATAATTATGAGCATGTTCAAATAGGAATAGGGGAACTGTTCTAAAATAAAAACAATGCCTCGCACAAACCGCGAAGTTATTTTGGGTAAAATAATTTTGCACCCTCGCCATTTTTTTACGAACTTCAATCCACAAAACTTCACAATTCGTGAATACGAAAACGTTTGTTTAACCATGATGTTAATAGTGATAGCTGATAGAGGTGATAGATGCCTACCTACATCCTACCTTTTTTAATTATTCAATGTCGTGCCTGTATGCAAGTACCTAGGTGCTTTTTAATTAATGTAGGTATACCTAACGCGAAAACTCTACACAATTTTCTGACCTTGGCCGTTTTCAAAATTTATATGGCGCCCTTCATGGTGACCGACGTCTGTTGTAAAACACCATTATCATTATTAGAAAAAAACCAAGGCATTCAGTGCTCGAAAGGGACAATTTTACCAACCGGAGCGCTTGATAATTTTCCGAAAATATTATTATATTTATGAACTAATTTTATATATGTACCTACTTAGGTAAGTAATTATTATTATATAAAAATAAGTGTATTAGAGTTTTTTATATACTTACCTGCCAAAATCAGACGGTCAAATGGGATAACAATCTTGTGGCATGCAAGACTAAGGCATAATGTTGTCGGCGCCGCAGATAAAAATTGAGGATAACCTCACGTCATAAAAAAACATTTTTTAATATGATTCCGATAAGTTTCATGCAACTTAAAAAAAACTATGTATATTTAAAGTAAATGATTATAGTTACGTATTACCTACTTCTAATTTTTCCACGAACAGGAACTGTGCTCAGGTGCGTTCCGGTCCATTTCGAGCGCTGCCGCATTATCAACATTAACACTGTCAATAAATACGTATTGATAATACCTACCTACACCTACCTACTTACTACCTACCTTTGTAGGTATATAACTAACATCTAATATTACCTTAGGTAGGCTTTCGTAGGGTATTACATAGGGTAGTACGTTGGACGCTTAAGACGCGCCCAGCGCGTAACGATTAAGGTGACAATTCGATATAATTTGCAAGTTATTTAAATGTGGTAATTAAAAATTAATTATTTAGTCAACAGTCATGTGTTAAGTAATTAGTATCTACCCACACAACCTACTTTCAAAATTGTTTCGGTTAAGTTATCATCTACATTCTACATAACTACATAAAAAATAGTTTGCAATCTCATATTAAACTTTGTCAAAAGCTTTCATTTTAAAATGAAATTGATATTTGAGTGAATGGGAGATCATCGATATGCAAATGAAGCGGATATAAATCGAAATTGATCGGAGTATGCTGGCTATTAATTTCCGATTGATCGATTCGCAAGTAGCGGATTGATCGCACAATAGAAAAAAAATCAACGATGATTGGCAGACATAGGGGTAATTTATTTAGCTGAGAGTATTGGCAACTCATAAAGTACATAGGTAGGGCCTATTACCTAACCACTTTTCATTTTTTAATTTTTCATATAGGTAGGTACTTAATGCATTATTAAACTATATTTTCAGAGAATATACACTAGATAATATTTTAGTGCACTGATTAGGACCTAGATAACAAATAATAAATTTATTATCTCGTTGGAATCAAATTGGATTCTATTTTGGGATATCGATTATCGAACATAGACAGGTAAGTAGGTAGAAAAACTAGGGTTTGTATTCCGAGTTCTCTCTCAATTTCTTGATTCTGTAATCTCAGGATTGAACATATTGGAACACCCCGGTACCTATTATTTTTTGTGGTTTTTGTCAAAAATGCATGATTTTGACAACTATCAAAAGCGGTTAGTTTATACCTAAATAAAAAAATAATGAATAAAGGGATCGGGGAAATTTGCATAATGTGCCTACCTGCACACTTCATCTAGAAAGTATCTACTAATCATCATATTAGGTAACTCTTGATGGGCCTTCGCCTCCTTCAAAAATTTCCTTTATCCTGGACGACCCAGCGCCGATATTCTCCAGTTGCTTTGAGGGAGCATTCTTAAAATCTCCTGTGGCGCAGTCTAACCATCTCAATTTCTTACCCTTAAGGGTTGCGTACATAGCTCGCCTTGCTGGTATATCATCTGTGCAATTTCATGTAAGTAAGTACCTACATACTTCTAATACTTTAACTACTAATAGTAGGCACCTTTCCTTGGTACCAGTAGCGAAGGGTGGAGGTAGGCTGTTAATATCCGCCATAAAAAGTGCACATTAAACTTTGTTAGTCATACGTATTTGTTTTTATTGAACGAAGACTACAATTTACAGATGGTATTGGTTAGTTTTTAAAAATCACTTAAACCTGCCTAAACCATACCATTATAGTTAAGGTATATTTTGGGCGATACGACAAAATTGTGCACCCTTTTTTATTCATACTTATTTGTTTTCGTCCGATTAAGAATACATATTACACATATTGTTGGTTCATTCTTTTAAATCCATTAAGCCTTGCCTAAACCAAACTATAATAGATAAAAAATATTATACTATCTATAAAATATCCAAAGTTATGTATGATTTAATTGCATAATTTTAGATATTTTATAAAAAGACGAGAATTTTTTGACTATTAGGTATCTATTAGGCATGGCTTAGTTTTCGCAGGGTTTAATCGAATTTTATAAACAAACCAACACCATCTGTAAAAATTAGTCTTATTAAATAAATACGTATCGTATGACTGACAAAGCGTAGTGTGCACTATTTATGGCGGATCTTCCACCCTTCCACCCTTCCACCCTTCGCCACTGCTTGGTACAAATTATTTTCTTGTTTTTTTACACATTCTGTTATTTTCACTACTAGGGCCAAGGTGTTGTGTACGCATCCACCGGACAATGGCTCCCAAAATGAGTTCGCGCATACGAAATTATGAATACGATAACACGACCACACATGCACTCATGCACACAATGAATGCAATAATAACGTGGTATTTAATGGCAGCCAAATTTACGCGAGCTGCTTACCAAAATCCTACGACAGGTGCGTACAAGTAGACAAGAGGTAGGTACCTAATAGGTAAGTACCTAAGTATGATTTAAATTTCGGTGGTAGGTACCTACCTACATATAGACTGTTTCACCTCAAGATCCTGTGGGTCTATTCTACACACAAGGCGGCTATCGGTGGCTAACGACAGTAGTTTATCATAATTATGCATTAAGGTCATGGCCCCAACATACTGAAGCAGGCCCCCAACCCAGGATGTATGGCGGCCCCCCTACCTATCGCTAAGGTTAAGGGCATTGTGATTTTCGACAGTAGCGTTCCTCAAATGGTTTCCGCGGAACCGCAGAGTTAAGGTGATTCTGTGTATTTTCAGCGATAAATAAATCCAGTTGATTTATTTCATATCATATTATGAAGCATTGATCGCGATCTCCTTTTGTAGTAGCCAAGTAATATGCAATCCTTCACCATATTGGGTATATAGCCATTTTTCGTAAGTCACGAATCACACTCAAAATAATATAAAATAAAATTCTACACATGAATTATCATTTAATTACATATATCATCATATCACATTAAACTGGATCGCATAGACATGTATATTAAAATGTAAATATTTATTTAGTAAAATAGCGACGTAGGCGATTTTTTTTACTAGTCAAGCAAATTTGTGGTATGTTTCTCTCACTTACCTGTTCGACCCGCCACGCAGGGCCTCCTCTAAGCCCGGGCCCCCAGGCTAGAGCCCTGCCAGCCCCCCCTTTGTGGGGGCCATGATTAATGTATTATAATTGTTTCAATAAGTTCGCCGTCTAAACTGTCATTTATAACACTACTTTGGGGAGACCTATGCCTACAATATCTCCCATCATACATGGGTATTGAGAGCAATGAAAGGGCGGATGATCTGGCAAAGGAAGCTGGCTTATCAGAGATGCCATGTCAGTGGATATCAGAAATCTGGACTGGAATGAGGCCTTAAAGAAAATGTGCCAAAGCATGTGGATAGATTTTCACCACATGGCATCCTTAGAAAAGGGGAAATGGAGTAAGTCTATTCTACCATCCCCACGTTTGGTGCCCTGGTTCGTGGAGTCTCCTTTGAAGAGAAATGAGCTTAAGCTGATACTGAGGCCAAGAACAGATCACACAATTGGTAAAAGATTTGATGCCCTCGTGGGAAGAAGCAATTCGCAGTTCTGCGAGGAATGTGATGTTTTGGAGGACATTGTAGGTACATATAGCAGTACACTTCCCTAAATAATATGAACGACACAGAGTACAGCTGCGAATTGCGGATATCTTTAAGAATGCCGACGAATTGAAAGGTGCCCTGGCGGTGTGTAAGATGGAAGAGCTTGGCAAAATTTTAAAATCTTTTAACAGAATTTGAGTGAGGACCTGATCGGCGGATCCCCTTCTAGATGAGAGTAGGCGATATGACAGCGAGTAGCAGTCAAAGCCTCGGTAAAAAAAACACTACTTTAACATACACTAATTTAATCATTATTTTGTAAAAGACCTTTGTTTAAAATTTTGTTCAATTACAATTTCATATACCTACTTAGGCATTACCTATCTGTCTGAAAGATCGTTGAAGAAAAATAATATTAGAAACTTTGTTTTTGTTTTTGTTCAGTTGGCAGCCCTGGTTTTCATTCACTGTTCTTTTTTTAAATTTGAAATGATACACTCGCGTTCTGCTTGAATTATGAATATTTGCATTTGAATTGCCTTGCGGTGTCGCAATGGAGTTGACTAGCCCATAAAATTTTTATTGCATGTATCTAGTACCTACAGCACTATTTCTAAAATGATGGATACCGTAAAAGATGAACTGTTTAGACTTTCTTGCGAACCGTGTGCGAAGATGACAGAGGCGTATCGGGGACAATAGTAGGCGTATATAATATGAAAAGTAAATAACATAAGTATCTACAACGCCTTGACATCCTGTTATAAATTTTTAAATTCGAAAGGTCAAGGAAGATTTAAATAAACGCGACAATTCAGTAATTTCAGTCATACTAACGGGCGAAACAAAAATAAATAAAATTAGCATAGATCGTGCTTTAACAGTCACGTCCCGTCGGGGCGGCAATTACTAGAAGGAGTGCAAATCGAAGAGAATAATAAAATTTGGTATATATATAAATAGCTACATAAACTTAGTAATAAAGAACATATCCCTCCATGAAAGAATCAGCTCACTGGTTGGAAACAAAATGTATTAAGTAATTAACATACAAGGTTTAACAGGACTGTATTTTTTTATCGGGTTGTGGTTTCAATAGGATGGCGCTACGTGTCATACGGCGGCCATCGAGTTATTGAAATCAAAATGTCAATTTACCTCTAATGCCGTGCGGTTTGACGCCTCAGGATTATTTCCTGTGAGGCTACGTAAAGTCACTGGTTTGTGCCAAAACCAATTGACGCTCTGGAAGCCAGCAGTGCTCGAAAAAGTGGCCCAAAAGCCACTTCGTCAAGAACAGCTGATCTTTCGAATAAAAAAATAATTAGGTAAAAGTTAATTTGTTGTGATATTTTTTTACAATTTTAAGTTTTATTATACACTCTTTACCTCCATTCTGTGGAGGTCTATAAACTGATCTTCCTAAGATTGAAGATGGTTAAAAAAACTCAATCAATATGATTTATCAATATCATTTTTTCCAAGTGTTCTAATCAAAAATATGTTTTACTGGGTGCATGGGTATTATCCATAGGTACCTACGTACCTATGTAATTGGTGTAATTCAATAACCTCTAGCTCTAGCTGAACCCGGTGCACATTTTTATATTCTTAATTCGGGCCTGTATTTTACTTGGCGTCTGAATGAATAAATAAGGTACATAAATGATTCGACGATTTACAATTGCAGGTAGACAAAAGTGCGCTCTTTTGACATGGCTAATAAAAGTTTAATAAAAACTTCCATCATTCTGTTGAACTATTTCAATCTGTCGTTAACTTTTTAAGAATCTCTACGTTTGTTATGAAACCTGTATTTTATTTACCATGAAATTGTGGTAAGTTGGTATAATACCTACCCATGTACATGTAGGTGAGTATAAAAATATGTAAAGTTATTGGAGGTAGGTATTATTTACTGCTCAGGAGAATGATGAGCAATGACGAATCTGTACAATTGTTATTTTTCAAAATACTAAAGTGTAAAGAAAAAAGTTCCAGTTTTTTCCCATAATTTAATAGTGTTGTTCATTGTTTGTCGGAGATAGGCATTGAAAACAAAATCATCAAATGATACGGTCGTAAAATTGTGAGAACTTGGTTCAGTGGCAAAGTGTAGGTACCTACAAGGCGTTTTATTGCCGATTATCTGGTGTGTACCTTATCAAGGGCAAATTATTTAATTTCGGTCACTAAAACTCCATTGTTTATTTATTAAAAATGAGTAAGTTGTCTGTGATTGTTGACATATTTTAAATTAAATGAAAAAAACAATGCTAAGTGATAAAAATCCGGGGTTAAAACCTGAAACTATCTGGATTTGTATTTCTAATCCAAATTCTGATCCAAGATCCCGAAATTGGTCAAAACATATGCCATTTTGCCATTTTTCATTATTTTTAATTTGTGTGAATTGCATGTTTCAAATATAGTATCATGTTGTTTAATTCTGCAGGTAAAATCTTTCCCCGAAATCAAGATTGTGTATAGATAAGACATCCTCTAAATAATTAGGTAGGTACGTACCTATCTTCCCCAGTAGTATGATAAAGGCAGACCAGTAGCTAGGTATATTGTAAGGAAGCAGACAAGAGTAGGTACGAGATGTGACAGATATCACTAAGTTGATGAAATGGCAATGGACTGGACAAATGACATGGGACGCTTGGGTAGCACTATCCGGTGGATGTAGATACCTACGAGTGAGTACCTACGTAGCGACTAAGAGCGGGATGCAGAATCCAATATTTCGATCTTAATAATAAGTTGCCGAAAAGGATGACTTAACTATAGACTATACTGACTATAGAGTTAAGGAATCCTTAACCATAGACTACTTTTGTTATGAACACGCCCCCTTCTGTATTACCATTTACCACTGACAGCTGGTGTCAAAATAAATTCGCGTGTCTATAAAACAGTCCAAACACTCAAATTCATTTAACAATTTATCTCAATATGGATATTGATAGTGTTAATTCGTTTGGCACGTACCTACTTGCAGAATATTATTTTACTTTTTATACGTCAGCCCGCAGAAATAAAAGATAGCCAGACAGAATGACACTTGATGCTAGTTTTACCATGTTAAAAAAAATATCTTGCCGTGCCTGTGGAATCACGTATAATGACTGATAACGGAAACATAAGAGTATTATAATTAAATATTAATATGTATTTATTATTAATAACTATTGCATTTATAAAGTGCAGTTGTCATATTTTTGTCATCGTTTAACAATTATAAAATAATTTACCTAACTACAGGAATGAGAATTTTTAAATATGGTATTATTTTCAATAGAAAAAACGAGGTGAACCGTAGACAACATGATCTTAACTAAGGACAATGTTTCTGCATAGTGTTTTCTGCTAAGGAAATTTTAGTTATGAAAAATGTTTCTGAATTCCGCTCTAAGAACTAGAGTGGACGTAGCTAGGGGAGGCTTTCATCCAGCAAAGGATTGATCCTGGCTGATGATGACGATTAATTAATAAAATATCTGATTAGCAAACTATAGAAAAATGTATGTAATTCATTTTTCCATAAATTATGTATTTTGTGTGTTTTCATATAGATTTATTGAACAAGTTTTATCAAGTATTGTTGATATTATTGACGTTAATTTTCATGTTCCATTTGCATTGAAGGTTTTTCTTCAACATCTATTAATTTAAAGCTTGTATGTTTATGATAACTGACAGGCATTACATTATTAATCTATAGAACGAAAAAAACCGCCAAATTTATAATTCGCGTGTTTTCGTTGACTGCAGTCAACGTTTTTTTCAACAATAAAAAACTACCACCTGCATAATCAAACATAAAACAATACATTAATGTTTCCCCTAAAATAGCGAGGGTGCAACAGCAACTGCAACATAATCTACCCCTGCAAACATCCCTATCACCACCGGCGAATTAAATTTGATAGTTGAGACAAACCTTTCAAAAAGAAAATTTGTTACGAAAATAGATGAATTTTACAGACTTGGGATTCGAAGCCAGGTTTATAGGTATATGGACATATTGCTACTGTGCGTAGGTATGTGAAATTAAAATGATTAAAAAACAATTTACCAAACTACGTCAATAATATAGTCTATCGACTGGGCAGTAGAAAAAAATATATGTTTAGTTTCTCGTTACGCTAATCTTTCACGAAAATAAATATTTCTAGGAAAACGTTCGTTCTGTCGTTCTAGTCTACATCGTCGTTCTAATATCTACTAATATATATGGCGTCTTTAGTTAGTGAGCTTTTGATACTGCAGATATTTATTTTCTTCCAAACTTCACTAGTGTGTGTAAGTAGTAAAGACAACCTGGTATCAAGACTCAAGAATATGAATTGCACATGATTGGACATCAATAATTATTTTCAATTTCCACCATGATCCTCAATGGCATCTGTAGTTCCTTGTAAATCGTTAATTCCGACCATTCAATATCGAATACGCGTGAATTTTAGCTGGGTCGCACATATATACTCGCCTCGACTGTAATACGTCGAATTTGTCGATGTGATTTTGTTAGCATTTAGGTACGAAACACATGTAACTTAGTGTACCTCTGCACACAATGTGAATGCAACATTTTTAGTTAAACAAACCATCTGATACTGCATGCAGCATACTTCTAAGTAGGTACACGGCATAATAAATGGCACTTGTGTGTAGTTTAAAAAGTCGCCGCCTACCAGGCATAAAGTCCATACTATTTTACAGCCCGCGAGTCACACTGTAATATATAGATATACCACAATAAATCGTCCGGTGTTCGAATTTAGAACTAAGCTCATCACAGTATAAAAGGTATTGAACGATAGGTATGTCAAATGTTAGCATATTGTGGTGCCCTCACTCAGCGGACATACTGGTGGATCTATAATATACAGTGGTAGGTACACATGACCGCCCTCGGGGTGCGGGAGGCTATGAGTGTCAGATCACGAAAAAGCAAAAATGGCAATTAATGGTGCTGATCATAATGAAATCACAATGCAGGTTAAGAAATATCCTTCAAACAATTTAAGTAGATATAGTAAGTATAATATTTTTGCCAATACACTGAGTTTTATCCATTTTGAAAGGAGATCGCGTCGCGTCACTGTCACGGCTATGTGCATGGAAGAGACTTGCATCATAGTTGGCATCTTTGATTTATATATATGTTGATGATGAGTCAAATTTCAGTGTGCATTGTGCCTTATGGCGCGCGAATAACTTTTTTCCACGCGGACACTGCGAAAGCGCGCCGCGCCACTGCCTCGAATCTCTTTGTTATCTTCGAAATATCGACAAGTACGAAATTCGCCATTAAGGCTATACCTCAGTTGAGGCATGGTCTAAAAAGATCGTGGCTAGGCGATGCGCGGATTGCGGGTCGCGGGTGCAAATGACGCATACCGAACGAAATATAATTTGTCATATAAATCCAACATGCGTCCATTTAATGTTCTGTTTATTGTTCTATTAGTAACAATAATAGTATATTCATTGACGTTTTCTTTTTCAAGTAAATGGGTAACGTTTTTAGTCATCTTTACACGATTTAAGAATTAATACCCCCGTCGCCATCACGAAACAAATTTATGTGTTCCCGGCTCGACGTTCGCTCTCCGAATGCCAGCGAGTCCAAAATTTCGTCGCGCCTATAGTTGAAAATTAATTGCCGTTTCACTGATATATCGTCTTAAGATGCGAATCCATGACCACACGTACGATCATGCCGCGAATTCCGCTGCGCCACTTGCTCGGCTCGACTGATGGTCGCAGATGTGTAGATGGCATACGGTTACGCCGTAAAAATAAACATTATTCAGAGTTGGTTAAAATTGATAATTAGAATACTCTTATAATTTGATGTATCTAACTGAAATGTTCATGACAACTGTGTTGGATAAAATTGACGGATGCTTTCCGCAAACGGGGGTCAATTATTGTAGCTTCGCGCACATAAATTATGTAATAATAAAACGCTCTATAAAGCCGTAATTATGGCAACGATAGCTTAAGTGTTTGCCCAGTCGGCTCCATGAGGGCGCAGGCGCTGCATGAGGGTCGGAAGCTGGTGCCACCATCCCTGTCAATTGATCATTGGATGCGGCCCTTTCGCTGGCGATGACCCCCATGCCATAACAATATTATACCAAGGTTTGTAGGTACCTATATCTAGTTAAGTCTGTTATTTGACAAACATCAGCTGATTGACGTAATAGCGTGGGGAGATTTTTTTAAGTGACGTCATTAATAAAAAATATGTTGAACCAAAGAATGATAAAAATGAACTTACTATTATTATACGGTAATGTGTATGTACCAGTGGCGAAGACTCCATAATAGGCGATTATTTGAAGCCTACCTTCTTAAGAAAAATATTTTTTAATTGCATATTGACTTATGTATATAATCACTTGATCAGTGGCTCGATACTCGACAGCTCCATTATCAAAGTAGATGTATTAAAAATCGCCAATAATTCACTGTATGAGTACCCTTAATGTGATCTAAAACATAATTTGAAAAACGTTAATGTAGTGTTTCACACTGCCTTTAATCTTGGCGGTAGGTAGGGGGCCCGCCAAATATCCTAGCCTGAGGGCCCGTTTCAGGATGTGGGGACCATGGTGTAGGTACACCGAGTGCAATAGACAAACGGCCGATAAACGAGAAATTAGGCTGTGAAGAAGATAAAGATCCTATGGGACTAATTTACATTCTCCTCCTTGCCCCCCCCCCCCCCCCAATATTAAATCCTGGGTGCGCCACTGCACTTGATTATATATTCTATAAAATAATTTATTTGCCAACGAGAGATGCCGTATGTGTAGGAATGTATTATACAGATAATTACAATACATTCTGCAACGGTTTTAAAAATATACCACAGCGCGCCATCTGTCTTGACGTAAATAAACGTCCGATTATGTTTCAAATAATTCTCAATTTTTTTCATATGGATTTTACGTCACGTAGTCCCGCCCAGTCTATCAAATTGTATGAACTAAGGTAAGCTCCAATCGCAGAGCCTAAAACCGAAAAAAAAATAATTTCTGTGGTGTTTAATCGAATATTAACTTTATCTGATGTTTTTTCATGTGTATAAATAAATGTTTTGAAAAAAATACGTAATTTAAACTGTTAGCTTAATTTTATGTCGTCAGTGAGTTTTTGAAGTTTCATTATTAGTGTGTCGTTGTCATTAGTGTGTACCTATTCATTAGTAGTAATATCGTATTATCTTCTTATTTATCGTAAGTACCTATACCTGACAAGTGTGTTCTTATATCAGACATCCACAGCCTACCTCTTTCCAAAAGTCACCCTTCGCCACTGGTCTGTACTCTATAGTAGAAGTAACTAAGTATACCTACAGGTATTTACCTATGCATGACACAAATCGGTACGCCACTACAGCCTTACGGTATCATTTACGTAATTTGGATGTACCTAATCGCTGCGGAGTTCGAAAAGTCCACAGCTAATAGTTTAACACCAGGCCTGCAGCTATAGCCATTGGCGGAATGCTAACCTACGAGTCCCTGCAAACGACTTTAGGTCCATAAATGGTTGTGCGCGAGGCAAATAATTAATTATGATGATCATTAGTGTCTGTTTGTCTTATCCGCGCCGCGCTGTCCTGATTTTAGACATGGTAATATTGAAAGCAAATCTCTATCAATACCAAAGCGGTAATTTTGTACTTAATATTAGATCCATCTTAATAATCGTGTTTTTTTGTTCTTGGGGCGGGGGGGGGGGGGGTCCGGAGTCGAGAACACCCTCTCCCATGAGAGAATAACCAAAAATAAATATGGTAGATAGTATCACCTGCTTATTTATCGCACTAAAATACATATACATACGTAACTAATTCGTTAAACATTAAGAAATTTTAGACCTATTTATTCTAAATAATTTATGCTACTTGGTACCTAATATGCAGAAGCTTTTTTAAGTTTTCTGTCGATTTTTTGTTTTGCTTACTCTGGGCTGAGGAAAATTAAGTTTAAGCTGAAGTAGAATTTTTCTTTCTTCTATAAATAGGATTGGATGGAGTTTGACATAAAGCTTTTTTTTTTTGTTTAAATTTAAAAAAATGATTACATAATAATTAGGTACCTATCTCTATAAACTTGATTTACAGTAACTAAAATAATATGTGTGAGAATGATGGAACAATTAAAAGTACATTACTATCTATAGTTTATATTTAACTAGTAAGTATTATTTAGTAATAAATTTTTCTTGTAATACCTATATAGGTAAGTACCTACTTAGATTTTTAGTTATTAACAAACTGAGCAGGTTATAGCGTTAGAAGTTCCCTTTTATTCTTCAGATGCTGCGTCCGTTAGTAAGTTAATGCAGACAAAATATAGCTTCATTTTGTTAACGAAAGTTTGCTTACTGACACGTTGTCAAACTGATCAAAATCAAACTAAGATAATATATTCAATAATATAATAAAGTAAATATATTATAACCTTTCAATAGATGGGTTACCAAGAAACCTAAATAAAGTTAGGAAGGTACCTACTTACATTTATATCACATTTCTCGCCATGGAGTGGTAAATGAATCTAATTAGGGGAGCACAACAAGCCAACTAACTGCAATCTTTAACCAGCATCCAATATTAACTTACCCCATCACAATGCCATAAAACAAAACTACCCCAACCCCAGACAAATTGCCATGTCTCAAGTGTTGATTATTAAGGGGGGACATGCTCGTCGAAGGTCAAAATTGAGTTTTTATTGTATTTTCAAACCATGATCCTGGACACTCCTTAAACGTTGTAGATAATCTATTTATATAATTTTGAAGCCTTATTATCCTTTATAGTTATTTTAAACATTTAATGACTGCATAAAGTATTTTTGTTACATAAAATAGTATTCTTTTAAACCTCTCGCTCTAATGTTTTAGAATATAGTCATATTTCGGTACATAACTGTGCAGTGGTGTTAAGATTTTTTACATTTATTAATTTTTAAACGCATTTATAAAACCATTAGTATAATTTATTACGAGATAATTTTTGTAAAATATTCACGATAAAAAATTATATTGATAATCTCTGTGATCCCAAATTTGACAAGAATTAGGCATTTTATTATTCAAAAATCGGCAAGATTAACACATTTGAAGATGATTCTAAAGCTACTTATTATAAGCTATGTCTTTAACCATTCAAGTGTGATAAACATCTTATGAATAATGATTGCTTTATAATAATTATTGACCTAAGAATAATGTAGTGTTTTTTTGAAATACGCCATTTCTTTTGTCATTTCCTAGTGGTTAAGCTCCAACATACGGCCGTAGCCATAAATTGACAAACTAAAATTAAAGTAAGGAGTAAAATGATATTAACGCGCGTGTTTGAACATGTATGGTTTAAAAAAAAATAAAAAATAAATCGGTTAGGTACATGTTCAAACACGCGCGTTAACATAATTTTACTCCCTACTTTAATTATAGTTTGTCAATTTATGGCTACGGCCGTATGTTGTAGCTTAATTACTGGGGAATGACAAAAGAAATGGCGTATTTCAAAAAAACACTACCTTATTCTTAGGTCAATAATTATTATAAAGCAATCATTTTTCATAAGATGTTTATCATACTTGAATGGTCAAAGATATGGCTTATAATAAATATCTTTAGAATTATCTTCAAATGTGTTATTCTTGCCGATTTTTTGAATAATAAAATGCCTAATTCTTGTCAAATTTGGGATCACAGAGATTATCAATATAATTTTTTATCGTGAATATTTTACAAAAATTATCTCGTAATAAATTATACTAATGGTTTTATAAATGCGTTTAAAAATTAATAAACGTAAAAAATCTTAACACCACTGCACAGTTATGTACCGAAATATGACTATATTCTGAAAAATTAGAGCGAGAGGTTTAAAAGAATACTATTTTATGTAATAAAAATACTTTATGCAGTCATCAAATGTTTAAAATAACTATAAAGGATAATAAGGCTTCAAAATTATATAAATAGATTATCTACACCGTTTAAGGAGTGTCCAGGATGATGGTTTGAAAATACA
This sequence comes from Rhyacophila brunnea, assembly GCF_057557595.1. Taxonomy (NCBI): domain Eukaryota; kingdom Metazoa; phylum Arthropoda; class Insecta; order Trichoptera; family Rhyacophilidae; genus Rhyacophila; species Rhyacophila brunnea. The sequence goes on from NW_028233350.1 coordinate 31,490,642, forward strand.
ATAAAAACTCAATTTCGACCTACGACGAGCACGTGGGCCGTTAACAATAGATTACCCCACGGATCGCAGTCACCCCAGAAATTTGCATGCAGGGCGAATCATTGTGTATTGTATACACCCCTTCAGCAAATGGGGCACTTGTGGTGCGATCATTTGCATATCGCCTATTATTTAATTATTGTTTTGTCATTCGTGGTCCAAGGCCGATGGGGATTCTGGGGAAGATTTGGCAGGGTTTACACGTTCATTATTTTGTTATAAATTAATTTATGAAATTATTTTTATTTATAAAATTCAAAATTTTATATCTACACATTATTTTTCTTCTTTTTACCACGTTCGATCCTAAGCAGATCATAAATGGGCCTCGTAATATAAGTGCCTACCTAGTGTAACCTCATAAATGGAGGTTGTATTATCGTATTTTTATTTTTACGATAAATTGATGTTTGTCACTTACCAACTCAACCTAATTACTTCACACCTACTCTGATTCCGAACAAACACAGAAAAACAACAACAACCCATGACATTATGGGCCAACACGTAACCCATACCCATTTGAAAATATAAATAGTTATTCGCGCCCTGGTTTTGTCTTTTTATTAGGAAACATTTATTTTCGAAGATATCACTGTTTTGCAAAATTTATTATAAATTCAATTTGTTTTTTAAACAAAATAATTACAAATAGGTAGATAGGTACATACAAGTTATCCACAAATAATATGAAAATATCGATTTTCTTGAAGTCTTGGTAACGTTGCGTTTGCCAGAATTTACCTTTGATGTACATTTTTTTTTTAAATATACCTACTTACGTAAATACACATAAGACCTTTATAGAAACTATCTATTATCGACACCGACTTCGTCTTTCGACGGATTTCGGTTTTATGAATAAAAACTCGATGAAAGCTAATTTTTAGATCTCTAAACCTATAGTCTACATTGGCTTCCCCCATTACCCGATACCTAGGTACCTATTTACACCTTTTAGGTCATGAGTATACCGGAGAGTAACGAACGAGAAGTTCTAGGAGTATCCCGAGAAACTTGCCACAATCAGGATTGTTAATTGCTTGCAATAGGATGTGCAGAACTATAACATACCTATTATGAATTTAACCCAGCCAATAAATTTGAACCCGTCACTCGCAGGTCAGGAGCTAAGCATGCCAACGTCAGCACCAAGGTGAACACCGATCAGAGATACCTTAGTAGGATATATTATTACATTTTTATAATCAATGTAGGTAGGTAACTTATTTGTGCAAGCCCTGAATGTAATTTGAGATGAAGTGTGCTTGAGGGTAAGCATGCAAATCTACCCTCGCTGTGGGAAAATCAAGGCCTTCCATTGTTATGATAAAATTTCTCAGTTTCCTGGAGCACTTCAACAGTGGCACCTGTTGCTAGGGGAGGGATTCATTTTGTTCATAATCAAACGCTTGCGTAATTTAATGCGACAGAAATATTTTCTATGCTACAAGGGGAGAAAATTGCATTTTACGGCAACCAAATTGCAATGAATAAATTTAATTTACCGTCACTTATGGTGAAGGGATTATTACACAAATATATAGCATGGTTGGTATGTAGGTACATAGGGCTTATTTTATTTTACTTTCTGAGCTTGGGTGAACGTTTTGACCAATATTACTTTAGTAATTGGTTATTAGTATCTATTTAGGTACAAAATAACTAATATCTACCTTTGCCGCTACCATAGAATCCATACTATTTTATAGCGCGGTCACATTTTAGCTATAGATGTACCATCGTACATCGTCTGGTGTTTGAATTTAGAACTAAGCTCATCACGGTATAAAAAGTATTGAATGATAATATCATAATATTATTATGTCAAATGTTAGTATGTGGCGCCCTCGATCAGCGGTCAACCTATACTAGTGGATATATACCTAGTACTTTATTCTCATAATGTAATGATGATCAGTACCGTCAGTGTCCGTTGAGAAAGACATTGCCGACAACTATTGTTTGTAGGTACAACTAGAACTAAGAAAATTGTGAAAACGTATCCAAAATTGATATTTTTGTAAGCAGTAGGTACCTAATAATAAAAGTGTAAAAAATAAACAACCTCCCAATCATAACTCCATTATGAAAAAATATGAGAATGTATTATAATATTATAGTCATTTATGTAGTAAAACTATGTGTCTAAGAAATAAGACGTAAAACTTATAGTAGGTAGGTAGGTACATAACTTCGTCCGCTAGTCCATTTGTTAATTCCTACGTACCTTCTTATTTATTTTTCATAAATATATAGGTAGATACCTACTTACCGTGTAAGTATCTCTGACCTTAATTCCAAATACTCGTTTTTCTTGAGGGAAATTTGAATATCAGAGGTCGGCAAACATGAGATATTGGGCATTTGTCACAAGATGTGGGAGGAGGGAGTGCGGAGGTAGATAGAAGCTAGGTAGATAGAAGGCTGCATCTTTGGGATTGGTTTAACGGGATGTGTGGAGGAAGGGGAGTGTAGAGGGCCGGAGAGCCGGAGGGAATTGTGGACCGGATTAAGAGGACGTTCTACAGAATTGGCCTTGAGAATTGAAAATATGATTTTTTAACATGTGGTCCATAATATCTGGTCTACTAGTTAATATAAAAAGGTCGTGTCAAAGTTGTTTGTGTTAATAAATTTGCTCTATGACTGATCCGACTCATATTTCACATTTATTTCATCAGGGCTGTCGAAGACATAAATCATATATATTTATAATTTTAAATTTTTATTTATAATATATATTATTTAAGTTTTGTGCATCTAATGCCGGGTCCACACTGGCAACAAGTTAATTTGCTGGCAACCTCGTTAGATTTTACGATAATTATGATGATTATCGTAAAATTTCTTAAGCAATTATGGTAAGTATCGTAAAATTTAATGAGGTTGCCAGCAACTTGTTGCCAGTGTGGAAATGGCTTAATAATATCCACTGTGGTTCACGTAGTGGCATGGACCTGGGGTTAGCTAATTCAGGAAGTCAACACCCATGATAGAATTTTTTCCAGTTTTGGTTGCATTATATTCCAAAACTCTTCTGTAAAAATCGTTTCCGAGTTTATAAATAGAAATTTCTCGGTGTACATAGTAAACAAACCTACGAATAAAAAAAGACAAAAAGGAACATGCTGATTCATCGCAGTAAAATCTGGTAATCAAATTCGCCATTTTGAAAAGCGACGATTTTGCGTAAACAAATATCACGTGGTCTGTACGTGTGCGGCAAACTTCGAATGTGTTTGTAATTTTGTGCAAAGTGCGAATGTAATGTTTTCAAATAATTGATATGGATTAATTATACCATCGTATTATTTTCTCGAAATCATAAACATACTATAATGTTTGAGGCTTTCACGGTTGTTTTTTATCGTAGTATATTCTTGGGTTTTCACCGTGTCTCCTTCTTCCTTCTTTACTCGACGTTTCGGGCTCGTTGCAGAGGCCATTATCAAGAGATATGTTTTATGATGAAATGTGGTGTAGGTATGTGAATGTAAACGTTGCTCTAAGAATGTCAAAAGGAATCCGATTATCTAAGAGCAAACGTTGCTCAGAGTAATCTGTCAATCATTACGACCGGAGATACTGGCTCGAATATTAGATTTTGCTGATAGTGCCGGAAGCCATGACGTTTTTAATCGTAATCCATCATCCCTATTAATGTTTTCAGGGTTTCTGTGGATTTCAATGGCCTCCTTTACCAAACGTGCGAAATATCCTTTATTACGACCCAATATCTTGGTCTCGAAGTCAAATTTGTGCCCTGTATCCATCGAGTGCTCGGCAATTGCCGACATCGTGTAATGTTTAAGACGGTATGCTCTCTCGTGTTCACTCACACGCTTCTGTACCTACCAAGTTTATTCACTTCCACAAATGTGAAATTTAAACAGCTAATAGGTATTATGTAATCTGTGTAAAGTATGATTAATCATATCATAAATTTATTAGCATTGGTAGCTATTCAAAATAACAAACACTTCAAAATGTATAGTTATGTTTTATTAGTACCAACCTACCAACCTAGTTATTCCACAATTATTATAATACACATAAGATTGGTTTTATCCGAAAGGAAATTTTCAATTGGCGTTACAGTTTTTAGTTTTTTTATCTGATACCTAGTTTCAGCAGTTTTGCGGTAGGTACATATATATGTATAAAGACTATATGTATTGTTGATCAGTAAGGTAAATACAGAATCTTAGATCGTGTCTCTAAAAATCGAAAGAAAAATCAGAACTACAAAAAATGTATTGAATTCCCAGAATTACATCCCTGTGATATCGTAAGCGAACTATCAAAACCAAAACCATATAAACCATATAAAACCATATACCTGCTTAACCCTAAAATCAAATGGATATTAGAAATCTCTGAGAAAATATTGAACATGAAATTTTTTGATTTCTTATAAAAATATTGTAGGTATGCAACCTACAATATGTATTGCATTATTATAGATATAATATGATTCATTTTAATATGTCGTTAAAAAAATATGATTTTTATCAAATTACACATAATAAATTGACAATCTATTTAACATGGTTTCATTTTATTTGTGTGTAAGTAGGTGTTATGTCATGTTCATCCATGAGGCATTCTCGCTTAATTGACATCGGGCTGAGTGCGACCCTGGTGAGGTGGTTTTTCTGGTGGAGGCCATTTTTATTCTGAGGGCCAAGGACACCCGGTCCGCCATATTTGACGACCCACAAACGGAACGTCTTAAAACCACCACCAACAAAAAAATGTCCTAAATATCTTATTTAGTTATAAAACATAATTTCTTAATACAATTTTCCATACGTGAGTAGATATCTATCTACATAAGTAGGTGTCTGTGTATTGTGGTAAAACAAATTTTCATAATTGTCTCAATATCTACGTACCTCCCTAATTTTAATTTGTTCAAGCTATTAGGTCCATACTCTGACTCATACACAAATTGAAAAACAATATGTGTAGGTACTTGCTAGTCCCAGGATTCGAACCTGGGACCCACGACGATATAGGCCGACGCATTGGTATTATCCACCTACTATAATATACCTATAATGATTAAGCAGTTTAAAAGCAATCCTCGACATAATTGTCTGTAAAGTCGCATTTCAAACTGTGGATGTTCGTGTGCTTCGTCTAACGCGGAAATTGTTTTAAAAAACTGAAAAAATCGGGTATTTATCAACTGTCATGACTACCTATTTAATATTTATCCATTACATTGAAAATTAATGGAATTGTTAAGCCCACTCGACGCTCCCCTATAATACTAATAAATGGAAGCAATAATTAAATATATGCACTCGAGATGTATTTATAAAATCCAAAAAATCGCTTGAAGGCTCTATGATATTAGTCTTGTAACCCGTTCAGCATGACAATGTAGTGGAGAAACACAGAACATTGAAGTTAATCCCTCCGAACCAAAAACCGCCACGCACCACACCCGGTCTTAATCGGGCGTATCACGTGGCCCTACATTGGCGATGTGAAGCATCTAGTTAAGTTTTAGGCAGGGAATGCCCTAGGAGGAGATACCCAGGACTAAGGTTGCTACGCTCAGAGTGAGCTCTGACTGAGTTTAAAGTTACTTTCTAATGCAAAGTGCCGGGGAGAGAAGAGCACAGGGAAATTATGAAAATAAAAATGATTCTAGTGTACCTATATAAAACAAAATAATGAAGCTAATCATACGGACAGCAAAAATTATGTGAAGAGATCTTCACGCCCGCAGTAAGACGCCGCAATTTTTTAAAATGCAAGATAATGTGCCTTAGTAGCAACCAAGTCGGACGGCCCGATGGGCCCAACAGCTGGTTGGACCGACCTGAGCATCTCCTCCCGTTCGGAGCACATTCTGAACAAGATATCCCATAGGTACGTTCTCTGGGAATGTCCTACGGTATACAGAAAAGGAAGAGCTGCTCAAGGTCCGACTAGCTGTTTGAGCCGTCCGACCTAGTCGTCACAAAGGCTAATTTTGTTTCATTTAGAAAATTCGCGGCACCATACCGCTAACGTGAAGACAGTGAAGATTAGGTTTTGTTACTTATTACAAATTCTCCTTCTACGTGATCCTCTCTTCTATGTGCACTTTTAAGTCATGTACATTAATTCAAAGCACGTTTTAGTCTATTGCAATATCAGTCTTCGGTAACTCCTCCTGAAACATTCCCAGTCATAATGATCCACATCCAAAAGTAGCTCAGGATTCACCCGATAAAGACCGGATGAGGTGGGAGGCATTGTGGTTTGATGGGGACATACAAGAAGTAAAAAAAAAGATTTAGTAGGTATATTAAAGGAAAGTAGGTATATTAGTACATATTGGCCACCAACTGAAACCCTCCTAATATTTTACGCTTCAAGATACAACCCATATCAATGATGTCAGTTGTAGTCGAAATTATAATAGGAATATTGCCCAGTCTACTGCACGCCAGAGTCTTGAAGTTCTTCCTGGGACTCTCCCAATAATATGTAGGTACTTAGAAGGGATTTTATCGTTCGATATACCTTGTCGCCGTGGTATTTTTTCGAAAGGGTGGTAAAGTGGTGAAGGGAAAGCATGTGGTGGGTGGTAATATTTACTAGTGTTGAATAATTTTAGAAGCTGCAACTAAGTATATTTTATTAATATTGTAAATAGGACAGATCGCTTCTCGACCGAGCACCTCCGCGCGCCATATTTTTTGAGAATTAACGTCTAACCCCGATACAAAGCCGGCAAAGGAGAAAGCAGAATGGTCCGAGCTGTGTATTATTGTAACTTGTCATATTTTGTTGAATTTATTCGTTACAGGGACATTGTCGCCTTATTTTTAGTGCCGGAATTTATAATTGTGAGATGCTGTGGGAGATTACGGCAATAATAGGTGACATCGACACTGCTCAGTGCTTGCTGCTAAGGAACATTTTCCGATTACCGTTATTATGCGGTGACCACTTCCAACGAAGTATTCGTACGATTATTGGACACAGTTATTATTGACTATAGAAAGTAGAAGACCCTAAAGTCTATTCTAGTAGAGATGTCTGATTAAAATCAATTCTTTAAAATTATTTCTCTCACTTTAATCGATTCGTTAAAGGTAGCAGTGGCAAAGGATGACTTTTAGAAAGAGGTAAGCTGTAGATATCAGAGCCAAAGGACACAATTGTCAGGTATGGGTACCTACTTATGGCAAATATGAAGATAATACGATATTACTACTGATCAACAGGTATGTAGGTACACACTGATGACAATGACACACTAATTCGATGAAATTTCAATAGCTCACTGACGACATAAAATTGAGCGATGAGTTTAAATTATGTATTTTCCTAACCATGTATAAGTACATAATCAAGAATCATAAGATAAAATTATTTATTATTTTTAAAATCAATCTATATTTACTTATAAGTATGTGATTGAATGCCATAGAAACTATTTTTTATCAGAGCCTAACGTTTTGCATACATTGCGATAGACACGCTGAGGTCACGTGATATAAAGTCCATACAAAAAATCAGCATCCCCGGAAAATAGTCCGATAAATACGTTAAAGACAGGTGGCGCGCTGTGGCATAATATAATCTGTATTTATTTATAATATATTCCTACATATACGACAGGTGTCGTTAAATTATTATTATAGAATAAATATAAGTGTAATTAAAATATTTAAATATGCAAATGAAAAAATATTTTTCTTAAGAAGGTAGGCTTGAAATAATCGCCTAGTATGGAGTGTTCGCCACTGATTGGTAGGTACAACGATGTATTAAATTTTCTTTGAAAAGTGATTGAATTGAAATATGTAAAATAATCGATTTGTCGTTTCCCTGAAAAACTACCTTTATCATGTTTTCCTTGGCACTATAAAAAGTTTCCCTGGGAATTATCTACACAAAAGCTATGAATTATTATTAACATTTTCAAACTACAATATTTGGTATTTTTGATAGATTTGAAAGAATAAAATTAATTTAATGAACAAAACTATTTTAAAATAAATAATGCATGCTCTTTTGATATATTGGAGCATTTTTCTGCCTATTATGACTTAGAGATGTTGATGTAGCTATATCTATCGGTCATCGGAAAATAATATTCACCGTACCAGAGATTGATCGCCGGTTGACCGGCAGAACAGGTGAGTGTCGCTCAGATGTGCACCCAAAAAAGCGAATAGGCATAATCAAAATAAAATACTATTTCGTCACTATTTTTTGGTACACCTCAGGTATACAGAGGTCTGGGGAAGATATTTTGCATATCGACGGACACTCGGTGATGTGTTGTGATTTTTGGAAAAAATTGATTTGATAATGTGACTTTACATAAGGAAAAAATCAAACGTTATTAAAAACCAGTCAAAATAAATAAAACCGTAGCAAAAACTGTTATGTAAATTTCAATATTTTGAGCTATTAAAAGTTATTATTTTCTCATTAATTAAGGGTAAATGGTCACCCTCCATGTCTATTCTGAATAATTGAACAAGTTTTTAGGGTATGCTGATGGTGATGATGACCTATTTATGACATGAATGAGTTATCGACACACCTACCATTAGGATTGGATTAGTGGAATTCAGGAGTAGGGACTATTGATTGTAGGAATAGGTGTAGGTTCGATATTTGTACATTCTGTATTCTATATTTAAGTAGGTACCTACCTAATGCACAAGTCCGTGGTCGAATTGCATCTAAATTGTACGTATACAGTTCACCGCGAGCTGTTGTACCAGAAACAGGTGGCCGTAGGTAGGTATAGCATTGAGATCGCGTTTTTCGCGCATTTCAGATACAATTATGAGAACGCATCAACATAGAGACTAATTAAAGTTTTAAAGTTTAAAGTTCCAATGCTATACATTTCTGGTATGTTCCATGTTGAACTGTGATACAGTGAACCGCATACGTACAATTTTCCGGCACGCCGTCGTCGCTGTGCATTTAATATTTTTATTTATGTGATAAAATAATTTGTTTATTTTGTAGATTTTTAGCTAACTACCTATTTTTGTATGCATTATAATATAATCTACCAAATTAAACCAATGTATATAATGTATAAAAAAACAGCGAAAAATAATTATAATTTCATAAAAAATAACAGATAAGCGTAATGTATGTAACGGTAACATTATAAATACAATACCAAATCATAAACCTCTGATTTTTAAACTGGTGTTTTGAGTTATGTACGTACCACTCATAATATTACCAGATTGCTAAATAACTTTATTTTATAATATTATGTAGTTTAGGAGTGTTTAGACCTTGTATACTGAGACAACTAGACAACCGTGGATTTCAACACACGTAATCGGACCTGAAAAATAAAATTGACTGCCACGGACAAATTATTACACGTGTGGTCATATACACAAGCTTCTTAAAAAAACTATTATATACCTTATCTTATTTTATTAATTGATTTTTTTTTACTGATATTTCTTGATGGAGCGATATACATACATATAAGAGATAGTTTAAAAAAAACACAATTAAGTCTGTATTATCATATACCTATTTGGAATATTTTTATTTATTGTACTAGGTACCTACCTACCTAGTAACTTTTACACGCTTATAAAATAGGTAGGTACTATATGCAATTTCGGTTTACGAATTGATAATGTCGCAAAACGAAATCTGTGTTATTAAGTATTTTATAAATGTGGAAAAATTACTATAAGTAGATAAGTAAATAAAAATATTTGTTTATTTAAATGAAACTATTTTTTATTCTATGAATATTACCCATAAATTATAAATTATTAAACATAAATTCACCTGTAGGCAGTGGCAAAGACATACTAGGCGATTATTTGAAGCCTACCATCTTAAGAAAAATATTTTTTAATTGCATATTGACTTATTTATATAATCACTTGATTATATTCTATGAGATGCCGTATCTGTAGGAATGTATAACACATATAGTTACAAAATAATCTGCAAAGATTTTAAAAAATATACCACAGCGCGCCATCTGTCGTGACGTAAATAAAAGTCGGATTACGTTAAAAAAATAATTCTCAATTTTTATCATATTGACTTTACGTCACGTAGCCCCGTCTAGTCTACCGAATTGTATGAACTAAGGTAAGCTCCGATCCCAGAGCCTAAAACCGAAAAAAAATTAAATGGTGTTGTTTTTAAAAATAAAGAGAACTTTTATCTAATGATTTTTAATGTGTATAAATGTTTTGAAAAAATACATAGATAATTTAAACTGATCGCTTAATTTTATGTCGTCGGTGAGTTTTTGAAGTTTCATTAAATTAGTGTGTCGTTGTCATTAGAGTGTGCCAATTCATTAGTAGTAATATCGTATTATCTTCTTATTTCTCGTAAGTGTACCTGGAGACTGTCTCTTTTTATCAGATCTCCACAGCCTACCTCTTTCCAAAAGTCACCCTTCGCCACTGCCTGTAGGTACCTATATTGCATGAATTGTAAACATTTTCCTAACAAAAATTGTAGGTATGTAGGTGTCTCAGAAAATATTCCAAATTACGTGTATTCAGTAATAATATCTATTAGGTACTTACATATTGCTATTTTTTAACAATCATATTATTATCTACTATTAGTGTGCGATGTTGAACAATACATTACCCTTTATTTCTACACAATAACTACAATTCATAAGGATAACCTTTTGTCAATAGTACTAGCTAAATATAATATAGGCATCTTTTTAATTTACAATAAAACACGCACGTGAAAACGCTTCCGCATCGATATTCACGACAGCATATTTTACCTGTGGCGCGGGAATTACTAAGTCCCTCACCCCACTCGGCAGGCAGAGTAGATGGCCATATTGAGTGGATTACAGAGACGGATTAGTCCGGGGAGTTTGTTTTTAAGTTTTAGACTACTACATTTTTTTCGCGTTACTACGAATCCCACTGACCTATATACTTACTATTATACTAGACTGGAGTATATTATTGTCTTATGTTTTAAAGAAAACTGAGAAAATATAGTTACTAAAAGATCATGTTTTTCCATAAAAATAAGTAGGTAAATAGGTACCAGTGGCGAAGGGTGGAGATAGGCTATTAAGATCCGACATAAATAGGTAGTCAGAACTCAGAATGTACAATATACATAATAAACTTTGTTAGTCACACGTCACACGTATTTGTTTTCTACAATTTACGGTGACGGTTAGTTTTTTTTAAATTTTAATTAAGCACTGCGAAAATCAAGCCATAAGTAGGTACCTAATAGATAATAGTCAAAAAGTAGTCGTTTATCTATAAAATATCTAACATTATGCCATTTAACCATACATAACTTTGGATATTTTATACTTAGATATACAAATATTTTTATCAACTGTGGTTTGATTAGGCAGGGTTTAATGAATTTTAAAAAAGTAACCAACAACATGTGTAATAAATGTTAGTTTTCTTAATTCAACGAAAACATATAAGTATGAATGAAAAAGTGTGCACTATTTTGACCCATAACATACCAAAACTATTAATAATTATGGTTTGGTTTAGTAAACTGTACACCATCTGTAAATTATAGTATTAGTTCAAAAAAAAAAACAAATACCTACGAATGAGTGACAAACTTTAATGTGCACTATTTATGTTGGATCTTAACAGCCTACCTCCACCCTTTGCAACTGGTATGTACTCATTTATACATCCAGACTTTTCCTGTAGGTATTTACAGAGAATTTTTCAAAGATATTACCATTAAATGGTTTTCCTACAAAATTGCATTTTGCGATATTTATACTACAGTAATTTACCGGGGTGCGACATATTATTTTACTGTAACAAATCACACAATCTCGTTTCAAGTGATTACTTTTATTTATCTCCAGGTTTATTTCATTTCTAAACTGACTCTGGTGCGGGGTGATATTAGGAGGTCCGCGCGTCTTATCAGGCCCACATCGGCGGTCGATAAAGCACTGGCGATTTCACCAAAACAAGCGCCCTCCGCCCTCCCGCACTCACGAAAGTAAGGGCTGATTGTCGTGCAACTTGGCCACCCCTCCCAGTGTGTTGGTTCGCAGGAATATTTCGGCGACACTGTGTGTACTTTGAACTCAGGTCGATATGTTTACAACGCCGCTTCGAATGCTTATGTCGAATCAATTTAATATGAATGGAAAAATGTTAGAATGTAAATCTTCTTTAGTATTTTGAAAGTGCTCATACCCAATGTTTAAAGTTAATGATATTTAAAAGAACAGGCAATCAGATTATTCATTATTAAATTTTCCCGTTATTATATTTTTAGACCATTAATATATTGATTTATTCATAAAAATGTAGGTACCCAACGTATTATTGTGGCGAAGATTCCTTACTGGACGATTATTTAGAGCCTAGATAGAATGGAGTCAGATTCTTCTGGCAGTGCAGGCGACTCATTTAGGTGTTTGTGTCGTTACTTTAAAATAACACTAACATCGTTGCAAAGTGATTTCGTCGTGGCTGCAATGGCAAAAGAATCTTTCCCTCCTTTACTTTAATAAAAATAAATCTTATGCGTATAATAACAAAGACTCGATAGCAAATGCTTAATTTATATTAAATATATTTCGTAATCATTTAACTAAGTAGTAGAATTTAAAAGAAATATTATTTAGGTATCCAACTACATAAATTTAGGTAGTAAACTATCAATTAATTATTATCATAGCCATTGGCGGCCTTAGGCCCGAAAAACTGGTAGGTCAATTTTGAATTTAGTATTTTAATTTGCCTTTTCGTTGTATACTTAAAAGACGTATTGCAAATTGACTTTTTATACATTATATAATAAGTGCTAGAAATTGTTATAGATAGGTACCTACTTACCCTTCAAAAAATGTTCATTTTTCATAACGCCAACCCATCGTAACCGAAATTGCACACAACGCGTTATAAATTTTTGTAAATTAAGTCCACTTTTCTTTCTTTACTTTTTGAAAAATCATCAATCACACGATTATAAAAATTGTCTATTTTTCCCACATATTTTTTTTCAATACTGAGCATTGCAAGAGCGGTGAGTCTATCTTGGCCCATCGTATTGCGTAGAAAGGTTTTTATTCTTTTGAGAGTGGAAAAACATCTTTCACTTTCAACTGTTGTCATTGGTATGACGCAAATAAATTGGAGAACTTTGATCGACTCGGAAAATTTTTCGTTGAAATTATTGCTGAGTAAAAAATGTAGAAGAGAAACTGCACTATTAGCGCCATGCAAATCATCTCGTTGATAAAACACCAATAATTCATTTTTTAACTTGGTTATGTTTATTTCTTCTAACTGTTTTACCAAATTTACTTGACTTATGGGAAAATTATTTTTAAAATCAGTGTAATTTTCTTTATTGAACAAATCGGATATAATGAGATGATCGTTGGATGTGAATCGTGCTTCCATTTCCACTATAATTGTATCACAGACTTCAATTGCTACTGCGTTGCTATTGTCATCTATCCGTCGCTTTTTATGATCACCCGTTGCACAGCTGGAATTCGGATTAGTGCTAGCTTCATTTCTGATTTCGGAAATATATTTTTTAAAATTATCGATGTATGTTTTTATCTTAATAGCGTCTAAGTTTCTTTTTGCATTTGTTTAAATAAAATTTGACAATGAGGCATTATTTTGTGAAAAAAAGTCAACGAATAAATAAAAGTTTTTTTTTCCAAATTATTTATTAAGTTTTGGGCTTGACTTAGGGTATTGGTGTCATTTTCTCTGTCCAGTATTGAATTTAAACACTGTAAAATGTCTTCTCGGTACAAAAAAACTGTCTCCACACATTTAGCATTGAAGCACCATCTAGTTGGAGCTGCTTTCGGTAGACGCACTTTGACGAATTCATCTAATATTTTCGTTCTTTTTGGTGATCTCGAAAAAAAGACGGAAAATGATTGGACTGTGGCAAAAAAAACTTTCAGACCAGTGGTTATGGTGGATGCTTTTTGCAGAACTAAATTAAATTGATGAGCATAACAGTGGATGTACTGTGCTAGTGGAAAAGTTTCGCGGACTCTCGTCTGAACTCCTCCAGTTTTTCCACTCATTATAGCTGCTCCGTCGTAGCTTTGCGCTATTAGCTGTCGGGGAAGAACTTCCAAGATTCTCAGCTCTTTTAAAATTTCTTCTGTTAATCCTATTGCCGTGCACACCTCTGGATTTACAAACTTCCAAAATCTTTCACATACTATATTGTCTTTTAAATATCTCACAACAAAAACCATTTGCGTTTTTGTGGAGCTATCTGTCGTTTCGTCAACTTGAATAGCTACGTAATTAGATTTTTTTATGTCACATCTAATTTCTTCTTGAGTGACTTTTAATATTGAATCTAGCAATTCGTTTTGGATAGTCTTCGAAATTCCTTTGAATGTAGTTGACCTTTCTAAATGCTCCTTCATAACAATATCTATTTCCTGCATGAAATTTATTAATCCACGAAATATACCAGGATTATCAGACTCTTTAGACTCATCATGGCCTCGTAAGGCCAGCTCAAACGATCCGCAAAATTGAATACACTTTAATATTTTTGTTAAAATTAAACGATTTTTATCGACAGTTTCATTGTGATCAGCAATCGATCTGCGGTACGCACTATCTAACTGAATTCGGATATCTGTTGTTCCTAATAAAACAAAACTCATAGAATTATCTATGTGTGCTGTTGACTTGCTATGCTTTTTTATTTTTTCTTTGAGATGTTTTAGATCACCAACACCAAATTCTGTCCATTGCTTTTCATTTTTGCAATCAAAAATTAAACAATGAAAACAAAAAAATTAATTCCTTCGATCGCAACCACATATCCATTCGCAAAAATGATAGCTTTTCTTGTTGAAATATCTGTTAACATCTTTGCTTTTCTCTTTTGTTGTTTGAACTATTTTCATATCCGGCATGTACCTGCCTAATATCTTCGCTTGTAGACGTTTATCATAGTTAAATGTTTCATTCTTTATTTCGTTTAAAATATAATCCACTGAATTAGACAATTTGTGTCAGTTCAAACAAATAAACCGTCGTAAATTCCACAAAACTTCACAAAAATGTAATAAATCACTAAAAACCAAACTTTGTGTGTATATTCGTATATTAACTGCACCAAAAACTATTTACATACGTTTAAAACAACTAAATACATACGTCAAAACTTGTCAACTGTCAGAAAAAATACATCATACAATAATCTCCGGCGTGGCAGTAGCAAGCGACCCTAGTCGACTTTATCATTCTGTTTCACATAATTAGCTGAAAATATTTTTTGTTTCACACTCGGACAATGGCCGAGAGGCATATAATCCACGCATCCTTGGATCTTAAAGCGTCGAATATTGTTTTATATCTTTCTTTGTCTAATGTATGAAAAATGAGAGAGAAAATTTTATAAAAATTCTCAGTTTGGGTCAAAAATTGAATCGCCGGACGTTGGCGGGCTGGCGGCGAATTTTCGCCCATCGAGAATACAAAACAAAAAATCCACCGATTATTATTAATATTATTATATGACATTATAGATATTATTAATATTATTATGTCGATTGTAAGGTATATATTTTGGGAGGACAATGACCGAATGACCTAATGGGAGACCCGCGTATGATCATAGCCTTTCCACGCTTTCAATAGGGAACAGAAAAATTGTTCTAATATTTCAGATTGTAGGTACCATGGGCGAAAAGGAAGCGTTTGTCAAAAAGCCTTTTTTGACACAAATTTATTTTTCGCGCATTTTGCAACCCCTTCGTATCTCGGTGTACCTACAAGCGAGTGGTGTTTTTTGTTGTTGTTATTGTAAAATTAATTATGTAATGTAATAATGTAAAAGTAAAGATATTGTTGTTGTAAAAACGTTTTTAAAAATACGTAAGTATCTAGTTATTTACTTATTTTTATACTATCAACTAATAGTTATAAATAGTTTCTGTCTGACTAATCACTAAGACATTCCGTGTAAATATGTAGGTACTTCAGATAGCTGATGCCTACCTACCGAAAATTATAGAAACCGGAAGTGAGAATATTTTTTTATACTGTCTGTGATACCGTATGGAAATTAATCATATATGTACCTACCTACACTAATTGACATCAGTTAGACTATCAAAAACGGTAATCGTTGGAAACCATGAAGGAAAAAGCCCAACGGGGATGATACAGATGGGTGTGATAAGGGATGCTTATAGGCATACGAGGGAGAGTCTTTAACAACGTTGAAGTCTTGAAAGAGATGACAGAATCGTCAAGGATCGAGCCGCCTGGTGGATAGCAGTGGAGGGAGCCAAGGCTCGAGTAGAAGAAGAAGCACCCCATTTTTCTCTTACTTATATTAAATTTAGAGATTTGATAAATGACATAAAATGACAAACATGTAATTTTCTTGCATTGTTTTTATATTGTAACACTGTAGGTAGATATACGTTCATAGGCCAATAGCTAAAATACACACAAGAAAACACAAAGTTACTGAAATGCCAACCTTTATGTGGGTACATAGATTACCTAGGTACCTACCTATACAAATGTCATTAGCAGGAACAATACAAGAAGCTTTCGTGACACATAAGTGAAGTAAGCTTCTGCGCATTTACAACATTGTATATTAAGGCATACTTATATGTATGAGAACTACAAGCAATAAAAATATTATTTGAATATTATCTTTCAGAAACATACAAAATAATTCCAATACTATCACATATGTACAATCTATTATTTAGTAGGTAGTAAATGGCCACGATTGGGCAAAATTTCCGTGTCTGTTATACTCGGGAAATATTTTTCGATTACATTGAAGGAAAACTAGTCATAAAACTAATGCGGCCATTGGTCAATTATTATTTTGTCCACTTTTACTGTCTTTTATATGTAGATTGGTTACCTACTGCATCGATTTTTTTATGAGACGTAATTTCACAAAATGACTTTGTATATATTTAATCGCATTACTACCTGTTATCATCGTGGTAACCTGGATGCACAATTCCTAAATAGGTATTCTCAGCAGTCATAATCATATGCATGTACTTTATAACTTGTGTGCGAATTACGCATACATTATTACGATTTCAATTTTATGGTAATATCAATTAGGTAGAAGGAAATGTATAAGTCTAATCTATAAGTATGTAAATGTTCCTCACAGAAAATATTTTGTAGTCGATTGCTTTAATAAACTACGTTGAAAATAATATTCTGTATGTTTTTAGTAAAAACTAAGATAATTTGAGTCGTGGGCAACTTCTATTTCTGTGTGGAATGTAGTTATTACCAGTGGCGAAGGGTGGACGTAGGCTGTCATGATGCGACATAAATATTGCACACGAAGCTTTGTCAATCATACGTATTTATTTTCATTGAATTTATACTAGGTATAATTTGAAAATAGTGTTGGTTACTTATTAAATAATATCTAATTAAGCCATAATAGTTTACGCATACTTTGGGCGATCCGACAAAATAGTGCACACTTTTTCAGTCGTACCAATTTATTGTCGTTGAATTATTAAGAATAGGTACATACCTATTACAGATGGTGTTGGTTATTTTTTTTAAAGTCTGCCCTAAACCTTGCCTTAACCAAACGATAATAAATAAAAAATATTCATGTATCTATAAAACATATAAAACTACATACGATTTAACGGTATAGTTTTAGATATTTTATGGATATACATTTTTTGACTACTGTCTATTAGGTATGCCTTGAGTTTAATTAATTAAAAAAAAACAAATCGACACTATCTGCATATTGCAGTTTTAGTTCAATGAAAGCAAATATACCTACGTATGACTGACAAAATTTTGTGTGTACTATTTATGTCGGATTTTATGAGCTTACCTCCACCCTTCGCCAGCGCTAGGTACCTACCTGCCTTAGTAATTCAGATGCGTTGATTTTACTCGTCTTTTCACAATTAGGTACCTACTCATATTTTTATTGCAAATAATTATTAATTTGCTACGTTCAACTTATTTTTAACATTTTTAAACTTATCTATCGCCCTTTTCCTCACACATAGAATTCACCTCCATATTAAATTTATTATAATAAGTATATCCGTCATAAATAATATAAGCATCTAAGTACTTATTATGAAATCACAATCGTAATTATGTATTTAACTTGTCCTCATCTGTTATGCAGGCATATAGGTGAAATTATATTGGAAACATCTGAGAAAGAACGATACGCTTGGTTGTGGGGTGTGTATTTGTATATTTTGAAATGTGCTGAAAATAAACTTAAATATATACCGAATAAGTATAATCATAGGTATATACTAATGCGAATTATTTATTTCTATTTATATTTCCTTGTAGGTACCTAAGTATGTGATTAAGTTTAATTATACAGTAGGTAGTGGCTAAATAATTAATATTAGTTGTTGTAGGTACCTACTTACCCAATTATTTAACACGCTAGCACCCGTTTATATCAAACACTCAATCTAATGCGTTTCTCAACGTCTTGACATGATTGCAATCGACCAATGGTTAAAAAGATAGGAATCGTTATTTGGTAGCAAAATATTTTTTTGGAATAGAATAACAGGAAAAAAATAGTTACCCGTTCCTACATTTTTTTTTCATTTCACCACTTTCACTCCGGATGAAGGATATGAACTTCTAAAAATGAGCCAGTAATTTTACGAGAATTAGTCTTAGGTAGGTACCTAGGTAGGTACCTACCTAAAACATTTACTGAAGCCCCATTTAGTATAGTTAAATGGTTAAACGAATCAAAAAAACAAATTTGTTTTTTTAGTTGATAGCTATTTTGTGATTCTAAAGTGGCGCTAAACTATTGTTACTTTAGAGCAGTGGTTTCCAAACTTTACGTTACTACGCCTCCCTTTTAAAACAATCTAATCTTGGCGCCTCCCCCCTTTATTTCATTAAATACATTTTTACACAAAGTGCTTTTTTCTTCTGTCCGATTCAACCAAAATTTAACAAAGGTTATTGTTTCCATATAGCCATTTTTATTAGTCAGGAAATACACTACGAATAATTATAAAATAAAATTCTACATGTGAATTATCATCAATCACACACACCACATAATCACATCAAATTGTATCACACAGACACATATATAAAATGTTAATATTCTGTTACTGAAACAGCGCCGCCGGCGACTTTTTTTACTTATAGAACGAATTTGTGGTGTGTGTTTATCTCATTTTACTGGACGATCCGCAACGCCAGTCCCCCAGGCTGGAGCCCTGTCAGCCCCCCTCTTGTGGGGGCCATGCAACAATAGTATAGAAATGAGGTATAATAAAATCACTCTCCATATCTTCATACAGGTTTGCAAACAACCTAACTTTTATAGGACTGTTTTTTATTTAGTTTATAAATAGCTGCCGTTTTATAAACTATGCACTTGTAAACTGCAATCCAGTGGCTACATTATTGTGGTAAATTTTTGGCGCCTCCCTTTGCAACAGTCCGCGCCCCCCAGTTTGGAAATCACTGCTTTATAGTTTAGAAGGTTTTCATCATCTTATTGAATATTACGTACGCAACTATTATTTCAACAATATTCAGTAGGGATAGAAGATAAGGGAGAAGAATGTGACGAACACCCAAATTCAGGCGGTGGAATTCGAACCGAGGGTTTTCGAATTATATTTTTTTAGTCAACACAAAAAAATTCAAATTTTTTTTTCTAGTTGATGTGTATTTGATGTGTTTTCAAATTATGTATGTTCAATATAAGAATGTTACATTCTCAAATCTTGTGGATTATTCGTTAAATTAAATGTCGTGCAAGTACGTTATAACTAAAATTTGGAGAGATCCTGGCACCGGTTAGTAATAAAAATAATTGTTACTTTTATTTAAAACACAAAAGCCTCACACAATTCACATATATTATGTAAAGCGCATTGACGCGAATCTAGTGGATGCGGGTACGAGTCCCGTTGGACATCGTATATTTTTTCTAATAGGTACCTAGCTATATAGGTAATATTTATGCTTACTTGAGATGTTTATAGCTCAGCTTAAAATTAAATGTTTTTGAGTCTATAACTTCGTCATAGTCTACAAGTCTACATTATCTAGGACTTAAGTAGGTAATACCTTTTACAACAAAACTAATAAAATCAATCCAGAAATTACCATGATTTTTTGTTATATGGGCCAATAATTTTTCTTTTTGTCATTAGTAATTTCACTTTCGTTTTCCTAGTTTATTCATAAAAAGAACGTTCACCAACACACACGCAATTAGCATTGCCAGCGCATTAATTTTTCATTCGATGTCCGTCTAATGGCCTTTACCTAAAAGTGGGTACAATATACCAGCGCTTCCTAAATTTCACGCAGAAGACATCACACGAATTTTGATAACACCCAAGTAGGTGATGATAACAGTTGTTAGTAGGTATAGTATGGCGGCTCTGGAACAGTTAGAGTTTATACAAATTTTATCGTGTAGGTATCAACCTAATACTTATTTATCTAACTTGTGGGTACAATTACAATATTACCTACACAGGGACCTCGTAGTCAATGGGAACTGAAATACCTAACGGGTGTGGAGTACCAGGCAACTGAACTCGAGTGTGGAATATGGGATAAACTTAAACACGCGTCAAGAATACACAGTGACGTCCCGTGGGGGTAGGCAGATTGAGCGTCGCTTGGAGGCGGCAGTTACTTGAAGGGCGGCAAATCGAGGAAAATTATTTGGAATAAATATATAGAAATAGCTACCTAAACTTAGTAGTAACGAAAATATCTTTCCATTAAAAAAATCAGCTCACTGGTTTTATCGGGTTCGCGATATCTAGTTTACTTTTGTTGCCCTTCGACGTACTTGGTGACCAGAAACGACACGTGCAGATTTTCGAACAATTAGTATGATATTTTATTAGTAATGTACCCATACAACACATTTCTTAGATATTGGACGAAATCAATCATGAATGGATGATAAAAATACTGTATAAAAATGAGGCGGCTTTTTGGTGCTGCCTAGGGGCGTCACTGAGAATACGTCATTCTTAGATTGTCCTTCACGTCTATAATGTGTGTTTCATTTTCGTCTATAATGTGTGTTTCATTTTCGTAGGACACTCACATATTCAAAACCCTCCTTCAAAATGTAGTGTATTGGGGTACATATAAAAGCCTATCTAAATTATATGTACCCATATATTAATCTGTTCTGTGCACAAGAAGCAAGCCACTCCAATATGTACCTACTTCCTCGTTTAGAAGTGCCCATAACGAGGGTGTAATAATTCATAAGTAGGTACTTTTCATTTGTACCACATTTCACCAACCAGGCATCTATCGAACATGGCCTATGTATTTGGTTATTATCACAGAACCGATAATAAATAGAATATTGATAGGCTATCTTCAATACGCCGCATATTGATGCAGGGTTTTGAATGCGTGAGTGTCCTACGAAAATGAAGCACGCATTATGCACGTGCAGGAGTGTGTGTAATACACCAACATTAAATGAGCGTAAATGCATAAATCAAGAGCAGTTTTCAGTATTCGACGTAAAACGTATTCTTGACACGTATGTAAGTTTAACCCGGATTCTTCCTTACTCGAGTCGGTTACATGCTATCGCCTTACCCGTTTAGTATTTCAGTTCCCATTATTTCTGAGTTCCCTGGTTATTATCGTCTACCTAAGTGTTGTCACACGATGCGTTTTTTTGAGCACAGAAAACGACTAAATTGTATACAAATCAAAATATGAGTTATATTAATTAATATTATAATATAACTATGTAGGGTTGCAGAATTTCCCTTGAAGAAAATATGCGTTGGGAAAATTGTGGAAGCTCTATCGTAGAGGTACACACTAACGTACCATCGCTCTGGCCGAAAAAGGGCGAATCCATGTGAATACATAATTTAGAGGGGACATTCGAAGAACGCTTTTTTAGCCTGAAACCACCGTGTAATATTAATCGGATTTTTTGGTAGATATACCGTGGCCTAAAAACATTGATAGATTGTGCCTAGCATCCTTATCACGTCAATAAAGCCATACGTTTGTTTCTACAGATATTATACTAGTGTCTGCTATCTTAAAAATGTCAATAGAATAAATAATTGCGGTTTATACCTATATGGGTAGTTGTAAAAAAGTAAAATCGTATACCTAGGTACTACCTTAGAAAGTCATTTACCCGTTACGTATAATATGTAAGTAGATATCTAATCTAAGTACTGAGGATATCTATAGTAAACATATTATATTTAATTAAGTACGAGCACCTAAGGGGTGGAAATAAGATGGATCACGTCAACTAGAAAATTACAGTCACTCATGAGAATTATGATACTTAGTATTATGTATATGTATGTAGGTCATGAGTATGGATTCCAATCCGGGGATCCCGAACTATTTTCGATACCTATGAATCCCGGGATTGGTAAACATAATTCCGAAACTTTCGGGATTGATTTTTTTTATCAATTTTTATGGAAAATAACATAAAAACGAAAATATAACAGAAAAAATACTTTTAATAACATATAACTACGATAGAAATAAACTGAGTTTGAATGAAGTTTGATTTATTACCCATGTGCTACCGATTCATTTTATTTTTTCACATAAATTAATTAAAATGAGAAAGATTGGAAAAAACAAGGCTTCGCACTTTCTTAATTCGATATGAATTTGAGAAATAGAATAAAAATAAATCAAGGAACATTTAGTTAGACGTTTCTACCAGAAAATGCTATTCTGGAGACCCACTGATCACAGGGGGAATCACCGGATACTTCATGAACACTTCATGCTAGTTTGTATTTATTGTGAACACAATATGTTATTTTTTATTTTAATTGAACTTGTATTTGTATTTGTTATCTTTTCATAAATAAAACTGTTTTACTCTCACATTATTATTTATATTACAATATTATTTACTCCATTATACCTATGTATTTCCAAGATTGAACGTGCACAACATTAACAATAAATGTCTTAAAAATTATTTATTTTATTCATTTTTGACCGATTTTATCAATGTTTTTTGTAATAATGCCAATCCCGGGATCGTCAAATTGTAATCCTGGGATCGTAAATTTGGATCGGGATTGGATTCCGGATTGGACTAGGGGGGCGCTGACAAGGCTATGACTTAGGGGGCCTGGCGTGGCGAGTCGACCGGATAAGTGAGATACACGCACATTAAACTGTGGTTTAATAAGAATATGCACATTGTAAAATATGTGGTTATGCCATACAATTTTTTATTATTGTGTATCGACACTCGACAACTCCATCGTTCAAATACTTACCTAAGTGTCTTCAACAATAAAAAAAATCGCTAAAATTACACTTTATACCATCAATTTTACCTCGAACACCATTTGGAAAATGCTTGTATAGCGTCACATTGCCTTTAAAGTTAGCGATTAGTAGGGGGCCCCCCAAAGGTTCTAGAATGGAGGCCCGCTTCAGGATGTTGGGGCTCTGAAGGTACCTAGTACATACTTTAGGCGACATTATATTGTAATAATGAGCATAAATAACTAATAAGTACCTATCACATTTAAAAAATAATTGGATATCAATTACCAATTAAAATAATGTGCATATCAACGATTTTCAAATATTCAAAAAAAAAAAAAATTGTAAAAAACACCACTAGACTTCGTCCATTCTGTACTTATAGGCATTTTATCGAACTTATGTACACATGTACATTCTATTCTTGTTTTGTTAGTATCACATACATACCTACCTACCTGATCGATAAAAAGAATTTTCGATAGGTGGAAAATTTCGAATATGACCTGTACGTATGTCTGACGTAATGGTATTGGGGGAAATTGGCAAAATATATTGATTCATGAGAAAGAAAGGCACACGCTCCATCATATGTTTCTATATACCTAGATCCTACCTACCCACCTATTATAATATTAATGTACATCTAATGTACAAACATATAAGTATTATACATACATAAGCATTGTGAGTAGGGAGTCCAATCCCGAGACAAAATTCTGATCCCGGGATTTCGGGATTACAATTTGACATTCCCGGGATTGGCATTTTTTTCCGTTGTTAATATAAAAATTTTGTATTTACAAATAACAGTGATAAAATCGGTCAAAAATAAATCTAGTATAATTTATACTATTTAAGACATAAATTTATTGTTAATATTGTATGCGCTCAATCTTGGAAATACATAAGTTTAATGGAGTAAATGATATTGTAATATAAATAATAATGTCAATTTAATATGAGATTGCTGTTTCTGATAGT
Source organism: Rhyacophila brunnea (assembly GCF_057557595.1). NCBI lineage: Eukaryota > Metazoa > Arthropoda > Insecta > Trichoptera > Rhyacophilidae > Rhyacophila > Rhyacophila brunnea. The sequence goes on from NW_028233350.1 coordinate 31,514,962, forward strand.
AAAGACGTAATGAATGGTTTAGCGAGATTTAAAATAGTAAAACAAATCATGGTGTGTATCCGCTTCATAAATCTAATTAGTAACCCAAATATGAAACTGCCGTAAAACGTATGATAGTGGTGGAATTACTTTGTAGTGCGAAGCATTGTTTTTTTTCCTATCTTTCTCATTTTTATTAATTTATGTGAAAAAATAAAATGAATCGGCAACTTACATATGGGTATAAATCAAACTTCATTCAAACTCAGTTTATTTCTAATGTAGTTATTTGTTATTAAAAGTATTTTTTCTGTTATATTTTCGTTTTTATTTTATTTTCCATAAAAATTGATAAAAAAATCAATCTAGAAAGTTTCGGGATTATGTTTATCAATCCCGGGATTCATAGGTATCGAAAGTAGCTCGGGATCTCGGGATTAGAATCCCTAATTGTGAGTAGGTAGTGTAGGTACCTATGTAAGTAAATTCTATGACACTAATTATCATGGCGTAGCTTTGGATATCGTACAAGAACATTGGACACTAACCTATTTATTTTTATTTCATATTACTTTTTAATGGGTAAAACTGTCAAGTCCTCAACTCATTGCAAAAAAACATAGGTGTGACTGTTAGTAGATGATATATGACTCCAAAGACCCTAAATCGATCAATTAAATTAATACTTACTTAGGTATATAGTAAGTCAATTTAGTTTTATTTTTATTGTTTCTGTTGACTTTAGTGGCGTCATAATATTACACAATGGATTGAATGATTTTATTATTAGATAGGTACATTTGTATAATTTATTAATTAGTAGTGGAGTAGAGTCAAGGTCACTGGACGTAGGTGGGTAGTATCAGTGGCCATCACAGTGCATACATGCGTATGTGATTGTCGTTGTGATGATTATAATAAAATTATTATTACCTACAATTTTTCTGATGAATTGGTAGATACTAATTTCAACGTAAAGTTAAGAAAATATTTACCTAGTTAGTAAATCACAACTATAAGTGCAAGACCGTAGTGGTCACGCGGGGGCGGCGCGGTGGCGTCTTGCGAAACTCAAACGTATAACCGTGTGTGAAATGTTTATAGACAGTGTCTTTTTTGGGGCATAATACATACGGTTATACGTTTGAGTTTCGCAAGACGCCACCGCGCCGCGCCCGCCAAATCACTACGGCCGAGCACTAAGAGATACAATTTTAATTTTATTTAAAAAAAAAAATAAGTAGGTGCCTAGTATCTAAAATGTAATTTGACGACGTATTTTTTAAAACACTATGATTTTTAATTTATTTACGTGGAGGCTGATAAAGAAACGCCTTCAAACTCTAGTGCAATTTTCCGATTTGTTACTACAATTTTCCGGTACATGTCACGATATTAAATTTATACAAAACATTATAAAATTATGCACTGATTATTACAACCTTTGGAAATTTGAGTATTGGTGGTAAATATACGATGCAGCGCATTTCTAGCTACCTCTACCTACACATATCTAGATATTATATTGCGATAACTAAGTATTATGCCGGGTCCACACTGCAACATGTCGCCGGCAACCTCGCTAAATTTTACGATAAGATAATTATCGTAAAATTTAACGAGGTTCCCGGCGACGTGTTGCCAGTGTGGACCCGGCATTACATTTATATACTAATATAATAAAAAAATATTTTAATTGATTACAGTTAGTGGCGAAGGGTGGAGGTAGATTATAGAGATCCGACATAACAAGTGCACACTAAACTTTATCAGTCATACTTATTTGTTTTCATTGAAGAATTTACAAATTGCAGATTGTTTTTTAAAAATATTCTATAAAATATCTAAAATGATATATGATGTAATAACATAATTTTAGATATTTTTGAGATAGAAGAATATTTTTGTCTAAAATCTATTATGGGTTGTTTTAAGTACAATTAAATTGAATTTTAAAAACTATCTGAAATTTGCATTATAAGTAATTCAATGACAACAAATAAATATCTACCTACGAAAGCGTTTAGTGTGCACTATTGTTGGATCTCTACAGCGGACAGCCTATCTCCACCCTTCACCACTTAGTTACACTATCGTACACTCGTCTAGTAAGGAGTCTTTGCCACTGCCTAGTATCTACCTAATCTTTTTGACGAGAGCCATTTCGCAAGATGCAACCGTTTTATCGTCTCTTATACGTGAGTCGCACGAACCTATAGACCTAACCGATCAAATAAAATTGACAATAAGGTCAAATAAATGGCAGAAAATAAAATAATAACTGTACATAAAAGCAATAAAAACTGAAAATTGCATTACTATAATAGACAACCTATGGAAAAGTCACTGGTCAAAACGATTCCCATTCTTTGGGGAGAATTAACACGTGAAGGTTCGATCTAGCGTGTGAAAAAGTGAAAAAGAAATTTGGCACCTATGTCTTATACTTACCTAATTTACTTCGAAAATGTATGTAGATATTTCCAATCCAATATAGTGCCAGAAAATTGAAATATTATTATTACCTAGTAGTGTTTGATAAATTTCGATAAATGAAAAATTGTTAACAGGAGGAAATTAAAGGTTTAAACCAGGGGTAGTCAACCCGGTCCCCACCGCCCACTAGTGGGCGTTCCAGCTGTCAAGGTGGGCGGTAGGGGGTTTAAAACCATTTTCATTATGTTTTCATAAAATTCCCTGTGACAATTTAAATGCCAAGAAGAACTGTTAGAAATTAGATATTATGAAGAAAGTACTTAAACATAGATTCGATAGTGGTGGATATGAAAAACTATAGCAAAATAAAAAAAAATGCCTATGAAAAATGATAAATCACCATTACTGTGGAGCCGGTGGGTGGTTAGAAATTTTTAATAGTAACAGAAATACAAAAGTGGGCGGTGGGTATAAAAAGGTTGACTACTCCTGGTTTAAACTCTTATAATGAAAAATATAAATTATAAAATAGTAATAAGTATATTATTAGATAACGAGATGCATCACTACTAAGAGCTAACAACTTCGATAAGCTGAAAGGGTTAACGCTAAACATAACATATGTTTATCCCTTAACCCCAAGGGTGTAATAGGAAACAGCTTTCGCGCCACTTGAGGATGTGAGCCAATATTCGATATTTGGATAAAACCTATCGTAAGTAAACGGCGTAAAAACGAAACAGCCAGCGAAAGCTATAATATGACTTCCCCTTGAAAGGGGTGAATTATTAGTGTTTGGCATCAGACCATACCACCTTAAATTAATTTAAAATTATGAAACGATAGTTATTTCCTTCTTAGTACTATCATACTGACAGGTAGGTATAGCGATTAAGAAGAACTTTTTCAAAATATTATATTATATAAAAGTGTTTTTGTGATTTTACGATGCTAGTCAGAGGCGACTTTCTTTGACGCAGATAGCGCAATTGATTCATCGGGAGATTTAAAAGGGCCATCTACACAGTTCAAAACAATCATAAAGTTATTAAATTATACCGAAATCTTGAAAATATGTGTACCTACCTATTTCTCAAAAATTGTGTTTAAAATATTGCCCAAAGCATAAGAAAATTCCTTAAACTGACACCAAACGGGCCCATAAATAACCACTCAAATATATACGTATAGGTATACTTGATTAAAAATGATGTGATTTTTTTATCTCATTTTTATCATAGGGTTCTCAAAATCAGTCAGTGCATCGGCTTCACCTATAGTAAGAGTACCTATAGAGTGGGGGAATGGAGATTATTCCCAAGCTCCATAACCTATATTCAGCCTATCTATAGTTGAAAAGGATACCTACATCAACAACAGCTGCCCTATACTAAAAAAGGAGCGATGGACTCTCCGAACTCTATGTAGACAGCATAATGATGAAATTTACTTCCAAAAACCTTACGAAAACTAAGCAACAAAACAACACAAGAACACTACAAAAAATATTTATTTCTGGCCACAAAGAAAATTAAAGATATTAATGGAGGAATATAATTAACTGCACATCAATGTAACTAACCCTCCCAACCACCTTGTACAAAAAAGCAAATGCATGGTTTTTTAAAAAAAAAACCTACTTGCATACATTTCAATCAGTTAACGTGATGCCCAGGATCAATGTATTAATAGTGTGATGTGCTATAGTAGGTATTGTAATGTAATAAGACTAATACCTAAGTATTATTTTTTTGTATAGTGGATTTTGTATATTTTGAAAGTAAGCCTCGCAATTATTGTCCGGCGAAGTACGAAATAGGTTCGGCTGTCAATATCCCCTTCACGGAGTGATGATCTGTGACGAATTTCATAGCCGGACTTACACTTCGATGATATTATAGCAAAAAAGTTTTCAACCCCAACAGCCTACTGCGAGAAAAAATGCGTTAATAGTCAGTCAAATTGTATCTTGGTTGTATAAGAGAACGGACCATGGGGTCTACTTGACTGTAGGCATTGACGCATATCATAATATACATACATATATTTTACTATGGATGCCATGGTAATCTCAACCCCGTCTTCTGCTTTTTAATTTAAAAAAAATCAGCGTCCTGGGATGTTGCTATTCAAAGATAATTTGAACATATCTAAATTTCCGTCTTACCTTTACGACAATACAACAATAACATTGAAAAGTGATACCGATCCAGTGAAGGGTTAACAAGTAGGCAGGTACTAGAACTAATGTCTTACGATAAGTCGATATGACAGGTGGGTAGTCGTGTGCTACGTACCATCAACGCGAAAAATACGTACCTACTCCAACGGGTCGCAAATCAATAGGGTGATTAAAAATTCAGTGTGTGTTTAATCCGCTTTCGATGACGTACAATATAACTTCTGGTTCAGATCGTCCACAAACTTCAACATGAAGGTTCTGGCCCACATAACCGATCGAATAAAATTGATACCTACTTAGCCAGTAGGGCAGTAGCATAGCTATATAGCAGTGGCGAAGGTTGGAGGTAGGCTGTTAATATCCGCCATACATAGTGTACACTAAACTTTGTCAGTTATACGTATTTGTTTTCATTGAAATAAGACTACAATTTACAAACGGTGTTAGTTAGTTTTTAAAATTAAATTAAACCTTGCGAAACCAAGTCATAATACATAATAGTCTAATTTAACAATACTCGTCTATATATAAAATATCTAAAATTATGAAATTAAATCATACGTAAATTTGGATATATATAATAATAATATTGTTGCCTATTATAGTTTGGTTTAGGCAGGGCTTAATGAATTTAAGAAATGAATCAACAATATGTGTTATATGTATTCTTAATCCTACGAAAACAAATAAGTGTGAATGAATAAGTGTGCACAATTTTGTCGTATCGACCAAAGTATACCAGAACTATTATGGTTTGATTTAGGCAGGGTGTATTTGATTTTTATAAACTGACCAACACCATCTGTAAATTATAGTCTTAGCTCAATAAAAACAATGACGTATGACTAACAAAGTATAATGTGCACTATTTATGACGGATCTTAACAGCCTACCTCCACCCTTCGCTACTGCTATATAGTGATCATTGCCCCCACATCCTGAAAAGAGCCCCACTACCAATCGCTGGGTTAAAGGTAGTGCGACGCTCTTCAGGTTCCAGCTAAAATTAAGGGTATTCAGTGTATTTTTAGCGTTTTTTTTGTATTCATGAATACCTACACCCATTTATATTATGGAGTTGTCGAATATCAACACATAATAATCAAAAATAAGTATTACACAACCACATATTTTAAAATCTTAATACTCCTGAAGTAAAATAGCGACCCAGGCGACTTTTTTACAATTAGAGCAAATTTGTGATGTGTGTTTATCTCACTTATAAGGTAGACGTGACATGCAGGGCCCCCTCAGAGCCCGAGGCTCCAAGCAAGTATCCTGTCAGCCCCCCCTTGTGGGGGCCATGCTGGTGATAGTAAAGTGTACGGACCACTGTCATATGGCTTTGTTTTATGCATCGTTGCGGATAAAGGCGCGGTAAATGAAAATAAACTGCCACCCCTTTTCATATCTCTCTGACACCATTCAATAAATACCCACTTTACCATTTGTTTTGCCCTTATTTTTACAGTATTAAAAAGCCATTTCTTTGGGTCTTGTACGTAAGATGCGATTTCATATCGTTTACCCCCCTGCGCCATGAAAAGGTCCATTTTAGAAAGCGAATATGTCAGAAATAAAATAGAATTTATTTGAAGACTCGTGAAATCGGATATCGAGAGGTCTATAAAAATGAGATTCTTTTGTTTGCTCTGTTATGCGAGAAAGTAATCGATATCAAAGAAAAAATATTTTATTATTGACAGGTTGAAACACAGGAATCTTGTATAAAAAGTATATTCAGAAATTATTTTGTACCTATGTATTATTGATTGAATTATGAAGCCACTTATTCAAAATATTTCTATACCACCTATGCGTGTGTGAAAAAATATTCGCACGTGCAAAGTGTAATTTCTTTATTTATGAAAAGTTATAATCAGATATAAGAATTGGTCTCAGGAAAAATTCCTGGAAAACACTAACTTTGAAGTCGATTTAGGTACTCAACTTGGATCCCTTCAATCCTCAGCACCTCAATTAGAATTTTAAATTACGATGCCAATATAGTAGTCAAGTAGTGTAATGTTTTGACAGGATTTTTTGTAAAGTGCAATAAACATGAAAACACACGTGAACGTCATTGAGTGCGCAGACAATTCACGAGCAGCGGAAAATACCTTTGCCCTCTTTTCGGTTGACTCGTGATTTAATTGTCGTGGGAGACTGTTTTTGTCACTATATTTAGACTACGTTGTAAATACTTACCGAGTTACTCACAAAACGGATATTGCTACTTAGGCACCCTTCATATATGCGGTATTGACATTCGCAACTACCATTGGGGGTGTTTTTGTGAAGAATTTGCACACTTTTATATATTGCACTAGTCACTGTTTTTTTTTTTTTTTATAACTTTTATGACTTTTTTGTTCTGTAATAAAATAACTATTAAGTACCTATATATAATTGGTTTATCTACAAACGATCCCTATACCTAACAAAACTTTGTAGTGATCGATGTGCTCCCAGAATTTAATTTTTTGTTCCTACCTAATTGGTGATTAAACAAATCCACTTACGTCCTACAGGCTTTATTCTAGAGAGAATTCTGGTCATGGCCCCCACATCCTATAGCGGGCCCCCAGGCAAGGATCTTTGGCGGGCCTGTTATCTATCTATCTATCTAGGGTAATGTTAGTGTGACGCTTTAGAGTAGTGTTTTCTAAATGGTGTCCTCAGTAAAATTAAGGTGTATTTTTAATACAATCACAAACACACGATTAAAAATTGTACCACAAACCACATATTTTAAAATAATAACACTATTGATGCGCAGGCGACTTTTTTTACCATTAAAGCAAATTTGTGATATGTGTTTATCTCAATTATCTGGTCGACTCGCCACAACGGGCCCCCAGGCTAGAGCCCTGTCAGCCCCCCCCCCTTGTGGGGGCCATGATTCAGGTCATGTAAACTAAGTAGAAATTTTTGGATACGGTACATCAGTAATATCTAGTGTAGTGGGAGGACTACGTAAAGAATTCGCAAACTTGCTAATTTGAAAACATTATTTAAAAACGCTTGGGTTTAAAGAATGATTTTTATTAAGATAAGTACTTAGAGAAAATACCAAACTAATTTCTACTTTACTCGATTATTTAAGTACTTACCTACATACCTGCCTATATATATATCATGACTAGGTTTACCTATAAGTAGATTTTTAAATTATAATTCAAAATAATTTAGGTAGGTAGGTAGATGTACCAAAAACATTATTGGTTTTTTGTCGGCTTAATTTAAGGGAAGCCAGCGGCAAACAATTTTTGAAAATAGCCGATATACTTACTGGATTATTTGGTAGGTTAGTGAGGTTAGTAGAAGTTAAGTTAGGTTAGGTTTTCATTCTTGAATTAATGAATTTAGTCAAAATCGGCTATGAAAATTAGCGCAGTTCCCGCCTGACTTCCCGTAAACTGACATGTACCACATTATTTATTTACACAACATTCTACTGAATATTAAAAATCATAATTTGCTTACTGAAGTCAATTGATTATTAACTTAGTGGTATTTAAAAATCCGACTGATTTCTACACAATTTCCATAGATTCGCCACGTCACGTCACCATTTTCTGGAAACGTACAAAACTTTTGGAAGTCTCTAGTGAGGGCGGCAGCGGGCTAATGCAGGGGGGGGGGGGGGGGGTGGGCAGGATCTTTCGGCGTCGGTCGTCGACCCCTCGCGGCCAGTCGGACCGAAATAACGAAGTGGTGCTACATTCCGGCGAACGGCGCGCATATGCACGCCTTTGCCTTGCTTTGCCTGTGACTTCGCCGGATACACTATCCAGAAATATTTACACTGCATCCCAGGGTCGGGAAATTGTGGTCCGCGGAACGAGAAAATTCGTTAAGTAAATGGACACTGCCGTTACATGTAAATTGTACCTACATAAAACATTTCGATAGACTATCCTCCACATAACCTTGCCATTGTACACACTGATAAGGATTTGTGTGTATACGTAACCGTATAAATGTATTAGTAAAAGGCGGGTACTCGATTGGTTTACACAAGTACGCCGTATAATTGTATTAGTAAATCGTTACCTTACTTTGAAAAGGTTCTAACTGACCTTTTGGCCTAAAATGACTTTTTGGTGGGAAAAGGTTCCATTAGCCATATTCTATTCTATCATATACGTTCATTTCAGAGTCATCTATTGTCAACTATGGAAATTAGCAGTATGCCGGAGATCTATCTACATGTATTTTATTAAGAAAATATGACCATTCCAAATTTCAAACGCTCATATCTCAAAACATGGTCAAGTGCAATTAGAACCTTTTCAAAGTAAGGTAACGAAATTCCAAGCACTCGATTGTTTTTTTCACGTTTTCATTCAAAAACATCTATTCCAAATGGCAAGGTTACGTGACGGAGACTCTACAAGTCGGTTATGGGGAAGTCAGGCGGGAACCGCGCTAATCGTCATGGCCGATTTTGGGAAAATTCATGAATTATTCAAGAATGAAAACCAAACCTAACCTAACCGAACTTAATCTAACCTAAACTAACCCAACCTGACAAATAATCCAGTATAGTATACTGAATGAAGGTATACCTATCGGCTATTTTCAAAATTTGTTTGCTGCTAGCTTCCTGTAAAGTGTAAGTAAACTGACAAGAATCGTGTTTTATTTAGACATGAACTTTATGTCAGTACTATACGACCCAAATAGGTTGGACGGTCTTTAATATACCTACATACCTACGGTCACATATTTCCGATACACTATTTCACGGTGAACTGTGAAACGGCGAACTGCATACATACTAGTTTCCGGACACGGGACACCGCACGATGCGCCATCTTCCTCGTTTTTGCACCTTCGCATATCATGCCCGTATACCGTAGCTCCCCAGTATATAGATAACATCATGTGGATGATATTTAGCAGTCTTCCAGTATACCTATCAGAATTAGGTTAGCTGGAATAAAGGCAGGCCAGATTGTGCATACTTGAGGCATTCATAGCTCGTGGCTAACCCAGATCCGACGTTGCATCTTCTCTGTAGTGTACCTATATGTCTTTTTAATAAACTTATACTTAATCATTTTACTTCAACCTCCTAGCATCTCTCCGAACCCTTTTGGATGTACCTACTGGGTTAGACTATAAATTTGATTCGGTATTTTGAGAATGTTTGAAATTTTTAAATTTAGGATTTAGGTAAGATTTTTTCCCATCTTGGTCTTAAATTCAATCAATTCCTCGGCGATATAACTAATTTTCTATATTTTGAACTGAAATGAATAAATTAAACTCAAAAATATGATAGGTATTGTGGACTGCGTAAAAAAATGATTATTTGAAGGTTCCAAGTATAGAGATATGGTGGATCTGTTAAAATTTTCCATTAATAACACTTTTTCTTTAAAAAATTAAAAAATTTTTCATTCACAATTTTCCATTTACACATTTACCTACCTTTACACTAACCTCAGTTTTTGGAGGGTCCTTCGTATCGTATGTATGGGTCTGGCATTATCGTGATGAAAAATGACACCTATTCTGTTGCCAAGTAGGTAGGTATATTGTCCTTCTTCGACATGCAACAACTTTCAATTTTTGGAAAAAAAAACTTATTCAAGAATAACTAGGGAGGTGAGTAAGTACCTAAGTAGGTAGGTACTACTTAGTTTTAGCATTAGTATAAAATACTTTCTGGGTATCGTATTTCCTAGTTTCTTATTCCTGATAGACCAAAATGCACGAACGTCGTTCCCGAAAACGCACACACAGTTCACGCATAAACAAAAGTACTCTCACACAGTCGCAGAAGAAAACAAATACACCCACGCACGCACAAATTACTCATTCACATATATGCCTATGCACACGCGTATGCCAACTTTGTAGCACTTACTATACCTATATTATATATTATCATAAACATAAACAGTCTACACACATAAGTACTTACAGTAAATAGTGGCAATAGTGCATGCGATAACAACACACCTATTGTTAGTTCTGTTGTCATATTATTATGCACATTATAACAGTGAATTGAGTGAACACTATGTATATTTTAATAAATATCCACTACCTATTATTAATGTATAATAAAAACAATAATAACTATTGTGCAAGGACTCGTTACTTAATATATATTATATAAGTACCTATATAAATATAAATAATTACAAGCATTTCTTAACGGCAATAATGCCACAAACACAGAACGAGTTCCCTGGCCACAAATCATGCAAATCAATTTATTCATCCCTATACTTATATGTATGTATGTAGAACGTAGGTAGGTACACACTGTCTTAATATTTATATTGGGCACAGCTTTGGTACATATCTACTTATTATTACGATTTCAATGATGGTAAGTTTCGTTTTATGATATAATTCGACTTTTATAATAGAGTGGTAAAATAAAAACTATGTATCTATAAATAATTGCTTAGATTTAGACTTTAGAGTGAACTGCAATGCTCTAAAGTTTAGAGCATTGAAAACGGCACATTGTGGTTTTGAGTAAGCTACTGCTAAATACCGAGAAGTGTGTAATAAGGAGCTAGAGGAGGCCTTAATTGATGATGACGCTTATTAAAATTTGATTTCAGACAAGTGGGCTAGTAATTGATACCTATATGATGTGTAACTAAGCGCAATACCTACATTATAGGTATCTGATAGCATGGAAGATGTCCGAATTTTGTTGAGCATTACACGACTGGAAACGGTGCGAAGATAGCTGCTGGGGGAAAGGTGAAGAAGGAGATACTTTACCTTTACACTATTATGCTGCGATTACATTATGATCAAATCACGTGCTGTCACATGCTGGCACGGCGACAAATTTAGTATATGACTTCGTCATTCCGCAGAATATTTTGAATGATCACTATCTCTATAAATTCAATGATGGAGAGTGCCAACTCTAATGTATTATTAGTATTCATGCTTATTTCAATTAATTTTAACAGTTTCTACGTGTGCGTACATTAAAATTACTTGCGATATTGCATCCATAGATTACTTAATATTTTAAACAGAATTTAATAGAAAATCCACAGAGAAAACCACTAAAAATAAAGAACACACAATCTTGACGTGAGTCGAAAATGTGTAGGACTGGAGAAAATAGATAAAAGCGTTCTCAGACTATATCTACGGGTCATGATGTAGCTCGATACGCGTGAGGTGACCTCAAAATTGCATAGATAAGTAGGTAGGTACATATCGTATAAGTAATACATAATAGCTAAGCGATAACTTTGTTTTTCACCAAGGCATACCTACGTAGGTAACTACTCTTAAATCTTTCCCAATAAGTAGGCAAGTACCTATATAATTATTTAACGAAATGAATTATTATATAACGAAGTATTTCTATGAGGTGTTAGTAATATATACATAGATTGTACCTAGGTACATATCTATAACCTAGGACCTATCTTCTAGTGGTTGTTAATTACAATTTCACACATCTCCTCGAATGTTGATGTGGATGTGTTGTGTGGGCCATAACTGTGTTTTTGAAGAGTGCACAATATCAATGACCTTAGTTTTCTAGGCGTTCGTTAATGCATATGAGTGCAACTACCAACACAAGTGCGAGCTGCATTAAACACTGTATGCTACAGGGCCAGATCAGTGGATATTGTCACGCCGTATTAATTGTTGTTATAAAAATACCTAGATAGTAGATACTAAATATTAGTTCCTGCTCCTATGTAGATTATGCTTTTTCGCGAATCTTATATTAACTCGACTCATGTTGTTCATAATAATAAAAATATCTACCTATAGGTAATACCTATTACAATATAGGTAGGTAGGTACTTTAAATTAAAGCTTAAGTAGGTACCAATCCATTTTTTTGATAGTTTAAAAATGTTGAAATTCCTATACCAAGAAAAGTGTAAAGGAAATTTTAAAAAAATAAGTTTTCCGTGGGGTTAAATTTTTTAATATGTACCTATTAAATTTTCAGCGTCCAAAAAGTCCCTTTTGCAAACAGTTATTGAATGATGAAGTTACAACTTACTTTGGTAGAACTTATTAGTACAACGTCAATGTGACTGTGAAATATACCTATTGGTGATACCTACCAATAAATTCTTAGTTTTGTTCTTCTTTAAAGTTTCTAATAGTCTCTTAGGCCCTCCTCCCACGGCGCAACTGAAATCTGGCGGAACTGGTTGGTGATGGTACTCATAAACTGACCAATGTGATGCTTCACACACGGCGCTACTGAAGCCACTTGAAATAAAAATCACATAACCTCGAACTGTCAAACTGGACCATCGGCTGTTTTGTATAAAAACCGACAACACGCACGCTGCTGCGTTTACTCGAATACAATTAGGTTATTTCAATTTTGCTCATCTTGTATTTTTGACGTCTTGGGTTGTTAATGGTTTTTATAGCATGACACTTGTTCGCAGTGCTACCAATTTTGGTAAGAAAATATGATTTTTTCCCGAATCTAATGATGTTGGTACCACTGTTTTACGGTGACTGGAAACTTCAGAGACCGCGCGACTAGCATGTCGCGTCTCTTCGCGACCGTTTTGAAGCAGAGAGATTTCAGTCTCGCCGTCAGCGAGCCGCCATTGAAATACATTGGCTAGATACTGGTTGGAATTTTAGTTTCAGTTCCGACGGACATAAGTTGCGCCGTGGGAGGATGGCCTTACATGACGTATATATCAGCAGTTTGGCTTAACAGCGTTATGATATAAATCACATACATTAAAGACAGTTAGGTACCTATCTATTTTGCATTCGTGTGAATCAGAATCCAATTTACAATACAAGATAAGACATGTCTACCTTTAATTATACGACGTTAAAAAAATCTTCATATCTATGCTTAAGTTGGTAAAAAACGTCCCTTTAGGGCCAAACCAGACGGCGCTGTAAATTGAAACAAGTTCGGTACTAATGTAATAATTATTGAACCACTAACACGAGGACGTGCATATTAGATACCTAAATATGTGATTTTTAAAATTAAGAACGAGTAATTTTCAAAAAAAATCTGCTTAAAAATCTGTAGATAGGTGCGTAGATTGCACTTAGTGGCATAATTTGTATACCTAACTTATTGAAAACAATTCACTAAAATAATGGGCGTGGATAGGGGACGTAATGTCGAAAGAAAAAGTGTTGAAGTATTAGTCAAAAGTGTCCCTAGTCGTGGAATGATAATGAAGAGGTAATAAGTATACCTAAGTCACATTACAATCTGAATATCATTAATTTATCTTCATAAGTTTTTACTTAGGTATTTTTTTTGATAATTTTTAGATGGATATTATTTTTAATGCATGGAAATAATCGAGTATGTCCTAAATACGTCCCTGTATTTAACAAGCGGTTCCATCCGAAGCACTTGTCTAGCGCTACGTCTCAAGAAAATCGCCTTACGTAAGGCCAACGCCACGAATGGATAACATTGTAGGTACGAAAACGCACTAGCCGACTCAAGTTTAAGAAGATTATACCAGTGCTCCTAAAATTATCGTTAATAAAGTTAGGTATTTTCAACATCGTGTATTCTGATACATACAGCATATTTTCACTTGGTATGTAGGTATTCTATATGACGTAGTTATAGGTACCTATAAAAGAACATTGTCTAAAATTTTGCCTTTAATTTTAAAGTAATAATTATAATTTATAAAGTAATAATTATAATTATAATCTTTATTGATAATGATTATAATTTTTATTCGTTCATAATATAGAGATAAATATACAGGTGAAATATCTTAGTTTACACGTTCGTTTCACTGTGGTGTGATTACTTACAAAGTTTTTTTTTTAAACTATTAGGTATCACAAAAAATTGCAATATGAACACAGTGTCATGAACTGCATAATATCATATCACTTCACTATAGGTATGGGAACTTAAGTATTTTTTTATTATTAGATATTTATTTATTTATATAATATTAAACCATATCTACCCTTGCTTTTTCGTACAAGGTGGTTCTGTAAGTAGGTATTTGGGATGAAAAACATTTACCCATGTAATTGATGTCGAAGAAAATGTAGGATAAAAGTTAAAGTTGATCCAACATTTTTGTAGCCAATGCCCATATCGGGACTAATGGTCTATGACTGTTGAGGGCTACTGTTGTAGACTCTTGTGGAAGAGGCGAAGCGCGTAGAGGAGGATAACTGGCAGACAAAAACGCGGGTCATGTCATGATGTCGCGCCAGTGGGCCACTTATACCGTGACGCGTATCGTAGGCAACCAAAACCTCAGTGTCTGTAGGAACTCTATACTTACTTAGCAAGTACGCACTTACACCCAGTCATGGTAATAATTTTGTTTATATCGTGATATTCAAGAAATTCGTATAAAGTATCGTAAGATAATATTATGTATGTAAGTAAATACGTTTTGGAAGTGGTGATCGGATAATATTATTATACTTACCATGACATGAACTTCGTTTGCTTACTTTACGTAATATTTATACACAACTTTGCAGGATTTCGATATCACTTTTGTATAGAAAAACTCTAATGCCAGCGCTCCATTGGTGGGCCAAAAGTCCGAGGACAATTAAATCGTCCGATTTGTCTATGCTCTGCTACTGATCAACGAACGATTAAAATAGTCGAGCTGTCAAAAGTCAAAAGTTGCGATTATCGTAATGTCTTCCGATAATCCTATAATTTTGTGTTATTTATATGTAGAATTGCATAAAATAATATAGCAGTGAAAACAACACAAGTTTTACGTTTTCTTTTATGAATTTGATAAATATAAATAAAAAAATAATTGATAAATCTCTCATTTTCTATTATGTAAATTAAAATCTACTGTAAATTAAAAAATTAATCAATGAAAATGTTTAAAACAATGACAGATTTTTTCCGGTCCGAATGATCGCGTAACTATTACCTAATATCAAATCGAATTTGCATAGTGATCGACAGACGAAGTCTGGAACTCAGAGAGTAAAATATCAAACATGTTTGAAATCCAACGAGCCTGGTCTGCGGATTAAAAAGTCCGCAGATCTGGGGTGCTCCACGCGAAAAAAAAGTCCGAAGACTGTAAATCGTTTGCCTTGCGTGCCAATTGAGCACCGGCATTATGGTTAAAAAAAATAATATGATGTTTTTCAAAGACACATTATTTACTTATAGGTATCCAGAACAGTAACTAGACACGTTTTCTTCAGTTATTAATAAATGAATGTTCAGATATCGATTGATATACCATATACCCTAATAAAAAAACGAAAAAAAGATTGATAGATATATCTGTAAGGCATGGCCCCCACATCCTGAACCGGGCCCCCTGGCTAGGATGTTTGGCGGTCCCCCCACCCTATCGATAAAGGTAAAGGCAGTGTGACAAACTACAGTAGCGTTTTCCATGGTGTACCTACGCGGTAAAATTAAGGTGTGTTTTTAGCGATTTTTTGTATTTTTAATATGTACCTACATCCATTTGAATTATGGAGTTGTCGAGTATCGGCACACAGTTAAAAATTGCATCGTACAATCAAATATTTTAATTAATAATAATTATTTAACCAAAATCGCGCCGCAGACGATTTTTTTAATATTAGGGCAAATTTGTGGTCTGTGTTTATCTCACTTATCGGTCGACTCATCACGCCGGGCCCTTCCTGAGCCCGGGCCCCTAGGCTAGAGCCTTGTCAGCCCCCCCTCGTGGGGGCCGTGCTGTAAGGTAAATTTTGAAAAAAGTATTCAGAAGCATATGCGACGAGGATAGCACGTAATGAAAATGGTCCAAACACGAAGAGGCTCCTTTTTAATATAGTGCCGGAAGGGAAAATAAAAATATGAAGGCCCAGACTGGAGTAGCTGGACTTTGTAGTAAAAGACACAATATACCTACTGGTGGATAATGCAGTGGAATGATCTTGTGGGAGATAGAGGGAAGCAAATACGTTTCGAAAAGGGTTAACATGGCGATGATGATGACGAAAATAACGATAAGAAACTGCGATTAGTTTGGACTTAGTACTTACCTACTTACATCTACACATAATGTCGTACAAGCGTCTATCCACAAATAAGTACATTTTCATCGACGTGAGACTACACAGCCTTTATCAGAACTTAAGAAAATTATTTACAAAAAATATGTTTTACGTCTTTTACGACGTTAATGTCAGTGTCGTAGGTAGGTCTACGGTTTTTCGCCGGCCCAGAGAAGTTAGTACCTAATTTAGATTTTTTACTACTCACGGTCAGTGAACACCCCTGCAGAATCTTATCAACCTTCCGCAGCTTACGCAGACAGAAAAAAAAAAACATTTTCCCTGACCATTCATCAGCAATTTTACGCTGCGTGACTTTGCCGGCTTGATGCTCACTAATAATCTCGCCTCTGGTAAATTTCGTGTAAAATTCAAGACGTCCTGCTATTCGTATATAAATAAACTGTATCTGCCTATGTACATAGTTAGTGGTGTTAGTACCTACCTATCTATTTTCGAGAGCATTTATTTCCAAGATAATAAATCCAATCACATAATTGACACAATAACTCTTTTGGTTTACCTATTTAAGTACCTAGGTACCGCAATATTTATGAAGGGGATTTGCGGCGAAAGATTACGATGATTATCAATTAAAATAAAACACAATGTACTTATTATAATAGCGTCTGTACATTTGCATTGATTTATTGGCACCAATAGTGTGTAAAAAACTATCGCGATAATAACTGTGTACACACAAAGGTGCTGACTTTCTCTCCAATATTTTTTTTGCCGTGTTTTTGTTTGTCTTTGCCCAAGGTATAGTTTATTGGCTTTCAATTTCAATGTTTATAATCATTCTGATATTTTTTTATGTTTGGGGTGCCAGGGCCCCTTGTCCCCCCCCCACCCCTGGGTGCGCCACTGCACACATCGATAAATTAAGTTTTCATGGGTAGGTAGGCATATCTTTGGTACCTAGAATGTCCTCACGTGAGTAAACATAATATTATTTTATTATCTAAGTAATATTTGCAATTAAATATTATTATAATCGATATCAAACTGTGTGAGCTCATTATCTACAAGGTAGTTATGCCTAATAAATTACACACATTAAATGCAAATTAAATACTTATATGCATTTAGGCATTTATCGTGACTATTGACTAAATATTATACCAATAACAAATAATAATTTGCCTCAGGACTGTTTATATAACGGTAAATATGACAATCATAGTAGATACCTACTTATTACTTTATTAGGTATGTGAGTACATAACCATAGGGACAATTTAGCCACCAGTAGGTACCTATTAATTATGCACAATATTGAATATAAGTATAACTTTTAATGGTAATAATAAAATTAATATAGTTTTCATACTTGAGGTCGACGAACTGTGCATTAATGTACAATAGTTCTTAAGGCGTTACCAAATTAATGGTGTCAAAGCTTGGCTTATAGAGTATATTATGCTTCATAACTTTGTACTCCGGCTCTAGGATGAAAATGATGTAGGTAGGTACCTACCTAATATATTCTAAAAATATTTTTTTTACATTTATTATCTATTTATTTTCTTATTACTATCTAATATATTAATACAAGTGAATATTATTTGATATAATTTTATGCGAGGTAATCATGGAAAAGGCGTAGGTATAAAGTGTAGTAAAAGGTGCAAAAAAGTGCAAAGTTATAAAACGTATATATAGGTAGGTACTACCTACTCATACTTCATATTTCATGTACCTACATAGGTACATAGGTAGGTACTATTATTTTCTCAATAAATTTATTCAATTTACGACTTTATATCTTGGTGACAATATGTGATCACGAAAGGGCTCTTCACGTGGTTGGGTCATCTAGCCACCTAACTATTTAACCGCGATACTGCGCGGCCTTATTAGACAGCCACACGGATTCCGTCGTCGTTGTCGACCCTGTCTCACTCTGCAGCGTAACTACACGAATGATCAATGCGCCAGAAGCCGACTATTACGCATAACGTTGAAGGCCTATCCTGAAAGTGTAGTTCATTCAGGATAGAGGCATTCGTGAACTTTGGTTGTCCAAAAATGCGTAGTAGGTACCTACCATCATGACCCCCACAAGGGGGCTGACGGGGTTCTAGCCTGGGGGCCCGGGCTCAGGAGGGCCCCGGCGAGGCGAGTCGACCAGATAAGTGAGATAACCACACATCACAAATTTGCTCTAATAGTAAAAAAAAGTCGCCTGCAATACTACAATATTATTTTTATTTAAAATTATGTAATTGTACGATACAATTTATAATTATGTATCAATACTCGACAACTCCATAATTTAAATGTAGACGTAGAATGTGTAGATTTAAATTTAGATGTACCTACCTATTAAAATATACAAAAAATCACTAAATATACACGTTAATTTTACCGAGTACCTACACCATTTGGAAAACGCTACTGTAGAGCGTCACACTGCCTTTATCCTAAGCGATAGGTAAGGGGGGGGGGGGGGGGCAAAGATCCTAGCCTGGGGGCCCGCTTCAGGATGTGGGGGCCATGCCTACCATACTTCAAACGCAACATTGTGATTATCGACCCCATAGTCGAGGTAAATTATGTTCTTCGAACCTACGCGGAGCTTATTTTCTATAATCTAAGAGCACTATCTATATTTTTCTATAATCTAAGATGGGAGGTTAGATTTTTTACGAAAAATCGATGTAGAAACCACTTTTTAAAAAACATCACATTATTATTAATATTTATGTCCCCTCACCCTTTCACCACCGTCAGTATATATTTTACCCCCCCCCCTACCAATGAAAATAAAAGCATATTTTTGAATGATAAAATAATTTCAGAATGATGCATTTAGAAACGATTAATTTTATAAATTCAAACTTAGGTGAATGTTGGATTTTGAAAAATATCAGAAACATACCTACGTAGAAGAAATCCTTAGTAGAAGAAAAAAAGTTAGACAGAGTCGAACTAAACATAATATTTAGAAATATATTTTGTTGGGGTCACATTTTATACACACACCTCCCGCCCTGACAGTCACAAATTATTCAAATTAAATCAGACTAATTCCCCTTAGACATAATTTGGGTGTGACGTCTTACATGGACGCATGTAGGTACCACAGTTTCGCGACATCGTTTCCCCTAATTATCATAAGCTAAAGTTTTTAGTTGCATTTAACTTACAAACTTATTTACGTAATTCCGAATTAATTATGACAATTAATAGGTTTGAATAGTACGTACTTATTAATTACTTAAGTAACTAGGTACATATGCACCTGACTAATAGGTATCGATTGCTTTGTCAATTTAATTGTTTTCTGCATTCGTGATGCCGTTAAACATTATTTTATCTCAAAAATTAATGAGTGTTGCTAATAAATTACGTAGATAGATATTCATAACGACAATTTAATATGCTCTGTCTCATAATAGTTTCAGTAGGTAGCCGGTGTAATGAACGAAGTGACACAAAGTCATTATTTGGCTAAAATAAATTGACATGACTCTCGTTATCATTGTGAAAATTAGATAGATGCATCAATCACATGACTGGACCAAAATTCCGCGGGTTTTTCACTTTGTAGGTACTTAAGATAAAAAGGTGTTTCATACTGATTTAATGCGACTATATCTCTCATAATATTAAGTGGGTATTTGGCTAAGCGAGTAGGTAGGTACCTACCTATAATTAATTAAGAAATATTCCTTAATTTTTTGATGACGGAAAATTTTACTTTTGACTTTGTTGACCAGGTTGGTCGAATACAAGGTAATTGACCAGTAAGCATGTAAAGAGGCATTTTTTTATCATGTCAAATCATAAGAAGATCATATAGGTATATGTGGGTCTCCACTGATAGGATGTTTGATTTAACATTCTTATTTATTTTTATATTTTACGACAGGGGTCGAAATGGACCAGATAGCACCGGAGCGCCGTTCCGGTTCATAAAATTTTCAAAATTATTGCTCCGTCTCGTGGAAATATTAATAGTCTCTTCTAACACAATTACTTTTAGAAAATATACATATGTACAATTAGATAATAATAGGGAGCACTCCGGTTGGTGAAATTTTCCATTTCGAGCGCTGAGTTACGAGAAATATTACGTTAGCAACTTCCTCAACTTATAAGGTCCGTACTCTGAGTTCTGACACCAACCTCTACTCTCTGAAGCGTTTCCCAAATTGAGCTACGATTGGCAGAGAGTATTATAAGAACCAATAGTTAAAATTTGTCATAATTAGTATGACAGCTTTAGCATAGTGGTCTATGCGCGGCGGGCGCGAGAGATGCATGTTCGATTCCTGCGGGGTGTGTTAATTTTTTCAAAAAGATCTTTTCTATTGGTTATAATAAGTAACATTTTTTCAGAAGTGTTCTAAAAAATATATATTTTCAATATTACATTTTTATCTTGTGAATTATTCGTTGAATAAAAAAAATAGTTTATGGAACGCTAATGACTGCAATGCTCCACGAACAACACGTTAGTTCTTGATGTCAGTGCTATACGGCCATATCTTTACGATAAGACAGATCACGGTGAACTGAACTCAAGTGAATGCGTAGATATGGGTACTTTATTTAAGTAACCTTTACCTAAACTGACGTACCAAACCAACCTACCTACCTATTCTAAAAACAATTGAGTACCTAAGTAAAAAAAATATTTTTGTGTCTGCATCTCAATTCTGAAAGTATTGATATTTCATTTGAATTGCACAATTACCTACTATGTGGGTACATGCTCCATGAATATTAGATACCTATCTACTAAAATAATTATAATGTAGGTAGGTACTTACCCACCAAGATAATTGCGTTTAATTTACAAAATGATGCATTACCTAATATTGCATCATTTTATAAATCAAATTAATGATTAGTAGGTATCGGACTTTTACGTAGATAGGTACTTATTTTAAAAATACTTAGCAAACATAGGCAAAAGTAATGTAATAAATTACATATCTACATACCTATTTGTTATCTATTTAGGCACACTAATAAACTATATATTTACATACTGAACTGGATAATTATGTATTAATCTAAGTAAGTAGGTACCTAAGTGAAAACATGTTTAAAATGTGAAATGTTCATAGGATATAGATACTTACAACAACTATTTCCTGCATGAAGTTATGGCAAGTCTCTCAATTCAAAATATTGCATAGTCATTTGAACCACGTGCGATTTGCAAACCTTATCTAGACTAAACCATCATAGATCTGAACTAAAATATAAAATAAGTAGTCCAAATACCCATAAACACTTAGCATAAAATAAACACTAATTCAGTTTGGTTTTGAATTTATTATTTGAATTTAAATCGACCTGCTAACATATTACGCAATTGCGTGCCTAAAAAAAGTTCAACCATATTCAACAAAATCTCGTACGCAGTAGGTACATTAGTTGTTACGCACACACTCGCAACGTAAAAATACTCTAGCGCCAAATCGATTTGCGCGCGAAAACAACATTACGCGCGAAACGTGAGATGGCAGTTTCCCGCCAATATTTTCGCCGCCCGCGAAGTGAGTGACCTTGGGCAACGTGATATCGCGTGTCCATTACTATTTTGCGTGTACTACGAATTGAATAACAACTTAAATAACAGTGTCAAATTAAGATTTAAAAAAGCCCAGATATACCTAGGTACCTATTTACATTATTTTAGTGCAAAAAAATCTTGGAAACAAGTCATGTATAAAAATATTTCGTAAGTTCCTCCCTCCCACCGACATAATTGGATGAAAACAATAATGTTGAACCTTCTTTCAAACAGAGCCTTCTGTGATTTTCATTGCGAAGCAAGTTCTAGTATTGTATGAAAAATGAAGTAGACAGGTACCTACTGTACGAACATGCTCCGCCCATTTTTAACCGCAATTCCATTATAAGCTCCACCAATTTAGTAAACAACAGCGCCAGGAAGCGTAGCCAAGAAGATGTTTTCGTACAGTAATAACTACTATACTGCCCTTCTAAGGAAGAAGGCAGTAACTCGCAAAAATTGTGAAATTGAGTTATGAATGCTATCCGTTAGGTAATTTTGAAAGCTTTATATTCTGTTCACTTTAAAATCAGTATTATCACTAAAATACCGTTAAAATCCTTAGTGAAAAAATAGACATCTTCTAAAATAATACATTTTTTTTAGCAAAAAGGCACTAATTGCACATATTCATTGCAGTTACTGCTTGTTTATTATTACTTTGTTTGTATTTTAACTTCCTACTAATAAAAATTACCACCGTCTTTTATTAATTCATTGTACTAAAGTTTGAGAAAAAACACATTATGTCATTTATCTCGAAAGTGTGTGAGAGTCAGTTACTGTCTTCTTCCTAAGAAGGGCAGTATACTAGGTACCTACTAGCGACAGATCAGGGGTTTTTACCGCCATTATCGCATGTATAGGATCAATCTGCATAATATGAGAAAGATTTCTTCAATATCTTTGGATGAAAGCATATTTGAAGTAGGTAGGTACCTATTTCCCATGGAAGAAAGGTACATAAATGAAAACAATCAAACACATGCATATGCGAAGACACGTCACATAGCTATAGGATAACTATGCATATAGATATTATACAGGTAACTAGGTAATATGAATGAATACTGAGATGCTTCAGAGTTTAGACCAGTATCTATCTATAGTACCTACCAGTATCGATATCACATTGAACTGGTTTAGGCTTATTTCATTGAATTAATATAGAAAGAAATCCTTAATGTAAAAATGAACTCGTGTTTGTTAACTTTAAAGCTTAAAAATAATTAAATCACATTTCTATCATGGATTAAAATTGTAGATATTAATAATAAATTGTAATATAAATTGAAATGAGAATTTCTGTAAACACTTATTAACACCGTTATCATATACTTAACAAGGCTTTCTAGTTGCGTCCATGTTGAAGCAGGATATCGATATCCTGAATCACATCATTTCTTTTTGTAATCATCCCACATTTCTCCTCCTTAAGTAAGAGCAAAGCAAATGTTGTACAACCAATCATCAGAAAGAAGTTAGTCTGCAGTCACTTTCCACATCTCTGTGAGAGTCCATACGCTCCCTTCGAAGCGGAAAAAGTGAATTTAGTTTTTTGTGTCACTTTCATATTTTTAGGCTCCATCTCTATAAGCGCAACCCACATTGAGGTGCATGTCGCCTACTTTCACGGGCTGCCGCTACGGGAAAAAAGTATGTAGTGTCGTTGTTCTTGGTGTTTAAAATGTTTTCAGACTGATGCTCCCATCCCGTAGCACATTTTGAACCTTTAAACAAACATTGTCAGTTGGCAAAATCTTCCGTAATCAAATAACAACGAGGGAACTTCACGTTGAACTGGACTGCATCGGCACCTGCATGACGTTTTGAATGTTTTTATCATATTTCACATGCCTACACTTTTCGAATGTCATGTCAAAATCACGATTTTTTGGCACTATGTATTTTCTATGAGAATGTTGTAGGTATATTATCTATGGTCTGAAAATTGGGTTCTATTAAAAATATTATCTATGGATGTCATGTCAAACGTAATTTTAACGTACTCACATGTAGAACTGTTAAAATTGATTGAAATTAACATGAATAATTAATAATAATTACAATTACTAATACATTATAGTATGCACTCTGCATCAGTGTCATTCTTCAGTGAATTTACGAGATGGTGCACGTTCAAAAAATTCTGCAAAATGGCGAAACCAAACTATCGACTAAATTTTCGCCGCGACAGCGTGACAGTAGGCGACAAGCACCGTGACATGCGCCTCAATGTGGGTTGCGCTTAAAGATTTCCGCAACATCTTTGTTATCACTTATCGCCATATTTTTTAACTAACCGAATTCATATTGACTAATTGGGCCAATGAATATTCTGGATGTAGCTCTGTCGGTATTCCGCACACGCGTAGTAAATTCGCCATATTATGAATGTGAGCCACATTTACATGCTGTTTTATATTCACACATGTTGTTGATGTGTAGTCATGGCGACGTCCGCGGATTGGCGGGAAACAATCACTGACCTACCGCAAATGCTTGCGAATCACATCGCAGCCCGCGCAATTTACGAACACACACATGCTAAATGTATCATATCCGTTATCTCCGTCCCGCTTTATCAATTACCTACTCATTGATAACGAGCGAGAACAAAATAATAACATAGTTTTTTTTTTAATTCAAAACAGCAAAGAATTCCAAGAATCTTACCAGGCGATCATGAATATACGTAGGTAAGTAGGTTTTTAATTCAGATTTGGAATGTGACTTTTTAAAGGACGTCATATTAATAGCTTTTAAGCTTGATCATAAAAATGTCATAAATCACTTTCAATAATAGAAGTTGTTAAGTGTGATTCATTCGATACAATTTGTAACGAAATGAAAGCACGCAATATACCTATTATTCGCAATTTTCAATGAAAATTTAAATTATTCTTGTACTAGATATTGAATTTTCATTTTGTTAATCGTAAGGCCGAAGAAAATTTTAGTCCTGCGATATAAGCACCGCAGGAATCAACCAAAAGGCTTCGCTCGAGACATCTCCTGATACCAGGCGATCAGAAGTTGCGAGGAGGTATTCGATTTGAAGGCTTTGATTGTGTGAAGCGAACGATTTTACGAATACATGTGCAAATTTTGTATCATATTGCGTGCATCGATTCTCCATCTGTGAGTCTTAAAATGCCTTCTGTGATTTAAATGCTAAAAAATTGAAGGTAGGTAGGTACTTAGGTACCTGCCTACGTAGATACCTAAAGTAGGTATCTACCTGAATATACCCAAATTGCTTGAATACACTGATTAGTCACAATTATTATTATATTATTATATATTAATATTACACAATTGATTAGATATGTACTAGTAACGTCGTGATAAAAAAGTTGAATCTTCTTCCAGATGGAGTCTTGTGGTTTCCCTATAAAAATCGTTGTGAAACGCTAAAAAAATACATAAGTGTCATTTTTGTGTGCTAAAACAAATATGTAGGTATATTATTTATTCATATTTTATGAAAAATGATCATTTTTAGCCATCACTTTATTATAGGTATTTAGATCCCATCTATAAAAGCGCCGGCTAGACGCTCACGCTTTACCACAAGCTTACCTGCGCAAACCGGTTTGTATCGGGAAGCCCGTGTATATGGACGGGAAAACTGTAGTTCGCGCAAACCGTAAAGCGCTGTAAGTAATTCCTAGTAGTAAAAGTAGTTTTAGCGCAGGCAAGTCGCTATACCGCGCAGGCAAGCCGCGGCCGTCTAGCCGACGCAAAAGAAGATGCTTCCTTCAATATTTTTGACCGTGACTCTATTGCAATTCTACATAAATTCAACTCATAACTATCTACTCCCAACTATAACTTTGAGTTTACAAGATAAATTAATATAGAACTTAGCAGGTACCTACCTACCTACAAACCATAGGCTAACATTTTTGATCAAATGAAAATTCTCTTGGGATTTGGGTAGATGTGTAAAAGACTTGACCAGCTGTTAAAGTTGAAGAAAAGGTTTACAATTACAAGTACATGTTCCTACTGCAAGATTTACATGCTTTATTTCTTGTCAATAAAATGAAAATATCATAATTCCGTAGAAGCCAGTAGAAAATTACAGTCACTCATGAGATTGCACTTGGTATTATATGTAGGTACCAGTGGCGAAGGGTGGAGGGAAGTATTCTGTTAAGATCCGTCATCTTACATATATAGTGCACACTAAACTCTGTCAGTCATAGGTACTTAGGTACTTATTTTTATTGAACTAAGAATAGAAATTGCAGATGGTGCTAGCTAGTTTTTAAGAATCAATTAATCCCTGCCTACCCAAACCATAATAGATACAAAATATTATTGTATCTATAAAATACCTATCTAAAATTATGTAGACAAATATTTTTTGACTTTTATGCAGGTATTATGAATTGGTTTACGCAGGGTTTAAATGAATTAAAAAAAAATAATCAACACTATAAATGCATTCTGTAGTCTTAGTTCAATGTAAACAAATACGTATGACTGACAAAATTTGGTGTGTACTATTTATGTCGTATCCTAATAGCCTACCTCCACCCTTCGCCACTGGACTGCGAACCTAGGTGTTTATAGTTATTTAACTTTTAAACGTAGTGATAACCTATAAGTATACTTATGTATCTATCTCATTAAAGCCGGATAAATACTGAATTAACAAAAGTAATCGAGTTAATCCTACCTGCCTATCACAAAATAATATCATATATTGGCTGCTTGATAATATTTGGGAGCCACTGGAAATGGTGGTAACCTTGATGTTTCTTTAGGAGTTAACCGGTTTCGCGACCACAATCATTCAATTTGGCCACGCGAATTTTTAAGCAAAAAACTGCAACTGTATGAGTGAACACGAGGTTACCTGATCAATGGACAGAACACCTGTCATGCATTCCATCCTTGTTCATTGTTCAACTAATTGGCACCGACGAATGAGACAACTGGCTTTGCGAAAAATGAACTTGAATCTTTCGAAAACTGCCTTGAGAACGAGTTTTTTGTTGTTTTTATTTATAGGTGAGTAGGTAGGTAGATAATAGTACCTATATGAAATTTAATATGTAACCGGTATATTATTTCATAGTACTTAAGTATCTACATTTACTCTCTCACCTATAATATAGGTAGGTACATAACTTACCTAGATACTACTTAAGATTCAAATAATCGTAATGAATAGGTACTATACTATACTATACAAATTATAATATAAAACAGGTAGGTACTCGTACCTATAACTATAATAAGTGGGGACCTATTTATTAATACTCTTTTTACTTATGTATGCAAATAATGTAGGTATCTATATAGTGCAATAATGCCATATAAACTAGTAGCGAAGCGTGCCTAGGTATTAGTAATTAGAGCAGCGATTTCCAAACTGGGAGGCGCAGAGTGTTGCAAAGGGAGGCGCAAAAAGTTTATCACAATTAGTGTAGCCACAGGTTTGCAGTTTGCAAATGCATAGTTTATAAAACGGTCGCTAGTTATAAACTACATAAAAAAACAGTCCTATAAAAGGTTGTTTGCAAACCTGTCTGAAAATATGGAGACTAATTTTATAATACCTCACTTCTATACTATTGTGAAGCGCGCTGGCTAACTCGTGAAAAAATGAAATAAAAGGGTCAAATCATAATGTTGAAATTTGAGGAAAATTTGTTTAGGAACGATAATTTTGTTGTTAAACTTCTCTATTTGGTTGAAATAAATCAATGCAAGGACCACTAATGCATTCACTGATTATTTAAAAAGACGTTGAATAATACGTTGAAAAATATGATTTTTTATGAAAGTGAAGGCATTCATAAAAAATGGAGCTTTGGAAATCAAAATTACAAAAAAATAAGATCGCCATGTTTCCACTTTTAAATTATTTCTGCGCCAGATATATTGAAGCAAACAAAAATCTATTTTCTTAGTTCTTGGTGAGTTTGCTAATGCACTTTTCAGATTATTTTATTAATCGTAAAAATGTCGCCTGTTGTGCTGCTTTGTTTCAGGGCTATTAAATATTTTAAATATGTGGTTGTGCGTTGCAATTTGATGCGATACCTATAAATGATGATTGATATACTTAAATGATAACTCCCGTGTATAATTTAAGAAACACTACATAAAAGCACTATACTGCCCTTAACCTCAACGATTGGTAGGTGGGTCCACCAAAGATCCAGGCCTGGGGGCCCGCTTCAGGATGTGGGGCCCATGATAGAATCGATTTGTCAACGAACGATGATGAATTTGGATTGAATACTATTGAAATTGATTGTGCTAATAAACAAGCACATTCACCGCATGAAAAACAAATTAATTTAAAAATTAATATAGGTACTATAAGTACCTACCTATTAAAACCTTGTTAATTCTTACATATTTTTTTCATTTTTGTATTAGTACATTGTTGACTATTTAAAAAGGCGTCTGTATTATTTAATGAAATAAAGGGGGGGGGGAGGAGGCGCCAAGATTAGATTTTTTAAGGGAGGCGTAGTAACATAAAGTTTGGAACCCACTGAACTAGAGTGACGTAAACGCATAATAATCATGTTTACAGATTTGGACAGTCATATTTGACGAAGTGGATATTATTATGTTAAAAATGACAAAGCGGACAAGTAGATACCTACTTAGTAAGTAGGTAGAGAAATATACTAGGGATTGCAATCTCAGACAGAATTTTACATCTCGGGATTCCCGACCCTGGGATCGGTGAAAACAACAGAACAGATTAGGTAGGTAGGTAATAAGATAGAATTGTAACAAGTGAAACTTTGACGGCAGTTTAGGGTTACACGTTAATGAGAGGCACTAAGCCTTTAAACGCAAGAAATACAGAGCCCCAATGAACGTCCTGAAATATTTCTAATATTGAATGCGCATTGCGTTTGAACTTGATGCATATGATACAGACGTAATCATTGATATAAAATAACATATTCTTTAAAACTTCTTTAGGTTTATTAAGTAAACATATATTTCTCCACACTCAATAATCGAACCTTCTTACAACCACACCCAGAATGTAACGCACTTCCCATTATTTTTTTGTTCCTTGCGAACACCGAAACATCAGACATTTTCATCCAAATGTGCTCAAAAGCTATCATCATACTATTCATAATACTTTCCATCGCAAAAGTATAAAAAATCTGAAGATGTCGGAGGCCAATACAAATCAGCGATAGGTAGGTGTCTACTCATTTTAGCTAGAGCTAGACCATTCAACTATATACCTACCTACAAACAATAGACTAAATAGACAGAAGAAATAATATTTAAATGTTGAAAGCTTTTAGGCCAGTCTGTTATTACTAGATAGCAGTGGCGATTTGGCGAAGGGTGGAGGTAGGCTGTTAAGATCCGCCATAAACAGTGCACGCTAAACTTCGTCAGTCATACGTATTTGTTTTCGTTGAAATAAGAGTAGGTACAATAGTTTACAGATGGTGTTGGTTAGTTTTTAAAATTCAATTAAACCCTTCGAAAACCAAGACGTCATATCGATATAATATACCTCTAAAAATACTCGTCTATCTAAGAAACGTCTAAAATAATAATTATGCAATACACTTGTGTTTAAGTTAATCCCATATTCTTCCATACTCGAGATCGGTTGCCTGTTACTCCACACCCGTTAGGTATTTCAGTTACCATTAATTCTGTGTTCCCTAACAACGTGTATTAGGCACCTAATTATACCTATAGGTAAGTAGTTATAGTTATGTATGTATCTAATTAGTAGTGATCCCCAATCTTTTTTCATTTAAATATTTTGTAAAATCTCATTGAACCACAATGTCGCAGCTCTAACACATAGGCGGAATCCAGGATCTCTGAAATAATTTCTGTGCCAGAATCCCATGAGTGGTGTAGGTACTTGACACATTACATATACATAAGTCATGGAAACGAGTATAGTTATGTATCTACATCTACAAATGTTGTTCAACCGTTCAACAACAGGTTTCCACGTGATCTTGCTTGGGAATGTCTGACATCGGAACTAGGTACCAATTTGCAATGCCCGGGTTGTTAATATACTAAATCGATAGAAGATTGCATTCACTAATGAAGTAGTTAGGTACATACGTAGGTACCTGCCTAGATAGTCGGCACAGTTTCTACCACATTAGCAATGACAAATTTGATTATCTCAATTTAGATATTATCTATCTCATAAGCAAATAGGTAGATACTAGGTACTTAACCTACATTTAGTATCAAACTAAATTGTATTGTAATAATAATGTGTGTAGTTCTGATAGTTAGAGAATTTTGGTCATCGGAATGTATGTTGGTAGGTAGGTTCATGATCAGATACCCCGTTACTTACTCCCAGAGAGGTTTGATCCATCATTTGATTATTTTATTTGATACAAAACGAAGAACGCATTACTGACTATACTGGCAGAGCCGTACGTAGATTGGGCTATATTATGTAGATGTAGATGCAACAAAAAATATAATAGCAGATAATTGTGATACCTATCTAAATGAAGCTTAATTTTAGAAGTTATACTTCTTTTGGCGCGTTTAAGAAATCGGATCAGAGCAAGGCCTGAACAAAAACGATGCATGAGTGCGAGTGAGAAAGTATTCGGCACCCTTACAATCTCTGCGACACGCGCTAGAGTAAGATAAAAGGTCTACTAGCTACAAGCCAGTTTCCAAAAGTATCGCCATCAAATCGGGGCGAAACGCTTCACATAGCGTCGATAACTTGCGAGCTCGTGTTGCTAAAATTGATATTTTTTGTGTTAAACATAAAGTCAGTGGTAAATATTTTTGGTTAATTAAGTAGAAAAGATGGTTCTGTGCGTTGTCTTAAAATGTGGTAGCCGTACTGATAAGCAAAAAGATGGTATTACGTTTCATAAGTAAGTTGATACATGTTCGTGATAATTTATTTGTATTTTGTTATATATTTTAATATCAGTGACCTAGTGTTTCTTTAAAATAACTTAAATTATGGATATTTTTATCTAATGGTTGCATTTTGACCGCTTAAAAATACTATATAACGTAAAAAAAATAGAAAATTATATATTAATTCTGAGCGTCTAGTGCAAGCACTTTGGGCGAGCACTACCGAAATGGTCTATGGTCTCGAACATTTGTAGACGAATGCGTTCGCTCGTTCACAAACCCAACGCAAGGCACGCGGCTTCATTTAGCAATGCAACGGGTGGCGTCTATATGTATCTATAGTCTAAGGATCAGAGTGTATTTTTGGCGTCTGACAAAGTTGCGCGCGCCGATGTAACGCATTTGGCGTGTGACGGAAGTTGCAACACAATTTATTATTATTAGGTATGATTATTCATTCTTATAAGTATTATAAAATTCTACACTGTTAATATATATTCATAAAACTTTTATATTGTAGTGTATATTTATTTTTCATTGTAAATATTGTGTATTAAGATTTGAGGCTGTATTTATCTAAGTAGATATTATTTATGAGTAAAATTATATATCAATAAATAAATAAATTTTGTGAATGTTGAGTTGGTAAATAATTTAAACAATGGTATGTTGCAAATTTACAATATTTAGACACTTCATACATAAAAATACATATTTTTACAGTTTAGGATAATATTTGTCACATATCCCATGTCAATTTATTTATTAGCGGTTTATAATAATTGAAGACAATAATAATTATTATGTTTCATCACAAAAGCCAATATCACGTTTCAGTAGGTATATTCTGCAATAATATTATTTATTCGCATACACAATATTATTGCTGACGGTACCTATATCGATAAAATACCCTTAGGACCGAAATGAATATAATCATAATAACACGCCAATAAAATTTGATTTTTAATTAATTCATCATGGGCACTTCTGAGTTGATTATAACCGCTGTATGGCAAAGATGAGTTTTTTGTTTTGTTATGCCAAAAAAGTCTAACTTCTAACGCGCGTACAAAAGTACACACACCGATTTTTTATGATGGGCATATTAATAATATGTACAAAGAACTGCAATTCTATTAAATATTTTCTTCTAAACTAATGTTTTTGTTAGCCCTTGATCCCAAATTAAACAAAATTTATATGTACCAACATACATAATTTTGAAAACACTTATGAAAAAATATGTTTAACCTTTGTTTAACCAATTTTTACCGATATAAAAATCTTTTTGAAAAAAGTAAGACAACCCGCAGGAATCGAGTCTGCATCTCTCCAGGTATCGCGCCCGCCGTACATTATTACATTTTTTCAGAAGTGTTTTCAAAATTATGTATGTTCAATACTTAGAATATTACATTCTTAAATCTTGTGAATTATTCGTTGAATAAAAAAAATGATTTATAAAATTTATAAGTATTTCCTATATGCAAAGATGTACCTCAACTTACGCGAATTCGATTTTAGTCAGATCCACCTATCGCGTAACTTTGGGGTATAACTGTATACCAACTGTGTAAAAGGGAATGGGACGACTGGCCTCCGGACAATTGGACGCCGCACTGTCGTAGACACGTGTAGACGAGGTATTTTAATCAGTTTCTATCTACTACTTTGTAGTTTGAATTAATTTTACTCTTAACATAATGTATTCTTTATCGCGGATTAAAAATTACCACGCCTAAGGCTTTATATAAATCAAAAAACTCTTTTTTCGTTGGAACTTAAACATATGCACGATTAAATCATTGTTTACGTCTGCATATTTACATTCTTACCAACTATTAAATCATAATATAATCATTGAAGTATAAACAATAATATTGATTTTTTTTTTAAAGTACCTATAAGTACCTAACGTCTATTTATTTTCGAATTCCGTGGCGTCCAGTTGTCCGGTGCCAAATCGTCCTAGACCCGTGTAAAAATACTTATACGAGTGCAATATAGATGAAAACAATAATATTGTTATTGCGAACATACGAATCTACCACCTACACGGGTGCCAGAAAAACATTTAGAGTGAATGAAAGTATCGACCAGTATTTCCCGGACGGTAATTTCTTCGACTTAAAAATACATAGTTATACCTACGCACTATTTACCAAAGCATTTCTTTTATTTTGATAAAAAAATAATTTTACTCTCTTTGCATCTTCGTCTGATTCTGTGTAGGTACCTAGAAGTGTAGGTATATCTACCTAAATATTCCGGCCTGCTATTAATTACTTAGATGCCTTAATTCACCGTTTGCTGCTTGAAGTTGCGAGTTCCAGTATAAAAGCCCTTCGGGTTATCGATCGGGCACGAATAATTTTATTTTCGTGTTTGCAAGAAGGAGGCATTGAATATTTCATACCTACCTTCGCACTGTCCACGTCCGGTCACTCGGAACAGTGGTGAATGCGTGGCAAAATTTGGGAAGGCTCGTTGCTAGGTGTCAGAAAATCCAATACAAATCGCTAGAAGGGAGGAACAGTACCTACGTAGGTACGTTACTACTTGCATGAGTTACAAAGGTGACACGGCACTTAACTATTCGCGCGTAATTTTATCGGCATTGATTTGTCATAAACGATAGATTGGTAAGTATGTAACTTTAACATTCATATATTATAAGTAGGTAGGTACCTACATCATAGCTAAATTACGTATTACCTAGTATGTATCACTTTATAAACGAATTGATTAATATTAGCAATACAGGACCGTATTAAGAGTAGATATTCCTAAGACATTATAGGTGTCTGGGCCTCCCAGTGATATCTTGAAAAGAAAAACGAGTTTTAAAATAAATATTTTTACACGACTATCGACAATTAAAATTGAACAATTTCATGTGCCTATTTTTTGGGAAA
Organism: Rhyacophila brunnea; assembly: GCF_057557595.1. Classification (NCBI taxonomy): domain Eukaryota; kingdom Metazoa; phylum Arthropoda; class Insecta; order Trichoptera; family Rhyacophilidae; genus Rhyacophila; species Rhyacophila brunnea. Next base: position 31,548,896 of record NW_028233350.1, read on the forward strand.
TATTTATATTCAAAATATCAGTAAATTGAATTTATCGGAAACATCATGTTTAATTGCGATTCTATTTTGTAGTTTTTGTATTATTGTCGATCTACGTACATTCTTCAGAGTTAGAGCTGATATTTTCATCGTGAGAACTCTTGTATCCTGTAGTTATAATGACTTATCATACAGAGCAAGTACTTATCATAATCGTATTTTCACGGAGAATTTTATAACAATAAATCTAATGAAATAATCAACCAATAAAGCTATGTAGGTATATGTAGTCATACACTGTACCTAAGAATATAGAAATGGGTCGTATTCAGAAAAATCCTTCAAGAACTATTCGTTAGTTATTGGTTGAAATGATATATTCTCCAACATCGGAGAAATTTGCAGAGTACTAAGACTAAAAAGAAAATATGATAAAGGTTCTCAAACTGACGTATGTTCCTAAAACTCAAACCTTAATCCGGCTATGTAGGTAGGTACTCATTATTACATTAACGAATAAACATATAAAGTACCACCAATATAAATCATATTTATAAGTGTTAAATTAAAACAATATAGATAGGTATCTAGTTTTCTCAGATATCAAAATTATTGCCATTTTTCCGGGATGTATAAGACATAAATATTTAACAGCGTACTTCAGTGAAACGGCAAATAATTTTCAAGAGTAGGTCCGACGAGATTTCTCACTAGTCGCCAATCGGAGACCGACTACGATGTGTCCGCACGTCAATTTGTTTTGTCATGGCGTCGGATGAAAATATTCTTAAATCGTGTAAAGATGACAAAAAACTTTACGTATGTACTTAAAAAAGAAAACATGTCAATGAATATACTATTATTAGTATTAGTAATATAACAATAAACATAACATTAAATGGACGCATGTTGGATTTTTATGACAAATTATATTTCGTTTGGCACGCGTCATTTGCACAATCCGCGCATCGCCTAGCCACGATTTAGACCATGCCTCAAGTATAGATAATTACATCCACTTGAATCACGAATTATGTCTAGTTTTAAAAAGGATAATTTTATTATAGGTAGTAGGTAGTTACCTATCTGTCTATATATTATTATATAGTATACAAATCAGTGCGACAAACATTATAAAGACAATATTGCGTTCTAGAATAACATTATGTGTTATTGTCAAATCTGAGGACTGATAAATAATTCAACGAGAAAAAACATAAATATTGACGATGTAATTTCCCCGTGTCTATTTGAAACTGTTCGGCATAAAGTCCTCGATCAATAACTTACGAAAATATTTGCCACGTAAAAACCTGACATAATTACTATACTCGAAACACGCACCCATTGGATACGGAATGTACTTTTCACTTGCCAGCCATTCTAAAAGTTGCAATGTATTTTCAAAAATACAAATCGCTGTTTAACTTACCTACCATAATATATTCTGCGCTTTTCACAACATTTTCATTGAACTTTATGCAAGCGTAGACGGTATTGTTAAAGCATGGTCAGATACAAAACCAGATAGTATCAGATTCATACACTTACATACCTCGTATTTACTTCTCAGTATTAAAGTAATAAATAGGCTTAGGATTCTTAGGTATTTGAATATTTTTTTTGAGCGGCCCCACAACAAAATATCAAAAATATCTATCCGTTTCAGACAATTTTGAAACATTTAAGCTCTATTTGTTTTCACCTTTTTTAAATATTTTTGGATAATTACATATTTTTACATATTCTAGGTTTAAGCACATATTTAAATGTAAATGTAAAAAATATAAAAATTTCAATGTTCCTGGACCAGTTGGAATAAAAATAAGTACAAAATTAAATATGTAGTGTTTTAAATAAAAATACTGGACTTCAAACGCTGCAGAATATTAAAGCTGTTTTGGAAAATCCATCAGATGTCTCAGATGTTTCAATTTTTTCTACTTCAGCAACTTACTCAATAATAACATCTGTAAAAGTGGAAAGAAGTTTTTCCATGTATAAAAAATTTCTAAGATCAAATCGTCAAAGATTCACTTTCGAAAATTTGAAGAATAATTTTATTATTTATTGTAAAAATACGTTTTCTATTTGTGAATAAATAATAAATATAAACTGTTGAAATATATTTATGAATTGTTGTAATAGGTACTTATTTAAATTTTTAACACCAATTTTTGTTTTTTAGCACATAATTATGAAATATTAATAACATATTTTCCAATTATATAAACATATTTTAGGTACATATTATTCATTTTTAGCACCTAAAAATCCTAAGCCTAATAATATGGAACATAATATGCGAAGAAATACTTCCACTCGGCAACTGTACGAAAAGATTGACAACATTTCTGTGTGCGAGACAAAACCAAGTTTTTTTCATATTGTCGATTTAATGGTTAGTTAATTTGTATCTAGTTAATTGATAAAGTACCTACCTACTAGAACAGAAGAGAATCAGGGTATTAGGTAGATAGGTATAGGTAATAGATTGAATACGAACGCTCGGTATCACAATACTTGATTCCGATTCCAGAACGTTCTTGGTAAATACGGTTGAATTGCTGAATAATTAATATTATTTATATTTACTTACACTACTTTCAGCATTGTGTGCATTTCTGTAAAACAAAAGAAAATATTTATTTGTTACCTACTTAGATGCGTAGTTACTGTTAATTGCATTGTTATGGGATTATTCATCTAATTTAATTGTATAATAGATACCTATACTTCTTTCAGGCTTGTAATATTTATGAAAGGCGCTTTAATCACAAATACTTATGTCTACAAATCTCAGACCACATGGGTGACGTTTTCTACAGGTGAATTTTCAAGGCGACTTGACTTGCAACTAATTTAATATTTTTTTTTCCGACCATGTCCGATGCTAATAGGATCATATGGGCCTCAACAGATTTTGTTTTTTTACGAGAAATGGATGTCAGCCACTTGCTCAACCTATTAGTACCTACAACCTATTAACAAGTTGAAAAACAATATGTGTAAACTTGCCAGACCCAGGATTCGAACCTGAGACCCACGGCGTGATAGTCCAACGCTTACGCCGCGCGGCCACCGTCGGTATAATATTTAATAATTAGCCTTCATAAATAATTTTCACCTTCAGATCCATATGACTTAAAAGCTCTACTAGTCTAAGATAGATTTTCTTTAAAATCTTCAACCTCTTTGATATTTTGATATTTGACACAGCTACACGGTTAGCAGAATTAATAAAACTTCGTGTTGGGAAATGGTAATACAGTGCATTCAGTGGTGGATGAAAGCTGACTAAAAATTTACATATTGTGTGGAATTTTATTTCTGGTTACATATTTTAAGCATCGTTGATATATAGGACGTACTTGCAGGTTAGGAGGAGGCAACTACGGCACAAATGACGTGAAAAATACTATAGCGGGTGACTGAATAATTTAAGCAAGGCTTGTTTGTCAGAGTGGGTGTGTACAGAAAACTACCCCCAACAGCCACTACTAGAACGACAGTAACTTGTCCTCTAAAAGCTTGACGTATAATTTTATATGAATAATCGGTAGTAATGGGATTTCTCTTCTGATATGTTGTATATATGCAAATAAAACAAATAGATGCTCTACAGTCTAGACCAGTGGTTCTCATGTGCGGCCACCAACATCATTTTCAGTATTTAATTTAATTAACTGGGCCAACGTTGAATACCTATGCGTTATTGGAAATGAGTCATGACCAAGTACTTTAAAACCATTTTAATAATACCATGGTTGAATAATTTTGGTCGAAGTTATACGTTGTCCAAGAATCAAGTCAATTCAAAGAATTGGCAACAATTGCTTTATTAATATTGTCGATTTTCCTACTACTGTATACTGTGAAAGATTATTCAGTGTAATGCACGTCATAAAAAACAAATATCGAAGCCAGTTGACAGATGTAAACTTAGAAGCAGCCATGCGGCTCGCATTGGAAAAAAGTAAAAGTAAAATAAATAGATTAATTTTTTAGTAAATAAAATTTCGCTTTAATATTTTCAATCACAACAAAAGTGAAATTTGGTGCGGCCACCAGACGTTTCCATAGAACTGTCAATGTCAACTGTGCGGCCAAAGTTAAATTTCACGTGAGAACCACTGGTCTAGACACTGTCACACATCCCATTACATTACGATTACGTCATCAATTAACACAATAATTGTCCATCGTTTCCGTTAGGTGTGCTGGCTTAGGTATATATATACTAATATTTACACTTCTATAGGGCATTCGGTCAAATGGCTGTAGTGTAGTGAAACAGTAGTGTAGTAGTAGGTACGTAGGTACAAGTGAAGCATTCATTTTAACACCCTGGCTTTATAGATGTTGTAACCTCACCGGGAATAAAACCCGGAGCCCCCAGATGATAAACAAGTGCCCTACATACTGGACCACAAAATGGCTATTTGTCACATTGGTGGCAAAGTTAGCTAATCACAAGCCTCCGTAGCTTTGTTAGAATTAAAATTGTCGGGGCTTGAACAAATAAAGCTAGGCCAATGTTGAGTTATTATAATACCTATGTGTGTATTTTATACATGTACCTACCTAAGTATTTGTTGTATTGATCAAATTAATGCATTTACGATGATTTGGTTATTTTTAATTCCACTGTACCTACCTACCTAGATAATGGTTGTCGATTTTTTCGGTGATGCGTAAAAAATATTTCATGACACCTTTTTTTTTTTTACTTTTTTCAAAATTTTTTCCCATCCAGAAACGTGATCGGGTTATTTTCTATAAATATTCCTTCTTAAAACTTTACTCTCGAATTTTCCGCCCAGAGTCGATGTCGAGAGCTTTTATTTACTTCTTTCGCCAAATGTGAGAGCTTTTTCAGCATGAGACTCGAGACCGCCGTGGCGCACAATTTGAATACCACTATCCTAATAGAAAAATATGTTGACTATTCTTCCAGATATAGTCTTCTGTGATTTCCCTATAAAACTAGTTGAAGCATGTTCCAGATTGACTTGTCACTGTTGTACATCCTAATATGAAAACTGTAAATATTGGTACATCCGATAGTAAATACGGTACTAGGTATCTTATTATGGTTTACCTATTTGAAAATGAATAGTGCTGGTCATTCATTTATAATCTATTTCATTCATTTAGGCTTCATTTATCTCGGAAGGTTTTCTTCAACGTCTTTGCTCAAAACTGATTATTAAGAAAAAAGAGATCAACAAAATATAACTTGAGGTGTGACAATTTGACAAATCGCCAAGGTCACACCACAAATTATAGTTTTTGGTCTATACCAGTGATTCTTAACCGGTGCACCGCTAGCTTGTTGCAAGTGCACCGCGAAAAAAATGATGGAAGCAGAAAAATCCGCGAAATATTGAAAACCGAAAAAGTCCTTCGCGAAATTATGAAAGATCTAATGTGATTTCGATTTTGACGAATCGATCGCACGCGTCTTTCATGGCCTCACGGGCTTACGAATTTAGACGAAGAATTAATTGAGGGTAGCTGTATTAAATATTAGACCTAATATTTCTGAAATCTGTAAAATCTGACAAGCTCAGTTATCACATTAATTGATTTTCACATCAAATAAATTCCATTTTGTTAAGGGTAATTTCATTTACAGTTTTTCCATATATGTATAAATCTTTTCTTCAATATTTTTTTTCTTTGACTGTTATTTAATCTGTATAATTTGTAATACAAATTTTCGCATAGTTTACTTTGTTTTCTAACCGTTTGATTTCGGTGCACCGCAATTTTTTCTTGTGATCAAAAGTGCACCGTGACTTCGAAAAGGTTAAGAACCACTGGTCTATACCTACATACAATAGTTTGTTGTTGATACATTTATATGAAAATATTATAAAGCACCTAGGTTTATTATTTTATTCATACCTCTTCTTGCTAATATCCGGTTAGGTTAGTGAGTAATTACTGTTATCAATAAAATTGCATATTCCACGACGAAACCACCCCGTGCGACAAAATACGAATTTATGCGACTTCCGACTCGCAAGTCTATCATTTAGCTAGGGCGTAATAATATGTCCTCACCTCACCCTAAGATTAATATTGCAAGTAAATTATCATAACAGATCTATAAGTTAGTATAAAAAGTATTCGCATACGAAGAACGTCCAAATAATTATGATAATATTTCCGTCGTATCAATGCAGTTAGAGCGGTGATGGCGAACTTATGGCACGCGATTGTTTTTGAAAAAAATTCGATATACCTACTTACCTATTTAATAATTTTAAAAAAATCTTGCAAATAAGTTTTACAAATAAATATAGGTACCTACTTACTTACATTTTACATTAAGTAGGTATATAATATTAAAAAATAACGACGACATAGCAATGCATATTTTCTTCGATTTTTAATAATATTTACCAATCGATGCGCAAACGGAAACGACGAAATTCATTGTAAAAAAATAGGCAGATAGGTAGGTACTCCTTAAGAATAAGCATTACGTTTAATTTTATTTGTATAGATTGGTCCTTAGGTTCTATGCGTCATACATAATATTATCGCACCGACCTCAACAGGCGGCGGGGAAGCCACGCCGCGAACCACTGATTTTGATTGATTTACAATGCTTGAGACCATTGTAGCGAGCGAATGCCTCATCTCATCGGAGCAATTCTGCAATTTGTGCGTAAATAATCAAACTGTACTTAGTTTAACTTTAACTTCAAATGTAACGAGGATTTATATGAAGGTGGATCATACAGCTTTTTGTCACATCTGGTCTTATGCAAATGTACATCGTTGGAGCTGACTCAGCCACTCAAGGGAGTAAAGTGGATCAGTATTCAGTAGGTAGGTATATTATTTATATTAAATAAAAAAAATATTAGGCATTTATTATTTGCTTATCGTATACTTTGTAGAATTTAATATACTTAAGTAATTTATATAATATTCACTTGTTAAATAAAATTATTGTACCGTTTAGAATTGTAGATATAAGTATGTATGTTTGCTTGGCGACAGGCATGTTATAAGTACCTACTACGATTTTTGAGGCTTTTAGCGAAATTGGCAGAAATTTGCTGAATATTAAAAACATATTTTATACTATGAGTATGTAAAAACTGTAAAGTGAATGGTATTTATATGTGTTATTATTATGTAGGTAGGTGCCTACTTCACCTCGCCACCTTAAAAAATGTTCATTATCTCAGTGGGCGGACTAGTTAGTCACGAAAATGTCATTAATGACGTGTTTATAAGTCATCTAATCAATCTCCATTGGTCAGCTTTTGAAAACTAACAATTTGAGCTTTTATATTTAAAGCATCAAAAATGGGGGAAATTCTGAAAATATCATCAGAAATGCATTAATTTCATAGAATGTAGGTGCGTAAAAGAAAATTTGGACATATCTATATATACCCACACATAGGCAAGTCTGTATACACACAATTTTGTTTGCAAAAGCAAAAGGGGTAAATTGTAAAAAAAATAATTAAGCATGCATAATGGAGAAAAGGGACGAGTCGAGTCGCCAATATGCCCGTTTCAATAGGTACGAATTCAAATCCCACGTCTGGTAAAATCACACGTTGAATTTTCAATGTGTGCTTGATTCAGAGCAAAGACCCAGTGGGTTGGGCGAACCCTTGTAATATAACCTGTACTCCGTTGAGGTATGCTTCGCATAAAATCGATACATAATAGTACTTAATTAATTTATCTTGTTTGGTACCTACTAAATAATTTATAGGTATTATCATTTGTGAACTAGTAGTCCTAGTACACTAATTATTTTCCTTAGGTACCTACCTACCTATATACTATATAGAATAGTTTGTGGATTGTCAATATTGTAATCAAGCCACCTTCATATATACATCATAACTGCCGAGTCTCAATTTGGACGAGTCACATATTATCCAGCTCATAGCTGTGTCGACATATCTATCAGATTATCCACTATTGTTTGGCCTCTTACTCATATTGGTTTATTTTGCTTTTTCAGCGTCAGATAAGGACCCGAGTTATTGGGGGAGCCAACTTTTGGAAACTACAACCGCGCACCACACCCGGTATTAACTGTGCCCATTGTGAGACCCTACGTTTGAATGTGAAGCATCAGTATTTTTAGACAGTTTGATCGAAATATACCTAGTATGTGCAACGTGTTGTACCTATTTATATATCGTCACGTGACAGTTCGCCCTTATGACGTTATGGACAGTAGCGGCCAAACTTAGCATTTTGGTATCAGGCTTGCAGTAGATTTACCCTGCTTTAGCGTCATGTCCACAATCATTGTGGCACAATGAATATGTATACTTACCTATTTTATTATGTGATTTCCCTCTATAGTGAGTACTTGATGCCAGTAAAGAGACATTCGGCTAAAATTCAACAAATATGTGGGTACATATGTATAATACTTATATTCTTCTTTCTATAATTTACTATCCTCACATTATTATGTAGTGACGACTACTAACTATAGGTAAGTACCAAGTAAGTAAGGTAAGTATCAAGTACCCACCTACTTGATATAATGTTTTGATATTTTTTTATATTATGGGGTCCAAGGGGCTCGCCAATGGCTTATCAATATAATAATGATTCTTTGTAGAGCAAGGCGGTGGTGAAAGAATTTTCCAGGATTTTTGCAGGGCCTTCGCCAAGAAATCAGCAATATGTATCCACCGCGGGTAGACGAATGATTTCCAATAAGGCATTTTTTCAGCCGGCAGATTCTTTTGAACTAGGTAGCAGTAGAGTAGTTTGCGTGCCAATACGGTGTACATATCACTATATCAAAAAACCATAAGTATAGAGTAAAATGGAATAATGATACGGAAATGATTTTTTAAACTTTTCATTTGTTTGCAATGTAATTTTTGTTACCAAAAGCTTCTATAATGATTATTGTTTTTATCGCCTTTTAGAAATCTTCCATGGGCCAATAATGTGATTAAAAAAAAAGGAAATATTTTGCCATCGGGGTTTTATTGTCACTTTAAAAGGGTGAACGGGGGTTGTAAAACAGGATATTATTGCAGACTGAGAATATCGCAATTTTATTGCCAAGGGTCTGCAGCAAATTGCATCAGCAAAAAATTCTAGGAATAAATGCACAACTCTTCAGTTTTTATTGCATTTTGCAGTGACGGATTTATTTAAACACAATTTTACATAGAAACAAAATAACGTAATAAAAATACAACATTTTTATTGATTATATTGGAAGAGTAGAATACAGCATTGTTTACTATATCTATATCTATATAATATTATATTGGTTCCTATTTTGTAGTTCAAATATCTGTACGAGAGCCTGAGTACCTACAGTGTAGGTAGGTACATAGAACAAATGAATCCCGTAAGTACCCACCTATTAATAAAAAGTAGCGATGTTATGTAGGTACCTAATCAGTAGGTATATCATAAATGTAACTACTCAATTTTCTTAGGATTTATTCGTGCTATCTACCTATAATATGGTTGTGATCGAGAATTCGCGTCCTGAGAAATAATAAGAAAACTTAATTATCGTTTCTTGAGAATTTATTTAACAAATATATTGGCATTCTAATTTCTCGATAACGAGATTCTCAAGAAGTCGAGCATTTCACCAAGAAATTATCTACTTTATTCAGTCATTTTTTTCGGAAGTAAACATCATAAAAGTGTCAGCATTCGTTTTACTTACATACCTACTTACCTAGCTTTTTTTGGAAAGACTTAAAAAAACTCTAGATCTTGATTGTAGATGGATATATTTTTGTAAGGAAAGCTCGAGAATCTCAAGAAATCAAATATTTTTTTCTTTAATTTGAGAAATCACAAACTCTAAACAGTCTAAACATAAATGTGTGTGATGAACGCGGTAGTAAAAACGGAACTCTATTTTACAATAAGTTATAAAATAGATCCCTATGTATATTTTTCTATAATCTAAGCCTATGTATCTATAGTCTAAGATCTCTACCTAACGTCTTTTTGATATTTTTTTTCCGAGAAGCTAACTCCGTGTAGGTCCTAGTACCTATAGGTAATATACTTCAATTTATTATAATTGTGGTAGCTAGTACCTACATACTTACCTAGTTTTTAATCACAGGCATACCTTAGCCTTAGAATAATATATTTCCTAAATTATGAAATAAATAAACCATTTGAGAGAAAAACATCAAAACCAAAATCAAATTTTATGTTACGTCACTGAGTTTACAGTAAAGTTTTTCATAATTCATTTTATTATAGTGAAATAATAAAAAAAAACACGGGACAGAAACTTCAACCCAGCAATATAAGTAGGTTTGTACGTGGTAGGTATAGATTTTAGTTAAACCTAAATATTACCTAGTTATAGGTACATATTTTTTAAATGCCAATAAATATGTGATTACGTAGGTAATATAACTTTCTACGTATTCAAACAATTTTTGCCGACAATATTCTTTTCTGTAGAACCAAATTATTAATGTTTGAAATCACTTTCCTTCGAAACGGGAAAGAGGATATAAGGACCCCACGCGCAGTTAATCATATTATTTATTATCATTTAGGTAATTAAACGTTTGAGTGGAGAGAACTAGATGAGGCTTTTATCCAGCATTGACTGTTGGCTGTATTATGGCCGACGATTATTGATAATATGCTTTTTTCATTGCAAAATTGGGCCGTATTTTGTATATTAAATCATAATACATAGGTACCTACCTATTCAATTATGGTGCCGTTCCAGAAGTTAACAAAGACAATACTATTTTCCTCAGCTTGTACCTATAATTTCGTTGAAACTGTCAAGCATTGCAAGAGAACAGGTGTTCCACTCTTAGCATTTTTCCAGTTCTCAGCCTATTGAGAGCTTCCGATGTTCGGTATTCAATACTAACTCCAGGGGTGCTGGCTTTACCCATTCTTCAAGAAAATCGGTCCAATTCGGTTGAGGCGCTCAGAGGTGTAAGTACCAGAAAGCCCTAAAGCTTATCCTAAATGCAAGCTTTGTTTTGCATTTTTAAGTATGAGAGGCTTGAATAGAACTCCCTCGCTAGTTCCTCTTAGAAACGGTGTTAACCATCAAATCGGACAATATTTAGTAGATATGTATCTATGTAACTATAGACTTAAAACAAAATCCAATAATTGATATGGTGATGGACATAATATAGGTATATACGAAAGTGAAGTTTAAAAAGGGTTATGAAGACTGTCGCTATATATTGTAAGTTGCTTTGTAGCAAACTTCATGCATATCCTTCGACACTTAAATATCCAGGGCCGCACTGAGAAAAACGTTTTCCGTTTTCCGGACACCGTCAGAGAGTGCGACATTCCGTATCTATCACTTTGCGGAAAGGATTTTGTCGCCGCAGCCAATCCTGCATTACTCTGCAGAGGTACTATGAAAGTGATCTACGCTCTGCAGGTCTCACATACCTAGCGAGAGGCGCTGGGTTTAGGTGCATAAAAATTTTATTCAATAAATATCATTATGTACCTATTTAAAATTTAAATAAACAATCGTGTAAAATCGTAGACAATAACCAAGTATGAACCCAAATTACACCAAAGTAGCATATCAACAACTACCTACCTATTTCATTTTCTTTAACAAATAAAGCATTAAAAATGGTTACAATTAATTCATTCGTACGCAATGAAAACACTATTGGATCGATATATTGTAATACAAAACGTTCGTAGTTACTCACTCCATTAGTTGAAATAAGTAGTTTTGGAATTGATTGCGTGAAGAAAATTAGTGGAGCAAGCTATAATCTAAGGGAGCAAGGTAGAAAAACCGAGAATCTGGAGAATATTGGCGATTGACCGGATGAATGACACAATATGTGGACCTTGGGATGTGGCAGCGCCGAGAAAGTTTGGTTGCAGATTGTACCTAATAGTTCCACCTCATCAACGTTTACCAATCGGATAGGTAGGTATGTAGGTAGGTACAGTCTCCATAGCTGTTCAGTATAAAAGATAGGCAAGAGTCCTTCAAAATAATATTACGGTAGGTAATTGAAGAAAATTAGTCAAGCTCCTTTAAAAAAATAACATAAAAATTTATTATTTTAACTCTTTCGCAAGAATATTTTTTTTAAACAATCCATCAACAGTCAACACGCATTGCACCCATTAAGTCTAAACAACTCTAAACAATATTGTCATCGTAGATAACCACTACGAATACCTAGTGGTAAAAATATTCATTATTGCTGTGGATTGTAAAATCATCCTTCATTCTTGAAATTATTATTAAAGTATAACTTGCCATAATAGTAATAATATAAGGCAATCCTTTCCAGTAAACATGCAACTACATAATTGCATAGTTTTTTTTTGCCAAGCGGCAGTATTTGCGGAAAGCTTTTATTGCCCCTCATTGCACTTTGTGTTTATTGCACTGGTAATATTATTATTTCTAATACCACTATGCAGAGGTGTGCAACGTTTGGTATTTGAAAAAGATTATATTAGGTAATTATTATATATATTAGGTCTTTGCAGATGATATTGTTATACTCTCACAAGACTCGAAAGACCTCCAAAGTAGAATGCAAGAACTCGCGGATGTCAGTCAAACGGTCGGTCTAAAGATAAATGTCTCAAAGACAAAAGTGATGAGGAACTGTATTTCGGACCCTGCGATTATCTGTATTTCTGGCACCCAACTCGAGCAAGTCAGCAGCTACGTCTATCTCGGACAGCAGGTGTCCATAGACGGAAGCATGCACGATGAAATTGCTCGAAGAACAAAGCTCGGATGGAGTGCTTTCGGACGTCTGAATATTATCTTCAAGAGTGACCTACCATTATGTCTTAAGCGTAAGGTGTTCAACCAATGTGTGCTACCCGTGCTCACGTATGGCTGCGAGACGTGGACCCTCAACACGAGAGATGTCCAAAGGCTAAGAGTCACACAGCGAGGCATGGAGAGGTGCATGTTGGGCATCACGCGAAAGGACCGTAAGAGGAACGAATGGGTTAGGAAGCAGACAAGAGTACGCGATGTAATAGACGTTGCCAAACAGCTGAAATGGAGATGGGCAGGACACATTGCTCGCCGAAAGGACGGCCGCTGGACAAATGCCGTCATCCAGTGGTACCCAAGGGGTACGAAACGGCCACAGGGTCGCCCTAAAAGCCGCTGGATTGACGAACTGGTAAAGTTCGGCGGAAATACGTGGCAGCGAACGACACAGGACCGAGAGAGTTGGAGAAGTTTGATCGATTTTTATTAATTAATTAGAAAAATAACTTGTCAACATTCAACAAGTCAACAGAAATGTCACAAATTAATTGTAATGTCGTTTAATACTTTCTATATATATATAGGTACGTACTCGATATGTCACTACTACACTGTAAGCATCTAAACAAGCATGTTAACACTATTATGAGAGTATCCTACCATTATTTGTTTTCTTTCATGATCCGATTAAAATAGACTACTTATTACGTATTTTCGTGTCAGTTGATTTTTCAAATTTATAATTTGCACTTATGTATTTTTTTTTTGTTAAACACCACAACACATTGTGAGGCTGAGGAATTTACATATTATATTAAGTATGTTAATATATTGTGACCTCACCGAATCGAACCCGGAGCTACCGGATGGAAGGCCAGCGCCTTACGCACTGCACCACAAGAGCCTATCTTATCTCACCTTAGCCTATTTAATACGTCTTCTCTCTGTTTCACTCTCCCCTATACATTTTCATTTGTTTTCTCTCATGCGTGACACATACCTAATTCAAGATAATATATATAAGGTATTTACGTACAAAGAGTTTTGTTATTGTTGGCATGGCCGGATTTACACTTTAAGTGGCCCTGGTCTGATACTATTATCGAGGGCCCAAACGTATTAAAAATATATCCTAGTTATACTTATCTGTGTGTGTATATATATAGTGCGAAAGCATCTTCTTGGCTACGTGTTAAAACTGTGAACCAACATGCTCCGCCCATTTTTAACCGCACTTCTATCATAAACTAACAAGCTCCTCCCATTTAGTAAACAACAGCGCCTAGAAGCGTAGCCAAGACGATGTTTTCGCACAGTACTTAGGTACTTATTCTTAAGTAGGTACTTAAAACTATTTCTATAAGTATATTTGCTTAATCGTATGTATTTTATATTACACATGCCCAAGTTGTAAACAAAAAATGAAAAAATACTTCGTTAATACCTACCTTTTATTTTGCCCACAAGTGTTGTACCTACCTACCGGGATATATTTTGACATTGTAAATAATATCTAAATTGGTCACGTATGTTTTGATGCAGTTGATTTCAATGATGGTAGGTACTTGCCCATTTTTTCAGGTTTGGCGAAGACCGTACAGGCAGCTGCTTCCTCTCTCTGCCTTGAGGTATTTTCAAGGATTTTTCACATTATTTTTCCTCCGAAGCCTCTAACAATTCCTGGCCCCGGACTGTAACCCCTATAAAATTCGATGCTGATGATTGGCCTTCATGAACCCCAAGTTGTCTTAAAAACACAGTAGGTACCTACCGTATTAGCGGATATCTTACACGGCTTAATAGTGTGGGTGTAAATACTTTAAATAGTCACTCGTATTAATAACATTGTATTATCAAAAAAAGATTGGCAACAACTTTTCTCTTAACCAAAGGGTTGTAATTACCACGCCTTGTCCTTTCGGCAAAACATTAGTCTCAAAGGAAAGTTGTAAAAATTTGAGCAACGCAATGTTATGCAACTTTTGCAACCCTTGCGTTTTGTTATTATTTTTACAACCCTGACTGCCACATGTAAGAATTTCAACAGACTGCACCCCGGCTACTTATTAAACAACTCGTAGGACGTAGAAGTAGATGTTTCTAGTTTTATTTTATACTTATAAATATTTTGTTTGGTGGATTATAACATAAAAACATAACATAAAATAATATATAAGTACCTACCTATTTTTTTAACACTATAACATGCCATAAGGCCCAATGACAGTAGTGTATTTACATTTAGTAATATAAGAGAAACTATCACAAACACCAAGACTTTGAAAAAATCACATAAATATATTGTGGCCTGTCCAAGATTCGAGCTCGGAACCCCCGAATGAAATGCCAGTGCCACCCCCCATACCTAACTTAATATTCATTGCAATCAATTGGTAGGAATTATCATGCTATTAATTTGTAGGCATTGTCGATATTATTAAAGAAATTTGGAAACTGGGCGTTATTTAAAGTTTAAACGAATGATCTTTTTGACGATGACTTTTAACCACGAGCTTTTGAATTGTTTTTATTTTTGTTTATATCTATACTCTTCAATAATAAATACAATGTATATATGTCACATTATGTTTTGTAAAATTGGAAACCCTCTCTCGCAAGTGAAGATGAAAAGATATATAATATACACTTTTTGTTAGAGAGAAAAATATCGATGTGTTAAATAAATACATACTACTTAGGTACATATCTACTTATTGTCGCTGGATATTTGGTTATTTATTTTTGTTTGTAGGACCTGACGATGATGTGAACAAGTCGATAGACCTTATATGATAAAAGGACTCATGCAGTTCACTAAAAAAACCAAATGTGATAATGATAATGCTTTATTTACTCGTATTCAATATATTACAGCAGAAAAAAATTCTGGCAAGCCACAGACAATTAGTTTCTTTATATTTCTTTTATTCTGTGTACTATAAAACTTGACTAAACGGATCAATTTTTAAAACGAAACGTATTTTTAACAAATTTTCAAATCTAATAGCAATTGATCGAACAGGGAAAGTGTTCGAAAGTGTACCTCAAAACCTTTGGGCGTCTCAATTGCTCACGTGCCTAAAACCGCCATTTAAGTAGGTAGGTAGGTACATGTGTCAAAAGTTTAATTGTGGTATACCTAGGTAGGTACTTTATTTTACCAGTGGTAATTTTATTTTTCTTATGTTGAAGGTCTACAGTTTACCTATTATTATTAGAAAATGAATCTATTACTAATGAAAGTCGCAATGAGTCAATATTTTCAGCCAGGGTGTTCTTTCTAAGATAGATCATAGATCTGTTCTTTCTAAGCCAAAAAGGGATTTTGATCTTCACGTTTTTATTTCGGCGATAAGTTTCTAAGTAATTTTGTCACGATCCAAACAACCCAGTGTAATCGGATGATGAAATTTCATCAGTAATCGAGAATTTAATTTTAAATCATAGGTATCTACAAGCTTTCAACAATAATAAAAAAAATCATATCACTTAAACCTGAAGATGGTTTGAATGAAATCCGTCGAATCTACCGTACCTATGTTGGATGAGATTGTCCATATAATATGTAGGTACTTATATAATTTTGATTGGTTTTATTTTAACGCATGCTATGAAAGCATGGCGATTACTGAACTATACAGTCCCACAGCGTGTTAGCGGTGCAGGTCCTCCTAGTTTCGGGTTGATAATTTGCCCTTGACAGTGTATCCGAAGTCGGAAACAGTATTGACTACGTCTAGCGGTTATTCAACCTTGCAGAGCGGTGGCGGTGTTTTCACAAAAGCTCACCTACAAAGCCAACCCTTTGGTATTTTTACTTCACGGAGAGTTTTTAAAATGTTCGTTGTACGAATTTAAAATCTCTGTCTTGTAGCGAAACTCTATAATAATTATAACCGATTATTTATCTAATGTTTAGGTACTTTTATTTGTGATTAAAGTAATTTAATTTCGCGAATTTATGAATTTACTACGCAGTTAGTATCATTTAGGTACCTACCTATATTGTAACTTGATTTAGTTATTTTTAGGTACATATTTAAATTAGAAACAGTGTGAGGAAACCGTTAGATGCAGGTATAATAACTACTAAGGTACCTAAGTACCTACCAACTAGGTATATCTATCATTTAAACGGATTCCATTGATTATCCGACTAGGTATATTATGTAATTCACGTTGTTTAAAATGTATGAAAACTGATCTAGTGGTTAAAAAAAGCTTAGGTATATGCAGTCGATGTACGATTAAGATCTCAGCAAAAGTTAAATCAAGATTAAGATACGTAAGTAGGTACTTTATATCTGGCATGCCGAGTTTAAAATTTAAATTTTGGTACATATTTACCTACATGAGTACATTTTTCTTCTTTTTTTATTCAGTGTTACTTTTAATCACCTAAGTTATACACAAATTTTGTTGTAAATTAAATGAATATACACACGAGCATGTTATTATGAATGAGAAGTTATCAGAAACGGAGGATGTTGACGGCGAAATTAAATCAGTATAATAATACGATAACAAGTTTTTATCATTTACTACGGAAACAGTTTAGCTAAATCAGTAAATGTAGAATAAACAATATGGTGTGCATGGTGTGGTTCGCCAAATTTCTGCAAGAATTCTACAATCATATTTTTTTCCTTATCGCTTAGCTCGGGTCTACTTTTTACAAAACTTCTGTTATTGACCGAATGCCTTCCTCAACTACCATTAATAATATACCATCGGCATTTTCATCATAATATGAAATATGTATATAACTACCTTAATTATGTAAGTAAGTATATACAAATATACCTATATAAGTATAGGTATGTATTCTGTGAATGGTAGGTATGTACCTAAATGGTCAAAAACGTCCATCAAATTTGTGGCGAATGGTGGATTGGCCATCAGAGTCCAACCAAAATAAGAGGGGAAAACAAAATTCTACGAAATGGCGTCCCTCGCAAGAGTAAAATAAAAGTTAAACCAAATAAAAAGCAAAAAAACGACACTCCCGGCCGGCCGAAAAAATAATCAACTTGAACTCTGAAATGCGGGAGTGGCTAAAACACGTCCCTATGAAAATAGTGGAACCGAACTTAGTCGAAAGCTCGAAGCAGCTTTTGAAGTTATAAGTTTCAAGTGATAACTTGATAAACCGGGAAATAAACTTGGAAAATTGGTTTTCTTGTCTCAATCTTCTTATTGGGTTCAGCCAGACATTTTAGTTAGAAGGTATCGAAAATTGATTCCAATTAGCAATAGTGAATTATTCATGACAATAAAAATATTATAATGATGAACAATGGTAACGGACTGTGAACGTCTTAAACTAGGTATTTATTTATAATATACCTAATATCTAGAACCAAGATGTAGATGTGTAAAGTTTAAGTAAAATTTACTATATAGGCACCTCCCTAATTGTGAAATAAATACATAATATTATTGCTATTGACACCCTACGAAATATGACGTCTATATAGAAAAACCACCGAAAGTATAGAATTGTGTAAGAATATTTTAATAATAAATATAATAATAATAATCACACATGACATAAACCTGAAATCAAGCCGTATGTAGCTTTGAAATATTAAAATAAGCTCACATACTTTTTGAGTGGGTTCTGTTTGCTTTCTCTGGGTCTCTCTCTCTAGCGATCTTTCACTTTGCAAAATGTTTGCATGTGCCTTTAGGTATTTGGCGTTTATAGTTCACGAAGGAACAATATTTTTAGTAGATTACTTATCTAAATTTAGTTTTTTATGAACTCCGCTAAAATAGTGACTCCACTCTTTCTTTGTACAAATGGCCAAAACGACAAACGACCGAATCAGGGGAGTGGACCGAGGGGTTATTTTGGGGCGGAGGGGGGCGATAAGACGAAACCAAAGAAACGCACGCCGCGACTCTGTTCCCCCTCGGTGCGGGCAAAGTGCGCCCCTCCACCTCGCGCCGCCCCTGCACACTGCACGCAACCAAGTGAAGAGAAGAAAATAAATAATTATGCACAGTGCCAAGAAAAAGCGACGCGATTTGATCTTGATTAAAATTCGGATTTTTCTACTTAGGTATGATTTTTATTCTGATTAGAATCACGGGGAGGGAGATAAGTTTTCACTTCCTAATGTGGGAAGGAAATTCATACAATGAAGAATAACAGTAGGACAGAAGTTTTCAAACATTTTCGTTTCATAGCGCCCTGTACCTACTTATAAAGTGTCATTTGCGGATGCCTATATACTGACGTAGATACCTATGTCCTGTCAAGCCAATCGAATGTTTTCCTTTCAGAATTACATTCGAAAGCTTTAAGCTTTTCTTAAAAGTGGTCATTGGCCGTTTAGAAGTGATGTCATATGCGTCTTAGAGGCCATCCATAGACTGAAACAGCATGTAATTTTGAATCGTGTGCCATACTAAACTTATGATTTCTATTTATGATAATATATCTATATTTCGGTACCGTCAGGCGCTTGTATAATTAGTCAACATAAATATTTTGATGGACAAAAATTATAATTTAAGTATGGCACACGGTTCAAAAACACATTCGGTTTCCGTCCCTTGGACTAAATTTTGTTTTCGCCTGTAAGAAACAACCATAAAAACCTACACATATTCCCTCTGATCCAATGCCTTGAGGTTGACTACAGTATTTTTTTCAGATAACCTGTGGCGCTGCTCTGGAAAGGTTCACCGCGCCCCGGGACACCGAGGAATACAGTTTGAAAACCACTGTATTATTTTGCGTGAGCTTAAAACTTACCTAAAATTTGTTTTATTACCTATCGGTTGGTTTAATTTAAAGTTTCCAGGCTTGGATTTACCAAAGGAAAAACGAATTAATTGTCGAAGAGAACATCAAGTTTTATTATATTACACATACCTACGTGATGTATCGAAGAAAAATCAAGAGTATTTTATTAATAAAAAAAATAATATTTCAGCCCTGTCCTCTTTAACTAAACATAACTTTAACTTGATTTTACAACGTTTTTATAAGCTCGTATTCTTGTTTGTCCGGTGGTTGTTTGTCCAGTACAAATCTTGCAATCGATTTTTAATTAACTTACCGAGTAGCTAGACATTTGAAACTTTTAGAATATATCAGAACACGATGCCAATGCATTTTTTTAATACTTTTAGTCATCTTTAAGCAGAATTGAATTCATTTTCAGTTAATTCTGTTTTGTATGGAAAGTTATTTCAGAAGAATCCGTAAAAAGTAAAAGACAATTATTGGTTGCTAAGGGGGTGGTCCTAGCAACTAAATTATTAATGTATACGTGCGTTATATACTATGGAAATCAAAATGAAATATCAAAATGACATTCAGTATTCTATATTTGTTTGTTTTTTATTTACTTCATATCAAGTACCTACAAGTTTGAGCATATTGAGCATAATAATTCAACAGAAAATTTAAAAACGTTGTAGGTATATAACAAGTTCTTTTTATCTTGTAATTATTTATTTAATAATGAAACACACCTTTATGCCACTTTCATTCTTATGTGCCAAATAGTTAATTTTATTAAGTACTAGCTGAAGTACCCGGCTTCGCACAGGGTCGCTTCGTGGTTATATTTATCTTAGATATTTGAAAAATAATAAGAGGTAATTATTTTTTTAATATTAAAATATCTGTGTAATACAATATGGCAATATGAAAATAATTCTAATAGGAGTAAAGGTCAAACATAAGAACACTAAATTAAAATCGAATCCAAAATATTAAAACGTTATTAATGTTATTAATATGTAGTAAAAAAAAATCAAAATTGGATGGAACAAACAAACAACAAACTTTGTATTTTATATAATAATAATTTAGAAACCTTCGCAGGTGTGCGCACACCAACTGACAAAAGTTTCATCGCAATCGGATGATTGGTATAGGAACGCATACGAATAGTAGAAGAAGATGATTTTCTAATTCAGAAATCTTCGTGGGCATGCACATGACAACTCACCAAAGTTTCATTGCAGTCGGATTAATGGAATAGGAACACATACAAATAGAAGAAGAAGAAGATGGTTGTACTAATTCAAAAACCTTCGCGGGCGTGCGCACAACAACTGGTCAAAATTTCATCACAATCGGATGAATGGCATAAGAACGCATACAAATAGAAGAAGAAAAAGATGATCGTACTAATTCAGAAACCTTTGCGGCCAAGGGCACAACACTTGATAGAAATGTCATTGCAATCGGATGAATGGTATAGGAACGCATACGAATAGAAGTAGAAGATGATTTTCTAATTCAGAAATCTTCGTGGGCATGCGCACGACAACTCACCAAAGTTTCATTGCAATCGGATGAATGGTGTAAGTACGCATTCGAATAGAAGAAGAAGATGATGGTTGTACTAATTCAGAAACCTTTGCAGGCGTGCGCACGACAACTCACCAAAGTTTCATTGCAATCGGATGAATGGTATAGGAACGCATACGAATAGAAGAAGAAGAAAATGGTTGTATCAATTCAGATTGCGGGCGTGAACACAACACTTGATCAAATTTTCATTGCAATCGGATGAATGGTATAGGAACGCATACGAATAGAAGAAGAAGAAGATGGTTGTACTAATTTAGAATCTTTCGCGGGCGTGCTCACAACAATTGTTCAAGATTTCATCGCAATCGGATGAATGGTATAAGAACGCATACAAATAGAAGAAGATAGAATAGAAGAAAAAGAAAATAGTTGTATCAATTCAGAAACCTTTGCGGCGTGAGCACAACACTTGATCAAAATTTCATTGCAATCGGATGAATGGTATAGGAACGCATACGAATAGAAGAAGATAGAATAGAAGAAGAAGATGGTTGTACTAATTCAGAAACCTTCGCGGGTGTTGGCACAATTACTGACGAAAATTTCATTGCAATTGGATGAATGGTATAAGGACCATACGAATAAAAGAATATAGAATGAAGAAGAAGAAGAAGATGGTTGTACTAATTCAGAAACCTCGCGGGTGTTGGCACAATTACTGACGAAAATTTTATTGCAATCGGATGAATGGAATTAGAACGCATACGAATAGAAGAAGAAGAAGAAGATGGTTGTACTAATTCAAAAACCATTGCGGGTGTTACCACAACAACTGACGAAGTTTCATTGCAATCGGATGAATGGTATAGGGACCATACGAATAAAAGATGATAGAATGAAGAAAAAAAAGAAGAAGAAGATGGTTGTACTATTTCAGAAACCTTTGCGGGTGTTAACACAACAACTGACGAAGGTTTCATCGCAATCGGATGAATGGTATAGGAACCATACGAATAAAAGAAGATAGAATGAAGAAGAAGAAGAAGATGATAATTTTTCTAATTCAGAAACCTTAATGGGTGTGCATACAACCATTTACTAAAATTTTATTGCAATCGGATGAATGGTATAGGAACCATACGAATAAAAGAAAATAGAATGAAGAAGAAGAAGATGATGATGATTTTTTTAATTCAGAAACCTTCATGGGTGTGCATATAACCACTTACCAAAATTTCATCGCAATCGGATGAATGGTATAGGAACGCATACGGGACAGACATACAGACATTCATTTTTATATATTAGTATAGCCTATACTCTTCCCGCAAGTGCAAGCAATAAGTTTACAAAGTTTTATTGCAATCGGATGAACGGTGTGGCTGCGCATTCAATACGAACAAACAAACACACAAATATTAATTTTTATATATTAGATTAGTAGGTATCTTTCCCCTAATACCCAGGGAGTTTCCTCAAGATATTTGTAAGTATCTACCGCGGAACACAGACTTATGGGAACTGAAATACATAACGGGTGTGAAGTAACAGGCAGCCAATTTTGAGTGTGGAAGAATATAGGATACACTTAAAACACGTGTCAAAAATGCGCCATTCTAAGCCTCACCTTCGTCTGACAATTTTACTACTCTCGGTTTATGCACTGACGCTCATTCAATATTGGTGTATTTGAAGGTAAGAGTGTTTCATTTTCGGAGGTCACTCACACATTCAAAATCCTGTCTTAAAATGTAGTGCATTGGGGTAAAGCCTATCTCAATTCTATTTATTAATCTGTTCTGTGGTATCTACGTAGGTATGTTAGATACTTACAGAGTAGGTAGTAGGTACACACATTCAATAGTAGCTATGATATTTTTGAATTTAAGCAATTTATTTTTAGTCAGAATATAGATACTTAATTTCATTCGCATTTTCTCCTGGGTGTCTCCAAGGATATAACTACTTACTATAAAATAAAATTTCAGAAAGTAAATTTAAAAAAAATTATGTGTTTAATTAATTTGGCAAAAATAATACTCATATGCCTAAATAGTTATATGTTTGAATGGTTATAATGTCAGGTACAACAAGCAAAAATCATAATAATACCTCACCACCCCAATTTCGCTCCCTGTACGCGCGTCGTATTCACGAATCGGCCGCAGCCAAAAACACGATAAAAAATTGATGCTTTTCTTTCCGTGCACCAGCCACAGGTACCTACTCATTTACCTATTTTACGTACCTTGTTTCGATGTGGGCGGGAGTTGAGTCTGTGTGCGTGGCTTTCGTACGCATTTATGTATAACTTGGTGATTCTCAAAATTCTGTTTAATTAAACGATTTTTCTTTTTATTCCTTTATTCCTTTGTAATGGTTCTTGGCTCGTAGGGAATCGGAAGCCGTGTTGCCCATCTTTGTCTTCTCCACGACTTTTCCAAACAGAGTTGGCGAGTGGAATTGAATACACCACGGAGATTCCTTATAATCTCCATCTTAGTCCAATGCTACCTTTCCTCATGCGATGTGACTATGTTATTGTGTTTTTATTTTAGGTGGGTAGGTGTAGGTACCTATATAAAAGATATATTAGGTACTGTCTTCATTTATATGGTATCACTTATCACTTCATTACGGATGCTGTTTAACAAAGATATACTTTTTAGTAACTTTTAATGAAAGGTTTCATCATACTATGGAATAACCTACTTACATATATTGCTAAATTGGAGCCAGATAATACAAAATAAATGCTGTGAAATGACCATGCTGAAGATGATATCTCTTAAAACAAAGAGATAAGGCGGTCACCAAGCTATGCTATTGCTATTGTACCTATGTGTTTTGTGACAGTTATAAAAAATTCACCGTACTGTTTCTATTTGCCAACGACAGATTAATATGCATTTATTAATTAAGTATTATTACAGTTGTCACCTAGTTGTCAGGTGGCAAATTTGGTACATACATATGTACTTATTAACCGAATACTTACGTCTTCTCTGTCTAGCCATTATTTTAATCAGGAATGTGGGACAGAGAGAAAGAGGTTCGTGCTATTGTTTCTCTTCATAATATTATGTAATAAATTATTTATCAGAAAATGTGTCTAATGAGGATACCTAATCTGATACTAATTTAAAGAGGATTTATTCGCATGTCTGAGGGTTGTAAACGGAGAGGATGGGCACTATGACTATAATGTTTCTACTAGTGGTTACTTGCTACTGAATAATTGATAGCTTTCCATATAATATTACAATAGACTTAATATTATATAATATTATAATAGAAGATTATGTAATTTTGATTAAAAAACATTCTATTCGAAATCCAGTAAACGGACAATTAAATGATAAGCCTTATTTCCGTATTAAACTTTAAGAACAAATGCATTAGTGCAATATCTCAGGACTATAATATTATTACACACGTATGTATGGGTATTAAACACACACCACAGAGAACTCCTCGCGGGATCACTGCTTTAACTTTCGTATAGATATTTTTTTTTATCTTTCTTTACCAAAGTTGATTGCAACGCCATACCCAGATTCAAACACATGCACAATAGAACCCACACAGCGAAATAACTATGTATCTACCACCTAATTGGAAAGAAAAATATATTTTCCTAATTATTTATACTTAGGTACATAACTTGGAAGACCATTAGACCTATACCTATTAGTAAAAATCTTTGAAAAACAAACCTTGAACATAAATGATGAAACTACTCGTCCGGTATGCGAAGTACCTACTATTTGTGTTTGATTCGCAGTTCGTCCAAGTCTAAGGTTTTTCCTAATAGGTTCTAGAGAGTTTTCCCATCTGTGTACCCATTCCATTGAAAATGTTTTGCACCCTGGCAATTTTGCACGATCTTTTGTTGAGGAAAATATTTAAGAAAATTCCTTAAGAAGTTCAGAAATGTTGTTTCTTTTAATCTTTAATATAATCCCACGCTATTCACAAATAATTAATAATACATTATAATAAATAATATAATAATAATAAATTATAATAAGTATTGTACCTATGGCAAATTTGGATCTCATCATAACCGAACGATAACGTGTCGGCTTACAATATCGTGGGTCCTGAGTTCGAATCCCGAGTTTGACAAATTCACATGTCGTTTTTGGAGCAGTGTTGTCAATTTTCATTCACATAAATATGCCGGATAGGGTAAGAATTCGCCTGATTTTTACAAAATAAAAAAATTGCTAGAAACTAAATTTTCAAAAAAATAACTTATAGTAATTATTAACATAGTTTTCACGAGAATAAATATAGAAGAAGAATGTATTGGTTCAAAACCAATAAAAAATTGGTCATCATGAAAATATTGTACTTAGGTACTTTACATTTATTTTATTGGTCATATTAGGTATATTATATTATACAGAAGGCAATATCTTAATTTTCAAGTAAATCTAGTATAATATTTTAGCGATTTACGCTGTTTTCGATGACGTAAAACGTCATATTTAACGCCATATGTCAGATGCAAATTTGCAAGCAAGCTAGATGCTAGATGCCTATCCAAAAATGCTAGATTTGGCAAAAAAAACTGTAAGTAGTTGACAACGCTAGTTGGAGGTAGAGTTGGGTATTTCTCGAGAAAATCTCAATCTCGAGATTCGGGATTTCCAGAAAAGAATTCTCGAGAATTTTCGAGATATCGGGAGATTTAAAAAAAAACCTGTAAAAATCCGAAAATCAATGTAAAAACAAATTGAAAAAAAATATGATTTTTTTTATTTATGTAAGAAGTCAAACAAAATAGAAGTATGGAAACAAAAGTAATCAATCCATTTGAGTGTCGACAGTTAGTGATATCCTAGAGTTTAGTTTCTCGTAACTGACTCGTTTTCGTTTCGTCTGATTTTCGTTTAATTTAGTTTTAAAGCCGCTCCCTTGCTATGGTAAGTAGTAGGTATATAATATGTTATTTACTTTCATAGCTATATAATATTATCATTAATACTTAGATACTTATTTGCCTTTGTTCACAAGATGAAATAAAATTTTCATTAAAATTACGCACTAAATTATTATCATCAAATTTGTCAGAGGAATAACAAGGTACCTACTTACCTATCCAAAATAATGCATAATCTCTTGATATGTGCTGTAGGTACCTACATAAATATTTATCTTGTCTGAGTAAATAATTAGGTAGGTAGGTACATATATACATAATATAATTCAACTGAATTCGGTAATATATAGGTACCTGCATAATAATTTTAATAAGTGCTTTATTTACGCACAAATCCACACACACATGCACATTCGAGTCAATTATATGACTTTTTTCATGTGGTTGACGCGTTACGAAAAAAAATTGAAGAATATTAGATATATATGTATATAAAATCTTTCATGGTGTTTATATCGGTGATGTTTTCTTCGCCTTTACTGTATCCATGGTGCCACTGTAGAATGACTCGAATGAACCATTCAACTGCTCGAGGTTTTTACTCATTAGGACAGGTAGGTACCTTCTATTGGTAAATGTCATTCATAACACAATAATGATGTTCAACATTATCTTGTAAAGCACTTTCAAGGCGTAGATAAGTAAAGAAAGCAGACAGTCATAATTTCACACAATTTTCTTATAAATTTGTTTCTCATGGTTCCAGAGGTTTCATACATTCAGCATACGAACAGAACTCTCAATTTCGTACCTGGGTTATGGAGAGTTGTGGGGGAGAGATTCTCCTACAGGCTCAATCAAACCAATAATATATGATGCCAAAATTAAGTAGGATTATGCTCATTGTATGTAGGTACACAAGTCTTATAAAGTTCATCCTAATACACTTCCAGCACAACTTTGAACGACGTTTCTCGTTCGATAAGTAGGTATCCATCACGACCTAATGATTTTCCTGAAAAGCGTTCAGCTGTACTGAGTCAAAATAATAAGCCAACTCACTCACATCACGATGACCAGCGTTTTGTTATTCCGCGGTTATGGCGTTGCGTATGTGTGTGTGATCGAAAATGTGCATCGGTGTCTGTGAGCGCTGGATGCGTCCGTGTGGGTGTCATTATGTAAAAGTGTTACGTAGGTGTGTGCTTTTTGTAAACGCACGAATCGGTCCGCCATTGCTATGCTAATGCAACAGAGATTGGGCAGGTCGTTGCCCTGCCGGCCCGGGCATTTCAAAGTCATCTGCAGGGCTGCACCGACGCTGTTTCGCCCTCTGAGCCCGTGAAAATAGAAAACTGCAAATAGACAGGTCCAACTAAATCTGTCGAGCATCTTCATCCCCTCTCTCGAATGATTCTTGATTGTACCAACTTATTAATGCAAATTAATAGTTTAAATGATTAAAATTCATTCGAAGCAGACGAGTGATGATTATGTATTCTGAATAAATTGTACCTACTCGTATGATATGTAGGTATAGATATGTACCTATTAGCAAATAAAACTTATGTGTGACTATGGCAAGTGTACGATGTAGGTATGATTGTTTTACACAGCGACTGGTTTATTAATCTATTCTGCGGTTTTGCATTTAATTAAAAAATACCAGAGTACCTTAATCTCGATTTGAACTTAAACTATTCTAAAATCGTTGTCGTTCAATGAATAAATATTTCTCAGAGCCTAAACATTTTAAATCACATGTCGGTTTTGAAAACCGTCTATAAATAAGTTTTTTTTTTCAAAAGTGTGTTGAGTTATGATAAACATAGATTACCTAAGTATAAAAATCATTATCTATTTTTATTAGGAGCTGAACAGATGCAAACAAATGTAATTAAAACTTTAATAATATAGGTAGGTACCTATTTATTTAGGTATATTCACAGGTCATGACTTTATTTATGGCATTGAAGATAATCGCGATATTTTGATAAGATGCTCTTTTGATGCACAAGTGCATCCAAATTTTATCTTAATACGGTTCTGTAATGTGCAACCTTGAGCTATGCGGCAATGCAGGCCTAGGATGTTGCAGCGCCGCGGCGGGGCAAAGCAGGGGCGGCGGGGGAGAGACGCATAGCCGCGAAGCATCGACCTTCCTTACCAAAAACTGGATGCACCAACTCCACGAAGGCGATGGCTGATGCACCGCAACCAGAAATGCACCGACACCAACGGATGCAATTATACCTACCATTACCATTCAGAATTATATTAAATTTTATTGTATCATTGGAAATCTTGTATCGTTAGGTATTGTATACAAGCACTTAAATTGCAATTAAAAATAATATACATATCTACTGGAGAAAATGCTTTGGTATCTATTTCGAATTATTACATTTTGATTTACATTACTTTCAGGAAAATCATCGATAGATGGGCACTGTTAAGGCTGTTGATTATTGATAATTTCCTAATTACGTTAATGTTAAAAGGAACTAAGAAAACTAGAACCAATGTTTTTAAAACTCAGTGTTTTTTTTTATAGATAAAAAGTGCATTTGAATTAACACCTGTCGGGCGTCTTTAACGGGAGAGGTGTTTAATGAACAACCCAGTCAACACTTATGAAAGTCAATATTTTATTAGTTTTACCCAGTGGTGTCATTCATCCGGATCGGGAAACTGTAAATTGAAGTAGCGAACCGGTTGCTGCCATCGAATAGTACCTGTTTATCTATTGGCGTATGTGATCTATAAATCTATGTCTTTATTACAAACTCCTGAATAAATAATGTTTCGTAGTAAAAAAGCGATTTTTTATTTTTTTCATCATAAGAAACCAAATAATATACTTATAGGTACCTCCTTAGTATTAGGTATACGAATGGGGAGGAGGGAACAAGCTTCCAATATTAGTTTAATAAAGATCTGTTTATATTATATGCCCATGCAATCGGGTTATGTTGAGCTGTGTTAATACCTATGTAGTGTTTTCGGATTTCGTTTAAATTCAGAAGACATAATAGATAGATAGGTACCTAGTGGGTATAGTATCTATGCAAGATATCATTTCCCGCAATAACTATGCCTTTTGAATTAATGATTATGTACCTTAGTGTCAGGAACACGACCTATCTAAAGGGAATTATGGTAATCAATTGATAATCGGTCAACTTCAATGGGAAATGTAGATACGTGTATTGAAAGAATTACGGGAAATGGACGGCATCTAGGTATTATGGTAGGTACATACCTACTTTGGACTCGTCTTTCTGGTGACGCCGACGTGTACCTACTCGAGATACCTTCCTAGATGAATTATTATTAACCACAGATATTAATTATCTAATGGTTTACAATCCCGGAATGTGGAACACCGGGATTTCGAGATTGGTGAAAAACATGTAACAAAATACGTAGAACATAAAAATTTATAGTTTCTCATTAAAACAATATAAAGTTGTACAAAATTGCGATTTAGGTACCTACTGATATAGCTCTACCATTAATTTACTCATTATTTATGAAAAATAACATCAACTTTTCATATACGTACCTTAGTAGGTATATACATTATGTACTTACAATGGTGTAAGTGGAAATGTATGATAGTGATGGTTTTCCATGAAGTATATCGAGCGGTACGTGTAAGTATACAAATCTTAAAGATAAGTAGGTATGTGTCTGACAAAATATTAAACTCTCAACTGCGTTTTGTCGCAAAGGCAAACATTTCGAAAGAGGTCCTCCAAATCAGTCAATATCTCAGGCCTACACATATCTAAAACCCCTACTGGTAATAGTGACAAACTAATGATAAAAAAAGAAACGAAGGGAACTAGGGAAGACCCACATCCAGCAATAGATCCACCACCCGACGATGATGGTGATGAATAAGAGGATTAATAAAAACATGTCCCCAAGTACCTACTTGCAAATGTGTCCACAAATATTGAACACGAACGCGAAGAGTACCTGTTGGACGAATGAGAACGATGAGAAAATGTAAAGAATAATAATACATTGTGCAACGTGCGCATACTTATAGGTACACTACAGCAGTGGCGAAGAGTGGAGGTAGGCTGTTAAGATCCATCATCTGCCACAACAGTGCATACTAAACTTTCTCATAGTACGTATTTGTTTTCATTGAAATAATACCACAATTTACAGATGGTATTGGTTAGTTTTTAAAATTCAATTGAACCCTGCGAAAACAAGTCCATAGGTAATATTCAAAAATTCCTCGTCTATCTATAAAATATCTAAAATTATGCAATTAAATCATAGATAACTTTGAATATTTTATAGATATAATAATATTTTTTATCTATTATAGTTTGGTTTAGGCAGGGTTTAATGAATTTAAAGAAATTAACAATATGTGTAATATGTAGGTACTTATTCTTAATCCAACGAAAACAAGTATGAATGAAAAAGTGTGTACAATGTTGTCCTATCGCCCAAAATACACCAAAACTATTATGGTTTGGTTTAAGCAGGGTTTAATTGATTTTTAAAAACTAACCAACACCATCTGTAAATTGTATAAGACTTAGTTCAATAAAAAAAATAGTCAGGGTAGTTTATGGCCTGACCGCCATAAAACTCAAGTAAAAAAAACCGCGTAGATTGTTTCCAAAGGTTGAAAACACGTTACATTAACGTGACAAGCTAAAATACTTACATATCATTAACTATTGAAAACATCATATTCTTTAACACGTGTTTAAGTTTATCCCATATTTTTCCACACTCGAGATATTTAGCCTGTTATACCACATCCAGTAGGGTAAGCATTATTTTTTTGTTCCCTGGTTTCTTATTTTACCATGGTTCGGTGTTACTAATTTTATACTTTCATGTATTTATGATTCCTTTATATGTTTACAACAAATTCTTTCGCTCGTTATTGTACCTACCTAATAGGTACATATAATTTTAACACTTATATCTATCTATTATTTACATGTAGTTTATCACTTTATTATTAAAACATACGAATGAATTATTGTCAGTACCTACCTACTTATAAATGGCAATTATAACTATAAATAAATATATTTAACAATTCTATATGTGAACGTATTTTTCTACTTCTAAGTTAACGTGAATATTAAATAAGTGCTTAGTTCGGAATCTTTCACCACTACAAGATAGCTACATAAAAAACGTTGTCCATTTTATTAATTAAAATGTAGTTTCTTCCTTTGGTGTTTGCGGTACAGAAAATTGATAAATTTTCCACCCAAAAATACGTCACGAACAACGCGACACAGAAAATCTGTCGCTAAGCGGAGGTGCAACAAAGTGCATAAAAGGTAATACTTAAGTAGGTAGATGATAGATAGGTACTGACTTGTAATTTTGTTATTCTGAAGAAGACAGTCCTACGCGGTGTGAATAACCTCCGAACAATTTCGGCCAATCCTCTTCCTAAATACCTAATGCCTGGTTCGTAAAATAAAATGCATCTACTTCTACTAGAACGACTGCAGTTACTCACTTCAAAACCAAGACAAAGCGACGCATCTCAAAATGTTAACACCATTTATCTACTTATGCCGATTACACACTGTGGAAATTCCATAAATCATATTATTATGTTACGTTAGGTAGGTATACCTACCTACATACTAAATACAAATATATTAATAGATACGTTTATAAGATTGAAATACTAGCGTCATAAAGACATACCTACCTACATAATAGGGAATATGCAGTTTCTTTTGACATCTTTATGGTAAAGACATAATATGGCGCTGCATGTTGCAGCGTTCGCGTCGTATTGATGCGGACACTAGGTTGGTTTGGGTTCCAGTTGTTTTTATTTTTTAGAATTATTAATAACCATGTCCTTGCTTTTTGTACAAGGTGGTTGTTAGTAATTTTGGACAATCACAAACACCCAGGCTTTGAGAAAAACACATAAATATTGTGTCCTCACCGGGATCGAACCCAGAACTCTCGGGTGGAAGGCAAGCGCCTTACACACTGCACCAAGAGAGTCGCTGGTTATACCAGATTGCATCGTCTACAGCCGTAGGGCGTAGACTCTACGCTACGGCCTACGCAAAGACCGACATAGTATTCCCGAAAACGCATTTTAGCATTTAGTGAACATAAATTTTAAAAATAAAAAGAAAAAAATAAGTGGGTTTCCTACTGAGGCTCCAGGATGAGACTATAAGAAGGTATAATTCTTGACTGTGGGGAAATATGGGATAAACTTAAATAAATGTAAAAAATACCTATTGTATTTCAATAATATCACAATATCTACTTATGTATTAAAGTTGTCACGAAACGAACCGCACATTCAATATTAGTAGATAATGTTTGAGGACACTCGGTAGGCCTTGTATTTTTTACGTGTTATGGCCTGACAGTCATTAAGCAATAAACGAAAACTGGTTTCAAAGCCTTGGTCCATGGCGACCGCGATTCGAAATTCTATCTTACTGTGGTAAAATACCTGAAACCGTCTGAACTGATGAAATGGATAAGCTTGAAAAGTCGAAGAAGAACGTAGATTTTCCACGTTCACAACGTCGTACCTAGATGAACGTGGAAACCTTCATTCAGTAGGTATTGCATAGACAGTCAAACGGCATATGATGATTATAGCGGACTATTAATTAAATACCTACTTATCTAGTTACACCTCAGACCCAAGTTAAGTCTGCTTTTAAAAATAAGTGGTAAGTACCTACTAGGTAGGTGCTTAGTAAGTAGTAGGTACTTACCTACTATAAACATACCTTAGCAACTTACAAAATATATTTCACAAACATTTGAGATCCATTGTTGTGGAATATTCTAGAGGAGGATCGATAGAGAGGATACGACTTCTCCCTCACACAGAGAGGGATGCCATCTTGTATTCGCTGTGCCAGAGATCGTAAAAAAACAACTCCTTGCCGCCATTTTCCCACGAAGAATTTTACCATTCTGAACAATCCTACAATGACCACAATCCTTTGGTATGTACCCGTGTACTTAATATATACTATTGCTTTAATAATAAGGCTAGCTGCCTGGAATAACTCCCTATGGGAGCAAATGTGGCGTTGGTGCGAGATTTGTTATTATTTGCTAATAAAAAAAAACATTGAGAGACCTAGTGGAAATTTTGGTTTTAACATCATATAAAAGTGAAATAATATAGGTGCCCGTTAAATTTATTTTTAAATAAGTTAATAACGTTTAGCTTGTCCACTCCACGCCCAATTATGTATTCTTAGATGTAGCTGGGAAAAAATCTGATCAAAATTTATCAAAAGTCGAAACGGAGGGACGGAAGTTATCCTGCTGAACCAATAATATTCGTAGGTCACTTCTGCTGTTGAGACATTTTCCCTGATATTGCGAGGTATGATTATTAATCCTGGGGTCCTAAAGAATTTTATTCTACATTCGCCTGTTAATTACCTACGTGGTCGCAGCTATGACCTATTCTGGGTCGGAACCGTTTCATCGTGTCAAGCCTATCAGGCACCATTAGCGAAGGGTGCAAGACAAGTCAATGCGCTCCCCAAAGACATATACATTTTCATTGATGTGCTGTGTACTGTGTTACTGTATACAATTGTTTATGTTTTTTTTTTTTTATATATTTATTCTTTTCTCTTGTGAGGGGAGGGTACTAATGTTTGTTATAATCTATATCCCATGCTGTGAACGTCCTGAATATGGATTTGTTATTTACATGATGCTTTGTTTTCTTACATAAATAAATACCATCACATGTCTGCAGGTACTGCAGGTAGGTCCAATCACTTCGATGTAGTAGCATAATATGCCTTGCATACAACTAATATTTCCACAATAGTTAATGAGGTCATACAGACTGCTAGAATGTCTTCTAAAACTTTCTATTAATTACTTTGTAAAATGTTCCCCGATATTTTAAAGAACCACCACAATATATTATTATCATATTATGCACGCATAATTTAATTATCTATTTAATAACTATTTTTATTGCACAGTGCAAATAAAAGCAACGCTATTTTTAGTTGTTTTGTTCATTAGTTGTCGTGTCATCATTAGACTTCAAAATAATGTTTTTGAAATTGGAACTGTGTGTACATTTTAGGTTTGACATTTTCGAAAATATAAAATTATAATGTACGTATAAGAATGATACTTTAGCACATACCAACTTACGCCTGCATACATAAATGAAAAGCTTCGCATTATATTGAAAATGGTTGAAGGTAATGGCGGAAATTCTTCACCGCGAGAGAAAAAAAAATCATAAATTATACAGAAGTGTGCTGGTTAAAACAATATTACTGAAATGGATTGGTAGATGGGTATCTACATAGGTAGCTATATACTTACCTATTATTATCGAGTATGTGTCGATATATTCATTTTCTAATCCCAATCAAAATGCAATTGCTTAGATTTAGTTGGATGTCTCCACACCGTCGTGGCTGTATGCTCGGTCTAACGGTAGATGCAGGGAAACATTTCACATTTTAATAATTGTTATCAACTCCTGCCACCGTTTGCGTTATCTTTGGGTTAGATGCGGTCTCCTTATCTTCCCCCCCACTGAAAACGTCAATGCGAACGAAAATCGTAATCGAATTATCAATAAAAAGCACACAAAAAATACACGCCACTTATCAGTCAATCAACCGTTGCTCGGCAGCCATCTTTGATATTGGTAGGTAACTACGCTTAAATAATTTAAAAATGATGCATCAAAAATTGTTCCTGTACATAGGTAGGTAGGTATAACTATTAATGTGGCCAATGTTAAACATTTTAATTTACAAAAACATATAATTATTGTTTTTCGTATAAATCGATTTTTAATCCACTTTTATTAGCTTACGATACGATTACATAATGTATTTAAATATGTAACAGTGTAACTTACTTACAGATTTTTATTTTATTATATCTCTTTACATTAGTAGGTGGGTACTTTATTCCAACGTCATTATATGTAATTTTATTATGGATTGTGTATTTATAATATGTATTATGCAATTAGCAATGGTCACATCAACTCCACCCGTCATGAAAATGCAGCTGCAATGTGTGCACGGTCGCCTTCTATGCGCTATAAACGTGTCTGAATGAAAATATCATGACATGATTAGTATATAACATTGTTAGTGCCACACTTCCTTGTCGCGAGACAAAGCCGCACGAGACTGATGTAACATCAAAAAAAGAGTTTAGGTATACAATAAAAAGGAGAATCTTGACTTGCTTTAGCGTCATTTATAATAATTTATATGATCGAGTAAATGAATTTACTACAAAATAGCATCCACCATGATCCAACACAATGCTGTCAGATGATAGGGTAATGTGGAGAATGCTGATCCAGAATGCCACAGTACTAATTCCGGAGTGATCAGCGGGTTATGACGAAGAAGAGAGATCTAGGTACCTACTTTATTTTACCACGTTTTTATTAGCTCGTATTCTTGTTTGTCCAGTACAAATTTTTTCATGTTTGTCCAAGATTTGTATTGGACGATTGAAGATTTTTAACTAACTTCCCGACTAGCTAGACATATTTGAAACTTTTAGAATATATCAGAACACGGCAATAATGAAAATACTTTTAGCCATCTTTAAGCAGAATTGAATTCATTTTCAGTTAATTCTGTTTTGTATGGAAAGTTATTTCGGAAAAAATTCGTAAAAAGTAAAACACTATTATTGGTTGCTAAGGGGTCCTAGCAACTAAATAATTAATATTTACGTGCGTTACTACGAAAATCAATATGAAATGTCAAAATGACATTTCAGTATTCTATATTTATTCAGTATTTCTATCAAGTACAAAAAAAAGTATTTGTTAATACATAGAATTGTCAAGTTTATATGATTCAACAGAAAATTTAAAAACGTGGTACATGAAAAGTTCTTTTTATCTTGTAGTTATTTATTATTATCTATCTAAGATGCGTTTGTCATGGTTTAGTCTAGTTAGTTTTATACAACGGGTCGTGTAGGTTTATTTTGAACTATTTTATAATGTTTCACTGTTCTCGTTTACTTAAATAAAAAGAAAATAAAAAAAACCATTAGGTAGGTTCTTTATGGGAAAATGGCGCCACCCCAAATTTTAATGAAAACAAACAATAGGCCCTAATTTTTTTTAAACAAATAAAAATACAACTCGATACCTTCGTCGGATACCTCCCATTTTATTTTCATCCCGTGATTATCTTCAAACTATACCTACATACATGCTATTGATACCAAACCGGTTTTCCTTATAGGTATCCTTCCTAAGTTTCAAGCAATCGGGTTGCATAAACTTAATTAAATACCTAAATCTAACGAGACCACTAAGCTCGAAAACAGCAACCATTTGCAAAAGAGATAAACGTAACACTTTTTTTTAATGAGACCCTTCCCCAGTAGACAGTTCAATAAAATTATTTATAACACAGATTGCAGAAAACATTTCATATTGTGTACCTACCTATAACTGTGTGGTAAATGACTTTTTCCTACTCCTTCTCGACCGATAGTCATATTTTTTGATAATATCCTTAGATTTGAAATGACTATACGACGCTTTATAGGCCAAGCGTGTCCAACCATTTTTGAAAATCATAGTTTTTCGAACAGAAAAAACTGTCTACGAGATTCTGGATGTAATTTGTAATGTTGGGCAGTAAATCTGATCGTATTGATGGAAATTTGAGAGGGGAAAAGCTCTAAACTTTTATTCTGGAATATTTTTTGAAAAAGCTCTTGACTAAGTTAAAAGCTTGGAAGTCCATTCTATCTTAGAGATTAGAGTTTTGCTAAACGAGGTGGTGTATAATAATATTATTACGAAACAGTCGATTTACTTGGTTTACATTATCCATTATCGAATACCTAGATAGGTACCTATAATAATGTAAAAATCTGAGATTTAATTTTTCAGCAGAAATAATATATAAACGTTGGTAGGTATGTATAAGTAAATCATTCAACAGTGGCACCATATAGGCAATTTGCGGATATATTAAAATTGTTTGCTGCAATGCCTGTTTCAATATACCTAAGCAAACTATACATACAACAGTAGGTCACTTTTGCCATAATGGCCATGGTACCACTGTATAATGATTTATCTACATATACCTACCAACAGTACCAATATAATAATATGTTTAAATTATCCCCATCATGTCATTTCGTCTGGGAGAGAATTTTATTTAAAATGTTAAAAGAAGAAAAATATCACCGCCATTATAAATTACGAGATAGTGCTATCTTGCACAGCAGTGCCCATGCTCAACTTCTCTCTTGACCTTTCGAAGACATTTCCTATCACCAAATCAGCCTTTGAAAAATAAATAAATTACAAAAAACTGAGCGATAAAAACAAAACCATGTCTAAAAATTGTTCGACAGAACATGTATCATTTTCAGATAAGTCATAATTTTTGGCTGAATTTCTGTCTGATATTCAATTCGAAGAGAGAACAAACGCATACAAGTTTTAAAAAACGTTAAATACGTAGATACCTATAAGCAATAGACCACATAGGTATATTTAAATATGTAGGTACTTTTTACTTATTATATATTTGAAAATTTCACTATAGCATTAAAATAGCCTACCTGTCTAATTTGG
Organism: Rhyacophila brunnea; assembly: GCF_057557595.1. Lineage (NCBI taxonomy): Eukaryota > Metazoa > Arthropoda > Insecta > Trichoptera > Rhyacophilidae > Rhyacophila > Rhyacophila brunnea. Next base: position 31,586,418 of record NW_028233350.1, read on the forward strand.
TAAAACAGTTGTATATTACCAAAAGAACTATGATACCATCAAGTGCAACAAAGGTATAACTACATACTTACACATAAATATTATATCGGATGCATTTCTGCAATGGGAATTGAGAGTAATGCTAGAAACACATTACCATCACTTCACGCGAGCACACGTGAGCTCACGATAAGCTCGCGTCACGGGAAAAAAACGTGCAATGTCGTTTTACTTGGTAGGTATTTAAAATCTTATCAGATAGATTCTCCTATAAATGAAATTTTGAGCCGTAAACGAATAGTGTCAGAGAAGAAAATCGGCCATAATGTATCATCAGAACCACACTATGGTCAACTCACGCATATCACGCCACACCACCAACCCAACGCGTGATAGAAAGTTTTTTGTTATTTTCTACAAGTTTACACATCTTTGAGTCACGTGATTTCACCTTTTTTTAAATTTTCAGATTTGGAAGGAGGCTATAATTGACAGGTAGGCACATTATGTTAAATGACATTTAACTACGTAACCTCAGAAAATGCCTCAATATAAAAAAAACATAAAATACGCATATGGAAAGTCTCATCGATACTTTTTGTACCCAATGTGGTCACCAGCGATCGGTAGAAGATAGCATTTCAAGAACATTGGATATCTGGTTTATTCAAACTTCTACCGGCATTGAGTTGGATTAGTTTATGTTTATGTAATAGTTTTTCAATAATTTGCTTTCACCTACCTGATCGCTCCATCTCATTAGCGTATGTTCTTTGTTTCTTTTGCCTGTCACACTGCCCATAACTCAAGTCTTTCAGGGTTAAACACTGCACAATAGGTCACAGGCAGATGATACTAGTTTTTGCGTGATCGTGCAAAACACAATCCTACTACTTACATAAATAGGTAAGCAGGTAAGGTATGTTCATATTACAAAATGTTATTTTATATGCAGTTTTGAGTTTATAATTATTAGATATATATTATATGGCAAGTTAATAGATATTTTGTTTTAGTTTTAAGATTATATTATACTTATACTTAAATTACACCCACGGTGGCCGCGTGGCTTAAGCGTTGGACTATCGCGCCGTGGGTCCCAGGTTCGAATCCTGGGTCTGGCAAGTACACATATTGTTTTTCAATTTGTGTCTGTTAGGGTATGGACCTAATAGGTTGAGCAAGTGGCTGACATCCATTTCTCGTAAAAAACAAAAATCCGTTAATACAAATCTCTACTCTGTGGAGGCCCATATGATCCTATTAGGATCGGACATGGTCGAAAAAAAAATACTTAAATTTATTATGTGCATGTTTCAATTTCTTATCTAACATGGGTTTCTCAATCGGATATGCTTTACACTTACTGACATAACTTATGTAAGTTACTATCAGCTTATCATATAAACGAAATGTACCTATGTTATTAGGTATATCCTATTTTGAGATAACGTAATTTTTATCAATTCTTTGCATTCTTCGGAAATCGTAAGATTCTGAAGTTAATATGTACATACCTAAGATGCATCACAATGTTTTAACCAAGAATATATCCAGTTATTTATATCACTTAATCTACACACATTAGGTATTTCAGTTTCCAATAATTATGTGTTCTTTGTTCAATTTAATTGATGTTGTGTATGTACCTACTAGATAGGTGCATACCGTAGACCAGGGTTGGCGAAACTTTTTACATACTAGTGCCAACATTTCCCAAAAAATATGTTTCGACTGTCTAACGTGCCAAAGAGTCGGCTCGTTTTTATAGGAAAATATTTTCGCCGCGGGCCCCAGATTGGTCAATTTTTCGCAGTCGGCTCGTTTTTTAGGTATATAATATTTTCGCCGCGGGCCGCAGGTTGGTCAATTTTCTCAAATTTCGTCATTATTTTTTTAAATGTAGGTAAGTATAATATTCATTTGTATACCTTTTTTGAAAATTTTTATTGGTTTTCGTTCGCGTGCCATAGGTTTGTCACGCCTGCCGTAGAGAATGTAGATATAAATTTAATGTTAGAGAAAATACTACAGTAGGTATACAAAACACATCTTTGATACAACACTTTAAAAATCCAATGATTTTTCCAGTGCGAAGGTACATATGGACGCAAACTACTGGTTCCAAGCCATGCACACCAACAACCAGCTCGTGCGATGCTATCTTGAAGAAGTTCATGCAACCATTCCATGCCTTGGTGCAGCGCAATAATTGCATTCGCCCTGTAGGTAGGTACCTACTGCCCGTATTCATTCGCCTATATTTAACCCGACGCAATCGTATTCGTTCGCATTGTCGAATATAAATGACCTTTAAATTATTTTATGGTGGCAGATGCCTCGCAAGCCTGCCTGCCAAGCAGTTATGTTTATATATTTCGTATGTCCAATTCACTAGAAATATTGAGGGAATTAATTGGTGTAATAAAAAATGTCAACAGATAGGTACCTACCTACTTATGTAGTCGTTAGGCATTTATATTAATAGCTATTTCATTTAAACAAAATTCTCACATCTTCCATTTAATGCACTCGTCGTATTACACTGTACAGAGATGTATCTAGGAAACTAGCTGATTGTTGCCTTTAGACCTTTTGCTGCCCTCACTATCGATTGCGTTCGGATAGAATATTAATTTTAAACTAAATTATATAAGATGTCATTTAAGTCAATTATATTGTATAGTATTTAGAATACAAAAAGGGTAATAGGTACCCATGGTTGGGTTATATAAAAAAAATACTTTATTGTATGATTTATGTGAGATTTTATATTGCAAAATCAGTCATGCATACAAGGCCTGAACAAAAACGATGCATAAGTGCGAGTGAGAAAGAATTCGGTACCCTTATAATATCTGCGACACGCGCTAGAGTAAGATAAAAGGTTTGCAGATCTGGGAGATGGTTTGCTATGATGTAGCCGGCAAATCTTAGCTTATTGCATAACTAAGCGTCGATAACCGTGTTGGTAAAATTGCTATTTTTTGTGTTAAACACAAAGTCAGTGGTAAATATTGTTAGTTAATTAAGTAGAAAAGATGGTTCTGTGTGTTGTATTAAAATATGGTAGCCGTACTGATAAGCAAGAAGATGGTATAACGTTTCATAGGTAAGTTGATACATGTTCGTGATAATTTATTTGTATATTATTATATATTTTAATATCAGTGACCTAGTGTTTCTTTAAAATAACTTAAATTGTGGATATCTTTACCTAATGGTTGCATTTTGACCGCTTAAAAATACTATATAACGTAAAAAAATAGAAAATTATATTTTAATTCTGAGCGTCTAGTGCGAACACTTTGGGCGAGCACTAGCGAAATGGTCTATGGTCTCGAACATTTGTAGGCGAATTCGCTCGCCCACAAACCAAACGCACGGCACGCGGCTTCATTTAGCAATGCAACGGGTGGCGTCTAGATGTATCTATAGTCTATGCATGCTTGCATACCAGTGACGTGCGGTGACTTTGCTTGTAGGGATGATGTTGAAAAAAAAAATATTCATAAATGTACCTCTCTACTATTTTCTACATAATCACTGTCTAGGTATTTGTGGATTTATAACTACATAATTGAATCTTGGCAGGCGGTCGATGAAATAATACCCAATAATACAGCAATGACGAAGGGTGATTATTTAAAGTCTATTTTATTAAAAGTAAATGTTATATTACAATAATTACTTCAAAACGGTAACATACAGAGGCATCGATACGTTTTATAGCCACCTACAGATGCGCTGTGTCAACTATTTACTACCTACCAATATTCGTAAATTTAAGCTTTAAAGGATGTAATAATCAATACGTAAGTGTCGTTGATGTATTATGTTTTTGTACAGAACATCGTGAAATTGCACTATCGTTGAAGGTTTTTCAAATCTTTTCAAAAAAAATCTATGTCGTTAATTGGTTAAAACATATTTTACCATGTTTTTATAACTCGTATTCTTGTTTGTCCTGTAAAGATTTTTTCTTGTTTGTCCAAGATTTTTAACTAACTTCCCGACTAGCTAGGCATTTGAAACTTTTAGAATATATCAGAACACGACAGGAATGCATTTTTTTAATACTTTTGGCCATCTTTAAGCAGAATTGAATTCATTTTCAGTTAATTCTGTTTTGTATGTTTCGGAAAAAAATCGTTAAAAGTAATATTTACTACTCACTATTACTGGTTGCTAAGTGGGTCCTAGCAACTAAATTGTTAATATATACGTGCATTACTATGGAAATCAATATGAAATGTCAAAATGACATTTCAGTATTCTATATTTATTAATACATAGAATTGTCAAGTTTATATGATTCAACAGAAAATTTAAAAACGTGGTAGGTATATAAAAAGTTCTTTTTATCTTGTAATTATTTGAAAAATAAATCTTGTTATAGTATTATCTCTTATAGTTTTGTGTTCAATAGGTATTCATATATTTTGTAAAACATATTAATACCTACTGAATTAACAATTCATCATTAACTTCATACCTAATATTATTATTATTTATTATAATTAACGAAGAAACGAGTGATGATATAACTATTCTTATCTATCAAAACTACTAAACCAATAAACTCCGATAATGACGCGGCATTTATAGAATAATTAGGTACCTAGGCATTAAATGTTTTAATATTTTTACCTATGTGTAAGTAAAAATATAATTTAGATATAAAACGCCAAATTGCAAAATCACTCATTACCTAATCATTATTACATAACAGTTGGTAGGTAATATACCGATACTGGAATCGACCAAAATTGCCACTTTAAAATGCATTTAGAATGTTATCTTCATTTCAAATTACAATGTTTAATTAGTATTTATCTGCGGCAAAGATATTGCTAATTGCATTTTGAGAGGAGGTTTAATAATTTCAATCATTTGAGAGATTGTAATCAAATAAAATTTCGAATTATTTCTCCCTATCACATGCGTTATATTAACTAGGTAGGTACCTACTTGCTATGGAAATAAACTATAGATTTTTTCCCTCCACTTAGGTAGGTAACTGCATAGTTTTTTGTTTAAATTCATTGAGCGAGTTTCATCACCACCAGCGCTACTACCATAATATATGGGCATTCTTTGGCTACTACACTCCCTTCGATCATGGATACTAATTCATTCAACTACTAAGTGTATTTCTTCAGAACCCCAGTCGGCAGTCCCCATCTGGTCTATTGAAAATGAGAGTTTTGGATAGTTGCGTTTTTTCTATCATTGATTTGAAACATGGCATCTCAATATTGTTATCCCAATTCTTACTACTGATGCGATAAGATAACCTCTACCCATAGCTGTGCCTTTCTCGAAATGTAAAATGCTGATATGGTTCAAAATACTTTTGGGTCTGTGGAAGCTGTCTATCGACTCCGTATACTTTTTTTGACGAGATTGTGAATTTCGATGCATAGTCGATATGAGTCTGATAAGATAATGAAATTAGTTGCACAAACCAAAACTGTTCATTTCGGCATGGCCAGATTTACGCGTAAGTAAAAGGAAAATGTAGAAATACATATTATTATGCTTGTGATCGATTGGCAAGAAAGTCACACGATAATAATCTACCTAGTGACTTTTTTTCGCGTGGAGCACCCCGAATATGCTGACTTTTAAATCCGCAGACTAGGTTCGTTGGATTTCAAACAGTTGCCAGAATTCATCCGTTAACCACTACGTATGTTCAATATGACACTAATACGCAATCATACGGACAGAAAAAAACCTGTAATTGTCCAAAAAAAATTTTATCGATTAATTTGTTAATTTACATAAGTATTAGAAAATGCGAGATTTAGCAATTATTTTTTTATTTGAATTTATGAAATTCTTAAAAGAAAACGTAAAACTTGTGTTGTTTTCACTGTTATATTATTTTATGCAAATCTATATGTACTTAAATAACACAAAATTTCAAGATTATTGGAAGACATTACGATAATCACAACTTTTGACAGCTCGAGCTTTTTAGCTTTTTGCTCGTTGTCCGTTGTTCAGTATCATAGAATAGACAAATCAGACGATTTATTGTCCTCAGACTTTTGGCTTGCCAATGGAGCGCCTGCATTAGAGCCACTGTGAGGTCAAAAAACATACGTAATAAAAAGTGGATAATTGATAAATAAATATGATTTTTGCTTCATTACATTTTACAACGTTTTTATTAGCTCGTATTCTTGTTTGTCCGGTAGTTGTTTGTCCAGTACAAATTTTGCAATCGATTTTGAACTAACTTCCCGACTAGATAGACATTTGTGAAACTTTTAGAATACATCAGAACACGATGCCAACGCATTCTTTAATTACTTTTAGCCATCTTTAAGCAGAATTGAATTCATTTTCAGTGAATTCTGTTTTGTATGGAAAGTTATTTCAGAAAAATCCGTAAAAAGTATAATAAAAGACTATTATTGGTTGCTAAGGGGTGGTCCTAGTAACTAAATTATTAATATATACGTGCGTTACTAAGGAAATCAAAATAAAATGTAAAAATGACATTTCAGTATTCTATATTTCTTTGTTTGTTTTTTTTATTTACATCAAGTACAGGTTTGAGCATATCGAGCATAATAATTCAACAGAAAATTTAAAAACGTTGTAAGTATATAAAAAGTTTTTTTGATCTTGTAATTATGTCTCCATGATTTTTTCATCCAAAATTAGTAGGAGAATTTAATCAATTTAACTACTGCCGTTGGTGTTTTTAATTTATGACAATCATTCATTTTATTTTCCTCACTATTGGCCTCCGCAAATTTGGGGGGCCTGGGCCTAGCTCCTTTAGTCATATGGAAAATCATGCCTGCATTTCCCCAAAAAATACTTTCTAACGTGTTTTGTGATTTTTCTGTTAAATTATTTTAACTATCAACAATGTACTTAATAAAACGCTTCGTAGACGAGTTAGTGGGTACTTCGATGGTTATAAAATTCGGAAAAAAAATGTAGATAGTACATTATGTATGTAAAATTGGAGGGTGGCGACTCCACGTATGAGAGCTGTTGGAAGAAGTTAGAACTCATTCGAGTTTTCGCGATTTTATTTAGTGACAATGGTGGCCTAACTTTAGTGGGTTTGTATCAATGACATTGTTAATGGACAACGCACTCAATACAGTAGCTAGCAATTACATTCACGCACAGCGACATTCGCACATGTATAGGTAGACGTCACGCAATTTCCATTATGCGATATCACGCATCGGGAATTTATAGCAATATCACCTTTATTGTAATGGCGTTAGAATAGTGTTTCTAGTGTCAATGTTCATTTGAGCAAACCCGTTCGAACCGAACCGTTCGGCAGACCCGACTAAAAGCATCGGGAATTTATAGCAATATCACCTTTATTGTAATGGCGTTAGAACAGATTATGCCATTCGGCAGTCATTGGTTTGTATACATATTGTGTCCTATGTCCTATATTATTGTTATTGCTGAATTTCAGTGTACGTATTCATTAAAAATTCAAAAACCCACCTAATCTACGACAATGATACAGGTAAGCAAAGATTCATTCACACTACATTACAACTTACGAGGCGTTGTGATTCAATCGTACCTACTTATTCTTAAGCCGTAAAATAAAGCTAAAAAAGTCAGGCTAGGCCGAAATTACGTGCAACGCGCAAGTGATGTTTTGTTGGTTTACAAACAAAATGATGATGTGAACGCAGAACGCAGTGCTGGCGTTGCGTCTTGAGGAAGGGTTAGGTTCGTTGCACCTAGAGGAAGAGGCTAACGTGCAGAGAATAGCGTTAGGTCATCTGCAGCCAGACGCCAGCAACCATCCGTGAATTCATATTTTTGGCAGCACTAAAACGAAGCATAGAATGTTTATGCATACAAGAAACATACACTGATTACAAGGTCTAAACCAGTAGTTCAGTGTCAGAGCGGTGAAAGCAAAAATAAAGCAGAATAGAAAATTGAAAAACTGTTATTAGGTGTTGTGTAACATACTATATTCTCCAAATAAACACACAAAATGCAAAGTATCTGATATGCGCATGTATTATAAGGCCAGCGTGTCGGCAGGAATATGTGAATATTGTTGCTTGTTCATGTGCAATACGATACTATAAATAGATTATATTTTAATTAAAGAATTGTATTTTAAGTTGTTTCTGAATTTTGTGACAAGTAGCTATAATAATAGTTCAAGTGCAATACGAGTAAGTATATAAATTTTAATTCATATTCGATACATTCGATTCTTTATGGATTAAACATCAAGAAATCTTCTTTCTTTTCTTTACTCATTTCATAAAATCTTTAATCAAAGTTCTTACTGCATCTTTCTCTCTGTTCGTTTAAAGAAGGTAGATTTCTAGGTAATTTTTTTTAATGGGGCAATGTGCCAAATGAGTTTGGAAATATCTGTTCTAAGCCATTGAGATTTTAAACATAGCACTTATTGTAACAAATACAATTAACTTATTGTAACAATTATAATACGTCGATACATTTTAATAATTAGTAACTATCATTTTATTAAATAGGTACCTAATACGTGATAGTAAACGTTGGTGTTCCCGACCAATGCTGCCCAATTTGTACGTGCGCGACTTGCTCATAGAGAAGGCGTTTGTCGGCGAGGGGAAGGATAGCCCTTTTGTGAGGGGGAGGACGGGAGGGAAAACCGCGGTGCCGCGTTTCTCTATAACCCGGTTTTCGTCTTTCACAGGAGATATTTTTGTTGGAGCCAATGGCCGGAATCAAGGAGAATAAAATGGTCGTTTCAATCACTCTGCAGTAATTAAATTTTATAAGTATTATTTATTAAATAATGCAAAAAATTTAATTAACTTGCAGTTTCTATTTTTTTTCGATTTGTTTGTAACGTTAATATTAATATTCAAACAATATAAATGATATGTATGAAAGACACTAGGACAAGGGATGTAAAATAATCGTTATAAACCCACTTGATTTATCCATGTCTATGACCTTATCTCATGATAATATCAACATAAATAAATCTACCTAATTATAATATTAACCTATATAAGCGATGGCGAACCTTTTTATGGTTACGTTAAAATATTCGTGAGAACGGTGGCGTGCCAATGGTTAATGTAATTGGGGGTAAATTATAAATTAGGAACGGCATTATATGTCTATTAGTAATTTTATCTATTACTTATTATAAATTTATGATTTTATTTCCGCTCTGCCGTCTTTATAAAGTGAATAATAAAATAATAGCAAAACCATTTAAATGCAATATTTTGTTCTTATGCAATACTATGACACATATTGGTGAAACCTCAATTAAATTCAATGTTTGTTCTTATACAAGCAGAAGATTTGACCGATTAAACACATATAATATTATGTGTAATATTATTCGTCAGAAAAATCTAGGAAAAGCAAGTAATTTACAAGTAGGGATTACAAGGTAGGTATAACTACCCAAAAATACCATGCTGGTGAGAAAATTGACGACAAGCAATTTACATCAGATACTTAGGTACGTGTCATACTTATTAGAAATTAAACAACTTATAAACGCCCCAATGAAAATCTATTTATCGCGACTGTCGTGCATTTACAATACGAATATATTGAAGTTAAACTCCCTCCACCAAACCCGCCCCGTACCACCCTCGGTCTTAATCGAGAGTATCACGGGACCCATCAATTGGTGATGTGAAGCATCTAAGAATTGGCCTGGGAGTGTCCTGGGAGAAGATGGCCAAGACTTAGATTGCTACGCTCAAAGTGAGCTCTGACTGAGTTTACTGAGTTTACTCTAATGCAAAGTGCCAGGGAGAGAAAAAGCACATGGAAATTACTAAAAAGAAAATGAACCTACTTGTTTATTAAATTAAAGAACGAAGCTAATCATACAGGCAGCAAAATTTATGTGAAGAGATCTTCACGCCCGTAGTAAGACGCCGCAAATTTTTTGAAAGCAAGATAATTGGCCTTAGTAGCAACCAGGTCGGACGGGCCGATGGGTCCAACAGCTGGTTGGACCGACCTGAGCATTTCCTCCCGTTCGGAGCACATACTCAGACACTCCCATAGGATGTGGTTGGCATCCTGTATTTCAGTGGCGAAGGGTGACTTTTTGAAAGAGGTAGGCTGTGGGAGTAACCATGCTTGTCAGATATATTTGCGGGAAATAAGAAGATAATCCAATATTACTACTGATGAATAGGTACGCTAAAACGAAGTAATTTCAAAAGCTTAATTGGTTTGCTATAATCACTTCATAAAAATAAGCAATTAGTTTTAATTACTTATGTATTTTCCTAAACATTTATAAACGTAACATACGCTCAAAATATATTACCTATCATCTATGAAAATGTCCGTTGTTATATATGTATTATGTTCCATAACAATTTATAATTTAACCCGTAAAACTAGACATTTTAAAATACTTCTATATTTAAAACACAGACTTAGGTAGGTACAATATCAGATATCTAAATTGTCTAATGAGTGAACTAATAAATAAATAAACACCACGAGATAAATTATTTTATATTTTTAACAACAATCAACACACATTTATGTGATTGAATCCCATATAAATTATTTTTTAAATTATCTTCTTATTAATTATTTTGAATAAATGCGCTCTCGCGACGGAAGCGCTAACGAAACAGCTTGTACATTTGTATGCGGGACGCCAGACATTTTGAAATAATGAGAAAAAAACTTCATATTGAAAAACCCGTCGATTCACGCGAAAATAATCCTATACAATATGCGAAGGGTAACGCGGTGTGTTCTATTTGTTTAACTTTCGAGAGATGCCATAGATGGTGGTTATTGAAATATGGGAAAAGATCGTAAAATTATGACAATTATACGACAGATGTCTTTGGGAATATTGAATATATTATTATTTGTGATTATATAAATACGTCAACATGAAAATAAAAATTATTTTTCTTAAGAAGGTAGGCTTTAAATAATCGCCTAGTACGGAGTCTTCGCCACTGCTGTATTTCCCCTCCGCATGGACATGTCGGACGGCTTACAAGTCCAAGCTCGAAGAGCTTGCCAGCGAATCCACCATGACCAGTCACAAATTGACTGGTGTAATGGTCTGGAGTCAGATATTTGGTTATCTCCATTCGCCACTGTATGTTTGGAAAAAACGTATATGTGTGCCGGCCCTTGGTCGATTCGTCCCACTTTCGCTGCCAGGTCGTAATGGCCGCGTTAAGCGACATGAGTCTAATTCTGCGCCTCAATAATGCTACTCCTTCGCCAGCTAGCCGAGGGGGAGGGACGCGGTGAAAATCACCAACGTCGGCCTCCTCGCCCTTGAGGAGCAATATTGAAGCGCCGCTGACCTGAATATGCAGGTCAAGTGGGAGAATGCCGGCCAGGACCGGGAGCGCGTCAGTTGAGGTAGTACGGTAGGCCTTGGTAATGGACAGAAGCGCGATGCGCTGTCCTCTTAAAAGAGAGATTCTAAGTTTGACACTTTTGGGAATGCGCGGGCACCAAGCACTGGCGGCATAAGCCGCGATTCCCATAAAAATGGCGCCGTAGGCGATCTTGAGCGCCCTTACTTTTAAGCCCCATCCTTCACCAGCCATGCGGCCGATCCTCTGGAAGGCCACCCCAGCCTTGTGGACTTGGGTTTCGGCATGGTGTAGGAAATTTAACATTGTGTCCATTTTGACGCCTAGATAGGTGACGATCTTCGACACTTTCACTCTCGTGTCACCGAATCGGACTGTGGGTAGTCTCGAACAGCTAAGTCGTCTCGGTCCTTTAAGGACAATGGCTTCTGTCTTGGAAGGTGCGAATGATAGTCTAGTTAATCTACCCCAAGCCTCAATTGATGCTAAAGCTTCGCCAACGGTGCTCTCAATCTTCGCCCTGCTGTCGGCCTCGACCAGCAGCAGCGCATCGTCTGCGTAGGCAATGACAGTACAGTCGGTTGGAAGCGGAATTCTAAGGAGATCGTCGAAGAGTACGTTCCAGAGAAGGGGCCCGAGGACTGAGCCCTGGGGACATCCCATGCTGGTGTTCCTCTTTATTGTGGTTGAACCAACTCGAAACTCGATCGATCTATTGGTGAAATAACTTTGAATTGACGCGAACAAATTTCCTGGTAGTCTCTTCAGCCGGAGCTTTCGAAGTATAAGAGGCCAAGACGCACTATCAAACGCACCTGCAATGTCCAGGAAAACTCCTAGGACGTATTTACGGCGGGAATTTTCAGCAATGGCAATCACGTTCCTTATGGCGTCGACTGTTGATTTGCCTCTTCTGAATCCAAATTGCTTATCGGAAAGCGGCGAGTGTGTCTCCAGGTGGGCTTCAATCCTGTGGCACAGTAGCTTCTCCAGCACTTTGCCCAGAGCGGGCAGAAGTGTTAGAGGGCGGTAGGCTTTGGGGCTAGACGGTTCTCGGCTGCCAGTTTTGGGGATTACCTTAAGTAAGCCCCTCTTCCAGCAGTCGGGGAACGTGCCGCTTCTGATGCAGTCACTGAGGAGGGCTGTAATCTCTGGCGCGGCGATGGCCCATGTGCGTTTGACAAGTAAATTGTCAATGCAGTCCGGGCCCGGGGCCTTGCCAGCAATCAACGTGCGTATGATGTGGTTGATCTCCTGTTCGGAAGGCAACGATGAGTGATCCGTGTCGATGGGAAGAGAAGCCTCAAAGCGGGCCATCCTCATGGCGTCATCATTCCTGGATTCGTCATCCAGGGGGATGAGGGCCTCGAGTAGGACCGCAGCCGTTTCAGACTCGGTACTGGTGAATCCGCCACCCGGTTTCTCGATGCCGCACAAGAGGCTCGTCGGTCTGAGTCCCAGCCTCAGTGCACGGTATGGAGGACCCCAGGGGTCCAAACCTCCCTCAATGGTGACGAAGTTACGCCAGTAGTCTTTTTTGGCTTGAGTAATCGCTTTCTTGTATTCCATTCGGGTGGATTTGGCCATGGTTGCAAGGGGATCGATGGAGGCAGGTGGTTGCTTGCGCAGGCGTGCACGTTGATGGGCCTTGCGTGCCACCACGGCGACTGGCTTGGTGGCTTGGGCTTGCAGCGTCCGAGTGAAGCTTCGGCTGATCCGGTGATGTCTTCAGTCAGTCGTGAGGCGGCCGAGTGTAGGTCCGGAAATCGGGTTCTAGATGTCCTGTCAAGCTTTTTGGAAAGCACTTCTTCAAACTTTTCCCAATTCCCGTCGCGCGTTCTAAATCGCGTGGGCGGGGGTGGGGATACGTCAGAGACGCCATCGTGCGAGGAGTCAGAGGCCAGCTCAAAAGTGATCAACCGGTGATCACTCATGGAAGCGCTCTCATGGACTCTCCAGCCGCTGATTCGTCTCGCGACGGACTCAGTGGCCAGGGTGATGTCGATGTGGGTGCTTCCGGAGTTTGCGTGCGACACAAAAGTCGGCATGCTGTTGGGGTCGTTGAGGACGACCAGGTTGTGCTGGTGAACCAACTCCTCGATGACGTCCGCGTCGCACAGGGGGATATCCACGGGCGCCCAGAGGGGGGATTGCGAGTTTGCATCCGCACAGATGATGACATCCCTGCCACCAACTGCGCGTAAGATGCCGTCGAGCACTGATGCCACGTGTTCCTTTGTGCTCTTAAAGCTGAAGTAGGCGGAGATAACCACCACGCTGCCTCCTCCGGGAAAGCTTATATCTGCACACGCGACTAGCTCAGTTGACAGGTGCGAGAGCGACAGCACGCCAAGGCGAGGGTCAAGAGCGAAGACGCAGGCCTTTGGCTCTAAACATCTGGCGCTGACGACAAGGCCCGCGCACCCGAGTCCCTTTTCAGTGACCTTGGGGCCCTTTTCAGAGCCCCAGTGGTACGGTTCCTGCACCAGCGCCAGAGACAAGCCTGTGGCCCGCATAGTCTCAATTAGCTCCGCCGAGCCGGCGTTGCTCAGGTTGACGTTCAACTGAGCGAAGGCAATCATCGCGTGGCAGTGTAGTCCACCATCGCCCTCTCGCGCAGCTCAGCGTGTAGCCTTGCTGGGCAATCGAGACTGCCGGTGGAATGGTCAGACGGCTGCTTGTGTTTATGGCAGGCCACGCATTTGGGTGGGTTTCCTTTGTTGGGGCAGTCCTCGCGGTTGTGGCCGGAGATGGCGCAGTGGCTGCACGTCGGTGTTTTGTTTGAACATCCTTTGGCCATGTGTCCGAAGAGATGGCATATGTTGCATTTTACTACCCCAACGTAGTCCCTGAGAGGGAAGGATTCCCACCCCATGTAAAGTCTGTCTTCTGCCATTAGGGCAGACCAGATGGCCGCCGGGGCGAAGACCACAAAGTACACATAGGACCACAAATACGAATATGTATATGACCACCTAAAGACATTTACTGGTGACAAACTAATTAAACCAAATGTTTGTTCAAATTATTAAAATAACGACCGTCCGGCCGACTGAAGTGCAATATTGCAAGTATGATGAAGAATAGCCAATATTCTCTTATAAAAATGCAAATTTATTTTATTGATTTCATCTTATAATCTTTCGCGTGCCATAGGTTCGCCACCGCTCACCTAGATATTAATGTCGCATGCAGGTGGGTAGCTACCTAATTACTTAAATTAGGTATGTGCCTACTTATTGACTGTGGAAGCAGGTAAAGTAATCTGGACTGCGGCCTGTCGCAGCCACAAGTGGCTATCGTGTGATAGCAGCTTTGGCGTCTGATTTAGATATTCATCCCAGATTTATATTATCATCGGCGTAATAGTAAACGTAATAAATTTAAAACCCCTGTTTACCGAGTTGGTATCTCATTGCAAGTTCCTCGAGAGCAAAGGGACACGCCACTATTATATTATTTTGACTGTGCCACTTTTGCCGTCTCAACTGGTTATCATTTTTTCCGTCATTCTTCGAAACGTAATCGATAGCCACAGGGCCACCCCGTACAAATAAACTTCTCTGGAATTATTACTAAAGTCAAAATATGTTAGTTTGATTTCCTTTTGTCCGCAACTGACATCTAAATCTAAAAAATACAAAATTTGTTTGTTCAAATTACCTTCCTACCAATGCCAATATTATTATGATTTTTCACGATAGATCAATATAAATTTTGCATTTTTTTGATACGATTTTAATTCGATGTTCTTTTATTTGACTTATCTGTCAGAATTATATGTATTTTGTCATGTTATATGCCTAGATACAGATATTTTAATATTAAAGAATGTAATTATGTAAATGTTTAGTACCTATCGATCGATCGTGCGAAGCCGGGTACTTCAGCGAGCACCTAATAACATCTTAAAAAATAAAGCAGGTTATTGCATTCGCATTAGTTGGGCATTAACGAATCTTCCTCAGTTAGGAACAATATCATCTTTATTTTATTTACTTACTTCGCGGTGTAAAGTATATACCTACTTAGAATATCAGTCCTATGCGACATTTCTTTTACCACGGGAAAAAAACTCGACTACAAATCGCAGTCCTCAGTTCCCAATGAATACGACAAAATATTCATCAGAATCACCTCCGCCTTGCGCTACTAAGAATTTTCCAGGGTTTTTGCAAGGCGGTTTCATAGGCCCTGGCCGAATTCAAATTAGCAATACCCGATGCGGGTAGAAGAACAGTTTTCAATAAGGCATATTCTCTCAGTCGACACAATTTTCATTTGACTAGCATCAAGTAGAGTAGTTTGCGTGCCAAAGTCCTTAAGAAACCTCGATAGTAAATGCGAGGTATCCATAAAGGCATCTAGGAAAAAAAAATACTCACAATACTTTGAAATCGAAAACCATAGATAAGATATAACACGAGCGCCGCCGCCAGGCGCTTACGTTAAACTTTTCGGTCTCTAGAGCTATGACTAGGTACATATGTATAGTAACACGCAGTTTGTATAATATTATCGGACAACTAGGTAGCTATATTATTATCCTCACTAAAATGCCACTAGCGCCATGATACGGTAAAATAAAATACCTATGTACCTATTTAAAACACGTTGACCTCTTTATCAACTTATCGCATGTAATCAATGATAATGTAAAATAACGTGCACTAAGAATTTCTTGGTTAATAAATTGAAATTTTATTATTAATATTTTAATTTTCAAAAAAAAAAATGGTTGGTCGAGAATATATTTTTCTGGTGTGTTAAACAATATTATTAAATATCAAACGGAAAATGTCTGAATACGCCTCTGTACGTTTATAACGGTGAAACGTAACCTAAAGCGGGAAAAAATAAATAAAATAACATCCTCTACAAATATTACAAAAATAATAATATGAGTAAGTAACTATTTCGGTATAATCCCAATATTAATTTTTCTTCCATAGTGCATGTTATCAAAATGTGAAAAAAAAATATTGCCAATCTATATCTACGCAATAATATGTTATACCTACATTTTACTGAAAATTTTCATTTTAAGTAATTAATACGTAAGTAAGTATGTCTATTAAATTATTAAAAATTAGGTAAGTAACTAATTATACTTATAATAATTGTAAGTACATAAATATAAATTATGCGTTAATTAAAATTCTTATTTTATTAGTAAGTAGGTACCTAACAATATCGATATTTTATGGATTTTTTTTTGTGATTTTACCGAGGCTTTGACTCCGACTCGCTGTCATATCGCCTCTTCTCTTCTAGAAGGGGATCCGTCGATCAGGTCCTCACTCCTATTCTGTTAAAAAACTTTACAATTTTGCCTAGCTCTTCCGTCTTACCCACCCCGCCAGGACACCCTTCAATTCGTCGTCATTCTCATAGATATCCGCAATTCGCAGCTGTATTCTGTGAAGTTCATATTTAGGGCATTGTAGTGCTATATGTACAATGTCCTGCAGAGCTGCGATTCGCTTCTTCCCACGAGGACATCAAATCTTTTGCCCATTGTGTGCCCTGTTCTTAGCCTCAGTATTAACTTAAGCTCATTCCTCGTCAAAGGTGACTCTACAAACCAGGGCACCTCTCGTGGTGAATATTTTATGGATATTTGTACTATTAAAATAAGTAGCAGGTATAGTATTTACCCTTTATTTACCTAATAAATATATTTTGAAGCTACCATAACAATTTTTGAATAATTTGTAATATATTCTATCACGACATATTGTGTGGAAAATGAAAGATGGAAATTAACCGTATCTCGCGTCAAAAGCTTATCTATATCAATGACAATATATTCAAGGATCTGTAATATATATTAGCTACCTCTAACGTATTTTTGCATGTTAATCGTACTTTGTACAACGAGGACGAATTGCACATTGCTAAAGGGTAAAGGCATTCCTTATTACGTGCATAATTATATAAAATATTCAAAACATTGCACATTTAAAAGTGTGATTCACAAACTGGGAATAGATAATATTCTCACAAATACTTAAATAATATTGCATTTTAACAACGCATTTAGTCAGAGTGAACATAATGAAAATACAAATTTTCTCAAATCAATTAAATTAACTATTAGTGAGAGACTCACAGCAAATAATGATGGCTTCGCGAACTTTGTAATAAGCGATAAATGTTTCATCACTCACATTCCTATCTTATCACTAAGCAGCCACCGCTATTTGAAATTCGTTTTTAAACGAAAATTCGTAATGACAGCCACAGTAGATAAATGAAAAAATGCATCTATCGTAAGTTGTATTAATTAGATTATGATTAGGTACGTTATGGCCGTACGTTATGTTAAATATGCACGTTTGGATAGGAAGTTACCGATCACTATTATTTATAGAACCCATAGTTGGCTCGCACATCTAAGCTCGTCTCGACTGCAACACATCGAATAATATGTCGATGTGATTTTGTTGGCATTCATAAAATACATGTAACTAAACGTACCGTCCCACACTGCATGATTGCAACCTTTAAAAATACAGCCTTTGTTCCATGCAATAATTCCGAAATGTCGCACTTAGTAATTCATTTTGGCTTTCTGTGTGACGTCACTGTCCCGACATGGCCTTGCCTATGCGCACGGAAGAAAGTTGCATGTTGCCCCCAGTTTTATTTATGACTATATTATTATCTCAGTCCAAACGATTTTAAATGTGCTTCTGGGCTTAGTTTTCTACAACAATCGTCAGCCATCTGCGATCCTGGACATTGCATATTTAGAACATATTATTATGTAGTATTATAAAAACAATCAGGGACTATAATATTATAGTTACTATATATCTGAATAACTGTTGTCGTGTCGAAATCGATTCGTGTAGACATAACCACCTACCTACTTAATGTTGATTTAATCTGAGTGTTGATTTGTTTTTTTAAGTGCAAGGCAAAGTCTGAATAGTTTCGTGGTGATAGCGAGCCGAGATTGCGTCCCTAGTAAAAAATAATCAAGACCAATATTGTTATTTCAAGCAAAGCGCAGTCGCTGTTAAAAAGTCGCAGTTGCAGCCCGGATGCAGTTTGTATTGTGATGCCTATTGCAGCGGCGTGCGCATCAGCGGTCTCTCACAATATACAAAGTCAAAGTGAACCTTTCAACTTTATCTATGTAGTTTAGTTGACAATCACAAAACACATATTTAGAAGGGTTGGATTTATCACAAGGCTTAAGGCCCTCAAATTGTTGACAAATAAATAGAAGAAATCTTTGAAAAATATATTTAAAGCTTCTAGCCAATGAATTTAGGGGATCAAAAAACTAAATATAGATCGATAAGTTGTCCGGAATGGTAGTGGAATCCGACGTAGGTAATATTATTTACATTGCACTATTGCGCATAGGTATAAGTAAATATACCTATCAGAAGCAGACTTCTGTTTTTTTATTGGATAATGCCATAGGTTAGGTAAAACACATAGATTTCACCACGTAGGTAGATATCATTATTATTAAATTTATAAAGCACTAACTCGGTAAGTCATGTTTAAATGAAAATTAGTATTTATAGGTTTAGTATACCTATGTCGGCACCTACTACATACTACCACATACGGATCTACTTATTATTTTGAAAAAATAATACTTAATTCAGAATTTTAGAAAATTTTATTCCGCGCAAAAGTAAAACAAGTGGCGGTTTGCCATGCAGGTAGTAAATCATTTCATTTAAAAAGATGTGCGTGTTTCACAATTTAATTGTAAAAAACTCAATTGAAGCGTAAAACAATTAGGTATTGTGGTTTATGGCAATATTTTTGTAAAGGGGTCTTCAAAACTGTCAGTGCCACCTAAAACCATCACTGGCGAGAATGCTAGGTGACTACGAGATCATCATGATACTCAATTGAAATCGTCGTGATACTCAATTAAAGCACTATAACAGAATAATAAATATAAGCGTATGTAGTCATGTATGTACCTAATCGCTCATTTCAGACTTTGTATGTAAATATTTCGCACTGTCGTAGAGGCCTTTTTTGTCTTATTTTGAAATGTTTTGGCTTTAGGTATAGAATATGTTTTTTTTTCTCAAAATATTTGAATCGGAGGTTTATTGTGTTTCCTTATTATTTAAGACCCTCCACTTTTAAAATGTAAGTGACTGCACTGCTTGATACTATTTGACGGCCATCGGTGCAATGATCTCGCTATGCGTTTATTTGCTTCGCGTCCGCTGCTCCAAAATTTAGTACGGACTGCTCAATTTAAGAATTATTAGTAGGTACCGCATAGAACATAGATAGAATATAGAGGTAGACTTCGATTCATCGCTTACAATAATACGAATTATCATCATTAGGTACCCACACATCTTATTAACTATTAACAGCGTTATTGTGTGATACCCAATGACATTAGTGATACCTATATTCGCTCCTGTGTTGTTAGTCATCTCTCATCTCACATCTGGTTCGTGCGAACCGGGTGTCAACGCATGCATTATTTTTTTAACTTGACATTAAATAATTTTAATTTGTATGTATGGTGTGTTTTTTTTATTAATTATTGGGTATACATTATACAATCGAAATTACCTATGGTCCCCTCAAGGGTGGGGCTGACAGGGCTCTAGCCTGGGAGGCGCGGGCTTAGGGAGGGTCCAGCGTGATGTATCGAACAGTCAAGTGAGGTAAACACACTACAAATAATTTGCTCTAATAAAAAAAGTTGCCTGCGGCTCTAATTTACTTGCAGACTATTCAGATTTTAAATTGCGTGACTATACAATACAATTTGATGTGATATATAATTACATGATAATTCATGGGTAAATAATTTATAATTGTTTTTAGTTTAATAAAAATACCTATTTATTCAATATGGTTCCTATAGGGTAGCATGCTTGGCTACCACAATAGGGGGTCGCGATCAGTGGTTCATAATATGATGACGAATGCCAACACCTCAATAATTCATGTGAATTTATTTAAAAATACAATAAATCGCTAAAAATACATGAAATACTTACTCTTAATTTTACCTCGATAAAAGCTGAGTTTTTGCGGAATACCGTTTGGAGAATACTGCTGTAGAACACCACAATGCCCTTAACCCTAGCGATATGTAGGAAGCCCGCTTCAGGATGTGGGGGCATGAAACTACCTATCCCTTATTAGGATACTATCTCACATTCAAAATCGATTTCTTTAAACCAGAATAAGTACAATTTTTGGGGGCGGTCTGGATCTCCTGGCCACCTCTTTGTGTAAGCGGTTCTGTTATACATTATCAGTAACTAATAATAAAGGCAACATTATTGTTCTTTGTTTGACTTTTGAACCTATCCAACGAATATTTTATGACTACGGTTATCTACCCTCACATTGGTAAAAAATAGATTCAATATTATTATATACTAGCGGAATAAACAGCTGCACTTTACCTCTCCCAAACATTGGTATGTATTTATAATGCAGTTACAAATAATGGCTAGGCATGTAACTGATATATAAGAATTATTGACAAGCAGGCATTTAACACATTTAATATTCCAGGGCATTTTAATTTGAGAGTTGTAAATGTGTAGATATATTTTGCATACTTCATCGGTAGGTTATTCTCTCTTTATATATTTTCTTATTTACTTCACTTTTCATCGATATTTTGTATTGTTTTTTATGGAAACTTTTGTAATTAGGTACCTACCTAGGCGAATCATTTTTTTACTCTGAATATGCAATGAACAAAAGTTATACTCAAATGGTTTTTACGATGGTTTCATTTCGTATTTTATATCATAAGTATATTATATAAAACCTCATCATCATTTATGGTACTACACCCCTTGGCAGATCTTGGCCTCCATCCTGGACGATCCAGTGCCAACACTCTCCAGTTGCCTTTGACCGAGTGTTCATAAGCCTCCTGTCGACAGTCCAGCCATCTCAGTTTTGGCCATTCAGGACTTTTTAATTGCTCCAGATCTATATATAGAGAGAAAGAACATTCCAGGTGTATAGTTTCAGTTCAGATTCGTTATCTTTTTTCCGTAAGCCAAATCGTTCATGACTCAGTCCGAGGCAAGTTTTTGCAGGGTGAGGTTGTTAGCCCCAGGCCCAACCACTTAATATTGGAGGGCTATATCTCCCTCCCCCGTTAACCTTGACTATCCTATATATCGGTGTTGGTTACCACATCTTCAGTAGAGTTGGGTTTCGGGAATTTCCCGACGGGAATTCTCGAGAAATTTTCAATTTCAAATTCAATCCCGAATCCCGAGAATTGAAATTTATAACATTTCGGGAAATCCCGGATCTCGAGAATCTTTTCTAGGGATTCGGGATTTCTTTATTATCAAATATTAATTAAAAAAACTATTTTCTATATGAAAAAGGTGGACAAAAAATACAAAACGTTCCGAGACTGATGGGGCATTTAAGTCGACTCAAAATGAGCGCAATTTTTGCAACATCAGGGATTTTTGTGTATCAAAAGCGTACGCGTACACAGTCTGTGTTTTTTGAAATCCTATTCTTTTCTGGAAATCCCGAATCTCGAGAATTCAAAATTTCATCATTTCGGGAAATCCCGAATCTCGAGATTGAGATTTTCTCGGGAAATACCCATCTTATTAGGTTTCACCACGGGTGAAGGCAGAAATTGGGTAAAAGAGGCTAGGTCATAGCAGATGATACTGCATCATAACTTGCGCATACATCACCCTCTTAGAATAGGTATACTAATATTAATTGATTTAATACATAATACTTATTTAATCGTTTCTATATTGACAGCTAAGAAATAGATGAGGCGAGGTTTCACGTCAAAATTTTGTACCACACTCAGATTAAGGTAAAGAGGGTAGATACATTTTCCGTGGTTTACAATGTTTCTCGTTTTCACGTAACATTTCCGACCTTTTGGCTGATAGGTATGACATCTCTACATTGTGCCGACCTCCAATGAACTGTTAAAGGATCATCTTCTCTTATGGCGATACAGCCCAGGATGGGCCATGGCTTCCTTCAGCAGTCTCCACCATTCCGCATACCTACAATAAATAGCTTAATGCGGTTGCATAATGGTGACACCTGATATGTCTAGGTCATGACTTTACCTGCATGTTTTTTTTTTATTGGAAGAGTAAATAAGTAGTGGGTATGTACGAGTATATAGGAAAATAAATAACATAGTCTCGATATTTTGTTGTTTGTGATATACATGTAGATAATATTCGAAAGTAGGTAGGTACTTACTGTGATAGTAGCTAATAATAATGTACTTATAACAATTAATTAGTAGGTATATTGTATTTTATTGATTTCTCTATTATGTATCAATATTCCACCCCCTATGTAGGTACATGCGTTATAGCTCCACTACCAGAATTTTCTATTCATATTTCAAAGCGTATGGCGTTACTTATAATTCGAATTGATAAGATAAGTACATGTTAGAAAATACTTGCGTTTATAATAGATAATTGAGTGGGTAATGTAATTTAAGTAGTGGTAAAGGTACCTAAACCAATCGCTGCGAGTGAGTTCGACTCTGACATGGACCTTATCGGGAGTTCTTCTACTCCTACTGTATACGTTTTTGAGGATGTTTCAGGCATTGCAGAACCTATATGCATTGATAAAAGTCATGTAATATTCCATAAGAATCGTGTTTACCGACCCTAATAATTGCGCATTTCATTCGATAGTAGGTAATATTAATCAATAACGAGACAATTATTGTTTCATGAGTTCTTCACCACAGTCAATAAAATAACGCGTCGATATTTTTGGAAGTATAATATAGATACATATACGTATTGTTAATCCATAATATCAATCAGTCATGAAAGTAGATAGCCTAAAACAGTGCTTCTAAAACTGTGGTCCGCGTATCATAGGTACCTACATGTACTTTCGGAAAATTGGAAAAGTATTATGATACGATAGTGTACGTTAATTTCAATGATACCTACGAGAAAAGATATCTCATATGCATATATTCACATTATGAAAGGAAACTGGGCAGGATGGAATGCATCACAAAGTTCTTAAGTAGGTATATCTAATTCTGGAGGGAATATTTTCGATTGGCAGTTCTGAAGATATAATAAACAACAACAACAATATAGGCTGTAGGGGTCCCGACAAAACCGCCCGGACATTGCCACCCAGACATTACCGCCAAAACAATTTAGAAATGAGACAATTTTTATTTTAACATAATATCTAGCTAGGCACCTACATATTATGTTTTAGATACACAAATAAAAAAAACATACGAATAAAGATACTTATAAAAAATATATGTACTTACTAAAGTACCTACACACTTAAAGTATTTTAAATTAAATTTAAAATTTTTAACTACTTAATTGTATTAATATATTATACATCGGATTAAACACGTATTATCGACAATTTTTATGTTTTTAGTATTAAAAGCTGATGATTTTAAATTATTACCTACTCTACTAACAGCTA
Source organism: Rhyacophila brunnea (assembly GCF_057557595.1). Taxonomy (NCBI): domain Eukaryota; kingdom Metazoa; phylum Arthropoda; class Insecta; order Trichoptera; family Rhyacophilidae; genus Rhyacophila; species Rhyacophila brunnea. The sequence continues at coordinate 31,610,201 of NW_028233350.1, forward strand.
CAACTAATTAAATCTCAAATTACACTGATTATCGTAAGTATGTAAAATTTCTATCGATACGCAATTCAAAAACCCAAAAAACCACTTGTTTTGTATATTTTTATATTTTTGCGGGCGGTTTTGTCTAGGCGGATTTGTCCGGGCGGTATTGACGTGCACTGGTACGGGCGGATTTAGTTTGGCGGCAATGTCCGGGCGGTTTTGTAGGGGTGCCATATTTATTAGGCACTATTGTCAAAAGTGAGTAACAACAAAAAATCTTGCATATAAAATATGGAATCTTCTATGGTTTTGTATCTGGATCTTTGACAAGATAGTAAAATTTACAGACTCTACAGGGAGGGGTAATAGCATGTCGTAAAGTTTGAGAAGGTTTGATAAAGTATAAAATGAGTAGGTACGTAGTTTACTAACGATATCATAAATAGTATGCAGTGTAGAGATAACGATTGCATTAAACAAATATTTAGTTTACAATGTGTATGTGAGGTATCATTACAAAAATATTCACGTATGTAGAAGCTAATATAAATAATATGTTGATCTCAAGGATGGATCAGACTTCTTTCTAGCTGTATATGGGAGAAAATGTATCAAAACTACGTAGGTACTATACCTAATTAGATCTCTTAAACGAATAAAGAACGCAAAATAAATATTAAATTAATTAGGTAAATATGTAGATAGATACCTACTACATATATTTCAAATCGTATGAATCGATTAGTGTATAACTTAGCAATAGAGCAAGTAGCTGAATTAATAAATTGCATAATAAGTTTCCTATCTAAATCAAATAATTACAAACACAAACATGCTCTGCATAATTTCGAATCATGTACTAATAAATACATTATGTAGGTACCTATTTGATTTCTCTCGTTGGCATGCACATTTTTATACATATGCACGCCGAGATTTAATTTAATACCTGTCTAAGATTAACAGGTCAATCAAATGCGTTTACATAACGGCCTGCATTGTCATTGCGTTCTATAATGTAATATACACGTTAGATTTATCTTTTGAATGCGTTTGATATAACATAATCTATTTATATCGCATTATCAATCTTAGATTCAAGCGGGGATATAAGTAATAACTTTGTATGAAAATAATCGTAAATATGTTTAACCACAGTTGCCTAATTGTAGCTGTTACCATTGAGTAACAGTTATTACCTACCTACCAAAATCAGGAAGAGAAAGCTTAACTCGCTCAATATCGGGAATGTTTGATTGCTGTGGTAGGAAAAAAGATAAATTTCCATTTAATTTAGATGGTTACATTTTAATATGGAAGACTTATATAAAAAGTTTTAATTTCACAATTTAAATCCGCGAAGTTCACATAGTACCTACCTACTCTACTACTCATGATTACGTCGGGTTCATATCTTGAAAAGGTATCAATGATTAGCATTTTAGCAAAATAAACTTCAAAAACTTGGCAATTATTCGGATATGGTCTCTTGTGCTTCAAATACACTATCATCACGTTATATGCTGTCACGTACTGTCACAGTAAGCTGCCGCTACGGGAAGAAAATGTATAGGTGTAATGTCGTTTTTCTTGGTACTTACCTACTTAAAATGTTATCAAACTGATGCTCCCATCCCGTACCACATTTTAGACATTTAAACGAACATTGTCAGTTAGCAAACGTGACAGCACATAATGTGATGATGTATTTTTTGAAGCATTACTCGCATTTATTCAGTGGGCCGCTATGAATGGTATGGTAGCCTATCTATACCATAGTAAAATTAACAATTTAAAATTATTAGTTGGTTTAATTTTAGTAAGTTTTTGTGCATATCCTAATTTTTCATAGGTGCTATGTTTCATACGGAGGTTATTATTTTCTATTAACGTCACACCTTCAGCCAGAAAACTTGTATGTATTAATCATAAAATAATACGAATTTTGAAATTTATTTGGGTGTCAAAGAAAATGAATAATATTCGTTGACATTTTAAATAAATAAATAACTTCTTTTAACTTGTGTGCCAACAGTTGCAAGACAATTTGACGATGGTTTTGTTAAAGTAAAAGTTTAAAAGTTTAAAACATACCCTTTTCAAAGATTGCGTAATTTTAAGGAATCCGTTTGGATGTTATTTTGACAAGTCGGCCTCAATTAGACTTTATAATATATAATTATTCCAAAACACATTAACTTACTTTATATTTACGGTATAAGGTAAGTACTTATTAATGAAAACAGAGCAACGGAGACCCTTAGGGCTGTTAGACAATAATCTGCAATTATAACGCCCTATCTAGACAAGACGTTTATTTTGATTGGCAGACTAGGACAGGAAATTTAGAAACGTCAGTTAGTAAGATTTCTTCTGACTGGTTTTATGTGGATCGCTATACAATTTGAGAGTTATTAAAATCCAAGTAAATGTAAAAGGGTTATTAAATAATTATTAACTAGGTAGGTACATTATATACTATCATTTTAGTAATTTAACGATTTTTATAACAAGGGTGGTTAATGTTCACATGCCGAAAAAGCTGCCAATCTATGAAAGCCTGTAGCTACATACATAGCTACATTAAAAAAATATTCCTAATATTTGTGATGCCATAATAAATTTGAAAAGTTTGTAGTAATTCATAATAGCCTATTGATAGTATTAATATTATGTAAACAATAAAGGAAGTGAATTTGTAATAACAACTGAAAGTATCAAACAGGTTAGTATAATATGTTGACCACACTGATTCTATTCAATCTTGCCTTCTTCAACTGGGGCACGGTCTAAAACGATCGTGACTACGCGACGCGAAGATTGTGCAAATGACGCGTGCAGGACAAAACATAATTTGTCATAAAAAGTCAACATGCGTCCATTTAATGTTATGTTTATTGTTCTATTACTAATAATAATACTATATGCATTGACATGTTTTATTTTTCAAGTAAATGGGTAACGTTTTTTAGTCATCTTTACACGATTTAAGAATTAATTCCCCCGTCGCCATCACAAAACAAATTGACAGGTTCACAGCTCGACTTTCGCTCTCCGATTGCCAGCCAGTCCGAAATTTCGTCGCACCTATTATAGTTGAAAATTATTTGCCGTTTCACTGAAGTACCGTCTTAAGAGAATCTAACTAAACCATGCCTATGTTTTTTCAAGCCAACCTAATTCCGGAATGTTGGAAGGCCATCAGATATCATCCATGGTGGAGATATCGGATGCTGGCATATTGCTGGTATGACCTGTGAGGATGCAAGAAAACTGTCGAGTGATAAGGATTCTCGGAGGCACCGTGTGCTACCTATCACAATATGGTCTACACTCTGCCTAATGAGACAATCGATGGTTTAAAGCAGTGCTCCGCAACCGGTGTGCCGTAAGACGATGCTAGGTGTGCCGCGGAGCATTGCTTCAAAAAAACACAAATAATTTTGTATATTATACAATACTTACTTAATATCCAAATTTGCGTATATGGTTGGTAATAAATACATTTGAGCACCTGCATGAACTTTATAAAACAATACAAGGTCAGAATGAAAATAATATTGACGTGATCTGATAAATTAGAAGGATTTAAGACAAGGATCTCTACAAAATGTACCAAAGGAACTACCAGAAAACCAATGAAAACAAGCAATTAATTTTGGATCCGTCTCAAAAACATTTAACTTTGCTTCAAAAGAAATTTCATCATTACTTTCATACAATCAATACGACTGGATTCGAAACCCTTTTGCGACTAATGTCGAAAATTCTATAGAAGCGCTTATGCTATTTTCTGGATTTCGGTTAAAATAGAATATCCCCGTATTTCTGATAAGGTCACCAAACTAAGTAAGGCTAAAAACTTTTACGTTCATTGAAACAAGCTCAGGTATCACATTAATTTGTTATTTTATTGATAATAAAAATACATGGGAATATATACATTTGGTTCTTCGTCGTGTGTTATGTATATTTAATTATTTATCAAATATGTATGTAATGTAATTTTAGTGTATGTCCCTCACAAGGTGGGGGGCTCTAGCCTGGGGGCCCAAGCTCAAGGGGGAGGGGAGGCGTGGCAGGACAAACAGATATGTGAGATAAACACAAATTACAAATTTGCTCTAATAGCAAAAAACCCGACAGCTAACCATAATTCAAGTGGATGTATTAATGAATATAAAAAATCGCTAAACATGGAATCAATACGATTGATTTTACCTCGAATATCATTTGAAAAACGCTATTTTAAAGTATCACACTGTCTTTAACCTTAGCGATAGGTAGGGGAGGCGCCGAAGACTCTGGCCTGGTGTCCATGTTTTGGCGTATACATTTTTTTACGTATGGTGTGCTGCGGAATTCTGGGAAGACCTGTAGTGTGCCGTGGGTGAGAAAAGGTTGCGGAGCACTGGTTTAAAAGATAAGAGCACTCGCCCGGACAGTAAAATATGTGAATTAAAATCCCACTCTGTCCAACTTTTTTTCTGGGATTTCTTCTAATAGTGTTCTAATATGTTTCTTAGGTCTTACACAATTATATATTTTCAATAGGTAATAAGAAGCTAACATTCTTAAATACTATGTACCTACCTATCTTGGTACCTATATAATTTATACTCAGTATTAAATAAAAAAAAAATAGCTGTTTACTTTATTTAGAATTTTTATTTTTTCAGAACATAGATGGTATTGTGGAGTCAGAAGTGGGGGTTTTGCAGGAAGAGGACGATATAAATAATTAAAATGATACAATTGTCTGCTGAAAATATAGGTTATTATAATTATAGGATTTCCCAAAGAGGTTCCCGGAGATCTCTAGATGATTGACTAGAATCAATATGCCTACGCCTTATGGTATAAGGTTGGTACAGGGTGGTTCATAGTATTTATTTAACATTTATTTAGTGTATAAAAAATATTGCGAATAGATTCGATAGCTTGGTAGGTAGGTACTTACTACACTTACTACACTTACTACACTTACTACACTTACTACACTATGTATATGGATTTAAATAAATCACTGCTAGAAAGCGCACTCATACAAATGCACTGTGTTATTGGAAAAAAATAATAATCACTACCATATCCACATTATAAAACAATAATAATTGCGTATTTATTGCTTTATTTTATCGTAATTAGGTACCTACTCTTTATAATTTTGAATAATTCGAGTTTATAGCCATTTAAATGAGTTATGTACACCAATCTGTGTGTTTTTTGTTAATTTCTAAATAATGTAGTAAGTAACCATATTATCTATAGTAAGAGTGAAATGGTAAAAAACCTGTGAAATTTAAATACAGGTCATCTGCGGTCAATTTTACGTGAACTGTTATAAAGTTATGAATGGCTACATTATGATTAATAATGTATTTCCAGAATGAAAAATCCGCGCTAAATTTAAAATATAATGAATAATTTGCATTCTGCATAACTTCACAATAACAAAACAATAGGACAACAAAATAAGGAAAGCAGACCACAATCGCGATTAAAAATCAGCGGAAAAAATAAATAAATGAAACAATGCCACGATGACGTGCAGTGTGCAGCGGAATTGTTAAAAATTGCACTGCCAATGCAAATTAAAATTAATGCACTTTAAAACTGCAAAACGCCATACAGTCAAAGCACCTTTAATTGATATGTTGCATGGCCACTAGCTTATCATTGACAGATATTTTGCGATAAATTTCTAGTTAACCGAATGAACCAACACGCATATAAGTATAATACATTGAAATAATGTTTGAATACTAAATAGGGTTCTATGGACGATATGTACCTTGTGTCAGAGCTCGAAATTGACCGAAACGCACGGACCGCCGTCCCGGTTCATAAAATCCCCAAAATTATCGCTCCGTCTCGTGTAAATATTACTTTGACCGTCTTAGCGAGATATGACATAATAATAAAAAAAAATAACTCATTTTTTTTCAAATAGATACTGATAGGTATGGGTTTACGGAGGGTGTTGATCTACACTTTTCCCCTTATTAAAAACACCGATTCAGGGACATTAAGTATATTTCGCTTGGCAAGTAACAATCAATTACTAACAACATTTGTAAACGCGCGTTTTGGCGCGAAAAAGGTAGCGAATCGTATTTAGAGGCGACGTAAGGGCTCAACAAGGGTAGGTAGTCGACTGGCTGTATCTACTGTCGACCCTCCATCCGCCCAGAAACAGATAACGGTAACTTTCTTTTTCTTTGTTTCGCTGTGCATCATGGTCTAGCATTGACTCATTTACAATTACAATAATATCATTATATTCCCAACTCTGTCGATTGGAGGATTTTTGATGGGGGATTTAGGCATTATGATAATATAATAAATATTATTTGGTATCAATACATATACAATTAGATAACAATGTTAATATTTTCTTAAAATTATTGAGGGCTCCGGTTCGTAGAATTTTCCATTTTGAGCGCTGCCTTGTGAATAATATCTTCATTAGATAGGTAATTTTTAGTGAGGCGTCGTCAAGCAGAGTATTCACGATCAATTATTGTATGTATGGACAGTGGCGAGTTTAGGGAAGTAGGGGCCCGACGCACTGGCTGATTTTGAGCAATCGAATTTAAATTTTTCAAATAAATTCATGCATTTCAATGATTTGAATGCTTTTTTATGGAAACATGATTTAGTCACATATAATTAAATTTATTCGCGTAATCATGTTCTTCTCCAGAAAAAAATCACGTCCACGGAATCTACCATCAAATACGTAGGTAAGTAGGTATAAAAGTAAAACCGATTTATAATTTCAGTCTTTATTTCCTATCTCTTAGCAACGTTGTGATGCCTATTTCCATGGGACGTAACTAATTTTTCCATAGTTGAATGATAGTTTTTGTTCTGTGAAATCTAAATCAACGTCATAAAATTAAAAAAAAAAACGGTTTGGAGGCGCCTATATCATTTTCAAATAAAATCACCGGAGAAATTTATATCTGGGATCATGCATACCTCTCTAAACGACATTAACCAATAAAGTAGAAGACAAATTGTATTTAAAAAAAAAATTACTGCGGTTTACCGAGTAGGTACCTACTCTAAATCAAGTCTCTTCACTAAGGAATCCAATCCTGGGCCAAAATTTTGATCCCGGGATTTCGGGATTACAATTTGACGAGCCTGGAATCCCGGGATTGGCATTTTTTTCGATCGTTAATATAAATTTTTTATATATACAAATAGCATTGATAAAATCGGTCAAAAATAAATCTAGTAGGTATAATTGACATTTACTGTAAATATTGTGTACGTAAAATCGTGGAAATACATAGGTTTAATGGAGTAAATAATATTATAATATTCTATTTCTCAAATTCACTTCACGAATGTTACCTGGATCGTACATATTATGTGGAATTTTTAATTTATATTAAACTATTTAGTATTTACAAATCTAAACTATTTTCATTTATAAAATTTCGTAGAATCAATACTGTGTTTAGTGTTTACTTTTATATTATATGAGATTGCTGTTTCTGATAGTAAAGACTTAATGAATGGGTTAGCGAGATGGCTTTCCGCTTCATAAATCTAATTATTCAAGCCACATATTATGAAACTATCGTAAAACGTATGAGATCATGCTAAAATCACTTTGTTAAAAGTGCTAAGCATTGGTTTTTCCCCAATCTATCCCATTTTTATTAATTTATGTGAAAAAATAAAATCAATTGGCAAGTAATAAATCAAACTTCATTCAAACTCAGTTTATTTTTAACGTAGTTACATGTTATTAAAAGTATTCTTTCTGTTGTATTTTCGTTTTTATTTTATTTTCCATAAAAATTGGTAAAACAGTCAATCCCAAATGTTTCGGGATTATGTTTACCAATCCCGGGATTCATAGGTATCAAAAACAGGTCGGGATCCCGGGATTAGAATCCCTACTCTTCACCGAGAAAACTAATATAGGTACGTATAGTTCTACAAAACCCTTTTGTGGTCCATACTATATACCGCAGTGCTGAAGAAAACTGGCGAGCGACAAGTATTCTTGGAGGCGCCACGCGACGTGTGCTGTCCATGGTCCTGACATGGTCGAAGAATAAATGTTTTTATTCATTATGTACCTATTGTAAGTACCTAGGCACCTGTATATCGTTTTTTGAAGGTAATAACTCCAAGTTACTGTAATTGTTGGTGATATTTTACGGTGTTAATATAAATTAGATATTTTCTTTAGGGAGATAGACTATTTTTGTGTTCAATCGACTGTAGATATTTTCGAGTTCATTGCATGGTGACAAAATAATGAATAATGCATAAAAGTGCACGCAAACGTACTATATTGCAATACCTAATAACTTAAATCATGCAATTTCTGACAATTCGAGTATTTGTGTGAATATTTGACTGAGTTCGTGATCTTTTAATAGACCCCTGGGGCTCATCATTGAAAAGCCAAGTTCCTTGGCCTCCTTGTGGATCTTTGTTCCAGGAACCTACCTACTTTTATAACGTAGTCACTTCATATGAATATCACTACAAATTTAGAAAAAAATAGCCAAAAAATACACAACCAGAACCTTTCAGTTGGACTAATTAGCGGAGAAAATATTATAGGTATGTAGCTGTTTTTATGGACACAATTATTAATGCTAAATTTAACCCCTCATCTTCCATCTACTTTTCCACATAATGAATGGGATACTTAACTAATGTTTTTATTCGCGCTTGATGTATTTGACGTCGTTGTGCCTACTACGCATTCTGCAACTTTTAATACATGTTCGTAGAAAATGATGACTTTGTGAAGTGTTGGAGGACAGCAGGAAGACCGCCCTGAATTGAAGGAGCTGGAATAGCCTACGCCTTAGAGTCTACGTCTACACTCTACACTCTTACTCGGGAGGAAGCCTTGAGGTGTGAAGAGTTTGGGTCGCAGAAAAGATGACTGCATATCAGGATGATTACGATCATGGCCCCCGCATACTGAAGCGGGCCCCCAGAACAGAATTTTGGCGGGGCCCCCTACCTATCGCTAAGTTTAAAGGCAGGCTGACGCTCTATAGTGACGTTTTCCTAATGGTGTTCAAGGTCAAATAAAATTCGGTGTATTAGCGATTTTTAACACATCGAATTATGTATAGAGTTGTCGAGTATAAACACACAACAACCAAAAATAGCATCGCACAACCTTTATTTTAAAATGGTTATAATCCCGAAATAAACTTTTTTACTATTAGAGCAAATTTAAGATGTGCGTTTATCTTATTTATCTGGTCGACCCGTTACGCCGGGCCCGTAGGCTAGCGCCCTGTCAGCCCCCCCTTGTGGGGGCCATGATTACGATCATCAACCGTGAAGGACTAAATAAGAATAAAAACTCTGCATTTTGATCCAGGATATGTAGCCAAGGGATTAAGCGAATAGCTAACAACCAAATCACCATAATATACTCTGTTATGGAGCATGCATGGGGAATTGCCCCTTCTTAATGAATTCATAATATCCGTATAGATAAACCATATCAATGGATGAACAGTTATTTGAAATGAAGATGGTATAATTAAAAATAATCTGCCATTAGGTGAACAGAACATAATTTTAAAATTAAATAAAATTTTATAGAAAATCTATTGAAGACAATACCGAAAATAGAAAAAAAAACGATATTGTGTTCTTATATTTTAAAACTACCTATTAGTTAATTAGGTATATGTACGTTCTTATTATGGAAGGTAAAGACATTGTGCATCCAACGACTTAAAATCCATCGACAATAGGAACATTTAAGTGTTGCAAAAACTAGTTAACAACAAAACATCGCAATGTTTAAACATAATTAATCACATTCTTTTATGTTTGCCTAAATACTTGTTATCATTACTGGCAAAAAATATTTCTTGAGAACCTATGAACGAAATAGATGCATTTAAGCGATCGGCAACCTTTGCAACACGAAACGCCATAAAAGAATATGTTAGGATGTAGGTACTTCAATCTCAAATCGTAATTTACCATTAAGTGCCACATAAATCTCTCTAATTTGTTCTAATATAATAATATCTACTTATAATATGTAGGCATATGATAGTGTTTATTTAATTTATAATCATAAGTTTATTATCGTTTATGTAGGTAGGGTAGGGAGAGGCTAGTTGAGCAATTTTTTACTCAATCTATCATACCTCTTAAACGATTTATTTGATACTTACACTTATAGAATAGCTTGACTAAATATGTAAAATAAGCTAAATAAAGCTTAGAAAGTTGTTGATTTAATTCCCAATTATGTAGGGACACAAAAGTAAAATTTAATTGATTATCTTAAATTCTAATGGATTTAAATTTTGTACTTATCCTATTTGAGTCGTTTTTTTGCGACCCAGGTTTCGCCTTTCGGCATCTTTAGGCACTATGCGTACTCACCAATGGTAAATATACAGTCTAACAATGAATAGTTAATTCTAACTTATATAATAAATGAATATGTAGAATAAAATAGACAAAAACTTTATTACGTACCAATTATGTCAAGAATAAAGTATAAAAAATATGTATATATAAGTATTTGAAGTGTTTGTAAAATATCCTACCTAATAGCTAATTAATTACCGCCACAAACATCACTGAATTGGTAGAAGAATTAGGTAGGTTTGACGATGGATCGAAATATATGGGTGAACTTATGGAGGTATTCATTCATCCAGCTTGAATCGACGACGAATGGTGATTAGGTACCTACATTCAAATATTTTTTATAATCAAATAAATACTAGAATTGATGTATAAATACGATTAAAAATTAAAAGGTTCTTTATCGCTACACAGGTTTGCTTATTACAATCCAGGAACGCAGTCCGGTGCACTTTTTAATAATGATCCGAGGGGACATTGGGCAGTACGAAAGCGCATTCAACTGCCTGCATCGCCGGTGGATGCCCGGCTCGCAAAACTATCCCATGCTCTTTGCGATTATTCCACGTGACCCCCATTTGCATAATGCGAGTCCATTTTACCCGTTCGGACTTCGCGGACCTCCGCGGACATCGATTTTATATTGCCCGCCTTTGTGATGACCTCGCCGGACTTTGCAATAATATATTTATTCCACACTACATCAAAAGGATTTTATTATTATAAGGGATGTTATTAATCTGTTTGCATTAATAGTTGATATTTTTTATGTAACGATTTCTTTCTGTTGATATTAGGTACCTAGGTAGTTACGTGTGCGAAAATTGAATTTTGGAATTTGCATTTTTTCCAATTAATCACCTACTCAACAAGGGACCTGTTTGCTAAATTTTAGGACATTTAGAATATGGATAGAATATTTTCCATTGAATTATACAGAATAGACCGTTACAAGCTTACATACTACCTATATAATAGGTAGGTACTCGTACCTACATAGATAATCTCAAAAAACCAGGGTCGATTCGCAGCTGTATGAAGGCCTCCCCTAGTTCCCTCTACTATTCTCCGTCAAATCCGTCGCTACCGCGTACTTCCGCCAAACTTGGTAAATTCGTCGGTACAGAGGGTTTTAAGACCTGGTGTAAAACCATTTATGTGTGATTTTTGTTTAAATGACCACTAAAAACGTATAAAATGACTGAAATGACGCATGCATATACCTACATAATAAACCGTTTATTTTTACAGAGGATTCTGTAAAAATAAATTATTTCTGTGTGATTTTTCAAAAAGTATTTTTAGTACCTATCTAATGGTGTCAAATTAAAACACTATATTCCCATCGCATCAGTATTGCAATTTAACTAGAGCTAATTTTTCAAGCACACTCAGTCTACGAAATAATTCATTTTTGTATGAGGAAACCGAGGTGTCTATGAAGATGGTCGTTGAGTGGGTACCGAGGCAGCTCTGTTCTCTGACTATTGGAGAACGAAATCTGCATGACAGAAGAGTATGAGCATTTTTTGTCATTTTTGTCAATATTTCGACATCATTTTGAACGTCATGCATGTCAATGCTGGCCGCTAGTAAGAATGCTAGACTGTAGGTAGGGCTTCAATCTTGTGAACATTCATTCTACATAAATGCTTACCTATCTACAATTATCAAAAACATTTATTCTTTCATTTTCATTGTTAATTCAATTTAGTTACCTATTAGGTAGGTAAGTAGTTCAGCAGGGAGAGAAAAATCGATTTTGTAGATCTAATTAGGGCATTAGGCGAATTCATTGTAAGTAGTAGGTATTACGATAATATGGGTAGGTATTAGAAAATTTACAGCATTCTATACCTACAACAATGTTATTAGATATATTCACAATTTTATACATAATTGAGTTCTCGGCTCTCCAGAATTTGATACGAACATACGAAGTATCCTCCAATATGTCTAACAGTCTAACTGTGCTATCTATAGTATTGGTCTAACATTATATTTAACTATTTAATCTAAAATATAAAATAAAATCTGCTCTATTAATATTATAGGTAGGTATATATTGCTAAAATTATATATAAGTATACTTATATACAAATATTTAAATAAACGGAAGTGTCATTTCGGTACGATATCACAAATAGTTTACTTTAATTTATAAGTTGAAAATCTTCTTAAACCCTTATATAAAAAAGTCAGTTGCCAATGTTATCACTTGTTACCAATCCAACAAACCTATTCAAACATGATAATAATTGAAATCTTGAATAATAAATAACTCGTTACAATGGTGATTTTATTAGTAAAATCTCTTTCGATATGGTCACTCAAACTCCATTCGCAAAATGAGTTATGTCCGATAAAATTCACACAGAACAAAGCAGCTTGCATGCCACCTATGACCAAGGTATGTTCTTATAAAAATATTACAGGTAACCTAAATATGAGGGCAGGATTTGGGTCGTACTTGGCCGGGGGTTAAAAATACGTAGGTATGGGGAGTGATTGATCTCGTCGTCTCTGTCATTTTCTATTAAATTTATTTATATGGTATTCACTGTCATTTAATTTCACTGTTATGTTATAAATAAGTAGGTATCACATAAAAACAGTGTTACATTAATTACTGAATTTAAAATATAGATAGGTACCTAAATATTATTTCATAATTTTAAGATAAATAGTGATTAACACATAAGTATTATTAAACATCAATAGATATCTATAATTTATTAATTAAAATAAAACAAGATATGTAGTACCTACCTAGGTAGGTACCTATTTCACAAAGTTTAATAATATTCAGAACCGGTTTAATCCGCTTCAAAGGGACACTGTCGATATAGGATTGTGTGTTATTTTAATTAAGTATTACAATGTCTTACCACCAATAATTGACAGTTAACACCATTACCTATAGAAAAAAAATATAATTTAGGTAGAAAGGTAGGCGTTAGGTATTGCTCATGTAGGTACCTAAGTAGGTATTGTAAAAGGTTTACTTTTAAAAATCTACGATTTTTATATTTGTAAGTATTTATAGGTACCTAACTATCTGAGGTTTTAAAAAAATATGTATTTTCAAATAAAATGTTATACATACTTACGTATTATTAGTTTATTATAATTCGATTGATTTGGATTCAAGTTCTTGTGTTTCAAAATAGATATGACATGAAATAGACATGGCAAACTGATAGGCTTACAATGTAACTATTACTAAGTATCTACCTAATTCTGTCATTTCCCTAACCTACCTGTTATTGTAAAAAAAAACTAACATAAGGTGCACACACAACTTTATTGAACACCCCTGATGGCCGCCTAGAACAGAACGCGGATGGAGAGATGGGACACGAATCCTGTTTCGAACCCACCGGACAGGGCTTCGGATCCGTGGGGCCCGGAGATCAGAGGTCACGGAACTAGGGTTTTTCCCGTTTGGAGTTCCAATTGACTCCCTTATTTCACAGTCTCGGACATTCTTTTCGCCAAAAAACTTAAGACTTCGCATTTATTTCGGACAATGCCTGCAAACTGAGACTAGACTACAAGGGGACCAGAACCTGATCTACGGAAGAATGCGTTTTTGGTCAGGATGTACCTATGTTATCATAGGTGAACGGGTTAGTTTTAATATTTGTATTACAAATATAATATAAATTATTAATATTAGATTCAAGTAAGTGGGAACCTACGTGTAAATATTTAGTAATTTTATTTCTCAATAATTAAATTGGTAATAGTTTGGTTAATTTGAAATAAATATAAATTAACGTAACTATGAATTTGATATATCTGTGTTTACTGGACATCTCGTTTCAATATAAAACAGTGCACTGATACTGATAATAGGATATAATATCTCTATTTTCCATAATCATCAAATTAGTATTTATCTTCTTCTTCTTTTGTTGTGTCTGTGAGAGGGATACGCATAAAATAAACTCTTCGCAACCGCCTCTTAGCCACAATAACCACCGCGTCCTTGGCTTTAATAAGCATGTCGTCAATGGTGCAGCTGGATGCAACTAGCAGGCAGGCGTGTCACATTATCAGTTTGAAGAATCATCGAAATATGTCCATATCTTCATATTGTATTTGGTTCTGAATACTCCGGTTCGTATCCGATTCATCATCCACCAAACTGCAAAGTCCTGCGTGCCCCCAGGTGGTTGCTTCTTCTAGCTCCGCTGATAATGCTGTGTAGTCACATCTCCATTCATCAGTACTAATTTTATCGCAATTTTAATAACTTCGTTGAAAAATTATGTCGGTAGGTAGGTAGCTGGATAATTATTCATTTAATACATAGGTACACGGGAATCGAATTAGCACATACTGCTTCAAAGACAGGCACTATTCTGTAGGGAAAATATATGAAATAGTATGTTTTTTATTTCTAAATTAGGTACCCATTTTCACTTAAAAACTCATTACCTACTCACTTAGTAGGTACCTATTATTAAGTTTTTAAGTCGAAGATTTAAAACAATAATTAGGTAGGTATATAAGTTTATCTATATATATGTACCTACCTACTTTACGAGTTCTTACAAGTTTTTACCCCCAATCGATACAAGGCGACGCATATATCATTCATGGCGGGACGATCGCCGATCGTGCTGAGAACATCCACTGAAAATATTATAGGTAGGTATCTAAAGTTTACTTTGGAACTTTGGCAGTGGGGTCCTATAGATTATCATAAACCACCTACAAAGTGTAGATAGGTTTACTCTTACTGAAATAAATAATGATTATACTTATCATTAGGATTAGGATTTTAGGTGTTAAAAATGAATAATAGGTACCTAAAATATCTAGATATAATTGGAAAATCTGTGATTAAAATATCATAATTAGGTGCTAAAAATTTAATATAAGTACCTATTACAATAAATAATAAAGATATTTCAACAGTTTAATTTATTATTTATTCAAAAACAGAAAACGCTTTATTATAATAGACAATAAAATTATTCTTCAAATTTTCGAAAGTGAATCTTTGACAATTTAATCTTAGAAATTTTTTATACCTACATGGAAAAACTTCTTTCCACTTCTACAGATGTTATTATTGCATATATGTAAATGAAACTATTTCTGAAGTAGAAACAATTGAAACATCGGAGACATCTGATGGATTTTCCAAAACAGCTTTAATATTCTGCAGCCCAGTCATTGAAGTCCAGTATTTTTATTTAAAACACTACATATTTAATTTTGTAACTACTTATTTTTATTCCAATTGGTCCAGGTACATTGAAATTTTGTGTTTATGTGAAAATATGTGCTTAAACCTAGAATATGTAAAAATATGTAATTATCCAAAAATAGGTGCTAACAAATAGGGCTTAAATGTTTCAAAATTGTCTGAAACGGATAAATATTTTTGATAATTTGTTGTGGGGCAGCTCAAAAAAAATATTTAAATACCTAAGAATCCTAAGCCTACTTATCATCTAACCGCAAACGAAATTATTGTTACAGAGATTCACCCAATTGCGGATTTAGGGACGTAAAGGCCCGATATACTGACTGATTTTGAGGGCCCACACGATACAAAATAAATTACAAACCTCATTTACCTAACTGAAACTATGTATGATCGAAGAAGACAGTGATGACAGAAAAAATGACATAATAATATTAGTGATTATTTTTTATATAAGTACCTACTAACAAGTATGTAAGTATCTGTAAGTAATACGATTTTTGGTATAATTTTAGATAATAGTTGTATGGCTGATTGAAAAAAATTGCCGCTGGATTCACCTCATCGACATAATATGTAGGTACCTAAATACTTAGGTATTAGGTACCCACACCTACGTACTTTTTGTTTAATATTTAAGTAAAACCAGGCTACTATTTTGGCAACTAAAATCACGTTTTACCTACAAGGCATCCGTAAAGACTAATAATATGATATTTTCTTCGTATTGAAAAAAAAATGCAGAAAATTGAACATACATGCGTTTCCTCCACTGCACACTTTAATACTATTTAATGTGTATATCGAGACGTAACAAACTAGAAGATCCTTTAAAAGTATTTTTTGCTGGGATCGTTCTAAGAAGGACTTCCTCGGACCCTGATTGTGAATGCACAGTGTGTATAATTCCTAGTTTGATTTATATCAATTAAGTACGATATCTACCTACCTACCAACTGTAAATTTACTAAAAGCTAAATTATTTCCCACCATACAAGGCAAATCTCCGGCTGAAAAAACTGAAAGCAGAAGGAGAGTGGCGAGGGACAGGAGTTAGCTGAGAGATGTCGTAGAGAAGGACAAATCCCGCATAGGGGCGTAACACTATGGAGAAGACGTAGAATACGATTATGACAGTTATTTAAAATGATGATTTAAATAACAGATTTGATGCCAAAGAGATTATAAGTACCTAGCTATTATGCACTATGTATTTGTATATACCTACCTATGATATTAAGAGCGGATAATAAGAACGTTTGTATTACCTACATTTTAAAACATTTATACCTATAAGTATTTCGATTGTTCATATAAAATGTAAATGGTAAATAATGGTGAATTATTGTATAACAATATTTCATTTAGGATTGTGGCACTAATGCAAGACGTTTTTATGTTAGTGCGGCCCTGCCAAATAAATCCCAGATCACACAAATGAAACTGGTCTCTCGTGGCATCGAAACAAGGATGTTGCTGGTTCATGTGCCTTCCAAATGGAGCAACATCATCAAGAAAGTGACTTAATTAAAAACGGCTGGAGCAACAAGATCATCGTAAGATCGCTCTAGCTAGATGGAAGAAGATTGTTGACAACGCCTGTAATTTCAGTGATCGAACACCATCGTTAGCAATTAGGCAAAATATATGAAGAAAAAGAAACTGCAAAGCAAATGACTTGTAGTCAATTTAATTATAAGTCATAGGTATCAGTTGTATATACATAAAAATATCTAGGTATCTATACGTATAGAAGAAGATTTGTCTTAATCACCTTTGGCCAATAAAATTAATATTTACTTAAGTACCTACCAACCTATTATATCAGTACAGCGATCGGACAGTGGTTAAATATAATATGTTCCCTGATTATCATTGTAATCGATTTCATTGAACGATTGCTTAATTTTAGTAAGTATGGAAAATGAATTAGACATTTTCATCAAACTAATTAATAACTTTCCACGTCACTGAGGCATTCATAATATGATATTGTATTGTTTTTTTCGAGTAGGCACGCTCCGCCATTGTGAACATTTTGTGATAAAATATAACAAACCGCCTGCGAGCCTTTTTATTAAATATTTCATGAAACTAAGCCTTTGTAAAAAGTAAATTTGCCGTCTGTAGGTGTACCTACTTAGGTATCATTTGTCCATTGTTGTCTCTGTGTCTATGAATTAAATAATTCAATAAAGATTGGCCATTGTGACATGACATGTCGCATATTTTCAGTCTTTCATTAGCGACTACTCTTCTTAAAAAATAATACAAAAGTATTATTTGTAAATAGTAAATAATATCTAAATATGTAGGTACCTAGGTAGGGTCTAGGACGATTTGGCATCGGGACAACTGGGCGCCACGGAATTCGAAAATAAATAGACGTTAGGTACTTACATGTACTTAAAAAAAATATATTTAATATTATTATTTATATATAAATGATTATATTATGATTTAATAGTTGGTGAGAATGTAAATATGCAGACGTAGATAATGATTTAATCGTGCATATGTTTAAGATCCAACGAAAAAAGAGTTTTTTTATTTTATATAACGCCTTAGGCATGGTAATTCTCAATCCGTAATAAAGAGTACAATATGTTAAGAGTATAATGAATTAAAACTACTAAGTAGTAGATATAAACTGATTAAAATACCTCGTCTACGTTCTGTATACGTGTCTACGACAGTGCGGCGTCCAATTGTCCGGAGTCCAGTTGTCTCATTCCCACCTAGGTAGTCTAGGTACATACACATACGTGCATATACTTATATAATTATAATCACACAGTCTTTCTCGTAAAAGAAAAATATATTCATAATAGCAAATCTTTTCTATGTAAATCAATTACATAAAATTTGTTATATTAATCAGTTAACTATAATATAGTCACTAACTAATAACAAATTTTAATTATTAATCCCTTACTGGACACTAAGTAACTAAGGACACTTAACTGAATTAACAATCCTCATATTATATACCTATAAACGCTCGAAGTATTTAACCTAACCCAATCTAAACCTGCATAGATATTATTCATATACCTATATTAATATACCCTATCTAATTTTATGTTAGTTAAGTTGTTAAGTACCTATATAATATATAAAACTTGTATTATGACAAGTAAGGCAAACGTAGATAAGAAAGCTTTTGAGGTTTTACATATTATTATCTGACATTCTCATTGTAAAATTTAAAAAATAACCATTTGTTTTTACTTGCCATTCTTTCCAGTACCTAAGCGTACTATTTTAATCATACATAGTATTGATTTACAAATGAATACTTATTTATGTAAGTTTGTCTCTAAGTCTAAAAGTATAGAGTTACTTTTTTAGATTGCATATGCCCAATATTAAGCAGGTACATATATACATACACTAAAAGTTGGCATTATTAATTATGGTGAGTAGGTATATTGCATGTTGGTATCTAAATCTAAAAGCTAAGATAATGAATGGAATTATTTAAACATTGCTCTAAGTATCTGCTCGTTATTTCAGAATAAATAAATAAGCTTTTTATCTACTTCTCTATGCGCTTTCATTCAGTTGGCTTTTAAGAAAAAATACAATACGATTACTTTTCATGGAAACCGCTAATCGTTTTTCTTTTGAACGAAAGAAAATAAACAAAAAAACCTATCCAACTAGTTAGATAGCGACTGAAGTAGGGAGTTAGAGTACTTTTTCTCTAAGAATTCCAGTCACATTTCTCATCCATGTGAGATGCAAATTTACCAATGTTGAGATGAGTTACTTTCACTATGGAAAGCGTCTTCGTGGTACCTTAAAAATACTGATGTACCTACAATATTCGCGACCCATAAGTCCACCAGTCAGGCAGAGAACCTGTGATTGTAAAGTCGATCCCACGTCTGCAAAACGAGTGGCGAATGCATTTTTAATATCAACACATTCAGATTCAAAATAAATGATATTATCACCGTATGATAACTTATCATAGAGGAAAGAAAGCATATTCGGAATACTGTTGCGAATACTACAGCGAGATCCACCAGCAATATTTATAAGTATCGCAGGCCATGACTAATTCGGTCAATATAGCAGTTTTCCTGTGTTTTTGGATGAATACTGACGTGTTTTGAGAAATTACTCCTGTCAAATTTTTTTCGGTAAGCTTGTAATCCAGTGTTATCGCCTTATATTGCAATTTTTTTCATTCTACATAATCTGAAAGCACAATAAAAAGAGTTATATTTTTATAGTTTGGCTTCTATTTTTGCTTTTAGTATCACGTTGACATGTGATGTGATGATGCAAACTTGGAATACAATCCCAAATTATATTCCTTTTTTTAATTGGTCGTATTTCATTTTACAGAGATGTCATCACAAAATTTGTACAAGAAAAGGAAGAAGTGGGATTCGGAAAACATGGCTGAAGGATACCTAGTTACGAAATTCGATTGTGTTTTCGGCACATCACCGGAATAGTGTTGCGAAACATAACCCATTTATAGCTAGGTACCTAAGTACAACTCACATAATCACTGTTTGTTTTATCCATTTTATTTGCCCATAAATTCTCGCATGCCAACTTTGCTGGACGACTCTTCGCAAATGGACGAATATTGTTGTCTTTCGTTAAATATTTAAGGATTTTCGTCTGCTTTTTTTGACCACAGTTTTGCCAACTGAGCTCAGTGTTTGTTTGTTTTTTGTTTGAAAACGACGTAAGTTCACCAATCAATTTGTCTGAATTATTTATAAGTAAAGTAAATACAATTTGCTCAATTTATATTGAAGTGAATTTTTACTCAACCAAACTAATATTTAGTAGAAGGTGCTATTTATTGCAAGGAACAAAAATGGTTTTTAATAACCTTCTGTTTCATCAAATCATACAATTTCTCTTCAGAAATTTATTAACCCACAAACTAAAAGAGGTATCAGATGCATAAAATAACAGATCAAATCTTAAAAACGGAAATGACTTCATCAAGACGATCGTAAACTGGCCTTCCACCCGAGAGTTCTGGGTTCGATTCCCGGTCATGACAAAAACATTTATGTGTTTTTCTCAAAGCCTGGGTGTTTGTGATTGTTCAAAATTACTAACAACCACCTTGTACAAAAAAGCAAGGACATGGTTATTAATAATTCTAAAAAAAAAACAAAAAAAAAAAAACAAGTAATTGTTACAGGGTAGCAACAAGTTGATAAAAACATATATTTTTTAGAATAATTATGCATTTACCTATGTAACATTTGCCTGCTCAGTTAATAAAATCACTTTCAGACTCTGATTGATAGATAACACACATTATCATGGATATACCTACAATATCACTGGTCTAATAGTTATATTAGTCATGTTCTAAAACACTAAAATTCGCGACGAAAACGTATTTTTTTTAAATTTCAGAATATCCGTTGCTCATTAGAATCAATACGTACCTACCTATAATAGTGATCTGTTACCACCAAGAAGGAGCAAAATAGTCGACGGTGAAGACGTTCATTTACTGGGATTATTTGTAATCAATTCACTAAACATCTTCGATCCGTGCTCTAGATTCAAGTTGGTACACGTATTGATTAAAAGTTGGTCAAATACAAAATTATGACCTACCTATCTACAATGTAGGTACCTATGCATAGGCTGTAACAATGATAAGCTTTGATATAATTTAGTAATTAGAGTGCATTTAGACAAAAACCTACTCTGGACCGAAATAACAGATGTGTTTTTAATTCATTCATTACATTAGCATTCTTTTTTCGATCTTAAGTGTTTTTTAAGGACATTAAAAAAGATTGTATCTCTTTTCGGCATTGAAGCCCAGCATATCTTGCGTTTTATAAGCGATACACAAAACGTGGCTCGCACGAGTAATAAATGGTTTTGAATCTATATACATGTATAAATCGTCACAGTACCTGGAAAATCAATTGTTTTTTTATTAGTTGGTTAAATGATTGTATAAGTATATATAAAGTTTTTCAACAATAGGTATACAGTGTTAAATAATATTATAATCCATTAGCATTTAAGGTGGATAGATGAGTATTGGGTAGGTACTGAAAAAGTATCAGGTACGGTGACCATGCCTCCACATCCTGAAATGGGTCCCCATCATGGCCCCCACATCCTGAAACGGGCCCCCAGGCTAGGATTTTTGGCGGGCCCCCCTACCTACCGTTAAAAGACAAAGGCAGTGTGATGCTGCTCTACAGTAGCGTTTTCCAAATGGTGTACGCGGTAAAATTAATGTGTATATTTTGTGTTTATTTGTATATTTTAATGTATCCATTTGAATTATGGAGTTGTCGAGTATCGACACATAATAAAAAAATTGTATAATACAACCATAATCTTAAATAATAACAGTAGGTAGGTATTCAAGAAAAATAGCACCGCAGGCGACTTTTTTACCATTAGAAAGATTTTGTGATGTGTGTTTATATCACTTATTTGGTCGACTCGCCACGCCGGGCCCTTCCTGAGCCCGGGCCCCCAGGCTAGAGCCTTGTCAGCCCCCCCTTTGTGGGGGCCATGGTCCCCATGCTAGGATCTTAGGCGAGTCCTCCCTACATATTGCTAAGGTTAAAGGCAGTATGAAAATATAGTGTTCGAGGTAAAATTAAGGGTAGGTAGGTAGCTATATGTAGTACCTACTTTATTTTTTTGTATTTTTTAATACATCAACTTGAATTATAATGAGTTGTATCGACAGTATAGTATGACAGTATCGACAAATAATAAATAAAAACAAATATCGCACAATGACATATTGTAAGTAGGTATATGTGAACATTTTAGAAGTAAAATAGCGCCGCAGGCGACTTTTTTAGCATTATACTAAATTTGTGATGTATGTTTGTTTATCTCACTTAAGGCTAGAGCCCTGTCAGTCCCTCCCCCTTGTGAGGGCCATGACCTTGTTGGAAATATATGGGAAATATTTATTGGGTTTTTGGTAATTTTCTCTATTCTGTAAAATTTTAATTTTAAAAATTCAAAGCTTTTTTAAGTATTCCTTGCCAAAAATATTTTTTCGTCCATCCATTTTTCCTAGGATTTTTTTCCCACAATCCAAATCAAGAGTTTTTTAGCTATTCCTATAAAAAGAGAAATTTTCAGTAGGTACGATGAGCTTTTTCTTATAGGACGGATCGTCACCGTAGCTATGTGTACCTATCTATCTTGACTCATACGTGAACGGAAAGAGGGGCTTATGCTTAGAAGCTTTGAGAAACGTTACTCAACAAGACGGATGATTATGTCAAGGTGATATATGAATCTGTGAGCAGAATGCAATTAGACCGCGCACGAAGACAAAATTTATGAACTGAAAGTACCGGGGTTTGTGAATCAGAATTATGTACCTACTACTATTGCTTCTTATGTAATTGGGAAATAGGTTCAAATACAAATACACGGTAGGTAAATACTTTAGATAGCCATATATGTTTATTTAGTGAACACATACATACCTACATCTTGATGTCCATTTATCACGTGATGCTGTAACCTGATTGAACAGCGATTAGATTACTGATCTACACATCTGATCAACATGTGATGTGTTTCATATAAGTAAGTATTGGGTTTAGAGATATTTAATTTTAATAAATTTAATGATACCTACTTAGTTAACAAGATTATGCAGGTATATCTAATAATAAATACGATCACTTGGAAAACACTATAAATATCACTAGGTAATTAGTACCTATATCCAGGTAAGTAATTATTCAATTTCTTTCTACATAGGTAGGTACCAACATGAGTATTTTCAAAAACCTACTTATTTTGAATAATATATTAGTAAGAGTAGACATATTTTTTTTCTTTCTAGTGAATAAATAAATAACCAGTATCAATTACCAAATTATTTTCTCTTTCGAATAGGTAGGCACCTAAGTATCTACCTAATGAAAATGGTACCCACCTACCTTATTAACGATTATCTACTCATACATAAGTAGGTACCTAGGATCCATTATAGTGCCTTATAATATTGTCATATTCACGAACACAATAAATAGTTAGGTCATAAAGAGCTTTTTCTTCACAAAATCAACGATTTTATAAAATGATATTAATGCTAGGTAACTAATGCGGGTAGTTAAGAAAAAGTTAAGTAAAAAAATATTAAGTTTCCCTTATATTCGTACCTAAGCATATTTGAAAACTTTAAATTCAATTATACCCAAAAAGCTTGCATCCAATCCACAAAACGCGATTCTCCATTCTCTTCAACTTCGACGATTTGGCCCCAAACCAAAAACCAGTTTGAATTCTAGCGGATTTGTAGCTGTGTTAATGAAAATATACCGATAACTTTTATGATATGACGCAGATACTTGTAAGTCCTTTTTATTTGTCAGACATACCTACTTGATGGTAGGTATGTAGGTAGGTACATATTGTAAAAAACTTTCGATATAAAATCTTAAACTATGGAACAATTAGGTAGGTATTGTATTTTTTTTAAATTACCTACTTTTAAGCAGGGAACTTCAGTGATTTCTAAGCGTTTTTTTTTTATTTTTCCTCGTGTGTCTTTAATCATAAAGCTGTCTCGAATATGCCAGTAAGCAAAATATAAGTCGCGAATATCGATTATATGAAGAAAGGTAATCGTGTATTTAGTAGGTAAATGTAGGTACTAATATGTAGTACGTAGTAATATTAGTAACTCAGTAATAATTTTCAAATTCGGTCTAATTTTTATTTTTATTCCTCCTTCCTAAAAAGTTTGTGTTGACTAGCAAGCAACAAATAGGATGTTGTCTCTTTGATCACATTCATAAGGTACCTACCTATGGCATTTAGCAAAATTATATCTGCGTTCGATATGATGTAATTGGTTGAAATGGATTTGACGCTGTGAGAAAATAAAGTTGCTGGATTTATCCAATATTGAAAATAAGTCTCATATCATTTTATTTAGTTAAATTTTTTAAGTGATTCGATGTTGAGTATAGCAATTCTAAAAATCACATTAGGTAGGTATCTATCGCATTGCTAGTAAGTACCTATTTTTTTTTTAGTTGATTACTTTTGAAAACTACCTAGATAGGTACCTCCTGATATATCCCTGCTTACCCATTCATCTGCGTTGATGATGTTTATTGACACAATTTCACGTACCTACCTAGCAATTGTACTTATTTACGTAGATACATATTACCTAAGGTATCTCCTATCAAGTTGTATTTAAAATACCTAAATTCCCAAACATAAGTACCTAGGTATTTAATATTGGAAATAATGTTATTAACAGGCGTTACAAGGGCGAAGACACACGGCGCTGCAAAACAACGCAGATAGATGTGCCACAACATAGGTAATTAATTAAAAAATGATACATTAATTATTTAAAATTTTAAATCAAACAAGAACCACCACATTTGTCACAACTTGCATCGTCGTGTATCTTAGCCCTAAGTGGCAATATATTGCCGGATCGCGATAGGTAGATACTACTAACTTTTCGGGATAGGACTATAATTCATTTTATAGGTATGTAGTTTCTGGTCAGGATAGTACCTATATACCCACGGGATAGCGTTTTATTTTATTCTGTTGCCATGCAGACCTGTTGCACAGCTTTTCATATGTAGGTACCTAGTACCTACCCAGAAGAACTAAGTTATCGTACCTATTTAAGTATCTTATAATAATTAACTTTGTAAGTACTTATCGTTTTTATAGTTTTGTTGAATTTTCTATTAGGATGATAAACTAAAATCTTTCGACATTTGCGATTGAAGATTGATATGTACCTAAGTACCAAACTCGGTAGTTATTTCGAATATACTTATGTACCTATTTAGGTACATATTTACCTTCGTAGGTACTAACACCGATTGTCTATTAGGTGGGGTATTGATACCTTAAGTAAGTCTATTAGTAAGACATTTATTTTAGTTACATTCATCTGAAAAAACTAAGGTAGGTATATTATATAGGTATGCATTGAATCTAGATAATACTCGTACAATAAACAAGCACAACGCCAATCAAAATCGATATTCATCGCAGTCTCTTTAATGCAGGAGGAGGACACGAGATTGCATTGTTTGCGTCCTCTTTACTCAACCGTCCAACAACAACGCCAATTTGAGAGGGCATTTTCGCAAAGAAGAAAGAGCAAATTTAATTTGCATTTATATAATATGGAGAATGAGAGACTGCGATTGGTCGGGCTAGAGGTAGGCATATAAAGAGGGAAGAATACGGAGTAAATATCTTGAGACATAGGTACCTAGCTATAGTGTACCTAATTAGAATTACAGATGCGTATTAAGTGAATACTCTTCATATAATGTAGGTACCTACTTATTATTGACACCGTTACCAATAGATACCTACATCCTACTATTATACTAATAATATTAAATAATTAGAATAAGTACCTATAATATATTACTTACTAAAGATTAGATTCAATTAGGTATAGGTAACTAGTAACTACATAATAAAGAATAAAGAACGCCACTCTTAGAAATAAGATAAAAATTTTCTATACTTACCTTCGTAAGTACCTACCTACTTTGGTATAAAAATAATATTTAAAATAAAATGAACCGAATAATATTCCATAACAAATTGCCGCGCGTTACTTGTGAGTTACTGTCTACTATCGGTACCTACCTACCTATAGGTATATACTTATTAGATCGCTGACTTAGGGTGTATGGCTGCCTACTATTTTCGTTTTTATAATCTTTACCTTTGTCCAACATGTACCTAATATTTATCAATGCCGCAGCCCAAAACAAAATAATCCAAAAGTGAATTATTAAAAACCGAGTAGTAGGTATCTATTGTATACTTAGATGCCCAATTTATTTTTGTTCGAATATCTTTTGGGCCCACGGCCCCTTACGATTGACCAGTAATTCGACCCTGCAGCTCTGGCATAGTCTACGAATTAGTAAATCTTCAATTTTTCAGAAGAAAATTGAACAATAAATTATTTTTTTATCAAGATAAATCACACAATGTCATTATGCGCTGTTTTACACATCAAAGAGTAAAAACAGTTAGTCTATCATTGAGCGACAACTAGGTGACAAAGTAATAAATTTGAGATTTCTTTTTCTTTACACTCGGCGCTGAATTCAAAGATTTCCTTCAAATTATTACTAAACCCTTCATATGTAGATAAGCAAGCACTTTATTTAAAATCAGGGAAAGTAAGTTTTACCTACATATCTACGAATTATTATGTATTTTTGCACTTCTGTATTTAACTGTACACTTATTTGTTATTCCATTCGTAAATAATTAAATTATAAGGTGAGAAACTAGCGCCATCTATACAATAAAAAATAATGATTCTGTAATCGTAATAAATATTTATATGAGCATCGTAATATTATGTTAGGTATTTATAGGTACTTAGGTACTTCCTTACACTTAGCGGAAATATAAGTAAGTAAGTATACAA
Source organism: Rhyacophila brunnea (assembly GCF_057557595.1). NCBI lineage: Eukaryota > Metazoa > Arthropoda > Insecta > Trichoptera > Rhyacophilidae > Rhyacophila > Rhyacophila brunnea. The sequence goes on from NW_028233350.1 coordinate 31,637,236, forward strand.
AAATTTAATATTTTTATTCTGAATTTTAGAATTAAGCAACACGAGAACAAATTGCCGCACATTACTATGTACCTACTTGTAGGTACCTACCAATTCTATGTACATACTGCAGATATATTAGGTATAATATAGCTACTGATGATTGTCTAAGTGCGTATTGTTATTATTTTTGATTATTATAATTTATAATCATTGAGCTCCATCCAAAAGGCAGTATGTAGCAGTGGCGAAGGGTGGAGGTAGGCTGTTAAAATCCGCCATAAATAGTGCACATTAACCTTTTTCAGTCAAATGTATATATTTTTATTGAAATAAGACTACAATTTACAGATGGTATTGGTTGGGTTTTAAAAATCAATTAAACCCTGTCTTACCAAACCATAATAGTATTGTTATATTTTAGGCGATATGACAAAATTGTGCACATTTTTTCATTCTTACTTATTTGTTTTCGTTAGATTAAAAATACGTATTACACATATTGTTGGTTCATTTTTTTAATTCATCAAGCTTTGCCTAAACCAAACTATAATAGATAAAAATTATTATTCTATCTATAAAATATCCAAATTTATGTTTAATTTAATTGAATATTTTTAGATATTTTATAGATATACGAGTATTTTTTGACTATTATCTATTATGGCTTGGTTTTCGCATGGTTTAATTGAATTATAAAAACTAACCAACATCATCTGTAAAATGTAGTCTTATTTCAATGAAAACAAGTATGTATGACTGACAAAGTTTAGTGTGCACTATTTATGGCGGATCTTAACAGCCTACTTCCACCCTTCGCCACTGGTATGTAGGTACCTACCTAGAGTGGCCACTTCATGACTTTTCACTCCGACTCTAGGATGAAAATGATACTTATAATATACTTATTTTAAAAATATTTTTATGTAGGTATTATAGGTATCATCTATTTATTTTCTCATTACTACATATACCTACCTATTAATACACGTGAATATCTTATTTTGATCTAACTGTATGCGAATTGTATGGTAATCAGTCAAAGAGGCGTACCAGTGTAGTAAAAAGTGTAAAAAATGTGCAAAGTTATAAAGCGTAGAGGTAATCTACCTACCAACTATAAATCTTAATTGCAAAGATATATAGCTGTCCCAATAGTAACTAGGTACTTAGTTCTTAGGTATTCGGAGCGAAACTGAAAGAATAAGAGTTAGCGAGTGAGGGGTTAAAATATAACCCTTTCTGAGACAGCGGCGTTGGTGGCTTAACATAAAAGATGGCGTCGTCGGTGCTCTTGCGCTAAATGCGTTTTATTTTCGGATCGGGATATTATTAAGTATGGCGGAAATGCGTTTCAGATGCGCCATGCAGAGTTCACTCACTCTTTTATGGCTAGACTTACCTCAGTGGCGTATCAACGATTTTATCGAAGTGAGTTAAATCGAAAAAACACCGACCACGTAACTAGCAGACAACTAGCATTGTATTTTTATAAAAATATAGAAATTTCCTCGAAAAGCTATTATTGTGCCTGTGTATGTAGCAGTGGCGAAGGCTCCATACTAAGCGATTATTTAAAGCTTACCTTCTATTTTCAAGTATTTAATTTATATAAATAAATATCTATATTGTAGGACATTGTAGGTTATAATAAAAATATTGATTGCCATCTATCGTCGTTATTTATAAGTAGAGCTTTTAATTTAGTCATGTTTCGAATCAAAAATAAATGACGGAACGTCCAACGTGAGTGCTATTTTTAGAATTATTTCAACGATAATCCAAGCCGAATTTTCTACCGAAATTCAGTTGCCAACTTCATGCATGTCTGGGTTTTTGTTCGAGACTCAGAAGCGTTAACAGACAAGCTTATTCGAAATGTTGAATTGTTTATTGTCTTTGCTTATCTTTAAAAGCAAATAATAAATAATAAGGTGATTAAAAAAAATAATAGCTATTGTGTTCGATCACATATAATTTATAAATTGTTATTAAAAATAAATATTGTATTAATTCGCGATTATTATTTAGGTTACTTCAGTCATAGACAAACATAACATGCTATTCACAGTTTATGTCATTTTGACATGTCAAAGCGGTGGTAAAGGTTTATTTTATAATACAAAATTCATTGTGTTACTGTGAATGTGGATAAATTATCTCATATTGTACCGAAATCATTCGCCAGTGCTTTAAATATATAAGTATTTATTAAATTGTGTAGTGTCCCGGTAGAAAATGTGCGAACGATTGCATTTAAAAATTATCAAAGCTTGACCTTCCAAGGGTTCATTTAGATTTGAATACAGCAAAAAAACTTATATTAGACATTTTCACAACAATTTATAAATGATAAATATTTGTTTTTAACTGGCAGTTATACATTAAACAAACTTTTTTGTTGGCGATGCGTATTGTTTGGTAAAGAAAGTATGCGTGGAATTCTACTGCCATAAGTGATTTAAATAATTTGACAAATTCAGCGGTGAAACCTATGACCAGTGTGTCGCTGTCATTAGTGTGCACCTATTCATCAGTAGTAATATCGTAAGTATTATCTTCTTATTTCCCGTAATTTACCTGACAAGTGTGCTCTTTTTCTCTGATCTCCACAGCTTACCTCTTTCCAAAAGTCACCCTTCGCCACTGGTATGTAGGTACCTATTTACCTACTAAAGATCATATTAAACGATTTTTCTCCTGAATGCAGAAGTTTTTTGAAACAGCCTACTTCAGTTATTTATTATTTATATGGACAAGTGTATGCACCATTTTTTTCATCAATAATCCTACTAAAATATGATGCATCCATTTATCCATAAAGATAATAAATAATTTCAGTAAGTTGTTTCAAAAAACTCTCTCCTCAAAAATTTCAAATGTAAGTTAGAATAGTTCTGTATTCAGCTGACGATGTGGTCTTCCAAAGAGTGGAGGTTATAGGTATTAACCTATTTTTCTTATAAAGAATAAAAAAAGCCACATGTTATTTTTTCCAGGTCCAGGATTTGAACCCGCACCCACGACAGTTCCACTTTCCGAGTCACCCAAAAGCTTTAATATGTATCTATCACATGCTCTTTTAATTATATTGTGTCCATTTACAATGGGGGACATTGTCATCAAATAAGTGACTTGATGTTCAAGGCGTTCATCTGATACGATTGGCCATGATAGGGTATACCTATACCTCATGCAATTTGATCGCCAACTTTCAATACACGATGACACCAAAAGAAGAAGATCATCCAATAGCATCCGAAAAGGCTGACGAAGTGTGCAATAGTGAATATTCGGACTTGTGAATCGTGGGGGCATCACAAGTCATATCTTAATGAAACGGCTTCGGTGGGTAGGACATAATATTATGTAGAACATGGATATCGACGAAAAAGACTTGAATGTCCCACGCTTTGTTGATTTTTAATGGTGTCAGCGCCGATGTAAATTGGTATTCGGGGAAAATCGTCGAGTTTATACCTACTAAGTATCTACTAAGTACTTAGTAACTTAAAGTACCTGAGGAGGCCAAGACCCGCCTTGGGTAAATATTGAAACCAGAGATAATATTGATGGTGATGGAATGTTAAAAGAATTACCTTTTTGAATGAATTCTGAACGCAATCTTTAATATAACCTACTTATCGTTGATCCCAAAGTATTTTTACTTATGTAATAATTCATACAAGTAGGCTAATTAATGCCTAAATATTATCAATACATTAATATAAGTAGGTACCTACCTATATATGTTATTATATGAACTCCATTCATTTGGTCTTTCTAATTCAGGTTTAGATCGAAACAACCATTATTGTTAGATATGTCTAATCAATTTACCCGTTCTGTTGATTATAGGGATGCCACTGACATGATCAGACACTCATGTTGTTACGTGGCTTAAATCACGGGTTGAAAAAATATATATTCGTGTAAAAATGCCAAAAGTAATGTTTAAAAAGTTACATGCAACGCGGAAAGGATTGCAAGGGTTGATAAAATATGTAAAATGGCTTTAGGAAATGTTTCCAGTTCACAAATATGTAAATGTGAAAAAATGGCACAAAAAACAAGGAAAATAAAATTGATGCGTTGAAGATGTGGGAGGTTTTGACGTATGCGATATTTAAACATGGTAATTTTGTGTAAAAAATATGTAACTATTTTATAATTAGCAAGGGGTTGGAAGTGACATAAAAACTATTTATATGTATCTATTCTGCTACCCATTTATATATTTTCTAAATTGTTGTTTATTATCAAATGGGTATTTTCATGATATTTATTTATTTAGAAAAAGGGTATTACGGCATTACAGCGATTGGCCAATGCGCCATAATACATAATAAATATCTTTATTACAAATAACAACTAATATAACAAGAAAGTAGAAAAGACAGCATGTGTAAATATTAAAGAAATATGATAATATATACAATTATAAATTTAACCTATTTAATACGTCCACAAACATTATATCTAATATATAAAAATTAATATTTGTGTGTTTGTTTGTTCGTATTTAATGCGCAGCCATACCGTTCATCCGATTGCGATAAAACTTTGTAAACTTATTGCTTGCACTTGCGGGAAGAGTATAGGCTATTTTAATATATAAAAATGAATGTCTGTCTGTCTGTATGTCTGTCTGTCTGTGTGTCTGTCCCTTATGCGTTCCTATACCATTCATCCGATTGCAATGAAATTTTGGTAAGTGGTTGTATGCACACCCATAAAGGTTTCTGAATTAGAAAAATCATCATCTTCTTCTTCTTCTTCATTATATTTTCTTTTATTCGTATGGTTCCTATACCATTCATTTGATTGCAATGAAATTTTGGTAAGTGGTTGTATGCACACCCATGAAGGTTTCTGAATTAGAAAAATCATCACCTTCTTCTTCTTCTTCATTATATTTTTTTTTATTCGTATGGTTCCTATACCATTCATCCGATTGCAATGAAATTTTGGTAAGTGGTTGTATGCACACCCATGAAGGTTTCTGAATTATAAAAATCATCATCCTCTTCTTCTTCTTCATTCTATATTCTTTTATTCGTATGGTCCCTATACCATTCATCCAATTGCAATGAAACCTTCGTCAGTTGTTGTGGTAACACCCGCAATGGTTTTTGAATTAATACAACCATCTTCTTCTTCTTCTTCTATTCTATATTCTTCTATTCGTATGCGTTCCTATTCCATTCATCCGATTGCAATAAAATTTTCGTCAGTAATTGTGCCAACACCCGCGAAGGTTTCTGAATTAGAAAAATCATCACCTTCTTCTTCTTCTTCATTATATTTTTTTTTATTCGTATGGTTCCTATACCATTCATCCGATTGCAATGAAATTTTGGTAAGTGGTTGTATGCACACCCATGAAGGTTTCTAAATTATAAAAATCATCATCCTCTTCTTCTTCTTCATTCTATCTTCTTTTATTCGTATGGTCCCTATACCATTCATCCGATTGCAATGAAACCTTCGTCAGTTGTTGTGGTAACACCCTCAATGGTTTTTGAATTATTACAACTATCTTCTTCTTCTTCTTCTATTCTATATTCTTCTATTCGTATGCGTTCCTATTCCATTCATCCGATTGCAATAAAATTTTCGTCAGTAATTGTGCCAACACCCGCGAAGGTTTCTGAATTAGCACAACCATCTTCTTCTTCTTCATTTTATCTTCTTTTATTCGTATGGTCCCTATACCATTCATCCGATTGCGATGAAACCTTCGTCAGTTGTTGTGGTAACACCCGCAATGGTTTTTGAATTAGTACAACTATCTTCTTCTTCTTTTATTCTATATTCTTCTATTCGTATTCGTTTCTATTCTATTCATCCGATTGCAATAAAATTTTCATCAGTAATTGTGCCAATACCCGCGAAGGTTTCTGAATTAGTACAACCATCTTCTTCTTCTATTCTATCTTCTATTCGTATGCGTTTTTATACCATTCATCCGATTGCAATGAAATTTTGATCAAGTGTTGTGCTCACGCCGCAAAGGTTTCTGAATTGTTACAACTATTTTCTTTTTCTTCTATTCTATCTTCTTCTATTTGTATGCGTTCTTATACCATTCATCCGATTGCGATGAAATTTTGACCAGTTGTTGTGAGCACGCCCGCAAAGAGTTCTGAATTAGTACAACCATCTTCTTCTTCTTCTATTCGTATGCGTTCCTATACCATTCATCCGAATGCAATGAAAATATGATTAAGTATTGTGTTCACGCCCGCAAAGGTTTCTGAATTGATACAACCATTTTCTTCTTCTTTTTCTTCTATTCTATCTTCTTCTATTCGTATGAGTTCTTATACCATTCATCCAATTGCGATGAAATTTTGACCAGTTGTTGTGCGCAAGCCCGCAAAGCTTTCTAAATTAGTACAAACATCTTCTTCTATTCATATGCGTTCCTATACCATTCATCCGATTGCAATGAAACTTTGGTGAGTTGTTGTGCGCACGCCTGCGAAGGTTTCTGAATTAGTACAACCATCATCTTATTCTTCTATTCGAATGCGTTCTTATGCCATTCATCCGATTGTGATGAAATTTTGACCAGTTGTTGTGCGCACGCCCGCAAAGGTTTCTGAATTAGTACAACCATCTTTTTCTTCTTCTATTTGTATGCGTTCTTATGCCATTCATCCGATTGTGATGAAATTTTGACCAGTTGTTGTGCGCACGCCCGCAAAGGTTTTTGAATTAGTACAACCATCTTCTTCTTCTTCTATTCGTATGCGTTCCTATACCATTAATCCGATTGCAATGAAACTTTGGTGAGTTGTCATGCGCATGCCCACGAAGATTTCAGAATTAGAAAATCATCTTCTTCTACTATTCGTATGCGTTCCTATACCATTCATCCGATTGCGATGAAACTTTTGTCAGTTGTGTGCGCACACCTGCGAAGGTTTCTAAATTATTATTATATAACATACAAAGTTTGTTGTTTGTTTGTTCCATCCAATTTTGATTTTTTTTTTTACTTCATATTAATAACATTAATAACGTTTTCATATTTTGGATTCGATTTTAATTTAGTGTTCCTATGTTTGACCTTTACTCCTATTAGAATTATTTTCATATTGCCATATTGTATTACACAGATATTTTAATATTAAAAAAATAATTTCCTCTTATTATTTTTCAAATATCTAAGATAAATATAACCACGAAGCGACCCTGTGCGAAGCCGGGTACTTCAGCTAGTAGTTAATAAAAAATAAATCAACCTTTATGGTGCCATCAAATAAGCTAATTGCACGATACACAGCATCATGAAACATTACATCTGTCGTGCGACGAAGTATCTTGAAGACCGTGGAGCTACGAGTGATATTGGTGGTAACATGAAAATTAATATTTGCCAGTATACACGGATTGTAAATGAACCCACGAAGAAGTAAAAAGAAATGCTTTAAAAGAACAATCACTCTTCGGGTAGACAGGCATTGCATTGATAACATACCCAGAAGAAAACGAGTCGGGAAAAACGAGTTGGCAAAATATCTACTTAGGTATAGGTATATACCTACCTATATTAAATTTAGTTGAATCAGTCTACAGTGGCTCTATGGTATGGATAAAGCGATTAGCAGTTGTATTGGTATTTTTGATAGCATTAAAACAGTCATTGTAGCAGACAAACCGATACACATGCGAATCGCCCGTCACTGTATACTGATTCGAGTATACCCGAGAACCTACTAATTACTCACCTATGTAATCGTTTTCTGTACAAAATCTGATCTTCATCTGAATGCGGTAACGACCAAATTCATGTACCTACATGCATCGACTCCGACACTCTTTTAAGGGTTTCCGGTCTGCCCGTCGAACTGGTGACCAGGTTAAAATAATTAGGTGTCACAGTTACCGATGATGGCAGTCTTTTCAGTGAACTTGGAATCCGCATACATGTGGCGGGGTCTGCATTCAGCCAACTTGGAGTCGCATGGAGGTCAAGGCTGAATCCTATGAGAACAAAATATTGTTTGTTCAACGCGTGCGTGCTGCCTGTGGTCCTGTACGGCTGTGAGACATTGTATCTTACCAAGCATCAAAGGTCTCGTGTTTTGAGAATCGATGTATCCGCCGAATCTTAGGGGTGCATTGGTATGACTGCGCTACGAACATTCAAGTTCGTGAGCGGACACCTCACCCCTAGGTGATTGAATAAGAGAATGTGACGCACCATACCCATGTGGCACCATCCCTTACGCTGCAGCGGTGCTACAAAAGTGATCTACGTGCTGCATGGCGTCTGATATAGTGGAAGGCGCGAGACGAGGCGTCCTACCGAGGGAAGTGGCGCGATCTTGTGTGTACGCTATGCTCCACAGATGTGTGACAGGGTGAAGTAAGTAAGTAACTAAGTAATAAACATCCATGTATAATTATAATTTCGTCCTTTTATTTTGTTGGTGTTTCACATTAATTTTACTTTTACTTATTCTCATATGCAAATGATTCATGTTTCTCTTGGCCCGCGCTTCGTCAAATGCAAAGCATTCTTTTGCAAAGGAATGTTTTCTATTTGCTCGTATGAAAATCAAAGCGTCAAGCCAATCTCAAAGCGCAAGCGGCTCCCCTAAAAAAATATCACGCCTAATCCAATCCTTCTCAAACCAAGACGCAAATAAAGCTAACATCAGACCCAGGATCTTTGGGACCCACGGCACCCGGTATTTTGAGCATCCACCTCTTTAAAAATTCAAAACTATGAGGAAGAAATTATAAAATGCTAGTTTTTGTTTACACGTTAAGGTTTCACCACCACCCGTCATATATGCACAGCCGTGGATATGCACGGCCGCTTTCTATGACGCTTTAAACGTGTCTGAAAGAAATGATTTTAAGTGCTCATTTCGTCCTGAGACGGAGCCGCACGGGACTGATGCTGTAACCATGCACCGTAGTGCTTAAAGAAGAAAGTAAAGAAAGATTTTTTTTGTTTTTTGGACTAGCTCTGCTGTCCGCTGACGTTAAGCGCCCTGTGTACCCGCATACTGAGTTAATATATAATTATTATTAATAATATAATTTAGATATTATGTCCAAAAATTATTTAACAAATGCTTTTCCCGACTTCGCACCAGGATATATAGTGATTAATTTGAAACAATCAAAAGTAGGATGTACCTATGTATCTACTTACGTGAAATTTCGCTAGTCTATATTTAGTCGCTTTCGACTCATTGTGGATTGTAGAAAATTTTTAATCCTTTTCAGTAGACAGGTAGCGGAAGGACAGATTCTTGTGGCATTGCAGCCACGACAAAATCAATTTGTTACGGTGTAAGTGTCATTATTAACAATACCTAAATGAGTCGCCTGCACCGTTACCAGAATCTGGTACCATTCTACACTAAATGATCTTTTTCCTTTTTCTACATTCACAAACATGGTAAAAAATCGAAACAATGTAATGAAAACCAATTACGCTAATCGATATATTTGTAAAAAAATATGATTTGTTATAATATTATGCACTGCGAACAGGTTATGCGTGGATCAAAATTAATATAGGTTCCTTAAATAGTGAGGCCCGGAGCAAACATACTTTCATTATAAAAGGATACTTCATCAAGAGAGTTTGAGAGGTTATGCCGAAGAGAAATGAGACTTATTTTAGTTAACGATACCGACTGACTCGATATTATTTTTGGCACCGCACATTTTAAATTAAATTAGATAAATAGCAAGTGTTAAACAAACAATTTTGATTTATTTTAGATTAATTAATTTACTATGAACGAGGCGACAAAAATATTATGATGAATTAGTATCAAAGCTGTCACGCATTCTTCTAGTTATTTTTAAAAAGTAGATAAGTATATTTACATGCCTACCCACCAAAATTATTTGGTTTCGAACTGTAGAAATAATTAATAATATGTAGCTAAATAACTTAAAATGAAATAAATCCGTGGTGATATAGTTGAGAGTTAAATATGGTGAAACTGTAAGTTATAAGCGTTGGAAAGACTTCTAGACAGTTTTTATACACATTCGGTTGACTGAAAAAAAATAATTAGACGCTATTAAACTAATTATTGAAATTTTATATTTTCAGATAGGTACCTACCGACTTTTAAAATTGCACCATTTTTAGTAGGGCGCTTACATGGTATGATCGTAGTAGTTTGGACGCCTGCAGCCCGATTTCCTAACTATCGTCTCGTGTGGCACCAGACGAATTGACGTAATTGTGACGTCAGCCAATACACGCTCGAGCGGGCGGCATGTATTGGCTGACGTCACAATTACGTCGATTCGTCTGGTGCCACACGAGACGATAGTTAGGAAATCGGGCCCCTGACTTAGGAATCTTAGGATCACTGCCCATCTTGCTACATTGTCATTCTAACCATATCAGTGATATCATGAGGTCGGTTAATGTGTTCTTTTCTCCAGAAGCATCAAATAGAATCTTTTACTGACCTAGGGGTCATCAAAACAATCTTAACTTAGCCCCTTTGATTTGGTTACATGTAAATTTTACGTAAAACATTTCACCGTCCCACAGTTCGCTGTGAGCTTTCTATCGGAAAGAGAATTAATTAATTTAATTTTATTACACTCAATATGAACATTAATTCAATTATCATAGCTGATTTTGCCAAATTCATAATTTCAAGAATGAAAACCTAACCTAACCTAACAAATAATCCATTGGTATCGGCTATTTTCAAAATTTGTTTGCTGCTGGCTTCCTGTAAACCGACGAAAACCGTGTTTTATTTAGACATGAATTTTATGTCAGTACCTACTATACGACCCTACGAGGTTGGACGGTCTTTAATATACGGCAATTTATTTCCGATACAACATTTTACGGTGAGGTGTGATACGGCGAACTGCCTACGTACAAGTTTCCGGACACGCTTTGATTTAAACATGACACTGCGTTATACCTACATATTATACGAGTTCTCAATGTAAAAGTGAACACTTGGAGCAAAGGCAAAGTAAAATTTTTAACCACATTAATTTGTTATCAGATGCTGCTAATTCAATGTCTCGTCGTCTCGATAAACCATAAGGGTTGTAAAATTCATTACCGAAAGTACAATCCAAATGCATTTTTAAATACAAATACATTCTAAATGTTGTTACATTTTTTTAAAACAATGTTTGATCATGTATCTATAGTCTAAGGTTTGATCGTTTTTCCTCACTTCCGATGCTTTCGATTCCTCATGCCACCTGAAACTTCCGAAGGTTCTTCCAGCAAGCTGTCTAATAATCCACTTACGGCAACTTTAATGTTGTCAAACCGGTAGGTACAAGATGTTAACAATCCCATGTCAAAAAAATATTCTAATAATTGCGATGGTTTCTCTATATCACTGTAGGTTTTCCCTATATTACTATATCACAGGCTTTGTAAAATAAGGAATACCTAAGTACCTACCTAATTGAACTAAACAAAGAAGAATACTAAAATTTGACACACTAATATTGTAGACTTTCACCTGTAAATAAAGATTTTAAGGGTTTGCGGGGTTGGTAAGCCGCGAAAAATTCTAAAATTTTCCAATTTTGACGAACTTAAAAAAATTATAAATAATTAATTTTTTTCATACTTATTTGGATTTACACTGTTTATCTCAAATGGAATGAGTCGATGTTCACGTTATTTATTGTCTATTAAAGTGATAAGCTTATTTTTATACAATTTATATGTGATCTGAATGTGTGCCGATTTTCATTTCTCTACTTTATTAATAAAATTTTGATAGATTTGGACCATCTAAAATCTAAATGATTATTTCATGAATTGGTATAGTAACGTAGCTATCTACTAGTTTAAGTTTAAAGCCCATAAATAGTGGCGCATTGCACTTAGTATTAATTGACATTATACTTGCGAGGGTACAGTCGGCAGTGTGTGAAAGTTTACATTTCGTTCATCAAAACATACTATATCCACTGTGTGCAAGCGGATATCTATAATTGAAAATGAGTTTTAAACCCGTTGGCTCACTCCCTCATGCGTTGCACCCATCTCATATACTTACATGCATGTGCGAACGAATCCGTGAGAAATTCAAAAATAGAACCATATTACCGCCAAAAAGAGAATCAGTACCCTATTCCTTTTAATCACATCCAAAAAGGACATAAAATGTACTATTACATTATTACACATTACACGCCGTGTGGTGTCATTATATTTTCAACAACCAGTTCGCCGTTAAATTATAATTCAAAATCATTTATTTACATGAATACATAGTGGATACAAATTATAAGTTAAATATATATATATATACCTACAGCATGATTTGAAACATTTTTATATTAGGTACCATGGATCCCACAAAAGGGAGGGGGGGGGGGGGGGGGGTGACAGGGCCCTGCGTGGCGCGTCTACCTTATAATTGAGATAAACAGACATCACAAATTTGCTTTAATGGTAAAAAAGTCACCTGTGGCGCTATATTAATTTATCAGTTTTATGATTTAAAAATATGTGGTTGTTGGTTGTGTGATACAATTTTTAATTATTGTGTGTCGATATTCAACAACTCCATAATTAAAATAGGTGTGTTTAAGAATACAAAAAATTGCTGAAAATACACTGAGTACCTACCCTTAATTTAGCTGGAACGCCATTTGGAAAACGCTTCTTAAGAGCGTGACACTGCCTTTAACCCTGCGATGGGTAGGCCGCCAAAGATCCTGGCCTGGGGGCCCGCTACAGGATGTGGGGGCCATGGACTAGGTACCTACTTACCTATATAAAATAAGTAAAACAATGAACATAGTTAGATAAAAATATTAAAAATAATGCTTAAACACCTAAGTAAAAGGAAGAATGTACCTTAACTGAGTGAGCTAAATAGACAGTGCCGGATTTATTCATGAAGGGGCTCTGGGCTAATAAATACGTATGGGGGGCCGCAAAAACCCAAACATAATACGGTTATTAATTGCATCATGCGACTTTTTGTCGATGCAATGACAATTTTTTTCGATTGATGAATGCTTTTATAATATTTAAGGTTAATTTATATTATGCATGCTCAAGTTGTAAAAATAACGACTGAATCTCAATAATATAATATTTGATTCTCTCACAAATTTTAGGTAGTACCTACATTTGTTGTGTTGGGTCTAGGACGATTTGGTGCCGGGACAATTGGACGCCACGCAATTCGAAAATAAATAGGCGTTAGGTACTTATAGGTACTTTAAAAAAATATATTTAATATTATTATTTATATTTAAATTATTATAATATGATTTAATAGTTGGTGAGAATTTAAATATGCACAAGTAAATAATTATTTAATCGTACATATGTTTAAGTTCCAACGAAAAAAGAGTTTTATTTTATTTTATACAAAGCTTTAGGCATGGTAATTCTCAATCCGCAATAATAAAAAAAACATTATGTTAAGAGTAAAATGAATTAAAACTACTAAGTAGTAGATAGAAACTGATTAAAATTCCTCGTCTACGTTCTGTATACGTGTCTACGGCAGTGCGGCGTCCAATTGTCCTGGCGTCCAGTTGTCCCATTCCCGTAGTGTTTTCTTTCGTCTGTGTGATATATTAACAGGGGTGGCATCTAATATACAAGTAATTATGTCAATATGTGCATTATAAATATATTTTCCAGTGGCATAATATACATAGGTAGGTACGGTATGAAGAGAAACAGCAGAACAGGATTTTATCAGTAATTATGTATTAATAATATTTTCAAATGAATTTGACTCTTAATATCCTTCTTTCATTTATTATATTTTATCAAAAATGTTAACGATAAAATTGCAGTACAATGCAGTCTAAAATCAGTTAATATTTTAACAACCGGATCGCGAAAAAGAGTGCGAGCCAATTGATTGACATCGCTGTTAAGCACCCTGTATTTTGTATCGTTTCTTTCAGTATCAAATAACGCAAACTCAGTATATACCTATTCATACACAAAATATTTAACTATGGTTTTGAGGAAAGACAATGTCGCGGCTGTTTGGGGGGTTTGAATTTAAAACAATAATATTATATTATGTACCATGAAGGGTTGTGCTGATGAGGATGTAGGGATCAGACATGGTTTCTTCATGTACGTCTTAATATTCACATATGGGGTGTAATGAGGCACATGTGCCATATGTAAATTACCGGTCGTGAATAGACTACCTACTGAAGTAGGTATTCAATCTGAAACGATACAGCAATTTTCTTGTGAAATTTGTTTATATACCTAGGTGGATTGGTATCTACCTACTTGGTAGATATTATCATCTATCACAGTAGACAGAATATAAAATGTTATAGGTACATGTAGGTACCTACTAGTTGTACATAAGTAAATTTAATAATTGTAACGCCCACGTTAGCCGAGTGGCTAACGCTTCGGTTTATAATGTCGTGGGTTTGGCGAATACACAATAGTATATTGTTTTTCAATGTGTGTTTGGAGTCAGAGTATGGACCAAATAGATTAAGCCGTTGGCTAACTTCCATTTAACGTATAAACAAAAACCTGTCATTATAAACCTTAAAATAATAATAATATGCAGGTTTACTCACCGGCAATGAGTTTGTGTCTATAAACACTAAAGCATTCCGTCGTGGGCTGAAATCACATGGCAGCGAATATGTTGATTGTAAATTAATGTGTGTTTGATTCAGAGAAAGAATCCAATAGGTCGGGCGAATGGGTAACAATCGTTCATCATAAAAAAAACTGTAAAAATTCTACTGAAAGGGAACTAACATAATTATTATTATGTTAAAATCAGGTGAATCCGATGTTAAAAAGGTTACTAAAAATAAAAATATTTAATTAAACGTATAATATTGTAGCACGACTTTCTTCTAAAAACAATAGTAAAGAAAATTAGGGGAAGGTTGCGATCATTGGACCAGTGCTTTCATTGGACCACGTAGGTATATAATATCAGAAATAAAAGACGTTGGAAACCATCAGTGACCTCACAAAGCAAGCTTTCCATGCCTCTTCCGCGCCTCTCTTGTTTCAGTCTCGTCTTGGATGTGGTAAATGAGTCACGTTCGTTGGTGTATTCATCGTGCATAAAATATAACAATCAAGTAAAACTAAAACGAATGTAAGTATGATTCTATTAACTATATTTGGTTGTACTTACATCAATTATGTTAGGTAATTTATTATTATTTGCAACTATGGTAATAGTTGTTACGCTAATACTTTGGTTTTTTTGTGAAACTTGTTTTTGTGACAGCACCCGTAGTTGCTATCATTGGACCATGGGAAACCTCTATCATTGGACCGGTCCAATCATGGGAACGATTTTATAACATTTTTCACATTATATTCTTTTTGCATTCCATAATGGCGAAGAGAGGTAATACTATACCTGGAATGAGCCCAGCATGTCATTGGCATTACAGGCATTAAGGAAAAAAGAAGTAGGTTTGAACAAGAGAAGTCGAATGCTTGGAGTTCCAAAAGCGGCACTGAAACGAAGACTAGATGGAAGCAATCAAAAAGCCAAAGAAAAAATTCAGATAGTTGGTTCCGAAGGTGATCTACCATTAGAAATATTAGAGACAGAGCTTTACGAACACATTCTCGAGCTTAAAAGTTGTTTGTATGGTATCACTCCAGTAGATGTCAGGCGATTGGCATTTCAATTTGCTGAGCAAAATAATATAAAGAATAGGTTTAATAAAGAAAAGCGAATTGCAGGAAAGAAATGGTATTACGAGTTTATGAAGCGGCGTCCAAACTTGAGCCTACGACAACCGAGAGCTACTTCATTCAACAGAGCTACCGAATTTAATCAAGCAACAGTTAAAGATTTTTTTGATAAACTTCAGACATCTATGGATATGCATGACATTAACGATGCTCGGCGTGTATTCAACATTGATGAAACGGGTCTCTCCAACTTGCAGAGAAAACCTAGAAAAATTTTGGCATTGAAGGGTAAGCACCAAGTTGGAGCAATCACTAGTGGAGAATGTGGCACAACGACCACAGCTGTATGTTGTGTCAATGCTGCTGGCCTATTCGTTCTCCCGCTTATCATATTTAAACGGAAGAGAGCAAAAGATGAATTGAAAGATGGAGCACCACCTGGTTCAATATTTGCTTTGAACCCAGACAGTGGCTATCTTAATAAAGAAATATTTTTTCTATGGATGTAACATTTTGTGGAGAATGTAAAGCCATATCCAGAAAAAAAAGTTTTGCTTATACCGGACGGTCACACAAGCCACACCAAAAACTTGGATGCAATAGATATGCAAATAGACATGGTGTAGTAATGCTTTCACTTCCAGCACATACATTCCACAAACTGATGTGTCATTTTTTAAACCGCTGAGTAGTTATTACATAGATGAAACCGAAAAATGGCTTCTTCAAACCCCTGGGAGATGTGTGACGACATTTCAAGTATCTATGCTCTTTGGAAAAGCCTATTCTAGGGTTGCTTCTGTCGGTACGGCTGCAAATGGCTTTCTGAAGAGAGGCATTTATCCTCTGCATAAAGATGTATTTGCTGACTATGAATTTGTGATAGCCCATGAAGAATCGGAGAATGCTTTTGTTTCATTTTTATAAAATATTATTATAAAGCACCTTGATTGGACCACGTGTGTAAATTATTATTATTTTTTCAAAGTCCAATGATGGAAACTTAGAGGTCCAATCAAGGAGCATGAGGTCCAAAGACGGCAACAAACAAAAATTTGGTTTTCCTGTTAAATCTCAAAAATGGTTAATTTTATTGGACTGATGCTAAGTGTATACATAATAGAGTAAATAATACATTTAAATAAATAATTTGTTTTATTTTAACAATAATATTTGATGAGTTACACCATCACAAAGTTAAGTGGTCCAATCATAGCAACCTTACCATAATAATTAAAAAAATCGGTGTGTGTACATATGTACGCGCGTTAGAAGTTAAACCTACATACTTCTTTGGCGTAACAAAACTTGTGATAAAGTAGATTCTTTGACTAGCTCTTAATTATCTTGCTAAATTACACACTCCGCTTATTGGACCGCCGTTGGCTTATTTCTATACACTTTAACTTACATTACTAAATTATATAATGGTTTCCCGTTGTTTTTATTTTTAAAGTACCAACTGTCACTCTGACGTTTAATTATTGTTTTTTTACGTAGATAAGGAATTGAAAATGACCGACAATAATAATGCTATAATATTCGCAGTATAATATTATACTGTATAATCGTCACGATTGTAGTATTATACTATGGCGTAAAGGTAGTGCGTTCTGCTGATATCCAATCGAGTGCGTTTTTTTTCGTGTGAAAAAATAAATTGTGTTACATGTCACACGCCAAAAATACACTCTGATCTGATTTCCCAAACGTGCCAAAAGGAGTATAACTTCGAATGTTAGTAGATACCTAATCGGCTCGAACTATTAGGCTCATCCTCTTACCCGAATACACACAATGACAAACTTGACAACTTACCAAAATGACACGTGAATTTGTCAGGCGCAGAATTAGAACTCGCGCTCCACGACTTTATATGCGTCTTGTCTACTTGTCAATTGTGTGCATTTTTAAGGCTACCCTTTTCAAACTAGGTGATTCCATATAACGTAAATATATTAATAACACCGAATATACCTAAGTATTTAAAATTTCTTTGGAAAAGTTGTGAGTAACGCGGTCTACTTTTTGTCGTCAAAATATGTATAAAAGAGTATTTTTTAAAATACATATAACTTAGGTACATCGTACATCTATCAAGAGGACGAAGCCAGGCTACCATCTACCCTTTTTTGGCAAGAAGACCATAAGTATAGATTTATGCTAAAGGTAGGTAATATGTTCAGGAGATTGGAAAAGATAGAAGAAAGATGCAATGCGAGAATAATCTGCGAAAGTGGTTTCGTCGAACCTGCGATGGAAATACGTTCAGATCTGCTGCCTCGAAATTTATTTCTATGTGAAAATAATATTCTTATAGTGTAACCATATCGCGACCCGAGAACTACAAGGTTCTAAGTGTCGATTTTTGGCCAAACTAAAGTAATAATGAGGCAGTCTTCCAAGTCAAATTATCTACATACTATATCAATATGAGGTCGATATTTCTTATATTTTTTCATTAAACCCCAATACTACCGAGTTCTATGTGCACTTTACAGAATATCTGTGGTACTACAGAGTTCTACCATAATCTAAAAAGATCCGTCGTTCTACAAAGTTCTATGTGCTTTGACATTTCGTGGTTGTGAATACATTTAAAGTTGTTAAAATGGTTTTAATTGCAATATGAAGAGTAAAATCTTGTTGTTTTGTATTTTAAATTTATTATTAGGACTTCATGCAGTATACTTAACTAGAAACCACGAGTATTTACAAAAACTACTATAACTTCGTGATACATAACCTCAAAAAAATATCTCGTGATATTTGATATCAACAGTAAATTGTGAACTCACTAATAGATGAATAATAAATAATATTACGAAACGTAAGTAAGGTTTAATTACAGTATCGTTATTTTTTAAAATTTCGTTACAAACGACGTTACAGTTACATATTCACAAACCGTTAATTTCAATACCTACATAATTGATTATAATAATGTGAATGTCGAACGAACATTGTACACTTTATGTTTTAACCTTTTGTTAATAATAATGTCAAAATATTGACAGTATTTTAAGGCTATTTCATTAATTGATTTAATATTTTAGATTTAAAAGTCTTCCTGGAAGTGATATAAATGTTTGAGATGTTTCAAATCTCAGTAGATGAGGTGATGGTTGTGTTGTATTCTGAAATCCCTATTCCTGAAAATTCCCACACTATAGAGATTTAGTATATTAATTATACAATATCATTATGATGTTATGATGGATCTGAAAGATATGCCTCTTGCTGGCTTGAAGTTTATTCTAAAACTGAGGCGAATAATTTAATAGAAGATTTTTTACACAACATTCCCTCAGCCATTAGTAACAACAATCTTGTATACACAATTACAATAAATGTATCTGATGTGAAGACAATAAGTCAGTTGAAATTCAACAATAAACATTGGGCTTGTTGCATCAACATTATTAAATTATATTTTCAATATAATTTTCATTTCAAAATGGTATTAAACAAAATTTACAAAAAAATATTTATGTTTTTCCAAATTTCCCATTTTTCCAACAATTTCCATACATTTTCCCCGGAAAAAAATGTTATATTAGATAACTTTCAATAATTTTATTTATTTTAACATGAAAAGTGAAACTATGTGTCCTGAATCACCAGGATTTCCATACAAATTTCAGTTAGAACCTTGTAGTAAAGGCGATTTGTTTGAGTTTCAGGTGGACAAAGTTCTAACTGAATTTATGATATATAAAATTAACCATTAAAAACTAGTTTTAACTTAGTTTTATTGATAGTTGCAACATAGCAGTACCATCATTGATATATTCAATCAAAAAAATAATTGAAAACATTCACAAATAACAAAATACAAGCGTTCAAAACTTCAACAGCCCATAACTTTTTTGCTGCAGTTGTTCACTTAGAACTCTGTAGTTCTCGGGTCGCGATATGACAATGAAAATTCTTTAAAATTGTAGGTAGATACAGTTAACTATTAGCCGGCTTTCACATCAAAACTCGCCACGTCTGCACGTGTCGAATGCGTCGATGTGACATCATCGTTATTCACAAAACACATGTTGCCAAATGGAGCTTCCCAGATTGGTCGAATGCGACTTATTAGTTTGAAAAATACATCTACTGTTGCAATCGACACGTTGCATGCTTCTCGGGCTGTGAGTCTAAGACGCCAGAACGCATACGAACACCTACGAATTGGTCATTCCTATACCGGCTCGTCGATCGCCGTATCCAAATATCTATACGTTTCGAGGGTTACGTGCGACTGTCGCTATGTAGATGTGCGCGGTCTTCATATGCAACACCGAATCGACGTTATGAGAAGACTTGATTTATGGCCGTGCGGCAGACGAGGCGAGTTTAGATGTGAGAGCCGGCTTATACTTTAAACATTGTTTATTCATTATCACTTAGGTAGATATATCCACAGATTAATAAAAATGTACAGTTTAATTTCAATTTATTTATAATCAAAATCAATTAAACAATCATAATAGCACGAAAAGTGCGATATTTAGTAAGTACATAAGTATCTAATTTATCTAAGTATATTTTTTTTTGTCATAATTCTTCTCCCTTTATGTTACACACTAGTACCTATCTAGAATCTAGATATTAGATATTATAAATTTCTACAGCATAAGTGTGTCAATAATTCGCTGTCTAGTCATTACATATTATTATATTGACAAAAGTGAAACATATTAGCGGCTCCAGAAGAGAATCGGCGCGGCCCGCATGTGAAATATTCAGTACAATGTTAGCCAGACACACCCCACAACTACCCCATTTAACACTTTCTGTATCAGTTCCTGACAATTTTATGTATACTGAGTGAATAAAATTTGTGTTTGTTTCTTAAATACGAGTATCACGTTGGCAATCGGCACAATTTCGTTTAAATATTTCAATATTAATTATACTTGATGAATCCGTATTTTAGGTGATTGGATGTTACATGATATATTATTTAAATAAAACATTTTACTACAAATTTCCTTACTATGTATATTTGTAATGTTGATTGATTCACAAAATGCATTCAAACTTAGGTAGTAGGTATGTAGCTAAAAACTTTTACGTACAATTAATTTATTATACTTAATTGAAATTCGAAAATATCGAGTACAAACCTACCTAACCTAACAGTATCACTATCAGCTAGCAATAAGGAGATATGTACCTGTATGGTTTAAAAATTTACTGCAACAGTATCCAAAGTAATGAAACTAAACAAAAGTTTTTCAATTAACAGCAAAAAAAAAATGAATATTTTATGTACTAAATATAAATTAAGATATACAAATATGAACTAAATAAAAATATGAATTAGATAACAAGGAGTGCTGTTCTAAAAATGGGGCGCTTTCTTAGCAATCGAGACCTCAACCTAGACCTAATACTGCATATGAGGCGTCTAATTCCAAAAAGCGATAAGTCCACACTTGGTCAAAATCGAGAAAAAATTACGCACGTATTCTTTGTATAATTTTACACAATATGTATTTATCTATGACTTCCAAAACGTGACATCCCTACGAAAAAAAATATTTTAAGTCTCGATTTGTTACAAAAAGCGTCCGTGTTTCATATTATTTAAAGTTTGGTTGATTTCGCGCGTGTTTAAGTCAATCAATAAGGGAACATTCAATATTGAAAATGGCGTCTCCCATGCTGTAGCATCTGGTAAACTCATGACAGTGCCACGGAAATATGTGCCTTATGCGGAACAAATTAAAAAGTGAGGTACAAGTAGCGCTGTGTCCAATTTTATTTTGCCTATATTTATTACATTTAAGAGTTTATCGGCTGAAAGAAATTGCCATTTGGTTATAATTTCGACATAGACTACAACGGAAAAAATAATCTCACGTTACAACAAATAATTGAAGCTTGAAACATAAAAACGTTGTTTCCCGAAAATATCAAATTGTGGACTTGTCGCTTTTTGTAATTAGACGCCTCATATCATGGTTTGCTGTTATAGACTCCCAATCCTTTTCTATAGCATAATGAGGTATGTACGTTAAACCAGTAGGTAGATATCGCGGAAAGTTGAAGTTTTTGAAATGTGATTGTATAGGACGTATCTTCGAAATTCCAAGTAATTTCGAAGATACGTCCTATACAATGTGACGTATTTTCACGTCTTCAAACGAAAGTTAAAAGACCAAAAAGTTTAACACCAGAAAACTACAGTACCTACCTATCCACCTCAGTCACAGTATGAGACGACAACTACTGCTTAACTCAACTCATTATCCAGGGAATTCAACGGTGAACGTAGCAGGGTAACTCGCTACATTTCGTGATTGCTAGGAACGAGTGCTGCTCCGTTGAACTGTTTCCCGTTGCAGACGGTAAAGTAAAGATCGCCTTGATGGTATATAGTTGATCTCAAAGAAAATGTAACAGGTATTGTACGACAACATCTTTTTGGCTACGTGTTAAAACTGTGAACTAACATGCTCCGCCCATTATAAACTAACAAGCTATTCCCATTTAGTAGACAACAGCGCCTAGAAGCGTAGCCAAGAAGATGTTGTCGTACAATAGATACCGATATGGAATATATCAATATTTCTACGTACATTTATCAGGATGCTAATAACATACGGCAAGTAGATACATACCGAACTAACGATAATTATTTTCATATAAATTCTATCATTCCAGTTATACTGAGAGTGCTGGAAAAGTATGATGGAAGGATATAAGTAGGTAGGGAATGAGACAACTGGACTGTCGTAGACACGTATACAGAACGCAAACGAAGAATTTTAATCAGTTTCTATCTATTACTTAGTAGTTTTAATTTATTTTACTCTCAACATAATGTTTTTTTTATTGCGGATTGAGAATTACCATGCCTAAGGTTTTATATAAAATAAAAAACTCTTTTTTCGTTGGAACTTAAACATATGCACGATTAAATCATTATTTACGTCTGCATATTTACATTCTCACCAACTATTAAATCATAATATAATCATTTAAATATAAATAATAATATTAAATATTTATTTACTACTTGTACCTAAAGTCTATTTATTTTCGAATTCCGTGGCGTCCAGTTGTCCCGGTGGCAAATCGTCCTAGACCCAGTAGGTATACCTACATTATATTATACAGGTATGTGTAGGTATGCCTAGCTAGAGCCAATGAAAAGCGTGACAGTTTTGATAAAATAATAACTAAGTATTATTAATAATAAAACTCAGAACATGCATTAAACTTTTCGTGGTTGTATTCAGCGGGTTAAATGGGGACAAAACAAAAGCGTCTGGTAAAGCTACCCTCTTTTTTAATTAGCCCTCCCCTTTGTTACAACTATGACACAAAAAACCAAAGAGACAACTTCGCAACGTTAGTGACACAATAGAGAATAGAACATTGTAAACTTCATTATGTTTATTTTTGTCGACAAGATAGGTAGGTATATGAAAAAGGTGAATAATTATTATCTTAGCATTAATTTCCGAATAATGCATAATCTAACTTGTGATTTGAAAAAAATATGTCATCATCATTAATGTATGGTACCTACTAAAATCCTTGGCGGTTCTTGGCCTCCTTCTAAAACTACTTCCATCCCGGACGATCCAGCGCCGACACTGTCCAGTTGTTCCGAGCATTATTAAATTTCTTGTGGCGCAGTACAGCCATCTCAATTTTGCCCGTTCAGATCTTCTTCTGTCCTCAGGAAAATATGACGATATTCTAAGTTTTATTAAGAGCAACACTTTGCATAGGGACGTCACTGGTCGAGCACGCTGACTGCAGTGTAGTGTGTCTGAGCCCCAAACAGAAGCAATTAAGAAATTATTAAGCGAATATAAATCAAGTCGATACAAATAATAAAGTACAGTATATCGATGACCATCACGCAGTTATTGAACATAGCTATTGTCGTGCCGATTAGCCTCACCGATGACAGGTTGGTACTACGCCTTGAGAGAACGAACTGATGCTCTAAATTTCTTAGTTATCATATTGGACGTACAATATTTTTACAGCATAAAGATATTATGCAGACGAACATTTTGTGTATGTTAACTCAATTTCGACAAAAGTTGGACAATTTCTGTGCAAACCATCGATATTATAAAATACCAACACCCGAAAATTTATTTAAATATAAATCCCTAGGTTTAAACTTAATACCTAACTGAAATATTTATCATTGTGTGATAAAGTCTAAATTTATATAGTAGGAATGTACCTACATAAGTAGGTACCTACCTACTACCTTCACAAAACTGATTAAAATTGTAAATATAAAATTATTGAAGTAATAACTTGGTAGGTACTAAATCCACCTTACCGTGTATCTTCTTGTTTATACCTACTATCAGTAGCGAAGAGTAGAGGTAGGCTGCTGAGATTCGCCATAAAAAACGCACATTAAACTTTGTTAGTCATACGTATTTGTTTTTATTGGACTACAATTATTTACAGACGGCATTGGTCAGTTTTTAAAAATCAATTAAATGCTGACTAAACTAAACCATAATACTTTTGGTATACTTTGGGCGATAGGTACCTACGACAAAATTGTGTTATTCATAGATACGTATTTGTTTTCGTTGGATAAAGAATATAATATATTCTTGAATTTAAAATTTGAATGAAACTGAATTTACAAAAATGAACCAACAATAAATGTGTAATATATTATATTACACATTTATACTGTCACAAGACCCGAAAGACCTCCAAGGTCGAATGCAAGAACTCGCGGATGTCAGTCAAACGGTCGGTCTAAAGATAAATGTCTCAAAGACAAAAGTGATGAGGAACTGTTTTTCGGACCCTGCGATTATCTGTATTTCTGGCACCCAACTCGAGCAAGTCAGCAGCTACGTCTATCTCGGACAGCAGGTGTCCATAGACGGAAGCATGCGCGATGAAATTGCTCGAAGAACAAAGCTGGGATGGGACCTACCATTATGTCTTAAGCGTAGAGTGTTCAACCAATGTGTGCTACCCGTGCTCACGTATGGCTGCGAGACATGGACCCTCAACACGAGAGATGTCCAAAGGCTAAGAGTCACACAGCGAGGCATGGAGAGGTGCATGTTGGGCATCACGCGAAAGGACCGTAAGAGAAACAAATGGGTTAGGAAGCAGACAAGAGTACGCGATGTAATAGACGTTGCCAAACAGCTGAAATGGAGATGGGCGGGGCACATTGATCGCCGAAAGGACGGCCGCTGGACAAATGCCGTCATCCAATGGTACCCAAGGGGTACGAAACGGCCACAGGGTCGCCCTAAAAGCCACTGGATTGACGAACTGGTAAAAGTTCGGCGGAAATACGTGGCAGCGAACGACACAGGACCGAGAGAGTTGGAGAAAGCTTGGGGAGGCCTTCATCCAACAGTGGATTGGCCCCGGCTGATGATGATGATGACACATTTATTGTTGGTTCATTTTTTTAAATTCATTAAGCCCTGCCTAAACCAAACTATGATAGATAGAAAATATTATGTATGATTGAATTGCATAATTTTAGATATTTTATAGATAGATGAGTATTTTTGACTATTACTTATCTATTACGGCATAGTTTTAGTAGGGTTAACTAACCAACACCATCTGTAAATTATCGTAGTCTTAATTTCAATGAAAACAAATACGTAGGTATGACTGACAAAGTGTAGTGTGCACCATTTATGGCGGATTTTAACAGCCTACCTCCACCACTCGCCACCGCCTACTATATAATATACTCATACCTGGTCATCTATATTTTCATACCTATTTAAAACGTTTCACACAGGACTTGATTTATTTAGCTTCGATGCACACTAACTAGGTATTTTATATGCATTGAGGAATGTTGATTCCTATTGAAAGCCATTGGTAGAATAAAATTCAAAAAAGTTTTATAAAATCAGGTGCAAAATACACAAAAGTCGCCAGCGATATTCCGTTCTCACGCCGAACACACGTTAAGCACACGCCCAGGTAGCAAAATCCGCTATAAATTCTGCAAAATCACGTTATTTTCTGTGAAATAAAATACGCTGCTAGTAAAAAAACTACAGAAATAGCGGAAAAATAAACGGTCGGGGTAGGTTTTTTTTATTTATTTTTTTACTAAATTCTCCAAAAAATTAATGCGTCTCGTACACCCCCATTGTTTATCTATCGAAAGCTGCAGGGGTGAATTGGTTTGCATGGAAAATAACAATTAGCATTAGGTACATACTAGAAGATCGAAGCCCACGGTGGCCACGTGGCTTAAGCTTTGGACTATAACGCCGTCGGTCCCAGGTTCGAATCCTGGGTCTGCAAGTACACATATTGTTTTTCAATTTGTGTGTGTCAGGGTATGGACCTAATAGGTTAAGCAAGTGGCTGACATCCATTTCTCGTAAAAAACAAAATCTGTCAATACAAACCTCTACTCTGTGGAGGCCCGTATGATCCTATTAGGATCGGACATGGTCGAAAGAAGAAGATCGAAGTTAAATGTGATAACTGAAGAAAAGAGAGAATAGAAATAACTGGAAGACAACGGGCAGTAATAACAGTCCGTGGAAAGTAGTCGTGAAGTTGCAATCCAGTATTTGGGCATGGTATTGAAGTGAAGAAGTAGATTAGCAAACCACAGGTTTACGAATGTCCATTATTTGGAATCAAGGGGACATTTTTGATTTGCTAATAAATGCATAGCTACCTAAGTTCAATACATTGAATAGATAATAAATAAGATTGGATAAAAAACTAAATCGAAGTCTTATTACGTACCTACCTACCTACCTTGTTAGCGATTTTAGATTATTTTTAGTAGGTAGATACGATTGGTTAAAAAATATTATTCTTTACACTTATTGGTAACACATTGTTTGTAAATACATTTATATTTTTAGGTATATTACTAGGGTTTTATAGATATAATAGATAGAGAGAGACATTATGGCTCAGATACACACCACTGCAATGACAGCGAGTCGACGTAGGTTTTACTGGATTCCAATTGCATCCGATTACAATCTCCAGTTGGATAAAAATCTAATTTGAGATTCAAATAGGATACATTTGGAACCAAGTAAGACCGGCGTTGCAGTACTGTGCGTGTATGTATAGAATAGAGACATTCTCTTAAATGCTTCCTGAATTAATTACCAAGTCAACAGTATTTTCCAATAATTGGATCCACTAACGACAGTAATAGGTACTTATTGTAAATACTAGGTACGGTAGGTACCTAATTACCTTTGTAGATTCTAGATAACAATTTTATTGTGTTTTCGAAAATAACTAGGTTTCAAAATAGAAAATCAATTTAGCATAGATTTCATTTATATAATAACGATTTACTTAATTAAATCACATAAACTAAGTAGGTATATTGATTAGCTTATTAGAAATCTTTTTTGCACCACCTCCTTTATAGCAACATATACAAGATATTTATATACCTTCCTAGGTAGGTACTTGTTTATAAAAAAATGAAGACGTGAATCAAAAACTCCTCGTTTATATACCTAATAATATGTCAGTACGAGAGCATATGAATAAATAATGAATGGTGTAAATACCGAATAATAAAAATATTAAACGAAATCGAGTTTGAAACTAATCGGAAAAATATCCCAATGCTCTCCTGTTTCAATTTTATCGGCCGCTCGAGGGTTGAGCTTTTGCAATTTACAGTTTCAAATTTTTAGGATTTTGCTCTGTCACAATGTAAACAATAATGTCTTAGCAAAGTAACTGTGAGCTTCAAATCGTGTGTATATTTTTTTACCTTTTCTCAACCTGCAAAAAATCAATAGGAATCCCAATGCATCGCTCGTGATATCTACCTGTGCAAGTTGATTTGATATAGAACAGTGACGTGCGGAGCTTTAATTATTAATACGACACATTTCGATATTCTACAAATAATCGGATTGAAAAGATTTACATCCCTAAGGTAAGTACCTAAAGTAAGTACTTACCTACTTAGATACTTATTATTCGCTCGTATACATAGGTAGGTAGGTACTTAATTGAAATTAATAATTGTAAGTCGAGTTTCACATAAGTACTTATTTCATTTATAGTAATTGACACACCGTCGCAAACATCTGTTCTCGAAGCACAGTAGGTATGCGGTTGCTCTGAGCCTTCATAAGGAGCCAAGATTGGCTACCGTAAGGCAGCACCGTCAGAATGCAAGCGTCGAATAGGCGGAATTTGGTTTTGACCGAGTACAGTTGTGAATCGATACTCTCCATCGATTTAAATGTTGCTCCAGCCATTCCCATTCGAAGGATTCGATTCGATTCTGACAGATGTATGAACAAAGAAATCATATTTTTTCTAATAATTTAAATAATTAAAGGTTACCATGACAAATGAGGCCCTCGCAGTCCAGTCTATAAGGCACTGGTTTCTCATCCGGGGGATCCGGGCTTGATTCCCGGTGAGGTCACAATACTTATAAGATATTCATACGATTTTTTCAAAGCTTGGTTGTTTATAATATGATCGTTTAACTTCTACTACTAAACTACTGATTCATTAACTATAGTCTACTCGTAGACTTGACGCTGTCTTGACGTTGTCATTGCGCCTCATGCCCTGTTGTAGGTACCTACCTAGTGTACCTAATGTACCTACATATACTTATCTTTTTATTATTATTATAATATATATATACTTAAATAAGATGGTATAATTAGAACGCTAATCGAATAAATAAAGCACGGCACTGTACATAGGTTAGTTTAGTAACATGAGAGTATCAAATAATGTCTCAAAGTTGGATGCTTTGTGTTTCTTGTCTTCGGTTTACTGCCTGCAAGTCCAATGAATAACGAATGGCGTGAAACAAACAATAAAAAATAAGGAATCTTTATCCGCTTTTAAATGAAACACACGAATCCACTTTTGTGCATAATCTTTGATCAAATGACCAAGCTTTTGTAGTGGCGTGGCGACTATTCGGTTTCAACTTAGATACGTTAGGTTAGGTTAGTACCTAAGTAGGTAAACTACCATTCGTACATTGAAAGACAGATATCTATATTATATAGGTGAGTACCTACCTACCTTTCATTTATTAGAAACTAGATATCTACGTAGGTACCTGATTAGTTTATTACCGTTTACTGTTTACATTAAACGGTGGGTGGGTGGACCTAGTCTCATTTTATGTAAATATATTTTTCCAACAAAAAATGATTATGAAGTCGGCTTATGCAAAATTCCAAAACACGTTGCTCCATTTGAAAAAACGCCCCCTCTAAGAACAGCTACTTACGTTTTGGTACAATTTCTCTTAGTTTCTCAAACTATTTATGCAGCATGTTTATAAACAGTGTATATAAAATATAATAGTACCTACTTTTGCATCCTCTCACATCAACATCGACATCACACACACAACGCTACAATTTTCATCACATTGAATCGAACTGTGGTGTTTCTTGCTTGATTCCAATTGGATACATTTCAATACATTCATACAAGTAAGACCTGGGTTGATCGATATACAGCGCCATGTGTTTAGCCATTACCGACCCAAGTAGAAAGCCGATACATTCACAACGACTGGTCCTACTTTTTCCACCCTTCCCGTTGTTGTCTACGGATGACCTGTCATTGTTCTATCTATAGAGTGCTCATACTGACGAGTCTGTCGTGTTCACACAGATAATGGTTTCATTTGGATAATTATATGAGTTACATGATAAGTAATACACTAGCATTAACACACCTTCTACAAATGTAATGCATAGATAGATTAATGCTACATATTTTTAGGAAATCGATATTACCACTGGTTTTTGTGTGAAGAACTAGTCTGACTTTGATAGCTGACGAATAACAGGAATGTATATTATTTATAAAAAACACTGATAGTTAATAATATATTTGATTTGAGAATTTCTTATAATTCAATTTGAAACGAGAAATAACGAAACAATATGTCAAGCAATCTGGGATCTGATTTTGACAGCTGAAAAGTGGACCACTCGTTGCTTGTGCAAAAAATTATGCTCAGGCTTCATTCATCTAAAAATGGTGGTGATTTGGCCCAATGAGCCTAGCCACACAACGGTGACAATTCAAACAATCCGCGGCACTACATCCCTGATCTTGTTTGATTCCAATTGGATCCCATTGGAAATCGCCGTTGTTTTACCTATGGCAGTTTGCATTAATTTTCAGCGCCGTAATATGTCTTGTATAACTTAGCCCTATCGGTATGCGTAAAGTTTATTTACATTAAGGGTAATATTTTTTTTAAAGAATGAAAAATATTGTTTTGTCAAATTTGACCTCAGCCTCCCATACATATAAAAGGTAATTTATTAATTATTTGACAAATTGTATTACCGTATTATAAATCGAATAAAAAAAAAGATTCAGTAATAAACAGAATACCGATAAGCTATATCCCAATACACTACATTTTGACGCAAGTTTTTGAATGTGTGAGTGTCCTACTAAAATGAACCACGTATTATAGACGTGCAATAGTGTGTTACAACCTTTAAATACACCAATATTTAATGAGCGTCATTGCATAAACCGAAAGCAGTTGTCAGTCTTCGACGTATGACGTATTCTTCCACACTCGAGATCGGTTGCTTGCTTCTCCACCCCCGTTAGGTTCATTGTTTTAGGTATTTGAGTTACCTGGTGGGTACCTACTTAAGTAGGTAACTACCTACAATCAGGTGTCTTCTCGTATACCTACATAGTAAGTACTACAGGTCTACAGACAATTATTTTATTTTTGAATTATTGAACACAATTTATTACCAAGCATATAGATACCAAATAAAATTTTCACCATAAGCAGCTTTCGTTTTCTTCATAAGAATTTGAGAAGCGTGTGTGAGTTATTTCAGAATTGTGCACAGCAAATCCATCATCACGGGAGTCGCGCATACGAAAATTGGTTCACACGACATCGAGCAGGGGTCGACAAACTCTGCAAGATGTTCCATCAGCCATCAGCCTGGAGCAGAGCTGCCATGCGATATGATAACAAACGGGCGAACTTATGAACTGCAGCAAAAAAATGCACATATTTATTACGTCAGGGGTAAGATACATTTTTGGCGACTAGGTAGATAAGTACTTCGTACTTACGAAAAAGTGGAAATGCCTAACAAGTAGATAAACTGTCACAATTGCTATATTTATGGGAGTAGTATCGTACAATGATTTTCGTTAAATGAATCGTTGAATGTGTAGGTAGGTATGCATACCTAATAATAAATTATATGGTAAAATTAACAAAAAAACTTTGTTTCAAAACCATTATACTGGAGTTCTGCTATCTAAACGCCGTTTCAATGAATACAGGATCGTAAAATCTACTACAGTCAGGGTCGGCTCTATCTTAAGGGTTCGTAGGGACCATCCCCTCCCCATACCCCTATGTGGGAATGGTATATCCCATGTCCGATATTTTTATCATTGTCATAATATACCAACAAGTATACAAATAAATAAAGCAATGATTGTAAATTATGTAATAACATAATGATGATTACGCGGTATTAAAATAATTAATTAAATTAAATACGCTCTATTTCATGGGGACACCTATTTACAAATTAAAAAAGCTATAGCGTACATTTTTCGTTGACCGGGATGACTGTCACATCCCGTCGCCGCGGTACAAATCTCGTTCTACAAAGGATGTGAATGCATTTATTAGCATATGCATATGCATTTATTAGTATATGCATACTGGGGAGCGATTCAAATAACCCCGAGGTCAGTAAAAAAAGCACGCTGTATGTTGTTGTTGAAAACCGATAATAGTAAGTCTAAAAAAATTATTATTATCTATTATTTAAGTTAATATTTTTAAGCACGATTTTTAGATGTGATTAAGTAACGACTCAGGTAATCATATTATTTATTGTGAAAAAATACTCATTTCCCATTAATGAAATCATACTATTATTTTAAGTAGCTTGGCACATAACTAATTATTATAAAATGAGAAAGTATGTACCTAGGTAGGTGTGTATATTTTAATTAATGGCTAAACCCCACCTACTCGTAAAATCGTTAGGTGATAATGAATTCATATTTCTCTATAGATCCACACGCCGCTCTGAAGTCACTTGTACCCCAAGACTGCCGTACAAACTGCACCCCCACGAAATTTTGACACATTCGGTTACTTGCTAAGCTTAATCCTCCCTAATTTTTGTTTGTATGTCTACCTTAATGTTCTGAACAACAGATATACTGTGAGAAAGCAAATCCATTTGCTAAATCAATTAGGTAGAGACAAATACATACGTATGTTTAATTGAATGGATTATGTATCTCTAAAATATAAAATTATTGTGTACATAATTATTATTAGATAGTAAAATGTCCGTAGATGAAAGGCTGGACTAATTTTAGCAAGCTGAATAATGTCTTCAAAAGTGACCTTTCATACAACGCTAATTGTAGGTACATCTAGTCCTAGTGTGTGGTATGTACCTATATATACCTAGGTGCTTCTCATAAACGCATAATAATTATGAAAGTAAACAACACATTAATTCTCAGTAAACTAGATGTCTTAAGACTGCAAGACAAATCTGGAAATCCAGTGTTAACCTAAAATTACCCAAAAATAGAACTACCGAAGTGTTGACGTAGACGCAGCTGGATTGAAGAGATAATTTAGTTGGAAGTACGTGACAACTGACCGTATAGAACCGAGAGGAATAGAATCAACTTAAAGATGCCTTTATCTAACAGTAGATTGATCCCTACTAACGATGATACTAATCCAATAGAAATCAAAGAAAAACCACAACAGGCAATGTGCTGCAAATTGGAGCACCGTTTGTTTTAGTCCACATATAGCAATAGGTATTGATACCAGACGAAGGTCTCCCACAGGAGACCACCTCAAAGGGCGGACCGAACCATTAAATTTCCCAAAACCTACCCCACAGCCTACGTCCACTCTTCGCGGTTCTCGCAACCCTCGGCCGAGTGGAACCCGCCTCCTCAAATTCGACTTTCAAATTGTCCGCGCTCACGCCAAAGCATTTGACACAAGCTACCGAAAACTACCGCTCGAAACAGCGCCGTCACGAGAAGTCCGTCGGTAAAACAGGGAGGTTAGCAACCGACAGAGCGCCATGACGCCGCGGATCACACTATGATGCGCGCGGAAGTCCTCTCTCTTGCCTCGGATGCCGCGTCTACAACCCGCCTAACGACGATATAATAAACTCCTGCCAGCATCCACAACGTGCGTTTCTCTCAATTCCACCCCGCTTCTAGCCTGGTAGTGATACTGCCTTCACCATTCTCCTCGACAGAGATGTGATGATGTGATGTGATGTGATGAATGAATGAATGATGTGATGTGATGTGATGAAATATGATAGTATTTTGGTTGTAATAATGTACCTAATGGTGTTTGCGCTGGGTAGTAAGTAGTAGATAGATTATTAGTCTAATCTGTAAAAATAGAACATGAGGGTTAAATTACGAACTTAACAGTTGACATGATATCATATTATTATGGCTAGGTATTATAATATTATGCTATGATTTGGATATAGACAATTAAAAAAAAAAAAACAATCACTCCGCTAGGCAGGTCAAGAATGAACGATGCATCACCGTTGGATAAAAAAATCCAATTTGAGATTCAAATAGGATGCATTTGGAACATGTAAGACCTGGGTCGACGCGCAGCAACTGCAGTGCTGTGTGTCTGAGCCCTAAGGGCCTAATCAAATGGCTCTGAAAATAGACGCAGACGGCGGCGCATCGACGCACGTCATACTTGATTCCAAATATATTCCAATTTTCATTAATTATTATAACAAAGAATGTAGAGAAAAAATAGCATGCGCCACAACCATACAAAAAAGTCTGTTGAATGGCTTGGAATATAGGAACAATAGATATTATTTATTATTTTAAATCACAGGAATAGTTAAGTATTTTTATTACCTTATAAGGTTTATAGGTTTATCACCCACGGTGGCCGTGCGGCTTAAGCGTTGGACTATCACGCCGTGGGTCTCAGGTTCGAATCCTGGGTCTGGCAAAAAGTACACATATTGTTTTTCAATTTGTGTGTGAGTCAGGGTATGGACCTAATAGGTTGAGCAAGAGGCTGAAATCCGTTTCTCGTAAAAAAAAATCTGTTAATGCAAACCTCTACTCTGTGGAGGCCCATATGATCCAATTAGGATCGGACATGGTCGAAAAAAAAAGGTTTAATTTATACGATTTACGATGGCAGATTTGGTTTTAATATACAAGCCTAACATCGGCTATAATACAGATTAAAAAAACATTTTCTTTCACAACATTATACGCAATTACATACATAGGTACCTACCTACATAGAAACCAATATTTTGCAAGAGATTGCTATCTTTTATAGTAGGTAGGTATGTACATATAGCGTTTGTGACACGCGATAATGATTTTTATTTTTCAGTTTTAAAAAGCTTTCCACTTTATCAGTGATTGTTTTTATTTATCTGGCAGTATGGAAATAATACTAAGAAGTCGTTATTTTTACTTACTTCTATATATTTAGCAAATTTGATAAAAATAAAGGTTAGACAAAAAGACATTTTACTGTGCCATATTATGTAGGTACTAGATGGAGCTTTTTGAACTTATTGTAGGAACTACAATATTACATACCTACAACACTATTGATGGCGAATGGCGTACATAATAGTTTAGTAGATATGATCGAATTGATAGCTACTGAAAAAATAATATTTGATACATTGTTTGTAAATAAAAATATAACAGCCTGTTTTAAGGTTTTGATTCTTTTGGAATTATTTGCAATAAATTGACGCGAACTGTGGTAGTTATTGTTCGATTCCAATTGGGTAGTGGATACATAATACCTGCGTTGACGCACTAGACTAGAGTCTGCGTCGATTTGCAGCGCCATGTGTCTTGACCCTTAATATGTTAATGCCATATAGGTTGCTGTTGCTACCATTTTGATTTACAATCAACAGGGCTATTCTAACTAGTTTACACGGTAACTCGGTCACTCAGGGCAATTCAGTATACCTACAGTGGAGTTATCTACAATAATTGGTAACACAGTGATAATCGGGCTAACACACGGCACTGCAGTTCGAGCGCGTCTATGCAGGGTCTTATTTGATTCCAAATGCATCCGATTAGAAATCCAATTTTATAATTTATCCAATTGAAGATTCTAATCGGATGCATTTGGAATCAAGTATGACGTATTAAAAAAAATGTTGTGGTACCTAGATACTAAGTACTCAACGATAGGTACTTGACTGCTCGGTAACTATAAGTTAAGGCCTCGGCCGTCGCAATGTAGTATCTACTTCAAAATCGTTGCACATGAATTCTCAATAATATCTAATATTCATAAGCTATCTCGCTCTAAAATAGTTGGTCTCAGACACACGACACTGCAGTTTGCGTACTTCGAAGCAGGTCTTACTTAAACTAGATTCCAGATGCGTCCTAAGACTGCAGACACACGGTATTGGAGTGGACGTGCGTCGACGCAGGTCTTATTTGATTCCAATTTCATCCGATTAGAATTACCAAATAGATTTCTTTTATCCAATTGGTGATTCTAATCGGATGAAATTTGAATCAAACAAGACCTGCGTCGACACACGTTCACTGCAACGCCGTGTGCTTGCACCTAAGAGCGAAGCCACACGGGCGCTGCGTCGCGAGACCGCTGTATTCCGACTGCGAGTGGGAGTGAGTACGTAACAGCGGTGCGTTCTCACTTCCGCTCGCAGTCGGAATACAGCGGTCTCGCGACGCAGCGCGCACGCAGCGCGCAAAGCAAATTTATTACTTTTTTTTATTGATTTTGGAGGTGATATCTTAGGTCTTCGTCTTAGGCTGCCCTGCTGGTGTGAACGTGGACCTCCTCCAGTGTTAGCCATTCACTGAATCTATTATGTCATTTCTTTGGGTCCAAATACATACACATTGAGAAAATAGCATGTGAATTTACCAGATGCGGGATTCGAACGTGCGATTTCCCTTTCAAAAGCAAACGTCACTAGCCATCGAAGAAAGTTAATCATTATTAAAACGAATATAATACATTATATTTCGTTAGATAAGTATAGATAAGGATAGATAAGGATAGTACGGTAATAGGTACCTACTACAAAATGGCTGTTAAGTAATATCTACGAATCGTAAATCTGTCACTGTTTTTATCATCTACCTATTTAAAGATAGCGTTGATCTCATGGCTTAAAAGATCATAAGAATACGAAAAATAAGGGTTATTTTATTTATTAGTTTGTTTACACTTTGCACTGATCACTGATGCGTCAAAGAAAATCACATTGACGTGCGAATATTCTTTCGAAATAAAGTTTTTTTAAATTGGGATTTTTTGATGTTTTATTGATTTTTATATAGATACTTAGTCACATGCCTAGACAATATAGATATTTATTTATTAAAATTAAATACTTGAAAATAGAAGGTGAGCTTTAAATAATCGCTTAGTATGGAGCCTTTGCCACTGACATATAGTAGACATGGCCACCACAAGACGGGGGGGGCTGACAGGGCTCTGGCCTCAGGGCCGGACGTAGGGGGCCCGGCATGGTGGGTCGACCAGAGAAGTGATCATGTCATAGGTATATCACAAATTTACGGCAAGCAAATATAGTATAACAAAAAATGGTCAGAATGCCGGAATAAAATTGGAAACTTAGTGTTAGTGGAATCCTTAATATCGCATATTGCGCAATATTTATGGGGATTGCCGGTTACGCCTCCAGAGTTAAATCATTATCTAAAGTTAGAAGTACATAATTTACTTAGTATATAGCTAGTCTCGCTGATTTCGTTGACAAATAAGTCTACAGGATGACATCATCAGACGCGCTTCCTGTCCTGGCAGAGGTACTGCCCTCGACCTGCACGTCCAAGTAAAAGGATCGATCACCCATCTTTTAACAAGGATCAACAACACCATCGAGGGCGTCCATCTGACGACCCCACCGAGATCTGAAGACGTGAGGATCTTACAGGCATACGGTCGGCACGTTAGTCTACCTCCAGGATAGCACTCGATACATTTCATCCAACCATTCTGAAATACGTTCTGGAACGCTATCAAATGATTTGATACAACAGTGTTGCATTACTTCCTCTATTATAGTAAGTAGGTGGTACAATTTTTGTTTGTTCTACCTGTTAACTGGTGTATCTAATACCCAATAATGTCAATATGTAGAATGTAGTCACTGGGTATCATAATAGGTGGCTCTTTATTATTTTACGATGTTCGTAAAAAAAATCTCTGCGTAAAAAACAAACGAAATGCGTTATTTTTACCACAGACAGCGTCAAATAAAATATTATTTTCGATTAATATGCAGGCGAGATGAAAAAAATTAATAAAATAGCGAATGGCCGACGTGTCTTCGTTTTACGATCACGCGACGACAAAAGATTCCTCTGCTTGGGGGACGTTTATTGGTTGCAGTCTATATGCAGGTCGTAAATTTATTTTTCTCTTTTAATGTCCATGAAATTAGAAAAACTTTCGGCGTATCTCGTAAAAGAAAGGATGTCGCGCACCAAAGCAATAAAATGATAATTGTTTTCACATAAATTAAGCAAATCCTTAGCCGTATATATTACATTTATTGTTGGACACCTTCCAAGTTCAATTTTTAAACAAACCTACCCATGAGGTATGTAGGCAAATTATAGGTAAATATGTACATATATCACATTAACCTTTTTAGGTATATAGGTGTTTACGACTTAGTTTCTTATGAAATTTTCAGTGATATAGATAAATAACGTGTGGATATCATCGTATAGTGCCCTAAAAATGTCATTTCTGAATTCAAAAATAAAAGACAAAAAAAATATTATTCTTTCTTCTTCTTTACTATTTCCTCTACTGAGCCTTGACCTCTGTATATATGCTCAAAATATTCCTTTCAACTTACAACTTACTGATCTTAATTTCGGTCAGACAAATTATAATATGTATCTATGTTTAAATACATACCTACCATTCTCGTCTGCAATTGCAATGCGGATGGGTCATGTATTTGATTTAAATTTAAATTCTTTTTAAAAACTCATATTGTACTTATATTTCTTTTTTGTAGTAGGTAGGTATTATGTGTTTACTTTGTGAACTGTATTTTTTTTGTAACTTGAAAATCGTGATCCGTTTTATCTCTAAAATTTCGCGTTTCTCAATAGCTTTCCATTAATTTGTTTTCTATCATCGATTTATTCCTATGGTTGTATTTAGGTAGTTACTATTTAAGTGGATAGTTACATATGTATACCTACTGGTTTCTCATATGAAGAAATGGGTTTTTGTCTCTCCTGCAAAAAATTGCGCAATCTTAACACTTATCTTGAATTGCGCAAATTTTACAAGAGAGACAAAAACCCATTTTTCCACAAATCAAAGTAAGTTGTTAACCATAGATAAGTTAATATTTTCTGCGTCAACAAATATTAATTGTAAATAAATCAAAATGGCATCCTGCTATTGACGTATTGCTTTCATTACATATTCATGTTCTCTTATTTGTGGTTTTAAGCCAGTGTTCATAAATTAATAGTGATAAATAATTACAAGATAAAAATATTTTTTTATATAGATACCACGTTTTTAAATTTTCTGTTGAATCATATAAATTTGGCAATTATATGTAAGTATTAATAATTTAGGACAAATAAGGCAATTGTCAACAAATCATTTTTTTGCTATTTTGCAACAAACAAACAAAATATATAGAATACTGAAATGTCATTTTGATTTCCATAGTAACACACGTATGTATTAATAATTTAGTTGCTAGGATCACCCCCTTAGCAACCAATAATAGTGGATTAGATTACGGATTTCTTCCGAAATAACTTTTCCTACAAAACAGAATTAACTGAAAATGAATTCAATTCTACTTAAAGATAGCTAAAGGTATTAAAAGAATGCATTGACATCGTGTTCCCATATATTCTAAAAGTTTCAAATGTCTAGCTAGTCGGG
Organism: Rhyacophila brunnea; assembly: GCF_057557595.1. Taxonomy (NCBI): domain Eukaryota; kingdom Metazoa; phylum Arthropoda; class Insecta; order Trichoptera; family Rhyacophilidae; genus Rhyacophila; species Rhyacophila brunnea. Next base: position 31,675,872 of record NW_028233350.1, read on the forward strand.
AAGTTAGTTAAAAATCGATTGCAAGATTTGTACTGGATAAACAACCACCGGAAAAACAAGAATACGAGCCAAGAAAAACGTGGTAAAAATCGGTGCAAGACCGTGTTTCTTTAAAATAACTTAAATTATGGATATTTTTACCTAATGGTTGCATTTTGACCGCTTAAAAATACTATATAACGTAAAAAAATAGAAAAATATATTTTTATTCTGAGCATCTAGTGCGAGCACTAGCGAAATGGTATATGGTCTCGAACATTTGAATACGAATGCGTTCGCTCGCCCACAAACCAAACGCACGGCACGCAGCTTCATTAATTTACCAATGCAATGGGTGGCGTCTAGGTGTATCTATAGTCTAAGGGTGCAAGTCTCTTTTATCTAATCTCAGCGTACGAGTATGATGTTTGGCATCAATTAATCTGCAACGTGAAATGATTTGCAACTAATTTAATCATAAAGCCTCAATTACATTGAGCTTCTTTACGAGCTGTGTGTTGGCGAATTTATAATCTGCCTGTAAAGTCGCCCAGTGTAATCATCGAACAAGCTAACATGTTCGATGATTACATTGGGCGACTTTACAGGCAGATTATAAATTCGCCAACAAACAGCTCGTAAAGAACCTCAATGTAATTGAGGCTTAAGACAATCAATTCAAAATAAGTATTAAGATTGCGCAATTATTACTGTTTGTATTTTTTTTATTTTTCGGGATTTCGGCCTTCGGGATTCCGGCCATTCGGGATTTCAGCGTTCGGGATTTCGGCATTTGGAATTTCGGCCTTCGGGATTTCGACCCAAACCTATTTAGAAGCAAGGGATTAAATTCGCTGCGAAATTTAATCAATCCCTCGATTCATCAGTTTTTGGCACGTACCACTGAATGACGATGACCTCTGGGAAAATGTCCTCATGCTTACATTACATTACAAGCCTGTGTAAATTAATTTAAATACCGTCATGATTCTTATAAGTACTCACCTACTGAGAGTTTCTTCTTGCAGTGAAATCTAGATCTTTTCTTCTTCCTGTAATTTGATATTATTTATGTTTTATTTATATCAAGAGGATATAATATATATATGCGATGTGCATATATTAATCATTTACAAACCAATCCAACGGCTCCTCGTTAGTACATAGGTAAGTACGTAAATTGTATGCACTTTTAATGAGCGATAATAAATGCATCCCCCATTATCCTCCTTCGCACAATCATTCACACAGGTAAGCGGTTGAATAATGCCGGAAGCAGAAAAAGTGAACTCAAACAGAATCTAACCTACTTCCTCTTCTTAATCAACATATGACATCCACGTGAAGCAATAATGACTACCTTTCCCCGCAAGAAACATGCTTCACTTAGGTACCTACCTGTTGCATTGGTTGAATGAGGAAGGGTCGAAAACATTTTTCTTAGAATGCAAAATACATAGGTATATAATATGAAATCGGTGTAAAGTCTTATTGAGATTTGAATTCTATAAACATGAATAATTATATACTTACTTAAATTAAATGTACCAGGTACTTAATCGATAATGAAAAGTTAAGAGGAAAAATTGCCAATGTTTTTAGTAATATGTTTTTGTATTGAAACTGAAAAATTATGCATGATATCCTGTGGAAATAAAAGTAAATGTTATTAATTTGTTTGTACATAACATTGCACCAACATAGTTAGTGAGGTAAACATTTCTTTAAAATACATAGGTAGGTAATTACTGTCTGAGGCTTGTTTTTATAGAACACCTGTTTCAAGAACTCATTACCAGCGACAGCTTTATTATTTGCACATTCACTGTCTCCGATACCTAAAGAATTGAGCGGCACTGATCTATAATTTTATTCAATTGAAGACAAGTATCTGCCACCTTGATCAATGTAGAGGGTTTTTCAGGGTTCAAATGTCTCGGTAACCAAGAAAAATATTAGGTATACAATGTAAATCATCGACAGGCAGTCGCATCATTTGGCCTCCTGTTTAAAATCGATTCATCAGTACTAAAAAAATACTAGGTTATGTTCATGGCCCCCACATTCTAAAGCGGGCCCCCTGGCCAAAATCTTTGGCGGCCCCCCTACCTATCTCCATGTTTAATGGTATGTATGATGCACAACAACAGCGTTTTCAAAATTGTGTTGGAGGTTAAAGTAAGGGGCCTTCAGTTTATTTTTAGCGATTTTTTGTAGTTTTAATACATCTACTTCAATTATGAAGTTGTGTGAAGTTGAAAAATTGCATCATAGATATAACTTCAAATTTAAAATGTTACTAATCCTCTTGTGAAATAGCGCCGCAGGCGACTTTTTTGATATTAGAGCAAATTTGTGATGTGTGTTTATCTCACATATCTGACCGATCCGTCACGCCGGGCCCCCCTTGAGCACGGGCCCCTAGGCTAGAGCCCTGTCAGCCCCCCCTTGTGGGGGCCATGGTTATGTTATTCACGTATTGCCCAGATAACAGTTGACGTTTGTCACCATCGCCGCGTTGACCAAAGCAAGTTATCACATCAAATCGTGTGATATCTACCTACATAATACATAATAAATATACCTACAGTAGGTATACAATATTTATGCTTACCACCAAATAAACTCTTACGTTGAAGATAAGTTATGCAGTTTATCGAAATGATAGTACCTACCTATGTGAGTAAATAAATCCCAAAAATCCTACTTATTTTTAATAATTATTAATAAGTTCTTCAACCTCATGCCAGCAATCACCAGCTCTACTTTCGTGTCCGATTCAGAATCTCTGAATTGAATTGAGATATGTTATCATTGAACCAATTAACAGGTGGCTGCACCCAGATCGCTGGTTTAAGATTCCTTCATTGAGAACTACAAAGAGATTTTGTAGCTGCTGGAAAAAGTTTAATAAAAAATAAATTTGACGATTACACATTGCCTTCATCCATTTTAATGGCCGGCAAAAACTTTTGTTCCTACGAATGATAATAAGAATAAAAAAAATACTGTGAATCAACGAAAAAATTGGGTCATTAAAATAAAGGGTTGTGGTTTTTATTGCAGGTTACGTAGTAAAAAGAGACAATATTTTCTGTTCTTTCATTTATTTTCTGCTAACCCATATGTCTACTTTAGTTTATAGTTTATCCTACAATAAAACATAATATAATAAACATCAATCAAATATGATTAGAATAGGTGGGTACCTACCTACTGCTACTAGGCAAGAATATTATTTGTACCTTTCCTTTCTACCAAACGGAAGTAACGAAAGCATAGGCACACATTCTCTTCTGTTATAAATATCACATCCACACATTAATGATTTAATCAATAATTAGTGAGATACATACGTAATATAATATGACTTAATTAATATATGTATGTAATATGTATAATTATTATTATTGGACATTGTGGAATATAATACCTACTTATGTTTCAAGAAATAAGTGTCGCATAAGTACGTACTTATAAAATATTATATACTATCTAGCCACACTATAATATAGAGCGTGATGCATAGAAGATTCTATAGTTTCCAGCGTACTAATTATTAGTATCCATCGATTTTCTTTGCCAGGCCATCTTACAATCCTTGCAATTATTACACCGACGAAATCATCCCTCTCTTGTGCTGCTAGTTTTTCCTATCGCCAAACTCAGCGTCAGTCATACATAATTAGATTTACAGCCGATATAATCATCTGCGCGAATGTTTTTTTAGCTAGCTGTAAAATTTGTGTTGAAGCCAAAGATGGTGATTCAAAATATAGGATTGTAAAGGTGACTTTTGCCAGTGGATGTAGTTAGCTCAAAACTTGTAGCCAAAAATCATGGAGATACTGTAAGTAGGTACTTACCAATTGAATTATTTTGCAATCGATTGATATCACTATCACCGAGTGAGATGCAAGTAAGTGGAGGTAAGATACGAGGTACCTACCTATTTAGGTAGATACTAGATATCTCCATATTTATACGCCATTGCCCATTAGCATTACGGGTACTTAGTTTTTTTTTAGAATTATTAATAACCATGGCCTTGCTTTTTTGTACAAGGTGGTTGTTGGTAATTTTGGACAATCACAAACACCTAGGCTTTGAGAAAAACACATAAATATTGTGTCCTCACCGGGAATCGAACCCAGAACTCTCGGGCGAAAGGCCAGTGCCTTGTCCACTGCACCACGAGAGCCGCTTCGGGTACTTAGTTAATACAAACTTAACCCCTCTAAAATATTAAATATGTTACCAATTTACTAATTAGGTACCTATATCGTAGTATTATTGTTAGATTGGTAAATAAATATATATTATATCCCGTATAAAATACAACGTCAAAACATGAAGGGCTTAAAAATCTATCAACAGTGTCAACACGAAATATAATAGAGCACTAGCTTCATAAAAGTCTTTGTACTTATACGAGGTGAAATGGGAACGAAATACAAAGCATGACCTTCCGTCATGCAAAAAATGCACAATGCATAAATCCATAAGTCTGTTCGTGAAAGCTATCAACGCATTTTCGCAGTGATTCTCAAATCAAGTGACTTAAAACCACGGTTAACCAACTGCATACTTATATTTTATTATAATTCGAATTTCCCAACCGCATTTTATTTCATGTTTAAAAAAATGATTAAGTACATAATTTTATACATAAGTTAGCATAATAATATGTTATACGTAGGTAACTATCTACTGCTCTAATAATATCAATAGCTAGTCGATTAATAAGAACTAGATTACAATATGCTAATGAGATATATAAGCATATTTACCTACCTATCTGTAAGTAGGAAAGTACAATTTATAAATATACCTATGTATATTTTACACTATTTCGCTACCTACAGAATAGTGCGATTAAGAAGTTACTTTTTTCAGATTAAACGCCTTGATTTGTAATACAATAAGTTTGTGCCTTTCAATAGAGTCAATTTGATTTCGAATGTACCTACCCAGTCATTTATTTAGGCATTTTGGAATTTATAGTCTTTTCAGTTCCTTCTGTGTTTAACAATGACATTAAAGTTATCTTACCAGCAATTAAATACTGTTATATATATATTACTTTTACACTTACTTTTGTTTATGTTTGATTAATAATGATGAGAAGGTAAATTATGTTAGAATATGCAATATTATGCTAGGATTATTAAAATTACTTACAGGATTGTAGTAGGTAGATACCTACCTATCAAATTTTGGTTGGTATGTACTTACCGACCTAGGGATGGACAGGTCCAAGTTAATAATTATTTTTAAACACTGCGTCCAACGCAACTGGTTGCTATAATTAGATATAATTAGAATGTTATTTACATGTGGTAATTAAATATTAATTAAAAGGTCCGCAGCGAATGGGAAAACTCTTGAGGGAAACGAAACTCTTTTGGGGTATGGTTGTGAATCATTTCCTTGACCTATTTGGCGCTTTTACTGGGTCAACCGCAAATTGAAATATACCTACAAAATGTATTTTTACCCTGCCATCGATTCAAATGAGCGACTCTTGGTTCCAGGGATGGTCGTTTTGAAAACTTGGCTACCCTAGGTACCTAAAATGTACAAGATGCTGGTGTAATTATTTATACTAAACCGATAAGTATTAATAAAAAACACTACCCATAGTGTTCACACACTTGAAAAAATAATCATAGAAACTGTGGGGCTTACGGGTTATTGAATGAATATGGCGATAGAAAGATATCAAGTCATAAAATAGTGCTTATCACATGAATATTCAATTGATTCCAGTGCAATTAATATTGGGTTCAATTAATACCGTTTTGGCACCGCTGTAAAAAGGGTTATTGCACACTTTTGTACCTAAATGGGTCTGTGGGTAAAATAATATGCAATGTGCCGATAAAAAACAAACTCTCCCACGCAACCCTTTCGCGGGGTGATTGGCACATGGTGTGCCAGACATTAAGGGTTGCTTTTACCCTGATTTACCTGACCTAGATTGCACTAAAATGCATACAATCAACGGTGGTTTTTTATGCGCGAAAAGGGTTATTTCTTTGGCGTGATCAATGTGGAAGAATCTTCTATTAGGGAGAATTCAAGTTTTTTGTCTGGATTTTAAGCAATAAAAAATATTTGATTAGGAAAAAGGGTTTGAAATAGAATTTAATGAACTGATAAGATTTACTAATACCCGCTAATCAATCTAGGATTGCGTGGGTAGTTATCCGCTAGTATAATAAATTTAGTAGGTAGATGGGTACCTATGAATTATATTAAATTCTACAAAATAAAATAATCGATTGCTTCTATTTTCAATAATGGTATTATTATACATTGTCTGACTAATTAAGAGTTAGGTAGATGTTAGAGTGCTTACCTCTGTCTAAACTGTGTGGGCGGGTTCGAATCCAACGATTGTTAAATAATACTGTTTTTCCATATTGTGTTTAATTCGGTTCAATAACCCAATGAGTTGGGTGATTGTCTAACAAACATTTGCATTTTAAAGATTGGCTCATTTTTCCATGTTATATACAAGTACCTATATTTTTTTTAATTATCGGGGTCTTTTTTTAAGCCAGTAAGTAGGTACATATGTCAAATAAAAAATAATGTACTTACGTGTATAATTCCAAATACCTTGCTATATACTACAAACATCAGTTCACTTAAAGTCTTAAAACCATACAAATTGCGACCAATGGTCAACGTGTTTTAAGATTTTTTTAGATATTTCTGGACGAATAATTTTTTACAATAAAAAGAAATCAAATTACTATTTCGCTCATAAGCGGAGAATATATGCCTACTCAGAGTGGAGTAGGTATATTCACAGACTTTTTTGTGAGGAACGTTTAGTTATTCGCCTATTCCAAAAGATTTGAAAAAAACAACATGTATTTTTTAGCAGACAACGGATTCGATTCCACACCCACGACATCAACGACGAGTTCTCTACCAACTACTTGTTACCATTGCAATACTGTTCGTACACCTATCTAGTTCTTTCAATACATATTATTCAGAAACGGGTGTAAGAATATAATTACATATATTATAAGTAATTTGTACTATTCGCGGCAATTAATGGTAGAGTTGGTATACATTTAATAACTTTTTTCACTTTTTACTACATTGATAGGTAGTGTGACACCCCCGTATGGTCCCCATTTGGGGATGTCTTTATGTATCTGGAGACGCCCGAATCGGTATCAAAGCCAACAAATAATAAAGCGCTGATTACGAAAATAAATAATAATAAAAGAGCCCAGCCGGCAATGCCGTAAATTTTGTTAACCGTTGGAGATTTGCAACGTCGATTTCTTTTCGACGACGGTTTCGTTGGAAAAAATTACAAGATGGCGCGCAGATCGCGACAAGCAGCAAAATCGCGAACACGTACATTTCGCCCTCCGTAGAATTAAATTATTAAAAAATGTAACCATATAGTATAATAAACGTAAATAAACTCGCCGCTTCCATCACAATTCCGGTGCCTTAATTATCCACCTTCATCCCAAATACAGACGATAAACAAGAAAACAAAACACAAAGTGACAGTTGAGAAATTCTCTTACCAAAATGGAGGGAAGTGATAGTAGGTACCTACGCCTCTTTGCCGGATTACTTCGCTTCAAATTAGATCAAATGATATTCACTTATATTAAAATAATATGTAGTAATAAGAAAACAAACACATAGATAATATAGGTATTAAGTATGTAAAAAAAATATTTTTAGAATTATATTAACATCATTGTCATCCTAGAGCCAGAGTGCAATGTTATGCAGTGGCAACTCTATAATTGGTAAGTTTAATTAACTATTATAATAAAATTATTTTTAATAATTACTTAGTCACGTAAATGTCAGATCTATTGGCGTAATGACCCTAAGTCGTGGAGACTCGACACCCTGACTGATTTAAAGTCCCCCCTACGATACAAAAATACAATAAACACCAGAAATCACATTCTTTAATTATTATTAAGGATGACAGTGATACATAATAATATTCGTGGTTTACTTTTTTACTACTCTTTGATTAGTTGTGTAATGGTCCCGTTTGATATTAGGTAGTTGAAGGGAGTTTGTTATGCTTTGGACAATATCTTATACACAATGTGTATGAAATACGCATCTTTTGAAAAAAATGGTATAATTTAGTAATTTCATGACTGATTTGAACTGATTCGAGGCCCCCTTTCAAATCTTCTGACAAATCAATTTATCTGCGTCAAATAAATCGGCCCTGGTCAAATGTGTCATAAAACTACGGAAGTTAAAATAATAACTATATTAAAAATATAAGTAAGTACCTACATACATTAAATCAAATAGACATTAAATTAAATAAGCTAAATTACATACATGCATAGGTACTTCATACCCATGGCCCCGACAAGAGGGAGCTGACAGCGCTCTAGCCTGGGGGCCCGGGCTTAAGGGGGGCTCGGCGTGACGGACCGACCAGCCAAGTGAGATAAACACAAAATTGCACTATTAGTAAAACATTTCGCTATTTCACTTCAAGCATACTAACATTTCAAAATATGTACTTTTGGGATGTAATTTTCGATTCGACAACTCCACAATTCAAACGGGTGTATTAAAAATACAAAAAAATCGCTATAAAATACCTGCCCTAAATTACACTATTTGTATTACACAACTGTAGATCGTCACACTGACTTTAACCTTAGCGATAGGTAGGGGGGTCCGCCGAATAATTTAACCTTGGGGCCCGCTTCAAGATGTGGGGCCATGTTCATACATATGTGCATATAATGCAATTCTCAATATTTTATTTTTATGTAGTAAATTAGAATAGGTGTAATGATTTTAGTCAGGTTAGAAATAGACAGACTCTTAAGTCGAAGAAAATTATTTGATTGCACCTACTTATGCAATATTTCACAACGATTTTTAACAGCTTCAAATTTAAAACTAGAAGAGGTATCTAGAGTGAAAAAAAATATCATTATTTTTATAAACCTAATTTTCGACAACGACCGAATTTACACAGTTTTCCTGAAAAACACAGAAGTGTTTCGCAATTTAATATAGTAATTGTTATAAAGAAACCTGTGTAGTATCTACTTATAGATACTAGATAGTACATTGCATAATATACATACAGCATCATCTGTCTAGTTTATTTTGGTTATTTCGGTTGAGCCGGGAAAGGCAAGCACCTTTATTGCAGGTGCCCTTGGTTCCCACACAACCCTTTTCCGCGCTCTGCCCCCTCGCGGCGACCCCTGAACCCCTTCGTCATCTCATGCCCCCCTTCGCGGGTTAATATCCATCTTTAGGAATTGCAGCAGACATTTGATATCAGCTGGGTCGATCCGAGTACACCTTTCGATTAAAGAAGGTGCATTCTATTTGGCTTATTTGTTTTATATTTTATAGCCAACGTAGATTGCTCATTAAAATATTCCCTATTTAGACACACATTTTATGTATATAAGTATATTTAAAAGAAAAATATAGGTATGTGTTAGGTATCTAGTATCTACCACCCAAGCGAAGTGAACTTCAACAAATAAAAGACACTTTCCTAATAATTATTCTATTTGATATATTTTCACGCAGAATCTAATTTATTAATACATACTCGTAGTACAGTTTTAACCCTAGGTATATTATGATGTATTTATAGGTTTTCCATTGATAGATAGATAGTCACCATGTATTTATGATGCAACATAAAGATTTCACAATATAGGTACATAAGCAAATTTTTAAACCTTTTCTTCATTGTACCTAATCATTTTCTTTGTATTTGTTTTACTGACTAATTTCAAAATTTTCATTTCAAATTAAAGTCGGGAGCTTTTTTTAACAATCCTGTTTTTTATTTTTTTAGCGCAAGGTTGTTTATAATTGGTAATATTTCTCGAATTATCGAGATTATCATTAATGATTTCTCAAGAAATGAGAATCTCGACATTTCTAAAAAAATAGTTTTCTTAATAATCTCCAGAAACGAGAATCATTTTATCTCATTATTTCAATCATCAAGAAATATCGATCTTAACCTCTAATGCCAATTTCAAAAATTTCATAAAATCTGACTAGCCAGCACATGTTTCGCATTTTCCACAATGGCACTAACTAGTGGTCGCAGTTCGTGAAATAATCGAAGTAGGTAATCACACGTCCTTATATTAGGTATTACCTTTGATTTTAGTCAGTCCAGTAGGTAGATAGAGGTATTACATAGTCACATACCTACAGATTACAAACAAACACTGTACTATACCTATGTATATAATTTAGTAGGTATCTATGTTGTCTGATGGTTAACCTTTGTGTGAGTGCGGAGTAATCTAAACAACGACATGTTAAAACCTGCATTCCGTATGTGTTTCCCTAGAAACTTAATTCCTTAAGTACCTATCTGGTATATGGTTCGATTAGTGCCTCTTTAGTGAAAACAGTCTCCTGACTATAGGTATGGTTTTATTTTGGTGACTGTAGTTTTGTTTCTGTGAATATATTGTGTATGTCGTAATCTATGCCCTCCGCCATGCGAGTGATAGAATGAATGATTTCTTGCTAATATAAGTTGTTATGTATCATATATGTAATCAGTTATTCTATATTAACAAGCCATCGCACGATTATCTCACCAAGCTAAGCTTTAAAAAACACCCACTATTCTATTACTTAAGTATCTACTAGCGCTTGTGAAAATCTTTATTATATTTTACACAATTACTGAAATTTAACAAGTAGCACTTTCTTGCAAGGCCTTTCGAATTCTCACATAATCACTGCTGTCCTGTTAATTAATATTTAATTACCACATTTAAATATCATGTTAATTATATCTAATGGCCAACTTACGCAAACGCACCAGTCGCGGTGTCAAATGAGTTAATTGGGAATCACCGCAGTCGGTATGACAAAGGATTTGAACTCGCGACATATGGCTTCATAGGCGGACGTTTTTACCCCGTCCCATTTCTCCCCGCCAAGATCCACTGAGCTTTGAGTATTCTTATGTTTATCGTCCGCTCATCGTTTGCGTAGGCGGCTTAGGATTGAGTGACTGCCAACGTTCTCCACTTGACCATGTGGAAAGTTCTTCTCACGTATCTGACAACGTAACCTGCCAATCTAAGTTTTCACGCCCTTATAGCAAATGTTATGCGGAGCTTAAAAACACGGACCTCACACATTAGTGAAGATGCACCATAATTGGTTTATCTTTCACAGTGTTAACTAAGTACCAAACTATATCAACATATTAGCGTCACTCATATCTGGGTTGAATTTACCCTTTAAAAAACCCAGTGCTCTACCTATATATATTGCGAATAAAAACATTTAGGAGATAAACAATTAAATTAAATCTACTCTTGATTCTTTGTTAAAAAATGAAATAACATTTAGATAATAAAAAAATCAAATAAATTTACCATTTAGGTATTGAGATTGGAGAAAGTGAACTTAACGATTTTGAATTCATGATAATCCTACTAACATCCAGATCTGCTATTATTAATTTTATGCGTAAAAACATAGGTTTTTACTCTAGATAATTTACCTAAAATGATTGATCTTTTACGAAAAATATGTGCATTATACATGTAAATTTATTAATTTTCGATACTGTATTCATCCGTCACCGCCCTGAGGGTAATCCTTTTAAATTTACGTCTTGAACATCCCGGCCGAATTTAGATTAAATAAAACGAACAAAAAATCCATACAAACACATATAGATACACATACCCACACTCCCTCATACGTACGATCTAAGAAAATAATCGCTTAAATAAAACGTAAAAAAACAAGAATTATTATAGCCCAAGTTTGTTCGCATGCATCCCTTGGATGGGTCACAAAAAATGTACGAAAAAACCAGTCCAAGCCGATCTGCCAGGAAGCATTTGATAATGCGTGGGTTGATCGAGGTGCGGGCAGAAGGGTTGAAAGGGTTGTGAAGACCTAAAGGGTTGTTGCGATACGCTGTGGCACCTGTGCGCTGCAACGCAACAACGGGAACCCTAAAAAACTAAATTTCCATCTTTGATCCGCGATTATGCAGAGGTGGTAAAACACAAGGAATGGTAGAGTAAAAAGTTCAACTATAAATACAAAAACTATCTGGAACTTAGACTATAGATACATCTGGAAGGAATTTTTGCATAAGTAAGTACACTGTCAAGCTCAGCACTGCATTCTCCTCTAATCGTTGCCGACCCTGATTGGCCGAAAGTTTAGATATAACATATGATATATTTATTATTTATTACAATATTTATGTAGCCATCAATTCACGAATATTTGTAACATAATCAATGGTGTAATGAGGTAGGAGCGGCCTTCTGCACTACTCCAGACAGTTCTCATCATTCATCAAGTATCAATATTATATTGGGTAGCTACACACTGTTTTGAATCATGTTTCAAAACATAATTATATTTATTATCATATTTCCATAGATGATGGATAATAGCCTCTGCAACGAGCCCGAAACGTCGATTAAAGAAGGAAGAAGGACACACGGTGGAAACCCAAAAATCTACTACGATAAAAAACAACCGTGAAAGCCTCAAACATCATATTATATTATATTATTGTTTTTGATTTGGAAAATAGAGTCGAATCGAAACCAAAAACATACATACATTTGTACCTATAATTTGAGAGAAACAATTATTTGGTCCAATTCAGAGATTCAATTAGCATTTCCTCGCTTTTTTTTTTGGTTTTTTTTATCGACATTAGTTGTCATTGCTATTAGATTGTGTACCTACCTATTTTATACGTAATTATCGAAATATACTTAGAAAAAATATGGGATTGGGGGAGGGAGTCAGATTTTAACGATTGCAATCTGGCACTGTTTTATTTAGCACTGCGACAGAAGTGATTAGTCAGTCCAACTCCAAAGTGATTATGAGAAAATGTACATACCTATTACTATTTCAACCGAGAACTGTGAAGTTCTACATTTTCGGTATACCTATACCTACATTAACATTGAAGTACTTAAGAAAGTGCTTTAGAGTTTGGGTGGAGGGCGGCGACTAGAATTTTAAATACCTTGCGATCTGGTACTATTTTATTTAGCACTATACCACTGCTTACTACCCGTTACACAAATTCTTGTTGGATCTCACCCTACTGTTCATAATATGAAATAATAGGGGACAATAAAATAATGATGAAGAGAGAGTAACTCCAGTAATTCACTGTTTGCTTCACAATTTTTGTAGAAGATAACAGACAACATATTTTACCAGTGACGGGTTTCCATGGTGCTGATGAGGCGGTCACTTCGTCAGAAAGTGTCAATACCAAAAAAGATATTTATTATGATACGTACGTATTTTGTGTAATGCGTCAATTACACTGAGCTTCTTTACGAGCTGTTTGTTGGCGAATTTATAATCTGCCTGTAAAGTCGCCCAGTGTAATCATCGAACAAGCTAAAAAGCAGGTTGTAAACACTCTACCGAGAAATGTTGAAAGCCGGTCAACTTTACACGCTACACGCCGGCGTGTGGGCCTACCGCGTCTACGCAGTAGCAACCTCCCGGTAAAAAACGAACTACGTTCTGTCAAAATAGTCGCTGGCTTGTGGTTTCTCAGCGAATGGAAAGTTTTGTGTGTAATAATCAAATCGCAATAGCTGAATCGCACGCTTTTAAATTCGCCAACAAACAGCTCGTAAAGAAGCTCAATGTAATTGACGCTTACAGAATCAATCGATAATCTGGGAACTTAACTACGAGGGTGGGTCAATAATTCCTTAGAAAAAAGCACTAAAACAGGTTTTATTTTTGTATTTTTTTTTTATTTCTCAACATAATTTCCTTGGAGCTCAATACACTTGGTTAGACGTTTCTCAATTTTTTTTAAACCGTCAGAAAAATAAGTTTTCGGAAGGTCCTCAAAATAAGCATTTGTCCGATCGATGACTTCTTCATTTGAAAAAAAACGTTGTCCACTTAGCCATTTTTTTAAGTTTGGGAAAAGGAAAAAGTCACTGGGGGCTAAATCTGGCGAATACGGTGGGTGGTCGACCAATTCGAACTTCAATTCTTCAATTTTAGCCATTGATCGTAAACATGTGTGAATACGGGCATTGTCCTGATGAAAGAGGATTTTTTTCCTGTTTAAATGAGGCCGTTTTTCTTCAATTTTGTTTTTTAGCTGGTCCAATAAAGATGCATAATAATCCCCTGTTATTGTTTTTCCTTTTTCCAAATAGTCAACGAAAATAATTTCACGTGCATCCCAAAATACAGTAGCCATAACCTTACCAGCTGATTTTACGGTTTTCGCCTTCTTTGGACATGGTTTGCCTTCGCAATCCACTGCTTTGACTGTTCTTTCGTCTCGGGAGTATAGTGGTGTATCCATGTTTCATCTACAGTCGCAAAGCGACGAAAAAATTCATCCGGATTGCGTTGCATGAGCGACAACAGGGCTTTAGAGGCCACCACCCTACTGCGTTTATTGTCCACTGTGAGCAAACGCGGCAGCCATCTTGCAGAAATATTTTTCATGCCCAATTTGTCATGTAAAATAGAAATGACGCTACCTTTTGAGATCCCTGTAACCTCAATTATCTCACTCAACTTTAATCTTCGGTCACTTAACACCATATCGTGGATTTTATTGATCATTTCTGGTGTAGTCACCTCTACAGGACGTCCTGAGCGTGGTTCATCCTTTGTTGATGTACGACCACGTTTAAATTCATTTAACCAGTTATAAATAGTTGCAAGTGAAGGAGCAGATATGCCGTGAACTAAATCCAACTCATTTTTTATTTCCTTTGCTGTTAACCCTTTTATATTAAAATGTTTAATAACAACTCTAAACTCAATTTTCTCCATTTTCCATTTTTCCATTTTCCACAAGCAAATTTTTTTTTTAAATGTACGAGAAACACACAACAACCCGACCAATCCGATTAAAACTTCGCAGCATACTGAATCGGTAGTGCCGCTGCATGAAAACAAACCGCTTGCAGTACTAGTCGCGCCACCTGTCGGCTTTTCTAAGGACTTATTGACCCACCCTCGTATTACTGTATTGTTATTTAATTTCGCTATGAGCCTTCAAGCCTGTTAATTGTTCGGTCCTCAACGTTGAAACATAAAACTGACTGTGCCTACCTATTTTATATTGATACTTAACTGTGATATCGATATATCTCTAAGTAATATTTTTTTATTTTTCATGTGAGAACGCTAACCTGAAAGAATATCATAATATCTACTACGGCTACTAAAAACTAATGTATGTTGATAACCAAAGTTTCCAGTTATAAAAAAAGTTTCAGATAAAAGTTGAAAGTCCCTGAAGCAGACAATCGATCTTTCGCCAGGCAAGAAACTAAATTCAAACAAGTGAAGTAATCAGCATTTCAGATTCTAGGTCATATTATAATAGGGTTGAAATGAAAAGAAAATATTTTTACAACCATCAACCTAAACTGCTTCGCGTAAAAAAAAATGGCCGTGACGTCTTGTGAAAGTGATGAAAAATTGATCTACCTTTCTATGTAGAAATTATGTTAATTTCTGTACCATCCTCAATAAATTATTGTTAATGGCTAAAAGACCTCCTGATGATCATCATTAAAATGTATTCAGCCCTTAGGGAAGGTGCACTTTCCCTTAAGTGTTTCATATTTTTCGGTTTCATTTAAATACCATATTAGGTAGGTATATCTACTTATAAAAAAAATACTCACCAGAAAATATTATAATTTATTAAAATATGTATTAAATATACATGGATGTCAGAAAATGGACTATTTTACCTCCCTTTTTACGTACGACTAATAACGCCTCACCTGAAAATACTATATGTTATAGGTACCTCATGGCCCCCGCAATGGGGGGGAGGGCGACATGGCAGGTCGACCAGATATATGAGATAAATTCACATCATAAATTTTCTCTAACAATAAAAAGTCCCCGTCATTTTATTACAGGAGTATTAACATTTTAAAATAAGTGGTTGTGCGATGCAATTTTTAATTATTGTGTATCGACACAGTGAATACCGTTAATTTTACCTCGAACACCATTTAGAAAATGCTACTATAGAGTGTCATATTGCGTTTAACCTTAGTGTTAGGTAGGGGGCCTGCCAAAGATCCTGGCCCGGGGGGCTACTTCAGGATGTGGGGGCCATGATATACCTGTATGTAGGTAAGTAAGTTATCAACGAGATTATTTACAGAATAAGTTATGAATTTACTGTGGTATTGAGATATTTAAGTATTATTTTGTCGTTGTATTTTTTTTATACCGGTAGGTGTGCTCTTTCTAATGATCGTAAAATAGCAAAATTGTCTACATAGAAACGTTCTAAGTATTTCTCCTGTGATTTTTGTACATCTGTCGCCTTTATTTTCTTTTCAGTGTGTTATATTAATTATTATACATACCTTTTTATGTACTATTGCAATTTTACTGCTCGGAGGTATTTTCTACATATCTAATTATAATAATCATCAATACATATAAGTATTCTGAATAAGTACATACAAACAACAATAAAATATGTCTACTTACATAGGGGTTGTTTGGGCACCGTATCAGTTGAAGTATGGCCTTATGGTGGAGAGGGTTCAGAAGAAATTCTTGAGACTCCTTTATTTGAGGTTGTACGGATACTATCCGTGGCTTTATCCAACTGACTTTCTCTTAGGCATGCTTACATACTGCAGTTTGCAATTTAGAAGAAATCTTTATTTAGCTACGTATTTTTTTCGACTTATACGAGGTATAAATGAGAACTCTGCCATTCTGGGCAGTGTTGACCTGTGTGTCCCTGATAACTATCTTAGAAATAGAGAACATCAGTTGTTTATTCTCCCAAGGTGCAGAACCAACCTGCCACTGGTAATGCCAATTGGGAGGGCGATAACTATGTTCAACGAAATTGCTTCGGGTGTTGATATATTCCACCTACGTGAGGATGAGTATAGGTAGACGTTATTTTATAAATTTTTAAAATAGGGTCTGCTTAACTCATCCGGTGTATTTCCATGTAGGTACCTATATAATTAATATTTTTGTATGTATATATTTCTACTGTTTAATAACATACTATCTATCTCTTTTTTTATGTCAAGTTGTGAACGTCTTAAACTTATAATTTGTAATGTCCACAATATGTAAAAATAAATAAATTGAATTGAATTGAATTGAATAATATTATCTACATTGCTTTTTCTCAACAGCAAAAATTGAATATACCTTTCTACTTCCAAATGATAGGAATATAAATTGCACAGCTTGGTTTTTTAAACTAATAAATCAACACTTAAAATATAAATGATATTATCATTTTGTATAATACTCGTAGAATGCCACCAAGTATATAATAACTCAATCAATCGTAAGATACTTAATTAATAATTAGCATAATGTCATACAATAATCACCACTGAATTACGTCCCATAAATAACATTCAGTGGTCACAATAAAAACCCTTAGCACTTTCCATCTGCTTGCGTTTCCAACACCTGTATCATTAAATTTTATTTTAATACCCTCTCGTACCAAAAAGGAGGAAAACTAGCGAAGGACAGCCAAGAAATAGCTGTGGTTATAAATCAGAAACGCATCTAGTCTGTGGGCGATATAAGTACTTACCTATGTACGAAACTAAATTAGTCTTATATTTTAATTCAAGATGCATGCAGCTGCATTATTCAGAAAATTCAACGTATCCACCGCTTATCCACTTATCGCTGTAGCTTTTGGCGAATAATTTTCAACACTACCCAAGATATAATGCTAAAACTTACTTATACCTACACCATCAGGCCCAAAAATATTGATTTCTTTAGATAAATTGCATTAAATCTTTTTTAATTATGTAGGTACTTATACCAAACCGAGCTTTGCGTTGTGGCTATATTATGTGGTAGGTGTGGTATTTTTTTAAATTCAAAATTCACTAAAAGTAGGCGTGCATTATTCAAAAAGCTTTGTCATCTACGAAATAATATTTTATTTAGAGAAACAGACTATCTACTCTACTCACAATCACAATAAATACTTATCTACTATTAATTCTTGAAAACATTAGTTACCTATATAAAATGTACTATCCAAATAAGTATATGTTTTTTGTCTGTCCCGGCCACAATATTTTCTCTTTACTAAAGTGAAGCGGTCCTGTTATTTAATTAATGCCCTCCATAATAGGGCATAGATATATAGGTACCTAGTAAGTAGATATCTACGTCAAGAAAAACAGGTGACCCTTGAGTGTTGGCCTAATTTGCTTTTGTCTTTTTATTTCGTGAATGTAACAGCCATTTCGGTATAATGAAGAAATTTCTAGACCGCTATTTAAATTAAGTGCTGGCAAAATGTGTTTTGTCTTTGTAAATAATAACTAAGTGTTTGTATTTCGCTTCTATTGAGTACAATATGTACTTAGGTTATATTATTGAGGACAGTTACATAATCTATGGATCTATGATATACAGGTTTTTTTTAGAAAATAGACTGGTATTGTAGGATCCACCTATCTACTCTACTATTTTATACCAATTATATATTTTATACTAATTATTGGTACATACTCAATGGAATTTCACGGTTGTTTGTTATCTTGAGATTTTAATTTATGTCTCTTGAGAATCGCCTCTGTAACGAGCCCGAAACCTCGAAGAAAGAAGGAGGAAGAACACGCGCTGAAAACCCAAAAATCTATTACTATAGTCAAAGGATGATTTTATTTTTATAATGTAAAAAAGAATTCTCGCTCCCTATTGTCTTTAACACTCTCTTAACGATACCCCACAGTTATCCCCCAAAAGAGGGGTCAATGCTGTCATAGGTAGATCTAATATATAGATATAATATATTGCCATATTGTGTAGGTAAAGTTATAGGTATAATTACGATAATTATATAATCCTAATGTAGGCCTCCGAATCCTCGGCTAGCTCCGGGCCTGGAGTGGAGGTACATTCAAATTGTAGGAAGAACAGGTAGGCACTATGTCTAGTCCAATAAAAGAACTTATTACGATATTAAAACAATTTATTAGGTTCCGCGTCCACAAAGGTCACAAAGTACAAATTGTCTAAGTCCGAAACCACAAAATTATTAAAAAGTCTTATTTAAGATATAACACTAATTACATAACTAACACAATTATTATTCAGTTGATTGAGAATTAATCTACTTTTATCCGTAAGCGAGATTGCGCGAACACGGGGCACCGCGATAAAAGGTTGGGGACCGGGTCCGGTAATGAAAAGATAAACTCGCGAATAAAACGACTAAGTCGCTGGGTGACACTTCACTCCTATCTGTCAAAGTGACAGTAGGTAGAGAGGTGGGTATCTGCCTGTAGGTATCAGGACCTAGGCGAGTACCTCCTCACAAGTCCTGGCGACTTGTATGTGAAAATGTTGAGAAAATTACGCCGCTGACCTTCGCAGGTTCAGGGTCGTAAATGCGGGCGTAGACTGATTTTGAATTTAAAAATATTGGGTTTATATGCAAATCTGGCCGATTTCATCCCTTAGCTCAACGTTTTTCGGGTGACAAAATTAATTAACGGTTTCCTTACGAGAGTGGCGGAAATTGTGCAATGACTAATTACCCGCGACATCTACGTAAGGGCCGACTAAGAAAAATTATAGGCGCGAGTCGGCGCTCGCCGCTGGGCAGCGTCGCTCACTCGTCACGTACGTCCTTCGAGTACCTAGGAGTACTGAGATCGTGTAATTGAAGAAGCAGTACCGCAGTGTTTCTGGGCCAGCCCCACGAAAACCGCACCTACGAAGGCGTGCGAGGCATCGACGGATTCGTGGTTGAATTACCTATCGATACAGCACACCCCCCGCGTGGTGGCGCTCTTCATGGCTGAGGGAGGGGCGTTCCCGCGGCGGCCGGCTTTACGGGCCCTAGCGGCGCGAAGGTACCTCTCACCCAGAAACAAGAGTACTACAAAGTTAGCCTGAATGATAAGGCGTCATATGCCAGTGGTTAACTGGGCATATTTGCGGCACCAGGCCTTCGACAGCGCATATCAATCCTTCGGCCAACTACCGTTGGGGGGCTCAACTTTGAGGCGCCCCGACGGCCTGAATACCTACTTGACGTTGGTCTAAGAATATGAACTCGGTAGATTGGTAATTTAATTACAAAATAAAAGCTTAATATAAACCCATATTACGCGGGGAAGTTACTCGATTCTAATATATAAACGTATTGGTCGCGCAATCTTTCTCACGTTAACAACTAATATAGCTCGGTGTCGCCACAGGCACATACTTACGACTAGTTGACGGATGTCATTCCGTCAACCAAACATATAGGCAGTAATAATTGCTTAGTACATACTCATACCTAGCCGATCAAAGATTTCCCGCACTTTATTCCAGTACGTGGTCTCCTTGATCGACCAAAATCATTGATCCGATTCTCCCGTCGCGCGTGAGCGTGATGCCGTCATACACGCGAGCGAGAGGGGCTCTGTCACTGCAAAGCGAGCAAATTCGTATCTCGAAATCGGTTTCTACACATACGACAGAGACGCCGTCGTATGTGCGAGCAGGAAAGCTGCCAGAATACCGATTCGGAAACGCCGCGCGCGGAATGACCGCGGATATTAATAATCGAAATTGAAATGAAAATTAATTGCGCGGGATCGTGATTATAATCGGATCGATGATTGCCTAGGTGTTGCTACGCTTTGTGATTGCACATACGTGCAAAAGGGAGCCTTCGCAACAGGCCTATGAGCATATATTAACAATTACTGTGCCGTGTACGTGCGACGCGCAGCGACATCGATCTATATGCACTTATCACTACGTACATCTTAGCTATCTAATTACATACCCTCAACGCCCATCCATAAGTCCCCCTTTATTACTATTTAATCCTTTGCCTTACATATAATATTTTACAATTTACACTATACATTATTATAAACAAATCATATTTAATTTAATTACCCTTTACCATATTTGACAACCAAACAAAAATTTAATCTTATACTATATTACCTATTACCTATTATTTACATGGTCAGTGGCGACCGACTTAACCATCCACAGTTCACTCTGAGAAGCCGTGGGGCCTGTCAGAGCAAACTGCGGGACTTTACATATGAAATATTTTGTTCAGCTTTGCCAAGGGTCATCATCATTTCATCGGTGGCGCATTGACTACCAGGGTCAGACCGAGCGGCTGGGTGGCATTACTCCTTATGGGAGCGCCCCCCACAGGGGCGGAAAAACCTGTCGGTGACACTAAGTAGGAATTAACATTTCTACTTTCCATTTCAGTTATATGCCAGACCACGCGCACCTTCGCATGCTGGAGATAAAGGAGAATAATTAACATTTTTATGAGGATATGCGGTTATAAAATGCATACATATGCGGGATCAAAACACACAAAGTAATTGATTGAAAAAAATCTCTAATATGCAAACTCATGATAGTAGACGTTAGCGCCAAAGCCTCTACTGCAGCGCTTAAACTATCCTTATGAAAGCTCTTCAAACCGGCAAACATTATTACGAGGTAGGATGGATTTGATTCATAATATCATTCGATATTCATATTCTATTGCAATTTTTAAATTAGTATGATAGTGTTTGTCATATATCGAGTGATATTATAATATTAGGTAAGTAAGTATATATTTTCTCAACATGTTTGTTTAAGTAAGTTTGTACGCAGCTTTACCTATATCAGATCGTGTCACACCGGTGACGTAAATCACAAATAGGTAAATACTCAGGTTCTTGTGTTTAGGTTTAGGTATATAGAAATGAAAACTTTTATGTAGGTTAGTAAGTTGGTACCTATCTACATTATCGTCCAATAATAATTCTTCTCGATTTACAATGTGTAACTTATCATAGAACAATGGATTGTTATTGTTATTATATTACACTGTTATCTCCGTATCAACACCTTTCACATTTTGATTGGTTAATATTTGCATTCTTATCGACACTTTTATGCTTGCATAATCTCAACATATTGCTAAATGAAAATAAATCACGAAACCCAAAACAAAAGGGCTTACCATAATAGGCATGATAATTGTATTACGGAGCCGAATATGTGTAGGTAGGTAGGTAGATACTTACACGTATGTGAATATATTGTTAGGTATTTGCTGAGAATATATTATTATTATGATATGGATATGTACCTACTTGTGATTCAATCATTGGTCAAATGTAATCAGGGCCGAATAAGATACAATTATTTTTCCAGTAATAATGAAACAATGAGATAAAACGAGTCGTGAAAGCTATCAGCTTTTTAACTATGTCGTAGTAGAGTTTACACATCTGGTTCAACACAAAAATTCAATTTAGTCGATTTTAAAAAATAATTAATTCTTTAATGTTCAATTAAAAACATTGACCTCATTAAGTAGGTACTCACTTATAATTAATTCAATTCAATTATTTTACATATTGTGGACATTACAAATTATAAGTTTAAGACGTTTATAACATGACATTTAGAAACAAAGAAATATTATTAAAACAATATTAGGTACATAACAAAAGAGATAGATCAGTATTAAGTTATTCTACAGTATAAATGTGTAAATACAAAAAATTATATAGTTACAAGGAATTACACTGGACGAGTTAAGCAGACCCTATTTTAAAAATTTACAAAATAACGTCCACCCATACTCATCCTCACGTAGATAGAATATATCAACATCCTAAGCGATTTGGTTGAACAGAATTATTGCCCTCCCAATTGGCATCACCAATTGCAGGTTAGTTCTAATTGCAGTGCAGGTTTTAAGTATTTCTTCGGTAAAACATTTAATATGATACGTTATTAAGTAAACTAATTTTCAATAATCACAAATTGACTAGGTATTTGAATCATCAATTTTGATTATAATAATATTCTACTAAACACCAAATTTAATAATTTTCAATTTATCAAACCTTCCAAACCACTTAACGTATTTTTTTTCGGTTATAAATTACTTGTATTAAATATGCTAAGTAAATAAATACTCATTGTTAGGTATCTGCTATCTATCTACCCATTTACATGCATACAATCTGTAGATAGTATTTACGCGTATGACTACGGTGTGTGCAAACGAAAAACTGGATTTTAATTAGGTGCAACATTTTTTTTACAATTTATTTGTTTACTTTATGGTTGCGCATTATTCAGATTAGTATGTCCGTATTTTTTTAGGTTTGTTTTTACATATTATGTTAATTCTCCACGTTCCTCTCTGCTATAAGCACTTTCTTTATTAAAACTAAGTCTCGGTAAACTCAGCCAAAGCAGACTTGAGTGCATGATGACCTCAGTCTTGGGTATCTGTTCCCAGGTGTAAACAACTGCTGCTGCTTCATACCAAACGTAGGGCCTCGTGGTAAAAATCTGTAGGGCTTGAACGCCGCTGCTGGATCAAAATTCCGTTCGGTTTTTAATGTGTGCTTAGATCCAGAACATTGCTCATATAATATGTTGAGCGAATAGTAGGTATGTTGTGATAACATCTCGGTACTTAGGAATTCTTTTTTTTCATAATTCACAAATTCGGTTCTGCATTTTGCTAATTATATCAAAATGTCCCCGTCACTTTACTGATTGAAAAGGTATTAATAATGCAGCCAGTAGGTATATTAGGGCTTGCCGCATAACTCTATTTAGTCTTGTAAATTTAAGAGTGATCAATCACAGCTTTCTACTTATAGCAAAACATTCAACACTCAGCAGATAAATATATAGGTACATTCTACATGTAGATATGTATTTAGCCAGGCGGGTATGGAACATATTATTATTATAATGTTCTCAATGTATCAACTTTCACGGGCCATTGGCCCAATGATTGCATTGACATTTCACTACATTTTGAGTAATATCGTAATTAATTATTTTAAGACACCAATAAACATTGCCACTGTATGAATGAAATTATCGATTATTTTTTATGAAATCAGGAAATTGAATAAATGTATCTTTGTATGCACATAAATAGCATCATCATCATCATCGCCATTGTACTCACGACACGTTGGTATCCACTACCATAGGACAATCTATCACAGCACATACACGTTCCAGTGTCTGAGATACAAATTATTAGAGTGGACACGTTAGCATAATACTTAAGTCAAATAGATAGGTAGGAACATGAACGCAGATTTGCAATATGCGCGCTTACTGATAGTATCTATTCAGTTTTCAAGCACTTAGGATTTTTAACTTATATAGATACCTATGTACCTACCTATTTGTGTGTAGCAATATAGCAGAATAGGTCGATAATTATGCAAAAACGTGAACACAGCTCCACAATAATATGTAAGTATAGATTGATAATATACAGTTATAAATCATCTGGTGTTCGTATTTAGAACTAAGCTCTTCACAGTATAAAAAATATTGAATGATATGTCAAATGTTAGCATGTGGCGCCTTCACTCAGCGGACTGGTGGCAATACTGGTGAATCTATTAATTGGATTATTTTTTCAATGGCATTCATCTGTTTTCATATTTTTTACGAAATAATAAAATAGACTCAAGTATATAAGTGTCGTTAACGTGTTTCAGTCATGAGGCATTCTTTTAGCATATTCAATCATGGGATTATACAAAAATTAGTGAAATTTTGGTATTTTTTTACTGTCATGTGCCGACATAAATAGACTGCGACTTCTATATCGAGACATACACGTCATCGCGGTCGTTTTTAAAACTACAACCGTTGCAATACCGCCATCATGCAAAAAGCACCTGGCGTAATACTGTAATCGCATACAGCGGCATGACGTAGATATCAATATATAGACGTCACACAGTAGGTAGGTAGTATGATTTTTTTTTATATAGAATTATTAATAACCATGTCCTTGCTTTTTCGTATACGGTGGCTGTTAGTAATTTTGAACAATCACAAACACCCAGGTTTTGGAAAAAACATAAAAATCGTATGAATTTAGGTATATAATACTAACAAAAAACATACATGAATGGGTAAATATTTTAGTGAAATATAAGTAGGTATCTAGGTCTAGGTATATTTAAAAATGTATAAAATAGTTAGATTAGTAAATTGTATCAGTAAAATACTGAAGATGAAACAAAATTCAACTTCAAATCTGATAAGTTCGACTATCTTAGCACTTTTTTCAATTACCAATTACCTGCCTCCCACCAACAGACAATTTATGACACTGGAACCTATATTTATATGTGCAGAATTGAAAATTATAGTAGGTAGTGGTAGAGTATAGGTACGTTTTATAATTTTGCATTGTTTTTGCACTTTTACTAGGTTATTTAGTAGGCTAATAATACGCCTCTTTGCCTGATTACCTCGCATAAAATTAGATCAAATGTATTCACTTGGATTAATATATGTAGTAATAAATACCAAATAAATAGATAATATATTTAAAAAATATATTTTTAGAATAACTATTACATCATTTTCATACTAGAGTCGGAGTGAAAGATATGAAGCACATACCTACTCTAGGCACCTAAGCATAATCTCTATATATATAAAAATCTCGTGTCACGATGTTTGTGGTCACACTCCTCCGAAATGGCTCGACCGATTTTCATGAATTTTTTAATGTATACTTTTTAGGTATGAGAATAGGTCAACAAGTATATTTAATACCGCTAGGTGATTAGGGTATCTCTATCCAGAAAAAAAATTCTTTTATTTTTTTGACAATTTTTTTTTTGTATTTTTTTTATTATTTGGCATCAAAAAATACCTATAACCCCAAATTTTCACCCTCCTACCTCCACCCTCCCATTTTTTAATCGTGATTTTATTATTTTTGTATGAACATATTTAACCGTCGTTCGTATTTAGAACGAAATTATTTATGTTGTTGAATGACAGATGGCGCTACGTCCGAGAAGAATTCAAGAGAAGCGTCGCGTCATTTTGACATTTCATTCGGCATATCACAACGCAGTGCGTGCAAAATTTTGTACGATTTATTTTAATTAATCTATTTTTGTGTGCATGTATTACAGTGCACAATGCCAGCAAGACGCAAGGGGGCCATTTGGGCCGTCGAACGAATAAAGCAACAAACATGCGAAATAGTAGAGCAGAAAGAACAGACTAACAAATCCAACAAGATAACAAAAACGTGCGTGTGAGCATGTCGCAATTGCGTGCATCTCAATCACAAGAGGCACGAGCTGAACGAAATCAACAACGACAATTGGAACAGAGACACGCGCGCCGGTTCGTAGTTAACACACGCAGAGAAAATGACCGACAATGCCAACAAGTACATCGAGCATTTACATCCACTTCATTCCTTCGTCTCGCATTCGAGTACGAGCCAGAACATTCCGCTCATCCGAAAGTGCTGATTGGTGCTATGGACAAAGAATGTCCTCATTGTCATGCGCTCAAATTCAAACATGAGTCAGCCGGGATGTGTTGCGCATCAGGAAAAGTGCAACTACCAGAAATTGAGATACCACCAGAACCATTGAACGGCTTGCTCATCGGCACGGTTCCAGAATCAAACCTGTTCCTGATTCAATTCAAGTCCATTCGCACATTCAATTCATGCTTCCAAATGACTTCGTTCGGAGCAACAGAAATAGTTCACAATACTGCGGCAAATGGTCAACAATTCCATTCCACGTTCAAAATCAAAGGCCAAGTATACCACAAAGTAGGCTATTGTCATCAATCCTGATAAAACATCAGCTGGAGAGCACGTGTGTCGATTCAATGCGCCTGTTGTTGACGACATTGCTGGAATCATGGTTGGCGACCGCACATCGACGCGAGAAATCGTGATTCGAAGGAGAAACAATAATCTGGAGTTCATCGCTGACACACACCGTTCATACAACGCTCTCCAATATCCGCTAATTTATTGTATTTTAAATTATTTATAATTAAAGGGACAAGACGGATATTGCACAAGCATTAAACACCAAGATCCTGTCACAGGTAATTCATTCATTATGAACATCATTACTCATTTTGAATTGAGAAAATGAATGGTTGGTGTTTTTTTGTTTTTATCGGCGGTCATCGTCTACAGCGCTCCATTCCTCTTTCTGTCATAGATCCCATCCCCACACACTTACGATACATTCGTTATTTTTTATTTAACAACCAAAATATTCACTAGAAATAATTTATATGGCAGAACAACGTTTGCCGGGTCAGCTAGTGTTATAATACTATTTTGGTACATAAGGAATCACCTAATCCTATCTATACCGTCATACAAATCGTAAAAGTACCTGCCTCAAAGAAAAACTTCAGTTGAGTTTTTTTATCCGTTGTTTGCAACACCTGCGATGATATCGCAATCGTGAATGACATTAATGCCAACTTCGCCTGAATTATGCGTGCGATTATTACCAGTAAAATAAAAATAATTCGTGTTATTAAAATGGCGTCTAATTTTCATTCCGAAAACTGACTTCGACGGCGAGTCGCGACTTTCCTTTCTCCGACTTGCATAATTTTCGTTGCGTGCACAGATAAGAACCAGGCGTTATCAATTTTAATCTTTATACCTATTTAAGATTATGTGCCTATTTAGGGCTCAATCTAGGCATACATAATTATCCACTGGTCAACAAAACAATTCGTTTAATAATAATATGACGTTGACATTTTCGAACACTTTTAATAATTAAACATAGGTAGGTATACCTACCTACTAGGTGGGTAGTAGAGGTTTTAATCCCAAATAGAATTTTTGAACCCTGGATTTGAAGGTTAAAAGAGAGTATGAAGAAAGTATGGAAATGGAAAAAAAACTTTATTATTTAGTGTTATTACCTACTATGAATAAGTATTCTTAAGGCACCTCAGCTGAGGCATGGTCTAAAAAGATCGTGACTAGGCGATGCGCGGATTGTGCAAATGAAGCAAGCCGAATGAAATATAAATTGTCATAAAAATTCAACATGCGTCCTTTTAATGTTATGTTTATTATTATATTCGTAATAATAATAGTATATTCATTGACATGTTTTCTTTTTCAAGCAGGTACCTACATGCGGAACGTTTTTTAGTAATTTTTACACGATTTAAGAATATATTCCTCCGACGCCATCACAAAACAAATTGACGTGCTCACAGGTCGACTATCGCTCTCAGACTGGCAACGCGGCCGAAATTACGTCCCACATACTGTTGAAAATTATTTACCGTTTCACTTATATACGCTCTTAATACTTTATTGAGAAATGTACTTTCAATAAGTTATACTTCTTTTCTCAGAGAAACACAAAAATAGGTAATTTCAAATGAAAATTATTTAAAAACCAGCGTTTGAAATGGTCCGGAGCACACCGGGGCGCAGTTCCAGCTCGTGAAATTCTCAAGACAAGCGCTACGTCTCATAAAAAAATTAGAAAAATTGTGTTCCGATTCGTGAAAAAATGATTCTTTAACATATCGAAAACCTATATTTTACGAGCAATAATGACCGTTTGTGTTATTTTGCTTGCTTCGTTGAAATTAGATTGTATTTTCACCTGCGGTCCTGAGAGACGCTAGGTACCTACTTTAATTATTGGTAGATATGCATCTCAGAAGTATATAAGTATACTTATTTAATTTGGTAAGTATATAACAAAAATATCGAAAACATTTGAGCATTTTTGAAAAATTGTCGAGTGATCCGGTTCGTATTTCTTTCCATTTCGAGCGCTGCGAAAACTTACCCTAATACAACATTAATATATATGTAGATATGTTACTTTCTAGTATGTATAGGTAGGTAATTATTACATATTTCATTCCCTGTCGTCACCATCATGATCACTCCGGATTCGGTGCTGCGGAACTCTTAATCAACATTCTCGAACATCTTCTGCTATCGGTTGACCAGTGAATTTTTTCACTTGGGCACTCCATCTCATCGATGATTATCCTCTGCCTACCTATAATGCCCAAAATAATTAGGTAATCTTTTCAGGCTTCCTGAGCTACCAGTGGCAAAGGTTGACTTTTGGAAAGAGGTAGGCTGTGGAGATAATGAGAAAAAAATATACTTGTCAGATATACCTACTTACAGGCAATACGAAGGTAATCCGATATTACTACTGATGAATAGGTACACACTAATGACAATGACACACTAAATCGATGACATTTTAATAGCTCACTAACGATGGGTTTAAATTATGTTTTTTTTTTAAATCATATTATGTATTTATTATTTGCTTAAAGCGACAGACATCGACAATAAACATATTCTTAAACAGTGTAGGGCGTACAGTAAGCGTTTTCTGTAGCGATTATAGATTCGGTTCAAATTTACAGACATGCTTGATGTAATGTGGCGTCATAGCGATACAAAATGTAGTTTGGATTCTGTCAATCGGAATCCGAAGCTAATTCAGTTGAAAATAGATGGCGCTTATGGCCACTTATTCTTTTTTCGAAACTCAACTAATTTAAACGGTATTCTAAATTCTGACGATAGATGACTCTCAATTGTTTTATTTTTTGCATACATATTTTTTTATTCACTTACCTATTTTAATATAAACTAAATATGCTTTAAAATTAAATAATCACCTAGTATGGAGCTTTCGCCACTGTGAGCACATTACACACCAAGTTGTCAAGATGAACCTAATTGGAAACGTTCTATCTTTTTTGATTTAGATACCTGAAAAGGCTGAAAAAACGTCGAGAAAAGGGTAGGTATTAAAACAGTTACCTACTTACTTAGATACCGGAAATTTTAGTAC
Source organism: Rhyacophila brunnea (assembly GCF_057557595.1). Taxonomy (NCBI): domain Eukaryota; kingdom Metazoa; phylum Arthropoda; class Insecta; order Trichoptera; family Rhyacophilidae; genus Rhyacophila; species Rhyacophila brunnea. Next base: position 31,705,583 of record NW_028233350.1, read on the forward strand.
ATTTATTATTTCTTTCTTATTCATTTGCCATATTAGTTTTCTTTGTTTTCACAATTCTTGCTGCCAAGAATCCTGTTGTTCGATTCACTTAAAAAATTATGATGGGTAGGTACTTATACTTATATTCTTTCTATTATATAAAAATATTCCTTTAAAAGTGAAGTGGATAGGTTCATGTTTTAACATCCATGATTATATTGTATAAGTCTGCATATTTTATGAGGAATTTAGCTACGCCGTTATGAAATTGAAAATTTATATCTCTATACCTGTTGCACATTAAATACACCTGCCTCTACCTAAGAGTGTAAAACATGGTACGTTCGCAACTTTCAAAATGCATTTGCATGTAAATTTATATAAATAAAGGGACACGCATTAAAGTAAAAGTTGTTTTTTTGCCTTTGAATAGGTCGTTTTGGGCACTGCAAATGTCACGTTAAGTCATATGACATAATAATATTTCTTTAAATATTCATATCTAATGATTTTTTATATATTACGTAGACATATTAAGTACTTGTGCTTGATTATAGAAGTAATTTAATATGTGCAGAAGACACCTACATATCGCTTATGGTTTTACACTATATCAATAAGTAGATACCTATACCTACCTACCTACTAAAAGCTGGAATTAAAAAAAAATAATATAAATGCCACAAATACTATTTTATAAAAATACAATATTTCATCGACATTGATGTAATCAGCAAAAAGGTCCTCATCCATGAACATGGCGTAATTACGTTTGTGTTTATCATTTTTATTCAATAAATACCTTTTTTAAAACTTTTAACTTTCTGACTCAGAAGTCTCATATCACCAAAAGTGGTTGTGTGTTAATTATTTCCCAATATTTTTTTTTAATTTATTTAAATTTAAAACAGTATTATTTTTTTAAAGTACATATCGCACATGTATTTCTAAAGTGGCACAACTCAAAAATCGGCATTTTGAGAAAAATACCAAACCCCGTTTCTGAGCTATGTAGAAGAATATTTACAAAATAATTAGTATTTCCAAATGTAATGGACGCTAAGAAACATTGATCAAAAATTGTAGTTTTTGAATATTTCGATCCATGAGCCTTGAAACTCCCTCTTTTTGGGACGTGACGATTTTGATGTTCAGTGAACTCACAAAGGACTGAATCATTTTGAGTTGTGACACCTTTGATTTTTATTTGATCAGCTAAAATGACAGAATTCAAAATAAAACATTTTTTTTCATACTTCTACCAACAAAAATGTCTTAACTCTAAATGTTGCGTCTAAAAGCTCTACGTTTCGCCTATATAAATGACCAAACTCAATATTATAAAGTTTTGAACTTTAATCGGCACACACATTCACCACGGGTTAGAAACAACAAAATTGACACAATGCGCCATCTGTACAGCTATTTTTGAAGGTAATTATTACGCTTTTGAGTCTCTTACGAGTCATAGAGAATCGTTTCACAAACTCGTGCATAATGATAACTAAAAAACACTGATATTTGAGTTGTGCCACTTCTGAAATACATGTGCGATATGCTGTCAATGAAACTTAATAAACAACATATTAAGTATGTACGTATTTTCAGAGATGAAAAATATATAGGTAGGTACCTATTACCATAAAACTTCAATTATGAGATCATGTAGGTAATTATAAAAAAATCTGCCCAACCAACGATGTTGAAGAAACCTTTTTTCTGCCTGGTGTCCTTATTACTTCCTCCAAAATTAAAACAACGTAATATTATTAACGATTTTTGATTTTCATTTAGAATTTAGGCAGTATTTTCTCACAACAAAAAAAAAACTTCACAACGAAAACGGTAAACGGCAGTAAATTGTAATATTGTAACTTTCGTTCGTGATAATTACTACCTGTCGACCTTTTCCCGTTGATTGAGATCCGCTGTCTTATCTTTATTAATCTTTATTTTGAAAATGCCAAGGGCTTAAAAAATTAAGCGTGTGCGAGATTGCTTGCATAAAAATAACAATAACCAACAACAATAAAAAATATAGATATGTAGGTACCTACATTATCTACATACTTCTTTCAAAATATCATACACTGTGAGTTTTTTATACAATAAGTATCATTCTGACATGACGTCACACGATTTTCTGTATTTTCGAACCCATCGCTACATATCGTCACAAAATCTTATATCCACTGTGTAAATTACGCCATAACTAGTTTTAATCCCGCCACCACTTGAATGCTACATTCATTATTATAAAAAGCCCATGAAAATACTTATTATTCAGTAGGCAGGTAGGTAGATTATACGTTTTGCACTACTACACTGATTCGCCTCTTTTCCTGATTACCTCGCATAAAATTAAATCAAATTATGATATCCACTTGTGTTATTAAATGTAGTGAGTAATAAGAAAATAAATAGATAATATGTGTAAAATAATATTTTTAGAATATATTAGGTAGATAAGTACTTACATCATTTTCATCCTAGAGCCGGGAGTGCAAAGTAATGAAGAAGCAACTATCTAATATATAAAAATCAATATTTGTTTGTTTGTTTGTTCGTATTTTATGCGCTGCCATATCGTTCATCCGATTGCGATAAAACTTTGTCATCTTTTTGCTTGCACTTGCACGAAGAGTATAGGCTATATTTTATATATGAAAATGAATGTCTGTTTGTCTGTCTGCCTGTCCCGTATGCGTTCCTATACCATTCATCCGATTGCGATGAAATTTTGGTAAGTGGTTCTATGCACACCCGCGAAGGTTTCTGGATTATAAAAATCATCATCTTCTTCTTCTTCTTCATTCTATTTTCTTTTATTCGTATGGTTCCTATACCATTCATCCGATTGCGACGAAACTCTCGTGAGTTATTGTACGCACACCCGTAAAGGTTTCTAAATTAGAAAAACCATCTTCTTCTTCTTCATTATATCTCTGTGCGAAGCCGGGTAATTCAGCTAGTATTGAATAAAAAATAATTCTTAGTTATTTCATTCGGTACGAGAACGTCAGTAAAATAAATATCTAGTGCAGACGTCGGTTATAATTACGATAGTAATGTAATTTTCCTTAATTGATAACAATCCGATCGTCATCTGTCATGGCGGAATTTGAATCAGCTAGTAGATACCGGTGGTGAAGGGTGGAGGTAGGCTGTTAAGATCCGTCATAAATCGCGCACCAAACTTTGTCAGTTAAACGTATTTGTTTTTATTGAACTAAAACTACAATGTGTAGACTCTGTAGGTACTTAGTGTTTTTTAGTTTTTAATATTTAATTAAACCCTGCCTAATCCAAACCCACAATGGCCGCGTGGCTTAAGGGCCGGTATACAGTGTCGAGGGACCCAGGTTCGAATCCTGGGTCTGACAAGTAGACAAATTGTTTTTCAATTTAAAAACAATTTTCAAACCTAATCAGTGACGTCCCTAGATAAAATGCCGCCCCTAGGCAGCGCCAAAAAGCCGTCTCATTGTTGTATACAGTATTTTTATCATCCTTTCATGAGTCAATATCTAAGAAATGTGTTGTATGAATAAATTATCAACAAAATATCAGACTAATTATTCGAAAATCTGCACGTGTCGTTTCTGGTCACCAAGGACGTCGAAGGGCAACAGAAGTAAACTATATATCGCGAACCCGAGAAAACCAATGAGCTGAATTTTTTAATGAAAAGATATTTGTTATTACTAAGTTTAGGTAGCTATTTCTATATATTCCAAATAATTTTCCTCGATTTGCCGCCCTTCCGAGTAACTGCCGCCCCCAAGCGACGCTCAATCTGCCTACCCACACGGAACGTCACTGAACCTAATAGGTTGAGCAAGTGGCTGACATCCATTTCTCGTAAAAATAAAAATCTGTTAGTACAAACCTCCACTCTGTGGAGGCCCATATGATCCTATTAGGAATGGACATGGCCAAAAGAAAAAGAAGAATCCAAGCCATAGTAAATAATAGTCAAAAAATAGTCGTTTATCTATAAAATATCTAAAATTATGCCATTAAAACATACATCATTTTAGATATTATATAGATAGATGAATATTATGGTTTGGTTAGGCAGGGCTTAATGAATTTTAAAACACTAACCAACACCATCTGTACTAAAATGTATCTATTCTTAATTCTACGACAACACAAAGTATGGCTGAAAAGTGTGCACTATTTTTGTCGGATAGCACATAGCATACCTAAACTATTATCGTTTGGTTTTGACAGTGTTTATTTAAATTTTAAAAACTAACCAGCACTATCTGCAAATTGTATTCTTAGTTCAATGAAAACAAATAAGTTTGACTGAGAAAGTTTTGTGTGCACTATTTATGTCGAATCTTAACAACCTACCTCCACCCCTCGCCACTAGTAGATACCTACCATGGTTAAAACGTAGTTATAAGAATCATAGACGACACGACAGCTTAAAGGCGAAAGCACTCGTCCGGATAGACGTGAGTTTGAGTTCCACTCGGTCCAAGTTTTTTTCTCATTGGTAAAATTATGTTTTTTTCAATATTAAGGAATCTAACATTCATAAACCTTGTCGATATTCAATACCAATAGAATACAATAATAACAATAATTTACAGGGTTACCGATTCCACACAATCCGGACAAAACCTGAACGTAGGGATAGAGAGCCACCTACTGGGCCCTGCATGCCAACATGGCCAACATGAACATCATCAGTTTGCAGTTACAACGAATAAATAATCACCAATTATTAAATAAAGGTAGGTAGTTACCTAAATAACCTACAGGATTTAAAAATCAAATCAAACTATTTTCTATTCGTCAGTGGCGAAGGGTGACTTTTGGAAAGAGGTAGGCTGTGGGAATAACCATGCTTGTCAGATAAATTTACGGGAAATAAGAAGATAACCCATATTACTACTGATGAATAGGTACACTAAATCGATTAAATTTCAAAAGCTTAATTGGTTTGTTATAATTAGTTTATAAAAATAAGCAATTAGTTTGAGTTACTTATGTATTTTCCTAAACATTTATAAACGTCGGTAATATACGCTCAAAATATATTACCTATCATCTTTGAAAACATCCGTTGTTATGTATAGGTGCCTATATTATGTTACATAACAATTTATAATTTAACCCATAAAACTAGACATTTTAAAATACTTCTATATTTCAAATACAGGCTTAGGTAGGTTCAATATCAGAAATCTAGATTGTCTAATGAGTGAACTAATAGATAAATAAAAATCACGAGATAAATTATTTTATATTTTTAACAACAATCAATACATATTTATGTGATTGAATCCCATATAAATATTTTTTTAAATTATCTTCTTATTAATTATTTTGAATAAATGTGCTCTAGCGATGTAAGCGCTAACGAAACAACTTGTAGATTTGTACGCGGGACGCCAGACATTATGAGAAAAAAAACTTCATATTGAAAAACTCGACGATTCACGCGAAAATAATCACATACAATATGTGAAGCGAAACGCGGTGTGTTTTATTTTTTTAAAGTTTCGAGAGATGCCATAGATGGTGCTTATTGAAATATGGGAAAATATCGTAAAATTATGACAATTATACGATAGATGTCTTTGGGTATATTGAATATATTATTATTTGTGATTATATAAATACGTCAATATGAAAATAAAAATTATTTTTCTTAAGAAGGTAGGCTTTAAATAATTGCCTAGTATGGAGTCTTCGACACTGCTATTCGTCATAAAAACCCGTGGGATTTGGTAATTTTCATGTCAGTTCAGCTTTATGAAAATCCCAAGTGTATGTCGAATAGATAATTCAGCCAAAATGAAAATTACAACACGGACACATTTGACACGTATGCTGACAATAAGTTATAGATCAATCACTCTGTAGGCACTGGTAGGTATCTACCTAACTACCTATAAGTAGGTGTGGATACGAACCATAATGCAAGTTTTAATCTTATCGTGAATTGCATGATTATTATTATAGGTACCTAAACCTACATGGCACCATACGCTACACGGTGTGCCGAGACTCACTTAACACAATGCTTGCAGGCACTCTAATTAATTTTGCAATTAACGTGTTATTTGCATTTGAATATCAATTAGCAAAATACAATTTTGTGCCTCCAGCAAAGATTGAATTAATATACATAGGTAGGTACTTAATATTATTAATTATTTGTAACATTATGTACAATTATTTACATTAAACTGCATGAGATCAGATTGAGGACTGTATGCATTATGTTACATATATTTATTTATGTGTCATATCACTCATAACGCCAGAAAAGTGATTAATAAGATTAATTATGAAAGCCAGTCGTCATGGACCAAGGATTTGAAGCTAGGTTCGCTTTATTACTTTAATACTTTTAGGCGATAAAGCGAAAGGGATACAAAGTGCGCCAAATGCCTCAAATATTGAACGCGCGTTCCGTTTACTGGCGAACTTTAGACGTATCTAAAATATACGTATCTATTGAAAATAACATATTCTATAACACGTGTTTAAGTTTATCCCATATTTCTCCAGACTCGAGGTTCGTACGTGTTATATCACTTCCGGTAAGTAATCCAGTTCCCAATAATTTTGGGTTCCCTGGATAAAACATGTCTTAGAGCCCAGAAAGATAAAAATATAAAGGTACCTACTTCATACTTCAGGTACCTATACTGGAATCATGGCCCCATCAAGGAGGGGTGCTGACAAGGCTCTAGCCTGGGGACCGTGGGCGTGGCAGATCAGTTAAGTGAGATAAGCACACACCAAAAATATGTTTTAATATTTAATAATAAAAAATATAATATCTCTACTATTTTTCGAATTGTGGGTCTCATAGGAAAATAATTTATTATGTAAGCAGTGAAGTAAATAGTTAACTACATACTACCTATTTACCACCGCGACTGTACTACCTAGTACATTACCTACATTAAGTATCATGGCTCCCACATCCTGAAACGGGCCCCAGGCCAGGATCTTTGGCGGGCCTTCTACCTATCGCTAAGGTGATTTACAGTAGCGTTTCCCAAATGATGTTCGAGGTGAAATGAAGGGTATTCTTTTTAGCGAATACTTGTATTTTTAATACATGCACTTGAATATTGGATTAAATTTGTCGAGTATTGATATATAATAGGTACCTACTCAAAAATTGGATCACACAACCTATTTGTAAATGAATATACCTTTTGAAGAAAAATAGCGCCGCAGGTGAATTTTTTTTACTATTAGAGCAAATTTGTGATGTGTCTTTATCTCTCTGATCCCGGGCCACCAAGCTTGAGCCCTGTCAACCTCCCTTGAGGGGGCCATGGTAGGTATTCATGCTATGTTAATTAATAATATCCATACTTTCAGCAACGTTACCAATAATTTTATTATATTTTCTAGTCACCTTGTAGGCAAAATTGGTTTTTAATGAAAAAGTTACACAAGAAATAATTGCTTGCACTGTTTATGGTTCATTTTTTTGACAACGTTTTACAATATAATATAATATGGAAGAAACATATTTTAACTGAGTGCTTATATGAAAGATAACGATATTTTATACATATTATTATGTAGGTACGTAAGTGCTTAATTATATAAAAGAAAATTGAGAGTAATTTAATCATCGTTTCAATTGATATTAAAATTTTATAAAATATATCAAATAAAACTTACACTAAATCATTTCTAGATAGTTTTACTCGAATAATACCAATATAGAATTGGAATTTTGCACAATAGAACTCCATTAGAGATGGTTTCGAAATAAAGTGTTGTCAAAATTAAAAGCAAGCACCTACGTAGGTACCTAGATAGTCTAGGTACATTTTTCGTGACTACAGATGGTATAAATACCTATGTTGTTCTAATTACAATTTTCCACAATTCGTCTAGTAAGTAGGTAAATGTACATAAATTACTAAAATTAGGTTTATAAATATAGCAACATTCATCGGTGGTGAACCTTTGTATGTTTAGATGCAGTGGCGCACCCAGGATTTAATATTGGGGGGGGGGGCAAGGAGGAGAATGTAAATTAGTCCCATAGGCCAGGGCCTCTTGCCCCCCCCCCCCTGGGTGCGCCACTGTTTAGGTGCTATAACATCTGGTAATAATGAATAGTGTACCAAAAAGAAATACTTAAGTACCTACATATCTATTGGTAAAAAACATTATAAAGATCCAATAACATATTTTTTATGTTCCCCGAGCGTTTTTCCTTTATTTCGATTTTCCCCCAGAATGAATGTTTTGGGTCCAGAATCCAGGTCCAAGTTTTTTATTCTAAATTTCCATAAAACATTTTTTTCCGCCAAAGCGGTTTTCTTGCAAAAAAATCTACCCAGAATTTAAAACGAGAGATCCATCGGAGCGCTTTTCTGCCCAAAAATGAAAATTTGCCATTCAAAGTCGTGACCTTACAATTTTGGTTTTCTGCATATTTTGGCAGCATTTTTTCCCATATCGATATTCCTTCTAAGGTTCTTAATAACGGCTCGATACCTTTTAAAAATGATGATAGGTAGGTACATGTTTTCTAAGACGATACCACTTACATATATAGGTATATGTAAGTATTTTATACTATACTCGAACAACATCTTCTTGACTACGTGTTAAAACTGTGAACTAACAAGCTCCTCCCATTTAGTCGACAACAGCGCCTTCCGGTTTTTGCCTAAATCTTCTTGTTGGAGAGTAAATACTTACAATTTTATTTGCAGCAGAAGAGGCATCTGACTAAAGCTGTAGACTTATCGGGACTTTTTACTGTTGAGAACCAATGTTTCCACATAATCATATAATAAAATACTTTGTCATTAATTATATATAGCAAGTATGTCAGGATGATTTTTATAGTTTAGATATGTAAAAAAAGAATCAATTCTTAGTTATGATCAAACACCTCGATTCTATGATATCAAAACTTTATTTCCGTTGCGATTTCATTGCATATGAAATCCCTAAGAGATTAAAGCATTGTGAGCACTCCTCCCTGTGTTCGTAAGCACTCCCTTGTCTCCCTTGTGACAAAATAAATATTATCAGTGCTGTCACTTTGATCACTAAAAAGAGTTTCACAGTGTACTTATCTGCTTTCGTTGTTTATTTACAGATGGGATAATAAATTACTTCACTCTATATAGTTAGGTAGGTACATTACAATATGTTACAACACTATGTTGTTCATTACATATGCACACGTCCTATATCTACTCACAATACGTATTAATATCAACATACAATTATAAAATAAACGTGACTGAATGTATCTTATGTATCCCATGATTATTGATTATTGATTTAAATGACTGCAAAAGGTGCGTTAAAGCCCTATCAGCAGCGTGTACAAGATTTTCGGACAGCGGGGTAATTTTTTTTTAACATGATCAGGAAAAGTTTTAGGCATTTTCTTTCAACATTTCAATCACTGTACATTCTCGTATTTACATAATTTAAAAAATATATTAATAAGACATGTTTCTTAAGCTTGAATATATAAAAACTGCACGTTGACTGGCATTGGACATCTCATAATTAGATGTAGGTAGGTAACTCCCTATAACCAATCCACAAAATTAAGCAGCAGAAAATCGTTTTTGAGGATCTGGATATTGGACCTAAATGGCCGCCATTCTATAAATCGGTCATGTTCTGCTTCTATAGTATAGTTACATCGTAGATAGTAAAGTGATATATCGGGGATAGAATCGATCTGTAAATAATTTTATTATTATTCATTAGGTAAGTAGAATAATAAGTCCAACCAAAATAAATATAATAATAATGTCCATATATATTAGGTGAATGCATGTATCTGAAAAAGAAATGAAAATATGACATTACATTTGCATACAAATCACAGTTAGGTATTGCATTTTGTTTGTTATTTGGATTATTGTCTGTGCATGGAGGATTTTTATTAATCCTACAGTGGATCCAATAGTTAACTTACTATTTTAATAGGCATTAACACTTCGCACTAATACATAAATAATGCAAATCGGATAATTTTGTATTATCCGTTAAAGTAGGTACATAATTTCGGGAATAGTTTATTCCGAATCTCCTCTAATTAATAGCGATTGATTGGTTGATTGATTTATTGCAAAATACCTTTAATATTGTAGAATAGTCCTTCTAATGTTCAATGTCTTTATATTTGATTGTATTTAATAGTAATAATGACATTAATAATTCGTTTCGTGTTCGTTGTGATCGGTCTCGTATCTATGGTTGTTGATTTCGGTTGCTATGGTTTTCTACTCACATATTTTCTGCCTGTTGCCAGTGTTGCCATAACTGTATGCACACACTAGTATGCATTACATTAATCAGATTAAACACTTATATATTATTGTATTTAATTAAATATATTGCCCTGCATATCCTGAAGCGGTCCCCTAGTCCAGGATCTTTGGCGGACTCCTCTATTTATTCCAGGATTAAAGGCAGTGTGACGATCTTCAGAAGCGTTTTCCAAAAAGTGTTCCAGATAGACACACAATAATCAAAAATTGCATCATGTAACCACGTATTTTAAGATGTATTCTTCAAGTAAAATAAAGCGGCGACTAAGGTGACTTTTTACCATTAGAGTAAATCTGTGATATGTGTTTATCTACTATTATCTACTATCTATTTTAACGCACCACGTTGGGTCCCCCCAGAGCCCGGGCCCCCAGGCTAGAGCCCTGTCTTACCTACATACGCAGTTTTTTTCCAAACATTTAATACCTACATATGAATTTATAAATATTATTTTCAATTTCAGTAAAAGGAGCGCAAAGTACCTACCTACCTAATACCTATACCAAGGGGTGATTTTAACACACTGATGTCCTCACCCGCTGTGCTCACCACTGGCACATAATATGTCATATTATACAATTCTTTGAAATTTATTTCTTGATAATATTATCGTTCTTTAAATATAATCGAAATGTTTTCGATCGCCTTGACTACACCTGCCATAATACCATTACATACACGCTATGTTAGATACTAATTGCATTTGCATTCTTAACTTGAGATACATTTTGCCATCATACACAAATGCCCTTCGCCGTGTGATTGATTCACAGGTGAGTTGATGTTTATAGTATACGTACACGTGTGCTGTCCTAAAATTGTTTTTTTTTCCATACAATTAGGTAGGTATCCGAGCGGCCTTGTCACAGATTCGCGCCGGGAAATGTGCGGTGGAAATTATTCACAGCCGCGAACAAAATGTCATTGGTTTATCTCAATCGTATATAATATACGATTTTAGTGTCAGAAATATATTATATTATGACGATAATCAATAGGTAGGTAACCTATAGTGCTTACGTACCTAGTGGCTTTGCGTCGCAGTAAATTTGTGTGCATTAACCGACAATTGGAGAACTTTTTTGGCTATCTTTTTCATAGATTCTACAAAATTCGGAAATCAGAAAACTCGTAGAGCATTTAAATTTAAAATAGGTGTTTTATTGATTAAATTTGTATAGAGATTAGATTATAGTCAACGTATGTATTATTTTCTACAAATTAACTTTAAAAAGAAAACAAAAAATGAAGTCACCTAAGTGATACCTACATAATAAAACAAAAAATATATGCTACGCGGCTTAAGCGTTGGACTATAACGCCGTGGGTCCCAGGTTCGAATCCTGGGTCTGGCAAGTACACATATTGTTTTTCAATTTGTGGGTGCCAGGGTATGGACCTAATAGGTTGAGCAAGTGGACATCCATTTCTCGTGAAAAACCAAACCTGTCAATACAAACCTCTACTCTGTGGAGGCCCATATGATCCTATTAGGATCGGACATGGTCTAAAGAAAAAGAAAAAGATAATATAGTGGACAAAATAAATAAAAATATCACTATGAAAGTATCTAATGAATTCCATTGAAAACATTTTTATTTCGGGTTTTGGAGAATTGATGATTTTTTTTAATTTTTTAAACATCAAAATTTAGCCTTTTTTGATGTCAAAGCAATTTGGATACTGTCTTTATGGTTCATCTGATTTATTTACTATAAGTATGATTTGAATGTAAGAGTAAGTAGGTAGTTAATTCTTGTTCGCAAATATATTATGTTGTTGTAAATAGCTGCAACATTTTTTCGTTTCCTCATGTGCAAGGAGTGTATTTTATAATTTTGAATATCTTGAGTATACAGTCAATTAAATAATTAGTTACACCAATGATGTTTTTTCTTTTAATTCATTTCTGATAAATACCTACATCCAACCGTAAAGTAGACAAAGAATGATAAAAATCATGGAATTAAATTACCTATCTGTTATTTTTTTTTTATCTGTGTCGGTAAATTTTCCATGATTCAGGCGAATTTCCTTTTCAGACACTTGACGCCATAAAAGGTTTCACAGTCTCAATAGTTTTTATGAAGGAACTCAGGCAGCTATCTACTCGACGTCTGGGATACCCTCGCAAGATATATAGTTACTGACAGCATGCTTAACTTAACAAAAAGGTGAATGTGTCATACTGGAGAGTGGAGAGAGAATGCCCAAGGTAAAAACGCCTGAAGGACGATTGTGCAGTCGATTATAGATTTGAAATCTAATTACACAATATAGGTACTCATTATTATACCTACCTATCAGTGACGAAGGGCGGAGGTAGACTGTTAAGATCCGATATAAATAGTGCACACCAAACTACACATTTGTTTTCATTGAACTAAGACTACAATGTGCAGATAGTGTTTGTTAGTTTTTAAAATTCAATTAAGTTATTAAACCCTGCCTAAACCGAGCCATAGTAGATAATAACAAAAAAAAATATTCGTTCATCTACTTATAAAATATCTAAAATTAACGCCATTAAATCATACATAACTAGATATTTTATAGATAAAATAATACATTTTATCAATTATGGTTTGGTATAAGCTGGGCTTACTGTTTTTTTTTAAAGAAACGACACTATCTATAATATTATGCATTCTTAATTCAACGAAAACAAATAAGTATGACTGAAAATATATGCATTATTTTTATCGAATCGTCCATACCATACCTAAACTAGTATGGTGTGGTTTAGGCATGGTTTAATTGAATTTTAAAAACCAACCAGTACTATCTGCAAATTGTATTCTTAGTTCAATGAAAACAGATACGTATGACTGTCACAGGTTAGTGTGCACTATTTATGACAGATATTAATAGGCCATCCATGGACTGAAACCGTATGCGGTTTCGAACCGTGTGCCGTACTAAAGCTTATCTTTTCTGCTCATGGAAATATATTTTCACAAAGTATATTCTTATAAGCATCTGATCGTATCCGTTTATACCATACACTTACACTTACAAATTTAGTGAAACAAAAATCATAAGTTTAGTATGATGGCACACGACACACGGATCTAAACCGCATACGGTTTCAGTCCATGGATGGCCTCTAACAGTCTACCTCCACCCCTCGCCACTGCTACCTATCGAACTATAACCATTTTTTTTTTAATTTTTAGCCATTGACGTATTAAATTTAAATACAGTTATTGAGTTTTTAGTTCGTTCTTTTAATGCGGATATTAACTACTTAGCTGCTACTTAACTACTTACTGACCAACATAAGAGGAAAATCTTTCAATTTTGTTAACGATGCAATAAATTAGGAAAGTATTACAGTGATTAAAAAATATCCGGCATTTCCAATCAGCCAGCATTATTTTCGCCGTTGCACTTCGTTACTCAATATTATGCTAAATATAAAATAATATTCCTACATACTTAAGCATCTACCCACATATCTACTCATTAGCCCAAAATTATGATAAATATTTACGTAACAAAGTTTGACCGGATAGAAAGTCGTCGTTCATTTGATTATCAATTATTTTGGTAGAACTTTGTTGCATTGATAGAATGCAAACTTTCTGGTACCACACTTCCTAGGTAGGTACACTAATTCATATTATTAATGTCATGTTACATGTAGGTACCTACTTAGGACCATTTAATAACACGCTAAGACGTAGGTAGCTTGCTACAAAATACTTAGCACTATTTTCAAAATGTTTACAATGCAACCTTTTAATTATTAAGTAATCGTTTCTCGAATAATTTCATTCATAATTAATTTATCAATCTATAGGTAGGTACATTAGATAATATAATCGATTTATTCCGCTCCAATACTAGTTACGTAGCTATTTATCTTATGCTTATATCTAGAGGGGAATGGGACGACTGGCCTCCGGACAATTGGACGCCGCACTGTCGTAGACACGTATACAGAACGTATACGAAGTATTTTAATCAGTTTCTATCTACTACTTAGTAGTTTTAATTCATTTTACTCTTTACATAATGTATTCTTTATTGCGGATTGAGAATTACCTTACCTAAGGCTTTATATAAAATAAAAAACTCTTTTTTCGTTGGAACTTAAACATATTATGCACGATTAAATCATTGTTTACGTCTGCATATTTACATTCTCACCAACTATTAAATCATAATATAAACATTTAAATATAAATAATAATATTCAATATTTTTTTAAAGTACCTATAAGTACCTAACGTCTATTTATTTTCGGATTCCGTGGCGTCCAGTTGTCCCGGCGCCAAATCTTCCTAGACCAATCTAGAGCGGTTTCGTTTATTAACCAATCTTCTATAACTGACATTGATGAAGAGTAGTGGCAGTTTTATGTACATGGAGACTTAAGATGCTGACAGGATTGGAGTCTTTCCTTTTCAAAATTTTGACTGTGCAGTAAACCGTCATTTTTTGTGTTTTTTTATACTTAGGATTGCGTGGCCCCCACATTCTGAAGCGGGCCCCTAGGCTAGGACGTTTGGTGGCCCCCCTACATATCTCTAAGGTTAAGGGCAGTGTGATGTTCTACAATAGTATTTTGCAAATGGTATTCCGCGGAGCCCCTCGGTTCCACGAGGTAAAATGAAAAGTATTTTACCACGTTTTTATTAGCTCGTATTCTTGTTTGTCCAATACAAATTTTTTCTTGTGTGTCCAGTCCTAGCAACTAAGTTATTAATATATACATGCGTTACTATAGAAATTAATATGAAATATCAAAATGACATTTTAGTATTCTATATTTATTAAGTAGATATTTCTATCAAGTACCTACAAAAAAAAGTATTTATTAATACATAGAATTGTTGTTTATATGATTCAGCAGAAAATTTAAAAACGTGGTAGGTAATTACGAGTATATAAAAAGTTCTTTTTATCTTGTAGATTATTTAGTATTTTTTTGTATTTTTAAATAAATTCACTTGAAATATTGAGTGGTCGACATTCGTCATCGTAATTATTAGGTATTATGAAGCACTGGGTGCGACCCCCTTTTGTGGTAGTCAAGTAACATGCGACCCTTCACCATATTGGATAAATAGCTATTTTTGTTAGTCAGGAAACACGTTAACAATTATTATAACATAAAATTCTACACGTGAATATCAATAATTGCATCAACATCAAGTTGCATCGCATAGTAAGATAATATTATGTATTTTTAAATTTTAATATTTTGTAAGCAAAGACTTTCTTTACTATTAGACCAAATTTGTGGTGTGTGTTTATCTCACTTAACTGCTTGACCTACAATGCCTGCCCCCCCCCCCCCAAGCTTGGGCCCCACAGGCTTAAGCCCTGTCAGCCCCTCCCTTGTGGGGGCCATGCAAGATTGTGAAAAATACGGATATTATTTTTTAACATGTAATTTCAAAGCTCAAATACACTTGCTTTGTGGCTTCGTGAGATACTATGTCTCGCTACCGTTTTAATCAAGCAAAGCATTGGTTGTGATCGAGTCGGTAGGTAGGTAAGTTCCCTACAACTGGAAGTCTCAGACATTCTGCATTGAGTTGAAAACTGATCTAGCCATTCCTATATCTTACGGGTCTTTTTACGAAATGCAACCAGACGAATCGACGTGCATCTCCCAGGTATGTAAAGCTGACAAAACTCTCGAGGATCTATCTATCTGCTGTTGATCAAATGGTAATCTGGCTCAAGACGAATTGTTAAATTATTGTATTACCTTCTTATTGACATAACAAATCAACCATAATAAATTTTAAATAAGTATCTAGATAAATGATAAACTATGTATTATATTTATTTTATTTGAATGCATTAACGTTGCCATGCTTGACAAATGACTTGACCGTTTTGACTTGTCGTTAAATTTTACCGTGTGAATGTGATATAATCAAATAGACATATTGAAATGTCAGTTAGTAGGTAACTTGTAGCGTATGTAGATTTCCACCTGTTTCATTGGTGAAATTGATAACTATGTTGGTAAATAGGTAAGTAGGTACCTATATACATAAGTACCTACTTGATAATAAATTGCTTACAGCTTCTGTTGCTTGCCACTCGGCGCCAGTTTTTTCCCCTCGCCCTCCAAAGTTCTCTTCCTCTACCAGTTTGCTAGTTGCCTGTCTCTGTTGAATCGAATTACTACAGGTGCGAATTGTAAAATACAGTCAATAAGCACCTACCTATGTAGTAAATACCTACGTACCTACTTTAAAATTAATTATATCATTCCTAGACAGAACAAATAGGTAATACCTATTTCAAAAAAATAGATGTGCCCATCATCATTTAAAAAAATCTTATGTAGGTACCTAATTACAGTTCTTAGTAGGTACCTATTCTTAATACATTTGCATCATCAATCCACTACCAGAAGAAGGCCTCTCCAAAATACTTTCCTCACAGTCGTGAGTTGCCAGCTACCTAATTCAGCAGAAATGAATTATTTCATTGACTTAAGTTTACCTGTTTTTTTTCTGTCCACGTTGTGCACAGTTTGCGTTACCTACTCTCTGTTTCTGAACTTATTTTTCACTAAGGGTGTATGTTTCGCATGTACGTACCTACTACCGACCTCATGGCCCCACAAGGGGGGGGGGGCTGACAGGGCTCTAGCCTGGGGGCCCGGGCTCATGGAGGGCCCGGCGTGACGAGGGGACCAAATAAATCAGATAAACACACATCATAAATTTGCTCTAATAGTAAAAAAGTCGCCTACGGCGCTATTTTCATTTCATAATGATTATATTTTAGAATATGTAATTGTGCGATGGAATTTTTAATTGTGTCATTACTTGATATTAACTCCATAATTCAAGTGGTTGTGAGTATTAAAAATACATTAAATAGCCTTAATTCGACCGTGAACGCCATTTGGAAAACGTCACTGTAGAGCGTCACACTGCCTCTAATCTTGGCAATAGGTAGGGGGGGCCGACATAGATCATAGCCTTGAGGCCCGCTTCACGATGTGGGGGCCATGACCGACCTACCTACCTACCATCATAATAATATAATTATGATTACTGGTAGTTTCTAGGTACTGAAAAATATTATCATAATTGACTGACATTTTTGACCTGCATCGGAGTAGGTACCTATGACTTTATCTACGGCCATTATCCGGTAGGTACCTACCTACGTACCTACCTAATGGTAAAAAGCTTTACCTTCAGATGCCCTCCCAACAAATGATCAACTGATAATCACAGAATCAACCAGTCAGCTAAGTGATATTTTCCTCATAGTAATTTGTCATAAAGACAGGAAAATTAATTATGTAGCATTAATTACTGCTTTGGTAGAGTTCTGCCCTGTTACACCTACTTATTAATTTGCTAGGTAGGTACGAGAGATCGGATGACCTCCGAAGGGCCGTCAGCGCAATGTTCGCAAGCGCAAAGAAGCATGATTTGATCAACGCAGACAAATCACGATCAAAATACCTAACCAAACAGGAGAAGGGCTTAGGTATAGAAAAATATTATATTATGCTATAATAAGCTGTGTCTATCTATTTAGGCGTTTCTGATTGTGTGTGTGATATAAGAAATTCTTTGACTTTGATGAAATTTTGTTATTTTTATTAAATTATTTTTCAAGATTTGAATGCAACATAATTTGAACAGCGACATAAATATACTTGCCGGTAGCCGGTACATAAACACGCTAGGTATTTAGCTTAATTGGAAAAGCTCTAACCAAGATTGGAATGGCTATAGGTTGAAGTTCCAATCGGTTTTTAATTTTTCAGTGATTTTTTCAATATATAAGTAGGTACTTATATATGTTTCTGAGATTATTTCAGATTATTTAGCAGTGGTGAAGACTCCATACTAGACGATTATTTAAAGCCTTCCCTCCTCTTATAACTTTTCCTCTCTCCCTTGAAGAGTCTTAAGACGTAAAAGAGACTAATTTAATTCAGTCACAACACACCTTAATCTAATGCATGGCAGATTAGCAGTCTAAGTTTCAGTCATTTCCAGACCTAAAAGCCGCAGACGTTTCACGTCACCTATTTGCGCGTCGTGATATGCCCGACTAAAACCGGGTGTTACTGTACGACAACATCTTCTTGGCTGCGTGAAGGAAGGCGCTGTTGTGTGGTTAAAAGTGGGAGGAGCATGTTAGTTCAAAGTTTTACCAAGTAGTCAAAAAGATGTTGTCATAGAGTACATATCTACAGGAATACAGGATGGTTTGGAAGGTTGGTTCGTTGGACTGTGGTGTCACTAATTATTTTAGTATTTTTATTGTTAGGAAAGCGAGTAGGGAGGTAGCTAGGTACCTATATGTAACATACCAACTATAGGTATTGATGGAGACTGATACCAATTAGGTACACACTAATTACTTAGGTAGGTACCCTAGCTATGGCAAGTTGCAAGAAAATCAAAAGTCATTAGGTACTAAGTTTATCCAGTTTTTCCTAAAAGGGTATTTAGGGTATTCGCGCATGCAATGTATCTGCGCGATCGAGGTTGCTTTTTCGACATCCACCGCGCACTTGGAAAAACGTCTTTGACACGAATTGAGTTTTGGCCAATAAAGGGCCTTGTAGTTTCAGTGTCCCAGATTCGCTGGGCCACGTTCGCGCGCCGCTCGGAATTTACAATAACATGAAGGGACTAGCTATTAAATATATACACAAATGACCATTAAAAATCATGAGATACGTGGAAACATCTTTTATTTACGTACGCGGTATCACACGGACGCCAGAAAATGTAATTTGCTAAGGAAATTTATGGTTTCATAATAGGTAGGTACTTACTCGTACAACGAAGAAGCGGCAAAGTAAATATCTAAGCACCATCACATACTGGATACTGGGTTGGTAGAAACTTAGTACCTATATGGTGGGATTTGTTTTGCTATCATTTTTTATCATTTTCTTTACAGCCTTCAAATTTGTTAGGTTAGGTACATTACTAAATAGGTACCTACCTACGAAACGTTGTTACAAAAATATTTGAATGCATTCAGTCATTTCTAGCCATCATTGTCGTCCCGTGGGGGTAGGCAGATTGAGCGTCGCTTGGGGGCGGCAGTTACTCGAAGGGCGGCAAATCGAGGAAAATCATTTGGAATATATAGATATAAGCTACCTAAACTTAGTATGTAATAACGAAAATATCTTTCCATTAAAAATTGAACTCACTGGTTTTGTCGGGTTCGCGATATCTAGTTTACTTTCGATGCCTTTCGACATCCTTGGTGACCAGAAACGACACGTGCAGATTTGCGAATAATTAGTTTGATATTTTGTTAGTATTGTAACCATACAAAACATTTCTTAGATATTGGACTCATGAAAGGATGATAAAAATAATGTATAAAAAAAATGAGCCGGCATTTTGGCGCTGCCTAGGGGCAGCATTATGTCTAGGGACGTCACTGCTAGCCATTTCCTATTAGTAGTGAGTAGTAGGGCCGAAATTACCCTTAATAAGGCCTTGAACTAATACATATTGGGGTCTAAAAACATTAGACTTGAAAAATCACTTTTTTTTTAATTTACCCAACATTTCATATTGTAGAAGTGAATATGATTAAGTGAGTATAATTGAATCTGTTGGTGTTTTCAGCCCGTGACGATCTTTAAATTATCCCCTCCCAATTTGGGGGCCTTTTGCTAACAGCACTTTTAGCCCTATGATAAATCCAGGCCTGATAGTAGGTAGGCAGATATAAGGGAGGCTGTTAAGAGTCGACATAAATAGTGCACACTAAACTTTGTCAGTCATACTTAGCTGATTTCATTGAACTTAGAATACGATTTTCAGGTGGTGCTGGTTAGTTTTTAAAATCAATTAAACCCTGCCTAAACCAAACCATAATAGTTTAGGTATGCTATGGATGATCTGACAAAAACATTGCACACTTTTTTGTCATATTTATTTGTTTTCGTTGAATTAAGAATAGGTAGGTAGGTACATAATTATAATTACAGAGTGTGTTGGTTAGTTTTTTTTTTAAATTCATTAAGCCCTGCCTAAAGCAAACCATAATCGATAAAAAATATTTTGTCATTCTATAAAATATCTACAATTTTTTTTATAGTTTAATGGCATACTTTTCGATATTTTATAGACAAGTATGGCTTGAATTAGGTAGGGTTTAATTGAATTAAAACTAACAGACACTATCTACTACACATTGTAGTCTTAGTTCAATGAAAACAAATAGGTTTGACTGACAAAGTTCAACGAAAACCACTTGAGTCGGATCTTAACATCCTACCTCCACCATTCGCCACTGCTACCTACCTACTAACACCTCGACTCCCACATCACTGTTCCAACCTCTCAACTTCTAAGAACAGCACGATGGAAAGATAGTTATAAAGTAGGAGATCCAAATCTGAGATGCTTGTACCTTCGGGGTGCGAGATGGAATTTTAGGGGGTAAGACAAAAGAGGAAATAGGTGCGTATTGTAGCAAATGTAGTTATTATAAGTACCTATACCTAATACTGTTTTACATTACCTATTTTATTTATTTATTTAAGAAAACAAAATATTGTAGACATAGCAAATCAAAATTCAGGACGTTCACAACAAGAGATTTACATTATAACCAATACCTACTACCTAGGTACTACTCTCACAAGAGAGAAGAAGAAAATAATAATTATAAACATAAACAATTTTATACAATAAAATAATGTTTAAAAAACAAAATGCATAATTGAAAATGTCCATGCCTTTAGGAAGTGCATTTACCGGTCTAGCACCCCTCGCTAATGGTGCCTGATAGGTACCTAGTCTTGACTTGAGGAAACAGTATCTACCTAATAATCCTTTCAATTTTGCAAACGATGAAGAGTCGAAGATAGATCTAATTGGTATACGGATAAATGGAATTCTTGAACTAGTACAATTTGAAGTAAATTGTGTAATGGGTGCAAAATTTAATAAAAAACATTTCCTAGGGATGTATGGCATATAGGTACTTACCTAAAAGGTTAGGAATCCCGACGTTTATGACATTTTATTAGAATATAATAACCAGGTATATTCTATAAAAATCATTGATTAGTAGTTAGTACCTACGTGGAAGTTCTAATCATTGGTTTATAGTACGTTGTAAATTTTCTTTCGCTTTGTTGCAATTTGTATCGAAGAGTGGCTCTACGTGGGACAATGGCACACTGCGCAATTACCTACGGCAATATAGGAAGGCCAATAAAAGGGCTTATAAATTTTACTGTCGCGAATCGACCGCACCAATAGTAGGTAACCTTAATGTGTTTTGCGACCATAAACCGTTTATATAAAAAAATATTCCGCTATAGGTAAGTAGCTATCTATCGATAGACAAACCTTGCAATCGATTAGATAAAAAATATTTAAAATTTCAATGAGTTCCCAAGGCTGCTTACGCCAAAGAACTACCTAATACCTACATCTACACAAAGTGCCATTTTGCTGTTTTTCACCTAAGCAAGTGGCAACCTTAATTAAACAAACTTACGTAAAATTTATCCCTCTTCCATTTCAGCCTGGAATTAAACATATGTTATGTAAATCAATTCCTACTTATTTATTGTAACATTTCCCCTCGGAAACCTTAAACGAACAAATTTAATGAAACAATCATTATAATTCTGACATTCACATCCACTAAACATACCTATAGGTACATGTACAGTAGCTATACACCTGTAGCGAAGGGTGGATGTAGGCTGTTTAGATCTGACATAAATAGTTCACAATAGACATTGTCACACATACGTATTTGTTTTCATTTAACTAAGTCTACAATTTACAAATAATGGTGTTGGTTATTTTTTTTTAATTCAATTAAACACTTTGGAAACCAACCTATAATAGAAAATAGTCAAAAAATAATCGTCTATCTATAAAATATCTCAAATTATGTCGTTAAACTACACATAATTTTGGATATTTTATAGATAAAATATTTTTTTAGCTACTGTGGCTTGGGATAATGAATTTTAAAAAACTAACCAACAACATATTGTGTAATAAGTAGGTATGTAGGTACATATTCTTAATTCAACGATCTGGCAAAGGAAGCTGACCATACAGGGGTGCCATATCTGTGGATACCAGAAAACCTGGACTGGAATGAGGCTATAAAGAAAATGGGCCAAAGTACCTACTATGTGGATAGATTTTCACCATAGGGTATCATTAGAAAATGGGAAATGGAGTAAGTCTATTCTACCATCATCACAAGAGGTGCCCTGGTTTGTAGAGTCTCCTTTAACGAGGAATGAGCTTAAGTTAATACTGAGGCTAAGAACAGGGCACACAATGGGCAAAAGATTTGATGTCCTCATAGGAAGAAGCGAATCGCAACTCTGCGATGATTGTCATGTTTTAGAGGACATTGTACATATTATAGCACTACAATGCCCTAAATATGAACTTCACAGAGTACAGCTGCGAATTGCGGATATCTATGAGAATGTCGACGAATGGAAGGGTGTCCTGGCGGTGGGTAAGACGGAAGAGCTAGACAAAATTGTAAAGTTATTTAACAGAATAGGAGTGAGGACCTGATCGACGGATCCCCTTCTAGAAGAGAAGAGGCGATATGACAGCGAGTCGCAGTCAAAACCTCGGTAAAATCACAAAAAAAGATGAATGAAGTATGAATGAAAAAGTGTGCACTATTTTGTCGAATCGCCCATATAACATACCAAAACTATTATGGTTTGGTTTAGGCAGGGTTTAATTGATTTTTAAAAACTGACCAACACCATCTGTAAATTATAGTCTTAGTTCAATAAAAACAAATACGAATGACTGACAAAGTTTAATGTGCACTATTTATGTCGGATCTTGACAGCCTACCTCCACCCTTCTCCACTGGTATACACTATACCTACAGCATACGCAGTCAGCGCCGAAGGAAAGAAATATAAATATACCTAATTATGTTCGCAATGCTTCTTCAGATGAATCGACATAACCAAGAAAGCGGCTATGGAAGAGATGGAAGGAGATTGTTGGTAGAACCTTTAACCATTAAATGCATAATTTACTACTTTTTAATAAAAAAAATATACTTAGGTACATACAACGGATAGATGTGATTACAGAAAAAAGTAATTAAATAAATATTTAAAAGTTTTTTTCTTTATATTTTCACTAATCAGTGATCTCCAGCTACATTAAAATTTCAGATAAAGGGATGAGATATAAAATATTCTTGGTCATTTCATTATTTACCGCTCACATTCACTGTTTAACGGAGTTAGCCTCTGAATGGAGTAACTACCTCCATTGCTGTTATCATGGAACTCAGAATTAATCTGTTCTGTGGCTGTTATATCATGTTTGCGCCCCGTTGCGAAAAAAATCCTATTACTATAAAGCGTCATTGGGTGTTAAAAATATAGCAATAGTATCTAGATAATAAATTATATTCACAGGATTTGTATAAACGTATAACTTTGATAAATACGCACATTTATGAGATTTTGGTACTTAGTATCTACCTACCTACGAGCTACCGATTCATGATTTCTTAGGTAGGTAGGTACCTATTTTAAATATTATGACTTTCCAATTACGGTTTTCATGTGCAAAAGATCTTCGCACTTGTTCTTTAACGAACCGGTTGTTAGATAATTAAAATGACAACACTGAACAATACTAGAGGTAGGTAGGTACCTAAAACCAATATCGTAGATAGTTAGACACTAAATTGGTGAATATGTAACCTTGAGTAAATTACCGACCTACCCAAGGTAATTTTTCTAATAAACCGATTCGTATTTCCGTACCTACCTATGTCCAAAGATGCAGGTACCTAAAGTAGATAAATACCTATCTACCTACCTAGCATTTCCTCTTTAATTTAATTCAAACTGTATCTATTCGCTCTAAATATGCAAATAGATAATAGGAAGTAGAAGCAGATACGTAATATTGTAATAGGGCACTTAGGTACCTACCCTAATACCCACATACCTACCTACATGTAGAATAGGTACATTATATTATAGGTACCTATGCATGTCTATAAAAATTAATTTTGAAAGCGTGTACACATTGTCACCATTCATTTTAAGCGATCCGCCAATAAATCCATCGACATCAACCACAGAACAGATCAATAAGATAGAAATGAGAAACCCAGTCGCGATTTATGATTTATTAGCCATTAATAGGTACAAAGCTTTCTCAGTGACTCAAAAAAATGTATAAGTAGGTAGGTACTATAAATTTTTGCGTTTTATTAAATCAAATTAATAATACAATGCATTTCCACCATGAATTATTGACAGTTAACACAATAAAATAAATTGCTCAATGTCCTTAAATATTATCAATATTTTAATGTGAGTTTCGTTTACGTCACAAACTTTAATGCGAATAGGTAGGTACTTGTAGAGACATAAAAATTGAAAATAACATAGTTTTTATCAAGTTCTTAAGATTATCCCATATTTTCTCAGTCTCTTCGTTTTACAACCACGTCCGGACGGAACGCATTTTCATTATTTTTGTGATCCCCAGCACCAAACAAGCGTGAAACATCTTCTTTATAAGTAGTCGTATTTTATAAATTAAATACAAATATCTATAGGTATGCCTACCTACGTAAATAACTAGTACCAATGTACTGGAACTGGGATATGCAATACCAGAATACCGAATCCCGGGATCCCGTACGATTTATTGATCTTGAGAATGTTCAATCCTGGAATCCTAGGATTATGACATTAGTTTTCATCTAAAATAATCCACGTTTATGAACTATCATTAAATTAGGAATAGCAGACCATTTAAAAGCACACAGGGAAGTTTTCAAAAAACATAAAGCCGTCCATATAACATGACCTCACGCCACGCTCTAGAGGGGGGGGGGGGTGAGGGCAGAGAAAATGTGACGTCCCAAAGTAAACAAAAAAATAAGGTGATTTAAGGATAAATATTTAAAAAAAAATGTTTTTCAACATTTAAGGGGGTGTCAAAAATGTGACGTAATATTATAGACAATGATTTGATTTACCCCACGGCCACCTTCCTTGACGCTATAAACGTGTAAGAATGAAAAGATTTTAGTACTTACCACACTTCCTTGTCACGAAATGAAGCTGCACGAGACTGATGTAGCAACCATGCACCTTAGTGCTTAAAAAAAGAGTTTTTGAAAATAAAAAAGAATCTTGACTTGCCATGTCATTTATCTTTAATGACATGAAGTGTCCTCTGTACCTGTGTACTGAAACTCTGCCGAAACAGAGGAGTCAGAATTTGAAAGTGAAGAATCTAAAGAGGGTTTGGAATTATGTCATCCTCCATATGAAGCAGCAAATGATTCATATGCATCTGGCAAACAGCTCCGCTCGGTAGGATCCCATCAGCGAGCAGTCCCAAAGGACGTGTTCAGCGTCTTTATGGTCCTGCCTGGATGTACATTCCGGCCCATGTCCTATCAAACGACAACCGTGCAGCTTGGCTGCGAAGTCACCATGGCCGGTCAGAAACTGGCTTACCCAGTGTGTTGGTCTTAGTTGTCTCGTCTGAAGTCTGCAGGACACAAATCTGGAAAAAAAAGATATGTACGTTTATAGACCTTTGGTGGATGCCAACCACCTCGACCGCCATGTATCGAGTGCTATCTTACCTATAGAGTTATAGACTAAGGGGGGTTAGGTTAGGTTAGGTTCATATTGAAGAAACCTTTATTCTATAATAGAGATAGGTAGAGCATAAACACACAATGAAAGTCAAGCAAAAAATGAGCCTTTGGTATATTAATTTTCATACAATTTGAGGTTACTACGTCAAATCGAAACATGAATCAGCTATTTTGATAGGGTACAGAGCAGACGACTCCATCTTCTATTTACAACATTTTTTACGTAGGTACAATTAGGTATACGAAAATTAATATTTAACCATTATTTGTACGCAAATTCCCTTTTTAAATTTATAGAAAAATTACATTCAGTTTATTTTAATTAGTTCATATTATATACCTACCTAATTTAATTGTTGATTACCTGGATAAATAGGTATATAGGTAAATAGGTAGAGGTAGATACTAAATAATTCTTTATTTATTCAAATTTAACATTAAAATGTCTTGAGTGTAACATTGAAGAGGAAATTTGTCAATGTGCAGTGCAGAGAAGCTTAAAAAAATTTTGGATGTGGGTGAATCTGAAGGAAAAATTTTCATGTTTTTTAAACATTCCTACCCATTAGGTAAGTAGGTACTAGATATTTTCGACATTGGTGGATTTTATCAGACAAACAATAGAGATAACTATATAATTCCATTATATTAGAAAAACCTAAAAATTGCGGGATTAAAAATTCTCTCCGGGATTATAACCCCTGGTAGGTACCTATTTAGTACCTAGGTAATGGTACTACCTATCAATACAGATATAGAATATAAATCAGAACTTACATAGTTACCTACTGAGTTTTGTATTTATTTATTTAGCTTCTATTAACTCTTTAACAATTCAGGTGCATTTTTACGCAATCATCAATCAAAATAATTTCAAATAATAGATAGGTAGGTACCTACACTTAAAAAACAAGAAACTTTATGCATATCGAGAGCTTGAACTGTTGGGTAAATTGTATTAATCTTATTTTACCTGTAGGCATATAATTATTACTTATTGTGATACATAAATCAAATTTAGCAGCCAGGCTGTCGTATAATACAAAAGAAATGTGCAACAAGCCATTATGCCATATAAGACGTTGTAAATTATTTATGTGAAAGCTGCGTAGGAAATGTTATTAGGTATCTAGCAATAGCAATAGCAATAGCTGGATTTATATGCGCCGTTACATTTGATTAGCATTGCAGGTCAAATTATGATTCGCTTTTTATAGCACGCCATTCCTATCTACTTTGCCTGAGGCTGAAAAACGCATGTAAGGTAAAATATAAGATACCTTTTCAAGTTGGTACATAGGTAGGTATATATGTATTAACTAACAATCTAGATATATACCTACATTTGACTACACCCAGCATTTTAAGCAATTTATAACTCGCTATGTCATGCAGTAGGTACCTACCTACCTACATACCTAAAATTCTGATCACCGAACTTTTTGGTTCAAAGAGCAAGTAAAATATCACACACTCCTACAATCCATTAAAATAATGTTTTATAATTACGATATGGAGCTACCGACGTGTTGTATTAAGGTGCCAACTATTATCTGAGTTCATAGAGCTAAACTCGTATCCTAGAGCTCCCGTACTAGGTACCTACCCACCTTTAACTCAGAGGAGCGGCAAAACTTTTATGCTGTGGTGCCTAAAACTAAAAAATATTTTGTCGTGTCTATAGGTTTTTTTTTAAATTGAAACACCTAGTAGTTTTAATTTCGACGAGTGTTCTTCCAAAAAACTCTCGAAATCGAAAAAATCGAAAGTTTGTTTTTCATTTTTAGCTTTCTTCGTTTTCACCGATTAGGTACCTACAGCGTTACAGACACTCAAGTTTGACAGCTGACAAGACAGTTCTTATTGACGAATGAGATCTTGGAAACGCGCTTTACATGGCTTACTTATACAATACTGAAAGCACATATATGCTCCATATTATGACGCTTGAGATTGCGACACTTCGTACAGTTGTGGCACAGATGCACATATTCCCTTACTGTAGCGCCGCTACAAAATCGATCTACGGCTGCGCGCACACGGCAAAGCGAAGTTTCGGATTCATCCGCCAAACGACGTTTGCGTTTTGTTTGCGAGCCGATTGCGTTTTAAATGCGTGTCAAATGCGTCAATATTTCGACGATGCTGTCCAAGAGAAAACACGGTTTTCAAGGGGATTCATAAACGCCTTTTTTTGAAACTGCACCCTGCTGCGAGAGTATTTATCTTTCATTACAGTGGCGTACAAGGGTAAATAAATCAATATAAAATCAGTACATAATATTGCATTATACCTACATTTATTTTCCCACTATTGCTTCTTTTGGAGCTGGACTGTTTTATATCGAAAGCGTTTTGAAAATTACCTATTGTTGAGCCTATTATATACCATCATCATCAATACTATCGACCGAGGGTACTTGATGGAGTTTGAATTTAAATTCTAATTGATTTAAGTTTTGTACTATTATTATTTATTAATACAATAAAAAAAGATTATAAGTTAATACACGAAGAAAGGGTAAAAACCTTATTACCTAGATACCTACTAAGTAAAGGATTAAGTACAAAAACATAATATTTTGAATAATTTGAATATTTGCAGTATTCTAAAAACCTGTTGTAAATACTATTAATACATTCGGTAGGTAAGCAGTTTTACAAAATATAATAAAAAGTTGTGACACAGCACAGCTATGAGAAGAAGTATTTCACGAGAAGAAAGGCTCGCCATATCTATACGGTAAACTAAACTATTATTATTTATTTTGTAGTATGTACTTATTTAATTAATTTTTTTATTAGTTGACACTGTCATCTTCTATAGATACACTAAAATGGAAACGGGTACTAATAATAATATATTGAAGTGAGAATAATGAATACCCACCTACTACTATTGATAGGTATGTGCTTGTGTACTTGTATCGGTACAAGTATATTTATATTAATTATTATTTTTTTGTTATAAGTTATAATATATTAGTTGCGATTAATTGACAATAAAATTTAGATAATTTATCTATTTAGCTGCTACAGTACCATATTATTCAATTACATATTCAAAAAAAGTTGGTAGTTATGAATTCAAAACACCTTTCATAAAAAATAGATTGAAATATTAGTAGGTACACTAACACGAAATTACCTGATATAGTCTCATTACAATAGCTATCTTTTTAATATGTAGCTATTGAATTCTAAGCAATAATATTCTATTGGAAATATGAACAGATTTTAAGGGGAGATATTTCAAATGTTTATGAATAATATGTTTTAAATGTTTATTTAATAAAAGATACAATAGGTATAATAATATATTACATTGTTCTAACAAATTATATACAAAAAACCTATAAAATATTTTAATTAAATTATATCTGTTTTCCCCATTGCATTAACGCCACTGTGAAATTCTTGATGACACTAATTAAGAAAGAAGGAAGATTTTTTTAATTTTTTCGGACTAAAGTAATAAATTATGTCATACAATATGTGCCTTATTGTGTTCGGCAAACTTGTAGCTATTATGGATATTAGTACTTTTTGTTTTCACCGTTAGTGTTATTATGTAAGAATTTATTTATTGCACTATCCGAAGAATTAAAAAAAAACCTTTTTTTTGTCGCCAGTGGCGAACTAAGATAAATAAAATATAAAAATATAATATGTAAACATTACCTACATAATTATTAAGTATTTCTTTTTTACCATTTTACCTATATTTATTTTTTCCACTATTGCTTGATTTGGAATAGAATTCTGTTATATTATATCGAAAGCGTTTTTTAATTTGATGATATTTTCATAGTGTAGAAATTATTTTTAATGACTTTCATGCGGATTTTTGTTAGCTATACGCAAATGCAGACATAGTCTAAATAAGCATTAATCATTCAAGTGAATCTTTCTGGTTGCAAACAATTCATCATGACTTCGACAACAATAACAATACAGAACATGATAAAACAGAACAGCCAGGTTTTCTCCAGGTGTTCTGTTTTGTCATGTTCTGTTTTGTCACTGTCCTGTTTTGTCATGGAACCGACTGAGATTTAACATTCTTTATATTATTATATATGACAATGTGCTAGGTGCAGATTGCGTATGCTTAAACCTTTACATTATACCCAAGTTTTTAATGAAAAATACCCACTCATCCGGTCATGAGTTTGTCATTGGTAAATAAAATTTATTAGGCCTTTCTGAACATAATTATGTGGTTAATCAGTAATATTTCTTAATACGCGCCCCCATAAATTTCAGCTTTCAAAAGTTCGGTCCTGGCCTAAATGGGAAGATTTAAAAGAACATGTGGTAGGTAGGATGGCACGTATTGTATGACATAATTAATTACTCCATTGATTCAGTGGCGTTCATGCAATGTAGAGCAACAGATATAATTTAATTAAAATATTTTATAGATTTTACTGTAGCGGGTGAATAGATAAATTATCTAAATTTTGTTATCAATTAATCGCAAATAATATATTATAACACGAAAACAATAATTAATATAAATATACATGTACCTACACAAGTACACAGGAACATACCTATCGATAGTAATAGGAAGGTATTCATTATTCTCACTTCAATATGTTATTATTGGCACCCGTTTCCATTTTAGTGTATCTATAGAAAATAAAAGTGTCAACTAATAAAAAAAATAATTAAAGAAGTACATACTTACTACAAAATAAATAATAATGGTTTAGTTTACCTTATAGTTATGGCGAGCCTTCACGCTTAAAAACAGATTAAATTTAATAAAAATATTTTATAGATTCGATACCTACATAAAGATTCTACAATCATAAAAAGGAGGCATGATTCTATTAAAGATACATACTTATTTAATATCGAATATAACCAAATGCACACCTACTTGTATTCTTCCCAAAAGAATGGTGTTATTTTAAATATGTATTTCATAATAATATGAATAGGTAGGTGGGTAATTCAATACGTATCTATAGGTACTTATATAAATATTTTCGGTATAGGTATATAGCAGTGGCGAAGACTCCATACTAGGCGATTATTTAAAGCCTACCTTAAGAAAAATAGTTTTTATTTTCATATTGATGTATTTATATAATCACAAATAATAATATATTCAATATGCCCCAAAGACATCTATCGTATAATTGTCATAATTTTACGATCTTTTCCCATATTTCAATAAGCACCATCTACGGCATCTCTTGAAAGCTTAAAAAAATAAAATACGCCGCGTTTCGCTTCACATATTGTATAGGATTATTTTTGCGTTAATCGACGGGTTTTTCAATATGAAGTTTTTTTCTCATAATTTCAAAATGTCTGGCGTCCTGCATACAAATCTACAGGCTGTTTCGTTAGCGCTTCCGTCGCTAGAGCGCATTTATTCAAAATAATTAATAAGAAGATAATATAAAAAATAATTTCTATGGGATTCAATCACATAAATATGTATTGATTGTTGTTAAAAATATAACATAATTTATCTCGTGATTTTTATTTATTTGTTAGTTCACTCATTAGACGATTTATATATCTGATATTGTACCTACCTAAGTCTGTGTTTTAAATATAGAAGTATTTTAAAATGTCTAGTTTTTGTCTTATTTTCAAAGATGATAGGTAATATATTTTGAGCGTATGTTACGTTTATTAATGTTTAGGAAAATACATAAGTAATTCAAACCAATTGCTTATTTCTATAAACTAATTATAACAAACCAATTAACCTTTTGAAATTTCATCGATTTAGCGTACCTATTCATCAGTAATATTGGGTTATCTTCTTATTTCCCGTAAATATACCTGACAAGCATGGTTACTCCCACAGCCTACCTCTTTCAAAAAGTCACCCTTCGCCACTGGTATATAGGTATTCATCAAAAATTATTTAAATTTGCATATTACGAACTATACCTTAACATTGTTTATTCGTTTTTTTTATTTAGTGAGTAGTTACAGTTGGTGACATCTCTCATTAGTTAATATTATTAAACTCCCAACATATTGCACAACGAGAAAACTATTGTTTACGAGAAATAACATTTTAATACGCTTACCTACCGAATGTATTAATCGTATTTACAACGGGTTTTTTTAGAAACACTGCAAATATTCAAATTATTCAAAATATTATGTTTTTATACTTCATCATTTACTTAGTAGGTATCTAGGTAATAAGGTTTTTACCCTTTCTTCGTGTATTAAGTTATAATCTTTTTTATTGTAGCTAGAATTTGATGTCAATGTGTATTTGCCATTGGCGAGTGCGCAAAATGCTGAAAGGCAAAAGCCTGATCGCAAAAAAATACTCAAGTGGAATAGTATAAAACTTAAATTAATTAGAATTTAAATTCAAACTCCATCAAGTACCCTCGGTTGATAGTATTAATCAGACAAAGTTTATGATGATACATACAAGGCTCAATAATAGGTAATTTTAAAAACGCTTTCGATATAAAATAGTCCAGTTCCAAAAGAAGCAATAGTGGGAAAATAAATGTAGGTACAGTGGCGAAGGGTGCAGTGCACATTAACCTTTTTTAGTCAATTGTATATGTTCTTATTGAAATACGACTACAATTTACAGATGGTATTGGTTGGATTTTAAAAATCAATTAAGCCCTGTCTTACCAAACCATAATACTCGTAGTATTGGTATATTTTAGGCGATATGACAAAATTGTGCACATTTTTTCATTCTTACTTATTTTTTTAACTTTAGATTAAAAATACGTATCACACATATTGTAAGTTCATTTTTTTAATTCATCAAGCTATGCCTAAACCAAACTGTAATAGATAAATTGTATTATCCTATCTATAAAATATCCAAATTTATGTTAGATTTCGTATTTTTTTTACTATTATATATTATGGCTTTCGGTCGATAGTATTGATGATGATGGTATATAATAGGCTCAACAATAGGTAATTTTCAAAACGCTTTCGATATAAAACAGTCCAGCTCCAAAAGAAGCAATAGTGGGAAAATAAATGTAGGTATAATGCAATATTATGTACTGATTTTATATTGATTTATTTACCCTTGTACGCCACTGTAATGAAAGATAAATACTCTCGCAGCAGGGTGCAGTTTCAAAAAAAGGCGTTTATGAATCCCCTTGAAAACCGTGTTTTCTCTTGGACAGCATCGTCGAAATATTGACGCATTTGACACGCATTTAAAACGCAATCGGCTCGCAAACAAAACGCAAACGTCGTTTGGCGGATGAATCCGAAACTTCGCTTTGCCGTGTGCGCGCAGCCTACGTCGTCCATGTGTGGCACAATCTTTCACTTACCCTACGCTCCGATGTTAGAACGCGATATTGTGATGTAAGTTGGTGCCTATATAGGTGCCTACATTGCCTAACGTCCAGCAAATAAATTAAACGGAGATAAAAAAAACATTGCTACCATCTACCCATATACTTATTTAAAGTGTACCTAATTAATGATATTTTACTAATACCTGATGCTAATAAGTAGGAATCTAGGTACCTATCTACATTATAGGTAGGTACCTACCTAAGTAAGTACCAAACTACATACCTACATTTTGGTGTTTTCACCAATGATTTCTTTTTTGCACAAAACGATACAGTTTACATTGGGAACCTGGGTAGATATGTAGGTAGGTACCTACACTACCTACCCACCGATTAATTTAATAAAAGTATTAAAAACAATAATATCGCGGTCAATTATTTCAGTGTTGCAATAACTTCAACAACATTGTATGTTTGGAAAATACAGCAGACACAGTGGTGCACATATTTCTTTTAAATGAGGGAAAAAATATGAGGATAATCTGTAAATACAATCTGTAAGTAGGTTGGTAGGTACTACATGACTTCTAGTTTATTATATATATATATATGTGTGGTGGTGTAAATTCATTAGAAATTTTCGTAGCAGAGAATCCAAGAATCCAGGGAAGTTTTTGCAATGTGGTGTGAATTTAGTGTGATTTTCAATATTTAGGTACTATATAAAAACAACCCAATGGGTTCGGCGATCGTTTTCATAAGATAAGCATTTATTATGTTATTATTCAAGCCTTGGAGGGAAATGATTTAATGTAGAGTCCGTCGTTTTTCAAGTGTATCTAAGTGTACCTACTGCTAAAAAGTCTGACATCTTCTACAGACAAAAGAGGTACCACCTAGGTACTTTCCTACATTTATTGATTTTCAAATATTAAATAAGTAGAGAGGTAGGTACTTATACCTTGCTATAACTATGCATACAAATGCTTACTTGATTTTTTACTGTTTACTCGATATAGGTATGTACCCTTTTCACGCTACCACTGACAGCGCGTGTGTATTTTTAATGTGTTCATGGAAAATGATAACTGCATTGCAAAACGACTATTTACAAAGTGAATTTTTAGAATCGTTATCTGCAACACTGTTGACGCTTTTTTATCGCTCGTTGACAGTTCAGATAACACTGGATTTATTTTAATTAAAAGCTGTGCTCAAATTATTTTGAGCGAAACTATTTTTGGTTTCTCAATCAGAAATAAACAAATTTAATACCACCTTGGCATGTAGGTACCTACTTATACATCGATATATACTTACTAATTGCAAATAATCTAAGACATTATTGGTAAACCAGATTAATAGGTAGGTCCAGTGGCGCACCAAGAGGGGGGGAGCAAGGGGCCTTGACCCCCCCCCAAAAACATTGAAATTGAAAGCCAATAGATTAGACAAATAAAAAAACGGCAAAAAAATGATTTGAAATTCTCCAGCACCCTCTAGAAAAATTTCTTAGATTTTAATTTCTAACACAAAAATTTCGAAACACTAATGTCGGGTTTTTTTAGAAACTCAATCTCTAATGGAAATGTCAAAAAATTCTCGGTGTCCACCCGAATTCCGGAGTGGTGTACACCGAGTGCAATAGACAAAAGTCCGATAATCGAGAAATTAGGCTGTGTTCTGTTGGGTAGGTTTGTGTACCTATAAGTTAAATGCAATAATACTTTTTTTCCATTTTCAATTAATATTTTGGAATTTCACTATTAAAAAACCCAAAATCGACGATAAAAATTCGGCGAAAAGTACGACTACACCCACCACCATGGGCTGGCAGGGCTACAGCCTGAGGTCCCGGGCTTAAGAGGGCCCGGCGTGGCGGCTCGTCTAATTGTGAGATAAACACACACCAGAAATTTGTTATATTATAAAAAAAAATCGCATGTGGCGCTATACTACTTCATCAAAATTAACATAAAAAATATGAAGTATGATGAAAATATGATATACGTAACTACATGATAATAATTCACGTGTATTATTTTATATTACAATTATTTTTAGTGTTTCTAGAAAAATAAAAATGGTTATTTATCCAATATCGAAGGGTCGAATGCTACTTGGCTACCACAAGAGGGGGTCGCGACCAGTGGTTCATAGTATGATAACGATCGATAATATGATATGAGGTCCGACAAATCAAGAATTCAAGGGAATTATTTAACTTAACAATATAGATAAATCCACGGAATACCATTTGGGAACACTACCTACTGTAGAACATCACATTCCCCTTAACCCTGGTGATAGGTAAGGGGGCCCGCAAACATTCATGATGTGGAGGCCTG
The DNA here is from genome assembly GCF_057557595.1 of Rhyacophila brunnea. NCBI lineage: Eukaryota > Metazoa > Arthropoda > Insecta > Trichoptera > Rhyacophilidae > Rhyacophila > Rhyacophila brunnea. The sequence goes on from NW_028233350.1 coordinate 31,741,125, forward strand.
ACACCCCCCAAACATGAAAATTATCAGAATGATTTTAACCATTGAAATTAAAAGCCAATAAACCTTTGGGCTTAGACAAATAAAAACACTGGCAAAAAATGATTTGTAATTCTCCAGCACCCTTTTTAGAACAATTTCTCAGATTTTAATTTCTAACATAAAAATTTCGAAACACTAATGTCAGGTTTTTTTAGAAACACAATCCCTAATGGAACTGTCAAAAAATTCTCGGTGTCCACCCGAATTCCGGAGTGGTGTAGGTCATGGCTGGGGAGGGCTGACAGGGCTCTAGCCTGGGGGCCCGGCGTGTCGGGTTGACGAGATAAGTGAGATAAACACACATCATAAATTAAACGTAAAAAAAGTCGCCTGCGGCGCTATTATACTTCATGGCCATGAAAATTTTCAATTACTGATGTAATTGTGCAATATATTTTTTGATTATTATGTGTCGATACTCGACAGCTCCATTATTAAAGTGGATGTATTGAAAATCGCCAATAATTCACTGTAGGTATAAGTACCCTTAATTTGAACTAAAACACAATTTGAAAACGTTAATGTAGTGTTTCACACTGCCTTTAATCTTAGCGGTAGGTAGGGGGCCCGCCAAATATCCTAGCCTGGGGGCCCGTTTCAGGATGTGGGGACCATAGTGTAGGTATACCGAGTGCAATAGACAACGAGAAATTAGGCTGTGAAGAAGAAAAAGAGCCTATGGGACTAATTTGCATTCTCCTCCTTGCCCCCCCCCCCAATATTAAATCCTGGGTGCGCCACTGGGTAGGTCTGTACCTTGGTACCTACCTACTGCCTACTAATTTAAACGGAAAAAACGGACTTATGATTGATACTGATGCTGAAATAAAAAAATACAATTCAAAACACAGTACCTAGCTAGGTACCTTAGTACCTACTAAGTACCTACCTAGGTAAATGCTTTTCAAGTAAATATGCACACAATGTCGTCTACACCGAAATTCTAGTAGGTTTGAGTATTTAAAAGAAATTAAAGACTTGTTATTGTTAGTTAATTGTTGAGAAGTGAATTGGCCGTGCAAAAGAGCACTGTTACAAAAAAATGTTGTTTTTATGTCAATCATACTTAACTGTTTAACTCCAATCATCGAATCGGCTCGAAGCTGCAATCAGCCGACCGGGCTTCATGCTTATTATTTTTTATGAATAAAATTGAATGCATCATCTAACTGGAGATGTATGAACAGTACCTACCTAGGTACATAATATTTACTGCTATTTTTACCGCACATAATTCAGCACATGTTCATGTCCTCATTTACATCTCGCACGACGTTATCAGCCAATCTCTCGTGGACTTTATTTACCGTTGTGTAAATAAACTGAGTTTTTTACTGCAATATGGAATAGTGTTGGTTTTGATATGTGCCAACGCATGCTCACATGCATAATGATTTTCATTTGATACCTACTAATGTGCACAGCAAATAAAAACTTGAATTTGTACTGGGGCGAAGCGAAGCTCGGGGAAAGGCACTCAGCAAGTTTTTTTCCGAGACACCTATACCTAGGTAGAAGATAGATACTTAACCTAGGTACCTACCTACTTATATAACTAAGAAGGTATGCAATGTACCTACACACATTTGTATGGGGGCGGTACCTACGATATTTATTTAATTTTAAATCAAATAATAATTTGGATCAAAATAATACTTAGGTACCTTCATCTCGGTACCTTCCTATGCACACATTGGTGCGGGTAAGTGAAAAGTAGGACCTACCACGTCTAAGATGGTAATGAATTTAGGATAATATGTTGGTGACTACTATCTAGTACCTAATTAATGTACCTACCTCAGTGACGTCCCTAGACAAAATGCCGCCCTTAGGCAGTGCCAAAATGCCGCCACATTTTTTTTTATATAGTACTTTTTATCATCCTTTCATGACTCCAATATCTAAGAAATGTGTTGTATGGATACGTTACTAACAAGAATATAATATCTTGTATACCTAGTGATTCTCCTCGATTTGCCGCCCTTTGGGTAACTGCCGCCCCCAAGCGACGCTCAATCTGCCAAACCCCACGGGACGTCACTGACCTACCTATCTATAAGTAGGTATACTTATACATCTAACTATTTTTAGAATCAATAAAAACCTATTTAATCGAAAATAAAACAAATTTACATAATATCAAGGTATCGTAGGTATCAACCGATTTTCCCGTGCTTTTTTATTATCTACTCAGGATTTGAAGGAAACGTGTGTAGGTACCTACCTGTTTTACAAATCTATTTAAACATAGGTACCACATACTTAATAAATTGCAGATTGGAAGATGTAGACACATAAGTCAGTAGAAGTGTTGTAGGTAGGTACCTATATTAGGTAGGTACCTATATTAGGTAGGTACCTATATTAGGTAGGTACCCAAGTAGGTAGGTTTAGGTACCGTAAAGGCGTTGAAAAGCGAATCTAAATAGGTACATATCTATTTATTTTCTATTCAGCATTTATCAAATTAAATTGTCATCAAATTCATAAAACGACATAAAATTACCACCAACCAAACAAAATAGTACAATATCAAAACAAAATGAACGAAAACAAGCATCGCGTCGCAGCGTTAGGCAACCATTTTGGCTTCGCATATCCGCGATAACGAATCGAGAGTGCCAACGCGGAGTGCGGGTGACGTCACTCCGCAAAGGGCCAATCCTCCTCCCGCCCTCCTCACGTCGCGGTGCTCTTCAGAGGCGGCGGGAGTGGGCGGGAGGTCCACGCATGCAGTCAGCACTTCACGGTATTCGCGATACGCACACTTCTACATAACCGCGATAACCGGCTGTTGTGTTTTGTACAAAATGCGTTTGTGCCAGGGTCATCACAATATTGCGATTGATTTACAAATTAATACTCGACAATAAGACGATAATAATTGTTATACGATGACTTTTGGCTAATTAACTTTTTATCTTAGTAGTACGTTACCGAAACACTAAATTCTGAAACACACCCTTTGAGTAGAGTACCTTTTTACCCACAGATAAAATTACATAGGTAAATACAGTAAAAACAAAACAAAGATTCGGTTCGTGGATTGTATGCGTACGAATACGTATACCGTCGTCAGCGCTAAATCGGCTACCAGGCAATCAGTAGCACTAGTAGTGGTAAACAGCCGCACGCACACCATCAACCAACCGAATCATTGTTTGGTTTTACTGTACCATGCTTAGATACTTACTAGGTAAGATATTATATAAAATATTTTTTTGAGAAAATCATTTAGTTTACTCAAATTATTGTAGCGAACCTCATTTGGACGAGTGTTTTTTAACGGACAACACCGATTTCCGACGTTTTCCAATCGTTGGTTGTCGCTTATCACAAAATACCATTAAATATTTCCACCTAAGTAGGTAACCTACCCAAAAACTTACCTAAATTATCCAAAACATATCCTTGATTATAAGTACACCTCAGTGGCGAAGACTCCATACTAGGCGATTATTTAAAGCCTACCTTCTTTAGAAAAATATTTTTTAATTGCATATTGACATATCTATATTATATAGGTACTTAATCACTTCATTATTTTATGTTATATAACAATAATTTATTTTGCCAACGAGAGATGTCGTATATTATCTAGGAATGTATTACAGTATTACACAGTTTACAAAACAACTGCAAAGGTATTAAAAAATATACCACAGCGCGCCGTAAATAAACAATAAACGCCGCGACGTCTCGAAGTAAATAAATCTCCGATTATGTGTGAAATAATTCTGAATTTTTTTCGTATGGACTTTACGTCTCGTAACCTCAGCAAGTCTGCTGATTTGTACGGAATAAGGTAAGCTCCTATCGCAGAGCCTAAAACATTCGCGCATAATAATGTTGTCACGACTGCGCACTTTGCCCAAAATCATTAATAATTAGATAATTAAAAAAATAATTTCAACGGCGTTTAATCGAATATTAATAAATAGGTAAGTATAGAGTGTTTTTATAAATAAAAATAAATTTTATCTAATGATTTTTGATGGATATACATGTTTTGAAAAATACGTAATTTAAACACATCGTTCATTTTTATGTCGTTAATAAGTTTTTGAAGTTTCATTGAATTAGTGTGTCGTTGTCAGTTACTAGTGTGTACCTATTCATTAGTAGTAAATATCGTACTATTCTCGTAAGTATACCTGACAAGTGTACTATTTTTATCAGATCTCCACAGCCTACCTCTTTCCAAAAGTCACCCTTCGCCACTGGTACACCTACATAATTACAAACATATGTCTATCTAAGTACCAAGTACTGTAGGTACCTGGGCAAAGTGGTTGGTTTACAGAAGTTTAATTAAATGAATTACACATTTTGACGCAGTGGTTCTCTAACATTAGCAGATATGCATGACATGGTATAGAACGAAGAAAAACGACACGGCCTTGTGATTCTTCTATGTAGGTAGGTACCTACCGATACTGGATTATCATACTTAGGTATTTACAAGCTACATAATACCTAGGTAGAAAACGACATTAATTAAGTGATTAGTAGAAGCCCATTGCATCCGCTTATGAGTGAAAATATTTGTGACGTTAAAAAACAAACGTGGCCATCTCCAGTCACTGACTTTTTTGAGATTTTTGGTTGGTATGACTGCTTGTGTTGTTTTATATAATAATATTCACTTCAGACATGTCTATCTCCTTATTTTCTGCTTAAAAAATCAAAATAAAAGTTGTGATTTTTTTCAAACTTAGTCATCTCCATTGACTTTTTATATCAAACGTGGTCACATTCGTCTTAGCCAATCACGACGTAGCACTTTTTCAGAATGGCCAATCATGTCGTGGCATTTTATCAATATGGCTCCCATCAGCAAAAAGTTTTCTCTGTATATAAGATGTGCTCTTCAAGTTTTTAAGCGAAATAATTGTCAAAGAATGGAAAATAATCCAAATAAAGTTTGAAATAGTGTCTCCAGAGAATGCACGAAAGTTTACCAGATCAAATTATACCATTAAACGTTCAAAGAAGACTGAAAAACGGTAAGTAAATTTTGATTTTCAAACGTTTTCCGACAGTTAGCATCTTAGAACCTCAGGGCTGTGCCTTGGCTGTTCATATTTTAAGTTCAGTTTTAAAGTTGCATAATATCGTGTAAACTGGTTCAGTCATCTATATTTTTTTTATATATTTTTATTCAAAAATATTGTTATGTTTGCTTAGTTACCTATTTAATTCTAATATCATAAAACTCAAAATAAATTCATAAACCCAATTATAATTTTCAAATTATTAAGTGTTAGTTGTAAATATGAAATAAGTTATACATTTATATTGTTGTTTTTTTCGGGTGCCGGACGAAATCCCGAAGGCCGAAATCCCGAAAATAAAAAAATATAAACATTAATAATTTTCAACCAGCGGCACCCCAATAGGCGGCGCTTTTCCTCGATTGTATAATTTAACAAGATAATTAAAATAGTTATATAAAAACTATTATTTATTATAAAATGAAGCAAGAAAATAATTTTCAACCAGCGGCACCCCAATAGGCGGCGCGTTTTCTAGAATGTGTAATTTAACAAGATAATTAGAATATTTATAGAAAAACTATTATTAATTATGGAATGATGCAACAAAATAATTTTCAACCAGCGGCACCCCAAAAGGCGGCGCTTTTTCTCGATTGTATATTTAACTAGATAATTAAAATAGTAGTATTTAAAACTATTATTAATTATGGAATAAAGCAACAAAATAATTTTCAACCAGCGGCACCCCAAAAGGCAGCGCTTTTTCTCGATTGTATATTTTAACTAGATAATTAAAATAGTAGTATTTAAAACTATTATTAATTATGAAATGAAGCAAGAAAATAATTTTCAACCAGCGGTACCCCAATAGGCGGCGCTTTTTCTTGAGTAAGTAATTTAACAAGATAATTAAAATAGTTATATAAAAACTGTTATTAATTACGAAATGAAGCAACAAAATAATTTTCAACCAGCTCCACCCCAATAGGCGGCGCTTTTCCTCGATTGTATAATTAAACAAAATTACACATTCAAGAAAAAGCGCCGCCTATTGGGGTACCGCTGGTTGAAAATTATTTTTTTGCTTCATTCCATAATTAATAATAGTTTTTAATACTACTATTTTAATTATCTAGATAAATTATACAATCGAGAAAAAGCGCCGCCTTTTGGGGTGCCGCTGGTTAAAAATTATTTTGTTGCTTCATTCCATAATTAATCACAGTTTTTATATAACTATTTTAATTATCTTGTTAAATTACACACCCAAGAAAAAGCGCCGCCTATTGGGGAACCGCTGGTTGAAAATTAATACTGTTTATATTTTTTTATTTTTCGGGATTTCGGCCTTCGGGATTCCGGCCATTCGGGATTTTGGCTTTCGGGATTTCGGCTTTCGGGATGTCGGCATTCGGGATTTCAGCATTCGGGATTTCGTCCGGCACCCATTTTAACACAACCCTGTTTGTTAGAATACAAAACAAACCAATCGAATACAAAACAAAACTGTCCATCTCCAATAGTATTTATTTCAAACCTGGTCAAATCCAGATGATACAAAACAAACATAGCCATCTCCAACATAAAATCGTAAATATCTTGTTTGTTAAAGATTCGCGATTATTGAGCATTGTTTAAATCGTATCTTTTAAATAAAATATAATCATAAATTAGGAAATTATTAACTTACGCATTCAAATTAACCACAAAAACAAAAATGTTGATTTACTCAGTTTCACTTGTGATGGAGATGGCTACGTTTGTTTTTTAGCGTCACATTTATAAGTAAGATACTTAAGTATATTTTACTTTTAATGTAAGTTTGTTAATCTAAATCTAAGGCTATGATACTAATATAATATGAATTATAAATTTTATTCGATGCAAATGGTACGTACCCACTGATATTATTTAAATTCTACTTAGGTACTTCCTAAGTTTCATTTAATTGTATCTTTGTATCAGACTATTTTTTAGCTGATAAGGATTAAACATTATTTTTTAATTCAACCTATACCTACCTACTTAATTTATTTTCTTTATCTCGTTTAAATGTGACAACCCTGAGCCACGTGTACGAAAAACGCACACAATCGCATCGCGAACGCACACTCTCGCCATTCGTAAAAGTTGCGCAGCTCGCGGCCGCCGATTTCAGCCGCACGTGCAAAGTTTTGCTTGACCCAAATAATTCGGAACGTAGAGTGGCGAGTGTAGTGGTGCGTCTACGATCGCGTCTATGTGTGGGTGCGTAGAGCGTTGCATATTTATTGCGCGTGTAGGCGAAAATGGCGGCGGTGTGCAAGTGCCAGGGCTGTCCACACTTCTCCGCAAAAAATACTTAGTTGTTTCTGTTGAAATATATATATATATATATATATATATATATATATATATATATATATATATAAGCCGATGAGTTTCTTATTCCGGTTCGTGTATCTATTGGTTTTGAACGCCCTAGAGACAATTTCGCATCACCATTGGATGTTAAAAATAGAGCAATAGTTGTGTTTTCAGGATTTCTTATACCTACAGGTAGGTGGGTAGTTAGGTACTTAAATATTGTGAAAATTCTACATTTTTTTAGGATATTGGTGCTTATTTTCTGACGAAGCTACCGCCTTATCTGCTTCATGGATAACCACCACTGGGCGCGACATATTTATAGGTATGTAGATATGATTCCAAGAAGTATTGTAAAAACCCCGAATGCAAGCGTGGTTAGGCATGTAAAATTAGGTAGGTGGTATGATTGCATCCAAGCATCGTAATCGGTAATTCTGGAATGTTATATAAAATCCAACATATTGAACCATATAGGAAGTAGGAAGTGCCTATTTATACCTACCTATAATATCTAACCCTGAGAGAATTTTATGGGACAGTATTTATGTAGGTAATTATGTACCTAACCAGAACGACCTCCGAAAATATAGCCCGAAAGATGGACCTCTCTTCTCTGAACTGACGAATTCCATCACCAATGTACCTACCTACACACTACCTAGGTACCTACTCATTAAATATCTTAACGAAATTAATGGAGAATTTAGGAGCGTTATTGATTTTCGAATTGTTTTATAAATCATTGCGTTATTGGTGTACCTACCTACCTATACTTAAATCAAACCGGACAACCGGAAGACTATCACCATCGAATGACCTTTGTAGATTATAAAAAGTGACTCACAAGAAAAAAAAACGTATTTATTATTATTACCACAATGTTGTATTAAATATAGGTAAATCGTTTTACAGTGGCTCTATGGGTTCGGCAACTGCAGCTTGCAGTTGTAGTGGTATTGTTTGCTAGCATTGAAACAGGCATAGTCGCATGCACTTCAATACACGCGCGAATCGCCTATGGTGCCACTGTAGAATGATTTACCTATATTTTCCCATATCACCACCATGTAAAAGCGAAATTAGCTACAAACTCAAAACACTCCATTTACACAACAATGATAGATAGGTTCTCTTCTCACCTTACCATTAAGACCTCGTAAGTCCAATATTGTAGAAAAACGAAGTTTGTTCGATAACATTTAAACATAAAAACATTTTAAATCATATCAAAACCTTGGTTCTCTAGACTAGTATGCTGTCCTTTTATCGACAAACTCGTTGGTCTCGTTGTTTCAAACAATGAATTAAAACCTCGTATTTCACAATCAGTCTTAGCAGATTCATCGATTAGAGAAGACTTTAAAATATTGTTTTTATTACCTATGTTTTTTTTCCTAAAAAGACGTTAACAGACTTACTAATAGGTACAAGGTTTATTTTAAGAGGGTAGTATATACCTATCTAAGTATCTAATTGTACTTTTATAATAAGTACCTAACACAGTAATTAAACGTGTACCTAGGTGTCTGTTATTCTAACGTTTACCTCTGTCCAAGTCATTGTAGTACATATTCGCTATTTGTGAAGAATCACGATCAACAGCATATAAAAAGTATTTTTCCTCATTCTGTGATAAGTGATAGCCCTTCGCAATTATTGACTATTCGCTATCAAAAAGTCGTAAGCGTCGCGGTTTCGCCGACCCTTTGGGCCCTTCGCGGCCCTCCGCTGTGGCCGCGAAACGTATTGCGACAGAGGACGTTGACTCTGCCCATAGAAATATTGGGCAACCGAGCAACAAATGTGCGCAAACGTGCCAACAGCAAACTTGAAACTGTTTATATTTCAATAATAATGTGCCATGCTGTTTTCTGTATGCAAAACGAATTCCAAAGCATTTTATTAAAAAATAATTAAGTGGGCATTGAAAACTGATATATGAATTAAATTTTATTCTCATACGTAGGTATCTATCATAACATAATCTACATATTATTATGTTTCTTTTGTCAGAATATAATTACTAATTACTTATAGGTACCTACCTATCATTTATTTCACGGAACGTGATTTGAAAATTTAGAACTGATGTCTACCAAGTACCTACATAGGTATGAACCAGTGGTGAGGGGTGGAGGTAGGCTGTTAAGATCCGACATAAATAGTGTACATTAAACTTTGTCAGTCATTCTTATTTGTTTTTATTTAACTAATTTATTTACAGATGGTGTTGGTTACTTTTAAAAAATCAATTAAACCTTGCCTAAACTAAACCATAATCATTTTGGTAGGTAGGTAGGTATGTTATGGGCGATTCGACAAAATAGTGCACACTTTTTGTTCATATTTATTTGTTTTCAATAAATTAAGTCTACATATTATACAAGTTGTTGGTTAGCTTATTAAAATTCATTAAGCCCTGCCTAGAGTCTAGACCAAACTATAGTAGATAAAAAATATTATTCTATCTATAAAATATCCAAAATTATGTATGATTTAATGGCGTAATTTTAGATTTTTTATAGATAGACGATTATTTTTTGACTATTATCTATTAAGGCTTGGTTTTCGCAGTGTCTAATTAAATTTAAAAAATCTAACCAACACCATCTGTAAATTGTAGGCTTAGTTCAACGAAAATAAATACCTACCTACGTATGGCCGATAAAGTTTATTGTGCACAATTTATATCGGATCTTAATAGCCTACCTCCACCCTTCGCCACTGGTATGAACCGAGGTAGGTACCCTTTGGAAGAAACAATTACTAAGTAAAAGACCAAATTGTTAGAAATGTCAACAACGTTCCTATTTATCAAGAAATTTTTCATAGAATTAAAATTGATTGCAAATTCTTTCCTTTGCTGGATGGGATAAATAGTTCCTACCTTTCTTATCAGATGGAGGAAGTCTGAGTATCTACCTATATTATAGAAAGGCAGGTAGGTACCTACTCAGTTTTCAGCACATAAGACATATAAAACTTCTCATCTTACCTAAAATGAATTGCCATCTACTACCATGTCACTTCCGTGGAATATCGGACCTATACCTATAAGTAGGTAGGTATTTCTATTGACTTTATTAACCTACATAATATATACCTAGTTATTTATTGAATCTAGTATCTACTTAATAAAATAGGTACCTACCTACTTAATAGTAAATTGATAATAGTGATAATACCTAAATGCCTACCAATTTATATTATTACGACTTACCATACTTTACTATTTACCTTGATAAATACATTATCGATAACAAATACCTATGCATCATTCTGCCTATTTATTACCTATCTACCTATGGTTATAATAATGTGGGTGTCATTGAGAAGGCATTTACCTATATAGGTATCTACCTAAACGTAAAAGTTCAAGTTATGTGATAGGTATACCTACCTTAGCATTTAGAATATTTTTATATGCTAAAGATGCAATAAATATACATAACTGTTGATAACAGTATGCAAATAAGATTCGGTCGGCGTAAAATTATTGTGAAACTCTTCTTGTTATTTTACATAACTCTGGCTTGAGTAGAAGTGATTTTAAGTTATGTAAAAAGCAGATTCGGGTTTACCTATTAATGGTAATAATTTATTAACAACCTTAGGTACACAAATGCTTACCTGTCATGTTGCAATACTCGCATAATAATAGGACGTAATATTATCAAGGACCAAGGAGATAGGAGGTAGGATAGCTGGTGTTATTATAAACTAGAATGTAGGTATTGTACCTAGATATTATGTATCTACCTGTAGGTATGGTATTTATAAACTAAATCTTCAGCACTAACAAAATTAGCGTAGAATCTTTTTTTCTCTATGACTTTTTGGTCACAGTAATTACCTACCTGCATAAGTCAATTAAATCTATACAATAATACCAATCTATCTAGGTACCTACCTACATAAGACATATTATCTCATAACTCATAAACTAAAGCTTGGTTAAATTTGGAATTTATTAAAATGAAATAAGGTTCCAAATTGGCATGCTTTATGGTTGTATGAAATTGAACTGCGAACCGATTGCTAACGAATAAATTAATTGACACCCCTGGACCCTACTTATTCAAAATGAATACATCTACCACACTTAGGTACACTTTACACTACCGCATAGGTACCTAGAAGTATTTTGATAAATATGTAGGTACCTACCCACTGCCTATCAAGTAGATAAAGTGAATACCTACCAGTGGTGAAGAGCGAACTCGTCAGGTATAGGTACTTACAAGAAATACGATATTAGGTACCTACATTCTACTAATGAATAGGTACCTACCTACACACTATCATTAGTGTGTAGGTAGCAGTGGCGAAGGCTCCATACTAAGCGATTATTTAAAGCTTACCTTCTATTTTCAAGTAAGTATTTAATTTATATAAATAAATATCTATATTGTAGGACATTGTAGGTTATAATAAAAATATTGATTGCCATCTATCGTCGTTATTTATAAGTAGAGCTTTTAATTTAGTCATGTTTCGAATCAAAAATAAATGACGGAACGTCCAACGTGAGTGCTATTTTTAGAATTATTTCAACGATAATCCAAGCCGAATTTTCTACCGAAATTCAGTTGCCAACTTCATGCATGTCTGGGTTTTTGTTCGAGACTCAGAAGCGTTAACAGACAAGCTTATTCGAAATGTTGAATTGTTTATTGTCTTTGCTTATCTTTAAAAGCAAATAATAAATAATAAGGATGATTAAAAAAAATAATAGCTATTGTGTTCGATCACATATAATTTATAAATTGTTATTAAAAATAAATATTGTATTAATTCGCGATTATTATTTAGGTTACTTCAGTCATAGACAAACATAACATGCTATTCACAGTTTATGTCATTTTGACATGTCAAAGCGGTGGTAAAGGTTTATTTTATAATACAAAATTCATTGTGTTACTGTGAATGTGGATAAATTATCTCATATTGTACCGAAATCATTCGCCAGTGCTTTAAATATATAAGTATTTATTAAATTGTGTAGTGTCCCGGTAGAAAATGTGCGAACGATTGCATTTAAAAATTATCAAAGCTTGACCTTCCAAGGGTTCATTTAGATTTGAATACAGCAAAAAAACTTATATTAGACATTTTCACAACAATTTATAAATGATAAATATTTGTTTTTAACTGGCAGTTATACATTAAACAAACTTTTTTGTTGGCGATGCGTATTGTTTGGTAAAGAAAGTATGCGTGGAATTCTACTGCCATAAGTGATTTAAATAATTTGACAAATTCAGCGGTGAAACCTATGACCAGTGTGTCGTTGTCATTAGTGTGCACCTATTCATCAGTAGTAATATCGTAAGTATTATCTTCTTATTTCCCGTAATTTACCTGACAAGTGTGCTCTTTTTCTCTGATCTCCACAGCTTACCTCTTTCCAAAAGTCACCCTTCGCCACTGGTAGGTAGGTACCACACACTTTAATTCTAATTCAATGAAACTTAAAAAACTCACTGACGACATAATATTGAGAAACAATCTAAGTACTTACCTATTTTTTTTAATTACCTATTTAATTATTAATTATTTTGCACAAAATGCAGTCAGGACAACAATATTATGCACGAAGGTTTTAGTCTCTGCGATAGGAGCCTACCATCTTTCATACAATTCGATAGACTGACTGAGGTTACGTGACGGAAAGTCCTTACGAAAAAATATCACAATTAATTCATTGACAAATAATCGATTTTTATTTATGTCAAGACGCTGAGGTATATTTTTTAAACCTTTGCAGATTATTTTTCTTAAGGTAGGCATTAAATAATCACATTAATCACCTAGTATGGAGTCTTCGCCATTGATACCTAGATACCTACATACTTGAATATTATTCACAAAAAGCAGACCACACCCAATAGGTAGGTACCTACCTAAGTACTAAAGTGTTATAATAACATAGGTATATGACCTAGGTACCTACCTAATAACAATTCTCAATCACTCTATAAATACGATTCCGTATTACGTACCTACCTACCTATCTAAATTCATATTTAAATAATGAATTTAATTGCAGGTCATTAACCATGTCCTAAATAATAAAACAAAAATAAGTTTAAGTTAATATGCCGATTTTATCAAAAACTTGTTGATTTGTTTACCATACGACTCGTTCGCCGATCCAAAGTCAGTGAAGAACGTCAGTTATATATTGAGGCCTTGTGAATCGCCGTTGCGAACGCGCTGACTTCATATCGTGGCAAAGGGCTGTCGGCCTCCAGAACCTTCGAATTTCGAAACGCATTCGAAATTCACAATAAAATAATGGCGGGCAGATAATTCAGCTAAATAATTGGTCACGGCCGGCGCCGGAGTGTAAGTAGGTACGTACTTACTTGCCTACATGCGCGAGCTCACTCACACTACCACACACTGTTATAATCGCATTTAGACAGACCGGCTCAAAAAGATGTTAAAAAAAATATTTGAGCCAAAATATCTGTAGGTGGGTACTATGTTTCTAAACAGAGAACAGATAATTTATTAATTTAAATTAATTTAATTTAATTATTTCTGAGTTCCCTGTTTCTAAAGCTTATGATTGAATTAGTCCGCTACCTATTATAGGTACCAGAGCTTTTTAATTGGTGTTCTGCGAGCGATTGGAACGTGCCTAAACCTAAAGTAAGATTCAAGCGTCTATTGTATTGTACCGTAGGTATAGGTGAAACATTTTACAGAGTCACTGTTGTACGCTAAAATTGCTTCGCATCTGTTTTGGTATTATTTGTGTGTATGCATTAAGCCCTGTAATAAAACCCTACTTAGAACCGCCTGTGTATCTGAATATCGTGTTCAGGGGAAATCTATTATATTTACGGATGAAACTTACATACATTCCACACATACCACATCATATTCTTATTCTGACGGATCGAGTTCTGGTTTTTTTTAACTAACTAAATTTATAACTAATCTGTTAAATAATGATAATGATATCGTTAAGGCTAATTCATACATTCCACAACATTGTATACCTATTCCTAATCCCAACTAAATAAATAATAATACACGATGTTTTCATTGAATTGTAACTATCGGTATAAGTAAATAATATATAGGTACCTATGTTCTAATGTACGCATTTTTATTCTATATTTTATTAAAACAAGAAGTCATAAAAATATGCTTATTTACCGTAATTCTTCATGCACACCCTGTGTCAATACTACCAAAGAACACCAACACAACTGCAAATCGTTTTTAGCGTACAACAGTGTCCCTGTAGAACGAAACACCTATACTTCACCTAATTTTCAATATATTTTTAGATAATTTTAAAATTTTGTCAGTTTTTTGTAAGAAAACTTATATTGAATTTTATTTAATTCAATTGTTTGGATTAAGAATTATTTATGATTATTTATGATTTATGAATTTAAAATCATGGTACCTAAATGGGTTATTTTTTTTTCAAAATAAAAATCAGGCAAAGTAACGTCACATTCTGGCCATATTGTGTTGATATTTTTTTAATGGTCACTTTAAAACATTTTACCTCAGCGTTGTCTTTGTATATTTACCCCCACGTTCAGGTTGATTTTCATACATTTAAACTATGCAGGGTACCTAGTAGGTACTACCTACCTACCTACCTACTCGAAACGTCAAGCCATTCATTGCATTTGCTGTTAATTTCCATCTCTATGGTTGACGAAAAGTCTATGACTAAAATATAAGATAGGTAGGTACCTACCTATATCTAACTCGCTCAGCACCGATGAAGCATTAATAAATCTTCATAACATTAAAAGTCATGGGTACCTACTATCACTTCCCTCCATTTTGGTAAGAAAGAATTCTCTCAACTGTCACTTTGTATTTTGTTTTCTTTTTTATCGTCTGTATTTGGGATGAAGGTGGATAATTAAGGCACCGGAATTGTGATGGAAAACGGCGAGTTTATTTAAGTTTATATTATACTACCTATATGGTTTGCTTGTATGAGGTTTACATTGAATTTACGAAGGTCTTCTCTAATCTTCCTTCGGAGGGTTTTGCAAAGTGATGAAAACTCCATATCGTTTTGTGCCTGTCTATCGCTCTTGGTTTTCCTTCTCTGCTCCATAAGATTCAATGTTGCCTTCGAAAGCTTGGTGGAAAGTGTAACTTCTGAGTTTTTTACGCCTATTTTTTCTGCACATTGTAGAATAATATTCGTTATATCCTCCGCGTTGGATAGGGAAACGGTTTCGTTCTCATCTAAGAAAGCCGATAGTGCATTTTTGAGTTCATTTTGGAATTCAGTATTGTTCTGCAGGTATACGCGAGCATTTGACTTCTTCTGCAGTTTGGATCTTTCTGATTTGACGTTCAATCTTATCTTACATCTCACCATCCGGTGATCACTGCCGGTGTTAAACTGATTGATCACTTTACAGTTTAAAAATGTATATTTTCTGTCAGTGAGGATGTAATCGATTTCGCTGGTCCTTCCTGTCGGGCTTCTCCACGTCCATTTACGTGTAGGTTTATGTTGAAAAAAGGAATTCATGATGTGAAGATTGTTGGTTTCAGCAAACTCCACAAGCATGTCTCCTCTACGATCCCTTGAGCCATGTCCGAAATGTCCGACCGCTACGTCATCTCTTTGGTATGATCCAATACGTGCATTGAAATCTCCCATTATGATGTTGAAGTGGCATTTACTTTTATTTTTCAAGGATGTTATTTCCTCGTAAAACTCTTCCACTTTTTCATCAGGATAACTCTGTGTCGGAGCATATACTTGCAAAATCTGAATGCGGTACCTAGCATTGATTTTAAGTATCACGCTTGCGACCCTGTCAGAAATGCAGTTGAACTCGACTATGCGGTCCCTCCAGGCTTTGTTGACAACAAAACTGTGAAAGCAGGCAGAAGTCTAAACAAAAACAAGCAATGCTTGTCGATAGGAAAACGTCAAATCACAGCACTAAAAGCAAAAGATGGTTCTATCGTCAGAAATTGGGAACACTTGTTAAGCCGAGTTGAAGAGTTCTACAGCGATCTCTACAGTGATGACACTGACAATACGACTATAGACTTAGATCTTCAGAGAAATGGAAATTCGGAAGACCATACTCCCGAAATTACATCCTGGGAAGTAACCCATGCTTTAAATTACATGAAAAGTGGGAAAGCCCCCGGGGAAGACGGTTTAACGATAGATATCCTCAAAAAAGCAGGAAAGGATGCAAATGAAGTACTTGCACAATTGTTCACAGCCTGCATATGCAAAGAGGATGTCCCAGAGGTATGGAAAAATGCCAGCATTGTCATTCTTCACAAAAAAGGTGACAGAGAAGACCTAGCAAATTATCGTCCAATAAGTCTACTCCCTATTCTCTACAAGACGTTCACAAAAATTCTCTCAAACCGTCTGCAAAATGTACTAGACGAGAACCAACCGAGAGAACAAGCCGGATTTAGAGGAGGATACAGCACTATGGACCATATCCAAGTCGTCAGAGAAATCATAGAGCGGTACCAGGAATACAAACTGCCACTATGCATGGGTTTTATAGACTATGAGAAGGCGTTTGATTCGATAAAGAAATGTTCAATACTCGACGCACTCAGAAAACAAGGAATCCCTGGACGCTATATAAATATTTTCAATAATATATACAGTAGCGCAACAGCATCTGTAAATCTCCATAAACCATCGCGCAGATTTCCTATCAGCAAAGGAGTCCGACAAGGTGATACAATCTCACCTAAACTATTTACAGCTACCCTTGAAGACTTATTCAGGCAACTTGACTGGAATGACAAAGGGATCCCCATAAATGGAGAATACCTGAGTCATCTGCGCTTTGCCGATGACATAGTAATTTTCTCGCAAGACTCAGAAGACCTCCAAAGCAGAATGCAGGAACTCGCTGAAGTAAGCAACAAAGTAGGTTTGAAAATAAATGTAACAAAGACGAGTCATGTTCAACTGCTTTGCAGGCCAAAAAGAGATCCTCATCAATGGCACTCAGCTCGAACAGGTGAAAAGCTACATCTATCTGGGACAACAAGTATCTATAGATGGATGTATATTTGATGAAATTGTTCGCAGAGTAAAGCTAGGCTGGAGTGCTTTTGGCCGCCTGAATAATGTCTTCAAAAGTGACCTTCCACTGTGCCTAAAGCGCAAAGTGTTCAACCAGTGTGTGCTTCCCGTGATGACATATGCGTGTGAAACATGGGCCCTAAGTAAAAGAGAGATCCAGAAACTTAGAGTAGCACAACGTGGTATGGAGAGGTGCATGCTGGGCATAACGCGAAAGGACAAAAAGAGGAATGAGTGGATAAGGAAGCAGACAAGGGTTTGCGATGTAATAAAGTTTATTAAAAGCCTTAAATGGAGATGGGCTGGACACATAGCTCGAAGAAGAGACAATCGTTGGACAAATCTAGTCATCCAGTGGTATCCAAGAAGTACAAAACGTCCACAAGGTAGACCTAGAGGCCGCTGGATCGATGAAATGATAAAGTTCTGCGGAAGTACGTGGCAACGCAATGCACAGGACCGAGAGAAGTGGAAGCAACTTGAAGAGGCCTTCATCCAGCAGTGGATAGATTCAGGCTGATGATGATGATGATGATGACCTATATGGTTACATTTTGAATAATTTATTTTTTCCGTACGAAATCGGCGTGCTCGCGATTTTTCTGTTTGTCGCGATCTGAGCGCCATCTTGTGATTTTTTCAACGAAACCGTCGTCGAAAAGAAAGCGACGTTGCAAATCTCCAACGGTTATATTATAATCTACTCTACGGCATTGCCGGCTCGGCTCTGTTATTATTATTTATTTTCGTAATCAGCGCTTTATTATTTGTTGGCTTCGATACCGATTCGGGCCTCTTCAGATACACAAAGACATCCCCAAATGGGGACCATACGGGGGTGTCACAAGCGCACCTCTCCGGAAAGGCCCGAATGGGGATCGGGCCAACTAAGGGCTGATTACGATAGCGTGTGTAACTGGACAGTGCGGCGGCTTGATAAGGGGTGGTTGCGTCTCTAGACGTTGAAGGATCGAAGCCCTCCCAGTACGTCGGCGGCTGTAGAGACTCGGATGCAGCACTGTAGCATAGTGGTTTGCGGTTCCCAGGACTACCGTAAAGCTGCTGAGAGAGGAGGGCGTCGCGCCCAGCCCTCTCAACACCCTCGGACCGTCGGCAACCGGAGAGTAGATTATAATATAACCGTTGGAGATGTTGCAACGTCGCATTCTTTCGCCAACGGCTCTCGTTGAAAAAAATCACAAGATGGCGCGCATATCGCGACAAACAGAAAAATCGCGAGCACGCCGATTTCGTACGGATAAAATAAATTATTCAAAATGTAACCATATAGTATAATATTAACGTAAATAAACTCGTCGTCTTCCATCATAATTCCGGTGTCTTTATTATCCACCTTCATCCCAAATACAGACGATAAAAAAGAAAACAAAACCCAAAGTGACAGTTGAGAAATTCTCTTACCAAAATGGAGGGAAGTGATACTACCTATCTACCTACCTAGATGTTAAGTGATAAAATGAAAAAAAATATATAATTTATATTCAAGTAGACCTACTTACCTATACGTTTATAACTTTGCACTTTTTTTTGCACATTTTCCTAAATTGATTTGTCGCTTTGAAATTCTAAAATAGAAATAGAATAGAAAATAGACTTAGACGTTCGTGAATTATAGGTAGGTACTTATAAAATATATATGTTGTTATTACCTACTTAGATATTTATATTTAAATTATTATATTCTTTAGTAGATAGAGATACCTATATATTTAATACTTTAGAATTTAAATATGCATAAGTAAATTTAATAATGACTTAATTGAGCATAAGTTCCAACGAGAATCGAGTTCTTTTATTTTCATATATAAGATTAAGCATGATAATTCTCAATCCGCAATAAAAAACATTATGTTAAGAGGAAAATGAATTAAAACTAGCAAGTAGGTAGGTACCTAGTTAAAATAGTAGATAGAAACTGATTAAAATTCCTCGTCTACTTTCTGTATAAAATTCAAACGGACGTCTGTTTACCTCTTTCATTCGACAGTGCGGCGCCTAATCGTCCTGGCGCCCAGTTGTTCCATTCCCGTTTCCGAATAATATAGGTATCGACATATATAACTTCCATTTCTTTTGATTTCGTTAAATATCCGTGTACCATGTGGATGATAGGTTCCTGTGAAAGTAATGTATTCTTTTTTGGGCATTCTGTAATAATTCACATCAAAACACAAAATGCACAAACACACATGCAGGCGCGCAAAGTCGCGGACACATCCGTGCATTAAATTTAATACGCTCACACTTGCAAACCTTATCTAGCAGTCACCTACAATGTAACTTGATACCAACATAGTAAGTACTACGTACTATATTACTATAATATAGGTATATACCTACTTATCTATCCACTGGCATCAGCATTGATTATAGAAAGTCAAATGGGAATGTAGGTACCTACCTACTACGTCTACAACTCTACACAGACTGAAATTTAATGCGATGCTTCAGGCGTTAGGAAATTTAATAATAGAATTAGATAACGCTTTTTAAAATGAATGTAAGAATATTTTGATTCGAAAGAATTAAATTAGCTGTCGATCAATTGAGGGGACTTAATTAAAAAGTACCTAGGTACTCACCTAAATAAGCACATATGTACCACACTACATAGGTACTCATAAACGTTTTTAGGTAGGTACCTACCTACGTATAAATACCTCTACCTCTAGCTAGAGTCTAGACCGAAATGAGTCGACGGTCTTAGCCATAGGAAATTGACACGACTGATGATGATGTTTGATATTACAGTGTGCCTAATAGTTAACCCCATGCAAATTAAAATTTTACGGGCATACCTATATTTTTATATGACAGTGGACTAGCCATTGTGAACATTGTGGACACTATTCAACCACCGAAGTAAAGGCATCATGACAATTCGTCCAATACGCAATCTTCGCCACTACTTCGCTGCAATAAATCTGACTTAATAGTAAACATCAAAATATTTCAGGACAACCCAGATCAATTTCATAATAATAATAGACCATTTCATAATAATAATAGGCACTCAGAAAACAAGGAATCCCTGGACGCTATATAAATATTTTCAATAATATGCAACAGCATCTGTAAATCTCCATAAACCATCGCGCAGATTTCCTATCAGCAAAGGAGTCCGACAAGGTGATACAATCTCACCTAAACTATTTACAGCTACCCTTGAAGACTTATTCAGGCAACTTGACTGGAATGACAAAGGGATCCCCATAAATGGAGAATACCTGAGTCATCTGCGCTTTGCCGATGACATAGTAATTTTCTCGCAAGACTCAGAAGACCTCCAAAGCAGAATGCAGGAACTCGCTGAAGTAAGCAACAAAGTAGGTTTGAAAATAAATGTAACAAAGACGAGTCATGTTCAACTGCTTTGCAGGACAAAAAGAGATCCTCATCAATGGCACTCAGCTCGAACAGGTGAAAAGCTACATCTATCTGGGACAACAAGTATCTATAGATGGATGTATATTTGATGAAATTGTTCGCAGAGTAAAGCTAGGCTGGAGTGCTTTTGGCCGCCTGAATAATGTCTTCAAAAGTGACCTTCCACTGTGCCTAAAGCGCAAAGTGTTCAACCAGTGTGTGCTTCCCGTGATGACATATGCGTGTGAAACATGGACCCTAAGTAAAAGAGAGATCCAGAAACTTAGAGTAGCACAACGTGGTATGGAGAGGTGCATGCTGGGCATAACGCGAAAGGACAAAAAGAGGAATGAGTGGATAAGGAAGCAGACAAGGGTTTGCGATGTAATAGAGTTTATTAAAAGCCTTAAATGGAGATGGGCTGGACACATAGCTCGAAGAAGAGACAATCGTTGGACAAATCTAGTCATCCAGTGGTATCCAAGAAGTACAAAACGTCCACAAGGTAGACCTAGAGGCCGCTGGATCGATGAAATGATAAAGTTCTGCGGAAGTACGTGGCAACGCAATGCACAGGACCGAGAGAAGTGGAAGCAACTTGAAGAGGCCTTCATCCAGCAGTGGATAGATTCAGGCTGATGATGATGATGATGAATAGACCATCTCCGATCCTAATAAGATCATATGGGCCTCAACGGCGTGGAGTTTGACAGTTTGTATTAGGTAACAGATTTTGTTTTTACGAGAAATGGATGTCAGCCACTTGCTCAACATATTAGTTCCATACTCTGACTCAAACACAAATTGAAAACCAACAAGTACCTACAGGTATTGTGTACCTACTTGCCAGACCCGGGATTCGAACCTGTGACCTACGACGCAATGGTGGCTGTCCAAGTGTAAGTAGGTACAATATTCTTCTAGGACAGGGATGGCGAACATATGGCACGCGTGCCACCAGTGGCACGCGAAATGATTTTGCATGGCACGCGAATGTTTCATTTTGAAGAGCAAAGAAATATTACTATTTTATATATATTTAAAAATGTTTCTTTTTATAAAAAAGTTTTACAAATAAATATAATCAAGTAAGTACCTACTTAGGTATATGTAATATTAAAAAAATAATGACGACATAGCCATGCGTATTTTCTTCGGTTTTTTCATATTATGTTTAGGTATCAATCGATGCGGAAACGGAAACGATGAAATTAAAATAATGACAAATCGCATTGTATAAAAAAATTGCAGGCAAATCATTTTAAAGAATATACCTACCTACATTACGTTTAATGTTAATATGGGTCGGTCATTAGGATCGGAGAATTACAAATAAAAATATTCCATCAACAAACCTTATGTAATTAATTATCGGCAGTCACTCAAATATAATAACTGCTTGTTATTTTACCTCAAACATAATCTCTAAAAAAGGAAACCGATTAGTGATGGAGAATATAATATGAATGAAAAGTGGTTTGAATGCTTCTACCGATCTCTGAGTAATTTGAAACAAGGAAAAAAATATTCAAAGAATAAAAGATATGCCTTCGGCTAGAAATACGGCGAAAGATAAAATATTAATAACTCAATTGTAATTTTGAAATTTTCTTAAAAACTAATTTTTTTAGAAAACTAAAAAAAATTTCGCCATAAAAACTGCTTGGCACGTTAGACAGTCGAATAATATTATTTGGGAAATTTTGGCACGCGTACGTAAAAAGGTTCGCCATCCCCGTTCTAGGATATCTATGTATGTACCTACCTGGGTATCAATCCATTATTTGCCTTCCTCCAACAAACTGCCTTCGCCACTAAAGACTTGGCAGCCGCGACGACCACCTGGTTACATCTTCGACTAGAGTAGAATAGAGAACATTTTTAGGAGGTTTTCAGACCAATAATATCTACCTATACCTACCATACTACCCACGGTGGTCGCGTGGCTTGAGCGTTGGACTATCACGCCGTGGGTCTCAGGTTCGAATCCTGGGTCTGGCAAGTACACATATCGTTTTTCAATTTGTGTGTGAGTCAGGGTATGGACCTAATAGGTTGAGCAAGTGGCTGACATCCATTTCTCGTAAAAAAACAAAATCTGTTAATACAAACCTCTACTCTGTGGAGGCCCATATGATCCTATTAAAAAATATAATAAAAAAATAGGTAGGTAGGTACTTAATATCTACATATATATTAGGTAGGTATCTACCTGTATACCTACCTACCTGCCGACTTAGCTTAAATTTATGTTTACAAGAAAACATACACAACGTTCCCTACAATTTTTCTATTGTGTGTGCGGATCATCAACGCACCTGAGCAGTGTCACTCGTCACCCGTCACCCGGTGCGTTAAATTTACACCCTCCCCCCCACAAAGACACACATTTTTTTTTTATAAAAACGTTACGCTTAAAATAGTAATTAACGTACAACATTTTTTTGCACAGATATATCTGCACTTTCATCAACAATAATTAATGTATGAAACCGAGACATCCGTAATTCGTAGAAAAATTATTTTTTAATGACTACTTTAATGCATTCTATTAATTCGAACGTATAATTTTTACTTAGCCAGCTTTCGGGAATATCTGTGTATTAGATACATGATTATAAATATCTTGCACATAAAGCATAGAAGCATTTATTTGTATAGCCAAAAGTACATTATCAAGTAACACTTTAACACTAGATCGCAACGAGATTTTTACGATTAGCGATTTCAATCCTATCCTTTCGTTCTTTGTGTGTTTCCGACATTATTTTAAAAAGTCAACCTCTTTTCAAGTTTTTCAATTTCGTAATATCAGCCCGGTGTACCTACTTGATGACTTAAATGCCTTTTTAAAAGATACAACCTCCATTCAATCCACTTCTTTCCAGATGTGAATTCTCCTCGCATATTTAGTGCGGAGCATATTATGATGCATTTGACACAATCATCTGTTTACGAATATACAAATATACTATCACCAATTCTTACTTTTTGCGAATGCATTGAAGATGGCATTTCTGTTTCGACGATTTCAGAGAGCAGCCATTCCAATTTCAATTTATCGCAGGGACTCTTCTTGATGATTGCATTTGAAATATCACATCCACTACTTTTTGACATTTTAGGGGATTAGTTTTCTATAATTAATAAGTATAATAATTGTACTATGTAACTGTGCAAGCAATAGTATGTTCACTTGAATTGATTTTTACGTACACTGAACACACCTGTAGTTATTACTAAAATCTGGCAAAGGAAACTTTCTTTTACGTGTTTTTCGTGAGGACTGTACGGGGGATGAAAATATGTGTGCGGACACATTTTGGTAGGTATGCGCGATCAGGGATCAGGGATCAGGGATCATTACAGGGATCATTGCTTAGGTACCTACTTATTTTTGGAAGTAAAGGTATCAGTAGGTATCAGTCGCGAAAGGTGGAAGTAGACTTTGATCCGACATAAAAAGTGCACACTAAGCTTTGTCAGTCATAGGTAGGTACTTACTTATTTATTTTAATTGAACTAAGAATACAATTTGCAGACGGTGCTGGTTAGTTTTTCAAATTCAATTAATCCCTGTCTTACCACACCACAATAGTTTCGGTATACTATGGTATGCTTTCGGTATGTCGAATCGTAACAGCCTAACTCCACCCTTCGCCACTGCAAATATGGTCAAAAATATTAACGAAAAAGCACTTCGGAGGAAAACACCTGGTGGTATATAGATAGGTATCGAGAATATGGACTTAACGTACCATCACGGAATCATACAAGCAAGGGCTAATCAAATAATTATTTCTCATATTTATGTGCTACGTGGGCAAAGCGAAGTTGATGAAAATAATAATGTTGCTAATATTCAAATTATTTTAGCGTTCATATACCTACCTATGTGTAAGTAAGTAGGTACATATCTAGTTATATAAGTAGGTAGGTACCTAGGTGACAGGTACCTACTAACCAACTAATTTCATACGTATCTTAATATGAAAAGCAGTGATGAAGAGTGAAGGTAGGTCAAACATAGCACATGTCCCTCGAATTGATAGGGGCCCCACAGTGCTAAAATGAATTGAAAAAAATCTTTAAAGAAGCTTTGAGGACCATTTTTAAAAGACGTTTTTACCAGGGCCCCTCAATGGGTCTATTCTATACTTTTTATCGACCGCTAAAGTGATAAAGTGATAAATTATCAAACTTAGGGTAGGTTTGTATCAAATTATTAGCACTTATTGTAACAATTACAATAAGATGTTTGTAACTGTTGCAATAAATGCTACCTATATTTTAACAGCACTCTTGTGGGTCTATTCTATGCTTATCGACCGCTAAAGTCATAAAGTGATAAATATTATCAAACTTAGGGTAGGTAGGGCACCTATCTTGCTGCTGTTAAAATATCGCACTTATTGCAACAATAAAAACCAGCTTCGTGTAATTGTTACAATAAGTGCTAATATTTTGATACAAACCTACCCTAAGTTTGATACTATTTATCAATTTAGTGTTCGATAAGTATAGAATAGACCCACTGCTGCTGTTAAAATTTAGCACTTATTGCAACAATTACAAACAACTTATT
Organism: Rhyacophila brunnea; assembly: GCF_057557595.1. Lineage (NCBI taxonomy): Eukaryota > Metazoa > Arthropoda > Insecta > Trichoptera > Rhyacophilidae > Rhyacophila > Rhyacophila brunnea. The sequence goes on from NW_028233350.1 coordinate 31,766,554, forward strand.
GTATTGTTACAATAAGTGCTAATTCTTTGATACAAACCTACCCTAAGTTTGATAATATTTATCACTTTATCGGTCGATGATTAGTATAGAATAGACCAAGTGTATCTTAATCCGACCTTGGGGCTCATAATTATGGACGTAGGCTTTGGAGTTTGTATTCTTAGTTACCTAAATGAAAATAAATAAGTAGGAATGAATCACAAAGTGTGCACTATTTTTTTCTTATCTCCACAGCCTACCTCCACCCTTAAACAGTGCCTAATAGGTACCTACCAACTTATTTACCTACCTAGGTTCTCTTTTTAATCGCTAAATGTTGGTTGATAGGTGAACTTTCTTAATGAAGTGCGCAATTATTATACGTAGGTAGCTATAAAATAGATAGGAAGATAGTATGGTAGGTAGGTACCTATAGATATACACCTACCTACCTATTACCTTTGACTAGAGATAATTGCATCAAATCCATCGGTGAGTTTATTACAGCAATAGTTTATGGCTCACATAAGTGAGGCAGTGCATGCTTCTGTCCAATTTAAAAAAAAATCGCCCATCGCATTTACGAGCCACTGGATGTGGCTTCCTATCTACCTCAATAGCTACCTACCTACCTATAGCAGTGACGTGCTAAGCTCTGGAGGTCACCAGCATCTGTTGGGTCATATTTTTATGAATCTATAAGGTCCTGTGTCAAGTTCTTCTACATAAACCATACCTAAATATGTTTACCCTGGGAACGTCTCAATTTTCTCGCTCTGAAAAATCAGCAGCTCTGATACTGAAAGAAAATCGAACAGGGATTAAGTATACCTATGTAAAATTTAGATAGGTACGTATCTATTATGAATGGTCTAATCTATATAGTCTATCTATATTGACGAAGCTGTGGGAGACTGAAAACAAATTGATCATCATAGGTAGATAATAATAATTCAATATTAATGATTCCTATTGATTTGTTATAAGTTGTAAACTAACTTAGGTCCTACTAATGACTATTTATTTAGATTAAATTGTCTTCTGGAAAGAAAACTTTGTTGACTTTTATTTATAATTAGGTACCTAGGTACCTACCTAAGTAGCAGTGGCGTGTGGTGACTTTTAAAGCAAAGCCCACTGTTAAGGTGCACACACAAATCACATCAAAGAGATTGCACCATCCAACCTCTTTAAATAATCTAGTTTTTGAAATTTAATTTCCACTCATTTTATAACAATGATTTATTTTAAGGATTTATGTACCTAAGTATGGATTTTACAAATATGTAAATGGCGATGAATACTTAACTTAAGTAGGTATAGATACTTATTTATATCTATAAATAAATTCAGCTTTAGTTTCATAAAGTGGAAATAGTTTTCATAAGAGTGTTGAAGTGCAATATCAAATAAAAATCTCGAAAACTTCTTTCATACCTAGGTACAAGTGGCGAAGGCTCCATACTAAACGATTATTTAAAGCTTACCTTCTATTTTCAAGTATTTAATTTAAATAAATAAATATCTTTATTGTCTAGGACTAGGTAATATAATAAAAATATTGATTGTCATCTATCGTCGTTATTTATAAGTAGAGCGTTTAATTTAGTTAAGTTTCGAATCAAAAATAAATGATGGAACGTCACAACGTGAGTGCTATTTTTAGAATTATTTCAACGATAATCCAAGCCGAATTTTCTACCGCAATTCAGTTGCCAACTTCATGCATGTCTGCGTTTTTGTTCCCGACTCGGAAGCGTAAACAGGAAAAGCTTATGCGCTATGTTGATTTGTTTATTATCTATGCTTATCTTTAAAAGCAAATAATAAATAATAAGGATGATTTAAAAAAGTAATAACTATTGTGTTCGATCACATATAATTTATAAATTGTTATTAAAAATAAATATTGTATTAATTCGCGATTATTATTTAGGTTACTTCAGTCATAGACAAACATAACATGCTATTCACAGTTCATGTCATTTTGACATTTCAAAGCGGTGATAAAGGTTTATTTTATAATACAAAATTCAGTGTGTTACTGTGTTTTGAATGTGGATAAATTATCTCATATTGTACCGAAATCATTCGCCAGTGCTTTAAATATATAAGTATTTATTAAATTGTATAGTGTCCCGATAGAAAATGTGCGAACGATTGCATTTAAAAAAAATCATTCCCGAGATTGACGTTTCCTCAAAATTAAAAATTATCAAAGCTTGACCTTCCAAGGGTTCATTTAGATTTGAATACAGCAAAGAAACTTATATTAGACATTTTCACAACAATTTATATGATAAATATTTGTTTTTAACTGGCAGTTATACATTAAACAAACTTTTTTGTTGGCGATGCGTATTGTTTGGTAAAGAAAAGTATGCGTGGAATTCTACTGCCATAAGTGATTTAAATAATTTGACAAATTCAGCGGTGAAAGCTATGACCAGTGTGTCGTTGTCATTAGTGTGCACCTATTCATCAGTAGTAATATCGTAAGTATTATCTTCTTATTTCCCGTAAGTTACCTGACAAGTGTGCTCTTTTTCTCTGATCTCCACAGCTTACCTCTTTCAAAAAGTCACCCTTCGCCACTGCTAGGTACATATTTCTTACTAAAGTATCCTATTTTTAAGAGTCCCATACATTTTAAATGTTCGATACTTATATTATTAAAATCGACCAGTAGTAGGTAGGTACCTACCTATTCAAGGTAATGGTTTCAATAATTTCTGGAGAATAAGTGTTTTTTTTAATTTATTACATCAGAAGTCCCATAGATCTTCACCTTAGGTATCTATGTGATTGAATACCTACCTCTCACTGCTAGATTTTTTTTCCAGCGGCGAATGTATCAGATCATTTATTTTCAAGCTTTTGGGGACATAAGAAAACGCTAAAATGATGACGCTAGTTGGGTATCAGTAAAAACGCTAGATCTGGCAAGAAAATTGCATAGTTAGCAACGCTGGCTAGTGCTCAATAGCACACTACAATGTAGTCAATGATTTGAGTTTCCCCATCTCCACCGGGTCTAGGACGATTTGGCACCGCGAACTGGCCTCCGCCGATTGGCCTCCGGTAATTGGCCGCCGGTACAATCGGACGCCGGCCCAATTGGACGCCGACCCAATTCGACGCCGACCCAATTGGCCTCCGGGAGGATTGGACGCCGCACAGTTGAATTAAATGCGCAAAGGAATAGACGTACGTTACGATTTGTTGGAGTAAATAAGCAAGTCAGTTTAATATGCTTCTATCTTCTCAGTACTTGTACCTTATACAATTCGCGCTTGATACATTTTTAATATAGATTGAGAATAATTATTATGCCTTATGATGTTTATTAAAAGAAAATAATTCTTCCCTTGCTAAAACGTAAAGATGTGCATAATCAATTAATTTATTGTCTATACATTTACATGGGTACTTATTTATATTTACAATAAATATTAAAAATAATGTTAGATGTTAGAATGAAAATAACATTATATTTTAGCGTTTTATCGACTAAATATTATAATAAAGCTTAAACATGTATATTATTATGCATAAATGCGTATTTTAAGATAGTATGAAATTACAAACAAAATATTAAGTAAGTTATCTGCTAAGTATAAATGTTTCAGTAGTTTGATTGATAAACTACTTAGGTACTGGGTGCCGGATGAAATCCCAAAGGCAGAAATCCCGAATGCTGAAATCCCGAACGGCTGAAATCTCGAATGGCCGGAATCCCGAAGGCCGAAATCCCGAAAAATAAAAAAATACCAACATCAATAATTGCGCAATTTTTGCAAGAGACACAAAAACCCATTTTTTGTGGAAATATAAAAAAATGTAAAATACAAACATCAATAATTGCGCAATCTCGAATTGCAAAATCCGTTCGTTCTACAAAATAATCTCTCCTGAAAAAAAAATTGCGCAATCGGAAATACCCATTTTCCGCAAAAAATGGGGTTTGTCTCTCTTACAAGAATTGCGCAATCGTGAATAGATGTTTGTATTTTACATTTTTTTTATATTTCCACAAAAAATGGGTTTTTGTCTCTCTTGCAAAAATTGCGCAATTGTTGATGTTTGTATTTTTTTATTTTTCGGGATTCCGGCCATTCGAGATTTCAGCCGTTCGGGATTTCAGCATTCGGGATTTCGGCCTTTGGGATTTCATCCGGCACCCAGTACCTAAGTAGTTTATCAATCAAACTACTGAAACATTTATACTTAGCAGATAACTTACTTAATATTTTGTTTGTAATTTCATACTATCTTAAAATACGCATTTATGCATAATAATATACATGTTTAAGCTTTATTATAATATTTAGTCGATAAAACGCTAAAATATAATGTTATTTTCATTCTAACATCTAACATTATTTTTAATATTTGTTGTAAATATAAATAAGTACCCATGTAAATGTATAGACAATAAATTAATTGATTATGCACATCTTTACGTTTTAGCAAGGGAAGAATTATTTTCTTTTAATAAACATCATAAGGCATAATAATTATTCTCAATCTATATTAAAAATGTATCAAGCGCGAAATTTATAAGGTACAAGTACTGAGAAGATAGAAGCATATTAAACTGACTTGCTTATTTACTCCAACAAATCGTAACGTACGTCTATTCCTTTGCGCATTTAATTCAACTGTGCGGCGTCCAATCCTCCCGGAGGCCAATTGGGTCGGCGTCCAATTGGGCCGGCGTCCGATTGTACCGGCGGCCAATTACCGGAGGCCAATCGCCGGAGGCCAGTTCGCGGTGCCAAATCGTCCCATTCCCATCTCCACCCGCCATGTAGGTACCTATATGCAGCCGCGGTTTGTGCACGGCCGCCTTCCATGACGCTATAAACGTGTCAGAACGAAAACACTTTAGTACCACACTTCCTTGTCCCGAAGCGATGCTGCACGGGACTGATGTAGCAACCATGCACCCTAATGCTTGAAGAAAGAGTTTTAGAAAATAAAAATAATCTTGACTTGCTCTGCCGTCATTTATCTTTAATGATATGAAGTGTCCTCTACTCCTTCCTCGCTTCCTCTGTATACAATATAGTCAGTCTGCACACATGCGTTTTTCGAATACAGTTTCTGAATGCGAAGCTTTGAAATAGTTGCGTAAATTAAAAGTTTAATAACGATAAGCATGAGAAAAGACCTTTTCATTTTAGAATTTGTATAAAGCATGCGCTGTATCTACCGCATGTATGGACGGACCGCCACTGGACTCGGTAGGTACCTAAACCTTATACCTAAAGTCCTTACTTGGTCGTTTATATCATTTGCTGATAGGTAGATACCTATTTACCTACCTTGGTTATGGTAGGTAGGTGGTTTATATACCTAGGTAGGTATCTACTGTAAAACTACACGTAGGCTCCCAACATCTTTCGGAACTAAGTATTCTACTATTTCCATACCTACCACCGATTAGGAAAGCAGGTTGGTTGGTTGGTAGGTACCTACCTACATTATAATGCAACATCACCTAAAACGAGTACATCTAACCCTAACCTAACTGTATCCCTGCAGGCGTTTACTGAGAAAACTCACTATCCTCTAATCTAATCGGTTTATAATTCAAGGCGGTTCGTTTTATATTATTTTCGGGTAGATTTTTTATTGTACCTACCTATCTAGTTAGGTATGTGCTTACCTAGACCATTGCCGACTCAAGTAGAAAGCCGATACATTCACAACGACTGGTCCTACTTTTTCCGCCCTTCCCACTGTTGTCTAAGAATCACCTGTCATTGCCTGTTATTTTTATATAGAGTGCTCATACTGACGCGTCTGTGGTGTTCAAACAGGGAATGGTTTAATTTGAATAGATAAGTTACATGATAAATAATACACTAGCATTAACACACCTTCTACAAATGTAATGCATAGATCAATGTCACATATTTTTTGAAAATCGATATTACCTACCACCGGTTTTTGTGTGAAGGACTAGTCTGACTTTGACAGCTGATGAATAACGGGCATGTATATTATTTTTAATTTATTAATATATTTAATTTGAGAATTTTTTATAATTTAATTTGAAACGAGAAAGGGCGAATCAATTAAATATTATGTCAAGCAATCTGGGATCTGATTTTGACAGCTGAACAGTGGACCACTCGTTGCTTGTGCAAAAAGATATGCTTAGGCTTCATTAATCTAAAGATGGCGCTGCCTAGACACATCCCTTACTTTACTAGTCTACGATACGATAATCGAATATGTGGTGATGGCGGTGATGGCGGTGATGAAATGATTATGACGAAAAATAATAATTTGACTACTCTCCGTAGGTACGGAAGATAATCTACCTAGCTAGTAGCTGTTGTCATAAAACTTCTCCTGGATATTATAAGTAAAGTGTAAATCTTGTTTTGAATACAATTCATTACATATTCTAATAAACAATACCTATTCATCGCTAGCTAGGTAGGTAGTTACCTACATACGCGAATAGTGAAGAAAAAATACAGAATGTCGTTACTTACTTTTTACCCGGATGATCGGATAGGTATGTAGATAGGTACAGCATACAATATAGGTACCTATAAATAATTACATTCGTTTCTCTTACGGTCCTTTCGCGTGATGCCCAACATGCACGTCTCCATGCCTCGCTGTGTGACTCTTAGCCTTTGGACATCTCTCGTGTTGAGAGTCCACGTCTCGCAGCCATACGTGAGCACGGGTAGCACACATTGGTTGAACACCCTACGCTTAAGACATAATGGTAGGTCACGCTTGAAGATACTATTCAGACGTCCGAAAGCACTCCATCCCAGCTTTGTTCTTCGAGCAATTTCATCGTGAATGATTCCGTCTATGGACACCTGCTGTCCGAGATAGACGTAGCTGCTGACTTGCTCGAGTTGGGTGCCAGAAATACAGATAACCGCAGGGTCCGAAAAAACAGTTCCTCATCACTTTTGTCTTTGAGACATTTATCTTTAGACCGACCGTTTGACTGACATCCGCGAGTTCTTGCATTCTACCTTGGAGGTCTTTAGGGTCTTGTGAGAGTATAACAATATCATCTGAAAAGTGCAGGTGACTGAGGTGCACTCCATTAATTGGAACACCTTTTTCCTCCCAATCAAGTTTCCTAAATAAGTCCTCAAGAGTAGCGGTGAATAGTTTAGGTGAAATGGTATCACCTTGCCGGACACCTTTGTTAATGGGGAATTTACACGACCGTTTGTGGAGTTTCACGCATGCTGTGGCATCACTGTATATACTGTTCAATATGTTTATGTAGCGTCTGGAAATTCCTTGGTTGCTAAGGGCGTCTATAATTGAGAATTTTTTGATGGAATCAAACGCCTTTTCATAGTCTATAAAACCAAGATATAATGGCGGTTTGTATTCCTGGTAGCGCTCTATGATTTCCCTGACGACCTGTATATGATCCATAGTACTGTAGCCTCTTCTGAATCCGGCTTGCTCTCTTGGTTGGTTCTCATCTAGAATTGTTTCGAGACGGTTTGAGAGTATTTTCGTGAAAACCTTATACAGAATTGGCAGTAGACTAATTGGTCGATAGTTTTTCAGATCTTCAGTTGTCTCCTTTCTTATGGAGAACAATAATGGAGGCATTTTTCCATGACTCTGGGATGTTCTCTTCGTGCAGACACGACGTGAACAGACGTGCGAGCACTTCACTCACCGTCCTCCCGGCCCGATTGAGAGCATCGATAGTCAGCCCATCTTCTCCCGGGGTTTTCCCACTCTTCATGCACATTATAGCATATTCCACCTCTGTGGTAGTAACCTCGGGAAGAGGATCTCCATATTCTCCGTTCACCGGAAGTTCTGAATTGATGTCAGTGTCATCTTTGTATAGAGCGCTGTAAAACTCTACAACAGTGTCCAGTAGATGATCCCAGTTACGCACGATACTTCTATCTTGCGCTTTTAGTGTCGTAATCTGCCGTCTCCCTATTGACAGATGCTGCTTGTTCTTATGTAAGCTCCTTCCTGACGCAACAATTGATTCTACAAGGTTCATATTGAACTTACGAAGATCTTCTCGTATGTTTTTACGTAGAGTTTTGCACAGCGTGGAGTACTCGAGATCATTTGCAACTTGTTGCTCGCTTTTCGTACTCCTACGCAGCTTCATAAGATCCAACGTTTCCTTTGAAAGTTTGCTTACTCGTTCAACCACAGCAGCAACGAAGGGACATGGAAGGGACCGTAAGAGAAACGAATGGGTTAGGAAGCAACAAGAGTAAGCGATGTAATAGACGTTGCCAAACAGTTGAAATGGAGATGGGCGGGGCACATTACTCGCCGAAAGGACGGCCGCTGGACAAATGCCGTAATCCAATGGTACCCAAGGGGTACGAAACCGCCACAGGGTCGCCCTAAAAGCCGATGGATTGACGAACTGGTAAAGTTCGGCGGAAATACGTGGCAGCGAACGACACAGGACCGAGAGAGTTGGAGAAAGCTTGGGGAGGCCTTCATACAGCAGTGGATTGACCCCGGCTGATGATGATGATAAATAATTACAAGATAAAAAGAACTTTTTATATAGGTACAACGTTTTTAAATTCTGTTGCAGCATATTATAAACTTGACTTGACTAGGTTAAACGATCATATTGATTTCCATAGTAATGCACGTATATATTAATAATTTAGTTGCTAGGACCCCAGACCCCTAGCAACCGATAATGGTGTCGAAATAACTTTTCATACAAAACAGAATTAACTGAAAATGAATTCAATTCTACTTAAAGATGGCTAAAAGTATTTAAAAATGCACTGGCATCGTGTTCTGATAAATATTCTAAAAGTTTCAAATGTCTAGCTAGTCGGGAAGTTAGTTAAAAATCGATTGCAAGATTTGTACCGGACAAAGAGCCACCGGACAAATAAGAATACGAGCTAAGAAAAACGTTGTAAAATACATAGGTATCTACGTAGGTATCTACGTAAAACGCAATTCACAATTATTGAAACCAAGCAAGACTGTCTATAGGTACTATTGTCTTATGTTAAAATATAGGTTACCTAAGTAGGTAGGTATCTATCATTAATTCGTCAGTATATAAAATAAACTAGGTACCTACCTACAATTTTTACTCCAAACTTTACGCAATTGTGTATACAAGATTGAATGAAAAATGCAATGAAAGATTGAATTAGGTACTTAGGTACGTACAGAAACCTAGAGGAGTAAATGAAACAAGCATGAAAGAATAGACATAAAAACTAAACCACGCCTATAATGGTTGTAAAAAATTGGCACTCCGAAAAAACCTCGCGCGAAATCACTCGCGAAGTCGCGAACGCCATATATGGCATGCCCCGACATTCGCAATGGCTATTTGCAGAAATTTAATCGACCGCTGTACTCTACCTAGAAACTATTCGGACGAGTGTACGCAGCCACTGGACCGCCCAATACTCAACAGGTTTTACCTCACTCCCTCTCTCTTGTAAGTAGGTAGGTACCTACTTGCGTGAGAGGTAATGATCTCTTTCCCTCCCCTATAATAAAAAGATCAAATTTAGAATTAAAGGGGCATAATATACCTATACAGAGATGGGTTTCACGTGGCAAGTTTCTATAATGAGAGTAGGTATATAAAATCAATTCAAGTACCTACCCACTAGTTAGATAGGTACCTACTTATCTACCAGTGGCGAAGGGTGGAGGTAGGTTGTTAATATTCGACATAAATAGTGCACACTAATATTTATCAGTCAAACGTGTTTGTTTTCAATGTGTAAATAATAAAAATGAAACAATTTTGAACTCTATTGATAGGTATTAGGTAGGTAGGTAGGTACCTACATATAGGTCAGAGAGGATAAGGAAGACCTCCTCAGACTAATTCAAGCATGCCACGAGGTTTCCACTGACCGGACACAGACTCTGGGTCCGGCTGACAGTTAGGTACAAAAATAAAAATAAAATGTATCTAGGTACATAATATAACGATATGTGCAGAAATGTTTCCTCCGACGTAGTTTTTTCGGCTCTGTCGACTAAAAAAATCCCCCTGACAAAGACGCAATCAGTTTCCCTCAAACATAGAAATTGCATCCTGCGTTCAACTCGACTGTAGGTAGGTAGGTAGGTACATATTTCCAAAAAATCGAACGCTTTGCATGCTTCTTTTTTTGTTTCATTATGTTTTTTTTTTAAAAAATTTTCGTATGCCAACATAATTATTCTTGCTCGTACCAAACGCGGCACACATCCCATATGTTTCCTACCACTGACCTAAAAATAAGGGCCCAAGTCGTGAAGACGCCTGCCCGACGGTTCTAGTCACAGTCCTCGGTTATGAAGTTACGACGAAGAAGGAAAGGATATCTATTAGAACAAGTGAATTTAATTTATTTACACCAGTTTTACATTATTTTATCATCGAAACAGAAATGAACAGGTTTTTGGTAGATGATAAATCCTATCTGAAGCAGCGACAATGGAATTATGAGAGGGAGACGTAGCTATAGCGACAAGGGATCCTCCGGGAGGGAGTTTCGCGAATCAGTCGAGAGGAAACGGAGAGGGGATATTCGCCAATCAGACGGACCTTCATATCGCGAATTATTCCGATTGGCGAACTCCATTGCGCATGCGTTTGATATTCGCCACAGCACAACAGACTGCGTTTTACTTTTAAATATGTAGTTATAAACATATTTCTTGAATTTATGCAATTTTATTTCCTGCTGACTACATATTATTATTAATTTTATTAAAGTATCGAATAGATGTACCTATAATAATGCTGTGTGCCAATATAAGTAGATAAATATGTAGGTAGGTAGGTACCCCCCTTTTGTGCCTTTGTACCTATATGTACGTACCTAATTCAGTAATTATCTATGAATCGGTACAATACGGTTTATATATTGATTAAGCAGGTTAAGTAGATATATATTTAAAATGAAAATGATCACTAAAATGTATATATTAAATTTCTCTGTGCAAATTCACTCAGCAGAGGCATTACGGTCTCCCTCACGTTGAGGAAACCGGTCCTGGTCGGTTTTTTTTAAATTCCTAGTTTTTAAGTAAGTAGGTAGATATATAGTAAAAGTATGTAGGTGGTACATACCTAGGTACCTACCCTACCTACCAGTGGCGAAGGGTGGAGGTAGGCTGTTAAGATCCGCCATAAATAGTGCACATTAACCTTTTTCAGTCAAATGTATATGTTTTTATTGAAATAAGACTACAATTTACAGATGGTATTGGTTGGATTTTAAAATCAATTAAAATCTGTCTCAACCAAACCATAATAGTATTGGTATATTTTAGGCGATATGACAAAATTGTGCACATTTTTTCATTCTTACTTATTTGTTTTCGTTAAATTGAGAATAGGTACGTATTACACATATTGCTGGTTCATTTTTTTAATTCATGCTATGCCTAAACCAAACTATAAAAGATAAAAAATATTATTCTATCTATAAAATATCCAAATTTATGTAAGATTTAATTGCATAATTTTATAAATTTTATAGATATACGAGTATTTTTTGACTATTATCTATTAGGGCTTGGTTTTCGGAGGGTTTAATTGAATTTAAAAAACTAACCAACACCATCTGTAAAATGTAGTCTTATTTCAATGAAAACAAGTGTGTATGACTGACAAAGTTTAGTGTGCAATATTTATGGCGAATCTTAACAGCCTACCTCCACCCTTCGCCACTGCTACCTACCTACTAGGTACTACCTAGTACCTACGTATCTAACATTTAGACAATTTTGAGTCAATTCTGATTCTTTACAGTTATACGGAAGCAAGTAGAGAGTTTCCTTTGGAGCTGGTTGAAGGTATTAACCAGCGAACAAAGAATTAATGGGAACTGAAATACCTAACGGGTGTGGAGTAACAGGCAACCAATCTCGAACATGGAAGAATATGGGATAAACTTAAAGAATACATCATTCTAAGCTTGTCCTTTGTTCAAACAACTGCTCCCTGTTTATGCACTGACGCTCATTCAATACTGGTATTTGAAAGCTGCATCACACACTATTTATTGCACGTATATCCTAATGTGTGTTTCATTTTCGTAGGACACTCACACATTCAAAACCCTGCTTCAAAATATAGTGTATTGGGGTGCCTACATAATATAGCCTATCTGAATTCTATTTATTAATGTGTTATGTGGTAGGCATTAACATATTTTTGATTAATCACACTGAGACAGTCATCCTACATATTTATGTGCGTTGCAGTTAAATTCGTTTTATGAATGGATACATAAGTACCTAAATGTGATTTTTAGAACAAATTCGGCAATAAAATTGTTTCTTTTCAATCAAAATATGAATCCCGAGTATTTTTTTGATTCCTATGAAGGTACCTACCTACCTACAATATTGAGGTCGGTACCAGCATCGCCTATTTTTTTATATGACTACTTATTGCGTCAGTAGATAGGTACGTTATTAACCTGTTTTATACCTACCTAAGTTACCTGCTTATTAATGCACTTTTAATAAATTCTCTCCGTGTCAACGCGAAATTGTGGTGATGCAACTGCAATCCGTCAACATGTGAAACCGCAATCCACATGCGCCGCACTCGCTCCGGCAATTTCATTCCGATTGCAAAAATCACAGCACGCACGTACGCTCCCATTAAAGTTGACATAATCACTTTAATACTGTCCGTCAGCCTGCCAACAACCGGCTACTTTTCATAATTTAGTCATGGAGACTTCCGCGAAAGGAAATCGATTTGACAGTCAACAAATGCCCACCTTCCCTACACGAACCCTATGGCTGGCAGGGCTTGGATGACGATTCCAATAAACAAGAACTTAATTTGGTTGAGAACGGTGTTTACAATTATTATTATTGTTATATAAATTAAATAGTTAAATGTGTTAACCACAGAACAGATAATAAATAGAATACCGATTGGCTATATTCAATACGCCATACGTTGAAGCAGGGTATTTGAATGTGTGAGTGTCTTACGAAAATGAAGCACGCATTATGCACGTGCAATAGTATGTGTAATGTGTAATACACCAACATTAAATGAGCGTAAATGCATAAACCGAGAGCAGTTTTCAGTATTAGACGTACAACGTATTCTTGACACGTGTGTAAGTTTAACCAGGATTCTTCCTTACCCGAGACGGTTACCTGCTATCGCCTTACCCGTTGGGTATTTCAGTTCCCATTATTTCTGAGTTCCCTGGTGTTACCTTATTACCTTAATCAGGTAACAACGAGTGACGATAATATTGAATCGTCGTCCCCTCACAGTGCCAAGTGTGATGTGACATTCTTGGAAATGTCTCACTGGCAGAACTTTCTGGTAGTTAGGTAGGTAGGTACAAGGTTAGCTAGATACCTACAATAGTAGATATTACCTACCTCATTTTGGACATTATAAAACAACATAATAAGTAGGTAGGTAATAATTGTCCAACTCGCAGCCAACTCATTATTATAACACCGCCAGAATCCAGTATCAACACCCAAAAGGTAGGTACTTTATCTTCTATATAGGTATTTCTAATATAGATACCTATTTAGGTAGGTACCTAGGTATTAAAACTGCACCCAAAATGCATGTACCTAGGTAGGTACATATTAGTAGGCAGGGATTAGGTAAGTAGGTACCTAGCTACACATAAATTACGAAGAATAAGTGTTAGTAATTTACCTGATCCATCAGGTCCTTACTCTGGATAGGTACCCACCTAGCTAGCTATATTGTAGATATTATAGAGTATAGATAGCTAAGGTAGGTCATGGCCCCCACATGCTGAAGCGGGCCCCCAGGCCACGATGTTTGGCGCCCCCCCCCCCCCCCAACCTATCGCTAAGGTTAAGGCAGTGTGGTGTTCTACAGTAGTGCTTCTCAACTCCAGGGTTCCGGGTAAAATAAAGGGTATAATGTACATTTTTAGCGATTTTTGGTATTTTAAAATAATTCCGCTTGAATTGTCAGCACTCAGCGTCATATTTTGATGCTCTGATCGCGACCCCCCTTTTGTGATAGGTACAGTGACGTCCCGTGGGGGTAGGCAGATTGAGCGTCGCTTGGGGGCGGCAGTTACTCGAAGGGCGGCAAATCGAGGAGAATTGTTTGGAATATATAGAAATAGCTACCTAAACTTAGTAATAACGAAAATATCTTTCCATTAAAAAAATCAGCTCACTGGATTTATCGGGTTCGGGATATCTAGTTTACTTCCGTGAATTTCGCCCTTCGACGTACTTGGTGACCAGAAATGACACGTGCAAATTTGCGAATAATTAGTCTGATATTTTATTAGTAATGTATCCATACAACACATTTCTTAGATATTGGACTCATGAAAGGATGATAAAAATACTGTATAAAAATAAGGCGGCTTTTTTGTGTTGCCTAGGGGCGGCATTTTATCTAGGGACGTCACTGGATAGGTAAGGAACATGTGAACCTTTGCCATGTTGGATAAATAGTCATTTTATTAGTCAGGAAACATGCTAAAATTAATTATAATAAAATTTTACTTTATTGCTATTAGAGCAAATTTGTGGTGTGTGTATATCTCGCTTAACTGGTTGACCTGCCACGCCGGGCTCCTCAGGATAGAGCCCTGTCAGCCCCCCCTTGTGGGGGCCATGAGGTAGGTACCTACCTAGTTGCAGATTATTGTTAATTTCGGAATAGTTTAGTAGGATAAATACCTACATAAGTTAGTAGGATATAGGTCAAACTCTAATTATTTACCTATATATAGTTTACCCCAGAAAATAACAAATTGGACTTGAATTTTTAATACGACAATGTAGATACCTACCCAGATACCTACCAACATGTACCTACCGAGGTATCTATGCCCGTTTCTGCGAAGTCAGTAAAACAACGGCAAATGCCCAATATAAAATGGCATGTTCTTTTATACTGGCCAGGTGCAAATATCAAATCAAACGACCAATCTAATTTAAAAAGTCACGATATGTTCCTGCTACATGTAGTTACCTACATAGGTAGGTACCTACTTATTATAGGGTAGTTAGTTAATTGGCACGTAGGTAACTAATCATTGAAATAATAATCATTGAAATATAAATATATTTATGTAGGTTATATTCCACCCTAAATAATATTAAGGTATTACAGATAGAAATCGTTGACTTTTCTTCATTTTGAAATTTTCAAACACTTCTCATAAACTCCTTACCAGGCAACAGTGATGTACCATGTAGGTAGGCATGGCATGCGTTGCATAGGGGCGGCACATTGTAAAGGGCGGCGCATGAAGAAATATATACAAATATGACAACTTTTGAGAGCAGTATGTAAGTAGGTAGGTAGCAGTGGCGATGGGTGGAGGTAGGCTGTCAAGATTTGACATAAATAAAGCACACTAAGCTTTGTCAGTCATACTTATTTGTTTTCATTGAACTAAGAATAGGTGCGTGCAATTTTCAAACGGTGCTGGTTGGTTTTTTAAATTCAATTAAACCCTGTCACACCACAATAGTGGAATGCTATGGCTATCCGACAAAAATAGTGTACCTACACTCTACCTACACTGTCTTCTTCAGTCGTACTTAATTATTTGTTTTTGTTGAACGTACGACGAAGAATAGGTACCTACCTACCTATATATTAGGTACCTAGGTACAAATGGTGTTGGTTAGTTTTTTAAATAGTCGGTAGGCACAACCTGTACCTACTACCTACCGCTTGTATGAGAAGCCAGTGCTTTAATCGTAGGACTAAAAGGGTCGCCAAATTACCTACTCATTATCTACTAATTAAAAAAACCATTCGATGCACACGTCATTTTTGTAGCAACCGAGGCAGGTAGGTACCTACCAACAAGTGCTTTGTGCAATAAATCATGCATGCGCCACGCAATGCAAAATTCACCGACTCACAGGCGTCAAACCAATAGATAGATACGTACGGCACGACGCTGCAATATGTAACAAATTGATGGAACTGTGGTGGTTCTTGCTTGATTGCAATTTGACACATTTGGATTCCTGTCTGAATTTGAAGAGAATGCGTTCACACACCGCCGTCTGCGTCGATTTACAGCGCCTTGTGTGAGCCTAAGAAAATCTAACTTACTATACGTATTATCATCAACATTAAGTTAACCTTCAAGGTTGTTTGCTATCGTAGGACGTAAGATAATAGATTTTTGGGTTGTCGCCGTGTGTGCTTCCTTCTTCTTTCCTAGTCGTTGCAGAGGTCATTCTCAAGAGATTCTGTAGTTACCGTAAGCTGGTCATGGCCCCCACAAGGGGGGCTGACAGGGCTATAGCCTGGAGGCCCGGCGTGTCTGGCAGACCAGTTAAGTGACATAAACACACATCACAAAAAAGTCGCTTACTTGAAAACAATAAATTATGAACATTTGCAAATATCGTGGTGCAATTCGATGTGATATGGTGATTGATATAATTAAATGATAATTCACGTGTAGACAATCATTTTAATTGTTTTTAGTGTGTTTCTAAACTAATAAAAACCGCTATTTATCAAATATATTGAAGGGTCGCATGTTACTTGACTACCTACCATAAAAAGGGATGGCGATCAGTCCTTTAGTATAATAGAATGCCGAGTACCGACAACTCAATAATTCAAGTTGATTTATTTAAAAATACTACAAATCACTAAAATTACACGAAACGTCTTTAATTTTACCTTGCGAAACTCTGGGGTTCCATTGGGGAATACCATTTAGGGAACACTCTAGTGTAGAACATCACACTGCCTTTAACCTTAGCGATAGGTATGGGGGCACGCTTTAGGATGTGGGAGCCATGAAGCTAGTATATGAATGCAAATGCCGCTCTTATGTGTGTTTCTGGGCTTCTGGGACACTTTCAGCAAAAAGCCAATATCCAATCTGCTATTTCTGGTTGTCACGACTGACACAGTTGGTACACTATCACCCCTATTTTTACTCTGAACAACGTTTGCTCTCAGATTTACTTACTTTTAAAAGTGTCATTAACACAAAACGCGCGTGTCTGCACAATAGCGACGATTCAATTTATTTTATTATGCATCTTAGATTTTTTCTTTGCATAATATAATTTCAAATAAAACGTGTCAATTGCATCATTTGAATAAATAATTCACCCCTTTTTGCTATGAAAAGAAAAAAATCCCCGCACCCATAATTTTCAACCCTTAAATTCCCAATGCACAAAATTGTGCTAAATATATCTAGGTATTACCTAAATGCTTTTAATAGGATTAAGTATGTAGCTATGTAAGTATATTATTATGTCTTGATAGGTAGGTAGGTACGTCAATAAATGATTAGTCACAACATGTAAAAGATATCGCCAAACGTCTAAAATGCAAGCACTGTAGGTAATCGTCATACCTATACGTAGGTAGGTATCTACAGATCTACAGTACCTACACATGCCTATCTGAGATACAAATAACTGCCTAGTAAGTAGGTATTGAAAGTTGGAATGAAGATTTGGTTAATAAGATACATGTGAATATGAAGTACCTACTCATCAGCAACATCTTCTTGGCTACGCTTCTAGGCGCTGTTGTCTACTAAATGGGAGGAGCTTGTTAGTTTATAATGGAAGTGGGTTAAATATGGGCGGTATAGCCCTGGGGAGGACTTTTTTTAGCAATGGGTAGGTATAAGTATGCCAAGTGTATCTGTTGTTCTTATCTACTTATGAAGCACATAGCTCTAGGCATATTTTTTGTGTTTTTAAACAGGGCTCGACATGGACAGGAGCGCACCGGATCGCCGTTTTGATTCGTGAAATCGGTAGAATTATCGCTGCGTCTCATGGAAAATATAATTTTACCGTTTGAACTAGATAGGCCATATTATAACAAAAAATCTAACATTGCTTTTAAATGCACATAAAATTTGATAACTACTCTTCTGCAACATCTTCTTGGCTACGCTTCTAGGCGCTGTTGTCGACTAAATGGGAGGAGCTTGATAGTTTATAATGGGAAAATGGGAGGAGCATGTTAGTTCACAATTTTAACACGTAGCCAAGAAGATGTTGCTGATGAGTAGTTATGTTAATATACCTACTCGGTAGGTGGATACTGTAGGTGCTGTCGTAAAATTGCATTTTACCTATTACCTAGGTAGGTACCTACCTACTGATATCTCAATAATTAATAATACCTAGGTAATTGTTGAGTTAGGTTGAATGTACCTAGGTGTTTTTTTTATTTTGATTAAGAATCGTGTATTTATTTAGGTATTCATTATTTTTCTTATTGTGAGCTTCTTTAGCAACAATGCGCGGCGTCGTTCTCTGCTACGCTTACCGTCGATCTTTCCCTGGATGTCAAGTTGTAGAATGCTGCACTTTTGTCCTTTCATGATGTGGCCGACGTACCTACCTACTATAGTTTTCCGGTGTTGACACTACGCAAAACTTCTCGGTCCTTTCAAATTCGATTGAGAACTTCAACATTTAATTAGTCACTCGGTCAGTCCAAGGAATTTTGAGGATGAGTCTATACAGCCACATCTCAAAAACCTCAACTCTCCGCGATATCTCCTGGCTTAGCGTCCATAGTATAGAAAACGGTTGAGAGAACATAACAATAAACCATCCTAACATAATTATTATATTCTACATAGGTATAGGTATTTAAAAAATACGTCACAGCAGTCAGAAAAACACAAGTTTTGCTGCTGAAGGGGTTAATCATATTTGAAAGATTTGAAATTGAATTATTTCATCCACTGCACTATTATAAAAAAAAACCTTTTCATTCTTAAACTTAAACCAAAGAGGTTTTCTTCATAATAACAAAAGCTGTCACGCTCTCTATAAAATATTTATACCCACGAATTCCTCTTATTTGTTATCTATTCAAATCTTTCTTTAGAAAAAAATACGCGTATCAAGCTACCGACATCATATTTTTTCATCATATAACAAACATTATGTTCTTACTTAGGTATCTAAGTAAAATATTAACATTTCCACAAATTTATTAATATTTGAACACCTAGTTAGTATCTTCTAACTCAGGGGCGGGCAAACTTTTTGGATGGAGGGCCAAATTCAAGAATTCAAAATGAGCGGCGTGCCGCAAGTAAAATACCATTTTTAGATATACACTATTTATTATCACGAAAAATAAACATTACAAAAAAATTAATGAGAAGAATGAAAGAGTTGTACATTTTTTCAAATTCAGGTGTTAATTTTGTGGTTGATATTTTCAAAACTGCTTGTAAATGGGCATCGGAGATATTTGATCGTAAAGAATTTTTATTGAGGATCATGATCGAAAATGTTTGTTCACATATATAGGTTGATCCAAAAACAACGAACATTTTTCTTGCATAATCTTTAAGTTGTTCGAATTTGTCTGAATTAAGGGCATTGTAAAATTTGGATATATCTTCACGACGATGCAATTCTCTTAAATCAGTGTCACACTGCAGACCAATAATCTCAAGTTGTAGCTCTGTCAGTACACTATCAATATCTATTGAAAATGGATCGCGTACTGTTGCTAAACTTGTCTCAATTTTTCGGAAGTCACCAAATCTTTGTAAAAAATCGTCATTCAGAGCTTTAATAATTTTACCATATTCTTCAAATTTATATTCTGGTATATTCAGCAACTTCATAGTTGGAAAGTGGTCCACGTTCTTATTCGATATTTGTTGAAGGAACAACTTGAGTTTTAATCAATGACATTATTAATGGACGACGCACTCAATACAGTAGCTAGCAAGTAAATTCGCATGTATAGGTAGACGTCACGCAATTTCCATTATGCGATATCACGCATCGGGAATTTATAGCAATATCACCTTTATTGTAATGGCGTTAGAACAGATTATGCCATTCGGCAGACCCGACAATAAAGTGAGTGTCATTTTCTTTTCCAGATGATTCGTCCATATTAATGTCATTGGTTTTAATTGAAATCCACTCAAACTGTTCACCATATCGTGGGCATATATTTTTTTTCCTTGCAACGCAGAGTTAAAAGTATTTAAATGTGTCACGATGTTCAACATAGAAAATAGTGGTTACATAGTGTGAGACGAGACGCAAGGAAGACGTACTGAGATAATACATTAACGAAACAACAAATTCTTCAAATTTTAATCTATTGTCAATATTTTTTAAAAAATATATAAAAAAGTTATTCGTAATCAGAAGTACAATTAATGATGGCGGGCCGCAAAAAAATACCCGGCGGGCCACATGCGGCCCGCGGGCCGCAGTTTGCCCTCCCCTGTTCTAACTTAATATTTCTCTACTTTTAGGTACCTAGGTACTTCGGTACCTCCCTACAATAGTTACAATAATTATTTTCAATCGATGGTTGATTATTCCATACATAGGGCCTCAAGTTTAAAGGGCCTTAGAGTCTACCGAAATTATAGTGAAAAGTAATGCCTTAAAACAAAAATATAAAAAGAAGAAACAATGAATAGTCTGAAAAGTGCCATAATCCACCACTCACTCTAATGTCAATCTCAAATGTACGTAAAAGTGTGTAGGATGAATTTTGTACCTAATGTTTTCAAAGCTAACTTTATGTTGTCACTAAGTCGACCATAAACATACCTACTTAATAGGTAATTATACCTATTTTAGAATACATCGGGGTGCATATTTAAATTGTAGGCTCTGTATAGAATCAAAGTTTACAACTATGAATATAAGGAGTTACCATTAATGAGTAATGACCAGTTGTGGATTAGGTAGTAGGTATCTAGGTAGGTACTTATACAAATGGAAATTAAATTCTTAGATTGGTAAATAGGTAGGTAACTACCTAGGTATGTAGATACTTACCAATATTCTCGACAGGAAATCAAATTAGATAAAATAAAGAAGAATCAAACTTGAACTAATAAGGTACCTACCTACACCCACCTCGTTAGAAAATATTTGCTAGGAAGCTTTCTAGCTGTTGTCCTAGTACAGTGGTCGGCAAACTCATTAGTCAACAGAGCCAAATATCAACAGTAGAACGATTGAGATTTCTTTTGAGAGCCAAATTTATTAAACTTAAATTATATAATATGTAGTTACCTACACTGTCTAATAACTTAATAAAACTTGATATTATACGTAATAATGGTTTTATTTATTAATAAAAATTAAATTGTCAGTTATGGCATTCATAAAATTAAATCATGACAATGACAAATACTCAATGTGAATATTGGCATTGCATCTCAAATTTGCATTTTAATTTTAAGCACGTTTCCAGGTTCTCATCAATAAAACGATTTCTCAATTTATATTGATTTCCTCTCTTAGAAATCTCTTAACTAACCACAAAACTTGCAATATTAACATTGTTGGAAGATTGCTTAACCGTTGGACTATCACGCCGTGGGTCCCAGGTTCGAATCCTGGGTCTGGCAAGTACACATATTGTTTTTCAATTTGTGTGTGAGTCAGGGTATGGACCTAATAGGTTGAGCAAGTGGCTGACATCCATTTCTCGTAAAAAAAACAAAAATCTGTTAATACAAACCTCTACTCTGTGGAGGCCCATATGATCCTATTAGGATCGGACATGGTCGGAAATTAAATACAGAAATTGATTTTTCTTGACTCTTCTAAAGTTCTTCAACCGCTTTCCTCCTTGCATCACAGACATGATATTTACTGCTAAATGACGTGACAGGGTGTATTTAGTTGTAAAGTGTCTCTCCAAATTTGACTTATTGTTATGCGCCAATTTTTCCCGACAAATAATACAGGTCGATAGCCCATGTAAGTTTTGAATAAACGCGAAAGTATCGGTCCTTCAAGTTTAAATTCATGGTTTTCGTCTCCCATTTTTCTTTTGCTTTTTCTTTGTAGCCATGTCAAGGGGCCAAAGAGCCACGTGTGGCTCGTGAGCCGCGGTTTGCCGACCTATGTCCTAGTAACTTGATAAGTATGTACGTATCTACTTAGATACTGAGTCGAATTCAGAAAAAAACAGAGGTAAGAACAGCATTCCCTCAAACACCGACCTAATTAATACAAATCATTCACCCCCCCCCCGTCTCTTTAAAAAAAGTCAGTGGGTACCTACGTGTTGCGTATTATGACCGAATAATGTATGTAATTGGTATATATCTAAAAAAATATTTTGATATATTGATGGAGATTTCAAGTAAAGCTAATTAAGGATTAATACGTCACGTTTGAGAAGCCAGCCTATCCGGCAAACCATGCAGCATCAAATATTATTTATGTAGATAGGTACATACCTACCGTTCTAAAATTGTGATGCTTGCAGTTTTCTTCTTTGTTTATGAATCAAAAACATTGCATCAATAAAGTATTTCAACTGTGCGTTGCAAGTAATATTGGTAGGTAGGTACCAACCTGGGTACTTATTTATGTAGTTATCTATTATACTAGTATGTAGGTACCGCATGGTCCCCACATCCTTAAGCGGGCTCCAAGGCTAGGATCTTTGTCGGCCCCCCTACCTACCTCCAAGGTAGTGTGCCAAGCTAAAGGCAGTGTGATGCTCTACAGTAGCATTTTCCAAATGATGTTCACGGTGAAATTAAGGGTATTTAGTGTACTTTTAATATTTACATCCACTTGAATTAAGGAGTTATCAAGTATGTGATGACATAATTAAAAAATAAATCGCATAACCACGCAAAAGAAAATAGCGCCGCAGGCACCTTTTTTTACTATTAGTTACCTATTTTAAATGTGTGATGTGTGTTTATCTCACTAATTTGGTTGACTCGCCACGCCGGGCCCTAAGGCTAGAGCCCTGTCAGCCCCCCCTTGAGGGGCATGAGGTGCCTATTAGTTAGCTGCCTAGATACCTGCCTGCTCACATCATCGGTGAATTATTGTCGATAATACTTACATAATAGGTATACCTATAGGTACATATTGTAGGTAATAATATGTAAATTCACCCCTGCTGCTAATGATATATGCATTGTGAAGCCGTATGAATGATACAAAGCCTGTCTTAGGGTTTGCTGAAATGAAGGGCAATCTACCCTTCAGTAAGCGAACACCTCGATGTTTATTTTATAATAAAATCCAGACATCAGTAGACTCGTCGGTAAGTCACTCAAATTCAAATGCAAATAGACAGGTAGGTACCTACCTGCAAATGTGGGTATGTATTGTTTTGTTCGCGTGTTTCCATAAAATATCGTATTATTAGTAGGCACGCATCTAATTTATTCACTGTAGGTATTAACTTAAGTAGATACGTGGTAGAAACCAATATGTTGACGATTTTGCATGTGTTCCCTGATTATGGCAATCTTTTCGCACTTATCTATTAAATCTATATGGGATTATAAGCAATTTTATTTTCGAACCCCCTACAGGCTCACAAGTAGGTTTTATTATCAGTGTTAAGTTCCTACTTTTCTATCTACGTGAAATTATTACACCTATCTGCTGAATATCTTGAAAAAACTACCTAATTTTACGCATCTGAATTTTGCCTACCTGAGAGTTAGTATTGTCAGTAGAGGTGAATAAACCCTTAGCTTAGAGAGTTGATTGTATCGTATTTGTATTATACCATTATTGATAATCATATCCTTATTAGTAGGTAGTTATCAATTTTTTTGCCTCCAAATATTTAATGATGTTATGTTAACTATATTTGCATTTATGTATAGGTACACCCAGCTAAAAATATACGTAGGTACCTAACCTATCCACTAGCTAGTAGCTACGGGTTTTTAATAATTTTGCTTTGCGTTTTTGCTTCTAGGGTGAAATAACTTATACAGTAGGTATGCAGTGCCTATGCACTAACCAAATTTAACCCCCAAAAAGAAAACTTCGCTATAGCTAATAAACGAAGCTTCAATTTTTTATTTGTTATTTTTTTCTGCTCAAAAATAATGCATCGTTCATGCCAGTGGCATACATACCTGATTTAAAAAAATTACAACATATATCCTGACTCCTACACAAGTAGTAGGTACCTAATTGGATGTAGGTACCTATATATCTGCATTAGGTTACTTACCAGACGTTTAGAAAAACAAACTGTCACCAATTCGTTTGATGCCTACCTATAGATCGGTAAGTAGGTAGGTACCTACCTATAAATAAAGGGTGGCTCCAGTTTGGATTATGTAGGTTTATTAATAATTATTATAAGTATTAATATCTTTGTAGATACGCTACTAAACAAATAATATGTATTATATTCACAATATCAATGAGTTATCAGACAATTTACCTTATATTATATCAACCCAAAAATAATAAATCAGTTAAAATTAAAAGGCTACTGACAGCATATTAATACACATACATAAGTACCTACGTATACCTACATACATAATATTATGTATTTAACAAATAGGTAGGTAGGTACCTACATTTTATACATTAGGTAATTAGGTGGACTGGTACGCCACTGTCTATCCAGTTTGCCAAGAATACCGATTTAAGGCGAATTCTTTGCCTCAATTTACGATCAAATGTGACTTCAACGCCATCTAAAGGCATCTACCATGAATTTCTAAAAATGTGTTACTAAAAACTTTCGTCGATCGCAACCAGATGGCAATAAAATATAAAATAAAATATTGTGTGTCGCCACATATTAAAAATCATAAGCGTGATAAAAATGCATTTAAATTTATTATATATTTACTTACCTATGTAAAAATATTTACAATTAATATTTTCCCCATAAAATATTTACAATTCTAACATATCTATTTGATTTGATTTAAAGTGTTTATGATTTTTACATTTTGTTTACCATAGTTTTTTTTACAGTGGCAATACAAGGGTACCCTGTCCAGTCAATGAACCAGATTTTTTTACGTTGTCAATACGAATTAATATAAATATTTTTCTACAGTAAAATTCATTTATAGTAGTAAATGAACATTTAAGTACAAATGTTTATAAGATTGAGTTTAATCTTGTACAATTGACAATTACATCGAATTTCTACTAGAGGTGGAATAAAAGAATGATATGAAATGAATAGCAAAACAAATGCCATTCGAATTATTATTAAACAAAATAAGGAATATACAGTTGTACTTGGTTATTACTAGGAAGGTTGGACCGGCTGAATGTGCTCGTTATAAGCGGTACTCGTTATATCAGAGAATAGGTATTTTTATTGTCGGCGAAAACAACAATTAGACACTTAACTAGTGTCATAAACGTAATCTGTCCCCGGCGGCATCCTGTCCGATCGGATTTTATTGCTTAGGGTCGAAATGTCTTTAAACGATCAACACATTACCAGTATTTTAGCTCGGTATATCCGATAAGTATCTCGTTATAACAGTGAATAAAAATGTACGGAGAAAATCATATACCAAATGTCAACGACTGTTTCCTCATTACATCCGAGATCTCGCTATGTCCGAGATTGTAATAACCGAGTTCGACTGTAGTTATAATTATGACAATGTCGATATTATATAGACATCCCAATTCATTTCGTTTCAACCATGTCCGATCCTAATGGGTTCATATGGGCCTCCACAGAGTGGACGATTTGTATTAACTAACTAACTATATCTGAGATAATAATAAAGTAAGACACGCAACGAATTGAATAAAAAAGAAGTTGGAGGTAAGAAAAAACGTAAATAAACATGCGAACAAATCTTGATAAGCAAACCCAAGGACAAAATAAGTGACAAATTAAAAAAAAAATTGTAAAACGTAAGAAAAAAATTTAGAATTTGAAGTAAGTGCACCACTGATTACATAATATTCTAAGAAAAAGACAGAACGTTATTTCTTTGAAAAAATCTAATGTCGATTTTAAAGAACAGTGCAAGATAAAATAAAAGATAGTTTTATTTATTTTACCTATAAATGTGTAAGTGAAATGGATTTGGAGATATAAAAAGAAACCTTATTGGCCCAGTGGTTTCTAGGTGTGGACTTTTGTAATTCCCTGAAGATCTCGAATAAATAATTAAAAATTATCAACACCTATACCATATTCCTAGGTATCTACTATGATTGAAAAGTAGATCTTAATTTTTTGTATTTATGATTGCTTCATAAAAAAACAATATTTACGACTTTATGATGTAGCAGATAAATGAGCAACTAAATAGTGATCCAAATATTATGAAAAGTTCAACTATCAAAGCATCACGGCATAAAATTAGTAATACCACGGTTATACACAATTTATTGTACCTACCTATTGTTATAATTTTCTTAGTTCATTTAATCGTTTTTAATTTAATTTATTTTCAAATTCACCTCTTATGTGTTCATTCACTGAATTGTTTACCCTATATTTTATGGAGACTAATAATAACTTCTATTTTCTACATACTAAATTATCAACCTCCACTTTTTGACAGGACGGCATACAGTTATATAGGCACGTAGATAATAATTTTAAGGCCAACAAATAATCCAGTATATCGGCTATTTTCAAAATGTGTTTGCCGCTGTATCCAGGATAAACATATAGAACAAAAGTTAGTGAAGTGGAAGTTTGTCGAGGCTGTTTTGATCGGGTTAATTTGTCTTTGAATAATATTGTGACTAGAAATTTTAACAATTCTTATTATTTTTAACATTGTATATTGTTCATAATTTTCGCGACTACCACGTGAATAGACGATTTTTTTTTTACTTATAACATTTTAAACACTTAACATAAATATGGATAAATTGTACAGTTACTAGACAAAGATTAAATTTGATGTGTGTCAGAAGTATCTTAGGCATTTTCGCTCGTATGCTTTCTTTATATCATTATGAAACTATATTTATTTTAAAATCGCTTTATAAAAGGTAGGTACGTCAAAACAGTAATAAATATCTGAAATAATTACACAACACTATTTCAGAAAGTGGAGGTTGATATATGTAGTCCATTGACATATGCTCCAATATCGCAAACAAAAATTATTGACAGCAGAATTAACACAGTTTTTGTCTTCGTACCTGGCGAACCTTTATTTTCAATGTATGTGTGTGTGTATGTATTTTTTAATCTATGCAAGTACTGTTTCAAAAATAGTTCGATTTATTTCCGCGTTAGCAGCATATGTCGATAAAGTCTTGTCAAATATTCATTTTATTTACAATCGATTCGTTAATATACAAAAATACAAGATTAAATTTAAATAACTAGCCTAAAAATTATTAAATAATATTTTTAATAGAAACGCTAATCGTTTTTTGCGATAAATTAAGTCTGAACCGAGATGTTTCGATTTTAATTGCATGCTTTCTAACCTCTAAATCGATGTTTTTTAAATTTGAAAAAAAAGATATAAGGATATAATAAATTCCAATTAACGTTTAGCGTTTCCCTAGGTAATAGATTTACGTACATTTTTATCGTAATTTTGATAATAAATCTTATGTCATTCATTCTTACCACCCGATAGAAATGTACCGAATTTGACACGTATTTTTGGTATATAGAACTCCACGATACATCTTAATTTTTTATTTTATTTTTCTCATTACTTTTGAATATATATTTACCGATTAATAAACTTTTCTAGCTATTTTTCGATAACAACTTTACCTAGAGACATCACCTTAAGAAGCTGTGGGTCGAAATCGTGAAAGGGTTGGATCGGAACAGGTGCTCTGCTCATTTTATCTCACAAATGTATTTAATATAATTAATATATTATATAAAATTAAAATAATAATATAAAATGATATTAACGCGTTTTTCCTAATAAATATACGTTTCTGACTGTCAATAGGTATTCAATAATGTATTAGGTATATTATGTAGTGTATTTTTTTTTTTAAATAAAAGTGAGGTCTGAAATTGCAAATAGGTACTTGAGTACGTTTTGGGATTAGGATTTATTTGACGTGGGTGTGGGTGCAGGGGTGTGTATTACTAATCTGTTATGTGACATTGTCTTTATGTAAAACAGTTATTTATATCCGATACAGTGTAGATAGGTACAGTATAGAAGTATCTTAAAACACATCGGCTGCCACGTACGCTTTCATTCATCAAGAGCTGAAGCAAAGTTCACTGTAGTGGAAATTATATATACGATTAGGTACATAATATACGAGTATAATTATTGAAACGGTAGTTTTTTTAACTCTTCGCATATAAACATACTCAATTAGGTATCTACTAAGCGAGCGCGAGATTCCATTTTTTGGGCACAAAATAAGAGATAGTTGGAGAGGCGTCGAGCTGGAAATCTTCAAGTGGCATATCAGTTATTGGACGTCGGCGATGAGTTCGGATATTTTGTCCCTATGCTGTAGTACTGACCACAAACCAGTATCTGACATTCGTTAGTCAGGACGTTATTCTTCTACCAGGGCAAGAGATCAAAAGTCATCGATGCAATATTGTTGTTATCACATAAGCCTTGTCTAATTTCTTGTGTACTAGAAGAAATCGCATCTGCGCATGTCCAAGATTAAATTGTTCCACTATAGATTGTGTTTGTATAACAGTTGTAAATAAAATTCCTTATATTATATTTTATTAATAATATAGGTCTTCATCTACACATTGGTAGATAATGTAGGTACCCACCTGTCGTAGCCATAAGATTCGTAGGATACTGTAATGTTTCATAATAGCTTTTACACAAATCTAATTTATTATTGGTAAGTACCTAAGTCAACGTCGTTCCTATCATCGGTCCGGATCAATGCTTTGCTGGACGAAAGCCTCTCCAAACCATTGATATGATACATGGCCCCACAAGGGGGGGGGCTGACAGGGCTGTAGCCTGGGGCCCGGGGTCAGGAGGGGCCTGGCGTGGCGAGTCGACCAGATACGTGAGATTATCACATATCAGAAATTTGCTTTAATAGCAAAAAAAGTCGCCTGCGGCACTAGTTTCCTTCGATAATGTTATTATTTAAAATTATATGGTTGTACGATACAATTTTTATTTGTGTATCGATTCTCGACAACTCCATAATTCAATTGGATAGGTAGGTACATGTATTCAAATATACAAAAAAAAAAACATTAAATATAAACATTAATTTTACCGCGTACATCATATTATGGCCATCATCATTTTGGCTGTACTATGGACTGTAGAGCGTCACACTGCCTTTATCCTTAGCGATAGGTAGGGGGGCCGCCAAATATCCTAACCTGGGGACCCGCTTCAAGATGTGGGGCCCATGATGTAATATATCAATGCTCCAAACTGATAAAAAAATTCTGCCTTGTGCGTTGAGCTGTCACGTAAATCCACGGAACTAAACTATTCCGTCGATCCATCGCGCAGCGGCCTTTACCTGCCTTGGATGACCAGATCCGTCCAGTGATAGTTCATTTAATGCATTCAAAAAATATTTTTACATCGTATAAGTAGGTAGGTAGGTACCTACCCATGTTAGTTTACTTCCACGATTATCCTGCTTTTTGCCCATACGCGTTATACATATTATGTAGTTAGATAAACTAATTAACTATTTAATTAATTTTGTTTATCACAATATTAATTATTTAGTTATTATGCTAGGACCTAGATAATTATTTTCCTGCTGATTAGAAAAGTACCTTCTCATTTTAATTAATTTTAACTTGGTTTCCAGAATCCAAAATAAAGTAGGTAGGTGAATGTCAGGTAGATTGGTATTAGGTATGTATGATAGTTACATCACGATTTCATCTATTTCTAATAAGTCTACCCATATATTGTAGGTGGGTCTTACAGTTTCGTTGTACTTTTCTTAATTTATTTTCTTGAAAAATAATTTTCAGAATGATTTTTAACCCTCCCACTTTCCTGGATCCAACCCTTCCGCCGTCTACGATTTTTTTTCGTTACTATTTTTACATCGACTGTTGGTAGCTGTCGGTGCAAACCGAATTTCGTGTCGCTACCCTTTTGTTGCGCGCACAAAAAATGGACGCGAAGCCGTGGAATTCGTTTTTTCGCTGCGCACACTGACTGGCACATTAATCCAGTAAGCCATCATCCCCGGTCCGCGTGCCACAAACTTATTAAGACAGTGTTCTCAAAAACACACTTTAAAATAAAACTGTAACCTTAATGAGAGAAAAAAATATTTAGGAATATCACCATATTAAAGAATCATGCTTTTTTCTTTCTCGTCATTATTACTCATTATCGTACATCCTGACCATTTTGAAGTACCTACTGCCGAAATCTGAATCAAAAATTTCCATCTTTCACTATAATTTGCAGGCTTTGTAGGGGTGCTATTCGGTTTTTAATGAATTCCATCATGTCACTTCACCTCATGGTCGTTCGCCCACTGTCAAGGTGTAATTATATCAGTCAGGGAACTCAGAAATAATGGGAACTGAAATACATAACGGGTAAGGCGATAGCAGGGAGCCGACTCGAGTAAGGAAGAATCCGGGTTAAACTTACACACGTGTTAAGAATACGTTTTACGTCGAATACTGAAAACTGCTCTCGGTTTATGCATTTACGCTCATTTAATGTTGGTGTATTACACACACCATTGCACGTGCATAATGCGTGCTTCATTTTCGTAGGACACTCACACATTAAAAACCCTGCATCAAGATGCGGCGTATTGAATATAGCCTATCGGTATTCTATTTATTATCCTGTTCTGTGATATCAGTAGACTCGTAAACCATAGCCGCTGTAGACCCAACCAGACTCAACGGTCTACGCCAATCGTTGTGAGCAATCGTCGAGCGATTACACGGAACGATTCAGTTACCAACTCGATCGTGCTGATGCTTGATTTGATTGGTTCATAATACACCTACACCTTCCATCTTTTCAAAGTGGAATTATAGTAGGTACAGAGCCTCCAAAATTATAGAATTTGGGGAAAAAATATAGTACGTGCTGTCATCTGTTGAAAATAATTAAGTTTTTTGTGTCTCAGAAGAAAAATAACAGAGAATTTGAGAAACTCCGAGATCTATTTTTCTTTAGATACCTCTTCCGACCAAAAATGCTTACCGAAGAACTCAAGAAATTTCATTTTAAACCAAAGTCAAGGGATTTTTTTACGTTTTTCGAGCAATTTTTTTCCCAAGTTCTCCAATTCTTCTTATATTGCGAAATTATAGTACTTACTTTGCACCAATTTATCGAACGGAAACATCGAAATTTTTGTACTTTTTACATATATTTTCAGATATTCAAAATTACAGTATTTTGGGCGTATTATAGGTACCTGTTTTATATCGTAGATACATAGTACGCCCACAAAAATTATAGTACAAATACTATAATAATTATAGTACGGTTGGCAACACTAACCTACACTCAGTTGATAGTGTTTACACTTTACAATATACGTAAATGAAATAATATTTATTGGTCAGATTGGTGGCAACACTAAACAGTACCTAGGTATTATATTATCATTTATCTTTTATTGTGTTAACTGTCAATTCATGGTAGAAATGCATTGTATCTATTATGTATTTAATTTAATAAAACGCAAAAAAATTTAGTACCTACTTATTCCACTTTTAATAAATAAATCAAGTAGGTATTTAAGTATTAGGCAGGTATATCACATGGCGTTACTTTAAATTTGAAAACTATTAGGAGATTAGGTAGGTAGGTATATTTAGACAAGTAACAAGTTATTGATTGTAGGTATTTAGGTATAAGTTGTTTCGTTATATCATTATGTCAAATGTTATGCAATACCTAGGTACCTATGTCAAAATCAAAACAGGACACGCCACGTGCAGCCCTACTCGGAAGCGCATGGTTAATTCAGATATTTTCGATAATCGTACTTATCTTTTGTGACGGCGTACCTTCAATGCATTGGTGGAACTTCGCTAACCTTACCTAACCTAAAAAGTATCTAAAATTCATTTCACTGCCAAATCCAAGCATCCGACAGTACTTATGCGTTATTTCATGATTTTATTAAATTTGTAAAAGGTTTTGAACGTCTAATAGAAAATGCGTCCACAAAAAAACTCATACACGTGTGTAGGTATGTGAATCTCTTCCCTACATAAAAACGTAAAATTCTCGTGAATATGCATTATTTCGTATGTATGTGTGTGTATTTTATAGGCTTTGTCTACTTTTTGATAGTTTTTTTTGCTAGTGTGTCAAAACCAAAACTCAAAACTCTGACCTAGGTAATATGGTCGAATGAGGCCTGTGTATTTTTGTTTTACATATATAGGTGAATATGCATGGAAGGATATATGTACTAGGTAGGTACCGAATGGTACCGATATAAAGATAACGATTTCTTATAAATTTCAGAGATTTAGTTTCTTCTTAATTAATTAATCATCTAAGTACATTAGCTACTTTCCCATTTCATATACATACCTCACATACCTACATCTAGCAGATTTCATCATTATATCTATAAGATAGCTTTTATCAATACCTGTGTGTAATACCTACTTCTAATAACACAATACAAAAGCTGCAATTTAATACATAGGTATTAGGTAGGTAGGTACCTTCCTACTGACAATTTATATTCTAATGTATTTTAAGCAATCGATATATACATCGGTAGGTATCAGTGGTGTGCGGTCCATAGATGATGTACCTACCTGGATGCGTAGCATCGAGGTAGGTACACATTTGGTAAATTATTATGTAGGTTCATTGTGCAATTTCATGGTAAATTTAAAGCTATAATTTTTCTAAATTTTATTAAAATGTGGCTCAAACTTTCACTATTGATTGTTGTTTTTCACGCTCTATGATCTATCTATGTTATAAATACATATAGCTATTTAAAATATTGCAAAGCCACCACGCGATCGTCCGCAAACATATAAAATATGCGTTTGTTCAATGAATTCGTCTTATGATTCGGTACATATTATTATACTTACTTACTGTTGTATGGTTATATATATTATTAAAATGTAGTGAAACAATGTTTTCATATAATTTTACCATGAAAACGACGATGAGTAGGTACACGTATGAAAGAAGTAAGTAGGTAGGTACCTATGTAAATTCAGATAGGTATATATCTATCTACCTATAATTTGTATAGGTATGCTATTGTAATATTACAGTGTTTGTATAATACCTACCTACTCTATACTATATCGCTTTCCTATTCAATTCATAGCACGCATGCGAGAACAATGTAGAGAGGTACCTCCTATGCATACTGTCAATCGCTTCCTTAAAAAAGCGTATTTATTATATCTACCCCACAACTTTGCAACATCCGTAACCCCTTAAAACGGTAATTAATTCGATCCGGTAATTGCCATCAGCCGGTAAATTTGGCCATCTATCCGGACGAGGCGAAACGGTAAATAATAAGCCAATATTTCTTTCATAATACTATTTAACGGTATTCTTGCATGGATAGGTAGCAACAGGTGCTGTCTGCCTCTTTGACAGGCTAAAAATATGTGATGTGATAACTAGGACTCGAAGGATCGGACCACTGTTGCCTGTTCCGACACAGCGTCAATTAGCGTGCAGCGTGGGAGAGATGCAGTAAATGCGAAAAAGCCTATGATACTATTAACCTGACAGGTTAGTGTGTCTATATACTACAAGGAGTCTGTGAAATTCCAACCCTTTTACTAAGTATCCACTTCTAGTTTTTTAACCTTTCGTTTATATATTATCATTCGTGCAAATTGACGATATTACCTACATACCTACCTGCTGCAGGATTAATTCTTAAGCACTAAGCCAGGCGAATAAGCATTGATGAATAACCTCTTCATATCGGTACCTACCATAGACTATATAGGTATACATCTAGACGCCACCCGTTGCATTGCTAAATGAAGCCGCGTGCCGTGCGTTTGGTTTGTGGGCGAGCGAACGCATTCGTCTACAAAATGTTCGAGACCATATACCACTTCGCTAGTTCTCGCACTAGACGCTCAGAATTAAAATATAATTTTCTATTTTGTTACGTTATATAGTATTATAATAATATACAAATAAATTATCACGTACATGTATCAACTTACCTATGAAACGTAATACCATCTTCTTGCTTATCAGTACGGCTACCATATTTTAATACAACACACAGAACCATCTTTTCTACTCAATTAACTAAAAATATTTACAACTGACTATATGTTTAACACAAGAAACAGCAATTTTAGCAACACGGTTATCAACGCTTAGTTATGCAATAAGCGAAGATTTGCCGGCTTCACCGTAGCATACCATCTCCCAAATCTGTAAACCTTTTATCTTACTCTAGCGCGTGTCGCAGAGATTATAAGGGTACCGAATACTTTCTCACTCGCACTTATGCATAGTTTTTGTTCAGGCTTTGGTACCTACACATTTTTCGTCAGAACCTTATTACTGAAGATCGCAACCCAAACCATTTGACCGTCAACTAACCTTTTCTATGACTCCGACTCGACTCAAATTCTGTTTATTCTGCAGGTATGCGGTGAATACGTAAGACCTTATTACAAGTTTCATCAAGATTATTGAACCAAAAATTAATACCTTGATTGTAGAAAATATTGTGAGTAGGTATACCTATGTACTTATACTTACCTAGGTACCTGTGTAAAATATCTTGTATTGCAAATATGGAATATATAAGAAGATCTGGATACCATCCCTTAGGCTTAGATACTAAGGTACGGCTTAGTTAGAGTACATATAGTTTAGTTCGACTGACTAGATACCAATGACGTAGTTATCTCATCGGAGAGTGAGAGTATGCATAATATCGGGGCTGAGTCAAACAATGGGTCCAAAATCTTGGTCCAATGTTAATGAATTTTCTATTTTAAATTAAGTAGGTAGGTCATGGCCCCCACATCCTGAAGCGGGCCCCCAGGCTAGGATCTTTGGCGGGCCCCCTTACCTGTCTCTAATTAGTAATTATAAAGGCAGTGTGATGCTCTACAGTAGCGTTTTCCAAATGGTGTACGTGGTAAAATTAATGTGTATAATATTTTAATACATCCATTTGAATTATGGAGGTGTCGAAAATACAATTTTAGATTGTATCATACAACTACATGATTTTAAACAATAGCATTATTGAAGGAAAATAGCGCCACAGGTTTTTACTATTAAAGCAAATTTGTGATTTATATCACTTAACTGGTCGACTCACCACGCCGGGCCCCCAGGCTAGAGTCCTGTCAGCCCCACCCCCTTGTGGGGGCCATGAGGTAGGTATTACCGTTCACGAAAAAATACAGATTAACAATAAATCGTTCAAAAATCTTGAAAAACTCTTGGTAGGTATTGATTTTCGACAGCAAGATAATATAACCCATTGTAGGTATCGAAATGAAAGTTTTTTGAAGGAAAGCTTACTCTCGATACCTATTGAGTTTGGATGAAAAACAGGATTAGATCGGAGCGGAAAATAAAATTTGGTCCAAATAAGCTCTCGACCTCTCGATCTCTCAGCTTTGCTTTTAAACACTGATGGAGGCCCTTGCATACCTTTTGCATCCTATAGGCCAAAAATAGTTGTACCTAGTTATCTACGCCACCACCAGGTAATCTTTCCAACTATTGTATCAATATAGCAAACTGTTGCAACTGCATATTATTTAAATTGATCTCAAAATCATTCCTGAGACTGACTACCCTTAGCAATTTAGGTACATCGCGAACACCCTGTTGCAGAGCCTTCTGCGGTTTTAACCCACATCCCTGACATTAGCTACCGATGGTTCTCTGATAATTTTTTCATGTGATTTTAATGACTGTTTTAGTTTTCTTGTCTTCGGGGTGGATCTGTCGATGATTTATATTTTTACATTTTAGGTTCGCGATAAAAAAAATAACTAATTATTTTACTCGATCGCTGAACTGTGGGTTGAACAAACTTGAGGAAGCTTAGGAGATAACATCATTTGTAAAATTGTAGTATGTATATGTATTTGAATGAAAACAAATACGTATGACTGACCAAATTTAGCGTGCACTATTTATGGCGATCTAACAGCCTAACTCCACCCTTCGCCATGGGCAGTTGTAGTTAATATAAAGATCCATTTTAGGTATAGGTATTTAAAAAAATCTAATTAGGTAAGTATGCAATAAATTGATAATGAAAAGCTACTTTATTTATTTACCTATTATGCAATATGCTAATATCAACCATTATCTTAAATTATAATTTAATGACCCGTGAACGGCCAACGCCCTGCCCTCCCCAACGTAGATATTATGCGTAACATGGCGTCAGCTCAGCTAAGGTAGCTACCTAGGTACCCTTTCCAAACTTTCATTAGAATAATGCGAACCGCCTGAGTTTACCTTTAAAATTCGGTGGCGAAATACAGGGAAGGTATTCCGTCGTACGCAGGAGGGTGCGTAAGGAGCTTAGGGGAAAGTTGATCGATATCAGAGACTGATATTATAGTCATATAGTGAAACATAGGGTAAGCCAAATGCGCTGACTACTAAATAACTGCAGGTGAGCGTGTAAGTTAGACCAGTGACGGTACACAATATTTTGCAAAATATTTTACTGGCGAATATCTCAGTCACCTGCGTCTTGCAGACGACATTGTTATCTTTGAAAAAGATCCAAATTATATCCAGGATAAGATATAGGAGCTTGAAAATAGAAGCAATACCTATACGGAGCTATGTAGGTAATCGGTAGGTACTCACTACACAACGTATTATTCACAATGGTTCGGAGCGCATTCGGGTATGTACATGTACCTAAATAGTATTTATTTCAACGACTTCTCATTGTGGCTAATGACCAATCTGTGCAAATAGTTAAGAGTAACATAATTTCCTATCCTGGTCAATATCAATAATCAATGAAAATGGGACGAAGAGGGCCAGACTGGCTGGAGGAAAACTGTGGATGAAGCCAAGACTTGATTTGACCTGTAACTCCAATGGAAGTAGGTACCTAGGTAGGTATATCCACCCTCCAATACCCGTTTCGTAGGGTAACGAACGTTTGGCGCTATTCAATGTTGTGCTGAAAGTGTCAGAGGAGCAACCTCTTATGATATTGATTGCCGTGCTCTAGAATGTGCGTGATTACTATTCTGATTTAATGTGGTCAAGCCTTGGTCAAAAAAGATCTTCTCCATCGACGAAAGACGTCGCAAATTTATTAATAGATTTATGAACAAGTAGGTATGTAGTTTACAACGTTTTTCTTAGCTCGTATTCTTATTTTCCGGTACAAATCTTGCAATCGATTTTTAACTAACTTCCCGACTAGCTATACATTTGAAACTTTTAGAATATATCAGAACACGATGACAATGCAGTCTTTTAATACTTTTAGCCGTCTTTAAGTATAATTGAATTCATTTTCAGTTAATTCTGTTTTGTATGAAAAGTTATTTCGACATCATTATCGGTTGCTAGGGGTCTGGGGTCCAAGCAACTAAACTATTAATATATAGGTACGTGCGTTACTATGGAAATCAATATGACATGTCAAGTACAAATTTTTTTGATCGTTGCTAGGCAAGTCAAGTTTATATGGTTCAACAGAATTTAAAAACGTTGTAAGTATATAAAAAGTTCTTTTTATCTTGTAATTATTTAATTTGGTGTTGACCCTCTAAAATAAATAGTTGTCAGGCACAGCACTGAAAGGGGTTAGTTTTTGTAAAGAACGAAACCGCATGAGTTTGGCTTGATAATGGTTAAGCCTATTGACCCTTCGCGAACGACGCCAACTCAATGTTATTCGCTTTTCTAATTAGTAGATTATCTGAAATAGATAACCGCGGGACGGAAAAGTTACTGCTTATGCCACCTAATGTTTTGCAATGCCGGCTGATAAGATATCCATTGATCTTGAAGATTTAAATTTAAAATAATGGATGAGGTATCCAAAACCACCGTCATATTATAATAAAATAACTGCCCATCTAACAAGCTTAAGCCTTGTTCATTCATTTAATTAATTGGTAGGCACGCATACAATTTTTGTTCTAAAAATAATCATCAGCAACTACGGGCTAGGTTTGAATGCATTATGTCATGGCCCCCACATCTTGAACCGGGCCCCCAGGTTAGAATCTTCGGCGGTGTGAGTCAGTGTGACGATCTACAGTTGTGTAATACAAATAGTGTAAAAGGTAAAATTTTGGGTATTTTATTGCGATTTTTTGTATTTTTTTGAATTGTGGAGTTGTGGAATCGACAAACAATAATCGAAAATTGTATTACACAAGTACATATTTTGACATGTTCGTATGCTTGAAGTTAAATAGCGCCGCAGGCGACATTTTTTACTATTAGTGCAATTTTATGATGTGTGTTTATCTCACTTGGCTGGTCGATCCGCTACGCCGGGCTCCCAGGCTAGAGCCCTGTTAGCCCCTCCCTTGTGGGGGCCATGCATTATGTCTTAAACTTAAACTAAGATAATTAGGTACTTAAACACAAAAGTCGAGTTACACATATCTTTTAATATACCTATTTGTATACTTATTAGGTATGTAGGTATTTGCATAGGTACCGCATAGGTTCTTAGGTAGTACGGTTAAAGAATTTTCTTTCATTCGTTAGCAGTATTTTTTTATTATTAACTGAAAAATGTGTTGATCGCTCCGAAAGGGTTGAAAAATTGATAAAAATGCAAGATAGATTATCTTTTTATACCTAGTTTTAATGTTTCTGAAAATGGTTTTATCGCGTAAGAAAATAAAAAATAACGCATGCAATAGACTTGAAAAATAAAAATAAATCCACGCATTTTAAAGTTTGCTTGACTCGTATGTAATGTATGACATGTAGGTAAATAGGTATACAGTTACGTCATTAGACATATCGGTAGGATCGTGTTATCAACAGGATTTGTTTAAAATGAACATGGAAATGGAAAATATAGGTAGTTACCTACATACATACATTGAAAAATTTATTTGCTTTACTTCATGGCTCCCACAAGGGGGGAAGGCTGACAGGGCTCTAGTTAGCCTGGGGGCTCTGCGTGTCGGGTCAACCAGTTAAATTAGAAAAAGGATGATAAATTTGCTCTTATAGTAAAAAAAAATCGCCTGCGGGGAGTCAATCAAAATTAACAACCACCTTCACAAAAAAACACTCAATGTCCCAACTGCGGAATTCATAAGTCAGGTACGCACGGGACTAAGAGGGCTTCACTGTGCCTCGAAAATCTTTGGTGGTTAGCCCACCGACCGGCCGTTGCGCCTAGTTGCAGCGACTGACTGAGCCAGTTCAATCACTCGTTGTATTGACTTTCGCCTGCAAAACAATTACAATGAAAATGATAATATTTTTGAAATCCGCGTCTACCAGTATCGGTACCTAGAACCTAGTAGCTACTTACCTACTTATCGATACATATGCACGTATAAACATAGATATTATCTAGGTAGGTAGCAGTGGCGAGGGGTGGAGGTAGTCTGTTAAGATTAGACATAAATAGTGCACACTAAGCTTTGTCAGTCATACTTACTTATTTTTTCATTGAACTAATAATAGGTAGATAGCAGTGGTGAAGAGAGGAGGTAGGCTGTTAAGATCCGCCATAAATATTGCACGCTAAACTTTGTCAGTCATACATAGGTACCTACTTGTTTTCATTGAAATAAGACTGCATTTTACAGATGGTGTTGGTTAGTTTTTAAAATTCAATTAAACCCTGCGAAACAAAGCCATAATACATAATAGTCAAAAAATACTCGTATATCTATAAAATATCTAAAATAATGCAATTAAAGCATACATAAATTTGGATATTTTATAGATAGAATAATAATTTTTATCTATTATAGTTTGGTTTAGGCATAGCTAGATGAATTTAAATGAACCAACAATATGTGTAATACGTATTCTTAATCTAACGAAAACAAATAAGTAAGAATGAAAAAATGTGCACAATTTTGTCATATCGCCTAAAATATACCAATACTATTATGGTTTGGTTTAGACAGGGTTTAATTGATTTTTAAGACCCAACCAATACCATCTGTAAATGGTAGACTTATTTCAATAAAAACGTATACATTAGACTGAAAAAGGTTAATGTGCACTATTTATGACAGACTACCTCCGCCCTTCGCCACTGGTAGATAGGTAGGTACAATTTGCAGATGATGCTTGTTAGTTTATAAAATTCAATTGAACCCCGCCTAACCGAAACATACTAGTTTAGGTATGTTATGGGTAATCCTATAAAAATAGTGCACACTTTTTGAGTCATAGGTACTTATTTGTTTTCGTTGAATTAAGAATAATATTAGGTATGGTATTGGTTATGTTTTTAATTCATTAAACCATGCCAAAACCAAACCCTGATCAATAAAAATATTTTATATACTTATATCTAAACGATTTTTTTACTATATTATCTACTATGGCTTGGATTAGGCAGGATTTAATTGAATTTTAAAAGTTAATAAACCTCAGAGTACCTAATGATATAAGTATAACAAACACTATCTACACATTGTAGTCGTTCAATGAACACAAATACGCATGACCGACAAAGTTTAGTGTGCACTATTTATGTCGGATCTTAACAGCCTGCTTCCACCCTTCGCCACTGGTAGGTAGTAAGCACCTATGTGCTGATGTTTATAAACTATAATACTTACCTAGATTCTACTTGTACTAGATGTAGGTACCTACTTAGGATATAGTTACCTACCTAATTAATATGTAATTTTATTTACGAATATTAAATTTAATGAAAATAATGTTTGCGTGAGTGCATGCTTACATAGCCCGCTCTAATCGAATAAGCAACGCATTTTAAATGGGTGCGGTTTTGGATTTAGGTTTATTTATCGAAAGATAGCTAGAATAGGAAGGGACTATAATATCACTATAGTGATAATAAAAAAAAATAATATAAGAAATAGGTACGAAAGTAGGTACCTACCTTATATTATGATTATTGGCTCTGCAACGCAATGTGGATCTGGGCCTCCACACGAAGAGGTTTTTTCAACAGATTTTTGTTTTACGAGAAATGGATGACAGTGACTTGCTCAACCTATTAAGTACCTACTCTGGATCCTATCACACGTTGAAAAACAACATGTGAATTTTTGCCACACCCGGGATTCGAACCTGAGACCCAAGACATTACAAGCTCGTATGCACCTACCGTCAATAAGTAGGTAAAAATCTAACTATTGTTTTTTTTATATTTATACCTAGCAATCCTAGCATTATAAAACTTAGTAGATGCATATTACCTATTAGGTAGGTATTTATACCCAATAGTAAGTTACATATCAATGTAACTCTGCCACACGTTTTCTGAATTCCAATAGATACTTATGTAATAGTTAAGGTAGGATTATGTCTTACATGGACCTACTTCCTACATATTTTCTGAATTACACATTCTTAGAAATTAAAGCAGATAAAATAACGAGCTGGTTAGATTCGCAAAGCAGTGACGTCCCGTGTGGGTAGGCAGATTGAGCGTCGCTTGGGGGCGGCAGTTACTCGAAGGGCGGCAAATCGAAGAGAATCATTTGGTTTATATAGAAATAGCTACCTAAACTGAGTACTTAATAACGAAGATATCTTTCCTTAAAAA
Source organism: Rhyacophila brunnea (assembly GCF_057557595.1). Taxonomy (NCBI): domain Eukaryota; kingdom Metazoa; phylum Arthropoda; class Insecta; order Trichoptera; family Rhyacophilidae; genus Rhyacophila; species Rhyacophila brunnea. The sequence continues at coordinate 31,807,930 of NW_028233350.1, forward strand.
AATCAGCTCAATGGTTGGGAAAAAAATGTATTAATTAACATAAATGGTTTAACAGGGCTGTATTTTTTCTCGGGTTCGCAATGTCTAGTTTACTCCCGTTGCCCTTCGACGTCGTTGGTGACCAGAAACGACACAAACACGGATGATTAAAAATATTTTATAAAAAAATGGGGCGGCATTTTGTCTAGGGACGTCACTATCGCATAGTATAATAAAAGTAATCATACAATACCATGTAGCAGTGGCGAAGGGTGTAGGTAGGCTGTTAAGATCCGCCATAAATAGTGAACACTAAACGTTATCAGTTATTCGTATTTGTTTTCATTGAACTAAGACTATAATTTACAGATGGTGTTGGTTAGTTTTAAAAATTCAAGTAAACTCATAAAAGATAATAGTCAAAAATACTCGGCTATCTATAAAATATCTAAAACTATGCCATTAAATCATACATAATTTTGGATATTTTATAGATAGAACAATATTTTTTATCTATTATAGTTTGGTTTAGGCAGGGCGTAATGAATTGTAAAAAATAACCAACAATAGGTATATGAAGGTAATATGTATTTCTTATTTAACGAAAACAAATACGTATGTATGAAAAATGTGTACATGTTTGTCGGATCGTCCAAAATATACCAAAACTAGTATGATTTGGTTTAGGCAGGATTTTATTGATTTTTAAAAAAAATTAATCAACACCATCTGCAAACTGTAGTCTTAGTTCAATGGAAACAAATACGTAATGTGTCTAACAAAGTTTAATATCCACTATTTATGTCGGATCTTAACAGCCTACCTCCACCCTTCGCCACTGCCATGTAGGTATACCTACCTAATGTTTTGTTCATACACAACATTATAGGTACCTATATGCCTACCTACCCGAGTCAAGTTCGTTGTTAAGTTTTTAGTTCGCATACCGCGAGCTCTGCTTTGTCCACCCTTGCCCCAAAACGCGCATCTACGTTTTTTATTTATTTTTTTTACAAATCGTGCGGGCATTTTCGGTGTGTGCGTAAACCAGTGGAGTCCTTAAGAATCACAATAATGAAACATTTAGTAGGTTGTGCATTTAAAAAGGAAAATATTATTCTATATAAGTAGGTAGGTACCTATGTTGGTGAACCTTTTTATGTACGCGTGCCAAATTTTCCCAAATATTATCTTTCAACTGTCTGACGTGCCGAGCAGTTTTTCGTGAGGAAAAAGAGTTTTTAAAAATTAAAAATGATGATACCTCTCAGAGAACATAACACACATATAACTTTTTCACTTTTTTCAATTACGCCAAACAATTCGGTCCACCAATTTTGAAACTGTCTGCCATAATTACTACTACTAGCTTCACCAAGTTCTTATTTGGTGCAGTCATTTTTTGTGGGTAGAAATGAAATTGTTTGTTAATGTATTAGGTAGGTAGTTCGGTTCTTACACAAATTGACACGAGAATTGCTCCGATTAGATGAAGCATTCTCTTGCTACAGTGGTCTCAAGCATCATAAATCGATCAAAATTAGTGGTTTACGGCGCGGCATCTCCCGCCGCCCGATGAAGTTAGTGTGATAATATTATATGTGACGCATAAAGTCTAAGGACCGACCTATGCAATTATATATTTACATTAAACGTAATGCTTATTCATGAAGAGTATTTGTCTGTTATTTTTTGTACAATGCGATCTGTCATTTATTATTATTACATATAGGTATTTTTTCCTTCTTCTCTTTCACGCGTGCTATGCAAAATCATCTCGCATGCCACAGGTTCGCCACCCCTGGCCTATAGCATAAGCATATTAGGTACTTAGTATAAAAAAATACCCAAATACCACTCAGTTATTATGAGTCCAATATACCTATTATTATTAGAAAGTTTTGAATAATATTAGGAGGAGAATAAAGTGTGTCTTATATGAAGAAAAAATATAAGACCTGCTCTTCAAACTACGTAAGAGAGCTCAGAAGAACAGTAGCAGTTAGTTATATGACATCACGTCGTAAGGAGGGGGTCTGATCATGTACCTAATATGATGATTTGTGATGGAGGTGTTAGGGAGGTTGTAGAAAATGTGACACATATTATAAACTAACAAAATATAAACTTTTTTTTTAATAAAATTATTCCGAGAATATTAGGTACCTACCTACGTAATTTAGACAATAGGTTAAAAATTTTGTTACATCTCGTTTCGCTTCACATATTGTATGGATTACGTTCGCGTGAATTGAAAACTATTTTTATATGAAGTTTGTTTCTCATAATTTCAAGACGTCTGCGGCGGCCCATATAAATTGTTAAGCTATTTAAGGAGCGCTTACATTTTACGTAAGTGCACATTTATTCAAAATAATTTCTAGGGATTCAATCACATATAAATATTGATTGTTGTTAAAAATAATAAATAATTTATCTCATGATTTTTATTTGTCAGTTAGTTTATTCATAGACTAAGACAATTTATTCAGCCAATTATGTAAGTTGAAATCTGATATTGTATCTAAGTCTGTGTTTTAAATACTTATAGAAGTATTTTAAAATGTCTAGTATACGGGTTAAATTATAAATTGTTATGGAACAGATTCACAACAACGGATATTTTCAATATATTTTGAGCGTACCTATCTTGCGTTTATATTTAGGAAATTACATAATTCAAATTAATTGCTTAATTTTATACCACCATCAGTGAGCTTTTGAAATTTCATCGGTTTTTGTGTACCTACCTATTCATCAGTAGTTATGTCGGATTATCTTCTTATTTCACGTAAATACATCTAACAGGTGTGTTTTCTCCACAGCCTACCTGTTTCCAAAAGTCACCCTTCGCCACTGCAAAATATAAATCTATCGTTGGAGAAGTTCTAATTTATGTTATGTGAGTTGTAGTTCTGACGATGATTTTAATGTTTTGTTATAAGTCATAAGATGACATAATTGTGGAACCGATGGAAAATCACAGGGATTTGGTACTTATGATGATACTGACAAAAATGACCTGACGTAAAACCATCATAAAACGGGATACAAAGGTTATACAGGAAAATCTGACAAATTGACCTTGGGCTGTATCCTGGAAACGCCACTGGTGAAGTCCTAGCTAGACGAAAATGCAAGAATGTACCTACCCGTTTGATTTGTATGGTAGTGTGCGTGCTCGCGGGGGCGGGGACAATAATGCATCGAGGTTGTTAGCCCGCGATCGCCCAACTAACATTCCCAAGGCCACGAATGCAATGGCCCATCTCGCGTCGCGCGGCAAATATTTAAATTTTCATAAATGGAACGTTGGGAGAACGCTCGGCAAAATGGCGGACGCGGGAATTACGCGCCAGGAAATGGTCAATTGTGTGTGTTGAAAAACATGATATATTTTGTCATTGTTTTCAACAATCGTCGGGTAACACCTATTTATTTAACCATCAGACAGTGTCACTGTGGACAAAAATCAAATGCATAACATACTTAGGTAGGTAGGTACATTACTAATATCTACTACTAACTCGTAATTCGTACCTAAGGGGCCGTCCACATATTATGATGTCACACGATTTTGGGTGTTTTTAAACACCCCCTCTCCATTGTCAAATTTTGTCACATAACCTTTTAAGTACCCCATTTCTATAAGTATTTCTATAAAAATTAGCCGTGTTGCTAACTTTATTTATTTAAGTACCTCGTAATTTTCATGTTAGGCAGTGACGTCCCGTGGGGGTAGGCAGATTGAGAGTCGCTTGGGGGCGGCAGTTACTCGAAGGGCGGCAAATCGATAAGAATCATTCGGCATACTTAGATATAGCTACCTACCTAAACTTAGTAACAACGACAATGTCTTTTCATTAAACATATCAGCTCACTGGTTAGAAACAAAAAATGTATTAATTAACATAAAAAGTTTAACAAGGCTGCAATTTTTTTATCGGGTTCGCGATGTCTAGTATACTTCCGTTGGCCTTAAACGTCCGATGTCCTTAGTGACACGTGCGGATTTGTCTGCCGTCGACACTAAAGATGCATGCCCCCCCCCTCACAGAGCGATCCATCTACCGCTCTTGGTCCACGATTTTAGTATTAGTATAGTAGTAACGTCAAAAAATCCCCACTTTTGGGAAAAAAATATGTATAAATTTAATTTTATGTGTTTTAGTGGTAGATATATATTTTGTTAGTAGGTACCTAATGTATCCATGCCAACCCAACACATTTCTTAAATGTTGGAGTCATGAAAGGATGATTAAAAATACTTTTTATAAAAATGGAGCGGCATTTTGGCGCTGCCTAGGGGCGGCATTTTGTCTAGGGACGTCACTGATGTTAGGTAGGTATCTAGGTACATAAGATTATTATTTATTGGGAGAAGACGAAAGCTTGCACTTTATTATTGAAAGCTGCGACATATATTTTTCCTAAAATGTAGCATTTTTATGCCAAATACTTTTAACTGTATTGATTAAATTCATTCAACATATTTAGGTAGGTAGGTACCTACTCTGAAAGTTTCAGAAACTCTGGTTTATGGAATTAATACGTAGGATATAGATAAGTACCTCAAATTAACACGTACAATATGACAATAATAATAATATGTAGGTAGTAGGTACCTACCTATCTACCTACCTACCAGCTACTTACCTACACCTCCTATCTAATTGTAAGCATCAATTTCTTTATAATTACTTATTTCGCTTTTGCAGTGTGCGTAAAGTCGAAAAATAATAGGTAGGTAGGTAGATATCGCTATTGTTATGTAAATTGACCCGAGTTAGGGTGCGAGGGCAAAAACGCAACCTTTGAATATTATTTGTCAATTCCAGTGATTCCCAATTTTATTTAAATATACCTACATATAGCGATAAATACATTTTTGAACAAGTAGGTTTTATTGGGAGTGGAGACATTTCCTAGGCGAGAGGTGACCAATATATACCGATGATGATATAAAATAGGTACCTACGACCAATAGTATGTAAAGACGTGGTGATGAGTAGAAGGCATAGCATGCCAATACCTGGGTAATTATCTACAGTGCCAGATTTACCCTTCAAGGGACACTGGCCTACTTGGAGACCCGATAAACGTGTCTAATTAAATATTTATATAAATGCATACCTATCTTATAGGTGTAGTGTTCTAATAATATTCAATTTGCTTTTTATAATCAAAATCTAATACCTACCTACTTATCCTGAACATTTCAGACCCAATATACTTACCTACAGGGCCGGATTTACCATAGGGCTAAAGGGGCTATAGCCCAAGGCCCCAAATTGATAGAGCCCCGGAGATCAACAAATAAATTATTGAAATAGTGGTGTTAACATAAATCCCACAACCACATGGCCAGAGCCATACGACTTAGGGGCGAATCTAATAATATAGGTACCTACCCTATATTGAGGAAGTCTCGTGTTTCAATTTAATTGTTCTGTTTACAACTAAAATATGCTTAATAAAAATTACATAATACCTACCTACCTATTACCCCACGACCCCTTCACGTGTAATTACAGCCCTATAGGTATTATGTATTTCAAAACGCTAGTGTTGTTTTTAATTCGTAGTAATCAAGAAAATACTTTTCGATTTGCTCATTCGATTATTTTTCGGACCCTTTTGGGGAGCCTTGGCCCTATCACCATGGTAACCCCATGCTTATCTAAAATAAAATTACTCTAATGTAGATTATATTATATTAAGTTGGTGCTTTGCTACATGTAGGTATCTTTTGTTTTGTTAACTATCAATTCATGGTGGAACTGCATTGTATTGTTGTTTTTATTTAATAAAACGCAATTTTTTTATAGTACTTATTCCACTTTAATTAATATATTAGGACCGGTTTCGTCCGCCTCAGTCCGGACGAAACCGGTCCTAATATATTAATTAAAGTGGAATAAGTACTATAAAAAAAAATGCGTTTTATTAAATAAAAACAACAATACATGTAGGTATACCTATGAAAGTAAGTATGTATATTATTAAAAAAAATCACACAGGAATAATTAACTCTCAATCAGGTTTACTTATAAAAAGTTTAACAGCCGCTGAAGGAAGTCAGTAGGTGGGTAAAATATTGTATTCAAGGTAAGGGATGAAAATAATGTCCTGCGCACAGGTGCTTCGGGACACCCCTTGCTGACTTTCTGCCCGTCTGAGAAACGCGCGCTTCCAAGAATTTATTAAATAAACGAGAATAATAATAATAATTTTACTCAATAGGAATAGCATCCCTCGCAGACGATACTGGAAAGCATTCATCCCTTGATTTTTTGTCCATTGCGTAATATTCATAAAAGGGCTGCATTGTATGAGCGGAGACGACAGGTCTGTCTGTCTGGAAATATTCGGTTACTACGAGGGTGGGTCAATAAGTCCTTAGAAAAGCCGACAGGTGGCGCGACTAGTACTGCAAGCGGTTTGTTTTCATGCAGCGGCACTACCGATTCAGTATGCTGCGAAGTTTCAATCAGATTGGTCGGGTTGTTGTGTGTTTCTCGTACATTTAAAAAAAAATTGCTTGTGGAAAATGGAAAAATGGAAAATGGAGAAAATTGAGTTTAGAGCTGTTATTAAACATTTTAATATAAAAGGGTTAACAGCAAAGGAAATAAAAAATGAGTTGGATTTAGTTCACGGCATATCTGCTCCTTCACTTGCAACTATTTATAACTGGTTAAATGAATTTAAACGTGGTCGTACATCAACAAAGGATGAACCACGCTCAGGACGTCCTGTAGAGGTGACTACACCAGAAATGATCAATAAAATCCACGATATGGTTTTAAGTGACCGAAGATTAAAGTTGAGTGAGATAATTGAGGTTACAGGGATCTCAAAAGGTAGCGTCATTTCTATTTTACATGACAAATTGGGCATGAAAAAAATTTCTGCAAGATGGGTGCCGCGTTTGCTCACAGTCGACAATAAACGCAATAGGGTGGTGGCCTCTAAAGCCCTGTTGTCGCTCATGCAACGCAATCCGGATGAATTTTTTCGTCGCTTTGTGACTGTAGATGAAACATGGATACACCACTATACTCCCGAGACGAAGAACAGTCAAAGCAGTGGATTGCGAAAGGCGAACCATGTCCAAAGAAGGCGAAAACCGTATAATCAGCTGGTAAGGTTATGGCTACTGTATTTTGGGATGCACGTGGAATTATTTTCGTTGACTATTTGGAAAAAGGAAAAACAATAACAGGGGATTATTATGCATCTTTATTGGACCAGCTAAAAAACAAAATTGAAGAAAAACGGCCTCATTTAAACAGGAAAAAAATCCTCTTTCATCAGGACAATGCCCGTGTTCACACATGTTTACGATCAATGGCTAAAATTGAAGAATTGAAGTTCGAATTGGTCGACCACCCACCGTATTCGCCAGATTTAGCCCCCAGTGACTTTTTCCTTTTCCCAAACTTAAAAAAATGGCTAAGTGGACAACGTTTTTTTTCAAATGAAGAAGTCATCGATCGGACAAATGCTTATTTTGAGGACCTTCCGAAAACTTATTTTTCTGACGGTTTAAAAAAAATTGAGAAACGTCTAACCAAGTGTATTGAGCTCCAAGGAGATTATGTTGAGAAATAAAAAAAAAATACATAAATAAAAACTGTTTTAATGCTTTTTTCTAAGGAATTATTGACCCACCCTCGTATAATAATATGTAGGTAGGTAGTAGATACTTAGGTATGGTAGGGAGGTACCTACCTACATACCTAAATCGATTCAAGATAAACTTGACCTTTTTGTGTTACAATACTTGGTTACGATTCCAAACTATAGTCCTAGATATACCTAGGTACGTAACTAGAGATATAGGTACATATATACGGAAATCGTACCTATGTGATTTTGTATCGTGTCTCATACGAAACTTATGATTTTTATTCATGAAAATATATTTTTACTGACAAATAAAAATCAGACCACGTGTGTAAACTACTGAATACACGGAACTTATTAGAACAGTCAGGGAAGGATTGATTGCTCGTAATTCCGTCATCACACGTGTGTATCCAGGGCCGGATTTACCATAGGGCATATAGCCCAGAGCGCCCAAATTGGTTGGTCCCCACTAGGGATTTCAATCACGGGATCCCGAGCTATTTTCGATACCTATGAATCCCAGGATTGATAAACATAATCCCGAAACTTTCGGGATTGATTTTTTATCAATTTTTATGGAAAATAAAATGAAAACGAAAACATAGCAAAAAAAATACTTTTAATAACAAATAACTACATTAGAAATAAACTGAGTTTGAATGAAGTTTCATTTATACCAATGTGTAAGTTGCCGATTCATTTTATTTTTTCACATGAATTAATAAAAATGAGAAAGATTGGAAAAAAACAATACTTCGCATCATTAAAAAGTAATTCCACCATGATCTCATACGTTTGACGGCAGTTTCATATTTGGCTGACTAATTAGATTTATGAAGCGATAAGGCCATAAGTACACCATGATTTGCTTACTATTTTAAATCTCGCTAACCCATTCATTAAGTCTTTACTATCAGAAACAGCAATCACAATTCACATTATTATTTATAATACAATATTATTTACTCCATTAAACTTATATATTTCCAAGATTGAACGTATACAATATTAACAATAAATGTCTTAAATAGTATAAATTATACTAGATTTATTTTTGATCGATTGTATCAATGTTATTTGTAAATATATTTTTTTTTTATATAAACAATGGAGAAAAATGCCAATCCCGGGATTGTCAAATCGTAATCCCGGGATCAGAATTTTGGCTCGGGAATGGATTCCCTAGTCCCCACTGGTCCGAAAAATAAAATTTTCCTTAAAACATTTATGAAAATCTAGAAGTAGACAAAGCACTAGGTAGGTACACCACGCGAATAAATTTGTAGAGTCAAAAAGCTCAATAAAACCACGAGAGGTGCCCTGGTTTGTAGAGTCTTCTTTGACGAGGAATGAGCTTAAGTTAATACTGAGGCTAAGAACAGGGCACACCATGGGCAAAAGATTTGATGTCCTCATGGGAAGAAGCGAATCGCAGCTCTGCGATGAATGTCATGTTTTAGAGGACATTGTACATATAGCACTGCAATGCCCCAAATATGAAGTTCACAGAGTACAGCTGCGAATTGCAGATATCTATGAGAATGTCGACGAATTGAAGGGTGTCCTGGCGGTGGGTAAGACGGAAGAGCTAGGCAAAATTGTAAAGTTATTTAACAGAATAGGACCTGATCGACGGATCCCCTTCTAGAAGAGAAGAGGCGATATGACAACGAGTCGCAGTCAAAGCCTCGGTAAAATCACAAAAAAAAAAAAAAAAAATCGCAAAACCCATCAACTTATTTATCAGCCGAAAATTTCGTGGTTGAAAGCCATGCATTAATCATAAAGCAAAAAAATCAAAAAAAACTATAATAAGTATGTAAACGACGAATATATTTAGGTAGCATTTTGTAAAATGCCGTTTTCCGAGGGGGGGCAATATGTACCTACCTATTAGGACAAAGCCCCCCCCCACCTCAAGTGGAAAGCGGAATCCGACCCTGTGTCTACCATTATAGTAATACTATTACCTACCTACAATTCCGTTACCTATCTAACTCAGGCACAACTACCCTAGTGCAACCCACATAACTATTTATTTCACAATATTCACAAAAATGTTCCTATTTAGGTAAGTAGGTATATTTATTTTTACGATACTGACTTAATGTAATAATTAATAAATAATAATGTAATCTTACCCAGATAGGTAGGTATCGACGTTTATTTTAAGTGTTTATGTGCGAATAATAAGAAAATTATTATGTCATGATGGCCAAAATCACAAATAATGAGTACTATAACGACATCTGTGAAATTGCTTTAAAATCATGATAAATAATGATAAGAAGATTCCTATTTTATAAATTATGGAATTGTTGCTTGTGTAATAAAATAAGTTGATAAAAAAATAAATACTTTGTTATAATTTTGTTTTCTAGCTAGTCTGGATAATCAATGGAGACAATGTATTCAATAAATTATAAAATGTATACATAATTTTACTACGATAATATCTAGGTACCTATCGTGGAAACACTCGTTCACACGCACGCCTTTCAATCTTCCATTCCACATCCACTCCTGGTCCTGACTACGTCCTCACATCACTACGCCCTCGAAACATGACACACTGTGTTAGGAGCGTATCAAAAACAACTTCCCGGTAGAGTACATTAGAATGTTTAGTAGATAATTTTGAATATTATTTTTGCTTTGGTTGAGACCACAGAACAGATAATAATTAGAATACCGATAGGCCATATTCAATACGCCGCATGGTGAAGCAGGATTTGAATGTGTGAGTGTCCTACGAAAATGAAGCACGCATTATGCACGTGCAATGGTGTGTGTAATACACCACATTAAATGAGCGTAAATGCATAAACCGCGAGCAGCTTTCAGTATTCGATGTAAAACGTATTATTGACACGTGTGAAAGTTTAGCCCGGATTCTTCCTTACTCGAGTCGGTTACCTGCTATCGCCTTACCCGTTATATATTTAAGTTCCCATTATTTCTGAGTTCCCTGGTTGAGACCTATTTTAAATGAGACTTATCTCGCCGTTAGGTACCACCTACTTACAATTCGCCTATAGGTACCTACGTTTTTATTTGCAGAAATCGATTGGTTATCAGGCGATACTTTTTTATTGTGCATGTATGTACAATATAGTCAATCATAGTAGGTATCTAGATATCATTGTATAATAAACTTTTCGAATAGGTATAGGTACCTACCTAGATACTTCTAAGCATTTCAATTACGCTGATTACGCGGGTGTCCCCTAGGGGTCGCCTAATTATTACTCTAACTAATTCTAATGCAAAATGACCGCGGACTTTCAATTATGTTACTTTACATCGTTGGTATCTATTAATATTACTTTGTTATGAACATAAAAAAATCAAAACATTTTTTGCTTATAAAACTACCTGCGTATTTTTTAAATCTTAATTTTCCTGGGAAAAATAAAGATCACAAAAATATAAATTGGCCGAGTTGAATAAACGGCTCTAGTGAGTCGATATCAGCGAGAAGGATACGCCTTATGAATATTTTTTTGAAGGAAAGTAATTCAGTTTTTTATAAAGGCAATAAGAAAATCACTTTGTTAATTTTCTTTTAATGGCAAGATAGGTATAACAGGACAGATAGGACAGATCGCCAATGAAAAATCACACGCCATTGAATTCTTATTCACAATAAGTTTATAAGTAGGTAGTAATTTTATTAAATGGTAAAGAAATCATAGTTTGAGATAATAATATACTAAATCGTAGCAGGTAGAACATGGATATCGTAACAAAATAGTCAATTACAAACTAGATTAGAAAGTTTTACTGGATATAAGTAGGTACCTACCTACCTACTTGAGTCTTGGCGAATTGTTTATAGGTAGGTATATAGTGCGTGTTTCACAAAATAATAACTTTAAAAAGGGTACCTACAATAACTACAGATATCTTATCAAACAAAAAATGTCGATACTTATTCTAAATTTTAAAGCAGACAGGTCTAATTTTACATTTTATAGTAATAGGTACCATGGTCCCCACAAGGGGGAGCTAACCGGGCACTCGCCTGAGGGCCGGGGCTCAGAAGGGGCCCGGCGTGGCGAGTCGACCAGATAAGTGAGATAAACACTTATTTTCAAAATTTTCTCTAATAGTAAAAAAGTTATTTTGGTTCAATCGTATTACTATTTTTAAATCTGTGGTTGTACGATGCAACTCTATTATTCAAATGGACGTATTAAAAATATAAAAAAATTGCTAAAAATACACCTTAAAACTGCGTAAGTATACCTGGATATGTATATTTGGAAAAAAACTATTGTAGTGTCACACTGACTTTACCCTTAGCGATAGATGTGGGGGCCGGCCAAAGATCCTAGTCTAGGATGTGAGGCCATGAGTAATACTCTAGGGTCTCTAGGTACCTATTAGGTAAGTGCGTTATAAAGTCTTTTATAATATACCTATCGAGAATTACCTACACCAAGAAAACGCTGAATTTCTTGAATAGATTAAAAATTAAAACAAAAATGTTGTTGGACGATAGGGCATATCCTGAGGGAGATGCATTTTAATGACTGTAATATACCTACCCTTAAATTTCGCATTTCGCCCACTACATCTGTCTTGTCAGAAACTCACTAATTCTCAATATAACAACGGCTTTTTTATGTTCCGCTAACGGTAAAATCCTGAATTATGTGCGTGCGATTGTGTCAACCATTTCCCAGATATCATTTATTTTTCTTTGTTCGCTGTTAAAAAGGTTACGATATTTTTACACACCAAATTTTTAAGGGATTTTGTATTTTGTAGTTCTAATATCTAATAAATCAAACAGCTATCATTCGATGCAAACTTGTTAGGCGGTTATGAAAAAATGTTTGTCTATTTACCTGGATATTATGTCACAGGTGTTTATTTGACGGTGAGTAGGTAGGTAGGTACCTCAGTAAAATTTTAATTATCGGATATAGATATAGGTAGGTAGTCGATACATAATTTTCCAAGGTATAAGAAGGTATTAAAATAAATAAATAATAAATTAATGCTATTTCGATATGGCCAATAAATAAATAATGTCACGTTCACGTGATCATATACCTACCTAAAGCCTCAATTACATTGAGCCTCTTTACGAGCTGTTTGTTAGCGAATTTATAATCTGCCTGTAAAGTCGCCAACAAACAGCTCGTAAAGAGGCTCAATGTAATTGAGGCTTAAGCCAATGTATAATCGTTAGATGTTAAATAATAATCGTCTTCTATCGAGCATTCGCTACTGATATTCGCGACTGTCAATACTTTTCTTACGATATCTATATGTATCATAATATATTATTATCAATTGGTAAAGTTATCGCAACTTTCGTCCGATATTACATCCCTACTTAGGTATTACGTATTACACATGTGGCACATTTAACTGTGCATCTGAAGCTTTTTTTTTATTACATCCTACGGAAAATAATAGGTAAGTATGTGGATAGAATACGTGTGTCATTGATGAATGATGAGGAATATAGTTAGGTAGGTACTATAGGTAGCAGTGGCGAAGGGTGGAGGTAGGCTGGATCCGACATAAATAGTGCATACCTACTAAACTTTGTTATTCAAACGTATTTGTTTTCATTGAACTAAAACCCTGCCTAATCCAATACATGGTAGATAAAAATCAAAACATATTCGTTTATCTATAAAATACCAAAAATATGCCATTAAACCGTACATAATAATTATTGTAGATATTTTAAAGGTAGAAGAATAGTTTTTATCAATTACGGTTTGGTAAGGCATGGGCTTAATGAATTTAAAAAAAACTAACCAATACCATCTGTGATAATATGCATTCTTAAGGCTATCCCTCGGTTGAGGCACGGTCTAAAAAGATCGTGGCTAGCGATGCGCGGATTGCGGGTCGCGGGTGCAAATGACGCATGTCAAACGAAATATAATTTGTCATATAAATCCAACACGTGTCCATTTAATGTTCTGTTTATTGTTCTATCAGTATCTAACAATAATAATGTCGTCTCTGTTCTGGCAGAACACACTAACTGGAGAATACTAGTTTTGAGTAATTTGACTTTGAAGTTGTTAAAATGTTTGAAATGGTCTATCATGTGAGTTTATTAAGTAATCGTAAAAAGGATGACTTTAAAATAAAGACTGTTTATTTATTAAGAATGTTTCCAGACGGTAAAGTTTGAAATAAGGAACATTTTGGTATAACTAACTCAAATGTCAATTTTTCGAATTAGTGTCTTCTGCCAGAACAGTGACGATATATTCATTGACATGTTTTCTTTTTAAAGTAAATGGGTCACGTTTTTAGTCATCTTTACACGATTTAAGAATAATACGCCCGTCGCCATCACGAAAAAAATTTACGTGTTTCCAGCTCGACGTTCTCTCTCCGAATGGCAGCAGGCAGCGAGTCCAAAATTTCGTCGCGCCTATAGTTGAAAATTATTTGCCATTTCACTGATGTATCACCTTAAGGTAGGTACCTATGACTGAAAAAGTGTGCACTATTTTTGTCGAATCGCCCATAGTGGTATACCTAAACTATTATCGTTTGGTTTAGTCAGGCTTTAATTGAATTTTAAAAAATAACCAGCACCATCAGCAAATTGTATTCTTAGTTCAATGAAAACAAATAAGTATGAGTCCAGTGACGTCCCTAGACAAAATGCCGCCCCTAGGCAGCGTCAAAATGCCGCCCTATTTTTTATCATCCTTTCATTACTCCAATATCTAAGAAATGTGTTGTATGAAGCATGGCCCCCTCATCCTGAAGCGGGCCCCATGTTAGGATCTTTGCCCCCCCCCCTACCTATCGCTAAGGATAAAAGCAGTGTGACGCTCTACAGTAATGTTTTCCAAATGGTGTACGCGTTAAAATTGATGTGTATATTTAGTGTTTTTTTGTATATTTTAATACATACACTTGAATTGTGGAGTTTTTGAGTATCGCTACACAATTATAAATTGTATTGTGTAACCACATAATTTTAAATAATATCATTATTGAAGGAAAATAGCGCCACAGGCGAATTTTTTGCTATTAGAGCAAATTTGTGATAAGTGTTTATCTCACTTATCGAGCCCGAGCCCCAGGTTAGAGCCCTGTCAGCCCCCCCCCTTTTGGGGGCCATGGTTTGGATAGATTACTAATAAAATATACACCTACCACTAAGCTGAAACATACAAAATTAAATTTAGATATCAATAAATAAATAAGCGAATAAATATAATATTAGTTAGACACGTACCCAAATCACCAGAGTCTGAGATGCCATTTGGTTGATATGTCTGACACATTTGGTTTGTATCATTTAGTAATACCTACGCAGATGTATTATTTTCACACCATTTTTTCTATGCTATTATTGTACCCTACAACATGTAAACAAAATAATTTTCCTCATTATTTTTTTAATATAAACCTAAATTTAATCATAAATACACTATTAATTAATAGTCTCAACATTCAACCGTTGATGATTGAAATAAACTACAAATCCACACTATTATCAGCAAAAAATATGTTTACAAAAAAAACGACTTAAAAGAAGGTATTGCACAGTATTGTATTCACAGCACGATAAATATGATATAATCTAGGTAGATACCTACTAGTGTACATTTTTATTACAATTAGCTGGTACTTAACGTAAATACCTATTATATGCACGAATACTAATTGATTATGTCAAATGTCAATAAGGATTAATAATCATTATGAATAGGTATCTATTTCCAATAGGTACATCCGGCAACTTTTAAATCTCGCGAATGACTGGCAAAAATATTTGGATAAATTAAAAAATACGGTATGTACCTACCTACCTATAAATCTCTACCATAAATTCTCCTTGTTTCGTTACTGTAACAAGGGATGGTGTGATGAGGGGTAGGTGATGAATAAAATCAGAAGGTTTTGATGCGTATAAAAGTAATTCCCCAAATTTATTATCCCTTAACACAAATTACAGATTCAATTTACAGCTTGAATAATACAAAGTTCATAAATTAGATTACGACGATAGTGTTTGTGATAAAAGTTATTTTAACGTTGAAGCGAGCGGCGTGTTATTAAGACGAGCGAATTTAAGGTACTGAGTTCTTGTTGGATTGCCACGTCTGTTTTTATATTGAAAGTAGACAAAGGAAATGCTATCCACAGCGTGGGTAAATTTATTGTTTTGTTCCCACATTGCGGATAGATTCCTGGGATTTTGTCTGCGAAATTTGATTAAGGTACAAACGTTATCAGTCCAACAATGGATTTCACACGACACAATGACAGGAATGCACTGTTTACTCGTTCATTCCTGTGATGGACAACTGACACCCGGCACTTAAGCATTTCTTCAGCCGGCGGGAGGTGATCATATGTCCGTTCTCACGGCAGTGTTTTGCTGATCATTAAAAATATTGAATTATTAAAATGTTGTAATTTTTAGGTTTTAACTGCTATCTACACATTGCACTGTCTGCGGACTACTTCCACCCTCATACCCCCCTTCCAGCGAAATGCGGCACGCAAATCGCGATGAAAGTAGGTAGAGGTGGTCGCTTGAAGGTCCAATCAGATCTGTCTCGGTGGATGCTGCGGTGGTCTGCATCCCGGGACGTCTGCTCTCATGTCCTTGATGACTCTCTTGGTGATGTGCTTTTTGCAATTTGTCCATAGCAGGTAGCTGGAAACTGCGGCAATGATGACGATAATCAAGGCAAGCGTTGCCCACGACAGTTGGCCTGTCGACGTGTCGTTGACAATTGCTCCGCCCGACGCAGTCTGTGCGACGATGATCTCTTCCTTTGTCTGTTGTGCACCCATTTTCGTATGCTGGTGTCTCTTGGTGATGATGATGGTAAAATACTGAATAATCCAGTTGAGTTATCCGCATTTATTGTGAATAAATTGTTTATGCCTGCATTTTAAATATTGCGTACACCACTGACCTACATTCTAGGTCGATGTGTGTTCTTGCTGTCGCTAACGTTGCTGTTTTGAAATCGGAAACTCCGCGTGCTGTTTTGAAACACGACCCCGATTGCATTGTTCGGCTCGTGCCTGATGTTGTTGACCGATATTTGTCCTATTGACCTAGAGACGGTCTGGAAAATGGACACGTCTGCCGTATCGGGTAACACGAGCTCCCACGGTGTCAGGATTTTTCTCAGGCTGTTCCATTGTTTTATTTTCCTTGAGAATGTACGCTGGTTTTAAACGGTCGATAGAAACGGTGACGTTTTTTCCTCTCTTGCAAATGACATATGTTCGCGAATTGCGCGTGATGACCTCATATGGTCCGGTAAATGGAGATCTTAGCGGAGTTTTGACTGTATCATCGCGTAAGAAGACATGTGTCGATTTGTTAAGGTCTTTGAAAATGAAAACGCGTTTTTCGCCGTGTTGCTGGCTTTTCACAGGTTGCAGTTGTTGGAAATGTTTTTTCAGGATCGTGACGTAGTTGCTTGGGTCTTGGTTTGTGCTGGTTTGATGGCACAAAAATTCCCCTGGTAGGCGTAAGGGTTCGCCGTACACAAGCTCAGCTGCTGTCGTCTTTAAATCTTCTCTCCAAGCTGCTCTGATTCCCATTAACACTGTCGGCAATGTTTCAGTCCATCTCTCATTCTCGTGGCATTTTATAGCGGCTTTTAATTGACGATGCAGTCTTTCGACCATACCGTTTGCGGCTGGGTGATATGCTGTCGTGTGAATCCTCGCCGTACCAGTCAGACGATTTAATTGTCTGAAAAGGTTCGACTCAAATTGTTTGCCTTGATCCGTTGTCACTCTCAAGGGCGTTCCAAAACGGGCGATCCAACCATTGTAGAATGTACGGGCGATCGTTTCCGCTTCTTGGTCCTTAATCGGAAATGCTTCCGGCCACCGCGTGAATCTGTCAACGCAGGTGAGGCAATATCTGCAGCCTTCAGACATAGGAAGGATGACGATGTCGATGTGGACATGCTCAAATCGTCCTGAAGGTGCAAAGTTTCCGAGTGGTGCTGATATGTGACGTGTGATCTTGTTCTTCTGGCATTGAAGACAGTTGCGGGCCCAATTTCGACAATCCGTTTTAATCGACGGCCAAACAAATCGTTGTGTGACAAGTTTGACGGTCGCATTAATTCCGGGATGTGAAAGTCTGTGGATATGATTAAAAGCTGCTTGTCGGTGCGGTTTGGTTATGAAAGGTCTTGCGATAGGTGTTGACAAGTCACAGAATACTTTTATGTCTGTGTCGGGAATAAGTACTTGTTTCAACTGAAGTACCGATCCGTCACGTAAAAATGTACTCATTTCGTTGTCAGTTTCCTGGTCGGCTGCGAGGTTGGCATAATTCAGTGTGTCTTCAACGACTTCTATCCTAGACAAGGCATCAGCGACGATGTTGTCTTTTCCAGCGACGTGACGTATGTCGGTCGTGAATTGTCCGATGAAATCGAGGTGTCTGAATTGTCTTGGTGAGCACTTGTCCGATTTTTGTTGGAATGCGAACGTAATGGGCTTGTGGTCGGTAAATATGGTGAACGTGTGAGCTTCTATCATGTGTCGAAAATGTTTGACAGCTAGATAGATAGCTAAAAGCTCGCGGTCGTAAGCGCCATATTTTCTCTCCGCTGGACTTAGCTTCTTTGAAAAGAATGCCAGCGGTTCCCATTGATCGTCAACTCGTTGTTGAAGTGCTGCGCCAACGGAAGTATCGGATGCGTCACTAATTATCGCTAAGTGAGTCCCCTCACTTTTCGGATGTTTCAATAGCGTTGCTTCCGCCAAACTCTTCTTGCATTCCTCGAAGGCCTTGATTGCTTCTGGTGTCCAGATGATAGGTTCTTTCTTGGAAGTTTTTCCTTGCAGGAGTGAGTTCAGTGGAGCTTGCGTTTCTGCGGCCTTGGGGACGAATCTCCTATAGAAATTCAAAATTCCCAAGAACCGTCGTAGTCCTTTTTGAGTGTCTGGGCGGGTGTATTCGCGAATAGCGCTGACACGATCTGGAAGTGGTCGAGTTCCGGTGCTGGAAACCAGGTAGCCAAGGAATTTAACTTCCTCTACTCCGAAGTGGCACTTCGTGGAGTTGACAACCAGGCCGTACTCCTGTAGGCGTTTGAACAAAATTTCCAGGTGTTGAAGATGCTCTTGTTCTGTTGTGGAGGCTACCAGGATGTCGTCTATGTAGGCGTAGCAGAAGTCCAGACCCTGCAGAACCTCGTCAATGAAGCGCTGAAAAGTCTGGGCCGCATTCCTCAAGCCGAAAGACATAAATGGAAACTCGAATAATCCAAAGGGTGTTGTGATGGCAGTCTTCGGAATGTCCTCTTCAGCCACTGGGATTTGGTTGTATGCTCTCACCAGGTCGATCGTGGAGAAAACTTTCCTATCACGCAATGTTTGTGTGAAGTCTTGGATATGACGCACGGGGTACCTGTCAGGTACGGTTCGAGCGTTTAATCCGCGGTAATCACCACATGGCCTCCATTGATCTTCAGATTTGGGCACCAGGTGAAGGGGTGACGCCCAAGAACTTTCAGATGGTCGTGCTATTCCAAGTCTGGTCATGGTTTCGAATTCCTTTTTGGCGATGTGAAGTTTGTCGGGAGCTAGGCGTCTAGGACGTTGAGCTACAGAAGGTCCTTCGGTGGTTCGTATGTGATGTCTCGTGTTGTGGATGACTTCTCTACCAGCTCCATCTGGGCGCGTGAGATCCGGAAACTGCTGCAGTAATCCATGATAAAGGGATTTACCTGCGACAGTTTTGACAGTTGCTATCTCAGTGCTGCTGTGGCGTCCAGAGGTTGTAAGTTGAGTCGTCTGATCCAACAGTCTGCGATTCTTGACATCGACTAATAATCCGAAATGGATTAGGAAGTCAACACCAATAATGGGCTTGGTGACATCTGCAATCACGAATTTCCAGGTGAATTCTCTTCGTAACCCCAAATTCAGCGTCAGTGAGATACTGCCATACGTAGCAATGACAGATCCGTTTGCTGCTGAAAGTTCGTACTGTGATTTTGGTCGGCGCCCCTGTACTTTCGTGCGTGGGAAAACGCAAAGGTCCGCTCCGGTGTCGATAAGGAATTGTATTTTCGTGGCGTGGTCGGTGACGAAGAGGCGGCTGGAGGTAGGGCTGTAATCGCTGGCCGCGCTTAGCGACTGCCCGTGGCGTTTCCCTTGTTGAAGGTGCATGGTGTGACGCACTTCTCCGCATCTTGGCCGAATCTACGATGATACCAACACATGCCAGGTTTGCTGTGGCTTTGGTCTCGCGGTCGGGAATGGTTCCTCCTTTGGCTGGCTGATCGTGACTGGTGACGTGGCCTTGATGGTCGGTTTCCTCTTGCGAGCTCTTTGGAGAGCTCCTCGCGAAGAGTTGAGATTTCCTCCCGCAAGGTGATCACCAGCTTGCTGATGCCGCACAGGTCTTCCATCGTGGTTTCAGCAATGGATGCCTTTGATGTGGAATCTGCCATGGCGTCCGCTAGGTCTGCAACCTTGTTGAGATCCGCGTCCTTCTGTGTCGCCAGTACCAATTGCATGGTATGTGGTAAGCGACCCATCCAAAGCGTGCGTAGGATGTCATCAGTAACGGCTGCTCCTGCGAGAGAACGTAGGTGGCGCAAGAACTGTGATGGTTTGCGATCACCAACTTCCTCGTGCTCCAGTAGTCGTCTGGTCTTCTGCTCCTGGGTAGAGCTCAGCCTTCTCGTCAGCTCCGTCCTGAGGTGCTCGTAGGCTCCTTCACGAGGTGGGTTAAGGATGATGTCTCGAACCTCTGAAGCGTAACGAGATTCCAAAGCTCCCAGGATGTATCCAAATTTGGTCGCGTCAGTCGTGACGCCAGCTGCTTCGAAGCTTCGCTCCACCATGCAGAACCACATTTCCGGGTCTTCTGGACAGAATGGTGGGATCCTCACTGCCACGCGGCTGATCTGAGGTGTGGTCTGCTGGGCTGGTGCTGGTGTTGTCGTTTCTCCTCCGGCATTGCTGCCATACCCGCTGGAGAACTGTCCATTGGGCATCTTGACAAGGCAAGTGAATTTAAGAAAATTAACGCGGGAAAACGGATGTTGAAAACTGCGCGGGAAAACGAGCTCCAACGAAAAAATAATTCTCTCACAAACACAGTAA
Organism: Rhyacophila brunnea; assembly: GCF_057557595.1. Lineage (NCBI taxonomy): Eukaryota > Metazoa > Arthropoda > Insecta > Trichoptera > Rhyacophilidae > Rhyacophila > Rhyacophila brunnea. Next base: position 31,828,645 of record NW_028233350.1, read on the forward strand.
AATAGTAGTTAATAAAAAATTAAACGAAGTCTGTAAAATGAAAATGAATGAATTGAATTTTACTTTACGGGTCACCACTGTAACAAGGGATGGTGTGATGAGGGGTAGGTGATGAATAAAATCAGAAGGTTTTGATGCGTATAAAAGTAATTCCCCAAATTTATTATCCCTTAACACAAATTACAGATTCAATTTACAGCTTGAATAATACAAAGTTCATAAATTAGATTACGACGATAGTGTTTGTGATAAAAGTTATTTTAACGTTGAAGCGAGCGGCGTGTTATTAAGACGAGCGAATTTAAGGTACTGAGTTCTTGTTGGATTGCCACGTCTGTTTTTATATTGAAAGTAGACAAAGGAAATGCTATCCACAGCGTGGGTAAATTTATTGTTTTGTTCCCACATTGCGGATAGATTCCTGGGATTTTGTCTGCGAAATTTGATTAAGGTACAAACGTTATCAGTCCAACAATGGATTTCACACGACACAATGACAGGAATGCACTGTTTACTCGTTCATTCCTGTGATGGACAACTGACACCCGGCACTTAAGCATTTCTTCAGCCGGCGGGAGGTGATCATATGTCCGTTCTCACGGCAGTGTTTTGCTGATCATTAAAAATATTGAATTATTAAAATGTTGTAATTTTTAGGTTTTAACTGCTATCTACACATTGCACTGTCTGCGGACTACTTCCACCCTCATTACCAACGTTGATATAATATATAATATTATTTTCTTTTAATAACTATGGCGCGACATAATTATTGGCTTTTGCGCAGTATACCTACCACTGTTATGAAAGGAACTCTTTAATCTGAGTAAATGACATTATATTATTATGACTGATTTATTATTCGCTTGTAATGTTTTACATTTATAAAAATATTCATAATGTGTATAGGCGCCAAGTTTATTAGCATTTGTATACGAAACCGAGCAGTCAAGAATAAAATAAAAAAATCTCTAGCGGAGCGTGGTGACATCATTCTAAAATCGCTGCGAGTACCGACTGGATAATAATAAAAAAAAGCATCCGGAACAAAACATCTCCAAAGCTCTGGTTATAATATAACTAAGTTTAGGTAGCTATTTCTATATAATACCAAATGATTCTCCTCGATTTGCCGCCCTTCGAGTATCTGCCGCCCCCAAGCGACGCTCAATCTGCCTACCCCCACGGGACGTCACTGAGTATGACTGAGAGCATACCTCTCACCAGTGGCGCACCCAGGATTTAATATTGGGGGGGGGGCCAAGTTGGAGAATGTAAATTAGTCCCATAGGCTCTTTTACTTCTTCATATAATTATTTTTACATATTTTCACAATACACGGCGATATATTTGTACAGTTTCTCATAGTCCTAGCCTAAGTGGAGGCATAGTGGCGGTAACCGTTGAGCGTGTCATCAGCGACTGGCGGATTGGAAGTGACTAATAGCGACCATGCTGGACATGTGCACCTAGTTTGCTAAAACGTTTCTTAAATAATATCGGCTGTGCTACCCGCTTGGTCTAGAGCAGTGTTTCCCAAAGTGTGGTACGCGTACCCCCTGGGGTACGGGAAGAGTTTGGTGGGGGTACGCGCTGCACCGGGCTATGGCTACGCCTGGTGCAACAAGCATTAATACAACATCCATGCTAGAAGGCTTATCGCAAGGGGAAGAAGAGCAATTGTTGGAATTATTAGCTTCAGACGGATTCTTGCAAAATATATATAAGGAGTGTACTTAAACATAATTTAGGTTGTAAATGCAACATGTGTATCCAGTTTTAACAGAGAAATTCCTGAAATACATTGCCTTTTTCAACTTCATATCCATAAGAAATTGCTTTTTCAGCATTTGTAGACATTAAGTCAAAAAAAGTAACAGCCTTTGGGTGTGGAACCGCATTTCAGATTAAAATTAATAACCAGGGAACCAAATTATGATGATCTGTCGTTTCATTATAAATAATTAATTTCATCCTTCTCATTTTTATAATGAATGTTATTTTTTATAATATAACTTTTATTTATATTTTATTATGAATGAATTTTATTTTTCGTTTATTATTATTTTGTTAATGTACTACAAAAGGAATATATAAATATATTTTGATTGTTATTAAAGTACTTATATGCATTTTTCTTTGACGAGAAGTACTCAGTGTTACGAAAATTATAGAAGGGGTACACAGATGTCGAAAGTTTTGGCAACACTGGTCTAGAGAGCTACAATATTTATGCCGAATTTCATCGAAAAATTCCACCGAATTTTTTTATTTACACCACCAACGACTGTAGTGGGTGTAGTCGTTCTTTTCGCCGAATGTTTATCATAGATTTTTGGTTTTTTAATATTGAGGTTCCAAAATATTAATTAAAAATGGACAAAAAAAGTATTATTGCATTTAACGTATACACAACCTACTCAACACAACACAGCCTAATATCTCGTTTATCGGTCTTTTGTCTATTGCGCTCGGTGTACCTACACCATGGCCCCCATATCCTGAAACGGGCCCTCAAGCTAGGGCAGTGGTCGGCAAACCGCGGCTCGCAAGCCACATGCGGCTCTTTGGTCCCTTGAGTGCGGCTCTGCCACAGATGCTCTCTCCCATATTTGACATAGCCACAAAGAAGAAGCAAAGAAAATGGAAGAGGATAACCGTAAATGTAATGTTGAATAGACCGAGACTTGGCGTTTATTCAAAACTTAAATGGCACCGACCTGTATTTATGTGTCGGGAAAAATTGGCGCATTCAAATTTAGAGAGATACTACAACTAAAAACTCGTAATTTTGCACTAAATATTTTGTCGATGATGTAAGGAAGAAAGCAGCTGAGGAGAAGAGTCAATACCCGTTACCGTTTTTAAAAAAATCGGTTAGGTACATGTTCAAACACGCGCGTTAACATCATTTTACTCCCTACTTCAATTATAGTTTGTCAATTTATGTGCTACGGCCGTATGTTGTAGCTTAACCACTGGGGAATGCCAAAAGAAATCGCGTATTTCAAAAAAACACTACTTTATTCTTAGGTCAATAATTATTATAGAGCAATCATTATTCGTAGGATGTTTATCACACCTTGAATGGTCAAAGACATAGCTTATAATTAGTATCTTTAGAATTATCTTCAAATGTGTTAATCTTGCCCATTTTTTGAATAATAAAATGCCTAATTCTTGTCAAATTTGGGATCACAGAGATTACAATATATTACTTACAATACATTACGTAAATATTTCACTATAATAATGTCGATATAAATTATACTGAAGGTTTTATAAATGCGTTTAAAAATTAATAAATGTAAAAAATCTTAACACCACTGCACATTTATGTACTGAAATATGACTATATTCTACAACATTAGAGCGAGAGGTTTAAAAGAATACTATTTTATGTTATAGAAATACTTTATGCAGTCATCAAAAATGTTTAAAATAAATATAACGGGTAATAAGGCTTCAAAATTATATAAATAGATTATCTACAACCTTTAAGGTATGTCCAGGATCATGCTTTGAATATAGAACAAAAGCTATATTAGGACCTACGCTGAGCATGTCCCCCCTTAAGAAATTTGGCTCTGTTGATATTTGGCTCTATTGACTAATGAGTTTGCCGACCACTGGGCTAGGGTATTTGATAGGCCCCCTATCCACCACTTAGATTAAAGGCAGTGTGAAACACTACATTAACGCACTAAATTGTGTTTTAGTTCAAATTGAGGATACTTATACAGTGAATTATTGGTGATTTTCAATACATCTACTTTGATAATGGAGCTGTCGAGTATTTTTTTATTTCAATTTTTTTAATATATATTGTGGACATTACAAATTATAAGTTTAAGACGTTCACAACATGACATTTAGAAACAAAAATATATAAAACAGTATTACATAAAAAAAAGAGATAGATCAGTAGATAAATTAGATAGGTACAATGAAGTACACCGGATGAGTTAAGCAGACCCTATTGTAAAAATTTATAAAAAAACGTCCACCTAAACTCATTCTCACGTAGGTGGAATATATCAACACCCGAAGCAATTTCGTTAAACATAGTATCGATACATAATAATCAGAAAATATATTGGACAATTATATAATTTAAAATGTTCATAGTCATGAAGGATAATAGCGCCGCAGGCGACTTTTTTTTACTATTAAAGCTAATTTATGTTGTGTGTCTATCTCACTTATCTGGTCAACCCGACATGCCGGGCCCCCCACAGCCCGGGCCCCAGGCTAGAGCCCTGTCAGCCCTCCCCAGCCATGACCTATACCACTCCGGAATTCAGGTGGACACCGAGAATTTCATTAGGTACGGTTCACTAAACAGTTCATTAGGGAACGGGTTTCTCAAAAAACCCGACATTAGTGTTTCGGCCCCTTGCCCCCCCCCCTGGGTGCGCTACTGCCTCCCACCCCTCGCCACTGGTTAGAATGTATCTAGGGTTCACCTACATGAAAAATGATACCTATAAAGTATCCATAACCTACATAGGTACCTACTCCTATTTTTAGTTTAAAAAAAAATACTTACCTACACATAAATACATATCTGTTTTATTGATGCTAAATTAGTGAACCACAACGTGAAGTCAAGGCGCAATTTTATAATTTATTATGATTTAAAATCCCCCCAAAGGCCAAGAATAATTTTTAATATCACTTTTCGATCTGATTGACGCGTGTTCTCCAAAGTTTATCGTTTTACAATAAATTAAAGATATAGTTTAGTAAATATTTTCTTTTTGATTCATTCCAGTCCGTTTAACCATGCACATAATAATTGTTAAATTGAAGATAACATTGTTTTTTGTGCAATAACTTTAGTTAAAATAATATTTTATTACTTCTACATTGGTAAGTAGGTACATACTAACTAATAAGTAACGTTACTTACTTATGTTACGTATTATTCATATATAAACATTAATTACATAATGACGATTCCCATTTTTTCAATGTTTATGTTTTTCATGCATTGAGAGACATTGACGTAGGTAATTTCAAAAATTGCGTAAGAGTGAAGTTAAAATAATATCAAAGAAACTTTTTATTGTTTATATTTAGTGTTTATATTATTATAAATGTTACATGATTGAGACGTAGTTCTTTTTTTAAATTTAATTTCATATTTTAATCTAGCATAATCTTACCAGAGTAAAATATAGAATCAATGTCAAACTGTGCTCTTACAAAAATAAGTAAAGTGATTAAGAATTATATTTTTAGTTTATTGATTATAAATATCGTCTTTTGATGTTCAGTATTTACTTAGGCATAAAGTAATATGTAGACATCTGTTAACACTTATACTATACCTATATCTATCTACTTACTAACTGCCCTATTTATCGAATTTCTGTGAGTGATATCCGTGTTATTCTGGACTACTAAATATAACGGAAGCGTGTTACCGCGTTAATTAGATACCTAATATTTAAAATAGCCCTGCTGGTGTTTGTATTGTAATTTATAATTAACGACAGATAGTAGGTACCTACCTATTATCCATGGACCATGGTTACTTTGCACTTCATAATTAGGCGATCACAATTTATTTCTAAACAATGTAGCTAAAAATGTTGTGGGGTGTAGAGGTGCCTTTATTATTTTATATAATACCTATTCATTCATATCCGCCCCTTCTTTGGAGCATATCGACATCGCGCGGCGCCTCCAAAAATCCCTGTCGCTAGCCAGTCTTATTGCACCGTTCCAGGTCATACCAGCATCCCGTAGCTCCGCCGTATATAATTTAGCTATAGTATTAAGTGGCCTTCCTGGACGCCAGAACAGAATCCGGTTGGCTTAAAGAACAGACTGTTTGGTGCGTTCTCTTATCTCCTCGTTACATACTCCTAAAGTACCACCGCAAACCCAGTATCCGTCGCAATCATCTGTTCTCGAAGTTCAGTATATGGTTGCTCTGAGCCTTCGTAAGGTGCCCGCACCGTCCGAACAGGCGGCATTTAGTTTTGATCGAGTACAATCGTGAGTCTCAGACAGTCCGCATCGAGTTGAATGTTGCTCCAGCCATTTCTGTTCGGATTGCGAGCTCTCTCTGCAAAATTCCATCTCCCGTGATGTGTAGGTACTCCCAGGTGTTTGAAGATGTCGACGCTCTCGATGTTTTGCCCGTCACTTATCAGAAGGAAATCAGGATCGGGACAGGTGTTTGATTATCAATCTAACGCGGGACGCGTAATTATGCAACCTGACAATTTTCTCTTGAATGCCCTCGATTAAGTTGTCGAATATGACAGCATCATCCCGTGGGGTAACGGATATGCCTCGATCATGTAGTATTGACTTTCGTAGTAGGTATGAAGTCAAAGAAAATGATGAAGAGAAACGGAGCAAGGACACAACCCTGTCTGACTCCGGTCGTGACCCCAAACCATACAGGAACAGTATCACCAATTCTGACAACATTTGTTATTAAAATTCAGGCATTTAATCATGGCAATAATCTTGGGAGCGATCCCGTATGCTCCCAGTATCCTCCAGTCCAGAAGGAGGGGCGGTGCGGACTGTCGAAAGCCTTCTCATAATCCACAAAGCAGCAGGCCAACAGACTGTTTAGATCATGACTCTGCTGGAGAAAACATCGAAGGTTGTGGATTTGGTCAGCACACGCTCGTCCAGGTGGAAACCTGGCCTGGGTTTTCCTGAGGACGTGCATTATCGGGACACTTATCTTATAAAGAGGATGTTTGCCAAAGTTTTGTCCGGAACGCTGAGTAGCGTAATGCCTCGGTAATTGTCGCAACTAAGCGCAATAGACGATAATGTATTTTTTATCTCGATCAATTTATTATTTTTCATTTTTCCACAATAATTTATTATTTCGCAATCAGTGATGTGACTCAGATAGCAATCCATCAAAGGAATGTTTCAACATTGAAAATAACAAAATATATTACTGCAACGATTGACAATTTCTTGAAAATCTCTTATCGATTTCGAAAAGGTAAACATAGTATAAATAAGTAGGTAAGTAACTACCTCTCTCCCCACTGCGCACATAACACCACTACGTCACTGAAAATAGTCATTGATGTATTAATAGGTACTTATTATAGAAACTGATCTCTCACTTGCTATTCTTATAGATAAGTAGGTATTATAGAAACATACCTAACTTATACCTACTTTAATAAATGGGTAATGAGTATTATCTACCTTCAATTTATTAATATAACATTTTCCTGAAACATTGCAATCTGCACAGTATGGAGCATAATTAATATTTTTCCAGTCAAAATTTTTCGTATCTAGGTTTAAGGTTTCACTACGTTATCAGATGATATTCATAAAACTCATATTATTTTGTTTTATTATTAAAAGTTAAAACATGACGGTGTCCATTTACGCCGAGCTATAAATCTACATTAATTTTATCCTTTTAGTCCTCGATAGTTCAATCTACCTACATAGGTATTTTTTATTTCATTTTAAACATATGGATCAAATTTATTCATATATGTTATTGTTATTAGGTACTAATAGGGTAGGTAGATAAAAGGTGCCATGGTAATATCAATATATCTACAAATTTATCTAAATTTTGGTAGCGAGAGGTTATTGGCGATAGTTCAATAAAAAAAAATATTATACCTAGGTACCTACTTACCTATTTATATTTCATACCTACAGGAGATAAGTAAACGCGTAGTGGGTGAGTTAACCTTGTATAAATTATTATACGTAATATATATTTTATACCTAAGCTAAATAGAAATTCCTTTCAAATGATTGTTTTTTAAAGAAGAGAGTTTTCAACCCTTTTCTATTCTCTAATTCGCGTCGTAAAAAACATCCATCCTAGTTTTATGGCAGGTATAAAAGCTTCTTTTTGAGCAACGGGGTGCAAAAAATACACAAATAAATGCTAACCTGTAATCAACGTAGGGCAGGTAGGTGCCAAGGCCAAGGCTTACCCAATATCATTATAGTGTTTAACAGTTATATTTTGCAGATTACATAATATATGTACCTAATTATTTATTTTGCCCATTGTTTTCAGTTCGTGAAGCTATCTAGATATCTCAAATATTTTTTTTTAATTTGGTATCTTACCATTGCACAACGATATTCACATAAATACCTATACCCTTACTATGTAGGTACCCCATAATTAGGCCCTCATATTCCAGTAAGTAAGGCGCTGGTATTTCATCCAGGAGCCCCGTGTTTGGTCTCGGTGAGGTCACAATATTTATTTATGTGATTTTCTCAAAGCCTGTGTGTTTGTGATTGTTTCTCTTCTATTACCTTCTGAATACACTACTGTTTCACTATACTACTGTCATTTAAAAGAATATAAATATGTAAATACTTATATATATTTGATTACAAGTATGTACCTACCTACCTACCTACCTACCTACTAGGTATACCTAACGAAAAAAACTTTGCCCATTCATTTTTTCGATCATATAGGTATATACTTACCTATATATAACGCAGGGAGGGTGACAGTCAGGAAAAAAACTCTTGGTACCTATTTGATCAGGTCGAAGGTTGGAAAGGATGAGTTGGAGATTTCTCAAGACGGACGATCTAAATGAAGTAGGTACAGATACGTATCACGGCTTCCCATTGACGTACCCTGACGTCCAAATCATTTGGGTCACGATGTGGCTCTGATAAAGTAGAGTGTAGAGTGTGTAGACTAACTATTAGGTAAGTAATGAAAAACGAATGGAACTCACGATACATAAACTCATCGACAGGGGAGTTGACCCGAAAGTTTTTACCTTCGATTTCAGCAGCACGAGACGTCAGGGTGCATAAGGGGCTGTGTTTTGAGATGACTCAGATTCTTACAGGTAACGGAGTCATGCGAGCATACCTGCACCGGTTTAAAATAACATCTGATGGCAGTGACGTCCCTAGACGAAATGCCGCCCCTAGGCAGTGCCAAAATGCCGCCACATTTTTTGTATACAGTACTTTTTATCATTCTTTCATGACTGCAATATCTAAGCAATATATTATATGGATACATTACTAACAAGATAATAAATCTCTGCTTCAATAGACAATATTACGAGTCTACGGTTTCAGATAGGTACAGTAAAAAATAAACCTGACAACTTCCTAAACTCACGAGTGACTGACAAAAATATTTGGATAAATTTTAAATTAGGCATGCACGTGTCATTGCTGTTCACCAAGAACGTGGCGTCCAAAGACAACGGAAGTCAGCTAGACATCGCGAACCCGACAAAAAATAAAGTCCTGTTAAAACTTTTAGTGAGCCGAATTTTTTAATGGAAAGATATTTCCGTTATTACCAAGTTTATGTAGCTATTTATATATATACCTAATGATTCTACTCGATTTGCCGCCCTTTGGGTAACTGCCGCCCCCAAGCGACGCTCAATCTGCCTACCCCCACGGGACGTCACTGTCTGATGGAAAGTGTCCATGCGACGACGGAAGCGACCAGGAGGTCCTACATTTACTCCTAGATTGTCAAATCTTTAGCAAGGAGCGGCACAACCTGAACTTTTTATTACAGATGGCAGATGCGGACATTCGAGACCTTCTGGGGACCATGGCAAACGAGGCCGGAAGAGATGCACTTTTTAATTTCTGTATTGATGTAATAAAAAGAATAAAAATAATAAATGGTGACATGTAATGATGATTCATGCTTTTCAGATCCAGTGACTGTAATCATATAAGATAGGATAAGTATATACTCAGAATATCAGTCCTATGCGACAATTCTTTTACCACGGGAAAAAACTCGACTACAAATCGCAGTCCTCAGTTCCCAATGAATACGGCAAAATATTCATCACAATCAACACCGCCTTGCACTACAAAGAATTTTCCAGGGTTTTTGCAAGGCGGTTTCATATGCTCTGGCCGAATTCAAATTAGCAATACCCGATGCGGGTAGAAGAATAGTTTTCAATAAGGCATATTCTCTCAGCCGGCACAATTTTCATTTGACTAGCATCAGGTAGAGTAGTTTGCGTGCCAAAGTCCTTAAGAAACCTCGATAGTAAATGCGAGGTATCCATAAAGGCATCTAGAAAAAAAAATAGGTACCTAAGTAAAGTTGAATAATCGTTTCTTCGCCACTGGTACTTACCTGCCTACTTAGGTAGGTGCCTACCTTAGATAGTAAGTAGACAATTAGGTAGGTAGGTAAGTAGGTACCTAATGTTCCAATACCAAGGATAACTTTTATGTAGGTAGGTACCTAGGTATAATACCTACCTATATAGACGCAAAAGGGGCTAGACCTACTCAATACGGTAAATTCTGCGAAATATAAAATAACACAATGTGAAGCAAACATTTTTTATTATAAAGGAAGGGTTGTAAAAAATATTGCGGTAGTGCAATACGGAAGTTGCAGAAATTGAAAGAAATGTTTTGCAAAAGGGTTGCATCCATAGACTATAGTTGCATCTCGTTTATTGCTCAGCCAAAATTTTACCTTATTACCCCTTTTCAAGAATTTCAAACAAAGGTATTTTATAAAATAAAAAAAATATTTTTCAAAAAATATCTCGCAAGGAACATAAATTTTATTTGTTTACTTTTTATTATGAAGATTTTTTGCCGGATGGTATTTCAGTATGTACCTACCTCATGGCTCCCACATCCTGAAGCGGGCCCATAGGCCAGGATCATTGTCGGGGCCCCCTACCTATCGCTAGGGTTAAAAACAGACGCTTTACAGCAACGTTTTCCAAATGATATTCCAGGTAAAAATAAGGGTATTCAGTGTATCTTTAACGATTTTTTGTATTTTTCAATAAATTCGTTTGTATTATGAAGTTTTCGAATATCGACACACAATATTCCAAATTTTTCATCACACAATAACATATTTTAAAATGGTAATATTCTTAAAGCAAAATAGCGCTGCAGGCGACTTTTTTACTATTTGAGCAAATTTGTGATGTGTGTTAATCTCACTTGATAATGTAGACGCGCCACGCGGGGCCCCCCCAGGCTAGAGACCTGTCAGCCACCCCCCTTGTGGGGGCCATGACCTACCTACATAATAACAATAATAAGTTAATAATACCACCTACTGCACCTACCAATGATTTCCTGCGATCATCACAGAACATAATATCTATCTACAATAAATTCCGTGGTAATCAATAATCATAATATTATGTAGGTAGGTAGGTATCTACCGTACCTTAGTACCTACCTACCTTCAACTCCGCAATATTTACTCATCATCAGCTATCCAAAATTTTACTATAACACCTACATATTATTTGAATTATAAACCAGTACCTTGGTACAAAATAATATCACAGAATTAGATACCTACTTAGGTACCTGTATAATGTATATTATATACAATAGGTAAGTAAACTGAAAAGACAATACGCTACAAAAAGCTACGGGAATGCGAACGTTTCTAATAAATTTTACTGTAGGTTCCTACCTACATAAGGGCTCAGACACGTCATGATACTGCAGTTTGCGTTAACCTGCGTCGACGCACGTTTACGTACGTCGACTGCAGTCTGGCCCAATATACAGGGCACTGTCAACGAATCAACTCAGACGGCGCTGCAAATTCGCGCAAACTGCGGCACCGTAAACCTGATCTTAATCGATCCCAGTTGAATCCAAACTTTTGTGGATCTTATCCGAAACCAATTATTGGAATCAATTTGAATCAGATAATATCCAATAAATTGTCAGCGCCACGTGCCTTGGGTCTTAGGCACATGGCATTGCATTGGACGTGCGTCGACGCAGGTCCTATTTGATTCCAATTTCATCCGATTTGAATCACCAACTAGATTTCTTTTATCCAATTGGCGATTCTAATCGGATGAAATTGGAAACAAATAATAACTGCGTCGACGCACGTCCACTGCAATGCCGTGTGTCTGCAGCCTTAGATATATCGACGTAGACTGCGTTGTGGTACCGAAGTCAGCGTCGATTTGTAAACACGCGTGTCGTGGACCTAATGGACTGCCACCTCGCAAGTTGTTGAGGAGATCCGTGATCTAATTTGACCGTTAGATTTTTTTAGTCATTAAGTATTTCAATTTGCTTATCAATTTTTGATGATAATTAGCAATTAAAAAGTAGTGATTGTATCATTTTCGCTCATTTGAATTTTGCGACATACATCAATATTAATTGAAGGACGCTGTCTATCAACAGGGCTGACACTATGATTATTCATTTTTCATTATATTGCCTGCAAACTATAATGGTTTAGATATGTATGGCAATACAACTGATATTAATAATTGTGACGTCCATAGGCAAAATTTATTTGTAATTATTCTTCAAAATATAGATCTGAGGGCGCAGACACACGACACTGCAGTGCAATTAACGTGTGTCAACGCAGGGCTTACTCAATTCCAAATGCATTCGATTAAAAGATCGAATTGGGTAAAGAAATACAATTGGAGATTCCAATTGGATGCATTTCAAACTAAGTAAGATCTACGTCGACGCACGCTAACTGCAGTGCCATGTGTCTGAGCCATTAATTTACCATGTATTGTACGACAACATCTTCTTGGCTAAGCTTCTAGGCGCTGCTGTCTACTAAATGGGAGGAGCTTCTTAGTTTATAATAGGATTCCAGGTAAAAATGGGCGGAGCATGTTAGTTCACAGTATTAACACGTAGCTGACGTAGCCAAAAAGATGTTGTCATACAATAGGTACCTAGGATAACGATATTAATTTAGCTAAATTCACACAGATTTGATGCATACACAATTTATGATAGTTTGTAAAGCATTCGGAGTCATCCATTGGTCGGCGTGCTAGTATTAAATGGTATGCAGCCAATTAGATATCGATTGATTAGAGAGTAGTGGTTTCCGGCCAATGAGATTTTAAATCGGATTTGCCCAAACAGAAGGTGGGTAATGTACGATTTTCAATTATTGTAAGAACGTCACTATTAGCGTAGGGAAATAATTACACCTCATTAGTCTGAGCCATTACCTCTTCAGAACTTTGTTGATAATAGTCGAAGAGGTTGGACAGTGCATCTGATATTAGGTACCTACTAATATAAAACAAAAATGTTGAAGTTTATAATTATGGCATATATATGAGAATTTAATGTAGGTTTAGATACCACTTGCTGTAATCTTGCACTATGTTGATAAATTAATATTATTGAAAACTAAGGTAAGGTAACATATGCCTAACTCCCAATGTTATACCCCGTTTACACATGCATAGATTTACTGTGCACAATAAGAAAATGTATGGGAAAACATGTATCATCCTGCAGTTGGCAAGATTGCGTGCATGAAACAAACAATTTGGACGGTTTTGAATTCAACGCGCATGATTATTTTCGATCTGCGCCTGCGCAATAGAGCGATAGTGGCGAACATGCCGGTAACAAAAACGAACTACTCATTTTGAGCTTAACTGATTATCAATACGACCTGTCAGATAGTAGTAGGTATAAAATGACAACATACAGCGCTCGAAAATTTTCTGAGGATATTAACATGTTTATCAAATGTTATGTGTATTTTATAAACATAAGAGTGATAGATTTTTTGTTATATGGCATATCAAGCTCAGACGGTCAAATTATTTTGTCCACGAGACGGAGCTATAGCTAGATTTCACCAACCGAAACGGCGCTCCAGTGCGCTCGGGTCCATTTCGAGCACTGAATCGAATGAGTTTGGAGAGACAGTCAGTACTTTTACGTGTACACAGTTATTATCAAATGATAGTTTAAAATAAGCACTATTGCCGACAATAATTCCATGCAAGTGTACAAGCGCAATTATACGTGCATGAATTTACTGTTGACAGTACGAAAATGACAAAATGTGTGGGTAAACATGTATTATCCTGCAGTGGGCAAGATTGCATGCATGAATCAAACAAGTTTAGAAGCTTCTGAATTTTCATGTGACAGTAATAGCGCCTCTACGCGTGCATGGATTTACTGGCGGCAATAGTGCTTATTATATCATGACAATAACTGTTTACACGTAAAAGTGTTGACGATCTCTCCAATTCATTCTTTAAGAGTGATCGAGACGCGATGTTGTCATTTTATGGTACTAGTTCGTACTATTGACAGCTAGTGAAAATATGTAAACTTTAAAATTCGTTTTTTTTTACCGACAGGTTCGCCACTATCGTTATACTGCGCTGGCACAGATCGATATCTTGCCAACTGCAGGACATGTTTACCCATACATTTTCTTACTGTCAACGTGTCAACAGTAAATCCAGGCACCTGCAAACGGGGTACCTATAAGATGTTTTCGATCTGCGCCTGCGCAGTAGAACGATAGTGGCGAACCTGCCGGCAAAAAAATTAATTTTCAGGTTGACCGATTTTCACTAGCACTGCTGTCAAATACTACGAAATAGTACCATAAAATGACAACATCACGTCTCGCCTTATGTATGCGTCTCACTCACTCTTTAAGAATGAATTGGAGAGACAGTCGGCACTTTTACGTGTACACAGGTATTGTCATGATAGTTTAAAAGAAGCACTATTGCCTTCAGTAAATCCACCACTTGTACCTACAGGCGTTATTAAGGTAGATAGGTAATGAAATGTTGCGAAATAAGAATCTTAAAAATTTAATAATGAGTGCAGAAAAAACATTTATTAGCAATAGCTAATTTGTTGTATTTTTTTTTCATTCTTAGAATCTTAGAATTCATAGAATGAATGAAATTACTAATACGTTGATTGTTGGTAAAATACAAAGAGATTAGACGTCAATCTCTTTGGTAAAATATGACTGACAACCATAGACTATAGAAACATCTAGACGCCACCCGTTGCATTGCTAAATGAAGCTGCGTGCCATGCGTTTGGTTTGTGGGTGAACGAACGCATTCGTCTACAAATGTTCGAGACCATAGACCATTTCGGTAGTGCTCGCCCAAAGTGCTCGCACTAGACGCTCAGAATTAGAATATAATTTTCTATTTTTTTAGGTACGTTATATAGTATTTTTAAGCGGTCAAAATGCAACCATTAGATAAAGATATCCATAATTTAAGTTATTTTAAAGAAACACTATGTCACTGATATTAAAATATATAATAATATACAAATAAATTATCACGAACATGTATGAACTTACCTATGAAACGTAATACCATCGTCTTGCTTATCAGTACGGCTACCGTATTTTAATACAACACACCTTTAAAATAAAATATTCTTGGGCCGATATGACGTGACCTATGTGCCAGCCCTGGATAAGTTGCCCAATGATGAGGTGTTGCCATGCCGCATTGCCGCAAGTTTGTGACAGTTCAACTTTTGTTGATAATTTAGTTGTGTCATAATACCGGTAAATAAAAACCAACTGTAATACGTATTTCAATAATTTAACGGTATAATTGTACAATGGCTTTATCAAATAAGGTATATATTAACAATTTAGTGCATTTATTTAGCTATATTACAATATGTAACTCTGACATAACCTCAATTCCCGAACTGTTTTATATTCCAGTCATTCCCTGCTTTAAAAAATGACAGACTATTGCGAGCAGCCAGAGGTGAAGAGGTCGACAAGGTCCCAGTATGGGTAATGCGACAGGCCGGAAGGTATTTGCCAGAATTTCAAGCCGTGCGTGCCAAACATGACTTTTTTGAAGTTTGTCGAACACCAGAATTAGCATGTGAAGTGACACTACAGCCTCTGAGGAGGTATAAACATTTAGATGCCTCAATCATATTCAGTGACATATTGGTCATACCTCAAGCCCTGGGAATGACAGTTGAAATGCACCCTGGAAAGGTTTGTCTGATCTTCTTAAAATATTAGATAATTTATTATTGAACTGACCTAAAAAAATAATTATTGAACAGCCATTACCCCATCGAAGTAATTTAGGACTTATCTCATTATTCCTAATTTAAAATTTCCGTCTGCCTCGTTCCTACAGAAGATACATACAGACATACAAACTTATCTGTAGAATGGCCAAAAATGGAACTACGAACTACCAGAGGACGCCATTTTCAAATTTTCAAAATGTCATTCTAATGTCAGATTTTGTTCAGTTACAAGTCTTGATTGGGTAATTTTTGACAGTGGCTCCCCCATCCCATTCTTCAGATAAGTTTCTAGGTCTGTACACCGAATTTCAAACAACCATAATTCAAACCGCGACCAAAGACATCATTAAGTTTGACGAATCAGCTTTCTTTGGAAAATGGCTTGGCTTTAGCTTAATTTGAAGTTTTTTTTATACAATGTAGCGATTCATCAGTATGAGTAATTAAATATTACAAATTGCTAAATTTGACCACTGACTACTTACTTCGATAGTCATATATTATAGATATAGTTAATAAAATGTCACTATTTAGTCAGACATAAGTTACTAGAGTGTGACTTCTATATTGTGGCTGACACATCATAGTGCTGTATAATTATATGTAGCGTGAATGGGTGGAAAGGGGGGGGGTTGGCATATAGATGTACGTGAATTAGCTGGGATGTGGGGTTTAGTTGTCTATGCGTGACCGCTAGCGGCAATAATATTGTCAATAAAAAGTCTCACTATTGTACCATTTATGACGCACCTTGACCTCCACAAAAATAGCAATGTTTATATAGTTATCTTCACATACATGATATCAATGAATTCACTTTCTAGGGTCCTGTATTTCCCACACCGTTAAACACTCCTGAGGATCTCGATAAGCTCACAATAGAAGGCGCTGTTTCTCGATTGACCTATGTTGGGGACGCCATCACATTGACAAGAACTAAAATTGATGGACTCGTTCCACTCATTGGATTTTGCGGAGCACCTGTAATACCTAATTTCTTATTTAAATTTACAGCATTTAATTGTCGGTATTTTTTTGTAGCCAGATCAAAACACCGTTGATTCTGCAATGAATTGCTATTGAATGTGTATCGTTGAGCATTTTTGAGTTATTTACATTGCTGGATAGGTTTATGTCTATAATGTAATATGTGATTCAAACTAAACCGCAAATGAAATAATCAAAACAGTAACAGCTGAGGCAAATATCAATGAACCAACACTGCAAGGCGTACAGTTGCCCTAATAAGAAGAAATGAAACACTAATATCATGGAGATGTTATCATGGAATAAATCATTCACTAATGGCCTTTGTCCCCAGCGGTGAGCTGCGAGTGAAATTTTCGAGGATTGTTTATAAGATATCGTTGTGAATTATTGTTTAGATTCAATCAGGAAAGTAATATGATATTTAGTTTCAAAATGAAGGATGATTTAGCGATATGCTTAATTAAAATTTCAACACTTAACAGAAAACAATTATATAATTTTATCATTACAATGGCGTTAACAATCTCTTAGCGAAACTACAACTCATTATTATTCTTTTTGACAATTGGATTACTATAGTGTTTTTGATTTATTCTTTCAACCTCTTTCCAGTGGACTCTGATGGGATACATGATTGAAGGTGGAGGCAGCAAAACAATGGAAAAATCCAAAGGATGGCTGAAGAACTATCCCGAAGCAACAACTAGATTATTAACAATTATTACAAATGTCATTGTAGACTATTTATTAATGCAGGTAATTTCGTCTAATTTATCTAACATTTGCCCTATTAAATTGTTGAATAGGTTATGTCACTTAATCAATCACCAATTGAGATCAATGAATTATATAAACATCTGCGATGTTGAAAACTGTATTTAACAGAACCAAGATTTTCGCAGGACATTTCATTAGAAACGCTGCATTGAAATCAGATTAAATGATGTGGAAAATGAACTATGGTATAAGATCTTACGAGATCATATAAAAATAGCAATATTTATGAAACAATTGAACACTATTATAATATATGAATTGTAGAACCAAGGCCTCATATAGTCAGAGCACGGCACTACATTGCGAATTCTGGTGGTGATTCAAGTTACCACTTAACTTCGAATACAATGCGGTAACCTGTTTTTAGTAAATGAAGATTTTCAATTGCTTATTTTGTTCATATTTATTAACGTATTACCATTTTTGTCATGAAACAATCATGATTATCTTACAAACAGTTGTATTCGAAATATAAGCAGTAACTAGCACTGCAATCGAAATTCACAGTTTCGTGCCGTGGCCTGATTATAGCGGTCCTTATCGTAGAACATTAAATTTGATTTACATTCATGAGTGTAAAAATTACCAATTATAAATAATTTTCCACTTATATATAAAACATATTTTCTAATTGGCTGTTACACAAGTAAGTAAATTATTAGGCTTTATGCCAATTAAGTTTAAATTATTATTTTGTCATTAATTTTACATTGACATTATAATTTTTTGTCATTTTGCATTGGTCAATAGTTATTTATTACTGATTCACGCTATTAATTGTGTTCGTTAGGTGGAAGCTGGTGCTCAATTACTCCAAGTTTTTGAGTCGAGTGCTGAACATTTGTCTCCAGAGCAGTTTGCAACGATATCCACTCCCTATTTGAAGGATATTACAAAACGCGTCCGTGAAGGAATCGCACAGAGAAACCTTCTGAATGTGCCCATGGTTTGTTTGTATTTTAATTATTATAAAAAAAGTTAGGGAAAGTCTTTTGAAAAAAAATATTTTAAATAATTTTAATCAACATAATTATGTGTGCTGTTGGCTTTTATAAAATTTCTTTAAAAAAAAGTAATTCAAGCTATATGTCATCCGAAGATGACGACACTGCAAAGTGTAACAGCAAAATTGGAATAATATTTGTTAGAAAAATAGTACCTACCTATATGAATTATTATTATTGTGTAGTTATGTTACACCTATAAAAATTCATGAGATACATTAAACACAAAATGCATTAAGATTTTAACAATATTATTTTTAAGAAATTGGTAAATTATATAAATTTAAATACGTGGGCATTTATAATAATAGTGCCTGTACACGTGTATGGAGTTACTTGCACCAATAGTGTGTATTTTAAACTATCGTGACGATAACTGTCTACATGTAAAAGTGCTGACTATCTCGCCAATCTCATTCTTCAAGAGTAAGCAGACGCGATGTTGTCATTGTATGCTACTATTTGACAGGTCGTAAAAATCGGTTAACCTCAAAATGAGTCTGCACGGTGTAGTTTATTTTTTTACCGGCAGGTTAGCCACTATCGTTCTACTGCGCAGGCGCAGATATAGCACAGTCTAATTGTTCAGAAACTAAAGTAAAAGAAACTTCTGAACCTTTTTAATCCATCTTCAATCTTGTAATTTGCACGATAATACGTGTTTACACATGCATTGCTTTGTTATGGCCGTGATAATACATACTGTCAGCAGTAAATCCATTTACATGTAAACGGGGTATATATTTTATGAATGTCAGAACTTTTATTTTTCACTGCATAATGTGCTTACATGATTTATAAAAATATACTATAATCCATTGTGTTTTCCTTCTTTTGTACATTTTTATAGTCTATTGTATTTTCTATATATCTGTACATAATGTTAGTAGGTACCTATGTATATTTTTTTATTTTCAAGAGTTGCATTTGATATAAACCATTGATTTTATTTTTATAAGTATAATTTATAACACATTTATAAACAATAATTTTTGATGTTAGGTATTACTTATATTGAAAGTATTTAAACATGCTGATTATTGAAGTTATACTTCTTTTGGGGCGTTTGGGAAAACAGATCAGAGTGTATTTTTGACGTGTGACGAAGTTGCGCGTGCCGATGTAACACGTTTGGCGTGTGACGTAAGTTGTGCGCGCCGATGCAACACATAATTTATTATTATGATAATATTCATTTCGGTCTCAGGAGTACATGCGCATGCGCATAGTGTCATTTAGTTAGTCGTTCAATACAACAAAGTAAACAGTACTTGTTGTAAGCATAACAAATATTGTGTTATAATAAATATATATGTTTATAAACAAATTTCTGGAGACTAACATTCTACACTGTTAATTTATATTCATAAAACTTTATTTATATTGGGGTGTATATTTATTTTTCATTGTAAAGATTGTGTATTTGAGGCTATATTTATGTAAGTATTATTTTTGTGTAAAATTATATGTCAATAAATAAATAAATTTTGTGAATGCTGAGTTGGTAAATAATTCAACAAATATATTAAAATTTGATTTTTTATTAATTCATCATGGGCACTTCTGAATCAATTATAACCGCTGTATGGCAAAGATGAGTTTTGGTCCAATACAATAATTAAATTACAATTATCATGTGCTATATGAGACACAGATGAATCGCGTACGTTTTCATCAACCTAATCTACTGTAATATTAATAGACTCGGGTAATTAATTATTTTGTTTTGTTACGTCAAAAAAGTATAACTTCTAACGCGCGTACATATTTTTTTTAATCTGACAGTTTTAACCGCAAACCCGGCTAGTATTTTTTTCCGATTAACTGGATGCCCTAGCGTTGACTCACAGGTTGATATGACTAACACTGACATTCTGTTTACATAAGTAGGTACCTCCACACTGAGGAAGTCCATAATATTATGTGCTGTCGTATAATTGAAACGGTAGCTTAACTTTGCTTTCCAATCTTGTATTATTACAAAAATAATCCCAAAGTATATTTAATATGAACATATTAATTAAGAAAAAAAAATGCCAAATCAGCCATTTTGGGTTTTGTACCTATGTAATGTTTTGCAATTATATTATTATCTTGTAAGCGTGTGACATTTACAATTACCTACGTAATTGGTTGGTATATGAGAGTATTATTTTAAGAATATTATAAAAAATATACAATTGTCAGTTATGCAACACATATCAAACTTCCGGGGGTCAAGTTAAAATAAGTAGGTATGTACTCAACAATCCGTGTTATCTCTTACACGTATAACATTGGTTTTTTAAAGATTATAAATACATTACAAAATGAATAACACCATATCTTTTTACGGAGAACAATAATTCAATAAATTGGTTATGTAGATTATTGTTTAATGGACACTCCGTGCATAGGTAATCAAATATAATGCGTTGTTGTACAATACGATATCGTGTCACATTCCATGAATATTTTCAACAATCAACACAATTTTATGTAATATTATTTTATGATAAATCCACAGGAAAATATATTTACAAAAATAAATCATACTTACAATATGAAGAAATAAAACATGGCTTGTGGTATTTTACCTTTATCACTGTTTTTGTAATCATCTTTTTTATAACTTAATGACAAATTAAGAAGGAGACAGAATTTATTGTTAAGGCCATCCTACATACCCATGTGAATATTTGTTATTTCATTTATATGTTGGAAAACCTCAATAATTGGAAAGAGTAATCATGGGTTATAAGAATACTTTCACACTTACAGTTTTCTTTTATTTTTTGTAGACTATATTCGCTAAGGGCGCTGGTCATTCTCTGAAGCTTCAATCGGAATTGGGCTATGATGTGATTGGAATTGATTGGACTGTTGATCCAGTTAAAGCAAGAGAAGACGTCGGGCCAAATATCACCCTGCAAGGAAATTTGGATCCCCAGGATCTCTACAAACCGCAGGTAATATATATTATGTATTCTCCGTTGCCATTTAAAAATGATAACTTTTCAATATGGAGCAAATTTTAGTGTCGCTAGATTTCAAAATCAGTCCATAATGGATGAATAGGAGAAAAACAGCTTTTTTGTTTTATCAAGTACACAGTCACAAGGGTGAAAGTTTATATTATTTCGAGTATAGAATATTTAAAATTAATAAATTCCACATTTCGATAATGCAGAAATTTTAGAAAGCAGTAGTTCTTCAGCAATTCACAAAAAAGTTAAAAAAACCTAAAGGTGGACTTGGCTGATTTTGAAATCTAGCGACACGCAGTGAAATTAATAAATGAGTGTGACAACAGAATTCTTACTTAGTTTACCATGTTCGATCCTAAGAAAAGAATATGGGCCTCCACGGAGTGGAGGTTGTATTAACAGATTTTTTTACGAGAAATGGATGTTAGCCACTTGCTCGATCGTCCATACTCTGACTCCAAACACAAATTGAAAAACAAAATGTGTATTTTCCAGACCCAGGATTCGAACCTGGGACCCACGACTTTATAAGCCGACACTTAAGCCGCTCGACCATCGTGGGTGTTAACAGAAGCGTTGGCAGAATTCTTACTTTCCAAAACACTGAATTACATAAAATTAAATATTTCATGGTATTACGATGAAACTGTTTGAAATAGTGATGTTTATAATGTTTCAACTTGAATGATGTAAGATCGTAAAAAGAAATTTTTCCATATAGAACTGCTTAGTTGATACCATTGCTGAGGGGCGGAGGTAGGCTGTCATACGTATATTTTTCATTGAACTAAGTCTACAAATTGTAGATAGTGTTTGTTAGTTTTAAAATTCAATTAAATCCTTCGTTAACCAAGTCATAATAGACCCACTCCACCCTACGCCACTGGTTGAAACCTACTAATTACATAAGATAAAACTCATTAAGTACAATTATAACCTGCACTTATGAGTTTTACCTGTGATACAATATTTCCTAACTTGTTATTGATATTCATCGTATACTACCATTATGTTGTCCAGGCTGTTTACGCCTATTTTTAATAAAAATTGAAAACAAACCATTACGTCATAAGTTATATCATTAGACTATAATCGTTCTAACCGTTAATGTCTTAAAATTACTGTATAAAATTTCCTACACATATACCATATCGATCTGTATCTATGGTATCTGCATTTAACAAACTTAAAAAGTATAAATCAATGTTTACCTTTATCGTATAGTTCTTTTTTATTTCATTGCAGGAAGAAATACGTGAGCTGACAACTGTTATGGCACAGAAGTTCGGTAAAACCAGATACATTGCTAACCTTGGGCATGGAATCACACCATTGACGCCCCTCGAGAGCATGACTACTTTTACGGAAACAATTCACGAGGCTTTATAATCTCATACACATTCCTCATTATAAATCGAATGTTATGTAGTTACTGTTTATAGTTTATAATATTAAAGTTTACGGTTTTTGGAATATATTATGTTTTCTTTTTCTCTAATGCATGGTTTCCTTTGATCCACTCATTTTGTTTAATAATAATAGTGAAAGAATATTTTAGATTAAGTAACAAATTTTCAGTTTCGTCGTTTAGCCATAGAACAGCAATATTCCTAACAACACCTCATGTCTTACCATTATATCATAGCGGCGATATGTGGATCCTATATCTATACTCCCGACCCCCCCACTTTCATCCTTTAAACTGTATAATTATACTTCAATGGTTTTATGTTATTTTCAATTATTCTAAAATAATATTAATTTGCTAGTGCAAAATCGTGAAAAGCTATAGTTAAATAATGTTTGTATTTAAATACATACCTACCATGAACAAAAATTAGCAGTTTATATTTTCTTTATGAATTTTAAAGGGAGGGAATTAAAAGCGTGATTTTTCAAAAAAACCTTGGTTATAAGTTATAATAGGCATTCTTGAAGTAGTGAGATTTTACTTGAGAGGGGAATTTTCGTTACAACATGGAATGAAAGAACAATAAATCAGGCGTGAAGTTGTAAATTGTGCTCAGAATTTCAGTAGATTCGATGGAGATGAAAAATTTTTCGCATGCAGCCCAGTCATTAATTTATATATATATTATGAGGTGTAGTTATGTATGGAAGTTATAAAGATTTTTTTTTGCACGTATCCATTTAAGATAACCACAAAAATAATAAAGCATAGTGAATAATATTCTACAACCATCATGTCTTGGCTCCAATTTTATAGCGCTGTATGCAGTGGTAAGGACTTAAGCTGGGATCAGGAGGATAGATAGGTACCTTGAAAATACGGAGGGATCCACAAATCGCCGTTAAGATATTCGCAGTCATGTAGCTGATAATTTGAGATTAAAATAGTAAGGAGCATTTTGATTCTACCTAAGAACTTAAGTGACACTAATTTCTACTAATTTTAGACCTTTAATAATATTATGTCTATCTAAGAATATAGGTTGCTTGAGATTTTATAAAACGTTGCAAGGGTTTCACCAAATAAGAAAGGTTGGAAATCTCTGCATAGGAGAAGGTTTTCCTCAACATACTATTTACGTTCACACTACTCACTGTTAAACTTATTCCTAGTTATTGTTATTCGTATATATAAAATTTGCTTTCTACAAAATATAACGTACCTATTATCAGGACACTCAAAAATTATTATTGTTAGAAGCATTACAATTTACTTCGTTACTAAGAGTAATAATTAAAAATGTTGTCGGAATCCAGTACCAAAAATATAATATATTTTTAGAGTGGCAACATTTTTAATAATCTACACACTCGTAGAAATCTCGTAAAGTAAAGTAAAAGTAGCGCGTGTGTTGGTGTTGTGTTTAATGTCATCTTATCAGCTGTTTACACGATAAACACAACTCCGATCGTCTTATTTATATTTTCATCGTGTACATTCTGACGATAGTTATCAAGCGACGTTCGTTCAGTGCGGAGTGATTGTGCCTACGAATTTAAAACTATTATATTATGAATCTATCATTTGCGGGCTGCGGGTTCCTCGGTATTTATCACGTCGGAGTAGCGGTGTGTTTTCGAAAATATGCTCCGCATTTGCTGTTAGATAAGATTTCTGGAGCGTCGGCTGGAGCGATATCGGCGTGCTGCCTGCTTTGCAATTTACCATTAGGTAAGAATGATATCATCAACGAAATTCTACATCTACAGAGACGGTCCGACAACGGTGGCTTTGTTTAGTAACCTTCACGAATGCGTAAACAAGCGTCATGTCAATTTATCTGGATGACGTAAATATTCTCGTACTCGTACGTCGATTGATACGGATTCTTAAAAATGTAGGCAAAAACTATATCAGTCCGACGATAAGGCTGAGCGATCACAAGATATCTAAAATTTTAAATCGTGATGTACCCGAAACATCTCCATGAAATAATCTGACAATTACATTTACTTTCGACACAAGCTGCAGGCAATATTTCTTTTCATTTTGCTTCCGATACTGTTACGTTTGTAATAAAATGCTTCAAAAATCACGAAATAAAAAATGTTCTTACAGAAATCATTACAACACGTGTAGTAAAAAAACAATACCAAATGACACTGAGCAGTGAGCACTATAATATTATCAAAAGTGCTTCACAGTTATGTTGATAGTATTTGCTAATATTGAGACAAAGTGTATATCATTTAGGTACTATGAGAAATAAAATATATTTCTCTTTTCATTTGTATAAAATACGAAATACAAATAAAAATACCTCCATATATGTATGCATCACTTTAATATAATATTATTATCAACTCCTTCATATTTTTTTTAGACTGCAACTGATCTCTAAAAAAATCATTTAAGTACAATTAATTCGTCCTGTATCTAAGACGAGACAGCAGCGCGGTTTCGTTGACGCAAAAGACGCAACCAGAAAGTCAGAAAACTTATAAATGGACCTCCTAAAACAGTTCCCCAACCATACATTTACATACATACATACATACAACCCAATCATACGTTTATTATAAATTACCTATACCGAAATCTAAAAAATATGTGTATTTCACATAAAAGTTTTATTTGTATTTTATTTTTGGTAATCATATGTATTAAAATGAAGTCGACTTTTTAAAAATAAACATCCCAAATAATATGAACGTAACTACATAATTCGTACAGGAGAGTGGATGTTATTGGGTGTTACTTATATCAAGGCAGGTTATTTTATTATTCTCTAGTGATGAATTGTTTTACGAGGGGCAACAAGTAAAAAAATCATTACCTTATTTTTTGGGCACTTCCTATATTGCACACTCATGTTAAACATCACAAAATGATTCTTTTTTTAAAGGCTCCTAAGTATTATAATACGGTTGGGGTATTTTATTCCTGTACTTTCAGTACCATTCAGACTTTACTTCATTTTCCAATCGTAAAATTGAAAAACGCATTGAAATTTAATATACTTACCTTCCCATTTTTTATTAAATGTTTTGTAATATTATTTATAAGATCATGTACTTTACTCTTCAAAAAACTCTGTGAATTTTATTGTGATGTGTGACCTATGAAGTCATAAAATTAATCAATCAATAACTGTTACCAATTGAATATAATTATTGAAGGTGAATATAGGTACCTATATATTTTCTTTAATTACAACTGAGATAAGATAACTGTTTTTGAACTGGGCTTCTAATTTCAAATATATACCCATTTTTAACTTTTCATAGTTTTTCTTTGATATTTCTATATACCCATGAAATAGGTAAATTAACCATTTGTTTTTTTTAATAACTTCGAGATTTCACAAAACACAAACTCAACTATCATTCAACAACGCTAAAATCAGCGGTGTCCTCTGGGAGAAGGCAGGTCATGCGTTGCTTAGAGACAGCAAATTTAAGCAGAAATTGCTGTTGTATAAAATTAATATTATGAACTCCCGTTCTCAGCGTATTCTGCTACCTTATTCTATACTTTAAATAATGATTCCGAATGAGGTTTTTCGATACACAGGAGTTCGGTGAACCTTGGTTCCATGAATATTCGCAAAAAGCTATCTAAAAATAGTACCTATGAGTACCCACATTTTTTATAATTGAGTTTTAACGTGAATAAAACAAAGATATATTAAAAGTTTTGCTTGGTTTGTTACAGATAATTATTAGCATAGATAAATATATAGCAGCAAGAGTTTAATAGAAACGGGGAATTTTTTGTAGCAACATGGATTTCGGTAATAGGGAAGTATGAGTGTTGTCGGCTCTCCCGGCTACTAATTAATCACTCACTACCAGTTGATTTATTTTCACTCATCGAACATAATATTAATATGTGTCAGCCAAATTCGGGTTCCCTAAGATGTTAAAATGTAATATCTCAAGGGTTTTTCTAAACATAAAAGGTCGAGGTTCACTGACGGTGGCCGCGTGGCTTAAGCGTTGGACTATCACGCCGTGGGTCTCAGGTTCGAATCCTGGGTCTGGCAAGTACACATATTGTTTTTCAATTTGTGTCTGTCAGGGTATGGACCTAATAGGTTGAGCAAGTGGCTAACATCCATTTCTCGTAAAAAAGAAAATATGTTAATACAAACCTCTACCCTGTGGAGGCCCATATGATCTTATTAGGATCGGATATGGTCGGAATTAATATGGCCATGTATTATTTATTATTCTTGGGTTGACTTTGAATTCTTTTTTCCGCATGTTTTTCTCAATCATTCAATTATTTTCATAATCTTATCAATATCTTGACATATTTTCGTGTTATTGTCTTAATGCTTACGTATTTAATTCACCATGTACTTGTGTAGATAACAATTATGTTGATTCCTGCGGAAAACGGAGATGAAACGGAAGACCTCTTTACTGCATAACAATATTATATTATTACCAGATTAGATATGAATTATAACTACATTTTATTTGTACTGAGCCCACACTCAATATTAACTGTGTTAGTAAATCTTGTTTTTTAAATTTTATCAGAAAAAAAAATACTTGCCATTGACCTTCAGGATAAGATAGCAATAATCGTCATTATTGTATAATATTATTGACAACTGGTGATAAAAAATTAACATCCTCATGCGTAGTTTATCGAAAGGGAAAGCTTATCCGCAAGTATTGATTTTTATCACTCGTAAAACACTGGTACAATTTTGTTGAACAATAGCCACTCGAGATACTGTAAGTCGAATATGCTAAATATACATTTAAGTTAGAGTAGATAAATCTTGACTATAATACTATCAAGATGAATCTCCCTGATATATATTGTTATTTGATTAATTACAGAATTATACGCTATTGTGTAAAATGCTGCAGGCAAAACAATAAAATTTTAAAAGAATTGTGTACCTATACCTATGCATATTTAACTAGAATCATGCATGCTTACAAAATTGGTTATTGTTAATAAATATACGTATGGCTAGTGGACTGTATCTTTCAAACGACTTCTTAATATCACTATTATCAACCGCTTTTAGCTTTTCACCGAGATCTCTTTCCACCGACCTTAATAAAGTTATCAACCCAGTAAGTTTCAGGGTTTTGAGTGCTACTGTGTGATTTATGTATGTGCCGCAGAACTTATTTGCTTCCTCTTCCGTTAGTTTTACTTGTGGCCCTTCCCGATTACTTTCATGCTAAGTACTCTCAATTTATGAATCTCACTTAAATTGAATGTTCATGTTTTTCATCTGTGATTTCCCAATCACAACCAGTGAAGATAATTCCAGTTTTACAAATGCCGTTATTCTATGCTACACATAATGTGTTTCTTCTTCTCTTTATAGAATTTGTATAAAAATTATTCGACGTGGCGTACTTACTTTGCGTTACCTTCATATGTTTAGACTCCATCTCTATAGGAGAAGGGTTTATTCAACATCTTTGACTTTGGTTGTATAGAAAAATATTTTAATATCATTATTAATTGTTGTATTCACAAACAATTTCCGTTTAATTAAAGTTTGCCAGTTAAGTATCTTTTCAATATAAGTACTGAGCTGTTAAAACAATCTTGTTTGTTGTTATTTGAATGTTCAAAACATGATTTTTTTTAATCAGCATGACCCATGCTCATAATATAAATGCAAGTCAAACTTTTTAAATAGTCACAGGTACTTGAACACATTTCACTTTCACATTGTGGTCTTAAAAAGTAGTTAGCCTAATCTAAAAAGTATCTACTTTCTCTCTCACTCTCTTATTACTTTCACCTATCAAATCGATGCATTTATTTTTTTCAATGCAGCAAGCTTGTTTTGAATATCACTTTGGATCGTTATCTTAGTATGTACGTGCTTATTATTTGAGCTAATGCATAGCTGTCCATTCAATTATATTTTTTTTACTATAGCAACAATCGTTGCAATTAATTCATAGATAAAAAATGGACATTTACAATAATTAAGATCTTATTTTAACTATATAAATTTGTTAGACTTTGTATCACCTCAATTAAATACCTATTTTGATGACGTATCACTTTGTTCGGGTAATAGAAAACAAAATATAATAGTTATGTATGTAACATGTAATTTTTAGTATAATATACAAAAAAAAAAATCAACTGGACACATCATGTGTTTGAAAAAAGATAAAATTGAATGTATTAGGTAGGTACCTACCACAAGATACATGCAGAATAAACAAAATTATGTCATTAAACTCCATTTTAGTGATTTTCCTAGATTGCAAAAAGTATTTAGTATAAATATTACCATGTTAGAATAATATGGGCATCCAAAGAAGGGATGTCATCCTTTATGCCACCATCAGATCTATATTTGCCTTATCATCTGCCTCACGGAACAGTTCAGTGGAGCTGCATATTTACCAATCACGGCGTCGTCCTCTACTACACTTCCCGTTAATATTTTCTTTAATGACAAGTTGGGGAATGCTGTATTTTTGTCCTCTCATAATATGGCCGAGGTACTGTAGTTTTCTGGTTTTGATACTACACAGAACTTGTCGGTCCTTTCTCATTGAGGATGTTAAAAATTTTCTCATCTCTACATTGAGGATGTTAAAATTTGTCACCCGGTCAGTCCAAAAAATTTTGACGATGTGTACTTCTATACAGCCACATCTCGAAAGTTTCATTGACCAGACATTTTTATTGAGAAAGGTTGCTATGCAACCGCACAACCCATTCGGTCTTTGCTCTGGATCAAATACTCATTGAAAAACAAAATTTATTTTTTATTAGAACACTGGATTTGAATCCGCACCTACAAATTCAGACATTTGTATTTAGTATAAATGACATATTATGAAATATAATATTTACCTGGACATGTGTGAATTTTATCCGGCCAGCCTTTGTTAATTATTCAAATAACATTAATAACTGCATGCTCTTGATAGATATTTTCTTTTTCCGCAGGTGAAATAACTAGCGATGTGCTACGGGTAGTGATAGAAGCACGGGCGGGGTCTTTGGGGCCCTTCAGCCCATCCTTCAATGTTCAAAATATCCTGTTGGAAGGACTCGCCAACTTCCTGCCTGAAGATGCCCACATTAGAGTGAGCGGAAAGCTTCACATCTCTCTGACCAGAGTTTACGACGGCAAAAATGTTATCGTCTCACATTTTAACAGCAAGGAGGATTTGCTGCAGGTAATGATAATTTACTTTCACAAATCGCCTCGCTGGCTTTTAGTCCTACAATGTACATTGAAGGTACGAATTAGTCAAGGCTTAATTTGAGGCACTGAGGATTAAACGTGTACAAGAAATATGTAATCAAAAATAAATGAGGAACAGCATCACCATAATATACATACTTATGTGTGAAACAGGATTTAAACTTGTAATTGATTGTAATATTTTTGTTCGACTTGTCCTTCAATTTCAATATTTTTTCATGGAACAGTAATAATGGATCATTTTTACAGAGTGTTTGAAAACAGTTGAGCATGTAGAATTTCTATTCTATTCTATTCGCATTTAAAATTTTGAATTTACCCAACTTGGTTACCGAGTGCATTGTATTAGTTGAATCTTCAGGACCTCAACTATCATAAATACAAAAATTTTGAAAGTCAGTAACCCATAAGTGGCACACGCGGCCTTCCAATAGTACTGTTTATAATTGGTACAAACCAAGCAAGTTGTCGGTACTTTCTCCTGACATATTCCTGGTAACATGTATTATCGTAATAATGTGCCATTGAATATGTCCTGTAGGAAGCGTATAAAGTTGTATCTGGCGGTAAGTATTAGAAACGAATAGGTTTTAAGTACTTTTATTGTTTTAGCAAATTGCTTGTTTCAACAGTTAACATTCACAGTGTGCTACTTTGCTAACTGTACAGGAAAATTTAAATCAATTTGACCTCCACAACAGATCAAACTATTGTTTTCACATGTGTCTAATCACTTACTTTACATTTTACTATTCTTTGATTTCATTAACAGCAATCGTTTTCATTTTTAATGTCAATCATATTATCAAAAAAAAAAAAATTTAAGTACCCATAATAAATCAATAATGAATGCTATCAATTCGTTAAATATAATAGCCACTCAATTAATTTATGATTACTGTTAACATCTGACATAAACATGATAATTTCATAATAACGATTTGCTGTATTTTGCCCTACATTATATAAGTAGGTAGTTTATAATAGATAAAGCATTTTATCTATAAGTTCTTCATGTGTAAGATTACCCCCAACGTATGTTTTTCTGGCAGAAGAATTTGTATTATCATAGAGAATTTTCATTCCCTTTATAGAGAATCTATCATGTGTCGCAGAATATTGATCTATGTCGCCATATTCCCATTAGTTTTCTTCACAACGCTGTCATTTTAACACAATGTTTTTATTTCTTTCAGGCACTATTGGCGTCGTGCTTCATTCCCGTATTTTCAGGATTGCTTCCTCCCAAGTTTCATGGGGTCCGTTACATGGACGGAGGATTTAGTGATAATTTACCGATTCTCGATGAGAACACAATAACCGTCAGTCCGTTCTGTGGCGAAAGTGATATTTGCCCGAGGGACCTTAGTTCACAGCTTTTCCACGTAAGTAAAACTAAATAATCTACGTTTTAACCTCGGAAGAAAAGTAACCTCGTTGAGTCAGATTGACCCGGACACTGCGCTGAGCATAATAATATAATCATGCACAAACGAATTGAGTCTATGTTACGATGGACATAAATTGAGCAAATAATAGACACGCCCTCATGGCTGTTGCAACTAACGTTTTAATTTATTTTAAATTCATTTTATTCACTGTTATTTACATACAATTAATAAATAAAAAATTTTAGATTATATAAAATCACATTTTAAACATTTTTGCTGATGACTTTATCATGACTTTTAGCTGTCATAAATATCACGTCATTCTATAATTTAGTACTTACATACTGACTTTTTCCAGTAACGATCAAATGATCCGCTGTGAATATTAAAGATTTGTAAATAGACCGCTACGCTACCACTACACGCACAACGTGTATATACTTCGATGGTTTTGAAATAATATGTAGTACATCTATAATCTTAATTGGTTCATTTCTAAATATATTTTTACATGATTCCGATGACAAATGTTTAAGATTGATCATATTTATAATAATCAGCCTGATTTCTAAACATTTCATGTTATGTCAACAAAATAACCAAGGACAATAAAATATGATTTTCTCTGACGTATATCGACTCTGGATAAACATTTAATTTAAATATTTAATTGATATTATCAATTTTAAATTAACATCGTACGATCATATTTGTAACTGACAATCAATTTAATAATTATTATTCTCCATTATATGGCTCAATGAAATTTTGTGTTTCCTTATAATATAGGTATCTCACTGATTACTTCCTCCAATTAATATTTTTTAATTGATGTCGATAAAGTTATCATGTTCGCTCATTCTCAATTCATTTATTCAGTAGAAATTCGATTATTCCGACTAATTGACGATGAAAGCAGGAATGCATTATCATAATTGTGGAATACTAATAAAACTTATAACTAAAAATTTTGAATTGATGTTTTTAATAACTTGTCATTCTATCAAGTATTCAATGAAAAAAAATATTATTAAAAACTTATTTACGTAGGTACGCAATGCGGTGGTGTTTGAGCATAACCTGATAACTGCTTTTTTGGTCGTTAAGTAGTATAAAAATTGGGTCACTATAAATACTATTATCTTTCATTTGGTAATAACCCGGTATCTATATTTCAATTTAAATGCTCAAAACCATATGGTAATAATTATGATGATATGTGAACAAACACAGCGGTTATTTTGGTCAAAACATAACCAAAGACCTTCTCATAGTTTGATCACTGATAAGTGACATTATTTTCCTAATTAATGGAATAATTGATAATCTAATTATTGTCATATTTTTCTACAGTTATTTATTTTAAAATGTTAAACAACGTATGACAAAAAATGAACCGAGATTTATGTGGGCAATTCAAAGCTTAAAACTGCTCTCCTGTAAATTCAACACTTTGCAGTTAACAGGTTATGCCCAAACAACACCGAATTCATTGACAATTTCAACATTTATTCGTGCCTTTTTCGTATGCTAATGCTAAACTGATGATCATAACGAAATCCAGTCATTAGAAGCTCTACTATAGACTTAATATTTAATTGAGTAAATTCTAGCTTAATGGAGACTCTCCCCAGAAGAGCACTCCCCCAGACAGTGAATGATTTGACTTCAAATCCCACTCGTTCATATACATATATTTCTGAAATTTGTCACAATTATGTAAATAGAACATAATTACATCTACAGTCTCATCACAGACGTCACAACTTGTATAAATGTGAAAGTGTTTTTATCTTCATAGATAAAAACACTTTCATATAAGCAAATTCTTATAAAGCTTATTCATTTAAGGGGGGACATGCTCGTCGAAGGTCAAAATTGAGTTTTTATTGTATTTTCAAACCATGATACTGGACACTCCTTAAACGTTGTAGATAATCTATTTATATAATTTTGAAGCCTTATTATCCTTTATAGTTATTTTAAACATTTGATGACTGCATAAAGTATTTTTGTTACATAAAAAAGTATTCTTTTAAACCTCTCGCTCTAATGTTTTAGAATATAGTCATATTTCGGTACATAACTGTGCAGTGGTGTTAAGATTTTTTACATTTATTAATTTTTAAACGCATTTATAAAACCATTAGCATAATTTATTACGAGATAATTTTTGTAAAATATTCACGATAAAAAATTATATTGATAATCTCTGTGATCCCAAATTTGACAAGAATTAGGCATTTTATTATTCAAAAAATCGGCAAGATTAACACATTTGAAGATGATTCTAAAGATATTCATTATAAGCTATGTCTTTAACCATTCAAGTGTGATAAACATCTTATGAATAATGATTGCTTTATAATAATTATTGACCTAAGAATAAGGTAGTGTTTTTTTAAAATACGCCATTTCTTTTGTCATTCCCTCGTGGTTAAGCTACAACATACGGCCGTAGCCATAAATTGACAAACTATAATTAAAGTAGGGAGTGAAATTATGTTAACGCGCGTGTTTGAACATGTACCTAACCGAATTTTTTTTTATTTTTTTTTTAAACGGTACATGTTCAAACACGCGCGTCAATATCATTTTACTCCCTACTTCAATTATAGTTTGTCAATTTATGGCTACGGCCGTATGTTGTAGCTTAACCACTGGGGAATGACAAAAGAAATGGCATATTTCAAAAAAACACTACCTTATTCTTAGGTCAATAATTATTATAAAGCAATCATTATTTATAAGATGTTTATTACACTTGAATGGTCAAAGACATAGCTTATAATAAATATCTTTAGAATCATCTTCAAATGTGTTAATCTTGCCGATTTTTGGATTAATAAAATGCCTAATTCTTGTCAAATTTGGGATCACAGAGATTATCAATATAATTTTTTATCGTGAACATTTTACAAAAATTATCTCGTAATAAATTATGCTAATGGTTTTATAAATACGTTTAAAAATTAATAAATGTAAAAAATCTTAACACCACTGCACAGTTATGTACCGAAATATGACTATATTCTAAAACATTAGAGCGAGAGGTTTAAAAGAATACTTTTTTATGTAACAAAAATACTTTATGCAGTCATCAAATGTTTAAAATAACTATAAAGGATAATAAGGCTTCAAAATTATATAAATAGATTATCTACAACGTTTAAGGAGTGTCCAGGATCATTGTTTGAAAATACAATAAAAACTCAATTTTGACCTTCGACGAGCATGTCCCCCCTTAAGCAAAATATTTACTGATAATGTTGCCAATTCTAATCAAAAATAATGACAGACTAATATATTTCCAGATATGCTCAAATTGATGTTCTCGTTATATGAAATAATAAGAAATGTTATCACTTTGTTTGCACCTGCTGATATCATTTTTATTTACAGGTCAATGTGGCCAACACAAGTATTGAACTCTCCAAACAGAACATCAGCCGATTCGCGAGAATCCTCTTCCCGCCCAAGCCGGAAGTCCTGAGTAACATGTGCAAGCAGGGATTCGACGACGCACTCAGATTTTTGCACCGGAATAATCTGATTTCGTGCACGAGATGTCTGGCTGTCCAGTCCACTTTCCAAATTCAAGATTCTTTCGACGATACCATAGACTTCGACCCCGACTGTCTGGAATGCAAAACCCATAGACAGGTGAGACAATAAACTATGTAACAATACAAAAAATTTCAACATTACCTTTGAGCTTCTTCAATAATTATCATGACTAATTTTTTTGTGTAAATAATTTTTTTGCTACACAATATAAGTCTTGATGATTATAAAAACATTATCTTAGTTCAATTCATGTTTTATGAGCGATATGCCTATTAAAATTATTCTATTGTTTAATCAATGCGGATTGGTATAATATAATTATTAATTAAAAATAGGTACAAAGTCCAAGATATCATTACACAAAAGAGTCAAACTGAATTCCTTGTGCCACAAATTTGGCTGATTGAAAATGATAAGGTTCGAAAATCAATTTGGTTGAAATTTGTCTCAGCTTGTGTAAAACAATAACTATTCTTCACTTAATTTATTATACAACCGGGCTAAAATGTATAGTTCGCATATTTTGTATAGCCCTGTAGATCAATTAATATGTAAGGTAAAGCAGATGAGGCATGGAGACCTCCATGTATCTGGATGTATCTTCGCAGACTTTTTACATTAACCGGTTGTTATCCACTGAATGAAAAAACTGAATTTTACCCAGCTGTGGGATTCGAATTGCAACCAATAGAATGAATTCTTAAAGCCTTAAATAATACACTAATTACAAAAGGAATCCACTAGCCACCAAAACGTATGACCCTCAAAGGCACAGTATAATGTGGTTTCTTAAATCTTAATTTTTCTTGTACTAAATTTAAAGTATCACAATTTTTTTCGTCATTTTCTATTGGGATAAATAGGTACTCATCGGAATACTATTTTTTTTCGAGTGCAAGGATAGAGTTTTAAGGCATCTTTTCGTAATATTTACTGCAATTACAATCAAACGCATGAAAAAATTTGATGCGGATTGATGGACTTACAGCATCATTGGAAACGAAATATACAGCTTTATCAATTAATTGTTAAATATTATTTTGACTATTAATTATTTCATTATTATTAGACCGTACAAGGTGTAAATAAAAAGTCTGCCATTTTTGCGTATTGATCTATGTGTCCCTGATATCTGAGAAATCGAGTCATTTGTCTGTTCTCCCAAGGTGCAGAATTAACCTTCCAATTAGGAGAGCAATAACTGTATTAATCGAATTGATATAGGTATCCCACTTTTGTGATGGCGAGTTTCGATGAACGTTAATTTATATAAACTCAATATAGGATCTATTTAGCTCACTTCGTGTACTTCCTTGTACTTTTTATGATTACTTCATATTTTATACATGATATTTATAATATTATTTTGATATTTCCATGGCGTGTTGGGTTCGCTTTGTGTAAAAAAAATAATTTAAATTTTATATAGGGATTTAGCAGATGGCTAACAACCATTTCTCGTATACCAAGATACCTCCATACCATGGCGGTTTCATAGGAGCAGAATCAGTGATATACCGTTTAATGCTCATATATTGTGAATCATGATAACATTATTATAATCAGTGTAGTTTTCTCATGAATCAACCTTTTTATCTTTTCAAAAAAAGAAATAAGCTTCACTAATTCGGCTACGGACTTGTTGGTCATGTAAACACCTGAATTAGAATTATCATCTTAGTGTGCATCACATAAGTATAACTGGACAAAAGAATAATATGACGGGCCATGCAATTCCAAACTCCGTTCACTTTTATTATCAGTTTCGAGTCCTTACAATATTATAGGTACAAACAACGTACAAGTATCTGTTCTTTATCTTATCAATTATTAGTGTTATTAAACTGAGTAAATGGTCACAGAATTCTAGATAAGCACATTTGAATCAATATATGAACTCGAAATTGATAAATAAATTATTGATAATCATGTAAGAACATCTGCAATTACATTTTCTCAATTATTTTCTTTGCTTTAGTCATAATATAATCTCTTTGTTGCTGATGCATGCTATTTGAATAATCTTTTGAATTGCATAAGAAAACAATGAATAATAATTTATTAAAAAGATAGCTGAGTAGACTCCTGCGTTGTCTCAGTGTTTCCTTCCAAAGGTTTCCAAGCTTAGACTATAGATACATCTAGACGCCACCCGTTGCATTGCTAAATGAAGCCGCGTGCCTTGCGTTTGGTTTGTGAGCGAGCGAACGCATTCGTCTAAAAATGTTCGAGACCATAGACCATTTCGCTAGTGCTCGCCCAAAGTGCTCGCACTAGACGCTCAGAATTAAAATATAATTTTCTATTTTTTTACGTTATATAGTATTTTTAAGCGGTCAAAATGCAACCATTAGATAAAGATATTTATAATTTAAGTTATTTTAAAGAAACACTCGGTCACTGGTATTAAAATATATAATAAAATACAAATAAATTATCAAGAACATGTATCAACTTACTTATGAAACGTAATACCATTTTCTTGCTTATCAGTACGGCTACCACATTTTAAGACAACACACAGAACCATCTTTTCTACTTAATCAACCAAAAATATTTACCACTGACTTTATGTTTAACACAAAAAATATCAATTTTAGCAACACGAGCTCGCAAGTTGTCGACGCTATGTGAAGCGTTTCGCCCCGATTTAATGGCGATACTTTTGGAAACTGGCTTGTAGCTAGTAGACCTTTTATCTTACTCTAGCACGTGTCGCAGAGATTGTAAGGGTGCCGAATACTTTCTCACTCGCACTCATGCATCGTTTTTGTTCAGGCCTTGTTTCCAAGCATAAACTGAACAATGCAAGAAAGCACAGCCAACAGCTTATGAAAATATTATTATAATTCATCAGAATGATTATTTTTCAGGAGCAGGGAAGGTGTTTTCTAAATACGTATTGTAATATATCAAAATAACTTAGCATTGATGCCATTGATCCACATAACATAATTGATGTTATGTTATGTGGATATAAGGAACTTAAAAGTATACTGTTCACACTATTAATTCTGAGAAACAACAATTTTTGATATTTCTTTTTAAAAACCAATGAGAGCTAATTACAATTATTAAAATTGTATTTAAATCTCATTTGCAAGAATATCTCTAAATTGTTCAAAAGGATTGTACTTTTTCTACATTTTTCGATATTTCAGTTTAGAATATATTTTCACACTACAATTATGATTTGATAAAAAATAAATGCTAATTGATGAGAGGTTTGTGCTAATAGGAAACGGTTTTAGCGACTCGGTTTTCGCCTTTGGTATCTTCAGGCTCTACTTATCAGATATATAATTAACAATAAATAAAATTTGTTACTGTTTTTACACTAATTGATAATTATATTATATAAACGATGTTATAAATTAGAACGTATGGTGGAAACGACCACTTAAAGATAATCAATTGTAAAATTAATTTTTATCCAGTACCCTGAGTGGATAGTATTACTTTTTTGTTAGGAAATGTTATGGATACTCCAATGAATGAATATTTACTTAATTACCGACAGAGTGGAGCCGAAAATCATACAATCTCCTTGCCAATGTAAATAGAGTGACATTCTGATTAAACATGCATATCTCCCTCACAAATTATTATTGTAAACGTATATTAACATAGAAAACCCGCCCTTTTTGATAACATTATATCTTATTATTCAAACAATGTCCAAAATTGTCTAATTACAAGTTTGTGACGCCCGTTGTTTTGCATGAAATTGTGTGTTTGTTTGTTATCTGTCATTATCTATTATTGACACAGCGCAGTATCACCATCTTTCAGAAGCTCACCAAATATTATGTGCTCTTCAAATACTCCACAGAGGATGTTATTTGATGAGTTAATTTATTTTAAACCGACGTGACATAACTATCTCGTGAGTCACCTTCTCTCTCACCCAATAATCGAGAGTTTTGTGTTTGCACGCTTGTGTACACTGTACATAATCGAGCGTTGACTTGACAAATATAGCATTATTTTAAACACTAAATATTTTTCTATTTCGTATCTGTGACAGATTTCGATTATGTTTATTATTGATACTTATTCCATTTCATTTTTAATTTTAAACTTCCATAACCTTTCTGGTAAGGTGTATTCTTTTTACATTTTTACGAATATAGAAAAGGCCTGTATTGTCACATATTATGATCATTAATACCAGTGTACCAATTATTTCATTTCGTTTATATATAAACAGATGTACATCATTAACTGAGTCAAAAATTAGACACGCAGAATAGTTAAACTTTGTTATAAAATAATATGTTAATTACCTTTTCATTAAAACTCCACTTGAATCTCTATTTATAACCTTGGTCTCGCCATTCGGCATCTTCAAACATTGTGTACGCTCACCGATGGCAAATCTACAACTGACATCAGCGGTGAAGGGTGGAGGTAGTCTGTTAAGATCCGCCATAAATAGTGCACACTAAACTTTATCAGTCATACGTATTTGTTTTCATTGAACTAAGACTACAATTATTTACAGACGGTGTTTATAAGTTTAATGTGCACTATTTAAGACGGATCTTAACAGCCTACCTCTACCCTTCGCTACTGAC
Source organism: Rhyacophila brunnea (assembly GCF_057557595.1). Classification (NCBI taxonomy): domain Eukaryota; kingdom Metazoa; phylum Arthropoda; class Insecta; order Trichoptera; family Rhyacophilidae; genus Rhyacophila; species Rhyacophila brunnea. The sequence continues at coordinate 31,868,378 of NW_028233350.1, forward strand.
TGACACACACAGCACAGTGCTAGTTATTATTCAAACAGAAAAGTACAAAACTTCAATCAATAAAAATTTATAAAATGATAATATAAACAATATTAAATTTTACAAGATAATATGATAGGGAGGATGGATAGAATTTAATATAATTCACTTATTATTATCATTTTGTAAAATGGAATTCTACCTGGTAAATGCTGACTTGATTAATAATTAGAATTTAAATTCGAATTCCATCGAGTGCCCTCAGTGGATTGTATTAATTTTTTAATACATTATGGTACAACTAACTCTAAATGTGAATAGGTACTAATAAAAACAATCAATAGATCATTAGCACTATTATACACATATTACAAAGTGAGAAAAACTTTTTATATAAAGAAAGATCTTGGAACCTTTTTCATAATTATATGAGAAAACCTCGACCTATATCGACATCTTTTTTTTCAATCAATTTCATTAATATCTTTAATATGAAAAATCAATTGATCATTGCAGAATCTGATAATGAATTTATACACATGCTATCTATTTCTACAGTTATTCGTATTATTATTATTATCTTCATTTGAATGTTTTCAATAATATTATGCTTCTAGAAATTGTTAGATTGCATTGATATAGGAGCACATTATTATTATTATTATTAGAACCTATATTCAACAATGTTTCACCACATATTGACATCTTACATGGAAGCAATGGCATATGGAAAATTATAAAGCATTTGAGCTCATTTCTTTCGTATTAAATTAAAAAAAAAAAATTGAAATTCACAATGCAATGATTCAAAATTCGAAAATTAAAATAATAATGCCAGATGGATGTTCAATAAAACTACCCAGCTAGAAATAGAAAAAAGCTTAGTGTTTATTACGAATGGTATGAAAATATTCTCTGATCTGATGAATAACAAATGAGTGTGTGTGACGAGCACACATGACAGAGGTGAAGCTTTTTGTATTGCTCTCCATTTTCATAATTTTCAACATTATCGTCGTCAATGTATGACAACTGTGCATAAAACTGTCATCGGCACCGTAAACCATCCCGTCTTGACTGTCTACTGAGGTTCTCCACATACTGACAAAGTTACTCAGTTTTATCAACATCAGTTTTATAGTCTTCGTGACATATTTGTAGTTAATATGTATTACAGCTTCTCTTTGACGCTTCAATTACACGTTGTATTAAATGTAAAGTGTTAACCAACGGCGATTTCTGTTATTGTTGAAATTTCCATGAGAGTCAAGCAATTTACCGTGACTTGGCCAGCTGATTCGAATAAAAGCAAACCACCTTGTTTAGCTTTTTCCGCCTTGGCAGTAGTTGTGTATCCTGAGTACATATTTCTCATTGGCCACGGCCTCAATGGATCATTCGAGGCTGACCATTGCTTGCATTGTTTCTAAAATTTTGGAATCAGCTATATGACAGTTTTTTTGTTACACATCAGCCAAATTTACTGTACCTTGCGAAAAATTGTTGTTTATTCGTTATGGACATAAAGTTTTGACAAAACAATTAGGAACCAATATAAATCAATTTTTATTTACAAAATGTAATATACTGGAAACACACATATAAGTATATTATAACCAAAACTCTTGAATGTACTGATAATGTTGAATTGTAATCAAAATATACCGATATATTATTATTTGTAGTATTACATTAAATTAGTAAAATTTTTACTGTTGTAACCGAACACTGTAATTTTCCACAAACGGTGATTGTCTTGGGTCATCCACCTCAATTCAACCTTTCGGTTACATGCAATAATGATGATTTTCCTTTGTTACAGGAAGCGTTAGTAGCGGATTTACCAGACACGGTAATGACAATATTCCAAAATGCCATTGACACAGCTAATCAAGGATTAGTAAACTGGGTCTTCAAACACAGAACCATGAAATTTCTATCCATCCTCACGCTGCCTTGCACACTGCCCGTGGACATTGTGTACGCCACCTTCACAAAGTAAGTTCATCTTATTTATTATCTTGATATTGTTTGTTTTATTACGAGTTCGGTCAGTGAACCTGAACCGCTTTTGTTTGAATTATTACCTGGAAAAAAAAACAATGATATTACTTTGATTACTTATCTTATGTCACATTTATAACCTTCCATTTATGTAAAAAAAGATATTTTATTTATTATGATTAGTTTAGGATTTTTTTTACTTTTTACACCTGCCCGATTCGTTTTCAATTTTATGATTCATATTCAATACTAAATCGAATGTCTTTTGTATTAGATTCTGTGAATTTTTTTGAAAGTAAATCAATCGATGAAATTAAAATCTCTTTGTGACATTCCGTGCATCATTTCACTTGGCCCTTTTTAATTTTTCATCATTTGGTTTCATACATCATCGCCAGAATTATAAACCCGTGCACTCAATTGGTTGTGACTGCAAATGATTTTTTAATATTGCCTAAACCTAGCAAGATATCTTGTGAGCCCTTATAGTTCATTGTAACACTAAGTAACCAAGTAGGATCATGGTCTCGCTTCAATATTTATACTATGAAATTTCGAATTCACTGTGGAAAGTGTTACCTTTAAATTAAACTTAAAATACCGCCCTCAAATATATGTATATAAAGCACTTTAAGGTGGAAATAGAGTGTGCAATTTACTTGGTATTTAAATGTATCAAAACCACACTAAAGTCACCTCACTCATTTCATGTCACACCACCAATTTCATGTGTTTTAGAACGGTTTTTTATTTTCCTACCCCACGGGACATCACTGCGAATTAAGTGTCTTATTTTTTGAAATAGATATGAAACGAGCAATTGGTAGTGACTACAAATAATAATTTATTGTACGTTGTACGCTGGGCAACTCCGTTCACGAATTGTACCATCTTATGAATAGACGGTCAATGATCATAATTAAATATTCATACCAGGGTTATCCCTATATAATAAAGCTGGATTGAATCCACAAATGAAAGTGGTAATAAATTTAAATAATCTAGTAATGGTTGCCATTAAATTTGATTAATGTTGCAAATTTAGCCTAAGTGAGTCGACAATTGAGACCCATACCCGTCAATACAGGGTGTTGGGGCACGTGCTCAACACCTACGGCGGCTGTGACAAACACTTGGCCATGTACCAGAGGTAAAATGATGAAACTTACTTGACACATTTGTGGCTTTCGGTTGAAGATCTTCTTACACATAATGTGCCAAACTATGCGCTACATTATGACCGCGTTGCTTTATAATAGCACAATGGAAAAATCATTGGCTTTCTTTGTCTAAATTTTTCCGCCACATAATTATTATGGTATATGTATCTAATTAAAAAATAGATACATCTTTAAGCTTATTGGTTTGTTTGTTTCGTATTTTTTTTCTGGTATATGTGATCATCGTTTGTCATTGACAGGTGGAAAATTGTATACGTATTACGCTTTATTTAACAGCTGAGTTCGGTTCAAAAGAGAAAAAAAAATGCATGGGATTCGGTTCCGGATCGGTTTATTTCTATGGCTAGATATAAACAGTTATCCGGAATCGACTTCCTCCCGGCTAAATCTGATTATATTGACAAAAATAAGAGTTAGCATATCATTAAGTCTTGCAAATATATAAACTTTTGTTTTAAGTAAAGTATTTGTTGTAGTGACAGTGGCATAGTGATCACTGATCGCCGTATCTGAGTCATAAACGCTGGCCTAGAAAAGTTATCACAAACTATTGCGTGTATGTATAAATTAACACTATCATCTCAATTGATAAGCTTTGTGTCAAAGCTCCATTAAAAATCAACATTGCAATGTTTTGAAATCTATGTGCTCAGTTATTTTGTCATAATAATCATATTGAAGCCATGAACATAATAACATTGTCCCAATAAATTGCAATTGTCAGTAATGCCACCTGTAGTCCATTTATTCAAATATGTTTAATGAAATTATTCCATTTTTAATCTGTGTTGCTAGCAATAAAAATTTTGATTGTTGATTTACACTTAATAATATAATTTTATTTATTACTATTATTACTCTCTTATAAAATTAAATACTTCTGCAATGATTATTAAATTTAGTCTAGTATTTAATATTGATGAAGTGAAATATATAAACTGTCATTGAATTATTTTCTTTTTGTTCTTCCTCAGGTTAATAGCCTGCACGCCAAAAATGAATCTGTCGCTGTGGGCGGTGTGTCGAACGCTGGTTCGGCAGGCCCACGGGGCGGTGTTGGCGGCCGGCGGCATCTCTTCACCTCCTCCCTCTTCAAAGTCTTCTCCTGTTAATGAACCTCAGAACCCTAGACCCTTGAGGTAAACTTTACAATACAATTGCAAGCGTGACGAATGAAACGTCACTATATTATTCTACTCCAGTTAAGTTTGCTAAATAAGTATAGCTGCCCGAGAGCTATTTGTTACGGATGTTAATTTTTGTTGATATTGGTTTTCTGCTGTGACTTGAGTACTCTTTTTATTATTATCTATTCAGTAAGTAATAAAATATGGCGAAACTGTTCTTATATTTCTATTTCAACTATAAATACACAGGTGTACCAATAGTGGATTTCTATTCCAAATACAAAATCAATAATAATTAATGATTCAAAATTTTCTTTCTATGGTTATCCAGACTAAATTTGAATTATCCATAACATGATCATATCAATCTTACGGGCGATCCAGAGTCTATAGGTAATTCAGTACATAATTACAAATTTGGATAGTAACAGTTTTGAATCCAGACACTTCGTAATAAATCAATTCATTGATTGAGAAAATGAATTCGGTGCAATTATTGTTGACCTGTAATCCGACAAGAAAAAAAAACGTGTTATATATCTTTTCATGATGTCATTGTGTGTCACCGTCTCGATCAAATGATAAAAAATGAGTCCCCTTTTATAAAACATTATTTTGTTGATTTATAAAAAAACCTTTGGTATTGCTTTTCGACTTTCACTGCAGTGTAATAAACTGCATCTGATAATAAAAAATATTAACACTTTGTGATAAAATCACTTAATCACCAAATAATATGGATTTTTCGGCCGTCAAATATATATACATATTATGTAATCATTTTTAGATAATGCATTATTTGCGTGCAGTGTGATTGATAAGAAATGTTTTTATTTTTCAATCCTAATCCGTTAATATGTATATACGTACGTAAATGAGGCCATTCTCAAGAGGTAATGTGTTGATGAAAACAGCTGTAAGGTGTATGAATGCAAACCCTGCTAAGTATGTCGGCGTTCGCATCATTCATACACTTCCTCAACACATCTCTTGAGAATGGTCTCTGTAATGAACCTGAAATGTTGAGGAAAGAAGGAGAAAGAACACGCGGTAGAAACCCAAAAACGACAACAAACAACCGCGAAAGTCTCAAAAATTGTATGTAGGTAGATGATTTCACAATATTACATAATGATAAATTTAAAGAAATCCGTTGTCGTGGGACTTCTAGAAGATGTGAATTGTTCATATTCAAAGAGTGGGCATTTGATGAATGTAGGATCGGACACGGTGGCCGCGCGGCTTAAGCGTTGGACTATCACGCCGTGGGTCCCAGGTTCGAATCCTGGGTCTGGCAAGTACACATATTGTTTTTCAATTTGTGTGTGAGTCAGGGTATGGACCTAACAGGTTGAGCAAGTGGCTGACATCCATTTCTCGTAAAAAACAAAATCTGTTAATACAAACCTCTATTTTGTGGAGGCCCATATGATCCTATTAGGATTGGACATGGTCGGGGAAAAAAAAAAGGATCGGGAAGCTACCCAAATAATCCACAATGAATTGTGATTAGCCACGTGATCATCAAAGTTCTTCTTGAAAATGTGGATGAATCAACGTATGATAGTTTAATGTCTGCATTGGAATTGTTGTTTCCATGAAGCATCTATCTTTTTAACTATTTAGTTTTGAAACAAAGAATTTCATAAAATATAAATTTTACTTCTGGTAACCCAGATCTGGACTAAATATGACACTAAAATTACTCTTCGATTCTTCAGACTAGGACTTAGAATACTTGACATGGTTTTAGTTGAGCGAATTGAAACACCAGTCCATGTACCATAGGGTGGGGTGGTAAAACTGTTATTACAACATTCAATTTTATTAGTAACTAGCTGAAATTCTCGATAGCAGTAAAAATCAAACAAAATAATACCAAATTAAAATTGAATCCAAAATATTAAGCAAACTTTGTTTCACAAAAGTGGTGTTTTTACTTATGCGATCATCGCATCCAAATCAAATCCATAGATTCAAACGGCAGTGTTTTTACTTGTGCGAGCAATCATCGCACTGGATTCTACATTTTACAATGAATTTTGGTTGAAATATTACAAAGCGATCATCGAATTGTATATGGCAGTAATTTTACTTTTGTGATGATTACATAGTAGGTACATGCAAAAAAATCTGTGCTAAAAATTCCATATTGAAAGGAACAAACAAATATACTTTGTATTATATATATACCACTGCAACTATTATCTATATAATATATAATATAGTCATTTTTTTATATGCAAAACATTTTGATTTCAGACGTTCTCATTCGAGCATATCTAGACTTGGGAGTGTGGAGAACAATATTGGAAATACACCGTTGTCGAATGAATTGCCATTGGAGGATGACACATTCGAGCAAATTTTAAGAGTTACCAATCACCACGACGCCGTCATGGCATTTTACTATATGGACGACAATAATAAGGTATTGATTATTAAACTTTCTACCGAATACAACTAATTTAGCAGATTCATATATTTAAAGCGTATGTCAGAACACGGTTGTTTCACAATGTAAAAATAGTGAAATGATGATTTACCGTAGCAGGTAATAATTATTAGTTATCTATTTTATATTTGTTAGTCGTTTGTACTACCTAGGTTCCCACCGCCACCCGTCATGTTTGTACAGCCGCCATCCATGACGCTAGACTGAATGAATTTATATAAAAATTATTACCCACTGAGATGGAATTAGTAAATTCCCTATTTAATCAATTTAGTATACTGCTAAATGAAGCAATGTGGGCTGTCTGCAAAATTTAAGTATTTTTAGGTATTGGTCTGTATATTTGGTACTTACCTATTTTGCAAACTATAATTTCTGAAATAAATAAGTCTTAAAGAAAACATTGTTGGCCTATCAACCTCTTTGAATATTAAAAGATATCTTTTTAAAACATTTTCAACGCGATTTTATGAGAATAATTAGCAAAATTAAGGGAAAATTTTTACTTGTTAACTTTTCATTCAAATATAATTTTTTACAATATTGATCAGGATGACACTGCACGCATGATAAGAGTGTTCAATCTCATCAACGACTGTTGTGTAACATTGTGTGGTTCATTGTTTGTGAATAATCAAACACATAAGCCGCCGGTTCGATTGTGTGTCACAAATAATAAGCCCGTTTCTTATCAACAGTGCAAATTCCACTCTTTTCGCCTTTGTCGACTTGTTGCCATACGCTAATTCCCAGCTGCTTATTAGATATTTACTTTATGCTATTTTGACTGACACTTCAAAAGTAATTGAAAACATTTGTTTTGCCAATCTTACCTTACTGTATTAAACAAATAAAATAAACAACAAAAAATATGTGTTATGTTGTATTCAAATCTATATTTGAGGTGTCTAATTCCAAAAAGCGATAAGTTCACATTTGGTCAAAATCGAGAAAAAATATGCACGTATTCTTTTATAATTTTACACAATATGTATTGATCTATAAATTCCAAAACGCGACATAACCCTACGAAAAAAAATATTTTAAGTCTCGATTTATTATAAAAATGCCAACTCCGTGTTTCATATTATTTAAAGCTTGGTTGATTTCGCGCTTGTTTAAGTCAACCAATAAGGGAACGTTCAATATTGAAAAGGGCGTCTCCCATGCTGTAGCATCTGGTAAACTCATGACAGTGCCACGGAAATATGTCCCTTATGCGGAATAAATTAAAAAGTGAGGTACAAGTAGCGCTATGTCCAATTTTATTTTGCCTATATTTATTACATTTAAGAGTTTATCGGCTGAAACAAATTGCCATTTGGTTCTAATTTCGACATAGAATACAACGGAAAAAATAATCTCACGTTAAAACAAATAATTTAAGCTTGAAACATAAAAACGTTGTTTCCCGAAAATATTGAATTGTGGACTTGTCGCTTTTTGTAATTAGACGCCTCATTTATACCTTAGCTGCCATATGCACTTAATGACTACTATAATTAATGATATGTAGCCTAGAATCTGATCTATTTCATTCATAAGATGGTTCCGTTTGACCAAACAACTTTTTTTGAAAATATTATTACATCCGTAGATTTTTTAGCCTAAAAAGATGTTTTTACTAGTTATAAAAGTAAAATGGATTTTTTCAATTCACCATCAAAGTGGAGGTGCATCTTTGGTTATCAAAAATTTCAATATGGAATATATTGCATCACTGATCTATGCTGTCCAATCGAACCGGATCTAAGTACACACTGTAGATTTGAAGAAGATTGCCATTACATTATCTGTAATTTATGACATGATTATTCAGTTTATCTTTGAAATATTGACATGACTCCTTGACGGCATCATATGCATGTCATACGACATTATAATAGTGTGTGGCAATAATTTTATTGATTCATACACAATGACAGAAAACGAGTTCTAGAATGTAGCATAAAGTCAATGTTTTTGAAGTTCTTATATTTATTTGAATATGTACAATTTTTTTTATGAATGAAAATCTAAAATAACTAATAAGTAATTTATTAATTAAAGTTCATGAAATTATGCTAAGTAAAACATACAGCTGTTTATTTCTTGAGTCGAAGACAAATATGGCATCGACATAATTCATTGATCTGTCAAATATTTCATTGACGCGTTATGATTTCAATTCGATTTTAATTATTTATTGTAAAGACTGTTTGTCGGCATTCAAATTGCATTTATCTACATTATGTAAAAATGTTTTCTTAGATTATTAACTGCTGTGTAATGTTTTGGTTATACATATTAATATTATAATTCAAACAGAATGTTTTCTCTTCGCAGGTAAAGATTACGGAGATATACGACGTGACCGACACGGAGGCCGAGAGTTTGCAATCTCCTACAGAACGAGAATTGAACAAACAATTGGAATTCGACAACGATTGGGGTGATGACCAGAACAACTTCTATGACAATGGTGAGTCTATTTTACCTATATTAATGTGTTTATTTGTATTTACATTTGCTTTCATGCATTTTTCACTTCTAAACTGAAAATAATCACAATTTACGGACCGCTGCAAACTTATTTTCGAGTCTTCCGTATCCAGTGGGGTATGGGATATAGTATTTTGAATCTCATAAATACAGAAAATAACGTTATTTTATTTTTAAACAAAATCGACATCTTAAAATAAAATTATATTATATTTATAAATGCGATTGAAGCGATGAATGAGATGCTTAGATAAAGAAGGTACTCATAGTTTAAAAATTAACAATGTACTGTTACTATTTGATTAGCGCTACACCACTGTCTGTAGCTTATTCTTAAATATATGACATAATTATAATTTTAGATTAATTTGAAAACATCCTTAATAAATTTATAGAAAAAATTGTATAATGTAAATGTATGATGATATTATCTATACTTGTACTGATAAAATAAAATAAGCTAACGACTCTTGATGTTTTTTCGCAGAGTTGGAAGGTATGTCAGACATTTCCTTGGAAGACATCATCCGCGAAAAGAATATCTTCTCAGACCCGGAGAGCGAGTGGGGTCGTCCCAAGTCACCTCTCTACAGTACGGATGCGGAAGAAGATTCCGACAGACCGGAGTCAGATCGGCCTCCAGGCAAGCAGCATTCCTGTCAGCATCATCATTCGCAGTGATGAATTCCGCATCGCAATTTAGACATAGTTACCGACAATAGTTATTTTTTGTCAAGGAAAATATTCAGCTTACGTATGTATGTGTGGCTTTGCCGGTATATTGAACAAACTCGACAAGATGACGATCTATTTGTTTTTTAGCATCCTCATTCCCTTTTTATTGCTTTCTTTCTAACTTATTTTTAACAGGTAGAGATCATTTCACTCATACATCCATCTTTATATTATGTCATTATTATATTCAATCCGATCGATTATTAAAATACATTTCTTATATAGAACGAATGCAGTGGGTAGGAGCAACAAAGATAGTTTTTTTTTACCATTCTCTTTGATAATAAATTAACATGTTCACAGGAATTCAGAATTTCAGGTGCTACTTATCGTAGGATGTGACTTTTTGAGATACATATTTAACTTTATACTATTAGTCCCGGGTCATCAATCAAGCAATAATCACCAAAGCAGCAGAAACAAATAACATTCAGGGATCAGAAAGAATAATACATATCGATAGAAAAAATTTCTTTGCGTAATATTTAAATTTGTGAGAAATACGCATATTTTTAAGATTTTGGTATGATTTAATTATTCTATGAAAAGTTTGTCTTAAATCATTTGATGAATCGATTGCGTCATCTGCATCAAAGAAAATCGCCGCCGCTAATATCACTCTGTCTAATAAGCATTCATACTTCCCAAGCATCTGACAGATTTTCTGGGCAATATCTATTCTATGGTAACCAATCATAGTGGCGAGAAAATCTATTCTGCGTCTGTACTTCATACATTCCCTTTTCCATTTGAAGGATTTATCTCATTTTTTATTAGAACTAAATAACTTTTGATTATAATATGACATACCTAAATCAGTTTGACTAGTCTGTATTTTATGTGAAATGAATTCTACCTAATAAGAGTAATTTTTGAGAGACCATAATATGTTTTAAATATGTTCTCAATGTATGCACTTGTCAAGTTAGCTCCTGCAATCTGCAAACGCCCCATAACATGTGTTATGTAAATCTTGACAAGTATATCTTAAATTATTTTTTTAAACACTAAATTTAATATGACAGAATATAAGGTGATCAATCGATTTTTAAAAAAATTACCACGAATACCATTTATAATAATAATAATAAGAAAATGTATTGTTATAATAATTATATGCATAATGAAATCTTTGACCAACTTGCAGAAATTCTCGAGTATAATTTCATTAAAAATATGGTGCTAGGTGATGCTATATGGGCTCCTTTGATATGTTCATGTATTACTAATTATTGTTATTATATAATTATTTCTTGGCAGCTATTAAAATATTGATTTTATGAGCCACACCGTGCACTGTGCACTTTTATATCGGTGGTTAGTACAAAGATTATTTTCCTTGGTGTTGTGATATATTATTGACTGAAGTTTGACATTGATTTTATATTAATTTTAAATATTAGGAGATAGATCTTTTACGATGTGTCCATTAACTGTTACATTAATATGCAAATCTATGACAAATAATGACATGCGCAAAATAAGATAATGTACTTATTTAATACTAGATGATAGTGTATTTTATAAAGCATATATTTTAATCAATAAATTATTTTTGAATAAGAATACTGTTTTTATTTATGATTATACATTGGTAGTGGAACGATTCAAAATCCTCCGCAGCGACCAACACATGCCAGCAAATACACAATATCGTCGGTACTCTGTAAAAAGGGCGAATTAATCAAAATGCTACTTTACAGGAGGATTTTTAACTTTTATTTATTAATTGCATACCTGTAGAATTCAGTTTCTGCCAAACTATTTTTACTTCACGGCATGGATTTGTTCCGCGGCACACCAAATAAAAATGCCTTAAAAACGGAAATGTATCTTATTAATATGAATAAAGGAAATCATAGTATAGGTAACATTTTTTTTTAATATTTCAATGTTTTATCAATATATATTATGTAATAATTTTATTAGTGAAATGATGCATTGATTTTTAGAAAGAATTCTGTCAAAACGTGGCTCTAAATTAGATAAACAAACACAAAACTCTTCATCTACCATCTGTAACCGATGTCGTTTTTTTTATTTCATTTCCACGAGCGCTTAAAAATCAAATTCGCAAAGATACGACGATCCAAACGACAACAGAGATTTAATGTCTGTTATAGCCGTCGAGGATATTGACTCCAAAGCGATATCCAAAATGCTGACAACTCTAGCTCAGAAAATGAGGCTTTGTAAACAGGGTCGTTTTTTAGATTCATTAAAATTTTCTCCTGTTAGTGTCAGGTGTGTAATGTCAAATCTTGCGAATGGATTGATTACCCATTGGTACATTATTTGACAATCAAGTGATGGAAAATGATGCAGAAAGGAGTTCTAGAGGAGGAGATTAATGTCCTGCATTTCTGGCAAAATTTTTAATTTGTTTGAGGAAGCGTCTACACCTGAGAAGCAATCAACTTGTCAGTATTTAACTGTTATGGTACACTTGTCTAAGTTGTCAGCGAAAATTTTTAATTTTCCTGTAATTGTAATATTTTCATTCACTCCTTGCAGAGTTAAATTTAAAACGTTTAATTTCTCAAAAAGGTCATTAAGAAATGTTACTTCCAGCCACTAAATTGTCGTGAAGAAAATCATATCCCATATTCTCAGCATCGATTCTTTGCGATAGTACTTTAATCGTGATAATACTTTTCCTTTTGAGAGCCAACGTTCTTCAGAATGAAGCAGCAAACACTTAAAATCAGAATCCATATTTTCACTCAGTTAAAGTGAAGTGGCAAATATTTATTTGAATATGTAGATGTTGAATTTATTTAAAATTGAAGAAAATTTTAATATATAGCGCGGCACACAGTTTGGCAGACACTCCTGTAGATGATTATTAATCTCTAATAAGTTTTTTAATAAAGCTTAGAAAGAATACTGTCTTTATAATATAATATTTTAAAAGTCCTGATACCAGATGAAAGTCTCCCACAGGAGACTACCTCAAAGGGCGGACCGAACCATCAACTTTCCCAAAATACCACAGCCTACGTCCACTCTTCGCGGTTATCGCAACCCTCGGCCGAGCAAAGCCCGCCTCAACCGGAAATTCAAATTCGTTAGAATCCCGCCAAAACAGACGCGGCCTACCGATAGCGCCGCCACCGGTCAATTTGTCGGTATAACAGGGAGGTTCGCGACCGAGAGCGGGATGACGCCGAATCTGACGGTTGAACACGCGCGAAAAGCTCCTTCTTCGATTGGCCGCCGGACAGCGAGCATCGTCTCTGCTCGCCTCGGACGCGAAGCCAAGATACATATCCCGCCAAAAGGACCGCGTCGGCAGACTTCTCAAGCATCTCCAGGAAATAAAGGACCACATCGGCAGCACGCCAAGCCACAAGCCCCGATCCTATCTCCCATCGGACATCGAGCATCGCCTCGGATGCCAAGCATCAGCAGCTAGGACGCAAAGAAGCCACGCTTGCAGCCCGCCAATTACCGACCGACCGCCATGACAATAACATGTTACAACGACTTACAATAAACCAGCCTTGACCAAATACCCCGTGCGTTTCTGTCTCCCACCCCCGCTTTGACCTTGACGTTATCACGGCCTGCTATCTCTGCTTCACACGCGGAAGGCCGGTGATAGTCCTAATATGTCACATTCGCTTTTTATCCGTAACACAAGTGGATATCTGTATATATCTGTATATCCGTAACACAAGTGGAAGTGGATATCCTTACGATTATCATTTTTATGTACTTTCCTGTGGAGATATAAATTCGCCGTTTTTACACAACAAAGCTAGTGAGGTACACAATGTTTTCTCATTAAAATCTCAGTTTCGCCAAAATGGTTGATTCACCCTTTTTACAAAACACCAACGATATATTATTATGGTTAGAACCTTAGTTTTTGTATAATATTGTTACTTTCTGATTTTCATTACATCTGCGTGGAAAAAAATTTCATTGGAATGATTTCTTTTTGAGTGCAAGCATAGTTTTTGTAATTTTACAATTAATATCCAATTACTTGAAATAAATGTGTCTTTGTAAATTGTAAAAAAGAAAAACTGTCTCTAATATGAAATCCATATGCAAGTTCACTCTGGTATTTCCACTCACTCACATGATATAGGTGCAGCGAGGGTAAATTTGGCGAAGAATACAGTCATTGAAGGACACTAGTCATAGAAAATGAGTCACTTAAATATGAATGAAAGTCTTTGCGTTACATTTCATGTCTAGTTCTGAGGGTTCATGTCGAATGTTCATGAAGAATAAAATTTTTCATCAACACGATTTCACGAAAAACACGCTGACTTGCTCCGTCTTCAGAGCGTTTACAAATAACGTTGACTGGATTGAAATGTAGGTTTTTAGCCATGACATGAATCGTCACACATAAAGTTGGGTTACAAGGCGTGTCTAAGAGCCTCCGCACACAGCCACTGAACGCGGCCATTGCTCGGCCACGCGTTCAGCTGCGGTCCAATTTTTCTATGTGTTTCAATGAACGCTCCGCACACTAGGTGCTTGAGTGGACGCATTCGGTCCACTAGCTGTAGCAGACGCCGGTGCTCGCTGCTAGTGGCCAACGTTAGTGGTCGAGCACCTGTGCACACTAGGCAGAAATGCCAGCGATTTTCAGTCTACCTCTAAGAGTTGAAAGGCGAGTGCGTGTGTTGTGAGTGTATATGTACTGTGTACTCGAAAATTCAGATATGAAAATTTTTATTGCCAATGTTCAAGATCGTCCGGCCATCTGGGATGTCGGTTCGGTTAGGTCGGATAATGGAAAAAAGACAGCAGCATTGAAAGAACTATGTATGAAATTCCTTACGAATTTTGAGGAGAAAGATACAATTTTCCATTTTGACGCACGTCCACCTTTGTCAATTGTTTCCGAATGAACTCAGATAGTGGCCGTCACCGGTGGCTCGACCCAGGCGTTTGTGGCCGCCATTAGTGGCTCGACCCGACCCGAAAGGACAGTCGTCCACAAGCTTTGAAATAAAACACGTATAGTAAAGATTATATATATATTATTCTACTGCCAAAAAAGAAGAAAATAGATAGGTTAGGTTAGGTGTCGAAGGGCTCTTCAGACGAAGCCAGGAAATGGAAAATACTTTTCTCTGCAAAACAGTGTTGCCTAAAGAAAAATTGGGCCTCATGCCTATAGTGTTAAATATATCTGTGAGTATGACATAGGAGTCTGAGGTAATAAGTACAAAATTAAATTATTTACCTACATTATTCTTTAATAGATCTACAACAGGAAGTACAATAAAATATTTTAACACGCCATGTACTATGTAGTACACATATTTCTAAATGATACAATGATGCATGTATGCATGATGATTCATAATATAAATATATGTATGTATGTGTATGTATTTAACTTTGAAAATGATAATCTATATTTTAGATAATTGTTCATGGGATTGGAAAACTTGGAAAAAACACTCAAAAAGTACTTTGAATATAAAACTTCTAAAAAATAACCAGTGAAATTGGCCAATAAGTAGGTTTGAAAAGAAATCATGTTCAAGTTGGGCCAAAAAGCTAACAGACGATGGTAAGTAACATTTGTGTCTGATAAAATGAATTAAAAGATATTTTGGAAGAATTCTGTATACTGTCAGTGGATATTAAAATATGTATCTAGATGGCATTAGTTCATTTATGACAACTTTAGTGTAAATAATGTAGATATTCATTTTGAAAGTTAATGTAACGACGTGGTGAATCCTCTATAAAATGATTATGATTCTGTGGACACTTCGGCGTTCTTCTGTTGTAGTTTGGCCATCATCTGAGCTTCTCTTTGCGCTTTCTTTGCCACTTTGTCTGCCTTCTTCTGTTCCTTCTCCCTTTGTGCCAGCATCTCTTGGAAGCGTTCATCTCTCGGATCCACCGTGAATCCAAAATGTCTTCTGACTTCTTCAACCAGTCTGTCTTTTTTGGCCTATAAATATAACACACAATATGTATATTTTAATGGTTTTTTTAACTTACATAAATAATATATGAAGCAATGACATTTAAAATCATACAATATAATATCCAGGAAATGACTTTGTCAAATAGAAAAATACTGATTTAAGGAATATTTATGAAGGTAATGTTGTACGATTTTGTGTTGAGAAACATGGTAAATATTATGTAAGTTAGATTTGAAAAATGGATTTAGTCGGTTTTGATTGTAAGGTATAGATTTAACTACATGTTTTTGGTCTTGGCTTCGATTGTCTGTAGAGATTCAGCTATACATATTTTGAAATGAAGGCTGATGTTTGAGGCTGGAAATCATGTTGCTTTTAATGTGTATTTGACCCAGTTCAAGGACTTAATGAGTTGGGCCAATGACCAATTATTCCTCGCAAAAGTCTGTTAATATACCGTTTAGGTGTTTACTTATTTTTACTATCTTATCGGTCTACGGTTGGAGCGGATATGGGAATAAAAATAAATACAACAATAACCTTAGCTTTCTCCGCATCAGATCTTTTTTTCTCAATTTTCATGTGCAGTTCTGTCTTCCACTGTTCTAACTTTAACAATTTCTTGTCAATGTCTCTTTCACGCGCGGCGATAACTTCTTGGGCATCCAATCGTTTTTGTTTTGCTTTCTCAACCATTTCTTGTAGTGTTTGATTTTCTAAAAGTTTTTCATAGCCTACCTTCTCGCTCATTTCATCTTGATCCATCCAACAAATACCTAAAAACACATTAAATTGTTTGTTTAGTATGTGAAAATATGTCAAAATAACAGACATTAATGCATGATGTGGCACCCCGACAAGACCGCTCGGACATTGTCGCCAAACCATGCACCCATACCAGTGCTTGTCAATACCGCTCAGACAAATCCGCCTAGACAAAACTGCCCACAAAAAATACAGAAATATATAAAACAATATTGCTTTTTTGGTTTTTCGAATCGCGTATCGATAGAAATTTACACACATCAGTATAATTTGAGATTTAATCAGTCGCAGCTGTTATAGATCCACCAGTATAAGTTTTCCGCTGAGTGATGGCGCCATATTCGACCATGTCCGATCCTAATAAGATCATATGGGCCTCAGAGTGGAAGTTTGTATTAAGACGATACATCAGTGAAACGGCAAATAATTTTCAACTATAGGCGCGACGAAATTTTGGACTCGCTGGCATTTGGAGAGCGAACGTCGAGGTGTGAATACGTCAATTTGTTTCGTGATGGCGACGGGGGTATTAATTCTTAAATCGTGTAAAGATGACTAAAAAAGTTATTCATTTACTTGAAAAAGAAAACATGTCAATGAATATATTATTATTGTTACTAATAGAACAATAAACAGAACATTAAATGGACGGATGTTGGATTTATATGACAAATTATATTTCGTTCGGCATGCGTCATTTGCACCCGTGACCCGCAATCCGCGCATCGCCTAGCCACGATCTTTTTAGACCATGCCTCAACTGAGGTATAGCCTTAACAGATTTTGTTTTTATGATAAATGGATGTCAGCCACTTGTTCAACCTATTAGGTCCATGTAATGAGCTTAGTTCGAACACTTGACGATTTATGATGGTATATCTATAGTAGAGTAATAACTTAAAATCAACAGCTTGTAACACTTAGTTAATACCTTTGTATGGTAGTATATCTTATTTAGAATATTTAAGAAGGTTACCACACAATTTTTGAATTTAATTTTAAATTTATATTTTTTTTATATATTTATTCGTATGTTTTTTTTATTTGTGTATCTAAAATATATTATGTAAAAATAAAAATTGTCTCATTTCTAAATTGTTTTGGCGACAATGTCTGGGCGGTAATGTCCGGGCAGTTTTGGTTCGGGCGGTTTTCTTGAGACTAAAATGCAGTACTTAAATTTAAGCAATTTCTATTTTGTTATTGTGTCAAACAATTTTCTGCGGTTGCGCGGCCAACATCAAAGCAATCCACATTAGCAAGTGGTTGTGTCAAAATTTATCACATTTGTCGCAGCCTTAACAGTGTAATTGGTAGCACGCTCGCCTATCAACCAAAAGGTTGGTGGCTAAAGGACGACCAGTGTTTCTTTTCACTTCGAAAGGGTATTCTTCATAATACACACCGTTTTTGAAATGATAAATGTTTAAAACAAAGTATGCTACTACATGTTTACTATGTTCTAATTCTTTTTAAATAGTAAAAAAATAATGAATCGTGTCGTTTTCACCGGTAATAAGTTTGCATATTGTCTAAACTTGCCTAAAAAGTTCACTAATCTATACTCCTATTAAAGTTCAGGTTTGTTTTTATGCCACAGAGACTCATGAGTGTAGTTAAACCTGTATATTCAATAAACTATTGAATAGGCATTATCGATATTTTGTTGCAAGCAAAAGTTCTAAGCAGCTTAATACTAAATACTTATTTCAATTGTAAACCTCTATTCGTTTTATTGAAATACGTAAAGCACGTTTATATTGCAATATCAAGCATTATGTTGTACCTGGGTCTACGTTGCTCCTTAACCCATAAGTCCCTAGTACTTTTCTATTGTATCTGGCCGTATGATGTACCCAGTTACGGGCTTCATCGTAAGGTTTCCGTCCGTTCATATGATTGAAATGGGCCTTGGACAATCCGGATTTGTTCCTCATTCTTTCGATTTCTTCTTCCCTCTCTTGACTGTTTTCTTCGCTTACGAGAGAATCTGCATCCAAATCCGTGGCTGCAAGTTCAGTGGCGAATGATCTTATAGAAGATAACACGCGAGCAGTGGCATTGGAAAGGTAGCAAGGATTGAATCGCAGCATTTTTTTATTTGAATTTTATACTTTTTCCAAAAACGAAAGAATATTATTAGTCCATAACATAACCTCAAATTTTACAGAATGTCACTTTCATAGCGGCTAGCAGTGCTGCCAACCATAATATAATAATTTTACCAAAATTATAGTATTTGGGGATAAAATATAGTACGCGTTTTCATCTGTTGAAAATGAAAATTTTCCCAATTTTTCATAGTCAGCTTGTTTTTTTTTAGGAGAAATATTTCGCCGCGGGCCGCAGGTTCCCAATTTTTCATAGTCGGCTCAGGAAAAATATTTCACCGCGGGCCGCAGGTTCCCTATTTTTCATGGTCAGCTCATTTTTTTTTAGGAGAAGAAAATTTCGTCGCGGGCCGCAGATTTCCAAATTTTTGAAGACCACTCGATTGCGAAATTATAGTACTTTTATATTAAATTATAATACGATATTCAAAATTATAGTATTTTGGGCGTACTACACCTATTTTATATCGTACATAGTACGCGAACCAAAATTATAGTACAAATACTATAATTATAGTACGGTTGGCAACACTGATTATAGTATTTGAATGAAACCAATCAAAACAAACCATAGCAATACACGTACAAATTGTATGGGTAGAAAGTAATGCTTCAAATACACTCTATGACGATCGGTCACATAATATATTATGTCGAAAAACCCGTTTCTTATGTTGGCGTCCCGTGTCACAGAGTGTAAATACGATGTCATAGACTGTCACATACATGTCAAACGATCTATGACAGCCTCTATGTCATAGATTTTCGGCTCAGTGTGAACACCTCCGTAATTTTGTGTGACACTAGTTCCATGTCTGTGACATATTCTATGCCAACATGTTGTCATATATTATTGTTTATGTGTCATAGATCACGCGGGAAGTGTTTTTTTCCGTCTTTGATTTCAAAAATTTTCCATACAAAATCATAATCTTCAAGTCTAGTGGCTCCATGCGTAGTAGATCTACCACCCCAAAGTCACCCCCTGAGGTTAAATGCCTAAGGCCTACCGCGCATGGACGATTACATAACCGGCCGGTAGCATTCGGACAATCGTTGGTTTGCTCGCGCATGATCCAAATTATTACCGGCCAGTATGTTTGAGCGCGCATGGCGTGATATAGATCTGAGATAGCGCGCACTGAAGATATGCTTCCGCACCGAAAAATGGGGGACGCAATATAAGAAACGTCAAAATGGATTTTTTTAGAGCTTATATTATATAATATATAGAGGTTTTGTATAGATTATCAAACTGTTTTAAAATGTGGGTGTATATATTATTAATTTATGAAGAAAGAAACTGAAAAAATGGGACTGGTACGCGCATGCAAAGCCAATAGGTACGCATCGATGAACTGTCAAGTCAAATGTGGCGGTTCGATGTATGCGTGCGCTACATACGACCGCGTCACTTGCGCGTGCATGTATGACTGCACTCTCGGCCGGCCATGACTTGTCATGTGCGGGCTCTCATTTAAAAGCATTGCCAATGGGACCCCGGCCGGTTCGAATCGGTGTAAAATTTTGTGTCTGAACACAGATTTTCAATTCGGCCGTTCGCTCGATCGTCCATGCGCGGGGTTGCATTGCAATACGATGGTTACAACTCCTCGATTGTTGACCGTACGATAAGAAATCGTTCATACGCGGTAAGCCTAACGACTTGTAAAAATTTCACTCGAAAAATTATAAATACTTACCTGAACGTGACGGATTTTTTAAGATAAATACCTCTTCAGTACTTAATCATTTGGAGATGCAAAAGTTTTAGTTTTGAACAGCGGTTCTTCAACGGAAGCCCTGAATTTTTTTTTTGAACTTTTATTTTATTGGCAATCGGTTTCCAAAGCTTCTTCGTGACGGCTCCGTGCGCTTTGTAATAATAATTGTATAATATCGGCGACAGCTTTGTTTGAATTAAGTATGTGAACTTTGATAAATTGTGAACAATTGTGAACTTGGACCTTGACTTGACTTTGTGTAACTAAATAATAATTAATTCTGTGTATCAATAAACAACCCTTTGACTATAATTAAACTAAAACTTGTTAATCAAGTGTGAATGTGGAAAATATAAGGACTTAATTTATTTTAGACGAGTTTCGTCTGAATCCCCTTCATGAATACTCCAATCCAAGAGACCACTGCCTGCTCTCCTACATCGATGAACCTCCACTACCACCCTCAGAGCTAGCTGAGGGAATCTGAGGTACCCACCCGGAATAGACGATTTTACGCATATGGGTGTCTTTTTTTTATAATCGACTCAACCTTAATAGTTGGCATTATAATATGATATGGACAGGAACCAAATAGTTAAATAAATAGATTTAAAATCTCACTAACAAGCCTACTGATTTATTTCGTTTAAAATTATTATCTGTTTGACGTTTACGAAGGCGTACCAACCATAAAGTTTGCTAAACGTCATGTTGGTAGTATTTATCAGTGGCAAATATGTGACACAATAGATTTTACGGCATCGTGTGTAAACGGATTGGCACATGCGGGTGTCATAGAATCTATGCCCACGCCTCTGTCATAGATTTTTTTTGACATATATTGGCTTTTTGGCATAGATATGATCATAGACATTAAAACGCTCTTGTCACATATGTGCCCAATCGTCATATAGTCTATACCGGAAACGTTTTGAGATTTGACGTTTGGTTCACTGTTCCATTGAAAACCAAACCAATCTCAGATCGTCAGAAATGGTTTGTACCTATGAACATTATAATATTTTAGGATTAAGAAAAATTTAGATGATAAGCATTATTTGGCATTTATATGTCGTGAGATGTTCATATTAGTATTTTAGAGATTTACGCCATAGGAGTTCACTTGAATTAGGTATATTATAGCTTAATAATCAATACCTATCTATTATTCATAAGTAGCCATGTGCGAACAAGAAACCGCTTTTGGTCTTCCCAAAACCCAGCCATATTTTCTATGCAAAGAGTTTGATGTAATATCGTTACCTATATTATCGTGTCAGACCAACAATTTATTTTCATTTTATTTATATTTTGTAACGGAGATTCTAAACTACAAACTATGTTAAATCAATCCGAAATGATCAGGTTTTATATTATCTAACGACTTTTATCAATTTATGTTCATTTGTCGCATTTATCATATTGTTTAGTTTAGTTAGTTGTTTAGTTAGTTGAGTTTAGTTCGAAACGTTGAGCGAGTAGGACGTACATTGTGTTGTACCGCGCCTCGTTAGTGAACCATTACCATTACCAATTAATAGTGCCAATATAAAGCCCATATTCCATTGGCAGATTGCGTCTGGCCCGATCGTCTGCCACGACTGTCAAACTCTATTCTCTATGGTTTTCAAGGATCGTGAGCGATCCGGTCGAAAGTGGAAAATTTTCTATTATCCGTCGTGCGATCCTTTCATTATCAAGCGAAGATTGCCGAAAGCGTACGAAAATAGCCGAATATGCGCCTGAGTCATGCAAACGGTCGTTCATTTCATTCTACTGGTCGATTTCAACTGAACAACTACAATAATTAGTCTTTGGATTATTCGATTTCGATATTCGAATTATTACTCAATTGGTTTGGAGATTCAAGCTCGCCCAGTTATTCATGATGTAAATTAACAATAAGTATACAAACTTTCTATAAATGTCAAACGGCCGCATAAATTTTAACAGATCTGATGCTCGCTAGGTTTGACAGCTGACAGCTCAGTTTTGTTGACGTAAAATTGCGCGGGAATGCGTTCAGTGTAGCCACCAATCTAAGAAATATCTAGTTTTCACTCAACCTATATTTTTAATAATAGCAACACTAGTATTATTTTAACCAATCAAATCAAGGACCAACGAGATTGAATCGTTGCGTGTAATTGCAAATAGCTAGCGACGACGGTTGGCGTCGATCGTTGGATCGGGTTGGGTCTGTGCGTCTGCCAATGGAATATGGCCTTTACTGTTAAAAACTAATGACAACTGAATAACTTTAAAGCTAAAATATATATCACAGTGTAAATATCAAGAAAAACTACTTACGTGCTAGTGTAATTAAGTAATCAGTGTTAATCTGCAATTATGGGCTAGTGAAATAAAATATTGGCTCATTAAGTGTCGATAATTTAATACTTAATGACCAGTAGCAGTCAAACAGGGGTTATCAACTTCACTGAGAAAGATCTCATACTCGATTACGCATAAAAAAAATGAGTGACGCCGAATTGAAGAAGCGGCGTTTTCTACAACGCCGACTCATAAATAGCGACGCCCGGGATGACTCCTCTTCTTCGAGGGAAGACTCACCATTCACCCCCAGTACGCTTCTTAAGAGAATACCAACTCATTCACAAGCAAATAGTACCAAGATATGTTCAAAAATAAATTCCACTGAACTGCTGAATCAAGCAAATGGGCTGTTCATTTCCATCAAGGATGCACTGGCTGCCCAATCAGCTAGAAATCTAAAGGAACAAAAAACAATAATCCTAGACAAGGAGAAGAGACTGAACTGTCAAGCCGGACGTGTTTTTGCAATGCTATTATTTCGCTTTCGTTATCTTCAATTTCGACCCTGCTATTCACAAGTTTTTGATCCCGTTTCTTCACTAATACCTTTGCCTACCCTTGGAATCCGATTTATGAAACTTTTGTGTGTTTTCCCCTTGGACTTTCCCGGGAATTGTGACTTTTTCCTTGCCAATGTTTTGTGAATGTTTTGTGAATGTTTTTGAATAATTTTATTGCTCCCGTTTACCTAATTATCTTAACAATAATATTTATTGTGCAATAAATTGTGTTGTGAGTGAGTAACGTGTGACGAGTGTTACCTAGCGCCATGGTCAACCACAAAGGGGACCCCATGCAAATGGAAGGAATGTCCACTAGGAAGCGGAAGTCGGACGTGGCTGAGGGTATTGGTGACCCCAAGCAGCCCCCCAAGGTCAAGGATAAAAGGCCTGATAAAGAAAAAGAGAAAGACAAGCAGAGCGCTTCCACTTCAAAGGGCAAGGGCGTTAAGTCAAGGGCCGGTTCAGCCTCAGAATCTTGCGAGGAGATCAGTCCCGTGGCTTTGAGTATTCTCAGGAGAGTGCATCCAGAGCGACGATTGCCATCAAGAGGGCGCTTGCCACCCTCGAGAAGGACAGTCGTATTGCCAGAGCAATCGTGAACGCAGTAGCCGCGGAGCTTGAGATGGCAATCACTGAAACGTGGGCCATGGCAATAGAGCTGGAGGCGCACAAGGCAATTGTGAAGGATCGTGCCTCCTTAACGAGAGCCATCATCCAGGCTCCTTCTAATGCTCCTCCCAGGGGTCTTTGGAGTGACGTAACCGGTAGAGAGGCTCAACCAACTAGAGCCTCCGAATGGCCACCAGTTCCTCCGAAAACTGTCGCCAGGCCGGGGGTGATGTTTTATCCGACTAAGGAGGGTCAACAATCGACTGCCACAAAGGAAGCGGTCATGAAAACTATAGTGCCTGAAACTTTGGGAGTGCACATAACCGGGGTACGTAAGATCCGGGGAGGCGGGATCATCGTGCATCCCAAAAGTGACGACGAGGCGAAGCGGCTCATGGCTGCCCTTGGGCTGATTGAGGCCGGCTTAAAGGCCCAAGTCGCGGGGAGAAAGCTTCCCCGCGTCAAAAATTTTAATGTACCCATTGAGACGACAGAAGAGCAGCTCAAGGAGGCAATCATAAACAATACCCAGGAGGCGTCTGGCCTTGCATCTGAGGGTTACGCTGGAACAAAACTGAGCCACAAGGCGGGACCAAAGACCGAACGTTGTCATATGATAATGTCGATCCCGGGAAAGACTCGAGAGGCGCTGCTTAATGATGGCAGACTTTTCATGGGGTGGAATTCGTTCCCTGTGCGTGACTTTTGCGGAGTTTTCAAGTGTGCAAAGTGCCACTTATACGGACACATAGCGAAAGGTTGCAACGCTAAGGTTACAACGTGCGGCCACTGCACTAGAGAAGGGCATGACAGCGCAGACTGCCCAACCGCTGACGAACCGGGCAAGTGCCCTGCGTGCACGCGCTACAAGAAACCGAACGGCCACTTGGCCACCGATCCCGACTGTCCCGCGCGCCTACACGCTATTGAGGAGGAAAGAAGCCGCACTGATTACTGTCCGCAATGATCTCCTTCGCTCAGATCAACGTGGGCAGAGGTCGAGCTACATCTGCCGAGCTGCTTGAGGTTTCTCGGGATCAAAATACGGACATAATTATGATACAAGAGCCATACACCTTTGGTCCCAATCGGGGCCTAAGCGGTGGTCATATCATACAAGCTACCCCGAAATCTCTAGCTTGCATATTTGTAATTGACACCGCACTGACTGTGTTGCATCTCTCGCATCTATCCAATGAGCTCTTCACGGTGGCGGAGATTGCTAATAACAGGGAGCTCTCCATTATAGTTATATCTGCGTATTTTCAGTACAGTTATTCTACCCTGTATTGCACAAAACAACTGGAGAAAATCTTATATGCTTGCAGAGGCAAGCAGAAAATTGTTGGGGCGGACGTTAACGTCCAGTCCTTGCTCTGGGCCCCCTCTGGGCCCAGACCTAACAAGGACAGTCCTGAGCCACTCGAGGAGCTCTTGGCCGCCTTTGATTTGACAGTGCTAAATGACCCTGACCGGCCACTTTCTCCACCAGAAATGGTGAGTCACATATTGATGTCACTCTGACATCCAGTGGCGTTGCCAGACGCGCCGTGGACTGGCAGGTCCACATGGACGCGGTGGCTAGCGATCACCGTCTAATCACATTTTTGTTCAGAGTTGCGGGAGATGCGGCCACATTGAGCCAAACCGAGAACGTACTGCTTCCCAGGCGTTTTCGGACGAGCGGTGTCAATTGGGATGCTTTTGACGTCAAAATCGGTGGACTGGCCTCTGCTATGTCGGCTGACGATCTCCACCAAAGAGCCAATGACTTGACTGCGTTCATTACTCAAACTGCGGAGTCCACGCTGGGTAGAACCTCTCTGAGGCCACCCAACCTTGCGCCATGGTAGATACCAAAATTGACGTCTTTGAGAAGGACCATGAGACTTGCCCAAAGAAAATTGCAAAGAGCTAGAAGATCTCAGAACAACTTACCCAGAAATGACGAACCTACGGAGATTGCTTATAAATCCGCAAGGGCAAAATCCAAAAAGAGTTAAATAAAGCCAAGAAAAAGCACTGGCGGGATTTTGTCTCTGAAATGGGGGGCTATGATCCATGGGGACCGCCTTTCCGCGTAATAAAACTGGGCTCAAGGTCTGGTAAAGTCATGGCGGCTATGCGGCGCCCCGATGGCACCTTTGCGATGGACAGCGCAGAGTCTGCATCCATACTGCTGGAAGCTCTAATTCCACAGGACATACCTACGGCACATGAGGATGACAGAACCTGTCAACTAAGACTATCTGCAATCTTGCCGTTGGAGACTCAGCATTCTCTTGAGCTTACCCAGTCTGAGGTGGGATTAATTTTTGATGGGATCAGCAATGTGATTGCCAGAAGGGCGTGGCTTCGAGCGCCTCATGAGATAGCCGGGCTGTATGCTGACTGCATGAGCAGGGGCATAATCCCGGACTGTTGGAAGAAGGGTCTCCTTAGGATTATACCTAAGTTGAGCACACGACCACCGCATGACCCAAAAGCGTACCGTCCAATCGTGCCTTTGACACCGCATGGTGGCCATTAATTCTGTCTAAGCTTCGGCTCCGACAGATCCCGGGGGACCTCTTTGCCCTAGTGCAAAGCTATTTTAATAAAAGGGAAGTTATATACGACTCTAGCACTGAATTGATTTACAGGGAGACCACCATGGAGTGTCCGCAGGGTTCCATGCTTGGCCCCTTGCTATGGAATATACTTTTTGACGATGTTTTGACGTTACCTCTGCCACCAGGCTGCGCGCTCGTCGCGTACGCTGACGACCTTCTTTTACTAGTTGGCTCGTCGAGCCGTCCGACACTCGAGCGCGTAGCTAAGGACGCATTATCGAGAATCCTAAACTGGGGTAAGCTAAATAAGCTTGCATTTGCACCTGGCAAAACGGAAGCTATCCTCAAGGGCAGCTCAAGGATAAACATAAATAAACGATCACCCGCAGTGCGTTTTGGCGACTCTGCTAGTCAAAAGCAGACTTTTTTGAAGCATGCCAAAGTAATTGTGGCTAAGGCCAACTCAGCCTATCAGAAGGTTGCTCGCCTGGCGGGCAACAATTGGGGCCTAAAGTCTCGTGCCCTGAGAATCGCCTACGAGGCTATATTCATGGGCATCGCTGGCTATGCCTCCAGCGTGTGGCACACCAAAGCCTCGCTGACAATTGTGAAGAGGGCTCTGCTTAGCAGACAGAGGGCTGCTCTGATTGGCCTTAATAAGGCCTATAGGACCACATATACGGATGCCCTGGCGGTCCTTGCGGGGGTCTTTCCCCTCGACTTGCACGTTCAAATTAGAGGATCGATCACTCTCCTTATGAGGAGGATCAATACAACTCTCGCCGGTGTCCCTCTGACACCGCCAACGAAAGTGGAGGGCGTGAGCTACAGAAAGACTGTATCTGAGCTGGTCTACAAGACCGCATATGCGGCATGGCAGGCGAGATGGGTGGCCTCCCCTAAGGGCCGCCAGACTTTCCTATACTTTCCAGATGTCTCGGTGAGACACATGACGAGGAGACTGGTGCCGACCCACTGGACTAGTCAATTCATGACTGGCCATGGAAACTTTGCGGCCAAACTGCAGGGGTTTGGTTTGGCAGGACATGGGTCGGGTTGCTCATGTGGACACGACCAGCAGGACGCAGAGCACGTCCTGTGGGACTGTCCACTTATGGGCCCCGAACGAGCGGAGTTGTTTGCCCGGGTCCGACCCCATTCGGGCCCAATAGGACACGCGGACATGGTGGCAACCGAGGCCAATTTTGCGGCCTTTACTTAATTCGCCAGAGCGTATGGGAAGCGGGACACTCTCGACTCTCCTTGCGACTCTTCAAATTAAAGTCACTCTGATAGTTGCCATATAAATTAACATCATGCATTCGCACTTCGGTGCAAGGTTGCATCACCAGTCCCGTGCGGCTCTGCTCGGGACAAAATGAGGGCTTAAATGCTTTGATCTGGCACACGTAAGGGTTATATTAGCCGGCCGCGTATGACGTGGCTGCATATACATAACGGGAGCGGAGGTGGGAGTTTTACACACCAATCCCAGACAAGGTGGACACACTGATGCATTTGTTTGCCGCAACAGTTGCCGAATCATCAGAAAATTCAGCATCTGGTAGAATTCTAGCACAACAGATTTCCACGAGTGAAGGAACTGTTCGTCAAGCAATGGAACTCATAAAAATGAAAGCCTTGAAAGGTTTCACTTCATCGTTTGCTGGTGCTGTAAAACAAACAACAATTCCACTACCGATATCCCGTCTAGGCGCTGTAGCACGTCCAACTAAGCCTGCAGTACTGGTTTTCCCGACAAATGACCAAATAAAAGATTCCGCATCAACAAAGGCCATCATACAAGAAGCGATAAATCCCAAAGAGTTAGGAGTGAAAATTACCGGCGTACGATTGGTAAAGAATCGTGGGGTCGTAATAAACACTGCCACAGAGTCCGACTCAGAACGCCTAGCAGCCACACCAGCAGCCCGATTTCCTCACTATCGTCTCGTGTGGCACCAGACGACATGACGTAATTGTGACGTCAGCCAATACATGCCACCCGCTCGAGCGTGTATTGGCTGACGTCACAATTACGTCATGTCGTCTGGGGCCACACGAGACGATAGTTAGGAAATCGGGCCCCTGGTTTCAAATCAAACAAACTGGAAGCAAAAATCCCACCCAAAAGACTGCCACGTATAATCGTTTACGATGTACCCCGGGAAGTTGAGGACGTAGACTTCCTACAAGATATTTATCAATCAATCCGCGAAATACAATTATCTGCCGAAGTGTTCCCAAAAACAACCATCCGTAGTCATCTTGCTGGACCTCGAGAAGGCCCAACATGTCACCGAGTATTTTATGTCCAACCAGCGGTAAGGCACTTATTAATAGAACAAGTTCGGTGCTATTTTGATTGGTCGTCACACAGAGTGCGTGATATTACCGGTATAACATTGTGCACACAGTGTTGCATGTATGGGCATCCGAGCAAATTTTGTAAAGAGCCTCAAGTTTGTTCCCACTGTGCAATACAGGGTCACATTTCTACCGAGTGTCCACAGTCTAATAAAACACCAACATGTGCAACTTGTACACGCTACGGGAAGCCCGATAGTCACAAGAGAGGGGAAAAAATATGCCATGCACAAGAAGCATATTTAAAAAGGTCTCTCAACTCAATCGATTATGGCTGCTAAAATAAAATTAATACACGCCAATATCGGTTATAGTCAGATAGCAACAGTCCAACAATGGATATCAGACCAAAGGAACTTCTTGGAATAATACGGCAGACAAAATTACTTTTCTTCAACAAAATCTTCAGCGATGCCACTCAGCAATGGACCACGTCATAGCTCATGCTAAACACTATGATATATTACTTCTTCAAGAGCCTTACATCGGAAATACGGGCAAAGTAACACCTCCACATAACCTCCGCCTTCTTTGGAGAAGCGTCATATCCGACTGGTGCAATGAATTTGCATCCTTGATAACTGGAACTTTGCAGTTAACGATTGGATCAATTTATATACCACCACCATCCTCAATATCGGCAACACTCTAAAAAATTGAAAAAATAGGAAAAGATAAGGGCGAATAGGTATATAATAGGAGGAGATTTCAATGCAAAAAGCAGCTGGTGGGGGAGCCCGAAAAATGACAAAAGAGGCGAAGAGGTTATCAGTTGCCTAGCCAGTATTGGGTGGCACGTATGTAATGAAGGATCAGTTCCAACTTACAGCACGTGGCGGAACGAGAAACATTTGAAATCTCATATCGATATCACTATCTCTTCACTAAACACAACACAGAAAATTTCTAACTGGACCAACACAATCCCATCTCAGAACACAATTCAATCACCTTTACTTGGAACAATACAATTGGCGTAATCTCACCCATGACCGACTCAACACGCGATTTTATTACAAATGAAAAAACCGACTGGAGAAAAATAACTGAATTGATAAGGGAAAACATGGCCGAGCTTAACATAGATAAACAGTACCTTGAAAACATACATACAACTCTTGAACTCGACACTGCAGTGGAAATGATCACCTCGGCAATCTCTATCGCATGTCATAAAATACTCCCACAAAAAACGCAACATGAAATCAGGAAAAATCCAATCTGGTGGAACGCTGAATTAACAAAAATGAAAAGAATAACTCTTAGATCAAAACGGAAATTACAGAACTCAAGTGACATCATGCGCCCACAAAATCTCACTGACTACATTGACAAAAGAGAAGCATATAAAACGGCCATTGAGGAACCAAAAATTAAAAGTGCCAAATTATTTTATGAATCTCAGACGCCAATGACAGCATAGTACAAAATAACAAAAAAAAACGAATGCCAGCAACATACAATCGATACACCGACCACAGAGGGAGTAAATAACTCAACCGCAAAAGACTCTGCAAAAGCCCTAATGAAAAAATTCTTCCCGTACGATGATCCAACAGATACACCGATACAACAACACATCAGATACACATCGGACAATCATATTCCGGGCGGAGAGGATGATATCCAATTCACACTCACTGAGATTCTATCTGTTTTACAGAACACGACTCCAAAAAAGTCACCCGGACACGACAACCTCACATTAGATATCTGCCAAAATTTCTCAAAAAACTTCCCAGAAGAAATTTTACTGCTATACAATAAATGTCTAACACTCGTTCACTTCCCGAAATCCTGGAAAATAGCGATCATTAAGGCCGTTCCTAAATCTGGAAAAGATGCTATGGACACAAAATCATACAGGCCTCTCGACCTCCTCCCCGTTTTCGGAAAAGTGCTAGAAAAACTAGCACTTCAGAGAGTGCACTGGCATCTTACAAAAAACAACAAATTGAACACTAAACCATTTGGCTTTACTCCTCAGACATCAACATAGCACGCACTAAACAAAGCCGTACATATAATCTCAACGCATCTCGAATTGAAAGAATCACTTAATATGGCAATTTCCTTAGTGCTCGGCCGTAGTGAATTGGCGGGCGCGGCGCGGCGGCGTCTTGCGAAACTCAAACGTATAACCGTATGTATTTTGCCCCAAAAAAGACACTGTCTACGAACATTTCACACACGGTTATACGTTTGAGTTGCGCAAGACGCCGCCGCGCCGCCCCCGCGCGACCACTACGTTCTTGCACTTAGATATTCAAGGTGCATTTGATAATGCATGGTTGCCACACATAAAAAAACGCCCTTACAACTACTAACTTGTACAAACTGTTCAGCAGTTATCTACAAGATAGGGAAGTAAAACTAAAGTATGCAGGCGAAGAAATACAACAAGACCAAACCCAAGGTTGCATTCAAGGCTCAATTTGTGGTCCAACACTATGGAATATCGTTTTAGACAGTCTATTAACAATACTTTTACCCCACAATACACACATACAAGCCTTTGCTGACGATGTGTTAATATTGATAGCAGCAAAAGACACCGACGAACTGGAATTAAAAACCAATAGCGTGCTTCAAAAAGTAAACTCGTGGGGAGAAAGCCGCAAAACTAACCTTCTCAGATATTAACGGCCCACGTGCTCGTCGAAGGTCAAAATTGAGTTTTTATTGTATTTTCAAACCATGATCCTGGACACTCTTTAAACGTTGTAGATAATCTATTTATATAATTTTGAAGCCTTATTATCCTTTATAGTTATTTTAAACATTTGATGACTGCATAAAGTATTTTTGTTACATAAAATAGTATTCTTTTAAACCTCTCGCTCTAATGTTTTAGAATATAGTCATATTTCGGTACATAACTGTGCAGTGGTGTTAAGATTTTTTACGTTTATTAATTTTTAAACGCATTTATGAAACCATTAGTTTAATTTATTACGAGATAATTTTTGTAAAATATTCACGATAAAAAATTATATTGATAATCTCTGTGATCCCAAATTTGACAAGAATTAGGCATTTTATTATTCAAAAAATCGGCAAGATTAACACATTTAAAAATGATTCTAAAGATACTTATTATAAGCTATGTCTTTGACCATTCAAGTGTGATAAACATCTTATGAATAATGATTGCTTTATAATAATTATTGACCTAAGAATAAGGTAGTGTTTTTTTGAAATACGCCATTTCTTTTGTCATTCCCCAGTGGTTAAGCTACAACATACGGCCGTAGCCATAAATTGACAAACTATAATTGAAGTAGGGAGTAAAATGATATTGACGCGCGTATTTAGTAAACTAAATTATATTCAAATATTTGCAAATATAGAACGATTTAAGGATCGTAACCATAATATTTATGTTGATAATCAATTTGTATTCAATATCAGCCTATTTCCAATGAATTTATGAGATTTAAATAAAAAAATCTATTTTTTATCAATCCTGCAAATCTCAGTTACCTACTACATTTTTCCGCGTATTCCTACTGTTTTTTTTCCTGTGTCGAATTTTGTGAACTGGTCGGCGTCCCAAAAACCAATTAAATCTTGTGTTTTTATGACATTTTTATGAGTTTCACGTATCGGGTTGAACTGTCATTACACAATGCAATATGAATGGCAAACTAAGATCGATATTGGTGCGTTCACCACGAGCGCACGATTTCGATGACTGTGCAGTGAGTACATGCTTATGGTATAAATTTACATTGATTAAATTGCGATAAACCAGTGATGACTTATGAATAGCATTGTTGCACATTGAGTGATGTTTAGGAAAAGCAGTGCAGCGCACATGCATGGTGTTAGAGGACCCGCCGCTGATCCACACACCCACTAGTAAGGGAGATTTTAACACTATCAACACAGCTTCGAATGATAGGAACAAACCCTAAATTCTTCTGGATAAGAAGTCACACAGGGATAGCCGAAAACGAGGAAGCTGATAAATACGCTAAACAAGCCACTACAGATAAAAGACCTTCAACCTATACATACTTCCCTCTAAGTTACGCAAAACAAAAACTAAACGAAGTCACAATAGAGTTATGGAACCACAGATACACAACATCCGCCACAGGATCAATAACACAGAAATTTATTCCAAACATAAACAACTCTGCCATCACTCTTGCTAGGAACATAAAAATATCACACGAACTCACACAAATACTCACAGGCTACGGAGCGGTGCGAGCTTATCTAAAAAGATTTAAATTGAGGGATGATGACTGTTGTCCATGTGACGGCAACACAATATCACAAACTGTGTGGCATGTCATTAACGACTGCCCTATACTAGCAAGGGAGCGATGGACTCTCAGGACTCGGTGTAGACAGCATAATCATGAAATTGACCTCCTAAAGTCTTACGAAGTACTAAGCAATAGAACAACACAAAAACACTAGGACACAAAATATTTAATCCTGGCCAAAAAGAAAATTAAAGATATAAATGGAGAAACCTTATTAACCCCACATCAATGCAACTAACCCACCCAACCACCTTGTACGAAAAAGCAAGGGCATGGGGATTAAAAAAAATCATATTGTCAACATGAAAACAATTAAACAAGTGCGCGATTAAGAAAAGCTTTGGGCAAAAGTAATTTTTAAAAACCTTTGTCATACCGATAAATCTTATAAATGGCTACCTATTCATTAAGCATTATTTATATTATGTATATTTAAAATAAATAAATACGACAATTAATTATTGTGCTATTGTACTACTACGACTAATGTAATATTAAACTAGTATTTTGTTCTATAACTTTTGTCCGTACTATGTACGATAATACTAAAAAAGCATAGGTACCTAGTACCCTGAAAATACTAAAAAAGGACCTCAGAAATTCTCAAATATTGGTAGGTATAAATTACAATAGGATGACATCGCGTACCTACTATAATTTTTGCCGAAATAAAATTTCTTGGGTCTCGTACTTTATTCGGTAGCAAAAAATGGCAGCACGTCTATTAAATAGACAACTATGTCTGTGGTTGTTTTAAATCAGTGCTGCCAACCGTACTATAATTATAGTATTTGTACTATAATTTTGGTCCGCGTACTATGTACGATATAAAATAGGTATAGTATGCCCAAAATACTATAATTTTGAATATCGTACTATAATTTAATATAAAAGAACTATATTTCGGATTTGCCATTTCGCAATCGAGTGGTCTTCGAAAATTTGGAATGGAAATCTGCGGCCCGCGGCGAAATATTCCTCCTAAAAAAAACAAGCCGACTATGAAAAATTGGGAAAATTTTCATTTTCAACAGATGACAACGCGTACTATATTTTATCCCCAAATACTATAATTTTGGAGGCTCTGTACTATAATTCCACTTTCAATATATGGCAACACTGTTTTAAATGTCTATGTTTTATTATTATCTATGGTTGTTTTGTTGAGGGTGTCGAAATGTTAAAATGTGTTTCTTTCGTTGATAAAGAATAGGCCGTAATCTTAAATTTCGGTAAACAAAATTGAATATTTGAAAAGTTTGTCCGAAAATATCGGATTCGTAATCGTGTCTATCGCATTTCGACCGATAGCTGTTGAAGATTCAGACCATACATTTGTAAAAATTCTGAGGAATTTATGAATGTTATAAAATGTAAATAAACACCGAATGAACTTACGGTGAACTTAGTTCGAGGAGCAAAGCAATGAATATTTGGAGACGTATCTATATCTTAATTTGCACAAACATATACATTTATTCTTCCTGTGTCATATTGTTGCTTTCTTTCGATAATGCCGATGGTAAGATAATACTAAACTTATACTACTTGCCGAATGTCCTTAACATCTTCCTTCAAATGTCATTCTAACATACGCGAAGTATTCAATTAATAATTACTTAGCATTTAATTACATCGTTAATAATAAATTTAACTTGATTTCATATACTTAAATGGTATTCGTAATGTAGTTCAAACAAGTTTTTATTACCCATTTCAGTTGGGTGATGAGTAAAATAAAACATTCTTGTACTTATTCACGCAGGGATTACAAAAAAAGGGAAGTGGGTTCCCTTCTAGGTGTTGCTGTAAGAAGGTATAACTCTCGAGTGTGGACGAAATGGGATAAACGTAAACATGTGTTAATTTCAATATTTTCGTCTGTCATAAACAAATCATGCATTCAATATTGGTAATATTGAAGGACGCTCAGTTTTGTATTTCTTGCTTTTTATGGCATAACTGGTACCTATTCACTAAACAAAATTGGCTTCAAAGTCTTGGTCTATAATATTATTATGAATCTGTTCTATGTACTCACGCATGTCAACTTTTTCTTTGGGATTTTTAATCGGGATATAGTATTTTCCTGATTTATATGGATAATATAATTTGGAACAACTCAGATACATATCTGATGATAAAATATTTATACCGAGCGGTAGTTGAACTTACAACAATAGCATTCTGAGCAATTTGCTTCATGAATATGCTAGGTGGAATACTAATCTTGCGGAAAAATTCCTTACAACTATGTGTCCGAGGTGTTATTTCAAATTCCGTTAATATTGTCTACCGTGTTTTGTACTTTTGAATCAACGTAGTAAAAATACTAGGTTTGTGGGCCGAAAGATTGTCATTCAATAATCAATTGCATAAAATTATGATCTCGTAAATGTTGAATTTGTATTTCATATTAAAAATGTTCATTATATCGAATAATATGAAAAAATCTACGACTTACGTTCATAACAATTAATAGAAAACAATTAATTAGTGTTTCTTTCCAAAAGATAAAAGTCATCAGAAACATAAATAGAATATTAATCCATCGTCGCTAAACAGGATATAACATGGACCTATTTTCAAGTAATAATCTATTCTATTGTTTTCCAGGATACACACCTTCTTTGGGCACAGTGCTCCTATACACGACCGCGCAGGACATCAGGATTACAAACACTTCTCGGCCGGGGAAAGTTGCGGCGATAGTGCGTAATTTGGAAGATGCTCACGCCTTGGATTTTTATAGCCAAGGAAAACTCATTTGCTGGAGTGACCACAAGAAAGGTTCAATTCAATGTGCCGGCTATAATGGAACACAAACTGGGACAAAGGTTAGACCAAGCTTTTAATCAAATGATTTCTACTATTGACTGACAGTCCTTGACTGTACATTGGGCGAGGATTGTGCTCCGAATAATTTGGATGTCGAATAGCGCTCTCAACGGGTTGGCCTCAAGGCTTTTATCAGTGAAAGAACCATGGCACTCATAAATTAGTGGAACTATCTGAGGCATTTAATGTTTGTTTTAATATTCCCACACTACATGTTTAAAATACAAGACAGCGCGGACGACATGAACGGACACTAAATATCCTAAAAATTATGAAAGTTTGTGCGCCTTCAAAAACCATTTGTACATTGTGCTGAATATGTAATGAATATGCAATGAATCGAATTGAGTCTATGTTGCTATGACCATTTAAACATGCCCAAAATTTATTTTGGTAAATGTGCCGCAGATGCGCGCATGAGATTTTATAACTTTCTTTTTAGACCAAACCAAACCTAATCTAACCTACCGCAACCTAGTAGTAATATAATCTTAGTTTGTGATAATGCGCGCATCTGCGGCAGAATTACCTTAATTTTAATAAAATTTTGTTACCTGAAGTGGTCGAGCGGTGATGTGTCAGCTTACAAAGAATATGGGTCTCGGGTTCGAACTCCGTGTCGGGTAAATTCACATGTTTTTTCAATTTGTCTTTGGACCCAAATTATGGACCTAATAGGCAGATAAAGTGGCTAACATCCATTTCTCATACAACACAAGAATCTGATACAACCTCTACTCTGTCGAGGCCCATATGCTCTGCATAGGATCGAACATGGTAATTTACATTAATTAATTAGTAAATTGATGAATAATTGGCTCGTGTCGAAAGGAGAATTAATTTTAAATTCAATAATAAAATAGATAATTAAATTAGTGCACTTCCCTGTAGATTGTTATCTGTAACTAGGGTGTTGTTAGTAATATATACCATGTAATTATAGTTACTATTGTCGGTGACAAGCGGAATATATGGGCGTCCATGGAGTGAAGGTTATGTTAACCCCAATTGAGTTGAAGTACAAAACACATAGGGTAAATGCACTGGTATCCGGACAGTTAACTATTTTCTCACCTTATTTTCGATTATCTTTTCCATTTTTAGAAGAAAACAAAATATGTTATGATTTATAAATGTTTACATATATATTCTTTTGGTTTATAAATATTTTAAAAATCTATATTTAGGTAAATTACTATCATATTTCTCATGTTAAGAAAAATGGTTGGTTTTTTTAGTCTCCGGACACACAATCTTAGTTTCCGGACGTACTATTTTTAGTGGTCGGACAGATTATTTCGTATAGAAAATAAGACAAGTTTTGGTGTTAAAAAAATATTTTTTCACGTTTAAACAATTTTAGTTAATACAGTGATGCAATAAAAGCAGAAATAGTTCACAATGAGCACTCAAGCAACTGATAACTTGAAAAAAAAACATATTTTTATTTATTCAATGTGTTTCTTTCATATAGTTCTGTCGAAGTAATTTTGAGTGCAAATTGAGCAAAGCAAAATTAAATAAAAAACTGAACTTCATAAATCAAATGGTAAAACTAATAAACATCTCAAGTGAGTTGACCAAATTTTGACATTAATTTTTATTACATCCAAAAAATCTCAAACTGTGTAACTTTTGTTTGTGTTCTATAATATGCAAAGCAGGCTTACAAAAAAAAAACATACTTGAGAACTGCTGGCAACTAAATTATTGCCATTGATAATTTTAAAAAGGTTCAACACTTCAGTCACCATAATTATATTTCCAAACACACTAAAATAAATTTCAATACTAATCCTAATCCCTTCTCTGACGAAAAATAAATGTTTTCTAGTGCTATTTTCAATCATAAATATAAAAGAGAACTAAGTGTAAAAAATCCATGCTTGAATCAAGCACTCTTCAGTAGTTTTACAGAGAAAAAAATGCTTCAGTGCTATACCCCCAACCCAATAGCCTGGATATGTGACTTAATGTCTAAACACCTACAAACCCGGAACCGGGGTTCAACGTAATACGGGTGTCTGAGTGATTATACGGGTGATAAACATATTAATTTAGGTCTAAGTTTAAACAAAAATTACATACAAAATCTTTTAGTGATGCTTCACTATAAGATAACATAGACATTGTCGTGCATTTGCGGTGAAACCAACGAACACATCCATCACAGCCAATGTTCTTTAATAATAAACCATCCTCAACATCACTTTCTAATTCATCAGAACATTTTGGCAAATCGCCTTTTTCGCTTTCCTTTTTTTTATTTGTCTTCTCTTTTCTAAGGAAGACCTTTCATCTTTTATGAATTGCTGTACTTTTGTCATCTTTCACTTTTTCTTCTATGATCTTCTTCCACGCTTCCGAAGAAATGGCGCTTGGTGCTTTGACAGTGTCTTATTATTCTATTTTTACTCCCAAATTGAGTAGGTTTGGGGTAAAAAAGATGAGATTTTAATGTTAAATTGCCCACACTTGATGAACTGGTGCTTGTATTTGACGTACTCGTACCAGCTATTGGAGATAATTGTGTAAATACATAATAATTAATTAGAAAATAGCTTTGTCCGGTCATTCAATATTGAATTTTAGTCGCCGGACAGCAGGATCAAAATTATAAAATCGTGTCCGAAAACTAAAAATATTTACAATTCTATGTTTGTCCTTTTCTAACTTGTATGAAACCAAGCAAGCCTCGATGTGATACTGTACACACACAAATACTCAATGTCTCTTATAAATTCAGTGCCCGGACACTGCGTCCGACAACTAAAAAAAGATAAAATTTTGCACTTTAGTTGCCGGACACCAAATATTTAACTAAATTTAACAAAATACATTATTTTTATCATTGAATAATATACAAGAACATATTACTGAATAATATGAAACATCTTTGAAGCGAATAAATGAAATAATCATAGTTTTAACGTACTTTTTGTATCCTTCGTTCACTAATTATTTTTTAAGAAATCGAATATTTTTTTTTGTTGAGTCAGCATGTGCACCACTACTAATGTAATACTATAGAATGAATTCATTTGTGCTTGACAAATATAATTTTATTGGTCAAGGAACAATACAGGCACAATATGTGAGTCATCCTTCATATGAAACTCTCATACTTTGCTTATTTTCGTTATATTTGTACAAAACTGTCCGTATACTGAAGCTGTCCGGGGACTAATGCAGTTACCCTATCAACACATTTTTTATAGGTTTTTTTTTATTTTTATAGAAGTTACTAGTATATACAGGGTGGGGCGTGGGAACTTCCTCTTTTGAAAATGAAATAAAAAACTAAGTACATACACGTTTCAAAAAATTTTATTCTTATTTTTCGCCTGTCACACAACATAAATAATAAAATCTTTTAAATCTCGTACTCCATTGTCAATACCCTGATTCAGTCGAATTCAGAAATTTTCCAAAATGTTTTAAGATAATAATATTAGGGGATTATAGAAAATAAAATTTTCTTGTTTTGATTTAAATATTTTTTTTATAAAGATTTGTTTTAAATGAACAAGCACGGTCTACTCTAAGTGTGGCCTGAGTGGACAGCATTCGGCGGGGCGTGAGTGGCGTGCGCTGGCAATATGTTCCCTGTCTACTTGTCACAATGCGAACATAATATTATTTCCATTAGATAGTGTCTTATCTAAAGATTTAACTCATTTCTATATACAGTATAACCTCGTTTTTACGTGCCCGGAATTCACGTTTTCCCGGCAATTGCGTGTGTTTTTTTCAGTCCCGATGTATTTCAGTACATTTAATACCCGCATTTACGTTTTTCTTTCCCGCGATTTACGTCGGAAATATTCAAAATATGCGAGTTACGCGCACTTGACAATGATTGGGTCGTGACATTCGAACGATTTTTCAATAAAAATTTTAATTGAATGTTGTTTTTTAATAAAACATTATTTTTTTAGAAACATAAAATTTAAATGTTCTTTTTTTCAATACCCCCCTTTTACATTTTCTCTCCAATTAGGTTTTTTTTCTTCAGTCCCTTAAAAAACGTAAAATAGGGGTTATACTGTATCTAAATCGCAAAGTTAAAAAAAATTAAGCAAAACATTCTTAATACAATTTCAATATGTGTCACATTTATTAGGTATTTATTATGTAACCTGTGGCCGCGAATGTGTTAACCATAACCTCTACAGTTATGGGTCTTTCATTTTCATGATTACAAAAAAGAATCAGTATGTTCTTAATTACATACAATTTTTTTTTTCATATTGTGTAATACCCAATAACACTGATCTAACTTGTATTTGTCTTCACTTCCAGTTTAGTGTGGTAAGCAGTGGGCTGAATACTCCGAATGGCTTGTGCATCGATTGGTATACGGAGAAGGTGTACTGGACCGATGGAGAGACCAACAGAATCGAGGTGGCCTCCCTAAACGGCACGCATAGGAAGGTGCTATTTTGGTCTGACATCGACCAACCCAGAGCCATAGCGGTGATGCCAATGAAGGGGTAAACATTATAAATATAGTTCACGTGAGCCGTTTTAATTATATGTCACAGCTGAGGATCATGGCTGCTCCATGATAGAGCACATCACTATACGGTTTAGTATTAAGATGATAGCATAATTTTTGAAGAATGGTTTTTAGCCAATCCTTCAAAGAAAGGAAAAAGTGTGGAGTAAGTCGCTTACACTCTGGATTCTAATGAAATGTTAATTGTAAAATAGGTCAATTCTGATGGAATTTGATCCTTGCTTTATTGATAGCAGTTATTGTGTGGTTGACATTTCCTTGAATTCTGTGGTCTGTTTTTACACAATATTATCATAATATACGGAAAAATAAAAATCATTTTAATGCATATCTCGATGATGGATTTCCCTGACCTTTAATTAAAACATCATGTGCTTTTTTATTTATTTCTATTTTCTTTGACATTCCTTTCTTTTTAGACTATCATAACATAGAAATCTATACACTCCATTCCACAGTAATGTGACATTATCTATACCAGTGGTTCACAACTTATTAGAAAGAATGGCCAATTTATCCAGTTTCTAATTTCTCACGGTCCGCAGTGCGTAAAAGTGTTGAAAAATAATGATATATTATACTAGACGTGACATTTTATTATTTTTAATTTAATAGTTACATAATATTATTATCAGCTACTTCAATCACTCCACGCTGCATTACGTAGATATGTATTTGCACGATAGAACTTAGTATATAAGAAATTAGGATTTTGTTTAATGAAAAATTTGGTGATGCCGTTTGTGTGTCACTGATCCATACCAATACAATTTTTCTGTTTTTGTAATTCCACTCATATTATTTGGAGCAATATCCTTGCATGGGTAATTATGAGGCACAGAGTCCATAGAAGACGATATGGAATGTGCTTGACTGCAGGCGGCTTACGTCACATGTGGCATCCTCAGAGCACACGGCATGAGACCACCCACCGTACTCTGTAGATTATGCTAAAATATATTATCATCACGTCACATGAGCTCGGCTAGAACCATCAGAACATTCAATAACAATTAAAACTGATAGCCTACAAAAACATTGTGTCATTTATCTGTCATTTGTAACTCTCTTACTCTCTTCCAAACTACCAAAATCAAAGATAAGTGACTATAAAATGTGTAAATTTGCAGATAAAAAAACCGCTGACATGAAAATGGAAATCATGTGTGGCGGCATTGAGGGGGAATAGCTAGTTCATTATTTTGAAACGCAGTCAAGTAAAGTTTGTATGACAATAGGGTAGATTTCAAATCAATAGCGCCAATAAGAAAAAAATAGGTTTTGGCAAAACATGACTGGCGCCAAACTTCATGTGGCGTTAAAATGGTCTGTTTAGATGTGTCACGTATTACTATGTTTTGCAATATTTGTTTGCATTGTATTTTGTGTGAGCAGTCATACCATTCGCAAAACTGATGCACGCACCGTTGCCTCACCAAACTCTGGATTTCGTGTCTTACGTAGCATACCTGTGGCATATATAGTCAAGTCAGTGGCAATTCGATAACTCTCGATCCGATGACTTTATTATAATTCTGTTTAAATTTGCCTCTCAGGTTGATGTTCTGGACGGACTGGGGCGAAGTACCGAAAATTGAACGGGCGGCGATGAACGGCGACCCCGCCACCAGAAAAGTCATTGTGAACGAAAAAATATTTTGGCCAAACGGTCTCACCCTGGATTATGAAGCAAAAAAAATCTATTGGCTAGACGCCAAGTTGAAGTTTATCGATGTCATGGACCTCGACGGGAAAAACAGAAAGACCATCGTCAAAGATGGATTGACTTACGCATTTGCTCTCACTACATTTAATAATAGGTTGTATTGGACGGACTGGGAGACATGGTTTGTTATTCTATGTACTATTCTTTGTAATCTTAGAACATGTAATAGAATTAATTACCAGGTATAAAGTATACTGAAAAATTACATTTGTGTGAATATATGTGGGCGAAACAGGTGTCATATTAAATAATTTTTATGT
This sequence comes from Rhyacophila brunnea, assembly GCF_057557595.1. NCBI lineage: Eukaryota > Metazoa > Arthropoda > Insecta > Trichoptera > Rhyacophilidae > Rhyacophila > Rhyacophila brunnea. The sequence continues at coordinate 31,910,837 of NW_028233350.1, forward strand.
CACAAATTCTGAGGGATTTAAAGAAGTTTAATTAAGGTATTTTGTAACTTTACAGAAGATCAATTATTTTAAATAGACTTTTTAATGGTGTCATCATAATTATATTTTTCACTACTTACATATCCTGCAAAAAATATTTATTATGTTGTCATTCTCAAGGATTCTCTCGTAGATAACTCTGTACTACCCGCATGGTGGGCGTGAGCCAATCATTTATGTATATAGTTCATTATAGCCATTTCCGTTGTCTCTCGATAGTTCATTCCTGCTGATGATTGTACTCTAATAGGAGGATTTTTGCATCGGTAGGTCTATTCTGATGTGGGATATGGGTGCGAAAGGTCCGATCAAGGATTTGATCAAGCCGGGCCAAGTTCCGGTCGATATCCGAGTATGGGACTCCAATCGACAGCCTGCGCCCACTTCTTTGCAGCCCTGCCAACAAAACAACGCCAATTGCTCACACCTCTGCCTTCTGTCATCCGAACCTCAAGGTAAAATACCAATTGATTTAATAAAAATAGATTGATTGTGTCAATTAACTGACAAAAACCTTTGGAGACAGGGTGAATTTTTCAGGATCACTTAAAAGGCCATACTGATTACTAAAGTTGATATAATCCATTTATTATTCATTTATTTCAAATAAATTCTCTAAATACCTATTTATAGGTACTTATTGCATTTTTCTGTAATTTATTTATATTTTAAGTTAATTTTGTTATCAGTGGAATCAAGAAAACATTTCAAATATGTATAGGTGTTGGTATTTTTTTTACCCTTTTTAAGTCGACGATAGAAGTAAAATAATAAAATAAAGATATACTAAAACTGGAGCTAAATAATAATACAGTTTATCTCAGATGTAATGAGGAACGCTTTTGTTGACATATTAGTTTATGATTTTCTCCATACATTTATTCACTTTTATAACGAGCTACTTCTCGGGTATACCGAGCAAAACTGTTTGTGTCGATCGTTTAAAAACAACATTTTCGACCCTAAGCAATAAAATCCGACCGGAAAAAATCTTTTTTTTGAAAAAAGTAAGTCACCCCGACGGGGAATCGAACCCTGTATCTCCCGAGTTTTTTCTATTGGTTATTATATACTCTATCAGAAAGTGTTTTTTTCAAAATAATATAATATGTTCAATAATCAGAATGATATATTCTTAAATCTTGTGAATTATTCGTTGAATAAAAGAAATAGTTAATTATAAATTATTAGCAAGTGCAAGTAGCTACATCTAAAAAATATTGGAGAAATTCCACGACGTCGGTTAGTAATCAAAAGTAATAGTAATATACCTACTTTGATTTAAGAAACAAAAATCGATTGCCAAAGTAGCTGATTTGGAAGGAACGCTGATGGGTAGGTATAGTAATTGACCAATAGTTAAAATTTGTTCGCTATTAGTATGTCACGCCGTAGCATAATGGTAATGCGACGGATGAGGCGTATACTCGGGAGATACAGGGTTCGATTCCCCGTCGGGGTGACTTACTTTTTTCAAAAAAAAAGATTTTTTCTATTGGTTATTATATACTCTATCAGAAAGTGTTTTTTTCAAAATAATATATGTTCAATAATCAGAATGATATATTCTTAAATCTTGTGAATTATTCGTTGAATAAAAGAAATAGTTAATTATAAATTATTAGCAAGTGCAAGTAGCTACATCTAAAAAATATTGGAGAAATTCCACGACGTCGGTTAGTAATCAAAAGTAATAGTAATATACCTACTTTGATTTAAGAAACAAAAATCGATTGCCAAAGTAGCTGATTTGGAAGGAACGCTGATGGGTAGGTATAGTAATTGACCAATAGTTAAAATTTGTTCGCTATTAGTATGTCACGCCGTAGCATAATGGTAATGCGACGGATGAGGCGTATACTCGGGAGATACAGGGTTCGATTCCCCGTCGGGGTGACTTACTTTTTTCAAAAAAAAGATTTTTTCTATTGGTTATTATATACTCTATCAGAAAGTGTTTTTTTCAAAATAATATATATTTATTATATATTCTTTTATTTTTTATGTTACTTTTTTATTTTTCTTTTTTATCTTTTGTATATCATTTAATTATTCATTATTCTTCCTCATTTTTCTCATCTAATCTTCTTATGTAATTTCTTTATATTTATGTTATTTGTACTCTCTATCTTGTTAGGCTTAACTATATTATAATGTATATATGGAAACTTTGCTGGTTGCAATAACTTTTTATTATTATATTTTAAATTTCTGTAATCAATATGTAACTGTTTGTTTTCCTTAATAAAAAAAAAAAAAAAATGTGTTTTACTCACTCAAACACCACACCATATCAAACTGACAAATTGAAATAAAAATAGATTTTATAAATCAATTAATTCTTATATTAAATATATCGTACTCTATATAACTAACATCATAAAATGATAGCTACATCTATTATTAAGTAATTTCAACATATGAAAAAATCAAAATATGATTAAAAATGTTTGATTTTCACCATGTACTGCACCCTGTAACAGCGGTGTAACAGTTTAATTTATTTTGATGAATATAATATATATTTGTATTGATTTGGTGAAATTGTGGTATTACAATTATAACATAGTACATTCATATCGTTAGAATTTAATTTTTGCGTAATGTTAAATATTCTTTAATTTATCGTTTTGACTAAGCAGTATGTGTAATTCTATATACTCTATGGGCAACGGATTCTTTATCAATGGAGAGCCCAATAATTGTTTTTGACAAATCTCTTCATAGTTACCATAAATATTTCACTCTTTGGTTACCTAACTGTAGATATTGCTAACGCATTACTTACTATACCAAGTAATATTAATATTATTATATATAATAATATAAATTAATATTAATAATATCTAATTACATATTATTAGAACTACTAATAATTACACCTTTTGCCAAAAAGTCAACTCTCACAATGAATCAGATATATTTGCATAATTTATAAATCAGCAATATCATTTTAAAGTAATGCAAGTTTCTCAAACTTTTTTAGTCTACCACCTAGAGTGCGAAAATTATAAGTTGAAGTGTCATGGCCGCCGTCGTGGCGCTGCGATATATTATGAAAGGATTGTCGGTATTGTAGTTCTCGAAATGGCCACGCTTCATGTTAAACTTGCTGCAGTCTAGTTTTAGAGCATATTATATAGTATATAGCCCTTCCCTAGAAAACCTTCCACATATCTAAGATGAAGCTTATAAGCTGAATAAATGGTTTCTAAGGCCAATGATTAAATTAGATGCAAATCATTTCATATTGGTGATTCGTTTTTAGATGACATCTCGTCATCATTCCGTGAAAACCATTCCATTTTTAGTCCATTTTTATCGAAAATGACATTTCTCGTATTTTAACATTTTCTACCCACCAAAAAAGTCCCTGAGCAGGATAGTTTTGTATCGATGTGCGCAGGAAATACGTAACTAAGTCCGTTTGTAAAAAATTACCAAAAAGAAACAGTTAAATGGCACTGTTTTTCGCTAATTTTATTTTTGCAATGATAGCTTTTTGTTGTTTTTTACTAGTAACTTTCGTAACATTTTATTTTGATATTATTAGTCTAAATGCGAATAAGAATGCGAAGCTACAAATTTTGTACTCAAAGATATTTTTATCAATACAGCACGAGATAAAAATGCCTTGCATTATGTTACAAACCTAAATAATTTTTTATGAAAAATCATTAAAATAATCATTAAACAAAGCAAAACTTCAACAGCCGACTGCTCACCATTTCAGTTCTGTTTTTAAAGAGAATATAAATTTTTCACTAGTTACCAATTCAACCATACTAAAATCGATCTTGCAATTATCAAATGTATGAATCACTCTTTCTATAGTCAATACTCTTTGATTTTGCTCCTTTTTACACTATGTACCTTTATTACTAACAATGTATGTCTCTATTTCAGGATACACATGCGCATGTCCGACGGGTGTCAAACTGCTCGACAAAGAGCGGTGCGCGGACGGTCCTCAAGCTCAACTGATTTTAGTGCAACGGAGAGCGATATGCCGCGTCTCACTCGACCTACCTGACTACACCACTTTCCCCATTCCTTTACACGGAATCAAGTCAGCCATCGCCGTCGACTATGATGCCGCCCGCAACTTTATCTACTGGACAGATGATGTAACGTTGCAGACACATTTTCTAATCTAATATCTAACAATGATAAAATTGCACAAAGAATTGCCACCTTTCACGTCAAACTGGATCTTTATCCATGTTTTGTCCCCGGTGGAATAAATGCACATCACATAGAGTTTCCTGTAGCTCCGTCGACTACACCTTGCAGGTGATATTTAGCATCTTGAGGAAGAGGCAGCCCATATTAATTTCTGAACCCTTGAGGCATCTGTAATAAACACACACATCATATCTTCACTTACAAACTACTTATCACGGTCCGATGTCATATCTTCACTTACAGAGTAAATCTGGATTGCATGTCTTCTGACTACATCTCATTGGATAGCAAAATAATTACACATTGGGATGCAACAAATTTTTTCATAATTAAAACAATGAGCGTTTTACCATTACGCCATAATATGTACCAATAGTTACCAATTCAATCCGTTTACGGAATACTTGTATTTAATATTTTTTCACGGCTGTCTATTGTTCAATGTAGCGTTGGAAAATATCATCAAAGACTCTAATCCAAACAGGGATCAAATATGATAAAGCAACGCAACTCCTCGGATACGCCGATGATATAGATATAGTGGTACGATCGGAATCGATGTATAATGTGATTTTCTAAAGCCAGTTTCAGCCGATGCGCATGAGTGTAGGGATAATCAACTGTTTAAGAGTATGAATAAGATACTCTCATGTGGCATTTGAATTTGTGTTGAAGGCCCGTATGATATCCCGTTCGCATTTGGACGGCACGAACCAGTCCACTGTGGTGCAGCGGGAGGCAGGTAATCCAGACGGGATCGCCGTCGACAGCACGGCGGGGAACCTCTACTGGACGGACCCCATCGCTGACACCATCACCACCTCTCGACTCGACGGCTCAAGTCCAAAGGTATTTTCACTCTCACCACTTCACATCCAAGTAATATAATAGTCAATATACGCCAGTAAACAGTCGATAGCAAACGATTATATAACATTGCATTTTACCTTAACTTGTAAAGAAATGTGTTTGTCGTTTGCTGACAGCTGTCTTATTCTTCTGGTGTAAACGTTTGGTTTGAAACTCAGCTATAATTATTTAAAATGAATAACAAAATTAGAAGGTAAATAAAATGCCTAGGTAGTTAAAATCATTTTTATAATGTATTTGTATTAATATGAACAAAAATGTATTATGGTAAAAAAAAATCATGTATTATTCACTGGTAAATTTTTCTGTAAACCCGCCAAAAATGATAGTCATAATTGATTTATTTAAAGTATTAAATTTAGTCTCGATATTTTGGTTCTTGAACATGTATCATTATCTATTCGATCAGGTGCTCATAAATGAAGACTTGAGTGAGCCGAGAGCCATAGCAGTGGCTCCATCTCTCGGCTGGATGTTTTGGTCTGACTGGTACGTGAAGAAACCTAAGATAGAACGAGCCTCCTTGGATGGCACCGACCGAATCCTGCTGGTGTCTGACCGTTTGGGTTGGCCTAACGGTATCGCTCTCGACATCAAAGCCATGAACATCTACTGGGGTGACGCGTACACACATAAAATTGAGGTTTGTAGATATTTGAGGTAAATCAATATCTGTTTGATGTATTTCCTTTTTTTATAATGCACTAACTCACCATCTTCAAGGCATGCTCGCCTTTCATTCTCTTGAAGCTCGTAGGTCACTTCTGCTCTTAAAGCATTTTTCCCTGCTCTCACGTGGTATCATTTTCAATCCCGATATTCTACAAAATTTAAATTTTTACGCACCCGTCAATTACATGCGTGGTCGCAGCCATGAGCTATTTTGGGTGAAAGCTGTTTCCTCATGTCAGGCTCACCAGGCACCAATAGCGAGGGCTGTGCGGTTGTTCAATGCACTCCCTAGAGATGTAGATATTTTTGGCGATCCATTATATATTCTGTTTTTTAAATTCTTTTTTATTGTTTAATTTGTACTTTTTGAATCATTGTTGTTTTTATAATTTTATTCTTTTGTATAAAACTATTTTTGCTTTCTTTTTTCCTCCACTTTATTTTTTCTGATTTTCCGAACTGATTACTTGTAATTTTTATTCTAAATGTCATGTTGTGAACGTCCTGAATTAATAATTTGTTATGTACTCAACGTATCTTTATCAAATAAATAAATAAAAAATCTTTCAAAACTTATTTCTTGGTTCCTACAGACCATATTGTCCAGAGGCTCGACAGTTGAGTTTTTTTGAAATTTTTGAGCTCAGATTATGTTGATATCGAGTCGCATGCTGTGTGAATTCACACAGATCAATGGCTTAATGGAAAGAACCCTCACTTAAACACTGATAGATGCAGGGCTTCGAACCACTATTTTTTTCATTTCGGTTTTTATTCCGATTTAAAATGATCATTTTCTATAAAAATTAGCTTATTATATTTTTTTCCCGCAGTTTTTATTTTTCAAGGGAGGGCCTCAAAAATATTGGCTGTCCCTTGTCTCAAATTTACTTTGTAAAGCCATGACTGTGATACCGTTACTATGTTTTGTGAATGAGTTATTTATTATGTTATTTGTATATTCAGTTTTGCAAAATGGACGGATCAGATAGAAGAGAACTGATCGGAGATAATCTCCCTCACATATTTGGTCTGACACTCCTGGGGGACTATTTATACTGGACTGACTGGCAGAGAAGAAGTCTTGATAGAGTACATAAGTTAACAGGTAATTTTTTCATCTATTAATGTCTGCCATTTATCATTGTCCTTTAACATCTAGTATATTCTTTATTCACTGCTGTTCCTGCATTAATACCAAAGGCGAAGATTCAATACCAAAATGCTTATTTAATTTTTAACTTGATTAGAAAAAAAATATTTAAATATGAGAATGAATAGTGTAAATCAATTTATTATTCCATTCGTGTAATGAAATTTAGCATGAGTAACGCCACATTTTACTTCAGTATGAAATTATTAATAATTTGCAATTGTACGGAGATAACTAGCACTTTGGAGAAATAAGTAAGATTCCCATAAAAAATAGATACTATTTAAAATAATAAGTATTCTACGTACACATGTGGTTGAACCTAATACAATATGTATAATGAATAGACTTTTCCAATATCTTCAGAATTTTTTGTTCTGATATCTACACAAGGTGTAAACTGTAATCCCATTTGTTTGTTCGAAGGCGCTGACAGAGAAGTGATAGTGGAACAACTTCCAGACGTGATGGGCCTCAAGGCTTTCAATTCTGACGACGGAGCTGCAATAAATGAGTGCTTTTACAACAACGGCAACTGCTCACATCTATGTTTCAAGAGACCGACTGATTTTGTCTGCGGATGTCCTATCGGTAAGAACACCAATAAAGTATCTTAACGTACCTACAGGAATATTAAACAAAAAAAATCACTCCTGCAAAGTGAAGTTGTATAAATATGAAGCCCTTTTTATGAGGAATTATGGTTAGCTATTGCTCTGAACGAAACAACAGGTCGTCTTTGCCAAATGCGGAATTCAAATGTCCACCTACAGCGCCAGGGACGGTTGCTCTACCGATATCGTTGGCATTAATGTAAAATACCTACCCCATTTACATAATATATCAATCATGTATGTAGGTATATAGCAAACCAATTTATGAAAATCAGGGGTATATTAATACTGAGAAGATATAGTGGGTGAAAAATGGTATGGGAATTCTAAATATTGGTGAGGTGAGACTCCAGAATCCAGAAGATTGAACCAGTTGGAGAATGTAAGGTTTAGCGCAAATATCTCTACGGGGATTTAAAATATTGATTCATATTCGATCAAGGGTTACCGTCAGTCAATAATATATGTAATGTGTTTCATTTTGTTTTTGTACGTACAGGTTTGGAGCTAAGCAATGATAATAGGACTTGCGTGATACCTTCCGCCTTCCTCCTGTACGCCCGTAAAGATAAAATCGGCAGGCTCAGCATTGAAAATAGAAACAGCGATGCGTTTCTTCCTATCAAGGATATCAAAGATGCTTGGTGAGATTCATTCACTTCCGCTGAGCTTATTAAATTCTGTTTATTTTATTGTTAAGGCAAACCTTCTTCAATTCGGATAGATCTTTTATATACATATGAAAGTAAATCTGAAAAAAGGTTACTTAGGCTAATGATTAAATTAGCTGCAGATTACTTTGCATTGCAGAGATTTCTAACAATCTTCACACCGAGATTAAAAATAAATTTTGTAACATGAAAGAAGTTTACTCATAAACAATACATAAGCTAGTAACTAAAGCGAGACATCAACAGCAGGCTGCCATTTTCTTTTTTATTTACGAAGCGTTTGATGCTGCCTAAGCGGAAGATAGTAATTTAACAATTCAACCATACTAAATAATGTTCCTAAATACTAGTTCAATTTATATGGTAGTACACAATATTATTTTTCGAATGGTCTTCTTGACAAGCAAAATATAACATACATAATAGCAATAATTGATAATAAAAACTTAAGTTTGTAAAACAATTCAAATCCATTTTTAAAATGCTTAATGTTTAATGTAGTGCTCTCGCTGTCCACGTTTCCGATGGAAGAATCTATTGGGCAGATTGCAAAACGAGAAACATCGGCCGATGTGCAGTCAACGGATCTAATCCCGAAAAAGTTATCGAGTGGACTAACGTGGTTGAAGGTATAATATTATGATGAATAATATTTTCTTTTTCGGTCACCTTTTTCAGGTTGTGGCTTATATTCTGTTACCTCCCCTGTCATAATTGCATAAAAAGATATTTTAATTTGGTGAAAAATCACATTACAATTATTCATAAAATAAACAATTCACGTGGATCACATCACATCACATTCTTTAGCACTTTGTTATCAATCATATTTTTATTCACTTTACTAAATACTCCGTTTCTGTTAAAACCAATGTGAACTCCTTCGTCACATTTTAGTTGACTGTCACTGCTTGACAACTTTTACTACGAAGAATGATTTATATTTAATGCGTAAATATTTTAGACCATCCCCGAAATAATTGTACTTACATCACGATCGTGAGTGTTGCCGAAGACCACTCCGATGAAAGTATAGTTGTATTAAATATTAATAAATTTCATTCCTTCTACATAATGTACACACACGCGATATTTATACATAACCATGACAGTACTAATTGGACTCATATTTTTTTCTCAGGGTTAGCCATAGACTGGGCGGGAAACAATTTATACTGGAGCGATTCAGCAGCTCAACGAATAGAAGTGGCTCGAATGGATGGATCGCACCGCAGAGCACTTATTTGGCAGGGACTGAGGAAACCAAAGAGCATAGCGTTGGACCCCACTAAAGGGTATGTTGTAACAACCCAGTGACCCCCACGTCCTGAAGTGGGCCCCCATGCTAGGAACCTTGATGGCCCCCTCCTACCTATCCAGTGTGATGCCCCATATCAGTGTTTCTTAAATGGTGTTTCGTAGAACCCATTCAGCGTATTTTTTATTGTACATCAATTATTGAGTTTGTTGGAAGATAATAAGATCATCAATAATATGAATAATGATTTAAATGAATAATTATGCCATAGCTAGTGTTATAATTTTTCTTTTCAATCACTGAACATAATATTATATACTTCACTATACAGCGGCCGCTCGTTACATGACTGTGCGTAATTTTTTCATATACGGGGCAAATAAACAGTATTTGCAGATGAGAATTAGTTCATTCATACGAATTATTCTATTATTAATCCATTCAAAACTAATGTATACAACCATCTAACCATTCGAATTTTACTTTGCAAAGAAATCATTCATACCATAATCCATTCAATATCAACTTATTACAATACATTAAAAAAAAAATATACAATCAACTTATTCATTCTATCAATCCATTCATAAAATAATTTCCGAATCGACTGAGTAGGTATTTGGTATTTACTAATAGAAATAGAAAATTTTACGAACTGTAGTGCTCGATAATTTTCCTAATATTAAAGTGTGCTCATTTTTTTATTTATTTACCTACCATGGACGGACACATGCAGTAATAATCTATAAATACCTACCTGACATGCAAATCTGCTAAAAATTTGATCTGGCATCGACTTTCAGCACCGCAGCCGAATAAAACCTGCTTCAATGGTAACGCTTTGATTAGCACGTGTTGGTGTAACAATTTTTTGCGTAACTCATAGAAACAAAAATTTGTTAATACAATCTTCACTCTGTGGAGGCTGCTCAAACACGCTGATGTAATCTGTCAGGTCACTCATAATAATATGCACAGATGTATGTAATTTGGAAGCTGTTTTTATTATTAATCTGGTCTTTTTGTATACATTCAGGTATATGTATTGGTCAGAGTGGGGCTCGAAGAGCATTAAGAGGGCATGGATGGACGGATCGCTGCCGACGCTTCTGATGGATCAGATCGGGCGGGCGAACGCCCTCACCATCGACTCAGTGAAGGGTAACCTAATCTGGGTCACGCTAGAGCCGGCCGGGATCGAAATGTCCGATTTGGACGGCCTCAACAGGAAGAAGCTGATCGTAGAAAACGTGGTGATGCCTTTCGCCTTGACACTTTATCGAGACTATATCTACTGGGCCGATTGGAATACAGGTATATATTATGAAGTGTTTTTATATAAATCAGTTAAAATCATTTTGTGCATGTATTTCGTAAAGCACATGTATTCTGAAATAAACATATTTTAATACATCATCAGCTGGGGTTTTGATTCACTGCTGGGTGAAGGCCTTCCTTAGCTCCTTCCTCTCTCCTCAATTTCTAAATTTTAGCTTCTAGGATGGAATTGACTCAAATTCACATGAAAGATTCACATTATACCCATGAATTAGTGTATTTCGATTATTTTTCAAGTTATAGAGGTTTCACGATTGGTCTACTTATCCAAATAACAAAAACTTACATTGGTTTATGGCGCTATGTCTAAGAAATGGAAGCGGTGACCCCACAATATATATATTATATTTTTATCATAAGATGAATATGAACACCTATTTTTTCATTTTGATTTGCGCGAAAACTATAATGATATTAATGAAAAGTCTATTTCCATTAATAAAGTCCAAATGTGATCAAAATGTGACAAACATACATATTCTATGTGTAATGTCACACATTATGTCATGTCCATAACTTGAAAAACCGCCAAGCGCATTTATGAAGAAAATATTTTAAAACTTAATGACAGAAACCAATTAATTAAAAATAAATCTATTATTGTTCTAATATAAAAATACAGCAGAAAAAAGAAAATAACGTTCAAACCAATCATTTATGCTTGAAACACAAAAATAATGTGCCCGTATTTGCCGTTTGCTATATGAGACCCAACCCTAGAATATAGATTTTCCACTGTATTGAATTTAATTGTTAATGTATTGAACTACAGGCGATATTGAAAGTGCTTTAAAAAGCACGGGAGGAAACAGAAGTCACATAAAATCAAATCTGGAATACATCTCCGACATGGTGGTCTACCATCAGTCCCTGCAGCTGGGAACGAACCCGTGTTCCGTCAACAACGGCGGTTGCTCACATTTCTGCTTGGCTGTGCCCGCCTTCCACGGGAAACTCGCCTTCAAATGCGGCTGCCCTACGCATTATCACTTGAACAAAGATAACAGCTCATGCGCAGGTTAGTGTTTAATACCAACCTAACAACAAAATTATATTACATTATATATTATGTATGCACCTGTTTATTATTACAATAGCAGTAAATGAAATTAATTGTAATGTCTTTCGTGTCCAAATTGTTCTACCAAAATGATTATTTTTATTGTAGTTTGATATTTAATCTAGTGTTGTGTATCCTATTAATTAAAAAATACATATTTTTATAAATGTTAGGACTGTGGACTAAGAATAAGTGATTCTTTTTTTATTGTCTCACATTAATTGCATTAGACATTTTTTTTTAATCACAATATAAGAATCTGCAATTGAAACTGTCCTCTCATAACTATGCAACTGTATTCCCTCAATAATGTGATTTTGTAATGGCAGCGCCTGTGGAGTTCATAATGTTCAGCCAGCGCAACGGCATGGGACGAGTGATGACGGGCGGAAACGACTGCCCCGACGCGTCTCTACCTCTCGCCGGCCTGAAGATGGTGCGCGCCCTGGACTACGATCCCCTACACCGCAGAGTCTACTGGATAGACGGCCGCACAGAAACCATCCGACATATGTCTGAGACGGGTGGCGGAACGCCCGTCGTTCTGGTCTCCGGATTGATCTACCCCATCGACATGGCCCTGGATGCGATCGGTAGAACCATCTTCTGGTCGTGCGCCAAGACCAACACCATCAACGTCACCAGATTGGACAACGATTCTTCCATCGGAGTGGTGGTTCAAGGAGCGGGAATGATGCCCAGATACATAGCACTGCATCAGAATAAAAGGTAATCGTCATAGTTGTTATTACATTTCAAATTAACCCGCAAAGAAAGCTAGGCAAACTTTCGGTTTTATTTTATTTCCCTGCACAAAACTGAACGGATAATGACCATGTTGTCACTCATTGATGTGAAACTTCTCTCTCTAAATGAAATTTCCCAGTATTTCTGTTTGCTTCCTCAATCCATTCCTTTGCCTTTTAATTTATTCAACCTTCATACTGAGGAACAATCACTCTTTCTATACTCATCAAATCTCAAATCAATAAAATAAACGTGATAGATATGATGTGTCATAGAGTATGACAATTATATATTGAGAATTGAGATGCGGCTATTTTGTAAGTTAATTCCTGACACTAGTGCTACGGTTGCCGCCTCAAGGCAACACCATAGATAGGCATGTATGAAGCTCCACACGAGTCCACGCAAAGTTGGCCGAACTCTGCAGAGACGCGGTTCACACAACATGCATACCAACTCAAATATTCGCTTATCACTGTAATATTGTAAATAACCAACCGCCTTGTATACAGATTTTTTCCAAGTGATATCCGTGTTATTTTGGATAACGAAAAATAACAGAAACATTGTTTGAATAGCTCTAATCAAGGCAATAAAGTCGCCTATGGTTGAAAAATGTTGCGTACAACTACTCAAATTTTTGAGAAAGATCACATAAATTCAAACTTAAGCTAATGCTGTCATTCGATGTAAAAGATCTTTTATTTATAATATAGTAAATAAAACAGTATTTGATTTTTTTCTCACTAACTGCCAATAATGCAATCATATATTAAGCGAGTTGAATTTGTTTCAGGCTAATATTCTGGTCCGATGTGGGAACGGGGGCAGTTCACAGTGCCGGAATGGACGGGGCGGGTCGGGTAGAAATCGCCAAAGCACCCAACATCACAGCGCTCGCCGTAGACCCTTACACCGACACAGTCTACTGGGCGAACGCTAAACAAATTTATGCCTCCTCGTTGAATGGCGACGGAAGGTAAATCACGAGACCACATATTTTTTTTTGATTGGTTCTACAATCCAATGTTAATCTTGGCTACCTCATGAAAAGGTTTCTTATCAAATATTTTCAACAAGAAATGGATGATAGCCAGGTCGTGCTGTGTCGTGTGACATCTCTGGATCCCCTTTGTAATATTCCCATGTCCAAACTGTCCCTGAATGTACACCTAGACTGGCTACTTTCTGCAATTTTTGGATTGTTTTTCACATACAAGTATGTGAAAATTACACATTTCTTCATAAATAGATGTCTTTTGATAACTTACACCTATTCGTTTGATTATGTAGTCATATTAAAACGTGTTTCTCAACGTAACTGAGATTTTGTGATGTTCGATGTGAAAGTCTTTTGCCGCATCGTCAAAATAAACCTCGACGTTTGAGTAGTGTGTACTTATCCTAGGACCAATATGGTATACATAATAATAAATGATTTTTTATTTTGCAGGCGAATAATCTGGCAAGGCGGCATTGTGCAGTCATTAGCGGTGCTATCAGGAACCTTGTACTGGATTGACGGGGAGAAACAATTGATGCACTTGCCTCTCAACAAGAAAGATGCCCCCGCGCACCCCGTTATGCATGTCCTGCATATTACCGATGTTGTGGCCGTTTATAAGGTTGTCAAATCAATTTGCTACATTCTTAACTATTATAAAATTTCATGGATCGTTTGAATAGTTGTCAAAAATCCATTCTGTTCATTTTGGTACTATACTGCGACCATCATAGTGATGGTCATCTTCTTATGTGGTGCAGCATTTGAATGAATCACATCGTTATTATTGTAAACAAACCATAACAGATTTTTAATTGCATAACAGCAGTATAAAGGGGCCGAGAACTCAAGCGGCAGAAGAGACAACTTCACAACCTATTTATGCATGAAAAATGATTCATATATGAAACTGCCTTGCATGCAAAGTTATAAGTTATATACGCTATTACTGCTCCCAGTACACCTAATTCTAATACCCCGTTGACACGTGCGTAGATTCACTGTGCACAGTAAGAAAATGTATGGGGAAACATATATTATCCTGCAGTTGGCAAGATTGCGTGCATAAATCAAACAAGTGTGGACAGTTCTGAATTCAACGCGCAAGTAAGATTATTTTCGATCTGCGCCAGCGCAGTAGAGCGATAGGGGCGAACATGCCGGTAAAAAAACAAACTACTCATTTTGAGTTTAACCTATTTTCAATACGGCCTGTCAGATAGTAGGTACTATAAAATGACAACATCGCGCCTCGCGTACTCTTGAAGAATGAGATTGGAGAGACAGTCAGCACTTTTACGTGTAAACCGTCATTGTCATGATAGTTTAAAATAATCACTATTGCTGTCAGTAATTCCATGCACGTGTACAGGCGCTATAATAATGCTCACTAGACAGTCCAGATTTGACTTTCACATTTTGTTGTTGTGTTGTTATTTTTATAGTAATGTGTCAAATTTAAATATTTTGGCCTGACTTGTATGCTGTCTCCAAAAAAATGTGGTGGAATGAGAACATTTTTACGTATATTGAAAATTTATAATAGTTATATAGAATTTTTCACACAAATTGTTGCATAATATTTGAGTTTGAAGTAAATTTATTCAGATTGATTATTCATTCACTTAGTTCCCTAATGTGCTCAGGCCTTCAGCGCAACTATTCTTAACATTTAGCACTTTAACATGTTTTCATTATTTTCATTGGTCCAAATTAACAGGGAAGGCATTCCATTCACAAGGCGGTTATCTTCAATAATTGGTAAATTCGTAATACGGCAAAAATTTAGGTTGGTAGACATGTCGGTCAAATTCGGGATGTTTGTGCTGGCCGATACGCCCGAACCCAAAAATTTTATATTGAAACGTAAAATATATCAACATAACCTACAATTTTATTAGTCATGTCATTACGATCACAGCATGTGGTGAAACAAATATTATGTTACTACTAGCTGCTACTAGCCACTCGATATTTGACAGCTCGCGGGGAACTATAAATTAAGGCGGCAGCCGTGACGTAATTATTTTTCTTAATATACGCAATATGTAAAGTGATAAATGTGATATATTTAACACATGTAGCACTTTTTGGATGTTAAGTTTGTTTTGTTTTTTAAATTTTTAACACAGATAATTTTAGAATCACTGGATTGGTTTAATGTTTTCATGCACTCTTTAAGCTGCGCGTCACCGTTTCGAATCTTATGTCAGACAAAATTCACAGGTGTGTTTTTACAGTTCTAGCTAGAGCAAGAAACCCTATGGGTTGAGTGAATGACTGACTAGCAATCACTCATAAAAAAAGTCTGTTAATGTAACCACCACTCCGTACCACTGAGACCCATATATTCAACTTCGGCTTGAAATGCTACTGCAACAGTACGTTATAACCTGTCATCTCAAAGGCATGTGCATTATACATGGTGATTTATTTTGTCTGACCGATTCGTGTTACATAATCTTATAGGTTGGATTAAAAGAGAACCCACAGTCCCAATCTATTAGATAAGGCAATTTATAGCAAGCAAACAATGTCAAACTTACTGTTGTCGATTTCAGTTGGACCAGAAAAACATGTGCTTTGGCGGGGGCGGGTGCGGAGGGGTGTGCCTGGCGCATGGCAGCTGTGGGTGCACGCGCGGGCTGTCACAGGCCTCCCAAAATGGGGACGCCACCCGCTGCGGTCCCCCGCCTCCCTGCGACGGCAATTCTTTCACCTGTCAACCCTCTAAGTACCCTCACTACGGGAAGCAGGTCAAGGACTGCATACCCATCGGATGGAGGTGATTGTCATTTGCATTATTATACTTCATGTTTTTAAGGTCCGGTGCTATTGAATTTGGTCTTTTCACTATATAGATATCTTTAGGATAGCTCCTGTATTGCAAGGGTTGCCTAACATACACCGAACAATAGGTTATTGTTAATGGTCGCTACTGATTGCCTGTACATGTTCACAGGTTCCATTATAACTATTTCCAGAGATATGTAATAAAAAAAAAAAATCTCAGTGAATTACAAAAATGTTGAAGGAAACTTTCTTCTATAAAGACAGCCTAATTATATGAAAGTGAACCTGGGAAGGAGGTTAATAAGACGAATGGACAAATTATGTTAAGATTCGTTTGTAGTAAACATCACAACACCTACTACTCAATAGAATCACTCGAGTTAGTAGGCGCCCATAGTGACGTGCATCACGGCTTCGAATCGTGCATTTAGTAAATTAAAAAGTTGTTTTTTAATGTGTGTTTGAATCCAGTGCATGGACCTAATAAGTTGAGCAATTGGTTAATATCAATTCATCATAAAAACAGTCTGTTAAGAATGCTCTTTCAGGAGGCAGCCACACCAGATTGTAGAGCCAAGGAGGAAAATTGTGTTTTATTGACTTTTCGCATGTTGTCAGTGGACAGATATTTATTTATTTTGTGGGGATGTCTGTCAACAGATGTGACGGGCAGAAGGACTGCTCGGACGGATCGGACGAGGCGGACTGCGCGCGCTGCGAGGGCAAGTTCAAGTGCGGGGACGGGGAGTGCCTTGAAACGGAGCTGGTGTGTGATGGGGCGGAGCAGTGTGCAGACGGGGCTGACGAGGCCAACTGCTGCAGCGGCCCGCGTAACTATCAGTGCCCCGGTACTCGCGTTTGCATCCCCGCTCGCTCCCTCTGTGATGGCTGGGAGCACTGCGCCGACGGGGCTGATGAGGCAGAAGCCTTCTGTGCGCAGCGGCGGACTACCCGCCCCCCTGAAAGGTTCACCACCCTCTACATCATCGGAATGCCCACCATCCTAGCCCTGTTGGCGCTTCTGGCGGGCGTCTTCATGTACTGCCGGCGCCGCATGCTCTCTCTCGAGCGCCTTTCACCTGATGATCGCGCCGACGATCCGCTCAGTCCTAAGACCTCAACCCGGGGACGGAAGCCGCCGGGCTTCAGGCCGGAGGCCGACCGTTCGCGGAAACCCTCCGATGCTGTAAGGATGTCTGCCCTCACCGGGAAGAGCTCCAGCGGGATGGAGAGGAACCCGGGCACGGGCGCGTCCAGTTCCGCGACTAACGGTTCCAGCCTGGCCGGGAGGTACCCTCGTGAACCGCTCAACCCTCCCCCCTCCCCAGCTACCACTGCGCCCTCGGCCAGCGTTGTATCCCGCCACCGCCCCTACCGGCACTACCGTGCCATCAATCAGCCCCCTCCTCCCACCCCCTGCTCTACCGACGTGTGTGACGAGTCTGACTGCACTCTCTCCTATCCCGCTCTGCCCATGAGTGCCGGTGCCTTTCTGGAAGCTCCACCTCCCACCCCATGTCCGCCCTCCCCGCCCTTCCCTCCATCTCCCTCATCCAGATCATCCGCCTGCTTTTCCCCCTTGCCTCCGCCGCCTTCCCCCGTTCCTCATCCCTATGACTCGTAACATCGGCCTCCGCCTCTCGGATCGTCGCGTCTCTTCACGTTTCCGCTTCTGTCTGTTGTGGCGACAAGGACAAACGGCCCCTGTCCATTCATATTCACAATCATCTCTGGCCTTTATTCTAAATTATGTTTCACAAATATGCAAGACTTCTTCCTAATTTATAGTATGTTCATTTCACGAAAGCAAAATTCGTTTGGTTTGATTAATTTAGCAATATATTTTACAATCACATAGTATCGACCGAATGCCACCCGCAAACTAGATCTATACTATAAAGTGAAATGGCGATCAGTCATTGCAAAGGAGTAACAAAAGTTAAACTGCACCACCCCACCCCATCTATATTGCAATATGTCAAACAATGAAAATCAACTTAAGAGTGCATTCATTATTGACCAATTCAGATGATCCAGCCTGCTATACAATTTTACATAGCGGAATAATAAAAATTTTCAGTGTGCTTTTTAATTTTAACGATATGTATGCAAAGTATAACATTTTGACCCCGTATTTCTTTCTATGTATAAATAATTATCTTTAATATTCAACGCAGTCTTATTTTTTGACATATAGCTCTTTTATGGGGGTGTGCAAAATGCATTTACTGTGATATGTATGATACGGAATATTGTCACTGTAAAACTTCACGTCTCGCATGATAATTTTATCGCTGAAAAAGAATTATTGCCCTACTCTATGAGTAAATAATGATATGTATAGCACAAAACAAATTAAGTTAATTATACTGTAAGATATCCAAAGATCATTGACATATTGAACTAAAATCAGCATAGTTCTGATTGCCTTACATGAATAATATAAGTACATACATAGCATCCAAATCATTGCCATAAAATATAAAGGAATAGTTGGTAATTTTAGTTTATTGTCAATAAATACGATTAATTATTATGAAAACCCACATCAGTGTAATAATTGAGGTACTGAGGATTGTCAATACAAGCTGAATAAATTGACTTCAAAGATAAAAATGCGACTGTAAATTCTACACAACTTTACTGTCTTCAACATTCTGTAAATGCGGTCTCGTTCTCAAACGATTTTTTATTACACACTAATCCATAAAAAACTATTTTACATTTTTTTATATTTAGATGTTTATGTATTAACATTTTTAGTGTTTGAAGAAGGATAAGTCAAGCCAAAACATTCAAATTATATACAGTTGCTATGAATCTAATAATGACATTTTATTCACCATATCCAATTTTAGGAATAAAATGCTTGTAAATGCTGATTCATACATGGTTATGTATGCGGTGATTTGAAAACCACTCCTGACACATTTTTTAAATATATCTCAGTTGGACTTGTTTAATCCTTGATTATTATGTTTGCAAGCATGATATTGAACTGATAATTGATAGCATGCATTCATAATGTTATGTATCGATGTTCTAATGTCAATACCCCGTATCTGACCTATATGGCCAAAATGACTTTTTGATGTACTAAAAACAACAAAAATACTGCCCATCGACTGCGAAATTCCCATATCTGTAGTTAATTTTAAGAAAAATGATACAGCCATTTTAGTAGTTTCCCGTATTTGAACAATGCAGAAAATAATTAACCTGTAATAGCCCGTATCTTGCCTCTAAGCTGTCAAGCGTGTTGCATGACGTGTGTTGAATTCAGCTTCAAAATGTCACTTTCAAATTATTTAAAAGGTAAAACAGTAAGTAATATAAAATATAACAACTTTGGATGTTTATCTTTAGGTATATATATGTCACATTATATTAGATGTTATCATTATATTAGACGTTATGTGCATTGCTTTACCACTTTTTAGGTTACGGGTTATTGGCATGCTATGTTGTTAGAACATGTGTGAACTATTAACAGTCAGATACGGTATATTAAATATTTAGTTTTTTTAGCTTTCTGCACAATTTGTAAAAAGTCACTTACGGGATATTGACATTAGGCCATCGGTATGTAATATACTTACCTACAAAAACTCAACTAGCTAAAAACTATTTAAATACTTCAAATATAAAAATTAGTGTTGCTCTTATAAAAAAAAATGGGGATACTTGTTGATAATAATTAGTATTTCAATTTTTACAATGTGTAGCCAGTTAGAACTATCTGAACACTATGCCACAATTGGACGGCGCTTATGCATTTATAGCACAGACAACATTTTTCTTAATTAAAATGCAAAGATGCTTATTCTGCCTGTTTGTTTTATTATTTTTTATATAGCAGATTGCATCCATATAATTATGTAGTTTTTTTGACATGTCTCTTGATCTATTAATGTGTAAAGCGGTCCAATTAATACAACTTGACTACCTTGCATTAGTATTAGATGTTTTTAAGAATATCAACCATTAAACAAACAATACTTAATAATTTAGGTGCCTACAATATGTGCCTATAAATTGATGTAAATATATTATTTATAAGTAGCCAAGTACTTTAATAAATTGAGGAAATAAAATAAATACCTCAATAAATATATTTTTGTAAAAAAAAATTTATATTCATATGTTTAATTATAGGAGTATTTTATAATAATTAAGCATGCAATCGAAATGATTAAAAAAATTAACACAGGTCCAAATTCATTCAGGAACATTAATTTAATTTTATATTACAATACATCATTGAGTATAACATTGTATATCTATGATAACATCAACATGCAATATAAAGCAAAACATTTTCAACGTTACTGTTGTCTTCTTTACCCATGTTCATTATTCAAATAATTTTTTTGACATAAAAAAAATGAAATTCAAAACAATCATGACCAGAGATATTATAACTATGTACTAGGCTAGGCATAAGCCAGATAGAACTGCACTGCAGAAATATTTCCATTACCGTATGAGTGGCCACATCAGTTGCGAACAGACGTGCGTCGTAATTACGGAAGTGCAAATAGTGTCCATTTATGAAGCTCTTAGAGAATGTGAGAGAATAAAAGAACTATTGGGTGCGTCTTTTAAACGCCCATAGATTGTCAATGAGTCGGTTTAACTGTATGCGCATCAAATCATTTGATGAACTACTTATTTTGCTAAAGCCTGGTATCGTAAGATCTCTGCCGAACCTCTAAAATATATTTTTCTGTATTGAACATTCTCAAAACTTTACCAGTCAGATAGACAACTGAGGGGTAGTGTAGCGTCAGCGGTAACACAACATGTGTTGCAATGTTGACCTCCGTCAAAACAGTAATGTTCTTTTCTTCCACAGCAAGCAGCGAAACTAGCGTATAAAATGTTCCGCACCGGCTAGTGTGGCTTTGCATATTATATAGATGTGTTTTATAGTTATGAACGGAATCGGAATCTTCATTTCTGCAATTCCATTGCATCCCGTTCCATCTGGCCCCTGCCTAAAATTTTTGTTTCAAATATCCGAAAAAAAGTATTCGTGTAATATTAATTATTAACAGTAACTGACAGATTTCATTTTTCATATGTTACACCCTAATATAAAATTTTGAAAATGTAATTATATATATATTTTTGTATGTGAAATACAGTGTGTGTAGCTGTGGCTAATACTACTTACCAATAGATAATTGAACATTCTAATTCATTAATCATTAGTAAGTAGCATTTGGGCCTCCACAAAGTGAAGATTAACTTATCAGACTTTTTATAAGGGATAGTTGTTACCATTCACTCAATCCATTGGGTCCTCGCCCTGGATCAAACGCGCACTGAAAATATAAATTTGAGCCAGCCACATGCTTTAAACCTGTTACCCATGGCTTTAGAGGCTGATGTTTGGCCCACTTTACTGCAGGTGTGTGTATTATTGTTTTCAAAGTGCACGCGCACCTCCTGAATATAAGAAGATAACTATATCGACAATGCTTAAAGGCCTTAATGACGATTTGCATTTTTTCAGTTGAGTAATTTCAAAAATAATTTTATTGGTTTTATTATATTATCATCATTCTATCTTGTAAACATCATAAATCCAAAATTGCATTTTTTAGACCATCTAATTTGTGTCTACGGATTTTTTAAATTCAAAAAATGTTTATAAATCAAGTATAAACAATGAGCAAACTTTCAATACAAAATCATAATGATTTCGGTACTGACATACAAGGTATCAAAATTGAATTTATGAGTTACAAGATAGACCGACAATATTACTTTCACTGACTATTCTGATAAAAAATAGTTGTGACTTTGTGACAAAATAATTCTTGCCAATGTACTTATGACACTGTAAAATGTAATCCCATATAAGTTCATTTTCGCCGTATCGTTCCGAACACTCTATATACGCTTGCATGCAGTTCTAAGTGAAAATATTTATTAAAAATAATCTTCGTGCCTTATGTGTTATATAATATACATAAATAGTTTTCAAGGTATCCACACTTCATAAAGTATTATTAATATGTATTGTTCTGCTGATGCTGTAACAGTATTCTATATCTTCCATTATTGAGAAATAATATAAACCAATTAATGTTTCATATCATTCATTGAATAATTGATGAATAAAATTACAGTATGCATTTACAACGACATCAGTTACTTGATAAACTGTTGATTAGTTCCTCTCAATTGCCATGTAATTTAATTTGTATTTTTAAGACTGAATGTAATTAATAAGTAAGCAAAAAAAAAGAAATTTGATTGATGATGCCTTAATTTTTTATGCCAATATAATAAAGTTATTATTATTGTATGTATGTAGATGAATTTTTTGTGAAGTAAACATTCAAAAATGAAAAGTTTTTTACTAGCATCCAAATACTCCTGATTTGTCATTAACTATCGGTAATGTTAATTATCCTATTATTAAACTTCCTACCAGAATACCTAGATACTGTGTATTCCACGAAACGGGAAATGACTTCTCAATTACAGGTGTCGAATGTAGTTAATAAACAGCTGTTCAATACCTACGATGAGAGCGCAGCAATTGACTCTTAGCTGAGAATCCTCCACTAATATTCTTGGGGAGTGGGTTGTGATTACCTGACAGAAAATTAATCCAGTGTCTATTGAAAACGGATGTAAGAAAAGTAGCATTTTTACCAATCAGCATGAGGACACAGCAGCGAAGGCTCTATACTAAGCGATTATTTAAAGCTTACCTTCTATTTTCAAGTATTTAATTTAAATAAATAAATATCTATGTTGTCTAGGACTAGCTTATAATAAAAATATTGATTGTCATCTATCGTCGGTATTTAGAAGTAGAACGTTTAATTTAGTCAAGTTTCGAATCAAAAATAAATGACGGAACGTCACAACGTGAGTGCTATTTTTAGAATTATGTCGATCATAATCGAAGCCGAATTTTGTCTGCGATGCTTGAGTTTTGAACTTCATACATGTCTGCGTTTTTGTTCCAGACTTGGAAGCTTTACAGGACAAGCTTACGCGCTATTTTGATTTGTTTATTGTCTATGATTATCTTTTTAAGCAAATTATAAATAATAAGGATGATTAAAAAAAAAATAACTATTGTGTTCGATCACATATAATTTATAAATTGTTATTAAAAATAAATATTGTATTAATTCGCGATTATTATTTAGGTTACTTCAGTCATAGACAAACATAACATGCTATTCACAGTTCATTCACAATTAAAAGCGGTGATAAAGTTTTACTTTATAATACAAAATTCAGTGTGTTACTGTGTTTTGAATGTGGATAAATTATCTCATTGTACCGAAATCATTCGCCAGTGCTTTAAATATATAAGTATTTATTAAATTGTGTAGTGTCCCGATCGAAGATGTGCGAACGATTACATTTAAAAAAATTCATTCCCGAGTTTGAAGTTTCTTCAAAAATTAAAAATTATCAAAGCTTGACCTTCCAAGGGTTCATTTAGATTTGAATAGAGCATTAGACATTTTCACAACAATTTATATGATAAATATTTGTTTTTAAGGGGGGGCTGAAGAGCTCGACATTCAAATATAATTTAGTATAAAAAGGACCTCGGTGTCGTAAGTACGTTAATTTAAATCGATCTTTTCGCAAAAATCACTAATCATCGGAGATTTTATTTCAAGAAACATTATTATTATTATTGATATTGTCTGCCGCTGAACATTATTATTATTTTATAAACACCTGCAAGATGTACGCCGATCAGAAAACAGGGCTTTCAAAATAATATTATGAATTAATATTTTTTAAATGTTAATTTCATCATAGTTTTTAATCAAACCTGTGCAAGTACGTACTGATAACTTGGGTGGATTTTGTAGCAAACATACTATTGATATATATACGGGTATATTATTATTATTATAACCCAATTCAAATTGAACATAGGTTGATACTCAAATACTATTATAGTATGTTTATGATTTCGAGAAAATAATACGATGGTATAATTAATCCATATCAATTATTTGAAAACATTACATTCGCACTTTGCAAGATAACATAAAAATGTTTATATACTTATCTAAATGACGAATGAAATTCATGAGTGAGCACGGCTGAAAGCTTGGAAATGTGTTTTTTTCTATTTCAAAATCTTTTAATTGTGTATTATTTTATTACAGATTCAAGGCGAACTTCATATAACTAATAAAAAATACTGTTTGTTTCTACGAATAAAAAAAGAAGATGTGTACAAATCACGGCAATCAGAATGGCCAACAATGCGTGATACACAAACATAAAATACACAAAATTACAAACACATTCGAAGTTTGCCGCACACGTACAGACCACGTGATATTTGTTTACGCAAAATCGTCACTTTTCAAAATGGCAAATTTGATTGCCAGATTTTACTGCGATGAATCAGTATGTTCCTTCTTGTCTTTTTTTATTCGTAGGTTTGTTTACTATGCACACCGAGAAATTTCCATTTATAAAATCGGAAACGATTTTTACAGAAGAGTTTTGGAATATAATGCAACCAAAACTGGAAAAAATTCTATCATGGTTGTTGACTTCCTGAATTAGTTAACCCCAGGTCCATGCCACTACGTGAACCACAGTGCATATTAAGCCATTTCCACACTGGCAACAAGTTGCTGGCAACCTCATTAAATTTTACGATACTTACCATAATTGCTTAAGAAATTTTACGATAATCATCATAATTATCGTAAAATCTAACGAGGTTGCCAGCAACTTAACTTGTTGCCAGTGTGGACCCGGCATTAGATGCACAAAACTTAAATAATATATATTATAAATAAAAATTTAAAATTATAAATATTTATGTCTTCGACAGCCCTGATGAAATATGAGTCGGATCGAGTCATAGAGCAAATTTATTGACACAAACAACTTTGACACGACCTTTTTATATTAACTAGTAGACCAGATATTATGGACCACATGTTAAAAATCATATTTTCAATTCTCAAGGTAGAACATCCCCTTAACTGGCAGTTAAGGGGACGTATACATTAAACAAACTTTTTTGTTGGCGATGCGTATTGTTTGCTAAAGAAAAGTCTGCGTGGAATTCTACTGCCATAAGTGATTTAAATAATTTGACAAATTCAGCGGTGAAACCTATGACCAGTGTGTCGTTGTCATTAGTGTGCACCTATTCATCAGTAGTAATATCGTAAGTATTATCTTCTTATTTCCCGTAAGTTACCTGACAAGTGTGCTCTTTTTCTCTGATCTCCACAGCTTACCTCTTTCCAAAAGTCACCCTTCGCCACTGGGACACAGCATATCATTTTACGAGAAGAGGAATATAACAAGGATGTTCAGCATACATCAGTAATTAGTAATGATTCAAGAGACATGATAATTCAAGCATATTTGAATGAAAGATTTTTTCGCAATTTGTTTAAATAAATTTTTATTTGTATTTAATGTTTCAATTCAATCCCATCCAAAATATTTCAGCTGCATTATATCCGGGATAGTAGGTAGGTACACAACATTGCCTTTTAAAAGGACATTATTTTCAACACAAAATTAATTCCAATTATGTAGGTATATTTTAATAACTTCAAATTTTATCTAAACAATTTATTGCAGCATGAATAGTGATTTCATTTCCATCTATTATGATTTTTTAACCGATTGGCGCTAGAATTGGCATGTGCATTAGCTTCGTCTTGGGCTGCCAATTCCTCATCAATCAACAATTCAAAACTTCCCAGAGCGTCCTGCGATGGAATCTTGTTCCATCGCACGCTGCAAAAACAAAATGGATTAAATAAATTGATTCCACCGATTCTTCAAAATGATCACCATTATATTATGTGAATCGCAATCAATCATCTTAATTAAGCCTCCAAGAACACCGATCTTGCCTGTACATCAAAATTATTTGCCAGTTCTTCACCCCAGTTCTACCTCATCTTAACTCATTCACTGCAGACCTGTTAATTATTATTTAATTAACATGCTAATAGCGTCTAATGGAAGAGCACCAGTTGCGTTGCATGCATGGAATGAGTTAAGATGTGAAAAACTTAGTGATTGATCAATATGTATATAACAGTGCCTATTATAATAAATTGCACACATTTGTCATAATTTATACTAATTTAAAAAAAATCAATTGTCTCTTATGACAAAATATTATAACTTCTAGACAAAAATATATATCGTTGATGCACCTTCCAAACCGGCTGTATTTTTGCAAAACTATACATGAGAAGCAAAAAACATTGCAAATTTTAATTAACGTCTGTGTTCTAGAATATAAATAATTTTGTTTTCAAAACAACTCCACAATGTATTAATTCTAGAATTATTTTGGAAAAATACATAGCTGGTTCTTCAAGGTAATGGTAATGTAAATGTAAATAATTGTTCTTATGCAACTACATACTCTGGAATCCCATCCGGTGGAAGAACCACTGATATAATATTGTCAATAAGTTTGTATTTAAGAATTCTGTCATTTACTGTTGTAGACGTCAACGACGGAGATGCATTTACCTGCAAAGCAATATCAAGTTTATCAATTGTAATTAAGGGGAAAAATGCAAAAAAAGGTCCAAAATAAAAAAAATCTTTTAAATAAAGATATTTTTGTCATTATGATACCCTATCATTTCTCTTAATAATATGATATTTACATTATAATGATCATTAATAGTTTAAACTGTAAAATAATATTATTTTCAACCTCATTGTTTTAAAATTTAGAACAATAGTCATAAACTAATTCATTCCTTAAAAATAATAAGTGAATTTTAATGTTGTGATTATAAATTTTCAAACATAAACAATTACATAGATAACAATAAAACTTACCTCCACTAGCCAAGGTTTTAATTGGTTATCAATGATAATATCGTATCCGTAACACTCAAAACAATGCCTGAAATCAAATGAGGTAAGTGTCATGTTAGAATGATAACAATATTTCTATTTACCATATCAAAATATTGAAAGATTTAAAAATCTTATTTCTTGACCTAAGACTGCAAGTTGCAGTAGTTGCATTTATGCGGTAACTTATGATGCGTGCGTGTAATGAAATGTTTATAACTACCTGTCATTGGCCATTACAGGCGTCACCGCTTTCAAAGAATGTACAATGAGCCATTGAATTGCTGAGAACAGTTTTTCTGTCACTGGTTTACCTCTTGTGCCCTCTAAGTAAAGCCTCAAATTTTGCACGCTCATTTTGCCCCCATGCAAACTGTTGTATTCACCCTATAAAAAAGTGCCAAATTATGATCACTATCATAATTTATATATAGTAATATTTATGGTACGTTTACATCTGACACTTATACCGTTATACTTATTTTATGTGTCGGACATAAAATTTCATTTACTGTTTACACCTGCATGGATCTGACATAAAATTCTGGTATACTTCTCGTTGAAATAAAGTCTCGACACTTTATTCAATGGCAACATTGGAATAAATATATGCGGTGTTTACATATGATATTGTAATTTATTCGGACACTTATTTTGTATACTTCTCAAAAACGTTATGTCAGTTGTCAATATGGGAATGTTAAAAAAGAAAGCAGCGAGTGTTATTATTTTAAGTCTTTTGGCAACAAAAAGGAGGAAAAAATGGTCTAGATGGGTGCGGGAATGGATTCAGCGACGAGAAGAACTAGGTGCCTTCCGTTTAATGTCAGAGCTTAAAATCGAAGATCCAACTCAATTTGTGAACTCTAGTTTGCAAGATTGGACCTTTTGCCAAAAAACAAGACACACAATTCAGAAATGCGTAGAAGAACGATTAACAGTAACATTGCGATATCTAGCACTTGATCGTCATTGCATATTCAATATAATATTATCGTACCTAATACGAGTGCAGGTGTGGGCCAAAATGAATTAGGTAATACCATTTGAAGCGCATTTTTTCTTCACAGAGTGCATCAGAATTAATCGTATGTGCCGAGAACAAGCGATATTTTATTTTCGAACAAAATCCATAGAACACGGCACATCCGATTTATTTCTCATTGTCTATGATTTTTGACAGATCGCTACAGTACATTTATTAACGTAAACGTTGGGCATACATTCATGGTTTACCTATGATTATTGATTGTCCGTTGTTTTAGAAATATACATATGCAATTCACTAGGTACCTGTCAAACTACGAATATTGTGTCAGGTACTTGACATAAAAGTAGACGGTGGTCCAACTTCGGTGATATATCGCTCCAAGTTCGAACTTGTCGAATATGCGGTGTTTACATTTGCGTATATAAGTAGATTGAATAAGTGGTAGGTGAGAGTCGACACACGCAAAATAAGTGGCAGATACAAATATACTTACTGTTTACACTTAAGTGAATATGGTGTCATACATAAATATGACGATATTAGTGTCAAATGTAAACGTACCATTATATATAGTAGTAAGTATACATGTGTTGACACATATCAAATGTCGTAAAGTCCACTGAATGTCAAACTGTGAAAAATGCAGTTTTATCATATCTTGTAATACAAATGGTTGTAACATGTGAGATATTGTAAGATAATTGAATCTAATACCCACGATGGCTACAAGGAAGTCCTGAAGGTATTCCTTCAGTGCAACATTTATAAAAAATGTTTTTATTTTGGACTTTAGCAGTTTAGATAAAATACAGGTGGACTTTATGAGTTTTGATAAATTTTTACTTGGACTTTAAGCGGTTTGAAAAAACTTTGCATGGACTTAATGCAGTTTGATATGTATCCGGGCGGCCATTTTTATTATTTTCAAAGGGACGTATCCAGGAGTATGTTTATTGGCATTATCAATAAAAACAAAACAAGTTTATTTATTATCGAACTTAGGTAAGTGGTTTATGTCACAAATAGTAAATTGGTAGAAAATTTAAAGTAAAATACGTTTTCGAATGCTGTCGTCGTAATGGCCACTGAAACATGTGTCATAATTTTCCTAATGGTCAAAATATTAATGAAAAAGTCTTTTGAGGCACAAATAAAAAATCAAGTATTATGTTTTATGAGATATGTATACCTATATTTTTAGATGGTTTGTGGTAAAATCTTTTTTTTCATGCTGCCACACTTCAACTATTCATAATTATTATTAATTTATTGTTTGTTTCATTTTTATCGTGATCCTTGATTTAATAGGTAGGTGATAAAGTTTTTACCTACGTTATTGTATTAATTTACTGTTAAGTGAGAATTAACTGTATTCGTTGTCAGTGTGTACTTGATAAGCGCGCATAGTGCCCAAAGATGCTGAAAGGCGAAAACCGGATCACAAAAAATGACTCAAATGAAATAGTAGAATACTCAAATCCATTAGAATTTAATTTATTTAATGTTGAATTGAGCGGAATCTTAAGTATTAGTAGTTATTATAAAATATATTTAGGTAATAACCTAGTTCATTGAATAATAAAAGCAATATTACTCTTAATTTTAAGTACATAGACTTGATTAACTACATGGGTAAATTCGCATTGCTCCAATACGGCCCTGTCTCACAAGTTACAACATACTGTAACGTCAAAAACTGAACTCAGTATCAAGTAAACTAAAAATTTCTGTGTCTTGGCGGCATTTTTCTTCTTAGCTTCGGTGCTCGACCTCTTTCTGGCTTTGTCTGGATCCACAAAATCCACTTCTACATCCATTTTATGTAATAATTGTTTAGAAATTAAGGAAAATGATAGGTGCCGTCGTTCACCTTTAGCTTGAAAGTAGAAGAATGGCGGCCATGACAGGGCGCTAGCTTGTCAGCGATTGGTCCGTAGGGACTTTATGCGGTTAGATAAAATACGCTTGTGGACTTAAGGTGGTTTGAAAAAATATTGATTTTTCGAAACGTGATTTCATACGTAAACAGTGGACTTTTGGGGGTTTGCAGTATACCATAAGGTGCAGATTTGCATACTCTATTAAACGTATATCAAAAGTAATTTTTTTCAATATGTGGACTTTACGGCGTTTGATATCCATCAACACACATAATCATATATAGTACTATCACTAGAGAAGACTTAATACTATTTACCATCCAGATCAGTCCGGTTTATTTCCTTTAAGAACACTAAAAATATACTATATAATATTTTGACCACATCACTAGATAATCTTGATGCCACATAAAGGGTTGTATTGACATTATGCTGACAGTTTATGTCAAAAATAAAAAAATACTTACACCATGTTTTTGAACGCTGACATTTGTTAGATGGACATACATGTTATCCAACTCTGTCAGACTGGTGTCGTATTTGACAGTACAGAATCTGCAAAACCCTAATTTGAACAGATACGCCTTCAGGGGGCGAAATGAGGTTACCAAAACGTACAATCTCAGATCAAATTTTTTCCCTCCGATCAACAATGGGTTGTCGATATATCTGAAAAATATTCAGTCAAACGTTACTTTGTTTAGGTGTATCATTTTTTTTAAATATATTACAAGAAATGAATCTCATACCTTGATATAACATAACTCTCTTTAGAGAGTTGAGGGTGAAAAGGTGTTTTAGCTTCTCTAGACCATTTTTTTAACTTGGACAATTTGTTTATCAGGAATATTCCGGCACCTTGTGATTTTCCGCAGGGTTTCATTATCCACGTACTTTGTGGTGACTTTCTATACTCTTCCACAAACATATTGTAATCTATAAAAAAAACGATTAACGGGATGACGGAACGTGGAATAGGTTTACAGAATTTTATATTAGAATTTGCCTTTCATGATTATCTGGTGAATAGAAGACATCCTTTTTGGAAAAACTAATTTCCTGTACCTACCTATGTAGAATATAATATGTCCATTGATATACAGAAGTGATTCCCAAACTCATGGGTCGCAGACCCCTGGGAGGCCACAAAATGTTTCAGTAGAGCTGCAAGTATTTATTGATGAATACTTTTTACAATAAATTATGTATGTATATATTCTATAAGTCAATTAATATTTCGGATTAAGCAGAGCAAGTTCTTTGCAATTCAGCTCCATGAATCTACTGATATTACGACTCACAACTATATAACGATTTGCTTTTCTGTCAGAAAATTTTTCAACGAATGGGGGCCAGGGATTATTTTTTTCAGATTTTGAGGGGCGTGTTATGAAAAAGTTTGGGAAGCACACACCAGTTGATACCAGCTAAGCCATGGCATCCTCAGAGGATCCAAGGCCATGAGGCCTGAATCATCATTGGGCTGATTCATGCAAACATGAACAGATCGACTGCGAGGCAAATTTCTAGCCCGTAAGCTTAGATGTATGAAAATTTATAGTCGCCCTTTTGCAAGTTCTACAAAATTTTATGAAATCATTCTAGCCCTTAATGTATGTAAAATCCTGCATTTTCTTTATACCTACATTAATTCTAGAAGCAAACAAAGTAAAACCTAGCGTCATTATAAATTTTATACTTATTCAATTTTAAACATACAAGCAAGCTGTAATTTAGTGCAGTAATGATAATCCCAGCAAATGCAGTCCCTTTCAAAGCATGTACCTGGAAAAGGTCTGCTTGAATATTTCTGTGGTTAGCAAAAATTCTCAGAAATATGACACCCAATGTACCTACCAGCCAGGTACATAGGGTGTAAAGGCTGTCCTTTTGTCATTTTTCAGTGACAGAATTTGTAGGTAATATTTTTAATTCTTGCCTGAGTTAACCTACTCCAAAAAGGTTGATTCATTCGGTTTTCGGACTCTCAAGCGCGACGTCGGCTGTGGCGCCGCGCTCGCCGGCGTCACCGCCATTTTAAATTTTTTTTTTTTTTTTTTTAATATTTTGTACGTTGTACTTTACTGTATTTATATTCCGAACAATAAACGCCCTGTTTTCGCCTGTACTTCCGCGTTGTCAATCAACATAAACATGTCCCCGAAAGAAGAAGCAGACGATACCACCGTGACTTGACATGACATTACATCATCAGGGGGACCAGAGCACTCATCCTACACCCCCCCCCTCCCTTTCGGAGGTGACACAGTGATATTCAAAGTGTGAACATAATACCAGAAAACCTTCATTCAATGCACTGATGCACCATCACACTGATAGATTCTTAAACTTCGATGGGCAGAAATTAGACGTTCTATCTGAATCACAATCGACTCAGTTTAATGTTTAATCCATGATCGCGATTCAGATTGAATGAGTAATGAGCAGATTGATAGGTTGTTGAATTGAATCGCTTTGATTTTTGACATCCACAATCCGCAATCCAGATTGAACGTGTTATGCCTAATTTTATGAAAATAAATTTGACAGCTCACACAAAACGGTAATTTTTGTTCTCTTTATTAAATTAAAATGATGAAAAACAGACTACCGTATCAACAACAGCAACTAGACCGAACCAAAAATAGCCCACATAAAAAATAATGAATAAACAAACCTGCCGGTAATACAAACGTGATGGGAATGAAATCCAAATGAACATAGCGTGTCCCCGGCTGTCCGTTGGGTAATATGACTTCCACTTTCTCGGCCAGCGGGTTTCCATCTCTCTCCAACTCCTTACGATAACGTTTTATATTCTTTACCAGCAAATCTTTCCGAGATAATTCATAGTGATTGGAGAAATGATTTATGATTCTTGAAGGGAAAGTAAAAAGATTAACGAACCGTTAACTGTCTTATTAGTTTTACGATAGAAATACAAAAATATTAAATATTTAATTTATTCAGTCGCTGCACATGAACAATCAATGATTCGTAGTGTTGTATCGTAAAAAAATACCACACATAAATTAAAGTCTTACTGATTATCGTTCATCCTATATCCGCTATCAACGCTGAAAAGGCTGCGGCACGTTTGAGTTCCGGCCCAGTAGAAATTCCATTCATCATCAGGACCTACTTGAAGCCAACCGCGCCTCTCAAAATTGTTCACCAAGACGGATTTATCCAAATCGGTGCAGAAAGCAACCCGACTTCGTTCAACGCCGGGCACAGGGATTCTTTTCGAGACACATGAAAATAATTACCTCAAGTAAATATTAATAAACAGTACTCTTTATCGTCAAAATGGTGGTTTTCATTATCTTTTGACAACACACCAAAAAGCCAAAGAAAGAAATGCAAAATTTGCGTATTTGGAACATTTAATTTATTGTCAAAATGAGAAAGTATTAAGTAAGTAGAACTACTAATTTTTGTAAATTTTTTTGTAATCCATTTTTCACGTATTTCTTTAACGATATGGAGTAACTTCATATTCTAATAATATTAAGTTACTCAGAAATGAACAATTTAAAAATGTTTTTGTCAATATTACACAATCTGCTGTTATAAATTGTGATTTCTATAGCTAGTACTGAATTCGTTTTTAAATTATTTTCTAAAATATGTCAATTATGATGAAGAGTTTCTTGGAAAAAAATATTCAATGTCTTCGGGGAGGTCAATACACTACATCGTCTAAGGAGGATATATAGACATATTTTGTATAATTTTGTTGCGGGTGGTGGGAAAATAGTTCCAAATGAAAAACAGATAAATCAAAAATACCTGCCATATATTGTCGCAAGATTAGCAGTTGCAGCTTTTTTAATTTCAGGGTTCATCATAATTAACTAATTATCAAAAATGTCAATATCTGGCACTGATCAAGACAACATTTTGTAATGTAAAGTTTATTATGTTCCCATGGTAACATAACAATTCGAAGAAACTATGACGACTGATACCTACCAGTAGTACAGACCTACAGACATGGCCCCCACAAGAGGGGGCTGATAGGGCTCAAGCCTGGGGGCCCAGCGTGGTAGGTTGATCAGTTAAGTGACATAAACAACCACCACAAATTTTCCCTGATGGTAAAAAAATACAAATATGTGGCTATGTGATGCAATTCGGTGTGATATGATGAATGATGGTTCCATTGGGGATACCATTTAGGGAACACTAAAGTGTAGAGCAGGGGTAGTCAACCTGGTCCTTACTGTCCACTAGTGGGCGTTCCAGCTTTCATGGTGGGCGGTAGGGTTTTAAAAACATTTTCATTATGTTTTCATAACATTCCCCGTGACAATTTAAATTTAAAAAATGATTTATTCTGCCAAACTTAGCGAAAGTCTGACATAAAGTATTTGGTAAATAATTATTATTATAAGCTTTAACTTGCTGTAACTCTGCTTTATAAATTTTATAAAGTAAAGTTACTTCCCTACTTTATAAATCACCATTACAAAAGTATATTAGTCTACGACCATTACTGTGGAACCGGTGGCCGGTTAGAAAATTTTACTACTAAT
Source organism: Rhyacophila brunnea (assembly GCF_057557595.1). NCBI lineage: Eukaryota > Metazoa > Arthropoda > Insecta > Trichoptera > Rhyacophilidae > Rhyacophila > Rhyacophila brunnea. Next base: position 31,945,509 of record NW_028233350.1, read on the forward strand.
AGAGATACAAAAGTGGGCGGTAGGTATAAAAAGGTTGACTACCCCTGTAGAGTGTCACACTGCCCTTAACTTTAGTAATAGGCATGGGGGCCCACTTTAGGATGTGGGGGCCATGGACCACACTATAAAATTTTCAATGTATTTCTGATAAAGATTTTTAAAGCCAGTCCAATGAACTCTTTGGCACCCTGGCTGTAAAAAACAATATTATACCTACAGTGAATAAAATCAGCCAAATATGTCATTCAATTAAATCCATTAATTAATTATTTATATTGAAACTGAAAATTTAGATTTTATAAATAAATATGACAGCAAAAATATCATGTTGGTTAAATGCGTAGGTTTGTTATATTATCAGGCGTGCATACAAGGAGGGGGGGAGTTTCGGGTCCGAATCAGCCAAGAAACGGAAAAAATACAAATTAATTACATAAATGAAATATTACTTCTTATATTTCATCAGAGCCTTGCGACTGAAAATCGTGCCTCGGTTGATTTGGCTATCAAACAGCCTATGAAGAGGTTGGTTCCACTCCACTCGACATTCTACGACAAGCAAGACCTGTGGCTAGTGATGAAACTATCTGGGGCATACCATGCTGGCTTTAATATTCCAATGCACGCCGCCGCGTTTAAAAGACAAGATAGCGCGGACGGCATTTTGCAACTCAGTTCTCCTACTCTATAATCCGGCAGGTTTCACATTAAACTGCCCGATTACAGAGCGAAGAGCCATTCGCTCGGCAGTTCGGTGCCCGACCTTGACAGATAAACATGTGTTATAAAACTATTTCCTATAGAAATCAACTAATCCGGCATTTCCAACAATCCGGCATAGGTGAAAAAATATGGGTGCCGGATTATCGAGTGCCTACTGTACTTACTTCCAAAACGACGGTAGTCCAATTATTATACTTTAGAACTGAAAGAGTGGATTTAAGTCGTTTTTGCTTTAATCTATAGCAAAAAGATTAATTGCAAAAGTGCGGAAGTCCAACATACAGATTTTAACTAGAAGAGCTGATTAACTACTTACCTATTTTAAAACAGCTCTCCTGCAAAATATCGAATAAGTGACTTCCAGACTTTCAACTCTAAGGTATTAAGTATAAGAATAGATAAGTATTATAGGTACCTATCCAGTGTTATAGTGATAAATAAAATATTGTCAGGTCGCTGGTTATTAAGTCCTTCCACCCAATGCACATTCTTCAATATTCAATATTTAGATATCCACCAAAAATTTTAGAATTTCACCGCTCTTCAGTAAAAAAGACGGTATTGTTCGGTTAAAGCGGATACAGCGGAAAACGCATTTTGAAAATAGCCGATAAACTGGATTATTTGTTAGGTTAACCTAACCAAACCTAACCTAAACTAACCCAAACTAACAAATAATCCAGTTTATCGGCTATTTTCAAAATGCGTTTTCCGCTGAATCCGCTTTAACCGAACAGTACCAAAAAGACAATTCATTTTCACTTCGGAATTGGACTGACTAATCGCTTCTCGAATTTTTACGCTCAGTTTATTGGGAATAAATATACTTAGGTTGGTAGTTATTTAGGTTCTTGGATTTACCTTAGTTAAAAATAATGTTAGGTATGGAATTATTCCCATAATGTGAGCAATAAACAAACTCAAGCAACTACATGATACCTAATAATATGTACCTAGGTACTTAGTTTATTAACTCGTTTTGTGCTAACACCGCGACTGGCGCGTTTGGAGTCGTTAGACATAATTATTAGATTAACTTATTAGACATACTTAATCAACGTGTTATTTAAATGTGTCAATTATTAAAAGGTTAGCAGTGATTGTGTTTTAACTGACTAATATTATGCTTCTTATATAGGTAAGTACCTAAGTATGCTTTATTGACTTTACTGACATGAGTGCAGTAGGTACCTAGACAATTTTTTGAGTGTACCTACCTAAATAATAATATATTATCGACTGTAACGTCTGTAACAAAACTACAGACTAAAGTCGGCATAATTTACTATAGGGGACTCAGTATTTTGTAATATTATTTCCACAGAACAGATTTCTGAGTCCCTGGTTATTTCTTTATTGACGGTTGAACAAAAAATGCATCCTTGAATGCACACTCCGATAGTCCGACCCACGACCCATAAAAAGGCAAACAGAAAAACTTCTAAAATCTTCCCGGTAATAAATCAAAAATTAAACACCAACCTCCACATGTAAAAATAATAATATCGGAACAAAGTGTCAAGTGGTACGAAACTGGCAAACCACTTCAAGAATGCATCATAGAGGGGTATTCAACTTTTCCAATATGTTTTTTATTATTATCCCATTCACAATAATAACTTTAGAACCAAGTTTTTTTAAATTTACATTCCTAAGCGATATAGGTACCTATTATATATGTCACTACTGAGTATATTGAAAGACTTTTAATGAGGAATGGTTATTAGCCATTCGCCCGACCCATTATGTTCTTGGTCAATGATTTGAGTTACCCCATCTCCACCCGTATATGCAGCCGCAATTTGTGCGTCGCCTTCCATGACGCTATAAACATGTCAGAATTAAAATACTTTAATGCCACATTTCTTTGTCCCGAAACGAAGCTGCACGGGACTGACGTAGCAACCATGCACCCTGTTACTTAAAGAAAGAGTTAAGAAAATAAAAAAAAAAGAATCTTAACTTGCTCTGTCATCATTATTATCTTTAGTCACATGAAGTATCCTCAATATCCGTGTACTGAAACTCTGCCTAATCAAAGGAGTCAAGAGTTGAAATTGATGAATCTAATGAGGGATTAGGATAATGCCGTCCCATAACCGATATATACATATCCCGACGAAGCAAATAGATGCTTGGGTTTCCACCGCGTATAAGTACTTCTTCCTTCATATCTTGGCGTTTTGGGCTCGTTGCAGAGGCCATTATGTCCATTATATCATATTATTATCTCTTGATAATGGCCTCTGTAACGAGCCCGAAACGTCGAGGAAAGAAGGAAGAAGTATACGCGGTGGAAACCCAAGCATCTATTACGATAAAAAAAACAATTGCGAAAGTCTCAAACATTATTCGACGCAGCAAACTTTATAAAGTTGGCCAATTCGACCCGTGTGTGGACGAACCCTGCCAAACAGCTCCGCTCGGTTAGATCTCATCACCGGCAGTTCCAGTGGACGTATTCAGCGTCTTGGTGGTCGTGCCTGCATGACGTGTATCCAGGCCCATGTTCCAGCAAACGAAAACCGTGTAGCTTGGCCGTGAAGTCACTATGGCTGGTCAGGAACTAGCTTACCCAGTGTTTGGTCTTAATTGACTCCTCTGAAGCCTGCACGACACATAATGTGGAAAAAACAGATATGTTTGTCGCCCTATAGTGGATGTCGACCAACTCGATCGCCGTGTATCGAGTGCTATCATGTAGATAAAGTCACAGTCTGCCTGTAAGATACGTCGTCAAATCTAGGCGAAGGTGTCAAATGGACGCCCTCGATAGTGGTGTTGATCCCTCTCAAGAGGAGGGTGATCGATCCTCGTACTTGAACGTGGAAATCGAGGGGCAACACCACTGCCAGGACAGGAAGCGCGTCTCATGATATCGTCCTGTAGGCTTTTATTTGTCAATGAGTGTAGTGAGAGCCGCTGTTAGCTAATTAAAACGACTCTTACTCTAGATAATGATTGTATTCTAGTGGTTCATTCGCTGGAGGCATAACCGGCAATCAGTGACGTGTCGTGGAGGTAGGCCATGCGTTGCATAGGGACGGCGAATTATAAAGGTCTGCGAACAAAGGCACGAATACAAATATTACGACTTTTGAGACCAGTAGCAGTTTTGCATGAAGCAGACGATGTTATCGCATCATTAGAAAGTATCGACATTAAATTTAAGTTTAAAAAATAATCGAAGCATAGCAAATCCTAACAACGTACTATAACTATTATTATATTGTAATACTCAATGTAATACATATTTCAATGTCAGTTTATTAGACAGGCAAATTTTCCACAAGTATGCCTCCAAACTTCAGAGTCATAAACCTCCAGTGGGTCTATTCTATACTTATCGACCGCTAACGTGATAAAGTGATAAATATTATCAAACTTAGGGTAGGTTTGTATCAAAATATTAGCACTTATTGTAACAATTACACGAAGTTGGTTTTTATTGTTGCAATAAGTGCTATATTTTAACAGCACCTATCTTGCCGCTGTTAAAATATCGCACCTATTGCAACAATAAAAACCAACTTCGTGTAATTGTTACAATAAGTGCTAATATTTTGATACAAACCTACCCTTAGTTTGATAATATTTATCACTTTAGTGTTCGATAAGTATAGAATAGACCCACAGGTGCCTAAAACCACCAGTTATAGAGTAGATTTCGTGGAAATGCTCTAATTCTCAGTAGATGGTGTGTATGTCAATTTAATATAGCCGAAGATAAATAATAAAATAGGTACCTACCTAACAAATTTTCAAATGATTTTAAGCTAAAAATGAAAGGGAGCGGCATTCTAAGTCTGCTCTTACTTTGTCTAGTAACATCACTGCCGACAAGTCCTCAATTTTCTCCCGCCATTATGGCCATCTTCTGATACGCTATGTTAACCTTTGAGGTAGTCATCTTGTCATGTTCGACAAAAGACAACTTATCGTCAATAATTACGCCAAGGTACTTAATTCCTTCAAGCAAACGTATCGTGGTTTGACCCATATGAATGGTGGGTGCGTTTCTGTGAATACTAACCTTGGAGCTTCCCTTCAGAAGGAGAACTTCAGTTTTACCAGGAAAAAATGTTAGCTTGTTCAGTTTACGCCACTCTGGTATTCTACTCAATGCGCCCGTGGCTATGCGCTTGAGCCCCTTCCCCAGTTCGATGCGCCCACAAGAAGGAGCGCACCGTCGACCTCAATCGTACAGCCAATCGGCAGTAGCAATGACGGAATGTCTGAATGTCATCAAATAGGATGTTCCATAATAGGGGACCCAGGACGGATCCCTTGGGGCACCCCATAGTAGTCTTTCTGCGAATCAATGTGGAGCCGGAATCATAGGTAATCTCACTGTAACTGAAATAGCTCTCCACTAAACTAAAGCAAAAAGGGTTTGTTTCAGCCGAAGCTTTGCCTGAACCAAAATCTACCCCGCGCTGTCAAACGTTAATCTAAAATGCGAAGAGACCAAAAACGGATATTAAAAAACTATTTATATCATTATAAAGTTTATTTTCCGGATCGGGATTTGAGCCCACATCCATAGTTACCCTGGCACTAGGTACTCTGAAATTTGATATTGTTATCGTTTCAATTACATGTTTGAAAAAACGTTTCTAATTTGGAAATAATATAAAAGTATTTACAATTACTTAATAGGTAAGTAAGTACTTATTATTTTGAACTTTTACGTTTTTTGAACGTTTTATTTTTATTTGTATAAAAACCTTTCAAAACTTTAAAAAATACTCTTGAAATGTCACCTTACGAAGGTGCCATGAAACCGTAGTGTATACGGCGGAGCTACGGGATGCTGGTATGATCTGTAACGATGCAAGAATACTGGCGAGTGACAGGGATTCTCGGAGGCGCCGCGTGGTGTCCATATGCTCCAACTAAGGGGCGGATATGGCCGAAGAAGATAATATATTGTCATGTTCACAGTTTTAATTAGATTTTACATTATTTTCAATGAAGGTATATACGTTCATATTATAATTTATTAATATCTAATGATGGAACTTTTATATTATTATATTCTATACGTTTGTCCGGTATATAACGTAATTCTCGTATTTTTTTTATAGATATACATAAAATATTTAGAGCAATGGCTAAAATGCATTATTTTCATTATCTGGCAATATGATGAAAAGTGCATTCCCATTATCGAGTGCATTTTTGGCCAACAACTTGTGACCCCAGACAAATAACGTCATGCGCACAGGTTATTTGGTTATATATAGGTACCTAGTGAATAACTTTGTTAATCCTGGGAAATACCTGTCTAGTCTAGTCTAACTTCCCACATACAAAATATGACAGTCAATATTTTCAGTCAATAATTGACGAAGCGAAATAACATAATGTACCTTATTGTGTAGATTCATTTTGGGATAACTACATACCTAATACATATTGGAAATTTTAGTATCTCCTAATTTATTTAAATAAGGCGCGAAACCTGCAGTATTGCGAAAAATTAAGTAAGTAAGTTTCTATTGAATACACTGATATAATATATTATTATTAATCACACTTTACGTTTTGAATTGGTTCGCTATGGATTTGTTTTATGACTTCGGTACACTGTTATCAATCACCCTAATTTTAGAAAGTTTTATAAGTACTGCGAAAAGTTAAATAAAATACACAGGGAATACTAAAATATTATCAATCTGTTCTGTGGGGAACTCCATTGTAAAATTGTATAGATACCTAATCTGTTGTGATATTAGGTGAATCATTTGTTTCGCATTAAAAATAATCTATTAATCCATTAAGAACAAGCAACACAAAAATATCGATTTGAAGAATAATATCTGAATACTCATGTTAATTTAAAATTAATGTTGTAATATTAATATTTAAAAAAATACAAAATATTATATCAGTGTGTTCAAATCAATGAGGTTTGAATTTTTTCGCTGTGCTTAAATAAAAGGAAGTAGATTTAATGTCAAGACCAACATACATCGATGAATGAACAATTATTAATGACCACTGTATAAAAAATGCTCTCGTGTAACTGTAAAAAGGTAACTGAAAAAAGTCTTTTGAAAAAAGAATTTTGTTTTATTATTAGGTACTTAATTAAACATAACATATTATATTTTATTTTACGAACATTTTTATGCGAACATTTAAAATGAAAATCTGATACAAATATTCATGTTTTTGTAGTACGCCGTCGAGAGAAAACATATAGGTATAACACGTATGTATTTATATTCTTAGTCTGGACTAGATATGAGGCGTGGGGTGTCGTAGATGGATACAAAATATTTGAGTAATACATTTTAGATAGTTACTTACTGTGTAATCATTTATTTGCGTGATCCAGTAAAATCTATTAATTGTCTGCCTACATCAGTGGCGAAGAGTGGAGGTAGGCTATGAAAATCCGACATTAATAGTACCTACACACTAAACTTTGCTAGTCATACTTATTTATTTTCATTGAACTGAGAATACAAATTTTATTTCAGATGATATTGGTTAGTTTTTAAAAATCAATTCAATCCTCAAAAAATTTATTACACATCAACCATTTTTCGTTTGCACTATTTGGCTGCAACTGCACCAGGTTGGAGAATTGCGTGACAATATTCGTTAGAAATTGGAAGACTAGTAGTTGTAATAAATAATAATAACTTTAGTAAATTCACAGTGGGTAGTACGAAATATATTATACATTATAACATTTCGTTTGCGACCCGCTTTCTCAATATTTCTGGATTTAGAAAATGAATTTATGCTTTTTATGTTTGTCACACTGCTTGGCATCAAATTCAAAATAATTTCATTTGTTTTTGTTCTTCGTTTGTTATTGCAAGAAAGTTCCGTGCCGTCCTGAGGTGACGTTATTATTGGAAATTTTTCTTTGGAAACCTTTTGGCGACCTGCATTAATCGTGTTTGCCTAAGCCCTAGAGACTCTAGAAATAGTGTTATTATTGTGATAATATTCTACCTACAGCTTCTGTAGGTGAAATTTATTTTGACATTCCAGTATACAATTTCATTCACATGGAGAATTTGCGCCAGATACAAATGTCTTCTGTGATTCCTCGTTGGCGCCAATACAATGGAAAACAGCCGGAAAATGTGGTATCTCCTATGGTGGCGGCTTCTATGTCGATAAAAGTCACCATAAAGAACCCTCCTGCAGTGGTGAAGTGCGTCTGCTTCCGAAAACGATGCAAAGTAACGTGCATCAATTGCGGATACTACATCCTTTCAGGGAGAGTGCTGACTCCTTGTGGACTGCACGAAAATGTAAGTTTTTTGAAAAAATGTTTTGTGCTTAAGCCCGCCAGGCTGAGAATAGATTAGCCAGTCGTTTTTTGCCGATTACTTAGGTATCTGATGACTTTAAATGAATGCATTTCCATCTCAAGAATCAAATCTTTCCATCCTTCTGAAGTAAAGATACAATACTCCATATCGTTTTTGCGATCGTGTTATTTTGAGACTAAAAACCAATGTCATTGCTGAAAACAAACCAAACCCCACAAAAGTGTCATTGTGTCACCCTCGTTACCAGAAGGTGGCCAGCCAAAGTGGATGTCTTCCGAAACCTGGGATAAAGTTGGAAAGTGAGTCAGACTCGAATGGAAGCCCTGAGAGATGAGGAAATAAACCTGACCGGACTGAAAATGTACAATAGGTAATTAGTTTGGTCAAAATGGAAAAGCGTAGAAATCATTTAAATATTTCAAATAATTAAATTAACAATCAATTGTCAAAACTACCAGGTTGGGTTTGTTTTTTTGTTGTTGGCCCTTATTCGGAGGACCTACTTAGTATAAAATTATTGTCGTTTATATTGAATCTGTTTTAATATATAGGTAAATCGTTTTACAGTGGCACCATGGGTATGGCAAATGCGCCTTGCAGTTGTAGTGGTATTGTTTGCTAGCATTGAAACAGGCATTGTCGCAAGCAATTCAATACACGCGCGAATCGCCTATGGTGCCACTGTAGAATGATTTACCTATACCTGCCGTTGGGTGTAGATGCACCTATCGATGATGATTACTGTACAATATTTCGATTGTACTGTTTAATATAGTAGGTATCAACATTTAAGTACTACACCAATTAGCGGGCCCGGTCTTAGATCAATTATACCGATTGGGCCAAATCGGCTCTCGTGGTGCAGTGCGTAAGGCACTAGCCTTTCATCAGGGAGCTCCGGTTTCAATCCCGGTGAGGACACAATATATTTATGTGACTTCTTGTCAAAGCCTTAGTGTTTGTGATGTTTCACTTCTATTACTAAATATAAACTACTGATAAACTACACTACTGTCATTAGGCCTAGGCCTGTTGTAGTATTAAAAGAGTTTATGGTAAATATGCCGCAGATGCCCGCATGAGTTTTTATAATTTATCTTTTACGAAAACAGTTTATTCCATGTAGATTGTAGACAATTATATTAAATACCCTTTTCTGTTGGCGCAGATGCTTTTCGGTCCAATAATTTGTTAATTTAAAATTTTCATACATTTCGATGCATCATTATCACACACTAAGATTATATTAGGTTGGGTTTGGTGTAAAAAGAAAGTTATAAAATCTCACAATAGCCGCACAGCTTAAAGGCCCACATGCCAAACGTAGGTCGAAATGGAGTTTTATGGTATTTTCAAAGCATTAGCCTGAACATTCCTTAAACGTTGTAAATAATCTATTTATATAATTTTGAAGCCTTATTATCCCTTATATTTATTTTAAACATTTGATGACTGCCTAAGGTATTTTACCACGTTTTTATCAGCTCGTATTCTTGTTTGTCCGGTACAGATTTTTTCTTGTGTGTCCAGTATAAATTTTTTCTTGTTTGTCCAATCTTGCAATCGATTTTTAATTAACTTCCCGACTAGACATTTGAAACTTTTAGAATATAATATGTATAAATATATGAACAATGCATTCTTTTAATACTTTTAGCCATCTTTAAACAGAATTGAATTAATTTTCAGTTAATTCTGTTTTGTATGAAAAGTTATTTCGACACCATTATTGGTTGCTAGAGGTCTGTCCTAGCAACTAAATTATTAATATATACGTGCGTTACTATGGAAATCAATATGAAATGTCAAAATGACATTTAAGTATTAATACATTTATTAATACATAGAATTGTCAAGTTTATATTATTCAACAGAAAATTTAAAAACGTGGTATATAAAATGTTCTTTTTATCTTGTAATTATTTATTACATAAAATAGTGTTCTTTTAAACCTCTCGATCTAATGTTTTAGAATATAGTCATATTTAAATACATCCATGTGCAGTGGTGTTAAGATTTTTTAGATTCATTAATCTTCAAATGTGTTAATCGTGCCCATTTAATTCTTGTCAAATATGGGATCACAGAGATTATAAAATATATTTTTTTATCATAAATATTTCACTATATAATGTTAACGGTGTTATAAATTATAGATTTTTTATTAATTATTATATTAATTAAGATTAACACATTTGAAGATTAATAAATCTAAAAAATCTTAATACCACTGCACATGGATGTACTGAAATATGACTATATTCTAAAATATTAGATCGAGAGGTTTAAAAGAATACTATTTTATGTAATAAAAATACTTTGTATCAAATGTTTAAAACAAATATAAAGGATAATAAGGCTTCAAAATTATATAAATAGATTATCTACGTTTAAGGAATTTCCAGGGTTATGCTCTGAAAATACCATAAAACTCCATTTTAACCTACGTTGGGCATGTGGGCCCTTAACTCATTTAGTGGTAACACCATGACTGGCGCGTTTGGAGTACTTGGCTATTAGATATAATTAATGTGTTATTGAAATGTGGTAATTCAAAGGTCAGTAGTTATTGTGTTAAGCGTCAGCCTATAGTGTCGTGGGTCCCAGGTTCGAATCCTGGGTCGGTTAAGTACACATATTATTGTTTTTCAATGTATGGACGATGGTCTTGTGCAACAAAATCATAGATGTCTCGAAAAAATCTAGAATGACAATATTGTTTCTTATAAAGCTATTCAGAACCACTGTTGAAACGCACATTCAAAATTATGTAGCTCATTGGCACCATAGAATTTGCAGTACAAAACAATATTGTCATACAAATAAAATCTGTCATCTTGCAAATTAATTGTTACTAAAGCAGTTAGGATTTTTTAAGTTTTGATAATTTGCCGAAAAAAGCCAAATAAATAATCTTGATTAAGTATATGGCTTTGTTATATTATAAAAATACCTGGCAAATTGTTGTGATGTAGGTATATAAATAATGAATTATCTATAATAATAGATCATCTATCGGCTATCCCTAATATTGTCAGTAGTCTAACGTACTGTAGTAATATATTAATTATACTAACTCTATTGAGCCTATATCTTTGTTTGCAGCAATATTTCCTGTTGGACATTGCCGAGTGTCCAGTGTGCCGCGCACCCGTGACTTCACTGAAAGAAGAGGGGAATGCAGTGTAAAAGATTTTATTTCACGTTGAAGAGAACCTCTATATAAATGGAGCCACTGCCGAAGGGTTGACATAGGCTGTTAAAATCTGATATAAATAGTGCACACTAAACTTTGTCAGTTATACGTATTTGTTTTCATTGAACTAAGACTACAAATTGCAAATGGTGTCAGTTAGAAAATTAAATTAGCATAAACCAAGCCATAAAAGATAATAGTCAATTATGGTTTGGTTTAGACGAGGCTTAATATTTTGGTACTAGTCGGTTATCCTGGATACAGCGGCAAACACATTTTGAAAATAGCCGATATACTGGATTATTTGTTAGGATAACCTAACCAACCTAACCGAAACTAACCCAAACTAACAAATAATCTAATATATCGGCTATTTTCAAAATGTGTTTTCCGCTGTATCCAGGATAAACGTATAGAACCAATATTTTTTTGAAAAACTAACCGACATCATCTCTAATATGTATTCCTATTTCAATGAAAATAAATAAGTATTACTGAGAAAGTTTAGTGCGCACTATTTTTGTTGGATCTTAACGGCCTTCTTCCATCCTTTGCCACTGGATGGAGCCAAAAGATATGAAGGTGTAGCTATGAAAAAGGACTTGTGGAATAATATAATCGCTGAAGCAAATTCCAGTTTGACATAAATGCCATTGTTTGCAAAAAGTGAATCCTGCACCATGTTGAGTTTGTATGAAAATTAGAGGTCCTTTTTTGTCTCACGTGTAAGCTACATGTTTGTACAAGAAGGTTTACTTCAACATTTTTGAGTATACCAGTAGTTATAAATGTCAATTACTTTTAAATACACACTTATTTACATATACTTTTATGTATGACTTGAGACCAGGCTCCCATAGACTTTGTATACATAATATGCGGAACGCATTCTGACAATTGGAACAGGTTCTAGGGGTCACAAAGATATATAATGTCGATGTTGCCAGGCGATATTAGTGGTAAATTTTTTTTATTGAGGTTTTAATTTTTTTCTTATAACCCACCAAAAATTGTTCTGAGTTCTTAAATAAAACCAAGACCGAATCACAGATCGATTGAAAATGCAATAATTGTACCATGCCATCGGCATGGTCCTAGAACGCTTCGTCCCATTTGAAAAAATAAAAATAGCAGGTAGTGCATTGTGTTCAAAATCGTCAATTCTTAGGATCTTCCTTGGCTTAAATTATTTTATTACAACGTTTTTCTTAGCTCGTATTCTTATTTGTCCGGTACAAATCTTGCAATCGATTTTTAACTAACTTTCCGACTAGCTAAACATTTGAAACTTTTAGAATATATCAGAACACGATGCAATGCATTTTTTTAATACTTTTAGCCATCAAGTAGAATTGAATTCATTTTCAGTTAATTTTGTTTTGTATGAAAAGTTATTTCGACACCATTATCGGTTGCTAGGGGTCTGGGGTCCTAGCAACTAAATTATTAATATATACGTGCGTTACTATGGAAATCAATATGACATGTCAAGTACAATTTTTTTTGATCGTTTAACCTAGTCAAGTCAAGTTTATATGGTGCAACAGAATTTAAAAACGTTTTATATAAAAAGTTCTTTTTATCTTGTAATTATTTAGTAGCATTTTTGCTAAATGGTATTAAATGAAATAATTTAAGCCAAGGAAGATCCTAAGAATCGATAATTTTGAACACATTGCACTACTCGCTATTTTTATTTTCTTCAAATTGGACAAAGCGTTATTGTTATTATTAAGCAATTATTAATATTGTTATATTATTAAGCAATTATTGCATTTTCAATCCGTGATTCGGTCAAGGTTTATTGAAGAACATTTTGAATGAGAAATTTTTGGTGGGTTATAAGAAAAACAATTAAAACTTCAATAAAAAAAAAATTGACCACTAATATCGCCTGGCAACATTGACATTATATATCTTTGTGACCCCAAGAACCTATTCCAATTGTCAGAATGCATTCCGCATATTATGTATACGAAAAGTCTATGTGAACCTGGACTACTTACTGTGTTTCTTGAATGTTCCAAATATTAATTTTTAAATTACTGTTTACAAAACAAAACATTAAATACTCATGGTTGAAGATATTTCTCATTTTTAATGTTTCATAAATGTGGGAGATAGGAGCTCTCGTTGACATATTTTAATGGTGTCGTACACCTAAGCCAGTGATTCCTATCCTTTTTTCTTTGGATGAACATGAATTGAATGACATTTTGTAAGACCTCACTATCACTATAAGCTATTACCATAATTACTTACTCTAATTTTGTGAAATGGTTGTGAGCTAAATGCTTTAATATTATATATACATATTATTGGATAATACAGGGATAGTTAATATTGGAAATATATGTAGGTACTTTAATTGTCATCTCATTACAGTAATGTTTCGATAAAAGCTTAAAAAAGGAGAAACATAATTAATTAGTTTCCAAGTAATATAGTTGATCATATTATTTTTATCATAGTGCATCTAATTTGAAAGTCACAAATATTTAACATCCCTAGAATTTCAGATATAAAAGTTATTACAGTGTATTCTCAATGTTATCAGTTTTGACCGGTCAAAACAAAGCAAATGATGAAGACTAGAAAGATTGTTTCTCTTTTGTAAGCGGTACACCGAGATACCACTGTGTGTATTTTTGTACAAAACAATTCTCTAGAAACATCATTTCTTTTAAAACACTATTTGGGATTCGGACATCGATTTATCGAAAACTTTGGTAGAAAGCATAATCTTCATAAAAACAATGTTGCAAACTTGTTTCAACACAATCAACCCACTCGTATACAGGTTGCCACTCAAATGAAGTATATGTAGTAATTTTATTACATATTGATAGAAATTATAATTGTTAAGATGCGTGAGATTTTATTTAATCTAGAATTGAGGGGTATAGAAGCAAAGGCAGCTTTCTGCCAAAACAGTGTTTTGGAGAAAAAGCTAAAAAACTAATTTAAGGCAGATAAGTAAAGTTTAATGCAGAACTTTTTGTTTTTTTCAATGTAGAAATAAGGTAAAAAAGATGATCTGTATAATAAAAATCAGTAATTTCGCTACACTTATTAAGATATTTTAATTATAAAAGTCAATATTGCTACATTTGCTTCCAAATTTATAAGATTGCTGGTTTTGCATATAACTAATTTAAAGTTTGCTGTGGTTGCTCCCAAATTGTACCGAGCGGCAATTTTGTCATGTGACTTTTTTGTATGGGAATAATATTGAATATAGAAGAATGCAGCCTTTGCTTCTAATGTGAAATTTTGAAGTGATTTTTGTATGAAAGAATGCTAGGTTTGCGCCTCAAATATTGTTTTACCATGTGCATAATGAGCAGCTCTATATATCTGCATTCATAGGTTATTTTGCCAATTTTTCCAAGATTGCTGCCTTTGCTTCTATACCCCTCAATTATACCTATTTGTTAATTGAATATGTAACTTTTAAAATGTTACAGTAAGATACTTTCCAAACCAAAAATGTAAGAACCCAAAGAAATTATCAATGTAATAGAAATATATGAATAGCTATGCTAACATAATACTTGTAGCCAAAATGGTCCCCGTAGTATTATTTAAGCACTTTAAGCTGTGTTGTGACTTGTGTTAAGAAAATTTTGTTTTATCTTAGTCTATCTTAATAATTGTATTATTTGCAGTTAATACTAATTTAATACAAAACATAGAACATGTTATCTCTCATATTATAATAATCTGTTGCTGAGAATGAGATGCTATTATCTCTATTGTTCAAATTTTTAAGTTAGTTACTTTTCTCAGCAAACTGACTACGTATATCTTCAGAGCATTGCCAGGGTATATTATGTGTTCTTGGAGGAGAGAGTTTACCAAGACAATCAGTCAATCCACTGTACACCGATAATATTGTCAGAACTACTTTTTATGTAAGAACCATTTTAACCCAACGACCAATTACATTATACATGTACCACCTATAAAATAAATACGCATTATATTGTGATAAGTTTAATTATCGCGTTCATAATGAAACGTAAAATCCTAGATATACATTTTTGAATGTTCCTGTTTAGAGCGAAGCCACACGGGCGCTGTGTCCGCGTTGCATCGCGAGACCGCTGTATTCTGACTGCGAGCGGAAGCGTGGATACACCGCTGATGCGTCCTCAACCCCACTCGCAGTCGGAATACAGCGGTCTCGCGACGCAAACGCGGACGCAGCGCCCGTGTGGCTTCTCATACCTGCCATTTATGTGAAGTTATGTACCTGTCTATATAATACATCTGACAAGGTCAGGTAAAAATAAAATTTGTTGTAAAGTAACGTCAATATGTAATTGAAACATCATCAGGATGGTATGTATAAATTGTTGTCAACCTAAAACTTATGACAAATATTGGCCATTCAATATTCAATGCCATTTCAACACTCCACCATAACTGGATAATGTCGATAACAAAACAATAATATTATGTGCCAAAATATAATCGGCTCCTGACTGTGTTACAATATTGTACTTTAAATAAAAACAAAAAACTAGTGCTGGAGTTTTATTGCAACCCTATCCAATACTATACTTTGAAGATATTGAAGAGAACATAAATGATATAACATAGATGAAGCAAGGTTTTACCTACATTATGAGCTTGGATTGTCTCGTAATAATATTACATAAATCAGGCACAAGGAGTGTACATTTCTCTATAGTGTAAATATTGCCTTATTATCCTTTATATAAAAGTTAAGGCAACTATGGAAGGTTAACAAATAAAAGAAAAAAAATCATTAAAAAACTATATTAACAAAATACATTTTGAACAAATTACATATAAAACCTACATCATTTTATTGATATAACACATTAGGTTACATAGTAAACCACGCAGGTAAACCACGCCTATCTTTACTTTTCTCAAGATAATCTCTAAAGCCTCTTTTCATATCATCGAGACTCTTCATCTCTTCATCTTGTTTAGGATCATCAAAGTATAACTCGGGGAATACAAATTTTTCACTTCTCGGCTGAAAAAATAGTTCACGCATAAAAAGAATTATTCACTTTATTAAGTGAAGACATAAAGAACACAGATATAAAATATACTGTTGATGGTATATTCTAATATCTGTAAAAGGGGGTAAATCACCATTTTTGTTCCGAAGCAGAGCACATTGACTGTCCCAAATATAAACAGATATATACAGTTTAGGCACCTACCATATGAATTGGACAGAGTTTGAATTTCAATGTTGGCCCAGAACCCAGTTTAGTATGTAGTGAAACACTGGACCACATAGATGGACATACATTTAGTTTAGTTGTTCCATTTTCTGACGATTTTACCTGTTGGCATCAGAGCTGTTAGAACCTCCAATTCTTTTTAAAGTATGTCGCCATTGGGAAAGTCTAATGTGGTTTGGTTCCATCTAAATAAACATTGGAACTTATACACTTATCTAGTTGCAGATGAATATTTTATATTTATTTGAAAAAGTAAGTAGGTGTTTACAGTATTTTTTTCAAGATATTTTTACCAGGTGCAGCATACGGATGTCATCATTTGTAAGTTTTTTACTTTAATAGTACAAAGTCCCTAAAAAAGTAGCACATCCTGAAAAACATGTGAATTTGCTAGACCTAGTAAAACATTACTGTGTATAACTGTATAATATAATATTAGTTTACATATTTTGTGGAATAACTGGCTCTCTAGCCATAGTCGATAATAATAAATAAGAGTAAAAATATTACAGAATAAAAAAAATAATGGAACCCTGATATTAAAGGGGTTTCAGTTTGGGGTTCTAAAAATTCTGAGTCGGTTCCATTTCCAAAAAAATGAACGGGTTCTCAAGGCAGTCAGGGGGTTCCAGCTTTGATCGGCGTTTACAATATTTTTACTTGGCAGTCAATATGGCCCCCGCAGTGTGAACATAATCTTAAAGGACATTTTTGGTATCCAGACAAATGCGCCCGTACCAGTGCTCGTCAATACTGCCCGGACAAATCCACCCAGACAAAACCGCCCGCAAAAAATATGTAAAACAAGTGCTTTTTTGGTTTTACAAATTGCGTATGGATATAAATTTACATACTTACGATAATCAATGTAATTTGAGACTTAATCCGTTGCAGCTGTTAGTAGAGTAATAACTTTAAATCATCAGCGTTTAACGCGCCGATAATACGTGATGTGGTAATTAAATGTTCCGCGGTGAAGCCGTTAATCCGATGCAGCTACAAAGCTTATACCTGAGTTCCCTAATGGAAAATTTACAAAATCTTGCGAGAAATGCTGATGAGTCATAAAGTCTACTTACATACAAATATGGAATGAAATTAATCTATATATATTTTTTTTTATATCTTCATTCCTATGTTTTTTTTTTGTGTACCTATATAATATGTAAAAATAAAAATTGTCTCATTTCTAAATTATTTTGGCGGTTTTGTCCGGCCGGTTTTGTCGGGACCCTGACATTTTTTGCTCGGGATCAAAGAGACATTGAAGAGACAACGACTAGAGTTATAGTTTATTGAACACACTTACCATGCTGACATAGGCTATTTTTGAATCATCGGCTTTGACAACGTATCCTTTCCCTCGGTCGGTTGAAGTTTTACCCATCCCGATTCGGGTGCGTACATGGCAAACTGGTATATTATAGATCTTCTCTAGATATGATTTGACATCATACCTCGTCATTTCCATTGAGCACTCGAATACGACTACATTATCAGGTTGCTTCTGAACCGGCCGTATCAATTTCATCCAGAAGTTTGGGAGGAATACTCTTAGTTGCGGGTTGCCCCTTTGATAAAGGGGATACCTATAAAAACAATAGTTTATGTTTGCAATAAGGCATGATCTAAAATCTAATACGGCAACCAAAATGCACTATGTACCTACGTACATATTGCATAATAAAGTTTCAAATAAAAAATTGTGTGGACTAAATTTAAAGTTGTTTTATCATTATTTTTGGAGAAATGCTTTTTAAGTGATGTTTTTCCCAATCAAAACCGAATTGTTTGTCCCAGAATATTTCAATAATTTTTGTACTATTGATCTAATTTAGAAATGAATCAAAAAAATAGCTACCTATATGAATAGTTAAATATCAATACCGTGTAATAGGTATAAAAAAATACAATTCTCCCTTTTATTTCTTTGGTATTGAAATGCAAACTTTTGATATTTTGTTTGTGATCGGTTATAAAATATCCTTTGAAGACTAGTAGTGTAGTAGAAGAAAATTACAATTAATATTCACATTAATAATAATATATCAATCTATCAAGATTACATACATAATATTTTGTTTTATTCATAAAATTTTTTCATTCATGAGATGAAATGTCGAGATGAGATGTCTCGATACCCTACGATTTTTTGTGTTTTCTTTTAAAAAATTAGGTGACATTTAAAATAAAAGCAAAACTTCAGACAAAACAAGAATATAATGACAATGTTTTTTAGAGAAAGTTTTAATAACTGTACCAATTGCATGCAATTCAGAAAAGAAAAGTTTATAGCGATAAATAGCTGAGATAATATTGTTTCATCCATAAAAAAACGTCAAATTTTGAAACCATTGATGAGATAAGAGAATTATCATGAATATTGCATTCAAGGATACAAACTTATATTTTTTTGGTTTTTGTCTGTTTAGTGGAAGCCAGCGGCAAACAAATTTTGAAAATAGCCGATATACTGGACTATTATTATTTGTTAGGTTAGGTTATGATCCGTGAATTTATGAATTTTGCCGAAATCGGTTATGAAAACTGCTACTGTTCCCGCCTGGCTTTCAGTAAATGGACTTTAGGTGCCAATAATTAATTATAAATTTGGGTGGTAGAATCTGACCTGTACGATATCTTTTATAAAATCTTTTACATCTAAAAATATTTGTTTTGAAAAAATAGGTAAAATGGGTTATAGTAAACAGTAAAATATCTCAATCTACCCAATGAATTACCGAAATTATTGTTATAAATATATATTATATAATATTATAAATACTTAATCATATTTTTCTACAATTTCTTTTAAAAAAGTGTGTATTTTTTACCGATTAAATAATACAGGCTTATTGGTGATCTTAAAAATTGGATAGTTGAATCTATAGCCATTTTTATTTTCTAAAATACTTAATGATGTTATTTCTATGTAAACGAAGATTTTTCAACAAAATTATTAGACACCCAGAGTTCACACCCTCATATAGAAATTGATTTAATTAATATCAGCTTTCGCAATAAAACTTATCTACCACACAGCCCAATAATCTATTTTATATAGCGGTTCTTTGGATTATAACCTAACATTATAACGAAGAATATTGATATTAGTTAATATTTATGTATTAAAAGCTGAGGTTCGGGTGGTTTTATCATTGAATAAAACAAAATTACCATCTCGTCGACATTTTAAAGGAATATTAGCGATTATTATATTTTGTAACACAGTATTCAAACGAAATCTGACAGATAGCTTTTCTTATTTCTTAAATTATTGTTCTACATAACCCCAAAAATCACATTAAAATCAGTGTTGCTATCTTTTCAAATTGGAATTATAGTACAGAGCCTTCAAAATTATAGTATTTGGGAAAAAAATATAGTACGCGTTGTCATATTCTGTCGAAGATGTATAGGTTTTTTGTTTCTCAGAAAAAAATAACGGAGAATTTGAGAAACTCCGACACCCCTTTTATTTAGGTACCTCTTCCGACCAAAGATGCTTACCGACGAATTCAAGAAATTTCGTTTTACCAAAGTCAAGAGATTTTTTTACGTTTTTCAAGATTTTTTTTCCAAGTTCTCCAAATCTTCTTATATTGCAAAATTACAGTACTTTGCACAAATTTATAGAACGGAAATATCTAAATTTTAGTACTTTTTAGATATTTTTTCCGATATTAAAAATTATAGTATTTTGGGCGTGCTATACCAGTTTTATATCTACATAGTACGCGGACCAAAATTATAGTACAAATACTATAATTATAGTACGGTTGGCAACACTGAAGGTAATGAAAACAAAAAATAATACTTAATATTTTATAGAGATTGAAAATCGTCGAACATCTTTGGAATCAGCCATTGCCGACACAAGTAGAAAACCGATACATTCACAACGACTGGTCCTTCTTTTTCCGCCCCTCTCGTTGTTGTATATGTATGAACTGTCATTGTTCTATGGAGTGCTCATACTAACGCGTCTGTCGTGTTCACATAGGAAATGGTTTGATTTGAATAGATAAATTACAATATGATAAATAATACACTAGCATTAACACACCTTCTACAAATGTAATGCATAGATCAATGCTACAATTTTTTGGAAATCGATATTACCACCGGTTTTTGTGGGATTTTTTTTTTTCTAGATGCCTTTATGGATACCTCGCATTTACTATCGAGGTTTCTTAAGGACTTTGGCACGCAAACTACTCTACTTGATGCTAGTCAAATTAAAATTGTGCCGGCTGAGAGAATATGCCTTATTGAAAACTATTCTTCTACCCGCATCGGGTATTGCTAATTTGAATTCGGCCAGGGCTTATGAAACCGCCTTGCAAAAACCCTGGAAAATTCTTTGTAGCGCAAGGCGGTGATGATTCTGATGAATATTTTGTCGTATTCATTGGAAACTGAGGACTGTGATTTGTAGTCGAGTTTTCTCCCGTGGTAAAAGAAATGTCGCATAGATATTCTGATATTCTGAGCATATACTTATCCTATCTTATATGATTGCAGTCACTGGATCTGAAAGGCATGAATCATCATTACATGTCACCATTTATTATTTTTATTCTTTTTATTACATCAATACAGAAATTAAAAAGTGCATCTCTTCCGGCCTCGTTTGCCATGGTCCCCGGAAGGTCTCGAATGTCCGCATCAGCCATCTGTAATAAAAAGTTCAGGTTGTGCCACTCCTTGCTAAAGATTTGATAATCTAGGAGTAAATGTAGGACGTCCTGGTCGCTTCCGTCGTCGCATGGACACTTTCCAACAGATGTTATTTTAAACCGGTGCAGATATGCTCGCATGACTCCGTTACCTGTAAGAATCTGAGTCATCTCAAAACACAGCCCCTTATGCACCCTGACGTCTCGTGCTGCTGAAATCGAAGGTAAAAACTTTCTGGTCAACTCCCCTGTCGATGAGTTTATGTATCGTGAGTTCCATTCGTTATATCTGAAATTGTAATTTTCGCGTAGCTCAGAGGAAATTTGTCATAAGCTATCGCGGTCTTGGGTTCAGAGGCACCATGCCGAGCCAATTTGTCGGCTCTTTCATTTCCTTCTATCCCGGTGTGTCCCCTTATCCACTTGAAGTGCACCTCGGGGTGGCGCCGTCTCAGTATTGCGGACTCGCTGTGAATAGAAAAGACAATCGGATTAGTAGATAAGGGATCTCCAATTGCTTGGATTGAGCTTTTGGAGTCCGAATAAATACAAATACTATGGTTTTCGGTGAGCTTTCGTTGGATTGGATCTGAGCCTGCCCACTCCAGTGCGCATTGGATGGCATAGAGTTCGGCCTGCATTACCGTACAATAGCTGGCAAGGCGGTACTTACGAGCCGCTATCTCACCGCCATTAATGTATGCCACAAACCCTGCACCAGTACCGCCATCAATTTTGCTCTCATCCTTGAAAATCGGCATGTTATTGCATTCGTTGCTTTCCAACGTTGCAGGATAAGAAACCACTCCAGAAAATAGTCTAGCCGGATGTGGCAGCTTTCTATAGTCCACCGGTTTTTCGTAAAGCCTATCGTCAGGCAGAAAACCTACCAGGCCCTCCTCGCCCTTCTTAGCTTTGTAAGTGAGAGCGATTTGTTTTAAACGTAAATCTAGAGGCATAAGTCCTGCTAGAGCTTGCGTTGAATTTAGCGAAGCCGTGCGGTAAGCCCTGCATATTCATATCGCTAGTGCTCGCTGAACCGTATTGAGTTTTTTTGTTTGGCAGCTTCATACCATCTGCTGGCCGCATACGTGATCATAGGCCCAATAGCACAAGTGTAGAGAATTCGAAGAGCTTTAGAAGATACACCCCATGTGGGTTTGGCCATTCTTGCTAGTTTGAGCGAAGTCACCACTGCTCTTTTGCAGATGCTGTCCGCGTGCTTTAACCAATTTAGTTTGTCATCGATTACTACCCCTAAAAGTTTAAAATCCCTAGAAAAAGATAGAGGTTGCCCATTCATCACCAGCGAAGGCGAAGAGACGCGCCTCCTAGTGAAGAATAAGGCCTTCGTTTTTTCCGCGGAGAAAGACAGTTTGACCTTCCTTCCCCAGGCCTCGACGCTCTCCAACACGCTGTTAGTCATGGTTTCTAGAGAACCAAGTTCTTTGGATTCCACAATCAGCAATACATCATCAGCAAAGGCCTGTGCGTGTACACCTTCAGGAAACGGCATAGAGAGAAGATCGTCGAGAACTATGTTCCACAGGACAGGGCCGCAAGACGAACCTTGTATGCATTCCTTTGATGTCTCTTTGGTAGCAGATGATCCAGCATATTTGACGAAGACTTCTCGGTCGGAAAGATAGTTTTTGATGAGCCTGAAAATGTTAGCGGGACAATTTTTAGATTTCAACTGTTGAAGAAGATATGGCCACCATGCGTTGTCAAACGCGCCTTTGATATCAAGAGATACCGCCACTACGAGCTGACCATCGCGGTTAGCCCACCTGATTCTATCAATTGCTGCATGAAGCGCGTCTTCAGTACTCTTTTGAGGGGTGAAACCGTACTGGTATTCGCTGAGCAGGTGTTTAGTCTGAAGTTTCCAGGAAACTCGATTAATAAATATTTTTCGAGTACTTTGCCGAACACGGGCAGCAATCCGATGGGCCAATATGACGAGACGTTAGCGTAGTCGTCCTTTCCCGGTTTGGGAGTGACCACCACTCTAGCTACCTTTCAGATTTTTGGAAAATGACCAATTCGCAAACAAGCATTATAAAGAGCGACAACTATGCTAGGAACAGTTAAGAATGAATTGAGACAGATATCCGCCGTGAAGCTGTCGTGTCATTGAACAGCCTCATTGTTCTTTCGACCTCCTCGAGAGTGAAGTTCTCGTCGTCATCTTCCTTTGAAAGAATCGAGGCGGCATTCCGGATCAATGTCTGTTGCTCCGTTTCGTTTGCAATATTGTCGTCTGGAAAAAAATACGCAAGAAGAGCCTCTGCAGATTCGAGAGCCGAAGAGGTCATGCGACCGTTGATTGTCAGAGTTTCAGGCAGTTTGAACGCCTTACTTTTGAGCATTCTCTGAAGACTGGACCATACATTCTCTTTTCCCTGAGCCGAGCAATGGCTCTTCCAGCTTTCTAATTTTGCTTCCGCAATCGCAGTTTCATACTTATTCTTTGCGGTTTCAAAAATGTGTCGAGTGAACGGCTGTCGAACCACGCCTGAATTGCGAAATTTTGTCCTTGCTACTCTAAAATCAGTCTTCAGTATATCCAGTTTCGTACTCCACCATGGATTACTTTTTCTTTGGAATCCTTCGCCCGAAGAGCGCACCATCGTGCTCTCGCATGCCGACTCGTTCGCCAATGACCATTCTTTGACAATGTCTTCGAGCTCATGTGCGTTTGTGACGCTATCCAACCTATGTACAGTGATACCGCGATCCTGAATCTGGGAAATAAGTGCAAGCCCAAAATCTATCCAGTTAGCCTTGGACGTCTTAAACAAACCTGGTCGCTGTTGATTGACATTTGAACTTTTGTTTGCAGTATAGCTATCTGCGGCCTGTAATGAATAAAACAATCGCATTATGGTCGGATCCCAACACTGCATCACGACATACTCACCAATTTTCAACTCTGGTGAGCAAAGCGTTGGAACACGCAGTAATATCAATATAGCTTTCCAGCTTACGAGTTCCTCTGATCGTTCCAAACGTTGGGACAGAACCCTCGTTTAATACGTTTAGGTCGTGCTGTGCTAAAAAATCTGACACGGCTGTGCCTTTGCTATCAGTATGTCGAATTCCCCACCAGATGCTCTTTGCGATTACGTCACCTCCGAGCAACAGCCTGTGACCCTTTGAAGTGTTCATTAGCCTGCTCATGCCGGTCAGCGATTCATCGATGTGCACCGACAGCGCGCAGTACAGTGATCCGACCAGTAGCGTTTCTCCTAAGTAGTCGAGTTCTACAACAGCGCAACTATATGAGCTAATCTCGGAAAGTAAAATGCAGTGGGTTAGAGATGACGTTCGACGCACAAGAATAGCTGCCTTCACTGGATACTGACTGCTGGGCTTCTGAAAAATGATACCTAAAAAAAGTGACGAACGGATTTGACCCGAGTTGCCAGTGTACGATTCCTGGATTAAAGCCAGGTCCACGTTATTAGATTCCATATACCTGATGACAGAGACTGCACCTGACCTCGCACCGTGCAAGATTCGTTTGTGCAATTTTTAGGTGTATAGCCATTATTGGTTTCCGAAGTCAGTTGCGGAAGTAGACTTGGCTTCTTGTTGGCGGTGCAATATGCATGCGCGCGATAGAGGACTGTGACCCATCGGAGCCGCCTATTTTTCCGGACGCAGTTGACGCATGTCAACTTTCTCTTTTTGGGACATTCCGCAATTTTGTGGTCCCCCCCACATCCCCGACACGCAAAGGCTTCCTCACAAGTATGCCCATACCCCAGGCATTTCGTGCAAAGCACAACACTAGAGCATGGCTGCACTCGAACCCGCTGGAAACCAACGTTCAGGCCGCCAACTTCCACCATCTGATAATACAAGGAGGATTCCACCTCCAGAATGTAATTGGATTTGCCCTGGATGCGACCTTTTGTTTTGAACACAACCCTGAAGGAATCGTTCGCGGACGTTCTGATGAAAGCATTTTGATAACGTAGTGCAGTTATCAATAATTGTCCCCCATCAAAATTTTCCTCAATACCCTTTAGGACAACCCTCTGCCTTTTCAGTGAGCTGACCGATGCGGTGAGAACCTCCGAGCCGCTGACAGCATCCACCAGTCTCCGGGAGTCGTCCGTGCTCATGACTTTGACGATGCACTTGTTGTGAGTCGCCCTCGCCAATGACACGACAGCGATCCCTAGACCGGAGACGTCCAACGTTTCTCTGATACATTTCTCAACCTCCTCGCTCGTCTTATTATTGTCTTTGCTTGTTAAAATCACAGCATGACGTGAACGGACTTTCCCCGATGCAGCTGCAGTCGAAGCCGGAAACAAAGACAGGTGTGATCTCCGGCTTCCCAGAAGATCGTGCAGCTCCGGAAACTTCAGCAAAGGAACGCTTTGCCGGTATGGGTCTATTGGGAATGACAGTTTCGGGTCTGGTGGAAAGGTCTGGTGGTGGCTCTGCTGGCCGCAGCGAAATATTGCTAGCACTACGCGAATTTTTAGGGGTAAGGATTTGCGGCGGCAGCTCACTCTCCATGTGCGCAGGTGCTTTGCTAAAGATTCATGTGACAGGCCAGCGACCAATTGAGAGCTGCGTTGTGTGACGCTTTTCTTGATTGAGCAAATCTCTGGTCGCCTCAGCACGCGTCTTCGATTTGATGAGGGCGCTCTCAAGCTCGCGTTTTTGCAGCTCTGCAGCCTGACACGCGAGCCTGTTTGTTTTTAATTAATTTTTGATGTTAGGTCAATTAAGTGGTTTTACGGAGATAATTAGTATACTAATTGTAATGAAATGCTTAGCTTTCGATCCCGTGTATCCTGGGAGGCGATCTCTGGAGACTCTGCGAGAGCTGGGGCAATTTGCACGGGCAAGCCGGAAATTATAGAATGCTCTGTCATATATTATTTACACGATGAGCGCGTCTCCTTATTTCAGACTTATCCGGGAGCCGCTCCTGGGCTCGCAGCGATCTCACGAGAACGTTCGTCAAGATGCACGGTATTCGCGGCAATATAAATGAAGCGAAAGCCGAACACAATAGTCGAATATTTTAAAACAAACTTTTCAACTCAGAACAAAGCGGCTGAATTCAAATGGTTATCGGCTAGAGAGCGAATTCAGGTAGAGAAATAAAACTCGGGTCGGAGCGATTTGCGGATACGTGTGTTCGGTCCGAGCGCTAGGAAGCAAGTCTGTGTGAAGGATTAGTCTGACTTTGAACGCTGATGAATAACAGGAATGTGTACTATTTATAATTAATATATTTGATTTGAGAATTTTTTTATAATCCAATTTGAAACGAGAAAGGGCGAATCAATATACCTATTGGTTGTAATACTTTCCAAATCGCTTGACTTACTTCTTTTACTATTACACCAACCGTTGTAAATCCAATATGATATGAATGACTGATTGTTTTATATGTATCTCCTGTAGCGAGGTATCTGAAACAAAATTATTTTTACAGGTAATGATTGGAGTTCCAAGTGGAAGAGCTTGAGGGACAATTACAATAAGTATAAGAAAACCACCGAAACTGCCTCAGGCCAAGTCTATAAAAAATACAAAAATCGGCCATGGGCTAAACAGATGAGGTTTTTGGATGACTTTGATAATAGGACTACTGAAAGCAATATTTTAAATCAAGCTTCCAATGTAGAAAATTTAGAGCCTTTTGATGCATCGGAAGTCTCTATCCAGGAGGTTCAACGAAATGATAATTCCGAAAATAGAAAAAGGAAGAGAACAAAGCGTGCAGACCCGACAGATAAAGTACTGCAATATTTGTCAAAAAAAAAAAGAACAGAAAACAAAAATGGATGATGTAGATCTGTTCTTTTTGAGTTACGCTTAAACTTTTAAAAAATTTCCACGTAGAACCCAAACTACGTTGAAATTGCAACATTATTTGGTCAGTTCGAAAATGAACTAGATACTGACGCTGACCCTGAGTATTGGAATTCACCGGACCCTCTCTCTCTCATCAAACGAACCACAGCCGAGCACTTCACTGGCTACATATATTATCAGACGGTGGAAATCGGACTTGATGATACTCCTTAAGGGCCCACATGCCCCACGTAGGTCAAAATGGAGTTTTTATGGTATTTTCAGAGCATTAATAAAAAATAAATAATAATAAATTATAAACGTTGTAGATAATCTATTTATATAATTTTGAAGCCTTATTATCTTTTATATTTATTTTAAACATTTGATGTGTTATGGGTTGGAGTTATTAAAAGATATTATTAATTAAAATTAATGTTGTCCTTTATTTTCCATTTTATGACATAAAATCACATAACACTTTTACTGGTAGATATACTAATATAAAGTTTGAATATTACTACAATATGTGTTTCTGGTTAGAAGGCCAACTGGGCCAACTGAAGAGTGTTTTTTATATTACTGGATAACTACTAGGCAGGAATAATATTGATGATGCAACAAACCAAAAATGAAACATGATTTAACATGTAAAATAATGAACTCATTGTTTCCAGCCAGTCGAAGCTACTGGAATGTTGACTCACTATAGGTACGTAATTTGAATGGCACATAATAGATGACAGCATAAAGTATTTTTGAAGTTTGGGAAGGATTGGAATTATTTACGCCCCGTTTACAGACCTAGAAACTTATCTAAAGAACGGCCAAAAATGGAACTACGAAATACCATAATATGGATGTCATTTTAAAAACGTCATTCGAATGTCAGATTTTGTCCAGTTGCAAGTCTTGATTAGGTAGTTTTCGACAGTGGCTCCCCCATCCATTCTTTAAATAAGTTTGTGTACACGTGCATGGATTTACTGTTGACAGTAAGAAAATATACGGGTAAACATGTATTATCCTGCAGTTGGCAAGATTGCATGCATGAATCAAACAAGTTTGGAAACTTCTGAATTTTCATGTGACAGTAAGATTTTTTCGATCTGCGCCTGCGCAGGAGAATGATAGTGGCAAACCTGCGGGCAAAAAAATGAACTTTCAGGTTGACCAATTTTCACTGCAGTCAAATAGTACCATAAAATGACAACATCGCGTCTCGCTCACTCTTAAAGAATGAATTGGAGAGACAGTCAGCACTTTTACATGTAAACAGTTATTGTCATGATAGTTTAAAATAAGCACTATTGCCGCCAGTAAATCCATGCACGTGTACAGGCGCTATTATTTTAGTTTTACATAAATACCTACATACTCATGCATAGTAGATAGGTTCGAAATCATAGGATAAGACGATTCTTTCCATAATAATCATAATAGTATGGATGTTCCTTTGAGGTCATCAGCATTCTATGATAGTGACTTTAATGTTATGGTCGACAGGTCAGAGCGCTGTATGCAGATGTGTACTGTGAAAGAAGTGAGGGTTTTGGGATCAGTGGTGTAGTGCTAAATAAAAAAGTGCTGGGTCGCTGTTTTTTTTTAAATTCCTTATCACCCCGCAGTTTTTAATAAATACATGTCGATGGTCAGCTTGACAGAATGACAACGATCATATCATGTTGCATGCTCCATATTCCACACAACTTGCGATACGCTATACTACCCATTCCCTATGCATCCCTCTCTGCTGAATTTATGAACATTAAGTCTAAAACATTACTGCAATGTGATTTGTCACAATGTCTAGTTGTTGTCGTATGCGCGTCATAGATAATATACGTAAAATGCGCGTGTAGGTAAAAACAATTTTTTTCGTCCATAATCACTATGAAATTGGATTGAATAGGAATCCAACCAGTATTCCTATGGTCTCACCCTCTCACCAGTCTCATGAATTAAAATATTGGAAAATAAATAAAATAATTCTTGAGATTATGATTACTTCATGGTTCATAGGTTTGAAATAATATGTAGATGTTGCGTAAGTATCGATTATTATTTATTCATTGTAATGTGTTTGAATAACAGTTAGAATCATGTGATTGTTGTCATTTTGATAGAATATTAATTTATTATCCTACACTCGGTGAATTATTGTGGAGCATTTTATCTTGGGATGTGCGATAAATAAAAAACAATCTCTTATTATAGAAAAATCTTTAATCTGAAAAATAAATCTATTATTAAAAAAAAACAGGAAGTACTTAAAAAATATTCGGGACAATATTATTCAATACACATCCATTTTATGACTCGACACTTCAAAGATAAAATTAAAATATTGAGTTTTTACTGTTCAATCAGTGTAACACAATGTAATAATGGTGTATCGAAGATATTCATACATTTCACACATAAAAAGAGAAATAAAATCATTCATAATAAACACTTCATTAGTTAGAAAAACATAAAAATATCGATCAGATATAAACCTATTATAATTATAATATAGTACGGAAATGATCAAGAATTTATATTCATGAATGATCGATTCTAAGCTTTATGGTACAAACTTGGCCTACCTAATTGTTTATTATCTAAAATTTATATACTTATATATTTATTAATATAATATTTCAAATTAAAACAAAAAAAATATTTTGTCTTATTTAATAACCCGCAATTTGAATAAATAATTGAGGATTGAAGCGATATATAAGTAAAAACATGGGGTCACAGCACCGCATGCCAATTTATGCTCGATAAACATTCACACATGTAACTGCTGTATATTATGAAAATTTATTAGCATGTATAAAAACTATTCTCAGAAACTATTCTCAGTTAAAGTGAAGCCAATTTTCTCAACTTGGTCACTTGCGCCCTTTAATCTTCAGTTTCCCATTTGATTTTTTCAAAACATTCAGAGTTAAGTTGGTGATAATTCATGATAATTTTATAAAATACAGTCGAACTTGGTTATTACGATCACGGAAATAGCGAGATCTCGGCTGTAATGAGGAAACATTCGTTGACATTTTAGTTTATGATTTTCTCGATACATTTATTCACTTTTATAACGAGTTACTTCTCAGGTATACCGAGCAAAACTGTTAATGTGTCGATCGTTTAAAAACAACATTTTCGACCCTAAGCAATAAAATCCGACCAACAGTTAACTAGACTGATGCTGCCGGGATCGGATTACGTTTATGTCATTAGTTAAGTGCCTAATTGGTGTTTTCGCCGATAACATTGAAAAAGTATCCACGCATATGGTTGAAAAAAAAAATCCAAGCTTTGTGAAGTCAGTAGGTACCTACCAACGCCGGCGGCTCAGCACTTCATTACAATAATTAACTTCTTTTGTAGTTTATGAATGCCATTCTTGTTTCGGGGATTTTTACGATGATTTTCAGATTTTTATGTTCTACTTAGATAGAACGTGGCGCGAAAAATGTTTTACAACGAGTAATGCTTATAACGAGCAAATTCTCATAGTAACCAAGTTAGACTGTACATAAATTCATATAATTAATATAGGCTAACTAGTAAATGTTATTTAGTTTAGTTTCAAGCACAATATAAGGTTGAAAAAAAATTAAAGTTGCAAAAATGAAGTGAACTTATAACTAAAGATCACAAAAGAAAGGGCGGATGAGCAGCTAAGCCGTGAGTTTCTCACTGACACGTGTGCTGCTGAATGCTGAAAGAGATGGAATCGAGCCATGGAGAAGGCGGTCAGATGGATAAATTATCCGGGTCACGATCCCCAGCCACAAGGACCCGATGTAGAAGAATAGTTTTACAAATTAGGAGTTAAAAAGATGATATTAAAAATAATGGCAAAAGCTTTTATTAAATAAAATACAAAATAATTTATCTTTTTTTAGTATTCCTTTCAATCTAATATCGGTACAGTTTCGCAGTAAAAAATAATTGTGTTATTCAATTCTGATGGCATTTCCCAAAGTATTAACAGTGATTATAATATATAAATAACATATTATTTTATAGCTTTCATGACTTCCAGAAGTTGGGATTCTGTTGTAGTCTTCTCTCAAAGTTTTGGTACCAAGATTGCAGAGTGTTGAGAGGGACGAAACTTATTCCGGGGGAGGGCTGCATTTCCGCTTGTGTGATGGCAAAGCTAGCGGCGTAATTGAAAAAATTTTCTAGCATTTTTTGACCAAAAGTGAGGTAGGAATTTGTAGTCACCTGGAAATTAAATAATAAAAAGAAACCTTTTATAACGATAAAAGCTCCGAAAACTTAAAGACTGACCTAGGAGAAAAAATCTATTAAAT
Source organism: Rhyacophila brunnea (assembly GCF_057557595.1). Classification (NCBI taxonomy): domain Eukaryota; kingdom Metazoa; phylum Arthropoda; class Insecta; order Trichoptera; family Rhyacophilidae; genus Rhyacophila; species Rhyacophila brunnea. The sequence goes on from NW_028233350.1 coordinate 31,976,775, forward strand.
ACTTTGTATTGATAGTAACGATTATAATTACAGAATGAGTTATCTCTATAGATTAAATTACATTTTGAATGTAAACTAATGAATAACTCTCGTAAACACGTCATAATCATAGATGAAGGTTAATATAATATACTAGGTTGTGGCATTTTTGATAAATTCTAAATTTAAAAAAAAATGTTGATTGTTTAGTACATAATTTTTTATAGTCTCCTGAAAGGTTAAATTTTGCAATATGAGTGTAAAATATTTCCTTACAGTAGTAGGAATTTGAAGTTGTGCATTGATTTCTGGTTCAATGGATACTCCGATTTGTGCATTATGACATATTTTTTGCTGGCCGAACGTCCCCACAAATCCATTATCGCCACCTGAAAAGGCAATGATTCAAAATTAGCCATTGCAAATTATATTATGCAATCCATACAACATAATATTATAATATAGAGATTTTCAAACAGTGATGTCCCGTGGGGGTAGGTAGGTCGTGTGTTGTTTAGGGACGGCAAATCCTAAAGAGCGGCAAACTAAGTAAATCATGTGAATGATCCATCTTTTTAGAGTAGATTCCACGAAGACGAGAATTTTCTACCTCTATCAACTGCAACCCACTCCAATTTTTAAAGGGATGTACATCAGATTGTCATTGAATTTATCTACATTTAAAATAATCACAAATAAATAAGAAAATAAGTCAATTTAAACATTTTTTTTTTTAAACCATGTCCGATCCTAATAAGATCATATGGGCTTCCACAGAGCGGAGGTTTGTATTAACAGATTTTTTTTTTACAAGAAATGGATGTTGGCTACTTGCTCAACCTATTAGGTCTATACTCTGACCGAAATAATATGTGTACTTGCCAGACCCATGATTCGAACCTGGAACGCATAAGCCGCGCGGCCATCGTGGGATCGGGGTTATATAATTACTGAGATAATAAATGCTTGAGGACGGTTATTTGAGACTGCATAAGGGCGGAACTTTAGGGATGGCACAGTGTTCAAGATAGATGTCATTGTTAATCTAATGCCATCACTGAGGATCATTTTTGGGTTAGTCAAGCAGTTTATCATTACTTTCGACTTTGGCGAAATTTATTTTTAATTCTATTTCGTGGCTGTCTTTTGTGAGTTCTTGCATTCTATCTTGAAGATTCATCAGCTCTTGCTCACACAATAATGTTGATTTGCTGACGAAAATTCTTGATGTATTCAACCGTAAATGCATCAAATAAAGAATGATTGATTACTTTCAATTATTGATAATATAAATACCACAGTACATAATAAACTTACGATGTAGAAAAGTTGGTATAACTTACCGGCCATTTCGCTAAGCTTTTTCAGTGAAGATATCTTATATATTGCTGACGGCTTCAGATTTGAAATGTGTCCTAACAATTGCCAATTAGGAGGTGCATTTGGATCCGGCCAACTGAAGTAGACTACAAAGAATAATATTAAATATAAAACACTCATCATGAGAAAACACAATATACGTAAAACAATAAACTGCTGATCTGGTATTATTTCAATTCATGTTGTACATATTAATTAGGATAGTAAATTATAGATGCAATTTTACAGTAAATAATGATAACTATCAAATAAATAATTACAATCTGTATATCTTTTTATTAAGAAAAGGTTTGTGCAGCCATTGAGACTAATTAATTGCAGAGGCAAGGTATTTTATAAATTTAACTATCTAGTCAATGTTTCTATATGTGAAACACAAAAATTTGCAAGTTTTCTTGGTATTCGTTTTCATAACAAACATATTATGAATAAAACAATCTATTAAAGTTCTTGCGAAAGATGAATAAATATACATGATAATATGTGAATATAAACTTTTTTATAGAATAATTTATATCCAAATGTAAAGTAAAGATCAAAATTTGTGTTGATTTTAAAGAAATCGCCTCGTTTTAATACCTATATCGTAATAATATTTAATTATTTATTGATAAGCTATTGTGATTTTTGATTCACTTTGAAATTAGACGATTGATAATACTGGTCAGTGGCTCCTCTATTACTATTACTATGCTAGTACAACACACTGCCAACACTTTTTCAGACAACACTCAACTTGTCATTGTTATTCATATGTGCATCACTCACTTCGCGAGGTAGAACATGTAGAATTATTGTCTGTCATACGTGCGCAGAGCGATTCCGACTTAAAGACGATTTTAACGTTTTATGAAAATGGAAACTGTCATTTTTGTTTCTAAATCCTTAAAATACATTCGACATAATAAAATAACACAACTGGAATACAGGTAAGCAGACCGTAGCTGAAAATTAAATAAGAACAAAAATATAACAGGAAAAATATTTTTAATCACATATAAATTCATTATAAATAAACTGAATTTGATTAAATTTTGATTTCTTCTCTTCTTCTTCGGCCATATCCGCCCCTTAGTTGAAGCATATGGACACCACGCGGCGCCTTCAAGAATCCCTGTCGCTAGCCAGACTCTTCTTGCTTACAATATAAATATTACCCTCACTTCACACTTATTCATTTTAATATTTTCATATAAATTAATAAAAATGAGAAAGATGGTAAAAAAATACTGCTTTGCACTTATAACAAAGTGATTTCATTATGACCTTAATGGTTTTACGATGGTTTCATATTTGGCTGACTAATTGCATTTATGAAGCATAGATACCATATTCCATGATTTATGTATTTTTCATTACATTTTATCATTAAATTTATCCTTTACTATCAGAGACATCAATCTCATACATGTGTTTATTTATGTACATTATATGGATTATTATAATTTAATATGGAAGATTCAGGTAACATCCGCAAAATGTTTATCTAATCTAATTTTTTTTGAGAAATAGAATAAATATACCAAGAAAGATTTAATTCATTATCTGAGCAAGTTAGACGTTTCAGTCATTTTACACCTAAGCTAACTTCTTTTTAAAGAAGGTATAGATATACCATCATAAATCGTCAAGTGTTCAAATTTAGAACAAAGTTCATCTCAGTATAAAAAGTATGAAATGATATCTTAATATGACGTACTATGTTATAATAACGTGTATTTTTCCAACCATACATTTGTATCGTCGAACCACTTCGTGACTAATACAATATAGTCTTAATAGATCAGGTTGTATTAAGAGCAAATGACCAACAGTCCCTTATACTACAATATTGCAACAAGAGACATCTACCCCGTACAGCGTTAATATGGAATGAGCCGCAGAGCATTGGAAGAAGTTTTAAATAAGCAAGGCTTACCCATTCCTACAGTGCCCTCAGGAAGCGGAATCAAACCCGTTAAAAAAACTACAACATGATTAATGTTGTCGGCGTCCATTATTGTAGTAAGAAATTGGGTTTCGCCAACTTGTGAGAAATCGGTCTGTACCTAAAAGAAATTAAGAGAATAGGATATAGATTAATTATAATATAGGTATAATGTTTGGGACTTTCACGGTTGTTTGTTATTTTTTCGCCCTCTTTCCTTGGCGTTTCTGGCTCGTTGGAGAGGTCATTGCAGACACCGCTCTAAGTGTGTCGAAATTAATTGCTTGAAGTAACAGTATCAATTTCCAATAGCACTTTACATCTCTGTATTGAAATTATATTATATAGCAGACCAATCAAAAATATAACATTATATTTAGGCACTCTGTCCCTTTTTAAATTCCAGGCCCAGAATAACTAATGGGAGGATTATAATCTGATTAACAGCCTGATCAAATCAGGTATTACCTAATACGGTTTGACTTTCCGGTCAGATGTTTTTGCTTCCTGAAACACCAAAACTTTTAAATTATTCCAGTTACGATGTTAGCTATTAAATTGAAGAAAAATAAATGTGGGAAAAAAATGGGTAACGTTTACGTCCGACGGATCACTAGGCAATCTTATAGAGCAGCCACCTGAAATCACCCAAGAGTTAGATGACAGACTTACATGTGACTTGATATTGTGTCAAATCTGATCAAATCGGCCCATTCGCCTAGCAAAATAATAGAAATTGTAGAGGACTTATGGTATCCCTTTAACTACCTATTCATCTTCGGTCATCACCAAGTAAAATAATAAGGACTATACTAGGGTATAATAGTACATTTCGGTTTTTTTTTCCAAGTTTCTATCCCATTACTAAAAGTATCTGATAGTCACATAAAACGTTCGATATCTTCTTGTGTGCATATTATTTCGAGATTCAGCGTCTTTCAAATAGATATTTATAGTAAATTAATTTGTTACTTAAATGTTTTGTAAAACCGGCATTATATTGAAAGAAAATGCGTGGATAAATAGTTTTAAATTGGCAAAGACAATTTTCTTTATCTATTCAGGATACATAGCGTAATCTAAATATTTTTGCGACTTACACACGTATTCTAAATTTAATATTACCTACACGGGAAACTATCGGCGAATACTTAGATATCGTTGCACAAAATGAAAACGCTGGTCCTACTTACCAATCTCCCAGAAATTATTACACCAAGCACATTATTTGCCATTTTGATAAGCAACTAGTTCAAATCAATCGCATAAACACTATACGAAGGATTGCGATTCTCAATTATGACAGGAAAAATATTATGAACAAAAATAAATTATTGCTCGCCCCATTGAAAAATGCAGATGATTTAACAACAATGAAGTTGGCTGTCAGTAGTGTCCATAGACTAATAAATTTATAATATAAATAAATTATGGCATAGATAATATACATATATAGTCTATGGTAGTAACTGATGATGTCGGTTCAAAAATGTAGTGTAAAGTGTTGCCAACCGTACTATAATTATAGTATTATTTGTACTATTATAATTATACTATGGTATAGTACGCCCAAAATACTATATGTCATCATCATCATCAGCCGGGTCAATCCATTGCTGGATGAAGGCCTCCCCAAGCTTTCTCCAACTCTCTCGGTCCCGTGTCGTTCGCTGCCACGTATTTCCGCCGAACTTTACCAGTTCGTCAATCCAGCGGCTTTTAGGGCGACCCTGTGGCCGTTTCGTAACCCTTGGGTACCATTGGATGACGGCATTTGTCCAGCGGCCGTCCTTTCGGCGAGCAATGTGCCCCGCCCATCTCCATTTCAGCTGTTTGGCAACGTCTATTACATCACGTACTCTTGTCTGCTTCCTAACCCATTCGTTTCTCTTACGGTCCTTTCGCGTGATGCCCAACATGCACCTCTCCATGCCTCGCTGTGTGACTCTTAGCCTTTGAACATCTCTCGTGTTGAGGGTCCACGTCTCGCAGCCATACGTGAGCACGGGTAGCACACATTGGTTGAACACCCTACGCTTAAGACATAATGGTAGGACACTCTTGAAGATACTATTCAGACGTCCGAAAGCACTCCATCCCAGCTTTGTTCTTCGAGCAATTTCATCGTGCATGCTTCCGTCTATGGACACCTGCTGTCCGAGATAGACGTTGCTGTTGACTTGCTTGAGTTGGGTGCCAGAAATACAGATAATCGCAGGATCCGAAAAACAGTTCCTCATCACTTTTGTCTTTGAGACATTTATCTTTAGACTGACCGTTTGACTGACATCCGCGAGTTCTTGCATTCTACCTTGGCGGTCTTTCGGGTCTTGTGAGAGTATAACAATATCATCTGCAAAGCGCAGGTGACTGAGGTGCTCTCCAAATACTATATGTAATTTTGAATATAGGAGAAAAATGTATCTTTATGTTAAAGATTTAATTTCGACATTCGAAAAGACGCCAAAAGTAGGTACTAAAATGTTGATATTTCCAGACTTTAAATAATTATTCGTGCAAAGTACTATAAATTCGTAATAGAAGAAAATTTGCTGAGCTGAGAAAAAAAAGTTTCTCGAAAGAGGTAAAAAAAGCCGTTGACTTTAATTTGAAATAAAATTTCTTAAAGACGGTTTTACACGGTCCAAGTACGATCCAAGTTGACTTGGACCGAGCGCATTCGTATGAGACATCTTCATACTAATTATTCCAATCCAAACAGCATTCTAAATGGACAGGAGCGCACCGGAGCGCCGTTCCGGTTCATAAAATCCTCAAAATTATCGCTCGTGTCAAAAATAAATTGACCGTCTGAGCTAGATAGGCCATATAACGAAAATCAAACAAACTTATTTTTATAAAATACATATAAAATTAGATAACTATGCTGATATTTTTGTAAACTTATCACGCGCTCCGGTTCGTAAAATTTTCCAATTCGAGCGCTGAATCCAAACTAGCTTGGATGAGTAGGATGCAGTCCAAGTAGCTTGGATAGGAGTAATTTGTATAAAGATGTCCCGTACGAGTGCGCTTGGATGGCGCTCCGTCTATACTTGGATCGTACTTGGACCGTGTTAACGGGGCTTAAGTATTTTGGTCGGAAGCGGTACATACCAATTAAAAAAGAGCCTCGGAATTTCATAAATAAAATTCACTGTTTTTTGTGATAAACCAAAACCTAACATTTTCAACAATAACAGCGTGGTCCTACCTATGAGTTTTGCCGAAATACCGCGAAAAACTAGGTACCTATAATTTCTTAGACCGCGTACGATACTGTAATGACAAAAAGATTGCCGCACTTGTTTGAATGTTTAATTAATAATATTATGGTGATTAGTTCTTGGCCAGAGTGAACGCGCGGGCAGCGGGGCCGTAGCGGCGCGTGCAACTCAAACGTACTGTCCGACAAGAACTTTTTGGCTACATGTTAAAACTGTGAACTAACAAGCTCCTCTCATTTAGTTGACGACAGCGCCTTCTAACTAGTGCCTAAATCTTCTTGTTGGACAGTATAACCGTGCGCTTTCAAAAAACCAACACGTAAGGACATTTTTAGTGCTTATAGTATCCAAAAAGCACGTCGGAAAGTCTATAGACATCAACTTCGCATTCTGTAATTACGGCCGCGATTACGTCTTATTATCCCACCGTCAGCAAGGTCAGCAATGTTTATGCTTGTGATGGGAAATAAGCCGACAACGTTACGAACGTTTCGATTTGGTTGTCTCGTCAGACAGTCGGATAGCTCAAACATCCGGTGGCACCATTATAGTCAATTATTTACCTGGGGATCCATCTTTGAACAAATAATGGACCTGACATCAGTGACACCACACCTCTTAAGTCATTGCACAACATATTATGATGGTGTCGTTGGACGGCAACGAAATTGAATCTTTTGAAAGCCGTCTATTGTAGCATCTACATGACACAAATGTGATCCAAGGAAGTGTCGTCACAGCAATAAAATTTATAAGACAGTTTTGGGTCGCTTTTTGTGCTCAAAAATAATAGTTTAAACTAAAAGATTATATACAATAAAATTTAATTAAAATAACTGACAATACTGATTATTTATATCGGCCAATGGGTAGCGATATAAAGCAAATTCTATCGGATAACAAAATATTATGTTGGTGTTATTGGCCGTCTTAAATATTAAATTCACCTCTACCTACCTACTTAATTATTATTTTTTATGTAAGTATCAGTATAAACAACAGTATAATAATAAAATAAAATAAAATTATTATAGAATACTATGTTCCCACCAAAGAGATTGGACTCCTCTTTCAATCTCTTTGGTTCCCACCAAGTTCCCATGGTAACGTATGTACATTTACGAATTGAAAATTAACTAACTTTTATAATCGATTTTCTGCCTAGCAGCTTGTCATGTCAACGTCATGTTTTAATAATAATACAAAAAATCTGAGTAAATAATAGATTGCCATTCAAAAGTAGGAACATAGCATGCTGGTTTTTTAACAGTAACGAAAATATTATGACCATGGCGTGAAGTTTTATGACCTTTCATAAAGGTTTTAAAATTAAAATGGGAAATTGAAAATTTATAAACAGCAAACTCGATGACGAATGAATGTTTTAAAAGAGTGGCAACATTAGCACGTTTAAGCTTTTGTTGTTCGGTGCAGCGGTAGCTTTTGCTTTGTGTTCGGCGTCCTATTGACGAATTTAGTGTTTATATTTTAATAGTTAAGTTCAACAAAGTGTATTACTTAGTATGACTTAATAGTTGGATTAGAAAATTTTCCTGGGGTCTTTTTGGACTATTCTTCCCGTACATTGTAAGTATTTTATTATGTTTACACCGGTTTTAGAGCTTTACTGTGACTACTCAACTGATTTAACACGATTTTATATTAAAGAGAATATTCTTAATATCGATGAAAACAGAAATATTTTCTAAATCGTATTATTTTCTTTATTTGGACACTATTGAACGTTTTCTTCGTTGCTTTTTATTAAAACCATAGAAAATTGTAATAACATAGCACTCCTTTTTAAATGTTTTGATTGTTTAAACGACCCTATCGGGAATTCTGATATACATCTTTAACGCGTTATAATTTAAATATGCCGTATTTAGTTAGGGTGTTGGTATTTTTTTTTTAAATTTATTACAATCTAGCAAAATATTCCGCCATGGAGAAAAGTCGCCGGACGCCATCGCGCGTCATTTCTATGCATCGATTTTGTCTAGCCCTTGTCCTTGTACCTAACAACCCACTACCTAGGTACCTACCCTCTTATTCACGGCTAGGGGTTAAAAATATTCGCAGTGCACAATATTATTATTTTAAAAGCAATATCACGTCGTTTACTTAGGTCAAGAATACTTATAATGGGGATTTAGGGGTTTTTACAAATTAATTAATTGTTAATTTGGTTGATAATTATTTTTCTCGATAGGTGTAACTAAAAATTACTAAGGTAAGAAATGATCTATGTTGTACTTATATTGCGAAAATTTAAATAAGTATGTGCATATTACGTTTCTAATTGATAGGTACAATAAATTATTGTTGCCTATTGAGTGTGAGATTTCCATATTTGAATCAATTTACCGCCAGATTTTGAAATTGTATACAAGATACTTACTAATAAAATACGATTCGATTATCCAACTGAATGTGGCCACCAAAGTTTAGTATAATTTAACATTTTAACCCAACTTTGGTAAAAACCTGATTACCATCTATTGCATTTTATACCTTTCTGCTAACAGCTAAATAATAATAATATTGTAGGTATATGTACATACAGTCACAATCATGACAGTGGCGCCATTTACAATTATTATTATTGTATTATGCAATTCTATGTAAAATGTACACTTTATTAAATTAGGTAGGTATGTCCAGCCTAAAACGGACAGATGGAAATCATCATTGTCCATTCACCGTGCATGTAGGAATCACAATTCTAAATAACATTTTGGTAGTCGTATAAATGGAAATACGTACATGCTCAATAATTTGCCTACTATATACTTTACATGGTTTTATATTTTATTGTATAACATAATTTAGGTACATATTATTTACACTCTTTGATTCATGTCACGTCAGCCACTTTAAGTAGATTACCCCCACATTCCTGCGAAGAAAGACGCCCAATTGCGAATTCCGGAGAACACGTCACTTGTCATTGAAAAAAGTCTACAATAGCATCAAGTTAAAGAATTTTATCCTATCATGCCAAATCGATTTTATTGTATCATAATTAATTTCACCAAACTCGCGTCTTGCTTTCTTTAGAGCTTTTACATTTTTATAATATCGATTCAAATGAAAATTATGGGTGTGATTTCGAATTTAAAAAAAAATACATACTACGAGGATCGTTCATCAAGCTACTTCGGTTCCTCTTGTCACGGACACTAATAAAAGTAATAAATAACTCAAGCGACGAAATAAATCGTTTTAATCCGTCATCATTATCAGCCCCTGTCAGCCCCCCCCCCCCCTTGTGGCGTCCATGCACTCGCCAAACAGGATGAGATAAATATGGATATCTTTGAGATGGGAGTATTGAGAAGAATCTTTGGGGCTATTCAGAAAGATGGGATTTGGATGTAAAGGTATAATGAGGAGCTGTGCTACTCTGTGCGTGCGAAAAGATCACGAAGCATATTATGCAAATGTGTCACGTGAATAGAATGCCGGAGGATATACCACCAAGGCGGGCTATATACGCAACACCCGAGGGCAAGAGGAGACCTAGACGGCTGGGGCCGCGCCATAAGAGATTTAAGAATGCTCGGTCAAAGCAACTGAGGGTAGAGGCTTTGAAGCAAAACGTGGTTCGAGGGTGTTGGCGCTGGGCGTCCATGGTGGAGGAAGTTTTTGACGGAAGCCAAGATCCACCGGGGTTGTAGTGCCATAAATGACGATGAAGCAGGAAAATGATGACGGATTAAAACGATTTATTTCTTGTTTTCCAATATATTATGTCACATGGACAGTTCAATGCATTTTGACAACGATTTTAACCCATTTGATAAAAGTCTTTCTATATTGCAAAGAGGTCAACGCCTTCTTCACCTCTTCACTGATTTACGGTAATAAGTGCTGACCTTGTGAATTTTTATACGATTGACGGTGAATTATGTAGGCATGGTTTTAGAAATGCAGAACTGACACTATTAAGGGTATTTTTTTTATTTTGTGGTGGTACGGCCCGAAGTGGCTTTCGGCCGCTCCCATCTGCACTCATCAACAAACGTGAGTGATTCGTCGGTGTTTGTGTCAGTTTTATTTTTACCAGGATTGATAGTTAAGCATTCGTTCAGATTCGAATTCATATTCATCTGATGCTAAGGAGGAGGGAGGGAGTGAGGTAGAAATTTCTCGGCCGAAACACATCAAAAGATTTTTATGAAAATTTATTATCGTTGACTCATATACTTCGAAAAACTGTGAGAATGTTTATTTGTACAATCATTGTCAAGTATGTAGGTACTTGACCTCGGGTCAAGGGATGGGTATCTTACTCATATTTCGAACTGGGGAATTTAGTCATTTAGGATTACTAACCGAAGAACGCCTGTATGCCTTATTAATCTTATTATTATTTATAACTGTGTTTATTGCATTGCACAAATTTATTAGTACCTACTTTACTAAACTATCATTCGAGGTCGATTCACGGCCTGCAGCCCGATTTCCTAACTATCGTCTGGTGCCACACGAGACGATAGTTAGGAAATCGGGCCCCTGTTCGAAGTTCTCCGCCAGCTCATTCGACTTGTTTCCGTCCTTCGTGTTTTACTGTCTTGTATTAGTTGTATTGATTTATAAATTCAGTTCATCGATCTACTAAATAGTGGGTTTTGGGCGGGTGTTTAGTGCCTCTTGAATACCACTGTTTGGCAGCATTCGTCCATGGATTATCCTTATCCACCCACATCGACAAACCCTTTGGCGACATTGCGTGCTCGTATCTGCTTCGTTAAACGAGGATATTTTTTGTTGTCCATCCGTGTCGAGCCTAACATACCTACATACAAGAATTATTATTATAGCTATAGAATATTTTGTGGAGAATGGCACCATTTTGTCGTACATAGGTATTTGCTGGCAGGAAATCTGTCAGTGGGTATATATTATATATCAATGACATTAATATGGTCGAAGCATCTGGAAAAAAAATGACACTCACTTTTTTGTCGGGTCTGCCGAATGGCATAATCTGTTCTAACGCCATTACAATAGAGGTGATATTGCTATAAATTCCCTATGCTTTTTGTCGGTCTGCCGAATGGTTCGGTTCGAACGGATTCTCTCAAATTAACATTGACACTAGAAGCACTGTTCTAACGCCATTACAATAAAGGTGATATTGCTATAAATCTCCGATGCGTGATATCGCATAAATTGCGTGACGTATATACATGTGCGAATGTCACTATGCGCGAATTTACTTGTTAGCTACTGTACTGAGTGCGTTGTCCACGAATAAAATGTCATTGGTATATATTAATTATATTGACAAGGATTCTTGGAGTCCAATATTATATTATTATGTCCACATGCAAAATACGCTATAAATGTAGGTAGTTTGGACAGTCCACATCATGTAACATTCCACAAAATCATGCACCGTTATTTTCGATTATTATAACATTTTTCTTCCAAATATTGCCACGTTTCCTAATGTGTCAATACACTTGCACATATTTTCTGTCCCAGGCGAATTATAATTTATAAAACAAAGATTTTAATTGTATTTATACATGATATTATGTACCTATCTTGACCTGGACTATACATTAGTAATTAGAACCAACTTTAAATAATTTCTACAACATTTCAATTTCCTGACATAATGTTATCGACACGAAGGGTTGGGAAGATAACCCGTCTTCTCACTGACTGGGATCTTGTAAATGAAATTGATAGAGCTCTCGAGGTCATTGCATTATTATTCTGCGAGGACAGGAATCACAAACCGTTGGTACTGGTCGTTTGTACTTTACAAAGACGGGAAAGTTAAAATAATATTAATTTCCGATTTCATCGTGTTATACCTATATCCAGTGCCGTCCCGTGGGGGTAGGCAGATTGAGCGTCGCTTGGGGGCGGCAGTTACCTGAAGGGCGGCAAATCGAGGAGAATCATTAGGTATATATAGAAATAGCCATCTAAACGAAGTAGTAACGGAAATATCTTTCCATTAAAAAGTTCATCTCACTGGTTGGAAACAAAATGTAATAATTACTATAAAAGTTGTAATAGGACTATAATGTTTTGTTGGGTTCGCGATGTCTAGTTTACTTCCGCTTCCCTTGGACATCACGTCCTTGATGAACAGCAATACCACGTGCAGATTTGCGAATTATAGGTATCTAGGTACATAACTACTCAATTTTGTGTAAAATGTTTGCCAGTCACTCGCGAGTTTTGGAAGTTGTCAGGCGTATTTTTAAATGTATCTGAAACCGTGGACTCGCAATACCTATTAATTGTCTATTGAAGCAGGGATGGCGTTTAGTGGTATACATTTTGTTAGTAATCTATTCATACAACACATTTCTTAGATATTGGAGTCATGAAAGGATGATAAAAATATTGTAAAAAAAAATGTGGGGGCATTTTGGCGCTGCCTAGGGGCGGCATTTTGTCTAGCGACGTCACTGCCTATATCTTTTTGGTAATGTTTATTTCCTATGAGTTGTCTTCCTCATTTGAATACGTGTATTAAATAAGGCTCTAAGTACCAAAAAATAGTATTGCCTGTAGTTACAAAATACCGAGTCATTGCAGTAAAATTTCATGAAGCAGACCTTTTGAAAAATGTAGTTTTATAGTGTGAAGCAATCACGGCAGCTTCTATAATTTTAGGTATTAAGAACTCGCAAGTGTCAACACACCATCGTCAGTTTTACATTGAATGCCGTTGACCACTGCAGTGCTACTTACACCATTATAAATAAAACACGCCAACGGACTTACAACGTCGACAGGTTTAATTATTTTGCTGTATTTTTTTGACTCGCTTGAGGCACTTAGACTATAGTTGAAGTTATTGGCGTTGGTATGTAGAACATTTTTCTATAAAAATGTCAGTTTTTATATTTTTTGTACTTAGCGCCTTAATTAATACACGTATTCATTTTATGTCCAGAGATTTGCGGCAGGCCAGTGCCAACCTTTAAAATAAATCTTGCAATTATAATAAAGTGTACGCACTTACTCAATATTGAATGGTAACACGCTGTAATAGACTACAAAACTCTACAATATAAATGACGTTATCAAGCGTGACCTTATACATTGTGACTTGTCTCCAAATATTAATCTGGTATCACAAGAGCAGGATTAATCATCATCCCGTACCATAACAATAAGATGTCAGTTCAAATCAAATCGGCCACAATACCTAGTGGGGAGATTACCATATTGGTAAACAAAGCAAGTTTAAAATTTTAAATCTCAGTTTTTTTTTAAATTAAGAATAACTTAATATTGAATCCAGAGCAAGGATTTTTAAGGGGGGACATGCTCGTCGAAGGTCAAAATTGAGTTTTTATTGTATTTTCAAACCATGATCCTGGACACTCCTTAAACGTTGTAGATAATCTATTTATATAATTTTGAAGCCTTATTATCCTTTATAGTTATTTTAAACATTTAATGACTGTAAGAAGTATTTTTGTTACATAAAATAGTATTCTTTTAAACCTCTCGCTCTAATGTTTTAGAATATAGTCATATTTCGGTACATAACTGTGCAGTGGTGTTAAGATTTTTTACATTTATTAATTTTTAAACGCATTTATAAAACTAATAGCATAATTTATTACGAGATAATTTTTGTAAAATATTCACGATAAAAAATTATATTGATAATCTCTGTGATCCCAAATTTGACAAGAATTAGACATTTTATTATTCAAAAAATCGGCAATATTAACACATTTGAAGATGATTCTAAAGATACTTATTATAAGCTATGTCTTTGACCATTCAAGTGTGATAAACATCTTATGAACAATGATTGCTTTATAATAATTATTGACCTAAGAATAAGGTAGTGTTTTTTTGAAATACGCCATTTTTTTTGTCATTCCCTAGTAGTTAAGCTACAACATACGGCCGTAGCCATAAATTGACAAACTCTAATTAAAGTAGGGAGTAAAATTATGTTAACGCGCGTGTTTGAACATGAACCTAACTGATTTTTTTTAAATTTTTTTTTTAAACGGTACATGTTCAAACACGCGCGTCAATATCATTTTACTCCTTACTTTAATTATAGTTTGTCAATTTATGGCTACGGCCGTATGTTGTAGCTTAACCACTGGGGAATGACAAAAGAAATGGCGTATTTAAAAAAAACACTACCTTATTCTTAGGTCAATAATTATTATAAAGCAATCATTATTCATAAGATGTTTATCACACTTGAATGGTCAAAGACATAGCTTATAATAAGTATCTTTAGAATCATCTTCAAATGTGTTAATCTTGCCGATTTTTTGAATAATAAAATGCCTAATTCTTGTCAAATTTGGGATCACAGAGATTATCAATATAATTTTTTATCGTGAATATTTTACAAAAATTATCTCGTAATAAATTATGCTAATAGTTTTATAAATGCGTTTAAAAATTAATAAATGTAAAAAATCTTAACACCACTGCACAGTTATGTACCAAAATATGACTATATTCTAAAACATTAGAGCGAGAGGTTTAAAAGAATACTATTTTATGTAACAAAAATACTTCATGCAGTCATCAAATGTTTAAAATAACTATAAAGGATAATAAGGCTTCAAAATTATCTAAATAGATTATCTACAACGTTTAAGGAGTGTCCAGGATCATGGTTTGAAAATACAATAAAAACTCAATTTTGACCTTCGACGAGCATGTCCCCCCTTAAGCGGTTTTAACCGGGAGTAAATTTCTGATCAAGAAGGGTGTGGGGCATCTGTTTTCGTAAAGACACTTCCAACATATACATTTTATCATACACATAACTACTGGATCAAGTAAATGACATAGGCATCTAGGTCTGTCGATGTCTGCTCATAAAAAAAACATTCTTTCATGAACAGATAAATTTGATATGGTAAAGTAATTAACTATTAACTGTTTGCAACAAAGCCATTACTGCCAATCTGCTTTCATGTATTGACAGTATTGTTTTCCTAATACGATAACGTATCTACAGCCAGGGCATGGGGGGGCACAACACCCAACTAATTAAAGAAGTGTATTAAAAAATGTTTCATACAGGGAACACAAGGTTAATAGGTATGGTGGCAGTTTTGAAGCAGGGTTCGCTTTGTTATTTTAGGGCAGGCCATAAAACCAAGGGATTCAAAGTGCCGACTGCCATCATTGAATGCGCGTTATATTTACGTGATTCACATATTATAAGACAGACGTAACTCCTGAACTTTAACAAGCGTTTAAGTTTATCTCATATTTTTTCACACTCGAAACCTGTACCTTTACGGCTTTCTCATACAACTTAATGAAGCAGGCCAACAATAGCAGACAACTTGCGAAAAATAGCGACGCGATAAAAAAATGCACGACATCACGGAGAATTTACTTTGATCATTATAACGTACCCATATAATATAATGTTAACGTGGAAATTTTGCCGCAAATTGATTACCAGCCTGCCTCACCATACTTGCCTGCCGCCCTTAGGTTACGCCAGTTCTCATTAATTGTGTATTCTCTGGTTTCACAATATTAATTATGTTGTATCTGCTTAAGTTAAGTACTGAAAACTATTTTTATTATGCGATTATTGTTATTTTAATTTCCTGCTCATTCTCAAGTTGTAAAAATAACAACTCAAATGCAATAGTTACGAGGGATATTTTAACAAGGGCAGCATATTATGATATATTTATACTCTTTGTAAATATTTCATTTAGTGCCGAATTAATTTCAATAATGGAACATCATGGATTTTTCAATTTACTTTAACCACCTGATAAATCCGGTCTTTTTACAGCTATCCGGCAAAATGTTGTAAAATATAATTGTAGTATTTTTAAAATGATGTCTATGGCATACCTACTAAAGTTACTTCATTTTCAACCGATCTATGGTTTCGACTTGGCCGCGTACGTCCACCGTCGGTTGCCGGTGTGTGGATATTATATCCGGACGTTGAGTCTAGTTTCTCAGATCCTGTTCTCTTTGTAGTGGCCACGTTCCATTTCGTGCGTGCGCGCATCTCGATCTACAGGATTAGGGCCGGTGTCGCTGCGAACGGAGAGGAATTCGCCATGCAATTGTCAGTTGTCACCCGAGTCAATGACCAAACTATTTATTACATTCCTAGAAAAACGAAAAACCTTTCTTCGTGCGTACCGTACCTAAGCGTAGGGTTGTCATACCGAAGAAAAAGTATCAATACCTGGTATAGGTATCATTACGGGTATTTCGTGTATTTGAGCGTTTTTTTGTATTTTCAAATTAATCCACTTCGATTATATAGCTGTCTGCATTAGGTATCTAATAAGTAGTCTATCTCTAGTATCTGCAGTGGGTATTTAGTATAAAGCACTAATTGAGACTGCCTTTTGCGGTAGCCAAGTAATATGCGACTCTTATTACGTAATATTAGATAAATAGTTTAAAAAAATACACTAAAATAACTAGAAAATAAAAGTCTAAACGTGAATTATCATTTAATTATATCAATCAATCATATCACATCAAATTATTAGAGTAAATTTGTAGTTTATCTCACTTAACTGGTCGACCCGCCACGTTAGGTCCCCAGACAAGAGCCCTGTCGCCTTCCCCCTTGTGATGGTCATGGGCCTACCAATGGGGTTGGTTAAAGTTGCGTTGGAAATCTTCTCACATTTTTTTTATTTTTTAACGAATTGATGTCTAATAAATTAATAAAGATTTTAAATTTCAAATGTAGTCTATGGATGATTGCCATTTGGTCATATTGTTACACCTATTTTTAATTTCACAAGCTAACTTTACTAGTAGGTAATGAAATAGTATAGGTACCCATTTGTATGGAAATAGCATAGGGCCGAAGAGAAAATGTTGTAAGCTGTGCCTTACAATATAACATTAATTATGGTGATGTACTATTTCAGTTTATTAAATAAAAAAATGACCGGAAAACATTGGCGCAGAGGATGTGGAGTTGAAGTAGGTACTTGAATATAATATAAACAATGTTGGGGCGTGTAGAATAGGCCGTAAACATTTAATAATTGACATAATTAAACCTCCAGTATCCCAGATGAAATATCTTTTTTTATATCGCAGATGACATAATTCAGTAGAAATGTTCTAATTAATTTATACCTAATTAAAATTACAGTATTCACGAGTTCACAGAGACACTATTTTCTCCGTTTGCCATTTTCTGTAACGAACTCTGTGCTAATTTTGAATTTGTTTTCTTCACATTCGCCCTAAAGTGCTAAAGTGTACGACGAACTTGCTTATTTAATTATTTACATCCAAAATATTGTTTGATATCTTGGTGATGCGAATCATAGCGTTTTCGTAGATAGCGTCTAACTATGCTTGAAGGATATTGGGGGCTCAGGAAATAAATTATTGAAACGGCATTTTACAAAATATTTGTAATAATCTTCTTAATTTTTCGGACCGCGGGGCCTTTACGAATTTGGGGGCCCTGCAGGCCTATTCTATCATATCACTTAATACCCGAAAAGAGCTAATTGTGATAAATATATCACATTTATCACTTTACGTATTCTAGCGGTTAACTATGTAAAAAAGTTAACCGGCTGAACTGACAAAAGGTCTGCAACGACTTCCGGTTATCGACGAGTTGTCCACGTGTTAAAACTGCCCCTCCTATTTAGTTAATCGCACTTCGACTACAGCGACTTCCGGTTATCGCCTAGATCTTCTTGTCGAACAGTAGATGGCGCTGGTTCAGCTTTATCCACCTGTCTTCGATCGTATCCGCTTGGGTTCGGCAGCACGAACATATCCGAATTTGACGAACTTGTCTACCAATCTAAATTTTCGCTGTATTATGAATTAGAGAACACCTTCCGTGTTAATTTGGACCAATGAAAATAATGGAAACGTGCTAAGCCAAAGTGATAACCGTTAAGAATAGACATGCTGGGCTGCCTATTTAACCCAATCGAAATTTCGGCGGTTGAGTATGCAGCATCACAGACCCACAAAAAAGCTTATATTTTCGATCTTCATATACGTTGTTGAAACGTCGACTTCTAGATAATCAACGCGTCCGAGGTTTTGACGGAAGAGTCTCCGCATTATATGAATCTATGAGCTCATGTGTCCATATCAGTGGTTCTCACGTGAAATTTAACTGTGGCCGCACAATTGACATTGACAGTTCTATGGAAATGTCTGGTGGCCGTTAATTTAGTTAAGTCAGAAACGGACTATTTCACACATGGTCTCATCACAAGAACACATGGATCACTTGAGCGTGGAAAGAAATTTACGACAAGTCATGTGTATTCAACCAATTTTATAAATATTTATTTGAATTATTATTCTGTAAAGCGCTGTCGGCCGCATTCGGCCATCAGGCCCGCACATGAGAACCACTGGTCTATATACATTACTGGAAGAGCTTGGCACCAAAGAATGTCTCTCGGCCTCCTTCAGGAGACAAACTATTTAATTCTTTGGGCACATTGTTTGAAGAGATTCGAACAGCCTGGAGAGGTAGGGTGTTGATCACTATTGGTGTCGAACGGAGGAGGTCTATAATCTAAAAATCGACTCAATTAACAATGATCGCGACTTGTATAAATAATTATTTTGAATGGTCATCGTTTTCAGTAATGATACAAAGGATATGAAGAGGGATTGTTTGCTATGAGGGAGTTATCATGTACCGATCCAAATTTGGTCTCGCATGTGCTTTCTATTATAATAATACATGCTCCTCGTCGCTAGGACACACAGCTCCGCTAGTTTTTACGCGATATATTCAGACGACCAATAAATAACTCGCAACTCTTCGTCTTAGGTCACCTCGAGTAATTGTGTCCTCAAATCAGCTATTTATTTTGATTTCATCTGCTAGTAGAATAGTAGCAGTAGAATGTAGATGCGTGTGTTTACTATCATTACCAATTTACTCTGCCCGTCAGTTCGCTGTGTACTTAGTACCTACGCAAGGCAGGCATCCAAGTGATTAATAATACAGAGGTGTGATTTTCAAATATATTCCTCGCGTGCACGAGTTTCATTAATAAAACAAACATGGAATCGTTACATCGTACAAACTAAAAGTACAAATAAAGAACAGACATTTTTGTTTAATGTTTTGGTGTAAGAATAGACTGACAGAACATGGGCACTGTTTTGAACAACTGGTAAAACAATGTTGTTTTGAAAACTATCGTATGTTGAACATTGTTAACAGAACAGAAATTCGTGTAACTACCAGGCGCGCCCCCCCCAGGAATGGAATATTACTTCTTCTTCGTCAGGACTTCATAACTGAAGGTCGTGATACGGATGATTTGACTGTCGAACAGCCTCTAAACGGGTTAGTCTATTTCCTCTCGGTAGTCTACTACACTCTATAATATAAGTTGTAGACGGGCTAAACCGGCTGTCACATCTAAACTCCCCTCGTCTGCCGTACAGCCATAAATCAAACCTTCTAGGAACGTCGATCCGATGTTGCATATGAAGACGTGCACATCTACCTAGCGACAGTCGCACATGCGTTCTGGCGTCTTCGACTCGCTACTCGAGATGCATGTGATTTGTTGATAGCAGCACTAGATGTTTTTTTAAACTAAAATCTCATACAAATATCAATGTACCAATCTCTTTCCTATAATCATGCCCTCTTAACGCAATATAATTATCATTTAATACGACAGTGATGTGATGACTGATCACTGATCAGTGATCACACTTATCTTATCACTGATGAGACATATTAAAATGAGTAGTCTGTTTTTGTGTAAGTACCTACTACCTACTAATCTTTTTACTTTAAACTTTTTGTTATCGGCCCCTTTGGAGTTAATTGCAGGGATGTTGTTATGCTTTTGGTAATATTTTTATAATCATTATATGACTGGGTTGAACTGTTTCGAGGCCCCCTTTTAAATCTTTTGACGAATCGATCGCGTCATCTACGTCAAAGAAAAGCGCCGCTTTAGGTACCTGCATTTTTATTAGTGAATCAATTATTTTGACGTAAAAGATTAAAATTTAATTTTTGTTTTTATAGTTACTTTATAATAATTGACGTGGATACGTACCCGTGTCCTAACGGTGTACTTTTCCTAACCTACATAAGCCCTCATTTGCGTATAAACGTCACCACTCAGTACGAGTATTGGTGTTCACAACCATAAAGAATATATTATAATTTTATAATACATAGCAGTGGCAAAGAATTAATACTAGCTGGAGGGAAGTAAGCGATGGGTAACTGACAAAGAGCATCTATTATAAAAGTCATACGTCAGTGACTTGAAGTTGAATTTTGTTTTGTTTTCTGTATTTTACTAATTAACATATCAATACATTAATGTAAAATGTAGTATTTTTATTTCATCATCATCATCATCAGCCGGGGTCAATCCACTGCTGGATGAAGGCCTCCCCAAGCTTTCTCCAACTCTCTCGGTCCTGTGTCGTTCGCTGCCACGTATTTCCGCCGAACTTTACCAGTTCGTCAATCCAGCGGCTTTTAGGGCGACCCTGTGGCCGTTTCGTACCCTTTGGGTACCACTGGATGACGGCATTTGTCCAGCGGCCGTCCTTTAGGCGAGCAATGTGTCCCGCCCATCTCCATTTCAGCTGTTTGGCAACGTCTATTACATCGCGTACTCTTGTCTGCTTCCTAACCCATTCGTTCCTCTTACGGTCCTTTCGCGTGATGCCCAACATGCACCTCTCCATGCCTCGCTGTGTGACTCTTAGCATTTGGACATCTCTCGTGTTGAGGGTCCACGTCTCGCAGCCATACGTGAGCACGGGTAGCACACATTAGTTGAACACCTTACGCTTAAGACATAATGGTAGGTCACTCTTGAAGATAATATTCAGACGTCCGAAAGCACTCCATCCGAGCTTTGTTCTTCGAGCAATTTCATCGTGCATGCTTCCGTCTATGGACACCTGCTGTCCGAGATAGACGTAGCTGCTGACTTGCTCGAGTTGGGTGCCAGAAATACAGATAATCGCAGGGTCCGAAATACAGTTCCTCATCACTTTTGTCTTTGAGACATTTGTTATGTTACATATGTTATTTACACTATGTTTATGTTACATAATTACAATTTAATTGTTTTAATTAGGCATATTTATTTCGGTACCTTCTAGATTAATTTTGAATTTTAAATAATTACACCGAAGTTTCAAACCAAATGTTTACGTACAAGTCCT
Organism: Rhyacophila brunnea; assembly: GCF_057557595.1. Lineage (NCBI taxonomy): Eukaryota > Metazoa > Arthropoda > Insecta > Trichoptera > Rhyacophilidae > Rhyacophila > Rhyacophila brunnea. Next base: position 31,998,468 of record NW_028233350.1, read on the forward strand.
ACATCTTTTGTAGTGTTTTATCAGAAGTAGCGATCCGTTGTCTCTAATATTGCTATGCAATTTGTACTTCGTAAACTGTCCAAACTACATTTAATTTGATAGAAATATTAGCAGATATGGACGTGCGTTGATTCGCATAACTTTCAACCAGTGGACTGTACAATGGACATTAGTGTTGGGACAGATATTTACAGAACATGTTGTACTTTTTATTAACGCACTATTGTTTTGGTCTAGCTAGACTAGATATGATAATTGCCGGCTGCTAGTATTCATTTGATTTTTGCCGAATAACAATTATTGTACAGTCAAATTGTACATACAATTAATATATACAGTGATATAGTACAGTGATGAAAATACATTATATAAGATATATTTGAGATTATCCCACATCGCCATGCTAGTTATTATTTTCAATATTATTATGTTCGCGACCAATGCATTTCATTATTCAGCGATCACAAGGGGGGCTATAAGCCATGCCGAGTGGAGCGTAACTCGCCCCCCCATTGTTGCTTTACATTTGACTGCCGCGAATCCCCCCGGTTTTACACTATTATACCTGCTAGAAGTACAGTTCACTTACCCATTGTGCCTAAGCCCATTTTCGTGTCAAACACCCTTATTATTAAATGCCTGCAATTCAGCGAAACATGTTTTTTTGAATGACGCCAGTGCGGTGGTAGTAACAGTAACCTAACGATAGCTAGGGGTAGGTACTTATTCCGTGCAAGCAAAAAACGGATGATTGAGGCGTCTAATTCCAAAAAGCGATAAGTCCACATTTGGTCAAAATCGAGAAAAAAATACGCATGTATTTTTTGTATAATTTTACACAATATGTATTGATTTATATATTCCAAAACGTGACATAACTCTACGAAAAAAAATATTTTAAGTCTCGATTTATTACAAAAAAAGTCCGTGTTTCATATTATTTAAAGCTTGGTTGATTTCGCGCGTGTTTAAGTCAACCAATAAGGGAACGTTCAATATTGACAAGGGCGTCTCCCATGCTGTAGCATCTGGTAAACTCATGATAGTGCCACGGAAATATGTGCCTTATGCGGAGTAAATTAAAAAGTGAGCTACAAATAGCGCTACGTCCAATTTTATTTTGCCTATATTTATTACATTTAAGAGTTTATCGGCTGAAACAAATTGCCATTTGGTTCTAATTTCGACATAAAGTACAACGGAAAAATAATCTCACATTAAAACAAATAATTGAAGCTTGAAACATAAAAACTTGTTTCCCGAAAATATTGAATTGTGGACTTGTCGCTTTTTTTAATTAGACGCCTAAATTATTCAATTTTTTATTACAATTTGATTGATTTACAATACAGAAAAAGCAAAATTATTAAAATTAACCATTTGAGAGATAAGTACTTAATTAGAAATTAAAAATAGTTATTGATTTCGAGTTTACTCCTTGATACCATGACCTTTACTCCGTGATAAAGTTTATATTGAATATTTATTTCAATACAAAATCAGCAAAAATATGGCACAAAAAAAATATAACTTGTCACATTAGTACTTAATTATATTGATAAAATAAAATGAATTTACAAAAAACAGGTTACACAAGAAAAAAATCAATCTGATTCTTCACAGTGACTGAACTTAACTATGACTAGTCACTAATGACTAGAGTCTGTCTTCTATAAGCTGGCGTTCACTCGTGGAAAGCATTGAAAGCATTGTGTCATCGCGTTCGACTGTTGCAAGTTTTCAATGTGAAGGAACGAGAGGGAATGCAGTGTTAAGATACTGAAGCGGGCGGAAACCGCACGCCAGCTTATAGAAGACAGACTCTATTTACAACATTTTGGCAATTTATATGATACCTACCAAATTTTACAAAATGGACATTGTATCCATTCTGCCATATTCTTTTTCAAAATAATCTTCCTGAAACGAACCCTTACACTGTCCACATATGTTGGAATTACACCTCTATAATAATACCTCTATGGAATTACACTTCGAACTTGAACCACTTTTTTTTAAAAACTTTTTTCACACATTTTTTGCGCACTTTTTCGATGCCAACACGTTTGCTGAAGAATCAGCTCTTGGGGTCTTCCTTTTGTTTGAATGCGATATAGTCAATATTTCCCGAGTGGTATGAGAAGATGGCGTCGAAGGTACAGGGGAGGATTCCGAAAATGTGGTGCCGGATGACTCAAAACTGTAGATGGGAGGTATGGCATCATCAGTGATAGCATTTTTGTTTAATGGGAAAATTCCGCATTTCGAAAAACTTGGTGTTATAATAGACGGTTGAAAAGCTGAGCGAAAGGCTCCTGCTAAAAAGGAAGTGAAGGCACAGCGGTCAGGCTTTTCTCCAGGATTCATGTTTAAAAATTTATTTAATTCTTTCCGCCGAGCATCTTTTAACGGCTTATAATCGCCGACATCCAACGGTTGTAAACGATGTGTCATATGGGCAAGAAAGTCATTTGATTGATTTTATTGGTTTCAGCAAGATAGAGAATTTGGGGTGTAGGTAATATGGCTATAATGCGAGTCCAACAACAATATGATTGGCCGGGCTGGTGGGATGTTATTTATGAAGCGTTTGAACCATTCTAAAAATAATTCATTATTTATCTATCCTTTAGGCCTTAGGGCAGGCTTTCCCAAACTTTTGCTGCGATGGAACACTTTCCAAATTCTGAAATTTTAACGGAACACCTTGTTTATTTTGTAAAGTAAGTAAATAGTAGGTACATAATCAATTGGATTTTAAATAATGAGAAAAAATAATATTAATTATTTATTTAGTAATTATTTTTAAAAGTTAACACATACAAACATGGACCCCACACCTTGAAGCGGGCCCCCAGGTCACGATGTTTGGCGGGCCCCCAACATCGGTAAAGTTAATGGCAGTGTAATGTTCTACAATAGTGTTCCCCAAATGGTATTCCGTGAAACTCCAGGGTTCCGTGCTAAATAATGAATATCCTGTGATTTTATTAGTGATTTAAAGTATTTTTAAATAAACCCACTAGAATTGTCGGCACTCGGAATCATATTATTAAGCACTGATCGCGACCCCCGTTTGTGATAGTCAAGTAACATGCGACCCTTCGCCATATTGGATAAAATAAATAGTCATTTTTATTAGTCGGAAAAGACACTAAAATGATTGACACTAAACTAAAATTCTATTTGTAAAATAGCGCCGCAGGCGTTTTTTTACTATTAGAGTAAGTTTGTTGTGTGTGTGTTTATTTCACTTAACTGATCGACCTGTCACGCCGGGTCTCTACTAAGCCCAGGTCCCCAGGCTTTTGGGGGCCATGCATACAAATATAATTGAATGAAGTTTTTAATGACTTCGATGATTTTGAGTCCTTGAATTGCAAATCTTCTTGATATCAGGTACAGTATTAGAAAGTTGAATTATTCTTATATTAAATATTTGGTGTGGCATCGAACCCGTTCCTGGACTTTCACTTCGTTGCAGCATATTAAAAAAAATCTTGCTTCACCTGCCAAAATGAACTCAAACATGTTTGAATTTGTTGCAGCCGTTGTAGCTTATAAAACCATTCCAGGTTTCCGCGGAACACCTATTCACGTTCTACGGAACATAGTTTGGGAAACCCTGCCTTAGGGGATAATTTAATAAGAGCCGGGGTATGGAGATTCTTTAAAGTGATCGGTCAATCGCTTTCTCTTAAAAATTACCATCGGTGGAATGCTCAATCCATTTGCGAAAATGCAACCCAACATGGTAGTTGTCACACCTCTTTCTCCATGTTATGCTTGTTTATAGACATATTTCGACCCTAGTCTGGAAACCACTTTTCCTGCCTTCAATACATAGGTGAGATCAGTCTCATCCACATTCCAAAATTGCTCTGGATTTTCCGATATTTTGCACTTTTTAACCAAGTGCTGAAGCTTTTCATAAAAGTCGTTGAGTTGCTCCCTGTTTGCCGTACAAACTCTCTGTATCTAGGGATTTTCTGGTGTTCGCATGGTCAAATTGGTTTTCCAGCTGAACGATTCGTTTTATTGAAGGGATTGGGGATATTTTCCGACTCCACAAGTTGGAAAGCAATTTTCCGTACCTTACTCGCAGTCAGACCATAATCGATTTGTTTACCAACATTATTTCTAAACTTCACCGTAAAATAAATGGTTTCCAACTTTTGACACACATGTTTGACCCGAATCGTTTTGATATTTTTTTACGTAATCCTTTGGTAAAGTATACCAACCTGTTTGCGTTTACTACACATTTTTTTTAGTATGTAGCTCAGTGTTGCCAACCGTACTATAATTATAGTATTTGTACTATAATTTTGGTCCGCGTACTATGTACGATGTAAAACAGGTATAGTACGCCCAAAATACTATAATTTTGAATATCGGAAAAATATGTAAAAAGTACTAAAATTTCGATAGTTTCATTCGATAAATTGGTGGAAAGTACTATAATTCCGCAATATAAGAAGATTTGGAGAACTTAGAAAAAAAATGCTCGAAAAAACGTAAAAAAATCCCTTGACTTTGGTTTAAAATGAAATTTCTTGAATTCTTCGGTAAGCATTTCTGGTCGGAAAAGGTACCTAAATAAAAAGGGGTCTCGGAGTTTCTCAAATTCTCCGCTATTTTTTTTCTGAGAAACAAAAAACCTATGCATTTTCAACAGATGACAACGCGTACTATACTTTTACCCTAAATACTATAATTTTGGAGGCTCTGTACTATAATTCCACTTTTATAAGATGGCAACACTGATGTAGCTACTTATGGTTAATTAACAAAATATATTGAATTCGAATGATATTAGTGCAGTTTTTAGTTGTAGTAATAGTAATATATGCAGAAGATGGTGTCGAGTTGGATTTAAAGACCGGGCGTCCTAAACTGGAGGGAAGAGGCTCTGGACAGACCTGGATGGAGGCAGATGCTGGAGTAGGCCAATACCCACATATGTTGTTGCGCCAGGAAGAATATGAAGAAGTCATTTATTATTGTTGACAACACTCATTCGTTGATATTATCATGAAATCGATATTGAAGGATTAATTAATAAAATAATCATTATTGTTTATAAAACATGTACCTAGATGCGAATGGTGTGAACATTTTAGATTACTAATTTTGAGATTATTTAAAAAAAATATTATACTTGTTATATTGTATACTATTATATATATAAGGCACGCAAACAATGTCCAGTTGAAAAACGGATCAACGGATATTACGTCATTATATACTATAATAATTATTTATAAATTATAATACAAGCTATTCTATAGTTCATAATCCTCATTATATGTAATTTGTTAACCTCTTCGTGGACACTGGACACACTATCAAACAATTGTTTAACGTTTAACTTAACAAGATGTACTTATATTGTATGAAATCTTGTTATTCATTTGTAATGTTTTCATTTCACAGTAGGTACATCGGAACGTTTGTTATTAATAGATAAATGGTTATTAAATTACATTACAATATAGACGATATCTTAAAATCAAGGGATGCGCCAATGTAGGTACTATATAAATTATATTATGTAATATAATTATGGAATCCAGCGCATCTATTCTATACACAAGACTGCTATCGGCGGCTATCGTGGGCAGTGTTGCCGTCGTTGACAAAAACATGCCAGACGGGGTACGAAAACAAGCCACTTGGCAGAAAAAGCGCTTGATTTTGTGATAATGACTTATTCTACTAAGAACGAAGTAAATACTTGTCTTCCTTTCGCGTATCGAAAAAAAGTGCAATAATTGAAAAAAATGTCTATAGGGTAATAATCACACATTTTGACAGAAATATATTTCAAAATTGACAACAAATGTCTATATTGTGTCAACGGCGTGTTTCGTTTCATGTCATTCCGATAATCGTCAAACTGATGTGGATGTCACATACCTAAGCGCACATCAAATTATAGGATTCCATTTCACTATAAGGCTATGAATGCTCGTATTGTTTCAAGTGTTAATGTGTTGTTTTATTTCTCACGCTACATACTATAATAGTTAGCGACTTACCTGCATTAAGTGGGTATATGATACTTAGAAATGTGATGCGCATGGACATCAATGAACTAAATATCTAGCGTATTTTCAGCACACTTAGGCATAAAGCCCACCAAAGCGGCGCTCGGTGCGCTCACTACGAAGTAGGCCCCCTCCCACCCGCGCATTACCCTTCACCAATGTAATAAGGGGCACAAGAAGCACAAAATAATTATCATTATCAGCGTCTCTCATAACAAAGCAATAAAAATATTATTAAATTTCTCGGGGCTTGTAATTAATATTCACGATTCATTCTACCAGCGAAATATCGGACACGCAATAACTAAACAATGAGTTCACTGTTATTAAATAATGCCTTCTCGCCCGTCTATCGACGACGCTTCCAGAAGCGTGATTTTGCTTGCCGTGTTCAATGAATGGACTACATTGTATTTTCGTTAATTCGTGCCGCTGAGAAGCCACACAACGGTGAATCATGGGGCGGGCGGGCACAATGCGTCGTCAAATCCAGTGTGCGCTGGCGTATTTGATTACGTTGTATTTTCGATGATTTACGCGCCACTTGTGAAATTTTGCGCGAGTGCCCCACTCGCTGCGTTAAGTGGGTTTTACGCCTTAGAAGTTGCTGAAGACATCAAAAAATGTTAGTAAAAACGCCTATCGAAAAATGCTAGATCTGTCAAGAAAAACGCTAAATTGGTAACGCTGATCTATGTTACATCTGTCAAAACTGTCTATCTCGCTCTAAAAGTTAACACAGCCAAGAGAGTTGCTGTTAAAACATAGCACTTTTTTGACAGTTCAGACGGTTAACTTATTGTAACAATTAACAACCTCAAGATATAATATGATAAACTACCCTCGATAGTAGTCTTATGTAAAGAATAGATGCGCAGCTTGGTGGTTTAAAAACGCTTACCTATGTACATTTCAATTTTTCGGCATATTCGCACGATAATTTTATTGTCCACACGGTCATATTCACGAGCTTATTAAGAACACTATTAAGTACCTACTAACGTAACTAACCTGTGACAATGAAGAAAAATTACGGGAACCATGCCACTGCAAACAATAATAAATTGTGTATTGGATCCATAAATAATGTCTCACAATAATAAGGTCGGAGTGTTATGGGCATTTTCGCCAAAGTTTGTACATTGCGTTTTTGGCATGTCCCATGACTTTGATTGATTTTTTCATAGTTATTATATTATAAAATGTTGGAAAGTTATGTACTTTTAACATGCAAATTTATTAATTTACTCTATTCAATCAGTTAAATACAACTATCTGACCTGTATATATTTTTAATTGATTATTTAGATCGAAAGGTAGTGCGTTTTTACCATGTCCCACCCATAAATTCAAATAAACAAAGTCTGATTTCGTCATTAATTTTGAGTGTGTAAAATTAAATTCGTAGTGTTTTCAACAGCTTACATTATATATTTTTGGAAAATATATAGTTTTTTCGTAAATTTGTACCAATATTGAAAAAAAATCACGTTTAAAGTGTGTCCCAGGATATTTGAAAAAGTGGAACTCCACATTCCGTTACCACGATTTTAGCATGAAGGCGAAAAATTTTCACTATAAATATGCTTTTTTTTAATGTAGCAACATTTTTGTATAACACTGATCGCCATGTACACTTTAAATTGTTGGTGTGTGTCGGTATCGCTATCGGAACAGGTTGCTTTCTGGGTTGGTCATTTAAGAAGTTCCACTACTGTTACCACGATTTATAAGGTAAGAAAACACATATTTCTATTTCACATACTACACATATGGAGCTTATCTTTCATACTACAGATATAATAAAACATATCGCAGGTTTAACAATAAAACTAAGCTAAATTTTGGCTTCAAACACTTCTGAAACAGAATCCGTTACTTCCACTCCGAAACTATATTGGTGGTAACGTATATGTGGAATGTAAAAGTAACGAAATGGCATGCATAAAGTTGGGTTTACAGTGTGTGTTTAGTTCTTCATAGATTATAAAAAAAATTATTTTGTCTGTTCGTATGAAAAACAAAAATATTTTCATTAAAAAATATAAAAAATAACCTGACTATAATATAATAATATAATAAAGATTAAAAAAGTATGTGATATGTCTGAATACGCAAAAATAGCGCACATAAAAGTATGGAGATAAAAAAAAACAACAGAAGGAAAAGAAAAAACACCAGACTGAAATAATTGCGAGACAGGCACTGGCTCTGTCATACTCTTTCTGTTATACGCCACCAAAATTTTAAAACTTCTCCATACATTTTAGGCATAGAAATTTATAAAAATGTATGAAAAAGTATTTTTTTGTCACGTTTAACAGAAATGTGTACTCGATTAGATTTAATACCTAGAACTGTAGGTATTCACGAAATGTCAGAAAAGTACGTCTTGATTACAATCAACCTGTATAGCTACATTTTATGTTGATGAATACAATTAAATTTCAAGACAACATAAAGTCGAACTTGGTTATTACGAGGAAGATGGGACCGACTGAATTTGCTTGTTATAAGCGTTACTCGTTATATCAGAGAATAGGTATTTTTAAATGAGCATGTCACATTACACAAAAAGCCGAAAATAAAAAATTTGGAAACCATCGTAAAAATCCCCGAAACGAGCATGGCATTCATAAACTACAAAAGAAGTTGTTTATTGTAATTAACGCTGGTAGGTACCTACGGACTTCACAAACCTTGGATTTTTCAACCATATGCGTGGATACTTTTTTATTATTGTCGGTGAAACACCAATAAGGTAGGTACTTAGACACTTTACTAGTGTCATAAACGTAATCCGACCCCGGCGGCATCCTGTCCAATCGGATTTTATTGCTTAGGGTCGAAATGTTTTAAAACGGTCGACACATTAACAGTATTTTAGCTCGGTATATCCGATAAGTTGCTCGTTATAACAGTGAAAGAATTAAATGTATGGCGAAAATCATAAACCAATTGTCAACAAATGTTTCGTTATTACATCCGAGATCTCGCTATGTCAGAGATCGTAATAACCGAGTTTGACTATAATTATTTTCGTAAAAGTTATATACTCCGTGCCGCGCTAGGAACTCGCGTCTGAATCCCTTGCTGATTTTTTTTTTCATATATTGTTAATTTGCTTAAAAATATTTTTTATCTGAGTTACAAATAATATAAATGCCAAATAAAGTTATGGTAATGTATAGTGTGTCAAAATTATTACCTACCTTATTTTACAAGTATTGTGAAATTTATTATAAAATATGTCTATTTTAGTGATTAAGTTTGATTTGTTTTGTTATTTTGACGCACGTTGAATATTTATCTGTCTATCAAAAAATTCAAATAAATTTCATAAAACAAAAATTTGTTTTTATGGTAACATGTAACTTAAGCTTTACAAATTACACTCCGTTACCATTTCGTTCCATTCCGAAAATGTCCCCAAAAAAGTTGAACGTTAACTATTTTTCATTTGATTATTAAATAACGAAACTTATTTATTTTTCCAATAAAATTTAGTAAAAGTGATTATTGTCTTTAAAAAAATAGCAGAACGAACATTGATTGGTTTTTTCAAATACTAAAGGAAAAATGCTCTGCCATTATAGACATAGGGTAACGGAGGGGAACGAAATGTGCCCAAGAATTAAAATTCAATAATATTTTTTGACTATTTGTAGTTTTATTTTGAAGTGTATGGTTTTTTTAATCTAATAGAGCTCTTTTAAGTGATAAAAAGTGTTTCATTCATGTTTTAAAAGCTAAGTTTCGTAGTCACGGAACGGAAACTTATTATGCCCAATTTCATAATAAAAATGATATAAATATTGTATTAATCAATATTTTGCTGAAAAATTGCTATCACCAATTCAGCAATAGAACAAGGAATCTGCTAGCTATATAAAAATGGTTAATTTGAGTGAAAAAATAATATTACCCAAATTTCAAACATGTACAAACTTTGGCGAAAATGCCCTTATACGTTTTCGGATTTAATTAAGTCTGGTGGTGCTTTAGTTGACGTTGAAAAAAAAACGCATGTCCCTATCGGCGTTTAACTGTGCGTAACGGACTGGCGGACGGAGTGGCCATTACCAGAAAATGCGCTGGCCACCAAACCACACAATAAACAGTCAAACAGAAGAAGTAGCAGCAGGTACTTAGTAGCGGAGGTTAGCCACAGTATGTTGTGAATTCCATAACGCCAGTGACAATGAAATTATAATTTTAGTCATACAGGTCTATATTATTATTTATTATGTAGTAGTTAGGTACATACAAACTACAATTTTGTCACATTTTATCATTCGCTTATAATGTATAATTATGACTTATCTATGTTATAATATAAATCTACACGCAATCTATAAGTATATTCATTCATGATCGGTGCCACAGAACATATTAATAAATATAATTCCGATAGGCTATTCCCCAATACACTACATTTTGACGCAGGGTTTTGAATGTGTGAGTGTCCTAAGAAAATAAACCACACATTATAGACGTCAAATAGTGTGTGTTGCAACTTTCAAATACACCAATATTGAATGTGCGTCAGTGCATAAAACGGGAGCAGTACCTACCTATTGTCAGAACTAAAGACAAGCGTATTCATTACACGTGTTTAAGTTAATTTAAGTAAGTTTAAAGTTTGGTAGTTCTCTTTTTAATTGGCTCTACAATCTGATTGACCGTCTTACGAAGAGGTTTCTATGAGAAATGGATATTAGCTACTTACTCAACTTTTACGGACGTGCATATGGGTTCAAACACGCATTGAAAATCATGAGATTTTCCAGACCTACGACTTCATAAGCGTATCTACACGTACATCACGGGTTTTAATGATTAATATGAAACTATTTTTATTCCAATTTATTTACACATACAATTAAAATAACACATACTAATATATTGTAGGTATAAACAATATCGGATCAATTAGGTAGGTATTACAAACATACAAATAGTTCCACTGAACATTTACAATTTTGGAGTTGGTCACATTGTCTTGTATATACCTACTTATATTTTGAGATGAATGTATCACACTCAGACCATTGATATGAAGTGGCCATGGGTATTTGTTAATTTTGGTTGGTAAAAATTGTTGCATTAATTCAAGTACAAATTTTGAACGGAAAATCAATTGGAGATCATCTCTCGTGCCAACTAGTCATTTATCCTATTTTCATCAAATGCTAGTTGTTAATTTTCTTTTATATGACAACGATAATAATAGATAATATTATTATGAAGTCCAGGTAACTCTAAATAACATACGAGAATATACGATATCATTATTGCCAGAGTAAATGGAGATGAGCTGGACACAGGTCGTAAACAGGACGGCTGCTGGACGAATGATTATTATATAACGAATGATAGCCCCCCCCCCCTCCCGAAGGTACGCTGGACTAATGAAATATCAGCGTTCGGCGGCATTATTTAGCAGCGAATAACAAGGGACCGAGAACAGTGGATATAGCTTGAGGCGCTCTTTATCCTGCAGTGGTTTGAAACAGGCGGTTGGTGATGATGTAGGTAGATTGTAGATGTTTTGAAAAATATTATGTCGGGTCAAAATGTTATTGTTTGTTCCATTCGATTTTTCAGTTCAATCAACAGAAAATCGCTCAGCGATGGTCAACAGACCACGATCGTGATCATTGATTTTGTAATGCTCTTTTACAAGAGCAGACTTGACCACTTACGACGATCGTCGTGAGCAAAATGTTTGCCTTATAATAATTATAACACCCGATGATTCAGGTACCTATTCGATTGTTTCAACGCTTGTTTTTATTGGTTCGTAATATACGAGGGTGGGTCAATAAGTCCTTAGAAAAGCCGACAGGTGGCGCGACTAGTACTGTAAGCGGTTTGTTTTCATGCAGCGGCACTACCGATTCAGTATGCTGCGAAGTTTCAATCAGATTGGTCGGGTTGTTGTGTTTCTCGTACATTTAAAAAAAAATTGCTTGTTTACAAAAAATGGAGAAAATTGAGTTTAGAGCTGTTATTAAACATTTTAATATAAAAGGGTTAACAGCAAAGGAAATAAAAAATGAGTTGGATTTAGTTCACGGCACATCTGCTCCTTCACTTGCAACTATTTATAACTGGTTAAATGAATTTAAACGTGGTCGTACATCAACAAAGGATGAACCACGCTCAGGACGTCCTGTAGAGGTGACTACACCAGAAATGATCAATAAAATCCACGATATGGTGTTAAGTGACCGAAGATTAAAGTTGAGTGAGATAATTGAGGTTACAGGGATCTCAAAAGGTAGCGTCATTTTTATTTTACATGACAAATTGGGCATGAAAAAAATTTCTGCAAGATGGGTGCCGCGTTTGCTCACAGTCGACAATAAACGCAATAGGGTGGTGGCCTCTAAAGCCCTGTTGTCGCTCATGCAACGCAATCCGGATGAATTTTTTCGTCGCTTTGTGACTGTAGATGAAACATGGATACACCACTATACTCCCGAGACGAAAGAACAGTCAAAGCAGTGGATTGCGAAAGGCGAACCATGTCCAAAGAAGGCGAAAACCGTAAAATCAGCTGGTAAGGTTATGGCTACTGTATTTTGGGATGCACGTGGAATTATTTTCGTTGACTATTTGGAAAAAGGAAAAACAATAACAGGGGATTATTATGCATCTTTATTGGACCAGCTAAAAAACAAAATTGAAGAAAAACGGCCTCATTTAAACAGGAAAAAAATCCTCTTTCATCAGGACAATGCCCGTGTTCACACATGTTTACGATCAATGGCTAAAATTGAAGAATTGAAGTTCGAATTGGTCGACCACCCACCGTATTCGCCAGATTTAGCCCCCAGTGACTTTTTCCTTTTCCCAAACTTAAAAAAATGGCTAAGTGGACAACGTTTTTTTTCAAATGAAGAAGTCATCGATCGGACAAATGCTTATTTTGAGGACCTTCCGAAAACTTATTTTTCTGACGGTTTAAAAAAAATGAGAAACGTCTAACCAAGTGTATTGAGCTCCAAGGAGATTATGTTGAGAGAAAAAAAAAAAAAAAAAAAACTGTTTTAATGCTTTTTTCTAAGGAATTATTGACCCACCCTCGTACCTACCTAACATTACAAATTATAAGTAAATAACAAACAATATGACATTGGTTAACTTGGTGGCTAAACAGTCTTCCGTTCATTGATTTGCTAAATAGGATAGGCTTAAGTTATATCCTCATAGATTTCATGCTTACACAATTTCTGATACGTCGTAAAGCATTCAGTGCTGGTTCATTGGTCGGCGTATTGGTATTTAACGGTACCTATACACCTAATGAGGTATCGAATGATTAGTATGGGGCGGTTTCAGAAGTCGGCCCAAATTGAAGGTGGGCAATGTATAATAATGTTCGTTTGTACAGGCGTCTCCACGAGCACAGCGAAAAAAACCAAACCTCGTTGTTTCCATTCTTCTTTTCAATTTCACCACACATTATTGGAGATTGTTACCGGTTGGGCAACCTCCCGTCTTCAAGCGAATCTATAAATGCTTCATAGACTATAGATCAGTGGCGCACCCAGGAATTATTATTGGGGGGGGCCCAAGAAGGAGAATGTAAATTAGTCCCATAGGCTCTTTTTCTTCTTCATATAAATATTTTTACATATTTTCACAATACATGGCGATATACATAGGGACATTTTCAACTAGTTGAAAATGTCCCTCTGAGGCGGACGAAACCGGTCCTAATCTATTTAATAAAAGTGGAATAAGTACTAAAAAAAATTACGTTTTATTAAATTAAAACAACAATACAATATTTATTCCGAATTCCACCGAAAAAAATGTTCTTTTGATTTACACCACCACCGTAGTGGGTGTAGTCGTTCTTTTCGCAGAATGTTGCAGATTTTTGGTATTTTAATATTTAGGTTTAGTTAATAAAACGCAATTTTTTATAGTACTTATTCCACTTTTAATTAATATACTAGGACCGGTTTCGTCCGCCTCAGTGGGACATTTTCAACTGAATACATTTTTTTTTTATTTTAAAACAATATTTATCAAACAAAATTCAAAGCGATAGAAATAATATAACAATAGGTACATAATAATTATCCGTCCAATAATACTCGTACCTTCCCAATAACAGACTAATTTAAAACTAATGAGGTTGGACATTAATATTTCATACTACGTCAGAGGCATTAAACAAATTATTTTAAATATTAACAAACCACAAAATATGAAACAATCTACACTTACAATAAAATTAATATCAACAAATAATTCTAATTAGTCAAAATTAGCAATAAATTTTTTTTTTATATAAAAAATTAAATAAAATTATCAATTGAAGTGAGATGAAATAAAAAACAAATACAACCAAAATATGAGTCAGAATTCAATAAAAATAATAAATAATGTACAATATATAAAGTTATGTTATGACAATCCCAAATATTAAATATGGTACAATAATGGAGAAGACACAAAATATAATTGATCATTTAACAAATTAGAATTTGGCAAAAATTTATACCTATTAATTTCTAGGATTTCCTGTTTATCCAATTTTATAGATTTCTCATTCAAATGCAGGATTTTAAAATTTTTACTGATATTAAAAGAGTGATTATTTAAACTTAAATGATTTCCAAAAGCTGAAGATTCATTACCATTTTTGGCACAGGCTAAATGTTCTTTGATCCTAGTATTAAAGGATCGTCCCGTTTGTCCAACATATTTGGCATCACAAGAGTCACAACTTAATAGATAAATTCCACTTTGGTTAAGTTTATCTAATCTATCTTTAGTATTCACCAGTATATCCAACATATTAATTGAAAATGGACAAAAAAAGTATTATTGCCTTTAAATTATACACAACCTACTCAATACAACACAGCCTTATATCTCGTTTATCGGTCTTTTGTCTATTGCACTCGGTGTACCTACACCATGGCCCCCACATCCTGAAACGGGCCCTCAGGCTAGGGCAGTGGTCGGCAAACTGCGGCTCTTTGGCCCTTTGAGTGCGACTCTGCCACAGATGCTCTCTGTCATATTTGACATGACTACAAAGAAGAAGCAAAGAAAATGGAAGAGGATAACCGTAAATGTAATGTTGAGTAGACCGAGACTTCGCGTTTATTCAAAACTTAAATGGCTTCCCGACCTGTATTTATGTGTCGGGAAAAATTGACGCATTCAAATTTAGAGAGATACTACAACTAAAAACTAGTAATTTTGCGCTAAATATTCTGTCGATGATGCAAAGAAGAAAGCAGCTGAGGAGAAGAGTCAAGAAAAATAAAGTTCTGTATTTAATTAGGTACTGAATAAAATCTTTCAACAATGTTAATATTGCAAGTTTTGTGGTTAGTAAAAAGATTTCCAAGAGAGGAAATCAAGAGTAAATTGAGAAATCGATTTATTGATGAGAACCTGGAATCGTGCTTAAAATTAAATCAACAACATACGAACCTGACTTACCCAAACTTTACAAGGAGATGCAAGGCCATTATTCACATTGAAATTGTCAGTCATTGTCATGATTCAATTGTATGGATACCTTACTTACAATTTAATTTTTATTAATAAATAAGATCATTATTACGTATGATATTCAGTTTTATTCAGTGTACCTACCTATAATTTAATTAGGACTTTAACTAAACTACCTACGTATATAATTTAAGTTTAAGAAATTTGGCTCTCAAAAGAAATCTCAATCGTTGTACTGTTGATATTTGGCTCTATTGACTAATGAGTTTGCCGACCACTGGGCTAGGGTATTTGACGGGCCCCCTATCCACCGCTTAGATTAAAGGCAGTGGGAAACACTACATTAACGTTTTTCGAATTGTGTTTTAGTTCAAATTGAGGGTACTTATACAGTGAATTATTGGCGATTTTCAGTACGTCATATACTTTAATAATGGAGCTGTCGACACATAATAATCAGAAAATATATTGGACATTTATATAAATTAAAATGTTGATAGTCATGAAGTATAATAGCGCCGCAGGCGACTTTTTTTACTATTAAAGCTAATTTATGATATGTGCTTATCTCACTTATCTGGTCAACCCGACACGCCGGGCCCCCCACAGCCCGGGCCCCCAGGCTAGACCTGTCAACCCTCCCCAGCCATGACCTATACCACTCCGGAATTCGGGTGGACACCGAGAATTTCATTAGGGAACGGGTTTCTAAAAAAACCTGACATTAGTGTTTCGAAATTTTTGTATTAGAAATTAAAATCTAAGAAATATTACTAAAAAGGGTACTGGAGAATTACAAATCATTTTTTGCCGTGTTGTTTGTCTAAGCCCAAGGTATAGTTTATTGGCTTTCGATTTCAATATGTAAAATCATTCTGATGATTTTCATATTTTGGGGGGGGCCAAGGCCCCCTGGCCCCCCCCTGGGTGCGCTACTGCTATAGATACAGCATGCTTCTATTTCGTTCTTTACTCGACGAAAAGATTCAAAGTGATATTATCTCGACGAGGCCAGACGGTCAGTGGCTGTCGTTGAGTTTGCGACTCTACTCGTGTAATTGGCTATACCAGGGTTGTTGAACCTTTTTACGTATGCGTACCAAAATTTTCCATAAGTATATATTTTTTTGAACAGTTTTTCATTGGGAAAAATAGTTATAAGAATTCTATTTAAAAAGTTCAAAAACTATAATAGAGTTCATAAGTATTTCTGTATTACTCAGTTTGGTTCTGTACGCACAAATTGAGAATTGCTCCGATAAGATCAGACCGTCAGCTGAATGCAGAACTATTCTAACTCACATTGACATATTATTTTAGAAGGGAGTTCTTTGAAACAACCTACTTCAATTATTTATTACTTGTATATATAATTGTATAGATCATATTTTAGTAGGACCATTGACGAAAATAATGATGCATAATGTGTATATATAAATAAGAAATAACTTAAATATGATGTTTCCAAAAACACAAATATTTCAATTGTGAGTTAGAATAGTCTGCATTCAGCTGACATTGACAGCTGACAGCTTCAATTGACATTCTCTCGCTACAGTGGTCTCAAGCATTGTAAAATGATTGTAAATCGATCAAAATCAGAGGTTGGCGGCGTGGCATCCGACGCCGCCTGGTGAGGTCAATGCGATAATATTATCTGTGACACATAAAACCAAAGGATCGACCCGTTCAATTTAAATTAAACGAAATGCTTATGCTTCTTTGAAGTCTATCCGCCTGCTATTTTTTATACAATGCGATCTGTTATTTATGCACGAATTTCGTTGTTTCCGTTTGCGCATCGATTCGTAAATATTATTGGTAAAAATATTATTAAAAACCGAAGAAAATACCCATGGCTATGTTGTCATTATTTTTTAATATTATATAATAATTATGTATTTATTAATTGTAAAACTGTATTTTGTAAAAAACAATATTTTAAAAATTATTGTATGTACTTATCTAATTTGTTATCTCTTCAACATGAAACATTCGTGTGCCATGAACAATCATCTCGCGTGCCATAGGTTCGCCATCCCTGGGCTATACCTACGTCTGTGACGAAAACCGATGCACTTAGCTGACAACACGTAGTATTTCCGCTGTAATTCCGCCAACCAATTTGCAAAGTGGTGCGCGATATGGATTTTTCTTTCGTTCGACTCACATCGACAGATTATGCTAATGTGCTAATGGATGTTTATTCATTTGCAAATAATAATATATTAATGTCAGTCACACCCCTAATGAAATGACGTAGTAAGTGAATAGGCAGCTTATCACTTACTTGTGGCTAATAGAAAATCGATGCCGCTTAAAAATAATGTTGTAGAATTTAAAAGGTTTTCAAATCTATTTAGGTGTTATGGATATTGTGGTGTTTTTTGTATTATTTTAGTGAAATATTAGTAGATCTAACAAATTTCAAATTTGTTGTACGAAATGCTTAACTGTTCTATTAGTAAGTACATAATATTATTATTCATTTCCTCTCCCTTCTTCTTTTTGTACTTTATCCATTATTGGACGTCATCGAGCTTTTCCCCGTTTGTCGCTACTCTGAGTAGTGGTGGAGTGTTATACCCCGTTTACACGTGCATAGATCTACTGTGCACAGTAATGAAATGTATGGGGAAACATGTATTATTCTGCAGTTGGCAAGATTGCGTGCTGAAATCAAACAAGTTTGGAAGATTCCAAATTCAAAGCGACAGTAAGATTATTTTCGATCTGCGCCTGCGCAGTAGAGCGATAGGGAGATACCTGATATCTGACGATCTGTCAGGTAGTAGTATAAAATGACAACCTCGCGTCTCGCTTACTCTTGAAGAATAAGATTGGAGACAGTCGGCACTTTTACGTGTAAACAGTTATTGTCATGACAGTTTAAAATAAGCATAATTGCCGACAGTAATTCCATACATGTGTACAGGCGCTATTACGCTCATTAATTCCAGTGTCTGCCAGTTTTGAGCAAGGACATTCTCCTTCTGTCATTCTTCTTACAGGATAATCCTACATTCGAATGCTAAGATGCAGCAGTTGATATCTCTCAGAATGCCGAATGATGGGGCCAACGTAATCTAGTATGTCAACTTTCTAAGTTTGACTTATCTCTTCTTATATTTTTGGTCTTTTTGATCATCGACATCCTCGTCATTCGTAACGTTGTCTTTTCAGCTTATACGAAGCATGCGTTTGTACATCCACATTTCAATAGCTTCAAGTTCAGCGTTCTTGTGTGTCCACTGTCTGTCAATAAATATATTCTGATAGGCTATACCCCAATATATTACATTTTGACGCAGGGTTTTGAATGTGTGAGTGTCCTACGAAAATAACCCACACATTATAGACGTGCAATAGTGTGTGTTGCAACCTTCAAATACACCAATATTGAATGAGCGTCAGTGCATAAACCGAGAGCAGTTGTCAAAACGAATGTATATCGAATTAAATAAACACCATATTATAACTTTTACATATTATATGTCATTCGAAATAATTAAAATATAATTGTGTATGTTTGGGGAGCTAATACCAGTAATTTATAATTTATTTGTATCAAATCTTATTTAGGCGTGGTCCCAATATTGAAGTTCGATTTGATATAAATAAAAAAGATTTCAAGTTGTACACATTTTTTTTTTTATAAAAATCGATGTTTTTGAAAATAAATATAAAGATTATGAATTAGTCAAAAATCTCTTCATGACATTATATACAACTTAATAAACTAAATTTTAATATTAAATATACGTTTTTTTAATTGGTAAGTTTATCTTTAACTTAAAATAAAAAAAACATTTTTCTTTTTAATAATATTTTCAGATACATAACATAATTTATGTATTAATAATTAACAGTTTAAATATTAAATTATCAAAAAACTCTGCCTCTGGTAGGTAGAGGATTCGCCTGAAATACCTAGTCATAATAAAATTTATTAAAATATAAATGATTGGCTAAAATTCGTCTCTGAAGTGTGATCGTGTTAATTAGAAATTTAGACCAGGCATTTGAATGTGTAAAAGATTTGAAAAAAAATTAATAAAAAACATGCCTTTTCAATATCGTATCTATATTTCCACTAAAAAATCCAATAGCAGTAAAATATTGTAGTATACGGCACGTAGCTATTTGTTGGCACGCGAATAAAAAGGAAATTGTACATTTTATGACGCGAGTCACTAAAAAACCCCATGCCGCTTTAGTGCTTTCTTTTGCGTTTTCCCTGAAATGTCGTGTTTATCGTATCGCCGAGAAAACTTTTTTGGGAAAATTAATTATTATCAATATCATAGAACTGGATAGTGTCTTAAAAGAAAGAAAATTAACCAACCATTAACTGAAACGAGCAGTAAACTAAACCTACTTACCCATCTTAATAGCCAGCCCATCGTGCGTCTCGGATTTGTCGAACAGGATTAATGTTTTTTCTTTATTGGGTTGGTTATATCTATATGTCGTTTGTATCTATAGTCTATGGTTGGTTTCTATTTTTTTATAATGTAAGATTGTAAGATATCTATGTGCAAAGGGAAAATGGAAATCTGTATAAGCCAGGGAACACAAAATTAATGGGAACTAGCTTACCTTACTGGATGTGGTATTGTATGGGCGGGCTAAATAAATATCTCGAGTGTGGAAGGGATAAACTTAAACACGTATTAATTATTTTAAATACATAGTTAATCATATCTACACCTCCTACGTAGAGTATTGTAACTTCAAAATCGCAACTTTACAGGAGAACGGTTTAAAGATATAAAAGCTTGGTGTAAGTCGACCTTTTGAATGTTTTGCACCAAATTTGGGATGTCAATTGTAAAATATAAATAGATTTGTTTTGCATTAAAGGATATCTAATATTTTCTGTGGTTAATCAGAAAATGCAGTTACAACATTATAGTGCGGAAAAGAATTTGTTCAAAATATTGTATAAAGCACATACAATAGTTTACGGCGGAACCTCTTACATGCATTTAGTTGTATGTGATACTTATTATAATTTACGTCGTCATGGTTTTGGTGAAATATATTGTATATGTTAGATACAATCCTTCACCTAGGAATTTTTGCGTATTTAAAATCATAATTCGGTAATAACAATAATTAAAAGTTATGGTATGGGTCGTCAGATAGGTAGGTTGGAAAAAATACTCTATATAAAATTGCTTTTATTGTCATTTAATAAAACATTAAATAAATTTAAGACTTTCATGACATGATAAAAGTTAAACATACAGAAAACAATAGAGAAGAAATAATTTCAATCAAAAATCCAATTCAAGGAAGTATGTAAATATTGAAATAAAAATAAAAGCAAAAAAGAAAAATTACAATCACTTCAAACTAACGTTTTCGGTTAAATAATATATCAAATATCAAAGGAAAATCAGACAAGAGAATAACAATGGGTGATTAAGTGAAAGGGTGCACTTCAGGTTAAAATATAAGTGAAACTGAAAAAGAAATCATTCTGCAACTATATTTTTAGTTTGGAATTAATTTTCAATTATATGATGCGAAAAAAGAAACATGCACAATTTAAAACATACAACCGAAAAGAGATTTTTTACCCTGACATATTAATTATTAAGCTGATTTTATTTTCATCCTACAAAAACACAATTTGCTATAGGTGTTCGTATTTACAAATAATAAAATCAATCTCCCTCAGAAACTGCTGGTGGAATTTCAGTGGTAGGTATTAACAGGTATAAAATTACCGAAAAACTCAAGATAACGCTCAGGAATGATTCCATTGTTGCACATGCAGTAAATCATCTGTCTTAGCTTTTGGAATTGGCAATATTTGTGAATAAAGAACCTTTACCGAAAATGAAGTTTCTCGTTGCGTGTGCTATGTGTTACTTTTCACGACCATGGTCGAGTAGACAGTGCTGGACAAGTCGCAATTGTAATTAATCTTAAACGGACCATTGTGATTTATATTAATTTGTATTAGTCCACATATGATAATTTAATAGAGCTCTGAAATCAAACATGTCTACGTGATTGATCTCTACTACATTATCAGGTTTTCTCCTTCTTGTTTTGTCCATCCAACTAAACAGTACCATTCTGGAAGTGCAAAAATTTGTTTGTTTTTCGAACATTTTTCAATCAGGGTTTGAACACAGTCCTCTTCATTTTGCGTATGTCCCCTTTCCAAAAATGTGTGCTTTACATTAACATTGTATTTATGGACCAAATACAGTCATGTTAAAGTCATAAAAAATGCGATTTCTGTTCTGGCCTATATTGTTAGAGCAAAACCTGAATTCTTTTGCTTATAAACCACAATAAGTAAGCAACTTGAGTCCTCATTTGCACCTCGTTTGCCTTCAGCTTCCTGCTATATGTATCATGTAGCTACCTTTTGTGTAAATTGAAAAACTGTGAAATTGCAAACTGATAATTTACGTTTATAATAAAATATACTTACTCAAATTTCCGTGAAGGGCATTCAAAATTTTTTGGAAGTCAAAATTCGCAAATACAATTTTGCCGTGTAATGATTGAACATCATGTTTATCAAATAATCTTAACTAATGAGCAAGGTTCTTGCCTTGACTGGAAGTTGCTCCGTGGATGCTACTTGTACTTGTAAGTTTTTGAAAATGTGACATTGGTCACACTGGTCCTTTTTAGGGACATAGTGACACAACACAATTTAAAATTTTCATTGATTATACATAATAATTGATACTGCCTTTCTGTTTGAGCTTTATGTGTGTATATTATGGGTTTATACCATTCATTATATAGTTTAAATAAATGGGTAAAATCCAGGTCGCCATCTATGTAAAGTTTGCTTGATCGCTGTCGAACATAATTTGATTCGACCGGTTGGATGGACTTAACATGGTCGGAAATACTGGTATTCATATTATCAGTTAATACATAATTGTAATTGTTGTGTCGATTTCATTGATCAGGTGTTAAAACGCCAGTTTCATTATCCACCGTGTCCAAAGCTGTGAATACGAATTGGTCACAAATAGAGAATGTAGCTAGACACTTTTTTTGCAGACCTTAACCAGCTCCATGTTATTTTCATTTTGATATTTCGTCAGATGATATCGCTAATTTAGCAACATATTACCACTTTTATTTCGATCACCCGAAACCTTAACCATTATAATTGAGGTTTTTAAAAAAAAAATGATTATAAAGCATTATAAATCTCATAGCTTATGATAACAGTACCTCTTGAGATGATTTTTTACAAAAATAGCTCTATATTTTATAATATATCCAATTACTTTTACTGTTAATCTTTTCGAGAGAATGTAGTCTGTTTGTATCAGCAACGCTGGCACTAGTCTCATCATCGTCACAAATAATGTCTAAAAGCTCCATTATCATATTTTAATCAGCACCTGGAGGCACTGATGACTCTATAAAAAGCAAAACAACAAAATAAACATGTATCTATAAAAGTTATCACGCGTATAATGTTGCAACTAAAATGGTATGTCGCCGTATAATATGATAAGTACTACATACAATTTATTTTACTAAAATAAGCACGACGTAAATTACCATAAGTGATAGATACAATATTTTTTTTCAGTTTTTTCCGACGTAAAATATGGTAAATATTACATACAATAATAGTTACATGCAAAGAAACGACGTAGACAATGGTAAGTATAACTTACGATACTTTTTGTTGTCGTACGAGAAAAAGATTAAAAATATTAACTTACCTTGAATCCTAAAGTCACAGTTTCCCTGGGTAGAATTTATTTCGTCCATTGTTGTTATACTATTATTATCCGTTTCTATAATATTATACGCTGTATTATTAATTGTCCCATCTGGCCTAATTACACATTTTTGTGCACGCATAGATTTTCTATCAATTGTTGTATTCTTGTCACTAAAGTCCAGTAGGGGCGGGTATATTGCGCAATCATAATTGACATTGTCTAGATCTCTTCATTATGGTATTTAATATTTACCAAACCATACAAAAATACAATATAACCGAAAGTTCACAGTGGTAGCGGTGTGTCACCTCCCGTCCGAAGTAAAGTATCGTAATTAGCAGTAACAATACACCCGCGCGGCAAGATCTCCACGCGTTTCCCGCGTATAGTATTGCTAAATACGTTACCATACTTCACGTCGGAATAATTTCAAGAAATTTGAGATACAATAATATGCAATGCTTGAAAATCGCACTTATAATACGAATTTTGAAATTCTGTAAATGGCATCATATGTAATACATACTATGGATACGAAAAATGAAAAAAAGTGAAAAACGTCATTTTGTTAGTTACAATATTATACGTAGGAGGTGTCGATATGTAGGTATTCTAGTTTGTCGCGTTTGTAACGTGCTTTCAATCTTTGGGAACAGTCGACGCGGTTTTCTTTACTTAAATTTTATGGCGGTCAGGCCATAAACTATCCTGCTTCAGAACATTCGTCCAAGGCAATGGATTTTACTTTATATTTATTAATCTGTTCTGTGATCAAAGCTCATTATTCCCAGGAGAGATTTTCGGGTAACTTTAACATCAATATTTTTGTGTGAAATTCACCAATTCACTGGCTTCGATTCGACTCATCCTTTTTATAAATTTAGTCGTCTTGTACGCATTTATGTTATGATAAATTTAGCATATCGACTGCCTAATCTATTTATGTTATGATAAATTTAGCATATCGACTGCCTAATCTGCAAACCGGCTAACTCCATTTGGGAAAATTATTCAGGGAGGGAAGAAAACTTAATAATAATTTAACTATCGAGCAGAATTAAACGATTCCAAAAATACATTGTCTTAGATTTTTTTATAAATAATCTGCACTATGAATTAATTAACACACTATTTTAGCTTCCATTTTATAATATAAAGAAAATTAATATAAATTATGCGATTTTGTGTAAAGAACGATAACGCATTTATTTATAGGTTTAGAAGTTTAGTGTAGAAGTATAACTTTAGTGTGAGCATAGAAAACATGCTTTATATTATAACAAAATGCAATCAAAATCTAATTTTTGATCAAAATTGCAGTTAGCTGGTTTGCAGATTAAACAGTTGATATGCAACTAATTTTTTAAATGTTTTTATCTTTCAATTTCCTTTCGCCCACATTTATTATTATTATATAGCGGCACTCATATTATTATTATGTTAATTTCTATATTAGTACTATTCATAATATATTATTTCCTGCAGTATCTGGGCAGTTCTTAGTAAAAACTACGAGATTAGACTTTGATGATGAGCAGCAGACGCATATTATTCTCTTTACCGCAACATTGTGAAGCTGTGGTAAGATCCACAAGTCATGTTTAGATGTTCATATAATGTGAAATCTCGGTCGGTGACCTCTTTCGATTTGTACGTGGATGTGATCTCTTTTTTCAACAATCATGCATGTCAAAACCAATCATGTTGTATTTTATACAATTTGTGGAATGTGTTCCTCCGTAATATTGATTACCTACGTGATGGAATCATTCGTATTGAGACACGAAACATGCAGTGATATTTCTGTATGCGAAAGGAACATAGAGATATTAAGTCGTTTAAAAATTTAACCCATTTTCCATTCATAATAATATACTATTTGGGTATATTTTTTAAAAACTTTCTGCATTATTTCACTCATTGAGACAGTGTGTGGTTTGGTTCCTTTCTACGTACACAATTCAATCGATTTAGTTTTATTTATATTAAGGGTACATAATAATATCATGTATTTACTGTAAATATTATTTTGTTGTGCATTTCATTACAAGTAATGTTTATTTTCGTTACCTACAAAATTTTCTCGGCCAAGCGTAAAAATAATATGTGCCTATTTATCATTGGTACGAGTATGTATGTTTCCGCTGGTAATCTTTTGCTATGTTTTGTTGATACTTATATTCATAAAACCAACGCCATTGAATGTCTAAATAATTTGATACAATCTAAATATTAATGTTATTGTTCCAATTTAAATATTATCAAAAGTAGTAATTTGCCATATTATAGTTACGTACTGAATGTAATATTGTACTTCTTGGTTAAGGCCATACCTCGGTTGAGACACGGTCTAAGAAGATCGTCGCTAGGCGATGCGCGGATTGCGGGTCGCGGGTGCAAATGAGGCATGTCAAACCAAATATAAATTGTCTTATAAATCCAACATGCGTCCATTTAATGTTCTGTTTATTGTTTTATCAGTAACAATAATAATATATTCATTGACATGTTTTCTTTTTAAAGTAAATGGGTAACGTTTTAAGTCATCTTTACACGATTTAAGAATTATTACGGCCGTCGCCATCACGAAGCAAAATGACGTGTTTCCAGCTCTACATTCTCTCTCCGAATGGGAGCGAGTGCAAAATTTCGTCGCGCCTATGGTTGAAAATTATTTGCCGTTTCACTGATGTATCACCTTAACTCATAATAATATATCCATATTTTTTTTCTGAAAGGTAAATTTGTAAAACCTAATAATTAACACAAAGCTCCGATGGATATGCATATTATTTTGTATATGTATAGGTATATAGATTTAACTGGTTCTACAATCCTATGTGGAACTGGGCTGCCTCACGATGAGGTTTCCAGATTGTTGTTTTTACGAGAAATCGATGTCAGTCTCTTGCTCAATCTAGGTACACAAACGCTGTAAAACAATACGGGACACACATTATAAGGTTGACGCGTAACCACTCGGCCATCGTGGGTGTATATATTATTAATATACAACGTCGAAAGTATACGCATTTAAAAAAATTACATATATGTATGTATTAAAATTCCCCTGTTTTGTGAAAGATGACAAATAGGGCGGGGCTTGGTCAGTCAGCTTTGAAAAATATTTATCTAACCTTTTGTTTTACGTGATTTATTTAAGTAGGTACCTACTTACCGATGAGGTTTAATTTTTTCGCTACGCTCACGGAGACACCCTTATAAAATAAGATCGTACATTCCCCACCTCCAGTTTGGCCAACTGCGTCATAATAATATAACATTTTATAGACTGTAAAACGTTATATACGCCTACCATTGAATGGCCTCGAATGCTTTACGAAGTTCCAAAAATTATGTACGCATCAAATCTATGTGAATTCTAAAGACCTAACCTATATGGTAAATTGATAATACTTACCTACCTTTGTAAATTAAATCTGATTAGAGTGAAGTTTTCATAGTGTAGGTTTATTGACTTTTCAACCAATTAGTCAATTAAGAAAAGGTGTGGACGTGGGGTTGGGTTTTATACAAAATAAATATTTTCTTGCTGTGATACGAAATCATGATTATGTAGTATTTTCACTCGGCAAACTTTGTAAGCAGCTTTCATGTTAGCATGCGATTTTACACTGTAACTCGCGGAAGTCGAGCGATTTTTCTGTATTACAGTTTTATTTTGCTATCTTTCGGGTCAAGGATGTTGACTTTATTAATATCTATTGTCATTTTGTTGATTAAAAAGTAAATATGATTAAGATGATTTTTCAGTTTGCTTCGAAATGTTGATACTATATTATGGCATGCTTCAAAAGCAAAAGATGGTGAACCCTTGGTGGACCTTATAACACGCTGTTGATTTTTTTTGTATATATGCAGGCAAAGTTGGAAATGTTTAAAAATCAACATTTTTAATTGCGCAAGTTAAAGTTTTTTACGCAAAAATAATTGCATGCGGCGAAACCTTGTTGTATCTACACATTTTATAATTGCAATAAACAATACATTCATTCATTTCATGAAAAAATAAAATTGATTCAACCATACCTACTTATAGGTGCTTTTAAAATTTGATTTACCTGCCTGCTATAGTTGGATATTTTCTAGATTGGAAATCTATTGGAAAAATATGTCATCATGACATATTATAATTATTAACACAACGACAATGATACTTTTATAAAATGTATTCCTAATTAATAGAAGGCAACTAAATATTACTAAATACTAAATTTCAAAAAGATTTTTAAAATTAGCTGGTATTAATAATTAGCAAGATAACTTTGAAAAAGGTGTGGTCTATTTTGATACACTTATCGGAAAATGTTGCCCATCGCTGTTCTAGGTACCTGCATAACAAAATATTTTCATAAAATTCCACAATAAACGTATTTAGAAAATTAATACTATGAACCGTGGGCACTTCTAATCGATTTAAATTTTGTACTATGAAATTAAGGTAATATGGACTCAAATGGAATAGAACAAAACTTAAGACGATACATCAGTGAAACGGCAAATAATTTTCAACTATAGTCGCGACAAAATTTTAGACTCGCTGGCATTCCGAGAGCGAACGTAGAGGTGTGAATACGTCAATTTGTTAAGTGATGGCAACGGGGGTATTAATTCTTAAATCGTGTAAAGATGACTAAAAACGTTACCCATTTACTTGAAAAAGAAAACATGTCAATGAGTATATTATTAGTGTTACTAATAGAACATACGTTAAAGTGCCTACCACCACCCGTCATATATGCACAACCGTGGATATGCACAACCGTGGATATGCACGGCCGCTTTCTATGACGCTTTAAACGTGTCTGAAAGAAGTGATTTTAAGTGCTCATTCCGTCCCGAGACGGAGCCGCACGGGACTGATGCTGCAACCATGCACCGTAGTGCTTAAAGAAGAAAGTTAAGAAAGAAAATGTTTACTTATAGAACAGTAAATGGACGCATGTTGGATTTATATGACAAATTATATTTCGTTCAGCATGCGTCATTTGCACCCGCGACCCGCAATCCGCGCATCGCCTAGCCACGATCTTTTTAGACTATGCCTCAACTGAGGTATAGTATAGCCTTAAATAAACCAGAATTCATTATTATTTGGGTTAGGTTCGTCAAACTCAAGCATATCGGTGTCACTTTTACTTTAACTGCATATATTTTTTGCAGTCATCATTCAATTCTCTTTGATCGCACCACAACATCGTCCCCTGTTTTAAAATTATTTCACCCGTATTCTAACTCTGACAATGGGATGTGACGGAGCAGCACAAAGCACAAATCTTTTATATTCTGATTTATAAGTTGAATTAATTTATTATTCATTGGAATCAAATTATCACAGGATGTCTGGGCGAGATTAAAGTTCAGTTATCAGTTATCATGATATGGTCATTGTTATTTTATACATCATTAGTCATTACTTTGAGATTTGAGGGGTGTGGTCGAAAAACTTGATAATCCACAAAAGTGTGTTATGTTATGGAGATCATGGCACCGACATCTTGATTCGGCCCCCCAGGCCAGGATCTTTGGCGGGTCCACCTACCTATCGCGAAAGTTAAGGGCAGTGTGATGGTCTACACGCAGTGTTGCCATCTTTTTTTATGCTGATTATAGTACAAAGGCGTAAAAATTATAGTATTTCTGAAAAATATATAGTACAGGAACATTTTTCGTTTTGAATCCTTTAAAATTATAGTATTTTGGTATATTTGGCGTAAAATTATAGTATTTTACATTTTTCGCAGAATTAAAATTATCGTATTGTACTATAATTATAGTACGGTTGGCATCACTGGTCTACAGTAGTGTTTCCCAAATATATCAATTATCAAATCATATCGAATTGCAACACACAGCCACATATTTAAAATATGCCGCAGGCGACTATTTTTTAGTACTATAAGAGTAAATTTGTGATGTGTGTTAATCTCACTTAGCTGGTCGACACGCCACGCCACGCCAGGCCCCTTCTATGCTCGGGTCCCCAAGCTAAAGCCCTGTCAGCCCCCCTTGCGGAGGCCATGATGGAGATATCATCAAAGTTTGAAAAAATTGTAAAATTTTGCTACAATCAAAGGTGTATGGGGTTTTTATATACATAACACACTTTCTATTAAATGTTTGTACATTTTTATTACAAATTACAGAAAATTAGAGAAATGTGGCTTGACCAGTTTTCAATACGTTTATGAAAATGTTTGGATTGAGATAGTATTGCAATATTATTATTTTACACTTTACGCAGGGTGGTTTTGCATAATTTATTTATGCTCAGTGATCAATAGTATCATCTAAAATTCATTGAGTGGTGTAATTTTTTTGAAAGTTTTCGGCTTTTAAAAATTCGCATCAAAAATCAAGCATACCTAAAAGTGAAAACTGGATAATCAACATAAAAGTTCAAGGGACTACTTGCTTCATCAGTGTATTTATCCAATAGGACAGGGATGGCGAACCTATGGCACGCGTGCCACTAGTCGCACGCGAGATGGTTTTGCATGGCACGCGAATGTTTCATTTTGAAGGAAAAAGAAATTACTATTTTAATATTTAAAAAGTTTTACAAATAAATATATGAGTACATACATAATATCGTCACCGTTTTAGCAAAACCATCTATGTGTCACTTTTATCAAAAATGACTTTTAAATACCAAGTCATTCCTTATTTTTTTCTCTATAGGCCAGTAAAATGATCTATGTGTTGGGTAAACTCGCTCCGAAGTTATTTCAAAAAATAAAAAACAGCTATGTGTAAGGTTCAAAAACCACGGTTCACAAAAACAACTATGTGTATATTATAGTAACATATAGATGGTATTTTGATATCGAGAGTGTTATGTTTTTTTACAGTTTGGCTACACATAGTTTGTTTCTATGTTATATGCTATGCATTATGGTCTTGCACGACGGTTTGAAAGATGCTTTCTCAAAAAGAGAGACAGGAAATATTCAATAATTTCTGGAAGATGCCTACATGGTCAATAGGGTATAGGCGAGAATTAATTTAAAAGTTGGATAAACAATTACAAACGTCTCGATGACAGTGGCCAATTGAAAGCAACAATGACAGGTAATAAGAATCTGACTGAAGATAAATAATTGGTAGTGCAACCAAAAATCAAAACGGAGAGATTTGTGGAAAAATGTTACATTATGGTTGGATCTAATTCCAAAGTTCCCAGCCATTATTGCAGAGAAAATACCTCCAGGGTGTATTTGGAATCGTGTTTCCGATCCAAAATACAAATGCATGATGAATATAAAAAATGGTCTCTGGAAAATGGTCATAAAGCAGCAGAATATACTCCAGTATATTTACCACAAAAAAATCAGTATCCACCAACCACGTAAAGATCAGTGTGCCATCACTGCCATCTGCTGTAGTTATAAAATGAAGAATGTTTCAGAAATGAAATACAATAGCCACATTATTAAAAAAAAAAAAAAAAAGATGCTAGAAGACCAAAAATGAAATGAAAGAGAGTACCAGAAGTATTACTGGACGGTTAGTAATCACAATGGATCTCCAAAGTGTGCTGCTATGTCCAAAACACAGGCACAAATGTATTATAAACAAAAGCTGCAACTACACAATTTCTCCATATACATTCTTCATAATGTATCTTCTAATGAATTTGTCTCATCTCATCGAAAGCAGGACAATACAATGAAATAATTCTAATATCGGATGGGTGTGGATATCAAAACCGAAATAAATTATTCGCTACTGCTCTAAGTTATATCTTTAGAGAGAAAAAACATCGAGATTCAACAGCTTTTTCTGGAAAAGGCCACACCATGATAGAGGCCGATAGTGCACATGCCACCTAAGAAAAGTATTTTAAGCCTCCAATATATTCACCATCTGATTATATAGCACGTATGCGGCTAGCAAGACCAAAACAACCTTATAAAATTAATGTCATTGATTTTAAATTTTTAAGAATTATGGATAAGATTAAATCTGGATTAAGTTCAATCAGACCAGGAAAACGAATCGGAGATCCTGTTGTATATGATATTAAAATGTTACAGTATCTACCAGATGGAACAATCTTTTACAAACTCAACTTTATCAGTGCAACCGTTTGACTGCCTTTGTAATATATAATATATAATGAATCATTGCCAATATCGCAGTCGAAATACATACATCTTCAGGAATTAAAAAGTGTAATAGAGAAAGATCACCACTATTTCTACGATAACCTAACATTTAAACCTGCTAATAGAAAGTAAACGAACTTATAAATATAATATCATCTCACTATTGCATTAATAATTAATAAAATGATATTGCAATTTATCACTAACGCACTATGTATATTTCACCTATTATTTATGTAACAGTTTTTCATGAATTTATTATTATTCACATTTTGATGAATAAATTAAACTATGTGTATTTACAAAACGGTCAAAACAACTTATGTGACATCACAAACTGTATTTTTATTATTTTTGTATTAAAAATAAAAGATTTTTGTAAACAAAATAATAATCTTAGACCATTTTCTGATTATAATAAAGCATTCTTCATAATTTTAATGTTTAAATGTAACATTATTTTTTTATTCAGTTTTATCCTTCTCCTGCACAATTTGAGAAAGTGCACATAGATGGTTTTGCTAAAACGGTGACGATATATATAATATTAAAAAATAATGATGACAGCCATGCGTATTTTCTTCGTTTTTTTTATATTATGTTTACAAATCGATGCGCAAACGGAAACTACGAAATTCATACATCAATGACAAAGCGCATTGCATCGGCAGTCATTCAAATACAATAACTGCTTGTTATTTTGTCTCAAACATAATCTCTAAAAATGGAAAACCGTTCAGTGATGGAGAATATAATATTAAAGAAGAGTGGTTTAAATGCTTCCACGATCTCTTTGAGAATTTTGAAAACAAGGAACAAAATATTTAAATAATAAAAGATATGCCTTCGGCTATAAATACAATGAAAGATAGAATATCAAGAACTCAATTGTATTTTTTAAGCTATTTTAATAGAATTATTGAAATATATTTTTTTAGAAAACTTTAAAAAAAAAATTTCGCTATGAAAACCTGCTTGACACGTCAGACAGTCGAAAAATATTATTTGGGAAATTTTGGCAAGCGTACGTAAAAAAGGTTCGCCAACCCTACAATAGGACGTTATTTTCATATTGATCAATAGGTTCAACATAAGCTTGAAGTTCACCAGATTGGATTGTCACTATTTCCTCTACAAAAATCACTTGGATTTCTACAATATTGAAGTTTGTATTCTTGTGATGCTCTTAAGAATCTTTAACAGCGGCCATCTTATTCTGGTTTATCTTGTTTTTCAACGGTAATGTGGGTAAATGTGAAATGTCTTTTTTTTGATTCTGCCATTTACTATAGATCTACCATCATAAATTGGCATTTCAGCGAGGGCGCTAGTATGACATTGAGAATATTACCATAACTAACAAAAAAATGGTAATTTATAATTTTTTATTGGTAGTAGATTTCTGTACAAATATTATGCAATCCATAATTCGAGAAACATGTTGTAAAATTAAATGGCATTTGTAACAAATTTATCCTCGATAGACAATTTTAGTTTCAAATTCGACCGGCTGCCAACTTACGATGGTAGATCTTTAATATGTATATTTTTTAACTAAAATGATTGAAATATTTAAAGAAAAATCTACTTTAGTTGATAAAGTAATTAACTCAAATATCACATGCTGTGGGTTATCTAGTTTTTCGACCACACCCATCATTTATGGTTGATATATTCATCACTCTTGGGGGTGGGGGTACCTACTTGATAACAGCCAATATTCAAAGGTTTTCGAAGTATTTGTGGAACTACATTCATCAGTAGGCATAAAATATATTATTATACTTTAACAAGGTGTGGTGAAAAATCGATGAGCCATAACGATTATTGCTGTAGTACGAATATTATAAATAATTTTCTTATCCATGGCGCCTGGTACTTGATTATTCCTTCTGTTAACTTGGAAAACAATATTGTATTCTCTCTAGAAATGGAGCTCCAGTGTTTTTGTGTCCACCAGTGGCGAGAGGGGTTGGAGGTCGGCAGTCAAGATCGGATATGAACACAAATTTATCTGAAGAATTGATAGGGGAGCCACAGTCATAAACTACCCAATCAAGACTTGCAACTGGACAGAATCTGATAGTGGAATGACTTATTAAATATGGCGTCACAGTAGTTAAATTTTTGTCCATTCTTCAGATAAGCTTGTGGGACTGGACACTAAACTTTGTCATTCATACTTATTCGTTTTCAAAGAATTCGAATTGTAGTTGGTGTTGGTTAGTTTTTAAAATTAAATTAAACAAAAAATACGTATGACTGACAAGAGTTTAGTGTGCACTATTTAGGTTGGATCTTAACAACCTACCTCCACCCTTCGCCACTGGTGTCCACCCTCCGCATTGAGTGTGGGCAGTGGAGTAGTGGAGAAAAGCCCTCATCTAAATTGGTAGCGAATCAGATTGACAGATTTTTCAATTTGTATTTATTCAGAACATAGATTCAATAATAGAACATAAATTCAACCATTCCCTGTATCCTCTACTCCCAAGTTCTTGTCTCAGCGCCGTCTTCTGTCAAAGGTTGGCGAACAAATTGCAACACTTTAATCGTTAACACCTTTGTCATTGAGCCACATATGAATGGAGCGTAGCTAAGATGATCTCTTTTTGCCTTTGCCTCCCTCACCCATTGTTCGCCAGGTTACGCAGCCATATTGATGAAACGCATCCTTAGGCTATAATTATATGAAATTAATTTGCATCCTCTGCGTGATAAATTCAAATTAAAATACTCTTTTATTTTGTTGCAGGCGAAAACATCAGCTGAAATAAAATGAGTGAGAATGACACGATCATTGTTCAAGATGAGACAAAAAGTTTAGACAAGAAGGAAATCGAGGACGAAGAGCGCGAGAAGATGCTGAACGCCGAAAACAAAACCATCGACGAGGTCCA
The DNA here is from genome assembly GCF_057557595.1 of Rhyacophila brunnea. Classification (NCBI taxonomy): domain Eukaryota; kingdom Metazoa; phylum Arthropoda; class Insecta; order Trichoptera; family Rhyacophilidae; genus Rhyacophila; species Rhyacophila brunnea. The sequence continues at coordinate 32,032,757 of NW_028233350.1, forward strand.
CAAGGTTGACTCCGACATGGGCGACATCATCAAGCCCACCATCGAAGCTGTCACAGAGGAAGGGAGAGAAGTCAAACCCAAGTATATACCTATCGGTGGTATCAAAATGCCCGGGTTCTTCACACGGAGCAAGTCCAAGGAAAAGTGCAAAGTAAATTTACTTGATAATATTTTATTGTATGACTAAAAGGTTATCACTGCCTTCTTTCGTTGATTAAATTTATTGATATTTATAATCAGATATCGATGTCACTTATGCCGCAGTACTAAATTACCTACCATTTCCGATGGTAGTGCTTGTTATTGTTTAACTTCGAAAGAAACGTGGTAAAGATTTTCATTCATAATAATTAACTTAATATTATTTTATTCCATATTAAATAATCATCATTTTACAAACAGCTTACATTTGCATACGAGGGGAGTTCCATAAGTTCACAGAATGGGACAGAAAGAAAAGAATATAATATATATGTTTTAAATTTTTATTCTTCAATATAATGTCAATTACCTTCGTGGTCGCAGCCATGGATCGGATCTGGATCGGAACCGTTTCCTCGTATCAAGCCTATCAGGCACCATTAGCGAGGGGTGCAAGACTAGTCAATGCGCTCCCCAAAGACGTAGACATTTGATAATATGCAGTGGCGAAGGGTGGAGGTAGGCTGTTAAGATTCGCTATAAATAGTGCACACTAAACTTTTTTAGTCATATTTTTTTGTTTTTATTGAACTAAGACTACAATTTACAGATGGTGTTAGTTAGTTTTTAAAAATCAATTAAACCCTGCCTAAACGAAACCATAATAGTTTTGGTCTAATTTGGGCAATACGACAAAATTGTGCACACTTTTTCATTCATCGTTATGTGTTTTCGTTGGATTAAAAATACATATTACACACATTGTTAGTTAATTTTTTAATTCATTAAGCCCTGCCTAAACCAAACTATAATAAATAATAAATATTATTCTATTTATAAAATATTCAAAGTTATGTATGATTTAATTGCATAATTTTAGATATTTTAAAGATAGACATGTTTATTTTGACTATTATCTATTATGGCTTGGTTTCTCATGGTTTAATTGAATTTAAAAAAAACTAACCAACACTATCTGTAAATTGTAGTATTATTTCAATGAAAACAAATACGTATGTCTGAAAAAGTTAAATGTGCACCGTTTATGGCGGATCTTAACAGCCTACCTCCACCCTTCGCCACTGATAATATGTCAATGTAATAATAATTGTATATTTTTTGTTTTAAAATTTTTATTTATTTATTATTATTTTATATATTCTCTTCTTCTCTCATGTGAGGGTAATATTTGTTATAATGTAAATCTCATGTTGTGTACGTTTTGAATTTAGATTTGTTATGTCCACAATGCTTTTTTTTCTTAAATAAAAGTCTCCTCCGACATTAATACACTTCTTAGATCTATCGATTAATTTTATTTTTCTCAACCTTCATAAAAATAATTTTCCGATTTGCCTTCAAAATGTTCGTTTACGGCTACCTGTAGGGACTCATCATTATATAAATGTTTCCCACGTAAGTCTTTCATCAAATTTGGAAACAAGTAATAATCACTAGGTGCCAGATCAGGCCTGTTATGTGGATGAGGCAATTCCTGGAAGCCGCATTTTCTCATAGCAGCCATTGCAATTTGAGCCTTGTGAACAGGTGCATTGTCATGGAGTAAGAACACGCCTTTAGTGAATTTGCCCCTCCTTTTTACTTTAATAGATTCTTTTAAGCGACTTAGAACATTAGTATAGTACTGTCCTATGATGTTGGTGCTTTTTGGATTATAATCTATTAACAGGATTACTTGTGAATACTGTTGCCATCACCTTCCCAGCTAATGGTACGACCTTGAACTTCTTGGTGGCTGAATCACCCTTTTTATACCACTGCATGGACTCCTGTTTTGAGTCAGGGTCATAACGATGAACCCACTTTTCATCTCCTGTAACAATTTTTTTGATAAGTTCCTCTTGATTGACGCCAGACTGCTTTAAAAACTGCTTAGAACATTCCACACGGTAACTTTTTTGATGTGGCATAAGCGTTTGTGGCACCCGTCTTGCGCTTACCTTAGACATACCAAGATTTTTGTTTATAATTCTGGAATTTGTTGTTCTGGATAGATTGAACCTTGCGAACCTGCGATTTCGGTTAGTTTTAGCCGACCATTTTCCGCATCTTCGATTTTTAATACCATTTCATGCATCTTCTAATGGCTCTCTACCTTGTTTAAATAAATGTGACCATTTGTAAATCATGGTTTACCACAACAAAGAGTACCATAAATCAATTTCATTTCATCTTGGATGGTTTGGTTTCCACACTTTTCCCCTTTTTTGTGTGGAATTTAATTAACTGCATGAAGCTCAATATTTGACATTTATGGACTTTCTTTTGTTCTTTTGAATATTGGAAGCGATTTAATGGAACAATCAACTTGAGATTGCTCAAGTATACCTAAAAAGGATTACTTAACAATAAGAGGGAATACTTAACAAATGGAGGAGGCCAAGACCCACATTAGGTTCTAATACCAGGAAGGAGAAGAAAATTGTGTTTTATATTATGTGTCTTAAATCACCACAATAACATTAATATTATATTATCAATGTCGCTAATCAGCTGATACGATGTTTCTGTCGATTGTATGAGATAATCGTGCTGTAATTGAATTTTTAAAGCTTGTATGAAAATTCATGACCCACCTAGCAGATAATTATCAAAGTCGGCCGTTGATGTCTATGGCAAACCGAATTAATTTAATTTAATAATGTTTTCAAATTATGTATAATTAATTCCAAATTAATTACCAAATATAACTTATATAAATATAACTAGGATCGGACATGGTCGAGGAATAACTTAGCCTGACAGTTTTGCATGTCTACTGGAATTGTGGCAAGCGCACTTTTGTTTTTGAAGTTTGAAATGCAATTCATAATAGTTCCATATTGACAAAAAATATATTTGATTTACGTAAAATTGTTTCTACAGGATACGGATGATGGTGCTCAAGGAGAGTTGTTAGAAAAGCCTGCAGAGGACGCTGCCAAGGATGCCAAAGAGAATGTTGAAGAGAAGGTGGCCGCTGAACAGCCATCGCTGAAGAGTAGGCTGTCTTCCATAAAAATCACTAACCCGTTTGCCAAGAAACCCAAACCTACTGAAGTTGGCGACGACATTATCAAAGAGCCAGGTATGCATAAGTGGTATTCTTTCCATTTTTTAAATTCAATCACAGTCTTCTCTACAAATAGTTTATAAACATGGGACATTGATATTACGATTACAGGCAATTACATGGGGGAGTTTGAAGATCTTTCGCCATACTAGTAGCAATACTACCACCCACAGTTAAGCAGCACTAAAAATGTGCTGTGGCGTAGTGGCATACATCTGTGTTCTGTTAACTGTTACTTCAAATATTGCACTCTTTTATACATATTCACCCAATTTAAATTGTGTATTCACGTATGATAGTTTGTCATTGGAGATAAAAACAGAAACACTGGTGAAAGAATACTATGACACTGAATATAAAATCACATGTCATGTTTGATGTGACAATCTTTTTGTCATACTGTAATTTAAAAAAAATTTCACACTATTCTCTGGATAAAATATTGAATTATTGGTAACCACTATCAAATCTGTAAATCACACTACAGTGCTTGGAACAATACTCTTAAAAAAGCACTAAACCGTTAGGAATGGAGTATACTGTGAGTCATGACGATATCGAGAAAAAATCCATCGTAATATGGAAGTCAGATTCAGAATCGTTTGGATTCAATTAGAATTTAAATTTAATATGTGTCAAGTACCCTCAAATGTTAATGTAATGATAATTATGACTAATGTGTTAATGAAATTGTTTGTGCACACATGGGAGTTTGTATTAATTGATTTGGCCACTTCCCGAGGAGGTTTGTTGACAGATTTGTTTTTGTTCCTGACCGACAATGATCAACGAACAAATAGTTGAGTTTTTAGGAGAACAGTTATCGTTCTTGAACATTTATATAATGTGTTTTCTCTGAAATTTTATGTTATTTTGACATGAACTTAAATTATTTCTTCAGCAGGTTTATTTATAAAGCCGATTAAGAGATTTTTAGAGATATTTAAACTCCCATTTTTTAATTTGTAAAATAATCAACCCCAAATATTCTAGAAGTGTTGCACGTGCACGTCTTTTTGGTTTCAATGACAACATTAGTTCAAGCGGTATCGGTTTATGAATAAATGTTTACGGTTCGGCGAGTAAAATATCAGACATGTTTGAAACAAACTCAGCTCATTGAGATTTTATACTGCAAACTCGAGGTGATCAAAAAATACTAACGATCTCAAAATACTGTGGGTTTCTGTGTCAATATATCAGGGGTATAGGGAGAAAAAAATAACTGAATACCTATGTAATAATATTTAATAGTAGTCGACTGAGATTGAACATCTGATTTTTTCCTACAGATGCAGCAAACACTGAGGCACCCCCACAGAAAAAAGGTCTTTTGAATGCCATCCGTCTGCCATTGGTAAACATGATTCCTCGCAAGCTGAGAAGCCACAGCGGTGGCACTACGGATACTGAAGCCGGTCTGGACAATGCCAAGACTGCAGAGCTCGCCTCCATGGAGACGCTTGATGATAACAAGGACGCCGAAAAGGTTGATATCAAAAATGAAGACGGCATGGAAAATGTTAAATTAGATATAGAGGTAAGTAAATGTCGGAAGGAATATTGATATATTATTATTGTAAGTCCATTTTACATTTTAATATGATTTTAGCTATGAATATCTGTTACCTACCAATACAAATCTGTCTACTCACATCAAACCATAAGTACCTACATATTATACAAACATTTTCTTAGCATTTGTTAAAATTACATACAGAGTGTGTTTCTGATTATATTCAAAACAAAATTTTGTAGGATTTATCTTAAATCACTATGACCGGTATTGACTGCTATACCATCAAGTAGCCTTATGCCTCAAATATTATTATCATGTTATGTGCTGTCACATGCTGTCAGAGCAAGCTGCCGCTACGGGAAAAAAGTGTGTAATGTTGTTTTTCTTGGTATTTAAATTTAAAATGTTACCAGACTGATGCTCCCATCCTGTAACACATTTTGAACATTCTCAGTTAGCAAAATCTGCCGAAATCGTCAGAACAACAATGAGGTCACCTCATGCGTATCGCGCTACATCATGAACCGCACTAGTCAGTTAATGTTTTTTAATATTTACCGCAGGCCTACACATTTTCGGCTCACATCAAAATCGCGTGTTTTTTGTTTTTAGTGGTTTTATCTGGATTTTCTATAAATTATTATCTATGTCTGCTGGTTTGGTCTGTTCAAAATATTATCTATGGATGCAATATCGCAAGTAATTTTAACGTACACACACGTTGAAACTGTTAAAATTAATTGAAATTAGCATGAATAATGAATAATAATTCAAAATACTAATACATTAGAGTTGGCACTCTCTATCATTGAATTTATAGAGACAGTGATCATTCAAAATATTGTGCAGAATGATGAAGCCATAGACTAAATTTGTCACTGTGCCAGCATGACGTGATCATAATAATATTTTATTCGCAGCATTAGTTTACCAGTACATACATACCAGTGGCGAAGGGTGGAGGTAGGCTGTTAAGATTCGCTATAAAAAGTGCACACTAAACTTTTTTAGTCATATGTATTTGTTTTTATTGAACTAAGACTACAATTTACAGACGGTGTTAGTTAGTTTTTAAAAATCAATTAAACCATGCATAAACGAAACCATAATAGTTTGGTCTAATTTGGGCAATAAGACAAAATTGTGCACACTTTTTCATTCATAGTTATTTGTTTTCGTTGGATTAAAAATACATATTACACATATTGTTGGTTATTTTTTTTAATTCATTAAGCCCTGCCTAAACTAAACTATAATAAATAAAAAATATTCTATTTATAAAATATTCAAAGTTATGTATGATTTAATTGTATAATGTTAGATATTTTATAGATAGACATGTATTTTTTGACTATTATCTATTATGGCTTGGTTTCTCAGGGTTTAATTAAATTTTAAAAACTAACCAACACTATCTGTAAAATGTAGTCTTATTTCAATGAAAACAAATATGCATGTCTGAAAAAGTTTAATGTGCACTGTTTATGGCGGATCTTAACAGCCTACCTCCACCCTTCGCCACTGATACATACATTTTAAGTCTTGTAACATTGACCCAAATATTCATCAGTCTTATTTTTTTTTTTTAGGATAAGGTTGATGCTCCAGCAGATAAGGAGAAGCTCAATTGGAGGGAACGAATTCGGCAACATAAATTTATTATTGGTATGTTTTATTTAATTTATTTGAAATGCAACTTTTTATTCTATACATTTGTGCCATTTTTACTAGAGTGCAGCGTAAACAAGTGCAATATAATTAGCAATTCTTATTATTTTAATGTCAATCGCACACACCACAGTAGCATAACATTTTTAGACACTTGCAACTTTGTCATTCAAAATAAATTCAATATGCGATATTTGCTTTGAAGATTTATCAAGAGATATGTTTCGCATTTTTTTCATAGATTTTAGAATTCGGTTTTACTTCCGAATACCTATTTTTATCTGTCAAACTCGGCAGGCGGTGTCACTGCATTGTATTTATACGACCTATTAGACATATTGTGAATTTCTTCTGGGTTCATAATTAGACAATCTATTCTCGTGATTAATTGGTTTATTACAATTATTTTCAGACGATCTGGCTATTGCTGGTGGAATATTTGTGTTCATTATTCTGGTGATTATTATTATTGTGGTGACCACATCTGGCAGCGGACTGGTTGCGGCGCCAATAAAAGACGGACGATTTGTTGATGCTGTCACCTCATGCGGATATGTTGAAGGGTAATTATAATGTTAATCATAGTAGAATACTGCGTGCCAAAGGAAACGGGTAATAACTCTAAAATATTGAATTGATAGTAATCTTCCATCTTCTTCTGAGTATCGTCCTTGACACTATTTGGTGATGATCAGGGTTGGAATGATATGATTGGCAATCTATCTCCACAGTTCTTAATTCTTAGTTACCTTCATTGGCGATACATGATAACAGCTACTTATTTCAGACATTGAATGTTTTAGTAATGTCATGCCGATCTATTCAATGTAATCTATATCTAAACTAAATGATAATTTCAATAATCTATCGTAAAATTAAAAAAAACTTGTATACATACTCAATTGATAGTCCAGCAGTGGAGAATCTAAGGCACATGTGCTACATTTGAAAATTCAGTTTCCACATAAAGGAATTCTAGAACCTCAAATGAGATGTTGAAATTTTCCGGGATACGCAATGGCATATCACAATGGCGATACGTAGCACTTTACAAAAGTGAAAAAACCATGTAGGATTTTGGATGCATATTTATTTTTGCTGAAAAAGGAAAACTTTCGACATTAATTCTTTAGGGATTTTTTTATCCAGCAAGAGACCTTAAACATCTAAAAAAATGCTAAAAAGGCTAAATAAAAGATTTCAAGCTGTATTCTGAATTGGGGAAGAGTACTTGGTTGATTTTTTTTGGTGATTTGACACCATCGAAGTCCATCACAATAATTGGGCGGGGCGGGGCTATTTGATATTTGTCTATGGTCACTATCACTGATGGTGATTATTTCGCTTCTGTTGAATTGATTTTTCTTGTTATCCACTCAAACTAACAAACTTTACTTACAATGTGGTACATTTACTTCTTTACAGTAATCTTTTTATGCTTGTATTAGTTGATATTTCATGTATGATTTTTTATCATAGGGTGTTGGAAGATGGGGCTTTCGCATTCAGGGGAATTCCTTACGCTAATCCGGCGATCGGTGACAACCGATGGCGTCCAGCTCAACCGTTGAACAAGATCGATCAATGCTGGAACGGGACTCTGAAAGCGCACAATGCCACGCCCGAATGCTGGCAAATATACGCCGACGGGAGGCAGGATGGAATCGAAGATTGCCTCACTCTGGATGTGGTCACGCCTCATGTCCGTTACGACACTCCGCTGCCCGTCATTGTTCTCATCGGAAGTGAATCACTTACCGGAGGATCTCCGGGAAAAATGAGGCCATCTACCCGGTACGCCAGATCCAAAGACGTCCTCTTTGTAAGACCCAATTTTCGAGTCGGTGCCTTAGGATTTCTGGCGCTGAACTCGCTCTCCAAGACAACTCACCCCCCCACATCGGGCAACTACGGCCTCTCAGATATAATCGCCGCACTCAATTGGGTCCAGCTGAACATCAAAAACTTCGGTGGTGATCCTAAATCGGTGACACTATTCGGGCACAGGGCCGGAGCGACACTTGTCACGGCACTTGCCGCTCACAAGAAAGCCAAAAATCTGTTCGCGAGAGTTTGGGTTTCTTCAGGGTCCGCGCTGTACCCAGGTAAACCTCTGGAGGACAGTCAAAAAATCAATGAGCCATATTTGGAAGCGGTGAATTGCGAGGACGCCAAATGCCTGCGCGAGGCTAAAGTCGAAGATGTAGTCCGTTCCGTTCCCGACACGTGGAGAGGTGATTCTCCTGATTTGCCTTCCGTCTCAGAAGAGCCTGACCAGAGGCACAGTTGGATGGTATTGGACGGTGCCATTCTTAATACTCACCTGGTCGAGGCTCTCTCTGCTTCCCGGATTTCTGCCGATACGCCAATTCCTATAGTCATCGGTACCACAGCTCATGAGAGTGCTTCCGAGAAGCTGTTCCTGAAGCACACCACCTGGACCCCCGAACTGGTCGCCAAACATGTCAAAGAGAGCAAAATAGGCCAGCTGGGCCTGGCAGAGGAAGCTCTTAACAGATACAACGCGACATACCAAGGATTGGCCGCCATGATTTCTGATATCAGAACAGTCTGCCCCCTGTTGACTCTCGCAAGGCTGAGACCCTCTATTCCATTTTACATAGTCACACAACCGAATAACGAACACAATATCGCCGATGTTGATTCCGATATATCGGCCATTTTAGGAAGGTATGAACCTAAAACTCCCGAGCAGAGAAGGTATGTGGCTGCCATGCAACAGTTGTTCTACCACTATGTGTGGCACGGTGAAGTGCCGCAGGCTGATATGAAGCACAACTTCTCAGTGCTGACGGTGGGGCAGGACGTGCTACCTGAACGTGAGTATCCAAACTGCGATTTCTGGATATCCAAGGACGTGGTGCCGCGGTATGCCAGGCAGGATTAATTATTCTCAAATCATATTGTATTTGTATCAATGTTTTGTTTTTTATGTAAAGTTAGTACAAATTCTTTTATCCCCCGTAAATATATATTAATGCCGCGCGTTTCCATAATGATTATTAAGAATTGTACCTTGCGAACGTTCGCTTTGAAAGGTTAGTCCAATTTACACGAATATTGTCGTTGACTTTTGAAGGTGGTTGAATTTTAGCTTGCGTTGCCAACGTGGAAATGAAAAATATAATTATAACTATTATCCTTATCGTATGTACACAGTGTGAATCCTATAAATAAATAGAGTAGGTTGCATGTCATATAATATTTACGTAACATCTTAATCAGAAAATTGCAACTAATCAAAAGAGGACAAAAACAGCATGCCTTCATGTGAAGTATATTATTTTATTGAATAGCATACCAAATCTGATTCTAAGACTGATTTTTCTTATTTTTACTAGACTCATCCCCCTTTTTAAGACTTTTAACATTCTTTATAACTCGTAAATCGAATACGAGGATATACACGGTAACCCTCTTACTAATAAATAATATACAAATCATTTATAAGCTGACTGGGAAATATAATGTTCATTCAAACAGTAAATGTGTAAAGATAATGCAGTATGTGTCGATTACATATTATCCACTAAATGTGTGTCAGAGGATTGTATATAAAAATTTTATTAGTGAGGGAATTTACATTGAAATGTTTTGCTGTGTTACTGTTTGTAAGGATTCTTTTTTAATATATATTCTATTATATTTTATTTTTACCAAAAAGCAGGATTAAGAATTATTTTATTAGTTTTGTCCGTATACCTATATGATATTTTTGCAATGATGACGGTATAGATTGCTAGACTCGTTTTAAGGCCAAATGCTTACATAAGTTTAATGTGTATGCGTATTAAATATTGAATAGGGTCGGGGTTACATCAGATCTCAGGAAGTGTATCTTTGAATGTCAATATTGCCGAATAGAGATTTAAAAGTGATATTTAGTACGTAAATTTTATTTATTGATATCAAATAGTATTTTGTACGTAAACAATTTGATACTATTTTTTACAACGCCGTAAATCTTCTTTCGTGAAACAATTTTTTATAAAACGAATATTTGATAAAGGGAATGTTTATGTACTGCGTATAACTGAATTTATATCTTATAATCGATGTGTTCATTTTTTGTATAATAAGTACATTCGTTCACACATAGGGTTATCCATTTAAACCCACACCGAATACTTGTAAAACATCCATTGTTCCACAGCTTGTACAACCTAAGGGAAGTTTTTTCCCCTGCTCTTTTAAAATCTGTTTGTAATAAATATTCAATCGTGTAACATTGTCTTTTATTGGCCCATCCCAAATACCAAGTAGTTTAGTCTTAACAGTTTTATTTCCTATTAAAGTGGTACTTTTATAATTACCGGTAGATGTGCCTGTTAAAATAAGCTCTCAGTTCCATATTAAACACTTGTCCAATCGAATGTTGAAGAAAACTTTCTCTACTAGACGGAGCATAAAGTAATATGGAAGTGACGCTGAAAAAACGACTAATACACTAACATTTAAATAAGCTGTAAGTCATTTCGCATTGATTCATTAGTAGCAAACTTCACACTACTATACACGCAAGCAACCCAATCGCTCTGAATCAAGATCGAGATTACTGAATGTGCAACTAAGCTAAGACAAACACTGAAACTTTTATTATTTACTGCGTACTTTGAATAATATGAAAAATAGTCCAAATTAGTTATTTAATTATATTGGAAAGATCCTCTATAATATAAAATATATTGCGATATTTGCATTTTAAACAGGGTATTTTGGAGAAAATTGGTAATATTTCAAATCTAATAATGTTGTTGAAGTTAGGATAGTGTCAATATCTGAAGACAGGGGATTTTTGGTATGTGTATTTGGTCCAAAGCAAGGCTTCAGTGGGTTGAGCCATGGTTGGGCTAACTGCTGAAGCAACCTTAAAATTCGCAGAATCAAGTTCCAATTTTATGTACATTCGTAGAACAGAAAATGAGGAGTTTTTATTTGTATGAGAATAAAATAATTCTAGGTTCCATTTCTAGAAGAAAATTTTATTCAACAACTTATTGAATCTGGGTTTAACGAAATATGTAGCCTATGTAGAAGTTTGCAGTCATTTGATGTAGCTTTTGCTGATTTGTTTCTATTTTAATCTGTTTGGTGTAATACAGTACAACCTCGTTAGTAAGAACACTGATAATTCGAAGTTTTCGCGAAAAGTCCCTTGAACATCATTTTCATATAAAACCATACCTTTAATTCGAATTTCGTAATTCCAAATGATTGCAGAGTCCTGGCATATAAAAATATTCAATAAATTGTAATAAAGTACACTATTTCATGAGCCAGTCATTGAAAATTGTGACAGATTTTTCTTAAAACACCAAAAATTACTTATTTTATGAAAGTAATAAAAAATAATCAGAGGGACAGCTGCATTCCACTCAAAGGAAAAACAATAACTCATGTTTCAGGGCTGTAGGTATTTGTTTATTGGATTTTCACATAGTTTTACTAGAGAACCAATGCCAAACAATTGTGTTGACAAATGGAAAAATAAAAAATATTTTGTATATTTCTATAATAATTCTAGCTACTTGGTAACTTCAAGTTATGAATTAATGATACGTGGTATTTGCACAAATTCTAATTTGAAAGAATTGTTTCGGAAATTTGGTAGACTCATCTATGATCAGAAATGAAATTAATGAAAATCAAAATTTTAATATTTTTCCTTCATATATTTCGTAATTCGAATTTTTTTTCGACTTTCGGTCCCATGGAATTCGTATTAACGAGGTTTTACAGTATTTTGGTTCTTACAATAAGAAAATCAGCATTTCTGTGTTGATAGAATTGATTTAAGTTTAGTTTAAAAACAGCGTTTTGGAAGTATAATGGTTTCTCTAGACTTTTTAGGATTTATTATTCATTTGCTTGTCTATTGCAAGGGTCGGAAAACTAGACAGAACTACCAAATTTAATATAAGTAGCACATCAATATAGATTCGTGACAGCTTCGAGAGACTGGCCAGCATAAACGGTAGAAAGGGCATCCGCATATTGAAATTGCATAATATGCATTCTGCAGATGTTTTATTAGCTAAAAAGCATGTTCAATTGGATTGCATTTTTGTATGTCCAGATTTTCATATTCGGCATGAAGACTTGCAAATTTGGAGCAGAGATAACATTTCAATAGCGTCTATCAAATGGAAAAAAATAATTGGCTATTGACTGATAACTGACAGTTTATAACAAAAGCTAGGATCACTTCACTTTTCATGAATTCTTAATAAAAAGATTCCCTCGAACCTAAAATAACATGGTCGTTTTATTTTCACATCCAGCATTTCTGAAAATATATTCCATGGTCGTCGAGCGGTTTTGTGTCAGCTTATAATGTCGTGGGTCTGGAAAAAATTCACATGTTTTTCATTGTGTCCGCCCTAATTGGTTGACGAAATGGCTAACATCCATTTCTCATACAGACTAATATCTGTTCACTTCGTGGAGGCCCATATGATCTTGGGCATGGTAAAAAAAAATATCTGAACATCCCTGCAAGTGTCCCAAAGAGCCACATGTCTCACGAGCCACGATTTTCCGTCTCGTGGCCTATTGGATCCATGCACTGGATTGAAAAACAACAAATGTATTTGAACCAGCTTTCATAGAGGAATGCGGCGATACTGTTATTTAAAACTAAACATTACATTATTATTATCATGGTTTTTTTGACAAAAATAATTTGGGTATAAAATAAGTTATGCATTCTCTTGAGGAGGAAAGAAGACCTGGACGGCGCCACAGGAAATCTGAAGATGCTCAGTCAGAAGAATTGGAAGGATGCCGGCAGCACTAGAAGCTAGGGCGGAGAAAGTTTCTGGAGGACTAGACCCGTCAAAGGTACATAATATATGAATTTCCACAGAGTGGAAGTTGTAGAAACACAGGAACGGTTGTTAACCATTTACTCAAAACTTGGTCTGGATCAGGGAACACAGAAATAGCAAAATTGGTTGCCTTCTAGGTGAGGCTGTAACAATGATTAAATCTCAGACTAATGATATATAGAATGCCTATTTTTCGGCAAAATGAAGCCGTTTTTCTGGCGTATAACGCACAGTAGAACAATGATTTTATTATTATCAACTTGACTAAGAAATGTCATACCATCGTGTTGCTTCTCAGTACGACTACCAAATTTAAATACAACATAGTCAACCATATTAATATTTAAAATAATTACCACTAACTTCATATTTAACACAAAAACAATAAACACAGAACAGATAATAAATAGAATACCAATAGGCTATATTCAGAAATACGCCGCATGGTGAAGCAGGCTTTTGAATGTGTGAGTGTCCTATGAAAATGAAGCACGCATTATGCACGTGCAATAGTGTGTGTAATACACCAACATTAAAGGAGCGTAAATGCATAAACCGAGAGCAGTTTTCAGTATTCGACGTTAAACGTATTCTAGACACGTGTATAAGTTTAACCCGGATTCATCCTTACTCGAGTCGGTTACCTGCTATCGCCTTACCCGTTGCGTATTTCAGTTCCCTGACAATAAACTTCAGCAACACGTGCTTGTAGTTTTCAAATGCATGTAATCAGCCAAATCAATTTTTTCCAGCGACGTTTTCAAATTCAGCCGTAGAAATTCTATCTTACTCTAACGCATATAGTGGAGATATAAGCGTGCCGAATGCTTACTCACTCGCACTTCTGGTTCGTTTTTGTTCAGGCCTTGGTTTAAATCTACAGTTACATCTGTATCTAAAGTTTGTTATGTGAACGAAACATGCTTGCACATTTTCATTTTATTAATCCATTCTGTGGATCAAGAAACATGTCATTTTTGTTGTGGGATTTGAACCCACACTCACAGCTTCAGAGACAGGTGGTATGCTTCACCTTGTTATGCACAACATAATGGGAGGGAATATTTCAGAGTTAGGTTAATAATATAACAGATTTTTTTCTTTAATTCCTGTTTTATTAGAATTACTTATTACAGGAAACCAACATTCAATAAATTATTAATCACAAGGAATACTGGTTGAAAGTCAACTATGATAAAAAAAACCTACAACAAATACTTATCGATGTAAAAACTAATATAAATATAATAATCAGGTAAAAGTAAACAATCATAAATTTGTAAATGGATAAAAATTTGTACCGTAATTGGGAATATGTAGTTATAATATAACAGAGTAGTGAATATTGTCTTATAAGATTCATTTTACTACTGAGCATATGCTGAATCTTTAAAAAAAATATTAATCACTAATTCAATACTGTTTAATAAAATTACGAATGCGTAATATGCAGAATAAATACGGGACCAGTAATAAATATTTCGAAATGGGTTTTAACATTAAATATAAAATAAGACACATGACCTAACTAAGCTAATTAAATAACATAAAACAATAATAATCCAATTAACACACAAACAGTAAGTACAGTTACAGATACATTTAAACTAATCGATGACAGCACATGTGTATTTATAGTATAGTTATATCACGAAAGCGCATCCCCACGCGAGTGCAGACAAGACTTTCATTTGAATTGTGCTGCTGTGGGTCCGGAAATTTGTACATACGCAGTTCACCATATCATACTTCACCGTAAAATGTTGTATCAGAAATATATGATCGGTCGTATGTTAAAGATCGTCTAACCTCTTTCGGTCGTAGAGTACTGAGATAAAATCACGCCTAAATAAAAGACAGTTCTTGTCGGTTTATAGGACGCCAGCAGCAAATAAATTTTGAAAATAGCCGATATACTGGGTTATTTGTTAGGTTCGGTTTACATTCGTGAATTTTGCCAAAATCTTTCTGATAAGATAGCTCACGGTGAACTGTGCTACCGTGAAATGTAATAGATACAATTTACATGTAACCAGCATAGTGGGAGTGAGGCTTCGTGAGATAAATACACTATTCTAATTAATATCTAAATTCAACTTAGCTAAATGTGTTCAAAATAAATACGTAAATAGCAACCGATTATTAACGAAATCTACATACAACAGCCCCGGGCTATTTATTATCAGTCAGTTTAGTAGTTTTTTAGTGATTAAGCTATAGTTCAATTTGTTATGGCTCATTCTTGCTACCTTGAATAAATTTGGCACTAACAAAAATTAACACTGGTCTCAAATGTATGCCTCATAAGTGTACTTTGTAGTTGTTTTTGGAGGGTTGATTTACAATAGGCAATGCACCGTAATATGTCAAAATACCGTTCCTGTCTCACAGAGGGTGCAAGATTGGCAGTTAATAACTATGTACCAAACTATTTGGAATTAGTGGACAATACGTAATCATGAAGTCTTCATCGATGACTTTGTAATTTCAAAGTTTTTGTTGAATACATTAATCGATTACAACAGTAAAAAAATTAAGTGGACCGTACATGGAGATAATTAGAGGTGTAAGTAGTTCTTGGGATGCAAAACTCACAATAAATAAATTAATCTATTTATAATATTTGAAAGTATAATTTATTAACGATTGGACTCTCTGAGCGGAGTGAGAGGTCTTTCGTTGAGTTTTGGGCTTCCGGCCAAGGTTTTCGGGGATTTTCCTAGCGGGCTGGTGGTGTTTTCTTTTCCCATGGGAGTGGACAGGCAGAACATCTGCTTCCTCGCCGTAAGCGGAGACTTCATTTTGTTTGACTCGGCAAAATCTTTTCGCATCTTTTCAATTACAGCTGCTTGCTTGTGAATTGTGTGGGTCAATTTGTCGTTATCCTAAAACAAATGAAAAATCAATATTGCTTTCGGACCGGTGACGAAATCTAGCTGTGAATGTCTGATATTTAGCCAAAATGAATGTTTTTAACGACAAAGAAACTTTCACTGACAATACAAACAAAACCTGCTGTACATTGGATTATGTAAGATATTTACTATCTCCTATTACGATATTTGGGAATATGGATATAAAAGATGAAAAAAAAAATTCATCATCTTATGTATAAGATTTGATACATTTTCATTATTGATATTCTGTCAAATAAAATAACAAAAATATATGTACGTTTGGAGCTGTAGATGTAAAAAATGAAAGCAGTAACTATTAAAAGTATTTTGTATTACAGTATAACATTGATTATCTGGAGTGTATCAAACTGAAAAAAATCATAAAACAAATTTTTGAAAGGGTTCCGTCAGTAAGTTCCAGATTCCAGTTCCTCACGAATATCCTGACAATCTTCATCCCTGTTTGGTTTGGATAATAAAAATATGCTACAGTATTTATATAATATAGAAAATTCCATATATGTGGCTGCATTTTTGTTAAAGCCTCATGTTGTCTATCGTTGAATAGCATGATTTGTTTACCTCTTTCAAATTATTATTTAATGCCTTCAAATCGATGACGTGTTTAATTTTCTGCTTATTGTTCTGGTGGCTGAGCAAATTAGTGTACTTGGTGGTCATTTCTTCTAAATCCCTTTCCAAATTGGAGCACTGCAACTTGAGAAGATCTTCTTGGCAAGATGTCATGTGCAAATTAGCATCTAATATCTGAAATAAAAATGACAGTAAATGGATTACAAAATAACACTATGAACCTACATTAAATTAGTTTTGCGTTTTATAAACATGTTTCTTACAATTTTATTATATTGAAATTAATTTTAAATGATATTACATATTTGAACATTATTGGAAATATATATATACATATGAAGACACATAAAATTAAGCAGTCTACTCACATCTCTTTCTAGAATTGAATTCTTTTCAATGTACTCCATAATCTTTTGGTCTTTAAGTATGTTCTCTTCTTCTACCATTTTATCAAATTTCAATTTCAATTCCAATTCGTTGTAATTTTCCAAAATTTGATTCTTTTCAAATTCAATGAGCTGGTTTTGGGCAATGTATTTGTTGATTTCTTCATGCAAGGAACTGACGAGGCATTCATTACCGTTAAAATCATTTATGGCATCTCTGAGTTTGGAAATTTCAGTATCTTTTTCTTTGATTATGAACTCGGTCGCTTCCAGGAATTCTGACATTTTTTTGATACGGTTTTCAAATTCAAACACTTCTTGATCCTTATCGTCCAACTGTCTGGCCAGATCGTGGAGTCGGCGATCTTTCTCGCAAGCCATCTTTCTAAATTCAGTCAAGAGAAGTTGCAGTTCATTCTTTTCCTGATCGACGGCCGCCAATGTTCCGGTGAGTTTATCATTTTCTGTGGCTAATTCGTTCAATTCTTGGTCTTTGGTTTCCAGCTGGCACTCCACTTGGAAGAGGGTATTTTGACAATCGTGAATCATCCGATAGGCGTCATCGCACTGCGATTTCATGTCTTTACACAATTTATGTTCATACGAAAGTTTATTGACGAGTTCCTCTATGCGTTGGGCACACAGCTGTTTAAATGTGTCAATATCATTGAGAAGGGTGGATTTCAGGTTGTTTATTGCAGACGTGGATTCAGTTTCTATTTCAGTTACAGAATTAATGAGCTGAGCATTTTTCCCGAGGATATCGATGTGACTTTGATCTAATGCTGCTTTGGAGTCGATAATTTGAATTAGAACCTGATTATATTCACTTTGTAGTTTATGCATATCTTCTTCAGTTTTCTTGAGACTATTTTCTGTCGCTAATTTTGCCAGCGTAATTTCTTCAAGAGATATTTTTAATTTCTCCACATCCTCATCGGAATTTCTCAACCGCGAACCCAGTGCTTCGACAGTCTGTCGTGTGGTCTCCAGGGTCACCATAAATCTCCTTTTCTCATTATTGATACATTCAATTTCAGTATTAAGATTGGCGATTTCTGTCGAATATTTATGATTTTCTTCGCAAACGGCCTGCAATGTCACTTTTAATTCGTCAGTTTCACTTTTTACCGTTGCAATATTTCGTTGAAGAGCTTCATTTGTGCTGTCACTGTTTTCTAAAAGACCTTTAAGTTGAATAATTTGCAATTCTGACGAGACGATTTCATTTTCTGCTATTTTTTGGCACTCTTGAAGATTACTCTGCCAAACATTTTTTTCCTGATCGATGCGAGATTCGGCATAGTTCTGCAAATCCTGATAACGTTCTTCATACTGTATTTCGCAAATGCGCAATTTTTCCAATGAATTTTCTTCGAGTTGCCTGTACTGTGCGTTAAAATTCTCCTCAATAGATTTGATTTTTTGAGAACATTCTGTTTGTGTCTTATCGAACTCATCGAAATACTGCCGCTTAGATAGTTCAATTTGATTATTGTAACGCTCGTGAAGAGAGATGAGTTCTTCTTCGTGTTTAGACTTGAGTGCGTCGGTTTCCACTTTATACTCGTGCCGGATGCTTTCATTAGCTTCCAGCGCCAATGAATGATGCCCTTTCACAAGTGCCAAATTTTCTTTGAGCTCAATAATTTGAGCACCGCCATCACTCAACTGCTCGAGGAGATTATTGCATAGTATATCTTTGGTATTGATGATATCAGACATTCCTAGAATATCCAAACTCCTCTTCTCATCATAGTCGTTTAACTCTGCTATGCGAATTTCTAATTGCGCTATCTTTTCCTTTAATTCATTCTCACTCGATAACTGTTCAAACTGTTCGGCGTTGGCTTGTTTTAAATTGGAAATTTCTTTCTCAGAAGTAGACAGAGCGGATTGAAGAGTGGTTATGGTGTTAACTTCAAAATGATACGCATCGATAAAAGCAAGTAAAACATCAGGCAGATTACTGTCGGTAATTTCTTCATCACAATTTTCTTTATTGATTTCTGCGTTGAAGTCAAATAGCATTGTTTTCACGGATTCCTTTTCACGGTTGAGATCAATTAACTGCTTGCGTAAAAATTCAATGTCTCCAGCACTTTTAAGGGATTCAACCTGTTTCAAGAGGGCTTCATTGTCTTTCTTTAGAATGCTAATACTTTCATTGAGTTTGTTAATTTCTTCAGTTGCCAGGCAGTCGGTGTGATTGCATGCATTTGTTGCTGGACTATCAGCGTGAGAGTCTTTTGCTGTTTCATGGATAAAGGTGAGCTGCCTAAAGTGGACGACATCATCCTCCAAACTGATTAATTGCTTTTTCATTTGCTGGATTTGTGTTTCATACTCAGCGATTGTGGCATCTTTGTGTCTAAGAAATAAATAAAAGTATCTGTTCAATATAATATGAATTATTTGAAAAAATATACAAATTTTATGTCTTTAAGTTCAGTATTATCATACATAATAAATGACAAGAACAATTAGAGGGCTAATATTATTTTAAATGAAATTATGATTATATTAATTATTGTATGGCATCCATCTGAAAATGTACCAACTTAAATAGAATCAATTATTAATAATAAGCACACCTTAGCTCGACGCATTTCGCTTCTAGCAACTCTTTCATGAAGGAATCAGAAGACTGCGATCTATTTCTAATGCCGGGTTTGGAATCAGTTGCATTCTTTGATGTGATGGGAAAACGTCTCACTGCTTTCGGCTAGATAATAAAATATAATTATGAATTATCAAAAATAATCCAATGATTGATACTTTACAAAGAAATTTTATTTATAGTGGATCATCAACCATGACTACATAATACCCGTTTACACATGCATGGATTTACTGCTGAAAGTACATATAATCATATTATCGTGCAAGTTGGAAGATTGCATGCATTGATCAAAAAAATTCAGAAGCTTCTGAATTTTCACATGATAGTTGGAACTTGCATGATGTATGTGCAGTAGAATGATAGTGGTGAACCTGCCAGAAAAAACACGTATTACACCGCACAGCACATTTTGACGTTTACCAATTATCACAAGCTATCAAATAGCACCATACAATGACAACGTTTCTAGCTTACGCTTGAAGAATGAGATTGTCGAGACAGTCAGCACTATAACGTGCAACAAGTTATTTGACTCATGAGTCAAAATATATCAATTAATTATAATGCACAATCATGATTGGTAAATGTCCTCATAAATGAAAGACAACCAAGGGTTATAATATAATTGAAAGCACATCTTTATTTGGTGAAGCTATTATAAGTACTCCATATAGTTTTTGTGATTGAGGTCTTATGAGGGCAAAAACCAAACCATAGCATGATACAACCATAACCTACCCCCCAAAATGAGTAGGTTGTGTTAGGTTTTTGGTCTCAAGACATCGGCGATAATAGGTACATATTATTATAATAAGGTAAATGTGCCGCAGCGGTGGACATGAGATTTGAAAACTTTCGTTTTAGACCAAACCAAAACCTAAATCTAACCTAACCTACCCCAACCTAATATTACCTCACATAATCTTAGTTTGTGATAATGGTGTATCAAAATGTATGAAAATTTCAAATTTTCAATTAACGATTATTGGATCGAAAAGCCGATGCGCCGACAGAAAAAGGTATTTATTATAATTGTCAAAGTACATGGAATAAACTGTTTTCGTAAAAAAAAATATAAAAGCTCGTGTCCACCTCTGCGGCACAATTGCCTATAATATTATACTTTATTTATGGAAAGTTACACACAAAGAATTGCAGTTGGAATTTGAAGCGAGTAGTTAGTTAATACTTACAGTACGAAAGACTTGAGACGATTTCTCACTGTGTATAGACTCGGTGTCTGATTTCACAGAACTCGGAGACTTCAATTCTATGAAGCGATCAACTGTTGGTATCACACCGCCGATTAGCTTAGTTCCATCTTTTGGGTCATAAGCTGCATCAGCCCCGCAGCCCACTAAAAATATAAATACTATTAGTCGCAATTATTGATGGCAAGATTCTAGCAAAGAACTTAAACAATTACAAAACACACACCTGGTTTGTCTTCAAATCTTTTAGATTTCGCAAACATTTTGTTATTAAGTTACTTATGTTCCTAATATAATAAATTAATAATCACCCTACTTAATTTTAATTTCCCTACAAAGCTACCCTAACCCGATTATTCCTATTCCTACGACGTCGACGATTCGCGCAATGCAATTGCCGCAATTGCGACTTGCAACTTTCAAGTTTCAACGGTTATGCAAATTTGAAAATGCAGCCGTTGCCCGTTACACTTTTATTCGTTTGACAATTTTATGGCAGTAAAAATTCATTTTTTATTACATACGGATACTTGCACAACTGAAAGATTGCTAGTAAAATAAAAATATATTTCCTTACAATAAACTCAAATTCACATTTACACAATTTATAATTAATTAACGATAACTTCTTCGACCATGTCCGATCCTAATAGGATCATATGGGCCTCCACAGAGTAGGGGTTTGTATTAACAGATTTTGTTTTTACGATAAATGGATGTCAGCCATTTGCTCAACCTATTAGGTCCATACCCTGACCCACACACATATTGAAAAACAATATGTGTACTTGCCAGACAGGATTCGAACCTGGGACCCACGGCATGATAGTCCAACGCTTATGCCGCGCAGCCACCGTGGCGATACGGCGATGGCGTAATTCGTATAAATTTATAGTATAGAATTTTTGTAATAAAATACAATCTTGTAAAATTCATAAATATTAGAAATCAATTTGAAATACATCCCTACCTAATACACAACGAAATTGTGGCACCAACCATATAAAGACAACGAGGATTAGAGAAAAATTTTACGTCAGGATCTGTAAATTAAGTAATTTTATTTTATTTGTTATGTACAATAATTTATTTAATTAAACATGCATGTTGTTCTTGTATAAGCACCGAAACAAACTACGAAGACAAAATGTTTGAGATCGCTGCAGAAATTGCCGGTGTTGTCTCTGCGTGCGTGGAACGTCACTTTTCTTGACACTCTTGACAGATCGTGGGTTTCAACAAAAATCCATTGAATTGAAAACAACACCCACCACCATAGGAAATACCAAAGAGTTCAATCATGAAATGCACATTTAGTTTATTTATAATTTTCATTGCACTTCTTTATTGCAATGAATCTCACGGCCAAGCCAGAGCCAAAGTGGTCAGTATTTCATTTGATTCCTATGATTTTGATGATGGGGTCGCGATACACACTTCTTATGAATTAAACCCAAATGATTATACTATTTTTGAGCTACGTACATGCACAAGCACAGTCTATTTTATGTACTATATTTTTAATTTCATTTTGCAGGCAACCAACATGGAAGTCAAAGTGCAGCAATTGACTGAGATGGCCAACAAGAAACCGATTCTGCGGTTCAATGGGAACAAATTCCGTGACTACGTTAAATCAGTTCCGAGGAATTATTCAGTAGTTGTAATTTTCACTGCGATGGCTCCATCCAGGCAGTGCTCTATCTGTCGGCATGTCCACGACGAATTTAGCATTGTGGCAAATTCATTCCGGTATTCCCAATCATATTCCAACCAAATATTCTTTGCTATGGTTGATTTCGATGAAGGTACCGATGTCTTCCAAATGGTAAGTTATAAATTGAACATGATGAATCTAGGAAAATGCATGCATCTATTCTATGACTAATAATCAGGGAACTCAGAAATAATGGGAACTGAAATACACAACGGGTAAGGCGATAGCAGGTAACCGACTCGAGTAAGGATGAATCCGGGTTAAACTTACACACGTGTCTAGAATACGTTTAACGTCGAATACTTAAAACTGCTCTCTGTTTATGCATTTACGCTCCTTTAATGTCGGTGTATTACATACACTATTGCACATACATAATGCGTGCTTCATTTTCGTAGGACACTCACACATTCAAAAGCCTGCTTCACCATGCAGCGTATTGAATATAGCCTATTGGTATTCTATTTATTATCTGTTCTGTGCTAATAATAGTGCTGTATATAGGTGAAAGAGCGGGGACTTTGTAGTTCCACCGATCATTGTTAAGCGTCCGCAGCCATGATGTAATTGTATGATGCAATATTGGTAGTACAGCCAGCATCAGCAACCATTAGAATAATCATATTACCCTGCCTAATTTCTGGGCACTATGTCTGCCCATATTCATGGTTTAATTGTTTCACTATGGTTGTATTATTACTTATTTATGCTGCCGAAAACAGGAAAACATCTCGTGCAGCTGTGTAAGCGAATTGAGAGAAGCGTTTGATTCATCACAATTTTAGTAAATCTACCTACTCTGCAAACAGTTATTTCTTCATCAGTGAAGTGAATAGAATCCACAATATAGTTAAATGGGACGTGTACTGTTGTAGTGGTTAGAAGATAGGGTATTTGAAAAGAATTCCAAATATTTTTAGAATGTCAACTAAGTATGACAGACACTATCTATAGCAGTGTTCTCTGAAATGGAACATCAAAAAAGTCAAGATTTCTTCATTATCTTTATATCGATGATGCAGATCACAAACCTTCTATGTCAAATTATATGATTTTGACTTTATGGTATCAAAAAATCAACAAAAAATTAACGGATCTGTTAAACTTTACCTCCTATGTCAAAGAGAAAAAAAGCCGAGTTTATTGATCTTTTAATTAAAACTCCTATGTCATATTCATTGTATAATGCTGCAAATAAATCAGTTTTAACCTTCCCCTGTAAAATCGTATTTTTTGA
Organism: Rhyacophila brunnea; assembly: GCF_057557595.1. Taxonomy (NCBI): domain Eukaryota; kingdom Metazoa; phylum Arthropoda; class Insecta; order Trichoptera; family Rhyacophilidae; genus Rhyacophila; species Rhyacophila brunnea. Next base: position 32,056,671 of record NW_028233350.1, read on the forward strand.
CTAAGAAGGTTTGTGATCTGCACCATCGATATGTGAAGTTTGTTTGTTGTGCATTTACAAATGTAAATGCTATAATAATAGAACAAGTAAAATTCGACTGTCAGTGGTTTTTATCATTCTACAGCCTCCTTAGTATGGAGCTCTAAAAAAATTCAATGGTAGTGTTATTTCAAAATACCATTGTTTTCTGAGTTGGAGTAGTGAAACATGTCCATCTGTGATTGGAAAATTGGCAGACAGACAGTCATACACATTTTCGACTGTATTTTATTATTATCCCTGATAAGGGAACAGCTGTATGCCGAGTTGAAATTTTGTGTCTCATAAATCGTCTGAAGAAAACAGCCACAGATTAACTAGAATATTATGTCATTGCGATCGTGCATTGAATTAGGATTCATTGGAATTTAATAAATCATCGATTATGCTGTGGAACACTACCTCTATTATGAAAAATAACATTTTGACTCCATTAGTTTTCCTTCTTTGTTCTTTTGACCATGTCCGATCCTAATGGGATCATATTATGGGCCTCCACAGAGTGGAGGTTTGTATTAACAGATTATTAATAATGTCAAAATAGTCTGACCGTGTATTAATTTACTCTTAATGTATTCAAATTTAGTCATTTAAAAAATATACATAATTTTCATAATAATTTCTTTTAGCTTCGTCTAAACACTGCCCCTGTGATTATGCATTTCCCTTCAAAGGGCAAACCAAAACCCGCTGACACGATCGACTTCCAGAGAGTTGGCATTTCAGCAGAAGCTATTGCCAAATGGATTCAGGAGAGAACTGATATACAGGTTAATAAGCATTATTTTAATGTACCTACAATAATCATAATGTGAAATTTTATTATGATACAATTTTTTACCAAATACATAATAGAGCAATATTATAAATGATATTTCCATGGAGTTTTGCTACTGCACATCCTGCTTAGCGGAGTGGAGTCATAAAGTGAAAGAATTATATGTACCTATCTAGGTAGGTAATTAAGTGAAATAACAGTGGAGGGAAAGTAGGATTCAAATTAATTGGAGTAATGCGTGATGGTATAGGTTGCGCAATGGAAGTTGAGACGAACACAGATACGAAAGATTGTGTGTATTGGTGTAATTCTGAGGCAAGCAACGGGCATTGCACAATGTCTACGAGAAATAGCCGTTTGTCTTACTTACGCCTACTTATTGCGAAAAGAGGACAACATGCGTACATGTTGATGTCGATTTAAAAATTTTAAACACCTGTTTGTAAACAATGCGTCTGCGTGAGTATTGCTTCGCCTCAACTCTTGTTAATACATCTATAAGTGTGTAGTAAAAATATTTTGACAGATAACTTTAGGTATGAATTATCATTTTCAGTTGGTGAGGCTGTCAAAAATTTACATCTTTACAATTAACCTTAAATTAGGAATATCTCTTGGTATGTAAGCATGTCTCATTTGCTGACCAAAAAAAGAAACAGCAGTATAACTTTGTATAGGAAATATGTCTTCCCGTAACATAAGGACATTTGTTTTAACTTTAAAATAAACCCCCAAGTAACTGATTACCGTTAAATAATCATGCATTTTGAAATCAAACATCTTTTTCAGATTCGAGTATTCCGTCCTCCAAACTATTCTGGAACAGTAGCAATTGTGATGTTAATATTATTGTGTGGTGGATTCCTCTATGTGAGACGTAATAATCTGGACTTCTTGTACAACAAACAAATGTGGGCGGTCGGTGCAGTATTCTTCTGCTTTACTATGGTTTCGGGACAGATGTGGAACCAGATTCGAGGACCTCCCTTCGTCCATAGAGGACAGAATGGAGGAGTCTCATATATTCATGGCTCTTCTCAAGGCCAATTTGTTCTGGAAACCTACATCATCCTAGGACTGAGTATCCTTTTTTAATGTTTATTATCATGATTTGATGGGGGTATGTTTTTATTTAAAATGTTGCAATACAAGATAGTTGAATAATTACCACTTACCCCATGTTTTACACATCATATTCTATTGAACACTGGTACTGGATAACCAGATATATTTTTTTGATTACACATCACAGGTTTATTTAATTGCAATGCTGCCAAAACAAAAGTATGACAAAGTATATTTGGAATTCTTAAAAATAATGTTTGATGACCTTCCCTCCCACCCTCCAGATCAAATTTGCAACCATTGTTTGAAACGCCTAGTTTCAAAGGCCCCTAAAATGATTTTAGGTAGTTCTGAGAAAAATGATTTTAGGTAGTTTTGAGAAAATGAGAAAAACTCATTTCTATTAAATCTGTGAACTTTATGTATTTATTTTTTAATTCGTTACATTCTAAGTTGTGTATTTTGGCTTTCCATTTTAGGGGTATTTGAAAAGCACACCCAAGCATTTTAGCGGGTTTTGAAATTTACCCTATTTTTTGATCATACGTATTGACGGTTTTTAAAGTTCAATCTTTGGCCATCATATAGGTAACAAAAATATCCATCTAACTCAAAAATTTTCAAAAACCGTTTTAGGGGGATTTGAAACTAGGCGCTTCATATATTGATTTCCTTCATATATTTTTCACATTCATTCATTTCATAACATGGCAGTTGAATCTCAATTTATCAGGGTCGTATTAACTGGGCAACAAAATAACTGTGACATAATCTTTCATCATCTTAATTATCATTTTCTTGGAACTTGGAAGAATTAGATAGTGGAAGAACTATAACCAAGTGATTCAATATTATTATTATATTTTTACGAATGACATCTTTCCACCTACCCTGGTATATGGAAACTCAACTGTATATTTACATTTTTGCTCCGCAAGTTTGTAACCCAAAAACAGCGGTCAACTTCACTTCATAACCTTGTAGAATTAACAACATATTTTATATCAAAATCATTAAAGTAATGGAATTCTACACGTTAATACCAGTTCAAGCAGTACTAATGAATTTTTCACACAAAATTTGGGCTGTATTCGCGTTTCATGAGTAATTATTACAGGTTTTCCATTGCTTTTTTATGGAACGCTTTATCCAACTATAATGCATCCACAATATACATAGCCCTCTGTTACAATATATTCCTTAAGATAATATTTAGATGCAGCAATTGTCGCCGGTATGATACTGTTGGCGGAATCCGGAGGTGGTTTCCACGTCGATGGGAAAACAGATAACTCAAGAGATAGATCAAATGGCAATAACGATATTCGTAAAAAGCGTTTGCTTGCTGTTATTGGATTAGTTCTGGTGTGCGTATTCTTCTCCCTGCTTCTCTCAGTCTTCAGAGCAAAGGCTCAAGGATATCCATACAGGTAAAGTTCATGTGTACTATTCAACGTGATTAAATTAATTGGGTAATTTATGCAGCATTGTCATTCATTTATCTGCTGCGAAACCATTATAAATTATAAATGTATTTTCATGTATTCCTTTTTCTCTATTGCAGTTTCCTATTCAAATAGACTAAATAGAGTGATGCTGCGTCCAAAAATGAAGATGACATCTTTTGTGTGTGCTGGTGTTTATAGTGAAAAGGGATGTTTTGAAAAAAAAAATGCACGTGTTGTAAATGTTTGTACTATAAATGCAATAAAGTGTTAACATAAATTAAATATTCTTTATTTTACAAATATCTAACACGGCTTATACATGATTAGTACTACTTAAATAGCTTATGACTAAATAACAAATTATTTATAAATATTCTGGGTTTCCTTCCGTTCGTGTATATTCATTAAAACATGTAAGGAATTAAAGCTTTTCTTCTCTTCGGATAATTGGGAAACGTCTTTTTGTACCACCAATGTGAAAGAAGAGCTGTTTCAATCTGAAATATGAAAAATAAATTAATACTATCGACTGAAGGTACCTACTTGATGAAATTTTAATTCTAAAATCTAAGGAAAAGTTATAATCTAATAAAATAGTAATAGTTTCAATGCAAATTACGAGGGTGGGTCAATAAGTCCTTAGAAAAGCCGACAGGTGGCGCGACTAGTACTGCAAGCGGTTTGTTTTCATGCAGCGGCACTACCGATTCAGTATGCTGCGAAGTTTCAATCAGATTGGTCGGGTTGTTGTGTGTTTCTCGTACATTTAAAAAAAAAATTTGCTTGTGGAAAATGGAAAATGGAGAAAATTGAGTTTAGAGTTGTTATTAAACATTTTAATATAAAAGGGTTAACAGCAAAGGAAATAAAAAATGAGTTGGATTTAGTTCACGGCATATCTGCTCCTTCACTTGCAACTATTTATAACTGGTTAAATGAATTTAAACGTGGTCGTACATCAATAAAGGATGAACCACGCTCAGGACGTCCTGTAGAGGTGACTACACCAGAAATGATCAATAAAATCCACGATATGGTGTTAAGTGACCGAAGATTAAAGTTGAGTGAGATAATTGAGGTTACAGGGATCTCAAAAGGTAGCGTCATTTCTATTTTACATGACAAATTGGGCATGAAAAATATTTCTGCAAGATGGGTGCCGCGTTTGCTCACAGTCGACAATAAACGCAGTAGGGTGGTGGCCTCTAAAGCCCTGTTGTCGCTCATGCAACGCAATCCGGATGAATTTTTTCGTCGCTTTGTGACTGTAGATGAAACATGGATACACCACTATACTCCCGAGACGAAAGAACAGTCAAAGCAGTAGATTGCGAAGGCAAACCATGTCCAAAGAAGGCGAAAACCGTAAAATCAGCTGGTAAGGTTATGGCTACTGTATTTTGGGATGCACGTGAAATTATTTTCGTTGACTATTTGGAAAAAGGAAAAACAATAACAGGGGATTATTATGCATCTTTATTGGACCAGCTAAAAAACAAAATTGAAGAAAAACGGCCTCATTTAAACAGGAAAAAAATCCTCTTTCATCAGGACAATGCCCGTGTTCACACATGTTTACGATCAATGGCTAAAATTGAAGAATTGAAGTTTGAATTGGTCGACCACCCACCGTATTCGCCAGATTTAGCCCCCAGTGACTTTTTCCTTTTCCCAAACTTAAAAAAATGGCTAAGTGGACAACGTTTTTTTCAAATGAAGAAGTCATCGATCGGACAAATGCTTATTTTGAGGACCTTCCGAAAACTTATTTTTCTGACGGTTTAAAAAAAATTGAGAAACGTCTAACCAAGTGTATTGAGCTCCAAGGAAATTATGTTGAGAAATAAAAAAAAAATACAAAAATAAAACCTGTTTTAATGCTTTTTTCTAAGGAATTATTGACCCACCCTCGTATTATCATTATTTTTTTTACACCGTATTTTTGAATCATTTTAAGATAAAGAGTAATCCAGGAATATTATTCATCATTCAATTACATATCTCCAAAGATGGATAAAACTAGCCATTTTAACCTGGCGACAGATCATCTGTTGGAACGCGACACTACGTCTTTATACAATCATGTTTATGTGTCCGTTGCCGAGTTAGAATGGCTAGCTTAAGAGAGAGGGTAGGCTATCATTAACACGTCTAATGGCAACATACACACTCTTATTGATGAGACAAGTTTGTATTTAGGAATCTCTACCTATCAGATGCCAATCTTATGACACTACCAACCTCATTTCAGCAAAAATGATTTGGTTAACAGGATACATTAGCAAGAGATAACCACAACTGACAGGTTATTGTAACATTGTTCAAGCCAGTGTGGTTTATTTTCGACAAGACATCACCTCGACTTATCAGTATGGAGCAGTGATGCACAACCCGCTATGCCGGTTATTATGGACCAATAATTTTATGAAATTGATCGATTAGAACAACCATTTGAGATCGTAGTATCTATATCTATAAAAGATCTTCTGGAAGAGTAGTTTCCTGACCTGCGTTGTTTGCAAGTCTTTTCGGGGGTACTTAATTTGCAAGCAGGCTAATGAAATTAAACAAGTCTCAATACAGTTTTGGTTAGTTTTAAAAAAATCAATCAATCCCTGTCTACCCAAACCATAATAGTTTTGGTATATTTTGGGCGATAGTACAAAATTGTGCACACTTTTTCATTCATACTTGTTTGTTCTTATTGTAATTAAATAATTATAAATATTTTATAGATAGACAAGTATTTTTGACTATTATTTATTATGGCTTGGTTTCACAGGGTTTAATTAATTTTTAAAAACTAACTAACACCATCAGCTGTAAATTGTAGTCTTATTTTAATGAAAACAAATACATAGGACTGACAAAGTTTAGTGCGCATTATTTATGGCAGATCTTAACAGCCTACCTCCACCCTTCACCACTGGAAGCCATTGCCTTATCTTATGCAATGGACTATAAGGACCGCCCCAATGATAACATCAGTTACATACCATAAACATTGAACCTAACTTCTACACGCTTGCTGCCTGTATGATGTGTCAACAATTTTACTGGCACTGATTGACCTGATATGCTAAATTCTGGTATTTAATTAATAATAATATTATGTCTAGACACAGGGGATAATAATAACATCATTATCCTTCATACCTGTAACCTATGCAGTCTGTGAACAAAATATAATTAGAAAATGGATAAATTCTCCCTACCGATGAAAAGGTTGTGCACACAGAACAGATAATAAATAGAATACCGATAGGCAATATTCAATACGCCGCATGGTGAAGCAGGCTTTTGAATATGTGAGTGTCCTACGAAAATGAAGCACGCATTATGCAAGTGCAATAGTGTGTGTAATACACCAACATTCATCATCATCAGCCGGGGTCAATCCACTGCTGGATGAAGGCCTCCCCAAAACATTAAATGAGCGTAAATGCATAAACCGGGAGCAGTTTTTAGTATCGACGTAAAACGTATTCTTAACACGTGTGTAAGTTTCACCCGGATTCTTCCTTACTCGAGTCGGTTACCTGCTATCGCCTTACCCGTTGTGTATTTCAGTTCCCATTATTTCTGAGTTCCCTGATTGTGCATCACCTTTGTAGAGATTTATTGATCATGTATAATAATTGCGATATTTAAACACCATAATGAGACTGTCACATCAAATTATTTAAATAAAATTATTATGATAGAGTCAACATACCTGATTGCTCAAAACCCACGCCACTATGCAGAGCCAATATGAGTTATTGAACAATAGTATTGTGAGTGAAAGATAGATCAATATTTCACACAATAAGTGTGGACTGGATACATATTGGAACCAGCCTCTTTTGGGAAGGAAATATTTCTGCGATACGACTTCGTTTGACTCTTCATCTTTCCTGAGATCCGCGAGGATGATGTTAGTGTGATATTGATTGAACCACGCAAACGCAAAAAGGGACAGCGTTGGAAGAGTCATTAACATTGTGAAGTTGTCCACAAACGGTACATTTGAAATATTCTCTGAAATAAAAAAAAATTAATTGACATAATTTTATTATATATTTAAAATTTACAGTAAGTTTATGTACCCACTATTACGTAATACATGTGTCTTAGAGGTCATCGACAGTCATAATTAATAATTTAATATGGTAACACAGGTGTGCTAATAAAAACATTCGTTTGACTCTTCATCTTTCCTGAGATCCGCGAGGATGATGTTAGTGTGATATTGATTGAACCACGCAAACGCAAAAAGGGACAGCGTTGGAAGAGTCATTAACATTGTGAAGTTGTCCACAAACGGTACATTTGAAATATTCTCTGAAATAAAAAAAAAATTAATTGACATAATTTTATTATATATTTAAAATTTACAGTAAGTTTATGTACTCACTATTACGTAATACAGGTGTCTTAGAGGTCATCGACAGTCATAATTAATAATTTAATATGGTAACACAGGTGTGCTAATAAAAACATTCCATAATTTTGTAGGTATACTACAACTTATCAAGCTAATTCATTGAATTGGAATAAGGAATGTTTTCTTTTCAAGTGATCTAGCATCTACTTGATTGTAATTCAAAATTTATTTATCATTAGTTAATAAAACATCTAACAAAGGACACGTAAAATATCGATTGTTTATCATGTAGAATCAATCGTTGGGAAACATTTTATTTCTAGAATTTTCAAGTTATCGATAACAACCGTTGATTATGTCATCATTATATTATTTTAAAGATGGGTTTATAAAGTGGAACTTCCATAATAGTGGCTTGATATTTGTGGTAGTCTTTTGAGACTTAAAAACAAGCTAAAACCTGACTCAATCTACTGTAACAAAGGAATAAGTAGGTTTGGTTTGTTTTTAAGTTTACAAACTGAAAAGTAATGGCATCTATTATAATCGATATGCCGATTTGAGTTGTGTTTATTATTGGTAAGTAATGAAACACAATTTTAAATTGTATTAGATTAAATACATAAATTTGTCAGACATACATTTATTTTGTTTTCTACATATAAAAATGTGAATATCGGGGTGTTTTTAAGTTTTTTTGATAATGCTTATAGGGTACCAGAGAAAATATTGATTAACTTTGGAAAATGAGTCCGCTTTAAGTATTGATATGGTTGCCAATGCATTTTCTCACCAGTTGTATCCGTAAATCCAACAGATTGTGCTAAGATTGCTGTTATGCATCCAAAATAATGAAGATGTCCTACTATGTAATGGCTGATGTTGATTTTGCTTGTGCTGGCGAATACTTGTACAAAAAATGTTTCATAAAACCGTCTGAAACATTGAATGGTTATCAAAGCGACTGCGATTATAGTAGATGCAGGACTACCTGAAATAAAGTAGATCAAACACAATTCAGTAATAATTCATTAGTTTGAAGCAGATTTGGGAGTGGGTTGGTTTTTGGACACTGTATCAGTGAAGTACGGTCTTATGGTGGAGGGTGCACAAGAATTTGTCTCTATTTCAGTCTGTATGGATACTATCCTGAGTGGATTTATTGAAATAATTTTCTCCCAAAGTAGTAGGTATAATAATTGTATTCTTACTTGTCGGTACACGGTCTTCGCCGCAGAAAAAATCCAAGTATGCGATAATCCATGAGGGAGCAGAGAAAGAAACTAAATAAGTGTTTATAACAGTGAATAAAGTCAGCACAGAGAGTATGGTAGACACCAAATAAAAATGTCTGAAGTACGATTTGGGTAATGCAAACAATTTTAAAATACTGTCCGATGAGCCACTGTATGCGAATTTTCCATACCGAAAGTTTTGTCTAATAAATAACGGGAGATATTTTTCGAAAAAATTCATAAGAAATCCAACAAGTAGCATTGAAAATGCCATGTTTAAAAACAGGACATTCAGTAAAGGCCACATTGTTTCCACTTCGATGTTTCACACTACTAAGAACACAGTTGAATAATTAACAGAATGGTAAATAAAGAAAGAATTTTGTCAACTTTCTAAATTACTTTCTCTCTCGCAAAAACAAAATTATGATTATTTGTGATTATTATAAAACAGTAATATCCATATGTGAAGATTTGAATACATGTAAATATATATTTTAGAAAGTTTATTTTAACATAATTTTACACAAATCCGAGACATCCTCGGTAAAGAAAAATACAATCAAATTGAATGCATTTTGAATTATTTTGACTTTTGGGTTGACTTTGACACATATATACCATAGATAATATAGACAGTGTTTACAGAGTAGATAACGAACGAAAGCGGTTTGGCAAATAATGCACTACGGACGGTGTAATCTCTTTTTGCACTACCTCCAAATTAAAGCGAAAAAATGAAAGGAGTTTTACCTACCAATAAAACTCTTATTATTCATGTTGACTTTGAAGTCCTTGAGAGAGGGTTTGCTCTTTCTTCTCCGCGTGAGGTTATATTCTACTAATTTATTTTCCTTTTTCTTGTCATTGATCATTCCTCCGTTTTTATTTACTGGTCATACCCGCGCGTCCATTTTTTATGTATGGAGTTTGGGACCCCTTTGTCTTCATTATGATATGGCTCAAGGAACCAGGTAGAAGTTACCTGGACTTCAAAGTCAACATGAATAATAAGAGTTTTATTGGTAGGTAAAACTCCTTTCATTATTCGAATTTTACTTTGAATTCCTTGAGATATCTGTTTGTTATCACCTGGTGTTGGGTATGCCAAATTCCTGTATGTGACAATGATTCATTGACGAGGTATAGACCATCGTGACTTTCAATGTATATGGTTGAATAGAGAAGTTAATGGGTTCTTTTCCCCTTCTGGTGGTGGTGTGTTCATCGTTCTCTGATAGTTGTCGTGAAATGTCGACTCACTACGCCAGTTACCTCTCTTTAAGATATCATCTATTGGGTATATTTACAGTTTAAGGAAGCCACCACTGAGCGGACACTGCCTGGTGGTTCTTGTACACCTGCTTCCAACAGTACTGACCTTATCCAATTCCCTATAACTGTCCTGGTGGCTGGTTTTGGTGGTCCTCTTGAAGATATAAATAATTCCGAAATATCCCCACCTTCCTCTCTCCTTGGGATTTGACATGCAGACGAGTTTCCGTAACCAGAATACTGGGTCGATGTTTTGACACGTGGAAGCGCTTAGCTTCCATTCCGATTGACGATGCTTGGCGGTATCTGTATTTGCGCCAAACATTGGCCATACAATTATGTGGTCACTTTTATCCACTAATCCATTGTCTACTATTACTGAGTAGTGTAAGGTCATGAACCCTTCGTCCCGATGCGAGAAGCAGCTGAGTAGGTAGCTGTCCTGCGAGACGTTTCGAATAGGTGTTGTTTTCCTAAGATGATCTACCACTCGTCCTGGATCCCAAACCGGTGGTTTGACGGGTTTCGTTTTATGTACCGAAATTGCCTGTAACATATTGTGTTGTACTACCACGTTGATGCTGATATCTACAATGATAATCGGTTTGCAAAATGTGGCTATGGCTGACTTATGCACCAGGATGGTGTTGTACGACAAACCTTCCATGTTGTGCAAGTAGCCTAGGTATCTGGCCAATTCCATTGGTTAAGGGCTATTATGATCCATTAGGTTCATGCTTACACCATGTCATTGTTTTCCATTTGTTCCAAGCTGGTTTGTAAGTTTTTAGAGTCGAAGGCTGCCATCTGGAAGTAAGGAGTGCCCTTTTTTCCACCATTCAATTTGATGTTATTTCACCCCACCCGAAATTATCCATAGTTAAAGGGACAGGTCCTGGGTCCTTGGAGGTGGACGGTTGGCCTCCATACCTACTAGTGTCGTATGTAGGTGAGGCATTGTATAGGGAGGTACTATTGCCTTTTTTCGTAAGTCCACTCTCAAAAAGCATTGTTCCCAGCTCGGTGCCACTAGTAAGTACTTCCCTTTTGCTGAGTTCAGGTGCGTTAGGACTCATGAAAGTATGTTTGGTGGGGGAAATATCCACGCCAGTCTGAAGTCCTACACTCGGCTGAAGGCGTCGTGAAACAGCGCGCCACTGTCTGTAACGTCTCGTGACACACACGTTGCAATGACATGTGCTGTTTCGCTAGCAAATAAATCGACCTCGGGAACACCCCATCTTTGAAACAGGGGGGTGGTTGTGGTATTGATGAGGTGCCATTCGGGAATGAGTTGTCTGCGGGAGAGATGATCTGCCACGCAGTTGTAATTTCTGCTGAAGTATTGTGCAGTAAACGTGATGTTGGCTCGACTGGTAAATACTAGTATCTGTCGGCATAGGTTTAGGAGGTTGACAGATTTTGTGCCGCCCTCGTTGTTTATGTCTGCCACCACTGTTTTGTTGTTTGTCTGCAGACGCAGATCTGATCCTATGATTGATTGTACTCGAGATTGAATTGCAAACATTTCCTTCCTGTTGGAATGCCATGCCATGCTAACTGGTCTTGTTCCCACGTACCTGATAGGTGGTGTTCATTCAGTTGGGCTCCCTAGCCTGTGTCGGCTGCGTCTGTCGTCAGGAAATGATTGAATGTCGTTCTGTGTGTCAACTCTGAGAAGCCTATCACCTGGAGCCACCACATGATGTCCTGTTAGGCCTGTGGTGGGATTGTCGCCCATTAGCGAGAATGGGACCTCGACAATATTGATGACTGGAGCTTTGTAGCCGTCGGCAATGCAACCTTCCTCGTGGAGGTAGGATGCGAAGTTAAATCGCCCCAGAAGGGATTGAATATGTGCCTGCCTGAGGGACCAACTGCCTTTTTGTTCCTGCGTTGTGTCAAATCTGAGGATCCTATCGCCTAAGGCCACCACGTGATGTCCTGTTGGGCCTGTGGTGGGATTGTCACCAATTAGCGAGGATGGTACCTCGGCCATATTGATGACTGGAGCGTTGTAGCCGTCGGCAATACAACTTTCCTCGTAGAGGTAGGATGTGAAATTGAGTCGCCCCAGAAGGGATTGGATGTGTGCCTGTCTGAGGGACCAACTGCCTTTTTGTACCTGCGTTGTGTCAACTCTGAGGATCCTATCGCCTAGAGCCACCACATGATGTCCTGTTGGGCCTGTGGTGGGATTGTCATCAATTGGCGAGGATGTGACCACGGCCATATTGATGACTGGAGCGTTGTAGCCGTCGGCAATGCAACCTTCCTCGTGTAGGTAGGATGTGAAGTTGAGTCGCCCCGGAAGGGATTGGATATGTGCCTGTCTGAGGGACCAACTGCCTTTTTGTACCTGCATTAGCAGATAGTGACGGAGTGCTACACACTTCTCCGGCGACAGAAACCTCCGCTTGTTGTGTGTGTCCCACGTGATGTCCAGGAACCCTCATTGTTGGCTTGGGTTCAGACAGGATCTTTTAATATTTATTAATCACCCTAAAGACTGTAGGAAGGTTATCTTGTATTCCACTATAACCGAGACTATTTCTCGGATTGGTTGGCTACTAAGAAGTCGTCTAGGTAAGTGAATATTCTCAGCCATTCTTTCGTAGGCGTTCGGCGACCCAATTGGTCAGGGATGCCAACATAATCGGAGTGGCTGACAGCACGAACGGGAGACACGTGAATTGTAGGAGCTCTCCTTGGTAGGCTAGTCGAACGAATCGACGATGTTGAGAAGCCATGGGTACCTGGAGGTACGCCTGGCTTAGATCTATTATTACTAGCCAGTCTTCTGTTTGTAAGACAGCTGGAACCTCGTAATGGTGAATTAGTTTGAATGGCTTTGGCTGTAGGAACGCATTCAAACGCTTTCGGTTGAAAACAGGGCATAGGGTCCCGTCTTCTTTCTTGATCAGAAACAGGGTTGAGAGAAAACTGGAGGTTGGACCCGCTTCTTCTAGAACCCCTGAGTTCTTTAAGTCCACGATCACGAGAGTGACCTCTGCTGATTGTTGCGTTTGAAATTCTTTCCGTAAAAGTAAAGAAGGGCTACGGCTATTATTTTTACCAATGTTGGGGGGGGGGGACACTACGCCATCCAGACTCCCCGAAAGACTCTTAGGCGGCCCCCAATGTTGTTGGTTGTCCAGATGCGGTCACCTCCGCTTAGAGTACGGATCCCTGGTGGAGTCCGTATCTCCGATGGAGAACTTCCTTCCCACAAGACGTCGCCCCTTGGGAGTACCTCAGCCATAATGTGAGTGTTCCGGGACTCTCAGCTCGGAGGAATCCTTGATAAAGCCTCCCGAGTGAAGGTATCCTTCCGGTAAGGATCTGAGTCATGTTCTCGCAAATTTTATTATGCCTTGTCCCCAAAACCCTCTTCGATTTTTTGGTACAGGCTCATCGCTGTTATGATGTTTTGAGGATTGGTTTCCCAATCCACTAACCCTTGCATACCCTTCCAGAAGCTGTCCCGTTGGGAAAACATCGCATTCTGGAGGGCCGCGATGGTCCGTCAGATGGTTAGCTGATGACGAGTGGTCGTACCGACGCAAGTTGTCATTTAGACCTAACTCTACGACCGTAGGGGCCGCCAAGAATTGTTTTTTGGGCGTTGTGCCACTTCTTGCCGGTCCTCCTGCTGAAATGAGGTACGTAACCTCAAACATCAGCATCTTAATCGACGCTCGTACGTTGAACTTTTCTTCCTGTAGCAGTTCTGCTCCGCCGTTTGGTGTCCGTTGCTTTTAGAATATCCTCCTCACGGCCATTCAGATGTTGCGCCATAATCACTGATCACTTAACGTTCACTTACACTTAACGTTCGTCCAAGATTGATAGTTAGAATGAACTGTCAAACGCAACATGTAAACAATAAGAAAGCCAAATCCAGAATGAAGAAAATCCGAAACAGCACATGTCGTTGCAACGTATATGTCACGAGATGTTACAGACAGTGGCGCGCTGTTTCACTACGCCTTCAGCCGAGTATAGGACTTGCGTGGATATTTCCCCCACCAAACTTACTTTCACGAGTCCTAGCGCACCTGAACTCAGCAAAAGGGAAGTACTTACTAGTGACACAGAGCTGGAAACAATGCTTTTGGGAAGTGAAAAAAGGGTAGTACCTCCTTATACAATGCCTCACCTACATACGACACTAGTAGGTATGGAGACCAACCATCGACCTCCAAGGACCCAGGACCTGTCCCTTTAACTATGGTTAATTTCGGGTGGGGTGAAATAACATCAAATTGAATGGTGGAAGAAAGGGCACTCCTTACTTCCAAATGGCGGCATTCGACTCTAACAACTTACAACCAGCTTGGAACAAATGGAAGACAATGACATGGTGTAACATGAACCTAATGGATCATAATAGCCCTCAACCAATGGAATTGACCAGATACCTAGGCTACTTGCACATCATGGAGGGTTTGTCGTACAACACCATCCTGGTGCATAAGTCAGACATAGCCTCATTTTGCAAACCGATTATCATTGTAGATATCAGCATCGACGTGGTAGTACAGTTTAGCATCCAGGACGAGTGGTAGATCATCTTAGGAAAACAACACCGGTGGAGTACAACCTATTCGAAACGTCTCGTAGGACCGCTACCTACTCGGCTGCTTCTCGCATCGGAACGAAGGGTTCATGACCTCACACTACTCAGTAATAGTAGACAATGGATTAGTGGATAAAGGTGACCACATAATTGTATGGCCAATGTTTTGCGCAAATACAGATACCGCCAAGCATCGTCAATCGGAATGGAAGCTAAGCGCTTCCACGTGTCAAAACATCGACCCAGTATTCTGGTTACGGAAACTCGTCTGCATGTCAAATCCCAAGGAGAGAGGAAGGTGGGGATATTTCGGAATTATTTATATCTTCAAGAGGACCACCAAAACCAGCCACCAGGACAGTTATAGGGAATTGGATAAGGTCAGTACTGTTGGAAGCAGGCGTACAAGAACCACCAGGCAGTGTCCGCTCAGTGGTGGCTTCCTTAAACTGTAAATATACCCAATAGATGATATCTTAAAGAGAGGTAACTGGCGTAGTGAGTCGACATTTCACGACAACTACCAGAGAACGATGGACACACCACTATCAGAAGGGGAAAAGAACCCATTAACTTCTCTATTCAACCATATACATTGAAAGTCACGATGGTCTTTACAGGAACAGTCACATACAGGAATTTGGCATACCCAACACCATGTGATAACAAACAGATATCTCAAGGACTTCAAAGTCAAATTCGAATAATGAAAGGAGTTTTACCTACCAATAAAACTCTTATTATTCATGTTGACTTTGAAGTCCAGGTAACTTCTCCTGGTTCTTTGAGCCATATCATAATGAAAACAAAGGAATGCCAAACTCTCTACATAAAAAAAAGGCGCGCGGGTATGACCAGTTAATAAAAAGGGAGGAATGACCAACGAAAAGAAAAAGGAAAATAAATTAGTAGAATATAACCTCACGCGAAGAAGAAAGAGCAGACCCTATCTCAAGGACTTCAAAGTCAACATAAATAATAAGAGTTTTATTGGTAGGTAAAACTCCTTTCATTATTTACAAAATAATTGTCCCCATAATGTTGTTTCTAAACAAATTTTAAATCTTAATTTTTTTCTGAAATCTTTGTTTATGAGAGACTATAAAGTTACAATAATTGAATAGCATAAAAAAAGTTCGAGTAAAAATACCCAGAACCATAGATAATATACGTAACCCAGACAGTGATGCCAACCGTACTATAATTATAGTACAATACTATAATTTTAATTCCGCAAAAAATGTAAAATACAATGATTTTACGCCAAATATACCAAAATACTATAATTTTAAAGGATTCAAGATGAAAAATGTTCCTGTACTATATATTTTTTAGAAATACTATAATTTTTACGCCTTTGTACTATAATCAGCATAGAAAAAGATGGCAACACTGAACCCAGAAGAACAGAAATGTCAATTTGACATTCGACGCTGTAAGAAACTCTCGGGTTGTTGTCAAACATTTCCCTCGAATTAAATGTATTAGATTTATCACTATGGAGAGTAAATCCGAATTAGAAGCAAGACTCGAAAAGGTTTGTGGTCAAATAATAGTATATATTTGTACAATAGATTTAATCATTTTAGTTTTGAGAATGTGTTTGTAGGTGTGATACAGAGCTGAATTAACTTTGAACTTTGATAGGCGTTTCTACCTAAGTTGGTATTGGATAATTCTGTATATGATGTACTTTGTTAATTTTAAATGATCTAGGTATGTATGTAATGCGTTTTTTCATCAATGAAGCTCGCTTGCATTCTTAGTTAGCTAGATACTTTGGTCTTGTTCTGCTGGTAGGCATGCTATAGTGTCAGAAAATTGAGCAATATCATAAATATATATGTACCTACTATAATATAGAATAGTTTGGTATTTTTAATATTCTTGTTTTACAGAAACTTCTGAATCTTCATTATTTCTCCTTAAGTACGGCGCTAGTTATGTTCATTCAAATATTAGTTATGATTACAGAACAATAATTTTTTAGTCTTCAGGCATTGCTAGTTTCCCACATTGTACTTTCATTACTTATGGAGTTATTAATAAATCGATTCTCCGTCCGGGATATCTCTCCACGTCTGCCTTTCCTGTGTGACAAAAGTCGAATCATCTCATCTTATGTCCTCCAATATAGGCTAATATTATAGGCGATTTAACTGAGAATTGTATCTTGTTCATTATTTCACTATTTTATCTTCTTCTGAATATATCAATCAATTCAAACTACATATTTGTGGTAATTGTATTATATTTATTGTACTTAGCAGATTCTTGTGTTTAAATTATTTATTACGAGTCAAGTAAATAACCACTTAGTACTGAATCTTCTCCGCTGCATCAAGCTGAAAGTACTGTGGCATGTTGGGAAATAATATTTTCCGTCAAGTCATCCCTTTTTCTAGTGGCAGCAACAAAACAATGCTTAGATTGCATATCGTTAGCTCAGACGGTCTGGTTTTGTTCTTCATTTAGTTTTTATTACCTACAATGTGCTGGATAATTTCCATGTCCACTTAATTAACTTATTTGATATAATTATGTAAATGGTGTAAGATATACTGGGAGAATAAACTTTGTATAGCTCAAGCCTGCATGTCTCGATTTGATAACTCTATCTCCTGTGATTTATATCCTAAAGTACTTACCATTTAATTTATTTAACCAACCAATAACTTTATTTTAGGAAATAGCAAACATAAATCTCCATAAAGAACGCGTCAACAAGAGTTCGCAATTGACAGGCGCAATTGTTGGAATCTTGGATTCATTTGAACACCGGCTTGCTAAATTGGAGCAAACGATTCTCCCCGTCTACAATGACACAGCCCACTTGCAGAGGAAACAACAGAGTATCCTTTTTGCGTTGATTTATTTTATGTAACCGATTCTTCATTTCAATAATTGATAGTTGTTTTAATTGTTTACATGTACATTGTACGTAAAACATTTCACTGTAGCACAGTTTGCCGTGAGCTTTCTATCGGAAAGAGACGACCGTATACTATACGGTATCCAATTTTATCAGATTCAATATGAACATTAATTCAATTTTCTTAGCCGATTTTGGCAAAATTCATGAATTCAAGTATGAAAACCTAACCTAACAAATAATCCTGTATATCGGCTATTTTCAAAATTTGTTTGCCACGGGCTTCCTATAAACTGACAAGAACCGTGTTTCCTTTAGACATGAATTTTATCTCGGCACTATACGAACCAAAGAGGTTGGACGGTCTTAACCTTTTTACAGCTGGTAGGTGTATGTATGGCGGTACCTTGCACGCCGCAAATTTTATTGCAAAAATAAAAAAATAAAATCATTTTACGTTTCAAGTGGTAAAAACGAATTCTGTTTCAATTCAGTATGTGACGATATTCATTGTGTGTTCAACATATTTGTAAGTTTAAAATAATTGATTTACGTTAGTAAAATCCCGTTTAAAGTGGGACGTCCAAAGACGTCATTTTTGTATGGGCGGCGTTCCGTTCATGGAAAATTTCTCATCTTAAGATGTCATTGGCAGCTATCCGGTTAATATAGAACCATTATTTCCTATACAACATTTCACGGTAAAGTGTGATACGGCGAACTGCATATGTACAAATTTCCGGACACGATTTGAATTAGGGTATGTAAGATTTCTGAGAAAAGGCATACTAATATGAAGTAAATACTGGTATATCGAAAGTGGTAGACCAAAAGGATGTTAGGGACTTTATAGCGAAAATGAGTTATTACATATATGGTTAGATCTGGGTTTCTTAATATTTTACAGTCGCAATCTTGATTAGTGTACCTAATGGTTGGGGTAATATTACATCCAAATAACAATTAAATAAATTTAATATTTTACAAAGATATAAAATCTAGAAAGTACATACTTATATTGATAACAACATTGGGTTTGCATATTTTTACAACGCTCATCAAATATCAGTGTTATATTAGTTAGGCGGCACTTTGGATCATCTCGCAATTTGGTTTTTGTAATAGTTAAAATCTATTGAAAATACAGAAGCGCCATCTGACAGTGTCGCCGGACAGTAATACACATAAGTATGTGAGGAGTCACCACATTAATTTTTAGCAAATTCTGAAGTTGGAAATTGTCACTGACGTTCTTTTGGCTTAGCATATTAGATACTCTGTTATTAAATACTCAGTGGTCAGTAGTATTATAATGAATATGCATTCCTTAGCTATAGATATCAGATATGGAGCGTACCTTACAATCATTGGATCACGTAATCAGTTATTATTTTGTAGCTCACGAAGTATCGGATATTGTAAATGCAGGACCTTCTGGAGAAGGGCTGGCCAATTTTTTGCAGGTACTTGTAAATTTCCACCAATAAAATAAAACCTATAATAATTATAGACAGCCAAACATTATAGTAATTGTTAAAACAATATCTTTGACTTTTTTTTACCAAATTTTTTATATTTTCAGGCAATGAATAAACTCTCTGAAGCACAGATCTATTTCAATAAAAATAATCCCCAAAGTGTAGAACTCGAAAATGTTGTAAGTATTGATAGGCACTCGATTTGAATATTTGAGATTTATTTCAAATAATATTTCATTAATTTGGTTATCAATAATCAACTATTTTACATAAATAAATTTACTTCCAGAATACACTATATTTTACCGGTGCCTCAAAATTAGAGGGAGAACTAAAAGACCTTTTGATTAAGCACAGCAAGCCTGTTTTACCGATTATTTTACTCGATCTCATTGCAATTGAAGAAGGTGTGTCTAATATTTTTTTTATTATATTTTAATGAGTACCATACATAAACCTAATTGTAATCATTTCCGCAGAGAAGCACTCATTCATTCAAGATTTTTCTTTCTTTCATGAAACAAAGTTGTCTTTGATCTGTTATTGATAGCTGGAACAATTTAACAACACATAAAATGTGCCACCAATGTAACTCCATTAAAAAATGTATTTCATGATTAGAATGCAGAACTATTCTTCTTCGGCCACGTCTGCCCATTAGCTGGAGCATATGGACACTACATTACGCCTCCAAGAATCCCTGTCGCTCGCCAGTCTTTTTGCATTATTCCAGGTCATACCAGCATCCCGTAGCTCTACCGTATATACTCTATAGATAGCGTTTAGTGGCCTTTCAGGACGCCGGATTCCGGTTGGCTTGAAGAACACGCAAGTTAGGTTGAAGTTCTCTTTCGACATTCGCAGCACGTGGCCGAATGAGTACCAACATCGCCTCTTCACTCATGATAAGAGGTTGCTCGGTTCGCTCTCTTATCTCCTCGTTACTCCTAAATTTGTCAGTACCCGTCGCAAACATCTGTTCTAGAAGCCCAGTATACGGTTGCTCTGAGTCTTTGCAGAACTATTACTTTATTGAAAACCTATCAATATTTGACGATTTTCTGATGCAGATTCTAGCATTGAGAGTGCTCCGCCAAGCTTGGGAATGCCGATTGCCGCATTAGAGGATTTACGATCAATGTGTCAGTGGCTGAATAATGCTAATAGAAATACTTACACTTCACTGTTGGGATCAGTGCGGGGTGCGGTCGTCTATAAATCTCTCATGGCGTTAAAAGAACACCAGAGGACCAGCAGCGGAAGCAGTATGCAGAGAACATATTTGGCTCATTCTCCTATGCCGGTAAGATTAAATATAACTTTTCTGCCAGATACGTGAATAATTACAATTCGATTTCATATTGCAAAAATATTCGATTACTCACCCAATCATTTCACATCTTTCTCATCATATATCTCTTCAATCCCACCTGACATTGGATATACAACATTATAGAAAGTCCTCGACTTACGTGAATTCGTACTTAAACGATTTTTTTAAATATGCCTTTTTTGCTGCAGTCGTTTCTCTGCGCTTGTATTTATATAGAATATTATGTTATATATTATGGATCATTTAAAAAAATTAGTAGTAATGAAATCTACGATAATTACCAAGAGAAGAGGAATATTAATAGAAGAAATGGAAATATTGGTTATATGGGTGGAAGATATACATCGACAACCAATTCCAATAAGCCTTATATTCATACAGGATAAAGCCTTGAGTCGTTTTGAAGACAAAGTGTAAAAATGATGATAGTGTTAATACTAATACATTCACTGCAAGCCACGGATGGTTTCAAAAATTTAAAAGCTACACAACATCAAAATAACAGGTGAGGCTGCCGAGTTGTGCAGATACAGAGGAAGCTATGAATTTCATCAAGAGTCTAGCAGAAATCATAAAAATGAGGATTACTTGCGACAACAAATTTTTAATGTGGACGAAACTGGGCTTATTGGAAAAAAATGCCAGATCTGACAGATAATATTATATCCCAACTAGAAAAATCTATGCCAGGTTTCAATGTGTCTAAAGATAGGCTAACCCTTTTACTTGATGGAAATGCTGCTGGGGATTCCAAAATCAAACATGCAAAATCAAACTTCATCAATCAATAATGTTTTCTTAAATGTATGTCTTCTTCTTCGACCATGTCCGATCCTAATAGGATCATATGGGCCTCCACGAAGTGGAGGTTTGTATTAACAGATTTTGTTTTTTACGAGAAATGGATGTCAGCCACTTTATTTTCACTTATCCTTTGAAACTAAAACATTATTTTAAAAAATTGCATGATTTTAAATTTTATTCGACTTACACGAAGATTTTTGGAACAAATTAATCACGTAAGTCGAGTATTCACTGTATAGGTTTATCAGCATACTGTGAGTCTGATTAATTAACGTTCTGATGAATGACATAATACTTAGTAAAGTTGGCAATGTATCCTCGTGTGCCATTTGAACCTGCACAGATTTGGCAACTTACAGTTACACAGTTGATGATCCTTGCAATCAACTCTCGGCATTATTTGATTGCGGAATCAATATATCGATAGGTTAGTACATAAAAGGTTGTATGTCAAGTTACGTATGTTTTAAGAACCATAAGTCAAAGACCGTAATTATTCCTCGAATCCAGTCATCAAATCAGAGCTGTTTATTACAAACAATGATGATTAGTCCTTAACAGCTTGTTATGTATTTAGATACATCAAGTTACTCAGACTTGAATTGAAAGTCTACCTTCGTTTTTATCCAAGCAGTTTTTTGTTTCTCCAGTAAAATTTAAATTTTATCGCATCAGAGGTTTCAACAGATCATCGAAGTAAAAATAATATAGTAATATTTTATTGATTTTTTTTCAGAAAACCAAATTGATTCATAGAACCGAAAGTACCGCGCGAAAGACATCTAGTCGAATTCATAAAGCGTAAGATCTCTTTTTGATATTTATGAAAATTACCATTGTTTGTTGTCACGTTATCTACATTTTGTTTACTTTATCTACATTTGGTATTTTTAGACTGGAAAAGCGAGCAAACAAAATGTTTTTGAAGGCGTCGCAGACCTTAGAGCATTCTACAGGTCTTTCGCTGGGACCTCGTAGAAGTACATCACACACAGGTAATTTCCATGACTCCTTAATAATGTAATACAAAACCGTTGAAGGAAACCTGCTCTACATAATATCATCTCTGTTCTGGCAGAACACACTAACTGGAGAATACTAGTTTTGAGTAGTTTGACTTTGAAGTTAAAAAGTTTGAAATAATGGTCTATCACATGAGTTTATTGAGTAATCGTAAAAAGGATGACTTTAAAATAAAGACTGTTCATTTATTAAGAAGGTTTCCACACGGTAAAGTTTGAAATAAGGAAAATTTTGGTAATAACTCAATATGTCATTTTTTCGAATTAGTGTCTTCTGCCAGAACAGTGACGATATGTAAACATATTCTAAATATGTGAAAGTGAAGCAGAAGAAAAGGCTACTGAGGCTAATGATTGATACCAAACTTCACACTGTTGGTGCATCCGTCAAAAACCCCAAGCATTTAAACATAATTTTAACATTCAATTCCATCAATTATGAATGAATGCTGAACCGTTATTTTTTAGATGAATGTGAAATTGTAAAAACCGTAGGTACATAAATAGATTTACTTTTGAGCAGTTGCACTAAGATAAAAAGAAATCGAAAAAGAAGACAATCATTAGCCTTAGTAACCTAATTAACTTCATTTTCATATATTATAGAGAGTCCATCTTATATAATATATAGAAGATTTATCTTGAACATTATTTGTTAATCTACTTTATAGTTCAATGCCTTGAATATAGGCGGCTTATAATGTTTGTTGAAATCTGGTGTGCAGAAGGAGACGACTGGACCGGGGGAGCGGAACAAGATATGGAGCAATATCTAGAAGTGGTAATGGGTCTACATCGACTGATGAAGGCCGAACAGATGCTTCTGGTCGGATTGGTGCCATTGGCCCAGCAGCATACTGTATTCGAGAGTATCGTGCGAGAAGCTCTGGATTTGGTTGTCCAGGATGGAGAGGTATGAACTTAGCTACTTTGATATATAGATGCGCATGATCGTTTGTTGCTGTTACTTGGGTTTCAAAGATGCCAAAAGGCGAAATCCAGAATTCAAATAGTGTGCTAAATTTTGAATTATTTAGTGTATAGAATAATATTCTATATAAAATCCTGTATATGAGTGCAAAGTATTTCCATTGGAATAAAATTTCAGAAGCAATGATTTAATTAGGTAGGTACTAAAAAAAATGCAAAATTCTGTCAACAGATGTCTACTGTCTATAAAACAGTATATTTCTGGGGTTTTTTAAGCTGTGTTTCAACCTACCTAATGAATAAGTAAGTGACTCAATATATAATGTGTTGGTGATATGATATGACTGGCCCTGAATAGGGAGATGTAGTGCGATTTGATCATCAACCTTCGATAGAAGACAGCATCAAAAGAAAAGTTTTATTATTAAAAAATAAGCGAATCTTGCATATATGACTCTTCGCAGGGTGGATGTTATATTAACAGACTTCTTGATGGAGAGTGATTGTTAGCCATTCTTCAAACCTGATGGGTCCTTTGGATGAGACTCACATTGAAAAAAAAATACCATATGATTTTTTCTAGATGCAAGATTAGAACCGGTAACCCACGACTTTAGAAGCGGACACTGCCACTAATACATTGCGGGTGTACTTTACATTATCAACACATAATATTCATGACGTTATAACCATATCCTATTTTGCAAGTTTAAATACACTGGAGTGAAATTTTCAATGTAGGCATTAACAGATATTCTGGCCTGTTCATCATCATTGGTTTCATCATTGGATCACTGGTTTCCATCAAAGAAGGCTAAATTAGTCTATAAGTCAATCACATTTCTTGGTTTCAGAATATAGCATCCAGAGCGAAGAAATGCATGAGCCGTCATGAGTTTGGATCGGTTCTAATTGTATTCACCATACTCAAACAGCTGCTTGCTCTGAAGCCTGAGTTTGAACGCACAGTGGAGCATTGTGATATTAATGTAAAGTCGAAGTTCACATCAATTCTGACAACATTACATACAACTGTGAGTCACAAAAGAAATTATGATGATAAATTATTACATGTGGTTTATTTTTTCAATAAATAATTAGATTTGGTTACATTCTGACATAGTCTGTGACTTCTAGTTAATTTTTATGCAAAAAGTGCCAAATTTAAAAATTCTAGACAGTATACGTAGTACTAAGTTTTGTGAGCTTTTTCGTTTGGTTAATCTAAGCCAGTGATGCACAAACCGCGGCCCAAAATGGCATCTGTTGCGGTCCAAACTAACAAGTGCTTCATCACCAATATGTAACTATTAATTTATATATCATTATTTTTCAACACTTTTACCCACTGCGGCCTGTGAAAAATTAGAAAATGGATTAATTAGCCATTCTTTGAAATAAGATGTGCACCACTTATCGGTCGTACAGGCGACCGAGCGCTCTCGAACACACCGACACCACGCAGCAAGGACGATCCTAGGGGGATCAGGCCCGGACCGCCACGGCCCTCAGAGCCAATCCTTATCCCGAAGTTACGGATCCAACTTGCCGACTTCCCTTACCTTCCCAAACATATTTAGACCACTGCCTCTTTTCGGAAAAAATAATATTCAATGCTCCTTGAAATCCACTTTTTTACATGAACAAACATAAAGATGCAATGACAAATTTGCACTATTTTATAAATCCTTATTTCTTTGGAACATAGTAAAGAAAAATGTACCTATCTGTAAATAATGTACCGTGATACTTAAATTATGAACCTGGTGCATATGTTCTCTGCTACCAATTTATTAATGTTGGGTTCTATTTTTGTCAGCACCACATAATCTCTGCTGATACGTTTGCTTTCCAACACTTGCTTGTCTTTAACACTAATGGTACGTTTATATTTGACACTAATATCGTCATATTTATGTATGACACCATATTCACTTAAGTGTAAACAGTAAGTATATTTGTATCTGCCACTTATTTTGCGTGTGTCGACTCTCACCTACCACTTATTCAATCTACTTATATACGCAAATGTAAACACCGCGTATTCGACAAGTTCGAACTTGGAGCGATATATCACCGAAGTTGGACCACCGTCTACTTTTATATCAAGTACCTGACACAATATTCGTAGTTTGACAGGTACCTAGTGAATTGCATATGTATATTTCTAAAACAACGGACAATCAATAATCATAGGTAAACCATGAATGTATGCCCAACGTTTACGTTAATAAATGTACTGTAGCGATCTGTCAAAAATCATAGACAATGAGAAATAAATCGGATGTGCCGTGTTGTATGGATTTTGTTCGAAAATAAAATATCGCTTGTTCTCGGCACATACGATTAATTCTGATGCACTCTATGAAGAAAAAATGCGCTTCAAATGGTATTACCTAATTCATTTTGGCCCACACCTGCACTCGTATTAGGTACGATAATATTATATTGAATATGCAATGACGATCAAGTGCTAGATATCGCAATGTTACTGTTAATCGTTCTTCTACGCATTTCTGAATTGTGTGTCTTGTTTTTTGGCAAAAGGTCCAATCTTGCAAACTAAAGTTCACAAATTGAGTTGGATCTTCGATTTTAAACTCTGACATTAAACGGAAGGCACCTAGTTCTTCTCGTCGCTGAATCCATTCCCGCACCCATCTAGACCATTTTTTCCTCCTTTTTGTTGCCAAAAGACTTAAAATAATAACACTCGCTGCTTTCTTTTTTAACATTCCCATATTGACAACTGACATACCGTTTTTGAGAAGTATACAAAATAAGTGTCCGAATAAATTACAATATCATATGTAAACACCGCATATATTTATTCCAATGTTGCCATTGAATAAAGTGTCGAGACTTTATTTCAACGAGAAGTATACCAGAATTTTATGTCAGATCCATGCAGGTGTAAACAGTAAATGAAATTTTATGTCCGACACATAAAATAAGTATAACGGTATAAGTGTCAGATGTAAACGTACCATAAGACCTGTCGGCGGACACAGGCGCATATCGGTATCATTTGCATTTTGTGTGTTTATTTTGAAAATATATTAATCAGTATGAATTTAGTATATGTCATACAACACCCATGCATCATGTTTAAATAGTTTTCCAAAATCTTTCATTTTGTTTCCACCGCCCCTTTATTTATATTCAACTTATTATCACTTCATTCTTCTCCCAGAACTAACCTGGCATCCGTTATATTTTCAAGCGTAAAAAAGTATTTTTAACTTAATTGTTTATTTATAGGGTGTCAAAGCACTAGAGGATTTTATAGAGGGTGTCAAATCTGACAGTGGGGTGTTGCCAGTGGATGGAACTGTTCATGAGTTGACCACAAACGTCATTGTTTTCCTCGAACAGCTAACGGATTACGCTGATACAATTGGTAACTATTAGATTAATTTGATACATTTGTGATTAGAGCAGAGGTGTGAAGTCATCACATAAAATCAGCTCACTATAAATTTCACGCAATGATACCTACATTATAAATGTATAATATCGTATTTCTACTATACGCTAGTGGTTTTGAAACCTTTTCATTCCATGGCGCCTTAATAAAAGATATTGAAAATTCAAAATAACATTCAAGATTTTTTATTGACGATTGGCTAATTTTATCGTTAATTAACTCTTCACATAATAAGATTATTCGGCAGTTTTGTATTAGCTTTTGTTACTTATTACAATTTTTTATTTTTTTTTCTACATGCTCATATCTCCCATGGGTACTACAACTTAAATACTAAATACTTTCAGGTAAAGTCCACTAGATTACGTTTCTATTACAGTCTTGGGTAACTGCTCACGAGATATTCCCAGTCATAAAAAGTTCTTGATGCTTCATATTAAACGTAGGGTCCCATAATATGTCCGATTAAGACAATATTGATTGGATATTTGGAAGTCATACCTGACTTGGACTCCGCACGTAATGTCTGCCAGAAGAGAATAATAATAATTTAAACATTGTAATCTTATATTGTCTCAAATATGAGATTCCCATTAGTAGTGTTCTGAAATATATTGAAGACAAATGTTTTGTTCTTTTACAGGTGGAGTATTGTCACAAGAAAATGTTTATGTCAACAGTTTGGCGTTATTGCCATGCTATACACAGATAGCAGCCAACAAAGAGGCGAAAGCCAGAGCTCTGCTCGCAATATACGCTAGTAAGTTATAGTATAGTTAAAAATGTAACACATTACAAGTAGGATTCGATAGTTTTGTCAAGAAACAAGAAAGAGTGGGAGGAGCGCATAGAGAGATAAGACAGTACAACAGACAATATGGTGATGGCGACCATAGACAATAAACACAATAACCCTGCTTTCATCCTCTACATGAGAAGAAATCGGATCTGCGGACTTTAATTATTCCGCAGTATAATTGTCGAGCTACATTTTTTGGAGGTTTCATAATTGAACGAAGTATTTATATACCTATTGGTTAATTGGAATAATACAAAGGCATTAATGAAGTTATCTTTAAAGTATCTGCAGGTTATAAATTATAATCATCAGCTGGGGTTGATCCACTGCTGGATGAAGGCCTCCCGTAGCTCCCTCCACTCTTCTCGGTCCCTAGTTCTTTGCTGCCACGTATATCCACCAAACTTTATGAGTTTGTCTATCCAGCGAGTTTTAGAGCATCCTTGTGGACGTTTAATGCTCCTTGGGTTCTACTGTATGACGGCATTTGTCTAGCGGTTGTACACTCATCAAGCGACATGTCTAGCTCATTGCCATTTCATCTGCTTAGCAACCTCTATCACATCGCATACTTTTGTCTAATTCCTTATCTATTGGTTTATTCTGTGATCTTTCCGCATTATGCTATATTTACTGCTATGCTACTCGTAATTTTTGGATTTCTTTTAGATTAAGAGACCACATTTCACACGCATATGTGAATGTTGGTAGTACATTTGGTAGGCATTTGTTGTCTGAGATAGACGTAGTTGTTGACCCACTCAATTTGAGTGTCATGAATAAGGATCGCTTTTGGTTCAACAATATAGTTTATCATTATCTTTGTCATCGAGACATTTATCTGTAAATGTACTTTGCAGCTTTCATTTGCAAGCTCCTGCATCTTGTTCTGAAGGTCTTCTGGATCGTTCGCAAAGACGAAAATGTCGTCTGCAAAGCTCAGGTGACTGAGGTAATTGCTGTTTATGGCGATTCCAGTGTTCCCCTGTCAAGTAGCCTGAATAGATCTTCCAGAGTAGCGGTGAATAATTTGGGTGAGATCGTGTCACCATGTCGGGCACCCTTGCTAATAGGAAACCTGCAAGACGGCTAATGAAACTTTACAGTGGCTGTTGCATAAGTGTATATGTCATTCAGGATGTTTATATAGCACTTAAAGATTGGACAAAAAAGAAGGACAACCTGGAGAGACTGGTAGTCTTGGGTAGCCTCCAGGGAAAGCGAAGCAGAGGAAGAGCGTCTCCGCGATGGAGTGACCAAGTGAAAGAGCTGACTGGGGGCACCATCCATTCTGCCCTGAGAAAAGCGGAAGATCGAGAAGGATGGAGTCACGACCAAGAAGAGAAGAGAAAGATTCCTTGGTTGTACAAGGCGTCTACAATTAGTAGAATTAGTACTACAAGTAGAATGGTAGTCTATATTCTTGATGTCATTCTATAACTTCCCTGACAAGACTGTTTAAGATTTATTGTGCATCTGAATCCGACTTGGTCTCGTTTAAATTATGATATATCTAGTAAATATTGAATGATATTAACATTACATTATTGTTGTTTAGGAAAGGTTTTAGTCCAGTTGAATTTAACTCTAAGAAGTAAAAGTGAACAGTATGGAGATTCCGCACTCAAAGCTCTGTTTCGACTCAATAATAATCATTATCTACTAATGGTAAGTTTGGAGTAAACAGTATATTTTCCTTAGCATAAATAAATAGTCATGGTAATTTCGAATTCCTCTATTTGTATGTAAAATTTATGAAACAATTAAACAAACAAAATAAATTGGTAACATAAGCATACAGTTTGGCTTAAAAACATTAAATTCACAATGCCGGCAATATTAATCTGAAATTTAAATATTGTATTTAAAGGGTCTCCAAAGAACTCAACTGTTAGAGGTGTTGAGCTTATCGGAGCCAAACTGCGAACAAAACTACAGAGAGATGATCCAAGAACACAGAGCCAGCTATTTGCAAAGGTAATTCAATGATTTTCTCTTTTCCTTTTCTAATATTATGTTATTTTTTGTCAGATTCTATATTATTTTTCTCTATTTAAATTGGTATTTGTCTTCTTTCTCAGTTGGAGCAAGTTATTGTCTTTTATAGCGATCGGAGATGAAGAGATATCAACTTCAAAGTTAAAAGATAAAGACAGAGCAGCAATCAAGGAAAAGTTTTCAGTAAGTATTTGATTTGGGTGTGCGGGTGGTATGACTTTAGGAGCAACGAGGAGATAAGATAAGAGAGCGCACCAAGCAGCCTCTCATCACGCTGAGAGTGAAGAGGCGACGTTTAACCTGGTTCGGCCACGTGCTGCGGATGCCAGAAGAGTTTTAACCTGGCTTGCCTGTTCTTCAAGCTAACCAGATTCCGGCGTCCTGGAAGGCCGCTAAATACTATCTATAGAGTGTATACGGCGGAACTACAGGATGCTGGTTTGACATGAAACGATGCAAGAAGACTTGCGAGCGGCAGGGATTCTTGGAGGTGCCTAGTGGTGTCCATATGCTCCGACTAAGGGGCGGATATGGCCGAAGATTTGATTTGAAACTGAAAAGTATTGCTTGTGGACAGTGATTGGAGAGAAGGCACTCAAAGTTTAATATTTTGTAGAAATTTTTGAAACAATAAAATAGACAACTGAATCAATCAATATATTCTTTAGTAACTAAGTTGTATAATATGTACTTAGAGAATGTAGCAATCTAGTTATCGCAGTAGAAATAATACTAATAAAAAAAAAAAAACTACTAAACACTCTCTACATATTGCAGTCTTAGATCAATGAAAACAAATACGTTTGACTGACAAAGTGTAGTATGCACTATTTATGTTGGATCTTAACAGCTTACCTCCACCCTTCACTATTGTCTTATATGCATATTGCTACAATTATTTTGCGTGCTATAGGTTCATTACCACGATAGATGTTAACTTCGAAGCAAAATATTTTTGTGCAGGGACGGGATTCTTAAAACTCAAAATTTGATTAAGAGTTCGATGATTTACGACAAGTAAATAAATGTCTGTTTTTAATGTTACTGTTATAACTTTTCAGGGCTTCAACAAAGAGATGGAGGAGTCGGCAAAAGTACAAAGAAGTTATTCGATTCCCGATTTGGAACTTCGAGAATCTCTCAAAAGGGACAACAAAGAGGCGCTTTTGCCCAAGTATAATTTCTTCTATGAAACCTACGCAACGGTACCTTTTTCTAAAAATCCTGAAAAATATGTCAAATACAATTCTGCACAGGTGGCGGCTTTGTTGGATAGATTCTTTGATGTAGCCGCATAGGTCATTTATCAAGTAAATGATAAGAAATTATTTAGTAGGTAGGTATTTAAAAAAAATATATTATATCGTTTTATAATCAAATTTAATGAAATAAGTCACATTAGATACCAGTATTGCCTTTATTTTCACGTTTATTTTTGCAATGTTTTTTTTTTCCTTTTGATTTAAAATCTGAAACAATAAAAGGGATATAAAACATTAAAACAAAGAATAAAGGTTTAAAAGGTTATTTGTAGTCAAATTAATAGAAACAAAATATTGCAAAATAAAATCTGTGATTATTAATATAAAAAAAGAAAATCTAAATTTTTCAATGACCTAAATGAATTCAATTATCTAAAAATTTCAAAGTCCAGTGTATAAAGAGATTTATTTTGAAAGTGTAATGATAAATACTAATTATATAGTATTAAAATACAAACGCTTTAATATTTAAAAGGCTATAAATAAAAGAATAAAAAAATATTTATACTGTATTTATTTTTTAAGATATCCAATCCTGTACTTACTTTTCTTGGGAATGGCAACCTTTTGCTTTTTCAATGTTTTACATGATCCGGGAGTAAACATACAAGGCACTATGCAATGTCGAGCCAGATTGGGCGTAACCAGTGCAGGATCTATTGGATTCCACTGAGCTGTTTGGTTCACCTGAATATTGGTCGGGTCCAAGTCATAACTTGTGTGCAGATCGATACCGTTTTCAGATCTAAACAAAACAATAAAATACATTGATGACTTTCATGTTGTCTACTTCAATAATTTACCAGTAAAATAATATTGATTATAAAGTTTATACCTAGATGGCGTTGATATGCAAATCATTGCGAACGAGTGGTGTGTCGGTTCGTGTCTCAGTAAATACTGTGCGGGATTCAGGTGAGACAGAGATGTAAATATATTGAAAAAACATCCCAAAGCTATTTGAGGTTTCCACGAATTGTGCTTCAACGCTTCAACCGATAACGAAGGCAGAGTAAGCTTTTCCAACATAATGATTTCTCCAGTTTGAGGAATTAGTCGAACTGTAAAATAAATGAGAAAGTAGTATGTGAATTTAATAAGAAAACAATATGTATAAGGCGGCCTTGCACACAGACATTTTGATTCTATACCGATGTAATCTGAATTCAGAAATGGCCAACAAAGTTGCATTCACACCCGTCCCGCGTATATAGGCAGGACATTAACACAATCACTGCTGAGCTCTTAATTAATTTTTAATTACCACATTTAAATAGCATGCTAATTATATCGAATGGCCAGGTAACGCAAACGCGCCAGTCGCTGTGTCAGCACTAAATGAGTTAAAAGAAAAACATCAAAAGATTTCAAAACTCAGCTTATTCATGGAAGAAATGACTACGACTGTACTAAAAAATATGACATAAACACTGCTCTGTGTGTCTGCGACTAATAAAAATATGTATGTGTGTGTATGAAATTTATGCGAATACGAAACATGTAATTAATTTATAGTGTATTCATATTTCGAGTGTATGTTCAACCATCTGTTGATAAATTTTTTAAGGTTAAAATCGCATATTGAATTTATTTTGTATGGCAAAGTTTACACGTCTCTAAAACAACACACGGTGCTTTGCGTTTGGCTGAGACAGGACGCCACAATGGCGGGAGCTGTTGCTAAAGAGTTACAGTTATTAAGAATAATTATATTAGAGGTAGAAATTAAAAATGCTTACAAAAAATAATACAATTAACAATACTCTAACACATTGATCGCCAAGTAGTGTTACATAAAATAGTTAAAAAATGATTATTTGTTTCTAAGGTATTATTTGATAGGTTATGAAAGAATATGTTATTTTTCATTTTGATGAATTTTTTATATAAATATTGGTATTTATGATGTGTCGGCCTCATGTGTCCGTCGCGGCGCCAATAAGTTAATTTATTATATTGCGCCGGGCCGGCCATTTCGCCGGTCACCTGTCCATATGTGTTGACGAGAGCATGTAGCCATTTCGAGGTTGAATTATATTTAGATAGTATAACAAAAAAAAATAAAAAAAAAGGCACAAATACGGAATAAAAGTTTTCAAATTGGGTAGTGATACACCCCTGTTACAGGCGGGCTTCTCCCGGTGTAAAATAATCATTTAGTAGCTTAAGTCGAAACGTAACCCTGACCTCTAGAAACGGCTTCATAAAACATCTAATCTGATTCCTTTTGCTCAACCACGTAAGTAATTTTTTTAATTTAAAATGTATAAATGATGATGTATGAAAGAGATAATTTTAAGACTAAATATAAGTATTTAAATATAATAAATTTTGCCGCGCTTGCCGGCAACATAAAAATCCCTGCGCGCCTGCGCCGAGGTGGTCCTCGTGATTCGTCAAATCAAAATCAGGCGATAAAATTTGGCCAATCACGAGAGTCCTTTTTGTTGGACGGCGTAGGTACGCGAGATTTGAAAAAAGAAAAGAAAAGGCAGTAAGCGTCCCCTTTCCGATAGGTACGGACCTGACGACTACAACTGTAAAAATCCCAAATATAATTTGTAGAACCAAAAAATTAAGAAAATATAAGAAGACCACGTTACGAGCACGAAAGACCGAGTTTTATTTATACTCCGACCGTTGAAATTTATTTTTTTTGTGAATCCGGGGTTCGATGGACTCTTGAGCTAGCCGCTGGAACCCCGGGGATCTCAATGGCGCCCAAGCAACATGAGGCGTGAAGAATCGCATTAATTCTTCCGAACCCGCGAACGCTAAATAAAAGTTTGAGATCACATACTGTGTATTAAATGTTAACGAGATCCAGGAGCCGGAACAACCAAGAAATGGCTAACGAAAAAACGGATTCCGACGTGACCCTCATCGAAGAAGAAGTGCTGTCTCCAACATCAAACCGGGAGAGCCCTCCTCTGGTGTTCGAAATGAGGCCGCACGAGGACGTGAATTTGCCGACTGTAGCGTCATCAACAGCCCTGAAGCCTACGTCAGAAGCAGTGCCGGTCATACCACAATTGTATCAACCTTGGGGCTTGAAGCCGGAGCTTGAAGTCTTCTACACGGGACACCCACTATATCAGGTGTCAGATTTTATCAAAGGGTGTGAGGCGTACTTCGCCGCAGCTAAGAGCCCGCCCGAAAGTTGGACAGGACTCGCACTAAATAGATTAAGAGATGAGGCAAAAATATGGGGGAAGACGATATCTTCGAATACCTGCTGGCAGTCATTTATTCACCTGCTGCGCCAGCAATTCGAATCGTCCCTCAAACGTCGCCAACAACGGACGGAACTACAAAACTTGGTACAACGACCGGATGAAGATGTCTTCGGGTTTCTGTTGAATAAGAAGGATCTGGCGACCATATTGCTACCATATATCCCCGGGAAAGAACTTGGCGAGTTATTTTTCGACCTGCTAAGTGAAAGGGATCAACTGCGAGTGGGCCAAGCAGGCTGGTCCAACCTGGACGAACTACTGGTGGTGGCTCAACGCCTTATACCAACTACGATTAGACCTCCCGTAGCGATAGCCACGCAACGATCGGGACGAAAAGAATGCGGCTGCCTATGCGACTGTAATCAAAATTTAGAACAGTCGAGCGCACGCCCGAAACCACGTCAACAAATATTTAAGGCTGAGACACGCCCTGAACCGCCTCCGCAACCGTGGGAATCGACAAATAATAATCAGGCCAGAACCCCAAACGGAGCCTTTCTGGCTCGAGGAGGCCAACAACGCAGAGGTGCTTTCCATGGCGGAAACCGTACGCCACTTTATGACGCAAACGGCGTTCGCAAGTGTCAGTACTGCGAGTTCGGTTACCACCAGAACCATACATGCCCGAACTACCCTGCATGGAGACGCAACCAAGAATGGAGTCCACTGGAAACGGAGCAGGGACATTGATGGGGCGCCGCAGAACCGAGAAGTCGACTTGGGCTCTCGAGGAGACCTCGTGATCCTGCGGATGCCACCTACAATGGCATACGAAAAAATGAAGAAAATAGTGACAAGTGCTTTAATCGGGACCCTCTTAAAGTGCCCGTTAAATCTAGTGATAAGTTTATAGATAGTGACTTTCTTATAAAGCCTATTGTTGCTAGTGTTAAGTTAGATAATAATTGTAAAAATGTGTCGTCAAGCAACACCGATTTTCATTCAGGACAATTTTCCGAAGTAAACTTTCCGGTTAACCATAAAACGAGAGTATTTCGCTCTAAAAATAAAGTTGATGGCATAGGATTTAATAGTACGCCGTACGATAGCGGAGCAATTAATTTGAATCCTGGCCTTAACGATATTCCGCAAAGAGAGAATGAAAATCAGCTGGTGTTGCTCGTCGAAGATACAAACTGTACTAGGATTAAAAAGGTAAGAAAGATGACGGATGAACAAAGAATGCGTGACGCGCCAACATTAACCGTAAACTCAACATTCGAATCTGTAAATGTTGACAAAAACAACATCGGTAAATTACGAATAAATAATTTGACTTTGAAAAACACTGAAAATATTGATAATAAATTTAATCTTAAATATGCCGCCACTGGCCCTTTTAATTGTATGCGAATCGAATCTGATACATATAAAGATGTATTTGCAAAAACTACGTCGGCTCAAGACGATATTAGGTGTATAAACGTTTCAAACGCAACGAATAATATTATCGGGAATAAATCGATACAAAACTCGCACGGGAGTTCTAAAAATAAAGTAGTGAGCACGAAAACGTTCAGCGAAACCATGACCTACCGCAGATTGCCTAGGTCAGGATCAGCTAGCAAACTCGCGTCGCCGCAAACGTCAGACGATGCTCGCGAGAAACTAAATAAACGAATGTCTTCATCCAATCGAGGGGGAATAAATATTCTAGCTGTAATAAATAAGATAAATAATAAGAAACGTAAAATAAGTAATAATAAAAATGTTAGTTATAAGGAAAGTCTTGATAAGAAATTTAATAATAATGAAATTGGCAGTACCGGGTCAACTTACATTATGGCGTGCGAAAACGTACTACCAAAGAAGGTCGCTATTGCCAATAGTTTTAGTGACGCCTTAGTGAATAATAATAATGTTGTAGCTGATAAATTAGATGTTTTAAATAAAGGTTTACTGGATAAAAGTGTGAAATATGATTACGAAAATTTAGTGTTAAATAAAAAAGTGAACGGTAATAGTGTTCAATCACATACTGATAATAGTAATAAGAGTGTGGATAATGACAATAGTGATAAAATATATTTAAATACACTGCGTAGAAATAGTTTTAATAGTGTAAATAATTTAAAATACGGGGTACAAGACGACGTAGCCGCTGCTGGGGTATGTGTGTCTGGGTATGGGGTCAGCTCATATAACGGAGGTGCGCCCCTTCTCAAACTGCCTTTGAGCATCCACGGAGTAACCGGACGTTACGAGGCCGTCGTCGATACTGGAGCCACGAGAACTCTCGTACGGAAGGCATTGGTATGCCCGCCATACAAAGTTAAGGGCGCTCCTCAAATGCTCGTTACCGCGAGTGGCGAAGCTTTGAGCACAAGCGGGGACGTTTTACTCAGCGGATATTTACGTGACAGCCCCGTGGAATTCGATGCTCTCGCCTTGAACAATTTGCAGGTAGATCTTCTCATCGGCATGGATTGGCTGGACA
Organism: Rhyacophila brunnea; assembly: GCF_057557595.1. Lineage (NCBI taxonomy): Eukaryota > Metazoa > Arthropoda > Insecta > Trichoptera > Rhyacophilidae > Rhyacophila > Rhyacophila brunnea. Next base: position 32,093,054 of record NW_028233350.1, read on the forward strand.
AACAAGAAGCGGTCATTGACATGAAGCGTCGCTGTGTACACTTTGGAAACCACATACGACAAACTGTTCACTGTCAAACGACGAGACCGCCATTGCCTAGCGAACAAATTACCTTGGCAGAACTGTCACCTGACATCCCTGAAAGGGCGCGCGTTGCTTTAACTAAAGTTATGACGGACTTTAGCGACCGGTTTGCCGAACACGGACCACCGAGTAGAACCACGGAATTTCGGATTCATTTAAAGGATACTACACCCTTCAGGTTGGGACCTTTTAGACAATCCGAAAATAAGCGAAGACAAATTCAAGAAAGCGTGCAGCAGATGCTTGCGGACGGTGTAATAGAGCCTAGCAACTCTCCGTACTGCTCTCCTGTACACTTAGTACCCAAACGCGATGGTACCACCCGGTTTTGTGTGGATTACCGAAAACTTAACGCCCTCACTAAAGAGGAGGCTACTACCCTGCCTCTTATTTTAGAGACACTCAAGGACCTAGGCACTGCCACTATTTTTAGCAGCCTAGATTTGCGTAGCGGTTACTGGCAAGTAAAACTTGATAAAAATACTCGACCACTGACGGCTTTCGCTACGGCTGATGGTAGCTGCTATCACTTCAACGTTTTACCATTTGGTTTGCAAGGCGCCTGCGGCGCATTTCAGAGGCTCATGAGCCAAGAGGTGCTGGTCGGACTCATAAACAATATATGCTTAGTCTATTTGGACGACATTATTGTATATAGTCGGTCGTGGGAGGACCACGTGAACCATTTACGAATGGTATTTGAAAGACTACAATACCATGAACTGAGAGTGGCACCAAATAAGTGTCAAATTGGTCTCAGAGAGGTCGACTACCTTGGACACCGCATTACGGCTACTGGAAACGAGCCGCAGTTACACCATCTGCGAGAGGTAGAAGCGGCCGCTCAACCAACGACCAGGAAAGATGTGCGTAGCTTCTTAGGTTTATGCAATTGGTTACGGGAGTATATACCTAGGTTTGCAGAAATAGCAATACCTCTGACGAAATTACTTCGAACCACTGTAAAATTTCACTGGACCAATGAAGCTACAAATGCTTTCAGACAAATAAAAGAAGCTATGAAACAACCTTTAAAGCTGGCCAGACCGGATTTCGAAAGGCCCTTCTGCTTACAAACCGATGCTTCAGGACATGGAATTGCGGCCGTGCTGTTTCAACGTAAACAAGACGGTGGACGCGATGTCATAGCCTATGCAAGTAGACGCGTGAATGAAGTTGAGAGTAGGTATCACAGTAATGAACTTGAAACCCTGGCGGCAGTCTTCGGTATTACAAAATACCGAGGTTACCTTGAGGATCGAAAGTTCACGCTGATTACCGATAACCGGGCACTCACGTGGCTAAATACAGCGAAAAATCAGAAGGGTAAATTGGCAAGGTGGGCGATGCTCTTGAGCGAGTTTCGTTTTGATACGGAACATTGCCCCGGTATTGAAAACCACCTGGCCGATCACCTTTCAAGGTTCCCTCAAGAACACGCGACCAACGCTAAGGATGCTGAGGAGATAAACAAGCGGATGGAAGCGCCCGCGCGAAAACCTGAGCCCCATACCGCTATGTTACTAACAACGGTCACATTACGACAGAAGATTATGGATAAACAACGAACGGATACTACGATACAAGGATTAATACGGCGCATAAATTCGAATGCTGGACCGAGTAGAGAACCCGCCGGCTTGATTGTGAAAAACGGGTTGCTGGTACGGTTGAGTGGAAGTCAGACACCACAAATAGTAGTGCCGGCCTCATTAAGGAAGGAGGTGATGAAAGTTTTTCACGACGAAAATGGTCACCCAGGATCGTTGGAAACGGACTACGCTATCCGCGATGAGTTCGTGTGGCGCAGGCGTAGACGCGAAGTGGAAGCTTACGTACGGGCCTGTGGCATATGTGCCACCCGGAAGCGTGGTGCGTTGCAGCTTAGGGCAGCGGAAACTTCTCATATGGAAGCTAAGCGGCCATGGGAGATCCTGGCATTAGACCTGATGGGACCTTATACTACCACACGCTTAAAAAATAGATTCATTCTGGTAATCACCGACTTGTTTTCACGGTGGGTTGAAGCCTTTCCGTTGCGATCAGCGGTTGTATCAAATATCATCCAGTTAGTTCGCGATCAGATCATCCTGCGTTATGGAAGTCCACGGGCGCTTTTAACGGATAACGGAACGCAATTTAGTCACCCGGCATGGCTCGCAGCCTTGGAAGAATGGGATTGTTTACAATGGACAACTGCCATCTACAATCCCAGACAGAATCCGACTGAACGCCGTAACCAGGAGATTAAGAAAGGGTTGCGTATTCGTTTAGCAGGCTTGGACCAAAGTACGTGGGATGCCCATCTCACAGACGTACTGGGTGATTTACGATGCCGGCGCAATGCAGCCACGGGATTCACCCCTGCTGAAGTACTTTGGGGAGCGAAAATGTGTAGGCCTGGATATTGGTCCAACCCGCTAAGGTCGAGAGAGAGTAATGGAGTTGAGCGGAACCGTGAAGGTATGAATGAGGCTGTCTTTGCAAATCAAGAAAGGTATTTCCAACGTCGAAGACAAGATCGTGTGGCTGAACCACCGGCTTACCAAGTTGGGGAATCGGTATACACGAAGGAATATCCCAAAACAAGACCAGGAGCAAGTGCGGGACTTGAACCTAGATGGACAGGACCTCATAAAATTATCTGGAAAGTTGGCAAAGTGACGTATTACGTAGCTCGGCGTGGCCGACCTTATAAATTTCATGTAGATCAAATCCGTAAACATTACCCTCCCGCTGAGACGGAAGCGGAAGACGATATAGGAGATGACGAGGAAGATAATTTGGAAGCACTAAGGGGGTCTCCTCTCGAAGTGAGCGAATCTGAAGGCAGCGTAACCGGGCAACTTATGATACCAGAGCTTGATGGTGTGGAGAGTGCGCACTCTCCTTTCTCGTCGCAGGTTCATGAGGAGGCTAGGGACGTGACGCCTGAAAGAAGTCGTGGCACAACGGGAGGTACTCTCGAAGTGTTGCCATCCAAGGAGAGGAAGTGGAAGAGAATACTTGCGGCTAAAAACCATCCTACTACCGGTGGGAAAGCCATGCCGTCAACGAGCCTGGCCGTTGTACCGCTAAATGACGCTTTGCCCACAGCGGTAGGAATGAATGCAAGCACAGTGTCCATCTATGAGGTGATACTCCAGAGACCAGCAGATCAGTGGAAAACTTTCCACAGGAAGATATCCGCTGCTCGGAACGAGCCTGGCTCAATAGTAACGCCACTACCACGCCCTGGTTGCAAAGGCAGACGACGCCAAACGAGGTACGCTCCTATTGCACCAGAAGAAGAAAAACATAACACGAAATAATAATTCCGAACGAGGGCCAAACGTCTACAAATGTAGCCCCTAGGAATACAAAAGAAAGATTGGAAAGCGCGAGAGTCAAAGACTGCAGCTTCGCGACCCCTCCGCTGACTAATAAAAACGAATAAAATAACAAGAAAACCTAATTAAAACAAAGTAACACAAAATAAATGTACTACACTGAAATTAAATCAAACTCTGACCTATTCAAAAGTATCGCGAAAGCATTGCTTTGAGCTGAAAATAATAATCCAAAATAAATATAGAAAATAATAAAAATAGAGCTAAAGTATAGAGTTTTATGTTAGAATAGTTAGATTGTAGTTGAATTCTTTTATAAACTGTTTATCATGCCATGTACTTAACGGATGAACAAGGAATTGGATGGGTGGCCGATGAGATCAGGGCGTACCTTTCGACTTTAATCCAGATGGGGCGAATGATACACCCCTGTTACAGGCGGGCTTCTCCCGGTGTAAAATAATCATTTAGTAGCTTAAGTCGAAACGTAACCCTGACCTCTAGAAACGGCTTCATAAAACATCTAATCTGATTCCTTGCTCAACCACGTAAGTAATTTTTTTAATTTAAAATGTATAAATGATGATGTATGAAAGAGATAATTTTAAGACTAAATATAAGTATTTAAATATAATAAATTTTGCCGCGCTTGCCGGCAACATAAAAATCCCTGCGCGCCTGCGCCGAGGTGGTCCTCGTGATTCGTCAAATCAAAATCAGGCGATAAAATTTGGCCAATCACGAGAGTCCTTTTTGTTGGACGGCGTAGGTACGCGAGATTTGAAAAAAGAAAAGAAAAGGCAGTAAGCGTCCCCTTTCCGATAGGTACGGACCTGACGACTACAACTGTAAAAATCCCAAATATAATTTGTAGAACCAAAAAATTAAGAAAATATAAGAAGACCACGTTACGAGCACGAAAGACCGAGTTTTATTTATACTCCGACCGTTGAAATTTATTTTTTTTGTGAATCCGGGGTTCGATGGACTCTTGAGCTAGCCGCTGGAACCCCGGGGATCTCAGTAGTATAATACCTGGATACACATAAACTGGAAATATACGTATACATACATTATAATCATTTTTGTAATTCTATTTTTTTATTATTTACAAATACATTTACAATTTAAAAGGAAAACTTTTTTTTTCATTATGTACATTCTTTACATTAGTGAGCCTATATTTTGTGACTGGGAAGAAATATTTTCAGGCCAAGTGGCAGTAATATACAGAAGGGCCATGCCGGTCACCGCGTATCAAAAAATTCACTGTAGAACAACTCTAAGGTAGGTCGTCTTTGCCGGTCACCGGAGACCACCATGGCCCCCTTAAACTAATCCAATGCCGGTCACCGGTAACCCCCATGGCGATCAACGTGTTAAGTATATAATAATTTAAATATCTATGTAACTTTGAAGTAACTTATTTTGAAAGAGGCAAGAGAACAAAACAGTTGATCACTATGATGATTCATACATAGTTCTGCAGTCTATCAGAAATACAATCACAACAAATTTGTAACACTGGGAATTATTACTTTATTATGATAATAAATAGGAAGCAAACTAGCAGTGGGAATAGAATGGTGCCACTTTAATATTGAATGATAATGTTTGGTGTCAATCAGTATCACTTACCTCTCAGGAGTTTGGAATCAGGTCTAAATTGTAGTGAAGTCCAGTTACGTGCAGTCTCTGCACGAGTGACACATTCCGCACCAAATTCTATTTGATACTCCAGTTTCGGTGCCACCATTAAGGCTTGCATATTTCCGTCATTATCCATCTACAAAATTAGTGAAAAGCAAGTCATTAATCCCTGATGTACGCCATCACGAGATGAAAATTATATGGTGAGTACCTACATTAAATTTCGGATTTGGATGGAAGTGTTATAAAGAATCAAATAATCAATACATCGATTGCCTAATGTTAATATCGCATAAGCGACTTTTTATGAATTGTACAGGAAGCCAAAAAAACTGAATAAATTTGTATTGTCATTATACTTGCTGTTTTTCTATTTTAAATAATTTGAAAGTGACAATTTGAATTTGCTACATCGCAACATGCTAAACTGTTTACTACACTGGCTAGATATGGGAAATTACTATTATGGCTGTATTTTATTGTTTGGAATTTCACAGCCGATCGGCAATATTTTTGTTATTACCTACATCAAAGTCATTTTCGTCATATAGGTCAGATACCGGGTATTAACATTAGGCAATCGATATAATTATAAATGATTGTGATTGCACGCCCTGAAAGCCGGCATCTAAATCTCTACCCTGTTGAGCAAAACGAGTGTTTTTGGTTTTAGTGAAATGAGAACCCATGTTTTAAACTATCTTTTCTCTTATATACACTGTCTATTTAGAGATTATGTCAAAACAATCCAACAATTTTACATAATATAAGAGAATAGGTAGAGTTTAAAACTTGGGTTCTCATTTCAACAAGACAAAAAACACTGTCTTTTTACTTAGCAGGGCAGATCTGTTCATGGTTTCAAATCCTACCGTCGAATTAAATTTGTATGTTTTTAGAATGTGAGTTCAGAGCAATACACCTGTGCAAGCATGTCAAATACGTTGATCATGATAGACCCATAGGAATTCAGTCACTGTCATTTTTCTGGCTGTGCGCGCAGATAGATAGTTACCACATTGCTGGCAGCTTTTATTTATAGCCATGTTGCATGTGCGACTGTTTCGAAGGTTATGTGCGACTGTCGCTAGGTAGATCTGTGCGGTCTTCGTATGCGACACCGGATTGACGTTCTTGGAAGGTTTGATTTATGGCTGTGCGGCAAACGAGACGAGTTTTGATGTGAGAGCCGGCATACACCATGCGGTGAAAATGGTACTTAACTTACTTTATAACATTTATATGACTAGAAAAATCACTGTCCGCTTTTGAGGTTAATTGTATAGTATTGAATTATTTTATTCTGAACAAAAAAACATGGTAGTTTACCTGTGATCCATCTAATTTGCATCTCACCAAAACAATTATATCTTTCTCGAGCGTTTTCAAAAGTTGACTCTCTTGTTGTGATGGTCCGATCTTCCACAGTTTATAAGTGACATTTTTACCATCTGATTTTGAATTATCTATAACAATAAAGTAGAGAAGTCGTATTATTAAGAATTAGATATAATCAGTACAAGAATGAATAATATGTATTGTCGTGTTCGGCAACAGAAATCCTTACCAACGAGCCCTGATCGTAAACGTGGTCCAGTGGAAGGTGTATGTCGGTTACAGCACTCGGTGGATGTTAATCTTCAGTGTTGTTTATTCGTCAATTAGTATTAAATATAGTTACATGGTGTATATAAAAAGGAAAGAACTCAGGAGAATTCGATCTTCAGTTAAGTTAAGTTAAGTTCAATGGTCCGAGTTGAATGGTACATTAGAATCATTTACAATGTAATGTAATGAAAAAGCATGTAAGTAATATTAGTGACTCTACTTAGTCCATGTACAAAAGTTTATACAGTAGAACCTCTTTAATAAGAACACGGATAATTCAAAATTCGCCATAATTCGAAATTTTCGTGAAAAAAAAATCCCTTCAACATTATTTTCATATAAAACCATACCTTTAATTCGAATTTTGTAATTCGAAATTATTTTAGAGTCCTGGCATATAAAAATATTGAATAAATCGTAAAATGTACACTATTTCATGAGCCAGTCATTGACAATTATTGTAACAGACTTTTCTTAAAACATCATAAATTACTTATTTTAAGAAAGTAATAAAAATAATCCTGACATTTTATGACCCATTAACACACACGGAACCGGAAATTTGGTAGGCACATCTATAATCGTAAACAATATTGATTAAAATAAATAAAAAATAATTTTAATATTTCCCCCCCATACATTTCATAATTTGTAATTCAAATTTTTTTTGGATTTTCAGTCCCGTGGAATTTGTATTAACGAGGTTTTACTGTATGTGTGTAGTAACACAGCTAGATAGTGTGGATAAATTGGGGTTGATCAATACCTTAATATTGAGTAGGTACATCGCAATAGTCGAAATCACACCAATCAAATATTCATAAAAATAGGTACCTAATTAATTAGTTACTTGGGGTGTCGATGAATTAAACAAAAGACAATTTATTGTCATTGGAGAGATATACAGGGGACTTATGGATACATAATAGTACGAAACTGTCTTATCAACAATGACATTAATATGGACGAAGCATCTAGAAAATAAAATGACACTCACTTTGTGTAGGGTCTGCCGGATGGCGAAATTCATATTTTAATATCGGTATCCTACACTCAAATGAGCATTCTGGTTGTAAGCGGTCTAGCGACACCGCTGGGTCTGCCCATACAAAATTTCTGACTGTCAGGTTTCGACTCTACCGTTATTATTGTGTTACAAAATGCCAATGTGCCTAGTTAAAAATTGTAAAAAAATCTACTAAACACTCCAAGAAAGATGGGATATCACTTTTCATGTGTTAGTATTATTTATTATTTATAAAATGCCATTTTAAGATATTGATGAATGTTTATTCAATGCAATTGAATGACAGGAACCATTGGACAGTCAGTCGCCTGTGATTCGCTGAGCTCACTTGCGTCTAATCTCCGAGAAGTCGTAAGTAACCGAGAATCTGTTTCTAACGCAATGAGTCATGACACTAATACGCCATTACAATAAAGGTTATATTACTATAAATTCTCGAAGCTTGTATCGCATAATGGAAACGGATACGTCATATGGTCACGTGACATCTACCTATACATCTGTGAATGACTTTCATGTACAATTTCTCGTGCGCGCCGGGTATGAAGTGAGTTGTCCATTTAATATGTCATTGCTTATCAAACACATTTCAAGTCTCATGAACTTTTGACTAAAAGAAATTGTATAATTACTTACTCTGATGTTGTAGTTCGAATTCAGCTTTAGGATTCAATATATCAGAAATAATTTTCGAAACATCCTCATTTACAGATTTCTGTTTCACATTGGTGCCACATAGACACTCTTCATTTTTATTATCTTCAGTTGGACTTCCTAATGGTTGCTCTGTGTCTGCAATATCTTGAAGCGGTGACTCAGGGATATCGTTCGGTTTGACACACTTTCGTGCCATTCCTCTTGTTGTCATCCCTACAATAATGCACATATAATATTCATATTTATTTTATAGAAAGACAAAAATACTTTCATCCATATCTCATTAAGGCCGGAGTGCTGTGTAAAGTTGAGAATGGAGAATTTGGGATATCAATCCGAGCTTATACCCCGTTTACATGTGCACGGATTTACTTCTGAATTTTCATGCGACAGTTGGGATTTTTTTGATCTGCGCCTGCGCATTCGAATGATAGTGGCGAACCTGCCGGCAAAAAAACCAACTACACTGCGGAGAGACTCATTTTGAGGTTAACCGAATTTTACGACCTGTCAAGTAGGGACATAAAATGACAACATCGTGTTTCGCTTACTCTTGAAAAAAGAGATTAGAGAGACAGTCAGCACTTTTACGTTTAAACAGTTATTCTTACGATAGTGTAAAATACGCACTATTGCTGCCAGTAAATCCATGCACGTGTACGGTGCTATTAGCCTAGATAATTTGTAAACATGGCATTATGATACATCGTCATTTCTAATTTTAGAAATTAATATTTAATGACCATATATGAAATATATTAATACCATAAAAGAGTATTGTTGTAAACATCGTCATGTTTCATCAATTGAGAATAAAGCCATATAAATGGTACATAAGATGTCTGTGGCCATAGTACTTTTTCAAATTATGTATAGCATTATATCTTAAAATTTAACAGATTAAATAACACAGACGGCCCTCGATTTTCGCACGTAATTGGTTCCTGAAAATCGAAAATAGAGGGATGTAAAAAAAAACATCAAAAAGTGTAAAAAAGTGTTGAAAATATTTATTTATGGGTATAATAAAGTTAACGAGGTTTATTAGCAATCAGGTGTTTACTTTATAAATTTGTAATAAGAGATAGTTGAATAACACCCTTTTACGTATTTGAAAAGGTGACGGGAAGCGGAGAAGAGAGGAGCGACTGCATTAAAGCGCACAGTATTTGCATCATCAACATAAATTAAAATTTTAAGAAATGTACGAAATAGCGAATTGTGCGAAAGTAGAACGTTTGAAAGTCGAGGGCCGCCTGTATAGTCAAATATATTCAGTAAATTATTCAATGGAGTTTCGACTAGAAAATCGACTCATAATTTTGGAGCTAATATAATATTTATAGTTCCATATTTGCCTTGTTCCATATCAGTGGCGAAGGGTGACTTTTGGAAAGAGGTAGGCTGTGGAGTAACCGAGTTGGTCAGATATATTTACAGGAAATAAGAAGATAACCCTATATTACTACTGATGAATAGGTACACTAAATCGATGAAATTTCAAAATCTCAATTAGTTTGATATAATTATTTTATAAATAAGCAATTAGATTGAATTATGTATTTTCGTATAAACGTAACATATGCTCAAAATATATTATCTATCATCTTTGAAAATATCCGTTGTTGTGTATAATATGTTCCATAACAATTTATATTTTAACCTGTAAAACTAGACATTTTAAAATACTTCTATATTTAAAAGACAGACTTAGGTATAAATAACTGATAAATAAAAATGGCGAGATAAATTATTTTATATTTTTAACAACAATCAATATTTATATGTGATTGAATCCCATAGAAATTATTTTTTAAATCATCTTCTTATTAATTATTTTGAATAAATGTGTGGATGTAAGCGCTAACTAAACAGCCTATGATTTCGGAATAAAAAGCCAGACAGAGACTGGTGTCAGTGGCGTCACGTGACTAAAAACGCATACAAACCACATCTTAAATTCCCATCGAATATTTCATAACATAGTTGAATCCATGCGGCAGTAGTTATGGTTATAAACCTTACTAATTTATAAAATAAAGCTATGTACTTCTGAATTTTGACGATAGATGATTATCAATTATCTTGGATTTTTCAGTGTATTTATTTTTTTTAATTTAAATTATTTGCTTGAAGATCTATTTTTCTTAGTAGGTAGGCTTTAAATAATCGCCTAATATAGAGCCTTCGCTACTGACACATATGTATTTATATTTTATGACAGTTTTATATAATTATCATCACCCATTACCTGAAGGTCCATTCTTTCCCATTCAAAAAATGCAAATATTAAAATTAAATTGCTGCTTTTGTAGAAGTGCAAACTTACAAAAACAAAAGACAGATTACACTTGATGCATTTTTGCAGAATTAACTTGTGTGTAGGTACCTACTTATTATTTTATTTTAGAATTTACTATGCTCCTAGCTATTGCAAAGAGACATTTCAAATTTTTTTAAAAGAAAAATGTTCATTGTTTAATTTCATGTGGAAAATGCCCTAGTCCCGATGTGTCTCAATTAAGCAGAATCGAATGTATTTTACTTTTCTAAACTAAAAAAGTCAACATGCATCTGTATTTATGTAGTCGCGGATCGAGCCTGCGACCCATGGCTTCATTATCGGCCACTCTGCCAACCGGGTCACACTCCGCTCGTAAGACGCGTGTATGATGAATGAATCTTTTGTACTGCAATGGATCTGAATGTATATTGTACTATATTGTATTACGTACTTCGTACTGGAATGTTGGGAGCATCAATGACCAAGTCCTCTGATTCACTGTCACTCGATATGTCACAGGCTTCATCTTTTCCCGAAACCTCAATTTCACTCGTGATACTTTTGGCACTGATGGATATGGCGTACTGCCTGCAATTCGCGCAGTATTCTATCTTTGGGACCTCACTAAAATAAAATAATATAATATAGAAATTTAGTAGTTAGAATATTTAAAATTATTTTGAATAACTGTCAATGCGTCGGATCTGACTGAAAATTTGAGACGTCCTTTGAAAAATGATATTTGCCACCAGTGATTTTACTTTATTAACTGTGGCGTCATTTCATAGAACTTTAACAAACTTTTCTAACTACCCCGTAAAAGTTAGTTTTAAAATGAAAATAAATACACAACACTTACCAGATACTCTCATTGTTGGTATCCTTTTTATCATTTTGTAAGAGTGCAGATTTCAACAAAAGTTTACTACACCACGCAGACTTCTGCTGACCGGTGAGGTGGCGAGGTGGCAGTGAGCGGTCCACATAAGCCACCGTGTGGGTGGTCAATTTACCATGAGCATCTGCAGATACAACAGATTTTATTTTAACAAATCATTAAAAAATATTTCATTATGAGATCTGTTTCAAAGATTTGGAGTTTGACTACTGACTGACTGTAGCGAGTCTTATCACCTTTAAGTATTATAATACTTGATGCCCAGGCCCAGTCTTAGAGTGATTGGACCAATCGGGCCTTGTATTCTAAATTGGGTTGAAATGCTTGTGGTTTTTGACAGACGCGAGCAATAATATGTACTGTGAAGATAGCTAGAGATGTATGCGGAATGACTTTAAGCGGATTTAATCATTAGTATTAGAAGTCTTTTTCTCAGCTTCACTTTCATACATTTAAACTTTCATATATTTAATATTTTTTTATTTACCAGTTAATTTATAGTCCTTTATCAACACCGGTAAATCCCATGATCTCCCGAATGGTGCGTGATTGTCAGCGAGTGTTTTTAAACCGCTCGAAGATATGACTATATTGGCTCTGTGCTGGATTGCCAATTGTTCACACTTTTCATCATCACACACTGAAAATAATCAATAATTACATTGAGATGTATCAATTAGCCAACTGCCAATACTGATATAATGACACTTGGAAGGATATATTTGTTGTATGACAGAATGTTTGAAATCCTGTGAGCAATCTTTGAATTGCTTCTACTGAGTCTATGGATATGCTGTAAATATGGCACGGCAAGTATTTACATTGAATGGTAAGTATTATTGCTACTTTCCATTTATAATTTTTAACACTTCGCGAGCCTACTACTACAAGGTTCTAAGTGTTCGTCCTTGAGAAAACAAACCCAACAATGAAGTACTATTCTATGCTGCCTCATTGTTACTTTTGTTTCGCCAAGGACAAACACTTAGAACCTGCTAGTTCTCGACTCACGACTTGCCATTCCTTGATGGAATATATATTAATTAGTCATAATATGTAATAGCCAAATGATAAAAGAAATTATTATACAACTTCAGACACTGTTTCGTGGAAATGAATATTTATGGCTTTTAAGAGGGGGCTCAAGAGAAGGAGATTGAAATATAATTTAGTATAAAAAGGACATCGGCATCGTTAGGACATTAATTTAAATCGATATTTTCGCAAAAATCACTAATCATCGGAGATTTTATTTAAAAAAAAAAAAATTGTTATTGGTATTGTCGGCCATATTACAAATTATTATTTGATAAACACCTGCAAGTGTTCGCCGATCAGAAAACAGGGCTGTCAAAATAATACTTGAATTAATATTTTTAAAATGTTAATTTCATCATAGTTTTTAATCAAACCCGTGCAAGTACATACTGATAACTTGGGTGGATATCGTAGCAAACATACTATTGATATATTTACGGGTATTTTATTATTATTACCTAATTTAAATTGAGCATAGGTTGATACTCAAATACTATTATAGTATGTTTATGATTTCGAGAAAATAATACAATGGTATATAATCCATATCAATTATTTGAAAACATTACATTTGCATGTAGGTACATGTATAATATAGTGAAAAGGTCAAATACCTGTTTAATTTGCAAGATAACATCAAAATTTGTATATACTTACCTAAATGAAGAATGACATCCATGAGTGAGCACGGCTCAAAGCTTGGAAAATGTGTTTTTATTTCCATTTGAAAATATTTTAATTGTGTATTATTTTATTACAGAATCATAATACATTATATAACTAATAGAACATACTGTTTTTTTCTATATATAAAAAAGACTGGAAGGAACATATTATTGTGTCACGGCAATCAAGAAAGGCCGGAAAATATGGCCAACAATGCATGATACACAAACATAAAATACACAAAATTACCTATTTAAGTTTACCGCACACGTGCAGACCACACGATATTTGTTTACGCAAAGTCATCACTTTCCAAAATGGCGAATTTGGTTGCCAGTTTTTATGTTCTTTCCTGTCTTTTTTTATTCGTAGGTTTGTTTACTATGTACACCAAGAAATTTCCATTTATAAAATCGGAAATGAGTTTTGGAATATAATGCAACTAAAGCTGGAAAAATTCTATCATGGGTGTTTACTTCTTGAATTAGTTGACCCCAGAAACAACAGGTCCATTCCACTACGTGAACCACAGTGGATATTATGCCGGGTCCACATTGGCAACATGTCACCGGCAACCTCGTTAAATTTTACGATAAGTATGATAATTATCGTAAAATTTATTGAGGTTGTTGCGCGACATGTTGCCAGTGTGGACCCAGCATTAGATGCACAAAACTTAAATAAAATATATTATAAATAAAATTTAAAAAGTACAAAATAATTAATTGCGTCGACAGCCCTGGTGTCATTTTTTATTTGCCCGCCAGTCGGATGGGCAAATAAAAAAATAATGTGTATGGTGACTGTATGTTAATAATTATTTTTAGGCACTCATGATATAAATTATTGAGCCCATTGGCTTTACATATAATAATGGTACTACCTACCACTTGTTTCACTAGTATAAAAGTGAAGTTGCGCAGGCAACAAAAAGTCACTTTCTTTTTATAATAGGCAGACACTAAATTCTACGTTTAAAAAAATATGCATTAGAATTAAACAATACCTATTATTTTTAATACGTAGGTCCTAAACATTACAAATAAACACTATTCATTAGTAATGTTTTTTGGATAGCACATGAAATAAAAATGTAGGTAGATATGTATTTCAACATCCTTCGTATGTTTAGTTCTCGGACAATTTCAGGTTAAAAAGTTATTAATATATTATTAAGTTTATATTGTGGCTAACACATGATCAAAAAAGTTATCATATCCATCATATCAGTTGCAATACTTCCCACCAAAGAACTGATAAACATATTGAATTTAGTAACATTTATTAGAAAGTACTATTTTTTGGTCACCCCATAGCTTCACTTCACAAGCTTCACTTGGAGGGAGTTTATTGAGACAAACATTGGCGGCAACCTTTTTATATTAACTAGTAGACCAGTTATTATGGACCACATGTAAAAAAATCATATTTTCAATTCTCAAGGCCGATTCTGTAGAGCGTCCCTTTAATGCAGTCAATACTATGCAGACTATATTCCCGTTACGTTCGTCAGCTCAGACTCATTGGATATTTGTACAAATCTATAAATCGTCTGGAGTTGGCCCCTAAGAATTGATTTAAATTTTTGATTATTGAGAAACAAATTACTTACCAGAGACATGTTTATTTGAAGAGTCTTTAATCGTTGCTAGGCTTGAGTTTATGTCATCTTGTGATTTTGTTAAATATATTGCTCCATTATTTAATACTGGCAAATCAAAAAGAGGCGGGTTACCCTAAAATATAAAATTATATTAATTTATGTTAAATATACTTTACTAAGCTAATATACCAAAGACACCCATGATGGTTACCGCGTTGGTTTAATGTCGTGGGCTCTCGGTCTGGAAAATTCACATCCTGTTTATTAATGTGTATTTGGACCCAGAGAATGGACCTAATAGATTGAGCAACTGCCAAACATCCATTTCTCGGAAAATAAATAAAAACTTGTTGATACAACCTCCACTCCCATATGGTTTTTTAAGGATCAAACATGGTAAAAAAAAGCCAATATTACGTAAAAAACTAGTTTTAAGGCAGGAGTTTTTATAACGTATCGTGATAAAAAAAAATAGGTCGTTTGGCATATGTATTGTGTCGTGGAATATTTTCAACAATTTTTGAGATAATAAATAGCATATTATGATACATTATATATGTTTTCGGAAGCAAAATTTTCAATAAAGGTCTAAAACTTGACTTGAATTCTGCATGGAATGTTCAATTCGGATGAAAAATTGTTTTCTGGCAGGAACAGCTTAAAAAAACCACTCAGTTTTGGACAGATATTTTTTAGTGATAAAATTTAATAAAAATAAAGTATATTTATAGCGAGGTGTTAATGTATGATACGGTCAGATTAAGATAATAGATATGCCAAAATAAATTACCTCATTTTTTAGAGAATCTAATAGCGATATTCCGATTGGGTTTTCATTAGTATAGACAAGCGGTAACATGGCAGCCATCTGATAGAACTGTGGATATTTCTTTACTCTCGTTAAACGATCTTGCCACACCGACTCGATGAACTTCTCATGTGATAAAACCATTTGCAAGTGTCGCCCACAAATTTTTGTTGTCCAGCAATCTTTGACATGATCACTGAAGAGTTTCTGTTCTGATTGTATAGTTGGCTTTAGTTCCTACGAAAAGAATGAGATTATTATTTTACATGCAGTGTATACTTTATTCACACAAATATCTCGACACGACCTACGTAAAGTAGGTACTTTATATGCAAATAAATTATTTTATAGGAGAAAGTATAGATAAAGTACTTTGTGCCAATTTTATTTAATAAACATGTACGAGGTCTGTTCAAAAATTATTTGACCTTTGGCCGGGAAAAATACAATTACTCACAAGGAGGTTTGAAACCCTAATGGCATCAAAACATTTCTCCAAGTAGTCCCGTCATCGTTGGAGGCATTTCTGGATTAAGAATGGAGTATAATTAGATCATCGTGTTCTCCATAATGTTTTTTGTGCCACAAATTGGGTCCTTTTCAATGGCATTTTCAGCTTAGCGGACAGCAAAAATCACTAGGAGCCAAGTCGGTATAGTAGGGAGCCTGACACCACAAGATCCAGTCTCTGGCATCTGAAGGTAATGGATGCCTTCCAGATAGTACTTGTTCCATTGCCGAAGGGTGGAGGTAGGTTTTTAAGATCTAACATAAATAGTGTACACTAAACTTTGTCAGTCAAACGTATTTGTTTTCATTGAACAATTTGAAAATGGTGGTGGTTAGTTTTTAAAATTAAATTAAACCCTGTCTAAATCACCCCATCTCTTCAACGGAGGAAACTTCCAGTGCTTCATTTGTTTCCATGGAAAAAAAAAACAAATGTCGGATTATTTTTGAACAGACCTCGTAAATTAAAAATTGTTGACTCTTTCTGGCATTAATCCCAGTTTTAGTTCTACATTTTTGTGTTGTTTCCTTATAGAACCATAAAATTTAATAGTATTGATAAATAACTTACTTTTTATATTCAATGAATAAAATAAATAACAAAATTTAAAAGTGCAACAGTCTTTATTGAACATATATAATTTGGAAACACCTTAGAATAACACAAAAAAAATATGGCGTCAGAATAGATATGTTTCTGAGGCCTTTCCAAATTATGTATGATCAATAAAAACTGTTGCATTTTCAAATCTTGTGAATCATTTGTCGAATAAAAAAAGTGCTTTATTAAGTGCAAGTACATGAAGACTAAAATTTGTAGATGTTGGGTAGGAATTAAGGTAGGTACCTATTGTTAGTACCTTGATTCAAACCACAAAAGCTGATAACCAATATTAACGAAATTTGAGAAGCGCTTCAGTTGCATGACTATTAGTTAATTTCATCATAATTAGGTACGGTGCAGGTGGCTAAATCTGTAAAGCACATTGGCCTCACTCGGATGGATGTAGGTTCGAATACTGTCCGGCACTACATAATATTTCAAGATATTTTCTAACAGGTATGTTTCTGAGGCATTTCTAAATTGTATGTACCATTGCATCACTTAATTCTATATCGAACTAACCATAAAAAATCAAAGTTTTTCAATTGAAAGTAGTGCTCTGGTGCTATTATCATGGAATAAGTTTTTTTGACTTGTTTTTGTATTGAACTAGGGCAGTGGCTATCCAAAGTGACTGTTTGAAAAATATGATAGGGACACTCTCGATTGGCAGTTCCAAAAAGTTACAGTCTTGAATCTGATTCTGACAGAAAATTAACAGAACATTAAGTACATGTGTTTTGGCGACATGAAAGACGTTTATACACTATGGGCACCGTGAAATGAGTTGAGTGAAATGAGTGAAAAAGTTTGAAAATCACTGAACTAGGACATGGCTAGGTCGTACATACATTAAAGATTTTCAATTCACTTTGATTGACTTCCGTTCTGGGCATAGAAAAGCAGTTGGTGTTGAAGAACCGTAAGACGTTGATGCATATTTTATGTTGTTCCGGTGTGAGTTTCGAGACTTGGGGATATAACGGAAGCTTTTTTAGGCCTGGTATATACTCTTGGAGGGTATACTTCTGAAAAGGAGAAAATCAATAAAGATTAATTATTATATTCATTCATTTATTATATCAAACTTAAACTATACTAGATAAAACCATCTCAAGTGTTTTCCAAAGCGCAGAATATTGAACATGATATAGAATATTGTAATAATAATAATTAGAATTTTATTAATCACGGTTCTTTATTAATATTAAAACAGATCATTAGCCTCTCCCTTACCGAGACCATTTGTGTATGGTGCCAGCACCACATCCTCCTAGAGGTGACCCTGGTATCGCAGAACACAGCGAATCTAGACTGGAAAGTCAATAAATATCCCTGGTATTGGGCAGCAGCAATTACCAGTACTGATGTAAGGTGGAGAGGATAGACTTTCGCTACAGCTTACACTTAGATAACTGAAGGCATGGTCGCAACGGCTTTAATGGCTTTGACACCGCAATGTGGAAAGCAACGGGAAACTACCACGTTAACTATGTCCCTAGTAATCATCATGGCTGGAAAATCAAATTGTATGGCCCTTAGCCCCGGCAGGCCTTAAATGGTCAGAGGGTGCTAAGGATCCCCGGGCCGGCTATAAAGATTGCGACCTGGAATGTGCGATCAATGTTTAAAAGTGGAAAATTGCAAAAGGTCATTATGGAAATGAATAGGTTAAAATTAGATATCCTTGACATCAGCGAAGTGAAGTGGAAAGGAAACGGCAGATTTAAAACTGACAACGGCGCCTTGTATTACTCGGGAAATGATGATAATCACCATCGAAATGGAGAGGGTATCATAGTGACCGATAAAATTAACAGATCAGTCAATAGTTTTGTTCCCTACTCTGACATAGTAATGTTATTACAACTAAAATTGTAGATGGGTAATGTTAAGGCGATACATCAGTGAAACGGCAAATAATTTTCAACTATAGGCGCGACGAAATTTTGGACTCGCTGGCATTCGGAGGGAGAACGTCGAGTTGGAAAAAAATCAATTTGTTTCGCGATGGCGACGGGGGTATTAATTCTTAAATCATGTAAAAATGACTAAAAACGTTACCCATTTACTTGAAAAAGAAAACATGTCAATGAATATATTATTATTGTTACTAATAGAACAATAAACAGAACATTAAATGGACGCATGTTGGATTTATATGACAAATTATATTTCGGTCGGCATGCGTCATTTGCACCCGCGACCCGCAATCCGCGCATCGCCTAGCCACGATCCTTTTAGTCCGTTCCTCAACTGAGGTTTAGCCTTAATATAATACAGGTGTACGCTCCAACTGCCGATAAAGATGACGACGTTATAGAAGAATTCTATGAACAGATAAATGTAATTTTAAAATTGACGAAAGATAATGAAGTTACCTTTGTTTTAGTCAGAGTAGAGCAGAAGTTTAGTAAAAAAATTAGAGCTTACGGGAACGTGTTTCGTTTTGTTTTTCTTCTTCATAAATGTCATTGAAAATGCTTTTGGAACACTTTCTTCCTCTGAATCGGAACTTAGAAATGGATTTCGGAAAGTGCCTTTAATTATTCGAAATGTTGCAGATTTTTCAAAATTTGATTCATCGTTGATAAAATATTTGTTGTCCGGTATATCATAGGTCCTGAACAAAATAAAGACAGTAGTGTAAGATGGGTAAAATGATACCTAACTACTTATAGTAAATGATATTCAATAAGATGGTATCCCTACCATGTCCGATCCTAATAAGATCATATGGGCCTCCATAGAGTGGAGGTTTGTATTAACAGATTTTGTGTTTACAAAAAATTGATGTCAACCACATGCTCAACCCATCAGGTCCATACTCTGACTCATACACAAATTGAAAACAATATGTGTACTTGCCAAACCCGGGATCCGAACCCACGATTCACGTCGTTATACTTAAACCACGCGGCCATCGTGGGTGTTATATTATACTTTAAATAATAATATGTATAAGCCCCATACACTCTCTTGAAATAGGAAAATGTTCCTACCATGTAGGTAGCATGTTCATATTATTATGATGTATGAATAACTATAAAAAATTTGGTTTTTGGGTCGTCAGCATGTGTTTCTTTTTTTCCTCGACTTTTTCATTCTCAAGATAATAATATTATCGAGGTAGAGAATAAGCACACGGTGACATAGGAATATTATATTTGATAATTATTTTGGTTTAAGTAATTTTGGGGTAGTTCTTACCAGTCGATATTATTTAGTTCTTCCATTGCTTTTATTTGTTATCTGTATTTTGTATTTTGTATATTATATTTTAATATTTAAGTTATGAAATGTCAATTTGACAGTTTGCCGCTCGAGACATGCAATATTGCCATAATAAAAAATGCATTTGTGTTACTTTACGAAAAAATAATTCATTTAGAAACAGTGGTTGACAACCTAGATTCTCTTTGTTTATTATATATTATTCGAATTTGACTTTGAAGTCCTTGAGAGAGGGTTTGCTCTTTCTTCTCCGCGTGAGGTTATATTCTACTAATTTATTTTCCTTTTTCTTGTCGTTGGTCATTCCTCCGTTTTTATTTACTGGTCATACCCGCGCGTCCATTTTTTATGTATGGAGTTTGGGACCCCTTTGTCTTCATTCTGGATTTGGCTTTCTTATTGTTTACATGTTGCGTTTGACAGTTCATTCTAATTATCAAAAAAATTATCTTGGACGAACGTTAAGTGATAAGTGATTATGGCGCAACATCTGAATGACCGTGAGGAGGATATTCTAATGCCAGCGCTCCATTGGCACGCAAGTCAGACGATTTACAGTCTTCGGACTTTTTTTTCGCGTGGAGCACCCCAGATCTGCAGACTTTTTAATCCGCAGACCAGGCTCGCTGGATTTCAAACATGTTTGATATTTTTGCCAGACTTCGTCAGTCGATCACTATGCGAATTCGATTTGTCATTAATACGCAATCATTCGGACCGGAAAAAAATCTGTAATTGTTTTAAACATTTTCATTGATTAATTTGTTAATTTACACATTATAAAATGAGAGATTTACAATTAATTTTTTTATTTGTATTTATGAAATTCATAAAATAAATCGTAAAACTTGTGTTGTTTTCACTGCTATATTATTTTATGCAAGTCTACATATAAATAACACAAAATTATAGGATTATCGGAAGACATTACGAGAATCATAACTTTTCACTTTTGACAGCTCGACTTTTTTATTCGTTCGTTGATCAGTAGCAGAGCATAGACAAATCGGACGATTTATTGTCCTCGGACTTTTGGCTCGCCAATGGAGCGCTGGCATAAAAGCAACGGACACCAAACGGCGAAGCAGAACTGCTACAGGAAAAAAGTTCAACGTACGAGCGTCGATTAAGATGCTGATGTTTGAGGTTACGTACCTTATTTCAGCAGGAGGACCGGCAAGGAGTGGCACAACGCCCAAAAAACAATTCTTGACGGCCCCTATGGTCACAGAGTTAGGTCTAAATGACAAGTTGCGTCGGTGCGACCACACGTCATCAGCTAACCATCTGACGGACCATCGCGGCCCTCCAGAATGCGATGTTTTCCCACCGGGACAGCTTCTGGAAGGGTATGTAAGGGTTAGTGGATTGGGCAACCAATCCTCAAAACATCATAACAGCGATGAGCCTGTACCAAAAAATCGAAGAGGGTTTTGGGGACAAGGCATTATAAAATTTGCGAGAACATGACTCAGATCCTTACCGGAAGGATAAAATCACTCGGGAGGCACTATCAAAGATTCCTCCGAGCTGAGAGTCCCGGAACACTCACATTATGGCCGGGGTACTCCCAAGGGGCGACATCTTGTGGGAAGGAAGTTCTCCATCGGAGGTACGGGCTCCACCAGGGATCCGTACTCTAAGCGGAGGTGACCGCATCTGGACAACCAACAACATTGGGGGCCGCCTTAGAGACTTTCGGGGAGTCTGGTTGGCGTAGTGTACCCCTCCCCCTCCAACATTGGTAAAAATAATAGCCGTAGCCCGCGTAAGTCTTTAAGACCCCGCGTAAGACTTAAAGAACTCAGGGGTTCTAGAAGAAGCGGGTCCAACCTCCAGTTTTCTCTCAACCCTGTTTCTGATCAAGAAAGAAGACGGGACTCTATGCCCTGTTTTCAACCGAAAGCGTTTGAATGCGTTCCTACACCCAAAGCCATTCAAACTAATTCACCATTACGAGGTTCCAGCCGTCTTACAAACAGAAGACTTGCTATTGATAATAGATCTATGCCAGGCGTACCTCCAGGTACCCATGGCTTCTCAACATCACCGATTCGTTCGACTAGCCTACCAAGGAGAGCTCCTACAATTCACGTGTCTCCCGTTCGTGCTGTCAGCCACTCCGATTATGTTGGCATCCCTGACCAATTGGATCGCCGAACGCCTACGAAAGAATGGCTGAGAATATTCACTTACCTAGACGACTTCTTAGTAGCCAACCAATCCGAGAAACAGTATCGGTTCAGGTGGAATACAGGATAACCTTCCTACAGTCTTTAGGGTGGTTAATAAATATTAAAAGATCCTGTCTGAACCCAAGCCAACAATGAGGGTTCCTGGACATCACGTGTGACACACACAACAAGCGGAGGTTTCTGTCGCCGGAGAAGTGTGTAGCACTCCGTCACTATCTGCTAATGCAGGTACAAAAAGGCAGTTGGTCCCTCAGACAGGCACATATCCAATCCCTTCTGGGGCGACTCAACTTCACATCCTACCTCCACGAGGAAGGTTGTATTGCCGACGGCTACAACGCTCCAGTCATGAATATGGCCGAGGTACCATCCTCGCTAATTGATGACAATCCCACCACAGGCCCAACAGGACATCATGTGGTGGCCCTAGGCGATAGGATCCTCAGATTTGACACAACACAGGAACAAAAAGGCAGTCGGTCCCTCAGGCAGGCACATGTTCAATCCCTTCTGGGGCGACTTAACTTCGCAGCCTACCTCCACGAGGAAGGTTGTATTGCCGACGGCTACAACGCTCCAGTCATCAATATGGCCGAGGTACCATCCTCGCTAATTGATGACAATCCCACCACAGGCCCAACAGGACATCATGTGGTGGCCCTAGGCGATAGGATCCTCAGATTTGACACAACGCAGGAACAAAAAAGCAGTTGGTCCCTCAGGCAGGCACATGTTCAATCCCTTCTGGGGCGACTTAACTTCGCATCCTACCTCCACGAGGAAGGTTGCATTGCCGACGGCTACAAAGCTCCAGTCATCAATATTGTCGAGGTCCCATTCTCGCCAATAGGCGACAATCCCACCACAAGCCTAACAGGACATCATGTGGTGGCTCCATGTGATAGGCTCCTCAGAGTTGACACACAGAACGACATTCAATCACTTCCTGACGACAGACGCAGCCGACACAGGCTAGGGAGCCCAACTGAATGAACACCACCTATCAGGTACGTGGGAACAAGACCAGTTAGCATGGCATGGCATTCCAACAGGAAGGAAATGTTTGCAATTCAATCTCGGGTACAATCAATCATAGGATCAGATCTGCTTCTGCAGACAGACAACAAAACAGTGGTGGCATACATCAACAACGAGGGCGGCACAAAATCTGTCACCCTCCTAAACCTATGCCGACAGATACTAGTATTTACCAGTCGAGCCAACATCACGTTTACTGCACAATACTTCAGCAGAAATTACAACTGCGTGGCAGATCATCTCTCCCGCAGACAACTCATTCCCGAATGGCACCTCATCAACACCGCAACCACCCCCCTGTTTCAAAGATGGGGTGTTCCCGAGGTCGATTTATTCGCAAGCGAAACAGCACAAGTCATTGCAACGTATGTGTCACGAGACGTTACAGACAGTGGCGCGCTGTTTCACGACACCTTCAGCCGAGTGTAGGACTTCAGACTGGTGTGGATATTTCCCCCACCAAACATACTTTCACGAGTCCTAGCGCACCTGAACTCGGCAAAAGGGAAGTAATTACTAATGGCACTGAGCTGGAAACAATGCTTTTTGGGAGTGGACTTACGAAAAACGGCGATAGTACCTCCTTATACAATGCCTCACCTACATACGACACTAGTAGGTATGGAGACCAACCGTCCACCTCCAAGGACCCAGGACCTGTCCCTTTAACTATGGATAATTTCGGGTGGGGTGAAATAACATCAAATTGAATGGTGGAAAAAAGGGCACTCCTTACTTCCAGATGGCGGCCTTCGACTCTAAAAACTTACAAACCAGCTTGGAACAAATGGAAGACAATGACATGGTGTAAGCATGAACTTAATGGATCATAATAGCCCTCAACTAATGGAATTGGCCAGATACCTAGGCTACTTGCACAACATGGAGGGTTTGTCGTACAACACCATCCTGGTGCATAAGTCAGCCATAGCCACATTTTGCAAACCGATTATCATTGTAGATATCAGCATCAACGTGGTAGTACAACACAATATGTTACAGTCAATTTCGGTACATAAAACGAAACCCGTCAAACCACCGGTGTGGGATCCAGGACGAGTAGTAGATCATCTTAGGAAAACAACACCTATTCGAAACGTCTCGCAGGACAGCTACCTACACAGCTGCTTCTCGCATCGGGTTGATGAGGGTTCATGACCTCACACTACTCAGTAATAGTAGACAATGGATTAGTGGATAAAAGTGACCACATAATTGTATGGCCAATGTTTGGCGCAAATACAGGTACCGCCAAGCATCGTCAATCGGAATGGAAGCTAAGCGCTTCCACGTGTCAAAACATCGACCCAGTATTCTGGTTACGGAAACTCGTCTGCATGTCAAACCCAAGGAGAGAGGAAGGTGGGGATATTTCGGAATTATTTATATCTTCAAGAGGACCACCAAAACCAGCCACCAGGACAGTTATAGGGTATTGGATAAGGTCAGTACTGTTGGAAGCAGGAGTATAAGATCCACCAGGCAGTATCCGCTCAGTGGTGGCTTCCTTAAACTGTAAATATACCCAATAGATGATATCTTAAAGAGAGGTAACTGGCGTAGTGAGTCGACATGTCACGACAACTATCAGAGAACGATAAATACACCACCATCAGAAGGGGAAAAGAACCCATTAACTTCTCTATTCAACCATATACATTGAAAGTCACGATGGTCTATACCTCGTCAATGAATCATTGTCACATACAGGAATTTGGCATACCCAACACCAGGTGATAACAAACAGATATCTCAAGGACTTCAAAGTCAAATTCGAATAATGAAAGGAGTTTTACCTACCAATAAAACTCTTATTATTCATGTTGACTTTGAACTCCAGGTAACTTCTACCTGGTTCCTTGAGCCATATCATAATGAAGACAAAGGGGTCCCAAACTCCATACATAAAAAATGGACGCGCGGGTATGACCAGTAAATAAAAACGGAGGAATGACCAACGACAAGAAAAAGGAAAATAAATTAGTAGAATATAACCTCACGCGGAGAAGAAAGAGCAAACCCTCTCTCAAGGACTTCAAAGTCAACATGAATAATAAGAGTTTTATTGGTAGGTAAAACTCCTTTCATTTTTTAATAAAGTAGAATCGGGAAATAAAACTAAAATACTGAAATTTTACAATCTTATTTTAATTGTGGTAGGTATTTAAAAAAATGTACGCGTCTAGTGACTGGTTCTCCGCCATCGCTCACTGCCATCTGTCAGTGAGCGCAGTGTTGCCAACCAAACTATAATTATAGTACATTTTGGTCCGCGTACTATTTAAAAAGTAACATTTTCGTCCGCATATTATTAAAAAGTATAGTAAGTCAAAAATACCACAATTTTGAAAAATGGATTTAATTGAATTCGCCGATTAGCATTTTTCGGTCGTAGGAGGTGTTTAAATAAACCAAGGCATCGGAATTTCTCGAATTCTCCGTTATGTTTATATGACAAACATAAACTTACATTTTCAACACGTCCTATAATTTTTGCCGAAATACTATCATTTCTTGGACCGCGTACTATAATTCTATGACAAAAAGATAGCTGAATTCCAAAATGGCGACTGACAGATAAAGACGGCGGAGGACCAGTCAAAAGCACCAAATGTATTTCAATCATGGAGATAAAAGGTAGGTATTGCGTGAATGATTTAAATAGTGTTGGTGTTCGTACCGACCGTACTTATCAATAAAAAACACACCTTGTGAGATCGGAAGCAAACGGCAACAATTTGTTTTTATACCTAGGAACCTAGGTACCATCACAATATTCAAATGGATTAAATAAATTTTGGTAACTTATGAACGGAAGATAAAGACAGTGATTTTGAGATTGAAAGTTAATTGTACTAGGTACCTACAATGTTATAACGTAAAATATACCAACACTAGTGCATCGTTTTTTTCCTACATATTCTTTTAACCAGTGCTCGAAATAGAAAATTTCACGAACAGGAACGCTCGATAATTAAAAAAATGTGTACTGTTAAATTATCTGTAATATAAAAAATATCTCTTAGTTTTACATAATCTACCTACTTTATAAAACAATTTCATCATCATCTTCGCCCAATACGCTATCGGCTATATCTATAACAATCAGTGGTAAAGTTTACGAAGTCATTTACTAAAATATAAACTATTCATATTAACATTAATAATTATACAAATTTAATATAAATACCTATATGAATCTAATTGGAGTAGAAAACATAAAAATATATAAGTAATGGACAAACCAATGCAATTTCTCATTAGTTTCGTCAATGTAACTAAGTGTAGATGAAAACACGAGTCGTGATACCTTCGGTACATGCTGTTTTATTCAAAGCTCTGATTTTTCGTAAATTGGAAAATTTTGGTTAATTAAACTATTTTTTAATCAAATCAAAATCCATCGTGTACAAGCACGTGTAAAAGCAAGGGCATGTTTTGTAATAAATTAATTTTAGAAAAGTTGGTTATACTCAAGATTTACGAATGTAGCATTATTTATTAAATATGCATGAATTTAAACAATCTCAGAAGTGTAGATACATATTAGAAAAAAATATTTACACCATGTGGGCATGTGAGATAACTTATTCTAATAGGTTTCTGATGTTGAAATTGTTATTTGAATTCTTCATTGATTTTATTTAATTTTTTTCCATGTACCTATATACCTATTTTTATTTCGTCAACATTTCTAGCATGAAGTTTTGCAATGTATTATTTGCTCAATGTAATAATATATGGATAGGTACCTAGATATATATTTTATGAGATTGTATGAAATGCAATTAATAGAGAATATTATGAGAAATATACCTGTAATCTCCGTCACGGAACACGAGAAGATGTTAGCAAAACACCGGTTAATGGTATTGACAAGGTGTCATTGATTTTTCGACAATTTAAAAATATTAATACATTATCAATAACAAGTGCTGGATAAAGGTCTCTCTTGGTTCCTTCCATCCCTCTCAAATTTAGGTACCTAAGTACCTACTTATTTTTTCACTGCAAAGTATTTCCGCCAATCAATTCATATGTAATGAAAGCAAAATAAAAAAATAAGAGTAGCTCAGCTTGATATGAGTGACACTATTGAAGTTAAAATTTGCTCGATGTCTCTAAAGAAGACGCCCATATCGTCGCTTAAGAAACAACACCGCGGAAGTCAATTAATTAAAATTTTCAGGGGCAAACAAAAACCGTCTCAAAAAATTGAAAATAAGTTAAAAGGTACCTATCAATTTTCAATTTTTTGAGACGGTTTTTGTTTGCCCCTGAAAATTTTAATTAATTGACTTCCGCGGTGTTGTTTCTTAAGCGACGATATACGAAAAAATCGTACAGAGGCCATTGATATTTTAATTTACTTGCACTACACGATTATAAACCTCCTTGTATGCATACCACTCCATACCAATGGGGCGAAACGTTATTTTTTGCATACCACCTAATAACGAAATAAGGTTGACCAATGAGTGGCCTCGATTTTCTAATATACCTAAAGTCAAAACTATGAACACGTCAAGCCTACCTATGTAAATTTATCTGATAAAAAGCTATCCTATATTAATTTATGCTAAGTTAATCGGATAGTTATGGATTTGTCTGTCTCATTAATTTCTCTCATTTCATTCAAAAAAATATTGTGACCACTTTCCATCACGTATTGATTACAAGTGTGCTCAAGATCAAAACTGGTTGGGATCCCCCGATTTACACTCCTACGCAAGTCAGCTGAGTTATATGATTGACACCAAAGAGTCGTGATTCCAAACCTTGGTAGATACCTATACGTAGGTAAATTAAGTATTCACTTATATTATAATACTATTCATATTTTACTATTTTTGTATAACAAACAAATGAATTATTTTTTACAGTATGTCAATGTAATTACATATTATTACATGTGCTTTAATTGAAAAAGCAATCCTGACAGTATGGATTATTGTACGTTATTTAAAGTACCCTTCATAAATGAATTCTTTTGTGATTTTTTCTGCAAGTAAAAAAAACCGTGTTGAACAGCAGAGACACTATTATCTTAGTTAGACTGTCTTAGGGAATACAATAAAATGCTATTATGTAATATTGTTTTATTCAGAAGACCGAATAGAGCCATAAATCTAACCTTCTAAAGGGTGCTTTCTTTAAAAAAAAAACAATAGAAATGCATTGATGGAAAAAATATACCTAGATGCATTTCTAAGAACAAACTTGCCTTGCACGTATTTGTATCAACATATTATTGTGTATGGCCCATTCAAAAATGCAGGGATCCTCAATCTGTAAAATTGTTGTTTAAACTTTTATTTATTTTTTTTTTGATTTTTTTTTTTAATATTTTAATATACCAATTCATATTCCTCAATTTCAACACAATCTGAACCGGAATGCCATATTAAATATTCTGATAAGGTTCGAGAATTTTAGAAGGCACGCTGTCCTCGAGGATTCCACGAGAAGGAACGGTATCCTCAAGGATTCAACGAGCCGGAACGGTGTCTTTGAAGAATCCACGAACCGGAGCTGGGCTCCGGTGCGTTCTGGTCCATTTCGAGCGCTGCTTTTAACTGAGACCTTGTGAGGTCTGAGGAGCAGACCTCGGTTTCCTGACTATTATTTCTAGGGTTGGGTCTTGTGAGTACATTAATGCCCTTTCCCGCATGTAATCTGGCTAAGTATTGAGCTGTTGAATATTCTTTCGAGGGAAAACAGTTAAGAAAAACCCTCTTCCGAATATTGTCCTTATGGGTCCAACAAACATAAAGTTCATCCTTTAGCGGGGTGTTCGGATTGAGATTATGATCTTGTGTGGATCATTTTATAACATCAAAGATATTCGCCCAGTCCAATCTCTTTAGTTTTTATCATCCTTTTCTAAATGTACTATAACTATATGAAAAAAGATGATAGCACTGAGGTGAGTAAAAATCTGGAGCATAGAGTATTTTTAACATTTTATCGGACTGGTTTTATCGGTCTTCATAAATAATTTTCTGTTGCCTGCTTGACACGCAACACGCAACCATAGACGCATTCACGCATAGACTAATCGTAAACGTGATAAACGTCAAATTTACCTGTTCTGTTATACTTTCCATTCATAATAAACGTTTCTGGGAGTGGTCGATCGTTGGTTATTTCACATAACATAAGTCAAACCGTAATTCTGTATTTGAGTGTAATTACACCGCAGCCATATTTCGACCTTCAATTTGTTGGTGAATTACTGTGTAAATAATGTCTCAGTTTACTTCACCTATGCCTAGCCGTGAGTTTTTGTGGGATGTTTTTCAACGGTAAGTTAGATCGACATAATACTATAATACGAGAGTAATCATTGTTCTCATTTAGGATATCATAATATAAACTATCGATAATATTATAGCACGATAATAAAAGTTTTAACAAACCGGTTGTCAATAAACCACGTCAGTTAACTATAGATTTATGCACTAGGTATGTATGATTCACTATTTATCTTTGCTTTATTGCACAATGATAACTTTACTATCTGACAAATTTTCCATATGTCGGTTGTTAATTCAGAAAAAAATAAACATAATATATTTGATAATAGTGCATATTTTAGGGTCAAAAATGTGTAGGAAAACAATATGATATCATAATGTGTAGTATAATGCTCCCTTCATAATAACCCTTGATGTGTCTTGAAACACCGACACTGTGTTGATAGACAGCAACAACTTGCAGGCCATGGGACACCCAACACGTATGTCGTCCTCTTAACAACGGTGACCACCACGAGACAATGACATATTAAATGGACGACTCACTTCATACCCGGCGCGCACGAGAAATTGTGCATGAAAGTCATTCACAGATGTATAGGTAGATGTCACGTGACCATTGACATATCCGTTTCCATTATGCGATACAAGCTTCGAGAATTTATAGTAATATAACCTTTATTGTAATGGCGTATTAGTGTCATGACTCATTGCGTTAGAAACAGATTCTCGGTTACTTACGACTTCTCGGAGATTAGACGCAAGTGATCCCAGCGAATCACAGGCGACTGACTGTCCAATGGTTCCTGTCATTCAATTGCATTGAATAAACATTCATCAATATCTTAAAATGGTATTTTATAAATAATAAATAATACTAACACATGCAAAGTGATATCCCATCTTTCTTGGAGTGTTTAGTAGATTTTTTTACAATTTTTAACTAGGCACATTGTCATTTTGTAACACAATAATAACGGTGGAGTCGAAACCTGACAGTCAGAAATTTTGTATCGGCAGACCCAGCGGTGTCGCCAGACCGCTTGCAAGCAGAATGTTCATTTGAGCGTAGGATACCGATATTAAAATATGAATTTCGCCATCCGGCAGACCCGACACAAAGTGAGTGTCATTTTATTTTCTAGATGCTTCGTCCATATTAATGTCATTGCCACGAGACCATATACCGTCACCTTATTTTGGCCATTGTGAAGGGCAGCATTAGACATTGAAATACTGGGACATAAAAATATATTATTGTTACAAAAAGCATAAGACTACATTGTAGTCTTAGTTGTAAAATACACAACTGTTATTCTCCCCATCACAATGGCCCATGTAAGGCGAAGGTACACGGTCACTATCGTGTAGACCAGGGGTAGTCAACCTGGTCCCTACCGCCCGGGGTTTTAAAAACATTAAATACCACACAATAATTTGATTAATTAAATTAAATTTCATCACACTTCATGCTTCTATGTATGCAAAGTATAAATAAAACGATAGATTTAAGATTTAACTACAGTAAGTTGTCGTTATAAAGATTTATTCTGCCAAACTTAACGAAAGTCTGACATAAAGTATTTGGTAAGTAATTATTATTATATTATGCTTTAACTTGCTTTATAAATTTTATAAACTAAAGTTACTTCCCTACTTTATAAATCACCATTACTGTGGAACCGGTGGGCAGTTAGAAAATTTTACCACTAACAGAGATGCAAAAGTGGGCGGTAGGTATAAAATGGTTGACTACCCCTGGTGTAGACTGTAGAGAGTAACATACATGTTGTGTAACCCATAACTGGAAAGTTTTGGCCATACTAAGATGCCCTGTCGGTGTTTCTACACGTATCAAAGGGTGCCAACTTTTATGATGCTTGGCCCAACGTGAAGAGTTGGCACAGGAACTTAAGTACTTAATAGATTTAAAGCAAAAGGTGTTTCAAATAATCATTATTTACAGTTACACCATTCATTATTGTTGTAGTTAGTAAGTATATCTAAAATAAAAATATTTTTTTATCGTGAATTTGGTTTTGGGATAACTGTTGATTATAATGATTTCTTTTTCGAAAGCAGCAGAGTTTTTTCACATTAATGGTCTCAACAGTGTTTTATATGGGTATTCTGGGCTTGCTGCAGAGGCCACTTTCAAGAGATAACATAGTAAATTGTACTGTTATGTATATGAATGCAAACACTGCTCTAAATGTGTCATAAAGTATGTAGTATAAAAGTGGTGAGAATTTACTGTGTTAGTTGTGACTACGAATGCTTGATTGAATATTAGATTTTGCTGATAGAGAGGAAGTCATGATATTTTTAAAAGTAACTTAATGCATTTTGATTGTTTTCTTTACCAAGCACGAAAATGTCTCTTTTTCCGCCCGAGTATCTTCGTCTTGAAGTCAACTTTGTGGCCTGTATCCGTGGAGTGTTTGGCAATCGCTGACATTGTGTAATGTTTTAACCGATATGCCTTCTCGTGTTCACTCACATGCTTTTTAATTGTCCACAAGCTCTGGCCAATATACTTCTTCAACCACCTGCAACACTTGATCTCAAAAAACCAATTTCAACTTTGTGCTTCCTCAGTATTCTCACTATGGCTTCGGTAGCCTTTTTATGTATAATGGGAAACATCGAGGTAAGAATGATAACAAAATTGTAACAACCGTTTGTAAAAGTCTCAACGGATATATTTCATAGTATAGATGTGGTACAGATTATGCACAAACCTTATGCACTGTTTGTGTGCTAACGACTATGTCGGTACCCCATACCACATTAATATACCAGGATTACTATCGGACTTACACTGAGTTCTGAAATACAGTATAACCTCGTTTTTACGTGCCCGGAATTCACGTTTTCCCGGCAATTGTGTGTAATTTTTTCAGTCCCAATGTATTTCAGTACATTTAATACCCGCATTTACGTTTTTCTTTCCCGCGATTTACGTCAGAAATATTCAAAATATGCGAGTTACGCGCGCTTGACAATGATTGGTTCGTGACATTCGAACGGCGTAAGGTGTTTGTTATAGAAGTGTGATGTTATAGAAGGCTGGGAAAGGATTTCAGACCAACCCCTGGAGGATTATGTAAACCTTGACTCCAATGTTATGACATCAGACTTGGTGGAAGTTGATGACATTGTTGACAGTCATTTAACACCAGCAGACTTGTCTGCTGAAGAACTGTCTGATGAAGAAGAGGTTGATATTCCAACAAAACGCTAGCCTACTATTGGTTTGTGACACAGACCAATTCAAATAACTTCAATAATCAGCGAGAAACGAGCACTACATGTACACATGCTTACTACTACGATTGCGTTTGGTTTAGAAACAAACTTTCTGTTGGGATATTATTATATTCTGCTATATATCTTATAAATAGTGATTTTACATGGCACTTATACACCGTAATGCTTTATTTTACGTTTTTGTTATGTTCCATATCCACAAAATGCAAAATGTTTTTCGTTTTTGTGGATATGGCACAAATTATGGATATGGAACAAACCAAGATAATATTTTTTCCTATGCGCGTAATATTTCATTGTTACTGTGTTTTCGTCAATAATAATAGACACATTATAGGTCATTATATTTATCATTAATTGCGATAAGAAAAATTGTTACAATAAGAATATTAAAATACTTAATCTTCGTAAGTGATTGAAAAAGGACATAATGTAAATTATAATACAATATCATTGAAAAAATAAGAAATATAAAGGGAAATAAGGCAATTGAACGTTTCCAGAAAAAAAAATTAATTTAATTTTTATTGCATAGGTATAATGCTTTGAAGAAATCCTTATCATTTTGTGACTAATCAATGTCAACGATTTTCTTGTTTTCTGTTGGAACATATTTTTTAAAAATAGGAATTTGAGGTAAAATATTGCAATTACTATTTTGTATAGGAAGAGGAACCCATTTTTTTCTAGAGCTACTGGGAGGGATAATTATATTATGACAAATCAATCAATCAATCGACAAGTCATCATTGAAATCCATCTTCCATTTCACATTTGACAGAATAGATTGTTTTTCGTATTTTAAATGCTTTAATTTTGTGAATTGCATATTGGTAAAAGCATAAGAGGCTGCAATGGCTTGGGAGGTAGTCGAAAAAATCAGCCTCTAACATCTGTAAAATTAAAAAAAAAACATTTTTTTTCGATAATATTTTCAATATACCTTAGTACCTACCGAATCAATGAAAATGGAGAATAAACCTCCCAATTTCTTAGGAAACGTTCAATTATGCTATGAGCAGTATATACCTCTTGTAATGTTCCATGCCCAGGTTCAGAAAACTTTTGTTCAATTACGTTAATATTAGAAAATCTATATCAAGGAGAGCAGTTGACATAACGAAATTTTTATTTTGAGGTACCTACACATTTTTATCCGGCCACAAAATTATTAAGTACCTATATGATTTACGATTGGAATGTCACGAATGATCTGCGGCAGTATTTTCAAAATATTTCCAGATCTGCCATTCAGAAATTCGTGCCAAATACAATCGTATACAATTTTATTTATATTGCAATAAGCTGTAGTTAAGACTTATAAAAAAAATTATACGTTTGCCTTCGGAAGAGAAAAAAACATTTTCCAAATCAAATGTTATCAGAAATTCTACGGGGAGATGGAGTAAAATCCATTATTTACTTATAATATAATAATAAAATATCTATTTATAACAATACAAGACGAATCACAAACAAATTAAAGCCAGTCAAACGTTATGCATGACGTAACTAAATGTAACTATGACTAAAAAAACTCACTAAATTACGTATTGTTTTGTTCTTTGTCCACATTCTTCCAGATAAAATGCGCAATGCCATTGGTTGAAAAGGATATGGAACAAACCAATACAACTTATAATATAGCGTAGCGAATTAATACTATTGGTTTGTTCTATATCCGGATATGGAACAAACCAATCCAATCTTTTGTATTATTTTTATGGATTTGGAACAAAAATATACTTAAAACTAGTTTATTTCAATATTTTTCGGTCTTTTGTCACTGGATATGTAACATAGCAATACTCAATGATCGTTTTACGTAAAAAAGTTTTTTTTGATAAAAGTGGTCTGTGTCACAAACCAATACTAAGGTAGCGAAAAGAAGAAGCAATGAGGTTCATCGAGAGTTTAAAAACCTACTTTACATGCTTTGCTGATATTTAAGATGACACTTTTAAATGTTTATATAGTCTTGAAAGAGAATTACATAACAAAAATGCAACAAACGAATATACATGATTTTTTCAATAAAAAATAAAAAAATTTAAATTGAATGTTGTTTTTTAATAAAATGTTATTTTTTTAGAAACATATAATTTAAATGTTCTTTTTTTCAATACCCCCCTTTTACATTTTCCCTCCAATTGGGTTTTTTTTTTCAGTCCCTTAAAAAACGTAAAATAGGGGTTATACTGTATATAGATATCTAAAATTTATGTTAAATTTATATTTTCAGAGTGGACAAGGATAGGAGTGGATATATTTCGGCTGACGAACTACAAACAGCATTGTCGAACGGCACATGGAACCCTTTCAATCCGGAGACAGTCCGATTAATGATAGGTGAGAGCTATTTCTAAGTAATGCAGGGAAATAATGCTGCATATATATGCTTAAGCAATAATAATTGCGGCTTACTTTTATCAAATTGACATTGTCAAAGACTTTGATAATGCTTTGCTAAACAAACAAAGAGTATCTCGGAATGTAGGTACAACTTATACTTATTGATGAAATTAATGCAATGTGCTTAAAGAATACCATTCTTAATTTATTAAGCCATTAGCTATATATCTACAGAAATTTGTCATGTCTACAAAATATTATATTTTTCTGTCATGAAATAATAAGTGACTTTTGGAACTAAATGTGGAGAGTAACATTTTTAGCTAAACCTGCAATTTGATACATACAAATAATCAATATGCATCTAGAAACTTTCTTTAGTTAAAAAAATTAACCTACTAATTAATAAAAAAACTGTATAAAATATGCATTCTTTGGAAGCCATGATTATTTGAATGAAAATCATCAATAACATGTATTAAATTGAAGTTTTCAAATACACTCACAGATTCATTGCGGGGTCACCCTTAAGTGAGATTTTATAATTCAGAAAATAGTTATTTTTCTCCATGGTAAACTCCGATTCATCCGGGACTCGGGACAGCTATTCCAATTCCGGGACAATCCCGACCAATCCGGGACAGTTGGCAACCTTAGTCCATAGCTTACATATTCCAAAAATCGAATTTTGAGATAATCGTAAAAACCACCAGAGTACTGTTTTTTTGTAATTAGAAGAAAAGTGTTGAACTCCCTTGAATATTAATGAGAGAGTGAGTTGATTTACATTATTTTTTAAAAATATATATAATATTCCTAAGGCTGCAGACACAACACACTAAGAAAAATAGAGCTCCCTGATTGGTTAGAAAGGCCTTGATGACAGAACTCACATTATTCATTGAAAAATTTGAGTTATGACACCAACAGTCAAATTTGTCAACGATTTTCACATGGTTTAAAGTGACTTTTGATAGCCAACTATTTTTATTTATATGTATTAATGCCTTTAGAATCACTTGGTATATTTAATTCAAAAATGACAAAATTGCAAAATGTGAGTTATGACTCTAGGCGACTCATTTGGTGAAACTGATTGCCCAAAATTTTTCATTCAATATGGTCTGCTCTATATACTGTAGATTGCTAATTTTATCAATCATACCTTTAATTCCAGGAATGTTTGACAAACAAAATAGAGGAGCTGTGAATTTTGAGGACTTTGGTGCACTATGGAAATACGTCACAGATTGGCAAAGCTGCTTTCGCTCATTCGACAGAGACAACTCTGGAAATATAGACAAAGAGGAGCTCAAAAATGCACTGGTAGCTTTCGGTTATCGCTTGTCAGATAACATTGTACATCTTTTGGTCAGGAAGTTTGATAGATATGGAAAAGGCACAATTCTTTTTGATGACTTCATACAATGCTGCATTATTCTTTATGTAAGTATACTGAATGCAATTATGTATGTTTACTTTTGTAATAATCTTATTTATGACCTAATTCAAATATCTTGAAGTTTAATCAAGACTGGAAATTTTTATCATTGTGAATGTTTAAACTAACTAATTTTTATTTCAAATGTCTTAATGATTTTTCAAAACTAAGCCAAAACTATGGAATTCCATTAAAATGTTCCACCAATTATTATTATCATTAATTTTTTTATATTATCGCACTATTTTTTCTATTATATGAATCAGTGTTTTTATGTTGAGTTTTTCATGATTGTTATAAACTGATGTTGTCTTTCACATTCAGTCCTTTACCCCCACCATATAAATGAGGTCAGCTTGCTGCCCCCAGCGCCTTTATTCCAATGTACCCACCGCGAGTGGAATGTATGATTATAAAATTATTGGTTACTCTAGCTAGGGCTTAAAGATTCCCAACCCTGTGCCTGAGGGCGCACTTATGCCTACTTTTGCGTGTGTTCATGGACTCATTTGTCAAATATAGATTGTGACTCAATGGTGCGAATCTAAATGAATGTTTAAGAATAGTAATATCCATATACATTTCTAACTCCAAAAAATTGAGCAAACAAATCCAATGCTCTTGACCTATAGAGGATCAATTTAATGCGATTTCTTCTAGTGTGCTCGAATTACACAGTTACGGGTGCTATTTTTGACTGCTCTTACATGAAACCTATTGTATCGTTTTCTTTCACTCGGTATCACTCCAACTACGTAATATTTTCTGTCAAAACTATCGAACTTCACACTTATGTGAAATGCTTATAATAATTCAATTTTCATTCTTTGTTGATCAATATATTTTGCATACAACGTTCAAATATATTTTTATTAATAATTTAATAAAAATAAACTTTATGCAGTCATCAAATGTTTAAAATAAATATAAAGGATAATAAGCTTCAAAATTATATAAATAGATTATCTACAACGTTTAAGGAATGTCCAGGCTTATGCTCTGAAAATACCATAAAATCTCCATTTTGACCTATATTGGGCATGTGGGCCGTTAAACAGAGAATAATTTGACAGTCAATAAGCCAGTATTAATAAAGTTTTAATTATGATATAAAAACGTTAACTATAACGGAACCGATTATTTATAAATATTATGTTTTTATTAATAAAATATACATAATATATTATGAACATTGTATGTAAAGAATACGTAAGAAAACAGAATGACATTTTAATTAGTGGGATCTTTGGAATTGGATTTGTTCAATCAATTTTTCATAGTTAGGAATGTATGTGGATATTCCTATTCTTAACAAGTCATTTAAATTCGCATCAGTGAGCTGCGAACTGTATTTAGATTTTATTATGCTCATTGTTGAAAATAATGCACAAATGATTTCGTGGGTTGGGAATCCCTGGTCTAGAGTAACCAAGGTAATAACAATTTGTCAATCTCGGCGCAATACATTCCATAGGCGGTGGTGCAATGGGATAAAGGTACTGATACATGTTCGAACCCTTTGGTTGCTGAGTCAACTTCACGTGTTATTTTTTCAATTGATGTGTGATTTTGAATCCAGAGCGTCAACCCAAGCCAACAGGCTAAGAAAATAACTAACCAGTAGTTTTCGTAAGAAGGCCGTTCAGATATCTCCCTACACAGTAGGGAGTTGAAATGGTGATTGTTTACAGTGATTAAAATTTCTCGTCATGAGTTATACCCGGAAGAATATCTATGCTGTTTAAAATAAATCCAAACCGTTGTAAATGTAAATTGCATGTCAATGATTTTCTAATGTTGCTACAATACTTTGCATGCACTATTTTCTCTTGTGTTAATAATTAACATTATAATGTAAATATTTTGTGCATATATGTTTTTTTTTTATTTTTCAGACCTTAACAGCTTCTTTTAGACAGTTCGACACCGATCAGGACGGTGTAATAACAATTCATTACGAACAATTCCTCGGCATGGTTTTCAGTCTTAAAATATAATGAATATATTTTATGAAGTGGTTGATTTTCATAATACACAGTATTTTATGTCCAGAAACAGTCCGTTCTTCCTTCTGTCAGTGGTTCTTGTGAATTTTTCATCTCCATTGTGACCAAATTATTTTGTACTATATTATTATATAACAAATGTGTGATATCTTTGCAGGCGTTGACACAGGCATTTCGCTATCACGATACAGATATGGACGGCTATATAAGAATACACTATGAACAATTTTTGTCAATGGTTTTTT
This sequence comes from Rhyacophila brunnea, assembly GCF_057557595.1. Lineage (NCBI taxonomy): Eukaryota > Metazoa > Arthropoda > Insecta > Trichoptera > Rhyacophilidae > Rhyacophila > Rhyacophila brunnea. The sequence goes on from NW_028233350.1 coordinate 32,131,858, forward strand.
CTCTACAAATTTGAACACAATCATAATTATGGTGATATTTTAATTTGATATGAACAATGTTTGCCTTCTTACCAGCTTAGCTTATTTTAGATAGTTTGGCACTGATCAGGACGGTGTACAAATTTATTATGAAAACTTCATTGGTGTTGAGTCTTTACATCATAATATAATAAATACTTGTTGATTTGTATAATACACAACAAATATTTCCTGTCCAAAAAACAGCCTTTTTTGTCAGTGGTCACTGTGAATATCGCAAATATACTTAATTTTCATCGTGATCTGATTACTTTGTAATGCATGACTAGAACAAATCTGTTCTATTTCTGCAAGTATCAATACAAGTATTTCACTATCATGATTCAAATTGGAACGGCTATAATATTAAGAATAAATTAATACACTATAAACAATTTTTGCCAATGGTTTTATTCTCTGCAAATTTGAACATAATCTTAATATGGTGATATTTTAATAATTCACTATGAACAATGTTTGTCTATCATCCTTATAAATTTAAACTATATGTTATTATAATGATATTTTATATATACCTATTTGTAAAAGTTTATGCCTTTGTACTATTGGCAAGATAAGAAAGTATATTGTTGGAAAACTAAAGATTGAAAAATATTTTTGTATCGATTGAATGCATCGCGTAAAATTTGTTGTTTGAAACACTTATTTTAAATAATATGTTGGAATCTCAAAAATTATATTAGCAATGCATCAAAATAATTTTGTTTTATTTATTTTCATCCTCATCCTCATATCGCATAATCACCTATTTGCCAAAAGTTAATCAGTAGCTGAGAGAGAAGAGATTCGCTGGGGAGTTTCAGTGATTTCTCCGAATCGGAACGAAGAGACTATTGATCTGTCAGTTTGTGGTTTCTGTCTAACAAGACGAATCTCATAACAACTACTGCCTATTAATTCTGTGAGCGAAAGGAAAAGGGCGATAAACCGACCCAAAAAACATCATTTTGACATATCGCAGTTTGAAAGTTTTGAGATCAAGGAAAAATCTGAATTTAATGTTATTAAAGTTTTATCTACATACATAATTTTCTCATGTCTTATTAATAAATTCTTTAGGTTACTTTTACTTTTTGATGCTAATTAATACCTGGAAGGTTTTGAAGGAGGCAAGGCGGCCAAAAAGTGCGTTTGGTAACTTTTGCTTGTTAATAATCTGGACCAAAGCGATCTTGTTTGCTTGTTTCAGACATGGCAGTTTTCAAATGGCAAGTCAGAAAAGCGCGAATCAAATTGAGTTGCCTGTCGCCTACTGTCACGGCGACAAATTTAGTCTATGGTTTCGTCATTTTGCAGAATATTTTGAACCATCACCATCTCTGTAAATTCGATGAAGAGTGCCTACTATAACGTATTTAGTAATTTGAATTATTATTCATGCTAATTTCAATTAATTTTAACAGTTTCTACATGTGCGTACGTTAAAATTACTTGCAACATGACATCCATAATATAGATAATATTTTGAACAGAACCCAACCTGCAGACCATAGATAATAGACAACATTCTTATCGAAAATACATAGTGCCAACCGCTAAAAACAAAAAAACGTGATTTTGACATGACATTCGAAAAGTGTAGGCATGTGGAATATGATAAAAACGTTCAAAATGTCATGCAGGTGTCGATGCAAGGCAGTTCAACGTGAGGTGACCTCGTTGTTGTTTTAGTTATTTCGAAAGATTTTGCCAAATGACAATGTTCGTTTAAAGGTTCAAAATGTGCTACGGGATGGGAGCATCACCTAACTGTTTTTTTTTTTTTTAAATGGTACCTACATGTTCAAACACGCGCGTTAACATGATATTACTCCCTACTTCATTTATCGTTTGTCAATTTATGGCTACGGCTGTAAATTGTAGCTTAACCACTAGGAAATGCCAGTAGAAATGGCGTATTTCAAAAAAATACTACCTTATTCATAGATAAATAATTATTATAAAGCAAACATTATTCGTAGGATATTTATCACATTTGAATGGTCAAAAGCATAGCTTATAATCAGTATCTTTAGAATTATCTTCAAATGTGTTAATCGTGCCCATTTTTTGAATAATAAAATGCCTAATTCTTGTCAAATTTGGGATCACAAAGATTATAAAATATAATTTTTTATCGTAAATATGTCACTATATAATGTTAACATTAATTTTACTAATAGTTTTGTAAATGCGTTTAAAAATTAATAAAACTAAAAAATCTTAACACCACTGCACATGGATGTACTGAAATATGACTATGTATATTCTAAAACATTAGAGCGGGAGGTTTAAAAGAATACTATTTTATGCAATAAAAATACTTAATGCAGTCGTCAAATGTTTAAAATAAATATAAATGATAATATGGCTTCAAAATTATATAAATAGATTATCTACTTACAACGTTTAAGGAATGTCCAGGGTTATGCTCTGAAAATACTGTAAAAGTTCCATTTTGACCTACGCTGAGCATGTGGGCCCTTAAGTAAAAGATCTTATTGTATTGATTTCTCATTTATTTTGAAATATAATAAAAGTGAAACAGAGTAATAAAACATAAAATATCCTACGTTTTTGTGCAGTTTTATACACAATGAGGTGATTTTTGCCTTGTCTACACTTTCTTCTCACTTCATTTATAAAGCAATGTAATTGATTTTGGTAGTTTTAATGATACATTCTTGAGCACTTCCTTTGTTGAACAAATTGGCATTTAAATCTCAAAAATGAAAAAAATGCGATGAGCTTGTCTTTGCCGTGTAGGTACCCTTCAAATACCATCCACACCACAGGGTGTACATCGTCTCTGTTCTGGCAGAACACACTAACTGGAGAATACTAGTTTTGAGTAATTTGACTTTGAAGTTGTTAAAATGTTTGAAATGGTCTACCATGTGAGTTTATTAAGTAATCGTAAAAAGGATGACTTTAAAATAAAGACTGTTTATTTATTAAGAAGGTTTCCAAACGGTAAAGTTTGAAATAAGGAAGATTTTGGTATAACTAACTCAATATGACATTTTTTCGAATTAGTGTCTTCTGCCAGAACAGTGACAATATGACGAAGCTACGGGATGCTGGGAAGACAAATGAAAACTAGCGAGCCTGGCGAGCAACAAAGATTCATTGAGGAGTCGCATGGTGGCCATAACAGACAGGTATGGTTTTTAAAGTAGGTACCTAAGTTAAATTGGTTGCAAAATTATTTATAAATCGCTGAGACCTCATTTTTCTCACAAATACACTTGTGGTGCAGTCAAAGAGATTGGATTCAATCTCGTTGAATGCTTATTATTTATTAAAATAAAACAAGTGGTTTATGTAGGTTCAAAACATTTTTAAAGGGGCGTCTCCAATCTATACCTATCCAATATTAATATTATTAATATATACCTACCTATTTTATAAATTCATACCTAATTTTATTTATAATATGTGCATCAAAATTCAATTGAATAGTTTAATGCTCCACATATCTCTTTTATTTAAGTATTCTGAAGGGTTGTTTTTTCCTATTTATTTTCGTCGTTTTTTTTTATCGTTTTAATATTTCATGAAGTAGGTACCTAGGTGACTTTTTTATGACAGTTTGGATTTATTTTTGTAACTGGTAACATTTAATATTTGACGTCTTGACATTTGACGCAGCGTTGCCATGTCTACTGAAATTTCAGTAGATCTACTGATATTTTTTGCCAGTATACTGAATTTTTGATTTTTTTTCGAAATTCATGAAATCTACTGATATTTGGCTATTTCCCATATTTTTAAGTCAACTGATGGTGAATTTATTAATAAAGTTGAAAAGATTTACGCACGCCTTTGTTGATTTGGATACACGCTTCTAAATTAACAAAGGACGCATTGTTACCCTACCCAATACCGGCATTTTAACCTACTGACATCATCATTGCTTAGAAAATAAAAAATAATACCTACCTATTATTATTTATTACCTTAAACATCACACCATAACGTACATAACATGACTCAATAATCATTATATTTTAATGCTATGCTATGTGTGACCAGCAAAAATAAAATTTAACGGGGATGAACAATTGCATCATTGTTAAGTGATAAGCTGATAAGAAGGAAACCGAAGAACAAGAGACATTATTCAAACATTTCAATCACTATTAGTACAAAGGGTTTTTGTCCACAAATATTTTTTTTAGAACGCAAAAAAACTCTTTTCTTCTGGTTTCAAATATTTTTCTTATGCACGTAAGTTCGAATGAATGATACTTTTTGGATCCGGCTCACGATACATAAAGTAAATTTGAACATTTATTTTGGTTAGGTATTGATTACTGAATAGCAATTCTAAATTTTAGGTCAGGTGTCTCAAGAACCTTTCAGCAAGTAAAGGTGAATGTACATAATTATATGATATAACAATTTATAAGTCTTCCGATTAGTGAGAGCGCCACATGCTGATTTTGATATATCATTCAATATTTTTTATACTGTCGTGAGCTTAGTACTAAATTCGAAAACCGGACAATTTATGGTGGCATATCTATAACTTAAACTTTCTCATTATTTATAATGAAAATAAAACTGAATAAAACATCGCGAATGGAGAGATTTCCTTTCTATAATCAAGTATTATTTTAATTACACCAAACAATGGGATCTGGAAACTCGAACAAGGAACAACTGGGTACCTACCTAGTACCTACTTTTTATAGTTTTGTTTTCATCAGATTGTTTAGAGTTTAGACAGTCAAAAATGGTTTCTACTGTGCCCTTAATTTTCATCAGTTTTATTCTAACATTCTCCGATAGCAGCAGTTATAGCGATATTAAAATTATTAATACAAGTTCGTTAATATTGATACCTATTATTTTTGAACTTCTTAAAATATTTTTCCTGATTCGTTTGTTATTCAGAAAACATTTTAAATTGTTCTTAGTAGTAATCGTGAAACCAGTGATATAAAAATAACTAGGTGCCTACTTAAGTTTAGTGTTAAATCGTATTATTTAACTAACATTATTTTGTGTCGAAAACAATAACGAAAACAAACAATAAATAAAACAATAAATAGATGGTGATGAATAGTTTTATTATTGTTATTTTATTTCATAATTATTATTACAAGACCATATTATTCTAAAGTGCATCAAGGTCATTTGTTATCTGCACAAGGTGAGTTCTTTCCTTATTTTTAAATCATAGCTATCTGATATACTTATTGCATTTTCTAAAATCTACTAATATTTGTGTTTTCCATAATATTTGTGAGCAAATTCATGATTATGTTAATAGTAAACTTGACATGATTAATGCACTGAAATGAAATGAAATGCAATGAAAATTTGGAAAATAAGTTTGCAATAGAATATTTCTTCAAAAAGCCCTCGCTAATTATTTTTGAACTTTCTGAATTTTTTCTAAAAAAAACGAGACGTTAATTACTTTACGCGGTATTTTACTCTAAAAAACGAGACGTTAATCACTTTACGTGTAATTTTTTGAAAATGCAGAAAAGAATTGGTCATTCAATGAGTAGGTATTCAGAATCTGAAATCTACTGATATTTTGTCAAATCTACTGATTTTTTTTGTCACATTCTACTGAAATTTTATATTTTGACTTGGCAACACTGATTTGACGTATATTATCTATGATTTTGACATTCAAACTTTCGGCCTTCGGGGACGAAAATTAATATAAAAGTGTCTGCAGAGCTGACTATTTGACATAATACTATGTCTGTTGGTAGAGTTTGTAACTTTGTTCGGCGAATATCTCTAGAAGCGGTCCGACATTTTTCATAAGTAGCTTGAATATTGATTCGAAAGTTAAAACTTACGCTAAGAAAATCGTAAATATTTCAGAAGATGTTCCATTCCTCTGCCACTCAGATAACAGCTTGTTCCAACGATGTGGTGAAAACGTTTCTCGATTCATTTGACACAGTCCTCACGGATTGTGATGGTAAGTTATTATTTTTTCAATTGAACTGAAATCATTATTAATTATAAAATTATCAGACCCACCCCAAGGGACTGCGGCTCTCGAGCGAATTCCCGAAATGTTACCCCTCAATCGTCAAAAAATCACATGGGCTGGCACAATAACACTTTCATCATCCTGCATGATTTAGTGGCGCCTGTTTCCAGCTGCTAGGTCGAGCATCATTAAATTGGTGCAATCCTGCCATATCAGTTTTGGTTGTGCAGATCTTCTCTTACCATTTCGAGATGTGTACATAGCATGCCTTGCTGGTAACTGCTCCGGTGCAGTCTGCATTTTCTCTCTCATTGTACCTTGGCCTCCATATGCTATTTTATTTAAAAACTCTAAAGATTCAACTCAAAGATATTATCCATCGACATACTATATTATTATATTATGTTCTAGTGCATATGTGAAAACCTAATTTGACATCAGAGTAGTTTAAAAATGACAAGTAGTTACTATTGTTACTACCGTTACCACTGTTTAAAAAAAAAGATTTTTTTTCGGTTAGGTACATGTTCAAACACGCGCGTTAGCATGATTTTACTCCCAACTTCAGTTATAGTTTGTCAATTTATGGCTACAGCCGTATGTTGTAGCTTAACCATTGAGAAATGCCAAAAGAAATGGCGTATTTCAAAAAAATATTACCTTATTCTTAGTTTAATAATTATTATAAAATAATCATTATTCGTCGGATGTTTATCACACTTGAATGGTCAAAGACATAGCTTATAAACAGTGTCTTTAGAATTATCTTCAAATGTGTTAATCTTGCCCATCTTTTGAATAATAAAATTCCTAATTCTTGTCAAATTTGGGATCACAGAGATTATCAATATAATTTTTTATCGTAAATATTTCACTGTAATAATGTCAACATAAATTTTACTAATGGTTTTATAAATGCATTTAAAAATTAATAAATCTAAAAAATCTTAACACCACTGCACATGGATGTACTGAAATATGACTATATTCTAAAACATTAGATCGAGTGGTTTAAAAGAATACTATTTTATGTAATAAAAATACTTTATGCAGTCATCAAATGCTTAAAATAAATATAAAGGATAATAAGGCTTCAAAATTATATAAATAGGTTATCTACAAAGTTTAAGGAATATCCAGGATCATGCTTTGAAAATACCATAAAACCTCCATTTTGACCTACGTGGGCACGTGGCCGTGGGCCGTTAAGTATGTGAAAAATAAAATGCCAACAATCTAATCTGCATACATTTTAATCCACCAGAATCTGCTTGGACAAATTTTATTATTTCGTAATCAACAGATAAATAAAAATAAAAATGGTTTTGAGTTTTTTGAGACTTTTTTACATGAGGCTGTATGGATACTATACATGGCTTTATCTAACTGATTTTTTCTTAGGTGTGCTTGTATACTGTAGTCCAGTCGTACACAACCTATTTGACAGAAGGGCCGCAGTGGGTGCAAGTTTTGAAAAATAATTATATATTATACTACACTTACATATCGAATACCGATTTTGGGCCGCTTGCGGTCCACAGGCCGCAGGTTGTGCATCACTGCTGTAGTCTAACCGCAAGAAGATATCTTATTTGGCCATGTATTTTTTCCAACTTATACGCATTGTAAGTGAGAGCTCTGGCATCAGTTGTTTGTTCTCTCAAGGTGCAGAATGACACATACCTGTTGTCAACAGGCTTTTGTTGGTTTCCGTAAATAGTAAATAAAAAACGGGCCGAACCGCAACCCTGATCTCTATAAACAATTGAATAAAACACCTGATCTGGTTCCCTGCTCAACTACGTTAATATTTTATTTATGAGTAAAGGCCTTCGTTCGGTGTGTGAAAATCACTTATTGGGCGGAGGTGTAATTAAGATAGATTTTAAAGTATAAATGATGATGGATGAAAGAGATAATTTTAAGACTAAATATAATGTATAAAATATAAGTATTTAAATCTAATAAATTTTGCCGCGCATTGCGCAATGTTAAAATCTCCGCGCGCCTGCGCCGAGGTGGTCCTCGTGATTCGTCAAATCAAAAAGGGTCATGCGATCAGATTTGGCCAAACACGAGAGTCCTTTTTACTGGTCGGCGTGGGTACGAGGAATTGGAAAAGAAGAAAAAAAGTCAGTAAGCGTCCCTTGTAAACTATGTACGGACCTGTGAAACTTATTGTAAAAACAAAATATATGAAAGACTACAAAATAACGTTGTCCAACTAAATATTAAAATATATAATGCTAAGACCCGCACAAGAAAGACTTAGTGTTTTATTGAATTTAACAAACATAAATATCTCCTTTCCTTTTTTTGTGAATCCGGGGTTCGATGGACACCTGAGCTAGCCGCTGGAACCCTGGATATCTCAAGAACTATCCTTAATGCCAATTGGGAGGGCAATAACTATGTTCAACCAAATGGCTTCGTATATTAATATGTTACACCTAGGATGAGTTTAGGTGGACGATATTTTATAATTTTTTTAAAATAGGGTCTATTAGCTTTGGTGTAGTACTGCCATGTACTTTTTTATGTTGTTTTTTTTAAAATTAAGTACTCTGTTTTTTGTATAAATATTGTTAATACTGTTACACATTTCTTTGTTCTTTCCTTATGTCACGTTGTGAACGTCTTCATTTATAATTTGTGAATTTTTTTGAAAATAGGAATATTCAAACATTGTATTTAATTAATTTTCCATGAACTATGTAATAATAAATACATATTGTTATATTTTCAGGTGTTTTGTGGATGGACAATGTAGAAATTTCAGGTGCGTCGAAAGTGTTTAACGCATTTCGTGCATTAGGGAAGAAAGTTTTCTTTATCACAAATAACTCGACGAAAGTCAGAGAAGACTTTGTCCTCAAGGCCAATAGTATGGGTTTCATTGCCACAACTGTAAGCAATAATTTCCTCAATTAATTATATTATATTTATGTTACGAGGGTGGGTCAATAAGTCCTTAGAAAAGCCGACAGGTGGCGCGACTAGTACTGTAAGCGGTTTGTTTTCATGCAGCGGCACTACCGATTAAGTATGCTGCGAAGTTTCAATCAGATTGGTCGGGTTGTTGTGTGTTTCTCGTACATTTAAAAAAAAAATTTGCTTGTTTACAAAAAATGGAGAAAATTGAGTTTAGAGCTGTTATTAAACATTTTAATATAAAAGGGTTAACAGCAAAGGAAATAAAAAATGAGTTGGATTTAGTTCACGGCACATCTGCTCCTTCACTTGCAACTATTTATAACTGGTTAAATGAATTTAAATGTGGTCGTACATCAACAAAGGATGAACCACGCTCAGGACGTCCTGTAGAGGTGACTACACCAGAAATGATCAATAAAATCCACTATATGGTGTTATGTGACCGAAGATTAAAGTTGAGTGAGATAATTGAGGTTACAGGGATCTCAAAAAGTAGCGTCATTTCTATTTTACATAACAAATTGGGCATGAAAAAAATTTCTGCAAGATGGGTGCCGCGTTTGCTCACAGTCGACAATAAACGCAATAGGGTGGTGGCCTCTAAAGCCCTGTTGTCGCTCATGCAACGCAATCCGGATGAATTTTTTCGTCGCTTTGTGACTGTAGATGAAACATGGATACACCACTATACTCCCGAGACGAAAGAACAGTCAAAGCAGTGGATTGCGAAAGGCAAACCATGTCCAAAGAAGGCGAAAACCGTAAAATCAGCTGGTAAGGTTATGGCTACTGTATTTTGGGATGCACGTGGAATTATTTTCGTTGACTATTTGGAAAAAGGAAAAACAATAACAGGGGATTATTATGCATCTTTATTGGACAAGCTAAAAAACAAAATTTAAGAAAAACGGCCTCATTTAAACAGGAAAAAAATCCTCTTTCATCAGGACAATGCCCGTGTTCACACATGTTTACGATCAATGGCTAAAATTGAAGAATTGAAGTTCGAATTGGTCGACAACCCACCGTATTCGCCAGATTTAGCCCCCAGTGACTTTTTCCTTTTCCCAAACTTAAAAAAATGGCTAAGTGGACAACGTTTTTTTTCAAATGAAGAAGTCATCGATCGGACAAATGCTTATTTTGAGGACCTTCCGAAAACTTATTTTTCTGACGGTTTAAAAAAAATTAAGAAACGTCTAACCAAGTGTATTGAGCTCCAAGGAGATTATGTTGAGAAATAAAAAAAAAGTACAAAAATAAAAACTGTTTTAATGCTTTTTTCTAAGGAATTATTGACCCACCCTCGTATAATGATAAATATAATTTTATCACCAATCATGTTGTCTAAAATTTTATCTGACAGCTGTCTTTATTTTGATTGGCATAGAAATGTGTTGCGATTTATCTGTTTTAGGTTTTATTAATGTTAATAGTTTTGGAATAGCATTAATTTTTATATCGACATATTGCCATTTATAAGATAAATATTATTTTTGGCCTCAAGGGCATATTATTTATAATGTTTAAATTAATATGCACATAGCAGAAAAATACGAAGCTTGCAATTGGAGACAATCTATTGACACATTGAAATGAATAAAACTTTTTATTAAAGTCGAGGATAAATTATTTATAATTAAAAAATGTGAATTCGTTAAAGGATCCCATCTTATTAATACATATTATTTTATGATGGTTATATTTATGATTCAAATTTAGTTTGTTAAGTTTACCGACTAAAAATATAGATTTTTCTAAAAAAAATATTTGTGTATAAATTGAAATCCTTTTTATTTAGCCGACACAATACCGTCTGCAATGGCTGAGCGGTAACGTGTCGGCTTATAAGTCTTCGGTCTCATGTTCGAATCCTGGATCTGGCAAAATTACATGTTATTTTTCAATGTTCAACAGACCCAGAGCATGGAGTAAATAAATTGAGTAAGTGGCTAACACCCATTTGTCGTTAAACACAAATCTGTTAAGAAACCTCTTCCACATGACCAGTAACGGCTACGCTTAACGGTCCACATGCGCCACGTAGGTCAAAGTGATCCTGGACATTCCTTAAACGTTGTAGATAATCTATTTATATAATTTTGAAGCCTTATTATCCTTTATATTTATTTTAACATTTGATGACTGCATAAAGTATTTTTTTTACAAAAAATAGTATTCTTTTAAACCTCTCGATCTAATGTTTTAGAATATACCTAGACATATTTCAGTACATCCATGTGTAGTGGGGTTTTTTAGTTTTATTAATTTTTAAACGCATTTATAAAACCATTAGTAAAATTAATGTTAACATTATATAGTGAAATATTTACGATAAAAAATTATATTTTATAATTTCTGTGATACCAAATTAGACGAGAATTAGGTATTTTATTGTTCAAAAAATGGGCACAATTAACACATTTGAAGATAATTCTAAAGATACTGATTATAAGCTATGTCTTTGACCATTCAAATGTGATAAATATCCTACGAATAATGTTTGCTTTATAACATTTTGACCTACGTGGGCCCTTACGTATAATGTTTCATACAAAATCTGCAGGTATAATGGTCTCATTTTGTGCCTGTCACCTGTCTTGACATAATAAATAAATAGTTTGATGTTTTCAAACATCTGTCGTTTGTTTATTCCTATCGATCGTCTAATAAAATAAATTATATTGCGCCTTTCGATATAAACACTATTATCATTATGTTTAATAATATTAATCTCAATTTATTGTAGGATGATATACTGTCTACTGCGTATCTGGCTGCAAATTATTTAAAAAAACTGGGTTTCAAAAAGAAAGTTTATGTTATTGGGTCTACAGGCATAACAAAGGAACTGGATAATGTTGGAATCAGACATTTTGGAATTGGGGTGAGTATTTTCTATAGCTTTCAATCAAATACACGGAATGAAACCATAATGACTTCATTGTTGGATATAATCAGTTTTACAAAAGAAAGACAAGTACCAGGGCCGTATATAATATGACTAGTGCATTGCTGGACAGTTATACTTGATAGAATCTGTTATAAATGACAATATATTAGTATTGATGAATAGGTACACATCAATGACAATGGCGTCACTGTTTTTGTTTCATAGATAATAATATGATAATATACTTTTGTATGGACAATCGAGTTTGTACCTAATTATTTATTCGGTTTTTCAATGACAACCAAGAGCTACTTGGTGAATTCCGCTTGCAGTTTCTATAGATTTCCTTTGATAATTGTCCAGTAGGTGGTGTCATGGATTTTCATATATCTGTATGAGAGAAGTAAATTACGGTAAAATTGAGTTATTACCATGTTCAAATTTCATTTTATGTGCACTATCAGATGATAAATAGCAGTAACTTATAATGTCTTTAACCTTACAGCGGCCCGTGACGTACGATTCGCGTCATAGTAGATCGCGCGATACACGCCCATGACGTACAAAATACGTTTTCATATTTTCGTCATAGTACTAAAGGTACATATGTTTACTAAAGATAGACTAAGAAGATAATCGTTTCATGGGAGAATATAATATCTTACATATGCCAAGTTAAAACTTGTGAAAACCAAAACAAAGCTTTTTTTATTATAAATAATATTTCTTATTACCTATATCATTTTATTTCAGCCTGACATACTTGACACGAACGTGGCCACATTCATTAAGGGGGATTTAAATTTGGAGAAAGATGTTGGCGCCGTGATAGTCGGATTTGATGAGCACATAAGCTACCCAAAATTATTTAAGGCAGCGACATACTTAAGTGATCCTGAGTGTATCTTCATTGGCACAAACACCGATGAGAGGTTTCCCATGAAGTCTGGTTACGTAGTGCCCGGTACTGGGACCATGGTTCGAGCTGTGGAGACATGCGCGGAGAGAAAAGCTGTGATCATGGGAAAGCCTGATAAATATATCTCTGAAGCGATCGGTCAAAAGTTTAAAGTCGAGCCTAAGAGAACGTTGATGATAGGCGATAGGTAAATTATTCTATTTTTTATTCTTATGTATAAAGGTAGGTATATTCTGTGCTTGCGTTAGAGTAGTGCCAGAGTGTCTTTCTCTGATGCCGTGGGTCATAAGTTCCAATCCTGCATCTTCCACAGTGTACATTTTGGTTTGATTAGCTAAACAAATGGCTAACGATCATAATAAAAAAGGTCTGTTAAAATCACCCTTACTCTATAGAGGCACGTCATATGCACAGCTTAAAAACGAAAATAGTAATTTACTTTTTATCATTTCTAGTTAATTCGACTGAGGGTTTTTTTTGATGGAAATTTAATTTAATTTCTAAGTGTTAAGAGTTTCATACTATTCCATAGAGATCGGTTTTAGCAGCCCTGATTTGTATATCGGCTTCATGCTTTAATTATATCTATCTACCTGTGTCCTATGGTATTGTAGCTGTCAGTATATTATTGATCAAATATCTATTTTTAATGTATCAAATTATTCGACCGCAATAATAAATTTCCAGCGACTCATATACCGGTAAACAACTGTTTACCTGTGTCAGCAGATTGATTAGCGATATTAAATACGGTATCGCAATGGAAAATTAGTCTGATATCCATTCCCATAGTATCATATTATATTATGACTGTAATAATAAATAAAATTCACAGCTACTCGTATTTAATTTTGTACTAGAATGTAATGTTTAGGTATTATTTTCGACTGTATAAATTACGAATACTGATTTATCAAAATGTCACTCGAATATACGTTTCCAGTCTGTTACCATCGCAGTCTCTATATCGCTTCACCCAACATCTGATTGTACCGAGATGCGGACCTCATCAGATCCGTACCTATCATAAGTTTAGTATTGTAACATAACTGCTGTAACATATTATTGTACCAACCGTTACGTCTAATAAAATTCGCTCCTGCATGCATCTTCGACCTCTCCATCATCGAGCCCCAAAGTATGTACACATCTGAGAAAGAATAATTTTTGTCACTATATTAACGTATGCCAAAATGCTGAATCTAGGTTGCTAAAATCAATCTTTATGGAACAATATAAATAATACTACAGTAAAACCTCGTTAATACGAATTTCATGGGACCGAAAATCAAAAAAAATTCGAATTACGAATTATAAAATGTATGGGAGAAAAATATATATTTTTTTTTTTTGATTTTCATTAATTTTGTTTCCGATCATAGATGTGCCTACCAAATTGGGTCATAAAATGTCAGAATTATTTTTATTACCTTCATAAAATAAGCAATTTATGATGTTTTAAAAAAAGTCTGTCACAATTTTCAATGACTGGCTCATGAAATAGTGTACATTATTATGATTTATTAAATATTTTTATATCCCAGGACACTGAAATAATTACGAAATTCGAATTATAGGTATGGTTTTATATGAAAATAATGTTCAAGGGACTTTTTTTTCCGAAAATTTCGAATTACGGCGAATTTCGAATTGAGGTTTTACTGTACTGGTAATAATTGGTTTTATTACAAGGTGTAATTATTGGCGATGAAAGATGTCACCTGGTTTTAGACCTGGGAATCTCTCAGGTACAATTTAATCAAGACTTAGGTATATTGTCATGCAGTTGATTGTGTATTTACTTTCGCTGAGGAATAAATAGTGCGAAACTTATCAATTAGAATAAACATTTAGTTTGTGCGAACAGTGATAAGATATGATTTCAATTCAGTTTTTATTTCAAATATTTAATTTATTATAAATTATCATGGTTGACAATCCGATTTATTGACAATGTCATGAATATTATAGACCATATCACGGGCTAAAATCTATATTTTGCTTAAATCTATTAGAATTTATAACAGTCTTATTGTTAAGTATGATTTGTATAACGGCGCAAAGTTTAAATTTCTTATAATATTTTAATTTTTAGGTGCAACACTGACATTTTATTAGGAACCCGTTGTGGGTTTCAAACACTTCTTGTTTTATCCGGTGTCACAACGTTAGAGGATGTCAGAAAATGGCAGCAATCCGGTACAGATGAAGAAAAGCAGCTCATACCCGATGTCTATACTCAAAGTATTGGAGATTTACTGCCGTATCTTGTTTAATTTAAGCCAATATAGCACAATCAAATATAAAATATTTTCTTTATAATTTTATTGTAATTTATGTGACAATTTATATTTATGTTTTATAAAATTTTTTACTTCTTGTTTTATATTATTATCTATGTTAAACAATGAGTAGAATATATATGTTATTTATTTAAGGGTTAGTGTATACTTACTAGAGACATCTAGTGTTTTGGTTAATTTATTTAACCTTATAGCGGCCCGTGACGTACGACTTGCGTCATAGTAGATCGCGCGACACACGCCCGTGACGTACGAAATAAGTTTTCATATTTTCGCGCCTTTTTAAATGTCAAATTGACTTTCTCAATTTTGGTGTTGCTAGTGACATCTATTAAAATAATTCGAAACGAAAATTGATTCAAATCTTGGGTAAAACAGAGATCCCAAACTATCGGCCGCCATTTCTGCCCATATTTTTAGCGTTGAACGCGCGCGCTCGAAACATTTCATTGTTGTGTATTATTTCACTTGCAAATGATCATTTTTCGGTTATTTTAATTATGTTTTCAACATACAAGTTCTATAACCACGTTTTATCAAAAAATCTGACAGTTATTATATACTTTAGTGTTATTTTAATGTGTAACGAAGTTTTTTACGTGATATTTTAGTAGAACTTTGTGTGATTGCTTCGGTGTATTTAGGTTTGTTATAAATATACAACATTTCATTGAATATTAGTGTATTCTTAGTGTTTTTGTGATTTCAAGTTATTTTACACATGTTTTTTGACGATTTGTAATCAAAATGGATGAGCATTTGATGCAGCATTCGGATGATGATTTGATTGAAGTGCTTGTGGAAACAATCAAATCTGAAGACGAACCGAGTGACGACGAAAACGATATTGAAGATTATGATGACAATATTCCTGCAGACATTTTAAATGGTATCGAAAGACCATCGTTTTCATGGCAATAGGACCCATTTGATCCTCGTATCTTTTCATTTGATACAAATATTTCGGGAGGCAAATCAGATTTGCCTGCTAATGCTCGTGAATCGGATTATTTCAAATTATTTGTTAGTGTATCATTTGTGGAGATGATAGTTTGTGAAACAAATAGACAATTTGTGTTTGCCACCAAAAACATGCGTGTACTGAGTGACCGTTTGAAGCGATGGGTAGACTGTACCACCGATGATTTTTATACCTTTTTGGGAATTTGTTTATTGATGTCGTGGAATTCTCGAAATAAAATAACAGAACACTGGTCAACAAAAAGATGCTTCTTTTCACCATATTTTTCGGAGTCTATGTCAAGAAATCGTTTTGAAATGTTGCTTCGTATGCTCCACTTTTGCGATAACGAAGCACAGGTTTCAGGAGATTGTTTATTTAAAATTCAACAGGTTTTAACTTCATTGAAAAATACTTTTCAAAATCTATTGTACCCTTATCAAAATATATGTATTGACAAAAGTCTTCTTTTATTCAAAGGTTAATAACAAAGGCTAGTCGATTTGGGATAAAAATATTTGTAATGGCCGATTGCCATACTGGATTTGTTTTAGATATAATTATATATACGGGAAAACAAACGGAAATCGACAGCCGAAACTATATTGGCATATCTGGAAATGTTGTGGCCACTTTACTGAAGGCTTATTTGAACATGGGCCACACGTTATATATCGATAACTGGTATAGTAGTCCAACACTGTTCAAATATTTGCATGCAAATGGCACAAATGCTTGCGGAACAGTAAGGCGGAATAGATTCGGGATGCCAAATTTCACCACCAAATTAAAAAAAGGTGAAACCGAATCGTTCCACATGGACGATATGATGGCTCTTTCTTGGAAAGATAAAAAAGATGTGACAATGTTGACCACTCTGCATACCAATGTTACTAAGCCGACAGGAAAAGTCGATTACAAATTGAAAGAACTGATTGTGAAACCCGAGTGCATAGTAGAGTATAACAAAAACATGGGTGCAGTGGATCATGGTGACATGGTCATTTCTTCCGTCACATGTGCCAGAAAAACGATCAAGTGGTACAAAAAGGTATTTTTTCACCTTATTGATTTGTGTCTACTGAATGCCCACGTCATCCACCAAGAAAAAACTGGCAAGATGCAACCCTTGGGAGATTTTCAAATACATGTCCTGGAACAGTTGATCGAAGATCATAAGACTGAACCACGGCAGAATTTGAAACGAAAGGCTCCATTGCCAGCTAGGCTTACTGAACGCCACTTTTTGGGTAAAATTCCGCCGACAACAAAAGAAACCATTGCTATTCGACGATGTTATGTGTGTTTCAATTCTAAGACTGATAAAAAACGTAAAGAAACTAGATATTTACTTAAACAATGTGACATTGCTCTATGTTTCGAGCCTTGTTTTGAAATTTTCCATAGGGAAGAAAATTTTTAGTGTTTTTTTTTTTTATGTGTTTAAATATAGTAAAAATATAGTGTAGTAAATATATTTATAAAATTTCTTTATTGTAAATATTCATCGTTGTCTGTTTGGTGAAGTTTTTTTATTCGTGAAACAATTTTTTTTAAAGTGAAACAATTTGTGGCAACCTTAATTCTTGTGCAAATGTGATGACAGATTTATGAGATTTCGTATGAATAATTTGTTTTTGGAGTTTGTCACGACATCATATCAATGTGAGCGCTATATTTTTTTATTTTTATGTAGAATTTTTTATTTTATTGAAATATATAATTCTTGGGCCCTGGTAGTATAAACTCTGTATATCGGCCGGGCAGCTGAAAGGTTAAAGTTAAATTTTATTTAATTACATGTTTTGTAATTATGTCATCAGATGTCTCTAATTCATATTACACTAAATACTTAACAATCTATGAAGAGCTTTAAGAATTTTACTCTGAGTGTAATATAGCATAATACTTTCTGTGATTATAAGGTTTATTAAAGCTGGTGAGGTTTTAGTGGATGGATATTTTATAAAATTTCTTATAGTCAATAAAGAATTTCAGTTTTTTTCTAAATATATATTTTTTATTTCTCATAATTTGATCCTGTCTTTTCTATGCCTTATATTTAAAAGCTCTTTGAGTTTGAATCGTTTTCGATTTTTTATAACATACAATAATTAGATATTCATTCTACAAGCATATTTTTAAATTTACAGTTTTAAAAATAAATATGTAATTTTCGAAAAAACCCAAGAATTTTTAATTCTGGATATTAAAGTGAGAGTACTGTTTTTTTTTTATATAATCCCACTAGCAAATCAATGAAATTAATAATGAATAAATACTCAAAATATTACAAATGAAGGGATAACATGATTATAACAACAATATGATATGCCATGCCAGTCAAAATTGATATTGGTCAGTCATCCACGCCTTCTGCTCCAAACAGAATAATTAGATGTGAGATATATTGAACATTTTAATGAGGATAGTAATTTTTCCCGTTACAATAGTGAACGAACAAGAACATTAAATTGCTCATATCTCCAAACTATGTTTCTGTAGCATATCATTGTCTTGCAATAACCCCTTCAAATATTCAACATCTTTTTCTACATGTCATTAAGTGGCTAATGAAGACTACAATATCATTAATGGTCTTCCACTGCCAAAGTTTTCACTATTTGTAAAATCACCTTTATAATAAAATAATCGCGCCTGTGCACGTGCATGGATTTACTTGCACCGATAGTGTGTATTGTAAACTATCGTGATAACTGTTTACATGTACAAGTGCTGACTGTCTCTCCAATCTCATTCTTCAAGCGTGAGACGCTATGTTGTCATTGTATGGCGCTATTTGGCAGATTCAGACAGGTTCGGACAAGTTTGTAGTTAATAGGTAGACATCGAAATATTCTGTGTGCTGTAGTTCATATTTCCTCTGACAGGTTCGCCATTATCGTTCTACTGTGCACGCGCACCGCCATGCAAGTAGGTACCAATTTTTGCATGAACATTCAGAAGTTTCTGAACTTTTTTGATACATGCATGCAATCTTGCAATATGCACGACAATATGTGTTTACACGTGCCATTTTTTTTTGTTATGGCCGTGATAATATGTACTGTCAGCAGTAAATCCATGCACGTGTAAACAGGGTATAAATCATGAACATTTGAGGATATTGTTTAATTACATTGAAATTATTCATACCATAAAATGACAAAAGAGTAGAATGGCAATAATTTTATTGTTGGATGTGGTTGTGAAGCAATTCCACAGTATGTACTGTATAAGGATGGTGGTTATGAGATTCTACTTGTCTTATATATTATTCTAGCTGTTCGGTACTGCCCCCTATGGAAGTAAATGTGGGTCTATTTGGTGGTGAATTTAATATTACATAAAAGTCAAATATTATTATTAATTATACTAATTGGTAAATAAGTTAATACAAATTAGCTGGCTTCAGAAGTGTCATAAAACTACGGTAATTTTAGCCATTCTTTACTTTTGATATTCTATGGAAAATAAATAAGTATAGATACCTATGTAACAGATTTGTTTCACTATTAAATTAGTTAGACTACGTTATATAGTCATAATAATTAATGTTTTTATGATTTATAAGTGGACTTGATTCTTTGGCTTCTAGAAAGATAAGAATACCAATAAAAGACATTAATTGTTAAAAACAATAATGGAAAAACCACTCTGGACGCTCGGTCTATTTTGGAAACTGAATTATATCGCGGTGTTCTTTTCTTCTTCTTCTTTGTATTTGTACAACTTTGAAATGATAGTCTGTGACCTGTAAAACAAACATAAGTGATAAAATAAATTTTATCGTTAATTACACAAAGCATACTGTGAATGGAAAAAAACGGGATGATTGGATTCGGTAACATGATGTGTGCTAAAAACTTTAATAAATATAAATGAGCTGCACATTTTAGTGGTGCCCTAGTAGTGTTGCCATCTTTTTCTACGCCAATTATAGTACAAAAGTGTAAAATCTATAGTATTTTTGAATAAACTATAGTATAGGAACATTTTTCGTTTCGAATCCTTCAGAATTATAGTATTTTTGCAGTGTACTATGATTATAGTACGGTTGGTAATACCAAGAGATCTAGAGGCCACTGGTTCGACGAAATAGTTAAGGTCTGTCAAAGTCTATGGCAGGAGTTTGGAGAGGGCTTTATCTAGTAGTGGATAGATTCAGGCTGATGAAATGAGATAATAAATATTAGTTAAAGATGTTGAAAAATAACCTTCTATACATGAAAGTGGAGAGGAAAAAAGGATTACTAAAGCTATTTTGATTATATTATTAATTCTTTAAATGACCATTAAAAAAAATGTAGCGTTTCTTTAAAAATGGCTGCCATCTCATTTACAACAGGTTTGATGGTACCATCAACTTCAATGTAGGCAGGTACCATGAAATTTTTTTGAATGAATATAAGCATGTTCTAAAAATAATGTAAATAATGTGGAAAAAAAATAGTAATTTCTCTACCCGTGCTATTTTAGTGCCTTGATAATATTAAAAAATCCATGATTTTATTCATACATATCGACCGAATCATGGTTTATAACATCCTTACACTTAAGTACAAAATACGAAAAAAGATTGCATGATTGTCGTAAACTATGTAGCCGAAAAATAATAAAAACACTATTTCATTATAATTTGTACACGGCAACCATTTTGGTCACCATTTTGAATATCTCGTCCTATGGGCTTTCAACTACATTTAAGAGCCCTTTTTTAATTCTGCATCTCCAAAAACATATATTTTAACACTAATATTAAAGTAATTTAAAGTGAATGGGGGGCGATTTGGAAACCATGGCTGCCATTTTGTTGGGGGATAAATTTCAGGGGGCTCCCCCACGATGGGTGTGAAAGCCTGAACAAAAACGATGCATAATTGCGAGTGAGAAAGTATTCGGCACCCTTATAATCTCTGCGACACGCGCTGATAAAAGGTTTACAGATGTGGGAGATGGTTTGCTACGGTGTAGCCGACAAATCTTAGCTTATTGCTTAACTAAGCGTCGATAACCGTGTTGCTAAAATTGCTATTTTTTGTACTAAACATAAAGTCAGTGGTAAATATTTTTAGTTAATTAAGTAGAAAAGATGGTTCTGTGTGTTGTATTAAAATATGGTAGCCGTACTGATAAGCAAGAAGATGGTATTATGTTTCATAGGTAAGTTGATACATGTTCGTGATAATTTATTTGCATATTATTATATATTTTAATATCAGTGACCTAGTGTTTCTTTAAAATAACTTAAATTATGGATATCTTTACCTAATGGTTGCATTTCGTAAAAAAAATAGAAAATTATATTTTAATTCTGAGCGTCTAGTGCGAGTACTTTGGGCGAGCACTAGCGAAATGGTCTATGGTCTCAAACGTTTGTGTACGAATGCGTTCGCTCGCCCACAAACCAAACGCACGGCACGCAGCTTTATTTAGCAATGCAACGGATGGGGTCTAGATGTATCTATAGTCTAAGGTGTGGACACTGTGTGTCAAGTTTGGTGCTCTCCTTAAAAAGTATAGCTTTTTCCCCTTACTCGTGCGAGTACTTGCAATAATTATCCTATTGAAAGGTGTCGAAAGAATTTGTACGCAAAACTTTTATTAGGTTTTATCAGGACAAAATTATGGATACCAACGTAGCGAAGTATCGATACCTACCTATTTACCATTCCTATACTAGATACTAGACTATCAATTCTAGAAATGATTAGATTACGCTGCTTAATTCAAGCTGATTTCATTTAAATCTATCTAATATTAATCCTTGATTACTCGAAAATGGATCTAACAATAGATAATAATTATTATACAGATACCTGTGGTTGGAGCTACATTGGGAGCGTACAGATCTGGCGAAGGTTGCTGTCTTCCAAGACAAGGAAGTCCAGCCCACGACAGGGACGACCTTCGGTTCGAAGGTGACGGCATTGTACATTCCCTCAATGGGATTACCTGAAAGCGAAATCATTCATATTTTTTCAATCTTTCTTCTTCCACTAAACGAGGAATATTTTTGATACCTACCCGCGGTCCAGCATCAGTGGTTTTATGAATACTAGGTAAGCAGAAGACACCAGAAGACTAACGAATGACAGGGATTCTTGACGGTGCCGTCTGGTATCCATATGCTCAAATTAAGGAGTGGGCATGTCAGAGAAGTTTTATAAACGTGGAGAGCTTTAAATCTTTGTACCCCACCCTCACTCACGAGTAGGGAATCCAATCCCGGGATCCCGAATCCCGGGATCCCGGGATCCCGAGCTATTTTCGATACCTATGAATCCCGGGATTGATAAACATAATCCCGGGATTTCGGGATTGATTTTTTTATCAATTTTTATGGAAAATATAACAGAAAAAATACTTTTAATTCAAAATAACTACATTAGAAATAAACTGAGTTTGAATGAAGTTTGATATGTAGGTTGCCGATTCATTTTATTTTTTCACATAGATTATTAAAAATGAGAAAGATTGGTAAAAAAACAATGCTTCGCACTTTTAACAAAGTAATTCCACCATGATATCATACGTTTTACGGCAGTTTCATATTTGGCTGACTAATTAGATTTATGAAGCGGAAAGGCCATAAGTACGCCATGATTATTTGCTTTACTATTTTAAATCTCGCTGATCTATTCATTATGTCTTTACTATCAGAAATAGCAATCTCATATTAAATTCACATTATATTTATATTACAATATTATTTACTCAATTAAACTTGTGTATTTCCAAGATTTAACGTATACAATATTAACAATAAATGTCTTAAATAGTATAAATTATACTAGATTTATTTTTGACCGATTTTATCAATGTTATTTGTAAATATAAAAATTTTATATTAACAATGGAAAAAAATCCCAATCCCGGGACCAGTCCCGGGATCCCGGGATTGTCAAATTGTAATCCCGAAATCCCGGGATCAGAATTTTAGCTCGGGATTGGATTCCCTACTCACGAGTCCGTTTATCCGCTGCAGAGCTTTTCTATCAAAGTCTAGCATCTTTCACAGTTAGCGTCCATGACTCACTTCCATAGGTTAGTCACTAGAACTCAATTTGCGAATGCAAATATGCCGTAAGACAATAATTGATACCAGTGACGTCCCTAGACAAAATGCCGCCCCATTTATTTTACAGTATGTTTTATCTCATCATTTCATGACTCCAATATCAGAATTCTAAGAAATGTGTTGTATGGATACATTTCTAACAAAATATTTACCACTAAAACATACAAAATGAAAAAATATAAAAAGCGAATAAACAATTATGTTAATATGTATATAGATATTAATTATTTGGGTACCCAAATCACGAGAGCTGAAATCTTATTTGGTTAATATTTCTGACACATTTGGTTTGTACCATTGACCTAACAATACACAGATTTATTGTTTTCACACTATTTTTACAATGTTATTATTGTAGAATACGTAAACAAAATATTTTTAGCTATTTCTATATATACCAAATGATTCTCCTCGATTTGCCGCCCTTCGAGTAACTGCCGCCCCCAAGCGACGCTCAATCTGCCTACCCCCACGGGACGTCACTGATTGATACATAATTTAAAAATTGTACATGTAATAATTGAATACATTGATAAAACTCTATTGGATCCTTACTTCTAATAAGAAAACATCTCTCCCATTCTTCTTATCCGCACAGCTATGGCCATCGGAGCTGCTTTCGATGACACTATTCTTTCTAGAAGTTCTCGCTTCACAAGATGGCCTGTCCATGTGTAGTCTGCAATTTTGTCTTTGGTTCTTTATTTCGTCCTCATCACTACTGGAATCTGAACTTAGATCAGCACTGAAGTAACACTCTCCCGAGCCGTACTTTGTAAAGTAATGTACAACTGCAAACTTTCCACAAAAACATAATATTATGAATATAGAGGTACATAGTAGTGTTAGACATAGAAAAATTCACGAAGCGGATCTCTCGATAATTTTCCAAATGGTCTTCGTTTTTATAGTTTGTTTAGGATAAACATATCTCGTTTTAACACTATAATAGGTAGTGTAAGTTTATCGAAACAATTAACCAGAATATTCATTATTAAAATTAACATTAATAATTATGAATGTAGGTATAATGTGTGTAAATAATGTATATATTATTTTGGAACCGGATATTCCTAATTAATGTAGGCAATGCCCCGAAACGTTTATTCCCCAAATCGGTAGAAATCGTGTATTTAATAATATTATAAATTATTGATAAGAATGGATTCATAGTATTCTATGAATGAATACGTAATATTGAGTAGATTTAATGAAGAATTAATTGATGTTTTGGCTCGATTGCTAGTATTGATAAATTTATTGATATAATGAATGGATTTGGATTGATTGCGAGTTGAATTCGAAGGCCGACGCTCTTTCGCTAATTTAGGCATTAGGTAGACAAAAATCAATAAAACATAATGCAATTATTTTTATAAGCTGATCCTCTCACCTGTATGATGGTAGCAAATATAAACCCGAATGATAAAAAGACAAAAAAGTCTAAGGCTGTCGGGTAAGACACCTTCGGTAGGTCTGTCCTCGCTTCCAAGCCCAGGAATGTCATAGTTAAAACAGTGGTGATTCCGAGGGATACCCTGTCTGCTGTGGCCTCTCTATTCAGCCAGAAGGATACCCATGACAGTACGACCAACAGGATGCATGGGCCATATACTTGGATTAGGAAGTTTCCCATGTGACGTTGAAGATGGAAACTCACCAGCAGCATTGAGTACTCACCTGTATAGAAATCGAATGATGATTTGGTCAGAACAGTGCTTAGTCTCTTTTGAGGATGAAAAACTTAAAGGATTAGTCGGTATTTGACAAATATTTTACACCTGTTTAAATAATAAGTAGTATAATAGTATTGATGTTTACAGATAATAAAGATCGTATTATTTATTTATCAGCACAACATATAGGCGTTGTTTATGTTTTCCGAAAAATAAGTCTTAGCTATATGTGTCTTTAAGGCATAAAGTCCACCAAAGCGGCGCTCGGTGCGCTCTCTACGAAGTAGGCCCCCTCCCACCCGCGCATTACCCTTCACCTATGTAATAAGGGGCTCAAGGAGCACAAAATAATTATTATTATCAGCGTCTCTCATAACAAAGCAATAAAAATATTATTAAATTTCTCGGGGCTTGTAATTAATATTCACGATGACATCATTCTACCAGCGAAATATCGGACACGCAATAACTAAACAAAGAGTTCACTGTTATTAAATAATGCCTTCTCGCCCGTCTATCGACGACGCTTCCAGGAGCGTGATTTTGTTTGCCGTGTTCAATGAATGGACTACGTTGTATTTTCGTTAATTCGTGCCGCTGAGAAGCCACACAACGATGACTCATGGGGCGGTCGAGCACAATGCGTCGTCAAATCCAGTGTCCGCTGGCGTATTTGATTACGTTGTATTTTCGATGATTCACATAGAATATGCGCGAGCGCCCCGCAAGCCCGCTTTAGTGGACTTTATGCCTAAAGACACGCGGCATAAGACACCATTAGTTTACGGAAAAATGTTTGCTTCTGGCAATTTATAATTGAGCGGAAACAAAAGCCCAAACTAGGTAAGTATAATAATATTGTGTTAAGTCCATATTTTTTAGAATTTATTTGAGAATAGTTGCTGCATTGCCCAGAAATTGATTATAAGAAAAAGACGTAATTCATTAAATTGCTGTATGTAAACTCCAATTAGGAAATCATACTTCTAAAGAGCACACTCCAATCTGTATGAAACGAAGTAGTCGTCAATATGCAAATACTTTGTTGAACATACATAATTCTGAAAACACTCGTGAGAAAATAGGTATAGACAATAGAAATTTTTTTCAAAAACACCCGAGTGTTTTCAGAATTGTTTATGTTCAATAATTGGAATTAACATTCTTCAGTTCAAGTAAGTTGCAACAGAAAATATTGGAGAGATCCGTGACGTCGGTTAGTAATTAAAGTAATAAATACTTTAATTTAGTAATAAATACTTTAATTTAAAATACAAAAATCGATCGCTTACCCGGCTTACCGTAACTCAATTTGGAGAGCACTAATGAGCAGTTATTAATAAAAGCCAATAGTTAAAGTTTGTCGCAATTAAGCATGGCAGTCGTAGCATAGTGGTAATGCACAGGGCGCGATACCCAAGAGACGCAGGTTTGTTTCCTGTCGCGTGTCTTACTTACTTTTTTCGAAAAAGATTTTTTCTATTGGCTATATTTTCTCATGAGTGTTTTCAGAATTATGTGTGTTCAATAATATAGAATTTACATTTATAAATCTTGTGAATTCGTTGAATAAAAGAAATAGTTAATTAAAAATATTTTATTGTTTGCAAT
The DNA here is from genome assembly GCF_057557595.1 of Rhyacophila brunnea. Lineage (NCBI taxonomy): Eukaryota > Metazoa > Arthropoda > Insecta > Trichoptera > Rhyacophilidae > Rhyacophila > Rhyacophila brunnea. The sequence goes on from NW_028233350.1 coordinate 32,158,219, forward strand.
GAAATAATGATTGTTGAATAAAGTAGAGAATATAATATTTGTATGCACAATAATAATTATTGTTTTGTTACGGAGAATATTTACTATTATAAGATAACTTACAGATGATTGAAGGATCCCTTTCGTCTTTTGGATACGATTTCAGGACAGTGTTGGTGTGGTTGGCTGCGGGGGTGGCTATCAGGTCGAACTGGGAAAGTTTCATATCTTCAGCGATAGCCACTTGATATTTCTTGTTCCAGCGATAGATCACATCCATTGACGTGTATCCGACTGCAAGGAAATTCAAATCATCGAACTAACAATCAAAATTTGAGTGTAAAAGATCAATGAAAGCATAACAAATCCTGTCAACATAACTATTCATGTATTTCAACTTTAACAAGTATGCAATATTTTTGCTATATGATATTTAAATCCGTCAGTATCTTATGGAGGGCCTTCCAACTTGTCAGTGACTCGAGCCTCCATGCATCTAAAACCACTGGATATTAAAGTTATTGAATACGGCACGTGTTTTGTTCATATAGTCAACACTATCAAGTATTTAATAATATAGTGGATAACAAACACCTCTGAATATAGCGTATTGTGTGATCGAAATGTGTTTAATACCTGTTTTGTGAGGTGGTTACTATGTAATAAATAAATTATATTAACAAAATTTAATTAATATGATGACGTTCTGAGTAGCATACGTTATAACTTACATGACCCAAATTTCAATGGACATCTTTGAGTATCCATAGGGAAGTCTTCAAGATTCATGGGGCACCCTGCTTTGATTGTTAACCTGAAAATTAAAAATATCTACTATGTAGAAAAATGGTTTAATTAAAAATATTCGCACTTAACTTTCCGACATAGTTTTCATACCATCCTTAACTACCTAACTTATAAAGAAGTTTCGAAACAGTTTTAGTTGGTTACTTACGTAGGTATTTCAATTAAAAGTTATAGGTATTTTGGTTTCTTAAAACTTTGAAGTTTGTTGAAGTTAATTGGTTTATGCAATGTGTGCATCGTCACCCTATAATATAATTACAACCCTTATATTCAGTGGTATATACATAAATTAATAAAATTATTAAATTAAAAAATAAATTATTTTGCTAAATAAGAAAATTATTGTATGTGTATGTCTACATATTTGTATTTATATTGTTTTATAAATATTTTTTTTATTGTAATTAATTATTATGTTGAAAATCAACTAATTGTATTCGGTGCTATCCGCAAGTAGTACTAGTTCATAATGGGTACCTATTTACTAGGGGCTTAAATCCCGAAATCTCGTTCGTTTTTGACACCAGTTATGAATTCAAAAAAATGCTTTCGTCTAGTTCTAGTAAATGCAATGACATGAACATTATTTAAAGAAAACGGCTAGTTTCTAGACACATTAGAAAATACCATTACGAGATCGGAAAAAATATGCACAATGATAAAACTTTGTATATTGTAGGGATTGCAATACCAGTATTTCGATATTTCCTTTTGAATACCGGTACCTATTCGTAAAATAATTGAAAAAAAAACATAAGTATCTACCAATAAATACGTATATAGGTACCTATGTAAAAATCTTTTTAAAATATTAATATTTTATAGCACGTGTCATTGCTCGTCACCAAGAATGATGAAGAGCCACGGAAGTAAACCAGACATCGCGTAACCCGAGAAAAATTTACAGTCCTGTTAAGCCTTTTATGTTAATTAAAACATATTGTTTCAATTTTTAATACCGAATATAGCGGTATTGTCTGATTTTTTTAAACCGGTATTTCGGCATCGAAAAATACTGGGATACCGGTTTTGCAATACCTAGTATATCGATACGGTAACCATTAGTATTTCATGTTAGAGGGAAGTCCTTTAATCGTGGTTTCCTTTGGATTCTTCAGAAACTCGACTTTTACGGTTTATTTGAAAAAAAAAACCTTCTTCAACCAACTTCTCAAAACCTTGGTTGGCGTGCACTAGAGTGTGCGTTATTCCTACTTCGATATAATGTATGAAGGTCTATTCGCGAAGAAAAAAGACCTTGCTCGCCGTAAAATGCCGCAAACTTTTTAAAAGCTGAGAAATTTTCCATCGTAGATACCAAGCCGCAATGGCCGACCAGTCCAACCGAGGGTCGGACCGACTTGAGAAGCTTTTCCCTTTCAACCGACATATGGGCATACTCCCAGACGATGTGATCGGCATCCTGCAATTCGCCACATAAGCAAGTCGGAGATTCTATTAGGCTAAGCAGACATAGCTTGGAGGCAAAACCACCGTGTCCGGTTTAGAACTGAGAAGTCCAATGGTCTGGAGTAAATCTGGTTATCTCTATATACCAATTTATATTAGGAAAAAACAAATGGGTTTGTCTGCCCTTGGAAGTGGTGGTCCATCGCCCTTGCCATGCACGCAGAGCGGTGTCATTTCGCCAGGTCGCGTAGGTACAATAACTTTTCGAGCGCACCAAGCGCAAGACCTGAAGGTACACTATTCGTGCCAGTAAATCCATGCACGTTTACAGGCGTTATTACGCTTTATGAGGTGGGAATATGTACAGTGATGCCAACCGTACTATAATTATAGTACAATACTATCCGAGAGAAATGTAAAATACTATAATTTTACGCCAAATATACAAAAATACTATAATTTTAAAAGATTCAAGACGAAAAATGTTCCTGTAATGAAATACTATAATTATGAAATATTATAAATTTGAAATTAAATTATGAAATACTATAATTTTTACGCCTTTGTACTATAATCAGCATAGAAAAAGATGGCAACACTGTTATATGTACGATATTATTTAGCCAAATACCATATTTATATTAGGTATATAAAAATATGTTCGTACGAATGCCATTATTATTTATGATTTAGTTTGATCATTCATTTACCCGTCACTGCCTTCATTATGTTTTGTTTAAAACCTAATTATCCAGCTTCTCACCTTACCTACCCCCTCCCCTACTGTTCAAAACTCTTGATTTCTACGCTAGGTGGCAGTGCATTAATTAAAATTTCCACCATTATTCTTTTTCATTTTCCCTTTCGCTTCCCCGCCGTGAGCGAGCGATTGTTCGTTTTTTCCCCAGATTTTTTCAATGACGTCACGACGCGAATATTTTCAATTTTCACTCCTTCACTTCTTAGTTAGCATTTGTATTTAGTCGTTTTAAAATAATAAATAATATACGTCGATATTATTATTGCAGTTTCAAAAGTTCTTAATATAGGCTGTAGGGATCATAGTGCATAGGGGGCTTGTGAAGATAATAACAAATATATTACTACTGATGTTAGTACAAATCGTAGAAATAACAAAATAGACGACGATAGTGAGTTTATTTATTTAGTTAATATATAATATATACTTAATCTAATTTTTAATTATTTGATAGAAAGCTGTTAACGACAAGTCTTCAACTTCAGTGCAATTTTTCGATCTGTCAAGATGTCACGATATTGTATACAAAAACATTTACGTACGGATTATTACAGTTTTTGAACGCATGAGTATTGATGGTAAATGTATCATCCAACGCATCTGTAAGCATTACGTATCGATGCCTCTGTTAGTCTGATACTGTTATAATGTAATATAATATATTATTATATATAATATATTTTATTACTGCTAGATTTACACCGAGCAATTCTATACTTGTGGGTATTTGGTACATGGCACTCACAAGGGGGGGCTGACAGGGCTCTAGCCTGGGGGTCCGGTGTGGCAGGTCGTCCTTATAAGTGAGGTAAACACTCATCACAAATTTATTCTAATGGGAAAAAAGTGGCCTGCGGCGCTACCTGAAAAGTTTTCACATTTTAACATAATGTGATACAATTTTTGATTATTGTAGGTATGTTGATATTTGACAAAACTTTAGTGAATTTATTCAATACAAAATAATCGCTAAAAAACAGCTTTAATTTTACCTGAAACACCATTAAGAAAACGCATCTGTAGAGCATCACATTACCTTTAAGCCTAGCGATGGGTAAGGGGGAGGGGGTTCGCCAAAGATCATGGCCTGAGGGCCCGCTTCAGGATATGGGGGGCATGATTTGGTATTACATTGTATCTCATGTCTATATGTACATATTATTGTGGTTATCCGGATCTACAATATCTATCAGTAAGTTCTCCTTCGAGGAGGTTAATTTGGGCATCAAAGTTTTTCAAAACATAAAAAATATATACAATTTATTTTAAATACACGCGACCCAGTCGCAAAATTCGAACCCTGGACTCATCGAACCAGAAGCTGGCGCGGCGGTGAATACAAGGCCACATAAATATGAATGAATTGATTACGTATTAATAATTATTGTCAAAAAATTACTTTTTCATACGCAATCCTTTGCATTACATATCCTAGGCAGTGATAAAAAAAACGACGATAGAAAGTTGCCAACTTTCGACAATCTTTTTCTATTAATTTATATGTTTTGAAAAAAATGTATATTATGTATACCTAATAAACAGTTGATGACTTCACTTAAAATTGAAAATTTTTAAACTATGAAATATTTATATATATTTCGTTAATTAATAAATAGATTCCACAAAAATGAATGTTTTATTTTTCTCTTAGCTGTTCTGTTTTGTCACTGCTCTGTTTTGTCATGTTCTGTTTTGTCCTCAATTATAGTTTTTCAATTTATGGCTACGGCCGTATGTTGTAGCTTAACCACTGGGGAATGCCAAAAGAAATGGCGTATTTCAAAAAAACACTACCTTATTCTTAGGTCAATAATTATTATAAAGCAATCATTATTCATAAGATGTTTATCACACTTGAATGGTTAAAGACATAGCTTATAATAAGTATCTTTAGAATCATCTTCAAATGTGTTAATCTTGCCGATTTTTTGAATAATAAAATGCCTAATTCTTGTAAAATTTGGGATCACAGAGATTATCAATATAATTTTTTATCGTAAATATTTTACAAAAATTAACTCGTAATAAATTATACTAATGGTTTCATAAATGCGTTTAAAAATTAATAAACGTAAGAAATCTTAACACCACTGCACAGTTATGTACCGAAATATGACTATATTCTAAAACATTAGAGCGAGAGGTTTAAAAGAATACTATTTTATGTAACAAAAATACTTTATGCAGTCATCAAATGTTTAAAATAACTATAAAGGATAATAAGGCTTCAAAATTATATAAATAGATTATCTACAACGTTTAAGAAGTGTCCAGGATCATGGTTTGAAAATACAATAAAAACTCAATTTTGACCTACGACGAGCATGTCCCCCCTTAACAAGAATTGGAATATTTTTCGAACATCCCTGGATGTGCGTTCCTTTTAGTATAATATAATAATAATCCACTTTTATGTGATATTAAATTCACTTTCAAATGTCTCATACCATACCATATTTTCTCACATCGGTAGCAGTATCGGGTAGCTAATAAACTTATTAAATGTGTTAATATCATTATGCTGTGTAATATTAATTTTGTAGTTATTGCTTGTTTGATATTTTCCGTAAAGATAGGGAAACTTCGACGTATTTTCCAATACAGCCAAAATCTATAATTATTATAAATTACATGACACTATCATAATATAGATTATAAGGAAAAGGTGATTTAAAAATAAAGATAACTCGGATCAATCAAATTACACATAATTAAATTATTACGATAACCTCACGCTCTTGACCTCATTGTGGAATTTCCGTTAATTATTTATTAATAGCTTTGGGGCTATCGACCAACTGTTGTATAAATTATTTATAATTAAATAAATATAAAAAAAAAACAAAATTATCAAGTTGGTCCTTCATATTATTTTTTACAAAATAAAATAATTGAGACGAGGACAGATCAATATAAACAATTGAAAGGTTAAAAGTTCACGTATAAACAGAACGTCTTCAAAATAAAATCCTTTTTCCGTCCGCTTCCTGGGTGGAGAATATAAGCACCATGCAACACATCCAAGAATACTTGTTGCTTTTCCAGTATTCCCCACGTCATGTCAGCATTTTGTAACTCCATCGTATCATCATCATCAGCCAGGATCGGTCCACTGCTGGATGAAGGGCACCTAGTTTCTTCTACTCTTCTCGGTCTATAATTCTTCGTTTTAATTATACAGCGGGGGTTTTAGCGCCCGGTTGGTACTATTGTATGACAAGATTTGTCCAGAGGTTTTCCACTTGCCGAGCGACATTCCTGCCCACTGACATTTCATATCGACTGTGGAAAGCGTCATAGAAAGCGGCTGTGCATATATGACGGGTGGTGGTGGGAACTTTAACGACTGTGGAAAGTAAAAAAGGGCGTAATCCACACAAATCAAATTTTACAGGAGGCACAAAAACGTTTTTGTTATGTTTTTGGTCAAAATTAAAATACAAAATAGACATAACCTTCAAGTGCATGATGATTATTAATTTGGTTTTTATATCTTTAATCTGATATTAATTATTGAGTTAATTAAAAAAAAACAACAACAAAAATTATGGTTAAGTCGTTTTTCCCGCGTCACTTCCTTCTTCTTTTTAATTGCTAGCTAAATTTAGATAACAATTCGGCATTTGCAGCTTACATCCTTTTAGTCCAGTCAAATTAGACTGAAAAATATGTTATGGTTGCAAAAGGTGGGGTAGAAGATTTTTTCCCCTACTTGTATATAATGATAATGCGTACGAAAAAAACGATTTTGCCAATTCGAATGACTTCGGCACAACTTTTGGCGGGCAAAAAACCGTAAAATTTTGGAATTTTTGTTGGTTTTTCGCTTATATCTCAAAAACGGTCGATCGTAGCAAAATATTGTTATATATATAATTTTAAAGCTTATTAAATTTCCTAAAATTTTTATATCATACGTTTTTTTCTATCTCTGACCGTTTATGAGATATTTGCTGTTGAAAACAGTATATATGAATTCGAAAACACGCATTTTAGTAAAAATCAAACTTTAATGAGAAGAAATACCATTTTAAACTTAAGATCTTACAAATAAACAGTTTGGGGTTACAAACTAGACTTTATGGTCAATGGGCCCAATGTTCCAGATGGTGCGTGGGGGTGGGGGGAGGGTAGTGGGAGTGGTAGAAAGGGCCATATTCCAATACTCCCCACCAGTACCGCTGGTGCCACGATACGAATCAGTACCACTTTTGCTTTAGTTTAGTCTCCATCGCGCGCGCAGTTATGTTTATTCTTTACATGTGTATTGTGTTGGGATACAATAATTGAACTTACCGAAGAAGTAGGTGCACTCCATCACCTTACTAGTAGTATTGATCGAACGAAGTTCGCTCGTTCCAATGATAATGTCCTCAAAATGGTCATAAATAAATTTGAAAAAGCCATGTGTTCGCTAGAAAATAATGGTCCTACTGCAAAACTATGGTTACAGGACAATGCTCATCAAACACTTTATTCAGGCCGAACGAACTGGTGATTGGAACTTCATTTGAAAAGTATTGAAAAAATGTTTCCATTCTTTCATGCAGCAGGCCATTTTCTTTACGCCAAAAGTACTCATTTGTATCTTCAGGATATGCAACAACTGAAAGAGAAATGGACGCTGCTGAATTTGAAGAGTTCACTAGCAGAGGATATTTTACGATACGTTACGTATCGCAAAATGCGTATTTGCGTATCGTAAAAACAGCAAATATCTCATAAACGGTCAGAGATAGAAAAAAATGTAAATACAACAACTTTAGGGAATTTAATAAGATTTAAAATTTGTATAACTATATTTTTGCTACGACCTACCATTTTTGAGATATAAGCGAAAAACCAAAAAAAATCCCAGAAATTTGCGGTTTTTTGCCCGCCAAAAGTTGTGCCGAAGTCATCCAAATTGGGAAAATCGTTTTTTTTCGTACTCATTATCATTATAGACAAGTAGGAAAAAATCTTCTACCCCACCTTTTGCAACCAAAAAGTACAGATTGACTGGACTATTTGGATACAACGTGTATTTAGTCGTTTAGGTACAACGTTATTATACAATAAAACCTATTTTGAAAAAACTGAGGGTTACGCCATTTTTCCTTTCTATGGTCGATATGCTTGGCGACCACTATCAGATACCTCTATTTATGGAATCGGTGCCAATGATTGAACTGAAATAGTTTCTATTACTACACACTATTGGAGTAGTCCAACATTTTTAGTTTGTACAATTCTCTCAATGGGCCTGAATTCATATTTGCGCTAAAACTAGAAAACTAGCAATTTCTCGGCATAATGTGAAACAGTTAGAGTGGTCATTCCGCGTCGGACGTGATCGCTCAAGCCCAAATAGGATCACAGAACAGCTGAAGGGGGGCAAACGCCTGAATCTCGGACGCTAATCCTGCGTCGGAATTTTCCGGAATGTCCTTCAATCAAAATAGCCGCTGGAAATCCCCTTTCTGAATTCATTATGCCTTCTGATGTACAACACTTTGCATTCGAAATTGAGTTGTCCACGTGTAATCCTCGTTTCTTTATTTTTGATGGAGACAGGCAGCGTTGTTGCTTAATTTATTTTTTCATCAAATGAATTTATTTTATTCTCAGTTGATAATATTATTATTATGTTGACATGCTGTTGACCAAATAAGAAACCCTTTTTTAGTTTAGTGCTTTCAGTGTAACAAGACGTCACTTAATTACCGTTTTTGAATATCAAATTGGAGTTCAATTTTACCAAGAATTCTATGATTCCACTGATTAAGTTGGCTGGCTTTTTCATTATTTACAATCAAACTATTGTTTAAATTCAAAACTTTTCTTTGCTGCTTATTTTTTGTGACCCTCATTGATTTTTATCGAAATGACAAATCGCCCAAGACCTGTAAGCTACTGTGCCGAATACCACAAATAATAGTACAAATTATTGATATATTCTTTTATTAGTGGGTAAATTTTACATTATAGGGTTGTAACGCCAAAAGAAGAGGAATTTATTTAATTATCTGTGTATGTAACAACGTACACTGATTGTTTTGTAATTGTAATTAAATGGAATAAAATAATATACATTATCTTGGGTATTCACAATTCTGTATTGGTTATTATTATTATATTCGACCATGTCCGATCTTAATAGGATCATATGGGCCTCCACAGGGTGGAGGTTTGTATTAACAGATTTTATTTTTACGAGAAATGGATGTCAGCCACTTGCTCAACCTATTAGGTCCATACTCTGACTCATACACAAATTGAAAAACAATATGTGTACTTGCCAGACCCAGGATTCGAACCTGGGACCCTCGACTCTATAGGCCGGCATTTAAGCCACGCGGCCATCGTGGGTTACATACCTCTAAATTGTTATGGATTTACTGCACGCTGGTCTCGAAATAAGTCTTTTTCGCCATTATTCTCGGGGTCACATTAACATGCCCCCCACATCCTGAAGCAGGCTCCCAGGCCACGATCTTTGGTGGGCATCTCTACCTATCATTAAGGTTAAGGACAATGTGATGCTCTATAGCAGCGTTTCTCAAACGGTTTTATGCGGAACTTAAGGGCATTCCGCGTTTAAAAAAAACATCCAGTTAATTCATTAAATTCTCGGCACTCAGCATCATATTATGAAGCAGCGAACGCGACCACCTTTTGTGGTAGCTAGGGAATCCAATCCCGAGCCAAAATTCTGATCGCGGGATTACAATTTGACAACCCCGGGATTGGCATTTTTTTCCATTGTTAATATAAAAAATTTATATTTACAAATAACATTGATAAAATCGGTCAAAAATAAATCGAGTATAATTTATACTATTTAAGACATTTATTGTTAATATTGTATATCTACGTTCAATCTTGGAAATACTTAAGTTTAATGGAGTAAATAATACTGTTATATAAATAATAATGTGAATTTAATATGAGATTTCTGTTTCTGATAGTAAAGACTTAATGAATGGGTTAGCGAGATTTAAAATAGTAAAGCAAATAATCATGGTGTACTTATGGCCTTTCTAATTAGTCAGCCAAATATGAAACTGCCGTAAAACGTATGAGATCATGGTGGAATTACTTTGTTAAAAGTGCGAAGTATTGTTTTTTTTCCCAATCTTTCTCATTTTTATTAATTTATGTGAAAAAATAAAATGAATTGGCAACTTACACATGGGTATAAATCAAACTTCATTCAAACTCAGTTTATTTCTAATGTAGTTATTTGTTATTAAAAGTATTTTTTTTGTTATATTTTCGTTTTTATTTTATTTTCCATGAAAATTGATAAAAAAAATGAATCCCGAAAGTTTCGGGATTATGTTTATCAATCCCGGGATTCATAGGTATCGAAAATAGCTCGGGATCCCGGGATTAGAATCCCTAGTGGTAGCCAAGTAACATGCGACCTCTCGCCATGTTGAATAAATACCTAGCCATTTTTATTAGTTAGAAAACACAATTCAAATAATTATGTATTAAAATTGTACCCGTGAATTAATATTTAATTATATCAATCATCATAATATCACATCATGCTCTTACACACAACCATATACTTTAAAATTGTAATATCTATGAAGTAAAAAAATCTCCACAGGAAACTTTTTTATTATTAGTGCAATTACGTGATACTTATGTGTTTATCTCACTTAGCTTCTCGAGCCGCCACGCCAGACCCCCAGGCTAGAGTCCTGTTAGCCCCCCTTGTGAAGGCCATGTATTCATTGCAGGGTCAATTATCAAAGAATGGTAGTAAAACAATCGTGAAACTAAAACAGGGTTATTAAGTACCTACTAAAAATATTAAACGTACGCATGGCCACGGTGTGTAATATTATATTATAAACTGTCGCTGAGAAAAGCTTTACAATTCTCAAGGGTATTAGTTATTACCATTTTTACAACTTTCATATGTCTTTTTTATAAAAAAAGTACTTTATACAAGCCTTTATCGTAATATTAAAATTTCTGAATAGGTACATTTGGTAATGTTGAACTTTAAAAACGGTAGGTATAGGGTGGTTCACATCTGGGTTACGATTATTGAAGCTAATGGTGTAATATTTCTGTGTTACGGCTTTAAGAGTTATGTATCATTGTAGAATAGATGTGAAACTATTTCTTTTTTATTTCTGACAGAAGATATAATGTATTGTTATTGTGTTAAAGTGGTAGGTAATGTGTTCAGATGATAGGTACGTGTTATAGCAGCTGGGCTATTCTTGTATTATATATGACTGAAATCAAAGGCTTAAACGCATAGGTGTCCAACCTTTTGACCTCGATAGGGTATATTAAGTTAAGTGAATTTCTCTTGGGGCGTTTATAAAATATTATTAATATGGTTAATGTACATTTGTTATTATGAAATCAGATGAAAAATGGACACATAAAACTAGTGGAATATTTACGGTTAGGTATTACATTATTTAGTTGGTGGAAATATGTGAAATTTGAATTTAAACTTTTTACTTTCTTAGCTTTTTTACCAAAAAAACTCGTTATTTCATTTGTACCTCAATAATAGTATTCTCTAAAAAAAAAATACGACCAGCTTTCCCATATTTCATTCCGTTAAAAAAATCTATAATACGAAAAAAATTATCCAACATTCAGGTCGAAATTTTTTTTAGTTCTCTTCCAAATCAAGAAAAAATCTGTCTGGCCCTTTTTGCTAAGAAAACAGATTTTGTCTCAAGAAAAAGTCCATTTCCTTTCTTCTTACTTTTTTAATCGGTTCTACTGTCAGGTATGCATCTTGGCCGCTTAACGAAGATTTTTCCTAACAGATTTACGAAAAATGCATGTTGCCACTAGCGCAACTTATTAGTACAAGCACATATTGCAAAAAAAATGTTTTTGCCAGACGTTATCACCTAAATAAAAATCAGTGACGAAGGCAATAGTGAGTTAAACTATCGTGACAATAACTGTTTACACGTAAAAATGCTGACTGTCTCTCCAATATTATTCTTCAAGAGTAAGCGAGACGCAATGTTGTCATTTTATGGTACTATTTGACAAGTCATAAAAATCGCTTAACCTCAAAATGAATCTCTACGCGGTGTAGTTTTTTTTTGCCGGCAGGTTCGCCACTATCGTTCTACTACGCAGGCGCAGATCGAAAAAATCCCAACTGTCGCATGACAATTCAGAAGCTTCCGAACTTTTTTGATTCATGCATGCAATCTTGTAACTTGCATGACAATACGTGTTTTTTTTAAATTTTTTTATTTGTTTCTTTGTTAAACACCACAACACGCCGTGAAGCCCAATAACAGCGGCAAAACACCCAGGCTTGAGGAATTTACATATTAGATTATGTCAATATATTTTGACCTCACTGCGAATCGAATCCGGAGCTCCCGGATGGAAGGCCAGCACTTTACGCACTGCACCACGAGAGCCGCCATTATACGCCATTATAGGCCGCAATAATACGTACTGTCAGCAGTAAATTCATGCACTTGTAAACGGGGTATTATTCTTAAGCACAGCATCGACAATAATTATTGAAATGTCAGAAAAACGTAAAAAGTTCCGTTTATTCTACGTACCTAACTATATACCTACATTTCTGAATTGTTCTTATTTTTATCGCAGTGCGGCGCCAGAGATGATCATGTAGTCATACAGTCGATGTGTTACCATTGCATTGTTGTCTATTTTCAATTCAGTCTTGAGCGGGTCACACCTTATTGAAAATATAATTCATTTGTTTTACTTTTTGTCAAATTCGAATTTGCCCAACGCAACGGATTTTATTTTGTTTCATGGAAAATTTTACGTGTAAATCGACACTCTTTTGTTGGACTCCGAACAAATAACAACTACGATGTTAAATTATAATACCTATTCTACATAACTTATTAATTATAAATCAGTATTAAGTACATTATTATTATGTTAATAATTAACAGTGGATTATATTATAATACAGAAGAATATAATAATATCTTTTATTATCAAAAACCTGTAAGTAACACAACAGTACTATAATTTGCCAGTAATAAAAGAATAAATCCATTTGCACCTTTTATACATAGATTTTGAATTATGAATATGTAGAAATATAACAAGCGACTTATTTGACAGATCTGCATTGAGATAAAAACGGCGTGCTAAGTGTTACAAGACAATTTCTCATTTCGTTTACAATGATTCGTCATTATTTAGATGAACCATCAAATAAAATCTAAAATGGCTTGCCAAGTAACAAAAGCAAAACCTCAACATGAAGCTGCAATTTTCTTTTTCGTTGACAAAGAATGCGTTGAAATATAATGTCGGCAATTTTAAATTTTTTGACTAGGTATTAAACCGAGTAGAGGGTTTCCATGAAAAAGATAAGACGGTCGCTTCGTCAAAAAGTGCCACGATCTTTAAAAGGTACGTTTTTCATAATCTGAGTGTAAAGAATTAACTTGTATAAATTCTGGAAAAATAACTGTTAGGTACTTTATTTTCAGCGATCAATGGTGGTTTATAGTACAAGCGAAGCAATCGCAAGGGGAGCTCCAAACCTGTCAGCGCCCCGGAACTCCACTAAACTGCTACTGAATAAACGTTTGTATTATTTCCAGTAGGTACAGTAATTCTTTTTAGCCTTTTTTTATACAGCTACAAATATAAATATTGGGTCAGTTGTCATGAATCCATTAATTATTACGGTTAAAAAAATAATTAGGTCTGCCGAGAAAATTACACCAACTTCCGTAATATTATGAAGACTTGGTTTAGCCATCTTTCTCGTATTTATTCAATACATTTTTTGTCACTTTTCGAAACGAAAATTCTGTTAATGAAACGAAAAAATGTCCAAGCCGTACGAACAGATTTGACATCGGTTACTTATTGGAAAATATAAAACGTAGGTATTATTATTAAATGGTAAAACTTCAAAAATATAAAACAGTACTTGAGTGTCTACACATAGGTAGGTACTATGACGAAGCCTCGAGCCGCACTTGAAATCGGCAACATAAGTTTTATGTAAATAAGACAAGTCTATCGAAAATCACAAGTGCTTCTTGAGCATTTTTTCGATACAGCGAAAGTATTAAATTTATTAGAAATAATGTCGTAAACTCTATATTCTTTCATATTATAAAGCACAATCTAATATTAGAACCATAAACGCTTTTGGCAAATGTGTTGTGTTTATTTTTATTGCACTGTGTCTTGCTGACTATAACTGATAGTGTTGCCAAATATTTATCGCCGATAAATAATAATAAAAGTATATTCAAAATTTTTTTTTTATCATCATCATTAGAAGCGCGACAACCCAGTGTAGGTCCTGGCCTCCATCAGAAATTCTCTCTTCATCTTGTCGCTATCCAAAGCGGCCGTTTTACAATTCGCTACCTACTCAAAGCATAGTCGGAAATCATCGATAGTTCCTCTATCCGGCTAATGTTTGACCTTCCTCTTTCCCGGCGCCGTATTGGATTCGTAGATATCAATAGCTTTACTTTTAGCACATACAGTGTTCATGATTTTGCTAGCGCAGTCTCACAATCTTAATTGAGTAAACTAAATTGCTATCTTCATAGAGCTCAGCATTGCCGTCACGGATTGGCCAATAAATATGGCAGAAGATTTTTCTTTCGTAATTGTTTAGTGGTCATTATTTTTTTTTTAGTTAATGTGAAGGTTTCCGAGGTGTAAATGGGCACAGGCTTTACAAGTGTGCTTTTAGTTTACTGAGATGGTTGTATGTATACAAAAATGCCTACATTTTATGTTTATAGTTAGTTAGAATAGTTAGACGTTAAGAGCATACTTCAGTGAAACGGCAAATAATTTTCAACTATAGGTGCAACGAAATTTCGGACTCGCTGGTAATCGGAGAGCGAAAGTCGAGGTGTGAACACGTCATTTTGTTTTGTGATGGCGATGGGGGAATTAATTCTTAAATTGTGTAAAGATGACTAAAAACGTTACCCATTTACTTGAAAAAGAAAACATGTCAATGAATATATTATTAATATTATTAATAGAACAATAAACATAACATTAAATGGACGTATGTTGAATTTTTTTGACAAATTATCTTTTGTTCTGCACGCATCGTTTGCACAATCTTTGCATCGCGTAGTCACGATCGTTTTAGGCCGTGCCCCAACTGAAGTATAGTCTTAATAGAACCGGTTGAAAATGTGCGATTTGCCTAATTTTATTTTGCTAACATTTACAGTAATTAAGTGTCGACCATTTGATAAGAAAGTTTATTATTGAAATTTGAAAATAAAATTCGATGCAAAAAAGAAAGCAACGTTAACCAGCCATTTAGCTGTGAAATATAAAAACGTCATTTACTTACCACAAATATTGAATTGATAATAAATCGATGCGTCTCACATATTATTTAAAGTTTCTTGAATAAAAGATTTATCTGAAATTTGAGATATAATTTACTTGGTTGGTTTAAGTATATTAAACCGTCTCTGATCCGAGGGTTTGACTCCCGCGTTAGGCAAAAATTACATTTTGTTTTTTCCAATGTGTATAGAAGTAAGTAAGAACTTAATGAGTTGGGGAAATGAATCTTAAGGTTCGACATAAATAGTGCAAACTAAACTTTGTCGGTCATAATTATTTGTTTTTATTGAAGTAAAAATATAATTTGCAGATGGTGCTGGTTAGTTTTTAAAATTCAATTAAACCAAGCCACAATAGTTTAGGAATGCTATGGGCGATCCGAGAAAAGAGTGCACACTTTTTCAGTCATACTTATTTGCTTTCGCTGAACTAAGAATACATACGAGTATTACAGATGGTGTTGGTTAGTTTATTTAAATTCATTAAGCCCTGTCTAAACCAAACCATAATCGATGTCCTATCTATAAAATATTTAAAATTATGTATAAATGTATAATGGCATAATTTGTGATATTTTAAGGTAAACGATTTTTTTATCTACTAAGGCTTGGGTTAAGGGCGGACGTGCTAAGCGTGTGTCAAAATGGAGCTTTTTTCTATTTTCAAAGCATTATCCTGGACATACCTTAAACGTTGTAGATAATTTATTTGTATAATTTTGAAGCCTTTTTATCCTTTATATTTATTTTAAACATTTGATGACTGCATAAAGTATTTTTATTACATAAAATAGTATTCTTTTAAACCTCTCGCTCTAATGTTTTAGAATATAGTCATATTTCGGTACATAACTGTGCAGTGGTGTTAGGATTTTTTTACATTTATTAATTTTTAAACGCATTTATAAAACCATTAGTATAATTTATGACGAGACAATTTTAGTAAAATATTTACGATAAAAATTATATTGATAATCTCTGTAATCCAAAATTTGACAAGAATTAGGCATTTTATTATTCAAAAAATGAGCAAGATTAACACATTTGATGATAATTCTAAAGATACTCATTATACGCTATGTCTTTGACCATTCAAGTGTGATAAACATCTAACGAATAATGATTGCTTTATAATAATTATTGACCTAAGAATAAGGTAGTGTTTTTTTTAAATACGCCATTTCTTTTGGCATTCCCCAGTGGTTAAGCTACAACATACGGCCGTAGCCATAAATTGACAAACTATAATTAAAGTAGGGAGTAAAATTATGTTGACGCGCATGTTTGAACATGTACCGTTTAAAAAAAAAGATTTTTTTTTCGGTTAGGTTAAAAAAAATAACAAAAACTATCTACATACTGTAGTCTCAGTTCAGTGAAAACAAACACGTTTGTCCGAAAAAGTTTAGTGTGTACTATTTATGTCGGATCTTAGCAGTCTACCTCCACACTTCGCAACTGCTGTCAATATACCTATAGAGGCCTATAGGTATACTCATTCTAGGATCCAAATTCGGTCATTTACTACGCTAGATCATGGAAAATGGAGAGACCCAGTGCTTGCACTATGTTCCGACCCTAGACCATGATTAAGGTGTGTGGGTGCGTAAATACAACGCATTTATAATATTTTATCGACCATTAATTGTAAGACGGATTGAAATATTGAATACAGTTCAGTAGAAATCCTTTAATATAATTTTAATATGACAGTAATAATGTATAATATAATCGAGTCATTAAACAAGTAACTAAATGAACTGAAAAACGAAATAATTGCTGTGTCTAGTAGATATTAATACTCTGTGATATGGGCACCGATCCAAAATATTTCAAACGAAACATAATAATAAGGGGGTGTACTGAAAAAAAAGCCTGACAGTTTCCGCAAAACATTTTGTTATTATAACGAGTCAAATATATATAACAAGAAACTATATTTACTGCCATCAATGTCATATAATATTATGTTATTTAATGATTACATTTCGTGGAAATAGTAACTAATGTCAAAGGCTGTAATAATTGGAAGTAGGCACATAGTTTCCACTATATATTTTTGGCTGAAAGGCGAAATATGAAGAATATAATATCTATAATAATTTGAGAGTATTAATTTAAATTTAAACATTATCAGAAACCCTTGATTAATAATTAATACCATAATAGTCTCTCACGTACAAAGCTTTTATACTATTATGAAAGTGACACATTAATATAAAATTTCCCTGAGCGTTCTTTATAAGGAAATTAGGTAGAGTTAGAGTTATTGTAATTTGATTGCGATTGAGTTCAATTTTCAACTAAATATAGTTATAATATATGGACTTGTTAAAAAATAAAACAAAAATGAACATATATAATTTTGAAAACCACTGCTGAGAAAATATATTATAACCAATAGAAAAAATCTTTGAAAAAAGTGAACACCCGGCAGGATCGAACCTGCATCTCCTGGGTTTACGCCCCAATTCGCGCATTATCCATTATGCTACGAGGTGACATACTAATGATGACAAACTTTAACTATTTAATACCTGCCCATCAGCGTTCTTCCAAATCAAACTACGATTGGCAATCGGTTTTTGTTTATTAAATCAAAGTAGGTACCTACTACTTCAATTACTAACCGACGTCACTGATTTCTCCAATATTTTATGATGTAACTTACTCGTAATTGCTAATAATTTTTAATGAACTATTTAGTTGGCATTCGACATCATACGAAGCACTTTTGTGGTAACCAAGTAACATGCGACCTCTTGCCATATTGGATAAATATCCATTTATATGTAAGTACCTATTTTCTAATATTTTTCTTAAAAATTATTGGTATTTTGAAGTACTAAAATATTCGTGCATTTATTTTTTTGAAAATTATTAGGTACATTATACAATTTGGTTAATTACAGCCCCCAATATTTCTTAAGACTGCGATTTTTTTAAGAAGTATTTTACGCTCCAATTACGAGACAGTACCATAAAGAATGCAATTTTCGCGTCAAAAAATTGTCAGCGGCTTCCCTGACACTCGAAACCAGCCCCCACCCCTGATATAGTGTCTCTTCATTCACTTGACCCTCCCTTGTTTATCGCCAGTAGCGTGACAAGTATTTTCGGAAGTCAAAAATCGCGGGAAGCATGATTGAAAGATGTCCGAAGTCATACGCTATAAAACGGTATTTTCTTCCAAGTTGGGCAAAGAAAATTCTACGAGTTTTTTATGTGAAAATGTTGTGGAAAACAGGCACTTATCGAATCTTGATGTGCTGACTTAAGCTCGGTTCAGACACGGCGGATGCAAACCGTGCGGGCTGATCCGCGCGAAACAGCAATCTGTTAGTCAACCGCCAAAAAATGGATCCCGTTCGGATTCCGAGCGGCTCTCTTTCTATGAAATGCCTTACGATGCATTATTTCGTACCTATTTTTTTCATTAAATCGTAGTTTAATAAGTTACTTCGAATTTGTAGTTAAGATTTTTGAATAATTCATAGTTTTAATTATTTTATTATCTAATTAAAGTAACATACGTATATAAACATACATATAAAATATTTTTTTTTTCAATTGACAAACATTTATATATATCAAAAAGGGATTTGGCATTATCATAATGGTACTATAAATATGTCAATACGAATAAGAATATAATTATTATGTACAGATAAAGTCCAGTCCAAAATACATAGGCATGGGCTTGAATAATAATTGAATCTTGTATGAAAACTGTTCACAAAATTATGATAACATAAGATTTTTTTTGTTGTTCTAGGACGATTAGGTGCCGGTACAACTGGGCGCCACGCAATCAAATGAAATTCGAAAATAAATAGACGTTCGTGAATTATAGGTACTTTTAAAATATATAAGTATTTAATATTATTATTTATATTAAAATTATTATATTGTTGTTTAATACTTGTTGAGAATTTATTAATATCCACACGTAAATAATGATTGCATTGTGCATATGTTTAAGTTCCAACGAGAAGAGAGTTCTTTTATTTTTATATCAGGCATGATAATTCTTAATCTACAATAAAAAAACGTTATGCTAAGAGAAAAATTAAAGTTACTGAATAGTACCTAGATAGAAACTGATTAAAATTCCTCGTCTACTTTCTGTATAAAATAATAATATAAATGTATGAAACAATGTAACGTACGACTATTTATTTAATTCGACAGTGCGGCGCCCAATTGTCCTGGCGCTCAGTTGTCCCATTCCCCCTTTTTTCATATCCTTGTATTCCACCACGGTTAGAAAATATTATTCGCGAAAAGATGTATCTTGGTTTGGACTAGGCATAAAGGTGAGTATATAAATGTTTCCTTTCGCACACAGGTGTATACGTGAATTGAGTTGTTTTCATTGTATTATTAAAAATGACTCAACACTTTTCAAACGATATATTTTCTATAAAACACAAAAGGTTTCAATAAAGCCATACCCTTTTTAACGTAGCGATGTACGTTTACTTGTTGATTGATGATTGGTTACCGGATGATTAAACATGCATTGTAAAAAAGGTGAATCCATAAATTTCTTTACTCTGACTTTACTGAGAAATTTGCTACATAATAATCTATTCATTATTTTTTCCGCTTTATTAATATTATGATGTGTAGTCATCCGATACGTATATTTCTTGGAAGTGAGCACAGAGAACATTTTTTTTTCAGAAATGTGATTAATCTTTCTTTAACCGATAAAAAAATCTCGAAAATAAATTATGAAAGTAGCAAAGGTTAAGCTATAATTAAGGAAAAGTGGAAGATACCTATCCTATTGCCTACGCAAATCTTTCATTTTTCAAATTAAAATAAAATTATTTAATACTATTTTTAGCGTAAAGTTTATGATCATGTCAAAAATCAAGGTCTTAAAGAAAAGTCCGCATATTTCTTTCCATAGGGTTACCAGGTACAAAAAATAGTATTTTTCTTATGAGTATTTTTCTTATGAGGTAATATTTTTATTTGTTCCGAGTAGCTAATTCAATTTTTTTCATTTTAATAAAGTGATTCGATTTTTTATATCTTCCGTACTAATTGCGATAGTATTTTTTTTTTTGAACGAATCAGAATATTTAGTTATTTTTTTGTGTATATTATAGTTTAGCCCTTTTAGTTTAGTAGGATATTCAAAATTTAGTTAAAGGGGACATCATTTATTAGTTCGAAAATGTGGTAACCCAAACTCCACTAATTCATGTCCCTACGCTTCTAACGGGGGGGGGGGGGACATGTAAGAAATTGATTAAAGTTGTACGTATCTAAAGAGTAAGAGTGACCAAAAATGAGGTACAAAAATATAAATATCAATAAACCATGTGGAAAAGACTATGTGCCGTAAGCAGATCCAATGTTTAATCAACGGGTGGGATCACAAAGAACTTGTCTTATCACTAGTAAATAATTTCTATAGATATATGTTCAAGTAAGCTTTTAGCAGTAACCTCAAAATTTATCATCAGACAAGTCATTTAAAATACAGTTGTTCTCTACGTTCAATATTGACTCTCGAGTTTAGAGCATTTAAGTTTGATACGAGCTACTTTCAGATCTCATGGGGAGATTGAACTATTTTTTACAATGTTTTTATTAGCTCATATTCTTATTTGTCCGGTACAAATCTTGCAATCGATTTTTAACTAATTTTTCCGACTAGCTAGACATTTGAAACTTTTAAAATATATCAGAAAACGATGCCAATGCATTCTTTTAATACTTTTAGCCATCTTTAAGTAGAATTGAATTCATTTTCAGTTAATTCTGTTTTGTATGAAAAGTTATTTCGGAAGAAATCTGTAATCCAATCCACTATTATTGGTTGCTATGTGGGTGGTCCTAGCAACTAAATTATTAATATATACGTGCGTTACTATGGAAATCAAAATGAAATTTCAGTATTCTATATTTGTTTGTTTGTTTTTTATTTACTTCATATCAAGTACAAGTTTGAGCATCGTCGCATTTAAACGTCAGCTGGAATCGCTTTAAGACTTATCAGTGAACTACTGGGCGATGTTAAAATAGACAGCAATGAGCTTTTTTAAAATTTATTTTTGTTGTGTAGATGTGACTTTTAATTAAATTATTACACATTTTTAAATGTTCGCAAATGCAAAACTTGCAATATTAAAATTGTTGGAAGATTGTATTCAGTAATTAAATACAAAACTTGATTTTTCTTGACTCTTCTAAAGTTCCTCAACCGCTTTCTTCATTACATCACCGACATGATATTTACTGCTAAATGTTGTGACAGGGCGTATTTAGTTGTAAAGTGTCTCTCCAAATTTGACTTATTGTTATGCGCCAATTTTCCCCGACAAATAATACAGGTCGATAGGCCATTTAAGTTTTGAATAAACGCGAAAGTCTCGGTCCTTCAACTTTAAATTCATGGTGTTAGTCTTCCGGTTTTCTTTGCCTCTTCTTTGTAGCCATGTCAAATAGGGCAGAGAGCGTTTGTAGCAGAGCCGCACTCAAGGGGCTAAAGAGCCACATGTGGCTCGCGAGCCGCGGTTTGCCGACCACTGTCATAGCCTGATGTGGTGTTAAAAAGAATATATATATATATATTCATATTACATATACATTTCACTATTTTTTTACTCGGTTATTCAGTGGTAGGTACTTAAGGTGTACAAAACGTTTAAAAGACTTAGATACCGCTGAATTGACGAAATATTTAAGTTTTTCGAAAAGGTGGAACGCCATGCATTGAAGCGAAAAGAATGGAATTAGCCTGCAAAGGCGTTAATCCGGTAGTGGATTGATCGGTATATGATAATAAAATTAAATATTACTGCATCCCATAAAATCTTTTTCGAACCGCCTCTGTTATTATTTCCTCGGGCAATATATTCTTAGCGGTATGAGACTAGGTAGGCGGCAATGGGGGTTGTTCCGTATTGCTGACTCGAAACATCGCTCGAGATTTTTTCAACAGCCTCGCGCTTAATTCTTCCTCAAGGGGTTGAAGGATTAGATATTGATAGACGGTGTTTTAAAATTTATATCGGAACCGTTCAGTGTTCTTATTTATATCTCTTGATTCTCCAAACAGTGGATTCGTTTCTATTGAAAAAATAATATCTTCGGGAAATCATTAGTGGGTTGTTTACGATTCAATAACTTTAGGAGTGGAGTCGTTGAATCGGTTTTCATTTGTTTGAAATATTGAGAGATTAATCTGTAAGTAGATTTTGTCGGAGCGGTTCTGTAAATATACACATACATATTGGCAGGTAGCGCTATTCAGGTCTAATGTTATTGTATTTTTAGTGGGTTGGTGAAGGTATTATCAGAATTATTAATATAATAGTAATTAAGACCATTAGTGGTGAAAAATTCCATTAATACATTTAATATAATATCTAGTAATTTGTTTCAAGAAAATGATATAGGAGAGATAATGATTAAGCCGTGATAATGAAGTAGCGTTATCTTGAAATCTTTGTTTTGAGAAAAAAAAAAGTTTAAGCACGATGAATCGGTCCAAAAACCAGCTGAGCGTCATTTCATGTCGATATCAATTAATAATAGTCTTTGATTGGTATGTAGATAAATGCATGGCGCGTAATTTAGACTGATTTATCGTGGAAAAGAGCGTTTTCGCGATAATCCCCCTTTTCTTGAAGAGGGGTTAATTCGGGATTACGATCCGGATAATAATTATTATTTTATCCCGGGAAATCTCTATTTAGATAAAAAGCTTTGAAATTAATTTTATTACCAACATACACTATATAAATTTGCACTAACAAAAATATATAAGAAATTTTATACTTATTTTTTACTTTATATTAATTTTATACTTTATTAGAATTTTATACTTTATATTATTAAGTACTTCAGATTTTCTTTGTTGATAATTTAGGAATTATTTAGAAAATATTTTTGTTTTTTTTCCTGATCCCACAATCCGGGGCGTAATCCAATGAATTTTAGAGATTATATTTATTAGAGAAATATTTTTTTTTTGGTGTTTAACAAAATCTTCTCATTTATGATGATTTTAACGAAGCCGACTCTGAAGTCGTTAGAAATCGACCGACATTGACTTCTAAAAAAACGCATTTTATTTTAAATATGTTTTTTTAATCGGTAACATATTATCGCTGCCTCAGTACAAGGGTACTATTTGACAATAACCTGTTAGGAGAAAATGACTCAAAGTTTTTGAATACCAATAAGAGAGTAATAATAATATATTATTATAATTATGTAAATATCCTAAAAAATTAAAATTTTATCTATTACCACCTTAAAATCTCTCCCATATTTAAATTTAAAAAATGTAATTAAGTGTTTTATTGCACTAAAACAATTATAATCCATTGCATGTAGATGTCATACAAATTTATCTGAAATATTATGGTGAAATAAATTTCTACAAAAATAGTGCAACCTTGCCCAGAAACCTTAAATGTTTCTCCATATTTTGTAATTCATAAGTAAAAACTGTCATTTTGTCAAATAGTGTACCCTTGTAATGAGGCAGCATTATGTCCTATTTTTATGGATTGTTTTCCAAAGTAAAATATTGATTTTATCATAAAATCATATAAAAACTAATTACAAAATTCTGGAATTTCAATATTTTCCAATAAATTGAATGAGATCCCGGCAGTACAAATCGAATATAAATGTGTCGCTAAGTTTCAAAACCCGCTATAACACTTTTCATTATGCTGAGAAAATCAATAAAAACTTTTTGAACTAAAAAGGTTTTTGAATGTTTCAGTAGTATTATAGCGGGAATTGATAGACGCATTGATTTTGTTTCATAAATGACAGTTAATCGTAGTGGATTTTGAAAGAGGCGATAAAATTTTCATGTAGAGATTTTAATAATTAATCTAACGATATAATTATATCTTAATTGTTTCAAAAGAAAGTTACAGGGGTTTTGAAATTTAGCGACACAAATCTGTGTCTTACAAATTACTAACAACGTCCGATGCTTGATCGATGAACGTTTCCCTATTCATTGCAACATAATTGTTATGTGTGAATGGGTATTGGGGTGAACAGATTGGACTTTTCAAAGTGTCCCAATAATTCACACTTTTATATTTTAATAATGAACCGGTTATACCTACCCGTTTTTCACAAGGTTGACTTCGGTTAACTATGTAATGCCAAATGTATAAATTCAAATAAATCACCCATTTTTTGTGTTACTTATATAAATTTAGTTTTAAGCAATGTAATAATGAAATATCATGTTTTGTTTTAAGTATTTCTGTGCCATGTTTTTATTATCAGGAGCTCGACAACCCAAGTTGAATTCTGACTTCCTCCAACCCTCTCTACTTGTCACTATCCAGAGTATCAGAGCAGAGTTATTCAGTATCTCGTTTTATTATTCCAAGTTCGTGTCATTTTCTGTTATATTCTAAAAACCTCAAGACATCAGTTTGCTGAAGTTCAGTTTTCTAGGTGGCTTGGAAATGTAAAATATATTCTCAAACAGACACGTAACAATTTGACTTAATCTTATTATAACAAAAAGAAGATCAAGCACAATTTAAAAATACATCTGAGAAATATATAACCATTAGAAAAAATACGACACCCAGCAGGATTCAGATGCAGAGATTCGCGTCTATGTGTTTCGGCTACGAAGCTATACATGTCCTATCTAATTGCAACGAAGTTAATTAGTGTTTTTACAATACCCACTCTCCGTAGCTGATTTTTTTCCAGTGGTTATATATTTCTCAGAAGTATTTTCAAATTATGTACCTACGTTCAATAAAAGAATGATACATTCTTAAAGCTTGTGAATTATTCATTGAATAGTTTATTAAGAAGATTGGTAATGTTATTCTTATTTCAATCAAAACCTTGTATTTTTGGTATTTCATCAAATGCCATCATTTTTGGAAGGGAATGTGGAATAATGGAAGACCCATGATTTTATAAATGGATACGTTACCACTCGTCCCTCACGAGCATTTATTTAACTGATTTTCGATGAGCCAGATGGAAAATATAAGAAAACTTAGTAGAACCGTATACCTATCTCGAAATTGCTATATTTACACTTAATGAACTCATAATTCGATCAAATACCAGAGATATAATATTCATTCCAAAATTAACTAAGTACATCTATTTTTAAATACTTATTAATACACTGTTATGTAAATTCTCATCTATAAAATAGTATTATATTGCGAACCTACATAATCATCTAAATACTCGTAATTATAATTTTGTGAGAACAATAGATGCGATGTAGGTATATAATGATTTATTATATAATATCACCTTCAAATTTATCGCATTTTGTTTATCTTATAAGATATATTAAAAAACCGCGACTTTAGTTCATTACACTAAACTTAACAAGCGTCTAATCTTCCCATGTGAAATACGTCAAATTATAATCGAATTGTCGGTGCTCGCAGGCACTTACCGCGACGAGTAGAGCACTTTCCCATTTTGATAGAGTCTGACGAATTTATTGGGCGTAGTAATGGTATGAAGGTAGCTCTGTTTTCCATTGTAGAAGTATGTATCTGGCTTCCAGATCTTCTTCAGCATGGAAATGCTCAGGGCGAGGGTCTCATTGGTGTCCGCTTGGAAGGCGAGGCGTCTATCGATCCAGGATTGACGGAAGTAGCAGTCCATCGAATACGTCTGAAAAATAGTTACAGTAATATCAAATTAAGTATTATTATTTACTAGTTACATAATATTATATTGTTGGAAAACGAAATTTCTTAATATTATTTTTGAGACTACAACAGGCAACAGGATTTTTTAAATGTGGAAAATTAATCTAATACAATAATAGTAAAATAGAAAAAAATAGATTTCGCTACAATCGCTCTGTAAAAATATTTTAAATGAATAGACTATCACTAATATAAAGCACTAAGTGCCAAAAGATGAAATCGATGCAATACATATTATAGAGTTTTAAGTTTATGAATCCTTATTTTTTCATTCTTTTGGGAAAGCGATTACAAGACTCGATCGTATCGCCATTTTCACACTCACATAGTTACGCTGTTAGGTTTTAAATTGTTTTATTCATAATACTCTTGTTCGGTTTATATTTTAATTTTCTTAGTCATTAACGATTTTGGTGGCGCATTGGACATTGGTTTTTATTATTTATTACTTATTTATTATTCGTACCTTTCAAGTGACACTGGATTTTGTTTCATTCAACACCCTAAAGGAAGTATGGCACATATTCTTGCACTAAAATGCAGAATGACCACCAAAATCCCCCGATCGGGGCATATGGCTACCATAATCTATACATATTGATATTTATAAATGATGACCGTGTTTTGAATCAGGATTTTATATTCGAGGGTACTAACTAACCCAAAAGAACGTTAAAGAAGTCTTGTCGAAAACAGTTATTTATCGGGCTAGATTGTTAAGAATGGCCCAAAAATACATCGGCCAGAGTTGTTCTGTGACGAAATTCCTCCCATGTCATATTGCTCTCTTGTAAATTTGTAAATTTTTGTCACTTACACTCTTTTGGCTTAATAGTCTCAATATGACCAGTATTAATCACATATTAAATTTAATAAACAAGATATAACTATTGGAACATTTATAATAGTTAATCGTCTTTTATTTAATATATAATCAACTACAAGCCTTGCCACTTCGTCATTGTGTGAAATGATCTTGTGACAAGGCTTGAAAAATATATAAAATGTTCGGAGTGTTCATCTCATTTTATTTGCGATATGCTATAACGTTTTCACTATAGTTTTATTATTTTTGACCAATGAATAAATGAAAACTAGGCAAATGGAAGCACGAGAGTTTCATTAGTATGCAAATTAAAATCTGACCAGATTAAATGAATATCTCAGAGAACAAGATGAGACGTGGTGACTTAAATGATAATGGGAAATTAAATGAACATTTCAGACCGACTGCTTCTGCTAATAGTTATTTATAAATGTATTTAAAGAAATGTTGGATTTTATTTTATTCTGAAAAAAAAATTAAAATCGTTGACTAAAAACCTTACTTCACTTAATTTTTATTGTTTCACAATAAACATTCATAAAAAAGTGTTTAAGAGCCTTCGTATAGTATAAAGGTTGAAATTGAATAATTTTGAGTATTTTTTAGAGCTAAGCTTGAATAATCTATAGACTGTGTTGACTATTTTTGTATGTGCTAATACCTATGTCATTATCACGTAACATAATAATTAAGTAAGCATTTTTATGTTCACTGGTCATTATGCTACCCTATTTTTTTCATATTAGAAATCAACGGTACCTACCTTAATAGTATTTTTATAAATATCGTCATAAAGCCATATTGTTGTAGGTATAATATGAGATGTTCGTGGTTATAGAACGTTTATACGTTTAATTTAATTATTATCTTACATTCTATTTTCTTTCGATGTTTTTCAATGTGTGTTTGGACTAAAGAGTATGGAACTATTAGATTAAGCAATTGGCTAATATCCATTTTTCGTAAAAATAAAAATCTATTGATTCAATTCCCACCCTGTGAAGGTCCATATTATAACTTTCTTAGGATCGGACATGGTTTAAAAAAATATATATTATTTAAAATTTTCATTGGAGTTTTGGAGAAATTGTCACATTTTGGGATCTGTATTTGCCTGTATGTACCTGTGTCACTAAGTCACGTATGTTTAAAAGAATAAACTATTGAATTAAATTAAAAAACAAATACAGAAAGAGTTGGCAAGAATTTATTCACAGTTATTATATTGTCAATCGAATAAACTTGTATAACATCAATCAAAGTGTATTTATGTCGAAAGTGATATTTCTCTGAATGTGTCGACAGGAGGTTGTCTAGATATACGAAATTCGAACGGCCCACCAAAAAGTTTTCGAATGTTTTTGATATATGGAATTGTCTGCTTTTAATGATACATGTATAGTTGAATTTGAGTTTGATATGGGCCTTTGGCGAGATTTAGTTTTCACCGTGGATATGTTTTGTATTTATAGCTGTCAAACACACTGCGTCAGTGGATCAAAACCATTCTCGTATAGTGAAAATAATATATCGAATTATAATTCCTGCATAACTTAAATTTATCTTCATTTTTTATGTACTTTTGTTTGTATTTGTAGGTATGTAAATGTAAGCATTAAAATCAATTTTCATGAAATACACTTAATTATAACTAGGTATTAATAATTTTATGGAATCATCTACAATTTGTTTCTTGAAAACATTATAACTTGGTAAAATAAAGGAAGTTATGCTTATATTATGTAAGTTTAGTTATAATTATAAATAATTTTATCATAATTAATTACCTAGTTGTATAAATATTACTATAATATATTCTTAATTACTTAATTAAATTAACATTTTCATATTATTGTCTTGTGCCATTTGTGAAAAGTTTATGAGCACTCCGAAAGAATGAATTGAATAATATGCAATAAACCATTTTTTTTATTCACCGAATAATTCACAAGATTTTGAGAATGTAACATTCCATATACCTATTGAACATACATAACTTGAAAACACCTCAGATATATACCCACTAGAAAAAATAATCCCGTCGAGCATCGTATTTTACCACGTTTTTATTAGCTCGTATTCTTGTTTGTCCAGTACAATTTTTTTCTTGTTTGTCCAATACAAATCTTGCAATAATCGATTTTTACTTAACTTCCCGACTAGTTAGACATTTGAAACTCTTAGAATATATCAGAACACGATGACAATGCATTCTTTTAAAACTTTTAGCCATCTTTAAGCAGAATTGAATTCATTTTCAGTTAATTCTGTTTTGTATGGAAAATTATTTCGGAAAATATTCGTAAAAAGTAAAACACTATTATTGGTTGCTAAGGGGGTCCTAGCAACTAAATTATTAATATATATACGTGCGTCACTATGGAAATCAATATGAAATGTCAAAATGACATTTCAGTATTCTATATTTATCCAGTATTTCTATCAAGTACAAAAAAAGTATTTATTAATACACAGAATTGTTCAACAGAAAATTTAACAACGTGGTATATAAAAAGTTCTTTTTATCTTGTAATTATTTTCAAATATATCTGAGATATTTTCAAATTTTGTACGAATAATATTCAATAAATGCATATTATGTACTTACGTGTCAGTATCTAAGTACCTACCTGTTTATTTATGTGTCTAATAATAATCGATTAAAAAGTAGAAGAAATTAATGAGGTACCTACTCAACGCTTAACAGAAAACTTAGTTAATTATAAACTTAGCTATTTATATTTTTAGAATATTTACTTTTCTACCATGAGAGTTCGTTTTCGCGTGTATTTTATCGATAAAATTATTAAATACACATGAAAATGCTTGGAGTTTATCCTGAACGATTAACATGTTAGCAGAAGGCAACATGTTAGCAGTGCGCTTACCGTTGAATTTGAAGCAAACGGAAATGCACAAATTAGAATTTCACATTTGATCGAGATATACTCTATTGGCGGAATCGGCAACTCATTTTCGATACGGAGGCAGCAATAAAATTAATCTTGGCAATTTTGACATTTTCCAAAGCTGGGTGGTATTTTTATTTCGATTTAAAGCGACTCGAATACCGATGTTTGCTTTCAAAATAGTCAAGCAATATGTGCACTCGAATACGGCTGGAATATCAGTCATTTAAAATTTAAATAACACGAAAGTGGTAAATCAAAGAGATGTACGTACCTTTTGTTCAAAAAACATGTTGTTTTACCGTAAAATCTTATTATCCTATTATATTTGTTTACATTTACTTATACGTACATATTATATTATTTATAAACTTCTTTGAAATCATTACTTTTTTGTAATATAGAGTGCCAGATTCGTCTTTCGGCATTTGCAGACATACTTACAAGTAATTTCAGAATAAAATCACAAACCGTCGTATAATCTATACGAGTCGCATAGACTCTGGAGTCATACATTTACAATTTTGTCATTTTTGAGTTAAATATACCAAGTGTTATACCTATAGGCATTATATATTATTAAAAAGAAAAATAGGTGGGCATCAAAAGTCATTTTAAACTATGTGAAAATCGTTGACAAATTTGTCATAACCAGAGGGTAGGAGCGGACCCTTTTTTGAGTTGCTTCGCTCCAGCTCCGCTTCGGGACCTAATACTTGCTCCATCTCCGCTCCAGGTTCTGCTCCTGTTCTGCTTCCGTATTACATGTATACAAATGTTAAAAAATAATAAAATAAGTACTCTAATTATTATTTCTATTTAACAAAATCACCGGCAGCAAACCGTCTTTTATTATCTGCCTCTTCACACTTAAAATTAATTTTAGTGTTGAAAATATCGTCTCGACACTCGCTTGGGTAGTGGGCAACTGGATACGACTCGACATGCCGCTTGAATTCGTATTCGTGTCAAGTAAAATATTTTCATTGAATTTTAGGATGAAAATTTAATAATAATAAAAAAAACATCTGGTGCAGTGGAGCACTAGAAATTTCCGGCTCCACTCCTGCTCCAGCTAAAACCCCATTGCTCTACTGCTCCGTGCTCTTGCTTTGAGCTCCGCTCCAACGCTCTGGCCATAACTCACAAAAACTGATGGTTTTTTACGATTATCTCAAAACTCGATTTTTGGAGTATGCGAGTTATGACTCTAGGCAACTCATATGGAGGTGTACCTACTGCTTTCTGTATAATTAGTATGTACTATCATTACCATCAACCATTCTCAGTCTAAAGAACTAATACTTAATTTAAAATAGTGTTTTATTGTAATCGTAATAAACATCGATTTATGGAATGTAAACGAGTTTTATTTATCTGCGATACCGGCTGTATATTATGAATTTTCATGCACCTAAAGACGCCGTAGTCTTTTGATTCTGTAACGAGAACGTGATTGAAAAAAAAACCTATCTCTGTACCTCTTACGTAATGAAGTGCTAACAGAATTTATGCTTTCAGAAAATTTTATGCTACGATTTTAAGACTATGTTAAAAGTAGCTTCACATATTAATATGTTCCAGTGTTGAATTTACCTCAGGCGAAAATCACGTTTGAATTTGCATTTAAATTTCGAACACCACGTTGACAAACATAAAAACGATTTAAGGAACTTTAGGACAGATGGAATGGTGTTGCGAGCACAAAAAATGGTGAGACTGAAGTGTTTGCGCGCTATTATGTAAAGCCGAACGTGAGGTTTTTAAATTTGTCCTAATACAATTTTCAAATATGGAGTGACGGAAAATATTTTGAAGCACACACTTATCGCATCGCCTGAAAAAAAGAAACTTTTTTTCTGAGGAAATGACGCATAAAATCGGCCATGTAAAGAATAGTTGAAAATATTATAATAAAATAAATAAGTATATCTATACCTAAGTATATACTTACTAGTAACAGCTATTTTAACATGACTTTGAAGAAATATAATTAATATAAGGGTATTCTCATTTCTTACCATATCTACCTCTGATATAGGCCCCATGCTTCTCACCACAATGTCAACTTCTACTACAGCAGGTGGACCTAGAAAGAAATTTACAAGGTAAGCATAACAGTATAATGTAGGTATGTTACTTG
This sequence comes from Rhyacophila brunnea, assembly GCF_057557595.1. Classification (NCBI taxonomy): domain Eukaryota; kingdom Metazoa; phylum Arthropoda; class Insecta; order Trichoptera; family Rhyacophilidae; genus Rhyacophila; species Rhyacophila brunnea. Next base: position 32,190,079 of record NW_028233350.1, read on the forward strand.
TAAGCATAATGCCTCTAGGAAACGAAAATAGAATAAAAGCTGTTAGAGTTAAAAAAATGCGTGTTCGTTGAAAGTATTCATCGTATTGTAACAAATTATTTAATGGTTATTTTTATTGTTAAAATATAGTTTAATAAGTTTTTTTGACTGCTTTTTCAAAAATGAATTAACAGTTTCAGTGTATATAGGTGCTGAAAATCATGTCACGTTATTTATTGACGGTGCTCCACATGGCTGAAACATGTGCTCGGAATGCCGCTTGAAAGTGCGTCACTCCGATCTCATCCCCGGATTCTGTTGTAGGAGAAGCCCCCATATTTTGCATCGATGTTGCTATAAGAGAAAAACTGACAGTATGCCTACGATGACTGAGTGGGTAATGTGTCGACTTATAATGTTATGGGTCCCGGAATCGAATTCCGGATCTAGCAAAAAAAGATTCACATATTATTTTTCAATGTGTGTTTGGACCCCAGAGTATGGACCTAATGGGTTGAGCAATCGGCGAACACAATTTATCATAACAACAAAAAATCTGTTAATACAACCACAACCTCTACTTTGTGAAAACCCATATGATATTATTAGGATCGGGCATGGTAAAAAAACTTAGCGCTGTGGCGATAATTATAGCGCGCCTTCCTGCTTGTATATTCTCCGAGGCTGGAGTGTGGCAGAGTGGTAGGTAGGTACATAATTGTTAAATTCCCAATAAATTGGTATTATTAACTTAATAAGCTTTAATGTTCAACTAGTATTATTATTATGTAAAAGGATTAATTGAAACTACTACACAATTGACAGATTAATATACTTTTACTTATGATCTAAATTTAAAATAGAAGTAAGTTTTATTTGATGTTTTTATAACAAAAGATATATTACGTAACATGTCGTAGTACTTTATATTAAATATCACAAATTTTTTTCGAGTTCAGAGTTTAATAAAAAGTCATATAATATCGGAAATAGTTTCCATCGGAAATGCGATGCAGTGAAGAGGAAAGTGCGAGGTGCGAAATAAAAAAAAGTCCATACGGCATGCAACGGTGAAACGAGAAACACAGGGAATCCCCAGGGATCGAGTCTCACATTCCGGATAGAGCAATATATCCGTTCGGAAATCATGGCATAAAAATGCGGAATATCCACCATACATCCGAATGACATGACATACCAGATATATTTGCTTGAAACGCAGACATTAAATCAAGTTGGTGGAACGTATTATTACGATTATATTGGGAATGTTTTGCAGCAGTGGCGCACCCAGGATTTAATATTGGGGGGGGGGGGGGCAAGGAGGAGAATGTAAATTAGTCCTATAGGCTCTTTTTCTTCTTCACAGCCTAATTTCTTGTTTATCAATCTTCTGTCTATTGCACTCGGTGTACCTACACCATGGTCCCTACATCCTGAAACGGGCCCTCAGGCTAGGATATTTGGCGGCCCCCCTACCTACCGCTAAGATTAAAGGCAGTGTGAAACACTACATTAACGTTTTTCAAACTGTGTTTTAGTTCAAATTAAGGGTACTTATACAGTGAATTATTGGCGATTTTTAATACGTCTACTTTAATAATGGAGCTGTCGAGTATCGACACATAATAATCAAAAAAAATATTGCACAATTATATAAGTAATTGAAAATGGTCATCGCCATGACGTATAATAGCGCCGCAGGCGACTTTTTTTACTATTAAAGCTAATTTATAATGTGTGTTTATCTCACTTATCTGGTCAACCCGACACGCCGGGCCCCCACAGCCCGGGCGCCCAGGCTAGAGCCCTGTCAGCCCTCCCCAGCCATGACCTACACCACTCCGGAATTCGGGTGGACACCAAGAATTTTTTGACAGTTCCATTAGGAATTGGGTTTCTAAAAAAACCTGAGATTAGTCATTCAAAATTTTTGTGTTAGAAATTAAAATCTAAGAAATTTTTCTAAAAAGGGTGCCGGAGAATTATTACAAATCATTTTTTTGCCGTGTTTTTATTTGTCTAAGCCCAAAGGTATAGTTTATTAGCTTTCAATTTGAATGTTTAAAATCATTCTGATAATTTTCATTTTTGGGGGGTGCCAGGGCCCCTTGGCCCCCCCTGGGTGCGCCACTGTTTTGCAGTGACCTGTTACTGTGTAAGAGACTGTACTGTGTAAGAGAGTGTATTTTGATAAAGCCTTTGAGGACAATAAAAATATATTAAATACCTTAGATTAGCCAGATGGTTCGTGGATCGATTCGTATAATCTGAACGAGGATACTCATCAGCTTAATAAATTAGGATTGAAGCTTTATAATAATATAAGAAAAGAACATAAACAATGTACCATCAGATACTGGATGCTGTTGAGATTTTGCATAATGTCACTAATGAATAGTTGCAAAGAATATTAAATATAAATATGTATCGTTTGATTTTAAACATATCTACTGCAATAAAAAAATATTATCTTTGATAACTCGTCATGTGGAGAAAGGATATATGGCTATCTATATGGCTATGGCTATATATATCAATATGGCTAGGAAATCTGATGATGTTGGTGCAGTGACGTCCCGTGGGGGTAGGCAGATTGAGCGTCGCTTGGGGGCGGCAGATACTCGAAGGGCGGCAAATCGAGGAGAATCATTTGGTATTATATAGAAAGAGCTACCTAAACTTAGTTATATTATAACCAGAGCGTTGGAGATGTTTTGTTCCGGATGCTTTTTTTTATTATTACCCAGTAGGTACTCGCAGCGATTTTAGTATGATGTCACCACGCTCGACTAGTGATTTTTTTATTTTATTTTTGACTGCTCAGTTTCGTATACAAATGCTAATAAACTTGGCGCCTAGATATTTTTATAAATGTTAAACACCACAAACGAATAATAAATCAGTCATAATAATATAATGCCATTTACTCGGATTTAAGAGTTCCTTTCATAACAGTGGTAGGTATACTGCGCAAAAGCCAATTTATGTCGCGCCATGGTTATTAAAAGAAAATAATATTATATATATCAACGTTGGTAACGAAACAAGGAGAATTTATGGTAGAGATTTATAGGTAGGTACATACCGTATTTTTAAATTTATCCAAATATTTTTGCCAGTCACTAGCGAGATTTAAAAGTTGCCGGATGTACCTATTGCAAATATATACCTATTCATAATGCTTATTAATCCTCATTGACATTTGAAATAATCAATTAGTATTCGTGCATATAATAGGTGTTTACGTTAAGTACCAGCTAATTGTAATAAAAATGTACACTAGTATGTAGCTACCTAGATTATATCATATTTATCGTGCTGTGAATACAATACTGTGCAATAACTTCTTTTAAGTCGTTTTTTTTTTGTAAACATATTTTTTGCTGATAATAGTGTGGATTTGTAGTTTACTTCAATCATCAACGGTTGAATGTTGAGACTATAATTAATAGTGTATTTATGATTAAATTTAGGTTTATATTAAAAAAATAATGAGGAAAATTATTTTGTTTACATGTTTTAGGGTACAATAATAGCATAGAAAAATGGTGTGAAAATAATACATCTGCGTAGGTATTACTAAATGATACAAACCTAATGTGTCAGACATATCAACCAAATGGCATCTCAGACTCTGGTGATTTGGGTTAGTGTCTAACTAATATTATATTTATTCGCTTATTTATTTATTGATATCTAAATTTAATTTTGTATGTTTCAGCTTAGTGGTAGGTGTATATTTTGTTAGTAATGTATCCATACCATGGCCCCCACAAGGGGGGGCTGACAGCAGTGGCGCACCCAAAACATTGAAATTGAAAGCCAATAGATTAGACAAATAACAACACGGAAAAAATGATTTGAAATTCTCCTGCACCCTCTTTCAACACAAACATTTCGAAAAACTAATGTCGGGTTTTTTTTGAAACTCAATATCTAATGGAAATATCAAAAAATTCTCGGTGTTCACCCGAATTCCGGAGTGGTGTACACCAGTGGCGCAGCCAGGGGGGAGAGGGGGCAAGGAGCCCTGGCACCCCTAAACATGAAAATTATCAGAATGATTTTAAACATTGACATTGAAAGCCAATAAACTATACCTTTGAGCTTAGACAAATAAAAACACGGCCAAAAAATGATTTGTAATAATTCTCCCGCACCTTTTTTAGAAAAATTTCTTAGATTTTAATTTCTAACACAAAAATTTCGAAACACTTATGTCAGGTTTTTTTAGAAACCCAATACCTAAGGGAACTGTCAAAGTCCACCCGAATTCTGGAGTGGTGTAGGTCATGGCTGGGGAGGGCTGACAGGGCTCTAGCCTGGGGCCCGGGCTGTGGGGGGCCCGACGTTTCGGGTTGACCAGATAAGTGAGATAAACACATATCATAAATTAGCTTTAATAGTAAAAAAGTCGCCTGCGGCGCTATTACACTTCATGGGCATGAACATTTTCAATTAATTACTTGTATAATTGTGCAATATATTTTTTGATTATTACGTATCGATACTCGACAGCTCCATTATTAAAGTAGATGTATTAAAAATCGCCAATAATTCACTGTATAAGTACCCTTAATTTGAACTAAAACACAATTTGAAAAACGTTAATGTAGTGTTTCAGTAGCAGTTAGCGGTAGGTAGGGGGCCCGCCAAATATCCTAGCCTGAGGGCCCGTTTCAGGATGTAGGGACCATGGTATAGGTACACCGAGTGCAATAGACAAATGACAGATAAAAGAGAAATTAAGCTGTGAAGAAGAAAAAGAGCCTATGGGACTAATTTACATTCTCCTCCTTGGGCCCCTCCCAATATTAAATCCTGGGTGCGCCACTGGCTGACAGGGCTCTAGCCTGGGGCCCGGGCTCGATAAGTGAGATAAACACATATCACAATTGTGCTCTAATAGCAAAAAATTCGCCTGCGGCGCTATTTTCCTTCAATAATGATATTATTTAAAATTATGTGGTTACACAATACAACTTTTATAATTGTGTAGCGATACTCAAAACCTCCATAATTCAAGTGTATGTATTAAAATATACAAAAAAACACTAAATATACACATCAATTTTAACGCGTACACCATTTAGAAAACATTATTGTAGAGCGTCACATTGCTTTTATTCTTAGCGATAGGTAGGGGGGCGCCAAAGATCCTAACATGAGGCCTGCTTCAGGATGAGGGGGCCATGCTTCATACAACACATTTCTTAGATATTGGAGTAATGAAAGGATGATAAAAAAATGGGGCGGCATTTTGACGTTGCCTAGGGGCGGCATTTTGTCTAGGGACGTCACTGTGTTGGTGATTTAATGTGATTGGGACAGGGCAGAAAGACATATTAGATTTCGCCATTTTTTTGATAAAGGACAGCACCGTACAACGAAGAAGAATCCACTGAATAGCAATAAAATAAATTATTACTCAATATACTATACTAGAGATATTTCCGTTTATGAATTTTACGAAGACGCCGGAACTCATATGGTCTCATCGAAAGCTTTCAAGTAGGTACTTACCTAAATCTTTTCAAACTTAAAGCATTGCGAGCCGAAAGATAAAGTACGCGCAGGTATTGCCAAAATGTACTTTGGATTATTTGTATTTTATTGTAAAATGTATAAGTAGAAACTGTGAGTATTGAAAATTTGTTTGTTTTTATAGAAGGAAACGGATGTTTTTAAGCCGTTTGGTAAGCTTTTCATCAGTTGTTTGCAAATTGACAGCAAGTTAGTTTTCCACTAGGAAAATTCAGTATTTTTAAAAAGTGATGAATTAAATTTACGTATTTTATAATATAGTTGAAAAGAGTACCTGATACGATGAGTATATACTCATAATAAATTATTATTATCTTATTATCAAATTGAGGCATTAGTCGTTTTCATACATTTATGAACTAGAATTCCTAGAGAATAGTTTTATAAATTCGTCACTAATATCACTATTACACTAGTATAAATTTATGTCACTAGGTATGTATTCACTATATTGTTACATTTTTTCAATACACCTCTACGGATGTAAGAATACACCAATTTGCACTATTCGTGGCCTATTTATTTTCTGTACCTAAAAGGTTCCAAAAAGTAATTATTTACATATTTTGTACCTAAATTATAATATCACTGTTTGTAACAGAACATAACAGAAACTTGATTTATAGTCCATTGACCATTCATATTAATGATGTTAACATATCGACTATAAAAAGGAAAAAGGACGTAATCTACATACATCGAATTTTACAGGATGCACTAAAACGTTTTTTTTTGTGGTTTTCGGTTAGTAAGGTTCGGTAAGTCAAAATACAAAATACACTTAACCGTGAAGTGCATATTAATTATTAAGTTAGTTTTAATATTCACTATCTGATATTAATTATAGAGTTAATTAAAGAAAAACCAACAAAAATGATGGTAAAGCCTTTTTTCCGACTTCACTTCCTTTTTTGTCAGCTAAATTTAGATAATAAATCGGCATTTGTAGCATACATCCTTTGGACACAACGTGTATTTAGTCGTGTACAATGTATTTTATTTATTTTTAAAACATAATTTTTCCTTTCTAGAGTCGACACTGGCTTTCGGGTACAAATATTTTGTTAAACAAATTATCGTAATTAAATTTGTTTCAAAAACAAGGTAAACATAAAAAAGATTAGGAAAAATAAGGAGTAGCTGGTATCGATATGTTTTCATATTATATTGAATTTATAAAAGCGGATTACGGCGATACTTATTACGTCATGACATATGAATACTCTTAGCTTATAATGTATTTCCATGTACGTAAATATATGTCATTGACGTCTAGATTCATTGGCAAATTGAAAACGCAGTTGCGTCCATATGAAGATGATATCAATGCGTAGATTAAAGGAACCCCAAATCCGAATTTCCTCAGATTTCAATCAAAGTGGAGATCTATTTAATTTAATTTAGGCGGTTCGGTAACCTACTCAAATTACCTACTCGTTTTTCAATGAACTCCCTTTGCTCATAAAAAGCAACGCCAGTATCGAGAAAATATCGCCTTTTTCGCAATTTTAGCCTCGTAAGAGGATTCAATGATTTATTAAATTTGTATTACTTCTTAGTATTTTTTTATTATTGGTACTGAATAAACACAAGATTTAAGAATGTAATTTTTTTGTTATAAACAATTACATAATTAAAAAAAAGCCTCAGACACATACCTTTACATATTCTTTAATTATTATTTAAGCTATTGATCCGTCTTAGATTAATGCGAGTTATTTCTAATAACTACGTTTTATCTAATTCCGTTAATCGAAAGTCGATCGGCTTTGTAATTAATTAAGGTAGGTAAATGACATTACTAAAATAATTGTAATTGACACCTAGCGGTACGTTTTAGTACTTTCGGAAAAGGATTTTTTTACTCAATCCCGAATAGGTACACTTGTACATTTGTACCTATACTAGATTCTTTATTATAGAAAATATATAATTTTGAAACTTCAAACATTTATATACTTATGTCAGGATCATAAACATCAGCCGGAATGTATCCACTTATCCATGCTCATTTCGAAGATTACGAGAATTTTCGGTTATATGCATTGCGTTGCCACATAGTTTATTTAACTTAATTATTTTACAAATTTATTGAGTGTATTTCAAGTCTATGTGCTACTAGATGACTAGATTGATCCAGCAATTGTCCCTTATTCAACCTAAATATTCAGCCTTACTCAAATTGAGGTTTTTAGCAAACTTGTTTGTTCCCTTATCCAATTATTTGCCTTTTATTTTTTTGTGCTATGTCCACCATTATATACCTCTGTTGTGTTATATTTTTATATACCTATTTACATATTTTGTTATTTACATACTGTTCTATAATTTATAAAACTTGACATCTATAAAATCTGCCAGAATTATGTATCAAATCATACTATGGACTGGTATGACAAAAAAATCACCATTTAAGATACCTACCTATATTAAATCCTAATTTATACAATGTGCAAGTATTTAATGATTAGACTAACCTCCATAATCAGGCCGTACACTGTTATCATATCCTCGAAGCAGTCCGTTGAGCAACAACGAGATGTTCTTGTGGTCGTTCATTTGCGTGAAGACCTTTGATGGATACGGCAGTGGAAGAGGGGCAGGGAGAGCGGCGGCCCCCGTTAGGACTGCAACCGCTGCCCACGCAGCAGCGCGGCTTTCGCATCTCTTCATCATGAATCCTGGATTAAAACAAATAACCTTAATTATTAACGTCGTCTAATAAGCAAAATGTTCGTTGTATAATACGTAAAATGGCGTCGATCAATGATAATGGTACCTGTCTTCAGAAATTAAATCATATTTCACAGTTATAAGAGATTATTTTCTATGGCATAGAAATGTCAAATGAAAATACTTAATTAGGAAATATCACGGTGAGTTGAGGCGTTTGAAATATGGATATACACTTATAGAAGAATGCAAAATAGGAAATTACTTTGTTTGCTCCAAAGGTGACCATATGGGTCTCCAGAGAATGGTCTGTACGTATACCAGCTTAAAATCCATTGGACCGAAAGAATCAAGAAGTTCTGTATAATATTATAACTAGAAAATTATTGTATCTCTGTCACATAATGAGAGGATAAAAAAATTAGGTCTTCACGAAAAAATACTTAAACTCTGACGGCTAAAATTATTAACTATGGTACATGCTTTGCCTACTGATTCTCTGATGCTGGTTGTCCAAATTTGAAAGGAAATTAATAAATTTCTGGGCGAGGGTTTACACGTCATTCCCAAAGCGCCGTTCGCGGCCGACTGCATTCTCTCGCAGCCGCGCTACTTTTGTGACTTTATTTTTCGTTACGACTGTGAGATTTTTCGTAACGAATCGGCCCGGGAGGTCAAGACAAAAGCATGTATCCATGCTAATATAGCATTCTCTATATTATATCTTAAAAGAAAGAACGACTGTAAATATGGAAAAGAAGGCGGCTCATTTCTTGGATCAGTAATCTCCATAATTGGCACACGTGGAACTCCACCTAATTGTTATGAAAACAGTCAATAGAGCATTGATTGCTATTTTATAACAAGTGTCGCATACTAGATTACTTTAACCTGGGCATGGGCAAAATATTACAATATTTATAAAACCAGTCGCCAAATATTTAATTCATATTAACTAAATAAGCTAATTAATATTATTATTAAAAAGAGTTTTATTTGAAAATAATTTATTTTAGAAGTTATAGGCACAAAAACTTTTGAGATTGTTCGTTTTATATGTACAAGTTCTACTGTAATTCAACGAGCAAGAATTTTGGATATCGAATTAAGATGCATATCTTAAAAATAAGACAGTTTTAAAAGTACTCTCTATTTTAATACTCCTTTATCGAATCTTAAATAAATTTCACAATCATTATGAACTAATAAAAAGTTCTGAAGTCCATAGATTATTAAGGAAGATTTTCTGCCTATTGATTATTAACGTTAACTTTTATTATAATTTAAGATATATATTTATATTGCAACTTTCAATAATAATTTCTCCCGAAGAAAAAAACTGAATAAAACCCAACAATTAAAATATCGGTTATGTCACGTTAGGTTAGTTTGGGAACCCATCACCTCATTAACTGACTATCTTACGCGTGCCAAAGTTAGCATACTATATTAATTGAGCATTTACTTGAACAAGTTTCATTTTAAATTATAATAACCACTGGAAAAAAATATTTTTTGAAAAAAAGACGACGCTCGACAAGACATGAACTTGTGACCTTCTTACATGAAATGGTTATCAAATTGTGTTAATAATATTGGCTATCGGTTTGTGTATATTAAATCAAAGTATGTCTCAATAAATTATTACATGCCTTAATTACTAACCGATGTCACGGATTACTGTAAGTATTCAGTTTTTATACGTACTTGCACTTGCCAATAATTTAATAAACCGCTTCTTTTATTAACATTCTATATTTATTTTCTAAAATGGATATTTTCTAGTCGTTATATGCATGATATGTTTTAAAATTAGGTATATATGTTCAATATACAGAATGTTACATTCTCAAATATTATGAATTATTCGTTGAATAAAAGAAGAGGTCCATAAAAAAATGTTTAACATGAAATTAAAATATATAAAGGCAAGTAGACTTAAATATTAATCTATAACTGCATCAAAACTATTCATGCGATGAGTTATTGGTACAAGTACATAATTATAGTGGATTATAAAGTATGCGATAGTTTGAATCAGTGGGTCTATTCTATATACAAGGCGGCTATCGATGATAGTTTATCGTATTTATGTATTGAGACGATTAATTATTACAATAAATTAACCGCCAACCTGTCAAAAAGTGCTATGTTTTAACAGCCCATCTCTTAGCTGTGTTAACTTTTAGAGTAATATAGATAGTTTTGACAGTTTAGACGGCTAACTTCTTGTAACAATTATTATACCTACATAAATATGATAAACTACCGTCAATAGTCACCGATAGCCGCCCACATAGAATAGAATATAATAGACCCACATACTAGCAATCAGAGTATCGTCGATAATATGACGTCATTTCTCCAACTATTTTCCTGTCTATATATTATGTAGCATTGGAACCTTCAGGGATTTATTCGAGCCTCGCTGCACTTTTATAAGATGACAGTGATGGCAAATCGGTGGCGGCAGTAATCTAGCGGTGACGGCAAGTATCTTGACACTTTGGCGGAGGCACTAACGGGAGGCTTTTAATCGAATAGTCGCAAAGTTTACCTTGCACATGGCAACATCCTTATAATTTACGAAGTAGTGCAACACTGCACTAGGAAGTTTATGCACTATGTGTCGATAAGCAATTATACACAGTTTCTTATATAAAAAGTAACTTTTACACAGCTTAAAGAAGTATTTTATACTTGAATCTTTGAAAATAGTGAAAATTGCAGCACTTTCGGGCTATATCAGGGGAGGGCAAACTTTTTGGATGGAGGGCCAAATTCAAGAATTCAAAATGAGCGGCGGGCCGCAAGTAAAATACCATTTTTAGATATACACTATTTATTATCAAAATCAAAAATGAATGAGAAGAATGAAACTGTTGTACATTTTTTTAAATTCAGGTGTTAATGTTGTAGTTGATATTCTCAAAACTGCTTGTAAATGGGGATCGGAGATATTTGATCGTAAAGAATTTTTATTGAGGTTCATGATCGAAAATGTTTGTTTACATATATAGGTTGATCCAAAAATAATGAACATTTTTCGTGCATAATCTTTAAGTCGGTCGAATTTGTCTGAATTAAGGGCATTATAAATTTGGAGATTTCTTCACGACGATGCAATTCTCTTAAATCAGTGTCACACTGCAGATCAATAATCTCAAGTTGTAGCTCTGTCGGTACACTATCAATATCTATTGAAAATGGATCGCGTACTATTGCTAAACTAGTCTCAATTTTTCAGAAGTCACCAAATTTTTGTGAAAAGTCGTCATAATTTAATAATTTTACCATATTCTTCAAATTTATATTCTGATATATTCAGCAACTTCAAAGTTGCAAACTGGTCCACGTTGTTATTCGATATTTGTTGAAGGAATAACTTGAGTTTTAATTGAAATCCATTCAAACTTTTTACCATATCATGGGCATATATTTTTTTGCCTTGCAACGCGGAGTTAAAAGTATTTAAATGTGTCACGATGTTCAACGTAGAAAATAGTGGTTACATAGTGTGAGACGAGACGCTAGGAAGACGTACTGAGATAATACATTTACGAAACAACAAATTCTTCAAATTTTAATATATTATCAATATTTTTATAAAAAATATATAAAGAAGTTATTCGTAATCAGAAGTACAATTAATAATGATGGCGGGCCGCAGTTTGCCCCCCCCTGGGCTATATTTTGGGTCCTAGCTTCCTCCCAAAAAAATCAAGTGGCATATGAGAAAGATGTTACTAATAATATTTATCATTTTGTCTAAACTGATTGTAGTAGGTATATAATAAAAGCATTTTATTTTTAAATTATTTGAATTAAATTTTTAAAGATCGACAATGAAACTAATTTTTTAATTGTCATTACCGAACCGGAGATTTTTATTCACATATAAGACGTGATATTGGTCGGGTGATATTTTTTGCAAAGAATAACTGAATACCGGATCTGTCGGTAAAACTATTGAAAGAGATGATGTTCGAAAAATATAATATGGAGGAAGGACAGATTCTTCTGGTGTTGAGGCCACGACTGGAACGGTGCTAATATCATTTGAAAGTAACGATACCATCACCTAAATAAGTCGCCTTCACTGCCACGAGAATCTGACACCATTACACCTACATATTATTATATTGTATTAAAGTGTTCATCATGAGTTAAAAAGACAAGACAACGTGGGCAATACAAATGGATACTAACGATTCTAATAATTACTAGCTTAAAGCCACGCGCATTCGATAACCACTTGTGGATGCGACAGCTCGCAATAACGCGTTAGTAAACACGCTTAAATATAGAGGTACCTGCAGGGCAGTTGTTTATTATATCATAAATTCAGTTTGATTTCATTGGGAATCAAAAATGAAACTCTTGATATAAGAAGTCAGTACCTTGAGTATTAGACTACAATGTTCATATTTTAATATATTTAGGCACCATAATAGAAGAAAGTTCTCTTTAACATCATTGATTATGATACGAATTATTATTATTGATCACAATTTTATTATTATCAAAAAAATATTATTCATTTCCATTAAAATTTTACAGAATATGACATCAAATTTTCTCAGGAAGTTACGTAAAAGCAATTCGATGAAATTATTCGGTTGCATCTTACTTTGCCAGTGTCGATAATAGTTATTAATTGCCTTTGGCTTAAACTATTTGAAACTGATAAACTTTTTATGCAAGCCGCCTTCAAACGCGTTTAAACTGAAAGTTTCAACTAATTAATTGAATTACATGACGCACGACTTGCGGAACTTCTTAAGCAATTTGACTATTTTGATTTAAAATCGAGCTGAAATGTTTTTGGTGTGGCAAAAACTATCGGATACACTCTACTGTCACTAACTTAATGGACGTATTGCACTAGATATATATATATATATATATACGCGGCAGATTCAAATTAATTCAAATCTTGACTTAAATTTTTGGGTATGTTCTTTACGGTGTTTTCTCTTGTAGGGGTGTCGTTGAAATAAAACATATTTACCTTCTTGCTATTTGATACATATTATCTGGTTGGGGTTTTGTAACATGATATGAAATCCCCATCTCCACCCATCATGTATATGCAGCCGCGATATGTGCACGGCCGCCTTCCATAACACTATAAACGAGGCAGAATGAATTTGCTGTCTAACAAGAACTTCTTATCCACGTGTTAAAACTGTGAACTAACAATCGTCTCCAGTAAAGCTAATCGGATTTCTGTTTTCAAATGAGGAACGCCCTCAAATTTATCATTTCATTTTTCGCTCCCGTGGTGTACGGATCTATCAATTTAAGTAATTTGAAGTCTTTTATAATAAAAATATGTTTAAAACGATCAGGAGTGATGTTAAAATTATTATTAATAAATTTTTGGTTTATTGCAAAGAAGAAAAGGAGTCGCATCTAAAAAGATATCCGATGTATTATTTAAACACGCCTCTAGCACGCGTTGCCGCCATGACAGGTACGTCACTGAGAAGTCTTCTATACGCGACTACAGCGACTTCTTGTTCTCGACAGTAGTGCCACACTTCCTTGTCCCGAAACAAAGCTATTCGGTATTGATGTAACAATCTAAGGCGATGTAGTAGTATGGTGTGATATGACATTAAGGGATTTCTGTGTTTCTTGCATTTAATGGCTTATCACAAACCAAAACTGCAGCCAATATTTTGGTCTATAATTATAGTGATTGGCTTTTGCAATTTTTATCTTATTAATATTTTCTGTAATCCAGATTAACTCTACGTGACTTTGTGGTGTCGTATTTGTCACCAGTGAAATCCCTACGTGTAGATACTTGATATTTTTAATTAGATAGTAATTAATTAATGTACGAGTTACGCTATATGTCAACTTTGTAAGTAGGTATACGTATGGACGGTGCCGAGATCCACAGTAGACTGCCGGTGACGCCACAATTTATTTTTATCTCTACAACGCGATGTGGATCTTGGCCTCCTTCCGAAGAAGTTTTAAAAAAAATACTAGTCATGGATGTTAAGTCATTTGTTTAACTTATTTTTTTATGATAGGTATCCAAACACACACAATAAACAACATTTAAATTAATAAACAGTAAATGCAATATACTGTACCTACCATCCCTCCACCACGAGCGCAACTTCTGTGACAAGGCCACTATACATTTAATCATGGCATCAATAATTAATATGATAATTGAGTTCTGTTGATTTTCAATGTTGCAATATTTAGTATGCGTACGGTGAATATAAAATAAAGTTAACCTAGATAGTAGAGTAGATATTTTAAACAGCTGTTCCACTGGCGTTTCCACACTTCTATTGCGCGCATTTCAACTGATAAACTAAATTATACTTCATTCACTTATGTTGCAGCTGAAAAGCTCAGGCAGCTGAACGACGGAAGACTAATACAAAACTTTTTGGTTAATAAATTATTGATAAAGCTTTTGATACCGTAGATAAAGAAATTGGCCATTAATAAATAATTTCAATAATGTCTGTAAGTATTTTTGATTTATTGTCAGCACCTAAATATAAAAATATATTTATGTTCAGGATTGTGACTACTTTTAAATTCCCTGCATTCAGTAGGCATTGACAGGCCCAGTGGCGCACCCAGGGCCTTGGCACCCCCCAAAAATGAAAATTACAGAATGATTTTAAACATTAAAATTGAAAGCCAATAAACTATACCTTTGGGCTTAGACAAATAAAAACACGGCAAAAAAATGATTTGTAATAATTCTCCAGCACCCTTTTTAGAAAAAAATCTTTAATTTCTAACACAAAAATTTCGAAACAATAAGTTTTTTTTAGAAACCCAATCCCTAATGGAACTATCAAAAAATTCTCGGTGTCCACCCGAATTCCGGAGTAGTGTAGGTCATGGCTGGGGAGGGCTGACAGGGCTCTAGCCTGGTGGGGGCCCGGGCTGTGGGGGGCCCGGCGTTTCGGGTTGACCAGATAAGTTAGATAAACACACATCATAAATTAGCTTTAATAGTAAAAAAGTCGCCTGCGGCGCTATTATACTTCATGGCCATGAACATTTTCAATTACTTACTTATATAATTGTGTAATATATTTTTTGATTATTATGTGTCGATTACTCTCTGTCGATTATTATCTGTCGACAGCTCCATTATTAAAGTAGATGTATTAAAAATCGCCAATAATTCACTGTATAAATACCCTTAATTTGAACTAAAACACAATTTGAAAAACGTTAATGTAGTGTTTCACACTGCCTTTAATCTAAGCGGTAGGTAGGGGCCCGCCAAATATCCTAGCCTGAGGGCCCGTTTCAGGATGTGGGGACCATGGTGTAGGTACACCGAGTGCAATAGACAAACGACCGATAAACGAGAAATTAGGATGTGAAAAAGAAAAAGAGACTGTAGGACTAATTTACATTCTCCTCCTTGGGCCCCCCCCCAATATTAAATCCTGGGTGCGCCACTGGACAGGCCCGTGTGGTCCAAATATTGTGCAATCATATCAACTTAAACATACTCACGTTTAATGAGAGTAGTTCAAGTTGTTGTAGTTCACTCGTGCCTGCATATCATGTCTATTCAAATAAAAATATCAGAAAGTTAAAAAACTTTGCATAAGCTTGTAGCAATCATACTACTCAGCATTAAATTAGTGACACACTTTAATATGAAGGTTTTGTTGCTAAAACAAAACATTAATAGCAATAATACTTGTCAGTGTTTCCTCAATCATAACTAGATCAATAGTGTTTGTTTTGTTGGTAATTATGACAATATCTATTGCAATATATGTACTGCATGATATATAAATAAGAAGGACAATCTATGAATCCTCACTCAACTCATCGAGACCGTCATGAGACGTAGGTACTACGATTTTCACGAGTCCTTTACTCGACATAGTAATCTCTTGAACATATCGATCTCACCAGTGCAACATTATTCGCGATATTTATTTCTACGTTCAGCACCGCGATTTCCTAACTATCGACTCGTGTGTCACCCGACGACATGACGTAATTGTGACGTCAGCCAATACACGCTCGAGGCATGCCGCCCAACACACAGTGCTCACCATAGATATTATTATGATGAAACACCTATTTGTGTATGGTGACAATGAATAACGCCACTGTTTGACTAGCGTTATTTTCTCGAATGCTATTATCACTCCGGTAGTACGTCACAATGATGTCATATGACGTCATGTCGACCGGGCGGCTTGGACTCGCAAGTTCTAACATAGGGCCCCAGATCTTGATTAAAGTATTATTTCATACCGACGTGATTACGACGTGAAACGACGCTTCAAAAGCTTTTGGCGAGAAAATTTAACTTTCATTGCTTTTTGTTTACAATATACAATAGTGCCGAACAAAAGTCAATTAGATAATGATGTAATATTAATTGTGGTTTAGAGATATTTAACATTTTTTCTTCGTATGCATACGAGAATGAAAGCTCGCAAGCGTATCATTCAGAAGGCGTTATATTCTGCAGAATGATGCTCGTCAGCGCTTTGATTGAATGGTGGATAAAGCTTAAAATGAAGTTAAAACTAATTCGAATTTTTTATCGCTCACTAGTTGTAAGTCACTTTTCGCAATGTGAGTGAGTATTGCCATGCAAATTGAGGCATCGTCTAATTCTATAGAACTGAACCCGCTCCCAACTTTGTATATGGTGTATAGACTGTATGGAACCCATAGGCAATAGAAATATATAGAATTCGCCAGTACGTGAGGTACATTTTAAAGATTTACCTATCCATTTTCACAAATAAACATAATAAATTATTCGAGTATAACATAAAAATAAACAACTTTCTTTCTCAATACTCATGCAGTAGTGTCAAAGTGAAATCAAAGTGTAATCTGATAAAAACAGTTCAAATTTAAATTATTTTCTTTTTATTTAATCTAATTCTATATCAGATGTATCGTCGTAAATTTTAATTAACACTTATCTACAACTAGGGATGTGAGTAGGTACCTGTCGATACTTTTCTTTCGATACGATACCAATGCCACCTATTTGTTTGTGTCTCTTGTGATATTTTATTATACAATGTAATAATTATATGATGTCGAGACTTTTATTTCGTATTTTTTTTCAAATAGATTTAAGTAGGTAATCATTTATTGTTGTCGACACTGATACTTATTTCTCAATATTGATACCAGTATAAATACTTTTCTTCATATATCGATTTGACATCTACACGTATAAATTTATTAGTAAAGATACTTTTTAATTCGATATGACATCCCTACTTACAACAAGAATGTAATAATACAGACCTGTTAAGTGTTTTGTTTTGAACAGAAAATAAAAATACGTATTTGAATCATCATCAGTCATCACCGTCTGTCTGTACAATGAACTGTCTTGAGACATCTCCAGGAATGTTTTGTATCTTTGGTACTTACCAGTTTGACCATATCATTGTGATCACGTTTTTACCTGTTGGTTAATTTTAGATGAATTTATTGGGTATGTGGTTGGGTTGCTTCTATTGGGTGTAATCTAAGTTCGTATAGCTATAGTCCAACAGATTTTTAACAATTTCATTTATAGGGCACAGTGTCTTGATCGCCTCAATATTTTTATGTCAATACCGGATTTAATGTGTGTATTCACCTGAAAGTATTTTACCAACACTATATTGTACTGATTGCTAATTGAGCATCGTATATTTGGAATCTTCATGCTTCGTGAATACGATGGTTACAAGTAAAGATCCATTTACGAAGTGCACATGTTTTGGATAAGCACTTTGATCAACTTGATTCCAAAATAGTGAAGCACGATCGAGCAAAAGCGACATATAATTTCGTAAATTATATGAATCGTAAACAAACTACACGCATTTTAACTATAAAATAAATCATAGTAGAATATTGATTTATTGATTATAAGTATGTAGTGAAAAACTAGATTATTTATAGCGTTTTATAAATATAAAATTATATATCTATATTATGTAGTCGCATTAACCCCGTGTGTTGGGGAAAATGTGGAAGCCGCAATGTTTTGGTATTATTCATTACAAACCACATTTTATGGATAAATAATTCATCTATTCTTTTTTTAAATTAAATCTTAGAACTACAAATTTTGTTGATAAAAATGTGTACTTTAGAATTTTCTTGTCAAGGATTCATTCAATGGACGGAAAAAAGAACTAATATCTCAACATCAGAAACAAGGGTAAACTCTAAAAAGGTTGGAGACACTGTGCTAACTTAGGAACGCCTCTTAATACCTCTGTTCTTTCACTATGACAGGGTTGGCGAACCTTTTTACGTATGCGTGCCAAAATTTCCCAAATATTATTTTTTGACTGTCTGACGTGCCGAGCAGTTTTTCGAGTAGTTCGAGCGGGAAAAAAATGAAAAAATAGTTATTAGAATTCTATTAAAAAAGTTAAAAAATATAAGTAATTGAGTTCTTGCGTATTAATAGAATACCTACTTAGTTAGGTTCTTTACGCACAAATTGACGCCAATATTACTCGGATCAGATGAGGCATCCTCTCCGCGATGCGGCTTCCGCCGCCACCTGATGAGGTCAGTGCTATAATATTATTATATGTGACGCATAAAACCTAAAGACCGATCTATGCAATTTAGAAGAGTATCTGCATGTTATTTTTTTATACAATGCGATCTGTCATTTATACACGAATTTTGTCGTTTCCGATTGCGCATCGATTGATAAATATTATTAAAAACCGAAGAAAATACGCATTTTTGATAATATATTTATTTAGGTATTTGTAAAACTTTTTTGTAATAAAAAATAATTTTTAAGTTATATCTATTTTTTTCTCTTCAACATAAAACATTCGCGTGCCATGCAAAATTATCTTGCGTGCCATAGGTTCGCCATCCCTGATCTATGATTTAAGTGAACGGTAGAATGCAGGGATTGCTGAAGCATCATAACTTAAGAGATTTAAAATTAGTCACGATCGTTAACTCGAGACACGAGACCGAAGCGAATTAATATCATTTCTAATAAATTCAATGCTATTTAAAAAAATATTATTGATCTCAAGTTGTACCTATATCTAATTTATTCTCAGTATTATAATTGCCCACTACACTATATTAAAATAATCTACGGTTCAAATGACTAAATTCGTTAGATATAATAATATAATTATATTGAAAATTTTCAGAGTATTTATTATTTTCAAATATGGAATACATTGATGCGTGACGTCATTGTTTGCAGAGCCATCATGTGGCATAATTACGAATTAACTACTGAGCATTGTGAGATAAAATAATTAATGCGCGTTGTATCATTTCTATGGAAAATAATAATGTGTGTCGAAATTCAGAGCTTTTCTGCCCTTAATCAACTGGCACTTGAGATTGTAATTAGGTAGGCGCAAAATCCAATCTAGCAATTATCTCCTTGTTTATTCGTCGTTGCTTGTAATTAACTAATTAATATAGGGTCTCAATTCGAGTGTGTTTAGTAAATTAAAAGCAATAAACATTGAGATGACACTTTTAACCTACAAGCTAATCGTAAACAGACTTTTACGTGCGGATGAAAAGCACAAACTGTTTCAAAAACATATATTGCATGTGTACCAATAATTTTGTAGTTCGGGGGTGAAAGCTCTTAAGTCAGGCTTGTTGCAGTTGAGATAGTCGTTATGAAATTCATTACTTTTACATTAGTTAATAAGTTGAAACTCTCGACATCATGAACGGCGTTAAACCTTTAAAATATTAGTATGGAGCAGTATAAGTTTAAAATAAATACTAAGGCCTTGTCCAGATGGCGCGATTTGCGGCACGCATGTAAAAACTCGCGCGCATTACAGGTATATGTGACCTCATTGAGCCTTCCATATATACACGAAGCGTGACGTCTATCTCACGACAAGCGCAAGTGATCGCCGGACTCTCGACAACGTGGCGTTTTTATGGCCATTCCAAAATGAATCACGATCGCTTCAAGCTTTTCAAAATAAATTACGTCATCTACGTTCTACAATGGCAAGAATACATGTTGCCAGTTATCGCCACATTTAAGGAACCGTGTGCCATGATTGAATTGTTGGCCTTTCTTCTCCTACTCGCGTTTGTTTTTTATGACGATTCAAAAATGAATAACGTCGCCTAGCTTGTTCACTCCTAAATGAAATGCGCTATATGGGCGCAGTACATTTTTGGTAATCAAGTGTAAAGCGTGGTGGGACACGCCATCTGGAAAAAGTCTTAAATGCCACAGTTACTGATGGTAATCTATCTGACGAGTTTGAAATTTTGATAAAATGACGCTTGTTCAATGAGTGTGTACCAGTGACGTCCCTAGACAAAATGCCGCCCCTAGGCAGCGTCAAAATGCCGCCCCATTTTTTTTTATCATCCTTTCATTACTCCAATATCTAAGAAATGTGTTGTATGAAGCATGGCTCCCGTATCCTGAAGCGGGCCCCCAGGCTAGGATCTTTGGCAGCCCCCCTACCTATCGCTAAGGATAAAGGCAGTGTGACGCTCTACAGTAATGTTTTCCAAATGGTGTACGCGTTAAAATTGATGTGTATATTTAGTGTTTTTTGTATATTTTAATACACCCATTTGAATTATGGAGTTTTTAAGTATCGCTACACAATTTTAAATTGTATCGTACAACCACATAATTATAAATATTAATAACATTGAAGAAAATAGCGCCGCAGGCGAATTTTTTGCTATTAGAGCGAATTTGAGATATGTGTTTATTTCACTTATCGAGCCCGGGACCCAGGCTAGAGCCCTGTCAGCCCCCTCTTGTGGGGGGCATGGTATGGATGGATACATTACTAACAAAATATATACCTACCACTAAGCTGAATCATAAAAAATTAAACTTAGATATCAATAAATAAATTATCAAATAAATATAATATTAGTTAAACACTTACCCAAATCATCAGAGTCTGAGATGCCATTTGGTTGATACCTATGTCTGACACATTTGGTCTGTACCATTTAGTAATACCTACGCAGACGTAATATTTTTACACCATTTTTTCTATGCCATTATTGTACCCTACAATATGTAAACACAATAATTTTCCTCGTTATTTTTTTAATATAAACCTAATTTTAATCATAAATATACTATTAATTAATAGTCTCAACACTCAACCGTTGATGATTGAAATAAAATACCCAAATCCACACTATTATCAACACAAAATATGTTTACAAAAAATGACTTAAAGAAGATATTGTTATTCACAGCACGATAAATACGATATAATCTAGATAGGTACCTACTAGTGTACATTTTTATTACAATTAGCTGGTACTTAATATAGTATGCACGAATACTAATTGATTATGACTTATGACTTGTTATGACAAATGTCAATGGATTAATAATCATTATGAATATCTATTTTGCAATAGACATTCAGCAACTTTTAAATCTCGGGAGTGACTAGCAAAATTATTTGGATAAATTAAAAAATACGGAGGTATGTACCTACCTATAAATCTCTACCATAATGTTCCTTGTTTCGTCACCAACGTTGAAATCTATATAGGTAGTATTATTTTGTTTCAATACCTACCTACGTCGCTTGTTCGGCGCCAGCTATGGCGCGACGGCTTTTGCGCGTATACCTACATAATATCACTGTTATGAAAGGAACTCTTTAATCTGAGCAAATGACATTATATTATTATATTATTTATGAGTATTATGACTGATTTATTATGGTTTTTTGGTGTTTTACATTTATCATTTATAATGTGTCTACGTAGCAAGAGTAGTAAAAATATTTTTTATTGTCATTTGTATACGAAACCGAGCAGTCAAAAATAAAACAAAAATTCCTCGCGAAGCGTGGTGACATCATACTAAAATATAGTAAGTACTGGATAAAAAAAACATCCGGAAAAAAACATCTCCAACGCTCTGGTTATAATATAACTAATATAGGTAGCTATTTCTATATAATACCAAATAATTCTACTCGATTTGCCGCCCTTCGAGTATCTGCCGCCCCCAAGCGACGCTCAATCTGCCTACCCCCACGGGACGTCACTGGTGTGTACTACCTGTGCCATCGTTGAAGTAAAGATTTTGAATATACCGCCACGATTATAGAGATGTACCTAATATTATAAGACCGATAACGTTTTCGATGCCATTTCCCATTACTCGCTTTCACTCGTCATTGTACTGAGTTCTGTAAATCTATAATTTTAATTGGAGGTGAACAGTAATATAATTGTTTAATTATTACCTTCACGCTATCTTAGAAACTATGTATTTTTATATCGTGTAGAGTTAAAAGGTATAGTTATCAGGTCTTTAAAATATGTGGGTATAATTTAATTTCTTATTATATAAATAAAACCTATTTATGTAACAGTAGTAACAAAATGATACTCGTATATAAAGAGCATTCATATTTTTTGTATTTATATAAAAACATTATATTTTCCATATGAAAAAATACGGGATTCGATAAAAAGAAAACTGTGTGGCTATGTAAATCCTTGCCTCGATGAAAATTTAAAAATTGGCATCCCTTCATTCAGTTCAATTTGAAAAAAAAATGTCATAGGAGTACGTTATTTCCCGTACGATCTCAACACTTTCTGTTCAATAAGGATAATAATATTATGTTAAAAGCTTTTAGTAATAACAGTTTGTTTTGTTTATTATTTATAATTTTAGTACATACCAATGAATAAATTATTAATTTAAAAAATTAAATAAAATGTTTTATTAAGTATATATAATGCAAAAAAATACACATGCATATAGGTTATCATGATATGAGGAAAGAGAAACGAGAAAAATATATAAAATGTAGTTACAATTTAAAAAAAAATATTTTTCTTATGTAACAGTAAATAATGTGAAATTTTCATATCGTGAAAAATAGTTGATGCCCGATGTGATTTAGTAATTGAAATTTTAAAGGAGATATAAAAAAACATTCTCTTTAAGCACAGACATGAAAGTAGACTTAATTCTGTGAACAACTTGACTAAATAACACGTAATAAAGGTTAGTCATCACTAAGCATTTGTAAAAGCTTCGATATGATTAGATACGTACTACGTAAGTTGGATGTATTACAGTTTTATTAAAATACAACATGTTAAATCGAGGTTTCAATAATAATTAATTATATCTTAATTGTGTTGTTACATAGATTGAGATAAATGAATTGAAAATAAGAAAAAAAAACATTTTTTAATTGTCAAATTGACGGTCTATGTTATTTAATGGCGGCTCTCGTGGTGCAGTGCGTAACGCGCCCGAGGCGTCCGAGAGTTCTGGGTTCGATTCCCGGTGAGGACACAATATTTATGCGATTTTCTCAAAGCCTGGGTGTTTGTGCTCGTTCTAAATTACTAACAACCACATTGTACGAAAAAGCAAGTACATGGTTATTAATAATTCTAAAGAAAACTCTGTTATATACGTAAATAATATAATTTGTTATTTTAAAAATTTAATACGTATAGTTATTTAGAAATTCAAATTAAAGTTATTATTTTTTAATATGTATGGAAAATATCGCCGAAGTTATTATAATTCAAGATACGAGTTTTCAGTATAAAAAACATTGTTTTTTTCTTTATGTAAAATTTGACAGACATAAATAATATAATGGTACCGACCTGGTAATGTACTACAATGGATTACAGTTAGAAGATTTTCAGTTACTCGTCTTGAATCAAGCATAGTGCCTATGTATTTATTTTCTCCCGATTAAGAAATCAGGATCTTTTACTATAAAACTCATTCCCTATTCAATCATATTTTAAAAATATCTCTAAATAACATGACAAATAATTAATGTTATATACACTTTAAATACGTTCAAACAATGTTTTCGGGATTCTGTTCTTGGATCGTACTAATAACGAATTGGTAATTATTCTGACCAGGATATATAACACTTGTAATTATTAAACGTAAGTGTAAAAAAATATAAACAGCATAAAAAACTAAGTTCAATTAAAATTTATTTCAACTTTTAAATGCTACTAATAAAAAATATAAAATTACCACGTTTTTATCGTGTTAGCGAATCTGAAATATGGCTTTGTCAGTAACATGGCAAACTTTTAATTATTCCATATTCAAACGCAGATTCCAATTTTAAAATTTCTAGAAAAGAAAGGTGTTTGCTTTTTTGATTTCAAACAATGCACAATAATTCTCAACTGGGGTTTTGAAAAAAACGTACGTAGGTCACAGAATAAAAACTCTTACACGAAGTCAAAAGAAGATAGCTGTTCCTACGCAGTGTTGGTTCGCATATTGACATATTTTACCAGTGGCGAAGGGTGGAGGTAGGCTATTAAGATTCGCTATAAATAGTGCACACTAAACTTTGTTAGTCATATGTATTTATTTTTATTGAACTAATGCTACAATTTACAGATGGTGTTAGTTAGTTTTTAAAAATCTATTAAACCCTGCCTATACGAAACCATAAAAGTTTTGGTCTAATTTGGGCGATACGATAAAATTGTACACACTTTTTCATTCGTAGTTATTTGTTTTCGTTGGATTAAAAATACATATTACACATATTGTTGGTTCATTTAAATTTATTAAGCCCTGCCTAAACCACACTATAATGAATAAAAAATATTATTCTATCTATAAAATATTCAAAGTTATTTATAATTTAATTGCATAATATTAGATATTTTATAGATAGACATGTATTTTTGACTATTACCTATTATGGCTTGATTTCTCAGGGTTTAATTGTATTTAAAAAACTAACCAACACTATCTGTAAATTGTAGTCTTATTTCAATGAAAACAAATATGTATGTCTGAAAAAGTTTAATGTGTACTATTTATGGCGGATCTTAACAGCCTACCTCTACCATTCGCCACTGTAATTTTACTAGACTAGTAAAACACTAAGTGTTGAATCAGCGAATGATGTAACAAATAATTAATTAATCAATTTGTATTAGATATATTATAGAAGTTAGCTAAGTTTAGTTAAATCATTGAATCGGATTCCTGTTTTCACACGTGGGTAAGTACTCACACTACTCACATAATATATACCAAAGTATATATTAATATTTCTCTCATTAGTACTGAATTTTATCAGAAAGATTACCTTGTATCTTACACATTAGCGGGATTGCTAACAACGAAATCCAATCGAGATCAAAAGGAATGTAATGAAAGGTTTTAAAACCGCCTCAAACTTGCTTAGAAAGGGAAACATTCATTTAACAAATTTCGGGCCAATTTTCACCTCAAGCCGCTACATACTAACGTTCATAATACAAACATAAAGATGCATCTACGCGTGTATTATATAAATATATTGGCTGGTTAAAATTGGCGTGTATTTATTAGATCTACAAAACTTGAAAAAAAATGACCATTGTAGGTTCGCCCAATATATAAAACGATGTTTTGCAAATATATTGTACGGGATTGTGAACGTTATTTTTAATATTCTAAGCAGAGCGTTGGAGCTGACCCTTTTTTGAGTTGCTCCGGCTCCAGCTCCGTTCCGGGACCTAATAATTGCTCCAGCTCTGCTCCAGGGTCTGCTACGCTCCGGGTTAAAAGTTTAAAGTGTTATATGTATACATATGCTAATTTAAAAAAAATAAGTAGTTGTGAAATAAGGCTTATTATTCGTACTTTTCATTATTCATTCTATCAAACAAAATTTCCGCCAGCAAATCGTCTTTCATTATCTGCATCTTCTGTTAAAAAGTGAGGTTATTTATCACTCGGCAGTGTTGCCATATTTAAAACAATTCCAGTGTTGCAAAGTGTCAAATATAATATTTTCATCGGATTATACTGATTATAGGACGAAAATATATTAAAAAAAAAACATCAGGAGCAGTACAAATTTTCTGTGCTCCGGCTCTGCTCCTGCTTCGGGTAAAACCCATTGCTCCACTGCTCCGTGCTCCTGCTCCGAGCTCCGCTCCAACGCTCTGATTCTAAGTATATCTGATTAGAGCGATACCGTGTATATGAGGCTTTCGCTTTTTGTACTATGCTTCTTGCATGCTTGTAATTATAATGAACAAAAACAAATTACGTTAAATACAAGAAATACGTAAGTCCTTACTATTGTTATGTGTGTGAATTGAGTGGTCAACGCTGAAACATTTTCTTGCATTAAATCAATACTTATGATCGAGGGTACTCGGTGGTTTTATTTGAGGTTTATACTATTCCATTTGAGTCGTTTTTTGCGATCTGGGTTTCGTCTTTCAGCGTCTTCGGGCACTTACTTACATGTACTTACTAATGACTCAAATTGAATAGTACAAACCTCCACCAATTACACATTTCAGCATCAGAACGGGATAGTCCTGACTCCTCTGTAGACTCATCCATTTCAACTCGTGACAATATGCGGATACACATGGCGCTTAACGTCAGCGGACAGCAGAGCCAGTCCAATTTTGCTTTTCTTTCTTAACTTCCTTCTTTAAGCACTACGGTGCATGGTTGCAGCATTAGTCCCGTGCTGCTCTGTCTCGGGACGGAATGAACTCTTAAAATCACTTCATTTAGATACGTTTATAGCGTCATGGAAGGCGGCCGTGCATATCTACGGCTGTACGTACATGACGGATGGTGGTGTGAACCTATGTAGTTGATCACTTTAAATGTGAGATAATTTTATTTATGAGCAATCGTAAATTTCTGTGCTCTTATATTATTTAAAACAACATACAACTATCTTTACTTATTACTAGCTAAATCCTATTTTATTCAATATACGACGATTATTATGAAACCGCAATATTGTGTCCTTGTTAAACCCGTCAGTTTATTTCTAAAGAAATCACAATCAAATACCAGCTGGGGGGGGGGGGGGGGGGGAGGGATATATTTTACCAAACAGATAGATATGTTTATTTCTAATAGTTTGTCTCTAGTAACAATTTACTCCAATTGGTATGCTAAGAGGTTTAGAAAAACTCGTACATCAATGCCAATTTTGTTGACACGTTTTCTTCAATTAATTCATTAAGTTTGAAAAAAAACGACATGTTAAAATTTTTCTTGTGACATATCTATAATACGTCAAAAATGATGTCATCATTGCTAAAGACGTTATAATACTGCACACATTCAGATTAACTCATGTCTGGAATGCAGGAAGAAATTTTTAGTTGAATACCTGCACTAAGGGTTAAAACGTCGCAAGTGTAATCTAAATCTTTGTAAATTTCTGGACGTTTTATTATGAAATTGGATTACATTGATCGCTAACGTAATCGAATACCCATATGTAGATGCGCCATTACTGCCAGTAGCGTAGGTAGATGGTATGCGCGAACAGTTCGCTGTATATTTTTCAATTGAGTTTATGGTTAACGATGTCCAATTCCAAAAGCGGAAACCGCGAATGAGCGAAACCTTTTATTCCTATTGTAAATATAAATACACACCATCCTGTGTTTGCATTGAATTTGTTGACTCACGTCACATGTTAAATTTTCCGTGGGAAAATCATTTCATTTATTTCTATTAACACATTTAAAAAAATATATTTTATTTGCAACATTGTAAGGGTATCTTTTTGAAAGTATAATAATATACCACCAAACTAATTACTACAGTGAAACAAATCACAGAAATACACATAGATATTGCGATCTCATAGAGAATCGAATCCTGAAACCCTGGAAAACTATGTTTGAAACCATTAGGTTACGAGTAACACCTTTTTATTTACGTATGATATGAAATTAAAAAAAAGGATTTCAAAATCCTACTTATAGCAACTAAATTAGGTTTATATGGGAGAAACTGTCCTTAAATAAGTTTAACATTTTGAATGTAAGCTAAAGTAAATAAAAAAATAATTTACAAGCAAAACTTATGGGTCTCCAAAGAGTGGATATCGTATTAACTAGTGACGTCCCGTGGGGGTAGGCAGATTGAGCATCGCTTGGGAGCGGCAGTTACTCGAAGGGCCGCAAGTCGAAAAAAATCATTTGGTATAATATATAGAAATAGCTACCTAAACTTAGTAATAACGAAAATATCTTTCCATTAAAAAAATCAGCTCACTGGTTTTGTCGGGTTCGCGATATCTAGTTTACTTCCGTTGCCCTTCGACATCCTTGGTGACCAGAAACGACACGTGCAGATTCGCGAATAATTAGTCTGATATTTTGTTAGTAATGTATCCATACAACCCATTTATTCGATATTGGACTCATAAAATGATCATAAAAATAATGTATAAAAAAATGAGGCGGCATTTCGGCGCTGCCTAGGGGCGGCATTTTATCTAGGGACGTCACTGGTACCAGTACTACTGACCAGTTAATTACCACAACTCGGTCACTGCTAAAAATACGTCTGGCGTGTAGCAATTACATGATAATTAAATGTGGTAATTAACTGGTCAGCAGTGAAAGTATATGTATATAATGGCCACACGCCAGGCGTGTCTTTAGCAGTGAAAGAGTTTTAACAAATTTTTAAGCGAGGCATGGTTGTTATTCACTGGTCTAACATAGTAAGTCTTTGCTCTGGATTAAGCATGTATTAAAAAATCAATCTTTGCCAGATGCAGCATTTATTCCGAACAGCGCTCTGCCTCAAGTTCATCGCGAGGGAAACCGATACTTCTCCTATACGTAAGTACATAATCGTCGTAGATGAGGGTTGTACTTTTTCTCGTTGCATCTGTGTGATGGAATTCTTGATAGATTTGTAAATAACGTTTTAAAAGCGTAGATATTCGAACATAATCCAATTTTCTTATATGCCTAATTGGCATATTATAATCGAACTAGAAAATGAAAGTATATATGTATCTCACGAAAAAGTGACGAGTTTTGTGTCATAAATTCTTGAGTCAAAAATAATTTCTGCGGTAGGTACTGATAAATTTTATGACCTTTAAATATTTTCACATTCTTGATAAATTTTACGGCGAAAATACTTCAGATAATAAAATGTATGTGGGTATATTATTCAGATAAGCTAATGGATTCTAATAACTCCTCGTTAAATTATTATCGAAAAAGCTTGTATTAAAAAAAACCTGTAGGGAATACTACGTAAATTAATATTAAACAAAATATATATTTTTTTTAGCTAATTTGTAATTGAATTTTATTTAGTTTATTAGGCTTCTAATTTTTTATGACATTTAAGAATCTTAACCCGTCTATAGGAGCATGTTGATACTTGGAGCCTTACAAAAAATAAGAAAAGGCTATCCCTCAATTATAATATCTTAAAGGATTAAAGGAAACCAAGAATCAGGCCTGCGATGAATTTAAGCTCATTGTTTTTAATATTTTGAGGATGTGAAGACCCTGAGGGGCCGGTCTTTGTTGTTAGTTGTTCGATGGATCTAGAGCTCTCCATAAGCGGGTCTATTCTATACACAATGCTGCTTTCGGTCAGCTACGGCAGTTAAATAGGGTAGGAAAGTATCGAATTATTAACACTTATTGTAACAATTACAATAATTTAGTTATAATTGTTACAATAAGTGCTATATTTTAACAGCACCTCTTTTCCTTGTGATAAATTTTAGACCGAGATAGACAGTTTTGACAGTTCCTACCCTATTTAGCTACCGTAGCGGACAGGCAGACTTGTGTATTTAATAGACCTGAAGGTGTATGAAAGAACGTCAATTATTGGTACTCGGCATCTAGACTGGACAGCGTCAGGAATGGAACCGACTAGAGGTAGATTATTCGACATAGTGATACCTGGATTACAGTTGTGCAGTGAGTCATGGATATGAATAGTCTATAACGTCATTTTACGTAAGTAAATTTGTATAAGAATTTTGAAAATCCAAACAAGCATTCTTCTAGTCACCGTAAATAAGAAATACGTACTTCTATGAAAAAAAAAATAGGAAGGCATAGGCTCTTATCACAATAAGTAAAAGTGTGACAGTATTATATCGGTCTAATATGAATAATTATTCGTCATAGAAATTTGCAGTGCTACTTTTTTAAATAACTTTTAAATTCATCATTCATTGGTTACCAAATTGAGTGATTAAAAACCATATGCTAAATGGTAAAACAACCCATTTACTCTTCAATAAATGGAGAGTTAAGCTAGGTACTGAAAATTCTGTTAACCTTGCTGGATTTTTAAGCACATTACGCTCCCTTTAAAAACGATAAAAATCAATATTATCACTTCTCAAAAGGGATAAAAATATAAATTAATATATGCATCAATCATTCTATGTAGTTTGAAGATACACGTCTTTTTGCATGTAAAGTAACAAACATCGCATTCAAATGATTTTTTCTCCAGTATGTGTCATTTTATGTATTTTTAAGAAGTGAGGAATTCCGTTTGCATTGATTGTATTAACGGCATCATAGATTTTCACATTTGCTTGATTTCTATTAGAAATATTAAATTCCAGTGTCTTATTTTTGACGTGGGGCTCTAGAATGAAACAGTAGATAGTCCAAAATAGTTTTGAAAATTTGGTAAACAAAAAAAAATCGGTTCTGTTCGGTTATACGGAATACAGCGGAACACGCATTTTGAAAATAGCCGATAAACTGGATTATTTGTTAGGTTAACCTAACCAAACCTAACCTAACCTAAACTAACAAATAATCCAGTTTATCGGCTATTTTCAAAATGCGTTTTCCGCTGTATTCCGTATAACCGAACAGTACCAAAAAATCCAAACTATTGAATTGGTGAAAAAATACACACAAGTATGATTCGTATACAAGCTTAGGGGTAGGTTTGTTTATTAATAGATTTATGACAGCTGATGATGCGTCGTATTGCATATTAAGTTGTAAGAAGTTTCAAAATGTGCTATTTTTATCTATTTCTTTACACATTTTAAACGTAAACGCTTAGATAAAATACGTTGTTTAGTTTAACGGTGTATTTCAACGTGTAGCACGTAAGACAAAACGCTCCAGTTTTTGTTTGAGCTGAAGCTTAAAGCTCCCACAGTATGTATTACGGTACACGCTGTAGCTGTTTGCTTGACGCTCTTGAACGTAAATTGATTGTAAATGCTGTGACACCTTTATCTTAAAACAGGTCACTGTAAATATTGGCCATACGGTACTGGCCAAGTTCATTATTATACATCAGCTTTATGGGTCACCGAAAGCATAGTACATTATTTATTTAAAACAACATTAATCGCATAGGTAACTTCAAGCAACAGAACAATAAAAATAAACTCGTCATAAATATTTATGATATTATCATAGACAATAACCTTTCATGGCTGATTGTTGCATCCCTATGTGTAATCTGTATAGCTTACACGTGTGACTGAATCTACAAGAGGTCACAAGCTGTTTATTTTTCTCTATGCTCTTGACGTTTTTTGATTCGTCGTTATTTTGTAGTAATAATATATTATCCACAAGTATATACAGAACTTTGAATGAAAGTCTTAAAAGGGAACATGGTCAGCGTACGTCAAATGTGAGCTTTTATGCTATTTTCAAAGCATGATCCTGGACATTACTTAAACGTTGTAGATAATCTATTTACACATACTCTTGCAGCTTTATTATCCTTTATGATTATTTGAAACATTTGACGACTACATAATGTATTTTTATTACATAAAATAGTATTATTTTAAACCTTTCGCTCTAATGTTTTAGAATATAGTCATATTTCAGTACCTACGTCCATGTGAAGTGGTGTTAAGATTTTTTATATTTATTAATTTTTAAAAGCATTTATAAAACTATTAGTAAAATTTATGTCGACATTATTATAGTCAAATATTTACAATAAAAAAATATATTGATAATTTCTGTCATCTCAAATTTGACAAGAATTAGGCATTTTATTATTCAAAAAATGGGCAAAATTTACACATTTTAAAGATACTTTTAAAGATACTGATTATAAGCTATGTCTTTGACCATTCGAATGTGATTATAATAATTATTGACCTAAGAATAAGGTAGTATTTTTTTGAAATTCGCCTTTTCTATTGGCATTTCTCAGTGGCTAAGCTACAACATACGGCCGTAGCCATAAATTGACAAACGATAAATGAAGTAGGGAGTAAGATCTTGGTAACGCGCGTATTTAAACATGTATCGTTTAAAAAAAAATTTGGTTAGGTTCGGAAGCATTAAAATGCATGCAGTTAATGATTGATAATTTATCATCATCAGGTGGTCCGCTAGCTTCCTCTACTCTTATCGATCCCTAGTTCTTCGCTGCCATATTCTATATCCACCAAACTTAGTTATATATTATGTACTTATAGGATTAATATATGTATTACGATATATTTAATTCTAACTGCCGTTTGTCAATAAGTTCATATATTTTTGGATAGAAAAATACTTGGTTATTGTTTTTCGTATATAATCATCAGTTAAAATCTATTGATTGGTCTTCTTAAGAGTAAATTACAAATTGATAAGCAAAGCCTGATGTATCACATATCACAATTTGAATCCCCATTTATTAGATTTCGATTCATGGTATATTTTCTGAAAAAAAAAGCGAAAAAATATACTTAGGTATATAACAATATTATCTGTTTGTTAATGCATGGTGTTTCTATATGAATACAAATGAAAATATTTTTACTATCAAAAATATATTATTATTATACATACAATGTCATTGCTAAAGTATTCCTTTGGACCACTTGGACTTTGGGTTGACTTTTGGAGATTTGGTGGAATTATTCAAAGTATTAAATATTAACAGGTTTAATGAAAATAATTATTATTAATAAACCATTTCTTTTATTCAACGAATAATTCACAAGATTTTGAGAATGTAATATTCCATTTATTAAACTTATAACTGAAAAACACCTCAGATATATACACGCTAGAAAAAAATACGATGCTCGACGGGATTTGAACCCGTATAACCACTGGTAGCACGCCAACTGTGCATTAAACAAAAATTTGTCGTAATTAGATAGGAGGGTCATAGCAAAATTGGTTAATGCACAGTTGGTGCGATACCGGTGTTTATACAGGTTGAAATCTCGTCGAGCATCGTATATTTTTCAAACATGATTTTTTCTATTGTATATATATAAGGTGTTTTCAAGTTATTTATGTTCAATTAATATTAAGGTTTTAGAGGTGTTTTTCTTTCTTAACATACGTGTATGTAATGATAGTATATAGTAGCGAATTTAGTATTTATTTATTTAAGAATACAAAACATTGTGGACATAACAAATCTAAATTCAAGACGTCCACAACATGAGATTTACATTATAACAAATATTACAATATAGAAAATAATAATAATAATGACACAAAAAAACAAATTAAATCAAATCAAAACATACTTAAGTACAATTTAATACAGAAACATAAAATTTTGAAAACAAAAAACATACAATTTAATATATTTATTTAATAAAGTTTCAAAAACAAATTGCAAAGTCCATCACTGAAAATGTCTATATCTTAAGGGAGCGCATTTACTAATCTTGCACCCCTATCTAATGGTGCCTGATAGGCTTGACACGAGGAAACGGTTCCGATCCAGAATAAATCATGGCTGCGACCACGTAGGTAATTGGCAGGCACATGTAAATTTATTGGCGATCTTGCTCGAAAATATAAATCTTACGAGGTGAACATTATAAAAATAGCAAATATGCAAAACATTGAGGTGTTGTTGATAACAGAAGAGGTAGGGAGATAGGTAGTTACTTAAAATGTTAAAGGCAAAAAGGAATAAATGTAATGGCTAGCTCAAAAGACGCGGCGATGCAGAGTTTTCAGGTTTCAGAGTGTTTTAATTATGTTTGAAGTAATAAATTTGAATTTTAAATGGATATGCTGAGAAACAAACAGGTGTACGGTGAAATCTTTCCCATAGACAACTTAAAAAAAGTTTTTTTTGAGATACCATGGATCTGATGCGCTTGTCTTTTGTAAATAGATGAGTTTTTTTGGACATTATATACACGTACGAGTATTACAATTAATTTTGTACAGATTTTTTTTATTTAGGTTAAGGCTAAACTTCAGCTGAGGCATGGTCTAAAAAGATCGTGACTAGGCGATGCGCGGATTGTGCAAATGACGCGAGCCGAACGAAATATAATTTGTCATAAAAATTCAACATGCGTCCTCTTAATGTTATGTTTATTATTATATTCGTAATAATAATAGTATATTCATTGACATGTTTTCTTTTTCAAGTACATGCGGAAAGTGTTTTAGTCATCTTTACACGATTTAAGAATATATTCCTCCGACGCCATCACAAAACAAATTGACGTGCTCACACCTCGACTATCAGACTGCGAAATTTCGTTTCACATACTGTTGAAAATTATTTGCCGTTTCACTTATGTACGCTCTTAAGGAAATCCGCTGACTTCCACATTTACTCCGCTTACTACGTATAGCTTCTCGTTGCTTCAACCGCAGAATACCGCACTCTTGCAGATACATTCCCCATAACCAGACACTCAGTATTTTGAGTATAGCGATAAACACATGGCCTGTATGTATAACTATGGATGTTCACCTACGAGTTATTGCAAGCTGTAACATTCACACGTGGTTATCGAATTATTAGGATTGTTAATGTCCATTTGTGTTGTCTTTTAAACATACCGCATCAGAATATTAAAATAAATTTTGGATAGTTGGAACAATTTATCAGGACCACGAATCTTCCAGTGGTCACAGGTCTTGCATGTCGTAAAATGTCGAGAGGTGTGGTACCAACACGTTTATACGCTGTTCGATCTAACCGGGTCACTTACCCAATTCATTTGTAGTTTTTCTCGGGGGGGGGGGGGGGTACAGACCTGAAATCCCCCACCTCTTAAGTGCACGCCTGTATCCTGTTATTCTCATAATATTGAAACCTTGTTTAGTCTAAGAGCGGAATGCAGAAACATTTGTCATAACTAAAATTTCCTTAGCAGAAAACACTATGCAGAAACATTGTCCTTAGTTAAGATCATTTATATTGAAAATAATACCATATTTAAAAATTCTCTTTCCTATAGTTTAGGTAAATTATTTTATAATTGTTAAATGATGACAAAAATATGACAACTGCATTTTATAAATGCAATAACTATAAATACATATTAATATTTAATTATAATACTCTTATGTTTCCGTTATAAGTCATTATACGTGATTCCACAGGCACCGCAAGATATTTTTTTAACATGGTAACATTAGCGTCAAGTGTCATTCTTCACCTGACATTTTGTATTTCTGCGGGCTGGCGTATAAAAGTAAAATAATATTCTGCAAGTACATGCCAAACGAATTAACACTATCAATATCCATATTGAGATACATTGTTCAATTTATTTCAATTTCAATTTCAATTTATTTATTTTTACATATTGTGGACATTACAAATTATAAGTTTAAGACGTTCACAACATGACATAAAAAAGAGATAGATAATATGTTATTAAACAGTAGAAATATGTACATACAAAAATATTAATTATATAGGTACATGGAAATACACCGGATGAGTTAAGCAGACCCTATATGTTAAATGAATTTGAGTGTATGGACTGTTTTATAGACATGCGAATTTATTTTGACAGCAGCTGTCAGTGGTAAATGGTAATACAGAAGGGGGCGTGTTCATAACAAAAGTAGTCTATGGTTAAGGATTCCTTAACTCTATACTCAGGATTGTCTATAGTCAAGTCATGCTTTTCGGCGACTGATCCTTAGGAAGGAAATCTTAGATTGTGCATGCTGCTCTAAAATCATAGCGCACAATAACAATATAAAATATATTATCTTATTGTGTCAAGAAACACTCATGAATTACAATATACGTAAAAATAACCTACGTAGCCATAGTAAAAAGTATCTGCCTTTGAGGTTGTCGGGCAAAAATCATGTTTTTTTTTTTGGATCTAGAGTAGAAATGCACTGATTGGGGGAACGGCGTACAACCATTGATACTAAAAATCTCTCCGGAAAATCCTATATGTTCTGCTGCGCACACATTTTTTAAAAAACATAAAATATTTTTTTATATAGGTATAATAATTGTGCCTACTGCTTATTCTAATTGCTTTCGTCGTATCAATGGCACGATTGAAAACTTTGATTATGAAAAAACTATAAATAATTAAGATTGTTCATCAGTGCCATAATAAATAGCCCGTGCATAAATTTTCACTCCACATTTCAGTAGTTCATCCGCTGAAAGGCGCCATTAGACCACACTCAGATGCATCCGCGATACTTGCCTGCTCGGATGTGAACTTACTATTCGCAGTGTTGCCAGAAATAGTAATTATTACGAGTTTTCCATATTTATTTTGATATTTTACCGCGTTAGATGGTATTTATTATACACGTATTGTAACAAACACATACTTACTGTCAAAACCAGTGTCATGCCTCATCACGTAACCTGAAGCTTTTCATATAAAACCTAACATACCCTTAGTTTTGTATATGTATATATTCGTTTTGGCGTTCTACATTCGTCTCGTAGTTTCGAGGACCGAGCGTGCGACTCTCGTGATAGCACAATTTTATACCTCGAGTTCGAATTACGGTTAAAACGGTTGGGCATTTTTTTAATGTCCATTTTAGTGCAAAAATGCTAGATCTTGTAAGAAAAACTCAAAGCTGGCAACGCTAATCCGACAACTATAGAAGTAACCATATCATTTTAAATTTTAAAATCATCAAAATAGCTTAAAATAAGGGGACTGGGACAACTGGACGCCAGGAAAATTGGACGCCGCATTGTCGTAGACACGTAAACAGAACGTAGACGATGAGTTTTAATCAGTTTCTATCTACTACTTCGTAGTTTTAATTCAATTTACTATTAACATAATGTTTTTTTTATTGCGGATTGAGAATTACCATGCCTAAGGCTTTATATAAAAATAAAAACTCTTTTTTCGTTGGAACTTAAACATATGGACGATTAAATCATTATTTAAGAGTGCATATTTAAATTCTCACCTACTATTAAATCATAATATAATACTTTATATATACATAATAATATTAAATATATTTTTTAAAGGTACGTATAAGTACCTAACGTCTATTTATTTTCAATTTTCCCGGCGCCAAATCGTCCTAGACCCAAAATACGTTATACCTATTTCTACTAAAACAGTATCATGTAACCTGCTATAACTTGCGGTAATTTATACTAACTATCAATATCCTGAGTGACCCAGGATTTTGTTGTGACTCAAATCTCCAGGACAAAACCATCATATTATGACAAATACACGTGTTCCAAATTAACACCTATTGATATTGAAAAAAAAATCTGGCGGAACCTTAGACTATAGATACATCGCTGGAACGCAACCGCTGGATTGATATAGTGAAAAGGGATACGTTGAGCTCCTTAGCGTTAAGTGCCTATACGTCTAATACTGATGTACACCTATGAGAATATAGGAGGCTTGATTTAGGATGTATCATCATTCGAAGAAGAAGAAATTATTACTAATAATTGAATATAAACTACACTAGAAATATTCATCATTATTATTGTAGGTTTAATATTTTTATTAAAGAGATTTGCAAAAAGAAAATCCACAGTATGGCAATACTGGACGAAGGTCGAGTCATTTTCAAACACACGTTGCAGTTTTTTAAAACAAATTTTATGTTCAACTCGCGAGCTTTTGCCAGCATTGTCTGTCTTCTGAGTCAGTGAATCGCGCATTTTTAAAGATAATGTGGGGCCTCGTAGTATCGATTTCCTTCCGCAAAAATCATGACATGCCAGCACACATTCATATATGTATTGCTTTGTATGTGTATAAAATAAAATTTCATGAGACAATATGACCCAAATGTATTTACCAATACGTATGGCCAGTGTAAAGGTTGCTTGATAGTAAATTACAGATACTATTTTGATAATATAATTAAATACCAAAGTATTTATATTTTTTGATCATTTTGTATTGTAACACGGTGTAAAATATAACAAATAGTTAAGCACAGAAAAAAAATTATAAGCGCTGGCACATAATCACGTTGTAACAATTACTATTATAAGTAGAAAAACATCGGTATAGTCTACATAATATGTATATCGGTGCGTTTTAGTGAGTTTGGTAGATGGCAAAAAGCACCAAAGAGAATGTATACAGGAAATATATATATTTAATATAATTGCGAACAAAAATAGTGGATTTTCCCCATTTGTATGTATTAGAATAATACAGAGTGTGGTATGTTGGTGAAACCACGTATGTCAAAAATCAAAACTTATGAGTTATTGAACATACATAATTTGAAAACACCTCAGGTATACCCACTAGAAAACATCATATTTGAAAGAAATACGATGAGGTGTTTTCAAGTTATGTATGTTCAATATATGGAATGTTACATTCTCAAAATCTTGTGAGTTATTCGTTGAATAAAAGAAATGGCCTATTATGAGTTATTGTTACGTGTAATCGTACACAAATAACACTATTTTAAAACATCCACATCGGTTATTTAAAGGCTATTTTGAACTAGCTATTGTTTAATTTAGTTAATTGAAGAAATGAGTAACAAAATAAATAATGAAGTATTGTTTTTTAACCACTTAAAAATTGGCGATGACTTACGCAGTTTTACCTAAAGACAGATAGTAAAAAAAATCATTGTGAATTCTATAAAAGAATCCGTATTGACAAATTTATGACAGTGAGTAAAACATTTATCGTGATAAAGATAACAGAAAATTGTAATATTTAAAATGAGAAGATGCTAATGATATCAACGCAAAAGTCTACGCTAAAAGCTCGAAAGCTAATATGAGCTTTATCGGGTCAGCGACGAGTTGACGTGAAATGCTCACGGTTTTACGTGATCAAGCACATTTTTAGTTGCGCTAATGGCCGTGCTATCGATGGACTGGGGGAGATTGGTGACAGACGAAGGCGAATTTAACGGGCTATCGAGTTGGCTTATAAGTATGCGTGATAAGCCATTATTAAAGCGTTCATTAAAATAACAGAATATCCATAGTATAATATCAAATAATAAATTTTAGTAATTTATTAGTGGAAATGATTTGTATTAAATTAAACAAAACGCAATATTATATAAATATTAACCATCTAAGCTTTTTAAACAAACACGTTTTTTTAGAAAATTAATACTATCGACTAAGAAATTCGATCAATTATGATTAAAACAATCTAAGTGAATATAATATTCTAAGTTTTTTGTTGTTGCTAAAGAATAATTAAATTTTAAATGAATACTAATGCACAAAGATTCATGTTTTATACAATATATTTTAGCTTTATATTCTTAAAGATTATGAATTATATAATAATTTATCAAATCGTACAAACTTCATAACATTTAATGCATAAGGGAGGTTACACTGACACTTTTCCCTTTTTATACTAAACGTATATTTCGGTAAAGTATAAAATTCACGTGTATATAATGCGAAATAAAAAGTTCATTTACTTTTTAATTTTATATATAGCCTCTAAGCTCTTTCTAAGGCGAAATCACTCACCGAAAGTAAAAAATGTGGTTCGAGTAAAACTAGATCTAACTTATTTTCTAATATGTTCATTTCCGAGGTTTTTCAAGATTGTATCTTTTATATAATAAAGAATATACCATTTTTAAACCTTATGTATATTTAGTATCGATTAAAAAAAAATGTGTATTTATCGTTCAAAGTTTACGAATTATTTGGACGAAAACTTAAATTTAATGTATCGATTATGCATGTAATTCTTTAGCTGCAGTATTTGCAGCTTCTTCTTCTTGTACCGTCCCGTATTGGAGGTTGGCCGTCATCAGAGGAATCTTTGTTTTATCATTCTCTACTTAGAATAGTTTGGTGGAGCTACACTTGGCCCTATTTACGGAGGTCCTTCACAAAATGCGATTTCATTCTCTGCTTCGTTTACCGTTGATATTTATATGGATAATTAATTGGGGAATAGTCACAGCTAGTGAGTAGTTTTAAATAATATATTGATTTTTCTATATTATTTATTCCCAAAGAACCTTACCAATATGTATATTATTAATGGCAAAACATGATTTGCTGGTGAAAATTTGATACGTGAAATTCGATTACAGTCAGCGTGCATTCCTATGATACAATTTCGTATGCAAATCTACGCCGCGTTCATTATCGGTGATCGGAAATTTAATGGCCGCTTTATAATTGCATTGTTATACCAATTTAGATAAATTATAACATCAAAAGAGTAGTGGAATAATTTGTCAAATACAACGAAATAATTATAAAATTGCTGTTAAAATGTAAATGTGAGATTAAATTGTTTAATTCCTATAATATTTAAATTCCAAAAATTATCACATTATTGTTTTATTATAAATTATGATCATCGTAAATTATTGATAATATGTATGAGTTTTGACTATTGAGTATACAAAACACCAACAAGATTTTACTATAACTACATAACATAATATGATTTTTTGTATTACAACAATTGATTCCTAAATGATTATAATATATTTTTTTAATATACTTTATTTATTCATTGAATAACACACAGGATTTAAGAATGTAGCATTATTTATTGAACATATATCGTCATTGGACCTGGCTCTGCCACATGGTACGGAGGCCTGAAGAGAACAACCTGGCTTGCTTGTTCTTTAAGCAAGGGGGGGGGGGGCAGACAGGACTCTAGACTGGGGGGGCCTGGATTAGGCGGGGTCTGGTGTGGTTGGTCGACCAGTTAAGTAAGATAAACACACACTACAAATAATTTGCTCTAATAGTAAAAAAAGTCGTCTGCGGCCCTATTTTATTTCAACATTTTACATTATTTAGCTGTGTGATGGGATTCGATATGATATGTATGATGATTAATATAATTAATTGATAATTCACAATATGTAGAGTTTTATTTTTAATTATTTCAATGTGTTTGCCGACTGCTATTTATCAAATATGGCGTGCCGTGATCAGTGCCGATGACTGAATAAGAATTCGAGTGGATTTATTTTGTAATACAAAAAAAAACTAAGAATACACTGAAAGCCCATTGGGGTTCCGTTTAATACCATTTAGGGAAAACTACTGTACAGCATCACACCGCCCTTAACCTTATCGATAGGTAGGGGAGGCGTCAAGCATCCTGGCCCGGGGGCCCGCTTCAGGATGTGGAGGCCATGGCCGCTATATACTATCTACGATCTACATAATGTATACGGCGTAACTGCGGGATGCTGGTGTGACCTGGAATACACTGATACTAGAACATTGGCGAACGACAAGTATCCTTAGAGGCGCCGTGTGGTGTCCATATGCTTCAGCTAAGGGGCGGACATAGCTGAGTAGTAGATAAATATATAATATTACAATATTTTATAGATATGGGTAGTTTTTTTTATTAAACAGTACAAAAAAAAACGAAGTAACTATTCAGAAAATTATAGACTTCTGGTTTCAAGTTCAACAAAAATATTTTTTATAATAATACTTTATTTCCCTCACTTAACTTTTTCAATTTATTTATTTCACAGCATCTTGAAAACAATCAATAACTTTTAATTTTGTTTCATCAGAGTCTGTCAAAAATAATGATGTCATTACGATTCAGAAATGTATTAAATTTGCTCTTCACTTCGTGAAACGCCCTTAGCGGAACAAAGGTTAGATTGCTCGGATCTTGATCGGTGAGTCGAGTATTCGACACCCTTTTTATTTTTCACTGCCAATATGTATATGATACGGACCCAAGATCGATAGGCTGATCGAAAGTTAAATTTTCATAAAATATCTGAAGAAATTCCTTTATACTAAGGAGGCCTATGCGCTCCGTCTGAGAATGAAACTGGCGAAATGGATACGAGGGTGGGTCAATAAGTCCTTAGAAAAGCCGACAGGTGGCGCGACTAGTACTGTAAGCGGTTTGTTTTCATGCAGCGGCACTACCGATTCAGTATGCTGCGAAGTTTCAATCAGATTGGTCGGGTTGTTGTGTGTTTCTCGTACATTTAAAAAAAA
Source organism: Rhyacophila brunnea (assembly GCF_057557595.1). Taxonomy (NCBI): domain Eukaryota; kingdom Metazoa; phylum Arthropoda; class Insecta; order Trichoptera; family Rhyacophilidae; genus Rhyacophila; species Rhyacophila brunnea. Next base: position 32,232,245 of record NW_028233350.1, read on the forward strand.
ATTTGCTTGTGGAAAATGGAAAAATGGAAAATGGAGAAAATTGAGTTTAGAGCTGTTATTAAACATTTTAATATAAAAGGGTTAACAGCAAAGGAAATAAAAAATGAGTTGGATTTAGTTCACGGCATATCTGCTCCTTCACTTGCAACTATTTATAACTGGTTAAATGAATTTAAACGTGGTCGTACATCAACAAAGGATGAACCACGCTCAGGACGTCCTGTAGAGGTGACTACACCAGAAATGATCAATAAAATCCACGATATGGTGTTAAGTGACCGAAGATTAAAGTTGAGTGAGATAATTGAGGTTACAGGGATCTCAAAAGGTAGCGTCATTTCTATTTTACATGACAAATTGGGCATGAAAAATATTTCTGCAAGATGGGTGCCGCGTTTGCTCACAGTCGACAATAAACGCAATAGGGTGGTGGTCTCTAAAGCCCTGTTGTCGCTCATGCAACGCAATCCGGATGAATTTTTTCATCGCTTTGTGACTGTAGATGAAACATGGATACACCACTATACTCCCGAGACGAAAGAACAGTCAAAGCAGTGGATTGCGAAGGCAAACCATGTCCAAAGAAGGCGAAAACCGTAAAATCAGCTGGTAAGGTTATGGCTACTGTATTTTGGGATGCACGTGAAATTATTTTCGTTGACTATTTGGAAAAAGGAAAAACAATAACAGGGGATTATTATGCATCTTTATTGGACCAGCTAAAAAACAAAATTGAAGAAAAACGGCCTCATTTAAACAGGAAAAAAATCCTCTTTCATCAGGACAATGCCCGTGTTCACACATGTTTACGATCAATGGCTAAAATTGAAGAATTGAAGTTCGAATTGGTCGACCACCCACCGTATTCGCCAGATTTAGCCCCCCCAGTGACTTTTTCCTTTTCCCAAACTTAAAAAAATGGCTAAGTGGACAACGTTTTTTTTCAAATGAAGAAGTCATCGATCGGACAAATGCTTATTTTGAGGACCTTCCGAAAATTTATTTTTCTGACGGTTTAAAAAAAATTGAGAAACGTCTAACCAAGTGTATTGAGCTCCAAGGAGATTATGTTGAGAAATAAAAAAAAAATACAAAAATAAAAACTGTTTTAATGCTTTTTTCTAAGGAATTATTGACCCACCCTCGTAACATCATAGTTTGTTCGGCTAGATCTGACTGTCAAAGTTTAGTGTACACTATTTATGGTGGATCTCCACAGCCTTCCTTCACCATTTGACACTGAGATATACAATTATGATTAAATATACTGATTCAATTTGAATGTAGTTTATCCACACATAAATTATAGAGAACGGTTTGATCCTCTACCTCACCACTCCATCGCTACTATCTGACTACTTTACAGACTCGTGATGAATTGTTACAAGTGCGATATCGATAACTTTTATCTTGTAACCTTTTCAGAAATTGAGATGGATATCTACTAAACTGATTCTATAAGTTGCGCAAAATTCATCAATTGGTCAAGTATTTTTTAGGTTATAAAGTTATAACAGAACAAAAAAATAGACGGCTGGATAAAAAAACTTACTGGGAAATGGTCAAAAGATGTGATGGCTAAATGATGGATGTGAGAGCCACTAAATAATATACACCTACTTAGGTACTGTATATAGCAGGTACCTACTTATAGGATGCTGGCATGATCTGGGAAGACTGACCGACAAGGATTCTTGGAGGCACCGCTTGGTATACATATGCTTCCGATCAAAATCGGAGATGGAAAAAGATTATTTTAATTAATTGAGTTAGCATTTACTTGGTAGAATTCCATTTTAAAATAAATTAAAATATAATTAATATTAAATTCTACAGGTTTTCAAGATTTAATGGTGTTACAACCGAAATAGCTATCGACAAACCTTTTAAAAAAAAACCTGTAGAATTTAATATTAATTATATTTTCATTATTTTAATATTAAAAAAAAATACATCTGACAGTTACGTTGAGAAGACGTAATTCATATTTGAATGTTTCCTAATTGGCAATACAATATTTAAACAGTCGCTTGAAAGATGAGTGATAAATATACAGTTATACTACGTAATGACTATTTTATCAAGTATTAAAAATTCTTTCTTTTGTTTTTTCGTTTGAGCAAAATTCAATTTTCTTTGATCCACGAAAAACTAAGTCAGATAAATGTCATTGAATCTTTAATGACATCATTTCGAAACTAAATGATATAGCAAGCTTTTAGTGACTATAATTTAATAAGACTGATCCCTACAGTTTATTCAGAATCTAAATACGGCAGAAAAGCTTTTAAAATATTTATTTTTTGTTAATATGATACCTAAGATTTCAATGCAAATTAATATCAAAGGAATATTTTGTCAAATAATTTCAGTAACCTAATATAACCTAATACCTAAAGATATCAAGCGTCGCAGATGATTTTTCTAAATATGATATTTTTAAGTGGAGAAGTTAATTTGATAATTTGTTAATTTTACAGAACTAAATCTATAAAAGAGAAAAATCGGTACTGTTCGGTTAAAGCGGATACAGCGGAAAACGCATTTTGAAAATAGCCGATAAACTGGATTATTTGTTAGGTTAACCTAACCAAACCTAACCTAACCTAATCTAACCCAACCTTACCTAACCTAAACTAACCCAAACTAACAAATAATCCAGTTTATCGGCTATTTTCAAAATGCGTTTTCCGCTGTATCCGCTTTAACCGAACAGTACCCAAAAATCTAATAAATAGCGTAAATAGTATAACTAGGGATTGCAATACCGAATGAATGTATCATTACCGGTATTTCTTATTGAATACCGGTATTAATACCGGTATTCGTCAAAACTTATTCTAGAAAAAAAGAAGTAGGTACCTATCAATAAATATAACTATTACAATCTATTTAAAATACTATTTTTTGCAATCTCCCTGCATTTATTATGTTGACCTTTATAAATATGTATAGATGATAATATTTTAGAAATGTTAATTTTTAAAATACTAGTCCGGGTACAGGAAAATCTCTCTGAAATACAACGTTTGTTGGATACACTATCAACGTTGCATCAATAGTTATAGAATAATTGGAGACATTTTTCACGAATATCTACTTTTTCGAAATATGTTAATTCATTGCGACAATTCTATAAGTATATTTGATAGATTTTGTTTTAATATTATGTAACTTTTGGTGGTTTCAGTCAACATATTTGCATTTTACAATATAGTAGTAAATAATGAAAAAATAACATTGATTCATTTTCGAAAACATAAACGTGTATGCTTTCTTAATATCGAAAATACCGGTATTTCGGATTTTTAAAACCGGTATTTCGGTAAGTATCGATAAATAATTGAATACCGGTTTTGAAATATCGATATTGTAATCCCTAAGTATAACTATTGATTATTATTTTTTCTATTCAATTGATTAGGTGACAAGTATTTTGATTCTTGTCGCACGCCCTTGCATGGGGATTTCAATTCGTTCTTATTTATTGTCAAATTGATGAATATTTTGTTCATATTTCATATTATGTATAAAAGCCGTTTTAAACGAAATGATCTACAATTTCCCGCCGCGACGATACAAATCTATGAATCTAAGAACGCAAGCTATTATTATATTGTATTAAATAATATATTTTATCTAATAAATCTAAGCAAATTACTGTTTTCATGCTGTTATATTACAAAATGTTCATTTGAAAGCTTTCTTATTCAGGTTCAAATGTCGCGTTTTTCAATTAACACAGTGTAATATAACTATAATCTTTAAAATCAAACGCCACAAACTTTATGGCCTACTGAAAAGTCGTGTCAGTAAACCTTCTTCTTCTTTCTTTCACCCTGTCACGTCCCAACATTGGGGCATAGGGCAAGCACAAGTTGGCGCCACTTCCCTCGGTCCATCGCCAACTCGGAGTTGGAGTCAGTAAACCATCAGCTGATAAATAATGCTGCATTTTTAATCAAATTATGGTAATTGTTTGGTTACAAACGTTTTAATTAAAGGTTCTGAAGATACCACGCACAACGTTCTGATAAAATGGTGCCAGATCTTTTACCATGTCTTTGGTAATGCACTAGGGCTAGGCCCTTCATATAACGTGGCATAAGTAAGTAGAAAACTATAATTTGCTGTGGATCAAATAATTTAATAGCATATCGAGTATAAACAGCTATTAATTCCACAGTAACAAAATTATTAATTCGAGATGTTCACATATTTTAGAATAATAATAAATAATGAAATAATATAATCCTAGAAAAATATAAACGATAATATGAAATATAAAAGAAAACACACTAAAATGTTTACGACTCAAGAAAGTGCATTCACCAGATCTCGCTATTAGTGCCTGATGAGCCCGACACTAGGTTCGATTCAGACGAAGTCGGTAATTGATGGGTGTGCACATAAATTGAAAAATTTCAAGATTGGGTACCATATTACTCATCAACAACATCTTATTGGCTACGTGTTAAAACTGTGAACTAACATGCTCCGCCTATTTTTAACCGCACTTCCATTATAAACTAACAAGCTCCTCCCATTTAGTAGACAACAGCGCCTAGAAGCGTAGCCAAGAGGATGTTGCAGAAGAGTAAATGAGAGAATGGGTAAATGAAATAGCAGAAGTAACCTACGAACTCCAAGAGAGTGAAAAACGAGCATGCCTTGAAGACAAATAGTCGGAAAATACACATGTGAAAAATTATCGAGAGGAAAATAAATTTGGTAGTTAATGTATTAAATATAAGTACTTATTTTTTAAATTTAATAACAATGCTGGAGGTTATAAAATTTGTAACCGATATGTTCAAATTATAACGTAACGACTTGAGTATTTTGATCCAGCAATTGGATTTTAGCTCTCGGCACGTGGTATAAAAGGTGAGAGTGTCAACTTCTGCGTCACGAACAGTGTTGTAATAATATGGATAAGGATTAAAATTCTGAGTATTACATTTGATTTGGTTTTTCCATCCGCTCGTGTTACCGACGTTTAAATTAAGTTCAAAGGTACAACTTTATTTGATTTTTAATGGAGTTTTAAGAAATGTCGATAAGGCGCATCTCTTACAGATTAAATTTCCACATTGAGTGACATGTTAGGAGGGGGATATTCTCAGGAAAAAACTTTTGCTGATTACACATTTTGCAAACCAACAACGAAGTTAAAAACTCAATAAGATAAATCGTAAAAAAGTTAGAAGGTAAGACTCATAAAACATAAATTTACGTAGAGGGGTTTTGGTACACACTGTTATGTGTAAAACTAAATGAAAAATAAATATTTCTTTCATTCAACGAATAATTCACAATTTAATTCTCAAAGATTTAAGAATGTACCATTCTGATTATTGAACATACATAATTTTGAAAAATACTTTCTGAGAAAATATATTATAACCAAGAGAAAAAATCTTTTTGAAAAAAGTAAGCCACCCCGGCAGGGAATCGAACCCTGCATGGGTGTACGCCCCGTCCGTCGCATTTACCTCTATGCTACAAGGCGACGTACTAATTGCGACACATTTTAACTATTGGCCTTTTTAATACCTAGTCATCAGCGTTCTTCTAAATCAAGCTACATTGGCAATCGGTTTTTGTTTTATTAAATCAAAGTGGATACATTATGTTATATATGTTAAATATTTTTGTGTAGATATAGATTTGCCAAGATTTTAGTTAATCTAAGTATATCATAATTTTTGTATGTATTTATACTGTGATTGTAAAACCAATAGTTATATTTGGATACGAGATACGGAAGCTTACGGAAAAAACAAGTTCATTTAAGTATTTGAAAACAAAGTTCTCCGACAAATATTTTGACCAGTGAAAGAAAACCAAACATGGCTTATCTGTCAGCCTGTAAATGCCATATAATATATATCCACTGCTGATTAAATTGCAATGTTATGTATATCAAAATATGTTTGTTAATGTAAGTAAAGTAATGCATCATACAAAAAACATACTTGAAAAATATCTGAAAATGAAAAGTATCCATCGGAGTTTATCCAATGTGCATTATTCGATAAATCAAACAATCTGTACAATACTAATGACGCCAAAGTTTACTAACAACTATGCGTACAAAGTATTATCGCAAATTCTTTAATATTGACAGCCTTCTTTTAATTTTGAATCCAAGTATAAACAATGCTAATGTAATGCTAGCCAAAAAGTCCTGGAGCGTTGATTAATTATAATATGTTATGTAAAAAATGTTCTTAAAATGTTGTGTTTAAGAATGATTTTAGAACGAAGTTAGTCAGATGTTAGCCATATGGTCAGTGCATCAATGTAATATTGGTGTGAATTATCAAATTGAGTAGCAAGAGTTCAAAGAGCTTGAAGGATTAGAAACTATATAATAATATTTCCCATAATCACTAAAAAAATGGATTACGTATTTATTTTATCGATTTGTTTCTGAAGTTAAAAATAACGAAGAACCATTTAAAGACTGACCATCAGTCCTTCTTCTAAAAGCTTCTGAATTTTCATGCGACAGTAGGAATTTTCGGGTCTGCGCCTGCGCAGTAGAATGATAGTGGCGAACCTGCCGGCAAAAAAACAAACTACAAACGAATTTTCAGGTTGACCGATTTTCACTATCTGTCACATAGTACGAAATAGTACCATAAAATGACAACATCGCGTCTCGCTCACTCTTAAAGAATGAATTTTAGAGACAGTCATCACTTTTACGTGTAAACAGTTATTGTTACGATAGTTTAAAATACTCACTATTGCTGCCAGTAAATCCATGCATATGTACTTGCGCTATAAGTGAGACGCGATGTTGTCATAGTATTGGTGCTATTTGACTTCGATAATCGGTTGACGCGTGTGGTGTATTTCGTATTTCTTCCGCCAAGTTCACCACTATCATTCTACTGGGCATACGCACCGTCATGCAAGTACCAATTATTGCGTGAAAATTCAGAAGCTTCTGAACTTTTTTGATATATGCATGCAATCTTGCAACTTGCACGATAACACGTGCATTTTCTTGTTATAGCCGCGATAGTACGTTACCAGTAGATCCATACACGTGTTAACGGGGTATGAATATACGAGTAATACGACTTTTCAGAATAGTCAAAATTTTAAGAACGTTTACATAAATTTATCAATTTTGAATATGATATCTCTTTTCACTTGTTCTTATTTATAATTCTAAAATTTTCTGTAATTTCAAACACGGAGTCTAACTGTATGGCATCGAGTATAAGACTTTAATAGGTGCCTACGCGTTAGAATAAAATTTTATTCGTACGCCAATGGTGCTGTGATGAAGCGTGGGTAGAAGGGTGGAATTATAATGGCGGATATTGGAAGTCAGACGTCGGCCAGGTAGGATCAAAAATGACGTCGGATCACATGCTTACGTGACTGGTATTGACATTCTAGTATATTTAAATTTATTTTGATTTTATAGATTACATTTGAGAATTATGATGTTTGGAATTAATAGTACGATATTCAGTATTTTACAACGTTTTTCTTAGCTCGTATTCTTATTTGTCCGGTGGTTATTCGTCTGGTACAAATCTTGCAATTCATTTTTAACTAACTTTCCGACTAGCTAGACATTTGAAACATTTAAAATATATTAGAAAACGATAACAAGGCATTTTTTAATATTTTTAGCCATCTTTAAGTAGAATTGAATTCATTTTCAGTTAATTCTGTTTTGTATGAAAAGTTATTTCGACACCATTATTGGTCGCTAGGGGTCTTGGGTAATAGCAACTAAATTATTAATATATACGTGCGTTACTATGGAAATCAATATGACATGTCAAAATGTCATTTCAGTATTATTTCTATCAAGTACAAATTTTTTTGATCGTTTAAGCTAGTCAAGTCAAGTTTATATGATTCAACACAGAAAATTTAAAAACGTTGTATATAAAAAGTTCTTTTTATCTTGTAATTATTTAAGGTTAGTCGCATTGGACTGCGTTATGCACCGAACAAAATGGGGATGTAAAAAACAAATTTGTGTGCCAAACAAAATAAAAACATTACCTACTCAAAAAAAATCAAAAATGAGATAAATATGCTAAATTGTTGATATGCGTCTATAACAAATGGGTGACTCGAATTAATGTCACTAAATTACTAAATTCCATGTCGCGATATAAAATTCTATGTTTTTTGTTTTAAAATTTTTATTTTTCTCTATAAAAATGTACCTATGTTTTTTTTGTATATATTTTCTTCTCTCTTGTGAGGGTCATCTTTTTATAAAGTAAATCTCATGTTGTGAACGTCTTGAATTTAGATTTGCTATGTTTACAATGTTTTGTTTTCTTAAATAAATAAATAAAAACTTGTACAATTTTTTTTGGGTCGCAAGAAAAGTGGTAATTTTCTTTCTTTATCTTCTCCACATAAATATTATATTAATATAGTATACAGAGATAGTTTTAGCATTATAGTATCATATAATTAAATTTTAAAGTTTAGGAAAGTGGCCGTTATATATTTTGCAATATGCTTTTGAATATATTATAAACCTATAAATAAATCGAGTAAGAATGTAGACCCATGACGCTGTTTAGGTACGAACTGTTACCGACATAATAGTGTATCGTCAAGGCGTGTAAGGCAATGTATTGTTTTCAGGAGTCATTTGACTTTAAACATGTCCGGTTTTTTGTGGGCTAGGAGAACAGCTATATAACCATTTGCTCAATCCCAGTATATAATTATGTATGGTGTAAATGTAAATCTTGATTAAATACATGCGATCGGCGGAATCTCGACTGAGTATGAATAAATTACATCTTATCATTTCTTCATTACTGCATCATTCCTCGAAATGAAATCAAGACGTGTCTTTCTGGCGTCCATTGGAAAGTAACCGGTACTCGAAAGGTTACAGTACATTTATAATATACCTACCTATAGATTAAGAAAATATAAACTTTAATAAGTATTTTTTATTAATAACAAGCTGAAGTACCCGGCTTCGCACAGGGTCACTTCGTGGATACATTTATCTTAGATATTTAAAAAAATAATAATAAGTAATTATCTTTTTAATATTAAAATATCTGTGTTATACAATATGGCAATATAAAAGTATTTCCAATAGGAGTAAAGGTCAAACAAAAGAACACTAAATTAAAATCAAATCCAAAATACGCAAACGTTATTAATAGTATTAATATGTAGTAAAAAAAATCATAATTGGATGAAACAAACAAACAACAAACTTTGTATTTTATATAATACTAATTTAAAAACCTTCGCAGGCGTGCGCACAATAACTGACAAAAGTTTCATCGCAATCGGATGAATGGTATAAGAATGCATTCCAATAGAAGAATATAAAATAGAAGAAGAAGAAGAAGGTGGTTATACTAATTCAGAAACCTTCGTGGCAGTTGGCACAATTACTGACGAAAGTTTTATTGCAATCGGATGAATGGTATAGGAACCATACGAATAAAATAATATACATTGAAGAAGAAGAAGAAGATGGTTTTTCTAATTCAGAAACCTTCGCGGGTGTGCACACAACAACAACTCACCAAATTTTCATCGCAATCGGATGAATGGTATGGGAACGCATCCGGGACAGACAGACAGACATTCATTTTTATATATAAGATAATATTATAGCCTATAACCTTCGCGCAAGTGCAAGCAATAAGTTGACAAAGTTTTATCGCAATCGGATGAACGGTATGGCAGTGCATAAAATACGAACAAACAAACAAACAAATATTGATTTTTATATATTAGAAGATAAATATCGTTTAAACGTAATTAATTTAATTAGTATCGCGAAGACTTCGATTGGCCTATAAATAATGAAGTTTGGTAGTCCGTGTAAGAATCATAATATGGAAAGCATTCTAATATTATATTTTATGTACATACTGTAAGATTTTGTTACCTAAACGTTTCGTATCGATGGATTACCATCATGCTTGGCATACATATTTATGTCAGTATTCATTTAATAAAATAAATAAAAAACCTTGGTATTTCACGTAGGTAAATAAAATAAATGTGTACATTTTATTTAATATAAATATCACTTATGTATCTATTTATTGGTTAATAAAAAAATTAATTGGCATGGCGGGTTTATATTTAACAACGTTTTTCTTAGGTCGTATTCTTATTTGTCCGGTGGTTGTTTGTCCGGTGCAAATCTTGCAATCGATTTTTAACTGATTTCCCGACTAGCTAGACATTTTAAACTTTTAGAATATATCAGAACACGATACCAATGCATTATTTTAATACTTTTTGCCATCTTTAAGTAAAATTGAATTCATTTTCAGTTAATTCTGTTTTGTATGAAAAGTTATTTCGATACCATTATTGGTTGTTAGGGGGTCCCAGCAACTAAATTATTAAATAATATAATATATGTGCGTTTCTATGGAAATCAATATGACATTTCATTATTCAGAATTTATGTCAAGTACAAATTTTTTTGATCGTTTAAACTAGTCAGTTTTAGTCAGTTTATATGATTCAACAGAAAATTTAAAAACGTTGTATATAAAAAAATCTTTTTATCTTGTAATTATTATTATTTCTTTTTATTTTACGTGATACTCGTTGGATTTTCCCCATGTTAGAACAGTATATTGGTGAGAATTTGACTTGTTTATAGAGAATGCTATCGGCGGAAGGTAAAAATATGCATTTTTAAAAGCATTATTGAAGCAAACTGATACCTATTAGCTATTTTATTTTTTCAAAGCTTTATAAATGAATAGTATTATAGTACGATTTTAACTACTTATAGTAAGTAATGTAACTTTTTCCGATATATGGCAATTGACTAAAAATTTTCTTATGCGCTAGAGACGTGTTATCCAATTATTCTGTCACATAGTTAGAAAAAATTCGAGCTGGATGTAGAGTATGATTAATGGTAGCGTTGAAGGGAGGAGACAATGATATGGAGCGACACCAACGACGGCATTAATAATGACTGAAGCAGCCGTAAAAATGAAGGAAATCACAGGAGATTTCAAGAAAATCAACTGGGTGTCGAGGATAAGGACGGCACACTTCTTATGGAGTTGAATAGGGTTACGGGAATATGGAAAGTATATTGTAAAGCCCTATACAAGGATACAGAAGAGGACGATGATGTGGTTGACATACGTAGCAATGAGCAAGAACCTGACATATATTTTAGAAGCCTTAAAAATCGTGTTGATGACGTAACAAAAAACCATACATCATTTATGCAACATGATCTGGAAAAGCGGTGTATAGCCAAAGGACTAGAAAAAGTCAATTTTGATCCCCCTGCACAAAAAAGGTTCCTCACGTCAAAATTCAAAGATGGTCACAATTCTCAGCTGTGAGAGAATAAACAAGAAGAGAAGAAGAGAGAAGTAACCGTATAAGAGCAGGATCGCTTCGGATGGAAGAAGATTGTTGGCATCGCCTGTGATTTCAGTCGTCACCATCCTTAGTAATGTGGTAAAAAATATCAAGAGTTCTTATACAGATAGTATTTTATCGGAATGTATAAGGATACTTTGAATGAGGGATCTTTATTTAGCTACATATTTTTTCAGACTTATACGCGGCGTAAATGTGAACTCTGCCATTCTTGGTGGTGTTGGCTTGTGTGTCTCTGATAATTACCTTTGGAATTGAGGGCATCCGTTATTTGTTCTCCCAAGGTGCAGAACTAACCTGCCATTAGTAATGCCAATTGGGAGGGCAATAATCATGTTTAATGAAATCACTTCGGATATTGATATACCTATTTCACTTACGTGAGGGTAAATTTAGGTGGACGTTGTTTTATAAGTTTTTAAGATAGGGTATATCAAAGATCACTCTGTGTGCTTCCATCTCCTTTTATTTTTGTTAGTTTATTTTATTTCTTATTTTATTACTTATTGTATTATTAACTCACATTTCTCTGTATTTTTATTTAAAAAAAATATCAACACTTATTTTATGTCATGTCGTGAACGCTTTGAATTTATAATTTGTTATGTTCATTATAAATAAATTTGATTTGATTTGTATAAAGAATAAAACACCTTAGGAGTTAAAAATTATAAAACTGTTCATGTTTGCATCATAACAACTTCGCAGACTTCTATGGTGCGCAGTCTTTTTTTATAAACCATTCTTGATTTATTGTTTTTTAGTAAGTTATATACATTTAGCAACGATAAAAATGTTCTGAAAACTAGAAAATTGTAAAAAAAAAGATAAATAATTTTGATAAATGCCACGACAATGTTTTGAATACAATGCATCAATCTTGCTCTTTCTCCAGAAGGAGAGTAAACGGATGGATGAGTTGTTAATAAAATGATAAAGCCGTCATGCACCATATTATATTCATACAAGATGTAGCTGGGTCATCATCGTTTGCCGGGTATTGGTGCGATAAGACCGCATGCAAAAGAATGTCACGTAAAAGGATCGTAAAGGTTAGTCTATACAGGCACTACAGTGGTTTCGTTCAATATCGCGCATTATGCACTGAATTATGGTGTAAACTTACTCTAATCTGACAGAATGTATCTACTATAGTGAGCGTGAATGACATACTTAGATAACAGTCATAATCCGATATCTACATTCACTTTGTCATCTAGGTAGACATTATTTTCTAAATCAGAATAATTAAAGTTCTTACATATTATTACATATAAAGATTTAGCATACAATAAGACTAAATTAATAAAATTACCAAAATAATCACTAAAATCAAAAATATGTAAAGCAGCACTCGAAATGAACAATTTTATCAACCGGAGCGCTCGAAAATTTTACGAAAATATCAATATATTTATATAATTTTATGTAATTATTTTAATTATTATTTTAGTAAGCACCTACTTATTCCACTTTTATTATTTAATACATCTGGACCGGTTTCGTCCGTCTCGTTGAAAATGTCCCTCTGAAGTGGGCGAAACCTGTCCGGATTCATTAAATAATAAAATTGGAATAAGTACAAAAAAATTGCGTTTTATTAAATTAATGAATAATACATAAAGTAAATGAATTTTATTACTTTTTAATTTTATCAAATCGAAACGCAGTATTTAATTTTTTCACGAGACGGAAATAATTTCGGAGATTTCTCGAACTGGAGCTAGGCTCCGGAGCGGTCTGGTCCATTTCAAGCCCTGAAATAGTTAGCTGATAAAATGAAATTTAATAAAATTGAATGAAAATCATAGCCAATTATACAAATTAATTGTTATCATGGTATCTAGTTATAATGTATAATTTACGGTGTTTTTTTTATTTAGTAGTAACAATTATTCTGAATAAATTGATTAATTTAGCTTATATTGAAAATAGAAATGGCTTATTTTGTAAATAGGCACCCATCTATAATATGTCGTTTATTTTTATCTGGGACGGGATAAAAATAGTAAATCCACTATATTATAATTCTATATTATAATATAAAGTATATACTTAGCATGATTTTATACCGCCTAGAACTGCGTTGTATTGTAACATTTCACTTATGTAGCGTAGTCTTATTAAATACTTTATACTTACTCTCTATAAATCTCTGTTTATATTTTTACATCGACAATTTTATCAATGATGTCTTGCAAAATTTCCATACATATCTCTGACATGAAATTCCGAGAAGTCTTCCACGATGTTCACTATCTCCTCTCAAGTCCGACATTTTCCCCGAGCTTCACTTGCCTGCTTATAGATTTTATTTTCGAAAAAAGTTTCTATTTAACCGTTAATAATGCGGGCTTAAGTAGATTTATTTTTTATTTTTATTACCACGTTTTTCTTAGCTCTTATTCTTGTTTTTCCGGTGGTTGTTTATCCAGTACAAATCTTGCAATCGATTTTTATCTAACTTCCCAACTAGCTAGACATTTAAAACTTTTAGAATATATCAGAACACGATGCCAATGCATTCTTTTAATACTTTTAGCCATCTTTAAGTAGAATTGAATTCATTTTCAGTTAATTCTGTTTTGTATGAAAAGTTATTTCGACACCATTATTGGTTGCTAAGCGGATGGTCCTAGCAACTAAATTATTAATATATACGTGCGTTACTATGGAAATCAAAATGACATTTCTCTATTCTATATTTGTTTGTTTGTTTGTTTGTTTGTTTGTTTGTTTGTTTGTTTGTTTGTTTGTTTATTTGTTTGTTGCAAAATAGCAAAAAATGATTTGTTGACAATTGCCTTATTTGTCCTAAATTATTAATACACAGAATTGTCAAGGTTATATGATTCAACAGAAAATTTAAAAACGTGGTATATAAAAAGTTCTTTTTATCTTGTAATTTTATATAATATACACGATCATAATATAATATTTATTACATTTCACTTCACCATATGATATATAAAAAAAACGGAATAAAATACGTCAGTGGCTTACAAACATTAACATGCCATATAAATTATATCATCTTCTTTACTATAATATAGTCTCACAAATATTGAAATAAAACAACATTATATGTAAATGAAAAACTAAATCATCACAGAGGTAGATCGTGCCTTTAGCAAGATAGCTCAATCAGGCTGTCTTCCTTCGCCGTCGTAGTATTATATGGATATTGAGCCCTGAATATATCTTGAATCCATTTCTAAATTATATTTTATGAAGTATTTTTGAAACTAGTTACAAAACTGAGACAGACGCATTTTAAAAACAATTTTTATATAAATACATGTATACCATTTTTACCGAGTGCTCGAAACTATTTTTACTTTCAGATATCTTGCGGATCCCAGGGTGTCAATAGTTGAAAACTTCTGAATACGCCAGTGGGTGGAAACTGGACATTTTTTATGTTATTGCTGTCAGTGTATAACTTTGATTAAAAAAAAAGAATTCAGTATTATATAATATTGTGTAGAATTCTTATGTGGGTATATTTGTATGCTAATTTAATATTTTTTGTGGTAATGTAATAATATTAAATCAAATAAAAACTCCGAGTAAAAAAAGACACAATAGAATAGCGTAATGCTCTTAGAGATGTGTATTAACTGAGTGGTGAGATATTGTGCAATTATTTATGTACACTTAACTTAGTAAATATTTACCTTAACAAGTGCTTTCATTGCGTAAGTACTTAATTATTTAAAAACACAAAAGAAGTTGTGGGAGGATTTTAAAATTAATCATTACTCGAATTAGATATACCAATATATTGAAAAATAAATACAATAATATATTATTTAGACACCGCAATGATTAATTGAAATAGTTTTAATGATATATATTATTCATTTATTTTTCAATTATGTTGAATTGAATGTGACTCGTACTACGTTTGGTACTCGACGTCTTTAGTAGCACTTCATACTTCCGTAAGTACTTACTAAATTCAATTAATTTAAAAAACGTAAAACAAAACCAATATAGCACTGTGTTGGCAATTTTAAATTTATTATCTGTAATTTAGCAGTAAATCTTAGTTATTAGTTTCAATATAAATAATAATATTATATAATATGTAGACAAATGACTTTCAGTATGTAACGCATTGTATTTATATCACACAGGTTAATACAAAATTTAGCAAGATTGTGGAAGCTATAGAGCCGAGCCACACCGGGCGACTCTGGTCTCGAGACCAGTCGCCGAGACCAGACCGATGTATGCATTTATAAGTCATCTTCATTATGTCACGCTAGTTTTCATTCACTGCAAAACAGTATATGCTTCCCCTTGTCTCATCCACTCTTACCGGTCAAGTGACGCTATCATCCATATGCAATATATTCTTGAAAATAAGCCATTCCGTAGGTAGACGATTTCGGGGTTTTAAGTTTCTTCCATTCCACTAAATTATTACTACATTTTATCGCCTGACATTCCTATAATATGTCAATAATATTAATTTTCAATTCAGTAATCATATTATGTTGGCAATGTTTGTTTGATTGCAAATTATTCCTCTCAAAAGTTATGTAAATTTTTTAATATTAGGAATAGGTATCATTTTTGTGCAGTACCGCCATTTTTTCTATGCAGTGCAAAGGTGTAAAACTATATTATTTCTGAAAAAGATATATATTATATACATGCATTAGGCATATTATTTAGTGTAAAAATGTAATACTTTAGATTTTTCGTGGTATCACAATTATAATTTTATTATACTACTGTTGGCAGCACGGTTTTAGTGTAACCTCACAGCCATGATGTCAATGGAGAAGAATTTGCAATGTTTCAATTAACCATTGTTACCATGCATTCCATATAATAAATATTTTAATTACAGGAATATTATGAATATTAAAAACCTAATGTAATTTCCACAAATTTATGCCATTGCTAAGTAATGAAATTCCAACGTAAGCAACTAGCAATATACACATAGTATGAAATTATGTAGGTACTAATTAGCCTGCAGTCGTAAGTAAAATTTCCATAAAAATAACTAGATCCGGACTGTCGAGAAATAAGATTAATTCAAAAGTGTCTATACTTACTACAACATTACCAAAGATAATTAATATATTCCACTTATTCAAATTTTTTGGGTTAAACCGAACATTGCGTGGCTTTATCTGTTAAAAACTGTCGGTATATTAAAAAATATTGCTCACTGTGTGTATTGTTATAGTCTTTGCATATTTTGTTATAATTGTTTACTTTTTTCTAACAGACACTTTTTACTACTGACTAAAGTATTGGGTAGGAACTATTTATAGCCCTCACTCAATAATCACCCGACAAACTACACGGAGTGATAAATAAATAGATATATTAAACTGGTTTGAATAGAAATTATCGACTTGATTACGAATTGTAGGTTTTAATTTAAATTTTGTGACATCTTTACACAACTTTAGAAATAGATTTCAATGTAAAGGAAATAGCCTATCAACACAAAAAATTCAAAGAGATTTGAAATAAGCGACATAACAATAATTAATTTTCTTGAAAAACAAAATTACGTGGCGTTTTAAGAAATATGACGTAACTGACCCTAGCTGAGATTTGAGACAACGTTTCAAAAAGAGCTTGTTATAACGAAGATCAGAAGGGAAGTGTCCGTTGACAATCAAGTGTCAAGGAGAAAAAACTGCCTTTGTTAGCAAAAATAAAAAAAATATTCCTCGCTGATCACGTTGCATGGATATTGTAATAAAACATAGAACTAAAGATTTTTTTGTTAATCGCATTATAAAATTTATGGCAATTATTTTGTATTCTATCAAAGTCTTTTTCTATAATGATTCAGAGACCCGAATTTCGTTTTTCACATGACGAATTTGTGGTCAAACTTTTAAAGATTATTGGAGAATTAGAAAGGAAGAATTGATGAAGCACCCATGTTGCAGTGAGTGGGTGGATATGGTGTGGTAGTATCTCAAATTAGAGAAGTATAATAACGGATAATTGACAGAAGTCTTGTGGAGAAAATTAAAAAAAAAGACTCGGAAGACTTCCTAGTAGAATGCAGGAACCCACTGAAGTAAGAAACAAAGTAGGATCGAAAATAAATATAACTGTTCAACGTGTCAAAACGTGTCTGTTGCGGGTCAAAAAAGATCCTCATCAATTGCACTCACCTCGAACAAGTGAATACTACATCTATCTGGGACAAAAAGTGTCTATAGATGGATATATATTTAATGATATAGTTCGCAGAGTAAAGCTGGACGGGAGTGCTTTTGGCCGCCTGAATAATGTCTTCAAAAATGACCTCCCACTGTGCCCAAAGCGAAAACTTTTCAAACAGTGTGTGATTCCCGTAATCACATATGCATGTGAAACATGGACGCTAAGTTAAAGAGAGATCCAGAAACTTAGAGTAGCACAGCGTGGTATGGAGATGTGCATGTTGGGCATAACTCGAAAGGAAAAAAGCGGAATGATTGGATAAAGAAACAGACGAGAGTTTGCGATGTAATAGAGTTCGCTAAAAACCTCAAATGGAAATGGGCTGGACACATAGCTCGAAGAACGGACAAACGCTGGACAAATCTAGTCATCCAGTGGTACCAACGAGGTAAAAAACGTCCGCAGAGTAAACCCAGAGGCCGCTGGATCGATGCAATGGTTAAGTTCTGCATAAGTACGTGGCAACGTAACACATAGAACTGAAGTGGAATCATCTTGGAGAGGCCTTTATTCTGCAGTGCATAGATTCAATCTGATGGCGATGAATTGACAGGAATGGAGACCAGTTGAGTGACAACCTCTGGCTGTTGCGTTACGAATGATGATATTGCATTTTAACGGCCCACATGCCCAGCGTTGGTCAACATGGAGTTTTTGTGGTATTTTAAAAGCATTCACCTGAACATTCCTTAAACGTTGTAGATAATCTATTTATATGATTTTATAGCCTTATTATGCTTTATATTTATTTCAAACATTTGATGATTGCAAAGTATTTTTATTACATAAATAGTATTTTTGTAAACCTCTCGATCTAATGTTTTAGAATATAGTCATATTTCAGTACATCCATGTGCAGTGGTGTTAAGATTTTTTAGATTTATTAATTTTTAAACGCATTTATAAAACCATTAGTAAAATCAATGTTAACATTATAATATACTTAAATATTTACAATAAAAAAATATATTTATAATCTCTGTGATCCTAAATTTGACAAGGCATCTTATTATTCAAAAAATGGGCACGATTAACACATTCGAAGATAATTCTAAAGCTACTGATTATAAGCTATGTCTTTGACGAAGTCGATGTAATTAACTATGCACTTGGATAATTTTCTCTTCACCGCTTAAATTAGGTATATTGTGTCATTCTACAATTATTATATTATTTTATTATAAAACACTCTGAAATCTATAAATGATATTGTTTAATATGTGCATGTGTATGGATTGTATCCGATAGGTTTTGTTAGATGTGCATGCGAATATGATACCAAGTCGTGATGTCGATGTATGTACGATGTTGGGGTCGGCTTTGATAAACCGACCAAACCATAGAGAAGCCAAACATTGTCAGGCACGACCACAATCCACAATAGATTCACTGACTCGGTAATCTGTCCACAAATCAAGGAATATTTCGGACATTCAATGCATACGCCATACTAGAGAGGTACGGAGTATTAGCTAATGGTTGACTAATTAATTAGTTATCACTAGGCTTAAGATTTTTAGGTGCTAAAAATGAATAATAGGTACCTAAGATATGTAGATATAAGTGGAAAATATCTTATTAAAATGTCATAAATATGTGCTAAAAAACAAAAATAGGTGCTAAAAATTTTAATAAGTACCTATTACAATAAATCATAATATATAATTCAACAGTTTAATTTATTATTTATTCACAAACAGAAAACGCTTTATTACAATAAATAATAAAATAATGCTTCAAATTTTCGAAAGTGAATCTTTGAGGATTTGATCTTAGCAAATTTTTATACACAGAAAAACTTCTTTCTACTTCTACAAATGTTATTATTGCGTATGTAAATGAAACTTTTTCTGAAGTAGAAAAAATTTAAACATCTGAGGAATCTCCAAAACAGCTTTAATATTCTGCAGCGTTTGAAGTCCAGTATTTTTCATTTTATTTAAAACACTATTTAATTGGTCCAGGAATGTGTTTATTTGAAAATATGTGCTTAAACTTAGAATATGTAAAAATATGTAATTATCCAAAAATATTTAAAAATAGGTGCTAACAAATAAGGCTGAAATGTTTCAAAATTGTCTGAAACAGATAGATATTTTTGATATTTGGTTGTGGGGCCGCTCAAAAAAAATGTTTAAATACCTAAGAATCCTAAGCCTAGTTATCATTATACAATTTTTAAATCTGTTTTCAATGGATTTTACTGTCTAATATTGTTTTGTGGTGAACATGTAAAACCACTTCAAACTTATGACAACATAACAACATTTTAAAACTTATGAGATGTAAAAAACGAAATTTTGTTATTTAAATCTAAAAAATAACGGAAATATTTTATGTACGACATTATAAATACCAAACATAACGATAAAATATTAGATTAAAAATTTACTTAATACAGTTTATGCGTCACTGCCAGTCTTCCTGTTAAATGTGACTATTTTGGATGTTTTTCTTGAGTTTTCCCATAAAACCTGAGGTATAAATTCGAATTGAAATATGCAGATTATTATCGGATGAAATTTGTACTTTCAAAAACTCGTGACCGAAAATCATTGACATATATGCACGATGTGTGTACAAAATTAAATGACTACAATTTTCTAGTCTGCCATATAAGAGTTGTTCCATATATTTTTCTATTTATTATTGAATCGATAAATACAGATGAATTCTACCTGCATTGTAGTATGTGTCAGTTTCTATTTGTATACCTACGTATATTTTATTGTTATTACAATTTAAAATAAAATAAAATAATTATATTTTATGGAATATTTTTAAGAGAATTTTTATAAATGTAATAAATCGAAATGATTCAACGCATGGGTTGCACGTTGTTAGTAAGGTCAACCGCATGTCACCCGTGGGTCGCCGGTTTCTGACTACATACTGGTCTATATTATGATGTTATACAATATTATTATTATTAATACTTGTTTATGGCATAATATATCAACGTTTAATAATTAATGTTTTGCAGAACCC
Organism: Rhyacophila brunnea; assembly: GCF_057557595.1. NCBI lineage: Eukaryota > Metazoa > Arthropoda > Insecta > Trichoptera > Rhyacophilidae > Rhyacophila > Rhyacophila brunnea. The sequence goes on from NW_028233350.1 coordinate 32,252,840, forward strand.
TGAGGTTATATGAAAAAATAAAAATAAACAAAGAAGTACGTCTATAACTTCAAGGAAAAATTTAAACATTTTTAACGCAATATTATTTTCACTGTCTTGTAATTTTCAATCTCGGTTCTTGCAAGTGGATCAAAATAAATTGGACACTTGTGCAATAAAACTCCGAACTTGAAATTGAGGAAGCGATTTCTAGCAATATTGCAGATGATTCGTGTATGCATTGACTGAAAGAAAATAATAGGTTCAAAATCAATTAGTTGAAGATAACAATTTTTAAAGTTTTACGATACAATATAATAAAACTTTATTATTTCCTCTGTACGTATAAAAGGCAAATGTATTTATTTACTGAACATGAAATTAAGTTACATGAGTAACTGATTGGAATGATGGTTATGATGAATAAAACTGTTTTCAATGGGAGACAATACTGTTTATTGAAACGATATAACTTTGTCGAATCGCATTATGTTTAAATATGGATAAGTCCATTCAAAACATGCATATCCGAATTCATTGTAGGCAGCGTAATTTCAATAAATACTGGAAAATAATTTTAGAGAGGATTACAACACTAAAATAGCAATGGATATTAAATTCATTGACGTATGTATGGTGGTATATCAAAACATTTTTTTTTCTATTGGCAACATTACGCTGTTAGTCATTGCTTGTAAACAAACAACATGGCAGCATGCTTTGATGTTTTGAACTCACATAGTGATGTAAATATTTGAAATAATGATATTATTCAAACTAGAAATGCTACAGCTCTAGTGCACGCCATTCACTACCATGTTCTTAGGAAGCTTTTTCCGGGACACTCAGCACAACTTTTAAATTAGTTTTTCGTCCATTACGGTATCTTGTACGCACAACAGGTTATGGAGAGATGGAAGGTGCAGAGAGAAATTATAGGATTCATTGTATTAAAAAAAGACATTTTAAATTTGTTTACACAGCAGTTATCCAGATGAAATATTTTGTAGTTTCCACATAACAATCGTTGAAGCAAGTTCCAGCTCGACATGTGCCATTTTTGTTTGCAAAAAGTATCTATGTTATCAAACCGGTCTGGTTTTGTACATCCTAATTTTAAAACACCGTTGGATTCTGGCCAATGTGATTTAACAATAATTTAGCTATCTGCGTCCTACCTAATTACCATGAAATTAGCTAGTACCTATTCAGAACTCGAGATGGAAAATTTTACGAACCGGAGCGCTCAATAATTTACAGAAAATATTAATATAATAACTTTATGAATATTTTATAAAAATAAATGTGTTACATTTTTTGTTATACGGTCTATCCAGCTCAAATGATCAAATTATTTTTTCCACGAGACGGAGCGTTAATTTTGTGGATTTCATGAACCGCGACGGCGCTCCGGTGGGTTCCTGTCCATTTCGAGCCCTGTACCTAATCATATATCTGTAGTACTTCATTATAAATTTCTTGGGAAGGTGCTCTTGCGATACTTTCGGCACAAATTCGAAGAGCGCCTAACGTTCGTTACGCCACTTTATACGCTTGCATAACGGGTGTGTAGAGATGGCGGGTGGTGGAGGGAATAGCAAGTTTATTAAACATTAATAAATTGTCATAGGAAAATTTAAAAATAAAATATAAATGAGGGTTTCACTACTACGCTACTAAGTTACTTATTGACATAATCACAATACGTAGTATTTTTTTTCCCTCTATAACTCGGGAAGACTTCCACCCCCGACTGACTTCCATAATTTTTTATGTGCGGACTGTGACTGGATCAAATGCGACGGCTATACGTTGTAGCGGACGAAGGCCATAACAAGTACGGAAGTGCGTGTGTAATGTAATGTAAAATAAGGAATTTTATAAGAGTATTATGTTACACAATATAATTATTATGACATAGTAATTGGAGACAAATTATGTAACAGATAGTGGTGTCAATCCAATTTTCTAACAACGGGTTTGCAGGTAAATTTAACCCAATTAGGAAGGTCTATACATAAAGTCGTGAACATGTCGAGCCACAATCAGTGCCCTTATTTAAAACATACGCCTTACACCTTTCTTGAATACATGACAGATTGCTTGTCGGAAATATTTAATTAAAGTGATATTATGTATGATTTTTTAAACGTCACCATTAATCGTATGGCTACTTAGTTTTAATATTTTTAACGATTTCGGAAATATCAGGAATATTAAGATAAAAAGTCTTAAATGGCAATTTGCAATTATTTGACATACTTAAGGCGATACCTCTACCTACCAGAGACACCCAGCGGGACGATACGAAGCTTGCAATTTGAGACATTTTTTTGATAATTAAATTTAAACTGTATTAATTAATAAATATGTCGCACCCCCAGACCTAAACTGACATAAGTCAAAATCAGTCATTTTCCAGGAGAGCCGATCTTTTTTGAACCATGCTTATGGTACTTGATTTAATGGCTAATGGCTTTATAATGTCCATTTTTTTTGTAGAATTGGGAAAAAATATATCTTTCTAAAGGCATTCATTTAAGAATATCGTTACAGGAGTGTTCTTCTCGATATTTGACTCAATTTATTTAAAATAACACTGGGGTACTCGTTAAATATTTTGTAGAGATACGCCAGTGTTCTCCTGAAATAGAGAAACATGAATGTAATTGAACTGCATTCATAACTCAAAACAGAAAAATTTAGACTTACGTCAGTGTAGGTCTGGGGGTGCGATGTATCTGAAAACATTAAAAATAAAAATATTTTATTATTTTAAGTCAAAGATAAACTTACAATTAAAGTAAAAAAAATGTTATAAAATATGAATTTGTTAAATTATCCCATCTTATTATTACATGTCATTTTATGGTCATATTTATTATTAAAATTTAGTTTATTAAGTTTTCTGTGTTGTATCTAAGAGATTTGTGACTATATTATTATTTTTATTTATTTTAAAGACTATCAATTTTTATAAAAATAAAAATGTATATAACTTGAAATCCTTTTTATTTAGGTGCCTCTGGTAGGTAGCAGTGGCGAAGGGTGGAGGTAGGCTGTTAAGATCTGCCATAAATATTGCACACTAAACTTTGTCAGTCATACATACTTGTTTTCATTTAAATAAGGCTAGATTTTACAGATGGCGTTGGTTAGTTTTTAAAATTCAATCAAACCCTGCGAAAACCAAGCCATAATAGATAATAGTCAAAAAATACTCGTATATCTATAAAATATCTAAAATTATGCAATTAAATCATACGTAAATTTGGATATTTTATAGATAGAATAATAATTTTTATCTATTATAGTTTGGTTTAGGCATAGCTTGATGAATTAAAAGAATGAACTAACTATATGTGTAATACGTATTCTTAATCTAACGAAAACAAATAAGTAAGAATGAAAAAATGTGCACAATTTTGTCATATCGCCTAAAATATACCAATACTATTATGGTTTGGTTGAGACAGAGTTTAATTGATTTTTAAAACCCAGCGAATACCATCTGTAAATTGTGGTCTTATTTCAATAAAAACATATACATTTGACTGAAAAAGGTTAATGTGCACTATTTATGGCGGATATTGACAGCCTACCTCCACTCTTCGCCACTGGTAGGTAGAGGTATCGCCTTAAGAGTAATACTTAAAAAATTTTTTATTGATTTTATTTAAAAAAAATTCTCATTAAATAACCTACAAAAAATGTTTCTAACTTCATGAAATAATTGTTGCACACGCGCTTTTGGGGAGCTAAAAATGACATTCTAAACAATTTAATCTTATCGATAATAATTAATTTTTACCGAAATGTAATTTTCGCTTTTTTTAAAAATCTTAAATACATTGTTATTATGATGATGGAATGTGCTATACATTGGCCATATCAAGTGACATATTGAGACGGTTATTGTTGAAAAAAACAATTTATTACGAACCAAGCCCTTGTTTCTTAATACATGGTGCTTCAAAGAGATATTTACAAATATTTAACTACTTTTGAGATGTACAAACTTTTGCGTATTTTTATTATTGTAATTATAAAGTAACATAGCTACAGAGGCACCAGTAAAGTTCACATCAGCTTGAATAGCAGAGGGTCCTTCAGGGAAGGCATACAGTGGGCTGGTATTGACAATATGCTCAGTGGTTTGGATTTATTTGCATTCACAGAAATGAGAGGGGTTTAATCCCTACATATAAATTTTATACGAATATCGGGTATGTCCGCAGCATATGTGGTTTGTAATATCATAGTTTACGGATTGATTAGAATATCATAGTATGTGTTTCGAAAGTTCGCCAATAAGAGTTATTCTATAACAAAGTTACAACGATAATGTGACAAAACCATTTTATTTTTAATTTGCTCTCCTGTAAAGTTGCAAGTTGTCATGTATATCCTTTAGGCTCGTCAGACTTGATATTGGGAATACTATAATGAAAGAAAATGGTGACGAACACGATAGTATTGAAATGTAAGTATGAGATTACGGCTTCGAACTGTTACGGTCTCAGTTTATAGTTATACGCCCGTTTACCGTAGCACATTTGCTACGCTGTAGCGGCGTAGCCGACCGTATTCACACTTGAAGACAATTTTACTATTAGCTACTGAGCTTACACAATGACGACTAATTACTATAAATATTTTTGAAGGCCTTATTTAATTAATTATTGTCAATATATACAAACATATATTAATAACCAAATTGGTCTCAAAAAAAACAATAAGCATTGACTCATAATTATGTAAAAATTTCGTAGTTGTTGGTTTTCATTGTATTTTAATATGAATACTAAACATGTTTTTACACAGCTGTTGAAAGTGGTGGCTCGATGACTTTCTAAGTGGTGGGGTTTAGCCATTAATTATTAAATACACATACCTACCTACTTTCTCATACATTATGTATCAAGCTATAATATTATGATTTTTATTAATGGAGAAATTAGTATTTTTTCAGAATAAGTATTATGATTATCTGAATCGTTTCTTAATCACACCTAAAAAACGTGCTTAAAAATATAAATATAATTAATAATAATAATTATTATAGACTTACCATTATCAGTATTGAACAACGACAAACAGCGAGTGTTTTTAGTCACCTAGGGGTCATTTGATTCGCTCCTCATGCGCATACTAACGCTCATGAATTTACATACTTTGTAGAACGAGGTATCTACCGCGGCAACGGGATGGGACTGAGTGACCCCGGTCAGCGAAAAATAGACGCCATACTTAATTTGTATATATGTGTCACCATGAAATAGGGCGTATTTAAAGTACACATAATTATGTTAAATGATTTACAATTAATACTTTATTTATTTGTGTACTAATAATACATATCTCTATAAAATTGTGACGGGTTTAGATGGATAAAATAAATTAAATAGTTCATTCAAATCATGTAATTAAGTAGGTATATTATGACATTGAAATTAATGGCCCCACCAACCACACCCGGTCTTAGTCGGGCGTTTCACGGGACTGTATGTTTGGTTGTGAAGCATCTTTTTTTATGTCTGAGAATATCTCAGAAGCAGTTACCCAAGACTAAGGTCGCCATGCACTCAAATATGCTTTGACTGAATTTACATGACTTTAAGTCAAGGTACCCATGGGAGAGATGAGCACGTAGAGGCAATATTACAAGTTGTGGTAAGTAACAAATTAAAGCTAATACAAAACTGCCAAATACATGCTGACAGTGATAAAAATATGGGACGTTTATTTTTGACATGATAACGAAGTAGGGACGGTCCCTACGAACCCTTAAGGTAGAGCCACCTCTAGCTGTTGACAATGTCTTTTTAATCAGATGAAACTGATCTTGGTCATTATTAAGCTATATTTTTAAGAATATTTTATTTTGGTGTGTTAAATCAGTTTTTTTAATTTACTTTATAATAGCGCGAAGTTGGCACACTTGAGTCATCTCATTTTGAATGTTATCCGCAATAACAATGGCACAATGATCACTGTGCCACTATTTCTGCTTGAATTCAAGTAAAATGTTATAATATGATAATGACAAAAATGCTTTTAAGCCGACCAGAATATTTTTAAGAATTATGCCGCTATTTGTACGGATAGAAATGATATCATGGAACATTTCTGCATACTTAACTCAAAAATGACAAATTTGGACTTGTGCCACTATTATTCCCCGTAAATATCTACTACATATTGTGTTTTATTTATATAATTTCTCGTGGAAATTAGGTGCTATGAAAAACAGTAGAATAATCAGTTCGTTATCTTGTATCAAGGAAACTCGTGACGATTGTTTTTTTCAATGACGCTGTCAATGCGAGTTCTGAAGTATGTCACTCAATGATAGTAGAAGATGACACAGCGGAAATTAGGATAAAAAGGTACGTGGGTACGAGTATGGCACCTTGATATTACACAATACCATTCACAACGACGCAGTCAACCGATACTGTCCTTTCTTATCAGTCGTGAATGCGATATTTATAGAAGAAAGATTCGCACAGGTAACATCTGAGTAGATTATGATGAATTAGAACGACATTTAAATCGTGGTTAATAAAAGCTTAATATATACGCGCATGTGTACATTATTCTAAAGCTCAACCATTATGTCTTCACAATAAATTATTCAGTTTAATATTGTTCATTGAAAATTATTAAAGTTATTAAATTTAAAGTTGGTTACCTTTATATTTCGTCATTTTTAGATAATCAGAAAACACCATCAAGTACGTTTAGAATTGCAAATAGAATATTGCTTTTTTTGCAAACATATTAGTAAATAATTATAAAAGCGAATAGCAAAATAAAATGACATAAATAAGACAATTGGAAATTATTAAAATAAACCATGTTTTCAGTTGATCTAGATTCTAGAAATATAAAATGGAAACTGATGAATATAACCGACAATTTAATTAATAAAATAAAATTTTATTGAACGTATATAATTTTGAAAACACTTCTGAGAAAATATTTAACCAATAGAAAACATCTTTTTTTTTAAAATAGGACTCCCAGCAGGAATCGAACCTGCGTCTCTCAGGATTTAATTACTAGTAACTATATACACATAGTAAGTAATTAAATTAATTAATACTTACTTTGATTTAAAAATACAAAAGCCGATTGTCAATAGTAACTCAATTTGGAAAGCGCTTCTGAGAGTATTTTAACGGCCATTAGTTAAGATGTGTCCCAATTAGGTAGGGTACATATAGCATTGCGGTCGATGTGCGAGGGCGCGAATCCCGAGAGACGCAGGTTCGATTCTTGCTGGATGTCGTATTTTTTTCAAAAAAGATTTTTTTATTGGTTACATTATATTTTCTCAAAAGTGTTTTCAAAATTATGTTTGTTCAATAAAAAGAATGTTACAATCTTTAATCTTGTGCATTATTCGTTGAATAAAAAATGGTTACTACAATTTTATTTTACCAAAAAGTGGAGTTGAATTATATAGTTTAAATATAGCTTTTACAGTAATAATATAAATTCCACCCATTTAAAATTGAGCGTTGAAGGGATGTATTACCTACATGAAATAATAGTGTACCTATCATCGGGATATTTGTTTTTAAATTTGTATGTATAAGCTGCAAGATATTTGTTTATTTTTTATTAATCGAGATTGTCCTATTAAAGCAAACGTGACTAGTCATGTTGAAAAAATAATTATTGTTTTATTTTAGTTAATTGTAATATAGCTATCCATGATTTGTCCATTTACAATAATGTCGAATTAACAGTGTGTCTATAAAATTTTGTATTTTCTATAATACTGTCAGTAGTCATTGTCACTGTTGTATTATAGGTAAATGTATGGTTTTAGTAGTGCAATAGTGGGTTGTAGATCACGTTCTGAATAGGAACTTAAAATGTCTTCATAGAATTTCCTGTGCGAATAATTAAATTTATCCCATAGTGGTAAACAAGTTTAACTGCTGTGTTATTTCCACGATTGCATTTCTAGAGAAAACAATGTCAATCAATACATTATTATGGCTTCTTTGGCATATTAAACTATTGTCGACATCTTTCAATTAAATATTTTTAGTGCTGTCATACTTTAATCTATACCATGTTCGTGCCACTATATGTGATTGAAATGTTTGTGATATGTGTAATTAATGTTATTTATAATAACGTATTATTTGTTAAGCCTCAATTATTACATTGAGCTTCTTTACGAGCTGTTTATTGGCGAATTTAAAAGCGGGCGAATCAGCTACTGTGATTTGATGATTACACACAAAACTTTCCATTCGCTGAGAAGCCACAAGCCAGCGACTATTTTGACAAAACGAAGTTCGTTTTTTTTACCGGGAGGTTGGTACTGCGCTCTACTGCGCAGACGCAGTAGGCCCACACGCCGGCGTGTATCGTGTAAAGTTGACCGGCTTTCAATTTTCTCGGTAGAGTGTTTACAACCTGCTTATTAGCTTATTCGATGATTACACTGGGCGACTTTAGAGGCAGGTTGTAAATTCGCCAATAAACAGCTCGTAAAGAAGCTCAATGTAATTGAGGCTTTAGATAAGATATAGAAGTATAATGGCATTACAACTATTGGTCAATGCACTATAATATATAATTCAAAGTAGATATACAATTATAAACAGTAGCCATAAAGTAAATAATAAAAAACACCTAATTATAAAACTGATAACAACAAATATAAATCAAGAAAGAAGAAGTACGTTTTTATGTAATATGAAAGTAAAATAATAATAACACCATTATTAATTGGCGGCGATTTTTATAGTGGACTGTAATTTGGGATGATTGTGGATGTGGATGCTGGGGGAGGGCGGTTTAAATGGGAGTCGATCCAGGCACTGACCTAGATGTTGTTCGGCTGTCTAGCTGGAGCAGGTCCCAGGTTTATGAATAACTGACTTTATCAATCACTATTGACTGATGATCCGTGATTGCATTGAGCGCATGTACTTGCGACAGTAACTTAGATTATAGGTAGGAGGGAAATATTGGGATGAAGGCGACCATAATTGGCCCAACAATAAGTTTAACCTATTTAACCCGTCCACAAATCCTTCAAATAATATATAATATCAACCATTTTGGCACCACCAAATAGGTTATTTGCACGATACACAGCATCATGAAATACCTCATCTACCTTGCGATGGGGTAGTACGAGTATAAAGACTGCAGAGTTTTGAGTGTTATTGGTAGAAATACGATTAACGAAAATACGAGTATATAAAAAAAATTGATGTTGTACACTTGCTCAATTTATTAGAACTGTGTTCTGGGTGTAAACACAAATATTAAAAAAACACGTGACCCATCGCCTATATATGGGCGTGCTTTGGTTGTTATATTATGTATCTATTTAAGTTAATATTTGCTTATATGTTACTGTTTGATAAAAGGCATAGAATGCACGCGAACTTTTCAATTCCGTAGCTGTGGTTACTTTGAAACGAAATTAATGTATTTTAGAACTTTATCGATAAACAAAATATTTTATTGCAACAAAACGACAGGGTTTTAACATTAAAGCTGCAAACGCTTTTATATTAAACACAATGCGGTTAAGAAAATAATTTATTTTCGTAAATTGTGACAGTTTTACAAGAAGGATTGTTTTTCGTGAATGTATTTTAATTTAAACAATATATTATATTATACATTTGTAGGTATCAAATATAATATAGATATACAAGTGTTGTGCTTGAAATTATTCGAAAATTACTAAACCTTATGAAAGCTTTTGATGGGTCCTAAGATGGTTGCAAAATAAAATAAAGTACTTATTTTATTCGATATACAGTATAACCTCGTTTTTACGTGCCCGGTATTCACGTTTTCCCGGCAATTGCGTGTAATTTTTTCGGTCCCGATGTATTTCAGTACATTTAATACCCGCATTTACGTTTTTCTTTCCCGCGATTTACGTCGGAAAATATTCAAAATATACATGTTACGCGCGCTTCTGAAGAACTGTCTGATGAAGACGAGGTTGATATTCCAACAAAAGAAGAAGCAATGAGGTTCATCGAGCGTTTAAAAACCCACTTTACAAACTTTGCTGATATCCAAGATGACACTTTTAAATGTTTATATAGTCTTGAAAGAGAATTACATAACAAAAAAACAAAAATGCTACAAACTAATATACATATGTACATGATTTTTTCAATAAAAATTTAAATTGAATATTGTTTTTTAATAAAACGTTATTTTTTTAGAAACATAAAATTTTAATGTTCTTTTTTTCAATACCCCCCTTTTACATTTTCCCTCCAATTATTTTTTTTTCCAGTCCATTAAAAAACGTAAAATAGGGGTTATACTGTAATTATTTTACCATGTCCAATCTTAAGAAGAACAAATGGTTCTCCACAGGGTGGTGGTTGTATTGACAGATGTTTGTTTTTACGATAATGGATGTTAGCCATTAGATCAACCCATTAGATCCATACTCTGGTCGAAACACACATAGAAAAAACAACATATGAATTTGCCTTGACGACTTGAGATTCGATCCCGGGACGCACGACACTATAAGCCGACGCCATGGGCGCTCGGCCATCGTGGATTATAACAACATCCATAGCTAGATAACGATTTGAGTACAAATATACATTGAAAGGTATCTATTTCGATAAAGCCGGTGAAATTTACATCACTTTCATGTCTAAAAGCGTTAATAAACGTTAATAAATAAATGTGAGCAAAATGCAAATACGAGACTAAGCGATTAAGTACAGCGCGCATGAGAAAGATTCAAACCCGAAACCCACGAAAGATAAACCGACGCAGAAACTGCTAGGCCATAGTGCGATATTTTTAGAGTTTAAGTTGAGTTTTAGTTTAAGTTTAGTAAATTTTTTGCCGTTTTATCAAATACATATGTATGCAATCGGTTCAATAACGCTAATAAACGCTTTTTGGTTGTAGATATTTTTTTACCGTAATATCGTTAACTGTAATTATGGTCACCCTGCCGCTATAAATGTGAAGGATTAAAATAATGTATAATAAATATTATTAATACGTTGCAGTTACTCTATATGTATGTATAATTATTTAAGCAAATGTATAATAGCTGATATTTTAATAACATGTATCGCAGTAAGAAGTAATCTCTATTAGGTATTACATATTTTTTGAATCTTCATACTTGTACATAATAGTTTATGTTTACAACAGCTGTAATTTCCCCCTATATTTTATAAGGCATACAGCCCCTTGAAGATTTTTATATCCCGGTATTACGGAATTAATATTTTTAATCTCGGGATTTCGGAACCCGGGGATAAGTTTACTGTCTTGTACCAACATAATGATATGATTTTATGTTTACACAAAACATACACCTAATCTAACTCTCATATTTAGTGACACGATTGACTCACTCAAAAGTTTATATTTTTTTTTGATTTTACCGAGGCTTTGACTGTGACTGTCATATCACCTCTTCTCTTCTAGAAGGGGATACGCCGACCAGGTCCTCACTCCAATTCTGTGAAAGAACTTTACAATTTTGCCAAGCTCTTCCGTTTTTCCCACCGCTAGGGCATCTTTCAACTCGTCGAAATTCTCAAAGATATCCGCAATTCGCAGCTGTACTCTGTGTCGTTAATATTTAGGGCATTTGATATATGTACAATACCCTCCAAAACATCATATTCATCGCAGAGCTGCGAATCGCTTTTTCCCACGAGGACATCAAATTATTAAGTTTCAATCTGTCTGTATGACAACTCTCAAGAAAAAAATGGGGAAAAATAAATCTCGATAACTGTTTTCCGACGGCCATTTTATGAGAAAAACTCCGTGAGATCTTAACCGATTTGAACGTTTTGTAAACTATTCATACTCAATAAAAAACATTACAATAATCAAACAGTTTATTAAGCCGTTGAAACGTTTTTTATCTTTAAACTATCCATACTTCGTTAGTAATCAGACACACTACTTTTTTGTCAAATATCATATAAAAACCATGCTAAAACCCCTTTAATCCCGGGATTAAACCCTAATCTTATCGTATTGTATCCATGTACTCTAATATAGGTTTGCATTATTATGCTGATTGATTACAACATAGTCCAACATCTTAACGACCTTAATCTATATTGCATAATCACGAATCTCATTATAATATTATGAGATAATATTACTATTAGGGCACTATCGAATCAATTATGGATTAATAACAAGGTCTGTCCCGATCCAGCTATCTGTTTATCTATCAGGTTAGAAGCTACGTCAATAGATTAGTGCTATTGTGTCCAAACCTAACTCATTTGTGTTTCTGAATTTGTATGTAGAGTTTTGTAAAAAAATATTACATGTTATTATTATTTATGTTATATTCCAATGGGGGTTTATACCAGTTGAAAGTGATATATACATATTATATACTTTCACCAAAGCATACAACATAACATAAATTAAAAACTCTATATTGATACTCAAAAATTCAATAGGTAATCTGTCAATCATGCGTGGTTTATAATTATTTGATTTAATTAAATACATATTTCATATAAAAAATGTTAATAAAACCTTTTTTTGAATTAAAAATCTAAAAGATTATAATATTTATGGTAGGCGGCTCTTGTGGTGCAGTGCGTAAGACGCTGGCTTTCCACCCGAGAGTTCTGGGTTCGATTCCCAGTGAGGACACAATATTTATGTGATTTTCTCAAAGCCTGGGTGATTGTGATTGTTCGAAATTACCACCTTGTACGAAAAAGCAAGGGCATGGTTATGAATAATTCTAAAAAGAAAAAAATATATAATGATAAGTAGGGATCGGTTTCAATACGGAATGAAAAGATCAATACCGGTATTTCTTATTGAGTATCGGTATTCTTTAAAACATATAGAATAAATGGAAATATCTATCAATAAATACAGCTATAAAAATTCTTTAAAGCATTGATATTAGATATAGAGGAAATATATCCGAGTACCTACCTTCATAATATTCTGTTGAAGTTTGTAAATATGTACATGGGATAAATTATAGTCGGTACTGTTGATTTTTACAAAAACATTGCAAACATTAAATTTGTTTTCCGAAGAGTAAATGTGTCTGCATTCTTAATAACGAAGCATCAACATTAAGATCTCCCCAAGTATTTTTTTCCACTATTTTCAATGCCCATTCCAGTACTATAATGGAACAACTTAACAATGAAATTATATAGATTGCGATTTCTTCTACTGCGCACGAATTATATTGGGTAAATTCAATTATCGTTACTATTATTATTTACGACTGCTAACTCTTTCATGAAACCGTGTCGTAATCTTTTGCTCGGTGTCGGTCTAACTACGTCATATGTTCTGTCAAAATTAAATATCTTCACGATTATGTGGTATATTTTTTATAATAGCAGTTTACGCTTGGGATATAATGGGTCACCTTTAAAAATATCAACTTCATCGAGGTCCGATTATGTCAGATATACCCTCATATCGTAATCAGCATGTTTTAATTCACTGCTGGATGCGGTATTCTTCAAGCTCTCATCAGACTTCTCGGTTCCTTGCACTTTGGTGCTACGCAATTCCGCCGAACGCTGAATATTTCGTCAATCTAACGTACACTGGGTCGGCCTTTCCGCCATCTTACCTATATTCTTCGAGTAACACTGAATTATTTTATATATCCGGCCTATCTTGATTTAAAGGTTTTTGCAAATTTATTTATGTCACATACTCTTATTTAGTCTTTAACCATTCGATTAATTTTTCGTCTTTGCGCGTGATACATATTCCTGTGTATGCTAAGTTGTGAAATTCTTAATAATTACATTTGTCTGTTCATTAATGAGTTTTCAATTATAGTATTTGAAAACTTCATTACTCCAGTTTTAATTGTTAGAGCGATTTATTTGTTTGGAGTTAATCTAGTTTGGAGGTAAAATCCATAAGATAGACAAAGTAGCAATTCTGGGTAGCAAAGGCGAAGTTGATAAAATATGACAATACTTACCTCGTGAAGAAATACTCAAAATATACACACTTGTGATAATTAACAGGAAGAATTTTACAATAGAATTATTCAAATATATAAAGATCTGAAAATTATGTAAAGAAATTGTGACCGAAATAAAACAAGTTTATTTCAATACTTCAATCATAACGTACAATTTTCTTAAAGCTACTCAAGTTTCAAATAGTAAAGCGGCAATTTCATATTCCTGTCTTGTTTCTCTAGTAAAAGTTTTAAAATTTCTGCTAGTTATCGAAAGTATAATTTTAAAGTTAAGAAATTAACATACAGTTTTAATACTAGAAACTATACCAATTGCCATATTGTATCTACGTTATAAAATATACAGTGAGATACGCGTTTCTGAAATATGAATATAGAGCAAGCAATGAATAGTGGTTTAATTGGTATAATAAAATTATTCACTAATAAAGTTTACTTTAGTTTCTAGTACCGTTTAATAAAGACATTGAAAATTAAATGCAATATCTTTGAGCTGAGCTGAGTGATAAAAATGTATAACTTTTAAGTTTCTTCATAATCTAATAATATATTCTATTCCTTTAGATGAAGAGTTGTTTTAATGGAAATCAATTAAATTTGCAATACTTGCTCGATTATGAGAAGAATAGGAATAGTATTTCTAGTGAAATTTTCCCCCTGCAATAACAATGCGCTGAAGAGTACACTACTCGTATAAATTTTATAATACGAATGCTTATATCAAAGTTTTTGTTTTAGCATATTATATGTATTTACTTTTTTATTCGTGACATAGGATTCAAATATCTAAATACTAATTGTATTCAGTAAATAATTCATCAATAATATGTAATAATTATTAAAGTATAATTGTAGTTTCATCTAATAATGCTATCGGCCATGTTACTCGATTACAAGGTTAGTAGATAGCCTTTCTTTGGCAGAATTTGAAATATCTTACATATCGTAGTTATTAGCAATAATTACCATGGATTATATATAAAACGATAATTTAGTAAATAAGTACACTCACTCGGATAGTGAACGATGTGAGTTGAGAATACCGGTTGGTTCAACTTATCTTTCATGGGTTATGGGATATTATAGGATATGCGTGTTTCTGAGGTTTTTCAAAATTGTGTATTGTCAATACAAGAAATCTTAATTAATCAATATTCCAGTGTTATTTATTTTAATCACTTCGTTTCTCTATGTTTATTACAAAATTATTTATCTCACAGACAGCATTTTCAATCTATATATCCTGTGTGAATAATATTGATATTCACCGATTACACTGTGTGTATATTTTCAGTGTCTAACAAAAAAGTGACTGCTTTTCACCAAATTTTTATTTTAAATGAGAGTAGGCTTTCGTATAGAAAATAAGCAAGCTTTTATCATCTCTAGAGACTCAGTTAATATTTTCATTTTACTATTGTAAAATAAATATGGCAATAAAATCGTCAATTATTGTCAATCTGTTATATCAGATAATATTCAATATTGCACCTGTTTCTTGTTGAGAATTATTCAAGAATATGAGTCATTTGACAGATATCATAATTTATGTTGAACAACTGTCCTGAATTATTAAACTCTGGGAATTCTAAAATATTTCATCAGCTTTTATGCGACGGTTTAGATTTTATTGCTATTGTTATGGTAGGGTCTAATCTCTAAATAATATACCATTGTTATGTTACCGCTTATAATAAGAAAAGTTCAAATACCATGAAAAGCTTAAAGTAAGTTTTCAAAAATTATACAAAGTACAAAGTAGAGTGTCAGTTTATTTTATTAAAATATTCAATGGCCCTTTAGTTGCAGATGAAACCTTTGTGTTGTTTATTATTTTGTTTTATGATTCTATATCATGTACCCTTACATGTAGAATATCAATGTTAAACTGGAAAAGTTCGTAGAATTGGTTAAATCATGAAAGCGAATTTGCAATGTAATTTTTGTAGAGTTTATTGGAATGTATGTAATAAAAGGATTTGGATTCCGTATTACGAAATTTGATTCCAAGAAAGCTGTTGATGAAATATGTGCATGATACGCTGAAAGACAAGCTTAAATCTATCGCTAATATAAATACAAAAAAACGATATTGAAAATATTTCAAAACACAAAGCGAGAAGATGTTCTTCCTCCTGTAAAATGTACTTCTGTAAAGTTAGGCGATATTCGAAGTTCACAGTCGATAATATGCTCTTCAATAATATTCAATTTGCTATGCAAAAACAGTGTACCAATGAAGTGACAAATTGAAACTTTACATGAGAGCATTCTGTTAAAAATTCAATAACTACTCTTCCATCAAAAATTTTATCTTTGTCATGAATTATTTCTTGCTGGCACATTTTTGGAACATTTAACACCATACATACGTACTTACATGCTAAGCTTTTTTATATATAAGTATTTATATATATTTTAATTTTATTTTATCATTACCACATGCACAAAATTATTTTTAAATAAATAAATAAATATTTTTTTATTTCATACGTTCTTTTGGATTAGCATCCTCGATGTTGTGAATAATATTGAATATATTCGAAGCTTGTAACCTTCAGACGTGAAGTAATAAAATATCTCAAGTATTTTCATTGGAATAAACACTGATATTCTATCGTGTCTTGTAATAAATACGAATACACGATTGTTTTTATTTTAATTTCGTGAATATATCGCGTTACAGACTCCTGTAAAGCTCTTTGGAGTATTCTTTAATCAGTAAGCTTTCTCTGTTTATCGAACGTAATGACTACGATAATAAAACCTTAAATACAAAAATAGAGCTACGGCTGTTATAATATCAATTAAATAAAATTTTGATATCCATGAATTTTGACCAGTAAAAATTCTCTCTAATAGTTCATCTAGAAAAAATGTTTAATATGTCCACAAGCCAGCGCTCAAAATAGAGAATTTTACAAACCGGAGAGCTCGATAGTTAAATATTAAAGTGTGATTAATTTGTTCGTTATATATATACTTTGAATGGTAAAACACAGTAACTGTCTTTAAATACTTAACACGAAAACCTACCAAAAATTTGGATAGGCAACGGCTTTCAGAGCCGCAACTGAAAAGTATGCTAAATATAGTCAAAATTTGGCAAACGCTTTAGTTAGCATACAAGGCTTATTATAAACATTATAAAAATCAAAGTCAGTGCGCGTTAATGGCTGAAATTGAATTGAAACTGAAATAGCTTATTTTTTTTTTGGCAAAACTTTCTTATTAAATATATTTTTTATCATACGTCCGACAAAAGAAAAAATACGCAAAATAAATAAATATCATTATTTTCTTGATATTTCACGAACCGGAACGTTATATTTTTTTGTTTTTGATGCGCTCTGGTCCACTCAGATCCGTGACTCTAGCATTCAAGTTGTACAGTGATATACTTGTTTATACGTTTTTAACTACCTCTTTTAAATCATACATATCGCTTCAATAGGCAACAATTATCAGAATTATTTCAGCATAATAGTTTCTTCTCTTTCTGATTTTACTCCCAGCATAAGAGTTGTTTTTACGACTAATTTTTGTTTAATATTTTTTAATTACTAATGTGGCGCAGTAGTGATAGCGTCAGAATATTTTTCATTGAATAGAAATACGTCGTAGTTATAGCTCATTTATTTTTTATTACGGTATATAATGTATGTAGACATATTATATTATACATTGATATTTTATATGATGTCATAACAAAACACGAGAATAGTAACTAGAAAGATAAATGAAAATAATTCGATGCGAGAGACACAATGGACTAGCTGCCAATAGTGTAGAAGTAATACAATAATGGAACAATGTTTCGCCATTGTCGTTATTATTGTTTTTATTGCGTGTAGTGGATTTTGTTTGTTTTGATAATATATGATGTTTCTCAGTTATATACAAAAGCTAAATATTATTTATAGGAATAATGAAAGTTCCATATTTCATAATAAGTGTCTGAAGATATTATTTATTGGATATGTTTCTATAATGTAAAATACGTGTATCGGATTTGAAGCAAAGTTTTTATTAATTTTTCATAATTTTACAAAGCTTCCTTTCAGAGAGTTCTACTACGTACATGCTAATTCAGTTAACATATTAGTGGTATAGTTAAAAGCTCCATCCCTAGATATAATTAATAAAATTATATTTATTAAAATTATGTAATATTTTTAAAATATTTAGAGCTACCAATTTGCAACACCATATACTATACGACTTCATCAGTGACCTACCAAGATTTACTTGACGACGCACCGGGGAAGGGTAATTTGGTTAAAGGTACTCCAAATAAAACTCCATAATTATTATTATTTTATCAGCATATAGCTATATATTTACATACGTTGTTAATATAGATAATACTCGTAATTGTATTAGTGAGAAAGGTGCACTTGATTTTGAGAAAGAATTAACAAGTAATTCCTCATCAACCATTTGTAATCGTTTTCGTTTTTTAAAATTTCATTTTCATGAGAGTTGAGAAAACTTATTAGCAAAGATATGACTATTCAAACGTTAAAAAAGATTTTGACTGTAGTAGCCAATTGAGGGTATTGAAATTTTCTTCCACTATTAAAGTGAAATATGTACCGTCATATCTTGAGAAAGGATTGATGACCCACTAGTACATTTGTTAATTAAGCGATGGAAAATACTTTAAAAAATGCTGCAGTGAGGTTTTCTACCATCTTACGCACTTCTAGCGTTTAAGCCTGAGAAGCAATCAAGCTGAGAATTTTTAACTGTTATGGTACACAATTCTAAATAATCGGTGAAAAAATTAAATTTGCTGTAATTTTAATGATATTTTTTTTTCTTTCGTAGCATACGTGGAACCACTCTGTTATTGGCAATACTCTGATCTATATGTATAGGTACTTATTCATATGTTGATGAAATAGTGAAATTTCAATGAGTAACCTTAGATGTTAATAAGTAGTCGTAGCAGTTTAAGGTACATAGAGGCCCGATACATTTATAGGTTTGGAGGTCCTCTTTCAATAATTTTGCATATTAGTGTTACACATACAGCAAATCAAAAAGTAAATACAATATTATATATTCATTGTTTTGTGTATGGATTTTTTTAAATATAAATTATGGAGTCACTGTATTATCTGTTTCATGGAAAACTGCCACCAATGACATTATTAATGGACAACGCACTCGATACAGTAGCTAGCAAGTAAATTCGCGCATAGTGACTTTATAGCAATATCACCTTTATTGTAATGGCGTTAGAACAGTGTTTATAGTGTCAATGTTCATTTGAGCGAATCCGTTCGAACCGCACTATTCGGCAGACCCGACGAAAAGCATCGGGAATTTATAGCAATATCACCTTTATTGTAATGGCGTTAGAACAGATTATGCCATTCGGCAGACCCGACAAAAAAAAGTGAGTGTCATTTTTTTTCCCAGATGCTTCGTCCATATTAATGTCATTGACTGCCACAGATGAGCAGGGGATTTTTACGAAGGCCCTTTTATTTTTCACATGTTGTATCCACTAGTAAGTCAATGTTCTAGCGATTCAAGCTAGGATAGCGTCAAGAAACGACTGCAAAGTTGACAGCGTAACTAATGTTAAAACAGTGTCATTTGGGATATATTTTATACAGTTGATTACTGAGTTCATTGTTTAGACACGACAGGAAAATATTACATAAAACAGTTTCTTTTGTGAATCGTTCATAATAAGAATAGCAGTTAACTAAGACGGCCTATTTAGAGGCTTTTGTTCCTGCGATTCGATCGTTTTACGAATTTTCTAATAGAAAGCCATACATGGAGCTGTTTTTAGAGGAATTTTCAGAACGCTTTTCTTTTAGCAGATATGATAGTGTTACAACTCTGGAAAAAGACGATACAATTATCACCAAGAATACAGTATATTATTTTAAAATCAGGCAAAAGGGCCATTAAATAAAGATATATGTACACATTAATTTTATTAATAGATTAACATAGTGTTTTAATTTTTCAAAAATCGTTATTCAATCTTCTAAAAAACTTACTAAACTACATTTTAATGATAAAAATATTTATAAAATACGCATATTTTATATAATATATTTTTTTAACAATAAAAATATTGATTGCTTAAAATGATAATTATCAGTAAAATATATTAAATTTCAATTTTTGTGAAAAGGGTTAATCTTGTCCTTAATATAACTACATTGTACATAATACATAATTATTTCTCCCCCCCCCACCACGTACCGCGACTTTACAGAGATAAGTATAGGTGA
The DNA here is from genome assembly GCF_057557595.1 of Rhyacophila brunnea. Taxonomy (NCBI): domain Eukaryota; kingdom Metazoa; phylum Arthropoda; class Insecta; order Trichoptera; family Rhyacophilidae; genus Rhyacophila; species Rhyacophila brunnea. Next base: position 32,273,069 of record NW_028233350.1, read on the forward strand.
AACTAGTTAAAGTTTTTATTGTAAAAATACATAAATTATGATATGTAGCTAAAATGAAATCTATCTAAATTCAATCTTTGTGCAAAGATATTTTACTCCAAACTTTATATTTACATCTGTAATTTCCACGTGGTCTATGAGATGTCCCACTATTTAGTTAGCCTAGTTGGTGGAGTGGCCGTCTCTGTATACACTGGTCAAAAAATCATGTAATTTTTTAATGTGTATTTGATCTAGTGCATGGGTGGCCAACCCGCGGTCCGCGGGCCGCATGCGGCCCACTGGGTGTCAACTTGTGGCCCGTGGAGCAATGAGAAAATAAAAATAATATCAAATGCTATGTGCTAATTTTGCAAATTGAGATTCGATATTGGCTCAAGATTTTAAAAAGCACCATGTGCTTTTTGGTGCATTTGCAACGCCATTCTTCGTAGACGTGAATTTATTACCGGGAATTTACAAATGGAGCATTGTGAAATATGTTGCGATGAACAGCTGAAGGAGAAATTCCATCAGGTTGTTTTGGAAGAGTTTTACAAAACATATTTCGACAAGGAGAAATATCCTGCATTTTACAAACATGCTCTAATGATGACTTCGCTATTTGGAAACACCTACACGTGCGAACAGCTTTTTAGTCGAATGAAGCATATCAAATCCCGAGTAAGAACATGAATCACTGATGTGAAATTGGAAAACTGTTTGCCTGTATGAACAACCTCACTCGATATCGATATTGATGCACTTAGTTCTGCCACAGAAAATCAAACTTCTCACTAAAATTTATTATTTTTATAATATTTTTATTTTATTTTTATATTTATTTTATATTATTGTGTTTTTTTTAATAATATATATTATATATTTCTTTTTTGTTTTGTATAATAAAAAAAATCGGTTGTGCGGCCCGGTAAGGAGTCTCATTTTTAGAATCTGGCCCGGCTGCTGAAAAGGTTGGCCACCCATGATCTAGTGCAAGGACCCGATGGGTTGAGTGGGTTAATTTGGATAGATTTTTTTCAGATGACTTAGCAAAATGTGTTGATTTTAAAGTCGAGATTTTGTTTACTAGGGTGTATCACGTGTTGACATGGGTGAAATACCTTAATAAATTAATGGGTTGTTTTCATTTGTCCAAACAAAACATCGATTGAGTTGTTATGGAAACAGGTGATTTCTACTTTATAGCCTCAATTATACGTTAGCGTTCGGGTTCCCTGAAGAACACTTCAGTTTATGGGCGAGGTATTCGGGGGATTAGCTTTTACATTTTTGACATTTTTTATGCAACCGCATTGACACAAAAGATATTGTCGAGCGTTTAATAGAATCGTTTCCGTCTCGTGATATCGGAAAACTGTTTGTTAAACACGAAAAATCCATTTGTGAACAAAAAGCGTGTAAGGAGCATCGCCATTAAATTTAGCAAAATGCGTTTTGAAAAGGACACGTTTCTGTGAATTTATATGGCAAAGATAATGTACTCATAATATATGGCCGAATGGGTTCCTGAACTAGATGAAACGTTTGACAGCATAAATTTACTTATTTATATGTATAAAAAAATAAATATTGACCACAATATATATATGAAAAATATTTTGACATGACAAGGTTTTGATGATGATGAAGGATTTCCAACATTTTACAACGTTTTTCTTAGCTCGTATTCTTATTTGTCCGGTGGTTCTTTGTCCGGTACAAATCTTGCAATCGATTTTTAACTAACTTCCCGACTAGCTAGACATTTGAAACTTTTAGAATATATCAGAACACGATGCCAATGCATTCTTTTAATACTTTTAGCCATCTTTAAGTAGAATTGAATTCATTTTCAGTTAATTCTGTTTTGTATGGAAAGTTATTTCAGAAAAATCCTAACCTAAAAAGCTAAGGGGGTGGTCCTAGCAACTAAATTATTAATATATACGTGCGTTACTATGGAAATCAAAATGAAATGTCAAAATGACATTTCAGTATTCTATATTTGTTTGTTTGTTGCAAAATAATGATTTGTTGACAATTGCTTTATTTGTCCTAAATTATTAATACATAGAATTGTCAAGTTTATATGGTTCAACAGAAAATTTAAAAACGTGGTATATAAAAAGTTCTTTTTATCTTGTAATTATATTAACAAAGTTTGTGTTCAGTTCAGGATTTACCGGTTATATTACGTAATACAGTTGTGTATGCGCCAAGTTATCGAACCATCGTACGGATTGGAGTAAATTACTGTGGATTATCTATTGAAGTATTTTTCTTTTATTTCGCCCCAAAAACAATTAATTATTAGGCATCCTTTCTGTCGTAAAATAAAGACAATTAATGATAGAAGTTATCACTTGAAGGCGGGATGATGGTATTTAAAAATCGACACAAAAACATTGTTTCGGAACGATATGCCAAATCTTTGCCTGATAAATACTCAGTTATCTATCCGATAGCTGTCTTAATGAAAATTAAAAAAAAATAATACGAAAAAATATTTGGTGCCCTATAAAGGTTTTTGGAGACGCCACGCGGTTGTCATCCGCTCCAATCTAGGTGTGGACTTTGTAAAAGTAAATATTACAAAATCACAAAGATATAATATATCTTATATAGTGGTGATAATGGCCCTCCTAAAAAGAGTCGAGAAATTTCACCAGGTCGTGCCAAGGGTGACTGCCACCCAGGTGCCTATTTTTAGTGGAAAAATATGTCATATTTTACCTATATAATATAATATAACAATCTAAATTATATCGTGAAACGATTAGAAATAGTCGAACCGAGCATAATTTATAAACAAATATTTAATGTGAAACAAACTCATTTCAAGACAAAATATTGCTTTCTCTTGTCGGGACTAGCATGGAAACTCACCATTACATATAAATTATCATAATATATTTAAGTATCTAATAATATTTGTTACTATGTAAACTAGTTGATAAGAAAGGCGTGTTGGCATGATTCATAATCTGACTGACGGCACACGCTGTCAGGTCAACCAACTTTCGCAGCAATTTGCAAGACATCAAATTTCATCATAAACACATTTGCTTTCTTGATAAATTATAATTATTCATAATAATTATTGAGCAACATTGTAACAAGTATGCGTTAGCAGCATTTCCGTGGCCTTATAAGGTAATCAGGAAATGTGCCAACTTATCAGATTTGCTCGCACTTAGTAAACTCACAGTAAACAAGTGACATGTGGTCACCGGTCAACGTCCTGACCTCAGATAACCTTTCTTTGTTATAATTTCTATAAAAGCTCAAAGCAGGGCGAATCTGATAACATACGTCGTCAAATCTTTGAAACACATAGTCGAATCTCTGCTCGTCGCATTCGGTTCAACTTTTCTCATAGCAACACGCCTTTATAATTTAACCTTATCAATTTAACTTTAAGGGGGGACATGCTCGTCGAAGGTCAAAATTGAGTTTTTATTGTATATTCAAACCATGATCCTGGACACTCCTTAAACGTTGTAGATGATCTATTTATATAATTTTAAAGCCTTATTATCCTTTATAGTTATTTTAAACATTTAATGACTGCATGAAGTATTTTTGTTACATAAAATAGTATTCTTTTAAACCTCTCGCTCTAATGTTTTAGAATATAGTCATATTTCGGTACATAACTGTGCAGTGGTGTTAAGATTTTTTACATTTATTAATTTTTAAACGCATTTATAAAACCATTAGCATAATTTATTACGAGATAATTTTTGTAAAATATTCACGATAAAAAATTATATTGATAATCTCTGTGATCCCAAATTTGACAAGAATTAGGCATTTTATTATTCAAAAAATCGGCAAGATTAACACATTTCAAGATGATTCTAAAGATATTTTTTATAAGCTATGTCTTTGACCATTTAAGTGTGATAAACATCTTATGAATAATGATTGCTTTATAATAATTATTGACCTAAGAATAAGGTAGTGTTTTTTTGAAATACGCCATTTCTTTTGTCATTCCCCAGTAGTTAAGCTACAACATACGGCCGTAGCCATAAATTGACAAACTATAATTAAAGTAGGGAGTAAAATGATATTGACGCGCGTGTTTGAACATGTACCGTTTAAAAAAAAATAAAAAAAAATTCGGTTAGATACATGTTCAAACACGCGCGTTAACATAATTTTACTCCCTACTTTAATTATAGTTTGTCATTTTATGGCTACGGCCGTATGTTGTAGCTTAACCACTAGGGAATGACAAAAGAAATGGCGTATTTCAAAAAAACACTACCTTCTTCTTAGGTCAATAATTATTATAAAGCAATCATTATTCATAAGATGTTTATCACACTTGAATGGTCAAAAACATAGCTTATAATAAATATCTTTAGAATCATCTTCAAATGTGTTAATCTTGCCGATTTTTTGAATAATAAAATGCCTAATTCTTGTCAAATTTGGGATCACAGAGATTATCAAAATAATTTTTTATCGTGAATATTTTACAAAAATTATCTCGTAATAAATTATACTAATGGTTTTATAAATGCGTTTAAAAATTAATAAATGTAAAAAATCTTAACGCCACTGCACAGTTCTGTACCGAAATATGACTATATTCTAAAACATTAGAGCGAGAGGTTTAAAAGAATACTATTTTATGTAACAAAAATACTTTATGCAGTCATGAAATGTTTAAAATAACTATACAGGATAATAAGGCTTCAAAATTATATAAATAGATTATCTACAACGTTTAAGCAGTGTCCAGGATCATGGTTTGAAAATACAATAAAAACTCAATTTTGACCTTCGACGAGCATGTCCCCCCTTAATTCTAAATATATCGTCTGTAAGAATTGTTCAAGTATTGTTGAGGAGAATAAACTGATATTTACTCAAACACGCATCTACCTTCGATCCATTGAAGTCCATCTACCTACCTCATCCTCACACACACCTCCTCCCAATACTCTTAAGATATTGAATCTTTATTACTCACTTCATTTTCTGGCGCCCTTTGTCGTACAAATAATTATTATATGTTTGCAGATACGTTTTATTTATTATGCTACGATATTGGAACATATTATAAAGCCTCGGTAAAATCACAAAAAAAACTTTAAAATAATGGTTTTCAGTATTTTTGCATATAATTGTGATGCATTTGTTATAGGCCAGTGATTATATACTCAAAATAATGTAATAATTACTAATTATATATTATGTATAATTGTATAATATATAATTTCGCTTGATATATCTGATTCACCGCTCTGTGGTGAGTGCCATTTGATAGTACGCGATGTACGTAGGTACTTCATATATCTTATCATAAGATTATTATTATGTAAGTAATTGAATCATCATCAGCCGGGGTCAATCCACTGCTGGATGAAGGCCTCCCCAAGCTTTCTCCAACTCTCTCGGCCCTGTGTCGTTCGCTGCCACGTATTTCCGCCGAACTTTACCAGTTCGTCAATCCAGCGGCTTTTAGGGCGACCCTGTGGCCGTTTCGTACCCCTTGGGTACCATTGGATGACGGCATTTGTCCAGCGGCCGTCCTTTCGGCGAGCAATGTGCCCCGCCCATCTCCATTTCAGCTGTTTGGCAACGTCTATTACATCGCGTACTCTTGTCTGCTTCCTAACCCATTCGTTTCTCTTACGGTCCTTTCGCGTGATGAAGTAATTGAATAAACATATATTTTTAATTAATTCATTTAAAAATGTGTTTTTAGGATTTTTACCGTTCCATGAAATATACCGCCTGGGCGTTTCGCATCTCCAATACACCCCCACTTGGTACGCCCTTGGATTTTACTATGATTTTTCAGAGATATGCCTAGAATACCTACATATAAAACGGACATAACATAATTAAAAAATATATTTGAAGATTTATTTGTTCCAAAAACATTATATTAAAATGAACAAGAAACAGTCTAGTCAAACTGATGTCAGTTGTGATTATGTTAAAATTATGTTTTATTATTTTTAGCACAAATTGTGGACTGGTTGCTTTCTGCATAAACACGCTCAATTTATGCCTCAAATAGAAAGTAAAAAAACTTTTCAAGATATCCAATTTTTCTCGTTGATAGGTTGTTGATTATTATATTGTTATGAATCTGCCAAAATGGGATTTCTTGATACCTACGGAGCTTATTGTGAAACTTGGTGAATGGGGAGGAGGGTTATGTTATCACATCAGATAAAACGTATGGTCCATTTCGTGCATTTGATGGTTGATTGTTTTTTCTAAACACGGCGGATAAACGATTTCCGGCGGGAAAGACCTTTTCAAATTGAATGGGCCGTTTTGAATGGGGCGAAGGGGAACTTTTGCTTGTCAGAGCTCGTCAGTTTAGTTTGTGAGATAAGCCGATTCGTTATTAGCAAGGTCGCACCCATTATCGCTACTTCAAGAGTCTATTCAGAATTGGAATTAGGAATATGCCTTGATAGTAGGTATATATTTTTTCTACCTTTCATTTTAATTTAAAAAAATCTTTTTAATATAAATGCATTACGGTAGTTTTACATGTTTCTGTTTATATTGGTATGATACTATGAGAATACTTTTACGGTATTCGGGTATATCTTTTGGTTATAATTTAAATGATCTGTATGGATTGGGTAGGAATGGCTACTTTGTATTACAAGTTGATTTATAGAGAACATCATACTACTGTTGTGAAAATTATTTTCCAATTTGTACGGGGCGTTAAAAGTAAATTAGTAGATAAGTAAATGGGTAGCCAATAAGACTATGTATAGGCTTTATTATTTAGTTGAAAAATAATGTAATTCTTGTGGAAAACCGTTTATAAATGCACTTGAGTAAGTAATCTCAAAGAAATTAGAGGTTGGCAGTTGTGTGAGGAAATCAAAGCGGTAACTGAGCGTTGTTAATATAATATACTTTTACACATGCATAGATTTACTGCTGACAGTACATATTATCGTGGCCATAACAAAAAAATGCACGTGTAATCACGTATTATCGTGCAAAATGATTGCATGCTTGTACCAAAAAAGTTCAGGATCTTCTAAATTTACACGCGACAATTGGACTGTGGAATATCTGCGCCTGCGCAGTAGAATGATGATTGCGAACTTGCCGGTAAAAAAATAAACTACACCACGCATAGACTCATTTTGAGGTTAACAGATTTTAACGACCTGTTAAATAGTACCATAATATTACAACATCGCGTCCCGCTTACTCTTGATGAATGAGATTTGTGAGACAGTCAGCACTATTATGTGTAAACAGTTATTATCGAGGAAAGAAGGAAGAAGTACATGCGGTGGAAACCCAAAAATCTCTTACAGTAGTTATTATCGCAATAGTTTAAAATATTTACTATTATATTATATTCGACCATGTCCGATCCTAATAAGATCATATGTTTTTACGAGAAATGGATGTCAGTCACTTGCTCAACCTATTGGGTCCATACTCCCACTCATACACAAATTGAGAAACAATATGTGTAGTTGACGAAGATTCGAACCTGTAACCCACGACATTATAAGCCGACGCTTAAGCCGCACGGCCATCGTGGGTTTTTGGTGCAAGTAAATCCATGCACAGGCGCTATTATGATTCTTCTAGTGATAGTCCAAATGCTTTGGGATAATATTATTACGGTGTGTAATATTTTACAACGTTTTTATTAGCTCAAATTCTTGTTTGTCCGGTGGTTATTTGTCCAGTATAAATCTTGCAATCGATTTTTAACTAACTTCCTGACTAGCAAGACATTTAAAACTTTTATAATATACCAGAACACGATGTCAATACATTCTTTTAATACTTTTAGCTATCTTTAAGCAGAATTGAATTCATTTTCAGTTAATTCTGTTTTGTATGGAAAGTTATTTCAGAAAAGTCCGTAAAAAGTAAAAGACTATTATTGGTTGCTAAGGGGGTGGTCCTAGCAACTAAATTATTGATATATACGTGCGTTAGGTACTATGGAAATTAAAATGAAATGTCAAAATGACATTTCAGTATTCTATATTTGTTTTGTTTGTTTTTTATTTACTTCATATTATCAAGTACAAGTTTCAGCATATTGAGCATAATAATTCAACAGGAAATTTAAAAACGTTGTACATAAAAAGTTCTTTTTATCTTGTAATTATTTAAAAGTAACATATACCCTGTGAAAATATCTAATATTCGTGCAATTTTTTCAAAGACTTACTTAAGGACATCGTTGAGGGGACGGAATAACGAGACTGATAATAATAAACAGAAAATAATATAAATAAAAACATTTTTAAATGAATCTATTAATGTGAATTAAAATTTTGTACCTTATAAAGCAGTCATTGTGTGCTTTATTAAAATAGCTCTTTTATGATAATATTTAAATGGCTGCAAAATTAGTATGCTTTATTTAAACAAGTGAAAGACTAGAATAGTCTCGTTGGGTCGCTACGTGCCGAGAATTTAATTTTTCGCCCACTCATTACTTACATAAAGATTAGATTTTTACAAAAAACAAAGATGTCTAATACTATGCATATTAAATTAAGGTGTTCGTTTGCAAAATAAAAGGACACAGGGAAACTTTAATAATTATTTTTGAAGTACTTGTTTTTACCTTAATTTTATCTAAGCGGGCTCACACACACTCGACCCAAGCGCAATTCGTCAACTTCATTCATGTAATTTACTCATCATAGACAGTACACATAGGAACACACTTTAATTTAAATTCAGTTTGATAGGAATTCTGCACCATTAAGACGGAGGGTGATGTTTATAGAAAAAGTCGCAATTCGATAATTAGAATTGAATAGTTTATAGAATTATATTTATTTTATAACTAAAAAGGAATCGGTTTTTGTAATCCGGGATTGAGTGATACCTACCCTTATTTATAAACAATGTCTTTTTGAGACAAGCTAATTAAGAATATAAATAGTAACACACTTTAAATTTTAATAGTAAGAATATGCCGAAATCAATGGTGGTAGAACAGGGTACAGATCGCGAGCGTGGTGAAAAAATATGGGCTAAGCTTAAACAGATGTTAAAGAATATGTTATTTTTAATAGTTACGTTCGTATATATGCATAATATGCATTAAAGTTTCTCAAGTAAACAAAACGGACATTCAAAATTTACAAAAATACAGTCGGCGTGGTTTGTGTTTCTTGCGTTTTATTACTTGGTCGCAAAAAAATAATAAAGATAACCCGGCTTCAAAACCTTCATCCATAGCGACTGGAATTCAAATTTCTATATTATTAACCTGTTCTGTGGAATACCAATTACAAACGTCTTATAATTTATTAGAATTACCAGAATATCACTGTTTCCTCGTAAGATTAAATTTTGTTTAATTAGATTAAGTTGGTTTGAGTATTTTATAGTTGACTCTTAATAATTATTAGTTTACGTTATGACTCTATGAACTACATAACAGGTTATTAATTAGAATTCCGATAGACTATGTGACCCCATACACTATATTTTTAAGCAGGGTTTTGAATTTGTGAGTGTCCTACGAAAATGAAACACACACTATAGACGTGCAATAGTGTGCATTGCGACCTTCAAATACACAAATATTGAATGAGCGTCAGTCCTTAAACCGAGAGCAGTTATCAGAATGAAGGACAAGCTTAGAATGACGTATTATTGACACGTGTTTAAGTTTATCCCATATTCTTCCACATCCGAGATTGGTTGCCTGTTATTTCATATCCGTTACGTATTTCAGTTTACATTAATTCTGTGTTCCCTGCCATGAACCAACGTATCTAAATATATGCGAAATGGAGAAATAAACTTTCTTGTCTTTTCTGAGTCCAGATTAGGTTGAGCTTGCGTTGATTGTCTATGTGCGGATCGCCTAGCGTATGCTTATATTTTTTCGACTCTATTCCTCTTTATAAGATAGTCAGATTTTTTAGTCACTTCACCCGTAAATGATACTGGCTGGTGAAATAAATAGGTTTTCACTGTAAAAGCAAGGTTAGTAATCAGCAGTGGAGTAAAAAGGGGGCGGTTTATTTATCGTCCACCACCTCCCACAGAAAATATAAAAACTAGATATCTACGTGGTTTTCGAGCCGAATTTATTCATTAATTATTTGAAGGTGGTTATTTACAAAAGATGTTAATCGCTAGTTTTTTCGAAATGATTTTACTTCACAGTAGGTAAGAAAAAGGCAATCTTTTTTTCTTTCTTATTTTCTTGTTTATTTTTGTTGAAGAAATTGGTGGTATATTTTTCATGTTTGTTGTGATACTAAAATCACTGTTTAACTCATAGTAACATAGTTTACAAAATTATTTTTGTTAATTCTACCTTAATGGGGTAATTTACGTTGATTATTCAGTTTCATAAGCAGGGCCGTATTTACGACAAAGTTAAAGGGATATAGCATATGGTCCACCACTATGCCACCAGAAGAAATGTTTATTATGTACAAAATTGTGTCAAAATCAACCCTTTCAGACGTTTCGACCCACAAATACTATTATTTTTTTACGCATCTAAATAAAATATTTGTGATTGAAAGACTTGCAACATCATATTTTAAAACAGTAAGAGAAATATTAAAAATGTCGTTTTAATTAGCGGTTTTCTGTATTAGCTCAGAGCACTATTAAACAGTGACGTCCCGTGGGGGCAGGTAGAATCAAAGAGAATCATTTGGTATATTATATAGAAATAGCTACCAAACTTAGTAAAAACGAAAATATCTACCCATTAAAAAAATCAGCTCACTGGTTGGAAACAAAATTTATTTATTAACACAAAAGGTTTAATGTGACTGTGGTTTTTTGTCGGGTTCGCAATGTCTAGTTTACTTCCGTTGCCCTTCGACGTCCAGAAACGACACGAACAGATTTGCGAATAATTACAGTCTGACTAATTAACCATGGCGCATGAAAGTTCCGTTGGCCCTCAAAACTAAAGATGTCAACGATTTGAGTCTATATCGAAGTGTCGCCCCGCTATTATATCTTAAACCTTTGCTATCTCAGGCTAAAAACTAATATCATTACAAATGTTTCCAAGTTTAAGACCAACAGCGACAAGGATCGCCCTTAATTCCTCAAGACAGAGTAAATTAATGTATTTCAAAAATGACATATAAGAATAACCAAATCCCCACTTTTACATTAATTACGAGTATTTACGAATTTATTATTACATGTACGAAGAATTGTTCCGTTGCCTAAGAAACGAATTTATTATTGTTGGCCAAAATAAAATAAAAACAACGAGATAGTGATATAAGTTAAAGTGTCTAGAATAAACCACTGGCATTCCAATAAGCGGCCCTCCTTTATTCTAGTTTTTATTGATATGGGGCTATTAAAACGTCAATTCTATCTAATATATAAGAAAATTATTCGTTGTGGAAAAACTATGCTTATTGTTGTGCCTATATGCTCCGCCTATAAGAGAAGTAGTAATTTTATTATTGCTTTTTATAAATTTTGTTACGGAATACTAAGATATTAAAGGTACGTGAACGAAATGCTGTAATTATCGAGGAAAAATTTTTTTTTGAGTAAAAAAATACCCAAATAATAGTTACTATACTGTACGTATTGTGAGGGAAATTCTACTTTTCTAGCAAATTATTTCAAAAGAAAATCAAAACAGTTGTCAGAGTTCCGGTGACTTCGACGTGCAAATTTAAATGAGCCGGATCCGCTGGCGAGGGGGGGGGGTTTATACCCCTACGATATTTTATAGTGAGGAAATGCTCATGCGCGAATTTTTTGGGCGACCATTTTTTTTCATAGAATGTCTTTTGTTTTCGATTTTTCTCGGAGCGGCTGTCAAAATCGTTTTCCATTTTCAAATAACTATGGGGAGATTTCAATATCATATTTGCAACTCTTTGGTCGAGGAATAATATTAAAAATTTTAATTTAAAAACTTTCTTTAATGGTTTTCATATCCCAATATTATAGATATTGCTCGTGAGTGCCAAGTGAAATTCAGATCACATCGACTGCATGGCTTTCAACTACAATACAATATAATCCAATAATATATCTCCAAATACATCGTTTGATCGTGGTTGCATTAAACATTGCATTATCTTGCTAAAGTTCTGTAAGCCCGAATAAAGGAATAAAGTTGTTTTTGATGTTATACTTCTTTAGGCGCGTTTGGGAAATTAGATCAGAGTGTATTTTTTGGCGTGTGACATGTAACAGATAATTTATTTTTTCACACGAAAAAAAAAGCGTACTCGATTGGATTCGAACCACCGATTGTTCGGTTATCAGCGAACCGTACCGAAGTGACCCGTTGCCTAGGCAGCGAAATTATTATTGTCGGCCATTTGCAATTCCTTACGTAAACAAACTATTAAACGTCAGAGTGACAGTTGGTACTAAAATAAAAACAACGGGAAACCATTAAATAATTTAGTAATATAAGTTAAAGTGTATAGAAATAAACCAACGGCGTTCCAAGAAGCGGTCATTTTTCTTGAGTGTGTAAATTTACAAGATAATTAAGAGCTAGTCAAAGAATCTAGTTTATCACAAGTTTTGTTTTTGTTACGCCAAAGAAGTATAACTTCTAACGTGCGTACATAAGTACACACCGATTATATTTTGTGTGTTTCTTAATAAAAATGATTATTTATCTAATATGGCGAAGGGTCGCATGTTACTTGGCTATCACAAACGAGCGTCGCGATCTGTGCTCAGTGACGTCCCGTGGGGATAGGCAGAATGAGCGTTGCTTGGGGGCGGCAGTTACTCGAAAGGCGGAAAATCGAGGAGATTCATTAGGTATATATAGAAATAGGTAGGTACCATAGACTATAGATACATCTAGACGTCACCCGTTGCATTGCTAAATGAAGCTGCGTAACGTGCGTTTGGTTTGTGGGCGAGCGAACGCATTCGTCTACAAATGTTCGAGACCATAGTCCATTTCGCTAGTGCTCGCCCAAAGTGCTCGCACTAGACGCTCAGAATTAAAATATAATTTTTATTTTTTTACGTTATATAGTATTTTTAAGCGGTCAAAATGCAACCATTAGGTAAAGATATCCATAATTTAAGTTATTTTAAAGAAACACTAGGTCACTGATATTAAAATATATAATAATATACAAATAAATTGTCACGAACATGTATCAACTTACCTATGAAACGTAATACCATCTTGTTGCTTATCAGTATGGCTACCATATTTTAATACAACACTTTGAACTACCTTTCCTACTTAATTAACTAAAAATATTTACCACTGACTTTATGTTTAACACAAAAAAATAGCAATTTTAGCAACACGAACTCGCAGGTTATCGACGCTACGTGAAGCGATTCACCACGATTTGCCGGCGATACTTTTGGAAACTAACTCACAAATATGTAGACCTTTTATCTTACTCTAGCGCGTGTCGCAGAGATTATAAGGGTGCCGAATACTTTCTCACTCGCACTCATGCATCGTTTTTGTTCAGGCCTTGGTAGGTACCTAAGCTTAGCTAAAATTCAGCTCAAATGTATCCATACAACACCTTTCTCAGATATTGGAGTCATGAAAGGATGATAAAAAATACTGTATAGCAAAAGAAGGTGGTATTCTGGCGCTGCCTAGGGGCGGCATTTTGTCTAGGGACGTCACTGCTATTAAATGTTAATATAAACCCTGTGTATCGTACAGCACTAATTCGTGCGAGCTATCGTTAAAATATATACTAATTTTCCAAGTTAATCTATTATTATTAGTGAGACAGTATGAAAAGATAGTGATATACGTCATATTAATCGGTGCGCATAGTCACAATACTGTATTATTATTCATTACTAGACAGTTCTAACATCATATGTCACACAAATATTCCCACTTAGGCAAATTCTTGAGGAGACGGACTAATAAATATTAGTGTATATCACCTGTTCATTGACTGCAAGGCCGCTTATAATTAAAATCAGCTGTACATATCAATATGAGAATTTTAAATTTTGAAAATTATCAAAAAAACATGTACGTACTGTCATTTCCCTCCATTTTCGAAAGTGAAAGGCACGCTGTCACTTTTATTTTTGTTTAGTTTTTCGTCTGGGTTCGGGATGTGGAGGTGGACAAATTAACACACCGGAATTGTGATGGAAGCGGCGAGGTTTATTTAAGTTAATATTATATACTAGTTACATTTTTAATAAATTATTTTACGGAGGACGAAATGTGCGTGTTTACTGTTTGGCTGTTTGCAGCGTATTACCCGCCATCTTGTGTTTCGCTTTCAATGAGAGCGTTGTCGAAAAACGGCGACGTTGTAAATATTTTTCAACGTTCGTAATTTACGGCATTGCCGGCTCTATTATTATTTATTTTCGTAATCAGCCCTTACTATTTGTTGGATTTGATACCGACTCGGGCATCTCCAGATACACAGAGACATCCCCAAATGGGGACCATTCGGGGGTGTAACAGTACATATTATTATAATGACAATGGGGCCAATGCCATTTCAGTGGACCCTTAGTCGAAAATATCTGAGACACAACTAGACTCACCTTTATTTTATCAATGGGCCTAAAGATAAACATATCCAAGATGAAATTGATGGTCATAGATCGTAATAATATTATACCGTTATTCAGTCTGTTGTTGAATGACATTGAGAAATAGTAATTGAAAAAAGTGTTGTGTTGATACTGAAACCGATTTGAAAGAGTAAAGGCAATACGAAAACGACTAAAACGCAAATAGTAATATTTCTTGTCTTCTCAATTTGTGTATATGCATCTGAGACTTGCACAGTGTGCACAAAGAAAGGTAGATGCTAGACACTTTTGAAATGTAGTGTAGAAGACGGAGGAGGCGGATACTGAGAATCTCATGAATGGCATACACACCAACCTGCCAATTGGGAGGGAAATAACCGTTTTTTGCATCGTAATAATAATATCGGTCGATTATTGTAATTGTGAGTGATTGACCAAAGTAGACCCAGTTTGGTTTTATTTGAAATTGGCGTCTTTTTTAGCAAGTTGCGCTTTCTTCTTGCGATAGCTGTACCTAACATAAACGCTTCGACTTCGGCATCTGAAAAAAGATTAGTTACCAGCCATTCGCCTGTATTGACATGTACTTGATTTAAATAATTACAAGATAAAAAGAACTTTTTATATACCACGTTTTTAAATTTTCTGTTGAATCATATAAACTTGACAATTCTATGTATTAATAATTTAGGATAAATAAGGCAATTGTCAACAAATCATTTTTTTGCTATTTTGCAACAAACAAACAAATATAGAAAACTGAAATGTCATTTTGATTTTCATAGTAACGCACGTATATATTAATATTTTAGTTGCTAGGACCACCCCTTTAGCAACCAATAATAGTGGATTGGATTACGGATTTCTTCCGAAATATTTTTTCATACAAAACAGAATTAACTGAAAATGAATTCAATTCTACTTAAAGATGGCAAAAAGTATTAAAAGAATGTATTGACATCGTGTTATGATATATTATAAAAGTTTCAAATGTTTATCTAGTCGGGAAGTTAGTTAAAAATCGATTGCAAGATTTGTACTGGATAAACAACCACCGGACAAACAAGATTACGAGCTAAGAAAAACGTGGTAAAATATATTATCTTCACGAGAGAGCATGTCGCGATCTCGACCAATAAGTTAAAAAAAATCAATGTCATATTCTGTATGATTATGTAAACTTGTATCAAAGCAAACGTGTTTGGTCAAACCCTACTGCAAGAAAAGTGCCCATTGCCGTATACCTACCCCTCGAATCGTGAATAAATTCATTCCCTTTAAATGACCACAAGCCAGTATCACACTGTAAAACTAAATTGCTTCGGATATCGATATATTCCACTTACGTGAGATGAGTTTAGTTGGAGGTAGTATTATGGATTTTTAAGATAATATTATGATCAATTTAACTCACTTGGTGTTTATTTTTATAAAGTATGTATTTTATTAATGCTAAGTATAATTTATACTTTTTATATCACGTTGTGAAAGTATTATTAATAGCCTTGTAATTTGTTTTATTCGCTCATGCTAATACACTTACTAACTTGAATATAATTGAATTATAATATACAGTGATAAACAATCATATTAGTAGGTTGGTACTGACGCTAAATATTAAACAGTGTTGCCAGCGCGTCATTTTCTCTTGTGTTACACCATTCTAATAAATAGCTTAGCTTAGCATTTCATGACATAGCTTTTAAGGGTGTGTGCCACTCACTCAGTGGATTTCTTTGTTGTTCTACTAAATACCCACTATATCAGGGTATTTTTTGAAATATATTAGACAATTAATTTATCTTACTATTTTCATAAGACTAAATAAATTGAATTTATTATTTGTAACATCCATAATACGCCGAAAAATATTATTTAAATCAAAGTTATAAGAAATTATTTTAAAGATATGGTAATTCCTAATTTGATTAGTAATTTCATTGTTTGATGAGGATAGATACGAATTTAACGAAAGTATTAGAACTTTCATTTACAATGCCCTTTAATACATACTTACATATACAGAATTTGAAAACACCTCAGATATATATTATTTACCTACTAGAAAAAAAACTTTTTTGAAAAATACGACGTCCGACGGGACTTGAACCCGTAAGCACTAACGCTAATGTGCTTTATCAATTAAGATACGGGCGTACGTCTTTTAAAACTATGTATATTCAATATAAAGAATGTTATATTGTCAAAGCTTGTGAATTATTGGTTGAATAAAAGAAATAGATTATTACATGGTTCATGTTAAAATAAATCTATATATTTTTTTTAAATTATTAATGACCATGTTCTTGCTTTTTCGTACAAGGTGGCTGTTAGTAATTTTGAACAATCACAAACACCCAGGCTTTGAGAAAAACACACAATATTATTGTGTCCTCACCGGGAATCAAACCCAGAACTCTCGAGTGGAAGGTCAGCGCCTTCTTACGCACTGCACCACGAGAGCCACCAATCTATAAATTTATTTGGTGGACAATTAGATAAATAATATATAATACAACAGAATATTATGTAGTATGTAGGAATATATCTAAGAAGCATAATATACATAACTAACAGCTGACGATATCTTTACGACGAAACCGGTCATATTCTGGGAAGAGTAGGTGCTATAATTTTTAATATTGTTTTATTTTTTTAAATTCTCACGGTGGTGTAGTTCTAGATAGGGAAACCAATCCCGAGCCAAAATTCTGATCCCGGGATTTCGGGAATACAATTTGACAATCCCGGGATTGGCATTTTTTGTCCATTGTTAATATAAAAATTTTATATTTACAAATAATAACATTGATAAAATCGGTCAAAAATAAATCTAGTATAATTTATACTATTTAAGACATTTATTGTTAATATTGTATACGTTCAATCTTGGAAATACACAAGTTTAATGGAGTAAATAATATTTTAATATAAATAATAATGTGAATTTAATATGAGATTGTTGTTTCTGATAGTAAGGACATAATGAATGGATTAGCGAGATTTAAAATGGAAAAGCAACTAATCATGGCGTACTTATGGCCTTTCTACTTCATAAATCTAATAATTAGTCAGCCAAATATGAAACTGCAAAACGTAACTGTAAAACGTATGATATCATGGTAGAATTACTTTGTTAAAAGTGCGAAGCATTGTTTTTTTCCAATATTTCTCATTTAGATTAATAATTCATGTGAAAAAAATAAAATGAATCGGCAACCTAGACATGGGTATAAATCAAACTTCATTCAAACTCAGTTTATTTCTAATGTAGTTATTTTTTATTAAAAGTATTTTTTCTGTTTTATTTTCGCTTTTATTTTATTTTCCATAAAAATTGATAAAAAAATCAATCCCGAAATCCCGGGATTATGTTTATCAATCCCGGGATTCATAGGTATCAAAAATAGCTCGGGATCCCGGGATTGGAATCCCTAGTTCTAGAGTCTTTCTTTCGTGCGGGTTCAAATCCGTCGTCTGGAAAAAATCAAATGTTGGTTTTCATTGTATTTTTGATCCAGAAAAGGACCCAAATGGATTGCATATTAATAAGTGTACATATTTAATGATAAGTATGTACAATTAAATTAAACATCACTTTATTACTTATTTATTACATTACAATACGTCACGATGTTATATCATAATATGGGCCTGCACAGAGTGGAGGATATTTTAACAGATTTTTTTGAAGGCTAAATGAATGTTGGATACTTGCTTAAAGCAATAGGTCCATACTCTGGGTCCAAACACACGTTGGATTTGACAGACCCGGGATTTCAACCCGGGACACACGTCTATATAAGCCGACATGCTAACACTCAGCCATCGTGGGCATTTATTTATATTAAAATCATGTTATAATCAAAATTAAATAATGACACCCTCATGAAAAATATAATATGAACTTAATAAATTATTATTTCTTATTTAATGAATAATATGCAAGATTTAGAAATCATGCATTCGTTATTGAAAATATATAATTTTGTACAAAATAATTTTTGAGATAATAATATTTCGGACAATTATTGTTGGAAAATATTAACTTGATTGATATTGCACCTTTTACTTAAGCTTATTTCGCAGTATACGATGGATGCTTAGTTCAAAATATTTTTTTCTAATAGGTATGTTTACAACGCATATTTTTTTGAAAGTAATGCTCTCACGATACATTTTTTTCTGTATGCGCGTCTACATCATTGGGAACATGCGTACGTATAGTATAGTTAATTTATTATATAAATGGTTAAAATACGTCTTATCAATCAAACGTTTACAAAGGAAACAATCCGAATACGATTCCCACACGAATGACAAGTAACGCTATAAGGGTTCTATCGCAAAACAATATTTTGTCTTCGTCTTTGCGGGGATTCACCGCAAAATCTTTGTATCCCGCGCAATTTGTCACTCTTGTTTGGAAACAGTCAAAAACAGACATACATATTAATATAATAATAACTCACAAAATAATATTAACAATAGTTGAAATTTATGATTACATTATTTTTTATAATGTTGTGTTGTCACCTCGTGTGTATTTCTTCCGTCTTTCCTCGACGTTTTGAGCTCACTGTGGAGGTCATTATTAAGGCTATACTTCAGCTGGGGCATGGTCTAAAACGATCGTGACTGCGCGACGCAAAGAATGTGCAAACGACGCGTGCAGAACAAAACATAATTTGTCATATAAATCCAACATGCGTCCATTTAATGTTCTGTTTATTGTTTTATTAGTAACTATAATAATATATTCATTGACATGTTTTCTTTTTCAAGTAAATGGGTAACGTTTTTTAGTCATCTTTAGAGGATTTAAGAATAAATACCCCCGTCGCCATCACGAAACAAATTGACGTGTTCACAGCTCCACGTTCGTTCTCCGATTGCCAGTGAGTCCAAAATTTCGTCGCACTTATAGTTGAAAATTATTTGCCGTTTCACTGAAGTATGCTCTTAAGAAATAACGTATCAATTCAATTCAATTATATATAGATATAATACGAGGCAAAAGGCCAAACGGCCATTTATGTTAGTCATCTATACCTATAATAGTACCCTCGTTTGTATACCTATTAACGAAGAGCGCATGGCCCTTCGTCGTGGGTCTGATGGAAAAAGAACTGGGAAAATAGGGGTTATACAGTGGTTTCTCCTTTGAATTGACGGAGTCAACACTGCGAAATATTAAATTTTTTACATCTGTAGAGATGGAGAGGGAACCTCTTTTTTGTCTCCTATTGTACGGAAAAAAATTAACTAAGAAGATTTTAAGAGCAGTATTGATCGCGGTCTCCAAAATTCAGTGGGGATGGCTTGATCGTAATTGTTTAGATCTTTGATCGACTGATTCGGGAAGTCTACTGTCATGGAGCTCTAAAGTTTTTTAGAAAGTCACTATGAAAAGTGGTATTGCGTACAAACCATGGGGCATCTGTGATTGTTCTAAGAGATTTGTTTTGTATAGTCTGTAGCGTTTTAAAATGTTTTGTAGGATTAGCATAGCCCCGCCCCAGAGGGGGGCAGCATATGTCATAAATGTCATAATGGGACGGGTAATCGCAGTATGAAACAACATATTGAAGATATACTGCTGCGGTGTTCGAGGTTTAAGGGTATTTAGTGTATTTTTAGCATCTTTTTGTATATTCTAATACATCCACTTGAATGACGTAGTATTGACACACAATAATCAAAAATTGCACTGATAGCAAAAAAAATGTCGCCTGCAGCGCTATTTTAACTCCATAATTATTCAAGTGGGTGCATTCAAAAATACAAAAGAGAATCGCTAAAAATTACACTGAATACCCTTGATTATCTCGAACATCATTTCGAATAAGCAACTGTATATCGTCACACTGCATTTAATTAACCTTGGCGATAGGTAGGCGGGCCTGCCAAAGATCTTAGCTTGGGGGCCCTCTTCTGGATGTGAGGGCCATGACTATAAATATTAATAAAATATTTAAAAAAAAAAATAGTTTAACAATTAAAAGTAGGTAATTAAGACATTTTCTTCATATTTTTCAGTCTTCAATTAAAAAATGAATAATATTGTCAGTCACAGTACTCTCAACCGTGTGAGAGAACTTTTTTCTCTGTAAGTACCTTCACGAATAAATTGTAGCTATTAATACAAAGAGGAAAGCTTTTTGTAACGTTTTTATTTTTGCAAAGTTTATAATATGTTCTATAATGTTAGTTTTTTGAAGGCATATTTTTATTTTGGTTGATTATAAAAGCTAAGCTAAAAATTTTCAACCAGCGGCGATTTTCTTTGACCGAAATGACGCAACATATTCGTTAGAAAATTTAAAAGAGATCCCTTAAATAGCAAATATTACAGAACGTTTTAAAATTATATAACAATTTAAAAAAAAGTTGATTTTTTCTTCATAAAGGGGTTTAAACAGCACTCATTACAAGTAAACATAGGTAGGTAAGTAATTATTTTTTTGATTTTACCTAGTAACCCTGCAATTAGTTTTTTTCTTCCAGTAATATCGATTTGGATTTTACAGAACAAAACATTGTAAATAATTTTTCAACAATGTTAAAATCCGGTGATGATGTCAGTGATGGTAGTAAGCAAGTCATGCGTTGCTTAGAGACATTTAATAAAAGCATAAATTGCCAACATTATATACTATAGTACGAGTACTACATAGATTCCGTAGACGTGGATTTTTAATGTGCCTTTATTATTGAAAATCATCCACTATTCGTTTTTAAATATAAATTTAGTATAAGGCATTTGCAAAATAATACCAAATTTTTAGGTATAGTGATATATTATGTATGTATTGTGATTAAAAAAATCTTCTTAAACGAATAATTTTAATTAAATGCAATTAAAGCATGTTTGAAAATTTTAATTTCCTACGTCACTAAATGCACCACTGTTTAGAAAAAAATGTTAGGATTATAATTTATGTGATTTGGGTTTTCAATATTTGTATATCTGGTAATATGGTTGTGTACATGATTCAAATGGTTGTCATTTTAAAAAGTTTTTTTTATATTACCAATTACAGATTGATAGATTAAAACATTGTTAAATTTTCTTTTTTATTTGAAGTTGGTTAATCGTTAATAAAAATTAGATTATGGATTGAAAGAATTTAGTTTGTATTAATAAATTAATATAAAACTTAGGTTTAGTCTACTAGTAATTTTATCTGAAATTGTGTAAAGAAAGGCATTATCTTTATTACTAAATTAATATAAAACTATGTTAATTAACCCAGCATTTACGGTACCACCAATCATAAAATAGAGTATCTGTATTAATTTTAGCAATATCTTGTCCTTCAGAGTGACGGCTAAGAGTCACGAACTTTCAATATTAAAAGCGATAAAATAACTTTTGTTGGGTCATAAAAAGCTCTGTACAGCACTTTGGAAGATTTGACCAAGTGCCATTAAACCTGCGAATTTAATTCAAAATTAAGCTGGCGAAAGAATGCTTACAGAACTAAAAAGTTTCTTCACTGCGACGTAGAGCTTGTAAAGCAACGTGTAGAATTTAAAAAAGTTATTTAATAAAATAACTTACTCACCTGAAGACGCCGCGATCGGAGATTTCAGCGTTTAACCATTACAAAACTTTAAGTAACTTAGTTCAAATAAAAACTTCCGCCAAACTTTTAGGCGAATAATCTATTTTTTAAATATAAAAATAAATAAACAACGTAATTAATGATTAGGTACTGCTCTTCAAAAAGTCTAAAAATATTGAGGATGCAGGTTAAATTGAAATAATTAGTAATACCGAAATGATTATATTATGAAATATGTAATTAATGTAATGTGATTATGAAAAACTTTTATTGTAAAAATTTGTTGTAAAAATATATTCTAAATACATAGGTATTCTATTTGTTGTAATATTTGTACATGTATTAATTTTATAATAAGATATATAATGTAGGTACTTATTTCAAATGAAACAATTTATTAAATAGGTTGTATAAAGTTAAAAAAATGGTGATGTCTAAACAATATGTATTATTTTTAATGTTTATAGGTACATAACTATAATATAATGTAAAGAAATATAGGTATCGTAGTGAAATTGTTATTTTTTCGATAGTGAAAGTAATTTATCTAAATCAGCGTAAAAAAGGAAACAGAGTTTATAAAGATAAATAATAATCTACTTCAAAAAAGTTTCCTTAAAATTTTTCGTGATTGATGACAGAAGTTTTAAATAAGTAGATATCAAAATTTAAAAAAAAGAATTTCTCCGGTGAAAAAAGTGTTTATTAATGAAAATAAAATGATAGATTTTGTGTTGTGATAAAAGAGAAGTTATTTTAAGAATATTTTACGTGGTTATCGCAAACTTTTCGCGCGTTAATATCACGCTATCTGGCGAGCTGCGATCGCAGTCACGGTTGGCGACAAACTGTGCCAAAAAAGAGCCTCTTCCATCGCGGAGGCTGCGGCGGCCATCCCTCGGCTGTCGACGGCCCTTTCCACCCTCGTGCAATGCATCAAGCCTTGGCTTTACCTTTGCACTCTACGCCAATCTGCTTGCAGTGTTCGTTTCCCAGTTTTAAGACAAGTGATAATTTATAAAATTTGAGAGAGATTAAACAGTAATAGAGAGAATGTACGACGTTTTTACTTATATTATAATCAAAAAATAATATAGCAAAATTTTCAAAAAATGCCAGATTTTTTACGTTAATTCGGAAAACTATAAATCTTCAATGCTTATGTTCTCATAAGATTTGAGTGTATTTAGTGGTATAACACTATTTTTAGGTTTAGCTATCGGCATTTATTGTATAGTGAAGTAGCTACCTATTTCATTAATATTATATTATTTTGCAAAGCGAGGTAAATTTACGAGTAATTGAGGTATTTTTTATCAAACAGTTTTCTTGTAAATATTGTGAATATTGTAAATACCTACAATAATTAAATAGTTAGTTTTCATATTATATTAAATAAATAGTTGTGATAGTTAAGTTGTTGAAACCGGTTCTAGTCTCTATTAAATAATGTGGAGTATGTAATATATATTTTGTTTTTATTTTAATTGTTTGATTTATTTCAGTTGATAGAACATTTTTCTACTGCAAAGCCATTTTTAAGGCAAATAATATAATATTATATTGTAAAGAAGACTTACTGGTGCATTAAATTTTTCTTACAACAAATTTTATTTACTACCCTATAAGTCTGTCGTAATAAAAGATGTGTGAAAAATCTTCTTCTATAGAGATGATGGAACCTAAACATATTAAAATGAGGCAAAACAAGAGCACTGGAACTTTTCATACAAACACTCAAATGAGATACCAACTTTTATAGTTTTTGCATACAATAATGGCACTTAGGTCAAACTGAAATTTGCATGTGCTATTTTTATAAGGAAACTACAGAAGTCTCCGCCTGGAGTAACATTCAGTATCTGTTCCCATATAATTAATTATAAATTATCTTCGGAATTGAGATTTAGATGTTTTGTAATTACCGTTATTTATTAGGTACATAACTTACCTCAGTTATAATACATAATATATCCATTATATTATAATGTTATATCTTTATTCCATAATATATCGTGTAGAAAGTGTTTTGACTATATTCTTTTAGAGCTAACTTGTATAATAAATTTTATATTTATTTGCAGGAAAATAATAACAAACCTTTTTCGCGCTGTGTGCATAGGATCATATTTTGATGTTTATATTACAAAATATTTTATAGCGTAGGTATATTATAATTTTATTGCTTTGTTTTTAGATATTTTACTGTTTATTATATTATTTAAATTTAAATTATAATTATGTTCGGCTGTAATATATAATATTTTACTCTATTATAAATATTTTAAAGCAAAGTTTGCCCGGTCAAATTTAAACCCCAAATCCAAAATTTTGTTGGATGTATCGCAGCCATGGATACTGTTAAAAAGGTATAATACTATTTCCAAAATGAGGTACTGAAAATGACCCATAGGATCAAAGTTACAGAAGAAATATAAAAAAAAAACTTTGAAAGGGTTGGCGAACCTTTTTATGTAACTGTCTGACGTGCCGAGCAGTTTTTCATAAGGAAAAAATATTTAAAAAAAATCTATTAAAAAATTGATGGTGTTCTAGATACCACTCACAGAATATAGCACAAGTAATAGCTTTACCATTTTTTTGAATTACGCCGTACTTTTCGGTCCACCAATTTTGAAACCGTCTGCCAAAATTACTACTACCTAGCTTCACCAAGTTTTTGTTTCTTATTTGGTGCAGTAATTTTTTGTGGGAAATTGTTTGTTTATGTATCAATTAGTTTGGTTCTTATCGCATAAATTGGCATGAGAATTGCTCCGATTAGATGAGTCATTCTCTTGCTACAGTGATCTCAAGCATCGTAAATCGATCAAAATTAGAGGTTCGCGGCGCGGCATCCTCCGCCGCCTGATGAGGTCTGTGTGATAATGATATGTGTCGCACAAAGTCTAAGGACTGAACTAAGCAACTATATATTTACATTATACCTAATGCTAATTCTTGAAGAGTATTTTCCTGCTCTTTTTTATACAATGTGATCTGTCATTTATTATTATTATAGGTATTTTTTCTCTTCAAACGCGTGGCATGCAAAATCATCTCGCGTGCCATAGTTTCGCCACCCCTGCTATATAATATTTATTAGAAATGAGAGAAATATTGTGTTTTCGCTTACTCTCAATGTCCATTTAATAAATATTGTGATGAGAGTCAATATCACCATTAATATAAATGAATACCAGTACACTGAAAATAATACAAGTAAAAGGAACCTTTAAACCCTTTGTGTCTATGATTATTGAGATTTACTTGATTTTATAAATTACTATTTTCATTATTAAGGCGAATCCTCTACCTACCAGTGGCATCGCCCCCACAAGGGGCCCGGAGTGGGAGGTTGACCAGATACATGAAATAAACACCCATCATAAATTAGTTTTAATAGTTAAAAAAGACGGTTATTCTTCATGACTATTAACATTTTAAATGATACGATTGTGCGATGTAATTTTTGATTATTGTGTATCGATATTCGACAACTCCATAATTAAAGTAGATGTATTAAAAATCGCTAATAATAACTGTATAAGTACCCTTAATTTCACCTAAAACACAATTTGAAAAACGTTAATGTAGTGCGTCACGCTGCTTTTAACCTTAGCGATAGGTAATGGGCCCGCCGAAGATCCTAGCCTCCTGAGGGCCCGCTTCAGGATGCGGGGGCCATGACCAGAGGTACCTAGCGGAAAAATATGAAGCTTACAATTTGAGACTTTTTTTGATAATTTACAATTTAAACTGTATTAATTAATTTAATATGTATCTGAAAACATTAGAAAGAAAAATATTTTCAAATTGCATGCTTCGTATTTTTCCGCTAAGTGCTTCTGCTAGGTAGATGATTCGCTTTAAGTGAAGCAAATGGGCCTACACAACGTTTATGTTTTATTTATTGTCTGTTTTAACCTGGAATAATGATATATTAATCATGTACAGTTATTAGGTACTATTTGTTGGAATAGCGGTATATGATCAAAAATCTCGCCCTTCAATTGAAATGCATAATATTGTATTCGAATTTCACTCAGCGCAAGACATTTTCCAAGAATTATTGTATAATAGTTATGTTTATAAGGCCTTTTCGAGTTACATTATATTTTCAATATAAAATTTGTATTTACCGCTATTTTATGATTACAATAGAAAATATTCAAAGCAATGTTTTTAATAATAAAAATATTTTCTTCTATACACAGCGTCTTGTATTCTATAGATTGAAAATGACGTCTGTTGACATTATGACATATTATTTCTGGCGAAAAAACTATATTAAATTCAAAAATATTTTTACAGTAGATAAACCTGTCTCAGAGGATGCTTTCCAAAATCGGTCTGCAGCTTTTTTCAAAGCCTTTTCATCTTTTCTTATAATTGTGTTTTCACTAACAACTTAAAGTGCTTTCCGTTATATTACCTTTTACAAAATGTAAATAAGGTTAGAGACTTGAATATTTTTTATGCACTTGAAAAATAATACTCGCAAGGATGAGAACAGGTGAGTCTGTTATATTTATTCTCAATATTGTTTATAGGCAGGAATTTTATTGGGTCACTGAATTCAATAATGATAACATTCCAGCGACAGTTATTTCAGGGTTCATTTTTTTTGAAAGAGGAAAATCTAATAAACGTCACAGACAAATAAAATTATCATTTGACAATCTGTACGTCTTACTGACTGTTTTTCCTTCAAATATCTGAAGATTCGTTAAAGTGGACGATTTTTTAACAATAAAAAGATTGTAAGATAATATTTTTATAATAGTTGTCTTTCAACAAAATTGGATACTTATATATCGTCACTATTCTGGCAGAAGACACTAATTCGAAAAAATGACATATTGAGTTAGTTATACCAAAATTTTCATTATTTCAAACTTTACCGTCTGGAAACTTTCTTAATTAATAAACAGTCTTTATTTTAAAGTCATCCTTTTTACGATTACTTAATAAACTCACATGATAGACCATTTCAATCTTTTTAACAACTTCAAATTCAAATTACTCAAAACTAGTATTCTCCAGTTAGTGGGTCTGAGTAAGTCATAGTGTATATAACAACAGAGTCTGGGCCGGCCAGTCGATCTCCGACCGTCAGGTCTGATATCCAAGATGCCTCTCTGCGGTTGGGTTTTATCCATTCTTGCTAGATAACCCGCCCATCGTAAATTATTAAATTTCGTAGACTCAGATGCACTATTTTACAGTGTAATTAATTAATCAAATGTCACATAAAAGAATATAATAAAAATAAAACTAATGGTTTCAAATAGTTTGTTATGTATATAAATATATAGGTTAGGCAGAGGGTTGATGCTAGAGGCCGATGCTGAGAGTCTCGTTAATGGCTAAAAACCAACTATAATAATATAATCATAGAAATCCAAATGATGAAAATCTGGAAAGACGGAACAAATTAAAAAATCATGGGTTTCCCATGGACACAAGCTCTGCGTACCGCTGAATACTGAGAGGTATTGAACCGAGTGGTGGAAAACTGTCGAATGGCCAAATTATCTGGATTAAAATTACTACTAAAACACTTGTATAAATACACTATCTTTCCTGTATTTTCTTTTTAACGATCTATATCGGAGTGGAAGTTGGCACATCAAACAGACTCTTATACTCTTCCCGGTGGTCCAAGTCTTTTTGTGTGGCATAAACACAAACCACCGAAGTTATTATATGGCGCAAATTACATTGCAAGATTCTCTCGCCGATCGTCTGCCACGATCATTATTATCATCAGTCTCCGATAATGAAATGTCACCTTGAATTGTTAACTGGGTTCGTGGTCAAAGTACAATATTTCCTATTTTTTACTCCCGACTCTATCACAGGTTGGTGACAGTTGGGTCGATCTCGGTAATCGTAGATCCAACTGCTACTGCTCAAGTTATGCGCAAAAATAAGAATTATTCTAGTCTGCGAATGATTCTGGGGAGTGATGCAGAATGATATTTCATATCGGGAGCAATCGGTGCAGACAATTGGCGGCACAATCGGGGTAAACGATTGACTGCTGGTGTAATTTGAGCTTTATTATGGTTCACTAAACGTAAGTCGCTTTATCAGTGCTTAATCATATATGTGACCATCACGTGGCCAGCCCATTGCTGGCATTGGGGTTTGATAAATCTGACGAGATTAGTCTGACGAAGATCTTATATAGGTCATAATTGTCAAAAGTTCGATAATGTTGATAGACATTTAAAGATCCGCAATACCATAGTAGGCGATGATAGATAATTGAGGAGGCCCTCGTAGTACAGTGAGTAAGACATTGGATACTGGTGATCACCAAAACCGTTGAAGAAAATGATGAAGAGAAAATAAAAAATCCTGAGTCTAACCATATATTAGTCATAAAACTGAAGGATACAGGTTGTTTACGATAGTCTAGATCCGATGAGATGGGTAGGATATCTATAGTTAGTGGAGCTCGTGACCTCCAGCTTGCATAGAAGACAAAGAAGCAAAAAAACGAAATACCATTTCTTTTCGTGCACAAGAAGTAGGCGGGAATAATTTTTATATTGTTGGTTGCTATCACTGACAGTATTTACACCGCTTTGTCTCGATCAGCCACCTCCTATTTATCATTATTTTTACCCGTTCAAACTGAGGGTGGAAGGAAGTCCGCAGACAAGTGCAATGTGTCAATAGTGGTTAAGTTACAGTCAAGAAAACCTAGAAATAAGTACATCTTAATAAATAATCGTAAAGTGCATTGCAAACCTAAAAATTACAACAATATAGATATTTTACAATCAGTATAATTTATTTTATAAACTTCGCATTGTAACAAACTGTAATTTGAATTTGTAATTTGTGTTAAGGGATAATAAATTTGGGGCTACTTTAATACGCATCAAAACCTTCTGATTCTATTCATTACCTACCCCTCATCACACCATCCCTTGCCTCAAAACTATTGAACATTACTAATTATAATGTGCTAAATTTATACAGATACTAATATTAAATCGTTCTGTTTGTTGATTTTGAACAAATCATTTATAATTAGCTCATGTATCAATTTGTTTCTAAAATGAGAGAAATCTTCACTTTTTTCTCTCCATCTAATTTGTCAAATGGAATTGTATGACTACTACATAATGTCTCCAAGAAGCCACGAGAGATTCTGAATTTACAATCATAATAAACTACCATAAATTTAAACATTTCTGTGAGCGTTTCTTCATATTATTTTAGCGAGAGTTCACGCTCACGAGCTATTGCTTGGAAACATAACGTTGATTATTTTGAATACAAATATCTAGTATAGAACGCTGATCAAATATTTGTTCACTGTTAATCAAAATAATATCGAATAGGCGCGATTTTCTTGTCTTAAGATGAAAGTGAAGTATCGATAAGACTCTCGGTTATCTTGCACCATGTCCTGAGAGGCTGTGAAATGTTTCTGCGATCCTACCAATTTAAACTTTAAAGATTAATCTATTGTTACGTGATCGAGCAGAGAGGTGAAACTTTTAATTATATTATTAAACTTAACACTAAAGAAAAGTTCGACGACAAACGACATTTTCGTTTTATCTCAAATCTATAATGGTGCATTTATTTCAGAATCAAAATACTGCAAAGGAATGAAGTAAACTTGCAATGCATAATAAGATTGTTTGAATTATTTTTATTTTTCAGTTTTCTCCATATCATACTATCGGATATACAGGTAATTTAAATACATTTACACTACACTGGCTACAAGCCGCTTCTTACTAATGGGACAATACTTCATTGGTTGCATGCCGTGTAATAAAAATATGTAAATATTAAAAATCGAAATTTATAAAAGGGACATTTTTAACTCGAATAATTTTTAATTTACCACCACTATATACAATGAGGAATTTAAAATATTTTAATTAAAAATTATATCACCAAATAATAACAAACTAATAACTTTTCAAATCTCGGGTTATAATATAAAATATAAAAAATATTTGGCTCCGATAATAAACCGTCTGCCGAACAATTTACGCGCATATTGTTATAAATTATTTAAGTATTTAAGTAAATAAAAAAAATAATGTTGCAGATTACTTGTCGCACACTGGGTAACAGAGAAACACACCTTTTTAAACGTTTTTTTTAAATTCACAGTCCCATGGGCATTCAAATTTGTTTTTAAATTTTTTTTTTTTACATACCGTGAACATTAAAAATTATAAATTTAAGCTGTTCACAACATGCCATTTAAAAAGGAAGAAACAGTGTAAAGAAGAAGTAAATATGTGCAGTATCGTGAAGTATCAATTGTATCAGTATAGTAAAGGTAAAAAAATATAAAAAAATATATATAAATTATAAAGCACACCGAATGAGCTAAGTGGACCTTATTTTAAGAATTTATTAAACAACGTTCACCTATACTCATCCTCATGTAGGTGGAATATATCAACATCCGAAGCGATTTGGTTGAACAGAGTTATTGCTCTCCCAATTGGCATCACCGATGGCAGTTTAGTTCTGCTTCTCGGGAGAACAAACAACTGACGCTTCCCGATTTCTAAGATAGTTATCAGGGAGACACAAGTCAATACTACCAAGAATAGTTCTCATTTACGCCACGTATAAGTCGAAAAAAATACGTGGCCAAATATTGATATCTTCTAATATTTAAACTACAGTATATGAGCATACCCAAGAGAAAGTCAGTTGCATAAAGCCACGGATAGTATCCATATAACCTCAAATAAAGGAGTCTCAAAAATTTCTTTTGAGCTCGCTCCACCATAAGGTCATGTTTCAACTGATGCGGGGTGATATACTTACCTACATTGATTTCAATGGTAAACATTTGTTCTTTGAAAAACATGAGTCAGGCTTCGTAGCAATTGTTGCGAAATTGTGAGAATTCCTTGTAGGAACAATAACAAAAATACATTGATTGAATTTCTTTGTATATGTATGATTAAAAAAATATTTATTTCAACCGTTTTTATTCCACATTTGTATAATTTGACTAGGCGACTTGCTGGCCCCTAGGCAAAGTCTACAGAACCTCTTAGGTCCGCGGACCACCGTTCGCAGAGCACTGCTGTATAGTACGCTCTCTAAACTCTAGAGTCTAGACTAGATATTTACCGGCGTTTCTCACTTATAATAAAAATAATTGTGGATAATATATCGTCACTGTTCTGGCAGGAGACACTAATTCAAAAAAAATGACATATTGAGTTAGTTATACCAAAATGTTCCTTATTTCAAACTTTACCGTCTGTAAACCTTCTTAATAAATAAACAGTCTTTATTTTAAAGTCATCCTTTTTACGATTACTTAATAAACTCACACGATATACCATTTCAAACATTTTAACAACTTCAAAGTCAAATTACAGAAAACTAGTATTCTCCAGTTAGTGTGTTCTACCAGAACAAAGACGATATTACATTATGTATGAAGGTTGTTAGAGTATATGTTTTATAAGTTTGCACGTTTTTTGCACTTTTTTGGACTCTACTATAATACTAATACGCCTCTTTACCTGATTATCTCGTATAAAATTATTAGATCAGCGTCGTGGGTCCCTGGTTTGAATCCTATGTCTGGCAAGTACACACAATGTTTTTTCAATTTGTGTATGAGCCATAGTATGGACCTAATAGGTTGAGCAAGTGGCTGACATCCATTTCTCGTAAAAACAAAATCTGTTAATACAAACCTCCACTCTGTGGAGGCCCATATGATCCTATTAGGATCAGACACGTTCGAAAGAAAAGAAAGAATATGTTATGTAGTACTAAATTAATCGACAGATGATATAATATGTAAATAAATATTTTTAGAATATATTACGTCATTTTCATCCTAGAGCCGGTGTGCAAAGTTATGAAGCATATACTCTAGTGGGATGTAATTGATACACAGTAATATCACTTCTTTTAAATAAAGAATATAAATAAAAATGTTTAGCGACAGAGATAAATAAAACTCATTGCAATCATCTTACGTTAGTGCAGAGCTTTTTGTAGTCTTCAATTGGAAATGGGTTCTGCGCGTCAATTATTATTCGATGTGAAAAAAATCAACCGCATACTACTGTTTGGGAAGCACTATTTTACTCTATCAAATATCATCATCAGTATAATTTAAGCTTAGTCTTTCGTTCACCGCAGGAAATAAACCTCCCCTTGCTTGTCTCGCCGACTCCTTCCTGTCGTATCCTGCTGTCATCAGTGTGGAATATAATTTATACACAAAACAACTGATGCCGGCTATTTATCTTATTTGTCTATGAATTCAAAGCTTTTTTGTTTTTACGTGGTCTTACTCCAGTATAAGTTTGATCCATTTGCTACTTGGCTTATATCGCACATTTTTGAAAAGAAGTATTGTTAGCCATCCTCTTAACACCAATTTAAAAGATATGAAAAAAGAAAAAGAGAAGGAGGAATTAGTAGATAATACTTATTTTTTTCGTTGAATTAACTATATATTAACTATAAAGATATTTTACAGATAAACGATAATTTTTGATTAATATCTGCTATGGTTTGGATTAATTTGAATCGTTTAATTGAATTTTAACACGTTATCTACACATCATTGTAGTCTTACTTCAATGAAAACAAATACGTTTGAATGATAAAGTTTGTTGTGCACAATTTATGTCGGATCTTAACAGCCTACCTCTACCCTTCGCCATTGGTATGCAGTTGATATCTACCTGCAGTGTTTCCCAACCTTATTTCTGCCAAGCCCCACTTAAACGCTTCAAAAATCTCCATGCCCTCCCTAACAAAATTTTATAGTTACCTCTATATACCTATAAAAAATGCACATATATTAGGTTATACTATTTTTAATTTAACTTTCGTAAGTAAATATGTATATTACGTTACATATACAATTCGGAAGAAAATTAGTGCGATACTTGTGCTATGCTTCGTCTTCAAATGATTTTCAAGAAAACCTTTTGCCCCCCAGTATAATATATGATATAATATAAGAATTCAAAAGTATATGAATTTTCAATCTATATAGATAGGTAGGCACAAGAAAAATAATTCATTATATATATATAATTATTACAGATTAGCTTAGTATCTACATATAAAAAAAGAAATGAGTGCTAATGCCATCTGTTGAAAGTTTTTGGAAACGGGAAATTGAATTGTAAAAGTTTGAAAAGTTTTCCGCCATAATAAGCTCATAGCAGAAATTGTCGCTATAAAATGTTTATTTTTGACTTGAAATAAAATTAACCCTTGGGCTGAAAAAGTTAAGTTACTTGATCGTAACTAATTTATAATATATGTTCTTGATTATTTTTGGTCTGTGATAAGTTATTATTATTGTTTTATTATTTATTTAGGATGTTATTACATACAATAAAAGTATTATAATTAATAGGAAAATACTTATTGTTTCGTAATATCTACTTTGAAATAAGTATTTTCAATCGGACACTTGAATTAAAAATAATTTAATGTTTTACAATTACGTTTATATTGTTAATTACACAAAAAATATAATAAAATAATATTTAAATTTTAATGAATTTAAGTTTTATACTATTCCATTTGAGTCGTTTTTTGCGACCCGGGTTTCACCTTTCGGTATCTTTAGGCACTATGTACACTCACCAAAAGGCAAGTACTTACTCATTGACAACGAATACAATAATAATTAAATCTAACTTATTTAACAAATCAATACAATAAAGTAGATAAAAACTTTATCACCTACCTATGACGTCAAGGGTCACAATACAAATATAATATAACAAACAAATTATTAATAGTTGAAGTGTTTGTAAAACACCCCCTTCCTGATCAATAATAATACACTCGATAAGCGTATATAAATCGTCAAAACGGAATAATAGATCATTAGTAATACAATCATAAACAATAAAAATACGACACTCAATAGGTGTAAAAACGTCTATTCTGGGAATAATGGTAACGTATTGGAAATTAATGGAGTTGACAACTAATAAGATATATTGTCATGTTACATTTCACGTGACATGTCTACATTTCAAACGCAGACTTAAATAAATAATGTTAATTAATTAACAACAAAATTTGGCACAACCTTGTTAACAGTGTGTGTCAACCTTGTTTCTAAAACAATGACCGTTAAAAAATGAACCAATGAGGATTCTTCCCGCTTTTTTGAAAGCATGATGTAAACAAACAACTCATTTCCGCCCACAAGATCTCACTCCGGGATTAGATTCAGTGCAGTTCGGACGTCACCGGTTAACATATAAAAACAGTTTCAACGCCATTTGTGCTCCCTTTCGGACTGGAAGATATACAGTTCCAGCCAAGCTGAAATAGCAGCCATCATTTAAAATATAAAAGCTAAGTAATCAAAACCATTTAAAAATGCTCTATGACCCATACCAAACGAACGCATCTCGAATTTGTATTAAAATTTATATTTGTTTTTTTGTATCAATTTTAAATTTCAATGTAGTACGCTTGTCGTACGAAATTGATTTTGTGTAATTAAATAACACTTTTAACAAATTAAGCTGTGTTCTTATTTTTATATTGTTATATTTAATTTGTAAAATACACACCTTCAAGGCGCCCAAAAATTATAATTTCATATTTCAAACGAGTTTACAAATTACATTTTATTCGAGGTAGATAAAGGTATAAAACATTATTTAAGTTAACATAAAGCCGAACTTATATGCTTGAGATTAATAGTACTAAATATTTTATGTTTTATCGATTGAATTAGTTGGCACTTCATGTTTAACAATTGTTCATTATAATTGTTAAACTCATTTCTATTATCATTCTAACGATAATACTACATTACACTTTTCTCTTTTTTTTTTAAATATAACAATATCTACCCGGGTCACAAACACGACTCAAATGGAATAGTACAAAACTTAAATCCATTAGAATTTAAATTCAGATTCCATAAAGTACCTTCATTCGATAGTATTAATATTAAAATAATATTTATTTATTTAAGTATGCATTACAAATTATAACGAGTACGATTTTTGTTAAGCCTTATTAGATGCATGTAAGACCCTTAGCTTTAATCTACTAACGTGCAGACTTGTGATGAAATACAGTGACGAACTAAGAAGATATTCGTAATAGCTTTTCAGGGTCGGCGTAATAACATTGACAATTAAGAGACTATTAAATAGCAATCTATAATAATAGAGAATTGGGCGTAATCTACAAATACTATCAATGTTAGAATCTGTATTAAGTATATGGATAAACCAACCGTATACATCAAATTACTGAATTCTAATTAAATTATTAACGGTACAATTAATTGAATACGACCCTCCTTCTTGTAAACACTTGATTTACTAATTATTATCTTATATATAGATACTTGACTATAAAATTTTACTACGTAAATTAATGCGTAGGTATTGCCTACAGATAGATTGCCTAAGATTAAAACAATAATTTCATGTGATATGTGGGGTATCCAAAGTTTATTGTGGTCAATATTATAAAGGACTATATAATCATATTGTGTTTTATTTCATTCTTAACTACAATTTTAACTGTAGATTTTTTTTAAATAATTCGTTTACTATTTTTTTTTTTAAATTTGTAAATGACTAGATTGCATTAAAATAGATTTGTGGGTCGTTCATGTTATATGTGGGGTATCCAAAGTTTATTATGGTCAATATTATAAAGGACTATAAAATCATATGGTGTTTTATTTCATTCTTAACTACCATTTTAACTGTAGATGTTTAAAAATAATTCGTTTACTATTTTTTTTTAATTTTTAAATGAGTAGATTACATTAAAATAGATTTGTGGGTTGTTCATGTGATATGTGGGGTATCCAAAGTTTATTGTAGTCAATATTATAAAGGACTATAAAATCAAATAGTGTTTAATTTCATTCTTAACTACAATTTTATTATTTTATTAATTCGTTTACTATTTTTTTTAAATTTATAAACGAGTAGAATGAATTAAAATAGATTTGTGGGTTGTGTTGACTGTATCCCGGTCGCACGTAGAAATTCGTCTTGATTAGAACATGGTCATACATAAATAGCCGGCAATGTTGCAACTCTTTTCCGCACCATGACTAGACCATACCTAGACAGTGGAAAGTGCATGCGGCTAGCCCAGTGGTCGGCAAACTCGTTTGTCAACAGAGCCAAATATCAACAGCACAACGATTGAGATTCCTTTTGAGAGCCAAATGTCTTAAACTAAACTTTGGTACATACTAAACGTAGGTACATACACTGTTTATTAAGTTAATAA
Source organism: Rhyacophila brunnea (assembly GCF_057557595.1). Classification (NCBI taxonomy): domain Eukaryota; kingdom Metazoa; phylum Arthropoda; class Insecta; order Trichoptera; family Rhyacophilidae; genus Rhyacophila; species Rhyacophila brunnea. The sequence goes on from NW_028233350.1 coordinate 32,309,404, forward strand.
ACTTTAGTTAAAGTTTTGTCTTCATTAAACTATAGGTACACTGAATAAAACTTGATATCATACGTAATAATGATCTTATTTATTGATAAAAATTAAATTTAAATCATAATAATGAATGACAAACACTCAATGTAAATAATAGCTTTGCATATCCTTAGAAAATTTGTGGACGTCAGGTTTGTATGTTGTTGTTTTTAATTTTAAGCACGATTCCAGGTTCTCATCAATAAGACGACGTCTCAATTTACCCTTTATATCCTCTCTTAAAAAACTCTTTACTAACCACAAAACTTTCAATATTAACATTGTTGGAAGGTCGTATTCAGTAATTAAATACAGAACTTGATTTTTCTTGACTATTCTAAAGTTGACACCGACAGGATGTTTAGTGCTAAATGACGCGATAGGGCATGTTAAGTTGTAAAGTATCTCTCCAAATTTGACTTCTTGTTATACGCCAATTTTTCCCGACAAATAATACAGGTCGGTAGGCCATTTAAGTTTTGAAAAAACACGAAAGTCTCGGTCCATTCAACTTTAAATTCACGGTTTTCGTCTTCCGTAGCCATGTCAAATCGAGCAGAGGGCATTTGTGGCAGAGCCGCACACAAGGGACCAAAGAGCCACACGTGGCTCGCGAGCCGGTGTTTGCCGACCACTGGGCTAGCCGAAACAAATGAAAAAAAAACAGCTTATACACATTTTAACGCCCACGGTGGCCGCGCGGCATAAGCGTTGGACTATAAAGCCGTGGGTCCCAGGTTCGAATCCTGGGTCTGGCAAGTACACATATTGTTTTTCAATTTGTGTGTGTCAGGGTATGGACCTAATATGTTGAGCAAGTGGCTGACATCCATTTCTCGTAAAAAACAAAATCTGTCAATACAAACCTCCACTCTGTGGAGGCCCATATGATCCTATCAGGATCGGACATACACATTTTGCTATTGTACCTGAGGCCTATGTCAAATGAAATTTGTTACATGCGAATGTTTTTTCTACCAAAAATAATGCACGATGGTATCTGCAGCAGTACATTAAGTTACATGTGTTTTGTGAATGACAAGAAAATCACCTTGACAAATTAAACGTGATTACTATCCTGGCGAGTTTCTTTGTGCGAAAGGGCGTAGATAATTCTTGTGTTCGCTAGTGAATGACGTAAACTATAGTATATAATATATACCTTTACATTTTAAATGAAAGCAATGAATAAAGGTGTGCAACCGGTTCTGGCTCATGCAAGGCTAAGCTCATACATAAAGCTCGTGAGCTACAGGGCGAGCTTTCCGTAATTGCGTTGACGTGAAATACGCCCACCGTACAATAAAGCCTTGGGATTAGCGGAAGAAATGACGTTTAGGACACTCACTGTCTTGTCGAGGAAATTCGATTATAAAGCTTGCGTCTAATTTTTGAAATCCACATCTTACATTGCTAAACTTTTAAATCGTTTTCTAATACAATAGTGAAGTAATTTTGGATTGAATCCGCTTTGTGCATTAACGTTACAATTAAAGCAGAGTTGAGTAAAACAATAATAGCTTCATATGTTTTATTATTTTTCGGGTCAAAATTAAGATCGTTACCCAAATAATTTTGTGGTTGTAGGGTAGCTGTCTACTTCATGATTAGGCTCCAGATCTCTCTTATCAGTCATAGATTTGTGGAATATATTATGTAAGTGAAAGAATCAGTTTACTTTTTGTTTAGTCCATTCATCTACGAGGAGCTCTTCATCGTTTTCTCTGATCTTCAATATGACCAAACATAAGTTTTTCGCGGTTGTCATTATCCCTACGCGCTATATGATTATGGACTCATTTATCAGCAGCACCTTACATCACAATATGTGTCTCGTTTGTGTCTTTCTCTTGCCCTCATCGCCCTAGTCTCAGAGACATAATACACATTGGAAATATAGAAACCTTAGTAGTCCCTTTTGTAATATTTTTACTTTTGCAAATCGGTTGGTTTTGGTTTAACGTTGTTGGTATTTGAACCAGTTGTCATAAATGATCAGAGATCTGTTGTATAACCAAAAACATGGAAAGAGTGTTGGGCTCATTTGAGCAGACACAGTTAGGATAGAGACGAATATACAATTATGAGCTGTACGCTTTGAGTCACGCATGACAAAAAAATACATTTGAAAAACCTGGTCGACCTCGTATAGGTTATAGGGGTAGTGTCGGATTGGATTTAAAGACCATAGGCGTCGTTAACTGGAGAAAAGCGGCTTTGGACAAACCTGGATACTGCAGGAGGCCAAGACCTACACAGGGTTGTAGCGCCAAGAAGAATATATTTTTTTTTGTCAGATTTCAGGTCAATAATTATTATAAAGCAATCATTATTCGTAGGATGTTTATCACACTTGAATGGTCAAAGATATAGCTTATAATGAGTATCTTTAGAATTATCTTCAAATGTGTTAATCTTGCCCATTTTTTGAATAATAAAATGCCCAATTCTTGTCAAATTTGGGATCACAGAGATTATCAATATAATTTTTTATCGTAAATATTTCACTACAATAATGTCAATATAAATTATACTGATGGTTTTATAAATGCGTTTAAAAATTAATAAATGTAAAAAAACTTAACACCACTGCACATTTATGTACTGAAATATGGTTTAAAAGAATACTATTTTATGTAATAAAAATACTTTATGCAGTCATCAAATGCTTAAAATAAATATAAAAAATAATAAGGCTTCAACATTATATAAATAGATTATCTGAAACGTTAAAGGTATGTCCAGGATCATGCTTTGAAAATATAACAAAAGCTCTATTTTGACCTACGCTGAGCATGTCCCCCCTTAAATAAAAAAGTTTTACCACAAAATAATATAACGTTCAAGTATAATTTAATCGATAACATTTGACTTCGAAATAATGTGTTTGAAATTGGAACTGTGAAAGAAGACCCGTGGGCATATTTTCAGACTTAAAAGTTGCGGAATGCAAAAGTATATAGATAAACGAAGCATTTATACCTATTTACATTTGTAATTAATTCTGCCTGCCTCTTTACTGATGATAAAGGTTGTCATAATCAGTTCCAAATTCTATACGTGATTCTCTTTCTGCTGTCCTTAGACTTGGCTGAACAGATTGTCGATAACAGTGAAGATATATTTTTATTTGATTAATCCAGTGTGCTGGTGTTTTTTTTCTTCGTCCATTAATTCAAATCATCAGTGACGTCCCTAGACAAATTGCCGCCCCTAGGCAGCGCCAAAATGCCAGCCCATTTTTTTTATATAGTATTTTTATCATCCTTTCATGACTCCAATAACTAAGAAAAAAATTGTATGGATACATTACTAGCAAAACAACATATTATAAACCTATCACTACAGACTGTAATTATTCGCAAATCTGCACGTGTCACCAAGGATGCCGATATGCAACGGAAATAAACTAGATATTGCGAACCCGACAAAAAAAATACAGTCCTGTTAAACCTTTTATGTTAATTAATACATTTTGTTTCCAACCAGTGAGCTGATTTTTTAATTGAAAGATATTTTTGTTATTACTAAGTTTAGGTAGTTATTTCTACATATACCCAATGATTCTCCTCGGTTTACCGCCCTTCGAGTAGCTGCCGCCCCCAAGCGACGCTCAATATGCCTACCCTCACGGGACGTCACTGCAAATCATGCTTCTCCGTGCTGCATGGCCAAAGAACTGGAGATGGTCGAGAGCTTTCGTGTAGGTATACAATAAAATATTCTGCTATCTTAAGCTTTTAAAGAATGGATTAGTTGGTACACGTATCAGGAAATATTTAATTATAAATATATATTAAGACTATGCTATAGTGGCGAAATTTTCAGAATTCCTCTGAAGTGACTAAATAGATTGCCACCAAATGCACAATTTAATTCTATGGCTTCTTATGGTACGTTTACATCTGGCACTTATACCGTTATAGTTATTTTATGTGTCTGACATACAATTTCACTTACTGTTTACTCTTGTATGGATCTGACATAAAATTCTCGTATACTTCTCGTTGAAATAAACTTTCTTCACTTTATTCAATGGAAACATTTGGAATAAATATGCGGTATTTACATATGGCATTGTAACTTATTCGGACACTTATTTCGTATACTTCTCAAAAACGTTATGTCAGTTATCAGTTGTCAATATGGAAATGTCAAAAAAAAAGAAAATAGCAGCTAGTGTTATTATTTTAAGTCTTTTGGCAACAAAGAGGAGGAAAAAACGGTCTAAATGGGTGCGGGAATGGATTCAGCGACGAGAAGAACTAGGTGCCTTCCGTTTATTTTTTTTGTTCATTATTGAATTGATTCCGTAAGTTGTGTAATTTTCGGTTTATATCCACTATTGTTGTATCAAATTTGTTTGCTAGTTCTAATATCGCATCACTTTTCTTTGTTCTATTCTTATATTCCTTCGTGTTCACATCCCATAATTCTGGGTTTGGTCTGGTACTGGTCAATTAAGTCGAATATATCCGCTTTCAACCACTCTTTTTTAACATTCATGATGTATGATAATTAATTATTATCCGTTGTTTTCGAAATATACCTATGCACTTCACTACCTGTCAAACTACGAATAATGTGTCAGGTACTTGACATAAAAGTAGACGGTGGCTCAACTTCGGTGATATGTCGCTGGAAGTTCTGACTTGTCGTATACGCGGTGTTTACATTTGCATATATAAGTAGATTGAATAAGTGACAGGTGAGTGTCGACACACGCGAAATAAGTGGCTGGTACACATATAATTATTACTGTTTACACTTAGTGAATATGGTGTCATACATAAATATGACGATATAAGTGTCAAATGTAAACGTACTGTTATGTCCTAGTGATGAGTAGCTTGAGGAAGTAGGAGATCTGGGTTGGCAGGTAACCTATATGGTTTGATGGTATTAACCTTCCTTAAGTTCTTACCAGAATTGGGACACTCTGTGAAACTCCTTGATATAATTCTTCACAGTTTTCTTGTACATTTATAGACTGTACGTCTTTGAAGGTAATTTGTCAGGAGATTTACCTTCTAGGATGCTTGAGCGGTGGGCGTTTGTAATTGATTGTGAACACAGCGGAGCAAATAGTGTTTTACGTAAAGTAAAACATTACTATTTATTTTAGTAATAATTTTAGTACAAAGTGTTTGACAGACATAAGTTACGTACAGTACAATGGTTGGAGACTAAAGACAACAGGAGTGACATTCCCTGAGGTTTTATACTATTCTCTTTAATGGGTTTTTGACTTGAACAGACTGCACGTGTTCGTTATGATATATGCTTTACATTAACAAGGAATAACATTTATAACATTATTTGACTATGCAAGTGTTCATAAGTGTCTAAACTAATCCAAAAAGGATGCACATTTGTGCAATTAATGTAGATAACGGATTGCTCTACTTCGAGTATAAAACATAAGCTCGTAAATAATATTGATGTTTACCAGTTAAGTGCTTTTTCTGGTTTATTTCTACGCTTGCAAAAGCGTGAGAGCAATTTCATAATGATGCATTTGTTTAAATCAACATAGTTAAGTGCAGGATATGACGTGCAGGTGTTCACTCCAAAAGGGTGAGAACAGATTGCACGAGCTCGTAAATAATATTATTAATTATCACTTAAATGTATTTCTTAACTCGTGTCAGTATTTTAAAAGAGGGTAAAGTGCTATTTGTATAAAAAGATACATATATCATCTTATTTATTACTGCAGGTGTGCATTTTGGTTCAAGACGTTATTTTAGTTAATTTACTGCTTTTAGATGGTGACTTGAATGCTGTGAGATCCCTTTGAACATTTCTTAAGTTGACACAGTCAAGTGGGTGCATAAATGTTTATGTTATATTATATTGTTTACTTTAAAAGCTTAAAGTTTGTATGATGCTATAATCAAATAGCATTGTAAATGAAATAGGTGTGATGTCTTATTAGTGTACACAACAGTACCATTAAATGTTAATTTTTGTGTAATACATTTAAAGTTATCAATATTTTGTTCATTATTTTCGTGCTGGGAGAATATTTTTTAGAATGGTATCTGTTTCAATTCCGAGGATAGAATTTATGTCATGTTTTTGAGATATTATTTTTACAATTAAAATTAAACGGGTAGAATAATTTGGTGCATTTGAAGCCGCAGCTTATGCCCTGTCGAACGTCGTAGCCCGAATATACACACGATACATAAGTCATTTCCTTATAAGTCATACATTGTCAAATGTATTTTTTTCAAATAATAAATACACTTACTTTGTGAGAAATACACTTTTTTTTTTTAAATTTAAATACAGATAATTTAATGACTTTTTGTGACTGGTTTTAACTCTTCGGAGGCACTCTTTTAAAATTTTTGACGAATGAGTTAAAGAAACACGCCGCTGCCGAAAGGCCGAAAATTGGAGGGGCTACCCCGATTCCACGTTTATAGAATGAGAATAATGCAATATTTTGAAAGCGAATAAAAAATAGCCTACTTTAGAATAGTTAAATAACATTACAATATAAAAAAAAACTACACGTTTTTCGCTTTTATTTCTTTGATATTTTGAGGTAAAATTTTAATATTTTGTTTGCAGTGGGTGATAAAATAATTTATGAAGTTTGAATAAATTAGCATAATTATATACAAAAATAAACATCCTACTTATCTATCTTTTGAATGAATAATATTTTGTTATATTCATAATATGATGTTTATTTTGAAATCTACAATTTTTGTAACGCCTCGGTGAACTTGTTATCAGGGAACACATAATTCATAGGAACTGAAATACCTAATGGGTGTGGAGTAACAGGCAGCCGATTTCGGGTGTGAAAGAATATGCGATAGAATATAGAAGAATACGTCACTATAGGCTTGTCCTTCGTTCTGACAACTGCTCTCGGTTTATGCACTGACGCTCATTTAATTTTGGTGTATTTGAAGATTGCAGAACACACTATTGCACGTCTATAATGTTTGTTAAATTTTTGTACGACACTCACACATTCAAAACCCTGCTTCAAAATGTAGTGTATTGGGGTGTAGCCTTTCGGAATTATATTTATTAATTTGTTATGTGGTCGTTAGTTATAATGAAATTCTACCAACCGAATGCCACGTTATATAACAAATATGTCGCTGCAATGCTTACTGTATGCAAATTCTACAATAACATTCACGAAGTAGACACTTAATCCGGCCTCAAAACAATATATTATTATAAAACCGAAATTGCTTTTTATTAATCTCGCATAACGTTGGATTTGTACAGAGGATATGGTGCGCTCTCTTGTTTTGGGATAAGTCTATTATAACGCCAATATAAACAAACCTTTATATTTCAAGCCTTTTTCAAATTTAGTGGAGATATTTTTTTAACAGATTACTTCTGCGCTTGTCTTCTCTGCAAATATTTTCTTTCGCATATTTTTGTAATGGTGCCTACTTATGGCAACATTATAATATTCTCAACCTGAGATCTAAATTAGTGGCCTGACTGGGGAATCAATACTGGTAATATCATTAGATTGGCAATATTGACGAAATAATACAATTAGAAACATGGTTCACTGTTGAAAAAAATATACAAATGAATTCATTGCCATTTATTCCAGTGGAGTTGGAAGAGTTGGCAACAGAAAAGTCGTCAACTTATCTCATCAAATCATTAAATCAATTTATTGGATAATAAACTATCACACATTTTATTAGTTTGGTGATTTTTCTCTCTCTCTTGTTTGTAGTCAAGACAAACAAATTGATTCTTGGATTATTATGATTTAACATATTACCCCGTTCACACGTGCATGGATTTATTTCTGACAGTACGTATTATCGCGGCCATAACTCGAACATGACGTGTAAACACAAATTATTGTGCAAGTTGCAAGATTGCATGCATGGGTTAAAAAAATCACAAGCTTCTGTGTTCAGTTTTTTTGCGATTTTTTGCGATATTTGCTCCTGCGCAAACGGTAGTGGCGAATCTGTCGGAAAAAATGCGAACTACACCTCGAAAAGCATTTTGACGTTTACAATTTTTCACAATCAGTCAAATAGCACCAAAAATTACATCAACGCATCTCGCTTACGCTTGAAGAATGAGATTGGCGAGACAGTCTTAGCATTTTTTAAGGTTGGTACGTGTAAACAGTTATTATCGTGATAGTTGAATTTACACACTAATGCGTCAATGACATTGAGCTACTTTACGAGCTGCTTGTTGGCGAATTTACAATCTGCCTGTAAAGTCGCTCAGTGTCATAATCGAACAAGCTAACAAGCAGATTGTAAACAATCTACCGAGAAAAGTTGAAAGCCGCGTGAACTTTACACGCTACACGCCGGCGTCTAGCGTAGTACCGACCTCCCGGTAAAAACGAACTACGTTCTGTCAAAATAGTCTCTAGCTTGTTGGCTTCTCAGCGATTGGAAAGTTTTGTGTGTCATCATCATAATCGGAGTAGCTGAATCGCCCGCTTTTAAATTCGCCAACAAACAGCTTGTAAAGTAGCTCAATGTAATTGACGCATAATGGTGCCAATAAATCCATGGACGTGTATAGGCGCTATTCGTTTATTCCAAGATACGCGTTTTATCGGTTTTCGCCAATGACATTATGTTTTCGCCAATATAGTTTACAAACTAATAAGCAAAGTACCTACATAATTAGGTCTAATTCATTAAAATACCTGATAATAAAATTAGGGTTATTCGAGGATTATCCAACTTTTAGTGACATACCCTATCCAACTATCATGGTGTATATTAGACGTTGATACTGTCTGAATGCAATAGTGCATCATTTCCGCATAATATTGTCTTTTCTGCTGTAGATTATTGTAAATAAATCAATGAACTATTTAAAAATTTATTTATTTTTACAATTTTATTATATTAATAATATGACATTGAACGTACATAGGTACACTTAAAAATATCAGTTGAACAAAAATACAATTTATTAGTTACAGAAAAAAAGAATATTAGTTTCTTTAATATTAAAAAAGACACAATTTAGTAATATATATATATGTATATTTATATTTTTTAAATTAAATAGTTCTCTTAAAAATATTTTACAAAGTTATGTTGAGCTAGGTACACACAGGAGTCCGTAGGTATAGTCTGAGAGATGTGTCTTACTCAAACAAAAATACGGTATCCATATAGTTAATAGCTCGTTGGTTACACTAGTTTTAGAGGAAATGGTTTATTTTTTTATGAACACTTTATAAAAAGTTTCTTTGGTAGGTTTCTTTGTATTATATGAATTATACGAATGATTTTTATATAGTTTTAATAGCTTCTTTTTCATAGCAGACATTGTATTTATTTTTTCTCTCGCTCTCACTTATATAATAGGTATTATATAATATCGATTAGAGAAAGATCAAAATATATTTTTCTTTGTCTATTATAGTATATTAATTACGGAAATAATGTACTCGTGTGTGTTAAATTATTTTTAATATACGCATTTTATTTATAAGGCAATTTATTAGATTTTTTTTTCTACAATTGCATTTTTAAGATTACAAAAATATGTGAAGAGTGAAAAACATGACTAAAAAATATTAATTTATGGGAAGACTTTTAAAAGTTACGCGGGGTTTTAAAATAACTGACAACTGCATTTCGAAAAACTTATCCAGAAAAAAGTGTAGTCTGAAATTATTACTTCTGAAAACGTCATAGAGTACGGAGCATTGAATTGGCTGTTCAGAAAAAACTCACTGATTAAAAATGAGGCACCCAAGAATATAAGATTTTCATTAGAACTTTACATTATATATACTTAGGGAAAAAATTGTGTATTTTCATGTAATAAACAGACGTCCAATGAGATCATTAATTTGAATAAAGGTATGTATGTATTTCTAAAATTGTATGTACTTACCGACGTACATATATGTAAGCAATGGGATAATGGAATTTAACCTTATCACTGCCAGGTAATTTTTACTAGGTCTTGTAGGCCAGGGAATCCTTTTTGGAATAAAATAAATCCCTTAAAAAATATGAAATAGGAACACAATGCTAAATATTTGTGAAAATTTACCAAATCAACATGTTTATCGAGTTTATCGTGAGTGAATGAAAATGATAAATATTGTTTAGAAAATATACACAAACAGTTCATTCAGAAGTTATGACGTTTACAAGTACCCGCGAGTTAATTCGTCCGTGGCCTGACGCGACATACATGCTTTGGCGAGTTAAAGCAGACAGATCAATATTTTTGGATGTATATTTATTTCGTATTTGACTTTATTTTACTAGAAAATTATTCAATATTTTTTATGTTTTCTGATATTTTGATTTGTTAATAAACAACACGATTCACAGTTGTCAGCATTTTAAATTATATTTTTGATATATTATATAGTTTGTAATTTATATCTGCAATGCCAGTCAAAAAAAAAATAATATTACACACAAGTATCTATATGCGGGTAGGTACATAGATCAATTTATTGGCAGTTATAAATAATTACAATATTAAGGATGACATTCACATCACTATATCATAGTAATAGTGATTGAAAACCATTTAAGTCCCAAAAATAATTTAAAATATTTGAAACATGATGAGGAACATTATTAGAAATTACATGAACTTGTGATGGATGTCTGATGAAAGCCTCAGCCAGTTATATGAACCTCGTACATTGGCTGTGTACAAAACGATATTATGTTCATGCACTAGTACGGTCCAGTGCACTATAATGAGATGAACGAAATCTAGCGGGTCAATCAAAGTTATGTAGGCTTATTAGATTTCGTGTCACAATAACACAACCTATCTCCCAAGTGCGCACACTTCTTTATGTATTATTATTATTTTAGGTTAGGTATTAAGAGTACCTACTTAGGTGTAAGTCTTATAAAAAGGTCTTCTCGATTGAAATCATTGTTTTATAATGTTGAAGGAATATCGACTAATAATTGAAATGTTTATTAACACAATACATTTAGATATATACCGAATGTTATATATGGATGACCCGATGCACTGCAAGTGTGCGCACTTAGTTGGTGGACAGACAATGTAAAGAGTGGCCAGACTGACGATTGTTTTTACGCAATGATACTTTTCTAAATATACAGTGACGCATTTAGTGACGTAGATGCCCAGTTTTAATAACTGCGTGCCTGGTTTACTCTTCGGAGGCCCTCTTTTAACCCTTTACTGCATAGTGTCGCAAATTTGCGACATTTCAAACAATTTCGATATAGCCAATGCCATCTGTGTAAATTATCAAATAATATCCTCTTTCGATGCATAGAAAACTGTTTTACCTTAAACATCCTACTTTACGGATTTAATCTGGATATTTCAAGAAATAAAGCATTTCTGCATTATAGTCTATGCATTTCTGCTTTGACAGTTGACGAATTCGTATGTACGCAAAAATCCGCAATTGTAAATAAATAAAAAAAAAATGTACAGAAGATTGAAATTGGTTGAATAAAAATATCTACTCATCAAATAAGGTATGTACATCAGTTTTTTATAATTGTTATCATTTGGTTTTGTATTTTGTCATACTAAAATGTAAGATTTCCTAATGTCGTAAATCTGCGACACCACGCAGTAACATACAAAATTTAACGGAATATTCGATTTTTTTTTTTATTATTTTTCCTTCATTTACAAAGCATTTTGACACAAAAAAAGTCATACAGTAAAGGGTTAAATTGTATGACGAATTGGTAGTGTAAGTTAGTCAAAGAAACGCGTCACTGTAAATATGGCGAACAATTCAATGTACTTGAATAATAATTAGTCCAGTCATATTGGGATTTTACATGAGAATAATTTTCTTTAAGAGGAGGCTTTATATAATACGCAACATGCATACTATGCATAGGACTAGTATCCAGTAATAACATACCTAAAATCAACTTCGTATAAGTAAATTATTGTACAGTGGCATCCAGTAACGGAGGGTGGAGGTATGCTGTAAAGATCCGACATAAATAGTGGCTTTGTCAATCATACGTATTTGTTTTCATCAAAATAAGACTACAGTTTATTTACAGATGATGTTTTTAAAATTGAATTAACCCCTGCGTGGATACCGTAAAAGCATTCTGCAGTTGTAGTGGTATTGTTGTCCAGCATTGAAATAAACATTCTAGCAAATATTGCAAATACTACACTGCGAAACACCTATGGTGCCCCTGTAGAATGATTTATCTTTATCTACGTGTTATGCTATGGTCGCTATCTTGGAAGATGGTAAACTCTATGACTGATTGAATGTAAATTTTATCCGTTGTATTTCTAGGATTTTTTTTGTTTTTATTAAAAATAAAGTTTTGTGAAATGTTGATTTTTATAATAAGTAGGTAGGTACAAATAAGTAGGTAGGATAGGACAAATAAGGCAATTGTCAACAAATCTTTTTTTTGCTATTTTGCAACAAACAAATATAGAATACAGAAATGTCATTTTGATTTCCATAGTAACTCACGTATATTTAATAATTTAGTTGCTAGGACCACCCTAATAATAGTGGATTGGATTACGGATTTCTTCCGAAATAACTTTTCATACAAAACAGAATTAACTGAAAATGAATTCAATTCTATTTTAAGATGGCTAAAAGTATTAAAAGAATGCATTGGCATCGTGTTTTGATATATTCTAAAAGTTTCAAATGTCTAGCTAGTCGGGAAGTTAGTTAAAAATCGATTGAAAGATTTGTACTATATAAACAACCACCGGACGAACAAGAATACGAGCTAAGAAAAACGTGATAAAATATGTATTTCTTTTGTTTTAAATTTTTTTAATAATGTAATTTAATATAATCGATATTTTCGGGCTTTGATGGGATATTGCTTAAAAAAAATTCGTCTGCCTTTTTTCAAGATAGCGACCGTAGCACAAGAATATCTACAAATATTGATTTTCATGTTATTACTAAGTGGGCACCGGTACTATGCAGATGCAAAGTCTTACCTTTAGGGGAATATTTTAAAGATAGGGGGTTATGTTCACTTAATATGTCTGAACTAAATGGTATTATGTTTATTTATTGGATCAAATATGACACCGCGTAAAGATAATCATTAGTCTGGTATCTCAACAAAAGCGTGATACACTTACGTCCTACATTATATTATGCCAATTAACCCTACAATTCACAGTCCACTATACAGCCATCCAACCAAGGGGTGAATGTGAAGTTGAACCTAGCTGGATCGGCTCTTGGGTCGCTGATGATGGGCGGTTGAGGAATGAGGAAGTTCTTGTAGTAGACCAGGGTCTGCTTGAGCTGCCTCACGATGTGGGGGTAGATGGCCGAGAGGTCTCGCTGTTCGCAGGGGTCGCTGGTGATGTCGAACAAACATGCCCTGCCTGAAAATAGAAACGAAAATAAAATTATAGTTGAGTCATTTAGTTCAGTTTGAACACTACTGGATAAAAAAAATGTTCTTTTGATAGATATTGAATTCTACAATAGGTATTTGAGATGATAAGCTCATCTTTAGAACTGTCTACGGTAACTGATGTTAGGGATTCAGACAACCTGCGCCCAAGCTTGGTCATGATAGAGCAACTGGTTAAAGCAGTGTCTGCCAAACTTTTTTACCTGACAAGACACAAGTAAAGATAATTAGTTACTTGGCACAAAAATAAAAATCAAAATATAGATACCTACCCAATAATTTTATTTTTGAGAAGGATGCAATTTATTATGTGAAAGCATCATGTAGAGTTAGGCTCTAAATTAGATAAATAAGCTCGTCACCTCTCATTTACCATCTGAAATCGTTCTATTTTTAATTTAATTTCCATGGGCGCCTTTAGAGAAACCTAATTCACAAAGATACAACGATCCCAACGACAAGTTTTAGTAGTGGGTAAACAAGAATATTGACTGCAAACCGAAAACCAAAATACTGACAACCATGGCCCCCACAAAAGGGGGGCTGACAGGGCTCTAGCCTGGGGGCCCGGGCTCAGGAAGGGCCCGGCGTGACGAACCGACCAGATAAGTGATATAAATACACATCACAAATTCTCTCTAATAGTAAAATAAGTCGCCTGCGGGGCAATTTTCCTTCAATAGATAATGTTATTATTTAAAAGTATGTGTTTGTACAATACAATTTTTATTTGTGTATCGATTACTCGATAATTCCATTCAAATGGTTATATTAAAATATAAAAAAAAACACAAAAAATATACACATATTCATTAGTACTAATAATATTAATTTAATATAATATTAATAATATTAATTTAGTACACCATTTGGAAAACGCTACTGTGGAGCGTCACACTGCCATTATCCTTAGCGATAGGTAGGGGACCCACCATAGATCCTAACCTGGGGGCCCGCTTCAGGATGTGGGTGCCATGCTGACAACTCTCATTCAGAAAATGAGGTTATGTGCACATTGTCATTTTTCAAGTTTATTCAATTTTCTTCCACTATTAATGTCAAATGTATAATGTCATATCTTGTGGAAAGATTATTGACCCGCTCATACATTAATTGATAATCAAGTGATGGAAAACACTTAGAACATGATGCAGAGAAGTACTCTACTGTCTTAAGCACTTCTGACAACAGTTTTGAATTTGTTTGAAGAAGCGTCTGCAGTATGCACTAACTAGTGATTCGCATACTTATTCACAGATACTGGATTAAATTGCACATTTGAATTGTTTTCGTGGATAAAACCGATGAATGTGATAGCAAAATTTTTTACGTATAAAAGTCTCAACGATCCTTTTCTCTATAGTAAATAGATACTGACAAATTGAACTAAATTATTCGTTATCCCTACTTAATGCATTCTTTATAACAAGAGGCTGGTCGGGTTAAAGGTAACAGGAAGGAGCAATATATCACATTCAAAATGTAAATTTAAATTGCTGCAGGTGACACGTTGTTTTTGAGATATCTTCGAAAGACTTCATAATATCATTTCATATTTTCCTATAATGTATCCAGTTAAGTTACACATAAGGATTCCAATCCCGGAATCCCGAACTATTTTCGATACCTATGAATCCCGGGATTGGTAAACATAATCCCGAAATTTTCGGGATTGAGTTTTTTTTACCAATTTTTATGGAAAATAAAATAAAAACGAATATATAACAGAAAAAATACCTATTACCCATGTGTTGCCAATTCATTTTATTTTTTCATATAAATTAATAAAAATGAGAAAGATTGGAAAAAACAATGCTTACCACTTTTAACAAAGTGATTCCACCATGTTTTTTTTAACGCATTTGTCATTTTTTAAATTTTAATTGAACTTGTATTGTTATCTTTTCATAAATAAATAAAACTGTTTTACTTCCACATTATTATTTATACATATAACAATATTATTTACTCCATTAAACCTATGTATTTCCAAGATTGAAAGTACACAATATTAACAATAAATGTCTTAAATAGTATAACTTATACTAAATTTATTTTTCACCGATTTTATCAACGTTATTTGTATATATAGAAATTTTATATTAACTATTGAAAAAAATATCAATCCCGGGACCAGTCCCGGGATCCCGGAATCGTCAAATCGTAATCCCGAAATCCCGGGATCAAGAATTTGGCTCGGGATTGGATTCACTAGTTACACAGTATTTTGTTACGTTTTACAATGTTTTCTCATTAATAAGTCGAATAAACTATTTATATTGAAATCGTTTGATTAAAAAAAAAAACATTCATTCTGAGAAAGTTCTTTTCATTATGAATGTTACATTAAAATATAGTACCTGCTTAAATTGCGGTTTCTGCATAAAACTTGCAATTGAGTAATGTTGACCTTCCTCAAGAACTTATTGAACTTATTACTTATGAATTTATCGGACTTGTATTTTGCAATGTTCATGTACCTAATGATTTTGATTAATTATACTTACAAATATCGGTAAAGTATCAATAATATAAAACAACCTTCAATAAAATGAAACAATGTAGTATTTGAAGGTATAATTATGACAAGATGCAACACATACTAAAAACTCTTTAGAGCTAAGGGTTCTATCTGCTACAAGTAGTAAACCGCTAAGATTATTACAAATTGATAGACGATTTAGGTACCTACCATGACATCACTAGCAGGACATAGTCATGTCACAGTTAAGGTTCAAATACATTATGATGCACGTCGCGTACTGTCATGCTGTCACGGTGACAAATTTAGTCAATGGTTTTGTCATTCTGCAGAATATTTGAACGATCGCTATCTATATAAATTCAATGATGGAGAGTGCCAACTTTAATGTATTAGTATTTTGAATTATTATTCATGCCAATTTCAATTCTTTTTAATAATTTCTACGTGTACGTACGTTAAAATTACTTGCAAACCTAATCTGCAGACCATAGATAATAAACGATCTTATGGAAAATACATAGTGCCAACCGCTAAAACCAAAAAACATGCGATTTTGACATGCGTCGAAAATATGTAGGCATGTAAAAATGATAAAAAAACGTTCATTGAGTCATGCGGGTGTCGATGCAGTGCGGTACGTGCGGCGACCTCATTGTTGTTCTGGTGATTTCGGCAGATTTTGCTAACTGACAAAGTTCAAAATGTGCTACGGGATGGGAGCATCAGGTTGATAACATTTAAAACACCGACAAAAACGATATTAAACATTTTTCCAGCTTACTGTGACAGTACGCGACGTGCATCATAATGTAATCAGTCACAGTATTAGCCCTCATGACGTCATGAGCAATAGAGACCAAAACTGGTGTTTTAAATATCCTACCTGTCGTAGATTTACCCTGCTTCAAAGCTGACTAATTCATTCAAGGGAGCAGAAACGTGGCAGTAAGTCGAAAGGACTCGTTACGTCACACTATTGAAATGTAATATTATTATTAATTTAGTCTCACAATGCGAGGACGGCCAATCCGCGATCTTGGTCGTTCCACTTCTCTGAAGTCGGCTTTCACGCTCTAAGGAACCTGGAGTATTCCTACCGAAAAATCTGCACACACTCTCATCGTTTTTAATGGTGGTGCCATCCACACAAGCATTCGAGCGATCTTCCAGAATAAAACTTTGAACACTAATATTTCTTTATTAGTAAGAAAATATGTGCACATTTATTTTATTTCTTTAATTGGTTCTACAATCCGATATATCTTGGCCGCCTAATAAACAGGTTTCTTAACAGATTTTTTAAAACTAGATATAGATGTTCGCTACTTGTTCAACCTATTAGGTCAATTCTCTAGGTTCAAGCATGATATTGTTTTAAAAAAGCAGTGTGTGAATGCAAGACCTGGGATTAAAATCCGATACCACTATTTATTCATCGTGGGTGATATATTCACAATCGTTGTTTTAATACCCGTGATCTAAATGTATATTATGTGTGTATTTAAACTGTCAAAAGGGTTGTCACCTTATATTAGAAAATATTCCCATGGCCATGATAATACGGTGACATTACATTATACTTATATTGGGTTCAGTTCGGTAGTACAATTAGTATTAAGTTCCATTAGTATCGAGCATCAATGAATTGATTGTGGATCACATTATCCAATCAAGCATCCAATGACCGTATCAAAATTTGATTAAATTAAAACACTTCAAATATATCCAAATAACTTGTCACCAAATGCTAAGGTGATAGAGCAAGCAAACAGATCAAACGGACTGATAATTATTATCATCATATGCAGGAAGACTAAATGGTTTAGACATATGCTCGTAATAAAATGCGTTTTAAAAGATAGTAGAGTAACAGAGTTATTACCCACGATGGCACGAGCGACCATGGCGTCGGCTCATAGTGTGATGGGTCCTAGGTTTGAATCCTGGGTCTAAAAAATTCACATGTTGTTTTTCAATGTGTGTTAGGACCCAGAGTATGGATCTAATAGCTTGAGCAAGTGGCTGACATCCATTACTCGTAAAAACATACATCGGCTAATACAGCCTCCACTCTGTGGAGGTGTGTAAAAAACGATCTATATAATATAGACACCGATATCGGTTTCGATTTTTTTCAGAAATAAATCCCTCTCGGACAAGGATTATTTTTGATCAATACCGAGAAATATAATAAGCAAGATTAGTTTCCATACCAAAAAATATTTAAATTAACTAAACATATTCATTAACTACTTCTTTTATTCAACGAATAATTCATAAGATTTAAGAATGTACCATTCTAATTATTGAACATACATAATTTTGAAAAACACTTCTGAGAAAATATATTTAACCAATAGAAAAATTCTTTTTGAAAATAGGAAGACACCCGGCAGGAATCGGACCTGCATCTCTTGGGTTTATGCCAATAGTAGCTTGGTTTGGAAGAGCGCTGATGAACAGGTATTAAAAGACAAATAGTTAAAATTTGTCGTAATTAGTATGTCACATCGTAGCATAGTGGATTATGCGCGGATGGGGCGTAAACCCAAGATATATATATAGGTTCGTTTCTCGCCGGGTGTGTTACTTTTATCAATAAGATTTTTTCTATTGGTTATAATATATTTTCTCAAGAGTGTTTTCAAAATTATGTATGTTAAACATATTCAGTTTATCGTATTAATTGTAGGGGATCAATCCTTCAAATTAACCGCGAGTGTATAGTTGCGTAGTCGGAAGCTGACATTGCTTACCTGACATTGCCGTAAAAATAATGATTGTCTGACGTCATCCATTTATTGTTTGCCCAAAGTCGCACGATAACATTTTACTCATTAAAATAAAAACAATTGATCAGTTTTATGTGAATTAAAATTATTAATAATCACGAAAAGACTCCGGTTAAACATTTACTCTCAATTATTGAGGTCATGAGGTCAATCTTCTGTTAATGTGATACTATAGACATAAAGTATAAACGTAGAGTTTGGTAATTGGATTGCATAATATTTAATGTAAACTGAAACCAAACACGGATAAAAGATGCCGGATTGAATAGGGAAGAATTAGTAGGTTGAAGTTTTTAGGTTTCTCTATGTATTCGCTTTTGAAGTCATTGATTCTAAGTTTAGTAATACGTCAGTACCTAAATGGTTTCAATAAGTTGATTTATTAAAAAATCTTTTTGATAATGTAAACAAAGAATTGTTACGTCATAACGATGGAGTACTCTGAAATTTAATAGGCCGGGAATATTATTGATTGTAAGGAAAAGAAAAGTAAAATATGCACAGTTAATCATACAGGGGATGATAAAGGGCAAAATATAGATTTATTGATTAAAGGATATGTGTCAGGGGTTTTTCAGATCCGAAATTCATAAAGAGAATATTAGTATATGTTCGTATAGATAGAAGATGGCAGTCGGCAAATAATGAAGAGATGATGTCTAGTAAAATTAAAGAAGAAATAGTAATTTTATAATATCCAATATTTCCAGATATTTCAAAATTTTTTTTTAAATATGTCACGTGATAAAGAAACATTCAATCATTTTTTTACAGTCAAAGTAATATTTTACTTGAAACGAAGCTTTCGTTTTTCGTTCGAAAATTAATAAAATCTATCTGTCTACTAAGCTTTTATGATTTTTTCGTTTATTAAAAAAAATAATAGCAACCCTGGACGTCCTGACGACATTTATAAGATTTTTTTGAATATTACTTTGAAATAAAATGTATCAAAACGTTTAAATAAGCCTTGTTCACTAGTAAAGGTTCTTAAACTTTGTAGAGTTGCGACCCCATTTTATTATAGCCAAATAACCTGCGAGCCTTCATCACATTTTTAAAGAAACACATCATGACATAAAAAATACATGTGGATTATAAATCATCTCACTTTCTTTAACCAAGTCATAACAGTAAGCCCAGTGTATTAATGGAAAGTTTGAAATTATTACCTGCTTTTGAAACACACGTCGAAGAATTCCTCCAAGCTGGGCAGTTGACCGTCGCCTGGTCCCTAAGCAAGTTTATCTCAGTCGGTGAACTGACCCTCGTTACTGTCTCCAGCGACCTGGAAGCGTCACTGTTCAGGATTGCGTTCACGTCGTAAGGTGTGAACCTCGTATTCCGCACCCCCTCCTCACCATAATACGAATCGTATCGCCCTCCTCTGTATTGGCCAAGGACCAACTTCCAATTCCCTCGGCGATACGCAGCCACTCTTCCCAGCTCGTCGATGTTATGGAGCATTTCGACGCGCGGCGAGCGTCTGTTGTCTAAGATTGAGAGCCACTGGTCAAGGCCGTCGTTGTTGTAGGGAAGAGTTGACGGGAATCCACCTAGCATTAAAAGATATTTGAAGTTTACAGTGATTAAAAGAATTAATTTGATTTAGAAAATGCAACACGATATAGTACGTACCTATAATATACGGGATATGGATATACGAGTATATATCAACAGAAAAATACAATTTTTACTCCAAAGTAGAGACTATCTTATCTTATTTTTTACGACGATTATTTTCTACCGATTCGTCTGATCTATTAGATTCTAGATAAAAAAAACCACACCGAAAAAACAATAAATGATTTTTTAAGACGTGGGATTTAAACCCATGGGCCACAGTTTTTTTCCATATAACTTTGTCTACAATTATTATGAATATTCTGTTTTCTCCACGAAAGGTCACCTTGATTTTCATTTTCATCATACGTATCAAGAATCTTATTTTTTATATCACTCACCAGCTGCAGAAATGAAAGTCGGGAGCCAATCTGTAATATGCATCATCTCGTTGGAGACGCGAGGAGTGTCTCTCAGTGACTGGCTGTAAATACAAGCTGGTGCCCTTATACCACCTTCCCATAAAGTCTCTTTGACCTGCAAACGAAAACATATACATATTTGTAAATATTTTGGAACAATTTGTATGCTAAAGCGTTTTATTTTAAATATTTTAAATGAACTAAATCACAGTTATGCTCTGCATAATTCTACATGTTTAACGCTTTCATTATGATAGTAACGAGGGATGGTGCCATATTATTAGGTATCAGAGCAATGATATGCTGATCTTAGATAATAAACAATTGCTGCAGACAGTGAATGGATTTTATCAGAAACGCGAAAATATGACGTCGGATCATGCAGCATCTCTTCACATCGAAAGCATGCCTCAAGAAAGTCTCAACCTGGCTTAGGC
The DNA here is from genome assembly GCF_057557595.1 of Rhyacophila brunnea. Lineage (NCBI taxonomy): Eukaryota > Metazoa > Arthropoda > Insecta > Trichoptera > Rhyacophilidae > Rhyacophila > Rhyacophila brunnea. Next base: position 32,330,518 of record NW_028233350.1, read on the forward strand.
CTCCAAAGTGTAAATACATAATTATAACGTAACAGGATTTGTGTAGTTGTAAGATTTTTACTAAACACCTTTTTTACGAATATTCATGCAATGGAAATAATGTGCACAGTGAATATTAAAAAACAGTTAATATTTCCAAGAAATTCAGAGATTAGTCGGTGGAAATTCATGATCATTTACAAACTGGGTTATCACTTGGTATTCACCACATATACATGTTGTTTTTACAGTACGTATTTTGCTCAACTCAAATATAAATTTCGGTTCTTGTTTATTTTTGAAAAAGCTCACCTTAATAGCAGTATTTGTATAATAATGATAACCAATTTTATAATGTCAGTTATTTTGATTTTCAAGAGGCTATTTCTGAGTGATTATTTACTATGTACCTACTGTTGATTCTCACGAACGGGCAAATAATAATTTTCTTAGTGTTTGATAAAGATTGTTGAAATATTTATTGAAGATAATATAATGCAGTAAGTGGTCATGAACAAAGTAATAATGCCGAAATTATCTCTCGAAAATTTACCCAATATTTTCTATTTGTACACCAAATTTATTGACCTCGTCACTTTTTGATAATTTTAATTGATTTGATCATAATTAACCTCGAATATTACCTATTTAATAATATTATATATTCATAAACGCTAAATTTGGAACGAATGTTTTATGTGAAATATGACAGTATGATGAAATATTAATATAGAAAATAATAAGTAAATTATTTACTACCAAATAGCTGGCATATTCATAATATTGCCAAACTGGTGTAGATAATATAACCTAATTTTAATAGAAATATGTGACTAATTACTACTTTCATATCTTTACTAGAAGCACTTATGATAAGCTACACACACTTTACCAGAGGTATAGAAACGTTACAATGGTTTGCGATACCGAAAAGTTTTATTTTACGGACTTAAAAGTATTAGACAGTTTTAATAGAGGACTGTAAACTAGTTTAATATTTACATTAATTAAATGATCACTAGAATCTTTGAGTATTTTTTTCTCCATGAGACTAAGTTGACAAATATTTTCGTATATATATGATATATGTGACTTACAGTTGTTAATATGGCTGCCATGTAAACGTCAGTTTAATTTATTCAATTTTTATAGTTAAGTCTTTACAATGCTTAGTGACAACTATTTTTTTTTATGTTTAAAACTACGTATCACTCCTTAAAATTATGACAGTCAATAAGTGAGTAGAAGAAACCCATCTTCCCCATGCTATAACATCTTCACTTATATATAAAAAAACAGAAACATAATATTTACGGATGAGTAAAATATGAAATTTTGTAAAAATAATTACAAGATAAAAAGATTTTTTTTAAATTTTCTGTTGAATTTTTATGCTCAATATGCTTAAACTTGTACTTGATATGAAGTAAATAAAAAACAAACAAATTTAGAATACTGAAATGTCATTTTGACATTTCATTTTGATTTCCATAGTAACGCACGTATATATTAATAATTTAGTTGCAAGGACCACTCCCTTAGCAACCATAATAGTCTTTTACCTGTTACGGATTTTTCTGAAATAACTTTCCATACAAAACAGAATTAACTGAAAATGAATTCAATTCTGCTTAAAGATGGCTAAAAGTATTAAAAGAATGCATTGGCATCGTGTTCTGAAATATTCTAAAAGTTTAAAATGTCTATCTAGTCGGGAAGTTAGTTAAAAATCGATTGCAAGATTTGTACTGGAAAAACAACCACCGGACAAACAAGAATACGAGCTAATAAAATAGGTAAGTACAGTACCGTACAGTAAAAACAGTAACTATTTTTAACTTGAATTTAAATTATTTAACTGTGAAAACAAAATATAAATATATACTTCACATTTATTGAAATGTTTCTACTATGATTTAACAGGTTAAATATTAATTAGTGGTTAGGTATATTATTATACTTATAATATATTTTCTATTCAAATACTTAAAATTCGCATTGTAAAGATTTCTATTTGTCGATCTTTTAAGACTATATTTTAGCTACCGTTTATATTATTTTAATGAAAGCGAATAATCTCTATAATATTTTTAAAACCTAATTAAAAGTAATGGTATTTATTAATAAGTCAAAATTGAACTGACTATAAAATAATACGTTATATTTATCATAAGATGAGGACTGGTTTTGTTTCGGACTCGACTGATCAGTTATTATGTTTTATACCGTTTTTTTTTTAATTAATACAATATCTTTATATCACTGATGAATGAATAGATTAAGCTTAATTTTATTTAGCTATGCTCGCACCATCAAAAACAGACTACTCGTAAAAAGAAAATGCTTTTTTTTGCTAAAATTAATACCATCAACTCACTGAGGGTACTTGATTTAATTTGAAATAAAATTTATGGAAGAATTCAAAACACCCATCAATTGAAGCTCGGCGCTTAGAAATCAAAATCGGTTTTTACACCGGTTTTAACGAACCGAGTTTTGTTTTTAGAATCTTGTGATACAGAAAAATAAATCCCGGGACGCTAAAACTGATTCATATGAATAGTACACAATCTAGAAGAATATGCACTTGTTATAAACTAGGACAGATTCTCTTATGATACACACCTATGGGAGTATATTTTTTAATTACTATTTTCACTCCCAGGTGTATTGACCTCCACAGCGTGAAGGTTATATGTTCAACACACAATGAAACATAAATCCAGATGCGGATTGACCCCGGCTGCGGCTTCGTAGACAAGTGTTATACCTACCAACTACGCCACCGTGGGCCAATTTCATTTATGGATACTAGTTAGTAATCACAACGTTTTATGACAAGAATAAATAAATAGAGATTACGAGATTTAGCAATTATAAAAAAATAATTAAATATGTTATACAACGGTAGCCGGATGCGATGGCATTGCATTTTTAGAGCGAACAGGATTCAATTAAAAAAGGAATTCACGGATTTTCCACAACTTTACTGACACATACAGTAATAAAAACCATGAATCATAAAATCTAGAATTTAATATTGGAACAAAAACAAGTTTCGTCCAATATTCAGAATAACTAACCTTATAATAAATACAAGATAAATTCTGTTGAACCATATAAACTTGACTTGACTAGCTTAAACGATCAAAAAAAATTGTACTTGACATGTCATATTGATTTCCATAGTAACGCACGTATATATTATAATTTAATTGCTAGGACCCTATACCCAAGCAACCAATAATGGTGTCGAAATAACTTTTCATACAAAACAGAATTAACTGAAAATGAATTCAATTCTACTTAAAGATGGCTAAAAGTATTAAAAAATGCATTGGCATCGTGTTCTGATATATTCTAAAAGTTTCAAATGTCTAGCTAGTCATGAAGTTAGTTAAAAATTGATTGCAAGATTTGTACCGGACAAAGAACCACAGGACAAATAAGTATACGAGCTAAGAAAAAACGTTGTAAAAAGATACCAAAACATCAGAACATGTAAACTAAGAGTAAACATTGCGCGTTTAATCAATATGACGTACAGTTTATGATCATAATTGGTTGCATATACATTTTAAAAGACAACAAACAAAGGAAAATGGGTGAAAAGTATAATTTCCCAATATGTGGAAATATAGGATAAACTAAATACACTAGTATTACAGAGCGTCATGCTGTTTTCAATAGTTATATCAGTAACATTATATGCATTAGAATTTGTCATGTTAATGAAATGCGCATTCAATATTGGTAATATCTGAGGACACTCATTGGACGTTTTATTTCTTGCGCTTTATAGCCATGTCGTCATTAAATAATTAACCAAAATTGACTTCAAAGCCTTGGATCACATCGAATTGTAGAGACAATTAAAAAAAAACTATGTATCAAATCAATAAATAATATAAAACTTTTATATAGTCGTTATGACGTCGTTGCAACGTAACGTTATCGGTTGTGGGAATAATTCTCGGTGAACAAGTAAAACACAAAAACACGGATTACAGCAACATATTTTTTTCATTCAGAATCACATCTGTGAATGAATCTCATCGAAGTTGAATGTAATTACCTCGTAATGATTATTAATATAATTGTAAAGAAAAAAAACAATATTTTGAAAAGCATGAGAAAACAATAATATCGTTGCGGCAGGTCATTCGGAACAAAAGTGAATTTAACATCATGAAAAGTTGGTCAATGTTAAACGAGTCGCAATCTGAAATTATGCACAACGCACCACGCGGACAATTATGAACAATTAAATTAGATATAATATTAAACAAAGAGTTAAAAACAAACACTTTTAGATTCATTAATTATGATAAACCGTAAGTAAAAATTATGCGTGTAACTAAGATGAATGGGGAAAGATAAAGAGATACAGTAATACTTATTATTAGTATTTGCAACATAGTTTAAACATGATTTTACATAATTTTTGACGTAAAATATCAATATTTTTCCGAGATAGAAATTTACTTTTATTAATATTGTCATCGAAGTTAATGGCCCCACCAAATCACACCTGCCCCACACCACGCCCGGTCTTCTTCTTTCGACCATATCCGATCCTAATAGGATCATATGAGCCTCCACAGAGTAGAGGTTTGTGTTGACAAATTTTGTTTTTTACGAGAAATGGATGTCAGCCACTTGCTCAACCTATTAGGTCCATACCCTGACACACACAAATTGAAGAACAATATGTGTTCTTGCCAGACCCAGGATTCGAGCCTGGGACCCACGGCGTTATAGTCCAATGCTTAATCGGGCGTATCACGGAATCCTACGTTTGGTGTAAAGGATGATTTTTATTTTTATGACTGGGAATGTCTCAGGAGCAGTTACCTAAGACTAAAGTCGCCATGCACTCAAATGTGCCTTGACTGAATTTACATGACTAGGTTAAGATACCCGTGGAAGACATAAGCACGTAGAGGCAATATTAAAAATTGTAGTAAGTAACAAATTAAAGCTAATACAAATCTCCCGAACATTCTAAGTGAAGAGATCTTCACGTTGGCAGTACGACGCCGCAAATTTTCTAAATGCATTACATTGGCCTTTGTGGCGACCAGGTCGGACGATCAGATGGGCCCAACAGCTCGTTGAACCGACTTGAGCAGATCTTCCCTTTCCGTACACATTTTAGGACATTCCCAGATGATGTGGTTTGCATCATATTTTCTCCGCCACATAGACATGTTAAACGGGTAACAAGACCAAGCTCAAAGAGCCTACCAGCGAAGCCACCATGTCCAGTCGAGAATTGACTGGTGTAATGATCTGGAGTCAAAGCGATTTTCTCCATATCGTCACCTCAATACTTCAACTGGATAACGCTGATTTGGTCATTGTTGGGAAAATGAAATTAAAACTTTATTTGATTAACATAAATCTAGGCTATAATTATTATGATTTGGAAATTGTGCTTAAATGGAACAATTAAATAATGTTTAATTGTATGAAAACATATTGTAGATATAGTATTTTATTTATTTAATGCATATGGTTTTAAAGTTACGCACCTAATATTTTCAAACACAAAATGAATACAGATCTCATTAACTTCTGACTTACCTAGTTTTATCATTTTGTAGAGAAGGAGTTATGTAGAATCAAATTCAATAGCTATCTCAAAAACAGTGAAAATCAAGTTATCTAGTCGTAGTATTGAGGTGACTATGTTAATATCGATTTTGTTATTTGCAACATATAAGAAAATTAAAAATTATTTATGTATAAACCAAAATGTAAATAATGAAATAAAATAATTAGGAGTGATTCCAACGGTTGACATGTGACAAAGTTTCCGCTTCTGAAGCCAATGGTCACTTCTTATTCGAATATAAGCGTGTGGAAAAAATTCACACATTTTTTTTTTTTTTATAATGTGTGTATCATAAAGAGCAGGGATCTAATGCTAATGGTAAATTCGAATTAAAAAAAAACGACTATTCCTCGTACAAAGTCTGTTTATATAATAACCACTCAATCACCTAAGAGCGAAATTGGTAATTTACATTTTAACTTACATTCTATGATTTAGATCAGTGGTCCCCAACCCCCGGTCTACGGATCAAATTGTACCGGGCCTCCTAAGGAACATTAAATTATTTCCATAGTTTTGGATATCAGTGGAAGATGAATATCCATCTTTAATCTGTAGAGTTATAAATCTATTAATGTAAAGCAAAGATGCAACAGCAGGTTTCGCATTAGTTTGTTGAAAAAAACCCATTGTTTTTGTTAAATTTTAATTATATCAGACTGTTATAATATTTATATTTGTTAATTATAGTTATGTTCATCTGTCACTATATAAGATTAAAAAATATTACGTAAAAAACCATTTTTATTTCAGTATTAGTGGTCCGCGAAAATTTTTTCCTTTTTTTACCGGTCCGCAGGTGTAAAAAGGTTGGGGAACACTGATTTAGATTATTTAGAAGAAGGGTATATATTGTACTATAATTATACCAGTCTCGAAAGATGGAGGGAGGCTGTAAATATCTGACATAAATAGTGCACACTAAACTTTATCAGTCATTTTTATTTGATTTCATTGAACTATGAAAACAAATTGCTGACGATGCTAGTTAGTTTTAAATATCAATTAAACTCTGCCATAGCCATATCATAATAGTTTTGGTATGATATGGGCGATCCGATGAAAATAATTATTTATTTTCATTGAATTAAGAATACATATATTACATATGGTGTTGGTTTGGTCTGTTATATTCATTAAGCCCTGCCTAAACCAAACCACAATCGTAAAATAAATATTCTTCTATATATAAAATATCTAAAAGAAGTTTAATGGCATAATTTTAGATATTTTATAGATAAACAAATATTTTTTTACTATTATCTACTATGGTTTGGATTAATTTGATATTAACAGCCCAAGTCCATCATTCGCCACTGAATTATAGTAAGTATAAATAGTAAGATAGAAATGGGTGAAGATCAGAAAAATAAAATCACAAAACTAGTCATGTAACAATTCACAGCGGAACCGGTAAAAGTATCAATTCACGCAATCTTCTTCGGTTCAACTTGTTGTATGTCTGAAACTCCTTCGTATCAAGTATATGAATTGCATGATTCCGCAAAGAGTAAGAAAGGTAAAAATTCATGCAAAGCCTTTAAAATATTGTTTTTTCTAGGAAATAAGTTCATAATACATACATTCTAGAATCATATTTTAAATAATAAATAATACAGTTAATTGAAAAGACTGACCGTAAAGTCGATTAATATTTTTTTTTACTTAGAAGCTTTAGAACATTGTTTAAAATTTAAATTTTATCAAAATATAGTCCAAGTTACACTTGATCGAGCAGCTAACTGGACGATTTGTAAGTGATTACAATAAAGCGAAATTGTTGGACCGATTAATTGCAGAATGACTTGCACATTAATGGTATTTCTTTCTCGGAAATTTAAGTGGAGCTTGATGATGATAAATATTTAACCTTGAATCGGTAGTTATATTTCGAAATATCCGGAAGAGGCAATATGACCAATAATTATTTAGTAGACAGGTAAATTGCCACTTCCGTTCCATTCACATTAATCTTTAGATCTGAGGAGATACCTCCATATAGAGAAGCGAATATAAATTTATCTATCTCTTTTACAGAGACTACTTACCACTCATTCTTTCAATATAACAGCTGCGGTAATGTCATATTTATATCCAAACACACATAGTGTAATAAAGAAAAGTATCTGAGTTTAACCAACACTTGTCGAATCTAACCCGTAATATTTTCAGAAGTTAAATATGCTAACCACGATGAACTATCCGCGATGATAACTACTGCTCCACGATTTCTTATACTCATAATACGGCGATCGTCTAAAAAAGGTATATAACGAAAAAGTATGAAAATTAATTACTTAGGGTATTAATAGCAAACTTAGTTTTCCCTAATTTTTTATTTCATTAATAATTATTATTTATTTCTAACATATATTTTAGTTGTTATAACGTCTACTTGAATTTGCTAACAATTTTTAATAAATCATTACTTTTATTCAACGAATAATTCACAAGATTTGAGAATGTTACATTCTATATATCCACTGGTATCGCGCCAATATACTTTAAACCAATTAAGCTACGGGCCTCCTACTTAATTACGATAATTTAAACTAGCTATGCCGCAATTAGTTAATTGGCAGTATTAGCGTAAGAATTGGTGTAATTACGGCGTGTAAACGCGCTTTCGGCAGTTAACCGGAAATTGCGATATTTTTGACTCACTTATTGGCGCGGTACCAGTGGATATACGGATTCAAATGCCGTAGGGCATCGAATTTTTTCAAATGTTTTCAAGTTATGTATGTTCAAAATATAGAATGTTAGTTTCTCAAATCTTGAGAATTATTCGTTGAATAAAATAAATGGTTTATTAAAATATATATTTTAGTTGTAAATTCGGTAATGTCTATCATCCGATATTAATATATTATATTGGATCAATATCAAAACATGCGAAATGGTCATTATATTTCATTATTTACATTTCCCAATTGTTTAGTAACGTATTGATAATAATATGTTTAAATAAAAATATTATAATTTCTATCTTTTGTGACAGTCAATATTTTGTGAATAGTTTGAAACAAAAGTTTGTGGAGATAACTGACTTTATTATTTGTTCAGAGTATTTATTGAGAACGATATTGGATGCTTCGTATTATTGTATTTAGGTATATTACATTGAAAAGCATTTGTAGGCAAATACCTATATTTGTTTGAAACTGCTGTAGCTATAAGTACGTATGTGCATTGTTTGATACCGAGAGTTTTCATATTTATGTAATATGAGGGATGTCATTTATCATAAAAGGATTTGTTATCGAATGGAAAAAAAATCCTGCCAGTATTGTAGTGAGAGAATTTGATGGTGCGACTTTTTATAGTCATATTGAAATGAAAATATTAATACTCGATATCAGAGTCTTGCCAAAAAAAAAAAATTGATACGTGGTATCAATATCGAATCGATATATTGATACCTACTGGTACTTATCGGAAGAAAATATCGATATTTGGATTAATTGATAGAGGGAATTTTCAATTTAATTCAATTATTTTTTTAAACATATTGTAGACATTACAAATTATAAGTTTAACAACATTACATGAAACCTTATTAAAAAGAGGAAAAAAAGTAATAAAAGCGATAAAAATTAAAATATAAAAAGAGAGCATAATATAAAAATGCAAAAGCAGAGCCAATACAATAATTATTATACATCTATAGAAGTTCAAAGAAATAACACCAAGTGTGCTAATAAGACCCTATTTTAAGAATTTATGAAATAGCGTCCACCTAAACCTCACGAAAGTGGAATATATCAACACTCGAAGCAATTTGGTTGAACATAGTTATCGCCCTTCCAATTGGCATTACCAGTGGCAGGTTGGTTCTGCACCTTGGGAGAATAAACAACTGATGCTCTCTATTTTCTAAGATAGTTATCAAGGACACACAGGTCAACACTGCCCGGAATGGCAGAGTTCTCATTTATACATCGTATAAGTCAAAAAAATACGTAGCCAAATAAAGATCTCTTCTAAATTGCAGACTGCTGTATATTATATCGAAAGATTTTCCTGTGAGACCATTCCTAATCTACCCCACAAGAAAAAATAGAATTTGTAGAAGTTTGATGTTCGATATAATTTTGAATAAAAAAACTGTTTTAAAAAGATTAAATAAATTAAAAAGCAGAAGTCTCAAGCTGATTCTTGAGACGTAAAAAAGACTTTATTATTATTATAATCTGAATATTTTAAAATGTCAGCATTTTATAAACATTTCTAAACGAAGTAACCTCATTACGAAGGGCATCGAATCCACTGCGTAGTGGAGAAAAAAAAAGAAAAAAAATTGTAACGCAAACTTGAGTTTTTTTCCTCTCTCTCGTCTATCTAAGAAGATTTTGTGATGAGAATATCTCGCTCCTTGTTCCATTAGCGAGGGTTAACGCGCAAAAAGGGTAAATTGAAAAATGTTAAAGAAACTTAAGTGGGCAATATTGGATCATCTTGAATTTAAAAACATGCGGTCTAAATTCAAATTAGTTTACCGCGCTACCCCTTATAAAATTGCAATTTTTCGGATGAAAATATTAATTATATTCGCATAATAAACTTGACTAAATAAATAAACACAATGCGACATCTTAATCTGCAAACCGGCTAACTCCAACAAAAATTTTAAATTTTAACTGTTGAGTGGAATTTAATAATTCCAAAATTACACTTAGATTTTTTTTTACAAATAAGCTGCACTACAAATTTATGCACTATTTTAGCTTCCCTATTATATATAAAGAAAAAATATATAAAGTGCGGAGTTGTTCCATTTACGATATTGGAAATTTGGCACCTGCATATGGCTGTTTTGTGTGAAAGACGATAACGCATTTATTTATAAGTTTAGGAGTTTGAAATTCTGTGTGAGCATAGAAAACATGCTTTATAACAAAATACCGTTAAAATCTCATTTTTGGTCAAAAGTGGAGTTAACTAGTTTGTCTGATTAAGGAGTCGAATTGTAGATTTTCATTATAGAAAGAAATAGTTCTAATTTGTCAATAGATTATTTTAACTAATTACCCATAACACTCGACCACGAATATGTATAGCTAGGGATTGCAATACCAAATGAATATATCAATACCGGTAATTCGGTATTTCTTATTCAATACCGGTATTCGTTAAAACATATAGAAAAATGAAGTACCTAACAATAAATATAGCTATTAAAATCTATTTAAAACATTATTTTATAGCAACCTTAAGTACCTAACTAGATTTATTATGTTAACCTTTATAAATATGATGTATATTCATAATATTGTAGATCTGATGGTTTTTACAAATACTATTACTACCACTAAATTTAACAATTCGAGTGCAAGAAAATCTCTCTCAAATTCAATTCTTGTTGGATGTACTATCAACGTGGATTAATAGTTATAGAATAATTGGAAATATTTGCCACGAATATTTTGACAGCTATATTTGAGGGATTTTATTTATTATTATTTAATTGTCGTTCGTTTTAGATTTAGACAATATATTTGCATTTTGGCATCATAAAACTTATACAATAAATTTAATATACAATATAGTAGTAATGAAAAAATAACATTGTATGCTTTCTTTGTACCGAAAATACCGGTATTTTTGAATTTTTGAAACCGGTATTTTCCTATCAATAAATACCTACGTGAATACCGGTACTGAAATCCCTATGTGCAGCTGTTGAAGGAAAGAAATTTTTTCCCTGTTAGCGTTAAATTAATTAAAATATTTTTTTAACATGAGCATAATAGTAATGTATGTACATTTGTCATATTCTGATATGATAATTCAGGTGAAGTTATTATGGATATAAAACATTATAATGGATGACATCACTTATATAATTTTTATATATAAATAATGTCAAATGAGGAAATAAGATTTAATGATTGTTATTGTTAATTCATATTGTCTTATAAGGAGTAGATTTTTATTGATATGAGGATATTAAAAGACAATTTCTGCATTATTGTCATAGTTCATTTGACAGATATTAAATATTACTACATCTAGCGTAATAACGTGGCGTTGGTTGCAGACTAAGGACTCTGTGACTATAGTCCCATTTCTATGATGCAAAATATTTTTAATAACTGAGAACGGTTTTACCAATGTCACTAATAACTGTTAAAATTAAGTTTTCTTATATTTTTATTCATTTGGTATTATTAAGTTAGTTTATATGAAAACTGTTTTCTTAATCTCAAAATATCTTTATTGCTACGAATTTTAACTTGCGTAATGTGTGATCAATTCCCACCCTTAATCATATAGCTAGGTAATGAAACACTTTTAATTTTGACTACAGGTTGACTGTGATACACATAATAAAAATAAACAGGGTTTTTAATTGTTGTATCATTATATTCACCGTATAATTTTATTGTTCAAACGACTTACGGGGAGGGGACGCTTCCAGAGGATGTGATCGGCATCATGCAATTCGCCATATAAGCAAACCGGAGAATCTATTACACCAAGCTGGTAGAGATTGGAGGCAAAACCACCGTGTTCGTTGAATAACTGAGAGCTTCAGTGGTCTGGAGTTAATCCGGTTATCTCTAGGCATTATTTTATATTTCAGAAAATGCAAATATACTTTTTTGGCCTTGGAAGAGGATGTTCATCTTTCTTGCCAGGAACACAACACGACAGAGTATATACAACAACTCTTGAGCGCTTCTTTTTCATTTGGTCCTGGGCAGATTTGTATTTATTATTTAGATAATACAGGCTATGACTTACCCCTCTTAGTGGCCAATTAGATCCCCAATTCTTATATTCTCCTACGGATGGAGCTCCATTGTCGGACAAGAATACGATGATGGAACTATCGAGCATGCTGTTCTCTTTGAGGGTTCTGACGACTTCACCAACACTGTCATCCAGCTTTGACACCATGGCTGTAACGAAATGAATATTTTTTGAAAATAACACTTATTTTATCATGTCGCTTACTATGAGTACCTAGGTAGAAATATAATTTTATTATTATTATTTGAGGCTATTAGTTTCAAAGCCGGTAACCACCATTTTTCTTCGTTTGATATTTTTATTGATTCTGATTCTGTTCGTACTCTTCAATCAAATTATGTATATTGTTAAAATATCAAATATGCCCAGCTTGTTAGATAAATATAATAATTAAATCGAAGGTTGATTGCAAAGTCGTTTATATTCATCTGTCATCATTTTGTATATTTTACGACTAACTTTAAACATGATTTTTTGTATTACTTTTAATGGCGTTAAGTACATTTTATTTTGCTAAGCGATTTTTATAATTGGTTAATAATATGTTTCCAAAAAGAAAATATTATATTTGCAGTCCCAAATGCGTTTGCTGGGTTTTTGAGATTATTTTAAAATAGCAAAATATCGAATAGGTATCATGCATTTGACACTAACAATCTCATTTCTATGTAAAAGAATAAGTGTAATTACTGCCATCCACAATCACAGCGGTATATGCATACCGGCTACCGAAAACCCACGCCACGCGCGCCGTTTCCAGTGTGCTTTAGCTCTAAGGGTCAAACATACACAAGGAAGCTGGGCGGTGCGCGCGTGGCTTCTGAGGCACAAAAAACACGTACCATGCACGCATCCCCCGGCTGCTTACAGTGTGTTCTGCCACTAAGGTTTACTCATCACAGGCGTTGTTGACAAAGAGCGAATAGGTATGAAATCCATTTACTTCGTACAAAACATTTCCGACAATGTCTTCTACGAATATTGTGAGTAAACTGGTACAGTACGTAATATAGTTAATGAGTTGACACGTCTGACAGGTGTGGCAATGAAGAGGCGCATCTTGTGGATGCAAAAGTGTTCCCCGAGAGGGCGTCAATCCGTAAAAACAAATCCTTGCCTGTGGGTATGACTTTAGGAGTAAAGAAAAATTAGTAAACTTGACCATGCAGCCTCTTGTTACATCAATGGTGAAAATGCGACATGCCAAGGATGCTTCAAGACAGTATTGATTTGACCTGCTCTTTTTTGAAGCCAAGCGGATCCTAGTATCCTGGGAGGTATGCGGCTGAGCTACGCCATGCTAGCATGGCCTGGGAGGCTACCCAGGGTGGTCATATGAGTCAACTGAGATGCTTACATTAGAATTGACAAGAATAACATTTCAATTAAGCTATAAAATTACCTGCGTATGTTCGTCTGTTGATATCAACGATGTGGTTCATTCTATTTACAGCTTCTATCGGCGCTTCAAGGAGCCGTCCCTCATTTCCAGCGTGAGGTGCCAAATGGGATAAGTATAAAAAGAGCGGACTCCTTGAATCATGGTAGTTGATCACTGAAAACATAAACATATTGAATTGAATGTTGAATGAAAAATATAAAATTTGCAGCAGTGGTGGAGTGGGCCGGAGCGTGCTGGGTTGGTGACACGAGACTATTATTCCAAGACGAGCGTGCTCCGATACTTCTCCAGAAAATTATCATCAATATTATGTAACAAGCAATAATTTTTAATCATATTGATGATCCTATTGAAAAATATATCGTTATAATTTTTTTAACTTAGAAAAAATCGAGAATATAAATGATTATACCCAGCTAACTGGGCGTAAAAATACGAAATAAGCGATTAGTCAGTTCAGTTCCGAAGTGAAAATGTTTTTTTAAATGCAGCTCTTTATCATTGGTGTTAAAAAATTTACGGTACGTATTTATTCGAAATATTGATAAATGTGCTTTAGAAAAATGATCAGGATTTTTAAAAACACCGAATCGGAACTTTTTTTATTTAGCACTTTACTAGTGATTGGCAATAAATGTAAACTTATTTATTATTAGGATCAGGAATTAATTAGAAACTATTTTTTAAATTTATTTATATCAGTTTTTTCATGTCTGATGTCCAGTAAAAAGCTGTTTATATTATTATATAAGGTCCAATAATTAATGCAAAGAAATTCGCAATAATTTAGTTATGATTATATGCAGTTTATTGTCTTTGGCACTATACTTATAAGTAGGAATTAATCTGTAGATAATTGTGTAATAAAATGACGCATGTAACAAAAGGGATTTCCCTTATTTGATAACATAAACGGTGTGAATATCTCGTCATAGAGTTGTTAATCGTAAATTGAAGATCTCGGCGGAAGACAAATTACAATTCGCAATTTATGTATTATGAGGCGTATTAAATAAAGTTTTAACCATGTTAGTAAGATGTCTGAAGAGAAAAAGTAATTTGATCGGTTTATTTAAAGCATTTTTTTAATTAAATTATTCAACTCACGGACAAAGTCTAAGGAATATTTTAATTTTCGCCAATTTTTTATGTTTACTGTATTTATTCATGGATGGAGAGAAAGAATAATTTTTAATTATTTTATTCAGAATTATTAAGGAGGCCTTTCAATCTGTATTGTATTATTAAACGATATATTAAGTGGTGGAAAAAAGTGGCCAATGCACAATAATTATTGTTTTATAACGTGATTATTAAATTCTTTCAATACCCCTGAGTAAGTACATAATATTTTTTTATAAGTTTTAAATTTGTTAGGACATGCAATTGTCCGTAAAGCCTTTTTTCCAACCATGTCTAACCCTAATAAGATCGTATGGGCCTCAAGAGAAGAGGTTTGTATTAACAGATTTTGTTTTTACGAGAAATGGATTTCAGCCACTTGCTCAACCTATTAGGTCCATACTCTGACTCATACACAAATTGAAAAACAATATGTGTACTTGTCAGACCCAGGATTCGAACCTGGGACCCACGACGCTATAGGCCGACGGATAAGCCGCGCGGCCATAGCCTAGTCTAGACCAATCATGATTATGAGCAGATCAATCCAGCTTATAAAAATGTTTTCTCTCCTCGTCGGAATATAGCAATGTATTATAGACATTTGTGTCAGAATAATATATACATATAGGTATGTAATTCTTTGTATAGAAATGCTTTGAAATAGTTTCAATACAAATTTTGAATAGTAATAATATAACATGTGCATCTCTTTATGAATCGATATATCTCAGCCAGGACACGCAATATTCATATCATTAATTAGCTAATTAAATACCTTCAAGTATATGGAAACTAGAGTTTACGGAATTTAGAGAATTCAAGAATATTTAATTCTCAACAACTCGAGAATGGTTTATTGCTTTCTCGAGATCTCAAGAGTTCTCGAGAAAAAATTAAAGTACCTATTACAGAGAAATTTATTTAATGAATTCCTTTAGAACAAAATCTGTCAACGTGAGCTTTTTTAGGTTTTCCGGAAATTCTCATTGATGACATAGGTATCAAGAACGAGAGTCTCGAAATTTCTCATTATTTAACACCAATTTGTCAAGATGGGTATTCTCACTTATAAGGT
This sequence comes from Rhyacophila brunnea, assembly GCF_057557595.1. Lineage (NCBI taxonomy): Eukaryota > Metazoa > Arthropoda > Insecta > Trichoptera > Rhyacophilidae > Rhyacophila > Rhyacophila brunnea. Next base: position 32,346,472 of record NW_028233350.1, read on the forward strand.
AGAAGGGAAAATAATATATGTTATATTATTATAATGTTTGAATAAACTGTCAAAGTTTTCATAGATCTAATGGAAAACACAATTTGTCAACAATGCGTATGACGTATAGTGTTTTTCTTTTATTATTTTACACATATAAAAAGAAAATATGTATATAAAAAATATTATGACAGGCAATGTATTAATTTCGAAGATTCAATTCAATAAAAAAAATATAAATTTACGACGAAGGAACATAATTTACGTTAACAATAATAATATGTAGATATTTAAAATTATATATATACATCAGTCAATTTCATGTTTTTTTATGAAAAAAAATGTGTATTTATGTTTCCACGAGGTGAGAATAATATATACAGTGTGCTCAAATTTAAATCATGATTTCAACTGAGCTGGTTAGAAGAGAACAAAAGTGTGAAATATAGTTAGGGATGTGAAAGACGTGTTTAAACATTTCAATCGAGGCGAATGCTCCGTTTACTAGAGATACATATCGGCAGAATAAGAAGCTTGCAATGTTGTACAATCTATCTATATAATATATTATATAATGATAATTTACTTGTGATTGAAAAAAAAACTGTGAACTGTTGGTACAAAATGAAGCTTCAATGTTGTTATCATTATTAATATAAAAAATGATTAGTTATCAACTTGAAAAATCCAAGTTTTATAAATTAATTATAAAATACACTAAAACTAAAAAATATTCAAAAGTATCTTCGCTATATTAGAGAAAACTTAATAAACTAAATTTTATTGATACACATGTCCATAAAATAAAATGTTATAATAAGATATGATCGTTTAATGAATGCACATTTTATCAAGTTTTTTGTATATTGGTATGATGGTTTCGATATATTGTTACCTGGCAAGTGTTTTTGTATAAATAACAGAATACGTTAAAAATAATCAAATCAAACAAAGAAAGATAATGACCTACTAAGATCCTAGCATTAAACAATAAAGAAACAAACAGATTGACTACGAGGCGTGTCTGTTTATATTTCTACGTATTAGTTTAGCAATAAATACATGTTGAGTATATTATTAAAATTATAATTAGCAGTGTAATACTTTTAGTTTCTTAATAAAATTCATCGTTAATACCTCACGGGGTTATCAATACAACGAACGCCCCTCTTGATCTTTTGTTCTCTCCGGTGAGATCTCATTATCACCTGTTCTAATCTGAGTCTACAATGGCTTCGACTCAGGTGAGGTGAGCTGACGCCAAGGCTGCGAAAAGTTCAGGTAATTATGCCCACCTGTGGAGCTGCCTGAGGTCAGGAGCGGACCAAGCCAACGAACCACCGGGCGATTCCGGAATATCAATTAATAATACAGAATAATGAATGTATGGAGGGGAGGGCTAGATAACTAAATTTGAATACGAAAGTATGTCCTCCATAAAATATATATATTATTTGGCTTGGATTAATGTTAATTAAACAATAAATTATTACTGTTTGACTTAACAATGGTTGTTGGTACTGCGAAAAAACTCGGCTTCATTTATTGTATTAAAATACATCACTATATTATTTGTATATCTTTCTTTATGAATGAATGTTTGACTTACAAGCGCTCATATTTGTTGAATTGATAATTTAAAACATTTACCTAATTAAATTAAATTAAATTACTTATTCCAATTTTAATCTATAGATAAGGATCGGTTGACCGGACTGACTGATTTCAATAGTTGAAAATGTCCCTCTGAGGCGAACGAAACCGGTCCTAATCTATTGATTAAAAGTGGAATAAGTACTACAAAAAAAATTGCGTTTTATTAAATAAAAACAACAATACGAACTTATTTTATATGAAGTATTGAAACTCGAATGATATTCACGTTGATTCACAGCAGAATGTTCTAATTTTATTTAAACCTCTTTTTTGATAATTTATTTTGCCCAATTCCTCTCTGTTATTGATTGTTGTGGTGAATTTACACGTGAAGGAGAGAATAAAATAATCTCACAGCGAGCGTGCAATTTTCAATCACGAGATAATTCATCGACCAAATAAATTAAAGCTACTTACTTCGCCCATTCAAATCATAATGAACTGAGTCTCATTATTATTCATGTTTGTTTTTAGTGATCTGCCATGATTCGGTTGTAAGCTATTTTTAATGATCGAGTTTAGAGGTCTTGGTCTGATGAATAAACCTTGCACATTATCTGCATGAATTATTTTCGAAGAATACTCACAGTTTTATTGTCGATCGCGGAAAAATGCAATAATTCTAATTATATTAAAAAAAACGTATTACATTTTTTTATGAATGGGAATTTATTTTAATCTTTATCACGTTTCATTAAATAATACTATCATCATTAAAACCTTTAAGAACTAAAAAAAATGAGCCTTTAACCCGCCATGCCGCTTATTGCGGCCCAATGGCTAAGTAAATAAGAAAATTCTCAAAGATATCTAATATTATTTAGTACTAGTCATGGTTAGATGTAAATATTGCCCGTGTACATGGAAGTCGAAGTGGTTGGCATCCTCTAAAGCAGTGTTTCTCAACTGGTGATCGGCAGACATCTTCAAAACCCGTGCAATTACACATGCAAGTATTTTTGTTCTTAAACTAGATTAATGGTTTTACGTGACGAAATCAACCGCGTTCATTTATGTTAATTCTGTGTTAGTGGTCCGCAAAACGTTTCTTTTATTTCCAGTGACGTTTTTCAGTTTCAGTACACGGGTACAGAAGACACTTCATGTCATTAAAGATAAATGATGGCAGAGTAGGTTAAGACTCTATTTTATTTTCTAAGCTCTTTCTTTAAGCACCAAGGTGCATGATTGCTACAATAGTCCCGTACAGCTTCGTTTCGGGACAAGAAAATGTGCGTATCCGGAAATTTGTACGTAAACAGTTCACCGCAGGACACTTATTCGTGCGCCGCAGTACGTGAAACATTTAATCAAATGACGAGTTCTTCGTTGAACATTTCACCGTGGAGTATATTTTTACGTATGCCACAACATGTCGCAAATTTTCTGAGATGTCTTTACTAGGTTAGGTTACGTTAGGTTAAGGTTAATCTAATTGGAACAGTACTATTTGCAAACTATCGCCGCATTTTGTAAGATACGTACGTATTTCACGGTGAAATGTTCAACAAAGAACTCGTCATTTGATAAAATGTTATACGAACTCATGTTTCACGTACTGTGGCGCACGAATAAGTGTCCCTCGATGAACTGCATACGTGCAACTTACATGTTACCGAAAATGTTACTCTAAAATCTTTTCATTCTGACACATGCACAAATCGCGGCTAGGATTTTCTTTCAGACTACCAACATTCAATATATGCCCTTCACAACTGGTGTACCTACAGTTCATGTGTAAGGAAGAAAAAATTGATTTTTATAATGTCGTATTGGTTGATGACTGAAAAAAGGTATAATATATTATAATATCAAAGAGATTTTAATTTTACGCTGTGTTAAATACTCGTAGTATAAAAATTACATATCTCCAGATTGAGAATTTATTTATTTAGTATCGGGTTAAGTCAATCATAGGTAATGATAGCCCAGCAGTAACGTATTGGCTTGTAACGTTGTGGGTCTCGGTTCTGGAAAAGTTACATGTTTTTCAATGTGTGGTTTAGTGTATAAACTTGATAGGTTGAGTAAGTGGCTGACATATATTTCTCGTAAAACCAAAGACTGGTACGCTGTGGAGGATATGATCCTCTTAGAGTTGAACATGGTGATGTAATGTAATTATTTTTTTGATGACAATTAAGATTCTGGTGTAATTATGATATAATCACAATTAGTAAATGTGGGATTGTTTGGGTAATGTCAAGTTATTTTACGCCTCGTTTAATTTTCAAAAAAATAAATCTATCAATAAAGAATAATGAATTTTCAGAACATTTCTAAGGATAGCCCATAACTTCTTGAGGAGTCAATAACATAGCATAATAATTAAGTAACATACGTTTACATATGCAACGACAGACCACCAGCGTGAAAAGGCGCATTAAAGAGGGCTTCTGCATGATATAGGTAGACCATTTAGGGTTTGTTCAATGTTTCCACGCAATCGATCTATTGAAAAATTCACATATCCTTTCTACGACGTAATTGATGAGTGCGCCGGATTTGATCCGCACGACGATCGGCTTATCGCAAAGTTTGTGGTTACATTATCTGACATTACGGTATGTATTATTTGAAATATATCTCATTAAAAATGAATAATACATGTTATTACACGATAAAAGAATCATCAAAAGGTGTACATAAACCAAGGAAAAGTGTACCTACGTGTTATGAGTAGAAGAGAGGCGCAATATAGTTTTAAAAAAATGCGTTTCAAAATGTTGATACTATTTTTATTTTAACCATTAGCGGCATGGTTCCCACAAAGGGGGGCTGGTAGGGCTCTAGCCTGAAGGTCCAGGCTTAGAAGAGTGGAGTGGATTGACCAGATAAGTGAGATAAACACATCACAATTTTGCTCTAATATTTAAAGTCGCCTGCCGCGCTATTTTACCTCATGGATACTAACATTAAAAAATATATGGTTGTGTGATTCAATATGTCATTATTATGTGTCGATACTCGACAAGTCCATAATTCAAGTGATGTACCTATTAAGAAATACAAAATATCTCTGAAAATTCACTGAATACCCTTAATTTTTCCTCGTGCATCATTTGGAGAACTCTACAGTAGAGCGTCATACTCTCTTTAATATTAGCGATCGGTAAGGGAGGAGGGAGGAGGAGCAGCACCAAAGATCCTGGCCTGGGGAATGTGGGGGCCATGACTAGCGGCATATGGATCCATTGAGAAGAAGAAGAAGACATCGAGAATTTTACAGACACTCACAGCAGAACACTTTTTTTGAGAATAATTTAGATTAAAATAAATCTTACCATTCACAGCTTCCCTGGTATAGAGGTCGGTGGCGTAAGTTCCTACGTCATCCCACGAAGGGGTGAGGTTTCTGTAGAGGTCGAACCCAAATAGAAACTCGTCCTTCATCTGGAATTAGAATCATTTGATTATTATATCGGTGAACTACATTAAACATATAAAGGAAAGTGCATTATGCATATTTACTTATTGATACTTAGGTACTACAATAAACTTTTATTCTGAGATATTCACAAATCAACTGGGTGACACAATACTACTATCGATTTCAATTAGAGTAATATTAATATACTTTTAGACAAGCGTATTATTTTTAAATAATCATAAATGAATATAGCGAAATAGAATGACCTAAAACAAATTAAGACGATACTTCAGTGAAACGGCAAATAATTTTCAACCATAGGTGCGACGAAATTTTGGACTCGCTGGCAATCGGAGAGCAAACGTCGAGGTGTGAACACGTCAATTTGTTTCGTGATGGCGACGGGGGTATTAATTCTTAAATCGTGTAAAGATGACTAAAAACGTTACCCATTTACTTGAAAAAGAAAACATGTCAATGAATATATTATTATTGTTACTAATGAACAGTAAATATAACATTAAATAGACGCATGTTGGATTTATATGACAAATTATATTTCGTTCGGCACGCGTCATTTGCACAATCCGCGCAACGCCTAGCCACGATATTTTTAGACCATGCCTCAACTGAGGTATAGCGTTAATGTTTCTTAAAATTCCAAAATTTTCTGTTGGTTAATTGATATACTAATTTATTTAATATAATAAGGTTAGTAATTTATTTATATTGATTGATGAATGTTACCGACGTTGCAACCAACTTAGCGAGAATGACTGTATTTGATTGTTAGTTCGCAAGACAATATAGTAGAAAATACGTAAAAAACAAAAATCTTAATACCTACCTACTATATTTAACTACTATTTATATTACTAATTCTATGAATAGAGGACGTTTAGCATTACAGCTAATTCTCTCAATGTTTCTTGATACAACGCTCTGCGCATCTATTATATACACAAGGCTTCTATAGGCCGCCATTGAGGGTAGTTTATTATATTTATGTATTGACGTATTATAATTTTTACAATACGTCTAAACTGTCAAAACTGTCTATCTTGCTCTAAAAGTTAGCACAGCCAAGAGAGGTGATGTTAAAACATAGCAATTTTTGACAGTTCAGACGGTTAATTTATTGTAACAATTAACCGCCTCAAAACCTAAATTTGATAAAATACCTACCTTCAATATCCGCCTATAGTAGCCTTGTGTATAGAATAGATTCGCTGATTGCTTATGTTGTTACCTGTTTATTACTAGCATACTGATAACTTTTTTGAATTGCCTTAATTATTAGAAATGTATGTAGTTTTAGTCTCTCTTCAGTAGGCATTACGATATCATTTTTATCAATCGGCTCAAGATTTTGTTACCCGGAATTATAATTGTCTAGTAAAGCACAATTTAAGTACATGAATTGTTCAAACTTATTTAATCCAAAATCAATAAAACGTTTACGACATATTAGAATTGTTGTGGTGCTATACAATATATGTGTGAAATATTTTGTTTATTACATATTATATAGTATATTGTGTAACAACATCTGACCTAAAACTACTTCACATAGCGAGTAGCAATCACTATCATTCTGAGATGATGCTAATTGAATTCACATTGAAATAAATTTTGAGTGTTTAACGCACTGTAGTTCGACATTGTCTGTGAATGAATTATTTCATTTATTATTAAAATAAACAACCAATTGTAAGAAAAGGAAGGTTGTCATTGAATTTATAGGTTCAATGAGTTTCATTGAATTAAACGTACCTATTATATTAGATATAGGTTATCAGTAAGTAAAGAAAAAATAGAGTCTTAAACTTTTATGACAAAGCACATTTATTCAGATAATATGGGTACCTACATAATAATTGTGTGCAAATTTACAAAAAAGATTTTTCAATAAAAATAATTTACTAATTTTGAATATTAAACTTGTCGAAAACAATAATGAAAATTATCACCATTTGGGAAAATTCTAAAAAGGCTCTGTAAGAGATATTAAAAAAACGATTGCTTACATCAAGCTGATATTGTTAATTTTCACAGAAAATCGATTAAATAATTGTAAAAAATCGATTCGAAATTATATTATATTGAGGCAAAGAAAATGATTTCTCAAATAATATCGGTGATGATGCTGGAGGCACAATACATTCAAAATTGATTGAACGGTAAAAAAGACAAACAATGTTTCCGTATTAGAAAAAATAAAGGTGAAGAACCGTCATTTAAAAATATATATTCCGAGACTTATCCAGTTATTCGGTCACAAATCCCTGGAGATATGTAATGAAGGAAGCATCTCATATTTGTTCACGCATTTCATTAATATTTACCGGCACCAAGTTGGCTATTATCGAACTGTTCTGTCATACCAATGGCATCACCAAATTATCTCACTTTATTTAATGCAGTAATAAGAAAATAAGCAGTCAGGGGTTAACTCTATCTATATTAATAAACATAAACCATTAAAACAGTGTTGAAAGGAATAGATTCTTACATGTTGCTGAAGGATATAATCGTAATATCCGTGAAAGCCTCCCCGGTACCCGTAGTGGGAGTCAAACCCTCGAAGAGTTGGAGTCTGCACTGTCCTCGCCATCCCCAAGTGCCACTTGCCCACGGCGTGTGTTGAGTATCCTAACTCTCTCATGTACTCCGGTAATATCTTCTCTGACAGGGGTAGCCCTCTCGCCTCTATGTTATTCAAGGGGTAACCTTGCATCCCTGAAAAAATATGATATAGTCAATTGAAAAATGTATAATACAACTATTTCTTCAGAATGTGCAAACAAGCATTTTTAAATGAATTTATAAAAGATCATTCAAACTCACTGTCATAAAATGGGAATACCTATATCAATTTCCAAATGTTTCCAAATATATGGGAATCATTCTTGAGGTATTTGTTGAGTATTGACTTACATAGATCAATACTGGTAATAGTAGTCGACTTCTCGTATGTGCAGTACCTACGCACACCATATTGTAACCATACCTAAATAAGATTTGATATAAATAATAAGAATTTTAAGTTATTCAAATTTATATTTCTTATAAAAATCGATGTTTTTTAAAATTATTATAAAAAATATTAAAACTATAAGTTAGTCAAAAATCTCTTAGACGATGCTTAGAAATCTTAATAAACTAAATTTTAATAATAGATATGACCAATATATGTTATTATAAGATGGGGACGTTAACAAAATTCACATTTTATAACATTTTTCTAAAATCGTAGGTTTATCTTTGACTTAAAATAAAACAAATATCTTTTTAATGTTTTCAGACTTAGATTAATTAGACAGAGATTAATTAATACAGTTGACATTGTAAATTATCAAAAGAATGTCTCAAATTGCAAGCTTCATATTTCTCCGCTAGGTGCCTCTGGTAGAAAGGATGAGTAAAGACATCACCTTAATGGTTAATTTAATTTAATTTGATATTGCATTGCTACAGTATATTATATACGTATTGATTAATTAAAACATTAAAAAAGTGTTAATACTATCGACAGAGGGTACTCGATGGTAAATAGTAATTTTTCAATCATTGTCAGTTTGAACACTGCTAAATGAGAGTATTTAGAAGCTATTTCTATCGTTTCCGATCAATTATATCGTCAATTACATGTTTTGGATGTTTCAACCTCTTAGATACCACCGAGTGATTGCATTTGTTTAGCGATATGTAAGATATATTTCTCGAATGACTGGACAAATACTTTTCATCAAATTGTACTTAATTGTACGTCTCATATTTTCATTAATATAATATGTCACTGGAGCGTAAATACTACTCCTTTGATAGCTTCCAATTTTGATTTTAGTATACTTATATCCTATTATTAATATAATGTCATGCATTTCCTTGTCTTTATATTTCTTAACATCTCATTAATTTATAAATAACTTTAAAAGGCAGTTTTTTCAGCATTATTCAAATAAATATTCAAATTAACAATACATATTTGATGACAAACTTAAAACATAAAGACAATACAATACAAGAATTATCATATTTTATGCTAAAATAAACAAAGTTTTCCGAATGTTCTCGTTGTAGGTATTCGGATAAGCATCTCCAATTGAATTTTTATAAAGCTTTTGAAAATTCGCCTTTCCTTTGTGCTTTGAAGTGCATTTTTCTAGACGCGATTTTAATATCCCGCCTCTCGAGAAATGACAGGATACAGGTAGCTTCCGGAACAAACATTTTTCATTAAAACCACGTCGTGTAAGATACCTGAGATTTATCAAATTTGTAATATAATAATTGTACTCAAAGATTGTCAAAGTATAATATTTTTTCCTTCTATTTTTTGTTTATCGCATTATAGACCTCGTATGATTAAATTAAAACTAACATTAAATATAAATATATGATGACTTTTGATCGACAATACATATTTTCTCACTCTTTACTATTTTTGTGTATCAAATAACGTTCGGTATCAAATATTTACTCGTATATGCCATACTCTATTAAATCATATAATACGTAAATTGGCGTTTATTGGGAATTAATTATACGCAAGAAAAATATTTGGATCACATTGGAAAACACCCAATGGAAAAATTAAAAACTGTTTATCAGCGTTGCCAATTTAGCGTTTTCCTTGTCAGATCTAGCATTTTTCGATAGGCATCTAGCTTGCAAAAAACGCATCAAATATCTGACTATCAGATACCTACTTAATGCAGGTAGATCGGTACCTATTTTTGTAGCGTGCGAAATAAAACAACATACGCCGTTAACACAATATAGGCATATTTCTGTTAAAATATGTATTTTTACACGTATAGACATTTTTTTGATACGCCGAAGGAAAGGTAATGACTTCGTTCTTACTAGAATAAGTAAATTTACTTGCAATTTTATTTTCACAAAATCTAGGGTTTTATCTGCCAAATAGTTTGTTTTTTTTTATCCCGTCTGGCATATTTTTATTAACAACAGTATTGGCAACACTTCTCTGTTTACTTTTTTTCTAGTTATTTCAAAATGCTGTGTTTACAATATTGATGTTACATTCTTCAATCTCAATCAAAACAATATCTTAACGATAGAACGATATAAACATTGACTTACTTGACTTACTAATGGACGAAGTGTATGAAAAATAAAAAGGTTCTCATAAATAACCCTGCACAGACATCCGTGTATGGAGTCAATTTTTAAGTAATTAAGGTCTTGAAAAGAACTATCATAACTTTTTAATCTGACATAAAATGTTCAAATTTCACATAATTTACTTTTTTAGATAATTTTCTGATTTGGGCACAATCCTATGGATAGACGAATAAACGTAACATTCGAACAAAGAACAAGGTAAATTAAAACTTAGGTACTCTGTGTTATGAAATCTTTGATACGATGTTTCATATCCGTGAACTTTGGTAAATTAAAAATTAAGAAATACCTTAAATCCGTGAGATTATTTAACGACAATGAGTAATAAAATTAGATTACCAATACAACAATGAATGAACTAATACAACGGTATGAACTTACCGAATACGTACAGATACAATGTCAATGTCTGGAGATTATGTAAGAGATGATGAATGGTTGAAAATTAGTTATTAAGAAGATTTTTTCTTACACAAGGATATGCTTTGAAGTTGAATCTCTTTTTTTTAAAATTTATCATTGTAATGTTATAACGCCCGTTAGTTAGCTTTTGCATATATATTATATACAAACATAACGCGATGCTACCAGAATGTTGTAGAAATTTATACTAAATTTAAGTAAATGCTTGATAGTATCTTGCATTTATTAATTCAAGAAAAATTAAAAACACTATTATTTTTAATGGGAAACAATAGACATTTAAAAAGTTTTAAACTCTACATAATAATATAATATTAAGATAAATACAGATACCTACGTAAGTACCAAAAAAATGTTTCAATTTCTTAAAAACGATAAGAAACTAAATAAAAAGCTAACTAAGTATTTTTATAATATAATATTAACTACATATTATTACTATACAACAATTTTATTATAACGACGTTTTGTCCATTTTTAACTTAAAATTTTCATTTAAATCATAAAGAAGATTTTATTGAACATGTTATAATATACTGCCCCCATAAGCAAAAAGGCAGCTATTTGCCAAAGTCACATTTTAAGGCAACTTTTCTTAATATTTCTTTTTAAATAATGTGGAGGAATCATTTGATATATTATGGTATAAGCAAAAACCAGTATATATTATATGTTCAATCGATGCTGTGTTTTTGCTTATGAAACTCGTTATAATATATTTTTGTTTAGAATAACTACCGTTTTCGTAAAAAGAAACGAAAAACAATATGTCGATATTATACTGAAATAAATTTTATACCGCTTTTGACTTTATGTCAAATGGTTCAGAATTTCACGTAGAGCATTATCTGTACACTAACTCAATTTGTGATGTTTGTAGAAAAGCTGCCTTTTTCCTTATGAGGGCATTGTAATATTTGACTACTTTATTTTATTGATATATTTTTAGCAAGCGAGCACACAGAAAAACAGTTTTGGGGGGGGTCCATTTTGAAAAATATACATATTATTTTAAGGGTCGGGGTAAAAAAAATGCATGTGCAACGGGTTTCTACATTTACTCTGCCTACTACTTATAGTTTCTCATCGCGCCAACCGCGGAATAACGTATGTTTACGGGTATATTCTCCATACCCAGACATTCCACGCTGTGATTTTGGCGATGAATACCTGAGCTGCGGGTATAACTAAGATTGTTTACCTATGAGTTACTGTGACCTATCATCCTCAAGTGGTTATCGAATGCACGTAACCTAGCGTCACAATTATTACGATCATTGCATCAATTTATGAGTAGGTACCACGGGTCTACCAGTGGCCACAGACCTTGCGTATTACCCAACTCGTTGAGAAGGCTATTTGACATCAAAATCACCCAGGTCAGTCATGAGGTTCTAACGACGAAGAAGAACAACTAATATGCCATTTAAATAAATAATTGTTAATATTTCCATTTTTGGGGGGAGGGGTCCGATTCCGAAATCCATCCCATAATTAAATAATTATAATAAAAAATATTTACAAGTAACGTATACCAAAAATAAAATTTGGAACGATTTCACAAATATTTGATAGAAAATAATTGACTTGTTTTTGATTTCTGATTAATTATCATGCATCGATTAATATAATATTATGATATAAATCATTAATTATACAGTAAACTTATTTTATAATTATTTGTGAAACATAATTATCCTAATTTTGCTAACCTATTAACCTTAGATAGTATGATGTTTGTAATAGTTAACTTTTACTAAGAGTAACTTAAAATTAACTTCATTAATGGTCTATGTGCATACATAGTACATAGGTACTAATATATTTTCTTATATTATTTGTACTATAACTGACAATGATTTTTTCGCCTATTTCCGTATATTCAAAAAGTAGTTTGTTAGTGATGAAAATATATTATATACGTGCTCTTGATCTACTTTCTGAGATAATTAAAGATAAATATATTATTTCAGAAGAAAAAAAATGAGAACAACACGATACCTACTCCTTATTATGAAACAACTTATTATACCTTATTATATTATATAAGGGTGGGTACTATTAATATTATTGGTATATAGATGTATTAACATAAAATAGTCATTTGCCCAACTCATTGAGTCCTTGTACTGGATTAAACATACACAAATAAAACAGCATGCATTTATTTCCAGCAGTGGGACCGAATTTGCAACACACGCCTTCAAAGACAAGCGCCCTATCATCTAGTTAAGCTAGCGTGTGGTACCACTATAATATAGGTACACTGGTACCTATATCTCGACCATATTTGATCCTAATAAGATAATATGGGCCTCCATAGAGTGGAAGTTTGTATTAGCATAATATGTTGTTTTTACGAGAAATGGATGTCAGCCACTTGCTCAACCTATTAGGTCCATACTCTGACTCATACACGAATTGAAAAACAATATGACGTGTATTTGCCAGACCCATGATTCGAACTTGGGACCCACGACGTGATAGGCCGATGCTTAAGCCGCGCGCATCACATATTATATTTATTATATTAAAATATAAGTCGAAGACACGAAGGTTTTTAATAAAAAAAAGTATAATATTTTCAAGTTACAAGACTTCATTATTCTGTGCCATGTCAATAATAATTATTATCATATTATTATTATTGTGTTCTCCAGTGAAGAATATTCATACGTTATGTTTGCAGTGGCTTATACATCCAGATTGGTTACGTGACATGTGTGCTAATAATTAAAAGTACGAACTGAAATGAGTCCAAAAGAGAGACATGAGCGACGCCATATTTATTTTCCACGGGCTTGCAGGAATCTATCTGCACGACTAGGGGTGCGTTCTAAAGTTCATATCGGTATACTGATAGCAATACTTTCTTACAATGCCGATAAATACTTTTTAAAAGATTCGTAAATATTAGAAAAGTATAGATTGGACCCAAAAGGACCCTATATTTTATCTAGATTAAATGATATGTTTCTAAGGTTTTTCAAAAGTATAATGCTATCGTTATATTTATGGAAAAAGTTATAATATAAAATGATAATATTATGTATGGTTGAATTTCGGGCAATCAGTTCTGAGAGAGACTAAATACAAAATCGATCTGGTTGAATTTGACTCTATAATACTGGCGTAATTATATTACACCGATAGTTATTATTCATATGTGTTTTAATATATAAATAAAATAATATAATATTATGTAGCAAGATAACTTTGTGTCGACCGTGGTGTAACCTCTTTATAAAAATAAGTTAGCAAAGTTAAAATGTTGTATAAAATGCGCATATGCTGTGCCTTTAGTTTACATTTAAAATAGCAATTTACGATACAAAACTAATACGCCATATACTATTGAGTAAAAAAGCTCATTATTTCTTTTATTACTCTATTATTCTATCATTATATTATATTATATACCTACACTTTTATACAGTGTCAATACTTCATTCATAATATCATTATTACTATATAATCTTTGGTGTCTCTCCTATAATCTTTCTACATATCAGTCAATTCAGCGCCACCACATTTTCTTTATTTTGCCTGGGAATTTTTTGTAAGGAAATTCAACTGTCTTCAAATCAAATTCTTTGTCGTCCAGCGCAGTTATTCTTAACAGTTAGTACTTTAGCACGTTTCATTTGCACATGTCATTGTAGAATGTAATAAAACAAATATTATGTTACTACTTGTCGTTCGATATTTGACAGCTCGCGGGGATCTATAAATTAAGGCGGCGGCCGTGACGTAATTATTTTTTGAAGTAGCATCATCTTGCATCTAAATTCTCAATATAATGATGAACACTATCTCGCTCTAAAACTTAACACAGCTAAGAGAGGCGCTATTAAAAGATACCACTTTTTTGACAGTTCAGACAGTTAACTTAGTAGTTAACTGCCTGGATACATAAAGTGGTAAATGTGATATTATATTTTTTATCACATTTAGCTCTTTGGATGTTAAGTGATGTTAGAATAGAATCGCTGGACTTCTTTTGGTTTCAAAGGATGTATTATTTGTATCTATTCCGCTATTATAATAATATGTATGAGGCGTCCTAATAATCTAAAAAAATCATTTTCTTTAACTACCCCAAATATTCTTCTCATGACACAGTTCATGAGTTACAAATGCAATTCAATGCAGTTACAAAATATAAAACAGATTCACATAATTCAATTTTTATGCAGGTAGCATCTCTATCGGTATAACCGGTTCGTATTTTCAATATTAGCATATTCAAATTACTTTTACGTCGACCGTTTTTCCGCCTTGCCCAACTGGCAGATGCGTGTTTATTTGTGTATGTATTTTTTTTTACTATGTTTAGGTGGAAGAGAGCCTTCAATCTGTTTCTTAATTTTTCTCTCCTTGGAAATACACGCGATTCATTTAACTCACTCGAAAAAATTGAATAGGCTGATTTGAGACTAGATAGATTTAGATTTGAGATATACTTAATGTGTTTACAAAAATATAAAAAAAATACTTTGAACAAACAGTCAAAATGATGCCAATTAAGTCGATTTAATGCATTTAAGACATATATATATATATATTTACTGGAATTATACTTGACGCGGAAAATTTATGTTTAAATAGTTATTTACTTGTGTAAATATTGAAACTTTTGTTTTCATTATATTATATTATTATTAACTTCATTTGCTAGTGTACTTCGTGTCAAAAATGGGGGTTATCGCGTTTATATGATGATAATATGATATTTTTTTTTACTTTATTAACTAGTTATATTATAAAAATTGCAACATCACAATTTTCTTTTATACGAGAAATAATAACGAGTAACGTTACGAGATCTTTTACTAACAAAGTATGTTTATTACTACGACATATGTCTCCAACTTTTATCACCCTATTGTCCTTAATTCCAAATGACAGCACAATATGAAATTATTAATAATGGTTTGATGTGCAAGTAAAATAAGTAATCAATCATTTTGTTTTATTGACTTGTTCAATCAAAGTGTTTGGACTATAAGAAGTCTCATTACCTTTTAGTACTTATTACAACGGAATGGCAGAGCTTTGTCGTGTTGAATTGGTAACCATAGAAAATTTAATACAAATATAAAATTCGTTATCCAATATACATCATTTGGACCAAGTTAGAAACATGTTGATTACTAATCAGTGCTCCCCAACCTTTTTATACTTGCGGACCGGTAAAAAAAGGAAAAGTTTTCGCGGACCACTAATACTGAAATAAAAATATTTTTTTACGTAATAATTTTTTGATCTTATATTGTGACGGATGGGCATAACTATAACTAACAAATATACATATAAAAGTCTGATAAAATTAAAATTTAATAAAAAAAATGGGTTTTTTTCAACAAACTAATGCGAAACCTGCTGTTGCATCTTTGCTTTACATTAATAGATTTATAGCTTTACAGATTAAAGCTGGATATTCATCTTCCACTGATATCCAAAACTATGGAAGTAATTTAATGTTCCTTGGGCGGCCCGGTACCATTTGATCTACGGACCGATTAGACAACGTACATTCTTAAATCTTTTGTACTAATCATTGAATAAAAATATTTTAATCGAATAATATTATAAAGTGCATAGGTACGTTAAATGCATTAGGAAACACGTTAAGTTAATGTGGAAACAAGGTTATACGTTAATTGAAAATCACAAAAGATCGTTGTCAATATAATATGAACAAAATTTGAGATAATACTTTGGACACAATAATAGTTGTTTAGCATATAGAATGTCATCGTGATCAGTATTGTACAGATTTGGGAGTCCGATAAAATGCATGTTCAAGTTTCGCTTAGTGCGAGTATTTTTCAAAAATATTTTTTATAGCAGGTAGTTATGTTTATGAGGTATTCGAAATTATGTATTTTGGTCATTGAAACACATCGGTTACAGTCTATTTTTTTGTCTTCTATCTTTGGAAATTGTTTCAGTAATAAATAGTATGGTTAAAATTTTCGATTTTTGTAATTGTTCTGTAAATATTATAAAAATAATTACAAGATAAAAAGAACTTTTTATATATAACGTTTTGAAAATTTCTGTTGAATCATATAAACTTGACTTGACTAGCTTAAACGATCAAAAAAAATTGTATTTGATAGAAATACTACTGAAATGTTATTTAGACACTCATATTGATTTCCATAGTAACGCACGTATATATTAATAATTTCCTAGCAACATTTAATAGTGGATTGGATTACGGATTTCTTCCGAAATAACTTTTCATACAAAATAGAATTAACTGAAAATGAATTTAATTCTACTTAAAGATGGCTAAAAGTATTAAAAAAATGCATTGGCATCGTGTTCTGATATATATTTAAAAGTTTCAAATGTCTAGCTAATCGGGAAGTTAATTAAAAATCTATTGCAAGATTTGTACCGGACAAACAACCACCAGACAAATAAGAATACGACCTAATAAAAACGTTGTAAAATAATGTGAATGTTTTGTTTTGGTACAAGTCGATCATATTAAGTTCATGGTCGAAGCATTTAGTACTGAGTACTGATGAGTATTTTACTAACAAAATAATTATCACATTCAGCCGGGGTCATTCCCTCAAATGAAAGCCTACTCTACGTTCTTCCAGTCATAATATTATAGTCCAGTGTGTGAGGCGCTGGCCTTTCATCCAGGGTCTCTAGGTTTGATACCCAGTGAAGTCACAATATATTTATGTGATTTTCTCGTCTGGAAAACTGGGTGTTTGTGATTGATTCCCTTTTATTGGTGACTACACTACTGTTTAATTATATTACTATCATTGGGCCTCATGGTCTGTGTAGTTTTAAAAAGAATATAAATTCCAAAGCACTAAACTTAATGACGACATCGATCCAGCGGGTTTCAGGTTATCTCTGAGGTCACTTAGTGCCCATTAGGTACCATTATATTTAGCCAGCGGTTGTCTGCTCGCCGAGCAACTTATCCGGCTCATTCAGCAATGAGTCGAACATGTAGTTCATCTAATTGATGACTTATATCACATCGTATAGTCTGCCTCACTATCCGTTGGTTTTTATGTGGTCTTTCCGCGTTATACCTAACATGCACTTTTCCATGTCATATTGCGCCATTCAAAACTTTTGAATTTTTCTTACATTAAGGGTCCATGTTTTACATGCATACATGAGCATTGTGGCACCCATCGGTTTACGCTTAACATACAATGCGAGCTCACTTTTGAAGATACTATTTAGACGCCCAAATTATAACAAAACTAAATTTCAGAGATTATCTTAGTAGCTAACATCTGCACATCTAGTTTGCGTGATTTAAAATTGTGTTGAAATGGTTACGATTTTTGACAGATGCGGACGATACTAGTGTGAAATTTGATATAAATGAATCTACACTGTAAAGCTGCCAATTTAATTATAAGTTTTAATAGTCGTTGTTTCAGCTTTTTTCATATTATATTTAGGAATAATAATTGTGTTCTAGAGAAGATTTTCTTTAATACCATTGTCGGAATTAGTTTAAACAAATATACGTTGAAAAAACTGAAATCTTGACTGTAAAAGAATAATATTACTAGTATTTTTTTTAAACAATAGCATTCCACTAAAATCCAGAATGGGGAATTTTTATGATTTACAATAATGTAATAATTAACAATGCTATTATACGGCTATTTTGTTATAAACATAAACAGCTCTTAACACTAACGATATTAGTTTCGAGAATGCTTAATTAAGATCAGGAAGGATTGCCAGATGTAAAATAATATGATAATTGAACATTTTTTGATACTAGAATATAATTATAGTTATGCGGAATAAAGCAAACTAACATATTATAATACGAGGAAAGATATAAACATTTTTATTCGTCATATATATTTGAAAATCTACATATTACACAGTAGGATTGTTACTTGATACCTATTTAAATGATAACAGCAATTAAGTAAGTTCGTATAGAATTATTTAAGCATAATAATATGACTTGTTTAAGAGATATTGTTTTATAAGCTATAAGTATATATACAAAGAGTGTTATAAACAATTATTTAAAAACATTGTCTAAAGTGACAAACGAGGTACCGATGATCAAACGAGTACAGGTGTCATAGTTGATAGTTGGAATTTATTATTATTTTATTTTTTATCTTGGGTAACTCAAAATCAGTCAGGCCTCCGAGAGCCTAAACCCGCCACTGGTGAAAATAAGTCACAAAATACAATTATGAATAAAACGTATATCTTGAAGTGAAGAAGTTCTACCAAAGTACAAAAACGCAATGAATACGGCGGAGATTAAAACAATGATAATCATTATTAGTTTAGTTAGAATGTAGTAGAAGATGTAGTAAAAAATAATAAATTTGTCGTTTACCTGTTTTTATAGGATATTTCCCCGTCATAAGTGCAGCGCGAGATGGCGTGCAAATAGGCTGGGTATAATAATTGTTTAAGATGACGCCATTGTAGCAGAGGGCGTCGATGTTCGGCGTCGGTATTTGACTGGAGCCGTGGAAACCGACGTCGTTCCATCCCTGTAATACACAACAATAAATTAATGAGCGTTTAGAATAAACAACAAAATAGTAATATCAAATACTTACGAGTGAGTGACTAATATGAAAAATTAGACACAAACAAATTAGACAACAGACTGTAGCGTTATAAATAATGTTTGAGACTTTTACGGTTTTTGTTATCATATTTATAGATTTCTGGATTTTCACCGTGTGAACTTCTTCCTTCTTTCCTCGACGTTTAGGGCTCGTTGCAGAGGCTATTCTCATTAATTCTCAACGTATTTTTTTAATGAACTAACTAGCTCTACAAATTGTAGACAGTTCTGGTTAGATTTTAAAACCCAATCAAACCCTGCGTAAACCAAGCCATAACTGATAATATTCAAAAAATATTCGTCTATCTATAAAATATCAAAAATTGTGACATTAAAACTTACATATTTTTAGGTAATTTATATATATTAAAAGTTTTTTTGACTATTATATATTATGGTTTGGTTAGGCATGTCTAATGAATTTTAAAATAGCTAATCAACATCATCCGTAATAAGCGTTCTTAATTCAAAGAAAACAAATAAGTATGTCTGAAAAAGTGTTCACTATTTTTGTCGAATCGCTCATAGCTTACTAATCTATTATAGTTTGGTTGAGGCAGGGTTTATTTGATTTTAAAAACTGGGATGGAGGTAGGTTGTTAAGATACGATATAAAGAGTGCACACTAAACTTTATCAGTCACGCTTAGTTGTTGTCATTGAACTAAGAATATAATTTACATTTTAAATAATAAACATTAAGCCCTGGCTACCCAAATCATAATTCATAAAAAATATTCTTCTATCTATAAAATACCTAAAACGATGTTTGATTTCGTGACATAATTTGGGATATTTTATAAATAAACGAATATTTTTTACTATTATCTACACTATGGCTTGGATTAGGCAGGCTTTAATTGAATTTAAAAAAACTAACAAATACTATCTACATAATTGTCTTAGTTTAATAAAAATAATACGTTTGACTGATAAAGCGTAATGTGCACTGTTTATGTCGGATCTTAAGAGCCTCTTAAGACCCTTCGCCACTGTATTATATAAGTGTAAATATTTATTATAAATAATATAAACACGTTTATGTCACAAATTGAAAGATAATTAATAATATTAATTATTTTATAACTGATTAATAAAAAATTACAGTATTTATATTAAAAAATAACAATAATTTCACTAATTAACAAGTCAATTAATTATATCTGTGTTCTTATTGTTTAATTAGTATTTTATTACCCCTTTTATTAAATATGAATGAAGAGTCCTCGATCATATTTAAAACAAAGAAAAAGACTTCCGAATGAGTCAAGGCAAGTAATAATTCGCCATTTAAGGTTAAACCCAGAAGCCGAGATGCGAGCACCAACAATAAATAAGTAGAGACCACAGTAAATTGTTGTGATTTTAAATATTCAAACAGGTCTTGATTATTATCAAGTGATACGATCATAATTTCTATTGTCCGTAGAAATCAAATCATAATCTTACATAGGGTCATAATCGCAAACGGAAGTTTCAGGGTTGCCGAAACATCAAACGTAATTAAACAATAATAAATCAATACGCATTCAATGATATTTTATTTCATTGTATTATTTTACTGAAACTCATTTTCATACATAGGTAATTAATTAAAATAAAAATACCAATGACATAAATATTAATTTGAACGAAATGTGAGATATTGTATTGGTGTATTTTTTTTGGCAACAACGTTTTTTTAAATGTAAAATAATGAACGAATTTTCAATACATATAAGAATCATTAATTGATTGACTAATAACTTATGGTATAACGAAATGATTCACACAACTTAAACAATACGAAATAATTTAATGTAAATAGAGATATTCTACAGGCTTTTTTTATAATTATTCAATTCAATTTTCTTTATTCTAAAAATATATATTAGGTTATAATATATCTCTATATATATAAAAATCTCGTGTCACGATGTTTGTGGTCGAACTCCTCCGAAATGGCTCGACCGATTTTTATGATTTTTTTTTATGTATATTTGTTAGGTATGAGAATAGGTCAACAAGTATATTTCATACCGCTAGGTGATTAGGGTATCTCTATCCAGAAAAAATTTTCTTTTATTTTTTTGACAATTTTTTTTTGTAAGTATTTTTTTTATTATTTGGCATAAAAAAATACCTATAACCTCAAATTTTTACTTTTCTACCCCCATCCTCCCATTTTTTAATCGCGATTATATTATTTTTGTATGAACAAATTTAACCGTCGTTCGTATTTCAAACAGAACGAAATTATTTATGTTGTTGAATGACAGATGGCACTACGTCCGAGAAGAATTCAAGAGAAGCGTCGCGTCATTTTGACATTTCATTCAGCAAATCACAACGCAGTGCGTGCAAAATTTTGTACGATTTATTTTAATTTATCTTTTTTAATGTGCGTGTATTACAGTGCACAATGACAGCAAGACGCAAGGGGGGGCATTTGGGCCGTCGAACGAATAAAGCAACAAACATGCGAAATAGTAGAGTAGAAAGAACAGACGAACAAATCCAACAAGATAACAAAAACGTGCGTGTAAGCATGTTGCAATTGCGTGCATCTCAATCACAAGAGGCACGAGCAGAACGAAATCAACAACGACAATTGGAACGGAGCCAAGCGCGCCGGTTCGTAGTTAACACACGCAGAGCAAATGACCGACAACGCCAACAAGTACATCGAACATTTACATCCGCTTCGTTCCTTCGTCTCGCATTCGAGTACGAGCCAGATACTGAATATTCCGCTCATCCGAAAGTGCTGATTGGTGCTATGGACAAAGAATGTCCCCATTTTCATGCGCTCAAATTCAAACATGAGTCAGCCGGGATGTGTTGCGCATCAGGAAAAGTGCAACTACCAGAAATTGAGATACCACCAGAACCATTGAACAGCTTGCTCATTGGCACGGTTCCAGATTCAAACCTGTTCCTGAAGTCCATTCGCACATTCAATTCATGCTTCCAAATGACTTCGTCCGGAGCAACGGAAATAGTTCACAATACTGCGGCAAATGGTCAACAATTCCATTCTACGTTCAAAATCAAAGGTCAACTATACCACAAAGTAGGCTCATTGCTGCTAATGCCAAACGAACCACATACATTTTTACAAATCTACTTCGCGGCTACAATAGCCTCAATTCGCTTAATGCCAGGCGCATCGTCGGCGAACTGGACGCCCTGTTGAATGAGCACAATGAATTATTGAAATTCTTCAAAGCACACATGCACGAATCGCAAAGTGACAATCACGCTATTGTCATCAATCCTGATAAAACACCAGCTGGAGAGCACGTATGTCGATTCAATGCGACTGTTGTTGACGACATTGCTAGAATCATGGTTGGCGACCGCACATCGACGCGAGAAATCGTGATTCGAAGAAGAAACAATAATCTGGAGTTCATCGCTGACACACACCGTTCATACGATGCTCTCCAATATCCGCTAATTTTCTGGAAGGGACAAGACGGATATTGCATAAACATTAAACAACGAGATCCTGTCACAGGTAATTCATTCATTATGAACATCATTACTCATTTTGAATTGAGAAAATGAATGGTTGATGTTTTTTTGTTTTTATCGGCGGTCATCGTCTACAGTGCTCTATTCCTCTTTCTGTCATAGATCCCATCCCCACACACTTACGATACATTCGTTACCTTTTATTTAACAACCAAAATATTCACTAGAAATAATTTATATGGCAGAACAACGTTTGCCTGGTCAGCTAGTAACTTTATAGTATGCAGCATAATGTCATAATGCAGTAATTATACAACCAAAAATATTTTGTGATCAAAAACAAAATGTATCATTGGATATAACTACATCTCCAGGCGGTGAATTGCGTTGATAAGACGTAATTTGTTTGAACTGACGTTTGACGAAAAGAATCAGTTGGTAGTGAAAAAATATAATAATTGATGGCGAAGTATATTAAAATTATTGAATATTCGACCATGTCCGATCCTAATAAAATAATATGAGTCTCCACAGAATGTAGATTTGTATTAACAGTTTTTTTTACGAGAAATGGATGTCAGCTCAACCTATTAGGTCCATACCCCCTGACTCAAACACAAATTGAAAAACAATATGAGTGTTCGCCAGCCCAGGATTTGAACCCAGAAGCCACGACGCTTAAATCGCGCGGGCATCGTGGGTTGATAATAGGTCAATATAATATTGTTTTTTTTTTTTTGACCATGTCCGATCCTGATAGGATCATATGGGCCTCCACAGAGTGGAGGTTTGTATTGACAGATTTTGTTTTTTTTACGAGAAATGGATGTCAGCCACTTGCTCAACCTATTAGGTCCATACCCTGACACACACAAATTGAAAAACAATATGTGTACTTGCCAGACCCAGGATTCGAACCTGGGACCCACGGCTTTGTAGTCCAACGCTTATGCCGCGCGGCCACAGTGGGCGTGTATATATATAATATATTGTTATAAAATATAATTATTGTTAATCTGTTAATATATAAAATGTAATTATTGGTTATCTATTCTGTCTTTAATAAAAAATAGTTTTTCGTTTATAAAAGGCATTATGATTGTATTAAGGTGACGCATCAGTGAAACGCCAAATAATGTTCAACTGTACGCGCGACGAAAATTTGTACTTGCTTCGCATTCATTGAGAAAACGTGGAGTCGGACGCACGTCACTTTGCTGCGTGATGGCGACGGGCCAATTAATTCTAAAATCGTGTAAAGATGACTAAAAACTTTACCCATTTACTTTAAAAAGCAAACATGTCAATGAATATATTATTATTGATACTAATAGAATAATAAACAGAACATAAAATGGACGTATGTTGGATTTATATGAGAAATAATATTTCGTTTGACAGGCGTCATTTTCACCCGCGACCCGCAATCCGCACATCGCCTAGCAACGATCTTTTTAGACCGTGCCTCAACTAATGCATGGCCTTAATATTCAAATAAAACAAAATATTTTATAATAAATCTACATACTTTTATTAGCGATCAGGACATGTATCATCCGATTAAAGGGTTCACTGGCTACCAATGATATCAGTAAACAATGTGTCTCTAAGCCAAAGAAACCGGCCTTCATTATTATTAAAATGAGGATTAGGTACAATATATTTTATAAAGTATTACTACATATATTAAATTATATAAATTGGTATTTTAGTCGACAGTTATTTAAATGGTCACACCATTATGAAGACTTTCACTACTTATAAATTTAAATGAACAATAGTGAGTTTGTAATGAAATGGAAAATATGTGAAAAATGACACATAATCTATAAAGGTTCTAGCTTATTGTAGATTAGTGATGTTAATATTGAATGAAATTATCATTAAATCGGAATTAGGAAGTAATATAAAGATATTTTGGAATATTATTATTTTTTATTACTAATATCACGGTTTTTTAGTGCGTTACCTTACATAATACATGTATATATAGGTCCCAGCATTTTTTTAAATGTGAAAAATCAAACCTATTTGAATTTAAATATATAAAATATACCTACATTAAAATGACTGTATTTATCCAGCGGACCAACGAACTTATCAAGTTTGACGTTAGTACGTGGTAGCGAAGAACTAAGGTATCTATTGTAAGGGTGCTAGGAACTAGGGGAGGCCTTCATTAAGCAGTAGATTCCCCCAAGCTGTCGATGACGATTATTAAATTGGTTGTATAAATAAATAAACAATGAAATAAAATAATTGACTCTAGTTGAAAACCATGTCTACATAAGTAAGTGTAACCTAAGCAATGGCTAAAATGATAAACAGCCTTGTAGACAGTATTTTAAGTCCGATTATGATCCCATGGCAATGGCGTAGCAATTGTTAATTATACAATTAAACCGTATATTTCGTATAAGAAATCAACGACCAAACAATACAAGGGATGGGATTATGCGAGCCAATGCAAACAAAATAGAAATAAAGTCGTGTAATAATTGCAGGGCACTCTTGCTTTGGACAGTTGTATAGAAATTCTTCCATCGCTGTAACAATAGAACTACGCTAAATTTGCTAAAAAACGGTGATTTAAAAATAATATTCGTTATAAATTGCATAGTTAGATGCTTTTCAAGGTCCATTATAGTCAGGCTGTGATACGAAACTGTAAACAACGATGATAGTGATAGTTATAGGCAAAAATCACAGTAATATTGTGGACTGTTTGTAGAAATTAATGATTTTTACTTATTGAAATAAATGGTAATAATTTAAATGAAATATTCAGATATCAAGTTACTGTATTGTATTAATTGAATTGAACTAACACTACCACCGTAATTCGTAATTCAGTACCATGGCCTGAATATAGTCGACCCTGGATGCTTTTGTTATAATTGTTTGATACAATAGACGTGAAGTTTTCCATTCTTCGTAATACCATTTTCCGTCCTAATAGAAGACTCTCCCAACTCATTGTGTGTTTTCTTTGGATTATTGCAAAAAAATACCACATATTTTTTGACAGGCGCGGATTCGGGGAAACAGGCACTCTACCAACTATTCCACTGTGGGGCTCAAAAGAAATAACTATTACTTAAAATAAGTGTTTTTTAATGTCAATATGTAAATAACTATTAAAGTCTAATATGTCTATTATGAGGAATTTTCAATGTATGTAAGTATTTACAATGAAGTATTCAGTATTGAATTAAATATATTCAAATAAAAAAAATATATTTACTTAATAAATATTTTTTGACGTATCGCTAAATATATTTCATCCACAAGTACAAAAAAAATACAAAACAATAATTATTAGAAAAATATCCTTATAGAAAAATATTGACTTCCACTGTCGATATATATATATATATATCGATCGGTGCTTAGACATTCGTGCAACTTACGATATAATATTGAATGAAAAAAAACTGATTTGCAGGAAACGGGACCACAGAAGCCAATCATACTAGCGTCTGTTCCAAAATAATGTATACAAATCCAAAATATGTAGTTAATTGTATGTTTCTAGATAATTAAATTGTTTCTTATTTTAATAATCTTGGTTAAACGATTTTGATTTAATGGTTGACAAATTTAGAAAATAGAGAAAGTTGATAGGATAATAATAATAATTGTAAGCATGCAATCAGTTGTTATTAATTAATAAACATCAATACTTTGTATTGCAAATTCAGTAATGTATACTATTTTAGAAAGTAAGTATATAAATACTATAGATAAAATTATATTACAAGTGATTCAAGATATATATATATATATATATATATATATATATAAATAAACTGCATTAAAATATAATAATATTATAGTAAAACTAAGATGGCACCGAATAATTTACTTCGAAGTATATTCAATAATTATTTTAGTGATATCATAAAGGTAAATGATATCCGTCTAGCATTAGTTACTGAAGCTTGTGACGTAGATATGTTTTTCGATCATAAGCTATCTTTTAAATAATTACACATTAATTTTACTTCTTCAAAAGCTTATAAAATGCTTGGTTTTATCACGAGTGAGTTTAATAACATATTAGATTCTTATATATTTTTTATACGCCCACTTCTTGAATACATTTCTATAATATGATCCCCCTATTATATAGTTTACATCCAAAATGCCAATGTAAAGAAAAGAACTTTTACTCATTATATAATTAGAAAATCACATAATTCTATTTAAGGATAGCTCAGATGGACACTTTCTCAGGGTGTCGATTCGTGCACTTACCTTTAGATGAAATTCATCCGCAATGGTATGAATTCCCAGACTCCAAAGGATTTTGGATAATATGCTTGTAAAAACAAAACAATGATTCGGTTCGTGGATTGTATGCGTATGAATACGTATACCGTTATATAATATTTGAGGCTTTCACGGTTTTGTTTTTTATCGTAGTAGATTTTTGGGTTTCCACCATGTGTCCTTCTTCCTTCTTTACTCGACGTTTCGGGCTCGTTGCAGAGGCCATTATCAAGAGATGATATGTTATGTTATATATCATTTCTTGATAATGGCCTTCTGCCTCTGCCTCCTACTACGATACGTATACCGTCGTCAGTGCTAAGAGTACATTGGCTGCCAGGTAATTAGAAGCAATAGTAGGGGTAAAAATCCGCATGCACACCATCGACCAACCGAATCATTGTTTTGTGTTTACTGTAACTTTCTGCGTTTTATTAAATTTGGACTTGGTATCCCAGCTGAATAGTAATTAGTTAGAGATAACTAGTATGTCCACACCACAATCGAGATGGTAATAGCTGACGTTTTGGTTATATTTAAAACCGTAAATTATTTAACTTTCAACTGCATCGAACTGTTGAGTATGATCAAGTTTCGTATCCCAAAAAATTCCGACCCATTTTCACGTTGGTTTATCTGTTTATTCTTCAATACCAATGTTTATTCACTTTCTAATAGTAGTTCTTCTAAGCATTGAATATTTTTTTCTGGTGTCTACTTACTCAATTTCTACTTCAAATCAATAATTTGATATTCTGATTTTATGTTATTCTATTTTATTTAAAATTTAACTTTAAATTGTATTTTGCAGTTGTTGTATAAATTGTACATGACTGTAATATTTGTTTATTTTACTATTATATTTTATATATTTTGTTTCATATTATGTAAATAGTTTTGAACCGTAGTGTAGGTATGTATCAAATGTATATCTCATCTCCATACCGATTGTACATAATCTTAGCGGATATTAACGAAACAGTCATTGGCATTTTTCTGCTCGAGGTTAAAAAAATGAATGAAATATTTCCGGCTGATGTAATTAGCGGCATTTGTTTTTAGTTGGGATTCGTGTTCATATCGACTAGACCAGCCCAGACTGACTGAATAACAATTTACGGATACCTATTGTAATACTTAATTATGATCTGTCTGTAATATGGCCATAGAAACATTCCTCGCTCAGATTGTATTGAAAATGAATGCATTTTTTTTCAACGCGCCGAATTATTCAGAAGTTACAAACTGATGAATGATTGTCTGATATATAAATACTTGATTATAATTCATATAAAACAATTGCACAATTCATCACAGATTTAAATCAATTAGCATATTATTAATGTACTGCAATTAAATTTAAGAATGATATAGTATTGTATTGCTAGAGTGGCAAAAACATATACCGACAAAGTACCAACGCAATAGTTTCCTAAAAATTTATAACTGCATATTTTAAGATGTAGATGGATTGTGTTACGACAATTTTACTAGGGTAACAGAATACAAAGTATTCAGTTTAATTTAATTTACTGGTGGTTTGCATTTTGCAAGTGTTTTAATTAAAGAAATATTTATCTAAAATATTAAAAAGAATAATAAATATTCTTTTAGTTTAGTTAAAAAATAAACGTATAATAAACAAACATGTTACTATTATAATGTTTATTAATGGTCTTCTCATATTATTAAATAATATTTTATGTTTATTATTAAATTGTAATTGTATAATTCTTTCGTATGTGTAAAACAGATTTTTGAATGGTTTATAATATGTTTTAATGTATTTTATATTTATATAATTACAATTTTTTTTTTAGAAAATTAAAATACGGGTGATTTGTAATATTATATATTTATATGGAATCAAGCTTCAGTGTGTGAATGTTTTTATACAATATGATAATATAAATTATCAGTAGATTAGAATACCTAAACGTATTCCACCATTATCCGTTTTCTATTGTCCACGATGCCAAAAAATCACCGGCGGTCAAATTTTCATTTTAACTGTCAAAATATTGGACGAGCAGATATATAACCAAATATGGTCAGTATTTAACTTTTTTCTTGACTTAAAAATAAAACCTCGGAAAACGACTGTTACTTAATTTCTTTTTACTTTTACTTTTCAATTAATCATACGGAACCCGAGCTTGATACTAATTTTCGTTATTGAGATACAATGACCTATGTGCCCTCTGTAAACAGCAAGTAAATTTATTCTTGTGTAGAGAGGCGCTAAGTCATATTAAATTAGCATTGCATAACTTCACTGAGATGGGTGTCAGTATGAAAAAACTGCGGAAACACATCAATTGTTACGACAGATTAATTTAGAGGGCAATAAAAATGTATGTGCCCAAAATAATATTTTTTACTTAAAAATGGAAATTCATACAAAACGTGGTCATGCATTGAAACCACCTTCAATAATTTTTAAGCTGTTTTTGTATTGTCATAAGAATAAAAAAAATTTTGTCAAAAAATAATCGTTCAAATATAAATATATTTTTTGCATAAATTTTCTGCAATAACCTATCTTAATAGTTGATTTTTTGACTGATTACTGCCATGAAATCAGACACATACTAAAGACAAGTTTTATGAAGGGACTAAGAGTGTGAAATTCTTTATTTTTGGGTCATTTAATGAATACAATTATTTGATTCAATTGACAGTTTAAGTATGCACAAGCCGATGATTAATGTGCCAATAATGAATGCACCATCGAAATATTATGTGGAGATTGTTTATCTACGCATTATTTTAACTAGTTTAGCTATTAGATTAACAAGATAAATTTAGTTGCATAGAGTCATAACTTACATGTTTTAAAAATCGAGTTTTGAGATAATCGCAAAAAATCATTAGAGCACTATTTTTTGTAATTAGAAGAAAAGTATTGAGCTCCCTTGAATATTTATGAGTGAGTGAGTCGATTTACATTATTTAAAAAATATATATATATAAAACCTACTCCTAAGGCTGCAGGCATACAGCACACTATGAGAAATAAAGCTCCCTGATTGCTTAGAAAGGCCTCGATGACAGAACTCACATTATTCATTAAAAAATGTGTATTTGTCAACGACTTTCACATGGTTTAAAGTTTAAAGTGATTTTTGATAGCCAACTATTTTTCTTTACATAGATTAATGCCTTTAGAATCACTTGGTATATTTAACAGAAAAATAACATAAATGCAAAATGTAAGTTATGACTCTAGGTGACTCAATTACATAAATCACGCATTTTTCATGTTATAAATGTGTATATATTCATCGTTGCTTCGCTCTGTCAAACCATTCCGGATATAAAATATTAAGTTAAGTTATAACACTCATCCTAAAACGTGCCTAGAGGTGGTTGCCACTGTATACCACGTTCCACATAAATTAATAAAAACGATAAATAAATTGAATAGCTACATAATATGCTGTTCTTACCATGTCATCTGCCATGATGAGAACTATGTGCGGCTGGCCGGTCAGTGTCGGTATCGCATCGCCAAGAGTTGCAGTCAATGCGGCAATGATGACACTCCCTACAAAAACTTGCAGCTTCATTTCGTACCTGAGAATAATAAAAAAATCATTGGATTAGACCAGGGGTCGGCAAACTCTTGAACCAAAAGAGCCAAATATGAGTAGCACAACAGTTAAAAAAAAATCGAGAGCCATACGTATATTTTTAAAAATATAATTTATTTAAATGAATTAATTACATTTTATAATTGTTTATTTTTTAAGTGAAGAAGATTTTCCAAAAAAAACTAACATACTTAAATAAATATGTTTTTTATTGATGAAATTATAAATATAATTTTTACAGAATATGAATTACAAACAATTTTCACGCATTCTTTAAAACTAATGTGAACAATGACCTTCCTTGCATTTCTTTTGAGAGTTTCTGTATGTTTGGTATGTTTGTAACTTGTAGTTTTTATTTCAGGCGCGACTCCAAATTCTCATCGGTTATTTGGTTTCTCTAAATATTATTTATATTGTTCATGTTTGAAAATGATTATTCACATACATACTATGTAGACTCGAATATAGTAAAAATAGCAAATAATGCAATAAATTTGTTTCAACTGGTCATATGAGTTCGAAAAGTTATTCCATGTATTAAAAAATCACAGTATCTATCTTATGTAGATCTTTTAGAGCGCACCAATTGTGTTGTAAAATTAAATAGCATTTTCTCTATCCGAATCTTCAATTTTGGTGGCAAGACCTACACATTTAGAACTCCATAACTCTTTGCTCGTTATATCCACCAATACAATTGTATTTCAAAAGTGCTCTTGTCAATATCAAATGGAGAAAAATTTAATTTATCGACTTTTGCAATTGGCTGATTTAAAACAAATCCTAGGGTTTGTTTACTATTTATAAATTGTTGGAATCTCTGCATAATAATAATATATTCCCTCATATTTAATATATCTGTCCTAAAATAAAAAAATAAAAAAATCAGTGCTAATAAAGGCATTATTATTATCGAGTATTAAGAGTATTTTCAAACTCTATTTATATTTTTCTGTTTTGTTTGTTTATAAAAAATTTATATTGTTTAGGAATGTTTTGCACTGTATGTGTTGTACGTGACCCTTTTGCATTCCAAGAAACGACACAAAGTAAACAAACAATCATACCTTTTTGCATCAAACATCACGGAGGAATAATTAGGATCGCGATAATGTCATTATATAATAAATATAATAAGTATACACATCAATGGCAAAAAATAAAAAATTGTGAATTTTGCAAAAGTTTTTATAAAAATTGTGAATTCGGAGTTTGGCAAAAAAGAGCCGCACGCCAATAATACCCAAACAGCCACATGTGGCTCGCGAGCCGCGGTTTGCCGACCACTGGATTAGACAATCAAACTCATTTTTCTTAATGATTTCCCCCCAAATAGAGCATGTGTATAAATTCAGTTAATCGAACGTTTATAAATTCTAAACTAATAACTGTTGTCAATATTGTGTAAATAAGGTCTTGATCTTAAATTATTCATAATTATTATTTAAAAAAATATGACCCCAATTACAAGACACATTCCTATTTTAAATAGGTACCTACCATTAATAAAATGAAAATAAATTAATACAGACACTTTACGATGATAAAGGCCTTACAATGTCAATATAAAACAGTAAATTATTTAGATGTCATTTCGTCACCAAAATCACATCACAATTTCACCAAAATCTGAAACTTCTTTAGCGAGGGGTGCAAAACTAGTCAATGCACTCCCCAAAGACGTAGATATTTTCGGTGACATGCTATGTATTTTGTATTCGAAATTTTATTTTTCTGTATAAAATTGTATAGTATGTTATATTCTCTTCTTCTTTCTTGTGAAGGTAATATTTGTTATAATGTAAATATCATGTTGTGTACGTCTTGAATTTAGATTTGTTATGTCCACAATGTTTTGTTTTCTTAAATTAATTAATTAATTAATTTGCACCAAGGGTAGTGATACAGCATTTCCTGGTGGAGTATCAACTCCATGTTATATTTATTTTAATACGCCATCGATTATAAAACGCATTCCGAATTCAGAGACGCTTATGATCGACGCATTGCGGGAATAAGTGTTGTCAAATTTTGGAGGGAAAAAAGAATAATGTACTTATATAATTAAATATGAACATAATATAAAGTAGGTACTTGTCGTGGTCATTGTTATATTGTTAATTAATTACTAGGTACTTAACTTTAGGTATTATTTTTTTAGCTATAATAATTATTTACTGTCAATAATATACACTTTTTGATACTGAAGCAGGTAAGTATTGATATATCAATGAAGTGGTAAATAAAATTAAACTGTTATCTTATGGAAACAATAACAAAATATAACCAAATCCCTCAGATATGACTGGGACCACATGTTATAAATTGAATTAGAGCCGATAAAAAACCGCGAAATGCATTAAGACGGTGAGTCATCAATTTTCACACTTTCACCAAAAATTTGATGAAAACTTAGAATAAGACATTTATGTGAGAGTTTTTGACGATTTTATTGCTTGAGACGTAAGTGATTTAGATAGATTTTATACATTCTATTGCAAATATCGTCTATACAAACCCGGTATGGTAGAACACATAAATATGTTAATAATTGTGTTATTTCTTTCAAATGATATGTTTTTTCACCAATAAGTATAAGTAAAGAAATATAGTAACTTGTGAGTTAGCAACAATGTATGAAAAGAAAATGGTGGCCAATGGTGAAACTTTGGTTTGTTTACTTACATTAGCGATTTTACATGAATTTTCATCTAAATAATCATGGTTCTTTTTTGTACCTATATAAAATAAACTCTTGTGACGACGTTTTTATTGTGACTATAACGAATATAATATAAATCAAAATATACGTGTAAATGCAAGAAAGATTTGTTGCTATTTTAATCGTTAACATAACCTTTTCAACTTAATTTTGATAATTATCTTTGTTTTCATTTAAGGCTGTACCTCAGTTGAGGCATGGTCTAAAAAGATCGTGGCTAGGCGATGCGCGGATTGTGCAAATGACGCGTGCCGAACGAAATATAATTTGTCATATAAATCCAACATGCGTCCATTTAATGTTCAGTTTATTGTTCTATTAGTAACAATAATAACATATTCATTGACATTGTTTTCTTTTTCAAATAAATGGGTAACGTTGTTTAGTCATCTTTACACGATTTAAAAAATAATACCCCAATCGCCATCACGAAACAAATCGACGTGTTCACAGTTCGACTTTCGATTTCTGATTGCCAGCGAGTACAAAATTTCGTCGCACCTGTAGTTGAAAATTATTTGCCGTTTCACTGAAGTATGCTCTTTATTAATTTAGGTTGGTACGTTGTTATATCTTCATATACTTTTTTCTTCGTAATCTTTATAATAATGATAGATAATACATAATGCATGCTGCAGTAAGTTTTACATAACTATAAATAAATTACCTACTCGAAATGTCATAAATGTCAATTTTTTGAGTATTCTCGCGTATGGAGAAAGTTGAAGAGGCTCTGCTGTCAAAACTATCAAATTAACAATATTCACAAAATCTGAACACAGACAGCATGATTAAATAAGAGTTTTTAGCGCCTATTGACATTATTGACATGCGGTATTTTTTAATTAATCAAATACATGTACCTACTACTTACTGATGTATTATAATATTACGTCTATAACAATGTAGCAAGGCCAATGGAGGACATTATTATAAGTGTGTTGATTGAAAATAAAATTTGAAAAACTATCATAATAATGTACGTCAAATTTCTATAGAAGAGTTTGCGAATGCTGAGCATTATAAACATAACACATTAGCGTGATTTTTGATAGTTTTCGCCCGAAACAATATATACATGGAGGGACATTGAGCAAGAGAAAGCGTTGCTATAAGCTTTGTATAAAAAAATCTGCAATTGCAACTGTAAAAGCAATCAGATTACCCCTGTCTAATTCATGCGCATCTGCTCATATTCATATTTTATTGTCTCCATTATATTATGAAATTAAATACATAAGGTACCCTATTCACAAAAGATCACTGGAGGTTTTAGTTTACGCATCGGCCTGAGATGTCGACATGCTTGAGAGCATGTTCTGAAATTCGTACGTATGCAGTTGGCCGTATCACAGTTCACTGTGAGTCATTGTATGTAACCACCGGAACACAAGGGCAAAACATAATAAATACAATCACATCGTATATATTTATATAAAATTATGGTAGGTGTTAAGTATCAAGCCGTACTAATCAAATATATGATAATAATGGCGGTGTTATTTTCAGATATTTGATACTAATTAATATAAAATTAATATTGAATTTATTAAAATTTGTACATTACTGTTTGCAATGCATTAATAACAGCGCATTATTTTTTGATATCAATGCTATATGGCCATATCTTTCGAGTAAGACAGCCCACGATAAACTGTGCTACGGTGAATTGTAATATATACATACAATAATTTACCTGTAACCAATAATTTTTATGTTTATTATAAATTTGATTTAAGAAAATGTTGTTTATGAAATAGCTTAAAACTATTCTATTCTACCCATAAACTATAAACTGATATTTGACAATCCAAGAACAAGGAAGATTGCATCTGATGAACCGTGTTGGTATACAACTACTTATCTTTGGTATTATCGATGGCATTCGCTTTCAGTTGTCATGACAACCAATTTACCCGTATCAATTTAATAAACCAATCAACTAAGACAGTTGGAAATTTATAGGGGTATACAACTGACAACGATTAAACAAAATAATTTATTATAGTGTGTTCACCAGGCAGTTATTATATATTTTACACAAGGTGACAAAGGGTAATATTAAAAAAAAAAATAGTAATGCTATTATCACAAAGTTCTGATGGCCGGGAATGAGAAGACAAACCGAATCATCCTGTGGTAACCAAGAGATATTAAAATACATGAACGACGACCAAGAGCCAGGTGAGTCAATAGGATAGCTATGTTAGGCATGGAGAAACATGAGATTAAGAAAGTGAACGAGTGGATACAGCCAGCAAGCAGAGGCCTTCATTTAGGAGTGACCGTGACTATTTTTATGCAAAACGGATTTTCAAAAGTTATTGAGACAGCAATAAAAGTCGCAGTCAGAGAAGAAATGAAATAATAATTAAAACAAAAAAAAACAAAAAATCGGAGTGTATACTTATACTTATACTATATGCGCGTTAGAAGCAATACTTCTTTGGCGTAACAAAACAAAAACAAAACTTGTGATAATCTAGATTCTTCGACTAGCTCTTGAGTATCTTGTTAAATTAGACACGTAAGAAAACGGGCCGCTTATTGAAGCGCCGTTGGTTTACATCTATAAATTTTAACTTATATTACTAAATTACATAATTATTTATCGTTGTTTTTATTTTTAAAGTAACAACTGCCACATGACGTTTAATAGTTTGTTTACGTAATGAATTGCAAATGGCTGACAATAATAAATTCGCTGCCTAGGCAACGGAACAATTCTAAACTATAATATTATACTGTATAATCGTCACGATTGCAGTATCATACTGTGGCGTAAAGGTAGTGCGTTCGGCTGATAACTGAACAAACGGTAGTTCGAATCGAATCGAATCGAGTGCGTTTTTTTTCGTGTGAAAAAATAAATTATGTGTTACATGTCACACGCCAAAAATACACTCTGATCTGATTTCCCAAACGCGCCAAATGAAGTATAACTTCAACAATACTTTATATACTTACATACTTTGAAAACCCTTCTGAGAAATCTTTTTTTTAGCAAAAATTGCTACTAACAATACTAGTTAACTTTGTCGTGTAATTCATAGATATTACACGTAGGTATGACGCAGTGATCAGAGCACTTAGACGCGAGTTCTGGAGGGCGCAGGTTTGATTGCTGGGTTTTATAGTGGATATATTCTATTTCTCAGAAGTATTTTCAAATTATGTAGGTATGTTCAATGGAAGAATGATACATTATTAAATCTTGTGAATTATTCGTTGAATATAACAAAAATAGTTTATTACAATTATTAAATACTTATATTGTGGTACGAATACAAACGATTTGAGATAAAATTCTACATGTATTATCAAGATGTCACAATGTATGTTGGTCTAACCTAGATATAAGATAAATAGTGATATTGCGGTTGCAATATAAAAAAAAATCGTATAAAACTGTAATTAAGAATATTTATATATCTACCTCGTATGATGATTTTGTTAGGATTTCGTATAATTTTTGGTTAAAATAATCATAAAAACTCTAGATCTTTATCCCAGTGGGTATTGATTAGTAATACGTACTACTAGGCATGATGATACAGAGTGATTGTGAAGTATACATGCTGTCATAATATTTAGTACTAAATCCGTTAATAGAGCAATGAAAAAATATTGAAATAGTTTCATAAAAAAATACTGTAAGATTAGATAGGTACCGCATTTTTAGACCTGTCCATAATTATGCGTAATAAAAATATTTTGATTTCATCGATTCATTTACCAATGGATTATGTACTTTTCCGAAGTTTTTAGAAGTTTCGGATTCGATTCCAGCGCATATATTCTATACACAAGACTGCTTATGTCCTTTATGGCAGCTAAATTGGATAGGAAAGTATCGAAATATTAACACTTATTGTAACAATTACAATAAGTTAGCCGTCTGAAGTGTCAAAACTGTCTATCT
This sequence comes from Rhyacophila brunnea, assembly GCF_057557595.1. Lineage (NCBI taxonomy): Eukaryota > Metazoa > Arthropoda > Insecta > Trichoptera > Rhyacophilidae > Rhyacophila > Rhyacophila brunnea. The sequence continues at coordinate 32,383,626 of NW_028233350.1, forward strand.
CACTATAAAATTTATCACAGCCAAGAGCTGTTAAGTGGGTCTATTCTATACTTATCGACCGCCAAAGTGATAAATATTATCATACTTAAGGTAGGTTTGTATCAAATTATTAGCACTTATTGTAACAATCACAATAATTTGGTTTTTATTGTTGCAATAATTGCTATATTTTAACAGCACCTATCTGGCTGCTGTTAAAAACTAATACTTTGAAAGGCTAATACTTTGATACAAACCTACCCTAAGTTTGATACTATTTATCACTTTATCACTTTAGTGGTCGATAAGTATAGAATAGAGCCAAAGATGCTGTTAAAACATAGCACTTATTGTAACAATTATCACAACTAACTTATTGTAATTGTTACAATAAGTGCTAATACTTGGATACTTTCCTACATTAGATAGCGGCCGAAAGCAGTCTTGTGTATAGAATAGATACACAGGTGCATAATACATAAAATATAATACTTTTTTTATGCCTGGGTTTTTCTGTGTAATAATTGTACTTTGTTGTACTGTTTCCGTTTTGAAAATTCAATAAATAGAACGTTAGTTCAAAGTTAAATAATTTAAATAAAATTTGCAGATGTTTATTGCGTAGCTCGAACGGATTTACATTTCAATTGTATAAAATAAAGTGGTGTTTTTGTTTATGCGTCCATCGCATAAAGTAAAATCCGACTATAATAGAAAATATATCTTGTATTTAAACCTAAACTTTAAGCCGTATATTTGTATCATGGGATGCGTTTTATTACCTTCGTAACCAATCATACCTATCATACATAATTTTTAATTGCCTTCATTCCATTATACGTATATGTACAAATTACAATTGGAGTATTTAAAAAACTCTATCTTGATTTATGACAGTTTATGATTGCAGATAGTTTTATTGCCTATAAATTAAACGTGACATTTGATCATATATTAAATAATACAAATTTCGTGTTAATAACAATTTTATTATGCCTGTCATTTAATATTATAAGACTATAGAGATTGCCATTGTCTTAATTATATGTGAACGCAACTTTTGATGAATATTCATAGTTAATATAATAACAATTATTGTAAACGCCATGTACCCATTAAAAAGCCTGTGAGAAAAGGAATCCCCAGAAACCAGTTTCGACCTCGGCTAGATCCGGATTTGGAGACTACAGCCTTTGGCACTGTGCTACCAATTAAAAAAATATTAGGTCCGTAAGTGAGATTGCTGAGAAATTAAACCAGGATATCACGAAAAAACATCGTCAGAACACTTTTCATTGGATAATGGGTCTACCTCGGCTAATACTTACTAGATGTCATTTACCTTTATTAAAACTTCAAGATAAAAGTATTAATTAAATAATATTATAATGCACACTTAGATTATCATGGCATTATTATTAAAACAAATACCGTACAAACTCATGCAAATGTAAATATATATATATATTCTGACTTACGTTATAAACTAAGTAGGTACTTTATTATACTATTAAAAATCAAACTGATTTATTAATATAAGCAAAAATTTCATAATACAATTTATAAGACAACACAGTGACATCATTAAAATACAATGAGATAAAATGAATAAATAAAATCATACAGAAAACAGTGTGTTAAAGAAATTTTGAACAATTTTTAATATATTTTATAAGTACAAGAAAATACAATGTGTGAGCTAAATATACCCGATTATAAGAGTTTATAAGTCGACGTCCATCTAACCTCACATCACGGGCATGGAATATATCGATATACGAAGAGATTTGGTTATACAAATTAATCGTTTTCCTAATTGGCATCACCAATGGTAATTTTGTTTTACACCATGGTTAATAAAATAATAACTAATACTCCCAATTTTTTAGATTGATATGAGGTAATCGCACATATAACCACTATATAGATAGAATATGAAATCTTTCATTTATAACAAGCATATAATGAAAAATCATAATGTTAAAAAAATATTGGTCAGTAAATTAAAGATTAATTATTACTGACTTTTATTACGATGTCGATATAAGATGTTAATGACCATCCATAAGAGTTCAAACAAGTTACAAAAAAACGTTGGAAACACAAGTATTCTAACCGTAACCATATAAATAAATTTAAAAAATTCTGATTTAAAAAAACAGATGAGCCAATAAACGCATTAATATTCAAGAGTATGAAATTTAAAAAAAATAGCATATTTGAATGTTATCCTTGTTCTGAGTCACAGTGCGTTATACGAACATATTATTATCACCAACATGAAACAACTTAAGATAAAAGATATCGTATAAAACAAAAAAGTAGTTTTGAAACTATTTTTAATGAGAGTGATGATAAAGGTAATGATTTTAATATTAGTCAAGTGACACTAAGACAGAATATAAATATATTTCAACTCAATTGCTTCCACTGTATTACATACTTCTGGACAACTATTAATGTAAATTTTTCATAATTATATAATATTATGATATAATAAATTTCGTCTACTACCGAATTGATTAAACATTATTTAAAAGACAACTCACTAAATATAAAAACTCAATTTCATGTAAGTGTAATATATCAATATCCAAATTAATTTATTTAGTTGATCATAGACATTGTCTTCTCGTTTGGTGTGACCACCGGTGGCAGGTTAATTTTACATTTTGTTATAATAAACAATAATGTGAATGCACTGATCAAGGGAGTTTCCAAGAAAATTTGAGTTATGAATGCCAACTGCCATTGAATATTCAAATTAATTTTATATACAATGGCGGAGTATTGATTCGTCCATTGAGGAGTTTTTAATTAATCACCTTGCGCCATTTGTATGGATATTTAAGGCCATTGTAGCACCTTTTGTGGCAGTATTTACAATACAAACAAACGGTATATATATGCAGCACTATATTATATGCAATTTTGTGTTAAAAACAATTGATGTATCAATATTAACGTAATATGCCAATGACATTAATGAAAATTTGCAATTACCGTCTATATTACAATGTAGATAAAAGATGCTGATAGTATAGAAGTACAATTTCGTTGTAAAGACATAAATTCAGATTAATTATAAACATATCTTTATTGTATTGTATGTCGGGTTCAATCCAACCTGATTATCACAAAGGCTAACTTCACAGCATTTGGTGTCATAAAAACTGTTCTAGGACCCAATGGGCGAATATGCTCCGCTTAGAAGCGAACATGGTACTTTAATTTACTTTATTCTTCACATGCTGCGTCCGTTAGTAAGTCAATGATGTCAAGATACATATCTAAGTAATACACAACTATTGCCATGTTGTTTAATGAAATGCATAAATATTTAAATTATGAATATTTTCTAGTTAAATAATATATGAACGTTATCAGAATGAGCCGAGATTTTTATTATGGTTCATTGACTCGATGGAAATATTTATTAAGTAACACTATTTAAAAAAAACTAATTATGATAATTATTAAAAGACAATTTTTTATTTACAAAGTAGGTATAGAGAAAGGATTTTTTTACTGTAGATTGACAACACATAATATGTCAGAAATGTTAGAGAAAGTGCTTTTTTTTATAACAGTGCATAAGAAATAACTTGTTTTTCAAATAAATGATCTAACATTATTATATAATTAAATACAATCATTGAACTATCATTACATTTATTAATTGCAACCATATTAGCCTAATTCGTAGAGCGGCTGTCTCTGTGTAAATACATAGCCGTGGGTGGTGGCTTTAAAACTGTGGCTGTTCAAAAAATGCGTGTTGTTTTTTAAACGTGGATTTTATTTCAATTGTTGTGGGAATGGTTAACAATTTCTTCATGCCAATCAGATTGAGATTCGAAACTGTTATTCGTAAAACAGTCTGTTAATTACTTAATGTCCTCATTGTGGAGGAACATAATATGATCCGATTAGAAGCGAGCGTGGTAATTTACTTTTTTTATTTATTAATTATCCACATATTTTAAGTGTCGGATTTTTTTTTATTTACTTAGAGCCGTTTCACACGAGACACTGGTGTCTGGCATCTCTGGACACTGCATATACATAATATAAATAAACGCGACGCACGTGAACGCGCTTATTCATTTATGTGTAAATACAGCCTCTCGAGACAACTGTGTCCCGTGTGAAATACTTTTATAAAGTATTCCAAATAATTACTTATATACATAACATGTAGGTATTTTTATTTATTTCATAAATATATATATTTATTATTAAGTACTCGCCTATTACAATTAATACCTTATTAATTTCTTTTATATTTTTTGACTGTGCAAATTTTTTTTATACTGTGTTTTTAATAATGTATATGGGAAAAATTGATTGAATTGTAAATTATACTGGCATATAGTAATATAGCATCGTGTTGAAAATGCATTTGACCGGTTAGCAAAGTGGTATTAAGAATATGGACCGCGGCAACCTCTATAAATAACGCAGACTGTTAAAAGAAAACAATTGTAATTCAATGTGCTGATGCACGATCATATTGTTTTTAGTAAGAAACCAGACACCAAATATCGATATTGGTTGTGGGCGGAAAAAATCTTGTAAAGAAGCCATCGTTTTATTGGAAGAAATGATTATAAAAAGGTTATCTGACTGCACACAACATACATTTTTAGGTTTATTTATCGGCAGTCATCAGATCAGATCAGATCAGATCAGGACCTTGGCCGCGTAGCGATGGAGTTGTTTTTAGAGAAACGGTTGTTAGCTAGTCGTTTAAACTTTTAGGTCCGTGCTCTGAATCAGAGAACATATTATTATCTTCACTATTATACTGTATCAGTGTTAAAAAAAGTCTAAAATGTATGAGAGGGAAAGGATTGAAATTTTTTTGAAACACTTGCGGGATTTGGAAACTAAAACAGCAGCCTCCATTTTCGTAAAATATAGGTTGTATATTATAATATTAAACGATTTTTTGTATTATAATAAGCAATAAAATTTAAAAGTATTTCTTTCACAAATTAGACATAAAAGAAAAGAAAAAGACATTTTTATTGACTTTTCAAAAATGGAAACTGCCGTTTTTGTTTCTAGAGCTTTCATAAGTACGATTGATTTCACAGCACAATTTAAAAATTCTTTTAAATTTAAAAAAATGGCAAAAAACCGGCGTAAAAACATTGCCGTATTTCATAACCGAGAGAAAAAAATAATATAGGAGGCCATTTTTTCAGTCAAAGTGGAATTGCAACATATCGCTTGTCGACTGTGACCTCTTTTTTACCTTATTAAAATGAGTGCATGCAGGTTGAATAATTTATATTATGCTCAAATATTGACAATTAGGTATTGCATGCATTTTTATACACGACTATGTAAACTGATGTTATCAGAGTAAATGGTGTTATTAATTACTATAAATTTCAACATTTTACACGTCAATGTAGAATTCATTATGTATTGCATTACCATAATGTGAGATGTTTTCCATAAAATATCTGTTATTAAAGTAGATACCTTCTCATTATATCATTATAGTTCGAATTAAATTAATCTTCTTTTTTTAAACGACGAACGATCGAATATTTTTAAAAATCGTAGTACCTATTTAATAAATTATTTAAATACATGGTATCTATATTCACCGAAACTATGACAAAATACGTAAATAATATATTATGTTGTGTAGTACCTAAGTCAGTGAGTGTATTTAAAAACTGTTTGTATGCAATTCAGTTAGAAACATTAAAAATATTGGGGACACGGTTCGACTTGCACATTAAAAATCTCTGAATATAGCAAAACAAACACAACTATTATTAGTTAGCAACAACCCAATAAAATATTTTTTTGCTAATTAAATTATGATAAATGTCAGTTTTTGATAGATGTGTATACGATACAAATGCAAAAATAAACAGCTACAAAATGTTATTTGACATTCTTTCGTTTGTACTTTTAAAACACTTCATTTTACTTTCTATGAAATAATTGTAAAATACTAAACTTATGTAACCTTTTCATAATTTATTAAATTAAAATATAAAATTATCCTTACCGTGGAATCATATTTATTTCCTTTGTTAAATATATTGTCCTTATAACCAAAAATAACACTTTTATTATTGTTATCAAACAGTTTTGTCACTTTTTAAAACTTTTGGTAATGTAAACAAACATTTTTTTAATAAGTTGACTACCACAGATATTATCGAAATAGTATATATATTTTTTTAATCGGTAAACACTTTGTTAAATAAGAACAACAACTGAACTATTTTGTAGAACTACTTTAAAAAATTGAATTTAGAATAAAGAATACACTGCGCATTAGAGAAACACTTATTTTGGTAGTATTCCTTTTTCAAATAATATCCATTGACGTGCGTTTCCGAAATGGCGACATATACTATTCAAATACGAGCACGCCGCATACTAAGTTCTCGTGTGATATTAAAAATTGCACTGTTACTCACACAATAATGGCAAAATATTTATATATACGTGTATTCTCCCACCATACCTCATGCTACCATCTTCATTGATAGCAAGGAGCATTATCAGTAGCGTGCGGCAAACGTCATTCATAGTCAACAATGGACAATTTGAGAATGATTTATTGCGAGGACCTTTGTTTTGTTCTCGCCGAGGGCAGCCAAACCGAGTACTAAGAATTGTATTGGTTCTCACACGTATTATAAAGCATTGTTGCAATTAAAGAACGTATATTTTTATTAATTCTGCTATCTTTACGACCACTGAGTGCGTTACTGTGTTAGAATAATTAACAATAAAGCAAAATTAACCATTTTATGAATAATATAAGACCAACTTACTTTGTAATATTTGGCAGTGGCAGATAGTTCTTGTTACAGCTAAACAAACACAACACGTCCATGATCTGGTTTATTTTGTCGCATTTCAAAAATAAATGAATAAAAAAAACACTATACTGATATAAAATATTTTATTTTATCGACTTCTCCACAAGATTATGCTTGTTATCCAGAAGTTTCTAAATGTTTATTGTTCGGGAGAAAATTTATGATGATGCATAAATTGGTACGCATATATTATTATTGCAACGAAACTTCAATAATTTTTAAAACAAAAAACAATAATTAATATATGTTTTTCAGCCATGAAAATTTCACAGGCCTGTGAAAGAAAGAGAGGTGACGTGTTAGATGTTAGAGAAAATTAGGGTATATTTCAGAATTTGCCATATTTCGGTGAAAATAGAATGACATTTTTACGAAAATTCAAGAAAATTCAGAAGAAAATTCAATACAAGAAATTTCATTTTGTACCCACTCCAAAAATTTTAAATGAACTACTTAAGGTGAAGCCTTTACTGAGCCTTTTTAAAGAGGCACCTAGCGGAAAAATACGAAGCTTGCAATTTGAGATTTTTTTTGATAATTTACAATTTCAACTGTATTAATTAATAAATATGTATCTGAAAACATTAAAAAGTCAAAGATAAACTTACAATTGTAAAAAATGTAATACAATGTGAATTTGTTGAATCGGACCGCACCTTATTATTACATATTATATTTTATGGTCATATTTATTATTAAAATTTAGTTTATTAAGTTTTCTAAGCATCGCTTAAGAGATTTTTGACTAATTCATAGTTTTAATATTTTTTATATCTATTTTAAAAAACATCGATTTTTATAAAAAAATATAAATGTGTATAATTTGAAATCCTTTTTATTTATATCAAATTTTATTTATGTATGGTCCCAATATTGAGGCTTGATTCTCGCAGGTATATGCATGAGATGTTTTCAAATGATGTATGTTTAATAAGTAATTTTCTGCCCGCGTGGACTAAATAAAATAATGCAACTTAAATACCTATATAATATATTAGTTAAATATTATATTTTATTACCTATATAAAAAGTTTTTTCGTTAATAGGTATTTAAGTAGAAAATAAAAACCGTCGTTGGGGAACCATGCTATGTATTGCTTATCAACACCGATGAACCGGTAATTAATACGGCATTAAATTTCAAATTATACCGGTTATTTTTATTGATTGCTATGTAAAACTAGTTATTAACCCCGAAATAAGATCAAAATTCAACTAATGTTTGTGACGTTTTTTATTCTTTCTGCTACATTAATAATCGATTTAGGTAAATACCTACTATTATTTTATGATAATTTTAAAGACTTTACATTAATATGTGCACAGTAATCTGTTATAAATATAGAACATGTTGAACGAATTCATTAGATTTTTGAGCATTAAGAGCGTAATGCAGAGTTGTCGGTGTTAATATATTGGACGCTAAAGACGCACCTAGCGCGTAACGATTAAGTGGCCATTCGATATGATTAGCATGCTATTTAAATTTGGTAATTAAAAAGTAATTATCTAGTCAGCAGTCAATGTGTTAAGGGCCGCTCTAACAAGAATATCACGTCGCATGCTTTTTCAATCTTCCACTTAGGCATTCTAATATTATTAGGAATAATAATATATGTTTTTCTCACTGAACTTAGGTCGTCAAAATCGACCTCTTAAAGTTATCTAGGCGCGTATCTTATGGACTTACGCGCCGAAGTATGGTTCTGCATTGCGCTCTAAAAGAATTTATAAGGGTCATCCAACACCCACCGTAAGGTGGAATAAAATTTGCGTTGGCCGAAAGCATCGCTCGGTTACCGCAACTACAGCGATTTAGCATACGAATCGAATGCCAGATTGCTACGCTGATTAAAATGAAATAATACTTAATTAAAAATAATATTGTTTAACCCACGATGGCCGCGCGGCTTAAGCGTCGGCCTGTAGCGTCGTGGGTCCCAGATTCAAATCCTGAGTCTGAAAAATACACATATTTTTTTTCAATTTATGTATGAGTCAGAGTATGGAGCTAATAGGTTGAGTAAGTGGCTGACATCCATTTCTCGTAAAAAGAAAATCTGTTAATACAAACCTCCACTCCGTGGAGGCCCATATGATCGTATTAGGATCGGACATGATCAAAAAAATATATTAATATAAACTACAAGTGGTATCCACAAAATCTCTACCATGCCGGCCCTCGAAATGGACCGGAACGCAGCTTCGGTTCATGGAAGCACCGAGACTATCGCATAGTCTCGAAAAAAAATAATTTGACCATCAGAGCTAGATAGGCCATATTTATAAGAAAAAAATTAACACACTTATTGTTATAAAATATACATAAAATTAGATAGGTGAATATGTTGGAAAAATATCGGGCGCTCCGGTTTGTAAAATTTTCAATTTCGAGTGCCGCTACCATGATATAACATACTAGCATTCATCATTGGTTAAATTTTTGAAAGGTTATTTATATTTGTTTATAAGAAACGATCTTTCGATTTTTTACTACTTATCATACCGGTTATGTTTAACTTTCTTTGATAGTTTACACGTCATACATACTAACTACATCATGAACGATGCTTAACTGATTTATAATTTGACAGCAGTAGCATAATTCAGCAGTTAGTATCGGATAGATTTTCAATAGGTAATCAATAAATAACTACATAAATTTATACTTTGTGCAAATTTAATTAGGTCTTACGCCCTTAATAAAATTGTGGATACACCAATTTACTTTACATACTATTATAATATACACTAATTTGTGTCTTCTTCGTTTTACGACCGCAATATATTCCTGGAAATTGACTCATTTAAAGTGGACTTCAATATTGTGGTTATATCACTTTATAGATTTGATATAAATAAAAAGGATTTCAAGTTATAGATATTTAATTTTTTTTATAAAATACAAAAAACCTTAAAACTATGTATTTATCAAAATACTTTTCTGCACGTTAAAGAAAACTAAATTTTAATAATAAACATGACCACAGAATAATATATAATATTAAGATGGGATCGTTTAACGAATTTACTTTTTGTAAAGTTTTTTTTGATTGTTAAGGTTATCTTTAACTTTAAATAGAAAATATGTTTCTTTTTAATGTTTTATATACGTTTTTTTATTTATTAAAACACTTTAAAATGAAAATTCTAAAAAAAGTCTCAAACTGCAAACTTATACATACAATCAATGCAGGGAATATAGTAACTGTAAATCCACCCGTAAGTTGACTATGAAGCCATAGTATCGTGCAATCATAATTGCAATTATTGCATAAAGTGCCCAAAGAAGCGAAAAGGGGAATCCCGAGCCGGTAAAAATGATTCAAATGGAATAGTATAAAACTAAGATTGATTAAAACTGTCCACACCTGACGTAAGCATGTTTGAAGCAAAATGATATTAATTTTCGATTTTTAATACGCAATGTGTTTATGTTGTACCTATATTACGATAAACTTTAATGCGTATTTTTTGATAATAAGACGATGCAAATATTGTAAATAACAACATATTATTCTTTTACACGTGTTTATTAAATATTTCCCTACACTCGAAAATCGTAATTTCTTACAACTAGCCCCAGAAGGTAACTACCTACTTCTTCTTCCACGGCGCTACACCCCGGGGTGGGATTTGGCCTTCTCCACAAATGCTCTTCACTCACTCCGGTCTCTCGCCACACTTCTCCAGTTACCGGGTCTTCATATATGAAGCCAGTCCTCTTCTACGGCGTCAGCCCATCTCCTTTTTGGTCGGCCTCTGGGTCTCTTCCGTTGGGTTAGCCACTTCGTCATGATCCTTGGCGCTCTAACTTCAGGCATTCTCTCCACATGTCCCGCCCATCTTAGTCTTTGGGACTTACAGTATATAGATTGCTTGTTGTTCAATCAGTTCTTCAAACTCGTGATTCATTTTTATTCTGTAGTTCCCATTTTCCAACGTGGGTCCAAAGATTTTTCGGAGTATTTTGCGCTCGAAGACAGATAATTTAATTTTCCTCGTTTTGAGTTAAGCACCAAGTCTCACAGCCATAAGTGACCACTGGCCTTATAATTGTTTTATATATTAGAAGTTAACTTCTTCGGCCTAGAATTTTCGACGTAACGTACCTACGTTCCATTATTTTTATTACCACGTTTTTATTAGCTCGTATTCTTGTTTGTCCAATACAAATCTTGCAATAATCGATTTTTAACTAACTTCCCGACTAGCTAGACATTTGACACTTTTAGAATATATCAGAACACGATGACAATGCATTCTTTGTATGGAAAGTTATTTCGGAAAAAAATCGTAAACAGTAAGACACTATTATTGGTTGCTAAGGGGGTCCTAGCAACTAAATTATTAATATATACGTGCGTTACTATGGAAATCAATATGAAATGTTAAAATGACATTTCAGTATTCTATATTTATTCAGTATTTCTATCAAGTACAAAAAAGTATTTATTAATACATAGAATTGTCAAGTTTATATGATTCAACAAAAAATTTAAAAACGTGGTATATAAAAAGTCCTTTTTATGAGCAGTTCTTTTTTGTCGTTGGCAGTGGTTTATTATTGGTTGGTTGGTATTTTATTATTCAAAAATAACACATGCCTGCAAAAGAAACTCGCATTGTAGTTAAATCTAATATCAGGAGGTGAATGAAAATACAAAGATCGTTTGATAAATATCGCTAAAATGCATTTATTTTTAACTCCTAACATTTTATAACCGAGAACTGTTATAGAAACATAGATAGTATGGAATGACATTAGATATCACGTTCATTTGTTTTTTTTTAATCTTGCGTAAAATGATTATCAGATTTTCCGAATAATGAATTTAAAAAATGGAATAACAAAAACGGAAGGGGTTACATATAAATATTGGAAAATACTCATTGTGATACGACGTCAGCCCATTCTACTGAGATGACACCTGGAAGTTAACGAACGGACCGGCCAGTAGAGCGTCGCTTTTCGAGGCGTACATTTTCTTGGAATCATCACGTCATTAATGACAAAGTTTTCCAACCCAATTTAACATATAGATACCATGAAATGTAATTGCAATGCAAGCCACATTTTTTGAGTTTGGTTTAAAATATAAGTATTTCTACACGAATTTAAATAAATATTGTACCAGTAAACAAAATTAATTAACAGAAAGATTATTTGTGTTTATAAAGTGTCTCAATTTGTGAAAACGGTTATTGTATTTGTAATAACCCGTGCCTGCGAGCTAATCCGTCACTGGATCTGATTGTTAGATTAGATATCAAGTATGTACTTAACACTAATCTAGTTAATCTGGCAGTTATATTCTGAATAGCTTAAAAAAACCTCGTTACTTTGAAGTCACGCAATTGAATAAGATTATATTGTGCGTAGATATCTACTTTTATGGATAACGACTTGTCCAGCTTGTTGTAGACATGTGTGAACATATTATTTTTGAAGTTTATTAGAAATAAAATAAAATAGAAATAGAATGAATTAAATAAAAATAGAAATAAAAAGGATTTCAAGTTATACACATTTATATTTTTTATAAAAATTGACGTTTTTTTTTAAATAAATAAAATAAAAAATATTAAAACAATGAATTAGTCAAAAATCTAAACAGTCAAAAATTGAAAACTTAATAAACTAAATTTTAATAATAAATATGACCATAATATAATAATGTAATAATAAGATATGACCCTGCAACGAATTTACATTTTATTACATTTTTTTACAATTGTAAGTTTATCTTTGAATTTTTAAAAAAAATCTTTTAAATGTTTATTTATTAATACAGTTGAAATTGTAAATTATCAAAAAAAAATCTAAAATTGCAAGCTTCATATTTTTCCGCTAGGTTATCTGCTGGCATGCCTCTCCCCCTTAAGGGGGAGTGTAGTACTATGTAGTGCTGTATTAGTGTCATCTAGCCACGGAATTACGAGACTAAATAAGATTTATTGAAAGAACTGTTAAAATTGTTTTTATTAATCAATATATTAGTACCTATTTAATAATGATAATTAATATTTATATATTTTTAAAATTTAGAAGTAAACTTATAAGTATTTAAAAAATGTTATAAAATTGGCATTCGTTGAATAGTTATTTGATAATATTATTATGCATTTAGTTTAATAAGTTGTATCTATACTAATAGTGAACCTCAATTTAAAATAGCTATTAATTAATATTATATATTATATAGTTTTTGATTAAACATCATACATTTTTAAATGGAAAAAAATATTTTAAACTTGAAATGGTTTCTATTTTAAAGAACAATTCTAATTTAATTGTCAGTATTAATAAATGTCAATAATTACCATATCTGTTGACGCAACTCTGAAAAAAACTTGAGTAGGTACCTATATTACTTGCATTATATAATAAATTAAAATTATTTCTGTATTTAATAATTTATATCAACGGTAGGTATTTAAATAAAATATTGTGTTTAGTTGTATTACTGGTACCTTGATGTAAATGTTAAGCACCTACCTTAATGTTTTGATACAGTAAGATTTTAAAACAATTTGAAAAATTTATATCAATGTGTTTGTCTAACTGAGAAGTATTTGAAATATATGTATTATAATTTGAATCAGTGTCTTGGGGACTTAAGACTGGGTACAAATGATGCGATTCTAGTATTTCTAAGTTCCGGTGGCGATAGGCTCAGGTGCTGACTGATTTTGATGCTCCCTATAGTCAAAATCAAACCAATCAACTAATAACAATATTAATAATTTATTTTTGTATAGAATTTATAAATTTACAGATTGACCTACTGATACTTACTATATTCACCATCCTTCGAGGATTTTGTCTGAAATAGCAACTGGCAGTCTTATAACCAAGATTTAGATTAAATATAGTGAAGAATATTATATGTTTCATTTGTTTTAAATGCCTAAGACGCTGGTGTTTTACCGGGAGGGTCCGAACTCGATTCTCGATGAGGTCACAATATTATATGTGTGTGAATTTCTCAAAGCCTTATGTGTTTGTGATTGTTTCATTTATATTACTAAACATTATACTACTGTTTCACTACACTACTGTCATTGAGCCTTTATGGTCTGTTATTGTGTTATAAAGAATAATAATAGGTTTATATAGGTATATTATTATGAATGGTTGGTTGTTGAGTATCGACGATACCAATTTTGTTTTTATATATTTGGATATCCTACACGAGTAATCTATTAGTGTATGTTTCAAATTGATAAGATCATATATCAAAAATTTAGATTGGTTTAAAGAGCTTTGTATGGAGGTATTATGTTTGGAGTAGTGAACATCTCTCTGAATTAAAAAAAATATGTCATCGCGTTCACGGTAAAGGGGTAAAAAGGTTTTTGCGTGGGTCAGAAAAACGTACCTAACCATTGCCGACTCAAGTAGAAAGCCGATACATTCACAAAGACTGGTCCTAATTTTCCGCTTCTCCCGTTGTTGTCTATAGATGACCTGTCATTGTTCTATACAGTGCTCACACTGACGCGTCTGTCGTGTTCACACAGGGAATGGTTTGATTTGGATAGATGAGTTACATGATAAATAATACACTAGCATTAACACACCTTCTACAAATGTAATGCATAGATCAATGCTACATATTTTTTGGAAATCGATATTACCACCGGTCTTTGTGTGAAGGACTTATCTAAATTTGACAGCTGATGAATAGCAGGAATGTATATTATTTATAAATAACACTGATAGTTAATATATTTGATTTGAGAATTCTTTATAATTCAAATTGAAACGAGAAAGGGCGAATCAATATGTCAAGCAATCTGGGATCTGATATTGACAGCTGAACAGTGGACCACTCATTGATTGTGCAAAAAGATACGCTCAGGCTTTATTAATCTAAAGATGGCGCTGACCTATCGGAAAAATTTGACGCAAACGCACATCAGATTTTAGATTATCTTTTAATATTCAATTCTTGATATAGTCCACACTGATTTAATAAGTAAAGAAAACTCTTCATCCATGTCGATATACTATAATGTTAAAATAATGCATTTACATCGTACCTATTCGCACTTTAGTATCGATTGTCACGTCTTTGGGAATGAGAAACATATTATGAAAATGCCATTGGCAGATAAATGGTGATATATAAGTGAAGTTAATATACATAATATAGTTAGTATCTACGTAATAACAAGTCATGCATAATTGTTTACATAGAAATTACGTGATATAACTTTATAATAATAACTATTGTGATGTAATATGATAATATTACGGAGTCACGAAAGTGACAAAAAGTTGATTAGATTTTTTAAAGAAAAATATTACTGATTAGTAGCAGATAGGTAATTGCTGCAAGGCTGTCACTATTATTAATAGTCTTAATTTATGATAATTGGCCACTTTCTTACGCCATCATTGAAGGTTTTGCATGAAGGCATGGTGGCTGCTTTGTTAGAAATGATGAAAATCTAAAAAAGATTTTTCACAAATTAAATCTAAAAAAATAAAAAAAAACAATGTAAAATCATCTTGGCAATATTACTTGTTTTTCCCTCCACCTCCCGCCATGTCTCCGCACCCGTTATGCAGGCGTATACCGTGCCGTAACGCACGTTAGGCGCTCTTAAAAGTTGTGGAGCAACGTCGATATAATATATAACGGTCAATTCTCGATGAAAAAAACTATCTCGCTCGCCGTAAAATGCCGCAAACTTTTTAAAATGTGAAAATCTATTGCAATGGCCGATCGGTCAAACTGAAGATCGAGCCG
Source organism: Rhyacophila brunnea (assembly GCF_057557595.1). NCBI lineage: Eukaryota > Metazoa > Arthropoda > Insecta > Trichoptera > Rhyacophilidae > Rhyacophila > Rhyacophila brunnea. Next base: position 32,399,224 of record NW_028233350.1, read on the forward strand.
ACTTGAGAAGATCTTTCCATTCAACCGACTTATGGGGACACTTTCAGAGGATGTGATCCGTATCCTCATCCTGCAATTCGCCACATAAGCATGACGGAGATTCTATTAGACCCAACCTGACAGAGCTTAGAGGCAAAACCCACCGTGTTCGGCTAAGAACTGAGAAGTCCATTCGTCTGGAGTCAATCTGGTTATCTCCATGCACCATTGGCAACGTTACCAAGTAACTATTATTATATCACACGATTTCAGTTTATTTGCAATATTTTCACAAAGATGCTTCTAAACCTGTCAACGTACTTAACACCATCACTTTATGCATTCATTATTGCTTTCTAAAAAAAAATACAATAATAATAATAATTATTGTCTAGGTTTTAAGAATATTTTTAATTGTGTAGTTTTCGTTACATGGTGTGAATATAAATAGTATGACAAGAAATTTAATTTTATTATAATGTCCTCTAAAGATATTTGGCGGGGTCAATTAATTGAAATATGGTAGTACCGTGTCTTAAAAATGAGGTTCGCTAAAGTTAATTATATTCGACATAAGTACAATCGGAACTGTGTGCACATTTTTCCTTAAGGTGGGGTCACATTTCACACGGATCTGCTAATTGCGGCATCTTTCAACAAGTCTCGAGAAAAAACCCAAGTACGACTACCCCATCATAAAAAAACGCGAGTTATGTAGGGCGAACGCTGTTTTAGTATTTTTTTTCTCTTAGGTATACGCACATAACAGATCAATAAATATAAATGTAAAAGCCATCGGCATGAACCAAAGTTCTGAATCAGAGTAGTTTATGGTTACAAGTTAAAAAAAAAAAAACCGCGTCGACTGTTCCCAAATATTGAAAGCACGTTACAATAACGTGACAAACTGAAATGCATATTATTATGATACTGATGTAACTATTGAAAATAGCATATTCTTTAGCACGTGTTGTTTATCCCATATTTTTCTACACAAAAGATCTCTAGCCTGCTATACCACACCCAGTAGAGTGAGTCATTTCCCATTAATTTTGTGTTCCCTGAGTATATAATCAAAGAATATTACCCAACATTTTTAACATGTTTGGCTTTCAAGCGGAATTATAATCAAATATTGACATTCGAAAATATATTCCTAATTCAGGAAAAAATAATATTATATTTGTATGCCTAATCGCAGTAAAATAGTTTCTTATTTACTGTAAATATCTAAATACTGTTTGGTAGTGTCCTAAGAAATTCAAACATAAAAACATTAAATAATATATCACTTGACAATATATATACCTACATAATAAAATTTTAATTAAGTCTAATCATTTTTCACGTCATTCTATTTTCAAATTTCTCTACTGTTATCATAATGAGTTTTACAAAAAAAAAATATACACTCTTCCATAACGTTTTAAAATGTCAGGATTATTGATTTAAACGACTTTTGAGAAAGAGAATATGTATAACAGGAAGTTCTATATAAACATGATAATTTGTAATTTTGGCCGGTACGTTTTTGTAACACTTAATTTATTTTATATACATTATATTACCGAATCTCTGACTTCGATTTGTTGTTAAATTTTCTCTGAAGATTCCTAATGTACTAATTTAAACTTAAAATTCTTTCAAGCTCTTCCGCCCTTCCCATTGCCATTGATTATTTCAGTATCTCGATGTTCCTTCGCAGACATTTACAAGTTGGGGCTCTACTCTGTACCCTTAAATTATTGTTTTATATTAGCAACATACCTATATTTTTTTTTAAATATGTCGATGCATAATTTTGATATTTCATTTGACATGACTTTAAAACATCTGAATAAAGGAAGCATTTATTTTTTACCACGTTTTTCTTAGCTCGTATTCTTGTTTGTCCGGTGGTTGTTTATCCAGTATAAATCTTGCAATAGATTTTTAACTAACTTCCCGACTAGCTAGACATTTGAAACTTTTAGAATATATCAGAACACGACGACAATGCATTGTTTTAATACTTTTGGCTATCTTTAAGCAGAATTGAATTCATTTTCAGTTAATTCTGTTTTGTATGTTTCGGAAAAAATTCGTAGTAATATGTACTACTCACTATTATTGGTTGCTATGTGGGTCCTAGCAACTAAATTGTTAATATATACGTGCGTTACTATATAAATCAATATGAAATGTCAAAATGACATTTCTGTATTATATAATATTTATTCAGTATTTCTATCAAGTACCTACAATAAAAAGTTTTTATTAATACATAGGATTGTCAAGTTTATATGATTCAACAGGAAATTTAAAAACGTGGTATATACAAAGTTCTTTTTATCTTGTAATTATTTATATTAGTAAGCTTCTTCCTGATTATCGAAATAGTACACTGCGTAAGTTCCGTCGAGGAGTAGATATAAAAAAACAAACGCAGCTCACCTCACGCTTTTAACCGTTCACGACCTAATTATACGTGTCGTATAATAATGTGATAATAGCTATCGTAGTACCTATTGTTAATTTGTATTACATTATTAATTATTATTTTATATTACTTTGTAAATTTAAAATATAAGGTTTGGTAGGATGTATTATCAGGTATGCCTAACAGATAAATGGCGAAGCAATTTTAGGCCGATCGCTGAATTTCAAAGAAGAATAGGACCAGCGGAAAATAAAAATCTTGCAATTTGAGACTATTTTTGAAAATTTACATTTTAAAGTGTGTTGATTAATAATTACGTATGTATCTAAAAATATTAAAAATAAAAATATTTTTTATTTAGTGTCAAAAACGTTACAAAATGTGAATTCATTAAAGAATCATGTGTTGTTATTACATATTATTTTGTGGTCATGCTTATTATTAAAACTTAGAGCCGTTTCAGATGGGACACCGGTATCGTGCTCGTATACAATATAGGGAGCCTTTGTATTCGAATAAAGGGGCCTTTGTATTACGTTTATGAACGCCCCAGAGCTTAGCATAATTTCGCGTTATAAATTAGAACATCAAACTAGCTGCGGTAATAAAAACAAGTGTATCAGCGGCTTGAGAATGTAGCAGCTGACGGAAAAGTGTACAGGTCACGCGTTTACTCATTAGCTCTGGGGCGTTCATACACATAATACAAAGGCCCCTTTATTCGAATACAAAGGCCTCCTATATTATATACGAGCGCGACACTGGTGTCCCGTTTGAAACGGACCTTAAGTTATTAAATTTTCTCTAACTTAAAGAAAATATTTTTGATAAACTTATAATTTTAGGGTTTTTTTTATATTTATTTAAAAAAAAATATCGATTTTTATATCTTACTTGAAATACTTTTTATTATATCAAATCTAATGTGTGATCACAATAGTGAAGCTTGAATAAAAAATCTTAAATAAAAAATACCTTTCTTTTTAATGTTTTTAGATATAATGTACGTATTTATTAATTTAAAACACTTTAAAATACAATTTATCAAAAAATGTCTCCAATTTCAAGCTTCTTATATTCCTGCTATATGGTATATGGAGATTTCGCCTTAAGACATAATATTATATTATGTACTGATAAGTTGGTCAGGAAAAGAAATAAATGTGTTTTTTAATCAATAATATACTAATATTTATTCTAGTTTTGGATCCACATACTTATGCGAAGGAGGTTTTTCTTATTTAATTAACGAGACACGTCATCATTCCATGCTCACTGATTCCAATGTGTACTGAAGATTCATTAAGGCTATACTTCAGTTGAGGCATGGTCTAAAAATATGGCTAGGCGATGCGCGGATTGTGCAAATGACGCGTGCCGAATGAAATATAATTTGTCATAAAAATCCAACATGCGTCCATTTAATGTTATGTTTATTGTTATATTACTAATAATAATAGTATATTCAGTGACATGTTTTCTTTTTTGAGTACATACGTTAAGTTTTTTAGTCATCTTTACATGATTTAAGAATATTTTCATATTATATTTATATGACAAAACAAATCGTCATGTGCACACCTCGACTATCGGTCTCCGATTGGCGACGAATGAGAAATTTCGTTGCACCTACTGTTGAAAATTATTTGGCGTTTCACTGAAGTACGCTCTTAAGATTATCCTTGTCGGCATACACCCACTATAAACGATTGCTAGCAGATTTAATGTAGTGTATTAAAATGTGTGTATAATTATTATTTTACCAATCTTATTTAGCGAAGTAAATTTCGCTCATACACATTAATAATCTTAACGTAATTGGGCATTTAACCTTTTTAAACGTGTTTTAATGTATTAAATATCGCAAAGCTAATAGGTAGATTGCGAATAATTTCTGTAAAAGGGCGATCGTACAAAGAAGTTCGACACCTCTGGTATATATTTTATTTTTTCTTGCAAGTGATTTTTCTACCCCAATAAAATATTTAATATCAGTTGTCATCCAGTTTCTATTTCTATGTAAAGAAAAATCTACTTTTAAAATTGTTCTTGTTATCACAAATTTAATATGTATAGATGTGGTCTCTCTACAGTCTACAATATGCACAAGCAGTTTAGCTAAGGATTGCAATACCGAATGAATATATCAATACCGGTATTTCGATTTTTCTTATTGAATACTGGTATTCGTCAAAACATATTATAGAAAAAAGAAGTATCCATTAATGAATATAACTATTAAAATTCATTTCAAATACTATTTTATAGCAACCTAAAATACACATCTACATTTATTATGTTGACTTATTATGTATAGATAAGGTAGATCATAATATTTTTGAACTGCCAATTTTAACAAATACTATAAGTACAGGAAAATCTCTCTCAAATTTAACATTTTTTGGATGTACTATCAACGTTGGATCAATAGTTATAGAATAATTGGAAATATTTGCAACGAATGTTTTCGTCTTCGAAATAATTATGTTAATTGGACATAGTTATGCAGAAAGTAGCCAGTCCACAAAAAATAAAAAAATGAGATATGCTATAGATCAGATGCGAGAAGGTTTTCTCTACGTTCTGCTGAAAATAGCCAAGCCACAAACAAATTATTCTTGAAATTAAATACTATTTACAATTTTACATTTTACATACATTTTTAATCATCGATCAATCATGTTGTTGCTAAAGTGCCATTATCTCGACATTATTGTGGACTGGCTACATTCTGCATAACTACGTTCAATTCATAGCGACAATTCTACTAATATATTAGAGAGATTTTGTTTTAATATTATTTTAAGGGGGATCCTTATGCCAACAGAGAACCTAGTGGAAAATACGAAGCTTGGAATTTGAGATTTTTTTTTTGATACTAATTTACAATTTCAACTGTATTAATTAATAAATATGTATCTGAAAACATTTAAAAGATTTTTTTTAAGTCAAAGATAAAAAAAATGTGAACTTGTTACATATTTATGTCTTAAGTTACGTTATTATTACATTATTTTTATGGTCATATTTATTAATAAAATTTAGTTTATCAAGTTTTCTGATTTTTCTCGTGTAGATTTTTGACTAATTCATCGTTTTAATATTTTTTATATTCATTTTAAAAAACATCGATTTTCATAAAAATATAAATGTGTATAACTTGAAATCCTTTTTATTTATATGAAATCTAATTTAGGTATGGTCCCAATTTTTTAGCTCGATTTGATATAAAAAATGAAATTAGGCGATGGACATACAAATGCAGATACATTGTAGGCATAATGATATATTTTTAAAACTCTATTGAAGGATTGATAGAATTTTTAGCCAACCTATCGAGCTATCAACCAAACATTGTGAAGTCTTTTTTGTTTTAGGTGTCCATATGAGCAGTGGTCTAGAGAAAAATTGTGATTTACCTACCACTGTCATCATAGAGTAACGAAGACTGACTATTGGCGTACGGGCCCCCTAAGGTAAATAATAAAATGTTAACATTTGAAATAAAACAAAACACATACAATACCTGATCGACGTAGTATATATACATATAATATGGTCGATATTAACAAGTACGAGAAATTTGATTATTTATTTAGATGAAACGATTTTTTTAAAATACGTAAGTATTATTTTTTTATGGAAACTTTTTTATACTACCAAAGAGCGGCGCTAATGATAACCATACTATTTTTAGGATAACAACCCAATAATTTCATACATTTATGGATTCCCACGTTCTAATTTCATCAGTTCCGATTTAATATAATAATGTTTTTGTGGTGATTACATTAAGAAAATTCTCGTTTTATTTTCAAAATCAACACAAACGTGAAATAATTATTTAGTAGCGAGTATTCACCGCTGATATCTGATGTCATAGGCAGCGTTGCCATATTAGCGTCGCCAGATCTAGCATTTTTCAATATGCATCAAGCTTGCAAATTTTCAATCTGGCGTACGGCGTTAAATCTAGCGTTTTTAGACTTTGCAAACAGCTTAAAACTTACCATAATAAAGCTAAAATAGTATACCAGATTTTCTTTAAAATCAACATGCTGGTCTTACGCACATTATATCTTACTAGGAAAAAATACCAGGCGGCAGTGCCACCTGTCAAGATTCATGTCAATGCGCTAAATGCATTCAGTATGTTCAATTCGAAGACAGATATAGGTACGTGAATAATGTATATATTATAATTTATACACTAAATGTTACATATACTTATTCTATTAGTTGTAAAATACTAAATTCTTTTTCGATATTTGCTTTTGTTAAAACGATGTTTGTAATATTGTGGCACATTATTTTGAAATGCTAGTTTCCAAAGAATTTTTCAATTTTGAAAAATTCAGCATTTTATTCTGCCATCCTAGCTTATTTTCTTACTCTATCTGGCATATTTTTGTGAATGACAGTTGGCAACACTGATCATGGGTAGCCTCTTGTTACTTATTTCTCAGAGCATCAGTTAACAGACACAATAAAATTGCAGGCTACATATCTACAGAGTATTAATTGTTGTAAAATTGTTTGCATAATTAATGGTTAATGTAATTGTAGTATCGGAATGAAAAAAATACAATTTACTAAGGACAGCGGTATCTGAATCTCAAAAATGAGTATTGTTTCATAAAAAATATTTTATAACAATCAATGTGTAATAACAATTAAATTTGGACTTGTGAATTCCAATTAAAGGTCTTCCGACGTCTCAAGGTCGAAAATTACCTAAGTGGCGGAATGACATACAGTTTTTGAAAGAATTGTATCATTTTTTCAACCATCAATCCATCAAACTGATATACATTGTCAAAGTTCATCTAATTAGCTGTTATTTTTTGTAGCATTAAAGATCGTGATTTTTGTTGATATACCGGAAGCCATTATATTTATGGTAAATTCTGTTTGCCGGTGAATATCATTAGATGACGTATTGAACTAAAAAAACCATCTGTTGAGAAGCGGTTTGTAGTTTTATGACTTATTTAAAATCTGTCTAGAGTTCACAAGCATAGTGAACCAAGTCCATTCTGGTTATTTTTGAGTAAGCTAGGTTCAAACATAATATTTGAGTATTTATTATTCTATAAGGGTATGATTTCCCTTACATAATAACTTAAACGTACTCAAAGTAACACTTCAGAATTGCAATCATACCCTTACAGAATTAGAAATACTCAAATATTATGTTTGAACATAGCTTACCCAAAAATAACCAGAATGGACTTGGTTAACTATGCTTGTGAATCACTCATATATGAAGCGCCTAGTTTCAAAACCCCCTGATGGTTTTTGAAAGTTTTTGAGTTAGTTAATATGTATTTTGATAGATATATTTGTTATCTAGGTATATGGTGGCCAAAGATTGAACTTTAAAAAACGCCAAAAAAACCGTCAATACGTATGATCAAAATTTGGGATAAATTTCAAAACCCGCAAAAATTTTGGGTATGGTTTTGAAATACCCCTAAAATGGATAAGCCAAAATACTCTATAGAATGTACGAATTAAAAAATAAATACATAAAGTTCAGAGATTTAATATATACCTATGAGTATTTTTTCCAGAACTACCTAAAATCGTTTTAGGGGCTTTTGAATCTAGGCGCTTCATATCCGTGTCATATCATCTATTATTGAATTGTACTACGGCCACATGGTTTTTGTATTTGTTTACAATCAGAAAACTAGAGTTTTTTGATAAACTCTTCTAGGTTTACTTGAGCAGCGATTTCTGGCCTTTGGGAACACATACTACAAGGGGGGATGTTGCATCCTAGAAAGACTCTTGGTATATAATTGATCAAATCAAGAAAGTCAAGGTTTCTCTCGAGATGTGAAAAATCCTAACCAATGGTTAAATTCACTGGGTCACAGTCTGCAGTCATGATGTATATTCGAAGATATTTTAAATTGGAGGAAATGAGGTAAGTTCTTTACAAACACAAAATAAACATTAATATTCGTCATCTAAATGTAATTTTATTGTGTCAATTCATGGTGGAAATGCATTATTTTAATTTAATAAAACGCAAAATTTTATTGTACTTATTCCACTTTTAAATTAATATCTGGACCGGTTTTATACGCCTCAGAAGGATAAAAATATAGAAATTTCATAATATTTATATTAAAACACGAATTGAAATTATTTGAGAACTATTTTTGATCACAACCTCTAGGAAAAGCGGTGTAAATGTCAGTTTTTTAAATATAGTTTTTATTTTATAATAATCGAAAATGTGAGAGAAAGTTTAAACATAATATTCATATTAATTTTGTATGTTCATAACATTTAATGACACTTCTAAGTAGTATTATCATAAAACTATTTATACATAGAAATTCTAATTATTACAAAACGAAATTTTTGCTGTTGTTAAAAACTTTGTAATTAACTAGAGGGTGTAAACCCAATTTTGCTAACGGAATGAGCTTGATTTGCACTAACTAACCCGTGGTAGAAAAAAGAATGAAAACTCTCGATAACGATGCACAAATTTATAGCACGGTTGCAAACCATTTTCCTATACACACGGAATAAAAATATAATACATAATGTAATAATGTATGCGCCAGTGGCATCTATGGTTCAATAGTTATATGTTTTTTAATATTACGTAGGTACAAATTAATGAAAATAACAAACATTAAAAATATTATAATGTATGTATGTATAACTACATACTCATAGTTACTTACATTTTTATCCAAGTATGAAATTGTGCAGTATTTTTTTTTCTACAGTTTTCAAAAAAAAATGGTATCGCTATCAAAATATGTTGTAAAATAAACGGTCGTATGGTTGACAGTTAGTAGTTCAACCTCTTTACAATAAATAATATTAATAAGTTGACCTTTTATACTACTTATACGATATGAATATTGCGGTCGCAATATTAAATTAGTCTTCAAGTTATCACACAGAGATAATTATCAATATTATGATTGTGTTACAAAATGTATTTGCATGAAATCGCTATATTTAAATTTATTAGAAAGCAAATGTAAAGTCATTAGTATACTTAATTCGTAAAATAACATAGAGTACAATCAAATAACAGCAATTTCAAAGTATTTTTCATTTGTTAGGTGAACAAGACGTGTCGTTAATAGTTGATTGATCGCTTTCAAGTGAAATCACAATACATAGTCTCTTATGTTATATTAAATTGCAAACACGAAAATTGATATGTGGTGTTTTACTTACACAGTTTTCTTTATGTTTTTATTGACGAACGCAAGTGATGAAAGGCAGCCTCCTCATATAATCGTGATAATAGCGGATGACTTGGTAAGTAGGTAACTAGGTATCAGTGGCGAAGGGTGGAGGTAGGCTGTTAAGATCTGCCATAAATAGTGCACACTAAACTTTGTCAGTCATACGTATTTGTTTTCATTGAAATAAGACTACAATTTACAGACGGTGTTGGTTAGTTTTTAAAATTCAATTAAACCCTGCTAAAACCAAGCCACAATAGATAATAGTAAAAAAATACTCGTCTATCTATAAAATATCTAAAATTATGCAATTATATCATACATATCTTTGGATATTTCATAGATAGAAAAATATTTTATATCCATTATCGTTTGGTTTAGGCAGGGCTTAATGAATTTAAAAAAAATGAACCAACAATATGTGTATTATGTGTTCTTAATCCAACGAAAACAAATAAGTATGAATAAAAAAAGTATGCACAATTTTGTTGAATCGCCCAAAATATACCAAAACTAGCATGTTTTGGTTTAGGCAGGGTTTAGTTGATTTTTAAAAACTAATCAACACCATCTCTAAATTGTAGTCTTATTTCAATAAAAACAAATACGTATGACTAACAAAGTTTAATGTGCACTATTTATAGCGGATCTTCTCAGCCTACCTCCACCCTTCGCTACTGCTATTCTACACAATATCCAATTTAATAAAAATGCATATTAATACATTGAAAACAAAAATAAATATTTTTTTAAATTCAAAGATAAGTAACCTTAAATTATAATACTCATAAAATATTATAATTTTATCATTCAATATAGTTTTAAAAGTTCTTTAAAAATTTTGAATAAATCATAGTTTTAATGTATTTTATATTTAATTTAAAAAAAAAAAACATTGATATCAGTGTGGTCACAATACTGAAGATTGATTCGACATAACTAAAATAGAAGTATATACTAATCAAACTATATTTTAATAATAAAAATAATCTTAACAGATTTACCTTGGTGCTAATATAGTAAGTCAGATTTTAAATGAACGCTCATTTCGTTTTTTTTAATTGTAGTGGTATCTTTGAATTAAATTTTATTTTTATTTTTAACCTTGTTTAGACAGGTACGTACCTATTATTTAAAATTCTCTTTGTATTCTTTGTACAACTTTGGTGACGACAAATGTCCGAAAGAGTGTGTGTGGAAAATTGACAGATAGTAAAGATAAACCAAGGATTGTCAAATAAAAAATATTTTATCAAACATGTTCTACAATAATTAACAATGATTTTTTTCTAGGGTTGGAATGATGTAAGCTACCATGGTTCTAATCAGATACCAACTCCAAATATAGACGCATTGGCATACAATGGTATAATTTTAAATAATCATTACGCCCAGCCACTATGCACTCCATCCAGAGCTGCCTTCCTCACAGGAAAATATCCTTATCACATGGGTAAATATTGGATACCTGATATCTGCAACCGTTATATTTATTTACAAAACAGTATAATAAAATATAGTTAATAGTGTTACCATTATAATAATATTTTGTCCTAAACTTGCCCGATTATTTTTTATAACCTTAATATTTGGTGCATTTTATGTTGCCTCTGATCAAAAGAAGCTGTATGCACATTATACCAATGTGAAGCATTATCATTTTTTTACTTGTTAGCTATAGCTAACCTATACAATTGTGTTAGTAAACATATTTTTTATTTTGTGGGGCAAGGGAGGACGTGTTGTACTCTCGAGCCCTTTCAGATAACTTAAAAATCAATTACATAAATGAGTCGCTTAGAATCATAACTCACATATTGCAATTTTGTCGTTTTTTAGTTAAATATGCCAAGTGATTCTAAATGAATTAATCTATATACCGAAAAATAGTTGAGTATTAAAAGTCAATTTAAACCATGTGAAAATCGTTGACAAAGTTTATTGTTGGTGTAATATGTCGTATATTTCAAAGAATAGAGTTTTGTCACCAACGCCTTCCTAACCAATCGGGGAGCTCTATTTCTCATAGTATGCTGTATGTCTGCAACGTTAGGAGTATTAGGTATATATATTTAAAAAAAAAAAAAGTTATTCGACTCTCTCACTCATTAATATTCTAGGGAGTTCAATACTGTTCTTCTAATTACAAAAAATAGTGCTCTGTTGGTTTTTAGCGATTATCTCAAAACTTGATTTTTGGAATATGTGAGTTATGATTCTAAGCGACTCAAATAACCTCGTACATATATTAATTATAATATACCTATATACATGTGCCTATTCAAATTAATATAAAAGTAAATACGTCCGATGGGATCCCAACCGTCAATGAAATACCAGTTATCAATTACCACACCACTCCCCGAGATGAAATCCCGACCCGTATTTTCTGTCGTCCATTGTAAAGCAACCGAAGACCAGATGGTTAAAAATAGATAAATATACCTTTATGAGGCTGCAGGAAATCACTAAAACATTATTCAAGAAGTATGGAGAATACATCACTAATGTGATTGTGAACGTCAGGTAATGGTGTACCACTTCACGAGAAAGGGGATAACGTTTGTAAGAAAATTAATGATAAGTAACTATATTAGACTACACAATATTATTTAAAATCTTTTATAGGAATGCAGCATAGTGGATTAAGACAACCGGAACCTCGCGGTCTTCCATTAAACGAAACGTTGCTTCCTCAGCACCTCAAAAAGCTTGGATATAGCACTCACATTGTTGGAAAATGGCATTTAGGATTCTTCCGGAGCGAGTACACGCCGACTCGACGAGGTTTTGATTCTCACTTCGGGTACTGGAATGGTTTTCAAGACTATTTTGACCACACCGTTTCAGCAGTGGTATGGAACAAGAAATGTACTATAATTTCTGATAAATTTGTTAATAAAGTGGGGGGTTTCGTGTCTTATTGCATGCGGTACCCACAACGCATCATTGTACTTGATTCTCAAAGCCGACTATATTCAGGCCGTAGTACTGAATTGCGAATTACGATGGTCGTGCTGGTTATTGATTACCTTCGAATGAAATGCGGTAACCTTTTCACAGTGAATGAAGATTTTCGATTGATTCAAATTATTACCATTTATTTCAATATGCAATAATCAAAGTGTCATGTCACTGCCTTGGTTAGGTCTTGATACATACTCACATCGACTACTTACCACATGGTTGAAGTACGTGGGCGCGAATTCGAAAGGGTGCAGGTTCAAATCCCGATGGGTGTCATATTTTTTTCAAAAAGATTTTTTCGAGCGGTTAAAATTTTTTATTAGGTACTCGTATTTTCAAATTTTATTTATTATATTTTTATTTTTTTTATTTATTACTTATATATTTTTTTTTATTTATATATTATAATACGAGTATAATGCTAAAGGTTGACCGATAAATAAGGTAAAAGCTTTACGAACATAGTTCCGGCATATATGAATACGCGTATTGTAAAACGTGGGAAATTTAAAATTGTAACTATTATAGACGTTTCCTGGAATGATTGGATACGACATGCGCAGAAACTTTGACGTGGATCGCAGCGCAGCCGGTAAATACTCAACTGAACTTTTCACAAAAGAAGCTGTGGATATAATATCGGCACATAATGCTTCCACACCTATGTATCTTCACTTGGCACACCTGGCTGTGCACACTGCTAACGTCAGAGATATGTGGCAGGCACCCGATGAAGAAATTGCCAAATTTTCTTACATTGCTGAACCGAAGAGAAAAATTTATGCAGGTAAATTGGACATCAGATATTTTATCACCATAGCTAAATAAATCATAATATTTGAAATATTTATACAAACACTACACTTGTACAATTATTAGTGATGGAAGTGTACGAGAATAGCCCAGAAAACTACCTATCTTTAATTTCTTATATTGTAGTAATTTATCTTTTTTCTATTTTAAATTTAGTATTACTTTTGGCATATAGCGATAGTTTCAAAGATTTAGGATCACATGGGCCCACAGTAACACAGTTTTAAGATTTGAGACAACGCAATTAATAAAGATTTTGCTACTACGAAATTCTTTAAATAAAGCTCACTTTGCAAAAGTACGTAGGTATGTATATCGTGTAAACGGATATATTATATACGACATAAGGCTTTGTGTCACCATTAAATATGGTTACTGTATAATCGAAACCGGGGCTAACTAGAAACATGCATTTTTGTAGTTAGTTCCCTGTGATCCTAAGAAACTGAGTTTATATTGATCAATCCGAGTATAACTTGAGTGCCATATCCGTTACCGGATATAGTTATTGTTTCCGACTATAATAAAAGAACTTAAATACTTTAATACTTTAGAGACAGTGGTTTCTAGAGGACAAAAAAAATTGGGGAATACTTTATACACAGTATACGAACACGCGACAATCTAATACTGAACTTAATGAATATTTTTTCAGCTATGGTTTCTATTTTGGATAAAGGTGTGGGAGAAGTTATGGCAGCTTTAAAGAGTCAAGGAATGATGGAGAACTCCATAATTCTATTTATGTCTGACAATGGTGCACCCGAAGACGGTCTCTATCCCAACCACGGCTCCAATTATCCATTAAGAGGGGTAAATAAAAAAAAAATATTCTTTCTTAGTTCCATCCTTTGTGAAGAAGCCAATTTAAAATCCAGCTTTTAATGGATAAATGAAAAGTTGTATATTTTTCTCAGAGAATTCAACTAGAAAACCCAATAAAATTACAAAACCATGAATAAAAATATCTACTTTAAACAGTGTGCATTGCGATTAAAATACCTATACAAGATATTGTTGTATTAAAAAAAATGATTATGATTTTAGCAAAAGAGTTCTCCATGGGAGGGAGGTTCTCGAGGGGTTGCTGTAATATGGAGTCCACTGTTCAGTAAATTGAACTATGTCTCTAATGAGCTCATCCATATAACTGATTGGCTCCCTACATTTTGGAGTGCGGCAGGTGAATATATACATTTTATACATAGGTGAGCATAAAACACGGCGCGGTGATTTCAATGATCTTTGTCGCTTGCCAATTGTCTAGCCGTCTAGTCTCTTCTCAGGTCATGTAGATTGTAGAATACACATTGTGGGCGACTATTTTTTTATTCCAAGCATCTATAAAGTATTGATTTAATATCATATCATTGATACAGCACCATTGCTTTTAGTTATAGATACCCACACTACATAATTACCTGTTACTTTGATTGTCGGAACATTCTTAGTAAATTGAAACCAGTTTTTAGTCTCTCAAGAATATAATAGTCGATATTTGACAGTTTCATACAAGTACAGTAGAACCTCGATTATCCGGACTAATTGTGATGAAGATAGTCCGGATAAGGAAAAATCAGGATAATCGAAAAAAAATCATAATTGACAGTGAAAATTTTATTTGTCTAGATTTACATATACATACATGTATGTATAATAAATTATTTTTTAATAAAAAAATCAGTTATCGATTTTTGCTTAAAGCAGGTTTACCGCGTTACTGGAACTTAATAATTGTCTTTTCAAAATTTTGTTCCATGATTTTTTCAAAGTTGACACATCTAAAGAATTCCAACTATCTGCTGCCATGTAGCAACAATCTTTTAAATTTATTTTCTTGTAGAAGCTGATAACTGTTTTTTTATTATTTTCGTCTGCTAGCAATAATCGTCGAAGCATATATTTTCTATATAAACTTTTGAATGGTTCTATTACACCGTGATCCATCGGTTGTATCACCGATGTGACCCTTTCGTCTTTGTATGAACCACATAAAAATACACTCTTCAACTTCTTTATTTCCTGATTTTTTCATAACTTTCCGCTCTGAGCTTCCATCTTCTCACATTAAACAATTAGTAAACTTCATAATAGTTTCACTTTGTTGTTTATATCCGAGATAGTTGACGTTCCGACACCATATTTATTAGATAGATAACGTCCCGAGTCACCGCGTTTTAAAGCATCGATTATATCAAATTCGAACATAATCCGGATAATTGAAAATTCGGATACTCGAGGTTTTATTGTATTATAATATGGTTTAGTTTGTATTTGACTTGCAGTAGGTATATCATAATGTATATTCAAAACAGAAATGCACATTGCGCATGTATTAAAAGACTATACATAATGCTTGCTGAAACAAATCTGGTAGATCGATATTACAATGTCTATTTGAATTTTGTATCGACAGTCTGGTTGGATGAAGGCCACGTTACACATAAGAGGTCAAGGTTTGAGTATCGTTGTCGATAAAAAATTTACAAACGAGAATTTTGCTATGAGAGAATAAAGGAATTAAGGAAAGATAGTGACATTGAAAATGTAAACATTATTGTATTTTGTATCTATATTTTCAGGTGGAAACATTAGTGAATTAGGACAAATTGACGGTATAAATCTGTGGAATACATTGAAAGATAATCTACCGTCGAATAGAACTGAATTTGTTGTAAATATTGATCCACTGACTCCATATTTGGCAATTCGGCGGGGAGAATGGAAGTTAATCAATGGAACTACTTCAGATGGAAAATATGATTTCCACTTTCCCAAACCAGACGACAGTTCTATTTCATATAATATATCGAACGTATTATCATCATCAACTGCAAAAGCATTTGAAGAATTTTACGGTGATCAAAAAAAAATTAATTCACACATATTCAAAGACGTTCCTGACAAAATGACAGTGGATAATGTTTTGAAACTACGCGACCAAGCGACACTTAACTGCAACCATAAAACAATTACTGAAGGCTTTTTATGCAAACCATTAGAAGCGCCGTGTCTTTTTAATATGGAAGAAGATCCTTGTGAATATATTAACTTAGCAACTGTAAATTTAACTGTGTTGGAAAGTATGCAGGAGTTATCAAGACAATACGAAGAATCCAGCACAACACCAAGTAATACTGGAATAGACCCATTGGCACATCCAAAGTACTTCGGCGATGTTTGGGCCAGTTGGAGGGATGATGACGTCATCCGTGTTAGCCTTTGAAAATATACTCTGTACCTAGTATCTTTTATATTAATATATTTTTAGGTTATATTTCAATAATTAAACGTGCATTTATATTTAAATTATCCATCTATCTCAGCCTAAAGCCGACTACAGATGATAATACGTCATACAAGAAACATATGTGATGATCAGAGACACGCCAAACGGGGGTGTTGAGGTTGTGAAACATCCGGGCGGCAGGATTTACTAATAATTTTAATATATTTTGAATGATTTTAGTAAGAATATA
This sequence comes from Rhyacophila brunnea, assembly GCF_057557595.1. NCBI lineage: Eukaryota > Metazoa > Arthropoda > Insecta > Trichoptera > Rhyacophilidae > Rhyacophila > Rhyacophila brunnea. The sequence continues at coordinate 32,416,107 of NW_028233350.1, forward strand.
TTTTATTAAATTACACAACATTAATCATAAGATGATATATATTATTATGAAATACATATGTACGTTACTTACTGCCAAAGGTTGGCGCTTTCCACAGAGAAACAAATCAAAAAGTTAAAGCGAAATATACAAACATCAAATTTTCAAATCAAATTCAAATTTATTTATTTTACATATAATGAACATAACAAATTATAAATTCAAAGCGTTCACGACATGACATAAAATAAGTGTTAATAACATCAAGTAAATCCCTTTATTCTTAAGGCTTGTCCATATTGCACGATGCCGCGTGTCACTTCTCGCACGCGGTCGAGATACAGGTGTCCTCATTGAGCTGTTCACGTGCGCTCGCGACGTATCGCATTATATCCAGTGAGTGGACAAGTGTATGAGTTCCGTAAGGCGTCGTATTTTTTAAAAGATTTTTTTATAGTAAGTATAAGGTGTTTATATATTATGTATGTTCAATAAATAATGTCACATTTTCAAATCTTGTGAATTATTTGTTGAATAAATAAAGGTTTGAATGAATAAATTAATTAATAAAAATTTCATATCCAATCTGATTAATTTTAATTTAATTGTTAGTGAAAAAGTACCATTGGACGGATAATTCTATGTATTGGTAGAATATTTGTATCGTCTTTATGATTTTGTTTTGGTAAATACCTGTTTTATGAATATTATTCGGTTAAAAATGTCCCTTTGAGGCGGACAAAACCGGTCCAAATTTATTAGATAATAAAAGTGGAATAAGTACTAAAAAATATGCGTTTTATTAAATTAATCAATAATAAAAACTACTAAATTTTGTCGTAATTAGATAGGGCGCACGTGCCTCAATTGGTAAAGCTCATTGACGCAAAACCAGTAGATACGGGTTCGAATCCCGTCAGGGGTCGTATTTCTTAAAAAGATTTTTCTAGTATGTATATTGTATCTGGGGTGATTACGAATTATTTTTACATTCACAAATCTTATTCATTTAACAAAAAAAAATATTTATTAATAAAATTAGCTTAGTGCAAAATACTTAGTGCAAAATATACAAGGTATATCCTGAGTTCTGTTATTTAGTCCAATCATTTCACTTATCATTATAATTATCAGCTTACTTATTATCTCTCTATTCTGATTGATTTAAGTAAATCAGTTTAATGTTCCTGAATCAATTCACTATATTTTAGATACCTATCTAGCAACTATAGCTAACTCACCTTTTTCAATTAATATTTTTTATAGCTATTATATTTTTATTATTTAATAATACTTAATTCGTTTTTCGTTTTAACTACACAATATTTTTTTTGGATTATTATATTTCATGCATTAGGTATATTCAGTCGCCTATCCTTTATACGAAATATCATCGAATAATAATATTCCAATCAATATCCAAACAAAAACTTACAATATAATTACAATGTAAAGCAGTGCTTCTCAAACTTTTTCATACCACGGTCCCCGAAATCAGAAAAATCCAATGCTCTCCCCTCCCCAATAATTTTAACTTTAGTGGCCAACAGTACTTTATTTACCATTAATTATTATTATAGGTACTTTTTATTAAAAAAAATATAGAGCATTTCATTTACTTGCTTGTAGAGCTAAAATTTAAAAAAAAAATATCTTCAAATTTATCACGTCTATAATTATAAAGTTTGTATAATATTTTTAAACTAAAAAATCTAAATAATTTATACATATGAAATAGATTATTTATCCATATCGGATAAATAATTATTGTGATCGTGTGAAAATTCGACCTCGAGATTTTGACTGATTTGTATCAGGTATCGTCCAGTAATATTTTTATGATTTATTTTTCAAATACTGAACTATTCGCGGCTCCCTGGCAGGAGCTCCAGAGCCCCCTAGAGAGTCGCACCCCCCAGTTTGAGAAGTAATGGAGAAGACGTATTTATATACCTACTTATAATATAAGTTTGTTCGTTTGATTCGAAGAAACTGGTTTATTTTTTATACACAATCAAGTTTTTCATTTTATTTTTATTATATTTACGAACAGTCTCGAAGTGGATACCTACACTAAATTAAAATTATATTAGGTGTATTAGGTGTTTTGAATTGTCGAAATTGTTACTTGTTATAATAATCTCGTACATTTTTAAATATATTATTTCGGATGCATATTGCCAATATATATTTATCTGTCAAGGAACCTGAGTTTTCGCGGCTGGACTGCTGCATATTTTGGCGAGTGACTTTTAACGTCGCCATACTGTAAATAACGCCAAAACCTGTCACATGATTTGATTTTTGTCACATGACATAAACATGATTTAAGTAACAAATTTATTTAAGGGAAACCTTCGAATATTTTTTTGGCGTGATAACTCTAATGTAAGTAGGTATCTAGATATAAATTATGTATTTTAGAGGTGTGATAATCGAAAAACGTATTTTCACTCGAAGCTAAAAAAGGATATTATTTTGTTTTAAACGCACGCGATTTCAATTACTATCCTAACATACTATGCCATAACAGATTAAGTATACACCAATATTCGCCAATAATAAAGAAAAATTAAAACAGTTGCATTTTACGATTAACTCATCTTACCCTTTGGGTACAGAATTATACACAGGTAAATGCAATTCGGAGATAAATGTACTTGTGTTTCAAATACGTAGGTATATTGTACCTATGGTGAATATGATTATTAAAATTGTTTAAGTACATAAGTCTAGGTATAACAGGTTTCTTGTTTATTATTATGTTATGACAGAACTAAATTATTGTAACAATGACAAGCGAATTCTTGGCGGTATTATGTTATTTACTTTTTAATTAAAATCACTCTTATGATACTTCAGGTAATTTATTTTTCAAGGATTACGGGTTAAATCCGCAACTACTGACATGTTTACAATAGGTATCAATTATTTATTTTTAACTAGTGGCCTGTTGGAATAATGGCCTCAATCTAGGGGTACTATTTTGGCCTTCAGTTTTTTTTTTGTAACAGGTACTTAAATTTTCAATCGAAGAGTGAATTTATTTCAGTGGTTTACGAATACTTTCAGAACAATAAATACGGTATTATATTTATAATTTAGTCCCACACTGCAGCCCGGAGGCTATCGCCAGTGTGCTACCCGTGCGGACCTAGATTCGAATACACCTTTATAATTTTATAATTTAAATATATAAGTATATAAATATATATTATTTTTAACACTACAACAGGCCTAGATGTTTAATAATAGTAGTGTATTTAGTAATAGATGTCAAGTATAGTAACTTTACAGTCAATTTGTCATTCGAGTCTAAAATTTTATTTAGTTTATCTGTGCTTAATTGTCGGGTGCAGTAAATTTTTGGTGACATATTTTAGTAAGTATGTCTTGCTTATTCGATTATAGTTGAGGTATAATTACACGTTTCATTTCCTTACTTACTTCAGCTGGCTCTACAGTTCATTCAGTAGTATGACCACGGTGTCGAAATCTGACGTTTTATCAGGAATTTTGTTTTTTTTAGACAGCACCATGGACCTGAATAGAGTTGTTAGTACGATGAACGCTGCATTTTCACTCTTCTGTCTGATGGTGAGCACCAGGTCCATCCGAAGATTTTTGTCCCAAGTAGATACAAAGAAAAATGCTTGCAAATGTTGAATTTTATTACCAATATTTCCTTATTGTCACTAAAATATTGGATAAAAATAACTATTTAGTAATTAAAAGTTTTCATAAATGACACAATTTATTTATTTGAAAATTACTTCCTAACTGGAAAGCTGTAAAACAAAACAAAAAACAGTAAATGCAAAACATTTCAACCATTTATCCCCACTATATTCTTGCTATTATAGTGATGGGTAACCAACCATTGGCTCACACAGTAAAATCACTATTTTGACCCCTATATTGACATTAATTATTCGCTACGCTGTTAGTTTTTTTTACTGTTGTAATAGATTTTATTTTCACATTTATTATATAGTTTTTTTTTAATATTTCATTCAAGCAATCAAAGACCAAAATAGGTTCAGTGGTTTTCGCATAATTTCAAGTAATAATAATATACTACACTAATAAAACAAATTATTTTAGCAGTGGTTCTTAACCTTGTTGGAGGTACTGACTACCACCAGTTTCATATGCGCATTCACAGAACCCTTCTTAATTGGAAAAATAAAATATGATTTTTTTCAAATTCAAAACATAGGTATATATTTTACTGGTGCACAAAATGAACCGTGCATCAACATCACTGTGTTCAAAGGTGTGTGCCTTGACCTCCGCCGAACCCCTGAGACTGACTCACCGAACCCCTGGGGTTCGATCGAACCAGGTTAAGAACCAGTGAGTTAAGTATATAGAGCTGGATCTTGAAAGCCTCAATTCTCCGTAATATTTCGTAGTGGTATACAATATAATACAGTGCAATGGAACACAACAGATATACTAATCTCATGACATATAATCATCACCAGTTTGTATAGCTGATATACTTTACAAAATGTGTGTTCTTAGAATAAGACATCATGCATGACTATAATTTATAACTTAAAAAAAATTATGAAGCACAGAACAGATTAATAAATAGAATTCCAATAGGCTATACCCCCCAATACACTACATTTTGACGCAGTGTTTTGAATGTGAATGTTCTACGAAAATGAACCACACATTATAGACGTGCAATGGTGTGTGTTGCAACCTTCAAATTGAATGAGCGTCAGTGCATAAACCGTTGTCAGAATGAAGGACAAGCAAATTCTTTACACGTGTTTAAGATCCATATTCTTCCACACTCAAGATTGGCTGCCTGCTACTTCACATAAGTTACGTATTTCAGTTCCCATTATTTCTGAGTTCCCGTATGAAGATATCAATAAGTTTTTGTCGCATGATTAAAGTTGTCAGAATTTATATATTGGTATTAAACACGGAAAAAAGGATACAACATGGGTTAAAACAATCGTGCCAAATATTTATTAGAAATCTTTGAGTAGGTACCTACATAGCAGAACTTAATTTATAATGGTTATACGATTAATTATACAAAATGGTTTCTGATCACTGCATTATATTTACAATCGAGGTACTTCTTTAGATAACATTGGTCAGTTGAAATCAAGCGTTTCGTACGGCAGATACGAATACAATTATTTAGTGTTGTTTGTTTATGGTTATTAGCAGAAATTGAAATTAGAAAAAATACAGTGAAATTCGGTGAGTTCAATTTTTCAGTGAAAGTATTCCATTCCGTATCACAGATACGTACGGTTAGTACATACGTTTTGTTGTATTTTAGAAATATTTGGAGAATACTCTTAGTGATATATATTTTATTAGTTGGTGATATTAGTGATATGCTATCGTTCAGATACATAACAACTATATAAATAGAATTATTATTTTTATTTATAAAGATACAGTGATTGTTTCGTGTATAAGTGACGTGTGTGTTAAAACATCATAATATATTTTATTGACACGATAATTTTAAATTAACAAACTAATATTTAAATTTAATTTGTTATTATTGCTTGCCATTTTCACAGAAGTCAATATTATTTTATTAAAATAAAATAATATAATACTTTGTTAAAAACGATTAAAACATGTTTTTTTTTGCCCAAAAGGGCATTGTCAACTGAAATAAAAATGAAGGTATTTAAAATATCTAGAATAAAATAACATTTTAATAATAATTTGTGTAAAAAAAACTCATTTTACTCACAAAACGTATTATTATAATGATATAATTGAGGATAAAATAAACATAATTAATCTCATTTGCAATACTCAATCAAAACTGATGAAATCTATTAGGTATTATCTAGTTACCCAGACAACACAAATAATCTATAATTGATTTGACACCAAAGTATTTTATACTGTCACAATAATATGATCGTCTTTTTAAATGTTGTTAGATATTTAGTACCTGTTGTACATTGTTGATATTTAAAAAAACACATACATATGAGTACCTTGGTATCAAAGTGGGACATAAGCCATTTACAAAATTTTACAGGAGACTCGCAAACATGACGTGTGAAAAGTGTCTGTTTTTCATATAACATACCAACTTTAAACTCAAAAATCTCTATGAAAACTACTGTTTTTAATACTTTTGGTGGATTTTTTGAAAAGAGCATCACTTGCACTACCATAATCAATTAAAACATGAATTTAGTGGGAGATGGCGTTTGTCCCACTTTGATACCAAGGTACTCATATATGGGATGAATTACAATAAATAATTACGGCTTGCAATACCAGGATTCCGAATCTCACTCTATTTCTTTATTACGAAATTCCGGTATTGAAAATATTTATTTATAAATAATTCATAACGGAGGTTATTTTTAAAATAATAAAAAAAATGCTTGAAATTCAAATTACTATTAAAATATATATTTCCACTTTTTGAAGTTATCGATTGTCAGACCAATTTTATATTCATTCGTTATAATATTATTATGTAATCGTATAGAATTACATATAATATAAACTATATTGTAATCTAAAGAATAAACATGTTCACATGCCAGATATCAATTAGTTTGCCCAAATAACATATAAGTCATACATAAATACTATAGGTTTTATATTATCATCATAGTCTATAAAAAAAAAAGAAATATTTTTTAATTTATAAATCGCACGATAAAAAAAGTCTAAACAAACATTTTCATAAACCTGATTACGTGATTACATTTGCATAGGAACTGGATTTGGATTTGACATTGTTATGAAGATGAAAACATAATAAAAAGTTATAGCGGTCAAGTTCGCTAATCAGAAATTCAAATAACATATTTGACATACTTTTTTATAATATCAACAAGGTATATTTTGATTTCATGATAATATATTTGTATGAGTGCATGCATACTAATTAATTAGTGTCGTAGACAGTGATTTATATCAAAATATAGACTCCAACGCAACGTCTTAATTTTAAATTTAACGAGTTATCAGAATGGGTTAAAGTCAGTGGTTACGTTGTTTTTTATTTATAAACAGCTGACTCTAATAACATCTGTTGTATCACTACGAAAAAATCTCAATCATTTTATATGTAGCAATTCTGTATCTGCAGTTGGATTGTACCTACAAAGAAAATATTTTTCTTTGTATTACGAGTATATATTTTCAATTCTAAATGATAAAGAGAACAGGAAGAATCAACTGTTGTCAACATAATAATATTACCATTTTGTTATAACGTCCTTATCAGGCACGCACACGTAAGTGGGAAGGGGGGGATTCGCATTATGATCCCCCAGGAAAGAATAAATATAAATTATTTTCTTCTTCTTCTTAGTTAAGTTAGGAGGTTAAAAACTGAGGATCGAGACCGGGGTTATTTGGCTGTTAAATTGCCTTCTCAATGGTTGGCCTCACTCATTTGCGCAATATACGACACGCAAGGTCCGTGGCATTCATGAATAATTCATACAACCATCTGGTGCATCCAACGTTTGCTTTAATATTTTGACACGGCATGTCCACAAGACAAAACAGCGCGGACGATACAAACGGACACTGAAGATTCTAATAATAATAACCACTTGTGGATGCGACAAGTCGCAATAACTCGAATGTGAGCCAGCTTACTTATATCTGCAAGCTAAGCGTTCATCGCTAAAATCAAAGCGCGCCTAAAACATAATTTTAGAATTATAATAGAGTTTTGCCAGTTTGATTAATAATAATAAATAATTTGATATAAATAAACTAGCACTAAATTTGGCTTTTTATACTTGACCGATTATTGAACTCGAGGTTTTCTTTGTATTCCAATGATTGTTAAATTTATTTTATAACATAGTTCAAAGCCAAAGAAGCTATTTTAGGCTCATTTGAAATGCAATAAAAAGAGTAACTGTGATTTTTAGATACGATTTATCTATTTTAATCTTCGAAAGTAGAGCAAGTAATCATTGAATGAATTTACTGTGAATTGTCCGCTACGATACTTTTAGCGTAGTTTGTTTACAACCAACCGTACGGTCTCGGTGATCACGAAAATTTTCGAAACGTATTTTTACAACAGTACTTTTACTTCAATTTACATTTTTGTAAATAGCTCATTCAATGATGATCGCTAATGCGTATAATATAAAAATCTCAAAACGCCATATTACACTTTTTAAGTACACTTCTGTAGTCAGTGATAGACAACCTTTTATCCAAAGTGGCTAGTTTATCAATAATTGTCAAATTGGTCGCGGGTAGCATAAGGTAGGCACAAATGTCGCGGAAAACAATATATTATTTTAGTATTTGGTTTTTGGAATGTTCAGGGATCGAAATGGACAGGAGCGCTGTTCCTGTTCGTGAAATCGGTAAAATATCGCTCCGTCCCATCGATTAACACACTTATTTTTTTATGAAATACACATAAAATGTGATAACTATGTAAGTATCTTCAGAAAACTGTTGAGCGCTCCAGTTCGTAAAATTTTCCATTTTGAGCGCTGGGAATGTCATCCTTCTTTTCCTTTCCTCAACGTTTCGAGCTCGTTGTAGAGGCCATTCTTAAGAGAATAATTATAATAAATATCTCTCTTTTTATTCAGAATCGCCTCTGCAACGATCCTAAGGCCCGTTTCAGACGGGACACCGGTATCGCGCTCGTATTAATAAAGGAGGCCATTATATTCGAATAAATGGGCCCTTGTATTATGTTTATGAACGCCTAGAACTAATGAGTCAACGCGTATCCTGTGCACTTTTCCGTCGGCCGCTACATTCTCAAGCCGCCGGTACATTTGTTTTTATTACCGCAGCCAGTTTTATATTTTAATTTATAACGCGAAATTATGCGTAAACTCATTAGCTCTGGGGCGTTCATAAACATAATACAAAGGCCCCTTCATTCGAATACAAAGGACTCCTTATTATATAGGAGTGCGACTCTGGTGTCCCGTCTGAAACGGGCCTAAAACTCCGAGGAAAGAATGAGAGCCACAAAACCAAATACAGTAAAATTAACCGCAAAGTTTTGAAATGTACAAATTACAAATTCAAGACGTTCACAACATGCTGTGAAACAACACATAAATGTTATTAAAACAGTATTAAATATACGTAAATATGATATTATAAAAGATTTTATTACAACTTAAAATCAAATAAATCTTTCTAAAATTAACAGTTACCGTTCACGGTAGATCACGTGAGATCTATTCTATCATTCCAGTAGCCCTTAGCAGTCGCTGTTAGCACGAAATTTAGCATCTGCCAGCACGCTCACAAATTGTATGGTAATATAGTGTTCCATAAAGCAAAACAAATACTCGCGTATGTAGATCGTTGATATGTTCATTACGACCTCGACTATACCTACTTACTAGTGTTGGTTTATTTGATATGCTTATCTACTTATGTAACCTAAGTGCGTTTATAGACACAAATAAGAAACTCATGTCAACACTGGTATTGCATAGGTTTATTAAAATTTTGTTAATTATTACGCTTTGAATTATTGCAATTTTATTGATATTATAATGATACAAGTTTTAATGACACCATGGATAATTTTACTACAAATAATTTAATTCGATATAAGTTATATTGTGTATTAATTTAATAACTGCATTTAACTGCAATATTGACCTCGATTCTTCTATAATAATGCACATCTGTTTCAGGAAAAACTTGCTTGCATCTAAATGCAACGTTTCTACAGAGATGAATAAATTTGTGACGCTATGCATCCTGATCATTGGTTTATATTCTTCAAACGGAAGCAATGTGGAAACGACTCCACCCCACATAATTGTTATGCTGGCTGATGATTTGGTGAGAACGTTTTATGTAATTCAAATCATAACTTATGTATATTGCGATATTTATATGAAAGAAGAAATTGAGAAATAACTACAGTTTTGTATATTATAATATAATCTTATTATGTATAATACGAGTGAACGGATGGTGTGTCTTTATGGCTTTCTTTTATTCTTCTTGTGTCATTCACCAGACTATAGATATTGGTCCACCGATACCTCGTAATAGCTTGTGATTGAGAGACATTTTTCGGTCCTCAAAATTCGAGCATACTCGACATCAGGAATATTTATTTTCTCAAGAATTCGGTTGTTCGAGAATTCTTGAGAAAACTTCATTATTACGAAATTACCAAAAAATATTAAAATTATCAAAATGAGAATTCTCAAAATTTCGGAAAATGAATTTCTCGATATTGGCCTTTTCTGATTATTTCTCGAGAATTCTCTTGCAGCAAACTGTGGATACCTGCGGTTGTCTGCTGTAATCTGTCGCGTTATTTGATAAGTTTTTGTGAGCATTGCGCGTGTATGTACAGACATTATCATCAAACGAGTTTCATTCAATAAATTAATTAGTGATTATGCCAACACATCCAGCTACCTACACTAATCCAGATCCTCGACAATGTCCGCAGGTTTAGGGCAGAACTAGCCACAGTTTGCAAGCATTGAAATAATATGTAGAAATCATAATATATTATACTAACACCATATTGTATCCTTGTAAGAATAAATCCATATATTTTGAACGAACCTAATTTTCGAATAACAAAGCCGTCAGTGATGTCACCATTGGCTTAACTAGAATTATAGTTTTTTTTTTTTTTTTTTTAAATCGAAATGATAATTTATTTTAGTGACATTATTCTTTGTTAACTTTCAGGGGTGGAACGATGTGAGCTTTCATGGATCCAATCAAATACCGACGCCCAACATTGACGCTTTAGCCTATAATGGAATAATATTGAACAATCACTATGTACAACCACTATGTACTCCATCAAGAGCCGCTTTCCTTACGGGAAAGTATCCAATACATACGGGTGAGTAGGTACAGTTAGTATTTTAATATTAAGCATGAGCCGAGGCCAATCCACTACTGGATAAACGCCTCCCATTGGTTGTCATATGAAGTATTTGGAAATAGCACACCACGCTATACTTATACTAATACAATACACCCACGATGGCCGCGCGGTTTAAGCGTTGGACCCGAAGCGTCGTGGGTCCCAGGTTCGAATCCTGGGTCTGGCAATAAGGTAGAAACTAATTAAAAAAATAACGTTAAATTTATTTTTGAAAAAGTAAACGTGTCTGCTTTTTTAATACAGAAAATATAGTTATTTTTCGATAATTAAAACCGGTATCGATAAATACTGGAATCCCGGCTTTTAAATACCGGTATTTTAATTCCTAGCCACGAGTATGTTATCTATGCCCTATGGTCTATGGCATTCCAAATTAGAATTACGCCCGAAGCGAATACGTTCAAATTTTGAAAATATTTCTAGGTATGCAGCATATTGTACTATTGGAACCGGAACCCCGAGGTCTACCCTTGAATGAAACCCTTCTGCCTGAACATTTGAAGAAAGCTGGCTACGACACACACATTGTGGGAAAGTGGCACTTAGGATATTATCGAAGTGAATACACTCCAACACGCCGAGGATTCGATTCTCATTACGGCTACTGGAATGGATTGCAGGATTACTATCAACATAATGTCATCGCAACGGTAAAATTTGTATATTATATTGTTTATAATAATTATTGTTGGTTTCGTCGGGATTTATGAACTTTCACAAAATTTTTATTGTAGAATTTCATTATGTAGATTGTAGATATATGTAGGATACTTCTTCATCGATAATATTGTCATCTCCCCTGCGAAAGTTGAAATTAATAAATATATTTCATAGAGACAACTGAAAAAACAAATTCGGCTTAAGGGCCCACATGCGTCACGTAGGTCAAAATGGAGTTTTTATTGTATTATCAGAGCATAAGCCTGGGCATTCCTTAAACGTTGTATCTATTTATATAATTTTGAAGCCTTATTATCCTTTATAATTATTTTAAACATTTGATGACTCCATAAAGTATTTTTATTGCATAAAATAGTAGGTATTCTTTTAAACCTCTCGGTCTAATGTTTTAGAATATAGTAATATTTCAGTACATCCATGTGCAGTGGTGTTAAGATTTTTTAGATTTATTATTTTTTAAAAGTATTTATAAAACCATTAGTAAAATTGTTGTTAACATTATATAGTGAAATATTTACGATAAGAAATTATATTTATAATCTCTGTGATCCCAAATTTGACAAGAATTAGTCATTTTATTATTCAAAAATTGGGCACGATTAACACATCTGAAGATAATACTAAAGATATTGATTATAAGCTATGTCTTTGACCATTCAAATGTGATAAAACTTCCTACGAACCTAAAAATAAGGTAGATTTTTATTGAAATACGCCATTTCTATTGGCATATCCCAGTGGTTAAGCTACAACATACAGTCGTAGCCATAAATTGACAAACGATAACTGAAGTATGGTGTAAGATCATGTTAACGCGCGTGTTTAAACATGTACCTAACCGAAAAAAACGTTATTGTATGCCAACTACATGGCGCACGTGGGCCGTTAATGATAATTGTTATTAAAAATATCGTTGTCACAACTAGGGCAGTAAATTTAAAAATAACTATAGAATATATTATTAAAACATGATTTTTACAAAAAAATACTGTGTGTTGAAGGTCAAAAATGAATATAGTTATGACAAAACCGATGATAAATAATACAGAAACATCCAACGGATTCAAAATATAAAACTCGAATATTTGGTTGATATAAGAGAAGTTAGGAGTATCAAACCATATACATTTTATAAAAAAAAAAACAAATTTACTATAGAGAAATAGTTTAGCAAAGCATAAAAATAATTGGCTCAATAAATTGATAGATTTTTTTTAAATGATAATTAACTTAAATCTCAAAAGGAAGCGTGGAGGAAAAATGGGAAAAAATTTACAGACAAATCAATATTTTGAATATAAATAATATATGAATTAAAAGTTGACTAAGGTACGAGTATGAGGCTAACAATCTAGCTATTGATTTTAGTATATCCAATTAATCGCATCTGACATACTATTTTAAATTTCTAAATAATTAATTGCTGTCAGGCATATCATATATATACATATCGGGAATTACCTGATATTAACAATTTATTTCAGTTCCAACCCGACATGGATGGATACGATATGCGTCGAAACATGGATGTTGACTACAGTGCCAAAGGAAAATATTCCACGGAACTGTTCTCTGATGAAGCCGTCTCCATAATATCTGGTCACAATATTTCCAAGCCACTCTTCTTGTTTCTCTCGCATCTTGCACCGCACACTGGGAACATTCCGAACCCTTTCCAGGCTCCCGATGAAGAGATTGCCAAGTTTGACTACATAGCTGACCCAGACAGAAGAGTTTATGCTGGTAGCTATTCTACTTTTTATTTTATTTTTTATACTCTTAAATACGGTGAACTGCTTTTAGTTATGTTTTGTTGACCTGCATCTGCATTTATGTCTTCCTTCTGTGTGAAATTTTAATGTAATATTCGGTACCTAGTAAATGAAGACTTTTTACTATGTCGGCAACTTAAGTAAGTACCTATCATAATTAAAGCAGGCTGCTTGTTAACGTTCGTCTTTGCTTCGTTACTTACAAACTAATCATTTATAATATAATGGTGTATAACATTGTATTAAACAACTTCATTTACGCCGTTAACATTAAATGTAAGCCATCTTTTATCTATCCACCTTCGAAATTGGGCAAAAAATAAAAAATCTCTGTGTATGATTCTGATGTTAGCAAGCGTGCACACAATCGGGGGAGTTCCCGGGTCCAAAGGTACTAAGGCATACATATCTATAAGTCAGTGGCGAAGGGTAACTTTTAGAATGAGGTAGACTGTGATGATCAGAGAAAAAGAACACTCTTTTCAGGTATAATTACGGGAAATAAGAAGATAATACAATATTACTACTGACGAATTATTAATAGGTACACACTAATGATAACGACACACTAATTCGATGAAATTTCAACAGCTCACTGACTACATAAAATTGAGCGATAAGTATAAATTATGTATTTTCCTAAATATGTATACACAATATCAAAAATCATTAGATAAAATATTTTTTTATTTTTAAAAACAATCTTTATCAATTATTTATAAGTATGTGATTGAATATCATATACATTATTTGCTTAAATTATCTTATTATTAATTATTTTGGACAAAGCTGCAATCAGACAAGTCTTACGCCTCAGAGCCTATCGATAAATACGTTAAAGACAGATGGCGCACTGTGGCATATATTTTTTTAAACCTTTTTGAACAGGTGGTGTTGTATTTATTTATAAAACATTCCTACATGTACGACAGATGTCGTTGGCAAATTAAATTATTTTTATAGAATATAAGTGATTATTTAAATAAGTACGTCAATATGCAATTAAAAAATATTTATCTTAAAAAGGTGGGCTTTAAATAATCACCTAGTATGGAGTCTTCGCCGGTGCTATAGATGATAATAATATATTATTAATTCGATTAATTTCAGCTATGGTGTCCGTTTTGGACCAGAGTGTTGGACACGTGATGAAAGCTCTAAGGATGAAAGGAATGCTGGATAACTCCATCATCCTCTTCATGAGTGACAATGGAGCTCCGACAACTGGTGTCCATTCAAACAGAGGCTCTAACTATCCGCTCAAAGGGGTAATATAAAAAATATTTACTTTTATGTTTTATCTAAACTGTATAGTATTCCAATTTCCATTTTCCTCATTTGTAGTACATGTCGATGTTGATATTGTAACAAAATCTTATGGAGGTGTATAAATATACATATTATTATCGATGAAAAGCATATTAGCTATTTGGCAGAGTCCTTTGGTTATTGCTAGTCTAGAGCAAAACAAGTAATATTTTCATTCAATATTTATTGAAGAAATATGGGGATGGGAATATGATCCAGTTGCAGGATGGATTTAGATGTAGGAGTTTAGTAAACTAATCTACTCCATTACTGGTACAGCCATTCACACACAAGGCCAGATTTATACTTCAAATGACCTTGGGCGTCGGCCTATAGCGTCGTGGGTCCTAGGTTCGAATTCTGGGTCTCATAGTGTTTTTCAATTTCTGTTTGAGTCAGGGTATGGCCCTAATAGGTTGAGCAAATGGCTGACATCCATTTCTCATAAAAACAAAATCTCTTAATAAAAACCTCCACTTTGTGGAGGCCCATATGATCTTGTTAAGATCGAACATGGTCGAAAAAAAAACATTATCATTTCAGTGTTTATTGCCATAGAATAAATTAACTTAATCGATGTTGTTCAATGGTGTTAATAATTGTGACAGTCTTTCACCATGATTCCTAACCTTTTGCCTTGACAATTAGTTAAAGGTGTATAAAGAAAAATTCACAAATCGATGGTTTGAGGCCATGCATAATTATCTGAGTATAAATTTATTATATTTGAACAACTTAATTTATTCTCTACTGAAAAATATCCTTTCATATAAATATAATATATTATTTTTAATACTTATTTAATGCTGTTAGATTATTTTTTTAAAAAACTAAGAAAAATGTTTAATATTATTGATTCACAAACTGATTATTCTGCCGTACTAAGCACAGTGGCCGTAACTGTCATATTTAGGTATTTTCATGTTTTTAGATAATATTTGGATTCTGCAGATTTTTTGTATAAGATCAGTAAATAAATCCAAGCCGTAACTGTTGTAGTTACGGAGAAATCAAGGTTTTTAATAGCTGTATCTACGGAGTTTGAGAAAAAACCTCGATAAATACTAAGCGATTCGGTTGTAACTATCATTTACTAAAGGATATTAGCCGTATCTGACATAGATAAACAAATTCTAAATATCATTTAATTCTCAATTTGTATTCGAAAAAGAGATAATTGGTGTTAAAGAAAAAAAATATAGATACGCCCAAATTACCTTAGTACGGTCTAAGAAAAGCTTTGTATGGAGGAAGCCGTAAGTACATTTTTTGTACGAAAAATAACATAAATCAAATTTTCAATGTATGTACACAAATTTTAAACCAAAATTAAGTAGGTATTATAGGCAAATAAAATAAACAAAAAGTTTCCCAGTATTATTAGCAGGAAAAGTAAAATAATATGGGAGCTCAGATCTCCCACTTGCCTAAAATGCAGATACGGCCTCTGTGCTTAGTACGGCAGTATTACAGTGCAATAGTGGCAGAGCGCACGTATTTGAAGCTGTGTAATAATATGCTGGTTTGGAAATCATAATATTGTTATGTTGTTTTTTCATAGTTAATTATTTGATCTTTAGCAAGAATATTATTATAGTGAGTTAGGAAAATTACTTACGCTTTATGCCGATTCGGTTTAGTCGAGACATTTAGTCGAGTTGCGAGTAATTTAGTAACTAAACGTGTACGAACAGACAAATTTAGTCGAGTAATTTAGTAAAATCATTTAGTCGAGTCAATCCATTTTGTTCTAATTTTTCGGTCGAGTAGCAACCCCCATCACATCTCACTAAATACTAAACAAGCCACGAGACAAGTCTGAACACGTGATCTTTAGTCGAGTTCATTGATTGTCGTAGAATTTCTTCCTTCAATCTTCTAATATAGCCATTATAAATGAAATTATTAACGTATTTATTTTTTGTACATACGTAATTTGAAAACACTTCGAATCAGGTTCATCACGCAGATTCAAACCTGCTGGGTGTCGTATTTTTAAGATTTTTTTCTCTATTGGTTATATATTTCTCAGAGGTGTTTTTAAATTATGTATATTCAATAAAAAGAATGTTAAATTCTTAAATCTTTTGAATTATTCGTTGAATAAAAATAAGTTAATTATTTTTTTTTGCTTTGCTACGTTGTGCTCTGTTCATTTTAACACGCCACTCACTAACGTACCTACTGTCACAGAAAAGATCCCTGCGCGTCTATTCTATGGCCCCTGCGGCAGCTATCTAGGGTAGGTTTTATTAACACTTATTGTAACAAGTGCAATAAATTAGTTACAAGTAATTGTTACAATAAATGCTATGTTTTAACATAGCAATTCTTTTGGCTGTGTTAACTTTAGAACGATAGAGCTTTAGATAGACAGTTTTGGCTGTTTAGACGGCTAACTTATTGTAATAATTATAATACCTCAATACATAAATATGATAAAGTTATAAATCATTTAGCGGTCGATAATCAGCCTTGTGTATAGAATAGACATACTGAGTTCCCTGGGTACTGTGTTCGGACACTTATCAGTCACTAAATCACTCGCCACTCGACTAAACTACTCGAATAATCCGAACCGACCTTTAGATTAGTAGATAACAGTGGCGAAGGGTAGAGGTAGGCTGTTAAGATCTGACATAAATAGTGCACGTTAAACTTTATTAGTCATACGTATTTGTTTGCATTGAACTAAGACTACAATTTATAGATGGTGTTGGTTAGTTTTTAAAAATCAATTAAACCCTACCTAAACCAAATCATAATAGTTTTGGTATACTTTAGGCGATCCGACAAAATTGTACATACTTTTTCATTCATACCTTTTTGTTTTAGTTGAGTTAGGAATACATATTATTACACATATTGTTGGTTCATTTTTTTAAAGTCATTAAGCCCTGCCTAAACCAAACTATAATATATTATTCTATCTATAAAATATCAAAAGTTATGTATGATTTAATTGCATAATTTAAGATATTTTATTGATATACGAGTATTTTTTTACTATTTTCTAATCGCTTGGTTTTCGCAAGGTTTAATTGAATTTTAAATTTTAACCAACACCGTCTGTAAATTGTAGTATTATTTCAATGAAAAATGAAGTATGACTGACAAAGATTAATGTGCACTATTTATGGCACATCTAAACAACCTACCTCCACCTTTCGCCGCTGGGAGATAATAATATAATATGGCAATTTAAATTATCAAATCAATAATATTGAACATTTTCCAGATATTTTGTTAAATAACTTTTATTTTTTTCACTATATCACGATTATTGTAGTGTCGTTTGTGTAGATAATAATAATTCTCGAACCGAAATTTTCAGCAAAAAGATTCGCCATGGGATGGTGGATGCCGTGGCGTGGCTGCAATATGGAGTCCATTATTCAACAATCTGAACCGAGTGTCTAATCAACTTATGCATGTGACCGATTGGCTACCAACCTTCTGGAGTGCCGCAGGTAAAATCTCAAATTTTTCGACATATTTACATCTAAGGGCCAAGACACACCACTCAGAAATTGCGGTACTGAGTTACCAAGTATATTTTTTGTAGCTCCTATGTTCACGGGATTCGAGATTCTAGAATTTCTGTGTCCGGAAACTTGTACATATGCAGTTCGCCGTATAACACTTCACCGTGAAATATCGTATCGGAAATAATATATGGCCGTATATTAAAGACCGTCCTACGTCTTTGGGTCGTATAGTACTGACATAAAATTTATGTCTAAATAAAACACGGTTCTTGTCGGTTTACACTTTACAGGAAGCCAGCAGCAAACAAATTTTGAAAATAGCCGATATACTGGTTAATTTGTTAGGTTAGGTAAGGTTTGGTTAGGTTTTCATTCTTGTATTCATGAAGTTTGCCAAAATCAGATATGTAAATTGAATTAATGTTCATATCGAATCTAATAAAATTAGAGACTATATCGTCTCTGTTCTGGCAGAACACACTAACTGGAGAATACTAGTTTTGAGTAATTTGACTTTGAAGCTTTTAAAATGTTTGAAATGGTTTATCATGTGAGTTTATTAAGTAATCGTAAAAAGGATGACTTTGAAATAAAGACTGTTTATTTATTAAGCAGGTTTCCAGACGGTAAAGTTCGAAATAAGGAACATTTTGGTATAACTAACTCAATATGTCATTTTTTTCGAATTAGTGTCTTCTGCCAGAACAGTGACGATATAATATATGGTCATCTCTTTCCGATAAGCAAGCACACAGTAAACTGTGCCACGGTGAAATGTTTTACGTACAATTATTTACATGTTACCAGAATTTCGGGCCTAATACGAGTGTATAAACTACAGAATAGATTAACAAAATATAAATATGAAAACCAGTCGCCATGAATCAATGTATTGAAGCTAGGTTCAGTTTATTAGTTTATGAAGGACATGCCATAGAACATAAGAAACACCAAGCGCTCCAAGTATCCTCAAATATTATCAATATTGAATGCGCGTTTCGTTTACGTGAACGATTGCCGAGCGGCCAATACGTCGGTTTATAATATCGTGGGTCCCGGGTTTGAATCCTGGGTCTGGCAAATACACAATATATTGATTTTTAATTTGTGTTTGGAGTCAGAGTATGGACCTAAGAGGTTGAGCAATTAGTGGCTAACATCCATTTCTCGTAAAAATAAAAATCTATTAATTCAAATCTCTACTCTGTTAAGGCCCATACGATTTTATTAGGATCGGACATGGTCAAAAAAAGCTTGCAGGGTCAATGTACTTTCTATGGATACACTATTATTTTTGTGTTCCCTGGTTTAAACATATTTGACTTTTTTCGACCCTTTCATACTGTAAGTGAGTCATAATTTTAGTTGTTGTTCTCAGAAATCAAGAATGGATTTTTTTTTAAAAAAGACTGGTAAATAAATATTATTTATATCGAATACTGTCTTTTTGTATTGCAGGTCGTGACCCTAAAGATCTAGGAAACATAGATGGTATAAGTATGTGGGATGCACTTAAAGATAATAAGCCTTCACCACGAGTCGGTTTGGTTTACAACATGGATAGTTTAGTACCATACGTATCCATCAGGCATGGTGAATGGAAATATGTCAACGGCACCACAAGTCAAGGAAGATTTGATGGTAATATAGGAGAATCTGGAGAAAATTCAATTGATTATGATTTAAAATCTGTTATGCTCTCAAAAGCGGGATCAGTATTAGCAGGATATACTGCTGAAAAACAGATGAAGGAAAAAAGAAACAGTAACGGAACAGCTATAAATTATACATTAAAAACATTGTCAACAAATATGATTGATAATTTACGCCAAGAAGCTAAAATTAATTGCAATCCTAATAATGTAACAAATGATGGAGCTAAGCTTCCATGTAATCCATTAGAATCTCCATGTCTTTTCAATATGAAAGACGATCCCTGTGAAACTGTCAACCTTGCAGTTGTAAGACCAATTATCTTGGCAAGTATGGAAAAAATGGTTGCTAAGTATGAAGAATCAATCATTCCACCAAGTAATGTGCCAATCGATCAAGCGGCAAATCCTACTAAACACAACAACTTGTGGACCAACTGGCAGGATGACGTTACTATCAAAAGTATATTTGATTCTTTTTCGCATTCTGCCATTATATCATTCGTGGTGTTATGTGTCGTTTTCATTGTCGCCATCTTGATTGTAGCGGTTGCCACACTGCGTAGAAATTATTGTTATCATAGGGCATTTACCACGGCGTCTTTCTCTAGGGATGGGCCAGGGATTTTGTTTAGGACCTTTTCGACAGGTCATAGACAAGAGAGACGTCGGAGCAGAACTAGAGATGCTGCGATGGCATCTGAAGTTAGTGTAGCAAGACGAGTTGAGCAGTTTGAAGATAAAGACATATTTAAAGGAAGAGGAAGTTAGAGCTGAAAGCATAGGTAATTAATGAAAAAAAAAACTAAACTTCTTTACTGCCGTTAATCAAAATTGTGTCTTATTAAACACCTACACACGATAGTCTTTAAAAATGGGCACACGAACAAAGTAAACTAAGTTGATAAAACGGCAGTGATACGGAACTGTAAACTTCGATGGTAGTGCTAGTTATTACTTATACTTCAAATGCAATATGGTAAACTGTTTCACTGGGAATATCCAAGAATGTGTTCCACAAGGGAAGATACTCAAATCAGTCCAATCAGATGTTTGGGCCGTCCGACCTGGTCGCCACAAAGGCTAATTTTGTTGCGTTAAAAAAATGTGGCATCCTATTGTAAACGTGAAATTCTCGTCATATATTTTTGTATGCCCGTATTATTTTAGATTTGTTTTTGTACTATGTATCATTAATTAATTAGAATCATTTATTGATTTTAGTTCACCGTGTTGCTCTCTCCCGTGGGCACTTTGTATTAGAAAGTCTCTGTAAACTAAATCAAAGCACACTTAAGTGCATGGCGACTTGTATATCTGCTCCTGAATCACTCTCAGGCGTAAAAAATTGCTTATGCTTCACATCCAAACGTGATACGCTCAATTAAGACTGAGTGTTGTGCAAGGCAGGTGCGTTTGGAGGGGTCAATGTTTATTCGTAGAAAATGATTATGAAATAAATGGTGATACTTTGAACGAAATGTGCAATTTAAAATCTTCATTTATTGCGAACAGGTTACCGCATTGCATTCGAAGATGATCAATAACTAGCACTATCAGCGTAATTCGCAATTCTGTGCCACGGTCTGAATATAGTCGGCATAAAGTTTTAGACACATCAGTTGCGTAAAGATGTTAATACTTTATACAGTCAAAAACACACGAGTGCTGCTGCAGACTACCATATTATACAATACATATATATTTCAAAATACACATTCGTATTTCTCTGGTCAGTATCGATCCCAAAATGCAGTCAGTTTTCAGCAAATATTGTGATCAGCATATTATATTCTTCTTTGTGCACAAATACAGGTGTTAGCTTAACGTCAGTTGAATTGTATAGGAACATATCAGTGAATTATTTGTGGTCGATAATAATTTCTGTAAAATTTGGTTCGTGTGGTGCATGTCATAGTCTAACCACATTCAACAGTTTCGAAATATTATAACAACATTACTAAGTATTAAAATTTGTTAGTATTATTAATTAATCACTAGTCAATGTACTTAAAAAAACTATCTTGATTTCAGAATGAAGGTTGATTGTTGATAATGTGGCAACCATAATATTACAAAACTATATCTGCATTGCATGTTAAACCATCGTTGGAGTTATCCCATAATACTTATTTAATTTGGTATTATTAAATTGTCACCTAGTGTCAATTTTTTTGAAAAATGAGTCTGGTAAATACTGAAGTGCATGGGTTGTGAAATAATTATGAAAATATTCTTTATCTTCGATACTTACTACATTTCGTGATGAAATAATTATTTTTTTGTATTAATTTATTTTATATACAAGCATGTACAATTATTGTAAAAGATGGTGTCGCATGTACATAAATCGTACGTACCTACTTGAATTATATTACTGGAATAACAATGTAAAGTGAGTTATATAAAAAAAAACGTATTTTATAAGTCGATGCAAAAAACAATATTGTCTTATTGTTTTCATTTACCATCCGTTTATGTAGTAATTTGTTACGTTTCTTTCTGAAGATAATTTCGTTTTTGACTCGACTAAAAAATCGGTACTGTGATGGATGTTTACACAATTTTACATTAGAGCAAAAACAAATTTTTGAAATCAGTCTTGATAATTTAGTTTATAAGATAGTTTAAAGTATTTTATATCACAATAAGCAGAATTAGCATCCCAACACAAAATTTTAATAATTTCTTTAAAAAAGTTTTATTTTTATCTTGCATTTTAAACAGATGTAGGTATATTTTTGCCGTATTATTTTTTTTTTCAAATTTGGTCAGATGCAGATATCTTTTAAAAGTACGGAGTGATCAATAAATTTGCAGCTCTAATATTTTTGTACATCAGAGAATGGTACAATTTGGAACATATTATGGAAGAAAACTTACAAAGTGAAAAAAACTGCAGTTATAACCGTCTGCCATCACAGTACCGAAATATTTAAATTAACCCCTCGGATCCATATATTACTAACCATTTGGCATGTTCTGATAACTTTGTGAATTAACATAAAATCTATGTCACAGTTTTAATTTCTAATTGTTTTGGTACCTAATATACGCGTAACCTTCCCAATAGTTTTACGAATAGTAAGATCTAAAACCCCTTTGTATTAATACATAACTATAGTGGTATTAAATTGTCAATTAGATGTAATTATACTTATTTTATAATTAACACCATTAATTAGTATTAAAACGAAAAGCATGTTATTTCGTATTTTTACTTCAATCATAATATAAATAATTTGTAAATATTTTTATATGTAAATAATAAAATTAATACTATTTTTAGGAACGACTGAAGATAATGGAGACGGTATAATTATATAAAATGCTTTCCTATACGCGCGAGATTTCTAAAGACATGACCAAATTGTCAAGTTTTTTTTAAACGAAGTGAAGTATGCAGAAGCCTTTTTAATTTACTAATGCTTAGCCACGATTTTGACAATAATTCTTCAATAAACATAATATACAACTCTTTATCCAATCTACGGATATCAGCTAACATTAAATCTAATATTATTACATATCTATAGAATTTTATACACACTACATGCAAGTCCTAGCAGAATAGCTGGTTGTTCCATACATTAATAATAATTTGGTTTATTTGATGTGGTATTTTTAGTTTCTTTTTATGTTAATTGTTATTATGAATAATGTAAAGCAAGTAGACATTAATTGTATTCATCTACTTATCTCTTTTTTTCCTTGTAAACCTGTCGTGCATTTTTTATAATAAAAATAAACATTTTAATTTAAAAAAAACTATTTTTATTATAATAAAATTATTACAATGCATATTCGTATGAGATTACTTCTCCTTTACTGTGTAAAGTAGAATAGTATATCTAATAAAAATCAAACTGTGTGAGAGCTGCTATTTATTATATTCTTATTAATAACATTAAAGCATGTTCTACACTCTCTCTTCTTTATATACATATACATATATATAAGTCTATCAAAATGCATTATTAAAAAAAACTTCGAAGTAATGAAAGTGTTTTATTTATTTCTAATGTATTGATTTGGTAATGGCGAAATTACACGACTGATCGCCGATCGCGTGATCGTGAACGACGATGGTTGATGTCAGTGATCGCTCGTGTTATATAACATTATTTATTATTTTATTGTCACTTAATAATCTACTGATTGCGGCGCCATGATTGAACGCTGAGAGCCTTTCTTGACGTATAATATATTGTAATCGACGTAAAATGAACAATTCTCGATGCATACGTACAGTCTTCATATTTTTATAAATAAGTAAATAAATATCATTTAGCATGCGCCAATGACTTAAATAAGTAAAACGGCAAATTATTAATTAGCTTCAGTGGTTTGAACTGTCTGTTCAGATTTCTCAATGACGCCTTTAAGATGCCCAAGTGATGTGATCCAATAGTCAGGCGAGTGTGCTGGGTCGACTATGTTTTCTGCTGTTTCTAGAGTATCAGTACCGGAAAGGACAAACATCTTCTGAAAGCCGCACACTGATCCTATTCCCATGTCTGGAATTAGACTAAAAAAAACAAAAACGTTTAACAAACATTTTATTCCTTTATTCAGCAAACTTTAATTAATTTTTCCCACTAGACAAATTAACTGTTTTAATCCAGAACATTTTATAAATATCATGTGCGAGCTCCCAAATTTTCACAATATCTATCTGTATTTATTAAATTATGTAGATAATGTACTATATAGTGTCTTTTATTTTAGATAATAAAAATAGTACCAGGTAACACGGCCCCCACATCATAAGGCGGGCCCCCTATCTATCGCTAAGGTTAAAGGTAGTGTGACACACTACATTAACATTTTTCAAATTGTGTTTCAGGTCAAATTAAGGGTACCTATTCAGTGTATTATTAACTTTTTTTAATTTTTTTAATACATCTACTTTAATCATGGAGTTGTCGAGTATCGACACACAATAATCAAAAATTGCATCGTTCAATAAATATATAATTTTAAATCGACTTTTTTTCTATCAAAGCAAATTTGTGATGTGTGTTTATCTCGGTTATCTGGTCAACCCGCCACGCCGCCCCCCCCCCCCCAGAGCCCTGTTAGCCCCCTCCATGCGGTGGCCATGCTAGGTATATTCCAACAACAGTTGATATTAATGTGAACGATGTTGATTTTTTGATTGAACATTCAACAGTGGACGACAGTCTGATAATCATTTTTTAATATCAACAATGTCCCAAACTGTTTTTTTTAAACACTGTCACAAATTATCCACCTTATTAAAATATAATAGACACTTTATTCTTAAATTCCAGCTTACCATTACTTGTAGGCAAAAACCATACATTTAAACATAATCATTAAAACTATGAATACAATTTAATGAGCTATTTACGTATCTCCGAAGAAAATGGTCCTCTGTGGATTGGTTATGTTGAATTGCTTGAATATGAATGGTTTCAAAATGGGAGAAGGTTTTCCAAAAACCATCGGTTCTCTTCCAGTTACTTCAGAAATCGGTGCAGTGGCCAAGAATCCGGCGCCTTTAATTAATAAAGAGTGACATTAGATAAGATTAGTAATGTTATCATTGTATTTTGATAGGCCACCCGTTCCAATCTGATCGGGAAAACACGAAAACATGTTGTATAATAGGTATTTTCATCAACCGATCTTCATGGATATGTACTTAAGTCAAATAAATTAGAATTTAATTCAATCAGTATGAAGTAAGTAACAAATTGATGTCTTTTTTAAATTAGTTCTACACTCCAGTGTGGATCTTCTTTTCTACCAAAATAGTATGTTGGCTATTTGGGCAGCCTTGCTTGAAGATTGAAAAAATAACGTGTGAATTTTCCAAAATGCAGGTCTTTATCCAATTGCGTCCCCCGGCATCAGAAGCAGACATTTAGATTAATTCGATACCTAAATCAATCATATTTGCCTACCAGTGGCGTGCGATCCATAGATGTTGTAAATGATGAAGAATAATAGACAAAATGCTGTGCAATAATATTGTATATTTATTATGCATTTCTACAACTTAATTTGGCTTAACTATAATTATTATAATGGTTATATCGTAGTGGGTATATAATATGTATTTTTTCAATAGGATTCCTAAATCTAAAAGTCACCGCACGGCTCTGGTACATACCTAGGTATGAATTTATGTGATGTTTTCTCAAACGTTCGTGTGATTGTGATGGTTTCAGTTTTATTACTACAGTAGGTAAATTCATTGAATCACGTGGCCTGTTACAGTATTAAAAAAGAATATATATATGTAATATATAATGCATGTAATTATTAATTTATTATATGGCACGTCTTACCCGCCAAAGTCAAATCGATCAGTGGTTTATACAGTTTTTCTAATGCAGTTGCCAGGAACAAAACTTTCGGATCACGAAGGAGAATAATAGCTCTATTTACTTTGTGGTAATTTATTTTAATATCTAAATCAACAACTACAGCGCCAATATCATCATCAGTCTTGGTTATATTTTTTATTAACTCGTCTATATCGTCTGGATAATCATTAATCTGTGAAGAAAAATTAACATATTATTATTTATAATGAAGCGATACACAACAATTGTAAGTCAGTTGTTTTACGATCATGTTGTTCAGCATTCAATATAAATACTAGCTAACTCAAATATAGTCTGAATTTAAAAATATATATATATATTCAAAACCATTATAACTGCTTAATTGAAAAGAGGTGGGTCAATAG
This sequence comes from Rhyacophila brunnea, assembly GCF_057557595.1. Classification (NCBI taxonomy): domain Eukaryota; kingdom Metazoa; phylum Arthropoda; class Insecta; order Trichoptera; family Rhyacophilidae; genus Rhyacophila; species Rhyacophila brunnea. Next base: position 32,442,602 of record NW_028233350.1, read on the forward strand.
GTATTATGTTGTTATACTTACACCCTGAATACATTCAAATCCAGCAGCCCTGAACATGGCTTCAACAGAATCTGACCCAATAAGAAAAATCTTTTTTGTGAAGTTACTACTTTTCAGATAGTCGATTATGACCAAAACTGGATAAATGAAATCTTTCTGAAAGAAAAAAATATAATACTTTATTTACTATAAGTAAAGTGAAATATCATACCAAAAAAACATGCCGTAAAACTAAATTTGAAATTATTATAAGATAAAAAGAACTTTTTATATACAACGTTTTCAAATTTTCTGTTGAATTATTATGCTCAAACTTGTACTTGATATGAAGTAAATAAACAAACAAACAAATATAGAATACTGAAATGTCATTTTGACATATCATTTTGATTTCCATAGTTTCCACACGTATATATTAATAATTTAGTTGCTAGGACCACCCATAATAGTATTTTACTTTTTACGGATATTTTTGAAATAACTTTCCATAAAAAAACAGAATTAACTGAAAGTGAATTCAATTCTGCTTAAAGATGGCTAAAAGTATTAAAATAATGCATTGGCATCGTGTTCTGATATATTATAAAAGTTTCAAATGTCTAGCTAGTTGGGAAGTTAGTTAAAAATCGATTGCAAGATTTGTACTGGACAAACAACCACCGGACAAACAAGAATACGAGCTAATAAAAACGTTGTAAAATAAAATGACACTCAAAAATAAAGGAATCGTTTTTTAATCGTATCGTGAAAGAAAACAAAATATATGATACTCTCATAATAGTTTGACAGATGATTATAGTGCAATACTATCAAGTATATATAAAGTAGTATTAAATGACATTACAATTCATTTGTGACAGATTGGCGAAAGAATATAAAGAAGTATGGTTTCGGAAAAGAAATATGATTTTTAAAATTGTATATCTCTGAAAATGTAAATTTCTACATGAATATACACGATTTAAATTAAAGATTTTTCGGGAGTCGATAAACCGAAGTGAAAATGTTAAAAAATCAACAATTGGCGTTTATATAATAAAATAGTATGTTTTCCAATATATTATAATCCATCAAAAAAAATAGAAACATTATAAATGAGAAAGAACCGTCAGCTAAGCGTTACCGCTTGATGGAATGATGAAATGACGAGTTCGAGCCGCATCCAAGAATGTTGACAATTAGTACCTACTGCCACCTGTTTTTTTTTTAATGTTTATATAAACATTTACTATTTATTTATCTGCTAATAATTTCTTACTTGATCTAAATCAATGCCGACTTCATCAAATTTAGATTTTATTAATTCCGTTGATTTTCCACTGAAATTAGTCAAGAAATGTAGTTTTTTCCCCATCGATTTTAATTTTGTAACAACTTCTTTTATTCCGGGTATTGGTTCACGATTCCACAACACTCCTGAAAAAATATATAAAATAAATACTATACTATAAACGCCGGATATGTTATTAAATTTGTATCTTATTTTAGACAAAATCACACTAACCGTCGCAATCGGATACGATTGTATCAAAAGAATCGAAAAAACTCTTTGCCTCGGCCGGTGACAATGTTTCCAAATTTGTGATAGTATTTGATGAACCGGAGTCATCTATGAACAACATTAGTATACATAGTCCGGCCACTATTGGCAATATCTGGAAAGTAGAAAGTGGATGTAAAATGTAAAGTAAACCGTTTAAATGGAAAGCAAATGCGATGTGGTGTGAGATTTGCAATTTGCTAATGAAAAATAAGATTGTAATAGTGAAAATTTCAAGTTTGGTTTTAATATTACATAAAAGAGAAATAATATATAGATATACTTTACAAAATAATTTTTATTTATGTTAATAACGTCGTCACTGTTCTGGCAGAAGACACTAATTCGAAAAAATGACACATTGAGTTAGTCATACCAAAATGTTCCATATTTCAAACTTTACCGTCTGAAAACCTTCTTAATAAATAAACAGTCTTTATTTTAAAGTCATCCTTTTTACGATTACTTAATAAACTCACATGATAGAAGACCATTTCAAACATTTTAACAACATCAAAGTCAAAATACTCAAAACTAGTATTCTCCAGTTAGTGTGTTCTGCCAGAACAGAGACGACGTATAGCTTCCCCCAGATGCAATTCTTGGCGAAACAACTGAATAAAAATGAATCATAAATTGACAGAGAAAATACATTTTAAAAATTCTGATATCAGTAATTTGCTGAACCATTACTACCATCACGTCATGACAGCAGGTATGTCCAATCACTTCGATATAATTGCATATTAATATGCTGCTGTAGTGTATTTGAAATTATTTTAACCAGCTAGTTTACCTTGTCGACTCCACTTGCAATTTCGATAATAATTCTTAGATATAACTGAGCTTGGAAAAACTGAATAATTTTATCAAGAGTAGACAGAAAATACATTTTAAAAATTCACATGACCGTATTTTCCAACTAACTAAATTTCTTCAAGGCATCATCGCCTTTCATTGTCTTGAAGCTCGTAGGTCACTTCTGCTCTTAAAGCATTTTCCCTGCTCTCACGTGGTACAGTTTTCAATCCCGATATTCTGGAAAATTTGAATTTTTATGCACCCGTTAATTACATGCGTGGTCGCAGCAGCTATGACATATTTTGGGTGAAAGCTGTTTCCTCATGTCAGGCTCACCAGGCACCAATAGCGAGGGCTGTACGCCTGGTCATCAATGCACTCCCTAGAGATGTTGACATTTTTAGCGATGCATTATGTATTCTGTTTTTTAAATTCTATTTTATTGTTTAATTTGTATTTTTTTTAAAAAATAATTTTTGGTTTTTTTTTATTTTATTTCTTTTCTTTTCTGTAAAATTATTTTTTGATATATTTTTTTTCTCTAGTTGATTTACTTGAACCTTTTATTCTAAATGTCATGTTGTGAGCGTCTTGAATTAATAATTTGTTATGAGTTCAATGTGTTTTTTAAATAAATAAATAAATAATAAATAATTGTAATTAACATTCAATTGGTAACCAACCGTAAAGAATAGGTAATATTATTAGTGTAATATTATTATTTTATATCACTAATAACTAATTAATAAAAAAAATTAAAAAAATAGTCAGCCACAAATAAGCGCAATTATTAGATATATGTTTGGTAAAAACTGAAGGATAATATTCAGTGACGTCCCGTGAGGGTAGACAAGTGATGCGTTGTTTAGGGGTGGCAGATTATAAAGGGCGGCAAATGGAGTAGCGAATACGAACATTACAACTTTTGAGAGCAGCGGTTGTTTTCCACGAAGCAAATGTTACGGTCGCTTCGTAAAAAGGTGCCGAAATATTAGAAAAGAATAATGGAAGCATACAAAATTTTGGCAATCTATACTATTTTGTATTGTAATACTTTCACAAGGGGGCCGCCAAACCCTTCAGTGTCTCAGACATCAAAGTACCTTAAAGCATAGCTGTTTGAGAGTATTTTCATTTTCATCAGTAGGTAGATGATGGTGTGTACCTACTTATGTATTTTTAAAGGCCTTTGATGTAAGTACTGGTTTGTTTAAGATAGCCAAAAGCAAATTTCAAAAATAATTCGGTAGATACCTACCTGACAAATTTGCATATAATTTGAGACTAAAAATGAAAGTCTGCCTAAGAGTCCTATACATAACATACAGATGAGGTGGGGATAGAAAGTGAGTAATGTGAAAAAGTGACAACTGATAAAATTTCCATGTATCAATTGAATATAATATAGTGAATGCGAGTTTTTAATTGAGAAAAAGTTGTATATGTATGCGAAAAATAAGTAGAGTATATTTTATAGCTTTGCACTTTTTACTACACTGATACACCTCTTTGCCTGATTACCTCGCATACAATTAGATCAAAATGATATTCACTTGTATTAATATATTATGTATCTAGTAATAAATAAATCAATGGATATAATATAATATGTAAAAAAAAATATTTTTAGAGTATATTGCATAATTGTCATCCTACAGCCGGAGTGCAAAGTTATGAAGCGGAAACTATAATTTACAAGTTCTGATCGTGTGATAGGTATACGGAAGGATTAATGACAAGTGCTCTAAAAACTATTAAGATGAAATATTATGAAACTCTTTACCTTGGAGTCCATATTGCTCTTATCTGATTTCACTTAAACACACACTGCTGACAAGACAATAAATACTATTCGATGCCGAGCTGAAACCACTTGATTACTGAAAAATATTTGTGGATTCATATTATGTATAATATTACTTGAATACAAAACAAGCAACCGTGCAGCGCTGTGCTTGTTAAACACTGGGGCACGATCCCTCACTGTTTTTTTTTTTAATATGGTTTATTAAAAAAAAATCTTTCCTATGAATGTGTGATATTAAGGTGGAGTATAGTGCTGGCAGCTAGAGCTAGTATAAATAGTGACGGATCTTCGAAACAAGGAATTTAATACGATATACAAAATATTTAAATTAAACAGTATTTTAACCATTCAATTCGTAGGTAAAAACAAGAAAGTTTCATATTATTGTTACGTATTTTACCACATTTTTATTAGCTCATATTCTTGTTTGTCCGGTACAAATCTTGCAATCGATTTTTAACTAACTTCCCGACTAGCTAGACATTTGAAACTTTTAGAATATATCAGAACACGATGCTAATGCATTATTTTAATACTTTTAGCCATCTTTAAGCAGAATTGAATTCATTTTCAGTTAATTCTGTTTTGTATGGAAAGTTAGTTCGGAAAAAATCCGCAAGGTGGCGCTTCGATCGAATTCAATGCTTGCACTTCTGCGTAACGGCGTTCGACGATTTTGAAAAAAGAATTAGTTAGAAGTTTTTTACTTCATTTTTAATACATAGAATTGACAAGTTTATATGATTCAACAGAATTTAAAAACGTGGTAGGTATATAAAAAGTTCTTTTTAGCTTGTAATTTTTAATCAATATTTTGATAATTTATTGAAATAAGTTCGATGATGTAAAGATGTAAAAAGTTATTCAGACATATACATGTTCCAATGTACTTCTGTGTAGCGGAGGTACTCAGCATCAGGCTACTCATGCATTTATAATATACTAAAAAAATTAACAAACCTCATGAATTTCTTCATATAGTAATCATCAAAAGATAAAAAAGATAGGGAATCTGTTGTTTCTTGGACATATTTTCACTTGATTTCGCATTTAAAAAAAATATATATATATAAGCATTTTTTATAATATGATTAAATTTATCGTGTGTATTTAATGCATTGGTTGACCTTTTCGTGCACATTTTTATCTCTCGGAAATAAAAACAACTCCTTCGCGGATTTTAGATTTAACAACAAAAAGAGTTTCTTCAACCAAGGTGCGGACAGAGTTCAATGGCGTAGAAAAATAAAACATTGATAACACGTCATTATAAATAACATGGTCATTGGTCGCTATCAATGTAATAATATTAGATTATTTTGCTATCTCATAATATTATATATAATATAGTTTTGTGCTCCATTTGAAAAAAAATACCAATTTTATTTTGATTTTTATAAATCTAACATTTTCATTTCCAAACGTTTCCAAGCATTGTTAAAACAAATATATTATATTATCATTAGCCACTGTATTTTTAAAACCCTATACTTAGATGAGTTTATTTGTATACTTATTTTAAATAAAAGTATATAATATGTAATATCCAAAAAAACGGTTCCTATTTTACAAATTAAAAAAAAAATCCCATTTTTCACGCATAACATTATTTCGCTGAAACTACTATTAAGTTCTAAAATATTTGTTACTCTGCCTGAAAGATATACAATATATTATGTGTGTAAGTATTTTTTCTATTTAATAGTTCGACTGTTGTCATGGTTAATACATCCATTAGGCATTAAAGCAATTACTACCAATATTATCGATTTTGTTACCGATTAAGGTACCTAGGCATTTAAAATTGTCTTGTAATGTTTTTTTTATTGTTTTCATGCACTTTAAAATGTAAAAAAGTTTTAAAAAAAAATCTTTATTGGTATTTTATATTTTGTCCCGATCAGTATGTAACCTTTGTCCGTATATTTTCAGAAGTAATTTGCATAATTAATTTAAAACTTCTATTTATGCTGGTAGTGATTTTTGCACGACCGTCAATAATTATTATGTTTACGTATGGTTATTTACGAGTAAAAACAATGTTTACTTAAATATATAATCTTAAGTTGACGGTAACTACAATGTAAATACATACATTTTCAATAACCGGTTAGGTAGATGAGAATTTTTAAATTCAAAACTCGGGTTAACTTAAAAATATATAGTTGGGAATTGATTGTTTTCTTCGTCGATTATAAACATGATAATTATCGACTAAGCACACGAAAGCGGTTTTGATTTACATTATCGTTAATTTGGATGGAGTTGTTTCACAATTTCTTAATTCGATAACTTACTCGTATATTACTAATTATTTTGTAATCCCATGATATGGGAATAATAAATAAATTTAATTTGACTAAAACCAAAATAAATATTGTATTCAGGTTTTCAAATAAGTAGGCTAACAGAGCCAACAGGAGAGGTGTAACATTAAAATCACGGTTTCAAGGCAATTCAATATTAAGTAAGTATAGGATATTATAATGTTTATGGAAGTAACAAAAACGTACATATGTGAAAATATGTGTAATAATTATTGTCAAGATGACACTTTTGCTGGTAAAACACTATTTATTTACTTTATGCACTGATTTTAAGTGACGTCTGGGTTAAAAAATATTATTATAATATTGGTGGGTACCTACGCGTACTTTACTGAAAGGTGGTGTATTTAGGATTAGAGCAGTGTTTCCCAACGTGGGACGTATACCCCACCAATGGGCAAGGGGGGCAATGTGCAAATCATTAAGGTGACGCATCAGTGAAACGCCAAATAATTTTCAACTGTACGCGCGACGAAATTTTGGACTCGCTGCCATTCACTGAGAGAATGTTGACCCGGGCACACGTCACTTTGCTGCGTGATGGCGACGGGTCAATTAATTCTAAAATCGTGTAAAGATGACTAAAAACGTTACCCATTTACTTTAAAAAGAAAACATGTCAATGAATATATTATTATTGTTACTAATAGAACAATAAACAGAACATAAAATGGACGTATGTTGGATTTATATGACAATTAATATTTCGTTTGACAGGCGTCATTTTCACCCGCCACCCGCAATCCGCGCATCGCCTAGCGACGATCTTTTTAGACCGTGCCTCAACTAATGCATGGCCTTAATATTTGGTAATTTTTTTTTTGTTAAAAACGCATTTTCGAAACATTGCAACGATGACTTACTGAGAAAATCACTGTTGACAAACTGTGGAGATTTAAGATTAAAATTGACCAAATTAGTACCTCATAAAAACCCTTTGCTGCTCAAATCAAGCATAAGGATCGCATTAATTTTCTTCGAATAATTGTACATCTAATATAATATACATAGGTACTTTCTTGTGATAATTATGTTAAAAATAGTATTGCTTATGTGCATTTTTTTATTCGAAACAATTCATTTTTACAGAATTTGTTAGTTAACCATGATATTTTAAGAGGGGGCATGGAGATTTTTGATGCTTTGAAGTGGGACATAGCACAAATAAGGTTGGGAAACACTGGTTTAGAGCCAGACCACACCGGGCAACTCCGATCGCGCAGCCAGTGGTTGTGCGACCGTGGTCTTTCGGGTGAGTTGAAGGCAACCAGGAGCCCAATTTTTGAAACAAGCATCGTGCTTCCAGACACCCAAGAATCTGCTCACTTTCAAAATGGACGTCTAAGAGGTTCTACTCATGCTATATTTGTGGCGTAAAAGATTTTTAGAAAAGAAGAAGAAAAAAGTATATGTACCTTTCGTCGCAGCTTGCTTTCTGTATGGAGTGTTTATCACGTTCTATAATGACTAGAGAAGATTCTTAAACTACGCGTTCTCTCCGAAATGCGGCTGCCGGTGACTGGTCTCTGAGTGTGGCGGTGCTCAATTAATACATAGCTATATATTTTCATTCATCGCAACCAATCGCCCGACCAGAGTGATCGTGCAACCAGACCGAACGCAAGAGCGCGATTTCACTGGCCGCCACGACTAAATTGATCACAAGGCAACCAGCCAAGCTATTGTATACGCAAGGCGGCTATCGACGGCTAAAGTGATAAATATTTATGTATTGAGGGGTTAATTATTGTTACAATAAGTTAACCGTCTAAGCTGTCAAAACTGTCTATCTCGCTCTAAAAGTTAACACAGCCAAGAGAAGGGCAGTTAAAACATAGCACTTTTTGACAGTTAATTTATTGTAACAATTAGCCGCCTCAATACATAAATATTATTGACTACCGTCGATAGCCGCCTTGTACATAGAATATCTTCGAAGGTGTGGTAAGCTGCACACATATTTGGTCTGGTCGCGCGATTGGCTGCTAGAATTATTTAAAAAATATTATTACTAGTTAAATACCTCCCTTACTTATCTCCCTAATAGTTCTGTCGATTACGGGACTTTTGAATGTGGGTTTAGGCATTTATTACGTTAATTGGTATCAGTATATAATATATAAAATATTCAACGCATAATTTTTTTTAAATAAAATTAATTAAAAAAATATTTGTAAAATATCGTTTTAAATTAATTTGTTATTCGTAGTTTCCGGTTGAGCACATTAGTCGTTCATTGACGAGATTAGTCTAAGATTGTTGTCTAGACTTGTCGATAACGTGTTTCAGATGCCCAATGGATTCAATCCAATAATCAGGCCTGTATGCAGGATTCACTGTATTTTCCGCCGCTTTCAGAGAATCGACTCCAGAAAGGACAAACATCTTCTGGAAACCACACACTGATGCCATTCCCATATCCGACTCAAGCCTGAAAAGAAGAAAGGTATTGAACTCCCTTGAATATTAATGAGTGAGTGAGTCGTTTTATATTTACACACAGAACACTATAAGAAATAGAGCTCCCTGATTGGTTAGAGGCCTTGGTGACAGAACTCACATTATTCATTGAAAAATGTGAGTTATGACACCAACAGTCAACTTTGTCAACGATTTTCAGATGGTTTAAAATGATTTTTCATACCCAACTATTTTTCTTTATATAGATTAATGCCTTTAAAATCACTCGGTCTGTTTAACTAAAAAATAATGACCAAATTGCAAAATGTGAGTTATTACTAGAGGTGGGTATTTCCCGAGAAAATCTCAATCTCGAGATTCGGGATTTCCCGAAATGACGAAATTTTGAATTCTCGAGATTCGGGATTTCCAGAAAAAAATCTCGAGAATTCTCGAGATATCGGGAAATTTAATAGAAATCAGTAAAAAAATCCTAAAATCAATGTAAAAACAGACAAATTCCAAAAAAATACGTCTTTTTTTATTTATGTAAGAAAACAAACAACTAGAATTTCAAAAAACACTGCGTCTGACAATCGCATACGTTTTTGAGACACAAAATTCCTTGATGTTCAAAAATTGCGCTCATTTTGAGTCGAAGTTGGCTTAGTTGTGTGAAATGCCCCGATCAGTCTTTGAACGTTTTATGTTTTCTGCCTACTTTTTTCATATAGAAAAATCGTTTTTTCAATTAATATTTGATAATAAAGAAATCCCGATTCTCGAGATCCGGGATTTTCCGAAATGTTAAAAATTTCAATTCTTGAGATTCGGGATTGAAAATCTCGAAAATTCCCGTCGGGAAATTCCCGAAAACCAACTCTAGTTATGACTCTAGGCGACGCATTTAGCTTAAAGATAACAATTAATATTCCAATAACACAACTGTAAAGATAAGGATAACCTCCACTGGCTTTTGAACAAAAATGATAATTTTGTTACCAAATCTAACTTGATGCATCGATTTACTGCCATTGCGAAATTTATTAATTGTAATTGTATTGCAACAGTGATTTATTACCAAATATTCAAAATATAAACCAGTTTGCAAAATACTAAACGTCAGACAGTCGAAAGATATACTTACTGTGTGCTTATATAATAAATATTGACTTCGTCATGGCACTGTATGTGATTACAGTATTACGCCACGCGCTTTTTGCATGCTGGCGGTATTGCAACTGTTTCCAAAAAAGACCGCGGTGACATGTAGGTATGTCTCGATATCGACTGTGTTTAGGAAAAAAACGGTGTAACCCTCGATTTTTCGAAAAGTGCTTTTATTAGATATTAATAATCTATACAACTAAATACACGTTCTGTAAAAAGGAAATAAAGCGCAAATGCTAAATTACTATCTAAATTTAGGTTTTAATTGAGCTTATATTAAGTTTTATTTTAAAGAAAAAAGCATTTACCCTCAATTTTAATGATTTTTATGTAATAAATTCTTTAATTATTGTTAGATCGAAAAGATATTACACCAAATCATCAATCATCATGCACCCAATGTACGTGCTTATTTTTTTTAATATTGAACCAAAATCATTCAAAAAACCTTTTTTGGTACTCCTGTAAAATTTGTTCTATGAGGGTTACGCCCTTTTATATTATATATTTTTCTTCTATATTATAGAGCCGCAGTCTAGTTCTGCATTCTTGTGGATACTGCTCTTCAGAATGCTTACCTTTACCACTAAAAAGATTTTTAAATCGCACTTACGTGTCTCCAAAAAAAATTGTCCGCCGTGGATCGGTTATATTAAATTGCTTGAATATGATTTGCTTCAAATATGTGGATGGTTTTCCAAACAACATGGGTTCTCTTCCAGACAATTCAGATATCGTCGTAACAAAGTATCCAGTACCTTTAAAATACAGACTTATTATTAGAGAACTTCGAATAAACGAGTTGCCTAGAGTCATAACTCACATAGGTATTCAAAAAATCGAGTTTTGAAATAATCGCAAAAAACCACTAGAGCACTGTATTTTGTAATTGGAAGAACAGTATTGAACTCCCTTGAATATAAATGAGTGAGTGGGTCGATTTACATTAAGTATTTAAATATATATATATAATCATGGCCCCCACATCCTGAAACGGGCCCCCAGGCTAAAATCTTTGGCCCCCTACCTATTGCTAAGGTTAAACGGAATATGACGCTATACAAGCATTTTTCCAAATGGTGTTCGAGGTCAAATATTATAGGTACCTATTAAGTGTAATTTTAGCATTTTTTTGTATTTTTGAAAACATCTATGTACTTACTTGAATTATGGAGTTGTCGTGTATCGATACTTTTTTAAATGTTAGAGCAAATATTTAATGTGATTTTATCTCACGTGTGAGGGCCATGTATATAATACTCCTAACGCTACCGGCACAGAGCACACTATGAGAAATAGAACTCCCTGATTGATTAGAAAGGCTTTAGTGTAAATGATAGTACATAATGATGTAGTAAATTAATAATGTGAGTTATGACACGAACAGTCAACTTTGTCAACGATTTACACATGGTTTAAAGTGACTTTTGATAGCCAACTATTTTTCTTTATATAGATTAATGCCTTTAGAATCACTTGGTGTATTTCACTATAAAATGACAAAATTGAAAAATGTGAGTTATGACTCCTAGGCGACTCGAGGGAACAATATGGCCGAAGGCAAACTCAATCCTATATAACACACAACCAATATTTGATCAAAATAAAAGGTGTCCAATTTGAGGTATAAGATTTATTTTTGTAATACAAGGTAATATCATGATAGATTTGGACATTATGTACCTATATCATATCGAAAAGGCCTCGCTTTGCTTCTCTGGCATGATATAATTCTATTGGTGAATTTCTTAATCACATTAAAGCGCGATTGTGACTTTCTGTGACTGATCGAAGGTAATGTTGACTATCACGTAGGTTCGTAGACTCTCTCTCTACTTCTACTACTATCTGGGACGGTCACAGTTACGGGTCGCTTACTCAGTACCCGGCTTTATACGATCAATTATTGCCGATTGAAAATGGCGATAATTTTAAATCTTACCAGGTATCGTCAAATTGTTAGGTAGTTTGTAATGTTTTTCTTTGTTACATGTCATATATAAAATATCAGGATTCCTAAGGAGTGCTATGGCTTTGCTTATTTTGAAATAGTTGATCGTCGTATCCATGTCCAACACAACACCACCAACATCATCAGCAGTATTGGTTACATTTTCAACAAACTCATCCATATCATCTGGGTAATCATTTATCTGTAAATCAAATCAATGCACATATGTTTTCAAAAAATTTAATATGTTTTAAATAAAAAAAATTATGTCTTACAGTCATTGAGCCTATAAATAATAAAAGTAAACGATCCTGCTCACGTACATTCAGGTCTGTTCATACAATTAATTCTTTACAGATAGCACAATCGATTCTTAATGACATTTATAAAGGGGCCTCTACACAGCTCAAACTAGTCATATAATTAAATCTTGAAAATATGCGTATTTGTCACAAATTGCGTAACAAAAGCTTAACGAAATCCCTCTAACGTAAATAGGATCTAAAAGATAACCATTTAAACAGATAGGTACGTATTTTTACACAAAAAAAAACCACTAAGTAATACTTTAATGTGTCAACACTGTCATTCACTCTCAGCGTGATGAGAGTGAATGACAGTGTTGTATCCGTCGCAAACATCTGTTTTCGAAGTATACGGTTGCTCTGAGTCTTCGTAAGGTGCCATGATTCGCTACCGTAAAGCAGCACCGTCAGAATGCAAGGGTCGAATAGGCGGCATTTGGTTTTGACAGAGTACAATCGTGAGTCCCAGGCACTCCGCATTGTGTTGAATGTTGTTCCAGCCATGCCCTTTCGGATAGCGAGCTCTTTCTACTAAATGTCATCTCCCGTGGTGTGTAACCCCGGGTACTTGAAACTGTCGATGCTCTCGATGTTTTGTCCGTCGCTAATCAGAAGGAAATCTGGATCAGGACAGGTATACATAGAGTTGGGTTTCGGGAATTTTCCGATGGGAATTCTCGAGAAATTTTCGAGATTTCCCATCCAGAATCTCGAGAATTGAAATTTTTAACATTTATTTATTATCAAATTTAATATTAATTGAAAAACGATTTTCTATATGAAAGAAGTGGACATAAAACACAAAACGTTCAAAGACTGATCGGGGCATTTAACACAATTAATCCAACGTCGACTCAAAACGAGCGCAATTTTTACAACATCAGGGAATTTTGTGTCTCAAAAGCGTACGCAATTGTCAGACGCAGCGATTGAAAATTTTTTGAAATTCTATTTTAATAAGTAATGTTTCAATTATTTTTGTTCCCTACTTCTATTTTGTTTGTCTTCTTACATTAATAAAAAAATCATATTTTTTTGGAATTTGTCTGTTTTTACACTGATTTTAGGACTTTTAGAGGTTTTTTTTAATCTCCCGATATCTCGAGAATTCTCGAGATTTTCTCGGGAAATACCCAACTCTAGGTATACAGGAATGATAATTAACCATTGCTATGTGTGTACACTACTTTAGAGACAGATGCTACATTACTATTTCACCGTGCCTAATAAAAAGTGTCAATAATTAGCACCTACTAATCAAACGCATTGTGTATTAAAATACCCGAAATATGTATTTTTTGTATATATTAGATAATGGGTAGGTAGATACTTAAAAAAGTAAGCACCTAGGTATGTATTATTATAATAATTTAGACTACTTACACCTTTGACACATTGGATTCCAGCAGCCTCAAATTGGGTTCGAACTGTATCAGATCCAATAAGAAAAATCTTTTTTGTGAAATTAATGCTTTTCAGATAGTCAATTATGGTCAAAATTGGATGAATCAAATTTTTCTGTAAAATAAAACAATTTAATAATGTAATAGACAACATTGAAGATTAGTCTTCATCCAGCGAATGACAATGACAAAAGAATTTTGACTACTTAGAAGGTGGTTGGTAAGGAAGAAGGCTGTGGAAGAGGCCAGAACTTGAAATAAAATGTAGTGTCATCAAAAGAAAAGGAAAGTTGAAGGTTTTCTTTAACATCTTTGGGCATTGTCCTACCTTAGGAGTATCTGTAATATGTATATTTGTAACAATGGGTGGCATGCCAAGGTTTTTTCACAGATGTGAATTTTAATAAATGGCGTCCAGAATCATATTAATTTGTATGTCTTCATAAATCAACGTATACTCATTTTTACGCGTTTTGCTAAGCTGCATTTTCCTTTCAAACTCATTTATCGACTGCAAAATAAATTCTAGACGTCATTTTCTTAGATAGGACTCGTTGTTTCCTCATTTCTTTCTTTGGTTTCTTTCTTTTATCTATATAGATTAGGTACTTATCCAAATAAATTATCGTTCTTCTCAATAATTTGGACTCATAAAGACGGACCCTATCGAACTCTGTATTACAGGACTAACTATTTATTCAAGAATATTATTTGAATAATATAATGTTGGGTATAACATCATAGTTGTTAGACTAAAATAAATATACATTGATGTAATGCGTAAAGAAAAGATAATAATATGACGACGACGTATTAGTGATGGGTTTACATTTTGAATATAAGTACCTACCCTATTTTTTATCAAACAAATTATCTGATCTTAATCATTTTTATGGATTCAATGAGCAATGAATGATTAATTATTACTTTTCGAATTTTCTGACGTGTTGGTTTCTTTAAATGTTAATGTTTTTATAGTCTATTATCTTTAGAATAATAATTTAACGTTTTACTTATCAATTATACTGTACTTAATTAAGTAATAATGGGTAAAATATCTGGCGAAAAATGCCGGTATTTTTCCTTCGTGTTCTATTGTTTTGGTTGCTATGGTTTCTTCTCCTATTTTCCGCCTGTCGCCGGTGTTGCCATCTTTGCTGCCACATATATTTTCAACGGTCGGCCAGTTTTAGGTACATATTGCCTAGCTCCATGGACTTTCTAAACAGCTGCAACGTATCCATATTTGCGAGATCTGCTCAGGTATTTAGGGTCCAGTTGTTTTCTCCACCATGATTTCCTTTATATATGGCTATTACGTTAAGGCTATACCTTAGCTGAGGCATGGTCTAAAAAGATCGTAACTATTTGACGCCCGGATTGTGCTAATGACGCGTGCCGAACGGAACATAATTTGTCATAAAAATTATATACCTATTCATTGACATTTTTGCTTTTTCGAGTACAGGAATAACGTTTTTAGTCATCTTTACACAATATAAGAATATATTCTTACGACGCCATCACAAAAAAATCGACGTGCTCCCACCTCGAATGCCGCTCGGCGATTGGCGACGATGTGAACTTTCGTCCCACCTATCGGTGAAAATTATTTGCCGTTTCACTTATGTATGCTCATATATTTATATATTATGAGGTACTAATATTTTTAATAATCATTTTCTTACTGGATCCAAGTCAATGCCGATGTCTGTAAATTGTTGTCTAGTATATTTCTTTGTTTTTGCACTCGAGTTGGTGAGAAAATGTAGCTTTTTTCCAATTGATTTTAATGTTGTTACCACTTCTCTTATGCCAGGTATTGGTTGATGATTCTGCAATGACCAAAGTACTCCTGAAAAATATCAAAACTACTTTTCGACTTAATGGAAAATCAAAATAATTCTAATCTCACGAATATTATATTGTAGATATTATATGTGGAGACTTCCACTAAGTTGGGAAGGGGGCGTTTCGGGTCCGGACCCCCCCCAGGAGTTAACAAATTTAAGTGAATGGAATATTTCATCTTCTTCGCCAGGACCTCATGATTTCGGATCGTGACCCGAATGATTTGAACTTTTTAAACGGTTGGCCCCACTCCTCTCGGTATTCTACGACGCACAAGGCCTGTGTCAGTGAAAGACCATGAGAATTGATGCAATCATTTGGGACATACAATGTTTCCCTTAGTATTCTGACACAGCATGTCTAAAAGACAAGACAAAACGGACACTAACCCCCTTAAAAATCAATATTAAATTATTATAGGTAATTTTTTCGAAATGGACCCCAATACTATTTTTTGAATTTACAATAAAATGTAATTATTACAAAAATATACGATTATTAAAAAAATTTTCGAATACATTTATTTACATGTGGCAACATTATTAAATTTAATTAAAATTTTTTGAAACACTTATGTGATATATACCTATCTAATAAGTTTAGCATAAATATTTAATTTATATGAAAATATGCTATGCTGAAACCTACCCTTACCAAGTGGGAAAAACATTATACCTACAATTCAGTGACTTCAAACACTTTGAGTTATTGAGAAATTACTGTTTTGATGATAAAGGGTTTTCGATGCTTACTAAAGGTATCAATTGAACTCAAGCTGATTTTGAGATTAAGTTCACGCCACACCATCGGTAAGAGATTTGATGCCCTCCTGGGGATAAGCTATTCACAACACAGCGATGAATGTGGTGTTCAGGAGGTATAGTGTTACAATTACAATCCCCTTAATTTGAACGACACATAGTAGAGCGGCGACATGCAGATGTACCTACGTAAGAATACCGAAGAGCATAAACGAACCATGGCATTGGGGAAGATCGTAGAGCTTAGTAAGATTATATATTATTTAAGAGAATTGGAGAGAAAGTCTGAATAATGGATCCTCAGTTAGAGGAGAAGAGGCGCAAGGAGAAGAGAAAGTGTGTCGCAGTCAAAGTCTTGGTAAAATTATAAATATATAAATAACAGAACCCCAACAATATTAATGTAGATGGTGGGCTATGTTTGAAGATATCATGGTTTCATGTGCTTCTCTTCTGAAAATCCAATGTTCGACTTGGCATCTCTGGTCACACTTTTTCATTACTTTGAGCAGCGTTTTCTGTCAGCTAAATATTTCTTTTTGCGACACACACATTTCTTAGGGCGGCGTTCGTACTCATACATCTAAGATTAGACTACACCGAGTTCTCATGTAAGTTACCTTTACGACGTGCATGAGACTTAAGGCAAAGGAAAAATACATGGCGACTGCAAGAAAAAAATGCTAGGCTTACCGTCACAATCTGAAACAATTGTATCAAAGGAATCCAAAAATATCTTTGCCTCGTCCGATGACAATATTGACAGATCAGTGATGGCGCTTGGTGAAGCATAACAGATTCCTGCTGTCATTAAACATATTAGCGCCACGGATATCTGAATCTCCTGTAAATAATATAAATTCATTATAAAACCAAAATAATGGTCTACTACGTCGATCTTGGAAGTGCGCTGGACAAAATTATTAGGGTCTATGTCCTAGGACCCAGGATGATCCAACTAAATGTCAGGAAATGTACATATGTTGCATATTGAATTAGCAAGACACAAATAATTTGTAACAATCTGGACCACAACCATGATAATATTGTTTGATGATAATATACATAGAAAAATTCTCAAAATGATTTCAACGTTTGGTTAGGTACTTATAGAAGTTCTCACATTTGCGCAATATTAAATTTGACAGTTCGATATCCTCTTGAATTAACTCATAACATTGCATAAACTCATTCACTAGGTACCTGGGTAGCTCACGAATTTAGTCAATTTATTTTTCGGGCTCCTGGGAAAAAAACTTAATAATAGTCCCGTCCCACCAATGTTAACCCCTGAAAAGGAACTGCCTAAAATCAGTCGCAAAAAGGAAAAATTTATTAATAAGTATAGATAATAGATACCACCATTCAACGAGATTTGAACTTGTCACTCATTGGTAAGAAATGTAGTGCATTAGCCCGAGCTCTGAATCCTTTGATTAACGAACATGAACAACTTTGTAAAGAAACACTTCCTAGTGAAATTATTAAGCAGAAAATAATACACCCCTCGAAACTTCACAGATTCATCTGTATCACATTTGTCCGGTACAAATCTTGCAATCGATTTTTAACTAACTTCCCGACTAGCTAGACATTTGAAACTTTTAGAATATATCAGAACACGATGCCAATGCACTTTTAGGCATTTTTAAATAGAATTAAATTCATTTCCAGTTAACTCTGTTTTGTATGAAAAGTTATTTCGGAAGAAATCCGTAATCCAATCCACTATTATTGGTTGCTAGGGTCCTAACAACTAAATTATTAATATATACGTGTGTTACTATGGAAATCAATGAGTGTCAAAATGACATTTCAGTATTATTTCCATCATATTTTTTTTAAACAGAAAATTAAAAAATGACTTATATAAAAAGTTCTTTTTATCTTGTAATAATTGTTTATGATGTGGCTAATGTGTGTTTTAGTACCTACTGTAAAAATAAAATAATATTATGTATTAAACTAGGTACCTTTATTGTCATAATTTTGTTTTTATGCATAACACAAAATACACAACCACATTTATGCAGGCAGAGATGTAACTAATTCTCTTTTTGTTTTTAAATAATTCTCTTTTAATTGATTGAATTGGCCAAGAAATTTGATATTTTATAATAATCTGGTTATTATTTTTATTTCCAATTTTTGGCAGTGGTGTTCAAACTTAAAAAGCGTATTAACCCCTTACACAAAATGTTCGGCAATTCATTATGCAATGCTGCCATTTTCAAAAACTTGAAATTAAAATTGTCTGAGAATGTTAAGAATATAATATGATTTTATGCTTCTGTTGTGTCCAATATAAATTATTGAAATAACTGTGACTCAATCGTGTCTGTTGATTTTGTTTGTTTGTTGTCTATTGATTTGTACGTAAGTCTTTTTATATTGCCACAAACGCCGGCATATGCCTGAGCTTTGAACGGTGATGCCACTTTTTTGTGAAGTATGTATACGGGGCACATCATATAGAACTATGTAAATATGACGAAGCACAGTGCTTGTGGCTTTTATAAAAGACAATAGTTTTATGTAAGGATATGTAAGAAGATTAAAGATATATCTAGATCAGTGATTTTCATGTGCGGCCACCATTTTGCTGCAGCCACCAGCGCTGTACAGAATAATATTTAAGTGAAAAACTTCAAAGTGATTATATAAAAGGGTCAACTTTATTCCTAAAAGATTTTTTGCCACGAATTAGTTCGATAAATAAACAACTAAAAAAAAGTAAACAATAGAAACCGTGGACATGGAAATGGATTTGATTTGAGTTGCCCCATCTCCACCCACCATGTATATGCAGCCGTGGTTTGTGCACAGCCACCTTCCATGATGCTACAAACGTGTCAGAATGAAAAGTTTTTAGTGCCACACTTCCTTTAAATTTTTTTTAGTAAATAAAATTTAGCTTTAATTTTTTCAATCACAACAAAAGTGAAATTTGGTGCGGCCACCAGACGTTTCCATAGAATTGTCAACGTCAATTGTACGGCCACAGTTGAATTTCACGTGAGAACTACTGATCTAGATACCTACATAATTTAAAAATAATAACACATTGAATTTTATTTTAAGGTGGTTTTAATTAAGAAAATATATAGGTATTTACATATCATTTGAGAAACACTTATGTTATTTTAACATATTTTATCACTGCTGATAAATACAAATATCACATTTTTTTTTATATTCAATGACTAAAAATCTAAAAATAAAATACTTCGTATTGGGAAGGCACAAGCATGTAAAATAATTACCTAGATATGATTTTTTAAACTGTTAGAAATGTTTATTATCAAATTTTTACACAAATAATCATCAATTGAAATGAAAGGCCAAGAGGAATCAATATTGAAGAAAGTAGCGATTATCAAACATTGTAATACAGTACTCTCTCCGTAATCCGCCACCCCAAAAACCAGACAAGTGTCCAATTAGTGAAACTGGCGGTAATAGTGCATACATACAAAATATGGTAAAAATTAAAACAGGTATTTCGTAAAAATAGTTTTTTTGAGAAGTACTAGCAAATTACGGTTTTATTTATAATAAAAATTACTAAATTATACATATTTATAAACTAAGTTTATTAAATAAATATTTAACAGTGAATCACTTGATACAACCAATTGTTCAGTGAGGCAGATATTCTTGAATGACTTAGGATTCCTGGCTTTCTCTATAAGCAAAAGCTTTAGTTTGTGTCCTGTTGCATTGGAGCACGTCATAAATGTGATGCGGTCCTTGGGCATTTTCCTCCCTGGTATATTACTTACCTTTTATCACTATTGTCTCTATGCATTTCATAGAGTGGCGCTCAAAACCGAGATATTTATAATTGCATTTATATGTATTTTATTATTACAGAGATACGAGTGAGTAAAGTAACCGGACGGGTAACTGAGGTTTTAGAGGTATTGTCAAACCACCCATGGCCCTGCATTCCCCCAGTCTCATGTTCTGCCGCACTCCTATCTCATCTCCACGCTCCATACTCAGGCGCACCTGCCTACATACATACTTCCCATCCAATTCCCTTCCTACCCACCTTCAATACCCACCTTCTCCCAATCCTTTTCATATGTGACATTTGGCTAAGTAAGTTATTCTTCGCGATGAACATACGTTTTACGAAGGAGAGGTTTCCAAAATAAACCCGTCTCATCTGTGTTGTTATATATTGATATATAAATCTTATTACCTAATTAGGTAGGTACGCGTTTACCCTTTAGATGCCGGGAGGTATTAGAATGGTGATACCCATTGGGCCACAAATTTCTGTGAAAAATAAAACCTTAGAAACATCATTATTTAGAAATATATTAAAAGTGTATCATAAAGACTAGTACATAATATATCGGTTAAGAATGTCACCATGATTGCAAGAGACGGCAGTATAGTGTATTATTATTATATTTATTTATTATTATTATATTAATATATTAATTTATTTAAAACAACCGACTGGCGCTAGTGTAGTGAGTGTAAAGTACAGCATGTATACAGGCTCATTTTCTATTGCCGGCCTTGCATGCATGGATTTGTAGAGTGCGTAAACGCGCTTGTGGCACACATACAGTTTTAAGTTTATAAACATTTTTTTTTTCATTCATGTCAGCAACGACTTGGTATAGCTTATATATAGTATTCTATAAAGAAAGTTTCTTTATTTGTATTATTCAAATCAATATGTTTCGATTCTTGATTTTATACAAATTTCAGCCAGTCAATTTTAAAATTTGTTCAAATATATTGATTCGCTAGGGCTGTTGCTCAGCTAATTCAATAACACTCTTGAGATGACCTACAGATTTAATCCAATAGTCAGGTTTGTAAGCAGGGTTGACCATTTTCTCCGCCTTCTCTAGAGTATCACTCCCAGAAAGAACGAACATCTTTTGAAAGCCACAGACTGTTGCTATTCCCATATCTTGTACAAGTCTGAAACAGAGAAGAGATTTACACGCTGTTACCAAAGTGTACTGTATTAGCAACGTTACTTAATATTACATAATATACACAGACCCCGATAAGCACACACTAAAATAATAGTCATAATTAATTCAAAGTAATTTTAATTAGAAATTGGCAATGTTTATTTCTAAGACCTGAGGAGATGATGAGTGTAGAGAGAAAGTCTGTTCGGAGTTCCTCGGATGAATCAAGGAAAGAATATATTTACCGACACAATAATAAAAGAATACAATGGTTAAAATGGCAGGGACAAAGTTATGAGGAAGGGTACTGGTATACTGGTATTACTAACTATATCGAAGGGACTGCGATGTACCGAGATGTGATGATCGAGTGCCAAGTGACTGTTTCCATCATCGTCCTTCACTATATATACAACTGAATATTTAGTACGTTACAAGAGTCATCATTTCTCCATGTTGTAATTTAATAAATCATAATAGTCATTGATAGTCTAGGTTATGATTGAGAAATCTACTGACAACTGCCCATCGCTACACCGATTTGTTTTGAAAACAAAACATTAACACCGAAGTGTGTCACACCTGTAATACTGATTGCTAATTGCTAATTGCTACAACTTTTTACTTTATACTTTAATTATTATGTCCAAATAGCCAAGGGAAAAATAAAACCTTCGGATAACAGCAACATGTATGAGTTAAAATGCAATGACTGTGATCGGGTCTACATCGGAAAGACCCATCAGTCCTCTAGTATTACGGTTAAAAAACAAGTTAGACGTCTAATAAATAATAATTTTTCAGAATCTAGTACTGCCTAATCAAAAATAAAAATAACTCAATTATTTTTTATTTTAATTCAATACTGAAAACACACAATGCTGGATTCTTTATTATAGAATAAAATAAAATTTGAAAAACATCAAAAACATTCCTAGAAAAACAGTTGAATCGTGGGACTCACATCATATTTCTTCTAGAATAAAAAATCCTATAATCTTAAAACTTGTGTAGGTATTTTCAGATGGTGATTTTAAAATAATTGTTCATAGTTTAAATAGGAATAAAGTGGTCAAATGAATAGTATAGAATTCCTCTAAATAAATATTAATAGAGACATTAAAAACATTTTAAACCCAAATCGCTTCCCACTTCTCATGATTTCCTTATTGAAAATTCCCACCACCTCAATATCGAGGGTATACTGACAGAATGCATTATCTCAGTTTTTGCTGTTTTAAATGCCAAAATGTATACAATTTTACGCTCTATGTCCTGGTAAAACGCACAAAGGCATAGGATATAATGGTGAGAAAATAGAAACATTATTAAATCATATTGTTATTTTTTTATTCTGATAGAAAGCATGATAATGATCTAATGCGTTCTGCGTATACAAAATACAGGACTTGTAACATGTCGTATATTGTGTTTGCCATAAAGGTTAGTCTTTATAATGTAGAAAAAATGTTTTTAAATCATAAAAAAATCTATGTGGGAGAATGCTTTGAAAAAAAAATTAAAGTCCTTTTTGCGATTATCTCAGAACTTGTTTTAATGACTTAATGCTTTCTGTCAGTATACCCTCGATATAATGTTTGATTTTTGTTTGAACTGTTTTTTTCCGGCATTGCATAGTTCTTTTTCCACCCCCACTAAAGTATTGACAAAAATCATAATATTACATAAGTACATAAATTCAAATGTAAATTTTGTTACTTACTTATACTTGAAAAAGCTAATGTGTGAGTGAAACATATGTGGTAAAATATTTTTGATATGTGGTGAATATTAAGTATTAAATACATGAGGCAAAATATTTAAAGAGCAATATAACTTACAAGTCTCCAAAGAAAATTGCCCGTTGCGGTTCGGTTATATCAAATTGCTTGAAGATAATTGGCTTCAAATATGGTGAAGGTTTTCCAAACAACATCGGTTCTCTGCCAGATATTTCAGTAATCATTCTGGTGAAATAGTAAAGCCCTGCATTGAAAATAAATTGTTAGATACTAATGGCAAGTGTTGTTCATTCTGTGGGAAGTCATTATTAAGAGATATGTAGTACATTCGTAAGGTAGGTACTTGGTTCACACCCTGACAAATTTTGTATTATCATGTTTTTAATTACTATTATGAGTTATTTTACCCAAGTTTCAGTTTACTGATGAGGTCAGTTCTTACATCAGTGCATTTATTCTATACACAAGGCTGCTATCGGCGGCTGTCGAGGTTAGTTAATCATATTTATGTATTGAGGTATTATAATTATTACTGTTACAATAAGTGCTATGTTTTAACAGCACCTCTCTTGGCTGTGTTAACTTTTAGAGCGAGATAAGACAGTTTTGACAGTTTATTCGGCTAACTTATTGTAGTAATTATAATACCTCAATACATAAAATATGATAAACTACCCTGGATAGGCGCCTATATCTACCGATAGCAGCCTTGTGTATAGAATAGATGCGCTGGATCTGTCATTAGTAACAAGTCTGATATTCGAAAGTGAGATACTGACAGCAGCAATATTTGGAACCAAGAATGAAGATGGAGTGTGGTGGATACGTCACAATCACAAAGTCGATGAGGAATTTGGAGAACCTACCAAACTATCAAAATTTCGCAACTAAAATGGGCCAGTCATGTTCAACAAATAGACTTCTGCCGAACATTCTGGAAAGTGTCGGAAGTCGAAAATTGCAGTGATTGGATGGCGTGGCTTAGGATGCGTGAGCGATCGGTATTCCGGATCGGAGTGAGATTGCAGAGGATAAACCGGACTGGAAACGATGACTTGAAGAGGACAGAGCTCACCCAGAGCTGTTGCGACATGAGTGATGTGTGACGTGTAGCCAAGTTTCAATCCTTTCTTTTTAGATGCTTCGATTAAGGGTTGATTAACCAGCCAAAATGTAAAAATATTTTAACCATTAGTTATTTTACATCTTTCAGACTTATTTACTTACATTTAATTTAAGTTTAATCATAGGTATTCAATGAAAATTACCCGGTAATGTTAACTCCGCAATTGGTTTAAAGATTCTATCTTCTCCGGTGATAAAATACATAATATCTGGATTCTTAAGCAGAGATACAGCTCTGCTCAGTTTGTAGTAATTAACCTGTAAGTCCACATCGACGATAACAGCGCTGATGCCATCATCACTCTTGGACATGTTTTTCACAAATTCTCCCATGTCATCCAGGTAATCATTTATCTGTATAAGGAAATGATAAAACTTGAAAAAAAATTGAATTCAATGGTGCCACTAAACTTTCTCTTACTTTTTCTCACAGTTCTCTATAGGTAATATTGTTATTGAAACCTGAGACTAATTTTAATTTAACATTTAATTTATTGGTGTATGAATAAAAAACTATGTACTATTATGGTACGTTTACATTTGACATTTATATTGTCATATTTATGTATGACACCATATTCACCAAGTGTAAACATTAATTATATTTGTACCAGCCACTTATTTTGCGTGTGTCGACACTCACCTGTCACTTATTCAATCTACTTATATACGCAAATGTAAACACCGCGTATTCGACAATTCCGAACTTGCCGCGATATATCACCGAAGTTGGACCACCGTCTACTTTTATATCAAGTACCTGACACATTATTCGTAGTTTGACAGGTACCTAGTGAATTGCATAGGTATATTTCTAAAACAACGGACAATCAATTATCATAGGTACACCATGAATGTATGCCCAACGTTTACGTTAATAAATGTACCTACTGTAGCGATCTGTCAAAAATCATAGACAGTGAGAAATAAATCGGATGTGCCGTGTTCTATGGATTTTGTTCGAAAATAAAATATCGCTTGTTCTCGGCACATACGATTAATTCTGATGCACTCTGTGAAGAAAAAATGCGCTTTACCTAATTCATTTTGGCCCACACCTGCACTCATAATACGATAATATTATATTGAATATGCAATGACGATCAAGTGCTAGATATCGCAATGTTACTGTTAATCGTTCTTCTACACTTATGGCATTTCTAAATTGTGTCTTGTTTTTTGGCAAAAGGTCCAATCTTGCAAACTAAAGTTCACAAATTGAGTTGGATCTTCGATTTTAAACTCTGACATTAAACGGAAGGCACCTAGTTCTTCTCGTCGCTGAATCCATTCCCGCACCCATCTAGACCATTTTTTCCTCCTTTTTGTTGCCAAAAGACCTAAAATAATAGCACTCGCTGCTTTCTTTTTTAACATTCCCATATTGACAACTGACATAACGTTTTTGAGAAGTATACAAAATAAGTGTCCGAATAAATTACAATATCATATGTAAACACCGCATATATTTATTCCAATGTTGCCATTGAATAAAGTGTCGAGACTTTATTTCAACGAGAAGTATACCAGAATTTTATGTCAGATCCATGCAGGTGTAAACAGTAAGTGAAATTTTATGTCAGACACATAAAATAAGTATAACGGTATAAGTGTCAGATGTAAACGTACCATTAGAGACTATCATGTTGATGCATACATTTTGTGTAGTAAAAATGGCTTATTGATACATCAATTACTGATACTGTTAACTTTGTTAACTTAAAATAACCATTTTCATTGAATTTTGGGTGATATAAAAAATAAATAATCGTGTTGGGTAATGCATTTTTCCGTGCGTCCACGTATTCAGTTCTGCATTTTATCGTTAGTTGATGTATATTTGAACAAGCAATTTAATTTACTTCAGAAGTGTTTAAAATTGCACACATTTGGCGCAACCAGCAGTGCTGCCGCCTAGAGGGATAACAATACATATTTACATTGATTATAGGTGTGCGCATGGTAGGTTGTCACAATACACTACTTTTTTGTACTTGACATTATTTTTTTCAAGACGTGCCCAAAAATGTGTAAACCAAATAAAAAACAATTAATATTGAATAGTGGACTTATAGGTTTTTGTAATAGACACTTCATATACTTACTTATATCTGTAACTGTGAATGTACAAAAATTAGTCTTCATACGTATCCATGGGTTGAAAAACTAAAATCCTATATATTGCTCATAATACCAATAACGTGCATTGAGTTTATGATAATTAATCCCAATTCAATCCCATTTAATCAAATGACAAAATATTATAATGTGGTTATGTATTTTTTGTACTTACGCCTAGAACACATTCAATACCGGCAGCCTCGAATTGGTCTACAATAGGTTTTGTACCAATAAGGTAAATCTTCTTATTGAAATTATTGCTCTTTAGATAGTCGATCATGACTGAAACTGGATGGACCAAATCATTCTAAAAATAATAATTATAGTTACAGGTCAGTGGCGTACGGGGACTTTTACTTGTAGGGATCTGTTAAAAAAAATCATATAATATACAGTAGGCGCTCGATAACACGGCCATATTTTTTCACCTACGCCGGATTGTCGGAAATACCGGATTTCTATAGGAAATAATTCTATCACAGATTTTCACAGTAAAAATCTTTATTAGTTTATGTAAACATACACAAAAAATTGGTAATTGGCTCTGTAATCCGGCAGTTTAATGTGAAACCTGCCGGATTATAGGGCAGGAGAGCTGAGTTGCAATATGCCGGACTATTGGACATGCCAGATTAGTGAACGCCGGAATACCGAGCGCCTACTGTATATACATACCTACAATCTGCTATATATTAGTGGCCATTATATGTAGGCGCTTTCCCGCACATCTAAGAGAGTGTGGGCTTTCATGAGGTAAAGACCAGGCAAGTAATCGTGCATAATTAAAACTTGCCGCTAAAATTGATTAAAGTTCTTTCGCTTGTGCTTTCTATAAACTTGGATACAACATAATATTATATAGATTGATGAAGTCGACAATCAGTTTTTTTGGTCACAAGCGGACATTCATGTTAACAGTTGCATGGAGATGTGGTAAAGCATGTCAGGCATACAACGATACAACTTGTCATACTTATTTGTTTTCGTTGAATTAAAAATACATACTACAGATGGCGTTGGTTAGTTTTTTAAATTTCAATAAGCCATGATGACCGACCGGTTCGAGTTCCTGGGTCTGGCAAATACACACATTGTTTTTCAATTTGTGTTTGAGTCAGATTATGGACCTAATAGGTTGAGCAAGTGTGACATCCATTTCTCGTAAAAATAATATGTTAATACAAACCTCCACTCTGTGGAGGCTCATAATGATCTTATTAGTATCGGACATGGCAAAAAATAACCAAACCATAGTAATCAAAAATATTCTTATATCTATAAAATATCTTAAACTATGTATGATTGAATGACATAATTTAGGATATTTTATAAACAATGACTATTTTTTGACTGTTATCTATTGTGGCATGGTTTACATCATTGATATACTACTGGATGAATCATATGCTTCTTAAAATGACGCCCGATTTTCAGCGAGTCGGCCTTTGTTAAAACTTACTGAGTAAGCCCGGTCTAGCTTGCATCTTACTCTAACTAATAGTCAGCGCATGACGACTTGCTCTGTCTGTTTTGCGTTGCAGCCACCCTTAGGTTCACTATTCCAAGAACGCAAATTTAGTTTTACAGCCAGGGCAATACGGGTGAAATTCGGGAATCCATGTTAGCGGTCTTAACGCATTATACCTACAAGGAAATATTATAAGACGATATTCGTTATATCTTTTGTGGTACATTTTTAAAATATACACTTGTATGGGAACTGCTCATCTAGTAGTATATCAATGGTTTACATAGGGTTTAATTGAATTTTGAAAACTAATTAACATAATTTGCAATATGTAGTCTTAGAGCCCTATGCACAATCGTCTGTCATAATTACAACAAAATTACAACAAAACACTATCCAGAAAGCCTTTCATAGTTATGATCAAGTTGTCTATGGTCCACCAAATCTGCAATAGCTTCGTTCTGTTTTTCTATTGAAAATATTACCATATATAAAAATTCTCTTTTTCATAATTTAGGTAAATTGTTAAACGATGACAAAAATATGAAAAATATACAAAATAAATTCAATAACTATAAATACACAATTAATATTTAATAAAAATGATTAAATGTCTCCGCAATTAGTGAATAATATATGTTATTTTTTGACCATGTTTTTCCCGATACGGTAACACTTGCCGTTGAAATGTCAGATTTTGTCATACAATTATTACAAATATATGCCATGATGTGAATAATTATATAGAGTGATTAAAACTTATATTACCACGTTGGTGTGTAGGTAACTAAGTACTTATATATTTCAACTACCTATCTATTGGTTTAATATTACATAAATATCTAAATCTGAATAAGAAAAGTTAATTCATAATTCATTGACACTGACATTTCAATTCGATAATCGGTTATACTAAATTAAGACATGTACAGAATCAAGAAAGTAAAGGAAAATATGTTGTATTAAATGTCACGGATATTTAATAGTTGTTCAATACCCATATTGAGATCAATTGTTAAATGAATTTGAGTGTATTGGCCGTTTTAAAGACACATCAATTTATTTTGACAGCAGCTGTCAGTGGTAAATGGCAATACGGAAGGGGGGCAAGGGGGCGAGTTCATAACAAAAGTAATCTATGGTTAAGGATTCCTTATCTCTATAATCTATAGTTAACAGATGGATTTCGGCTACTTACAATTTTTACTGTTATTTTATGGTAAGTACGAATTGAGCATCGCGCTCTTAGTTCAATGAAAACAAAAACAAATGGTTGACAAGGTTTAGTGTGCATTATTTATGTCGGATCCAGCTTACCTCCACCCTTTGCTACTGAGAGCTATTGATACATTGTAATATTTAATAATTATATTACTTGGTGAAGCACTCAATTTAATCATACTGTCTGCAATTTTTTTAATTTATGTAGATTCGGAGTAATAGTATACTGTGCTTCGTGAACAGATACTGGGTATGCGAGGCTTTTTCTGAATAATTGTGACCCATGTAACCTTTCATCCCATCTAAGGTTAAGATGTGATATTGAACTTGGCTCGATTACAATGTCTGCCCTTTCTTCAAGCCTAACAGATTCTGGCATCCTGAAAAGCCAGTAATAACTAAATATACCAGAGTTATGAGATATTGACTTGATGTAACAAGACAAAAGACGACTGGTAAACGATAGTGATTCTATTAGATATGGTATAAAAATATGATGTCTTACTTCATCCAAGTCTATGCCAATGTTTTTAAATTCAGATTTTGTATACGCCATCGTTTTGGCACTGTTATTGGAAAGATAACGTAATTTTTTTCCCATCGCTTTTAATTTTGCAATTACTTCAGGTACTCCCGGTATTGGTTCTGGATTCCAAAGCACTCCTGGAAATTTATTCAAGATTTAGAAATAAATAATAACTTAAGTAGGCAAGACCTATTTCTTATAAAAAAAACTCCATCCATTGAACATACTGTTTTTTTAATTTGACAAATAATTCACAATATTTGAGAACCTTCTTTGTTGAATATATTTAATTTGAAAACACCTTAGATCAGTGGTTTCCAAACTTTACGTTACTACGCCTCCCTTTTAAAAAAAACTAATCTTGGCGCCTCCACCCCCTTATTTCATTAAACAATACACCTTTTTAAATAGCCAAAAATGTACTACTTAAAACAACAATGAAAAAAACAAAATTATAAATTTTTTTTATAAGATTTTACTACTTTTATTATATTCATTTTTAAGTTAATTTGTTTTTCATGCGATGAATGTGCTTGTTTATTAGCACAAAGTGCTCTTTTTCTACTAAATGGGGTCGATATTTGGATTTCATTGCAGCTAATGCAGAAAATCCCGTTTCGCATACATACGATGTTACGAATGGTAGGTAACAGTACTTTACTAACAGTACTTTACTTACAACTTGTATGATATTATTCTTCACTTCGATTCAATCAAAATTGAACTAGGGTTTTTGTTTCAATAAATTATCGCATGATAATTCTATCATTTTTTTCATCATTCATCATCATTTATCATTTAAGTACCTATAGCAATCGCGTGGGCGACTTTTTTTAATTATTAGAGTAAATTTGTGATGTCAGTTATACCCGGGCCGCCAGGCTCTTTATAAACTATGCATTTTCAAACTGCAAACTTGTGGCTATATTTGTGTTAAACTTTTCGCGCCTCCCTTTGCAACAGTCGGCGCCTCCAAAACGTTCTCTTGGCCAGACAACAAATCCTTTATTTCCGAAGAGATTACTTTGACCAGTTGACCCATTTATAGAATGAATAATGTATTTAACCCATCTGCATACATAATGCGAGCATTAAGTAGATTTAATAATTTTACTCAGACTAGTCAATCACCGGAGCTCGGTATTTTAAAATTTCTAACTATTATTTAACCTACCATCACAATCTGAAACAATCGTGTCAAAAGAGTCGAAAAATAATTTTGCCTCGGCTGCTGACAATGTTGCCAGATTCGTCATGGTCTTTGTTGAAGTGCTCTCACTGACGGGCATCATTAAAAATACTAATGCTGCTACAACTATTGGCAGTCCCTGAAAATAAATTAATAATCAAACGTAAGTGTTAAAAATTTTAGTTATTTAATTATTATTTTTCATTTTATTTTATTATTGGCTTCCTGCAAATTTGGATGGTCAGCCGGTATGACACATCGTAATTTTTAAGTAACCTGTTAATAAAAATTGCTGGCACATGAAAAAAATTTAGAACCATGTAAAATGAAACTTCAAACACTGCAGAATGTCTGAAAATTTTTAAGAAACTTTTGGTTTTGAATGGAAAAAAATATTTTGGCAAAAATACTAAAACAAAAAAAAGAGTCAATTCCTGCAGCAGGATCTTTGCTTTTCACCGCTTGCTTTCTTTATACCAGACAGTCTATGCGGATTGCGACTAAAACTATCGGTGGTTATGTGGTCACTCACCAGCCATTGCAACATGTCCCACCAGCTAACCATCTTAGTTTATGGGAAGCCTTAGTTGTGCTAACTATATGCATTCAACTATGGAAATTTATCAGGGTAAACGTATGATATTATACTATAGTTGTATACTTACAACAATGGTTTAAATTTAAATTTATAAACAAATAATCGACAGATAATAATCACCATTGCTTCAAGCATAGTCTCCTTACAGACATAAAATATCTTAGACAATATGTGGAATCGTATATTTATATACATTATTATCCGTATTGTAACCATTTAAGTGTATACTTTACTGTGTTTAATATACCTAGTTGTTAAGTACACTCCATTTTTACTTACCTAGATATCGATTTACCTTCACTAAATTCTTTAAGCTAAGACTAATAATAACATAATATCATAAGCTATTCCATAATCTTACTTATTATCGATACAAATAATATCATAGTAATGATAAAAATATTACGTCATATTAAATTTAACAACTTACATATTATTATCAGTAGCTCTCAAAAGATTAAAATTATTTACATAACCTCAATATGTAATTGTCACATTGCTTAGAATTATTGCATTATTAATAATTTAAATACCTTTGATACTTATATAATTATATCTCCATGAATGCCCTAAGGCTAACATATATATTATATGATATATGGGACTACTACGCTGCGAAAACCAAAAAGTTGACCGGTCTCCAAATGAGGATTTTGATAATATTATAGTAAACTACAAAAATAGAATAGAATAGTGGGAAGAACGATAACATTACCAAAACGAAGATCTGCACTGTGGAATAATGGATGCCGGTGTTTGGCATGATCATATTGACTTGAGAAAATATGTTGTTTTTATTGATGATTTGTTTTGTTTTGACAGTTTAAAAGTCTAGCCATAGACTAATTGAGTCTAGCTAGGTTATGACATGAGAGAGTAGATTGCAGTGCTGCCATATGAAAATATATTATCTATGATGAGAAAATCACGATTCCTCAAAAAATAAGTATTTTTTATTCAATAGATTAAAATGTTCACACCAAGAAGGTTTCAAATTTATATTCAAATATTTTTTATTGAATCTTAGAAGCTGAGAGTAAGGACATTAAAAAATATGATTTCTGGCTATATTATCCTTATTCATGCAACAGTATTCTAGCCGTAAAGTTACTAATTTACCTCAATTATTATCCGGACTAATTTGTAATGAAACTAGGTACCTACTCGGTATGACAAATTCGGATAGTTAAGTTAAAAAATAGTAAGTAAACAAAGAGATTGGACTCCTCTTTGTAAGTAAACCTATTTTTCAACCGAATTGCAAATTTCGAATATTTTTCACATACCGGTGAGGGGACACCTCTTTACACGTCATAATAATTAATAATATTATTATTATAGTGCAAGCTGGATAATCGACGATCTGGATAATCAAAAAATAATGTCTTAGCAAAATACATTTTAACTAATATCACTAATATTATAAGTCAAATAGTTTTACAGCAATCAATAAATTGACAGAATGAACGCGCGGGCAGCGGGGCGGTAGCGGCGCGTGAAACTCAAACGTAAAACCGTGTGTGAAATGTCCTAAAAAAGACATTGTCTACGAAGATTCCACACACGTTTATACGTTTGAATTGCGCACAGGGGCCCGATGTTAGAACTTGCGAGTGCTAGCTGCCCGGTCGACATGACGTCATTGTGACGTACTACCGGAGTGATAATAGCGCTCGAGAATATAACGCTACTCCGACAGCTGCGCTATTCATTGTCACCATACACATATAAGTGTTTCATCGTAATAATATCTACGGTGGGCACTGCGCGCGGGCGGCATGCCTAGAGCGTGTATTGGGCTGACGTCACAATTACGTCATGTCGTCTGGTGCCACACGAGTCGATAGTTAGGAAATCGCGGTGCAGGGATGCCGCCCCGCCGCCCGCTCGACCACTGTTTCTAGCTAGCACTTACGATCCAGACATATTATCGTATGATAGTGCCCGAAGAGCCAAATTGGAGAGGGTGCCTAATTTTGAAAAATATAATTAACTAGGTATGTATTATTGGAGACCCTAATCCCTAGACCAGTGGTGCCTAACATATTTGAAAGAAGGGCGGGCCAACTTATCCATTTTCTAAATAATCACGGGCCGCAGTGGGTAAAGTCGAAAAATAATGATATAATATTATAAGTACTAGGAAGACGAGAAATATGTACTTACCTACATTTTATTATTTTAATTTTAATAGTTATATATTGGTGATGAAGTACCTACTTGTTATTTTGGGCCGCGGTATGTGCATCATTGGCCTAGACCAGCGGTCGGCAAACTCATTAACATAGCCAAATATCAACAATACAACGATCGAGATTTCTTTTGAGAGCCAAATTTATTCAACTGAAATTATATATTATGTACTTATACTGTTTATTAACTTAATAAACTTTAGTTAAAGATTTAAGTCTTAATAATTAAACTATAGGTACACTGAATAAAACTTGATATCACACTTAATAATGATCTTATTTATTGATACAAATGAAATTGTCAGTAAGGTATCCATATAATTAAATCATAACAATAACTGACTCTCAATGTGAATAACGGCCTTGCATATCCTTGAAGAGTTTGGGTAAGTCAGGTTGTATGTTAATGTTTTTAATTTTAAGCACGGTTCCAGGTTCTCATCAATAAGACGACTTCTCAATGTAGGTACTCTTGATTTCCTCTCTTAGAAATCTCTTTACTAACCACAAAAAAATGCAACGTTAACATTGTTGGAAGATTGTATTCTGTAATTAAATACAAAACTTGATTTTTCTTGACTCTTCTAAAGTTCCTCAACTGCTTTCTTCCTTGCATCGCATATTTAGTGCTAAATGACGCATGTTTAGTTAAAGTGTCGCTCCAAATTTGATTTCGTGTTATGCGCCAATTTTTTCCGACAAATAATATAGGTTGATAGGCCATTTAAGCTTCGAATAAACGCGAAAGTCTCGGTCCATTAAACTTTAAATTAACGGTTTTCGTCATCCGTTTTTCTTTGCTTCATTTTGCTTTGGCATTTGTGGCAGAGCCGCATTCAAGAGGCCAAAGAGCCGCATTTGGCTCGAGAGCCGCGGTTTGTCGACCACTGGCCTAGACCAAATTCAAATGAAAGGATGTCATCCTGTCTTTCCATTCATCTCAGTATTTTTCATCTCAAGATTTTCAAGGAAGTCATTAATTGTATTATTCTCCTGTCCTGAGAGCAGTTTCATATGCCTATCTCTGTGTATGCAATTATATTATATAGTGATTTTTATTAAATAGAAATTCATCATTTAATCTGAAAGTAATTTTTCCGTAAAAATGGTGGACTACAGAAATAAACTGGACAAATTACTTTGTGCTCCAAAGGGCAGATATAATTATTATGTAATTCACTGATAAGTCAAAATAATAAATATTACTATATAGTTACATGGCATTTGGTATACATTTTTTAAAAAATTGTTCTAGACTAGAGTATTAATTCACTATGATTGTTGTTCGGCTAACTCGATAACACCCTTGAGGTGACCGAGGGATTTAATCCAATAGTCAGGTTTGTACGCTGGGTCGACTACAATCTCTGCCATCTTTAAAGTATCGCTCCCAGAAAGAACAAACATCTTCTGAAATCCGCACACAGACCCGATACCCATGTCTTGTATTAGCCTGGAACATAAAATAGGTACCAACGTATTTCAGAGCGTAATGCAGAGTTGTCGACGTTAGGTAGCAGTTCTAACATGAATAATATTAAGAAATAGGTTAAATGTTCTATCTCTCTTCCACTTAAGCGCAGTGACGTCCCTAGACAAAATGCCGCACCATTTTTTATACAGTATTTTTTTATCATCCTTTCATGACTCCAATATCTAAGAAATGTGTTATATGGATACATTACTAACAATATATATACCTACCACTAAATCTAATTTAAATGCCATCTCTACTTCAACAGACAATATTGCATGTTCATGGTTTCAGATACATTTAAATATACACCTGACAACTTTCAAAACTCGCGAATAACTGGCAAACATATTTGGATAAATTAATTAGGTCAGTATGTACATACCTATAATTCAAATATAATTCGCAAATATGTACGTGTCATTGCTAGTCATCAAAGATGTGACGTTCAAGAACAAAATAGGTAAACTAGACATCGCGAAACCGACAAAAAAAATCAGGCCTGTTAAACCTTTTATGTTAATTAATACATTTTGTTTCCAATCAGTGAGCTCAATCTTTTAATAGAAATATATGCCCGTTATTACTAAGTTAAGGTACCTATTTTTATATACACCTAATGATTCTCCTCGATTTGCCGCCCTTCGAGTAATTGCCGCCCCCAAGCAATGTTCAATCTGCCTACCCCGGGACGCCACTGCTTAAGCGTTCTAATATATTATGTTTTTCTCACTGAACTTAGAGCGCGATGCAGAACCGTTGACGTTAAGCAGCCGTTTTGACAAGGAAAACACGTCACATTTTCTTTTTCTCTTCCACTTATGCGTTCTAATAAGAATATAATATGTGTTTCTCACTGAACTTAAGTCGTCTAAATCGGCCCCTTAAAATTAAGCGCGTATCTTAAGACCTTACGCGCCTAAGTATGGTTTTGCATCGCGCTCTTAGAAAATGACATTGGACTAGTGAGCTCTAAAATTTCACCCCAATTCGTAACATATATAATTAGTATACATTTTATTCGAGATGTTTGCCCATCTGGTTCAGTCAGTCGGGTGTACAGTTCATGTACCTAGGTAGTACTTCAATATCTGCTCTTGTTGTTATGAGACGCTACCAATTTACTGGATGGATTCCCCAGAGTTCCCGGATCTCTTCTATTGCTTCATTCCAGTGAAGACAACGAATGGCGAAAAGGAGACAATGAAAACACTGACATGGTTTTGCATTCACTTCAGGAATATTATTGTTATTTTGTTGAAAAATAATACATCCACAATGCCAAAATCTACACCTAGAATCTAGATGCTATGCTCAGTGACCTTGATGGTGATGAGTATTCTGTTAGAGTTAACATAATATAATAATACGCTGTTCTAAAGAAGGACGCAGTACCTATAAATAGGTAAGTATATTCTCTTTTTATGTTTTGAAACTGATAGCTTATAAGTATTTAAAGTTACGAGTATATAGGGTTTGTTTGTTTGTTAGGTTAGTTTGGTTGTAGGTAGGTACACTTAGTTTTATGTAGGTAGTAATATTGCATACAATTTTAATTGACTGTTAATAATCCTCGGTGGAATGTCGACTTAGTCACTATAAATAATTCAGTGGTTATTTTTCAAAACTGGATATGTCCACTATTCACTCGTCAGAGATAAATGAACTTTTCAAATAAAAACACAGAGCGAAAACATGCACGCGACAAAAACCAAACTGTCAGATTGTATGACAACATACTTGGTCAGGTGACTCAATACAGTCCCGCCATTAGCTGAAAGTGACATGTCTCATTTCGAATGTCAGCAACGTTGGACGTGTCCCTATATGAACGTCAACCTACTTTTTGAAACCTCTTTTCAATATGAAATTGGTGTTTTGTGGCTATTTTTGAAAGTCAACAAAGTGTGTATGAGGTTATAGAATGATATTCCGATAATAACTCATTTTCGGCATATATGGGACATGTCCAGTTTTGAAAGTTAACCACTGAATTATAGGAAGGATAAAAATCTTTAATGTTGCTTACAAGTCTCCAAAGAAAATAGTCCGTTGGGGGTCGGTTATGTTGAACTGCTTGAATATAATTGGCTTCAAATGTGGCGAAGGTTTTCCAAACAACATCGGTTCTCTGCCGGATATTTCAGTTATCATTTTCACGAAATATCCCACACCTGTAATTAAATGAAAATGTTACGTTAAGAGAATCCGATAGGAAGAGGATTAACGCGTTTAAGATGTGGCGCTGGCGGAGGATGCTCCACATTCCAAGGATGGCTTGGCACAAATACATCTGTACTGGAAGACCTTGGCATCAAAAACTCTTCTTGACCAACTGAAAAAGACGCATTCTTCAATTCTTCCTCCGAGAAGCCTGAGAAGAGTGATGTTTGATGGCGTCGAAGGTAGGAGGATGCGAAGGCCTTCCATATAGAGAGATACTATCAAAAAAGCGACTGAATTAACAATAGGTAACTGAGCAACACGATCAGCGAAAGATTACTCCAGATGGAAGGAGAAGGGAAGCAGCGCTTGTCAATGCTCAATCATGAGTCCAATATCCTAAGAAATGTGATGTATGAATACATTACTAACAAGATATTAGATTAATTATTCGCAAATTGCACATGTCGTTTCTGATCACCAAGGACGTCGAAGGGCAACGGAATTAAACTAGATATCGCGAACCCGGTAAAACCAGTGAGATGATTTTTTTTTAATGGAAAGATATTTTCATTATTAGGTACTAAGTTAAGGTAGCTATTTCTATATATTCCAAATGATTTTCTTCGATCTGCCGCTCTTCGAGTAACTGCCGACCCAAGCGACGCTCAATCTGCCTACCCCCACGGGACGTCACTGACCAAACCACACCCGGTCTTAATCGGGCATATCACGGGACCCTACGTTTTGATGTGAATCATCATTTTTTTATGACTGGGAATATATTAGGAGCTGTTACCCAAGACTGAGGTCGCCTTACACACAGATGTGCTTTGACTGAATTTACATGTCTTGTTAAGAGTACCCATGGGAGAGATAAGCATGTAGAGGCAATATTAAAAATTGTAGTAAGTAACAAATGATAATACAAAACTGCCGATCTTCACGTTGGCAGTACGACGCCGTAAATTTTCAAAATGCAACAAAATTGAACTTTGTGGCTATCAGGTCGGACGGTCCGATGGGCCCAACAGCTGGTTGAACCGACTTGAGTAGCTCTACCCTTTCCGTACACATTTTAGAATATTCCCAGAGTATGTGGTTGCATCTTGTACCTATTTCTCCGCCACATGGACATGTTGAACGGGTAACAAGACTAAGTCCAAAGAGCCTGCCAGCGAAGCCACCTTGTCCAGTCAAGAATTCAATGGAGTCAATGCGGTTATCTCTATTCACCATTTGAATTTTAGAAAAAAACATATATGTGTGCCAACATAATAGGTATCCAAACAATTGAATAAATACATTCGTTAAGTAGTAGGTCAAATTTACGCTTCATGACATTACAAAAGTATTTAAATTAAAAATGCTGTGTTCATCACAATATCTTCCTTCTATTATCAAAATGCATGCAATTGAATAGGGAGGGCCTAAGTAAAGCGTTAGGTATTGACAGTTATCAAAAACTTCTAATTGAATTAATTTTTTCAGGGTCATTACATTGTTAGTGGCACCTAGATATTACATGAAGATTACCTGGTAATGTCAACTCATCAATTGGTTTAAAGATTCTATCCTCTCCGGTAATCATGTACATAATATCAGGATTCTTGAGAAGAGATATAGCTCTACTCAATTTATAGTAATTAACTTTTAAGTCCACATCGACGACAACAGCACCGATATCTTCATCAGACATGGTGACGTTCTTAACAAAGTCTTCCATATTGTAAGAGTGGTCATTGATCTGTGTGAAAAAAATATTTATTATTATTAAAAAAAACAACCATGTTGAATAGCTTGCCAAAAATTATGAATTTGGTTTTTATTCAGTTAGTGGGAAAATTATATTACTCATTATTTCTTACAACGCCACGTTGGTTAAGTACTGTAGAAAGGAAAAAGGGTGTAACCCTCTTTTCAAAATAGGTTTTATTGCACAATAATGTTGTAGGTACACGATTGTCGTTTACATACACGTATCCAAAGGATGTAAGCTGCAAATGCCGATTTATTATCTAAATTTAGCTAGTAATTAAAAAAAGAAGGACTTGACGTGGGAAAAACAACTTAACCATCATGTTGTTTTTTTAATTAACTCAATATCAGATTAGGGATAAAAAAACCAAAAATATTAATTATCATGCACTTCAAAGTTATGCAAATTTTGTATTTTTACTTTGACCGAAAACCATAACAAAAACGTTTGTGTGCCTCCTGTAAAATTTGATTTGTGTGAAACGTCCTTTTTTACAACGTTTTTCTTAGCTCGTATTCATATTTTTCCGGTGGTTGTTTGTCCGGTACAAATCTTTCAATCGATTTTAAACTAACTTCCCGACTAGCTAGACATTTGAAACTTTTAGAATAATATATCAGAACACGATGCCAATGCATTTTTAATACTTTTAGTCATCTTTAAGTAGATTTGATTTCATTTTCAGTTAATTCTGTTTTGTATGAAAAGTTATTTCGGAGAGTTGCTAAGTGGTTCCTAGCAACTAAATTATGATATTAATATATACGTGCGTTACTATGGAAATCAATATGACATTTCAGTATTTTTTCTATCAAGTACAATTTTTTTTGTTCGTTTAAGCTAGTCAAGTCAATTTATATGATTCAACAGAAAATTTAAAAAACGTTGTATATAAAAAGTTCTTTTTATCTTGCAATCATTCTTTCAAAAGTCGATATATTAAAACCAATATAAATGGCGTATTTCAAAAAAATACTACCTTATTCTTAGGTCAAAATAAAACAATCATTATTCGTAGGATATTTTATCACATTTGAATGGTCAAAGATATAGCTTATAATCAGTGTCTTTATAATTATCTTCAAATGTGTTATTCGTGCCCATTTTTTGAATAATAAAATGCCTAATTCTTGTCAAATTTGGGATCACAGATATAATTTTTATCGTAAATATTTCTATTATTTAAATAGTAAACAATTTTACTAATGGTTTTATAAATGCGTTTAAAAATTAATAAATATAAAAAAACTTAACACCACTGCACATGGATGTACTTAAATATGACTATATTCTAAAACATTGGATCGAGAGGTTTAAAAGAATACTATTTTATGCAATAAAAATACTTTATGAAGTCATCAAATGTTTAAAATAAATATAAAGGATAATAAGGCTTTAAAATTATATAAATAGATTATCTACAACGCTTAAGGAATGTCCAGGCATATGCTCTGAAAATACCATAAAATCTCCATTTTGACCTACGTGGTGCATGTGGGCCCTTAATAATTTGTAAAGTAGCAAACACTCCCGTGAAACTAGAAGCTTTTTAGTTACTTGGCATATTTTCCATTTATTGACAAGAAAAAATATTATATTATGGTTATTTGCACTTACCCCTTGAACACATTCAATACCGGCAGCCTCGAATTGGTCTACAATAGGTTGTGTACCAATAAGGTAAACCTTCTTATTGAAATTATTGTTCTTTAAATAGTCAATCATGACCAATACTGGATGCACCAAATCTTTCTGAAAGTAATGACGATACTATAATATACATAATAATATTATGGTGATACTCGTACATTAAATTTATTAGGTCGAGATAAAATTCCACCAACTGTTACTGTCCACTTAGAACTTGTAATTTTGAGATTGCATTTGATAGGTAGTGTATTTACACACTTGTTACAAACAATAGCTATCAGCTATTCGTTCAACCCACAGAATATTAATTATTGTGTTCCCTGGTTCAACCCATTGGCTTGGGCGGCTCTCGTGGTGCAGTGCGTAAGGCGCTTGCCTTCCACCAGAAAGTTTCTGGGTTCGATTCCCGGTCAGAACACACAATATTTATGTGTTTTTCTCAAAGCCTGGGTGTTTGTGATTGTTCAAAATTACTAACAACCACCTTGTACGAAAAAGCAAGGACATGGTTATTAATAGTTCTAAAAAAAAGCCCATTGGCGTGATGCTATGGACCCAAACACATTGCATAAAGACAAATGAAAATGAGCAGCCGCAGAAGTCAGTAGCACGATTCACATATGTAAAGTATAACTATAATGTAACAATAATAATTATATGTATATGTGATGTTAAAATCGCAGTAAGTATATAACATAAAAAAGGATTATACATTTATATAAGATATAATATAATATGTTTTATTACTTCATCTAAATCAATGCCAATGTTTTTAAATTGAGATTTCGCAAACGCCATTGATTTGGCACTGTTATTTGAAAGAAAATGAAATTTCTTTCCCATCGCTTTTAATTTTGCTATTACTTCGGGTACATCCGGTATTGGTTGTCGATTCCACAATACACCTGAAAAAAAAAACAAAAATTATGAGTAGCTAGTTGAATTTTGTAAACAAACTACACACAGCTATTATGAGAAGAGCATTATTGTGTGTTGAAATTGTGTTAAACAGCCAACGAAGAATATGAATCTACCACTGTGATCCTGAATCAGCGACTTGAAGCAGTAGCTGGTTTCCATGAAGCAGGTGAGGCATTCGCTAGATCAGAAAGTATGAAGATCTTTAAAATATTTTTGACAATATGTGTGTGTAAAAATCAATCAAAGCATTTTAACAATACATATAACTGTTGCTGTATTTGTAACACTCAATGTTAGTTTATCGTATAGGTATCATTTTAGGAAGGAGGCGTCCAAACCATGTAATGCCTCGAGGTTCCAGATAGGTAGGTACCTAAAATCCTATTAGGTACATTCATGTAGGATAACTTGGAATCATGAAATTTTTTGAATATCTGGTGGTGTACCCTGGAAATAATCACGGTACTCCAAGGCGCAAAGGCGAAAGTTTTGAATAACTCTTACATAGTGGCAATATCAGTGACGTCCCGTGGGGGTACATAGGTCATGCGTTGCTTCGGGGTGGAACAATATAAAGAGTGGCATATAAGGGTGAAATATGA
The DNA here is from genome assembly GCF_057557595.1 of Rhyacophila brunnea. NCBI lineage: Eukaryota > Metazoa > Arthropoda > Insecta > Trichoptera > Rhyacophilidae > Rhyacophila > Rhyacophila brunnea. The sequence goes on from NW_028233350.1 coordinate 32,484,612, forward strand.
TTACTTTTAAGAACAGTGGCGGTTTTCCATGTAGGAAACGATGCCATCGCTTCATTATAAAGTGCATATCGACATCTTAGTTTAAAAAATAATCGAAGCATAAAAAATCCTGACAACATAATTATTGTTGTATTGTACTTAAGTACTACATATTGTACATATATATACAATGGTGATTTATCTTCCAGGCAAAAAAAAAATCAGAAGAGTGCCGCCGAACCTGTCAGCGCCAAAAAGAGCTTCACATAGCTAAAACCATCGATTTTTGACTGTAGGTTTCGTGGAAATTCTCTAAAGACTTTTTGGTGTAATTGTGTGTGTAATAAATAATAAGATTGGTAAGTAGGTACCTAATGAATTTGCAGACAATTTGAAACTAAAAATGAAATGGGACAGCATTTTAAGTCTGTTTAAGGGCAGCACTTTGCCTAGGGACGTCACTGGACAATGTGATAGGTATGCATTATTTTAGACATCCAGTGATGAAATTTCGAAACATTCAATTAAAATATAAGTCAGTGAAATCTAACGTTTAATACGACTGCACTAGAGGAAATCGCTTTATAAGTGAAAGATAAAAATCGAGATGGGGTACCTATTAGCCACATGAATGTACGAAACCGGTCTTGTACATAATATAATAATTGTTGAAATAAGCATGAAGAGTGGAGTATAACTTACTAATATATTAAATTATATAATAAGATTATTACAATGGTCAATAGTTTTCTTACGCAATGATACAGTTATATTCAGCTCTCGAAATGGAAGACTTAACAATTTTCTCACTCAACAATTTTCCGAAAATATTCACATCCGGAAATTTGTACATAAACAATTCACCGCAGGACACTTATTCGTGTGCCGCAGTACGTGAAACATGAGTTCGTCTAACATTTAATCAAATGGCGAGTTCTTCGTTGAACATTTCACTGTGGAGTATATTTGTACGTATGCTACAACATGTGGAGATGTCTTTACTAGGTTAGGTTAGGTTAGGGTTAATCTAATTGGAACAATACTATTTGCAAACTATCGCCGCATTATGTAAGATACGTACAAATGTATTACACGGTGAAATGTTCAACGAAGAACTCGTCATTTGATATAATGTTAAACGAACTCATGTTTCACGTACTGCGGCGCACGAATAAGTGTCCCACGATGAACTGCATACGTACAACTTACATGTAACCATTTATTATTATTATGTATTATATAAAAATATACCTGCCAAGCTCAGATGGTCAAATAGGATAGCCCTTTGAAGTCATAGCATGCAAGATTAAGACATAATATTGTCGGCACAACAGACAAAAATCAAGATTTACTTAATATCATACACATTTTCGTTTATTCAGAACATTTTTTCAGTTTACTTCAAACAAGTTTCGTAGGCAATTCAATTAATTGTATTAATAACAAGATAATTTCGAGGATTTCACGAATAGGAGCTGCGCTCCGGTGCGTTCCGGTCCATTTCAAGCGCTGGTTATATTACGTTAATAGCTAGGTTTTCATTCAATTGAATTCAATCAGTAAATATATATATAGAAAACGTAGAATAACGTATTTATTATACATGCACAGTATTATGTATTTTTACGAAAAAAATTTACAGACAAAAAACCGTTATTATATTTTGTAACTATTATTGAATATAGCTTACCATCGCAATCTGAAACAATCGTATCAAAAGAGTCGAAAAATAATTTCGCCTCGGCCGCCGACAATGTTGCCAAACTAGTCATAGTCTTTGGAGACGCGCCATCGCTGACAGAAATCGTTGAAAACCACAACGCCACAACGGTTAACAACCCCTGAAAATAAAATATAAAATTATCACAAATCACAATCACGTATATAATATGTATTATAGTAAATAAAAAATTAAGTAGGTACCCACTTAAATACCTAGTAAAAAAATTATTAATATATAAGTATTTTCACGCTGTTGTGTCCTACTTCGATAGTGGAACTATTTAACTATGAATATGCGCATATACGATTTTTTCTCATGCGCAGAAATTAGGCAGGGCTAATTTAATCATTATTGCCTACAACTGCTATTAATTGTCGACTATTGTACTTGCATCGCTTTCTCTCGTTTGGCGCCCCTCCAACTATGTCTTGTTTTATGCAAAAACTATTAAATCTCACGGTGATGTGATTTTCCCATTGAGTTACTAGCGGACACTGCTTTCAACAATATTCTAAATAATAAAGTGGACACGTTCGCATGACATGAGCGTAAATTTGCCATATGCACCCTTATTGCAATGTACTTACTTATATAGGTATAATTCATTTTTCTCAAGCACACATTGCACTATGTTTTTATGTGACAATCGCAGCGCTCGAAATATAAAATTTTACGAACCGAGTGCTACATAATTTTTCGAAAATATTAACATAGTTATCTAATTGTATGTATATTTTATAAAATAAGTGTGTTAGAAATTTTGTTATTGTGGCTTATCTATCTCAGACGGTCAAATTAATATTTCCACGAGACGGAGCGATAACTTTGCTGATTTCGAGAACCGGAACGGCGCTCTGGTGCTTTCCGGTCCATTTCGAGTCCTGGACAATCGTTTGTACACCAATGCTTTTTTTAAATAAACGACCGTGAATTTATATTAACATACACCCTTCCTACAATACTGTACCTAACGTACATTTTTCAACAATATTCATCCGAATTCATAAGTTTACAATGCAATTACTATTATTATTCTTCAGAAGCTGCTTTCATTATTAAAATAATGGTCGTCATTACTCATCGGAGTAAGTGTTGAAATTATAAATGTAATTAATTAATCAATAATTAAATAAAATGCAGTTTTTAGTGGTTACAACATATTTTCCCTTTTTAAAATTGACATTATCAAGCGGACTAAACCGGTTTCTATTTATATTTAAATAAAATACCTAGTAGAATTTATTAGTACTTACTAAAAACTGAGTTTTATTCAATTATTAATTCAATGCTTTTCCATCATGAATATTGACGGTTAACACCACAAAAGAATACTAATAATTAATACATTTTAGATCCACTATCCACATCTGCAAAGTATTTGCTATCTATAATATACAAGTATCGCACGCCACAGATTATTAAGTTTACAATGATCCACTTCACTGTGTAAAACAGATTATAATCAGTAAATAAGTTACACTTTTAAATCATGTTTTTTTCATACTTAAGTTCAATATAATATTGTATAAACATTTACAATATTTACCTGTTTTTTAAACCGATATTTAATAGTAATACTGGGATATGTTATGTGTTTAATAAACTATTTCCGAACTATTTTTTTCAATAAATATATGATAATATTAGACGTAAATCAATTTTACGGTAGATATTATTATGATTGCAAGTTGCAACCACATAATCTAGGTAGGTGCAATAAAAATACATGAACATATTGTGATAACAAGAATATAACTTCCTAGAAAGATAGTGTCTTCCTATTATGTTATAATATATACAGCCATGAGTTTCTGCATTTATTATCATAATAAAATTAGTACACGTGTTATTATGTTATTATTAGATGTTACCTTGATCTCCATGTTGATTTTTACGCTATATTATAAACTATTGTCTTAAATAATGCCTAAAATACTAAAAATTACAACACACAACCTCACTTAGAGAAGATGACGTGTTACAACTAAAAATATATTTCGTAAAATTTGAGTTCCTTATTATAAAAATTTGAATATTGGACAAGCTGTCAGTGCAAGGTTAGGGTTGGCAAGTGATCTTAATCGATTTCTCGATACAGATGTTCCGGGATTCCACAGATTAGTTTCGTTAACCAAATAAATATAACTTATATGAAGTGATAATATATATATATATATATATATATTTCAATAGATATCTATGAATATTATTTGAAAGAATTTTTTTTCGACCAATATGGAACCAAAAATAAAGATTAAATGGCGCATATGACACAATAATCCACACTTGTGCGGTTTCATCTTCAACTTTCAGTTCCGATTTTTAGCATCGAGTAGTATAGCTGGTTCGCATACCTAAACTCGTCTCGACTGCCGTACAGCCATAAATAAAACCGTCTGGGAACGTCGCTCCGATGTTGCATTTGAATACCGCACACATAGGCACCTAGCGACAGTCGCGCGTAACCTCTCGAAACGTGGATATGTATGGGATGCGGCGACCGGCGAGCCTGTGTCGGAATGATCAATTCGTAGCGTGTGCGTATTCAGTATGTATACTGGCGGCTTCGACTCACCGCCCGAGCAGCACTAGATGTTTTTTTTCAAACTAAAAAGCCGTATTCCATCATTGTGCGGAGCTCCATTTGGCAACGTGTATTTTGTGAAACGATGACCTCACATCGACGTATTCGACATGTTACAGACGAGACGAGTTTGTGTGCGAGTCAGTTCGTAAAGGACGAATGAGTTCAGATAAGTAAATACGTAGGTATATTTAAAATTTGTTTTAATCCACTGTAGCTACGAACCGAGACCACAAGTCTCAATTGTTTAAAATACATCATCTTTTTTCTTTTTTCTTTTTTAAATTATTTTGATTAGATTTATATTTTTTATCGTGTAATAAATGTTAATTAACTACCTACCTCAATTACAGTGTTTTCTTTAAAATCTGCATTATTTCTTTATGTATATATTATTTAGATTACACTTGGCACCCTCATTACTGATATTAAGAGTCAATTAATTAGTTTTTACTTCACCGTAAGAGCACTTTTTCAACTAATATCCATTACTATGTATTTTATTTACATAACTTATAGGTATTTTCTCCATTTTCATAACTTCATTTTATTTATATATAAGTACCTACCCATTTTTTCTGATACGCCAAGATATCTATTTATTTTTGGTGCAAATACTGAATAATGTACATCGTAAAATTGGCATGTTTAGGATTGTGGATATTCAGAGACTAACACCGAAATCCCGGAATCAAAAATTCCGCCCGGGATTGTAATCCTTGGTGCAAACCGTATCGGTGACAGTGTTTGTCAAGATTTAGTTTTATTTTATACATTTTGTAACGTGGAAATACTAATAATAGTATGTTTAGACAGTTGTGTGTACAGTTGAAAAATATTGAAACAATTGAAACAGTATGTATAGCATATTATATATAAACACCGGTAAATTATACCCACATGTTTCATCAATATATTATATTATAAAAAAATATGATGGAAATGACGGGCAATAAAACCTTTATATACTTAATATATAATTCACGATAAAGAAAAGCTAGGAGATACTTTTATTAAGTGCGTGTTCGTTATTTTACTATCATATTGATAATTGATACCCATAGCTTCCACACCCGAGCGGGGCCCCAGGCAAGGATGTTTAGCGGCCCCTCTACATATTACTAAGAGTAAGGCCCGTTTCAGACGGGACACCGGTGTCGCGCTCGTATATAATAAGGATGCCTTTTTATTCGAATAAAGGAGCCTTTGTATTATGTTTATAAACGCCCCAGAGATAATGAGTCAACGCGTGTCCGGTACACGTTTCCGTCAGCCGCTACATTCTCAAGCCACCGATACACTTGTATTCATTATCGTAGCCAGTTTTATGTTCTCATTTATAACGCAAAATTATGCACGAATACAAGGGCCTCCTATATTATATCGAGCGCGACACCGGTGTCTGAAACGGACCTAAAGACATTGTGACCCTCTGCAGTAGCGTTTTCCAAATGGTGTACTTAGGCGGTAAAATTAAGGTGTATTTTTAGCGATTTCTTGTTTTTTTTTTAATATGTACCTAAACTCATTTGAATTATGGAGTTGTCGAGTAACGGCAAATAATTAAAAAATACATCGTACAACGACATATTTTTAAATAAGTATTATAATTATTGAAATAAAATGACGCTGCAAGCGACTTTTTTTTTTAACTTTTAGAGTCAATTTGACACTTATCTGTGGGTCTATTCTATGCTTATCGACCGCTAAAGTGATAAAGTGATAAATAATATCAAACTGAGGGTAGGTTTCTATCAAAATATTAGCACTTATTGTAACAATTACACGAAGTTGGTTTTTATTGTTGCAATAAGTGCTATATTTTAACAGCACATATCTTGCTGCTGTTAACATATCGCACCTATTGCAACAATAAAAACCAGCTTCGTGTAATTGTTACAATAAGTGCTAATATTTTGATACAAACCTACCCTAAGTTTGATATTATTTATCAATTTAGTGTTCGATAAGTATAGAATAGACCCACTGGTCGACTTTCCACATCTGAACATGGGCCCTCATATTAGAGCCCTGTCAGCCCCACCTTGTGGGGGCCATGTTTATATCACCCAGGATAAACGAGTAAGTTAGAGTATCCTATTCCGTAGCTGCTTAACCTTCCATTATATTAGTTTTTTTTTAACACAGCCTTCTTCTTCTTTCTGGTACATTCTTCTATTGAAGGTTGGTGAACAAATTGCGATGCATCTCCCTATCATCGAACGTGTACGTACCTATAAAAGAGAATTTTCTTCCACATCTTTGTTTCTCTCTAGTTTTCTCTACATTCTGATTAAGAGAGTAAATCATACTTCTCATTGTGAGAAATATGTCTGAAATATGCAGCCTTTCCGCCTTTATTGTAGTTATAACAATTAATTATTTAGTTACTTTTATTGTTAGTGATCAGTGGCGCACCCAGGGGGGGGGGGCAAGGGGCCCTGGCACCCACCAAAGATAAAAAATATCAGAATGATTTTAAACATTGAAATTGAAAGCCAATAAACTATACCTTAGGCTTAGACAAATAAAAGCACGGCAAAAAATGATTTGTAATTTTTCAGCACCCATTTTAGAAAAAATTCTTAGATTTTAATTTCTAACACAAAAATTTCGAAACATTAATAAACCCAATCCCTAATGGAACTGTCAAAAAATTCTCGGTGTCCATCCGAATTCCAAAATGGTGTAGGTCATGGCTGTAGAGGGCTGACAGGGCTCTAGCTTGGGAGCCCGGCGTATCAGGTTGACCAGATAAGTGAGATAAACACACATCATAAATTGGCTTTAATAGTAAAAAAAAAGCTATTATACTTCATGGCCATGAACATTTAAAATTATATAATTGTGCAATATATTTTCTGATTATTATGTGTCGATACTCGACAGCTCCATTATTAAAGTAAATTTATTAAAATCGCTAATAATTCACTGTATAAGTACCCTTAATTTGAACTAAAACACAATTTGAAAAATGTTAATGTAGTGTTTCACACTGCCTTTAATCTTGGCGGTAGGTAGGGGGCCAGTCAAATATCCTAGCCAGAGGGCCCGTTTCAGGATGTGGGGGCCATGGTACACCGAATGCAATAGACAAAAGACCGATAAAAAAGAAATTAAGCTGTGTTGTGTTGCGTAGGTTTGTGTATAAGTTCAATGCAATAATACTTTTTTTTGTCCATTTTCAATTAATATTTTGGAACCTCAATATTAAAAAACCAAAAATTGACGATAAACATTCGGCGAAAAGAACGACTACACCCACTACAGTCGGTGGTAGTGTAAATCAAAAGAACATCTTTTCAGTGGAATTCGGCATACATTTATTGTAGCTCTCTAGACCAAGCGGGTAGCACAGCCGATATTATTTGAGTAATGTTTTAGCATACTAGGCGCACATGTCCATCATGGTCGCTGTTAGTCACTTCCAATCCGCCAGTCGCTGATGACACGCTCAACGGTTACCGCCACTATGCCTCCAATTTAGTAAAAACTAGGAGAAACTGTACAAATATGCAGCCGTGTATTGTGAAAATATGTAAAAATAAGTATATGAAGAAGAAAAAGAGCCTATGGGACTAATTTACTTTCTCCTCCTTGAAATTAAAATTAAATCCTGGGTGCGCCACTGTTAGTGATTGCCTCGTTTTAAAACCACCTCATTAGTAATATGATTAGTCCAATATGTAAATATATTAAGCAAGTGACATTGAAATTTATTTGAAAAAACTTCAAAAATTGGACCGCATTAAATGCTCATTTATAGATTAATCTTTAGTTTGGGTGAAATATTAAAAAAGAAATATAAGTTATATGAATGATAACTAACGATAAATCATTTAATTAAATAAACCAAATCAACAGCCAAATGGTATAGAACCGTATTCCTTCGGGAGATTTTAAGTAAGCGACATTGTTCCGATTTTATTATTGTATTTAAAAAGTTTATAGCCAGTTTTTGAGTTGTTTTTGAGAAAAGGTTGGTAGATTTATGCATAGCGTGGTCCGACTGATGGTGAAATTTCAATGTTGCCTTAATTCAATTCTTGAAAATAATTAAAACAAACAAACCTAAGTATCCAAAAATAGAGCTATTGAATAAGCAAGGAGCAAGGAGAAATCCTTGTACATTGAATTTTATAAGTACGATTACGATAACGATCTCAGAATAACCGGAAATTAGGAATCACTGGGATATGTAAGAAAATAGTTAATTGGCACAAAGTTACGAATTTACAAAACAAAGGAAGAGATTATACTTCATAGTGCTTTTAAACCGATGATTACAATGGCTTAAATTTGTCGGTATTTTTTTGACAAAAAAAAATATAAAATCTCGAAAATTCTCGAGAAATCATAAAACTAATCTCGAATTCTCTAGAATTTTTTTTCGTGATTTCGAGAATATACTTTCAAGCTTTTCACATACAAACCATACAAGAAAAAAACACAAGATAACATATTATTATATAATAGCATAAAAATAATGAAAACCTCTGCATATTTATGTAATAATTTTATTATTACTGGTTAGTGATAACTGATAAGCGCATTATAATAATAATGTTTCCAATTAAAATATTTCTACAAATTTTATAAATTTAATGTATGTCATGTTTTATTATTTCATAATAATAATAATGTCACCGATAATACCTAGGTGTGTTTTAAATATTTTTTATTTATTTTATGTATTAAAAATGAATACAAAAATAATTGTAGGTAGCTACATAATCTCCAAGATATTTTAAGCTACAGAGGTTGCAAAATATAATATATTATCTTTTCTACGTTGGCTTTTATTCGAAGCACGTGGACGTCCATGTTGTATAGATTAATTTAACATATTTTACAATTATTGGTTGTTTGCCATTCACGAAATTAATTGGGTATTTGCTCTCTGTCACTAATCAACACCGTGGGCTGGTTGAAGGCATTGAAAAAAATAAAAATAAAATCCTAAATATTTTTTAATTGTAGTATTTTTCCGTATTTATTATATTTTTGTTTCAAACTATTTTTTACTAGGTCCATTCAAATAATGATTCAAGTCCCTAACGACAGTTTAATAGTAATTTGTTATTATAATGTCATCATGACAAAGAGTATTCTCGATAATCGATTCTTAATCGAAGTAATTCTCGATAAGAATAATTATAGACTTTTCTATTTCGCTATAAATTGTTCAAAACAAATTAAAAATGAGATATCGAATTCTGAAAGATATCATGTCGCTTAGTATAATTTGTTAAAATGGATATAAATATTTGTATTAAGGATTTTGTGCACTAAAAGGAAGTTCATAATATGAAGTTAAACTGGTTAGGTACCTATATAAGAACTCACAAATAATTTCACAGTAAGTATATGTATATATATTATATTATTATGATATTAGATATAATGAATTATATATTTGTTTCAAAATAAGCTTTAAAAAATATTTTGCATTGTCAATAAAAATGGTGATATGTTGAAATTATGTGAAATGTTGTTATATGTGCTGACTACCATTTATGTTCGATGAGGATGAACACGAATCAGAATTAGTCATTTTTCCATAATATGGACGGGATTATAATATGTTGGTAAACAATGTGATATTCATGAATACATATTTTGGGAGTTCAAATATATTGAATTAAACTTAAATTTTGCTTTATTTGAGAAAATTAATGCATTTTTGAACAAAAAATGTTGATTGGTTCTTTGTTGCAAAATTGAAACAGTACACCGATGAATGTTGGTTGGTTCTTACAAAAATAGATGGCAGTAACGTTCACTTACGCGTAGCATTTTTTTCCGAACGAATTTACTTCTATGGGAACCATTATTGAGGGTTGGTTCCTTGTTGCAGAATACCGTCCATATTATCTTGAAAACGTATCTCTTCGTTACGTTCTTTTTTAAATGCAATATTATTACAAGTCAATTTGATGTGTCTGAAACTGTCTGCATTGTTCTTTATACTGCGAAATCACAACGATTGTTGTTCAGCTAAATCAATAACACTCTTAAGATGACCAACAGATTTAATCCAATAGTCAGGTTTGTACGCAGGGTCGACTGTATTTTCTGCCATTTCAAGAGTATCGCTGCCAGAAAGAACGAGCATCTTTTGAAAACCGCACACTGTAGCGATTCCCATGTCCTGCTTTAGCCTGAAATTAAAAAAACCTGTTTTAGAAGCTATCATAATATAATGATTAAATCTAGACTTTCCCGTCTGGTATCAAGGTAGTAAGATTTACGAGAGCTACCAGACCATACATTATAATACATTATTATTTATGGTCGCTATCACAATATCGAAAGAATCGATTAAAAAACATCGAAATTACTGACACGCTTTGCGTTTACTTAAGACGGTACTTCAGTGAAACGGCAAATAATTTTTAACTATAGGTGCGACGGAATTTTGGACTCGCTGGCAATCGGAGAGCGAACGTCGAGCTGTGAACACGTCAATTTGTTTCGTGATGGCGACGGGTGTATTAATTCTTAAATCGTGTATAGATGACTAAAAAACGTTACCCACTTACTTAAAAAAGAAAACATGTCAATGAATATATTATTATTGTTACTAATATAACAATAAACAGAACATTAAGTGGACGCATGTTGGATTTATATGACAAATTATATTTCGTTCGGCACACGTCATTTGCACAATCCGCGCTTTTTAGACCATGCCTCAACTGAGGTATAGCCTTAATATTGTTGTTGTATACTCACAGTGACTTTTATATCGATTAGTTTAATAACAATGCTAATATAATATATATATAAATTATTATGAATCATACTATGTATTGCTTGTTCGTACAAGGTGGTTATTACATGTACACTTAAGAAGGAATCATTAGATTTATGTGCCTGTATACAGTGGCGGCTCGACGACTTTCTAGGTGGTGGGGTTTAGCCATTAATTATTAAATATACACACCCATGTACCTATTTTCTCATATAATACATTATATACCAAGATACTTATAATAATAATGATGTTATTATTGAGGAAATCAGTAATTTTTCAGAATAAATAATATGATTATCAGAGTCGTCACTTAACTACATCTAAAAAGCACGCTTAAAAATATTAACTTAATTATGTAATACGTATTAATAATTATTAAAGTCTTCAACCATTTTTCAATTTTGAACAACGACATGCAGCGAGCGTTTTTACTCACCACGGGGTCATTCTATTCGCTCCCCAGTATGATAAAATAAATTAAATAGTTCATTTAATCAAGTAATTAAGTAGGTATATTGTGACAGTGATAAAAAATATCGAACGTGTATTTTTGACAAAACGATGTGGGGATGGTCCCTACGAACCCTTTAGGTAAAGCCGCCTCTGCCTGTATATCGTCGGGACTCTTCTACAACCACGTACCTATTTCAAAAAACAACTTTTCAGGAAAGGCAAAAACAACTTTATTCTCTCGGTTTTTTTTCAGAATAAGTTTTCTGTTATGAAATATACATTTAGTATAGTTACACATAATTTCATGAAAAAATGTTATTTTTCTTCAATCTGTTGCACCACACTTTTAACAAATCAGTCATGTTGTCAAAGATACGATAATGCGTTGCAACTGTACGATGAACATTACTGCAGTAAACGCGTATCTTGACTTGCAATCTAGTATTTAGTTAAGTATTTCCCAAACTTTTCCTGCGATAAAATACTTCGCAAATACGGAAATTTTAACGGAATACCTTGTTTATTTTGTAGTGTAGGTAAATAAAAATACAATTTTAAGAAAAATGAAAAAAAACAATGTTTAATTATTTAGTAATTGAACATACATAATTTTGAAAAATACTTTCTGAGAGAATATAATATTATAACTAATAGAAAAAATCTTTTTGAAAAAAGTAAGCCACCCATCAGGGAATCGAATCCTGCATCTCCTGGGTTTACGCCCCGCCCCGTCCGTGCATTACCTCTATGCTACCAGAAAGTGTTTTTCAAAATTATGTATGTTCAATAATTAGAATGGTACATTCTTAAATCTTGTGAATTATTCGTTGAATAAAATAAATAGTTAATTATAAATTATTAGCAAGTTCAAGTAAGTTACATCATAAAAAATATTGGAGAAATCCACGACGTCGGTTAGTAATTGAAGTGACAGGTATCTACTTTGATTTAATAAAACAAAAACCGATTGCCAAAGTAGCTTGATTTAGAAGAATGCTGATGACCCACTCATTATATTTAAATTAAAAAATAAAATTAAAATTAGAAAGGCCAATAGTTAAAATGTGTCGCAATTAGTACGTCACCTTGTAGCATAGAGGTAATGCATGGATGGAGCGTATGCCCAAGAAATGCAGAGTTCGATTCCCTGCCGGGGTGGCTTAGAGCTCTCACAGACGGGATTCCGGTGTTGAGCCACCGAAGAATCCAGCCACTCTACACTGCAGTGGCTATGGTAGCCACTGAATTCATATCGCACCATCACAACTAAACCGCCACAAGTACAAAATTATATGATTTGAGTTAATTATTACGTTTAATCGCTTCACCGCGGAACATTTAATTACTATTTAAATACCACGTTTAAATAACATGCTAATTACATATAATGGCCACCAAATGAGGATACAACAGCTGTGCTGTCAGCGCTGTAAGGATTAATAGTCTATCATTCATAGTAGGGGAAATGTGTTCAAAATGGCACAGTGGGGAAAAATAAACTTTTGCTCTACTGGCGAAATGATGCAGTCTAACATGATGCAACTAGCTTAGGAACAATGCATGACCCTTCTTTTAAATATTCAGCCATATTGAGTTTACTCAAAACAGCCGTACAAGAATATACAGTGGAAAGATTTGTGAACCAAACGAATATTTTTGCAGCTTGTCGACAAAAGGTAATATTACATGTATTTTATATTATTTAATCTATATATATATATATATATATATATATAAACCAGCTTAAGTAGCCGTTATTAGTGTTCATGTACGATGTAAATTTATCATAATTACTGAAGTGTAAACTGCATTTTTTTTTAACGAATTTGCCAAATTCATTTGATTGGGATAAAATGGCATACATTATGGTAGGCTAAAACGACATATTATGTGATTTATGATTTTATTGTTTCTGAAAGATTATGTTCCGAAATTACCTACGTAAAACTCTGTAAGAGACATGGGATACAATGAAAATAAATCAAGCAGTTTTAGCTGTGAAAATGAATGGAAGAACTTAAAGAAGGCATTTTTTAAATAGAAATAAAAAATAAAAACGGAGATAAACATCTTGGAAGATTTATGACTACTTTTCCAGTGGAAATTGAATGTCAAAATATGAAATTTTTATTTGCAACTAATATATACCTAAAGTAATACTATGACTAACTAAGATATACTAAACGTTAATTTATTTAGATTTAGAATATTTTATATCTACTAATCCGAAATGTCACACTATACCACTTACCGTGATTAAATTAGTTATAAGACCTTAAGTAGATAAAATGCAGGCTAACGTTCATTTCTAAAAGAACACACGCCCGTTCCATTCAATCATGTATTTAGGTATTACAGGAGCGAAGGGTGAAGGTAGGCTGTTAAGATCCGCCATAATTAGTGCACATTAAACTTTTTTAGTCATACGTATTTGTTTTTATTGAACAATTTACAGATATTATTGGTTAGATTTTTAAAATCAATTAAACCCTGCCTAAACCAAACCATACTAATTTTGGTATATTTTGGGCGTTACGACAAAATTGTGCATACCTTTTCATTCATACTTATTTGTTTCCGTTGGATTAAGAATAAATATCATTACACATTTTGTTGGTTGTTTTTTTTAATTCATTAAGCCTTGTCTAAACCAAACTATAAAAGATTAAAATAAATTTATTCTATCTTTAAAATATTCAAAGTTATGTATGGTTTAATTGCATAATTTTAGATATTTTAGATGCCTAATAATATTAATTATGCGTCAATGATAAATTAAAATTTACAAAATAAATAGCACCAAGGAGTTCAATGAAAAGACAATAGGTAATTAGACCTGGCTTCAGCAATAAAAATAATTACACGACAAAGTATGGCAAATACATTGAGAGAAAAACTTGTTAGTATTTATTTCTTTACATACCTACTTTAGTAGGTATTTTGAAGATGCTCGACCAAACTGATCTATTTGATTATAAACTATTGTCAATAATGAATTTCATCAAATCGATCGTAAGAAATTTTCTCACCAATACCACCATCTGTAAATTGTCTTTTTTATTGAAAACAGAATAATATTAATTTTTTTTTCAGAATCTGGATCAGTATGAAACACTGTTTTCATTTATGCATTTTATTTTGAAGAAATTCCTATTTAGCTAAAAAACATGCCTATTAATATTAATTATGTTTCAATGATAAATTCAATTTCAATAATAATAATAGCACACGTGTCGCCGCATCAAAGCGGTCTTTGTATTAATTATTATTATTATTACGATCACCGGAGTTTCGGCCGAGGCAATGAATAAAAAAAGGTAATAAAAACCGCGCTCGCAAATAATAATGAGTTCGAGCGGCTTGACATTGTGGCGGGCAAAGAAAAAGTGTGCGATTCTCGTAAACACGAGTATCTTCCGTCTGAACGCTCCCATTTAGTTATGTGTAAATGCGGAATCTCCGCCACACAGGTGGCTTAAAAAAGTGCGATACGGGTGTCTTCCGTCTGAACGCTCCCATTTATTTATATGTAAATGCGGAATCGAGCCACGCCGGTGGCTCGACACCGGAATCCCGTCTGAAAGAGGGCTTACTTTTAAAAAAAAAAATCTATTGGTTATAATATATTCTCACAGAATATGTTTTTCAAAATTATGTATGTTCAATAATTAGAATGGTACATTCTTAAATCTTGCGAATTATTCGTTGAATAAAAGAAATAGTTAATTATATTTATATTATTTTTAACATATAAGAATATAAACGATTGAAGTTCTCAATGACTTCGATGATTTTAGGTCCTTGAATTGCAAATCTTCTTGATATCAGGCACAATATTAGAAAGTTGAATTCTTAAATCTGGTGTCGCATGAAGCCTGTTTCTAAACTTTGACTTCGTTGCATCATAATAAGAAAATTCTGCTTCGCATAAATATGTCGTAATTAACGGAAGTAAAACAATAATAGCTAGTTTTACACACTACGGTACTCTTTTAGTATTTGCAGAATACCTATTTAATAACACCAGTGTTCTGCGGAACCTAGTTTGGGAGTCTAGTATAATCATTGGGCTGAGCTCTGTATTCTTTGTACTCACAAACACGTATCTCAAGATGCTAGTTTATAATATCTGTAAAAATCTTTTATTGTGATACGAGTTTTTTGTAATAGCTTAAATTTATTATATTTTTAAGTATATTTTGAGATACCTACGTATTAGTGGAATATGTAGGTACGTATTAATATTCTGCATTTTTTGACCAAGTAACTCAAAATTGACAACGAATAAGATACGTGTTTGTGGAAAAGATTATATAATTTATTATTTTCTTTTATGCTATCTTGTACGGAGAAATCCAATAAATTATTTAAATATATATTATATTATGTGTGTACCCACACGTCATATTATATTGTCGTTTAACAAATAGTATGCAAAACGTGTCAGCGTGGTAGGCAAAATAGCTCATTTACACGAAATCTGCTGACAATACTTGTAATATTCGTATTCGTTCTTACATTTCCTACCCTTTAGAATGTGCTGCCCCCAAGCACTGCATGGCTTGCCTATCTTCATGGGACGTCATTGTTGACTACCGTCTTATTGTTATGGTCCTGCGTGTATCCATTTATTTTTACAACGTTTTTCTTAGCTCGTATTCTTATTTGTCCGGTGGTTCTTTGTCCAGTACAAATCTTGCAATCGATTTTTAACTAACTTCCCGACTAGCTACACATTTTAAACTTTTAGAATATATCAGAACACGATGCCAATGCATTTTTTTAATACTTTTAGCCATCTTTAAGTAGAATTGAATTCATTTTCAGTTAATTCTGTCTTGTATAAAAAATTATTTCGACACTATTATTGGTTGCTAGAATATATACGTGCGTTACTATAGAAATCAATATGATATGTCAAGTACAAATTTTTTTGATCGTTTAATAATTAAGCTAGTCAAGTCAAGTTTATATGGTTCAACAGAATTGTATATAAAAAATTTCTTTTTATCTTCTAATAAAGGCGAACCATGTCCAAAGAAGGCGAAAACCGTAAAATCAGCTGGTAAGGTTATGGCTACTGTATTTTGGGATGCACGTGGAATCATTTTCGTTGACTATTTGGAAAAAGGAAAAACAATAACAGGGGATTATTATGCATCTTTATTGGACCAGCTAAAAAACAAAATTGAAGAAAAACGGCCTCATTTAAACAGGAAAAAAATCCTCTTTCATCAGGACAATGCCCGTGTTCACACATGTTTACGATCAATGGCTAAAATTGAAGAATTGAAGTTCGAATTGGTCGACCACCCACCGTATTCGCCAGATTTAGCCCCCAGTGACTTTTTCCTTTTCCCAAACTTAAAAAAATGGCTAAGTGGACAACGTTTTTTTTCAAATGAAGAAGTCATCGATCGGACAAATGCTTATTTTGAGGACCTTCCGAAAACTTATTTTTCTGACGGTTTAAAAAAAATTGAGAAACGTCTAACCAAGTGTATTGAGCTCCAAGGAGATTATGTTGAGAAATAAAAAAAAATACAAAAATAAAAACTGTTTTAATGCTTTTTTCTAAGGAATTATTGACCCACCCTCGTACTACTAATTGATCAGTGACTTATTAATTTATTTAAATATATCATTGTCTTAATTAATTATTTAGATATTTAGGCGATGTCCACACCAATTGGATACCATTACAATGAATAACATAAAATAAATGTATGTAAATCAAATCAATACTGCTTACAAGTCTCCAAAGAAAATAGTCTGCTGAGGATCGGTTATGTTGAATTGCTTGAGGATAATTGGCTTCAAATATGGTGATGGTTTACCAAATAACATCGGTTCTCTGCCGGAAACTTCAGATATCATTTTGGTGAAATAACCAACGCCTGTATGCAAAAGATAATGTTATATTATGGAAATGGTTAAATTAGTGTTAAGATCTGGTAATAACATCCACATGTTGTACTTCTAGGTACGTAGTTTTGTTTATTTAGTAAGTTTTGGTATCTTGACTAAAATCATTCTAAAATCCACATCACTGCGTTATGTAAACGGGTGCTTGGTGTCATAATTTTATGATGAACATCTCTGGTCCATCTCGTTTAAAACCCTGAATATGGAATGCTTATTCTATTCTGAATGTTATGTAGAGGCTGAAGGTGTAGATCTTTCAAACTTGATTATACCGAAATTAGGTTAAACGATATGATGTTGATTTCGCGACATACAAAATGAGATAGAAATTTAAAAATTGAATATTTATTTAAGTACAAAAGTAATAATAGAAATCCACAATAGATGTTTTATATATTATAGTCATATTATAAAGATTTAAGAAATCATATAAAATCCTGTATTTTACGGCCACCTGTTTGCATCGAAAGACCACTTTGTGTACAACCTTAATAATGATAGATGTGTAGTTAAATTTACCTGGCAACGTCAATCCATCAATTGGTTTATAGATTTTGTCTTCTCCCGTAATGATGTACATAATGTCTGGATTTCTAAGTAGAGAAATAGCTCTACTCATTTTGTAGTAATTAGTTTTGAAATCCACACTGACAACAACAGCGCCGATGTCTTCATCGGACATTGTGATATTTTGTACAAAATTTTCCATATTGTCAGGATAGTCATCGATCTGCGTAAATAAATTTTAATTAGAGAAGAGTAGAGAATCTAATAAATAATACAATGAACTGTGCAGGAAAGAAAAATCCGCTGTTATATTATTTTTCTAAAACTGAACTGTGCTTTTATAAGTCTTAGTCAGGTCGCACATTGAAAATCATCTCGACTTCAACTCGATAAATTTGTGATTTTGTTATCATTCACAAAAAAAAGTCTTATTTAATGTACCGTCACACATAACGGTGGGACATTGTTGGTAGAAAAAATGCTTATCGCATGTAACAAATTTATCTCAACATGGGGTGCAGGCAGAATAACGAAATTTTGCATTAGCGCATGTGCAGAAGCTGTTTTATTTGCTTCAGCTAACTGCGTGACGTCACGGTCCCGGCATGTTTACGCCTGTGCGCACGGAAAATAGTTGCAACATGGCGCCCAGTTTTGAGTGATGACCTTATCCCAGTCGAGACGATTTTCAATGTGTGACCGGGCTAATCATAAGATCAAATTAAACTATTTCCTGAAAAAAATAATTTCGTTTACTAAAAACGTATCTTGTCAAAAAATCGAACCACAATAATAAAATAAAAACCAGATACTGGGGACGCCGACGATGCAAGGTCCAACATTACGTCAAATAAAAAAAAAATATTTCTTAATGAGCACAAGATTTCATTTCTTGAGTAGGTACATAAGTGAAAAATATAAATATTTTATTTCCTTGGATAACCAGAGGATTCACTTTATTTTAGTAAAAGTTAGTTATTTTTATTAAAGATTGGTTGGTACATATTTGTCATCATATTGGCAAACACATTCTA
This sequence comes from Rhyacophila brunnea, assembly GCF_057557595.1. Lineage (NCBI taxonomy): Eukaryota > Metazoa > Arthropoda > Insecta > Trichoptera > Rhyacophilidae > Rhyacophila > Rhyacophila brunnea. The sequence continues at coordinate 32,503,574 of NW_028233350.1, forward strand.
CGTCGATATATTAGAAGAAGATATAATGTACAGGTAGGTATAAGTATCGTATATTATTATATGTACTCGTATTTAAATTTAGTCGGATGTACTAGTATGACAATAAAGTTTGGTTAGTAGAATTATAACAAGTATTATTAATATTTTTACTATTTTTAGCTTATCTTATTTTTTCTAGTTTCTAGGTTAGTATGTCGTTCGCGTCGTCTGGCCGATATATTTAGTCAGACATCCACAACAGAAAATAGTTTATCTTATTCACGCTCGTCGAATCTAAATGTTGATAGTCTTTTATTGGTCGACTTGATATCAATCAAGACCAACTTTGGGGCAAATTGCTACGTCATAATATGGAAGACGGAATAATCTGATTCCTCTAGATTCATCACTCTCAACTCCTGACTCCTCTGTTTGGCAGAGTTTTAGTATACGGGTACAGAGGTTATTTCATGCCATTAGAGATAAAATGACAGCAGAGCAGGTCAAGATTCTTTTTTTTTTCTCGAAACTCTTTCTTTAAGCACCATGGTGCATGGTTTCTACATCAGTCCTGTGCAACTTCGTTTCGGGACAAGGAAGCGTGGCACTAAAATCTTTTCATTCTGACATGTCCATAGTGTCATGGAATGCGACCGTGCATAAATCGCGGCTACATAATACTTATACATGGCAGGTGAAGATGGGGTAACTCAAATCATAGACCTTCATTGGTCATAAAATATTCCTGGTGCTTCTCGCCATTACAAACATACTTTCGACTTTGCATTTCCTCAGCATCCTCGTTATGGTTTATTAATTTTATGTATACCAGATAAATCACAGCACTTAAAAGCCTGAACATTATTTATATTACCTACCGTACAAGATTTACAATATCTTATTTTCTATCCAATAGAAGGATAGCTTATTTTGATAACATACAATAATCTAAAAAAGATTCATCATTATTTGCGATTTTATATACCTATGTAAAAAAACATAAGTAAAAATTGCATATCATACGAGTATGTCTATACATCTAACAGTATTTAGAAAAAACAAGAAAAAATATATTGAACATACATAATTTTGAAAAACACTTTCTGAGAAAATATTATATTATAACCAATAGAAAATTTCTTTTTGAAAAAAGTAAGCCACCCTGGCAGGGAATCGAACCCTGCATCTCCCGGTTTGACGTCCGATCCGCGCATTACCTCTATGCTACGCAGTGACATACTAATTGTGACAAACATTAACTATTGGCCACTTTTAATACCCTCTCATCAGCGCTCTTCTAAATCAAGCTACTTTGGTAATCGATTTTTGTTTATTAAATCAAAGTAGACCTATTACTTCAATGCTAATGCGCGGATGGGACGTAAACCCGGGAGATGCAGGGTCCGATTCCCTGCCGGGGTGGCTTACTTTTTTCAAAAAGATTTTTTCTATTGGTGATAATATATTTTCTCAGAAAGTGTTTTTCAAAATTATGTATGTTCAATAATTAGAATGGTACATTCTTAAATCTTGTGAATTATTCGTTGAATAAAAGAAATAGTTAATTATAAAAAAAATATATGTTTTGACATAGGGGTGTTTGTACTTACGCCTTGAACACAATCAACCCCGGCATCCGCCAATAGGTCTACGATAGGTTTTTTGCCGATAAGGTAAACCTTTTTAGTGAAATTTTTGTTTTTTAGATAGTCTACCATAACTATAGCTGGATGCACCAAATCTCTCTGAAAATGATGATTAAGATATAATATACCTACAATGATATTTATTAGTTTAATTATCTAATTTTAACACATGATAATAACTTCTACACTACAATTTTTATAATTTACGTATAAAAGTATGGTTTATTACTTCATCCAAATCAATGCCAATGTTTTTAAACTGAGATTTTGTTAACTCCATCGTTTTAGCGCTGTTATTGGAGAGAAAATATAATTTCTTTCCCATCGCTTTTAATCTCGCAATTGCTTCGGGTACACCCGGTATTGGTTGTCGATTCCAAAGCACACCTGAAATAAAAAAAAAATTATCATAATATTCGGAGAATAACACATAAGTCACACTGTGAATGTTGAATTAAAAGACTTTTTGCGATAAATAGGACATGACGGGCCCTCCACTGCCACGGCTAGTTCCAAGGGTTTGGAAGTGGAAGGTTGCCATGCAAGGGGAGTCGCGGGCCAAGGTCTTCAGGTGGTTGGTAACCAGAATAAAAACTCATAGTCGGAATCAGAAAGGTCCATATATTGTTCACGTTCACAAAAGTTCACAAAAGTTCACAATGGTTCATTATATTATAATTATTATTGTTCAGAAATTTAATATTATTCACATAATTGTTCGAAGCACAGTATACGGTCATCCGTCAAACGATAAAGTACATTAACACTCGCAATAAGAAATATTAGTTTCAAAAAAAAATTCACAATTGTCCAAACGTATGAAGGGCCGCCACTATTGGGCTGGAGGACCGATGTATGAATGAGATAAAAGTTAAAAAAATATTCGGGGCCTCCGTTGAGGAACGATGTACTTTTTTCAACAAGAGATTTTTTTAGTAGGTATATAATATCTGAGGTATTTTCAAATTATGTATGCTCAAATATGATATCTACGTTTGTTTAAGTTGAAGAATGATAATGGAATATATGGTATTTGATACTGTATTGCAGTGCTCCGCAACCGGTGTACCGCGGCACACTGGTGTGCCACGAGACGATGCTAGGTGTGCCGCGGAGCATTGCTTCAAAAAAAAAACACAAATAATTTTGTATATTATACAATACTTACTTAATAGCTAAATTTGCGTACGTGGCTGGTAATAAATACATTTGAGCACCTGCATAAACTTAATAAAACAATGCAAGGTCAGAATAAAATATATTCACGTGATCTGATAAATTAGAAAGATTTAAGACAAGGATCTCTACAAATGTACCAAAGGACCTACCAGACCACCAATGAAAACAAGCAATTAATTTTGGATCCGTCTCAAAAACATTTAACTTTGCTTCAAAAGAAATTTCATCATTACTTTCATACAATCAATACGACTGGATTCGAAACCCTTTTGCAACCAATGTCAAAAATTCTATAGAACCTCATATGGTATTTTATGGATTTCGGTTAGTAAAGAATCTCCTCGTATTTCTGACATGGCTACCAAACTAACTAAGTAAGGCTAAAAACTTGTACGATCATTGAAACAAGCTATTTATTGATATAACCAATACATGGGAATAATGATGTAAGTACATTTGGTTCTTCGTCGAGTGTTATGTTTATTTAATTATTTATTAAATAAGTAGGTATGTAATGTAATTTTGGTGCCCTGGGGGCCCAATCTCAGGAGGGTTGGCGTGGCAGGTCAAGCAGATATGCTCTAATTGCAAAAAAAGTCGGCTGCGGCGCTATTTTACTTCGCTGACATACATATTTTAACACATACGATTGTGGGATACAATTTATTATTATTGTGTCAATACTCGACAAATAATCATTGTTCACCGACAACTAACCGTAGTTCAAGTGGATGAATTAATAAATACAAAAAAAACGCTAAACAGAATCAATACGATTTATTTTAATTCGAACATCATTTGAAAAACGCTATTTTAAAGTATCACACTGTCTTTAACCTTAGCGATAGATAGGGGTGCGCCGAAGATTCTGGCCTGGGGTTCATGCTTTGATGTGTAAATTGTTTTACGTTTGGTGTGCCGCGGAATTTTGGGAAGACCTTTTGTGTGCCGTGGGTGAGAAAAGGTTGCGGAGCACTGCTGTATTGCATGGCCCCCATATCCTGAAGCGGCCTCCCTACCCATCGCCAAGGATAAAGACAGTGTGACACTCTACAGAGCGTTTCCCAAATGGCGTACGCGGTAAAATGAATGTGTACCTATATTAAATTTAGTGTTTTTGACTGCATTTGAATTATATATGGAGTTGTCGAGTATCGATACACAATTAAAATTGTATTGTACCTACACCCACATAATTTTAAATATTAACATTATTGAAGAAAACTCGCAGGCGACTTTTTTACTATTAGAGAGAATTTGTGATGTGTGTTTATCTCACTTATCTGGTCAACTCGTCACGCCGGGCCCCCAGGCTAGAGTCCTGTCAGCCCCCCTTTGTGGAGGCCGTGCAGTATTGTAAATCACAGGCTACTGGTATAAATACCTACATCTATTAGCTGGAGTTAATTATTTATACTTGATTATAGTTTTAACTTATATGTCATTTAAACTTGCCATCGCAATCAGAAACAATCGTGTCAAAAGAGTCGAAAAATAATTTCGCCTCGGCCGCTGACAACGTTGCCAAACTAGTTATAGTCTTTGATGATGAGCCGTCACTGCCAGACGTCATTAAAAATATCAATACCATAACGGTTGGTAACCTCTGAAAAACAAAACACGGATAATTTATACCACACGTAATATTGTGATTTATCTAGTTTCGACCGATTTAGTGTAGTAAACTAATATTTGGTATATTACAGACAGTATTTTCTTTGACGCCGATGACGGAATTAATTCGTAAAAATATTTAAAAAGAGGCCTCGACACAGTTCAAAAAAGTCTTTAAAAGGTGCGTATTTCTCAAAAATTGAGTAGGTATACGATATTACTCAAAGTAATAACAAAATTTCTGCATCTAACATCACAGGCGCATAACATAATGTAAACACCCGAATTAATATGCACTTATACACAAAAAATAAACCATTTATATTATGTGCCATCACGGATATGTAAAATATTAATAATTATGTCTAGTTACATGATGTGATTCTAGAAAAGAGATCCATTAATATGTTTACTATGCACATTGGTAGTTAGAATTTATGGTTTTTATTTTATTATTTATCGTGGGGTGCCTCAAAATCAGTCAGTTGCTCGAACCTCCCTATCTCTAAGCCCACCACTGGTTGTAGGTTTAATACATAAACTGTTTCCAAATATTATTTAATGTCAAATAAATGGAAACTGCATTAATTTTGTATTAAGTGTATAATATTCTTGCAAATGCATGACAATCTAAATAAAAGACAATAATGTTAATTATATCATGAATATTTAAAGAAATAATACTTTTTAACATTTTATAATAAACCAATCGCGGTTTTGTCTTACAATGTTATCGATCGGGAATGTCGTATGATGAAATCGGCCTTCGTTTATATATTATATAACATAGTTATGAACATGATAATAATAATTTATTGTCCTGTTATATCTTTTAGCTAAAACATACTAGTAACAAAACTAATAAATATAACAGCTGTAAAACTGTGTAATAAGATAGTATAGTTTACAAAAATTATTAACGAATTTTTCTTATTTATATATTATACGTAGGTATATATTGTAATAATAAAAAAGGTATGTTTTATGTAAGGACTTTACCTTTGTATCCATGTTGATTTTTATGCCTAAAATTATTATTAAAATAATGTAAATACTAAAAGATTACAACACAACCTCACTTACAGAAAATATTAAAAAACTAGTTAATTAAAAATATATCATGTTTGCAATTACATCAGCTCTTTAATATTAAAATTTGAATACTGGCCGAACGGTTGCTGCAAACCATATGGATTTTTTTTTCAAATGTGATTTTTTCTAGTGAGTGTTTTCAAGTTATCTAGATATGTTTAATATAGTATATAATGTTACACTCTCAAATCTTGTGAATTATTCTCTGAATAAAAGAAGTAGTTTAATAAAATTATTTTTTTATTTATTCATTTTATAAGAAGGTCGAAGAAGTGATCCCAACTTTTTTTATCAGGCGAAACGCGTCAAGCGTTTTGTAAAATCTTGGAGAACCCCTGATGGGCTGATGTTAGTTTCTGATGTTAGTTAGCTCCCTCATCCTGAAGCGGCCCCCAGGCCAGGATATCTTATGCCCCCTACATATAGTTAAGTTTAAAGGCGGTCTGCCACTCTACAGTGACGTTTTGCAAATGGTGTTCGAGTTTAAATTAAGTGTATTTTTAGCGATTTTTTACATAACAACCAAACATTGCATCGCACAATCATATACTTTAAAATTGTAATGACCCTGAAGTAAAATAACGACTTTTTTACTGTTAGGGGAAATTTAAGATGTGTGTTTGTCTCATTTATCTGGTCGACCCGCCAAACCGACCCTCCCTGAGCCCGGGACCCTAGAGCCCTGTCACCTTTCTTGTGATGTAGGAAACTTTTCATATGCCTCAAAGTTGGGCTTGATTGATATTACCAAGCCGGCGTTGACCTTGGCAAACAGCTCCGCTCGGTCGGATCTCATCAGCGGGCAGTCTCTGAAGACGTATTTAGAATCATGATAGTCATCAATTATATCAAACTAAAACCATGTAGGTTAGCCGCGAACTCATCATGGCTGGTCGAGAACTAACTTACCTAGTGTGTTGGCCTTAATTGTCTCATATGAAGCCTGCAAGACACATCTAAAAAAAATAGATACGTTTGCTTAGTGGAGCCCTACCTTTTCGACTAGTTATCTTCTATCGAGTGCAAATAGTAGGTAGATTAACGTGCTAACGTCTATCTGTAAGGAACGTCTTCAGATCTCGGCGAGGGCGTCGGAAGGACGCCCTCGCCAGTCGTGTTGATCCATATCAAGATGAGGTTATTACATTTTCGTACATAGACGAGCAGATCGAGGAGCAGAACCCCTGTTAAGACAAGACGCACATCTGATGAAGCCGTCATGTAGACTTTTGTCAACAAGATCAGCAAGAGTAGCTGTCTGCTAATTAAAGCGCTTCTTACTATAGATATAATTATTTTATTCCAAGTTGCTATTACATTGGAGGAGTAACCTAAAATTTCCATAAATATTGCAACGTATGCAACCTAAAGGGTCTGCCTGTCCCAAATTTTCTTTCAAAATTCTGACCATCTTCTGATAGGCTATGTTAGCCTTCGAGTCTTCGATAAAAATAACTTATCTTCAAGAATTACGCCAAGATTGTCACTTTAACGGATATGTGCAACAAAAATCTTTAACAAATTGATATACCCACACACAGTTGGCACAGCAGGCATTTTTTTTTAATCTTTTGCACTAAATATAATACCAAAAATTTACTTTCTTCATTAATTTTCCAACCCTACGTAACGTACTTACAGGACACTTCACTAACAGTAGGGTTAATAAATTATAAGTAACAACTCTGGGGGAAAATATAACATTCTGTTACACATCTAAGGATAAATAAGTCATCTTAACAATGACGCATATTTATATTGTGGAATTCCTGGCATGACTTACAAAATCCCGGAATTCCAGAGAACGTGGTTGAGAATCACTGCACTAGTGATTATATCTTTTCAATTATAAATTTAACATTATAGCTCAATGATTTCTTTGTACGTATTGTGTCATCAATTATTATACAAATGTAATCGACAGACTGTGGAAAATTTACAATATTTAATTTATGGAAAAGACAGAGATAGAATATAATAATGATATCTTACTTGTTTCATTTATCTTATTTTATTAGATGCTAATTCATATTGTGTTAAAAATAACGTTTTTACATTATGATAAATAATATCTTGAATTATCTTGTGGCAGTGAATATATTCAACTAAGTAATTATATACACATATAACAATATCTACATTTATTTTATATATTAGCCAATTAATTTCTAATCATTATCAATATTGAAAAATAATGTAATGATGTTCTAATAATATTATTGATACTACAATGGTGAATACTGTCATTTACATATTTTTACCGTAAAACGTTTTAAAAAACAGACGCGAATAACGAGTAAACACTATTTTGTTGACTATTTTAGACTTTGGCTTCAATTTATTTACACCGGCGATATAGCTTGAATCGATTATATTATCAAGAAATTTGGCACCTATAATAGTTCTATGATAGGCGGACTTATGAGTAAGTATATCTCCATCTTTTGGAATTTTATTATAAGTATAAAAAAAAACACTATATATTTAAGAACGCATCAGTGGCACTAACTATTAAATAACTTTTAACTGAAATGAATGTCCCGAGTCCATAAGTATAAGTGTGCACTTACACTCAACCACAACAGAATATAATGATTTGAATCCTGAACTACCTGATCGGTTTTATCAGTATAACTTGTACTAATCTTCTAGACTAGCAGAGCCAGCTGGCGGTCGCCAGCCTGTCTCGCTAGGTCTTGCAGACGGCTTGGCGGTGTTGGATATTAATATAATTGTGAAGTATGCATAGACGGCGCCATAGTTTTCCCTTCGGGATGGATTTTCATTCGCCTCAGACAGTTTGACATTTCGCTGATTTGTCAGTTTTACGATTTGCAAGTCGTCACTGCCAATATAAATTTGGGGTCATATGCGTAGTCTATTCTGGAGTCTGGCCTTTACAATATCGTCTGACACCACCTCAGGCTGATAGGTCTAGCAGAACAGCTGGCAATCGCCGATTGCTACCACTGACATTTTAATTGAATATGTTTATATATTGCACTTTTTCATTCATACTTATTTGTTTTCGTTGAATTAAGAATAAATAAGTTATTTATAATTCATTAAACCCTGTCTAAACCAAACATATAAATATCCAAAATGATTTAAATATTTATATTTATAGAGAGATGCGTATTATGGCTTGGTTTTCCTATGGTTTAATTGAATTTCAAAAAATAGCCAACACTGTAAATTGTAGTATTATTTCAATGTAAACAAATACGTATAACTGACAAAGCTTAGTCTGTACTGTCTATGGTGGATCCACCCTACCTCCACCCATCGCCACAGCAGGATAGTCTAATTTTTCATACATTTAGATTGTTGCGTTACAATACGTTCTATTAATTCAATGGGGAAGATCCCATTAGATTGAAAAAAATTAAAAACTATTTCTCATAATGTCTTTTAAGATACTCGTAATTACCACCCTGAGGTACTTAATATATTAATGAATAAATTCTAACATGCTAAAATTATTCAACAAATTATCTGGGTGGGGATATAAAAAAATATTATTTTATCATGTACAAAAATGGAAAAGTAGCAGATACTTACTTATTGTATCTAATTGTGTCGTAAAAAGGTCATAATCGACTAATTATTTGACTATAAGTAAATATTATTTCACATGATAAAATAGCAAACAACATCCATAATATCATTGTTAAAAGAAACATTATTAAAATTTTATTTTTATTGTGTATTAATAGTTACTAATGATATAAAAGAAGAAGAAATGTTACTGTAATTTTATATATAATTATTATTATAAAATATATACCTAAACATCATTAATGTTTAATTACTTTGTATTAAACGTAATATGATTTATTATTATTTACCTACCGAAAAGTAAAAACAGAGATAATATTGAGAAGAACGTAATATGTATAATATAATGTAGTTTCTTATATTACTCGTAAGTTTGAAATTATTCAATTTATTGATAGCAGTATTAAAATTATCTTCATCTTACAATAAATGTCTTGATTGAAATTGATTATTTATGGGTGCTAATAGAAATGGCACATTTTTCGATTATTCCTGCAAATTCTAAAAATTCTAACACGTCAAATGAACTTGTTATAGGCGGTTCGCGAAAGAAAACAATTGAAAATCAATCATTTATTTCAGTTTGACAGATAAGTGGCAGTGAAGTGGTTTTAGATTATATTTTCGTAGTAATTAGTGAGGAAATATGCATTTATTTCTTGTTAAAACTCATAGTTTCAAAAATTCACCTAATGTATTTAAACGTTGGACATTTTATAAGTAGACAAAAAAATATTTTTCTATTCACAGAAATAGCTTACATTCAAAAGATTCATATTATTATGTTTTATTATTTAAACGTTTGCTATCCAAAAAGTTGTCTCGAATCCTTACATGTTTTGCATTTTCGTGATGTATCCAAATGCGTTTAAAAATTAATAAATGTAAAAAATCTTAACACCACTGCACATGCATGTACTGAAATATGACTATATTCTTAAACATTAGAGCGAGAGGTTTAAAAGAATACTATTTTATGAAATAAAAATACTTTCTGCAGTCATCAAATGTTTAAAATAAATATAAAGGATAATAAGGCTTCAAAATTATGTAAATAGATTATCTACAACGTTTAAGGAATGTCCAGGATCATGCTTTGAAAATAGAATAAAAGCTCCATTTTGACCTACGCTGAGCATGTACCCACTTAAATGACTTACCTTACACTATAGATATTTGAAAAGTTATGCCAAAATGTTCAAACGAGATACCTACGTAGGTCTATGAAAAAAAGAACAACATTTTAGACACGTCATAACTTCATGGTGTGTAATCTAATGTATTTATAACTTTTCATACATAGGTGTATATAACATTTCATAGGCGTAGGTACTATGTTGGCACTTTGAATTCATGTTTTACCCATTCGTGTGAGATGGTATGAAAACGGCTGAAAACACAGTTTTTTTGCTAATATTTATTTAAGTATGTAATTTGTACCTACTCATTTTATCTTCAGCAGCTCAATTGAATAAATTATATTATATTTATATTGTAAAAAAAAGCACTGTGCTCTCTTCGTTCAGACCAGAATACTCTTTAGATGACCAAGAGAATAAATATAGTAGTCAGGAATATGCCCTGGATTAATAGAGTCAGCTAAATCTTTCAGAGAATCGCTTCCCGATAGAACGAACAGCGTTTGAAATCCGCTCACCGAAGCAAACCCCATGTCTTGTTCGAGCCTGGAAATAAATTGTTGGTAGGTATATTATTGTATAATTTTGCATCTAATAATATGAACCATGTGAATTATTTTTAATACATATTATATCTGTCTTTAATTTTCAGCTTATCTGTCTCTCACTATGTCTGTAATGCATAAGCTGTCTCTCTCTAATGCACTTAAATTTTCAAACGAAAAAGTATGCGTCTTTGTTGCGTGATCGCATAAACGTAACACCCACGTTGCATCCCTCTCATGCGCGCTGCACTTAATTGCTTACTCACGTATAAGTATTTCGCTCACACGCTTCTTAACTAATGAAACTACACGGAGCTTTATCGAAATAGATACATACTATAGATCTACCATCGTAAATTGGCAGCCGGTCGAATTTGAAACTAAAATTGTCTATCGAGGATAAATTTATCACAAATGCCATTTAATTTTACAACATGTTTCTCGAATTATGGATTGCGCTTGCGTTTATTTAGCTCTCATGGCGTCAAAATATCAAAATCACATTATATTTAGTGTTGATAAATAAAATATACCTACCTATTAAAAAAAGAGATCAACAAGTGAAAAAAGCTTTTTCCTTTTAAATAAGGAATGTACATAATACATAATTTTATATTTGATATAGTATTTTATAATCGAATGAGTGTTTGTTGCTAATTTAGGTAGGTACGCTATTTTTCTTGCTCGCAAGATTTTTATTATTTGTAGATTTGAAAACATAAAGAGCATTTTAGATTATTAATAAACGAATGTGACCTTTTAATATTTGACATTATTCATTATCTCATGTGTTAATGCAGTGACAATTTTCACCCTGTCACGCCCCAGCTTTGGGGCATAGGACAAGCACAAGTTCCCCTCACTTCCCTCGATCCATCTCCAACTTTCGTGCCTCCCGCCATGTCAGACCTGCAGATCGTAGATTACATTTATAGCACCGCTGCATGGTGAGGGAGGGCCGGCCACGGCGACGGAACCCTTGAAGCTGCACCACAAGGGTACGGAGTGTCGCACTCTCTGGTGGCATCCGGAACTCGTTACGTCCCAGTCACGTAAAGCGTTTCTTCGTAAATACTTCAATCACCGAGGGCTGCTGTGTCCGCTCACGAACTCGAGTGTTTTTAACGCGGTCGTACCAATGTACCACTAATATTCGGCGGAGACATCGATTCTCAAAACTCAAAAGCCGAGACCTTTGAAGCTTAATAAGATGCCATGTCTTACAGCCATACAGGATAACAGGTAGCACGCACGCGTTGAACAAACGACATTTGGTCCTCACAGAATACAGCAAGATCCCTATGCGACTCCAAGTTGGCTGAATGCAGACCCCGCCATGCCCATGCGGATTCCAAGCACACTGGAAATACTACCATCATCAAAAACTGTGGTACCGTAGTATTTGAACCTGGTCACCAGCTCAACGGGCAGACCGGAAACCCGCAGAGGAGTGTCGACGTCAATGCATGCAGTACTGCAGATGGATTTGGTCTTTGGGTTGAAGACCCACACATTTCGAGTTCGTGGCGAGCCTGTTCACGGTTACCTCCAACTGTTCGATCAACGAGTCAAACACGACTGCGTCATTTGCATATTCCAAATCGCAGTCTTTCAAAAAGAAAAAATAAATGCATTCTTCTTCTTCTTTGACCATGTCCGATCCTAATAGGATCATATGGGCGTGTAGATAATCTTGAGCATATAATAGATTGACATGATAAATATATCAACAACGAAGAAAATTATTGACGATATGAACTTAGTTACCTTTATTATTTCGTTTTATGTATAGTGCAGTGACTAGGAAATGGTAAATAAGCATGTTACGTATTATACAAAAATATCTTACTTCAGTAATGTATGAAATTCCAGCGTCATCAAACTGCTGAACAAAATTGGGCATCCCGACAATGTAAGCCTGTTTTATAAAATTTTGATTTTTCAAAAATTTAATAATCTCCTGTGATGGATAAATCAAATCAACCTGAAATATATGTCGCATCTTAATAACAAATGTTAAAATATCACATATTATCTGTACCAAAATGCCAAACTAGGTACCTTATTTCCAAAAACACACTTATTATTAAATAACATTATGTAATTACAGCGTTATTCTTTTAATAATTTTGGGTTTCTGTTATGAATAGACTGATGGTGTATATATATAATACATTTATGTATGTACATTGTTATGTTCATCATCAGTACCAGCCATCATCAAAAAACTCCAAAATGTTTATATTCTCGATTCTGTAATTTGCGTTGTCACGTACCTCCTTCCACTATATTCCCAGGTAGATATCGACTATTAAAAGCAAACGGATTTAATCCATATAAATCAAATTTTACAGGAGACACAAAAATGTTTTTGTTATGATTTTCGGCCAAAGTCAAAACATAAAATATGCATAAACTTGAAGTGCGTGATGATCAAAAAATTGGTGTTTTTATTTTTCCAAACAGATACAAGATGATACGAGTAGTTTCTTTTTTAGAAGTCTTTTTTTGACTTAACATCATTCTTTAAAAAAAATCAAGCTCGATATATAATATTATCTCAGCATTTGCAGAATATATCATTTGAACACAATGTGTATTTAGTCGTGTATGAATGTGTCCTTTTTGAAAAAACTGAGGATTAAATTCTTTTACCTTCCAACAGTCGATATAGTTCTTCATCTGTTGGAGCACTTGGAACTGAGTGCCGTTGATGAGATAACATTTTTGGTTAGCAGTTTATATGTTTTAGAGGGTAAAAAACCTTGTTGTACACTAAATATAATTGTATAAAAAATAATAATTCAAATCCCAAAATAAATTGAAAAAAAATCATTTTTTTGACCGCCTACTTTAACTTTGAATTAGTATTCAGCACCATAAATCAAAATAGACCGTTATTATTTTTAATAGAAAGTTTGGCCACTATCTTGGTATTTTATGAACTTCAAATTTGGTTTTAGACATTTATTTTTACGCCATAAAATACGTCCAAATTGAAAATCAACAAAAGTAGACGGTAAGAGAATTGTTTTTTTATCCGCCATGTTAGAATTTAAGGGCTCCTGGGTTAATTTTGAAACAGCTTAAAAATTACACATATGATATATTATTATGCAAAAGTTCATGCTTTTATACAAACGTGCTCAGTTCGTTTGATTATTTTGATGACGCCGGATTGTATGTAATCACCATAATTATCAAAATGGTTAAAACTCTGAATTTTGAGGAACATTAATAATTTTGATCACATTTATTCATGAAATACTATTTGGTGAGTCTGTATATTGTAAAATCACTATTATGACATGATATTTTTATTTGACTATTCTATTAAAACAATGACCATTATTTATATCTCATTTATAATAAAAAAGTGAGACACCTGGTTTCTGGCTCAAATTTAAGCTAACTTTATTGCGCTACCTAATGAAAATTTAAATAATTAATTATGTATATATTTCAAAAATAAAGCCTTACTGGATCCAGATCTATGCCTATGCTGTTAAAATCCGATTTAGTTTCTTCCTTAGATTTCCCACTGTTATTTGTAAGAAAATGAATTTTCTTTCCCATCTTTTTTAGTTTGGCGATAACTTCTTTCGCTCCAGGAATTATATGAACATTCCATAACACACCTAAAATATACAAACATATTAATAAACATTCAGATTAAATCCATCAACCTACATAATTACTGTATATATTTGTCTTGATTTATCTGTATGTAAAGCAGCACAATACAGCACACATACACACACCTGTCTGCGCATTGACAAGTGGAACTGCCACCTGGTAATTTTTCTAGTATAAATAATAATAACTTAAAATAAAATTTCTTTCTCATATTATCATATTTTATAGTGTGTATGTAGTATAAACAGTAATTATATTTGTATCAACCACTTATTTTGCGTGTGTCTCACATGTCACTTATTCCAGCTACTTATAAACGGAAATGTAAACACCGCGTATGAAGATGAAGGAGATAGGGGGCCTAGCCCGGGACTCCATCTAAAAGTAAAAGGCAATATACTAAGCAAGCACCGCGTATGAAGCTTTTCCTGCAGCCCGACTTATTTGCACTTGATGAACTTTTGAGGGCTTTAGTTAAAATTATCAATATATTCAAATTATTTGTAAAAAATCACTAGTTCTACAATTATGATCAATGTGTCAATTATGCCATATTTTAAAATGTCAACATAATAAATGTAGGTATGTAGGTTTTTGCTATAAAATAACATTTTTAAAAGATTTTAATAGCTATATTTATTGATCCTACTTAAAACCGGTATTGACATTTTCATCCGGTATTGCAATCCCTAGTCGAGGGATTCCGCCTTTAAACGTCATATACGTATACTGGTTAAATATTATTCAATCAAACTTAACATTTTGTATCAATTAATTATTAAAATATACGCTCACGATGCCGAGCGACATACGCATCGGCTTATAATGTCGTGGGTCCCAGGTTCGAATAGACACAAATATTGTTTTTCAATTTATGTTTTAAGTCAGAGTATGGCCCTAATAGGTTGAGTAAATGGCTCTTCGCGTAGCATTTCTCGTAATTACAAAAATCTGTTAATACAAACTTTCACTCTATGGAGGCCCATAATATGATCTTATTAGGATCGGACATGTTTAAAAAAAATTAAATAATGGGAAACTTGTTTAATATTAAATATAAGTTAGGGAATCAATACACATAATAATTTAATAACGATTAAGATGGTTTTCGTCCGATTAAAATGACTTTGTCAGGCAAATTATGATCCAGATCGTTTAAAAATTCTATGATTTAAGATGTATGTACCTAAATGCTGTGTATTTATTTTGTTTTAATTGATATAAAATATTGTCTTTTCACTAAAAAAATAAGTACTAATACCAGGAATACGAAGAGGGACTCACATGTATGTCGGTGGTAGAACCTTCGCCAGTATTATTTCGATGGGAGAGTGTGACATCGCGAGGTTTAATACTTTGGACGCGGAAGACGCACACGGTGCGTAATGACCAGGCGGCCGATCGATGTAATTAACGTGCATTTTAAAGGGGGCAATTAAAATCTCATTATCTATTCAGCAGCGAAAGCGTTAATTTATAAAACACATCTTTTTGATTTAACAGCCGGCGCAGGCTGGATTTATTTACACTAAATTATACAGACATTGGTAACATTACATTAGTGGTTGCGTTGTAGGTTACAACAGGGAAGACACATTATTATTACTGGCCATTGCCGCAACACTTTTTATTTATTCGGAGCAACCACTGAGGCGGGTTAATGTTTAGGCGCATTGCCGGCATCAACACCGAAACACTTTATCGGACACACTATTCGTTTGAGGGTAGTTATATGAATTATTATTAACACGATAACGGGGGAAAGAGATTCACTGAATTATAATATTGAGACAAACGTGGCTTTGCGCTTCGCGTTGAGGAGAGCCGGCCGGGCCACGCCGAACGCGTGGTCCTAGACACCTACCACTCTCCCGGGAAAATTTGTACTGCCAGCAATTATCTACGACGGATCTATGGGTGATGAGACAGGAGGGAGGGGCAAAGGGATGAAACAAAATTACGGTAAATTTTTGTTTGTCTCCCGGCATGTTACCATTTCCTGGTAGCTGGACTCAGGTACTTCCCTTTTCGTCGCTGTCGAAATGCGCCGTGACGGTGTTATTTCGTAAATCAGGGGTGGTGAACCCTAATTTGGGGGCGTTTGATTAGGTTGTGGATTTGTGATTTGAAACTGCGGACCAGGGGTTTTTTCGTCTGGTGACAGTACCTACCACATATTTTCAATGATCACTAACTAATAAGATATTAAAAACGAAAAATCATTTAGTGTCGTAAGAATGTACAGAGTTTCAACTCTCATTATTTCTCAAATTAACACAATGTTTAAAGCAGTCCGCGTAAATTTAACCTTGTTTTTATTTTATAGTGAAGCCACATTAAACAAGTTTTTAGTTATTTTATATTACTACTTATTACACTACTTTGCATTTTCAATATTCCTAGAATGATTGATTAAACAAAAGATGCTGAATAACGAGAAAGCAATATTTATAAATCTACATATATTATAAATCTTACCAAAACCGGATTTTTCAGTTTAAAATACTACCATCTCGTGAAACAAGAATGTAACATGGCAGCACAGAACGAAATTTATTGCCACAGTAAGAGAAATGTTAATAACTATCTGGATTGGTTTCTTACTTAGACGAACATTTTCAGCTGATCTAATCACACTAATCCAGTAAAATTAAGTAATATATAGTATCTACTTGTTTTATTTTAATTTAATCCACAATACGGACTGAAAATACGCAGAATGTACCTATAAACAGTATTTACCACATGGTTACGGTGAACATACGTTCTTTATTTTAAATGTACTCTAGCACGGTGATTTTAGATAAACCTAGTTTTTTGAGCACGTCAATTTGTTTTGTGATGGCGTCGGAGGAATCTTAAATCGTGTAAAGATGACTAAAAAGCGTTCCGCATGTACTTGAAAAAAAACATCAATGAATATACTATTATTATTACGAATATAATAATAAACATAACATTAAAAGGACGCATGTTGAATTTTTATGACAAATTATATTTCGTTCGGCTCGCGTCATTTGCACAATCCGCGCATCGTCTAGCCACGATCTTTTTAGACCATGCCTCAGCTGAAGTGTAGCCTTAAGAATAGACGATCTTCAATTTGATTCCGAAGAAAAAAGGTTGAATCGGTTGCACAGAGCTCAATAAAAATAATGGACGTATTCGACGACAGAAAAAATCGGTGTGTGTACTTATGTACGCGCGTTAGAAGTTAGTGCAAGAACGTAGTGGTCGCGCGGGGGCGGCGCGTACGGCGCGGTCATACGTTTGAGTTTCGCAAGACGCCGCCACGCCGCGCCCGCCTAATCACTACGGCCGAGCACTTATACTTCTTTGGCGTAACCAAACAAAAACAAAACTTGTGATAAACTAGATTCTTTGACTGGCTCTCTTAATTATCTTGTTAAATTACACACTCAAGAAAAAGGACCGCTTATTGGAACGCCGTTGGTTTATTTTTATACACTTTAACTTATGTTACTAAATTATATAATGGTTTCTCGTTGTTTTTATTTTTAAAGTACCAACTGTCAGTTTGACGTTTAATCGTTTGTTTACGTAAGGAATTGCAAATGGCCGACAATAATAAATTCGCTGCCTAGGCAATGGAACAATTCTAAACTATAATATTATACTATATAATCGTCACGATTGCAGTATTATTCTGTGGCGTAAAGGTAGTGCGTTCGGCTGATAACCGAACAATCGGTGGTTCGAATCCAATCGAGTGCGTTTTTTTTCGTGTGAAAAAATAAATTATGTGTTACATGTCACACGCCAAAAATACATTCTGGTCTGATTTCCCAAACGTGCCAAAAGAAGTATAACTTCAAAAATCTGAGTAACGTTTACTATTTTTACAAAATAAATATTATGGTCACTGTACGTACATAAAATTTTATTAGAATGAAAAAAAAATCTAATAGATTATTTTTAACATTATTTTATGTCCACAAGATATCAAGAATGCGTCTATTTTTATTATTAGTAAAAAATAATATAGTAAAACTAACTTTCACTGGTCCCAACATTTTATGGAACTAAGAATATAAATATTTTAAGAAATATTGCACGCACCACTGACTATTAGCGCTTGCCACAATCGACTAAGGCGAGTATAACAAATAAATTTATGATGTAGGTATAGTACTCGTAACTTCTCAACATACGACGGTGTCCCGTTTCACAACTATGGACGTACATCAAAATGGTCAAAGTCGATACAAAAATAACAAAAAAAAATCATAACAGTCAAGGTTGGTGAATATTGCGTTGTATCTTAAAAAATCTATCGTCGTTATTGACTATTTCCTCTTCTTTATTAAATTTCATATTATTATAAAATCTTTGAAAGAGATTGTTTCCTATACCGTTCATGCCTTAGACCAGTGGTCGGCAAACCGCGGCTCGCGAGCCACTTGTGGTTATTTGGCCCCTTGAGTGTGGCTCTGCCACAAATGCCCTCTGCCCTACTTGACATCGCTACAAAGAAGAAGCAAAGAAAAACGGATGACGAAAACCGTGAATTTAAAGTTGAATGGACCGAGACTTTCACGTTTATTCAAAACTTAAATGGCCTATCGATCTGTATTATTTGTCGGGAAAAATTGGCGCATAACACGAAGTCAAATTTGGAGGGACAGTTTACAACTAAACATGCGTCATTTAGCACTAAATATCCTGTCGGTGATGCAAGGAAGAAAGCAGTTGAGGAACTTTAGAAGAGTCAGGAATAATCAAGTTCTGTATTTAATTACTGAATACAATCTTTCAACAATGTTAATATTGCATGTTTTGTTGTTAGTAAAGAGATTTCTAAGAGATAAAATCAAGAGTCAATTGGAAAGTCGTCTTATTGATGAAAACCTGGAATCGTGCTTAAAATTAAAAATATCAACATACAAACCTGACTTACCCAAACTTTTCAAAGAGATGCAAGGCCATTATGCACATTAAGTGTTTGCCAGTCATTGTCATGACTTAATTCTATGGATACCGTACTTACAATTTAATTTTTATCAATAAATAAGATCGTTATTAAGTATGATACCAAGTTTTATTCAGTGTACCTATAGTTTAATTAAGACTTAAATCTTTACCTAAAGTTTATTAACTTAATAAACAGTGTACATAATATTATATTATTTCAGTTTAAGAAATTTGGCTCTCAAAAGAAATCTCAATCGTTGTACTTTTGATATTTGGCTCTGTTGACTAATGAGTTTGCCGACCACTGCCTTAGACTATATATACATCTAGACACCACCCATTGCATTGCTAAATGAAGCTGCGTGCCGTGCGTTTGGTTTGTGGGCGAGCGAACGCATTCGTATACAAATGTTTGAGACCATAGACCACTTCGCTGGTGTTCGCCCAAAGTGCTCGCACTATACGCTCAGAATTAAAATATAATTTTATATTTTTTTACGTTATATAGTATTTTAAAGCGGTCAAAATGCAACCATTAGGTAAATTTTGTTCAGGCCATGGTTCATACATTTCGTCGTTACTTTGGATAATATATTCTTTATTACATAAAAAAAATGTTGTAATTTTTCCGAAATTCCTCAAAGTCTGATCTTGTTTTGTTCCCATAAAATTGTTCCCCATCGGCTGTAGTATGCTTGTAGTATTTAGGAGGTAATAAATATTTTTTGTTTGGATGGGACTCTCCTAAGTGTGGAGGGTAGCCTGGCCTGATTTTTTCTCGTTGTAAGTGCGAATGGTCGTAAGTCGAGAAGTTGCTGTATTTGAATTGTATAATGCTATCACAATCAGTTCGACAATCTAACTATCGAGATAATAGTCCATTCATATGAAGGTTTTATCTAGAAATAATTCTTCTAAATGGGAAACTTCGAATATGCATAGTTTTAGTACGCAATAATAAATCAACACTCGTACATGCTATGATAAAGCCGCCTTCTTGGAAAATTCTGGAGAATTTTTAATTTTTCAACTATTTATTATCCGGCAACTTCATCTTGGCTACGTGGCAAAACTGTGAACTACAATCGAACTTCCGGTTTCAAATAAGGAACGCCCCCAAATTATTCATTAAATTTTTGACAGTCGTATTGGACGCATCTATCAATTTACGTAATTTGAAGCTTTTTATATTCAAAAGATGTCTTAAACAATACGAAGTCATGTTCGAATTATTATTAGTAAACTTTTGATTTATTGTGAAGAAGAAAAAGAGTCGCATTTAAAAGGCGAGCCTATACAATACCATATCACGGGTTGCTGTCATTGTCAGGTATGTCAAAATTCAGTGTTATAGTACTAGAAATATTTGCCCAAAAACTGGGAATTATGTTTGTATATTATATAGTTGTGTGTATTGTAATCTATTTTATTAATATTTTTGACGTATAATAATTAAGTATAAATGATCATTTAAGTACACTGGCAGTGTAATAATAAATTGGCAAGAAGAATATTTTCAAGAATAAACATTATTGTCATTAAATCAATTATTACGGAGATGTAAAATTTACAAAAATGCTTAAAATTATCTAGATACTTATACGTAGTGTATCATTAATTTACAAGAATATCCCAAAGACAGTTTCTAGAATCATGAAAGAAATGACTACCTGATGAGTGCCTCCTCTTCAAAAATCGTAACGCCTGGAAAAAATAAGATTGCATTGGACAGTATGGACTTGTGTACCATACGTCAAAAAGTGCAGGAGTTTTATACTGTCCACAAACAAGTTCCGACGCTGCAAAACTTACTGGTTTCCTTAGGAGAGTGCATGAATTTTCAAGGAAGCAAAGAATTTTTACGGCGATGGTTACATAAGCTAGGGTTTAAATTTAAAAAAAGCCTTTTTAAAAGAAATGTTATCATAGAGAGACACGACATAGTTGCGTGGAAACATTCCCACAAATTCTATAATAGTTATGAATATTGTCCCTTAACATAGCATTAAAATAAATAAACCGCCAACTATGGCCAATAAAAAAAGCGTTATGCAAGAATGGCTGAAAGACAATAATATTATATTCGAAGAAAATATGGTTAAAACTAAATTAAAAGAAATAATTCATAGAAATAAACCACCACCAAAGTATTTATTCGACAAGCTGATTAAAGAAAAAGGCTCAACAGTAGTTCGTCTATGATCATGATCATGATCATGATCACGTCTATGATCGTCACCTGTGATCTTAACCCAAAAGAATTTATCTGGTCACTTGTGAAAAGAAGAATTGCAGGTAATAATGTTGATTGCCGAGCAGCTGACACGCAGAGGCTAACAGAAGATGCTTTTGGAACGATAACACCGGACGATTGGAAAAAACAATGTGAACACACAATACATTTGGAAGAGGATTATATGGTAAAAGATAGATGTTGTGAGACTATGAGTGACCAAAGTTTAGTTTCTAGTGTCGATTTTGACAGCAGTAGTGAAAGTGAATTAGTATCGAGTGATGATGATGATGAAACCAATATGTCTGGTGTAGAATACCTCACATGATGATTGGTTTAATCAATTTTTAATGTTGTGTCCTTGGAAATGTACTTTTAAAAGTTGTGTTGATGACCTTATGACGTTATCAATTATTTTAATTTTATTTGTATGTACGGTTAGTTAATTAATTGTCCTTGTATTTTGAAACCGATAAGTAGGTACATATTGTTTTAAAATTTATAATGTTAGGTGGATATAATTTAATTTATAGAAAATTATTTTCACAGTAGGTATGTGTTTCGACAACAATTTTACTAAAAATACGATATAAAAGACATCATTTGTAAATTATAAAAAAATGTGATTGGGTCATCAAAATAATATTGAATATGTTATATCTTTCACTTCTACTTATTTAGTCATAATTTGTGTTCTCCTAATTATTTAATTAATAAATACCTGCAGCAATATTATCAGTTAATGTGGGTTCAATGATATATTTCCTTCCAAATTCAATAATTACGCTGTATTAATTATCCTAATATAATAGTAATAATTAAGAGGTGAAATTATTTAAAATAGTTTTTCTATTGATACTTATCAAACAATAATTGGACTCCTAAATTAATTACTTACTGAGAACTTACTGATTGATATAAATTAAAAACCTAATTTCACGCGATTTGTTTTCTCAAAAAATGACAACACTGAGAAATATTCTATGCGCGACAAGGGCGACTTCCTGTTGTCGCCTAAATAATGTTGTCGTACAGTATATCTCTGCGAGGATTTAAAATGCATGAAAACAATTCAAATTAATTATAAAATGCACCTTATATTTAGGAAACTTATTTTTTAGAGATGGTAGGGTAGGATTAAATGTAAAAAACAATTTTGAATTTATTTAATTAACGATTATTCAAAGACATTTTTTAATTCACTGTGCGTGTTGATTACTATTTTCTATGATGAAGGCACACACTGATAACTACTAGCATTATGCATTTTTCATAGTCCACCTTTTAAGAGTATTACTTACGGATAAAATATTTACTGTACATTGTTACTCTACATTTTTTTTATATTTATTAAATTCATTTCTTTTTTGTTAATTTCCTTGTGCCCTTTCTCTCCCCGGCACTTTCCATTCGAGTTAAATCAGTAAACTCAGTCAAAGCTCACTTGAGAACGTCGCGACCTCAGTCTCGGGTAGGCTCCCAGCGTAAACAACTGTACAGATGTTTCAAATCAAACGTAGTGCCTTGTGATACGCTCGATTACGACCGAGTGTGGTGCGGGGTGGGTTTGGTTTGGAGGGCGTGTTTGTATTGTACATTGTTACATATCATGAACCATTAATTTTAATAAAACAAAAGAATATTAAGAAATCCAACTAACTGTTAAAATGAAAATTTTACATTGAAGCCACCTACCTTTGTTTCCTCTTTTTCTGTCTATTAATGTAAGTACTATTTTTCTGTAGTATTATTATTTTTTCACACATCCTGTTGTGAAAGTATTGAATTTATACTTTTTTACATTCTTTATATGTCAAATAAATAAATTTTAATTTGAATAAAGCGAGATGTAAAGACGTCTTTTCTCATATAGACTCGTTTACCAAGAAATGTAGTAAACCATGTAGGTTGGCCGCGAAGTCACGAAATAAAGTGTTGCTTATTACATACCGAATTACTTGTACGTTTAGTTTTCCACTTGCAGAATCATTAAACATGAAAATAATAACAGTTTTAATATTTTATCATAGAATTATAATGAATTATATTTGGGTGGTTCAAAATAACTATGGATCAAGTCCATCAAAATGGAACCTGGGATATTTGGACCAAAAGTTAAAGCTCCTTTTGTAAAATTCAGGAATGTTTTCGCTGTATATACTTACCATATTTTGATAGTAGATGGATCAATTTAAATAAATAGTCGAAACATAAAATATATTCAGGTTTTATTAATATTAGCAAATTAATGTAAGCAAATACCTCTTTATACTGCTGAATAAACTGTCAAAATGGACATGATTCACATTCAATTTGATGTCTTATCAATACTAGTATTGCCATTTATGTGGAAAATTGTAGAGTTACGATTGTGATATTAACACACACAGGGCTCGAAATGGACCGGAGCGCACCGGAGCGCCGTTCCGGTTCGTGTAATCTGTAAAGTTATCGCTCCGTCTCGTGGTTAAAATATTTTGACCGTCTGAGCTAGATATGCCATATAACAAAAAATCTAGCACATTTATGTTTATAAAATTCCCATAAAATTTGATAACCATGTTAATATCCTCCGAAAATTTTCGAGCGCTCCGGTTCGTAAACTTTTTCATTTCGAGCGCTGAGCACACAAAATAGAAATATGTTCTATCTAACTACCAAAACAAAAAAAAACAAATTTTATGAAAATCGGACTTGATCCATAATTATTATTGTGAACCACCCATTTATAAATCAAATCTAAAGTGGTACTAATATCATGAATTTGAAGATTATCCGATTTCAAGTGACGTGCATGTGTTCGAAATATTATTTAGGTATGGTCCCAATATTGAAGCTCGATTTGATATAAATAAAAAGGATTTCAAGTTATATACATTTATATTTTTATAAAAATCGATGTTTTTTAAGTAAATATAAAAAATAACAAATCTATGAATAAGTTAAAAATATATACGACAAAAGATAGAATTAATAAGCTAAATTTTAATAATAAATACGACCATAAATTATATGTAATAATAAGATGGAGTCCTTTGACAAATTCATTTTTTTTTTACAGTAAGTTTATCTTTTACTTAAAATAAAAAATATTTTTCTTTTTAATGTTTTCATATACATATTTATTAATTAATACAGCTTAAATTTTAAATTGTCAAAAAAATTACTCAAATAATAATTGCAAGCTTCGTATTTTTCCGCTATGTGCCTTAATATGGAAGTTTATATAGAAGTGTCACACAATTTTTTTTTTTTATATTTTTTTATTCAGCTGAAAAAAATATTTAAGATAAAGCCACATCATTATTATCTATAAAAATCTTCATTGGTCGCCAAATATTGAACTTACTATTATTAAATGTTGGACATTTTAAAAACTAGACGAAAAAAATATTTAGTTGCTATTCACAGAAATATCTTAATTTCGGTTATGTTATATTCTTTTGAGTTGTGACGTTTGCTATCCGAAAAGGTGTCTCGTAAATCCTCATGTTTTACTGATGTATCCACTTAAAATGAAGAAGATTGAACGAATACCGGTGACCAAGTTGAGTAAATATACGATTGCGCAAATCAGTTAATAATCAGATAAATGTTTAAATAATGTTTTACCCATATATATTGTGGAATGATGTGAAAACTTTTTTAACACATTTTTCTTTACTTATGTCTATGTCACTCTTATCTTCAGCAGCTCAATTATAATTATTACATTTATATTGTAAAATAAAAACATTATGCTTTTTTCGTTGAGATCAGAATACTCTTTAGATGACCGAGAGAATCAATGTAGTAGTCAGGAATATTCGCTGGGTCAATTGAATGAGCTACATCTTTCAGAGAATTACCTCCTGATAGGACGAACAGCTTTTGAAATCCGCACACCGAAGCAAACCCCATGTCTTGTTCGAGCCTGGAAATATGAAAATATTGATTAATTTTGGCCTTATCATTCATGCGAATTATTTCTAATAGATTTGTCTTGATTTATCTGCTCTGTCTATCCGTCACTGTACCAATTATGTTATGTCTCTTTTACGCATGCAAAAGAGTCTACGTCTTTGTTGTGCG
This sequence comes from Rhyacophila brunnea, assembly GCF_057557595.1. NCBI lineage: Eukaryota > Metazoa > Arthropoda > Insecta > Trichoptera > Rhyacophilidae > Rhyacophila > Rhyacophila brunnea. The sequence goes on from NW_028233350.1 coordinate 32,529,198, forward strand.
ATCGCATAAATATAATACCCACATTGATTCCCTCCCATGCGCGTTACACTTGATTAATTAATAACTTTATTTCGCTCACACACTTCTTAAAACCCATTTGCTGCGGACCTTTTAATTAATATTTAATTACCAGATTTAAATAACATGCTGTGCTCAAAACGCGATATTTAGCTATGGATATTGTTACCCATTATTGCTTATAAAAATAGTATTATTGTAAGATAATATTAATGAGCGCATCGACAATAATGATGAGAGGTGGCACTGCCACCTGGTAGTTTTTCTAGTTTCTAATAAGTAATTATATTTTATATGTGGTAAAAGTCGATCGCCTTTATAATCGATTACGGTTAATTATATAACCAACTTATTTATCAGCTACGTTTGGCGCTAGCCAAATTTACATTTGACGTTCTGTACTTGCGAATAAATTGAATTATTCATTATACACAATACTGAATATTATAATATATGAGATTTAATAATGTTAGATTATTGTAACTAACATAATAAAGTGACAGGGATGTTGACAGATTATTTCATGGTGGGGTATTATTTTGACAAAATATCATAATTATTGTTGAATTTAAGAGAAAGAAAGAGAGAGAGAGCAGGTATGCATGCTGTATATATTTTAATTTCTTACATGTCTCCGATAAAAAGTGTCCGTTGAGGATCAGTGATATTGAATTGTTTGAATACAATTTCTTTCAAAGATTTTGATGGTTTCCCAAAAACCGTTGGAGATCTCCCTGATATATAAGTGATCATTTTTGAGAAATATATTAAATCTGGAACAAAAAAACACAACATGCAGGTACACCATTAATGATGGGTTACAAAAAAATTAAATGATATGTTAATTTTTCTTACATCTTGCTTAGACATTATTTTATATATTTTTTATAGATTTTTTGCATATATTCAGAATTTTTGTCCATAGTAATTATAATACCAAGTACGTACACTAAATAAAATAAACATTTATTGCATATGAACGACACAAATTAGTTTTTATCAAACCAATAAAAAATGATAGGCCTATACTGCCCTTCTAAGGAAGAAGGCAGTAACTGACTCTCACACACTTTCGAGATAAATGACATAATCTGTTTTTTCTCAAACTTTAGTACTGTGCATTAATAAAAAACGGTGGTAATTTTTATTAGTAGGATGTTAAAATACAAACAAAGTAATACTAAACAAGCAGTAACTGCAATGAATTGGTGCAATTACTGCCATTTTGCTAAAAAAATGTATTATTTTAGAAGATGTTTATTTTTTCACTAAGAGTTTTAACTGTATTTTAGTGATAATACTGATTTTAAAGTGAACAGAATATATAGCTTTCAAAATTACCTAACGGATGGCATTCATAACTCAATTTCACAAATTTTGCGAGTTACTGCCTTCTTCCATAGAAGGGCAGTATATTTCTAATTGACTTGCATGATAATATGTATTTATATTAAATTTATCAACTACATGAAGAGAAACATTGCCTTCGTAAGCGATCAATATAAATTTAATTTTTATCTAAATATTCGAAAGTATAAGATGGAAATAAACTATGCACCTCAATGCAAAAGGGTGCATATTGAAGATTCGCGTTCATGTCTTTGACCAATTCTGCCAACGTGTTTTTTTAAACAATATTTTTTTATGTAAGGGTAAATTCTTCATATTTCAATCTCACATATTACATGTTAGGATTCGAGCTATGTCGTTTATCAATGTCGAACATTTATGCACTATCCAAAGCGCAACCATATTAGCGTCGAAAAGTATTTTCAACACAAGAAAATGTTTCAATCCACCACATATATTTTGCTAATTCGAGTAGTTGATAATATAAGCCACAGTCAATTATAGAATTTTAAACAATAACATGTTACTTCGATGGTTTTTTTTATTCGTATCATTATGATTAATTATATATGTATCAATTTACAAATACATACCTGGTAAATTAAAATCGTCTGCAAGAATTCTATAAACTTTATCCTCTGAGTTGACGAGATACATGATTTCAGGGTTTCGAAGTAAATATAGTACCTTAGCAATGGCGTAGTAATTTAAATTTATACTTATATCCAAGACAACTGCACCTATTTCAGGCTCAACTCTCGTTACATTACTTATAAATTCTTCTAGATCTGTAGTATAGAAATTTTCCTGTAAGAGAAAATGAAAATAAATATTATATTGTATTAAAAGCATTTTGAATAGTAATCTATTCTATATACTATATAAAGATAAGCCAAAATCTATGTGTAACGTTTTTTTGTTCATTTTGAATAGTAATCTATTCTATATACTATATAAAGATAAGCCAAAATCTATGTGTAACGTTTTTTTGTTCATTTTGAATAGTAATCTATTCTATATACTATATAAAGATATGCCAAAATCTATATTTAACGTTTTTTTGTTAAGTGTTTTTGTCAAATTCAATTTTTGCCCAAGTACTTACCGTATACCCAAATATATTAATTTCAGTACACATGTACTATAATACAATCAAAAAATATTTGGTGGCCATCCGGTGCTCCGGTACTTCTATTGAGTGACAAATAGTATAAAATATTTCTCAAAGCATAAAAAAAATCCCTGCAAATAGTAGCTGAGGGACCCTATAACAAACTTACTCATTCGTACTTATACAGATAAAATGTCATTACTGCCATAATCAACATTGTTGGGAATTGTGGATTGTTTTGAGGATCGTAAATAAGCAACGTAGTTTTAATATACGATTAACTTTATTTATATTAAACTGCATGAATATTATTATACAGAAAGATCACATTTTATATGCGCGTGTTACAAATAACCGATGAGAACTAAATACTATCACGCCACACACACAGGTGCGGCGTAAGAGGGGGAAGAAGGATCTGTCTCCCTCTTACAAACAATAGTCGGTATCTAGCAGAGTCGCGCAGCGAGCGCTAGATGTATACACGTACTTCTTTATTAAGTTATATTATTCTATTAGACGGCTATCTTTCAATAAACATTAATTACTTTTAGTAAAAATTTCTGATTTATTGTTATAGCACTTTTTCTATAGATATGAAAAAACTGGAAGAGATACCTAGTACTTGATTCTTTCGTACCAAAATATGCATAAATCCAAAACTAAAATGTTGGTAAAGACGACGTACAATGGTCAGACCACAATTTCGGGTCATAATTCAAAACATTCAGTATCTTTTGATTTAAAAAGAAAAACATAAATGCATTGCGTTTGTGGATATTCTTGACCAAAAAATAGATTGACATAATAATACGTCAACAACGAAGAAAATTGACGACATAGGAACTTAGTTACCTTTATTTTTTTGTTTTATATTTATACATTATATTACAGTGACTAGGAAACGGTAAATAAGCATTTTATGTTTTATATAAAAATATTTTAGTCACTATTTAAAGAATCATAAAAATATCTTACTTCAGTGATGTATGAAATTCCAGCGTCATCAAACTGTTGAACAAAATTGGGCATCCCGACAATGTAAGCCTGTTTCGTAAAATTTTGACTCTTCAAAAATTTTATAATCGCCATTGATGGATAAATCAAATCAACCTGAAATACAAGTCGCATTTTTATTAAAATTATTAAAATATTACATATTATAATATATAGTACCTAAGAGCCAGACTACCTTATCGAAAAATACATTAGTGACTAGACAATAAAATGTAACTAATTTTATTGCGCGAATGAATATTTGAATATTTAATAATCTATACATTTTTAAAATAAAGTCTTACTGGATCCAAATCTATTCCTATGCTGTTAAAATCCGATTTAGTTTCTTCTTTAGATTTCCCACTGTTATTTGAAATAAAATGAATTTTCTTTCCCATCTTTTTTAGTTTGCCGATAACTTCTTTCACCCCAGGGATTCTATGAATATTCCATAACACACCTAAAATATACAAACGTATTAATAAACATTCAGATAAAATATACTGACCTACATGATAACATTATATATTTGTCTTGATTTATCTGTCTGTAACGCAGCGAAACACAGCGCAAACACGTACACACACTCTGTTTGCGCATTGAACACGTTGCACGCATTGAGCGCATTAACAAGAATGTTGACGGGTGGCACAATACAAAAGAATATTGGATACGAGTATTATACCCATGTAAAATTCTGCCATTCGACCGATGTCACCCACCAAAGCGTTTGCGCCAAGATTCACAACCGTCTGTGATCCTAATAGATCATCGAAACATGTTCACATTGTATGTTAATTACATCACTGACGACTAATTTATGTACATACACATTGCCGACTCAAGTAGAAAGCCGATACATTCACAACGACTGGTCCTACTTTTTCCGCCCCTCCCGTTGTTGTCTATGTATGAACTGTCATTGCTTGTCATTGTTCTAGTGCTCATACTGACGTGTCTGTCGTGTTCACACAGGGAATGGTTTGATTTGATTTGAATAGATAAGTTACATGATAAATAATACACTAGCATAACCACACCTTCTAAAATAATGTAATGCATAGATCAATGCTACATATTTTTTGAAAATCGATATTACCACCGGTTTATGTGTAAAGGACTAGTCTCACTTTGACAGCTGATGAATAACAGGAATGTACGAGTATATTATTTATTAATAACACTGATAGTTAATATATTTGATTTGAGAATTTTGTATAATTCAATTTGAAACGAGAAAAAGCGAATCAATATGTCAAGCAATCTGGGATTTGATTTTGACAGCTGAAAAGTGGACCACTCGTTGCTTGTGCAAAAAGTTATGCTCACGCTTTGCTAATCTAAAGATGGCGGTGACATACACCATTCACTTGGTAAGTCAATGAGTATTGGTTCATTGACTTACTAATGAGCGCAACATCTGAAAAATAATAGAAGCTTCTTAAACGACCTTGCTTATGCACATTTCATTCTTTATTAAACAAATATGTTAATTTTAAGTTTTAATGATTTTTCCTCTCAATCCTCTTCAATTATTCAAATGTTGGCACTTGGCATCATACGAAGAGCTGATCGCGACCCCTTTTTTTGGTAGCCAAGTACCATGCGACCCCTCACCATATTGGATAAATAGTCATTTTTATTATAATCAGGAAACACACTGAAAATAATCATAAAATAAAATTCTATACACGTGAATTGATTATCATTTGAGTATACCAATCATCTATCACACCAAATTGCATCACACAACCTCATATTTTCAAATGTTAAAATAATGAAATAAAAATAAGACTCAATTGAGACTTCGGAGCTTAATAAAAAAAAATGAAATAAAATAGCACCACATGCATTTTTTTTTACTATTAGAGCAAATTTGTGATATATTATGTTTATCTCACTTAACTAGTCTTGCCGCCATGTCATCACGCCCTGATATATTTATTTCAAAAAAGTTTTAAATTTCAATTAAGTAAGTATAAAAAAAACTTTGGCCACTTAAAATTTTATTGATTGTTGATCGTAGAAAGTTTTTAATTCTTTTCAGTATTTCACAAAATTTAAATGACTTTTTTCCTTTTCCTTATGGGCGACAATAAAGTCTCAATCGACATTTTGTTATATGTGTACTATAGAAAATGAGATGAGTGTTATACATTATGTCCTGCGGCAGGTATATTTGAAAATTGAAGCGCTCTCAAAATCCGAGAACGATGGCAGCTGATCCTGCTGACCACCACCCACACTCACACATGGCCAACCTCTTATCATTATGCAAAATATATATTATTTAATCTATATACAAAGCCGATATTATTTGAATGTTTCCTGTACGGCGAACTTACCATCACAATCTGATACAATTGTGTCAAATGAATTCAAAAACGTTTCTGAATCGGCTGGTGAAAGTGACAACAAGTTTTTCATGGTTTTATTCGATGTTTCGCCATTAATTGATGTCGTGAAAATTAGCACAGCAGTCAAGGCTACCCATTTCTGTAAGATTATAATATAAATTTTATAATAATAACAGCATTATTAATTATTAGGGTGGTCACTTAGGGATACTTGACAAATTATGGGAATGGGTGTACTTGTAGTGACATCAATTATCGTAAATAATAAATGAAAGCTCGAGCGGTAATGCAGTTTACTGCATTTTCATTTGTTTAAAAAAAAAAAAAAAAAATGAGTCATACTTTCACTTTTTATTATTTCCATTTGTTTTCCCACGATGTTATAATAATAACAACATCATCAATTAAAAATTAGAGTAGTGTTTTATTAAATTTTGTGACTTAGGGATACTTGACAAGTCATGGGAATGGATTGATGATTTGTTTTTTCTCACTGATTGGACTTGGATTGTCAAAGGACAACGAATAATATCATGAATTTAGCACGAATATTTTCCAAATACACCGGTCGTGTGAACAAACTAACTTGTGCATCTGTACAAATGCACAATAATTATTTTTACTAGAGGCAAGTAAATACGTCAGTTGTGAGACTGAGACTGATACTGAGACCCTTAAATATAATACTCGTATACGAGTAAGATAATCAATCATTTTTTGAAGTTATACTTCTTTAGGCGCGTTTGGAAAATCAGATCAGAGTGTATTTTTGGCGTGTGACATGTAACACATAATTTATTTTTTCACACAAAAATAAACGCACTCGATTGGATTCGAACCACCGATTGTTCGGTTATCAGCCGAACGCAATACCATAATTACGCCACAATATGATACTCCAATCCTGACGATTATACAGTATAATATTATAGCTAAGAATTGTTCCGTTGCCTAGGCAGCGAATTTATTTCTGTCGGCCATTTGAAATTCTTTACGTTAACAAACTATTAAACGTCATAGTGGCAGTTGTTACTTTAAAAATAAAAACAACGATAAATAATTATATAATGTAGTAATATAAGTTAAAGTGTATAGAAATAAACCAACGGCGTTCCAATAAGCGGTCCTTTTTCTTGAGTGTGTAATTTAACAAGATAATAATTTAGAGCTAGTCGAAGAATCTAGGTTATCACAAGTTTTGTTTTTATTTTGTTACGCCAAAGAAGTATAACTTTTAACGCGCGTACATAAGTACACACACCGTTTTTTTTTTGTATTGTCTGCTTAAAAGGACATTTTCAAGTAAATTCTGCTCCAGATCGTTTTAAAATTAAATGCTTTGCGTAAAAACTGGGCATTTATTTATTTTTAATTGTCACAAAGTAGTGTCTTCCCACTACATCAACTATTCATTTAGTATCATAAGAATATACCAATTAACACCATTTTGAAAGCAGTCCACAAAATCCATTCGCGAAGTCTAGTCACATATTACACAGGTTTTCCAATATTTTACATTTCAGTTAATATGTATCTATTTCAAATACTTTTCGATATTCGTATAATCATTTATAAATTTAAAAAAATGATGAATAGCGATGAAGCAATATTTATAAATTTAAATATATTATAAATCTTGTAAAAAACCGGAATATTCACATTTAAAATACTGTCATCTTATGAAACTAGAATGCAACGTAACTGCACAGGACATAACGTAATTTATTGCCTCAGTAAGAGAAATGTTAATATGGATCTGGTTCGGTCTCTTACTTAGATGAACATTTTTGGTTGATTTAACCAGACTAATCCAGTAAATTCAAGTCATACATTGTAATAAAAACATATTTTATTTCAATTTATCATATACAGCGAGACTATGCAGAATGTACTTATAGACAGCACTAGTTACCAATTTGGTTACGGTAAATATACATTCATAGTTTAAAAATCAATCCCTTATTGTAACACAGTGTTCTTTTAGACATATATTTCTTTCAAAACCCACCTTTTTACTTTATTTAGAAATTGGTATATAATTTGTGTTAGAAATAATATAAATAAATTATAATTGACTAAAAAAACCTACAATTGATTCTGAAAGGAACTCTTTCGATTGTCATAATATTGGACGACGTTTAAAAAGGCTCTCAAAAATGATTGCGAAAAGAAAATTTTCGACTTACAGCACAAAAACCCATAAGGCTATATACTTCAGCTGGGGCACGGTCTAAAACGATCGTGACTACGCGACGCGAAGATTGTGCAAACGACGCCTGCAGAACAAAACATAATTTTGTCATAAAAATTCAACTTGCGTCCATTTAATGTTCTGTTTATTGTTCTATTAGTAACAATAATAATATATTCATTGACATGTTTTCTTTTTCAAGTAAATGGGTAACGTTTTTTAGTCATCTTTACACGATTTAAGAATTAATACCCCCGTCGCCGTCACGAAACAAATTGACGTGTTCACAGCTCGACTTTCGCTCTCGGATTGCCAGCGAGTTCAAAATTTCGTCACACCTATAATTGAAAATTATTTGCCGTTTCACTGAAGTACGCTCTTAAGGAAAAATGGTCTTGAATCTGATTCCGAATAAAAAAAGTTTAATTGGTTGCTCAGAACATAATAAAAATAATTGACTTAATTCGACGCACATAAAAAAATCTCAGTATCGTTTACTATTTTTACAAAATAAATAATATTGTCAACATACTTTAGTATAGTGGGTTTATAAGACATATTAAAATGATATATTAAAATGATAAAATGACATATTAAAATGATAAATAAGACATATTATTATTAAAATGGAAAAAAAGGATTATTTTAAAAATTATTTTATTGCATTGTCCACAAGATATTCATGTGAAAAACACCCTTAAAAGACAAAACGTTACGGTGTTTTTGAGGATATGAAAGAATACGTCATGTATTTTATTATTAAAAGAAAATAGAGTAATACTAACTTTCACTTGTCCCAACATTTTATAGAACTAAGAATACGGTTATTTGAAGAAATATTGCACGCAAAATTATACACCACCGATTATTAACACTAGCCAAAGTAGACTAAGGCGACCATAAAAAATAAAAACATTTATGTATAGTAACTTCTCGACATTAAGACGGGGTTAAATTCCGCAACTATGAACGTAAGTCGAAATGGTCGTAGTCGATACAAAAATAGCAACAAAAAAAATCATTATAACAGTCAAGGATGGTGAATGTTGCGTTGTAAATCTATTGTTGTCTGAGTCTATATTTTCAAATTTTTAATTGCCTCATCAATGTGTCTAAAAAATGTAACTATTTCTTTCAGTCTTAGACTATAGATATATATAGATACAAATAAATTATCACGAACATGTATCAACTTACCTATGAAACGTAATACCATCTTCTTGCTTATCAGTACGGTTATCACATTTTAATACAACACACAGAACCATCTTTTCTACTTAATTAACTAAAAATATTTACCACTGATTTTATGTTTAACAAAAAAAATGTCAATTTTAGCAACACGCGCTCGCATGCTTAGCTATGCAACAAACTAAGATTTGGCGGCGACACCACAGCAAATCATGTCACACATCTGTAAACCTTTTATCTTACTCTAGCGCGTGTCGCAGAGATTATAAAGGTGCCGAATACTTTCTCACTCGCACTTATGCATCGTTTTTGTTCAGGCCTTGCTTCAGTACATTTTTTTGGGTGGTTATTCGTGTTCAACTTCACTTTACATTCTTTTAGCTCCATTACATTTCTTTTCTGCAACTCGTTGTTCTTCAATTTTAATTCAGTCTTGATTTATGACTTCCTCCATATGATTTCCAAAAATTGATATACATATTTGTAGCGATCATGCTACTCTGCCTTAAATTAGTGACACACTTTAATAAGTATAAAATATGTACTGCATTAATATAAGAAGAACAATCGGTGAACTAACACTCCACTCATCGAGTCCGTCACGAGACGTAAGTGCTGCTATTGTCATGAGTTCTTCACTCAAAATAGTACATCCGTTATTCCAGTCGAATCAAATCTTTCAGTGCATCCTTATAATTAATCTCTTGGTCATATCGGTCTCAATAGTACATACATCATTACCTCGCGATTATAATCTCACGTCATCATACTAATTATTGTATTCTATGTAAACTTGTAACGATCAATAAACCCTCAATTCAACTTCCAGATTGAATTGTTGAGTACCTAAATTGTAAAATAATTTTAGCCACATCTTCTATTTCCTTTTCTTTATTAAATTTCATATTGTCATAAAATCTTTAAAAGAGTTTGTTCCATAATATCAGAGTGTTGGAGCGGAGCTCGGAGCAAGAGCACAGAGCACTGGAGCATGGAATTTTACCCGGAGCAGGAGCGGAGCCGGAAATTTGTAGTGCTCCACTGCTCCGGATGTTTTTTTTTTATTTTTAAGTTTTCGTCCTAAAATCCAATGAAAATAGTATATTTTGACACTTTGCAACACTGAAATTATTTGAAATATGTCAAAACTGCCGAGTGATAAATAACCTCACTTTTTTGACAGAAGAGGCAAATAATGAGAGACGATTTGCTGTCGGTTTTGTTTGATAAAATTAATAATAAAAATTATTAAATAATAAAGATTATTTTTAAACTACTTCCAACCGCCCGCCAACAACCGCCCGCGAAGGTCCGCTCCAACGCTCTGCATAATATGACGTTCATACATTTCGTCATAACATTGGACCTTCCTTCAGAGATATTCTTTATTACATAAAAATTGTTATATTTTTTTCCAAAATTCCTCAAAGTTTGATCATACTTTGTTCCCCCAATTTCTTGGATAACAATGATTCATAAATAATGCATTTTAAAGTTAGCAATACCTCCTTGATCATCGGATGTAGTATTCTTGTAGTATTTAGAAGGTAAATTTACTATACTTAAATAATTTTTGTTTGGATAGGACTCTAATAAGTGTCGCCTGATTTTTTTCTCGTTCTAAGGGCGAATAGTCGTAAGTCAACAAGTTGCTGAATTTGAATTCTATAATGCTATCATAATCAGTTCAGCAATCAAAATATCGGGATAATAATCCATTCATATGAAGGTTTTATCTGGAAATAATTATCCTAAATGGGAAACTTCGAATATGCATAGTTCTAGTACGCAGTAATAAATCAACACTCGTACAAGCTATTAAACGGCCGCCATATTGGAAAATGGTGGAAGATCTTTAGATTTTCAGCTATATCTCAATACCTAAGGATTAAATATATATATAAAATCAATTCAAATAAATTATAAAATAAACTCAATATTTAGTGAAAATGATTTTTGGGTAGGGTAGGGTAGGATTAAATAATGTAAAAAACAAATTTTGAATTTATTTAATTGAGGATTATTTCAAAACACTTTTTAATTATTCACTGTGAATGTCAATTACTACCATTTAAAATCAGCCGCTGGTAGCAGTAGCATAATATACTGATAACTTAACTAACGTTATGGATTCTGCGTAGTCAAACTTTTAAGGGTATTTATTACTTACCGATAAAATATTTACTGTCAAAATCAACATTTCATGTATCATTCAATTTAAGAACTTTACCCTGCAACCACAAAATTATGAAAATCATTAAAAATATCATTTATTTACAGAATTAATTTCCAGTTTAAAAAATATATTGAACTATTCTCGTACTTATATATTTTATATTGGGATTTCGTAGCTAAAAAAAATACTTACACGGTTATATTATCTTTTGATTCTTCGCAAAACAAGGTCTAAAGCCCTAATAATTGTCGATATTTAGATTGACATTCATTTTGAAAAAACTTTAAATATTTGTAACTAAAAAAAGATTAGGTACTTACTTAACCTTTAAAAAGAATGTGTTATTTTTTTCATAAAAAACGTTTCCTTTAATATGGAAAATTTCTATAGAAATTTCACACACTATTTTTGAAATGTTTTTATTCAGCTGAAAAATATTTAAAATAATACTACATTATCTATAAAAATCTACATTAATCGCAAAATATTGAACTAATTATTATAACGAAAAAATAAAAGTTCACTTAACGCATTTAAACGTAGGGCAGGGATGGCGAACCTATGGCACGCGTGCCACTGGTGCCACAAACAAAAACATTATTAAACTTTCTTCGTTTAGACTAAAATACTCTTTAGATGACCGAGAGACTCAATATAGTAGTCAGGAATATTCGCTGGGTTAATTGACTCAGCTACATCTTTCAGAGAATTGCCTCCTGATAAGACGAACAGCTTTCGAAATCCGCATACAGAAGCAAACCCCATGTCTTGTTCGAGCCTGGAAATATGGAAATATTGATTAATTTTGGCCTTATCATTCGTGCGAATTATTTCTAATAGATTTCTCTTAATTAACCTGCCTGTTTATCCGCCACTGTACAGATTATGTTGTCTCTCTTTGACGCACGCAATTTTTCATGCAAAAGAGTCTACACCTTTGTTGCGCGATTGCACAAATATAATACCAACATTGCACCCCTACCGTGCGTGTTGCACTTAATTACACGTATATTAATTTCACTCACACCAATCCAATGCAACTTAGATAAAACACACCGGCTTTATCAAAATACATACCTACTAAACAATCTATATGTGTAATCAAATCGTGTATGAATATTGTTATCCAGTATCCCTTATAAAAATAGTATTATTGTAAACTAATATTAATGAATATATACATTACTGAATATACACAAGAATTAAGAATGTTAGATTATTGTAACCAGTATAATAATGTGTTAGGGATATTAAGTGGTTATTTATTATTGGTTATTATTTTGACAAAATACCATTATTATTATTATTGATATAAGAGGAGAGAGCAGGTATGCATGCTGTTTATATTTTAATTTCTTACATGTCTCCTATAAAAAGTGTCCGCTGTGGATCAGTGATATTGAATTGTTTGAATACAATTTCTTTCAGCGATTCTGATGGTTTCCCAAAGACCGTTGGAGATCTTCCCGATATATTAGTAATAATTTTTGAGAAATATCCCAAATCTGAAAGAAAAAAACACATGCATGTACATCAGTAATGATAGGTTATAAAAAAATTAAATGATGTTGAATTAAATGTATTTTTTTCTTATTTCTACTTACATTTTATTTTAAATATTTCCATAACTCTACCAAGTACGAACACTTACTAAAATAAAAGTTTGTTGCTTTTGAATGACAAAAATTCGTTTTTATCAAATGATAGAGTTGTTTATATTGTGAAGAACCAATTTAAAAATATAGGCTTTTATTTCTAATTGATGATTTTTTTGTTAAGCTATTTTATGAGTATTATTTTGTATACTTATATCAATTTGCAAATACACACCTGGTAAATTAAAGTCGTCAACTCGTTTATATACTTTATCCTCTGCACTGACAAGGTACATTATTTCAGAGTTTCTAAGTAAATAAAGTACCTTAGCAATGGCGTAGTAATTTAAATTTATACTCATATCCATGACAACTGCTCCTATTTCATGCTGTTGCCTTGTAACATTGTTTATAAATTCTGCTACATCTGTAGTATAGAAATTATCCTGTTAGAGAAAATGAAAAAGAATATTACATTGTATTAAAAGCATTTCAATTATTATTCTATTCTATCTAATATATAAAGATAAATCAAAATCTATAAAGTTTTTCTGTCACGTAAAATTTTTGCCATATTACTTACCGTATACCCAGAGATTTGAAATTTAGTACACAAGTTCTAATACAATACAATCAAATAAAATTTGGTACCCATCCGGTACTCAGGTAATAGAATGTCTGGAAGAGGTAGTACTTGATTATTTGATACTAAAGGGTACATAAACTGAAAACCAAATGTTGGTAAATCCCACATGACGAAAATCATTACAATGTCTCTCGTAAATTAACATTTATACACCAACGTTTAAAAAGAAGAAATAAATGCATTTGATTTGTAGATACAGGTAACCAGACATTGATCGTGGGGGATATTGTTTTGAATACGGAAGCGATTTATAAACGAAATTTCGTGATTAACGGGGGATTTGAAAAATAAAATAATTTAAAATATGAATAAAATAAACAAAAAATTAATAATAAAATAAAAGTCGACATAAAAAAATTAAAATAATATAACTTAGCAATAAATCGAAAAATAACATTTTTTTCCGTGTTGCAAAAAATAATTTGTATTGTTTATCCTGCTTAGCCTGTCTGCACTTATTATGACATGTAAACAATGTCGATAACTTTCAAGAATTTAATTGTACGAGTGTGATTCAACTCATTATGGTGATTTTTGACTCGTGGTGCATGTCAAAAAAAGTGCGGTACAGAAGAAATATTATTAGAAATCGAATACGAATTGATTGCGGTTAACGAGAGTTCCCTGTATTCCGAATGCTATACTTCAGTTGAGGCATGGTCTAAAAAGATCGTGGCTAGGCGATGCGCGGATTGTGCAAATGACGCGTGCCGAACGAAATATAATTTCTCATAAAATTGCGTCCATCTATTGTTATGTTTATTGTTTTATTACTAATAATATTAGTATATTCATTGACTTGTTTTCTTTTTAAGTACGTACGTAAAGTTTTCTAGTTATCTTTAGACGATTTAAGTATATTTTCATCTGACGCCATGACAAAACAAATCAACGTGCGAACACCTCGACTGTCTATCTCCGATTGGCAACTAGTGAGAAATTTCGTCGCACCTACTGTTGAAAATTATTTGCCGTTTCACTGAAGTACGCTCTTAAGGGGGGACATGCTCGTCGAAGGTCAAAATTGAGTTTTTATTGTATATTCAAACCATGATCCTGGAAACTCCTTAAACGTTGTAGATGATCTATTTATATAATTTTGAAGCCTTATTATCCTTTATAGTTATTTTAAACATTTGATAACTGCATGAAGTATTTTTGTTACATAAAATAGTATTCTTTTAAACCTCTCGCTCTAATGTTTTAGAATATAGTCATATTTCGGTACATAACTGTGCAGTGGTGTTAAGATTTTTTACATTTATTAATTTTTAAACGCATTTATAAAACCATTAGCATAATTTATTACGAGATAATTTTTGTAAAATATTCACGATAAAAAATTATATTGATAATCTCTGTGATCCCAAATTTGACAAGAATTAGGCATTTTATTATTCAAAAAATCGGCAAGATTAACACATATCAAGATAATTCTAAAGATATTTATTATAAGCTATGTCTTTGACCATTCAAGTGTGATAAACATCTTATGAATAATGATTGCTTTATAATAATTATTGACCTAAGAATAAGGTAGTGTTTTTTTGAAATACGCCATTTCTTTTGTCATTCCCTAGTGGTTAAGCTACAACATACGTCCGTAGCCATAAATTGACAAACTCTAATTGAAGTAGGGAGTAAAATGATATTGACGCGCGTGTTTGAACATGTACCGTTTAAAAAAAAATAAAAAAAAATTCGGTTAGGTACATGTTCAAACACGCGAGTTAACATAATTTTACTCCTTACTTTAATTATAGTTTGTCATTTTATGGCTACGGCCGTATGTTGTAGTTTAACTACTAGGGAATGACAAAAGAAATGGCGTATTTCAAAAAAACACCACCTTCTTCTTAGGTCAATAATTATTATAAAGCAATCATTATTCATAAGATGTTTATCACACTTGAATGGTCAAGGACATAGCTTGTAATAAATATCTTTAGAATCATCTTCAAATGTGTTAATCTTGCCGATTTTTTGAATAATAAAATGCCTAATTCTTGTCAAATTTGGGATCACAGAGATTATCAATATAATTTTTTATCGTGAATATTTTACAAAAATTATCTCGTAATAAATTATACTAATGATTTTATAAATGCGTTTAAAAATTAATAAATGTAAAAAATCTTAACACCGCTGCACAGTTCTGTACCAAAATATGACTATATTCTAAAACATTAGAGCGAGAGGTTTAAAAGAATACTATTTTATGTAACAAAAATACTTCATGCAGTCATCAAATGTTTAAAATAACTATAAAGAATAATAAGGCTTCAAAATTATATAAATAGATTATCTACAACGTTTAAGGAGTGTCCAGGATCATGGTTTGAAAATACAATAAAAACTCAATTTTGACCTTCGACGAGCATGTCCCCCCTTAACAGATTGGCATTATGTGTCAACAACGAAGAAAATGATCGCTGTGAACCTAATAATTATCTTTATTATTTCGTTCTATGCGATATATCGATTACAGTGAATAGGAAAAAAATTATATGAATGTTTTGGGTACCTATTATATAAAATAATTTATAGAATCATAAAAATATCTTACTTCAGTGATGTATGAAATTCCAGCGTCATGAAACTGTTGAACAAAATTTGGCATCCCGACAATGTAAGCTTTTTTCGTAAAATTTTGACTCTTCAAAAATTTTATAATCGCCATTGATGGATAAATCAAATCAACCTGAAATATACGTCGCATTTTTATTAAAATTATTAAATTATCACATATTATAATTATGTAGTACCCGAGAGCCAGATTACCTTCTGTTGTGAATAGACTGAAAGTGTAAATAATTGGGTCTCATGTATATAATAATTTATGTACAAAATCTGTCCTAAGCTTATTTTCGGCTAAATTCGATAACACTCTCTGGTACAGATATTAATATGAAAATGGCTAACACAATATAATTGAGTCGTTTTATTCTGTTTTTGGAAAAGTTCGATAAAATAACCATTGTAATGTATTTTTATAATGAATGCTTGGTAGTGTTATGATTATAACCAACACCAGCCATCCGGAATACAGTGCTGGATAAATGTATCTCCAAACTGTTTCTATTCTCGAGTCTGTGACTTGCGTAGTCTCGTACTTACTAGATTCCCAAGTAGAATATAGATATCAACTGTTAAAAGGCAATAGAACCCACACTTATTAAATTTTATAGGAGACACAAAAATGTTTTCGTTATGATTTTCGGCCAAAGTCAAAATACAAAATATACATAAACTTCTGGTGCATAACCCAATGCTTACGGGCCGCACAAAATTGTGTTTTTGCTAATTACTTTTCAAATGCAAATTAACACGTTAATTTCAAAATTAATTAAAAGGGTCCGTAAGCATATTAAGCATATTAAGGGCCCGTAAGCAAATAATTTTGCGTTTTATTATTCCAACCTGATAATAATAATTGAGGTTATTAAGGAAAATCAGTAGAAGTCTTTTTTCCACTTCACTCCCTTCTTTATAAAAAAAAAGCTAAATTTAGATAATAACTCGACATTTTCTGCTTACACTCTTTAATTACAATATGTATTTACTGTTAAGTTGTCTACACGATGTGTATTATAGTCAGCAGTTCATAAGTGTGTAAAACCTTTTTGTACACCTGATATTATAAGTGTATAAAAATAATCCTTATAGTTCTAATTAATCCTAATAGTTAGCCACCTTAGGCTAACAATAAGGGTAATATTAAGGTATTAAATTTGATTTGAATTAGTATTCGACACCATAAAATGGATGTCTAAACTGAAAATCAATCAAAATAGACGGTTATTAAAAGAAATTAAAAGTTTGGCCACCATCTTGGAATTTTGTGAACTTCCAATTGAAAAATGTATAGACTTACTCCAAATTAATTTTTAACGTCATAAAATATATGTCCAGATTAAAAATCAATGAAATTTAACGGTAATTATTAATAGAAACTTGATTTTTATTCGCCATTTTAGAGTTTTGGGGCTACTGGGTAAATTTTGAAACGGCCCAAAAAATGACCGATAGGTATTATTATATTGCAAAAGTTTATACGTAAAAGTACACAATTTGTTTGATTATTTTCCGAGCTATGACACCGAATTGTATGACGTAGTCACCATAATTATTAGTATGTCTTAAAATTCTGAATTTTAATGAAAATTAATAATGTTGATCACATTAATTATTTGTGTGAAATATTATTTGGCAAAATCAAAACTTTACTATAATGACACAATACTTCTATTTGACTGTTTTATTAAAACAATGACCTTTGTTTAAATCGCATTTTTAATAAAAGAAAAAGTGAGAAATCAATATTTGAATAATTAATTATGGATACATTTTAAAAATAAAGCCTTACTGGATCCAAATCTATTCCTATGTTGTTAAAATCCGATTTAGTTTCTTCCTTAGATTTCCCACTGTTATTTGAAAGAAAATGAATTTTCTTTCCCATCGTTTTTAGTCTGTCGATAACTTCATTCACCCCAGGAATTCTATGAATATTCCATAACACACCTAAAATATAAAAACGTATTAGTAAGCATTCGGATTAAATATACTGACCTACATGATTAAATCATAATATACTTGTTTTGATTTATCTGTCTGTAACGCAGCGCAACACAGTACAGCACAACACAGCATAGCACAACACTCACACACACTCTATCTCTCTGTCATTCTGTCTGAGCATTGAACACATTGAACGCAATGACCGCATCGGCATGAATGTTGACAGGTACTACAACCTGGAACTACCACCTGGAACTTTTTCCTAGTAGGTATATATAATAATAATACCCACGGTGGCCGCGCGGCTTAAGCGTTGGACTATAACGCCGTGGTTCCCAGGTTCGAATCCTGGGTTTGGCAAGTACACATATTGTTTTTCAATTTGTGTATGAGTCAGGGTATGAACCTAATAGGTTGAGCAAGTGGCTGACATCCATTTCTCGTAAAAAACAAAATCTGTTAATACAAACCTCTACACTGTGGAGGCCCATATGATCCTATTAGAATCGGACATGGTCGGAATACATAATAATAGCTCAAATACAATTTCTTTCACATGTGTTATCTACAGGGGGGGAGGGAATAAAAGCAAAAAATCTATTTATATAAGAAAAACAACCACATATACAAAATAATAATGGATATGAGTATACCTATGTAACATTATTTCATTAGACTCGTATAATCCACCAAAGCCTTTGCGTCAAGATTCGATAACCGTCTGGGATACGAATCGTTGCATATTGAAACCTGTTCACATTGTGTATCAATTGTATTAGATTACTAAATGTTAATAATTTACAAATATACAACATTGATTTACTAATGGACGCAGCGTCTGCAAAATGATATGAGCATCTTATACTACTCGTACCTAGCTCATACACATTTATTTCTTTCTTAGGCCCGTTTCAGACGGGACACCGGTGTCGCGCTCGATATAATATAGGAGGCCTCTGTATTCAAATAAAGGGGCCTTTGTATTATGTTTATGAACGCCCCAGAGCTAATGAGTCAACTCGTGTCCGGTATACTTTTCCGTCGGCCGCTACATTCTCAAGCCGCCGATACACTTGTTTTTATTACAGCAGTCAGTTTTATGTTCTAATTTATAATGCGAAATTATGCGTTGACTCATTAGCTCTGGAGCGTTCATAAACATAATAAAAAGGCCCCTTTATTCGAATACAAAGGCCTCCTATATTATATCGTGTGTGACACCGGTGTCCCGTCTGACACAGGCCGTACACTGGCAAAATTAAGTCTTAAACACATTGCAATAAAGGTTTTTATTTTAAATTCGCCTGTATGTCTTCATTGCTGCTAGTCCTAGCCTGCTTGCGCGTTTGCGCCTATCTACTTAAATATTGCTACATATTACAGTAGTCCAGCTATATACAAGTAGTAATAGCCCTCGTAGGTACTGGTTGTTTAAACGGTGGCTCCCGGTAATTTCACGATACAATTATGTTATTTTCTCAAAGTCTGGTTGTGATTTTTTCACACGTACTGCTACAGTAGAGACCATTGACCCCGCGTCCTGAAGCGAGCCCCCAAGCTAGGATGTTTGGCGGGCCCCCCTACCTACCGTACGCGGTAAAATTAAACTGTATTTTTAGCGATTTTTTGTAGTTTTAATATGTACCTACATCCGTTTGAATTATGGAGTTGTTGACTATTGGCACACAGTTAAAAATTACATCGTTAAACCAAATTTTTTAAATTATTAATATTATTGAAGTAAAATAGCGCCGCAGGCGACTTTTTGATCTTTGTTAATCTCACTTATCTGGTCGACTCGTCACGCCGGGTCCTTTCTGAGCCCGGACCCCCAGGCTAGAGCCCTGTCAGCCCCCCCTTTGTGGGGGCCATGGTAGAGACTGATTCGCTACAATACTGTCATTGCGCAAAACAGCCTGTTGTAGTGTTAAAAATTATATATACATATTATGTATATATTATAGGCCCCCACGATGGCCACGCGTCAGGCTTATAATGTCATGGGTCCCGGGTTCGAATCCCGGGTCTGACAAAATTTCATATGTTGTTTTTCAATGTGTGTTTGGACCTAATAGATTGTAGATAATATCAATTTCTCGTAAAAACTAAAATCTGTTCATACAACATCCACCCTGTGGAGTCCCATATGATCAAGAATCGAACATGTTAAAATATATATTATAATGTGATAGTGTATGTGATTAAATAATGAATTCTACCCACACTGCAATGAAGCTGCATATTAGAAATTTGCGACATGTTTTTGACCTACTCTGCTAACGTGGACACTTTAATATTAATCTTTTATGTGTGAGCGTGTGAAGCCAGCGAAAATTCATGGTAACCCCCACCCTTCTTAAAATTAAAAACACCGCAAAATAAATAATAACATATTTAAAATTTAGGTATTTATTTCAGAAAATCGTTTCGCGCTTCTCGTGCAAATTTAATTTGTAATTCGAAATAATCCAGAGTGACAGTGAAATTTAGCATTAATAGTCCTTTGGTCCCTTCTCCTAATTTTATTGATAGTTAATCGTAGAAAGTTTTTAATCCTTTCCAGTTCACTAAATGATCTTTCTCCTTCTGCTATACTCTGCGACAATCAGATCTTAATCGACATTTATTACATGTGTTATATTTATACAAAAAAATTAAATTTCTTAAACGTCTTGTAAATAAATCGCCATGCATTTTTTCTAACATATTAAAAAATTGAGGCCTCTCAGCTTGCAGCTGCCCCTGCTGACCCCCACCCCACATATATGGCCAACCTGTGTCAATATAATTGAATACGTGTATTAAATAAGGCTCTAAGTACCAAAAAGTAGTATTGCCTGTAGTTACAAAATACCGAGTCATTGCAGTAAAATTTCATGAAGCAGACCTTTTGAAAAATGTAGTTTTACAGTGTGAATCAATCACGGCAGCTTCTATAATTTTAGGTATTAAGAACTCGCAAGTGTCAACACACCATCGTCAGCTATTTTATATTGAATGCCGTTGACCACCGCAGTGCTACTTACACCATTATAAATAAAACACGCCAACGGACTTACAACGTCGACAGGTTTAATTATTTTGCTGTATTTTTTTGACTTGCTTGAGGCACTTAGACTATAAGTCGTCGGTGTTTTGTAAAAAGGGCGAATCAACCATTTTGGCGAAATCGAGATTTTAATGAAAATACAATATGTACTCCACTAGCTTTGTTGTGTAAAAACGGCGAATTTTTATCTCCACATGAAAGTACTTAAAAACGATAATCGACTAAAATTAAATTAATTAAAATTACGAAATAAAAAGCAAATGTGACATATTAGGCCTTTTAAAATATTATATAATAATACCTATTATAATGACAATATTCTTTCTAAGCTTTATTATAAACATGTTAGATATTTATAATCATCTACAGGTAAAAAACAAATAAATGTCAAAAGTTAAAAACCCTCCTCCTGTAAAGTGGCATTTTGGTTAATTCGCCCTTTTTACAAAACACCGACGAAGTGAAGTTATTGGCGTTGGTATGTAAAACATTTTTATATAAAAATGTCCGTTTTTATGTTTTTGGTACTTAGCGCCTTAATTAATACGCGTATTCAATTATGTCAGTACATATATTTAATCTATGTACATGATTACACAATCAATAATAAGATTTATAATTTGCCCGTACGGTAAACTTACCATCACAATCTGATACAATTGTGTCAAATGAATTCAAAAACGCTTTTGAATCGGCTGGTGACAATGACAACAAGTTTTTTACGGTTTTATTTGATGTTCCGCCATTAATTGATGTCGTGAAAAGAAGCACAGCAGTCAAGGCTACCCATTTCTGTAAGATTGTAATCACAATTTTATAATAATATAATGTGGACAGGAAACAAAAAAACGTTCAAAGACTGATTGGGGCATTTAACACAATTAAGCCAACGTCGACTCAAAATGAGCGCAATTTTTGCAACATCAGGGAATTTTATGTCTCAAAAGCGTACGAAATTGTCAGACGCAGCGACTGACAGTCTGTGTTTTTTGAAATTCTATTTTAATAAGTAATGCTTTGAATTATTTTTGTTTTCCTACTTCTATTTTGTTTGTCTTCTTACATACATATTATATAAAAAATTATATTTTTTTGGAATTTGTCTGTTTTTACACTGATTTTAGGATTTTTATAGGTTTTTTTTTATATTTCCCGAAATCTCGAGAATTCTTTTCTGGAAATCCCGAATCTCCATAGTTCAAAATTTTATAATTTCGGGAAATCCCGAATCTCGAGATTGAGTTTTTCTCGGGAAATACCCAACTCTACTTGCACCTACACACACAGCTAATTGTCGGTAAATATTGGCTTGACATATCAAAGGACAAAAAATAATATCATGAATTAAGCACAAATATATTCCAAATACACCAGTCATGGAAACAGTTAACTTGTGCATCTGTACGAATGCACAATTATTATTGGTACATGTTTCAAGTACCCACACGAAACAGTTGTGGGATTCCGCATTTAAATACTATAACCGTACACATGTAAGATAACGTACAATTGAATTATTCTACTATATTCAATCAAAATTAAAATTTTGAAGTGGGAAACTTCTATACTTATTTATTAAAATGTACCAAAATATATTGTAGGTAAGCGATTAATTCACATAATTTAATAATGATCAAGTTACCTTAAAATGACCTTGATAAGCTAATTCTACTCCAGGTCGTTTGAGAACTGTATGATTTACGTAAAAACTGTGTATTTATTTTGTTTTAATGAACATTAAGTAGTGTATTTCCACTAAACACAATACTAAATATAACCTTGTCCATTCTATGAAGTCATGTTACACTATGTACACAGATTTTTCAATATGTAATATTATGTAGTAGCTACCTATTTCAACTATTTCACATTTTCCATATTTTCTAGAATCATTGATAAAACAAATTGCAACAACAATGAAGCTATCTTTATAAATCTACATATTTATTGTAGGGGATGATTGAGGGTAGGTATATTGAATGACTCCAATGAATATAAGGTTGATGCGTGATAAAAGTAAATACCAGATATATTATCCCCACAATAAATGATACGATTTGATACAGACAAGTTTACAATGATTGAGCAGTTAAGTATTGATTGACAATTAAGATTATAGCAAGGCGTTTATAAGAAATTATGCAACTCGACGGAAAGGGATGTTACTGAATGAAAGATTTGAATACGTGTGTTATTTAGTAGGCCGTGCCATCGAGTTTATATGCTATTTTATAACAAAGAAAGTGTCGTCGTGTCGGTCAACTTGGGACAAATGACCGTAGAGCATCGTCTATTGTTTTCCCATTTGAACTCGGATGAGATTAAAGCTTAGAAAGCAGTATTCTAGGAAATTGATGCGGTCACCGCAAGTAGCAAAACTGATTACAAAGTTGCGAAAACAATTAGAGAAATAATTTAATAAATTAATTAAAATATCGAGTAAGTGAGACGTTGTGTTGCACAATCGTAGGTGCATGGCCCCAAGATCTAGGACGATTTGGCGCTGGGAACTGGTCGCGGGCGATTGGCCACCGCTAATTGGCCGCCGGTATAATCGGACGCAATATCGATCGAATATTAAGTCGATAAAACGCTGAAATATAATGTTATTTTCATTCTAACATCAAACATTATTTTTTAATATTTGTTGTAAATATATATAAGTACCCATGTATATACAATAAATTGATTAATTATGCACATCTTTAAGTTTTAACGAGGGAAGAATTATTTCCTTTTTATAAACATCATAAGGCATAATAATTATTCTCAATCTATATTAAAAATGTGTCAAGCACGAAATGTATAAGGTACAACTACTGAGAAGATAGAAGCATATTAAACTGACTTGCTTACTTACTCCAACAGATCGTTACGTACGTCTATTCCTTTGCGCATTTAAGTCAACCGTGCGGCATCCAATCCTACCGGCGGCCAATTGGGCCGGCGTCCGATTGTACCGGCGGCCAATTACCGGTGGCCAATCGACCGCGGCTAGTTGCCAGTGCTAGCGCCAAATCGTCCCATTCCCATGACCCCAAGGGTAAATAGAATCGCTGCTTGACTGCAGACGACAATGGCATGATTGTACTGCTTACATGACAATATTGCAATCTGTTATTATTAAAACTATGAATCTAACGATATAATTCTTCGTAATACCAGTGAGCGAGATATTCCAATTCACCATTATGTAAGGTTTTTGACCTTTGTTTTGCAAGCCCGGTTGACTGATAATGTTCGGTGCTTGGTTTACATTGTCATGAAAATACCTAAACATTTATTACTTATATATTAACTACTAATTATTACAAATATATTAACATGATCGATGATTTTGGATTTAAACCCAAATTCCATCAAGTACCTTCGGTCGATGGTATTAATATTAAATCTACATATATTATAAATCTTGCCAAAACCGGAATATTCACTTTAAAATACTGTCATGTCATGAGAGTAGAACGCAACGTGACAGCACAAGGCAGAATGGAATTTATTTGCACAGTAAGAGAAATGTTAATAACGATCTGGACCTACTTTGACGAATAATATTTTTAGCTGATCTAATCAGACTAATCCGGTAAAATTGAGTAACATATAATAACAACTTGTTTTTATTTTATTTCATTTCACCATATGCACTAAGAATACAGAGAATATAATCATACAGTATTTACCACATCGTTACGGTGAGCACACGATCTTTATTAAGAGGTAAATCCTTTATTGTAGCACGGTGATATTTGAAGTTTTTTCATTCAAAAACTCACTGTTTTACGTTATTTGGAAATCCGTTCATTTTTTTGTTGATGGAAATGCTATTTATAAATAAATTAAAAGAGTGATTTTAACGAAATACTGCACATAAATTTGGTAAAAAACACTCTACATACATAATGATATCTGATTCTAAACGAGACACTTTTTATTGTCATGACGTCTTATAAAAAAGTCTTCAAAAATTGATTAAAATTAGAGAAAACCTTATGAAAAAAGTTCTCAAATCTGATCCCGAAGACAAAAGCACAATAATTGGTTGCTCAGAATAATAAACTTTATTCAACGCACAGAAAATACACAGTAACGTTTCACAATTTTTTCATGTATGCTGGATTTACAAGATATTATTAAAATGGAAAAAAAGTTATATATTCTTTTAATATTATTTCATTACACCGTCTACAAGAAATTTATTTGAAAATATCGATGGAAGACGATACGTCACGCTGTTTTTGATGATCTGAAAGAATACCTGTATTTTTATTATTAGTAAAAAATATAGCATAACTAACTTTCACTTGTCCAAACATTTTATGGAATTAAGAATGTGGGTATTTGAAGAAATAATATTGCACGCAATATACACTACCGATTATTAACACATGTCAAACTAGACTAAAGCGTGCATAAAAATATAAAGACTAAGATAAAGAATACCTACGTAGGTATATTTTTATTGAATAATGGCATATTCGTAATATCACAATCAGTTTGGCCGATCGAAAGGTTAAAAATCATAGGCATATTATCAATACAATTATTAGTAATTATCGCGGTACAATGATAATTGTTCATGTGTTTGAAGGTGTTCTGGAAATAATTCCCGTAAAAGAGGAAACTTCGAATACGTAGGTATGCATAATTCTAGCACGCAGTAATAAATCATACATCGTACATGCTATGAAACGGCCGTCATCTTGGAAAATGGTAGATAATTTTTAGGTTTTCAGCTATATATATATATATATATATATATATATATATATATATCTAAAAAGACATCAAATAAATTATAAAATAAACCCAGAAAACAATTTTTGGCTAAGGTAGGTAAAGCCTCAATTACATTGAGCTTCTTTACGAGCTGTTTGTTGGCGAATTTATAATCTGCCTGTAAAGTCACCCAGTGTAATCATCGAACATGTTAGCTTGTCCGATGATTACACTGGGCGACTTTACAGGCAGATTATAAATTCGCCAACACACAGCTCGCAAAGAAGCTCAATATAATTGAGGCTTAAGGTAGGATTAAATGTAAAAACAGATTTTGAAATTATTTAATTGAGGATTATTTAGATACACTTTGATTCACTGTGCGTATTGATGGCTACCATTTTTAAAATCAGAGGATGTTTACAAAGATGGCGGCAATAGCAGATACTGAAAACTATTGTTTTAGTACAGACAATTGCACGCTTTTCACAAGCAGGGGCTTGGGAAATCTTCTTGGTACGCTCTTGATATAACTTCGAAGGGTATTTCTCGTTCATTATGTTACAGTACAATGTACAGAACATGTGTGGAAATATGGCAGGCGATTAATGGATACTAATAGATTAACAGTTGTATTGGTTTTCTGCCCACGATGTCCGAGCGGCTTAAGCGTCGACCTATAATGTCGTGGGTCCCAGGTTCGAATCCTGGTTATGGTAATACACATATGGAACTGATAGGTCTGGCAAGTGGCTAACATCCATTTCTCGTAAAAACAAATCTGTTTATACAAATTTCCACTCCGTCGAGGCCCATATGGTGTTATTAGGATCGGATATGGTCAAAAAAATGGTCTTCTAATATTTGACTACAAAAATATACAGCTGACACTGCGCTTGAATTAAAGAATTAATAAGTGAAAAAAAAATACTTATAATGAAATGTCAATGAAATTTAATTCTGAACATTACATTAGAATAGTGATGATATAATTGAGGAATTCCAAACACTTTTACTGAGGTTGTTATATAATTTGCTAATAACATTTATACAGTTTTTTTATACATTACATTTCATACTTATAATTAGATTGTTTAAGTATCTGCCACTTGCACCCACTTGATCCTCAGTTACTTTATCATTAGATATTCATATAATATCAATAAAATCTCATAGTATCTATGTATTATAAAATAAGATTCAAATAATATTCACAAAATTAGTTTTAATACGCGTATTAATTACCTAATAATATTTTTTTAAGTGTGAAGAAGTACAATACAATAAATACTAACAAATGCTTTTAATATGTACCTACATACCTTAGTAAAAATGGTAAAATAAATTAAACATTCATATAATGACACGAGAAAATCAGCAATGCATTGATAAGTCGCAAAGAGCTTTCAAGGACTAATACAGTACTATCTAGCTATGTTTTTTAATAATTGTAATTCATTACAGAATGGTTAACATTTCTTAAAATTACTTATGTAATCTTCCATATCGCAGCCATATAATATTAATAATATAAAATTCCACTCGGTCGATACTTATTTCGGTTCTCTCATCATTATCAAGACAAATAATATATATCTAACTAACTAAACAGATGTCTACTAAATAAATTATATATTTTTTTGTACGTGCGAGTCCGCTTCAAGCTCTCGTTAACAGGTATATAATATTAATAATTTAGTGAGTACATAATAATATATATATCAAACTAACACACTCTCTAAATGACCAAGAGAGTCAATCCAATAATCAGGAATATGCGCAGGATTAACAGTGTTCACTGCATCTTTTAAAGAATTGACTCCCGAAAGCACTAAGAGCTTTTGGAATCCACACACTGATGCGAATCCCATGTCTTGGATAATTCTGAAAAAATAAATAAAATTTTGTAATGTGTTATTAAAAAATATAGTCAATTACCATGTCCGCTGTATGTGGAGTGTGGTGGTTTCTTCAAAATTTACGAGGATTGGTTACCAGCCCTGATACGAGGGGTGTAGGACGATTTGGCACCGGACAACTGGACGCCACGGAATTCGAAAATAAATAGACGTTAGGTACTTATAGATACTTTAAAAAAAAAATTCAATATTATTATTTATACTTCAATGATTATATTATAATTTAATAATTGGTAAGAATGTAAATATGCAGACGTAAACAATGATTTAATCGTGCATATGTTTGAGTTCCAACGAAAAAGAGTTTTTTATGTTATATAAAGCCTTGGGCATGGTAATTCTCAATCGGCGATAAAGAATACATCATGTTAAGAGTAAAATGAATTCAAACTACTAAGTAGTAGATAGAAACTGATTAAAATACCTCGTCTACACGTGTCTACGACAGTGCGGTGTCCAATTGTCCGGAGGCCAGTCGTCCCATTCCCGATATGAGAGGTGGGTAGCTAGATGAGAATATATCAAACACATCTTATACATTAAGTGTTTTTTAGATAATACCTTATAAGTTAATCCGACAGAATTCGAACACGTATCATCTGGATCAATAAGAACGTAACGCTACCAACCAGATCAGGGATCGGTTAACTTTTGACACAGAAGAGCCAAAAGTGTAGAAGCACAAAGATTTTTTTCAAGACCCACGTACTGTTAATATTGTAGAATAAAATAGTTAGTATTGTGAGGTTAGTAGTAGTTCACTGAGGAAGCGGACAAATGACGCTGGATACTTCCACCAAAAGTAGACACACGTATTTGTTCCTTCCTAATGTCCGATGGCGATTATCGATAACCAGTCTGACTCCTGACCATTACACCATTTATTCGATTCTTGACTGGGGACGGTGGATTCGCTGCCAAGCTATTTGAGTTTGGACTTGTTACCCGACCAACATGTCCATGTGGATACAAACCACATACTCAGGGAATGTCTGAAAATGTGCTCCAAAAGGGAAGAGATGCGTCGATCCAACCAGCTGTTGGGCTCATCCGACCTGATCGCCACGAAGGCCAACTATAATGCTTTTAAAAAATATTGCGGCGTCTTATTGCGGACGTGAAGATCTCTTCACATAGTTTAGTATGCCCGTATTGTTTTAGGTTTATTTTTTACATACTTCTTTTATGTAAATTAATTAGAATTATTTATTTTTGTTAATTATTCTCCGTGCTCCTCTCTCCCATGAGCATTTTTATTCGAAAGTCTCTGTTAACTCAGCCAAAGCACACTTGAGTGTGTGTGGCGACCTCCATCTTGGGTATCTGCTCCTGAGACATTCCCTTACACAAAAAACTGGTAATGCTTCACATCCAAACGTAGGACATCGTGATCCGCTCGATTAAGACCGAGTGTGGTGCGGGGTGGGTTGGTTTGGAGGGAACTATTAGGCAGTTAGTATTGTGTTAAATGTGATTGATTATGTTATTATCTTACGTGTCTCCAATAAAAAGTGTACGCTGAGGCGCAGTGATGTTAAATTGTTTGAACACAATTTCTTTCAAAGATTCGGATGGTTTCCCAAAAACCTTTGGAGTTCTCCCTGATATTTGTGATATCATATTTGAGAAGTATCGTAAACCTGAAACAACCAAAAGGGTGTAAGTAACGTTGAAATATAATTTAAGTAATCTTGTATTATATTATATTCAGTTGTTTTGTTAATTTTAAATTAATAGAAAACTTTCAAACTTATATATCAAGGCACATAGTATTTTTGGGGACTGTGTGTATATGCGCGAATCCAAAAAAATGTTAAACTACTAAAAGCAATATTAAATGAATATGTACCTACATATTTAATATTTAATACTAACCTGGCAAATTGAAGTCCCCAACTTGTCTAAATACGTCATCCTCCGAGGCGACCATATACATTATTTTAGGATTTCTTAGCAAATATATGATTTTGGTTATTGTATAATAATTTAAATTTGCATTCATATACATGACAACTGCACCTATATCATTTTCGGGCTTGGTAACATTGCCTATAAATTCGTTTACATCCGTGGTATAGAAATTATTCTGTAAGAGATAAATAATAATGTTATATACAGGACAATATTTCTCAACCGTAGGCTACAGGTCAAAAGGCCACAGAAAATTCTAGGGTCAGAACAAAATATTAAAACTATATGAAGATTTATTTAATTATTTTTTACATACGTAAATATAACGTAACGCATTTTTTGAGTAATGCAGCGTCAAATTTTTGCTGAAAAAATAATAGGTGAATGTTTGCATGGTACTCTTAATATTAGGTATACAAAAACCGTAAATTTCAACAAGTCCACTTCAAGATTATCATCTATCAGTGATAAACAATTTAGCTGATGCCAAGTGATAATTAATTTATCAGATATAGTCTAAAACAATTACAGCGGAGAAATGTAATCTCATGTGTATCTTTTTTATAGGTACGTCACGAGATTGCAATATGCGTCATAAATAATATTATCGTATCATGATTTTCGTTTTTCATATTTATTTTTCATTTTTCCCTAGCAACAACTTGTATGGGTGGGGCGGGGGGTCACAGAAAAATGTTAGACTAAAAGGGGGACCACAGGTCAGAAAGATTGAAAAACACTGTTCTCGTGTTCTCGATTCGAGAACATAATAATCGTCAATAATTTATATGTTAAGTCGATGCACTGATACTGTGTGTCCAATTTTTAATATAATTATATAATAATTACAATATAAAAATAACTTTTTATATACAACGTTTTTAAATTTTCTGTTGAATTATTATGCTCAATATGCTCAAACGTGTACTCGATATGAAGTAAATAAAAAACAAACAAACAAACAAATATAGAATACTGAAATTTCATTTTGATTTCCATAGTAGTGCACGTATATATTAATAATTTAGTTGCTAAGACCACCCAGTTAGCAACCAATAATAGTGGATTGGATTACGGATTTCTTCCGAAATAACTTTTCATACAAAACAGAATTAACTGAAAATGAATTCAATTCTACTTAAAGATGGCTAAATATATTAAAAGAATGCGTTGGCATCGTGTTCTGATATCTTAAAGTTTCAAATGTCTAGCTAGTCGGGAAGTTAGTTAAAAATCGATTGCAAGATTTGTACTGGATAAACAACCACCGGAAAAATAAGAATACGAGCTAAGAAAAACGTTGTAATAAAAAACGATTTACATTAGGTATATTTTTATGCTGTAAAAATAATATAATATGTCCAAATAGCGCATGGTCACATTCATATGCATAATATCTATTTCACCTCTGATGTGCAATCGATTTGTAATTTTCAAATTAGATTTTTTTCAAGCTGGTCATTATTATTAAATTTGTCGACTAATGTTTCGGTAGATATATAAAAGGTACCTTGCTAAGATATTTTGAATAATTTACTTATTTTATTGAAAATATTAATGACTTTCATCATCGATAAAATCTTTTCAGAAATTACACTAAGTGTACATTAGCGCTTACGGTGCGCGAGTTGCTAGAGCGGCACCATTTGAAGCCGTCGCGAAAACGATCGCGCGGCTGGGTTAATTAAAATGCAGTCGGTTGGCTGACAACCATTCCTCGTAAAAATCCGTTAATATAACCACAACTCTGCAAATGCCCATATTATATACCTACTTCAGAGCAAACATGGCAATTGACTAGGTATACTTAATATGTATGTTATTTTTAGTTTTTTGTGGTCTTACTTCAATAACATATGGAATTCCAGCTTCCTCGAATTGTCTAACTGAATTGGGTGTCCCTACGATGTAGGCTTTTTGTGTAAAATTTTGGCTTTTTAAATAATTGGTCATTACCAATGATGGATATAACAAGTCTTTCTGAAAAAAAAAAACAATAATGACATGATTAAAATACGTATGCAGTAACGTCGATGAAAACAAAATAATAATTGCATTGGTGGTAGGTACCACAGAACAAATTAATAAATATAATTCAGATAGGCTACACGCTAATACACTACATTTTGAAGAAGGGCTTTGAATGTGTAAGTATCATACGAAAATGAAACATACATTATAGACATGCAATAGTGTGTGTAGTAACCTTCAAATACACCAATATTGAATGAGTGTTAGTGCATAAACCGATAGCAGTTGTCAGAACGAAGGAAAAGCTTAGAATAACGTATTATTGACACGTGTTTAAGTTTATCCCATATTCTTCAGCACTCGAGATCGGTTGTCTGTTACTCGATACCCGTTAGGTATTTCAGTTCCCATTATTTTTTTATTTCCTGGTAGGTACGTTTTGAAGTATATAAAAAATAACGTTGAAATATATGAACCTTAATATACTACATAGGTATTATGTTTATTACATACGTCATAAGTAAACAAAAAAAATTGATATATTTTTTATCTTTCTGAAACACAAAAAAAACTAAAACAAATAACAACTTTCTTAAAGAATGTTTTTATCAAATTCTATCCAACTGCTAATCTAGTTTCATCTTATCGGTCAAAATGCAAATATTTTACATTACAAGATAATATTATGTAAGTATCACATTGTACCATTTCCATCAAAACTAATAAGGTGAACCAGTACACTCATTAAAGCTTAATTAATGTAGTTTTAAGATTGGCGACTACAGCAATAATTGATAAATCAGATTGTGACACTTTGTAAATTACTAAGTTTAAAACTATACTAGAAATAATTTAATTAATGTATATTTATTAATTGTGTAAGTATATTCTTACTGGATCCAGATCAATTCCAATCTCATTGAAATGACATTTAATTTTTTCCTTTGACTTAGAACTGCTGTTTGAAAGAAAGTGGATTTTCTTCCCCATAATTTTAAGTTTTTGAATGACTTCTTTCACTCCAGGAATTTGTTGAGGGTTCCACAATACTCCTGAAATATATGAATATTATTAATTACACCCGGACCAGTAGGTATCATGTTTTCCGTAGGCATATTAAATAGGCAGCTATATTATCTCTTCTTTGATAAAAAAAAAATATAGTAACAAGTGAAACACGTAGATATTATGTGGGTCGGTGCTGTCTAACAGGATTTTGTCTCTTTTATCTAGCAAAACACGTTATGTGAAACCAGTATAGTTAACAATATTTGAATCTGTAGCCGTTATAAAATATCTTGAATTTATAATAATGACTATTCATTAATTAGTATAGTTATAAAAAAGTAAATTCATTATTAAACCGATATGACTTGTAAATCGAGTAGTTTCTTTTGATAACTTATGAAAAATACAAGAGTTGTGATACCATTTCTATCTTTCAATGAAAATTGTTATCAGGAATGTGTGTTTTTTTAATATAATATAGTTTTTATCAATCAGCTTACATTGGAATCTATTATCCCTTATAATAAAGATATCTACATCACATAGCTAATATTATTTGAGCTTAAACTTGAATATCGATTCAATCAGAACAATTAAATCGTATCTTAAGATACGATAAACTGGAGTGGCAAGTGTATAATCATTGCAAGTGAAATTTGTTCTAACGGTTATTGTAATATATTTGAATTTTTCACCATTTTACCAAGGAGGATTGAGCTCATTCTCTCGTCGTTCGGCTGTCTATCATAATTAAATTAAAATCAATATTAATATTATATTCGACCATGAAAAGTCAATATTTTTTAATTCGATTTTTTAAGAAGCAGTATTTTTAATGCCATCTGCTAGCTACTGTTAAAATAAAACATGACGTGATGTATTTCAATAAAAGCAAGATATAACAAATATTGTATCTATCGCCGTTCAAAATGTATTAAAAAAGTTAATATAGGTACGTACTCGTATTTGATTTTAGATAATATAATACACAGTAATTATAGACAATTTATTATTGTACATCGTGGATATTATGATTTTTTGATAAATAACTTACCATCACAATCTGATATAATAATGTCAAATGAATCCAAAAACAATTTTAAATCATTCGGTGACAATGATAATACATTTTTCATAGTTTTATTTGAAATTCCAACATCAAATGATGCTAGACAAATAAGTATAGTTAGAAACACTGGCCATTTCTGTAACATTAAATACACATTTCAATTTCAATAAAAATATAATAAGTACTTATTAAACGAGTGAGTCGCGCACAATAGTTAAGAATGGTAAGAGCACAATACGTATTTTTTGTTCGAAAAAAATATTAGAACACAAGAAAAATTGTGTATTTGACTGTTATAAAGAATTAATATTTACTTATTATTTATACTATTTTTTAAAAGAACAAAATCACTATATTATTAAATTTAAAAAAATATTCTTATGGTTAAACATACTTAACAACAGTTCAATTATTATTAAATTACTAACCTTGATGTGCGGCAACATTGTTTTAATGGTTAAAAAATTATATTCGAAGAACTATTTTGTTACAAAAAACACGACTAACGTGAACATCCGTAAAGCAAGAGTAAGATAATTATGATGATGTATGTATATTTTGTTCTGTTTTTCTTCTCGCGATTTAGTCACGTAACTAATAATAATTTTATTTAATACTCTATGAAATTATTTTATATATTTTTGGTAACGAAAAAAAAAACAGAAGTGGCGAATATTTTTAAGCTTGGGAGCCAACAAACTAAAACAATATACTTGTAATGTGATGTGGCGTGCCAAAAGATATGTTAACTAAACGTCAGAATCAAAATCGAGAGTTTTTTTAGCACTTGTTTCCAAAATATTATTTCTCAATGCTATCAGCTTCTCAGTCAAAATAAAAAAATCCTCACCTTTTCCAAATACTAAGCCATCGTCTAAAATCTATACATATTCTCTATAATGTTATGTTGGGATATTTTTTTACGTTCCAACCCAAAATATAATTTCCCTTGTAATGTTTCACTGTGACTTACCTGTTTTGGATAAAAATGGATTGGTGTCGTCTACAGTTCCAAGATATTATTAGTTCACGACTGACCAAGCGGGGGCCTACGGTTATGTGTCCGGAAGGTTAAATTTACAATAATATTTATTATTCTAAATTAGTTGTTGGAATGCCGCTAAAAATGGTACCGAAGATTATTAATATCTTCCGGTATCGGCAGTGTAAACAGTACCTAATAAAAAGTGTTTTATTTTAACAAACAAAGTGACACTACTAAATTAATATAATAGATTATAAGTATTACATTTTTTTATTGTAAAATATATCGTCACCTCAATACTACAACTAGATAAATTGATTTTCACTGTTTTTGAGATAGGTATTAATAACACAATGCTTACGGGCCCTTTTAATTAATTTTGTAATTAACGTATTAATTTGCATTTAGCATTTTTTGCATTAGTAAAAACACAATTTTGTGCGGCCCGTAAGCATTGGGTTAAATATGATTCTACATTATTCCTTCTCTACAAAATGATAAAACTAGGTAAGTCAGAAGTTAATGGGAACTGTATTAATTTTGTGTTTGAAAATATAAGATAACTTTAAAACCATGAACGCATGAAATAAATAAAATAATATATCGATAATATATTTTGTTATCTTTTAATGTTCTATCTGTTTAATTGTTCCAGCCAGAGACAAGCACAAGCACAATTTTTACAAATTCTCCATTTTTATTTAAAATAATAAGTTAATCAAGTAAAGTTTAAATTTCATTTTCTCAAGAATGACCAAATCAGAGTTATCTAGTTGTAGTATTACGGTGGCGAATGTAGTAGTATCATATTATCGTAATTATAAGATACTAGCTGAGCCAGCTGGCTCTCGCCAGTCTGTCTCGCTAGGTCTTGCAGACAGCTTTTCGTTATAATGACATAGTGTTGGATTTTAATATAATTGTTAAGTATGCATAGACGGCGCCATAGTTTTCTCTTCGGGATGGATTTTCATTCACGTTAGACAGTTTGACATTTCACTGATTTGTCAGTTTTTCGATTTGCATGTCGTCACTGCCATACAAATTTGGAGTCGTATGCGTAGTCTATTCTGGAGTCTGGCCTTCACAATATCGTCTGACACCACTCCAGGCTGCTAGGCCTAACAGAATCGCCGATTGCTACCAATGACATTTTAATTTTAATACAATATATGTGTAGGTATATGCATTTAAATATGATAAATAATTATACATCTCATTTGTTCGAATATACAGCAATAATATGTGATTATCTTAAAAAGCGATCCATTATATCAAAATATTAATCTCTTTCGGGTCCCATTTACATATTAAAAAAAGGTTAGCAGCATAAAAAACAAATTTAAACATTGTTTTATTTCATTGTCTATAAAAAATAAATGCCTGCAACCATAGAATAATATTTACAAAATCAAATTTTGAATTCAAAATTAACCTTAACCAATATAGTTTTCCAGTGCGGGACATTCATATTGAGACAAATGTTAATAAATAATAAAACAATACATATTATATCTGAGAGGAATAGACCAATTCTGATAAAAACAGGAATTTATAAAACCTAAAAATGTGGAATCAGCTTAAAGAGGCCTTCATCCAGCAGTGGATTGATACAGGTTGATGACGATAATGACGATATAAATGGGTAGGTATATAAAATTACAAATTTAAAAAATATAGCAGTTTATATGACTAAGAAGAGTAGAATTAGGTTGGGATAACCTTCATCCAGCAGTGGATTGATCTTGGTTGATGATGATAATGACAATATTATGAATGGGTGAATATAATATCAGCAATTTTGATAAATATAGCAATTCATATGACCGTATGACTGACAGAAATACAAACAAATTAGAAAGGCCTTCATCCATCAGTGCATTGATTCAGGCTCATGATATAATATAAATAGATATAATATAATATCACCAATTTTGATAAATACAGTAATTCAAATGACATAAAGTAGTAGAATCGGGCTAGGGAGGCCTTTATCCAGCAGTGGATTGGTTCAGGTCGATGATGATAAGGACGATAGAAATAGGTATAATATCACAAATTCGTTAAACATATAGTAGTAGAATCAGGTTGCGGAACCCTTCATCCATCAGTGGATTAATTCAGGCTCATGATATAATATAAATAGATATAATATAATATCACCAATTTTGATAAATACAGCAATTCATATGACAGAAAGGAGTATAATCAGGCTATGGGAGGCCTTTATCCAGCAGTAGATTGGTTCAGGTCGATGATGATAAGGATGATAGAAATAAGTATAATATCACAAATTCGTTAAAACAAACCCTTCATCCAGCAGTGGATTGATGATGATGATGAAATTCAAGAATATCAAGAATACAATCAACGTAGAGAGGCCGTCATCCAGCAGTAGATTTATTAAGGCTCGTGATAATAATGGCATTATAAATATAGATAGGTAGATAGTATAATATCACTGATTTTGATAAATATAATAATTCATGTGTAAGTAAGGAGTATAATAAGGCTGAGGAGGCCTTCATCCAGCAGTGGATAGGTCCAGATTGATGATGATAAGGATGGTAAAAATAGGTAGATATTATACAATATCACAAATTTTGTTAACTATAACAATTCGTATTAATTTATTTCATTGTTTGCAATGGCAACTTAATATGACTATATTGTAATCTATCGAAATTAGTAGCCGAATTATTCAATAAAAAAGAGTTCGTGAACAGCCACAAAGAAGTATTTAAAAAAATCAAATTTGTTATTAATTAATAGAAAACTCATCTTACAATAAAAATGTCTTAATTGAAATTGATTATTTAACATGCTAATAGAAATGTCACATTTTTCGATTGTTTCTGCAAATTCTAAATTTGAATTCTGACACGTCAAATGAACTTGTTTTAGGCGAAAACAATTGAAAATCAATCATATATTTCAGTTTGAC
This sequence comes from Rhyacophila brunnea, assembly GCF_057557595.1. Taxonomy (NCBI): domain Eukaryota; kingdom Metazoa; phylum Arthropoda; class Insecta; order Trichoptera; family Rhyacophilidae; genus Rhyacophila; species Rhyacophila brunnea. Next base: position 32,566,925 of record NW_028233350.1, read on the forward strand.
AGATAAGTGGCAGTGAAGTAATGTTAGATTATATTTTCGTAATAATTAGTGAGGAAATATGTATTTATTTTGTGTTAAAACTCAAGAATACGCCAATGTGCTACTTACAGAATTGAATAATTTTGTGTAATATTAATTTAGATATTTTGCAATATTGATTATATAGAAAGTATTAAACGACATTATAATCAATTTGAGGTACACGGACAGCAAGATGCGAAAATGTATGGTGACGGATGTAAAACGCGATTTAAAAACGATAGTATCTGTGATTGTGTCGAGTTTTATCAGATTGTGCCCGATTCAAATGGAAGTAGATTCGGGACTCCAAAAATTGAAGTGAATTCCTTTAATATTCAACAAAGTGGTATTTAAATAAAAAAGTTGACGTATTTTCCAAAATCTCTTAGGATAATAATATATAAGAGATTACGATCCACAGTAATTTAATGAGTCATATAACATTATCAGCATCACATCTCCGGTTGTTCTTACTAGTAAGTATTATAAAATATACAAAAAATAATATAAAAAATACAATTTTTGTGTTAAAATTCTAGTAATGGTGAACCTTTTCCGCAGTTGGATTAACAATTTTAAATTTTATAACTCCAAGTACCTAGAAGGAAACATATTGCATTTGGAAACATACTTAAATGTTACGTATATCTGGATTTTTGTGTTTTGAGATAGCAATTTGTATTTCAGATCATTATAAATTCAAAAGTAGAACTTGTTGGCTGTCTGTATTTGTTTTCTGATTTAATTTTCCATGTCGTTATTAGTGGGACCACTGAGACTAAATAAGTGAGGTGGTCAGTTTTCTCAAATGATTCATTCCCAATCAGTGACGTACCGTAGGGTAGGCAGATTGAGCGTCGCTTGGGGGCGGCAGTTTCTCCGGCAAATCGAGGAGAACTTTTTGGAATATATAGAAATAGCTACCTAAACTTAATAATAACGAAATTATCTTTCCATTAAAAAATTCAGCTCACTGGTCTTGTCAGGTTTGCGATGTCTAGTTTATTTCCGTTGCCCTTCGATGTCCTTGATGACCAGAAACGACACGTGCAGATTTGCGATATTTTGTTAGTAATGTATCCATACAACACATTTCTTAGATATTGGACTTATGAAAGGATGATAAAAATACTGTATAAAAACGTGGAGCGGCATTTTGGCGCTGCCTAGGGGCGGCATTTTATCTAGGGACGTCACTGTTGCCAATGGTTGTATTTCCATATCACTGTATCGGGTCTGTAATTATTTTAGAGGATATCATGTATAATTTTAGAGCCAACTCTTTGTACTTCACATGCCAGTCTCTAAAAGGAATCCTTTATGTTCGCTTCTGATCGGACTATTATTTTAAAATCCTATACCATGATCCTTGATAGATTTTTCTATGGTGAGATTGAATAACTCTGATAGGTTATTTTGAATATTGATACGGCACAGTGTTTTTTCGTGGTTAGTTTTATTATCTGCATAAGTTTGACCGGTATGTTAAATTCCTTCATGGCTTTCTAAAGTTTCGACTTAATTATATTATCGTAGGCAGTCTTGAATTCTACGAATAGATAATAATATCGAGTGCTTAAAGTCAGACAACGTTATCTACAAAAAAAAGTTTTTTTTTTTTTTTTGAGATAACGTTATTTTACATTTACGGCTAAATGATAGGCAAACAACGTTATGTCAATCTTTTCTAATTTCTTATTAAATCGTCAGTAAAGTTTAACGCTAATTACATAAGTTACCCTTGTTTTCATATTTTTTAAAAACTATCCCTATAAATTTTAACATCATCATAAACAAGATAAATGTACAATACACAATAAAATATAAAATATTAACATTAGGTTTTAAATAAACATTTCCCTTGTTAAGTTACAAGAGTCTAAAATAACGATTTTTGGCTCTCCTGTAAAGTTGCACTTTTGTAGATAGTGTTGTTTGACACTAAGCCCTCGAATGTATTCGAACGTTTATTCGAGTATTTTTGCAGTATATATATTTGACACAGTGTGGATATTCACAGATGAAACCAACGTTAGTATTACTGGCCAACAGCATCCTCACCATGGCCCCCACAAAGGGGGGGCTGACAGGGCTCTAGCCTGGGGGCCCGGGCCCAGGAAGGGCCCGGCATGGCGAATCGACCAGATAAGTGATTTAAACACACATCACAAATTCTCTCGAATAGTAAAAAAAGTCCCATGCGGCGCTATTTATCTTCAATATTATTATTATTTAAAATTATGTGGTTGTACGATACAATTTTTAATAGTGTATCGATACTCGACAACTTAATGAATTCAAATATACAAAAAACACTAAATATAGGTACATATTAATTTTACCGCGTACACCATTTGGAAAACGCTACTGTAGAGCATCATACTGCCTTTATATTTTGCGATAGGTAGGGGGCCGTCAAAAATCCTAGCCTGGGGGCCCGCTTCAGGTTGTGGGGGCCATGATCCTCACACCATGGTAAAAAGCGATTGAACAGTGTAAGAATCGTTATGCCTCCGTATGTAGAGCGTTCCAGATCCAGGATATCACTCTTTATTGTGAAGTAGACTCCTACTCTCCATACAGTTAAAACAGATTATGTCTCCCACACTTTTACTATGATAGTATGAAGAACTTGTTATTTTTGACGAATTCGTGGTTCTTTTTGTTTCCTGTAAAGTTGGATACGAGTTGTTTATATAATTTTCGTCGCCATTACTCATATGTGTATTTATTTTTGATTTGCCTAGAACACTAATGGCATTTGCATTTAAAAGAAGATCGACCATCATTGTAATAATATTATCTTCGACCTTTCATTGTTTTTATCAAAATTTTTGCACGCAATCATTTATAACTTATAAAATCTTCTCAAAGGTTATTGAGTTCTGGTAGAATTTTTTTCTTTTATTTACTGACTTCAATGTTTCCAATTCTGCGATTTTATTTTGTTCGTATTATAGTCTCCCTCTTCTTTCTTCTTTTCTGTTCTCTTTTCATCTCCCTATTTATTTTTGTAATCTTCTTTGCTGTATTCTACAACGTTTTCATTAGCTCGTATTCTTGTTTGTCCGGTGGTTGTTTGTTCAGTACAAATCTTGCAATCGATTTTTAACTAACTTCCCGACACGATAACACGATGCCAATGCATTCTTTTAATACTTTTAGCCATCTTTAAGCAGAATTGAATTCATTTTCAGTTAATTCTGTTTTGTATGAAAAGTTATTTCAGAAAAATCCGTAAAAAGTAAAAGAATATTATTGGTTGCTAAGGGGGTGGTCCTAGCAACTAAATTATTATTATATACGTGCGTTACTATGGATATCAAAATGAAATGTCAAAATGACATTTCAGTATTCTATATTTTGTTTGTTTGTTTGTTTTTTATTTACTTAATATCGAGTACAAGTTTGATCATATTGAGCATAATAATTCATCAGAAAATTTAAAAACGCTGTATATAAAAAGCTCTTTTTATCTTGTAATTATTTAATGTATGATAATTTTTTAGTTTTGCCTTAATTATGTCCGAATGTCTGTTACTCCAAACGTTTTGATTGCAGTTTTTTGCATTGAATATTTACTCACATAATAATATTTTCCAGCTGATTTAGTAGCTACGGTGAGAAGCATAAATTTAATGCGGTTCCTTAGGTTTACTTAGAGATTTAAACTGTTTTCGACCAATCTCATTTCTGATTAGCCTTTCCGTACGGTACGTGGTTCGCTTTGTAACCCATATAATATACAAGTGACCCATATAGTTAAATAAATTATCATGTAGGCAGTTGAATTCCACTCGTTATATTGACAGTACATACAAATTATTTAATAAAACAGAACACTTAAAACCTTTTATTTAAATTAATATATTTTTATTATGTTTGACTGATAATTAGCTATTACAACAACTCATGAGGCCTACTGATAGTAGTAGTGACTCAGTAATGTAGTTAGTAATATAGTGAAACAATCACGAACACCCAGACTTTGATAAAATCATATCAGCACTGTTACTTCACCGGGAATTGAATCCGGAGCCTTCAGATGAAAAGCCAGCCTCTTACTCACTGGACTAAAAGAGTAGATACTATTATACAATAATATCTGGTAAAAAAGTTATTTATTTAAATGACTGACTATTTAACTACTAAAGCCATGAATGGCATACATCATTTTATAGTACTATATTTTTGAATCATTTAGCCGAGAATATTCTGTAAATGTCCAAGAGAATCAATCCAATAATCAGGAATTTGCGAAGGATTGATAGTGTTGATGGCATCTTTTAGAGAATTTCCACCTGAAAGGACGAATAGTTTTTGGAATCCACACATCGAAGCAAATCCCATGTCTTGTATTAGCCTGAAAATTATAAAAAAATGTTATACTTACATAAGTATTGTGTTTAAACTAAATATTTATCTGTGTGCGTTTGAGTAGGTGTAGAAGAGAAGGAATACGATGGAAAGAAAATGAGTGATTATCAGCGTGTTTAAAAAATAGTATTCATAAAAATTACACTAAGTATACCTACTACCAAATACCAAACAAATATTAGTAACAATGCACAAATAAGAATATGATATAAAAAAATTAAAAGATAATCGATATTTCCTATACAACGAATTATTATGGAACCTTTTTAATATCGATAGTATTAATAGAACGTAAGGAATATTAAATATTTTTTATTTGTATAAAATTTAGTCTTATATGCTTTGCTTTTCTATAAATAGGCTATTTTTCTATATCTTAAAAATATCAAAATGCCAACACGACCATTGCCAAATACATAAATACATTGGTAGGTCCCCAATTATAAATTCTTAAAATAGGGTCTGCTTAACTCATCCGGTGTACTTCCTTGTACCTATATATTTTTTTGTATTTACACATTTTATACTGTAGAATAACTTAATACTGATCTATCTCTTTTGTTATGTACCTAATATTGTTTTAATAATATTTCGTTGTTTCTAAATGTCATGTTGTGAACGTCTTAAACTTATAATTTGTAATGTCCACAATATGTAAGATAAATGAATTGAATTTATAAAAAATATTATCTTCCTACCTTCCTTCACATTTGAATGACCAGAATAAATAAGTAAACAACTTTTCACTGTTTACATAGGTATTCAATGTCTAATAATTGTTACTTATATATTTTAAGATTTTGGAATACATTATAAATTTATTCTATGTTAGAGGGCTCCCTTTATATCTTATGACGAATTTATTATTGCGTCATTTGCGTTATACAAAGCCCCCCACTGTATTTTACACAGACTTGTATACTAGAATGTTACTCCTCCACCGAATCTACAAAAAAATAAATTACTTCAATTTTGTGGGTTACAGTACCACAAACTTATATGAAGAATTGATGGGGGAGCCACAGTCAAAAACTACTCAATTAAGACTCTCAACTGGACAGAATTGGACATTGGAATGACGTTTTCAATATGGCGTCTATAGGCTTCATAGTAGTTCCATTTTTGACCCTTGTTCAGATAAGTATGTGGGACTGTACGACATATTGCAGTTTATCGAACGATATCTTACTGTCTTATTCAAGGCCTGAACAAAAACGATGCATAAGTGCGAGTGAGAAAGTATTCGGCACCCTTATAATCTCTGCGACACGCGCTAGAGTAAGATAAAAGGTTTACAGATGTGGGAGATGGTTTGCTACGGCGTCGACGTCTAATCTTAGTTTATTGCTTAACTAAGCGTCGATAACCGTGTTGCTAAAATTGCTATTTTTTGTGTTAAACATAAAGTCAGTGGTAGATATTTTTAGTTTATTAAGTAGAAAAGATTCTGTGTGTTGTATTAAAATGTGGTAGCCGTACTGATAAGCAAGAAGATGGTATTAAGTTTCATAGGTAAGTTGATACATGTTCGTGATAATTTATTTTTATATTATAATGTATTTTAATATCAAGTGACCTAGTGTTTCGTTAAAATAACTTAAATTATGAATATCTTTACCTAATGGTTGCATTTTGACCGCTTAAAAATACTATATAACGTAAAAAAATATATTTTAATTCTGAGCGAGTAGTTTGGGCGAGCCCTAGCGAAATGGTCTATGGTCTCAAACATTTGTATACGAATGCGTTTGCTCGCCCACAAACCAAACGCACGGCACGCAGCTTTATTTAGCAATGCAATGGGTGGCGTCTAGATGTATCTATAGTCTAAGGTCTTATTATATGATTTTTATTGTCAAGGTGTCATTAAACTGCTATGAAGTTAGTTCAACATTATTATATTTTCTTACATGTCTCCAATGAAGAGTGTCCTCTGCGGGTCAGTGATATTGAATCGTTTGAATACCATGTTTTTCAAATATTCTGACGGTTTTCCAAATACCTTTGGAGTTCTACCTGATACCTGAGAAGTTATATTTGAGAAATATCCAAACCCTGAAACGAAACAAAACGTATACCATTTAAACATATAGTACAATATATTACGTAGAGATGGCAATGCACGAAAATAAATTCGTTATCTCGAGCTTCGATATTGTGACCATACCTAAATAAGATTTTATATAAATAAAAAGAATTTCAAGTTATACACATTTATATTTTTATAAAAATCGATGTTTTTTAAAATTAATATAAAAAATATTAACACTATGAATTAGTCAAAAATCTCTTAGTCAAAAAATAGAAAACTTAATAAACTAAATTTTAATAATAAATATGACCATAAAATAGATATATATTATAATAAGATGGGGACGTAAACAAAATTCACATGATATAGCATTTTTCTTAAATTGTAGGTCTATGTAATGTTTTCAGATACATATTTATTAATTAATACAGTTTAAATTCTAAATTATCAAAAAAATGTCTCAAATTTAAAGCTTTGCATTTTTCCGCTAGGTGCCTCTTTAAAAAAGGCTCAGTAAAGGGTTCACCTTAATGGACCATCTAATTATTACATGTTATTTAATGGTTATGTTTATCATTAAAATTTAGTAAGCATATTAAGTTTTCTTTTATGGATTGAAAATATAGATATAAATAAAACAAAATATAAGGATTTCAAGTTATACACGTTTATGTTTTTTTTGAAAATCGTTTTTTAAAATAATTATAAATAATTACAAGATAAAAAGAACTTTTTATACACAACGTTTTTAAATTTTATGTTGAATCATAATATAAACTTGACCTGACTAGCTTAAACGATAAAAAAAATGTACTTGATAGAAATAATACTGAAATGTCATATTGATTTCCATAGTAACGCACGTATATATTAATAATTTAGTTGCTAGGACCCCAGACCCCTCTAGCAACCAATAATGGTATCGATAAATAACTTTATAACATTTTTTTAGAATAATAATAATAATTGTAAGTTTATCTTTGACTTAAAATAAAAAATATTTTTCTTTTTATATTTTCATATACTTACAGCTTTATTAATTAATATAAGTACTTTAAATTGTAAATTATCATAACAATGTCGCAAATTGAAATCTTCGTATTTTCCGCTAGGTGCCTCTAGTAGATAGAGAATTCGCCTTAAAATTGTGTTCAAAATAAAATTATACCGACCATAGATTTGGTTGCTTACCGCTGTCACGTTGAAAAAAATAGCATTCCGACTCGTGAGTTATTAGGAATATAATTATGTTTTTTGTATTGTTTTTTTACAAAGATTATTAGGCGATTTCAATTTATGTGAAAATATTTTTGTTTTTTATTGATTTTTTAATTACATAGAAAAACTTAGATTTTATATATTGTCCATTATACACGAAAAACTATGAGAAAAATAAAAAAGTAAATGCAAACCTGGTAAAACGAAGTCACCAACTCTTATATAGGCATAGTCCTCCGAGCCAACTAGATACATTATTTCTGGATTTCTTAGTAAATATATCGCCTTAGTCAATGTGTAGTAATTTAAATTGGCATTCATATCCAAAACTACTGCACCGATTTCTGGTTCATCCCTGGTAACATTGCTGATAAATTTATTCACGTCAGTAGTGTAAAAGTTAGGCTATAAAAATAAAATATTAAAATCAAGTGACCAGGATTTTCATAAACAGACTAGGTATACTTTTTATGAGGAGTCTTATTAAACACTCACTCAATACACTGTGTGCTTTGTGGTGTGTGTGATTTCAAAATCAACCAAGTCCAACTTTAGGTATTTTTGATTTTTTTGTGAATTGTTGAAGAACTACTGCTTTCTAACATTTCTGCATTATCGAAATGTGGAATTTATTAATTTTAAATATTCTATACCTACTCGAAATAATATAAACTTTCACCCTTGTGACTGTGTATTTGAGAAAACAAAAAGTTGTTTTTCTCCTATTCACCTATTATGGACTTAGCTGATTTTGAAATCTAGCGACACTTATATGCTCGCTGATACGAACTCACGATCCACATCTAAAGTATACAGTAGAATACAATAAAGAGTTTTACAGATGAAAGGGAGAATTAATAGAAATTTTAAAAAGTTTGAATGAAATTTTCTCAGAAAATAATATGTACCAAACTTTTCTAATTAACCTCTAACTTTAAGCTAATATGCAATTGACATAAATCTCCAGTGACGTCTTTTGTTAAAATCCCGTCGTATAATGCAGTTATGTGCATACCTACAACGAAAACCTTGAAAAAATTACACATAAAAATCATTTACTGAGAGAGCATTTCCACGAACCCTACCCTTAAACAGCGGCGGTTTTAAGTACATATAGGTCTGAGGCGCTGACAAGTTTGGAAGCCCCCTTGCGATATTTTTAATCTAAGATATTAGTACTTTTAACGTAGCAACCGCATCGTCTGTTTCATGGAAAACCGCCAGTTTCCAAACATTATTATGATCGTATTCATTCGTTCATTTTCAGCCTTTTTTAAATTTGCAACCCTAAATAGCACCTACCCCCACGGGACGACACTGTATACATGTTATATTTTTCAAAATTTTTGGTTAAGCATAAATAATAATATTATGATATTTAACATTTAGGTATATCCCTAAAACTACTATTTTTGGGCTAAACAGCATTTTTGACCAACTTTAAAAAGGAGGTGACTGTTAAATGGACTATTGTGACTTTTGAATTAAATGATTTATAAATCTGACACTTTATGATATTTAATCTAAAGAATTAATGATTAATCATACGTTTGGATGTAGTGGAGATGGCGGCGAAGAGATGAGTGGAGTATGAAGACTGGTAGTTGCTGGTAGAGCTAGCGAGTTTATTTGACAGATTGACAGGTATCTACAGTTTACTTGGATACAATGATAAAAGATAACAAAGGGGTAAGTATTATTGCCTGAGGCAATATGATAATTAGTGACAGTTCTCTACCAAGATAAAATGCGGACTGAGATATTTGTTCAATCGTGATAGCCTTTTTATTGAAACCTATCACAATTGAAAACGCTTATACTGAGTATCCCAGGCCTTCGGCGAGAAAATGCATTTTTAACTATTAATAATATTACTGAGGTAAAAGTTTTTACTTGCAATTTGGTAATTAAATTCCTGTGAAATTTGTATGCTAAAAATGTATGTGATAAACAATGCGTCAGCTGAATGCAGAACTATTCTAACTTACATTTGAAATTTTTGAGGAGAGTTTTTTGAAATAACTTACTGAAATTATTTATTATCTTTTTGGACAAATGGATGCATCATATTTTAGAAGGATTATTGATGAAAAAAATGGTGCATAGACTTGTCCATATAAATAATAAATAACTGAAGTAGGCTGTTTCAAAAAACTCTTCTGCAAAATATTTCGGTACTGATCGGTTAAAGCGGATACAGCGGAAAACGCATTTTGAAAATAGCCGATAAACCGGATTATTTTTTAGTTTGGGCTAGTTTGGGTTAGGTTAGGTTGGGTTAGGTTAGGTTAGGTTAGGTTAGGTTAGGTTAGGTTAGGTTAACCTAACAAATAATCCAGTTTATCGCCTTTTTTCAAAATGCGTTTTCTGCTGTATCCGCTTTAACCGAACAGTACCAATATTTTAAATGTGAGTTAGAATAGTTCTGCATTCAGCTGACGAATGTATGAACAATAATTAAATAAATAATATTAATTTGAGAACCATTCATATGTCATGATTTTGCTGACACTGCTTATCCTCACGGGATTCGTTGATCGCTGCATATGTATCAGTAGAAAATGTACGATTATGTCAAGAAAATAGACAAACTAGAAACCTCCTTAATAAATAAACTGGATCGAATCCTATTCCTGTTCTGTCTGAAGAAATGAAAAAATCCAGATACCTACATAGGTTTTGAATTAAATAAGTACCTACAAGAAAATCATACTATGATAATATTATAATTGTGCTTATTTTTTTCTGTTTAATGAATGTTATATTCAAAATATTTTATGATCCATATCAACACGGGAAATTATTTTAGAAAGGTCAAGTCTGATTACGATAACAGGAAAATGTATATATAATTTGATTAAAAAGGTCATAATAATATTACCATTGTATTTTACTATGTAAGAATGTAATTGAGTACGTCATATTGTATTATCAAATATATTTTTGTTCACAATATATGGTAGGCGAATGAACTATCATCATCATAATCGACACAATAACCGAATGCGGGTATTGGTGTGTCCGGACATCTATTGTATCACAGTTTACCGTAGGATATTGTATCGGAAATAGATGGTCGTATATTATTGAGATCAAATTAATGTAAAAAATAAACACTTATCGTATGTAAAATTCTGTTAGGTGCTCGTAAATATCAAACATCTGATAAAATGAGTGTTTTTATCAGATATTTGATACCAATCAATATCAATTATATTTTTTATTAAATCTAATAAAATTGGAATATTACTGCCTGCAATATTCCACGAACAACGCGTATATGTTTTATCTCATTACTAAACGGCCGTCTCTCTACGGTAAGATGGCTCACGGTGAACTGTGCTACGGTGAAATGCAATACATACAATTTAAATGTTACCAATGGAATAATATAGATGAGATAAGATACATGGGCTACAGCTTAGTTCATTTTCAGATTGTAGTCTGCATAGCAGTTTAAAACCCGGACATGCATATATTATGACGTGTTGTTGCATTCATATGGCACTTGTACTTTCAGTGCTTAGTGTCTTAATTTTGGTTTTTCAAAGACTTGTTGTGACCTTTAAATTATAGCAAATTATCTCGGTATTTTATATTTCAATGAATACATAATAATAATAGTATAAGTTGATTAACAGTCGGAAAACAGACGATTTATGTTCTACAATATGTTTTCAGCTATTTAAATGAGGGTGTGTTTTCGCTTTGCATAATATATGTATTTAAGTTGTAAATATAATATGTATTAAAAAATATAGAATAGCTATATTATGTACAGTATTATCAGATAGTAATACATAAATAGAGTATGTGGGGAGTCACCACAGTGAGTTTTAGTGAATTCTGGATACCAAAAAGCTGTTACTTTCGACGCGCAGTGACTCGAAAGGTTTATAAAACGATTTGGTACTGTTCGGTTGTCAGGAATACAGCGGAAAACACATTTTGAAAATAGCCGATAAACAGGATTATTTGTTAGGTTAACCTAACCAAACCTAACCTGACTTAACCTAACCTAACCTAACCCAACCTAAACTAACCCAAACTAACAAATAATCCAGTATATCGGGTATTTTCAAAATGTGTTTTCCGCTGTATTCCTGATAACCAAACAGTACCAATGATTTTTGTACATTTGTAATATAAAGTAGGTATGATATAATCTAAAAAACAAAGTGTTATTGTTGAAACTTTTTCGCGACCCACTCAATATGCCAATCGACCCAATTTTGGGTCTCGACTCATAGGTTAAGAACCCCTAGTCTGAAGTATTAAATTTGTATTAAAAAATATAATATTTTCTTACTTCAATTCTAATGGATTTAAATTCAAATTCCATCAAGTACCTTCGGTCGATAGTATTAATATTTTCTTACTTCAGTAACGTATGGTAATCCAGCTTCTTCAAATTTTTTAATAAATCCCGGCGTTCCCATAATGTAAGATTTTTTAGTGAAATTTTGACTTTTTAAATAATCAGTCATCACCATTGCTGGGAAGATCAAGTCATTCTGAAATACAGTATACAAAAATATTAAAATAATAATTATAGATTATAGGGGTCTGGGAGACGGGTGAGTAAAGAATTTCTACCCCTTCATATAAGTACTAAAAATATATAATTGAACATATTAAAATATTATGCTTTTCTTGGCAAAATAATGATGTGAGAACCAGACCGATTTTACAAAATTTTGAAAACAGTTATGCAGAATTTATAATCGAATATTTGACTTTTAAATCGTTTAACTTAACTTGTTTCTGATCTCTCTGAACAAACAGAACATAACAAAACAGAACAGTGACAAAACAAAACAGCCAGGGGAAAAATGAAACATTAATTTTTGTGGAATCTATTTAGGTTAGGTTAGGTTTGGTTAGATTAGGTTAGTTCATTATTTCGTTGTACCTAGTCACCCAATCATTTTGAACATATTATAGTGATTAAGATGAGATATCCTATGCTTGCCGGCAAAGTCCCGTTTATTTGAGGCTTTCTAGTGATTAGGAATGCAGAAATTAGGTATATAATTTGATTTATTATGGCGTATTGAAAATCTGTGCTATTAAAAATCTATCAACATAATAGAGATAGGACAATTTCAATATAAAATTTATATTTTTCCTGAAGCTCATAGTTATATTTATCGTTGTTCTGTTTTGTCATGTTCTGAAGCACCTAGTTTCAAAAGCCCCTAAAACGGTTTTTAATTTTTTTTTTGAGTTAGATATGTATTTAGATGGATATTTTTGTTACCTATAATATGATGGCCAAAGATTCAACTTTAAAAAACACCAAAAACCGTCAAGACGTATGATGAAAAATTGGGGTAAATTTCAAAACCCGCTAAAATGGTTGGGTGTGCTTTTCAAATACCCCTAAAATGGAAAGCCAAAATACTCTTTAAATGTAACAAATTAAAAAATAAATACATAAAGTTCACAGATTTAATAGATATGATTTTTTCTCATTTTTCTCAAAACTACCTAAAATCGTTTTTATCATTTTTCTCAGAACTACCTAAAATCGTTTTAGGGGCTTTTGAAATTAGGCGCTTCTTCTGTTTTGTCATGTTCTGTTTTGTCACTGTTCTATAATGTCCCCTTCAAGAGGACGTAACCGGTACAAAATTAAATTAAAAAGTAAAATTATTCAAATAATAAATTAATTGTGTAATAATTTTCAATAAATGTGGTCTTACTGGGTCCAAATCAATTCCTATCTCATTGAAATTAGATGCCGTTTCTTCCTTCGATTTATCGTTGTTATTTGAAACAAAGTGAATTTTCTTTCCCATCGTTTTTAGCTTAGCAATTACTTCTTTCACTCCAGTAATTGGTTGGGTAGTCCATAATACTCCTGAAATTCACACAGCATAATAAATGAGTAATGCATTGTCGCCGTAGGTACAGATATATTGTATTTGATAGAATGCAAGATTCATTGTAGAAATAAATGGTACCTGTATTTTTGAAGTTATTGAAGTTATACTTCTTTAATCGCGTTTGGGAAAACAGATCAGAGTGTATTTTTGGCATGTGACGCGCGCAAATGTAACGCATTAATTTGGCGTGGGACGTGGGGCGGAAGTTTTTCCCGGCGATGCAACATAATTTATTTTGCGCGGCGACGTTCGGGCGTTCCAAATAATGTAGCAACTTGTATTATGATTATTCATTAAGATTTGAGGCTACATTTATGTAAGTATTATTTATGAGTAAAATTATATTTCAATAAATAAATAAATTTTCTGAATGTTGAGTTGGTAAATAATTCAAACAATGGTATGTTGTAAATTTACAATATTTAAACACTTCATACACAAAATACATATTTTTACAGTTTATTGATAATATTTTTCGCATATCCCATGTCAATTTATTTATTAGCGGTTTATAATAATTGAAGATAATAATAACTATTATATTTCATCACAAAACCCAATATCACGTTTCAGTTAAACCATTAAATAGGCTATATTTTACTTTTGATTTGTAATAAATTATTATTGTTAACGAAAATAGTTGAACCGTCATTTCTGTTTAAGCAAAGATCGTCGAAATAGCGGTTTGCTAAATTTTTCAAACACAGATTTTGAGATTGTTTTCTTTCAAAGTAGGTACATTCTGCAATAATATAATTTATTCGTATCCATAATATTATTGATGACGGTACCTATATCGATAAAATACCCTTGAGACGGAAATGAATATAATCATAATAACACGCCAATAAAAAAATGATTTTATATTAATTCATCGTGGGCACTTCTGAATCGATTATAACCGCTGTATGGCAAAGATGAGTTTTTGTTTTGTTACGCCAAAGAAGTATAACTTCTAACGGCGTACATAAGTACACACACCGATTTTTTTTAAATGTTTAATTCATCCCAATTTTTATGTAACTAAGATAATTATCAGTGATACAGTAATATAATGGTACAAATTAACTGAGAAGTCGGTATTATTGTCTGAGGCACTAAGTTCTCTAGCAAGATACAATGTGGAGTGAGTTTATGAAGTGAAAAGATTGAATGAGCTATTTGGAGTGAGTATTACAAGTGAGACATTATTTGTTTGATTGTTCTAGCCTTTTTATCCCAACACGGTTAAAATAAATGCTTACACAAATATTCCTGGTTTTTGGTGAGAAAAACAGTTTATTATGATAAAAATTAATAACGTTACTGAGGTGAAAAAATGCTTACTTGCAAGATGTAATATGACTGTAAAAGTTGTATGCTAAATAATATGTATTATGAAAAACTTATTTTTTTCCTTTCTCACCGAGTCAGCGTTATTAAAAACTGCTGACGGCCTGTGAATTATTAAATAAAAAAATGACAATTACATAAATGATATTAATTTTAAAACTGGGTCACATGGATCCGTTGACAGGCACTAGTCAATAGCACCGCAGGATCATTTTGAAAGTTTTTTTTTTATATAAAATGTCTATAAGTATGGGGCAAGAATTGGGACCCACCTTTATCTCTCTTCGTTTATATAATTGTGGTTCTAGTAGCTGCTATTTAAATATCAATGTCATATAATATTTATACTTACCATCGCAATCTGATATAATAGTGTCAAATGATTCCAAAAATAATTTCAAATCAGCTGACGACAATGATAGCACGTTTTTCATTGTTTTGTTTGTAGTTTCGCCACCGATTGAAGATAGTACAATCAGCATTATTATTAACATCGGCCATTTCTGCAATTAAAAACAGCGAAATATTATACTTTTTTATTTTATTGAGAAGTCATTTCCAGATTTTAAGACCGAACTGTTGGTGGATTATCTCGCGTGACTTTTTTAAATGTGTATGTACCTTCTTACTTTAATTTCTTTATTTCTTTCTTTACTTAAATTAATCGGCAATGCAAATTTCGAATTTGAAGTTTCGGAATTGACCCAGTAATACGACATTTACGATTATGTTTATTTGAAATGAAAGTATATGGTGGAGGACATTGAGAAAATAATATTATTATAAAACCGGCTCCCGACGATGCAACTACAGAATAGGTTAACGGAGCTCAGTGAACCTTTTAAAATGTTTAACATATTACACGGGTTGACAGTCCGCCGAACGGTAATTTATTTGCGATAGACACACACGTTTAGGGATTACAAAACTGAATGAAAAGACTTTTCCGGTATTTCGGTATTTCCAATTGAATAGGGGTATTCGTGAAAAATATAAAAAACAGAAACCAATAAATATAGATATAAAAATCTCTTTAAAGTATTAATACTTGACAGCAAAAATATCTAAATAGATATATGTATGTAACTTTTAAAATAGGTAACGACAAGATATGGTAGAGAAACTGATGCATACAAATACCTATATGGTATGTAATTGAACTATTGGCACTTTCTTGTTAGAATGTTTCAATAAATTTATGAAGTATTCTTGGATGTGTATGTGCCCCCATGGTAATTCCACCTGATGTTTTATTACACTTTTTACACTTAGCTACTTCTTTACATATTATATTCCATAAGAAGCAAAACCAAACACAATATTGCTCACTTTTTGTTATTAAAAATATATATATATTTCTTTATTATTCTATAAGCTACTTTTGAGTAGTTAAACATCAATGCTTATACAAACAAACAGTATGTATTTAAGCACAATTTCAGATACTATAATATAATATATTTGGATAAATTAAAAATCAGGGAAGTAGGTACCTACCGATAATGTAATAATGTATTAAATCTGTACCTGTGCTTACTGGTCATCAAGGTTGAAGGCCAATGGAAATAAACCAGACTGACAAAAAATTAGTCTTGTTAAACCTTGTATATTAATTAGTATATTTATATACACTTTAAATACCGAATATATCGGTATTGTTTGATTTTTAAACCGGTATTTTAGTATCGAAAAATACTGGGATACCGGTTTTGAAATACCGGTATTGAAATCCCTACACACGTTATAATATCTTGATTGGGGTGGCCTTAAGGGCACTGCTGGCGTTCTTGTAATATGAAATAAACTTTATAATGATATTTTTGACAATCCAAGCAAATATTTCAGTGTAGGAACTACACCCACATTAATATTAAAATGTATCAAAATGACAAATAGGAAATCTGTAATCTGCATTATTATCTAACAAATACCTATATTTTCATAGGTAGAGAAGCAGATTCCTTCTCATTAACTAGGGATATAATAATATGCAGAGACTTATAACTTACGTAACAATACCTTATAATAATATAGCCATATATCTTCAGGCAGGGACACAATGTATACATCATTAATTACATAACTTACATTATTAATTACTAATTAGGTACGTTATTTGACTTACGACTGTGGATTGGAGTTGTCGTCGACATGACTAATGGTTTTGAAACAAAGCCATTTTTTAAGTTGTTTGTCCAGTACAAATCTTGCAATCGATTTTTAACTAACTTCCCGACTATCTAGACATTTGAAACTTTTAGAATATATCAGAACACGATGCCAATGCATTCTTTTAATACTTTTAGCGATCTTTAAGCAGAATTTAATTCATTTTTAGTTAATTCTGTTTTGTATTTAAAGTTATTTCATAAAAATCCGTAAAAAGTAAAAGACTATTATTGGTTGCTAAGGGGATGGTCCTAGCAACTAAATTATTAATATATACGTGCGTTACCATGGAAATCAAAATTAAGTGTCAAATGACATTTCAGTATTCTATATTTGTTTGTTTGTTTATTTACTTCATATCAAGTACAAGTTTGAGCATATTGAGCATAATAATTCAACAGAAAATTTAAAAACGTTGTATATTTAAAGTTCTTTTTATCTTGTAATTATGTTAATTATAATTTAACTGAGTCATTTACATTGAGACTTGTTTCGGGATTTTAACCCATCTTCGAAGCGGTTTACTATAATTCTTTATAAGCAACTGTCAACGTAACTAGAGTAGAGTACTAAAGTAGAATTAACAAAAAGAATTGTTTCAAAACCATTATAATAAAGTTCTACCTCATAAACGCCAGTTCAATTAATAATTAAATTCAACTGAATGTCGAAACGGCATATTGACCTCTTAAAGCTATATACAGTAAGGATCGCAATCCCGGAACACACCTTTAATCACGGAATCCGGATTACAAGATTTTTTTTACCATTTCCGATCCTAATAAGTTCATATGGGCCTCTAACAGATTTTATTATTAGGAGATATGGATGTTAGCCATTTGCTCAACCTATTAGGTGCATACTCTGACGCATACACAAATTGAAAAACAATATGTGTACTTGCTAGACCCAGGATTCAAATTTGGGATCCACGACGCTATATGTGGACGCTTAAGCCACGCGGCCATCGTGGGTGTAACAAGATTAGCATTTTTTTTAAATCCTGAAGTAAGCCAATAATCAATAAAGTTAAAAAAAAATATGAAAACAAACAACAAATCGCACATTTAAGAGCAGTTCGCTGGTTAGATTTAGTTTATACTGACGAAGTTTTACAATTATGCATATTTACCCGTTATGTTATAATTTAGACTATTTAGAGAAATATAGTCTCTGGGATTTGAATAAAATATATATAATTTGACAAAAACCCTATAAAATTAATACCGGGATTCCAACATTTTTAATACCGAGAAATACCGAGAATACCGGAATTGCAATCCCTAGTATACAACTAACAGCAAGCTAATTAATAACGGTAAGATTTAGAACATAAAAAACATATCTATGAAATAATAATATAATTTTACTATTATATTAATCATATTTATTTTTGAACACTTACTTTCACGTGTCCAAACATTTTTTTGTGTTATTTTAATCAGCAAAAACGTAAAATATTATTTATCCTCCGAGCAAACGCGACTGATTGTAAACAACGGTCAAACACGACTAAGATGTCAAGAGATTTTTTTGTTGCTGTGTGAATTGAATATATTCAAATACTGACGAAAATTTTATATTTAGAATAATATAATATTTTAACCATTATATTATATAATATTATGTATTGACAAGAAAATGGTATAGCAATGTAAAAAATGGTTTTAAACTTCTTTAACTTCTAAAATAACATCAATTCAGATAATTTATTACCAATCCCAAATAAATATTTAATCGTCGCGTTCCTTATCAGGGTATGCTGGTCATGCGTTGCATACGGGCGGCATATTATAAATGGCGGCAAATAAAGGAACGAATACAAATATTATAACGTTTGACAGCAGTGGCGGCTTTCAATGAAGTAGACGATGTCGTTGCTTCAATAAAAGGTTTCAACATTTTAACTTTAAAATAATCGAAGCATAGAAAATACTAACAAAATAACTATTGTATTAAAATACGAGGGTGGGTCAATAATTCCTTAGAAAAAAGCATTAAAACAGTTTTTATTTTTGTATTTTTTTTTATTTCTCAACATAATCTCCTTGGAGCTCAATACACTTGGTTAGACGTTTCTCAATTTTTTTTAAACCGTCAGAAAAATAAGTTTTCGGAAGGTCCTCAAAATAAGCATTTGTCCGATCGATGACTTCTTCATTTGAAAAAAAACATTGTCCACTTAGCCATTTTTTTAAGTTTGGGAAAAGGAAAAAGTCACTGGGGGCTAAATCTGGCGAATACGGTGGGTGGTCGACCAATTCGAACTTCAATTCTTCAATTTTAGCCATTGATCGTAAACATGTGTGAACACGGGCATTGTCCTGATGAAAGAGGATTTTTTTCCTGTTTAAATGAGGCCGTTTTTCTTCAATTTTGTTTTTTAGCTGGTCCAATAAAGATGCATAATAATCCCCTGTTACTGTTTTTCCTTTTTCCAAATAGTCAACGAAAATAATTCCACGTGCATCCCAAAATACAGTAGCCATAACCTTACCAGCTGATTTTACGGTTTTCGCCTTCTTTGGACATGGTTCGCCTTTCGCAATCCACTGCTTTGACTGTTCTTTCGTCTCGGGAGTATAGTGGTGTATCCATGTTTCATCTACAGTCACAAAGCGACGAAAAAATTCATCCGGATTGCGTTGCATGAGCGACAACAGGGCTTTAGAGGCCACCACCCTATTGCGTTTATTGTCGACTGTGAGCAAACGCGGCACCCATCTTGCAGAAATATTTTTCATGCCCAATTTGTCATGTAAAATAGAAATGACGCTACCTTTTGAGATCCCTGTAACCTCAATTATCTCACTCAACTTTAATCTTCGGTCACTTAACACCATATCGTGGATTTTATTGATCATTTCTGGTGTATTCACCTCTACAGGACGTCCTGAGCGTGGTTCATCCTTTGTTGATGTACGACCACGTTTAAATTCATTTAACCAGTTATAAATAGTTGCAAGTGAAGGAGCAGATATGCCGTGAACTAAATCCAACTCATTTTTTATTTCCTTTGCTGTTAACCCTTTTATATTAAAATGTTTAATAACAGCTCTAAACTCAATTTTCTCCATTTTCCATTTTTCCATTTTCCACAAGCAATTTTTTTTTTAAATGTACGAGCAACACACAACAACCCGACCAATCTGATCGAAACTTCGCAGCATACTGAATCGGTAGTGCCGCTGCATGAAAACAAACCGCTTACAGTACTAGTCGCGCCACCTGTCGGCTTTTCTAAGGACTTATTGACCCACCCTCGTATTATCGTACAGGCATACGTGTTAACGCCACAGACCTTCACGTACCTAGAACCACCACTACGAAATTTTCTAATTCTCAGTAAATTGTGTGTATGTAAATTTAAGATTTTTGGTTTAGTTGTATATTTATGATAAGTACAGCTGGTAGCCGAAAATGAATGATAAAATATGTAAGTAGGTAGGTACCTAACAAATTAGCAGAGAATTAAAAACCAAATAATTACAAGCACGTTTTTAAATTTTCTGTTGAATCATATAAACTTGACAATTTTATGTCTTAATAAATTAGGACAAATAACGCAATTGTCTACAAATCATTTTTTTGCTATTTCGCGACCCGAGAACTACAAGGTTCTAAGTGTCGATTTTTGGCCAAACTAAAGTAATAATGAGGCAGTCTTCCAAGTCACATTATCTACATACTATATCAATATGAGGTCGATATTTCTTATATTTTTTCATTAAACCCCAATACTACCGAGTTCTATGTGCACTTTACAGAATATCTGTGGTACTACAGAGTTCTACCATCATCTAAAAAGATCCGTCGTTCTACAAAGTTCTATGTGCTTTGACATTTCGTGGTTGTGAATACATTTAAAGTTGTTAAAATGGTTTTAATTGCAATATGAAGAGTAAAATGTTGTTGTTTTGTATTTTAAATTTATTATTAGGACTCCATGCAGTGTATTTTACTAGAAACCACGAGTATTTAAATAAACTACTATAACTTCGAAATACATAACCTCAAAAAAAAAGGTTTCGTGATATTTGATATCAACAGTAAATTGTGAACTCACTAATAGATGAATTATAATATTATGAAACGTAAGTAAGGTTAAATTATCGTTATTTTTTTTTTAAATATTGAGAGTATTTTAAGGCTATTTCATTCATTGATTTAATGTTTCAGGCTTAAAAGTCTTCCTAAAAGTGATATAAATATTTGAGATGTTTCAAATCTCAGTAGATGAGGTGAAAAAATGGTTATGTTGTATTCTAAAATCCCTATTCCTGAGAATTCCCACACTATAGAGATTTAGTATATTAATTATACAATATTATTATGATGTTATGATGGATCTGAAAGATATGCCTCTTGGTGGCTTGAAGTTTATTCTAAAACTGAGGCGAATAATTTAATAAAAGAATTTTTACACAACATTCACTCAGCCATTAGTAACAACAATCTTGTATACACAATTACAATAAATGTATATGATGTGAAGACAACGAGCCAGTTGAAATTGAACAATAAACATTGGGCTTGTTGCATCAACAATAGTTTTGTATTTTTAAATTATATTTTCAACATAATTTTCATTTTAAAATGGTATTAAACAAAAATTACAAAAAAATATTTAAGTTTTTCCGAATTTCCCATTTTCCCAACAATTTCCATACATTTTCTCCGGAAAAAAATATTATATTAGATAACTTTCAAGAATTTTATTTATTTTAACATTAAAAGTGAAACTATGCGTCCTGAATTACCAGGATTTCCATACAAATTTCAGTTAGAACCTTGTAGTAAAGGCGATTTGTTTGAGTTTCAGGTGGACAATGTTCTAACTGAATTTATGATATATAAAATTAGCCATTAAAAACTAGTTTTAACGTAGTTTTATTGATAGGTACAACATAGCAGTACCATAATTGATATATTCAATCAAAAAAATAATTGAAAACATTCACAATTAACAAAATACAAGCGTTCAAAACTTCAACAGCCCATAACTTTTTTGCTGCAGTTGTTCACTTAGAACTCTGTAGTTCTCGGGTCGCGATTTTGCAACAAACAAACAAACAAACAAATATAGAATACTGAAATGTCATTTTGACTTCCATAGTAACGCACGCACATTAATAATTTAGTTGCTAGAACCATCCCCTTAGTAACCAATAATAGTGGATTGGATTACGGAATTCTTCCGAAATAACTTTTCATACAAAACAGAATTAACTGAAAATGAATTCAATTCTACTTAACGATGGCTAAAAGTATTAAAAAAATGCATTAGCATCGTGTTCTGATATATTCTAAAAGTTTCAAATGTATATCTAGTCGGGAAGTTAGTTAAAAGTCGATTGCAATATTTGTACTGGATAAACAACCACCGGACAAACAAGAATACGAGCTAAGAAAAACGTGGTAAAATAAATAGGACCGTATTCTAAACCTGCTTACGGGCGGCACTTTGCCTTGGGACGTCACTGTTCATTGATTCAAACACAGTCATGTAATATGCGACACATGTGTGAAATATCGGAAATAATATAAATTTAATTATTGTCGCCACCGTCATGTAAGTTGCAGACAAATTTTAATTGATTTACACTTTGAGAAACTCTTATTTCATCCGCAATCGTTTCGGAAATGGAGAAATATTTATTCACCAATTTGCGTACAAATCGTGTGCTCATGCAGAAAAATGGTTTTTGAAGGGTCCGTTTATGTATAATATTATGTTGAAATTATTATGAAATAATACTAATTCGTAATGTTATGAAATTGCAGATCCGCTATCTCATAACATTACGAAATCATATTATATATAGGTACTGACAGATTGTACGTGAAAAATGAATATTTAACAAATAAAATAATTGAGATCTGGGTTACAGGAATCCGATGACAGCCACAAATATAAAAAGTTCAAACCGATCCATTAAGAGCGTAATTTTTCAGTGAAACGGCAAATAATTCTCAACAGTAGGTGCGACGAATTTTCTCACTAGTCGCCAATCGGAAACTGAAAGTCGAGGTGTCCGCACGTCGATTTGTTTTGTCATGGCGTCGGATGAAAATATTCTCAAATCGTGTAAAGATGACTAAAAAACTTTACGTATGTACTTAAAAAAGAAAACATGTCAATGAACATACTATTATTATTAGTAATATAACAAGAAATATAACATTAAATGGACGCATGTTGGATTTTTATGACAAATTATATTTCGTTCGGCACGCGTCATTTGCATAATCCGTGCATCGCATAGCCACAATATTTTTAGACCATGCCTCAACTGAAGTATAGCCTTAAATAAAAGTGCCGGTAATAAAGAATTTATCATTTATTCGGTATAAAACAAAAAAACATCTGTAGCTTTTTATTCATTTAATGTAATATATTCTGTAACTGTCCGAGTGAATCGATCCAGTAATCGGGAATATGCGAAGGATTGACGGTGTTGATCGCATCCTTTAGAGAATTTCCTCCCGAAAGCACGAAAAGCTTTTGGAATCCGCAAACAGAAGCAAATCCCATGTCCTGTACTAGCCTGAAAATGATAACAAATACATTTAAAAAATGATCAACATTTTATTAATATACATATATTATATACGCGCGCGTGTATGAGAAGAAAAGAGAATGTGTGGGCGTACGTGTGTAGTTTGTTTTTTTCGTATAGCAATTGCTACCGGATACTAGGCAATGTTTAATAGCATTCCATAACTAGAGTTATCAATAACGCAAAAAAAACAATCATATTATGAATTATTTTCAATATTGACAATGTAAACGAAACCCAAACTTGTGGAGTTGAGAATGATTTCATTTTCAGTGTCCGTTAGCAAGAGTTACATTTTTTTGTAGGGCGCTAGTGAACATAATAATATATACATATTATAATCATTGTTTTGCCAACCTCGATATGTACCTGGCAGCAGTGACGCACCCAGAGAGGGGGGGGGGGCAAGGGGCCCTGGCACCCCCCAAACATGAAAATTATCAGAATGATTTTAAACATTGAAACTGAAAGCCAATAAACTCTACCTTTGGGCTTAGACAAATAAAAACACGGCAAAAAAATGATTTGTTATTCTCCAGCAGCCTTTTTAGAAAAAATTCTTAGATTTTAATTTCTAACACAAAAATTTCGAAACACTAATGTCAGGTTTTTTTAGAAACCCAATCCCTAATGGAACTGTACCAAAAAATTCTCGGTATCCACTCGAATTCCGGAGTGGCGTAGGTCATGGCTGGGGAAAGCTGACAGGGCTCTAGCCTGGGGGCCCGGGCTGTGGAGGGCCCGGCGTGTCGGGTTGACCAGATAAGTGAGATAAACACACAACATAAATTAGTTTGAACAGTAAAAAAAGTCGCTATTATACTTCATGGCCATGAACATTTTCAATTATATAATTGTGCAATATATTTTTTGATTATTATGTGTCGATAATCGACAGCTCCATTATTAAAGTAGATGTATTAAAAATCGCCAATAATTAACTGTATAAGTACCCTTAATTTGAACTAAAACACAATTTGAAAAACGTTAATGCAGTGTTTCACACTGCCTTTAATCTTAGCGGTGGGTAGAAGGCCCGCCAAATATCCTAGCCTGAGAGATGTGGGGACCATGGTGTTGGTACACCGAGTGCAACAGACAAAAGACCGATAAACGAGAAATTAGGCTATGAAGAAGAATAAGAGCCTATGGGACTAACTTATATTCTCCTCCTTGGACCCCCCCAATACTAAATCCTGGGTGCGCCACTGCCTGGCAGTAAATTAAAAACTCCTATTAGAGAGATTCGTTGTATGTTATGTGTAACGTCACTTGATTTTCATTATTTTATCGCCCTCCACCCTTTACTTTACGTCACAAATCTTCAGATTATATCACACCCCCTTAGAGCGTGACGTCATAATATATTACGGATGACCACTTACATGTCTCCAATAAAGAGTATCCGCTGTGAATCAGTGATGTTGAATTGTTTGAATACAGTTTCCTTTAAAGATTCAGACGGTTTTCCAAAAACTATTGGAGATCTTCCCGATATTTGAGAAATTATCCTTGAGAAATATCCAAAACCTGAAAGAAACGAAACGTATACCACTTATGAGTGCAGCAGTTTAATCAAAGTATAACTAATTGGTTGAGTACAAATAAAAAATATAGAAGGCTAGGCAGATTGAGCGTCGCTTGGGGGCGGCAGTTATTCGAAGGGCGGAAAATCGAGGAGAATCATTAGATATAATTGTATAAATAACTACATAAACTTACTAATAACGGAAATATCTTTCTATTAAAAATTTCATCTAACTGGTTGGAAATAAAATGTAATTAACATAAAAGGTTTAACAGAACTGTAAATATTTTGTCGGGTTCGCGATGTCTAGTTTACTTCCGTTGTTCTTGGACGTTATATCCTTAATGACCAGCAATGGCACGTGCAGATTTGCGAAGTAGGTGTATTTGAATTATAGGTAGGTACCTACATACTTAACTAATTTAAAATGTATCCAAAAATAATTTTGCCAGTCACTCGCGAGTTTTGGAAGTTGTCAGGTATATTTTTTAATGTATCTGAAACCGTGGACTTGCAATATTGTCTATTGAAGCAGATATGGCATTTAAATTAATTTAGATTTAGTAGTAATCATATTTTGTTCGTAATGTATCCATACAATACATTTCTTAAATATTGAAGTCATGAAAGGATGATAAAAATAAAAAAAATACTGTTATGGGGCGGCATTTTGGCGCTGCCTAGAGGCGGCATTTTGTCTAGGGACGTCACTGAGTGTATTAAATTGTAAAAACAAACCTGGAAAATTGAAGTCATCAACCCTTTTATATACATTGTCCTCCGAGCCTACAAGGTACATTATTTCAGGATTTCTTAGTAAATATATCGCCTTAGTCAATGTGTAGTAGTTTAAATTGACGTTCATATCCATGACTACTGCACCTATTTCTGATTCATCATTGGTGACGTTACTGATAAATGCATTCACGTCAGTTGTATAGAAGTTATTCTATAAAAAATTAAAAAAATATTATTTAAAAATAATTTACCATATTCGCCACTAATCGAGGCATATTATTATTCGAAAACTTTTTTTTTGATTCAAGAGATATAATTCGTTGAATAAAAAAATAGCTTATGTACGTTGTAACTGAAATTCGGAGAGATTAGGGTTTCCTAAGAAAGCGCTATGTAGCGGTGGTTGACGTCACTAAAACGTTGTCTATATCAGTGGTCCCCAACCCCCGGTCCGTGGATCAAATGGTACCGGGCCGCCCAAAGAACATTAAATTATTTCCATAGTTTTGAACATCAGTGGAAGATGAATATCTATCTGTACAGATATAAATTTATTAATGTCATTTTCAACAACCTATTCAGGCGAAAAAGCATTTTCGTCCTTGTCGTCAATAAAATCAAAACAAAGAAATAGACTGGTCGTGAATGCAGCACTTCGTGTGTCAGAGACAGCACTGCAGCCAAGAATATCCAATATATTAGCAAAGATGCAACAGCAGGTTTCGCATTAGTTTGATGAAAAAACCTATTGTTTTTGTTAAATTTTGATTGTATCAGACTGTTATTTGTATATTTGTTAGTTATGGTTATGTTCATCTGTCACAATATAAGATTAAAAAAATACTACGTAAAAAACCATTTTTATTTCAGTACCTATTAGTGGTCCGCGAAAATTGTTTCCTTTTTTTACCGGTTCGCATGTGTAAAAAGGAACACTGGTCTATATAAACCAGATGGCGTTGGTTTTCTAGAGGGCGTTGGTTGTGAACGTAACGTCAAATAGCGATGCCGCTATTTGCATGTCATAGCTGAACAAACAGTCGTAGAACGATTTTTCCCTGTGTACCGGTGATCATTTTAAAATAAATAATGAGTGTAAATACTGCAAACGTAATTTGAACAAGCGAAAATGACGAATTATTGATCGAATTTGTAAGAAATAATGAAGCTTTATGTGAATAGCAAATCATTTAGATCAATTATTAAGAAAAAAACAAGTTATTAAAAGATCAATTTCGTGAATTCATAATAAATAAAGTGATCAACTGATTTGTCGATGTTACATAAGATGTCAAAGCTACGTAGATAGAATGTTACATAGGTACGCCAAAAGACAAGAACAGTTAGTACTATGTCCGATTTAGTTATCTCACTTTTTATAGCGGATAGATTTAAATAAATAAACTGGACCGACTCCTGTTACTACCTAAGTTTTCAAAATGAAACATGGGGAATATTTTTGCGCATTGGGGTAATTCCCTGATTTAAAAAAATAATTACATGAAAATTCCAAGATGACCAAAACGAATAATATTAGGTTAACTGTAGCTGCCTGACATCTGTACAATTCTACTACTATCTTGCTCGTGTACTCAAAACATTTCACGGTTCATGTCACCACGTGAAATTATTTCTGAAAGGTTAAGTCAGATAACAACAATAATGTGCATTGAAAATCATAACAAGATCCTAATATTATCACCGTTGTATTTTATTTACTATGTAAGAATGAATTTGAGTACTAGACTATTAAATGTATTTAAATTCACATATGCAGGCCCGCTTCTAGAGGCTTGGCTGCCTATGTGCGAAATGCAAAATGCCACCATTCCACAATCTTAATTAAAAATACAAATCGATACCAGTTTTAAACACCATTTTTTTTAAATGAATTTCTCCATATAACTATTGTAATTTATGTTTATGTATATCTCTATGCTTAAAGTATTGTAGTATTGTCAAGTGTTCTAAACTAAGATACACATCAATTGGTATGGGGGGAGGGCGCAAATTAAATTTAATTCTAATGCCTATCTGAAACCATTTATTTTTAAATGTGTAGGCTGTAGGTACCTATATAGAATATTATAATATGTATTTACAATAAAATAAATTTGTTGAAAAATATATTTTACGTTTGATACACTTCTTTCTATGGTATAACGGAAGTTATTGTTGATTTTTTTTCGGATGGGAGAGAGAAGAAGAATAGTATCTTTGTGGAAACCGGCGGTTACCAACGTTTAAAAAAAATACCATTTAGCATAATATGAAAACAAAAATTTTTTTTCGACCGACGAAAAAACGTATTCTCATGCCTTTGGTCCTGATCGTAATGTGTTACGTGAACCTTCATCATCATTGTCTTGGAAAAGTGTTTACTCCACTTTATCTGCTGTAAACTCCATCCACTATAATATTATCCTCTATAAAGTTAAATCACTTCAGTTTATGTTCACGACCCCTACTTTTCATTAGCATCATCATCAGGGGCGCGACAACCCGGTGTGGGTCTTAGCCTCCCCCAACAGCTCCCTCCGCCTGTCCCTATCCAGTGTGGCCGCTTTCCAATTCGGTACCCCCAGAATACTGCAGTAACTGGAAGCTCCACCCAACCAGCGAATCTTTGGCCTGCCTCTTCTTCTACGCCCTATTGGATTGCTCGACATCACTCTCTTTGCCGGGTCATTGTCATTCATACGGTGCATATGACCTAGCTATCGCAGTCTCCCAATATTATTTGATTGAACTGCGCTGCAATCTTCGTACAGCCCGTAGAGCTTAGCATTATATCTTCACCGCCAATTGGTGCCGTCCCTGATCGGTCCATATATACGGCGGAGAATTTTTCTTTCAAAGATGTTCAGGGCTCGTTCATTTCACAGAGGTAATGTCCAGGTTTCCGATGCGTAGGTGAGCACTGGCTTTACAAGTGTCTATTCTATTTTTCATTACGATGTATTATAGAGGATATTTTTCCGTGAATGATATTCAATAGAAACGCCTTGGTTTCATAAAAAATATTTTCAACTGGCACCTTCAGTCGAAAGAATTAATAAAGTAAGCAAAAATACTTTGTAGATATTGTTTAAATATAATATTTTCTTACTTCAGTAATGTATGGTAATCCAGCCTCCTCAAATTTTTCAATAAATTCCGGTGTCGCCATGATGTAAGACTTTTTTGTGAAATTTTGACTTTTTAAATAGTCGATCATTACCAATGCTGGGAAAATTATGTCATTCTGAAATGAATTAAGAGTATGATAACTATCAGGGCATAATATGCTACATATTATATAACAAATAAATACAAAATTAAGGTAGGAGCAGATTTTACTAGGGCCGTGAAAAAGAGTAAACCATTTTGAAGCAAAATGACGAAAACGTGTTAAATAGCCCTGCAGCATGCAGGCCCTTTTTTGTACAGAAAATTTTAAATGGTAAGGTTAGGTTATGTAGAAAAGGTCGATTTATTTAATTTGATACCTGTTTACTTGGATCTTGTCATTACATGCATATAGTTACCAACATAGTGGCAGTTAATCATAAATTAGGTGAGACGGTCGCTTCATTCTTTAAAAGATGCGTGTTTACCCAAAGTATAATTAAAATTTGAAAAGTCCTGGTATCACAATCGTAACATTCAATGGGTCTTCTTGTACCTGAAATCACCACTGCCTACATAGGTACCTAAGTAATAAAATGAAATTAATAAAGTAAGAGTTTCCATTGTATATGGCCTTACTGGGTCTAAATCAATTCCTATCTCATTAAAATGAGATGTCGTTTCCTCCTTCGATTTGGCACTGTTATTTGAAACAAAGTGTATTTTCTTTCCCATCATTTTTAGCTTTGTAATAACTTCTTTCACTCCTGGAATTTGTTGGGTATTCCATAATACTCCTAAAATTTAAATTTACACAATATAATATGAATAATAATTGGTTTCGTAGGTAGGCATTGAAAATTCAGTTTTGTGAAGTTAGGGCATCGTGAATGTGTTAACATTTAGGAAGTATACAGAATAATAACGTAAGAGAAAGATATTAATATTTTTCAATGAAAACAAATAGATATGACTGACAAAGTTAAGTGTGCACTAGGTATTTATGTCGAACCTTAAGGGGGAGAGGCATCCCAGCAGAGAACTTAGCGGAAAAATACGAAGCTTGCAATTTGAGATTTTTTTGTTGATAATTTACAATTTCAACTGTATTAATTCTTCTGAATATATCAATAAATATGTATCGGAAAAGATTAAAAAGATTTTTTTTATTATTATTCAAAGATAAACTTACAATAATTGTAAAAAAATGTAATAAAATGTGAATTCGTTGCAGGGTCACAACTTATTATTAAATTATATCTTATGGTCATATTTATTATTAAAATTTAGTTTATTAAATTTTAAATTTTTCGTCGTGTAGATTTTTGACTAATTCATCGTTTAATATTTTTTATTATTATTATAAAAAACATCGATTTTTATAAAAATATAAATGTGTATAACTTGAAATCCTTTTTATTTATATCAAATCGAGCTTCAACAGCTTAACAGCGTACCTCCACCCCTAGCCGTGATCATTCAAAATAATGGTGGAATGACGAAACCATAGACTAAATTTGTCTCCGTACCAGCATGTGACAGTACGTAACGTCAGTATTTCCATGTGTACTGAAATTTCAGTAGATTTACTGATATTTTATGAAATCTACTTATATTTCGTCGTTCCGAAAAAATTATAAGTAAAGTGATGATTATGAAGTCCGCGTGAATTATTTTTGAAATTTCACAATTAAGGGCTTGCGCAGACAGAGCGCGGTCAGGCGGTCTGCGTTCCGCGTTCGGAGTTCGGCGTTCTTTGTACTGTATGGACTTCATACTGTATGGGTACACAGCCGGTGGTCAGACCGCGCCGGTCAATTGGAACGCTACAGTTCTGGAGTTCTATGCCCGGAATTACAAAGAACGCCGTACCTCCGCTGAGCAGTCACACAACATAGAGCGAAACCACACGGGGGAGTGAGTACGCAACAGCGGTGCTTTCTCACTTCCACTCGCAGTCGGAATATAGCGGTCAAGCATTATGCAGCGCTTGTGTCAGTACAACGTTTGTAAACAAATGGAACGCTTATTGTTGACCGCTACCTGTCTGCTGTCCCTGAACGTTAGCGGTCAACGGTCGGTTGAACGCAGAACTCCGACCGCTCTCTGTCTGCGCAAGCCCTTAGCCAAAAAAAACCACTCGATTGTGGCCCACCGTGAAAATGGTCTCGAGAAAACGAGCCGACTGCGATGAGAAACCTGCGGCCCGCGGCGAAATTATTCTCCTGAAAAACGAAAAATTCTCGTCTAAAATGAGAAACAGAAATCTACTGATATTTTGTCGAATCTACTGAAAAATTTTCAAATTTTGACATGGCAACACTGAGTGACGTGATCATAATGTAATTATTGCTGCTTTAGGCGTCGTGTCTTACCATTTTACAGTCGACGATCTAATCGCTATTAAAATACAAAAATATCATCATGATATACTTACCATCGCAGTCTGATATGATTGTGTCAAATGATTCCAAAAATAATTTAGTATCTGCTGACGTCAATGACTGCACGTTTTTCATAGTTTTATTTGTAGTTCCACCACTGATTGATAACATTAAAATCAGCATTGTTAACAATACTGACCATTTCTGTAATTAAACATTGACCGAAATATTAGTTTCTTTTACTAGGCATGTATAGAGAATTACTAGTCTTTCCTGTTTCTATACATGGCTCATCCAGTAACTTATTATCCTGCATGCAACGTTCCCTCTAATCTTCCTTTTGTGTGTGCAGATCATCAACGCATCCGAGCAGTGGCGTAAGTAAGGGTGGTGTCACCCGGTGCGGTAAATTTACAACAAAATTTCAAAATATTATAAGAACTATGATGTTTTCACAATAATGACTACTATGAGACTGTACCGACTGTTTCTTGCAAGTTGAAAAATATCGAAGACTAAAAAATGTAGAGGACCTGGCACATATGTGGTCATCAATACGTATACTTTGGCACGCGCTAGAACGGGATGGATATAGTGATCCCACTCGACGTAAAATTTTACTTGCGTGCTCGCGTTAGTCGCACTTGACCTTCGCCTTTCGAGAACTTAGTCAAAGAATAATTATGATGTGATGGTTTTGTGTATTCAAGCAAAACTAAAATCTGGCAAAGGAAACTTTCTTTTACAATATTTTTGTATGAGGACTGTGCGGAGGATGAAAACATGTGTGCGGACACTTTTTGGTGGTGTGCACATTACATTACAGGGAACATTGCTTGCATGCCTTCCCTTTTACTGTGTTCTACTTAAGTATCCTTATAAATAAATACCTGAATTCCTCACTGGTCTTGTCTACTAATAGGCATAGCAAATCTAATTTTTGATAGTGAAATATGTACTGATTTAGGGCGTGATGCAGAGACTTCAACTTAAGTAACATCTTTTATAGAATTATTTACCTAACGGCAGAGACATACTTATTCAGCGACGTTGTTGTATCCGGGCCTCTTAAAAGTCTCTTTCGAGACAATTACATTATAAAATATATACCTAATAATATAATAATATATATACAGTATGTAGGAGTTACAATATTAAATCAAGCTTCCAATGTCGGAATTATAGGATCAGTAATTTTTCAATACCGGGATGAAATAAAAAAAAGCGAAAGTTTTCCGAAAAAGAAATTTCACGTTTAGTAGCTCTTGCTTTTTTTATACTTATTTAGTATACGAAATGTTAGATTTATGCTTATTATTTGATTCCGTTATCCCGTGAATTTTAGAAGATTAAAGGCCCTATTTTTTAAGTTTTAATATTTTTTAATTTATTTGTAGACACCGTTTTTTATTTCACTTTTAAAGTTTACCAAAACATGTACTTCGATGAAATATAACCCATAAACGTAATCTCAAAATACCGGAATTTTATTATCATATAGTATATCTTATATCAGGGAAGGCGAACCTATGGCACGCGAGACGATTTTGCATGGCACGCGAATGTGTTATTTTTAAGAGAAAAAAAGTGACGTAGGTATTTAAAAAAAAATACAAGAATTTTACAAATAAATTTAAAAAATAATGACGACATAGCCATGCGTATTTTCTTCAGTTTTTAATATTATTTTTAAGAATAATATTTACCTATCGAAGCGCAAACGGAAACAGCGAAATGCGTAAATGACAGATCGCATTGTATATAATAGCATGCAAATACTACAATTTCAAGAATAAGCATTACGTTTGTAAAATTAATGTAAATATATAATTTTATAGGTCGACCCTTAGGCTTTATGCATCACACATAATACTACCGCATTGACTTCATCAGGCGGCGGGAGAAGCCGTCTCGTGAACCTCTGATTTTGATCGATTTACAACGCTTGAGACCAATCAAGCAATTAAAAATAAAAATATTCTATCAATAAACCTGATGAAATTTATCGACAGTCGTTCAAATACAAACAGCTGATTACTATTTTGCCTCAAACATTATCGCTAAAAATGGAAGAAAAAAAGAAAAATATATGAAGGAAGCATGGTTAAAATGCTTCCACGATCTCTTTGAACATGGAAAAAACTATTAAGAATAAAAGATATAAAAAGGCTCAAAACACGGTGAAAGATAGAATCTCAAGAACTCTAACTGTAATTTTCTAACTTTCCTAACTTCTTAAAATTATATATTTTCATTTTTTTCCCTGTGAAAAACTGCTCGGCACGTCAGACAGTCGAAAAATAATATTTGGGAAATTTTGGCACGCGTACGTAAAAAGGTTCGCATCCCTGTCCTATATCGTACAGGATACAGATATTGTAACCATTAGATGTAATTTTTCAATGACATGATTAGGAGGACTATCAGCTGTTTCCGCAAAAAAACTAGAAAACACTTAGGACCTTTTTTGAAAACTTTACCCCAATCATTTTTGCATACATGCAGACTGCTAAGGTATCGAATGTTTCTAAGAATAAGCAAAAATAAATAATGATTTTAGAAATAATGTAGAAAAAAACTGGGATTTTCAGAACAAAATAAATCTATATGACACATAAAAACTATTGCATAGAAATTGATAGTCATAGTTTAGTACTACTAATATTGATTGTATTCGTACACTTACTGTGAGGTGCCCAAACATTTTTACGTGTTATTTGTAATCAGCCAAAACACAAAATGTTTCAATAAAATATTTATTCTACTGAACAAACGCGACTGATTGTAAACATTGACCAAACGCGACTAAAATGTCAGAGATTTTGTTGTTGCTGTGTGAATCGAATAATCATTAATAAATTTTAAACTTGATATTTTATCCAAATATTATATTAATTATCGCAAACTAAAGGAAAATAAAGAAACAAGAAGTGTACATATTTTATTTAAACACAATATTGAAAAAATAAATAATGTATTGTTATAAAATTGTTATATTATAAATGATCTATGTACAACTAGTATAATATCAATATATATATATATATATACAAAAAACAATTGAATTAAAATATATTTCTAGTAATTGACAGCAATTTAAGCATTCATTATTCCTGAGAGCGGAGATATTTTTATATTACAATTTTAATTGTTTAATTATATTTCCATGAGATTAACTAAATACATACATATATTAGTAAATATATACAAATATGTTAGAATGTACAATATTATTTAAACATATCACATTTCTTTTTTAATTATTAATATTATACACCCTTTATGATGAATTATTTACTTTTGGACAAGTCATAATTTTTGAAGGGGGAGAGGCATAGAAATTCATTATCAAATAAAAGCTTTAAACATATTTTAATCGATCAGTACCTATCTAAATACAATGGGAAAAATAGAATATATTTTTTTACTTCAAAGAGAAAGCGACAAATTTGAAAAAACGGCTAAAAATAAGGGTTTTACTAGAAGATACATTTATTGTTCCAAGTAATTTCTTGAAACAAAATTATCGATTTAATGTTGTTTAATAAGTTTTTTTGGAACTAGCATGTCTCTTTTGTCTATTAATTATAGTTTTAATGTTTTTTTTCAATCTAAAAAACATAGATTTTTACGAAAAATAAAAATATATTTTATTCGGTTATTTTTCAATAATTGCATCAAGCGAAAACGTGGACCTGTTCAATATATTTTTCTTACTTTTTACATATATTTAACGTACTATTTTAATTTATATTTATTATTTTATTTACTAGTTTCAAAAAAATATATAATCGGTCAAGGACGTGCTGCCTCTAGCGGCAACAACGTGCGATATAATATATACTTGATAATATTTCACCATTATAAGTAGGTTCAAAATCCTGTACAATTATTATCTATTGTACCAAAATTGTAAAACAATGAATCCCATTCAGTCAACACAACTTATATAAACAATATTATAACTTTGAAACTTCATTCGCAGCGTCAATTACTTTAGTGAGATGTCCAAACGATTCTATCCAGTAATCAGGAAAGAGGTCTTGATTTGTCGTATTTTCTAAATCTTGTAATGATGCTCCTCCAGTGAGAACCAGGAGTTTTTGGAAACCGCATAGAGTTCCAAACGCCATGTCTTGCTCCAACCTGAAAAATCATCGTCCAATTATGGGAAATATTTTTTTTACCGTGCGTGTTGAGAATTTTGTTACTTTGGATAGTATCAATCAAAATATTCTGTTCCCATACAGAAACATCCCAAACTGCAAAGGTACAGTCTCAGAATTAACAATAGTTTTTTTTTAATTGTAATCGTCAGTTTTAAAAGTTCAGAGCACAACCAGAATGTATAGGTACACTTTTATTTTAATTAACGTGACTTTATTCTGTACCTATATAGTGGTGGGATTCTGTGTGTAAATGGGTCATTGGGGTGAATACAATTTTCTGAGATCGCCGAACCGGGCGTTAATTCATTCATTTCCTGCATGATTTTTTTTTTATATATAAAAATGAAATAATTTCTCTGAAATTTTGTTCACAGAAACTGTGGAGGAAAAAATGTGTGAATTAAAAAAAACGAATTTATTGAATTCAACGTCAATCATTTCCGCACTGAAATTATAATAAGTACCTATTTTTGACAGTTTTTTTTTATTTTTGATGTGTACCTAATTATTAAAATGATTTTAATTGAATTGATCGGTTAAAGATTAAAAGTATAAAAAATAATTACAAGATAAAAAGAACTTTTTATATACAACGTTTTTAAATTCTGTTGAACCATATAAACTTGACTTGACTAGCTTAACCGATCAAAAAAATTTGTACTTTACATGTCATATTGATTTACATAGTAACGCACGTATATATTAATAATTTAGTTGCTAGGACCGCAGACCCCTAGCAACCAATAATGGTGTCGAAATAACTTTTCATACAAAACAGAACTAACTGAAAATGAATTAAATTCTACTTAAAGATGGCTAAAAGTATTAAAAAATGCATTTCCATCGTGTTCTGGTATATTCTAAAAGTTTTAAATGTCTAGCTAGTCGGGAAGTTAGTTAAAAATCAATTGCAAGATTTGTATTGGACAAATAAGAATACGAGCTAAGAAAAACGTTGTAAAAATACGTTTATTTATGCTTGATTTACGCGTTTCTCCAACGCAACATGACGCAACCGACTCGTGAGGAAATTTAAAAGATGGCCTCCGATGAGTTAAAACCTGCCATTCAGTTATTAAATTATATTAAAATTTTAAAAAAATGTGCACATTTATCGTAAATGGAGTGGAAATTAGGTAAAGCTTAAAAACCCCTCCATAAAAGTAGGGATTTTAATAGCGCTTGATTAGAAGTAAAAATAGGTTAATTATGTAGGTAGATACGAACAGCGAACAAAACAAAAAAAAATGCGCGCCACATGTACATTTGTGTCTTTCATATTTTTGATTTCTTATCATTTAACTTGTAGATATTTAGGTACCTATATACGAGTGCACCTATAAACACATATTAACCAAATAAAAATTAAAAAATGTTTAAACGCATGAATCTATTTGGAAAATTAAAATTAGATTGTTGATTTTTTATCGTAGGGGGCCTCCAAACAGTATGTGCATCGGGCTTCTACGCCACTAAGCGGGCCACTGATTGTCACTTATAACTGGAATGACAAAATATAAGCATCTATAATATGCAAATGCCCTCAGGAAAAGTAGATATATACATGAAAAATAGAAAATTTGAAATTGATTTATTCAACTTGATCGATTGTTTTATTCCGAATAATATGTACTTATAATTATAATATTCAGTTCCATCATACGTTTTGATCCTCTTTCAGTAAGTCGTATGTATACGAGAGAGATATCCGTATTATATTTTTGGATGAACTGTGAAACACATTCACATTAGGTTAAATATATTATACTTACATGTCCCCGACAAAAATAGTCCGATCGGGATCAATGATGTCAAAATGTTTCATAGTTATTGCTCTGAGATATTCACTCGGTTTACCCAAAACAATGGGGCTGCGACCTGACTGATCCGTCACAATCTTTTGAAATGGGCCGGGACCTTGAATGAAAAGAAAATATTATATGAATAGTGTATAATACTGAAGTACTTGTCTTATATTCTTATACATATTGGTCCTTTGAGATGTGATATTTTTATCACAACACAGTTTAAAACCCCTTTTTATTAAACATACATAATTCTGAAAACACTCATGAGAAAATATAGCCAATAGCAAAAATATTTTTGAAAAAAGTAAGACACCCGGCAAAAATCGAACCTGCGTCTCTTGGGTATCGCGCCCTGTACATTACCACCACGCTACGACTGCCATGCTTAATTGCGACAAACTTTAACTATTAGCCTTATTTACCTGCTCATAAGTGCTCTAAAAAATAAGTATGCCGCCAGAAAGTGTGACACACCGTACTCTTATGACACAGCATCAAGGATTCCATCACCATAGCCGACCCTATCTTACCCTGTAGCGGTCATATTTTGTCGTCGTGTCGGGTCTTCAATAGCTACAATGTGTCGCTCTGGAAGTTGGCGAACGCAACATCATTTTCCTCAGCTTGTAGGATCTCGTCGAAATTGCAGCTTACTGGGCAAGCCTTGCATGAAGAGAGGTGCTACATGCTTTGCATTTCACCGGACTGGCAAGTTTGGTCATCAAAGAACCACCACTTCACCATGTTGTTTCGAGTGCGCCGTACCATCGTCCACAGTCTGTTTAGGACTTTCCATGTACGGTAGGTAGTACGGAGACTCTCTGCTGGCTTTACCGGCTTCGAGACCCTCGGAGGCTAGGTTCGTTTCCCATGCGGATAGTCTATATTCTTCGGTTGGGACGGTCAGAGGGTATGGTTGTCGCCATAAAGTTTCTTCTAGATTTTAGCCTTTTTTGCACATTCGATACCCATGCATGACGTGTCGCGGGTCCCTCTCTTGGGCTGCCTTTCAACTCGGGCTGCAGTTTCACTTCGCAGCGGTCATACAAAAAGAATCTACGCGCTGCGGGTTTTACATGATGGGAGCCGCGAAACTTGGCGATGAACCAAAGAAAGTAGCCCTTGCGCTTGCCCTATGCTCTGATGCCGGAACGTGACAAGGTGAAGTAGTACAGTAGTAGGTAATAGTTTTAATATTAACTACTTACCTAAAAAGTGTTTCCCAGGAGCAATAGGAAGTGTGGTATCATTGGCTCCCACAAGATAGATTACTTCAGGCCTTGCAGTTAGAATTGAAACTGCCTTGCTAACTTTTAGGTAATTAAAGTTTATATCGAAGTCAATCAAAACGGCTCCAATTTCTATGTCATCCCGACAGTTTTCCATAAATGATGTGATATTTTCGGGACATTCGTGGGGCTGAAAGAATATGATTTTTAAAAAATAGCCCAGGAAGCGGTTAATCGTCTTTCTCGACCGGTTGGCCAATGGCGTAACAAGAGGGTTTCGAACAAGGCAGCCACCCTGGACACAGCCTAGGGGCGCAGAAGTGGAGCTTCTTTTGGCGTACAAGAATAAAAAGTGAACGAACAATTTTATCCTGAAATGACCAAATTATGGGGGAGCGAACCTTCTTATGATAACGATTAAAAGTTATGTTTTGTCGTAAAAAATCGATTGCGACGCAAATCTTTTTAGCGTTTATTATTTTTTAAAGTGTTTATATAGGTCAGTGATGGCGAACCTTTTTAGGTACGCTTGCCAAAATTTTCCAAATAATATTTTTCAACTGTCAGACGTGCCAAGCAGTTTTTTTTATGGCGAAATTTTTTTTTAAGTTTTATAAAAAAATAGTTAATAATTCTATTAAAAAGGCTTAAAAATTACAATTGAGTTATTGATATTCTATCTTTCACCGTATTTCTAGCCGAAGGCTTATCTTTTATTCATTGAATATTTTTTCCTTGTTTTCAAATTACTCAAAGTGATCGTGGAAGCATTTAAACCACTCTTCTTTATATTATATTTTCCATCACTGAGCAGTTTTCCATTTTTAGAGATTATGTTTGAGGTAAAATAGCAAGCAGTTAGTATATTTCAATGACTACCGATAATTAACTTCATACGGTTTGTTGATTGTATATTTTTATGTTTAATTCCCCGATCCTAAGGACCGACCTATGCAATCGTATGATTGCATTAAACGTAATGATTTGCCTGTATTTTTTATACAATGCGGTTTGTCATTATTTATGCACGAATTTCATCGTTTCCGTTTGCGCATCGATTGGTACCTAAACATATTATGAAAAACCGAAGAAAATACGCATGGCTATGTCGTCATAATTTTTAAGTAAGTATCTGTAAGTTAGTACTTACCTACAGATTTATTTGTAATTTTTTTTTATAAAAAAGATATTTTTTATATATATAATATAAAATAATAATATTTCTTATCTCTTCAAAATGAAACATTCGAGTGCCACTGGTGGCACGCATGCCATAGGTTCGGCATCCCTGATGTAGGTCCTATATATAAAATTTGATATTATGTTCTCGTATAGTGTTTATCGATTGCTTAGTCTTTCATCTGGTTAATTATATTATGTAATGTTAAAAATTCACTGTCTTAATTATTAAGAGTTACTTTTTCAATTTTAGAGTGCCATACATTTTTGAAAACGCTTTTATCGAATTTAGTGCCTATTTATAGGTTGGAAATAAGTGTGCATAGGTACCTACAAGTTTTGTATTAGGTAAGGGGCGCGTTTTTCATTACTGCCCCGGGCGCTAAAATACCTTGATACGCCCCTGCGGTTGACTATACCAGCTTCTCTGGAATATTTAGCACATTATCAACCACAAAAAAATATTAGGGCTACGTTACTGTATCGTTTTATAATAATTATTCTACAAAATTATTTTAAAATACCATCACTCACAATCATGATAATTAGTAACGTCTCGTAGGAGTAGACAGGCCATGCTTTGCATAGTGGCAGCAAATGATAGTACGATTACAAATATTACAACTTTTGAGAGCAGTTACGGTTTTCCATGAAGCGGACAATCGACTTCTTAATTTAAAAAAAATGATGTTAACATAAAAATCCTGGCAGTATACTTAGTATTGTTTTATTGTAATACACTTTATAATAGCGGTTTATCGCACATTTTCACATGGGTGTCTCCAAAGCTGTTAGCACCACAGACCCTCACATACCTAAAACCATCACTACTTGACAATACGTTTCGTGGAAATGCTCTACTATTCAATAGATAGCATAATATATAACAATTTAAAGATTTATGGTGTAAATAATATAAGAGGTAAGTAGGTTTATAACGAATTTTATGTTATACTTAATAATATCTATTACTAGACGGCTTATATTTTGAAATTATTAGTAATCATATATTGATATAATAATAATAAAATGCGTATTATAATCCTTACCGCTACAACGCATTCAATACCTGCTTCTGTTAACACATTCACAAAGTGGCTTGTTGATATGCAAAACACTTTCTTCTTGAAATTAATTGACTTTAAATACTGTATGGTAGTTAAAGATGGATGAATAATATCACCCTGAAAAAAACAACAAATATTAAATTAACAATACGAGAAATTTTATTAATTACAAAGGGAATCGTGAAAAAGTTGTGGAAACACTGCTGTAGTGTATAAAGCGGTCAATTTTTTACACTGCGAAAAAAATATTTCAAGAATACACAATGCAATATATCCCAGTTGAGTTATTAATTGAGCGCGTTCATATTAATTGCCCCGATTACGGTAGTAGCTGGAAATACTCAACCGCAATAAGTATTTATATAACTCGAATTAAAGATCATATTTTATTACTATTATGTCAGCCTACGCTTTTTTCGTTGAAAGACAAGTTATTCCTTATTGGATACCACATCCTGTTATATGGAATAGTAGATAAATATTATGTCAAAGTATATTATAATATAGTATATTAACCATCCGCATACGTCACACAAACTATATTTATAGATATCGTCACCCCAATACAACTAGAAAACTTGATTTTCACTGTTTTTGAGATAGCTATTGGATATGATTCTACATTTCCTTCTCTACAAAATGATAAAATTAGGTAAGTCAGAAGTTAATGGGAACTGTATTAATTTTGTGTTTGAAAATATTAGATAACTTTAAAACCGTAAATGCATTAAATAAATAAAAAAATATACCTACCTATCTACAATATTTTTTCACACAATTGAACATTATAATTATAGTTGCTCCCGATTAGACAAGCACAGTTTTCCATTTTTATTTTAAATAATAATTGTAACCTAGAATCTAGATTTATGTTAATCAAGTAAAGTTTAAATTTCATCGTGGTAGATTTTTGGGTTTACACCGTGTGTCCTTCTTCCTTCCTTCCTCGACGTTTAGGGCTCGTTGCAGAGGCCATTATTAAGAGATGATATGTTTTATGATGAAAATGTAGTGTAGGTGTGTTAATGTAAACGTTGCTCTTTACATTACACGATGTCGGCAATTGCCGAGCACTCGATGGATACAGGACACAAATTTGACTTTGAAACCAAGATATTGGGTCGGAATAAAGGATATTTCGCACGATTGGTAAAGGAGGCCATTGAAAACCATAGAAACCCTGAAAATATTAATAGGGATGATGGATTACGGTTAAAAACGTCATGGCTTCCGGCACTATCAGCAAAATCCAATATTCGAGCCGGTATCCCTGGTCGTAACGATTGACAGATTACTCTGAGCAACGTTTGCTCTTAGCTAATCGGTTTCCTTTTGACATTCTTAGAGCAACTTTTACATTCACATACCTACATTGCATTTTCATCTTAAAACATAGCATCTCTTGATATTGGCCTCTGCAACGAGCAAGAAACGTCAAGTAAAGAAGGAAGAAGGACACACTATGGAAACCCAAAAATCTACTATGATAAAAAAACAACCGTGAAAGCCTCAAACATTATAATATTTAAATTTCATTTTCCCAACAATGACCAAATCCAGAGCTATCCAGTTGTAGTAACGACGAGACGATCTAATTCATAGGTAATCTACTCGATTTGACTCGTAGTTTCTGTTACATTGG
Source organism: Rhyacophila brunnea (assembly GCF_057557595.1). Lineage (NCBI taxonomy): Eukaryota > Metazoa > Arthropoda > Insecta > Trichoptera > Rhyacophilidae > Rhyacophila > Rhyacophila brunnea. The sequence continues at coordinate 32,609,374 of NW_028233350.1, forward strand.
TCATTTTTTTTAGAATTACATCAGGAAACATGCTTATTAGAATAATTATGTTTTTTCATTTATTAAAAAAAACTCACTGGTCAAAAGGCAAAAAGAACAGCTTACCAATTTCAAATCGACTTCAATACCTTTAAATTGTTTTTGATACGATTCAAAGCTCTTCGCACTATTATTGGAGACATAGCATATTCTTTTCCCTAAATTTCGAAGGCTTTCCATCGTTTCTTTCACTCCCGGGATGGGGGTCTGACGCCACAAGACACCTTGAAATACATAAATTAAAATAAAATTATTTGGTTTAAAACTTTTAAATGACGAAAAATGTTATTATATTTAAGTAAAGCAAAAACATCATTTAAAATCTAGTATTTTAAATAAGTACAATAAGGCTATGGCTCGTTGTGCGCTCTGGGCAAATGCTTTTTAGTGAGGTAACCTACGGTACGTATAAAAATAGATAAATGTAGAAGTATTGTAACCATTGAAGTTGCTACAGATAGTAGATAATATAGTCTAACATGATAGTAGGAAGTATAACGACGATGTCATTAAATATAGAGAAGTATTTTATTTTTATTATTTCGACCATGTCCGATCCTAATAGGATCATATGGATCTCCACAGAGTGGAGGTTTGTATTGACAGATTTTGTTTTTACGAGAAATGGATGTCAGCCACTTGCTCAACCTATTAGGTCCATACTCTGACTCATACACAAATTAAAAAACAATATGTGTACTTGCCAAACCCAGGATTCGAACCTGGGACCCACAACGCAGTATGCCAACGCTTAAGCCACGCGGCCATCGTGGGTATAGTATGATAGTATGATAAACAAGAGAAAAAATGTACTTTTTATTAACGATCGAGGGAGAATAATAATATTGGAAATGGAGCGATAAAAGGAAGGGGGTGAGTTATTGTAATAGCTATCATAATTATTAAAATGATATATCAATAAAATTCGTAAAACCTTATTCGTCGGATGCAGGGGGAGAAACACGATATTGTTTTGCTATGAGTTCAAATATAGCGCGAATAGTTTTTACAGAAAAACGGTGTGGTTATAAAATCGCCCGAAATCCGGGCCAATGCGATATATTGCTTCCCAACCCTTTCTCGTCACATTACTCATTTATCTATTTACCTATTTCAGTTTTGGGGCACACTGTAACCTACTTATGAGTTTTTTGAAAGTTTTAAAAATGAATATAGGTATTTTTTTTTAAATCAGTTTTTGAAGTAAGGAAAAAATAAACATTTAATGACACAGCATTTTGTCATATAAAAAACTTTAAATTTACTTTTTATTAGTTAAATAGTCTTTATCTTTATGTCCTATAATCTTTTAAAAACGAAGTTTTGACGCACACTCATACGCCTCGATAGTTTTTTCGACCTGGGTTTTCCAGATATTTTTTTTATAGAGTTTCTCACACGAGGACCTGAAATTTTCCTTTTCAGAACGACACAGACTTCCATAATAAAGTCATATAAAACGTTCTGGATTACCTATCTATAAAATTAATCCAAAACTCAAAAATTGTAGTATCGATAAACTCAAATTTGAAATATTTATTCTATAAATATGTTCAAAACAATCAATTTGAGAGAAAATAAATACGAAAATTGTTTTTTTATCAGACTTCACAATAAATATATTGAGACACATTTCCTAATTGCTCGTGGGGTACCTACTGTTTGGAAAACTCTGAATAAAAAGTTAACCAACACAGCTACAAAGTCTAAAGTATAAATATTACTCATGAATTAATTATTTTTAAGTTTTATCAAAAAGGTTACGGTTGTGGTCATAATGATGCATGCAATTCATATATTTAATGATAATAATAGTAGGCACTTTATTTATTTATATTTGTAATTTTCATAATAAAATTCTTGTCCATTAAAAACTGTAGGTAATATTAAAAAGTCAATGTTGCTTCGACTCTGTATCATTCTTAGTGAGATTAGCAACCTAGGAGATAGATACCTAATAAGAATAATAGTAGATAGTGGTGATATATACCCACACACAAAATGGCTTGTGAGTCTTTCATTGCCTATCGGGATGTTTCTTATTTTTTACATAAATTACATGGTTATTTTGTTTGAAATTAAAAACTTAGGGATTGATTAAAGATCGAAGAAATTATTTAGTTGCTAAAGTGAAGTTGTTACATCGTGCGGTAAATTGACTGAACTGAAAATAAATATTTTTCAGTCGAGAATCAGACCGATAGTTGTTTTTAGCTCGTATAACCAAATTTTCCCCCTCATTAAGATCGTTTTTTTTTGTCTAATTCATTCCACATTTTTTGCACCCGCCCAGATTTTCCGCTCATAAAAATTCCATGAACCTTTTCTCTCAATTTCGTTCAAGAATCTATTTTTTTTTTGTCAATTTAAGGTATCGAATGTTTATCTGGTTCGGCAAAAAATAACGTACGGCTTTTGAAAGTACAAGGATAAAACTGGGGTTTTCGGAATAAAATAAATCTACCAGACTGTCCTCTGAATTAAAGGACGAATGGTCACTGTACGTCTCGAGCATGATTAAAATTAACCGATGCGTGTTAGTCACTTTATTTCGCACAGTATTTATGAAAAAAAAATGCCAATTAACGCTAAAATATACACTTTTTCAATTAGTTAAATGTGGGTATTTCATTCATATCCATATGTGCATCTTATAATACTACTATAATTTTCTAAAATACTTTTGTCCCCTTTTATATGGTTAAATCCGTCAACAGCTGTGTCTGATCCCCAATATATTTGAAAAATCGTTCAAATTTTACACTTTAAAATAGCCAACATAAACATAAAAAAACTAGCGCTCGAAATGTATAAGTTTACGAACCGGAGCGCTCAACAGTTTTCTGGTGATATTTATACAGTTATCAAACGTTATGTGTATTTTATAAAGATAATTGTGTTAGATTTTTTTATTATATGGCCTATCTAGGCTTAGACCTTAGACGGTCAAATTATTTTTTTCACGAGACTGAGCGATAATTTTACCGATTTCACGAACAGGAACGGCGCTCCGGTGCGCTACGGTCCATTTCGACTCTTGAAAAACGTCTTTTTGATGGCTGATAATATTTAAAAAGTAACGTAACTAATATGAACCACTTCTTTGTATTCATGATTATTAGATACACCTTATCGTCCAGACGGTGAACAAAGGAGAGAAAATGCAATTAATTTATAAAAAAAATTATGAAAACTTACCATCACAGTCGGTGATTATTGTATCGAACGAAGACAAGAATAGTGCGGCTTTTTTCACCGATAACGAGAGCAAATTTTTACACTCCATCTTCACCCGAGTTCTCACTTTAAATGTCGCTTTGGGTGATATTATGCTGATTCATTCTACGCGCTGTTTTAAATTCAAATGAAAACATTACAACAATAGTAGATATTAAATAATATATTTACACATACAATATTTATATTCCTACATATTATAAAAATGACATTTCAGTATCTGACGATAAAGATAAGAAATTGCACTGATAACAAATACCTACGTCATAAAAAAAAATCGGTGTGTGTACTTATGTACGCGCGTTAGAAGTTATACTTCTTTGGCGTAACAAAACTTGTGATAAACTAGATTCTTCGACTAGCTCCTAATTATCTCGTTAAATTACACACTCAAAAAAAAGGACCGCTTATTGGAAAGCCGTTGGTTTATTTCTATACACTTTAACTTATATTACTAAATTATATAATTATTTATCGTTGTTTTTATTTTTAATGTAACAACTGCCACTATGGCGTTTAATAGTTTGTTTACGTATGGAATTGCAAATGGCCGACAATAATAAATTCGCTGCCTAGGCAACGGAAATATTCTAAACTATAATATTTTTAAGTCCGCAGACCAGGTTTCTTGGATTTTAAACATGTTTGATATTTTACTCGCCGAGTTGTCAACCATTTGACTACTTTTACACCTAGGCTATCAGTCTTATCTATCACATCACTAAACATTTTTAATTCTTATCTAAGTAATAAAATAACTACAACTCAGTTGATTGTGAAAAAAAGTGACAATTACTTTATTGAATAATTATTGTTCACATTCGAAGTTAATAAATATATAAATCGACCTACCACTTCAATTAAAAAAGTAAATAATATAAAAATATGAATAATAACGTGTTCATATTAAGGGGGGACATGCTCGTCGAAGGTCAAAATTGAGTTTTTATTGTATATTCAAACCATGATCCTGGACACTCCTTAAACGTTGTAGATGATCTATTTATATAATTTTGAAGCCTTATTAACCTTTATAGTTATTTTAAACATTTGATGACTGCATGAAGTATTTTTGTTACATAAAATAGTATTCTTTTAAACCTCTCGCTCTAATGTTTTAGAATATAGTCATATTTCGGTACATAACTGTGCAGTGGTGTTAAGATTTTTTATTTATTAATTTTTAAACGCATTTATAAAACCATTAGCATAATTTATTACGAGATAATTTTTGTAAAATATTCACGATACAAAATTATATTGATAATCTCTGTGATCCCAAATCTGACAAGAATTAGGCATTTTATTATTCAAAAAATCGGCAAGATTAACACATTTCAAGATGATTCTAAAGATATTTATTATAAGCTATGTTTTTGATCATTCAAGTGTGATAAACATCTTATGAATAATGATTGCTTTATAATAATTATTGACCTAAGAATAAGGTAGTGTTGTTTTGAAATACGCCATTTCTTTTGTCATTCCCCAGTAGTTAAGCTACAACATACGGCCGTAGCCATAAATTGACAAACTATAATTGAAATAGGGAGTAAAATGATATTGACGCGCGTGTTTGAACATGTACCGTTTAAAAAAAAATAAAAAAAAATTCGGTTAGGTACATGTTCAAACACGCGCGTTAACATAATTTTACTTCCTACTTTAATTATAGTTTATCATTTTATGGCTACGGCCGTATGTTGTAGCTTAACCACTAGGGAATGACAAAAGAAATGGCGTATTTCAAAAAAACACTACCTTATTATTAGGTCAATAATTATTATAAAGCAATCATCATTCATAAGATTTTTATCACACTTGAATGGTCAAAGACATAGCTTATAATAAATATCTTTAGAATCATCTTCAAATTTGTTAATCTTGCCGATTTTTTGAATAATAAAATGCCTAATTCTTGTCAAATTTGGGATCACAGAGATTATCAATATAATTTTTTATCGTGAATATTTTACAAAAATTATCTCGTAATAAATTATACTAATGGTTTTATAAATGCGTTTAAAAATTAATAAATGTAAAAAATCTTTACACCACTGCACAGTTATGTACCGAAATATGACTATATTCTAAAACATTAGAGCGAGAGGTTTAAAAGAATACTATTTTATGTAACAAAAATACTTCATGCAGTCATCAAATGTTTAAAATAACTATAAAGGATAATAAGGCTTCAAAATTATATAAATAGATTATCTACAACGTTTAAGGAGTGTCCAGGATCATGGTTTGAAAATACAATAAAAACTCAATTTTGACCTTCGACGAGCATGTCCCCCCTTAATAAGGATAACTGTTCACGACACTACTATAAGGCTTCGGCCACGTATACAGGTGCTTCGCTAGTCCTGAGCTAGATGTTATGCTTGTCTACTAAAAACATTACTGCCACATTGCAGGCTACGTGCTTAGGTACAAATTCATTTGACATTTGGGAGCGTTCAAGTCAACAACGATATGTCACTATCAAAACTAACTAGAAAACTACTTATCACAGAGAATTTATGTTTAAAATTTCGAAAGTCTCAAATTCGAACATATTGAATGCATTCATCCCATGCGTCATTATTCATAACCTCAAAATATACGGTGTTTGACGTTGTTTGTCATTCTGAAGAAAAATCCGCCATCTTGCAAAATTCATAGACAATGACAAAATCACCAAGTGACACAATAAAAATAACCAACACGTTTGTTCGCCGGGAGACTCACGAGGTGACTTTTAATCACGTAGCGAGGCGCGAAGCGTGCAATGTGGCCATTGCGATAGAATAGTGTGTGTTCGTTCACTAGGATATGTCACCTAGCACGTAGCCACCAAGCAAAGCACCTGCCTATGTGGCCGAAGCCTAACTAAATTCTAGTCAGTACTCACTTACTCCTGCCGGGATGACAATAATTATTGTCATTAGTTTATACGACGTTTACATTATTATTTATTATGATAGCACGGTCATCAAAAATTTGATAATCAGCTGTTGATGATATATACATTATTTCATTGCTCCAGTGACGTCAGATTGCGTACGAAATATTTACGAACTGGAGCGCTCAATAATTTTCCGCAAATATTAAAAAGCATTATTATTAACCTGGATAAAAAAAAATGCAATAAACTTCTGCCATGCCTACTAAATGTTAAAAAAAATCTCTACATTTGTCAAAAATTTCTTTTCGTCCTTAATGTTTAGCGTATATAAGCAAGGCATGGTAAGATTAGTAAGGCAAGGCTATCCACTTGCGACATTAATGTTTTGTAAATATAAATATTGTCTTATTTTTACTATCGTTTAATTATAAACCTTCTCAAGAGAATGACCTCTCGAACGAGTCCTAAATGTCAATGAAAGAAAGAGGAAGATCACGCGGTGGAAGCCCAATAATCTATTACGATATCAAACAACCGTTTAAGTCTCAAAATTTGTGTATTTGTGCTCATTTATATCGATTATTGATTACACTAAATGGGACTCGAATTGAATTATTGTTTGGATGATGGTCACACTGTAGCAAGTTGACACGGTCGTAGTCTACGAATAACTGACTTTATCGATCATGGTCGCCTGATGAGCCGTGATTGCATTGGGCGCCTGAACTTGCGACAATAATTTGGATTATAGGTAGGAGGGAAATATTGGGATGAGGGCGACCATAATTAGTCCAACCAGAATCATTAGTGACATTCTTGCACCAATTATCTGGTAATACTTGAATGCCTGTCTTATCCAGTTACTTATCCTGTTTATCATTAATTGAACATGCATTTACGTGTTAGAATTCAATTATATCTACTGGTTTTGAAACAAAGCTATTTTTGTTCCAAAACCATTATTTTTTATCGGACATGGCCCTCCAAAAATACATTATCTGAATCATCGAGTTTCAAAACGCACTCTGGAAGGTTTTCAAGTTTCGAGTAAATTACGAAAAACGGTAAAAGTATATTTTTTTGTAACTGTCTTCAAATATGTTATATGTATGGATAGATAAATAATTTGGTTTACGTTCAGCTTAATTGAGTTTTAAAAACTAACTAACACCATCGGCAACTTGTATTTTTAGGACAATGAAAACAAATAATTATGACCGACAAAGTTTATTGTGCACTATTTATGTCGGATTTCCACAGCCTACCTCCGCTTTCAATAATTATAGTAATTAAATAATAATAAATTGATAAAAGCAGATAAAACATCTAGTATATTATTGATATTATTAGAATCTAATGTGGTTCCGAAACTTTTTTTAGCTTAGAGCCCATAAAATATCTGTAGGGCGGCGGGCTTCGCCCATTTTTTCGAACCAAATTTATAGTTGAACATAGGTAATAAATAATACCCAAAAAAATAATTGTTTATATTATGTAAAATGAATAGGTAGACGTCATGGTTGCCTCATACACATAAAGTAAACATTTATAAACATGTCGACTTAAGGGGACGTTCTACAGAATTGGCCTTGAGAATTGAAAATATGATTTTTTAACATGTGGTCCATAATATCTGGTTTACTAGTTAATATAAAAAGGTCATGTCAAAGTTATTTGTGTCAATAAATTTGCTCTATGACTCGATCCGACTCATATTTCATCAGGGCTGTCGAAGACATAAATCATAAATATTTATAATTTTAAATTTTTATTTATAATATATATTATTTTAGCTTTGTGCATCTAATGCCGGGTCCATACTGGCAACAAGTTAAGTTGCTGGCAACCTCGTTAGATTTTACGATAATTATGATGATTATCGTAAAATTTCTTAAGCAATTATGGTAAGTATCGTAAAATTTAATGAGGTTGCCAGCAACTTGTTGCCAGTGTGGAAATGGCTTAATATCCACTGTGGTTCACGTAGTCGCATGGACCTAGGGTTAACTAATTCAGGTAGTCAACACCCATGATAGAATTTTTTCCAGTTTTGGTTGCATTATATTCCAAAACTCTTCTATAAAAATCGTTTCCGATTTTATAAATGGAAATTTCTCGGTGTACATAGTAAACAAACCTACGAATAAAAAAGACAAGAAGGAACATACTGATTCATCGCAGTAAAATCTGGCAATCAAATTTGCCATTTTGAAAAGCGACGATTTTGCGTAAACAAATATCACGTGGTCTGTACGTGTGCGGCAAACTTCGAATGTGTTTGTAATTTTGTGTATTTTATGTTTCGTATCACGCATTGTCGGCCATATTTGCCGGCCTTTCTGATTGCCGTGATTTGTACACATCTTCCTTCCTGTCTTTTTTTATTCGTAGAAACAAACAGTATTTTTTATTAGTTATATGAAGTTGGCCTTGAATCTGTAATAAAATAATACACAACTAAAAGATTTTGAAATAGAAAAAAACACATTTCCAAGCTTTCAGCCATGCTCACTCATGAATGTCATTCGTCATTTAGATAAGTATATACACATTTTGATGTTATCTTCCAAAGTGCGAATGTAATGTTTTCAAATTATTGATATGGATTAATTATACCATCGTATTATTTTCTCGAAATCATAAACATACTATAATAGTATTTGAGTATCAACCTATGTTAAATTTGAATTGGGTTATAATAATAATATACCCGTATATATATATATATCAATAGTATGTTTGCTACAAAATCCACCCAAGTTATCAGTACGTACTTGCACAGGTTTGATTAAAAACTATGATGAAATTAACATTTTAAAATTATTAATTCATAATATTATTTTGACAGCCCTGTTTTCTGATCGGCGTACATCTTGCAGGTGTTTATAAAATAATAATAATGTTCAGCGGCAGACAATATCAATAATAATAATAATGTTTCTTGAAATAAAATCTCCGTTGATAAGTGATTTTTGAGAAAAGATCGATTTAAATTGACGTACTTACGACGCCGAGGTCCTTTTTATACTAAATTATATTTGAATGTCGAGCTCTTAAATGTAGACAAATGTGTTCGAATTACATATTATTTATTATTTAAATATTTATCAAATTCTTCAAAATAATAGAGATTTAAAAAAAATTGTCGCCGTCGAATAATGCCGGCCTCACACAGATCGGTCAACTGACGCCCGCGGTTACGGGGTTGGGAATTACTACGTGATAATTACTACATGCTTAAGGCGATACTTCAGAGAAACGGCAAATAATTTTCAACTATAGGCGTGATGAAATTTTGGACTCGCTGGCAGTCTGAGAGCGAAAGTCGACTTGTCAATACGTCAATTTGTTTCGTGATGGCGACGGGGGTATTAATTCTTAAATCGTGTAATGATGACTAAAACGTTACCCATTTACTTTAAAAAGAAAACATGTCAATGAATATATTATTATTATTACTAATAAAACAATAAACAAAATATTACATGGACGCATGTTGGATTGGACAAATTATATTTCGGTCGGCATGCGTCATTTGCACCCGCGACCCACAATCTGCGCACCGCCTAGCCACGATCTTTTTAGACCATGCCTCAACTGAGGTATAGTCTTAATAATTACGTGATTGGTATTGCCTAAATTCATTTCATTGAAATGTTTATATTTTGTTTATAATGGTTTGACTTATTGATACGCAAATGCCCCGCTTTACGCCCGAGATAGGTTCCTGGAATATTGGCCGGAAAACGAATCGCGGTATAATAAATGAATCGTTTCATTCCATATAAATTCATACGTACATTTTTCATAAGAATTAGCCACATTACTAAAAAAAATCAATCTCAAAATCATATTTTTCATTACAAAAATAAATGCGTTCTTCTATTTGAAAGTACCTATCTAAACTTAATGAAAAAAAGTCAGGGACGCCTATGGATTATTTACCAGAAATGCCGCGAAAACACTGATTAAAGTGTCAAATTGTGTTTTCCTTTCTTTATGTTGTATGCTGCGTTTCCATGCATCTGGGTTCCTTAAACGCTTTCTTGGGGTTCCAGGAAGAGAACTCGTAACACGTATCGAATTAACATCCATTATATACGATTGAAAACGACAAAATATCAACAGCAAACTAGAACGATTTACCTCACCTAGTGTAGAATCGCGCCTCCTGATTGGCCGATATCACTTTGAATGCCTTTTTCCGCATACGGAGTGGTTTTTGTAGGTAGCCCAAATATTTAAAATGATTTCCTAACGAGATTGAATGCAATTTGAAACTCTCACCCGGATAACTAGATAGATTTTAAGTTCATGAATAAGATGGCATCCACAGGTCATTTTCGTAAAAAATCGCCCAGAATGGTTTTTGAAACTCAATTATTCATTTCAACTTGGCTTCAGAAATAAAATTCTGGGAAATTTTGTCGAGAGGTATTGACATCCAGGTCAAACCTTATCCATAGTTTACATAATTATTATCATCACAGTATCGAGGGTATACTAATAGAAAGCATTAAGTCATAAAAACAAGTTCTGAGATAATCGCAAAAAGGACTTTTTAACATGGAGCATGTTTTACTCATGATCTCTGACGCAAAAGCGTTATGAAAAATAGACGTAAAATAACTATAGACGCGCAGCCCGCCCGCGGCCCGCGCCCCGCCCTGATTACTTACGCGCGCCGATTATTTTCATTTTACGTACAGTAGCCCACATTCTGTGCGACGTATTGTTCATCTGTTATTATTACTTTTACTTCTTTAGTTTTATTATTGTAATTACATAATATTCAGAAAAGTAAAATTGTTTGAATCCTTTGACAAATAAATTTTCTTTTGAAGTTGGACAACCAGCATTCAGAGAATCAGTAGGCAAAGCATGTTCCATGTTTAATAATTTTAGCCGTCAGGGTTTGAGTAACCATCATCTGAGGGGCCAAGGGGGCGAAAACCCCCCGTGAGGCACAACACCCAGAGTTTTTTTTTCAAAGCGTTCTTCCACGTAGATTTTTTTATGATTTAAAAATATTTTTTCTACATTATAAAGAATTATCTTATTGGCATACAAAACATAAGATTCGATGTCGATAAGTTGTATGTTTATAATACGACACCCGAAATTGACGTAATTATCTAGGGCACCTGTAGTTTAATTGGTAAAACATACTGGCGCGAATCCAGCAGATACAGGTTCAAACCCGTCGGGTGTCGTATTTTTTTCTACAAAACGATTTTTTCTAGTGTGTATATGCATGAGATGTTTTCAAATTATGTATATTCTGTATATAGACTGTTAGATTCTGAAATCTTGTGTCTTATTCGTTGAATAAAAGAAATAGTTTATTAACGGCCCACATGCTCGTCGTAGGTCAAAATTGAGTTTTTATTGTATTTTCAAACCATGATCCTGGACACTCCTTAAACGTTGTAGATAATCTATTTATATAATTTTGAAGCCTTATTAACCTTTATAGTTATTTTAAACATTTGATGACTGCATAAAGTATTTTTGTTATATAAATTAGTATTCTTTTAAACCTCTCGCTCTAATGTTTTAGAATATAGTCATATTTCGGTACATAAATGTGCAGTGGTGTTAAGATTTTTTACATTTATTAATTTTTAAACGCATTTATAAAACCATTAGTATAATTTATGACGAGATAATTTTTGTAAAATATTCACGATAAAAAATTATATTGATAATCTCTGTGATCCCAAATTTGACAAGAATTAGGCATTTTACTAGCAGTCTCTCCAATCTCATTCTTGAGACGCGAGGTTGTCATTTTATACTACTATCTGGCAGGTCGTATTGAAAATCGGTTATGCTCAAAATGAATAGCTCGTTTTTTTACCGGCATGTTCGCCCCTATCGCTCTACTGCGCAGGCGCAGATCGAAAATAATCTTACTTGCGCGCAATAAATCATCACAATTCGGAAGCTTCCAAGATTTATGCACGCAATCTTGCCAACTGCAGGATAATACATGTTTCCCCATACATTTTCTTACTGTGCATAGTAATGGATGTATTTGTGATATGTGGATTATACCACGTGTAAACGGGTATAATCACAACTTTTAAGTAGTTATAGCACAGCGCAGATTTTTACACTATTTATTGTGTGTGATATATTGGCCTGCCTGCGCTATATTAATACTTACCAGCACTTACTTGATAACCAATCTTATATAAATAAGCAGCGCTCGAAATGGAAAAGTTTGCGAACCGGAGCGCTCGGAACTTTCTGAAGATATTAAACATAGTTATCAAATTTTATAAAAAAGAAGTGTGTTAGTTTTCTTTATATGGCATATCAAGCTCAGCGGGTCTATTCTATATGCAAGGCTGCTTTCGGTCCGCTACGGCAGCCAAATAGGGTATGAAAGTATCGAATTATTAACACTTATTGTAACAATTACAATAATTTAGTTATAATTGTTACAATAAGTACTATTTTTTAACAGCACCTCTCTTGGCTGTGATAAATTTTAGACCGAGATAAACAGTTCGGACGGTTAAATTATTGTAGCTGTTACAATAAGTGTTATTAATTCCATACTTTCCTATCCTATTTAGCTGCCGTAGCGGACCGAAAGCAGGCTTGTATATAGAATAGACCCACAGATGGTAAAATTATGTGTTCCACGAGACGGAGCGATAATTTTACCGATTTCACGAACCGGAACGGCACTCCGGTGCGCTTAGGTCCGTTTCGAGCCCTGTAAATAAGTAAGTAGGTATATTATATTATGATATTATAGTATTTCTAATTTATTTACTAGTCTATTTATTTGTTTACCATTTGTACTTCGATGATTTTTATTTCGTATTTTATATTAAATATTTTACTTAGACATGCATTTGATAGCATTGCTATAAGTCTATCTGTTTCAGGTATTCACTGTGAATATTGGAATACGGCGAACTATAAACGTATATTTTTTCGGAAACGATATTTTTTGATGGCTCAGTTGTAACGATTTCGTCGACTTCATAGGAAAAGTGTAGGCATGTGTCAATAGTACGCTCTATATTTTTTCAATCTTGTAATTATCATTTTTTTTTATACCATATCCCCGATCCTAAAAATATCTGAGAAAGAGAGGCCTCCACAGAGTGGGGGTTGTATTTATAGATTTTTTACGAGAAATGGATATGCCTAACCTATTCGGTCCATATTCTGGGTCCAAAGACACATTGAAAAAAAACGTGTGAATTTTGCCATATCCTGGTTTTGAGCTCAGGTACCTACCCTCGACATTATAAGCCATTACGGTAGCCTTTCGCCCATCGTGGGCTTATCATTAATTTATAAACATAAAAAATATATTAATACCATAAAATGATATCATCATCATCAGGGGCGCGACAACCCGGTGTGGGTCCTGGCCTCCTCCAACAGCTCCCTCCATCTGTCCCTATCCAGTGTGGCCGCTTTCCAATTTGGTACCCACAGAATACGGCAGTCACTGGCAGCTCCATCCAACTAGCGAATCTTTGGCCTCCCTCTTCTTCTACGTCCTATTGGATTGCTGGACATCACTCTCTTTGCCAGTTCATTGTCATTCATACGGTGCACATGACCTAGCCATCGCAGTCTCCCAATCTTAGTTGATTGAACTGCGCTGCAATCTACGTACAGCCCGTAGAGCTCAGCATTATATCTTCTCCTCCAATTGGTGCTATCCCTGATCGGTCCATATATACGGCGGAGAATTGTTCTTTCAAAGATGTTCAGGAGTTAATGTCCAGATTTCTGATGCGTAGGTGTATAAAATGATATATCTAGGTAATAATTGTAAATACCATTGTTGGAAATTGAAAAGTAAGCCATATGTTGTTATACCTACCCATTCGTCGTTGTAGATGTAGGGCATATTTTAAAATTATTTTTTGACAATACCCGCCGTAGATACATAATAATATAGTTTTATCAATATTGATCGATTTAAAAAACCTTCTTTTTTCAAATTTTTCTTTTGGTTTCTTTTTAATATTCATACTTCTGTATAAGCTGCAGTTTCAGTGAACAATTTGTAGAACGCAGTTGATAATAATATTGTAAATACATATACTTTTTCCTTGACTATAAAGCGATTTAACATGGTCATATTATCATATTGTGATCATGTTATGAAAATTTTAATAAAACAACAATTACATTACATTAGACTCGTATATTTGAACAAAAAAACCCATACTAAACAAATTCAAACAAAATTAAAATCCAATATCAATATCCACCACTACTCCACCGTGCGTGTCTGATAATTATTATAATAATTGTCAAACTGTTGTGAATCTCAATGAAATTAATCCGATAATTATTAGATATGTAGTATGTACCTACCTGGAAAACCAAAACAAATACCAGCTGTGCCGCCAAAATATGCCAAAAAATCAGGGCGCTTATACTAATTTAAACAAATCTTAAATTTAATATCAATATATCTAGATATAGAGCTACAGATATTACGAGAGTGTTTCACCAGCTTATTCATATCACTCATGTTATTCAACTAACTTATTCCAACCCACTTATCACATAAATGAGTAAAGCAGCTCGAAGTTATCGATTTCAACCATCCACCCCCTTCCACAGATTGGTTACATATGGTTCTTGTCGCTTCCGTGCAACGACAAATAGTAACTCCTGAATGGCTATCTTATCTAAACGGTAGCACGTTTCCGTTATTTTTATTGGTCCAAAATAACACGGATATCACTCAGAGAAATTCAATAAACAAGGTGGTTATCTACAAAAATTGTTAACAAACCTCGCTGCGTCTTACTTCATTGCATTTGGAAGTAAGACGTGGTAACTATGAACTCAACGAAATTTGACAGCTCGCTGGATAATTGTCTGAATAAAATACGATATATTATCATATTTATCACTTTTTTAAACTGATTCTTCGGTTAAGTGATAAGTTAGAATACTGATGAGATTCATCGGTAATACCCTGCTGGTCGCAATAACGTTGCTGGTTGCAATAACTTTTCATTATTATATTTTAAATTTTTGTAATCAATATGTTACTGTTTTTTTCCTTAATAAATAAATAAAATTAAAAAAAAAACATCACTTAACTCCGAAATTAGTAAAAAAGTGATGAATATAATATACCGTTTTAAGACAGTTAACGAAGTTATGAGTTAACTGTCAGGTATGATATGTTTTGACCGCGTTAATCGCGAGCTGTCAAATTAATGTCGTTGACTAGTACTGCAACATATTTTAATACTTCATACTTGATTCTAATCGGATGCATTTTTTTATAATCATGCAAGACGCGATGCCGTGTCTTATAAATTATTGTAGATAACCGTCTTGTATAAAGGCGGCTCTCGTGGTGCAGTGGGTAAGGCGCTGGCCTTCCACCCGAGAGTTCTGGGTTCGATTCCCGGTCATGACATAAACATTTATGTGTTTTTCTCAAAGCCTGGGTGTTTGTGATTGTTCAAATATTACTAACAACCACCTTGTACGAAAAAGCAAGGACATGGTTATTAATAATTCTAAAAAAAAAAAAACCGTCTTGTATACGGAATTGCCTCGAGTGATATCCGTGTTATTTTGGATCAAGAAAAATAATGGAAACGTTTTACTGTGTTAACTAGTTAGAATAGCCCTGCTGGAGTCCTCTGCGGCACCGACAGCTGAGAGATGACAACGGATGCGGCAACATTTCAGATGGATCCGTTTGTAATTTTTTCGCCAATGCATTCCTTCGATTTGCGGGAATTGTTATTTGTATGGCAAATCACTCACAGCTGAGAATAGCTAGCTGTTATCGGCAAGTTAATACATTGGACGCTTAAGACGCGCCCAGAGCGTAACGATATTAACTGACATTTTATTGTCACTACGTGAAACAGCGGCTTTCTGCGACTTAATGTGCGGCTAAAAATTTACATAATAGTCATAATAAACAATAATCTTATAGTTGTGAGTTTATAGATAACAAACATAATATTTAAAATCAATACAATCCGTATCGTATTTAAACAACATAATATTTGTACTAGTTTGACTGAAATTGACGTTCCACTACCACTTTGATTCGATCGTATCCAAAGCCAATTCAATGCTGGGTTTTCTTTTGAGGCTATCGAAGGATCTCAAAAAACCTTCTACCAAAATTCTTCTTTATAACACTCTGGTACGATCGCAACTCGAATACTGCAGTTCAGTATGGAACCCACACTACACTGTTCATGTCAACAGATTGGAACGAGTGCAAAAACTTTTTTTAAATCATCTATATTTCAGCAGTCACCTCAATATCAACTTACCCAATTATTCTTCCCAATTGGAACATTTCAAAATCCAATCTTTAGAAACACGGCGTCCTATTTCTGACCTTATTTTTGTCTTCAAAATAATTAATAACTATAAAGATTCTCCACAACTACTGTCTTACATTAAATTTAATGTACCAAGAGTCAATATTCGTCCTCACTTTTATACATTCATACATATAAAACCAATTTAGGTTACAATTGTCCGATGGCGAGTCGAGACTCTGCAGAACCTTGAATCTTCACAGTGATCGAGTGGGTCTGTGTTGTTCTCTTGCCTCTTTCAAATTAAGTTGCTCCAAATTCCATGACTAATTGTATCTGGACGACTGCTTATTGTATTTTTTCTGTTTTTTCTCTCTCTCTATTTTTCTTTAACGATTTTCAATAATTCTCCAATTATATTCATTACAGCTGTACATAATAGTTGATCTTATTTAATTTGATTAATTATGCTTTTTGTGTCCGCCTGTTATTGGGACCATCACATATTACTTTTTTTTCTATATTGTATTCACAATGTTATCCTCTGTGATTGATCCTGTTGGTTGACCTAATAAAATGAAAAAAAATGTATTGGTTAAGGGCCCACATGCCCCACGTAAGTCAAAACGGAGATTTTATGGTATTTTCAGAGCATAATCCTGGACATTCCTTAAACGTTGTAGATAATCTATTTATATAATTTTGAAGCCTTATTATCCTTTATATTTATTTTAAACATTTGATGACTGCACAAAGTATTTATATTACATAAAATAGTATTCTTTTAAACCTCTCGATCTAATGTTTTAGAATATAGTCATATTTCAGTACATCCATGTGCAGTGGTGTTAAGATTTTTTAGATTTATTAATTTTTAAACGCATTTATAAAACCCAGTGAGGTCACAATAAACTTACGTAATAATATATTTTTACTTCTAGTAGGTACTACACAACAATCAGCGACCGAAATATAAAATTTTTCTGAAAACATTAACATGGTTATCTAAATTTATGTATATTTTATAAAATAAGTATGTTAGATTCTTTTGTTATTTTGACTCTATTCTATCTCAGATGGTCAAATTATTTTTTCCAAGAGAAGGAATGATAACTTTGCGGATTTCTCCGGTGCGTTCCGGTCCATTTCGAGTCCTGACACAGCTGTTTCTCCACCCTACTGTGATTGGACCTTATGACCTTTTGTAGTGTTGAAAAAGAATACATAATATATAAGTATACTAAGTCAATAGTTTAGAGAATGATATATTAGTAGGTATAAAGTAATGATAATAAAAATATGACCTTACCGTTAGGTTTTGCGCGTTCTTCTATAATGATACGATTTTGTATAATATTTGCCTCAAATTTAATTTGATCAGCAAGTTTTCTAGGTACGTCTGGGATTGCCCATTTGACCACCAGTATCACAAAGCTGACAACAATCTGGAAACAATATTTAATAATAATAACATTATTTTTAGTTACTTATTAATATATTTTACAGAGCATTGGAGCGGACCCTTTTTTGAGTTGCTCCAGCTCTGCTCCGGGACATAATACTTGCTCCGGCTCCGCTCCGGGTAAAAAGTTTTAATAAGTATTAAGTATAAATGTTATTAACATAATTAGTATAACAATATTAGTATAAAATAACAAATGTTAAAAAAATTAAAATATATGGAGTTTTAAAATAATCGTCATTTTCATTATCAATTCTATTAAGCAAACTGACAGCAAATCGTCTCTCATTATTTGCCTCTTCTGTTAAAAAAGTGAGGTTATTTATCACTCGGCAGTGTTGCCATCTAGGGGCGGCAGGTTATATTATGAAAGTGTGGCGAAGCAGGCTAGTATAGTAAAAATGTATGGTGAGGCGGGCTGGTTATCAATTTGTGGCAAAATTTCCACGTTAACATTATATTATATGGGTACGTTATAATGATCAAAGTAAATCCTCCGTGACGCCCTGATTTTTTTTAACGCATCGCTATTTCTCGTAAGTTGTCGGCTATTGTTGGCCTGCTTCATTGAGTTGTATGAGAAAGCCGATTCTTTGCCCCTCTTTTTATTTAATACCTCTATGGTTGCCATATTTCAAATAATTCCAGTGTTGCAAAGTGTCAAAATATACTTTTTCATTGGATTTTAGGATGAAAATTTACTAATAAAAAAATACACCCGGAGCAGTGGAGCACTGCAAATTTTCAGTGCTCCGGGTAAAATCTCATTGCTCCAGTGCTCCGTGCTCTGAGCTCCGCTCCAACGCTCTGATATATTAAGCTACGATATATTAAGCTATGATAATACGCTCTGATATAAATTTATATTAAGGCAGAGGCGGAGACAGCCTATTAGACGAAGGTAAATAGTTATAACCTGGTTCAGTCAACTTTGCGGTTTCAAATTAGACTATCATCAGTAGTCATCACGACTACTTACTAATTTAGGTTTTAGACAAGGGGACACACTTGCCTGCCTTCTATTTAACGTGATCCTCGAAAAGGTTACCCGTGATGCGAAATTGGAAGCCAATGATATAACATTCCATAAGTCAATCAAGTGGTATTGGCTTATGCCTATGTTATTGAGATGTAATTTCCCTTAAACAGGCATTCATATACGTAAAATACAACAAAATACATGCCTGTTCTCCGCAGTGCAACAAATGATAATAATAAGCTTATTATTGACGGCGATGCTTTTGAAACTGTGGATTTATTTGTTCATGTGGCGTCTCTTGTCACAAAGACTAATAACACAAACGAAGAATTAAATCGCTGATCAACCTCGACGACAGGTGCTCATTTGGTCCCCAAATGCTTCAAATGAAACGATGAACTCTCACGAAAAACCTAAAAACCTTATATAAAACTCTCCTGCGCCCAGTATTAACGTATAGATCTGTATGCTGGACACTCAGCAAACATAATGAGAGAAATATGGATATCTTTGAGAGGCGCGTATTGAGAAGAATCTTTGGGGCTGTTCAGGAAGCTGGCATTTGGCGGTCAAGGTATAATGAGGAGCCGTACACACTTTATGGGGGCGAAAAGATGCGCTGGATCGGCCACGTGTATATAATGCCACAGGATATACCAGCAAGGCGGTCTATGTACGCAACCCCCGTGGGCAAGAGAAGACTTTAACGCCTGAAACTGAGATGACTAGACTGCGCCACAAGGAATTTAAGAATGCACGGTCAAAGCATTTTGAGAGTGTTCGCACTGTATCGTCCATGATGAAGGAAGTTTTTGAAGAATAGCCAAGACTCGCCAAGGATTGTAGTGCCATAAGGCATAAATGATGATGATTGCAAGACTACAAAATATGAAATTATAAAAAACGAAGATTCAATATTATTATTATTATTTATAATATACTTACCTAGAATAAAGTAACACGCGCCAATAAATTTGGTCTATGATATTATTAAGCTGTGCGCCCACTAAAACGTCTAGTCACTACACCCCAGTAATACCCTGTGGCCCATACAGATATCACTGACTTCTTCCGACTTTCTGCAGATGAGGTCTGCATGGGTTATAGTGGGTTAAACGCAACGGCCAGACGCTGTAGTCGTAGTGGCACAGCCTTGGCTCAACTCAAAATACACATTCAATTTATTTTAAATAATATGTAGATACTCGTACCTATTATTTTTTTTAAATGAATGAATATTTTTCGAAGCACGGAGCTAGCGTTGCCGATCAGGTGGCCATTAGATATATTTAGCACGTTATTTCGTTATTTAAATGTGGTAATTCAATATTAATTAAAAGGTCCGCAGCGAATAGGTTTTATAGTTATCAAAATATACGATCACATACTCAATAATTTTATTGTATGGAAAGTTGGAGCAAGTTTTTCACGTTGTAACTTCGGAATTGATTACGGAAATAGTAAAAGTATGTTTTATGTTAAGTTAGTTATAACGCTCACGAAGGCCGAGCGGCTTAAGCGTCAGCTTATAATGTCGTGGGTCCCAGGTTCGAATCCTGAGTCAGACAAATACACACATTATTGTTTGGAGTCAGAGTATGGACCTAATAAGTTGAGCAAGTGGCTGACATCCATTTTATCGTAAAAAAAAATCTTACAACACTCACTATGTGAAGGCCCATATTAATAATATGATCCTCTCAGAATCGAACATGGTGAAGTAAGTAATTATGTTAAATAAATTTTCATACAGAAATTATGTTTATGAGTCAGCTAAACGTTAAATAATAATTGCTTGGAATCGACTCTTGAATATATCTTGCAATAGTCATGGATTAAATTACCATTTAGATCTAGAGTCGTGAATAATAATATTATGGCTTCATATAGCACTGAGAGCGGCATGCACAATCTAAGATTTCGATCCTAAGGATAAGTCGCCGAAAAGCATGACTTAACTATAGACAATCCTGAGTATAGAGTTAAGGAATCCTTAACCATAGACTACTTTTGTTATGAACACGCTCTCTTCTGTATTACCATTTACCACAGACAGCTGCTGTCAAAATAAATTGGCATGTCTATAAAACAGTCCATACACTCAAATTCATTTAACAATGTATCTCAATATGGAAATGGATAGTGTTAATTCGTTTGGCATGTACTTGCAGAATATTATTTTACTTTTATACGCCAGCCCGCAGAAATACAAGATGCCAGATGATAGAATGACACTCGACGCTAGTGTTACCATGTTAAAAAAATATCTTGCGGTGCCTGTGGAATCACGTATAATGACTTATAGCGGAAACATAAGAGTATTATAATTAAATATTAATATGTATTTATAGTCATAATTTACCTTAACTATAGGAAAGAGAATTTTTAAATATGGTATTATTTTCAATAGAAATGATCTTAACTAAGGACAATGTTTCTGCATAGTGTTTTCTGCTACGGAAATTTTAGTTATGACAAATGTTTCTGCATTCCGCTCTGAGGTTATATCATTAACAGTAATTTCTATGAAAAAGTTGTGATTAGGTATATTATGCTGCACGTCGCGTAGCATACTTGGACGGATGTCTGTTGTCACCAACGTAAGTTTTCATAACACGAAATAATTAAAAATTATTGATTTGAATCAAAAAGTGAGTAGGTAAAGCGCGAAATATATTATAGTGCATGTCGCGGACTATCACAGTAAGCTGCCGCTACGGGAAAAAACGTGTGTAATGTCGTTTTTCTTGGTGTTTAAAATGTTATCCCGTAACACATTTTGAACCTTTAGAGCCTGTCCACATGGCGCGATTCCCATCGCAATTTACGCTCGAGAACCAGAAATGTCTTCCGTCCAGATACGGCGTAGTTTGCGCGTTTGAAACAAAAGGGGACGTAATTCATTTTTGAATCAGCATAAAAAAACAAACGCGAGTGTAGAAAAAAACCACTACAACTCGATGGTGTTAGGCTGCGCGCACACGGCAAAGCGAAGTTTCGGATTCATCCGCCAAACGTCGTTTGCGGGTCGAATTCGTTTTGTTTGCGTTTCGTTTACGGCGATATATCGACGATGCTGTCCAAACATTTGGACAGAGAAAACACAGTTTTCAAGGAGATTCATAAACGCCTTTTTTTGAAACTGCATTATAAATAAACATTTGAAATATCTCCCTTAAAATCTGTTCATCTAGATGATCTATATATATATATATATACACTAAAATGTAAACGGGTACCAATAATAATATATTGTAGTGAGAATAATGAATACCTACCTACTACTATTGATAGGTATGTGCCTATGTACTTGTATAGGTATATAGGAGTAGTAATAAAAAGTCTCGCGTTCGAGCGCCAAGCAGTCGTATTTCATGTTGTAATGGCTGTAAACGCGGTAAACGCTGCGATTGTCCAGAGTCTGGCGTTTGCAGGCGATCGTTGCGCGAGAGTCAAAACGCGCGAGCGCTTGTGGACAGCTGAATTGGGTCACATGTACCTGGAGAACGCGCAATTTGTCACTCGCGCGTAAAAACGCGCCATATGGACAGGCTCTTAAATGAGCATTGCCTAAATCACCAGAACAACAATGAGGTCACCTCACGTTGTACTGCACTGCATCGACACCTGCACGACTCAATGAACGTTTATCATTTTCTACATGCCTACACATTATCGATTCATGTCAAAATCGCGTGTTTTTTGTTTTTAGCGGTTGGCACTATGTATTTTCTATAAGAATGTTGTCTATTATCTATGGCAGAGATCGGCAACGCGGCGCCCTCGGATAATAATTAATGCGCCCTCAAGATCATCTAATAAAAATATCATTATCACATTTCCCAAATCACATATTATTGAGAATTTGGGAGAAGAAAACCTTATTTGTACATTATATATAAAGATTATGGATACTCTCATAGAAGAGTTTTCTTCTAGATCTGAGGAATTTGTGTTTTTAGAACCAGTAGTGAGATTTTTTATAAATCCATTTAATATTACTGAAAATGATAATTATACCCAGTATGATTTCAACATATAGAATTGGAAATAATAACTTTACAAATGATACTATATTAAAAACACATTATAATGATAAAATGTTTTTGAATTTAGTCGAAGAGAATAGTCATTCTAATTTAGGACAATGTGCATTAAAAATATCTTGATACTGTGCTACGACATATTCTTGCGAGTCTCTGTTTTCTAACATGAAATACAAAATCAAAATATCGATTAAGACTTACAGACCCTCACTTGGATAATTATTGCTTAACTCATTTAGCGCAAACACCACGACTGGCGCGTTTGGAGTAATTGGCCATTAGATATAATTAACGTGTTATTTAAATGTGGTAATTAAAAGGTCAGTAATGATTGTGTTAAAGACGGGTAATTCTAATAATGTACCTGAATATAATAAGTTAGCTGAGGATTTATAGTGCCAAGTATCACATTGATTTTTTTGCATAGCATGTATTCGTATATAAATATATGTATGTATATTTATATATAAGAACACCCATTTTAAAATACATATCATAATAATGTCGAAAATTTGAATCTTAGTTTATTAAACTTTTTAGTATTTGTATTTTTTAATTTAAAGCTTGAAATATTAGTTATATATTTTTTATGTTGATTTACGTCGATATGTATGTTTCTTCGCATTAATATTAATTGAACGATTAATATGGTGCTTGATTTACAGAACTCCATATCATTAATAATGAACATTTCTGTGATTTTTGGGATTAAACCAAGATTTTAAGTTCTATTGGGATTTTTAATAGTTATCAGCTTTAAAGAAAAGTTTGTATATATTATGCGCCCCCGGCTATGTTCAAAATATGTATTGCGCCCTTTGTGGCAACAAGATTGCCGTCCCCTGATCTATGGGCTGCAGATTGGGGTCTGTTCAAAATATTATCTATGGACATACCTAATATCGCAAGTTAAAATTAATTGAAATTAGCATGAATATTAATTCAAAATGCTAATACATTAAAGTTGGCACACTCCATCATTGAATTTACAAAAGTGGTGATCGTTCAAAATATTCAGCAAAATGAAGAAATCCCAGACTAAATTTGTCGCCGTGACGGCGTGACAGTACGCGACGTGCATCTCCATATTATTATAATCACAACTTAATGGGTTCTTTCTATGAAATGCACATATTAATTATTTTTTTTGCTAGAATTTGTATTTGAACCCTAGATTCGCAAAATCAGAATCATCGCACCACCAGTACTCCACCGCGGTAAAAATACGATAATTATTTTAGTTGTCAAATTGCTGTTAATGTCAATGGAATGAATCTGAGAATTATTATGTACCTACCTGGAAAACCAAAACAAATGCCAGCCGTGCCGCTAAAACATGCCAATAAAAATCAGGACGCTTGTACTTCATATGTAAGGGCGTTATCCACGGAGGATTCCTATATTCGGGATACCGGCAAATCTGAAAATTAATACACATTTAGGTGTGGGGCATACATTTATTTTATAAAGTGAAATATTTAAATTTAAGGTGAATCGGGGTAAGTGTAGCTACTAAGATATCTCAGTATCTGCTACAAATTGGATGATGCTATCTATGGAAAGGTGATAGCAATATCACTGATTTATAAAAATAATCAGAAATGGTGTCGACACAATGTTTTTTGAGGTACTACATGGATTATTCTCCAGACGACAATTTGAAGTTTATACTTCTTCTTCTTCTTTGTGTGCCATATCTGTTATTAGACGTCGGCGATGAATTTGGCCATTTGGCCCCTGTCCGTCACTGCTCTGAATAGGGATAGAGTGCTGAGCTCAAACCAGTCCCTGAAGTTTTTGAGCCAGGACGTTCTTCTTCTACCAGGGCCTCGCTTACCGGAGATCTTCCCTTGAATGATGAGATGTAGAAGGCGATACTTCTCGGGATGCCGCATGATGTGTCCAAAGTATGCCAGTTTCCTGGTTTTTATTAGTTTGACTATTTCTTTGGTCTTTTTCATCCTTGACATCATTTCAAAAGCTTCAAGTTTTTTTAGAATCGTTTCTGTGAGCGTCCAAGCCTCTACTCCATATAAGAGGACCGAGAAGACGTAGCATCTCACCATTCTAGTTCTGATTCCCAGGTGTAAATTCCCAGGTCAAGAAAAGTTAGTACGACCTCCACTCTACCCATATAACCTTCACAGGCTCGTCCCTCGGGCAAGTTAAAAAGAGGTATTAAATTATTTTTCTTCATAACATTAAGATTGCTGTCATCCAGCAAAAGCCTTAGATTTAAACTTTGTAAAGTTTACTCGTGCTAATAAACAAAATTAATTGAATTAAACAACACTATAAATATTCTAAGCATGCTTTTCGTTCAATATTATCGTAATATGTCGTCACTGTTCTGGCAGAAGACACTAATTCAAAAAATGACATATTGAGTTAGTTATACCAAAATGTTCCTTATTTCAAACTTTACCGTTTGGAAACCTTCTTAATAAATAAACAGTCTTTATTTTAAAGTCATCCTTTTTACGATTACTTAATAAACTCACATGATAGACCATTTCAAAACATTTTAACAACTTCAAAGTCAAATTATTCAAAACTAATATTCTCCAGTTAGTGTGTTCTGCCAGAACAGAGACGATGTGTTATTTTTGTTTAACATATAATGAGATTTATTACCCTAACATTGCCAAAAACAGTGTGTTCGGGCCTTGAGCCGGCCATAAAGTCGTTTGTGTCGAAATAAGCAAGTGAGTGATTTAAAAATCCTCTGTCAGTACCATCGGACGATACAGCCATCATATACACGGAGCGTGGAATGAAATTTGATGAAAATGCTATCACGAATGCCTGAAAACAAAATATTTTTCCAAAATAATTACAAGTCCCGACTGCAATCAAACACACTAGTGGTGCAAAACCTGTGGCCCAGTCAGCGCTCGAAAAGGACCGGAATTCAACTGGACAAAACACAAATTAAACGCTAACTAACTAAACGATCATCTTGTGTGAACTTCCTTCACAAAAAAGTGGGGACTTTTTTTACAAGCACAATCTCATTATATTTTTCCTCTTTCGAAATTTCAAAAAAAAATTTTGAGAAACCACGAGGATCAATTATTTTCTCATTATTTCTCAAGAATTCTCAAGACAAAAAATCTATAAAAGGACGACCGGTCATTTTAAATCTTCAGAATCAATAACCAGACCGGAGCCACTTATAATTTTAGGTTCGGGTACGATTTTTTAGTGTTGTAAAATTAATACTGTATTCTATTTTTTTCTTATTGATCAATCGTGATGGAGTTAGTTATTCCATAAACATAATATGGAGTAATATAATATTATTACTATTATATCATCTATAATATAAAAATTAATATTTGTTTGTTTGTTCGTATTTAATGCGCTGCCATACCGTTCATCCGATTGCGACAAAACTTTGTCAACTTATTGTTTGCACTTGCGTGAAGAGTATAGGCTATGTCTTATATATAAAAATGAATGTCTGTATGCCTGTCTGTCTGTCTGTCTTTCTGTCTGTCCTCTATGCGTTCCTATACCATTCATCCGATTGCGATGAAATTTTGGTAAGTGGTTGTATGCATACCCGTGAAGGTTTCTGAATTAGGAAAGTCATCATCTTCTTTTTCTTTTTCTTCATTCTATTTTCTTTTATTCGTATGGTTCCTATACCATTCATCCGATTGCGACGAAATTTTTGTTAGTTATTGTACGCACACCCGCAAAGGTTTCTAAGTTAGAAAAACCATGTTCTTCTTCTTCATTATATCTTCTTTTATTCGTATGGTTTCTATACCATTCATCCGATTGCAATGAAACCTTCGTCAGTTATTGTGGTAACACCCGCAAAGGTTTCTGAATTAGTACAACCATCATCATCTTCTTCTTCTTCTTCTTCTTCTTCATTCTATCTTCTTTTATTCGTATGATCTCTATACCATTCATCCGATTGCGATGAAACTTTCTTTAGTGGTTGTGCCAACACCCGCGAAGGTTTCTGAATTAGTACAACCATCTTCTTCTTCTTCTTCATTATATCTTCTTTTATTCATATGGTTCCTTTACCATTCATCCGATTGCGATGAAACCTTCGTCAGTTGTTGTGGTAACACCCGCAAAGGTTTCTGAATGAGTACAACCATCTTCTTCTTCTATTCTATATTCTTCTATTCGTATGCGTTCCTATTCCATTCATCCGATTGCAATACAACTTTCGTCAGTAATTGTGCCAACACCCACGAAGGTTTATGAATTAGTACAACCATCTTCTTCTTCTTCTTCTTCTATTCGCAATGAAACTTTGGTAAGTTGTCGTGCGCATGCCCACAAAGATTTCTTAATTAGAAAATCATCTTCTTCTTCTATTCGTATGCGTTCCTATACCATTCATCCGATTGCGATAAAACTTTTGACCAGTTATTGTGCGCACGCACGCGAAGGTGTCTGAATTAGTACAACCATCTTCTTCGTCTTCTATTCGTATGCGTTCCTATACCATTCATCCGATTACAATGAAATTTTGATCAAGTGTTGTGCTCACGCCCGCAAAGGTTTCTGAATTGATACAACCATTGTCTTCTTCTTTTTCTTCTATTCTATCTTCTTTTATTCGTATGCGTTCTTATACCATTCATCCGAGTGCGATGAAATTTTGACCAGTTGTTGTGCGCACGCCCGCGAAGGTTTCTAAATTAGTACAACCATCTTCTTCTTCTTCTATTTGTATGCGTTCCTATACCATTCATCCGATTGCAATGAAACTTTTGTGAGTTGTCGTGCGCATGCCCACAAAGATTTCTGAATTAGAAAATCATCTTCTTCTTCTATTCTTATGCGTTCCTATACCATTCATCCGATTGCGATGAAACTTTTGTCAGTTGTTGTGCGCACACCTGTGAAGGTTTCTAAATTAGTATTATATAAAATACAAAGTTTATTGTTTGTTTGTTCCATCCAATTTTGATTTTTTTACTACATATTAATAACATTAATAACGTTTGCATATTTCGGATTCGATTTTAATTTAGTGGTCCTTTGTTTGACCTTTACTCCTATTAGAATTATTTTCATATTGCCATATATTACACAGATATTTTAAAATTAAAAAATAATTACCTCTTATTATTTTTTAAATATCTAAGATAAATATAACCACGAAGCGACCCTGTGCGAAGCCCGGTACTTCAGCTAGTAATGTATAAGAATCAGACATAATGTTTGACATATTTTTTTTACTATTTGGAATATTTACAAATTTTGGCGTTGTAGATGCTCGACATAATAAGTTTATCTTGTGTAAATAGTACGCTCACGATGGCCAAGCGACTTACGCGTCAGCTTATAATTTCGTGGGTCCCAGGTTTTAATTCTGGGTCTGGCAAATTACACATACTGTATTTCAATGTGTGTTTAAAGTCAGCGTATGGACCTAATAGGTTGAGCAAGTGGCTAACATCATTTATCGTAAAAACAAAAATATGTTAATACAGGTAGGGAAGTCAATCCCGAGCCAAAATTCTGATCCCGGGATTGGCATTTTCTTCCCATTGTTAATATATTTTTACAAATAACATTGATAAAATCGGTCAAAAATAAATCTAGTATAATTTTATACTATTTAAGACGTTTATTGTTAATATTAAATATTTACTTTCAATCTTGGAAATACATAAATTTAATGGAGTAAATAATATTGTAATATAAATAAAAATGTGAATTTAATATGAGATTGCTGTTTCTGATAGTAAAGACTTAATGAATGGGTTAGCGAGATTTAAAATGGTAAAGCAAATAATTATGGTGTACTTATGACCTTTCCGCTTCATAAATCTAATTAGTCAGCCAAATATGAAACTGCCGTAAAACGTATGAGATCATTGTGAAATTACTTTGTTAAAAGTGCGAATCATTGTTTTTTCCAATCTTTCTCATTTTTATTAATTTATGTGAAAAAATAAAATGAATTGGCAACTTACACATGGGTATAAATCAAACTTCATTCAAACTCAGTTTATTTCTAATGTAGTTATTTGTTATTAAAAGTATTTTTTCTGTTATATTTTC
This sequence comes from Rhyacophila brunnea, assembly GCF_057557595.1. Lineage (NCBI taxonomy): Eukaryota > Metazoa > Arthropoda > Insecta > Trichoptera > Rhyacophilidae > Rhyacophila > Rhyacophila brunnea. Next base: position 32,638,364 of record NW_028233350.1, read on the forward strand.
GTTTTTATTTTATTTTCCATAAAAATTGATAAAAAAATCAATCTCGAAAGTTTCGGGATTATGTTTATCAATCCCGGGATTCGTGGGTATCGAAAATAGCTCCGGATCCCGGGATCGCGGGATTCGGGATCCCGGTATTGGAATCCCTAAATACAGGCGTATGTATATAATATCTAATTTCTGTTTACAAATTAAAATTTAATAGCTATAGTACATCCGTAACTAAGTAGGTAGGTATATATAAGTAAGTATTTTTAACCTAGTACTGAACACCAAAACCGGGTTCTTGATTTTTGATTTGATGGAATTCGAATTCGATTTTTCCACTATAATCGAACCTATGGGTGGCAGGTTATATTATTATGAAAGTATGGTGAAGCAGGCTGGTATGGTAAGGCGGGTTGGTAATCAAGTTGCGGCAAAGCTCCACGTTAACATTCTATTATATGGGTACGTTATAATGACCAAAGTAAATCCTCAGTGATGTTAATAATATTCGTGTTATGAAAACTTACGTTGGTGACAACAGACATCCGTCCAAGTATGCTCATAATAGCAAACCAGACGCCGATACTCTTGGAGCGGCGCGGCACAGGCCGGCGATAGTTTATGATAAAGTTCTTCGCATCCAGTCTCATCTCCAGGACATTGTTAATGAGGGCAAATAAAGGAGCCAGGGGGAACGCTGACACGAATAATGTGACAAATCCATACTGAATAACTGAAAAATGACAAACATACAATACAATTAAGTACCTACTGCGCGTGTATATTTTAATCAGAGCAAGTACGCACCGATAAGTAGATGCATTACAAAGATTTTTAATAAAAGGTAGATAAGATTTTTCTATTTTCTATAACAAAAACATTAAAACAAACACTAATATTGGCTGCTAAGGAGTCCTAGGAACTGAATTGTTATACTTGCGCGTTGCTTCCATCAATATGATTTTAAATAAAAATTAGTGGCAGGCCCAATCACTTTTTTTAAAACATTACATAAAATAATAAAATTTAATTTTAAACACATAATATTTAGCGTAATATTTACGCCCGGGTTTCGCCTTTCGGCATCTTCAGGCACTGTGTTCACTCACCAAAAGACAACAAATACTATTAACTCTAACTTATATAGGTAACAAATCAATACAATAAAGTAGGTAAACAGTAAAGTTTATCACCTACCTTAAGTCAAGGGTGAATAGTAGTGTTTGTAAAAAAAACCTCTACTGTATCAATTATAATACACTCAATAATTGTGGTTGTTGATCGGGCCAACCTTCTACCAACACCAAGTACACTCCAAAACCTCGAAACAGTCGACGAGTTTGTATATCTTGGATCGACCATCAGTGGAAAGGGCGGATGCGAAGCGGAAACAAGAAGGCGCATACAGATTGCAAAAAGTGCGATGACACGCCTTACTACTATATGGAAGGATTGGGGAATTTCGATTGCCATAAAAATGATGCTTGTGCAAACATTAGTGTTCTCGATATTTCTATACGGAGTCGAGTCGTGGACCCTGAAGGCAAGAGAACGGAAGGCAATTGATGCCTTTGAGATGTGGTGTTGGCGCTGAATTCTTCGCATTTCTTGGACGGAGCACAGGACGAACCAGTCAATCATCCAGAGACAAAGATAAAGGAACGGCTCTCGACGATATGTCTGAGAAGAATTCTACAGTTTTTTGGACATATTGTCAGGCGCGGACCGGACAACCAGGAGAGATTGGTAGTTTTGGGTAGCCTCCAGGGAAGGCGAAGCAGAGGAAGAGCGTCTGCGCGATGGAGCGACCAAGTGAAAGAGCTGACTGGGGGCACCATCCATTCTGCCCTGAGAGAAGCGGAAGATCGAGAAGGATAGAAAGTCTTGGTCGCTCAAAGGATGGCGAAATTTAAATGTGGTCACGATCCTCAGCCATGAGTGCACGACCAAGAAGAGAGAAGTGTATAATAAAACATAACATAAAAAAGGTTGATTTTTATACGCTGTAACATTTACTCAAATGTAATCTGTAACATAAAATATATCGCTCTGTAAGCAAATTTAATTCGTGTTGTCAAAATGTCGCCGAAGGAGAAGTGAGCAGAGACGTCCATACACACTTCATCAGCGGGGTACCATATTCAGTACATAACACTTTCCCCCTGCCTCCTTTCGGAGATGACAATACCTACCTACTTACGCAAATAAAAAACGTGATATTCTAGTGCAGTCTTTCTCAAAGTGGGCGGTAACCCCCCCCCCCCCCCCTTGTGAGCGCTGGAGGCTTTCAGGGGGGCAGTAGAAGGCTCAAAGAAAATTAGGGGGCGTTAAGGATACCTAAAGGGGCTACGGCAGACAAATTCTGCACAAAACAGCAGGATAATCCCAGTTAGAAGAACTTCTTATAGAACTGAACTACGAGTACTAACTGGCTACCAAGAATTTTGGCTGCAGAAGCGAATCTCTCAACTGTACCCTGGGTTATGGTCGGTTGTTCAACAATTTCTGATAGGATTCCCATCGTCGTATTTTTGTGAACATGGATTTAGTATCTACTGTGGCAACGTTGCTAACTAAAAAGAGAAATCGGCTGCAAGTTACTGAACGCGCGGCGACTTACGGCTGTTTTTAAGTGAATTCGAGCTGATATTAACAAACTCGTCAAATTCATCAGAGTCATTCTTCACATTAGGTAAGTTTTAAATTCAAAGCATTCTTTTAATATTAATAAAAATACTTCTAAATAATATGATTAATTATGAATTTGTTTTATTTCCTCTCATTAAAACATTCTTTGATCTCAGAAATAGGATATGGGTCACACCCATAGACTATAGATACATCTAGACGCCACCCGTTGCGTTGCTAAATGAAGCTGCGTGCCATGCGTTTGGTTTGTGGGCGAGCGAACGCATTCGTCTACAAATGTTCGAGACCATAGACCATGTCGGTAGTGCTCGCCCAAAGTGCTCGCACTAGACGCTCAGAATTAAAATATAATTTTCTATTTTTTTACGTTATATAGTATTTTTATGCGGTCAAAATGCAACCATTAGGTAAAGATATCCATAATTTAAACTATTTTAAAGAAACACTAGTTCACTGATATTAAAATATATAATAATATACAAATAAATTATCACGAACATGTATCAACTTACCTATGAAACGTAATACTATCTTCTTGCTTATCAGTACGGCTACCATATTTTAATACAACACACAAAACCATCTTTCCTACTTAATTAACTAAAAATATTTACCACTGACTTTATGTTTAACACAAAAAATAGCAATTTTAGCAACACGGGCTCGCAGGTTATCGACGCTACGTGAAGCGATTCACCACGATTAGCTGGCGATACTTTTGGAAACTAGCTCACACATATGTAGACCTTTTATTTTACTCTAGCGCGTGTTGCAGAGATTATAAGGGTGCCGAATACTTTCTCACTCGCACTCATGCATCATTTTTGTTCAGGCCTTGGTCACACCCTATCTATCCTATCCATAAGTATAATAATGCATGTTTAAAAATTATATTTGGAATAATTGTTTTTAAAATATGATCTACGCAACACATGGTAATGTAAAAAGGTAAGTTAAAAAATATGGGGGGCACTAGATTTTTTTAAATCTCAAAGTGGGCGGTGGTCAAAATAAGTTTGAGAGCCTGTGTTATAGTGCTACGGTTTGTAATGTTTTTCTTCTAATATACCTATACACGTCTATAAAGATTGGTTTTGGTGACCCAGATAGTAGCGGTAATCTAAGTCCATTTAATAAAATACACAATGGAAAACTAAAAAGTCGTTTTGGCAATCGCTTCATTCGAATCAGCGACACACGGATTTAGAGGTAGACGCTCTACTAGACGCAAGCACAATATCATATTCAATAGTATGTGTAATATTTTTTTCTATACCTTATGATAAATCGCTTGACTATTTTCATACAATCATTGTACAAACTTATAAACTCACGTAATTTAAGTTCTGATCAAATTGAGGTGCATGTCGTCTCCTGTGATGTCACAATAAGCTGCCGCTACGGGAAAAAAGTGTGTAATGTCGTTTTTCTTGGTGTTTAAAATGTTATCAGACTGGTGCTCCCATCCCGTAGCACATTTTGAACATTTAAACAAACATTGTCAGTTGGCAAAATCTGCCGAAATCACCAAAATAACAATGAGGTCACCTCACGTTGAACTGCACTGCATCGACACCTGCATGAATGACTCAACGAATGTTTTTATCATCTTCTACATGCCTAGACTTTTCGACTGTCATGTCAAAATCACGTTTTTTTTTTATATTTTTAGCGGTTGGCACTATGTATTTTCTATAAGAATGTTGTCTATTATCTATGGCGATATTACATATTATTACAAATCGAATTAATAGGCATTTCCATGTAGGTATCAAGTCATAGCTAACTTTGTAAATCAATGACCGCGACAATAATCGTTGTATATCTGTTCTCACTTAGTTAGTTAATAGCCTAATTATTATATAATTATAAGTTGATAAAATAATAATTAGTACGTCATGATTGATAATTTATTCGATTGTAAGTTTTCGACCGAAGCACATCGCTCTGTGCTGTGATTCACATTATTGTAACAATTGTACACCTGTACTTATGCAATTTAAATAAACTCACACCCTTCATAATCACGACAACGACTTCTCATCTCTCCTCGTCACAACTCCATTGGCCCTCACATCGACGACCCTATGGTCTGCAGGTTGGGTTCTGTTAAAAATATTATCTATGAATGTTATGTCGCAAGTAATTTTAACGTACGCACACGTATAAATTGTTAAAATTAATTGAAATTAGTATGAATAATTAATAATACATATTTCAAATTACTAATCCATTATATTTGGCACTCTTCATCAGTGTCATTCTTCAGTTAATTTACAGAGATGGTGATCGTTCAAAATATTCTGCAAAATGACGAAATCATAGTGTAAATTTGTCGCCGCGACAGCGTGATAGTAGGCGACATGCACCTAAATTTGATCAGAACTTTAATTACATATTATAAATTATTACAACATAATAAGAAAAAAATATTTGATACCATATAAAATCCACGAAACATAAAATATAAAAATATCATACTCATTTTAAGATATCTATCAGACAGTCCTCTAGGTCCCCATTCGCGAAGCGTATAATCTGCAGTCCATTGATTAGGAAATTCATTGTTATCACCAGTTTTTTTCCGGAGTCCTATTTTTATCTGTAGAATAATTAGGTGTTATTAATTATCTTAATTTATTCACTGTAATACATAAATATGTCGGCAAACTACACATGCAAACCATATTATTATGTGACTCATTGGAATGCACACGTGGTACACGAAACCCGCGTCTTATTATGATTTCATTAGCTATTTGTTGCGAATTTATGTTATGAGATAATATGCTAGAGCTAGATGTAATGATGATCGTTGAAAAATATATTGAGTAATCCTTACCATAAATGTTTTGTACCATTTTATAAAAAAAGGTACGGCTATTTCCAGTGCTTGCCTGCCGATCATAATAGTTGCCAACTGAATGGATAGTTCCACAAAACATCCACCGGGACTGCACTGAAAAATAAAAATAAAACATTACTGACAAGTAGACCTAGTGATTTCTCGACTTTTTTCGTTTCTCGAGATCCGAGAATTCTCGAATTCATGAATAATAATTTCTCAATAATTCGAGATTGGTTTATTGATTTCTCGAGTAGCTCGAGAAATTTCTATATGATTTTTTTTTTAACTCATCCGACTCAAATTTTCAGTCGACTGAATTCGTTCGATAGATCAATTTTGAAAGCTTTTTAAAACTTTTCTTGTGAGTTTTTTTTACTGGCGAATTTATTTCCATTTTAGTTCAAACACCATTTCTTGCACCAAAAAATTTTCACCAGCAAATTTAAAAAAATCTGTACTAGTCTAGACCTTTTTTTGCCAAAAACGTTTTCACCGATTATTTTACGGCCCAAATTCGAGAACTTATTTTTTTAGCTTTTCCTGTGACAGCCGCTCAAAAATAGTGCTTTTCCCCCCAGGGTATCTCAGAGTTTTAATTTCAGATCAAAGCCGGCAGCTTTCTTTATCCGTTTATCCGTTACAAATCCACTTTGTATTTTTTTCCTTTCTCGAAAATCTCTAATTTTATCATTTCTCGTAATGAGGATTTTTGAAATTTCAGAGAATTTATATCTCAAGATTCGATATTCCTCGAGAATTCTCGAGACAAGATTTTTCAGGTGGCAGGAATAGGGGGCGGTAAAATAGCCGAAAAATATTGCTGTAACTGTAATCAAATAAATCAAATTTATTAAATATTAATTTACCTCTTCTTGTCTGTATCCAAGTATTTTGTTGTACTTTGACGGATATCCCGGAAATTTACCTTTCAAAAATGCTATATAAAATATGGAAGAATAATAATTTACAAATTGAAACAAGTAAATTTTTATTGCCAAGCTCTCGTCAAATTCCGTCTGCGTCCTCCGGTGTTCCATTTCGGTGAGGTAGACGGCTAGTCGGTCGTAGAAACGGTTAAGAATGGTGATGAAGATGAGATTCATGGTGGCTGCGGTGCTCGTGAGCGCCACACTCTTGTACGGCATCTCATCGGAACTACCAAAGAAGCTGTTTGCAGTCAGCTGGGACATTCGGTACAGAACTAGTCCAAATACGATACCAGCTGCTAGGATTATCTGAAAGAGTGAAATCTTATTAAAGCAGACAATATTACAAATTACGAATACAATATTAGATTAAGCGGAGTTCTACTAAAAGTTAATAGTAACACAAAAGTGTAAGTACAAATAATTAGATTTATTTCACATAACATTTCCAAGTGATCGGGCGTTGTAAACGACGGGTGTAAGAATACAAATGATTTGTCATATAATTTCTTAAATCTAATTTTTCATCGACTACATAGATTTGTATTGTGATTTTATATTATTATTTTCGTAATGAGATAAATCGTCACTGTTCTGGCAGAAGACACTAATTCAAAAAATGACATATTGAGTTATACCAAAATGTTCCTTATTTCAAACTTTACCGTCTGGAAACCTTCTTAATAAATAAACAGTCTTTATTTTAAAGTCATCCTTTTTACGATTACTTAATAAACTCACTCACATGATAGACCATTTCAAACATTTTAACAACTTCAAAGTCAAATTACACAAAACTAGTATTCTCCAGTTAGTGTGTTCTGCCAGAACAGAGACGAAATATTCATTGGGATGATTTATTTTCCAAGGGTAAGAATAGACTTAAATAGTGAATGAATAAATACTAAAAAAACTAAATGAATAATGAAACTTATTAAATGGCACTTGAAAATACAATATGTCGCGGACTCAACGTTATAACACTTATTGCCTGTGCTCCATTGGCACGCAAGTGAGACGATTTACAGTCTTTGGGCTTTTTTTTCGCGTGGAGCACCCCAAAGTCCGCTGACCAGGTTTGTTCGATTTCAAACATGTTGAAATTTTACTCGCCGAATTTCCAGAATTCGTCCGTCAACCACTACGTAAGTTCAATTTGACATTAGTACACAATCATTCAGACTGAAAAAACTTGTAGGAAATTGTTCTAAACTTTTCTATTGGTTAATTTGTTAATTTAAATTATTCTTTTATTTGAATTTATGAAATTCTTAAAAGAAAACGAAATAATTACAAGATAAAAAGAACTTTTTATATACTTACCACGTTTTTAAATTTTCTGTTGAATCATATAAACTTGACAATTCTATGTAAATACAAACTTTTTATTATACTTGATAGAAATACTGAATAAATATTATAGAATATTGAAATGTCATTTTGACATTTCATATTGATTTCCATAGTAACGCGCGTATATATTAATAATTTAGTTGCTAGGACACACTTAGCAACTAATAATAGTGAGTAGTAAATATTACTTTTAACGATTTTTTTCCGAAACATGCAAAACAGAATTAACTGAAAATGAATACAATTCTGCTTAAAGATGGCCAAAAGTATTTAAAAAATGCATTCCCGTCGTGTTATGATATATTCTAAAAGTTTCAAATGTCTAGCTAGTTAAAAATCTTGGACAAACAAGAAAAAATCTGTACGGGACAAACAAGAATACAAGCTAATAAAAACATGGTAAAATAATGTTTTTACTGCTATATCTATATATTGCAAATCTACATGTAAACAACACAAAATTACTGGATTATTGGAAGACATTACGATAATCACAACTTTCGACTTTTATTTGGCAGCTCGACGTTTTTACTCGTTCGTTGATCGTCCGTTGGCCAGTTGCAGAACATGGACAAATCAGACGATTTATTGTCCTCGGACTTTTGGCTCGCCAATGGAGCGCCTAATTTAGCGAAGGATGCATGACTAGGGACGTCATAAAAGTATCAGTATTGGTGTCAATAGATTTTGGTCAGTATCGATTTAATAGTTTTACCCAAGTTCAGGGCTCGAAATGGACCGGAGCGTACCAGAGCGCTGTTCCGGTTTATAAAATCCCGAAGAGTATCGCGTTGTCTCGTCGAAATAGGTATTAAATTTACTGTCTTAGCTAGATATTACATATAATAATAATTCGAGTTTTTATAAAATACACATTTACAATACACAGTTACAATTAGATAACTATGTTAATATTTTCGTAAAATGATCGAGCGCTCCGGTTCGTGAAATTTTCCATTTCGAGCGCTCCCAAGTTGTGATATGGAATTGCTGATTGACGATTGCAATGAATCAGCAATGATATCTGCAAGGATACTAAAATACCTTTATAATTACCCGAACTACACTAACCCGAAAATTTAAGATGTTAAAATTGTTTAATATAATAAAATTAAAATAAATATTATCAATAAAAATGTCGGACAGAGATTTGGAGACGCATGTCTTGCTGAACTCCAATGGCTTTCATAGCTTTGCCATAAGATACTACGCCACTCAATGGCGAAGGCTAGATGTAGGCTGTGAAGATCCGACAAAAATAGCGCATAGCGTCATAAACTTGGTTTTTAAAATTCAATTGAAATCAGCGTAAGTAAACTCGAGTATGTACTATTGAAAATAATAGGTACCTACTCATCTTAAGATATAATAAAGTCTCCGTCAATACATGGTCATCGATACAGTGTTATTAAAAAAGTAAAGATATTATTTTATCAAATACAATATAGGTAGTAGGTATTTATTCTTTCTAAAAAAATATGTAAGTCTCATTGAAACAATAAAATTGTGCAAATCATTACATTCTTAGTTATAGCATCAATCAGATGGAAACCCCTAACGACCTCCAATGAACTGATGTTTGAGAACATTGTCAAAAATAGGTATTAATTAACTTACCAACAATATAACAATGGAAAAACTGAGTACGGTCCATGGCAAGCGAACTTTCCAAAAAGGTGCTCTAGGCTCCAATGCGCCTGTCTCTGGATTCTTTTTTGTCTTATAGCCTCCCGCCTTGGTAAAGTACTTCGGGCGAGGTTGCTCCGCTTGATGGTCAAAGCCCGTCAATCCCCATCGGTGACTTATATTTGCAGAGTATCTATTCCATAGTTTCAAATAAATGGTTCCTGAAAACAATCATATCATTATAACGCCTGTACACGTGCATGGATTTACTGGCAGCAATAGTGCGTATTTTAAACTATTTAAAGCTACTCGTGACAATAACTGTATACACGTAAAAGTGCTGACTGTCTTTCCAATCTCATTCTTCAAGAGTAAGCGAGACGCGATGTTATCATTTTTTTGCTACTATTTGACAGGTAGCAAACATCGGTTAACCTCGAAATGAGTATAGTTCGTTTTTTTCCCGGCAGGTTCGCCACTATCGTCCTACTGCGCAGGCGCAGATCGAAAACATCCCCACTGTCGCATGAAAATTCAGAAGCTCCCAAACTTTTTTTATTCATGCATGAAAGCTTGCAACTGCATGCTTACCCATACATTTTCTTGTTATGGCCGCGATAATACCTACTGTCTACAGTAAATCCATGCACGTGTAAACGGGGTATTAGATTATAATATGCTTGTCACACGAGGTGGGAAGCTGAAATATGTCAGGAATAACCCTTAATCAAGAGTTTTTTTCATTTGTCGCGATTAGACTTTTCTCCGATATTTTGTTCTTAGTAAGAGGTAGTGTAGACTAGTATTTCTCAACCGAACCATTGGTCCGCAGAAATTTTCCGGTAATCCGCGAATTTTTAGCATCCAAATGCCTATGTTAAAAAATCCAATAAAAATTTTAAAACCCGTGCACCTGCAAGTGTTTGTGTTGTGTTTTTGTTCTTAAAATAGATTTTTTTAACCATACAAAATGGAAAATATAAATAAAAACAAAGAGAAACCCCTTTTAATATCCTTTAAAAACAATAATAGCCAAGAGAAGAGTAGTGAAAACACCGAAATTAGTCCAAAAAGTAGTAAATCAATTTTAGAATAAACAAGGAAACCTAAACGTATTGATCGTTTTGAATGTGCTTCAGAAACAATAAAAAGAAACATTGCTAGGCAATATGATTGAAAGCAAAAGTTATATTTTTTAAACCGTTCCTCAAAATTCCAGGATTTTTATTATGAATGAATATCTATTTACTGATTGACTTCTAATTATTTTAATTACCAATAATTTTTTTATATTAAGCATTTTGTTTGGGCCAATTATGGTGGTCCTAATCCGATTCTATATATCCTACCTACCTACTACACTCAATGTCACCAACCAGGCACTTTAATCAATTAACATGTCATCGTTTTACTATGATGTTTGAAACAGGCAATTACATTACGAACTCCGTCGCTTCAACATCATCTAGCGAAGCAACGACCAAGCCAGAGGGTGACTCGTCCAGAAGTTAGCCTTCGATCTTCGTTGCGCTAAATGGTGCTATGGTTTAAGCGAACTTCGCGTCTACCATCTCTCATAAACTCATCATCTTCATCCCAAGACCAAAGTAACCGTGAGAGTGATAGTTGAACAGTCAGCATACTAGTGTGTGAGTGCATGAGCCCAGAAACCTACTCCAGCCATACAGCCGATCAATATCAAGGTTAGTGCCTTGACTGGATCCCGTATATACCGCCCTCCCCAGCATCCTGAATCCAACCCCAAATACAGTCTATATAAAAATCGTCACCATATATATTTTTTGTATAATATTATGTTTGATATGTCTGTTTTAGTCTGTTTTTGTTTCATATTATAAAATTTAAAAAATAAAAAAAATAGTTTATTTTGAATTTTAAAATTCCACAAATATATTTTTAGTTCGAACAACATCGGAAAATATTACTAGATAAATAATATACTTTTATTTCTGCGTTGGCGGTCCGCAAAACGTTTCTCCCATTTTCAGTGGTCTGCAGGTATAAAAAGGTTGAGAAACACTTGACTATAGACAACTTGAAATAAATAATCATAATATATCTTACTTACCCCAAATAGACATCAACACTGCAAATGCGACTGTAAAATCATTATCAAGGAGGAATGTAACTTTGGATTTCGAACAAGTCTCTTCAAGCTTCCAGTAATCACATAATAAGTCACATTGTGGGCACATCGTTATATTCATTTTAGGATTGCAGATATCATTACTAAAAAAAGAATAATTACACAAATACATCACAAAACAGTTTTTAACACATTGTATTTTAACATGTGATGGACATTACAAATTATTAATTTACAGTGCGACTTCGATGTTGTAACCGACACATTATAGCAGTGTCTACAAAATGTTTTACCTAACAGAGCACTGGGAAAAGAAAGTTATGTTGTAGTTCACCAAATATTCCCCCAACAAATTCAAATACATTTTTAATATTAATTAAAAAAAAATCTTAGTATATAACAATCGCCAGCACGTGGTATCATAGATGTAAGTTATTGTCCATCCGGAAAACTCTTCTCAGCGGTCAACGCTCAGCATTACTTGCCCTCACTAAGGCTTATAAGACGACTTCTACCGACGCGTTGCCTGTCCTTGCTGGAGTGCTTCCGTTAGACCTGCACATTCAGGTCCGTGGTGCCACGACCGCCTTGCTTGGGGGTCTGGGGGCGGAGGTTGGCGGTATCTTTATATCACCGCCTTTAGGTCTTGGATCCATGAGCCGGTGCGCTCGAAAAGTTATTGTACGCGACCTGGCGTATGACACGGCTCTGCGTGTGTGGCAGGGGCGATGGACCACTTCTTCCAAGGGCAGACAAACGCATTTGTTCTTTCCTAATATTAAGTGGCGCATGGAGATAACCAGATTGACTCCAGACCATTGGACTTCTCAGTTCTTAACCGGACACGGTGGTTTTGCCTCCAAGCTCTGTCAGCTTGGCCTAATAGAATCTCCGACTTGCTTATGTGGCGAATTGCAGGATGCCGATCACATCCTCTGGGACTGTCCCTATATGTCGGTTGAAAGGGAAGAGCTTCTCAAGTCGGTCCGACCCTCAGTTGGACCGGTCGGCCATTGCGACTTGGTATCTACGAGGGAAAATTTCTCAGCTTTTAAAAAGTTTGCGGCATTATACGGCAAGCGAGAAGGTCTTTTCTCATCGAGAATTAACCGTAATACATTATATGGAATCAGGGATCACGCACACTCTGGTGCACGCCAACCAAGGTCTTGGGAAGTTGCTCCTGGGACACTTTCGGCACAAATTTGAACAGCGCCTATCGTTATTTACGCCACGGTATACGCCTGCATAACGGGTGTGGAGACGTGGCGGGTGGTGGAGGGAAAAACAAGTATATAACAATCAAATAATATGTTTTATCAACATATTTTTGGCGATGTGGTGGTCACCACTTTGGCAGTAGGTGAGGTAGATAAGCGACGGAGGAGTGAAGAATTGAAGTCTGAGGATGATGTAGAGTGCATGTTTATTTGCGAGTTCTACAGAAGTACTGTGACACATTGATACAATAATACAATATAACGGAGAGGTGGGTATTATTGTCCCAGGTACTAAGTTCTCTAGAAAGGAGTAAGTTTCCGTAGTAAGAAGATCAAGAGAGAAACGTTCTAGTCTTTTTATTTTACCCGACTCGGTTAAAATAGAAACACAAGTATCCCAGGCTATTGGTGAGAAAATATTTTAATATAATGCTACTGAGGTGAAAAAGTGCTTACTTGCAAGAAGTAATTTAGCTATGTGAATTTTGTATGCAAACGAATATTTATGTTATGAACAACTTAATTTTTTTCCGTTTCTCGCAGAGTCAGCGTTATTCAAAACTGCTGACGGCCTGTGAATCGTAAAATAAATAAATGACAATTAAATAAATGATATTAATTTGAGAAAATGGTCACACGGATTCGTTGACATCCACATATTATATAGGTAATAATATAGGAACATAGGTGGGTAATAAGCATCTCTCTTTCAATAATTGGTATCACTAATTGCAGGTTATTCCTTCAGTGTGAGAGAAAAAACCACTGATTTATCGGGGACACAGTACAGCATTAGACAGAATCGTCATCTCATTTACCCTTAGTAGAGTAACTTGTATATATAATCACTATACACGTCATTTTAATTCATTCCGTCATTGTTTTCGAAGGTGAGGAGAAACTTTTGGTCAAACCTCTGTGCTAATAAATATGTTAGCGGGTCGCCAACCATGCGGACGTTTCGATATTGTTATGAAGTGCACCCATCATCTAATTGCAATAATGCTCTCTGCCAGTGGCGAGGGGTGGAGTTAGGCTGTTAAGATTCGACAAAAATAGTGCACACTTAACTTTGTCAGTGATACTTATTTGTTTTCATTGTAATAATATTATAGTTTTTAAAATTCAATTAAACCCTGCCTAACCAAACGACAATAGTATTAGTTAGTATTAGTAGTTATTAGTATTAGTAGTGTACTTACACTTTTTCAGTCATATCTACTTATCTGTTTTCGTTGAATTGATAATACATATTATTACAGATTAAAATTCATTAGCGCTGCGTAAACCAAACCATAATCGATAAAAAATATTCTTCTATCTATAAAATATCTAAAATTATATATGGTTTATTGGTATAATTTTAGATATTTTATAGATGAACGAATATTCTTTGACTAATAAATATTTACTAAAATAAAATAAACACTCACGATGGCCGCGTGGCTTAAATGCCGGCCTATAGAGTCGAGGGTCTCAGGTTCGAATCCTAGGTCTGGCAAGTACACATATTGTTTTTCAATTTGTGTATGAGTCAGAGTATGGACCTAATAGGTTGAGCAAGTGGCTGACATCCATTTCTCGTAAAAAATAAAAATCTGTTAATACAAACCTCCACCCTGTGGAGGCCCATATGATCCTATTAGGGTCGGACATGGTCGAAAGAAGAATAAATATTTACTATGGCTTGGATTAGGCAGGGTTTAATTTAATTTTAAAAACTAGCAAACAGTATTTACACATTGTGGTATTAGTTCAATGGAAATAAATACGTATGACTGACAAATTTTAGTATTCACGTCGAATGTTAACAGTCTACCTCCACCCTTCGCTACTGCTTTCTGTCCAGTGGAAGGTACCGGAGGAGAGGAGGTTTTTTTTAGAATTATTAATAACCATGTCCTTGCTTTTTCGTACTAGGTGGTTGTTAGTAATTTTGAACAATCACAAACACCCAGGCTTTGAGAAAACACACATAAATATTGTGTCCTGACCGGGAATCGAACCCAGAACTCTCGGACAGAAGGTAAGCGCTTTGCGCACTGCACCACGAGAGCCGCCTGTTGAGGAGAGGAGGTTATAGTAACTAACCTTAAAGTACTTGATGCCAGATTAATTAAACCGTAGGAAGAGCATATTATTCCTATTACTGAGGCAATAATTAACATGTGGGTGTAGAATCCAAGCCATGTGAAGTAGAGGGCGAAATTAACACCAAAATAATCCTTGATATTGTCGATGGGCTGATAATTGATCCATTTTCTGACTTGTGCCCAATGCGTGAACAGTTTATTCCTCTCGTTGCCTTCTTCAGAGATGTCGCCCTGGAGAAAACCAATAAAATTTATAACACGACTTAGTTACTTAACCATATCGTGGAATCATGGACTATACCTACCTAGAGGACACCATATAAACTGTTAATATTACAATATTTGATTCTTCAACCAGCACCTCTTTTATCACGTTTGCATTTTTAGGCCCTCACGTTAGTGTAGAGCAGGGGGGGGGGCAAACTTTTTGGATGGAGGGCCAAATTCAAGAATTCAAAATGAGCGGCGGGCCGTAAGTAAAATACCATTTTTAGATATACACTATTTATTATCACGAAAAATAAACATTTCAAAAAAATTAATGAGAAGAATGAAACTGTTGTACATTTTTTTTTAAATTCAGGTGTTAATTTTGTAGTTGATATTCTCAAAACTGCTTGTAAATGGGCATCGGAGATATTTGATCGTAAAGAATTTTTATTGAGGTTCATGATCGAAAATGTTTGTTCACATATATAAATTGATCCAAAAATAACGAACATTATTCTTGTATAATCTTTAAGTTGGTCGAATTTGTCTGAATTAAGGGCATTGTAAAATTTGGAAATTTCTTCACGACGATGCAATTCTCTTAAATCAGTGTCACACTGTAGATCAATAATCTCAAGTTGTAGCTCTGTCGGTACACTATCAATATCTATTGAAATCTATGTTCAACGTAGAAAATAGTGGTTACATAGTGTGAGACGAGACGCAAGGAAGACGTACTGAGATAATACATTTACGAAATAACAAATTCTTCAAATTTTAATCTATTGTCAATATTTTTTAAAAAAATATAAAAAAAGTTATTCGTAATCAGAAGTACAATTAATGATGGCGGGCCGCAAAAAAATACCCGGCGGGCCACATGCGGCCCGCCCCTGGTGTAGAGCTTGTTCAAGTGTCAATCTGACCGTTATTCGATGGTGCTTTGGAAACGTTTGAAGTATGAATGAGTTAACCACAGAAAACAATATATTAAGTAATTTGTGTGACGTCTCTAAACAAAATGCCGTCCTTACGCAGTCTTAGAATACCATCCCTTTCATTTTTAACCTCAAATTGTATGGAAATTTGTTGGGTACCTACCTACCGACCTATTTTAATAGTCATCTACTAACTGAGGATTAGACAATTTCCACCAAACATTCTCAAACGGCAGTGTTTTAGGATCGTAAAAGTCTGAGGTACTCACAAATTTGGAGGTATTTTTTCCTACAATAATCCGCTGTTAGGAATATTACAATACAAAATAAAATAGGTTACGTATACGGAAGTTAACTTTACTGTCAAACGTGATATTTTTCAACACGGCCACGACCAAAAAGTTCGTCGAGCAACATGTCTTATTTGATTCTAATGGGATACATAATACGGAATCAAGTAATATTTGTTAACTATGCTAACAATTATTATAGATAACCGCATTGTTTATGGAATTTCTCCGAGTTATATCCATGTTATTTTGGTGCAATAAAAATAACGGAAACGTATTACCGTGTTAACTGCCCTGCAACTGCTGCTGATATGGGTTTACTTATCTCTTTTGCAATGTCCTGTGAACATTTGAAGAAACATTTCTGTGTGGTATTGCATACTTACATCGTGCAGTGGAAATACCGCTTTATAGGTACCATCAGCAATTAAACGGTTGATTCCGATGTTTTCTTTGTTGAGCAGCTGCCGATCCAATATATAATTTATTGCACTAATTCTCATATTCTGGGAAAAGAAACCAGGTTGTTCAGTATCAAATCTGTTAAAAAAATAACACAATTTATAAACAAGCTGCCAACAAAAAATATATTGATCAATTTCTCGATCATAAACATCAATCTATAATGTTATATACAGGGAACACAAGATGTATATAATATCTGGCTTTTATGAAGCAATTATGTACCTACCTAACTTGTGGCGGTTTATATGCATTGAAAAATCAACATATTTTTTTTATCATACTGAGATTCATTTTCAAACCTTACTTATTCGAATTTCAAAAAATAATCACAGAACAAAAGTGGAAAATCGAAAGAAAATAATTCCAACAGATACAAATTTAGTGGTTATCTATTGTCATGTAATTTTTAGGTAAACAGTGGTACGTATACATTATCACCGTGAACATTATTTAATAAAATAACAATAATGGTACCTAGAATAACATTTAAACCGGGTGACCAATCTGTAGTTTGTTTGCATTTTAAAAACATATCTGTATGAAATCCAATAATATCATAATATAATGTGAACCATTTCTCTTATTCAAGGAATAATTCACAAGATTTTGAGAATGTAACATTCCATATATTGAACATACATAACTTGAAAACGCCTCAGATATACACCCACAATATATAGAATGTTACAAGATTATAGTTCTAAGATAACCATCTATTTAGTATAGGCAACGCAAACATAGACCCCTCCAAACCAACACGCCCCGCACCATACTCGGTCTTAATCAAGCGTATCACGAGGCTCTACGTTTGGGTGTGAAGCATCAGCAGTTATTTACGCCTGGGAATGTCTCAGGAGCAGATGCCCAAGACTGACATCAACACGCTCTCAAGTGAGCTTTGACTAAGTTTACTGCAAGACGTAATTTAATAAAAAAGTGCCATGGGAGAGAAAGACACGGAGACTTAATAGAAATAAATGAATTTAATGATATTATAAGATACAGAAAACAAAGCAAAAACAGTACGGACAAAAAAAACTATGTGAAGAGATCTTCACGTCCGCAATAAGACACCGCATTTTTTTAAATGCAATATAATTGGCCTTTGTGGCGACCAGGTCGAACGGCACGATGGGCCCAACAACTGGTTGGACCGACTTAACTCCTCTAGTGCTAACACCGCGACTAGCGCCGCTAATGCTAGTGCTAACACCTTTGTTAGAAGTTTTTGTTAAGTTAAGACTTTGTTAGAGCAGTTGGCCATTAGATGTAATTAACGTGTTATTTAAATGTGGTAATTAAAAGGTCAGCAGCGATTATGTTAATCATCTCCTCCCTCTCGGAGCACATTCTCGAACATTCCCAGTGGCTGTGGTTCGCATCCTGTAGTTCTCCGCCATATGAACATGTTGGCCGGGTAACAAGTCCAAGCTCGTAGAGCTTGGCAGCGAATCCACCATGGCCAGTCAAAAACTGACTGGTGTAGTGGTCAGGATTCAATTTGGTTGTCTCCAATCGCCATTATATAAGACGTTATCATAAGACGTAAATTCTCCGCTTCTTCACGGATACTTTTTCAGCATCAATGTTTGGAGGTGGGGCAAAGTGAAAGCTATCAACAACAGCCTTCTCATCTTTGAGAAGCATCGTGGATGCACCGCGTATGAGCATGTCAAGAGGAAGGATTCCAGTCAGGACAGGAGCGCGTTCGTGGAAGTTGTGCGGTAAGGAGGCAGTGAAATATTATATCTTCTTATTATGACAAATAAAATAACAGAAGTAAAGATACTTACAGATAGCTTCTGTCTACACGGAATTCGGCGGTGAGCTCATACTTCCGTTTAGGGAAGACCTTAGTATCCACTTGCACAGATGATATTAATTTTCCGAGAGTTTCATCAGCTTTCTCACCGCAATTATTATCCACTTCATCTTCGCCGTCCTTCTAAATACAAAAATAATTACAAGAAAAAAAGAACTTTTTATATACCACGTTTTTAAATTTTTTGTTGAATTGTTTTCTGGTAGTTTTAGATCTCTAAAAGTTTCAAATGTCTAGCTAGTCGGGAAGTTAGTTAAAAATCGATTGCAAGATTTGTACCGGACAAATAAGAATACGAGCTAAGAAAAACGTTGTAAAAATAAAAAATACCACGGGAGAGAAAGGCACGGAGACTTGACAGAAACAAATGAATGTCATTATATACAAAAAACAAAGCTAAAACAATACGGACAATCAAAACTACTTATGTGAAAATATCTTCACATCCGCAATAAGATCCGTAATTTTTTAAAGCCATAAAGTTGGCCTTTATGGCGACTAGGTAGACTAGGCGACTAATAGCTGGTTATACTGACTTGAGAATCTCTTCCCTCTCGGAGGAAAAACAATGAACACTCAATAGAGCCCGGATTAAAAAGGTGGATAATTTTCTAAGTGCCGTCATCTAACTAATCCACGAATTAGTGTTGGCCTGTCCTTAGTAGAGGTTGTGACTTGTGATCAAGAATTCTCGAGAAATGGATAATCAAAAATGTCGATGATACAACAGTGTTGGTTTCTTAGAAGGGTTTTTTAGAAATTGTACGATTCTCATTTCACTACAAATCATTAATGAGATCACAATGAAATTCATCAAATCATAATACAAATATTAACGTCCATTGACTGATCAACTACTTTGATTGATTTGAAGAATTAACAACACTAACGCATCAATATTACTGGATCTGTGTTAATAAATCAAAAATAATTACAAGATAAAAAGAACTTTTTATATACAACGTTTTTAAATTTTATGTTGAATCATATAAACTTGACTTGCTAGCTTAAACGATCAAAAAAAATTGTACTTGATGAAGATAATACTGAAATGTCATTTTGATTTCCATAGTAACGCACCCCTAGCAACCAATAATAGTGGATTGGATTACGGATTTCTTCCGAAATAACTTTTCATACAAAACAGAATTAACTGAAAATGAATTCAATTCTACTTAAAGATGGCTAAAAGTATTAAAAGAATTCATTGGCACCGTGTTCTGATATATTCTAAAAGTTTCAAATGTCTAGCTAGTCGGGAAGTTAGTTAAAAATCGATTGCAATGTTTGTACTGGATAAACAACTACCGGACAAATAAGAATACGACCTAATAAAAACGTTGTAAGATAAGACCAAAGCTCGCATGACAGTGTAACAATAGGTAATTATTATAATCAATTTTAATGTACCTACTGTTTCAATAAAAATATAATCAGCAAGATTCAATTTCCACAGTACTGTATTTATTATTCTAGAGGCGGCCCCCTTAGGTAGATAACCTAAGGTTGGACTAAAGTTTAGTAAAAAATACAGTAAAATCTTAAATTATAGTAGACCATGCTAGCGAGAACGGCTCAGAATTCCCGATTGTTTGTTCAGTCGTTCAGTGATTTGTTAAATTTTAAGAAATCGGGAGCATCGTTTGTTTGGTTTCCCAAGGTGCAGAACTAACCTAACATTGTGTTGCTAATTGGACAGGTAGTAGCTGTATTCAGCCAAATATCGATATCATATATCATCACCTTACTATTAAGACCTCGTAAGCCCGATATTATGGAAAAATGAAGTTTGTTCGACAAAATTGTACAAAAAAACATTTTAAATCATATCAAAACCTCGTTTCTCTAGACTAGTATGCTGTCCATCTATCGACGAATTTTAAAAAAATTGTAGGTTTCGTGGTATCAAACATGGAATTAAATTTAAAACCTCGTATTTCACAACCAGTGTTAGAAGATTCATCGATTAGAGAGGTGTTTAAAATGGGAATGGGATGACTGGCCTCCGTACAATTGGACGCCGCACTATCGTAGACACGTGTAGACGAGGTATTTTAATCAGTTTCTATCTACTACTTAGTAGTTTAAATTCATTTTACTCTTAACATAATGTATTCTTTATCGCGGATTGAGAATTACCATGCCTAAGGCTTTATATAAAATAAAAAACTCTTTTTTCGTTGGAACTTAAACATACTCACGATTAAATCATTGTCTACGTCTGCATATTTACATTCTCATCAAATATTAAATCATAATATAATCATTGAAATATAAATAATAATATTGAATATTTTTTTTTAAAGTAAGTACCTATAAGTACCTAACGTCTATTTATTTTCGAATTCCGTGGCGTCCAGTTGTCCGGTGACAAATCGTCCTAGACCCGTTTAAAATATTGTTTTATTATGTTTTTTCCTTCCCCTTAACATTCCTCTCAAACAGACTTACGACGTTTTAATAGTAAGGCGACGATATATGGTATATATATATATAAGTTTAGGGTTTTTTTTACCTGTATATCAGGTTTGATTGGCACTTTAAATTTCTTTAGTTCACAGTACTGAAGTAACACATTTTTCGGCAAATGAATCTTCACAAAATTGATGCGCTCATCTGTTCTTTCTGATTTATCCAGTTTTAATCTTGGATTTTTCAAACTGCAATTAATAACCTCCCCATTATTTTCTGTTTTATTTAGTTCATCAGTTTCATTGGGCACGTCTCTTTCATCAGCCACATCTTCCGGCACATGAATCGTGTCTTCTTCCAATTCTAAGTTTTCCTTTTTCAGATTCTCTTCGAAAACCTTTCGCTTCTTCGCGTTCTCGTTCTCCTTCTCAGGGTCATCATTGGTCACATATGCCAGAACAAAATCGACCACTCTTTCTCCATCTTTGAAATGCCTACAAGTCTGTGGATTGAACATACATGGTAAAATAACACTACACAAACTTTGTACCTACATAACTAATTGTGCTCGCGGATTAACCTTTTGGTGATACTTCTGTTTACAAAACGCACACCAAAGCAGGGCTCGAAATGGAACGGAATGCACCGGAGCGCCGTTCCGGCTCGTGAAATTTGTAAAATTATCGCTCCGTCTCGTGGAAAAAATATGTTGACCGTCTGAGCTAGATAGGCCATAGAATAGAAAATCTGACACAATTATTCTTATAAAATCCACATACGATTTGATAACTATGTAAATATCTTCAGAAAATTTGTCGAGCGCTCCGGTTCGTAAACTTTTCCATTTCGAGCGCTGCACCAAAGTATCTTACCTTAAGGCCATACAGACAGGTCAATTAGTTGATTGAACTACTAAAAATAACATACAAACGATTATAATATTAAACATAACCTCCCTTAATATTTATAGTATCTGCCCATTGTCTTTTTCCTACTTTAATAAAGATTATTTTCCATTTTTAACGTGGGTATAATATAGTTGAGTAATGTGATATTCAAATTATCTGCCTATAAAGCTATATAAATTAAACAGTTGTTGTAAATTACGTATTGACATTTAAGGGCGCGTCAGGCGGGGGTGTTAGGGATGCACAGCTCTCGGGGGCGACAGGATTTCGGAGGCGGCAGAATACACGAAGAACCATATTAAATTTAATTGAATGAAGGCGAAGCAGGAGCAGTCTCTCAGTGTTCATCGTTCGAAAGAAGCAGACGTCTCTCTTAAGTTCCAAGCCAATGGAACCGGGGCCCATGGCTTCGATTTTCTGACGTTGATAATGGCCAACCAAAGAACGTCCCCCCACAGGCCAGGAGATCGAAGGAACCCCATGGACCCGGCACGTTTGAAGACGCACTCCTCGATTCCGTCCTGGAAGGATTCGAGGACAGCGAAGAGGCTGAAGGGCATTTGTGTTTTTGGTATTTATTGTTGATTTCTTTACGTTACGGTCCACCGAACTAGCATTTGATTGTTATTCTAGAATTGCCTAAATATATTATTGCGTTAGGCGCTCGTAATTCATTTGATTAATTATACAACTTTATACACTGTCGCCCGCAAGTAAATTATATATATATTAATTATACATCTGTTGAAATTTCTTTACACGCGTTTTATTTAATTTACCTTTCATCAATATTGTCTCTATGCATTTCATAGAGTGGCGCTCAAATCCGAGATATCTATTAATTCCATTTTTATGTCTTTTATTGATATAGGAACATCCACAAATTAGTGAAGTAGCCGGACAGGTAACTGAGGTCTTAGAGGTATTGTCAAACCAACCACGACCCTGCTCTTCCCCAAGTCTCATGCTCTCCGCGCTCCTATCCTATCCCATCTCCACGCTCCATACCCAGGCGCACCTGCCTACATACATCCCCATCCTATCCATACCTACTTCAAATCCACATAACAGAGTATTATGCTTTATTTATAACATCAATTATTTTTCACTTTTTACTACACTGATACGCCTCATTGTCTGACTAACTCAGATAAAAACTAGATCAATTAATGTTATTCACTTGTATTAATATAAAATGTAGTAATAAGAAAATAAACATTCTTGACCAGATCGACGCCAAGAAAATGGAGGAGGAGAGATATGCCGTCAATGGATCCCATTGCACATGGGTATTGAGGGCAATGAAAGGGCGGCTGATCTGGCAAAGGAAGCTGGCCATTCAGGGGTACCAGAAAACCTGGACTGGAATGAGGCTATAAATAAAACGGGCCAAAGTATGTGGATAGATTTCCACCATATGGCATCATTAGGACAGGGGAAATGGAGTAAGTCTATTCTACCATCACCACGGGAGGTGCCCTGGTTTGTAGAGTCTCCTTTGACGAGGAATAAGCTCAAGTTAATACTGAGGCTAAAAACAAGGCACACAATGGGCAAAAGATGTGATGTCCTCATGGGAAGAAGCGAATCGCAACTCTGCGATGAATGTCATGTTTTAGAGGACATTGTACATATAGCACTGCAATGCCCTAAATATGAACTTCACAGAGTACAGCTGCGAATTGCGGATATCTATGAGAATGTCGACGAATTGAAGGGTAAGACGGAAGAGCTAGGCAAAATTGTGAAGTTATTTAACAGAATAGGAGTGAGGACCTGATCGACGGATCCCCTTCTAGAAGACAAGAGGCGATATGACAGACGATATGAGTCGCAGTCAAAGCGTCGGTAAAATCACAAAAAAAAAAAAGATAATATATGTAAAAAATATTAAGTACATCATTTTCATCCTGTGAAGTTATGAAGTGGCAACTCTAGGTAGCGAACTGCCAAAGAACCGCGTTTACCAATATTAAAGGGCAGAACTTCATAAGAATAAACGCCATTATCGCTGACCTGACCTGTTCGTAGATTTTTAAAACCCATACATATATGGCAATAAAACAGGATATTTTAATAGTGTGCACTACCATAGAGTCATAAAACATTTCTGCAGAAATGTTATTATTGGTACAGAGGAAGGCTGAATAGTGCTAGACAGGGAACACAAAATTAATGGAAACTGGCTTACCCTACTGGGTGTGGTATAACACGCAACGGATCTCAAGTGTAGAAAAATATGGGATAATCTTAACCCATTTAGTGCTAACAATGCTACTGGCGCGTTTGCATTAGTTGGCCATTAGATATAATTAACATGATATTTAAATGTGGTAATTAATTAGTAGTGTTAGAATATTATGTTATTTTCAATCGTTATGTTGGTATGATAATAATATTATGCATTAAAGTTTGCTACGTAAATGTAACGTGCATCTAATATTGAATGCCGTCGGCATGCTTTGTAATATTTGGGTTTTACGGTTTGACCGCCATTACCTTGTTTCAAAATATTGGTCCACAGTGATGGCATTTACATATAAATTTATTAATTTGTTCAGTGCTGCTAGGCTTATTTTATTGACAGGGTCGTAGAAGACAATCATCTTTGACTTTCAACTTAAATAATAACAATAGGTAATTTAGAAAAAAAGACATGGACAAAATAAAATTGTCAGCAATGCAGGGCTCGAAATGGACCGGAGTCCACCGGAGCGCCGTTTCGGTTCCTGAAATCGGTAAAATTATCGCTCTGTGTCCTTGAAAAAATAATTTAACCATCTGAGCAGATAGGCCATATAACAAAAAATCTAATGCTTCAAATACACTATATGACGATCGGTCACATATATGTCGAAAAACCCGTTTCTTATGTTGGCGTCCTGTGTCACAGGGTGTCACAGAGTGAAAATACGATGTCATAGCTGTCATACAATATGTATGTATAAATGTCGGAATGGCATAGATTTGATCATAGACACTAAAACGCTCTTAGCATATATGTGCCCGATCGTCATATAGTCTATTTGAACCTTAACAAACTTATTTTTATAAAATACACATATAATTATCTTCAGAAAATTGTCGAACGCTCCGGTTCGTAAATTTTCCATTTCGAGCGCTGAAACGATGTAAATTGTCAAAATACTTATCACTTAGTTATCAGTGTTATCACTAATCATTAGTATCTATATCTGAAATATTATCAATTTGTGATTTATTTAAGTAGGTACCTAGTACATAACCTATGCATCTACTGTACTGTTCATTGGATATTCATTCATACGTTCATACTTCATCAATTTATTTACGCTAATATTCGATCAGCTAAAATTAAAAAAATATCATATTCATTCATAACATCCATATCCTTAATAAAACTAAAGTTTTAAGTATCTTTGGCATAAGAACTTTTTTACCGAATTCGAAAAAAGCTGTCAATTGAAAAAGAAAAAATACCTATAGCTGATAAGTTTAAAATAGAGAAAAAAACGTGGAACAGTACCATTATGTTTTATGAGATAATGGATTATTACTACTGTTGGTATCGTTAGCTAGCTGTATTTACATATTAAATAATATCGCAGCGCTTTCTCCCGCTCGGCGCACCTCTGACTATTGTTTAGTTTTCTGTAAAAACTATCGAACCTCACGCCAATGTGGTACGTTTATAGTCATATAGGCCAAAAGACAACCGGTAAAATGGAAATATTAAATAAAACACTTACTGTTTTTCCATCCCACATTTTTCGACATAAACAATGTAAAACATCTGTATCACTAGGTAGTTATATCGTTTTAAAATGCAAGAGAATGATTTTTTTTTTAATAAGTATCTACCATCAAAATTCAACCATTAAATAGATAAAAATAAACCCATGCAGTGTTTCCCAAACTCATGGGTCAGGCGTCTACAGGGGAACGCAAAATGTTTCAGTAAAATTATAAATATTGTATGTATTTAAATTTGTCAGATAAGAATAAAAATAAATATTGGCTCGGTTCACGCGGATGCAATCCGCGCGGTTAACCCACGTGCAGTCAATTTGTACTAGTTTCTAAATCCGCGAGTCAACAGCAAAAAAAATGGATCCCGCGCGGAATCTGAAAACTTGTACAAATTGACTCCGCGCGGATTGGACCGTTGGGTTTGGATATATTAATGTCATTGATTACAACACAAATATTTATGTTATATATTTGTGTTATGATATATTGAAATGCTATTGTAAATGCCTTTTGTTTCATTTTTTGTTTTGTGTTATGTTAATAATTTTAGAATATTTTGTGTAGTGTCCCTTAATGATGTACCTAGTAAGAAATATTAATATCCAATCTCAATCTAATTCAATTGTTAGTGACAAAGTACTATTGGACGGATAATTCTATGTATTGGTAGATTATTTGTGTCGCCTTAATGATTTTGTTTTGGTAAATAATACCTGTTTTATGAATATTATTCAGTTGAAATGTCTCTTTGAGGCGGACGAAACCGGTCCAAATTTATTAAATAATAAAAGTGGAATAAGTACTAAAAAATTTTGTGTTTTATTAAATTTATCAATGATGAAAATAATACTATCAAAAGAAGAATAATTATTGATTGAATGGGAGCCAAAATAATATACCGACTAAACATAGCCACGTCACATAAACGTCCACGGTGGCCGCGCGGCTTAAGCGTTGAACTATCACGCCGTGGGTCTCAGGTTCGAATCCTGGGTCTGGCAAGTACACATATTGTTTTTCAATTTGTGTGTGAGTCAGGGTATGGACCTAATAGGTTGACATCCATTTCTCGTAAAAAACAAAATCTGTTAATACAAACCTCTACTCTGTGGAGGCCCATATGATCCTATTAGGATCGGACATGGTCGAAAAAAAAACATAGCAACTTCTTTGCAATTCGGCGTAATGAATCTACTGATTTTACAAATTTCGCAGTTAATATGTTTTGTTAGGTATCAGTATGGCTCACATGTTTATGACTTAGTTTATGCTTTTCTGACGAGAAAATTTTCAGCAGAGGGAGGCCGCGTATTACTTTTTTCAGATTTTGGGGGCCGTTGTGTGAAAAAGTTTGGGGAGCACATAAAGCTGATAAAGTATTTATCTATTTTCTTCAAACATGTCGATAAGTGAAAAAAATATAACTATTAATATCCCCAACTGATAAAGGCATGCATATTGGATAGCTATATTCTGATATTATTATCTATTTGCGATATTATTATAAGTAGGTATATAAACTTAATTTTCTGGAGGTAAAGCGGGAAAAGCTCTTGTTAACTACAGTTTGTAATAAAAAAAAATACGATTAAACACCATACATTGACACTAGGTAGTGTAATAATCGGTAGACGTTATTTTTTTCAATTCGAATACCTAGCATTATAGATAAGGAAGATACGGCTATTGACCCTACCTGGAAACTTGTTCGCAACTATCCAGAGTGATTTTATGAACAAAACAATCAAATATCTTCTTCGGCTATATCCGCCCCTTAGTTGGAGCATATGGCATACGAGGCGCCTCCAAAAATTTCTGTCACGCGCCGGTCCGGTTTATATAAATTCCGAAGATTATAGCTCCGTCTCGTGTAAAAAATAACTTGATCATCTGAGCAAGATAGGCCATATATCAAAAGAATCTAAGGTTTATTTTTATAAAATAAAGGTACATAAAATTGATAAATAACTATGTTAATATTTTCGGAAAAAAATATGGAGCGCTCCGGTTCGTAACATTTTCCATTTCGAGCGCTGGTCGCTCACCAGTCTTCTTGAATCGTTATAGATCAAACCAGCATCCCGTAGCTCCGCCGTATACACTCTATATATAGTATTTAGCGGCCTTCCAGGACGCCAGAATCCGGTTGACTTGAAGAACAGGCAAGCCAGGTTGAGGTTCTCTTCTGGCATCCACAGCACGTGGCCGAGCCAACATCAACGTCGCCTCTTCACTCTCAGCGTGATGAGAGGCTGCTTGGTGGGTTCTCTTATTTCTTCGTTACTCATAATGTTTTACCACCGCACATCCAGTATCCGTCGCAAACATCTGCTATGTAGAAGGCGTCCATGGCCTGCGAGTCGGAATCCTCAGTGAGGGCGTAGTACTGAAAGACGGTCAATGACCTACTGGGCGTCTTGAAAGAGGCACGTATCAGTCTCTCCGAGATCGGTTCCCATTTCACGAGACAACGGGACGCTTTTTTAACATCAATACTGCCACTCCCTGGCGATGGTGTTGCTCCTGGCCTGAGTAAACAATAGATAAATCCTCAATCAACTTTTCTCCCGGCGCCTTTCCAGCGCACTTCGCTCAGCCCTAAGATATCCATACCGTAGGTGTGCATTGTGCGTGTTGCGTGCAGGTCCTTGAGTACGTACAGTGACGTCCCGTGGTGGTAGGCAGACTGAGCGTCGCTTGGGGGCGGCAGTTACTCGAAGGGCAGCAAATCGAGGAGAACTTTTTGGAATATATAGAAATAGCTACATAAACTTAGTAATAACGAAAATATCTTTCCATCAAAAAAATCAACTCACTGGTTTTACCGGGTTTGCGATATCTAGTTTTTTCCATTGCCCTTCGACGTCCTTGGTAACCAGAAACGACACGTGCAGATTTGCGAATAATTGGTCTGATATTTTGTTAATAATGTATCCATACAACACATTTATTAGATATTGGACTCATGACAGGATGTTACAAGTACTGTATTAAAAATGAGGCGGCATTTTGGCGCTGGATAGGGGCGGCATTTTATCTAGGGACGTCACTGAGTACGTATGGTGAGAACATTGTATGTACCAATGCTCATGCTCGAGTTGTTAGAAGGGATTACTCTACCGGGTTCATTGTCCGCATCCATGCTGGGTCGTCGGTTTACAGAGCCGATTGCCGACCTTGGATGCTGTGATGGTTTTGAGTTAATCGGTTGTTTTTAAGGAGGCAAGGTGAATAGCCGAGTGCTCCCGAGACCTGCGCCACTAGGGCTCTGAAGGTCGGCTTGGCCGGGTTTTTCTGTCAGTGATTTCCTTCCCTTAGTCAGGTGGCCAGTTTTATGATGCCGGAGGTCACCACGGGGAGGTCAGCACTCGCTGAGACTTGCTGGCAGTTCCCAATTTTTTCTATGGACATATCTACCAAGTGTCAATTTTCCCACTTGGGGCCGACCAGCCGTTAACCACCACGCATGAATATAACGGTTCAACTAAACCTTGTACGAAAAGCAGAAACCTTAGAGGTACACGGATTTGGAGATGAATTTCATTAAGGCTATATTTCAGTGGAGGCGTGGTCTAAAAAGATCGTGGCTAGGCGATGCGCGGATTGTGCAAATGACGCGTGCCTAACGAAATACAATTTGTCATAAAAATCCATCATACGTCCATTTAATGTTATGATTATTGTTATATTACTAATAATAATAGTATATTCATTCACATGTTTTCTTTTTTAAGTACATACGTAAAGTTTTTTAGTCATCTTTACACGATTTGAGAATATTTTCATCCGACGCCATGACAAAACAAATCAACGTGAAGACACCTCGACTGTCGGTCTCCGATTGGCGACTAGTGAGAAATTTCGTCGCACCTATTGTTGAAAATTATTTGCCGTTTCACTGAAGTACGCTCTTAATTGGATCAAAATACAAGTTGTTTTTAAGGGGGATCCTTATGCCAACAGAGAACCTAGCGGAAAAATACGAAGCTTGCAATTTGAGATTTTTTTTTGATAATTTACAATTTCAACTGTATTAATTAATTAATATGTATCTGAAAACATTAAAAAGATTTTTTTTAAGTCAAAGATAAACTTACAGTTGAAAAAAATGTAATAAAATGTGAATTTGTTGGAGGGTCACATCTTATTATTACATTATATTTTATGGTCATATTTATTATTAAAATTTAGTTTCAGTTTTCAATTTTTTAACGTTTTGATTTTTGACCAATTCTTCGTTTTAATATTTTTTATATTTATTTTAAAAAACATCGATTTTTATAAAAATATAAATGCGTATAACTTGAAATCCTTTTTATTTATATCAAATCAAGCTTCAATATTGGGACCATACCTAAAATAAAATTTTATATAAATAAAAAGGATTTCAAGTTATACACATTTATATTTTTATGAAAAACGATGTTTTTTAAAATAAATATAAAAAATATTAAAACGATGAATTAAAAAGAACAGCGATAAATATAACTGAAAATTCAGAATAGAAATAAAACATTTATTTTTGTCATATCTATATTACTTAAATACCTACTTAAATTTATAAAATAAATATATATACCTTATATAATGAATATCATAATCAATGCATGTTCGCTATTCGGTGTAAACCACAATCTTTAATATAGGCGTACAATCTTTATCAATCTGATAAGGAATAGATTAACCTTTCCACGGTTGTCCAAATAAAAAAATACTATTATGATATTACTGGATAGATCACAATAAATAGGTGTTCACATAGCTCACTTTCCGTTTTCTACCTGCATTGCAATCTTCAGAGAATCATTATTAAACTCATTATTCCGTTGTAACATAATATTAGATAGACGAGATAATATACCGAGCAAGGGCTCGAAATAGACCGGAGCGCACCCGAGCCCCGTTCCGGTTTGTAAAATTCTAAAAAATACCGTTCCGGCTCGTGGATTCATTAAAAATTGCGTTCCGTTTAGTGTTATTGAGATAATTTGCATGTATGTATGTAGTTTTTAAAGTTGTTTTTAAAATTTAATATTAACGTAGTTACAGTTGCAGATAGCTTGCATTTATTTACTTTACTTGCATTCTTTATAAAGTTTTTGTAAGTACTTAACTTAAACGAAATTTTGAAAAAATAAAGCCCTTATTTGGTCATTTTTAAAGGATAACATACTGTCCCGAAGTTAGTATCATCTTCCTTTTTGAACTGCTCGCATTATTTCCTTGTAATTTAATATTTCCTATAATAAATCTCAATACAAAATATTTATAACTTATATAATTGACAATAAAATATCATTCAAATATTTATTTTTATGGTTTTAATTTTGATGGTACAATTAATATTAATGTTGATACGTTTGAAAATTAAGATTCCTCGTTGATATATTCGTGTTTTTTGCTTGCCCTTTTATTATTATTTTAGATACTTACCTACAAATAGAGTTGGGTATTTCCCGAAAAAATCTCAATCTCGAGATTCTGGATTTCCCAAATGATGAAATTTTGAATTCTCGAGGTTCGAGATTTCCAGAAAAGAATTCTCGAGATATCGGGAAATTTAAAAAAACCTGTAAAAATCCTAAAATCAGTGTAAAAACAGACAAATTCCGAAAAAATATGATTTTTTTTTATTCATGTAAGAAGGCAAACAAAATAGAAGTAGGAAAACAAAAACAATTCAAAACATTAATAATTAAAATAGGATATCAAAAAACACAGACAGCCAATCGCTGCGTCTGACAATCGCGTACACCTTTGAGACACAAAATTCCCTGATGTTGCAAAAATTGCGCTCATTTTGAGTCGATGTTGGCTTAATTGTCTTAAATGCCCCGATCAGTCTTTGAACGTTTTGTGTTTCCTGTCCACTTTTTTAATATTTGATAAAAAAAAATCCCGAATCACGAGAAAAGATTCTCGAGATCCGGGATTTCCCGAAATGTTAAAAATTTTAATTCTCGAGATTCGGGATGGAAAATCTCAAAATTTCTCGAGAATTCCCGTCGGTAAATTCCCGAAACCCAACCCTACCTACAAATACGTTTGTTAAGAAATATTATCTGTTATCTTATTGTAAATCATTATTGATTGTACGATACTTAATGCAGTGAAATATCTGTGTCGTGTCGTATTATTACTAAGTATATTAATCTATAATATAGGTACCGACCACAAGAGACATTAAGTGCTTCAATAGTGGAACTAAAATTAATTTATTTATAATATTTTTATTTCATAGTGGTTTAGTTTGGTGTTACCCAGTAAAAATCTTGAAATTTGGTGTACTGTGAGGTGAGTTTCGTATTTTCTTTTGTAAATAGTTCATACAAATGGTTCTCTTTATCGCTCCAAATAAAAAGTAGACCTATTTACACACCTATTTAAATGAAAGTGACTTATCGAATTATCTTCAGATTCTTAATATTATTATTACACTAGGTAGTTTGTGTCGATAATGCTATTGAAACCACACTTCGTATTCTGTATTCTGGATTCCATATTAATTGATCCTGATCCAATTATTAAGTGTCGTTATAGCCATATATGAAAATATTTGTGCTTATTTAGGAATCACAATGACCCAAGGAAAGCCAATGCCAAAAATCGAATCGAATTGAGATTACCAGATCTGTTCATGTCAGTCAAAATGAAAATATACACCGAAGACAATTCATTTTTATAAGTAACAGTAATTATAGAGGATAGAAGTAATGGACAGTAAAAATTAACACAAACCAATCAATTGGTGAACATACATAATAAGTATATGTCATAATGAAGACGATAAAATTACCTCATATTATTAGCATATTAAAACAAAATAGTAGAAGTGCGACATCTTTATAATAAAATACAATAAAACCCGGTTTTCAAAGTATTCAATCATCAATAATAATTTGTTATTTTTTTTACTGCAAAACGAGTGTAAAATAATGCATTATTAAAATGCATAAGTTGTTCAAGCAATATTAATAAAAGACAAAAAAACTTGTAGGGATGGAATGATGTCCTCATGCAGTGGCGCACCCAGGGGGGGGCAAGGGGCCCTGGCACCCCCCAAAATTATCAGAATGATTTTAAACATTGAAATTAAAAGCCGATAAACTATACCTTTGGGCTTAAGCAAATAAAATACGGCAAAAAAATGATTTGTAGTTCTCCAGCACCCTTTTTAGAAAAAAATCTTAGATTTTAATTTCTAACACAAAAATTTCGAAACACTAATGTCAGGTTTTTTTAGAAACCCAATCCCTAATGGAACTGTCAAAAAATTCTCGGTGTCCACCCGAATTCCGGACTGGTGTAGGTCATGGCTGGGGTGGGCTGACAGGGCTCTAGCCTGGGGGTCCGGGCTGTGGGGAGCCCGGCGTGTCGGGTTGATCATATAAGTGGGATAAACACACATCATAAATTAGCTTTAATAGCAAAAAAAGTCGCCTGCGGTTCCATTATTAAAGTAGATGTTTTAAAAATCGCCAATAATTCACTGTATGAGTACCCTTAATTTGAACTAAAACACAATTTGAAAAACGTTAATGTAGTGTTTCACACTGCCTTTAATCTTGGCGGTAGGTAGGGGGCCCGCCAAATATCTAGATATATAGATGTGGGGACCATGGTGTAGGTACACCGAGTGCAATAGACAAAAGGCTCTTCTCTCCCCGGCACTTAGCATTAGAAAGTAACTTTAAACTCAGTCAGGGCTCACTCTGAGCGTAGCAACCTTAGTCCTGGGTATCTCCTCCTAGGGCATTCCCGGCCTAAAACTTAACTATAACTATAACTTAACCAATGTAGGGCCACGTGATACGCCCGATTAATACCGGGTGTGGTGCGTGGCGGGTTTTGGTTTGGAGGGATTAACTTCAATATAGACAAAAGGCCGATAAACGAAAAATTAGGCTGTGAAGAAGAAAAAGATCCTATGGGACTAATTTACATTATCCTCCTTGCCCCCCCCCCCCCCCCCCAATATTAAATCCTGGGTGCGCCACTGTCCTCATGCATTCACATTTAGCATACCTTGGACTTCCAACTGTCCAATTTCATTTGAAATAATTAGGTTATTAGGTAAGTACAATAACGATTGACACTATTAACAAAAAGAGGCTACTGTGCATGCCATGTCGATTAAACATTTATCTATATATATAGGTACCTATTTTTAGAATTATTAATAACCATGTCCTAGCTTTTTCGTACAAGGTGGTTGTTAGTAATTTTGAACAATCACAAACACCCGGGCGTTGAGAAAAACACATAAATATTGTGTCCTCACCGGGATCGAATCCAGAACTCTTGGGTGGAAGGCCAGCGCCATACGCACTGCACCACGAGGGCCGCCTTATTATATTTATAATTGCTAATTTCATTAAAGTAAGTATGTAAAATTTAGAGACATTTTACATCATATGATATTATGTGTAAGTATTTTCTATGGGCTTGTATTTTGTTAATAAACTTCCAATAAATTCAGTAGATAATTAAATCACGATATTAATAATATGATTGACGGTCCTAAAATATTATCGAAAAAATTGGGATGGCCATTATCTCTGGCTAGGAGTGATATTTTCTCTAGAGCTACCATGGAGCAGTGACGTCTCGTAGGGTAGGTAGGTAATGCACTGCTTAGGGGTTCCATACTTTAAGGAACGGCAAAGAGGCAATGAATGAAAAGAGGATACAATTTTTCGAAGAACGGTTTCGTAGGAAAAAAATCCGCCTGCTTCGCTGACAAGATATTTATACCCAAACCTTATTAGAGATCTATGCGTCAGATGTTTAAAGATTTTATTGTTTCATTAGTCCTACAAAGTCTATAATAGAGTATAGGCCAGCGTTTTTGCGAACCTTTTTACGTACGCGTGCCAAATTTTCTCAAATATTATTTTTCGACTGTCTGACGTGCCGATGGAGAAAAAATGATTTTTAAGAATTCTATTAAAAATATATGATATTCTAGAATCTATATGGTAGTACTAATAGAACATAGCACACATAAAGCTTTATCACTTTTTTTAATTACTCCATACATTTCGGTACACCAATTTTCTGCCAGAATTACTACAAGCTCAACCAAATTTTTGTTTCTTATTTCGTAGTCATTTTTGTGGGTTGAAATGATTTTTTGTTATTGTATTACTTAGTTTGATTCTTTACGCATAAATTGATACCAAAATTGCTCCGATCATATCAGGCATTCTTTCGCTACAGTGTTCTCAAGCATTGTAAATCGATCGATATCAGAGGTTCGTGACACGGCTTCTCTCGCCACCTGATGAGGTTAGTGCGATAATATTATATGTGACGCATAAAGCCTAAGAACCGACCTATCCAATTATCAATTTACATTAAACTTAATGCTTATTCATCAAGAGTATTTACCTTTTATCTACAATGCAATCTGTCATTTATTGTCATTATAGGTATTTTTTTTCTTCAAAATAAAACATTCGCGTTCCATGCAGAATCATCTCGCGTGCCACTAGTGGCACGCGTGTCATAGGTTCGCCATCACTGGTATAGGCTGTTTAGACTTCAGATGTGCCCCAAATTTGTAACTGTTTACCCTTACAAGCAGGGGTGAATTTACCAAAGGGTTAAAGGAGCTACAGGTCTAGGACTCCAAATTAGTAGATCTCCGGAACCTGAAAAATAATTTGAAATCACAAAATAGCCTTGCAGCGAAGGAATACACAAATGTATGAGCTTCTAAAATTTAGAAGATAAGAGCCCAATTCTAAGAACAATTCTTCAAATACAAGCGTTAACAATATGATCTTACTCCCTACTTCAGTTATCGTTTGTCAATTTATGGCTACGGCCGTATGTTGTAGCTTTACCACTGGGAAATGCCAATAGAAATGGCGTATTTCAAAAAAATACTACCTTATTCTTAAGTCAATAATTATTATAAAACAATCGTTGGATGTTTTATCACATTTTAATGGTCAAAGACATAGGTTATGCTTAGCCCATTTTTTGGGTAATAAAATGCCTAATTTTTGTCAAATTTGGGATCACAGAGATTATAAATATAATGTTTTATCGTAAATATTTATATTATTTAAATAGTACACAATATCAAGTCCAAAACATGAAATGTTCAGGAGAGCCAAAAAACTATTTTATTTTATGTTAAGCTCTTATCATCTTCAGCCGGGGTCAATCCACTGCTGGATGAAGGCCTCCCCAAGCTTCTTCCAACTCTCTCTGTCCTGTGTCATTCGCTGTCACGTTTTTCCGCCGAACTTCACCAGTTCGTCAATCCAGCGGCTTTTAGGGCGACCCTGTGGCTGTTTTATGCCCCTTAGGTACCACTGGATGACGGCATTTGTCCAGCAGCCGTCCTTTCGGCGAGCAATGTGCCCCGCCCATCTGCATTTCAGCTGTTTGGCAACGTCTATTACATCGCGTACTCCTGTCTGCTTCCTAACCCATTCGTTTCTCTTACGGTCCTTTCGCGTGATGCCCAACATACACCTCTCCATGCCTCGCTGTGCGACTCTTAGCCTTTGGACATCTCTAGTGTTGAAGGTCCACGTCTCGCAGCCATACGTGCAGCGCTCGAATTGGAAAATTTCACGAACCGGAGCGCTCGATAATTTTACAAAAATATTAACATAGTTATCTAATTGTAAGTGTATTTTATAAAAATAAATGCGTTCGATTTTTATTATATGGCATATATAGCTCAGACGGTCAATTAATATGTCCACTAGACAAAGCGATAATCTTGAGGATTTTATGAACCGGAATGGCGCTCCGGTGCGCTCCGTTCCATTTCGAGCCCTGCATACGTGAGAACGGGTAGCACACATTGGTTGAAGCACTTATAACTTTTAGAAATATTTATACAGATTGATAAAAAAATTAGTTATGAAAATCAATTAATTTTGATAAGAATTGTGTTTTTTTTTTTGTTTTTGTATATGTAGAAGACTTTTTAAGAAAATATTTAAAAAGATAGATATGGACTTGAGTGGACTTGAGTCCTTATGCTTGAAAATGAAATTTTGACTGAATTGACTGGCAGTCCAGGACTGTAAGTACCTAGTAGTTGTTGAACCATTTTACGATTTGGTGCGAAGAATTCTTGGGTGCCGCTCCAGATACCTACCAAAAAGATGAATAGGTACATTTAGTGGTAGAAAATAAACGTGCTTAGAAATAAACAATTTTTCGATTACATAATAATATGCTACCAACAAAAAAAAATATTTCTGCTTCTCTGCGTCTGTGTTTTCACGAAGTATTTTACAGTATAGACAATATTTGATTTTTTTTTCTACCGGAGACATTTCGCGGCACAGCCAGCAACGTCTCGCGGCACACCGGTTGCGGAGCACTGATCTACAGGATCAATGTGTGTAGGTATAATAAAGTTAGAAAGCAATCATTATAAGTTATTAAGAAGTCCGATACAATTATAGCTTTTTTTAAATTACCATTAAAAAATCAAAACATAAATAATTTAACTCTCAATGTCTTTATCATCCGATTGACGATCTCCGGCATATTATTTTTGTAAAAAAAAAGGTGCAGTGGTTCTGGGATCCACTGCAACATTTTTTGCAGATCTGCAAACTAAGCGGTACTTAAAGGTAATGAATTGTTATTCACTCGGGGTATTAGGTACACTTGGAGTAGTCAAAACACCTCTCTTTTTTCTTCTTACGGCAAGTTGTTTGAAACAATTTTGCTGAAAAGTGTTTTTGTATCCCCCGGTATATTAGCGTCAGCTCGCAGCTAGACCACCGTGGATAATAGGAAATCCTCACCATCAACATTCTTTTATCGTACCTACCACAAAAGGTGATTGGGTATAAAGTGATGCCATATTCAGTTATCAGAACAGATAGTTATTTCTTCCGCATCATCTCCCATGTCATCATTATATCCATTTAAGGATACAAGACGCCACTTCATTTCCCCCCCTGGCACCAACTGACTCATTCCACATACAGCAAAATGCCTTTTCATTTTTGCTGTCAAGAATGGTTTCGTTCAAAACCCACATTTTTTTTAAATAAAATGATTGGGCATTTGTCAAAAACGGACAGGGAAGACAATTCTGCATATCAACCATTAATATGACTTCAGAAGATGATGTCTTTGCTCGAAACTTGTTGAATTTTTTCAAATCGTATCGAAATTTTGCTTCGTTGATGTTATTTTTTTTTCTTCTTCGACCTTTTGTTTGTCCGTCTCATTAGCATTTTTTAATTATACGATAAACTGGTCACAGACACCACAGGTATCGTTGGTGGATGAAAACTCAAGTTGAATTTTTCATTAAAAGTTTTGCAGTAGAGCCATTCTTTTGCATGATTTTCAGGATGCATTTCTGTGTACAGTTGGAGCACCACGCTTACATTCAAATGAGTGCCCAGATATTTTCTGCTGCCTCACGAGAATAATGACACTCATAATTGGGAAATGATATGATATAACTGACTATAGATTTGATGATATTATCATCCAGCTTATTTGCTGGGGGGTGCCGACCCCTACCATCTGGAGGCAGAACCGACCCCGCGCACTGAAGCTTTTTATTTATTGCGAGGGTGACTAATTTGTCACTGACATTACAAGTGTTGAGAAACATTGTCTTGCATACTCTTATTTTATTTTGATTTATCCCTACAGCAAAATAATAATACCATGTTTGTTTTCTAATAAACGGCTTTGAATTATTCCTTGGCCGCAATCGTTGAATGACTTCAATATCTATTAATGACACAATACGTTGACGACGTAAATCCCAACTTTTCGTTTTCCAAAACTTCTCGTGTACTTCAACTTCTTTGTTGGTTTGTTACCAAATGTCAGTCTCTCTGACAACGCTGATTGCATCTACTTTTCAATACTTTGGCCGGTAACCACTTACCTACTGCTAACAGCAGACTTGTCTTGAACTCCTGTAAGGCGTTTGGTTTTTGCCTGCTGTCTTTTCTATTCAGCCTGATTAATCACACGTTTTCTCCCAACTGATTTCTTTTGAGCTGACGATTCTTCCAAAATAATATTATCAGTCTCTTCTAAACGAATGGGGATAGGGATTTCTTCTAAATGAACCGGGGGAATAATAAAATGTTGATTGTCCGACTCGGTAGAGCTATTGATGGTCTATTCAGGATCTTTGTCAGAGTCACAGTCGTATATTGGATCAACTAATGTAAGCCTTGCTGAATTTTGATCCGGGGATTTGTTCGACGTTGAAGGCAATTCAATTTCAGTCAGAATATTCTGTACCTACATAAATAACAATACTTTTAGTATTGTATGGATTGAAAATTGTACATGGTACGTGATACACCCCTGTTACAGGCGGGCTTCTCCCGGTGTAAAATAATCATTTAGTAGCTATAAGTCGAAACGTAACCCTGACCTCTAGAAACGGCTTCATAAAACATCTAATCTGATTCCTTGCTCAACCACGTAAGTATTTTTTATTCATAAGTAAAGGCCTTCGTCCG
Organism: Rhyacophila brunnea; assembly: GCF_057557595.1. Taxonomy (NCBI): domain Eukaryota; kingdom Metazoa; phylum Arthropoda; class Insecta; order Trichoptera; family Rhyacophilidae; genus Rhyacophila; species Rhyacophila brunnea. The sequence continues at coordinate 32,677,432 of NW_028233350.1, forward strand.
GTGTGTGAAAATCAAATATTGGGCGGAGGTGTAATCAAGATAAATTTAATTTAATTTAAAAAGTGTAAATGATGATGGATGAAAGAGATAATTTTAAGACTAAATATAAGCATTCAAATATAATAAATTTTGCCGCGTATTGCGCAACGGTGAAATCCTCGAGCGCCGGCGCCAGAGTCAGGCTCGTGATTCGCCGAATCAAAGATCATGCGATCAGATTTGGCCAATCACGAGTCCTTTTTACTAGTCGGCGTGGGTACGGGAAATTTAAAAAGAAAAAAAAAGAAAGTTAGTAAGTAAGCGTCCCTTTTCCAACATGTACGGACCTGTGAAACTTATTGTAAAAACAAAATATATAAACCTGTAAAGAAAATTTTAAATATAAGATAATACCAAGTTACGCACGAGACAGACGTGGTTTCATTTAATTTCTCCTCAATTTAAAAATATTTTTTTTTGTGAATCCGGGGTTCGATGGACACCTGAGCTAGCCGCTGGAATCCCGGACATCTCAATGGCGCCCCACGTTGGGGCGCCATCATCATCATACGGATAAAACAGTATAAAGATCTAAGTACATATGGCAACATCGTTTTTTTCAAAATTTATAAATGAAAAATGTACTCACCTAGGACATGCTTTGTACCTATTGCGTTTCCTCTTTGAGAAGAAACAAGAATATAATGATCAATAATAATGCGTAAGTCAAAAGCATAGACAGTTACCATAGAAGCAGACGGATGTACATTGACATGAGTCAGAATGCAACTGATTTTACTGATTCATATGGATGCAAGTCCATGTACACCCTTCTGCTTCTAATGAGTTATGGTTGTTGCATCCGTATACATCATTGAAATTCCTTTATTCTTTAAGTTAGGATTTGCATCTCTCTGCCACTGATGAACATGATCATTACCTATAAGTTGTCATCATTAACTCATTTCTTCAAATTTTGGACTTGCATCCGTATGCTTCTCGGGTACAGAATTATTTACTAATGGTTTTATAAATAAATGGGTTTAAAAATTAATAAACCCAAAAAATCTTAACACCACTGCACATGGATGTACCGAAATATGACTATATTCTAAAACATTAGACCGAGAGGTTTAAAAGAAAACTATTTTATGTAATAAAAATACTTTATGCAGTCATCAAATGTTTAAAATAAATATAAAGGATAATAAGACTTCAAAATTATATAAATAGATTATCTACAACGTTTAACGAATGTCCAGGATTATGCTCTGAAAATACCATAAAAGCTTCATTTTGACTTACTTTGGCAAGTACTAACTATCCTTATAACTCTATTAATGTAAACATAATTGGTAAAGTAGAATAAAATTGGACAGTAGAGTGGCTGTCACCTGACCTTGCCATTTGGAATAGATTTTTTTGAACTAAAACGTGAGTAAACCGATCTAGTGCTTAGAATTTACTAATACAATTATACAGCATACGTGAGTAAACCAATCAAGTGCCTGGCTTTTACTAATACAATTATACGGTTGCTTGTTATACACAAATCCTAGTCACTGTGTACAATGGCAAGGTTATCTGGAGGATACTCTAAGATGCAACTATACCAAAATTGAAATATTGTGATTTCATTCATAAAGTTTATTTGACATATTTGGGACAACTTGGGTAACTTTTGTCTATTGAATTCGCAAAATTTAATATCGGATTAATACTTTGGAAGCTGAAGACGCACATGTGCGTAATGACCAGGCGGCCGATCGATGTAATTAACGTGCATTTTAAAGGTGCTAATTAAAATCTCATTATATAGTCAGCAGTGAATGAGTTAAAAAATTCCAAAAATCCACATTTTGTAGTCTTGCAAACATCTATGGCACTACAACCGTTGGCGTTTTTCAAAAACTTCCTTCATCCTGGACGATCCAGTGTCACACTCTCCATTTGCTTTGGCTGGGCATCCTAAAATCTCCTGTGGCGCAGTCCAGCCGTTCAGGTAGTTAGTTTCATTGGCGGAATTCGAAACACCTTGGATATCATTGTATTTGAATTATTTTGCATGAACCACATACGAATTAATAAACAATGTTTTCAGACTCATAAGCCACATTGTACTCGTTTAGTGTCAATAATCAGGCCGCATAAGCTGGCTCGCACATCTAAACTTGTCTCGTCTGCGGCACAGCCATAAATTAATCATAAACCAAATCCACCAGTAAACAAAGTGCCACAAAATCAAACCTTGTAAGAATATCGCATGCATGTTGCATATTCGACCGCGCACATATGGGCCTGGTCACAGCGACGCTCGTAACCTCTCGAAACGTCAGTCGTCAAATGCCATCAGACGCCGGAACACCGATTATTATGACGTGTTGGTATGGCAGAAATTGAAGTAGTAGGCAGAAATATTGGGTTCATCCGTCAATTAGGCACATCTGCTAGTATAGTCATACGGATATTTCTCAATTTCTTAACTGAAGTAAATGTTGTTGCGCTGATCTGCCATTTTGGATGTGGATATGTATGAGATACGGCGACTGAATAGAAATGGCCGACTCGTAGTGTGTGTGCATGCGTAACCGCAACATATACAGCGAGCAATCTGCAGGCTGTCGCATGAAATTTGTTGCAAGTGGCACCAGGTCGTTTATCAAACTGAAACGTTTCATTCCAGCAGTGTGCAAAGGTCCATAAGATAATGTGTGTTTTGTGAATAACCATTATGTCACATCGACATATTCGACATGTTGCAGACGAGACGAGTTTAGATGTGCGAGCCGGCTAATGATTTAAGTTAAAATATGGACAATGAAAAATGTGAGGTTGTATCAGACTCGATTCATCTTTTTTTCTGGATTAAGTTTGGTTCAAAATTATGTATTTTCACATTAATATGAATTAAATTAAAATACTGAATCTCAAGAAACACATTTTTATTCATAAATCATTACAATAAAAAATTACGGCTTGTAAATAAATTTAGTAAAGAGCAAAACAAAATAAAAAATTAACATTACTCATATTATAAGGTAATATAACTGGTCGATATTTTAATTAATAGGTAAATAAAACAAAAAGCACCTTACAAGGAACTGTGATCGATTCAAGTCGAATTACAATAGTAAATTATTGGAGTACACCTAACTTAAAAGTAGACTGTGTCGGAAGACTTAAAAAAAATGACAGAAACTATAGATGAGGGGTGTATTTTCAAAGTGAACTTATTCTACTACTTGAAAATGAGTTATGAATGCCAGAATTTGAAGGATAAAATTTTGAACAAGTATTTTTTGTATAGAAGAACCTAATAGCATTCAACCCAGTAGAAAAATCGGTATTAGTTACAAAAGTAACTTATTTCAATACAAAAAACATATGTAACATCAATACCGTAAACAGTTTTTTGGCTTTTGCCAAAAATTTGTTGACGTAGAATAAGTTCACTTTGAAAATACACGCCTCAGATATACTAACAAATCAGCCGCTGTTAAAATTCGGAACTGAAAATAGTCTTACTTCACCGCAAAATAAAATTCGAACTTACACACTTTATTAACTTCTGATATGAACAACATTGAATGAAGTATTTTTATGAATGATTTTTAAAGCCTAGCAATACATTGTAAATGTTATGATATTGTTTTCTGATGTTGAAAATTTCAGTTTATTTTCTTCTTGGCCTGGAGATCACACAATCTTCAGTCACTAATGATTGGATTTGTTCCACATTTGGCAACTAATGCACATTATACGTAAGTACTAACATTTTACGGTAGAGTAAAATGACAGTTTAACTGGTAATAATATAAATTGATCTGGAAAAAACCCGTTATATAAAAATATTCAAAAAAGATAACAGTTTTATTCCTAGGAAGTTATACCTAGTGATTCCCGTCCTTTTTTGTTTGACCGAACCCTTGGAACATTTTGTACAACTTCGAAGTCTACTTGGCTGACACATATTAAGGTCTAGAAAGGTAAATTGCAAAATAGACATGAAAAACAGTAAGCAGTGACGTAAACAAAATACTATCCATAATGATTTCAGTCTTAAATCATAGCGTATTAAAATACCTACTTGTCCTAATTATCGCGCAAGTGCAGATTTTAAAAGCTCTAACAGAAACAAAATGACCAGTGACACTGATAAATAGATTTTTCAATTTGTATTCCTTTATTAGAATATTTCCCTTCCCGAGTAAAAGTTTCGCTAGGTACTTAAGACTCAAAATGTTTCATTGCTTAAAAATAGATCACGTTAAGTAAACCTTTTTTTATGTTGTACTTTTTTCGCTTGCAAAAGCAAATGCTCACTGAACCATGGTTGGGAATCACTGCTTTAACCTATGATTAAAAAATCAATAGATACATTTATGAAAAAAAATAAAGGAATCTTATCTTTGCAATGTAAGTAATACAATAAACAATATTGAATATTTTTTTTAATATCAAACCTATAAAAAATAGTTGAAGGAAGCCTTAACCAATATTAATAACATAAAAACAATATCAAATTATTCGATTTGGGTACACATGATTTTTGTGATAATACAATATTCTCCATTGGTTATAAGAATTATATTATTATGTATTAGGTAGAAGTGAAGTGGTGAAGTCCAGTCTGGCACAACATTCGAGCCAATAATTAACGTTGACTGTTTAAAATTCCACTTTAGTTATCGTTAAATTGTTCCGAGGATGGATTTATAGCACGAAACAGCAGTCAACTATCAATAATTAAAAATTCTAGAATCAACAAAAACTTTGTTTCAAAAGATAATGGAATTTTACCATGTAAAACGCCAATTAAATAAATAATTAAACACCTCACCATAAAACTATAAATGTTTATTTACACATTTCTTTCACATGGATAAAAAAAATATATGTGTGTGTATTTTTTTAACACATGAATACGGAGTGATGTAATATATTTTAGACAATAATAATTATAGACATACTGCATTGCCAGTAATGCTCGATAATTTGGGTGGGATACAAGATAGTGGGGCGCCAAGGCAATACAATAGACGCGATCTAATCAAAGTCAGCGATAGCAACCATAGATAATAAACACATTAGCCTCACCTACTTCCTGCACACGGGAATAAATCCATATTGACGAAGACGTCTAAAAGCTGGATATTATATTATGTTATTGCACTAAGAAAAAAACATATATAATATACATAATAATGAATATGTATATGATATATTTGAAGAGTAGACAATGAGTGTATAGATATTAGAATTAACATGACTTTATGTTTGAAATATTAAAACATGGTAAATTAAAAATAGAAAGAAAAATTGTGCAATGAATAATTTGAGCGATGTCATACAACAATTGAATTGACTTAATTATGTTCAGAAAAGACACATTAAAAATATTACCTAGACATTGCCTTTCCAATCATATTGTGATTTACGTTTGTATAATACATAATTATAAAGAAAACTTACAATATGTTACATCGAAGACACATTTTTTGTGAAAACCTACTAAGGTAAACAATACATTGATTACTTGGCAATTCTTAAATGTACAGACCACATTACCAACACACAATTAACATTCATTTGTGCTAGATGAATTGTCAGTTTAAATATTATAATTGATTGAACAATCTTTAACTATGGCGCTTTGCACAATGGAAGTAGATATTAATCATGAATTCAGGAATATGTAATGCTTTCACGATGTCACACACGATTTATGTCATCGGTTAAAACATCAAAAATAAATAGAATTGTATGCAATCAGGTGAACAATCGTTTGTAATTTTAAACTGACAAAAAATAATATGTGAAAATGCTCCTGACATCTAGTGATAAATTTATAATTAAACATGTAATTACAGACAAATTACATCAACAATTGATTGAAAACAGCTTATCAACAGTCACAACATAGCCAACAGTAATATTATAAATTTTTTATAGAAAAATATGTATTGTATATTATACATTAATTATCTTTATAATAACTTGATACATATATTCTTATCGTGACATTATATAACATAGACATAACGCAGGCAGTGTCAGTACAAGAGTAATAATTATCTTTATTTGGCCATATTCGCCCCCTTATGTGGACGATATGGCCACCATGTGGCAGTGGCGAAGAGTGGCTGTTGAAAGAATGTAGGATGTAGTAGGAAACTGAAAAAAAAGTCCTTAGACAGCCATATTTACAGGACTTTATGCATACCGCGAATCGAACTTGTGCCAAATTCCACAGCTTCATTAATTGAGCTCGCTATCCACAAGTAGAAAACGCATCGCGCATATATCCATATACATAAAGTTCATTACATCACTGCAAAATGATCAAATTAAAACTTAAACATTAGATTTTTATATGACATGATTTCATACATTTCTCTTCACACACACTGTTCAATATTTCCGGAAAAACGATAGGCTTAATAACCTACAGCATCCGGATTCCTATCTATCCATCCTAATTCTGACAACATGGGTGTATTTTTTTACAAAACGTATATATTATGTAAGCTGTAAATAATCGCCTAGTATGGAGTCCTCACCACTGCCATGTGGTGCCTCTACGTAGCTCTATCACTTGCTAGTCTCCTTTCGCCATGCCAGCATCCCAAAAATGCGCTGGTCCAATTTGTGGATAGTATTCAGTGACCTAACCGGGATGCTGAAATTTGACCGGTTACTCTTCTAACCAGCCAACACTACCAAAGTCGAGATAGCTATGACCAAGCCAAAGTGATAATAGATAAACTGTTGACTAGCTTTTGTTTATGTATTCAAAAACATTTAAGAGACAAGAAGACACTCATTCGGACACAGATTCAGGTACAAGAAGAATATATAAATATAGTGTCTATGACACAATGGAAAGACAAGCTAAACATTTAAAACCTATTGTAAATCGTAGTCTATCTTTTAAGGCATATTTATTTATATTTCAAAGAATTCAACACAACCATAACATGGTTCAAAAATTGAAACAAAGTTTATTCTAAAAAAACATGTTTGGATACATAATGGAAATAAAGTAGGTACCTATTGTAAATAATAAAATAATTAGCAAATGGATACCTCGAAATAGAAGTTAATTGTCAATTGTTATTCTTAAAGACATTTATTAGGACATCAACTAGCTATGATATTTTGACAAGTGATTTGCCAATGCCTAAATCAAATAAAAAAACAAATTAAAGAATGGCATGATTAAAATAACAGATCATAGACTAAAGGAACAGTACGGCATCTGTAGTCGCACTGCTACCCTTTGTACTTATACCAAAGTCTAGCCAGATATAATTGATGCAGTCTTCTTCCTATTCACAGTTAAGTGACTCATTTCTCATGTAATGGAAATGGAGTATAAACTTAACATTATCATAGCAACTTTGATCAACATTTTTGCAAACATCAGTTTGTTGTGCAAGTAATAATTTTAGAATGAGGTTTTACTAATAGATGGTTTCAATATTAAATTTTGTAGATGTAGATCCAGGGCTCGAAATGGACCGGAACGCACCGGAGCGCCGTTCCGGTTCGAAAAATCGGTAAAATTATCGCTCCGTCTCGTGGGAAAAATAATTTGACCGTCTGAGCTAGATATACCTTATAACAAAAAATCTAACACATTTATAAAATACAAATAAAATTTGATAACTATGTTAATAACTTCAGAAAATTTTCGAGCGCTCCGGTTCGTAATCTTTTCCATTTCGAGCGCTGTGTAGATGTAAATATATAGCACAGTAAAATTATACAAAAAAATGTATACTTGAATGTACTTCGCTTGACAGTATAAAAATATTAAATAGTTATCAATACTATGCATCTATTATTTTGCATGCATATTACACTTTCCGTGCATTCTTTTATTATCATTACAAAATAAAAATAAATAAATAAGTAGAAACAATCTAGTACAATTTAATATACATAACTTCACATTATGTGTGTAAACAAGCAACTTATTATATATGTTAATTCGTTATAATTAAATAATTAAATCAGTATGCATGCTGTGGAGTAACGGCATATAATTTATCTTACAATGTAAAAAATGGTAACATTAATTATTTGAATTGTTTGTAGGTAATTGTTCAAATGTAACAAAATAATTTCTAAACGGAATCATTATTAACAAGAATGTATATGATAGTTGGTTAACATCCGGTTAACTAGTAAGTACATGAATGTAATGAACTATTTTTGTAAAGTGTGGAATAGTTTTGTATATAATTAAGTAAGTCAGAAAATGGAAGAAAAATGTCAACATAATAGTCTAACGTATTAGGTATTTTAAAATGAAACGATTTGTTCGATTACATAATATAAGGAATGTTAAAATCAAATATATGTATTCGAAATATTAATTAAGTGAAACTGTAGGTATTAAGACAACTCCACCTACCGGACACACAGTGGAAAAGTAGGAAGCTGGTAATTTGAGATATTAAAAACATTAAAAAGAAAAATATTTTTAATTTTAGGTCAAAGATTACCTTAACAATTAAAAAAACATTATAAAATGTGAATTCGTTATAGGATCCCATCTTAATATTACATGTTATTTTGTGGTGATGTTTATTATTAAAATTTAGTTTAAGTTTTCTGTAACGTACAGAAAATATTTTTGATAAATTCATAGTTTTAAGGTTTTTTAGATTTATTTTAAAAAACATAGATTTAAAAATGTGTACATAACATATGTAACTTGAAATTCTATTAGTTATATGCAATGACATTATTAATGGACGACGCACTCAATACAGCTAGCAAGTAAATTCGCATCTATAGGTAGACGTCACGCAATTTCCATTATGCGATATCACGCATCGGGAATTTATAGCAATATGACCTTTATTGTAATGGCGTTAGAGCAGTGTTTCTAATGTCAATGTTCATTTGAGCGAACCCGGTCAAACCGAACCATTCGGCAGACCCAACAAAAAGCATCAGGAATTTATAGCAATATCACCTTTACTGTAATGGCGTTAGAACAGATTATGCCATTCGGCAGACCCTACAATAAAATGAGTGTCATTTTTTTTTCCAGATGATTCGTCCATATTAATGTCATTGGTTATATGAAATCCAATTTCGGTATGATCACAATATTGAAGCTCGATTGGGTCTCTTGTAGGTGGAGAGATAAATACATTGTATTTATACAATATTAATAATAAATAATATTAATTACGTATCTATTACAATAACTTAGAATTAACATATTAGAGATAGGTACAATTTCTAGCACCGATTTAAAAAATACTAACCCGTGTTTTCAGGAATTGGATAAAGTAGAACAAATTGTACAGAATATCCAACATCTTCCCGAAATTAAATTATAAATTTAGTGTAAACGATAATATCTTTAGAACATCATATGAATACACAAAATAAAATAGGCCCAAAAATCGAGAAAAAAAGTGAGTGTGAAGAAATTTTATATGTGCCATCTCCAATATCCTAAATACATGTCTACGTGCCAAAAAATGTATTAGAGCTTCTATGGATATTCAAAGATGGCTTTGGGTGTAAAAGGCAGCATGATTAGTTTTAAAATAGGCACTAAGTGATGTTTGGTTAATAAGTATGTATTATGAGATTGAGTTTTTCGTTTTCGATATAAAGTGTGGCACTTAGTCCCTTTTTTAAAAATTAGTGTTGCGACGTAATGCTTTTCTATAATATCGTTGTGCAAACGTGTTTTTCTTACAATGCTTAAGTATAAATTGTATTTTTTTTTCTTCTAATGTTAAATCTATTGAGAAGTTAAAAAAAGTGCTTTTATGAAAAATAAACAAATTATTCATTAAAACCCCTATATCTCAAATTCAACTTTTTGGTACTTAGTGCCTATTTTATTTCGTGTATTCATATTAAATTGTTTAGTTTTAAGTTTATATTGTTTTTATTAATACAGAAATAAATAATATCTTGTAATATTTTTTTGAATATTGCACAAATTAATTTCAATTACATAATATGTAGGTATATTTGAATTACATGTATGTGTGTCTAGATGCAACCTGTTGTCTAACAGAATTTAGTATTTTTAACAAATTCTTATCGATAGTTTTCATAGAACATTACGTTTAGTTTTAGTTGAGTGGACAGATGTTAAAACTAAACACAATACGTGAACAATAATGCTTAAATATTGCTCACAATTATATTCATTAAACACTTTCATAGAACAGTTAAAAGTACACAATTCACAGTATCGTAGTATTGTATAAATCAGATTGTTGAAGAAAAACTTTCTTCCATTTATCACACTAGATTAATTGTTAGAAAAAATGCTCTGAGATTTATTTGGTAGCATCCGCACTGAGATAAAAATGCAAACACCTGACAGAATTTTCTCATGCAATGAATCATTAATTAGATCAAGCCTGATGAAACTTTCGGTACACCGAGAGCTACTTATAATTTTCTCCAAGTGTCATATGGTCAGGATAATATTATATTGTTTTTTTTATAGATTACTATACATTTCTCTTAATTCAGGCTGTCATGGCCCCACTGAAGCTACCGCTAAGGTTAAGGGCAGTATAATTTACTAAAGTAGTGTTGCCCTAATAGTATTTTTCAGAACTCCGGAGTTCCGTGTATTTTTAGCGATTTTTAGTATTTTAAAATAAATCCACTTGACACAATCCACGGCATACGGTATCATATAATGAAGCACTGATCGCGACCTGCTTTTGTGATAGCCAAGGAACACGTGATCCTTCTGCATATTGAATAAATAGTCATTTTAACCCTTTCTAAGCGTTACGAATCCCGACTTAGTACAACAGTGCGCGTTGTTATTTCAAGCATCAATAAATCGTAATAAATGTCAGTCAAACATACACAAATAGAGTAGTAAAAAATCGGAGTCAAGTTCAAAAATGATTATGACAGAACCTAATATTTTATGTGACTCTAAAAATAAACATTCGTCGCCTAAAACTGATAAGAAATCACGAACAAGATTTCTTCATTGAAAAAATGCCGGCTTACTCGAGCGGCGCCATGACACTTACGAAATGGTGCTGGACTAATGCGTCGATGACAGATTAACAAGTGTAAGAACAGTTCAGTATTATAGTCTACGGCTACGATTTCGACAAATATGTCATACACATAATGAATAATAATATGGTTTATGACTTTTATGAGCATTTTTGTTGAGTGTGTTAAAAAAATATCAGTCATAAATAGCTCATTTTTATAGCATCCAGGACATCTCAAACTGTGTAACTTTTATTTGAACTCCCATACACATTGCAGCACTGCAGGTCGAGTATAAATAAATCATCCTTGAGAACTACTGGCTATTTGAGAGTAATGTACTTACCACCAGTGCCTGGTTTGTACCTACCATTGACCCCGAACTGAATGGAATCGAATGACACATAGTTTATAACAAAACGGTTTATTTTTCGAATACCTATTAGGCTATTACAATTCGTAAAATATTAAATTTCAAACACTTTTTGCACTTCTAAATGCTTTATAGTCACCACAATTTTATTTTCAAGTTCATTTGTTTTTTTTTTTATTATATTACTTCAATAACCTGTGGGTCTATTCTATACTTATCGAACACTAAAGTGATAAATTGTATCAAACTTAGGGTAGGTTTGTATCAAAATATTAGCACTTATTGTAACAATTACACGAAGTTGGTTTTTATTGTTGCAATAAGTGCGATATTTCAACAGCAGCAAGATAGGTGCTGTTAAAATATAGCACTTATTGCAACAATAAAAACCAACTTCGTGTAATTGTTACAATAAGTGCTAACATTTTGATACAAACCTACCCTAAGTATGATAATATTTATTACTTTATCACTTTAGCGGTCGATAAGTATAGAATAGACCCACTGGTACTAGAATAGGTAATCTCTTATTTTATTATAATGACATGATAGTAAGTAACTCGAGTTATTTTCGACTATAAATATAAGAAGAATTCTCCATAAAAAAAAATAGTAGTCATGAATCAAACCCTTTTGAATAGTGTTACGAAAAAAATAATTCTCAAGTGTCTGTCTCACACCAGCAGACGATGATTTGCCGCGCAGTGTATAAAAATTCAGTAGCGCGGGACCTGGTGTAGCGTAATACGACAATTTCCGCATTTATGCGGGAACGGGCATCTGATTGTTCGTGTCTTTTCTTTATAAATGGCTGATAACTAGGGTAAATAAATAATTTTTGTCTGTTTCACCTAATTCTATAACCAGAAAATAGTATTTAAAAATGTTAATCAATGATAAACAAAGAGACATATTGAATCGCGGACTCCTAGGTATATTTAAATGACATCTTGTTCAAATTATTTTCCGAAACTATTCACTCGCGGATAATATAATAGCAGATAGGCGAATGAATGCAATCTCCAAAAGCATTCCTTTTGTAAAAATATTTTGTAAATTCACTTTGATCAATGTAAATTTCGAATATTCTTTTTAACAGTTTACGCACCAAATAGTTTTTCAATCATTAAAAAACAATATAACTTATTATATCGCAAACTCGTATCGTTACAAACACGTCAGTCAAATGTCTTCGACGCACATGCACTAAGAAGCGATAAGACACTATATACGCGGCAAATTTGAATTGGCCCGATGACTGATATTTTTTTATTCAAGACACGCTCCCGAAAAATATTTATTTAAATTAGATAGAACAAAAGTTTAGGCTATCCATTGACAGATGTCAAGAGAAGGATGATTTCTGAATAAATTAAATCAATGTTCGAATTATTCGCGCCTGGCCGAAAGGAGTACTAGGCAAACGAAAATCGAAATGACTTTAGTCAGCTGACGCGCGGATGACTCGCGCGTATAGGCTGACTAAAGTCAGTTGCCGCGTTAGAAAGGTTAATAGTCAGGAAACACACTAAAAATAATTATAAAATAAAATTATACTCGTCAAATAGTGAAAATTTGTGGTGTGTTAATCTCACTTAACATGTGAACATGTAACGCCCCCCCCCCCTAAGCCTGGGCCCCCAGGCTAGATCCCTGCCAGCCCCCCTCTTATGGGAGCCATGCCAATTTAAATATACAATCAAGTAAATTTACAAATAATAAAAAATAAAAATTGAAAACGAATGCAAGATTTTACAATGGATTCAAAGAGAAGTTTGTTAAAATCACCTCTACTCTGTGGATGCTCATAACATGGTAATATACTTTTTTTAAGTTCTGGAAACACTATCAAGTGTTGTAATACAAAAATCCTGTATTACGTATATAGATCAATTTCTTTGGTATAATTTGTTACTATACAATATAGTAATATATAAAATAAACTGGTTGCATCTAAACAAACATTTTTTTTTTAATCGTAAGTGATCACCCGACTCCACCACCGTAAACTCACCAATTACAGTTTGGTCAACATTAGAGAGTTAAATATAAAAATAAATATTTTACAGCGGCTTAAAATTTTAATTTTACAGCATGACTGTAAAAATATTTGATTAAGAATAATCTCAAATATATTTCATTCAACTTTTGCTGGAATAGGATGACATGTGCTTATATTAGACAGTTCTCAGTTGGCACATAATCAAAGTATGCAGTTCACAGTAAAGGAAATCCACACAGACACGTTTAACATTTCATTTAAAAAAAAAATACTTTAAGTAACAAACAAGTAAATCAACCATATATTGAGTTTCATTAGCCTCAATATATTGTTTAGAAGTTTCAACAGGAACATTCGATTTAAGAGAGCGGAGGTTAAAAATATTTAAATTATAATATTGTTAAAGAACCGTTTCAGAAATTTTGTCGGGAGAACTTTTTTCTTGATGTATAAATGTTCCAATATCGCCTTTAATGTCTTCGCCCAATCTGACAACTGCAATGAATAATTTTATAACATTAGTATCTGAGATTAGAAGCTGGTGTCAGCCAAATCAGCGGAGAGGGTCAATTTAGTAGGTGTCACCATACTTCGATAAGAGTTCAGTCTATGTGTTGAAATCAGGAGAGTTAGATGAATTGTCTCCAAAAGTAATGGAACTAACCCGACATTGTGGATGTCAACTTACATGAGAGTTGAGTTATATAAATGTAATGTTTTGGTTGATAGTATCGACCTTCCCAAGTCGGTCCCACTCTCAATTAGACCGGTCGGTTGGTTTCGACGAGGGAAAATTTATCAGCTTACAAAAGCTTAGCTGCATCTTATAGCAACCAAGAAACTGTCTTCTCATCGAGGCCTAACCACAATAAATTAAATAAGAATAGCAATCACCCATTCTCCAGTGCCTGCCGACCAAGGTCTTGGGGTGTTGCCTCTTGGCCATCTTCAACATACTTTGAGAGACACCTAACATGCTATTATACATCCCCACGTAACGGGCGTGTAGATATAGCAGGCGTTGGCAACGCGGCTTAAGCGTCGGCCTATAGCGTCATGGGTCCCAGGTTCGAATCCTGGGTCTGACAAGTACACATGTTGTTTTTCAATTTGTGTAGAGCAGTGGTTCCCAAAGTTGACTGGGCTCCGACCCATCTAACAAAAATTTCCAATCTTGGGACCCACCTCTTAGCTGTCTTAGAGAAAAGAGGGCATAAATATTGGTAATGCTCAGATTCCCTAATGGCGAGTCGTGGAACTACTTAATGCTGTCTTATTTGTTCTAATTGAAATAAGAAAAATATTTTTTATAAGTGTTACCAATATGAATGAAAGACTGTTGAAATAAGAAACACAACTTAAATAAAAAAAAATATTACTTAAATACCTACACCTGCAAGGTTTTTTACAAACAACATTATTTCAATGGGAAGGATGTATTTGTTTCTTATTTTTCTTCATTACAGTTTTAGCATCAACTTCAACTTTAGTTACTTTTAATCGCAGTGAGTTTGATATATCCAATTTATTTCGGTATTTAGTTTTAATGTTAACCATAGCTGAAAATCCGACCTCACATAGATATGAGGTAGTAAAGGGGAGGAGGACTTTCATAGCTTCATCGAACAGGCAAGGATAGTTATCAGCAACTGAGAGACAGAATTTCGTTAACTGTTTACGATTGAAACTATTTTTCAGTGACGTATCTTCTGATAAATCAATGAGTTCTTCATTTGCTTTTGTTGACATACTAGTTGGTAAGTCGTCTTGAAATGGGTTTCAAAAAAATATCCGCCATAAATATATAAGTGAGCTTGAGAATGAATTCTTCGTCCAGTAGATGTTTAATATTTTCAGTTTTTCCTTCCAAGTAAATTGTAACTTCATTACGCAATTCCACTAATCGTGTCAGTACTTTTCCCCTGGATAACCAGCAAACTTCTGTATGCAGAAGAAGAGATGTATGGCGGCTACCCATTTCTTCACATAGTTTTTGAAATAGGCGGGCTTGTAAAGGTTTTGTTTTAATATAATTTACAATTTTCACAGCTGTATCAAGTACTGTCTTGAAATCAAGTTTATTTCAATTTTTAGGAATTGTAAATAGCTGAATGAAATATCAAATTTATCACTTCCTATTTTTTTTAATTCATGTATACAGTGGCGAGGGCCCACTCAATATTCGCTCGCGACCCACTGGTGGGTCGCGACCCATAGTTTGGGAAACCATGGTGTAGAGTATGGACCTAATTGGTTGAGCAAATGGCTGACATCCATTTCTCGTAAAAACAAAATCTGTTAATACAAACCTTCAGGCGGCTCTCATGGTGGAGTGCGTAAGGCGATTGCCTTCCACCCGAGAGTTCTGGGTTTGATTCCTGGTCAGGACACAATATTTATGTGTTTTTCTCAAAGCCCGGGTGTTTATGATTGTTCAAAATTACTAACAACCACCTTGTACGAAAAAGCAAGAACATGGTTATTAATAATTTAAAAAAAAAAAAATACAAACCTCCACTCTGTGGAGGCCCATATGATCCTATTAGGATCGGACATGGTCGAAGAAGAAGATGTAGCAGGTGGTGGAAGGAAAATAGATTATGGTAGCATGATTTTACCTCTAGCTTTAGCGGCCTCGCGTTGAATGATGATATCATTTGTAATAACTGCCTCTCTTTTGATTTGATCACCAAGTTTACGTGGAACGTCCGGGATAGCCCATTGGACCACCAACATCACAAAGCTGACAACATTCTGGAATTAAATATGTAATTATATTTTAGTTCATAATGATTATAACAGGAAGGGGGGGATAAATTGCCATTTTCGTTCCTGAACAGGGTATAATTTCGTACTGTCAAAAGTTGGTAAGTCTCAAAATCATGTTATGGAGTAATTGCAATTTGAAGTTTGATATGCCCTCTAAAATCAGGTATAATACCCCGTTTACATGTGTACGGATTTACATAACACAACTATAACAAGAAAATGCATGTGTAAACACATAATATCGTGCAAGTTCCAAGATTGCACGCACGAATCAAAAAAATTCAGCTGAATTTTCACATAACAATGGGAACATGTGAGATATCTGGGCATGCGCAGTAGAACAATAGTGACGAACGTTATTGACATTGACTCGCTTACTCTTAAAGAATGAGATTGGCGAGACAGTCAACAATTTTACGTGTCAACAGTTATTATCGCGATAGTTCAAAATACACACTATTAGTGGCAGTAAATCCATGAACGTATACAGGTGCTATAATGCTACTTTCTTTGAGCTTTATGTGAATGTTCTATATATCGGATGACCTTGAATTTTTTTTCTAGCATACCTATGTTATTATATAATACACATAATCTATTGTTAACTCTAAATACCTAAATTATCGACTTAGGTACCGACTTTTGACAGCAACCCCACGATATGTACATATTATGAAACAATTAAACGAGATTCAAAATCATTTATTTTAATTTCTGATTAAAAAATGAGACGTCAGATTTTTCAGGTTACCAAGCGACATTTACATCACTAGTCTAATGCGCAATCAATTTGTTTACATTTCTTCATCATTTGTTAAGACAGCCGACACACGACTAAATAGCAAATAACAATTCGTGACATTCCATGAATGCTCTTAGGAAAAAATTATAATTATGATTATCAAAATATCGTGATTTAATGAAATTAATGAATCAGATTATAATATATCATAGTTACCTGGAAAACCACAACAAATGCCAGCCGAGCCGCCATAATGTGCCAATAAATTTCAGGACGTTTATACTTTCTGTCTTCAGGCATTTGCCACGGCGGATTTCTATATTCAGGATAGCGGCATATCTGAAAATTGATATTACGTAAGTATGCATAATCTATAAATTTGAAGGCAGCACAATAAAGGTTTAGCTTTCCAGAAACAGTATAAAAAACTAAATTTTAGGTTGAAACTTTTAAAAAATAACATTGTACATACATACCTAAATCGTATGACCTTTAGGTTATCAATAAATATGCCAGAATTTTGTTACCATTACTCGATTATACTGTAATATCAATGGGAAAAATAAATACTATTTTACAATGATAATTTAAATATGTAACTTTGAATTGCTACAGAATAATTGCTTGGATCAAAATACATATTAGAAAAAGAAGAAATTTCAGTGTGACCAATAAAATAACATTTGCATTATTCTGAATAGTTTTAAAAGCCTGATAGTTAATTGATACCTAGTGTTAGTTCAACAACTTTTTAGTGTCTGTATTAATAAGTGTTGATGTTCTTTCATAGAATGAGATTCATTACCGTGATGTTTCCAAAAGCGGAATTTTTGGGCTCGATGCCAAACTGAAAATCTTTAGTGTCGAAATAGGCAAGAGAGTGTTCCAGAAATCCTTGGTCCGTCTTATCTGGACTCACAGTCATCATGTACACCATGCGTGGGATAAAGTTCGAAGAAAATGCTATCATGAACGCCTGAAAATAAAATACATTTCCCATAAGAATTAATAGTTCCGACCCCAATTAAAACTACATAACAGGGATATTTGAACAGCAAATTATCAAAGCGAAATGACTAATGACCACAAACACTGCTAGTAAAACCAACAAATTTAATTTTAACATAAGCCCTATTGCGCTGATTGTATAATTTTTTAAGAAAAGACGAAATTTCAAAGATGTCACATTACCACATCGAAAATAAAGTTCGATAGTTCGAACAGATAATAAAAAATGGCAAGAGAGGGTCCGAGCTAGACAAACCAATAGTGATGTTAACATTGTTGGCGATAGCATACAAATTAAGCTCGTCTACACATACGGGAACTTTCACTCTTTATACCGATAAATCCACATATCGTCCCTGTATATTAAATATATAGATTTGAGTCATATTTTGAGATAGTTAAAAAAAACTGTTTTAAAAAATAGTGTAAATAAATAATAGTAAATGATATATATTTCTTAACATTTTTCGTAGATCCTAATCATAAATTAAATTTGGATAATAGTATTTTTTTATAATATATTTATTATTTAATAAAAAAAAATCGTGGATTTTTCCATGTTTTCTCACATAGGATTAATTCTATAATTATGTAGGTAGGTACCCAGTTGAACGCAGCATGTTCACTTATGATTATTTTAATACTGATCTATCATTTGGGAGTTAATGTGAAAAATTAACAATCTAAGTGAATCCGCCGCAATAGATCAGTACTAAAATAATCTTATGTGAACATGCCATGTGTACACATGATTCAACATATTCAACACGGTGCCGTCAAAATCTAATCCAAAAAATATGTTCATATTACTATGTATAATTTTATACAATACATAATACAGTGAAACTAATTAATTCAAATTCGACAGGACAGAAAATTGAATTATGAGATACAAAATGTGTGACAAAAAACAGTTAAGTAATTGAAAAAGTATTTTTTGTTCCAATTTTGGCGGTACATATTACTGTATGTAATGACTTATTGAAATCAATTATACAAACATGTCTGTATTTTGCCTATAATAATTATTGTAATATATGGTTTATTGGCTAATAAAAATGGGCATATATTGTCCTAATTTAAAAATTCAATACAATAGAAAAAGGAATCAACGTTTAAAATCAATCACTTACCCTTGAACATGGGCGGCTGGCTCCTAGGGTCAAATAGTCAATGACCTCCCAAAAATAAATATCTTATAATCTATATACATTATACAATGTCAATTATCTCCTATATATTATTATCCTACGCCTTTTTTCCGTTTTGGCGAGCGATTGTAACGTGACGCACGCTAATTTGTATGTACGTGTATCTAACCACCATACACACACACGTATCTCAACTCTCACAAGCGTTTCTCGGTCAATTTCATGAACGCCAAGATTCATATTTCTTAATAATATTTCTTTCTCTCTCATTTCCCATATGTGAGACGGAAAGAAAGCACAAAACACGCCTTTTTTTCATTTTATCGCTTGCATACACTAAATTTTGGTCATTGCCGAAAACGAGACAGCTATACTATTTTCAATATGTAAAATGAAACAGAATGATATAAATTTTTCCTTAAATGTTTCAAGAGTTTTGTTCTGTGGTTTCAAGGTCTCATTTGTGCGGCAAACCTTTTTATTCTTATTTGTTGTCGCTTATTATTTCAAACTGACCATTGTTCTCTGAAAGTTTCATATTATTATGTTATTAATTTGTAGTTCAGTTTAAATCCAACCTTTGAGTAAAACCCATCGACTGCATTTTCTGTATTAAACCATTGTGTACAAGTTACCGATTAAAATGTAATCTGCTATATTAATCATAAAGTTACCTTCTAATGAGATCAGTGGAAATATAAAAAGTGTTTATATATAAATGATCCCGCCATTCCATAACACTAGGTATTATAACGGAGTTTTTATTAAATGTGTTTGATTGTTTTAATCTTATGTTCTTAAATAGTATTAAGTACAACAGTTATTAGGTGTATAAATAGACACACAAAGTTTATTTTTTGACCTAATTTACAAAAAAATTATAACGTGTTGGGTGCAATTTCGGTTAACGATGAGTTGACAACGTGAAAAATGGAATTTTTTTAAGGGTAAGTAACCTACATATAAAAATTTATAGTACTTCTTCTATAATGTATAAAAAGCTAATTTGCAATACGTCTTTTAAGTATACAACGAAAAGGCAAATTAAAATAATATATTCAAAATTGACCTACCCCGTTGCCAGGCTTAAGGCCGCTATTGCCCTTGAAGCACAAAAATTTTGTTTAGCATACATATATTATTTATCGTTAATTTTTGAAAATAGACACCTCCCAATATCCATTATATATTTTATATTATCCAGTAAAAGGTAGAGCATTAATATCATAGTGTTATACAGATTTTATATAGATAGACATTATTACCAGTAATAGAAATAGTTGATTACAAATTTAATAGTATTCATTGGAATGAGACTCACATTAGTGACAACAGATATCCTTCCCAGTATGTCCATGATGGTGTACCAGACGCCTATACTCTTCGAGCGGCGCGGTACGGGCCGACGGTAGTATTTGAGAAACTTCTTCGCATCCAGTCGCATCTCAAGGATATTGTTGAGAAGGGCAAAGAAAGGAGCCAGAGGAAACGCCGACACGAATATTGTCACAAATCCATATTGAAGAACTGAAAAATGGCAAACATACAAAATAATTACAATGTATGAAATTAAACTATATATAAATTAAATGAACGATTCACAAAATTAGGAAAGTAGCATTCTTTATTTTATAGTTTTTCATAAAACATGAGTAAACTACTTACACTTCTATAAAAAAAATTACCATATACATAACAGGGCTTCAAACCGAAACTGAACCGGAAAACAAAATCAGTTTTTTCGGTTCGGTACATGTTCAAACACACACGTTAACATGATCTTACTCCCCACTTCAGTTATCGTAGGTAGGTTATATGTGTGTATTAAATTCAAAGCGCAAATAAATTCACAATTCTCATAATTTATAATTTAAAAAAATTTATGGCTACGGTCGTGCGGTGCAGCATAACCATTGGTACCGGAATGTGGTGACGGGCAAGTACCATAAAATGTTCTAAATTATGGTAGAAAATATATTTTTAATACAAATAAAAATATTTAAAAATTAATCACTTGGAGCTGCACCGAAAACTGGAAAAACATTTGATATCAAATTCGCATAGCATCAGTAATAACATAACGCCAGAATGTTTGCATATATGTAACAAAGGTCTGAAATTAAATTTACTCGAACAATTGGAAATTAATCGCGAATTATCCAAAAGTAATCAAATAATTAATGAAAATTTGGTAATGCATTCGTCGCCACTATTAAATATAATTTAAGCAGATGAATAACACACTTATACTAATAATAATTTAATTGATTAATAATGTAAATAAATCGTCGCTTAAGAAACAACACCGCGGAAGTCAATTAATTAAAATTTTCAGGGGAAACAAAAAACGTCTCAAAAAATTGAATCGACAAACCTTTGTAAAAACCTGTAGAATTTAATATTTATTATATTTTCATTTCTTGTATAATGTACTTATATAGATTAAGATGGCTTCGGTTAAAAGTAAGAGGTATTTATCTACTATAAGAGATACAATCGTTTCTTAAAACTAATCCAATAAAGATTTAAGTAACTTGCAACATGATTTATTAAAAATATAAAACATACAGGTAATTTCCGAAATGTCAATAACGTTTTATCAAATCAAAAACAACGCCGAATTGATTTTTTCAATAAGGTAAGTTTCCAGCACACCCTCAAAAATTACAATCCAAAAAATCACCGGCCGCCACTGCCTGCAACTAATTTGTCAAAATGACAGTTCATTATCCACATCGCCACAGAATAATAAATGGTCTCATTAATTCAAAAGCTAGATATTTTGAGATGTTTCTTGGATAATGATGGAAAAATTATTTGATGTAATGGGTTATCCATGTAACTCGTTAAAATTATAATAATATCATACTCATTTCAAGATATTCATCAAACAGTCCTCTAGGTCCCCATTCAAGAAGCTTATAATCTTCAGTCCATTGATTGCAGCAATTAATGTTATCATCGTTGTCTTTTGACAGCCCTGTTTTTATCTGTAAAGAATAGATATTGTTTATTATACCTTACGTTGGGCCAATGTTATTCAGACCTTATTGGACTAGTAGAAGAGTTAGCACACTGTAGCTTGTGTGGCTTTTTGTAATAAGAATGCTGTATCAAGCTTCAAACATAAATGCTCT
The DNA here is from genome assembly GCF_057557595.1 of Rhyacophila brunnea. Classification (NCBI taxonomy): domain Eukaryota; kingdom Metazoa; phylum Arthropoda; class Insecta; order Trichoptera; family Rhyacophilidae; genus Rhyacophila; species Rhyacophila brunnea. The sequence continues at coordinate 32,699,603 of NW_028233350.1, forward strand.
GAAATGGATTTCCCTGGACCACATTAATATAATAAAAAAACGCAAAACCCGTTGGATTGACAAATTCATCAAGTTTGACAGAAATATATGGCGGTAAAAAACTAGAGACTGAGAAGAGTGTAAGAACCTGTGAGGACACTATGTAATTTGAAAACAACTCGGAAACATAGGTGCGTACTCGAAAAAATGTTGAAAAAAATACAATGCCGGACGGGACTCGAATCCATCGGATTCCGGGTTCAATGTGCTTTATAAATTGAGCCACCTGCGTCACAATCTAATTACGACAAAATTAACCCTTTGGCTGCTACGATGTTGTGCAAAATCCGGTCGAAGATTGCTACCAATAATTGTCGATAAATTAAAGTATTGTATTATTTTTAGACACCTTACCACTCGAATTAATTTTGCGAAATCGGAATATTTTGAAAACACGTTTTGTAATTAGTTTATCGTTTTGAATAGATAATGAGGCTATTAGATATCCCCCGCTTCGTCTGCCTTTAAAATTAATTGAAATTCTCTTTCTCCCTCTATCATACTGACGACCACGTGTGCGAGCGAAACAAACTATCGAGTTTTTATTTTTAACAGCTATTGGAAACAATCAGTATTAATATCGAATGGAATTAAAATATTATTTTAATTCCATTCGATTGCGTTAGCATAAGATCTTATTGAGAAAATAATTCCTCATTTGGATTATAATTTGAATTCCTGCAAAATGATTACGGACAGCGAAAGTGATAGCGAAATAATGGCAGCTTTTCGAGGGACTAGAAGAATTAGCAGCTCTACCGATTCTGATAGTGAATTTATGGATAATAATCAACTCATGGGTGATAGTGACAACACTTTATATGACTCTGATAGTGAACCTGAAATCGAAGAAGCATTTTCTGAAGTGTTTTTAGATGAAGATTTTGCCTATAATACTCATATACCACCATTTGAAGAAATTCCGGGCCCAAAACATCTACCACCCACTGATGCGTTGCCAATATCATACTTTGAGTTATTTTTTACGGAAGAGTTGTGGGAACTTATTGTCTTGGAAACTAATCGATATGCCCAACAATATATAACTTCTACATCCGTATCTACTCATTCAAGAGTAAAATGGTGTCCGACAACAGTAGGAGAAATGAAGGCTTTTGTGGCTATTATCATGGAGATGGGGTTGTTAATACGACCAAATATTTTAGCATACTGGTCCACAAACTCCAGGTGCATTCCGTGGTTTACTCTACCCAGTCACAAAACATATATAAATCAAGTTATATTACACAACAATAAAACTAAATATATCAAAAATGTTTCATACCGCTGAAGCAGTAGTATGTTCCAAAATTAACTTAACATTTCAGGTATCAAATGCAAAACGACGATCGTTGTGGCCAATATCAAAAACAACGATATATCGTTGGGTAGCATTCTAAGGGTTAATTCATATTTATACAGCTGAAGGATTGCACAAATTGCGTTAATATTGGCAACCGGGTTTTGTGGATTGAAAAGTACTAATATCAGGTATTTAATGTACTTGCACTTGCCAATAACTTAATAAACTATATTTTGATTCACAAGATTTGATAAAGTAACAGTCTTTATTGAAAGCAATTGGTAAATCAAACTAACCGGAATCCGATAGCTGATGCGGGTTCAAGCCCGCACAGCATCTTTTTTTTGAAAGATTTTTTCTAGTAGGTAACTGTATTTCTGAGGTGTTTTCAATTTATGTATGTTCAATAAGGAATTTTGCATTATCAAGTCAATTGAATTAATTCAATGAATTATTCTTTGAATTAAAAAAATACTTAATTATATCCACGATTATCAAGTAATCCTTACCATAAAGGTGTTGTACCATTTCATACAGAATGGAATAACCATTTCCATAACAGATGCCAGTGCTTGCTTTCCGATCATGATAATTGCCAACTGAATAAATAGTTCCACAAAACATCCACCGGGACTGCACTGAAAAATAAAAAAAAGACATTTTATAAAAATATTTACTTGGAAAACGAGGCTTTCAGGCAATATTGGATAGGCATCTAAGTATGTATTTATTTAGTATTGCATCCTCAGCATTTGTAATATGGTCGATTTTATTTCATTGCTGCTACCAGCGACGTCCCCACACTCCATAATCCTACGATCTCCACTGTCAGTATGGACTTCCATAGAGTTAGCTAGCTGTACAATAGCAAAATAAAATCACATTGGCTATACAATGTCTCATATCAATGGGCCGACCAACCAACGGCCATGATTGCCTTTATATAATATGTGATTTATGTAATATATAAAACCTATGAAAACTAGTTAATAGGGTCTCTTATAAATATGATATTATCCCATCCCAATGGGCTAAATCAGTAGCCATGAGAGAATATTCTATATGTTGACGCATTGAAAGATGATGACTATAAACTCTTGTTTATTTTTGATTTTGGCATTTCGTTATATGTGAATTTTTGCGATTGTTCATCGACATAATTATTCAAAATAATGATTTTCTCTATTTGGCTGCCTATCCATGTACGATAATTGACTAGCGTCGGCCTATTGTGTCGTGGGTCCCAGGTTCGAGTCCTGGGTCTGACAAGTACACACATTGTTTTTCAATTTGTGTATGAGTCGGAGTATGGACCTAATGGGTTGATCAAATGGCTGACACCCATTTCTCCTAAAAACAAAATCTGTTAATACAAAACCTCCACCCTGTGAAGGCCCATAATATGATCTTATTAGGATCGGACATGGTCGAAGAACAAGAAGTAAATACGGTGATTTGGTATAAATTATGCATATTTCGTCTTTGAAATGGTCAATGTACAAAATAATACCATCCATTCATAACAAAGCCAAGTTTCAGAGCTTATGTTGACTATATATTATGTAAATTTAATAATCAATAGAATTGATTGATTGAATGAACATAAATTTGTGTAAAAATGTATGCACCTTGACAGAAGTGGGGGTAAGTATGCTAAGAATTATAGCGCCTATACATGGGCATGGATTTACTGGCAGCAATACCGTGTATTTTAAACTATCAAGACAATAACACACATAAAAGTGCTGACTGTCTCGCCAATCTCATTCTTCAAAAGCAGAGACGCGATGTTGTCATTTAATGGTACTATGTAATTGATAGTTGAGCATATCGGTTAACCTCAAAATGTGTCTGCGCCACTGTCATTCTACTGCGCAGCACAGATATAGAACAAACCCCAACTGACAGTGTGAAAATTCAGAAGGTTCTGAACTTTTTTGATTCATGCATGCAATCTTGCAACTTGCAGGATAATACATGTTTACGTGTGCATTTTGGCGTAATGGCAGCGATAATACCAACTGTCACCAGTAAATCCATGCACGTGTAAACGGGGTATAAATCGACAATGCGAAATGACCTATGGTGAATTTAATCATTAGTTTTTTTATTAGAGTCACTTTAATATTATATGGGCTCTGTCTATATAGTGAAAGTGTTCTTCAATGATAGCATCAAACTGTTACCCAGGGAATAAAAACATTTATATTTTTCCCGTATTTTTAATTTTTTAAGTAAATGTATACGCTTTTCGTAAGCTTCTCGATAAATGTACATAGAGATATTGAATATTAATTTACCTCTTCCTGTCTGTATCCAAATATCCTGTTATACTTTGACGGATATCCCACAAATTTTCCTTTCAAGAATGCTATATAAAATATGGAAGAGTAAAAATTCACAAATTGAAACAAGTAAATTTTTAACGTTAAGCTCTCATCGAATTCAGTCTGCGTTCTCAGGAGTTCCATTTCGGTGAGGTAGACAGCTACTCGGTCGTAGAATAGATTGAGAATGGTGATGAAGAAGAGATTCATGAAGGCAGCGCTGCACGGGAGCGCCACGCTCTTGTACGCCATCTCATCAGAGCTTCCAAAAAAACTGTTGGAAGTGAGCTGCGACATTCGGTACAGGACTACGCCGAATACGGCACCGCCTGCTAGGAATATCTGAAAGAGCAAAATCTTATTAGAGACTATACGAATACAACCGAGTACATCAGTGATCATTGAATACAGTATTCGATTAAGAAGGATTAGAACAAAGTCAATAGTAATTTGGGTAGCAGATACAAATAGGACGCAACTGCAACCATCAACTTTGTTTATGTTCATAAAACACACATAAATTAATGTACTGAAGCACAAAGAATCGACGCAATATTTTTTAATAAAAAAACTTGCAACACAAAGTTGGAATGAACTTAGTAGGAGTGTCGTTTTCGAGTAGTTCAAAGCGTCACCACTATCGTTCTATCAAGTAATGATCATGTGTTGTTTTTATAATTCAAATATTGGGCGCCCTGTCAAATCGCAGAGCACTAAAATATCAAAACGGCTATCGTAATGACATCTTTTTTTTACAATAGGTTGAGAAATATCCTTCTAACAATCGGAACACTGTGCATTATTATATTTTTAATTCGTGGATATATCCATTATCACTGCACATCATATTGTATTATTTTTAAGTTCTAATAGAAAATTACTGTATACTAAAGATTTAATTATCACATGAGCTTACCAAAAATGTAACAATGGAAAAACTGAGTACAGTAAATGGCAAGCGGACTCTCCAAAAAGGCACTATAGGTTCCTCGAGGGCGGTGACATAATTCACTTTTTTCTTTTCACAGTTGGTCAGTTTGGCAAGGTACTCCGGGCGTGGATGCTCCGCTTGATGGTCGAATCCCGTCAAGCCCCATCGGTGGGTTATGTTTGCAGAATATCGTTTCCATAGTTCCAAATAAATTGTTCCTGAAAACAATCAAATCATTTAATTAGAATAGCATGACAGTTGTTTAAATATTGTAACAATACCTTTCCTCTGCAATATTAGAAAGTAGGCACTTGAAGAGGCATGCATTTTTCCTTCTTCTTTCGAAGTAATTCGGCCTCACGGTTGTGTGTTGTCTCTAAAACCGTGAGTGATGGTTAAATTCTGAGACTGGCAAAAAATGTATCTTGTTCTTTCAATGTTGTATGATCCAGAGCATGAACCCAACGACTTGGGCAAATGGCTAACAACCATTACTCAAAAAATAGGTATTTACCTCTAGTCTGTGAAAGCCCATATGCTCCGTTTAGAAGGAAAATTGGTATTTAATTTATATTTTTACAATTAGCAATATGGCATGCCAACAATTCTGACTTCAATTCAGGACAGATAAAAAGACAGAAAGTGCATTGGACACATCTTCTTTCTTACCATCTGTAAGGCTGACAACAAATCTGCCTTGCTAAGCACTGTCTTTTTTCTTAGCAGGGCAGAAATTGTCATAATGAAATCTTATGAAAATCATGAGAAGAGTGTAACATAATTTATCAAATGATAAAAAAAAAATATACAGAAGCCATATTAATTAATATATTATATTATATTTATCTCACGATGGTTCACCCCCACTCTTCTAGGAAGAGGCAGTAGCAAAATTTAAACGAGAAAGGAGTCTGCAGTGCAGTCCGAGTGTGCTGTACCTTCATGAGACGAATTCAATATACCTCAAAATAATTTTATGCATCTCTTTAGTTAGGCAGTTAAGATAGATTGAGATAAATAAAAGGTCATGCTTACCCCAAATAGACATTAATACCGCAAAAGCGACTGTAAAATTGTTATCAAAAAGATATGTGACTTTCGCTTTTAAACAAGTCTCTTCAAGCTTCCAGTAATCACAGTTGGAGTCACATTGTGGGCACATCGTTATATTCGTTTTCGGATCGCAGATATCATTACTATAAAGAAAATAACAACATAAATACCTTCCAAATTGACATTCATATTACAATCAAACTTTTTTACATATAGTACAGCCGGTAATTTTGCCGGTATAGTGAATCTAGCTGATGTGTAACCATCACGGCCGATTCAAAAATTGTATATATGTCCTGTGGCGCGGTCAGCCTCGAACCACTGACATTTCAATTGACAATCGAGCGCACCATCAAATGCAATTGAGGCCGTGGTAAACATTAAAATTTTAGAGAACACTAAGTACACACAACTGTATTGACTATAGCCTCTTGCGTCCTGAGGTACACATATCGTCGCTATAGGATTTGTTTCCCGAATATCCATTTTTGTCGAAATCGACATTTTAATGCAGTTCAATTTCTTTTATCGAACTCTACCGAAATCATTTATAAAAACAATATATTTTTATCTAGGAACAGAGATATTTTTTTAAAAAACTCGAATACGCCATGTTAAGTTACAATTACTCCGTGTTGTTCTCCCGAATGTCCAACTATTCGTACCTGAATATCCAAGTTAATTTCGGTCGAAATATATCTCTGGCTGAGTGTTTATTTCCCGAATATGACTTTAGCCAATCAAACCGCGCTCACGCCGTGCATCTCGCTCCCACATTCACGCTGTCTAGCTCTAAAATAATCACGCCCACTGTCATATTTTTCGGCCGTCCGGAGACTTCTTTCAAATTTCGTCTTATTGATATTGTTTTTAACGTTACTATTGTTTTAATAGTGAATTCATCAAATTTGAAGAGATCATTCATAGCTGATACATCACCAGTTCGCCCTGAACTTACAGTAGAGTTGTGGAAGTGAGTATTTTAACCTAAATAACCGCATTTTGTTTTGATAAATGACACAAAATCCCAACGGTTATATGAATTCTACAGTATGACCCGGCAACTACTATGACGTAAAAAATAATTATTATTTCAAATTATTATTAATCAAACATTGTTTGTCTTTATTTTGCTTTTAATCTAGGTATTTCTATGAAAATAAAGGCGATGCTATTATTTATTTTTGAATGCGCTGACTTAATTTAATTTAATATGTATGTTAATAACTATTTATTTGGTGGATATTATATACTTATATAATTTATACATGCTATTATTTTGTGTTGTTATTCCTTACAATAGTAAATATATAATATTTATTTGGTGGTTTGTAATAAGTTTAATTGTCAATTATAGAAATATATAGATATAATAATATACAGATATATATAAATAGATTTTTTTTTTTGGAAAAAGTATTAATATAAAATTGTTAGCAAGTACGAGTAAGTACCATCATAAAATATTGGAGAAATGACCGTGACGTCGGTTAGTATAGGTAGTATTTTCTCAGAAGTGATTTTTAAAAATTATGTAAGTATGTTCAATTATTAGAATGGTACATTCTAAAATCTTGTGAATTATTCGTCCAATAAAAAAATAGTTAATTACTTAAAAACTATTTTATTACTTAATCCGAAAAAAAATCGAAAAAGCGATTGCCGCATGTTATTATTACATACGAACTTGGGTAATTACGATCATTAAGTATTTAAATAGTAGAGGTAATTATTAACAATTATCGTGTAAATAAATATAACATTTGAGGCGCGTACTTTTTGACCACTCAGTAATCTGTGGGCCGTGCAGCAATACGCTACGGTCTTAAATCCCGAACGTCCATGTTTTGTCCCGAATATCCATAATTCTGAGAGAGCGCTAAAAATTTCCCGAATATCCACAGTGAGTACTTGTAAATAAAACGCATTTTCTGTGCATTTAATGATTTATACCAGTATATTATTCTTGGAATCTATTCTTAGATAATGTTGCAATCATACAGTATAGAAAGAATGATTGATATATCTACTGATATTAAAATATACGACAGTGAAATTTGTTTTTCGTCTCCTGTAAAATTGACATTTGGTCTATTCGGGAAACAAATCCTATAGCGACGATATGTTGACGTTATTTAAATATTTTTTAGCAATGATTTGAATGGATACTTGAACCGCATTTGACTACAGTGGTATAGATAGTATATTTTTCTACCACTAGAGCAAAACACTAGCCTATGTAGTTTTAAAATAAATTGTTATTTTGACTTTGAAGTTATGGATATTTGCACAAGACAAAAATGGCGGCTAAAAAGTCAACTCTGACAAGTAAGTGCTTTTAATTAAATATTAATATTTATTTCTATTAAAAACCAATGATGTATTTACTTTCACAATGAATCATAGTAATATTCCGTATACTTTAAATTATTTTTACACTTTAGTAAAATATTATAATCATAGTTTCAAAATTCGGTACACACATGTGTAACCCAGGTCTAGAGTGATATATTTTGACATTAGTATATCTGATTTATTGAGGTTATGTTTTTTGTTTACATTTAGACGAATCCTTGAATAGCCAGCATATTGGTGATATTTTGAATGATAATGATGTCAAAGTTGGTGGAGGATGTAACCCTGACGATAGTAATGATGTTCACATTCATCTCCTGGGGCCAGATGATGACTTTATCCTGGAGAAGCAGTGAACTTTACCCACTGCTAGAGGCTGAGATACATCCTCTAAAATCACAATCCAGGATCCTATCCTGGCTTATGAAACCATAAGGTATCAATACACATATTATATTAATTTATCATTTAGTCATAAATATCAAACTTATCATTTTATTAGGCAAGTGCATGCACTGCCAAAAAATCAATTAAGTAGGTACCAATTAAATTGATACAGTTTGAAAGGGCTTTGTGATCTCCATATTGAGGATTCCATGGACAGAATAATTAATATACTTAATATGCCTAGTGATTAATACTATTGGCCATTAGTATTTATATTCCTGGTGTTGAATACTTAATAAATAGGAATAAATGTATCGATTAATTCATAGTATTGTATTTTCTATTGTTTCAGTACGCTGTGCCTAATAAGACGAATGATGCTGAGCTGAAGAGTTCAGTTTATGGCCATATATGGTTTATTGGGTGCTGGACTCCAATTGCTCTATAAATTATTCTCCTTGTGGGGAAGTGAATCCTACCTATCTTATGAAGATACGATACAATCTCAATGCTAGCGCTGTGATGTTACTTTGGCTTCCCAACAACTGCCCTTGTACGTCTACACATATGACTTTTTTACCAGCTTCTACCTCACCGATTCGTTATTTCAGGCCAATACGTGTTATGATTCAAAGAAGACGAAGAACGATATGCATCACTCAGTCAGCTGTTGTAAAATACTGATTACAAGTCGATGAGCCGCATTAATCTTCACAGTGGTGTGTTTGCTTTCACAGGACATCAAGCATGTAAACTGTGAGGATCTTTGACCACTGTGGACATAGACTTGTTGGACATGGACATGAAATAGTTTGCTCATTGTACATGCAAACTTATAGGCAAGAAAATATTCACTGTGATTGGAATACTTCATAGTCATGGAAAATCAGACTTGCAAGCCCTACGATTTGGTATGAAAGTCATTTAGCCATCATTATCATCATCGATACAAGGTCATCCAAGAAACTCTTCACCATTAGCTTCCATAACACACCGAGTAAACACAGATCTACTTCTAAAGCAAAGAATGGTTGTCCCTAAACCTATTCCCTGAAGTGCGCGCTAATTAATGTGTAGTATTTTAGGGTTTTGACCGTTATTGTACTATATTTTTAATCTAAATAAATATAATTATCCAATCACCATTATATTATTATGATTATTGTATTATTTTTCTAATAAAATTGTATCATTATATGGATATCACATTGTTTTTCTTTCATTTCATTGTTTGTACTGTATCCAATATTGTACTCTATTGTGACCTGAGATGCACTCACGTGCACGTAGTGGATTTTAGTTAATATATAGTAAAAAAAATATTTTAAATTTTTTTTTGTGATCTTAATAATATTTATTGAACAGAAAAATGCACAAATATTTTTTCTCATGACTGGTTCTATCTCGGGTCTCAAGAGGATAGAAAGGTAAAAGGGCGTAACCGTCAGTTTTATCAAAATAGGTTATATATCATAATAATTTTGTACAATACACGTGTCCAAAGGATGTAAGCTGCAAATCGTCGCTTAAGAAACAACACCGCGGAAGTCAATTAATTAAAATTTTCAGAGGCAAACAAAAACCGTCTCAAAAAATTGAAAATTGATACCTTTTAACTTATTTTTTTTGTGTTTAGTTAAAAAAATGTTTCTTAAGCGACGAAATGCTGATTTATTATCGAAGTTTAGCTAACAATATTTAAAAAAAAAAAAAAAATTAACGTGGTAAAAACAACTTAATTATCATTTTTGTTGGTTTTTTTTTTAATTAACTCAATAATTAATATCAGATTAGGGATATAAACACCACATTATTAATTATCATGCACTTCAAAGTTATGTCCATTTTGTAATTTAACTTTGACCGAAAACCATAACAAAACATTTTTGAGCCATGAAGTGAAATTTGATTTGTGTGGATTACACCCTTTTTCCTCTCCACGGTTGACATGGTGGATTGGGTGGACAAGGTATATTGCTTTGATTTCAAGTTGGCCGGCCAACCGAGTAAATCGCTCGAAACTCATGGTAATTTCAAAATTTCAATAATCAACAGAAATCACCGTTAAGTTAATCAATCTAGATAGATATCGAAATCTTTTTCATGCCTAATAATTATAATACATAATAATATATAGATACCTAATTCTAATAGACATAGCTAGGTATTAAAAATAATATACTGCTTCCTAATGATAAAGCATTAGCAAAAACAAGGCTATTATGTATAAGCATTGCTGATAAGATAAAAATGCATTTAATATTTTTTGTCAATGAAATCTTACAAGCTTGACAATCGGACAAAAATTAATGTACAAAGCAAAGGTTTCTTTCTTATGTTGACCTTGTAAAATGTTTGTAAGGCTTATACAATGATTTCGGTAATACTGACTTACCATTAGAGACACCATCTTGGGTTATATTTTGAATTCCTAAAATTGCCTAATCCACCAAATTCATGTATTAACTGTTATTCGTTTGTCTTCTGGTTTCCCGAATGTCGTTTGCTCAAACTAAGCACATGACCAAGCCATCGAAGGTGGCTCAATTTTATGGTTTTTACAATGTGCATCTTCATAGAGTTAGTTTGCTGTATCTTTGTTTTCATGTCATTGACAGGCCGAAAATACCACACAGTACTTTTTGCTCAAATGAACTCAATGTTGTCTGTCATACACCGGTTATGCAAGCAATACGTGGCAACCAGTCTTATATGTTAGTGCTTTATGCATGATGCATTTAATGACAATAAATTTTTTAATTACATTTTATGACAAATTGAATATATATTGTGACCAACATCAGTAAAGCTAGGGTTTCCTAAGACAGCGGTGCCGTTATGTAGCGGTGGGTGTCATCACTAAAACATTGTCTAAGCAAATCAGATGGCGTTGGGTTCTTCGTTGCTTAGTTAGTTGTGAGCGTAACGTCAAATAGCGGTGCCACTATTGGCATGATGGCCGTCATAGCGGAACTATCAGTTGTGGAACGTTTTTCCCGTGTAGCGGTCGGTGACCATTTTAAAATAAATAATGAGTGCAAACACTGCAAATGTAATTTGGACAAGCGAAAATGACAAAATATTGATTGATTTTGTAAGAAATAATGAAGCTTTATATCGAGGGTATACTGACAGAAAGCATTACGTCATTAAAACAAGTTCTGAGATTATCGCAAAAAGAACTTAAATTTTTTTTTCAAAGCGTTCTCCCACGTAGATTTTATGATTTAAAAAGATTTTTTCTACATTATAAAGACTAACCTTTATGGCAAACACAATATACGACATGTTACAAGTCCTGTCTATCCTCTATCAGAATAAAAAAATAACAATATGATTTAATAATGTTTCTATATTCTCTCCATTAAATCCTATGCCTTTGTGCATTTTACCAGGACGTAGAGTGTAAAATTGTATACATTTTGGCATTTAAAACAGAAAAACAGCAAAAACTAAGTTAGGTAATGCGTTCTATCAGTATACCCTCGATATAATGTGAAGAGGAAAAACTATAGAAAGCCCAGTTAAACAAAATCTGTGGAACAATATCAGAAGTTAAGCCATTTCTTATGTGATTCAGTACATAATCGAACAATACTGGTGTTAAGTAAAAGTATGGATTTTTCATCGCCGCGGTGCAGACAGCGACACACTAAAATTTGAAATGCACTTTCTGTAGCACGATTTCTAAATATCTCACTCTCTTCCAAACGACAGTTTTCGTCTTCCGATGACTCGTCATCTTCCAAATGTAGTAATAATGCTAAATCTAGATCGTCCATTCTCCACCGCAATACACTCACTGACCGTTGTCTGTCTTTTTATAAATTTACATCTCTGGTTGCCGTTCTTACGGCCGATTTCTTACGTCCACCGAATTATATCATATTAAAGCCACTACATAATGGCACCGCTTTCATAGTAAACCCTAGCTTAAAGGAGGTGAACTTATGTGTTTTAATGTGTTAACTCTTTAATTGTTTTTTAAATTGGTGTACTTTGTAATGAGGTTTATCATCAGATAAAAGTTTCCAAAACCCCCATAGATGTCGGTATGCACAAGCGTAATTGCTGTTCAAAAAGAAATGATACAAGCCTCTCAACCTTTATCACTGGATTCTCAGATAAATATGTAACAAGCGTTCAGTAGCATGTAACTTGTGTTCGAAATATAGTTATATAGTATATTATAAGTTCATTCCATCATTGTTTTCGTAAGTGAAAAGAACTGGCTATACTCGATATATTAAATAAATGAACTGTGTAAAATCGTATGTGTTTTTCATTTAATGGTAAAATCCCTGTGCTAATAAATATGTTAGCAGATCGCCAATCATGCGAAATTTTTGTTGCTGTCATTAAATGTACCTATCTAGTCTCTAATTGAAATGACACTTGGCGGCTCTCTGCCTATTGGAAGGTAATTGGAGGAGGGGAAGTTACAGTACATAGTGTAAACCAACCTTAAAGTATTTGATGATAAAGTAATTAAACCATAGAAGAAGCATAGAATTCCCATTACGGAGGCAACAATTAACATGTGGGTGTAGAATCCAAGCCATGTGAAGTAAAGAGCGAACTTGACACCGAAATAATCCTTGATGTTGTCGATGGGCTGATAGTTGATCCACTTGGTAACTTGCGCCCATTGCGTGAAGAGTAAATACCTCTCCTTGCCTTCTTCAGCGATGTCGCCCTGAAGGAAAACAACACCATTTAAAATAAAACTTTAATAGTAAAATAATAACAGCAAGCTGTTAGACCGGTAGGTCTATTCCGACATAACACTTAGCTCTAAAATCATGCAAAATTGTGAAATAATATAATGAAGCATCATATGCGTTGAGTATGAGATGTCAAAAATAAAACTTTTATTGGCAGTGTTAATTAGATAACTCTTCTAGCTGTCATTTATTATGATGTTAGCGATAGCATACTGGGCATGCATGACATCGCCAAAGCAGACATGAGGCACACATGAGTTTGAATGAGGGGTGAAACATGAGTACCAACTCAAAGAATCGCCTTTTAGATAACTCCTAACAACCATTTTACACACAGAATACAACCATAATACTGTGGGGTTATTTATCTCAGAAATATAACAAAAGCGTGTTAATAGGAGTCATGGAGTTAGACACATATTTGGAATAGATTTGCTGATCAGTTTAGATACAAATTGTAATCAGTCTGAAGTAGAATTCTGCCCTGCTAAGTAAAAAGACAGCTTTTTTGGTTTTAGTTAGATAAGAACCCAAGTTTTAGACTATTTATTCTCTTATATACACTCTATTTAGAGATTATGTCAAAACAATCCAATAATTTTACATAACATATGAGAAAAGGTAATTTAAAGCGTGGGTTCTCATTTTACTAAAACCAAAAACACTGTATTTTAACACTACCCTTATGTAAAACATTTCGTAAATATTTTACTGTTTTAAACAGAGAAAATAAAACATTAGAGTGGGTGAATGTGCAGAATATAATGTAAGAGTTTTGAATATTGGTGCAGATTGTCTACAAATCTTCGTCATACTTCTATCGTGTTGTAGGGGAAAATTGACAGGTGTCTAGCTACATACTTACATCATGCAGTGGATACGCTGCTTTGTAGGCATCCTCAGCAATCAAACGATTGATTCCGATGTCAAATACGGCTGATTCATCTTCGTTGAACCTTTGCCGTTCCAATATAAAAGATACTACACTAATTCTCACAGTCTGAGAAAAGAAATCAGGTCTGTCAGTTTCGAATCTGTTAAAAAAAGACAATAAATAAAGAAGAAAAATTACCAAGAGACATTTTAGAAAAAGTAGGTTACCTTTTTTTTTAAACTATTTTTATTAAAATCACTAATAATAAAGATAGTATAAACCCACTTCAGAGAAGTGATGTTATTTCTACAGTGTGGAACTTGTCTAGCAGTTTATTTAGGTCAAACAGGCAGAAGCTTTATCATCAGCCACATACATTCAGGGCAAATTCACAATTCCGCCAATTCCACAAGGCACCTTGCAGAGCAGAGGCCGGTGACATAGTATAGAGCTCACGAAGCATTTTTAAAGTACCCACCATTAACTTTTCAAGATACTTTTCTAAGAAAGAGTTTTTCAAAATTTTACCTTTACAAAGACAAGGATTTTAGATATTAATTTTTGGTTTTAAAAAATATGTGAATGAAAATTATTCACTGTTTGAAAACTCAACCTACCTCAATTACAACCGAAAGCGTCCCAGCAATAAAAGGAACGCAACATGGATGTATCAGACTATGTAGTACAGTACACTCTCAGTAATCCGACGCTCGATTATCCAACAACTACTATAATCCGTCGTTATTTTTACTAGTTGAAAGCACAAAATCAAGCTCTATAATTCGCCGGTATTCAATAATCAAATTCAGTAGTCCGCCACGTATAAGTATACAATGCAGATGAGACGGGTTTATTTTGGAAACTTCTCCTTCGTAAAACGTACATTCATCGCGAAGAAAGTAATGTACCAGGGAGGAAAGTGCCCAAGGACTGCATCACAATTATGCCGTGCTCCAATGCAACCAGAACACACAAAATTAAGCTTTTGGTCATAGGGAAAGCCAGGAATCCTAAGCCATTCAAGAATATCTGCCTCACTGGTTGTGTCAAGTGATTTACAGTTTAATACATAGTTAGTTAATAAACTTGGTTTATAAATATGTATGCACTATAATCCCCCGCTTTTACTAATTGGACACTTGTCTGGTTTTTGGGGTGGCAGATTACTGAGAGAGTACTGTATTATATTTAGCCTGCCTGAGTTCTCTCATACAAATATTATTCTTTGTTAAAACAGATAACGTGATGGAAAAATTAACTCCACCCTCCATTGTAATAAGAGTCAATTTGCAAACCGCATTACTTTTCATATATCATTCTTGTTCTATTCTGCCCAACACATGTACAGCTATATCAGATGTTTATTGTAATATTAAATATAGTATGATGTAATTAATTCTATGTACAGTTAAAAACAAAACAATGATTCGGTTCATGGATTCTATGCGTACGAATACATATACCGTTGTCAGCGCTACGAGCACATCGGCTGCCAGGTAATTAGTAACACTAGTAGGGGTAAACATCCGCATGCACACCATCGACCAACCGACTCATTGTTTTGTTTTTACTGTACATTGCAACAAAAACGATTCTTACACATTTTTGTCAGATGTCTTTGGGCTTTTGTGGAAAAAATGTCCATTACAAATTCATCCTTAAGTACATTAAAAAATATAGCGCTTGTACGATATGATTTTTTTTTATTTCTAACCTGTACCTGAAAACAATAATCAACTCATGGTCCTATACTTATGCATCAGAGTGACAACTTGATGGAACAATACATTGAAATAGTGGTCTGCAGATGATTTAATGAATGTAGATGTTAGCCCGTTTAAGGCCTTTTGCTCATGGAGAAACTAAAATCCGACGAACTGGTTGCTGATGGAACTCATAAATTAGCCAATGACTGATGCTTCGGACACGGCGCTACTGAAACCCACTTGCAATAATAATCTCATAACCTCAAACTGTCAAACCCATTGTCTTTCCTACTTCATTCTAAGTTTTTTCCGTAATATCTTTACGGAAATATTCTGGCAGCCTGTAATTATACAAACAGGAGTATTTCTCAACTTCTGCCACAAATTTTAAATTAAAAATTAGTTCGCCTTCAGTTCAATTAAGTGCTACCAATTTTGGTAAGAAAATATGATTTTTCATCGAATCTACTGATATTGGCACCAGTGGCGGCCGGTGGTCTTCAGAATGGCATTTTCTGGTAGTGCGCAATGGTTTACCTTCTATACCCAGCATTGGAGCATAGGGCAAGCACAAGTTCACGCCACTTCCCTCGGTTCAACGCCAACTCTTGCGCCTCCCGCCATGACAGAAATGCAGCACGTAGGTCACTTTTGTAGCACCGCTGCAGGGTGAGGGAGGGCAGGCCATGGCAACGGAACCCTTGAGGCTGTACCATAAGAGTAGGCAGTGTCACACGCTTTGGCGGCATCAGGAACACTTGTCCTAGCCACGTAAAGCTCGTAAAGCGTCTCTCCATGATTACTTTAAAATGACTCAAATGTCGAACTTCTCAGTAGGTAAATTAAATATGTCGTTGTTTATTTATTATATTTCTTAAAAAGAGTTTTTAAACAGTTAGAATGATTTAATATCAATAAAGAAAAATAAATGTCACGGTTTATGGCTTTACGTTCTGAGCAAACAATGCTTCAACCAAATAAATAACCGCTGATGTGTTTTTTTGTTATATTGAATGTATTTGAGTGGTTTAGAAATAAATGCGGCAGTTTGTATTTTCATAAAAGTTTGGCGATTCATTAAATCTTAAATGTGAAATTGTTAAAAATTAACTCGCCAACATTGTTATAAAACAAAAACTGGCGTTTTTGTTTCTAGAGTCCTAATTTCGTGCGCCGATCATAAAGTGTGTAAAAAATGCTACACAAAACGCTACCACAGGAACATTGGACTATCGTTTAAGAAGTATACAATGACCTCATTCTAATCCTGTGCAAAATGAAAATCCATTTGGATCGCAATCGCTTTGCGCCCATGAACTGAGTATTGTTCATAATACTGCTACATGTTCTACTTCGCGAAGTGAGTGATACACATATGAATAACAATGAAAAGTTGAGTGATGTCTTTAAAAATGCAGGCAGTGCGTAGCACTTAGATGGTATTAGCGGAGCCGCCGCTGATTGGCACCACTGTTTTATGAGAGACTGGGAGACTAGCATGTCACATCTCTTCAGTTTAGTAGTGAACATTTTGAAACTGAGAGATTCCAGTCTCGCTGTGGGCGAGCCGCCATTGAAATACATTAGCTAGATACTGGCTGGAATTTTAGTGTCAGTCTCGTCTTTTTTGAGTATTCTCGTGAGCAGAAGACTTAATAGTCATTTCTTAAAACTATTTTAATACTCAAAGTAAATATAAATAATAAAACAAAAAAATGAATGCCGTGTGCAAGAGGCAAGGCAGATACATTAACAGAATATACCCCTCTTTCTAATACGATTTGCAGACCATAATTATTAGTTTATATTCTGAGCCATCGATGTTACAATAAAAAATGTAATTATAAGATATACCTAGAATTTTATTGTAT
This sequence comes from Rhyacophila brunnea, assembly GCF_057557595.1. Lineage (NCBI taxonomy): Eukaryota > Metazoa > Arthropoda > Insecta > Trichoptera > Rhyacophilidae > Rhyacophila > Rhyacophila brunnea. The sequence continues at coordinate 32,717,173 of NW_028233350.1, forward strand.
GAGCAGTTTAAAAGTTATCTCTATGTACCATGTGTAATAAACATAAGATAAGAGAATGTACAAAGAATGCTTACAAATAGTGTCTGTCTCGACTGAATTCGCAAGTGAGCTCATAGTCCCGTTCGGGGAAATACTTGGGATCCAGTTTCACAAACTGCAGCATTCTCCCGATGCGAGTTTTGACGGCTTCTACAAAATTATCGCTATCCAGCAGATGTTCTTGTCCGTGTATCTAAACATTAAAATCGATCAAATTAATAATGTCTTCAAACTGATTAAATATTTGTATACTTACAATTATTTTTTCTCAATTAACTGTAGTTATGCAGAAGCAGCCGCTCCAAAATTTAGGCAATAATGAGTTACCATGTTCAACATGATATAACATGTTTTTTCTACATTCTACATAAACCACAAAGAGCGCCGTGAATTAAAAAATTCGGTAGTCCCTGAGATGGGGTACTTTAGCTCACTCGGTGTACTTCATCGTACTTATAAATCATTTTGAATTGCACTGTTTTTATCAATGCTACCACTTTTGCTTTGTATTCTTTCATGTAATATCGTGAATGTCTTAAACTTATAATTTGTAATGTTCGTTCATGCTAATACATGAATTTGAATAATAAATCATAAGTGTGGTTTTTTAACCATTTCCATCTCAGAGTTTTCACTTGACCCTTATTTAAAGGTCGACAACTGAGAACATTACAAATTTGCATATAGTTGAAATAAACAAAATTTCCAGTCTTACGCAGTAAATATGTAACATTGTATCTACGTATCTACGACGTATATAGCATCCATAAATCAGTCAAAATTATTATGAATTCATGACACTGTTCTTCAATCATACTTTTTTTAATTGATGTCATTAGAACACACCTTAAGATCACTTAAAATCATAAATAAAAACCATTAAAAGTAAAATCATACTGACGCTTATAAAATGTTACATCGTTGTGAAAAATATTGACATTTTAGTTAAAAATGTTAAAGAGGGACAATAGATATATTCCAGCTATATGCTACCCTAATTCAGAATGAGTATAATATGGTGTTTTAGTAGGTAGTATTTTTTTAATCTGTTTAGTAATATGTAGAGTTTTAAATAATAATTCGGAAACTAACCTTTTTGATTGGCATTTTCAATTTCATCAGTTCGCAATATAGACATAACACCTCTCTCGGAACATGAATCTTCACAAAATGGATTCTTTGATGTGTATCTTTCTCCAGTTTTAATCCTTGCTTGACCAGATTACCTTCAAAAACTTCCCGCTTCTGGTTCTTGACGGCGTTATCATCGGGCACATACGCCAGGACAAAATCCACCACCGTTTTTCCATCTAGGAAGTGGCCCCAAGTCTGCGGATCGAACATGAATGATAAAATGACAATACACAATCTTCACACGCAAGTGTACTGCTCGTGGATTGATATCATGACAATACCTCTGCATACTAAATTCATATCAACGTATCTTAAGCCATTTAGGTCAATTAGTTGATTGAACCGCAAACAATTATGATAACAAAACCACAAACGAATCCACGATTTTTTAAATAGTATTTACCGTTGATAATATTACATTGTGTTTTACCACCGTCAAAGGTGATTGATTGTATACCAGTGGCGAAGAGTGCCTGTTCGCGATGGGTAAGTTACGGCCAAACTTATGGGACTTAGACAACTTTGATTTGCCTAGCCACGAAATCGATCCTAAGACCCCCAGCAACATAGACGACCACATTACTAACTCGGCGATCGTGAGTGCTATAAAAAGTGTGTGAGATCAACATATTCAAACCAAACTACATTCAAATACGGCCACCAAACTTTCTTTTCAAATGTACAGTTTGGTGTTTTTGGTCATACAATAGGCTGGTTACAATCTGCTTATATTTTTGTTTATATTATGTATAATTCTATATACCTAATTGATCATTTTACCACGTTTTTATTAGCTCGTATTCATGTTTGTCCGGTACAGATTTTTTCTTGTGTCCAGTATAATCTTTTTCTTTTTTGTCCAAGATTTGTATTGGACGATTGAAGATTTTTAACTAACTTCCCGACTAACTAGACATTTGAAACTTTTAGAATATATCAGAACACGACGACAATGCATTCTTTTAATACTTTTAGCCATTTTTAAGCAGAATTGAATTCATTTTTAGTTAATTCTGTTTTGTATGGAAAGTTATTATTGTTGGTTGCTAAGGGGGTCCTAGCAACTAAATTATTAATATATACGTGCGTTACTATGGAAATCAATATGAAATGTCAAAATGACATTTCAGTATTCTATATTTATTCAGTATTTCTATCAAGTACAATAAAAAGTTTTTATTAATACATGGAATTGTCAAGTTTATATGATTCAACAGAAAATTTAAAAACGTGGTAGGACTTATATAAAAAGTTCTTTTTATCTTATAATTATTTTTTTATAATCAATATACAAATTTACTTTTGATTTGAAGTCACAATACATTATTGTAGTAGTATAAGTGAAACAATCACAGAAACACCCACGTTTTGAGAAATTCACATAAATGTATTGCGACTTCACCAGGAATCGAAAATTGTGCCCTTGGATGAAAAGCCAGTATCTTACACATTGAACCACAGCGAGGTCACCACCGGTTTGTATATATTTATAACTCCTTGAATAGGGTGCAATAATTTATCGGTTCAGCGGAGCTAGATAGATCGCGAGCCTAATACTACATGGTTCTAAATGTTCGTCCTTGAAAAAACAAACCCAACAATGAAGTAGTATTCGAAGCTGCCTCATTGTTACTTTTGTTTCTCCAAGGACAAACACTTAGAACCTTGTAGTTCTCCACTCGCGAGATGTCACTGTGTGTAATTTTAATATGCCAATAATGTCGTATTTGTGTTTAACCGGACATTTCGTTACAAGCCAAGGTTAACATTAAATGTTAAATAACCATTCGCTATTGAGTCTTCGCCACTGGTATTTATTTAAGTAAGCACTAATTAATCGCTTAGTAAGGAGTCTTCTCCACAGAGATATATAATATTATGTATATCATGTCTCCTAGAATTCTTATATAAATTAATGTTTTTGTTTAACCTGAAAACTAGGCAGTATATGACGTGAATTTTTTTACTAGGAAAACATAATCCTGTTTAAAACATTTTGTTAAAAATAAAAAATATATTTTGTAGTAATGTGAACACAACAGTTATCTTGAAAATTGAAAAGGGATAATAAAAAAACGTTATCTTTAGTAAAACATGACTTCAAGTGATAAAATCAACAATGATTATTAATGTTTTTTAAGTGTGTAATGATACCAATCAGTATAATTTCGTTAAGACAGATAGTTCAAGATGCAAACTGTAAAAATGGTAATTATTAAATATAACACTTACTATCATTTCAAAACTTTCTTGGGCAAAAACAAACCAAAGTGAAACATCTGTGTCACGAGTATGTTTTAAAATAGACTGGACATATATATCTCAAAATAACTTGACATCAAAATTCAATCATTATACAAATAAAAAATAATCACACAAGGAACAGCAAGCTGATGCTTAGATAAAGACTTATTTGAGTATTTATTTGTTGTGTAAACAATAAACTGTAAGGATGCATGCATAAATTAATATCAAACGGCTGACTGGCTAGTTACAGTTCGGCGATTGCATTGGTTGATGTTGCAGACAGTAATTTGTTGATAATTGAACAGTACGGTCACAGACTCCCAATTGAAAGAATAAACATGCACAAAATTTGCTTTGTTGAAAGAGTGATCTTACAAATCGTAATGTGCAAATTTATTCATTATTTTCTTAACTTCATACTAAATAACGATGTTTCTCAGTAAAAAAAAAAATTATATAAGCATAGTAATTAACTCATTCGACGCGGATGACACGACTGCCGTGTCCCCGTTAAGCGGCCGATCGATCCAATTAGCATGTTATGTAAATACGGTAATTAAAAAGTAATTAAAAGGTCTGCAGCGATTGTGTTAAGCAGTGATACATTTAGTGTGATATTTTGAAATGAAATGACAGTGTTAAGAAAAGCAATGTTTATATTATGTAAAGTACAACATTTAATATTTTTCATTTTTACAGATACCTGACAAAAATCATTAATTGAAGACTTATCTCAGAACGCCTCAATGACACAATGATTTTCACAACAGAAATGAGGGATGTTTTATATTTATATAAAAGAATTTCCATAAACATATTCCACGATTGAAATAGATTATGTGGCTTATAGTTCATACAGCCTGATGCTGCACAAGGATGAATGGTTACTAATTTAATCCTAACATAAGAATGACCACGTATGTATTCCAATTATTGTAAGTATCAATATTTTTTAAGGTAATCTATATTAGCAGAATTCAATAGACTATTTTCTCTCTCTAAGCACTGACAACATTAAAAAAGCGTTATCACATTGGAAACGGATGATTGTCAATCAATTTGCACTATAGAAAAAAATAGTTTTCACTTGTTAATAGATTATTATAAATCATTACTCACAACACTAAATAAATACGTATGAAATAGACATTTTTCACCTATAAGCATGGTTTGTTTCTAATAATATTATTATTTTGTAATCCGATATCTACATATAATTTTAGGATGGGCATAATTAGTACCTAGTAGTAATAACGCCCACGGTGGCCGTGCGGCTTAAGCGTTGGACTATCATTCTGTGGGTCCCAGGTTTGAATCATGGGTCTGGCAAGTACACATATTGTTTTTCAACTTGTGTGTGAGTCAGAGTATGGACCTAATAGGTTGAGCAAGTGGCTGACATCCATTTCTCGTAAAAAGAAAATCTGTTAATACAAACCTCTACTCTGTGGAGGCCCATATGATCCTATTAGGATCGGACATGGTCGAAAAAAAAAAAATAATTAATTACAATATAATTGATTCGATATGTGAAAATTATTTTTTCCATAGTGTAAATTGACTGCATGTTACAACTGTCATTAATTTTTTGAAAATAATTTATTTCCAATACAATAAGTCAGCGTATAGTAAAAAAAGTGTTTTAAAAGAAGTAACATATGATTTTTGTTTTGTTATAAACCATTTTAAGTGATTTCATTCTTTTAGTTGTAGAATTATTTAATTTAAGTGAAAACTGTTTAACAAATGTTTGAATATTTTTTTGTTTTGTAAATTTTGACTAATGCAAAGTGCAATCAATTCTGACCTGTTTTTAAATTTCATGTACTACGAAAATTTTACGATTGATTTCAACAGTGTGTATATACTGAAAATTGTTTCCAAATAGCCTATTCCGTTATTATTATGTCGTGCTTATTTATTAATCAGCCATGATGAGGGGTGTAATTATAATACTCCAACAGGTCGTTCAAAGTTCTTTAAATCTATTCCTTATCCAAACTTAGGGAAATAAAAAAAAATCTTATAGGTAACAAAAAAGAAAATAGCACCGCAGTGGTGTTCCCTCTAAAAGCGGACATGAGAAATAGATAAAATTGGTGAATTGAAAAATTAATCAGTAAACGATATTTAAATTCAGTATAACAATCTAACGCCTACGATGGACCCTAGTCCCTAGAGCCCCTTGGTACTGTACCAGTTTATAATGTCATGGGACCTGTTCGAACCCCGGGTCTAGAAAATTCACATCTTGTTTTTAATGTGCATTTGGACCTAATAGGTTGAGCAAGTGGCCAACATCCATTTCTTATAAAAACAAAATCTTTTAATACAACCTCCATTCCTTTTAGGATCGAACATGGTGAAGTCATAGTAGTATGATGATCTATTTGAAAAGTTATAAGCACTAGCAAAGCCAGCTGTCCTGCTGAACCTTGCAACCAACTTGGCATCCTAACCACTAGTGGTAGATATTAATAATATGAAATAAATCTAATAGAATAAAAATAATGACAAGCATAAACTGAAGAGATCCCTGATTACTTTATATGTATGGGGTGTCTGTACATGGATTTTTTCCAAAGGCTGACTATATTTAGGTACTTATATTTATCTTTGAGTGCAATGCGGTAACCTGTTCGCAATAAATGAAGATTTTTGATTGCATATTTCGTGCAAATTAAATCCATTTATTTCAATATGCAAGAATCATCATTGCATACCATATCCATACCATATCTAAGTGCATAATAAATAAAAGCACATAAATGCATGCAAGTATGAGCAATATCATTGAAGTTTACATTTTTGTGTCACGGCTTGACTATAAATAGTGAGCCTTGGGTTTTTTCTTTTGGAGAGACTTTTGCACAAATGTCGGTTAGACGTGATTTTTTCGCAAATTTGTCACTTTTGTGAAGTAGTTTTATTTTTCTGACGTATTTTTCAAAAAAAATTATACAAATTGTTTCTTCAATTAAGTGAGAACCCCAATGGATTTAGTAAATAAATAATAACTATTTCTCGTAAAAGGTATATTAACATTAACTTCCAGTCTGCGAGACCCCATTATACGCGCAAATACTGATATGAGCGAAAACGGCAATTTATAATAAGTAATCCATCTACTGAATAAATCTAACAAGGAAATGAAAATAAGGTTATTTCTATCACATACAGCAATCGAGACAATAGAATTGTAATTAAAGAAAAATATTATTATAAATGATAAAAATTATTGAAAACGGTAGGAACGAATGCTTACAAAAATTGCCTTCCAATGAAGTTATTTTCTTTCACAGTATAAAAATTATTTTTCATTCAAAAGTAGCTGGTCTCCGATACAATTTCAGAAAAATAATAATAGGGAAATTTGAGTACATTAGAAGAAGAAAATAGTCGATTATGTACAGGTAGACTTTGAATATTATTAATAAAAAATGATTATACTTTGCCGAGTATTAAAGCTAAGAGAATCCTGGTTTCATTAGTGAATTCTAATCTCCAGTTATGAAGTTATGTTTTCGGAGGTTGATCTAATGAAAACCAAATACCGCTCAAAACTTATCGAGAAATGAGAAATCAGGGCAGCTTTGTCTAGTATGATTTCGAGGCAACAGGCTACTGATAATTTCTAATAGCTAAGTACGTAAGTAACTGAAAATATTTTCAAACTCCATTAATATGGCTACCATGCATTGTAATTTAAATCAAGGTTTCGATTTACAGATGGTGTTACCATTTTGAAGTGAAACTTTTTTCGTTTTGATGTACATGCTAATAAAAATAGTTACCTGATCACTGCCAGAGACGAGTTATCTCGTCAAAGCATGTATCAAGCCATGGACGAGTTAACTCGTGCGTTCTTTTCAACGTCATAACTTCTGAATAAACTGTTTGTGTATATTTTTTAAACAATATTTATCATTTTAGTCATGATCAACTCGAGAAACATGTTGATTTGATAAGTTTTCATAAATATTTCATATTTTTTAAGGCATTTATTTTATTCCAAAAATAGCTGTAATAAGTGTCAACCTAGTAAAAATTGGCTGACAGTGAAAAGGTTAATTTTTTTTTTATATCTAAGTACAGAAAATATAAAAATTGTGATTCTTTTTATTTCCATTTTATTTCATTTCCTCATTTGGAAGGATTGAATTCACAATATATATGAAAGGAAAAATATCAAGTCATATTAAGGGGGGACATGCTCGTCGAAGGTCAAAATTGAGTTTTTATTGTATTTTCAAACCATGATCCTGGACACTCCTTAAACGTTGTAGATAATCTATTTATATAATTTTGAAGCCTTATTATCCTTTATATTTATTTTAAGCATTTGATGACTGCATAAAGTATTTTTGTTACATAAAATAGTATTCTTTTAAACCTCTCGCTCTAATGTTTTAGAATATAGTCATATTTCGGTACATAACTGTGCAGTGGTGTTAAGATTTTTTAAGTTTATTAATTTTTAAACGCATTTATAAAACCATTAGTATAATTTATTACGAGATAATTTTTGTAAAATATTGACGATAAAAAATTATGTTGATAATCTCTGTGATCCCAAATTTGACAAGAATTAGGCATTTTATTATTCAAAAAATCGGCAAGATTAACACATTTGAAGATGATTCTAAAGATACTTATTATAAGCTATGTTTTTGACCATTCAAGTGTGATAACTCCCTACTTCAATTATAGTTTGTCAATTTATGACTACGGCCGTATGGTGTAGCTTAACCACTGGGGAATGACAAAAGAAATGGCGTATTTCAAAAAAACACTACCTTATTCTTAGGTCAATAATTATTATAAAGCAATCATTATTCATAAGATGTTTATTACACTTGAATGGTCAAAGACATAGCTTATAAGTATCTTTAGAATCATCTTCAAATGTGTTAATCTTGCCGATTTTTTGAATAATAAAATGCCTAATTCTTGTCAAATTTGGGATCACAGAGATTATCAATATAATTTTTTATCGTGAATATTTTACAAAAATTATCTCGTAAGAAATTATACTAATGGTTTCATAAATGAGTTTAAAAATTAATAAACGTAAAAAATTTTAACACCACTGCACAGTTATGTACCGAAATATGACTATATTCTAAAACATTAGAGCGAGAGGTTTAAAAGAATACTATTTTATGTAACAAAAATACTTTATGTAGTCATCAAATGTTTAAAATAACTATAAAGGATAATAAGGCTTCAAAATTATATAAATAGATTATCTACAACGTTTAAGGAGTGTCCAGGATCATGGTTTGAAAATACAATAAAAACTCAATTTTGTCATTCGACGAGCATGTCCCCCCTTAAATTTTCAGTTAATGGAAGTGTTCCGCAGTTATTCTTATATTTTTTTAAAGACTCATTTGTTTCTGTCACAATTGTAATCTGTATAATTTTGGTCAATATATTGAAATTGTGTAAGAATTATTATAATAGTTGCATAGTTTTTAATATTCATGTTTTTAACTGGGAAATGAATTATCCCATTTACACATTTCGCGAGCCTAATACTACAAGGTTCGAAGTGTTCGTCCTTGAGAAAAGAAACCCAGCAATGGAGTACTATTCTTAGCTGCCTCATTGTTACTTTTGTTTCGCCAAGGACAAACACTTAGAACCTTGTAATTCTCCACTCGCGATTTAACTATATTAGGATAAAGATTTGTGACCTTCAAGTACCTTGAGTATATTAGTAAATTGAATCAGATAGAGATATTAAGGCTAGATAAAGATCAAGTAAATACCTAATAAAAGAATAGATTGTATCTAACTTTGTGCATAGATAATAAGGCTGGAACTACAGAAAAGTAAGAAGAAAATGCTGTTTCATTTTTGCATACGATCACTTATGAAAAATAACGGGAAAGCCTATTGTGTAGAAGTCTAAAATATTAATATTAACATCTCACGATGTAGAAAAGCCTAAGAGCAATGTGTTTAGCATCTCGATTTTCCTTAATCCTACAAATTTTTTAATTTCCCTAGGTAGCAAATATGTCAAAAAAATGACACATACAAAAATAACAAATAGTTATCGTTTCCAATAGACTTCTAATCGCTGGAAACCAATATGATATTAGTAATTCTTGCGAGAACACACACCGAAACATCAAATCTCACACCATTTCCGGTTTACTTACTGCGCCTGTGCCAGTCGTCGGAAAACATTTTGCAAACCAACCACAACACTTGCAGGAACGAACCTATTACAACATCGAAGATATGAAAAAATTAGCCATGGTTGCTGACAGGTACATGAAAGTGAAGCTAAAACACCTAGGTTTGTACTATAAAACTAATGATTAAATTAACTGCAAGATACTTCACATAGCAGATTCACATGTAGCAAGCTTTACTTGTGTGCTTTGAGATTTATGTGCCTGAGCAGCACGAAATGTTTTTTATAATGATACAGTATTATTTAGATGAAAAGTAATGTATTTTTTTAATTCACAATGCACTCAATGTTGTTTAAGTGAATATAATTTTACTATAGTTAGGTACCAATTCAATAATTTTTTAAATGTTTTAGAATTTATTACTATCAAGTGTTGTAATATGAAAAGTTGAAATTACTCCATTTATTATATTAATTCAATATCTGTGAATGACATGCATTAATCGTGAGAGTTTACTGATTGAATAAAAATGATGTATAAAAGCTTGACCACTATTTATTCCAGACCTGCAAAAATAATATGCATAGGTATTTAGATTGTTGTTCCAGTGAAGCAAAGTAACGAAGGAAAATGATGGTTGTTTCGTTGCTATAGTTACAACTTCCGCCCAGATATTGAAATTCAAACTGTTTTCTGTTGATTATCATGTCTAACAAATATGATAAAAATTGTAGTTAAAGCCGCGTTGACACGGTCCAAGTACGATCCAAGTCTACTTGGATAGGAATAATTAGTATGAAGATGTCTCATCCAAGTGACAGCTTCATACTATTTATTCCTATCCAAGCTACTTGGACCGCGTCCTACTCATCCAAGTTAACTTGGATAGGAATAAATGGTATGGAGCTGTCACTTGGATAGGAATAAATAGTATGAAGCTGTCGCTTGGATGAGACATCTTCATACTAATTATTCCTATCCAAGTCTACTTGGATCGTACTTGGACCGTGTCAACGCGGCTTAAATCTAAAATAAATGTTACAGTGTAACATTGTTGTCGTGCATCTTTTGACTGTGTGACAATTTCTTTTGCAGGTTCGAAGAGTGGGCCGTAAAATGTTTTCCTCCGGTACGTCGCTTCACATCGAACACAGCTTTATTTTATTCAGACTGGAAGAATTAGACCTGATACATTGCGAAAGCTGTAGAGGTGAAAGAATCAGAGGGAACTTTTAAATAGAAGGAGTATCACATCCACCAATGTCTTAACTAGACGGGATTAAATCATTGTTACCCGATTCTTCCACTCGGAATAAAGAGTGACAGTCTTTGTCTTAATAAGCTGATCGGAGACCTTGTCAGGTTTGTCTCCGGATCTGATGAGGGCCGAGTCTTGCGCCTCGGGGTTCTCCATCTCCGGAAGACCCTCGGCAGAGTGGTAGATGGTAAAGTGGGACAGGCTCAAGAATCTCGTCTTGTTTCTCACAGACGTCAGTGTACTGGCAGAGCCGAATGACTTAGCGTCTGAGAAATAATCGTCGTCATCATCACTCATTTCAATTTTAAACTTGTATTTTTAAACTTGTCTGGACGAATGTTATTTACAATCGCGAAAGCCAAATTAATCATTAAAAGCGAAATTATGTCATAACCTAATTAAGACCAACTACTTAATAATGTGTTACATGTTCTAATAGAATAATCGAAACATCGCACCGGATACGATTTTGAAGTTACGCTGAAGCGGGCGTGTCAAAGATGGTTTCATTTATCCTATTTTTAAATTTGTTATCACATTTACAGTTTCCAGTGAAGATTTGTAATTAAAACTAAGCTTAATTTATTGATAAATGGATGACTGGCTGTTGCGATAAATTTATGTACACAAATTCGGCATAGAAAACTACAATACCAGATAATAAGTAACCAACACATCTGCGACAGCGCCCTATTTACTAGATACTCACCAATACATAAACATTGACATAAATGTCATAAATACATGAAATTGTCTATGACCCTGACAGCAATACGGTGTGGTTACTTGCCAATCTAAAAAATATATTATTCCAAGACCACAAACTACAATATCTGAATAACTATCAGAATAATTCAGTGTGACAAAACCTGATAACTCAACTTTTTGACGAAATTGAGTTATCACTATATTCAGACTCCTCTCGTTGAGATCTATAAGATGGCAAAACCCAATATATCGTAGACCCACTAGTATTGGAGTTATGAACGTTGGCATTTTGTTATATCCCCAAAATGTTGATTTTCGAAAGTTGATAGAAGCTTATAAAGGAAAATATTTCATTTTGCCATCTTTCGTTTCCAAGGTTTGAGTGAAATGTATAATATGAAAAAAACATAATATCTGCCAATACTATGATTTTACCATCCGATATTTTGTTTGCTAACATCATGGTAGGTATTATAAGATGACTAAGATGACAAGATGGTTAGAACTAACGAAGAACCAGCAGGATAAAGAAAACCCTAATAAACCTACTAGAAGAATACTCTCACAGATAACTTAGGTAGTTTTAAAAATACCTCTCTCTATCTATATACCATCAAATGCAAATAATGATCCGGAAGTCGGTGTAAGAATTAATTGTCAAGAAAAAACCGTCGAATCTGATTCTCAAACATCAGTTAGTGGTGCTGAATTAACAGATACTACAACAATAATTCATTCTGACAAATTCATCGCCAGCTGGCTTTCATGGACAAGATTTAAGAGGAAGACATCCACAAAAAAAACGAATTGGTTGATGAACGAGTCCAGATCAAGGCATTTATAAGAAGGCGTCCAAAACACGAGAGCCATTACTCCTGTAAAGATGTTCCTATTTAAATATGCTTACCAAGTCATTTTAATATTGAAATTATGTAATGGTGAATATAAAACAATGAAGTTGAAAAATGCATATTATGATCTATTTAACAAACGGGTCACAAATTAAATAAACCTTATTTAAATAAATAAGGCGTTGAATAAATATTACATGTAAACGTTATATATCTATCAAAGAGGCAAGGAATGAAATCTCCAAACAACACAATGCACATGTCATTGATGCACACAAAGGTTATAACAGTAAATCAGGAGATATAACTACAGCTAAGGAAAGATCAAACCAACTAGTTATAGGTAGTTGTTTACAACAGGTTCTACCATGTCTGATCAATGCTCGAAATGGAAAATTTTACGAACAGGAACGCTCAATAATTTTTCAAAAAGGTGCAATATTAGATATAATATCTGTAATATAAAAAAATATCTTAGTTTTACATAATGTACTTTATAAAACATTTTAATCATCACTTTCGCCCGAATCAGTTGTTTGTAACATAAAAAATATATCATAATATAAGTTTACGAAATCGTTTACTAAAAAATACATCATTCATAATAATAATAATAATTATACAAATATGTATACCTAAATGTAAGTATATGAATCTAATTGAAGTAGGAAACATAGAAATATATGAAATAATGGACAAACAAATACAATTGTCCATTGTTTCGTCAGTAGTTTGAATAAAAACATGTAACCAAGTGTGAATGGAAACATGAGTGAAGATAGTACCTTATCGTTATTGATTTTTGGGTTTTCACCACGTGTACTTTTTTCCTCGATATCATATAATATCTCTTGATAATGGCCTCTGCAACAAGCCCGAAACGTTGAGCAAAGAATGAAGAATTAATTACACATGGTGAAAACCCAAAAATCAATTACGATGACAAACAACCGTGAAAGTCTCAAACAGAAGATAAGTACATTGGTTAAACCAAATTGGGTCTAGGACGATTTGACACCGCGAACTGGCCTCCGGCGATTGGCCTCCGGTTATTGGCCGCCGGTACAATCGAACACCGACCCAATTGTCCTCCGGGACGATTGGACGCCGGTACAATCGGCCGCCGGCCCAATTTGACACCGGCCCAACTGGCCGCCGGGAGATTGGACGCCGCACCGCTGAATAAAATGCGCAAAGAAAAAGACCTACGTAACGACTTCGTAGAGAAAGTAGACACGACACTTTAATAAATGCTTCTATCTACTTAGTGGTTGTACCTAATACATTTTGCGCTTAATATATTTTTATTATGATTGATAATAATTAATATTTATGCTGTTTATAATAGAAAAGAATTCTTTTCTCGCCAGAACTTGAAGATGTGCATAATTAAGTAATTTATTGTGTATACCTACCTATTCATATTAAAAACAACAAATATTAATAATGAATTGGTAAGTTAAAATATTATCTTTCTGCGTTTTCTCGATTTCATGTTATTATAATTGAACTTTATTTGTGTATATCACCCGTAAATAAGTATTTTGAAGATTATGAAATTACAAACAATATAAGTAGGTAAACTACTTGAAAGGTATCTACATAGTACATTATATATTATGTTGACAAAGCGAATTTGTAACTTTATAAAAGTTTCAGTCATTTTATTTAAGTATAGTATATATATATGATGTTTATAAAAATAACGGAACTCTTTCCTCATCTTTTAAAGATGTGCACAATTAAATTTACGTATTTTTATTTATATTTATGAATCTGTAGGTGTCCCTATAAAGGGCATAATTAAGTATATGTTATGCGAAACTCAACTTTACAGAAAGCGAGGAAAAACACCAAATAAAAACAGTAAGTAACCAAAATATATGTATTCGTATATGGTATTTTTTTATAAATGTATATGATTTAAAATACAACCATAAAACACTAAAGCTATTGTTATTTATTTCGTCGTGTTTTTTTTTATTTTTTGCCTGTTTCTAGTTTATTAGTTAAATTGAGCCAGTTTGAATGAAAATAGTATTCTTTCAGACTTTTCTTAAATTAAAACAATACCTACATTTTAAAGTGTGTTTTAGGGTTAATAAAAATATCTTTAAATATTTAAGAAAATAGTCTGCTGTAAATATTTCAGTAGGTTGATGGATAAATATGTAAAGTAACCTTATAGTAATTAATAATATTCACTATTTGCTAGGTCATATTTTTATAATAATACGTACATATAAGCTGAGCCAGCTGGCGGTCGCCAGTCTGTCTCGCTAGGTCTTGCAGACGGCTTGGCGGTGTTGGATTTTAATATAATTGTGAAGTATGCATAGATGGCGCCATAGTTTTCCCTTCAGGATGTGTTTTTTATTCACGTCAAACAGTTTGACATTTCGCTGATTTGTCATTTTTACGATTTGCAAATCGTCGCTGCCAATATAAATTTGTATTCATATGCGTAGTCTATTCAGGAGTCTGGCCTTCAGAATATCGTCTAACACCGCCTTAGGCTGCTATGCCTAGCAGAACACCTGGCAATCACCGTTTGTTACCACTGACATTTTAATTTTAATACAATATAAGTGTAGGTATGTGCAGTTAAATATGATAAATAATTATACATCTCATTCATTCGAATATACAGCAATATTATGTGATTATCATAAAAAGCGACCCATTATATCCAAATATTAATCTCTTTCGGGTCCTATTTACATAATAGAAAAAGGTTAGCAGCTTAAAAAACAAATTTAAACATTGTTTTGTTTCATTGTCTATAAAAAATAAATGTATGTAAAAAATATAATAATATTTACAAATCAAATTTTGAATTCAAAATTAACCTTAGCCAATATAGTTTCCCGGTGCGGGACATTCAAATGTGGACAAATGTTAATAAATAATAAAACAATACATATTATATCTGAGAGGAATAGAATAGACCAATTCTGATAATAACAGGAATTTATAAAACCTAAAAATGTGGAATCAGCTTAAAGAGGCCTTCATTCAGCAGTGGATTGATATAGGTTGATGACGATATAAAAAGGTAGGTATATAAAATCACAAATTTAAAAAAAATATGGCAGTTTATGTGACTAAGAAGAGTAGAATTAGGTTGGGATAACCTTCATCCAGCAGTGGATTGATCTTGGTTGATGATGATAATGACGATATTATGAATGGGTAAATATAATATCAGCAATTTTGATAAATACAGCAATTCATATGATCGACAGGAATACAAACAAATTAGAAAGGCCTTCATCCATCAGTGGATTGATTCAGGCTCATGATGCTAATGGCAATATAAATAGATATAATATAATATCACCAATTTTGATACATACAGCAATTCAAATGACATAAAGGAGTAGAATCAGGCTAGGGAGGCCTTTATCAAGCAGTGGATTGGTTCAGGTCGATGATGATAAGGATGATGGAAATAGGTATAATATCACAAATTCGTTAAACCGATAGTCGTAGAATCACGTTGCGGAACCCTTCGTCCAGCAGTGGATTGATGATGATGATGAAATTCAAGTCTATCAAGAATACAATCAACGTAGAGAGGCCATCATCCAACAGTGGATTTATTAAGGCTCGTGATAAAAATGGCATCATAAATATAGATAGTATAATATCACTGATTGTCATGTGTAAGTAAGGAGTAGAATAAGGCTGAGGAGGCTTTCATCCAGCAGTGGATAGGTCCAGATTGATGATAATAAGGATGGTAAAAATAGGTAGATATTATACAATATCACAAATTTTGTCAACTATAACAATTCGTATTAATTTATTTCATTGTTTGCAATGGCAACTTAATATGACTATATCTATGGAATTTAGTAGCCTAGGTAATATTTCAATAAAAAATAGTGCGTAAGCAGGCACAAAGAAGTATTTAAAAAAAATCAAATTTGTTATTAATTAATAGAAAACTCATCTTGATTGATATTGAATATTTATGGGTGCTAATAGAAATGTCACATTTTTTCGATTAATTCTGCAAATTCTAAATTTGAATTCTGACACGTCAAATGAACTTGTTTTGCGAAAGAAAATAAACGACAATCATAAGTCTATAAGTTTGACAGATAAAAAAGCAGTAACATGGTTTTAGATTATATTTTCGTAGTAATTAGTGAGGAAAGGTGTATTTATTTCTAGTTAAAACTCAATAGTGCGCCAATGTGCTACTTACAGATTTAACATAATTATAGATCATTAGTAAATATAATCAATAAAAATACTTAGGTACTACACTCAAGAGGTGTAAAATTGTCAATTCTGGGAACATAGCAACGTATTGGGAATTTAACGGAGGTTACTAATGAGATACCTATATCAATGATATCAATCTAGTGAAACAAATATTCGATATTATTCTTACATGCTACTTTTTTTCCACTTCACTTCAAATACTTCAACTATTCATAATTTATTTGTTAATTTATTATTATTATTTATTGTTATATTTTTTATTGTGATCATTGACTTAATAGGTAGGTGATAAAGTTTTTACCTACTTTATTGTATGAATTTGTTATATAAGTTAAAATTGACTGCATTCGTTGTCAGTGTGTGTTTACCATTGGTGAGTGCGCATAGTGCTTGAAGATACCGAAAGGCGAAACTAGGCGTAACTAAACTCGTAAAAACGACTTCCTTGATACGTACCCTCGATCGATAGTATTAATATAATAAAGGGATAAAGCACAAAGATTAATCTTCAATAACAAATGAATCAAACAAAACTAAAGTTCAAATCTCAGAGTTATCATCTTAGGTTTATTGCAGAATCAAAGAAATAATATTATCTGTCCTATGTAATATTACTAACAACAGAACCATACTATAGGGAAAAGCGTATGACACAAAATAATTTTAATAATAGAAAAATAGGTACATAATACAAGTTGAGATAATATAATATGCCTGCACATAGTGAATGATGGAAGTTGTCTTGTACATTTTTTACGAATAATGAATTGTGTTCTCAAAGCCGGTTTGGTTCTAAAATTTATTTATCTGGGGCTTTCCCACGTACCCAGGTATTTCCACAGATAAATTAAAAATAATTTCCTATTACAAACATCGGCTTCCTAGTGATTAATATAATAGGTATTATATTATATTTCGACGTAGTTACACAAAAAATACAACTCATAAAATATAAATCAATGCTTGGTGAAATGTTTCACCAGTCAATATAATTTTTTTCCTAGATTATTTATTTTCTTATTATCTTCCCAAGTCATGTCACCATTCTGTATCCACCATATATATAATGTGTGGATGGTTTTAAGTAGCCTTTCAGGATGCCGGAATCGAGTTGGCTTGAAAAACAGCCTTGGTCAGGTGACAGGTGGTGGTATTGACTTCTGTTGTCAAAGAGGATATATAATTATTAAGTTTACACTGCTACTTATTACTATTTTGTTTTACTGTTTTTGTTATATTATACGTATTCATATTCCAACAGTGAATTTTCCATTTGTGACATTTTCTTCAGAAATAAATATTTACCTTCTTCTTCTTATTGCGCCATCCCCTAGCGGAGGTCGGACACCATCAAGGCAATATTAGCTTTGTCGTCTGCTACCTGGAATAGTTCAGTGGAGCTGCACTCGTACTAATCACGGAGGTTTTTAAGCCACGAAATGCAGCGCCGTCTTCTGCTACGCTTACCATTGATATTTCCTTGAATGATAAGTTGGGGAATACTGTACTTTGTAGTTTCCTGGTTTTAATACTACGTAGAACTTCTTGCTCCTTTCCCATTCGATTGAGAATTTCAAGATTTGTAACCCGGTCAGTTCAAGAAATTTCGAGGATGCATCTATACAGCCACATCTTGAAAGCTTCAAGTCTCCGTGACATCTCTTGGTTTAGCGTCCATAATAATGTATTAATGTTAGCCATACTATTTATCTTTCAACAAAAATATGTGTACACATTTTAAATTAAAGGTTAAATTTTTAACATATGAACATTTCGATTTAAATTAATATCTAGTACACTTTACTCCAGTTATTTTTTAAATAATGTAAAAATATATACCACACTATGGAAAAATATTCATTTACCTATGCACCGTGCTGAATTTTTTGAGTCAACTTTTCTTGAAATTTATCTAATGTGAGTTAGCGCGTTTTTTTATTAACTACGTTTAGTAATAAAAATGGAATAAGCAATTTTAAGCCGAAGATACCTAACACCTATTTCAAACGATAGTCTATTGATAATAATATGCCCTACATACAAATTCGTTTTGTCAACATAATATATAATAATGTAGGTACAGAATACATGTAGGTACTGAATACAGTATAGTTTGTTAATTAATATAGACTTATTTTATTTATTACATAAACGCCTTGATTAATATAAATTGTACCTAATTATCAAAGATCGATTGACCAACACATTTCAAACAATAATATTATATAATATAATATAATATAATATAATATAATATAATATAATATAATATAATATAATATAATATAATATAATATAATATAATATAATATAATATAATATAATATAATATAATATAATATAATATAATATAATATAATATAATATAATATAATATAATATAATATAATATAATATAATATAATATAATATAATATAATATAATATAATATAATATAATATAATATAATATAATATAATATAATATAATATAATATAATATAATATAATATAATATAATATAATATAATATAATATAATATAATATAATATAATATAATATAATATAATATAATATAATGTAATATGTAGGTACCTTTCAAGTAGTTTACCTACTTATATATTGTTTGTAATTTCATAAACTTCATATTTACGGATAATGTACAAATATAAATTCAATTATAATAACATGAATCGAGAAAACGCCGAAAGATATTATTTTCACTAACCAATTTATTATTAATATATATATATTTTTTTAATATGAATAGGTAGGTATACACAATAAATTACTTACTTAATTATGCACATCTTCAAGTTCTGACGAGGAAAGAATTCTTCTCTTTTTATAAACAGCATAAAGCATAAGTAATAATTATTATCAATCATAAGCGAAAAAATTATAAGGTACAACCACTAAACATATTAAAGTGTCGTGTCTACTTTCTCTACCAAGTCGTTACGTAGGTCTTTTCCTTTGCGCATTTAATTCAGCCGTGCGGCGTCCAATTTCCCGGCGGCCAGTTGGGCCAGTGTCCAATTGGGTCGGCGCCCGATTGTACCGGCGTCCGATCGTCCCGGAGGCCAATTGGGTCGGCGTCCGATTGTACCGGCGGCCAATAACCGGAGGCCAATCGCCAGAGGCCAGTTCGCGGTGCCAAATCGTCCCATTCCCACCAAATTACATGCTACTTTATTTAAAGCACACCTACCTAAATTGGAAATATTTTGATTAATCACATCAAAATCCATCATGTACGAAAAAGCAGGAGCATGGTTCATAATAAATAAATTTAATCAAATTAAGTACTTAGTGAATACACAAGTTTTACGAATGTAGCATTCATTATTAATATGCATAATTTTAAACAACCTCAGACTTGTAGATATTAAAAAAAATAATAAAATATTTACACCATGTGGGCATGTCGGATAATGTATTCTAATAGGTTTCTGATGTTGTTGAAACTATTAATTATTATGTAAGTAAATTCCCATTGGATTCCTCTATGATTTTATTTAAATGTATGCTACCTCTTTTATTTCGTCAACATCTATCGCATGAGTTTTCGCAATGTATTATTTGCTCAATGCAATCTATATGTTATGTATTATATAATATATGGGTGCATATGAGGGTGAGAAGAAACACGTCACACAGTGATGTTCCTAAACAAAATACCGCGTCAATTTTCTACAGTATTTTAAATCTCCCTATGATGACTCAAATACCTCTGTAATAAGGAATCTGTTCTATGAACATATAACAAAAAATACTTTTGAAATCAATAACTAATACATAATATTTATTCGCTTTTTATGTTAATAGGTATAAGATAGAGTTTAGACACTTACCCAAATCACGGAGTGTAAGGTCCTATTCGAAACCCAACTTCTATAGGGAAACAGCTCAAAATACATTGTTCTAAGATTTCGTCGTTACCACTTGGCAATACCTACACAGTTTTGTTATTTTTACTCTGCTATTATTGTACAGTAAGTACCTATACAAAAATCCTTAGTACTATCATAGTACTACTATGTTTGTGGTTTGCATAGTATGCGACAAGTTTCTCCAATCACAAGACAAACAATAATTCAAAACACCAACAAAAACTCACAATCAAGACACAATAATTATTATAGTACCTACTTGATTTAGGTGGGTATGTACTTTTTATAATTATTATGGTTTTATAAATAAATACTACGACGATGTAAACAATCACGACCTCTTGATAGTCGAGGATTGCTGTTTAAACTAATATTTTGTAAGAAAATTTATTCTTTCAAAGCCCTCAAATCAAAAATTACATGTGCTATTAGTTACTGTTAATAAAACCTTTTTTTGAGACAAAATAATCTCTTCCTTACATAACATTTCTGTGGATTTGAGAGCAATAAATCTTCACCAACAATAGTTTTTTCAATGCACAATAGGTAGGATTCATTGTATTATTATTGAATAGTAAACAGCTTTGCTACGTAGAAGTTTTGTCAAACAAAAAATATGAACTAAGTAGGTACCTACCTATATTGATTTATTTCTAAGGACCGTATTAATATGGTTATTTTAATATCCTCACTAACATATTTTTTCCATTAGCTCTATTTTCTGTATAACATGAAGGATATGTAAAGAGTTTAGGTAGGTACCTACCTACAAGTATTTTTTCACTGCAAAGTATTTCTGCCGAACTAAAACCGAAATAAAAAATAAGAGTACCTAGCTCAGCATGATATGGGTAATACTATGAACGTTTAAATTTGTTCGTTGCCCCTGATGAAGATGCCCATACACGCAAAAATTGTACAGAGACCACTGACATTTTAATTTACTTGCACAATAGCGATATAAAACCTCCTCGGATGTATATCGCTCCATACCGATGGGAAGACACCTCGTTAGTTGCATAGAATCTAATATCAACAGGTCGACTAATGAACGGCCTCGATTGTCTTATGATGAATTATTATCAAAACTATGAATGCGTCCAGCCTACCTAGTACCTATGTAAAGTTAGCTATCCTTTATCCTATATTTTACGCAATCGTCAATCGGACAGTTATGGTTTTGTTTCTCCCATTCATTTCTCTCCCGTTTCATTCAATAAAATATTGTGACTTCCACTCCCATATTGATTACAAATTTAATATACTCAAAATCATAACTGTTTGGGAACCCGCAATTTACACTCTTACCCAAGTCAGCTAAGCCCTGTGGTTCATAACAAAGTGTCGAAAATCCAAGCCTTGGTAGATACCTACACAGAGGTAGTTTATTTATTCATAAAACATTAATTAACAAATGAATTATTTTTCACAATACCAATGTAGATAGTTCATGTGTTTTAATTGAAAATAAAAAAGGTACGTAATAATTTAACGTTATTATCGATATTAGTAGTAGGTATCTACTTACCCTAAATAAATGATGTATTTTGTGATTTTGTCTGCAAGCAAAAAAAGCTTGTTGAATAGCACTAAAGAATAGAATAATATACTATTATCTCATATTGTCTTAAAGAAAACGCAAGCAATGCAGTCATGTAAGGGTGCTTTCTTCAAAAAAACTGTATTTTTTATTATCAGACATGGGTTGTCTAGAAATGCATTGTTAGGAAAAAAATATACCTAGATGCATTTCTAAGAAGAAATTTGGCTTACTGTGGCACCCATTTGTATCGACATGTACGAATTATTAAAAATCAGGGGTAGTCAATAAGTAAAATCATTGTTTAATAAAATAATATATATATTTTTTAAATATATTTATATACCAATTCATATTCCTTAATTTCAACACAATCTGAACCGGAATGCCATATTAAATATTCTGATGAGGCTCGAGAATTTAACGAGACATCTCGCTATCAGGATTCCACGAGAAGGAACAGTAGATTCGAGGATTCCACGAGACGGAACGGAATTGTCAAGGAATTCACGAACCGGAACGGCGCTCCGGGGCGTTTTGCTCCATTCCGAGCGCTGTGTCTGCTATTATCCACAAATATTGTGTACTATATAAGATTATTGTTTGTATAAAATTTAACTATTAGAGATTGTTCTTCTCAAGAATTCTCCGAAGGTTATAATATAGCACGAGTCAACCGGTGGAGAGGTTCGACATCCCATCGTGTGTATTTTTTAAGAAAATCATGAATCTTTCACCCGAAATCAAACACGTTGTCATATACTCAGATGCTGCAGATGGACAGAACAGAAATATTAATGTGGCATGTATGTTTATTTATGCATTATAAAAAATACCTCGGTGAAGAAGCTGATTGACCAAAACTTTTTTCTATCCTATCATACTAGACTCGAATGTGATAATGACCATTCAAGAATAGAGATAGCAAAAAAAAGGTTGACGACAAGAACTTAAAAAATATGGTACTCCGGGATTGATTCCAATTTGTGAGAGTGGCCAGTGATCGGAAGCCGTTTGAAGTGATAAAAATGTCCAAAAATACTTTTTTTGCTTTTTCAAACTACTTACAAATTCACAAATTAATCGAAAATATGATAAAAAAGCTAATAAGTTGAAGTTGTTAAAAATTAGATGGCTTTGATAGCAATGAACTTGAGGGCAATGTAGACGTAGAAGATATTAAGGATTACAATTTAAAAAAAAATATATAGGTACGAGTATAATGATTTAATCGTTTCTTTATAGTATATCTACCTGTAAGAACATACCTAATATTGAATTCATATTATTTCATGGAATATAAAATTCTCATTAGGAACTATTTTTGCAACCCTCTGTAAATATTTGATGCCAATGTCTATATCAATATGTACCTATGTAACATTTTTAATTACCGTCAAGCATTAAACATATATATTTTTAAGCTATTTTTTGAAGTTTTATTATCCAATTACCTCACTTATCATGTTAGTTTATCTTACCATATAATTACAACATATTGGAACATAAGATGGCAAAACATGATGACTTGGAAAATCTGGAAAATCTTTTTTTCTACCAAACGTGAAGAATCAAAACTTTGAAATACTTATTCTATATCTAAAACTCATTTCGAATACATCGTTATATTATATTATTTTCAAAAGACATATTCACCAGAAAGATTCAAACAATTTCTAAATTTAAAACATTCTCCTGCACAATTAACAAAAGTGCACATATCAGGTTTTGCCATCTGAAAACTGAATAATCTGAAGACAATATCCGTGGTCAAAAAGAGAAATGGTATATATTGTCACAAAAGTGTTATTTTGCAGGAGAATTATTTTTAACTTAAAAGTTGAATATCAAATCAGATATTTATATTTTTTATGGAATTTTTGTTTTATACATATTATAAAAAAAAATAATGTTTATGTAATCTGCATATTTTTTGCATTTTTATTAGTAATTTGTCTAGAAATTGACATTTATACCTATTCTCCTGAATGAAATTCGAGTACTTAGCTGACATAATACTTCAAGTTGTTTTCATAATTTGGTATGTAGGGGCGTAATGCTCAATTCGTACTTACCACAAACTTACAGTAAAATTGGTAAATAGCCGAAATCCATCTGTTAACTATAGATTATAGAGATAAGGAATCCTTAACCATAGACTACTTTTGTTATGAACTCGCCCCCTTGCCCCCCTTCTGTATTACCATTTACCACTGACAGCTGCTGTCAAAATAAATTTACGTGTCTTTAAAACGGCCGATACACTCAAATTCATTTAATAATTGATCTCAGTATGGGTATTGAACAACTATTAAATATCCGTGACATTTAATACGACATATTTTCCTTTACTTTCTTGATTCTGTACATGTCTTAATTTAGTAAAACCGATTATCGAATTGAAATGTCAGTGTCAATGAATTATGAATTAACTTTTCTTATTCAGATTTAGATATTTATATAATATTAAACCAATAGATAGGTAGTTGAAATATATAAGTACTTAGTTACCTACACACCAACATGGTAATATTAGTTTTAATCACTCTATATAATTATTCACATCATGGCATATTTTGTAATAATTGTAAATGACAAAATCTGACATTTCAACGGCAAGTGTTACCGTATCGGGAAAAACATGGGTCAAAAAATAACTTATATTATTCACTAATTGCGGAGACATTTAATCATTTTAATTAAATATTAATTGTTTTTTTATAGTTATTGAATTTATTTTGTATATTTTTCATATTTTTGTCATCGTTTAACAATTACAAAATAATTTACCTAAATTATGAAAAAGAGAATTTTTATATATGGTAATATTTTCAATAGAAAAACAGAACGAAGCTATTGCAGATTTGGTGGACCATAGACAACTTGATCATAACTATGAAAGGCTTTCTGGGAAAGTGTTTTGTTGTAATTTTGTTGTAATTTTGACTTAATAAATAAATTTGGATTTGATGGAAAAAGATAATTAGGTACGTGTCATTAAAGTTTTGATTTATTCGTGAAGTAACAATGCAATATCTTAATATCCCTAGAGATATCTGTTTGTTATCACCTGCTAAAGCAAGATAGATCCTGCAAGATAGGATGGATGAAACCTAACATGAGAATTAGGTAAGTATAATATATTCCTTGCTTTTAGGCTCATTGTACCGGGCTGAACAGAGAGGTCAATATATTTTGTGTGTGTCGATCGGTCGCTGGTAAAATGTTTTAAAAGTAGCTTCCTGGCGCCAATTACCTTTCTGCAGGATGTCATCAGCTATGGGGTAATTATCTAACTAATTTAGGGAGGCGACTGCAGATCGAGTACTGCCTGGTAATTCCTGTACCCCTTCATCAGCGAGTACTGACTGCAACCAATTTCCGATGACTGCTCGAGTCGCAGGTTTTGGGGGGCCTCTTGACGAGATAAATAATGCCGGAATATTACCACCTTCTTCTCTTCTCTAATTGGAAACGCGGATAAGTTTTCGTAGCCAAAATACTGGATCGATGTTTTGGCAACTGAAAGCGTTTAATTTCCATCCAGATTGGCGGTGCCTTGATGTGTCTGTCTTGGAACCAAATACTGGCCATAGAATAATAAAATTATAATATGGTCCCCATTATCGACTAGGCCATTATCCGCTACACTGAGTAGGGTAAGGTCATGAACCCGTCATCCCGATGCGAGTAATAATAATATAGCTGTTCTGCATGAAACTTCATAAAGGTTGTATACTAGTGCTGTTGTTTTCTTGAGGTAGTCTACGATTATTCTTGGATCCCAAATCGGTGGTTTTGTAGGTTTAGTCTTGCGGGTGGATATGGCTTTTAACATATGACGCACTACTATGTTACTGCTGATGTCTTTACTGATCATAGGTTTGCAAAAGGTAGCTATGGCTGACTTATGTACAAGAATAATGTTATATGAAAGACCTTCCTTATTGTATAAGTAACCCAGGTATCTAGCCACTTCAATCGGCTCGGAGGTATTATAGCTTGTCGTGTTG
This sequence comes from Rhyacophila brunnea, assembly GCF_057557595.1. Lineage (NCBI taxonomy): Eukaryota > Metazoa > Arthropoda > Insecta > Trichoptera > Rhyacophilidae > Rhyacophila > Rhyacophila brunnea. The sequence goes on from NW_028233350.1 coordinate 32,743,218, forward strand.
GCCATGCACCATGTCTTCCATTTGTCCCATGCAGGTTTATAGGTCTTCAAAGTGGATGGTCGCAAGCCGGAAGTGAGAGTGATCTGTCCTCTACCAACCAGCTAGAAACTAACTCTGCCCACCCGAAATTATCCACAACTGGAGTGATAGTTCCCGGACTTGTGGAAGTAGATGGTTTGTCACCGTGTCTACTAGAAATGACCCTAAGTGCGGGATCGGGTAGGGGGATTCCAGTGATCTCTGCTGTAGGTGTGCGCTCCAAAAACACTTTTTCCACCATGGGGCCACTTGTATATATTTTCCCCTTGCCGTGTTCAGGTGTGCCAATACTTGTGGAATTAGATTCGGTGGCGGGAATATCCAGGCTAGTTTGAAGTCCCACTGTCGACTGAAGGCATCGTGGAACAGCGCAATGGCATCGTTCGGATTTCGCAAGACATACGTTGCGACAACATGGGCTGTGTTGGACGCGAACAGGTCTACGTCTGGGAGTCACCATCTTTGAAATAGGAGAGTTGTAGCCGCCATAACTAGGTGCCATTCTGGGATAATTTTGCTGCGTGAGAGATGGTCTGCCACGCAGTTGTATTTGCCTGGAAGGTATTGTGCCATCAATGATATAGGTACTGGCCTGGTTGGCGATTTCCAGAATCTGTCGGCAAAGACTTAGTAGGGTTGCGGACTTTGTGCCCCCTTCGTTGTTGATGTAGGCCATCACTGTTTTGTTGTCGGTTTGTAGGAGTAATTCTGATCCCCTGAGCGTTTGCTCCCGCAGTTGTATGGCTGAGAGTACTGCATACAGCTCTTTTCGGTTGGAGTGCCACGTGGATTGGCTTTGTGTCCATGTACCTGATCGGTGGTACTCGTCAAACTGCGCTCCCCAGCCTGAATCAGCTGCGTCTGTGGTGAGGAAGTGATTGTAGGTTGCCTTGTGAATCTTTCCTGAGGAGCCCACCGCTTGAATCCACCACATGGTGTCCTATCGAGCTTGTGATGAAATCGATGTTGTTTGGTGAGGGTGGCTCCTTGATAATTAAGCGCTCGTAAGTTGTAGACGTCGGCAATGCAACCTCCCCTGTGGAGTGACGAAGGTTGCAAAGTTGAGTCGCCCGAGGAGGCGTTGAGCCTGCCTGAGCGACCAACTGCCTTTTTGGATCTGCAATTGCAGGTGGTGACGAAGTGATGTGCACTTTTCTGTTGATAGATATTTCCGATTGTTGTGAGTATCCCTCGTGATACCTAAGAACTCCCGCTGTTGGCTTGGAATTAGACAAGATTTTTTCTTGTTGATTATCTAGCCTAGTGCCTGCATGAAACCTATCATAATAATATGTCAGTTGCGACAGAAGAATTTCTGTGGACTGATTTGCCATCAGAAAGTCGTCTAAGTCAGTGCTCCGCAAAATTTTCTCAGCCACGGCACACCAAAGGTCTTCCGAGAATTCCACGGCACACCACACGTAACACAATTTACACACCAAAACATGGACCCCACATCCTGAAGAGGGACCCCAGGCCAGGATCTTTGGCGGGCCCCCTACCTATCGCCAAGGTTAAAGACAGTGTGATACTCTAAAATAGCGTTTTTCAAATGGTGTCGAGGAAAAATATTGGTATTGATTGTATGTTTAGCGATTTTTTGTATTTATTAATAGATCCACTTGAATTATGGTTAGCTGTCGGGTTGAGAACAATTTTATTATTTGTCGAGTATTGACATAATAGTAAATTGTATCTTACAATCGCATGTTCACACCAGTGTAGTAAAATAGCGCCGCAGGCGACTTTTTTACTTTTCGAGCAAAATTGTAATTTGTGTTTATCTCACTTATCTGGTTGACCTGCCACGCACGCCTCCCTTAGCCTAGGCTCCCAGAGAGCCCTGTCAGCTCCCCCTTGTAGAGGCCATGCACCATAATTACATTAGTTTATGTTTTTTTTATTAGATAAAAAATTAATTATACAAATAACATAACACACGACGAAAGACTTAATGTATAGATTGCCATGTATTTGTATTATCAATAACTAATTAATGTGATAACTTAGCTTTTTTCAATGAACATAAAAGTTTTATATATTTTGACTTGATATTTGAAAGAGTAACCCGAAGCCGTCGCTCAAGACTTTTTAAGAAAGACTGCTTATTATTTTTAATTATAACTTGAGTTGAAAAACTTTGCTCACCTAGTTATGTCGTATAAAATGGGAGCGGAACTGCGATAGCCTTGTCGGAAATCCGAGGATATTCTTTATTAACCGAAATCCTGAAAATAGTCAATGGAACATTGGCGAAGTTCAGTTTTAGCGTCCCGTTGTTTCTCAATTAAACCAATTCCTTTCGAATTTATAAGGAAGGCGCTTCTATAGATTTTTCGGCATTATTTGCAAAAGGGTTTCGAATGCAGTCGTATTGATTGTATGAAAGTAATGATGAAATTTCTTTTGCAGCAAAGTTAAATGTTTTTGAAACGGATCCAAAATTAATTATTTGTTTTCAATGGTGGTCTGGTAGGTCCTTTGGTACATTTGTAGAGATCCTTGTCTTAAAATTATTTGTATTTTTTTCGGAAGCAATGTACTGCGGCACACCTAGTATCGTCTCACAGCACACCGGTTGCGGAGCACTGGTCTAAGTGACGATTCTCATACCTTTTCCCCGGATGTGTTCGGCCACCCAGTTTGTTAATGAGGCTAACAGTCTTGGTGCTGCCGACAGTCCGAACGGCAGGCATGTGAATTATTGAAGGAGTTCTCCTTGGTAAACTAGCCGAAGGAATCGGACTAACCAGTATTCCCTTTGCAGGAATGTTGTGACCTTGAAATGGTGGAACAGTTTGAACGGCCTTGGTTGTAGGAAACCTTTTAGGGGTTTTAGGTTGAAGACGGGTCGTTGACTGCCGTCTTGCTTCCTTACTATGAACAGGGCTGAGAGGAAGCTCGGAGATGGCTCTGCCGATTCCAATACTCCCGATTTCTTCAGTTCCGCGATTTGTGAAGTGATCTCCGGCGATTGTCGCGTTTGGAAATCCTTCTGGAATTGTACGGAAGGCATTATTAGAGGGGGTTTCTTTATAAACGGAATACGGGTTCCCGTTATTATTTTTAATAATGGTGGTGGTGCACCCTTGGCCTGCCAGATTTCCTGGAAATGCTGGAGGCGTCCCCCTGTGAACGTGGTGAGTGAGACCCGGTCACCTGCGTCTAGGGTAAGTGCCCCTCGCACCACCTCAGTTATCTCTGGGAAAAACTCGGTTGGATGGGCGTGGGCCTCTCGGCAAGCCACCCCTAACCTGGTCTGATATCCTCCTCGTGTATTCCTGCCTCCGAAAGGTGTCCTTGTGTCCACCTGACGAAGTGCTAGGTTGACTCTCCCTGCCCTGGTCAACCACTGTGGTGGTCTGATCGAAGACCTTCTCGCGACCCCCACCTCTTTCTAGGAAAACCGCCAGTTTATCTTTGTTGAATATATGTTCGGTGCTAGGTGGGATTTTGTTAATAGCCTCTCGCGTAAAGGTGTCTTTTATTACCGAGGGGATTTTCTGCCGCCTCGTCTGAACCAACTCTGCCCGTTTTCCACAAAGGATTCGGGTGACGTCCTCAGACACTTTGTTGAGTGCTGACGAGGTCCCGAACTTCTTTACGACCGTCTCAAAAAGAGCCGCACCAATGGTATGGTCGCTGACAGAGTCAACCACTCGCTGTAACGCGTCCCGAATGCACTCCTTTTGAGCGAGCATCGCATTTTGGAGGCCGGCGATCGTAGGGGCGTAACTCATCGTTGAGTCCCAACTCAACGAAGGACGGGGCCGCCAAATATTGTTTTTGGGTTTCAGCATAGCAAACCCCCGCCCAATTATCTGTGTCGAAAAGTTAGAGTCTGCTAAGTTCCGCTACTCGAGCTTTGTCTGGCGTCGGAAAAGCAGGCTCCTGTACTACGACACTAAATACAGGCAACGGAATCCTGTTGGCTTTTTCCGCTGTTTCGGGACTTGCGGGCGGCCGTAAAAAACTTACCGGAGAGTCGATGTTTACCGTACTTTCGTTAGACTCAAATTTTTCCGCTTGTGAACAAAGGAAAAACAATCAACTATGAATAAGCAGAGACAAAGGACGCCACCAATAGAAGCGTCAGTCCTGCCAGCCTACTAAACAAGATGAGCAACCAGAGAGATAAATAATCGAGAAGAAAAATGGGTAAAAAGGGGCCAGCACAGAAGAACACAAGGCAAAAAATACGATCAACATCTCAAGGGACTTCAGAGTCAATAGCGAATAATACAGTTTCCGTATTCTTAATTGTTTTGAAATAAATCGTTCCAAATTCTTTTATAGACACATTTATACATCATTATTTTCATCAACAGTCCTACTAAAATATGATGTATAGGTACATTTATTTACACAAGTAATTAGTAAGTTAAGTAAGTTGTTTCAAAGAACTCCCTTCTAAATTATTTCAAATGTGAGTTATAATAGTTATGCATTCAGCTGACGATTTTATTTCAAACCATGAATATTTCTGTCCTTCTGTATCAACTTTGCGGCTTTGGAAAGGTACCCTCAATAAATCAGAAAATTATTCATAACATTGATCTTGAAATTGACACCATTCTCGTAGGTATTGTATCAGTACGCCCTCTTTGTTGTTTCGTTCTTCGTTGTTTTATTTGTTTCTCTCTCAATTATTGAGTGGACACTGTTACACTCCATGTGACTGTGCCCCAGGGGCCTTATGTTAGAACTTGCGAGTTGTAGTCGCCCGGTTGACATGACATCTTATGACATCATTGTGACGTACTACCGGAGTGATAATAGCATTCGAGAAAATAACGCTACTAATGCTTCAAATACACTCTGTGACGATCGGTTATATATATGTCGAAAAACCCGTTTCTTATATTGGCGTCCTGTGTCACAGGGTGTCACAGAGTCTAAATACGATGTCATAGCTCTCATACAATATGTATGTATAATATGTCGGAATGACATAGATTTGATATAGACACTAAAACGCTCTTAGCATATATGTGCCCGCTCGTCATATAGTCTATTTGAACCTTAAAATAGTGACGTTATCCATTGTCCCCATACACAAATAGGAGTTTCAGTATAATAATATCTATGGTGAGCCGTGTGCGTTGGACGGCTTGCCTTGAGCGTGTATTGGCTGACGTCACAATTACCTCATGTCGTCGGGTGGCTTAATATCACTAGTTAGAACATAGGGCTGCAGGTATCAAAAATTTGTGATCAATTGATTTGACTGTTGGTTATTGAGACATAAAATATAAAAACACGGAAGTCACATGGCTATTCCTGTTTTGTCCCCCGTAAGTGTCAGAAAAAATATCACTTAATACAAATTTAATGTAGAGGTATAAAACTATTAAAAAATGAAATAAACAAGTGCAATTTACCCTCTCTACCTTCTATAGACTCATGCTACATGTAACACCATGAATTCCCATCATCTTTATTTTTACCTTTTTGAATATTAACCATTGCAATAACGTACTATTACAAACGTCAATAACATATCAACGTAAAGTAGAATTCACGCTTAATATGATACGTTTTCTGTGTTGAAATATCACTCATAACTTATGATTTTACCGGAAAAAATATTGACGTCACTCAGAAAGAAAATAGGTAGTGTACATAATTTCATTGTGATAGAGTTTTTTTTGACAAAAGTGCATCAGACTGACATTTTGATGCTCTCTCTATACTATAGGCACTGTCCAAGCTATTTGGGTACCTATATGTCGCTGATTCAAACAGCACTGCAGTATTAATCTACGCTACAACGAATTGGGAATAGAGGTACATTTAAGTCACACAACACTGTTCTCTTAATAGCTTTCTGTATATTTCTTTACATTAACCATAATAAAATCGAAAACTGGTAGCAATTTTTTTTCATGACTTGTCATTGTTCTGCATAAAATGATCTAAATTTTAGACATCTGCATACCAAGGTACTTAACTCATTTTCGGATGTTTGATGACATATACCCAAAGTGCTCGGACGTGGTGGTTTGGCGGGCGCGGGGCGGCGGTGGTGCGGGCAACTCAAACGTATGAACACGTCTCGACATGTCCGTAGACCATTGCGCGGGGACGGGTGTTCGCGCGTGTTATTTTGGCACGTGTAGCTTGGCGTAGACAAGATCGTACATGCGGCGGGCTCTTCCCATACTGCGCGCATAGAGATGTCCGCACTGAATGGATGGGCGCCAATGCGGGAAACGAGCGAGCAGCGGGTGTCTCAAACCATCATGAGCTTACCGCGCGCGTCAGGTGCATTTGTGGTATTAGCGCTTGGCCGTAGTCGTGGGGCGTGTACGACGCGGAATAGGCGCGGGGACGGGCACGGGTAGAGTGTTCGTAGTAGGCCGCGCGCGTCCGGTCGTGTTCAGCGTCAAATCAGGGATAGGAAACCATAAACACAGAAAAGTTTTTGCTGGAAAACTCCTATTTGAAATGGCAAAACTTTGCAGCAAAATATGGGGACAATGAAATCAATATGGAAAGCACTTTAATATACGAATTTTATAACTTATACAAGAAACTGCGGGAACAACCAGACAAATTTTTCGAATAAGAGTAACATGAGCAAATATTTGATCAGGGGTAGTTCTCGGGTCAACATAACTCGACGGCCGCCCACGGTTCGTTTTGGCCAGACCTCAGTGCGTTTCTCCGAAAGGGTTACGTATCTGGGAGTAATTCTTGATGACAAGCTGTCTTTCGTTCACCAATTTAAGACCGAGGGTGGTACGGGGCGGGTTTGGTGGAGGGACTTTAGCTTTCGTTCACCACGACAAGACGGCCGTCTCTAAGGCCAATTCGGCCTATCAGAGAATGGCCCGAATGGCGGGCAGCAATTGGGGACTAAAGCCTAGAGCCCTTAAGGTTGCATACGGCGCAATTTTCATGGGAATTGCCGGTTACACCTCCAGCATTTGGCATTCCCGAGTAAACTCCTTAACTCTCGTGAGACGCGCACTACTAAGCGGGCAGCGACTTGCGCTGATCTCGCTTACCAAAGCCTACCGCACAACTTCTACTGACGCGCTTGCCATACTCGCGGGGGTGCTACCCCTCGATCTGCACGTCCAAGTCAGAGGATCGATCACCCTCCTCTTGAGGGGGATCAGCACAATACTCGCCGGTGTCCATCTGACACCACCGCAGAGATCCGAGGACGTTCCTTACAGGAAGACTGTAAGTGACATTGTGTACAAGACCGCATTTGCGGCATCGTCGCTATAGGATTTGTTTCCCGAATAGACCAAATGTCAATTTTACAGGAGACGAAAAATAAATTTCATTGTCGTATATTTTAATATCAGTAGACGTATCAATCATTCTTTCTATACTGCATGATTGCAACATTATCTAAGAGTAGATTCCGAGAATAATATACTGGTATAAATCATTAAATGCACAGAAAATGCGTTTTATTTACAAGTGCTCACTGTGGATATTCGGGAAATTTTTAGCGCTCTCTCAGAATAATGGATATTCGGGACAAAACACGGACGTTCGGGATTTAAGACCGTAGCGTATTGTTGCACGGCCCACAGATTACTGAGTGGTCAAAAAGTATGCGCCTCAAATGTTATATTTATTTACACGATAATTGTTAATAATTACCTCTACTATTTAAATACTTAATGATCGTAATTACCCAAGTTCGTATGTAATAATAACATGCGGAAATTGCTTTTTCGATTTTTTTTTCGGATTAAGTAATAAAATAGTTTTTAAGTAATTAACTATGTTTTTATTGAACGAATAATTCACAAGATTTAAGAATGTACCATTCTAATAATTGAACATATTTACATAATTTTTTAAAATCACTTCTGAGAAAATATATTATAAGGTATCTACTACTTCAATTACTAACCGACGTCACGGTCATTTCTCCAATATTTTATGATGGTACTTATATATGTATATTATTATATCTATATATTTCTATAATTGACAATTAAACATATTACAAACCACCAAATAAATATTATATATTTACTATTGTAAGGAATAACAACACAAAATAATAGCATGTATAAATTAATTACCATTGGCTGCTAATATTAGGTAGTTACCAATATCCTAAGTATATAATATCCACCAAATAAATAGTTACTAACATACATATTAAATTAAATTAACTATCAGCGCATTCAAAAATAAATAATAGCATCGCCTTTATTTTCATAGAAATACCTAGATTAAAAGTAAAATAAAGACAAACAATGTTTGATTAATAATAATTTGAAATAATAATTATTTTTTACGTCATAGTAGTTGCCGGGTCACACTGTAGAATTCATATCACCGTTGGGATTTTGTGTCATTTATCAAAACAAAATGCAGTTATTTAGGTTAAAATACTCACTTCCATAACTCTACTGTAAGTTCAGGGCGAACTGGTGATGTATCAGCTATGAATGATCTCTTCAAATTTGATGAATTCACTATTAAAACAATAGTAACGTTAAAAACAATATCAATAAGACGAAATTTGAAAGAAGTCTCCAGACGGCCGAAAAATTTGAAAGTGGGCGTGATTGTTTTAGAGCTAGACAGCGTGAATGTGGGAGCGAGATGCACGGCGTGAGCGCAGTTTGATTGGCTAAAGTCATATTCGGGAAATAAACACTCAGCCAGAGATATATTTCGACCGAAATTAACTTGGATATTCAGGTACGAATAGTTGGACATTCGGGAGGACACCACGGAATAATTGTAACTTAACATGGCGTATTCGGGTTTTTTTTAAAAAATATCTCTGTTCCTAGATAAAAATATATTGTTTTTATAAATGATTTCGGTAGAGTTCGATAAAAGAAATTGAACTGCATTAAAATGTCGATTTCGACAAAAATGGATATTCGGGAAACAAATCCTATAGCGACGGCATGGCAGGCGAGGTGGACCGCCTCTCCCAAGGGGCGGCACACTTACCGTTTTTTTCCAGACGTATTCTGCAGGCATCAAACTAGAAGACTCCAACCTTCGCACTGGATTAGCCAGTTCCTCACCGGCCATGGCAACTTCGCCGCCAGACTCCACGAGTTTGGCTTGATAGTAGATGGGTCGGGTTGTACCTGCGGGCATGACCACATGTTGAACACATCCTCTGGGATTGCCCGCTTATGGAATTCGAACGAGCGGAGCTGTTTGCCAGGGTCCGTCCTCACACGGGCCCAATTGGTCATGGAGATCTGGTAGCAACCGAGAACCAACTTTGCGGCATTTGAGAAATTTGCAGCGTCGTATTGGGAGCGGGATAGTCCCGACTCTTCTGTAGACTCATTCATTTCAATTCGTGACACTCAGTATGCGGGTACACAAAGCGCTTAACGTCAGCGGACAGCAGAGCCAGTCCAAAAACAAACATTTTCTTTCTTAACTTTCTTCTTTAAGCACTACGGTGCATGGTTGCAGCATCAGTCCCGTGCGGCTCCGTCTCGGGACGGAATGAGTACTTAAAATCACTTCTTTCAGACACGTTTAAAGCGTCATAGAAAGCGGCCGTGCATATCCACGGTTGTGCATATATGACGGGTGGTGGTGGGCACTTTAACGTATTCTTTTTCAATCATTTTTTGCAATCCGAGTATCGCCTTTCGGTATCTTCAAACACCACCAATGGTGAATACATACTGTCATATAATACAGTTAATTCCTGTTTATTTGGTAAATTTATATTTATTAATTTAAATTCCATTAAGTACCCTTGGTCGATAATATAATTTGATTATATATTGGATAATATATAAGGAAACTAGGTTTAAAAATGACTTTTCGGTTCATATAGTGTGAATGTAGGTGTAGAATATACGCTTCATAACTTTGCACCCCGGATCTAGGATGGAAATGACGTACCTACTCAATATATTTTATTTTTATTATGTTTATTTTTTTTATTAAGGAAAACAAACATTTACATAGATTACAAATATGTATAAAATAGACTAGAAAAAAGATATTGCAACCAGCAAAGTTTCCATATAAATTATAATATATTATATAGGTATATAATTATAATATAATATATATATATATATATATATAAGCCTAACAATATATAAAGCAAGAAGAACATAAAATACAGAGAAATTAGATAAAGAGATAAGTAAATGAGAAAGAATATTGAATAATTATAGAAAAAAATATAAAAAACAATAAGTATAAGTAAGATAAGTATACAATATTATATGTGTGTTAAGAATGATTGAAATTTAAACATATTATTTTTACATATTATTTATATAAGTAGTAAAAAATGCAAAATTATAAAACGTATATACCTATTTTACATCACTGAGCACTATCTATGCTTTGGGAAGATAATACCACAAATGCACCTGACGCGCGCGGTAAACTCATGATGGCTTGAGACACCCGCTGCTGTATGGGAAGAGCCCGCCGCATGTGCGATCTTGTCTGCGCCAAGCTACACGCGCCACCACAACACGCGCGAACACCCGTCCCCGCGCATTGTCTACGGACATCTCGAGACGTGTTCATACGTTTGAGTTGCCCGCACCGCCGCCGCCCCTCGCCCGCCAAACCACCACGTCCGAGCACTTATCGTCGCAAAGCAAAGATAGTGCGAAATGATGTAAAATAGGTATACGTTTTATAATTTTGCACTTTTAAATTTCAATAATTCTTATAACACAGATACTTATAATATTGTATACAAAGAGATGGAAGGAGTCCAATCTCTTTGCATATACCACTTCTCCTGCGTGTCACGGATATTACCATTACAATATGTTTATCTTTCGCATTTTATGACAGCTCGACTTGTTTATTCGTTCGTTGATCATCCGTCGGTCAAGAGTATAGAAAAATCGGACGATTTATTGTCCCGGATTTTGGAATGGAACGCTAGTCGGCTGGCGCTTGCATAAACACAAAAAATAAATTTTTATAATTATTTTAAAATGGCAATAAATAAAATGAAAACAAACTTGTCTATGGATATTGGCAACTGTCATTTTCGGAAACTTCAAACTGTCGAGTCAAGGCGGAATCATTCATAGATAATAATGAATCATTGCTAGTAGACTGCCTAATATCTATAATGTATCTGAATTGTTTCTTAATAAAACATTCATTTGAATAACTACCATATTCTGAAGCCGCATGTTTCGTAACGCTATTTTTTTTAAATTACTATCGAGTCTCAAAGTAAGATTGGCGCTTTAAATATTGTTTTTTGTTTTACCTTCGTGCCGTTTTACTCTACTACGATCATTTCGAAACCGAAAAGTGTATTTTGGTCTTTCAAAAAAATATTTTTCAGAATGGCCTTAAAACTTACTGACATAAAAGAGTTAGGAGGAGAGCACGTAAAAATTAAAGATCCTTCAGGACTCGAAGATAAGATTAATAAAATCATTAACGACGGGAGAAGTAAGCTACAGGTTGTCACTGATTTTGACTGCACCCTCACGAAGCAAAAGATATCCAGTGGTAAACTACTCAGCAGCTTCGGTAAGTACATATTGAAATTTATTAACTAAGTATAATTTTTGTGGTTATAAATTAAGTAAGTTGGTACATATTATTGTGTTAAATTATTTGGTAAAATAAAATTATTGATTTACTATTATCGGTATTATAACAGTGTTTTGTACAAATTGAATTCGTGCTAGTCATCAGTAAGAATCATGAAAAGTACCTGTGTATAAATTTTTTTATTCAATACTGAACAGGTATACAAAATACGAGAATGTCTATATTAAAATTTGGCCAACACCAGATGCCACCTATAATTAAGTTGGTACTTAATATATTATGTACATATATATATATATACGATGGCCAATCGGCTAAGTGTCGGCTTATAATATCGTGGATCAAATTTTGTTTGGCAAATACACATATTGTTTTTCAATTTGTGTGTGGTCAGAGTATAGACCTAATAGGTTGAGCAAGTGGCTGACATCCATTTCTCGTAAAAAACGAAAAATCTGTTTATATAAACTGTGGAGGCCCATATGATCTTATTAGGATTGGACATGGTCGGAAAAAATATTATTTTGTCAATACTGAATATAGCAAAGAAGTTGGTCTATTTATACATTATTTCTGTTATATTATTTGAAATTATTTAGCCAACGTATGGTTCATTTGTTGAACTCGACAAATATTAACATTGCTCAGTTGCCATTCCGATTTTCTTACTCACGCGAAATGGCTGCCATTTTTTATGTTCATCGTGACTTAAGTGCAGTTATAAATGGTTTTACAAAATTTTCACAAGATTTTTCAACTAAATAATAATGCTGAGGTATTTGTAGTATTATTGGCGGCTTGACACCCACGGTGGCCATGCGGCTTAAGCATTGGACTATCACGCCGTGGGTCCCAGGTTCGAATCCTGGGTCTGGCAAGTACACATATTGTTTTTCAATTTGTGTGTGAGTCAGGGTATGGACCTAATAGGTTGAGCAAGTGGCTGACATCCATTTCTCATAAAAAAAAAACAAAAAAACCTATTAACACAAAACCTCTACTCTGTGGAGGCCCATATAATCCTATTAGGATCGGACATGGTTTAAAAAACAAAAAAAATTGACTACTTATCTACTCTTTGTGATGGATTGTCTTTTTATACGCCTTGCAAATTGACAAATAAATGTCAAAGCAGTAGTGTAGAGTTCTTTGCAATGCAAAGTCATTTGTAGAGCTAACTTAATCAGTGGACTAGAGGTCCCTTTTTCAGCGTCTTTGAAATATACAGAAGAATTTTAGTGCCTTTCTAGAATAATAAAATCAATATTAAAATTTGGTTAACACCAAAGTCACTTATACTTGTTGTTGGTACAGTAGAACCTTGGCTATCCAGACCTCGATTACCTGGATTTCTGATTATCAGTTTAGTATGAAAGATAAGTAATGGTACTATTTAAAGTACTTACCTATATAATTACTGAAAAGTGAATTTTGTTATTAAAAAAGGCTTATTCTGGTTGTAAAATAGATGTTTAATAATTTTTTCGATTATCTTGATTTATCGTTATTTAATCTACTTACCTTCATCCCAATTAGTCCAAATAATCGAGGTTCCTCTGTATCTTTAATTACCTTGATTAATTACAAAGCTAAGCAAAGCAAAGTCACCTTTCATTTGGTGATTTGATAGGCACTATGTATTTTAAAATTTTTCATTATTGTGTGTCAAATAGTTAACCATTTTTTTATCTAGTTAATCTTTTATGTTGAAAAAATACAGAAAATGTGAACTATTTACCATAATTTTTATTCCGGGAAATTTTAGGCCTCTGTGTAGGAAATTCTATAAATTATATCTGACAAGACATTTATTATATTGTAAAATCTTTCTTATATGTTTCTATGTTCATTTTGTCGCATTTGAAAATACGAGGCAGCTAAAAATTAAGGACTAATAGGGATACAAGGATTTTTTTACTATCGGAGAAAGTCCATAATATATGTGTTTATCTCACTTGACTCATCGATTTGAACTGAATTAAATCACTTGATTAAGGCAAGCAATCAGAGAAACCCAATTTGTAAAGTATTTGTGTGCAATTATTGATGTATATGAAATGCTATTTATTTAAGGAATGTTTAATGAGTGCCCGTCGGTGCCATCTTCATTCAAGTCGGAGGATCGGAGATTGTCTGACATTTATAAACCAATTGAGAATAGTCCAGTTCTCTCCATAGAGTATAAAACAGAAAAAATGGCAGAATGGTACTCGAAAGGAAATGAGATAATGAGGTTTGTTTGTAAAATATTTGTACTGTAATACAAAACATGTTTATCTTTGTTGATTGTAAACAAATCAAAATTGATTGTAAAGTAATCATTTTTATAACAAGATAAACAAACAGTGCTAATCTTTGTATGTATTTTGAAACATTAATGGAAAAGTAATGAAATGAATAAATTTATGTAATTATTATTGCATGCATAATATAAAATAAATTAAAACTAAAGTTTACTCATGGTAGATTCTGTTTAATACTGAAAATACCATGTCTGTTCAAGTATCTGACTGACATTTAGTGGGGAAAAATACAATTACTCATGTGGATGTCTGCATCCCCTTCAAAACGGTCTTCTTGGAATTACATTCACTTCATTGCCACCCAGCAGTGCTGCCGGTGTTGGAAGCAGTGGCGGCCGGTGATTTTTTGGATTGTAATTTTTGAGGGTGCGCTGGAAACCTACCTTATTGAAAAATGAAATCAATTCGGCGTTATTTTTGATTTGACAAAACGTTATTGACATTTGGGAAATTACCTGTATATTTTATATTTTTAATAAAACATGTTGCGAGTTACTTAAATCTTTATTGGATTTGTTTTAAGAAACGATTGCATCTCTTATAGTAGATGAATACCTCTTACTTTCGACGTAAGCCATCTTATTCCTATATAAGTACATTATCTTTAGCAATTTGTACACTGTACGAATAATGATTATTATGAAACTGCACTTTGTGAAATAGTATTAAAATTTATTAGCTTATCACTAGAATTCATGAATTAATAATTTTCTATACCTATTATAAATAACCGACATCATTTCCCATTTAGTCAACACACAGGATAATGAAATATTAATTTTCCAGAAATGCGGTAGGTACCAAAATTATTTTTATCTTCATTGATTTAATTTGCAGTACACATAAATCAAAATATCTTACCGACATTCTATTATATTTCTTACCCTTTTTAAATTTAGAACATAATGAATTCTATTGTATTTAGTTTAACAGGCATTTTACATAAGAGATTGCTAAATATGATACTAAACATAATTTGAGCGTGAAGTCGCGGCGTCTATAATAACAAACCATAATTCAAATCTGTAACTGCTCTCTACTCAGAACAATATGATGTCATTTCACCCGGTCGGCGCACGATATTCTGGAACTTACGCATGGCGTAAATGATTAGCACGGTTTAAGTTGTTTTATAATGGCTTTAGTTAATACTAAGCTTTGGGTTCATTTTAAATAAACAAAATATATTGCCGGGGCGCAAACGATTTCAGCGAGGATGACGTACACGGTGCATAGTGCCTGTATTATTGCCGATTGGGAATGTGGGCACATCGGTTTATGGTTTGCATTACAATAAGTGAGCGATAATATTAAAAACCTATGAAGAAAAAATATGATTTACGATGTTGAACGATGTTTCATAGCAATGCAAGCAGTGCGGTGCACTTGCATGATGTTAGACCAGCCGTCGCTGGTTGGAAGCATTTCTAGAACACCTCTTTGGGAATAAAGTACAACCGAATTGTCGTGTAACCCATGCATAATGTCTTCTTTTGACTGAAACCAGGTTTCTTTCAGTGGAATTTCCAGATTGGACACCAACTAAAAACTACAAAGAACCCATATCAGGAGAGTACGGAGCCTGATGAATCAGAGAAGTGATGTGTTTATCCAAGAAAGTCTGAATCAGATGCGATGATTTTGAAAATACGTCATAACTTAATCACAAAGCTCGTTACTTTTTTTTGGCGAAATTTGAATCACCTCTGATAGCGTAAATGTTCAATTAATTTGCTTGAATCACAGGCAGCTTATAGTGATCGATGTGAGTCCCATTTGGTTCTCCCTTATTTCCTAGTATGTATTTTAAAATTTATTTTTGTTTGATTTTAGGGGATTTCCGTTTCCAGAGGAAGAATTAAAAATCGTTTCTAAGATGGTGGCGGATAATCTTCGGTTAGTCGTGTTTCTTTATTTGCTATGATGAAATTTTCTAATACTCAGGCCTATCTTATCTATTCTTATGAAATAATGATCAAACAGAAATCGGAATAATTAAGGTCCGGATAACTGTCTATTGTATTATATTGTATTCTATTGTATTAATAGAAGTTTTATATTTATCTAAAGAAAATATAAGCCGGATAATAATCCAGCTTCACCGTACGCACAGCACCAATGACATTAATATGGATGAAGCATCTGGAAAAAAATGACAGTCACTTTTTTGTCGGGTCTGCCGAATGGCATAACCTGTTCTAACGCCGTTTACAATAAAGGTGATATTGCTATAAATTCCCGATGCTTTTTGTCGGTCTGCCGAATGGCTTGGTTCGCCCAAATGAACATTGACACTAGAAACACTGTTCTAACGCCATTACAATAACGGTGATATTGCTATAAATTCCCGATGCGTGATATCGCATAATGTAAATTGCGTGACGTCTACCTATGCTATGCGCGAATTTACTTGCTAGCTACTGTACTGAGTGCGTTGTCCATTAATAATGTCATTGCACAGCACACATATGAGAGGTCTATTTTCAAAACTCCTGGAGTTCACATATCACCAAAAACTATCCAAAAATATTTACATGTACTATGCTTAATTTTACACAATATGTACCTAATGATCTATGATTTCCAAAAACTTCTCAAAAGTATAATTATAAAAATGTTTATAAGTTTAATGAGTAACAGAAACTGAAAAAAATGACAGATATAGTCCAATTTTATTTTGCGTATTTTGCAATTAAGAGAAAAATAGGTAAATTGTTCTAATTTGATACAATACAATTAGAAAAAGAGACTAACGTTGCAACCATCTATTGACATACAAACGCATTGTTTACCACAAATGTTGAATTGTGGACTTATCAATAGTTAGAAAATGGACACTTCGCACCATGAGTGTAAAACCAAGGCATCTGCAAAAGACATATTTTGGATATATTAGGGTTTGAAGTCTTTCGTTTTATTAGGAGAAATAGAGTTTCTAAAAAAACCATATTATTTGGTTTATATCTACATTATATTGCATATTCTTTCAGTTACTTCACTTTTGCATTATCAAGTTCACGACTTTTGCAGTTGTTTTGCATTAAATTTCGAAATTGAAAAATATGCAGATGCCTTGGTTTTACACTCACGGTGCGAGTCTTGACATAATACAGTTTACAATTTATTAATAAAAACAATATTTAAAATTACACAGAATGAATGAAATATTAAAAGAAGCATAATGTTCATAAATATATCGACAAACCCGAATCATGAAAAATAACCCTATCGAATATAATATATATATATTTTCTTTTTAACTCTGCAACATGCCATGAGGCCCAATGACAGTATTGTATATAATTAGTAATAGAAGTGAAACATTCACAAACACCCAGGCGTTGAGAAAATCACATTAATATATTGTGACCTCACTGGAATCGAATTCGGAGCCCCCAAATGAAAGGCCAGTACCTTATACACTGGACTGTGAAGGTAATAATATGTATTGTCCGACAACAAGAAATTGGCGATAACAGGAAGTCGCTGTAATCGCATGTAGAAGACTTCTAGTGACGTATTTGTCATGGCAGTAACGCGTGCTAGAGGCGTGTTTAAATAATGTTGTATTGGCTCTCCTTTTAGATGCTACTACTTTTCTTTTTCGCAATAAGCCAAAAGTTTACTAATGATAATTCAGTACTGTTCGGTTATGAGGAATACAGCGGAAAACACATTTTGAAAATACCCGATATACTGGATTATTTGTTAGTTTGGGTTAGTTTAGGTTAGGTTGGGTTAGGTTAACCTAACAAATAATCCAGTATATCGGGTATTTTCAAAATGTGTTTTCCGCTGTATTCCTCATAACCGAACAGTACCGATAATTCTAATATCACTCCTGACCGTTTTAGACATATTTTTATCATAAAAAGCTTCAAATTACCTAAATTGACAAATCCGTACACCACGGAAACGTAAATTGAAATGATAAATTTAGGGGCGTTCCTCATTTGAAAACGGAAGTGTGCTTAGCTGCACTGGAGGGGATTGTTAGTTCACAGTTTTCACACGTGGACAAGAAGTTCTTGGTCGATAGTAGATAATATGTTTAAATCACTGAATATAATTTTTTTTTTTTTTCAGAGATGGTGTTGACGATATGTTTTCTAATTTAAAAGAAGGGGATGTTCCTGTCTTAGTTTTTTCGGCCGGTCTTGGAGACGCTGTGATGTCAGTTTTGAAGACTGCAGATGTCCTTACTCCTAATGTAGTGGTAAAATTAATCCTTAATCTCATTATTTTAATCTATTACTAACTTATGTAATGTTAATTTATTGATATCATTTCGTGAGACCCATTTGATGAAATCTTGTACAATGGAACAGATTTTTGAAGACCATTAAGGGAGTTTCCAACATGATACTGCAGAAGAGTGGTAATCAAAGTGTGCGGTGTGAGCAATCCCCAATGGCGCTGCATTCTGTTGAGAAAAATAATGATTCCAAACCATTTACAGATATACCTAATTATATCTGTTTAGTACTGCTTCTTGAAATATTTATACATAATATTATATATCAAAAACAATCCCCAGGAGTCTCAGTCACCCGCGTGTAAAATTACAGAAACTGTCCCCTCAATAAGTAAGTACAAGTAAAAAAATATTTTTTTAGAATGAAAATATCTATTCACTAAGTTAAAATTTATACTAAAACTGTAAATGATATTGTAAATCACAAACTAAAATTGACTACTTAGGTACGCTAAAATATTTGTTATACATTTGTGGCATAATATATAATTTTATGGAGTTTTTGTTCATTTTTTGGCTGGCTCTGAAGGATATCTCTTGTGAATGCTGGCAGTGACAAACTTTTGAAAATTTTACAAATTCAATTCAGTTGCATCTGGTATTTTCTAGTGATAAGTTTTAAGGTATCTACATTGTTTTCATCTATTGAGTATGCTTTGCTTTGTGTTCTTTAGTTTTTTTATGCCTAAAATGTATTTTTAAAGTTTTTCTTTGTTATTAAAGATTAATTACTATTATGACAGACAAACAAATTTATTTCAACATAGTACCAACTCATTTTTACAAAATTTGGAGTAATGCAGTTTATCTCTCACATACAGAAGTATCTTACTGGGTTGATGAAAAGTATTGGTATTGATTAACAGCTCTACTGTATGCCCATATTGTATGCCGTATTGACCATATATCATAAAGCATATTTTATTACCATAACATAAACAAATAAAATTGATTTCTTTTATATAAATGTATCCTTGTTTGGCGTGAATATGTTGATAAGTCTAAAAACATCAATTTTCAAGGCAGCTATTTGTAGGTTTGGCTGTCTGTGGTAGGTCTAAATCAGGAATGTTCTTAAATCCTAGTTTTTAAAAATATCCAAAAATATACACACAATCTGATATACCACAGAAAGCCAAGGATGCAAATAGCTGCCTTGAGAATTCATGTTTTTAGGCTTATCAACATATTCATGCCAAACACGGATATATTTACACTAGAATCTCAGTTGGCTTATCAATGTTATGTAATTATGAATTATTTGTTTTGGTTTTGTACTTGAAAGACTTTTATTTACTATTCTTATTCTTTATTTCTCAGTGCTAGATGCCAGGGTGGGATTTCGCCTACTTCACTGGCTATTTACTGCTCCTTGCCAATCTTATTGAGTTTATAGTACTTTTCATCCCGTTTACCGTTATCAGTGTTATATAAACAGACTACCGTGAAACACTGATTTTATATTTTTCAAGGGAATTACCGATTTTTAAAATTTACTGTATGTATGTATACTGATTTGATGTTTAAACAATGATATTTGTTACAGGTTATTTCAAACTTTTTGAAGATTGACGATAGCGGAATCATTGACGGAATGAAAGGCGAAATTATACACATCTTCAATAAGAATGAGACAGCTATAAAAAACACAGTCTATTACGACATGGTGAAATATAGGACAAATGTGATTATATTGGGGGATTCAATCGGCGATGCTAGAATGGCCGACGGGATGGAAAATATTGAATCGGTCATCAAAATTGGATTCCTGTACGTGCATCCCGAGGAGTTCTTGGAGAAATATATGGAGCATTTTGATATAGTTCTAATAGATGACCAAACGGTGTCCATACCTAATGCCATTATCGATTTGATTATAAAAAATGTATGAAGAGCATTACATATATTAGAAATAGTTCAATTCGGTAGGTACTTAAAGATTTGTGTAGAAGATCTCGAAATATAATATATATTATTAGAGTAAGGCAACCAAATATGCCAAGATTATGTATGCCACCTTGAGAATCTCACTTCTACATATGTCATTAATTCGTCGTTCATTTTCTACAAACATGTATCTCAATTTTTTACCGTTTTGAGTTGTTTGATGTAATGAATTTAGAATTTGAATACGCACATATATACCACTAACACGTATCTCAAAACATACTTTATAACAAAATAGATTTAGGCAATGACGAAAGTGTACTGCGATAGATTGAAGAAACATAACATTTTTTTCATGAAAGTATGTGTAACTATACTAAATGGATATTTTCATATAAGAAAATTTATTTCTGAATAAAAAACTGAGAGAATAAAGTTGTTATTTGCCTCTCCTGAAAAGCTGAGTTTTTTTGAGATACGTGTTTGTAGAAAATTAATGACGAATTGTAATTCATTATTATTAGAGCTTGTGATTTCTCGAGAAATTGTTATCATTACGAAATTACTTCTTTTGCTGATTATTTTATTTATTAGATCTTACGGCCAAATTTTTTTTAACTCTTAAAAAAAATTACTGGGAAATTTAACCAATTTCACTCGAAATCAAAACTCGGGCTTTTTTTAAACCGAAAAATCAATTTTTTTTAGGCAGACTAGCCTACTGACAATTTCTTGAGCATTCTTGAGTCGAGGTTTCACAACTAGGGACTACAATACCGAATGAAAAGATCAATACAGAAAGTCCTCGACTTATTCGATTTTTAAAAATATGTTTTTTTTTGCTGCAATTTGTTTCTCTGCGTTTGCGTTTACATACAATATTATGGTTCATGTAAAAAAATTAGTAGTAATGCAATCTACGATAATTACCAAGAAAAAGAGGAATATTAATAGAAGAAATGGAAAAATTATTGGTTATATGGATGGAAGATATGCAGCAACATCAATAAGCCTTATACTCATACAGAAGAAAGCCTTAAGTCGTTTTGAAAATGATGACAGTGTTGATACTCATACATTCACTCCAAATCACGGATGCTTTCAAAAATTTAAAGGCCGTATTAAACTACACAACATCAAAGTAACAGGTGAGGCTGCGAATTTTATCAATAGTCTAGCAGAAATCATAAAAAAATGAGTATTACTTCCCACAATAAATTTTAAATGTGGATGAAACTGAGCTTATTGGAAAAAAATGCCAGTCGGTCATATATATCCCAACTAGAAAAATTTATGCCAGGTGTCTAAAGATAGGCTACTTGGTGGAAATGCTGCTGGGGTTGCAAAATCAAACCACTTCATCAATCAATAATGTTTTTAAAATGTATGTATGTAGGTCCATTTTATTTTCACCTATCCTTTGAAACCAACACTAATTTTTTTTTTAAATTGCATGAACGAATTAGTCACGTAAGTTGAGGGCTTACTGTACTGGTATTTCATATAGAATATCGGTAGGTATTCGTTAAAACAATTTATATAAATTTCAGATTTAATATTTTTCTACATTTTCATGGTATTTTTTGATTGCTTGCTATTTTATTAAACAAAGAAAAAATCTCAAGTATGTATTGTAACAAAGGACATATTATATTTTATGTGTTAATAATAATGAGGATATTAATTTTACAAAAAGGACTTAGCTTGTTTTAACTATATTACACTAATTTAATATGTACATACTATCAATTCATTTACAGCACTTGTTTCACTCACGATTCACGATCTTCATCTCATTTTATAAATTATCATCAATTATTAACAAGTAAACGATGAATCTCTTAAAAAGTTTTAATGTAATTTATAGTACGGGTTTACTCAGTTAACGGTGTATTATTTTTCATTTATAGTAAAAAAAAATGAAGTATTTGAATTTCTTATGCAAAAGTTGATTGGAATTACGTAAAGACATTGAAGAAAACCTTAACTGTGTATATAGATGGAACTTAAAAATGTGAAAGTGAAGCTGAAAAAAGTGTTACTAACAAAGATGTTAAAAAAAACCTTTATAGAGATGAAGCCTAAATGTATGAAATCCAAGTAAAAAAATACCTAAATCAAGCATAAAACACCTTGTGAAAAGATACTTTCTCTTAAATTTTAGGCAGCTAAAACCAATATCATCAATAATTATATTTATGATGAATAATCATGTACATAAAACACCGAAAAATATAAACAAAGCAACAGACTTCTAACCATGTAAACGCGAGTTACCATTTTGTTTTTCGGGGTCTGCCATTGAAGAAAATAATGGACTTGTTACCAATAAAACCCCACATACAATAATTAGATTTTAAAATCGAACAGCCTCCAAAATTCCTGATACGGAATGTGCATAAGACACATTCTATCTAGAGCCAAGATTCTTTGGTTACTAAGAATAATTTGAGCCATTTATCATTGTAGATTCATTTGTAGCAAACTTTGCGTGGTTATCCTGCAATCATTTCAATTATTTTAGATTATTTAAATCTATTATTCAATGAATTATTAAAGGAAGTTTGAATTTGTGAATAATTAATAAAATATTTAGATGAACCATCCTAAAAATCGTATACATATGTCTTAAGTACAGTAAAATCAGAATAGGCAAAAGACGGTGGCTCTAAACAAAAATGTATAGCCATAAATTTTCAATGCAATTCAACCAAACTGAAAATATTGAGGATTCGCTATGCTGTAATTCAAAAAGTTCATAAAACTGCCTCTAGTTTTAATCCAAATTGTTTGTAAAAATCATTTCTATCAATCAATGAAAGTTACCTATGTCAAGTGTACAGTTGTTATTTTTCATATTATGCTATAACGTTCTATCAGTGTTACCTATGTTAAATTATG
Source organism: Rhyacophila brunnea (assembly GCF_057557595.1). Taxonomy (NCBI): domain Eukaryota; kingdom Metazoa; phylum Arthropoda; class Insecta; order Trichoptera; family Rhyacophilidae; genus Rhyacophila; species Rhyacophila brunnea. Next base: position 32,766,114 of record NW_028233350.1, read on the forward strand.
TAAATATGTAACCTGCTATTTTAATTTAATTGTCTTTGAGTTCCAGCTTTTATAAATAATTAGCAAATGTGTGTTGTTATTTTTCATATTATATTATTAATGTAATATAATATAATATTATGTATACCTGAATGAGTTTTGTATTTTTAATAAAGCCTGCAAACATACAGTACCATATTCGGACTATATGGAAACACCTCACTGGGATTGATTGTAAACATTTCACACAACTGCTGGTTACAAGTTGATTCAGATTTAAAAAAATGTTTAACATTGGATTTGTGATTTTTGAGAGGATTTAATAACGTCAATGATATACATAGTAGATTGTATACAATTATTAAACTAAGCAAAATGTAAATGCTGTATGTAGGTATGTAAATATAATTTGTAACGTCCTGTAGATTAGCCTGCGTAATATACAATCATAAATGGACTGATATAAATTAATTATTTGTGAAAAGATGATCAATTTATAAGTAGGTACTGACTTACCTCATTTTTTAGTAAAATGAAAACATTATAGAGTATTAATATTATATAAAGGAAATATTCGATCTGAAGAATCAGGAAAATAGGCCGAATGAGGCTCCGTCAGAAGCCAAAGCCGTGGAAAATCAGGTGATGGAAAAGATGGTGAAAAATATCATGCAGGCAAAGAGAGGTGTAAATAAGAAGGTAAAAAAGGAGGAAAGAGTGGACTGGACACTTCAAGGTCAGGACCTGCGGTAAAGAAGTCTAAGCGTAAAGCAAAGAAGTAAATATAATCATTCGATCGAATAAAGACGATGAAAAAATCCCTTGTTAAGTTCATTACATAGTTATGTAATACATTATTTATTTTATTTTAGTTTTGTGAAATAATTTCTGTTATTTAATATTTAAAGAAAAAAAAGAGGAAATAATAATAGTGGGTAAATTAAGGAGTTATTTAAAAAAAATCACACAAGTACACCGTATTTTTATGTAATTTTAATATTTTACTACAGTAAAACCACATGAGCTCCCATGATGTGATGGTAATGTGTTTCTAGCATATTGGTCTTTAGGTGCAAAGGTTTCACAAATAAATTTAACATGATACCACTTATCAGTGGCGAAGACTCCATACTAGGCGATTATTTAAAGCCTACCTTAAGAAAAATAATTTTTATTTTCATGTTGACGTATTTATATAATCACAAATAATAATATATTCAATATGCCCAAAGATATCTGTCGTATAATTGTCATAATTTTACGATCATTTCCCATATTTCAATAAGCACCATCTATGGCATCTCTCGAAAGTTTAAAAAAATACAAGACACCGCGTTTCGCTTCACATATTGTATAGGATTATTTTCGCGTGAATTGACGGGTTTTTCAATATGAAGTTTTTTTCTCATTATTTCAAAATGTCTGGCGTCCCGCATACAAATGTACAAGCTGTTTCGTTAGCGCTTACGTCGCGAGAGCACATTAATTCAAAATAATTAATAAGATGATTTAAAAAATAATTTCTATGGGATTCAATCATATAAATATATAATAATTTAAAAATAAAAATATAAAATAATTTATCTCGTGATTTAATTTTTTTTATTAGTTCACTCATTAGACAATTTAGATATCTGATATTGAACCTACCTAAGTCTGTGTTTTAAATATACAAGTATTTTAAAATGTCTAGTTTTACGGGTTAAATTATAAATAGTTATGGAACATAATATATATAGAACAATGGATATTTTCATATTTGATAGGTAATATATTTTGAGCGTATGTTACGTTTATAAATGTTTAGGAAAATACATAAGTAATTCAAACTAATTGCTTATTTTTATAAACTAATTATAACAAACCAATTAAGCTTTTGAAATTTATTCATTTTAGCGTACCTATTCATCAGTAGTAATATTGAGTTATCTTCTTATTTCCCGCAAATATATCTGACAAGCATGGTTACTCCCACAGCCCACCTCTTTCAAAAAGTCACCCTTCGCCACTGCCACTTATCATTGTCAATGTATTATATTACATAGGCTAGTCTACAGGTTCTAAATTATATTTATCATCATTTACATAGGTAGACGTAAATTTAATACTTAAGACGGTCACTAACACCAACATAATATTTGTTATCCGATAGAATTTGCTTGGTATGTATATGTGCAGTCTAGCTCCCTCATTGGCTGAATTCAAAATTGTTATTAATATAACAACGTGGTCCAAAACAAAGCACTTGAATAGACACTTTATTCGGACATTTTCTTGTTTAATTTTCAACTACCTACGTTAATTTTTATTATTACCAGCAATATCTTTATCCGTATATTTCTACGATGTTATCAAAAATTGGACGTAGTATTTCTTTGAATCAACTGAGTAAGGAAATTATTATTACATAATGCAATAGATTTTTTAAATAATTTTCACACAAAAGCGAAAGTAGATCAGCAACACTGAAGTCACACTTGTACTGTGTTTTTGGCCATCACTTGTTTCATCGAGTGTTTTAGTGTGTTTAAGGTTTAAAAAATAAACCATAATCAAACATTATTTGGCTTGGTTTACGCAGGATTTAACTATTTTTTTTAAAAACTTACATCACTATCTGCCTATTGTATTCAATGAAAACAAATACTTATGACTGGCAAATTTTAGTGTGCACTATTTATGTTGGATTTTAACAGCCTCATACAGTCAAAATTCATAAAATTTATACAATATTACGTATACGTTATAAGTTTGTTGTTATTTTTTATCATTATTTTTATGTTTGCATCGTGTGTACTTAATGGCTTAAAATACACCTGTAATTATTACTATTAAGAAAATATAATTTTAAATGATATTATCTTATATGTTTTATTACATATTTAAAATCCCAAGTCCATAGTATAGACATTATATAATAGACACTTTAGAGCAGATAGTGCTGAAGTCCAATAATTTCCCAATTATGAATTAATTAAAAAAAGTCTAACCTCGAATAGCCTTTACAATTCACAAATTTAGCAAAATAATTGAGGATATCTGAAAAGATTCATTTGTAGAGACATTTGACTGATTGTTTTGGTTAAAGCGCTCCTGCAAAATATTGAATTTGTGACTTCCAGACTTTCAGCTCTAAGGTTTATGGTAAAGCTTTATGTTTTATGATTTTATTTCACTAAGATTTACATTTGAACCAAAAAAATATATTTTTTTAATTAAATTTTATTGTACCTATTTAATCTTTTAGTATAAACTATTATTTTTGAGCCGTTCTGCTCCAAACCTTCTTATAAATATGCACTGAGTCTACCTACATAAGTCATTTACATTTTGTCATTAATGTTATAACCCATCAACATGTTGAATTTTTTTTAAATCCAAGTATGTCTTATTTTATTAACATCCACAATATGTAGAGCACAACACTACCAACTAGACCAGGGGTGGCGTACCTTTTCATTCTTTTAACCCCCCCCTAGAACATTTTTATCTACAAGTGAAAACCTTGTTTAGTTTTTTCTTCAGGTTCTTCATTGAAAATAAGGTTGCATCCAGAATTCGAGTTGATTAAGTACTTTTCCCAGATGCTGCTTATATAGTTAGTGCCCTTTAAACGTATTGCGTTGTCCACGTTAAAGTTCTACAATAATTCTTTTGTGTCCCAGTAGAATTTCCGTGGGTATGACACATGTGCATTAGGTTCGCCACTGATTAAAAAAAGTATATTTAGTAAATGTGTCTTTACTAAATAAATGATTAAATTAAATTTTGAACCACCAAATTATAGGTGATTTTATTGACATAGCCTGAGATGCATAGAATGTTGAAATACGTTAAATAGAAATAACAGTAAAATAGCATGCATAGATCAAAATATAATGACTGCTACTAATGTCACAATATATTGAGGCTATGGTCGCATCTGAAGTCAGAATTCTCGCCGTTTTTTAATTTCAATTTCCTGATTATGAATATTTTTTAATTGTTGAACTACGGTAAAAGTATGCAGTGGCGGCTCGTCCATATGCACTGCGGTACTGCAGCACCCCCAAGCAAATTGAGACAAATGTAATATTATATGAAAATATCAACATTATTAAGCGTGTAATCAGCTCGCCCGCGCATCGATACACCCAATGTCCAATAATATTAGCATACACCGCCATAGGTACTTGATTTTGCACAGTACCGATTTCAATAGACAATAGGCGCGGGCAGCGTTGCTCGCAAATGGAAGCCTAATCGGTACTGCGGATCAGACAGTTCGATTTCAGTATTATTTCTCTGTTTCTGCGTCGCGTGCTTATGCGCGACGCAAATATAGCTATAATGATTTATTAACATTGTTAAAATTTATTTTTGCAAGCAATTTATGCAAAGTTCTTTATTTTAATTATTTATATTTAATTTTGATGTCAATAGTAAAATATAATCCGAATAAACATTTATTTTTATTTTTAATCAACCGCAACACCTCCAAATATCTTATCCACGAGCCGCCACTTAAAGTATGCGTAAACGTTGTAAAAGTATACAGCATAATATAAATTGATAGTTACTTTAAATAATCCAATGGTTACTTTAGCATTGTTTGAATTGTAAGTATACAGATGGTGAGAAGTATACCCAGTGTCATTTATGTACACTTTTTTATTGACATGGCAATGGTGTCTCTTTACAAAAGAACATATCGTGGTGTTGCTGCCAAAAATTTGTAAGTCGATAATTTAGGTATTTAGAGTTAACTGATTATGTGTCTATGCTATGTGTCTGTATGCTAGAAAAAAAATCAATGTTATCAGATATACTATAGAACATGCACATAAAGCACAAAGAAATTCTGATTTTAGAAGACATGTCAAACTTCAAATTGCAATAATTACTCCATAACATGATTTCGAGACTTATCAGCTTTTAGCAGTAACCTATGATAATATCATATATTATATTTATTACCTTTAGTGTCAGTGTTTTATTTTAATTTTAATGTAACCATTATTAGGTACAGAAGTTCCTATTTTTTTGTGAAAGTTTGTTTTAGTACTTAAATAAATTTTATTTTTCATTATAATGTGTATTTTGGTTTCATTTAAAAATGTTTTCCACTAAATTATAATTTCATTGAAATCTTGTGAGTTGAAACAGTATTATTTTTATTTATAACAAACACTGAAAATTTACCAATCATTTCGATCAAAAATTATATTATAAAAAAAACACAATAATAATAAAACCATATTACAAAGAAAAGTATATAAATTTTATTAAAAACAATAAAAAGAAGGAAAAACAATATTTTCAATTAAAAATTTGGCATGACATATTTTGGTGTTGCTTTATTTATTAAAAGATAGTAAATTTAAAGCAACATCATTTTACTACACTAAACATACACATACATTTGACTATATCCGATAGTATATAGATGTTTAACATCACCGATTTTATTTTATTTATTTATATATATATAGGTATATAGAGAGAAAAGTGGCAATGTACCAGTGATCGACATCATAATTATGTCCTATTTATCGCCATACTTGAGGGTCAGTAATCTACAGGGATAGATATTAATTTAAAAAAAAACTGGTAGAATTTGTGAGTATATAACAAATTTGACATTGAAAAAACTAAGAATTCAAAAAAAATCTATTAAGCCATTTTTTACAAGAAAATGAATATGAAAAAAGATTTTTTTCCAGGTGACAAGAAACACGCTGTATTATCACAGTTCAAATGTTTATATTTATATATCATTTTAATCCCAGGTAATGGCAGTGTGTTGAACACTGGGCAAAATAGTATTTTAATCCTTACAACGCGAACGGCACACCTGTTGTGCCCTCATTAATTGGCCATTCGATATAATTAGCACGTTATTGAAATGTGGTAATTAAGTAGTAGTTAAATTCTCCGCGGTCAACAAGTTAAATAATTTGCTGAGTGGTTGGCGTATTTTTTTAGCTATTTAACAATGACCCATTTAAAAATAATTTCACTTATGAAACTAACTTACTAACACACTACGTATATCAGAACCAGTATTCGACATGCTTCAATTTGTGGTTTAAAAACTATTATTACATAAAAGAACAGTTAAATCTTCTCTAAATATTGTTATTAATCAAAAAAAACAAGTAAAGTCAAATCTGGTATTCACAACGCTGAGCTAAAATACAATCTATAAGATCATTTCCTTCCAATTGTCACATTTGAAATCACAATTGAAAAATTCAATAATATAGTCAATATTAGGCCAGATTCAGCCAAAAATCAAAATAGAAATAAAAAAAACATTTTAAACATAAAAAAGACAAAAGTAGCATACCTACCTTAAGGCTATACTTCAGCTGGAGCACGGTCTAAAACGATCGTGACCACGCGACGCGAAGATTGTGCAAACGATGCGTGCAGAATAAAACATAATTTGTCATAAAAATTCAACATGCGTCCATTTAATGTTACGTTTATTGTTCTGTTAGTAATAATAATAACATGTTTTCTTTTTCAAGTAAATGTGTAACGTTTTTTAGTCATATTTACACGATTTAAGGGGGGACATGCTCGTCGAAGGTCAAAATTGAGTTTTTATTGTATATTCAAACCATGATCCTGGACACTCCTTAAACGTTGTAGATGATCCATTTATATAATTTTGAAGCCTTATTATCCTTTATAGTTATTTTAAACATTTGATGACTGCATGAAGTATTTTTGTTACATAAAATAGTATTCTTTTAAACCTCTCGCTCTAATGTTTTAGAATATAGTCATATTTCGGTACATAACTGTGCAGTGGTGTTAAGATTTTTTACATTTATTAATTTTTAAACGCATTTATAAAACCATTAGCATAATTTATTACGAGATAATTTTTGTAAAATATTCACGATAAAAAATTATATTGATAATCTCTGTGATCCCAAATTTGACAAGAATTAGGCATTTTATTATTCAAAAAATCGGCAAGATTAACACATTTCAAGATGATTCTAAAGATATTTATTATAAGCTATGTCTTTGACCATTCAAGTGTGATAAACATCTTATGAATAATGATTGCTTTATAATAATTATTGACCTAAGAATAAGGTAGTGTCTTTTTGAAATACGCCATTTCTTTTGTCATTCCCTAGTGGTTAAGCTACAACATACGGCCGTAGCCATAAATTGACAAACTATAATTGAAGTAGGGAGTAAAACTATATTGACGCGCGTGTTTGAACATGTACCGTTTAAAAAAAAATAAAAAAAAAATCGGTTGGGTACATGTTCAAACACGCGCGTTAACATAATTTTACTCCTTACTTTAATTATAGTTTGTCATTTTATGGCTACGGCCGTATGTTGTAGCTTAACCACTAGGGAATGACAAAAGAAATGGCGTATTTCAAAAAAACACTACCTTATTCTTAGGTCAATAATTCTTATAAAGCAATCATTATTCATAAGATTTTTATCACACTTGAATGGTCAAAGACATAGCTTATAGTAAATATCTTTAGAATCATCTTCAAATGTGTTAATCTTGCCGATTTTTTGAATAATAAAATGCCTAATTCTTGTCAAATTTGGGATCACAGAGATTATCAAAATAATTTTTTATCGTGAATATTTTACAAAAATTATCTCGTAATAAATTATACTAATGGTTTTATAAATGCGTTTAAAAATTAATAAATGTAAAAAATCTTAACACCACTGCACAGTTTTGTACCGAAATATGACTATATTCTAAAACATTAGAGCGAGAGGTTTAAAAGAATACTATTTTATGTAACAAAAATACTTCATGCAGTCATCAAATGTTTAAAATAACTATAAAGGATAATAAGGCTTCAAAATTATATAAATAGATTATCTACAACGTTTAAGGAGTGTCCAGGATCATGGTTTGAAAATACAATAAAAACTCAATTTTGACCTTCGACGAGCATGTCCCCCCTTAAGAATTAATTACCCCGACGCCATCACAAAACAAATTGACGTGTTCACAGCTCGACTTTCGCTCTCCGATTGGGAGCGAGTTCGAAATTTCGTCACACCTATAGTTGAAAATTATTTGCCGTTTCACTGAAGTATGCTCATAAGATAAAAATAAGCTTGTACCTAATTAAAAATCGTTTATTTCTGTTTTAATTACCAAGATTTCACCATATCAAGATACAGAATATAAGAATCAATGGAAACATTAATATTTAAAAATTAATAAACATAACAAATTATTACAATCTTCTCTTCAATACAGAGCATATTCATGACTGCATCCGGTTAAATCATATATCAGATCAGATCCATTAAATTAACAGTCAAATATACGTAAATTTACAATTAGTTAAATCTAGATCAGATCTATCAAATTAACAGTCTTTGATTCTCAACCAGAAACCAAAATATTGAATGGTTAAAAGCAAAATGGCCACTCTCCATTTTTAAATGCACAGCAGCCACTCATTGTAATGTTAAAATTACGTTGAATAACATCGTTATATTTAATTCAAACAATGAATAAAGTATCTTATAATTATTTTTATCCGCATATCTCAATGTGTGGTAATGGGGTGTAGCCATTTTAATTTTAACTTACTCAATTATAAACTAAGAATCGCATATTATAATTCATGCTTTAAAATTTTAAGAAAGAAATGAGAAAATTACTTTTATTTATAAAATATTTGATAGGATTATGAAAATTAATAAAATACATCTCAAATGGCAATATAATATTTATAAGAAATTACTGGTCAATGTTTTAATCAGGGCCAGATTAAAACTACGTACTGATTACTTTTCACTGAGGGTTTTACAACACATACCTAATCATATGTGACGAATTATACAGTCATAAATTGTATATATATATATACAGGGCTTTTTTGTAATGTAACGCGGTGGAACGGCGTTCCGGCACCTTTTTTCACAGTATTTTTAATGTTTCAAAAGTAATTAGACGAAACAATGTTCGCGCTTACATAGAACATTAATTTAATTAAAGTTAATTTTGCTGAATCATCTCATATGAAAAAACATATCCTGAATAACTATCTCGTTTGATAAATGCATTGAATTCTATTACCATTTCTTCAAGTGAATGTGAACACGAATCTTCACAAATGAATCTAATTAATACCCCATTAAGAGCTTCGTTGAAGACCAAAACAGTTTCGGTACTTTTGTTCATCAAACTCGTCGGACCACCTTTGATACTTTTTGATCCTATCAAAATACGTTGATCGGTGGTTACTCAGTGGAAGACATTCGGCCATAGACTCTAACACTAATAAAAAGAATCGAGATAATTTGCCAGACGAGAATTGGACTGAACTTTGGAAATCACCATTGCCACCACAAAGGGGCTGACAGGGCTCTAGCCTGGGGGATCGACTAGATAAGTGAGATAAACGCACCTCACAAATTTGCTCTAATAGCAAAAAAATCGCCTGCGGCGCTAATTTCCTTCAGGCGTATTAATATTTTAAAATATGTGGTTGCGTAATTGCATTTTTTGGTTAGTGATTGTTAATACACTGAATACCCTTAATTTTACCTCGAACATCATTTGAATTTTGAATTTTGCTACTATATAGCGTCACACTGCCTTTAACGTTAATGATAGGTAGGAGACCCGCCAAAGATCCTGGACTGGAGAACCGTTTCAGGATGTGGGGGCCATGGAAATAACAATATACTTTTATTCAAATATATGATGTTTTACAATTTAATTTTTTACAACTTTAGTTGTTTATTTGTATTATTTTTTGTTTGTTTAATATTTCGTGCGCTTCGTGGCATAGAAAAAGATACTTTAAATGATATTTGAACATAATTTTCTTTAGTAGTTAAGTTTGGCAATAAGTGCGTTCCGGCACCTTTATTTTTCAAAAAAAAGCCCTGTATATATATGTATATATTATGTTCATGAAGGTCCTTTGTTTTACCTCTTGTTTGACCAAAGTTTTCGAAAACTGTTCATTGGCACGTCATCTATGTGCCATTTTTATAATCCGACAATGGGAGAAATGTTGCAACAGGAGAATATAAAAAATATGATGTAGGGCCTCACACTGACAAGGGGCCAAAAAATTCAAATTAAAAAAATATGCAGGAAAGTATTTGTTGCATAAATACTTCTCAATTTTTTTTTTTTAAATAATCCTCATAGGTTTCATGATTCAATGTATCATGAGTAAAGCTTTCTTGTCATCAGACATTCCTAAATAACACAGAATTTTAATTGATATACAGATGTCGAATTAGAGAATAGAATTTATCAATTCTGTTCATTTTTTAAATATTACAAAACATTTATAATACTATATGGACATAGCCCAAAGAAGATACAAATCTGGTCATCCAGAGGGATACAAAAGATAGAAACCGTCCACAAGGCAGACGCCGTTGGAAGTTATGCGGAATTACGTGGTAATGCAACATACAGGACCGAGAGGAGTGAGATTAGCTTGAGGAGGCCTTCATTCAGCAGTGAGTTGATTTAGGCTATGATGATTTACATTTAAAAAAAATAGTAATTATGAAATGAGACTTCATATAATTTTTAGGTACCTACCTACTTATTTGAAATTAAGATATAAATAAATATCAATCTATGAGGGGCCCCAATTGGTGCTAGGAGTAGGGACACTGACTGGTTTAACCCGTTCCTGCCAGTTATAGTATATCTCAGTAGTGGCGAACCTTTTAATGCGAATGTACCAAAAAACTAAAAAATATATTTACAATAATGGTTGGCACACCAAAAAAGTTTGCCTCAAAAATTTAACAAATTCCATTCAGAATTGAAGTCAAAGCTTTTTTTTAGCTCTTTCAACCGAACATTTTTAACAATTTAAATTTCCAATCAAAAACTTTATATCCAGAAATTAATAAAGTCCATTAAGGAGTCGATGGCACTTTTTTGGCTCTTCCGGCTCACATTTTTGACTAAATGAAAAAAGCATCCTAGATCAAACTCAACTATTTTTGCCAAAAAAATCTGACGTGTGTGCCAGTGTTTGACGTTTTATATGATTCTTTGAACAGAATTGTTTCACATACCAAACGTTACACGAGTGCCATAGGTTCACCACCACTTTTTAAGCTCAGTAATTCACTACGATATAATAATATCATACATGGTAACACAATAATACTTGAGGTTAAAGAAATTTTAGTTATTATTTACGGGACCTTAACAATGGATAACAATTGTAGTTATTACAAAATCAGTTACTTATGTAAAAATTTTTTGTTTTTTTATATTAAAAGGATATTCTTGACTATATGTTTATAAATCATAACTATTAGATGTAAGTCTTTTCACTATTAAAATTATATGAAAATCGTGAGTTAGTTGTAATGTTCGTAAGAACCATCAACCAATATTGATATTGGAGTAGGTATCCAATATGTCGTAAATCTTTTATAAGGTAATTAGAATTTATAAGTTTAACATTTACATACAAAGGAGATGGTAATTAATCACAAAATAACCAATATTATATTTGAAGTAAGTAAGTACTGGAATAACATTTTTAACTGACTTAGCAACCAGTACCAGGATTGATGTAATGGGTTATTAAGAATACCGTCCATTCAGTCATGTAATGTATATCAGGCAATACAAGCTCAGATCAATGAATCAATATAAAAACCATGACGTATTTCAAAATAATCTTAAGGAGAGCAAAAAAGATTTTATTGTTTAGGAAAACTCTTCAGTGTCTAGTGGAAAAAAATAAATAACTATTTACATCTTTAAGCAGAGCATATCATCGTTAGTAGTGTTACCAACTGTCATTGACATAAATATGCCAGATATTGCAAGTAATTTGGCTAATTGCCAAGTTTCATCAAAATTAATATAAACGTCTATACATATAAATCATTAACGGATAGACAATGTCAGTACCATGTATCATAATCCTAAGATGGCAATGCTGATCGTCAGCTTGCTGTGAAAGTTACCTTAAAATTGGCATTTCATGTTTTAGTAAAACAAAAAATAACTTTATCAGATAAGTAATTATAATGTGTTAATTGAAAGTACAGCCTGTTTTATTCTTTAATAACCTTAGGTTTAGGGTGTTGGTGAAATCAGTAATACATACACTCTTTGTTTGGTTAGTACGGAATTACGCACGATGATTGGCTGAATGGTACACACACACTTAACAAACGCCACGTCGATGTGGTTTGCACACTATATGTATAGTTGTTCCGAAACTTTTGTGTATTTTTTGCTGTTTTCTTTTGTTGACTTTTTATTAATAATAATTATTAAATCTACCTAAAAGCATTATGGTTAAGGATGTCACGAAATAGACTACGTCGTGGAATACCCCATCATCGTCAGTTCAAGGAAATTATTGCTAATGTGTACAACTATTTGTAGGAACAGTATAAAAGTAATAAATAGTTCTGTAAAACGTCTAATGGAACAAGCTGCACAAGCAATTGGATTACCTGTGCAGACAATTAAAAATGTAATTAGGGAGAAAAAAACATCTCTACCCGAATGCTGGTCTTCCTTTTCTTCTCCGAAAAAGAAATGGAAGTGCATTAAAAAAACAACTACTGATGACCTAGACAGAACAGTAATAAGATGATGCATTCATTCATATTTTAAATAAAGAATTACCTACATTATCAAAATTACTCCAAAAGTTAGTCTGATATCAAATTTAACGGCGGAAGGACTACATTGTGGCGTTTAATCAAGGGATTGGGCTTTAAATGGATAAAAATACAAGATAATAAAAAAATATTAATTGAAAAGAGTGACACTGTTTTCAAAAGAATTACATTTTTACAAAATATTACTAAATATCGTGGTGAAGGTAGGCCAATTGTGTATACGGATTAATATAATGCCGGGTTCACACTGGCAACAAGTCGCGCAACAACCTCGTTAAATTTTACAATAATTATCATACTTATCGTAAAATTTAACGAGGTTGTCGCGCGACATGTTGCCAGTATGGACCCGGCATTACATTCACTCCACTCATACTTCATCAGTGGGTTGGTCCGAAAGTAATGAAGAGTCTGAATTATCAAGCGTAGAGAGTTTGACTAGTGATTACTTTTTCGTTACTTTAATTTTCTAATAATTTTTACCAAATTTGGGCAGAGTTTTTAATACAAACATGTTTAATCATAAATAAGTTTCTTTTTGTGTACTAAATACTCTTTTTACTTGTTTTATACTATAATAAATATGTTAATTTGATTTTTGTTAAAGCTAAACTTTTTTACATATACAGTCGAACTTAGTTATTACGAGGAAGATGGGACTGACTGAATTTGTTATAAGCATTACTCGTTATATCTTTATATAACATTTTTCGAACCACATTTTATTTAAGCATAGAACATAAAAAATCTGAAAAATACCGTAAAAATCCCCGAAACAAGCATGGCATTCATACACTACAAAAGAAGTTGTTTATTGTAATGAAGTACTGAGTCGCCGGCGCTGGTAGGTACCTACTGACTTCACAAAGCTTGGATTTTTTACATACAATTTCAACCATATGCGTGGATACTTTTTCAATGCTGTCGGCGAAAACACCAATCAGGTACATACTTAGACACTTAACTAGTGTCATAAACGTAATCCGATCCCGGCGGAATCAGTCTAGTTAACTGCCCGGTTGGATTTTATTGCTTAGGGTCGAAAATGTTGTTTTTAAACAATCGACATATTAACAGTTTTGCTCGGTATACCCGAGAAGTAGCTTGTTGTAAAAGTGAATAAATGTATGGAGAAAATCATAAACTAATATGTCAACGAATGTTTCCTCATTACATCTGAGATCTCACTATTTCCATGGTCGTAATAACCAAGTTCGACTGTATATACATTGTAGTGGCATATTTTGATTTATTACCCAGTATTATTATTATTGCGTAAGCCGTAAAACCATGTATTATGATGTCTTATAATTGACGAATGTTTAATAAATAAATAAAATACATCTGCATTTTTTCTTTCAAAACATCCAGTCACTAACATACAAACAAAAATTATTAAAGGCGTGAACAGGCTGTATATATTTTTACATCAACATAGGTACATTCAATAAATCATGGAGTAATTGTTACTGAGATGACACAAATATTTATAGGTATAAAACTAAATTAATAGAATGAGGAAAAATCATACACTTGAAATAATTAAATTAACAATTATTGAGGCTGTTAGATTTAGAGTCATTAACCGTCATATTCTGCTATTTTGAGATAATCGCAATAAACCGTAAAGCACATTTAGGACTGGCTGACTGTTTACAAATAGAATATTTTCTTTATAATTTGCAAACAAATCAACAATTAGAAAATACGATTAGGTAGCGAAATATAATATCCTTAATGTCATAAAATAAATCATGTCTAAAGTTATAAATGAAAATTTAAAAAATTGCAGCTGATTCCAATTCTATTTAACTAACAAACTGAGCTGGATTTGACATTTTATGTATTTACATATGATGGAAAAATACTTACAGAATCAGAATCAAAAAAAATTTCAAAAAAAGTAAAAATGGAGGTTACGGACTTTGAAACTAATAGCCTTAACTACCCATGAATTATAATAAAAAGGATAATCAAAGTAGATGCGTTTTTGTTATTTGGAATAGAAAATTTGTTGATATAAAAATATCTGAAATAATCAAGCATGTTATTTAATATTCACCCCTTGGCATCCTAAGGCGCACACTCACCGATGGTAATGAGACATGCGATATATTTATTTAGTGAATAATTTATAAGATTTGAGAATGGACATTCAGTTCGTGTCGGTTTACAGGAAGCCAGCGGCAAACAAATTTTGAAAATAGCCGATATACTGGACTATTTGTTAGAATAGGTTAGGTTAGATTTTCATTCTTAAATTCATGAATTTTGTCAAAATCGGCTATGACAATTAGCGCAGTTCTCGCCTGGATTTCTGTAAACCGACTTGTACCGAACATTCTTTAAAGAACATACAAAATTTACTGAGATGAACCTAAGAACCCACATCCATTGGATTCGTTACCCGCCCAATGCAATATTTTTTTTTCAAAGATTTTTTCTAATACCTACCTGTATATTTGAGGTATGTATTTACAAATTAAATGATATTATGGTATTATTATGTACACCCATATCATCCGAAAGCTGATGCCCGGTATCAAGTAATTAATAAATCAATAACATGCAAAGTAATATTCTACGTCAATTATACAGGCCATTGGTGAGTGTGCATAGTGCATGAGCATGCCGAGGGCTAAAAGTAGAGAACACTAATGCAATTGAACTTTTGTAAAAAATAGCTCGTTAGCTCTGGAAAGTCTTCGATCTTGACCTAGTCATCCTGCATTTCAATTTTCTAGTGTCGCGAGCGTAGAATCGGCCAAAGCATTCCGGCTCGTGCCACTCAACATCTTTTTTGCTTTTGAACATTTTTAGGCAGCGGTTACACTTCACCATATTCTTTTTTTGCGCTTCACGCCTTTCTGCGTTGTGCAACTTATAGTGTTTTAGCAAACTTGCTTTGCTGTAGAAATATTTAAAACACATCTGACATTGGTATTTAAGTGACGACTGTGTGTTAGATTCGTACGGGATGTTCGAATGATCAATCTCATACAAAGGCTCCAAGAGGCTATAAGCTAAACTACTATCGTCAACCGTCGACTCGTCAGATTTATCTGAATCGTATATCTCTATATTAATTATTTCTGACTCTTTGCAAGACTCAGGTTCGCTTCTTGGTAATGCGTCTGGTGGATTTTTTGGTGGAGATTGCCGTTTACTTTTATTTTTGTCGAATTGTACATATTTTACAACCACGCAAAGTTCTTCGTCTATTGGACAACCTAATGAAAGATTTTGGTCACTGGAAATCACGTCATTTAATTCGTCTTCACTTGTATCATCCAGGCAGATTATCGAAGCGGTATCACTCATTATTAAATCTGTTTATTTTTGTTGTGCGCAATATTATATTATTGTAAATGTAAAAAAAATAACGACTAATAACAAACTTTGACGTTTTGTTTTGATTTGTTGCCACATGGTTGTCACTATTAGTCTATGGTTGCCACTGTTGCCCAGTGCTGTCATCTTTTCAAAATGGAATAGTACAGAGCCTCCAAAATTATAGTATTTAGGGAAAAAATAAAGTACGCGTTGTCACGAGTGCCTAAGGCCTACCGCGCATGAACGATTTACTATCGTACGGTCAACAATCGAGGAGTTGTAACCATCGTATTGCAATGCAACCCCGCGCATGGACGATCGAGCGAACGGCCGAGTTGAAAATCTGTGTTCAGACACAAAATTTTACACCGATTCGAAGCGGCCGGGGCCCCATTGGCAATGCTTTTAAATGAGAGCCCGCGCATGACACGTTATAGCCGGCCGAGAGTGCACTCACAAAAGCATGCACAAGTTACGCGGTCGTATGGAGCGCACGCATACACCGAACCGTTACGAGATCCACATTTTGACAGTTCATCGAAGCGTACCTATTGGCTTTGCATGCGCGTATCAGTCCCATTTTTTCAGTTTCTTTCTTTCTTTCTTCCGATTTGTATATGCTTTGCTACTGATCAACGAACGAATAAAAAAGTCGAGCTGTCAAAAGTCAAAAGTTGCGATTATCGTAATGTCTTCCGATAATCCTATAATTTTGTGTTATTTATATGTGGACTTGTATAAAATAATATAGCAGTGAAAACAACACAAGTTTTACGTTTTATTTTATGAATTCCGTAAATTCAAATCAAAAAATAATTGATAAAACTCTCATTTTCTAATGTGTAAATTAACAAATTAATCAATAAAAATGTTTAAAACAATTATAATTTTTTCCGGGCCGAATGATCGCGTATTAATGTGAAATCGAATTTCCATAGTGATCGACGGACGAAGTCTGGCAACTCGGAGAGTAAAATATCAAACATGTTTGAAATCCAACGAGCCTGGTCTGCGGATTATAAAATCCGCAGACCTGGAGTGCTCCACGCAAAAAAAAAGTCCGAAGACTGTAAATCGTCTGACTTGCGTGCCAATAGAGCGCCGGCATTAAATGCAATATAAATTATACATTGGCATTTTAAATAATCGGTTTTTTTGGTTATTGAGGTTTTAAGCAAACAAACTAATGAAAAATGAAAAGAGTTTTACCTACCAATAAAACTCTTATTATTCATGTTGACTTGTAAGTCCTTGAGATAGGGTTTGCTCTTCCTTCTTCGCGTGGGGTGTTATTCTAATAATTTAATTTCCTTTTTCTTGTTGTTGGTCATTCCTCCCTTTTTATTTACTGGTCATACCCGCCCGTCCATTTTTTCATGTAGAGAGTTTGGGACTCCTTTAGTTTGTCTGCATTATGATATGGCTCAAGGAACCAGGTATAAGTTACCTGGACTTCAAAGTCAACATGAATAATAAGAGTTTTAATGGTGGGTAAAACTCTTTTCATTATTCGAATTTGACTTTGAAGTCCTTGAGATATCTGTTTGTTATCACCTGGTGTTGGGTATGCCAAATTCCTGTATGTGACAATGATTCATTGACGAGGTATAGACCATCGTGACGTTCAATGTATAGGGTTGAATAGAGAAGTTAATTGGTTCTTTTCCCCTTGTGATGGTGGTGTGTCCATCGTTCTCTGGTAGTTGTCGTGAAATCGTCGCTATAGGATTGGTTTCCCAAATATCCGTTTTTGTCGAAGTCGACCTCTTGATGCGTTTTTTTGTATCTAATTGGACTAGAACCATCCCTTTCTTTAAATTACTTTGTAATGGTAATGCATACATCATTCATATGCTGTAAAAATAACAATTTAAATATCTCCATGTATTTAAATATAGGATTATGAAATTTGTTTTTCGTCTCCTGAACATTTGGTCTATTCGAGAAACCAATCCTACAGCGACGAAATGTCGACTCACTACGCCAGTTACCTCTCTTTAAGATACCATCTATTGGGTATATTTACAGTTTAAGGAAGCCACCACTGAGCGGACACTGCCTGGTGGTTCTTGTACTCCTGCTTCCAACAGTACTGACCTTATCCAATTCCCTATAACTGTCCTGGTGGCTGGTTTTGGTGGTTCTCTTGAAGATATAAATAATTCCGAAATATTCCCATCTTCCTCTCTCCTTGGGTTTGACATACAGACCGTTTCCGTAACCAGAATACTGGGTCGATGTTCTGACACGTGGACGCGCTTAGCTTTCATTCCGATTGACGATGCTTGGCGGTATCTGTCTTTGCGCCAAACATACAATTATGTGGTCACCTTTATCCACTAATCCATTGTATACTATTACTGAGTAGTGTGAGGTCATGAACCTTTCGTCCCGATGCGAGAAGCAGCCGAGTAGCTGTCCTACGAGACGTTTCGTATAGGTTGTACTACACCGGTGTTGTTTTTCTAAGATGATCTAGGTACCACTCGTCCTGGATCCTAAACCTGTGGTTTGACGTGTTTGGTTTTATGTACCCAAATTGCCTTTAACATATTGTGTTGTACTACCACGTTGATGGTGATATCTCCAATGATCATCGGTTTGCAAAATGTGGCTATGGCTGACTTATGCACCAGGATGGTGTTGTACGACAAACCCTCCATGTTGTGCAAGAAGCCTAGGTATCTAGCCAATTCCATTGGTTGAGGGCTATTATGATCCATTAGGTTCGTGGTACACCATGTGATTGTCTTCCATTTGTTCCAAGCTGGTTTGTAAGTTTTTAGAGTCGAAGGCCGCCATCTGGAAGTAAGGAGTGCCCTGTCTTCCACCATTCAATTTGATGTTATTTCACCCCACCAGAAATTATCCGTAGTTAAAGGTACAGGTCCTGGGTCTTTGGAGGTGGACGGTTGGTCTCCGTACCTACTAGTGTCGTATGTAGGAGAGGTATTGTATACGGAGGTAGGTACTCTGCTGAAGGCGTCGTGAAACAGCGCGCCACTGTCTGTAACGTCTCGTGAGACGTACATTGCAACGACATGTGCTGTTTTGCTTACGAATAAAATATCCACCTCAGGAATTTCCCATCTTTGAAACAGGGGGATGGTTGCGGTGTTGATGAGGTGCCATTCGGGAATGAGTTGTTTGCGGGAGAGATGATCTGCCACGCAGTTGTAATTTCTACGGAGGTATTGTGCAGTAAACGTGATGTTGGCTCGGCTGGTAAATACTAGTATCTGTCGGCATAGGTTTAGGGGGGTGACAGATTTTGTGACGCCCTCGTTGTTGATCTGCCGTCTGTCTGCAGAAGCAGATCTGATCCTATGATTGCTTGTACCCGAGATTGAATTGCAAACATTTCCTTCCTGTTGGAATGCCATGCCGTGCTAACCGGTCTTGTTTCCACGTACCTGATAGGTGGTGTTCATTCAGTTGGGCTCCTCAGCCTGTGTCGGCTGCGTCTGTCGTCAGGAAGTGATTGAATGTCGTTCTTTGTGTCAACTCTGAGGATCCTACCACTTGGAGCCACCACATGATGTCCTGTTAGGCCTGTGGTGGGATTGTCGCCTATTGGCGAGAATGAAACCTCGACAATATTGATGACTGGAGCTTTGTAGCCGTCGGCTATGCAATCTTCCTCGTCGAGGTAGGATGCGAAGTTAAGTCGCCCCAGAAGGGATTGAACATGTGCCTGTCTGAGGGACCAACTGCCTTTTTGTACCTGCGTTGTGTCAACTCTGAGGATCCTATCGCATAGAGCCACCACATGATGTCCTGTTGAACCTGTGGTGGGATTGTCATCAATTGGCAAGGATGGGACTTCGGCCATATTGATGACTGGAGCGTTGTAGCCATCGGCAATATAACCTTCCTCGTGGAGGTAGGATGTGAAGTTGAGTCGCCCCAGAAGGGATTGGATATGTGCCTGTCTGAGGGACCAACTGCCTTTTTGTACCTGCGTTGTGTCAACTCTGAGGATCCTATCGCATAGAGCCACCACATGATGTCCTGTTGAACCTGTGGTGGGATTGTCATCAATTGGCAAGGATGGGACTTCGGCCATATTGATGACTGGAGCGTTGTAGCCATCGGCAATATAACCTTCCTCGTGGAGGTAGGATGTGAAGTTGAGTCGCCCCAGAAGGGATTGGATATGTGCCTGTCTGAGGGACCAACTGCCTTTTTGTACCTGCGTTAGCAGATGGTAACGGAGTGCTACACACTTCTCCGGCGACAGAAACCTCCGCTTGTTGTGTGTGTTCCACGTGATGTCCAGGAACCCTCATTGTTGGCTTGGGATCAGACAGGATCTTTTTATATTTATTAACCACCCTAAAAACTGTAGAAAGGTTATCCTATATTCTACCTGAACCGAGACTGTTTCTCGGATTGGTTGGCTACTAAGAAGTCGTCTAGGTAAGTGAATATTCTCAGCCATTCATTCGTAGGCGTTCGGCGACCCAATTGGTCAGGGATGCAAACATAATCATAGCGCCTGACAGTACGAACGTAGACACGTGAATTGTAGGAGCTCCCTCAGTAGGCTAGTCGAAGGAATCGATGATGTTGTGGAAGCCATGGGTACCTGGAGGTACGCCTGGCTTAAATCTATTATTACTAGCCAGTCTTCTTTTTGTAAGAAGGCTGGAACCTCGTAATGGTGAATTAGTTTGAATGGCTTTGGCTGTAGGAACGCATTCAAACGCTTTCGGTTGAAAACAGGGCATAGGGTCCCGTCTTGTTTCTTGATCAGAAACAGGGTTGAGAGAAAACTGGGGGCTGGGCCCGCTTCTTCTAGAACCCCTGAGTCCTTTAAGTCCTCGATCTCGGGAGTGACCTCTGCTGATTGTTGAGTTTGAAATTCTTTCCGTAAAAGTAAAGAAAGACTTACCAATGGTGGTGTCCGCACAAAAGGTATGCGGGCTACGGCTATTATTTTTACCAATGTTGGGGGGGGAGGTACACTACGCCATCCAGACTCCCCGAAAGTCTCTTAGGCGGCCCCCAATGTTGTTGGTCGTCCAGATGCGGTCACCTCCGCTTAGAATACGGATCCCTGGTGGAGCCCGTACCTCCGATGAGGAACTCCCTTCCCACAGGACGTCGCCCCTTGGGAGTACCTCAGCCATAATATAAGTTCGAGGCCCTTCCGGGACTCTGAGTTCGGAGAAATCCTTGATATTACCTCCCGAGTGAAGGTATCCTTCACTGAAGACGAAATCACCTGGCGCCGAGCTTGTATAATCTCGGCACGCTTCCCGCTAAGGATCTGAGTCATGTCCTTGCAAATTTTATTGTGCGTTGTCCCCAAAACCCTCTTCGATTTTTAGGTACAGGTCCATCGCTGTTATGATGTTTTGAGGATTGGTTGCCCAATCCACTAACCGTTGCATACCCTTCCGGAAGCTGTCCTGTTGGGAAAACATCGCATTCTGGAGGGCCGCGATGGTCCTCTCCGTCAGATGGTTAGCTGATGACGAGTGGTCGTACCAACGCAACTCGTCATTTAGACCTAACTCTACGACCGTAGGGGGCGCCAAGAATTGTTGTTGGGCGTTGTGCCACTCCTTGCTGGTCCCTCTGCTGAAATAAGGTACGTAACGAGGATACCTCAAACATCAGCATCTTAATCGTCGTTCGTACGTTGAACTTTTCCTCCTGTAGCAGTTCTGCTTCGCCGTCTGGTGTCCATTGCTTTTAGAATATCGTCCTCACGGTCATTCAGATGTTGCGCCATAATCACTGATCACTTGACTATCACAACGTTCGTCCAAGATATTTTTATTTGATAGTTAGAAATGAAATGTCAAACGCTACATCTAAACAATAAGAAAGTCAAATCCATAATGAAGACAAAGGAGTCCCAAACTCCCTACATAAAAAACGGACGCACGGGTATGACCAGTAAATAAAAAGGGAGGAATGACCAACGACAAGAAAAAGGAAATTAAATTAGTAGAATAACACACCACGCGAAGAAGGAAGAGCAAACCCTATCTCAAGGACTTCAAAGTCAAATTCAAAAAATAGTAATTTATCCCTTTGCTATTACAAAATCATTAATTCTTAGTCTTTGAAATATAATCTTTTCATGACGATAACATGCAATTAATAATACTTAAGTACATACCAAATTAATTGTATAATTTCCAACCAGCTGTATAATTTTGTCTGTATAATCATTATTCAACTGTTGAAATTGGGATTCTGACTGCTAAATCCTAATTGAATTATGATCTTTAAATGCTCTTGATCAGAGAACAGTTATCAGTTTTTTGAATTAATTGAAATATTTCAAATCCTAATGTAATTTACAATTTCACTGTATTTGTTAAAATTTATATTTTTAATGGTTTTGTTTATAAATTCTTAATAATTCATTTTCTGTATTCTGTAAAATAATTATATATACCATGTCTGGAATATTATTCATTTATCATGATATGTAATATTATTTTTCGTTGTACATTTATATTTTTGCGATAAAAATAATAATTATATTAATTTTTTGATTTTTATTATCATAATAAATACACTAGATTATTTTAAAAAAAGCCCGCGAGCTACACCAAGTTAGAGAGAGACGAAGTATTACTTTGAACCATAGACTACTTTGAACCACTTGGTATAGCTGAGTGGCTGATCTATAAAAGTATATTAGCTATGTACCAGTGATGCCGCAAATTTTTTTAAATAGGTACTATAGTTTTACGCCAAATATACCAAAATACTATAATTTTAAAGGATTCAAGACGAAAAATGTTCCTGTACTATATATTTTTCAGAAATACTATAATTTTTATGCTTTTGTACTATAATCAGCATAGAAAAAGATGGCAACACTGCTATGTACCGGGTTCTGGCGCGTACGCTCCTGACCATGCGGTGAAGAATGTGCGTATAAAGGCCGTTATTGTTTTTTTGGCCATGTAGGTACCTATATACACAACTGATAATAATTTTTCTATGATAATCTGTCATATATTACGTAAAACCACTACCTACCATTGCTAATAATAATTGGTATTGGTAAAACTTGTCCCCCATTTCAGTAATAGCGCCTGTAGACGTGCATGGATTGCTGATAGCAATAGTGAGTATTTTAAACTATCGTGACAATAACTTACTGTTTACACATAAAAGTGCTGACTGTCTCTCCAATATCATTCTTGAAGAGTGAGCGAGACACGATGTTGTCATCTTATGGTACTATTTGACAGGTAGTGAAAATTGGTTAACCTGAAAATTCGTTCGTAGTTCGTTTTTTAGCCGGCAGGTTCGCCACTAGGTATTGTTCTACTGCGCAGGCGCAGATCGAAAAATCTTACTATCGAATGAAAATTCAGAAGCTTCCAAACTTTTATGAGTCATGCATGCAAGCTTGCAACTGCAGGATAATACAATATGTTTACCCATACATTTTCTTCTTATGGCCGCGATAATACTTATTGTCAACAGTAAATCCATGCACGTGTAAACGGGGTATAGGTATGTTCCAAAAATAAGATTTTCATTGAATATTTTGGTATCATCGAATAGCTACCTGTGTATGAATGGTTCTTGCATCTAAAACGTCATAATATGTAATCATTTCATTATTTCAAGTTTCGGACAACTTTATATGTGAATTTCTATGTTTCTGTGATTTCACCAATACAGCAGCTTTGATTCAACTCGTACTTATTCTTCTTTACACATTTTTATATCTTTACTCATCTTTATTTTTCTTTTGCGTAGATTTCTTAGCACTGGAATTAACTGGTTTCAATATCATATTATGCAGGTAGCAGTGGCGTGCGGTAACTGTTGAAAACAACAAATACACTTAATATTTGCAACATATTATCAAATATGTCTATATGACTAATTTAATATTAATAGTCAGCCGATAAAGTAATATGATATGTGATATGGCAGAACAGTAGCTGTGATATATGCAGACAGCTTTTCGTCATAGTGACTTGGTGTTGGATTTTGATATAATAATTGTAAAGTGTGTATAGACGGCGCCATAGTTTTCCCTTCGGGATAGATTTTCATTCACGTCAGACAACTGAAAATTTATCTGATTTGTCAGTTTTACGATCTGCATGTCGTCACTGAAAATACAAATTTGGAGTCATGTGCGTAGTCTATTCTGGAGTCTGGCCTTCTCAATATCATCTGACACCATTTCAGACTGCTAAACCTAGCAGAACAGCTGGCAATCGCTGATTGATACCACTGTCATTTTAATTTTACTACAATATATATGTAGGTATGTGCATTTAAATATGATAAATAATTATACATCTCAATCGTGATTATCATTAATAGCGATCCAATATAACGCGAATATTAATCTCTTTCGGGTCCCATTTACATAATGGAAAAAAGTTAGCAGCATAAAAATAAATTTAAACATTATTTTGTTTCATTGTCTATAAAAAATAAATGCTTGGAGCCATAGAATAATATTTAAAAAATCATATTTTGATTTAAAAATTAACCTTTAACAATATAGTTTCCCGGTGCGGGATATTCATATCGAGACAAATGTTGATTAATAATGAAGCAATACATATTATATCTGATAAGAATAGGAATTTATAAGACCTAAAGATGTGGAATCAGCTTAAAGAGGCCTTCATCCAGCAGTGGATTGATACAGGTTGATGACGATAATGACAATATAAATGGGTAGGTAAATAAAATCACAAAACTAGCAATTCATATGACCGACAGAAATTCAAACAACTTAGAGAGGCCTTCATCCACCGGTGGATTGATTCAGGCTCATAATGATAATGGAAATATAAATAGATATAATATATTATCACCGATTTTGATAAATACAGCAATTCAAATGACAGAAAGGAGTAGAATCAGGCATGGGAGGCCTTTATCCAGCAATAGATGGGTTCAGGTCAATGATGATAAGGACGATAGAAATAGGTATAATATAGTAGTAGAATCAGGTTGCGGAACTCTTCATCCAGCAGTGAATTGATCCTGGTTGATGATGATGACGATATGAATATGTAGATAAATGTAATATCACCGATTTTGATAAATACAGAAATTCATATCACAGAAAGGAGTAGAATCAGGCTAAGGAGGTCTTTAAGTAGTGGATTGGTTTAGGTCGATGATGATGATGATGACGATATGAATATGTAAATAAATATAATATCACCGATTTTGATAAATACAGAAATTCATATGACAGAAAAGAGTAGAATCAGGCTAGCGAGGTCTTTATTAAGCAGTGGATTGTTTCAGGTCGATGATGATGATGATGATAATGATGATAATGACGATATGAATATGTAAATAAATATAATATCACCGATTTTGATAAATACAGCAATTCATATGACGGAAAGGAGTAGAATCAAGCTAGGGAGGTCTTTATTAAGCAGTGGATTGGTTTAGGTCGATGATGATGATAATGACGATATGAATATGTAGATAAATATAATATCACCGATTTTGATAAATACAGCAATTCATATGACAGAAAGGAGTAGAATCTGGCTAGGGAGGTCTTTATTAAGCAGTGGATTGGTTCAGGTCAATGATGATGATAATGATAATGACCATATGAATATGTAGATAAATATAATATCACCGATTTTGATAAATACAGCAATGCATATGACAGAAAGGAGTAGAATCAGGCTAAGGAGGTCTTTAAGTAGTGGATTGGTTCAGGTCAATGATGATGATGATGACGATATGAATATGTAAATAAATATAATATCACCGATTTTGATAAATACAGAAATTCATATGACAGAAAGGAGTAGAATCTGGCTAGGGAGGTCTTTATTAAGCAGTGGATTGGTTCAGGTCGATGATGATGATGATGATGACGATATGAATATGTAGATAAATATAATATCACCGATTTTGATAAATACAGAAATTCATATGACAGAAAGGAGGAGAATTGGGCTAAGGGGGTCTTTATTAAGCAGTGGATTGGTTCAGGTATATGATAATGATGATGATGATGATGACGATATGAATGTGTAGATACATATAATATCACAGATTTTGATAAATACATACATTCATATGACAAAAGGAGTAGAATCAAGCTAGGGAGGTCTTTATTAAGCAGTGAATTGATCCTGGTTGATGATGATGACGATATGAATATGTAGATAAATGTAATTTCACCGATTTTGATAAATACAGAAATTCATATCACAGAAAGGAGTAGAATCAGGCTAAGGAGGTCTTTAAGTAGTGGATTGGTTTAGGTCGATGATGATGATGATGACGATATGAATATGTAAATAAATATAATATCACCGATTTTGATAAATACAGAAATTCATATGACAGAAAGGAGTAGAATCTGGCTAGGGAGGTCTTTATTAAGCAGTGGATTGGTTCAGGTATATGATAATGATGATGATGATGATGACGATATGAATGTGTAGATACATATAATATCACAGATTTTGATAAATACATACATTCATATGACAAAAGGAGTAGAATCAAGCTAGGGAGGTCTTTATTAAGCAGTGAATTGATCCTGGTTGATGATGATGACGATATGAATATGTAGATAAATGTAATTTCACCGATTTTGATAAATACAGAAATTCATATCACAGAAAGGAGTAGAATCAGGCTAAGGAGGTCTTTAAGTAGTGGATTGGTTTAGGTCGATGATGATGATGATGACGATATGAATATGTAAATAAATATAATATCACCGATTTTGATAAATACAGCAATTCATATGACAGAAAGGAGTAGAACCGGGCTAGGGAGGCCATTATCCAGCAGTGGATTGGTTCAGGTCGATGATATAAGAATGATAGAAATAGGTATACTATCACAAATTCGTTAAACCGATAGTAGTAGAATCAGGTTGCGGAACCCTTCATCCAGTAGTGGATTGATCCTAGTTGATGATGATGATGATGATTATGATGACGATATGAATATGTAGATAAATAACATTAGAAATTCAATACTGTCAAGAATACAATCAACGTAGAGAGGCCTTCATCCAGCAGTGGATTTATTGAGGCTCGTGATAATAATGGCATTATATATAGATAGGTAGATAATAATATTATATCACTGATTTTGATAAATATAACAATTCATGTGTAAGTAAGGAGTAGAATAAGGCTGAGGAGGCCTTCATCCAGCAGTGTATAGGTCAAGATTGATGATGATAGGGACGAAAAAAATAGGTAGATATTATACAATATCACACATTTTGATAACTATAACAATTCGTATTAATTTCTTTCATTGTTTGCAATGGCAACTTTTTTAGTATGGAAATTAGTAGCCTAGGTAATTATTCAATAACAAAAATAGTGGGTGAACAGCCACAAAGTATTTAAAAAAAAATCAAATTTGGAATATCACGTTATCTATGAAATGGCCGTCAGTGGCGTACCCCGCTGTCAAAAGATATTATACGTAGTAAATTGTACCAAAATTATGGTTTTTTCACCGGAAAAAAGTGCGCCAATGCCTACATTACGATATTTGAATAAAAATAATCGAATTCGTTTGTCAAATAAAGGATTAGAAGGTCTTAAGCGACGAAGACGTCATTCTGACAGGCGTGGACGGTAAATATGGCGATCGTATACGGTGTGTAAGAAAATATCGGATATAAACGTCAAGTACCTGTAAAATCATTGAAAATTTGTGAAATGTGGTCAATTCAAACGGTAGATGAATCGGTAGCGCACATTTTGAAGTGAAGATGTAAAAATAACAATAAAATGTCGCTTAAATGAGCTGTTAGTGAATTTTCCAAAATCTCTTAGGATAATAATATATAGGTCATAGGAGATAATAATACTAATAAGTAATATAGAAAGAAGCTTTAGAAGCGGTAGGTATAGGGAGGCAAAATAATAATTATATTTATTTATTTATTATATAAATAAATTATTTACCATAAAATTCCACAATAAATGCATACTATTATAATGTAGTACATTATCGATAATTGCTGAGGATGCTCTACACTACATCTATAGCATATATGGACCGCACGTCACTGGTAGGTAGGTACCAAACATATCATCGTTGTTTTGTAAAAAGGGCGAATCAACCATTTTGGCGAAATCGAGATTTTAACCTTTCCCTTACCATGATAAAAAAATTACGCCCGTTCCCATGCCGTCCACTCAGTGTCCCGATAGAAATTTGGCATTTTAAGGCATTTTAAAAGCTAATTGATTGCTTCAAAAGGTAAAGTATGTTTTTAAATACTGTTTAGTCATCGTTTAACATTTTATTCTGTGTATATTACATGCAATTATCTTATAATCGTGTATAATATCGGACATCGATAAAAGTACGTCATATCTAAGCCACGGCGTGTCTCGGTCTGTTTTAAATGGAACAACCAACATACGCTGCCATTTCACGGAGAGTGGGGGTGGCTAATTCATCCGAAGCGAACGAGGGATGTTATTAGGTAGGATAACATCTGTGTGGACTTGCGTTATCACGTTCACCACATAAAATAATAGTTATAATTTTGCAATATCGATTCCCTATATAATTTTAAAACACTGTGATCTTATTGTATCATGTTATTAAGTATTTTTAAAAATCGTATTTTAAAACACATTAAAATAATATACTTACATAAGAACAATTAATCAAGAAAAATACTCCGATTGATCGTATAGTTTCCACTAAATATATTTTAATATCATGTTTCTTATGCTGAAATAATACACATTAATAAATATAAATAACTACGCTACTTGAACTTATACGCACGTATTAAGTCTATACCTCTAAGACTTTAGATATATCTTACCTACTTTTAGATAATTTCCCTAGTATATAAAAAAAATACTTATAATTTTGCAATATCGATTCCCTGATTATAATCTATAATATAAAAATGAATATTTGTTAGTTTGTTTGTTCGTTTTTTTATGCGCTGCCATACCGTTCATCCGATTGCGATAAAACTTTGTCAACTTATTGCTTGCACTTGCGCGCAGATTATAGACTATATCTTATACATACAAATGAAAGTCTGTCTGACATATGCGTTCCTATACCATTCATCCGATTGCGACGAAATTTTGGTGAATTGATGTGTGCACTACGGGTGCGAGTCATAGACGCTAAATGTAAAAGCAGCTGAAATGGTGGATTGCTTTGAGAGAAAGATCCTTAGGCGGATATACGGACCCATGAATGATGATGGGGAGTGGAGAATTAGGTACAACACGGAACTATACCGCTTATACCAAGATTCAAAACTCTCCAACTTCATAAAACTCCAGAGGCTAAACTGGGCAGGCCATGTCCAGCGCATGCCTGAGTCACGGATACCGAAGAAGATCCTCGAAGGAAACCCAGGAGGAAAAAGGCCAGTGGGAAAGCCACGCACACGATGGCGTGATAATGTTACAAAAGATGCCAACCAGATACTAAAAATCAGGAACTGGAAAAGACGTGCGGAGGACCGTTCCGGCTGGAGGATAGCGGTGGAGGAGGCCAGGGCTCGACTTGAGCTGTAGCGTCATCGAAGAAGAAGAAGATGTGTGCACACCCACAAAGGTTTCTGAATTAGAAAAACTATCTTCTTCTTCTTCATTATATCTTCTTTTATTCATATGGTTCCTATACCATTCATCGGATTGCGATGAAACCTTCGCCAGTTGTTGTGGCAACACCCGCAAAGGTTTCTGAATCAGTACAACCATCTTCTTCTTCTTCGTCGTCTTCATTCTATATTCTTTTATTCTTATGATTCCTATACCATTCGTCCGATTGCAATGAAACTTGCGTCAGTTGTTGTGCCGACACCTGCGAATGTTTCTGAATTAGTACAACAATTTTCTTCAACCTTTTTTTCTATTCTATCTTCTTCTATTCGTATGCGTTCTTATACCATTCATCCGATTGCGATGAAATTTTGATCAGTTGTTGTGCGCATGCCCGCGAAGATCTCTGAACTAGAAAAATCATCTTCTTCTTCTTCATCATATCTTCTTTTATTCATATGGTTCCTATACCATTCATCCGATTGCGATAAAACCTTCGTTAGTTGTTGTGTTAACACCTGAAAAGGTTTCTTAATTAGAACAACCATTTTCTTTTTCTTCTTCATTCTATCTTCATTTATTTTATATAGTTCCTATACCATTCATCCGATTGCGATTAAATTTTGGTGAGTTGTTGTGTGCACACCCGCAAAGGTTTCTGAATTAGAAAAACTATCTCTTCTTCTTCATTATATCTTCTTTTATTCATATGGTTCCTATACCATTCATCGGATTGCGATGAAACCTTCGTCAGTTGTTGTGCTAACACACGCAAAGGTTTCTGAATTAGTACAACCATCTTCTTCTTCTTCATCGTCTTTATTCTATATCCTTTTATTCGTATGATTCCTATACCATTCGTCCGATTGGAATGAAACTTTCGTCAATTGTTGTGCCCACACCTACAAAGGTTTCTGAATTAGTACAACAATATTTTTTCTCTTCTTCTATTCGTATGCGTACCTATTCCATTCATCCGATTTTAATAAAACTTTCGTCAGTAATTGTGCCAACACCCGCGAAGGTTTCTAAATTAGTACAATTATCTTCTTCTTCTTCTTCTTCTATTCGTATGCGTTCTTATAACATTCATCAGATTGCGATGAAATTTTTCTCAGTTGTTGTTCGCACACCTGGGATGGTTAGTATTATATAAAATACAAAGTTTGTTGTTTGTTTGTTCCATCCAATTTTGAATTTTTTACTACATATTAATACTATTAATAACGTTTGCATATTTTGGATTCGATTTTAATTTACAGTTCTTTTGTTTGACCTTTACTCCTATTAGAATTACTTTCATATTGTATTACACAGATATTTTAATATTAAAAAGATAATTTCATTATTATTTTTTAAATATCTAAGGTAAATGTATCCACTAAGCGACCCTGTGCGAAGCCGGGTATCTCACCTATAATATAATTTCAAAACACGTTAAATATTTATATAAGAATAATTAAAAACAAAAATAATTCAATCTTATAGTTTCCACTAAAATTATTTAATGTTATGTTTATTATGCTGAAATAATTACACATAATAAAAATTAAATCACTACGCTATGTGTACCTATACGCATGTAGTAAGTCTATAATATACCCACCTTTCGAGAATTTCATAACAAGAGGTTTTCTAGTCTATGTTAAAATAAATATATTGTATCTCCATAAAAATGTACTTTCATACATATTATATATTGCCAAACTGGTAGGTGCGCAGTGTTGCGAAGGTAGGCACGAAAAGTTTTACACAAATAAAGCCACGTCATGATTGCAGTTTGCAAATAAAGTTTATAAAACAGCCGCTAGTTATAAACTACATAAAAACAGTCCTAAAAAACGTTGTTTGTTAAACTGTCTGAAGATAATATGTAGACTAATTTTTTAATACCTCACTTCTATACTATTGTTGAGTGTGCTGGCTATCTCGTGAAAAAATGATATACAAGGATCAAATCATAATATTGAAATTTGAGGCAAATTTGTTAACGAATGATAACTGTTGTTAAATTTGTCTATTTAGTTAAAATTAAAAAAAAGTGAATAAATCAATGCAAGGACCACTAATGCATTGACTGATTTAAAAAGACAAAGTGAAGGCATACATAAAAAATTGGAGCTTTGGAAATCAAAATTTAAAAAAAAAATCGTCATGTTTCCACTTTTAAATGATTTTGCGCCAGATATATTGAAGCAAACAAAAATCTATTTACTGAGCGTTATGATAGTTTGCTAATGCACTTTCCCCATTATTTATTTCACAAATTTACTCTAATAGTAAAAAAATCATTTGATTTCAAAACTATGATATATTAAATATGTAGGTAGTTGTACGTTTGATGTGATACCTATATCATGAGTGATATATGTAATGATAACTCCCGTGTATGTGTATAATTTAGGAAACACTACATTATAGTACCACACTGCCCTTAACCTCAGAGATAGGTAGGTGGGCCCGACAAATATCCTGGCCTAGGGGCTCGCTTTTCGCAAAATCTTTTTTAAACATCCATCGCATGAAAAATAAATTAATTTAAATAAGTATAAGTAGTAATATAAGTAGTAAAACCTTGTTTATTATTTATATATTTAAGTTTTCTTTATTTTTGTATTAGTGCCTACATTTTTGACTATTTAAAAAGGTGTCTGAATTATTTAATGAAATAAAGGGGGGAGGCGCCAAGTTTCATTTTTTTTTAAAAAGGAGGCGTAATAACATTAAGTTTGGAAATCACTGATGTATTTGATAGGAACCGTAATTTAATACTTGTGTATTTTTGTAGATACTAAACATTATACTTACCTACATATAATAAAACAATCATTAGATTTACTTAGGTGGAAGATAACGGTGTGAAAGACCCCTTACTTCAAAAATTGTACTGAATTCCACACCACCGTGGAGGTACAGTTAAATTGCGGGTTTTTTTAAATCTGTGGTTTTCCCATTACGACTATTTCATTGTACTACGTTTTAACTTAATTTTCTAAGCATAACATATTATACAAACTACAAATGAATATATCTACATAATATTATCTAATTAAAATTTAAATGGTGACTCATAACTTTATATTATAATATAAAACAATCGAAATAATAAAACTACCTACTATTATATTTCTAAGAAAAATACTCACTTTCTGAAATGCAAAATATTAAGAATAACATTACCTACATAATATATACAAAATACATAAAAACATTTTATACATGTGATAGAGGTATTTTTTGCAATTTACATTAAATTTAGTCAATACCATTATGTACGGACTATGTCCAAAATGGTATACCAACATAAAATGAATTGATTTTACAGACATGGGGTGCAGAGAAATAATATTATATTATGTTTATACCTACATCAGATTGAGTATGATAACATTTTTATAATAAAATAATATTATTTGGTACTTATGACATTAAAAGCAAAATTAATAATTAGTAGGTAATCTTAAATGTATTAGTCCTACCTAAATAAATTCACTGATTTCAGGGACATAATAACATGGAGTTAATGTTATAGTATAATAACTACATGTAAATGCAACAGTTTCAATATAATTAATTATTTAGACATGTACCTACTCACTAATATTATTTTTTTTAAATAAAAAAGATAAAAATAAATATCAGTAAGCACTTATTCATTAGACGTAACCAACTGAAAGAAAGCATAGTGGTTCGTACCACGAGAATGTCGTGTATACTATACTATTGAAAATACTAAAAATACTTTCTGCGACTATTGTATACCTACATACTTCATAAACAAAAGAATATCTAGTTGTATTTGAAATGCATGTCCTGACTAAATAATATTCTTTTCGGGCATAAGTTATTATTAGTAATTTATAACTACAATATAATTTATTATAGAGGTAGAATATGCAAGTACTCATATGCACAAAGGAAAACCGACCGCTTGCTGTGCGTTTTTGTGCAGGTCACTCGAGGTAGGTATATTTTCAAATGCACATGTTCCACAAACTGATGTAAACTTTACAGACCTTGTAATAAGGGTTGGTATTCTTCTAAATCTGGGTAAAAAGGTTTTTATGACATGCCCGAGATACCGGGAATTTAAGGTAAGTGTTTAGGAATAAACGTCATATGAAGCAAAGTTAACATGATAAAATAAACACTAATAACATTACATTAAGGGTTAGTTTGGCATTTATCGTCAGATGCACGGAACATTTTAAATTTCAAGGTTCGTTATATTATGGGAGGATTTATACGAGCCATCAGTCATATAATTAAATTGAACAAACACATAAATTGGTCTCGCTGTTCTAACAAATAACATTTTATAATAGTGTCTCACTTTACAAAATTATTATGTGGGTTTCTCTAACGTATATCTTTTTACATAGCCCTATCACTGTCTTATCAAAATATCGATCAGACTTTGGAAAATGATTAATTTTATATAGAAAACATTCAATTAAACTACTTGTGCATTTTTATTTTTACGCATAAGCATTTTATCTACAAATAGCTAAAAGTAGATTTTTTTGTATATAATAATAAATGGGGTATCCATGATTTAAGGGCCTAAATAAAGTGCGAGTTCTTCATGGCAACGGGAGTGTTAATGAAAATACAATATGTACCCCACTAGCTTTGTTGTGTAAAAACGGAGAATTTGTATCTCCACAGGAAAGTACTTAAAAACGATAATCGACTAAAATTAAATTAATTAAAATTACAAATAAAAAGCGAATGTGACATATTAGGCCTTTTAATATTATATAATAATACCTATTATAATGACAGTATTCTTTCTAAGCTGTATTATAAACTTGTTAGATATTTATAATCATCCACAGGTAATAAACAAATAAATGTCAAAAGTTAAAAATCCTCCTCCTGTAAAATAGCATTTTGGTTAATTCGCCCTTTTTACATAACACCGACGATATTAAAGAAAATCTTCTTGTATAGAGATGGAGCCCAAACATAGGAAAAGTGATGTCAGAAAAGGGTCACTGGGACCACTAATTGTTCATAACCCAGGATTATTGTATTTGTTGTTTCTTTCTTCGATACAAAAAAGGAACTTATGTCAAACTGAAATTGACTACAGCCCTTTTTAGGTAAGATAGATAATGTTTGTGTGAGTAAATAAAAGGCATACTTTAAAAAACAAATTTAATTTAT
The DNA here is from genome assembly GCF_057557595.1 of Rhyacophila brunnea. NCBI lineage: Eukaryota > Metazoa > Arthropoda > Insecta > Trichoptera > Rhyacophilidae > Rhyacophila > Rhyacophila brunnea. Next base: position 32,800,775 of record NW_028233350.1, read on the forward strand.
TAATATATATTCGAAACACTTATAATACTTTCTATTATAGTTAAATTATGGTGACAATGAATTGGACAGCTTAGACCAAACCTAAATACACTTATCGTAGTTGGATGGACAGAAAATTTAAACGATTTTAGAAATAATGATAGTTATCGAAAATGAGTTTTATGATTCAGTAAAAAATCTTTAAATATTTTACATAAAAGTTAAAAGCAGAACTAAAAACATGTTTGGCCAATAATTAGACACCTGCTGTAATTGTATCTATACAGCTTTTTAATGTGAATGTCTAAAATACCTATGCAAATAATTAAAAATGTGTATTAGAACTTATAATCAATTAAATTCTAAAGGAGAATTAATTATAAAGTCGGAGGAATTAGTAAAGTGGTATTGGAAACATAAATACTTTGTTAGACACTTAATAAGACATGCAGGAAATTTTAATTCCATTTATATGAATAGATTTTATAGTTAATAGTTTTTGTTTGTAAACAACACATATTTTTATAGTAATGCAAATACATAAACATCAATGCTTGACACAGAAAAACAATGTTCATAGTTCCCTCTATAAAATCTCATTGGTAAAAATATGAGTATTTCCTGTTTACATCAAAATATTTATAATATGATTGTTACTAAACAAACCATTGTTTAATATAATATCTTTCTATAATTACACGTTCTTTTAAAAGAAACAATAAATATGCACAATAAGCTTGCTTTGGTTACCAATCATATAAATTATTACATATTATAATATAGTCATATTATGTATAAAACGATAATAATTCATGCCAAGAAAAAATATCAACCAATCCATAGGCATCCAATTTCTATAATTATTATTAAAAAAATATGAAAAACTGTGTGTCAAATTATGTTATTAAAGCCGTGTTGACACGGTCCAAGTACGATCTAAGTACACTTGGATTGAGCGCCATCCAAGCGCACTCGTACGGGACATCTTCATACAAATTACTCGTATCAGTCCTATCTAAGCTACTTGGACCGCGTCCTACTCATCCAAGCTAGCTTGGATAGGAATAATTAGTATGAAGATGTCTCATACGAGTGCACTTGGATCGCACTCGGTCCAAGTGTACTTGGATCGTACTTGGACCGTGTCAACGCGGCTTAATTGTCTGTTTGATGGAAGATTATTCTAGAACCGACATGTAACGACTGCAATTTCATAGTCGGTGATTTTTATGTATCTGAAAAAGCAGGGGGATTTGTATGTAGTTCATGATATAATGGTATGGCTATAAATATTATTTTAAAATATAGGTAAGATGCTGTGGTCTACAAGGTGATTTTTAAATTGCACCCAGTGAATAACTGGGATGACAATGTGTGATGTTTAAAATATTTGACATTTTATAATATATTCATTTGGGTTAGTATTAAAAAGCATTGTATACTCAATAATGTACCCATATTAGTTTTAAAATAAAAAAAGTTTATGATATTGACTACCTCTTCCTATATCAATATTCAAAAAAATAATTATCTGTGGTATCTCTCCCAGTCTAGTTGAGATAATTTTACTGATTATATAATAAATTCAATCAACAACAAACAGTTGGTTCAACTTTAAATTATATAAAATTCCACCAAACAGCGTTTTTATTATTTATTTTTTATGAATTCATATTAGGTATGTTAATGCAAGATATTTATTTAAGACAGCTTAGGATGTCTATGGACCATTCAAAATAAATAATTTGGAAGATGGCAGCTATATACATAATATTGTAGATTCGTGTAATGATTCTTCGTAGAAATAAGCCATAAAATAAAAAAAAAGTATTTAGACAGAAATCAATTAATCATGTCAGGTTTTGTCCCTTTTAGCATAAGTCAAAATTCTACACTACATACTTACTATTACATTGGGCACAATTATTTCCTGCACTATGGATATTAATAATTATATATTGGACACTGTTAAAGCATTGGCAGATAGTAAATATCAATAAATAAAATTCGTATGCGTAATAATTATAATTTACATAAATCAGTCCATTTAGTAATTTAATTTATATATTTTCCCTGAAAATGCTATCTACACAAGTTTTGACTCATCGTCATAATATTATATCTTTATACAAAACAGTGGCTTTCTCAAAAAATATAAAACAATGAAAATGCAACACCGTTTAGAAGTTCTGGATATTCTATTAAAATACCAAACCTTTAATCAAAATGATAATATTTCAATATACGCAATTAGCTGAGTAATTTTTGCCACTTGAGTGAAATGTATCACACGCGGATTATCAAATTCTTATTACCTCAGATGAGTATAGTAACCGAGGAAACAACAATTCGATAATTCCACTTGCAGTCGGTGCAATGGAATATAGACGCTGAAGTCAAATTCAAACGGATGCATATTTTCTATTTTCATCTGTCATCACCCAGTACTTCTCAATAGTGTTTTCCCAATAAACGATTCAAAAAGAAGTTTTAATTATGTCGATATAAAAATTACTATAGTAATCTTATTCAGTTTAATATATTATTAAAATAAATGATATTAATATTTATATAATAATGTTTTTATCTATAATACATAACAAAGTCAGTAAATATTATGGTGTTGTTGGTTGTAAAAATGAGATTCAAATAGTAAACTAGATATTTTAAAATAAATTATTTTACCCTACATAAACATATCAGTTAATTAGGATTGGCAGGATATTTTTTTAATTAGTAGGTAGTAAATTATTGTTGTTTATGATTTTCAATTTTATTAGAAAATAGCGGAATGTAAAATAAAATATTCTTTCCTTAATTTTTTTTTGTGTATTTGATTATCATAGTGAAACTCCCTCGAAAAAATTGGTGTCTGAAATCGAGTTGTTAGTAATACAAAAAATGATAGGAAAACAGTTATTGCTTCAAGCAGTTTCTTGCAAGAGCATTACAATTCTTGGATTCTGAATCAATCGGAGATTTTAATTATATTTAAATTATAGCTAAAAATTTTTAAACAAGGTTTGAGTATAAGAAAACAATTGCCGATTATTTTGTTAAAAATGGAAAAACATTACGTTTTGTTACTATAAATATGCCACATTCGATAGTTTTGGTACGAAAGCCAAAGCCAAAAAGTGATGTAGTAGGCTTGATGGCAAGTACAGTCAACAAAAGCGAATGTAGCAGTAATCACATTATCTCTGTTTAATTTCTGTGCATGACAAGAAATTGCATCTGCGTTATACATGATTCCACTCAAAGATTTCGGACTAAAAAAGAAAGTCTTATACGTTATTTCTGTAATGAAATATTAAATTATTTTGCAAGCACATGACGTATGGTTAAGTTGACAAACTTTACAAATATCGTTCAGTTGCCATTCCGATTTTCTTACATACGCAACGGCGGCCATTTTCTTTTGTTCACAGTGAATACTTACTCGAGTACAGTTATAAACGGTTTTACACTAATTTTACATGATTTTTCAATTGTAGTATTATTAGCTGCTTATCTACTCATTGTGACGGATTGTCTCTTTATACGCCTTGCAAATTGGCAAATAAATGTCATAACAGTAGTGTGAAGTTCTTTACAAATGGACATGTAATGTGAAGTCACTTGTAGCTAACGTAATCTGTGGACCAGTGGTGCTTTTTATTGCTTCAATTTCATACATTTAAGCTCCATAGAGAAGAAGGTGTTTTCAACATCTTTGGTTCCACTATATCCATAAAACTTGATCGATATTTCTAGTTTTTCATATATTCTATCCGGCACCGTCAGGTTTTATATTGAGCCGGCATATTGAGACGCATTCTATTTTACCAAAAAGCACATCATCCGAGTTGCTTACTTTAAATAAGGTTGCATTAGATACGCGTAGTCAATGCAAATTATGACGAGGGATATTAAAAAATAATTAATTTTCAAAAATATATTCAGAAGCCAATAAGAATATTTTATTATTAATATTTTCACTAAAATAAAACAAAATAACAAGGATACTGTCAACTGATCGCATGACAATTTCTTTCTAAGCAGACAAAACATGTTTAAAACATTATTGAGTTATATGCTTTAAAAGTAATAATTGAATTACCATTTTCACTCCTAAGCAAGGTACATAGACGGGCCTCCACAAAGCGGAGCTTATACTGATAGACTTCATCCAACCCATTGAGTCCTTGCAGTGCAAACTATAAAATAATATCCTTCCACGAATAATGAAATTAACAGTTAACACCATTACTATTTATAAAATTTGTGTCACCATACGTAAAATATTAGTATCATCTTACAATAAATATTTATATTTTGGCACAAAAACAGTTTGATGGTGTGATTTTTGTGTCAAGTAATAATCTAGGTTAATAAATTAATTATCTACAGAAGTATAAAATAAGAATATTTGTTTTCCTAGCTATAACAATAATATTAAATTTACTTAACTGAAATTAAAACTTTTCCATTACTGTAATAATATAATCGAAGGAACAGTTTTATAATAATTAATATCATGTTATATTTTTTTATGAGAAAACCACTGATTATTATGTAAGTCATGATATATTACAGAGTACTTATATGTTTTTTCATCACATAATAGTTTTTTTTATTTACAAAAAAATACATTTTTAAACTCACTATACAATTTAATTAATCACAAAGATATTTTCATGCATACGCATTCACTCATTTCTCACAGAATTTTGGCATCTTGAATACACAAATATACTTTGGTTTTTTTTCATATTAATTTAGTAAAAAAATTGTCTTTCTTTTTTCAAAAATAATTATTTAAATGAAGTCTTTTTGATAGACGATCCTCCGCATGATCGCGTTAATGAAACCGGAATCGGTGACTAGCATTCGGGATCGTCGATCTCCGAAGGGCGGAAGGATCGAGACCGAGCCCTGACTTTCGTTTGTCTCTTCCTCCTTCATCTTCTTTTGGATTGGTCCGTCTGCTTCTTGATGAATCGAATGTTGAAAGGATCCTCCGCCAGCTCAGGATAAGTCTGGATGTCGTGAACGTATTCCCCTTCGTAGTTGGAAGCGGAGCCCTGTTTCTGGATCTCTTCCGTCTCTGACGCGGACCACTCCACGCTTCCGGTGAATCCATTTCGAACTGTCTCTTTCTCTCTGTGCCATGCTTTTTTTACCGCAGCTAGCCGGGCATGGTGCAAGAGACGCTGCTTTTCTTTTTCGACTGTCGTTCCATATCTCAAGTTGATGACTGCGTTGGCTCCGTGGATCTTCACATCGAGGTAATTGTTACCGCTACCGTTTTCTCTGGCTATTTCGTGGAACGTGGTGTTCACTTGTCCCTGCATCCTCTTCAGCTGTTGCTTATCTTCGGCGGCCCTCCAAGTCTCCTCCTTGACGAAATAGAATGCATCCTGCTGCTGTCCGCTGTGAATGACAAATGTGAACGGTAGCATGCTGGACCGATTGAACACTGACGTGTAGACGTCCCGGTATATAGCATTAGCTCCGGGCACGCTTGACACGATGGCCTGCCCACGATTCGTCCGCGACACTAAGATACCTTTCCCGAATGGAGGATCGGACGCCGCTCCAATTTTCTTAGGAACCAGATCCATCACATCCGTTTTGAGAGCAGACTTGGGAGGTGCCGAGAGAGCTTTCGCGTCGGACATTTTCCTCAGCGACAGGAAGGATATGAACCCAGACTCCACGTTGATAGCCGGTGAATTGGACATGAGAGACGGGAGCTGGAGGGCCCAAGATTCTTTTGGACTTCCCCAGATTGTCGGCTGTTTGGTAATGGGTGGAAGGACGGATCCGCCAGGGAGCTCGTCCGGGAAGAGTTGAGGAGCAAGGTTCTTCAAATTGTATCCGAGTCTCGTGAGCCAACTCAAATGATCTAGAAAAATGCAAATTTCATATGAAATATTATTTTTTATTTGAATACTATGGTAATACTGATGTTATGTCAGCGAAATGCGAAAATAGGCAAGATATGTGTTAAAATGTATAGCTACTTTACCTGTTGGTTTTTCTCTAGCCTGTTTCAGATTAATCGGATCATTCCCATTGAATCTATAAAGATGCAGGTGTGTAGGTGTGGGTACTCGTTGAATAATATTCTCCCAGAGGGGAGACATCCATTGGCCGATGAGTGGATCGTATGCTTTTCCATTGGGCATGTGGACCAGGGACGTGACCTGGTCCAGCAGTCCTCCGCAGTAATCAACGGGCAGATAAAGATACGGATTAGAATCATAAACAATATGACCGTATGGTGACCGCATGATCTCTCTTATTCCCTCTCCATATTGATTGAATATCATTATTGGCGTACCGCACTGATCTGTGGCCACGTAATACTTATGCCGATAAACCTGTAATGTAAAATGATAATTGCAACATTAATAGTTGTTCATCAAAAACGTTACTATTGTTTCAACTCTTCTAGTAGTACCTAAATAACAACAGAACGACAGAATAGCTTGTTTGTTGAATTGATAACAAGGTAAAAGGGTGATTAAATGAAATCAATATATTGTATTATAAGATATAGCTATATAAAATCAATAATACCTGAGCATAGATTAAGTGACCTCTGTCGTCGTAAACTAGTGTCATGAGTTTTCCATCTCGCGGGGAGTAAATTTGACTGACTTCATGTTGTCTCTCTTGGTTGGTGTAAAAGAACTGAGTAACATTTCCAAAATTGTCTTTTCTTGTCGCCAATCTGTGGAACAAAGAACATTGTCAGTTACAAAATAGATACAGTTTTTTATAAAATTTTTATCAATAGTGTTAGTTTGTGCAAGGAGGTTTTATATTACTTTTTAACTGTCAGAAAATACCGCCCCATTAACTGAATGTTAAATTAATGAATGATCAACCTGAATTTGAATTTATAATGAATTTGAATCTGTATATTATGTACTTGTCTAGGGCTGTTGAATTATGTAATTGTTGTCCGGAAAATTGTACGTATGTAGTTGGCCATCTCTTTCCACCAAAAATTACTTATAACGAAATTTTCCATTACCTGTCTAAATGATCGTAGAAGTAGCGGACGTCGAATCGACCTCGTTTGGTCGCTCGAACCAGCAGTCCTTTCGCATTGTATTGGAAGCGTTCCTCGCGTGCGTTTTGAGCCACCAAGCCGCGGTTGTCATATCTGTACTGCCCTTCACCAAACTTCACCATCCTATCCATGGCATTATACTCCATAGGGATGATGTTCTTCCGGTAGCTGAGCGACAGCATGTTGCCGTTGTCGTCGTAACGGAAACCCCATGGTTCCAGAGCCTCCACCCCGACCAGCTGACCGTCGCAGTCCCAAGTGTAATTCTTGACGTTGGTATAACTGTTGACTCCGACGTTTCTGGTGTAAGTTCTAGTCTGTGATATTCTTCCATGGGTATCGTGGGAGTATTCCATTCGGAAGACTTCCATCCCGTGAATGGTCACGGCGATTTGTTTTTCCAAAAACCTTTCGTCGATCGTTCGAGAAAATATGGCTGTTCCGTCGAACACAGTTGTCTCGTTAAATTTGGGCCTATTGATTTTAAACTGGCTTATGAGTTTGGGGGCGCCTGTTTTACTGCTATATGCAAGGTTGTGAGTCGGCAATGTCTGCCCTCCTATTCTCCCCTGCACTGATATTAGTCGGTAATTGGTGTCGTATTCATAGGTGAATTTCGCATTGCTGAGTCCCGTCTTTGCGCCATAGTCTATTCTCTCCTCGACCAGGAGTCCGCCGGCATACTGATAGTCCCAGCGGTAATCCATGTCCCGTTCGGTATGCAGGACCTCGCTCGGCATACCGGTGACTTTGGAGTAGCTGATCTCAGTTCGGCCGTCACCGTGTACAATTTCAGCAAGCCTACCGGATCCGTGATATCTATAGACGATACGAGCGCCGTCGCCCAGATAAACTGTCTGCAGAAGGGCACCAGAGTGAGAGTAGTGCTGAAGATACGATTTGAACGAGCCGGGCGGAGTGTATGTTACCCGTAGAAATCCGAAGGACGGCTGGACGCTGAAGGAGTGCTTCGTACCGCTAGGTAATGTCACCTGTCTCAGGCCACCGTCGTCGTCGTAGATCAAAGAGAACCGCCTCTGGCTTGCGAGGGTTATCTTGGAGACAAGATTGCAGTCATTGTACGAGATTGTTTTTGTCCCGTCCTGGGCACTTGTGATCTCTGAAAGCAGTCCATGGGGGTCGTAGCTGTATTTCTCTTCGGACGTTCCCCACTTCCAGCCATCAATTCTGTTGAATCTGTCATACGAAATGTTGAAAGGTGCCACCCCATTGGAGGGCACGAACGACTGTGGTAATCCAGCAGGATCGAAAGTGATTATTAGCAGTGGCTGGTGATCGCGATCGTAGAACGTCTCCTTGCTCGTGAATTGATCGAATTCGATTCCGAGCACCTTCGAGCCGTTGACGGAGATCTCTCGGTTTAGCGTCTGCTGAGGGTTTCTGACATCACCCACCAAGCTGTACACCGAAGACATGGTGTTTACGAGATTATCTCCAAAGGTTGTGGCTTGATGCGACCACATTCTCAACATTTCGGCTTCGACAGGAAGAGCGGCTTCCAATAGGGGATGTTTTGCTACTGCTGCACTTTCTAGTTTTCCACCCCACGGTGTCAAAACGGAGAGAGTGTCATTGGAATAGATGGCGGCCTCCGTTTTTTCATCGTTATTCGTGATCGTCAAGGCTTTAGAATTCTGGCCTTGCATCAGGAGCTCGCAGGTGTGTTGCTGGTCATTTACGATCATCGCTTTAATCGGGTTGGAAACCTGAACGACCAATCCGTGACTTTTACTGAGATCGGAGCCAATTTTTATGACTTCTCCTGTCGGTACGATTACAGAAATTACTCTTCCCAAGTCATCATATTGGTACATGAATGTTTCCCCACCCTGAAATGAAAAAAGCACAAATGTTATAAAATGATTTACAATAAAAAGTATCATTGCAGGGTTATTCGAAGTAGTGATTTGTCGTTTTATGAAGTTATTGTTTTTTCCGTAGTCTCCGTAATGCACTGAAAAATTATTGAACCCCTGTACTGATTGTTACATTTTGTCACTTTCCCCCCCTTGCCTAAACTGCATTTTAATTTTGCCCCTCCCCCTTATTAGCTACAAATATATTTGTTGAAAATAATTGAATGTCTTCTCAGATTATTTTATTTTCAGAACAGAAGTGATGGTTTTGTGACATCACATCATCTACAACCCTACCCTATCTCCCCTTCATCATATTATACCGTGCACCTTCTTCCCAATTAGGATGTGATATCATATTATGTGGACAATTCATATATTTAATAATACAGATTATAGATGATCAGTTACCAAATATTTGAAATAAGCTTTCAAGGGAAGAAAGATTCAAGGTAGAAAAAAAGAGATTGTTATTGTTAGTTCACGAATATCATAGTGATATTATGTAATATGCAATAGTGGTTTAATTTGAGTACCAACAAGATTCTGGTCTGACACCTGATGAAACAATTCCAGTGATTGACAAGCTTTGATCGAAGTCGTCATAAAGAAGAATAAATACTTACACTAGATTTGCTGTTGAGTAATCCAGTACTGCTGTCATAATCCAATTCGATTTCCGATCTTCCCTTTTCAGTCAACTTGGTAAGGAAACCGACGCCGGACATTTTCAGTTCTGATTTATGGTCTTGCGTATTTTCAATAGAGCTGACAAGGTTACTGTAGTCACGGAGGAACTGTATTTTATTGCCGGATGCGTCAGTCACCGTTGACAGTTTTCCGAAGCTGGTGTTCTTCGAGTACAGGAAAGAGTATCGCGTTTTTGCTGAAGCCAAATCTTTAGTTGCTACGTGTTGTCCGTATCTATTGAAGACGTATACTTCGGAAGTTGGTGGGTAAGGAATGTGGAACTCTCCACTTTCGTCATGACTTTGCAAGTAATGCTTCAACGCCAGGATGTGTAGTGATCCTAAAATAATGTAAAAAAAATACATATTGTAGCTACTTTAGAATCATTTTATAAAATTGTTCTCTCTGTTCGTCTGATTCAATTATTTATTTGTTTAGTGTGTGTTGCAATATTATTGAGATATTGCATTAGATTAGAACAGTGGTGGCGAACTTATGGCACGCGAGATGATTTTGCATGGCACGCGTTTGAAGAGAAAAACATACATAATAAATGACAGATCGCATCGTATAAACAATAGCAGGGAAACACTCTTCAAGAATACGCATTACGTTTAATGTAAATATATAATTGCATAGGTCGGTCCTTAGGCTTTATTCGTCACATATAATATTTTATCGCACTAACGTTATCAGGCGGTGGGGGATGCCACGCCGCGAACCTTTAATTTTGATCGATTTACAATGCTTGAGACCACTGTAGCGAGAGAATGCCTCATCTGATCGAAGCAATTCTGGTGTCAATTTATGCGTAAAGAACCAGACTAATCAATAGATTAACAGACAATGTCATTTTTACCCACAAAATTGGCTAGTAGACAGTTTTAAAATTGGTGGACCGAAATGTATGGCGTAATTGAAAAAAGTGATAAAGCTCTATGTGTGCTATGTTCTGTGAGTGGTATCTAGAACATCATCATTTTTTTAAAATAGAATTCTTAAATTTCCCCATGAAAAACTGCTCGGCACGTCAGAAAGCCGAAAAATAATATATGGGAAATTGGCACGTGAACATAAAAAGGTTTGCCAACCCTGGATTAGAAGATGTTTTTAGCTATTTCTGCATAAGATTTATGTTCTACTAGATCTTATTCTGGTCACATTATGGTGCAAAATGGAATTTAATTGCATCGACTACTTCTTCTCGGATTCATTAGCTGCAGAACTTTACATTAATTTTTCTATTGGACTTACACACTTAGTGGTATAAATAAGTATTCTTAAGCGAACACTTTATCATAACATGCTTTAACCCTTTTAAATGAAGAATTTGAATTAATATAAGTATGAGATGAGAAAATCAATTACCTTGATCAGCTACATTGAGAACGCCATCTGGCGAAACCGACAGCGCCGATATTGACTGAAATTTGGCATTGGATGAGAGTAGAGTCTCCGCATTGCTCGTGGTCTCTTCGTTGAAGAAGTTTGATATGCACGGGCAAGTGACGGGATCCATACTGCCGTGAGCCTGGGGATTGATCGTAGTCGAAGAGCTGGAGTTACATTCGCAGGACGCATCTTTCAATTTATCCTGCTGCTTCCCGGCGAAGATTGTGATTTTCCCAGCGGTATCGACACATTTTATCGAGTTGACTCTTCTCGAGTCGGCTTCGGCGATGTAAAGTTCACCAGTAGGAGAAAATGACAGCGATAACACTGTCCCCAAGACATTTTCGTGTTTTTTACTATTCACAGCCGTGGAAGTGTTTGTACCTTCTATTTTTTCATTGGAATCAACGCCAGAACTGCTGGTTGTAGAACGACAATGCAGAGGTGTTCCAGCGACCACTTTCACTTTCAAATCTGGGGTTAATTTCATTACCAATCTGTCGTCAATGAAGTGCAACGATCCGTCAAGCGGCGATAGGGATAACCCGGTGGGCCACTGCAGCTGTGCTTGATGGGCGGGGATAGCCCCGATGCAAGGTGGCGGACTCCAGTGGTTGTGGTGGCCGTGATGCCCGACCAGAGTATAGATGATGCCTTTGGGATCGACCGCTCGGATATTTGTGCCGTCGGCGATGTACATGGTCTTGTCTGCTGCTATTGCCAATCCTGAAAATATTTCAAATATGATACACCTACCGATTTTTTATGGTATAGCGATTGAGATGGAAATTTCTCTGAGTAAATAAACATTATATTATAATATGGATACGTGCATTAATTAAGGCTCTAAGTACCAAAAAGTAGTATTGCCTGTAGTTACAAAATACCGAGTCATTGCAGTAAAATTGCATGAAGCAGATCTTTTGAAAAATGTAGATTCACAGTATGAAGCAATCACGGCAGCTTCCATAATTTTAGGTATTAGGAACTCGCGAGTGTCAACACACCATCGTCAGGCATTTTATATTGAATGCCGTTGACCACTGCAGTGGTACTTACACCATTATAAATAAAACACGCCAACGGACTTACAACATCAAGAGGTTTAAATATTTTGCTGTATTTTTTTGACTTGCTTGAGGCACTTAGACCATATTTCAAGTTGGTATGTAGAACATTTTTCCATAAAAATGTCAGTTTTCATTTTTTTGGTACATAGCGCCTTAATTAATACACGTATTCATATATTATCACCCCAGGATTGTGCAAACTTAAAACAAAACAAGCAGTATGGACATTTCAAAATATAAAAATGTTGAAATTCTAGGATTAAAAAGTATAATCTAAAGTAAGCTAGTTGTAACCAAAATAATTATATAGAATTACAATTTCTTAATGCGATGTAGTCTATAGTAAAAATTATAAATTACCTTTAGGATGAGACAGTTTTGCTTTGATGGCGGGTGCTTCATCTCCGCAATTGGTTTCATCTCCCGGAATACACCTTTCACCATTACCGACAACCGGTTCCACATTGATTGATGGCTCTCTAACTGCATCGAGTGACAGAACCCTCAAAATCTGATGTTTTTCGGGATCCGAGACATATAAATGACCGTCAGCAGGAGAAACGCATAGGTAATACTGATATGACACTTGAGTTGCGCTGAAATCAGGGAAGGAATTTTAATAACATGACAACTAAAGTAAAATCAGGAACCATCAGTCAAACTAAAATTGTCATTTTTAAATCAGATATTTTTGTAATACTTAAGGGGGGACATGCTCGTCGTAGGTCAAAATTGAGTTTTTATTGTATTTTCAAACCATGATCCTGGACACTCCTTAAACGTTGTAGATAATCTATTTATATAATTTTGAAGCCTTATTATCCTTTATATTTATTTTAAACATTTGATAAAATAGTATTCTTTTAAACCTCTCGCTCTAATGTTTTAGAATATAGTCATATTTCGGTACATGAATGTGCAGTGGTGTTAAGATTTTTTACATTTATTAATTTTTAAACGCATTTATAAAACCATTAGTATAATTTATGACGAGATAATTTTAGTAAAATATTCACGATAAAAAATTATATTGATAATCTCTGTGATCACAAAATTTGACAAGAATTAGGCAATTTATTATTCAAAAAATCGGCAAGATTAACACATTTGAAAATAATTCTAAAGATACTGATTATAAGCTATGTCTTTGACCATTCAAGTGTGATAAACATCCTACGAATAATGATTGCTTTATAATAATTATTGACCTAAGAATAAGGTAGTGTTTTTTTTAAATACGCCCTTTCTTTTGGCATTCCCCAGTGGTTAAGCTACAACATACGGCCGTAGCCATAAATTGACAAACTATAATTAAAGTGGGGAGTAAAATTATGTTAACGCGTGTGTTTGAACATGTACCTAACCGAAATTTTTAAAATTTTTTTTTAAACGTTTAAGGAGTGTCCAGGATCATGGTTTGAAAATACAATAAAAACTCAATTTTGACCTACGACGAGCATGTGGGCCGTTAAGTACTAATCTTTGAAATATAGCATATTATATTAATAAAAAACACTACACATTATTTATAGTGTATCTGACTTAAATCATGATTCAAACAGGCTATAACATGTTATTCTTTATAAGGGATTCGGGTCTTCGCTACGTATTTATAAAACATATTGTTCTATACCAGTGCATTTATGTGGGAAGGACTTAACCATATGAAGAAAGCCAAGACAAATAAATAGCTTTATAAAAGATACAGAGATAATAATCAATCAATGTCAACCTATCCATCCTCACTTAAAACTTGCGAACACTCGTAAGATAATTGAAGTCCATTGTAGTAAATCTTTGTTCGATTCCCTTTTCCTACTTGGTCCCAACCATAGATAACAGACATACCTATATTTATACCTACAGCCCAAACTGACATCTACATATTATTATGAAAAATACAAAGTTTGTTTGTTCAAATTACAGACCTACAAACTTATCTGTAGAATGGCTAAAAATGGAACTAAGAATTACCATAGGACGCCATTTTGAAAATTTCATTCAAATGTCAGATTTTGTCCAGTTACGAGTCTTGATTGGGTAGTTTTCGACAGTGGCTCCCCCATCCCATTCTTCATAATATAAGTTTGTAGGTCTGTACCTTTCCAGTTAATTCCAATTTTGAATTTTCACAACTCTTTTATTTGACATAGCTGTCAGAATTATTTTCATTTTGACATGTTGTATGCCTAGATCATGACGTCTAGATATAGATATTTTAATATTGAAGAATGTAATTATTATTGTTTTGTTAAGTAAAATAAATGTATATTCATCAATAAGCGACCTTGTGCGAAGCAGGTTACTTCAGCTACTAACAAATAAAGTTAATTGAAAATTATTCTACCGTTGTTTACAAGGAACGAAACAGATAGGTATGTTTAACACAATCTATATTTTTGTAATATGATTTGCGGTTTGCAATTGTTCGATGCTTGAATATTTAATATTAGTTATGAGTTATCATTGGATGTGATTATAATCTGAAACACCTACCTATCAACATAAACAACTCAAACATCATAAAATTCTTAACAAAACGCTTTGTTACATAACTATTATAATGGAATTCTACAATGTAAAAGCCAGTTCAATTATTAATAATTATAAACGATATTAAAATATTTACCTCATTTGTAAAACGGTGTGCACGGTTCCTTCTGGAGTAATTCTTCTGACCAGGTTAAAATCACCAACGTAGAGACTTCCATCGGGACCTGAGGCAAGAGCGACAGGTGTGAGCAACTTGGCATCCTTGGCTTTACCGTTACAATGATCAGGACACAGCAGAGTCCTCCTGAGGCCGGTTCCCATAAGGACCTGAACCGTGCGAGGGTACTGCTTCAGGTGCAGCGTAGAACCGTCGCCTTTCTGTAAGATTCCTTCGTAAAAGTTGTAGTGATGATGGATGTCGAGTCCCCAACCGCCGATATCAGAAATATCCACGTCACATCCTTGTAAAGTGGCCGTTTGCGTTTCCCATACGGGTTCTCGACAATTTGTATGCTGATAGCCGATAGATATCTTCGCTTGAGCCACTCCATACACTTTCTGTTTGTATACGTTTCTCTTATTCCATGAGAATGTGTGCGTGAGGTTGGGATCCGCTTCATATGTCTTCACATGTAGAGAGCCCTCGATTTCGACTCTGACGTGCACATGGGTGAGTGAGGCCGGAATGACATCGTGAGTCAGTTTCATGTGAACGGTGCTCAAATAACCTGCCGCCTGTGACGATTGGTACATGAGGTGAAGATCTGAGCCAGGGATTGGAATCGATTCTTGAACAATCTGAAAACAATTCATAATAACAAAATTAGTACGTTTATATTTCGCATATATCAAGAGTTACCAAAATTATTGTTTTCCAAGCCGCAAAATAAAGTATTAAAAAAAGAAAAAAATATTTATTGAATAATAAAAAACACAATTTTATAATGAATGGTCTATTTGATTTTGACCATTCATATTTGTGTTTAGCGATGACTGACATAACAATAACAAAAATGCACATAATTCACATGATATGTTGAGATGCCATCTATAAAAGGTAATCATATTGGCTAAATATGCATACATACTCTCTATACGATCAATGGGTTTTTAGGGCTTAAATACTTACCTTTCACGTGGATCAGACAATACATACTATAACATTATAAACTAGGATAAAATGACAAACCGGTCAGGATTTCGGAATCCATCTGATAGTTAATAACTTCTTTGATAATATTTTCTTGACAGAATGCCAACAAAACAAGCAACAAGCATGGCACCTTCACTCATTCAGGGTCCTAGGCATTCTTCTATGTTGTCTATACTTTGTATAAATTTATCACAATATAAAATGAATCAATAAGTGATAAAAATATTGGGAAAGACAATAGTACCTGGGTTTCAGCAAATATAAGACTTCTTCCTGGTTGAGCTCCGACGGTGTGCGGGGCCCAAGTGCCGGCGAGGCGAGGAGTGAGAAGCTCGTGGTCGTGCGCAAGACACGGAGTGTGCAGTCCTGGCTCTGTGCCTCTCGTGAACACAGATGATGACAGGCCGGGGAAGCCCAGTCCATTGTGACGGTTAGCCAGGAATCTTTCAAAGATAATAGTGCATATTTAGCAACATTATAAGCAGTTACTCATCTGATACCGGGAAATTTATCTATAAAGGTACTTAATTCATTATGAATAATTTGATATGGAGAGTTTTGAAACACTTTTTCACATCGCAAACATTTATTGAAAAAACAAAATATGATTTTTGCGTGATTAGTAACTATGTAGGAATATATTTTTTAAAATTTTGGTCAAGTTATCAAATCATTTCTGTTCTGGCAGAACACACTAACTGGAGAATACTAGTTTTGAGTAATTTGACTTTGAAGTTGTTAAAAAGTTTGAAATAATGGACTATCATGTGAGTTTATTAAGTAATCGTAAAAAGGATGACTTTAAAATAAAGACTGTTTATTTATTAAGAAGGTTTCCAGACGGTAAAGTTTGAAATAAGGAACATTTTGGTACTAACTCAATATGTCATTTTTTCGAATTAGTGTCTTCTGCCAGAACAGTGACGAAATAATGTTCAAAGGTTTTTAAAGGACATCTAAAACAAAATATTAAAAGTTTGCATTGAAATATTAAATAAATAAAAGCGGTAATCGTATGTCTTTTATATTTATTATATTGTAATAATATTTGTATATTTATATAAAGTATTTCGTAAACATAAATTATTGCAATTTGTCAGGGCTATTTACACAACTTTGCATGAGGAATATTCCCTTGCATTAGTTTTGTTAGATACGTCTATGCCAAGCTCAGGGACAGGATGTAAGCTCCGTGTCAGATTTTGAATACGGAATTATAATAGTAAAATAACAAACTTAAAAACTCTATGTCTGCACTTGAAAAGTTTTCAAATGAGTATTTATACTATTGGGGGTGAACGTATGTGATCCCCGATATTATTGACGGTGTTCTAGAAGGTTGCGTTATGTGTGTTATGCGTGACATGATTTATTCGGGACACAGTTAAATAATCACAGTCTTCATATTATTGGTTTTGTATTATAGGTAACAAGTTTGGATATACACGACACAGATACAGGACTATTACATTTGTTTTTAAGTTGAAGTTTAAAGGTTTCCATTGTGATTTAGATTTGAGGTTGAATGTTATGCGGAGCTGCACGCATAATGTGACTGTATCGTTGAAGACCGAAAATGCAACTGAATTTGTTACCTGTCATTTCCTGTTCGTATTATTATCTATGCCATATAAATGAGCATAGATAATAATGTGTCTGTTGTAACGTTGAGTAAACCTCTACAATACCAGCATAATAACAATGATAAGAAACTGCGATTTGTTTTGATTTAGTAGACTAAAAGTCATAATTTAATAAACTGTATGACATTGTGAATTTTTACATTTGTACATTTGTGTCACACGGAGGATTATGGATTATTCAGCATCTAGTAGACAGCCATCATCTTTTTGTATTCAAATTTGCTAATTATGGTTCTCATTAGTAACATTCTCTCAAAACAATATTTTAATATTGTATTAGATATATTTTTATGCATTACACTGAAAGTATGCTTGGATATTTGGATTGATATGCGATCAGTATTTTTTTGATTGACACAATTTATATTATTACTTTTCCCCTCATACAGTTGAAATATTTTAATCTTAGAAAAGTAGGCAGGCATTAAAAAGTATGTCAATAGATATTATGAACTAATTTCTTACTGTGCATCTGTCCGATCTTCAGAGCCGCTGCTGAGTTCCATGTAGACTGGCGGCAACACCACAATCTGGTTCCACGGCACAAACACGGTCTTGGTGAGAGGATCGAAAGGCGATCGCTGGAACTGAAGTGTCACAGCACCTCCTCCGTTTACGAGGAAATCAAACCTGAAGAGTAAAACGTATGTGGTATTATACATTGTTTATTGAATTTTCGGTTTCATCAATATGAAACAGTAGGAGAAAATTATAAGAAATTTGTAGTTATATTGATTAGAGATGTATTTTTCTACTGAATACGACTAATGAATAAGGCATTAAGTGCTAAAAAGGGAATAAATTTGATTTAAATGAATGAATATTAAAGATATTTGCAAAGAAAAAATGTACATAACAAGATTTATAAAAAAAACATATGGGCTGTCAATAATTATTGGTCTTTGGTCTTTCATATAAAAATACATACATTTGGACTTAAATCCTGTTATGTTTCTGTTGTATTTTTCATAGGTATACGGAATTTTTGTGTCACATTGGACATTTTAACCGGTTCTATGCCTTCAGCGAGTTTTTTCGCTCTATAATCGACAGACCGCACATACAAATTTTGTGAGTTATCTTGTCTGACTTTAAACTCAAATTACTAGCCACTGTGGATTGATTTGCATAATTTAATAAAAAATTAAACCCACAGTGACATCAGTGTTTGAATACTTATGAAATACTAAGTCACAAATTATCAATATCACAGCGATTTTATTAAGAGTTTTGCTCTACTCAGTCAGATACTGTCATAGTAATATCGTGAGGCATAGAAAAGGTTAAAAGGTACTGGCAATGGTACATAGAATATTTATTCATCTGAAGTTTAATTTTTTGTACAATAATTAGCTTATTTATTACTGATATTCAATTGCTATATTTTATTAAACAAATATTAATATAACAAATAAATATCTTCAAACAATTATTGTAAAATAAAAATAATGTGTTTCACTATCTGTATCGCATTTAGAAGTGTGGCATACTTATTAGCTTGTTTTAGAACTTCTCTATGGCCACAGTGTAAGGAAATATCTTAAATGTATGTAATTTTACATTGTTATGAAGTCAAATGATGACATGACAGATGAATAAAACAAATGAAAATACCGTTGCTGTCATTCGCTCACACTCACTGAATAAATAATTATTAATTAAATTATACATGAATATTATAATTATTAATGGGGAACGTTTTCCAAAGTATGAAAAAGATTTATTGGAAGATTTTATAAGACATTCTATTCTGATCATTTGGATGACTTCATTAATAAATTATTAATAATTGTGAAAGTAATACTTTTACATACGCAAGACATTTTCCTTGGCAGTGGTAAAATAATGATGATGGTATTAGGTACCAACTTTATAGGTGGACTTTAGACCATCTATCATTTTACATGAGGCATGTTCCAAAATTATAGACGCCAGCATTAAGTTACCAATAATTAACAAGAATTTAGATATTATTTCATACATCCTCGGACCGGCTTTCCACCACCATTATATAATTGCTGATAATGAAGTTTGTATTTTTTCAAACTGAAATAAATGTAAAATATTAGTAAACTATTGAATTGTACATTATATATAAATATATTGAAAAAAAAAACACTTACCATCCACCCTGGCGGGAAAGTGTGAAACCAAATCTTGCGTCGCGGTCAACCGAAACTCTTATGCCAACTATTCCGAGACCCTGAGACGTCAACACCTGTCCTCTCATCACCGACACTCGGCTATAATTTAACAACACAGTCAAAAGATACTCCAATATAAAATTCACCATTAAGTTCATTCCTTGCGTTGGTTGATAAACACAAAAATAAATAAAGAGTGATTTGATATCAATACAATACAAAAAAAGTACTGTTGAAGGTTTAAACCATGTATAATAATGTGTTTATAATGTATAATACTTTTCATAAAAAAAATTGATAGATTTAATAAACAAAAATGATTTTTAACAATTTCAATTAAGTATAACAAAATAGTATTGGTTTTAAAACATGCAGCAATTGCCAACAATGTGCATGAGAAGACGTTTAGTTACATGTTATTATTGTTAATTTAGACTATGTTAACAGAAATTATTGCAATAGTTTCAATCTAATATAAACTACCATTTTAGATTATCATTAATCGTCATTCCAGTAATTCCCTTGCAATAAATATGTTTATTATATTCATAATATAGTCACCTTTTGGGTGATAGTAATGAAGGTTGCAAATGATACCATTATGAAAATATGGACAGTAATAAATCGCACATGTATTAGAAAAGAGATCTAACTCAAAATTTGTCGATTTTCAGTTATCACAACTGGAACCTCTGTAGAGCCATCTACACGTGTGTATATGCGAAAGTAATTTGTTTAATTTTTTATCCCTAGATTTCACAAGTGTCACTTTTCCACTGGGCCATATTTGACGTTGTGTGAATTTGAACAGTGACATTTTTTTAGTTGCGTCGCTTTTCCAGTACGCATAATGTGAGAAATATCTTCAAAACGTGAACTGTTTTTATTTTATTTTTGTCTCATTGCTTTGAAAATACGGAGAATCAAAGATCTAATAAAAATTAAAATGTCTCTCCTGAATAATTGCAAATTTTGAGTTAAGTCTCTTTTCTAATACATGTGCGAAATGTCTTGAGTATGTAACAATTTGTTCGTGTTACATATTATTCAGCATTAAGTGGTTATGAAAATTGAATATTTCTTGCAAGAACGTCAAGCTGTCATAATGGTTTGATTTTTAACAACTTCATTCATAGATAGATGATTGACAAATAAGTCCTAAAATGAAGTGACACAAAATTACTGTTTATTGAATAAATTTATATTTTTTTTAATATATATTATAGTCAGTGAAGGAAAATATTATTACAATGTAAATAATCGTGTCATTTCATTTTAAACACTCAAAGCTTCAATGATTATTATTTTATCAAAGAAATTAACAAAAAAACGTCATTTCACTTTTATTTTGTGCAATACCAAGCACACAATTGACATATTCAGTGTTTTTTTGATGTTGATCAAAACATTTGAAACACACAATGTATGTATGAGTTTTTTATTGAAAATTTCTTTGAAAATTACCACAAAGTTAGTATTTTCATAGCTGTTTGATAGTAGTAGTAGAGATGAACGTTCACATTTTCATATATTTTTATATTGCAGTAACAAAACTCAATATTTAAAATCTTAATTAGATATTAGAACAATGTGTGATTATGTTCATATTTGAAATTGAAGTGCCGAGGGTTAGACAAAATTGAATAAATCGACAATATCATACGATTGTAAATTTTACATGACTGCTTTTTCAACATTCTGTAAATTTAATGAAGTCTCATTCTCAGATGAGTCTTTATTACTATTCTAAATATAGATATTTCTTTATGTTTATGTATGTTTGAAGGAAGATAGTTGAAGCCAAAACGTTAAAATTATGAACGGGTGTTATAACATTTTATACATCATGTCTGAGAATAAAATGTTTAAGTACTTTACTTGTTTAATCCTCGGCACCTCAATTTTAACTGACAATACTGATATTAAAAATATTATATGAAATGTGAACGTTCAATATAGTAGACTTATAATTATAACAGTCCTGGATATGTAGCATAATCATTAGATAAATTAAAAATAATGTCATGCATAACTTTCCATATCTCGCAGTAAAGTAGGTAATGTCAAAGCGCATAGTATGAAATATATCTCCGTAAAAACAAACGGCAGAGGTAAGTATATATATATAATATATATTTATGTATAATATACTTTAAACAGTAATTATTGTAGTTTTGTTGAGCACAGTATGATGTTAAAATATAATGCCAGCGGGGCTTTATACGATCACGTATTTTGCTTGTAACTTGCGTATTGGTTGGTGGCTTGGAAACATTTAAGGATAATGACACAACAATAGGGAGGTAATGAGAGGCACCCGAACACAATGACTGAGAGTGTGTGTTAATAAATTAAATTAATAAATTACTCGCAGATGGCGACACCAACAGACTATAAGTAAATGATTGTCGCCATAGTACCACGACGGCAAGCTGAAATTGGCACTTTCCCGTTCATGTCCTATTGGTTGTCGGTACAGGAATGGGAGAGCAAATCTATTTCAGATATATGGCTTTGTACAGCGGCTACGGTATAGTAGTGACTGTAAACTATTGCATATAATATATTATGTATTATTGACATAACGACAAACAATAATATAGTTGATAGATTTTACAGTCTCAAATATGAGTATTCATTGACTTATAGTTTGCGTGTACCTATATATAAATTTTCTAAGCCTACAAACAGAATTTTGGATAGACTACTAGGATAATCTTTTATTATATTTAAATAAATAGGGCACATGTATATGAATAAATAATTTAACAATAATGAATGGATGTCTAGCTAATGGAATGCAACGTTTTTGTAAACATTTTTTAATAGGTCAAATAGCTTCTACAATTATCACAATTGAACCAGAGGTATACTCATTGAGATATTATTACAATTCAGGAATTAATATTTGCTAATTTTCATAGATTTTAACTATACAAAGTTTTTGACTCACAACAATTTCAGTCTGGTGACAGGCATTTCAACAGGTTTTTCCATGGGTTCATTTAATTGGTGTTTTCACTACATTGCCATATTATAATATATTATACTATTGAATCTCGATGAGTATCATTCAAAATATGTTCAGTTACTTATCAATGAGTATGCAATTTTCAATCAGATCGGTAAGTTTACTATATGACTGATTTTGACGGTTCCCGCAACTAAATCAATATTGCTCATTGAAAGTGACGAGATACTTTATGAAGTGGTATGCAGCTTACTTCACGTATGTCCAAACTGGTAGAGGTACAATTATTTTAGGGCATATCGGAGTCTTTAGAAGCGTTAGTGAAATCTTTACTCAATGAGTATATCACAGTTCCCCCCTTTTTTATGGAATATCTTAAACATATTTGATATTATTGATTGTTGACAATTAAACATATTTTATAGACATTTTAGAGAGAACTAGTTTTCAATTTTAATTGGTGCCGGACTTAACTTGTCAAAGCAATTACCACTAATAATATTCACCATTTCTTTCTAACCCTGCTAATTGACTGACTTCGATATTCTAAATATAATGTTTTTTATAAATTAACTTTCTAATTTCATATTTATTAATCAAGAGTATATGTTTATTTTGATTGGTATTTTTGAATCTGCTGTTAATTTTACATTAGGGTTTTAGTGACTGAAGAATGTATCAGTTTT
The DNA here is from genome assembly GCF_057557595.1 of Rhyacophila brunnea. NCBI lineage: Eukaryota > Metazoa > Arthropoda > Insecta > Trichoptera > Rhyacophilidae > Rhyacophila > Rhyacophila brunnea. Next base: position 32,823,939 of record NW_028233350.1, read on the forward strand.
GAGATAGGCGGTCTAAAAACCATTCAGTTTTATCATTTTGCATTAATAAAATACAGATTGAACATTATATTATATTACAATGTAAATAGATATATTGCACTATCACTATTAACGATATTATAAATCGTTCTGAGGATTGGTTTGTAATCTGTCAAAAGTTATTAACAGCTAATGACTGAAAAAAAAAATCAAAACCATTACTATGTTCTTACGTATTACAAAATTTTGGAATACATTATTCTGACACTTAAAACCGTAACAATCTAGACGACTGCACAATAATTTGTAGAATAAAATTACTATTTTCTATTTGGTACTACCTCAACACATTACCTATACAAGAAAAGACCTATCACAGATTGTAAGCTGTGTCGCTAACAGAGCGCATGAAGTAATTATGTATTTTGAAATAGTCCGTCTTGCTTGCACTTTCAACAGCCAAAAAACAATAGATAAAGCTAATATGTAATTGCAAAATAACACAAACTGTACAGAGTGACTGTGTATGTCACCATACTGTTGATTTACTGAAAAACGTCACAAAAAACATAGTTACTCAATCAACAATAATAAGTGATAATATATCAATTGCAAAATGATGAAGATTCTATAAATTATTAGGTAGTAAATTCATGCGAAAAGGAAAAACACTGATCCTCTTTTACTGAAACACATACAAACCAGTTTAAATGAACAAAGAAATATCTGAATAATAACGACAAATATATTCAATATTAATTAATTTATATAAATGGGACTTAGGATATAATATTAATAATTATAAATTCTCTGCCTATAAAATAATGACATTTAAAGGCGTTAACTGGTTTATAAATCTGATGAGATGGATTTCTAGAAAAGCTGTGTGCAATGGATGAACTTGCTACAGATTTATTAATTTCAGAAATGTTTACATGACACCTCCCTATATTCTACTCTCTACGTCTACCGGGTGCGTTAACTGTCAAATTTGAATAAAGAATATTATGAATTTGGCTTTGAATAACAGTGACAGTAACTCATGACACGTCATGCATTTTCAGAGGTATTGGTTAGTATTATAGAAATGTCCGGTTAATATTCCATAATGACGGTTAATTTTTATGACATTATGCAGCTTGCATGATTCAGGTGCCAGTTTCTTGACTCTGATGGAGTCTTTCGTGGAAGCGCTCTTTGTTGCGAGCTGCGTGAAACAAGCTGCTCAATTGTACTAATTCCAGTGAAACAAATTTTAATTGTAGACATGCAAGATTGCTGGTAAAGCCTCGATGACATTGAGCTACTTTACAAGCTGCTTGTCGGCGAGTTTAAAAGCGGGCGAGTCAGCCAGCGCGATTGTGATGATGACACGCAAAACTTTCCACTCGCTCAGAAGCCAACAAGCTAGCGAGTTTAAACCGTCATTTTTGGTACTATTTTGACAGGACGTATTGAGTAGTTCGTTTTTTTACCAGGAGGTCACCACTATCGCTCTACTGCGCAGACGCATATCGCCCCACACGCCAGCGTGTAGCGTGTAAAGTAGCCTGGCTTTCAACTTTTCTCGGTAGATTGTTTACAATCTGTTTGTTAGCTAGTTCGATGAGTACACTGGTCGAGTTTACAAGCAGATTTTAAATTCGCCGACAAGCCGCTTGTAAAGTAGCTCAATGTCATCGAGGCTTAAGTAACTAGTCGACAAGAAAACAATATTTTAACATGATTTTTTTTTAATATGAGTTCCTGCTAAAGTATACATGTCAATAATTCTAACTATGATTCTGAAACCTTTTGACCACTATGTGGTTTAAAATTTATAAGTTTCTGAAGTATAAGCATTGTAAAATAATTTTATCAAATATAATTTACCTATAAGTAATTAAATTATTGATAACAGTCAAATCAAAAACTATGTGTTTTTTTTCAAATTTAAAAGCACTTAGGTAATTAAAAAATACGTAGATAATGAAAGCAGTGTATACCTATTTGCTACATTTCTTTAAAAAAATTACTAAAGCATAAGCATTTTATAAGGCTGGTATATAAGCAATTTTATACTACTTATATAAAATAAAAATTTTCATAAATAATCATTATTACATTATGTTTAAATATAGGTACCTAAGTAATACGTTATATCATTTACAGAAATCAATTGAAAACAGAACCAATATCCAGATGACGGTAGTTCGATGCCTTACATTTTCATACAGAAGCAGTTGCAAGTGTATGAAAATATTGATGTTGAACTTTCGAGAAGTTTGAATGGAACTATAGTTTTCTAACTATAGTTATATTATAATAAATTCATACAATATAGCAGCGGTGTCCAAAATTTCCACTTTCTTGGCGCTCTAGAAAAAAATATGATTTGTACAACCCGTTGAAAATATTGTCTGTGGAATCAGATTTGGGACCGTTTTATTAATATTTTTTTTATACAATACTGAATACACACGAAAAGAAAATTTAATATTAGATTATTTACTACTAGAAAGAACATAATTTTGAAACGTAGCTATTGAAAGAAATCCTAGGAAAAAAGTTAGATCGAGTATATAGGACTCATCTGACTTCGAATATGTGCATAATGCCTGCGATAAGGGAAGAGCAGTTTAAATTTTGTTATTGCTATAAGAAAACAGCCATCGAAATATACGAATTTATCATTGTGATCGTGCATCAGCCGTATTGAATTAAGATCATCTGGAATATTTTTTTTCGAATAGCTTTTGTCACCCCAGGGCGTCGAGCCTCGTAACTTGAATACCACTGAAATGACGTAGCCTAGTCACTTTATCATGCTTTCCCATTTTAAGCATTTAAGTAAATAGTGATCCTAGCAGATCACGTGATCATCACTGTATACAGGTCACACGGATTTTTAGTTTTACACAAAATGATCTTGCATAAATGGCTGGAAGTGCGTCATCAAAATCATTGATAGTAGGTATACAAATTACACAAACTTTTAATAAGATTAGTTATGTGATTTTTTTAATCGTTTTCTCTTTATTATGTCTAAGCGTCAATTATATTGAGCTTCTTTACGAGCTGTTTGTTGGCGAATTTATAATCTGCCTGTAAAGTCGCCCAGTGTAATCATCGAACAAGCAGGTTCTAAACACTCTACCGAGAAAAGTTGAAAGCCGGTTAACTTTACACGCTACACGCCGGCATGTGGGCCTACTGCGTCTGCGCAGTAGAGCGCAGTAGCAACCTCCCGCTAAAAAAACGAACTACGTTCTGTCAAAATAGTCGCTGGCTTGTGGCTTTTCAGCGAATGGAAAATTTGTGTGTAATGATCAAATCGCAGTAGCTGAATCGCCTGCTTTTAAATTCGCCAACAAACAGCTCGTAAAGAAGCTCAATGTAATTGACGCTTTCTGAATGTCGATTATAATACATAAAAAGAAAATAAAATGGTTGATTTCCTTTTCCTACTTGGCCTCAACTACATATTATTATGAAAAATACAAAGTGAGGTTCTTTTAAATAACCTTTCTTGCCAATTCCTATTTTGAATTTTCACGACAGATCAAGATAAAGTTTACAGTCCTACAAACTTATCTAAAGAAAGGTAAAAAATGGAACTACGAACTACCATATGGACGCCATTTTGAAAACGTCATTCGAATGTCAGATTCTGTCCAGTTGCGAGTCTTGATTGGGTAGTTTTCGACACTGGCTCCCCCTTCCATTCTTTAGATAAGTTTGTAGGTCTGTACATATTATTTTGGATTCGATTTTAATTTAATGTTATTTTTTTTGACTTAGCTGTTAGAATATTTTTTATTTTGACATGTTATAAATGATTAATATTGAAAAATAAAAAAGATAAAATGTATATTGATCGATGAAGTGATCTCGTGCGAAGCTGAGTACTTCAGTCTAGTAATCAATTTAAAAAAAAAGTAAAAACCGATTTGGTTAAAAACATTTTGTATACAGATGATGATATAAGAAAAAATATTATAACGTTATACATATACATAAATTCAGGAGACAGCGATTATTGAAATAGTTCAATAATTTCCCTTCATGATGGTAGGTACAGTGACGTCCCGTGGGGGTAGGCAGATTGAGCGTCGCTTGGGGGCGGCAGTTACTCGAAGGGCGGCAAATCAAAGACAATCATTTTTTATATATATATAAATAGTTACATAAACTTATTAATAACGAACATATCTTTCCATTTAAAAAGTCAGCTCACCGATTGGAAACAACATGTATTAATTAATATAAAAGGTTTTATGTTTTAGTGGTAGGTATATATATTGTTAGTTCCTACCTAATGTATCCATACAACAAATTTCTTAGATATTGGAGTTATGAAAGGATGATAAAAAAATTGTACAAAAAATGGAGCGGCATTTTGGCGCTGCCTAGGGGCGGCATTTTGTCTAGGGACGTCACTGGGTAGGTAGGTACACCACACAACGATTCCTAATAAATTAGGTGTTACTAATATTATCCAACATATCTATGGCAAGTTATTTTATTAAAGAATATGCCATAGGGCATTCGAGGTGTAATTTGATTTTAACGAAAATTATAATATTAACGAATAACGCCACGGGCGAATAAGAAACTTATGGAGTCTGACATTATAGGGTAGTTTAATAAATTTAAGTGATTCAGAAGGGGGTACATCTTTCTTTTCTACAGAAAGGTTACATTACAATAAAAAGCGATTAAAAAGTTACGAAAATGAGTCGATGAAAATATTGTGTCTAGGTTTTACATTTTACAATAGATTTTTATATACATACGCTCTACATTTTACAGAACCAGTATGTATACTTTGAAGCTATTATCCTGTGTCAGCGACTTTATAATAATATTATTAAAAAGATAAATATTTTACGAATTTGGCCGGGATCGTCCCAAAAACATGACCCTGTCCGGATCTCGGTTGATCCTAATCCGGGACGCTAAATATCCCGGAATGTACAAGCCGTCGACCCAATTTTAACAGTTTGAAAGAATACGTAGTAGCTAGTGATTCAGTAAGCTTTGATGGGCAATATAAAAGTACATAGTTTTGAAAGGATTTTTTCGAAAGAAAATCTAAAAAAAATCTTCACTAACTTTAATTTACATGAATTGTCTACTACACGGTAGTCATAGTTACGCCGCGGATTTAATAGGTATTACCTTTTTTATATTATTTAAAAAATCATTGATTACATTAATCTCTGTTTTAATAGATAAATAATTTTTATTCGATCTTCCATAAATCAATACTGAGTTTAATCATTGATTTATATTATTTACAATACTGGATAGGTTTTTATTTTAACTCGCATAATATATTTGAGCCGTAGTTTTTAAAATTCCGTAAGATAATCGGGGGCGTTCATAGATTCGTTTATCGGTATTCAGCGGTATGCAACCGATGAGGTATTGGGCCTTTGGTGTCGAGTGGTTTGCAGCGAAATGATATTTTATATTGCAGGGGTGCAAGTTAAAACTGAAAGTTGACTTTGTACCACCTATCTGATTACCGATATTTTTACATCGCATCTGAGAAAGACATGTTTTTTGAAGACTTTATCACTCTTTCACTAATTCGGATCAATTGGCAACATTAAACAAACACAAACACAAAATATTGCAGGACACTGAATGATTCAGATATGCCAATGATTTATTAACCAATTCATTCGTATATAATGATTCTTTCACAGTGCTCTAATACATGTATGTTTCGAAGAGCGAATTGATTTTTTCCTCACTCGTAATGACATTCAGGAGCTTTTTTGAGTTTTTTAAGCTGTCAATTGAAAGCGTCTCTACTACAATCACTCTTGGATACGTTATGCCGGGTCCACACTGGCAACATGTCGCCGGCAACCTCGTTAAATATTACGATAATTATCATACTTATCGTAAAATTTAACGAGGTTGCCGGCGACATGTTGCCAGTGTGGACCCGGCATTAGGGGCGCCTGAGAACGCCACATTTGAATATCGTTCGGATAAACATTAATTCCATTTATTTTGTAGGTATAATGTACAACAATAATTTATAATGTTAAGTAAGTATATGCCATTTTTTTTTGCAAAACTGTGTTTGCTAATATAAAAAAAGTTTATGCATGTTTAAGGCATTCAGTTTTAAATAGTTTTTATATAACAGATGCTTACAATAAAGTCTCCTATAAATACATTGTTTTACAGTGCAGAAGTTTTAATTTGACATTGTTTTATATTGTTTGGTAATTTAGTGATAATCATAAACATAAAATAGCAACACGAAACACAAATTTTGTTAACAACAATGAACTAATTGAACGCGTGACCCAATATATTTTTTTAGAAATATAGGGTAATGCAAGATCCACTTTGGTACCAAGGATGTATGGGACCAATCTCAAGAAATATAAACAAGAATATAGATAGCAAGAAGTGGCTTTCTTAAAATGGGATGCCTCATTAGTAATTGAGACTCCAATCGAGACCTGCGACTTATTTGAGATCGTTTTCTATGGGCGCTAAACCAGAAGATGTCATAAAGAGTTGAGGCTTTCGAGACGTGTCTGTACTAACGTATCGTCTCCTTGGACTGACAGGGTAACAAATGTCGACGTCCTCAAACGAATAGAAAAGACTATAAAAACCAAAAAATACGGTAACTCAGTCCTATTATGACAGGGCAAAAGTACAGCATGCCCTAACTCGTATAAGAAAACATAAACGGTAAGTGTAGCAGAGGACAACACCGAATTTTGTAAGAACCTCCGTGACTGGCATGAGTGCATTTCCATCAAACTGTTTCGGGTAGCAGATGAAGATTGCACCGATGGTGGCCGATCTCAAATGAAGGATGCAATGAGAAAAACAAGACCCAAAACTACAGAACCTATAATACATTTTTTTACTGGTTTTAAGGTTTAATTTAAAATTCGCATTAGAAATTTCATGATAATATTTTAAAAATATGTTTTATTTTGTTGAGTAATTATTCACTAGCCTGCTTTAAAAGCGCAATTCCTTGGCTGCGAATGCTAGATGCATAATGATTTCTGTCTGAAAATGTATCTGCATTCCGGTTTATAACTTTATAATAAGGAAACATTATCTCCATATTATTATTTGTATAAGTATTGATAATGTAATATTAGAATATTTTGATTAAATTAAATTATTTTACTCATGTTAAGGGACCATAACTTCTGACTCATTCTGTTCAAGCATGTAACTCACTGCGTTATATAGAAATATGTAATAAGAATTCTTTTCGTGGCATTGGACTGTAACCCATCGACATAGTGATTCATGGTAACGTATATAATTTGAATGTTTTGTTCTGACCTATTATGATAGTGTAGGTATCTATCTAAAACTATAAGACTCAATTTCATTTATTTGGTCCTACTTTATTTAGTTATTTGATGTGTTACATGAATTTCTTGTATTGAGCTCTGATACGACTTTTCTGAAATATTGCCCTAATATATAATTTGTAAAATTATATATTATATTTATGCATATTTATAACATAATCTCACCCGACCTAATTAAATGGTAAATTACTATTATCGCTCCAAAATCGGAGAATTTAAAAAAAAGTAATGGTCGTTAGCTATTTTCTCAATCATTGGATCCATACTTTGAAAAATATACTAATTTCATCTTGGATTCAACACGCAACCCACGGATTTAAAGGCGGGTATTTTGTCCGCTACTTCAATTCGGCCACCGAAAAATGTAACACATACAAATGGTAGGTACAACGTGTGAATAACAGATACGACAGTTTATAATATACCTATCAATTATATTAGCTTTTCCGCTCCTAAGCGAACAGGGTCAGATTTACGCCTGAATGAGCCATGGGAAAATACATGTTGTAAGTTGTAACCCCCGCCCCAATAAAAGAACACTTATCTTTACTAGCAAAACAAATTTAAAAAAAATCGGTGTGTGTGTACTTATGTACGCGCGTTAGAAGTTATACTTCTTTGGCGTAACAAAACAAAAACAAAACTTGTGAAAACCTAGATTCTTCGACTAGCTCTTAAATATCTTGTTAAATTACACACGTAAGAAAACGGGCTGCTTATGCGCCATTGGTTTATTTCTATACACTTTAACTAATACGACTAAATTATATAATGGTTTCTCGTTGTTTTTATTTTTAAAGTACCAAATGTCACTCTGACGTTTAATAGTTTGTGTACGTAAGGGATTGCAAATGACAAATGACAATAATAAATTCGCTGCTTAGGCAACAAAACCATTCTAAACTATAATATTATACTGTATAATCGTCACGATTGCAGTATCATACTGTGGCGTAAAGGTAGTGCGTTCAGCTGATAACCGAACAATCGGTGATTCGAATCCAATCGATTGCGTTTTTTTTCTGTAAAAAAATAAATTATGTGTTACATATTTACACGCCAAAAATATAATCTGATCTGATTTTCCAAACGCGCCTAAAGAAGTATAACTTCAAAAATACTAGTTTTTAAAACACCTTTCTTACGTTATTGATGGTTAATTCCACCGAAATTGATAAATTCACTTGATTTTTTTTATTCAGTAAATAATTCACAAGATTTAAGAATGTAACATACATAATTTGAAAACACCTCAGAGAAATATATAACTTTTTTATTACCACTAGAAAAAATCTTTTTAGTGGTTATACCTATATTGTTTTCAAATTAAGAATGTTACATTCTTAAATATTGCAAATTAATCGTATAAAAAATATATTAAATTATTAGAAAGTGCAAGTACAAAAATTTGGAGAGATACTGTCGCCGGTAAGTAATTAAAGTAGTTTATTAATACTTTTAAAATCGATTGCTAAAAATTAACGCGATTTAGAAAGCGCTTCAAGAGAAATTTAAAAACTGCTAGTTGATTACGTCGCATCATCGCCGCAGATTAATTCCAGCGGGCGCAGATTCGAATCCGACTCAGTGTAGTTTTTAAGTTTTTAACATTGAAGACTCTCTTCAATGTTAAAAACTTGACAGACAGTTCTTGATATTAAAGAAAGTGAACAGTAAAGGAATTAATTAAATATTTTTTAATTCGTAAACGACAATAAGCTGCCGTTGGTATTCTACAAGCGATTTGGACGTTTGGTGGGGTCTGGGAGCGCTACTAATTTTGAGGGTCCCGGTTTATAGCTTACTTAGCCCTACGGTAAATCCAGTCATATAATCGAAGCATATTATGAACCTCCACAGATTTTAATAAAACTTTATTTTTTTCCTTTTTCTATAATGAATAAACGATTCTTGGTGGAAATACATTGTACATATTAATATTATAATAAAGCACAACATTAGTTTCTTTGAAATGGAGGACGCCGGTCTTGATTATTGTTATATAAACTGGGTGGAATAAGTACCTACGACAAATTGTGTTTTATTTTAATTATTATTCTATTTGTTTCTCTAATATCACCTACTATTATCAAATACTGAAGGGTAGGAAAATAATTATGCTAAAATTCGTATGGGTCTAAAACTTCTGCGACACGGTGCATAAATTACATTTTAAATTCGAATAACTCATTCCCTACGATCTTTCGGAATGTTCATTACATGCTATTAACATTCTTATCTCGTGCCCATAGTCGATGTTGTACAACTGGCAACGGTGAGTAACTAAGTATCTAATTCCCATTACTTAAAGTCGAATAAAACCGGTCGTCGAACATTACGAGAAATCATAGTACCGGATAATGCTTTGTCTTTTGATAAGGAAATTTGACCCTTCGCCCCCCGGCGCCGATAATTGACGCGCTGTTTAAAACAGGTAGACATCCCGCGGAGCCCAAATTACAGAGCGCCGCTCTGTAGGCATCTTTGATTCCAAGTTTTATGGCAGACACAATGCCCCCCCCCCCCCTTCTTCCACCTTCTCATACCCCTACTCAATCCCTCTTTGCAAGCAGTGGCGTTATACATTTAAACACCTGATCAATTCTTTGATAATCAATTTTCTAAGAAATACATATAATATATTGGTATTAAAATAAGATTAGCCAATTTGAAAAGAACTGCTTCAAAAAGTAAAATAATAATAATATGGCACAGTTGGTGGTTTTTAAACAGTACCATCAAGTCAAATAATTCTTAAAACTAGATATCTGCTAAATTAACAATAATGTTGATGCATGAGAATGGGGACGAGTCAGAATTAGTGCTTTTTAGACAGAAAAATATAGAAATTTACATAAAAGTGGTTCACAAATTAATCTATAAAAATCTATCAAAAATAAAGTTACCCCAATATTTTTTACGAGGAATGGTTATTAGATATTAGCTCAACTCATTGAATTGTTACTTTGAAAAAAAAATACATTAAAAAAAATAATAACGATTATTAATAAACAATACTTAAAATGTATAGTTCTTTCCAGCGGCGCGTTTCTAGATTCGTCAGATAAATTAAAAGGATGCACCCGAAAGTACAAAGAGTTAAAACCAGTCACAAAGTTATTAAATTACATTGTATTTTTTCTTTAAAAGATGAGTAAATTTGTGTGTAATGATTGTGTAAAAACACACTGATTATAAATGTTATTTTTTTATCGTAGGGGGTCTCAAAATCAGTCTGTGCGTCAGGTCTTGATGTAACTAAACGCGTGACTGATTCTTTCACGTTTTTTTGAAAAAAACCTAGCGGTTTCGTTGTGGTGTTTTCAAAAATTAACCTTTAAAAAAGTCCTAATCAACGAAACTGGCATAGATTTTTTTTAAATTACACGTGGACACTAAAAGAGTGTGTTGTATGTTTTTTTATTTATTCTCATGTATTCAGTTTCTTTTCCAAGTTATTAATACTTGAGATTGATATACATGAAACCTTGATTTGGTAGTTAAAATTTATACTGATTTTAATATATTTTTAAACAATTCGCCGCGACCGATGTTCCATTTTGCAAATATTACGAGTATGTAATAGGTAGGTTCTGATTTATAAATACCTTTGTCATAATTTAGGATTTTATTGATTGTGGTGATAATAGCACAATATTATGATACTCAGATGTAGGTACCTATGTAAATTAAGCAGGTTTCGAAAATTGTAAAATATTAATGACAATGAACATGTGTATTATTAAATGTATATAGGTTATCAAAGTATTTAGTGAATATAGGTATATTTAATTTCAGTAGTTATTTGAAAGTACACGTCACTTTTAATTGAGTTATGATGATTTATCTTTGATTGATTGTCTATCGCTCTCAATGATTGTCTAAAATAATGGTCGAAACACATTAGCCGCAAAATGGTGTCGATATCTATTAGCACTTAGCCCTTTTGAGAAAGTGTTTTCCAAAATATTAAACAATTGGATATAATGTGAAACTATCGACTATATTAAAAGCAATTTATTTCTAGGTGTAGGTAATTAATAAAAACATCCTTGTACCCTTGCAATTTATTCGGGTGGGCGTACCACACTTTGGGAAGTATTGTATTATAACACTACAATCATTAATGCTGTAGACTAGAGTTTGCGATTTCTCGACTTTTTTCATTTCTCCTTACCGATTTTGCATTTTTACTTCTTCTTGCTGAATCAAATTTTCATCAGGAAATTTAGCATAGGTTCAGAATAAAAGTCGAGAATTTTTTAAAGTTCATTCGGCCAATATTTAAAAAAAATCCGTTCCGAATTAGAGTCGTGAGTTTTTTGCATTTCTCGAGAATCGAGATTCAGTTTATCTGATTATGTATTTCTCGAGAATTCTCAATCAAACCCCCTAGTGTCGCCAACCCACCATTTTCATATATTTCTTTTCTTTGCAAACTGTAGTAACAGTAGTAGGTATCTGTAGTTTGTTAGTTGTCGTCGATCAACCAAGTTTCGCGGCAATTGTGACTCAACCCTGAGGAGCAAATTACGATAAAATGTTTTACGGGTTCAAATTTTACACATTATATAAATTTGGGACAAATTAGCCAATATTTTTAATATTGGGTATAATATACGTTTTGTGGTTTTTATAATATTACGTTTATTAACATTGAAACAACGCATAGGTACATTGATGGCCCACATCCGACGATGTATAATATCGAAATAGTTACATAGGTACCGACGTTAATAAACTATTAAGTTAAGTAAGGTTAGTTTAATTTGTGAACAACTTGAACATAAATTTTGTAATGTTCACTCATGTAATAAATAAAATGAATTAAATTGAATTAAAAATGTTTAATATTAGTAGATGAAACAATATGAAACAAAAATAGTTGTTCGGAAGATAAATGTTTTTAGAAAAAAAATCAATTTACAATATCCGTCAATGTAAACGAAACAAGTGCTGATTGTTTTGAAATTATCTACTCGTAGATTAAGTGATCACTATATTATATAGTGTTTTATTTGAACTATTATCGTGTCTTTCCACCGAGAATTTTCATAAATATTTGAAAACTATTTTACGATTAAACATTTTTTTTGTTGATCTCAGTAGTTTTTCATAGCCATACCCAGTCGGGGGTAATCTGAGCACGCCAGTGCTGTTTAGTTACACGGGGGAAGAAAAGTCAGTGACGTATTTGTTTACTAAGGGATGGCAGGGGGAGCTCAATCTTTTCTCCGGAAAATTGCTCTGTCAAAAGATTTATTTCTTGAGCTGCCAAAATAATAAAAACATGCATAATTTGCTGTATTTTTTCCCGGTAAAAAATAACGGAGTGATACCCCTCGGAGCTGATGTTGAAAATATAAAATGTTTTTATAACAGAGTGTAAGGATACATGTGACCAAGTTTCATATGTTTAACGTTATTTAATTTTTAGACATTTGGTATAAATTCAAAAGTGAACCACGCGTGAAAACAAATGCCATGGGCGGTTTTTTTTTTTTACCAACATAACTGTGCTGGAAATATTATGTACCTAAGTATTGTCCGTAGTATGACAACATATTATTATTATCTTGGAGATATTGTGTACAGTGACGGTTTGAGGTAGGTGGTGGCCCATGACCAAAATGAAAAATAAACAGTGATGCTGATGTTGATCATTTAATTAATTTGAAAAGACGAATTGAAGGCCATAATTTGTTATAATATTACAGGTAACATAATATGGTGAGACATTGCCACATTGATTGGGTTTACACGTCTAATCTAAATTAAAGTAACATTGCTGTATTTTTTTTTTCAGATAAGTATGCTTAACGGAAAATATGCCATAAGTAAGAAGTTTCAATTTTTTTCTGTGTTTCGCATCCTTCAAAAATATTTAATGAATGTTTCCACTCCGTACAAAAGTAATGGATCATTTTTTTTTAAAGATGAGTAAATTAAAATAACATTCACGCTTCTACAGAAAAACTTTAACGCAGTTCAAAGAAACGGGTGAAATCTAAAAAATAATTTGAAAAGCCATGGTTCAAGGCACCCTCCCTGATTGACAATCTCCACATAAGTATAAACGACTTTTTTCAAAATTTGGAGCGAACATTTTTGATGCCAAAAATAGTTAACTTGTAACCCTGAAATCTTCTTATTTATCAATGCAGCAAATTCAGATTATTTTTTCCAGGTACTGCGAATACGCTGTCAGTCTTCATGGAACCGATGACTTTGACACTTATCTAAATCACTCTATGACATCTCGTACCCACTGAAGATGTAGGTCACAAAGTTGGAAACCTCTGCATAGCTATCATACCATTGAAATTAACACTTAAGCATATCAATTAGATATATTAAAATGTATATTCAAACTTAAATAAGCAACGTGACAATTAAGGTGAAAAGTAGTTGTCTGTAGAATTTATGTAGGTACATAGTTATAGATATTAATTATTATGTAAATAATTACAAAATAAAAAGAACTTTTTATATACAACGTTTTTAAATTTTCTGTTGAATCATATAAACTTGACTTGACTAGCTTAAACGATCAAAAAAAATTGTACTTGAAAGAAATAATACCGAATTGTCATATTGATTTCCATAGTAACGCACGTATATATTAATATTAATAATGTAGTTGCTAGGACCCACTTAGCAACCAATAATAGTTTTACTTTTTACGGATTTCTTCCGAAATAACTTTTCATACAAAACAGAATTAACTGAAAATGAAATCAATTCTACTTAAAGATGACTAAAATTCATTGGCATCGTGTTCTGATATATTCTAAAAGTTTCAAATGTCTAGCTAGTCGGGAAGTTAGTTAAAAATCGATTGCAAGATTTGTACCGGACAAATAAGAATACGAGCTAAGAAAAATATTGTAATAAAAATAGTACCCATCGTTTATATTAATATTATGATCGCTTTATAATGAAATCGGGTAGGTATGTTACTTCTATTTATTTTTTATTTTCATTTCAGAATTAGATTGCAATATAAAACAAACTCATATCCGTTCTTATTTCATCGGGATATCGAAAGAACAGCTGGTCGCGTTCCGTAATTTCATAAATTCTCTTGTATTGATTTAATCTCACTGTTTAAAATTGTATACTAAAATTATCCGGTGCTAACTAGTACAATTAAGTGTAGTAAAAATAAATTCACTAAAGCACCAATTACACTAGCAATGTAGCCGGTCTAATGACTCTACACGACCGATAGACCAGATCGTGAAAAGTCAGTTTGAATCGTTTCGACGAGTTGCGGATGAATCGTGTGGAGAATATGATATTTTCTATTTTTCAGCAGGAGTTTTATGAGAGTTGGGTCATTAATTACAGATAACGTATGGAAATACTCGAAGAACGTTTGTGGTTCCGAGTACAGCCGAACACGTCGCTTGCTTTAGGGCATATTTAACGTTTACGTAATGAAGTTGCACGACATTATTCATTGTTTTAACCGAAATTAATAATACAGAAAAAAAATATTATGCTAGCAAATACAATCAACAACTTGTTACTTGTCGAAATGCAATATCCAATAGTTTGTATTGTCATTTTTTACAACGTTTTTATTAGCTCGTATTTTTGTTTCTCCGGCGGTTGTTTGTCCAGTACAAATATTGCAATCGATTTTTAACTAACTTCCCGACTAGCTAGATATTTGAAACATTTAGAATACATCTAAACATGATGCCAAGGCATTCTTTTAATACTTTTAGCCATCTTTAAGCAGAATTGAATTCATTTTCAGTCAATTCTGTTTTGTATGGAAAGTTATTTCGGAAGAATTCCGTAATCCAATCCACTATTATTGGTTACTAAGGGGATGGTTCTAGCAACTAAATTATTAATGTGCGTGCGTTACTATGGAAATCAAAATAAAATGTCAAAATGACATTTCAGTATTCTATATTTGTTTGTTTGTTTTTTATTTACTTCATATAAAGTACAAGTTTGAGCATATTGAGCATAATGATTCAACAGAAAATTTTAAAACGCTGTATATAAAAAGTTCTTTTTATCTTGTAATTATTTAAAGTGAGAACATAATATGAGAGAAGACTGTTTATTTGTAGCCAGCAATCTGACTATTACTTATTTTTGGTTTAATTATAATATTGTTAATAGTAGCAATACACCGTATGCTATGAACCAATCAAATCAAGCGTCAACACGATCGAATTGGTAGGCAGCTGAATCGTTCCGTGTAATTACTATAATTATAACGTTGAAAATAGCTCACAACGATCGGCACGAATCGTCAATCTGCGAGGCTGCTGGTGTAATAGTCCTTTATGTATAACCTTATTCCTATTCACACAAACACAACCCTTCGATTGACATGCAATTAGGATTAAAATACCCACATCTTAACTAGGTAGGTATGTAGTTACTAACCAGGTTTTTAGTTATAATGGTGGATAAAATGAAACAAACTTTAGAAACATATTTATGCCAAATATGTATCGAATACACATCCATCAAAGTCCTGGCAGTATGAATAATCAATTATTAAGCTAACGCAATTTAACTAATAACTCCGAAATTTCCTAAGAATATACATCTGAGGTGGTATTATGACACATATTATGTATAATCATTGCCACATTATTGAAACTTGTGTACCTAATTGACCCCAAAATTTACAATGTGTGTATGGATCCAGTGTATGGACTTGATAAATTGAGCCAGTGGCTAACATTCATTTCTCGTAAAAAAAATCTGGTAATAGATACAACCCCCACCCCGTGGAGGCATATATTATGATCTTAGGCTCGAACAATCATTGAATAAAAAATAATTAGTTTAATTATAAAGTAGTAAAAAAGATAATTATAATATCGTAGCTCATTACTTATATACATGTTTGCAGACAAATTAGCACGCTTCAAATTTTTTTCGCCGTTTACCCTGTACTATGTATGTAGTTACTGTTAATACGAGTTTGTCTGGTAGAACTATAATAACCGTTACCTATTAGATAAGTATTAAAAAAAAAAATAACTTTGTTAATATTGCATCGAGGTGGATAAGGAGGTTGTGATAGAAAAATACTTATCGGGTTGTTTTATCCACCCGCACTATAATGTATTTGAGCACAATAATGATTCTGATAAAATCGACAGTCAGACATACATAATTTATTAAGTATGATAAATTTATATCAAAAGTTGATACTGTCAACCTTTGCTTTAGTGAATTATTTATTTTTTACATGAAAATAGTCCAAAAGATAACTAACGCACGTCACTATTAATAGATTTGGAACCTTATAGAATATAAATTTGTTATTATATTAATGTATACTAAGCACCGAAGCGTCTTCTTTCTACCTACAACTCGTGACTAATCTCAGGTGAGATTACAAAGATGCAACCGTTACGTTTTCAACGATTGATATCAGCTGATTATTTAGATATTTTTAAATACCAGAATAATAAAAATAAGTTTGAAGCATAACAATGGACACATCGTACCTACAATATACAAGTCAACGATTTGATAATCGTTGTTTTTACAAATTATGTTGATAGTTCCAATTATATATTATTTGCCGTGAGAGAAATTTTGACTTTTATAGATTCACATAAATTACATTGGAACATTATAATATATTATATTATAAAAATCGCCACCCTGGAACTAAACTACCCTAGTATGTGAAGAATCATAGATTTGAGATAATTGCATCCAAATATTTTAGTCTCACTACACCAAGTCATAAAGCAATTTGAATAAAGTATTATTTGGTAGAGAACATAATATAGGTAAAGATAATTTGGCAAAATAAAAACAAAGAATCATACCCATACTGACAGAACGCACGTCTCTTGTAGTTGTAGCAAGCGAAAAGTAATACATAAACGGCACAAGTTTTATAAGACAATTTTATTGTTGGACAGAGAGGATTAAATAGTGATAAATTTTGTATGGTTAGGTTAAAACAGCATTTTTTGAGATACTACACTCAACAAGTCTACAGTATAGACTCCGAGACAGTGATATATATATATAAAATATGAATCTCGATTATTGTATTAATCTTCAGGGTACGAGTATGCATACTATATACTTACACTAATTACAATGTTTATTAAAAAAATAAGAACCTGTCTACAGTCAAGGGTAGACTGTGATCGATCCGGGATTTTTTCTAGTCAATCGCCTTTAATTAAATATACAATATATCTTTAACAATGGATTAAGTTGTTGCCATGAAAAAAATAATCTAATCGTCGAATATTCAACAGATCGGAGGAAGATACAATGTAATAAACACAATACATCAAGGAACTAGGAATTATTGCGTAAGATCTCATTCAAAAATAGTTTCAAGATTATGTGACGCATTTCTGTGAAGATGCGGTGTTGACGATTTGGTATTAAAATGTATACTTAATGAAATATTTTGAATTACCGGATTTTCTTTTAGTATCAGGCAATTATATTGATGATACATATAAACTTTCAAATGTAAATAATATACAGTAGGTGCCAACTTCACGATTTGAAGAACGCTCATGGAATTTTCGAAATCCTTCAAGCCTACTTTTACTTATCTAAAGTAGTAGAATTTACGAACCCCATTATAGTTTTCATAGTTTTAATGATACCATAAGTTTATTTTAGCAAGTACCTTTACATAGCAGACGCTATGCAATAATGTTATTTAATATTTTGACAGTGACATTGAAACAAGAGTTCAAGGTATATTTTTTATTACAGGTACTTACCAATATTAAAATAAATATTATCCGAGAATCTTCTCGCTGTTTGAAAGTTAAGTCAATAACGTAATAAGTGGTAGACACATTTATTTAAAAAGTCATAAATCAACGACTCCGAATAAAAACGCGATAACTCAACAAGTGAACAAAGTAAAAAAAATAAAGGTTTCCACAAATGTTTTGATTATTATGAATATAAATACATTATAATATAGTATCTACTACATCGACATCATCTTAGAATAACTTAATAGTATTTATTTAATATGTCTACTTGGACCAGGAATCATTGATAGTTTGCATAATTATAGTACATATTAGGATTAAATGCCTGACTCCAGTCAGGAGCAGTTTTCACATCACCACATACGCCACGTACATAATATTTATGCGTGAAAAGGGACTCGAAAACGTCATTACTCTATATAAAAAGTTATAAGCAACTTATTCGTAATAATGTTGGATTATATCTCACACGTCATATTGCACATTGATAATGATATTATTTTCTTGGCAATTTATATGGTAATGTTTTGGGTAGGCTTATCTTCCTTTAAACACTAAAAGTAATTGTTGGTTTGAAAGCAAGACCTCACTTAGAATATTGAAAACACTTAGTAGGTATGTAGAATTTACAGACATATTTAATGTAAGTTGATTTGATCAATTTGGTCACCACAATACCCTAAACGGCCTTAACCATAACAACCTGTCTACGCAATTGTCAGAACTTCAAAATATTCTTGCAAAAAATTAAAAAAACACCCATGACAATTTCTGTATCGTCAATAAAAAATCTATCTCATTGTAGAATGTTTCAATAAAATCCACCAATCTGCGCAGAAATGAAAAAGTATGAAAAATGATCAATCATCTTTCATGCGGAAAAGAATAAACAATAAATAATTTTGGCATAAACCTCGTTAAAAATGCGTTAATTGTACTTACGCGGGGCATCTATTTTTTAATTAAAATTTCAAGTGACGATCGGCTTATTCCGCGTGATTTACATCCAAAAAACGTTAAGGGCGTCAGAAGCGCGATGGAGGGGGTGGCGGAGAAAAATTAACAGCAACCCTTTGAAAGCCGGCGGGGGGCAGGTCGGTCGGCAGTCGTTTCGCAAATATGATTTACCTAATTTCTGCAAGTGACATTCAAATCTGTCCTGATGAGGCACGTTGTGTGCGTACTAAAAGAGCCAACTCCCCCTGCCCCCCCCATTATGAAGTGGCTACATTGTGCAATTTATTATTTTCAATAGAAATCTTCCATTCCACGTGATAGCTGGCAATAAAATAGTAATGTCTCCCTATAAAAGCATTGTTTCTAGTTACATGAACATGTTCGTATATTATTAAACTACTACGGACTGGAATACTATTATTCTAATTTATAATAGAATCAAAATAAATTTGATTGTAATACTTTGACGATAAATTTTTTTTTTAATAATTAACTATTTATAATTATTTATTATTGCATTTTTCAACGGTTTTGAATTATACATAATATAAGGAATGATTAAAGAATTTTTCGAACGTGAAATAAGCCTGAATTGTTATTTATAGAAAATACTACGTTGGCAACATAGTTTGTAAATACAATACAAAATGGCGGTGTTTTCACATTTTTTTGGTTACTTGGATAATCTACTATTATTTGAGATTTTACGTGACTCGTCTAAATAATTATGATAACATATAAATAATTACAAGATAAAAAGAACTTTTTATATACCACGTTTTTAAAATTTCTGTTGAATCATTTAAACTTGACAATTCTATGTATTAATAAAAACTTTTTATTGTACTTGATAGAAATACTGAATAAATATAGAATACTGAAATGTCATTTTGATATTTCATATTGATTTCCATAGTAACGCACGTATATATTAATAATTTAGTTGCTAGGACCCCCTTAGCAACCAACAATAATAACTTTCCATACAAAATAGAATAAACTGAAAATGAATTCAATTCTGCTTAAAAACGGCTAAAAGTATTAAAAGAATGCATTGTCATCGTGTTCTGATATATTCTAAAAGTTTCAAATGTCTAGCTAATCGGGAAGTTAGTTAAAAATCTTCAATCGTCCAATACAAATCTTGCACAAACAAGAAAAAAAATTATACTAGACACACAATAAAAAATCTGTAGCGGACAAACAATAATACGAGCTAATAAAAACGTGGTAAAATAGGCTTCTAGTACCAATTCAACTTGTTTTTAATTCAGTGCGCCCGTGAAAAAAAAATCTCTGAAGATAAATCTGTATTGCGAAACGACTTAGTGATAATTTAAGACATATGTTTAACAACCTTGTTCCAGGTTTATTAAAATAATATTACATAAATTATAAACATTATAAAGGTTCAATTTGCACAGTAGAATGATTTTCTTTAACGTATTTATTTAACAAAATTAATTAAATAGTATATATTTACAACTTATTTAAAAGAAAATTCAGGATTTACTTGGTGGTCATTAACTTAAAAATAGGTAGGCGTACCAGTATGTACCTATCGTCCGTAATAAATTTACAACTAAGTTTATCAAATTAAATTGATTAAAAAGTAATTTCAAAAAATTTGTACCTATGCAGTTCACCGTATAACAATTCAACGCGAGCTATTATATCAGAAACAGATGGCCATACAGCATTGAGTACAAATTCATGTATAAATACAGCACTTAAAAATACGCAAAAAAAACATTGTAATATAAGGGAAATACAAGAAAATTAAATGAAATGAAATTAAATTAGAAATACAATTTTATCGTATATATATGTATACAGATTTCTGAATGATTCTAAAGTAGTCGAGGAAGTAGGTACTTGTGAGATGCTCCATGAACAACGCGTTATTTTTTTTTATCTCAATGCTATATGGTCATTCACCTATTTGCAGCACAACAGGTCACGATGAACTGCGGGACGACAAACTGTATATTATGCACAATTCACATATCGCTCATGTATATTCACAATACCTCGTATGCTACAAAACACGAGATGAAGAAAACTCTACTTAGTCACTCTTAATGCATTTTTTTTTTAATTTGTTGTATTTCACTATTAAAATTAATAGTAGGATAGGAAAAATACGTGATAATTTTTATGGAATCATAGATATTATATAGATTTTTTTCATTTCATGTACAAATAGTGTCATGTGGCATACGAGGTATTGTTTACTCATGAGTGATATGACGTGTAATATACAATAGCATCTGTAAAATAAAGTTATTTTTTTTATTTATTTTTACAACGTTTTTATTAGCTCGTATTCTTATTTGTCCGGTACAAATATTGTAACATTTGTAACTTTTAGAATATATCAGAACACGGTGCCAATGCATTTTTTTAATACTTTTAGCCATCTTTAAGTAGAATTGAATTAATTTTCAGTTTATTCTGTTTTGTATGAAAAGTTATTTCGGAAGAAATCCGTACTCCAATTCACTATTATTGGTTGCTAGGATTCTGTGGTCCTAGCAACTAAATTATTGATATATACGTGCGTTACAATGGAAATCAAAATGACATTTCAGTAGTATTTCTATCAAGTACAAATTTTTTCGATCGTTTAAGCTAGTAAGTCAAGTTTATATGATTCAACAGAAAATTTAAAAACGTTGTATATAAAAAGTTCTTTTTATCCTGTAATTATTACTTAGTACATGTAGTTGTTTTTATGTTACGTTAGTTTTATGTTATACCATTAATATTTTACGTACTTATTACGTACATACATCACGTACTTACTACCCAGTGTTCTTTATTTTAAATAAGGAATGTAAATCATAAAGGTCATTTTTGTCTGGCAATTGAAATTTTCAGACTCAATATATATTTGAAAATTTTACAGTAATGATGCGTAAATTTTTTTTTTTGCATAATGATCTGAATAAAATATTATCGTTGTAGAATCTAGACGTTAAATTAAGATCGCAGTCAAATCTAAACGAACCATTATGATCAAGACTTGTCAGGTCTAAATTCAATTTCGGCACGACATTTGACACGATAATGAGAGGTCGTCATTCGTAGGCCGGGGCCCGCAGACGGGCGGGGGACACGACCCCCAAGTTCTGAAAGTCAAGATTGGAGATGTAATCAGGCGAGAGACGCTAAAATCTCGTCAAAAACTTTCGTCAAAGTGCCCCTTATTAATACCATAATGTCCGAAGGCGATGGAATTCGGCTGCCTCGTACGTGTCCAATTTGACAAACCAATTATTTATTCAGATAAAACTACAAACTTAACGTAGGTACGCATAGGTATTAAGTATTAACATTATGTAAATAGTACGTCAGGACAAAAGATTTTGGACTATTATTGTACTAATTTTAAACAAGCAAGTTTTATATTTAATTCTGCCTACTCCGAATTTATTTTATGTTATATCGACATTGATCCAATGCGCAAAGAAACCGTCTTTCGTCCTTGTCAATGACAACGCGTTAATCATTAGTTTACATTTAAAATGTATCTCAATCGGTGACGGTTTTAAGTGCGTGGAAACACGGGGCGCTGACAGGTTTGGAGCCCCCCCTAGATTTAAAAAATCGTTAAATAAATTGTAATATAAATTAGTTTTTCGTTTGAATTTAATTGACCGCGGCAGTCAATGATCTATGACCCAGTTATATTGTCTTATGCCTGGTAAGGTTAATATAATATGGTTAGTTGTTAAAAAAATAATTATGGGTAAATTTTTTGTATATGTACTTAATAGTTTTCCAGCGAGATTGTGAAAATAGTTATCACAAAGATTGTAGGTGCAAGTTAATATTATAATATTAAATAAAAACGTTGTATCTCAATTGAACATGGTTATGCAGAATGTAGCCAGTCCACAATAATGTCGAGCTGAGATAATGGCACTTTAGCAACAACATGATATTAAAAATGTATGTAAAATTGTAAATAGTATTTTATTTCAAGATTTTTTTTTGCGGCAGAACGTAGAGAAAACCTTCTCCCATCTGATCTATATCATATCTCATTTTTTTATTTTTTATGGACTGGCTACTTTCTGCATAACTATGTCCAATTATATGTATATATTTACGTATTTTAAACGTTCAAGTGCATACCTATTGATTTCAAAAAGTGTCCTTTATTAGTAGAAATCTTATTTGATAACATCGATTAGTTACATTAGTGATTCTGTAGAGACGTAGCCAGATTTTTTAAACTATGGGCAATAATATTTTTTATTTTATATGAAAACAAAAAACTGTATAGGTACGCTAATAGACCAAACAATTACTCCATTTGATATTGCAAGATAGAATCAACACAATTAATATACGTAGGACATTTAAACTTTTTGTATTAATTATTTAATCGAATTTTGGGGGCGAACCGAAATCAAGCATATACATTGATAACTATTTACAAGGAAAACTCTAACTTACGTAAGTGAATAAGGATATTTAAAAAAATATTGAATTATATTATAATTACATAATTATTATAAATTACGCCCGCGATGGTTTATAATGTTGTGAGTCCCGGGTTCGAATCCAGGGACTGGAAAATAATTTATATGTTGTTTTTCAAGCTGTGTTTGGACCCAGAGTATGGACCTAATATGTTGAACAAGTGGCTAAGATCCAGTTCTCGTAAAAAAAACAAAAATCTGTTTATAATCGAGCATGGTGATGTAATATAGTTTTGCTAGTCTATGGGTGTAATTCGGATAGATACTTGAAAGTATTGTTATTTTAACAGGAGATCATTTGAAAATAATATATATATTATAATATATGTATGTTATATTGAGTTATAATTTATAAGTTTGTACAGATAGCATGCAAGCATGGAAAGTTAACTATAATGATTGGTATTGCATGCTCAGTCGAAATTTCTGTATAAATTTAAAATTAAATTCAAGATACATAATATGTGTTCAGTAAAAGAAGAAGCATTCATAATCACTAAAAATATTAATAACTGTAGAAAATAGTCGGAATAAAATATTTTTTTCATAGTTTTAAAACATCATAATATGAATTATGTACACTTACACGCTAACCTATTAAGTTGTGCCTATTAACGAATAGTATTTTGTTTAATTATCCAATCAATAAATCCATGCACGGCGTGAATATATTGATATCTCAAAAAAATCACAAATTTTGTTGTTAATTCTTATGGTTTTCATTACATCAAAACCGTAACTAAAATAAAATAAATTTTGGCGCAATCTTAAAATGTGACATTTTGAGTTATCAACATATTATCGCTGCTGTCCACGGAAATAAAAATAAATTAGGTACAAAATATTTATATTATGTAAGTTATGCTTTACTTTTTTTTTTTAATGTTGTGTACCTCTTTACCTTCATATTGTTTATTTGTCATAATATTTAATTTTATATAGCCGTAGATTTTGATGTGCCAAATATTTATGGAAAACGTACGCAGTGTGAAATTCGTATAGGATTTAATTAAAACGACTCGTAGTTTAAAAAAAATGACCAATGAAGTCGAAATAGCGTAATTTCATGAGTTGGTCGAGATTGTTAATAATAAAAATATCAAGTCATACGTTTGATTTTAAAAATAAAAGTGCAGTTAATAGAGGGACGATTGAGATTACTGATCGATGTTGAAAGTGCAACCAAAACAACAAGACTAAAATATATCGTTCGAGTAGAGATTTTGTATGGGTAGTACAGAATCGCTGAAGCAGCGTTCTGCTATTGAAGTTTGAAATCGGTCAGGAAGATTTCGATGGGAAAGGAGAGGAAGAGAGGTCCAGGGTAAACACAAAGGGGCAGGAGGGGCGACAGATAAACAGTGAGACGCAGACAAATGGATCGGGGAAACGAATAACACCGTACTCTCATCACCGATGTAGCAACAAAAATGTCAATTTTGGTATAAACGGTCGAAACGTTCAAACACTCGGGGCATCGACAGCCCGGTTTGTTGAATTTCCGCTAGTTTTTTTTTCTGTTTTCCGATCGAGAGCGCTCGCGGTGGGCGGGGTGGGGTGAGCCACCCTCGGACCCGTGTCAATGTGAGTGTGATCGTGTTTATCAGGCACGGTAGCCGGTGTTGGTATGCGTGTGAGGGCGGTCTAAGAACTTCAAGCAGAGTGGACAAGACAAACAAATTAGATGGAGCGACACATATAATGTTGAACACAAAACACAAGAGTGCGCATTACACATAGCTGCACGGGGGTCACTAGGTCCAGGGAGAGGCTGACAGAGGAATTAGGAGATCAGATAACAGGCGCGGTAGATGGAGAGTCGGGAGTCAGCGGCTCTATTTGTGTACAGTGTAGGTGTGTTAGGTGGTGGACAATCAATGAATTACGTTTAATATAAATATATAAATATAAACTAATGCGAGACATACACATACTTTTACATACACATACAGAAAAAATAAATAAAAAATATTACATTAACAAACGAAGGGAGAGGCCGGGGGAAGGGGATGAAAGCTGTCGGGTGACAAGCGGACGACCGTTCGGGCCGTCGAACAGATAAATAATGATGATTATAATGATGGCGGCAGTGAGAAGAATAATATAATCATAAGAGAAATGATAGCAACACAGACATAATAGACAATTACAAAACAGATAATAGATGTCGTAACGGATACGGATACGGATACGGGGGGTGGCCGGCGACGACTTACCACTGTGTAAAGAAATTCCAGAACTCGCTAGGAGTGGCGGACACACGGCGGCACGGGGACACACAGAAAGACAGGACAGAGATATTACTACACAGATAGCTACCGGACCGAAAGCGGGGCGGCGGGGGGAAACTAACGGGAGGGTGCAAGAGGAGGTCCGAGGAGACACCCTCGCCTTGCGCTCTCCGTGCGGATTTCCTTCCTCCGCCCACCGTCGACCCATTCTTGGTTTTTTTTGACGTCATCTCACATTCACACGTCAACATACACCACACGCACACAGCCGTTATTATGGAAATAACACGTCATTACATAATATGTATTTATATATTAAAACGAAACAAAAACGAAAAATGTAAATAACAAACACAAATGATAATTTTAAAAATATATCGGGGCAGGGAGGTCGGTATAAGGTTTAATGGTAATAATAATATATAAATAGGAATAATATACTTTTACTGTACAAGCTCATGACAGACACAAGTAGCGGAAATCACTATGGACGGCACAAATACAAAATAAATCACATATAATATGTGAAACGATGAAGATCGCCATGTTGAAATCTCGGTTTTGTTTCGAAGATCCTGAATAATTTCAGCCGCATAAATAATCATACAACAAAAACAGTGTTGCCCTAATCATTAATAAAATAGTTATCATCAGTTTTCTTCTTGTATGCAAGCTTGTGTCCACCATGGCTCGCATTCAACCGTTTGTTATTTTGCATCTCAGCCTATGTTAATTAATATATTCCAAAACCATAACCCGATTCACGGTTCAATATTATCAATGTTACTTTTGCGGGAACTCAAAAATAAATCAACAAACAATAATAATAATAATACAAAACTGATAACAAAAACATAACGACAAAATAATCTTTGACAGCAGAAAGTGCGTGCAAGCGTAACTTTTTTCTCGATAAAAGAATCACTTAAATGTTCCCGTCGTTCTCCGTCCGGTGTGAGAGAGAGAGAGAGAGAATCAGACGCGTGTATTATAATATTTTTATCCAAAATTTAAATGTGGTGTGTGAAACAGAGAGGTGAGACAGACAAAAGGTTAGACGCACACAAGGGAAACATTAGACAATACACAAACATCCCGGAGAGAAAGCACCCAGATAAGAGCGAGACAAGATTACCCCAGATGAAATATTCCAAGACAATAATAATTCTGTCACGGAAGATGAACATAAGGAAATAAAAACACTGCTCAAATCTTGGATTGGGTCCTGTCCGAGAGCGGAGAGGGCGGGAATAGGATACAGAAGGGTCTTCGAGGACCAATCGAGGCGAGGGCATTTTGCCGGATACGCGTCGCGTAAGTCCTACTTTTTGTGATAGTAAAAATCGAGGAGGCTTTCTGCCAGACCTCTGACCCAACGATTTCGAGTCCGCGGACGGGCATACCTTCGACCCAGGAAGTCGACGGCGTGTCAGTTCAGTAAATTTGTTCGATCGTTGAAAATAGAAAACAAGGTGGATTACCGAGGTGAACCAAAATTTAATTCATTACAAAAAGGAAAATTTTAAAAACATTCCAACATATTCATGAAAAAAATCAGTATTGTAAATCTTTCTTACTTATATTCAACAAGTCGATATATTGTTATTTCGTTTTTTTAGTGTTATTGGTTAGTAAAAATCAGTCTCAAAATTATCTAAATTCTAAATGCGAATAATGTTAATAATAATTATTAAAATTGAGCGAAGCTACGCCCCATACGTTAATACCAAAACACTATCTAAGTCGAGTTGTTTTTTTTTTTATTAATTAATGGCATTATATTTGCATGGCTATAAAGTGACCCAAGAATTGTTGGGTACATATGTGACACCTACCTTTCGGAGTATTCGTCCATATGGGCGTACGATTGGACAGAGTTCTCTTCGATGAGGAACTTGACCCTCTGGTAGAAGGAGGCGGTCACGGAGGGAGGCTGCTTCCTCAGGAGGACGTCGGCCGGATCATTGGAGGAAAGGCACATGATGTGTTCCTTGCAAGTAGGGCTAAAGCAACACTCTGCATCTGAGCAGTCGGATGTTCCGTCTATACCGCGATGACGACAACAAATATTTTATAGATTAATAAAATTTATCAGTGTAAAGAATTGATTTATATTTGGACACAGCGTTACATATTATTAATTCTCAATAATTAAGTGGGTAAGTTAGTAAATAAGTTATAATATATTATATAAGTACTTATGAAGTACCTTGTGAATACTTTTCAATATGCAACCTTATTGCAATGGAGGTAGAATACATTTTTTAACACTTAAAATATACAAATCGAAACTATTAGAAGCAAATCATGACAACTTGTAATAGTATAATAAACATTTTTTTTATTCAACGAATAATAATTCACAAGAATGTAACATTTTTTTATTGAAGATAAATCATTTGAAAACACATCAGCGCATCTATTCAATACACAAGGCTGCTATCGGCGGCTTTCGAGGGTAGTTATCAATTTTATGTATTGAGATATAATAATTTGTTACAATAAGTAAAGTTAGCCGTCTAAATTGTCAAAACTAACTATAAAAGTTAACATAGCCAAGAGAGGTGCTGTTAAAACATAGCACTTTTTGACAGTTCAGACGGTTAACTTATTGTAACAATTATCCCCTCGATGCATAAATATGATAAACTACCCTCGATAGCCGCCGATAGCAGCCTTGTGTATGGAATAGATGCGCAGAGAAATATATAATCAAAACAAATTTGAGAAGCGCTTCAGAGAGGTGTAAAAAACTACCATGTAGTTAATTTCGTCGCAATTAGATGGGACGTACGTAGCATATAGCATATGTTTTATAACTTTGCACTTTTTTGTACTCTTTATTATAATACTGATACGCCTCTTTGTATGATTACCTTGCATAAAATCGGATATTTACTTGTATTAATATATGCAGTAATAAATAGACAGATAATAAGTAAGTATATGTAAAAAAATAGTTTTAGAATATTAATTTTGCATCATTTTCATCCTAGAGCCGGAGTGCAAAGACATGAAGCATATACCCACTCTAGTTGTTGCGAATCCAGTATTCAGACGCTGGGCGTCTATTTTTTAGTTATTATATTTTCTCTTAGGTGATTTAGATTAATTATGACGTACCTATATTCATAGTTGGTATCTAGTATGTTTGTTCACTATGGAGGCGTAATATTTTGGAATTATCAAACTTGTGACTTTACCTTTAATAATATTAGAATTACACCTTTAGATTTTGAAACATTTGTAATCGAGTGTACTTAAATGTCTAGTTGATGTTTCCTTTTTTCCTAGATACGATTTTATCACATACAAAAATAACTATAAATAACAGTCTAAAATTTACTTTCGATAGTTTTGGACACTGCTGGATTTGTTTCTAGTAGCTTCGTATATTGTACGTTGCATTTATTTAGGTGGAAACGTTAGAAGAATATGATAGTAATGCTGTAAAAAAATTAAAGCGAATTTGAAATAATATGTATTCTACCCTTATAGTATTGTGGTAAGTAGAGATAAATTTACAATATTGTAATTTGGAGTGTGGTTTCAAATCAGATAGGGGTTGTTAATGGAATGCTTTTATATTTTAAATGCTGTGTTCAAATATCTTTCACATAACATAGGAAACAATGTTAACGAGATTAAAAATTATATATTTATTTAAAAAAATGTTTTAAATTTTGTAAAAAGTAACTTTATTACATAGTTATATTGTTATTAATTTAAGAACGCAACGGCTCTTGGGTTGTTTAATAATAATATAATTTTAAAAGAAGTTACCTACGGTTATGCAATGTAATGTGTAACTAAGTATTTCTATTAAAATTGATCCAAATAAAAGAATAATTTGATAAAAAAATGCCTAATAAATGTTTAGCATAGAATACACTATAATATTTTTAAATAATATTACTCACCGCCATCATTGTCAGTGTTATCGTCGCATATGAGTTCCAGTGGCGTAGAGCAATCAGCCCCAGCCCATCCTCTGGCGCATACGCATCTGTACTCTCCCGCCTCGAGACTGCACTGGCCGTGACGTGAGCATCCATTCTCGCAACCCGCTGAAAACCATTTGATCTTATTAATTACGTACATATTGGTTAATTAATAATAACTTCAGCGCATCTATTCTATACACAAGACTACTGTCGGCGGCTATCGATGGTAGTTTAGTTCAGAAGTATTACAATTTTCACAATAAGTTAGGTAGTTGTAATTGTTACATTGAGTGGTATGTTTTAACAGAACCTCTCTTGGTTGTGCTAACTTTTGGAGGGAGATAGATAGTTTTGACTGTTTAGACGGCTTATTGTAACAATTATAATACCTCAATACAAACATATTATAAACTACCTTCGATAACCGCCGATAGCGGCCGATAACAGTCTTGTGTATATAATAGATGCGCAGGTTCCATAAAAGTATTGCTGGCTGAAGTCTTTAAAGAATATTAAATACACAACACTAGCAGTACCGAAATCTATATTCATTGCGCTAATGTATTACATAGTAAAATATGGAATTACTTTCGCAAGTAATTATTGTATCACGATCAATTGGTAATAGGTACTCTTAAATTGTCATTATATTTCACCTTACAACCAATTTAACGCATGATGTATTAATTATTTATAGCGGGTAATTTATAGGGAGGTAAGAGTTTATTTTTCCCTCACTTTAATCTGTTTTATCTGTTCATTATAGTTAGAATGATTCTGGCAGACTAAATTTCAGGGCAGACTAAAATTTTGGTAATTTTGTTTTTCACACACATATGCCTTGCCTTATATGGATTATATAGATCAATAATTGATAGCCGGATCGTACATTTAAACTCATCCGACTGCAACACGTCGAATACGTTCGTATGATTTTGATGGTATTCATAAAATACATGTAATTTAATTTACCTCTGTATACAGTTCGAATGCAACAAATTTCAATCAACATGGAGCGCAGTATAATATCAAAATGTCGCATCGGCACATTTAAATGCAGGAGTTGCTTTTTCATTTGTTTCGGCTAGTGGGAGAGACAATTTTCTCTTTAGCTCTTTTTCGTGCTAGGTTATTTAATCTTTCTTCATGAACTGCTGGACCGATTCATTTAAATACAACATGGAAAAACAAATGAATTAGCAAGGTGTTTATTTGAATCTATGCGCCATTGTGAGTATTATAGAATATTTTGTATTATGAGTAGAATAAGAAATTATTTTTATAGTAGTGACAATAGCACGATAGGTGGTCAAAGTATGTTGATTATGAAAGGATTTTTTCTGCAGAGTTACATTTTCATCGTGCTCTTATAAATAAATTGTTAAAAAAATGCTTGTATGACTTTCATTGAATAATGTTTGTCAAACATAAACAAAAAAAATTAGGAGTGCTCTGATATTCTTCCATCTTGAAGATAAGAAGAAGTACTTATTCTTTTATTGTCAGAAGTGGAAGTAAAGCTCAGATATGAATAAATGATGGTAAACGCTTCCAGAGCGATGGTTGAAATTCGCGTAATATTTTTTGTTCGAGAGGTTTCCAAATATAAATATGACTTATAGAAATAAAAATAAATAATCACGCAGTACCTACATAAATAAATCATAAAAAAGCGATAGAAAAACGATTTACAGGTACTTAGGATGGCATGATTATGAATAAATATTTCATTTTCTGTACCTATAGGTACTCACTATATTTTTCAAAATATCAAGAAAACAGTAATCTTGATTTAACCTAATGCTTAAAACTTAATACAGTGTCTTACTGTATATTATACAGTGTACAGTTTAGTTATCCCGAACCTCCCCTTTTTTTACAATTCATTGAAATGAAAGTTCTTGGGTGGTTGGGTATTTTCCAATCTTAAAAAAAGGTATATTGCTAATCGCCCCACTTTCACCTGTGGTACGGTGGAATCACTGAACAACGTGTACATAGTTCGTGGTTATACCTTCGTAGCCACCTGCCATCATCATACAGAGCTACCAAGACCCGCCTCTATTTAAATAAATCCAGCTACCTCTTATTTTGATGACAAAGATATTGAAGAAAACCTTCTTCAATATAGATGTACCCTAAAAATATAAAAGAACCACTGGGGAAACTAATTTTCTCACAAACTACGAAATTAGAGATTGGTTTAGCTAATTTTTTGCATATAAAATTGACAGGTACGTCAAAGGAAATTTATCTCCATCAATGTTTATGGGGAAATGACAACTAGAAGACAGTTTAACATCTTTGCGTGATTTATTCTAAGAGTTTAGTATGAAACGGAAAAAATAACACTTTAACGTCGATCTCGCCGAGCGTGTTAATTAGATAAGTCCTCGAGCTGTCAATTATTGTGACATAAGCGATAGCGCAATGTGCAAGTGCGACATCGCACGACCTGAATGAAACGAAGCGGGCATGAAGCATGCACGGGTTCGAACGAAAGGTGACATACGAGTACCTGTTGAATGTTGAACATGAAGTCGAAATGAATATTCCCACGTATCGATTTCAGGTAAACCGACAGTCGTAATCAAGATGGCGCCATGTAAACGTTTGGCATGCATTTGGTTTTTCTAGAGTCTAGACAACTTGATAAGCAATTAGTGACTCGAATGATGGTGCACTAGTGCAAAATAATGATCACATTTTGTTGAAATATAGTTCCTACTTGTCTTATCAATTGGCTTTTAACTGTCTCGACATAATATTATGTATACAGTTGGAGTTGAACGATAAACATTGCCACGTGAGAACGCACCATTAAAATATAATTGCATATAATTATTATAATTATTTTATATACAGAATACATGCATAACACATTTGGGGTTATCTCGGCGTTATTGGGTGTCATGGGGTTACATAGTCAAACGTCGATATAGATGTGATGAGGGATTTGTGGAGTAACCTCCATATTAGGTTTTTTTTTAAATTACTTATTTATTGAATGGGTTTTTCATAACTAAAATACCAACTAGGTACTAAGTTAATTTACGAAAATGTTATGAATTGAAAGTTTGCTACAATAATTAAGATGGAAACATAAAGTGTTGAATATTCATGATTTCGTCATTACAGAGGCACTGAAATAAACATCGTCCCGTAATAATGATATTCCGTCGAAATAAAAAAATACGGTTAAGTGTAGGCAACAAACGGTAGCAACAAAAATAAAGACAGACGTCACGGCGAAAGAATTTTCGCGAATATTCAAAACGTCAGCCCGATGAATAATGAATGTGGCGACATTTTCGCGAAGTAATTTATTCAAAGGACGACCAGCCAGCACCAGAGAAAGAGAGTGCCTTCTCACCGCCTCGCCTCGCCTCCGCTTCGAGTTTTATTTAAGAATTCTAATCCACTTCGAGGAAATTACGGCAGAGCGACAGTATTCATACAAAAGGAGCTTTGGAGGAGGCTTCTTTTTGAATGGACGTATAGCCTAATCGAGTCGCAAAATAGTCGAAATACCTCGTTGAAAATTTATGAAGATATCAATATTTTATAATGTTGATCGTTGTTAAGACAGGTATTAAAGTGTTTATGTTGAGGTAATTGATTGTGAAAATTACATGAAATTATGGCTGTATTGTAAGTAGATTTTTTAAAATACTCATCAATCATAAAGGCTCTTTAATTATTGCTGTTAAAAAAGTGCGCTGAATTTGAACAAAATTATGTTTACGAAGCAAATATGCGGGTTAAAATGTATAAAACACAAGTTATTTTTGTTTGTTTATTCACTAAACTTGTCAACAAACATAAATGTCAAACACAAAAAACAAAATCTTTCGGTCACAATAGTCCAAAGCTACACTACAAAGTACTACATTTCAGTTAGAGATTACAATACCAAATAAAGAAATGAAAACCAGTATTTCGGTATTTTTTATTAATTTAATTAGGTAATTTTTATATTATCGTTAAAACATTAATTCGGGTAGAAAAGACATCTACGTAATATAGAAATAGAAAATAATGTACGTGGTGGAAATAGTGACTTACAATACCTTCAATTTATTTATGATTTGAACTAAAATATTTTCTCAACATGTTTAGATCATCAATAGTAGAGTTTTCTAGTCTTGATCTTATCTTCGCGAAAATAAATCGGTTGCAGACTTTTTATACTTGACAGGTAACTTCGTGGAAATATTCATCGCTAATAATAATACAAACTTAAAAAAAACACATTTAACGGCTTGTCACTAAGGATAATGGAATCCATAGAGGTATTATATAAAAAGAGGGGAAGAAATCGGCTTTCTCATACAACTGAATGAAGCAGGCCAACAATAGCCATACACTTACGAGAAATAGAGACGCGATAAAAAAAAATGCAGGCATCACTGATGATTTACTTTGGTCATTATAACGTACCCATATATTATAATGTTAACGTGGAAATTTTGCCGCAAATTGATTAGCCTGCCTCACCATACTTTTTTACCATACTTGCCTGCTTCACTATACTTTCATATAACCTGCCGCCCCTAGATGAAATCGAACTATACATTGTGTCGTCCATGAATATCATAGTACGAGATCATAATAATTGTATTTTTGTAATAAATATGTACATTCGGTGTTTACTTTTCTTAATACCGAAAAAATCGGTAAATTTCTTTCTTAAACCGGTATTTTGGTATCGATAAATATTGGAATTACGATATTGGAATACTGGTATGTATTGCAATCGATAATTTCAGTGCAATGTCGCGGTGGGAAATTGAAAGACTGAGGGACCTCAGGCTAGACTAAATTCCATCTTGTAAAAAATGGCCTTTTCAATATGGTTTTATGCAGCGGATACACTATAAAAGCAGGGTATCAATGGTTTTGAGATATGGATTGGACACGTGTACTCAGGATTCCCCGGACTGCAAGGTATACCAACAAATAAGTTCACGAAGAGCTAATAAGACAGACTCACAACCGTCTGTCCGAGACAAACTTTTCAGTTATTTGACTATGGAATATCTGGGAGGAGAGATGATGAGGTCTATGGTTTTGAGAGACTGTTCATTATTGGCAGAAAAAGAAAACGAAAAACATTCAAACGCTGGACCAACTAAATCAAGAATGCAGTGTGTTCTTTATCGGTGTCAACAATTACCGACAACTGAAGGAAAAGACATTATTAATTTAGAATTTAATAAAAATATCAGACTTTTTTATTATATTACGATAGACATAAAGAAAATCCACACGCCGACGTATGATGGGTTAATAATTATTATTGATATATTTTAAATGTATTAAACAAATTGTACATATTGATTTAACGAACGAATATTAATTGGTCACAAATAATATGTACTTATACTTAGAAGGTTAAATGACAATAAAATCAAATAACGAATATGCAAGGATATGAGTTAATCTATATATTAAATATTAAAATATATACTTAACGCAATTTTCATATTTTTTTTGTTAGTTATTTCCGGTTACTTACTACAAAATACGAATTCCATATGTTCCGTCTAGAGAATAAACTAGTAAAAAATCAATTATAAAAATTTAAATGAAAATGCATTTTATGTATGTACATATTGTATTACTTTTCTCAAAGTTTGACGTAGAGAAAAAAAATCGTCACTTGCAGGCGAGGATAGAAAGAGGTTTCAGTATTCAGAGCTTTTCTGAGCTTTTCTAAGCTTTTACTATTTGCTTTGTGCTCTCGCGTTCACCTGTTCGTAGTGCGGATGTGCATTTGTTTTGTACCTATTTTTAAAGCAACTGTACTTTCTGTGAAAGGAAGGGTGCGCGGTAAAAGATCGCTTTAACCAACGAATAAAGCCGCTGGGTTAATACTGGAACATGAATACTCAGGTGCATGATAATAATTAAAGTAAAGCGATGTAACATTACCAGAAAAAAAAATGTTAAGTAAAAAAATAATTATAATATAGGTTTTATAAATGTAAGTGTTGTCAGAACGAAAAATTAGCTAAAAATAAAAATGTTTTAATTAATCAAAGATAATACTTATTACAGTTATTTAAAAAATATTATTTTAGCAATTGAATGTAGCTTCAAGAGTTGTAAAGATTTAAATATATAAATGATGGTATTATTGTACGTACCTATTTTTATTACTTATATTTAAAAAAACACCCACGATAGTCGAGCGGTTACAGCGTCGGTTTATATTGTTGTGGGTCTCGGGTTCGAATCCCTTGTCAGGAAAATTCACATGTTGTTTTTCAATGTGTGTTTGAACCAGAGTATGGACCTAATATGTTGAGCAAGTGGTTACATTCCATTTATAGACAAAATCTGTTAAATACAATCCCCACTCTGCGGATACGATAAAAAATATTAAAATAACATTGTTTTTTCTAGATCTAAATACGTTTAACTTGAAATCTTTTTTTTTTTTTTATTAGAGTTTCGTTATTCCCACAGCATAAAATCTGAGATTAAATCTTGTTTATAGGTAAACATATTTTTTTCTTAAATGGATGTATGTTTTTGATGTAGTCCAAATTATGTAGATATGTTTACTGTCAACTTTTCGAAGGAAACTTTTGCTGTGCGAAGTGTGTTCGAATCCCACTCGGTTGAAGATTTTTTTCGTATTTTAGAATTATGAAGCTTTCCAAACTATTTAATAACTATTACCGTTGTGAGATTATTTGGTAGCCATATTATATCTATGCAAACTAGTTTTGAGCTGAATTTGATGGATAAGTGACTTTTTATACCCACGTATAATCAGAATTCTCATAATTATTTTAAAATGATGTGACATGTGAATTTGGGTACAATGATAATGAATAATTGTTGTATTTTACACAAATAAATAATGTAAATATTCCATATTCAGCCCAACGACGAAGGTTGCATTGCGTCTTGTCGCGCTTTATTATAAAGAGGGGAGAACAGAGCTTTTATAATCGTTCTCTTCTTTGCCGACCGTTCACTGAACGAAACCCACAAGTCTACATGGAAATACACTCATATACTCATATAACGATATTGTTGAGACAAAAGGTCTAACTGACAAATTATTTAAAGCGAATTATATTTTATTTACAATTATACAAGAGTTCTAGTTAATTTACTTAGGAATAAAGATATTGAACATAATGCATATCTAATCTTTACATTACACTAGTTTAAAAAAATCGAGTTTGCGAATTGATATTTCAGTCCTGTGGGTCTATTCTATGCTTATCGACCGCTAAAGTGATAAAGTGAAAAATATTATCACACTTAGGGTAGGTTTGTATCAAAATATTAGCACTTATTGTAACAATTACACGAAGCCGGTTTTTATTGTTGCAATAAGTGCTATATTTTAACAGCACCTATCTTGCTGCTGTTAAAATATCGCACTTATTGCAACAATAAAAACCGGCTTCGTGTAATTGTTACAATAAGTGCTAATATTTTGATACAAACCTACCCTAAGTTTGATACTATTTATCAATTTAGTGTTCGATAAGTATAGAATAGACCCACTGAAAGGCATTTAACGTGACTTGGATATGCATTGTATTTTGGATGCCATCAGAAAGCGCGATATTAACAGTATATAATTATGATAGATAACAGTATCAAGTATTCCGTCACCGTGCCCCGTGACCAACCTTCCCGCAGCTTCTAGCAGTGTTAAAACCCTATACCTATACATGCTGTAGGTCTCAAATGACAGGTGTGATAGTGATACTGATAAGACTGATAACGTAAATGGCGCGATCCTGTGCTTGCAACAGGGTGGCGTAGTAGTAATCTTTAGATACTTATGGGAAAATAGTAAGTATCATTTTCGGTTGTTTAAATATTATATTTAATTGAATTTAACGATTTTACTACCTAGTCATTGTCATTCAAAATACATTTTGTTGAATACGCATCTTGATCTATATAATGATTTAATGCGGTCCGATTCATTGACAGTGTTAAATCAACGTATTATATAATTATTGTAGTTAGATTTAAGAACAGAAAACTGGTATATTAGAAGTCGCTTTGGAAAAAATATGACCGTTCGTTGTTTTTCTTATATTAACAAAAATTAACTGAAGAAAATATTCAATATATAGTTGGATGATTATGTGTTTATTGGGTCGTGGAGCAGTGACATGCTGGAGAAAATTGGTAATTTTCTGTTAAATATAATGTTTCTAGTGAGCCGATGATTAGAATTTGTCGAATTTTGATCTAAGTACGCAATGAAAAGAAATTCTATACATCCATTGATAACGTAATAGAAATATATAAAGAAGCCGTGAGATTATATACATTACCGATAGCTCGTGAAATCATCCTAATAAAAAACGATAAACTTTATAGTAGGGATGTAAAAATAGCCTCGTAGAGACTGTAAACCATAAACTGTTGGGTTTGGCACATTTTCATCAGTAACAAATCTAAGAATGATCAATGAGGACTTTGGGGAATCCTAAATAATCCAAAACGCTCCGACTAATATGAACTGGTCATGTCCAACGAATAGACTTGGATCTAATAGCTCAGAAAGGAAAGTTTTTGAGACCCAAATAATTATTGTGCTGCCAGGATGCACGTGTTAATGCTATCATGAATTTAAGAAGGATGGCTTAAAGGGAATGAGGTTATTTTATAACAAACGATAGTAATCAAGAGATTTAAAAAAATATTAAAGCTACATTTTCATCCCCTTATGGCGTAACAAGATGAATATTTTGAAAACTGTAACGAAGCCTGCGGTCGCTGGGAAATAGGGAGAGTTGCTTTGCCGTCGCCCTCTACGGGCAGGGGTTTTTAATCTATTTTTATTCCAAACCGCTCGTTAGACATGAATAAAATCAAAGAGAAATATACACCATGTGATAGGTGCACGTAAAGTTTCTTTAAAGAGAGTTTGAGATAACATTCTGAACCCTCGGAATAAAAATGCACTAGATTTACTTGATTTTTTTAAACGTGAGAGTGAATTTTATTTTTACGCTGATGTTAAATATGTTGTAACATTTCAAGTGTAAAAATAGGTAATAAATGTGCTAATATTTTTAGTTTTTTTTTATACCATATATATACAAATCCTTATAGACAACACGACAAAAAATATATATATAATCAATATTTTTTTATGGGATAAACATTATTGTCCAATTCTCCCTTTATAAAATGAATAGTGCATGAATTGAAGTACGATTTTGAACTTCTTTGTGTTTTATAATTTTAGAACATTTCTTGCGACAACTATTATTATAATATACGGGCATGTTTTATATCGTTCTAAATATACGAAACCGCTAATTAGTATGAAGTAAGTACTAAAGTAGGAACACAATTATAGTATATGCAGTTTTATAATTTAATATTTAATATGGTGTTAAAAGAATATATTATTTTAAGTGACCAGAATTGCCATGAAGTATAGTTAGTTTTTAACTAAATTAAATGACAACAAACCCAGAATAAATTTGTAGTTCTTTCCATTGCAATAATGCCGTATAACGTACAGTGCTTGCGTATTAGATAAATCACAATTAACCACTTACCAAATTGATAAAAACATGAAACAAATACAGATTTTTCGGTAATTTACCAGTAAATATGATGGTATTAATATGAAATATAATGTATTAAAAAAACGCACATATCAAGGAAATTTTAATGATAGTGGAAAATATTGCACTGTATAGTAGGTAGTCTTTTTTCAGAAGTAGAATTGAAGAAACATAGAATATTTAAACTGTCATCGTTTAGAGTAGATCTAATTTTAGTACTGATCGCTTCTGCTAAAGAAAAATCATTCTGGAGTCCTACACTAGATATCGGAACTGTATGTAAAATTATAGTTCAATAATATAAAACGATATACCTATAATTACATTCAAAAGTAAAAATCATATTATTTATTAGTAACTAATTAGATTTCTACCAGTAAACCGGTTTACTGAAAACCGGCAATGGTTTAAAAATTAGAAATAAAACAACAATCTAAATACTAATGTCCCACCGACTCAAGTGTACCTGAATTTAGTTATCATCGTCAGCAGGGATCCACTGCTGGAAGAAGACTTCCCCTAGCTCCTTCCACTCTTATCAGTCCCTAGTTCTTAGTTGCCAGGTACGTCTACCGAACTTAATGAGTTTATTTATCCAGTGGGGTTTAAGTGACCCTTGGGTACCACTGTATGATGACATTTGAATAACTGTACTTTCACTGAGAGTCAAGCACATTGTCATTTCATCTGCTTAACGACCTCTATCACATCGTTTACTCTTATCTGGCTCCTTGCCCATTGGTTTATTTTGTGGTCTTTCCGCGTTATGGCCAACATACATCGCCACCCATGCCACGCTGCGCTACTGGACATGTTTGTATTTCTATCACATAGCTCGAAGAAGAGACAATCGTTGGACAAATTTAGTTATACAGTGGTATCCAAGAGGTAAAAAACGTCCGGAAGGTAGACCTAGAGGCAGCTGGATCGATGCAATGATAAAGTTATTCGGAAATACGTAGCAACGCAACGCACAGGACCGAGAGAAGTGGAATCAGCTCGGAGAGGCCTTCATCCAGCAGTGGATAGATTCAGGTAACATACATTGGAGTAGATACATTTTGAAGATACTATTCAGGGGCACACATAGTTTGGATCTGCGAGCAATTTTGTCCTTTGCATCAGCATTCATCTATGCGTATTAATTCAATCGGTAGGCTTTGAATACGTGAAAAATATATTGCGCGCGAAATGTTGGTAGAATTATTGATAAAAATACTGAGTATGTTAAGTTAATAAAACGTGTCTCATTATTTCAAGATAGGTATTTCCCCGAAATCAGGTCGCGGAATGCGCATTGGCGTACCCAGATCAAATCTGAGGGATCGCTTTTCAAACCGTAAATGGTAATATCCGCATAACGTAGATATGCCAAACAGCACGCCAAAGCATAGACTTTAATTAAATGCCCGTCTATCAATATCTCCCGTCTCGCTGCTGCGGTCTTATAAACCAGGCCGCCTCTGTCGAAGATTGCGTTTTCAAAGAAAAACAACAACACACTAACTTCTCCCTGATGCTGCATGATACAGATGGGGGAGAAGTTACTTTAAGTCATGCTTTATAATAATTTTATACTGTACAAAAACAAGTACGTTCAAAAGGATATACGAATTTACTAGATTATGCGCGTGTGTGTGTGGTTTTGCATTTTGTTTGCCACGGAATAAAAACTGTTATGCGGTAAGTATTTACATTGGTTTTACACTTTAAGTTAATTAGACTGTATTGAGTAAGAGTACGAGCTCTGATTTTTTTTAAATGTTAGGTTTCGGTGTAAATCAATCAAGTTAATACATTGGATCCATAATTCGGTTCAAGTTCTTATAAAGTATATATACCCACATACGTATTTATATCTGGCTACCTAATTATAAATATACATATTATGGATATTTTATTTTAATTTATTTCAAATGTCAAAAGGATGTATACCATTATGTTTTTATGCATTCAGCCACATTACTAATACACTTTTGTAAGACATTATGTTGGAATGTATAATAAATAACCAGGGAACATAAAATTAACTGACCGGGTGTGGTATTATAATGGGGTACTGATCTCGAGTGTGAACAAATATGTGATAAAATTAAACATGTGTTAAAGAATATGATATTTTCAATAACTGTTTCATAATACGGATTAATGTTTGTTACGTAAACGAAAGACGCAATCAATATTTGAGGACAGTCAGCGCGCGTTGGTCTAGAATAATGCAAACTCTGCCTCAAAACATTGGTCTATGGCGACTGGGTTTTATATTTTTTTTATCTTATTAATCTGTTACGTGATAATAACATTTATTATTAATTACTATTTTTTTGGAAAACTGACTCCAACACGAGTGAATGATTACATTTTTTAACAATGAAACTTTTGGAATATCGTAATTTTTTATGTTGTTCCTGTTCTTACTTACAAAATGTATTGCAAATTATTTGTAAATGAAACTGTTGAATATAAAGTGTAGATTAAAGTATTCGTTGGAAATATTTCTACTGTTGAAACCAGTATTGCTTTATTTAAAAATACAATACTGAAGAAAAAGCAATAAAAACAAATGTATGCCGTTTAATTAATAAATAGGAAAATATAACTTACACTACTTTGTCGATCATTGTAATAACATGAATGATATATGAAAAAGGGATAAAAGAAGAATTAGAAAGAAGGAACAGATTTTCTAAGGTCCTTGGGTTATACAGAAGAATAAAGTAGACATTAAAAATAAAATTAATACTTACGTAAAGTGCAGTGTTTCCCGTTCCATCCTTGAGAGCAGACGCATGTTCCATTTTTGCACTGTCCGTGAGTAGCACATCTGGCGTCGCAAGACTTCTGGTCGCACTTGGTCCCTGTCCATCCTGTGGCACATTTGCAGCGACCCATCGAGCATGAT
Organism: Rhyacophila brunnea; assembly: GCF_057557595.1. Taxonomy (NCBI): domain Eukaryota; kingdom Metazoa; phylum Arthropoda; class Insecta; order Trichoptera; family Rhyacophilidae; genus Rhyacophila; species Rhyacophila brunnea. Next base: position 32,866,108 of record NW_028233350.1, read on the forward strand.
CCATGCGATCCGCATTCTAGGCCGCAAGCAGCTGCGTGAAAAGAAAACAAAGATTGTTAAATAAATTACTAATACTTACTTGTCTTTTCCTTTTGTTACCATCTTCTATCGAAGATTGGCGACCTAATTGCAGTTGGTAGGTACATCTCATAATCCTGGATAAGTCATATCAGATGTCTAGAGTAGCTATAAGTATTCTCTCTTACGCTCCTTTCAGATTATACGGTTTTCACCGTACGGAAAAAAATCGAATGGCGACATTCTTTTAGTGGCGTGAAGAAGACCATGGCCCTTTTCAGATTACTCGGCGACGGTTAAAAACCGAAACAACACCGTACAGCAGCCGTCTATTTCCACTGTATTCACGGCACCTAGACGGCCACCGATGACTCAGTTGTCTACGTGACCTTATATATACTACTGTATATTGTGAAAAGAGCGTGAACTTTACCGTTCGATTTTTTCCGTACGGTTACAACCGTATAGTGTGAAATAACCCTTATTGGTTCGTCTTAAAATAGCATCGTTGGTAAAAGGATCAGCCCAGAATATCTTCATGGTACGCTGATACAGCATTAATCATAAAATTTTTAGTAATATTTCCATTCATTTCTCATAAAAAGATTTATTCAGTGATTCGCTGTTTTTTATCATTTTCACAAAATTCTAACGGAGACTTAAATGTAGGCAATTAAATTTAAAGAATAAGTCAGTAGTGTGATTGGGATATGAATAAAAAGAACTTGTAAATACTTATCTATTGACAAATTGTATCTTACCTTGCGAGCAATCGTCGCCAGTCCAATGCTTATCGCAGACGCACTTCCCGCTGTCCAAGTCGTAGGTTCCGTGTTGCGAGCAACCCGGCAAGCATTTGTACACCTGCCTGTCCACTTCTGCACATGATTCTCCTCTCCATCCTGCTTTGCAGTAACACTTGCCGGAGACGCAGGCACCGTGCCCTGAGCAATCAGGCTCTTGGCAGTCGGCTACAAGAAAAAAATGGAGAATACATTATTATAACATTACATAAAATGCCAAATTTACACGATATGGATTTGAGAATGAGAATGTAGAACGGCAACTAGTGATTAAATAAAAAGGTTTGGGACGATTTATATTTAAATAAAGAACACATTCATAGTGATGTTCGATTGCCTGGAGTTTTCTTTTGTTTGATATAACTAACTAACCATTTAAATATGAACCATATTATTATCTGTGTATTTCTAAAAATAATATGAGGCATGGGAAGTAGTTAAGACTATTTAAGACAAAATTAGACTGCATTGTAAAGAAAATGTATTAAAAATGCATGAATCAGAATCGACTCAATTTTTATTTTATTTTAAATAGGCGAGCCATAATATTAGTAATGGGGTTACTTAGATAGGTCGTAAAAAGTATCATTAAAAAATGCTAAATTGCTCGTCTTTTTACGGTTATATGAGAAGATATTTTTAGACTTTAATGCGATTGGTAAGAGAGATAAATCTACCCTCTGTCCCTCTCGCTCGCGCATTCGCTCCAAATTGAAACGGACAAAACGCCGGGAAATTAGGTTTAAATTTCCATTTAATCTGGCAACACTTACGAAAACAAATTGAGAGCTATTGCCTTGAATGGCAGAAAAAAAACAAAATTCGAATTGGTAGGTAATATAGGAAAGACAATACCACATGAAACAGTACGATAGTTATGTAACATCTTGATTTATACGTAAATAAACGTCCCCACAGTGGCCTAGTTGGTAAGGCGCCCGTCTTTAAAGCTTAATCGCAGGTTTAATCACGAGGCTGGCAAAAAAATGGATGTTGCCTTTTTAATGTATGTTTGATACAGTGCAAGGATTCAATGAGTTGGTGAACTAACAACCATTCCTCGTAAAAAATATGTTAATAATAATACAATCTCTTCTCTTTGGAAATCCATATAGTCTGCTAAGCAAAATTTTTCTTTTACTAAATGTCATTATTTATAAGTACCTATGTATTATTTATTTACCAAATAAGGAAATGTTAAATTTCGACCCATTTTTGATGACATTCATAACAATTATTACATATTGTACATATTGCAACAGCGTTACATGAGCGATATATTATGGCTGCAGGATTTAAATGGAAATAGGCCAAGGATATAAATATGTGTGACTGTAGATTCCAATCCCGGGATCCCGAGCCATTTTCGATACCTATGAATCACGGGATTGATTTTTTTTTCAATTTTTATGGAAAATAAAATAAAAACGAAAATATAACGGAAAAAATACTTATAATAACAAATAACTACATTAGAAATAAACTGAGCATGAATGAAGTTTGATTTATACCCATGTGTAAGTTGCCGATTCATTTAATTTTTTCATATAAATTAATAAAAATGAGAAAGTTTGGAAAAAAACAATGCTTCGCACTATTAACAAAGTAATTCCACCATGATCTCATACTTTTTACGGCAGTTTCATATTTGGCTGACTAATTAGATTTATGAAGCAGAAAGGCCACAAGTACACCATGATTTGCTTTCCTATTTTAAATCTCGCTAGCCCATTCATTAAGTCTTTACTATCAGCAATCTCGTATTAAATTCATATTATTATTTATATTACAATATTATTTACTCCATTAAATTTATGTATTTTCAAGATTGAACGTACACAATATTAACAATAAAAATGTCTTAAATAGTATAAATTATACTCGATTTATTTTTGACCGATTTTATCAATGTTATTTGTAAATATAAAAGAAATTAACAATGGAAAAAATGCCAATCCCGGGATTGTCAAATTGTAATCCTGAAATCCCGGGATCAGAATTTTGGCTCGGGATTGGATTCCCTATGTGTGACTGAATTGAACTGAACAGAAAAATGCGACCGTGTTACCTATGCTTATTTTATCACGAAATATATAGCTGAGAACAAACACCATATTTTTAAAAACAAAAATGGTTTACTATAATCATCAATAATTATTGTTCTTTACGATCTCAGAGTTTTTTGTTAATAGATTATCCCACCTAAGTATGTTACTAGTTTTCCCCGGCTAATTGATTTGCTCAAGAATTTTAGTGCTAATAAAAAAATGGCAACACCGAAATAAAGCCATTCAAATCGAATGTTGCATAGCTTAATCTTTTGTTTTGTGAACCGACAAAAACAAAACAACAAACAAGCAGAAGCAAATAGCTGCCAGAATGGAAAAACATTAGCGCGGGGAAAGCGGATATTGCTATCAGAAAACATCGGGTAACAGTGTTCTAATTGCTTGATCACGTGACTTTGAGAGGCAGCAACGGAAAAAAATATATACGTAAGGTTGGCGCGCCTGCTTTTGCGCGATTAGGATCAAACTTCACACCGTGTATAGGGAAAGGTGTTTAATGAACGGACATATTGTTTTCCTAATAATCGGCCAACGTCAGACCTAAATAATGACATGCCCTTCTAGTTATTACTGATATGAGAGCTATTACAAAACTATTATTGGTATGAGGTCAATAATCAAACGGAGATCAATGCACCGTTCAGATACCTACTTATTTGTAAATAGTAGTAACATGGCGTGTAATAGTGCCCTGTACACTTGAATGAATTTACTGCCAGCAATAGCGTATAAATTAAACTATCGCCGAAAATGCCGATTGTCGCACCAAATTCATTCACGCGTTGCGTGCATTCTAAAGCCGCTAAACTTTTTTGATTCATTCGCGCAGTCTTGCAACTGATACGGCAATAAGTGTTTACATTTGCAGTTTATTTTATTTCGCGACAATACGTACTGGCAGCAGTAAATACATGTATGCGTAAATGGGCTATTCATGTCATTATATTTTTTTGTTTGAGGTAAACCTTCCATGTATTAAGGCTATACTTCAGCTGGGGCACGGTCTAAAATGATCGTGACCACGCGACGCGAAGATTGTGCAAATGACGCGTGCAGAACAAAACATAATTTGTCATAAAAAGTCAACATGCGTCCATTTAATGTTATGATTATTGTTCTATTACTACTAATAACAATATATTCATTGACATGTTTTCTTTTTCAAGTAAATGGGTAACGTTTTTTAGTCATCTTTACACGATTTAAGAATTAATTCTCCCGTCGCCATCACAAAACAAATTGACGTGTTCGCAGCACCCATAGTTGAAAATTATTTGCCGTTTCACTGAAGTACCGTCTTAATAAAATGGGAATCATCCCGGGAAAATGCATTTTATAATGCATTCACTAAATGAAATCCACCTTAGCTGAGTGACAAAGGAACCTACCTATTGTAAACATTTTTTTATGTATTAAGCTTAAATTAAACGTTTTTTAAATGTAATATTGCAAGCAAAAACATATTAAAAGCTGTGCTGCCTACATTAATTTATAGTACACGGGAAGGTCATTAAGTTGTCGTAATCAAATAGCCATAATGACTTTCTCTAGTAGTCTTCTGCAAAAATTTAACCCTAAAATAACCGGAAAGGTTTTACTCACCCTGGTCGCAAGCATCCCCCTTCCATCCCCTGGAACACCTGCACATCCCCTCGACGCACCTCCCGCGCCCTCCGCAGTCAGCTGGCAAGCAATCCCCCCGGGGTACATCGCACTCGGCCCCCTTCCAACCCTCCTCACAGTGACACACTCCTCCTCCGTATTGACCATGTCCCGAACACAGCACCGGACACACGCCTGAAAAAAAACATACATTATTAGTACTGTATCTAATGATTACTATGGGGATTAAACTGGTTCTATATTTAATAATACGTAAAACAAAAATTACCCACTATGTATTTGAATATTTTCCGTTTACAGACATGAAACATTTATGGACCCTCCTAAAATCACATCGCGACAGAATTTTTACAATGATAAATGCAATTGGATAACTTTATATAGAAAGGAACCGATCCACACTAATTATTATTCAAGATTAGATGGATAAATATAGGTACAAACATGATTTTGAAAAAACTTCTCAGAAAATATATAACCAATAGAAAAAATCTATAAAAATACGACACCCAGCAAAAATCGAACTTGCGTCTCCCAGGATTCGCGACCACGCACATCGACCGCAATACTATAGGTATCTTATCTAATTGCAACAAATTCTAACTAATGGCTGTTACAATACTCTCTGAAGCGCTTTCCAAATTGATTTACTATTGGCAATCTGCTTTGTATTTTTAAATCAAAGTAGGTATTAATTACTTTAATTACTAATCGACGTCACGGATCACTCCAAGATTTTTTGTTGTGAGATGCAGGTTCGATTCCTGCTGGGTTTTCTATGGGTAATAGTGTTTTTAAAATTATGTATGTTTAATAAAAAGAATGTTACATTCTTAAAACTTGTGAAATATTCGTATAATAAAAAAAATAGTTAATTGGATAAATACCTATACAGAAAATTTTCTTTAATTCTAAAATATATTTTTAAATGTTTGTACCTAGTATTAAATATATTATTAAGTACCTACCTACATTTTTATAAATAATATAAACGACATGTATATAATGTGAATGCAAGATATAAATAAATAGATTAGAAAATATGTATGTGCACAAACTTTTTCACGTGGGATGGTACTGTTCTGTACTGACAAATCGGCCATGGTTACAAATATAAATTTTATTAATAATCGAAAAAATCATTTTGTAATTCAATCCGTCCACGTGCTAGATGGCTAATGTGACAAACTCCTGAGTAATTATGAAAATTGAACGGCACTTCTTCATATTATGATACCATTTTCTTCGAAAGTTGACGACCAAATGGGCCAGTCGTATTAGTCCCATTTTGTACTGCCGACCAGTCTCCAGTAACCAAGTAAACAGCAACCACTAGGCATAAGAAAGGGAATCAGTATTTACGCACGTGGTTGCGGCGACCAGTCGTTATTTTTATGGCAACCATAATTGACGAAAACCAGTCGACAGTGTGTAAGGGGCATTAGATCACAGACACGTTGGAAATTTACGCGAGATGCGTAGAGGCTGGGGAATGGGACAAATAGACGCCAGGACAATTGGACGCTGCACTGTCGTTAACACGTAAACAAAACGTAGACGATGAATTTTAATCAGTTTCTATCTACTACTTAGTAGTTTTAATTCATTTTACTCTTAACATAATGCTTTTTTTATTGCGGATTAAGAATTACCATGCCTAACGCTTTATATAAAAATACAAAAACTAATTTTTCGTTGAAAATTAAACATATGCACGATTAAATCATTATTTACGTGTGCATATTTAAATTCTCACCAACTATTAAATCATAATATAATAATTTACATATAACTAATTATTTTTAATATTTTTTTTAAAGTACGTATAAGTACCTAACGTCTATTTATTTTAGAATTGCGTGGCGTCCAGTTGTCCCGGCGCCAAAACGTCCTAGACCCTGCCTAATTTCGGAAAATATGGCTGAAATATGAATGCTTGATTTCAGTTTTCTTGGCTCATTGATACCCTATAACCTCATTATATTATTATATTATCAATCTATTAGTCACTGTATATAAATATGAATATGTTTACAAAATATGTATAACGAACAGAAGTGTTTATTTAATATGTAAATATAATATTTTTCAAATAACTTTATGCAATGCAACAAAACGCATCACGATTAATGTATGTGTATATTTATTTATTTTATAAATAATTATTCTAAATTCATTGGACATGTACCGAGGATGCATAAACTATCCACAATAATAAGCTTACATTGAAAACACTAAATGATAACATCTGAAATCTGATTGTTGGTACATATTCCTTTTTGTTGACATGTTTACACGGCCATTGTTGTGTTGAGGTCCGATTTACATACAACATTGTCATTTAAGCAATCGCTCAACCGTGTTAACGACACATTGTGTACTTATAAACGAAAATAATTTTCTTTTCGTGATATAAAAAAATAAGGACCCGAATCAACAATGCGTGAAGTGTAAACAATCAAGACAACATGGTGGAGATGATTGTTTTTTATGAGAAACATTATTTGTTGGGTTGTCTTGTATGAATACATACTACAAGTCAATTATAATTTATTTCTTTGTTGGTAACACTGTGACGAATTCAAATCGTGACTAATCATGCATTATTCTACAAGGGATTTTATGATTACATTCTTGTTATATGTCAAGTTAACACTTTGATTTCTTTTTCGTGGGTAGTAATTACAACTATGGAGAATATTTGTATAATAGTATATTGCATCAACCAGATATCAACAAACGAAATAAGGACTCAGGAGTAAATAATGTTAAGTGACAAATGCTCAAACAGCTATATGTACAGGCTACTGATTTTCTAATTTATTTTTGTATTTAACATAGCTTTGGTGAACCAAAAGCGATCCTCATCAAATGCACTTAAATCTAGCGGGTCTACAACTACTTCTAACTCCGAAAATAACTGTCAATTAATTGATGGTCGTAATTTAAGAGAAATTCAAAAATTACGAGTAGCACAACGTGGCATGGAGAGGTGCATGTTGGACATAACGCGGAAAGATTGTGATCTACATTGTGAAATAAATCTATTGACAAGGAAGTATGCAAGAGTACGCTGTCTGATAGAGGTCGCTAAGCAGATTAAATGGCAATGGGCTGGACAAGTTCCGTTATACAGTGGTAAGTACACGAGGGGCACTAAACGCCCGCACGGACGCCTCAAAACCCGCTGGATAGACGAGCTTATAAAGTTTGGTAGATGTACGTGATAAAGAAGAACTAGGGACCGATAGAAGTTGAGGGAGCTAGAGGAAGCCTTTATCTAGCACTAGCAGCGGATCGACTCCGACTGTTGATGATGTTTCAATATAGGTAAATAAAAGGATCAACATAGTTTTATGCTTAAATAATGCTCGTTGTTAAAAATATGAAATCCTTTTTTTTTAAATCTAGATGTATCACTATCTCTGTTCGAGAGCATTATTTAGTCACGAGCCCTTCATTATACCACGAAAGTAAAATGAAATAAATAAATCATAATAATTTTAAGATTGATATTTTTTCCATCACGATGTCATGACAAGGCTCATCGTTAGTTGTGGATAGAAATAATCGACTTAGTACTTACGTCTAATTCTCTAATATATTGAAATCTATAAAAGAACTTATACATGTATTTCGATCTCTGATGATTATACACATCCACAGAAAATCCTAAAATTAAATTAGTAACACGTCAAATACTTAAATGGGAATTTTGCAACATGATCCGTATTGTACTTTATGTACCTACAATTTATTTATAAACCACATGAAATATAACGTAAAATGAATAATATACTATTATTTAAGGCATTTAAGCGATCATTTGGGAAACAGTGAAATTTTATGTCAATGAGCGGAGTCGTTAAAGAGGGCCATTTTATTCGTCATACGCTGCATCTATTAGAAAGTCTATTGTTTAATGAATTACAATGAATTTTAATTAATTTTGAGGAGAGTAGGTACATATAGCTATATATAGATAAGTGTTTAAACATGATAAAACATCCCTAATATCTATTTCTGAGAGAGCATCAGATCGGCGGCTAATAATATAAATTTCATGTAGTAATAGACAATTTGCCAGATAGTGCAGGATCCCATAGATTTTTCGTATACATAATATGCGGAACGCATTCTGACAATTGGAATAGGTTTTAGGGGTCACAAAGATATATTATAATGTCGATATTGCCAGGCGATATTAGTGGTAAATTTTTTTTTATTGATGTTTTAATTTTTTTTCTTATAACCCACCAAAAATTGTTCTGTGTTCTTCAATGAAACCAAGACCGAATCAGGGATAATTGAAAATGCAATAATTGTACCATGCCATCGGCATCGGAATGTAAGTCTATGGGATCCTGCACTAAGAGACACGAAGTTAAGTACAATGCTGTTGTTTAATTTGAAAGTTACTAGTTGATTAAAGTGTCTGTCTCTGATAAGCTTTTTAGGGGATGAAGTAATAATGTGACAAATTTGAAATGAACTTAAAACTCCACGTGCCAGAAAATAAAGATTTTTTACTATTTTTGTGAGCCCTACAGTTTATTTTCACATAGAATGTATAATGCGTCAATGACATTGAAATACTTTACGAAGTGGTTGTTGGCGAATTTACAATCTGCCTGTAAAGTCGCCCAGTGTCATTATCGAACAAGCTAACAAGCAGATTGTAAACAATCTGCCGAGAAAAGTTAAAAGCCGGTCAACTTTACACGCTACACGCGTCTGCGCAGTAGAGCGTAGTAGCGACCTCCCGGTAAAAAACGAACTACGTTCTGTTAAAATAGTCGCTAGCTTGTTCGCTTCTCAGCGAATGGAAAGTTTTGTGTGTCATCATCATAATTGCAGTAGCTGAATCGCCCGCTATTAAATTCGCCAACAAACAGCTCGTAAAGTAGCTCAATGTAATTGACGCTTAATATCTATTTCTGAGAGAGTATCAGATCTGCGGCTGATAATTTAATTTTCATGTAGTAATAGACAATTTGCCAGAGACACGACGTTAAGTACAATACGGTTGTTTAATTTGAAAGTTACCAGTTGATTAAAGTGTCTGTCTCTGATAAGCATTTTAGGGGATGGAGTAATAATGTGACCAATTTGAAATGAATTTAAGACCCCACGTGCCAGAAAATAAAGAATTTTTACTATTTTTGTGAGTCCTACATTTTATTTTCACATAGAATATATTAATACCATTAAATAGTATCATTAAAAATGTCATGGTTTTAAAATTGAGAATAAAACCATCTTTTGGTAGGTATATGAGATGTCCGTGGTTATAGCACTTTTTTCAAAATATCCTTTTGTCAAGGTGCGCATAGTAAATTTAAATTGATTACATTATAAAGTAAACTATATCCAGTAAATCTTCCATTGGAGTTTGTAATTGAATTGTAGTTTTACAGAAATTAATACGTTATGTATAGTAATATACATTATAACCAACAAATCAAACTAACGTGGACCTGACAAGCCCCAGAATTTGTACTCATCCTATAGGATGTAGAGATAATCTTTTATATATTATTATCCTAAGAGATTTTGGAAAATTCACTAACAGCTCATTTAAGCGACATTTTATTGTTATTTTTACATCTTCACTTCGAAATGTGCGCTACCGATTCATCTACCGTTTGAATTGACCACATTTCAGAAAATTTCAATGATTTTACAGGTACGTGACGTTTATATCCGATATTTTCTTACATACCGTATACGATACGCCATATTTCATGTAACGTACAGCAGAATGACGTCTTCATCGCTTAAGACCTTCTAATCCTTTATTTGACAAACAAATTCGATTATTTTTATTCAAATATCGTAATGTAGGCATTGGCGCACTTTTTTCCGGTGAAAAAACTATAATCTTGCTACAATTCACTGCGTAAATAAAAATCTGACAGGTGTGTCCGCCACTGTCCGTCATATCATAGATAACGTGATATTCCAAATTTGATTTTTTTAAATACTTCTTTGTGGCTGTTCACCCACTATTTTTCTTATTGAATAATTACCTAGGCTACTAATTTCCATACTAAAAAGTTGCCATTGCAAACAATGAAAGAAATTAATACGAATTGATATAGTTATCAAAATGTGTGATATTGTATAATATCTACCTATTTTTTTCGTCCCTATCATCATCAATCTTGACCTATACACTGCTGGATGAAGGCCTCCTCAGCCTTATTCTACTCCTTACTTACACATGAATTGTTATATTTATCAAAATCAGTGATATAATATTATTATCTACCTATCTATATATAATGCCATTATTATCACGAGCCTCAATAAATACACTGCTGGATGAAGGCCTCTCTACGTTGATTGTATTCTTGACAGTATTGAATTTCTAATGTTATTTATCTACATATTCATATCGTCATCATAATCATCATCATCATCATCAACTAGGATCAATCCACTACTGGATGAAGGGTTCCGCAACCTGATTCTACTACTATCGGTTTAACGAATTTGTGATATTATACCTATTTCTATCATTCTTATGTCATCGACCTGAACCAATCCACTGCTGGATAATGGCCTCCCTAGCTCGGTTCTACTCCTTTCTGTCATATGAATTGCTGTATTTATCAAAATCGGTGATATTATATTTAAAAACATATTCATATCGTCATCATCATAATCAACCAGGATCCATCCACTGCTTAATAAAGACCTCCCTAGCCTGATTCTACTCCTTTTGTCATATGAATGTATGTATTTATCAAAATCTGTGATATTATATGTATCTACACATTCATATTGTCATCATCATCATCATCATTATCATATACCTGAACCAATCCACTGCTTAATAAAGACCCCCTTAGCCTAATTCTCCTCCTTTCTGTCATATGAATTTCTGTATTTATCAAAATCGGTGATATTATATTTATCTACATATTCATATCGTCATCATCATCATCATCATCGACCTGAACCAATCCACTGCTTAATAAAGACCTCCCTAGCCAGATTCTACTCCTTTCTGTCATATGAATTTCTGTATTTATCAAAATCGGTGATATTATATTTATTTACATATTCATATCGTCATCATCATCATCATTGACCTGAACCAATCCACTACTTAAAGACCTCCTTAGCCTGATTCTACTCCTTTCTGTCATATGCATTGCTGTATTTATCAAAATCGGTGATATTATATTTATCTGCATATTCATATGGTCATTATCATTTTCATCATCATTGACCTGAACCAATCCACTGCTTAATAAAGACCTCCCTAGCCAGATTCTACTCCTTTCTGTCATATGAATTGCTGTATTTATCAAAATCGGTGATATTATATTTATCTACATATTCATATCGTCATCATCATCATCATCGACCTAAACCAATCCACTGCTTAATAAAGACCTCCCTAGCTTGATTCTACTCCTTTCTGTCATATGAATTGCTGTATTTATCAAAATCGGTGATATTATATTTATTTACATATTCATATCGTCATTATCATCATTATCATCATCATCATCATCGACCTGAAACAATCCACTGCTTAATAAAGACCTCGCTAGCCTGATTCTACTCTTTTCTGTCATATGAATTTCTGTATTTATCAAAATCGGTGATATTATATTTATTTACATATTCATATCGTCATCATCATCATCATCGACCTAAACCAATCCACTACTTAAAGACCTCCTTAGCCTGATTCTACTCCTTTCTGTGATATGAATTTCTGTATTTATCAAAATCGGTGATATTACATTTATCTACATATTCATATCGTCATCATCATCAACCAGGATCAATTCACTGCTGGATGAAGAGTTCCGCAACCTGATTCTACTACTATATTATACCTATTTCTATCGTCCTTATCATCATTGACCTGAACCCATCTATTGCTGGATAAAGGCCTCCCATGCCTGATTCTACTCCTTTCTGTCATTTGAATTGCTGTATTTATCAAAATCGGTGATAATATATTATATCTATTTATATTTCCATTATCATTATGAACCTGAATCAATCCACCGGTGGATGAAGGCCTCTCTAAGTTGTTTGAATTTCTGTCGGTCATATGAATTACTATATTTATCAAAATTGCTGATATTATATTTTCCCATTCATAATATCGTCATTATCATCATCAACCAAGATTAATCCACTGCTGGATGAAGGTTATCCCAACCTAATTCTACTCTTCTTGGTCATATAAACTGCAATATTTTTTTAAATTTGTGATTTTATATACCTACCCATTTATATCGTCATTATCGTCATCAACCTGTATCAATCCACTGCTGGATGAAGGCCTTTTTAAGCTGATTCCACATCTTTAGGTCTTATAAATTCCTATTCTTATCAGATATAATATGTATTACTTCATTATTTATCAACATTTGTCTCGATATGAATGTCCCGCACTATTATTGAAACTATATTATTTAAGGTTAATTTTTAAAACAAAATATGATTTTTAAAATATTATTCTGTGGCTCCAAGCATTTATTTTTTATAGACAATGAAACAAAATAATGTTTAAATTTATTTTTTATGCTGCTAACCTTTTTCTATTATGTAAATGGGACCCGAAAGAGATTAATATTCGCGTTATATTGGATCGCTATTTATGATAATCACGATTGAGATGTATAACTATTTATCATATTTAAATGCACATACCTACACATATATTGTATTAAAATTAAAATGACAGTGGTAGCAATCGGCGATTGCCAGCTGTTTTGCTAGGCTTAGCAGCCTGAAATGGTGTCAGATGATATTGAGAAGGCCAGACTCCAGAATAGACAACGCACATGACTCCAAATTTGTATTTGCAGTGACGACATGCATATCGTAAAACTGACAAATCAGATAAATTTTCAATTGTCTGACGTGAATGAAAATCCATCCCGAAGGGAAAACTATGGCGCCGTCTATACACACTTTACAATTATTATAATAAAATCCAACACCAAGTCACTATGATGAAAAGCTGTCTGCAAGACTTAGCGAGACAGACTGGCGAGAGCCAGCTGGCTCAGCTAGTTATTTAATTAATGCTCAATTTTATACGTCTTTTGTGTTCTTTTTTTAAAATTATGTTGTATAAATTTACAGCAGACATACAAAAGAGATTTTTATGACACCTATTAAAATAAAAGATGACAAAAAAAACTTTTTGAGCTTTTAACGTATTATCAAGAAACAAGATTTGTCCGGTTGATACCCACTTGATTGAATAGAGTTTTTATTATAAAGAGAGACTGTCGTGTTGTCTTGTTCACACTTTTTACGGTGATAGAGTAATAAAAATCATTGAATCAAGCTGAGTAATAAAAATCATCGAATAAAAAGTTTATGGCTGTAGATTTTGTGAGCGAACATGGGTACCTTCCAATAAAATAAATTAACAAAGATCCATGAAAATGCCAGTCCTGTCTTGGCAAGTATTTATACGAGCGTATTTTTGTAAGAGATTGTCCTTTACAAACATGTTTTAATTGAATTTATGAGGAAAAAATAAAGAATAATAATTGGCAATAAAATGAACATTTTTAGGGACAATGTAATTTTATATGAAAATAAAAAAATCATTCGTATTACAGTAATTGTTTAATTATAAAATAAGTAAGCACTTATCGTTTAAAAGTGCTTCTTTTATACCCATGTATTATGTAGTTTAGTATTATTGTAGAATTTTGAAGAAAATATTGCTGTTAAGTTCTTTAAGTATAGGCTTGCCATACGTTAGGTTAAGTTAGATTTATATAAATAAAACACATGCCGTGAAGCCCAATGACTATAGTGTAATGAAACAATAGTTATAGTTCGTCATAAGTGAACCAATTACAAGCACCCAAGCTTTGAAAAAATCACATAAACTTGTTGTGACCTCACCGGGATTGAGACCCCGGATGAAAGACACTGGACTACGAGGGTCACTTAGTACTAGCCATGTCATAGAAAACTTCAAACATGTATTACAATTCCCATGTGTGATTAATTACACATTGATAACGAAATAAAATTAGCATAATATGTGGATACTAGGTTTTTGTACTAAGTATTTAAAAATCCGCACATATAACAGCTTAGGTACAGCTTAGATGAAAATGGATTGTTAAGTACATACTTTTAAATACAGTGATACGAGAAATAAACTTTTTTAATGATGAAGCTACAGTGTGTTTCTCTTAAAATCATATCGGATTTATAATTATATCACATAAGCGTTAGTGCAATTTTTCGCTGAGGTCAATCAATAAAATTTATGACAAAATACGCGCATAAAAATGCTTCTCTGAGGAAAGTATGTGAGATAATCGTGATTGGGATATGGGTTTTAATGTTGGCAACATAAAATGTATGTTATTTTGAATTCGGAATTTTATTTGACAGTTGTAAATAAATTAATACTGTACATAAATACGCTATAAATTTCATGCTCAAAATAGCACTCCTGTTTCCACATAAAGCTACCATCTAAAGAAAATCCCGGATTATAACGTCAATAAAAACGAAATTTCGCTTCAATCGACGTGGCTTATTCGAGTTTGGCGCTAAAGGATGCCGATTTATCGATACGGCCGACCGTATTTCCGTCAGGTGACATCCCTTAGGCTTATATTTCGGGCTCACAATTCATCCTCGGATAATTTGTCTCCGGGATTCGTCCCATGTAATATCAACACCATAAATCGACGGAGGAAAGGGTTGCTATGGAAAATGACTTGGGCGCCTTGAACGTTTTTCGTTTGAAATCGTATTCACTTATTTTTATACAATGGAAAATTAGTTTAATTAAAGTAGAATATATATTTTCAATGCCGATTAACGATTAGGTAACAATTTAACAAAAGATTTATTAATTAACTATTTATTTTTATTCAACGAATAATTCAAAAGATTTATGAATGTAACATTCTAATTATTGAACATACATAATTTTGAAAACTTATTTGATGGCACCATAAAGGTTGACTTATTTTTTATTAACTATATTATAATATTTGTGGGCGTGTTGAATAGGTTAAATTTATAATTGTATATATTATCATGTTTCTTTAATATTTATACATGCTGTCTTTTCTACTTTCTTGTTATATTAGTTGTTATTTGTAATTAATATATTTTTATATATTTGTATTCATTATGTATTATGGCGCATTGGCCAATCGCTGTAATGCCGTAATACTCTTTTTCTAAATAAATAAATAAACTTCTGAGAAAATATATTAAAACCAATCGAAAATATCTTTTTGAAAAAAGTAAGACACCCCGCAGGAATCGAACCTGCTTCTCTCGGGTTTCGCGCCGATGCACATAGATCACGATGCTAAAGGCGTCATACTTAATTGCGACGAATTTTAACTAATGGCTCTTAATACTCTCTGTAGCGTTTTCCAAGTTGAGCTACTATTGGCGATCGGCTTTTGTTTACAAAATTATGTATGTTCAAAAGATTTATTCAATTCTAATTCAAATAACTTGCCGAAATTTCATAATAATTAAGGATACAATATTAGCTATCGAATTAAATTGGTACAAGTGTACAGGTGACCAAGTTAAGTAAATTTGGTAATTAATCACTTTTCCTGAGAACAGTTTTCAGTTATAATATACACTGCTATGCATTTAAAACACAGCCCCTAAGGCCTAAATTAAGGAAAATTCAATCATTAATCTGATTTCGAGGCGATCGATTTCTGAATTACCATTTATTATAATATGTTGGTTGGTAGATTCGATTCATTCAACTGCATATAGTTTAATTTTCAATATTTGGAGACAAACTGTCCCACAATCCGTACTTATACGGCACGCCAGTGGCAGGCCGTGTGGGTTCAATTAGCCAAATTAGAATTTACAGCGCGTAGTTGGTAGCGGCATTGAGCAGTGGCGTGTACTGTATCACTGTGACGACACAGGGGGGCAAAAAGTCTCCGAAATGGATTCGAATAAACCCACGCCTACGGGGAACGTTTTTTTACGCGTAAAAAACGGAAAGAAGAGCTTTAAAAGTTGTCCAAGCTAATAAAATATTCCGATTTTATAGGCGCAAGGATAGTACTAAAAAGTGTTTTTTTAAACCCACTCTTGAAGTACACGTAGAAGTTTTTAGCTATTTCAAATGACTTTTGTTTTCTCGTAAATTAAATGAATTGGTAATTTTGTACATTTTTTAAAGCAAGGAATTGTTTTACTACAAAGTTAAATACCTACTTACATTATTTTCCAACACCCTTATATAGGCTTTTAATTTTCTAATTAAGAAGAAGTCAAATTACATTACTAGTATGCAATTTGTTGTATGTCAACTTTATTCAGGGGTTAAAGTAACTTTTTATATCATAGAGTAGGTACTGTGTAGAATGCCATGGATATCAGCATGAGTGTATGTAAAATGTCTTAATAGGTAATATTAGTTATTGTAAATAATATCAATATATTATTATAACCACATAACAGCTGATTAATAAAATAGAAATCCAAAGCAAGTCGCCATATGACAAGACTTTGATGCCAGATTTGGTTAATGACTTAAAGACTTTCGGAATGTCTTCTAATATTACCAATATTGAATACATTACCATGTCATCTTCTTAACGACCTCTGTCACACCGAGTACCTACTCTTATCTGTATTCTAATGTATTGGTATATTTTGTGGTCTTTTTGCGTTATTCCTAACATGCATCTTTCCATGTCTCGTTGCGCTGCTCGCAATTTATGGAATTTTCTTACATTTAAGGTACATGATTCAAATGCACATGTGAGTACTGGTAACACACATTGATTGAACACTTTACGCTTAATGGATTGTTTACAGTAGTGCGTACTAATGATTCACACTAAGTCCGTGTAACCACGCCTTAAGACACAACGACAGATGTTTATTTATTATACCATTTGAATTTTTATTATACCATAAGTGTGGCTTCAGAGACAGCGTTTTGCACTACTATCGAGAGTAGTTTATCATATTTATGTATTGAGATATTATAATTGTTACAATAAGTTAGCCGTCAAAACTGTCTATCTCGCTCTAAAAGTTAACACAGCCAAGAGAGGTGCTGTTAAAACAAAGCACTTATTGTAATAATTAGAACTAACTTATTGTAATAATTATAATACCTCATTAAATAAATATGATAAACAACCCTAGATAGCGACCGATAGCAGTCTTGTGTATAGAATAGATGCGCTGAAATATTATGACGTTTCGTGCAAAGACGTGACCATAGCCGACCATAGTGGCATTAGCTATGAGTAAGGATTATTTTTCTTGGAGAAAATATTTGTTTGCTTTGTGAATTCCCTCCTTTTTTATGTGACTAGTTGTCAAAACTGTTTTCTAAATGTTTGAATATTTTGTTTTGATATGAATTATGTCTAACGCGATGTGCGACTAATTCCCACACTTGTTATTGTTGCAATGTCCCGCTACTGGGAAACAGGGACTTAACGTACATACCAATAGGTAAACGGGGGTAAATTTGACATCGGGGCAAAAAGGGGCGGTCTTCAAATCTGATAAAACGCTTTGCCGCTGGCAGGGCGATAATGTTAATTTAATCAGCTTACAAATAAAAAAAAGTAACGCGAACAGCTAATTGATCAAACAGGACACGAGTCAACATACGCATGTGTTTTGATTTGGTTACGATAGAGCATTATTTGGCTTATTTTATTAGGTGGAATAGATTTTATTCTATCACACATTGTCATGGTAGGTAATGATTTATTTATTTATTTAGTATAATCTTTCTTTATAGTATATTTGTATAGACATGAGATATTTTCGCCTGCGGTGCTGACAATTTTTATCAGCACAATCTTTAGTATTTGTACATATGAAATAAGTTTAAAAACTGTTATTGAATAATTTGTCCATCCAATGTAGGCATAATCAGGGAACACAAAAGTTAGGGAAGTATGTTACTATCTGGATGTGGCTATAAGAAGGTACAATTGTCCAGTGTGGAGAAATATGGAATTAACTTAAACACATGCTATTTTATTATTTACATCGGTTACATAATATACCTACATTAAAGTTTGTGACGTAAACGAACATTATGTATGAACATTGACAAACAGTACCTAGTTTAGTTAGTAACATAAACACTAATACCCAGGCTTTGAGACAATCACATAAATATATTGTGACCTCACAGGAAATCGAGCCCGGAGTCCCCATATGACAGACCAACTCCTTACGTATTGGAATACGAAAACCGATTACGGTATGGAAATATAAATGTGTATGTAGGTAGTGTAAATCTAGTACCTATCTGCAAAGCAACTAAAGTTGGACCCCATCATTTGTATTAAAATACATATACTAAGTATATAAATATAATACTCACTTTTTGAACAGTCCGTGCCTTGGAATCCATCAATGCAGTCGCACTTTCCCAAGTAACATGATCCTCTCCCAGAGCAGTCGTTTGGACAAGAGTTGCTCACTCCTTCAGCTTCAGAAACAATCAGCTCAATAAAATGCGGCTGAAGTTCGTCGTTGTAAACAGAAAGAAACCACCGTCCCGTGTCCAGATACTGCAGCAAGCTAACATTCACCATCATGCTCTCTGGCATGGCTGACCTCTTCGCGATCATGTGCTGGTCGATGGTGAATTGAAGATCAACGGTCGGGCGAGGCTCTACGATAGCAGGTCCGTCAAAAGGCATATCTTCTACATCTTTAGTCGAGAACGTTGCATGACTGTGCGGTGGAACATAGAAGGGACCTCTTTGTTCACCGTCAGACAAAATTCTATCAGTTCCATCGTAGTTCAGTAAAATGCTATTCAGTACGTCAGTTTTTGTGCTTCTACTTCTGTTCGGTTCTCTGTTAATACTGTGGTTTTCATGGTGATCATTTTCGTGTGTGTTACGTCTTCTTCTTCTAAGTCTATGGTCGACTCTTCCACCTCTGACGAACTCTGCAAAGTCATACTGCGTCACACTCGGAGCAACGTTTCTTCTGCCGTACACAGCAAAGTTGGCGCCCCAAGGCAGGGTGAAGTTTAGTCTAACGTACGCTGGTTGTTTGTTCCGGAATTCAGAGTTCCAGAACTGGAACGGTGGTATTGTTGCGCTGTGCAAGACGTCAAAGTCTCGAAGCTCCAGCGTCGGCGGCCATTGTTGGGCTTGTGTCTGCTCTAAGGGAAGATGCGGAGCGGATAGTGTCGTCGCCAACTTCTCCGCTGCTGCAGTTGCGGCTGATTCTGTGGAAAATATATATCATGAAATATGTAAGCATGTATATTTACAGCGAAATTAGTCATGACAAAGATAAGTAAATTTTTCTCACAGTTGATAATTAAACGCTCAAGCCAGGGAACACAAAATGAATGGAAACTTGCTTACATTATCCGGTGTAGTAAAACTGGGTACAGATCTCGGATGTGGAAATATATGGGATAAACTTAAATACGTGTTAAAAATATGTTATTTTCAATCGTTTGTCTCATACTATAAAATAAAGTTTGTCACGTCAACATTTTCGGACAATCGGGTGGCTTTGTGTCTTTCGGTTTTATAGCTTAAAATAATAGAGTGGACCCTGCTTCAAAAGTAGCCATTCATTTCGTTAGATACATAGTACAGTGTTTGTCTGCAAAGACACAACACTATCAAATACTAAATTCACAAGATAACTTAATCAATATTATCTAATTATTATTATATATTAATACCATAATGTAAAACTATATTGGAAGTGCATTTAAGTAAAAACTATAAGTTATAGTATTAATAATTTCTCCCTTCCTATCAGATAACAAATATCGATAATAAATATTTAATTTAAAATAAATTCGAAATAACTCTTCACTAATTTATATCTAATGCATATAAATAAAATGTATCATGGGGTGATAAAAGACTGTACACACACAAGTTGACAACATAATAAGAGCAGCAACACTGCTCAACTTGCCCATTAAATCTCGGTAAAAAGTAATAAAAAAATAGGCTGATGTTAGTGCAACAATATGTTAACAAAATGAATCAAAAAGAAAGTTTATCAGAAATCGGTATAGACAAGCATCGCAGGAGGTCGCAATCATTGATCGATATAATAATAATTGCATTATGCATTCAATGTTAAAATATCTGAATCTACTCATAAAAATCAAAGTCAAAATGCAAATAATTCTGATAGTCAAGCAAAAGAAATTAAAATCGAATCCAAAATATGCAAACTTTATCTGTCGTAAAAATTCAAAATTTGAATTGGCCAGAAAGGTGATTTGAACAATCAAACGTTGTATTTTTTTATAGGTTCATATTACATTGATAATTAGTTGGGGCCAAGTAGGAAAAGTATATCAAACATACGTAATATTTTGACTTAATACATACCTATAGATATAATATATTCAATACTGAATGTATCAATGCAATAAAGCTTCTGCGACACAACAAAAAAAACATGAAATATGGGTTTATAAGAAGTGAAACGAAAACATAAATTGTTAATGATAAATTTAATTTAGCAAAAATAATCCTAATTGTTTCGGCTTGTTAAGTAAGAATTACTATATTTTAAGTATCATCATATTAACATGTTATAATGATCCACGTTTCCAACCGTTACATTTTATTAATATACAGATGACAATACGAGTAAATGATGCAATAATTCAGGCAGTTTAACTTGACTTTATGGCTTATTCAAAGACATCATTAACCATATGCTTCCTCTCATATAACGGGATTTCTCTTTGAATGAAAAAATCACAAAAGTTTCTTTATATCGACTCCCAGATGACAATATTATTGAAGTGACAATAGCAAGCTAAAGGTTGAATTCGTGTACTTAAATTGAATGCTATTGTGTTCAGCTTATAACATGAATATATATGACATATAATATATGAATATTTCTTATTGTGTTATATAATAATATGTGCTATTTTTTTACCTTCTGTCGGTGATTGTGTCGAAAGGGAATCTTGCGTCATCTGGTCGTGGGTGACAGCTTTGACGTCTTGGACGAGAATGCAATTCGTTGAGTCGACGTTTGGTTTCATTGACGATACGGCTAGAAAAGAAGAAGAAAAAACAATAATTATTGTATAATTTATTAATTGAATGGGTGGTGGAACTCTATTACAATGGTGTTGAAACAAAGGTATCTTTTTTAATTCTACATTAATAATGTTTCAAAACCATCATTTATTAACCTTGAATAATCAATCACGAAGAACACAACAAATAATATAATTATATGATTATACAACGATATATTTCACAGGGGGCCCAATCGCGACATAAAATAATATACATTATGAGAATGATGCACTCGCTATCAAACATAAAATCTACTTTATTAAAAAAATAAAAATAAAACTATGAATTTAATATAATTCTGGTATCTTCCGATCGAATGGCAAATTTATCCTGCAAAGTACCCAACTCGCTTCACCAATTTCCCCTCATATATGAATAAGTACATATTATTAATAATAGCATTTACATTGTGTTTGTGTTACATTTACATTTACACCACCATGTTCGATCATATTAATATGGGCCTCCACAGAGGAGAGCGTTTTGTTTTTACTAAAAATGCATGTAAGCCACTTGCTCAACCTAAAAGGTCTATACCATAGATGTACTAAATATAGTCTATACTCTACTCTGGATCCAAACACACATACCTACTGTGTGTAATTTTCAGACCGGAGGTTCATACTCGGGACCCCTGACATTATATGCCAAAACTTTACCGCTAGTGCCATCGTGGGCGTTGTGTGCGTGTATTTGTGTACGTAGTACGTAATACAATATCATTAATAATTATTGTGTATGTAGTACAATCTCATTAATAATTAAATTTAGGTAAATATTACAATATAATAATATTTTGAAAACTAATAAATTACAATTGTCATTAGCATTACATTCTTTTGAAATTGGAATTATGTACTTACTAAAAAATGTTAATGTGGAATGCCTGGGAATGAGAAAAAAATCTATTATCTTTGCTACATTAAATGATGAGAACCCTTTCGGAGATTTAAATAGAAATTGAAATAGTTTTACATAATGTATTTTTTATTATTTTTAGATTTTTCTTTATAATTTGAAAGCTCCTTACCAGTGCGGTGCATGCATTCCGGTAAATCCGCTCCTGCTCGCGATGATGTCAAAAATAGCCTTGCCGTCGCCAATTTATGTTTACTAAAAACTATTCGAGTTTACTCGTTCGTAATTCATCTTATTTTGATCATACATAACTTGAAAACACCTCAGATATACATATACCCATTAGAAAAAATCATATTTGATAAAAATACGGATTTGAACTCGTATATCCACTGGCATCGCGCCACCAGTGCATTAACCAATTATGCTACGAGCCTCCTATCTAATTGCAACAATTAAAACTACTAGGTGATACGTGAAATGCTTACCAAATTGCCTTATTATCGACTATCAGTTTTTGTGTATTAAATCAAGGAATCTCAATTACCCTAATTACTAACCGACGCCCGGCTCTCGACAAATATTTTAGTTATAACGTCTACTTGAACTTGCTAACAATTTTTAATAAACCATTTCTTTTATTCAACGAATAATTCACAAGATTTTGAGAATGTAACATTCCATATTATATTGAATATAGATAACTTAAATACTTAGTTATGTATGTTCAATATATGGAATGTAACATTCTCAAAATCTTGTGAATTATTCGTTGAATAAAAAATGGTTTATTATTTTGATTACATTGTTCTCCACCCCTTGTTATAAAAACAAATACTTATACTTGATAATATTTATTTTATGAACGAAGTACGTATCTTATTAAACATTTTTTGATATGCGGTGAATAGTAATTAGTAAGTGATGGATGAATTTGATAATTTTAGTTTCTTATTATATGATCATACATTATAGAATATTCGTCAAAACTAGCTGTTGTAATTTTGTGGTAATTACTTCCCCAGCCTGCTGAAAAGATTAGTTGGTATTTTTAGTATGATAATTAAATTTGTAGCAAGGTTGTCACTATTCAGAGTTTGTATGTGTAGCCTTGTGTCATTGTCTGAATTTTCGCAAGATATTCGACCCATAAAACTTCCTTCCACGTCAGAGTAGTAAAGCTTCCGGAAGTAGCTGAATATTAAATTATGTACAGTACTTACGACTGTGAAACTTAACGAATTTATTGTAGGGTTAGAATAACGCTTGTTTTGAAAGAAATACGACTGGCTCATATTGTTTATTTATTTTAGCTTTCGTTTTTTTGCAAAACATTGAATACTTTCAAACTAAAGTAAAATTGATATAAATAAATGATACACTGAAAGCTCGCAATTACGGTTGTGTAAAATTTCGTGTCAAAAATTGACGAAAGGACAGCGGTCATTTTATTTGACGCAAATGGTGTAATTGAGACAGTCAGACAATTTAAAAGGTAGCTTCCAAACAGTTCTTAAAATTATTAAACTACCTACACAAAAATCTAAAACAAAATATACGTATTTCTCACAAAATGATAAATTGATTTTATGAATAATATCGATTTAGATTTTACAGAAAAAAATAAATGGTCAACTATCCATTCAACAATGTTAAAATCAGTCACGTGAGAGTAAGCCGATCATGTGTTGCTAAAAGACAGCAAATTAAGGCAGAAATTGCAAATAATATTATTATACCTACACCTGTTAGATTAGTTTTTTTATCATAGGGGGGAATCAAAATCTAAGTACTCTAACTCACTACGGCGTTACAGTAGAATTCAAATGAATTTATGTGGATACTATCCGTGATTTTATCCGACTGCTTTTCTCTTATGTATGCTTACATACTGTAATCCAAAGGTTAGGACACATTTGCGTATCTTTTCCGACATAATAATATACGCGGAATTAATGAAAACTCTCCCATTTTCGGTAGTAGAGATCTGTGTATGCCTGATAGCCATTGTGAAAATCGGGAGCATCAATAATTGTTTCTTCTCCCAAGGTGCAGAACTACCTTTATATAATTATAATACCAGTTCGGAGGGCAATATCTGTGTTCAACAAAATTGCTTTGATTATTTGTATATTCCTCTTCTATGAGATTAGTTTAGGATGACGTTGTTTTATGAATTCATATTATATTAGGGTCTGTTCGTAATCATCTTATTATGTCGTTTAATACTTCTTAATTACTTTTTTCATGTAAATTGTCAACATAAATAATCTGCAATGCTCACTAAATAATGTGGAATAAATATATTATTTTTAATGTAACTAAGTACATAATTTATCAAATATTTACGTTAATGTAACGTTTAATTTAAAAAATTGAAACATTATTGTCTTCAAATAAATATCTCAAATAAATTCTACTTATTTTTTTTTAATTCGTATAATATGTAAAAACTTCAACCAAGTTCTGAGCTATGAAAGTTCAGTTCGGCTTGAATGTTTTATGGCATTTGTGAACCTACCTGATGGTTTTGGTCAATTTTTCTTACAGGTGTTTTCGTTCAAATTCCCAGACACGTGCCTATATTATGGAGGACTAATAAATCCAAAAGTTAAAAGCTTCTAAGCCTAAGGTGAGGTAAATCTTTGCTCACTGAATCGATAGGTGCGATTACGGTCTCAGATTATATAAACTATTGTGATATGAACCTTCTTTACCGTTGTAGAAATATAATGTTGATTATTATTTGTGATGATAGTTTGGTAATTATTGATAGAATCAAATGAACATCTATCTACGAGGAATTTATTTGCGGATTTACTAAAAAATATATATATTATTTTTAAAAGATTTTCGTGTATGGAGCATCTGACACCACTGACAAGACCGGAGCGTTCGATAATTTATAGATAATATTAATATTTATCAATTTTATGTAGGTATATTATATTACATAAATATGTTTAGATTTTTTCGTCGTATAACAATCTAGTTCAAACGGTCATATTATGGAATAAAAGTCTTTAAATTTGTGGAATGCAAATGCTGTCAGCGCCGCAGGGGAAAAAGGATGGCTACGACACGTCATAAATATTTTTTTTTACCATGAGTCCGACAAGTTTCGTATTAAACTGTAAATATGTATATAATTATAAGGTAAATGAAATTAATTGACGCCCACGATGGCCGAGCGGCTTAAGCGTCGGCTTATAAAGTCATGGGTCCCAGGATCGAATCCTGGGTCTGGAAAATACACAAATTGATTTTCAATTTGTGTTTGGTGTCACTTGTGTTTGGGGTCACTTTCACAATTTGTGTTTGGGGTTTGGTATGGACCTAATAGGTTGAGCAAATGGCCAACATTCATTTCTCCTAAAAATAAAAATTTATTAATACAAACCTCCACTCTGTGAAGGCCCATATAATATGATCCTATTAGGATCAAACACGGTCAAAAGGGAAAAAAAGGTTTTAATTAATTTTTAATAATTCACAAATCAGGACGCAATATTTAATTGTTTCATGGGACGGAGTGATAATTTCGGGGATTTCACGAACCAGAGTTGCGTTCCTATGCGCTCTGGACCATTTCGAGCGCTGACACCGCTACATTTTAATATAATCTATTGTTGTTGCATTAAAATATGTCTAATTTAAAGTTTTTGAGCTAGAAATATGTGTTGGAAATTTCACTACCAACCTACAGGCAAACATGATTGATAAAATAAATTTATTTCAAATTTTAATGCTTTCGTTTAATTGTAGTAAAAGTTTCACGAAATAGAAAATAATAACCTTTAACGGCAGGTACCATAAAATAACACACTTACGAGTACGACATACCAAGCTACGTAGGTAGGGAGGTATTGAAAAATAAACTGTGTACCATAATTTTGTCACAGGTGTGAAATAAATAATATGGACAGAAAAAATATAATATCGCGGTAATAAATTAACCGAATAAAATTTTAAGTTTACATGTGATGAAAATAGTTTTCGGTATAAAGTATGATTTTAAGACATTAAAAGTGAATTTATTGAAGATATATTATGTTATAGTAACAGTGAAACTTCGTTTGCATTCTACGGTCGCGCATGCAATAACATTCATATTATAAATAAACAATTACTATGTGCAGCGATAAAAAAATGCAACCACATTTTGTATGAGATTATTTTGTAAGAAATCATTTTCAGGCAATTAAAAAAATAGGCGTTTATATATTATTAAAATTTATATGCTGATAACGAGATACAGGTGTTTGACCGTGTAATCTTTTGCCCCATCTGCGATTATGGAATCTGGTGATGTTATTACAAACCCGAGGTCCACAAACTTTTTCAAATTTGAGTGTCGTGATATTGATCAAAATGTAATGTATGCAATGGGCTGACTGCGTGACACGTATGGGTGATTATGCGCTAACGAAATATCTTGCGTTTAGTGCACCAGTAGGGCTATTCTAACTAGTTAACACGGTAACACTTTTGCGCTATTTTTCTTGAACCAAAATAACACGGATAGCACTCGGTGTAAGTCCGTATATATGGCGGTTGTCTACAATAATAATTGGAAACATACGGAACTGTGTCTTACTTGATTCCAGATGCATCCGATTAGAATCAAGAATGACGTATTTAAAAATATGTTGCTCTGCCACTCAACAATCTTTTGACAGCTCGTGATAAATTTTCAAAATAGCCGCATCTCAATTCTAATACACATGTAATTGTCGTACTCTAGGATCTAGCTCGCGGCCGTATTAAAAAAAACCACGCCAAAGCGAGTTCGGTGACTCTCGGTGGCGTATAGAAACAAACACTTTGACTGGTAAAAGATTTGACTGGTAAAAGAAGTGGATAATTTCAGCAGAAGACTGGTTAGAATGGAGTAGTTCCGGTCTACACAGGCTGCAGTACCATAAAATGTAATGAAGTAAGTCAACATGAGTTTTCGGTTTATTTTTTTAGAAATTTATTGTAAACGCTGATTGTGGTCCGCATTAAGCATTTCCTCCCGTGTGTATGCTTCCTATCAGAACCACATTTTCCAGTATGAAAATTGTCATGCCCAAACCGTCTGTGTAACTGGTACCTGTCGCACCGACAAGTGGTTCTCATTTGGGCGCTGTTGTAGCACTGATATGATTTTTACCACGTTTTTATTTTTGTTTGTCCGGTACAGATTTTTTCTTGTGCAGTACAAATTTTTTAACTAACTTCCCGACCAGCTAGACATTTTAAACTTTTAGAATATATCAGAACACGACGACAATGCATTCTTTTAATACTTTTGGCCATCTTTAAGCAGAATTGAATTCATTTTCAGTTAATTCTGTTTTGTATGTTTCGGAAAAAAATCGTTAAAAGTAATATTTACCACTCACTATTATTTGTTGCTAAGTGGGTCCTAGCAACTAAATTATTAATACGTACGTGCGTTACTATGGAAATCAATACGAAATGTCAAAATGACATTTCTGTATTATATAATATTTATTCAGTATTTCTATCAAATACAATAAAAAGTTTTATTTAATACATAGAATTGTCAAGTTTATATGATTTAACAGAACATTTAAAATCGTGGTACTTATATAAAAAGTTCTTTTTATCTTGTAATTATTGCTGAATATGTTTAAAAAATATTCCTTTCAAATAAATTATTTGAAATAAGAATACCTTACCTAATTATTTTAAATTTCAATAGAAAAGGTCTTATGGTAAAGGAATCCTCAGTTGAATATTTTAGTTTGGAGCAGTCGAATTTGAATATTTATGAAAAAAATTAGGTTATTGAATATTTAAAGTATCAGTGCTGTAATAATATTCGTAATCTAATTGAACCGTACACATGGGTCCTTGTTCGCCGTATCACTGATACGTTTTTTGGGGAACCTTAATAAAAACCGCTCGCAAATAGACCCTTTTGGCATAAACATGCATACGACCTTAAACGAAATTGCTAGGGCATAAAAAAACAGGGCCCGGGTAAAAATTGATATTAAAATTTCACAGCCTCGGCGGGATTCGAACAAAAAACCCAAATAAAAAACAAACAGGCAAAAATAAACAGTAAACAGGCCGTGGAGTGAGTAGTCCCAATCACACACCCAGTTGAGTCAGATTCACATAATGATTTCGACAAAGACTCAAGAATTATATAAAAATTTAGCATATTAAAAAAAAACAAAAAAAAAAATATTTTAAAATTATAATATAACATTTTTTTGAGCTCTGAAACAATTTTGTTTTTCTATTAGATTAAATAATATTCTTTACCGGAATCCTTCCGTGAAACAGTCACTACTCTTTGGTTTTTTTAACACAAAAAATGAGGATTCTCATTAGAGCCGCACATTTCCATTGAATATTTTACGTTCGCTGCCCGTAAAATGAAGAAAGAAAAAATGCCAAAAACAGCATATAAAAAATAAAGGTGAATTGAAAACGCAAGAACGGTTGAGATTTTTTAAAAAGGGGCAATCCCGAAGAATGGTGGACATAAGCCGTTGGAAAAATAAGCATTTTTTGCGGTGTAAACAAACACTCATACGTCTAGCAAGTTTGTCTCGAGACTCCTGATTATTTTTTTTATTTTTGAATACTTTCATATTAATCATCTTCAGAACCTACCTACGTGCACTTATTTGTGAGGAAATTACCTTATCAGATTACAGGGGATAATACTAGTAATGGAATAACGTGATACATCGACTTACTATCATTATTCTTGGTGGAAAAACGTTGTATCAATGAACATAAAATGCATACACCTACATAATATAATACCTAAGTAGCTACCAAAAATTGTAACGATGATTAAAACTGGTTTCGTTCAATAGGACACTCCATTGTATATTAATAATTTAAAAATAAAATATATCAATGATATTAACATAGGTTAAACATAATATTATATTACAAAAAAAATCTCTGTTCACAAACAGTAATGAGTATTTGAATTTTATACTTACTCATTTAAAAAAATAAATGCTTTAACCTTATTATATTAATAAATAATATTGTTTTATGTTCATTAAATTAAATGTAGTAAAATCTGTACATTCTCTGGAAGGTTTTAGAGTGATTGTTAAATACTTCATTTTTTAGTGCACAAACTATATCAATGGCACAAACACACAGTGGTGGGTTTAGGGACTTAAAAAATAAAATAAAAATCATTGATTTCAACTATCAATGTACCTATACCTAGTAAAAATAACATCGTATCTCTTCCTTATCCAATTATTATTGAAGAAATCAGTAATGACAGGGGTTTGGGTCGAAATCCCGAAGGCCGAAATCCCGAATGCTGAAATCCCGAATGGCCGAAATCCCGAAAACCTAAATCCCGAAAGCCGAAATCCCGAATACCGAAATCCCGAACGCTGAAATCCCGAATGGCCGGAATCCCGAAGGCCGAAATCCCGAAAAATAAAAAAATACAAACACCAACAATTGCGCAATCTTGAATTGCGCAATTTTTACAAGAGAGAATAAACACATTTTTTCTGAAAATATAAAAGACGAAAAATAAAAAATAAAAACATCAATAATTGCGCAATTTTCTTTTCAACAGAGACAATTTTGTAGAACAAATGGATTTTGTCTCTCTTATAAAAATTGCGCAATTCACGACGATTGCGCAATTATTGATGTTTGTATTTTTTATATTTCCATAAAAATGGGTTTTTGTCTCTCTGGCAAACACCAATGATTGCGCAATCTCGAATTGCGCAATTATTGGTGTTTGTATTTTTTTATTTTTCGGGATTTCGGCCTTCGGGATTCCGGCCATTCGGGATTTCAGCGTTCGAGATTTCGGTATTCGGTATTTTGGCTTTCGGGATTTCGGCCATTCGGGATTTCAGCATTCGGGATTTCGTCCGGCACCCAATGACAGATAATAATATTAGTGGTACACTTATGTACTTTTGGTGTTTGTTGGATGGTTTTTTAAAAATGTTTTGGGTAAATTCAATTTGTAAGAAATACGCATAATTTTAAATATTTTGACATGATTTAATAAATGTATGACTGATATGAAATGTTTTGAAGCCCCCTTTCAAATCTTCTGTCGAATCGATTGCATTGTCTGCGTCAAAGAAAACCGTCGCTGTCCATATATTATATTTAATTTAAACATCATAATTTGTCTAAAAATTAAAATTCGAAATATTTTTTAATTACATTTAATCGAGTTTTAGTATTGTGGCAATACTGAAAAATAAAATATATTTGTTGGATAAGAGCTTCCTTATTTTAATGTGCCTATTCCGCTATGCCTCTTATGGTTTGCTCCATACTGTGTTTTATTTTTTGAGTATTGGTCCCAATCAATATTCAATCAACGCTGATATGGCGGTGTAAAAAAAAGTTGCAGTTCTATTGCAAATCGTTTTGACTATAAAGGAAGGTCCAGCGCATTATCTGGTTAAACGCCTATTAAAACATTCCAATCTGTCGAACGGAAGAGCTGGGTTGGGCCGAGAGGGGTTGGGCAAATCTCCTAAATGAGATGCCCTATATTTAAGGGCTAATTGAAAGAATGTTTACATTTCACGGTCAGAAGTGTTCGCCCATTAAAAGGGTTGTTTGACAACGAAAATTTAGAGGAATTTAATTTAAATTTTGACTTGCTCCCCGTAGTCTGTGTATACTGTTTAAAATTTGCAAAAGTAATTATTTTCGCTTTTGATAAAACTGTTCTTGCTATGTAGATTATTTAAAATAACACATTTCGACGTAGTTAAGGCTATTCATAAACACTTAATAAAGTGAAACACAAGTTAAACAAATAAATATAATAACGCCAAGTAAAATTATAATTTAGTTTATAAAATAAACAGCGAGGTTAAAAATTTCAATATAACCTGACTTGTCATTAAAAATTCTTGCTTGAAAGAAAGCCATTTTAAAGTTATAGGTACGTACATAACTAAGAAAAAAACTTTATATTATATTATAAAATTATGGATGGAGTGAGATTTTAAAATACGTCTTTTGTTTTTTGGCTTATCCAATTACGCTACGGACCCAAGAATAAAACGTGTGAAAATCCTACTCAAAGGTTTTTGACTACAAACATGTTTCTGACACTCCTCGTTATATATTTTAAATAAAAAAAAAATGATACATTATTAAATTTTGTGTGTTAGAATCTATTCAGCATTATTGAATTATTAATATTTAAAGTGTAGAAAAAATATTATGAATACGACACAATTAAGCACGGACTACTAGCAAAGCCTAAGTAGCACTACATAATATACATAAGACAACCGAAAGGCCACTCCAAGTTATAATGGAATGACAAAATATAAGGTTATGTGGAATTACGTGCGGCGAAGGAAAAGGAAGCGATATGTGTGAAGATACCTTAAGGTGGCATCGGGGAGTTCTGTGGGAGGCATTCATCTGGAAGTGAATTGAAACAGGCTGATAATGATGAAACTAGGTTTATTATCCATTTTTTCAGCGACAATTTATTTCACATAATAGTGCAGGAATATGTGTATGTATCCACTGTTCTAATTTTTCATGTTCTGTTTTGTCACCGTTCTGTTTCTTCGTGTTCTGTTTTGGCCGGTTAGCAAAATAAATGTCTCGTAGTCCTTCCACAGACGAATTCAGGTGACACTTAGTTTTTGTTTTAGGTAATTTGCCAATGCCGTACGTAGTGATTTTCTCAAATCACCATTAATACTTACGTAAAGTAATTATTTACTATAATTTAACGGTAATGATTATTTTTTTAACTTAAAAAATAATCATTTTTTCATTAATCAATCGACGTTTTTATTGAATAACTTTTTAGGAATATTTGACACATAGTTCCTATTTTATTTCATTTGGTAACAAGTTTCATAATATATCATACCTACACAGTGACGATAGTGTCATTTCACAATCCTCAGCCGACGAGGAAGACGCAAAACATTATACAATATATATTATATAGACAAAAAAATACATTCCATTTGCAGTTTTTGTTGAATAAAAGATGTGAATGTTGTGATGTATCTAGTTGTCTATTGAATATTGCATTATATTGAATATGCAATGCATAGTTTGAGTACATTTTCATGATATATCATATATCATAGATAGGTGACTATCTTTTACAAGGCCAGCAATCGGTATTCGGTCGATGGTACAGAATTTATTGTAAAAGTTTACGAATTCGGGGATTATTTTCCGAACCCTCTCCTGCAGTAAAGTTGGGCTGGGGGTTGCACACGAGAGCATCCCTTGCGCCCCCCTCGGGGTTTCTGCTCCCCTAGCGGTGTCCCTTCGCCCCCCGCCCTCCACCCAGTCAAACACGCGCCGCCCCCGCCCCCGGCGATCGATTATACATTAAGGAGTACCGTTCTGAATTAATAACAAAACGTAGCGAACACGCGTCGTCCTGTGTACATCCGACGTTTGAGCGGTTTCACGGACGCCACTGGAAATGTCTACAAGGCATATTATCGTAAAAATACGAATGATAGAAATGTTGAATTAATGCTACATCAAACGTTTACGAATAAGGGAATAGAAATACAATATCCTATACATTTTAATCATTTACTGTGATGTATTAATAATATCTACGGCGCCAATACGAATAATATATAAATTTTTGAGTGGTGATAATACCAGATAGTATATAAACTATATTATGACGTATTATTGTTGTTTTAAATTCACTACACCTATTATAGGTACACATAACAGCAAGTAAACCTCACGATGGCCGAGCGGCTTAAGTGTCGGCCTATAACGTCGTGGGACCCTACTTATCCTGGGTTTGGTAAATACCTACTCATATTATTTTTCAATTTATGTTTGAGTCAGAGTATGAACCTAATATGTTGAGCAAGTGGCAAACACCCATTTCCGAATCCACGACGACATAGAAGGCGTCTCTACCAACTACTTCTAGCTACTTCAGTGCTCATTATACATTTAATTATATTATTGGTATTTAATCAATATAGTTAATTAATAGCTATCATAATTGTCCATTTAGATGGCAATCTTTAGGTGATAAAATATATATTGTTACTAAAAATTAATAATACAATTATTTAACAAAAGAATTTAAGAATATAAACATATTAATTAAATACATACCGTATGATCAAAATCTTTTTAACTTTACTGTGCTCATGAAGTATTGACTCATAAGAAAGACACTGTAAAGTGCTTAATGTTAAATATTACATATGAGAAGAACATTAGTTATAAAATCAGTATCATTTTAGTATAAGTACATAAGGGTTGTCAAGGAACTCTCTATAACGTGACTTTAATGAATAAGTTTACCATGAAAGCTTTTCCTTTTACCAATATCTATGTTACATACTGATAATGTGTGTTATTGCGATGGTATAATATATAAAATGAAAACAAGTTTTCAAAAAAACTACCTTTATGTAGGTACTTACATACCTACTAAGAAACTAGAGTGCTAATTTTCTATGTCAAGAAATGTCTTTATTCATTGAATTGATAATAATATGTTCGATTACGATGTCAGAATATGTTAAACCGGGATTAATAATATAATATGCACATTTTAAAAGTTAAACAAATATAAATTCACTGGAGATCTTTCTTCTAAAAAGCCATTGACAGTTAAGATACTGACTTATTATATATGTTACGCCGTATGTGCGAAATTGACTATTATATGAAATGGGCAAAATTTTGCTTAAATCATAAAAAATGCAAGCCCGTTGCCTTATTCATGAATTATGCAAAATATCTGCCGAGTGCGTGAATTCGGCAGTAATTTTTCTTCCTAGTTCATGCAATGGGCAAATTAGATAGTAGTGCTATGGTGGTGTTTTTTGCAACTAAACCAAATGAGTCAAATGCTCATGCATTGGTCAAAATAGATGGTCGCGCTCCGGTGGTGTTTTTTGCAACCTAACCTAACCTAACCAAATGTGTCAAATGTCATTGATTATATAAAATATACCAACCAATAACTACAATGACGTTCATATCCATTTACTACGGGCAAAAAATCTAGAACTATAATATGATAACGGAAGGATTTTCTTAAAATGTATTTTCGCGATTGCTTGGGTATCAGGCAATGGTCGATTGTTTGTTTGTGATAGTATGATTTGATAGTTTGTTGACACTTGTTAGCTAACCTTCAAATGGACATTCAGTTGAATTCAGAATTACAAAACCTAACCTAACCTAACCTAATAATAATAATATTATATTATGTCCAATTATAACTAATAAAACCATCCGAATTGAATTTACTTTTTCTACTGTCATGTTGACAGTTTAAGAATTCCATACCCTGATGAATTCACGCACTCGGTAGATAATTTACCTAATTCAAGAATAAGGCAACGGGCTTGACTATGTATTACATGAATTAGGCAAAATTTTGCCCATTTCATGTAATAGTCAATTTCGCACATTCGGCGTAACATATACATACATATAAAGACATAAAGTAAAAAAAATGCAATCGAATATATAATTATATTATATTTATTTAATTTAGTTGCAGGTTGCTATAAAACCTAGTACTAAGACACAACATGTATCGTTTAATAAAATGGGTAATAATGATTATAATAATTATTTGAGAAATATTTTTAACGAGAATATATTTGTAAAAAAGCAATTTATAAATACTTAAGTCTTCAATCGTTCGAACAAAATTTCTTTGCTCTTCCGGAAAGTGAGCGATAATTCCGTAAAAGTTCAACGAGGCTATATTTAGACTGGAAATTAACGAATAGACCCTTACGTGTTTAAAAGCTCTGATTACTGCCAGTAGAAAAATATATTGATACATTTACTAAGGGTTTTTTTCTGGTGGTACGAGGGGGTATGAATTAACTTTAATTAACACGGGTACGACAAAACTTTGTTGTTTTAAGACTAAAGCATAGGTACTTAGAATAAAGTCGATATACATTAATACAATTATTTATTTTCTTTTATTTTGTTAACTGTCAATTCATGGAGGAACTGCATTGTATGTATGAGGTGGACGAAGCCGGTCCTAATTTATTGATTAAAAGTGGTATAAGTACTACAAAAAAAGCGTTTTATTAAATTAAACAACAATACAATTATTTATTTTTGTGCAAAAGTTTTTGAGGGCCGGAAATGTATTGTAGTTTTTTGTATAGCTATTTTCACATTGTGTGTATATTATTAGCAATGCAACAATTCAGTGTTGACAGTCAGCTACGAGTGATTTCCTGACCGCCGGTTTGTCGCGTAAATTTCCTGCCATATAGTAAAGGCTAGAATGCTTGGCGTTTATTCACAAGGTTGCGTTTTCGAATACATGTGTTGTTAATTTTTCATTTTACTAAGTTAGAGTTAACTAAAAATATAGGTATAATGAAAATGGAAGAGACAATTATTATTGTTGTTGAATAAATTTAGTCAAGAGGTAGAAAATATTTAAAATGAAAGAAACGTGGTAATGCAATGCACATGAGTGATAGAAAAGGAATTGTGGTAGCAGAGATGGCAACACCGGCGATATTCGGAAAATATGTGAGTAGAAAACCATAGCAACCAAAATAACAATCATATACAATACCGATCTCCATCCGATCTCAACGGGCACGAAACGAATTATTACTGTCGTTACTATTATATACAATCAAATATAAAGACATTGGGCATTAGAACGATTATTCTAAAGAATTATCTTATAGAGATCTTCGTCCAGTACTGGTTTTTATTTACCTATGCTGTACAACTCTGGAATAATGGTTTGGAAACAAAAATTTTATGAATAATCTTTCTTCCACTCTTAACGATTTCAATTCCGTTTTTTTCAATTATTATTTAATTTGACAGA
The DNA here is from genome assembly GCF_057557595.1 of Rhyacophila brunnea. NCBI lineage: Eukaryota > Metazoa > Arthropoda > Insecta > Trichoptera > Rhyacophilidae > Rhyacophila > Rhyacophila brunnea. The sequence goes on from NW_028233350.1 coordinate 32,902,403, forward strand.
CAGCAAAAGAAATATAATTGTTATTACTTATTGACAATTGAAATAATATTTCGATTCGTCTGTACAATCATAATTTATTTCAATCTTAGTGGAGTATTAAAATATCACTTGTTGAAAGGTGCATTTTTTTTATTTTTAGCAATTTACGCCAATATAGCCGTGATAAATATTAAGTTAACTAATGTGACACAAATACGTTTCAATGATGTAAAGGACATTTCTTGGACAGAGCACAGGATGAACCAGTCAATCATCCAGTGACTGCAGATAAAGGAACGGCTCTCGACAATATGTCCATCGTGGACCGGACAACCTGGAGAGACTGGCGGTTTTGGGTAGCCTCCAGGAAAGGCGAAGCAGAGAAAGAGCATCTGCGCGCCGGAACTGAATGGGGGGGCACCATTCATTCTGCCCGGATAGAAGCGGAAGATCGAGAAGGATGAAAAGTCTTGGTCACTCAAAGGATGGCAAAATTAAAAAGTGGTCACGATTCTCAGCCATGAGGATAATACCATGAAGTGAGATGTAAAGGTGTGACTGGTGGTAGTGATTTTAATATAAAAGGGCTATTTTCTTTATAACTTTTATAAAATTCTGACTCGAAGGTAAATCTTAAAAGATGTCAAAAAGAAAAGTAAAGGGGTAACACAATATAGTAATAACCCACTTAACAAAAAATCTATACTATTGTAGAATCCTCAATTTATTTAATGGTTCGGTTTCGGTTTGGAATATGGTTCGTTTTATTAAGTAAAAAATCAGTCACACAATTATTAAACAAAAACTCATATTCATACCTAGGTATACTTACTTACCAGTGACATGCAGTCCATATATAATATGCTGTACATGAGAAGCATCCCCATAAATACCATGTAGTTACCATGTAGTAATATTAAGCATTTATTGTACAATTCTATTGTATATTATACTTAACTACTTCTGTAGTACCGATTTAGCAATATTACGTTAATGTTTTTAGAATATCTTAGGACAACCCCTTTGCAATACCACTCACTATTTATACTACTTCATACTTGCACTGCCTGTCTGTCAAAACTAAGTTTGTTTGAAAAACTCTAATATATTGGATGTAAAAATTAATGGCTATTATATTATGTATTTTGTCGATAGCATACCCACAAGAAGTCACCGCATGCCACCACTACCCACCTAGTGAACCAGGTCAGTAAAAAAACTTTTTTATTTTAAGTTTACACCTGAATGTATAATAATAATAATAATAATAATAATATATCAATTTTTATTTTTTGAACTGGTTTCGGCATTAGTAAATAATAAAATAATAGAACGATAGAGCCACCGATAGGGTTCTAAAGTTTCGGAATGAAAAGTTCCCGTTCTGGTTCTAACTTAATTAATGGGATCTTATGGTTGGGTTCCAGTTATATTTCTAGCCCTGCAAAGAATACAGTAGGCGATACCATATTTTAAATTAAAGAATATTCTATTACGTGCTGTAAACCCACCAATATATTATTATATACACAGTCGAACTTGGTTATTACGAGGAAGATGGGACCGACTGAATTTCCTAGTTATATCGTTATATTATAACATTTTCGCGCCACGTTCTATTTAAGCATAGAACATAAGCAATCTGAAAACCATCGTAAAAATCCCCGAAACAAGTATGGCATTCATAAACTACAAAAGAAGTTGTTTATTGTAATGGAGTGCTGAGCCGCCGGCGTTAGTAGGTAATTTCAACCATATGTGAGGATACTTTTTCAATGTTGTCGGCAAAAACACCAATTAGGTACTTAGACACTTAACTAGTGTCATAAACGTAATCCGATCCCGGCGGTATCGGTCTAGTTAACTGCCCGGTTGGATTTTATTGCTTCGGGTCGAAAATGTTTTTAAATGATCGACACATTTACAGTTTTGATCGGTATAACCGAGAAGTAGCTCATAATAAAAGTGAATAAATATATGGAGAAAATCATGAACTAAAATGTCAACGAATGTATCTTCATTACATCCGAGATCTCGCTATTTCCGTGATCGTAATAATAACCAAGTTCCACTGTATATATTATATACAACGAGTGTATTATGCCAGAACTATAATAAAAATAATCGCAGTTGTTTCTGCCACGCTAAAAAATGTATTTCTCTAATTCAAAAAGGTGTTGAATTTCGCTGTGAAGGTGTAAAAAAAACCACCACCCGCTTAGACTTGAAGTTTCATTAGTCCACTACAATGAGGTGTACGTCATGAAAAATTAATGTATCTGGCTGATTAAAGTTGAAAAGGTCTACTTCCCGGCCGTATTGTGAGTGGAAAAACGAATGTTTTCCCCAGCGGAAAACTGCTTTTTCTTGTTGTTGTTATACGTTCGCGAGCGCTGACTGGCTGCTTGCTTGCTTAAATATTCTATTAATGAATTTTCCGCCCCCCTAATTGATTAGGCTATTTTTAAAAACATCAACATTGTTGAGTGTAGACAAAGAAAGGGGCTTTTCCTTTTGTGAAGACGCTTGGATTTTTTTTTTGATATTATTAATTGAACACGAAATTGGCTTTGTAAAATGAAGCCTCTTTGTTGAACAAAAAGTTCACCTACATTCAAATGGATTCGTAATTTGTATCCGTCCATATAAATTGCCATATCATCAGCAAGGCTTAACCTGCTTTAAGTGATATTTATCAGTTTTGTGATAATCTAGTTTGAATGTTAAATCAGAATTTATACAATGTTTACTTTTTTGTAAATAGTGATTATTATAATAATATTCTTTTTTTACACTACAACAGACCATGCGGCCCAATGACAGTGGTGTAGTGAAACAGTATTTCAGTAGTAGACCTCACGGGGAACCGAACCCGAAGCCCCATATGAGAAGCCAGTTTCTTACACACCGTACTATGAAGGACATGATATACTCGGCATTGTAGATTTATTTTGCATAGTAAATATTTAAGTCAATTTAGAAATTTTGACAATTGTGAATAGAAAACAACGCTATAGGTACGCATTTGCGATAACAGATCGAAATTAAAAATAGTAAAGGGAAACCCTTACAAAGGTTTAGAAACGAGTTGATGATATATTATTCAATTATATAATCAAAGCACTTAGATTATAAATATAATAGATTTCAAGTTATACATATAGATTTATTTCCTAGATAAATCGATGTTTGTTAAATTAAAAAAATGCGTACAAACTACGAATTAAAAATATCCAATCTTTGAGATAACTTTATTAATGTGTAATAAATAAATAATAAGATAAATTTGTTCAGCAAATGCAAATTTTATAAGTTTATTTTAAACTATAAGTTTGTCCTTAAACTAAAAAATCCTACTAATGTTTTTTAAATACGTACTTAGTGATTATTAAAAACAATATAAAATTAAAATATTAGTAACATGTCTGGAATTGCACCTTTCGTATTTTGTCGCTAGAGATAAATTTAGTATGAAATTAAAAAACCAAAAAAATGTAGAAAAATAATCACTGTGCCAACGGGATTCGAACCTTCTGTTATCAATTATTTTATAGTACCTAACTAGACTAACGTGCTCTGTGTGTGCTAAATAAAGGTTAATGATCTATTGGATTATTCACTAAATATATACAATAGAAAATTTTGTGAGAAAAGGGGAAACATGAGTCGCAACTTACTAGCACATGACCATCGACAATTTAAAATATGCTCATTTTATTTTTACTAACCACGAAACCGAGTAGATGTCACAAATTTAATTACATTGAATCGGTGTTTTAATTTCATCAAAAGTTTCATTTGATGTATTTCATTAATTATTATTATTCTAGGAAGCCATGCATCACGTTAATTAACTCCGCCTGAAAACGAACTAATAACATATTTCAACCGATTCGTTTAGTTAAGTGAAAACTGACCTAATTTAAAATAAATTTAATTATTGTAAACCGAGATGAAATAATTTATTATTCGGTTGAAACATTTGTGAAATAAGTGTAATATTACGAAAAAATTATATCAATTTTATATTATTAATGTGAAAATAATACAACAACTTAGGTACTTGTAGGTACTCTACGATTACATTAGTTATAATCTGTACACGAGACCTAGACTACCAGGGAACTCAGAAATAATGGGAACTGAAATACCCAACGGGTAAGGCGATAGCAGGAAACCCTCTCGAGTAAGGAAGAACCCGGGTTAAACTTACACACGTGTCAAGAATACGTTGTACGTATAATACTGAAAACTGATCTCGGTTTATGCATTTACGCTCATTTAATGTTGGTGTATTACACACACTATTGCACGTGCATAATGCGTGTTTCATTTTCGTAGGACACTCACACATTCAAAAACCCTGCTTCAACGTGCGGCGTATTGAATATAGCCAATCGGTATTCTATTTATTATCTGTTCTGTGTAGACTACCTTAAGTCTCAAAATAACGCTTTCAGGAAAACGCAATTAAAATTTTTAACGCACTTGTGGTTTTATGAATCTCTGGTTTCTGTGACAAATTAATTCAAAATGTGAATTGGGTCTCACAAATAATATAATAGTTTGCTTGCAAAGTCTACTTTTATTTGAGACTGCGGATATTTCCATGTACTTATATAGGTATATCTAAATGTTAACTGATAACTACCCTGTCACATATTTGCTGCGCACAAAGTGACTCCAAATTCAGTACACAATATTATGTTAAATCTGACGACAACAAAATATATTTAAAATATAGGTCCGGTGCTCGTTTCCCTCATGCGATGTCCTTCCAAAAAACCTTTTTTATTAGCGATAGTAAACCTTCAGCAATCGATTTTGTCGTTGTGATTTTTGATACCTAATCGAATATGAGAATGCTACAAACTTACATCATAGTTAGTTGACAATAATGCAATAAGCAAATAAAAACATCATCTATGACGATGATATCAATTTTACATTTACAATGTATCTTAATCTTGATTTTAGCTATTCTGAGATCTTAATTGTACCCTACCTACCGACTCAAGCTTAGAAGTTTTTAATTCCTTAATCGTCATAATAATATAAAAGTTGTTTGTTATATTAAAAAAATGTTTAAAATACTTATTAATTATTCCTTTAAAATAGTTCCACAACAATATTTATTTGAATAACGACTTCAGTAAATTCGTTCAGACGTTTATACTATTATGTTCTTCCGATAATTGTAAATGTAATTGGTTTAGACCGGTACATTTGTAAACATAGCACAAATGATTTAAAAATAAAAACATCCATGTTTCATAGCGGCGTTGTTTTTTCTTCTTTATATTGCCCAAAGCTAGAAGAGCTGGCACAGTTCCAGACTGTTCCTCCCACAATTTATTTTATTATCAAAATGAGAAAAAGAATTTATTGCTACAAGATTTATGTGGAAGGTGTGAAATGTGATTAATATAAAAAACAAATTTGGATCATTCGTAGAAAAACTAATAATATTGTTAGTCGAACTGTAGCATATATCGGAAAACGTTGATGATATTTTTTATATATCGCTCGGCTAGATAATTATGTCTTACTCTTTTTGTCCATGATCTTAGAAATTGGGAGTATATATCAGTCGTTTATTCTCCCATGCCAATATGCAATATGCCAATTGCTAAGGCAATATTACTGTTTAATTAAATCGCTTCGGGATTAATATAATTTAGTTAGGGTCTGAGTAGGTGGACGTTGTTTTTTTTTTTTTTTTTAACATTTTTGAACATTTTTGTGGTTTTTCGATTTTTTATATATCTTTCTCATTTCGATGTTTTATTTCGTGTCTGGAAACTTGTACGTATGCAGTTCGCCGTATCACACTTCACCGTGAAATGTTGTATCGGAAATATATAGCCGTATATTAAAGACCGTCTAACCTCATTGGGTCGTATAGTACTGACAAGATTTATGTCTAAATAAAACACTGTTATTGTCGGCTTACACTTTACAGGAAGCCAGCAGCAAACAATTTTTGAAAATAGTCCATTTACTGGATCGTTTAGGTCGGTTAGGTTAGGTTAAGTTTTCATTCTTGAATTTTTCCAAAATCAGATATGAAAATTGAATTAATGTTCATATTGAATCTAATAAAATTGGAGACCATATAGTATACGGTCACCTCTTTCTGATAAGAAAGCTCACGGCGAACTGTGCCACAGTGAAATGTTTTACGTACAATTTACATGTAACAGTTTACAGACAGTTACCGAGGTAACCGAAATATTATAATATTTCGACCGAATAATATGATAATTTTTATGATTGCACATTTATCATATAAAGTTTTACAATGGCAATTGAATAACATAAGAGTGATAATATGGTAAAATAGGTATTTGAAGATTTATTAATTAAACAATACTCCATACTATTTTTGTATTGAAAGGGTAAAAAGAGTAACACATTCGTAGCGAAAACAATAAGATACTTGATTAAAATTCGTTTGTATTCGAATGTTGATATGACAAAATAGGTTGGTATCACATTTAAAAAAAGTCAACTAATGTAGGTTTTATTGTAGATATAATCAGGCAATTAAATGACAATTTGAGAACGAAAAATAATCACATATAAATCAATTTTATAAATAAAATTGTCGTAGAGCAATGCGATACTGACGCCACGAAATATCCTCGTCTATCTAAAATGATTGATTGCCCCCTATCCTAAAAGAATAAAATACATTTTTGTTTAACGATCCGCCATTGAAATGGTTTCTTTTTGTTTTTGTGTTATAGAAAGCCCCATCACAGGTGTTATAACGAAATTGATTATTCTGTATTATACATGAACAATATAGTGTTATATGGCTTCGGTGCACTTTTTAGCCGTTCTTTAAACTACCTATTAGACGTGAGAATAAGCTTTCTTTAACAGTAAATAGGTAGGTACTTATCTAAGTTTATTTTATAAAACCTTTCATGATTCATCATTTTTAGAACCATTTCAATTGAACGGTAATTTAACTAACATGAAATTAACTATACTAACTGTTTATATAAATGTAGTTTTTAGTTATTTATTATTATGTAACTACCTAACCATTAAGTTTTTTTTTTCAAATTGAATAATAATTGAAAACCCCTTTACAAAAATAATTTTAATTACTCACTCCTAACACGATAGTTAGCTAAATCATGCCGATTGAAATAATATATTCTATTGACTTTTACACTGTAGCGTTAATCAAATAGTATATTTTTTATTAATATTTCATAATATATGACAATAACATATTAACAAGAAGGTGTTTACAGTTGTATATTGTCTGAAATTCTATCGAATTGTTCTAGGCAGCGGTCCGAGAGCATCTGTATATGAACAATGTTGATACCAAGGCATGTGTATCGGAACATATTACATACCTAATTCGGAATCATTTTTAATACAACTTTTGAACAACACAAACATAGAATGCTCCAAACGAAACCGCCCTGCACCACACTCGATCTTAATCGAGCGTATCACGAGGCCTTACGTTTGAATGTGAAGAACGAGCAGTATTTTTACGCCTGTGATTTTTTTAGTAGCATATACCCAATACTGAGTCTACACGCACTAAAGTGTGCTTTGACTGAATTTCCAGAGACTTTCTAATGAAAAGGGGCCGGAGAGAGGAGCACAAAAAATATATAATACAAAAAACAACGCCAAAACATGTGAAGAGATCTTCACGTCCGCAATTTTTTAAGCGCCCTAGTGGTCACTGGTCTCCAATATGTGACGCCATGTCGAGAAGAAGAATATTCACAAATAAAAATTACGCATGAAATAAATTTAATTAAAATTATTACTAACATGGCTGTTGTTTTTAGTTATAAATCTCACCAAAATATATTCTAAGTGTAAGGACCTACTGTCCGACGAGAAGTTCTAGGTAATAACCAGAATTCGCTGGAGTCGAAGTGCGGATAAAAGTAGGAGGGGCTTGTTAGTTCAAGGTTTTAACACGTGGACAACTCGTCGATAACCGGAAGTCGTTGCAGTCGAAGTGCGGTTAAAAGTAGGAGGGGCTTGTTAGTTCACAGTTTTAACACGTTGACAAGAAGATCTTGTTCGACAGTAAGATAAGTATGGGTTTTGAATTGAAACAGCTTTACTTTTATAACGCTTATTCTTCTGTATTCTTACACCACCACGAATTTATGGGAGGAATCTGATTAGTCGAAGGTAAACCAGTCTGCTAGGTCAAAGAACAAAGAAAGAAGTGACGAGGGCGGAGTTTTTGGTGTTACTAGTGCTTTTAATCGTGAATCGTGCGGATTCAATGTTCCCCAACTTATCACAAAGTAAAGTTGTGAATCAAACTATGTTAGATATCTGTCTCGTGAAGAGGCACTGTCGTCCGACAGCTAACTTATAATTAATTATAAAAGAGTTACTCACTTGCGAAATAAGTTAACATGGCTGCCAAGATGACAGTAAGCAGAATCATTCCGATGGAGCAGCACTTCCACGAGCACCTGTGCTGGCACCGCTTATCAATGTGGAATCTGGATGGTGAGTATGGCGCGCAGTGTGATCCGGGCGCCATGTTTCCTGTTCTTCCTCTCAGCTGGAATGCTGGTACTCCGACTAAGGTTCCGCCGCCTCCTCCCACTCCTCCGCCATTCATGTTACCCATGCCGCTCTGGAGCTGCGAAGGAGTTAGTCTGAAACGAAAGAAAATGAAAAAAATATAGAATTCGTCTTCATGTATGTAAATGGTGAACGATTGTCATATTTTTACATTTGAACCAGAGTTGGAAACGGAACTAGAACCGAACCTCGGAAGCATGAGAACCGGAACCTTTTATTTTAGCAAAATTACTCTGGACACGCCTATCTGTGTACCGTTTATCATGAAACCAGAGAGTTTTGGCTAAGAACGACAAATCATACATATTATTACAATATTTACAATTTAATTTGATGAAAAGGGATAAATAGTTAGGTTAGGTAAAGGTAAAATTGAAATAAGGGGACCACGGAATCTTATTAATTCAACAAGGGAGAAATTTAAATTTTATAGCGAATCGACAAACATTATGCATCGGTTGAGAAGTCACTCTACGCGAAAATAGTGATAATACGTTAAAATTTAATATACGTTCATAACTACATGATAGTAGGCTTTTAAATGCGAATGCCAAAAAACTACCCTGTTAGTAAAATAAAATGCCTACCGCAAAATAAAATTTGAAGTCTTCACACTACATTGACTTTAAAGCGGTTCCAGTGGATTGATTCCGCAAAAAACGCGCGCATTTAATAAACATAAAGGCCGCCATTTTTTGCGCGGCTGCCATTTTAATAAAATGGCTCATATTTTGTGTATAATACAGATTTATGCAAAACGCCGCTCTGCGATTTGTTTTTTAATCCGAGAGATGGCGCAGAGATGCCCTCGGGCGACGTGGTTGATGCACCGGATAGAATTTTAAATCGCTCCATGCATTATTAGTCGGGTTCTGCACCCCAGGCATTATTATATTTTTTTGATGTCGAACCCTACTCATAATAGAAAAGCCCAAACTGTTCGGTTGAATATATTGAATTATTAATATTGTATTGTCAAACACAATGTCGTATAAAACAAAACACATAAAACAATGTACCGTAACACTGACGAATAAATAATTAAATATTTCAAATATTTAACCATAAACATAGGGTAAGCAGTAATTTTTATAGTAAATTAATCAACAATCCAGACAGTCTGCTGCGGGTCTATTCTATACAAAAGGCTGCTTTCGTCCGCTAAAACCGCTAACTAGGGTATGTTTGTATCAAATTATTAACACGTATTGTAACAATTATAATTAGCCAGTATTAATTGTTGCAATAAATGATATATTTTAACGGCATGCCCCCTGCCTGTGCTAAAATTTAGAGCATGAGCGATAGAGAGAGAGCGAGAGAGAGACAGTTTCGACTGATTAACTGATTACAATACAATTACAATTATAATATTTCAATATAAAATGTATGTAACAAATACTAACACATTATCACGTTAGCACGTCAGCGGTCGATATTCGCCTTTTGTATAGAATAGACCCGCGGGGAGGGATGATGTAGAATGTAGATTCTTACCTTAACACAATTATTGAGTTAAATCGTGACACTCTAGTGCTGTCTCATCAATCCATCTTTTCGAATTTAAATTTCAGAAGCTATCATACACAGTGCGGTTTCTTGACAGTTACTAGCTCAATCCTGAAACGCTAGTTGTATTGTCATATATTAAAATATTAAATGTATATATCAGTTGATAACGTCTCATTGAAGCGGATGAAACCGGTCCTGAATATCGTTAAATTTTGTGAAATAAGAACTACATAATATTGTGTTTTATTTTATTGAATACAATGTAGATATATATTTCCACTAAGAAGTATTTTTGAAGAACTTAAAAAACATACATGTTAGAAAAAAATGTCAGAAAAACAGTTGGACCGAGAGTGGTTCGAACTCACTTCTTTTACTGCCCGGGTGAGTGTTCTTTGATCTATATTTTTGTTTCATCACTATACCGAGGTGTGTTTCTATGGTGGGAACTATTTAACAGTAAATAATATGTGCAGATCAGGGAACTCAGAAATAATGGAAACTGAAATACATAGCGGGTAAGGCGATTGCAGGTAACCGAATCGAGTAAGGAAGAATCCGGGCTAAACTTAACTTAACACGTGTCAAGAATACGTTTTACGTCGACTACTGAAAACTGCTCTCGGTTTATGCATTTACGCTCATTTAATGTTGGTGTATTACACACACTATTGCACAATGCGTGCTTCATTTTCGTAGGACACACACATTCAAAACCCTGCATCAAGATGCGGCGTATTGAATATAGCCTATCGGTATTCTATTTGTCATCTGTTCTGTGGTGCAGATGCTATTACTTTTCGTGCATGAAATTAGGGAAGATTTTATATGATTTTTTTTATGGTTGTTATTCCCGACTGTACTCACATCAACCCTATTGTATCGATTTGTCCCGCTAGGCACTCTTCCGACTATGTCTTATTTCGTGCCAAAACTGACGAACCTCACGCAAATTTGGTATGATCATAGTATTACATTACAGCCTAGAATGAATCACACTATTCAGAACCATTGAACAATTCAAATAATACAGAAATGCAAATACAGTTGACGATTTAAACTTATGCACTATAAAAGAACTTTGAGTGTATAGGTGCATATAAAGTAAATGACACGTGTATACATGTAGTGGAATAAAGATAATGTAAACAGTATGATATTGCGTACATACAAATTTTTTTCAGGATTACTATCATAACATGCTCCGTCTATCCAGTAAGGGTGAATATACGTAGGGTTTAAATTGCCAAATGCCTATAAAGATTGTAGTATTAATGTACTATTATTGAACAGAGAAAACAAATATCGATACCCTAGTTCGGAGTAGAGTTAATAATGCCATTCGATGTAGAAATATTTTCTTTATAATTCAACAAAAAAAAAATCTAAAATTTCTTCAACGGGTCACAAAATCGAATAACTGGGATTAATCATTTATTAATTCAATTATAAACGGGAATGTCTGAGTTGATTATTTGTTAAACTGTATAATTTCATTGTGTATTGGTAATTTCATTGTGTATTGTTAAGTTCATTCGAACTAAATAAAAAATATATACATTTATTTCAATCAAGGTTTTAACATTGAAATAAGAATTTGTGCAAAATTTTCAAACGCTACTACATATCTTAGAACTAGGTATTTTGAGTTGTTTCTCTATATGACTAAGGTATCGAGTACAAGAATGTTGTACAACGTGATGAAATTTGACGAATCTCTATTATTACTTACATATTATTTTTCTTCAATTACCAAATTTAGTTGTATTTGTTATATTGGCTAAGTTTATACCATTTATTATAATAATCATTGATATTTCATTTTCAGTTAATAATCTATTATAATGTAATGGTTTCATATTGATTGTCATTAGTAATCGAGGCGTCCTTTTATTAATTGAATTTGCGTTACCATCATAGAACTCTGATATAATGTCTTTATATCAAAGTTATCTTACGATCGTTCTAAAGTTGGGGTGGGGTTATAGTTCGAAACAACTTACAATCCACATAAACAATTCAACTGTAATATAAATATCAACAAAAAAAGTATTTTTCTATTTCATATTTTCTACTATGTACGTACCTAGGCATTGTAGCGCATTGGCCTATTGTAGAGAGTGGATCCATTTCTATTCCAACCCAGTAAACACCTTCAGGATCCTTTCAGCTGACCCTCACCTAGTACTCGCCTGATATACAACAGATGGTGAACGAAATCTAAGCTCAGGCATCATGCCAACGACGAAGATGAGCACATAGTTTCATATTATATATATTTATAATAAACTTTTCAGGTTATGTAGAAGAAATTATAATGTATTATTATTTTTACCATAAGTGCAGTCGAATATAGGTAATAGGTAAGTTTGTTCAAGTTGAAAAATGACAATGGGAGACTGTAGTAGAACCCAGTCAATTTTGATACTGGATAGTTGATCACAGCCTACTTGATGTTGCTATATTATTATAGCATACTCGATATGAATTTAAACGCCACATGTCAATTACGATTTTTAGAAGCTGGCGAATGCTGGAACAACTGAGTCACGTATTATAATTTTGTTTATATACATTACGCAATTATAGTCCATCTATTTAGATTGCTTGCAAATTCTATAATAGCAGTGATTTAACAACAACAACAAGACAAATTTGTTATAATTTGCTGTACCAATCATCCATTTGATCTGAGTCGTCATGCATCCGGCGCAAAGAATAAAGTCAATCTCAGATGACGTTAGATTAAACACCGTTTCACATCATGACTCTAGTCATACCGTTGGCAAAGAGTACCTATTGAAGGAAGGTCGGCTGTGGGTAACATAAGAAAAGTGTTTGGACAGCCATAGCTACGGGACTTGAATTTTAATCCCGTTTTCTGATACAATTTACTGAATATAAAAATATTATATTTTACTTTTTATAATATATATTTCATTGAAATTAACTGCATACAAAATTACGTCGCAGTAGAAAGATTGCATTTCATGAAACTAGAACTGCTTCGCTAGATTGTTTTAAAAATTTTCATACATTTCGCTTCAGATACACTGTTTGGTATTTCCGCTATGCCAATAGCCATTATAACAAACAGTATGTCGTCACTCGATAACATGATACTAATTTTGACGTCATCGGCGTATTTGTTTACAACATGTATCTATATATGCGTGCATTACTCCCAATTAATGCAGTTCACTTCACTTGAGCTGTGTTGGCGGTAGCTTATACGACTGTCTATGATAGACTAAACTAAATGATACCATTGAATAATATCCATTGAATATTATATAATAAAGTCATCATATAATATGAAGTCTTCGCCAATGAGACATACACACACTTATCTCAGAATTTTAACTGTTTTCAATAACCAATAGGCGATAAATACTTCCAAATAATTAGAAAAGTATTTTTTAATTAAAATTTTATAATATAATTTTGAATATGCTTTTGCACAGGAATCACCACGCGAAACGGCGTGTAATCGCTACACGGAGCAGTAGCTGCCGATCGCGACTTCTGTCGCAATCAGCACTCATTGTAAAAAAGGTTGTAAAGGAAATTATTATTATACCAATGGAAATCAATGTCAAGTATCCATCTAATTGAAGAATTTGTAATTACATGATATCTCATAAATAATATTATTCTTCATATTAACTATGATATTCTTCTGTGTTGTGTTTACTTTAGCGTGACATTTAAATACAAATTACCATGAAACATACTTTTAATAATTATTTATACAAAAAAATGCTTAAATATTTCATTGAATAATTCTACATAACAATAATAATTTTCAATAAAAAGAGTGTGGACAGTTTGTACCTACTAAGCATCCGCAAGCAGCGCATCTATTCTATACAAAAGACTGCTATTGGCCGCTATCGGCGGCTATCGAGGGTAGTTTATCATATTTATGTTATATATTGTTACAATAATTTAGCCGTCTAAACTGTCAGAAGTGTCTATATTACTTTAAAAGTTAACACAGCCAAGAGAGGTACTGTTAAAACATAACACTTATTGTAACAATTATACTATCTCAATCAATCAATGTGATAAACTACCCTCGATAGCGACCGATAGCAGCCTTGTGTATAGAATAGATGCGCAGCTCGGTATTTAAATGATTAAAGAACTCTCCAGACAAGCTAACTATATCGTGTGATTGAATGCTTATCTGGTTTTTCAAAGGGATTTCCAAATTATACCTAGATGAATGTCTAACATTTTATAGGATTTGCGTGGAAATAATTTCGTAAAGATAAACTGTAGCTACATAATATTGATGTGTAGCAGAGTTTTGCGAAAGATCTTTAGCCTAATCTGGAAGGATGGCATTCGCCATATAGCGACGTCGCTGTAACCATGAGCTTTACAAGGTCTTTGATGGGCGTCACGACGTCAGATTTATCAAAACGCAGCGTCTGCGATGCGTCGGCGATGTGATGCGTACCTATAGATAGACAATCACTGACAAAATAGTCTCACGTTTAGTAGTCTAGAAGCATTGATATACTACTAGATGAGGAGTTCCCATACAAGTGTCATTTTAAAAATGTACCACAAAAGAAGATATTACGAATATCGTCTTATAATATTTCCTTGTAGGTATAATGCGTTAAGACCGTTAACATGGATTCCCGAATTTCACCCGTATTGCCCTGGCTGTAAAACTAAATTTGCGTTCTTGGAATAGTAACCCTAGGGGTGTCTGCAACCCAAAGCTTGCAAGCTACCAAAAATTCATGTCTGAGCGGACAGAGCAAGTCGTCATGCGCTGACTATTAGTTAGAGTAAGATACAAGCTAGATCGGGTTTACTCTTAATTATTGCCAGGTCGTTTTCGAGACAAATATTATGTGAGCTTATATCGAGTTAAGTCCGCTGATATTAAAACAGTAAGTTTTAACACTGGCCGAGTCGCTGAAAATTGGGCGTCATTTTAATAAGCATAGATTCATCCAGTAGTATATCAATGTCCAGAAGAGAAAAGAAGTGAAGGAAGACCACAATAGTCTACAAAGAGAGTGTTGGGTGTGATCGACTGAAGGAGAGCGGAGTTGTCTACTATAATAAGAATAATGAGAAGAATCTGTGTATACTGTATACATAATCCCATTATAATATTATATGACTGCTTTTTTGGTATTCCGTTATGATGTGTAGGTATGTTTTTCAGTGCTAATAAATTGAGGAAAGCTTTAAATGTCTATCTTCTATTGCACTGATGACGTGATTACATGTCCTCACGTGAAACTGAACTCCACCCAAAACCGCTAAACTGTCTAAATCGCTCGTTTCCAGTCTATTCGACGTCTCGAATTTACATGAATAAGCAAGCGCCCAGCTAATAGGACAGTGTTTGCAGCAATTTAGTAAACCCCGATGTCCCTCCGTTTAATCCAGAAGCGTGTGTAAGCCTGGCTTAACTCACTGACACCTTAGTAATGAAATGAGACATGTCGTTTGCTTTTGATCAGATAAACAAGGGACATTAGTACTTATACAATGAATGATAAGGATAACTATTATCGATCGTGTTTATAATTTAATGATATCGCTATTCCCGACTGTAGGTTTTAGTCCCACTAGCTAGTTTTTAATTAATATATTATTATACATATATTTTTTTTATGATACAGACCCAATGGGAAATATCCTAACTGATATGCCACGACTTGGTGATTCCCGATAGAATAGCTAATACCTAAGTCAATAGCTAATTCCCGTAAAAATCTATTAAGATACTTCCACACTGTGGATTGAAATCCAGGACAAAATTTTCAATCCCTGGATTAGAAAAAAATAAGATATTCTATAATATATAATACATTGTTACAAAATTTAATACCGTTGGGTGGATGTATGATACACATATAATTGTAATTTAATATTTTTATTTAAACATCTATGTCGATCAGTGGCGAAGGGTGGAGGTAGGCTGTTAAGATCCGACATAAATAGTGCACATTAAACTTTGTCAGTCATTCGAATTTGTTTCTATTGAACTAAGATTACAATTTACGGAGATGCTGTTGGTTAGTTTTTAAAAATCGATTAAAACCTGCCTAATCCAAACCATAATTGTTTTGGTATACTTTGGGGGATACAACAAAATTGTGCACACTGTTTCATTCATACTTATTTGTTTTCATTGGATTAAGAATAGATATTATATAGGGTACACATATTATTGTTGTTTCATTTCTTTTTAATTCATTAATCCCTGCCAAAACCAAACTATGATAGATAAAAAATATTATTCTCTCTATGAAATATCCAAAGTTATGTATGATTTAATTGAACAATTTTAGATATTTTATACTCGTAGATAAACCAATATCTTTTGACTATTATGTACCTACCATGTCTTGGATTAGGCAGGATTTGATTGAATTTTAAAAACTAAGAAACACAACAACATTTTATTGGAAATGGTCATGTTTTGATTCCAAATAATATGATATTATAGAAATTTGATACTGTATAACGAAATCACACGCGGTAATCTTGGTGTACATCAGTGATTTCAAAACTGGGAGGCGCGGATTGTTGCAAAGGGAGGCGCGAAAAGTTTACCACAATAATGTAGCCACAGGATTGCAGTTTACAAGTGCATAGTTTATAAAACGGAAGCTAGTTACAAACTACATAAAAAAAACTGTCCTATAAAAGTTAGGTTGTTTGCAAACCTGTATGAAGATATGGAGACTAATTTTATTATACCTCATTTCTATACTATTGTTGCATGGCCCCCACAAGAGGGTGGTTGACAGGGCTCCAGCCTGGGGGCCCGGCGTTGCGGATCGACCAGTTAAGTGAGATAAACACACACCACAAATTCGTTCAATTAGTAAAAAAAGTCTAGCATTTTATAATATATATGTGTGATATAATTTGATGTGATCATGTGGTGTGTGTGATTGATGATAATTCACATGTAGAATTTTATTTTATAATTATTTGTAGTGTATTTCCTGACTAATAAAAATGGTTATATGGTAACAAAAACTTTTGTTAAATTTTGGTTGAATCGAACTGAAGAAAAAAGCACTTTGTGTAAAAACGTATTTAATGAAATAAAGGGGGGGGGCGCCAAGATTAGATTGTTTTAAAAGGGAGGCGTAGTAACGTAAAGTTTGGAAACCACTGGTGTACATTATGTGTTTATTATATGTTATTGCTCTTCGAGCTGTTTAAAATTATTTTTTTTCTCATGTCATTAATGATTGCATTCATAATAAAGCTAATCAGGGATTAAAAATGAAGTACAGAAAAATTAATAAAAATGTAGGTTATCGAAGATTTATATTGCTTATGTATGTAGGCGGGTGACATTTTGACTTTTAAAACAAGTATTTTTCTCGCGTCGCTCGAGAAAATTGCCCCAGTTCACGGATTAGCCACATAAAGAGCCAAGGATCATCGTAAAATGCGACACTTTTACTACACATTAAATATACCATAGTTTTTAAATATTCACGAGTCCCGACGGCGAAAGCAAGATAGAGCAGGAGAGTGCTGTACCTAACCTACGTACCAAGAACACGAAGAATCGCGTCAATAATGAAAATCGCCGCTGGTTTCGACTTATTATTCTGGATGGCTTCTAAAAGGCTGAACTTTCTCGTGTCTCGTTCAGTGAAGTCCTACTTTTTTTGTTCTTGAAAATATTCAATTTTACGAGGGAGTGCAACGACTACGAATAGCCTCTAGCAAGGAAGTACGAATGATGTACTGTCCTAATTCAATATTATTTTATTGATACTTTGCATTCATAGCTTAAAGTAATTCAATTCAATTCATTTATTTTTTTTAACATATTGTGGACATTACAAATTATAAGTTTAAGACGTTCACAACATGACATTTAGAAACAAAGATATCCTAAATATAACAGTATTACATAAAAAAAAGAGATATATCAGTAGATGAATTAGATAGGTACAAGGAAGTACACCGGATGAGTTAAGCAGACCCTATTTTAAGATTTTATAAAACAACATCCACCTAAACTCATTCTCACGTAGGTGGAATATATCAACACCCGAAGCAATTTCGTTGAACATAGTTATCACTCTCCCAATTGGCATTACCAGTGGCAGGTTGGTTCTGCACCTTGGGAGAATAAACAACTGGTGGTCTCTATTTCTAAGATAGTTATCAGGGACACACAGGTCAACACTGCCCAGAATGGCAGAGTTCTCAATTATACCTTGTATAAGTCGAAAAAAATACGTAGCTAAATAAAGATTTCTTCTAAATTGCAGACTGCAGTATGTAAGCATGCCTAAGAGAAAGTCAGTTGGATAAAGCCACGGATAGTATCCATACAACCTCAAGTAAAGGAGTCTCAAGAATTTATTCTGTACCCTCTCCATCATAAGGCCATACTTCAACTGGTGCGGTGCCCAAACAATAGACCCACTCTCAAGTCTGCTTCGAACTAAAGAATTAAATAAAAGTTTTAATACCGTAACATCTGAAAAGACCCGGGAAGTACGCATGACGAAGCCCAACATTTTAAGCGCTTTGTTACAAATAAATATGTAAGTACCTACCTAGGTACCCAAAAACATTAAAATGAAAAAATATATTTTTCAATTCAAATATAAACTTAGGTACCTACAGTTAAAAAAAGTTTGTTATAAATGTGCGTTTGTTGATGCTGTATGGGTTTTTTTGTTACGATCACAATACTAAAGCTTGATTCGATATAAATAAAAAGGATTTAAAGTTAAACACATTTAGGTATATTTTATAGATTCCTGATAAAATTATGAATTATTTAAAAATCTTTTTAAAAACACATTTGAAAAAACTGACTAAGCTCCATTTTAATGACAAAAATAACAGTTTTATTTCATCCTAGATTTTTTTAAAGTTTTGAGATACGTATTGATATTGCATATTATTTTGCACTAGATGTCTAGTTTTTATTATTTTATTTTAATATTTACATAAAAACTTACGTTCTCTTCTTCTTTCGTGTTGTATATTGCTTGTAATTAGTATTTTTGTTCATTTTATAACTATTTATAATACTATTTATAATTATGTATTAGGCATTGGCCAATAATTACTTTAATACTCTTTTCTAATAAATAAATGTCTCGGGTATATCCAAAATAGCACTGCACTTCGTCTTAAATAGCAATATTTTAATATATAATACTTACATAATATTAACTGTCTCAAATTCAGCTCGTTATAAACGATATTTAAATTGATAATGTTCAATTATTGATAATAATTGCAGAAATCGATTTAAGTAAGGATTATTAAAGGGATCGTTGTGCAATGTAGGGTTATACTATACGAGGTTATAGGTACTCGTATTACAAAAACGCGATACAAAATCTTTGTGCTAATTACCAATGTAATTCTTATTTAAAAGCCATCATATTAAATAAATTAAGCCAACGTGACACCTGGTATGTGATTATGCATATTATATTCTTATGAGGATACCTTATAAAATATTATTAGAAACATATAAGTTCACCCTTCTGAAGGTTACGCCACTGCTTGGCTGGGTCAAAAAATAAATAAAATAGGAGTTGAATCCCGACATCAGCGCTGGTAAAGGATTGGTGCCCGGAGCTGAACTAACAATTTATTTGATTAAAGTTTTATTGTGGTCTTATTGAGAGTAATTGTGGCTGTTTGAACTGTTGGTGCTCACAGTAAACTGTACCTACGTTGAGCTTACCATAGGTACTAACTATATTATTTATATGTAGGTACTTAACTATTTTCATTACGAGTATTGTGGACTGTCTGTAGGAATTAAAGGCTTTAAAAAACTGATGTATCAATAATTATGTCAGCGAAGGGAAAACGGAGATAAGTATAAAATTACTATTCTACAATAAAATCAAAATAAGATTTAGGTTTGGACAACGTGGAATGTTAATTTCTATGTTTCTGTGTGAAATTTACTAATCAACCGGTGTTGAGCTGACTCATCCATTTTATCTTTCACGTTAGAGCTTAGTTAAACACACGACACTGCAGAACTTGGTGTGCGTCGACGCAGGTCTTACTTGATTCCAAATGTATCAGATTAGAATTTTCAATCGGATGCATTTGGAAACAAGTAAGATCTGCGTTGACGCACGCCAACTGCAGTGTCGTGTGTCTGAGCCCTTATGCGTTAAAATTAATTAGGCATAGGTATACTTTTTCAGTTCTTACACCGTTCACAGATTTGTTGGTAATTTACCGCAAATTAAATTATCATTTTAATTATTTATTATTATACCACGTGTTTCATCCACAATTTGCAATCATAGTAGGTTTTGTGAAATACATAGATATCTTTGTTAATGGGTTGATAATCAGTGATTATTATTTTTACCATAATTATCGTTAATGGCAATGTATAAAAAACCATCTACATTAATTACTCTTCTTATTATTGCGTTATAACCTAACTAGGGAATCCAATCCCGAGCCAAAATTCTGATCCCGGGATTTCGGGATTACAATTTGACAATCCCGGGATCCCGGGACTGGTCCTGGGATTGGCATTTTTTCAATTGTTAATATAAATTTTTTATATTTACAAATAGCATTGATAAAATCGGTCAAAAATAAATCTAGTATAATTGATACTATTTAAGACATTTATTGTTTACGTTCAATCTTGGAAATACACAAGTTTAATGGAGTAAATAATATTTTAATATAAATAATAATGTAAATTTAATAGGAGATTTATATTACTATACATATATATATATACTATGCTTCCCCCGTGTTCCGTAACTCACTTTACATACACATAAGAAGATTTACTGTTTCTGATAGTAAAGACTTAATGAATGGATTAGCGAGATTTATAATTAATAGTAAAGCAAATAATCATGGCGTACTTATGGCCTTTCCGCTTCATAAATCTAATTAGTCAGCCAAATATGAAACTGCCGTAAAACGTATGATATCATGGTGGAATTACTTTGTTAAAAGTGCAAAGCATTGTTTTTTTCCAATCTTTCCATTTTTAATAATTTATGTGAAAAAATAAAATGAATCGGCAATCTACACATGGGTATAAATCAAACTTCATTCAAACTCAGTTTATTTCTAATGTAGTTATTTTTTTATCAAAAGTATTTTTTCTGTTATATTTCGCGTTTATTTTATTTTCCATAAAAATTGATCAATCAATCAATCAATCAAGACAAAAATCAATCCCGAAATCCCAGGATTATGTTTACCAATCCCGGGATTCATAGGTATCGAAAATAGCTCGGGATCCCGGGATTGGAATCCCTAAACCTAACGGAGATCGGCCACCATCAGGGCGATATTTGTTGCATCATATGCTACCCGTAACAGTTCGGCGGAGCTGCACTCGTACCAAGCCGGAGGTTCTAAGCCACGAAATGCGGCGTCGCCCTCTGCTACGCTTTTTGTTGATATTTTATAGGATGACAAGTTTGGGAATGTTGTAATTTTTTGTCCTCTCATAACGTAGCCGAGGAGAACTTCTCAGTCCTTTCGCATTAGATTGAGAACGTCAACATTGAGTTATTACCCGGTCAGTCCAAGGAACTATTACGAGGATGCGACTATCTATAATATACAATCACGTTACGAAAGCATTAACTTACTCTCCTTCGTTATGAAATACAATTCATGTACCTATGTATATATTTTGTATTTTATTAATAAAGGTGTAATAAACAATTTATGTTACCTGTAAAAGGAACACCAACACTAGGAAACTGCTTCACACGACATCAGTGTACGAGTTACACACATATTTAAAAAATAGCCATTTTAGTCGTCACGCAATCTAGTCTTAATAATGATGGTACAATATAAATAGCAATTGACTAAAAATAACAATTTTATAAAAATTGGTATAGTCAACATCCTAATCGGGCTGTGGTTGAATGCTGGTAGAACACAATCCGCTGTGAATAGAGTTGGGTTTCGGGAATTTTAGAGATTTTTCATCCCGAATCTCGAGAATTGAAATTTTCAACATTTCGGAAAATCCCGAATCTCGAGAATCTTTTCCCGGGATTCGGGATTTCTTTATTATCAAATATTAATTGAAAAAAGTGGACAGAAAACACAACACGTTCAAAGACTGATTAAACAATACAAACAGAATACATAATGCATCGCTAAAAATGTCTACATCTCTAGGGAGAGCATTGACCAGCCGCACAACCCTCGTTATTGATGCCAGGTGAGCCTGACATGAGGAAACAGCTTTCACCAAAAATAGGTCATGGCTTCGACCACGCATGTAATGCATAAAAATTTAAATTGTCCAGAATATTGGGATTGGAAACTATACCACGTGACAGCAGGGAAAATGCTTAAAGTCGCGTTGACACGGTACCTACGAGTAGCATATAATCATTTTTACCATCTTCCTACACAAAAACGCAAGTTCAATAATGTATATTATGTGGACTAGTCTTGCTGGCATACTTACAAGGCACATTATTAATTTGATGCTTAATAAGCTAATAGGTATATTTTAGCGGAGGCTTTAACCTCTTGTATAATAAAATTATTGCGAAGGGGTAAACATAATAATTATTCAGAAAATTCTTAAAGAGCCATCGATCCGAACGTTCCACTTTCGGCAATTAACGTTTCGCTCGCCGCTTCGAAGGGGATGGGGGGGGGGGGATTGTAGGTGGGCGATGGAGGCTGTAAATTTGATTTACGCGAAAAACAACCGCCCAATTCCCCCATCCCTCTCCTCCCACCCCCTATTCGCGTCTCATCGCCATATCTATTTTTCACCGCGGTTCAGTTAACCCGAGATTATATTTTAACTTTCAGTTTTATCTGTAAATACATTTTAGCAGTTTTATTGTGACGGTTTTGATTGCGTTAATCGTGCAGTGTGATTTAAATGAAGTCAGATTTTACAGACGTAAACCCAGGGTCAAACTCTCGTTGTGAATGTCATGTAAAAAATCTTTTCAAACATAATTTTTTTAAATTATATCAAACTTGTTTGTTTTATCCACATTCATTCGGTCTATTCACGAATTTAATATTGTAGTTTTATTGAATTTGAACACAAATTTCGTTGTAATTAATATCTACGTTAAGTTTGTTAAGATCACAATAATAACTGGATGACAATACGTAAACCTAGATTGACCCTGCATACAAATACATTAATCATTCAATTTATTGTATATAAATCTAAGTATCTTCGATTGCATATCTCTCGGTCATTTGAGTGTCAATGGTGTGCAGTTTTAAGGATGGGTGTCAGATACAAACCAGAGTAAGTAGAACTGAAAGCAATGGTCAGGATCAAGATAGTATTATTACTTGTAGCCTGTAACTGGTCGTCTTACGTGGGCGAAGTCGGTGGCGCGTTGAGCGGCGCGCGAAACTCAAACGTATAACCATGTGTGAAAATGTTCGTAGACAAAGTTTTTTTTTGGTTATACGTTTGAGTTGCGCCGAACGCGCCTACCGAAGACGAGCCGTAAGAATGTATAGAAATACTCGTATGATGAAACGGATGAACGGATTTTGAAGATTTTATTGTAATTTTTAGCATAGGCAATTTGGACAGACCACCGGTGGAGAAACATTCCTTTAATTTAAACCAAATCAAATTATCTACATGTGAGTAGAATTAATATTATTAAAACATAGATGATGCCAGGAGTGTATTCAGTCTCGAAATAGCCGAACAATAATGTTACTAACTCAAAAACCTGTCAGTAGAATTTCTATTATGAAAACATAGAGGGCATTTATGCACAAACACATGCAGGTGCACGGATTTTCAAGATTTTATTGAATTTTTTAGCATAGATTCTCCAAAAATTCTCGGGCCACCAGAAAAGTTCTGCGGACACCGGTTGAGAAACATTGCTTTTTTAACCAAATCAAAATATCTACATGTGAGTAGAATTTATATAATTAAAACATAGAGGATGTCAGGAGTGTATTCAGTCTCGAAATAGCCGAACGATAATGTTTTTTTAATTACACGCAAGAATAAACTTTTTCACCGCCCACCGGTCTTATTAGTTATTATTTATACAGAATAGTTACAAAATGACACGTCTTGTTATTTATTCAGTCGAAAATACGTCGAATTAATAATGACGACCGAAATAACTGGTCGCCGCGAGATTGACAATAATAATAATTTTATTTTACCTACGAGATTACACGGTTAGATATATTTACCTGTCATTATTCCTGTCACGCATATGTTTACGGCTGATGATGTCACCTAATTGCGGTCGGATTTTTCCACTAAAAGCCGTGAGAATGGTAAAAAATAATGTTTTCTGAAATTGTTTTTCTAGTATGTTTAATGTTTGAGGAATTTTAATGACTTTTAACTATGATTGAAGAAATCCTATTTACTTTGGTGAGTAATTCTGTATTTCTCGGATGAAACAACATACTATAATGAGCTTCAATATTGGGAGTATTGGGACCATACCTAAATAAGATTTGATATAAATAAAAAGGATTTCAAGTTACCTATACACATTAATATTTTTTTTATAAAAATCGATGTTAAGTATTTAAAATAAATATAAAAAATATTAAAACTATGAATTAGTCAAAAATCTCTTAATGACATTATAGAAAACTTAATAAACTAAATTTCAATCATAAATATGACCATAAAATAATATGTTATAATAAGATGGGATCCTTTAACAAATTCACATTTTATTAAATATTTTTTACTATTTTAAGTTTATCTTTGATTTTTTATTTTAATTAATTACTTTTTTTATCATCGAATAATTTACAAGATTTAAGAATGTAACATTCTAATTATTGAACATACTTACATACATACTTTTAGTCGGTTTTGTGACGGCACATTTTAAACCAGGGGGGGCAAACTGCGGCCCGCGGGCCGCATGTGGCCCGCCGGGTATTTTTTTGCGGCCCGCCATCATTAATTGTACTTCTGATTATGAATAACTTTTTTTATATATTTTTTAAAAAATATTGACAATAGATTAAAATTTGAAGAATTTCTTGTTTCGTAAATGTATTATTTCAGTACGTCTTCCTTGCGTCTCGTCTCACACTATGTAACCACTATTTTCTACATTGAACATCGATTTCAATAGATATTGATAGTGTGCCGACAGAGCTACAACTTGAGATTATTGATCTGCAGTGTGACACTGATTTAAGAGAATTGCATCGTCGTGAAGAAATCTCCAAATTTTACAATGCCCTTAATTCAGACAATTTCGACCAACTTAAAGATTATGAAAGAAAAATGTTCGTTATTTTTGGATCAACCTATATATGTGAACAAACATTTTCGATCATGAACCTCAATAAAAATTTACTACGATCAAATATCTCCGATGCCCATTTAGAAGCAGCTTTGAGAATATCAACTACAAAATTAACACCTGAATTTAAAAAAATGTTATAAAATGTGCATCAGTTTCATTCTTCTCATTAATTTTTTTGTAATGTTTATTTTTCGTGATAATAAATAGTGTATATCTAAAAATGGTATTTTACTTGCAGCCCGCCGCTCATTTTTAATTCTTGAATTTGGCCCTCCATCCAAAAAGTTTGCCCCCCCCTGTTTTAAACCCTCCTCTGCCCGCTTTTCATAAATCATCGCACTACATCAGGCCCCCTCTCAGACGTGACGTCATAATAAGAATGACCTCTTAGAACTAGAGCAGTTAAAAGATATACTTTCGTTTGTTCGATCGTGAATGGCAAACAAAAGAGATTATTAAAATTATACTACTAAATTAGATTGACCCAAATAGCTGGAGAGCAAAAATGATATTGAATTAAAAGAATATTTACCCTAGCTATTAAATCATTATGTGGGAGAGACGGAGCGAGCACGGATGTCGGATACTGTACGTATGATCGTGCAATTAAATAGCTTAAACGAAATGTACCTACTTGCAAGTCGCACTTTGAATAGCCGTAACAACTTGCAAGTAGCAACCGTGATTGCACATGCAAAGTTGGGCAAAGTTTCATGATTACAAGACCAAAATGGAACAAGGTGACTTTTCTCCGTAAAGGAGCAAGTGTTTGCGGGAGAGTGTTACAAAGATAATAATATCAACGAAACGAACACAACATAAATTTGAATCTGAATATTTTCATATGAGAGTGTAATGTTTTAGTTTACTATTAATTTGAAGCAGGGCTGCAAGTGGATCAATTATTTAGGATTTCAGTTGAAGTGGATACAACGTTAACGCTATACCTCAGTTGAGGCATGGTCTAAAAAGATCGTGGCTAGGCAATGCGCGGATTGTGCAAATGACGCGTGCCGAACGAAATATAATTTGTCATATAAATCCAACATGCGTCCATTTAATGATCTGTTTATTGTTCTATTAGTAACAATAATAATATATTCATGGACATGTTTCCTTTTTCAAGTAAATGGGTAACATTTTTAGTCATCTTTACACGATTTAAGAATTAATACCCCCGTCGCCATCACGAAACAAATTGACGTGTTCACAGCTCGACGTTCGCTCTCCGATTGCCAGCGAGTCCAAAATTTCGTCGCACCTATAGTTGAAAATTATTTGTCGTTTCACTGAAGTACAGTCTTAAGGTGGATAAGTTTCAGAACATTTTGTCGAGACTGTATTTTATATATTATTATTTCTAATGTTGATCAGAATCACCTTGATAACTATCTAATAATATGGGAGCATCAGTTGTTTCTGCTATCAAGGTCTATGGCTTACTTGCGCATCTATTCTATACACAATATAGGCCGCTATCAGCAGCTATCGAGGGTAGTTTTTCATTTTTTTTGTATCGAAGTATTTGCACTTATTGTAACAATTACAACTAACTTACAATAAGTGCAAATACTTCGATACAAAAAAATGGAAAACTATCCTCGATAGCTGCCGATAGTGACTGCTATAATAATAGCAGTCTTGTGTATATAATAGATGCGCTGGTATTGATGAAACCAACTAAGAATGCAATTGCTATTATGCTCAATGAAATTATTTGGAATATCCACATTATATTGCACTTACTTGCTAGTGAATATAAATTAATGTTTTTCTATAATTTCTTAAAATATTTTTCTATTTACGCCATCGTAATTGGAAGAATATTTAGTTTCATGGATTGAGCTGTTCTGTAAAATTAAATCAATCCCATGTCCTAGTTTTTGTTTAAGTACTTCAATTAAGAGTGTGCTACGATGACACAAAAAATACGGCCTGTCAATCCATTTCCTATAATGCGAAAAAAATATTGCGTGCCTTAGTTTAGAATTTTTCTTTGTTTTTGTATTTACGGATAAAATACAAAAGAAAATATGAAGCCTTTAGAAAGTAAGATAACGAAAGAAAAGATGACAAATTTAAAAAGCCTCCTTTTT
This sequence comes from Rhyacophila brunnea, assembly GCF_057557595.1. NCBI lineage: Eukaryota > Metazoa > Arthropoda > Insecta > Trichoptera > Rhyacophilidae > Rhyacophila > Rhyacophila brunnea. The sequence goes on from NW_028233350.1 coordinate 32,929,872, forward strand.
GTATTGCTGAAAGTTTTCATTTTCGCATTATTTATTTAGCCTTTTTTGGGGGGCAGAGGGAGCGATCCACAGTTCCGCGAATAATACCATTACTATGAGGATAAAAAAGTTGAAAACAACTGCCATAGTGGAAACAAGCAGCGATCGTTAGAGGAACTTACCAGGGCGTAAGGAAGAGAAAGGAGGAAAATGTATATGAAGGAAGTAAGTAAAGCCGTAAGTAGACAAAAAGTTTTTTATTAGACCTCTCCGTTCTCCTGGGAGCCTGATACAATAGTAATGAGCTGGTGGGGAGCTGAGATTTGTAGCGGAAGCGTTCGATGAACAAGGGCGGGTGCGAAGGCGCCAGTCTACGCGCCCTTTAACATACATTCTATGTAACAGGGTGGCAGAATCTGCGAGGGGTAGTTTCTTTATTGTTTGCGTAATGAGTCTATTCAATTTTGTGTAAAATGCGAATGTCTATGCTGCGATTGGAAACGCGATAAAAGATCGCTGACTTTTACGATGATTAGTGTAGTAAACAGAATATTAAAGTGATTTCGATTATTATTATTTCAATATTACCTACTGCATGGGTTCAATTTACTGTTTTCTGAAGTTCCCTAAATGTAATCATCACTTTGGTTTGAATATGTACCTAAGTATTATTTTAATTATATTAAATCTGTTTTCTATATTATATAGGTAAGTATAAATATTTAAAATTAAATCTATATATTGTATAAATATAAAAATACTGCAGTAAGTTTTGTTAAACGTTATAATATTTATTTACAAACCTTGGATAATAAATAGTAGTTAGTGTATTTGTGTAGGTCGTAATGTATGTATAGGTAGTCCTAATAGTAATGATAAAAACAAAGCAAACTTTAATTTTCTTAAAAGTTTAGTTACATGCAATCTTGTATCATAAAACCAGTTACGTATATAAAAATACACATCAGAAACCATAATTTATGACAGATTGGCTACCGTCTTGTGGTTATGGTTATACTTATTATACAATATAATATAAGGCTAATCTAATCTAACGCATCGATTTGTGCTCAAATTGTACTGCGGTTAACTAATGATCAATAAAAAATTTGTATGTATTATGAGTATCCTTTATACAGGATAATACGATAAAAAATAACCTAATTTATTTAAATCCGTTATTTGGAGGGTATCAATATTTCTTAGACAAAACTTGCCACAGGTTTATGAACGCAAAACCATTTCTAAGAATCAAGAAAAAATATACTTATTCGTGATTTAGCAACGATAAATTTGATAAGATTTATAAAAATATTGATAATGTTGTCTTTATCATTAATTAAAGCTTCATATTTGGGAGTTAGTTTTTTGTTGCAGTATCCAAATAAAAAAAAAAACAAGAAAAATATCGTAATTGATAGGGTTGAAATAACTTGGTTTGACCTTGTCTTTTTTAGTGCGGTGCTGTCTTTTATCAAAGAATCGCAACACGTCTCCGGTTACATGTAAATTGTACGTAAAACATTTCACCGTGGCACAGTTCGCCGTGAGCTTTCTTATCGAAAAGAGATGACCGTATACTATACGGTCTCCAATTTTATTAGATTCAATATTAATATTTTTGGCAAAATTCATGAATTGAAGAATAAAAATGTAATCTAACCTAACCTAACAAATAATCCAGTATATCGGCTATTTTCAAAATGTGTTTGCTGCTGACATCCTGTAAAGTGTGAACCGACAAGAATCGTGTTTTATTTAGACATTTTAGACATGAATTTTATGACAGTAGGTAGATACTATACGACCCAAAGAGGTTGGACGGTATATTTAATGTACGGCCATATATTTCCGATGTAACATTTCACGGTGATGTGTGACACGGCGAACTGCATACGTACAAGTTTCTGAATACGCACGTCTCCATGTTCTGCGTCAGTTTCGTCAATTCTCCAATATCTGTATCATTGAGTCCAACTTCTTGGTTAACGTAGTTATAAGAAGTGAAAAAAGTTTTAGTACCTATTTTATACTCAATTTGTTAGAAATAAGCATATTGTAAAGGTTTTGTTATATATATAATTATATGACTAATTTGAACTGTTTCGAGGCCCCCTTTTAAATCTTTTGACAAATCGATTGCATCATTTGAATAAAAGAAAATCGCCGCTGTGTAGAAGTTGCCAAATCATCGACGACGTCCAATAGCGGATATGTCACGAAAAGAAGATGCAATGTGTATTTGAAGCGCCTAGTTTCAAAAGCCCCTAAAACGATTTAGGTTGTTCTGAGAAAAACGAGAAAAACCTCATATCTATTAAATCTGTGAACTATATGTATTCATTTTTTAATTAGTACATTCTAAAGAGTATTTTGGCTTATCCATTTTATGGGTAAGGTATTTTTGAGCATACGTATTTTCGGTTTTTGGCGTTTTTTGAAATTCAATCTTTGGCCATCGTACAGGTAACAAAAATATCCATCTAAATACATATTATTATCTATCTCAAAAAATTTGAAAAACCATTTTAGGGGGATTTGAAACTAAGCGTTTCATTTGTCGAATTCGTAACAATGCAGTGTAATTTAGAGTTTAGACGACGATGGCTTAAAATGTTCAGATATCAGAATAGGTCGTATGTTAGATGACACTTTGATAACAAGATGCGGATAACAGCGGCTAACTTGGTGTCATAATCATTTATTAAACTTGTTGAAATGATAGTCGCTCATGCGGGTGCGCTTCCAACTATCAGATAACATAAATTTGTCTACGTACAACTACTGACTAACTTGTGAAACTGATGAAATGTGTAGAAAGTAATTGAAATATGCCGAGCTTAAGTGATCGATCGATTTTGTTAAAAGCATTATGTTCGACTGGTCATTTCAATCTTTCGACCAACACTGTGATATTATTTAGTTGGGAATAAGGATTGCAATACCGAATGAATATATCAGTTCTGGTATTTCGGTATTTATTATTGAATACCGGTATGAATACCGGTACCTACTCGTCAAACCATATTATAGAAAAAAGTACCTACCGATTAATAAATATAACTATTAACATATATTTAAAATACTATTTTATAGCAACCTAAAGTACTTACGTTTATTAAATTGACCTTTATAAATATGTATAGATAATAACATTTTATAACTGCTATTTTTTACAACGTTTTTCTTAGCTCGTATTCTTATTTGTCCGGTACAAATCTTGCAATCGATTTTTAACTAACTTCCCGACTAGCTAGACATTTGAAACTTTTAGAATATATCAGAACACAATGCCAATGCATTTTTTTTAATACTTTTAGCCATCTTTAAGTAGAATTGAATTCATTTTCAATTAATTCTGTTTTGTATGAAAAGTTATTTCGACACCACTATTGGTTGCTAAGCGGATTGTCCTAGCAACTAAATTATTAATATATACGTGCGTTACTATGGAAATCAAAATATCAGAACACGATGCCAATGCATTTTTTAGCCATCTTTAAGTAGAATTGATTTCATTTTCAGTTAATTCTGTTTTGTATGAAAAGTTATTTCGGAAGAAATCCGTAAAAAGTAAAACTATTATTGGTTGGTAAGTGGGTCCTGGCAACTAAATTGTTAATATTAATTAATATATACGTGCGTTACTATGGAAATCAATATGAAGTGTCAAACTGGCATTTCAGTATATTTATTCAGTATTTCTATCATTTTTTGATCGTTTAAGCTAGTCAAGTCAAGTTTATATGATTCAACAGAAAATTTAAAAACGTTGTATATAAAAAGTTCATTTTATCTTGTAATTATTACAAATACTAGTCCGGGTACAGGAAAATAACTCTCAAGTTCGACATTTGTTGACTGTACTATCAATGTTGGTTCAATAGTTATAGAATAATTGAAAATATTTGCCACGAATGTTTTCTTCTTCGAAATATGTTAATTCATCGTGACCATTCTTTAAATATATTTGAGAAGTTTTGTTTTAATATTATTTAACAGCGTTTTGGCAGCATAAAACATATTTTAGTATGCTTTCTTAATACCGGTGTTTTTAATTTTTGAAGCCGGTATTTCGGTATCGATTAATAATTGAATATGTACCGGTTTTGAAATGCCGGTATTGCAATCCCTAGTTGGGAATAGGTTGTAGGTACCTAGGCGTCAATATTTCCCTAAAATATTGTATGAAAATCATAGTACGTATTGAAAAATGTGATGAAATATTGATTTTAACTAATTAATTAATTATGAGAATATCCACGGTAGCCGATTTGATAAAGCGTCTATGAAGCTATGCGTCATGGGTTCGATCCCGATGTTTGATTAATTACAAGGACAAAATGGATTGGTAGAAAAATTCGCCGTAAAAAATCTTTTATGGTGGAAAGCCCATACATGGTCCGTTTAGAAGTGAAATGGTAATTTACTTTTACTACTACTTAATTTATGTGTGTTTGAACCCACGGACATCAGGGCTCGAAATGGACCGGAGCGCCGTTCCTGCTCATGAAATCGGTAAAATTATCGCTCCGTCTCGTAGAAAAAATAATTTGACCTTCTGAGCTAGATAGGCCATATAATAGAAAATCTAACACACTTGTTTTTATGAAATACACATAAAATTTGATAACTATGTAAATATCTTCAGAAAACTGTCGAGCGCTCCGGTTCGTAAACTTCTCTATTTCGAGCGCTGACGGACATGATAGGTTGAGTAAGTGACTAACATACATTCGCGTAAAAAAATGCATTACGATCTTTGGATCCAACATGATAAAAAAAGAAGTTATGAAAAACTTATAAACATAAGTAACTATTAGAAAAACGTTTTATTGAGTGGGGTTTAAAATCATTCACTGTCCGGGTGAGTACTATTATCCATTAAGCTCCGATCTGTCTATTCCTCACCTCACGCAAAGTGTTAATAATTGCTAATAACCGATGTAACTGAGGTGTTTACAATTCCGGCAAGGAAAGACAACTAACTTTGTAATTTAAATCAAGTAGGTAAAGTTATTAGGTACTTATAAAGATGATTTATAAATGACGTCATGAGTAATCCAAATTAATTTATGACTATCTTGCTAATTATTATTATCTAAATTCGAGCACAAGTGTTTGACTCAGTAGGGGGGTAGAGTAAATCCTCAGTTACCATCAGTCTCAAACTGAAACGACATTGGAGCGAAAATGTTATTTTATTTAATAATTATTTTATTTTAATCTAAAATCACAATAAGTATATAATATATACTTTTATAAGACATTTTTATTCAATTAGTGCAAAATTAAACTGATCAGTGAATGTACTTCAACTAGATTCAGAGAATTTCCATGAAATCATTCAAATGTCACAGTACAATGATCCTGTATTAAGGTGTGTATCGACATTCCATGTACAAGCATTAATTCGAAGCTGTCTATCCATCGCACTGACTCGATTCGATGACTTTAAAACAAAGCCCTATGGAATAATAATAATTGTGCAGGAATCGATTTAATAATGCCACTGTCACTCAGGATTAATGCTTCATACGTTATGCGCAATAGCATTAGATCGTACGAAACATGTCTCGAGAAATGCTAAGTGTTCATGTGTGTATATTATGGGTATTGAAAAGATCTGAAATCGATTCCCAGTAAAGCAAATCATCATTACATTCATGTGTAATAATGTGTAAGGTTAAAAATAATTTAAAGATCAGACAAAAAACTAAACGTACTACAGTACAACAATGGAAGTAGGCATATTATTATATTACATCGCAATTTTGTTATATTCATTGGTGAATGGTGAGCTTTTCAAGTTAGTATGACTAGATTTCAAGACGAGTTTGTTTGAGTTTATGCCATGTTATAATTTTATTATTGAGTAGAAGTGGTGGGAATTTTTAATGGAAAGATTATGAGAAGTGGACATGGTAAGGAAGTGGTTTTCTTATTTTATAAATTGTTATTTATGAATTACATCCCAGTTATCGCGGAATCTATTGAAAATATATCACACTGTCTTTATCGTTTTTACGGCCGAGGACGTTCTAGTATATTTTGAATATATTATGTAGTAGGATTATAGATTAGTTATCGTACTTCTGCTCTTCTGTCTTTTGTGAGTATTGAAGTGTATACTGGTGGTTTTCCTACGCCTTTATTGACCTGATCGCCCATTAGAACACATCCTTTCTAAAGGTTGTGATCGAGGAATCTTGACAAATAATCATAAACGTCCAGTCTCGAATCTCGAGAAATTATTTTTTGAAATTTTGAGAACACTCATTTCTCGATAAATCATCAATGAGATTCTCGAGAAAACGAGAAATTGTTACTACGCTAAGCTACCCATGCAAATTTCATATCTCGGTTATATTAGTCGAAAGTGCCAAGAAAAGCTTTCTACTTTGAATCTCAACGAAATTTCATCGGAGACGGAAATCAAAAAATCAATCTCGAATTATCGAGTTAACAAATATTCTTGATTTAAACAATTCTCGGATCTCGAAAAAAGTGCTACGTAAATGAAATCGTTCTTCGACAATATCTACACATTATCTACACATATTTTTTTTAAGTAGGTATCCTGTAGTAATCTAAAGATTCTAGAAATTTATGCAAATACTTGCTAAAGGCATATTTTCAGGTATTTATAGTATTTACTGGCACTATATTCAATCATTTTCAATAATTCATGCATTATAACTTAATATGAACATTACAAATTATTAATTTATCCGTTTTACTGGATACATGGGTAAAAGATTCGTAATTTATGCTAAATTTGATAGATTACATTAATACTTTAAGCCAATATTCACAGAGAATAAGCAAACTTATCAATTGCATTGGTTTTCTGATCTGTGGGCAGTATTATGTAGGCTCAAATTCATATGGGATTTGTATTCGCCACTGAATTTCTGTGTATATTAAGTAGGTATACATAATCAGTGAATCCTTAGATAAATTTTATTTTATACCATTAATAGCAATGAATAAGAGTTCATCTATCCTCAACATTAAAGTAGTTATATTTCCACACCTGTATCCTTGCTTCTTCCGGTTGATCAAGCTAAGGTATAGATGGGGGAAAGAAGGCATCATTGTAAGGATAGGGTGTATCGATAATAGTTAACCATTTAGTTTTACATCGAAAATATTAGTAAAGAAAGATTCTCACATTATTTACTAACCTGTAGATAAAGGCAAGGCAGTTAGTTGATGACAAAGGAAGGGACGTCTCCGAATTTTGACTTTGTTGTGATGTGTGCGCTTGCGCATGACGGGAGACGGAGGCCGCCCTTTTCGTAGACGGATTGTGATAATCGTCATGCAGTGATGGCGAAGGAAAGATTTCAATGGCAAAGACTTCTCGATGGACGGATTTAAACGATTATAAGAAACGAAAACATTATTAGGCCGTGATCAGAGTCGCCACGCTTCTCGAAAATAGTATTGAGATCAAATTGATGTCTAAATAATACGTAAATACGTAATTAAACCCACCGGAACGCAAGAAAATAGATAGGTAAGTAAATTAGAAATACAATCATATCGAATATAATATTTACATATAATTCTGAAAGATTCAAAAGTAGATTAACAAGTAGGTGCTATTTAAGCTATTTATGCTAATTAAGTTGTATTTATATCGATTTAATGTTTTAAATGGTTTTGTAACATACGTATAACTTATGTAATTTTTACCATTTACCATTTTGTAAACCATCTTTTATCTCAACGCTATACAGCCATCTCAATATACATACAAAGCACTATGGTGAACTGCATTGTGTACAATTTACGTGTAACCTTGAGAAACTAGCGACACCTCTAAATACTAAGATTTTTTTTATTTAGTCATGGTATGCGGTCAATGAGGTGTAACTAACGCTAATATCGTGAGGTGCGGACAGATTAATCCTAAAAGTGGGTCTATATGCAACTATAGAAACTTAAACTTGCTAAAGTTCTGCAAAATGCTATGCTAATAATTACATAATCAATAATTGCATAGTATTAAAAAGTGTCGCTAATTTCTCACATTATGATTTCATTGTCTTAGATGGAAGCAACGTGGGTGCTCTATTTATGCGAATCTCTCTAAAAGAGAGAGAGAATGTGTGTGTGAGCAGTACTGTGTTGCGCTGCGTTACAGACAGACAGACAAATAAATTAAGATAAATATTATGATATTATCATGAATTATTTTAGTATGTAGATACATGTCTTAGACTTATTCAGTTATGTAATGTATTTATTATATGCTGTATGTTACGTACTTAACGAAGTATCCTGATAAGTATTATATGAAATATGAATGGTTTTAGATAACTTTACAAGAAATGCATTTTTATTGAAAGGGTGTTTGTACGTTGCATGTACCTACCTAAATGATACACTGACTTTAAGAAAACTGTTGAGCATCACTGTCGTTTGATAATATGCCATGTCATCGTCATTACTGGTGATTGTGATTGCCTTCCCACAACCAGTCCAAAACATACAACTAAAAAAAATACAAAAAGCAAAACAAAACGAAAATGGCGCCGGCTAACGCTGGAAATTCGCTGCGGAGGAAGTTGGGGATTATTTTATTGCCTACCTCTGCTTTTATAGTTGAATTTAATTTAATTCGTGCACCCACCTACTCAGTATGCATATAATATCTATGACTATACTGTTTTTGTACTCATAGCAATTGGATACAATTAAGCGGGAACCATACAACCATTCAAATTTTAATTTAAAAATTTAGCTTCCATTCTAAATAATAAATACGCATATTTTATTTTAATGATTTAGTATTCCCGTTGAAGCTCTTATTAAATATAACTAAAGTGTATACGAATTCTAATGGATTGAAGCTTTGTACTATATTCCATTTGAGTCTTACTTAGAGACATTACTCAAATGGAATAGTAGAAAACTTAAATCCATTAGAATTTAAATTCAAATCCCATCAAGTACCTTCGGTTGATAGTATTAGTATTATAAATTGTATAAGGTAAAATCAATCCGTCAATATGTTGACCTTAAAGTTATATTTAAAATGGTTACCTACATGTAAATTGCATGTAAAACATTTCACCGTGACACAGTTCGTAGTGAGCTTTCTTATAGGAAAGAGATGGCAGTATACTATACGGTCTCCAATTTTATTGGATTCAATATGCACATTAATTCAACATTAATTCAATTTTCATATCTGATTTTGACAAAATTCAAGAATGAGAACCTAACCTAACCTAATATAACCTAACAAACGATCCAGTATATCGGCTATTTTCAAAAATTGTTTGCTGTTGGCTTCCTGTTAAGTGTAAACCGACAAGAATCGTGTTTTATTTAGACAGTTGGTACTATACGACCCGAAGAAGTTGGACGGTCTTTAATATACGGCCATATATTTCCGATACGACATTTCATGGTGATTCGGCGAACTGCATACGTACAAGTTTTCGGACACGATTAAAAACCGTTCCCTGATCATTCATTAACTGCGCTAAGCTCGTAAGAATGATCCAATTTCATGTCCCCATTCGACATAAGAACAAAATTGACAAATTTTAAGTCGATTTCTATAAATAAGTTAATAGTTTGTCCATTGAAATGTTTAGTATATCTAAATACCTATATCAAGCTGTGAATCGATAGATCAAGTGACATGTCGAACCAAAATGAAACATTACAATACAGATGAATCAAATAAAAAAGATTTAAATTGGGTAGATCCAAGTTCCACATCCGTGAATGAAAGAGTTTTGAATTATTTATTATATCTAAGTAGGTAGGTACTTAATTATGAGAGTTACAATTAAATACAGTTTTCTAAAATATCTATAAATAATACGAAGAAAAGGGTAAATTTATAACGAAAACAACGAGCTTTTGTCGAGTAAATCTTTGGATCCACGTATTTTTATCTGATTATAAAATCTAGTTTGATAAGTTTTCATACAAAAGATTTTTAAAAATTTTAAAGCGTTATATTTTTAATGTTATTTAAATCTTTTTTGTTTAGGTATATCTAATTAGAATCTCAAAAGTAATGAGTTAAATAAATTGATATAAAAGCGTATTTATTTCTATAGGGATTAAATGTGTTTATTCAATTAAGTTATTAAATCAGAATCAATTTTCTAAGCACTTTAAATACATCATTTTAATCAGTGTAGCAAACTAAAGCTTACCAATTAAATAAATAGTAATAATGTAACATTAATCCGATAAAACAGACATTAGCATTAAAATTGTTCCTCGCATATAACACGATAAAATAATAATATAAAAGCAATTTAAAAATAACTATCTGATTCACTCAAATACTTATGACGTATCATTAATACTTACATTAAATCAAATCCGATATAAACGGTGACTAGTGAGAGATCAATATTTATTGCTTTTCCCTCCCTTATGGTTAAACAGGAATCTACTTTTGGTAGACATTGTATTGACAAAGCATTGGCCATGTCATTCTCACAGCAGTTAATGACCCGAAAGGAAAACGCTTTACAAATATAATTATAATGACATTTGTTTATATTGAAAATGATTCATGGCGTAGTATATATAAAAGCTTTCTGGTTTTCATGGAACTGGTAACAATTTGAAAGACGAATTCTTTGTAATGCTCATTAGTATCTCATTCTAGCAGTTACATCATCATCATCATAGTGTATTATTACTTAATAATTATTGACTCCAATATATACTGGTACTTTTATAATACGATTATAAGTGAACAATTTTCTTAATTATTATATCGCTAGCCAGAGTCGTAGTGATTTAGTAGGTAAACTATGCTTACCCTCACCACAATGGAGGCTGACAGGGCTCTAGCCTAGAGTCCCGGTGTGGCGGGTCGATCAGATATGCAAGATAAACACATCACAAATTTGCTCTAATAGTAAAAACAAAAGTCGCCTGCGGTGCTATTTCACATAGGGGATATTAATTAACATTTAAAAAACGAGGTTGATATATCTCAAGTGTCTGAAGATGGGTTCATAGCCCGAAATTGCTGTCAACATAAATAGTTTAATAGATTATTATATAGTTAACAAACAGCTTTGTTTAAAAAATCAGGGAACACAAAAACGTAGGAAAGTTGGATGTCTTTTGGGTGGGGCTGTAAGGAATAAAAATTCTCGAGTGTGGAGAAATATGAGATACCTAACATTAAACGCGTTTTAAAGAATATGCTATTTTCAATAGTTACGCCTGCATCATAACAAGCATCAAAGTTTGTCACGTACACGCAACATGCATATTTACAATATTGAGTACATTCAAGCGGACATTGTATTTTTTGCGATGTATGGCCCTAATATCTACCGTATAACCCGAATTACCTTCAAAGCCTTGGTTCATGGCGACTGGTTTTCACATTTTTTATCTTATTAATCCGTAAATTTTTAGTAATGTAAATTCAGTCAGAGCACATTTTAGTGCATGGCGACCTCGGTCTTGGGTAACTACTCCTGAGACATTCCCAGTCATAAAAAATATGCTTCACGCCAAACGTAGGGTCCTATGATCGCCCGATTAAGATCGGGTGTGGTGGAGCTCGGCTGTGGTGGAGCTCGGCTGTGGTTTGGTGGGACCGTTAACTTCAATGTAGAGCGATAATAGTAGTTTTCTGCAGTGACATCCCGTGGGGGTAGGCAGATTGAGCGTCGTTTGGGGGCGGCAGTCACTCGAAGGGCGGCAAATCGAGAATAATCATTTGGTATAAGTATACAGAAATAGCTACCTAAACTTAGTAATAACGAAAATATCTTTCCCTTCTTACAGAGCGTCCCACCTACCGCTCCTGGTCAACGATTTTAGTCTGTATTAAAGCGTCGCATCGTCATTATATCGATTATCGATTTAATAATGCCTAAACCTTTACGATATCAGGCTAAGATATTATTAAAAATGTTGCCAAGTTTTGTAAAGAAGAGAGCTATACGGATCGCCCTTAATTCCTCAAGACAAAGCAAATTAATGTATCGCAAAAATTACATTATTACCGCTATTACCAACGTCAAAAAATATTTATAAATTTAATTTTGTTTGTTATATATTTTGTGAGTAATGTATCCATACAACACATTTCATTGGATTCATGAAAGGATGATAAAAAATACTGTAAAAAAAATGAGGCGGAATTTTGGCGCTGCCTAGGGGCGGCATTTTGTTTAGGGACGTCACTGGTTTTTTGTTTATTTAGAAATCTGGCTTGGCCTCGAGAGTATAAACAACACGGTGATAATATTATGTTGTTTAGCATGGAAAACCTAAAATATCAGATAATTATTGTAGGTGATCCTTGAATAAAAATATTTTATAACTTAACTTGTCCCTTCTTCCTATAAAAAATAAGTTGTGTTTGGAATACATTGCAGCTGCTGTAACAGTGTAAGCTTATTGCGACAAAAAAACAAACAATGAATAACCTTGAAGAAATTTTTATGTTGCATGTGATTCACGATGTGCAGCTAAGTGTGTCTTATTTCAGAATTAGATGAGAAGATAAGTGTAAATCTCGGAAAATTTAATGGCGCGAAAGGAATTCGCTGCAAAAACATCCAGCGACGATATTATTATTCTGTGACCATAATAAATGATTCACAAGTGCACTAACTCTTGTACTGCGCGAATGGGTTATTTTAAAGCCCTAATTTATCTCAAACGTAAACACAGATAAAAGATTCCGGGGTAAATAATTTTTAGGTTAGGTTTAATAATAATGCAAATTCTCATTATTCATTTTTCAAATTTTATTATTTCTGCGACATCTATGATTAGTAAATAGGTATAACACCGTTTCATTTCTCTACACACATTTAAAAATCGAACGAAATACATAATATTAGTACATATTAAAACAGTTTGTCAATGTTGCCATTTAATGTATCAAAATATAAATTTTGTTTTGTATTGAGGTATTGCTGGTTTCATTATTTCTCAAAGAAATTTATACAAAATAGAAGTGCGTACAATTTATTACGTGTGCACGACGTTGAATAATAATAATTGTCTTTTTACGTGGGTCATAGAGTTTAAGGGGGATATACAAACTGTTAAATGCCGAGTCATTGTAATTACTTCAACGTAACATTGTCTGTGGCACCTACATAATAGTAATCGTAGATGCTTGCGTTAGTGTGAGTTGTCATATTATAGTTGTGTGAGATTATTATCTTTTATATTATATAAGAGAGAAAGACAAAGATGAAGAAAGAGAGGGAGAGAAATAGTTTATGAAGGAAAAATATAATATGAAACAATTTTTTTTATAATAATTATATTATGTCCAAGTATAAAGAAATGGTGAAAAACAAGCTGTTGTTTATCATGACCATAAATATATTAGCCCCGCCTACTTCCTGCGCAAAGGAAAAAAACTGGATCTGCGCAACTTAATAGTTAAGCGGTACCGATTGAGTAGGTACCACTATTAACTTTACTATTTTACACTTAGATTGATGTAAGTTGGAATGTTTTCTGACAGCTTTTTCACCAGGTAGCGCTTTAAGCTTACAGTAATTAGAATATTAATCTGTTAGTTCACGTCCGCTCATCAGGTGGGGCATATTGACACCGCGCAGAGACTTTAATAATCTTTTCAATTCGCCAATCATCTTGCGTCTTTCCAGGTAATTCCGGATAATTTTTGGAGGCATTAGTGGAATTTTTGGTTAAGCATAGAAAATCAATACAACATTACTCCTTACTATATCGTTTTTTGGTTGCCGAATACATATATTATAAAGGTAATCAATCTCCAGTGGATTAGTTTCTTTTTCAGCGTGTCCTCTGATAATCTCTCTCTCGGACTCTGATAGTAAAATATTCTTCTTCTTCTTTTTTGGCCATATCCGCCCCTTAATTGGAGCATATGGACACCACGCGGTGCCTCCAAGAATCCCTGTCGCTCGACAGTCTTCTTGCTTCGTTCCAGGTCAAACCAGCATCCCGTAGCTCCGCCGTATACACTCTATAGATGGTATTTAGTGGCCTTCCAGGACGCCGGAATCCGGTCGGCTTGAAGAACAGGCAAGCCAGGTTGAGGTTCTCTTCTGGCATCCGCAGCACGTGGCCGAGCCAGGTCTAACGTCGCCTCTTCACTCTCAGTGTGATGAGAGCTGCTTGGTGCGTTCTCTTATCTCCTCGTTGCTCCTAAACTCACAACAAATACATATATCTAAAAACCCCCATATTAGAAACTGGAAGAGTATTCAAACAGGAGATTGCGGAGACTACGAACCTCCGCAGTTTTGGTTTTAACATTTCAGAATAATAAATTCAGGGAAATACCCAGCATATTTTAAGCGAATATTACATAAATTGACATTTTCCTGAATGAAAATGTCCCAACGTAAGCCGCGTGGAAAAAAAGGGCGGGAAAAAGAAAAATATAACAAAAAAATTCTTTGTCTACGAAAATAATGCCATTGTCTCTCTTTCTACGCTAGACTAGCCCTATTCCCGCGCAGCGTAATATCTTTATAACGCTCCATTGTTCCGAGCGCAATAAAGCGTGGCAATTAAATAACAATCTAATCGCCTGGCTGGTACAAATCGATTGCGATCAAAGACTTGGAATGTTTGCTACACGGTCATTTAACTTGCAACTGTGAACTTTCGCTGGTGTGGCCAGCGCGCAATAATTTATCGCCGGCCATAATTTATTTTTATGCGCGCCGGTTATTGTATTTTTGCGGTATAAAGACAAATTAATTATTAAATTTACGTTCGATAAACTAATTTTATTATGCCGCTGATTATTATTATTAGTAATATTTTTGTTACACAATATTTTGTAGCGGAAATTGTAACGGCATTTTAAAATTGTGTTGATTGTGGTGATTCGCCATTTTATTTGCGCCATAAAACATGTTAATTATTACGGCGCTGAAATTGCTTGTAGTTTTATAACGAAAAGATTTACGCGACGTTAAAAAATACTGATATTATAAATTTGAATGGAAATATTATGAAAATTGTAGTAATTAAAGATTTAAAATGGTAAACTAAAGTTAATAAAAAATAAGTGCTTATTCTTAGATATGGGTGGAATATTTATGAAAGTGTCGAAACAATGTTTAAATATACATAATTTTGAAGAAAACCATATCGGAAAATAAATTGGACCGAGTGGCATTCATAATTATGAGTGGTTCACAAGCATAGTGTACCGAGTCCATTCTGGTTATTTTGAGTAAGCTAGGTTCAATCATAATATTTGAATATTTCTAGTTCTGTAAGGGTATGATTGCAATTCTGAAGTGTTATTTTGAGTACATTTAAGTTATTATGTAAGGGAAAGAATACCCTAACATAATTAGAAATACTCAAATATTATGTTTGAACTTAACTTACTCAAAAATAAACAAAATTGACTTAGTTCACTATGCTTGTGAAACGCTATATGGAACTTACATCTTATAATATATTTTCGTATTACCTAACATTTGAGCTATCTTCTTGTTAACATTTTTGCTTGACCTAATATTTAAAGATGTTTCAATAATATAATTATTCTAAAATATTGTAACATTGACGTGTAATTTTAACATTGTAGTGTAATTTTATTATAACTATTAGGATATATTGTTGACAGTAGCGTCATATTCAATTAATTGTACTAACCCTCAAGCGCCTACAAATGAAACACTAGAATCAAACAAACACGACGTGATTTTCTCTAATTCCACCATGTGCATGCACTTGTTCAAGAGATGACTTCAAACGGGTGACAGTCACCCCGACTCGACAGCGAAAAGCCAACGTCATTACGGGTTATTGTTGTGGGGTCTATTCGACCCTGCCCAGCTCGGCGGGGTGCGATACGCCCACCCCGCGCTCTAGGGCGGCTGTCACTCATCCGCCTGTCATGTTGGGGTTTTGACATACCTGCACCAGATCTAATCAAGTGAAACCAATTGCAAAATCGTAATGAAGCTACACTCAAACTCAAAAAAAAATAATGCATGATAATTTAAATTTAGTATGTAGTGTTTTTTTAAGGAGCTAATAATTACCATAAAGCGTGGCGAGCACCCACTACTAAACGGCTATTAAGCGTAACCCTAATTCATATGATATATTATTATATAGTTTTAATAATCACATAATATCTACAATTCAATAGCCAATAAAAGATCTAATGACATTATTAATTCCATCTGTAATAAGATAACGAAAGTTTATATTTCTTAAAAATACTATAAAATTATTGGGTTTGTAATAGTAAGTAATATTTGTCTGATCGTAACTATAGATAT
The DNA here is from genome assembly GCF_057557595.1 of Rhyacophila brunnea. Taxonomy (NCBI): domain Eukaryota; kingdom Metazoa; phylum Arthropoda; class Insecta; order Trichoptera; family Rhyacophilidae; genus Rhyacophila; species Rhyacophila brunnea. The sequence goes on from NW_028233350.1 coordinate 32,946,125, forward strand.
AAAGCACTCGAAATGGAAACTTTTACGAACCAGAGCGCTGGATAATTTTACGAAAACATTTATGTAGATATACATATTATGAATACATCGTTTTCTAATTTTATAAAAATAAGTGTGTTAGATTCTTTATTATATTATGGCTTATCTACCTCAGCCGATCAAATTAATTTTTCTACAAGACGGAGCGATAATTCGAGCCCTGACACCACAAATTAGTCGTCAGGTGTTAGAATTTAGAACTAACCTCATCTCGGTATTAAAAAATATGTGGCGCCCTCACTCAACGGACAACTTATACTGGTGGATCTATAGCGCCGCACTTTATAGAAATAGTAAAGATTTCAAAATATTATTTAAACAAACAGTAGGTATTTGCGACTGCCAAGATGTGCGTTGCAAATGATTGTGATTCTAGAATATTAGCATGTGGAGTCAGAGTTAATATATGGAAATTTATTATTTTATATATTTACAACAATTCATTGAATGTTAACCATTTACTTGGTATTTTTTCGAAATGATAGAAAAACGAAAACGAGAACATCACATGTGGCCACACCCTATCTATATTATAATATACATAGCTATAACTATGTAGACGTTATATTATTAATTATACAATCAACGCACGAAAATGTTGACACACCTAAAGGTCGACCTAGATTTATTATAATGGTATTATTATAATATAAAATACTAGAAATTATAACGGAATTACGTTAGAATGTTAGAATAGACAAGTTATGTCATTTGGCTATTAAGTAATCTTGAATATGGAATATGGCGAATATGTACGTAATATTATTTTGTGATGATCGTTACATCAGATTCCTAACAGTTTAAAATGATGTTGATAATTATTATTATGGCATTTAATTTGGATCCCCGGAAAAGACGCGCAGTCAAAACAAACTGGATGTCATGCGGTGTACGTTGACGCATGACGCGGTTCGAAAAGCTCCGCCGTCACGTGACATATAAAATGGAAGCCCTCGACAAAATGGCCGCCGGCGGGAAAGCTCAGTCAAGTTTAACATTTTCCGCGAATTTCGCATCAATGGGAGAGACCGTATCAACATTCAGCTAGGGCGGGTGCTACATCCGCCGCGGTTAAGTTCCGAAATTATTACGGAGGAGTTACCACGTAAATGTGTGAATTATATTTTGCACCCGAAAACCGTTACTTCTAGTTTATGTTGCCGTTACCCGACACTAGGTAGCGTCCTCGTCGTTAAAGTTTAGACTAAATCAGAACCACGTGTAATCATTAAAGTTTTTTTTTTTAAATTTAACCTTTCGCTTGTATATTTTCTCGTTATTACGAATACTAATTATTTTTTTATAGAAGTTATACTTCTTTTGGGGGGTTTGGTAGAGGGTGAAATTGAGAGTTGCGTGCGCACACCGTTACGAAAGTGCGCGACAGTATGAAGTTAGCTGCGAATCAGTCAGCTGTATACAAACGCAAGTTTGATAGTAGATATTGTCAGCCATTTGCAATTTATTACGTAAACAAACGATAAAATGTTAGAGTGACAGTTGTTCCTACTTTAAAAATAAAAACAACGAGAAATAATTATATAATTTAGTAATATAAGTTAAAGTGTATAGAAATAAACGAACGGCGCTCCAATAAGCGGCACTTTTTCTTGAGTGTGTTTAACAAGATAATTAGGATAATAGTTTGTTGTAAGTTTCTTTGCAGTTTTATGACTAAAACGGAAAATGGGTTAGGCATATAACTCGATGTAGAGCAAACACTGCGCAAATCTTGTCACCTAGCGCTACTTAGGGCCTCAATGCCTTCAATTGGAATGGTCTTGCTTGATTCCAATAATTGTATACATTTGGAATCAAGTAAGACCTGCGTAGCCGTGTGTCTTGACCCTTAAGAGACTGTGAAATGAGAGGAATGAAATCAGCTCGGAAAGACCAGCATTCCATAGATTGAGATTAATGACTTTTTGTCAAAGATTTTTATCCCTACGTGTAATGTTCAATTTAATCCAAAGTTCTTATTACGAAAGGTTTCTCTCGATACATCCATAGATAATAACGATTTTATTACAACCGTCAATATTAAATTAAACACTACAATAGGCCACGAGGCACAACTATTAGTAGTGGAATGGCAGTGTAGTGGTAGTGAAACAGAGAAATTTACAGGAAATCAAACAAGGAACCCCTAGCACAAGAAGCAAGTGTATTCCATATTGGGTTACGAGGGTCGCCAGGATTTTTATGAATTAATTGAGTTTCTGTTGTATTTGGCGAGAATTATATGTTTTACTAAAATATATAGGTATGCATTTTTTCAGCATCACTAATTATTTTAAAGGCAAAATACAATGCCCGCCAAACAAAAACGCCCCATCCCACATCCGGTCTTAATCAGATGTATCTAGAAGTACAAAAGGTGGTGTGAAGTATCTGCACTTGTTTAAGTCAAAAATCTAAGTCTAAAGAGACAAGAAACAAAAAAATGACCTTCGCCGTATCAGGCCGCATTTTTTTTAATGCAGTCAAATTGGCATTAAAAGTCCATCAAGTATAATGTAATATAGTATTAAAATTGACATTTCTGGCAACCAGGTCAGACCCGACTTGAGTAGTTTTCTCTTTCACAAAATATTACTTAAACACATTCTCAGATGACGTGGTTACCTTTATCAAAAGAATATGATTGTTCTGTGAAAGCCTTCAAATTGTTGTACTTACTTAAATAATATAGAATAGCTACTTAATTAATTTGGCCTGACGTCCCAACACTATTTTTTATTTCAGATATTTTTGACACAATGTACATACTTAATATTATAATTCTTGCATACCCGATAAGTCGCTAGGGAAATCGTATTGCAATATATTTATTTAAAAAAAATGTCGTATATCAATATTGGATAAACACATTGACAATATTGGATAACCGCTAGCGCAATATTGACGGTAAATATGGCTGCTGTTGGTTGACGAGGTGAAGGGTCCTCTATAATATTTTAGGTTCATTATTTTCCAACACAGTTTGCCATGCACAATACCAAAACATAGGTGATTTTCGGTGATTGTTAACATTTCCATCAAATGTAAATATTTCAAATCGTTTTGTTTAAAATAGATATTTAAAAATTCACCCATGAAATACTTAACATTTTCGTTCCTATTTTGTGATATGGTGAGATCTTATCTTTTAGTTTTACACGCTAGGTCAGATTAAATAGTTAATAAAACTGTTTACGTTATGTAGTAATTGTATGTTGTTTTATGTAGTGATTTTAACCACTTTAATTTTTGCAATAATGTAAATTATTGTAAAGAATCGCAGACGTTTTACTAGTAATTACTTACATCATTTTAAATTATTCATTTTTACAGTACAGTAACAAGTACAGGTTCACAATTAAACTTTATTAAAAATTGTTAATACAACGAAACTATAGACAAATTATAAAATTTGCATTTCTGTATAAATATATTATCCGAGTGAAACGATTCCATGGTAGGTATATAACATATAATTACAAGATAAAAAGAACTTTTTATACACAACGTTTTTAAATTTTCTGTTGAATCATATAAACTTGACTTGACTAGCTTAAACGATCAAAAAAATTTGTACTTGATAGAAATAATACTAAAATGTCATTTTGACATGTCATATTGATTTCCATAGTAACGCACGGATATATTAATAATTTAGTTGCTAGGACCCCAGACCCCTAACAACCAATAATGGTGTCGAAATAACTTTTCATACAAAACAGAATTAACTGAAAATGAATTCAATTCTACTTAAAGATGGCTAAAAGTATTAAAAAGTGCATTGGCTCCGTGTTCTGATATATTATAAAAGTTTCAAATGTCTAGCTAGTCGGAAAGTTAGCTAAAAATCGATCGCAAGATTTGTACCGGACAAATAAGAATACGAGCTAAGAAAAACGTTGTAAAATGCGTAGACTGCTCTGAATCAGCCATGGACATAAAATTATGGATAGGTTGCTCGCAAGGCGGGCTATCACCTGAAGATAAAAGATGTCGACGGCTGAAATTGAGATGACTGTATAGTAGGTATAACAAGAGATTTGTGTTGGACCAAATTAAAAAAAAAATGTACATGACCCAAAGACTTGCTAAGGGTTATAGATTCAATAATTATGATGTTGCTTAAAACCTTATACGTTCTCTTTTAGTTATAAACAAATATATTTGAATGAATATTGTATCTATAGGTATAGTTATGTGGCCTCACAATCCGGGGCTGGTCCTAGCCTCCAAATGAACGTCCTTCAACTCTGCCTATCCTCCGTCAATGTCCTCCAGGTGTCTGCGCCGGGCGCTTTAGCATTTCCGTTGACACCGTCCAACCACCGGAATCTGGGTCTGCCAATCGACCTACGATCGTCCGGTCTATTATCTAAGATGCCCCTCGGCAGTTGAGTAGGTACTGTCTATTCATGCTACACGGCCCGCCCAACGGAGCCTATCAAGTTTAACGAATGAGAAAATACATTCTTCTTGGAAGAGGTTGTAGATCTTCTGGTAATGTCGAATACGCCACTCTTATCAATGTTTTTCAATTTCTGTGTGTCAGGGTATGGACCTAATAGGTTGAGCAAGTGGCTGACATCCATTTCTCGTAAAAAACACAAATCTGTCAATACAAACCTCCACTCTGTGGAGGCCCATATGATCCTATCAGGATCGGACATGGTCGGACGTCCCTAGACAAAATGCCGCCCCTAGGCAGCGCCAAAATGCCGCCCCATTTTTCATACAGTAATTTTTATCATCCTTTCATGACTCCAATATCTAAGAAATATGTTCTACTGTAATGATATGTTTAGTTTGAGATCGCAAAAGTTTAGGCATTATTAAATCGATAATCGATGACGGCGTGACGCTTCGATACATAGGTACTAAAATCGTGGACCGGAGTGGTAGGTGGGACGCTCTGGAAGAGGAGGTTGCATCTTCAATTTCGACGACCAACGCAACTTCCGTGTGTACTGGTTAATAACTAAGACTGTAATTCATAAATTTGCACGTGTCGTTTCTAGTCACCAAAGACGTCGAAGGGCAACGGAAGTAAACTAGACATCGCGAACCTACCAAAACCAGGGAGCTGATTTTTTAAAAATAATAATAGGTATTTATATATATTCCACATGATTCTCCTCGATTTGCCGCCCTACAAGTAACTGCCGCCCCCAGGCGACGCTCAATCTACCTACCCCCACGGGACATCACTGGTAGCACCTTCCTCTCGAATATATCGAGTGCAAGCTTATATTTTATTAGAAAAGGTACTGTTCGGTTATGAGGAATACAGGGGAAAACACATTTTGAAAATACCCGATAGGTATACTGGATTATTTGTTAGTTTGGGTTAGTTTAGGTTAGGTTAGGTTAGGTTAGGTTAGGTTAGGTTAGGTTAGGTTTGGTTAGGTTAGGTTTGGTTAGGTTAACCTAACAAATAATCCAGTTTATCGACTATTTTCAAAATGTGTTTTCCGCTGTATTCCTGATAACCGAACAGTACCGAAAATAGTTATTTTTATATTGTAAATGCTTGCCAAAGCTTCGCAACAACTGCTTTTCCAGTGTAAATTATGATATTGGGTGAAGCGGATGTATGGATGACAAATATTATCACTTTTCCTACGCCATAGTGTTCATCGCACAGAAAAAATCAACACTTTTCGATACGCAACAATGAAAACGTGGCACTCGAAAATAATCATTCAACTGAAAATATATATCCGAAACAAATATTATACATGTGTACATCACCTGTATCTACCCTGCACCATGTACTTATGTCACTACTATTTTATGCAGTGGCGTACATACGCGGAGCGTTAAACAGATCTGATTTGAACGAAATGATTCCACGAAAAATGTATAATTTTATTTTATACTATAATTTTGAAGGATTCAAAACGAAAAGGGTCATGTGTACAATGTATAAGTTTTCAAAATCTTCTTCGTCTTCTTCTTCCACCCTGTCACGTCCCAACATTGGGGAATAGGGCAAGCACAAGTTCGCACAACTTCCCTCAGTCCATCGCCAACTCTTGCGCCTCTCGCCATGTCAGAGCGAGCTTGGAATCCGCATGAGTATGGCGGGTTCGCATTCAACCAACTTGGAGTCGCATGGGGGTCAAGGTTGTGTTCTGTGATGACCAAATGTCGTTTGTTTAACGCGTGCGTGCTACCTGTGCTCCTGTATGGCTGTGAGACATCTTAATGAGACATGAGAATCTTAGGGGTACATTGGTACGACCGCGTTACAAACACCCGAGTTCGTGAGCAGTTATAGCTTTAACTAAAATTGTTACATCTTTATTCTTAAAATTTCTTAAAAATATGACTGCTTCCCGTAAAAAACTAAAACTATCTGACGTACAGAGTAGAGACAGTTGACGCAGTGCGTAACATGATTTTCATCTAAAGCATGCACAATACTATTTGTTGTTAAAACCTGAATCAAAAAGTTGGTGGTCTAGTCTCTAGTGGAAGATACATTAGTAATCAAAATATGTAGACATGGCATATGACATATTAATCGGTTCACTATAAATTATTTATTGTGGTTAATAATAAAAGATTATTTTGACTCTTTTAACGATCAGACTTGACGAGCCACTGATATTGTAGTGCATTTGTATTTGCGCAAACTATTCTAGTTATTTTCGTACCGCGAGTACGTTTCCAGTATATTATGGAACATTTCGTATTAGTATTTTGTACGTGCAAGCATACATAATACACATTCGACCGAGGGTAAGAATTAATGGTCCGAAAACAGTCATATGGTGAATGCATATTGACATTTATTATGTGTATTTGATTTGGTTTTACCCTTGGTATATTTTTTTCAGCGATTTCGATCAAAAGTAAAATGACATTAAAAAGGGAAATGATAAATGGCCGAGCAGAGCGTACTGACTGAAAGCGTTTATTTATTTCGTTTTTTTTTATTTACAATAAACGTAGAAAGATGTAAATCAAAAATGTATTGATAGGCCCTTAATGTGCAATAAAAAACGGAAGCTTTTAAAAAAGTAATAAAAATCCTTCTTCTATCGTATGACCTTCAATGACTATTTTTTAACATCTTAAATATTTATTTGTATTGTGTTATAGGTACAATAGATTTAAATTAACAATATTTAAAAGGTAAAAATATATTTTCGACTATGTCTGATCTTAATAAGATCATATGGGCTACCACGGAGTAGAGGTTTGTATTAACAGATTTAGTGTTTTACGAGAAATGGATGTCAGCCACTTGTGCAACCTATTAGGTCCATACCCTGACTCCAATGACATTATTAATGGACGACGCACTCAATACAGTAGCTAGCAAGTAAATTCGCATGTATAGGTAGACGTCACGCAATTTCCATTATGCGATATCACGCATCGGGAATTTATAGCAATATGACATTTATTTTAATGGAGCTAGAGCAGTGTTTCTAATGTCAATGTTCATTTGAGCGAACCCGTTCGAACCGAACCATTCGGCAGACCCAACAAAAAGCATCAGGAATTTATAGCAATATCACCTTTATTGTAATGGCGTTAGAACAGATTATGCCATTCGGCAGACCCGACAATAAAGTGAGTATCATTTTCTTTTCCAGATGATTCGTCCATATTAATTTAGGTTTAAATAATCACTCTTTTAATATCAGTAAAAATTTTAAAATCCTGCATTAGAATGAGAAATCTATAAAATTGGATAAACAGTAAATCCTAGAAATTAATAGGTATAAATTTTTGCCCAATTCTAATTTGTTAAATGATCAATTGTATTTTGTATCTTCTTCATTATTATACCCTATTTAATATTTAGGATTGTTATAACATAACTTTATATATTGTACATTATTTATTATTTTAATTTTTATTTAATTTTGACTCATATTTTGGTTATATTTGTTTTTTTATTCGATCTCACTTCATCTTGATAATATTGTTTATTTTATTTTTTATAAATTTTCATTGTAAATTTTGACTAATCATAATTATTTGTTGATATTAATGTTATTGTAAGTGTAGATTGTTTCATATTTTGTGGTTTGTTAATATTTTAAATAATTTGTTTAATGCCCCTGACGTAGTATGAAATATTAATGTCCAACCTCATTACTCATTAGTTTTAAATTAATCTGTGTTTGGGAAGGTATTATTGGACGGATAATTATTTATGTACCTAGGTATTGTTATATTATTTCTATCGCTTTGGATTTTTTTTGATAAATATTGTTTTAAAAAAATGTATTCAGTTGAAAATGTCCCACTGAGGCGGACGAAACCGGTCCTAATCTATTGATTAAAAGTGGAATAAGTACTACAAAAAATTGCGTTTTATTAAATAAAAACAACAATAAAATGCAGTTCCACCATGAATTGACAGTTAACAAAATAAAAAAAAATAGAAAAAATGACACATGTGTAATAAATATTTTTTTGCATGTGGTGAAAATTACCGGATAAGCACTATCATGTTTGAAGAAATTGTATCATTAGCATTACTTGGCAAAATAAATATTATTTTATCTTTCATACTAATATTCTAAATTTAAATAGATAGCTATTTGAATCCCATTCATGAATAGACTCGCATCACTATATACCCCAGAATATAATGAAAGAAAATGTTTACATAGTTAAAATTAGCAGCAAATAATTGTATCTAAATATACAGGAGATGCTTAGTAATGTATCAAGATAAGTGGAATAATAAGAAATGAGCGAAAAAGTTGTTTAAGTTGTTGCCAGTATGTAAGTTCGGAACATAACATCTTCAAATTGGCGAATTTATTAACGAAGTGAGTGTAAGGAAAAAAAGAAGTAAATAGTTAATACTGCTTGTAAATCAAACATAAAAAAACATCTCTCGAGTACAAGTTTAAATTAAAATAGATGTCTAAGCACTGGAAAATAAATAAGTTAATCAACATAAGTTGTAAAAAAAAACTTTAAAAAGTTTCATAACTTACGGAGATGTCAACAGCAGACGTAAAAGTTTTTATTGGATTAGTAGGAATCCCCGAGGACTTTTTTCTTTTGCAAATGGAAATGAGAGGATAACGTCGTGGAAATGTGAAAATAGCGAGATAGAAATTATTAAATAAATTATTATTATACTGTAGTACCTACATGAAAAAAAACTAATTAATTTTTATACCAATACATTGATTTTTATCAGTGAAAATGATTGAGCAATTTGAATACTTGTCTATATTGCATTTATATCGGTTCCATGACGAAACAGAACAGTGACAAAATAGAACAACGATAAATATAACTATGACCTTTCAGGAAAAATATAAATTTAATATTGAAATTGTCCTATCTCTATTTGTTTGATAGATTTTTAATAGCACAGATTTTCAATATGCCATAATAAATCAAATTATATGCCTAATTTCTGCATTCCTAATCGCTAGAAAGCCTCAAATAAACGGGACTAGGATATCTCATCTTAATCAATATAATATGTTCAAAAGGATTGGGTGACTAGTTACAACGAAATAATGACCTAACCTAACTTAACCTAAATAGATTCCACATAAATTAATGTTTCATTTTCCTCCTGGCTGTTCTGTTTTGTCACTGTTCTGTTTTGTCATGTTCTGTTTTGTCACTGTTCTATTTTGTTATGTTCTGTTTTGTCATGTTCTGTTTTATGTTACCTTCATATCATATAGGTACAGTTTATTTTCCGCTCTCACCATTGACAATACCTACGTATCTCTTTTTCTTTCATCCTAAGATCATAATATGGGCCTCCATAGGGTGGATGTCCTTAGCCCGAAATTGCATTATTGTATTTTTACCATTCGCGAATATTCTTACATCACGATAACTAGCTGGAGATTATTCTTGTATAATCCTCTCAAAGTGTCGCCGAGTTACTTTGGTTTTCTAGTTTTTATACTATGCAGAACTTTTCAGTCGTTTCTTATTCGTTTGAGAATGTAAACGTTAGTCATCCTGTCTCTGACTACTATCATTAAATTTTGATCCAACAAAAAAATTAAAAAAACGTGTGTAGCTCTCTCGTGTAGATCAATTAGAGTTGTCAAATATATTTTTTTAACTTCTATAAATACATAACTGAAATAGTATTTGAAAGGATGTATTTGTATATAACTAAATGGATAAGCAAAAAGGCAAATAATGTTTTATAATATGCATAATCAAGTGGATGGTAAGTTTAAATCAGATATAAAATATCAAGGAAAGCTCAAATCTTGAAGTGAGAAAGCTAAACTTGTCTGACAACAATGAATGATATTGTCATATTATATGAGAGTATTTCTCTATTTATTTATTTATTGCAAGTTATTTACAAACAAGTTTTATGAAGCCTTCCTGGCAATCTAATAAGTAACATATTTAGTACTTACCGAAATGTACTTGAATGATATTTGTAGTATAATAATATCATTATATGGTAATGATTATTAAAATTGCGTATTTCTTTACAATCATAAGACAATGTTTTAAAATAAATTCTGATAAAATAAACTATTTCCAACCTCTGCTTTATGCGATAAAATATATCAGTTTATATGTGCGTCAATTCAGTTTCATTGTAATGTACTATTTTAATATATATTAAAGCTCTTCGAATAAAGTAAACAGAAAACAGTGTAATTTAGTACTAGAGCTTTCAGGACAAATACAAATTATAGTAAAAGCTCTCGCCTATTGTCTTTAGTAGACTTTACATTTGACTATTATAGTTTTGGCGATATTGTGTAAAATTAGCAATTTATAAAACGCGTCAAGTCTGATAAAAACAGTGTTTATTTATGAAGGCATTCAGAGTTATCTGTATAAAATTTATGCGACATTGCACCGAATGAGTGTGAATTCTGAAACGAAAATAAATGAATCCGATTTTAATCTTAAATTAAAACCGAAAATAAATGATAGTTTAATTTACCGCGTGAGATTAGAGTAGATGAGCGGCTGTAATAAATTTAAAAATAGAATATAATTATTACACAAAGAATGAAAGCATATTGTAAACCTATTTAAAAACATTCTGGTATTTATATTAATTAATTTCCTACGAATGTCAGTAGATACCTAAGTCTGTTGGTACGTGTTTGTAGTTCGAAAATTAAATTAACGGAACATTTCTAAGTATTAAAAAATCATACGGAGAAAATGTCAAATAGACGTTCCAACATTATCAGTCTCCAGGCTGATTGACTCCATATCAAGATCCTGTGAATTGCGTTACCATGCACTTTTGCGGAACTAAACTATCTCATCCATTCACTGAATGACTATATTCTAAAGAAATTTTAATTTACCTATTTAAAATGTATACATTTCCGTTTGAATTGAAAATTTTCAATAATTTACCTCTGTAGTTGTAATTTTAGTAGTGAGTATTTTAAAATACAATATTTTTAAAATTTCAGATTTTTCTATGAAATTCTTTACTTGCAATCTTTTGTATTTAACCGGAAATTAACTTCATTCAATTAGAATTAAAATTCTACATTTGCATTTGTGAGTGTGCATAGTGCTTGAAGATGCCAAAAGATAACACCTAAGTGGCAACGAAAGATTTAAATGGAAAAATACAAAACTTACGGTATAACTGAAAACACTTTTAAAATTAAAATATCAGAAATATTATAACTCCATTGTTTGATATTTTACGATATAAAAGACCTCCATTTAAAATTCAAATAGCTGATGACGGTAGAGTATAATGATGTTCGATTTTATGACGTCCATCCGTAGGAATAAATACATTTTTATAATAAGACAAAAATAATAAGCTGCAGAAGGGAGCGTTCGTATTACTTATGAAAGTGTAATTTCACGTTTGACTTCACATTGGAAATGTGTGCGTACAGGACGGTTCCAGCAACTCATTGGAAAAGTGTATTTTTTCCTAGATACTACATAAATTAATATTATTAATTTAGAAGTTTGAAACCTCAGTATTATAATGCTTTTGAGTTTCGACCAACATAATATTACATAAATACACACATACATATATATACAACACTAGTTATGGTTGGGTGATTAATGAAAATTATATTACGAATTCGATATTGTTCTTAGATAAAATTGCTATACTGTTTTGTTAGCAATAATTATCACTTAGCAGTGCGTAATAAATTTTACATAACCTTGATTTAAGAAAACGATATTTCGCGAAGGTACGTCGAAATAAATACGAAACTTTTGGAAATGGTATGTAATCAAACACATTTACGGTGCAATGCCATATTATCTACTTACACACAAAAAACACTAGCTTTAAATGCCTATAGAATGTACAATAATACATATTATAGGTATCGACTATTTGCCGAAGGAGTGAGAGGAAGAGATGATGTGAATCCTCGCGTTTGTATATCTTAGATTATTGTAGATCTTTGTATAGTGTGTTAATAATTTGACGATCAGTGCAATAAGTGCCCAAAAGAAGACCAAAACCTATCATTTGTGATGGTGAAGGACAATAATTCGTGTAATTATTTGTGACGCCTCAGTGTCCTCAACCAAATATGCCTAATACACTTTTGCCAGTTTTGATAATGAATGATTATTGCATAATTGAAGCTAAAAATGCCTGTAGGTACTATGTTTCATACTCTGATAAGTGATTTTTTACTATGTAATTATCTAAAAAACAAGATTGTTTTTGCAATTTGATTAATAATGCTGATACAATAAAACTCCATACAAATATTGATTTAGTAATAGAAACTGCCGTACAGCATCTTGTTAACAGAATGGGTGACATAAATAGACGCGAATTCTGTAATATGTACTATTATTGCAATGTGTCTAAAGTTAATTCTAACAACTCCACACAACTGCATTTTCTGTGAACGGATAACTGCGGACACTTTACGAGAATCTGTGATCATCAATTTTTGAAAAAAAATAAAATATTTTAAATCACGCTGTATATGAAAAGCAATCTACACTAGACGGACGATGATTGGCTCATTGTTCGAAGAAAAACAGCGTATTATTTTTTTCTCTTTCGTGTCTTATCATAAAATAATGACAAAGACAGAGATAAAAAGACGATAGCGACACTCGAAATTGTAAAATGTTTCAATTTCAATTTAGCAACGAAGATGGTCGGAGGGAAGATATTATTTTTTCCCTCAGAATTTTGTGTTAATTATGCTTAATAGAGAAATACTCTGAAAAGTGCTCCAGACTCATAATGTTCTCTCTTCAATTTTATTTTAAAATATTACAAAGTTGAGCCTTTGAGAGACGACGGACTTAGTTTTATTTACTGTTAAGAGTGAATTGACCTTAATTGGAAGAGTATAATTAAGTAAAATGCTCGAAGACGCTAACAACTACAACCATTTCTTAGAAATTGCTAAAATGAAAACTACTCGTAAAGTTTTGGTATTCAGACAGCTTAATAAGGGTGAAATAAAACTATTGTTTCAAACAATAATTAAATCTTCTTTGGGGTACCTAATAAAATAAAACAATTTACATATACCTACTTACATCGAATTAATTGATGAAAATTGTATTTTTTTTTTAACCTGGAATAGAATTTATCGGTACATTATCAAAATATATAAGATGGTTTTTCATTTATTTTTATAACATAGCAACACTTTGGGCCCACGTTGGTCTCCAGTTATAGTATTTATAAAATAGAGACATTTCCGGTTTTAGTCTTTATTCTGAGTTCACAGAGATTAATCAACAATAACAGAAAATACTTCAAATGGTACACGAAACAGATTAACAAGATAGGATGACTCGCTCAACCAAATAACCAGATGAACTTGCCAAAGGGTTAGTTCAGTTCTGGTAGGTATAACATTTGACAACTAGATACCACACGTATCACTAGAAATGAATCTCGATAGTGTAAGGTGTTTAGTCTCAAAATAGATGTACGATAAAAAGGTTCAGAGCTAATCAGACTAAACTGACTGGATGTAAGGCTGTAAGACTGTATTGGTCTCTTTTTGAAGTCACGCCGCTATATATAGAGTTAAATCCTAATCTGTCTACATAGCGCTTGCGACGTCCAGTCAATAGGACGCGCCATCTATGGGTCTCTTTTCAAAGTCACGCCGCTATAAGTGTTATTATTGTCTAACATTGCAAATGTTGGGAGAGCACTCGTCTCTGAAGCCGTGAAACCTGAAGTTGTTTTTTTAACGTGCATTAATTGATCCAGCACAATGATTCAATGGTATGGGCGAAAGTTTAATAAACTTTTTTCGTAAAATGTGTGTTTACGCATTGAAAAAAATGGTAATTAACCCTTACTTAATAACATTAATATATTTTTTACTTTGCCACATTACCTTCAATGGTGATACGTGAAATTATAAACTTTTCCAACATTCTCCTTTAGTTTTGAGTGATCATGCACTGATCTGGTTTGCTTAAATAAATCGTTGTTAGTCCAATAAATGCTTTCTTGTTGACATCAACATCGCTAACAGCAAACACAGTAAAGCCGTATACTTTTATACCCCGTTTATACGTGCAAGGATTTACTACTAACAGTACAAATTATCGCGGCCATAACAAAAAAAAATGCACGTGTAAACACGTATTATGCGCCGCCTAGACCGCAGCGACTTGCCTGTGCGGTATAGTTTGTGCAAAAAATACCGAACACTTTTACAGGGCTTTTCGGTTTGCGCGAGCTACAGTTTTCCCGTCCATACACACGGGCTTTTAGTCAAAGGTCTAGCCGGCGCTTTATCGTGGAAATTGCAAGATTGCATGGATGAATCAAAAAAGTTCAAAAGCTTCTGAATTTTCACGCAAAAATTATTGGACCGTGAAATATCTGTACCTGCGTAGTAGAACGATAGTAACGAACCTGCCGGTAAAAAAACGAACTACACTTCACAGAGACACTTTTTGAGGTTAACCGATTTTCACGATCTGTTAAATAGCATCATACAATGATAACATCGCCTCTCGCTTACTCTTTAAGAATGAGATTGGGGAGACAGTCAGCACTTTTACGTGTAAACAGTTATCATCGCGATTGTTTAAAATACACAATATTGGTGCAAGTAAATCCATGTACGTGTACAGGCCCTATTATGTTATATTTTCGTAATGAGAAGCATGATTTACTCGCAGAGGACCAAGTAGAAGGCAGCATTGGTGAATATAGAAATAGATTCTTTTGGCAAAGCAACCTTCATAAGTGGTCCAAAGTAGATGTATCTACTGTGATTTGGTAGCCAATGAGCCAATATTTTATAAATAGATTACGGTATCAAAAGAAGAATATCTTTTTAAATAATAATTAATATTTAGGCTTAGGATTCTAAGATATTTTTTTTTTTTTTGAGCGGCCTACACAACCAAATATCAAAAATTTCTATCTGTTTCAGACAATTTTGTAACATTCAAGCCCTATTTGTTAGCACCTATTTTTAAATATTTTTGGATAATTACATATTTTTACATATTCAAGGTTTAAGCACATATTTTCACATAAACATAAAATTTCAAATTCCTGGACCAATTAAATAGTGTTTTAAATAAAAAAAAATACTGGACTTCAAACGCTGCAGAATATTAAAGCTGTTTCGGAAATTCCAGCAGATTCCTCAGATGTTTCAATTTTTTCTACTTCAGAAATAGTTTCATTTACATACGCAATAATAACATCTGTAGAAGTGGAAAGGAGTTTTTCCGTGTATAGATCAAATCGTCAAAGATTCACTTCCGAAAATTTGAAGCATTATTTTATTATGTGTTGTAATAAAGCGTTTTCTGTTTGTGAATAAATAATAAATTAAACTATTGAAATATATATGATTTATTGTAATATGTAGATTTATGTACTTATAATTTTTAGCACCTATTTTTGTTTTTTTAACATATATTTATGAATTTTTAATAACATATTTTATATCTACATATTATTTTAGGTACCTATTATTCATTTTTTAGCACCTAAAAATTTTAAGCCTATTAATATTATATCTAAATATTGTTAACTGGTATTTCTTGATGGGGAGGTTTTATTAATATTCAATGTATACAATTTCTTAGTGCACCGATAAGTGGTTGCTGATATTATCATTTTGATATAAACTTCCCCAATTTTACTACAGAAATATTTTTATGATACAAAAATGCTTTTTTTACTACAAAATGATCATCGGAAAAATGGCAAACAACAAAATAATTGTACCATAAAAGTGCGTCGGCAGATAAGACCCCGTCTATTTTTATTGAAACACTTTAGTTTATGGGTATATGACGATAGCAAAAACGTGTGCTGGAAAGATCTGCCCTCGAGATAGCACAAAATGGCGTCGAATATTCGATAGTTGTTACCATTTTGATGACTCGATGGAATAAATTTATCCACTCCGGCTTAGAATAAAGCCAAAGATGGGGGCGGCTGGAAGACAGAGGGGAGATTACAGATAGGTCATCGCGATTCAGCGGTGAAAAACTAATAAATATATTAACTCATATATAGAAATCGTTTTATATATTTAAATAGTTAATTTTAGTAGTTAGGTGTAGGTACTAAAATTGAGAAAGAAAACGTATTGAAATAAAACATCGCAGAATAATATGCTCAGCTCAGTCCCTATGTGATATTTCTTACATGGAAAAACTGAAAACTATAAACAATGCGACTATACATAATAATTCTAGTTTGGAGAAACAGTTATAATTTCCCAATATAAAGACAACATCATATTCATTAGAATCACCACCGACGTGCGCTGTAAAGAATTTACCAGCGTTTTTGCAAGGCGGTTTCGTAAGCCCTGGCCGAATTAAAATAAGCAATACCCAATGCGGGTAGACGAATTGTTTTCAATAAGGCATTTTCTTCAGTCGGCACATTTTTCTTTTGAATTAACATCAAGTAGAGTAGTTTGCATACCACTCCTTTAAGAAACCTTGACAGTGAGCGCTGGGTATAAAGGCATCTAGATTTAAAAAAAAATCATTGCAATATAAAAAAAATATTACATAAAAAATAAACAGATATTGTTGTCATAATATTATTAAATATCATCCCTACATTGGGCCATAGGGTATGTTTGTTAAATAGACCAAAGGTCAATCGTACAGGAAACATATAATAGATTCCTTTGTCTTATATTTAAATACTAATATGATTAGTATTGGATAATTTGCCTTTTAAAGTGATAATAATTATACTTTTAAATATAAATCCCTCCATAAGATTTATGAACAGTAAGCAATCGGTTCCTGGGTCGCCCACGTAGGAGATGGGTGGACAATATTAAAGGGATGTCAAGAGGCTGTGTGACCAATGGGAGAGAAATAGCTCGAATCGGAGATTCTTGGAGGATTGGTGTACTTGTTCTTTCTGATAAAAAGTAAATTTTTCTTTATAAATTTCTTTTCTGTACCTACAGTAAAAAAAAATCGCCTGCAGTGCAATTTTGCTTATTACATATGAAAATTGTGCTCTAATGCTTCTACAAATTTTAAGTTGTAAGCTTTATGATTAATAACTTGTTTTATTTACGATATATTACAGTTTTTTGACAATTCCACCGTTTTTATAAATATTATTTTTTTTTTCTAAAGCTCTATGAATGGAATACTGTGGAAATCTGGGTACTTAATATGGGATACAATATCCATTTTGTGTAGACTTAGATATCGATTACATGGGATAGTTTTATTCCCACTGAGGTGACCATAGATATTTTATGTATTATGTATTACAAAAACGTGGTAAATAGTTTCTCTATATTTTACAAAGAGAGTAAAAACAGTGAGTCAAAGAAATTTCGAAGAATTCGTTGTAAAATCTAATCTATCTATATTCATACTTAATTATCAGGTGTAAAATAAAACGAATCAATGAAGTCAGTGAAATGTCAAGTCGTCTGTATCATTAGAATCGGGATTTCACACCCGAGGGTTAATTTCGTATCAGTTTCCCCTACATACGAAAAATGTTTACCATCTCGGTACTGAACGAAGCAATCCGAACAGGAGTGCGAAGAAGATAAGTCTCTTCACCATAATATCGTAAGTTATCTAATGAAAATTAATTGCGTCGATATTGCTGCGATTACAGAGTTATGCTATCGACGTGATGAATTGGAGTTCGCGAAGCTCTTAAGCGACTCCACCTCCGTGTCGTCCGCCGCCTGATTGGATTTCATTTATTATTTGGGTTTTGCGTGGAAACTACTTTGCGAAAGTGCCGCCCGAGTGGGATTTTGTTGCTTCGATCGAATAGTTTGATTAAAAAACAAATTACACGAATTACAATGATTTATTTGCCGCGGGAAAATCGCAAAGGAAGGCAAACGGCGCTAAAATAATGAAGAAATATCGGTATGCTAATGTGAATTTCAAGATATACTTAATTATATATTCCAGAGTTAAGTCGCCAGAGAGTGGGTGTATATTTTTTAGTGCTGTGAAATGAACATTAAATTAAAAGCAATATTAATAAAAATAAAATTATGATTATATAGATATATCATGATTAGTGACAAAGACTGGCTGTTGGGTGGTGATAAACGAATACAACAAAGCAAAAAGAATAAAAATCATCTGCATACAGTGATCAATGTATTATATTATAATATATATGTATATACACATTTGAAACAAACTAAATATGCATCCAAGTGATTTAAAAAATAATAAATTTATCTTTTAAAATTGAATCTTTTTTAATTCTCCAAATTGCAGCGATAGTAAAGTTATCTACAAACTAAATACAATTACGAACCAATAGCTCTAAACTAAACTATTAAAAGTCCTTAGCTTGTTACATACTACACAATATGTGCATTTTGTTTTTGACAGCTACAAAATAGGACCACCAAGTTTTGGCGCCAAAATTTGTGCTCAGTTTGTATACTAGATATTAAGGGGGGACATGCTCGTCGAAGGTCAAAATTGAGTTTTTATTGTATTTTCAAACCATGATCCTGGACACTCCTTAAACGTTGTAGATAATCTATTTATATAATTTTGAAGCCTTATTATCCTGTATAGTTATTTTAAACATTTGATGACTGCATAAAGTATTTTTGTTACATAAAATAGTATTCTTTTAAACCTCTCGCTCTAATGTTTTAGAATATAGTCATATTTCGGTACATAACTGTGCAGTGGTGTTAAGATTTTTTACATTTATTAATTCTTAAACGCATTTATGAAAATATTAGTATAATTTATTACGAGATAATTTTGGTAAAATATTCACGATAAAAAATTATATTGATAATCTCTGTGATCCCAAATTTGACAAGAATTAGGCATTATATTATTCAAAAAATCGGCAAGATTAACACATTTGAAGATGATTCTAAAGATACTTATTATAAGCTATGTCTTTGACCATTCAAGTATGATAAACATCTTATGAATAATGATTGCTTTATAATAATTATTGACCTAAGAATAAGGTAGTGTTTTTTTTAAATACGCCATTTCTTTTGTCATTCCCCAGTAATTAAGCTACAACATACGGCCGTAGCCATAAATTGACAAACTATAATTAAAGTAGGGAGTAAAATTATGTTAACGCGCGTGTTTGAACATGTACCTAACCGAATTTTTTTTTATTTTTTTTTAAACGGTACATGTTCAAACACGCGCGTCAATATCATTTTACTCCCTACTTTAATTATAGTTTGTCAATTTATGGCTACGGCCGTATGTTGTAGCTTAATCACTGGGGAATGACAAAAGAAATGGCGTATTTAAAAAAAACACTACCTTATTCTTAGGTCAATAATTATTATAAAGCAATCATTATTCATAAGATGTTTATCATACTTGAATGGTAAAAGACATAGCTTATAATAAGTATCTTTAGAATCATCTTCAAATGTGTAAATCTTGCCGATTTTTTGAATAATATAATGCCTAATTCTTGTCAAATTTGGGATCACAGAGATTATCAATATAATTTTTTATCGTGAACATTTTAGAAAAATTATCTCGTAATAAATTATACTAATGGTTTTATAAATGCGTTTAAAAATTAATAAATGTAAAAAATCTTAACACCACTGCACAGTTATGTACTGAAATATGACGATATTCTAAAACATTAGAGCGAGAGGTTTAAAAGAATACTATTTTATGTAACAAAAATAATTTTTGCAGTCATCAAATGTTTAAAATAACTATAAAGGATAATAAGGCTTCAAAATTATATAAATAGATTATCTACAAAGTTTAAGGAGTGTCCAGAATCATGGTTTGAAAATACAATAAAAACTCAATTTTGACCTTCGACGAGCATGTCCCCCCTTAAGGTGATTTAAGTTACAAATTAAAAAAGAATATGCTGAAGCGTTTCATTTCTTCGCCCTGTTTATATTGTTTCGCTGTCACGTATTTCCGCAAAACTGAATAAATTTGTCAATCCAGCAGAATTTAAAAAAATTCTGAAGCCATTTACTTAAATACAGGTTTTATTATACCAAATACCGCGAATCGTTTAGTTTTATTTTTATATAAGATAGCTTGAAATATTTTTACAGCAAGTTATCCAAGTAATGAAAAATATACTTAATTTAAAAATATAATATTATATAATGTAGCAGAAATGTCTGTCGGGAATTATTTGACTATGTAAGACAATTTCTACATTTTGTCTTTGAGCTTAATTTGGCGTCCTTATCGCCGGCAATAAAAAGTTTTCATAAGCAATGTTCATTGTATATCTTAATTCTGTGTTTGTACACAACGTGAAAGGCTTTCCAGGAGATAACAAGATATAAGTGACAAACCAGGGATTGACACACCGGTTTATGGTTCAGCGAATAGTCGGTATTTTATTAATGTAGGAAATTTACGAGTTATATTTTAAAATCTCAACCAACAGCGTTATAAATGGTAATGCGGAACGTGGAAGAATGGCATTATATGAGCTTTTTTTAATCAAAAAGTCATAAGTATATTTTTTAGAATATATAGATGAGCAATTGAAAACTGTTCTAGTATTGTATTGTATTTTTCGTATGGTATAAATCAATCTAGCTAGATCAGTGATCGGTATTTGGTGCGGCCTTACCAAGTTGCCAACTTTCACCGGCAAAAACATAACAGACGAAATTCCAGTAAATCTTATAAATTAATACTTTTGAATAAATTTGTTGCAGTTAGTAAGTACAGTTAAAAGGTTGTTTGCATCCCAACTTTCTTTGGTAGCTGTATACATCTAATAATTCATAACAAGCTTTTGAGCTTTAAGCTTTTTGTCAGTCAAAAATATATTTATATAATATAGATTTTCCACGCGAAAGAAGTTACTGACTTATACTTAGCAATAATTTTGTGTTTATATTTTCATTATACTAACCTCTCACTGAAAGAAATCATATTTCGGGTGAATAGAAGAAGGACTTGAGTGTCTTTATAATTCTTACTATGTCACCAAAAAACAAACTACAACAGGTGTCGTTAGGAGTAAAAAGGTAAATATAATGGACACGTACATATAAAATAGAATCAAAACGTAATTGGGTACACAATGCCGGTTTTTTCGGTTATTGCACTGGATAACCGGTATTATCATTAGCCCTATGCCAAAGTTAAAGGAAGCGAGCAAAAATGTACTGCGTCAATCAGGATCCTGAGCACGCCTCAAACTTTGCTTGCAACCCCGCCCACATCCCCCACCCCCTAGAAATCTACTTTGTTTTTCTTGTTTTTCTTTTGGGAAACACGCAAAGGTAAGTAAGTAAGTAAGCTTGGATATCTTCCGACGACAGAGTTTGGGCTGGAGACTGCTAAGCGAGACTCACACCCGAAGCCTCCTAATGCTGGAGGCAAACAACCAAATTAAAAGCATCGTTTACGGTGGAGAACTAAAGCTTTAACTAACTGTGAGAAAGCGGCTAAATAACTAAAGGTCCATAAAGCTGATTGCAAGAACACAGCGTAAAATAACATTAATTAGAACAATATTGAATTATTTTAAAGGTTTTTGTAATATTCTTCATTAACTATTTTCTTCGATTTACTATAGCTTACAAGCATTGTATATCTTAAATGCTTTAGATTCAACTTAAGAAACGAATTGCGTTTTCTTTGATGGTGGATTTAGAGGTATTTTAATTAAAACGTAATTGAAAAGGTTTTGCGAAGAATCTTGAAACATCTACGTATCCGAAGTATTTAACTTATTTATAATTTAAATGACTATACATTTGCCACATTGTAAAGTTCGATAGTTTGGGTAAATCACAATAAAGCGTGGGAGAGGTGCTATGGCAGGAGCTATATAAACAGAGTCCGTGATAGTGACCATTGTACAATGCCCCACATATATATTTAGAAAAAATATTTATAATTTTACTGTAACTGTGGTACCTGTATTAATTTAATAATATATGTATTAATATTATTATATCTTTCTCATCGATCCAGCGGCCTCTAGCGGACGTTTTGTAGTTCTTGGATACCATTGGATGACTTGATTTGTCCAACGATTGTCTTTTCTTCGAGCTATGTGTCCAGCCCATCTCCATTTAAGGCTTTTAATAAACTCTATTACATCGCAAACCTTTGTCTGCTTCCTTATCCACTCGTTCCTCTTCTTGTCCTTTCGCGTTATGCCCAGCATGCACCTCTCCATCCCACGTTGTGCTACTCTAAGTTTCTGGATCTCTCTTTTACTTCGAGTTCATGTTTCGCACGCATATGTGATCACGGGAAGCACACACTGGTTGAACACCTTGCGCTTTAGGCACAGTGGAAGGTCACTTTTGAAGACATTATTTAGGCGGCTAAAAGCACTCCAGCCTAGCTTTACTCTGCGAACATTATTAAAGAACATTATAGAAATCTCATTAAAAGATTAAATGGTTCTAATAACTGGCACATGAATGTATTTTGAAAGACTTGTTCACGCGGACACTGATCAAAGAATTCTACATATTATGAAGATGTCATGTTAATTTTTTCCGATGTTTATGGAGCAACCGGGAAGTTATGTAATAACATGTAATTTTCCAGCATAATAATGCATTTGCTCATAATAAATTATTACTCAAATAGCAAATAAGATGTACGTCTACTACAATGACATTAATATGGACGAATCATCTGGGAAAAAAATGACACTCACTTTTTTGTCGGGTCTGCCGAATGGCATAATCTATTCTAACGCCATTACAATAAAGGTGATATTGCTATAATTTCCCGATGCTTTTTGTCGGGTCTACCAAATGGTTCGGTTCGAACGGGTTCGCTCAAATGAACATTGACACTAGAAACACTGTTCTAACGCCATTACAATAAATGTGATATTGCTATAAATTCCCGATGCCTGATAACGCATAAAGGGTGTAATGGGGAGTAATAATTGCGTGACGTCTACCTATACATGTGCGAATGTCGCTATGCCCGAATTCACTTGCTAGCTACTGTATTGAGTGCGTTGTCCATTAATAATGTCATTGGTCTACTAATTAGTTACAAGTAGTACAAATTCGTATAGATATATGATTTTTTTAATGGAAATAATTACTATATTAAGTAGGTACTTCTCATTTTCCTGTACTTTCAGCATTATTTCTTTATTATTGACATTTTGAACGGGTAAGTATTGTAAACCATCCTTTAGGCTAGAAATGATACACAATAAAGGTAGACGTAAACTCGCGAAACTAAGAGGCGGCTGGTGGAAAATTTTATCATTATAACTCTCAGCTATAGAGAAACGTGACTTTTGCCCTGTAATCTTTCCTCCTTCTTCGCGTTCATTTTATTTTTTTAAATAAAAATACAGATTATATAACTTTCAACAAAAAAGAATTCTTCCTAAAGAAAAGTTAGGTACTGCTGAAAAACTTGACTAACATCGGAATGTTAGATTAAAATATTTTCAACGCTTTGTAAATGACTATGTAATACATAATATAGGTACCTAGACATACGATATTACGTAAAATGATTTCTAAATGACGTATTAATTTTTTTCCGGTAATTGAAAGGCTATTAACGCTTGGTAGGTACGACAAAAATGCTTGATAGGGAAGCAATAATTGTAATAATTAATCGCTGCACAGCGGATCACTACAACAATCTTGCAGCATCCCATGTTCGCTTAGGTATAATAAATGATCCTAAATGTCAATGCGGTAACGACAATGAAGATATAAATTACGTTGTTTGGAATTTTGCTTTATGATGGTTGAAGACGAAGGATCTCTGAAAATTTAAGATGACAAAATTATCAATTAAATGTTTATTGCTCAGCCAAACATCAAAGCGTTTTTGTGTATATAAATGTTTCTGAGAGAATGTCACCTGCGAGTATAAGATTATAATATGACATGGTTGAAGATAACATGTAATATTATGTAGTTACACATTATGAAAAATAATATGTATTTTTATTTTTGTTTTTATAATCATTAATTAATCTTATATAAATGTACAGATAAATAAACCTCAACTGAGATTTCGAAACTTAATAAAAAAGGTTTATTGTATTATGTTGGGGCAGTTTTTGCAATAAGTTCAAATATTTATGTAAAACATTAACAAAATATGCATCTGCTTTCTATAAAAAAATATAAGCATTATATTTTCAACTTATTATTGTTTCCATGGCAACCATTAATTTGAATGCTTTCGATTAACTTGCTCGTCTTCAAATATTAAGTCAAATAAGGAAATTATAAAATATACATATTCATGGAATAGTAATAAAGATTAATTTGTGTGCGAGAGACTTTATGTTTATTTACAGGAAGTTGAAAACAGTTAAATATAATTTACATTCGCACATTTTTAATATTGAACTTGAAAAAAGTTTAGTATTCAGCACCTCATTATTACATTTCATCATAATATAATATGCAATTATATTTTATAAGTTAGATGTTATTGTAACACACTGTTTTAAATCAAAAAAGATCCGTGAAATAAAAGAAGTTTTATTGCATCGTTAGGAAAACGCAGTTTCGTCTTAGGCCATTCTCCCACGGCGCAACTTATGTCCGTCGGAACTGAAACTAAAATTCCAGCCAGTATCTAGCTAATGTATTTCAATGGCGGCTCGCTGACGGCGAGACCGGAATCTCTCAGCTTCAAAACGGTCGCGAAGAGATGCGACATGCTAGTCGCGCGGTCTCTGAAGTTTCCAGTCACCGTAAAACAGTGGTACCAACATCATTAGATTTCGGTGAAAAATCATATTTTCTTACCAAAATTGGTAGCACTTCGTAAAGCCGCTAGCGTCATATCGTAAAAACCGAAACAACCAGAGACGTCAAAACTCAAAAGTACAAGATGAGCGAAGCGAGCATGTTTGTATTTTCTTTTTGAATAGCAGGAGTGATGATCCTAACAAGCTCGAGGTAGCTTTCCTTGGACATTCTATAGAAAGCCAGAAATTTAGAATCGGTTTCTTGCAGTTCCTTTGCAGCAACAAATAGTCTGCAGTTTATGTTCCTTTCTATATGAAGATGAGTCCAATATTTTCTTTTATTTTGACTCCTGTATCTGTTGTTTTGATACAAAACCAAAGTCTCCTCGTCGCTTGACCCGCTCGAAGACATTGTTTGTTAAATATTAACTTAAATTAAAATAACCTAATAAGCGCGCGTGTTTTGTACAACACAGCTGATAGTCCAGTTTGACAGATTGAGGTTATGTGATTACTCACTGATTATTATTTCAACTGAGTTTCAGTAGCGCCGTGTGCGAAGCATCACATTGGCCAGTTTATGAGATCCTTCACAAACCAGTTCTGTCAGATTTCAGTTGCGCCGTGGGAGGAGGGCCTTAAGGGCATCCCAAACAAGTATTTATTTATCTGATAAGCCCATCTTCGGCGCGGATACCGAAATATACCACATAAAAGCAAATAATACACAGATATAGTATCTTGTAAAGAAAAAGAATAGAGATGTCTCTGATAAGAAAAGTATCAATACTACCATTTGGTAGCGTAAATATTTTTGGCATACTGAAAAGGTACGCCTGTTGTACATGTAGATGGATTTACTTGCACCGATAGTGTCTATTTTAAACTATCTCGATAGTGACTGTCTCGCCAATATCATTCTTCAAGTGTAAGCGAGACGCGATGTTGTCATTTTATGGTAGTATTTGACAGGTCGTGAAAATCAGTTAACCTCAAAATGAGTCTCTGCGCGGTGTAGTTCGTTTTTTTACCGGCAGGTTCGCTAATATCATTCTACCGTGCATGTGCAGATATTGCACGGTCCAATTGTCGCAAGAAAGTTCTGAAGCTTCTGAACTTTTTTGATTCATTCAAGCAATCTTGCAATTTGCACGATGATACGTGTTTACATGTGCATTTTTTAGTAATGGCTGCGATAATACGTACTGTGTAGTAAAGCCATGCACGTGTAAACGGTGTAAGTATAATACATAATGTAGAGAAAAATGAAGAATAAACAAAATATCCGCAATTGTTTATATTTATTTATTACAACTTTAAACGCATTGGCGCCAAGGGAATAATTGACTTTAATTACCATAACAAATTACTGTATGTTGTTTTAGTGTCTTGCCATATTTTTATCAATTGGTAAATTATTTCTGCCGGGAATTCTACGAGTACATTTATTCGAGAGAAGTATGGTGAAGATTACATCATAAATGGTTAATGTGGTAAATGTTTTATTTAAAAAGCTCACGGTGAACCATGATATGACCAACTGCATATGTATAAATTTTTGCACACGATAGTACACAATTCAAAAGATTATAAACGATTAGGTATATAAAACGATTCCATTCGTTATACTAATATGTATATAATATGTATGCATGAAAATTGGTTGTGCATTAAAATGCATTGTGATATCTATCTGTGGCTACGTTTTCTTAACCGACACAGCAAATTAGCAGATAATCGGTAGTCGGTAATTTCACGGAAGTTATTGACAATAAAGTATCGATCAAAAACATCCCTATTTCGATACAAGGAGATGAGCTGAGTGAAGAGATGTAATAAATCTTGGAATCGGACGCAGTTTTATTTCGACGGGAAGGGACCGACGCCATTTTGGGGCGATGGTTATTGTGGTGAAAGTAAAAGTTTTAGAGGGGATATTGATGGATAAATAAAGGAGCGGACTTGAAATATGACACTGGAGAATTAAATATCGGTGTTCACGCGTATTTGTATGATACACGCTTATTGATCGATGTGCAGTTTTCGTATGTCATATATTGCAACAAAACATTTGTGTTCAATCTGGAAATTATCAGTTATAAGCAGCATTCAAAATAGTTTTATTCAATGTCGTAAAAAAATATTCTACTATATAGATAGACAGAACCTAAATATAAACGGATAACAAAGCTAATGATTTAATATGCTTCAATTAATTTAGACTACATTTGCATTGAGATGCTTTTTGCTTTTCTTTTTTCTCAAAACATATATTGAATAAAAATAAAACAGCCAATTCAGGTAAAATAACCTAAATATCTCTAAAATTTAATATTTATTTTCCTCTGAAAGGAAAACGGCAAAGAAAAGTAAAATACTATAATTTTGTTATATTGATTATTTAATTAATTAATGTAACTATGTGATTAGTTAACAGTGCAATCAATGTGTGTTGTGAATTTTCTTCAAACTTTTATAATCTAGCACCTTACATCATTCTTTTAATTAAACCCATCACTATTTTCCTCTAATGAAGCCGTAATCCTAAAAAAAATACGATGCGAGAAAATGAAGCCATTTTTTTTAAAATTCAGAACACAAAGTTTTTCTACGCGTCTTGTCGTCTAAGCTTTTTTTCTTAATCAGCTAGCATAGAATTACATTATCATAAATACCATTGAATGAGCATTTAGTTTTTATGACAAATACGACCTACCAGAAATTGCTTGTCATTACATTTTACTTTATTATATTTTTGTACTTGAGTATGTACACCTATGTGCTACCCATTTGGCAACAAAATTAAAAATAATATATAAAGGGCGGTTTAAAGATGAAAGATAATAAAATTAAATCTCAAAATCGGTGTTACGTATGCGGATGGGATAATTTTATGCATGTTTCAAATTTTATAGTCACCGATAAATAGGCATAAATAAAAAGATAATTGCTGAAGTGATTAGAAGAGAGAATCCCATTTCTTTGTGTATGTAAGTATAGTATTTTAACAGAAACAAATCGTTTATATTTCTAGTTTTGATAATGGTGTGACAGCTGATATAAATATCGACAATTAAGCCGATCTATAGATTGTATGTCTGTTAATAAAATGGTTTATCACTTGGTATTCACCACATATAAATATTAACAACAATAACACACTAATTAACAAAATTTAAAACCCTAATTGCTCCACACTAAAATACCACCCCGTCTACTTAAACTATGACTCTATAGCTCCCCACCATATATTACCAATTGACAATAAGCTTATACTTATACTTTTTTGACCATGTCCGATCCTAAGAAGATCATATAGGTAATATGGGCCTGCACAGAGTGGAGGTACGTATTAACATATTTTTGTTATTACGATAAACGAATGTTAAGTCACTTTATCAACTTATTAAGTCCATACTTCAAATATACACTGGAGAACAATACGTGTATTAACCATACCCAGGATTCAAACATAGCACCCACAATATTATAGACCCTCTTCGTAGGTGTACTTACTACAAAATAAACGATGAATATATGAAAAGGTATAATATATGGAAGAACTAGAAAGTCAGTGTGCCGTACCTATATCTAAAATAATGACTTTCGGCTATTTTATTTTAAGAATTTGATGTTACTGTTATGAATATAGGTACTTACTCGAAAGGTAAATTTGTTCTATGATGTGATAGTTTTGACATAGAATTTTGACTTACTTACTTGATTTTTTGCAACATCGTCTGAAAAATATTACTGGCTTTCAGGTACAGATTTAAATTATATATCATAGAGAATTTGACGTATTCTTTATTTGAATATTTTATTCGTTAGTATTTGCTATCAATTCTCTGAGCTTTTATTAAAAAAAAAAACATTAGATTGCCTTACATACTGTGCGTTTTAGGTCAGACGGTATGTTTGAATTTCTCATTACGCCCATAAAATAAGATAAGATAATATTCATAGCCTTCGTCTTTCCGGAGGCGCAGGATTTCGTAGGTGTCCCAGGGGGATGGTGCCTTGAACGCGTGGATTACGTCATGATCAGCGGTTTTGAACGCAAGGTACGAGGATATGCCAATGCCCATTACAGCTAACAATAAAAAAATTAAAGGGAGGATAAAATTAGTCAATAGTACCTATTCAATTTACTACTGGTGTTTGTTTAATTAAAAAATAAATTATTCTCATTTAGGTAAAACTATTTGGATGATTTTTTAAACAATTTTATTAACACTTACTTACGACTAAACATAATCGTTTAAACTTTAATATTCATAATATAAAACAAAATAATGCAGTTAACTTATCATGTCACATTAGTTGAAATTTTTTTATTTTATCCACTCAGAGGGACATTATCAATGGATAAAAGTTACATTTTACATTACGTTTTATAGATACTTTTAACGAAACAATAAAATAATGTAGAGATATGTGTGATCCACCGAATTCACTTTTAAGCGGAGAATATGTGATACAGTGTAGATGATATTAATAAAAGACATTTGTATAAGGAATAGTTTTTATCTATTCGCCCAAACAAATCAAAGGATTAAATACACATTGAAAAAACAAAATGCATTTTTTGACCAAGTGAGGGTTCGACCATGTCTTCGTATTTACACATAGACAGTTTTTCTATAGTAGAAATAGTTACCTATATAAATTACGGTTATTTTGTAATTTATTATAAAGACTTTTTCAACACCAATAAATACATCCCCCAACTTGAAAGTAGATAATAGAAAAAAAAATCGATGTGTGTACTTATGTACGCGCGTTAAAAGTAATACTTATTTGGCGTAACAACACAAAAACAAAACTTGTGATAAACTAGATTCTTTGACTAGCTCTTAATTATCTTGTTAAATTACACACTCAAGAAAAAGGACCGCTTATTGGAACGCCGTTGGTTTATTTCTATACACTTTAACTTATATTACTAAATTATATAATGGTGTCTCGTTGTTTTTATTTTTTAAAGTATCAACTGTCACTCTGACGTTTAATCGTATGTTTACGTAAGGAATTGCAAATGGCCGACAATAATAAATTCACTGCCTAGGCAACGGAACAATTCTAAATTATAATATTATACTGTATAATCGTCACGACTGCAAAATATTTTTTAGCATTTTTGTATAAGAAACACTACACCCGTTTATGTAACTTAATCCGGGCTAGTAATATTCATACATAGAGCTTTTCACGATGCAGTTCAATTTATAAATTTAAATGTTTATATATATATTATTACTTTTCCGTCATAGAATACAGAAAATATAATAAAATTACTTAGTACCTATATGTCAGTATATTGAAAAAAATCAATAATTATACTACACAAGTCCCCAACACACACCCAGTCAGTATTTGTCTTCCTGACAATCTAATATACATCATTATTTAATAAGACAAACATCATCTATTTTTTTATATGTTGAATATAATAAATGTACCTACATTTGTAACTTATTTATCATTATAGTGGAATTCTACATTACGTGAATGTTAGTTTTATTATAATACGATATTATTATATTAATATTAGATAATGCTGTAATTATTTTCGAATTTCGTTGAGCTTCGCTGTATTGTAGAAACCATTTGTGTCGAGGGACGCCTATGTAGGAACCAGAGAACCAGGCGTTGAGATTTTCCGTTGTGTGAGCACGAGTTAGTCTAACGAAAAATTGATTGGATGCTTTTCATAAAATAATCCCTTTTGTTAGATAAGGGGAGGTTCACTCCTGTAATGTATTTTTGCATTAGTCTCTGATTTTCTATGGCTTCGTGCCACATAGTTATAATATATTTATTGGAAAACGCCTTACTTTAAGCCTAGTTATGTAATATGTACCTATAAGGATTACAATCTGATACGATTTTCATTCCCGGGATTAATATATCGCGACAGATTACTGAAGAAAAATTAAGTGTCATGTACCAACATGATATAAATTTATAGTGACGGAATACATTCAGGAAATTCCACATTTATTTGCACTCTCTTGATTAATTATTTAGTTTACTTAAATGGATTATAGTGTCTATAGATATCAGTGGCGAAGGGTGACTTTTGGAAACAGGTAGGCTGTGGAGAAAGCAAACTTGTTAGATGTATTTACGGGAAATAAGAAGATAATCCGACATAACTACTGATGAATAGGTAGGTACACAAAAACCGATGAAATTTCAAAAGCTCACTGATGGCATAAAATTAAGCAATTAATTTGAATTATGTATTTTCTTAAATATAAACGCAAGATACGCTCAAAACATATTGAAAATATCCATTGTTGTGAATCTATTCCATAAAAATTTATAATTTAACCCGTAAACAAGACATTTTAAAAAACTTCTATATTTAAAACACAGACTTAGATACAATATCAGATTTCAACTTACATAATTGGCTGAATAAATTGTCTTAGTCTACGAATAAACTAACTGACAAATAAAAATCACAAGATAAATTATTTATTATTTTTAACAACAATCAATATTTATATATGATTGAATCCCTAGAAATTATTTTTTAAATTTATCTTATAAATTATTTTGAATAAATGTGAACTTACGTAAAATGTAAGCGCTCCTTAAATAGCTTACCAATTTATATGGGCCGTCGCAGACGTCTTGAAATTATGAGAAACAAACTTCAAATAAAAAAAGTTTTCCATTCACGCGAACGTAATCCATACAATATGTGAAGCGAATCGATATGTCGCTTATTTTTTAAAACCTTCAAGACATGCCATAAATAGTGCTTATTGAAATAGTGGAAAAGATCGTAAAATTATTATGACAATTATACGATAGATGTCGTTGGGCATATTGAATATATTATTATGTGATTATATTATTTAATATGTCAATATAAAATTATTTTTTTTTCTTAAGAAGGTAGGCTTTAAATAATCGCCTAGTATGGAGTCTTCGCCACTGATAGATATATATTGTATATTTCAGAGTAAAGCTGGGCTGGAGTGTTTTTAGCCGCCTGAATAACGTTTACAAAAAAAACTATGCCTAAAGCGCAAAGTATTAACCAATATATGCTTCTTGTAATCACATATGTGTGTGAAACAAAGACTCTAAGTAAAATAGAGATCCAGAAACTCAGAGTAGCACAACGCGGTATGGAGAGGTGTATGCTGGGTATAAGGCGAAAAGACAAAAAGCTGAATGATTGGATAAGAAAGGGTTTACGATGTAATAGAGTTCGCTAAAAACCTCAAATGGAAATGGGCTGGACACATAGGTCGAAGAAGGGACAATCGCTGGATAAATCTAGTCATCCAGTCCCAAGAGGTACAACACGTCCGCAAGGTAGATTTATAGGTCGCTGGATCGATGAAATGGTTAAGTTCTACGGAAGTACGCGGCAACGTAACGCATATGACCGAGACAAGTGGAATCAGATTGGAGAGGCCTTCATCCAGCAGCGGATAGATTCAGAGTGATGATGATAATACGGATTATTATAACTAACTATCTATGAATAGCATTTTTCTGAGATGCCAATTATAAACGTATACATTATAAACGTGTCATAAATCCTTTAACTGACAAAATCATTTTATAAAAATTAATTCCGGAATCCAATTACTTCGTGATCAAAAAATTGAACGGGATCCTAGTATTTCAAACTCTAGTATCTAGGTACCTATAGCAACAATTTAAATAACAATAACATTTTTATTAATTGAGGTAGGTACCTAGTATTCGAAGTCACTTTACATCTATTGTGATTTTCTGAAGCCTGGATATTTCCTGGATTGTTTCGGTGATATCGTTGCCTGTTGTAGTATTAAATAGCATTTATTTGTAAGGATTCCAATTCACACACCAATAATGTAAATTATGTCAAAACGTTCATATTGAACAATAACATTGCTTCGAAATATTAAAAAATATTTTACTTTAAAGGTAAACCAACCAGATCTCCATATCTACTTACTCAAGTGTATGTGGCGTACATAACGAGAAATATTCTTCAAATTGTTTTAAAAGCATCGCACGAATATTTTACCAAAAGCCTTTTTATGAATGATTTGCATTATAGGGTCCAAGATACATTGCGAAGCGCCTATCTGACATCACAGTTATGTTACCTTATCAGTCTTTGCAACCTGGATTTTTTAAATCAATATCGTACATATTTATTGTCCAACAACAAAAAATCGGCGATAACAGGAAGTCGCTGTAGTCGCATGTAGAAGACTTCTAGTGATGTATCTGTCATGCCGGCAACGCGTCCTAGAGGCGTGTTTAAATAATGTATCGGCTCTCCTTTGAGATGCTAAGCATTTTCTTTTTCTCAATAAACCAAAAATTTACTAATAATAATTTTATCATGACTCTTGATCGTTTTAGAAATAAGAAATATAAAAGCTTCAAATTACGTAAATTGAGAGATCCGTACACCACGGGAGCGTAAAATTAAATGATACATTTGGGGGGAGTCCTCATTTAAAAACGGATGTGCGATTAGCTGCACTGTAAGGGATTGTTAGTTAAGACGTGGATAAGAAGTTCTTATTCGACAGTAGTTTCAAGCTTGAAAGTCGATTCACTCAAAACAAATACTACGTACATACTTATGTAAAATAATTAAAACTTTTGGTGACGAATTGTACAGTGAAAATATACTTATTGAATAAGACAAAAAAAATCATATGAATACAGTATGGGAATAACGTTAAATTACTACTAAATTGTTACATTATTTTCATGGAATCCATTTGAAACCAAATTGCATAAAGAATTCATACAGCAGAAAATCTTTTCAAGGGACACACCGGGTTATTAATAATATGTACGTACGAATCCTCGGAAATGATAGAAATTCCTAATAATAAAATAACAATTTGGCGAGCGAAATATGAGAGGCAATACCGTTTTGATTGCATAGTCGTAAAAGTAAAAATAGACCCACCTTCCCTACCTCACGTCTGGAGCGATTTACTAAGGAAAAGCGATGACTACAATAGGAATAAGATATACATAATAAATTTATATTTTTAACATGACAAGATGAACGTAGTTTTAAAAAAAGCTTCAATATTATTGTTATTACTGCAAGCAGATATTATATTTTGAATTAACTATGTATTAAAAAGGAAGATTTTACTATCTTATCTATTGGATGCTTGTTATTATTTGGAAGCCCCTCGCTGTATCCTTTCGACACACTACCATAACGATACGTTTTTGCGTTTGTGGTAAGTGCTGTATGATTGCAACTGTGTCGGTCAATGATAAGTAAGATATTTCCTTGCGATTCACTGTGCTAAATAAAACGCTTTGGAAAGGATTGAGACTCCGCTAACACCTCGCCTCTTCAGTGAGAATAATTTCTTGACAATGTGATGTTGAAATGGAGGTGTGGTTGTTTCCGTGAACATTTTTTCTAATGTTATTTGCGTAAAGTCTACCGTCATACGATCGAATAAATAAATGCATGAATGAATGAATGGATGAATGAATGAAGTATGTAGAGACCTCACATTGCATGAGTATGAAGTAAAAATTAATACAACTTGACTGTCATCGTCAAGACTGAACTTTCTCTAGAGTTCTCCAGGGAAATCGTCTCGACTGCGATATGGTCATAAATCAAAATAAGGCACATTGTTGCAACTCTCCTCCATACGCACAGACGAGACCGTGCCGGGACAGTAACGTCACATGGCAGGCCGAAACAAATGAAAAAAACTGACTTTGCGCATGCGGCAATGCGAAATTACCTGCGCACCTTGTCGAGTAAAATTTGTTACAAGATATAACAGATGTATTTTTCTACAAAAAATGTTGCACTGAACCTATGTGCAGCAGTACATTAAGTTACATGTGTTTTGTAGGGCTCTAAATGGACCGGAGCGTATCGAAGCGCCGTTCCGGTTCATGAAATCGGCAAAGTTATCGCTCCGTCTCGAGGAAAATTGAATTTGTCCGCCTTAGGTAGCTATGCCATAATAACAAAAAACTTATTTAAAAAAATATACATAAAATTAGATAACTATGTTAATATTTTCTAAAAATTATCGAACGCTCCGGTTCGTAAAATTGTCTATTTCGAGCGCTGAGTGACTCACTTTTGTATGAATGACAACAATATCCCATGGACGAATTCGATTGATTGATTAATTGATTATGTGGATTGATTTTAAATTAAAATAATGTTTATTGCATGTGCATCACAGGACGCAAAAAAGTTAACAAATTTTGTTTCCTTATTTTATTTTATTTTTCAATATTGACTCAGGGCGAAGGTGTCATCACTTTCCGTATTTATTATTTAAAACAACAATGATTTTTAGTAGTAAATTATCTTCTAAATTATGAGATGGAAGCGTCAGATAAAATTTTCC
This sequence comes from Rhyacophila brunnea, assembly GCF_057557595.1. NCBI lineage: Eukaryota > Metazoa > Arthropoda > Insecta > Trichoptera > Rhyacophilidae > Rhyacophila > Rhyacophila brunnea. The sequence goes on from NW_028233350.1 coordinate 32,981,654, forward strand.
ATACCGTGCATTAAAATATACAACATATAAATTGATGTCATAAAAGACAACTGATAAAATCTTAGTCAGAGATAAGTTAAATTTACATCGGTTCATTAGAACGACTTTGGAATTGTTAAAAAATACAAACTTCAAAGCTAATTATCTTAGTTTTGCAAAGACATAGTTTGATCTATAAACGAGGACGGTCGGTAAAATAATGAATTGGCTATTTCCCGCATTTTTCTTCACGTTTCGCGATTTGTCCTACACACAATGAACAAGACGCAACTCGACTTCGGGGATTTCCCATTTCCCAACAAATTTAACCCAAGAAAATCAAGTTTGAATAATATATAACGGTGGGGTAATACTTGGTTGTGTCTTCTTTCTGTTCAGTTCTTCTTGGGACCTAACGTTGCGTTGTATTAAAGATATCATTCAATGACACAATATTGTACGAAAGAAAATATTATTGCAACTATTTCTTACTACTGATTACAATCGGAAATAAAAAAAAATTTTTGAATGATCAAAATTTGTGAACCATTTTCATTAGGATATCAATATACCTATGAACTTAGAGAAATTTTAATACGTAAATGATTAAATACATTTTTGGTGTTAATATAATTATTAATCATTAGTTCTATAAAAACATTAAACAAAAATTATCTTATAACTAAAAACTGTGATAAAATGTGCATTCGAGGATACCATAATATTATATTATGGTTACGATTATCATTAAAATGTTTAAAAAGTCTCGAAGGTAATGAAACGGTTTTTAAATAAGTACTTTATAATTTGTGTATAAATTGTCGTGTTGAGGATCACGTATCACGATTATAATGTCGTAGGTCCCAGGTTCAAATCGAACGTGGTTAACATATATTATTAATTTGAGAAAAAGTCTGTTTCAGTGGAAAAACAATTCAAAGAGTCTACTACAAAAAGTAGTTAAGCACCAAGTCAATGGGCTTCATAATTTTATTTACATCCACAACTGTTTGATTAGGACGCCAAGTGATAAGGTTCTGGCAAAGCAACTGGCTGTTGCCAGCTGACTCTGATAGTTTTTAATAAAGTCTGTGACCTTATGACACATTATAATCCTCAAGCCTGTAATAAAATAAAAATATACAATCTTTGTTTCGGGAAATTAAGTGTAAATTGTCATCGATAGTTATTGTTGATTTGTAGGTATAATATAATATATAATGAAATCGGTAGGTACCACTTCTTAAATGAAGTCATTAACAAGTAATTTTAAAGTGAAAATTGGCCAAATACGAGTACTTTCCATGATGTTAAATAAAATTGTAATAACTAATAATTTATTGATATCACTGAGACTAACGAATCGAGAAAACTGTGTTATATCTATGACAATGTTCAAAGTTAATACAAAACCTTAATACTATTATATTCACAAGAATTTGGAAACTCTAAAATTAGTAAGGAAACTTTTCAAAACTCTCGGAAAACATTGTATACGTTCGGGCGACCTTATGTTGTGAGAGTAAGGAAACATTTGTACGAGTTTAAGTTAACTTAACCCTTGTTTGCGCAAAACGCAGTGGCGGGGTAAACGAGTGAAGTGGGAAGGGGGATTGCGAATGTCCGTCAGGCAATCTATTTAATTAAACATATTAAATTTATAACCCGCGCGGCAGGCTAATTAATCTTCCCGAAACCGCGCCGTGGTTTCAGCTATTCTAGTCTCTCAGCTGGACTGTTTTCAATCAAATTGATCTTTTACGTAGCCCAGTTTTTTTTTTTGATTAAAAAAAACAACATCTTAATATAAATAAAAATGTTAAAATGTAATGTTAACCCTCAAATGGAAACTTTGTTATATTAAATTAAATTGTAATGCTAGAACTTATCTCGTAATTGTAGATACTATCCAGAGATGGTGTTATTTAGTGTTGAGTCAATCAATGCCTTACCTGAAACAAAAAATATATTTTTAAAATTTAAAGAGATAAATAATTTTAATTAATATGTACATATGGGTAAAGATCGAAAATTAAGAATTTTGGGTACATTTGGAAGGTAAGTTTAAATAATCTGTAGAATTTTAAGAAAGCTGTAGATGTCATTATGATTCCCTTTCTTTTTTCGATATAAAATAAACATTTCATAATCATAGTATTATTCTAAGCATCGCTGTAAAAATCATTATTTAGTTTTTGAGGTGTTCGTTATTATATGACCTTTTAAAGTTATTAATACGTTAATTTGTTTTAATTTTTAATAAGTACATAATATTATATAGTATTAATAATTATATTTTGTATGTTATATTCGAAATTTTTCATTCAATAAACTAAATAGTAAAATAAAAATATGGTTCAATAAAGGAACATTTTTGTGAGAACCATATCTGAGATGTGTAATGCACTGGTCGCCAGACGTGGTGCTATTGAAACTGAATGATCTAACAGTGAATTCAATATATTATGTTTCATTTTGTAACTTAGCAATACGCAGGAATTTTTAAAGTGCAAGTACCGCGTAAAAAGGTAAATGAAAGACTTGCAGGCGATATCGTTACAAAACATTGGTACTAAAACACCTGTCCTCCGCATACGCGTAATTACTTTGCATATCTGCTCGGGATAAAAGACCCGCCCCACCCGGAACGGGGGCTAGAAACAAGGGGCACAGAAAAACAGGAGGGTCCCGCCATTGTTTGCATTGGGAGAGGAACACTTTGGAACAGAAAACGAAAAGAGTAAAAAAAAAGCGCGCGAAGTTCTCAGATAAAAATGGCATTCAAAATATGGGAAAAAGGATCCCGAGTGTAATTTAATGTTTTCATTTCAGCCCCTTTTCAAAAGGAGATTTTTTCGGGCAGAAAAAAGCTATTTACACAAACTAAATCCTAATTACATTTTTCCATTTGGGTACATATTCGTAAAGCAAAGATTTTTTTTAGAAAAACGTGGGTGGTAGATAAGTGATAGTATTGTGTATGCTAGTAGATACGTAATAATATTATATTTATAGAATTTAAATTGATTCTTGCTACTAATTAGATATTAAAGAATAATTCATAGTTTCCTAGTTACCAACCCCCAAAATTTCCATGCCGTTTTGTTAGACGTGTGTACCAACTGTATTTCAAATAGTGCGTGCAGGAATTAAAGGCAGATTTGCAAAAACTGAATTTTATATTAGGTATACATTTAGAAAATTTTTTATAAAATTATGTACTTACCATAAAGTTTCACCAAAGAGTTCTAACTTTCAAGTAAATTTATATGTAACTAAGCATATTATAATATCAAGTTTTTATCAGAATTCAATAACAGAGAGTTAACTTTGACTCGTAACCATTTCCAAAAATAGCGTCTATAGTACTTTGAAATCTCAGTATATTAATATTTTCTTTTATTTAATAAAACACAATCAACTTTTAAGGAATCCGCGGTATTTATAGCATAATAATATTTTCATTCGCAAGTCGCGTGTCAGTCTATTTTGTTACCGTTTTATTAAACATTGTACCGAAATAAAGCTTTGCCGTGGGGTAGTTAAAAAGTACACGCCCCCTGTTGTCAAAGGTTTACAGAAACGGCTAGCATAGCACGCCACGTTTCTATTTTTATTAAAACAATAGATTTAAAAAAAATACTGTCTGTATAGTGTCATGCGTCGATAAAAACAGTTCGAGACAAACAAAGAATAGTCTTAGATATATTGGATGCAATATTATGATACGTCATAAAACTACCCCCGACTTAACTTTATCCGGCTTTATCCTCACATTTCTTGGTAAAAGAAATTACTCGTCAGATCAGATCAGGTTCACGAAAAATGTACTGCAGACGATATATTTTTTCTACGTTCCTTTTAATATTTTTTTTACTCACATGTTAGTAAGCTATTAAAAAAAAGGATAAAAGTACCCCTGATTTACAAGGATTGAGAAACAACGAACCATACACTGCCTCAGACCTTAGTTAAACGGTCTCGATTAGGGAGGTATCTCATTTTGAGAAAGGTAGCTACTCATTGCGATCTCAATTCTAATAGTAACTCATTTAATTGGCAATACAATCGAAAAAAGTCATTATAAAACTTTACTTGTGGTGAATCAGTAATCAAAACATAGTTATTATTTTATATTGTCACTGTGTCTATTAATCTTCAATAATAGCAGAGTGTGTAGCATTTTTTTATATTTAAATAATGCTTTTAATCTATTCGCGACTTTCTCGCCAGATCTAGTATTTTTAATAAGCATCTAACTTGCAAAGTTCGCATCTGGCGTATAGCGTTAAGTCTATCATTTTTTAGCACTCTAAATTGCACAAAAATGGCCAATAAGATCAATTCTTTTTATTTTATTATAACTGTCAATTAATGGTGGAAACGCATTGTATTATTAATTTAATTTAATAAAAAGCAAAATTTTTGTAGCACCTACTTATTCCACTTTTAATAAATGTCCAATAATAAAGAAAATGTCCCTCTGAGGCGGAAGAAACCAGTCCAGATTTATTTATTGAAAATGGAACAAGTACAATTTGTTTGCGTTTTATTAAATTAAATTAATAATAAGATAATAATTATTGTTGATGGCATAATTTAACCGTAGTCCAAAAAATGATTTGAACTAGAGATTTCCCCATAACAAAGTTGAAGCTTTTATCACCAATTAACCTGAGTTACTTTCTAAATATACAATCATAAGATTATAAAGTTCAAATCCAAGAATGTCAAAAGCTTTATAAGAAATCAAATCGATAAGGTGCGCGGAGGCCTTTCACATTGTATTTAAATACATTAAGCTGCGCCCCGCCGAGAATTCAAGCGACATTCGATTGTGTAATAAAAATCTATGATATTTTTTATTGCGCCGAGATTAATCGTTATTTACGAGCGACGTCACTTGTGATTGAGGATTGCTGCGAGCTTAGGGGAGGATAGGAGAGAGAAATTGATGAATTGATACCTACCTACAAACTTCATTGTGATGTCAGGCGGTGCTCAAAACTTTAAAGCTCTACTAGACTCAAAGCTGCCATGTAAAATAAAACAAAATAAAATAAATAAAAAGTATTATTATCTACTTAAAACGACCATTCCAAATGAATTATACAATAATTCAAGAAATACCTGCCAACTTAAGCTTGGCGTAGGTAGTTCACCACCATTGTGTTCAAAAGTGATATAATACTCAAATTAAACTATCTTGTAAATTATATTGAAGCCCTTGGCAGTGGTTGCGAATGCATAGATTCAATATCTACCCTTAAAATACCGCGGGTGGTAGCGCAATCGATTCAAAATAGGTATATTTATTTCTTATCGTTATCATGTTTAAGCTTTTACTGTTCTATATATAATAATTTTTGGAAGTAATATTAAATACACAATATTAGAGCTATAGTGAATGATCTAAATTCTAACACACATGTGCCTAATCTTTTGGTTTCGCTGGGTCACATTGCGTGTAGAAGAAATCTTTTGGACCACACATAGAAAAGTCATATTTTTATTAGTTCACATTGTAAACAAGAAATTTGTGTAAAATCCAAACCGAGAGGTTTTTAAGCTCTTTCTGCAATTTTTTCCGGCCAGTCAATAATTTGAAGTAGGTATGTACTTACTGTCCAGAATCTCGTTGAGAGCTTTTTTTATTTATTTACAATACGATAAGGTTTCTTCTCTTGGCGCGGTTCGGTCCTAGTGGTAGAGTGCATAAGGCGCTGGCCGTTCATCCGGGGGCTATGGGTTCGACTGGTCGTGAGGTCGCAATATATTTATGTGATTTTCTTAAAGCTTGGGTGTTTGTGATTGTTTTTCTTCTAATATTAATTAAACTACTGTATCACTATACCACTGTAATTAGACCTCATGGCCTATTGTAGTATTAAAAAAGATTATATAATTTATTATGAAGACATATAAAAAGATTTTTACGAGAAATGTAGGTACATTTGCCACTTGCCCAACCTATTTGGACTATATTCAGGGTTCAAACACATACCGAAAACAAAAGTATTTTATAGACCCGGAATTTGAATCTGAAGCTCACAACATCAGAGTACACACGCTAACAATTGCCCACTGCAGGCGTTCAAGAAATATTACGGTTTTCAAAATGAAAGCCAAAATGGGTTTGTGGGGTTTGCTGGACTGAGAGTTTTACCCGACTTATCGAATATGTTATGCACTTTAAAGAATTACGTGTTTTACTTTCCAAACAGAGTTTCGAATTGATTTGAAAAACAGTTAATTGCTTGTCTTTAATATAACCAGATTTTTTTTTTAAATAATAACTTTCTACAAAACAGTTTGAGAAGTATCAGGTAAAGGGTTTCAAAATTGTAAACGAGAATACAAACATCCAATTTAATTTTAAAGGAACTTAAATGTTTATGTGCCTGCAATAAACAGATAAATCTCAATATTGTTTTGGATGAAATTTAATTGAATCCTTTAACGGATTCTGTTTACAGCTCAGATTTATTGATTCAACTATAAAATACGAATGGTATTTTGATCGATTTTAATTTATTTATTGGACGAAGATTTATACGCGTTTAAGATAAATAGCCATTTATTGAAAGAGAAATAAAAATACTATTTCGATATAGGTATTACTTAGCATTGCGTTTTTTCGTATAGAGATCACTGCCCTTTTCTTAAGACGGCTGTAACAGTTTTGTTTGATAATATTATAAGATTATAATATAAATCGTGACATTTTTAATATGTAATTAACTATTTCTTTTATTCAAATTATTAGCAAGTGCAAGTAGTTACATCTAAAAAATATTGAAGAAATTCCACGACGTCGGTTAGTAATCAAAGTAATAGGAATATACCTACTTTGATTTAAGAAACAAAAATCGATTGCCAAAGTAGCTTGATTTGGAAGAACGCTGATGAGTAGGTATTAAAATTGACCAATAGTTAAAATTTGTCGATATTAGTATGTCACTCTATCAGAATACTCTATCAGAAAGTGTTTTTCAAAATTAAATATGTTCAATTTTTAATATGGTTGAATTGATAGGCACGAAAAAATGGTTACATGTAAATTGTACATAAAACATTATTTCACCGTAGCACAGTTCGTCGTAAGCTTTTTATCGGAAAGAGATGAATCGTATACTATACGGTTTCCAATTTTATTAGATTCAATAATATGAACATTGATTCAATTTTCATAGCCGATTTTGGAAAAAATAATAAATTCAAGAATAAAAACCTAACCTAACCTAACAAATAATCCAGTATATCGGCTATTTAAAAAAATTGTTTGCCGCTGGCTTCCTGTAAGAGCCTCTAAGAACAAGAACCATGTTTTATGTAGACATGAATTTTATCTCTGTACTATAATCTAGTTATTCCCCCACGGTGGCCGCGCGGCTTAAGCGTTGGACTATCACGCCGTGGGTCTCAAGTTCGAATCCTGGGTCTGGCAAGTACACATATTGTTTTTCAATTTGTGGTGAGTCAGGGTATGGACCTAATAGGTTGAGCAAGTGGCTGACATCCATTTCTCGTAAAAAACAAAATCTGTTAATACAAACCTCTACTCTGTGGAGGCCCATATGATCCTATTAGGTCGGACATGGTCGGAATAATCTAGGACTGACTAAAGACCATATATTTCCGATACAACATTTCACGTTGAAGTGTGATACGGCGAACTGCATACGTACAAATTTTCGGACACGAGTTAAACGGTCTCGATTGTTAAAGAGGCATTTTCCGGACACGGGAAAAATACATTGTATACGTTGGCGCACTGTTTATAATCGAAGAGCTCAACATTGTATTTTTAACACCGATAACTGAACCATAAGATGGAAGTTGTTTTAGAGAAATGATTCGGGCACGTTTATTACCAGAGTTACTGTCGAGGACTTCGAAACGTATTATGTAAATTGTAAAGCATATAATATTTGGTTCTGCGAGCAGAAGAACTTTTCACAGATCGCTCTTGTCTGTTGGTTACTTCGAGTATTAATTTTAATTTACGACCATAATCAATAAATACAAGCATATATTGTTGCATATAATAACTAATAATAGATCGTACCTTTCCCAAATAGTTTCTCACACCCATCAACGGCTATCAAAGATACCCAATCTTCTTAAGTGATTGTAAACGCCTATCTGCCCACACAACAATGAAATGTCATTGCATCGCGATGACGTATCGTGTTCTTCGTTCCTTATTCGAATTTGTCATCCTTCATTTGGCGGTAAAATCAAAGCTTCGAATTTGCATAATTTAAAATTGGAACGTCTGGATCCATAAGTGGCCACGAAGCGAGACGAGAGAATCGACCCCATCCAATGACATTATTAATGGACGAAGCACTCAATACAATAGCTAGAAAGTAAATTCGCGCATAGCGACATTTGCACATGTATAGGTAGACGTCACGCAATTTCCATATCACGCATCGGGAATTTATAGCAATATGACTTTTATTGGAATGGTGTTAGAACAGTGTTTCTAGTGTCAATGTTCATTTGAGCGAACCCGTTCGAACCGAACCATTCGGCAGACCCGACAAAAAGCATCGGGAATTTATAGCAATATCACCTTTATTGTAATGCCGTTAGAACAGATTATGCCATTCGGCAGACCCGACAAAAAGTGAGTGTCATTTTTTTCCAGATGCTTCGTATTATGTCATTGACCCCATCCATAAAACAGCGTGGAATATCGGTATAAGTTGATATAAGATATTATGCATAATATTATAGTTATATCGTTATAATATAACTTATTTATGACGATTTATATATTGCTATAACAATAAAGGTATTTAATGGAAATAATAAAGTTATTACAATATTTAAGACACATAATATTTAATTATTTATTTTTAATTCTTTCGTTTAATTCACAACGCTTTTATATTTGTATAAGTATAATGTAATAATAGCAAATAGTTCATCACGGAATTATTACCATGTGCATCATATCTAATTTAGGTAGGTACCTAGATAACCAAAAAGAATCATTGGGAATTGGGACTGTTAAAAAATGCCATTTGAAGGTCGAGATTATAATGACGAGCCGTACACACTTTCAGGGCGAATAAACGTCGTATATGAAAATACAACAATAGCGCTGGATCGGTCATATGCATAGAGATATAGAATACAGGAGAACTTACAAGGAAGGCAAGCTATGTATGCATTTACTAAAGCCAAGAGAAGGTTTAGCAGATCGCCAAAACTGAGATGACCAGACTGGGCCATATGGAAATTACGGATGTTGGGATAAAACAAGTGGAACTCACCACGCGTATACCGGCGTTTGTGGCGCTTCTAAAAACGACAAAATGTATGCGGTCTTTGCATAGGTGAATTTTAAATTCCAGTTCTATTTGTTTAATATTGTTACAATTCTGGATTTCCGATATTAGACAAAACCAAGTAAAATTTTACCCAAAAAAATGTTTTTAGTGTTACCACGCTTAAATTTCCGATTTCAGTATCCCAGAATTACAAACCCTAGTTATTTATTGTTACACTACAGTGTATTACGAGGCCTAATCACAGTAGTGCAGTAATAGCAGTGAAACACCCACAAAAACACAAAGGCTTGAGAAAATCATACATAGGTATGTGATGTCACCGGAAACTACTCCCCGGTATGAGAAGCTAGCGTCTCCTGCATTGGACTACGATGTAAATAATTAATATAAATAAGATCGTGACATCTTCTTCAATTCCCAATCATATTAAACGAAAAAATTAATCCATTTATAGAAATCCTTTATTAATTTGATACAATAGTAACATGTTTAAATAGTTATTTCATGGTGTTGAATTGTATATTATGATACCACGTGCACGTACGATATACAAAACAAAACATTCTATCAGTACATACAATTTTGACACACATGTTCATTTCATACCAAATACATGAAAATCATATATGACAGAATAGTGACTAAATAACTATTGTTACCTCCAAATATTGAGCATAGTATTTGTACAGGAACGACAATATTCGCTTCATTACGGAGTGCTCACTGTACTCGAGCAAATACTGGAGATTTTGAATGGCACAAACAGTGGCGTCGTAAAATGGGTATTTGGTCACTGAATAAAAATAATATCTAAAGTTTAAGTAATGCGAATTTTCACAAAAAAAAAAAAATGAAAATGAAAAAAACTAAATAGGATGCTCAAAAATTATTGACATTCAGGGATATATTTCATTTGTTTTCAGAGTTTGTGCGGACAAGTTTAGAAAAACTCATATACAAAACAGGAACGAATTATTCTCCATAAATACTAATTATATATAACTTTTCTGGATTAAACATTATTTAAAAAAAAAAGAAACAATCTTGTAAGTAATATAGGTATTCGGTTGTATACATGTGGATTTTCGTCAATGTCCAATGAAAAGAAGCATCATTTTGTACGGTAATAGAACTGTAAATAAGGTTAACTTGTTATTTTGTACCAATAAGCTCTAAATGCATCATATTATTATAAAAATTCAAAAGCACTGCATTATTTACCGGTTACCGCATATTAAATGTGAGTTAGTAATTTATTTTTGGTTTGTCTTAACGTTAACCATAGACACATAATAAATGAAGCTGCTGTTAATATTTGCAAATAAATAAAAAATATAACTTAATGCCAACAATTATACTTCACATAGACCAACTTTTTATTAGTAAAAATAATTCGCAAAAAAAACAGTTCAAACAGTTGAAAAATCGAGGCCAATATGATAAAAAAAATAATAGGACGCCACTGCAACTGGCCCGGTTGTTCGGTGGCTGTATTTGATCAGGTCCATTGTTACCCACTTCTGGGCACACTTGTCACCCTATTATATTATTATTTTGCCTCTATTTTTGAATAAATATGGTTTATTGTATTATTACAAACAATAACTACGTCCCTGTTCTTGTTAATTCGGTTAGTTTTAGACGGCCCTTTATTAAGGGTTGAAATAATACATTGTAATACCGACGTCATTTATTGTTTTGACAAATAATAATATTATTTTTAAGTGATATTTCAAACTATTCAAGGAATATTTTATTTTTGAAAAGACTAGGTCGTGTAATATAAAGCCGGTATTTATAATATATTAGAAAACAACACACACATTTAGTTTCAGTGTCCCATAGTGTAATATTAAATTTATAACTTATTATTTTTTCAGGTTTGAATTTCAGCAACGGCATTATGAAGGTCAATTTTATTCGCAATTATTTAATCTCACACAAGGTGTAAGGAGGGACTACATAGGTATATAGGTCCAATAGCCAGTTCCATTTAAATATGAACACAATCTACTACATATTATTTGATTTAAAGAAGAAAAATTAACCATTTTCACAAGCTGACGACTTAGGACTTTTGCCATTAGTATAAACATTTATACTAATTACAAATTAAAATTTATCATAATCAATAGAGTCGCTTCATGTTAATACTATATATTTATAACGTAAGTATATTATTTTTACCTTATAAATAAAATTATGTGTTAATCTGCATTTTCGATAATATCTTTGTCGCCATTTTAAAATGTAATCGCTATCTAGTATCTAATATTGTATTTACAGGAAATAAATAAAAAATAACCATTGCATGCAATGCATTGAATTTGCTATTGACTTCTCTGTAACTTTACTGTAATTATTGTTTTGGCCGATACTATGACTCGGAAAACACAACAAAAAATGTGTAATCGTATTGCGTTCATTTCATATAATATATACCTATAAGAGAACGGCTACAGTAAAAGAGAAACTAATTAGCATATCATGACAGTTTTATTATCCTAGTGAAAGATTGTGTTGATAAAACGATGGAGGATAACTTATTAAACATACTTATATTTTAGTATATTGAATGCAATATAAAAATATCTATTTCTAGCTAATCTAAGATGAATCTAGAAACGGAAAAGGTGTTGTTGGTTTTTATTTTGTGAAATATTATTATATATGTATCTAACTTGTACAAATTAATAAAAAATGCGCGGAAAATGTTGTTTTTACCGATGTGAACTGTGTTTTGCCAGAGATCTCACGAGATATTTTATTACTAGTCTAATACAGGAAATATATTATTCCAAGTTCCGAAGTATCTTACATTCTTACATATTATAATACATTAATATACTTCAAGGAATTATTTGAGCATGTATAAAAAATGCTTTATGTATTAAGTGTCGATTTAATTGATTAATTAATTCTGAGGTAATATAGACACCTGTCTAATCAGATTCCAACGTTTATATTGAACGTGCGAACCCTTACTTGAGATCAATTAATTAAAAAACATAAATATGTAACTATAGTGTATGTATATAGCAAGGAGCAATAGAGGATTCTAACTAACATAAATGTTATATGAAAGAAAATTGCGAAAAATCTATAATGTAATCTATAAATAATTTATTGCATTTGAAAAACAAAGATTTTATTTCAGGGTTTTATTACGATTTATTAGTTTACTTTAAGGCTGTTGCATTATCTCATTCAATGGACTGTAAACTCGAAACTGGTTAAACTCAAAGCTATATTGCTTTGTAATTATTAATTTTCTTCAATACCGAAGTGATCGGGTAATATTTTTCTACATATAATATGCTTTTGAATCAATGACATTATTAATGGACGACTCACTCAATACAGTAGCTAGCAAGTAAATTCAAACGTAACATTCGCACGTGCATAGGTAGACGTCACGCAATATCCATTATGCGATATCACGCATCGGGAATTTATAGCAATATCACCTTTATTGTAATGGCGTTAGAACAGTGTTTCTAGTATCACCTTTATTGTAATGGCGTTAGAACAGTGTTTCTAGTATCAATGTTCGTTTGAGCGAACCCGTTCGAACCGAACCATTCGGCAGACCCGACAAGAAGCTTCGAGAATTTATAGCAATATGACCTTTATTGTAATGGCGTTAGAACAGATTATGCCATTCGGCAGACCCGACAAAAAAGTGAGTGTCATTTTTTTTCCAGATGCTTCGTCCATATTAATGTCATTGTTTTGAATCTATAATCAAATGCCACAAAAATCCGCACGGCAAATATTAGGGAACAAGGTACAACCAACCAATGAGTTATTAAATCAAAGGAATTAAGTAAATAAATAAATAGGTATCTATTTTTTACACAATATATTATACAAAAAAAAATTTTTCAGGTACATTACTTTAGAATTCGCCGTAGGTAATGTAATATACCTCATGTCGAGTGAAGTTTGTTGCTTACGACACCAGCGGTCTTTTTTCAAAGTAAAATGTGTGTGGAGACAGGTACATTAACAAAATCACATCGACATATTCGACATGTTGCAGTCGCGACAAATTTAGATGTGCATGAACGCAGAGTTGCCAACTTCCATTTGTCATAAAAAAAATAATTATGTAAATTTACATTTTCGTGAATCGACCAAGATCTACATCGGACTCTAGTCAATTAAAAAAAGTGTGAATGATTTCAAAAAAACTTATTTTTCATCTTAGGTGACCTTTGATAGGCAAAAACAGGTATAAGTATATATTTATATTAAAGTTCTCACCAATAAACTATAAGAATGAGGAAACATAAACAGAAGGTAGGTATTTGATTAATTAATATAAGCCATCAACATATATTATAATTTCGTCTTGAGATTTTTTAAGATACGTTTACACGCCTATAAAACTTTGATATTTTGATTTAGTGCGTTTTAATGCCGCAAAAAACAGTTAAGTAATTAATTATTATTACTAAGTCGAACGGTAAAACATAAAAAGAAATCCATTAATTATCCTAAAGAGGTCACATAAGTCAGTCTTAAGAAGTAAATGAATATTCACAATAATAAAATACCTAGTCAATAATTTTGATTTAAAACAGGTTTCGGTCAGATGCAAAACGATTTAGGGCCGAGCGGCAATTAAACGAAACTTTCTTGATTTCTTTAGTATTAACTTAAGTGCCTAGATATCGATTCTAATATTCGGTGTAATAAATAAATTACGTTTAATGCTGATTGATAATATCAATCGAATAATGATTGATAAACTATCGGTGCTAACTTCACGAGAAAAAAGTATATTTTTTTTTAATTTTCGTAATGTTTACATTAAGTATGTATGTTAGATTTTTAAATCCATTTGAATCTGTTGTCTATAGTAATTTGTTAGAGAGAACTAATCTATCCACCAGTGGCGAAGACTGCAAACTAAGTGATTATTTAAAACCTATCTTCTTAATAAAAAATAATTTAATTTGCCAACGACATCTGTCGTATACGTAAGGAAGTAGGAATGTAGGTATTATAAATAAATACAGATAACAGCACGTCAGTTAAAAGTTTAAAACAATGTGCCACGGGGCGACATCTGTCATTAACAAATTTGTCTAATTATTTGCCGGGAAAGTTGTTTTTTCTGTATGGACTTTATGTCACGTGACCTCAGGATGTCTGGAGCATTGTGAACAAAACTATAGGCTTTAATTAAAACTCTGCGTATAATATATTATTAAAATAATTAATAATTCGATAATTAAAAAATATTATTTCTACGGAATTCAATCACATACATATAAATAAAAATATAGATTGTTTTTAAAAATAAAAAAATATGTTACTTATCTAATAATTTTTGATGGAAATACCAAAATTGGTTTAGTGGTTTACGTAGAATTTTGTGGGGCATACGGAATTATACATAATATACTTATAGATAGTCATAAATCATCAGCCGGGGTCGATTCATTGCTGTATGAAGGCCTCACCTAGGGTTTTTCACTCTTCTCGGTCCCTATTTCTTTGCTGCCACGTACATCCATCGAATTTTATGAGCTCGTTTATCCAGTAGATATTAGGGAGTGCCTGCATGCGTTTAGTGCCCCTTGTCCGGCCTAGTGTTATTTAATCTGCTTTACGACCTCTGTCAGATTGCGTGCTCTTGCCTACTTCCTTATCCATTGGTTTTTTTTGTGATCTTGACGCGTTATGCACAACATGCACTTTTCCATGCCACGTTGCGCAACTTTGGATCTATCTTACATTTTACTTATCTTACATTAAGAGTCCACGTTTCACATGCGTACGTGAGCGTTGGTAGCACACATTGGTTGAACACTTTACGCTTAAGACACAATGGGAGGTCACTTTTG
The DNA here is from genome assembly GCF_057557595.1 of Rhyacophila brunnea. NCBI lineage: Eukaryota > Metazoa > Arthropoda > Insecta > Trichoptera > Rhyacophilidae > Rhyacophila > Rhyacophila brunnea. The sequence continues at coordinate 32,996,793 of NW_028233350.1, forward strand.
AAGATACTATTCAGGTACTCACATGCAATGAAATATAAATACACTCAATTGCATAACTATTCTCAAAAGCTATTATTTAAAGATAATATTGAACATTTAATTTTAATGACATTAAGTAATAATATAAAACACTTTCTAATGCCAAGAAGTGTTCAACCGAGCGGCAAGTCTGATGATGCCTGGGTGAAGTCAAGAAGTATGCCGGAAGTTGGCAGTACACCGAGACAGGAAGCCATGCTACATTAATAATGTCAAATTCTCCAGATAATTGGTGCCATTGATGGGCACTTATGTGTTTCGTGTGTGTTCCTCTTACAAAGTTATTAATTTTTGAATAGTTTCGAAATACTGCTAGGCACCACTTTCAATGCAACTGCGATTTTGGAGCTATATTCATCGTGTGAGTTTTAAATAATATCTACATACGCACTAAGTAAAATAGATTACAACCGAAAGTTAGCGTATATTATAGCCACGTCGAGGAAATCATATTATAAGTTTAATATATCTTTTGATGTCGAATTCGGAATAATTTTAGTATTGCCGAATAGACATCTTAATATTGTATAATTTGACAGCATTGTTTGTAAATAATAAAAAAGGTGGCCTTCACGACGTCTCTAAATTGCATATTATTGGCGATATGAGTAAAAACTTGTTAACTCGTCTTTGAATCTCGACACTTGGAAAAATGACAATTATAGATAGCTAGTAGATACATTATTTTGTTCGATTTATTTAATTAGGTACATTTTTGTGCTTTTATGTACTGATTTTTGAGTGACAGTTAGTACTACAACAGGTAGGCACTTGCATATATAATAAAAAATAATCCAGGTTGCTGGTAATCTGTGATATTTACATATTATTAAGGCAATACCTAGGGATTGAGTCAAAAAACGGTGTTAGTATTACATAATTATAGCGTACAGTCTTGAAACCATGTAATGGAGTAATTTGAACTTGAAAGTTTGACATTTTCTATAAAATCAGGCATAATGCTTATTTGTTTGTGCTTTATATACATGTTCTATATATATCGGATGACCTTTAATTTCTTTCTAGCATACTTACATATTTATATATAGACACATACCTATTCCCTTGTTAACTCTTAATACTTTAATTATCGACCCACGACATATTCCTAGACTATTTAGATTAAGTTAAATATATTTTGTGATTTTACGAACTTGGGGAATTGGATGAAAAGTCGAAGATTCTTGCCGTTGCGTTGCACTGGCATTGGTTTGGTGTAGCCAAAGCCTTTCGGGATGACCTTGTATTCCAGTATTTTTGCTAATTTGACACAATATACCATTTTTAATTATGATTTGTGTTTTGTTTTGTCATAACATTATAATAATTATTAACTATAATTGTATTCATACAGAAATATGTAGTAAGATTGTATTTATTTCAATATTTCGCTACATTTAATTGTAAACGTTCGAAAACGGCTCTCAGGTAGATAGGGATATCTATAAAACTTTTCCAGTTATTCGAAAGCCGGCGAACAGTAGACGAAAATAGTTTTTACGAGGGCTCTTTGCATAGAGATAAAACCAGAAGAAGGCGGCAATTTTCAAAGCAATATCAGAGCTAATGTTGCTCAAGTGTTTTTCTTCTAATGTTTCTTTCCACATCTGCTTCCCGGTCGTAAAATCTTCTTACTTTTACTGATAACTCGCGAATACTTCCGAGAAAAGTGATGCTCAACGCTTTACGACCCGAGAAAATCGTACATTTTGATTTTTATTTACACGAATAATATGTAGCCCCAAAATAGTGCTTACTGTGAGTTTTAGGTGAGGTTTTAAATGTGTCAGATAAATAATATATTACCCATCACCAAAGAACAGATTAATAACAAAGAAACGTGAAAGCCAGTCGCCATGGACAAATATTTTGAAGCCGGATTCGGTTTATCAATATATGACGGTCAGGCCATAAAACGCAAGAAACACTCCCATCTCAATGATATACGGCTAAATGTTTCCGGTACAACAGCTCAAGATGAACTGTGATACGGCGAATTGCATATGTACGTTTTTTTTCGACCATGTCTGATCCTAATAATATCATATGGGCCTCCACAGAGTGAAGGTTCGTATTAACAGATTTTGTTTTTAACAGATTTTGTGTTTTTACGAGAAATGAATGTCAGACACTTGCTCAATCTATTAAGTCCATACTCTGACTCATACACAAATTTAAAAACAATTTAATATCTAGATTTTAATTTCTCTCTACATCAAATTCTTACATCTGGAAAGTTATTAAAGACGTGAGTTCGAGTACACTCAGTTCGACTTTTTTTCTAGATTGTTTCTAATATATGTATGTTTCTGACGTTTTTCAACGTAACGTTTTTTCGATATCAGAAAAATATTTCACATACTTGCGTAGTTTTCAATCACTGGACGGAGTAAAAAATGCCAGAGTTTGATTGATCTTATCCAAATGACAGAATAACTGTCCGTTATAGACACAGGTATTAAGTTTTATTGATTAAAGAAATCGGAAACTTTGAATTTTTATACATTTGATATAAAAGACAATCGGTGTTAAAACGATTTTTAGTATTATTCTCTCAATGTCGTAAAATTTACTTCAAATCGAATCCAAAATTCTACATTATCTTGTTTTCAGAAAAGAAGACTACGCATTTTGAAATAATATGCTAAATTTTATTCACACTACTCAAGTTAAAAAAACATAGTTACCAAGTTATTTACCTATTTCGAAAAAGGGTAAAACTTTTCAACTTTTTCCGATTCAGCGCAAATGCCTAATGACGTGATTAGATATTAATTATCGAAATAAAGAATTCTTACCACATCAAAAGAATTATACAGATGGTCAAGAAAAGAGTGGCCTTACCTGAAACAAAACAAATAAAATAATCAGAATAATAATATAAAAAAAACCACAAAAAAATATTGTTAATCAAGGCACCATTCAATGTAAATATTCGTACATGATGGGGCAAGTCGTGTACCTTTGGACATTTTTTTTCATTCATGATTTTTTCCCCAACAATACATTATGGAAGAAAAAAGTTTTTGTATTTATGTTTATCAATTCGTTTATAAAGTTAAAACATCGGACAAGACGCACCTAGCGCGTAACGATTAGGCGACCGTTCGATATAATTAGCATGCTATTTAAATGTGGTAATTAAAAAGTATTTATCTAGTCAGCAGTGAATGTGTTTTAATATTTTTAATTAATTAAACACTAGCGTACTCTTCAGTAACATCAATTTTTACCTTTGGAAATGAGTGATGAGGGGTTGGTGGTGATAAAACGAAGAAATAATATAAAATCACACTGTTTTATAAACTATTATACATTGGTACACTTTAAAAAGGTAATTAAAATATTTAACTAAACTTAAACAGAAATAAAAAAATGATTGCGAGTGTGATATTCTGCACTCTTGTGGGATATTTGCATGATTCCATTATTATTATCATGGTTGACTTTTTTCACCCTGACGCGGTACTAGAAAAACGATCTACGCTGACCCATAAAAACAAATGATTGAGATGGATACCGAGTGTGTGGGTCGTATGAGACTAAAAGTAACGGAAAGAAAAGATAGTAGACTATGCAGCCTTTTGTCATGTCTAAAGTGAAAATGCAACGTTGAACCTGGCTTTCATTAAATCACCCAGATGCCGCCGTACTGCGTACTGGAAGACCGCTAAATTTTCCGCCGGATTTTTGCATGACCTGAGAATACTCAAGAAGAATCTGGTGAATGATAAGATCCATGGCTGTGTATGCTAGGCCCAATGACATTAGTGCAGTTCCTACTAATGAGTAATGACACAGTAGTAGCATCAGTGAATCAATCACAGAAATACTAAAAGTTTGATCAAACTCATTGTAATCCACCAAAAATCGAAACCAGAGCCTTACGCATTGGGCTACGAGGTCCACCGCGTTCATATAACAATCCAGTTTAGGAGTGGACATGGACATGGTTATCCCATTCACTGCGGACCAGTTGATTACTATTTAATTACCACATTTAATTAGCATGCTAGTAGTATCCAATGGCCAGTTAATCGCAACACACCGGTTTCGTTGAACGCACAGGATGGGTTAAGAAAAAAACATATATTGATAGTGTTTGATTGAAGTAAAAACGTCACGAACACGTCTAAAGAGTATTGTGTGTAATTTAATGTTGATTTTAACATTATATAATATTTTAATAATATCACGTGATATGTGAATCTGATTATCTGGTTGGTCGGTATTTAATCCGCACAACGCTGCTTTAATGCCACCATAATTGCAAATATTCAATTCGATTAGCGGGCTTAATTATATCGAAACTCATTAAAACTTTACACGGCTTTGAATATTAAAAACACCCCACCCCCAATCCTCCAATGCTGAGGTTTAATGAATAATCAATGTGTCAGCTAGGAGAGTCTATACATAAGCGAAGGATTTTAGAATGCTGATCAGTGAATATCGATACGGTGCAGTGTTCAATAATATTCAACACCTGTGTAATTATTTAAATTATTTTCTGATTGTACCATAGGGTAAAAGTTATCAACCAATCACAATTTTAATTAATACTGTCGACTGAGTGTAGGTACTTACTTGATGGAATTTTAATTTTAATTATAATTGATTTGATAATTATTGCATATTTATTCAGTAGGTACTTATCTTCCACTGCGAAAGAGATAGCTACTAAATACGATATTCGTAGAATAAAATGTTCACAAAACAATTAAATGTTATTAGAAGGCACTAATTATACGTACAGTACATTTACAGTAGATCACTCGAATCAATCAATAGTTGGTATTTTCAATTATTCTCTGCATTACGGAATTCATAGTTCGAAGTGAACTATTAAATTTTCGAGTACAACAATATTGGCCGGGGATAAGCATTGGAATTCATTCAGTCAATATGCTCGATAGTATTATTTTGTATGCACTTGCCAGAATCAAATCAATACAAAGTATATTGTACCAATGTAGGTATGCTATATTATGGAATTACATACTCTGACTACACAGTACACAGTCATGAAAATGCGAAGGGATATCTTTGGAAAATACGATGTGAATATAAAATTCATCATGTTTACACAATATACAAAAATAGTATTAATCAATTTGGTCATTATTGATAAGATATTGTGTTGAAAAATTACTACTTATTCTCTTTGCGTGCCAATATCCGTTATCGAAAGTCAGCGATGATGATAGCCATATTTTCTCTATCTATCACTGTTTTAAGTGGGAATGGGATGACAGGGTGCCAGGACAATTATTGGGCGCCGCACTGTCAAATGAAATAAATAGACATTCGGTATGATTTTATATAGAAATAAAACGAGGAATTTTAATCAGTTTCTATCTACTAATTGGTAGATTTTATTCATTTTGCTCTTAAAATAATATTTTTATATACAAATAATCAGGGGCGACTCTACCTTAAGGGTTCGTAGGTACCATCCCCACGTCGTTATTATGTCAAAAACATACATCCGATATTTTTATCATTGTCATAATATACCTACTTAAAACGCTCGCTGTATGTCGTTGTTCAAAACTTTTAGGTGTTATTAAGTAACGACTCAGATAATCATATTATTTATTCTGAAAAATTACTCATTTCCGCATTAGTGAAATCATATTTAGTGCATACAAGTAGCTTGGTACATAATGTAAAAACGAGAAAGTTTGTATGTATGTATATTTCATAATTAATGGCTAAACCCCACCACCTAGAAAGTCGTCGAGCCGCCACTGCAAATAATAGATTTCTCTTCTAGTTATAACTGAAACATATGCACAATTACATCATTATTTACGTGTGCATATTTAAATTCTCACACAGTATTAAATAATAACATAAATAAATATATTAATTATATATTTTAAAAGTACCTATAATTCACGAACGTCTATTTATTTTCGAATTTCATTCGATTGCGTGGCGCCCAGTTGTCCCGGCGCCGAATCATCCCAGACCCGCCCTAAGTAGAGTGCTGAGTTCAAACCAATCTTTGATTGTTGAGAGGAGCATTCTTTTTTGCCAGAAATCATCCCTCGATTGATAATATTATGCCAACATTAATATCTGTCATATTATTACCCCTTGATGTGGTAAGATTATATCAACTGTCTAGATTTTACTTGTTTGATTATTTCTTTGGCTTTTGTCTTTCCAGCAACACGCAACATGTCTGAGCACAGTTTGAAATTTGAAATTTTTAACTTTTAAGAGTTGTTTTTGTGAGTGTTCACGTCTCCGATTCATCTAGTCCCACTGACTTTCACGTTTACTCCGCCTACTACTTGTAGCTTTTCGTCGCTTCAACCGTGGAATAACGCTTTTATCCAGGTACATTCCCCATACCCAGACACTCCGAACTTTAAGTCTAGCTATAAACACCTGGCCTGTAGATATAACTGAGGGTGTCAATCTACTAGTTATAACGAGCTGTCATATTCACAAGTGGTTATCGAATGCGCGTGACTTAACGGTCACTATTAATTTATTAGGATCGTTAATGTCCGTTTGTATCGTCCGCGTTATCTTGTCTTTAAGACATGCTGCATCGGAATATTAAAGAAAAAAAATAATGGTTCAAATAGTTGCACCAATTTATGAGTGCCACGGGTCTTCAAGTGGTCACATGTCTTGCGTATTGTAAAATACCAGGGAACTCAGAAATAATGGGAACTGAAATACCTAACGGGTAAGGAAAAGCAGGCAACTGATCTCGAGTGCGGAAGAATACGGGACAAACTTAAACACGTGTCAAGAATACTGACAACTGCTCTCGGTTTATGCATTGACGCTCATTTAATATTGGTGTATTGAAGGTTGCAACACAAATTATCCGGGTTACGATCCTAAGGTATGAGGTCTTGACGAAGAATATAAAGAAGTAATAATATATTCCCTTTACTTATTTTTTTTCGTTTATATTTATTTGCAAATCTGTTTGCAATAAGCACTAAGTTGTCTGCATATCGCAAGTTATTGAGAAGAATTTTACTTACTTGGCTCACATTAGAGGAATCTTAAGTTATGTTATGAAAAATTAAAAGTTAGGTACTTACTTACTACAAATTAAAAAAAATACTCATACTAATATTTGATGTTGCTGTTTTTAATTTTCTCGTTAAATTATCTGAACATGTACAGTTAATTATTTTGAGATACGACTGTAAAGGTTGTGCTTGTGTAAGCCAATTTCGAGTTATATCTGTATAATACAGACTGCACACATTGGTTGCTGTATGAAATTTTGGTTGCGCGATAATAAGCGTACAAGACCACATTATTAGCCGGATGCGATTAGCGAATGCAAATTTCAGACGGGCCGTGATCGAATGATGGTTTATGTGCATTCCATACCTATATAATATGTGCATCCCTATGTAGAGTTATGGCGATTCTAAAACCAAAGCTTTCAGCACAAGATAAATTATTTTTATTAACGTAATGACTCTTCAAATTTACGGATACAATATACAAAATAAATATTATTATACGAGATTTTGCGCAATTTATTATCAATATGGGGTATGTACCAAATTACGCGCGTCGGAAACCTGGACTTTGCGAAATGAATAGGACCTAAAATTTTTTGAAAGAATAATCATGCAAACTATCAAGTTAGGTTACATTATATCATGTTATCAAAAAAAAAAAAAAGGTTTTGTTCATTTCGCAGAGTTAATATCGAGGTTTCTGATGCGTATGTTAGTAAGTACGTACCCGAATTGATAATATGTAGGTATTGGTTAAGTACATGTAAATTGTACGTATGTAGATCACCGTAACACCATTCACGGTTAGGTGTTGTACCGGAAACAAGTGGTCGTATATCATTGAGATTGAAAAATCGATTCTGAATGTAGTTCTAATTTATTTACCAAAACTATTTTTTCTGTCTTTTCCTTGTATTCCGGTGGTTTTTATAACGTATTTTATATTGTATTGCATGCATTTGAGCTCAATACTGTACGGCCATCTGTTTTCGATACAACCGCTCACGATGAACTGTGATACGGCGAACCGTATACGCAGAGTTTTTCGGACACTGCCATTCGACCCATCCCGTACCACACCACCACCATACGACGCTGCAAATTTCTCGAATACCGCAAAGTTGGCCTCGGTTGCTATCAAATCTGCATGGCCAATTGGGCCCGTGTGAGGACGGACCCTGGCAAACAGCTCCGCTTGTTCAGTTTCCATAAGCGGGCAATCCCAGATGACGTGTTCAACGTCTTGGTGGTAATGCCAGCAGGTACAACCCGGCCTATCTACTATCAAGTCAAACTCGTGGAGTTTGGCGGTAAAGTTGCCATGGCCGGTGAGGAACTGGCTAATCCAGTGCGAAGAATCTGTATGTATTTATTTGTGACTACAACTGTTTTTATAATACTTAAATTATTATTCTGATGTATTTATCGAACGAAGATTTGAAAGCCGCTGCTTTAAAATGTAGGTAGGGGATGTTTCGGGTGGATTTGAGAGTATGAATCCCCACCGCTCTAAAAGCGTGGAAGCAAATTAATTAATGCTTAATAACGAACGGCTGATGGACGGATCCGTTGTTTATTAACCAAGCCATCGATTTCCTTTCACAATGAACAAATTACTGACAAAATATACAACTAGAAAACTGTCACCCTAGTTCTAACTTACCGATGGTGAGATTAATGTTTTGAATTAATTAATTTTCAAGGTCAAATCCAATTTTTAAAATATATGTGATGTAAAATAATATAAATGATGGAAAAGACGGCCATTCAGGATAGTAAAGACATCATTTTATGATCATCATTTATTTAAGACACCGAAGACACCGATATTTAAAAAAACATTTTAATCTACACATAATATCTACCAAAATAACTGCCTCACACCACACTCAGTTTTAGTCTAGCCGCTAGCGTATCAGAGTCAGTAAAATTTGTACAGATGGTACGATGGTAGTTCAGGTGACTAATTTGTGTAAAGCACATTGGCCAGAATACAATGGATGGAGATCGTGTCATATCTGGAACTAGTATTGTTTATATTTTATAATTGAGTGGGTTTCTTAGGTGTTTTTAGCAAAAAAAAATGTTATTCGTTATATAATCTACTCATTAATAAACTCATTTTATGAATTACTACCACGTCAATGCTTCTTCTTCTGATGTGTCCGTGTGAGAGATGCGCGTAGACTGTTCCCAACAATGCAACAACCAGGTTGTAACGGCATTAGAGTCAAACATAGTCTCGTAGGTATCTTCGATGGTGCAACTGGTTAAAATGAGTTGACACACCATCAAAATAATGTTTTTGTCGTTACTTTCCTCAGCGCCACATTCGCAGCTTAAAGCATCATCGGAGTATCCCCACTTATTTATATTGTTTTGATCCTAGCTACTGCATGGCATTGTTATGTTCAACGATCATAACCAATTTTATTCTGCCAGCTAGTAACTGTTCACTATTTAGCAATATAGTCGGCAGGGAGGGAGGGGGTAAATGCAATTAGAATTGGCGGCGCGAGAAGGGGAGAGGAGTTTTTTGAGGTCTTTTAATCTTGACCCCTAGAAGAAGGCGGAAGTGCCTTAGCTTGAGGTCCCCCGGCCTTCGGACGCCGGGAGGTGTGGAACCAGACCTTCAATTCGTTTTCCGCAAGTTGTGACGTCCTATTTATTTCTTTAATGGTCTTCTGGTCTGATCTACTGACCAATCTTACGACTACCGGTAAAACGATGTGCACCAAAAAAAATGCTGAATCTCTTGTCTCAAGCGATTATCAAGATCACTAACTGTGAACTGGCGATGCAGGAGAAATAATATTTTTAATGTTTGTTTAGTTAACGCCGGGTGCGATGCTCTGTAGGATTGAACAAAAAAGTCTTGTCACGCCGTAATTGAACAAAGTTTTAATAATATGTGGTATAAAATAGAATTTCTTTTGACGTAAGACGTACCTCATTATTCACAACGATCTCAGACAATGCGGCGTATGAAGACATTTTTTTGTGTTATCAAAAAGTAACCTTTTGTTCATGTCGCGCTTTTGGATGTGAAATAATGACTGGTATTCCTTATAAGAGATAACAGCTGGCTCGCACACAAATATCACCAACAAAGGAATAGCAATAACATTTAATTTATATTCACCTTTACAAGAATTCTTTATACCTATTTCATAAGAAATGCCCTGAAAATTAACTTTGGCAAAGTTGTTCAAACATCTGCTAGTCAAATCGAAATATCACAATGCGACAAAAACAATACATACCTACGTGGATTTTGCTATCATCGCTTTTATTGCTATGTAATTTGAATTATTTTTGACAAAAATATTCATATGCATTTATGTGTATGAGAAAGAATGCATTTAGAATTAGAATACCTACCTACTCAGATATGTGTCTGTAGTTACCCGTACACGATCAGTATAACGGATAGTATCAACAAATATGAACAGTGATATTGATCGTGTAATGGGTGGAATGATGTGATGGAACGAACTAACAAACATTTGCATATTTTGATATTTGTACAATAGTATCGGCAGTACCATAGGTAATATTGAGATCGCAGAAAATAGTCATATATATTATTTTCTCATTTCCTAAACAGTTTATCATCCACTTTTTAAGATTAATAATTCATATAGGTATTCGAAATTGATAACGTTAATTAATTGAGTCAGCATTTACATTATAGGTGCGCTTCATAACTTTGCACTCCAGCCTTAAGATGAAAATGATGTACCTACCTAATATATTAAATAATATATTGTTTTTACATATATCTTTATTTATTTATTAGGTACTACATATTATATTAATACAAGTGAATATCATTTAATCTAATTTTATGCGAGGTAATCAGGTAAAGAGGCGTATCAGTGTAGTAAAAAGTGTAAAAAAGTGCAAAGCTATAAAACATAATATACTCTACTTTGTAGATTTCCATTTTCCAAAATGACAATATAAGTTATGTTAAATTCTACAAGATTAATTTTAATTATTAGGTCGATAGCGATTTCGGTTGTAACACCATTGATGTATTAGTAACATCGCCCCCACAAGAGGGGGCTGACAGGGCTCTAGCCTAGGGGCCTAGCTCTAGCCTAGCGGCGGGTCAATCAGATATTTCAGATAAACACACATCACGAATTTACTCTAATAGTAGGTTAAAAAAGTCGCCTGCGGCGCTATTTCACAAAAGAAAATTTTACATTTAAAAATGAGGTCGTTAGATGCATTTTGATTGTTTTGTGTTGGTACTTGACAACTACATAATTCAAGTAGATGTATTAAAACTATAAAAATCCCCAAAAATAAACCGAAGGCCCTTACTTTTACCTCTAACACAATTTTGAAAACGCTTCTGTTGTGCGTCACACATGCCATTAAATTTAGCGATAGGTAGGGGGGGCCGCCAAAGATCATGGCCGGGGGCCCGTTTTAGGATGTGGGGGCCATGATTAGTAATTTATATTATCATTGAAAATGTTTAAAATATTACAATGCAACCAAAATGGCTCTGGATGATTATTCATTTCCGAAATGACAGTAGAGACCATAGACTAAATACTGAAAGGGTGCCATGGCGCAGGTGGATATCGGTAAAATTGAAAAAAAACTTAATGAAAATTGAATAAGTAAGTAGAGTTTAAAACATGATTGCCATTTTCATGAATACTGTCAGTAGGTAGGTACTGCTAGTACGATATTACTGTTGGTTATAATATTGATCGTGTAGTATTTAGCTATCATTGTAAAGTTTAACATCATTTTATTAACTAAATTCAGATGGAAAAGAATGACAAAGATTATTTTATAAGTTAGTTGATGACATATGTTATTGATTGTATTGCTGCAAGATTAGTGTGCGAGTCTGCTTAGTTTTATAAGGCTGAGAGAGAATAAAGGGAATAAAGAGGTTGTGGTCGTGGCGATAAATAAAACGTAAAAAAGTGAAGATAGATGATCGCAGAATTGAAAAATGAGATATCTCCGTATGTGAGAGAGGACCGCACAGCTTATACTGCGACCCGCCCACAGCAGGGCGCTGTACTAATGCAATCGTTTTGTTCACAAACGCGCGCTTGCTTGGTCGCGAATGCACTGGGGTTTTATATAATAATAAAAAACGTAAAGGAATTACTGCGCAACGATTTCCGCTCTAGTGCTAATAGATAATAAAGTTCTCAAACCATAGAGTAGAGTTAGATGTTTCTTTATTGGATCAGACTAGGTATACCGTATTTATATTTCGTAATACGAGGGTGGGTCAATAATTCCTTAGAAAAAAGCATTAAAACAGTTTTTATTTTTGTATTTTTTTTTTATTTCTCAACATAATCTCCTTGGAGCTCAATACACTTGGTTAGACGTTTCTCAATTTTTTTTAAACCGTCAGAAAAATAAGTTTTCGGAAGGCCTCAAAATAAGCATTTGTCCGATCGATGACTTCTTCATTTGAAAAAAAACGTTGTCCACTTAGCCATTTTTTTAAGTTTGGGAAAAGGAAAAAGTCACTGGGGGCTAAATCTAGCGAATACGGTGGGTGGTCGACCAATTCGAACTTCAATTCTTCAATTTTAGCCATTGATCGTAAACATGTGTGAACACGGGCATTGTCCTGATGAAAGAGGATTTTTTTCCTGTTTAAATGAGGCCGTTTTTCTTCAATTTTGTTTTTTAGCTGGTCCAATAAAGATGCATAATAATCCCCTGTTATTGTTTTTCCTTTTTCCAAATAGTCAACGAAAATAATTCCACGTGCATCCCAAAATACAGTAGCCATAACCTTACCAGCTGATTTTACGGTTTTCGCCTTCTTTGGACATGGTTTGCCTTTCGCAATCCACTGCTTTGACTGTTCTTTCGTCTCGGGAGTATAGTGGTGTATCCATGTTTCATCTACAGTCACAAAGCGACGAAAAAATTCACCCGGATTGCGTTGCATGAGCGACAACAGGGCTTTAGAGGCCACCACCCTATTGCGTTTATTGTCGACTGTGAGCAAACGCGGCACCCATCTTGCAGAATTTTTTTTCATGCCCAATTTGTCATGTAAAATAGAAATGACGCTACCTTTTGAGATCCCTGTAACCTCAATTATCTCACTCAACTTTAATCTTCGGTCACTTAACACCATATCGTGGATTTTATTGATCATTTCTGGTGTAGTCACCTCTACAGGACGTCCTGAGCGTGGTTCATCCTTTGTTGATGTACGACCACGTTTAAATTCATTTAACCAGTTATAAATAGTTGCAAGTGAAGGAGCAGATATGCCGTGAACTAAATCCAACTCATTTTTTATTTCCTTTGCTGTTAACCCTTTTATATTAAAATGTTTAATAACAGCTCTAAACTCAATTTTCTCCATTTTCCATTTTTCCATTTTCCACAAGCAAATTTTTTTTTAAATGTACGAGAAACACACAACAACCCGACCAATCTGATTGAAACTTCGCAGCATACTGAATCGGTAGTGCCGCTGCATGAAAACAAACCGCCTACAGTACTAGTCACGCCACCTGTCGGCTTTTCTAAGGACTTATTGACCCACCCTCGTACTTATATTATTTATTACACTTAAAAATGTTTGAAATGAACATATTATCATAATAATGACAGTCAGTCATTATTTAAATTAATTAATAAAACATTAAATAACATTTAATTTACAAATACTTTTAATACAAATTCTTATCTCTTAAACAAAAAAAGCTTATTATCATAATAATGACAGTAAGTCGTTATTTAAATCAATTATTAATAAAACATTAAATAATATTTAATTTACAAATAATTTTAATACAAATTCTTATCTCTTAAACAAAAAAAATCTCTATTCTTAACATATTGTACATACTACTAAAATAATACATACATAATTTATTTAATTATAAAATTACTAAGTACTACCAAAAGCATGTCAACACTGAAGTAGGTATTCCAAGAAATTTAGTTTATAATATTTGGTACTGATATGTTAAGATTAAGTTAAATGTAGTAAACAATATCAAAATTCTCTTATATAACTACGTCATATAATTGACGTAAAAACATTTAAAATCCTACATAATTTCTTCGCAAATCATTACAATTTTCCCAATAGAATTTCCAAAGCCTCTACTAAATTGCATAATATAAGGTAATTTCTTATTCCCCTCAGCTTACAGTATTGACAAAAATCATGATTACATTATATAAACTCTAACCTTAAACTTTGATATCTTTTTCTTTATATAGCGTGAGCGAATCAACATGTCAGATGATAATTTTGAAATGTGCTAATTACCAAGTGATAGATTATTTTATAGATTACCACTTATAACGACCAAGTAAACACTGAATCTTTTTGGAAAGAATGGAATTTAAATCACGACTAGAAAGTAGTGATTTCGTTCGCTCTCACCAATGACCAGACAAAAAGCATCGGGAATTTATAGCAATATCACCTTTATTGTAAATGGCGCTAGAACAGATTATGCCATTCAGCAGACCCGACAAAAAAGTGAGTGTCATTTTTTTCCCAGATGATTCGTCCATATTAATGTCATTGGCTCTCACTGATACAATTTTACAGCTATTTACATACCTATACTAACAAATTTAAAGATAAAATTGTTTATTGAAAACATGAAGAGTAAAAAATTAAATTCAATATTATTTATTCTAAAAACTTCTCTGTTAATAAAAAAAATAATTCATTTAAATTTGCGTGGCTTCATATAAAACATTAATATACTAGTAGTTGGCATTAAAAAAAATTACGATTATTAAATTTAAGAAGTTGTGTTTTGTAGCAGTTATGAACTTGCCTGCGTAATACGTAAGTTCAATACAAAACATTATAGTATTCAAGTGCAGTTTATGAACGTATAATACTGCCGAGGTTCATTTATGAGCAGGCCGCGAGTAAGTTGTTCACCTCTAACCTAAAATGGGTCCCTATTTCGTGATGCACACAGGCCTGTGCCTAGAAGAGATAATCGTTGACAATGGAGAGTCTAGCCGACATTGTGTTCCCGCTTATTAAACAAGAGATATTGGCTGGTACAACGCAGTCAGTGTGGCTAGGTGGAAGAGGGAGTTTTTGTCTAACTTTGCCAAATGTGTGAGGATCGACTTACATGGGAGGGGCAGGCACGATTAATGCAGTTGTAATACTGCTGAATGCCAAAGTAATGAATGGTAGTTGAACGGACTTTCAATGGTTTTTTGAACTTCCTCTATCATTCTCATAATATTAATGATCTGTGTAATTAATTAATACCATGGAGGTTTATGAGTGTTAAATAAACTAATTTAATTAGTAGCTAATTTTCAAAACTCTTCCATAACGGAAAAGAATTACTGATACCGATTACTGAAACGTAAACACAGTGGTTTGTGACAAATAATACAGCATTAACAATAATAATTAATAGTTGAATACCAAATTATGTTGAATAACATTACCTTCTACATAAATGAATCCTAAATAATATATAGGTATATTGAAAAGTAGGTTTCTTTGTCCCTTTTGATTTTGATGCAATTCAATTCGATTTCAATTTGGTTTTCTTCTGTTTGACTTTTACTCGGTAGCGGCTCGTGAACTAGATATTTGGGGGTGCTGCGGTTGATAAAAAATAAAAATAAATGTTTATTTTTAATATATTTTACTATAAACATCAAAATTAAATATAAATAATTAACTATATTGAAAATTAAAATAAAGAACTTTGCATAAATTGCTTGCAGAAATAAATTTTAGCAATGCTAATAAATCATTATAGCTATATTTGCGTCGCGTGCTCACGCGCGACGCAAAAACGGAGAAATACTGAAATCGGACTGTCTGATCCGCAGTACCGATTAGGCTTCCATTTGCGAGCACCGCTGCCCCCGCAGTCGAGAATATTCTATTGAAATCGGTAATGTGCATATTTTGTTATAACATAATATTTTAAAAAGATTTTCATCGCTATATTTATTGATAACCACCTACTTCTGTTTTTTTATTATTTTAGAAATACCGGTATTCAATAAGAAATACCGAAAAAACAGTATTGAAATTTTCATTCGGTATTGCAATCCCTAGCACAGTGATCTGATTCAATTATTAGCGATAGAATATAATATTAACCAAACATCCAAAAGGTCAATCAATTTTAGACATCCATCCCAATGTCATTGATCCATCCTCTATATTTATACCTTTAAGATATGTGCCGCGACTTTCCATGAATAACTTGCCAAAACCCTGATTGTGAATGAAGAAAAGCGTGGAAAATGTGAGCAGTTTCCTGGCTGCTATGAAAAGCATATTATTATTATTACTAATTTGTGGGTATGTTTTATATTGATTCAGTTATTACAGTGCGTAGTGCCAGTAGTCAATTGAGTCGCCATGAGTACGATACGATCATAGCGTAAAACAGAATGATAATAATAATATTCACCAATTTCAATCTGCATATTGATGGAGCCGATGCTGTGTCACAGGCCTGGACGCTTGTGTGAGCCAGATTTGCATATACATCGATTACAGGGCCGGTTTAAGGAATTATAAACGCCCAACATATTTCTTTTCGAGACACTTAAAAAAATAAAAACTTTCTTCTATGAGATCAATTACATATTATATTATATATTAAGTTAGAAAAGGGTTTTGACGTTAATCAATAAATAAACTATATGAATTGCAAAATTATTTGTAGCAAGCGAAAAACGGTCGAATAGTCGCAGTGATATAAATGGGTTTGGGTCGAAATCCCGAAGGCCGGAATCCCGAAGGCCGAAATCCCAAATGCTGAAATCCCGAATGGCCGAAATCCCGAAAGCCGAAATCCCGAATACCAAAATCCCGAACGCTGAAATTCCGAATGGCCGGAATCCCGAAGGCCGAAATCCCGAAAAATAAAAAAATGCAAACACCAATATTTGCGCAATCTTGAATTGCGCAATTTTTGCAAGAGAGACAAAACCCCATTTTTTGTGGAAATATAAAAAAACGAAAAATAAAAAACACAAACACCAGTAATTGCGCAATCTTGAATTGCGCAATTTTTGCAAGAGAGACAAAAAAACCATTTTTTTGCTTCGCTAAACGTTATACAATAAGAGTGACTTTGATCAGTGAAGTGAAGAGTGATGTTAATATAAATATATTGATTTTTATGTGTGGAGAAAGTTCATGTTACAACATAATCATTGTAATCTATCTACTTTACACCAATATTTTTTTTAACAATAAATCACATAGGGCGTTTACATTGCCTAAATTCGACTCTGCGTGTTAGATAATATAAAAATATTATAACACTTTCCACCAATCATACGCATAACAGCTTAATATGGGATTTGCATATCAAATCGCATCAATCTGTAATCAATGTGCATAAATTTATTTATGGTAAATAAATTTACATTACAGACTGCAAAAACAGTGCGAAGTATTTCATGGATTACAATTTAGTTGTTTGCATAATACTATTCATCAGGGCAATAAAATATAATGGGATAATAATTTTTGGAATACTAAATTGTATTGAATCACATATATTACAAAAAAAATATACTAGGGTAGTCGTATATATGAACATAATGATAAAAGTAAATTGCTAACTCATTAATGTTTAAAATTGTTATAAAGTTTGACACATTTAAGTAGGTAAAATTAAATATCATTCATTATAATATTTTATATAATAATATGTACTTGTAATATATATATATAAAAAAATCTTCGTTCTATAGAGAAAGATTCTAGGTATAAACTGGTTATTTAAAAAAAATCGTAGTAAGATAAAATATAATATGGTATAATTGTCAACAGGATTGGCTTAATCCGCTTCAATTGGACATTGTCAACTGAGACAAAATATGCAATCTTGTAGTTATTTATGGGTAGGTACTGAAAAAATTTAAAAAGAAAATTATATATTTATTGAATATATGGATAGTGGTTAAATGCAAAATTCTACGCCATTTTCTTTGAAAAAAAATAAACGCAATATCCCAGTAAAACTGACGAAACTGGTCCTGATGATACTTAAAGCATGTGGAATAATTATTATATATTGTGTTTTATTTTAATTAAATGTCTTTATACCAAGAGTTGATCGTTTAAGTAAAGTGAACTCAAATAATTACAAGATAAAAAGAACTTTTTATATACCTACAACGTTTTTAAATGTTCTGTTGAATCATATAAACTTGACTTGACTAGCTTAAACGATCATAGAATACTGAAATGTCATATTGACATTTCATTTTAATTTCCATAGTAACGCACGTATATATTAATAATTTAGTTGATACGACAATCCGCTTAGCAACCAATAATGGTGTCGAAATAAATTTTCATACAAATTCAATTCTACTTAAAGATGGCTAAAAGTATTAAAAAAATGCATTGGCATCGTGTTCTGATATATTCTAAAAGTTTCAAATGTCTAGCTAGTCGGGAAGTTAGTTAAAAATCGATTGCAAGATTTGTACCGCACAAAGAACCACCGGACAAATAAGAATACGAGCTAAGAAAAACGTTGTAAAATAGGTTACAAAAGCAGCCACTGCCAGCATTAACAGAAATTGAAAAAAACCTCAGATGTTTATTTTTAAGGAAATATCGATAGTAGGTAAATATACTTAAAGCTCTCTCTTGAATGAAATAATGTGACGGTCAAGTTTTTCAAGGATTTTTATAATATTATATTATGTATATAATATATTCGAGGCTGCTTATAATGATGTAGAATAATAAAAAAATGTTACATTAATTATTCTGTCAAACGGTAAAAAAAATAGTCACATAATATTACCAACATAGATTTTGTATACTTATCTGTAGATGAAACGTTTATACGACAACAAAAAAATATTTAAATTAAATTCTATACACATGGGAGGTAATCATAAACTTTCATTATGGAAACATAATATTATGTTAAATGTCTCTGAAGACAATAATGCCCCTTTATTATAATATCCCCATGGCAGGGTAAATTTCCCAGCATTTAGTCCTGTAACTCGATATCTACAAAATTCTTGTTCCTTTAATATACATACGTAACTAAATTAATTTTTAACTAAAAGGTTTACGGGTGGTCGCATAGCGTGTATGCGTTCGTAGTCAATTACAAGACATTGCATTACATCTCGAGTGGCCTGTCAAAGTACCAACTTATTACGCATTAGATAATAAACACTATGCTACTGATGTATTGCTACCACCTACACAGTAAAGAAGTATCACCCAAACTATTTAGTTAGTTCATTACTGAACTATAGAGAAATATCGCAAAATAGTATGGCTCTAAATACAAGTTACAGAATGTTTCATTTAATAATTATTATAATACTTAGGCACCACAGTAAAATTATCAACGTTAATAAGTTATAATATCCTGTTAGTGTATAGGGTCTAAGTGCCAAAAATTTCTATACCAAGTTTTTTACTTCAATACAAGTCTAATGATGTTATAAACGGTCTACTGTGTATGATATTATAAAGGGAATACTGTGTGTCGATATTCAAAAACTTCATAACACAAATGAATTTATTGAAAAATACAAAAAATCGTTAAAGATACACTGAATACCCTTAATTTTACCTGGAATACCATTTGGGAAACGTTTCTGTAGAGCCTAGCGATAGGTAGGGGGGGCCGACAATGATACTGGCCTAGGGGCCCGCTTCAGGATGTGGGGGCCATGTATATACCATCAGGATGATTCATCCTTTGTTAAAAAAATACAAGATAATAAGAACTTTTTATATACAACGTTTTTAAATTTTCTGTTGAATTATTATGCTCAATATGCTCAAACTTGTACTTGATATGCAGTAAATAAAAAACAATCAAATATAGAATACTGAAATGTCATTTTGATTTCCATAGTAACGCACATATATATTATTAATTTTGTTGCTAGGACCACCCCCTTAGCAACCAATAATAGTGGATTGGATTACGGATTTTTTTCCGAAATCACTTTTCATACAAAACAGAATTAACTGAAAATGAATTCAATTCTACTTAAAGATGGCTAAAAGTATTAAAATAATGCATTGGCATCGTGTTCTGATATATTCTAAAAGTTTCAAATGTCTAGCTAGTCGGGAAGTTAGTTAAAAATCGATTGCCGGACAACCACCAGACAAACAAGAATACGAGCTAAGAAAAACGTGGTAAAAAGAGGTACAAAATTCTGAACAATAATTATTTACGCTTAGTACAATAATTTATAATAATGTAAATATCAATAAAAGATTACAGAACTTTCAAAAAGCCTTTAAGAAAATGTATGGTGGGTCAATGTCATTATAACGATTTATCTCACAAATAAGTAGAAAATATTGTTCAATTACACGAAGAGACCAAACAACTTTCCAAATGTATTTATGAGAACTTATAACGACTGTTTCTTTCAAACAGACCACGCTCATAAAACATCGAAAATGGATTTGTAATATTATTACCCATCTACAGAGTTTAAGGGTTGACGATATATTAAAATTTACATATTATTATCATTCTTGTATTTTTTTAATTTCACAACAATCACATTAGATAAATTTTTTTTCTTAGACTTATAATTTTCATTCAATAAAGACTGTTTTAAAGAATTTACAATACCTAAGTATATAATAATATATTTTAATATAATGACTGTGACCCAGGGAACTCAGAAACAATGGGAACTGAAATACGTAACTGACAAGCAACCGATATCGAGTGCAGAAGAATACGGAATAAACTTAAACACGTGTCAAGAATATGTCATACGTCGAATATTGACAACTGCTCTCGGTTTATGCATTGACGCTCATTTAGGTAATATTGGTGTATTACACGCACTATTGCACGTGCATAATGCGTGTTTAATTTTCGTAGAACACTCACACATTGAAAACCCTACGTCAAAATTTTGTGTATTGAATATAGCCTATCGGAATTATATTTATTAATCTGTGCTGTGTTGTGACCTCAACAATCATAGTTGAAATGGTAGGTCAATTCAGAATATTTATATCCTTGAATATCATAAATATTGAAACATTTATTTGTAATTTTGTTCCATTTAAAATAGGTAAGTTTGATTCATTTTTCTCCTGCGGTATTGATTCAGTAAATCGATCAGGGCTTCTTATTTGTCCGTAGGTATAGAGTTGCAGAGACAAAGAAAAACGGTTAATGATTCAAATATTATAATAGACATTTTTTCCATTCGGTAATTAAGTTATGTGGGTAAGGAATCGTGAAATATAATTAGTTGTATTGTATTGTATAATATACCTAATGAGTTTGGCGGTTTTTAATGAAGCAGATAAAGCGGCCATTTAATTAGAATATGTATATGGAAATTGATACAGATGCGTGTTTTCACAATCTGCATGGTACGAGGGTGGGTCAATAATTCCTTAGAAAAAAGCATTAAAACAGTTTTTATTTTTGTATTTTTTTTTATTTCTCAACATAATCTCCTTGGAGCTCAATACACTTGGTTAGACGTTTCTCAATTTTTTTTAAACCGTCAGAAAAATAAGTTTTCGGAAGGTCCTCAAAATAAGCATTTATCCGATCGATGACTTCTTCATTTGAAAAAAAACGTTGTCCACTTAGCCATTTTTTTAAGTTTGGGAAAAGGAAAAAGTCACTGGGGGCTAAATCTGGCGAATACGGTGGGTGGTCGACCAATTCGAACTTCAATTCTTCAATTTTAGCCATTGATCGTAAACATGTGTGAACACGGGCATTGTCCTGATGAAAGAGGATTTTTTTCCTGTTTAAATGAGGCCGTTTTTCTTCAATTTTGTTTTTTAGCTGGTCCAATAAAGATGCATAATAATCCCCTGTTATTGTTTTTCCTTTTTCCAAATAGTCAACGAAAATAATTCCACGTGCATCCCAAAATACAGTAGCCATAACCTTACCAGCTGATTTTACGGTTTTCGCCTTCTTTGGACATGGTTTGCCTTTCGCAATCCACTGCTTTGACTGTTCTTTCGTCTCGGGAGTATAGTGGTGTATCCATGTTTCATCTACAGTCACAAAGCGACGAAAAAATTCATCCGGATTGCGTTGCATGAACGACAACAGAGCTTAAGAGGCCACCACCCTATTGCGTTTATTGTCGACTGTGAGCAAACGCAGCACCCATCTTGCAGAAATTTTTTTCATGCCCAATTTGTCATGTAAAATAGAAATGACGCTACCTTTTGAGATCCCTGTAACCTCAATTATCTCACTCAACTTTAATCTTCGGTCACTTAACACCATATCGTGGATTTTATTGATCATTTCTGGTGTAGTCACCTCTACAGGACGTCCTGAGCGTGGTTCATCCTTTGTTGATGTACGACCACGTTTAAATTCATTTAACCAGTTATAAATAGTTGCAAGTGAAGGAGCAGATATGCCGTGAACTAAATCCAACTCATTTTTTATTTCCTTTGCTGTTAACCCTTTTATATTAAAATGTTTAATAACAGCTCTAAACTCAATTTTCTCCATTTTCCATTTTTCCATTTTCCACAAGCAAATTTTTTTTTTAAATGTACGAGAAACACACAACAACCCGACCAATCTGATTGAAACTTCGCAGCATACTGAATCGGTAGTGCCGCTGCATGAAAACAAACCGCTTACAGTACTAGTCGCGCCACCTGTCGGCTTTTCTAAGGACTTATTGATAACCCTCGTAAAAACAAGTAAAAATGTAAAACGTAATCAAAATGTAAATGAATCCTGGGTAGTATAACTTACTTTATTATTAATGGATTTGTGACAATGGAAACTTATCGTATAGGCAACATTTTCCCAAGGGGGTCTCCGCATATCTAAAACTACCACTGTATAATGACAATTAATGTGATTTAAGTTTATTTATATACTTGATTTTCTATGTTGTTCTCTTGAGTTTTTTATGTATTAAGAATCCGACGCCATACTTTCCAGATGTAAGTCCTATGTGACATAGAATATGATTATCATATCATTCTTAATCCATAAAAACTCAAGAGAACAACATAGAAAACTTCATAGGTGTAACAGATAGAGTAGCACTATTGAATTTAAAAATACAAGGAAACAAATTATCTCTCATACAAGTATACGCACCCACAGAAATAGCGAAAGAAGAAGAAAACGATACTTTTTATTTAAATGTAAACAAAGCTATTAACCAGCACATAAAACTTTTATAATAATGGGCGACCTAAATGCAAAAATAGGCCAACCCAGACAAGACGAATACTTAGATACGAAATCAAACGGGTATGGAGAAAGAAACCAGAGAGGCCAGAGATTAACACTTTGGAGGAAGCCTTCACCCGAAGAGGGGTTCTTACAAACCAAACAAACTAATTACATACCATTGTTCAATTTATAAACATCTTAATATATATATGTACTTATTATACAAAAAATATAAAAAATAATAATAATTAATATTATATAAACTAGAAAATAAGTAGATAATACAACCATAGATAGATATATATACACAAAAGATATATTCATAGGTTATATATATATATATTCATTAGATATAGTCATTTACTTTTGTTTGTAAGAAATAAAAAGGATTTTTTATTTTTATTTATTTATATACTTGATATGTAGTAACCTACAGAATATTATTTAAATATTATAAGATTCAAAAAGGCTTTGATGACCCTAATATTAAGTCAGTTTATTCTGTGTAATATGTCTTATTCGTAACCGCTCGCCATGAAATCGGTACATTCGAAGATATCCTTATTTATTGAAGTCCATCTTCACAGTAGGCAGGTCTGTGGAGATAAAGATGTATGCCCAACTCTCAAGCGCTTGTCTTTAAAGTTAATAACGCACTAGCAGCGTGAAGCTTTGTATTTTTAATACGCCGTTTTAGTACGCTCGTATAAGCTTGCGTACCGAGTTGGTACTTACCCACTCACTTGGTTTATGCTTTTTTGGTATTTGGCATTTTGTCCGCGAAATGAAAATGTTGCAAAATTTAAGCGCCGCCGCGTTTGAAAGTTTAATTGGAGATTGTTAAAATGTACGTAAAAAGCGAAAGTTCGCACCGATAAAATAATGGTTTTATGAGAGGAAAAGGTGAAAACCCCCGTCTCGGAAAACAAAGCGCCTACTAATTCAAGAGCAAAGCGGCGGATAACTTTAGATCCCGACGAAGAATAAATCGTTTATCTTATCTTGGATACTTTAATATACTTATTAATTTATCGCAAAACCCAAACTGAAAAAGACTTCATGGTAAGATAAAATATGGTGGTTTTATACTATGAAGAGAATAACTATTTATAAACACCGTATTTGTAAACATATGTTTGATTAAAAAAAATTCTATTGAATTTCCTACATACATAATTTTAAAACACCTAGTAGAAAAAATCTTTTTGTAAAAAAAATACGACGGGACTTGAACCTGTAACCACTGAATTCCCGCCAATATGCTTTCATCAATTAAGCTACGTCTTCCATCCTACTGAATTACAACAAATTTAACCAATAGTTTGTTATAGGCTTATAATGTCATGGGACCCAGGTTCGAATCCTAGGTCTAACAAATACACATATTGTTTTTCAATTGGTGGTTGAGTCAGAGTAAGGACCTAATAGGTTGGGAAAGTGCCTAACATCCATTTCTCGTAAAACTAAATCTGTTAATACAAACTTCCACTCCGTGGAATATAAATGATCTTATTAGAATCGGACATGGTCACAAAAAAAAAGTTTTTACAATATAATTATAGAATGTTACATTCTCAAATCTTGTGAGTTATTCGGTGAATAAAACAAATGGTTTATTATTTTATTTCTTATTAAACGAATATTTCAAAAGATTCAAGAATGTAACGATCTTTATTGAACACACATAATTCGGAAACACATCAGAAACACGCATAATATTAGAAAAAATCTTTAAAATATAAAAAAAAGAAATCTATAAACATTTTAAGTATATTGTAGTAGTAATTAGGTATGTTACATTTTTTTTATATTGAATACCGAACCGGATTCTGGTATTTTTCGTTAGACATTTTTGATCCTCTAATTAATTGCCCTGTTAATCGAGAAAAATACTGTGAAAGCAATATTTTTGTAAAACTTACCATCAAATACCTACTTAGTACCTTAGTTTTAATTGACCGATCGAAAGAGCTCATCAAACATAATATTACTCTACATTATATATTTCTAAATTACTAATTTTGACGTATCATAAATTGGCCAAAGACTACATAAATATAATTTGATGTAAGTATATAAAATTCCACTGAGGCTTAAAACATGGTCTGAAAGTGCTGGTGCATT
This sequence comes from Rhyacophila brunnea, assembly GCF_057557595.1. NCBI lineage: Eukaryota > Metazoa > Arthropoda > Insecta > Trichoptera > Rhyacophilidae > Rhyacophila > Rhyacophila brunnea. Next base: position 33,022,147 of record NW_028233350.1, read on the forward strand.
CAAAATACTCCATTTTAATGTTCAGGTAAATCCAAACACGGATTCACATGCAATTGCAACGTTCTCGCGATTTATTTAATACATTCTAAGTAACTAAATTAAAGTCGTAATTTTAAAATATTGTTTTACATTAAAAGTGTATCTTATTAATGATTTAATTTATTTTATTTATAGCTGTATACTGTTTGAATAATAACATGTATGTATGTTCTTAAATATAGTCATTGGCAAGATAATTAATTAATTCTCCTTCTGTGCTACTCTGGCGAAGGTATCTCTGTCCTGTGATATGTGGAACAGTTCCTTGACTTATGACGTTTATAATCTTGAGTGTTCTTCAGTCAGAACGTTCACTTTCTTTATTATCATTGTAATTTACCGGTAAGTATGTGTATATAAATATGTGAAAGCTTCGTTCAATTTAGTAAAACTGCCATTCAAAAAAAGCTTTTCTAACTATTATAATTTTAGTTTTCACAACGAAAATCCATCAAACAAATCTTGTAAACAAAAATTCGTTTCAATAATATTATGTTGAATTCGTGCCAGCTATTTCTTAAAGGCTTCAAAATTTTATTTCACATAATCAAATAGACGATCCTTTATTACACTAAGGCTCCGCTAAGGCCATGATAGTTCGTTTACTTTGGATCTATTTTTTATTGTTGTGTCACTGTACTGAATGATAAAGCTTGGCGAATAGCCTCGAACGTCGCTAAAAGCTCCGGGATTGCGTGACAGACATAATGAATGCGAGCGAGAAGCTTTTTTCGCACAAAAGCTATCTCGCGAAGTCATTACAGTGCCGCAGCAGGCGGGGGCAATAGCTAGTAAGCGATCGTGTGTATTGTATCATTAGGCCGAACGCGCTTGCTCGGCACTCGGACGCTGTATTTCACGAAGATTTATCGTGTTTGATGCATTCATCCGAACCGCCCACTGCATTATGTGACAGTTCGATGTGGGCGGCGCGGTGACCACATGCACTTGAATCTATCGAGAGCGATCATGAGGAAAATAAGTATAATATTTTCTTTACGATTTTTTTTGAAGTTATACCTATTTCTTTAGGCGCGTTTGGAAAATCAGATAAGAGTGTATTTTTGGCGTGTGACATGTAACAAATAATTTATTTTATCACACAAAAATAAACGCACTCGATAGTATTCGAACCACCGATTGTTCGGTTATCAGCCGAACACACTACCATTACGCCACAGTATAATACTCCAATCGTGACGATTATACAGTATAATATTATAGTTTAGAATTGTTCCGTTGCCGAGGCAGCGAATTTATTACTGTCGGCCATTTGCAATTCCTTACGTAAACAAACTATTAAACGTCATAGTGGCAGTTGTTACTTTAAAAATAAAAACAACGATAAATTATTATATAATTTAGTAATGTAAGTTAAAGTGTATAGAAATAAACCAACGGCGTTCCAATAAGCGGTCCCTTTTCTTGAGTGTGTAATTTAACAAGATAATTAAGAGCTAGTCGAAGAATCTAGGTTATCACAAGTTTTGTTTTTGTTTTGTTACGCCAAAGAAGTATAACTTCTAACAAGCGTACATAAGTACACACACCGATTTTTTATTTTATATACAGTAGATGCGGGTTCGGGTTTTTCTTTCAAAAAGATTTTTTCTAGTTGTACATTGAACTTGAATATGGTATAATTTTTACAAATTGCCTATGATATTACATGTTATTCACAATCTTTCATGTTATAAAATGTATAAAACAATAATAAGGCCCTCGAATCTAATTCGTACAGCACTGGATTTTTAGCGTAGGTTCCGGGTTCTATTCGCGGTGAGGTCACAATACAATAATATATTATGTTATTTTCACAAGACGGGATGTTTTTAGCTTTTACGTGTTTAACTACTGCATCTTACATAGTCGTATGTTGATGTCAATTTACTCTTAGAATATCCTAAATGTCCAAAATACCAGTTACCCTACATAGGCGGAAGCCACGGCGGGACATTCAGTGCTGCACTCGATGTCTGGTGGGCGTCAGTGTACCGACACTCTCATTAACGAGGTCGAAGGTGACCGGCAGTCGTAACCACGAGACCGGACACCATTTTGGAAGTCAGCTGTCAATTTACTATTGCTAGTTAAATACGAAATACAATAATTATTATTTGAAGTTAACATGTAGTGCTTTTTGTAGTTGGTAATTTGAAATTGTGACTGGCGCAGCGTAAATAATTTGAAAAACCTGTATTATTATTATGATAACTGTTCGGTGTGGCTAATTTTTGATATAGGAAAGACAGGTTATATATTATAATATTATTGTAGTCGTGCTTGAATTATTTGTAGGAAATATTATTACTTAAAAAGACAGATATTTTTCTAATTCCATCACCTACTTATATTTTTGGGTAGTGTATTTTTTAATATTTATAAAAATTAAAGACATACTTTACTATCTACGTGGGTAGTATAGGTAAGTTTTTAGAGGCAAATGTCAAAAGTGAATACCTATAAAGAGATTTTCTCAGTCGTTTATTTATTATAATATATGACAACTTTTTAATTAGACTTGTACATAAATTGCACTTGAAAAACACTAGTTAATTTATTACTTATTATATAATAAGAGTTTTTTACTTTTCCATATTATGAATCTATTTTAGCGACCTGGGGTTTTTGTTACTATCTTCAGGTTGTATGCTATACATATACAACATTACTTATTTGCAACATCATTGCATCATAAATTATATAATTTTATGAGGATTTTGGGGAACATAATACAAATCATCAAAATTTCCCGATGAGTTGGGCTGGTCATGTTCCCACTAGGGTTGACGACTTCACGAGGAAGTCGAGTAGTTGCCCCATAAGTGATGAGTTTGTGTAATGTTATTTTATGACAATGAATTTCACGATTGATACAATTTACAATGCGAAAACTACTGGACTTTATCGAGTAATAAAATTATTTTTTATTTACATTAGATATATTGCACCTAGGTGACAGATATTATGTAAAATCATTTACTTAACAATTAATTCTCACAATAAAATTCTGATTCGCGTGTTTGTAATTTGTACTGAAGAGTGGCAATTAATAATGAATTTCTTGCGGATTAAATATGATCATATTAAACCGCAACTAAGTATATGTACCTACAATCAATTAGCTAATCAAGTCTGTCAATATAACCTTTAGACCAGGCTCTGACCGATCACAAAGATACATAACTCATTCGCTGCTGACTAGATAATGATTTTTTAATTACCACCTTTGAAATGCACGTTAATTACATCGATGGGTCGCATGGTCATTACGCGCCAGGTGCGTCTTCAGCGTCGAAAGTATTAAAATCGATGTTGCCAAGAGAATCCCAAGAATCGATAATTTTGAACACATTGCACTACCCGTTATTTATATTTTTTTTCCAAATGGGACGAACCTTTCAATGGCATGATACGATTTTCAATTGATCCGTGATTCGGTCTTGGTTTTATTGAAGAACTCAGAACAATTTTTGGTGGGTTTAAAAAAAAGTTAAAACCTCAATAAAAAAAATTACCAATATCACCTGGCAACATCTAAATTATATATCTCTGTGACCCCTAGAACCTATATCACTTGTCAGAATGAGTTCCGCATATTAGCTATACGAGACATCGGTCAGAGCCTGGACTACTTCATTCTCTGGATACCCATATACTAGGTCTAGGAGCGTACAAGATAATAACTTAACTTAATATAATTAATAGATACTCAGATTTCTATATATAAATGTTATACCTATATATTTAACAATCAATAATAACAATTTATGTATGTTGTAAAAGTTGTGTCAGTTAAAATAACAATGGTAATATGACTTACTGAACAATGTTTTCACAATATGTTAAACGAACAATTAAAACTGTTATTATAAATTAAAAACAAGTCCAAGTAGGTGCAATAACATGCAGCTCGTTTAAAAGTTCATGTACAACTGTTTAATTGGTCCATGGCACCATGCAAGAGGTCTTAGTTTTAAACGAAAACAGTACGGACGTGTTTCAAAGTTTACATTGCTTTTCGTTTGTATACTCAAAATGGAACACATGACCGTGGGAAGAGCTTTTGGCGATATTCATTAGTCGAAGTTTTTGATAACAATATAATATAAATATTATCATTATAATATTGTTTTCTCATGGATTTTCATTATACTGAATATTATATGGATAGATTTTATTGTTGAAATATATTAACATTCACTTGAAAGAGTTTAAATTCTGATGGATTTAAGTTTTGTACTATTCCATTTAGGTCGTTTACCGCGACCCGGGGTTCTCGAAACTCGGAGGACTCCTGACAATTCTTACTGTAGTATTGTTTAACCGTAAACTTAATAATACTATGTAGTAAACATATTGGACTAAATAATAAATGTGTTATGTTCAAAATATGGTAAAATAAAATAATATATATAAATATGCTTCAAACTAGCTATTATGATGATTTTACTTTATTTACATAGATATACCTGCTTATGACAACTATTATTTCTTCAATAAAAATACTAGTATTATTATAAAATAATACTTACGTCTAAACTGATTGGTGGAGTTTAGAATTAAATGGATGCATGTCTTACCTGCAATAGAAGAAAAAAAAGGTTAGATACTGTATTTAAAAAATTATATTACATACATTTATTTATGTGAATATTTAGTACAGAACTATCATATTAATTAGACAAAGTTGCACGTGTTTATATTCAACAGGTAATTTCTTATGACGTATTATAGCAATATTTTGTATTCGGAATCTCACCTGAATACATCAGTTCAATCGTCAGGTTCAGCAGTTCTTCACGTCAAAAAATACAACTGCCTGACACCAAAATATATCGTCTGTCCCTTGAGCTTCGAGACATTTGAACCCTGGGGACACTCTGATTTGAAGACGGTGGCTGAGATTGGTCGTCGGTTTACTACTGATAAAACAGGTAAGTGACGTTTAACTGGGTACCTACCTGAGACAGTGAATAGACAATCCAAAGAGGTAATGCAGTCGCTGTTTTAGATACACTCTTGAGGTATCTAGGAGGTTTATACTTGGGTAAACCTAGGATATCAATAGTTTTATCAATATTAGTTTATTGGTTTATGTATATGTACTTAGGTATATCGTTTAATTTCCTTTTTTATTATTATTGTTTACCTATTTATTAATTTTATTCTCTATGTACTATAATATGTAACTAACACTTTGTTTGTAATGAAACAACAAGATATATATTAATTTTATTATAAATACTATTATACATTACTTTTTTGTATTTAAAATTATTGTAGGTTATATGTAACGGTGGTTGATATTATGTACCTACGAATGTTGAACAGCTAACTTTGTTTTTTGTGAGTTTAATTTTGCATCATTGGTTTGGAGTAAGAGCTCAATATTTATTTGCACCTTCCAAAAATTTTACTTAGGTGAAACTTTCTATGACTAAACTTTCATATGGTGAGTTATTTATATCTACTGTGATTTTATATGAATGCGCCTAAGATAATAATAATACATTATTTCCAGGGAGTTTTATTTAAACTGCGCTCGTCTAGCTGGAGATCATGGCATTAGCCAGCGACGTATGGGAAGGATCGTGACATGATATGTGGAATAGAGACTTGACGTGACCATACGCAGAGAGCTCGGTTGATAAACAAAATACAAATCCTGGGCGGTATTTACATATCGTCACCGTTTTAGCAAAACCATCTATGTGCACTTTCTCAAATTGTGCAGGAGAAGGATAAAACTGAATAAAAAAATAATGTTACATTTAAACATTAAAATTATGAAGAATGCTTTATTATAATCAGAAAATGGTCTAAGATTATTATTTTATTTACAAAAATCTTTTATTTTTAATACAAAAATAATAAAAATACAGTTTGTTATGTCACATAAGTTGTTTTGACCGTTTTGTAAATACACATAGTTTAATTTATTCATCAAAATGTGAATAATAATAAATTCATGAAAAACTGTTACATAAATAATAGTTGAAATATACATAGTGCGTTAGTGATAAATTGCAATATCATTTTATTAATTATTAATGCAATAGTGAGATGATATTATATTTATAAGTTCGTTTACTTTCTATTAGCAGGTTTAAATGTTAGGTTATCGTAGAAATAGTGGTGATCTTTCTCTATTACACTTTTTAATTCCTGAAGATGTATGTATTTCGACTGCGATGTTGGCAATGATTCATTATATATATTACAAAGGCAGTCAAACGGTTGCACTGATAAAGTTGAGTTTGTAAAAGATTGTTCCATCTGGTAGATACTGTAACATTTTAATATCATATACAACAGGATCTCCGATTCGTTTTCCTGGTCTGATTGAACTTAATCCAGATTTAATCTTATCCATAATTCTTAAAAATTTAAAATCAATGACATTAATTTTATAAGGTTGTTTTGGTCTTGCTAGCTGCATACGTGCTATATAATCAGATGGTGAATATATTGGAGGCTTAAAATACTTTTCTTAGGTGGCATGTGCACTATCGGCCTCTATCATGGTGTGGCCTTTTTCCAGAAAAAGCTGTTGAATCTCGATGTTTTTTCTCTCTAAAGATATAACTTAGAGCAGTAGCGAATAATTTATTTCGGTTTTGATATCCACACCCATCCGATATTAGAATTATTTCATTGTATTGTCCTGCTTTCGATGAGATGAGACAAATTCATTAGAAGATACATTATGAAGAATGTATATGGTGAAATTGTGTATTTGCAGCTTTTGTTTATAATACATTTGTGCCTGTGTTTTGGACATAGCAGCACACTTTGGAGATCCATTGTGATTACTAACCGTCCAGTAATACTTCTGGTACTCTCCTTCATTTCATTTTTGGTCTTCTAGCATTTTTTTTTTTTTAATAATGTGGCTATTGTATTTCATTTCTGAAACATTCTTCATTTTATAACTACAGCAGATGGCAGTGATGGCACACTGATCTTTACGTGGTTGGTGGATACTGATTTTTTGGTGGTAAATATACTGGAGTATATTCTGCTGCTTTATGACCATTTTCCAGAGACCATTTTTTATATTCATCATGCATTTGTATTTTGGATCGGAAACACGATTCCACATACACCCTGGAGGTATTTTCTCTGCAATACTGGCTGGGAACTTTGGAATTAGATCCAACCATAATGTAACATTTTTCCACAAATCTCTCCGTTTTGATTTTTGGTTGCACTACCAATTATTTATCTTCAGTCAGATTCTTATTACCTGTCATTGTTGCTTTCAATTGGCCACTGTCATCGAGACGTTTGTAGTTGTTTATCCAACTTTTAAACTAATTCTCGCCTATACCCTATTGACCATGTAGGCATCTTCCAGAAATTATTGAATATTTCCTGTCTTTCTTTTTGAGAAAGCATCTTTCAAACCGTCGTGCAAGACCATAATGCATAGCATATAACATAGAAACAAACTATGTGTAGCCAAACTGTAAAAAAATATTACACTCTCGATATCAAAATACCATCTATATGTTACTATAATATACACATAGTTGTTTTTGTGAACCGTGGTTTTTGAACCTTACACATAGCTGTTTTTTTATTTTTTGAAATAACTTCGGAGCGAGTTTACCCAACACATAGATCATTTTACTAGCCTATAGAGAAAAAAATAAGGAATGACTTGGTATTTAAAAGTCATTTTTGATAAAAGTGACACATAGATGGTTTTGCTAAAACGGTGACGATATTCACAAGGCGTTGCGTTGCAATACTGACTCTCTTTCACCGACCACCGCGAACTAGAAAAGCTATACAGTCAAAATTACAACAAGAGCTATGAATGATATCTGTGCATCAAAAAAAAAGAAATTGAATAGTTTATGTTCTTTAATTAATTAAGTACCTAAGAGCGGAATGCAGAATCCAATATTTCGATCTTAAGGATAAGTTGCCGAAAAGGATGACTTAACTATAGACTATACTGACTATAGAGTTAAGGAATCTTTAACTATAGACTACTTTTGTTATGAACACGCCCCTTCTGTATTACCATTTACCACTGACACCTGCTGTCAAAATAAATTCGCGTGTCTATAAAACAGTCCATACACTCAATCTCAATATGGATATTGATAGTGTTAATTCGTTTGGCATGTACTTGCAGAATATTATTTTACTTTTTATACGCCAGCCCGCAGAAATACACTATGCCAGACAGAATGATACTTGACGCTAGTGTTACCATGTTAAAAAATATCTTGCGGTGCCTGTGGAATCATGTATAACTGATAATGGAAACATAAGAGTATCATAATTAAATATTAATATGTATTTATAGTTATTGCATTTATAAAGTGCAGTTGTCATATTTTTTTCATCGTTTAACAATTATAAAATAACTTACCTAAACTGTAGGAAAGAGAATTTTTAAATATGGTATTATTTTCAATAGAAAAAACGAACGAAGCTTTAAGACGAGGTGAACCATAGACAACATGATCTTAACTAAGGACAATGTTTCTGCATAATGTTTTCTGCTAAGGAAATTTTAGTTATGACAAATGTTTCTCCATTCCGCTCTAAGTAATGTCAGTTTATATTTTCAAAGCTCTATAAAAGGGTAATCTCTTATATCGTTTGGCTAGAAAATTATAGAACAAAATCATTTTGAAATATTATCACTTCCGCCACCGTGTTTAAGCAAAAAAGTGTTTTGTAACATTCCAACCATAAAACAGATAATAAATAGAATTCCGATAGGCTATATTCAATATGCTACATTTTGATGCAGGGTTTTGAATGTGCGAGTGTCCTACGAAAAGGAAACGCGTTTTATGCACGTGAAATAGTGTGTGTTATACACCAATATTAAATGAGCGTCAGTGAATAAACCGAGAGCAGTTGTCAGTATTCGACGTATGACGGATACTTGACACGTGTTTACGTTTATCCCGAATTTTTTCTTACTCGAGATCGGTTACTTACTACCCTTACCCGTTATATATTTCAGTTCCCTGAATTTCCTTGAATCCAATAGTTAATTTAAAATCATGTCGATTCCCAATTTGAAGGTTTTAGATAACAAGGTTAAACAACAATTTTAGATCCTATATTATGAAGTACATTATTTAAAACGTTTTTACTGATGTATCATCTTTCAGTTACAATATTTAATAATTTTTCATTAAGTCGTTAATTCAATTTTTCATAGTTTCGAGAAACGGCTTTACTGATTATAGTTAATATAATATTTAAAAAAAAATAATAATGTTGTAATTGAAAAGTAGACAAATTATTTTTAAAATATGAATATACCATCTAAAATATTATTGAAAGATCGTGATACACCTACAAAATGGAAATTATCAAAATTTAAAACTCACTGTCAGAATGTCACACGTGGATGTGCTGAAGAAACGTAAGTCATGCCAATTCAATCAGTACGTGTCATTGTAAATTGGTCAGGTGGAGTTAAAACCTTGTGTTTTAAACTCGGAGACAGAGTTGGCAATATTTGAAAATGAAAATTTTCAAGCCAAATGAGATTTAAAAAAAATAATATGCATACATGTAGCCAGTAGCGCACCCAGGGGGGGGGCCAGGGGGCCTTGGCCCCCCCCAAAATATGAAAATCATCAGAATGATTTTACACATTGAAATCGAAAGCCAATAAACTATACCTTGGGCTTAGACAAACAACACGGCAAAAAATGATTTGTAATTCTCAAGCATCCTTTTTAGTAAAATTTCTTAGATTTTAATTTCTAACACAAAAATTTCGAAACACCAATGTCAGGTTTTTTTAGAAACCCGTTCCCTAATGAAATTCTCGGTGTCCACCCGAATTCCGGAGTGGTATAGGTCATGGCTGGGGAGGGTTGACAGGGCTCTAACCTGGGGGCCCGGGCTGTGGGGGGCCTGGCGTGTCGGGTTGACCAGATAAGTGAGATAAACACACATCATAAATTATCCTTAATAGTAAAAAAAAGTCGCCTGCGGCGCTATTATACTTCAGGTCTATGAACATTTTAATTTATATAATGGACCAATATATTTTCTGATTATTATGTGTCGATACTCGACAGCTCCATTATTAAAGTAGATGTATTGAAAATCGCCAATAATTCAATGTATAAGTACCCTCAATTTGAACTAAAACACAATTTGAAAAACGTCAATGTAGTATTTCACACTGCCTTTAATCTAAGCGGGTGGATAGGGGGCCCGTCAAATACCCTAACCCAGTGGTCGGCAAACTCATTAGTCAATAGAGCCAAATATCAACAGTACAACGATTGAGATTTCTTTTGAGAGGCAAAATTCTTAAACTTAAATTATATACGTAGGTAGTAAGTAGGTAAACTGCTAATTTACTTTAGTTAAAGTTTTAAGTCCTAATTAAATTATAGGTAGGTACACTGAATAAAACTGAATATCACACGTAATAATGATCTTATTTATTAATAAAAATTAAATTGTAAGTCAGGTATCCATAAAATTGAATCATGACAATGTGACAAACTCAATGTGAATAATGGCCTTGCATCTCTTTGTAAAGTTTGGGTAAGTCAGGTTCGTATGTTGTTGATTTAATTTTAAGCACGATTCCAGGTTCTCATCAATAAATCGATTTCTTAATTTACCCTTGATCTCCTCTCTTGGAAATCTTTTTACTAACCACAAAACTTGCAATATTAACATTGTTGACAGATTTTATTCAGTACCTAATTAAATACAGAACTTTATTTTTCTTGACTCTTCTCCTCAGCTGCTTTCTTCTTTGCATCATCGACAGAATATTTAGCGCAAAATTACGAGTTTTTAGTTGTATCTTTCTAAATTTCAATGCGCCAATTTTTCCCGAGACATAAATACAGGTCGGTAAGCCATTTAAGTTTTGAATAAACGCAAAGTCTCGGTCTATTCAACATTACATTTACGGTTATCCTCTTCCATTTTCTTTGCTTCTTCTTTGTAGCCATGTCAAATATGGCAGAGAGCATCTGTGGCAGAGCCGCACTCAAGGGGCCAAAGAGCCGCAGTTTGCCGACCACTGCCCTAGCCTGAGGGCCCGTTTCAGGATGTGGGGGCCATGGTGTAGGTACACCGAGTGCAATAGACAAAAGACCGATAAGCGAGATATTAGGCTGTGTTGTATTGAGTAGGTTGTGTATAATTTAAATGCAATAATACTTTTTTGTCTATTTTCGATTAATATGTTGAAACCTCAATATTGAAAAACCAAAAATCTACGACAAACATTCGTCGAAAAGAACGACTACACCCACTACGGTGGTGGTGTAAATCAAAAAAACATTTTTTTCGGTGAAATTCGGCATAAATATTGTAGCTCTCTAGACCAGTGTTCTCCAAGCTTTCGACATCTATGTACCCCTTCTATAATTTTCGTAACACTGAGAAAAATGCATATAAGTACTTTAATAACAATCAAAATATATTTATATATTTCTTTTGTAGTACATAAACAAAATAATAATAAACGACGAATAAAATTCATTCATAATAAAATATAAATCAAAGTTATATTATAAAAAATAACATTCATTGGTAATCAATTTTAATCTGAGGTCCGGTTTCACACCCGAAAGACTATTCCTTTTTTACGTAATGTCTACAAATGCTGAAAAAGCAACTTCACATAGATATGAAGTTGGAAAAGGCAATATGTATTTCAGGAATGTCTCTGTTAAAACTGGATACACATATTGCATTTGCAACCTAAATGATGTTTAAGTACACTCCTTATATTTATTTTGCAAGAATCCGTCTGAAGTTAATAATTCCAACAATTGCTCTTCTTCCGCATGCGATAAACCTTCTAGCATGGATATTGTATTAATGCTTGTTGCACCAGGCGTAGCCATAACCCGGTGCAGCGCACACCCCCACCAAACTCTTCCCGTACCGCAGGGGGTACGCGTACCACACTTTGGGAAACACTGCTCTAGACCAAGCGGGTAGCACAGCCGATATTATTTAAGTAATCTTTTAGCATACTAGGTACACATGTCCAGCATGGTCGCTGTTCACTTCCAATCCGCCAGTCGCTGATGACACGCTCAACGGTTACCACAACTATGCCTCCAATTTAATAAAAACTAGGAGAAACCGTACAAATATATCGCCGCCGTGTATTGTGAAAATATCTAAAAATATTTAAATGAAGAAGAAAAAGAGCCTATGGGACTAATTTACATTTTCCTCCTTGGGCCCCCCCCAATAATAAATCCTGGGTGCGCCACTGCATGTAGCGTTTTAAAACTATACTAGCTAGTTTGTAGGTAGAGCTTTAGAGTTTGCAGCGTTAACTAAATTCATGACAAACTATACGGTTCAGTTATTTATATTTATAATGTGTATAATATACTTCTAAATTTAAAGAGAAAACGGAAGTGTGTTTGATGTTAAGTGTTTCATATACATATCTCAAAATAGATTACAAAATATAACGTTCAAAAGTTCTTCTCAAAACATGACAATCATAAATATTTGCGTTATATATAATCAAATAGGCAATATCCATGATATTATTATACGCAAGAATAAATCGAGTGCTTAAAGTCAGACAACGTTATCTACAAAAAAGTGTTTGTTTTTTTTTTGAGATAACGTTATTTTACATTTACGGCTACATGATAGACAAACAACGTTATGTCAATCTTTTCTAATTTCTTATTAAATCGTCAGTAAAGTTTAACGCTAATTACATAAGTTACCCTTGTTTTCATATTTTTTAAAAACTATCCCTATAAATTTTAACATCATCATAAGCAAGATAAATGTACAATACACAATAAATTATAAAATATTAACATTAGGTTTAAAATAAACATTTCGCTTGTTAAGTTACAAGAATCTAAAATAACGATTTTTGGCTCTCCTGTAAAGTTGCACTTTTGTAGATAGTGTTGTTTGACACTAAGCCCTCGAAATGTATCTGAAAGTATATTGCACAAAAAAAAATAACTGCAAACAGTGTTTACCTACTCAAAATGTCATGTGATACCTACCTAGCTATCTCAAGGATCAAAATATTTGCGTGTGAATTAGTTATTATAAATAAACATTCCAGCTAGTGAGAGAGAGTATAAATATGTAAAATATTATGTATCTCATCTTTCCGAAAATAGACTGTACTTGAAAAAACGTGAGCATAAGAGAGACGGGAAATACGATGCACATTTAGCTTTATAAAGGATTCATACAGTTCGTTCTCTTTCGCTGGTTAATTGAGTCGGTGTAGCTTTGATGTTTTAAGTTTCCACAAACGCATGATCAATAATAATAATATCGTAATACGTGGTGCAGATATTTATCCAGCCATGAGTCAGTGTTATCATTATCAAATAAGGTAAGTAACTCTGTTGGGTTACTTGGTTACTAAGTAATATTGGGACAAGTATATCACACACAATTAAAAACATTTTTTTACCCAAATAATAAAACATTGTGTGTATTATTTGAGTAAATTAATGCATTCCATCATTTTGTAACAATTAATCGTTGCAGAGCTGATCACTACAATCTTGCAGCACCCTTTGTTCGCTTAAGTTTAATAAATTATCATAAATGTCAGTACGGAAGCGACAATGAAAATATAAATCACGTTGTTTGGCAATCTCCTCTGTATGATGGGTCAAAGATTAAGGCTCCTTGAAAATTTAGTTAAAATTATTAATTACCTACCACTTAATCTTGAAATGTTTATAGCTCAGCCAAACATCAAAGAACTTTCGTGTATCCATATATATGTGTCTGACAGAATATAACTTGCAAGTATAATTATAATAGCACGTTCCTGAAGCTAACATGTAATATTCATGACACATGTCACATGACAAGTATCATTTCACATTATATAAGTAGTGGATCCAAAAGTATGGTTCACCTTTAGCCTAGGTCACGCAGCCGTATTTGATGGACCGCAATATTTGGTTTCAATTAAATATAACCGTCACAAATGTAAAATTTCTTTATAGTTTATTTATCTTTGTTACGTACCACCTCCAAAGCCGGGAGAGGAGAGGGGGAGGGGTTGGAAAAGAGAAGAACAACCAATCTCATAAAAATATCGTTGCATTTAGAAACATATTTACAAAAACATAATTATTAAATGTAAAGAAATGGAGCAAGGACACAACCCTGTCTGACTTCAGCCGTGAACTCAAACGATTCCGTGACAGTGTCATAAATTCTGATAATCTCTATTCTCATACAGGCATTTGATTATGGCGATGATCTTGCGAGAGATCCCGTATGCTCCCAGTTTCCTCCAGAGGGGTGGTGTGGACTGTCGAAAGCCTTCTTATAATCGAGAAAGCAGCAGGCCAAGGAATGTTCAGCTCCTGGCTCTGCTGGAGAAGATTTCAAAGGTAGATTGATCAGAGCACGCTCGTCTAGGTAGAAACCAGGACTAAGTTTTCCTGAGGACATACATTATCTCGTCCCTTATTCTTATCAAGACGATGCTTGCCAAAACTCTTGGAGGCGCTGTGTAGTGTCTATATACTCCATCTAAGATTACAGGTAGATATTTAAACAAGTTAATTAATATTTTCACCATTTTAATTATTTCTATTTTAGGGAGCTAACTATGTCTTTTTGAAAGACATGAAAAATACGGAAAAATGCTACGTTAAACATCAAGATAATAATAAATTATGATTGATGTTGATTTATATAACGTCATTTTTCCCCGGTGATTAAATATACCTAAAGATAATATAAAGCAAAAAAAAAAAACTATGTAAGTAGGTACTAAATCTGTAAAATCATCTGACATGTCACTAATATGCACCTGGCTTGAATTATTTATTACCTACTACATAGATTCGTATGAACTGTATGCATATTGAGTCATAAAAAGATTCTTGAAGAAGCTGTTATGATACTTTGTACTTTATAATTCGAACATTACACGCCCATAAATTTTGTGTAAACGTCCGAGAGAGATAAATTATGATCGCGCGCAAGACAAATGAGGCGTTTTTTTTAAACGCGAGATCCGATTTTATAACGACAATTAGTATCGTATTGCATCCCAGACAGAGGGGGTAATGGATATATTCTGTTTTTTATTATATTTTTTATTAAAGAGTAGCTAAAAAATCTCAGAGAGATATATGCGCGGACTCTATTACACGATGTTATACGTACTTATCTACGTTTACTAAAAACTTCTTCTTTATTAGACCGGTTGATAAATGGGCTTTAGGAATTTAAGGGGATTTCAGCCGGCTAAGCAATGAATTGTTGAGATGGATTTAAAAAGTTTTATTTGTTTTTGATGCTCAAGCTTTTGTCTGAAGAAAAAGTGGAGTTATCATTGAATTTAAAACGACTGAATTAATTATTTTTTTAATACTGGTAAAATGTAAGCAGAAATATAAATACAAAGAAAACTCATTTTCTGTTATATTACTCAACGAAACGAAAAAATAAACCAATTTCGTTGATATAATAAATCAAACCAACTAATTTAAAAAGACGCTTTTATATTTTTGATGAATACTTAATTAAAAAAATGCTTTAATAAATAAGTGTAAGTCAAACATAGTGTATTGCAGGTTGGGAAAACATTGAATCTTCCATAATACGGTGCGTGTCCGGAAACTTGTATGTATGCAGTTCGCCGTATCACACTTCACCGTGAAATGTAGTAACGGAAATATATGGACGTAGATTAAAGACCGTCCAACCTCTCTGGGTCGTATAGTATTGACATAAAATTCATGTCTAAATAAAACACGGTTCTTGTCGGTTTACAGGAAGCCAGCAGCAAACAAATTTTGTAAATAGCCAATATACTGGATTATTTGTTAGGTTAGGTTAGGTTTTCATTCTTGAATTCATGAATTTTGCCAAAATAAACTATGAAAATTGAATTAATATTCATATTGAATCCAATAAAATTGGAGACCGTAATTATAGTATACGTCATCTCTTTCCGATAAGAAAGCTCACGGCGACCTGTGCCACGGTGAAATGTTTTACGTACAATTTACATGTAACCAAAACGGTGGACCTATTGACACAGTTCACAAATGATGGGAAGATGATTGGGTACCGCAGTCTTAATAGATAAAACGAATATATCTACAATAGCCAGTAGCGGGTTTAGATATGTGGATGCCCGAGGCACTGACTAATTTTGAGAATCCCAACGATAAAAAATAAAATATAAAAACCATAATATCCAACTAGTAACATATGTGTGTACATAGCAAAAATGTGAATAGGTATATCTCTTTCCTCAAATCACACGACTTTAATTGTTATTTGTTAATTACTATTTATATTATTATTATAATTAATGTCATAATAAATAATAGTAGAGGTCAGTTTTTTTTTCTACACATTATGTTGTTAATGTTATAGACGTCTTTGTTGGTAGTTGTAGTGATTTTGTTATGTTATTCATTTATGACTTATTTGAACTGTTTCGAGGCCCCTTTTTAATTTTCATGACGAATCGATTACCTCATCTGCATCAAATAAAATTGTCGCTGAAAATAGGTAAGAAGACGCTTTATATTGGTTTATATTATAATAATTCACGTTTAAATTAAATTAAATGCAGGTTTGAAAACTCAACGAAGTCAATTAGTGTCCGGGTCATAAATATCGTATGCCTGAGGTGGGGTGGGGGCGGTCATGTAGAGTGAATGGGGTTCGACCCCGTGGACGGAGAAGTTTTGGGTAACCGAATTTGCGGTGGATGGACAGGGAATGCACATATAATATCAATCATAAGCAGTGTTGCCAATTCTTGGTGACAAAAATATGCCAGATTGGATACGAAAACAAGCTATTTGGCTGAAAAAAAACGCTAGATTTTGAGAAAATAAAATTTTAGTCAGTATCTGTTTTTTCTGATCAAAAATAAGGTGCAAAAATTAAAAAAATGGGTAAGTGTACATGTAAAAATCACATCACATTTACCCAGAAACTCATATTTCAAAACTGACAAAAAAATACTTAATTAATCTAAGCTAAATAATAATACCAGAGAGTGGAATCCCCGATAATCGTCAATCCGATATCACATGTCTAAGCACACATTGAATTATAATATCTGATACCAAATAATATCACTATAGTGCCAAGAATGTTCCTGTTGTTTCATGGTATTATTTTATTTTTCAAGTAGCAATCTTCATTAAATATCTGAATCAACCATGTCCGATCCTAATAGGATCATATGGGCCTCCACAGAGTAGAGGTTTGTATTAATTAACAGATTTTGTTTTTTACGAGAAATGGATGTCAGACACTTGCTCAATCTATTAGGTCAATACCCTGACTCACACACAAATTGAAAAACCGTGTACTTGCCAGACCCAGGATTCGAACCTGAGACCTGAGACCCACGGCGTGATAGTCCAACGCTTAAGCCGCGCGGCCACTGTCACTAAAAATCTAGTTTAGTTTCAGCACATTTAAAGCTGTTGAAGGCATAAAAAATGCTAATGAAAACGCTATAACTTAGATGTATTTTTTGCAAGCTGCTTATCGAAAAATGCTAGATCTGGCAAGAAAAACACCAAGTTGACAACACTGATCATAATCCTGTGCGAAACAAGAAAATTGCGTAACGATAAATTTCGCAGAAAAGGTAAGTATTGCAAAAAATGAGGAAAGAAGTCTATCTATCCTTATTCCAGTGACACATTTTTGATGTCACCATGATTTTGCAAAAATTGCGTGTGGGTATCTTGTTATTGATTTTGGCCTAGTAACCAATGTCGTATCTGCTAACTTTGAGCATATTTACAAGTTTAAATAACGTTAACATACATAATAATTATTAAGCCCACGTTATAACTCGTAGTAATTTGAACTATAACCGGAAACTGAAAACAATTATAACAGTAATGTAATACAATGATGTACTGATTAGCCCAGATAATAGGGAGAGCTTTTGCTCGTAACAATGAAATGATTGATAACTTGTAATTTTTACCTCTTAGCTGATAAAAGCTTGTTATTTAATCTATTTTAATTGGTAAAATCCTCTTAATGGAGAGATAGTTATTGACTGACAAACAACTTCACCCACAACATTATTAAATAACAAAAGCTTTGTGTCGGGTTAATAGTTTGCTTTGATATTACAAAAGCCGTTTATTTTAACGAGTAATTCGTTAAAATGGGTGAAAGTTAATTGAAAATTTCACAGAATTCGTCTAATTAATAGTTAGTAATTATAGAATTAATTATGTGTAGATATGTATAACCAAGTATTAATTATTTTTCGGTTGAGTTGACTAAAATAGTAAATGATATTAATATAACAACAGGACTTCGACAGAGAGAATGTAGTTTTAAAAGTCAATATGTATCTCAAATAGCTTCTGTTATTGCATAAGCGCCAGTGGCAATAGGTGGCTTTTGGAATCATAGAAAAAAAGTACATTTGTCAGGAATACTTACGGGAAGAAGATAATACGATATTACTAGTGATGGATTACACACTAATTCGATGAGCTTAAATTATGTATTTTCTTAAACATTCAAAATATACATTAAAATATACAAATTAAATTATTTTTATAGAATAGAAGTGATTATTTTAATATATCACTACCTACCTACGCACTTTTTTCTTAAGAATTTAGGGTTTAAATAATCGCCTATTATGGAGTCTTCGCTACTGATAAGCACAGTGGTTAATTCGAATTAGTAAAGAAAATAATAAATACAGTAAAAACGTACATTAACGCTAAGTTGAAGCATATACAATACTATTTAACAAAGTTTTTAATGTAAATAATGTATAAACACAAACATAAAATGAATTACGGAATTACAGTTACTTTTTTCAATCAAATATTGAAACCAATGAGCTCAGTTAAAGCTACATCGTCAGAACATTAATTTAGTTCTGTTTTTAATGGTAAACCCACCACACCTTTTAAAGACAAAGATTTTTTGACAAAATACGCATTAACGATTTAAATGACCACTTTATTTGAATAAGTAATTTTATGGTAAAAGCTTTACAATACATTTTGTTTTAACCTTTAAGAAAACATACTGTACCTACATAATATTACTTAATCTACTGTGTATTTATATATAAACCGCATAGAATATGAAATAATAAATTGATATATATATGTATATAAGGCCTAGGCAGTCATTTGTGATGGTTATAGTTACCTACAATAATCAATTGTTAAAGTAATATGCCTAATTACAGGTACTATTTTTCTTAAAAGCTTTTGTGCAGAAAGCTCTCATAATTTCTATTTATTGATCCGGTGTATCTACATTGTTAAGTTAAACTCCAACGTTGTATGTTGGTTATTATAATATTATATAATGTGCAACCGCTCGACACGATCTAAATTCCCATACATTCCACCTTGTAACAACGGTAGTTAGTGTCCAAGATGAGTTTGTCTACTCTTCGTTTTAGTTTTAGAGCATAATGCACCCACTGTTCTGAGAATACTGCATAACATTGTAAACAGGATGCCACGTATCTATCGCTTGTAAATCCGCGGTCAACAGAATTTACGTCCACGTGATACACTACTACACGGATAAAAACATTTTATAATAATTATCATCAGTCTAAATCAATCCACTGCTGAATGAAAGTTTCTCTAAGCTGATTTCATTTCTTTGGACCGACGATATAGTAAGTTAAGTTAACACAAAATAATTACAAGATAAAAAGAACTTTTATATACCTACAACGTTTTTAAATTTTCTGTTGAATTATTATGCTCAATATGCTCAAACTTGTACTTGATATGAAGTAAATAAAAAACAAACACACACACAAATATAGAATACTGAAATGTCATTTTGATTTCCATAGTAACGCACGTATATATTAATAATTTAGTTGCTAAGACCACCCACTTAGCAACCGATAATAGTGGATTGGATTACGGATTTCTTCCGAAATAACTTTTTATACAAAACAAAATTAACTGAAAATGAATTCAATTTTACTTAAAGATGGCTAAAAATATTAAAAGAATGCATTGGCATCGTGTTCTGATATATTCTAAAAGTTTCAAATGTCTAGCTAGTCGGGAAGTTAGTTAAAAATCGATTGCAAGATTTGTACTGGATATACAACTACCGGACAGATAAGAATACGAGCTAATAAAAACGTTGTAATAAAACTGCGATGCACTGCACAGGATCTAATTTTTCAATAAAATTAATAAAAAAATCTCTTGCACATGAAAATTAAATCATTACAACCAATTATAATTACTAGTTCTTCCAGCACGGAAGTAATGTTTAAAAAGGACGTTTGTTTAAGCTTTAACACACCAAAGAATATTAATTTAAACGCCATAATTATTTCTAGAAACTTAACATATCTCATCAATCCAGTGGCATGCATATTATAGATATATCTTTCAAACGTTAGGATCGGATGAATAGATTTTATAATATATCTTTATCATCATCCTCTTGATTATTTTCCCATTCAATTATTTCATTTTTATCCTGTAACATAGCATAAAGACTATAAAGCTCTACATAATGGGCCTATTAGAATCATTCAACAATTTGAGTCCATACCCGGTTTATAATATACCTACATACGAAAAATACTAGGTACCTGTAAAGTTGAGGAAGTCACAAGATTCGAGTCGACGAATTTAGAGGCAGGTCAAGCAGGTAATCAAGAATTCTATCGGTTTACCATTTATAAGGGTTGTGCGTGTCGCTGAATGCCGAGAGGGATGGAACCAAGGCATGGACAGACTATGCTAGGAGGGTCGTATAAAAACCTAGTAACTTTTTTTAGTAACTTAGTGTCATGTTTAATAAGGTATTTTGGTCTATGTATTACCTTTATATTTATTTTTGTATAACAAATAAAAATTGTCAAGCTAATATGATGTATCTATTTTTGGCAGTAAGCATTTTAAACAATCGCTTAGAAAATGATATACTATGATTGATATCTTAACCATAATGTGCGTAGTTGTTGTAATTTGAAGTATTATTTACTGTAATTTAAGACACGGTGGTGGCTTATCACACAGGCTAAATTTGCCTCTAAATCTGTCATAAAATACGAATAAATAATACACGAAACGTTTTTAGTAAAAAAACTAATTATTTTATCTTAACCGTCCTCTAATTCAGTCTACGTTCGGGGCCTCTACGTACCTTAAACCATCGCTGGTTGTAGTACCTTTACATTGTTTTATTATTGAACTGTTTCATTATATATATGTTTTATATTAACTTTTGTTCCCATGGGTACTGTTAACTTAGTCATGTAAATTCAGTCACAGCACGCTTAAGTGCATGGCATGGCCCCCACAAAGGGGGGGCTGACAGGGCTCTAGCCTGGGGATCCGGCCTCAGGAAGGGCCCGGCGTGGCGAATCGACCACATCACAAATTCTCTCGAATAGTAAATTAAAATTATGAGGTTGTGCGATACAATTTTCGATTGTGTATCGATACTCGTATATATACTCGTAAATAGTGAATTTAAATATACAAAAAACACTAAATATAGGCACACATTAATTTTACCGCGTACACCATTTGGAAAACGCTACTGTAGAGCGTCACACTGTCTTTATCTTTAGCGATAGGTAGGGGGGCGTCAAAGATCCTAGCCTGGGGGCCCGCTTCAGGATGTAAGGGCCATGATGCATGGTGACCTCAGTCTTGGCTAACTGCTCCTGAGACATTCTCAGTTAAAAAAAAATGATGCTTCACATCCAAACGGGTGTGGTTTGGTGGGGCCATTAACTTCGATGTTTCATTATAATATGGTTACTCTGCGGTACCTAATTCTTTAATCTATTTGAATGAAATTCGCCATATTACATATTCTGCTGTTCCTCCTCAACGGGTTAAATCACCCTGCCTGGTGAAGATTGCCCTTATAAACGGGAGGCAGTGCGCATGCGTGCACCCGGGCATGGCTAATGTTTCTCATTACGAACAAAAACAAACAATGGCTTCGACTCCGGCTATACAGGAGTGAGGTATTAACTATCTAACGTACATGAAAGGGAATAAACTTACCTATATGTATAAGATAATATGAAAGAAAATAAAACATAAAGTGCATCCGACAAAATGCTTGGAGAAGCACAAGATAAAAACTAATTTTAGCTTGCTCCATAATATAATTTGTAATTTGTCCTAATTAACATGACGTATAATCCAATATTAAACTTATGTTAATTAAGCAGACATTTTTTTTATTATGACACGAGTAATTAAGGCATGATTAATCATTATTTATATACACGTGGTACTATAGCATAGTCTTCTAAGAATATGTCAACCGAACTTAGAAATTTATAAATAATATTATATCAGATTAAGTGAGCTATCATTTTAGATACATATCAGACCAGTAAGTATTTAAGACGATACATCAGTGAAACGGCAAATAATTTTCAACTATAGGCGCGACGAAATTTTGGACTTGCTGGCATTCGGAGAGAGAACGTCGAGCTCGGAACACGTCAATTTGTTTCGTGATGGCGAAGGGGGTATTAATTCTTAAATCGTGTAAAGATGACTAAAAACGTTACCCATTTACTTGAAAAAGAAAACATGTCAATGAATATGTTATTATTGTTACTAATATAACAATAAAGAGAACATTAAATGGATGCATGTTGGATTTATATGACAAATTATATTTCGTTTAGCATGCACCATTTGCACCCGCGACCCGCAATCCGCGTATCGCCTAGCCACGATCTTTTTAGACCGTGCCTCAACTGAGGTATAGCCTTAATAAGCTTTTTAGATTAGAATATTGTTACATAATACCATGATTCGAATATTGTGTTCAGATTTTAGTAAGAGGTTAAAAGTTGTACATTGTGACCAGTGTTGCCAACTGTCGTTGACAAAAACATGTCAGACGGGGTATGAAAACAAACTATTTGGCAGGAAAAAACGCTAGATTTTGTGAAAATAAAATTGCAAGTAAATTTACTTATTGTCAATATCTTTGCTTTCGCGTATCGAAAAAAAGATTTAAAAAATGACGATACGTGTAAAAACGACACATTTTAATAGAAATATATTTTTAAATTGACAACGAATACCAATATTGTGTCAATGGAGTTCAAGTTTAGTTTCATGTTTGAAGGCGAGAGTTTCTCTCTAATATGACAGACATAGATAATTAAAGAACATACCTTTTAGAACAATAATAATTGTTAAATTATTATTTTATATACACGGATATTCCAAATGAAACACAAAAACATTAAATAATGCATGAAATTGTTTCATCGTGTTTTATTTCTCATTAGAATAGGTAACGACCTACGTGCATTAAGTATCTGTTAGTCAGATTTTTGGTGTGTATGAAAATAAATAAACTAAATATCTAGCATTTTTTCAATACATTTAAAGCTGTTGAAGGCATCAAAAAACGCTAGTAAAAACGCCACAGACCAGATGCGTTTTTTGGAAGCTGGATAGATTCATAGGTATCGAAAAATGCTACATCTGGCAAGAAAAACGCTGATTGTGACATGGAGAAGTGTATGTTGGGCATAATGCGGAAAGATAAAACAATTATCGAATAAATAATGAAGCAAATGAGAGTAATGCGAGGTAATTAGGTACCTATGTCAAAACCCTTGAATTGTGATTGGCCGGATACATGATTCGCAGAAAATATGCGATAATCCTGTGGCATAGGGATGTAAGACGGCTGAAAGACCATCTACATAAAGACATCTTTTGTTCCATGTATAATGCAGGGAAAGTAAGACGCAGAATAGACGTAGTCAGAAAGAGATTATTTTCGCTATATAACCCACATAAGTGGCTGAGTGTCTAAGGTGGTGTTTGTCTTATACGACTTGGACGGACTCGCCAACCAATCATCATAGATAGAAAACGTCGCTAAAAGTTGTGATATATTTACAAAATTATGTAGAAATTTAGTCAATAATTGTATATAATACTTAAAAAAGTAATTTGCAGTTAAATCAACACAGTCAAGTAATCGTAGCGCATATTTATTATGAATGCTTCTATACCCACTATAAATACAATAGCATGTAGACAGCTACGAAAAACACAATCAAAACATCGATTAAAAAATAGTAAACACAATAGCGCCCTTATACACGGAGGGTGGGTATTTATTATATTCAAAGAGGCTGTGCATGAAGGGCGGGGGTGGATATCAGCAGGATGTAGTTAAGCAGCCTAAGGCTTTACAATGGCGAAACAACTGAAAGAGGCTTTCGCTGAAGTAATTAATTAGCTTGGAAAACAATGCCTGAGTGATTTTGTATTGTCATACTTGTACGCGTACGTATTATTCTTGAATACCTTGAGCTGTGTTTTAGCACCAGAGCAGTGGTGGTGAATTTATCATTTGACTACTGGAAATCAATGATTCACTAGCTTGATAAATACAAAAATAACTAGTAGAAATGCCTGGGTTATTCTGAAAGTCGTATGAGAACCATACATAGATTCTGAAAAGAGGTGAATTAAATTCTATTATAATTATAACTAGGTACGTATATACAATAAAATTAAACATAATATAATAGAAAATAATTTTTCAATTTCATATCTGTTTTGGTATCTGATATTGAGTTTAAATATTATGTTAATCTATCCAACCAATATGATTTTATCTCAGATGAATATTGGCTTTTACTGTAAATATTATTAGTACATAATATATTATTAGGTACATATTTTAAATACAAACGCACTGAAGTGATGACTTATAATATGTGATACTGATATCAGAAATTTGGAATATCGAAATATTAAAATCAATAAAAATTCAAACCCTTCAAACACTTCCAAATCCAAACTAAAGATTTGGAAGAGCGCTGATGTGTGGGTATTAAAAGTGGCCAATAGTTAAAATTTGTCGCAATTAGTATGTCACTGCGTAGCATAGAGGTAATGCGCGGATGGGGCGTAAACCCGGTAGATGCAGGGTTCGATCCCTGCCGGGGTGGCTTACTTTTTTTCAAAAAGATTTTTTCTATTGGTTATAATATATTTTCTCAGAAAGTGTTTTTCAGAATTATGTATGTTCTTCATATTTTTGTTTTTTGTAGTATTTTAAAGAATAACCATATCGAGCTAAAATGTAAGTAAATTTAAAGAATCGTTTTAAACAGTACAGTTTAGGACAACTGTTTTGGCGCATCGGATATAAAACCGAAAACTATGATGCATAAACAATGGAAGCTCGTGAGAAAGAGGAGTTATTAATTCGCGATTCAAAAGGTTAAGCTCGAAGGGTTGTTGCGAATTCCCTTCGGAAAGGAATTGCGATATCATTTTATACGAAGTACTTGTATCGGAGATAATTTATTCAATGATACGCTGAGATGGTTTTCGTTTAAGTGGGTGCAAGGTTTAATTAATTTTTCATTTAAAAGCGTGAAAATTCCTCCTGGAGCTGTTATAAATAGGTATAATATAACTGAAATGTATTTATATCAAATGGTAGATATCTCAAACAATGTAAAGACGTAATCAAATACTACATCAATATTTCTATTATGCACCTACCCAAGCAGCAGCATAAAATGAACTTTTATAGCCTAACAGAGTAGGTACCTATACTTATTTTATATAGTTTTTTTTTTTTGAAGACTTGTTCTTTAGATTGGTTGGATCCACGCCAAATGTGATAAAGAAAAATCTAGGGCATGTAAATGCAGATAGATGACAGGCAAAGAAGAACTAGGAACCTAGAAAAATAGAGGGAGCTAGGGAAGGTTTTCAACCAGCGGTGGATAGACCCCAGATATTTATTGATGATGAAAGACGCTTGCAAAAAATGTTACTAAGATAAACAAATAAAAGTCGTTTCGGATCATTAGAAAATTCATTAGAAAAATTTTGAGGTAAACCGAATATGACAAAATGAATTATCGAGTTCTACTTGGTTTTACTATATAAAGTAAATCACCATATAGCTCCTAGGATGTTGTATAAACATTTTTAACATCATTTGGTTTTTATCCAGTCGGGTCTAAGCATCTGATCAAACACACATAAAGAAATGACTTGCAAGTTTTATTCTACCTACCACGGAAGTTTTAGAGACAGGATTTCTATATAATGTATACAGTAGGTAGTATAACTTATATACAGGGCTCGAAATGGACCGGAGCGTACTGGAATGCAGATTTCTTGAAAAATTTATAAATTTTGTTGTGGTTCGTTTATTATTAAGAAAATATTAAATTGTTAAAGTCTGAAACGCTTGGTGAGTATAATATAAAAAAAAAGATCAAACACATTTAAATATTTTAGGCAAATTATTGAGCGCTCCGATTTTAAATTTTCCCTTTTGAGCGCTGCTTACAACCCACTATAACTTATAACCTATTGATCACTGTCTAAGTGCGTATTGTTATACTTTTCGTTTGTTATAATCGTTTACTTCCGTCGAAAAGGTAGTCTTCGCCACTGATTTATTTATATGTAATATTATGACATCACTATTGTAAAACTGTCTAAATTCACAACAAAAGATGATAAGTATAATATATATTTATTTCATGTAAACTGTTAGATTTATTACAGACATTCTGGCAAATTTATTATGACTCACACATTGTAAAGTCAAGACGAAATTATTATGATATTATGTTACTAAGTTGGATTAATGTTTACAATAGAAAACAGATATCTTTTGGAGCTGCTCAAATAATTTTGAAAAATATGTATTCAAACAAAATTTTGTACCTCTACTCAATAACAAATGATACCTACTCTCTCAAAATATTTTGTAGTAAGTACCTATTATTGATTGAATAAAAAATATATTGATAAAAAAAATATTGTTAAGTGGAAGTAAAACTAAGATCTGGAGAAATTCTGACGCAGTAAATAAATATGTGAATGTTTCTATACATAAATAGTTTGTCAATATTTTTTATGAATTCCAAGAATCGACAATCTTGGAGTTGTTATGCTACATACAATTTTCATTTTTTCTAAATACATGAACTATTACCGTACAAATTGTATGATAAAGGCAACCGCGATTTTTAATCAATGCGATTTTTAATCAATCTGTGCTACGGACTTGATTAATATCTTTTTTATTTAAATTGGTTTAAATCAAAATTACATAAGATAGTCGCGAGAGTGGTATGGTATAGTCATGGCCCACACTAGGGGTAGGGGGGGGGGGCTGACAGGGCTTTAGCCTGGGAACCCGGGCTCTGGGGGCCCTGCATGGTGCGTCTACCTTATAAGTAAGATAAACACACATCACAAATTTCCACTAAGTAATGATAAAAAAGTCGCTATTTTACTTCAAGAGTATTAGGATTTTGAAATATGTGGTTGTGTGATATAATTTTAAATTATTGTGTGTCAATATTCAACAACTCCATTATTTAAATAAATGTATTCAAGAATATAAAAAATCGTTAAAAATATACTGAATATCCTTTTACCTGGAACACGATTTGTCAAACGCTTCGGAAGAAAATCAGACTGCCTTTAACCCTGCCATAGGTAGGGGGGCCACCAAAGATTCTGGCCTGGGGGCACACTTCAGGATGTGGAGGCCATGGGTGTTAGTGGTCAAGTAAATTTACCAAAATTCAATGGGTGCAGGTGCAAGTTCCGCTAAGTAAAAATATATACTAATACGTTTTTGAGGTATTGAAAATTGTGCATATCTTATGAATTTTAAAATCTTAAATCTTGTATATTATTAAAATCATTGAATACCTAAAAATATATTATTAATTATTGGTCTATATTATTTGTTTTTTATATTTGCCGTGTTACTAAATTCTGAAAAAATAGAAGTAATCTTTTCAAACAATAATTTAGTTTAGTACTAGGTACACAGGTAAGACAAAACAGTCCATGTTACGAGCGTCGCGAATAATAATCAACTCCAAAGTACAAGAGAGCGAAAAAATAGGAGATTGCAAAACTCCCGGATATTTCTTTTTCATTTACCGGAAATAGCAAGCTTTATGTTGGTATTTTCGTTCGAGAAAGCTCTGAAAGGCTTTGATTAAAACTTTTATCTGGGTTACCTCGAAAGACAAAAAGCAGAGTTACAAACAAAATACGCCTCACAGTTATTTTAATTCTCTGTTTAATTTCGATTTAACCATGTAATTATATTACAGCTGTTTGGACGAAATATAAACATTTTCTTTTGCGCAACTGAAGGCAAAGCATTTGTTGATTGTTTTAGCCGGCTCTCGAGTAACTTAATTTATCTTAAGTAACGCAAAGAAAGTAAGCAACGAATTCACAAAACGACTAAATTTATTTAAAAGAAGAATACAATTTATTCGTGGAGACGTATAGAAAACCCACATTCAATGGCTCTCAATCTAATTAAAATTGATCTCGTTTTTGTTTAAATAACGTGATACTGTCTTAATTAGACAACTTCAGTTATTTAAGCTTTTAATTAGACGAAAGTTCTTTATAAAACCTTCCACAGGTATTCTTTTGAATAATTAATTACCACGTAAACATTGTAAATTAAAAATGTTTTCTTGTAAATATCAACAGTTTTTCAATGATACTTAACTATTTTCTGACAAAACTATATTTTATATAAATTCTCTGTAACTGTAATTAATACTACAGTATCTATATAAACTATGATAAAAATATTTTCTTACTCTTTATTATTCTTTGCCTCATTGTTTAGAATGATTATCGTTGAAATTAAAAGCTTTGCCAATAGTTTCGTTCCATCTTCACCGATCCTGCACAGATCTGATTGCTTGAACCATTGATAGTCCAATTTAGTTTCATGGTCATGTAGCTACATTTGAAAGACACAAGCTCTCGCGACCTTCTTCGTGTGATATCACCAGTGATCACCTCCTCTACAAGCGGCCAAGATGTGTTCTAACAATGTAGGAAAGAATTAAATTAAGCATTATTTCTTGCATGTAGATAAGTAACGTTTAGGGATTGCAATACCGGTATTTCAAAACCGGTATTCCAGTATTTATAATACCGAAAAACCATTAAAAATCCAAAAATATCGAAATTTTCGGTATTAAGAAACCACGCTCGTTCACGTTTTTGACGATGAATTGTTATTTCTTCATTAGTTTGCACTGTATTTCCTATTTAATTGAGTGTATAAGTTATGTGCTGATAAAATGCAAAATATTGACTGAATCCAACATAGGTGAAATAACAATAAAACGCCATTCATTAAATATACCTACCCATTTATAAAATTGTCTCGATAAATTAACATACTGATATTATTTCGAAATAAGAAACATCCGTGACAAATGTTCAATTATTCTATAATAATATTATTGATGATTATGTTTCAACAAATACCGATATTCAATAAGAAATACCGAAAAACCGTTTTTTTATATGTTCATTCAGTATTGCAATCCATAGTAACGTTATATTATTATAATACAAAGTATTTCCAAAGATTTATGTTACTATCCATGGAATGCAGAGCATCCTTTGATAACACCACATCTTGAACCTATGGATTTCGATCGAAGAGAGGTTAGGTTTGAACGACGTCTCAGATTAAATCATCAAATTAAAAGATATGCATAATAATAGTTTGTTAAAGAATTTAATCTGATTCCAATATTCGACAATGTTAAACACTGTGCTAATTACTATGGCATGGTAAAACTTACCGTGATGTCTGTCAGTCGATCTATGCTACGGACTTGAACGCTGTATTTAGAATGATTGAAAGAAAATAATTACAAGATAAAAAGAACATTTTATATATAACGTTTTTAAATCTTCTGTTGAATTATTATGCTCAATATGCTCAAACTTGTACTTGATATGAAGTAAATAAAAAACAAACAAACACACAAATATAGAATACTGAAATGTCATTTTGATTTCCATAGTAACGCACGTATTTATTAATAATTTAGTTGCTAGGACCACCCCATTAGCAACCAATAATAGTATTTTACTTTTAAGAATTTTTATGAAATAACTTTCCATACAAAAAAAAATAACTGAAAATGAATTCAATTCTGCTTAAAGATGGCTAAAAGTATTAAAAGAATGCACTGGCACCATGTTCTGATATATTCTAAAAGTTTCAAATGTCTCTTCAGTCGGGAAGTTAGTTAAAAATCGATTGCAAGATTTGTACTGGACAAACAACCACCGGACAAACAACCACCGGACAAACAAGAATACGAGCTAAGAAAAACGTTGTAATAATAGCACCTTTGCAAGTTATTTGTGATAATGATGTAAGTATTATTAATCTAAGTTAAAAGCAGTAGAAAAAATGATTTCATAAAATATAACTTGCATAATACCTATATTATTTTCGACCAAATTAAATCACGTTAACGTATTTAATATAAACAAAATAATATTATTTTCTTTCAAATATATAAATACAAAGTAATTAATTGCATATAAACGTTTCATTATACATTATACAAACGTGATAATCCATAAATTAAACGTCCTCTTTCGGGGCATAATATTTATTTTTACTATGCGTTCTACTCTACCGTTTGGACGGAATCCGTGACACAGTGTTTATTCGAGGATAGGAATGTTTTGACGTTTAGCTCTAATAAGAAACACATGTTTGAATATCCTGATCATAACTTATCCATACAACAACGAATCATATACCCACACATTTACTGCCATATTTTATTCTTGGAACAATCCAGTGAATGATAATGGATGATGATGAGAATGATGAGAAAGACAATAGATACGTATTTTATAATTTTTAATATTTGGTAAATCTGAATCAGTATGGTAAACTAGGTTTAAATTGACAATAGTTTCAGTCGAGTCAAACGTCTCAATTACCAACCTCATTTAAAAGCATGAGATTTGGTAATTCATAATGTTTTAATAAATGTTATCTAACACTTCGCCACATATTAAAAAATATGGTACTGTTCGGTTATACGGAATACAGCGGAAAACACATTTTGAAAATAGCCGATAAACTGGATTATTTGTTAGGTTAACCTAACCTAACCTAACCTAAAATAGCCCAAACTAACAAATAATCCAGTTTATCGGCTTTTTTCAAAATGCGTTGTCTGCTGTATTCCGTATAACCAAACAGTACCAAAAATATTTACGACATGTGTTTAGTTTACGTGTAAACTTTGTAAATTTAATAGAATATGTAGACAATTAGTAGTTTTTTGTTATGGTGAATTTTATTAATACCCACTTAATTTCATTGAATAAATATAATCCAAAACATAATTTCTTTTGACTAATCACTATTGGACTACGATACCAATAAATTCATTAGACAATATTTAGTACTGACACATTGACTCTTTAAGTGTTCAAAATCCTACATTTATTGTGATGTGTAATTTTATATGGCTACCTTTTATTTGGTTATTTCCTAGCTTAGTTAATTTTATTATTTTCGTGTTTAGTGCGATTTTATATATTTCAGTAGTGTTTTGAAAATTATACTAAGTGAAAATTATAACATTATTATTTGTGCGACAAGAAAAATAGATATCGAAATGGAATTTTGTCAAGTAACTGCGAGGGCTCTCAATTAAGAAAGATAATCACGAAATCATAGTTTCACATAGGTATTTAATTAATTTAAAAAAAAAACAGGTTTCAAGAGATCAAACCCCTCAAAAATACCAAGGTAAGCTATCGATGACAAACGAGAATCTACATCTGGTGTAGGAGTGGCAAAGGGTAAAGAATAAAACATTTTACCCCTTCATTTTAGAAAACCCTATTTGTTGGTTTTAACAGCTATTTACGGTGGCCAAAAATAACAGAGTAAACGCTTTTCAAGGAGTTAAATCGTTTGACTAATTTTCGCCGACAAAGATTTACTAGAGAAATGATTTTGGAGGGGTTTAAAATTATTACGTCAAAGTTCAACAGATGTCTGACAGTAAATAATTAAAAAAAACATTTTTAGAGTAGAATACTGGAAAAATATAAAAATAATTGCTGTTATAGTTAAGTTTAGTATTAGGTACTAAGCAACGTTTCCTCTAATTGTTATAATATATGTGTATGGATCCAGTATTTTTTTAGTTTCAGTATTACAGAAATTTAAGGTACGTGTGAACAAACTCACACGAGGGGACATTGTTAACAATTAGCTAAATAATAAATGAATATAAAACTTTCGGGAAAGTGGGTAATTGAAATGGGAGTCTATATTACAGATATTTGCAGAGAAAAATACCATGTCTGAATTATACTCATGATCATGGCCCCCACATCCTGAAGCGAACCCCCAGGCTAGGATCTTTGGCGGGCCCCTCTACCTATCGCTAAGGATAAAGGCACTGTGATGCTCTACAGTAGCCATTTTCCAAATGGTGTACGCAGTAAAATTAATGTGTATATTTAGTGTTTTTATGTATCTTCTAATACATAGTTGTCGATACACAATTAAAAATTGTATCGGACAAGCACATAATTTTAAATAATAACGTTATTGAAGGAAAATAGCGTCGCAGGCGACTTTTTTTTTTTTACTATATGAGCAAATTTGTGATGTGTGTTTATCTCACTTTTCTGGTCGAGTCGCCACGCCGGGCCCCTCCTGAGTCCGGGCCCCCAGGCTAGAGTCCTGTTAGCCCCCCATGTGGGGGCCATGCTCATGATCCTCAAAAATGAGAGAAATATGATATCTTCCACGATGTGAAAGAACTGAAAAACTGTAATATACGAGTATATTATACATGAGTTAAATTGTATGGAACGATATTTTAATGATGTTTTCTTATTATATATATTATGTAGGTACTACAAACACTGAGCAGACAGTATGGAAGAAGTATATATGGAAGAAAAAATACAAAAGCTCTTGAAAATGCTTTGAAGCAATGAGAAAACGAAAATATGGAAGCTGTCATTTTCCGACGTAACTAGCGTAGTCGGTTCGACAAAACGCAAGTAAAAGAAAATTCTCACAATTATTCATGCCCGTTTTGACACTGTGCAAAAAGTGGTAGCTGAATACCATTTCCCATTTTCCATTTCCTCCCGTTTTCCGACCGACGAGAACTTATTCAATGCTGTCGTTACATTCAGAAAATGCATATAACATTCATGCAACAGGGGTGGGAAAGCCACGGTAATTGTTACCGTTTATAAATCACTATGTGAAACTTTGCGATGCTTGGCGATGAAATTGACGAATAAAAAAATATTACACACTTTACAATTTGCCTGCTTCATTTTAATGATATAAAATAATTATTTAAAACAAAACAAGGGCCGACGTTGATACTATTTAGTTTATTATTAATCTTCTGTTTTTCTACATATTCTGATAATCATTTGATGGTCTTAAAGATGTGAACATAAAAATGCAAATTGTTATGCAAATATCGTGTGAAATGTATTTTTAAATGTTGATTTTAAGAAAAGCGTGAAAATGAGCCGTATACAAATATTATTAGTATTCTCCAACAATTGGCGATAACAAGAAATCGCTGTAATCGCATATATAAGACTTCTTTTGACGTACTTACCTGTGATGGCGGCAACGCGTGCTATAGTCATGTTTAAATCAATTATATGCTCTCCTTTTCTTCTTCGCGATAAACCAAAACTTTACAAATAATAATTATAGTATAACTCCTGTTCGTTATTATAAAAAGCTTCAAATGACGTAAATTGACAGATACGTAGACCACGGAAGCGTAAATTGAAATAATAGAATATTAGGAAGTGTCACTCATTTGAAAAGTGTGATTAGTTTGCACTGGAGGAGATTGTTAGTTTACACGTGGACAAGAAGATTTAAGTAAGTATTTTCGGTAACTTTGTAAAAATATATACAGTAACCTTAACTTCATTTTGATATCAATGTGAGTTAATGCTTTGTGTTTTATGAAAGGAATTTCGTAACAAGAAGACATTAACGTTCAATTATTTTATTATGCACAATATAAAAAAGTCACAAGAAAAGAATGCACCCCAAATATATACACAAATGAATACGTACCAAGCTATTATTGAGATCTGTGCAGTTGACAAAACATTTATTAATTTAGTATTTTTTAAGACACTAGGTCGTTTATTTCTTAAAAAACACTACATATTGTAAATGTTGTAGAAGTAAGTTACTCAGTTGTAATTGCTTCTATGTTTATACAGTCTAAAATAATATTCTACCCGTTAATAGGTCAAATTTAATTATATGTGGTCACAAAATGTGTAAATATGTAAGATAGAGAGAAAAGATATTAGTGTAAAAATAACGTAATGTATAATAAGTGGCTATTGTTTATAATATTAATTATTTGTAATATAAATTAATTTGCTTATGGTATCCGCTTATTGTGTTAAGTATGTTAACACGGGTCTTAAACAAGGGTTTGGTATCAGATTAGTGATATCAAGTACGGCGTATGTACAAAACTAAAGACAATAGAATTATTATAAGCCGATCTTAATAAGAACAACAATGAGGTATTTTAACATACCTCACAAGGTAAAGGATTAACTCTGTAACAACCTGTATGTACCTAATACCATTATATATTTTCATAATATGATTGTAATAATAATTGTTAAGGGGTTAACATGCTCGTCGAAGGTCAAAATTGAGTTTTTATTGTATTTTCAAACTATGATCCTGGACACTCCTTAAACGTTGTAGATAATCTATTTATATAATTTTAAAGCCTTATTATCCTTTATAGTTATTTTAAACATTTAATGACTGCATAAAGTATTTTTGTTACATAAAATAGTATTCTTTTAAGCCTCTCGCTCTAATGTTTTAGAATATACTCATATTTCGGTACATGACTGTGCAGTGGTGTTAAGATTTTTTACATTTAATAATTTTTAAACGCATTTATAAAACCATTAGTATAATTAATTACGAGATAATTTTTGTAAAATATTCACGATAAAAAAATATATTGATAATCTCTGTGATCCCAAATTTGACAAGAATTAGGCATTTTATTATTCAAAAAATAGGCAAGATTAACACATTTGAAGATGATTCTAAAGATATTTATTATAAGCTATGTTTTTGACCATTCAAGTGTGATAAACATCTTATGAATAATGATTGCTTTATAATAATTATTGACCTAAGAATAAGGTAGTGTTTTTTTGAAATACGCCATTTCTTTTGTCATTCCCCAGTGGTTAAGCTACAACATACGGCCGTAGCCATAAATTGACAAACTATAATTGAAGTAGGGAGTAAAATGATATTGACGCGCGTGTTTGAACATGTACCGTTTAAAAAAAATTTGGTTAGGTACATGTTCAAACACGCGCGTTAACATAATTTTAGTCCCTACTTTAATTATAGTTTGTCAATTTATGGCTACGGCCGTATGTTGTAGCTTAACCACTAGGGACTGACAAAAGAAATGGCGTATTTCAAAAAAACACTACTTTATTCTTAGGTCAATAATTATTATAAAGCAATCATTATTCATAAGATGTTTATCACACTTGAATGGTCAAAAACATAGCTTATAATAAATATCTTTAGAATCATCTTCAAATGTGTTAATCTTGCCTATTTTTTGAATAATAAAATGCCTAATTCTTGTCAAATTTGGGATCACAGAGATTATCAATATATTTTTTTATCGTGAATATTTTACAAAAATTATCTCGTAATTAATTATACTAATGGTTTTATAAATGCGTTTAAAAATTAATAAATGTAAAAAATCGTAACACCACTGCACAGTTATGTACCGAAATATGACTATATTCTAAAACATTAGAGCGAGAGGTTTAAAAGAATACTATTTTATGTAACACAAATACTTTATGCAGTCATCAAATGTTTAAAATAACTATAAAGGATAATAAAGCATCAAAATTATATAAATAGATTATCTACAACGTTTAAGGAGTGTCCAGGATCATGGTTTGAAAATACAATAAAAACTCAATTTTGACCTTCGACGAGCACGTGGGCCGTTCACAATATTGTTACTATTAGGACGGTCAACCATAGTATATATTATTATATAAATGTCAACGTGATTGATTATAGAAATTTATTCAGCACTAAAATCGGTAAAATTCCATTGTAATGGTCAACTACTAAACAACTTGTCATTAAGACGGTACTTCAGTGAAACGGCAAATAATTTTCAACTATAGGTGCGACGAAATTTCGGACTGGCTGGCAATCGGAGAGCGAAAGTCGAGCTGTGAACACGTCAATTTATTTTGTGATGGCGACGGGGGAATTAATTCTTAAATCGTGTAAAGATTACTAAAAAACGTTACCCATTTACTTGAAAAAGAAAACATGTCAATGAATATACATATTATTATTATTAATAATAGAACAATAAACATAACATTAAATAGACGCATGTTGACGTTTCATGACAAATTATGTTTTGTTCTGCACGCGTCATTTGCACAATCTTCGCGTCGCGTAGTCACGTTCGTTTTAGACCGTTCCCCAACTGAAGTATAGCCTTAATAATAGTCCCACCAATGTTAACCCCTGAAAAGAAACTGCCTAAAATTAGTCGCAAAACGGACAAATTTATAAGTAAGTAGATACCACCATTCAATGAGATTTGAACTTGTCACTCATCGTTCAGAAATGCAGTGCATTAGCCAGAGCTCTGAATCCTTTGATTAATGAACATGAACAACTTTGTAAAGAAACACTTCCTAGTAGAGAAAATAATACACCCCTCGAAACTTCACAGATTCATCTGTATCACGTCAATCATGTCATAATATTGGACAAATTATGTTTTGTTCTGCACGCGTCATTTGCAGAATCTTCGCGTCGCATAGTCACGATCGTTTTAGACGGTGCCCCAGCTGTAGTATATATAGCCTTAAAAAAATCTGTCACAGTTAAAAGCACTAAACCAAATTTATTTTAATACTTCGAGAGCGTGTGTATGGTATACACTGTATACGGTTGATCGCACCATTTGACCATAGGAATTGAGTCGTGAAAATGTAAAAGAGTATACATTCAATTGTAAAAATATAATAATATGATTAATTTGAGTATTAAAGGGAAGCATTAAACACTCATTTTTATTTTCATAACCAGCGTACGTGAAAGTCATCCCTTGATTCGTATTCAAACACGTAAGGAGTGAGAAAAACAAAAAATACAAATCCTTACGCTTTAAACTGAGGCGTTGTTTCCTTTACCGTCGCGCAGTAGGCTCTTTGTAAAGTAGGATAATAGTTTGACGATGAATGATGAATGCTCAAAAGATGATTAAAACTTCATTTTCATAACGAATGGGAATAAATTGAGTTTTTTTTGTGCAACTGCCAATTTTAATACAGGAACAGATGATTATTATATGTGTTGGTATTGATAAAAGGAAGGAAATATGTTTTGCGTAGACAATTTTTGACTCGTCAAACTTGTAACAATAATAAGGTTTTATCACTTAAAGAATATTTTTGTATAAATAAAAAATGTATTCAATTACGCATATAATATCAAAAATACCACAAGATCGACACTAATGCAATCAATAAATAAATAACTGTCATTCCATGTTGAATGCGTATTTACGTTTACATTTAGTTAGTGACAGTTATATTTTAAAATTATTCAAATATAGTTAATTTAACAAAACGCTTTTGTATGTAGTTCTGGTTCAATGGACATAATATGTCTATTTTGGGCTAAAAACTTTTGAACGATTTGTCATTGAATCTATTTGTTAACCTAAATCAATATGTGGATAAGTTAAGCTGTTGTAACTTATAATAAAAATACAATTTATTGATTAGTTCGACGATTCGGTGAGTTTCTGTGGTTTCATGCAGAGGTTTATTAGCAAACTTTTTTTACGAAAAATGGTTGTTAGATGCGATGTCCATATTTGCATATGAAAATTAGCACGTTAATTTGTAAGACCATTTGATACTCGCGTGTCACGAATTTTGAGGTGTAGTTTCTGCGACTACACTATCGCTACAAGTGCGAAAAAATATAGGATAGTAAGTAATGTAAACATTTATCGGATTGTTTCAAACCCCTTTGAATTGATGTTTCACGATACTGGCTCTGAAATTCACATAGCAGTGGCCCTGCGATGCGTAAGTGAAATAAACTGCATTCGGATTTGCATTCTGCATCATGCAAAATGCATCCGCGAGATACGGGTCTAGGGATGTGATTGTGACTGAAATAAACATAACTGGTATTCATAGCTATACATATATATTTACCTTATTAGATATATAAAGCACCGTTTCCCAATTAATTGAATCAAGTTTTCTTTGTATTATTTTTGTACCATAACAGAAGCCCATGAATATATTAAGCAGATTTTTGCAAACATTTTCATTGTTCAATGCCAGATCAAGGTGAAGGCAATTACTTACACGGTTTATCCTCTTTTATTTCCCATAAATAAATGAAACATATAGTGTATTATGTGCCTCACAGGTAAAATGGTTTTACTTTTAATTATAGAGGTATAAAACTCTTTGCTTATGTCAATGTGAATGTCAACATACATTTTAATTAGAAAAGATGCAACATTTTCTTATAATACTCTGGTTGTCCGCCGCGCAAACTTATGAGAGTGATGAGCAACATTTCTTTTCACGAAGGCCAACTTAAATACCCATTTTAATCATTTTTGTAGCTGCTTTTAAGAGTATATCTATACGTCATATGAAGATGTTTTTCGCACAATTATCCAAGTTGTTTGTTTTACAAAACAATACAATCTTCTTCATTCTTCGACAATTATATTTTGTACTTAATTATAAAAAAAAAACCTCGTTGTGCCATGTTGTATTTTTCCCGTTGTGGTATAATTTATATTTAAGACGGACATTAAACGGTTGAAGAATCTTAAATTGTGTTTTCCAAAAGCTTTCTTTTTGGATACACAATACACTAGCTCTGAGGTACAGAAATGTAATGGAAGCTAAAGTGTGTTATGATAAGTAAATATCGACAATGCCGATAAAATATCGGGTAGTGATTTAAATATCGCGCCCATCCCTAGGCGCGCCAATCAATTCACCGCGTTTGATGCTAATCAAGGCAAACGCTTCGAGAGATTTCATTCAGGCATCGTTATGCATATTTTGTTCGGGCGCGGTGGCGGGTAGCAGGAATCGGGTATTGGGTATTGTGCGCAAAATTAATTCGAAAAAAAAACAGTATTGGTACAATATGAAAATTCCGTACCATGTAGGTACTTTCGTATACGTAGTTTGGTATGGTAAATATTGAATCAGGAATCAGTATAGATTTCAAAATCCGTAAATAAAGATCGTACATAGCCTGTACACTTTAATATAATGTGTATTTATAACGTGTAATGGAATTCTTATAAGAAAGTATTAATTGCTTAATGGACCATATCATATAATAAATAACAATACCATGGTAAATATAGAGCGTGAAAATAAAAATTTGTATCTTTTACAAAAATTACGAGTTAGTCGCAAATTCAAATAATATATAGTTTTTAACCCGAAAAATATAATGCTAATGTAACATTAAGGTAAATGTAAATTGCATGTGTTGATGAAAGAATTATATGTAGTAAGCTTCATCATCACACTGCAAAAGTAAAAAAAAACCACAAGCATTTCAACATAATTAATTTAAAAATCACTAATGTAAAATATATTGTCGAGAGAAAGTCATAAAGTTAAATGTATTAAAATGGGTGATATGTTTTATTATTTACTACACAAATAAAACTTCAAACACGAAATGTCAAAACAGACCAGTAAAGATGGCAGCTTTATATAATGCTCAATGCACCGAAGAGAATATAAATGTCGTCTATGGTTTCCAATCCAATTAAATTTAAAACGTTGTGCAATCGCCATTAGGTGTCTATATATGACAACAAAAAGGAATCATAAGTCTTCCTAACTATTTGATTCATACTACATATTTTTATATCATATTGTATGTTGTCTGCTGCTATTGCTGCGTCAATTCATAGTTGATACCATTCCTCTCAAAACTGTGCTGCAGAACGTAACTATTTCTTCGATTCAACTGCTATCTATTGGACGTTTCCTGCCATGTCCACCGATTGTCTCTTTTTCGAACTACATATTATTATGTATTATTTTTTATTTATGGTTTTAAACCAACTGTATTACATCGCATATCCTTAAGCCGGCGCTCCATTGGCACGCAAGTCAGACGATTTACAGTCTTCGGACTTTTTTTTCGCGTGGAGCACCCCATATCTGCGGACTTTTTAATCCGCAGACCAGGCTCGTTGGATTTCAAACATGTTTGATATTTTACTCTCCGAGTTGCCAGACTTCGTCCGTCGATCGCTATGCAAATTCTTTTTGACATTAATACGCAATCATTCAGACCGCAAAAAAATCTGTAATTGTTTTAAAAATTTTCATTGACTAATTTTTGTTAATTTACACATTAGAAAATGAGAGATTTACCAATTATTGTTTTTATTTGTGTTTATGAAATTCATAAAAGAAAACGTAAAACTTGTGTTGTTTTCACTGCTATATTATTTTATGCAAGTCTACATATAAATAATACAAAATTATAGGATTATCACAAGACATTACGATAATCGCAACTTTTGACTTTTGACAGCTCGACTTTTTTATTTGTTCGTTGATCAGTAGCAGAGCATAGACAAATCGGACGATTTATTGTCCTCGGACTTTTGGCTCGCCAATGGAGCGCTGGCATTATCCAATTATTTTTTATGCATACGCGTCATGCATTCGTAACACGCTGTAGTACTCTAAGTTTATGGACCTTTCTTTTATGGGTTCGTAGTAATGTATTGCTCACATGGCCGAGCGTTTACCGATTCGGCTTATAATAAGATCGTGACTAGGCGATGCGCGGATTGTGCAAATGACGCGAGCCGAACGAAATATAAACTGTCATAAAAATTCAACATGCGTCCTTATTCGTAATAATAATAGTATATTCATTGACATGTTTTTCTTTTTCAAGTACATGTGGAACGTTTTTTAGTCATCTTTACACGATTAAAGAATATATTCCTCTGACGCCATCACAAAACAAATTGACGTGCTCACACCTCGACCGTCAGTCGCCGATTGGTGACGACTGCGAAATTTCGTTCCACCTTACTGTTGAAAATTATTTGTCGTTTCGCTTATTGTATGCTCTTAATAACAATACAAAATTTTGTTAATATAACCTGCCCATAATATGATCTTTTTAGGATCGAACATTGCTAAAAAAAAAAATTAAAAAAATTATGTTCTCAAAATTTTATACTAATAATTCATTACTTGTCATCGCTAAAAGCTGCATCTAGGCATCACTGTGATTCAACTAAAGTAGCAGAGTGCGCAGTGAAATAGCAGGCACTGTGCATTATTATTTGTCAGAAATTCTCTCTCGTCCATTAATTGGGTTGGTCGGCCGTGGTTTGTGGCGC
The DNA here is from genome assembly GCF_057557595.1 of Rhyacophila brunnea. Lineage (NCBI taxonomy): Eukaryota > Metazoa > Arthropoda > Insecta > Trichoptera > Rhyacophilidae > Rhyacophila > Rhyacophila brunnea. The sequence continues at coordinate 33,063,554 of NW_028233350.1, forward strand.
CGCATAGTAAAAGCAAGCTGGCAAGTAGTGTACCAGTCGCAGATGAATGTAAGTTAATTTCCGCCATTTAATGCCGCTTCCACTTTTCAGTCGGCTTCGTGAACTAAACACAAAACAACTTGTTCGTGTGCAAGTCGGAGGAAATAGCCAACATATTGCAAGCAGTGTGCATAATGTTATCATTCAATATAACAAATGGAAAATGTATTAAAACGGATATTCAGAGTGATAACGAATGTTATAACTAATTATAACTTATAATACTTGTTAAACTTCAAACACAGTGTTCAGTACAGAGCATATCGTCGGTCTTTGCTATTTTAACAGGAGGAGGATGTTTAACTTTTGACATTTATTTACTAATTACCTGTGGATGATTATAAATATCTAACAAGTTTATAAAGTTCAGAAAGAATAATGTAATTATAATAGGCATTATTATATAATATTTTAAAAGGCCTAATATGTTGTTACTTTCGCTTTTTATTCGTAACATTAAGCGGATATTCGCCCTTACGATTATCGTTTTTAAGTACTTTCTTGTGGAGATACAAATTCGCCGTTTTTACAAAACAGTGAGGTACATACATATTGTTTTTTCATTAAAATCTCGATTTCGCCAAAATGGTTGATTCGCCCTTTATAAAAAAAAACACCGACGATATCGACGACGATTAACAATAATAATTATTCTTTTACGCTTTACAACTTTGCACTTTTTACTACACTAATACGCCTCTTTGACTGATCGATTATCTTGCATAAAATTAGATGAAATGATATTTACTTGTATACTAGATATATTATGTAAAAAAATATTTTTCGAACATATTAAGTACAATATCAATGTTATCAAAAAGCCGGAGTGAAAAGTTATGAAGTGTCAACTCTAATATAGAATGTTTGTAGAGTATCTTATACCTGATGATACGAATCAATTTGTCATAATCTCGAACTGATTTTAAATTAAAATTATTATATCATTTATTGCATTACCTAATATATTACGAGTATATGTATAGCCCTGGCGTTCTACATCGGCACTGTTGTACGCTAAAAACGATTTGCAGTTGTGTTGGTGTTCTTTGGTAGTATTGACACAGGGTGTTCATGAAGAATTACGGTAAATAAGCATATTTTTATGACTTATTGTTTTAATAAAATATAGAATAAAAATGCGTGCATTAGAACATAGGTATCTATATACTGTACTATTATAATGTAAGTCAATAAACTAGTATTTAGTTAGTTGAAACGTGAATTCGTGAACACGTTACACTGTCACAGCAACTTTCAGTGTATCTGGTATTATTAGAAGAACAGTTAAATTAAATACGAGATGACCGGTATTTAAAACTGGTTGTGAAATTAGACGTAATGATAAAAAAAACATATTTCGAAATCTTATTTTAATATTCGTATATCTGTACGTCTCCTAACAAGAATAATTGAAAGTTATAGTTAAATAATTAGTATTGATATAAATGTACAACCCCTGAATTCCACAGCATTCGTCCCACTTTAAACCCTACCTACCCCCCTTTTCCCCAGCGATTGGGGTGCGGTGTTCAAGCCTAGAGAGAAATTTTCATTTGTATACGGCGGCAGTGAAGCGAAAAACACAATTTTCTTTGATACACCATACCTGGTTTATGATTACGGTTTGTTTTATGGAATAAATCATATTTAGATGGAAAGGGGTTCAATTTACCTCAGATACACTACTGTTTTGATTTTCAAATTTTGATTCATATAACGGTGCCACACATGACGCTTTTGGGGAGGTATTTTGTTTACGAAACTTATTAAAATATAATACATTTAGTAATAATATTTTTTTAGTGAAAACTTCAAAATAAAATAGATAAATTTAAGTAATTTTATATCTTTAGAAGTGTTTAATGTTGCAATTTTATTTCCATGAGATATTTAGATAATATTTTGGGTTTTATAATATGGGCTGGTCCCTAATGGTGGATACAATTTATGAACATAGACACCGCGCAGTGCCAAAATTTAGAGTAGCACTGTGATTCAAAATCAAAGATAAAAAAAACTTTGAATGATATAATATCCGTCGGTGAAAAAAAAGTGACACTGTCCAATGCGTCGCAAGACTTAACTGGCAAAAACTGGCATAAAGGGATGGTCAGTGAGGAAAAAAAGTTTCAGAATGGAGACCTCGAACACCTGAACATTAGAAGACTTACTACTAAATGGACAGATACCATCAGAAGAACCGCCATAGTAAATTGGATGTGGAAGGTACAAGATTCAACGCAAATAAGATGAATAGGAGGAAGAGGCCTTTTGCTATTGATATAAAAAAACTTTCCTATATAATTAAAAGCATGATAATATGTTAATTTCAAAGGTTATACTATAAGTAAATGAATTTATAGTTCGTTTTTATATTTTTTACGATTCTTGTCGGTTTATAGGAAGCCAGCGGCAAAGAATTTTTGAAAATAGCAGATATACTGGATTATTTGCTAAGTTAGGTTAGGTTTTCATTCTTGAATTCATCAATTTTGCCAAAATTGGCTATAAAAATTAACGCGGTTCCCGCCTAGCTTCCTATAAACCGACTTGTATCTTGTTTCCTGTACGTAAGTATAGATAGACATTCTGATCGTTGTTTATTGATCGAAATATCTTAGATTAAAGAATTTAAAATCTGTAAAATTAATATAATAAAATGTTTCTCACCATTTATTACGCTGTACAAAAATATTTAAAATTGTTGTCATTTACATATCTTTTGTCATAGTATTTTTACGAAAGGAATGTTTTTGTTGCTTTTTGAATGCTCGTACGTCAACGTGATTGGATGAAAATTACGATAGGTATAATACTGACTTCCCAGAATCTCTAAGTTTAACACTTCTCTATTTTAAATTCCAGTTGTCAACTAGACTATAAATCCAACTGTCAACCAAAACAGCCGTGTCAGATACAAGTGACAGTGGCGTCGTGCGAGCCAATTGGGATTCAAGATTCGTTTATGATGGATTATGATGATAAAACAACGTGTTTGAAATAGTAAGTATTTTGGGATATGAGGATTTACTGCATTAATATTGTTTTAGTGAATAAATTGTGCCAGGCTATCTAAGAGGGTTTTATGGAATAATATACAAATCAACGGAGCGATGACTTGTTGGAAAAATGCCCAAACTATAGCATACTTTGCAATTTATTTATTGAAACTTGTATTTTATTTAGGAAAAGATAAATAAAATAATCTCTTGTTAAGTTGCTAAATTAAAAAAAAATATTCTTTAAATGTTATGTTTAGTGAAATTATGATAAATGGAAAAATATTCTCAATAGATTATTTTATACATACCTATATGAAAGTAATTGTATGATAATGATAGAAATCGTACATCGTTTACTGTTTCAGTTATCTGGTAACTTTACAAAAATCTTAGTTGTGTTACATAACATAATATATCAATATAAAACATGAATTTCTTGTTTTTTTTGGTAAATTTATGACTAACGCAAAATTTTTATTTACCATTATAAGAGTTTGGGCATTTATGTAAACCTCGAATAAAAACATCAGTTGTATAATATATATTTTATAAAGTGCATATTTGATAAATTTTTAATATTTCGGATTGGTCAAACGAAAGAATTTAAAGAATTTAGTAAAAATGTGTAATGCGTACCTTTAATCACTTCATTAAATCTTGTCAAGAGTCCGCAGTTCAAATCCTGGGACCAGAAAATAAACACCTTCTTTGTCCATGTGTCTTTGGACCCAGAATAAAGTTAACCCAGAGTAACCAAATAAGTTAAGCAAGTGTATTTAGAGCAACAGTTACCTAATATATTGAGCAATTAATGGCTAACATTCATTTCCTGTAAAAACGAAAATAGGTTAACACAATCTCCACATATAACCATAAGTTCAACATTGTCAGTATTTTTCGCAATAACTTGGCAGTATAAAAAGTAGAAAAGATATTCATAATTTTTAAAATGAGATTACAGTTTTAGGTTTATACGATTTTACCAAACACGACGTGTTATTTCAGATGTATGTATTATAAAAAGATGTGAATTTACTTATCTAATGAATTTATTTAGACATGGTTTTATGTGCAGCTATCGTTCTGTTTTTTTTTTCGTACGCCATTGGTCAAAAGTGAAATAACCCCGCTGTATACGGAATACTTACTACTTGCCGCGGTGAATAAAATTGGATTCTTTCATCGCGAACATCCGATGGCGGACAATGGAAACCTGTTTTAGTGTATTTTCAAAAATCTTTTCAAAATACGGTTTTAAAAAATTGTCAGCGTTTTTGATATTTTAACTACAATGGCGAGCGGTAAAACGATTGTATGCATATTATTTAAATTGCGTTTTATTGTGATGACAAAACAAAATGGACAATTATTTTAATAAACCATTTTGAGAAAGAATGAGTTTGTTACAATATACGAGTTGTATAATAAATTATTACTTAATGATATTATAGAAATATAGTTAAGAAACGTGTAGATCAGGGGTAGTCAACCCGGTTCCTACCGCCCACTAGTGGGCGTTCCAGCTTTCATGGTGGCGGTAGCATTTTTAAACACTATATTTATTAAATGTAATTTCATCAGACTTCATGCTTCTATGTATGCAAAGTATAAATAAAAAGATGTATTTAAATACAGTAAGTTGTTTTATAAAGATTTATTCTACCAAACTCGCGAAAGTCTGACAAAAAGTATTTGGTAAGTAATTATTATTATATGCTTTAACTTGCTGCGACTCTGCTTTATAAATTGTATGTAGGAAAGTTACTTCCCTACTTTATAAATCACCATTACTGTGGAACCGGTGTGCGGTTAGAAAATTTTATTACTTACAGATATACATACAAGTGGGCGGTAGGTATAAAAAAGTTGACTAACCGTGGTGTAGATCGTTGCAAAAATTATTCGAAAGCACTGAAAGCAGCAATACTTTACATTTATAATTAAAATACAAACAATTAAGGGCTCAATGCAGATAGGTCACCGTTAAATTAACCTAACAGTTACTTAGTCATACATGTATACACGTAAACAATTGTCAAAATGATAAGCATAATACTGTAAGACTTACATAGAATTTAACCAAATTTAGAAGTATTCAGTTAATTAGCACGCATAAAAAAATAACCTGAATTCTGATTTGACATTCAAATGAAATACAAAATGTAGGTACTGTAACTGATAGAATTTTGTATAAGATAAAACTTCATTATTTTGATAGAAACTATTTATGTTTTTCATTTTTGTCACTGTTTAGTGGTCACTAAATGGCCACCGAATGTAAAGTAACAGTTAACCCTTAAATTCATTATGACAACCCTTTAATGTATTTACATAATTAATTTTGTAATCAGCATGTAATGTTTAATATTATTATAGATTAACAGTGGCACCTGTGAATACAAATTATAACTAGTTTATCAACACACTTTATTCACGGCAGAAAACTACAAATTTTTAAAATATAATTCCATTCACACAAGAAATATAAAGAATAACAGGTACAGTTTGTTGCTGAAAGACAATAAATACCATGTAATTGAGTGTTAAAGTCACGTAAGTATATACATAATTACGACTTAGCATCATTTAAGATATTTAAACTGTTTATTTTAAATTATGTTTTATTTCTTAAAGAAAGCATTTTTTAAATGTGATAATTTGTCCAGTTAACTAATGATTGAATTAATGTAATAAATTTATTATTCATGACTCAATAGTATGTAAGTTAAACCGGTTCATAGATTAACAGAGATAAAAAAATAACAGTAACAGCATTTTGATTGACAGCGGTCGAAGATAAAAAAAAAATGAATATTCAATAAAAATGTTACCTATACTTTGAGCATCCTACGCCTTGAAAAAGAGCAGCAATTAATGACTAAAAAAACAAAAACCGTAGGCAGACCTTGTAATGTTTCCGACATCTTTTATGTCGTTGTTTTTAATGAACTGTTTCAATTTAGTAGAGGATCGCTTAGGCATGGACAATGTCTTCATCTGTCAAGTAGACAATGACCATTCCACGGGAGAGAAAGGATCCTTCGGCGTCTTTAACAATTTCACGACGATGTCTCCGGGCTTCTTTGCCGTGAACGATGGAATGCCGTAAATCTTTTCGATGTTTCAACGAGAAACGAATTTTATTGTATGAAAGCATTACGGAATAAAGTCTGAGGAATTCTTTTAATAAATATACACTGCGTAAAAAGTAGTAATTCGGTACTTACGCGCAATCTCATGGGCGATGATATGTATTCGAACAATGCGATATGAAGTCTATCTATCAAGCGGTGCATGGTGGGCATAACGCCTAAATATCATAAAATAAATCAATGTACAAAACGGCATATAAGATTACACGATGTGAATGATATTGCCGATTAATAATGACAGTTTTGTAATTCAGATTCTGATCCCAAGATTGGTGAAAACGAATGTAATTATGTCTACTTGAGTTTGGTAAACTATTTGATTAGATAAAATAATAGACATATTGGGTTTTACTTCTGCATTAATTGAGGTATTAAATTATAGAAATTTTTAATATTATATACTACTAAAATTGTATATACAACTATACAAGTAAGAGTCTGCAACTTATTTCAAGTTAAATCCAGAAATTAAAAATGTAGAAAAAGACTCATTCGATTTGATTTTTTTTTTAATTAATAAGAGAAACAACGGTTGGATTTATGCGCACGATCATCTATCCTTATATCACCTCACCACTCCAACGCTGCTATCTGACTATTTTATTGCTGCATACGTTATCTTCGAGAATTGTTATCTTTTAACTATGGTACATTTTGAGATGTCGAGATGAAATTTAAATATAACTAATAATTTGGTAGGTCTCAGTAAGGTAGTCTTGTGTAATGTGTAAGTTTCATCAATATTGGTTCAGTGAGCAAATATTTAGAAATCACAGCTTTACACATCAATATTGTTAGTAAATTTGGGTAGTGTAGGTAAATTTAGGTAACTAACAAGTAAAATAAGCAATTTTTCAATAAAAAATAATGAGTTTTGGAAGGATTTAATACTCGTAGTTTAATATATTATTTTACATTGACTTAGTTATTTTTTTTAAAGTTTCAGAAAATGGTTTATATCCGACGGAAATTATGTGAAAGTTAATCACAAAAATTTCGGCATCCCGCGTTTCGGTATTTCGCGATTGAAAAAATTGTTTAATATTAAGATAAACATTCAATAATTTTGGTTTTGTGAAAAACGGTATGAAATAAATAATAATATTTTGACAAGAATGTCGGCATTTTGTGTAAAACGATATGTACCATACGTGTACTTTATCAGCCATGCACTAAATAAATTATACACTTAATTGTCAAATTGCCAAATTTGGGTAAAGTCTTTTAATAACTAGAGCAAGTAGTTATGAAATTTATTCACTAGCTCCAACAGGTAAGAGGTTAGAGCTGACAAGCTAAACCTAATGTCGAAGCCAAACTCGTATGAGGCGGTCTCTTCATTTACGGTCTTAATTAAATTCGACGCTGATCTGCGATCTTCCCCTAAGCCCCTTAACTTCGCCTCTTCAGTATTCTATGCTCTTGCTCAAGAAGTCGCTCGCCAGGGTGGGATTAATGATTTAATTTCGCCACGAAAAAAACAAGATTTCAAAACAGTAACGATAAAAAGAATCAAAGCCAGAAAATAAACTACACGAACAATCACAGATAAGATTACAGTTTAATCTTTAATCCATAAATCAACAATTGTTTTTGATAAAAAAGCTAAGAGTATTACCGGAAAATTGCTGCTGGCTGTATAAATAAGACGACACGATAAGAAATAATACGTAATAAAAATAAAAATTTCAAAGTTAACTAAAACAAATTTGAAAGAAAATAATATATTGCTATAGTTTAATGAAATAAAAAAAATGATTATCTATTTAATTGCAAATATATAAGATGTTACAGGTAGACAATTAATGATTTAAACGAAATAATATATATAGATTTAGTCATCGCATAGATGGGCGATGTTTCTTTAGTATCTGCATCAGTGTCATCTGTAGGTATATAAGAGGTTTTGGTATTTTAATTTTGGTATGATAAAATTAAAGAAATAATGTTAGAAATTGTATTAAATATATTTTATACTGTAAGTCAGTGGCGAAGCGTAGAGGTAGGCTGTGGAGATTTGACATCAATAGAGCATACTACACTTTGTCAGCCATACTTATTTATTTTCATTGAACTAAAAATACAAATTGCAAATGGTAAATTCGATTAAGCCCTGCCGAAACGAAACAATAATATGTAGATAAAAAGATATTCTCCTATCTATAAAATATCTGAAGTTCTGTATGGTTTAATGACATAATCTTGGATATTATAATACTTAGAGAAGACTATTTTCAATCAAAGTCAAAGTTTACTAAGTGCACTATTTATATCGGATCTCCATAGCCTACCTACACCCTTTGCCACTGCTGAAAGTATAATATTATAAATGAATAGTAAATATTTATATACATATTTGTATTTACTTAAAGGTATCAGGAATATCGGTAAGAATTGGGAAGCTTAATGTCATCTATATAATCGTATATTATAGAAATAATATGAAGTTTTACATTTAAAATTAAATATAATCCACATCAGTCTATTGGATATTTATATTTTGATGTCTAGCACGGCTAGAATGAATTGTTTATCAAAGATAAACGGCACGGTGGATTTGTGTAGTTTACAGTGTACTTACGTGTAGTACCTATACAGATTTACAATATATTTTCTACATTGAGTTTTCACAAATAAATTATGTGAATAACTGTATATATTATTTGGGAATGGAGAATCAGTTGATGTTAAAGATAGACTTAAATTTATTGTTGATCCATTACCAAAATATTATATAAGTAGGTACTTATAGAATTTTTCAGTTAAATCAATTTTGTATAATATTTATGTTATTTAAGATTATGATGTTAGGATTATACAAAAAAATATGAGCAGTAATTGGAAAATTATTAAAAATATACCTATTATTAAATTTGATTTCAATACAAGTAAAAAAATTGCTTTCAATAAAATTTAAAATCAATAAACCGATTTATTTAACTGTGTACAGATATGTACTGTAAAAATAAACTACGTTTAGATTATATTTAAGAGTCGGGGGGACATGCTCGTCGAAGGTCAAAATTGAGTTTTTATTGTATTTTCAAACCATGATCCTGGACACTCCTTAAACGTTGTAGATAATCTATTTATATAATTTTGAAGCCTTATTATCCTTTATAGTTATTTTACACATTTGATGACTGCATGAAGTATTTTTGTTACATAAAATAGTATTCTTTTAAACCTCACTCTAATGTTTTAGAATATAGTCATATTTCGGTACAGAACTGTGCAGTGGTGTTAAGATTTTTTACATTTATTAATTTTTAAACGCATTTATAAAACCATTAGTATAATTTATTACGAGATAATTTTTGTAAAATATTCACGATAAAAAATTATTTTGATAATCTCTGTGATCCCAAATTTGACAAGAATTAGGCATTTTATTATTCAAAAAATCGGCAAGATTAACACATTTGAAGATGATTCTAAAGATACTTATTATAAGCTATGTCTTTGACCATTCAAGTGTGATAAAAATCTTATGAATAATGATTGCTTTATAATAATTATTGACCTAAGAATAAGGTAGTGTTTTTTTGAAATACGCCATTTCTTTTGTCATTCCCTAGTAGTTAAGCTACAACATACGGCCGTAGCCATAAAATGACAAACTATAATTAAAGTAGGAAGTAAAATTATGTTAACGCGCGTGTTTGAACATGTACCTAACCGAATTTTTTTTTATTTTTTTTTAAACGGTACATGTTCAAACACGCGCGTTAATATCATTTTACTCCCTACTTCAATTATAGTTTGTCAATTTATGGCTACGGCCGTATGTTGTAGCTTAACCACTGGGGAATGACAAAAGAAATGGCGTATTTCAAAAAAACACTACCTTATTCTTAGGTCAATAATTATTATAAAGCAATCATTCTTCATAAGATGTTTATCACACTTGAATGGTCAAAGACATAGCTTATAATAAATATCTTTAGAATCATCTTGAAATGTGTTAATCTTGCCGATTTTTTGAATAATAAAATGCCTAATTCTTGTCAAATTTGGGATCACAGAGATTATCAATATAATTTTTTATCGTGAATATTTTACAAAAATTATCTCGTAATAAATTATGTTAATGGTTTTATAAATGCGTTTAAAAATTAATAAATGTAAAAAATCTTAACACCACTGCACAGTTATGTACCAAAATATGACTATATTCTAAAACATTAGAGCGAGAGGTTTAAAAGAATACTATTTTATGTAACAAAAATACTTTATGCAGTCATTAAATGTTTAAAATAACTATAAAGGATAATAAGGCTTCAAAATTATATAAATAGATTATCTACAACGTTTAAGGAGTGTCCAGGATCATGGTTTGAAAATACAATAAAAACTCAATTTTGACCTTCGACGAGCATGTCCCCCCTTAAGAAGCTCTTAATTTTCTAATCCAGAGCACTTAATTTTTGATGCAGTGTATTCTGTATTGCACCTCCTTAATACGTCTCTGTGTGTCCTATTTACGATCCAACTCGAAAGTGGCTTCGTAGGCATGGAGCTTGAAAGCTCGAGTGCGAACACCTTACATAATATTTTAACCCCACATTAATATTCAAGAGTTTTAACCCCATTAGTGGGGCTCTTCGGAGCGGCGAGGGGGGGGGGGGGGGAGCGCGCGGCTGGCGTGGGGGTTCAAAAATATTAAAGATTCTTCACCGGAATGAATCCGCTTGTCAACGGAGGACTAAACTTGGAGAAATGAGCTCGAATTATGGATAAACTTTCCTCTCAACTTTGGGCAATTTCTTTACTTGTTTGATAGCGGGTAGTTGGGAATTAGCGTCTACTTCTTCTCTGAAAGGTTTGCGGGTAAAATTATTTATCACTGACAAAAAACAAAGTGTATGCGGCCCATAAGATTTATTACTGCAATAGACAAGATTAGTGATTTTCAACCTCGACACATAATTATTAAAGTCAAACACGGTAAATGACAAAAAAAATCATTAGCATATTTAAATTGGTGCAATTTACTATTTTAGTCTCTCAGCGCATCTATTCTATACACAAGACTGTTATAGGCCGTGTGACACCCCCGTATGGTCCCCATTTGGAGATGTCTTTGTATCTTGAGAGGCCCGAATCGGTATCGAAGCCAACAAATAATAATGGCTGATTGCGAAAATAATTAAATAATGTTTAATATCTGTCTAATAAATATCTGACCGGCAACATTGTCAAAAAAAAAATACGTATGGCAACGCCGCATTTTGTTCACAGCTAGCAAAAGTGACGGTTTTTTTTTTGGCGGGGAGAAGCTTCCTTGACAGCACGCAGAAAACACTGCTCGCGCGCGCTACGCATATTTCGTCATCCAAAAAAAATAAATTATATAAAATGTAGTAATCTAGTATATATTATCATCAAATAAACTCGTCCGAAACAATTCCGGTGTGTTAATTATCCACCTTCACATCCCGAATCCAGACGAATAAACCAGATACTAAAAAAATAAAAGTGACAGTTTGAAACTCACATACAAAATGGAGGGAAGTGATAGCCGCTATCGTCAGCTATTGAGGGTAGTTTTTCATTTTTTGTATCAAAGTATTAGCACTTATTGTAACAATTACAATAAATTAGCTGTCTAAACCAATGATACTAAACCTTTTTTTTCTTCGGACCAAATACATATATTTTTAAAGTAACGCGGGCCGCATCACTACTGGTGTGACGAAAAAAATCATGAAACCCCTCCTTTTTTACAAAACATTAATCGTGTCACTATCTGTGCGTCAAAGTCGAAACGAATCTCAAGATATACGAAATTCCTGATAATAAATGTGTTTCGGGCCGCACATAAAATCTTAAAGGGCCGCAGGTTGAGTATCGCTGGTCTAAGCAGTCAAAACGGTCTATCTCCCTCTAACATTTATCACAGCCAAGAGAGGTGCTGTTACTAGCACTTATTGTAACAATTACAACTAACCTATTGTAGTAAATTTTAGAGCGAGATAGACAGTTTTCACTATTTAGACGGCTAACTTATTGTAATTGTTACAATCAGTGCTAATACTTCGATATAAACCTACCCTAGATAGCTGCTGTGGTGGCCGAAAGCAGTCTTGTGTATAGAATAGATGCGCAGGTGTAATTCATTTAATGGATCGTAAACTGGAATGAATAAAACTGTAAAGAAGGAAGTCCAATCGATATGTTAAGCGGTGTTTGTGTTGAAACAGAGTAGTTAATGCTCAATACACAATTATTTTGTAATGTTATGTTGATAAAAGATTGCCTTATTTTTTAATCTTATACTATTCTTTCTTCTTTTCTTTCGACCATGTCCGATCCTAATAGGATCATAATATGGGCCTCCACGAAGTGGAGGTTTGTGTCAAGAGATTTTTGTTTTTACGAGAAATGGATGTCAGCCACTTGCTCAACCTATTAGGTCGATACTCTGACTCATACACAAATTGAAAAACAATATGTGTACTTGCCAGACCTAGGATTCGAACCTGGGACCCACGACGCTATAGGCCGATGCTTAATCCGCATGGCCATCGTGGGAGTAATATATAGGAATATACGCGCAGTAAATTATTCGGAAAAGACTTTTTCCTCTTAGTATTGATAACTATTTCAATAGTACCACACAAATCTCTATAGTTTCCAGAATAAGTTTTTAACTATATACCCAAGAAATGCAGAGAAAAGGGGGGACACTTCCCATAAAGAATAATCATTAAAATTTTGCCTTTTACGTGAAGTGGGGGATTTTATTTCCAATGCAGTAAACAGCCATAACAATAAATTAAGTCATAATATTTATTTTACCATTCGATGAGCTTATTCCCACCAATTATTTTTCCATCTTGAATATATTTTTACGATTAGCATTTTCTTCAAACATAAATTATATTTTTACAAAACATGGACAAATTATAAAGCACAGCCAGATACAATAATATGTTAATATTGACAAGCTGTTATGACCATTATATACCTACACACAAGATACGTTGTGCCATAAGAAACAGCATGCTTTACCATTGTCTAGTAAAATTTATTTTATATACCTAATACTAAAACAAGTAGGCACATACAATAAAATAGAAAACACAGCAAAGTTAGAAAAAAAATGTAAATATTTTAAAGAGTTGAAAAATAATTGACGGTTATTTTTATTATTTGTATTCTTTTATCTCATTAAGATTGCCTAAACAACGAGGAATGAGATAGAAACGCGAAACCCAGACGCCGTAGACCAAGACTCTGAGTCTGAAGCCGGATTTCGTTTACGATTTAATGACTATAATGCTATATAACGCAAGAAATACAAAGCCCGCTATTGAATGCATGTTTTATTTACGTGATATACTTTAATGCATACTATAATACGGACATGAATATACAAATTATTATATTATTTAAAACATGTATAAGTATATTCTTTATTTCTTTACACTCAAGAATCGTACTTTCTTACGACCACACCCAGGAGGTAGCACTGACCATTATTTTTATGTTTTCTGATGATAACATAAACATAGTTATTTTTATATTAAGTAAAAACGATGTTACACATATGAATAAAGTAAATATTTCAAAATTATCTAAAGAATCTGAAAGTTAGCAAAGTGCAGATACTTAAGTTTTGGATATAAATTCAATTTCTTTCAAGCACCGTCGGATAATGAATTGAAACTTTGATCGCGAATATAGGTACTTAATATAAACAAAATAATACTAGATATATTCACCGTAGATCAGGGACAAAGACTCCTTACTAAATACGTACTTATGCAAAATCTGTCTATATATATTAAATATTATCACCATGACCCCCACATGATAAAGTGGGCCCCCAGGCCAGGATCTTTGTCGGACCCCCCTACCTATCGCTAGGGTTAAAAGCAGTGTGACGCTCTACAAAAACTTTTGCCAAATGGTGTTCCAGGTAAAATTAAGGGTATTCAGTGTATTTCTAGCGATTTTTTGTATTTTTTAATAAATCCACTTGAATTATGAAGTTTTCAAATATCGACATACAATAATCAAAATTTGCATCCAACAATCACATTTTAAAATGTTACTATTGTCAAAGTAAAATAGCACCGCAGGCGACTTTTTACCATTATAGCAAATTTGTGATGTGTGTTTATCTCATTTATAAGGTAGTCGCGACACGCGGGGCCCCCCAGACCCCGGCCCCCAAGTTTGAGTCCTGTCAGCCCCCCCCCCCCTTGGGGGGGCCATGATTATCACCACGATAACTGGCGACACAATTCCTAGTATAATATTATTATATTAGTCGTCATCCAAACGTTATTTCGTAGTATGAAATAAATTGTCGAAGGATAATAATTGAGAATATATTTTATATAAAGATCGCCGACACCATCTACCAAACAATATTAAAACTACACTTGCATAATCAGAATTAAACGATAAACAAAAACAAACTTCACTGCTTACCAAGAGAAGTCGAATACAAAATTAATAACGTATTTTAACTAATTATGATTTAGCATCAACTGTATTTTATGTTACCTATCATGATCAATTCTGAAACCGAAATGTGAATATTATTATTAAATAATTAATTAGATATTACACAATTTTAAATTGTAATTGTATTCATCAATTATTGTAAAATCATTGTGTTATTATTATTATCGCTGACCCATTGCTTATCTCCCTTCAACAGACACTCTTCACCACTGATATTAAATATTCCTTTAGTAGCTTATTTTATATTATTGTGTAATTTTATTTATTATTTTAGCCGACTATACCTCTCTGTATAGGTATATTATCCATAATTCAATTTAAAATATTAATTATACACAGATTGCCCCGGGAGCTGTATAACCTTTGCGATACTGTATAATTTATCGAAACAGTATTATGAATAGTAAATGAGACACACTCATAAAGTAATAAATCTTGACTCATATTTTAGACAACAAAATCAATATGGAGTCGAAATATTTTTATTATTCATTAATAATTCATCAGCATGATAATAAATTTACTTCATTTCATTCATTGCTAATCAAAATTATCTCTTTTGAAGCAAATGTAGATACGTAGGTAGTACAATGTTTATCGTTTGATTTATGTAATGTGCGTTTGATAAAATTCATAATAAGTATTATGTTTTTTTTTGTTTAAATACATAAAAACAAACATTAATTGTTTATCTAATTATGCTACTTTCATAAAAACGGTAAATTACCAATATTCTCGTAAATAAAATGAGATTCGTTATATGTATGTGGCAAATATTAGGTAACACGCGCGTTAACATGATCTTACTCCCTACTTCAGTTTTAGTTTGTCAATTTATGGCTACGCCCGTATGTTGTAGCTTAACCACTGGGGAATGCCAAAAGAAATGGCGTATTTCAAAAAAACACTACCTTATTCTTAGGTCAATAATTATTATAAAGCAATCATTATTCATAAGATGTTTATCACACTTGAATGGTCAAAGACATAGTTTAGAATAAGTATCTTTAGAATCATCTTCAAATGTGTTAATCTTGCCGATTTTTTGAATAATAAAATGCCTAATTCTTGTAAAATTTTGGATCACAGAAATTATCAATATAATTTTTTATCGTAAATATTTTACTAAAATTATCTCGTCATAAATTATACTAATGGTTTTATAAATGCGATTAAAAATTAATAAATGTAAAAAATCTTAACCACCACTGCACAGCTATGTACCGAAATATGACTATATTCTTAAACATTAGAGCGAGAGGTTTAAAAGAATACTATTTTATGTAACAAAAATACTTTATGCAGTCATCAAATGTTTAAAATAAATATAATGGATAATAAGGCTTCAAAATTATATAAATAGATTATCTACAACGTTTAAGGAGTGTCCAGGATCATGGTTTGAAAATACAATAAAAACTCAATTTTGACCTACGACGAGCATGTGGGCCGTTAATCCCTTTAGAATCACTTGGTACAAATATGAGTTTGGTATTAATGGAAAAATGTGAATCTTAACTCTAGGCGACTCAATTTTATTGTTGTATTTACACTAACCTAAAGATATTGGTTCAAACTTTGGAGATAGTTATTACTGTAAGGATACATAGGTAATAATCTACTTTTAATACTATGAATGTCTTAAACTTATAATGTGTAATGTTTTGTCATGTAAACATGGGAAATTGAATTATAGTACATATAATTCGAATGTGTAAGATAAATGGCAGACATATTTTTTTGCGATTTTCTTCTTATAATATAGATCATTTTTATCACGTCTTAATTAATTATCAAATTATTGATTTCGGTCTACTCACTATTGTAAAGTTAGCAGACACAATATTAAGTATATAATTTGTCTCATTGGCAATCAAAATAAACCTTAGGTAATGTGGGAGGTTCGATGCTTTATCAATCCAGGATAGCATTGCATAATTTTAATATCAAATTTTCCAGCAGTAACATAACTACGTGAATTCCCAATTAACTTGAATAAACTCCGCTGACCGCGATGTTCAGATTGAAAACGTCAAGAGAGAGAGAGAGAGATACGAGTAACGTCGCTCGCGCGCGGTAATCCAATCTAAAAAGTGCAGCATGTGCAAGTAAGTAAAAGGTTAAATTCGTTAGATACGTGTGCTCCGCAATTCCACTACCCCCAGTGAGAGAGAACCAAACTCCGTTCCACGGAGAGATACCGCCAGTGGTTTAGTCTTGTTAAATATTACATTATTTAAATCGATAATATAATACAGCATCCCCGAATAGACAAAATAAAGTGAGTTACCTAGAGTCATAACTCACATATTAAAAAAATTGAGTCTTGAGATAATCGCAAAAAACCACCAGAGCATTTTTTTGTAATTAGAAGAAAGGTACCTATTGAACTCCCATGAATATTAATGAGTCGATTTACATTTTTTAAATATGTATACTTAATACTTATAAGGCTGCAGACATATATCACAGTATGATAAATAAAGTTCCCTGATTGGTTAGAAAGGCCTTGGTGACAGAACTCATATTATTGTAAAATGTGAGTTATGACACCAACATTCAACTTTGTCAATAATTTTCTCATGATTTAATGACTTTTGATACCCAACTATTTTTCTTTATATAGAATAATGCCTTAAGAATCACTTGGTATATTTAACTCAAAAAATATACAATTGCAAAATGTGAGTAATGACTCTAGGCGACTCAAGTCTCCTTCATACAAACACGGTTGTGAATGTTGTGATCAGTTACATAATATGTACTAAACTGAGTTTATAGCCGATTTAGAATTTAAGGTGAATACTCCAATTAATTAAAACATGTTAAAATGTAAATTATCAACAACAACAAAAATCTCAATTAGCAAGCTTCGTATGTTTTCGCCAGGTGCCTCTGGTAGATGAAGTATTCACTGTAAACGATACTTCACTACGTTGTGTGATATATAAAAACGCAACAAAAGTAATTTAGTCAAAAATGGTTTGTATAGTAACATATTTATTTTGAACTAACCCGATACAAAACAGATGATAATGGTGACCGTCCAACCTCTTTGATGGTGACAAAAATTATGTTGGAATCTAGAACGAATGCAGTATAAAGTAGATATTTAAAAAAAATGTTAACTCCACAGCAGTTTAATTTAATATCCCGTTAATCATCTGAATCAATAAACAGAAAATAATAATTGCTTGTCAAATTTTTATTCAAAAATATACACAGATCTGATTATAGATGACAAATTTGTTTTATAGGCAGTTATTGACAAAGCGTTTATTAATTTTAATTATGATTAATGGTAGATATGGTATGTTTAACGATATTGCAGTGGGATATTAAATTTTCTGGAAAGGTTATATAGATCTTAAAACATATGGCATTATTATACAAAAGAAAAAAAATATTCACCTATGTATTTTTCTCAAAGCTCAAACATTTATTTACGTAATTACACCATTGTATAGGAGCACTAGTATATTTTTTGTATTGAAACTTTTAACCGAATGGTCTCAAAGCTAGTCCATCTTTGGATTTAATGAGATGACTCAAATACTCGCCCGAACGACACTCATATTTTTTTGCTAACAAATGCATTATTAATATTAATACCTTGTCATTCTTTGCCTTTTTAATTTGCGATATTTGTCTCAATAAATACGGGCTGTTACCAAATATTATGTACTTATTGAGCAACAAACCTTTAAGATTTATAATACCATACATTTCTAGGTTATTATGGTTACATGTCGATTGGACGTATTACATTTTGCCGTATACAGTTCACCGTAAGCTGGTGTACCGAATACGAATGGCTGTATCATTCAAATTCTATATAAAATATATACGATTCGATTGAATTTTTAATTTAATTGTTTTGTCTGTCTTTTCCTTTTACCTATTCCGGTGGTTTTCAATTTATTTATCAGAAAGTGATGGCTATAGAGCATTGAGTTAAAAAAATAATGCGTTGTTTGTGGAGCATTGCAGACAGCAATGTTTCAATTTTATTAGTTTGAAGAAAAACATTATTTGATATTGATTGGTATCAAATATCTGATAATAAATTTTGATGACAAAACAATATTATGCTTACAGATATTTCATGGATTTACATAAAAAGATCAGAGTTCTCCGACATGAGAGATCAGAATTCTAACGTGAAACGGCTTCTTGCAATTTAACCCCTTGCCTTACATGCGCGGCAATCCTGGTCTGCTGAAACTCGCTCCCCGTACGCGGGCCACGCCACCTTTCGCCCGAAGACGAACACTGCCGGCTTGAATAATTTATTTTACACAATTAGTTGCCGGTGTGCGTTTTGTACAGTCCATCCACGTAAATACCGAAAAGCTGAAAAGGTACGGCAAAAAGTAAATCTCTGTTTTCCCCCTGATTTTTTGGGAGTAGTAATTATTACGTCTGGCAAGTACCAACCATAGACAAAAAAACATGCATCAGTTAAACAAAATATTGTAAGTTGGTTCGGAATTGTATGATTGATGATTTTGTTATACTTATTGCGTTTGATGTAGGTAATCTATTATGCTTACATACTTCATTAATCATTTTAAAATAAAAAGTATTAGTTACTTGGTCTAAAATAAAATAAAAAATATGTACACCTATACAAATATCTAAAATATTTAATATTGGCTTTTATTACGTATATTTAGATTCTAATTGATTTAAGTTTTGTACTATTCCATTTGAGTCGTGTTTTGCGACCCGAGTTTCGCTTTTCGGCATCTTCAAACACCATGTGCACTCAGCAAAAGGTAAATACACACTGACAACGAATACTTTACAATAAATTAATACAATAAAGAAGGTAAAACTTTATTACCTACCTATTAAGTCGGAGATTACAATAAAAAATATAACAAATGAATAACATATGAATAGTTATTAGAATAAACACTTTAACTTAAATTAAAATTCCATCAAGTTCCCTCGGTCGATAGTATTAATATTTATATTTAGGTTTCGACTAATGTCTGTGAATTCTAAATACCTACTCTCTACTCTATTCACAGCCAAGGAGTAACTGGGATGTTGTTAACACAACCTAAGTCCGGTCGCACATAGAAAATTGTTTAGACTGGGATATGGTCATAATTTAAAATGGGTGCAATATTGCAACTCTTCTGCATGCAGATGCAAGATCATGCTGAGGTAGTGAAAAACAGCTTTCGCACAGGCGCCGATATGACATTTTGCTATTTTCCCTGCACCCCATGTCCAATGAATTTTCTTTCAGGCGTTAGGCATGTGCTCAGTATATCAACATAACTATGTTGTGTGTCAACCAGTATAATATAATATTGATTATAACTGTTTGAAGAAGTACCGGTGCGTCGCCCCAGCCTATGTATTATAATTTTATCTCCTTTCGATATAGCTATTTAAAATAAACCTGTTCGAAGGTTTTAGGTGTCTTCGTGTCTTCTATCCTTGATACATGGCCTGCCAGATGGGGTTATCAATTTTCAGGAGTGACACGAATATTGTACAATACGTACAGTTAATGGTTGTACTTTCCTGAGTATAAAGTGTTGCCATTAAGCGTTGCTTCAGTAAAATAAGATATACTTATGGCAATAAACAAGTAGATTATTATCATAGATATGTTAACTGAAAAACCACAAACTTTAGATACAGATAGATACTTTTTTACCCTATGAACGAGAAGCGGGAAGCTTTCGCGCGATCATCATTAATATAAAATAAAATCCTGCGAGATTAATGAAGGGGACAATCGATCAAGAAGGTCCGCACTAGGGGCAGGGCGTCCGAAATGGGACGCCAGATAAATTTAGTGCCGTCAGCACTTGGAGATATCTAGGGCGGACCGTTTGTGCGACGAAGGGCACAGGGGCGGGGGGTGTGCAGGCTTACTATGTGAGGACACATCTTAATGAGGTCGTCCCCGATTTTTTTTATTGCAGGTTCATATTAATATTTTAGTATATCGTAAATAAAGTCAGAGTAAATAATTTAAAATACGTCGCACAGTCCTGTTTTCATGGCGTTTTGTAAATTCTTCAATATATTTTTGTGATAATTGTATATTGAGTAAGTTGTACAAACCCGTCGCCCAATGAAACTGTTAAGTTACACGTAGGTAAATCAATAAATATAATAATTATACCAATGTGTAATCTTAGTTTAAGTATCTTAAGTAATTAAGTAGTAGGTATATTTACTAATATGTTTCTTTAAAAACAAACAAATCATTTTAATCGCCACTGTAAAATAATTTCAGTTTGCTTATTAATTTTTATTAAGTTCATACTGACTTCACTTGGGCTATTTGTATGTTATATATTATGTTTTTTTGGGTTATTTTTATTGAATGAAACTTCAAATTCGATACACAAGTACTGATGCAGTGACAATAGATGTTATTAAAAAATCAGAATATCTTGCAAAAAACTATATTTTTTCATTTCACTATTGATTGATTTCTTTTGGTTGGTATTACATTTGCAGTTAAAACAATATGTATTGATTTAACGAGAAAATATAATCTGTAAATTAAGAAATTATTATTTTTGTGACCTTGTGGGTATTTAATCTCCAATTACCTAACGTGTCGTTTAAAAATGTCGTTAAGTTTTGACAAAAAATAACAAATAACACTAACTTGCACATCACGTGTCGAATTTGATATAACTCATCGTCAGACAGAAATAACTACGTGGAAATGAACGTTCATCATAGTAAAAACGTTGGATACAACCTTAACGTAAATTTTTATATGTACCTAAGTATGAGAAATAATTAAACGACATCATAATACATATATAATTAACTTTACATATCATAAAGACAAGTATGTTGCGGGGACGACTCTCCCGGTGCCAATTATTGTCCCCGCATCGGGGCTGCGATTGCTTGAACGATTTTTTTAGCCTGCCTCAACCGTGGCGATGTTTTCACTTTGCAAGGTAGACATTTTCTCGCTGCGTAGATTCGGTGGAGATAGTATTTTGTAGTATATTTTACTGTGAGTGGTAATTTTTTCTCGGGTTTAGAATGGAAACACAGAATCGAAATTGAATGAGTGACGATATGTGTGTCAGAGGCTGTAAACGAAAGAATTCCCGATTTTATAATAAGAAAAGCTAATAATTAAATATAATTTACGTGGTATTCGAGAAAAGTTCCACACATGATTCAGAAAAAAATACAATCAGCATTTTTAAGTTTATTATGAAAGCATTGTATTGCAAGACATAATTGAGCTTTTAAAGTAGGTAACTGAATTGCCATATCACTTATAATGAAGCAGATGGGTCATCAGGGAACTAAGAAATAATGGGAACTGAAATACCTAACGGGTAAGGCGATAGCGGGTAACCGACTCGGGTAAGGAAGAATCCGGGTTAAACTTACACACGTGTCAAGAATACGTTATACGTTTAATACTGAATACTTATGCATTTACGGTCCTTTAATGTTGGTGTATTAAACACACTATTGCATGTGCATAATGCGTGCTTCATTTTCGTAGGACACTCACACATTCAAAACCCTGCATCAACATGCGGCGTATTGAATATAGCCTATCGGTATTCTATTTATTATCTGTTTTGTGTGGGACACAAAGCGGAGGTTATTTTAAGATACTTCTTAATGATTTGGTTCATGCACTGGACCAAATAACATTAAGAAAATAACATTTTTTTACCAGGCCCTGAATTAAACTTAAGGCCCACGAGAAAGGGACTCTATAACTACGCCACAGTGTGCGCAAACATTTAGCCCTACCTATAAATATAAAAAGTCAACAAAACGTCTTATCTAAACAAAAAGATTTGAACAGCATAATAAACTCATACAGATTCCTAAAAGTACAGCTTTTTTGTGTCTTGATTTGTAAACCTAGTTGCCTTTTAGAGACAGAATGAGTACTTAATGTACCGAGGTATAGGCATTTCTGTATTAGGTACATATTTGAGAAATTCTGCCCATAGATAATACAACCTGCAATGTTTTCAGAACGTCAAGATTGTATAACAATAAACACAGAAATATGATTAGAAATCCAGCTGATTAATTATTACACTGAATAAAAAAAAGATTGAGATTTGTACTTACTTAGATAACTATACAATGAAGGTTTTAAGCCCGATAGGAATTTTTCAGACGAGGCATAAAACGAAATTTATTTGGCGATTAACGTTGATACGCGTATCAAATAACAAAGTACGCGTTTTGCAATTAACTAACCTTATCTCACGGGTCCTGCATTAACTAAATAAAGTCGTTTGTAAATATTTAAATTGCATACCCATATCAAAACATGAATGCAAAGTGTAGATGTAGATGTCAGGAAACATTGGCTGAGTTATATTGTTTAGTTATACGGAAAGATGGTGTGTTTTGAAATGTAAATAGAATATGAATGATAAATGAATGCACCGGGATTTCCGGGACTAATGGCTATTAAGTGCTACGATGCGAAAAGGCGAAACCATAATGGTTGAATTCCCGCCAACATCTTCTTGCGTTGTATTAAAATAATCCATTAAGAAAACAGGAGATGGACATAATAAGTGAATAAAATAACAAAATAACGTAATTTGGTACGTTTTATTATGTAAAACAAAATAACAGTCAATTTTGAATATAAATGCAACAATGCTTCTTCAAAACGTATAAAAAAGAACCAGAGTAAATTTCTTTCTTGTAACAACTAAAATTTACTAATCACTTAACTTTTTGGAAAAGGGATGATATTATCTCTGCTACTTTAAGAATTGTGTGCTCGGTATTTGTGTATAAAACCTATTAGAAATATTCTACATAGGTACATAATTTGAAAACATCTCATGCATGCATAAAAAATATGACATCCGACGGGAATTAAACCTGTAACGGCTAGATTCACGCCAGTGTGCTATTCCAATTAAGCTACGGGCATCCTTTTTAATTACGACAATTTTAACTAGTATAGTTTATACGTTGGGAGTCGTATTTTTTCATAAATTGTGGTAAGTATATGTATATATAACTAGTGGGTATATGCATTGATTTTCAGATTATGTATCTAGAGTATTTGCAATTAGTTCAATAATATGTGAAATGTTACATTCTCAAATATTGTATCGTATTCGTTGAATAAAAAAATAGCTTATTAGAAATACTTTATATTAATTCTAAGTTTTAGATATCGTCTTTTCCGTTGCAAAATTGTATATCTGCAAAATATGAGTTTTTTACATTTTTGTATAATCAAAACCGCAAAAATCGCCTTTACACACATGCAAAATAACACAATTTACAAAAATTGCATTTTCGTTGAAATTATGAAAACCTTTTTTGAATTGATTCAAGTGCCATACATTTTTTAAACTGTTTTATGCCCCCCTGAAAACTTGAGATTTTGCAGATACATATACAATTTTGCAATGGAAACGACGATATTTTTTTTTTAGAATTATTAATAACCATGTCCCTGCTTTTCCTTACAAGGTGGTTGTTAGTAATTTTGAACAATCACAAACACCCAGGCTTTGAGAAAAACACATAAATATTGTGTCCTCACTGGGAATCGAACCCAGAACTCTCGGGCGGAAGGCCAGCTTACCCACTGCACCACGAGAGCCGCCTAAGTTTTAGATTTTAAATAATACCAGAATTTAAAAAATCCAATTTTTGATGTGAATGTCACACTTTGTCGCAGGGGGACTCCAAACCTGTCAGAGTGGGAATACCTAAAACTACTACTATTAATACTTATAATAAATTACTTATACCTACTCAGGATTATTTAAACATAAAAATTAAGGTAGGTAGTATAAGGAGAGTGTATCTGAGAACCATTGTATAGTATGTCAAAAATACACTTTAGTTTAAGTTTAAGAAATACTATGGACTTGCGGATTTTCATTTTTTTCAATTTAAGGTTCTGTAATGAATATACTCAAAAGACGAACTGAATTAGAAATATGTGTTAGGTACAGAATCGTACACACGGCACACTGGCTCTGAGGTACAGATATTATGATTATATCAATTTGACTCGGGAGTCGGGACACTGATTAAGTGCATACCTACGTATTTTAGTATTATTCTCTCAAAGTGCAAGTGTTACAATATACAAGTATAGGGCGGTTCATTCATGACGGTTTGAAGCTATTTCCATACTTCCACTTGTACATACTGAAGCACATTATTATTAGAGCTAACATGCACGCGGACTTTGCAAGTCACACTAATGACCGCGATGCATTTGCGGTCTGCTACAAAATTAAATAAAGTGCAATGATGAATGCATATTTATTTCTTGGTAAAGTCAAGAGTCAAAGCGCTAGTTTCCTGCAATGTTACATGTTACCCTAATACTTTGATGCTAATAAGAATATTAAGTATTTATTTTTCTTGACGAGCCGTGGTCATTAAAAATACGTCAGTTCGTTCGCTTGAACGTTCGGGTTACAATATTGAAACCTGATTTATTATTTATTGTTATAAATAAAAAATGATTTCAAGTCATACACATTTTTATATATGCATATTTTTTTTAAAATAAATAGAATTAGAAATTGATAGAATGATAAACATAACCAAAAATAAGGTGGTATGATACTTTCACTTTAACGATTTAAATTACCTTTTATATCTATTTTTTTTTGGTTCTTGTATGTTTAGTGGAAGCCAGCGGCAAACAAATTTTAGAATAAGCCGATATACTAGATTATTTTGTTAGGTTAGGTTAGGTTAGGTTATCATTATTGAATTAGGTAATGAATTTTGCCGAAATCGGCTATGAAAATTGCCGCTGTTCTCGCCTGGCTTCCAGTAAACAGACTTGTATATTTTTTTTAATTAACAATATCTTTGAGTAATAAAAAATATAGGTATATAAATATTTCTAAAATGTTTTTAGATACTTACGCATTGATTAATAAAAAAACACTTTAAAATGTTAATTATCGTAAAAATATCGCAAATTGCGTATTTTTAGGCTAGATAATTCTATAGGCAGGGCATTCACTTAAACCGCCAAAAATTATTGGACAATGTCATTATTGTAATAACAACAATGTCCAAGGAAATATTTTTCTATTGAGATGGAGTCTAAATATATAAAAGTGAAGCGAACAAAGGTTACTTATTAACTTATAATTTTTAATTTGTAATGTGGTTAAAATGGCAATTTGAAATCTTTTAAGACTACTTCAGTACTTTAAGATCTTAAAGAACGATCTTATTTTCCTTTTGTACGCAATTATAGTCGACAAGCAGTATGACATCATAATGAGTTCGTTGGAAAAACTTTATTAAGTACTTATAATTATAATACATTTATTTTTATATTATATAAAATACAATTTCGTAAAGTATTATGTAACTCTTGGAATAATAACTACAACAACTTGCAATATTTCATATTACGTATATTTAATTTATTAACGTATAACCAACCCATAGATCTCGCCTAGCAGGTAGACAAGCGTTTATTTACAAGCTTCATAGCCGACCAACGTAAAATGTAAGTACACCCTCGTCATAGAATAGCTTTTTCTCCCTTTAACCCGGAGCTTTTGTACCTAGTATTGTTACACATATACATTGTATTGCGCTGCCATAGGTGCTGAACACTAAACATGCGAGCGCGAATATCTGTACTGTATTGTATAGGTATACCATACACATAAATTTAATATAAATATATTATTGAATATTAAATGAAAAAATAATTATATTGAATTGAATGGGAAAAATAGCTATTGAAATAATAATTTATTAAAATATAAAACGATTCAATTATAAACTCAAATAGGTACAAGTCGGTTATGGGGAAGCCGTACGGAAACTGCGTTTTGTCATAACCGATTTGATTCAAGAATGAAAACCTAACCTAACTTAAACTAACCCAACCTAATAAACAATCCAGTAAGTATATCGGCTATTTTCAAAATGTGTTTGCCGCTTGCTTCCCTATAACCGACTTGTACCCTCAAATATAAAGTTTATCGAATATATTTTACTATATTATGTGAAATAACATAATAATTTAAGATATATTGCAAATGGTTACAAAATAATAATTTGAAAAACAGCTATAACTACGGACATCTGATAATCAATACTAATATGGTTATATGCTCAATTTTAACATTAACGTTTGCAACAATACTCTCTTAGGGTATGAAAATATGTTAATTTTTTTTAAATATTAATACTTTCGACCGAAGGTACTTGATGGAATTTGAATCCATTAGAATTTGAAGTTCATTTATAAGATGAGATGCTGAATGGAATCATTAATATACATATTTACATCACAGTTTTTAACCTTCACACAGCACATGGGTCCTTAAGAAAATGAGTTTATTTAGTTGCCATCATGATAATTTACAAATATATTATTATGTACGTACTTGAAATATACCAAAATCGCATAAGTATATTATTTGGATGCAATCTTCAAACTCGATTAATTGAAATAAGTTAGAACTGGGGTGACAATTTATATGTACTAACTAACTAACTGATCGTTATCATTACGAGAAAACCACTAGAGAACGTATTTGTGTGATGACTACTAGGTACAATATTTTTGTTAGTATCAAAATTTATAATAATATTTTAACTAACAATGAAAAGAAATAATAAGTTTTTATGTATAATTTTATTTGAATTATCAATTGGCAATCGTAGCTATTTTATTAATTTGCAAATGTATAATGCGATGAACGGCTAAAGTAATGACTGTGTTTATAGAGAAATATTATGACCTTTTTATTGGTAAGCCAATTGGCAAAGGTTGCACATCACCCGCAGACTACATGGTGTTGTACGCTTGACTTCTCGGCGGGCACTTATCTTGAATTTTTTATGAATCTGCGCTGAAATGCTTTCAACTTATCACTTCCGCCTTTGAATATTTTGTTTTATACAATTCCAATTCCCGCCCTATTCTCCCTGTCTCTTATATATAACAAGGTATGTATCCCATTGAAGGTAAGTACTGGATTTAACTTTAACACGTTCAAATCGCATTGCAATTTTGATCCCTTTCAATAAACAGGTGTTAAAACGAAAATTTTACAATAAAAAGATAAATATTTCGTAATAATCACACAATAATTATAAACGGCGATCGACATCAATAATCTCTACTATCTCTATTTACGTATATCTCGGACAACAGGTAATGTCAATAATTGACGGTGGTTTATATAATGAGATTGATCGCAGAATTAAACTGACATGAAACCATGGCCCCTACAAGGGGGGGGGGGGGCTGACAGGGGTCTAGCCTGGGGGCTCGGGGCCAGGAGAGGCCCGGCGTGGTCAGTCGACCAGATAAGTGAGATAAACACACATCACAAATTTGCTTTAATAGAAAAAAAATCGACGCCGCGCTATTTTCTTTCGATAATGTTATTATTTAAAATTATGTGGTTGTACCTACTATACAATTTTTAATTGTGTATCGATACTCGACACCTTAATAATTCAAATGGATGTATTAAAATATACAAATAATACTATACACATTAATTTTACCGCGTACACTTTGGAAAACACTACTGTATAGCGTCACACTGCATTTATCCTTAGCGATAAGTAAGGGGCCCGTCAAAGATCCTAGCCTGAGGGCCCGCTTCAGGATGTGGGGTACATGCATAAAACAAATGGGCGTCTGAATAGAATCTTCAAAAGTGACCTCTCACTGTGTCTTAAGCGTAAAATGTTCAACCAATGTGTGCTACCAGTGCTTACAAATGCATGTGAAACATTTGTCATGTACAGGTACATGTTGGGCGTAACGCGGTAAGACCGCAAAATAAACCAATGGATAAAGAGCCAGACAAGAGTACACGATGTGATAGACGACGCTAAGCAGATGAATTGGCAACGGGCTGGACATGGCATCTGGGCAATGGACAACCGCTGGACAAACCAGGTTAAACAAGACTAGTCGAAGCATTACATCTAAACTAGTAAATTTTGAATAGAAGCATAGAAGTTTACATACAAAGTGGTCCTACACTCAATCTTCTTTTGGTTCTCCTGAAGTGTAGTGATGTTGAAAACATTTGCACACAAATATAATAAATATTCAATGTTTATATATTTTTTTAGAATTATTAATAACCATGTCCTTGCTTTTTCGTACAAGGTGGTTGTTAGTAATTTTGAACAATCACAAACACCCAGGCTTTGAGAAAAACACATAAATATTATGTCCTCACCGGGAATCGAACCCAGATATCTCGGGCGGAAGGCCAGCGCGTGACCCACTGCACCACGAGAGCCGCCTTTTATTGAAAGCAATAGGCATATACGAGTATCTATAGAATGTAAATCTCACGTTGTGAACGATTTGTGTTCTTAAATAAATAAAAAAACGCGGAAACGATATAATATAGTTCAGTCATACATTCTGAAATTAGACACGATTTAATGCAAGTTATTGTGCATTATTATTACAAGGGGCTAGAGGGCAGCAGAGAATGGTTAAAAATGTTTTTTTATTACAAAAATCTTTATAAATATCCCTCTGCTGTTCAAAGTGTTGATTACAATAGATCTTCTCGCTTGTCGTAGACCGTAGACGTTGCAAACTTGTTGATAGCTGATAATTTTTTCGCAGGCTTAATTATAAGGTCAGACCAATTTGAAAAGATGAAAATTAGCACCTAGATGTGATACATTGATAGATATCCTTCAATTCACTAAATAAATAAACATGAGATATTTTTTAGACAAGCTGATTATAGTTTGAAGGCAAAGCCACTCTGTTTAATTAATTAATGATTCAGATGTATCAATGATCTGGAGCCAACCTGGATAATAGATTTGTGTCCCTGTGCGCCACTTTCTATTTTGTCTGCGCATGAAATAGAAAAGATTTCAGTTTGTAGTTATACTACATAATATAATATTATGATAGCTACATATAATTTGACAAACTTGCTTATCCGAGAATTTCGCGCAAAATATATTTTCACGCTCACTAATTCAATATGACTGAATGGGTTAAAAGGATCAAGCGGTGTGTTTTGTCGAAACACTTTCGGAAACACACAAAAAATGCGAATGTTTTTTGCGCACTTTTGTAAGGGCATTTCGTAATTCCGAGTGCTTTTAAAATGCCCAAGATTATCCGCTCAAAAGGGTAAATAACAAGTGCGGGAATTAGGCTTTTTTCGTAAATTTACCCGAAATTTGTCGCTATTAACTAAATGAGCGAAAATACTTACTTCTTTGTGTTTGGTACGGTAATTTTCTTTCAACCAAAGTGCTTTCCTTTTTTAAGAGGAAATTTATTTTACTCAACCGTGGCAGTGGGATATCTGCAATGGCTATTTTTAATTTAATTTATTCAACATATTTATAAAAATAATATTAAAGCTATTTTTAGTGGCTACGCAAACTGAGTATTGCCACATTTAAGGAAAATATATTACGTGAATGATGTCTTATAATTTTTGAAACTGGGGTCAAGATAACACATTCAGTACACTTATCATTGGTCCTATTATATTATGTAAATGCCTATCTTGCACTATTTTTTCTTACTCATTACGTATACTATGTAAGTAAGTAACTTATACTTTATTTGTGTTTTTTTTTTTTTACTGGAACGTAATGTGTAATGTTAACACTGTTAATTAACAAAATATTTAATTCTCCTTCTTATCAAATAAAATAAGCGTAGATACTTGATCAACATAATTAATCACAACTAGGGATTGCAATACTGAATCAAAATACTAATTCGTGAAATATATGAAAAAAAAAACATCTACCAATATAAATATAAGTATTAAATATAAAAAAAATTCTCTTTAAAATAATAATATTTTATAGCATGTGCCATTGTTGGTTTCCAAGGGCATTGAAGGGCAACGGAAGTAAACGAGATATCGCGTAACTCGACAAAAATAAAGTCATGTTAAACCTTATACGTTAATTAATACATTTTGTTTCCACTTTCAATACCAAATACATCGGTATTATCTGATGTTTAAAACAGGTATTTTAATACGGAAAAATACTGGGATACCGGTTTTCAAATACCGGTATTGCAATCCCTTATCACAACCTATTTAGTGTCATTGTCTATTTCACTTATACGTCATTTAAATTAATGATATGATTGTAAGTATTGTTTGGTAGGTATCTGCTGACAATGTTCATTTAATTAAGTTAACGAAATCGATACTGGGCGATTGAAAAATATACGGAATAAATACAGCTTACTGTGTATAAACAAAGTTTATTTTGTATAATATTGGTTTTCTATAAATATTTATATTATTTCTTTTATGTATTTCTTTGTTAACTTGTATTGCATCGGTCTAATAAAAAAAATCACTAGCTCCCAAATCAATTATTTTTTTATTAACTCAAAAATAAACTTTAATAAGTTATTCATATAAAATTATATCGCTATAATGGTTGATTATGTGAAACGAAATATAATGCTCTAAAATTACGATTGTTGTGATTAATGCGTTTCACATATTAATTGAGGAAATGTTGTCACGATTTTCAAGGAAAAGTTTACATCAAGGAACAGAAAATTGATGTGAAGAGCTGGTTGCTAGTCAATTACGAAAAGAATTCAACAATTAATTTGTTGACAGTCAGAATAAAATTCAATTAAGTCCTTCTCAGTCAGAGAGACGCTTAAAACCGCTTGACATCGGTTTAGTCAACATCGATGTGATTAATTTTAATTACTGCACAGTTCATCACACCCACACTGCATCGCCTCGAGAATTCCGAGCACTCTGTATGCTTGTTTACCCCAAGTGCGTTTGGACTGTCACAACAATAATTAAAACTGAATACAAAGACAAATCATGCATGTGTGCATAACAAGAAATTGCACAGTAACTAGTCATCTTAAATAGTAAATGAGAATTCTAAAATGCAAGTAATTTCAACTATATATAAGTACTCAGCTTAGTTTGTTGACGTTAAATTAAATTGTATGCAATGACTTGGGTTCGTTAATACCATTGCGTTAAGGCCATGCATTAGTTGAGGCACGGTCTAAAAAGATCGTTGCTAGGCGATGTGCGGATTGCGGGTCGCGGGTGAAAATGACGCCTGTCAAACGAAATATTATTTCTCATATAAATCCAACATACGTCCATTTTATGTTCTGTTTATTATTCTATTAGTATCAATAATAATATATTCATTGACATGTTTGCTTTTTAAAGTAAATGGGTAAAGTTTTTAGTCATCTTTACACGATTTTAGAATTAATTGGCCCGTCGCCATCACGCAGCAAAGTGACGTGCGTCCGACTCCACGTTCTCTCATGAATGCGAAGCAAGTACAAATTTTCGTCGCGCGTACAGTTGAACATTATTTGGCGTTTCACTGATGCGTCACCTTAATGAATCGCCAAAAATAAATGATGTTATACATAATATCGTATAGTAAATTTACAAAGTTAAGAGTAACGATTAGATGAAAAAAATGAACCCTGAAGCCTCTTGTCACATCGAATGGGAAGAAGCGACGTTGCATAATATGGATGCCAGTATCCTAAATACTATCTTCAGGATTAGGGATTCCAATCCCGGGATCCCGACTCCCGGGATCCCGAGCTATATTCGATACCTATGAATCCCGGGATTGATAAACATAATCCCGAAACTTTCGGGATTGATTTTTTCATCAATTTTTATGGAAAATAAAATAAAAATAAAAACGAAAATATAACAGAAAAAATACTTTTGATAACAAATAACTACATTAGAAATAAAGTGAGTTTGAATGAAGTTTGATTTATACCCATGTGTAAGTTGCCGATTCATTTTATTTTTTCACATAAATTAATAAAAACGAGAAATATTGGAAAAAACAATGCTTCGCACTATTAACAAAGTAATTCCGCCATGATCTCGTACGTTTTATGGCAGTTTCATATTTGGCTGACTAATTAGATTTATGAAGCGGAAAGGCCATAAGTACACCATGATTTGCTTTACTATTTTAAATCTCACTAACCCATTCATTAAGTCATTACTATCAGAAACAGAAATCTCATATTAAATTCACATTTTTATTTATATTACAATATTAACAATAAATGTCTTAAATAGTATAAATAATACTAGATTTATTTTTGACCAATTTTATCAATGTTATTTGTAAATATAAAAATTTAATGTTAACAATGGAAAAAAAATGCCATTCCCGGGACCAGTCCCGGGATCCCGGGATTGTCAAATTGTAATCCCGAAATCCCGGGATCAGAATTTTGGCTCGGGATTGGATTCCCTATTCAGGATGTATACACAGAGCTACGGGATCCTGAAAGATTTAAAAAAACTTCTTGGTGGGTGACAAGGTAGACGCCACGCTGTGTCCATAATCCATATGTTTTAACTACGTAGAGGAAAAGGGCTAAGCAGAAGAAAACACTTTATAAAATATTTAATTTTCATTATAAAGATCTAAGCATCTAACCAATTTGCGATTAACCATTATTCAATTCACTATCGAAGCTTTACAATAGATACCTCATATCAAACGAAATACCTACTAACAAATTGTATTGGTTTGGAGCTCTTTTTCAAAGAAATGAAAGATGTAAAAAATGTATCCTTTTTTATATCTACGATGTCTTTATTATGTTATTAATACTATCGACTGAAGGTACTTGATGGAATTTGAATTTAAATTCTAGTGGATTCAAGCTCTGTACTATTCCATTTAAGTCGTTTTTTTGCGACCCGGGTTTCGCCTTTCGGCTTTCGGCCTTTCGCCTTTATTATGTATTGGTCAACCTAAGTATTTTTTTTAGATTTGCGGGAAAATCATCTCACGACGACAAAATGGTATACGACGTATGACTGCAATTATTTATATAGCATCGCACTTTACTGCCGTTCATGTGGTGATGCTTTTTAAAGTGTCCCAGGTACCTAATCTCTTAGTAATGTTTCAAAAAGTTAAAGAAATGAGTTCTTTTGTGGACGGACCCTGGCAAACAGCTCAGCTTGCTCAGAATTTATAAGCGGATAATCCCGGAAACCTTGTAAACGCCAACGCCATGGACCAAGATTTTGAAGCAGGGTGCTTTATGACGGTCATGCCATAAAATCTAAGTAAAACAAAGACTATCTTCAAATCTTGAATGCGTGTTACAATTACGTGACAATCATTACTACATATTATTAAACACGAGTTTAAGTTTATCGCACATTTTTCTACACTCTGAATCCGTAGCCTGATATTATATACAACACCCAGTAGGATAAGTCAAGTCAAGCCCGTTCTCATTCATTTTGTGTTCCCTAAGTTGAGCTGATCATTCAATGGTTGACAATCATTCATTATACAACTTTCATTACGTGTACGTCCTACAAAAATGGGAATGTAATTTATATACAATAATATAACATACAAATAAAAGCACCATCGATTCGAAACTAATCAAATAAGAAGTAAGTAATTTGTTTATTTATATGTACTATTATTTTACTTATAATCAAATTAATCTCTATAATTACGTATACAAGTAATTGTATATTATTTCGTAGTTTTATCTTTAAGTTTACTGGCCTTTATAGTATTTAATTAATGAAATTGACTTCAGATTGAATGTAAATCAAACATTTACGCAAGATAAGAGAAGTGAAGAAAATGTTGTTTTGTTTCAAGTTAGTTTTAATCACTATCGAAAATTTGTGGTAGACATAATTAAAACTTTAGATAAACAATAATTAACTTAGCTAGTTTTTTTCCAAGTTGAACGATCTGAGATAGTTGGGAACACACGTACCGATTAATAATTAAGTAGATACGTATTCAAGAATGCTGTCGCAGCAAAGATGTATTCCGAAGACTTGTAAACGAATAAACTCAGTATTGATTGAATAAAAGGTAGGAGGTTTGATTAATCTAAATGTACACAGACATACGAGTATATTTAATTTTATATTATTTTTGATTTATTTCTGTATTATTTGAAAACGTAATATCCATTAAGGATTTAAAATGTTAAACTGTCATAATTCAAATACATGGTATCGTAACTTAAATTTTTGAGCACTTGATGGTAAATCTACATCGTTTTTAGTTGTTCAATTACATAGTAACGATAGACATTTCTTAAAATTCAGTACTCTCTACGTTGACGCATTTAAAGATGGTACCTATCAGTAAACTCGATTTTACAATCGTCCTCTTCGATATATTAGTATGTATTATAATGTGCATATGACATTCCTACGCGCCTATTCTATACACAGGACTGCTTTTCGGCCTCTACGGCAGCTATTTAGGGTAGGTTTGAATCGAAATATTATCACTTATTGTAACAATTACAATAAAATAGTTGTACTTGTTACAATAAGTGCTATGTTTTAACTTTAACAGCACCTTTCTTGGCTGTGTTAACTTTAGAGCGAGATAAACAGTTTTGACTATTTAGACGGCTAACTTATTGTAACAATTATAATACCTCAATACATAAATATGATAAAGTGATAATATTTATCACTTTAGCGGTCGATAAGTATAGAATAGACCCACAGATCTACTTTACGATTTTTTTTATCTAAATATTCCAAATGAAATAATGACAGTATGAAGTGGTGACGCTTTTGCGTAGCTTACTTATTTATGTACGGTTTATGCTATTGTTTTTAATTTTGATTCTTGTGATTGTTCATATAAATAATAATTATTGTTCACCGATGTATCTATAGTCTAAGGTTCACCATCAATTTCGAAATGTATCTATGTTTAATAGTTTACAGAGTACACTATCTTGAGAGAATCTAAAATTTTGTTGGAATAATTGGGATTTTTGACAAATGCGGCTGATATAGGGTATGGATAAAATTATTATACCACAAATGAATTTTTCAATCTCTAATGCAAAATAATTTGCAATTTGCATTACAGAGTTATTTTTTAGTTTCATACCATGATTTGGAATGATTGAACTATCTGTATTAATTTGCCGTTAGAACGTGTAATAAAAAGCTTACAATGAATAGAAAAACAGTTAATTAAATGTAAATACACAAATTTAGACAGTATAATTTTATTATAAATGAATATCTTGAAAATAGAAGTCTCAAAATGATCTTGATCACCTGCCGAGATCGTTCAAAATTATTGTCATAATAAAACGATAATTAATACCCTTGTATCGAATTTAACCGAGTGCACTTGAGTTAAAATGATTTACTTCTTCCGTCCACGCGCCGCCTGACCATCATTCAAATATATCACGAGCTTTAAGCTTTCTTTTTTCAAAAGCTTTACAGCTCAGGGTTACCGAGTCAAAGTTCACTATTGCATGATAAAGAATTATATACATACTTATTAAATATAAAATAAATATATTACAATACTTATGTAAGCATGTATTTTAATGTGAGTGAAAACTGTAATGGATGTTTTGATATAAATAAGCTCAAATTTAATTTTTAATTTGCTTGTTTACATATAAAAAATACTATGTAGAAAGGAAGGTATATTCACGTAATATACTACCTACATAGGTCCCTATATTAAAAATACAGTTAGGTATAGTAATTCATAAAATAAATTTAGAAGAACGTACTCTCTTGAAACCAATATGGATCATTTTTAGTTCAATATTACTCAATGTTTGTCAAATAATTAATGTAAACAGTAAACATAGGAAATTAACATCTTCAGAAAGAGTATTTGCCCCAGTAGTGTTAATATTTTTAGAATTAAATGTTATTTTTAACAATGATTTTTACCAACTTCTACCTGGGTACTCAGATTCAATCGACACATTGAAATGACTGTATTTTTGACAGCTTGACCCTTTTTTAATGAAATATTATTTTTTTTTTTGCTTTTTTAATCAGTTAGAAATATACTAAGAGACAAAAACGACGTTGATTCATTTAAAAAAGAGAATTTATTTTTAATATATGAAATGGGTATTATTTTGTATTCACCACATAATATACATACCTATACTTAATTTCACTCACTTACTAAGTTTTTTCAAGTAATGACCTCTAAGTAAACGCTGAATATCTTCAAAAGACGTACAATTATGGTTATTCAATATATATAATTCAATATTACTTATTTAATTCAAAACATATTGTATAATTTAAGACTAACTTAACGAGTTGAGAGTAAGTTTCTATCGGCGTTTATACAATTGAAGACAGTTTGTAACGATGCAAATTTATTTAATATAATATGCAACTTTGACCAAGTTAAGAGCCCTATTTCATAAATATACATGGCGAATGAGTGAAGCCGTGTTGAAAGCTCATAAAGCAAACATATGATTGCAGACTGAGAATATTAACTCAAGAAAACCGTTCCAAGTGTCGTAAAAAAGTCCATGAAATATTCGTCATAATTACAGAGGCGTGAGGAAAAACATTCCCGAAGAAAATTTACAACGAAAAGTACAACAATTTCGTTCAATAAGCGTGTGATAAGGAAAACTTGAATGGGCTAACGATTTTCCGAAACAGGAAAAACAGCACTTTAACGGAAAGTTTATTGAATATAACTAGCATGATTGCTTGAAGTGTATACCAACCACGAAATGGTATGGTGTTTGATTTCACAACAAAGTCGGTTAATTCGTACCCGGATAATTGACCAAACGGACAGATTCACAAACGTTTTAAAAATATATCTTGTTGCTCATTTAAATATTGAAAAAAAAGTAGTTGCATCAGTTCTAATTTAATGTAAGTTCGACTAATTAGTGTTCAGTTATGTAATCGAGTTTGAAGATTTAATTCAAATATAATTATACAATGTTGGTACAGTAGAGAAGCATAACAGGTAGGAAATACTTGACTTTATCGATATGAAGAGATAATGAAGAGAGAGTAAATTACACACATTTGTGAGAACTGATAAGAAAAAAGGTAATTTTCCCCTTAGCCTTAGAGTAATCTACCTTTAAATGGGGTGACGAATTCATAGCCAAAAAACAAGAGTTTTATTTTTATTTTGTTAACTGTCAATAATTCATGGTGGAGCTGCATTGTATTATTGTTTAATTTAATAAAACGCATTTTTTTGTAGTACTTCCGCCTCAGAGGGACATTTTCAACTCTAATGTCCCTCTGAGGCGGACGAAACCGGTCCTAATTTATTGATTAAAAGTGGAATAAGTACTTAATTTCGTTTTATTCAATTAAACAACACAGACATTGAGACATTATATAACAATAAATATATATGTATTGAGTATTGCCGATATTATTTGACTGCAGTAATTTCTTTGCACGATAGTTAATGAAGCAAACACACTAAGTCGACAAATAAATTGCAAAAAAATCCTGAATTTAAAATATAACGTTGTTTTTCGTTTACTATCAATTGTTTGAAGCTGTCAATATTCCGTGAACTGGCAAATTTATTGGAAAATGAACACTCATTTTATATATGGTTTTGTCATTATGGAATGTTCATTTACTATACTTACGGTAATGCCATTTTCGATTGAACATATTAAAAATGTGACCAAAATGTATTTTTTTCCTTATTGCAAGTTGCATCTTAGTTGATTCGTATGAAATTGGATATACCTACATACAGAGCTTTTCGGAGATATTGCGAGCTTTTCGGAAAATTAATTTCTCGACATTCTAGATTGGCCCTTACAGATTATTTTTCGACAATTCTCAAGACATTTCTCGATCACACACCAGTTCACCACTAACCATTTTTTAAAGTAACTTCAATGTCGTACTGTAGTACTGCACTTTCATAATTGGTGAAAAAATAATAATATTCTTTCGTCGAATAAATAGTAGGTATTTTTTATTATATTAATGCAAGCATAGGTAGGTACGACAAAAGGGGATCTATCAAAAACACGATGAAAGAACTAAAGGGTAAGGGAGTGTCAAACAAATGATAAAAAATATAATACCGACAGGAATAACTCACCGGGGGGGGCATGGGGGTTCCAGGAGCGAACTCAGAAAGAATAAATTCGTGATTTACGTACTTATTTATTTTTAGTTGTGGTATTTGTTTTAAATTCATGATTTTTTGTGTAGTTTTTTAGACTGATAAACTAGTAGAGTAAAATAATAATATGTAATAAGCTTTAACAAGACGTTCAAATACGAATTTCTTTTATTAATTTTATTTATACTTACATATCAATTTTATTGCTAGTGTATACATAATAATAATACGTCTTATTTAAGTACTCGTACAAAAAAAAAACAATATTTCATTCAATATTACAATTCAGTAATGTCAGTATGTGGACTGGATTAAAATATTTAAAACTTACTATAAAAACGTACGGTAATACTTCATTAACCATTGAATAAAAAATTAGCTCATAATTACTAATGTTAAAAAAATATTTTTCTTATTTTCCTTTCATATTATAGGGTTTATGTGTATACGGTGCAAGAAATCATAGCGTAATATGGTATTATATTAAAATGTTAAAATATTAAATGAATACCTAAATATTTGTTATTAATGTTATTCTACCTGGATAGAAATTTCAGAGCAAATTCTTTAGACTCTGTAAACGAAGACCTGAATGGTTGAGACTGGTTTGAGACACAGAATATTTTATTAGGTAGGTACCTACCTAATAAAGAAAGAAAGAAAAGAACTATAAAACACAAGAGCTGGATCATCTGAGATGGAGAAAGATTCCAGAGGAGACTGAGACCTACTAATTAGTGTTAAAGAGCCTTAAATAATGGAAACGACTTTTAAAATAGACATAAAAAATACTATAAATAACATTATTGATTCTTAAGTAAATAATCTAACAATAGTACGGCTTTTTTCATTCGTACGCGTAGATGTGAAATGTAAAGTAGTGATTTGACTAGGATAGTTTATTAAATCTCAAAAAAATGTTAACAGCAATTAATATTGTCACCGAGTTGGTTAAATGACTCCCTAAAATAATTGGTTATGATAATATGTTAATTATTTATAGTCAAACAAAGATAGCAAGAATGTATAGGTAGATAATTAATTAGAATTACTATATAATAAAGGAGTGTTGATACTGTAGACTTCAAATACCTTTAATAAATTTACTTCTTGATCAATTTATTTTTGTATTATCATAAACTCTGTGATACTAGGTATACTGAACGATAAATCTAATGAAAATATGACCAATAAACCAGATTGTTAGAGGGCACCCATAAACTGTCTACGGAATAATTTAAATGTTGCGTACGAGATAATCTATCGCACAAGATTTATACCTGTCTTTTCTATGTTGAATGTAAATACCAGCCAAACAACATAAAATAATGTAGGTACTCGTACCATAAACCAAATCTTGGTTGTAAATATTCAGTGTCATTACACCATTATTCTTCTTCGTTATCTTTGACTTTAGAGGAATAAAATGGTATAAGGTTTACTCCAAGTTTATTATACGTAAAAACAATACATGTAGCTATCGACTTTATTATAATGGGTACAATATAATAACTACTGATAGGTACTATCAGACTGATAGTATCAGTAGGCAAAACCACCCAAGCGATTTCTTGCGATTTTTTTTTTGTAACATTTCAACATTTTTGTTCGCTCTTATTGTCAACTAAGAGAATATAGGAAAGATTTTTCAATGTTTTAGTGACTGTATTTTTTATTTTTTGCATAATTATAGTCTACGGAAGCTCGTCGTGGCAACGCAACGCGTATGCCCGTAAGTAGTGGAATCAGTTTGGAAAGACTTTAATCCAGCAGTGGATAGATGCAGGTTGATGATGTTAATAATGATTTTAGCTCTACTTAAAAGCTACCAATATACAGTTAGTTGCATTGTTTGCCTTTCAAAAGTCATTAATATGTGATGATTTGTTGTGATTTTATTTTTTACTATGGTACAAATATTTAACAGATTGACAGCTGTGCTTACAGATTTTTGTTATTATGAAAAATTGAAACTTATTAGGTTCATACTCTGGAATTGAAAAACAATATGTAAAAATTTACCGACCCGGGATTCGAACCCGAACAAACCCGTAATATTATAAGCTGATACGGTACCGTTCGGCCATAATTGGCGTAAGAATGATTATAACAAAATGTAATTTGTACTTAATTGAGGGGAAATTAAATTATTTTTGATTGAGTGAGTTATAATTATATTATACCTACTTCGTCATCATTGGGGAGGAATGAACTGGCCAGATTGGTGCAGAGGGATACCCGAAAAGACCGAATCGAAGAATTAATCACGTTTGGTGCGTCGCATGATATTATGTAGAAGAAAGTAATCGAGGCCTTCATTCAGCAGTGGAATGAAAGCCTCTATAATTTTGTTTATGCATACCTATAAATTATTAATTTGAACAACGTAATACTATTAAATATTATGTAGGAAATTCATTAATCAACAAATAGTTGTTTACAAAACAAAAATACATAAGTAGTACTCACTATGATCAAATAAATAATATAATGTAATAACTAATAAGTAGTACTTTCATTTTTGTTTTGAAATTGTAATAATTGTTGTAGTTGAATAAATATAGATTAATCTAAAACAAAAGGATAATGTACTTAATGTATTTTAAAACATAGGCAAATTTATATTTCTTAGCATCTATTTGATAAACGATATTGTAAATAATGAATTATAGTTCTAATGCGAGCTTTTGTGCTTATAAATATCATACGCTTTTCAATGTATCGCAAAAGCTCATTGAATAAATTTCCATTTGATTGTTTT
This sequence comes from Rhyacophila brunnea, assembly GCF_057557595.1. Taxonomy (NCBI): domain Eukaryota; kingdom Metazoa; phylum Arthropoda; class Insecta; order Trichoptera; family Rhyacophilidae; genus Rhyacophila; species Rhyacophila brunnea. The sequence continues at coordinate 33,104,923 of NW_028233350.1, forward strand.
TACTGATCATTGAACACAATACAACGCTATCATTTTAATATACCTGAATTATTATTATCTGTACTAAATGGGTACCTAATAACTTAAAATAGATTCGAATGAAATATTGATTGAATTGTGTATAAAAAATTGCGGACATACAATCAACAATGTTCTAAGTATCTAAGTGCATTCATAACAAATTAGTCATTTAATTATATGGGGCAGCTTTTGTCTAGCATTTAATTGTGAATAATTTCAACCATTAAAATGAGAACTTTACTGATAAAAACTATAATTTGTCATGAAATTTATAGATAAAACTATCTACCGAGTTTGAACTGTTGACAACGTAATAATGCAAGTGGCATAGTCGATAGAGAATCAGTCTCTGAAGCCATGAGTACGGGTTCGATCCCACGCCTTGCAAAAAAATATATTGTATTTTATTGTGCGTTTGATCCAGAGCAATGACTCAATGGGTTGAGTGAATGAATAAGAACCATTTCTCGTAACAGTATACTAATAAAACATGATGTCCGCCTACGAAGTCGAGGGTCTCGGGTCGAATCACAAATGTGGCGAATTCGTCATGTTGTTTCGCAATGTGTGTTTAGTTGGTTTAGTAGGTTGAGCATTTTCCTAATATTTCTAGTAAAAACATCTAGAGTGTTAAGAACCCACTTCCAAAGGTGGCCAAGATCCACGTCTCGTCACGGCTTAGATCTGTAGGTATTTATATGAATATTTCGCTTAAATTAATACCTTAAATATATGATTATTATTAGTCCACCCTTAGAAAAATCAACACATTCATACTCCAGGACTCAGGAGTCATCGGGAAATTGTATATTTATACGGTGATAAGGTACCTACATGTTAAAAAGAAAGACAACCAAATTAACGTGACAAGATGAGAGTCGTCCATACCTTGGGTCAGCGAAGGGTTCGGCGTAAATGTTCCGGGGGGCCCTCCTCGGCAAGGGCGGAGGCACCGGCCCCAGGGCCTCGTCCCCGTCCCCGTACCTGTTCCCGTACCGCCCCATCGATTTCATCGTCATCGCGAACGAGAGCGACTCCTCCGACACTTTGGGGCAACAAAAACAAAAAAAAACAAAACAAACAACTCCCTAAGAAACCGACGGGCGATCACACCCCATCGATTCTAAGACACCAGCTCTTGTGTTCATCGCACAATAACAAAAACAAAAATTGATTCTAATTTGATATAAAAAAATGTTTACGTTCACTGGGGATCTCGTTACATTATCGTTTCGTTTTGACTTATTATTATTTTGAATGTTTAACAGTCATCGTTCACTGGTAATACGATAAAAAGTATTTTTATCCTTCTATTAATTTTGATATTTCACTGGCACTAATAATTAATAATAAACACTGCGTTTTAGTCGCAATTTCTGAAAGAGAATCAATGTTGTTGTTTTTGAGTTATATATAAAAATAATTGTCACTGGTTTAGTAAAGTTTTAAATATAAACGGATAATATTATAGACAGTGCATTTGCGAAAGTCTTGGTATTATAATATAGATAAGACTGCAATTCTATGCGAATAAGCTCAAATGGGGTTGAAACGGTGGGGTAGAATCGCGCGCAGTCTAACAACCCGCTGTATAAAAAGCTTTCGAATAACAAATCTACAGTCAACTAGTTTGCAAGACAAGAAATATCTTACACAAACGAATACAAAAAGGATACACTGTTTTTGAATGAGAGATTGATAAATTGTCGACCGTTTATGTAATAAAAAATCAGGACGGTCCGATTTAGTTGGTTTTAAAAACGCGGCGCGAAATCGTAGACACGACCGTCAGCTTCGCCTGACAAAGGCGGTATGCGGTGTTTGGAAGGGCACACATCCTTCAAGCGCGCGCATGTAGTTGTCTGCGCATGCGTCGTGGGAATTTCACCCCTCGGATCCCTCCCTTAATCCCCTCGTCTACGTTTGTAGGGGGAGGAGGGTGGTTGGCTTTAATCTCGAGTTGTTTGCGAGCGCAACAGTTACCGGGTGGAAGTATGTATGAAGCGAAGAATATAGGCGTTTTTCTTCTTCGCTATATCTGTCTGCCGTTCTGTCATCGATGTCTGTATATAAATAGATTCAAGTAACATTAAAAAAATAAGGACCGAAATTTTCAATTATTTTCTTCATTATTATAATAATTGAAAGAAAGTCAATCTGTTACTTATGGATTGTATGTTTAACATTGAACTTAGTAGGTAGTTATAATTCATTTAATATATAATTGGAATGATTTTACGCGTGAATTCAGAATCAGTACATATTAATTAAAATAAAACGCAATCTCTAGTATGTACCTACTATAAACATAATAATTACTCCTTCTCATAATTTAATAAATATAAAAACCGGCATCGTCCACTTCAATCAGACATTGTCGAAGTTGAGTAGCCGGCTCTCACATCTAAATTTGTCTCGTCTGCAACGTGTCGAATACGTCGATATGACGTCATCGTTATTTACAAAACATACGTTATCTTATGGATCTTCGCACACTGCTGGAATAAAACATTTAAGTTTGAAAAAAACATCTGGAGGCACATGAACTATTTTCACCCGACATGCAGCGAAATGTCGCACTTCGTCATTCAATTTGGCTTGCCGAGTGACGTCACTGTGTTCGCATGGCCTTGTTAGACGCACATAAGAAAATTGCTTGTTGAACTCAGTTTTAATTTATGACTATTATCGCAGTCGAGACGATTTTCAATGTGCGGCACACCTCTAAACTCGTCTCGACTGCAACATGTCGAATAGGTCGAATTGACGTCATCGTTATTTACAAAACACACGTTGCCAAATGGAGCTCGGAACATTGATGAAATGTGACATTTTAGTTTGAAAAAAACATCTTTTGTAGCTAGCAATAAATCGCAAGTATCTCGGGCTGCGAGTCGAAGCCGCCAGTGTTATTATAAATATAGTACCATTACAATAAAGGTGATATTGTTATAAACTCCCGATGTTTTTGTCGGTCTGCCGAATGGTTCGGGGTTCGAACGGGTTCGCTCAAATGAACATTGACAATAGAAACACTGTTCTAATGCCATTACAATAAAGGTGATATTGCAATAAATTCCCGATGCGTGATATCGCATAATGGAAATTGCGTGACGTCTACCTGTACATGTGCGAATGTCGCTATGCCCGAATTTACTTGCTAACTACTGTATTGAGTGCGTTGTTCATTAATAATGTCATTGTCCTTGGGCATTTGTCCAGCGGTTGTTCTTTATTTGCACCAAATCAGTACAAATTTGGTAGATGTACAGGAAGAAGGCAGCGAAGAACTAGGGACCGAGAAGAGTGTAGGGAGCTAGGAGAGGCCTTCATCCAACAGTAGATTGATGCTTGTTGGTGATGATATTAAAAATAAGGAAATCGTTTAAAGTAGGTACCTACTGCGGGAGTGTAGAAAAAAAAGTGACCGGATTTTTAAAAAAGTGATATAAAAACAAAACAGAGGTCTGCATAAATTACTCATAAGAAATTATCTTCCGAAAACCGACCGAAAATGCATCAATCATCCAGTTTTTACTACGACATCCCTAATCTACTTCCAGTATAGACAATGTGCTTACCTACCCATAGGCCGAGTCGGGCCGAATCTACGTAATCCGCATTACAAAAAAAGTTGAAGAATTTTAAGAATTATCTTTTTCCATTGTTATTGAAATTGCCTACAGCTTAATCTTTTGTTATTTCGACGAGCACTACCCTCCCTTATTGCGCTGATATTTCCATAAGCAATAAATAACAATACAAAAGCATTAGGATTTTTAAGTGTCTGTTGGGACGGACCACCGGAAAAACATATCATTATGAAAGTCATAATATCCATTCGACCTTTAAAAAAAACACAAATATTTTTGTTGATTATAAAAATAGCAGAACTTTTAGAATATATAATATATAGGTACTTATTTGTACATATTATTAATAACTTTACCGATATAAAAATATTATATTCCAATGAAATAAGCAATATTATAATACAGATATCTATAATATAATTAATACTATGTCACATTTTTTTAAAATTATTATTCATTAAATTGACATTGACTTAGTTGAACTACATTAAACACAAAAATTAGGGAATCAGGTTATCTTTCGGGTGAGGCTGTATAAGTGTAGAAGGTAGGTACTGACCAGGAAACACAAAATTAATGGGAACTGGCTTACGCTACTCGGTGTGGTATAGAAGGCTAGGGATCTCGAGTGTGGAAAAATGTGGGATAAACTTAAACACGTGTCAAAGAACATGCTATTTTCAATAGTTACGTTTGTACCATAATGATTTTAGTTTGTCACGTTAATGTAACGTGCTTTTAATATTTATGGACAGTCGACGTGGTTTTTTTTACTTGGGTTTTATGGCGGTCGGGCCATAAACTACTCTGCTTCAGAAGGACTTTACATTTATATATTTTATAAATCTGTTCTGTGATACTGAGGTAGGTACAGTTCTCGAATGTAGCATGTAAATAAAGACGTGTTCAAAAATATGCTATTTGCCAGAGAATACAAAATTTGTGGGATTTAGCCGGGTGTGGTATTATAAAAGGCTTTGAAACTTGAGTGTGGAGAAATATTGGATACGCTTAATTACGTGTTAAAGAATAGGTAGGAATGTTATTTTCAACAGTCACGTCTGTATAATGTATTAAAGTTTATCACGTATAAAAACGCGCGTTCAATATTGAGGACAATCGGTGCGCTTTGTGTTCTTTGGGTAGAGTCACTAAATAATAAAATACCTTTAGTTACCTACCTAGATTTTTTCTATAAAATAATTATAATTACTTAACTATACACAACATAGTCTAAGATACACAATATAATAATATAATCTAATTATTATAATAATGACGAGTGAAGCTGCAATTTTTCAGATACCTACTGATTAACATTAGTATAATAACTAATAAGTGTATCATTGTACCAAAGTATACCAATCGGATTTTCGGCCGATAGCTTTATAGAGGTCATAACCATTACCAAGGTTTAATAACAATTGATATAGGCACCCAGTTTGTAGAATCGATTTGTAAAGCCTGTAATTATACTTAGATACATTTTGTAAAAAAATATATAAAACAGCTTGTATTATGTAAGGATTGGTATCTATATAATAATAAAAATAATAAATAATAATATATTTGCCTCCTGTTTATCGAAAATCGGTCAATAACCCAAAATTGCCGTTTAAATTTTAATAATCACAAGGATGGTATGTCATAATTTCCGTTTTGAGATGGGCCAGTTTTCAAACGAGTTTCAATTCAATTATAGTTAATTGTCTAATAAATAATATTCTGTCAAAACTAAAAATATTCATAGAAAGTTAAAATATTACGGCTTGTTTTGTGCACAGAAGGAAATCTTTTGATTAAAATTCTTGGTACGCACTGAGTGACTATGCTCTAGTGTTCGGTAAGATCAGATAAGAATCATAATATTATTTTATTATATGTAGGTATATATTTTTTGCACATTTTGTAATCGATATCTACCATAACTATTTTTCGAAACAAATTAAATTTGGTGGTAATATCGATTATAATAATTTACCACCTACGTAATTGCCATGCACAAAAATAAAATCTTACATTTTTCCTCGTATTTTTTTTTTAATTATTTTTACAACGTTTTTCTTAGCTCGTATTCTTATTTGTCCGGTGGTTGTTTGTCCGGTACAAATCTCCCAATCGATTTTTAACTAACTTCCCCGTTCCCGACTAGCTAGATATTTAAAACTTTTAGAATATATCAGAACGCGTTACCAAAGCATTTTTTTAATACTTTTAGCCATCTTTAAGTAGAATTGATTTCATTTTCAGTTAATTCTGTCTCGTATGAAAAGTTATTTCGGAAGAGATCCGTAAAAAGTAAAACTATTATTATTATTATTAATATAACTTAATTACAATGACATTTCAGTATTATTTCTATCAAGTACTAATTCTTTTGATCGTTTAAGCTAGTCAAGTCAAGTTTATATTATGATTCAACAGAAAATTTAAAAACGTTATATAAAAAAAGTTATTTTTATCTTGTAATTAAATATTTTGTATTTACATATAGGAACCGTAATTAATATCTACCTTCAGTATAGGGCAGGAGCGCACACAAGGGGGAGAGGGTTTGGGTTCGGACTCCCCATCAGAAACGAAAAAAATACATTTTTTACGTAAGTACTTAAATGGAATATTACTTCTTTTTTGTCAGGACCTCATGACAAGATCGTGTTCAGAATGATTTACTGTCGAACAGCCTTCTCAATGGACTTCCGTCAGTATTCTATGACAGGCCTGTGGCCACTGGAAGACCCATGGCACTTATAATTTGGTGCAATTATCTGGGGCATACAATGTTTGCTTTAATAATGGCGCTCGTGCTCAATGCGTAAGGTGCTGGCCTTCCATCCGGGAGCTCCAGGTTCGATTCCCGGCGAGAATATATTTATGTGATTTTTCTCAAAGCCCGGGTGTTTGTGATTGTTTCATTTCTATTACTAAATACACTACTGTCATTGTATTGTCAAACGTACGTTTCGATAACCACTTGTGGATGCGGCAGCTCACAATAAGTTGTAGGTCAACACCCTTGGGCCAGGCGTTTGTCACTAGAGCAGAGTGTCTGGGTATGCATAATGTAACTGGAAAAGTGCGGTATACCACGGGTAAATTTGAAAGTCAGTTGTACCTGCTAGGTTTGGCTTCCCGACATCTTAAAAATTAATAAAAAATATTACTTATAGTTTTTTTTTCGAAATGTACCCTCCAAACATTTTTTTCTGTGTGCATGCCTGACAATTATTAGGTTCCGACATATGACAATATGGGTGTTTTTAAATGCAACATTAAGATTCTATAAAATGTGAACAATAATAATTGTCTTTCATCTGAGTTAAATTATTATTTCCACGAGTTCACAAACAAAGATTTCGGTGATACGTCGAGTTACAGTGTATTTTTTAAGCTGTGTTATATATTATCTAAAAATTTAAACTTTATACCAGAGCTATTATATGATATGTGTCGCTGAATTTCAAAACCCGCTATAACACTTTTTTGAAATAATTAAGATATATATAATATATCGATGGATTCGTTATTAAAATCTCTACATGAAGATTTTATCGCCTCCTCAAAATCCACTACGATTAACTTGTTAAAACGTCTTTAGTTCAAAAAGTTTTTATTGATTTTCTCAACATAATGAAAAAGTGTTATAGCGGGTTTTGAAACTCAGCGACACATATATCGATTGAAAGCCCGGTAATTTATATCATGTCACTGCCATTGGGGTAACGATAACGGTTCATCCCTTATGAAAAAAAAGTAGGTTGTGCAATGGGCTCAGTAATAATTCCGATAGAGGAGAACCTGTATCATGAATTGACCAGAAATTTCCTAAATTCTATTAATATAAAGTAGTATTTATGTATTAGTTAAATACACCGTTATACATTTTTAATTTACCTCTGTTCGATATTATGGGCACTCACACAATCACGAAACGGTACTTTGTCGGCGATTTGGTCAACGAGAGCGAACTCTGTACATGCACGAGTACAAGTAAAAATATTGAGGCACCACATTTACTTCCAAAGTATACCATCTCGGGAAAAAAAGCAGTACAATGATGTTAGCGTCCCTAGGCGAGCCGAAGTGTGTTCCGAGGAATGGAGCTAATGCACGATTCTCAGATACCAGGGAAGATGAATCAAGAAGCACGGGTTTCTTCACATACTAATGACAAAACAATCAAACGTAAAACCAAATAATAAAACACCAAAGTTTTTTTTAAGTGGGAAAAAATACGAGGGTGGGTCAATAAGTCCTTAGAAAAGCCGACAGGTGGCGCGACTAGTACTGTAAGCGGTTTGTTTTCATGCAGCGGCACTACCGATTCAGTATGCTGCGAAGTTTCAATCAGATTGGTCGGGTTGTTGTGTGTTTCTCGTACATTTAAAAAAAAAATTTGCTTGTGGAAAATGGAAAAATGGAAAATGGAGAAAATTGAGTTTAGAGCTGTTATTAAACATTTTAATATAAAAGGGATAACAGCAAAGGAAATAAAAAATGAGTTGGATTTAGTTCACGGCATATCTGCTCCTTCACTTGCAACTATTTATAACTGGTTAAATGAATTTAAACGTGGTCGTACATCAACAAAGGATGAACCACGCTCAGGACGTCCTGTAGAGGTGACTACACCAGAAATGATCAATAAAATTCACGATATGGTGTTAAGTGACCGAAGATTAAAGTTGAGTGAGATAATTGAGGTTACAGGGATCTCAAAAGGTAGCGTCATTTCTATTTTACATGACAAATTGGGCATGAAAAATATTTCTGCAAGATGGGTGCCGCGTTTGCTCACAGTCGACAATAAACGCAATAAGGTGGTGGCCTCTAAAGCTCTGTTGTCGCTCATGCAACGCAATCCGGATGAATTTTTTCGTCGCTTTGTGACTGTAGATGAAACATGGATACACCACTATACTCCCGAGACGAGAGAACAGTCAAAGCAGTGGATTGCGAAGACAAACCATGTCCAAAGAAGGCGAAAACCGTAAAATCAGCTGGTAAGGTTATGGCTACTGTATTTTGGGATGCACGTGAAATTATTTTCGTTGACTATTTGGAAAAAGAAAAAACAATAACAGGGGATTATTATGCATCTTTATTGGACCAGCTAAAAAACGAAATTGAAGAAAAACGGCCTCATTTAAACAGGAAAAAAATCCTCTTTCATCAGGACAATGCCCGTGTTCACACATGTTTACGATCAATGGCTAAAATTGAAGAATTGAAGTTCGAATTGGTCGACCACCCACCGTATTCGCCAGATTTAGCCCCCAGTGACTTTTTCCTTTTCCCAAACTTAAAAAAATGGCTAAGTGGACAACGTTTTTTTTTCAAATGAAGAAGTCATCGATCGGACAAATGCTTATTTTGAGGACCTTCCGAAAACTTATTTTTCTGACGGTTTAAAAAATATTGAGAAACGTCTAACCAAGTGTATTGAGCTCCAAGGAGATTATGTTGAGAAATAAAAAAAAAATACAAAAATAAAAACTGTTTTAATGCTTTTTTCTAAGGAATTATTGACCCACCCTCGTATCCACGATGCCCGAGCGGTTATGTGTCAGGCTTTTAGGTAACGGGTTCGAATCCCGGGTCTAGAAAATTCACATGCATCCATTTCTCGTAAAAGTAAAAATCAGCTAATATAACATCCTATGTGGAGGCATATAGTACGAATATGAAATAACAAATATATAAGTGTATTTTATTTCATTCGACTTCCTTTTTACAATTCTGTAATCTGTAGTAAGAATGAGTAAGATGGCAAAACATGATACTTATGTCTGTATTTTTAGCAAATTGAGTTGTTTACCTTCAGACTCGTCTCAGTGAGATCTACAAAGATATCAAAATATGGTAGGTATTCGAATTTTTAAATTGCTCTTGTCGTTTGCCATCTTACTACAGAAATAATATTGTGAAAAAATCGACTGCACCAGTATTCTTGCTGTTTATATAAAAATAGTTTTCGATTATTGTGTAAGGATTGTTTAGCATTTTTGTCTGGATATTATAATACTTTACGTTGAAAATTCACCGTGTTTCATTTACCAGCAGAAAAATCAGGGATCATAATTTTTGATTCATTTTTAGGTGACCGCATATTTTTTTTAAACATTTATTTATATTATTTGTTAGGTATTTAATCAGTAGGTATTATTTAAAACAATTGTTGTAGTAATCGAGCACAGGTGAACTTCATAATATTTATTGTAGTATAGATACATTTTTTTGTGAATTGATTTTGTAGCCTAACACTATTTTTTGTTCCTTTATGCTTGTTATACATTGAGCCGGTTCTCATATCTAAACTCGCCTTGTCTGCCGCACAACCATACATCAATCCTTCTAGGAACATCGCTTCGATGTTGCAGATGAAGATCGCGCACATAGACACCAGCGACAGTCGCGTGTCACCTCTCGAAACGTGGGTATATTAATTATGGGATGCGATGACCGGCGACTTCGAATCGCAGCCTGAGACGCATGCGATTTGTTGCTAGCAGCACTAGATATTTTTTAAAACTAAAATGTAGCATTCGACTAATGTGCGGAGCTTCATTTGGCAACCTGCACCGCGATTTCCTAACTATCGACTCGTGTGGCACCAGACGACATGACGTAATTGTGACGTCAGCCAATACACGCTCGAGGCATGCCGCCCGCGCACAGTGCTCACCATAGATATTAATACGATGAAACACCTATATGTGTATGGTGACAATGAATAGCGCCACTGTCTGAGTAGCGTTATTTTCTCGAATGCTATTATCACTCCGGTTCCGGTAGTACGTCACAATGATGTCATATGACGTCATGTCGACCGGGCAGCTGGCACTCGCAAGTTCTAACATAGGTAGTGAATAACGATGACGTCACATCAACATATTCGACATATTGCAGAGAAGACGAGTTTAGATGTCCGAGTCAGCTAACATTTATTTTTTTATCTCAACGCGTTATTCCCGACATACATCTTTTCATATTGCGTTATACCTACCCACCGACAGAATTATTTACTATTTTAAATATTTACATAATAAAATAAAAATATATTGTACTAGTTAAATAGTTTTATATAATATCACAAAATAAATAAATACTTATCCAGGTTTAAAATAAATATATGAGCATCATGCTGCATTTGTTTTTAATTAAAATATTCTATTATAAAGAGTAATTTGATTTAAAGTTTAAAGCCCCCATCCAAAACGCATGCCCTGTCGGGAATTTATACCTGACTTGAGACGTCGCGTTTAGTTACCTTTATACGGTCACGTGTGACATTGTAAATGTTTAACAAAAAAAAAAACGATAAAAAAACTTTGGGATAACGCAAAATTATGGGCAATTTGTGTTGATGTTGATGGGATCCCAATGGGTCATTATAAAAACGTTTCTGAGATAATAGATACCTACGTGACGATGTGAATTTTTATTGTTGAGATTTGGTAGCCGATAAACTGTTGAATTAATACATAATAGATTTATTAAAATACATTCTAATATGTTAATTTTAAATTGCACATATGGCGTAATAATGTATCATTTTGAGTCTTTTTTTAGCTGAAGCAATTCCGAGTTTTTATCGTATGTATCAGCCAAAGAGTTTGAAAGATAACTAGAGGAATTATTCATACATTGATATTATGTAGTTGTTACATAGATACAGTAGTATAACACTATACATAAAAGGTCGATAATATTTTGAAAATCTGCAATAAACAACGTTATTTCGATGTAGATTGAGTTAATTTTTAACCATAATATGTAGGTATACCAAATATTATTATGTATCAGGGTAAGTTAAATACTTAGTTAAAAGTGCAGTAAACTTAGCGTCGATTTTGTTTGACGTATATAAAGCAATCGATTCGTCAGAATATTTAAAAAGAGGCCCTGGAACAGCTTAGACCAGACACACAATAATAAAATTCTACACAAAGAATAAAACACTAATTGATCTGATTATGTGTCATCACTGCCATCATCAATAATAATTGAATAGGGAAGATATACACCGTTATTTTTACTAAGTATGTTGGAAGTGGGAATTTATGCTATTTATTAAAAATTGTATTGCAGTGCGCTTCAAAACCAGTCAATTCTCTGGCAAATTATTTCGTGGCATTTCTGTATAAACACACCACATCTGTATACTATGTATTTAGCTTAATCTGAGGTAATAGGTAATTAGTAATAACTTGTTATGTTATTTATTACTGATTGAAATAGGTACCCGGCTTCGTACAAGGTCTCTTCGTTGATAGCTATACATTTGTCTCACTTAACAAATCAAATAATAATCACATTTTTTAATATCAAATAATTATTTAATCTGTTAATGTGTAATGTGTCAAAATAAAAATAATTCAAACACCAGTCAAAATGAAACAAAAGAAATTAAAAATTAAAATCAATTTTCATAAAATGATTGCAGCGAACAAATAACATAATATGTTAATGGTTAGCTAATTAATGTTCATGTATTATTTACATATCTATTATATTATGAATGTATTCGAATCTTCCACTTTATATATAATACAAAAAAACCGTACGATACAACGCGTTAAAAATTCGTTGCCCCAAAAATCGATTAACCCCAAGAATGCCAATTACTAATTTGGGCATGATTGTTTTTTGAGGCGGGTAGAAAAAATGTAAACAGTGAAAGCCCATCAAGTTTGGCAGACGGGAGGAATGTTGCCTTATTTAAACTCCTTCGGGAGCAACTTAGTTTCGGTCTCAGATCGTGAACGGCCTTTTATGGCCAAGTATTTCTCTCTAACATGAAATGGATACGGACATGGATGTTTTTATTCAGTCGATTTAAAAAAAATGCAGGCAGGTACTATGTATTGTTATTTAAAAAAAAAAACAGCACAAGAATAAACGTGACATGTAATATTTTGAATTAATTTAAAATACTTTAGATTGCATTTTATACTTTCAATTTAAAAAATTAAATGTGAATTAACAAACAAGTTTTATTACCATTAAATTTATAGTAGTGGTACAGTTTGTATGTGCTTATTCGTAGTGTAAAGCCATTTTATCAATTGAAATAAAATACACAATCTTTTCAAGAGATACCTACATTCGGTGGTAATTAATTCATGATAATTTATAAAACGTTCTGATATTTACCACAACATAATAAGTAGGTACATAATAATATTATGTATTATGTTGGTTGTGGTAAATATTTATATTATAAAGATTGCTGTATCAAGTGTGAGTACCGAAACTTATCTTACAGATCAGATTAATAAGATTAAAATGCAGAATAAGATTTGAAGCAAGTTTCGGTTTATGACTTAATAAAAGTCATTTCATAAAACGTAAGAAACACAAAACCCGCCGAGTATCTTCAAATATTACTAATAGTAACGAATTGATGCAAATTATTATGATACAGACGTTTCAATTGAAAATAATATATTCTTTAACACCCCTCTTACCCCATATTTCGCCTCATTCAAAATTCATTATACAATTTAATATCAATCTGAGTTAATAAACAAGCTTTAAGTGTAAATCACTATTATAGTAGTGGTACCTAGGTGTCAATTCTAGGTAAAAAGCCATTATCTTAATTAACATTAATTAATTAATGTAATTTTTATTCTAAATGTCATGTTGTGAACGTCCTGAATTAATAATTTGTTATGTACTCAACGTGTCTTTTTCAAATAAATAAATAAATAAATTAAGAGTTGTAGCTTTTACTATTAATTATTACTCTATTTATAATTTTACATTTTCTAATTTTTGAAACCCGAATTGCGCATGGGTCTTCTGCGCAGTTTTAATTTAATATATATTATCAAGTCAAATGCTAACGATATATTATTATGAGAGATGAACAGAAAAAAATAATATAGCGTTGTTGTCATTCGACACGCACATTATACTATATTGTGGTGGTTACTTAAAATAATAAGAGACAATTTGCCAAGCATGAAAAAGATTTAGTGGAAGGCTTTAGATTTTTAGAAGATATTCTGGACTGATTGTGTCTTTTTCCGTTAAGTATTTAAAATTATGCAACTTTCTAAACAAACTATATATCCTAGCATATTAACAAGATTTTAGATATTTTTTTTTAGATTTAGACATTCTTGGAAGTACTCTCCACATAGTAATTTATATAATGAGTTAATCACGTGATATTTATCACGTGTTAGTATCGAAATTTCAGTGCGTAATCTATATTTGATTTTATGTAAAATTATACTTATTGTCAATACTGTGTGGTGGTGGGGGTGGAATATGAGCCTACTGTGTAATGAGAGAAAGGAATAGTACCAACTTATAGTCGAGCAGAAAGAGTGGGAAATTTTAATTGAAAATAGTGTGCAAATATTGGTGTTAATATTATTTTATTTTATTTTGCAGTGATTCTAAGTAATTTAATATTTAACGTGCAATAAAGGATTTTGAAATTACTAATTCATTTTTGTATTACCTACTCTGCAATAAATGCAAAAAGATTTTGTGATTGTGACAAAGTGATTAGGTACAAAGAATTTATAATATTTTTCTTATATTATTTAAATATCACGATCGGTTCCGCCCACTAAGCAAGATGTTTTGAACTAAATGAAAAATACTTTTTTTAACTAATTTGCAACCTCAAATTATGTCTTTAGTTTATAACCAATTGAAGTACCTACATACAAATTGTATTTTTTGTTTACTAAAATCTTAAGTTTGTTTAAGATACTAAAAAGGTTAGTCAGTTAGTTAGGCACTGAATGCAAAAGTTAAATCAAAGACAACTAACTCAGATTGGCGTTGATATAATGATTGCCATTTTAGGTAAAGCAGCCGTGACGACTTGTTTTGCGACGACAAGAAATTACAGGGAGACTATAAAATTTATTATACTTTTTTAGTTATTTTAATGAGGTTTTGACATGATAGAAAAATGTCTTGACTGTGTCATACATCTTTGTTCTACGCGTATAAGAAATGAAAAAAAAAATACGTCTTAGTAATACCACAGAACAAAATTATTTCTCAGTTCGCTGTTTAAAATCTACCAATAGTATATTCGCATACATATTGTATGAAAGTTAGAACATAGAATAACTATTTCTAAAAGCATCTTAAGACGAAATAACATCGTTTTCATTTAGCTTAGAATAACATTGAAAGGAAGTAAAAGTCTAGTATTTTCTTGTATTTTGTTGCAAAATGTTTTGTTTTTAAAACGTCATCAGAAATTAGTTATTACTAATGTGTTTAGAGACGTAAAATTCCGTGGGCTTTCCTAGATTATTTTATCTACAAGCTAAAGTCTTTGCTACCCGAAATAATTCTACTGTGTCTTCATTTATTAACAACCCAAATATTATTTTTGGATTCAATCAGAATCTGAGCTCAAAACCAATAAATCTCAGATACAACAAGTAAAAAGTGGGATGATCACCTGAGATTCACTAAAATAATATAATAATATGTAGTGTTTCTGTATAAATATTCTACGAAATAGGTTGTCAAGGAACTTAACCGAATTCCGAGAATCAACACAATGGTTTTACCTACATACTATTGTATTTTTGCATAACGGACAATAACGTCATAATATGACTCTGTCAGTGGAAATGTTATAGGTACCTACTGAATGTTAGCTACCACATTTTCATTCAATCTAAGTACCTATATATTTTTGTACTACTTAATAAAATGATAAATAATGATAATAGATAGTGTTGGTTAGTTTTTAAAATTCAATTAAACTCTGCGAAATCAAGCCATATTAGATAATAGTCAAAAAATACTCGTCTATCTATAAAATATTCAAAATTATGCAATTAAAACATACATAACTTTGGATATTATAGATAGAATAATATTTTTTTTTCTATTAAGAGTTTGGTTGAGGGATTAATGAATTAAAAAAAAAATGAACGAACTGAATTTGAAAATAAATAAGTATGAATGAAAAAGTTTGCACAATTTTGTCGTACCTATCGCCCAAAATATACGAAAATTTTTATAGTTTGGTTTAGGCAGGGTTTAATAGGTTAATTGATTTTTAAAAACTAATCAATACCATCTATAAATTGCAGTATTAGTTCAATAAAAACAAATAGGTACGTATGAAAAACAAAGTCTAATGTGCGCTATTTATGGCGGATCTTAACAGCCTACTTCCACCCTTCGCCACCGGGTCACAGTATAATAAATTTTAGTACTGTTGTAAAATGGTTCTACTAATTGTACAACTAACTAGGTGTTATGGCAATTGATTGATGCATAATAAAAATGCACTTGAAATTAGAACACTAGAATGATTCAAAAGCTTAATGTATAAAAGTAAAGATTTTTATATTTAACCAAAACGATAACTGCACAGAATCCGCGTAGTTTTTCAGATTCACCCAGTGCGCCAACAACTCAATATGGAGTTGAAACCGGCCCATAAGATTTTATCATGGGAACCAAACAAAGCAAGAAGATAAGGCTCGGGTATTTTAGCTGGCTATAAATTTGCTAGCGAAAGCTTTTTTTGCGCAAACATCAAATCGGAAAACGGCCGCCATTGTTAGTTCCATATTGGGCGAATTTGATGAAAGATATCGAGGGAAAAATTGCCCCGCTTTTTGATTCAAAGGATTGTTCAGTTTTATATTTTTATCTACTTGTGATATTATGAGCTGTAGGATAGAGAAATGAGTATTTTTTATGACCATAAGCAGTAGGTACTATGAAAAAAGCTTTCGACGTTTTTGCCGTGATAAAAGCTAGAAACCACTTACTTAGGAAAGCATGAATATAATGTTTATTTGCAACTTTACGAGTACATACTGATTGCGTACTTATTAATTGTATATATCAATCTAGCACTGTTATTTATCATACAATATTATCAAACTTAAAACTTATATGTAATTGACGAAGTTACCGAATCGGTAATGTTGTTAAACTTAAAAAATATATATAATTAAAGTATTCACGTAGATTCTTTCATATTTTATGTCATTAGGTAGATATTGCAAAAAAAACTACTATCGTAATCAGGTATATACAAATGCATCTTGGGCATAACACGGAAAAATCACAAAATATATAAAAAGTGCGAGGCCTACTTTGAGCTTATGCGCGAGGCTACCGTGTACGGAGCGCTAATATAATATTATTCTCCTCCAATCACCAGTTGCTGCTTAATATTTTCCTTAAAAAACTTTATATTTTAATAAATTTAATTAATTTTTATTATTAATTAATTTAAATTTAATATTATTTTTTCAAATATTTAATTCTAAGCTATTTAGAATTATTAAAAAAAATGCTAGGCACGAAAACAGCTAATATTTTCACATAATAATAGTACTTCATATTGGTGACTGTAAAGTGTAAATTATATAATTTTGAATGTGTTTTCCTGTTATTAGAAAAACGCGATGGTCTAGAATAATGGGGTTAAATTTTCCCGAGGATTCTATGACTTTACAATTTTACTGTACAATCCCTCTAAATTTTAAACGTTTTATAATCTAATTATAATTTTAATTTTTAAATAAATTTGTTTCTTGCAGTTTCACTGTTGTTCGTGACACCCAGAATCCTGAGTTTTAGTCCCGATCCAATCGCCCTAAGACTGGAATTAGTCGAACTGGTCGAATAAAGTCATACAGTTGTAGGTACCTAAAGGGTACTAAAATATCGCAGGAACGCACTAAAACTTGCTGGATCGATTAACTCACTAAAATCCTCGGGTGCACGTGGCAGCGAAAAACTAGGCAACGGGAAGAGTGCAAGAAGTTTGGAGAGGATTTCGTCAAGCAGTATTAAATCCACATTTGATGATTATGATAAAACAAAAGTAATAAAAAAATAGCATGGTGTCATAAAATTAACAGAAACCATATTATAAGAGTTATTTTAAAAGCTCTCGAATGACAGTCATAATCTATTCAATTAAACATTCCCCCATTTGTAAAAAATGTATAAAAAGATGACAGTCAAAGCTTTCAATGCATATTATTATGTTCGTTAGTCAGATCATTTTTTTATATTACGTACCTTATCTTTTTTCAATTGTTAGTAGTGTATGTTTCGGTACCCCTTACAT
This sequence comes from Rhyacophila brunnea, assembly GCF_057557595.1. Classification (NCBI taxonomy): domain Eukaryota; kingdom Metazoa; phylum Arthropoda; class Insecta; order Trichoptera; family Rhyacophilidae; genus Rhyacophila; species Rhyacophila brunnea. The sequence continues at coordinate 33,122,629 of NW_028233350.1, forward strand.
ATTCTATGTAGTCGCAATTATTGTTCTGAAGCGAAATGACATGGATTAAAATTATTCAAAAATGTCATGCAGCGAATAGGAGGTCGTTAGGTTCTATTGTCAATTGCAGAGCTTTTTAATCGATTCAGTGTTATCCAAGTAGACTTCAGGATGAGTTTGATATTTTCATTTATAAGTTGAATAATTTATTGTAAAACGAATAGAAAGTATTTTGGTGAAAATTTAAAGGATTCTCGTAATTAATTATTTATGACAAATTTGTATTAATTAAATTTATTTGTATGTAATATAATATTTTATGTTGAGTAAAAGCTGTTCTATTCAGTCTACAGAATAATACATTTTTATTAAAATAGTATTCTCTTCTTCTTGGTCGTGCACTCATGGCTGAGGATCGTGACCACATTTGAATTTCGCCACCCTTTGAGTGACCAAGACTTTCCATCCTAGTGTTAATTGTACTTGAAAAAATATAGGTATATATTATCTAGTTCCATAACATTGTAAAAAGGATTACAGTAACTAATAGAAAAAGATTGTATAGATTGTACTGTTAAGGCTGGATAGAAGTGAATCTAATAAACTAAAACTTGGTTGGAGAACAGTTTATAATATTTTAAAGATCAAGACGGACAGTGTGAGTGTACAGTTTACAATCTAATAATGATGTGCGATAAAAATGAGTTCCCGACTGTTGATTAGTCACCGGACCCGATGCAAAGTATGACAACCAGGCTTTATGCCTGATGCCTAGTTTTTTAGACTTTAAGACCAGGAAAAATGTGTGTTAATAAGTACACCATTTATACCTAATTTTGCTAGTTTTAGCACTTTTTGGATAAATATATTATTAATATTTTCCTCCTTGTTAGAAGACCGCCAGAAGCCAGTTTCGGCCTCATCCGCGAAGGCGGGGTCAATTTAGTGGATTTTGCCTAGTACCTAAGTAGGTACCTACTGGTAAATTAAAAATACATATATGTATGTATGTACGTATGTATGTATTAATATTTAGTTCCTATTAGTAAATTAACTTCTACGAAGAATAAAGTGTATTTTTGACAGATGTACATATTTTCATATTACATAATATAGCAATATGATAATATATTTTATCGAAATGCTTGTTCAGCATTTGTTGCAACCTCATAATAAGAGGACAATAATTATTCTCGCCTGGCTTCCAGTAAAGAGACTTGTACCGACAGTAGATTATCAAAATTAATTAGTTCCTACCTGTATAAATGTAAAGCATTTTCATGTTAAAAATATAAAATATACATAGATAAATAAATTAAATCCAATGATAAATAAAAAATATCATGGCTATTTAAATATTATTTTAACTTTATCGGCGTAAATCTTGAAAACTCCTGTATTGTTACATAGCGCCATATTTAAATATCGCAAATTGCATGCGCGAATGGAGTCAATCTGTACTAATAAACCAGCGGGCTATCACAATATAATACTATATTGTAGGTACCTACGTACCTTTTCCTACTTTGGTTATACGGATTCCAAAGTTTAAAAAAAACTCGAAGGCGAGCTTTTGTGCTTTCTGTTTTGAAACCGCGTGACTCACTTTTATGGTATGATGAGATTTTTTGTCTCTTCGTTCGCTTGTAGGGCTACAGAAGTCAAATTCTTGATAAAGAGGATATGGTAGCTATATTATTTTTCATGATCAATCGAATGATGATAATTGTTTTTTTTCTTACATTTGTATAATTAAGAAAAAACAATTATTTATTAAGTTAAATCCCTTGAACTCAAAGGCGTCTATTAACATTGATATAATCATAGCGTATAGGATTAGGCCAATATCACATAATTTGACGTATGTACAATATCAAAATATTCATATGACGTGAAACATATAAAGAAAAATAAGTAATACAATTAAAAAAGTGAAATGAAATACACAAATGGGTACTGTTCGGTTATCAGGAATACAGCGGAAAAAACCATTTTGAAAATAGCCGATAAACTGGATTATTTGTTAGGTTAACCTAACCAAACCTAACCTAACCTAACCCAACCTAACCTAACCTAAACTAACCCAAACTAACAAATAATCCAGTATATCGGGTATTTTAAAAATGTGTTTTCAGCTGTATTCCTGATAACCGAATAGTACCCACATATATATATATATAAATCAGAATGATAAAAACATAATAGGTATTATATAAGAAAAGGAAGAAATTATGAGATTTATGTTCTGTTTTTGAAGTTATACTTCTTTAGGCGCGTTTGGAAAATCAGATCATAATGTATTTTTGGTGTGTGACATGTAACACATAATTTATTTTTTCATACAAAAAAAACACACTCGGTTGGATTCGAACCAACGATTGTTCGGTTATCAGCCGAACGCACAACCATTACGCCACAGAATGATACTGCAATTGTGACGATTATACAGTATAATATTATAGTTTAGAATTGTTCCGTTGCCTAGGCAGCGAATTTATTATTTTCGGCTATTTGCAATTTCTTACGTAAACAAACTATTAAACGTCATAGTGGCAGTTGTTACTTTAAAAATAAAAACAACGATAAATAATTACATAATTTAGTAATATAAGTTAAAGTGTATAGAAATAAAGTAACGGCGTTCCAATAAGCGGTTCTTTTTTTGAGTGTGTAATTTAACAAGATAATTAAGAGCTAGTCGAAGAATCTAGTTTATCACAAGTTTTGTTTTTGTTTTGTTACGCCAAAAAGTGTAACTTCTAACGCGCGTACATAAGTACACACACCGTTATTTTGTTATTATTTATTATTAGATAGATAGGTAGATACATAATTTTTATATTCACGAGTAAGTTGAATAATATGCTGATGTTGTATTTTATGGCAAATTTTATGAAAAACAATACGATATGATTGTATTAATAATTTATTTATCTAACTATATAGATATTCTTCCGTTTTTTCAAAGTGTTTTATTTAGACATGAATTTTATCTGAATACTTATCATATGGTCACCTATGTCCGATACAATATCTCACGGTGAACTGTGACACGTCCAACTGCATACGTACAAATTTTCGGATACATACGCCCACGATTGACGAGCGGTAAAATATCGTGGGTCCCGGGCTTGAATCCCGGGACTGGTAAAAAATCACAAGTGTATTTGGACCCAGAGTATGGACTCAATAGGCTAAGCAAGTGACTAATATCTATTTCTCGTAAAGACAAAGTCTGTTAAGAAATCTCTTCGTGCGGCAGTCGATCACAATTTTATAAAATCGTTAATATAGTTTTAAAACGTTTAAAATATCGGTAAAACTAGGTACTAGAATGTATAAAAAAAAATATTGATTTACTGAGACATTTTGATGAGTAGGTATAGTAATAATAAACAATTCTTAAAAATAGTTTCAAAGCTTACTTGAAGCGTGGTATTATTTTACTTTACATCCGTGAGATTCAATTCTACAGGTTCCAGTTCCAACATACAGAGGAACGAGTTCGTGATTCACTTTTTTTTTAAAAGGGGGTTACTATGTGAATTGTCAACAGAGAAGTTCTTCAAACGCGGCACGGCCCCTGATGTAGTGATTTATATAACCATCTGCAGATTTTATAGGTTAAAATTAAAATTTGGTTTAAACGAGAGAATTTTGTTATTTGCATCTACTTATAAAAAAAGGTGCATGGATTTACTGAAATCATTTCACCTCTTAGGTTTCAGGTCTAAAAATTTTATACTTTATTTAATTTCGATCGAGCGAGTTCAATTCGTAAATTTCACGTGATTAAAAAAACATTCTTAAATGGTAGGTGTATTAGTTAGGAACATTTATGTTTAAAATTTATTTTATTCATGATTTTCATAATCACTTCCCATTGTTCCATTGCTTATCAAGTAATTTTGTCGCAATGATTTCCAGTAGTTGTAAATACTGGAATTCTTGATTCCGGTGAAACCGATTATATCCGATCTAACAATTTTCAACTATATTATAATCATTGATGTATTCATCATTGTTTACAATAGAGACATTTCAAATAATGGTTTTATTGGTTATCCTATAATTACAAAAATAAATAATTGTAACTTCTAAAAAAACTACTTTTCTAATTCTAAAATTAAAAATAATTATTTTCAGTAAAATATCTCTTAGCCCTTTTGGTTTAGCAACTTTGTTTTCATTACAGCATTTAAAATGCGTTTTTCTCCAATAAGTAATAACATACATATGGCATAATGTTGAATCAAATAATAATAATATGACAGTAAAGTTGTATGTTTGGCAGGGTATTATCGATTTCACTTCGAAATTAAATTTAAAGTTTATTATTCAAGTAGGTATTAAAGTTATTGCATTTGGAAACGACAAAGACATTGTAAATTTAACAAATCGATATTGTAAGACAAACTTTAAAGTATCAAATTACTCGGGGCGCCTGCACCAGATATTATTCATAATCTTAAGCAATTTTCAAACACATTCACGCCTACGAAATTTCACTAAGTAATTTTATTATTTTAAATTATTAAAATTAATTGGAAATATGGCAGCAAAAGTGTGAGTGCCATAAATTTAAACGACCGCCGACAACTAATTTTTGGTACAAGTACTAATTTTTTACTGGAAAAAAATTATCTGAGTCGCCTAGAGTTCACTCACATTTTACAATTTTATCATTTTTTTAAAGTAATTATGGGTATACATAAAAACATTTAAAGTCTTGTTTAAAACCATGTCCAAAGATCACTATTGGGTGAATTATGATCTGGCACTAAGGCCTTTCCAATCAATTAGGAATTCTTATTTGTCACTCTGTCGTAGCGGATTTGACATCTCGGGAAGGAGACAGAATGAGTTTTATTGGTATAACAAAAATGATTATGCAAATCGACAATGTCCCTGATTAATATTCACGGGAGATAATTACTTTTCAATAATTACGGAAAATAGTGCTTTAGTTTTTTATGTTTTTCCTAAAACTTTATATTTAGTATAATTATGTAAGTTATGACTTCAAGCATAGTGCAAAGTTATATGCGTTGAAAGAATAATATGAAGCAAAAATAAAGTAAAAAAATATTAAAGACATGTATTTTATTTTCAAATAGTTACCATTATTAGCTACCTACTTAAGCAATCGGGTCGTTGTTCTGGACTACAGAGCAGATTAATAAGACAGAATAGGAATGCGAAAGCCAGTCGTCAAGATCAAGAATGTGACGCCAGTTTTGGTTTATCGTATATTGAATGCCCGATGGCCCCGATGCATTTACGTGACAAACTTTGATAAATGATTGTCATACAAAGGTAAATATTGAAAATAACATATTCTTTAACATGTATTTAAGTTTATCTCATACTTCTTTACATTCAAGAATCGTACCTTCTTAGAGACACACCCAGAAGGTAAAGTACTTAGGTATTATTATTAAATCCCCCCCCTGTTCTAGATAATATATTGGTCTACCAACTACGTCATCATAGAAGACGAACTTTAGCCGACTTTCACATCTAAACTCGCCTCGTCTGCTACACAGCAATAAATCAAACCTTCTAGGAACGTCGATCCGATGTTGCATATGAAGACCGCGCAAATCTACCTAGCGACAGTCACACGTAACCTCTCGAAACGTATATTATATAGATATTTGGCTACGGCGATCGGCGAGCCGGTATAGGAATGACCAATTCATATATGTGTGTATGCGTTATGGCGTCTTCGACTCGCACCCCGAGATGCACGTGATTTGTTGATAGCAGCACTAGATGTTTTTTCAAACTAAAAAGTCGCATTCGACCAATCTACGGAGCTCCATTTGGCAACTTTTGTTTTGTGAATAACGATAACGTCACATCGACGAGACGAGTTTTGGCGTGCGAGCCGGCTTAGTATTAAAATGCGTTGATGTTGGTAGTATAACTTACGAAATAAATGTGAATTATTGAATGCATTTTGTATTAGGGAGGAGGATTTTAATGTGTTAAAAGAAAGATATTGACATAAAAAATATGCTCAAATGTGTAAAGGAAGATGTGACTCAAGATAAAAATTGAGAACAATGTAAACTCGTACCCATTTTTTTGTGTTAGTTGAACAAAGAATAACAAAATCTCTTTAAATAAAATATCATGTTTCATACCAACAATACCTATGCCAGGCAATTATCAATGTAAATAGATACCAATGCCAGGGCTGAAGTGAGGACTAATTGACAAAATGTCTACACTCTATAGATACATTATTACTATGAAGTCGCCCTCTTCCAGAATAGACGTTTTATAAGTAGCCAACGATCGATTTTCATAAAAATGCGAATTAAGATACATTCACATTGTCAAGACAACGTGTTGCTGATGTTGATAATGCCATGAAAAAAAGTATTTTACAAGACAATTAAATATTCATACATACATTGCTCAGGCCCATGGAAGCCTATCAAGTTTAGGTACTTGAAAAAAGTGCAAGGAGAAATAAAGCCATAGATAATAATAAATTAATATAGAACAATACAATATAAGTTTATGATACATTATCGAAGCAGAATAGGTAGACACTTTGTGTTTTTAACTATTTTCGGCCATTTAGGAGGCGGAATGCAAGGATCGCTGAAGATCATAGACTATATATACATCTAGACGCCACCCGTTGCATTGCTAAATGAAGATGCGTGCCGTGCGTTTGGTTTGTGGGCGAGCGAACGCATTCGTCTACAAATGTTCGAGACCATAGACCATTTCGCTAGTGATCGCCCAAAGTGCTCGCACTAGACGCTCAGAATTATAATAATTTTCTAATTTTTTTACGTTATATAGTATTTTTAAGCGGTCAAAATGCAACCATTAGGTAAAGATATCCATACTTTAAGTTATTTTAAAGAAACACTAGGTCACTGATATTAAAATATATAATAATATACAAATAAATTATCACAAACATGTATCAACTTACCTATGAAACGTAATACCATCTTCTTGCTTATCAGTACGGCTACCATATTTTAATACAACACACAGAACCATCTTTCCTACTTAATTAACTAAAAATATTTACCACTGACTTTATGTTTAACACAAAAAATAGCAATTTTAGCAACACGAGCTCGCAGGTCATCGACGCTACGTGAAGCAATTCACCAGGATTTTTCGGCGATACTTTTAGAAACTAACTCACACATATGTAGACCTTTTATCTTACTCTAGCGCGTGTTGCAGAGATTATAATGGTGCCTAATACTTTCTCACTCGCACTCATGCATCGTTTTTGTTCAGGCCTTGCTGAAGATCTAATTATATTATAATTTATGTGACTATGTGAGCCTCTGAATTCAATGTAGTCACGATTTTCAAAAATAAAAAAAAATGTGACAAAGACGACTACTTTCCTATACATTTTTTGATGTGAAAATTGTATGTAGGTATAATGATATTATAGTCATATGCAGGCATCACAGCATTAATGACACTGGCTTATAGTAATTACTGCGTGTGGTAGCCGCTTTGAAGCAGGGTTTAATTTATTACTTTATTCGGTACCTACCGTCGGCTTACAGAAAGCCAGGCGGGAATGCGCTAATATTCATAGCCTATTTTGGCAAAATTCATGAATTAAAGAATGAAAACCTAACCTTACCTAACCTAACAAAACCTAACATTACTTAACCTAACCTAATCTAACAAATAATAGAGTATATCGGCTATTTTCACAATTTGTTTGCCGCTGGCTTCCTGTAAACCGACAAGAACCCTTTATTCCAATCTAGAGACAAAAAGGCCGTCGACTGCCCCCAAATATTGAATGTGTATTATGTTTAAGTGAAAAACTTTAATGCATATAACACAAATATTGTAACTATTGAAAATAATATATTATTATTAAGATTAAGGTTATCCCATATTTTTCAATACTCGAGATTCGTACCCTGTTATCCATACCCGGTTAGCCAGGTCCCATTAATTTTGTGTTTCATGGTCGTATGGGATAAAATCAGTATTTTAATTCTTCTGTAATGAGTATGATCTATGATTATATTAGTTCAATGGGTAATAAATAGCCTTAATATGAACCTGGTCATTAGTTGTAACTACCCACCCGGTTCGTTTACAGAGAATGCCATATATATGTTGAAAATGTTTTAGAATTTATTATTGCAAGACATTATGTTATATTATTATTTTAGCAAATTCTTCTTTGAAATGCAATCGATATTTTTTTACCTACAGCAATGATACTCAAGGTGCATAACATTATACCTAAAGAAATGATCTTTAACTGAGATATCGTCTCAAAAAGCGTATTACACATTGATAAGATTTGAGGACACTTTGTTATGTTTTAATGTCTTGACCGACATTAAACCGGCTCGTAAATCTAAACTATAACGTCTAAACCTTCTACTAACGTCGCACGGATGTTTAATATTGAAAAGCGCACATAGGCGCCTAGCAACAGTCGCAGCGTAACCTTTCGAAACGTCAAAATATACTCTGACTGGTGACCGGCGATAAGCAGGCGGAATCGCATGAAAGTTGTTGCAAGCAATAACAGCTATTTTTTTCAAACTAAAATGTCGTAGTCTACCAATGTGCGGAGCGCCATTTGGTAACGTGTATTTTGTGAATAACGATTATGTCACATCGAAGTATTCGACATGTTGCAAACGAGGCAAGTTTAGATCTGGGAGACGGCTAAGACATAAACCAAGACTTGCGTCCAAAGTCTCTGGCGACTGGCTTTCAAATTTCGATCCTTTTTATCTATTCTGTGGACAGGGTATTAAACACAAAAAATACAAAGAATCCCTGAATATCCTCAATTATCTATTACCAACATTGAATGCACCATTTGTTTACGTGACAAAATTTAATGCATTATTATGAAGCAACCGTTAATATTAAAAATAACATAACATTCCACATACCTATATACGTTTATTTCATATTTATCGACACTCAAAAATAAGTAAGTAGTAGTATCTTCTACTTTACGGGTTTTTTTCAGCCTGATAGATCTTTAAATTGTAAAAAATAATTGTTAACAATCCAAAAAGTCAATTATCCTTTATGACAAAATGTGATGTATAGTGATGACGTCATATTCTGACAATTGCATTTCCGGTAGAACTATAATATTTGAATTTTCAATTTCCACAATGCGCTATTACTGAACTCCTCCATCTGTCACTTCCGGCGCTGTGTACTTGTATTTAAAACTTTCGAGAGTTTAAACTTTAAACCAAAGTACAGATTAATAATTTTGAGACTATTATGTTTACTGCTGCCAAAACTTTAGCCGATAGTTGAGGCGAATTTTGCCGGCGTATCGAAAACCACATCATACGGATATGCTCCTCAGTGTGAATAAATAATACAGAAGGTCTCCCAGGCACTGTATTTACTTTTCGTGACTGAACTGAACGACCTTCTAAATGTCAAAATTAATATATCATCAGATAGAGATAGACCTACCCTCTAAATTTTATTGCATGTGATCGAGAGTAGATCCCGAAACCCAACTCTCTTCGAAAGGTCTGATCTGAACGTGAATTGTAAAAAAAATATTGTAAGACAGTTTAATATAGAAAAAAAAACTAGAATATAAATATCATAATTTTGCTCCTATAACCGTATTTCCCACCTATAATTAATTGTAGACAGTTGCACACACAAGGGGAGGGATTTGAGTCCAGACCCCTCGCAGAAACGGAAAAATACAACATAATCAGGTAAATAGAATATGGCTTCTTCTTATTCTTCATCAGGCTCTCATGACTAAGGATCATGACCCGGGTGAATTGATTGTCAACACTCCTCTCCGCATTCTACGTCATACAAGATCTGTGAAATCCAATGTTTGCTTTAATTTTCCAATGCGGCATGTCTACAAAACAAGAACTCGGACTCGGACTAGAACTCGGACAACAAAATCAGATACTTACGATCTTAATAATAATTATGACCGTTAAGCCACGCGTATTTGATGACCACTTGTGGATGCGACAGCTCGTAATAACTCGTAGATTAATACTCTTAGTAAAGTTGGGTGTATATAGCTAGACTCAAAGTGCGGTGTGTCTGGGTGTAGGGAAGGGTCCGGAAAATGGACCCTCCAAATCATTTTTATGTGTGCGCGTCTGACTGTAGAATTTTTTTTAAATTTTCAATTTTTTTTGGATTTCAACTTGATTGTGATGTGCAGAAATCAATTTTTCTTGTATCTACACAATGTTAAGCTGTTCCCAAACATCAGTCGTTGCATTTTTTACCTATATTCCCTGCACCGGCTGGTATATACACTTCTTATGCTCCACCAAAGAACCGGATATGGACTTATAAAAAGAAAATCTTCGAGAAGGCGTTGGTTGTGATTTCAAGGGAAAGGGAAACAAATATAACGAAAATTTAGAGACAACTTAACATTGATTGCTTGTATCTGGTTACAAGAAGTAAATAAATTTCCAGGAAGAAACCCAGAACACCCCATAGTCCCGTCCCGTCTTTCTGCCTCCGCCACCCTTTTTGAAGGGAAAGGGTTTCAGATTTCCATTTATATTAGATTTGATTGTACGGCCAAACATGCAGGGCTGGTCCGAGGCGGTGAGTAACCCAGTGCTATTTTTAAAAATAAGTAGATAAAATTGGTTTTTAGAGTTTATGAATGGACAGTATATTTTTAAGACCATAAATACAAGTTTTCGTTCAATAATATTATACATACTATTAAAATATTAATTTACGAGTGTGATTGATTATAATATTATATACTTTTCCGATTTCCCAACATAGTCATATTATATATTAAACAATAAAAAGTCCACATAATGCCTTTCCCCAAGTTTTGGTGTGCGGGTTAACTTTTATATTAGAACAAACATAACTTGAAAACACCTCAGATATATACACACTAGAAAAAAATCATATTTGAAAAGAAATACGATGCTTGACGGTATATGAACCCGTATAATCGCGCCAACTGTGCATTAACCAATTATGCTACGAGCCTCCTATCTAATTGGGACAATTTAAACTAGTAGGTCATACATGAAATGCTTATGATTTTTTCTAGAGGGTATATATCTGAGGTGTTTTCAAGTTATGTATATTCAATATATATGGAATGTTACATTCTCAAAATCTTGTAAATTATTCGTTGAATAAAAGAAATGGTTTTTACATTAGAAATAATTATTCATTATGTATATATTTTAAACTTAAACACTATCTTACTTATTCTCTAATCTTAATTTTCTCTTAATTTATTGGCGATTTATTTGATAAAATTATTTAAGCAAAGAGAACTTGGGATAATCTGGCTTTATGATGTATATTTATGTACCTATATAGTTCATTAAATTCATTATGTAAAAAAAAACTTTTTAATATTTTCATATGCTTCTTGTATTTTCGACACTGTCTCGGTTAGTACAACACAATCAGTAGAAAAGTTGATCCATTCATACGCGTAGATGCGATTAATTATCGTGTGTCGTAATCAGACAGGGCTAATGCGATTTGTGTTGCGGTTGTTATTGTCGGCTGTCTTCAAACCTATTGCATCGCTTTCTCACGCTCGGTGTCTCATCTACTATGTTTTGTTTCATGCCAAAATATTGTATGTTTGTAAAAAACTGTTATAATTTGAGCAATTAATTAATCAAATCTGAATATTATTTATTTTTCGTTAGACATGTATGTGCGAATGTTTAAAATGGATGTGTGTATATTTAAGTTTTCTGCATCGTACTGAATATTTCTAAGTAAGTATATGTATGACCACAGAACAGATAATAAATAGAATACCGATTGGCTATATTCAATAGGCCGCACGTTGAAGCAGGGTTTTTGAATGTGTGAGTGTCCTACGAAAATGAAGCAATACACCAACATTAAATGAGCGTAAATGCATAAACCGAGAGCAGTTTTCAGTATTAAACGTAGGTACAACGTATTCTTGACACGTGTGTAAGTTTAAGCCGGATTCTTCCTTACTCGAGACGGTTACCTGCTATCGCCTTACCCGTTGGGTATTTCAGTTCCCATTATTTCTGAGTTCCCTGGTTATGACACTTAATTTAAAAAGAAAATGATTTTTCAGTGAAAGATCATTTTTACTTATATCTGATCGAAGTCGATGGTTGACTCATTTTGACATTTATAGGTACGTATCAAAGTTTTAGTGAATATAATATATGGGGCGGAAATAATACTCACACCGCCACTTGTTATTCCCCACTTCTCACTTCTCTCAATTTTCAGTCCCTGGACCAGAACCTGTCTGCTCCTATCTCGTAACTTTTGCTGTTTATTCACATATACGATTTTAATATCAGACACGAACAGTGAAATGGCTGACGGTCTTGTCCCTGTCACCCGGCTACAAGGGGATGCGCGGGGACATTGTTGTTCCTTCAAGTAGAGGCTCGTATTGATGCACGCGAACCGGTTTGATAAAAATTAAAAAAAAATATAATATGTCATATTTTATTAATAATAAAATAATCCGTCAAATGAGAAAGAATTCTTTCTACGCATCAGCGGTTTTTTTTCTTTGATGCAGATGACGTAATTTATTCGCTAGAAGGTTTAAAATGGAGCTTCAAAACAGTTAAAAAACAATACTTAATACAATTATTAAATTACACTAAAATTTAAAAAAATCTTCTCACAAAATAAGTAGGTATAATATATAATGTAAGTATATATATTTTAAATTATTAATAACCATGTCCCTGTTTTTACATACAAGGTGGTTGTTAGTAATTTTCAACAATCACAAACACCCAGGCTTTGAGAAAATCACATAAATATTGTGTCCTCACCGGGGTCGAACCCAGAGCTCCCGGATGCACGACCAACGCCTTACGCACTGTACCACAAGAGCCGCCGATGTATAAAATTTTACTCAAAGTATACCAAAATCCCTGCAACTAATATCAACCTACTTGTAGACAAAAAAATAAACCAATGATATCGCTTATTTTGTCTCACCAGTTTCATCTTCAATAATAATTGGATAGGAAGGAGATACAATATTTTATTTTATTTTTATCGTAGGGGTCATGAAAGTCAGGCAGTACCTCGGGCCTTTAAGTTCCTAAATCCGCCACTGCTGCCTTGATATTGAGAGCAAGTATAGACTAAAGATTGCAATACCGGTATTTTAAAACCGGTACCTATCCCAGTATTTTTAGACACCGAAAGGTATTGAAAGTCGAAATAAAATATATTAATTTACATAAAAGGCTTAACAGGGATGTAATTTTTTGTCGAGTTACGCGATGTCTAATTTACTTCCGTGGCCTTTGATCGTCCTTGATGATCAACAATGACACATGCTATAAAATATTAATATTTAAAGAGATTTTTACATAAATATATTATTATATTTATTGGTAGATACTTCTGTTTATTCCAATTATTTTATTGGTATTTAAATTCAGTATTAGAATCCCTATTATAGATCAACATATTGTCTTCTGGTAGAATATGGAGATATGTATCATATAAAGTCAAAACCCGAATCTTGAACAGCTAATCAAGCGCTCTTAGTCGATAGTACTTCTTTATTTTGTAGTTTGGCGAACCGGTTGTCGCTAATTTTAAGAGACATCGCTTCCCAAGGGTGAAGGGAAGACCGCATCCGTATCGATGCCTGTTTTCGCTTCCCCCGGGTGCGGAAATCACGACGCACCCCTTCCTTGTATTTTTGACGGGTTTCATATTTTCAAATTCGATGCGTGCCTGTCTATATGACAATAGTATCGTTTTTCAGCGAATATTTTCATATACAACACGAGAACCTGATATAAAGAGTGACTTATTATATTATAAGAAAACACAAAATAGATAATAATTTTAGGATGGTATTCATTTTCACCATAGTCAGCAGTAACCTATTCAATAATGTGATCGTTTTATCTATCATCATCATTATTGGTATTACTACCCAATGTTGGTGGCTCTTGTCCACTTTTAAAATAAATAATCAATCCCCTCTGCCTGTCACAAGATTCCTTCCCTTCTAGTAAATGAAAGAATTCTTCTTAAGAAAATTCTCTTAGGTGACTGGGTGTCTTTTATTCTTGATGCAGACATAATAAAAGTAGAAATATTAGAAAATACAGTCAAAACTTTTAGTCTAATAAACTTGGATTAAAAAAAATCGCTGTAAATAATAAATTATATAAACTTTTGTCGGTATACACACACTGTTATATAATTCCACCTCTTCTCATATTTGTAAATAATAATAAGCGAAAAATAAATGGACGACACGTAGGTCCGTAGGTTCACATCCCGCAATCCGTAAAAAATCTGTTTTCTTCAATACCTGAGTCTATATAGATTGGGTCTAGTGAACAGTCAAAAATCAGGGTTGAGTGAACAGTCAAAAATCATGCCTCAATAAGGCCTTGTCCACATGGCGCGTGTCTCGCCGCGAATCGTTGCGAGTGAATGTGGACGGCTCAATGCGATCACATGTACCTGGAATGCGAGTCAAAACACGCCATTTGGACAGGGACTTAGTCTATTAAAACACCTTCGCAGGATGGAAGAAGCGGCTTAGCTTCACTTCAATTTGTAGAACTAAGAAAACATATTATAAGTAGGTACTGAAATCCAATAAAATTATCTCCATCGAAGATTAGACCGGAACTACCCTCTGGCAGTAATAATATTTCGTTTAATTTTGTGTTTTATGTTAAGGTTAACTTTTACCTGTCGATAGTTAGCTGGCCAAATTCTAAAAAGTCAAGTTGTAGTTACCAAGCTATGCTACCTTAACTGGTGGAATTCGTAAAAGGTGTTGATACCGTAGTCATTTGTTATCGCTTGCCCAGTTTAACTCTGCTTAAAATATTGTTACTGACACGCTGTAATTGTCGTAGTGTTCAAATAAAAACCGTTATTTGCTACAACTTCAATTATTGGACTCGCCCTACACATCAATATCATAATAAACAGATACCTACCCGCTCACGGTCACGTTCTATAAATCTCAGCAGTATTTCATTATATCTTGAAAAATAAATTAATGTTTTAATACAGATTAATATGAGTGATTTCGAGTTGTTTGTTTATTTTCAGTTTTGAATTAAGCCGAGTAAGTATTACCTACAGCTTTTGAAAGTTGGGCATTTTTATTAATATCGATGTACTTAAAAGCCTACGCACTCTAAGTTATTTTAACAGTAAATCAATACTGGGAAAAATTAAGTAGATAGCTATAAGTAATCTTGAGTAACGTAAAATAAACGAAAATCGACAACCATATTTAGAAGATTTTTTTTATATTATTATAATAATATGTACATTATTATCATCAATAGTCAGTGTCGATCCATTACTGGAAGAAGGCCCATAGATTCTTTCAGTATTCTCCATCCCTTATTTTTCGCTGCCACATAGATCCAGCAACTTTAAAGGCGTTTCTGTGGTTGATAAGTGCCCCTTGAGTAGTGTGGCACCCCCGTATGGACCCCATTTGGGGATGTCTCTGTGTATCTGGAGAGGTCCGAATCGGTATCAAACCCAACAAATAGTAAAGCGCTGATTACGAAAATAAATAATAATAACAGAGCCGAGCCGGCAATGCCGTAAATTTTGACCGTTGGAGAATACAAGATGGCGCGCAGAACGCTACAAACAGCTAAATCGCGAACACGCCAATTTCGTCATCCGTAAAATTAAATTATAAAAAAATGTAACTATTATATAATATTAACGTAAATATATCTTGCCGTTTCCAAAACAATTCCGGTGTGGTATCTGTTCACCTCCACATCCCGAATCCAGACGAAAAACCAGACAACAAAATAAAAGTGACAGTTTGTTTTCACTTACCAAAATGGAGGGAAATGATAGTAGGTACCACTGCGTGACTGAATTTGTTCAGTGGCTATCCACTCACTAAGAGAGATGTCCGGCCTATTGCCATTTCATCAGCATTGCGACCTCTACTACTACATTGTGTACTTCTGTCTGCCTCCATATCCACTGGTTTCTTTTGTGGTCTTTCCGCGTTATGCCCAACATGTCCCTACCTTTAAATGCCACGTTGCGTTATTTGTAGTTTTTGGATTTATTTTCCTTTAAGGCTTCATGTTTTACTTGCATACGTGAGCACTGTACTGAACCTACATACATGCAATAGAATATAATATTAAGATAGGCGAGCGGTAACTTGTCCATTTATAATGTCGTGGGTCTCTATTATTAAGTAGTGTATTTGACTACTGTACGAAAACATCTTCTTGGCTACGTGTTAATACTGTGAACTAACATGCTCCGCCCATTTTTAACCGCATCTCCATTATAAACTAATACGCTCCTCTCATTTAGTAAGCAACAGCGCCTGGAAAGGTAGTGAAGAAGATGTTTTCGTACAGTACGTGCCTAATAGGTTTGGCAAGTGGCTAATACCCATTTCTCGTATAGAAAAAAAAACTGTTAAGAAACCCGTTCATGAGACGACCATGATCCACATTAGATTATAGAGCCAATTTCAAAAGGTAGCCAATAAAAAGGTCATTATTAATGTTTTAATTGAGTGCTTAAATTGAGGTATTGAACATGTAAATAGAATAATTATTCATAAGATAATGAATATTTGATATTAAATAATGAATAAAAACGTTGGGTTTTAAAAAAGTCAACATGAAAAGGCTCATATTTTTTTGACTGCCTAGTGAGGCACGAAACTGGATCATACTCAACAGTTCGGGGCAGTTGAATAAAAATAATATTTTAAATTAAGTAATATCATTTAAAATCCTATCACTGATTATATTTATGGCTACATTTTATAATCAAAATTTGAATAATCATGTTCTATTATTAAAAAGGTATTTTACTCAAAAAAATGAATTTTTAATATTATTTTCCATTAAGGGTTCGTCAGTGAAACATAAATAACTATTAAAGAATAATTATTAACCTTTCATGTTTCTGTAGAAAACTCTGAAGGTACTTTAAATGAAAATATTCGGTTAGATAAAAATATTTTAATGAAAATAAATAATGCATTGTAATATTTTGTACTTAGTAATAAAAGACCCATTTTTGTTTATAGATAGTCAAAAACTCTAAAATAAGTACAAATTTATTTTGTCAAGAGATTAAACGTTTACTTGGATATAATTCGTAATATTTTATACCCCCCACAAAACAATATTTAAAATAACTATATCATAAATAATTGTCGTGTCCTCAACGGTGTTTTTTGTTTTTCGATTTTCTGAATTAAGTCGCAATAATTGCTGTATCGCGCGTAAATACTTTCACTTAAATTTGAAACAGCGTTATTATATTCAACGAATATACGTATATGTATTTAGTATGCAATAACCCTGTAAATATACGTTTGAAATTGAGCCTCATAACGGCAATGCGTAGGTACATCTAGGCGGTTGCCGTTGTACCTACAACCTGATATTATACCATTCCCTTAATCCGGTAGGGTTGCGATTACGTATCCTTATTGAAACTGAGATTACCGCGTATGCCGTTTCATATCGTAAGGAAGATCACGCAATATCCTCGTCGATGCGAGGCGTGTGTGGATCGGATATGATCGTTTCAGTATATATAAATGAATCGATGCTAGTCTAGTTATATTACTATCAGCAGAAGTTTGATAGTACTCAGCACAAAATGATATTTCATGCCTTTGCAACATTGAATGTATTCAATTTTAATTAATTTAAAATTTGTAGTATTTATTTGAATTGGTTTAAGCGACACTTTTTGCCTTTCTGCATTTTCATAATCTGACACAATGCTTTACAAGTAATTATTATATTATTAATATATTGTGAATTAGTTAGTTTAATCATGGTTTATTCTATTAATATATTAATTTAAAAGCAGTGTCATTCAGATTATAGAAAGCATTCAAAATTCTTTCACTTACCTACATTCGTCAATGCTTCGCAAAATAAATTAGTGAAATCTCGATTATCGCAGCCTTTTCATACGTTAAAAATCTAACACAAATACCCCGATGATGACATAATAGTATTCCAGATTGTATGAGTGAAATATAGAAGTATTTAAAGATACAACTTTTATCAAATTTTGTTTAGATGATGTACATATTTATATTTATTTTTAGAGCGTTTTGTAATCTCTCTGTGAATAAGGTGACGGTCTATGGAGTCGTGGCGTAGGTCCAGACCTGATCAGTAAATGTATTTATTTTCAGTAGGTTTGAAAATTCAACTTCAAGTCTCTTAAGTATGACTATCCCATCACCAATTTTCGGTTACTCATAACCTACCACCCTACAATAGTCACTCTTTGCCATGGATATTCATCAACAATATCATAGAATCATTTAAATGATGTCGAATTTAGTATATTTTTTCTTCTTGTTTAGGTCTCATTAGTACATAATTTCTTAATTACTCAATGTTTTAAAATATACTTAATATTCAATAAGCAGTTTCGATACTGACGACTAATAATATATTTACATTTCAATACCTACGTTTATTTAGTTATTTTAATATAAAACACTACAAATTCCAGCACCTTGGTATTTTATACGCGGGTACGAATAATGTATGTTCATGATGTTAGTATAGTACTTAGCAGGGGATATAAATATTTTGTAAAAATTATAGCGTAGTTGAATGTGCATGTATGAAAAATTTTAAAAGTAAAACCCGGGTACCTGAAAACAATTAAAATGAAAAAGTACAAAACCTAAATTATTTTTGATGCGATATTATGTAAATGTAACAGCCTTAATTTCACATTTTTAGTCGACGCAAAGAGTAGAGAATAGTCTTAACCTTATCACTGCCAGCCAATTTTTACTAGGTGGACACTTGTAGGTCAGCTATTTTCGGAATAAAACAAATCATTTAAAAAATATGAAATAAGAACGGAATGATAAATATTTGTGAAAACTTAGCAACACAATATGTTTATCAAGTTTATCGTAAATATTTTCACACTAAAATGATAAATATTGTTTAGAAAATATACACAGAATGTTTATTCAGAAGTTATGACGTTTACAAGAACCCGCGAATATATTCGTCTGTGGCCTGACGCGACATACATGCTTTGGCGAGTTAATTCGTCCGTGGCACGGATCAGGTTAAATCTCTAATATATGTTATATTTACGATATGTAATATAACTGTTTAGAATTTTAAACGTGTTTTCTTATTTATTCAAATTGATTAAAATGATTCTTAGATCATGTTCGTTATAGAATCAATGAAAGTTTTCACATTAATTTGATTTATTTATGTGTAACATGACTATATATATACTGTATATATATATATATTGACTATTTTGATAAAAGTATATTTTAATAATGTTCAAAACATAATTTTTAACGCTATGTATGATTTCACAAACACAGTACTATCAAAAAGGTATCCAGTTACGTATAGAATAATAATTAATATGCATAAAATGAATATATCCTATGAAATATGATACTAGTGCCCAGTAAATACTATCAACCCTTCATGTTTATGCAGAATACAAAAAAAATGTTTGCGTTTACATAATTTATTTTGTAACTGTATCTGTTTTTATCGGATATTTTTTCTAGGGCAAACATTCGATGTGACAATATTCATGCCATTGTTAGGTCAAAAATATTATTTATGTGCGATGCGAGTGGTTCTATAAATTATATCTAACATGGCCTTTCCTGTAATTTATACCGTACAAGGGAAGTAAGTCTAAAATGGGAACATTTTTTTTTATATAGCGCATAATATTTATACACAATTCGACATTGACATATTACACATAATATTAAGATCACGTATTTTAATAATACGAAACATGCGATATCAATTCTAAGACTATGCAGGTCATGAAATTTTGCTGCGCATTACAAAAAACTCTGCACATCATTTCAAGAAAATATGTTTAAGAGTTTTAATACATTAAAACATTATGAAAATGAATTTTAATTCATGTACTTTAACATATACTTAGGGTATTTTGAATTCTTTTGATTTTTGACTAATGAACCGAAATCAGATTTTTGAAAATTACTTATCTAGATTTTGTATATTTATTACTACCTATCTCGATAAGTCATTTGAAAATTAAAATTTCTTTTAGTTTTCATGTTTAATAATTACAAGATAAAAAGAACTTTTTATATACCAAGTTTTAAATTTTTCTGTCGAATCATATAAACTTGACAATTCTATGTATTAATAATTGAGGACAACAAGAGAACAAATATTTTTTTTACTATTTTGCAATAAACAAACAAATATAGAATACTGAAATGTCATTTTGATTTCCATAGTAACGCACGTGTATATTAATAATTAAGTTGTTAGGACCACCCTCTTAGCAACCAATAATAGTGGATTGGATTACGGATTTCTTCGGAAATAAATTTTCATACAAAACAGAATTAACTGAAAATGAATTCAATTCTAGTTAAAAGATGGCTAAAAGTATTAAAAGAATTCATTGGCATCGTGTTCTGGTATATTCTAAAAGTTTCAAATGTCTAGCTAGTCAGGAAGTTAGTTAAAAATCGATTGCATGATTTGTACTGGATAATCAACCACCGGACAAAAAAGAATACGAGCTAAGAAAAACGTGGTAAAAATGATAATATCTACATACTACGAGATATCATCATCATTATCACCAGTTGGAGTCAATCCACTGCTAAACGAAGGCCTCTCCATAACTCCCTCCACTCTTCTCAGTCCTTAATTATTTGCTGCCTTGTATATCCACCGAAATTTATGAGTCCGTTCGTCCAGCGGGTTTTAGAGCATTTGGATGCTTAGTGTCCTTAGGTACCACTGTATAACAGCATTTATCCAGTGGTTGTTCTCTCGCCGAGCGACATGTCCTGCCTATTTCATTTCATCTGCTTAGCGAACTCTACCACATCGCGTACTTTTGTCTGCTACCTTATCCATTGATTGTATTGTGTGATCTTTCCGCGTTATACTCAATACCTATGCAATTTTCCATGCCACGTTGCGCTACTCGTAATTTTTGGGCTTATCTTACATTAAGCCAGCTCTCACATCTAAACTCGCCTTGTCTGCCGCACAGCCATAAATCAAACCTTCCAAGAACGTCAATCCGTTGTTATATATGAAGACCGCGCAAATCTACCTAGCGACAGTCGCACGTAACCTTCGAAAAGTATAGATATTTGGATGCGGCAATCGTCAAACCGTTGTAGGAATAACCAATTCGTTGGTGTTTGTATGTGTCCTCGTGTCTTCGACTCGCAGCCCAAGAAGCATGCGACTTTAACTTTTTTTAACGATTGTAACAGCAGATGTTTTTTCAAAATAAATAGTCGCATTCGACCAATCTGCGGACTGCGGAGCACCATTTGACAACGTGTGTTTTGTGAATAACGATGACGTCACATCGACGTATTAGACACGTTGCAGGCGAGACGAGTTTTGATGTAAGAACCGGCTAAAAGTTCACGTTTCAGACGCATACGTGAGCGTTGGTAGCCCACATAGTTAGAACACTTTACGCTGAAGACACAATGGGAGGTTACTTTTGAAGATTCTATTCAGAAGCCCAAATGCGCTGCATGCCAGTTTGGTTTTACTTTGACTCGACTGTTAGGTGTATATACCTAGATTGTATTTTAATTTGACAAATGAGAAATTAGGAAGCTAAAGTAGGGATACAAAATTAATTAGAAAGAACATCGGCCTAGGGTATTTTAATGGTGGACCATTTAATTATTTAAAGTAACAAACAGATAATCGGTAATCTGATATAAAAGTAATGCACATTTTATATTGACTTCGAATTTCGAGGTTCAATAATCTTAAATTAATATACTTTTCAGGCCTTCTTGCAAACTGATTCAATCTGACTCGAAAACTGCTTAAGCCCATTGTCTAACTTAATCCACTTTGAAAATTATAACTTTGATAATATGAATGATCCTGTCAAAATTGAGTAATGAAAAAACTTTTGGTCAAATAATGGTATCTGCAAAATGGGTCACTGATAAGTTGAACTTAGTTATAACACATTTAATACTAAGAGAGTGCTTGCAGCTTTACAGATATATAATAATTGAATACGTATTTTGATATATTATTATGCTACATTTGAAGATTATAATGTATATATTTAATATTATTGTCTGGATTTACAAAATTTTGACTGAATGAAGATCGATCCGTATATTTTTCTACGATCTTTATTAGAGCGCTCAATCATCTGATACCCGAAGTAGTTCGGTGGAGATGCACTCATAGCAATTACGGAGGTCTTTTAATTACCGTTAGTAAAATACTATTATCATCTCTTGTAAAATTATTTTATAAGATTAAGTTATAAATAATAGTTTTGAATATTTCAATATTCGCATAATAATGCTTACAATAATTAAAAAAAAATAAGAAAATTGTAGATACCTTATATAGGTGTCTAGTATGAATTGCATGCACGATTACTACACTTTAGTTCGAAAAAAGACCTCGTGCACACGTAACAGCATGCATGTGACTCTGACTAGTGACAGCCAAAACTACATTTTTAAAATTGTTTTTATGCCATGTTTGAACATGATGCGTTGCTGCGTGGAACACGCGCGACCTGCTACAGTAATCCTTCAGTTTACTTCTAAATACTCATCGTTGAAACAACCTCTATTATAGACAAAATACCACATATGAAGGGGATAAGAGCTCTAAGCTCAGGTGCCACATAAACGAGGATTATCAAAAGTCAAAGTCAATGCGGACCACAAACGCTGTGACTACCTCCAGTATGTACGATTAATTACTATCAGTGGATGAAACCTGTCGATATGATAACTGACAATAATAATTGTAATAATCACCGAGTATTATAAACGCAGTTTTTGTTAAAAAAAAACTATTGGTACAAGTCTTTTTTATAGATGATTTCGGCAAAATTCATGAATTCAAGAATGATAACCTAACCTAAACTAACTTAACCTTGCAAATAATCCAGTATATCGGCTATTTTCAAAAATTGTTTGCGCTGGCTTCCATTAAATAGATAAGAACCAAAATATTATTTAACCTATATGTCTATTAGTAATATCAATACTAAAAATATAAGTTAGATTATTATATAAATGCAATCACTCTATTCTTGCGATGTTATATCTACGGAAGATAACCAACAAAATGTATGTTTTTGGAGTAGATAGTAAGATATTCTAAGAGAAAATAGGCCAACGAGAAATAGTAAACCTAGATATTTAAGGAATTAATCGTAATTAAGTTAATTGTCTCTTAAGTAAACGAATTTGGTTTATTTCCATCGCTGGAAACGACTAATGTGCTATTTATTAGTGAAGTGTTTGCCAAACAAACTTATCATTATCAGCCACTCTGAACTCGCAAGAAGAATAATAATATTATGATCCCTTCTTTAAGACACAAAGAAAACAGATATTAGGGTGTGAATATATTTTGAAACGTTATCACGTTATCTAATCCATAAATTTATTAAAAAATATTATATAAAAAGGAGTCCTTGGGTCCGAACCCCTAACCGGATTAACACCATGATATTGTTATGAGTTGCAGTCACAGAACAGGTAATAAATAGAATACCGATAGGCTTTATTCAATACGCCGCATCTTGAAGCAGGGTTTTGAATGTGTGAGTGTCCTACGAAAATGAAGCACGCATTATGCACGTGCAATAGTGTGTGTAATACCTACACCAATGAGCGTAAATGCATAAACCGAGAGCAGTTTTCAGTATTCGACGTAAAACGTATTCTTGACACATGTGTAAGTTTAACCCGGGTTCTTCCTTACTCGAGTCGGTTACCTGCTATCGCCTTACCCTTTATGTATTTCTGTTCCCATTATTTCTGAGTTCTCTGGTTGCAGTGATGACTATATGCCTATTTAGTCATGAGGTTTAGCCATTAAGTATTAAACATACGTCAGAGTTCCCATTTCATAACTTTGCACTCCGGCTCTAGGATGATAATAATGTAATAATATATTCTAAAAATATTATTTTTACATATTATAATATTATCTATTTATTCATTTATTACTACATATTACACCTATTACAAAATATAAGTGAATATCATTTGATCTAATTTTATTTGAGTTAACCGGGCAGAGAGGCGTATCAGTATGGTAAAAAATGCGTAAAAAGTGCAAAGTTATAAAGGGACTATACTCTACCTCAGTGACGTCCCGTGGGGGTAGGCAGATTGAGCGTCGCTTGGAGGCGGCAGTTACTCGAAGGGCGGCAAAAGGAAGAAAATTATTTGGAATATATAGAAATAGCTACCTAAACTCAGTAATAACGAAAATATCTTTCCATTAAAAAAAATAGCTCACTGGTTTTATCGGGTTCGCGATATCTAGTTTACTTCCGTGTCCTTCGACGACCTTGGTGACCAGAAACGACACGTGCAGATTGGTGAATAATTAGGCTGATATTTTGTTAGTAATGTATCCCTAGTCCTTACAACACATTTCTTAGATATTGGACTCATGCAAGGATGATAAAAAATGAGGCGGCATTTTGGCGTAGCCTAGGGGCGGCATTTTATCTAAGGACGTCACTGCTCTACATACCTACGTTTTCATAATATACATTATGTACCAAGCTACTTATAGCGCCTGTACATATGCATGGATTTACTGGTACCAATAGTGTGTATTTTAAACTATCGCGATAATAACTGTTTGCACATAAAAGTAACTACACCCCGCCCTTTACCAATTTTCACAACCGGACAAATAGCGCTATATAATGACAAGCTTTTCGCTTACTTTTAAATAATGAGTTTGGGAAGACAATCAGCACTTTTATGACTGTTAGTTTTTTTGGCAGTTTCGCTACTATCGTTCTACTGCGCAGGCGCAGATATCTCACAAATTTCAACTGTCGCTTGAAAATTCGCAAACTTCTGAACTTTTTGATCTATGCATGCAATCTTGCAACTTGCACGATAATATGTATTTACACGTGCTTTTTCTTGATATGGTCGCGATAATACGCACTGTCAGCAGTAAATCCATGCACGTGTAAGCGGGGTATTATAATATGTACATGATATTATTAATTGTGATAGACGGTTATTTTATATGTTGAATCCCTTTCCAGTATGCGTATAATAACGCTAATGCATTTAAATCCTTTGTAAAACGAAATTTGTACCTCGGCGACGGGATGGGACAGAGTGATCCCGGTCAGCGAAAATTATACGTTATAGCTTTCATAATAATTTGTACATAATATGTGTCACTGTAAAATGGTGCATATGTAACTTAATTAATTATTTTATTAGCGTATAACTATAATTATATTACTATAGTACTACCTATAATAATATAAATATCCCTATCACAATTTAGCAACGGGTTAGTAGGTTCGTTGTTTTATAATTAGGTAAGTATATTATGTCCAATAATAAAAATATCAGAAGTGTATTTATGACATTATTATTGTAAGTATTGGTCCCTATGAATCCCTACACTAGAGCCAACCTTGTTGAGTGTAATTATCTATAACGAATATTTCATAATATCCATTCTAATGTGAATGATAAAACTTAGAGTAGGTATATCCAGTGACGTCCCGTGGGGGTAGACAGATTGAGCATCGCTTGGGGGCGGCAGTTATTTGAAGGGCGGCAAATCGAAGAGAATCATTCGATATATATAGAAATAGGTACCTAAACTCAATAATAATAGGAATATCTTTCCAAGAAAAAATCAGATCACTGGTTGGATTAATTAACATAAAAGGTTTAACAGGACTGTGATTTTTTTGTCTGGTTCGCGTCTAGTTGACTTCCGTTATCACGTGAAAATTGGCGAATTATATCTGAATTATAGGTAGGTACATAAGTACTCAAGTACCTAATTAATTTATCCAAATATTCTTGCCGGTCATTCGCGAGTTTTGAATTTTGTCAGGTGTATTTTTAAATGTTATCTGAAACCGTGGATGGGATTTAAATTAGATTTAGTGATATATATTTTGTCAGTAATGTATCCATACAACATATTTCTTAGATATTGGAGTCATGAAAGGATGATAAAAATACTGTACGTATAAAAATGTGTGGTGCAGTTTTAGTGCAACCTAGGGGCGGTATTTTGTCAAGGGACGTCACTGGGCATATCAGTATCACTCTAGGTATAGAGAAACTTTTATCTCCACTGCAATATAACTGACTCTATTGCAGCTCTCTTTCAGCTTAAGAGAGAATTTACTTATCAGTTAAGTAATATTGTTATGACTTACTCAGTAATAATACCCAATACCGGACTACTGTTGTGCCGTATACTTATCGAGTAACTTATGTTACCTGTATTTGTATCTAGGTAATCCGACTGTATTGCTTTGCTTTAAATAGACAGAATATTTAGTTGGATGAAGTTTTCCGTAGATATCAGGCACTCCTATCGATATATCTCGTTTTATTGTAAAGCTTTATATATGAAAGATATTTAGCAGTAAATATTTATATAGTTTTACAGATAGAGTTTTTTCTCTTCAATATTTCATCTAATTATTCATTAGGTATATGCAACCATTGCAACGGAATAATAATAATTAGTGCAAAATAAATTTTACCTTTATACCAATGAGAGTTTGCCATAAGCAAACATTTTAGGGTGAATATATTATATTTCATGAGAAACTCTAAGTAGATTGTTGAATGTTCCTTATTGAAGCGGGTGTTCATACCTGAAACAAAGAAAAAATAGTAAGTATTAAAATACAAATTCTACAAATATTTCGTTAATATAACTTTAGCATGTGATCTATTTTGTTTCTAAATTAATGTTATTATGAAAGAAAAATGTCTTTTTTGAATTGCCAGCTGTAAGTTATTAGTACGAGTTTAATGTCTGGTCTTTCTCATTAGAAATTTTTATATTTTGATCTTTTGACTTAAGTTTTTGCAATCAAGAATTCTACTTTGTCATAGGAACCTTTCAATAAATACCTAATAGTTTTGGATTAATCATTAAACATCGATTAGTACTTCACGATATCTTAAATGATACCAATATGTGATCTTCTAGCGAGAAATTAACGGTAAATCAAATTAGTTATTTCATGAAAATTCTGTAGATAAATCCTGATCTGTAAAACAAGACACAATGTGACATATATCTACAGATCATAATATTGTATTATAAGTCTTCCATAATAAAAATGTCCAATTTTCTTTACGGATAAATAATAAGTATATATTCAGAAATCTCTGCACAAAATAAATACTTTAGAAATATTTACCATTGAGCTTTAATCACATACTTGTTCAACCCTTCTTCTACCAGATACAGTATCGAAATCACTGAAGAAAGTTACAGTTTGATGTAACTTCCATTGTCTATACAATACCTACCAAACCATCCAAACGGTTTGTATGAAAATTAGCGAAGGGGGGGGGGGGTTTGCTTTTTTTCTATACGTTTAGGTTACATCTCCACAATTAATACAAGGGTTTCTACAACATCTATCATTTATTCGAATAAAATTTTATCATCACTGCGCATGTACCTAGACTAGTGCATGTTCTGATGCAAGTAGGAATGCATATTTTTGATATAATAACAACAGTGACGTTCCTAGTAAAAATGCCGCCGCATTTTTTTATTCAATATTTTTTATCATCCGTGCTCGTGTCGTTTCTAGTCACTAATGACGTCGAAGGGCAACGGAAGTAAACTAGACGTCGCGAACCTGACAAAAAATTAAAGTCATGTCAACCTTTTATGCTAATTAATACATATTGTTTCCAACCAGTGAGCTGAATTTTTTAAAGGAAAGATATTTTCGTTATTAAGTACTCAGTTTAGGTAGTTATTTCTACATATACCAAATGATTCTACTCGATTTGCCGCCCTTCGAGTAACTGCCGCCCCTAAGCGACGCTCAATCTGCCTACCCCCACGGAACGTCACTGAATAACAATGAGCGAATCCATTGGCGTCCTGTGGTGGTAGGCGGGTAATGCGTTGCACAGGGGCAGCGAATGAAGGAAAGAATACAAATATCACAACTTTTGAAAGAACTGGATTTCAATGAGTATACAATGTGGTCTCTTCATTAAAAAATACGTAGCGAAATTTTAGTTTAAAAGAATATCTATGCATAAAACATTCTGACAGCATTACTACTATTATTGTATTAGTAAAACTCCAGAGGCAGGCCATGTCCAGCGCATGCCTGAGTCACGGATACCGAAGAAGATCCTCGAAGGAAACCCAGGAGGGAAAAGGCCCGTGGGAAAGCCACGCACACGATGGGGTGATAATGTTACAAAAGATGCCAACCAGATACTAAAAATCAGGAACTGGAAAAGACGTGCGGAGGACCGTTCCGGCTGGAGGACAGCGGCGGAGGAGGCCAGGGCTCGACTTGAGCTGTAGCGCCATCGAAGAAGAAGAAGAAGAAGAAGTACCCACTAATATTTATTTTAACGTTGGTGCAAATTTTCACAATGGTGCCTCCAAACCTGTCAGCGCCACAAAACTTCACGTAATTAAAACTAACACTATTTATGAGTAAGTTTCGTGGAAATACTCTGATTCTCAGTAGATGGTGTGTATGATAATTTAAAGTTTTTTTGTGTATTTGTCTGTTTAATATAGCAAAAAATAAATAATAAAATAGGTAGGTATGTATACAGACAATTTGAAATTAAAAATAAAAGGATACGGCATTCTCAATCTGCTTAAGGGCGGCACTTTGCCTAGGGACGTCACTGTGCGAAACAGTTTAATGAAAAGTGGGTCTCTTTTCCAAAAATATTTAGAAGGATAAAAATATGACGTACAATCCCAAGAATATGCATTTCTTGTGTCGCAGCAGGCAGAGTTTCCCGCCTATTGCCCGAGGTTATAACTCAAAAAAGCAGGGGCGGAGTCGCAGAAGAAATTATATTTATTGCGGTGGCGCTCTCATTAAAATGAATTGCAGTTCCACGGCGTAAGAAATAGGTCACTTGTACTTTGCACAGCGCGCATGATAAAGCGAGACGCCGTTTTTTATTCTAAGCAGGACGTGAAAAATAATGTCCGGAAGAGGCTTGATTTAATGGGGAATATTGTTATCGTGCACCGTAACACATTTTCAATACCGATAATATTTAGCATAATGCAGACTGTGAATTATCAAACAAGCATTGTTCATAATTTATATTGCGTATACAAAATATATTTACAATGTTTGCCCATAGTAACCAGTTTACCCATTATATTATAATAATATACAAGTTCCTACTTTAAGTCACATATTAATTATGATTTTACTACAATGAACTAAGTATTTCCTACAGCTAGACAAGCTAGATCTACCTAAATGTTGCGTAGTTAGAGTGTATGCTCCACCTACTAGAGACCAGTGAGAAGAGGTGGAGGTAGGCTGTTAATATCAGACATAAATAGTGCACACTAAGCTTTGTCAGTCAAAATTTTTTTCTTCGTTTTCGTTGAATTAAGAATACATAATAAGTACAGGTGTTAGTTAGTTTTTTAAATTCATTAAGATGTGCCTATACCAAATCATAATCGATAAAAATATTCTTCTATCTATAAAATATCTAAAATTGTGTATCGTTTAATGGAATAATTTTAGATATTTTATTGATAAATTAATATTTTTTGACTATTATCTACTAAGGCTTTGACTAGGCTGGGTTTAATTGAATTTTAAAAACTAACAAACACTATTCACTCATTGTAGTTTTAGTTCAATGAAAATAAATACGTTCGACGGACAAAGTTTAGTGTGCACTATTTATGTCAGATCTTAACAGCCTATTTCCACTCTGCGCCACTGGCCCATAATAGCAACCAGTTTACCCATATAGTAATATACAAGTTCCTACTTCAAGTCATATACTAATTTTGATTTTACTAAAATTAAGTAAGCATTCCCTACAGCTAGACAAGCTAGATTTACGTGTTACGTGGTTAAGGTGAATGCTCCACCTACTAGAGACACTTAGCAGAAAAATACAAAATTTACAATTTGATACAAACTATTAATAATATACCTATATTTTATTTTATCAATACGTACGTAATTTAAACCCACACAACAGATCAATAAATATAATTCATCTAGACTATACTTCAATACACTACATTTTGAAGCAGGGTTTTTAATGGGTGAGTCTCCTACGAAAATGAAACACTCATTATAGTAGTGCAATAATGTGTGTTGCAACCTTCAAAAACACAATTATTGAATGAGCGTCAATGAATAAACCGAGAGCAGTTGTCAGAACGAAGGACAAGCTTAGAATGATATATCATTATGTTCATTCATTAACGATTCTTTGTAGTGTAAACAATGGTTTCTGGTAATTTGTACAAATGCAGTTGGATGTATCACAATTCACCGTGAGATGTTGTATCGAAAATAGATGACCGTATGTACGGTATTGAGATCAAATTCATGTTTAAATAAAACACTTAAAAATACGAAGTAAAACTACCAGAATACAAGTGAAAGACAAAAAGAAAATAGATAGGTACATAAGTAAATTAGAAATATAACCGTATCGTATATATTTATATAAAATTCTGGTAGATGCTTGTAAGTATCGAGACATGCCTCAAATATTTCATAACAATTATTGCGTTATTATTATATTTAGTGGCAATTAATATATTAAAATTATTGTTCATATTAAATTTGATAAAATTGGGACAATGTTGTCTGCAATGCTCTACGGACAACCCGTTATTTTTTATATCTAAATTCTATACGGCCATCTCTTTTCGTTAAGATAGTTCACAGTGAACTGTGTTACGGCAAAATATAATACGTACAAGTTACATGTAATCATGAGCAACGAATCTATATTTTAAAATCTGATTGAATATTTTATTTTTGTTGGTCACGCTTTGCGTCTTTTTTTATAAATGGTTGATGGAACAGTAAGTTATATCCTTGTCAAAATGGCTTTTTCAATAATATAATAATAAATCAAAAATATAAAAATTTAACGTTTTTAATTGATCAAATATAAATTAAATATATTTTGTAGCGACACTGCTATGTAATTATTTTTCCTAAATATTGTGGGTTTAATTTACATTCATTTAAATTGTTGCTTAATGAATAATATACGAGTAGTTTAACATTATATACAGAACACATGGTGGAGTGAGTATTTATTGAACGAAATCCGTAAGTATATTTCAAAAACTCTATTTGTGTGGCATTTCTTATATTTATAAGGCTTAGCAAAATAATATTTATCTTATAATCTGCGAGTTAGTTGAATTCTATTTCTGTCATACAATAAGCAGGCAAACAATTCTTGTCATTATTTTTCAAGTAGACAAAAGTGCTCAAATAAAAATATTCCCAAGGGATTAGGCCATCTTCCCTGGCTCTGACCAAATAAACAGAAATATTTCTTTTATACAATGGTTCGACTCATCCATTAGGTGGTATCAAGTTGAATTGGTTGACAGGGGAATCAAGTTGAATTGCTTCGTTGAGTCACATAAGTAGATAGTTTATTATGGATATTTGCTGCAGGCATGTTCTTCTTTTCAGTGACACGTTTAGTGACCTAGAGGCCCGTAGCACTGACTAAATCTGAGGAACCCTACGATACAAAATAACAATAGAATTTTAATTTTCCAAATAAATCCATTATAATAGTTTTTATAATTTTATATAATTTATACAAACATGATTTAGTCGATTAATATTCCCGGTAAATTATTTATTATTTATTTCTTATAAGCCTGTTACTTCTCCCTCAGAAAAATACAAGTCGACAGAATCTACTATCATATTATATTATTCGTAATTTCTGCATTATTTTTCTCTTGTCTCTTCTTGTCTCTTAGCAACGCATGGTCTGCCTACTTCCTAAGCGGGAGTCTCTATTTCTAACATTTTTTAGTGGCAGCTGATTGTTTGTGCTGTGAAATCTAAATCGATATTATTAAAAATCATAAATTTATGAACAATACGCATCTTTTGTAGATTTTGGTATAATTTAATTTCACTTGTTTGGAGACCTCCCTTTAATTTTTTTGACGAATCGGTTTCAACATTTGTGTCAAACAAAACTGCCGCTGTTTCTTTTATAGAACATAAGCACTGTTGTAGATATGTATGCTCGCCGATGAGCTTGAGATTCTATGATCTCCAATCTTGTGATAAACGTAAAACTGATAGTATTCATTAGGACAGTGTGAATCTTTAATATCTTCATGTAAGTAGGGCCCCACCAAGGGTGGTAGCTCAATATGCCCCACCTCCACAAATACTTTTTTTGGAAATCTGAAAAAAAATCAAAATATTCATATTCATATCATTTTAAAGGTTACATGAGCCTAACTTT
Organism: Rhyacophila brunnea; assembly: GCF_057557595.1. Taxonomy (NCBI): domain Eukaryota; kingdom Metazoa; phylum Arthropoda; class Insecta; order Trichoptera; family Rhyacophilidae; genus Rhyacophila; species Rhyacophila brunnea. The sequence continues at coordinate 33,154,949 of NW_028233350.1, forward strand.
AAGAGGTAAATTTCGGCGACCTGAGTTCAGTGACAAAAATGTAATTATTTTTATTAGAGCGAAAGTGGAAGAGAGAAAGATTATTATTATTCTTGTTAGAACGGCTGATTACGACTCTGCATTACGCTCTAAAACAGTAAGGGGCGGCACTTTGTTTAGGCATTTTAATGATTAAAAGAAATTATTCACTCTTCTTAGATTAATGTTCAATTTCCAAGATACATAGATGATACTTGAAAATAAATTATAATATATTTTCGAAAATTCTCACTAAGGAGTGTCTGAACTTGATCGTATGTTTCGATTGTGTGGTGGATTGTATGTTTTTTTTTTTCAAATTAGCCGTATTATAAAATCAGTTGAAAATTTGAAGAAAACGAGAAACTGATTTTAATAATAATTATTATTATATTTACGATTATTTCAACATGAGTAAACGGATATCTCCGTTCATCTTTTTACCTCCCAAATGAAGACAAGAGTTTTTCCTATGTTGACATATTGTTGGGAATGCCCCGGAAATAAAGTCTAGTCAAATAAAGGAATTGTAGGTAAACAACTGCTAGGGCCGCTCAAAAGAATGAAACTCCGCTATCTCTTGTATCAAGAAATCATATTTACGGTCTTATGTTGTTATATGTCCTCTCCTCTTTCATTGAAAGACCAGACGAACAGTTTTCAAATTGACTGTAAAAATAATAAAATAACAAATGCAGTTTATGTGGACTGACTACCTATTACAAAAGATTTGCTTTATGCATCATATTTACTAGTAATACAAATAAATTGAAAAAAAAACTATATTACCTAAGTATATCAAAGATTTACTGTTTCTCCATCCCAAGGTTTGATTTCGTTCATTTATTCATATTTATATTTAATATGACATATATAAAAGGTAGAATATAAAATTTTGATATAAAAGCGATATAATTAAACACTAATATTATTATAATAAAAACATTACACAATTTTTGTATGGTTCAATAATTGCAATCAAGAGTTTTTAATAATGTTTATTTAGGTATTTTTTATATGAAATTGTGCTCAGATCAAAGTTAGTAAAAAATCTGATTAAAACCTGAAGTATTCAAGCAATGCATGCTCCTTCTAACTATGCTTGCCATAATTATTAAAAACTCTAAACCGGGACAAGAACGGGGTATAGGGCAAAGCAACAAATTTAACCAACAAAAATTGTTTAATTACCTATTAAAAGTATGTACAAAAGAAGAATGAAGAAGGTCTACTAAATAAATTTAAATTTATTTATTTATTGTACTAGTCAACTAGTCGTACTTCTCGCTGGAATAAACTTTTTTCGCACCCTTCCCCTCTATCTCATCACATATACGCTAATACGGCCAATCATGACAATTTATTATTGACAATCAGTCATACGCGGAACAACAGCCGGGACAAAATGCCAAGTCGGCCGGGACGCCGGGACCAATGTGTGAAACCGGGACGTATGGTAAGCCTAGTTATAACTGACATTGAAAATTCTTGGACAAATTTAGGTATTCAGTGTTATCTGAGAAGAGCGGTGGCGGATTTAAGGACGAGGAGGTCCGAGGTACTAACTGACTTTCTGGCCCTCACGATAAAAATATAATAATAACCATAAATTCCAGCTAGAAACGTAGGTACATACCTAGTAAAAATATCTATACCTATATCTCTTTCCTAGAATTACATCCTGTAACTAAAAATCATTATTATTGAAGATAACAGTGATAACATTACACGTAATGGTGCAAAAGTACGTATATCTTTGAGTCGTTAAATTATACCCATTTGATATTGTAGGGATTTTGTAATAATTTATACTCAGTTTGCGAGAGATATCTTATTAAGATCTTTGTATAATAAAATTTAATAATTTTACGACTAGTTTGAACTGTTTTGAGGCCCCCTTTGGAATCTTCTGACGAATTGATTGTATAATCTGTGTCAAAAAAATCGTCGCTGGAGTAGAGGTATAGAACGTTCAAAAAGGTAGACGTCACTGGATCGACAAGAAATTTTTAAATTAAGTGGAAGTACGCGGCAATGTAATAAGTATAGGATCAAATAGAGTGGACTTAGACTGTAAAAGGATCATCCAGTAATGAATAATACCAAGCTAATCAAGATGATAGCTAATAAAATGTTATTTTTTTTTCTTCAAATTAATTTGAGTTTTGAAATAATAAATTTTTATCATTTTTGGCAACCCGGATAATGTTTTCGGCATCTTTGGGCACTAAGTATTATTATTTATAATAAAAAATTCTTTCATTTAACGAATAATTCACAAGATTTTGTGAATGTAATACTCCAAATATTGAACATACATAACTTGAAAACACCTCAGACACACCCACTAGAAAAAAATATATTTGAAAAAAAAATACGATGCTCGATGGGATTTGAACACGTATGGTTATACCTACTGGTATCGTGCCAACTATGCCAACTAATTTAAATTGTCGTAATTAGATAGGAGGCTCATAGCATAATCGGTTAACGCACAGTTGGTGTATCTGATGAGTGATGTGTTTTCAAGTTACATATGTATTTTTATTTTACAATAATTTATACAGTTGTTACTCATTGTATATAATTATTGAAAATAATCAATATTATTTATTATTCACAAGTCATCTGGATGATAATTGCATCAATTTATTCTATGGAAAGCAGTGGACAGAAGTTTTGCGATTCGATTTGTAGGAGGCGCCCTCCAGGCGTAGTGCACCGGGCGCGGAATCGGGAGGGGCGCGATTTGTTATTGTTGAATTTGGAAGGGAATCCGAAATGAGCTTGTTTACTCATCCCATGGCGTCGCTCCCTTATAATACAATAAACGTAATAGGCTTTAACTGTGCGTTGTATAACGACGCCTGGGCGTCGGTTCTCAAACACTTGTGCATACTTAAAATGTATTCATACGTCCAGAGAAACTAGGTTAATTTTCATACTGCTAATTAATTATTGAAGGAAGCGTGGCATTTAAAAACTATTGAAACTTGCAAGATTATGTTAAAGTTAAAAATAATTTAAGTATATTAAAAAATAATGGAGACAGCTGATAATTCATAATATAAAATTAAATTGTGTTGTTATTCAAGAATAATACAGAAGATTTAAGAATGCACAGTTTGTTAAATGGCATTAGAACGCCTAAAGAGTCCAGGCTGTGACACTTAGTCCGAGTCACAAACTTCAACATTGAGGAGTACCTAATCAATGAAAATAAATACGCAATAAATAAATAAACATTTATACTCATTGTGCAGATGTGTTAAAATTTCATTTGACCTTAAAGAACATATGGGACGGTAGAATGGTGTCAGATTCTGTTGCAGTGTAGGCGACTCATTTAGGTATTGGTATTGTTATAAATATCGATGGTTACTAACTCACTCTCAATAATAAAGCTATGGAAACTCTTTAAATACCCTGAATTATATATGTGATGACTTCTACTTGTAGGGGTCCTGTTGAAATTATACATTTTATATTATATACCCACTATTTTCTAAATCATCGTTCACTAAAGATTATGTAACATTTTGGGCATTTGTCAACGACCGATAAAATAGTGTTAAATTGCAGAGTAATTAATAGCTCTGCGATATCAATAATATATTTACGTATCTAACATTCATAATACAGAAGACGTAATTATTTAGAATCTTTAGGAGAATTCTTTTGTAAAATTTACCACACAATTACGCAATAAATATACAAATTTAAAACTGATGTAGACATTTATAGAATATTTCAAGGCATATAGACCGCACGCCACTGATGAATGTATATTATTATAAAAAAAGTAATTATTTGTATTAAACTGTAACGTATTTCATAAATATACATATCTACATAAGTACTAATATATTTGAGTCGCTTAGAATCATAACTCACATATTCCAAAAATCAAGTTTTGAGATAATCGCTAAAAACCAACAGAGCACTATTTTTTGTATCTAGAAGAACAGTATTGAACTCCCTAGAATATTAATGAGTGAGAGAGTCAAATAACTTTTTAAAAAAAATATATATATACCTAATACTCCTAACGTTGCAGACATACAGCATACTATGAGAAATAGAGCTCCCCGATTGGTTAGGAAGGCGTTGGTGACAAAACTCTATTCTTTGAAATATACGACATATTACACCAACAATGAACTTTGTCAACGATTTTCACATGGTTTAAATTGACTTTTAATACTCAACTATTTTTCGGTATATAGATTAATTCATTTAGAATCACTTGGCATATTTAACTTAAAAACGACAAAATTGCAATATGTGAGTTATGATTCTAAGCGACTCATTTAGTGTGTCTACTTTCACAAGATTAATTTATAGCGGTATGTATAGTAGATAGCAATACATATTGAGTGCATTAAAAATAATAGTACCTAATATAATGTCTCTCATTTTGTATATTATTCATTCTGGATATATATATTATGGACTGCATTAAAAATATATGCAAGAAAAAAAGGTGACATAGCTCGAGATTTGAATTATTTTGGCAACCAAGCAATCTTGAATAATGACACCCATCTATCGTTTTTCTTTGACGAAATAATAATATGATATGGATCAAATTATATCAATTTGTTTGACCAGAGCATTTACAGAGATAGAAACACATAACGACAACTTTTACAAAAAAAAAAACAAGATAAATGTTTAGAGTTCCCACAGAATCGTCCACATATTATTCTATATTATCCCCCTTTACCGTGCAATGGTCTCGTATGTCACACTACATTGACATGCGATGACCCTCGGTCGAGATTTGACGCCGGCGTAATGGAAGTAAAATAAAATTATAGCCTTGCATAAAAGATAATTCGACACGGGCGGCGGCCGACCCCAGTCCTGCTCTGTTGTCTCGCTAACAAGGTCTGTAGAATAGAATTATCCGACATATGATTTTTGATAATATAGCGAATATTGTTGTGTTCAAATGTTATTCTGTTTGGAGTTTGCAAATTGTTTGTCACGAATGAAATAATAATATGTCTGTAGGTACCGAACGATTGTGATATGGTTTATAAGTGGAGAAATTGTTAGCTTTTGGTAAATTTGGGGCGTCATATGAAGAGAGAAAAGGTTTATCTCACTACCTACAATTCGAAGGATTCATCTCAGTACTGATCAGTAATTTAAATATCAGGAAATAGTTTTTTTTTTAAATAGCAATATTAAAAATAGTTTAGGTACAACAAATAATTATTTGACTGCAGATGAAAAACAATGTTACTTATAGTTTTTTAAGCATTAATTTATTGGTGTACTGTACGGTTGGTGCATTATTCAGCAATATAAAAAATAAAATGCTACTTGAAATTAACTTTTAAGAGCATACTTCAGTGAAACGGCAAATAATTTTGAACTATAGGTGCGACGAAATTTTGGACTCACTGGCAATCGGAGAGCGAAAGTCGAGCTGTGAACACGTCAATTTGTTTCGTGATGGCGACGGGGGTATTAATTCTTAAATCGTGTAAAGATGACTAAAAAACATTACCCATTTACTTGAAAAAGAAAACATGTCAATGAATATATTATTATTGTTACTAATAGAACAATAAACAGAACATTAAATGGACACATGTTGGATTTATATGACAAATTATATTTCGTTCGGCACGCGTCATTTGCACAATCCGCGCATCGCCTAGCCACAATGACATTATTAAATGGACGACGCATTCAATACAGTAGCTAGCAAGTAAACTCGCGCATTCGCATGTTTACGAAGACGTCACGCAATTCCATTACGCGATATCACGCATCGGGAATTTATAGCAATATGACCTTTATTGTGATGGCGTCAGAGCAGTGTTTCTAATGTCAATGTTCATTTGAGCGAACCCGTTCGAGCCGAAACTTTCGGCAGACCCAACAAAAAGCATCTGGAATTTATAGCAATATCACCTTTATTGTAATGGTGTTAGAACAGATTATGCCATTCGGCAGACCCGACAATAAAGTGAGTGTCATTTTCTTTTCCAGATGATTCGTCCATATATTAATTGTCATTGCCTAGCCACGATCTTTTTAGACCATGCCACAACTGAGGTATAGCCTTAATTGGCTGTAAATACAAAATTTTTGAAATTCTAAATTTGTGAATTGCTATTAAATATTAAACTTCATATTTAAGGGTGAAATAAAGTTGCTAATACATAATATCATAACGATTTTTTCCAAAATCGATTAAGTAAGCTTTAGAATTTATTCAGTAGGTATCCGTAAGTACCTAGTTGGTAGAGCGGCCGTCTTTATATAAACACGAAGCCGTGAGGCCGCTATAAACTCGCGACAGGACAAAAAATGCATGCTGTTTTTTTCCAAAGTGTTATTGATCCACTTCATCTCTATAAAATCAAATCACACTTGATAGCGAGGTAACCTTAGTTTTGGGTATCTGCTCCTTAGACATTCCCAGGCGTAAAAAATGCTGATACTTCATATTAAACGTAAGGCACGCTCGTGGTACGTTAAATTAAGAACGAGTGTGGTGCGGGGCGGGTTGATTTTGAGGGGTCTATATTTGTGTTGATCCACTACATGGGGGGCTATTTGATTAGGCGAATGGCTAAGAGCTTTACTCGTAAAAAGTATGTAAATGTTACCCATAGGTATGCTGCGCTTAGGACAGTGTAAATTATTTGTATTATATCCGGTACAATAAAATCATTGTTTGTTATAAATTGAAATCATTTTTATTTTTACTTTGAGAATGATTTTTTTTAAATTATTATTTAAGGATTTTTATTATTTAATTATTAAGTGCATTTTTTCGATTAATAAGTACGTAATAAATCCATATACGGTATACGCATACTTGATGAAGTTGAAATGGTAATATTTCCACTTAATTGAACATTCCACGAAAAACTATCGGTTTGGACACATCAATGTTATTTGCTATAATAGTACTATAAAGCAATAAAAGTAATTCTATCATCCCTCAACTACCCATCTGTCAGTGTTTCCTATAAATAATCGCCATTACAGACATGCAGTATCATAAAAGTGAGTTAATTTAATAAGATAATATAAATTTAATACACCTCATTCCGGAAATACACATTTTCATAAAATACGATATGCAATAAATGACAAAATAAATCTATTAATTAATTACAATATTTATTTATTAACAGTAGGCTTGAAAACAAACAGTTGAAAATTAATTACATAGAGAATTAATAAATACGTAAACAATAATAATAGTCAAACAGTAAAACAAAATAAGTGAAAAAAGGTATATATAATATTATATATTATATAAACCAATAGATTAATATTTATAAACTTATTGAAATACTAAGTTTTTCTGAGTATATAAAATACCTGATTCAGTCGCCTGGATACTTCAATAGTAGGGAATCCAATCCCGAGCCGTAATTTTGATCTCGGGATTAGCATTTTTTCGATAGTAATTATTGCATTTCTATATATACAAATAGCATTGATAAAATCGATCAAAAATGTCTAGTATAATGTATACTATTTACAATGACATTATTAATATACAATGCACTCAGTACAGTAGCTAGCAAGTAAATTCGCGTATAGCGACATTTGCACATGTATAGGTAGCACCTTTATTGTAAATGGCGTTAGAACAGATTATGCCATTCGGCAGATCCGACAAAAAAGTGAGTGTCATTTTTTTCCAGATGATTCGTCCATATTAATGTCATTGACTATTTAAGACATTTATTGTTAATATTGTGTACGTTCAATCTTAGAAATACATATTTTCAGTGGGGTAAGTAATATTGTAATATACTTAATAACAATGTGAAACCGTTCTATTTATTTAAGAAAAGGTAACAAATATAAATACAAGTTTTTATTACGATAAATACAAGAATTACAATTTAATACAAGCTTATTTTCACTATTTATTTGAATGAATTTTTGTTAATGAAACGATATCCATACAAATTTTAAATTTCAAGTTATATGTCATGTTTTTACAATTCCGAAAAAGTATACTTATATAGATATACTAACATAGCGATTTCCAAACTGGAAGGCGCGAAAAGTTTCACACAATTAATGTAGCCACAGGTTTGCAGTTTGCAAATGCATAGTTTATAAAACGGTCGCTAGTTATAAACTACATAAAAAACAGTCACATAAAAGGTTGTTTGCAAAACCTGTCTGAAAATATGGAGACTAATTTTATAATTGGTAGGTACCTCACTTCAATATTATTGTGAAGCGCGCTGGCTACCTCGTGAAAAAATTAAATAAAAGGGTCAAATCATAATGTTGAAATTTGAGGCAAATTTGTTTAGAAACGATAGTTTTGTTGTTAAACTTATCTATTTGGTTGAAATAAATCAACGCAAGGACCACTAATGCATTCACTGATTATTTAAAAAGACAAAATGAAGGCATTCATTGGAGCTTTGGAAAAAATAAGTTCGCCATGTTTTCACTTGAAATGATTTCTGCGCCAGATATAGGCATTGATGCAAACAAAAATCTATTTACTGAGTTCTTGGTTAGTTTGCTATTGGACTTTTCACATTATTTCATTAATAGTAAAAAACAGTCGCTGCTTTGTTTCACGGCTATTAAATATTTTAAATATGTGGATGTGCGTTGAAATTTGACGTGATACCTATATGATGATTGATATACTTACATGATAACTACAGTGTATAATTTAGGAAACACTACATTAGAGCACCATACTGCCCTTAACCTCAGCGATAGGTAGGTGGGCCCGCCAAAGATCCTGGCCTGGGGGCCCGCTTCAGGATGTGGGACCCATGATAGAATCCATTTGTCAATGAACAATGATGAATTTGGATTGACTACCATTGAAATAGATTGTGCTAATAAACAAGCACATTCATAGCATGAAAAACAAATTAATTTAAAAATGAATATGTAATAGTAATAAAACCTTGTTTATTTTTTTTAATTTTTGTATTAGTATATTGTTGACTATTTAAAAAAGTGTGTATTATTTAATGAAATAATGGGGGGGGGGGGGGAGGCGCCAAGATTAGATTTTTCTTTAATGGGAGGCGTAGTAACATAAAGTTTGAAAACATCTGTACTAACATATTAAATGATAGCAATCAATTATATCTGATTATCTTACAAATGTTTGACATTAATAATTATTATGTGTTTTCTTGAACACCAAATTCTTTCCATTTAATTACCGAGTGTTAATTATGTATTCCAAAACTGTATGTAAATTATATTTGAATATAATATTATTAAAAATAATTACTTAGTATCATTAAACGGAGGCGGAATTGTGTAAAGAAATAATTATTTGACACCATCTTTTTATTACACCGCGTCTTTAAATAAGTCAATATCGATGAAAATAGATGGTCATGTGATAAAAAACGTGTGGGACGTAATGGATGTTGTATCATTAGAAAGAAACTTTTACAAGAAGTAACTAAACTACCTAATAACATAAAGTAACATTCTTTCTGTTTTGAAATCGTGTCAATTAAAGAATTACTTGCCAGTTAAGTCGTTATTTACAATTACTGGATTGAGTTATTATATTTTGTGTTTTACTCATTGAATGTTATTTGTATTCTGAACGGCTGTGTATTTTTTATTCTTGCCTAAGATCGAAAACGCTGGTGGCAGCTTAGAATTATTTTTGCTGTAAGAAGACATTATTAACACGCTATTTAATATTCAATTAAAATATTTGCTCGATACCACATTAGTGATTTTAAAATGCGAGGGCGTTGTGATTATAATCGTTTCGTATTTTACCTATATTATAATACATTAATGTAAATCATCACTGTTTATTTATTTAAAGTGGTTTTATATATACCTACTCATAAATCAACTATCTATATAAATTTTAACGATTTCTAAAACTGTAGAATTTATATCATATTGTAATAATAATAAATAAAAATTAGTCTAGAAAATTTCAGCAGAAAACGCGTGGGTTTCTATTTAATAGATTAACTTAATATACAAAATAATATAATATTTTAAAAGCATTATAATTATTAATTAAAATTTTAATTTTTAATTGCGTAGTCAGAGGCGTAGTTAGGGACGTGGAGGCCTGGTGCACTAACTGATTTTCAGACCCCTTCACAATAAAAAATACTATATACCAACGTCAGAAATCACATCTCATCTCTTCTTTTCTTGGCTGTTCTCTCATGGATGAGGGGAACGGACAACCTTAAAATTCTGTCATCTTTTGAGCGACCAAGACTTTCCAGCCCTCTCGATATTCTGTTTCTCTCAGGGCAGAGTGAAGGCTGCCCCAGTCAGCAAATTCATTTGGTTATTATATTAAATTATAAAGATAAACGTTGATACTAACCCGATCATCTGAACAGCATATCGGCATCGAACGCATTGTCAATGGGTCCATCCCGGCCATGGCCCCCACATCCTGAAGCGGGCCCCCAGGCCAGGATATTTGGAGGGCCCCTATACATATCGCTAAGGTTAAAGGCAGTATGATATTCTACACTAGTGTTCCCTAAATGGTAGTCCCCTATAGAACCTCAGGGTTCAAGGAAAAATTAAGGGCGTTCCGTATATTTTTAGCCATTATTATTGTTTTTAAATACATCCATTTGAATTATTGAGTTGTCAGCATTCTATTATGAAGAACTGATCACGACCCCTTTTTATGGTAGTCAAGTAACATGCGACCCTTCAATATATTTGATAAATAGGCATTTTTATTAGTCTTGAAACACACTAAAAATACTTATCATTTAATTATATCAATCATATCACATTGAAAACATCACATAGATACATATTTGTAAATGTTAATATTCTTGAAGTAGAATAGCGCCGCAGGCGACTTTTTTACTATTGGAGAAAATTTGTGTTGTGTTTATCTCACTTAACTGGTCGACCTGCCACGCCGGGCCCTCCCTAAACCCGGGCACCCAGGCTAGAGCCCTGTCAGCCCCCCCTTGTGGGGGCCATGATCCCGGTTACTGCCATTGCTTTCAGTTCCAGGGAACTTTCGTGTACCAGGAAAAAAGTATCCAGTTTATAAAAAATGTTTATTAATAATTATGTATTACTTGAGTTCTCTAAACTCTCTTACGTGATTTCAAAGGATGTATTTAAATAGCTAAGCCTTTTTAATATAATGTATGTCGTCTGAATGATATCATTTAACAGTATTATACTGTTTCAGGCAACTGTCATTGTCATTGGGTGAAATAAATTATACAATGCCACAAGGATTGTCTGTCTATTTGAGATATTCCATCTTGCTTTATAATTCGTTAAGAGCCTGTCGGGGTTGTGTAGTAAGTCAAAGTATAATGAAGATTGCGCGGTCATCTATTTTATTCCCACTCTGGCTTTGATGCTTTCAAGATCCATCCGACTAACTAAATAAAATGTAAAAGAAGTTAAACAACTTCGTGAGAAACGTGTTCAACAAGATCACGCAACACTCATTTGGACGTGTAATATGCATTCAAATAAAAAAAAAACTTACCCGAAAAGAAATGAATTCCTCAGTATAGATAAATGGGTGTACACTGACTTAAATTATATCTACTTACTTAGGAAATTGTCGATTAGATAAAGCATAATATCATGTAATAATAAATTAATACCGACAGAACCATCAGTTGAAAATTGAAATATAACCTTATGGTGCAGCGACTACAAAATAAATTTTTGAGACTCCTTTACTTAAGGGGGAGAGGCATGCCAGCAGAGAACCTAGAGGAAAAATACGAAGCTTGCAATTTGAGATTTTTTTTGATAATTTACAATTTCAACTGAATTAATAAACATGTATCTGAAAACATTAAAAGATTTTTTTTTTAATTCAAAGATAAACTTACAATTGTAAAAAAATGCGAATTCGTTGCAGGGTCGTATCTTATTATTACATTATATATTATGATCATATTTATTGTTAAAATTTAGTTTATTAAGTTTTCAATTTTTGACCGTTTAGATTTTTGACTAATTCATCGTTTTAATATTTTTTTTAAAAAACATCGATTTGTATAAAAATATAAATGTATATAACTTGAATTCCTTTTTATTTATATCTTTATATTATATATAAACATAGGTAATTTAAAATTTGGTTTATTTTTCGTCATTTTCATTATTAACTCTGTTAAACAAAATTCTGACAACAAATCGTCTTTCATTATCTGCCTCTTCTCAATTAGAATAAATTTTAGGACGAAAATTAAATAAGAAAACAAATATTCGGTGCAGTGGAGCACTACAAATATTCGGTGCTCCGGCTCCGCTTCTGCTCCAGGTTAACCCCATTGCTCCACTTTTCCTGCTCCGAGCTCCACTCCAACGCTCTGCTTGAGGATATATGAATACTATCCAAATTTTCTCTTAGGTATACTGTCGTTTAAATGCTAGAAGATATTAATATTCGGACAGGTATTTTTCCATCTTATACGTGGTGTAAATGAGAACTCTACTATTATTGGTAGTATGGACCTATTTTTTCTCCCGTATAAGCTATCTTAGAAATCGGAAGCATCAGTGGTTTGTTCTCTCAAGGTGCATAACTAACCTGCCGTTGGTGATGCCAATTGGGAGGGCAATAACGCTGTTTAACCAAATCGCTTCAGATGTTGATATTAATAAATGGGCATTATTTTATAAATTCTGAAAATAGATTATATTCTTAAATTATTTAAATAGCAGTAAAGTAATCAGTAATATAAATAAAACAATCACAAACACCCAGATTTTGAGAAAATCATATAAAAATATTGTGACTTCACTAGTAATCAAACCCGGAGCCTCCGGATGAAAGGCCAACGCCAGCCCGATTTAAAGATGCAGTGTATTGAAATGCTACCATATGAAATAATAAAACACTTATTAGATATGGTATATAGGTATATAGTACAAAGTAAATATTTAATAATATGTAAAATTCAATCATTTGAACAGTACTTAGTGATTAAGCTAAGTGGTTATTATAATTAAATATTCATTTACTTAGGTATATTAATTCCAATAATATTATTGAATGAACAAGTTTTTATAATTAAATTACTTGTAAAAGTACTTAATTATTTAGGCACTTTACTTTCGTGAGTAGCTACTTAATTTTGTATAAAATATAGATTATTTGTTCAAAAGAAGCTTAACAGCAGGTAAACATGTTATTATTTCAATATTAAGTAAATCGTTTACGAAAGTGATACCGATAATCCTAAAATAGAAAAGTTGTTACAAAATGTTACATAATAATAAAAGACAAGTTGTAAGACAAGTGATTTAACTTTTGATAGCTGGTTAACTATTTGAAATAGATCAGCTTTGTCAAAGTTCGTAATAAATACTATTTAAATTACAAAAAACTGGTTTATTTCGAATTTATTATCATTGATAAAAGTATTACTCCATGTGTGATTTTATTAAGAGCTTTAAATGATTAGTCGTATTTGAACAAAATCAGTATTGCCTAATGAGTAATTGATAGTAAATATCACGGTTATATCGGCATTAGGTGTTAATATTAATTGTTTCCATGATTAGATTTTGAATTAAACTATATGTTACAATTCATAGTTGTTTAGTATTAAAAAACAAAATTTTAAAACTCACCTATACTTCTACAAAAATTTGGTAACTCTTCGCTTCGTCAGCAAAGTTCAATTAAGTACCACCAGTAAAGTTCTATTCCAACTAGTTAGCTCCATACACTCTTTTCGTTATTTTTATTGATCCTAGTTAACTTTGATAACTTCTTGATCAATTCTGTATGTAGTAGGTGGTTATCTTAATAATAACAAGTTAATATATAATACCTACTGCACGTGCGCAATGCCAACAAAATGTCATATTATGTCACTTTGACGTTTAATTGACTTACAAAAAGATGTCGTCAAACTGGAAATATGTATGTAGGTATACGCCATATGGCGATAAGTAATTGTTTTAATCAATATAATATCGTTTTAAAAATATAATGTCACGTTTGCTACCAATGTATTAGATTATATATTATTAATTGTTCAAAGGTACCTTTCCTTTTGTAATTTATTGAAAATATCGCCCAATCAATGATACACTTTGACAGCTTCTAACACACTCATAACTTGATGCGAGGTGTGGTGCGCCAGTATAGTAATTTTGAGAATTAATTTTGTAAATTTCTACAATCCAAGTTATAATTGCTGTCCTATTGTTCGCTATCTCGCTCTATTCTAGTTAACGTGGGTTTCAGAGCTGCCGTTGAGAAACGTTATATTTGCCAGTTCATACCTCGAGATATTTAGCTCTAGGAATGCATCATAGAATTTTTTTATTTTGTAATTATGTTTGAATAGAGATGCAGGGGTAGTTTAAGCCTGCTCTCATATCTAAACTCGTCTCGTCTGCCGCACAGCCATAAATCAAACCTTCCAAGAACGTCGATCCGGTGTTGCATATGATGACATCTACCTATCGACAGTCACACGTAACCTTCGAAACGTATAGATGTTTGAATGCGTCGATCGGTGATCCGGTATCGGAATGACCAATTCTTAGGTGTTTGTATGCGTCGTGGCGTCTTCGACTCCCAGCATGAGAAGCATGCAACTGGTCGAGTGCAATAGTAGATATATTTTTTATTTTTATTCAAACTAAAACGTCGCATTCGACCAATCTGCGGAGCTCTGTGCGTGTTTGCCAGGCCACGTGTGTTTTGTGAATAACGATGACGTCACATCGACGTATTCGATAGCAGGCAAGACGAGTTTTGATATGAGAGCCGGCTAAGACTTAAACTGTTTACTGAGGATCCCGAAAATTTTATCATTAATGAGTATTGGTAAATATAAAATAATATCATTAGCATTATGGAATTCCATTTCGGTGGATACTTGTACGATCTACATTCTTCAGGAATATGCCATAGCAATATATTACAATATCAGTTAGATTAAGAAAATAAATTGCTGTTTTTTTATGACGGAAACATTTACAGAAAATAATATTACAGACCGGAAAAATCTACTCAACAAAATTCACGTCGCGTTTATTTTCAGCTAACAAATTTGTAGTGTGCCCACCGAACATAACGAGCAAGATTCGGTCTAGCGATATTGTCCACTTAAAATATACAAATTTTGTGTTAGTAAATTATAAATTGACCGGAGGTATGGCTTATTCCGATAAAGCCTATGAAAATATTGCCCACAATTTTATATTTGCCGTACGCGATAAATAACGAAAAAGAAAAAAAATCATATCTCACTGTCCATCTTCGAGAGTGATTTAAATTACATATCACTTTCGTGTTAACCAAACTGCAATCAAATAATCTGAACCAGCGTTACGACACCTTTTATTACCATTATAATTATCGACTCCCCGTTTTTTTCTTTAATTTGTAAAAGTTTATTTAATGAATAAAGATTTTTATCTTAATATCACAGACGCCCATTCTACTGTCTACTTTTTAACATGAATAAAATATAATGACCTGCTCGGAATTCATTGAAATAAATTTTAATGAATTTTCAAGTATTTTACGTTGCGAAATAATATTTTTTTATTAAAAAAAATACGAATGAAAATTTTTATATGAAATACTATTAAAAGAATTAGTATATAGACGAATTATTTTAACTGCATACCTTATATATATTATTATCTTGTTTTATAAAATTTAAAAAAAAATATTTTAAATATCCCACAATATTTCATTTGCAAGAAATTAAGTAATTCAGAAAAGTAATGTAAACATAGAAAAGCGGACGTAAGTAAGAGTAAATATTTTTTTAAAACGATGGTATAAAATATTATAATTTTCAATTTTGAAATAGGTATTTGTATTCCAATATTACCGAGACATATTAAAATTAATTATATAAAAAAGTAACACGTTTCTATTTTAATATTTTTATGTTGTATATCATCCCTTAAGGAAAAATAACTATGTTTAAAAAAAAAAAACAAATATTTTAATAGGTTGACTACTAACACAAGAAACAAAGTAAAATAATACTAATATGACGTATGTATAAAATATCTTTGTCTACTTATTCACTACACAAAGGTTAATTTATCGTAAGTATTGAGTGCCTATAGAATATGTCAAAAGATGAACTATTATAAAGATGAATCTGTGGAATTAATGAACGGATGGAAATTTTAGTTATAAAGATTCGTGTCCGGAAACTTGTACGTATGCAGTTCGCCGTATCATACTTCACCGTAAAATGTTGTATCGGAAATATATGGCCGTATATTAAAGACCTTTTTGGGTCGTATAATACTGAAATTAAATTCATGTCTAAATAAAACACGGTTCTTGTCGGTTTACACTTTACAGGAGGCCATCAGCATTTTTTTTTGAAAATAGCCGATATACTGGAATATACTGGGTTATTTGTTGGGTAAGACAATGTTAGGTTAGGTTAGGTTAGGTTTTCATTATTGAATTGATGAATTTTGCCAAAATTAGCTATGAACATTGAATTAATGTTCATATTGAAACTAATAAAATTGGAGACCGTCTAATATTCGGTTATCTCTTTCCGATAGAAAGCTCACGGTGAACTGTGCCACGGTGAAATGTTTTACGTACAATGTACATGTAACCATAAAGATTAATATATTGAAAGAGATGGAGGGGTATAAATTAATTATCATAGCTGAATTTGGCAAAATTCATGAATTCAAGAATGAAAACCTAACCTAAACTAACGAATAATCCAATATATCGCCTATTTTCTATTTTTTTTGCTGTTGGCCTCCTGTAAAGTGTAAACTGACAAGAACCGTGTTTTATTTAGACATGAATTTTATGTCAGTAGATACTATACGACCCAAAAAGGTTGGACGGTCTTTAATATACGGCCATATATTTACAATACAACATTTCACGGTAAAGTGTGATACGGCGAACTGCATACGTAAAAGTCTCCGGACACGAATCTTTCGTGAGTTGAGTAGAATATGAAACTGGATTATATAAATGAACTCGGAGTAGTTAAAAAATAAACTAATGGTTTTAGTATAACTGAGGGGTCAGTAGTTTGATGCGTTGATTGTATTGTGAACAAGTCAGTTATCTTAAATAAAATCTAGTACCTAGTATACTGCCCTTCTAAGGAAGAAGGCAGTAACTAGCTCTCACATACTTTCGAGATAAATGACATAATGTGGTTTTTTTTCCAACTTTAGTACTGTGAATTAATAAAAAACGGTGATAATTTTTATTATAAATAAAGTAATAATAAATAAGCAGCAGCTGCAATAGGTGCAATTACTGGCTTTTAGCTAAGAAATTTGTATTATTTTAGCAGATGTCCATTTTTTCACTAAGGATTTTAACGATATTTTAGTGATAATTCTGATTTTAAAGTAAACAGAATATATAGCTTTCAAAATTACCTAACGGATGGCATTCATAACCCAATTTCACAAATTTTGCGAGTTACTGCCTTCTTCCTTGAAAGGGCAGTAGGTATAGACAACGAACGAAATTTAAAGCTAATAAAAAAAATTAAGTTTCCGCAGCATGTTTTTTTCATAAATGCAGAATAGCTAAAGGATAGTTGATTATCCACTCTAATGTTTTGTTTGAATCAACAACTCTGTCTTACTTTTATGATTCTATTAAACGAATCTTCACAATAGAGAGATTCGAATCGTTTTATGTTGATTCATTTCTATCTCGTCTCCTGTATTTATAGTGCGATTTGCCATATTCTAGGGTAGTCACGTTGCGAATCGCTGATTTCACGAAAGGCGTTTCATGTTAAAAACATATGAGCGAGGCAGGCCGCGTGCTCGGCGAGCTTAAATACGTATATTGCCCTTTTGTAGATCGATATCCAAGACACATTTACTTATTCATATGTCGAACGCTAAATGCGTTTGCACACGCCACCTTGAGTAAAGTTGAACCTTTAAAGCGAAAGACGAGGGCTTATTGCCTTATTATAAAGGGTAGAAAATGAAGAAGGCAGAAAGTCGGCTTAAACTTTAACTAGGCCTGACTTGTTAGTCAACGAGTCATTACTGTCACAGTTTTGGCGCTGCGTTTTCATTTATTTACTCGTACGACAGCGGAAAAATACTTTATGGTAAGACTTTGTACACAGTCATGCAATGGCGTTACGGGTTGAGAAAATATGAATAACTTCCACTGTCACTAACGTACTCAACCGTTGACGGGTTAATGGACATATCATCATGCTTTTATGTCACTAAAAACTAGTGGTGGAATTATTGGGCATCCAATTCAAGACTTTGTAGAGCCTTTTACTATAATTTTGAACCAATGCGATGAAAAACTAGCTATTAATTATCTTGTTAAATTACACACTCAAAAAAAAGGACCGCTTATTGGAACGCCGTTGGTTTATTTTTATACACTTTAACTTATATTACTAAATTATATAATTATTTATCGTTGTATTTATTTTTAAAGTAATAACGGCCACTATGACGTTTAATAGTTTGTTTTCGTAAGGAATTGCAAATGGCCGACAATAATAATTTCGCTGCCTAGGCAACGGAACGATTCTAAACTATAATATTATACTGTATAATTGTCACGATTGCAGTATCATACTGTGGCGTAAAAGCAGTGCGTTCGGCTGATAACCGAGCAATCGGTGGTTCGAATCCAATCGAGTGCGTTTATTTTTGTGAGAAAAAATAAAATATGTGTTACATGCCACACGCCAAAAATACACTCTGACTAGATTTTCCAAACATGCCTAAATAAGTATAACTTTAAAATATTTAATTAGGACAAACAATGCATATTCCTGTTAGACTATTAGGGTCAGCTGGTAGTTAGTTATCAGCTACAGTAAAGACGTAATAAAAAAAAATTTAAAATCACTAAATACAGCAGAATGCCCCAATTTTATTTAGGCCTGTGTCCTTGTATTGGGAGATATTTTTATCGTCCTCCATAATGCAATGGCTTAATCATACTAATTATTGCAATTGATTGTAAGTCATGAATGAAACAAGGAGAATATAGCAAACAATTTTACTTAGACGTTGGGATGTAAACCCACACTTTTTGGATTTATAGGATGCTGCCTACTAAATCGAGATGTTCTGTTTTGATAATTTTATTGCCTATTATAAAAATGTGCAAGAATAATTTCTTTGATTATTTGAACAAAATTTGAGATGTCTTTGTAGAGATGTATCCACAAAATTTTTTGGGCTGATGAAAGGGTGAGAAATGTTCCATGAAATGAATATCCTTAAGCTGATAGGAAAAGGTCTAGAAGTTATGCGTAGTACCAGTACCTGAAAACTCCAGTAGGTACTTCGGTCATATTATATTATAAGATGACAAAAGTACTGTATTTAATAACTCATTATCTAATGAAGGATGAACGGAATATGAAGTAAAAGAAGACGCTTTATTTCATGCTTTCAGAACCACCGCTGTCGGTACGAGTGCAGTAAGTAGCCAATGATGAAAATCAATTATTCCACCAATCCTGAAGAAGAAGATATTAAAAAAATCTAGGTCACGAGATAAATATTCAATATTAGTGTACGTTTTCCTCGTATTTTTTTAACGCAAGAAACTTTTTTTAGTATTTAATAAAAGTAGCACATCATGATAAATACACTCATTAATCTTGTTTTATTATTGGGTTTGTGATACTTTTATTATACACATATTAGAAGTCTTAAAAAACAGCAAAGCTTTCATTTCATTCGATCCCTGGCACTATCGCAAAGATGCTACAAAGTTTGTGGCACTTTGCGGCCTTTATTGATCATAAAAACGCAACATGTAACGCATTTTTGGGCGACTAATGCATTTCCCGAGACCTCCATGTAGGGCCAAATATTTGTTTTAGGTTTTAGGGTCGAACGTGTCGTAAAGGAAATGTGGTTTTTATAGATCTGCAGCGGTTTTGGTAATAAGAAAACCAAATAACCGTACAAACTATGATTAAACATTTATTAGGACGCATAAAATTTTAATTGCAGATTAAAAAAAAAATATTATAAACATCTGCAGTAAATATTGGATTTAGTTTGTGGTTAAATATTAAAACATTCTATAGTCCGTAAAATTGAAAGTAAAAATAAAAAAAAATACAAATTATTAATATATGGAAGGCAAATAATGTTTAAGTTAGTTGCCAAGATTCGTGCAAACTCATGAAATAATAATGCTTCAATTAAAATAAATTCAATTCAATTATTTTTTTAACCTATTATGGACATTACAAATTATAAGTTTAAGACGTTTACAACATGACATGAAACATTATTATAAAGAAGAAAAGTAATAAAAACGATAAAAATGTAGGCCGGGAGAGACGATGTTATATTCGTTATTTTTGTCGTTTTATAACCCTGAGATACGATTGGAATACATCATAACATAATTATCTCTTACAATTTACTATTAAAGATTTTGGAATTAAATCTTACATTGGAAGAGATCTAACACTAACTTATAAATAGCAATCTAATATATTATAAAAATAAATGGTGTTCTATAGAATGAATACTAAAATAATTAGGTTTGAGTCAGAACGAATGAAAAGTATCATATAAAGGTAAAGGTATACCCATACAACTCAATATGAATGAAACAAGTTTCTAGAGTAGGAAAAGCTTTCACAAAACGATATCTGTATCCATCTACGAGTAAGTACGTTGGTTTTTGAAGTCAGACAGACTTCGATCCCAGACAAGTCTTAGCTTTTAGCAATTTTTTCTGAATTGAAACTGCCCAGTCACGTCAGACAATAAAGGCGGTAGATAAAATGGACAGATAGGACTTCATCGAATAGTTGAAGGATGAATTTTATTATTAAGTAAGAATATTATTTATAAAGGTTATTCGTCCATTATACTTCCAATACCACATGGATTCAAGCAGTTTATAAAATAAAATTTAATTAAATACAAATTGAAGGTAAACGCTGATAAAATATTCAAATTAAAAAAAAACTTAAAATCTCCACAATTCTTTGTGAGTGTTTGAAATTAAAAAATCTCGTTGCACTGATTTTACCCATATTTAAGAAAGAAGCTAATTTTATTATCTCAACTTCTCGAAAGATAAACTGAGTCTTTATATATCGGTATATATTATAAATCCAGTGACGTTCCTAGGCACTTTTAAAGCCAGATATAAATGGTTTATATTTTTATTTTTTAGTTTCAATTTTAATGTTTATTAATTACATGACAGTAGAATGGAGGTAGGCTGTTAAGATCCGATATAAATAGTGGACCTTAAACTTAGTCATTCGTATTTATTTTCATTGAACAAATGCCTACAATTTACCGATGGTATTGTTTAGTTTTTTAAAATAAATTAAACCCTGCCTGACCAAAACTTAATTTTAAAATTCATTAAGCCCCGCCAAAACTAAACTATAATAGATAAAAAATATAATTATATCTATAAAATATTCAAAGTGATGTATGATTTAATTGCATACGTTTAGACTATTATCTATTATGGCTTAGTTTTCGCAGAGTTTAATTGAATTTTAAAAACTAACCAACACCATTTGTAAATTGTAGTTTTATATCAATGAAAACAAATACGTGCAACTGACAAAGTTTAATGTGCACCATTTATGGCGGATCTTAACAGCCTACCTCCACCCTTCGCCACTGTTACAATATGGCATATTGTTTTATTTTTACTCTTCTTACTTTCAAATGATTTATTATATTTTTACTTTCATTATTTTATAATGTTCCGCACTAGCGCATGTACTGCTTACCCTTATGGGACGTCACAGTATAGGAACGGCCATTTTATGTTGAGGATATATAAATCATCTAGCGTGAATTGTGCTTTACAGGTTTATAGTTTCAGTTTAGATAAAAAAAATACTCAATAGAGGAAATACAAAAAGTTTCAATGTTAATATAAATGGCGGATTTTTCATTATCAAATTCAATGTAATTTTCAACAACACGATACTGACGAAAGGAAAATTTATTTTTATTGTATTTTGAATATATAAAATTCCCCCTTAAATTAATTGTAAAGGTGTTAGATAGATAACTGTTTAATCAAATAAATCACCTGGGTTACTCTGGCCTTGTTCATACTAAATTGATAAAAAGATTGTGATTTTTTTGTAGAGTAGTAGTTAGTAGTAGAGTAGTAGAGAGTTTTTTGTAGAGTTTGTGTAAGCAGAAATTGGACATGATGATTCCAGTAAGTTTAATTTCCAAAAATACAGCAACATATTGTATGTCTATTATAATGTCACATAAAATCAGTAAAATGAATCTAATGTATCAACTCTTATGTGCAATATAATATCGGTAGTGTTACTAAAATACCATCATGTATCAAAATCTACAAAAACTACACTACCTCGGCTACATTATGACGTAAGGACTACGAGTACAGCATTTTATAACTTGCTATCTAAAGAAAATGCAATGGCAGAGGATGTCGCCGCATTTCGTGGCATTTCGCATTGGTACAAATGCAGGTCCACCAAACTGTTACGGGAAGTAGATAATACAGTAATGACCTTTCTGACGGTAGCCGATTTCCGATAGAGGATGGTACAAGAAGAAAAAGATAGAAAAATAGTACCCACTTATTTAAAATTTACTAAACATACTCGTACATATTTCGTTACTTCTGAAATGAATACGCCCTGATAAATTACCTGGAATTTGTAATATATTATGCTGTTGCTATATTATAAAGATATTGCCTCTTTTAAATATAGAGCCTTCTGTGAATTTAATTTCAGTATCGCTAAAGTGTGTTTGAGTTTGTTATATGTAGAATCTTTTTATGTAACATCAACGTATGCATTTCTTTTTCTAAACCTACACAGTTTATATGAAAGTAAGTAAGCAGACTTAGGTACGAATATTCTTTTCATTTGTCATAATAATTTATATTACTACTTTTTCACAGGCTTTTCCAGCGCAGTCCATTGTGTGAAGGTATTTTTCATTTAAAAAGCTCTTTTCGTCGAAACTTAATAAGAATAGGGTAAAAAAATGATGATGAGCTTTAATATTGCATCAGGGGTACTTATGGCTATAAATTCTATCGCAGAGTTCAATTATAAAATAGAAAATTGAGCGCACGAGTACGTAATAATTGTATCGACCCTTTTAAAGTGCAACATTGGCTGGAGGGAAAATGATAAATTGACTTAAAAGCGAGTCTGACACGGAAGCTGGAGGGAGAATCTATTCTAAAGTGGGCTGATATTGTTCTAATAATTCAGTGTATTGTGTGCTCGTTCTCAATATATGACATAAATACAATACAGTGGAAATTAAATAATATAATACTAGCGACTTAAAGCACTTGGGAAAATTCGAATATATACTCTAATAATTGAAGAAAGTCTTGTAATATTCATAATAAATCGTTTTTACATTTCTGCATATTTATGCTCTGGTAATAATATAACGATCTAATATTCTCTATCCATAATTGATAATTAGTCAGTAAGTACATAGTTAAGGGTATATAATAAGTATATGCATTGTTAAGACTGGGCCGTATTGAATAACCAATTTGTGTGGAGAACGATTTATATTTTAAAGTTCAAGTTATTCTACAAATAAATTAAATTAAGCGATCTATGTGACGAAGGGAAAGCTCTGGACTCATGAGGCTTGCTTTCTCGGAATGTTTTGACTAAGTGAAATGTTTGTTATTCACCTTATGTCTCATTTTGGATATTTAGAATGCTATTTAGATGAAATATAATATTGAGATTTGTCCCAGTAGAAGCTAATACTTATTATAAAACCATCAGAGTAATTCCAGGAGTCAATTTAGTGGATATACGCATGGATTTCGAAAATTTTGACATATGGAATTATTATCTAATTATCAAGTAGATATCCATAATTTAAGCCCAGTTAATTAAAATTAGATTATGCTCGTATGTAGGTCATTTGCTTAGCTGCTTAAAGATCCTTCCACTCTCAAAATAAAACAGTCAATAAGTTAGTAGAAGCACTACTAACTCTACATTGTCATATTAATATAACTACATAATTTTTTGTAACATAAATGAGAAACATAAAAATTATAAAAATAATACTTTGAAAATAATACCATCGAATTTCAGGGCGTTGTGTTTGCGGTACTTGTACATACACTAATCACAACGGAATTTTATAACAATATAATATAACTGAGGTCTTATTTAAAATTATGTTAAGGTTAGCGGTCATCCATCATTAATAACGATTGATTCTTGAACATTGATTCCTAGACGTGTCAGCATTTTTCCAAATAGTTGTAGATATTTTTGTATCTTGTATATTTATTAAAGAGTTCTTGATTCTGATTTTTTTGTATTTTTTTTTTTATTTTATTTATTAAGGAAACAAACAGTTACATATTGATTACAAAAAATTAAAATATAATAATGAAAAGTTATTGCAACCAGCAAAGTTTCCATGTATACATTATAATATAGTTAAGCCTAACAAGATAGAGAGTAAGAATAACATAAATATATAGAAATTACATACGAAAATTACGTGAGAAAAATGAGGAAGAATAATTAATATACAAAAAAAAGTAACATAAAAAAGAATATATATATATATATATATAAGTATATATATCTATTTATACAAAATTTTGGAGATAGCGCGTTTAAATGAAACAGGTGAATTATTAAAAGGATCAACGGTGGAGAAATTTGCATTCAAATACTTTAAATAAAAAATCTTATTTTAAACATATTATCCAATGACATTATTATTATCACATAAGCGTGTAGTTTGATAGTTTTGACAGAAGATATGACGTAGTTAGAATGACGGCGAATGAGAGAAAACGATGCAATAGGCTTCATGTAAGATTGTAAGAGGAGTCCTGAAATTATAACGGTAAAAATAATTATAATTAGGCACCCTCTGTAATTCGTGGGTAGTAGAAGAAATCGCAATCTGTGCAATTTCAAGGTTAAATAAATTGTTCCACTATACGCTTCAAAGATATATTCAAATGAAGAGTCCGAACGAAAAAAACTAAAATTAACCTATACAAAACCACATGAATGAAAGCTAATTTATTTTTTATTGAATAGAGTATGTTATAGTATACATTTATCTTATCATGTCAATCATAATATTAATAATTAATATATAATTAGTAAGTTTACAAAACATTTTACTAAACCTTGATTTGATAGGCAGGTGATAAAGTTTTATTAAAGTATTTATTATATACATTAGAATTAATTGTATTCGATGTCAGTGTGTAATTACAATTGATGAGTGTGCATGTGACTGAAGATGCCGAAAGGCGAAACCCGGATTGCAAAAAACGACTGAAATGCAATAGTACAAATTTAAATCTAAATATTAGAATGAACAATATAATTTTTACGACATACCCTATGTTAATTATATTATAAACAGCAGTGGCGAAGACTCCATACTAGGCGATTATTTAAAGCCTACCTTCTCAAGAAAAATATTTTTTAATTGCATATTGACATAGGTATTTGTATACTTAATCACTTCATTATTTTATATTCTATAAAAATAATTTATTTTGCCAAGGAGAGATGTTGTATATGTAGGAATGTATTACAGTATTACACAGTTACAAAACAATCTGCAAAGGTATTAAAAAATATACTACAGCGCGCCATTTATCCTGAAGTAAATAAAGGTCCGATTATGTGTGAAATAATTCTGAATTTTTTTCGTATGGACTTTACGTCTCGTAACCTTCGCAAGTCTGTCAAATTGTATGAAATATGGTAAGCTCCTCTCGCTGAGCCTAAAACATTCGCGCATAATATTGTTGTCATGACTACGCACTTTGTCCAAAATCATTAATTAGTTTAATCGAATATTAATAAATACGTATAGATTGTTTCTAAAAATAAAAAGAAATTTTATCTAATGATTTTTGATGGGTATAAATATGTTGAAAAATATGTAATTTAAACACATCGCTCATTTTTATGTCGTCGGTGAGATTTTGAAGTTTCATTGAATTAGTGTGTCGCTGTCATTTATTAGTGTATTCATCAGTAGTAATTATCGTATTATCTTCTTATTTCTCTATAGTCTTATTATAGTATACCTGACAAGTGTGCTCTTTTTATCAGATGTCCACAGCTTACCTCTTTCCAAAAGTCACCCTTCGCCACTGATAAACAGTAATAAATTGTAAACATCTTATGAGTATGGAAATGTAATTTGTAAGGTATAACGGTTAAGGATAAAAAACGGAGTAACTAGTTAGGATAAGGGAACAAATAAGTATATGTAAATAAAATGAATAGAGTTTGCTAACTTTTTAAAGAATGTTCTTGTATATATTTCGAAGAAGAGACAGTCATTGTTAACAACAAATAATAATCTAGTCATCCAGTTGTAGAAACGTTCGAAAGATATAACTAGTCAGTATGCGGTGACTCGACTCATTGGACAGAAAGGAATGGAATCCGCTTTATCATGTAATATATATATATATTTATCTGAAAAAGAATAAATTTTATTATATTACTGGAAATAACAAATATTTGGTTATTTCTAGCAACATGTCGTTGCATCAAAAATGAGTAGTGAAAATAATAATTAATATATTAGATATGACATGTCGCTCAGCGGATAGATAACCGTTGGACAAATACCATCATACAGTGCTACCCAAAGGGCACTACACGCCCACAGGGACGCTCTAAAACCCGATGAATTGTCAAGCTAATAATGTTCGTTGGATGTACATGGCAGAAAATAGCTGGTGATTGAAAATAATGGAAATAGCTAGGGGAGGCCTTCATCCAGCAGAGGATCGACCCCGGCTGGTGATGATGATGGTATTGGATATAATATAACAAAGTTTATGATTAGTAAATTGATCAAATTAAATAAATTAAATTGATTAGGTATCTGACATCAATATACTATAAATATAATTAAAATTACTAAAAGGTAGTTTTTGCATTGTTAATTTAAAAATGTTTTTTATACCTACTGATCACGATGAATAATAATGTAACAAAGTTTTGTGTGTGTAATCAATAATTAAATAAATAGCCAACAAAAAAAAATAACATTAACTATACAAACTTCTATTTACGTTTTAACAACCCCCATAAAAATAAATGGATTAGTTGTACATCATATTCTAATAAAAACGTGTATCGCCAAATTGGTTTCATTAATGAAAATGTTGTAGGGGTCGCTTTAGGGTGTTTAATATAATTGATTTTTTTTCATATTATTTATTATTGAAGGAAAGGGCATTATGAAGCAATTTATTAAAATGCTTTCAAAACACGCACGTCGTATGAAAACAATTTGACTATTGAATTTTGAAATAGGCGTTAATTAGATAACATGTTAATGATACTTCAAACAAGAGATTCCAACATATAGCCTTCCAAATGAAATCCGGGACTTTATAATTTGGAGCTGAAAACAATAACCAGAATCATACGAAGAAGTAGATATTATACTCTTATGATCCCAAATATCTACCGTGAATATGGTACTGTGTCAGTTTGGTTATGCTAACAATCTCATTTTAATAATATGATATATGCCCATATGGGCATAAATATAGGTATTTTTTGGTAGAAATAGACTTCATTGTTGACCCACTTGATTCGAGTACTGTTTGATGAAGATCGTTTTTGGGTTATCTAATCAAGGTTTCAGCTTTTGAGCTTTGAGAATCGACGTCTCCGCAATGACATTGAGCTACTTTACAAGCTGTATGTTGGTGAATTTAA
The DNA here is from genome assembly GCF_057557595.1 of Rhyacophila brunnea. NCBI lineage: Eukaryota > Metazoa > Arthropoda > Insecta > Trichoptera > Rhyacophilidae > Rhyacophila > Rhyacophila brunnea. Next base: position 33,182,674 of record NW_028233350.1, read on the forward strand.
AAGCGGGCGATTCAGCTACTGCGATTGTGATGATGACACACAAAACTTTCCGTTCGCTGAGAAGCCAACAAGCTAGCGACTATTTTGACATAAAGTAGTTCGTTTTTTTACGGGGAGGTCGTTACTACGCTCTACTGCGCAGACGCAGTAGGCCCATACGCCGGCATGTAGCGTATAAAGTTGACCGGCTTTCAGCTTTTCTCGGTAGATTGTTTACAATCTACTTGTTAGCTTGTTCGATGATGACACTGGGCGACTTTACAGATATATTGTAAATTCGCCAACAAGCAGCTCGTAAAGTAGCTCAATGTCATTGACGCGTTAGGGGTATATTGGTACGACCGCATTATAAATCCTCATATTCGTGACACAGCAGCCCACGGTGATTGAGATAATCACGAAGAGACGGTTTACGTGTGTTTACATGTGTTCCAGATGCCGCCAGAGAGTGCGATACTACGCACCCTTGTGGCACAGCCTCAAGGGCTCCGTCGCTGCGGCCGGCCATTTTCACCTTGCAGAAGTGTTACAAAAGTGATCTACGTGTTGCAGGTCTGGCATGGCCGGAGGCGTGAGAGTTGGCGATGAATTGAGGGAAGTGGAGCGGTCTTGTGCTTGTTCTGTGCCCCAATCCTGAGGCGTGACAGGGTGAACGAATAAAGAGAAGAATAAATAAATTTATCATTACCTTTGTCTTCGAAATATTTACTTAATAATAAGGAATATGAATTTTATTTCTTGTTAATGAAAGTTTTGTCCTATTCCATAGAAATAGTTTTTCCGATATGAGTTTTGCATTTTGGCAATTTTAATAGGGTTTTGTTATTAATATAATAGGTACTTACTTTAATATCAGTTACGGCAATAATGACTTGAGCTCCATTGCACAGACAGATTTTGAGCCCTCCCGCGATAAAAATAAAATAAATATCATAAATTCTATACTTATTAATGTTTGTAGTTAATTTCATTGTATGTAAATGTAAAAGTATGTACCTGTTTTAGTGGTTGTATTACTATAGGCCTCCGTGATGTGATTGCATATGTTTATAATGCTTTTAGTAATATTTTATCCGATGACACGATGACCTAGCGGTAATGAGTCGGCTTATAATATCGGGTTTGAATCCCGGGTCTTGAAAATTCACATGTTCTTTTTCAATGTACGTTTGGCCCCAAGTATGGACCTAATAGGTTAAGTAAGAGGCTAAAATCCATTTCTCGTAAAATAAAATCTGTTTATACAATTTGCAAGCCCAACACAAGACCTCTCCATGTCACGTTGTATAAATTTGTCTAATAATTGTCACATCATACATGAATACGTGAGCACTGAAAGCACATATTGTTAATATACCTTGTACTTATGACACAATGAGAAATCACTTTGGCATTGATCTTAAAGGTTTATATTAACTTAGATGATATACAGTAATGTGTCTATAAAACGTAGGTGACTATGATAATAACCATTAACGGAGATCTATCTATTTCCTCAGTCAAGTCACGTGAATCTTCCTTTTCCTGAAGACATATTATTATAAAGAAAATATTGCAGTGAAAAATCAACCGAGTAAATATTTAAATTTTCCCCTAGCCGACAAGCAAACGAATCGTTGCAAAAAATATTGTGATTTTTTTCACGCATGCATGTTGTCACCATATATGCAACCCTTTATTGATTTTTCAGCCCATTTTCCATGGGGACTGGAAAGGGTGTGGGGCCATGGGGGGTTGGTGACTGAAAGAAAGTTTGTCTACATGGAAAGCAAGCCGGATGCTGCTGTACCAAAAACAATATATCACTGGTTTTACGACAGACTTGTGCATTTAGGGTCGGCTTGCATAATTCAACGGAGGTGTAAAATTCCTGAAAGGATCTGAAAAAAAGTGAAAGGAGTTTTTTCTGCCCCTCGAGCTTATAATTTTGCCATATGTTCATATAAAGGACATTAGGCTGTTTCAGTAGCGGTTTTTCAAGAAAATGTGGCGGTGTTTCATCGGAAAATTGCAAAAGTTTTTAAAATGCTTATATTTTACAATACGAATAAATCAATAAAAAAAACTATATGAATAAAATTATTAACATATTGGTGTACTTTTAACATTTACAGCGCGTCGACCCACCACGTACCTATCTAAAACCGGCACAAGATAGTTTTATAATAACATGAATAAATTATTTCATATTAATAAACTAATTATGGATTCGACGAATAATTTATAATTTATAAGATTTAAGAATGTAACATTCTTTATTTAACATACAAAATTCGGAAACACTGCCAACCAATGACATTATTAATGGACGACGCACTCAATACAGTAGCTAGCAAGTAAATTCGCGCATTCGCATGTATAGGTAGACGTCACGCAATTTCCATTATGCGATATCACGCATCGGGAATTTATAGAAATATGACCTTTATTGTAACGGCGTTAGAGAAGTGTTTCTAATGTCAATGTTCATTTGAGTGAACCCGTTCGAACCGAACCATTCGGCAGACCCAAGAAAAAGCATCAGTAATTTATAGCAATATCACCTTTATTGTAATGGCGTTAGAACAGATTATGCCATTCGGCAGACCCGACAATAAAGTGAGTGTCATTTTCTTTTCCAGATGATTCGTCCATATTAATGTCATTGCTGCCAACGTTTTAGAAAAATATTTAAAAAATGGTGCTGGGCGGTACTCGAACCTGCATCCATCAGGTTTAAGACAAAGTGTTTTACAAATAATGTAGCCACTTACACTCTACCTAATTACGACGACATTAAATAGTAGTCATGTGACGGAACCGGATTTAAAATTTTGTTGATGACCGGTTTTTTTTGTTACTGTTTGGTATGGTGGCTGTGATATGGTTTCTGTATGTATGTTTCTCAGGTGTTTCCGAATTGTGTATGTCCTTTCATATTATTCATGGTAACATAATATCTTAACCACACTGAAAACGTATTGTAAGGGAGAAATACCTTTTTTGAATTGAATCATTTATACCAAATGATTGTAATTTTGATCACTCCTCCATAGGTATCATATTAAATTAGGTATCATATTATAATCAAAATATTAATAATATAATACCGTGGTTAAAGGTGGAGGGGAGGTATGCTGTTAACCCAATGCTTACGGGCCCTTTTAATTATTTTTTTAATTAACGTGTTAATTTGCATTTGAAAAGCAATTAGCAAAAACACAATTTTGTGCGGCCCGTAAGCATTGGACTATATCCGACATACATAGTGCACACTAAACTCTGTCAGTCAAACGTATTTATGTTCATTGAACTAAGACTACAATATACAGATACTTTTGGTTAGTTTTTAAAATTCAATTAAGCCCTGCCTAATCCAAGCCATAGTAGATAATAGTAAATATTAGTTTATCTATAAAATATCAAACATTATGTCATTAAATCGAATATAATTTTAGATATTTTATGAATAGAAGAATATTTTTATCGATTATGGTTTAGTATAGGTACGCTTAATGAATTTTAAAAAACTAACTAACTTCATCTGTATATCTTCCCTCCAAAGAGTGGAGGTTTGTATTTGACAGATTTTGTTTTTTACGAGAAATGGATGTCAGCCACTTGCTTAACCTATTAGGTCCATATCCTGACACACACAAATTGAAAAACAATATGTGTACTTGCCAGACCCAGGATTCGAACCTGGGACCCATGGCTTTATAGTCCAACGCTTAAGTCGCGCGGCCACCGTATTTAATTCAACGAAAACAATTTTTGTCAGATCGCCCATAGCATATCTAAACTATTATGATTTGGGTAGGCAGGGTTTAATTGAATTTTAAAAACTAACCAGTACCATCTGCACATTGTTTTCTTAGTTAATGAAAATAATTAATAAGTAAGTCTGACAAAGTTTAGGGTGCATTATTTATGTCGATTCTTAACAGCCTATCTCCACTCCTTGCCACTGATATAATATACCGTAACAGCGCCAAAAATATGTGCTAAGGAAAAAGGATGCATTTCTTATAGTATATAACTAACAGAATAAAGGAAGGGTTTCGCAGAAATGAATCCTGCATTTAATTCGTCGGCGCGGGCAGATAAAGTGGCATTGTTGGTCGGACAAGAGCATAAAGGTTTGCATGAATAATGTTTCACTTAACCACTTTGCCATCAACCATAAATCAGATTAGAGTAATTCACTCGCATAAGAATATGTATCACCGAGAAGCCCCTTACTAATTGGCGGACTTGAAGGTAAGCATTGGGCGAACATTAATTGATATAACCGTCAAATTTTATGCAGTTTCATATTTACATCTAAGAGGTTTAATGAATCATTATTTTGTATGTTTCGTGTTCTATTTTTGAATGATGTTTAAATTTAATGTATGATTAATTAAAAAAAATTATTCTGTTAAGAGCGTACTTCAGTGAATCGGCAAATAATTTTCAACAGTCATCATCATCAGGGGCGCGACAACCCGGTGTCGGTCCTGGCCTCCTCCAACAGCTCCCTCCATCTATACCTATCCAGTGTGGCTGCTTTCCAATTTGGTACCCCCAGAATACGGCAGTCACTGGCAGCTTCATCCAACCAGCGAATCTTTGGCCTGCCTCTTCTTCTACGCCCTATTGGATTGCTGGAAATCACTCTCTTTTCCGGTTTTCAATTCATACGGTGCACATGACCTAGCAATCGCAGTCTCCCAATCTTAATTGATTGAACTGCGCTGCAATCTTCGTACAGCCCGTAGAGCTCAGCATTATATCTTCTCCTCCAATCGGTGCCGTCCTTGATCGGTCCATATATACGGCGGAGAATTTTTCTTTCAAAGATGTTCAGGGCTCGTTCATTTCGCAGAGTTAATGTCCAGGTTTCCTATGCGTAGGTGAGCACTGGCTTTACAAGTGTTGTAAAGAGTGCTTTTAGTTCGGCGAGATAGTATGCGGGATTTAAAATGTCTTAACTTTTCAACGGTAGGTGCGACGAAATTTCTCACTAGTCGCCAATCGGAGACCGACAGTCGCGGTGACTGCACGTCGATTTGTTTTGTCGTGGCGTCGGATGAAAATATTCTTAAATCGTGTAAAGATGATTAAAAGCTTTACGTATGTACTTAAAAAAGAAAACATTGCAATGAATATACTATTATTATTATTAGTAATATAACAATAAACATAACATTAAATGGACGCATGTTGGATTTTTATGACAAATTATATTTCGTTCGGCATCATTCATTTGCACAATCCGCACATCGCCTAGCCACGATCTTTTTAGAACATGCCTCAACTGAAGTATATCCTTAAGATACCTCTAATTCTTACACTTTATAGATTAATAAGTACAAATAGTTAGAGTGAGTGAGTGAGTTAGTCTGAGTTACGCAAAACAAAAACTAAACGAAGATACCATAGAGCTATGGAATCACAGATACACAACATCCGCCACAGGATCAATAACGCAGAAATTTATTGCAAACATAAACTGTGCCATCATTCTTGCCAGGAACTTAAAAATATCACACGAACTCACACGAACTCACACAGATACTAACAGGCCACGGATCGGTGCGAGCTTATCTAAAAAGATTTAAATTGAGGGATGACGACTGTTGTCCATGTGACGGCAACACATCTCAAACTGTGTGGCATGTCATCAACGACTGCCCTATACTAGAAAGGGAGCGATGGACTCTCAGGACTCGATGTAGACAACATAATCACGAAATTGACCTCCAAAAGCCTCACGAAGCACTAAGTAATAGAACAACACAAGAACACTACACAAAATATTTAATCCTGGCCATAAAGAAAATTAAAGATATAAATGGAGGCACCTAATTAGCCCCACATCAATGCAACTAACCCACCCAACCACCTTGTACGAAAAAGCAAGGGTATGGTTATTATTAAAAAAAAAAAAAGTACAAATAGTTAACTAAAAAACATAAAAGGACATAGTTGAAAAAGGCAATCGCTGGAGAAATCTAGTCATCCAGTGGTGTTCAGTATCAAAATAATATGTCCAAAAACTAGGTGTAGTGATCGCTGGGTTGAATAAATAGTTAAAATCTGTGCTTAAGTAAGTGGAGATGTATTGCAAATGAGCATGTGTAATAACATCACCTTAATCTAGCAGTAGATTGATCCAGGCTATTGATGATGCTGATAAAGAATGCGGATCAATAATAATTAAATGAATTTTAAGTAGTTATTATTTATTATAACCTAACCTAACCTAACGACTTAACCTAATAACAGTGATGAGAAGCAGAAAAACATATGACAGCACAAAACAGAACAATGACAAAACAACCAGGGGAAAAATAAAACGTTCTTTTTTGGGGAATCTATTATAGCTATCAGTATATTATTGATCAAATATCTATTTTTAATGTATCAAATTATTCGACCGCAATAATAAATTCCCAGCGACTCATATATCGGTAACCAACTGTTTACCTGTGTCAGCAGATTGATTGGCGATATTAAATACGGAATGGAAAATTAGTCTAATATCCATTCCCATAGTATCATATTATATTATGACTGTAATAATAAATAAAATTCACAGCTACTCGTATTTAAACCGCTGACTCGTTCAATATAATTATGTACTGGAATATAATGTCTGATATGACTGTATAAATTACGAATAATGATTTTTCAAAATATCACTCGAATATACGTTTCCAGTCTGTTACCATCGCAGTCTCTATATCGCTTCGCCCAACATCTGATTGTACCGAGATGCGGACCTCGGATCCGTACCTATTATAAGTTTAGTATTGTAACATAACTGTTGTAACATACGCCTAATAAAATTCGCTCCTGCATACATCTTCGACTTCTTCATCATCCTACGACACATCGACGACTCCCAAAGTGATAACCCACACATCGAACACCACACTATTTATTAATTAAATACTTAACTTAAGTTTATGAACAAAATATATATTATACGCCATATTTAATATTTTAAAATTTCTCAATTTTTAAGTGGAATCATCAACTGTTTTTTTTTTTTTTAGAATTATTTAACCATATCCTTGCTTTTTCGTACAAGGTAGTTGTTAGTAATTTTGAACAATCACAAACACCCAGGCTTTGAGAAAATCACATAAATATTGTGTCCTCACCGGGATCGAACCCAGAACTCTCGGTTGGAAGGCCAGCGCATTACGCACTGCACCACGAGAGCCGCCCATCAACTGTTTATTATGTATATATACAATATACACCAGAGACATCTCTGAGGTGTTTTCATATTATATTATATACAATATAAATACTAAGCTCTGGTCAAAAATAATATAGAAATATATACGTTCGTTTATTTCTTAGCGTATGCAAATGTAAGGTCTGCAATAATAATAATAATAGAGGTACATACGTATTCTGTTCACTATCACCGTTTTGCATAGCTGCAGCGTCTTGCCCCACCCTTGTGGCATTCACTTTGCCCAAAGCTCCGTCTCAAAAGGCTAAGATTCGAAATCTCCCCCAAAGCAGTGTTGTGTGAGCTATATGAGCTGTAAGATGTACTCTGTCGGTTCTCTTACCTGGCAGGTAAAGAGGAGATTTGGTTATGCGCCCTCCTCCGGGGTTCGCTCTGATAGCGTGGCCGACGGTTCAACGTTTGGTAGCTTCTTCTCCTCACGCGAGAGCGAAAGGATTGCATAAATTACAAGGGTCACTCGGAGAATAAATGACGCTATCTAATAATATATTCATTACATAATCTTTAACAATATTTCGGTATAAATCCTAAACACCTCTCATGCACAGTGGTTTCACTGCGAAACCACCTTTATTAATTTTTATGCTGATTTTGCCATCTGGTTTTGCAAAGCCAAAATTATTAATTATGATAAAGTATAGTACTAGTTATGTATTAAGAATTAAGTCTAAACTAAATACGGATACAACAGATTTAAACCTATAATTGAATATTTTTATATGATATTGCTTGCTACTGTGGATTGCAACACCGAATGAAAATTCTAATAGCGGTATTTCGGTATTTCTCTATTGAATACCGGTATTCGTGAACTATATGGAAAAACAAAAGTATCTATCAATAAATATAATATGTACTTGCTGGTCTCCAAGGGCGTTGAAGGGCAACGGAAGTAAACCAAACATCGAAATACAAATATCATCGAAATTTAAGAAACGTTTCAGTCAAATTATTGTTAGTATTTCATTGTGATTAGGTTAGGTACAAATCGCTAAATTGGTAAACCACATTGGCCGTAATCCGATCGAATAGATATGTTTCTGAGCTGTTTCCAAATCATGTATTTTCAAATTAGTATTTTAAGTAATATTATCTGATTCTACATAACACCTCAGATATATACCTACTAGAAAAAATCATATTTGAAAAATTAAAACGCCTGACGAGGTTTGAACCCGTATGTCCACAGGTATCGTGTCATGTATATGCGTTAACCAAATAAGCTACAGGCCTCCTACTTCATTACGCTTATTTAAACTAAGTAGGTCCTACATGGAATGCTTATCAAATTGCGTAATATGTATTTCAAATCAAGGAATATCAATTACCTTAATTACTAACCGACGCCCGGCTCTCGACAAATATTTAGTTATAACGTCTACTAGAACTTGCTTACAATTTCTAATAAAGCATTTCTTTTATTCAACGAATAACTCACAAGCTTTGAGAATGTAACACTCCATATATTGATTATCTAGTAATATCTGAGGTGTTTTCATGTTAAGTGTGTTCAATATATTGAATGTTACATTCTCAAATCTTGTGAATTACTTGTTGAACAAAAGAAATACGTTATTAATTATCTGATTCTTTCGAATTATCGTTGAATTAGAAAACGTAAAATAATCACGATTAAAACGAACTAATAGCAATTTGTTATGTTATTTTTAAATGTGTCATAAAAGCTATGCTTCTGTACATATTTTTACAATGTATTATTTAAAACAAAGCAAATAATGTATGAATTATTCATGCATAGTGATGTGCAAAAAAAGCTCATTTGCGCACTCCAGTGCTCTTGTAATCAAATAATAAGTGAAAATTCACGTTTTAACTAACCCTAGCCGGTGTGTTTACTTGGTTGGCGAGTGGGAGCGCCGTGACGCCGACGACGCTATATTGGCTGGACGAGACATTCCCTCCGAATTACGATAGACTTCAATTACAAGGTGGTCGCGAGACGGTGGTATCCTTGCCGGAGCTTAAAGCTTTTGCAGTCTAGAACAATTTGATTACTTAGAAAACGTATATTGGCTTATCTAAACCAGCGTTGTTAGGAGTGATTAAGTTTAATTTTTATAAAGTAGCATAGTTGTTATTAACATAATTTAGACATGCTTCAGAAAAATCGTTGCCGGAATCTTAGAATGACCAAGTAGGTTCTTTGAAAAATCCCATATAGTGTAATTATTAGGCCATATCTGTACATTATTTATTATATATATATATTATAGATATGTTAAATATACTTTAGTGATGGCTGTGGAATAAATTTAAAAAAATTATATATTGTGAGGGTTCTATTACATTCGATGTACAATCCAATGTGAATCTTAAGAAGAGGTTCTTATGAGAAGTGGATGATAGCTACTTAATATATCTATTATGTCTATAAATACTCTGGGGTCCAAACATATATTGAAAAATAATATATGAGAGTGTAGGTGTAATATTATTATGCACGTTTTGAATTGAATACACGAAATAAATCGGCACTAAGTACAAAAAGCTGAATCTGAGGTAGAGTGGTTTTAATTAATAATTCGTATATTTTTCATCAATGCACCGTTTTATTAGCTTCTCAATAAATTTAACATATAATCTTAATGTCCTTAGAAGAATAAAAAATACAATTTATATTATAAGATAAACACGATTGAACAATGATAATATTTTAGAAAAGCACAACGTCACATCACTAATTTTCTTAAAAAAGGACTAAATGCCATGCTTATATCGAAAACGAATATTTAAGTCGCATGGCAAATATTAACCAAACAGCACTTAATGCCTTCTTTGAATATCCATTAAAGCTCTAATATATTTTTTGGCACTTAGATTATTATGTATTTAGGATATTGGTAATGACGCATAGAAAATTTCTGCATACACACTTTTTTTCGATTTTCGTGCACTATTTTATTTCGTGTATTCAATTGTTAAAATTTTATTTATTTTAATTGCCTTTTTTTCATTTGCTGTCGCGGTGTCAGTACTAAATGAGTTAATGCATGTTGGTACCTATGTGTATAATGATATTATTTGAATTATATCAATAATATGTTTTAAAGTATACATTTTATATCTGTAAAGTAATTTAGGTAGGTATGTTATCCAAAAATATTCAATCATTGCGTTTAACAGATAAAACACTGAGAAATTTTATATCCAAGTTTTGACGAAGTAATAAATCTATATTATGTATATCAATGTACTAAAGATTTGTGTAGGTATCATTATAATTTACACGTAAATAATTAACATGGGATTATAATACTACATTATGGACTTTTTTTGGAGGATAAAAATATTTAGAAATAGATACAGGTATATTATAATATTATTGTTACATCTACAAATAAAAAAAATGTCATAATATTATCGTGCATAATAAAAAACATTTAGACACAATTGGTGGTATTGGTATAGTGCCTATTTTAAGAAAAAATAAATATACTGTACAAATTTTATCATCATAAATAAATAATTTATAAATGAATGAATTGAGAAATTCTTTAGTGATGCCTAATTTTTAAATTACACAATTAATAATTGTATATTCATTTTAGTCATTCATAAAATATTGCTACATGAATAACATTGTTAATGATAGCCATTCGTTATATTTTATTGCTTATTTACTTGTCTTGCATATAAATTTCTCATAAACCTGTATCGTATACAAATTAAAACTTTCATTAAGTTTATTTGAACGCGTAGGAATAATTCACAACATGTTAACACGACATGCGAGAGAAATTTATGTATTGATCTCGATAAATCAATATCAATGAAGAGTTTGTAGAAAATGAGCGCTGAATAATATAATATAATATAATATTTAAAATATCGAATACTAGGTACAAGATATATTTTTTTAATTTTAACGTAGACTCAATGAATAGAATGTAAGTTAGAAATGCAGTACATATTTAAACATATTATGTACGGATTTCATATTACAAAATATTAAATGTTGGACTTGAACTTTTACTATTCGGATGAAAGCTATATTTTTTTATTAAGCTACCGACCTGTATACGGTATATCAAGCTTTTCAATTTTCGATTATGGAAGGCAATCAGTTTTTAAAATTAAATTAAGGTAATGGCATAATAAATATAGATAATATGGTCCGGTGTTAATGAAATTTGTTAATGAATGATGTTCTTGGGGTGAATATATAATACTTATATTATTAAAAACTGAAAAATTAAGATTCAAACATGTTACTTTCTCTTCTTTATAAATGAGAGTAAAACAATCTGTTATGTGTCTGTCAAAGATAACGTGAACCATACCATTAGTAATTGCTTATTATTAATTGCACTAACCTTATATATGATATTGTCCTTCTGCCTGTTTAGTAGAAGGTAACCTATAGTCTAACTATATATACTACAGTGTATAGGTACCTACGTATTTTTGATAAATATATACTGATCACGATATTCTTATGATGTAAATGACGCCATAATACGTAGAAACTGTGAACTTAAAAAAATAAACAACTTAGTCTCAAATTTATAAAATAATGGAGACAATTTGCATGTTTAATAAATTGGTTAATAATACATTGTTAAGTATCATGATATCTTCGACTAATGCCTAATCATTATTTGAGAAAACCACAGTTCTCGGCCCCAGTATTGTGGTTTTCCACTGTGGTTCTGCATCTTTCCCCTAAATATCTCAGACCAACATCAATGCTAGCATCAAAATGATTGAATGTTTTTACAAATTATTTCGCATTGTTATTAAGGGTCTAATGACAATGAGGCATTCGCATTGCTTACATCGCGCTTTAACCCCTTCCATGCTCTAATACGATAATTTCACTGCGTTACCCCGAAACGTACGAGGGGTAATCTGTATATAAATTAAGGACAAATTATTCGACCATTGCATTCGTTTTGACATTCTCAAGTATTCTTCGTGTACGATAATTTATAAGCAACAAGCGCAAACCGCTGCGCACAGAGGGAGGTCGAATCATCGTAAAGTGCCTTTGATATACTTGGCATTTAAAACATATTTATTTTACGAATAATATAAAATATGTATTTTTGTGAAAATAATAAATTAATTTAAAAACTAGTATAAAAATTGTTGAATTAGAAATGCTTATCTATTTTAATGTAAAAAAATATCAGAAATATTAAGTAACACCATACAAACACACACAATCGTATATTTACGTAAAATAAAACGTACTATACCGCGCAGAGACTTATTTTGAGGTTAACCGATTTTCATGACTGTCAAATAGTACAGAACTGCAAACTTATCTTAAGAATCGACGGGGGAGCCACAGTCGAAAACTACCCAGTCAATACTCGCAACTGGACAGAATCTGACATTCAAATGACGTTTTCAAAATGGTGTCTATATGGTAGTTCGTAGTTCTATTTTTGACCGTTATTTAGATAAGTTTGTAGGACTGTAGCGTAAAATGACAACATCGCGTGTCGCTTACTCTTGAAGAATGAGATTGGCGAGACAGTCAACACTTTTACCTATGTGTAAACAGTTATTATCACGATAGTTAACAATACACAGTATTGGTGAAAGTAAATCCATTCATGTGTACAGGCGCTATAACAACACAGTTAAGGCTATACCGCAGCTGGGGCACGGTCTAAAACGATCGTGACTACGCGACGCGAAGATTGTGAGAACGACGCATGCAGAACAAAACATAATTCGTCATAATAATTCAACATTCGTTGATTAAATGTTCTGTTTATTGTTCTATTAGTAACAATAATAATATATTCATTGACTTGTTTTCTTTTTCAAGTAAATGGGTAACGTTTTTTAGTCATCTTTACATGATTTAAGAATTAATACCCCCGTCGCCATCACGAAACAATTTGACGTGTTCACAGCTCGACTTTCGCTCTCTGATTGCCAGCGAGTCAAAAATTTCGTCACACCTATAGTTGAAAATTATTTGCCGTTTTACTGAAGTATGCTCTTAATAAACAGCGTGAATAGCATGTGGTTATGAGCGAGAAACCTCATAAGAAAAAAAGAATCTCGAATCTCGAGAAAATAAATTCCAAAATTTTATTTTTTAAGAAATCAACAACAAGAACCTCAAAAACTTAAAACGGTGTTCTTGCAAAAACATGACAAAAGGAAAGCCTGGAAAGACTGGAAAAAATATTATTTGGAAAATATTTTTTATTAATAATATGACACGATGTAGAGAATGGATACCGATCTCCGCGACGTATCGTTATAATGAACAATATTGTACGCGTTCTGCCGTAACGCGTGCAGTGCTTCTAACGATAAATAATGTAGTTATCCAGACACGACAAACTTCTTGTTGAAAATCGATTCAACAGTATGTATGTATATTGGGCATCATTGGCTTGTATACCCTCGGGATGGAACAAGCAGGCAGAATATACCGATGCAGTTATAATGTATTCCATCAATTTCGTACAGCCATACATGAAAGTAACTTTGAAAGGGTTAAGAAACGATCTTGCCTTTTGAATATGTAATTCTAATAATAATGTTATTTTTGTTTTCAACAGTTATATGGAAAAGAATACAAAAATGTTGATTATCGGAAAAATCCATCAATACGTAGGTAGTTATATAAAAATAGCCCAAGATGCAAAATAAATCTTTTTGTACGTATATAGTTAGCGGTATCACAGTTCGCTGTATAATTTGAATTGGAAACCGGCAGCCATATAGCATTGAGATCAATGCAGTCTAAATAAAACACCTAAAAAATACTTAAACACCACCGGAATACACGGGAAAGACATTCGTAAATATTCGTAAAAACATTCGTAAATATCAAATAAATATTATTATTAGAACAAAAATATCATTATATTAGAATGACGTACGTATGTAAGTGTTTTATTTAGATATAAATTTACCATACGACCTCACAACATTTCACGGTGAACTATGATATGGCTAACTGCATAATGTAAAATCCAGACACGGTGCTGTAATCGGTAGAACGAATCAATACTTTGTAAATTGCGACATAAAAACCTGTAAACGTGTTTTAACTAACATTTATTTGATTAGGATAATAATGACTACATAAACCTTCATTATAACGACCAGACAATTATGACAAAAATTATCAGGAGTATTATTTTATTAATAATCAAAAGTTCGTTGAAACACATTGTGCAACTTAGGTTTTATTATTATTAGTGAATATTGTTGCACAATATTACAGCGACTCAGTGTATAGGAATGTGAAAACACACCATTGTCATGAGTTTTGCAATATTAAATTTATAAACTTCGTCTTATTATAGGTATATATTTTATTTTAAGCTTGTTTGTTCATTGACCGGTTTAAAATGTAACGTTGTGCATTTATTTCAATTGTCTGGAACCCAGTTGTCCTGTCGCCCAGTTTCTCTGGTTTCCAAATCGTCTTTTTCCCTATTACTAATCACAATTACGTAACGTGTGACAGCGATTGAAATGACGATGCACAGTGTATAATATATACTTAACTGTGAGAATTATGGTATTAATTAAGTACCTATTTATTGAATAAAACAAATAAAAACAAAAACGGAAAGCTGTATTTTATATAGGAACCCCATTCCTAACGTCATACAAAATTACAGTGGACTTAATTTCTTAGTAATCGTTCCGTCTATGCCGCAAGATTAAAACCCACTGTAAGGGATGTAATATTTAATACGATTCTTGTTTGCTTTAATAGTTTCAATAAATCATAGAGACGTTATATTATATTATTAGGAAACAATGTCAAGGGTCCATAATCATATAATACTAGCGTTGTCTTTATATGCTGTTATTGGGTATTATTTGTTTTTGTTTTAGTGGACAAAAAATGATTTAATATAAATAGTTAAAATATTTATCTGAGACGTCATATTTTATATATGATATTATCATACATTGTCATATTCCGTGGGTTTGTCTACCTGCTAAATGAAAATTCTTTAAAAATTGTTATTATTTTTTAACCTGTTTTATTTATTTTATTTGTAAGGTGACATGCTATAATATATTTAAGGCTATACTTCAGTTGCGACATGGTCTAAAAAGATCGTGGCTGGGCGATGCGCGGATTGTGCAAATGACGCGTGCCGAACGAAATATAATTTGTCATAAAAATCCAATATGCGTCCATTTAATGTTATGTTTCTTGTTATATTGCTAATAATAATGGTATATTAATTGACTTGTTTTCTTTTTTAAGTACATACGTAAAGTTTTTTAGTCATCTTTACACGATTTAATACTTTGGACGCGGAAGACGCACACGGCGCGTAATGACCAGGCGGCCGATCGATGTAATTAACGTGCATTTTAAAGGGGGCAATTAAAATCTCATTATCTCTTCAGCAGCGAAAGCGTTAAGAATATTTTCATCCGACGCCAAGACAAAACAAATCGACGTGCAGACACCTCAACGTGCGGACACATTGACGGTCGGTCTCCGATTGGCGACTATTGAGAAATTTTGTCGCACCTACTGTTGAAAATTATTTGCCGTTTGCCGTCGCTGCTGACTAGATAATGATTTTTTAATTACCACCTTTAAATGCACGTTAATTACATCGATCGGCCGCCTGGTCATTATAATCGCGCCAGATGCGTCTTCAGCGTCCAAAGTATTTAAACAAAATATAATTACATATTACGCCCATGGCTTATAATGTCGTATATCTCCTTATAAAAAATAGATAATTGGGAAAACTATTTACAAATAAGCTATTTATATAAGTAGGTACTTAAAAGTTATGTAATTAATCCTAACATTCATTATGTACAATCTGTTAAGCGAATTAACAGAAAATAAAGTAATGTGAAATAGTTATTCTTAGTAGGAAGGTTCATTGTGGGAATGGGCTGGATTGTTGGGAATATCATGCATTGACAATGTCAAAAGGGTGACGGGCGGAACTGCGCAGGGCTCATCGAGTTATCATCAGCCGTAGATACCTTTCACTTTGGTCATATCCGATGAACTTTCTCTTCATCGTATACATTAGATTTGTACAAAAAATGTATTACCGTCGGCGTCATGCCAAAAAACGTAATCGACGTTTAAAGCAAAAATTTCATACTTGCCACAAGGGCAACGACATCATCGCATGCATTTAACGATTAATGTCAACGCTGTGACTAAATTAGCACTTTCTTTTAGTGCTAAAATCAAAACAACAAACATGTCATGTTATACTAGTGGGAGTTTCTCAAACAATATTACTGTTTTTGATTTATCAATAAAATTACTTACCAAACTTTAACATTTATATAACATAAAGCGTCCCTAGTATAATTAATAATATTACCCAGGTTTTTTAAATTCGACATTAATGTAATGATAAACGTCTTCGATTATTATAATTTACATTTACATTATAATTATTATATTCACGATGGAATAATAGAAAAATAAAACAGTAGTTGTAAATTTAATACCGAAAAACATCTTAGTCCAATATTATATTGATTGTATCATAGAATATAGATCAGGGAACTCAGAAATAATGGGAACTGAAATACATAACAGGTAAGGTGATAGCAGGTAACTGACTCGATCAGTGGCGAAGGGTGGAGGTAGGCTGTTAAGATCCGCCATAAATAGTGCACATTAAACTTTTTCAGACATACATATTTGTTTTCATTGAAATAAGACTACAATTTACAGATAATGTTGGTTAGATTTAAAAAATTCAATTAAACCCTGAAAAACCAAGCCATAATAGATAATAGTCAAAAAATACACGTCTATCTATAAAATATCTAAAATTATGCAATTAAATCATACATAACTTTGAGCATTTTATAGATAGAATAATATTTTTTATTTATTATAGTTTGATTTACGCAGGACTTAATGAATTAAAAAAATGAACCAACAATATGTGTAATATGTAGTTTTAATCCAACGAAAACAAATAACTATGAGTGAAAAATTGTGCACAATTTTGTCGTATTGCCCAAATTAGACCAAATCTATTATGGTTTCGTTTAGGCAGAGTTTAATTGATTTTTAAAAACTAACTAACACCATCTGTAAATTGTAGTCTTAATTCAATAAAAACAAATACATATGACTAACATAGCTTAGTGTGCACTATTTATAGCGAATCTTAACAGCCTACCTCCACCCTTCGCCACTGGACTCGATTAAGGAAGAATCCGGGCTAAACTTACACACGTGTCAAGAATACGTTTTACGTCGAATACTGAAAACTGCTCTCGGTTTATGCATTTACGCTCATTTAATGTTGGTGTATTACACACACTATTGCACGTGCACAATGCGTGCTTCATTTTTCGTGGGACACTCACACATTCAAAACACTGCATCAACATGCGGTGTATTGAATATGAATATATCGGTATTCTATTTATTATATGTTCTGTAATATAGATCGATGAAATGTGACTTTTCGCCCTTCTAATGTTTCCAAACAAAATTATGTCTTAAAATAGGACATTGGGAATAAAAGAAATTTTATGGCTTTATTGCTTGCTTCAAGAATTTTGGTTTTCTGTTATGAACAGACAAATTATGAATTGAATTTGATATATATGATAATTTAGGTATAAAATCTGCACTGAAACCATTTTAGACAAAATTTTACTTAATTGAGATAGGTACAGGTAGAGTTGGGTTTCGGGAATTCTCGAGAAATTTTCGAGATTTCCCATCCCGAATCTCGAGAATTGAAACTTTTAACATTTCGGGAAATCCCGGATCTCGAGAATCTTTTCTCGGGATTCGGGATTTCTTCATTATCAAATATTAATTGAAAAAACGATTTTCTATATGAAAAGTGGACAGAAAACACAAAACGTTCAAAAACTGATCGGGGCATTTAACACAATGAAGCCAACGTTGACACAAAACGAGCGCAATCTTTGCAACATCAGGGAATTTTGTGTCTCAAAAGCGTACGCGATTGTCAGACGCAGCGATGAAGGTCTGTGTTTTTTGAAAGTCTATTTTAATAAGTAATGTTTTGAATTATTTTTGTTTTCCTACATCTATTTTGTTTGTCTTCTTACATAAATAATAACAAAAATCATATTTTTTTTCGAATTTGTCTGTTTTTACACTAATTTTAGGATTTTTAGAGGTTTTTTTCAATTTCCCGATATCTCAAGAATTTTCGAGAATTCTTTTCTGGAAATCCCGAATCTCGAGAATTCAAAATTTCATCATTTCGGGAAATCGCGAATCTCGGGATTGAGATTTTCTCGGGAAATACCCAACTCTAGGTACAGATATACAGTTCAACAAAAAGCCGTATTTTTATGTCATATCCAATTAAAACTGTGCATATAATTATTATCATACCTATATTTATATCAAATAATAGTGTTAAATAAGTACCTCAGCATCCACGGGGACCTAGTTGCTAAAACAACCCTCACTGAAGCCATAGATCCAGATTAGATCTTGCGGCTGGAAATGTTCTATGTTTTTTAACATTGCTTGCTTGTCACATTGCAAGGATTTAATAGATTCGGCGAACGTCTAACAAACATTCCTCGTAAAAAATAAGTATGCTCCAATCCATGGAGGCCTAAGGGCTCCAAATTACCAACTAATAGAATAAAGCAAACAATAACACGAAGTATTTCTATTATATTTCAAATACGCACCGATAAAAGATAAATAATTTTTATTTTTAGAAATATCAAAAATAAATGATATTATTTGTGTTTTCCATTTGCAAAAGTATAAAAGCTCTGGTGAGTAAAGTAGAGGAAAGAAGCTTTCGCTTCAAAAGCTTGCAACCTGATCGTCTTAGATATCGGGTGACAATTACGGGTGGTGAGTAATGGAGTAAAAATAGGGGTTATAAACATTTTTTATAAATTATACTTTGAGGATCTTTATTCAATAAACTATTTAATACTATGATTACAAATCTGATTCTTACCTTTTACAAGTACGGATATTTATCAGACGTATAATATGTATATTAGGTTACTAAATGGGTCTAATTTGAGTTAAGCTTAAAGTGATAAAGATATCTACATACAAGAAACTGTAGATTAGAAGAGCAAAAATGAAATCGATTTATCATGCTATGCCATGGCATATAGTTAGACTACCCCACTTTTTGTGGGTGACCATACATTGTTGGTAAATTAATATAAAGATTTACATATTGCTCGGTGGAGAGTTATAATTTATTTTCCCGGGGGTAAATCCATACCGGGCGTCTTATGGATTTGCACGTATACGTTTGTATAGAACAAAGTGTACCAATATACTATATTCAGATTGCAAGAACTGAAATAATGTTAAAAGTCAGAATAACGCCATTCAGATGTAACGATTTGGTAAAATATTAGTTAGACATATTGATTAATGATTTTAAGATTCGGCTCATTCACAATGCTACAAAAAATCTGTTTGACACCTTGAGTATTCACCTTGAAATGGTTGTTGGTAACAATAACCACATAAATGACAAGAAAAAAACTGAGAACAATTTAAGATCATTTTAAATAAATTTCATTTCAAAAATATGTAGCCTCCAAAAATAAATCAGAAACACAGTTTGCCGGTCATGTTATACGGAACGAGTCAAAATAATAATAGTACGTTCTATTTTTTTTTTGTAAAAATTAGCTGTTCAGTTCAGTTCAGTAAAATCAGTTCCGGGAAGTTCGGCCGTGCTATATTGATACTTTGGTCATTCGGATTCGGCTTATTATCGGGTGCACTCAGGTTTTTTTGTTTATACATAATTACTGTTTTTACGCTGTCTGTGATTATAAAATATATAGCATTCTTCGCGACTACGTGGTGCTACTTACTTGTAATCCAGGTCACTCAAGCTTCCTGACTACGCCATTCCAACGTCTAAGGCTCCGTTTCAAGCCTTGTCACTACGTACAATATTGTTTCGCGTTCCCTTCGTATATTATCCATGCACACCTACTTCATTCTAATATAAGGACACCGCGAAATAGCATTTGGGGTAACTCCAACCCCCATACGAAAAATTCAACTCCTCACTTTGATATTGCCTTACAAGCTGTTTATTTTATCGTGAATGTATATCTGGTTTGATTTATTTTTAGCGCGTAGATTATTTTCTCAGATAATTCGTGCGCTTTCCTCGAAAGATATAATAGTATAAAAGGGGTTATAGAAAATTTACCTCTCAATATTATATTGAATTTAATGTCTTTCGTAATTCTGATATTTGGGAAAGGTCGTTGTTTATTAACAGCCTGCGCGCATATATAGAGTAACGACTTCTTGAATTATATCGAAAAAAAATAGAGACAGGAGGCGAGATTAATTAGTGAAAGGTACAGGTAGTTATAACCATTACTTTCTAAGGAAGGTAGCATAAAATGGAAACAGCTGATTGAGAATTTTGAATATTTTAGAGTGGTAGCAATACTTAGCCTGGTCGCACATTGAAAATCGTCTCGACTAGGATGTGGTCAAATCAAAACTGGGCGCAATGTTGCAACTCTCTTATGTGCGTACAGGCCATGTCGGGAAAATGACGTCACGTAACTAGCTAAAGCGATTGAAAAAACAGAAACATCTGGATATGCGCAAGTTTGTTATTCTACTAGTGCCCCATGACGAGTGAAATTTGTTACACGTGGATGTTTTTTTTAATCAAAAATATACCACCGATGCTATGTGTGCCAGTACATTAAGTTACTTTTTTGAATGGCAACAAAATCAGATCGACAAATTCGACGTGTCGCAATCAAGATGAGTTTATATGTGAGATCAGGCTTAGTTATAAATAAAAAAGAATGCATTTTTGATAAAATAAAATAAAACAGAATATTATACTCTTTCTTAATGATAGAGAATTATTATAAAAAGTATTTAGATTGGAGTTTAGTTTAGTTTTATTTTAATATACCTACTTATTGTTAAAATATTTTAGATGTTAAATATGCAAAAGATAAACTATGGATTCGATAATAATTATTATATTATTTGTCATGGAAGAAATTATCTTCATGCTTTCGTCCTTCGAATAAACCAGTTTACATTTCAGGTCTATAAATATTATGTCAACTATTATCGAAGCAAATATTAATGGTTATGCTACATTTGTGATTGATATTTCTTTCGACCATATCTGATTCCAATAAAATCATAATATGGGCCTCCATAGAGTGGAGGTTTGTATTAACAGATTTTGTTTTTCCGAGAAATGGATGTCAGCCACTTGCTTAACTTATTAGGTCCATACTCATACACAATTCGAAAAACAATATGTGTACTTGTCGGACCCAGGATTCGAACCTAGGACCACGACACTATAGGCCGACGCTTAAGCCGCACGGCCATCGTGGATGTCAAACCTATTGTATATTTTGAACACTCACTTGTCTCCAAGCATGTCTAATATTTGACTAAAATACGAAACTGAGACATACATTCGTTGACCTATTTACGTAAATTAATTGAATTGATAATGAAGATAAAATTGATTAATTTTTATCGTAGGGATTCTCGAAAATAGTTCACGTAGGTAGGTACTTTAAAACGCTACTGAATTTAATGGTTAAAATGACAAAATAATCACCGAATAAAACATTCGAGGAATCAAATGATTTGTTGTAAAATGAACTCAATTGAATATTTGACTATGTTGTGGAAACAATCAAATTATTTAGCATTGGCAAAAAAAAATCAAATTCTAAAAATATCGAATCGAATAAATTGTATATCATTTTATCGAAAATTTCAACAGACAATAAATAAAAATAGAGCGAACTATTGTTATTCTGTTGTCTATCGCCCGCTGGGAAAACATTTTGATTGTCACCTGAAATTCGATGCATTCAAAATGCGATTGCCGGAGATTCAAAATCAAAATAATATCGAGGGTGAGCCCAGGGACTACAATCGTATTACATCAGGTCCTATCTGTACATTTATTATGCCACGTCAAATTTACACAATCTGTTGTTTATTTGTATAGACCAGCGTATCCTGAACGTTGTATTTATTATAAGGCAATAATGAAAATAAAAATAAAAATAAATATATGCCGATCATTATATTGGTATCACGGTTATTTAACAATGTTTGGGTAAGTCCTATAAGTAATAAACTTTTATATGGTTAGCGCACACACAGAAAGATAGTTTGGGAGGTACAATTTGAAAAAATTTCTATAATAATATTATACTAGCTGAGCCAGCTGGCTCTCGCCAGTCTGTCTCGCTATGTCTTGCAGACAGCTTTTCGTCATAGTGACTTGGTGTTGGATTTTAATATAATAATTGTAAAGTGTGTATAGACTGCGCCATAGTTTTCTCTTCGGGATGGATTTTCATTCACGTCAGACAGTTGAAAATTTAGCTGATTTGTCAGTTTTACGATCTGCATGTCGTCACTGCCAATACAAATTTGGAGTCATGTGCGTGTTCTATTCTGGAGTCTGGCCTTCTCAATATCGTCTGACACCATTTCAGGCTGCTAGGTTTAGCAGAACAGCTGGCAATCGCCGATTGCTACCACTGTTATTTTAATTTTAATACAATATATGTGTAGGTATGTGCATTTAAATATGATAAATAATTATACATCTCAATTGTGATAATCATAAATAGCGATCCAATATAACGCGAATATTAATCTCTTACGGGTCCCATGTACATAATAGAAAAAGGTTAGCAGCATAAAAAATAAATTTAAACATTATTTTGTTTCATTGTCTATAAAAAATAAATGCTTAGAGTCATAGAATAATATTTTAAAAATCATATTTTGATTTAAAAATTAACCTTAAACAATATATTTTCCCGGTGCAGGACATTCATATCGACACAAATGTTGATAAATAATGAAGCAATACATATTATATCTGATAAGAATAAGAATTTATAAGACCTAAAGATGTGGAATCAGCTTAAAGAGGCCTTCATCCAGCAGTGGATTGATACAGGTTGATGACGATAATAACGATATAAATGGGTAGGTATTTAATATCACAAATTTAAAAAAATATTGCAGTTTATATGACCAAGAAGAGTAGAATTAGGTTGGGATAACCTTCATCCAGCAGTGGATTAATCTCGGTTGATGATGATAATGACGATATTATGAATGGGTAAATATAATATCAGTAATTTTGATAAATATAGCAATTCATATGACCGACAGAAATTCAAACAATTTAAGAGAGGTCTTCATCCACCGGTGGATTGATTCAGGCTCATAATTATAATGGAAATATAAATAGATATAATATAATATCACCGATTTTGATAAATACAGCAATTCAAATGACAGAAAGGAGTAGAATCAGGCATGGGAGGCCTTTATCCAGCAGTAGATGGGTTCAGGTCAATGAAGATAAGGAAGATAGAAATAGGTATAATATAGTAGTAGAATTAGGTTGCGGAACCCTCCATCCAGCAGTGGATTGATTCTGGTTGATGATGATGACGATATGAATATGTAGATAAATGTAATATCACCGATTTTGATAAATACAGAAATTCATATCACAGAAAGGAGTAGAATCAGGCTAAGGAGATATTTATTAAGCAGTGGATTGGTTCAGGTCGATGATGATGATGATGACGATATGAATATGTAAATAAATATAATATCACCGATTTTGATAAATACAGAAATTCATATGACAGAAAGGAGTAGAATCAGGCTAGCGAGGTCCTTATTAAGCAGTGGATTGGTTCAGGTCGATGATGATGATGATGACGATATGAATATGTAGATAAATATAATATCCCCGATTTTGATAAATACAGCAATTCATATGACAGAAAGGAGTAGAATCAAGCTAGGGAGGTCTTTATTAAGCAGTGGATTAGTTCAGGTCGATGATGATGATAATGATAATGACGATATGAATATTATGTAGATAAATATAATATCTCCGATTTTGATAAATACAGCAATTCATATGACAGAAAGGAGTAGAATCAAGCTAGGGAGGTCTTTATTAAGCAGTGGATTGATTCAGGTCGATGATGATGATGATGATGATGACGATATGAATATGTAGATAAATATAATATCACCGATTTTGAGAAATGCAGCAATTCATATGACAGAAAGGAGTAGAATCAGGCTAGGGAGGTCTTTATTAAGCAGTGGATTGGTTCAGGTCGATGATGATAATGATAATGACGATATGGATATTATGTAGATAAATATAATATCACCGATTTTGATAAATACAGAAATTCATTTGACAGAAAGGAGTAGAATCAGGCTAGGGAGGTCTTTATTAAGCAGTGGATTAATCCTGGTTGATGATGATGATGATGATATGAATATGCTGATAAATATAATATCACCGATTTTTATAAATACAGGGATTCATATAACAGAACGGAGTAAAATCAGGCTAGGGAGGTATTTATTAAGCAGTGTATTGGTTCAGGTCAGTGTGATGATGATGATGATGATGACGATATGAATATGTAGATAAATATAATATAACCGATTTTGATAAATACAGAAATTCATATGACAAAAAGGAGTAGAATCAGTCTATGGAGGTATTTATTAAGCAGAGGATTGATCCTGGTTGATGATGATGATGATGATAACAATATGAATTTGTAGATAAATATAGTATCACCGATTTTGATAAATACAGCAATTCATATGACAGAAAGGAGTAGATTCGGGCTAGGGAGGCCATTATCCAGCAGTGGATTGGCTCAAGTCGATGATGATAAGATGGATAGAAATATGTATAATATCACAAATTCGTTAAACCAATAGTAGTAGAATCAGGTTGCGGAACTCTTCATCCAGCAGTGGATTGATCCTGGTTGATGATGATGATGATTATGATGACGATATGAATATGTAGAGAAATAGCATTAGAAATTCAATACAGTCAAGAATACAATCAACGTAGAGAGGCCTTCATCCAGCAGTGGATTTATTGAGGCTCGTGATAATAATGGCATTATATATAGATAGGTAGATAATAATATAATATCACTGATTTTGATAAATATAACAACTCATGTGTAAGTAAGGAGTCGAATAAGGCTGAGGAGGCCTTCATCCAGCAATAGATAGGTCAAGATTGATGATGATAGGGACGATAAAAATAGGTAGTTATTATACAATATCACACATTTTGATGACTATAACAATTCGTATTAATTTCTTTTATTGTTTGCAATGGCAACTTTGTTAGTTTAATATGACTATCTGATCTATGGAAATTAGTAGCCTAGGTAATTATTCAATAAAAAAAGATTGAGTGAAAAGCCACAAAGTATTTAAAAAAAATCAAATTTGGAATATCACGTTATCTATGAAATGGCCGTCAGTGGCGTACCCCGCTGTCAAAAGATATTATACGTAGTAAATTGTACCAAGATTATGGTTTTTTCACCGGAAAAAAGTGCGCCAATGCCTACATTATGATATTTGAATAAAAATAATCGAATCCGTTTGTCAAATAAAGGATTAGAAGGTCTTAAGCGACGAAGACGTCATTCTGCTGTACGTTAAATGAAATATGGCAAATCGTATACGGTATGTAAGAAAATATCGGATATAAACGTCACGTACCTGTAATATCATTGAAAAATTCTGAAATGTGGTCAATTCAAACGGTAGATGAATCGGTAGCGCACATTTCGAAGTGAAGATGTAAAAATAACAATAAAATGTCGCTTAAATGAGCCGTTAGTGAATTTTCCAAAATCTCTTAAGATAATAATATATAGGAGATTGATTTTAGCGCATCGGGCATGAGCTACTACTTTTCCACATTTACCCCGCCTACTACTTATAGGTTCTCGTTGCTTCCGCCGTGGACCTTCGCAGTTTCCGGGTAAATTACCTATACTCAGACACTCAAACTTTGAGTCTATAGATAAAAACCTGGAATGCAGTTGTAACTGTGCTCACCAACATGCGAGCTGTTTCATTCAGAAATAGTAAAGTTGTAAAATGCACAAAAAATAAGGATTATAATTATTAGGATTGCTAGTGTCCGTTTGTGTCATCCGCGCTAGTTGTGTTTTAGATATGCCACATCAGAATATTCCGGCAAACATTATATGCTGATGGGTGCACCAATTTATAAGTGCTACAGTCATACAACGTGGAAACGATTCTGGTCAACTCGTTATGAAGACTGTTCGATAGCCACATCACAGTCATGATGTCCTGAAAAGAAGATATAATATTCCATTTACCATAATAATTTGTATTTTTTTGCGTTCCTGGGGGTCGAGTCGGGTTCACACCAGAAACCTCCCTTATTGGTTTACGCGCCTAACCTATTATTTTATAGCATATATTATATTGGATACTATACATATCAGAAGTGTAGTGATTGCCAGTATAATTGACAAAACTGAAGCTCGCTTAGATATTATATATAAGGTTTCAAGATAAATATTTTTTTCTTTTTAGAAAGATAAGGTTTTATTTTAATTAATAAGTATATTAAATTAAAAATATGAATTATTCCAAAAATCTCAGCCATACAATCGAAATAATAATTTTAGATATTATAAACTACTATTCATAGTACTCATAGTGCCTGAAGATACATAAAACGCGAATCCCGGCTTATATAAAAAGAGTTCAAATGGAATAGTATAACTTTAAATCAATTAGAATATATTTGAAGTGTCGCAAGCATTGTATACATGGTTTTAGTTTTATATATTTTAAAACAATATTATTTTTTAAAAACCTTTAGAAAAATGGAAATAAGAAAGTGAAGTGTTATACGTAGTTAGGATAGAAGTAGTTAGGTATATAAAAATAACTTCAATGAAATTTTTATGCTCGTTTTTACATAACATAAAGCCGCCTGGTTGGTCAACGTTCAATATGCGATGGCGATAAAACGTGAAAAGTGTGCATGTCAGTAAACTGTAGGTATTCTTAAAAAAACTATTTTATGCTTTATTGAATGTGTGGGGCAAATATCCATGAAAAAAATTCTCCGGCTCTGCTACATTCATAATATGTTTGCACTCCGGTCCACATTGACGATGTGTTTGTCGTGGAGATGTTCATATGAAAGAAATACCGCAGGCAACGAGATTATTGAAGTTTTAAAATAAAAATAAGTATATATATATTATAGTTTCAGAAATTGGCAATCTAATAATAAAATAATGTCAACTAGGTTTTTAAAATAGATGTGGAAAAGATGACTAGTAATTTGAGAAAGTCAACGAGTAATTATTCATATATCAGGAAGTACATAATTTTCAAATTTCGTTAAATCCTATTTTTGACAAAGTGAAAAAAATCGTTATTTACACTGTCTTCTCCTTCCTAAAATGTTTGTGTTTACTAGCAACAAAACAACGGCGTTATCTCTTTGATCATATTTATAATGTATGGCATTTAGAAAAATGACATGTGCATTTGCCATTATATAATTGGATGGGAATGGATTTGACGATGTTTGAAAATAAATCTGCTAGATATATCGATTATTATCGATATAATGTTGAATTTGGCGAGTTGTAATAATCAGATAGTGTAAAGACTCTAAAGTACTCTTTAAACTTTAGAGAGTGATCTAGAATTACCAATAAAAAATGGAATTAATAACTATTGAAAATTACATTCTGATAATAGTAGGTATAACGGATAATCTTTCAAAATTACATCTTAGCATATATTATATAATAGTATATGAATAATTACACTGCAAAATAAGTTGAATCGTAATAAGGCTTACACTTTACACATACAGTTCAAATCGTATACGACATGGTTGTATTTATAATTTACCTACTTACCTGGTTATTTTTTATCTGTCTGTCTCTTTTAAGTATTCAAGTAGTTTTTTTTACGTATTTTTGAGACATAAAATATTAAAACAAAAAAAATAAAGTGAGCACTAAATAATTA
Source organism: Rhyacophila brunnea (assembly GCF_057557595.1). Classification (NCBI taxonomy): domain Eukaryota; kingdom Metazoa; phylum Arthropoda; class Insecta; order Trichoptera; family Rhyacophilidae; genus Rhyacophila; species Rhyacophila brunnea. The sequence continues at coordinate 33,210,777 of NW_028233350.1, forward strand.
CAAGATAAAAAGAACTTTTTATATACAACGTTTTAAAATTTTCTGTTGAATTATTATGCTCAAACTTGTACTTGATATGAAAATGTAAATAAAATAATGTAAAATATGTAAATAAAAAACAAACAAATATAGAATACTGAAATGTCTTTTTGATATCCATAGTAACGCACGTATATATTAATAATTAAGTTGCTAGGACCATCCACTTAGCAACCAATAATAGTGGATTGGATTACGGATTTTTTTCCGAAATTATTTTTCATACAAAACAAAATTAACTGAAAATTAATTTTATTATACTTAAAGATGGCTAAAAGTATTAAAAGAATGCATTGGCATCGTGTTCTGATATATTCTAAAAGTTTTAAATATCTGGCTAGTCGGGAAGTTAGTTAAAAATCGATTGCAAGATTTGTACCGGACAAACAACCACTGGACAAATAAGAATACGAGCTAATAAAAACGTTGTAATTAAATGGAATAGTTATATAGGTACAACAAATAAATAGTATTATTAAGCCATTGTATTATCAACTAGGTAAGTAAACTGTTCCTAAGAATTATAGTTATCTGTCAACAAAACGACGTTAAATGCACCTTATTCCTTCAACTATATTTGCCATCATAAGAATGCACGACGCGAGGCCAAAAAGGAAATAAAAGCTTGACGGAATACAAACTCGCCCCGAAAAAGAGAAAGCCTCCGACCGAAGGCTCTCGCGCAAATAAAAAGCCACCCGAATTACGGATGTGTTCGTAAACAAGGGCGGAAAAGCTCACGAAACCAGTAGTGTGAGGATAGCGCGATTTTACGCGCTGACCTGTCCGAGCTGTTAAGGCGAGTGACTTGGTGGAATTATTCAAAGATATTTTGGACACGGTGATTTATGAAAACAGAAATTACTCACATCATTTTGACCGTTTGGCGTATTTATTAATTACATTGTATTAATAGTAAACGGATTACATAGTCTGCTTTGGCAAATTACATAAGATTCTTAACATAATGTTAGGCAATTTTATAATAAATTATGTAAGATGAAAATCTAAAATAATAATACTGTAATGAGCTAATCGTTTAGGACTGACGGTGGGAGAGATATTTGAAGTACCAATAATTTTTTTAGAATTATTAATAACCATGTCCTTGCTTTTTCGTGCAACGTGGTTGTTAGTAATTTTGAACAATCACAAACACCCAGGCTTTGAGAAAAACACATAAATATTTTTGTCATGACCGGGAATCGAACCCAGAACTCTCGGGTGGAAGGCCAGCGCTTTACCCACTGCACCACGAAAGCCGCCTGAAGTACCTATATTGTTTGAGATATTGACGTTTGATTGTCATTATATTTTTGCTTTTTAGGCTTTTACCATACTGTGTTATCTCTCCTTTTTCGTTGACATTACATTGACTCATTGTGTTAAGAATAACATCCGAAAAAGCAAATACAATTAACTAAAAAGGCAGATACCCGTCATTATCACGCCATGTAAACTCATATGCTAAAACTATCAGAATATTCAACAATGAAAACTGACAACTTATAAAAACAATGTGTCAATTATCTGTCATTATTTTGAGATCCCTGCCAAAGTAATGTGACTAAAAATATGTAAAATAACAACAAAAAATATTCTATCGCACGTGAGATTTGTAGTGCGATGTAATACCAAGTAAAACGACATTGCATACTTTTTCCTGTGACGCAAATTTACCGTGAAATCGTGTCATCATTTAGTGTGAAAAAAATAAAAAAGTTTCTTTCATAAATCATAAAGATATTTTATTAATTATTATTAAAGGGGAGCGGCATAAAAGTTCATTATAAAATTAAAGCTATAAACATATTTTAATCTATCAATCCCTATCTAAATACAATGGGAAAAATAAAATATATATTTTTATTTCAAAGAGAAAACGACAAATTAGAAAAAACGGCTAAAATTATGGGTTCTTAAAAAGTAGTTTCTTGAAACAAAATTATCAATTTAATGTTGTTTAACAAGTTTTCTTGCTACTATCGTGTCGCTTTTGTCAATTAATTATAGTTTTAATGATTTTTTTCAATCTATAAAAAGTACTTCGATTTTTATGAAAAATAAAAATGCATTTTATTCGGTTATTTTTGAATAATTGCATCAAGCGATTACGAAGACCTTTTTACATAGGTACTTATATTTTACCTACTATTTTAATTGCGTTTTAATATTAAACAAATATTTTTAATTTGCAGTTGTTTTCTATATCATAAAGCTATTGACGTTAAGCTATGAAATATCACGATCATTTGATGCCTTTGAAATTTGACTATATAAACTTAGGCTTGATTTTTTATACTGATAAAGTAACTCACATTGACATCCTTAAACGAATGGGAAAGAACTGAGATGTTTTGCGTACAATTAAAATTACTACTAAACTATAGTATTTTAGCCATATTTTGACAGTACACAAGTATAGCATTCTTCCTCAGATAATCCAAAGAAACTCAACGGTATAAAAAGCAAAAAAAGGCGCTGTATTTTCACTAGATAACAGAATGGCGTAAGTGCTGTTCCTTGAAACGTTTTCGGGTAGTAGAAAATATACTGAAAATAGTCTCGTTGTGATGGTCGATCTCCGACAGATGACACAAAAAAATATTGGAAATTTCTTTAAATAACTTATTTTGTATTTTAGTGAAATATATTTATTGGGTAAAAATACCAGTATTATAACTTACATTCAAATTTTTATGTGAAAGTTGGGTCAATTAATAATTATTCGGAGTAATTAAAATACTTAAACTTTGAGATTAAACTAACTAGATTACCACTGACTGAATGTAACCCAAATAAAACAGAATAGTCATGTATGTAAGTATACAAAGTTTCAAGGTAATTACTGCTGAAATAAGTTCACGGGGGTGGTGTGAACCGACAGCCCCCTGTATCGGCAGTGTTGTGTCAGCTAGGCGTTACCTACCCTCTTTTTGCAGGAAAACGCGGAGTGTTCGTGACATTCTTTGTTCATTCAATTAAAAAAGAAGCCATTTGCGATATGGCATTTTAAAACCTTTTAGCAACGTGATTTAAAAAAGACACTTCTTTCCGGCTCGCGCGCACTGCCACTTGAAGCGAATTATGTTATTTTATTTATGGGGGTGCCATCAAAGGTATTTTCATATTTCTAATAGCGAATATTTTATCGTTTTTTTGTCATAAAAATAAAGTATACATGGCCTTGCAAAATATACACCCACAATAAAATATATTTTTAACCAATTTGTTTTGATTTCACATGTTTAATTAAAAATAATTTAAAAGTAGAAATGAATACTTACACAAAGATATCTTATTTTTTGTAGTGATAAAAGATCGAGATTACCTGAAAACAAACAAAATTACAAAATCGTTAAATATAATATCAGTAAGTATGTATATTACAAAACGACAAACTATATAAAAAAGAAACAGGCTGTTGTATTAAACTGTTACCATCTATAATCTACTATATATTATTAAAAAATAAACTAAGACATGGAACGTCTTGATATTTTTAAATTTTTATGATATTTTTTAGTGACGTTTAATATTTGGTAAACATATGCTAAAAAATTTGGGGTATTCTAGTAGCTAATCAAATATTGATTGTTTCATTGTTCGCTGCTACAGTCATAATTTTTAAAGTAAGCAGCTTTTTAGGTCCACATTTACAATTCGTATACTCAAATATTTTAGTTTTGAAAGTATCCAACACAATTAATATGGAAAAATATATTGAATATATTTACATATTGTAAGTATAGCTATCGATAATTGAATGAAACCAATGATATAATATATAACATCATTAGCAAAGCGCAAGGGTGAATTTAAAAAAAAAATCGGGGCAAATATGTCCAATTTCCGCATATAAAAATTTTGTAGAGAGTAGTATGCGATGTATCTATAGTCTAAGATGCGATACCAGATTTTTGGACAGACTCATTTCTCACAAGATAAAAATCATTAGGTATTCATATTTTATCTGTTTTATATAATTTTGAATTGTTGTTTGATTATCAAGTATAAATAAACTTAGGAGTTGTGTTTCGAAGGGTAACCGGACAAAATAGAAAATGACAAAACAGAACAACCAGGGGAAAAACGAAACAATATTTTTTGCGGAGTCTTTTTAGGTTAAGTTAGGTTAGGTAAGGTTTGGTTAGGTTAGGTTGGGTTAGGTCATTATTTCGTTATACCCAATCATTTTGAACATATTATATTGATTAAGATGAGATATCCTAAGCTTGCCGGCAACACTATATATACTGTACGGCAACACTGTGTAATATAATTTGATGTATTATGGCGTATTGAAAATCTATGCTATTAAAAATCTATCACATAATAGAGATAGGACAATTTCAATATAAAATTATTTATCGTTGTTCTGTTTTGTCACTGTTCTGTTTTGTCAAGTTCTGTTTTGTCATTTTCTGTTTTGTCATGTTCTGTTTTATCATGTTCTGTTTTGTCATGTTTTGTTTTGTCATGTTCTGTTTTGTCACTGTTCTGTTTTGTCATGGAACTGTTTCGAAGAATAGTGTAAAGACAAAAATATGAAGAAAATGTTACATATGAGTTATAATATATAAGTACCCAGCTCTATATTTAAATGGTAGATCCAGTGCAACCAATAAATGTTATACATAAATATAGTTACTTCCTTATTTGGCAGGTATTTTCTTTAGTAGTACAATAATTTGACGAGTACATTAAAACATATCAACGCAAAAAATGGTTAAAATTTAAACATGTTTTTAACTAAAATTACTGCTCAAATAAGTTCATGCTCCATATTATATACACCATATAAAACTTAGAAGAAAAATTAATCATAATTTTTGAAAATATAAATAATATGTCTCTAGTGCGGTTACCTAATATAATAGTATAAAAGAAAATGAGAATTTAAATGATCATTGTCAAGAAGAAAACTTAAATGCATTTAATCCGATTTTCAGAATTCAAGAGAAGACTTTTTGCTAATGAGAAAATATATTTTCCGGATACCAGGCCGGCAGAAAGTATAAGCGAGTATTATTCAAATAGGTGAGCTTCAAAATTTGTGTCACAGTGACTGACTGAACACGCAATCCGGGTACACACGCAGCAAAGGGGTAGCATAAGATAGCTAGGGTAGAAAACTGCGTACATGCCCACAGGAAAGAAGACATATAAAGAATAATATTTTAGGTAGCCATTCGCGTAGGCCAGGCAAAGGTTTACTTAAGGCTATGTGTGGGGTGTGGGGGAACGTGTTTGGGTTGGCCTGCCTGAGGGTGTGTGCGCTGCCATGCAGGTCCGAATTTATAGCTATGATAAAACTGTCTTGTCATTGCTGTAGTAAAATAATGATTTAAGTGGATTTTTTTTGTGCCAGGCTTGTTTCATAAATAATGGAAAGATATTGTATTATCATGGTCTAATTATATAAGACCTCTAACTAATGGACACACGTTTAAATTTTTACCAAGCATGTAGCCAAAATTTGTTATCTCTGATACTGTTTCCGTAATATCCATAAACAGTCTTCAACTCAACATATAGTATTATGTCTAATTAGTATTTTGGGGTGGATAGGAGATAGTATGGATATAGGATGATGTAAGTGTGCTAAAGATAGCGGTAGCGTAGGTATTTATGTAGAGTTTATTCTCTGGATACAGAGCTAAAATAATTGTAGGAGCAAAAATAGTAGTACAGAGTAATCGCGGTGAGCTAATGCTCAGACCGAGCCACGATCCGATAGTGACGACTACCGAACTATTGTTAATGATATTACTGTGAGCGAACGACGGAGTGACCGTGGACAAGTAACGAGTGAGGAAAGACTGGTGACTGTTTCCATCATCGTCCTTTGCTATATATATATATAACTGAATATCCAATACATTATAAGAGTCATTGTTATGTAGGCTGCAATTTAATATATCATAATAGTCATTGTTGATCTAGGTTATGATTGAGAAATCTTCTGACAACTGCCCATCGCAACTTCGATTTGTTTTGATAATGAAATATGAACACCGAAGTGTGTCACACCTGTAATGATTGTTATAGTATTACCATTACATCTTATTTTTAATAGAATCAGTTCATTTAACTCCACTTAGTCGTGTCTTGCAGAATATCAGTTATTTTGTAAATAAATATAATTGAATCGATATCGTAATTCATTTGTTTCACACTGCGTTTTTCTCTAGCAAAAAGTTTTATTATTTTTAGCTAAAGGCTATCCATATTAAATCCATTTATTGCAGTTATCTAATAGTTTTATTGTAATATTTGAATCGATTTTAATATTGTATTATCTTATCCTTTGATAGCAGTATGGCATCGAGGCAAGGCATGAAAATTTAATATTTATGACAAGTCAAAAATCCGTGAATAGATCAAAAAAACATCAAAGAACCAGAATATCTACACCCCTTCATCATAAATATATCATAGAAATTCATATCCAACCAATCCAATTGATCGTAAGTCACCTCAGATATTATCCGGAATTATCTTCAGTAAGACACCCTCGTAGTGCAACAATCAAAGGTGGACCCTGATTTACTCCAGTTATCATCCCCATTTTGATCTATATTCCACTATCTTCCTCTAATCCGAGTTGCCAATTAAAATGCTTGCTTGCAACCACTATAAATTGGGTTAGGTTAGAATATACTTCCCTGACTAGACGGCCATACATATTTTTTTATGATTGGCAGATCAAAGTACCTTAGCGACTGTTCGACGTATACGTCCGTTATATTTTCTACGGCATAGTAACCGCGAATATTAACCAGACAAGGTAGTTTTATTATTATTTTAACAATGTATTAGATTGTTTCGGCTCTGTAAGTATTACTGGTGCGCATACAAATGTGCGCAGAGGAGAAGAAAATTCTCAGCATTCGAGGAAAACATTCCACGGCGTCCATATGAGACGGATGGAACGTGACTGCCTTTACATTTATATTAAAATTTTAAAGAAAAGCGCCCCCTTTAGAAATTATTATTTAGCGCGTCAGAAAAAGGGTGGTAGAGAAGGGATGGCGGGGAGGGGCGGGATGTGGTAGCACGCGCGTTTTTAATGCGTTTTCAATTTTGAAACACCCACACTGGGAGCAGTGGCGTGCAGAAATGTCGAACTCTTTCGTTGAATATATTCAAAATTGGAATACCTAGTGAACGTGATAACAGTAAAGGAAAATAATCATTTTATCTTGAATTTATTGAATCTTGAATTATTTATATAATAAGAAAATAAAAAAATATTATTATTCACAAAACCATCGAACTTTATAAATATGATACAAATAGATCAGAATATTACAAGCATGTACCTATGTTTCTACCGGCATGCAAAAGCTAAAAAAATATTGTAGTATTATAAATATCATAGATATTATATTATAGCTGTGTGCGAAAGGGAAATAAATCAAAATACGATAATTTTAACGAAATCTAAGAGAAAAATGAGCTATGTATAACATTGTATAGAGAGATAATTTAGCAATATTGATTTGACTGATCTGTTTTCTTCTTTATTTACCCATGTATTATAAACTTAGATTAATTTGTCCACATTTAAGTGTTTTTAAGACTTTTATTGTCATTTTATATTATTTTATTTGATGATAATCGCTCTACTGTGACTATCTTCTTATCTGACTTGTCTGGATCTAAATATCAGTCACATTTTAAGATGGTTTTGTAGCCCTAACCTGTTCAGTTTAATATGTGGTTTTTGACATGAACACAGTACCTAAATAAAGTCAGATAAAAACACGTTTGCAATATTGTGAATGAATAATCTTTCGTAGTTTGATAGGTGTACCTACTATATTTTGATAAAAATACGTCATTACATATATTTTTTTGTTTACTAATCATGAAGAATCAAATTGTTTCTCTTTTAAAGATTTTTCTCCAGTATTTATTTTTAACTCTAGGTTTATCAATAATATGTAAGTATCTGCAATAAGAATAATTCTTTCTCTTTTTCTTCTTTTGACTATGTCCGATCCTAATAGGATTATATAGGCCTCCATGGAGTAACAGAACTTTGTTTTTACGAGAAATGGATGATGGCGACGTACTCAACCTATTAGGCCCATACTCTGACTCCAAACACAAATTGAAAAACAATGTGTATTAGCCAGACCCATGTTTCGAACCTGTGACCCTTAATATTATAAGCCAATGGTTAAACATGGTTACTGCCCTCCCAATTGGCATTACTAATGGCAGGTTAGTTCTGCACTGTGGGACAACAAACAACGGATGCCATCGATTTCTAAGGTAATTATCAGAGACATGCAAGCCAACACCACTAAGAATGGCAGAGTTCACATTTACGCCGCGTATAAGTCGGAAAAAATATGTAGCTAAATAAAGATCCCTTTTAAATTTTAAGCTACAGTATGTAAGCATCCTTAAGAGAAAATCATTCGGATAAAGCCACGGATAATATCCATACAGCCGAAAGTAAAGGAGTCTTAAAAAATTTTTTTGGACTCTCTCCACCATAAGGCCGTACTTCAACTGATGCGGGGCCCAAATGATAGACCCATTCTCAAGTCTGCTTCTAACTAAGGAGTTATAGAGAATTTTTAGTACCGTAACATCCGAAAAGACCCGGGAAGTACGCAAGACAAAACCCAACATCTTTAGCGCCTTTTTACAAATGGTATCTATATGACCACTAAACGTCAGTTTACCGTCAAACGTAATTCAAAGATCTCTTACAGATGATATTTGCAAGAGAACTTTGCTATGCACCGAGTACTGGAAAACAATACTCGTGAGACTTTAGTAAACGATAAAACATTGCATTTATCAATATTGAAGTCGTCGGTAAAATCTGTCTCTAAACGGATTCGAGCATTTGGGAAACACTGATCTAATTTATTGGATAGATAAATCAATAATATTATAATATTATTATCTTTGCCGGTAGGGTTTCACTGGTTTCGGGGATATTGAATATGCTAATGCGGGGTTTAATAAGCCGATACCGGAGTGTATTTTGAAAGTAATACGTCTTGTTTGAATGATTTAAAAATGCACATTTTCCGTTCCAGTAATATTACAAATTTATTGCAAAGCCTACTTCTATAAAACAAGGGAAACAATCTTTATATAACAAAGCTGTATCTAAGTAAAGGTGTTACTTTTTCCAATATATTTTAACCAAATAAAATAGTGCCCTTTACTCTTTTTAAACATCCTAATACCCCTTATTATTTAATTTTTTATAAAACACAATATGTTTTAATATTTTGACATATGCGTAGGGATTGCAATTAATACTGTTATCCTAGTATTTTTCGATACCGAAATACCGGTTTTAAAAATCAGACCATACCGATATATTCGGTATTGAAAGTGAATACAAAATCTGTCCATTAACATAAAAGGCTTAACGGGACTATATTTTTTGTCGGGTTATGCGATGTCTAGCTTACTTCCGCGGCCCTTCATCACCATTCGTAACCAGCGATGACACATGCTATAAAATTTTAATATTTTAAAGAGATTTCCACATATAATATATTTTATTGGTAGATACTTCTGTTTTTTTCAATTATTTTACGAATACCGGTATTAAATGGGAAATACCGAAATACCAGTATGGGTATTTTTAGTTGGTGTAAATTGAAACGCATTCAAATGCAACATTATTTACAAAGATGCTAAACGTAGATACAGAGAACATTTTCTCATAATAATTTAGGAATTGATCAGACTAATCGTTTCCCCTGGATTTTTACGCCGAGTTTACTAGTTCTTCATATTATATTAGGTCAACATAACAGCGACTTAATTTTAGTTTGTAAACTATTACATCTCAAATAATATTAATGAAAACTATCTAGAGAAGTGTCAGATCGCTACCTCGGCACGCTATGGTACCACTACACAACTGATTGTAACATATCTTAAGCTAATTAAACCTCAAAGAATATTGGATTTATTTAAACAGCATCTCCGTCATTAGCTACACTTAATCTACTGCTGGATGAAGGGCTCCGCGGTCTTCAAATAGCTCTTCCGTATCACTGAATGATCCAGAGGTAATCCATTCCTCGAGCGACGTGGTTCATCAATCTCGACTTTACACAAATCCACAAAAAATAAAATCGTAACAACACAAAGACAAAAACAAAATATGCAAACATAGGTACAAGTAAGCTATAAAAAAAATCCAACAATTGATTGAATTATATTTAATTAACTAATATTCACGCAACTGAAGCGCTTTACATTTTTTCTAATATTGGTGATTGCCAAATTAGCAATAATAATTATATATGTACGTTGATTACCAACCAGCGACAGATCTTTCAAAAATATTTTTTCTAAAAATTTATTGCTTTCCACTCATATAAGTTATAGTTAAGTATAAATTAAATTATACCACAATATATAATATAAGATTAACAAAACAATTATTATAAGTTAATTAAATAAGAAATAAAAAGTATGAAAAATTAGCAGTATATTTCCATATCGTTAGCGTACATCAAATTAAAGTAGGTAATGTTTCACATTCGCAAATTGAAACAAGCAAATTATCCGCTTACTATGACTGAAAGCAGTTTTACTGAAATTATTTCTCGAAAACGAATTAAAATGACTTGCATGTCTTGTTCATTTATAGTTAGTTAATAACGGAAATGGAACTAGCATAAAATGTGCAGTGCATATTATTAATGTCCAAAATAATATTCACATGCGAAATAAACATTAGGTAGGTATAATATATGAAAATTTCTCATTTCAACTGTAAGCTTGTAAGGTACTACTGTTTAAATTAATTTGTATTTTATTACCAAAATAATACTATATTAAATAATAATAGATATATAAAAGTATCAGTCGTGTAAATACTGTTAAAATTGGCTTAGTAAATATAAAATATTTACTTTTAACATAAATTAATGTATTGAAGAAATATGTAAATAAAAAGTAGAAAAGTGGATTTTTTTTCAAATTAATAAAATATACAACTGACGGATCTAAACAGGCACCCACCTATCCGCAATGTTTCCAGTGCTGCTATCTGATCATGTTACCTACTTGTGATGTATTGTTGCAAGTGCGTTATTTTCCAAATATTTTATTTCAACTTTTGAGCCTCTATTAAATTGATAAAGGTAAGTCGTTTTACAGTGGCATCATGGATACGGCAAATGCGGCTTGCAGTTGTAGTGGTATTGTTTGCTAGCATTAAAACAGGCATTGTCGCAAGCAATTCAATACACGCGTGAATCGCCTATGGTGCCACTGTAGAATGATTTACCTATACCTACAAATAATGTAGTCTATGAGCTGTGCAAGTTTTACCTAAAAACCTATGTTATGGTATCTTGAAAATAATGGATGTTTTTTTTAAATCATAGACATTCATTTAAATTTTATTGTTAGTATTAGTTAACATGAAAAAAATGATGGTTAAAATAAGATTACCTTTTGTTATTAAATTTAATTTATGAAAGTTGTAAACACATGTAAACATATGTAGGCATACCTACACCACGAAATAGAAAAAAAAGCAACTTGGTTTGTTTGTTATGTATGTACGTACAGATGCCGAAAAGCGATTCCTTTGAAATATTAGGTGTAAACTAATTGAATTCAATTTCCAACAAATAACTCAACCTATGAATATGTACGTAAATAGAAAATGTGATGAAATAAAACGAAATATCATTTCGTAAAGGACGAAAAACTTTAAAGTGGTTTTTCAAATTATATATCAGTTGCATAATACTTGGCCCAGAAAGCAAAATAGCCGCGTTGAGAACTCTTTCACGGTGGAAAGTGCTCGAGGAAAACAATGCAATTGAATAAATAACACTTCAAAAAGGTGAGGATTGTTTCAGTGCATTAAATATGCAACTTTATGTGATCCGTAGCGAAGTAAGCGACCCGAAAATTTCCTATTGTCCTATTGCACAGGACCGGCCGCGATAATAGTGTTGACAATTAAAACAAATGTAACTAATGTTTCAAAGTACGCACAGATTTTTTTTTTTTTGAAATCATACTTTATATGGAAATTAGAAAGAATCTGTATAGAGAGATACTTATACTCATTCAATTGATCTTAAAATAAGTTAAATCAGGATTAGCATATAATATGTATTTAATATCTCTAAAACGATAAATTATAAACACGTCGTCGTTATAGGTGAGGTCATTTTATTCACTCAATAAACCAGTGTCGACGTTTTGGCAATTAATATTGTAAATTTATTATATTAACGTGCGACACCTAGATCAGTGTTTCCCAATAGTCGGTACGCAGAAATCTTCGGCTGGTGCGCAAATAATTGTCACACTGTCATTTTAAAATGTACATATACCCATACCAAAAAACGCAACTAAATCTCCTTTCATGGAAAATTCAAATTCATTTTTTTTTAATTTTTTTTTATATACAGTGAAGAATGCAAATTATAAATTTAAGACGTTCACAACATGACATTTAAAAGCAAAGAATAGGATTAAAACAGTATAAAGAAGAAATAAATATAAATACAGTATCACATATAACAGTACAATAAGTAAATAGATACAGAAATTATAAAATAATTACAAGATAAAAAGAACTTTTTATATACAATGTTTTTAAAGTTTCTGTTGAATCATATAAACTTGACTTGGCTTGACTAGCTTAAACGATAAAAAAAATTGAATTTGATAGAAATAATACTGAAATGTCATTTTGACACTCATATTGATTTCCATAGTAACGCACGTATATATTAATAATTTAATTGTTAGGACCCTAGCAACCAATAATAGTGGATTAAATTACGGATTTCTTCCGAAATAACTTTTTATACAAAACAGAATTAACTGAAAATGAATTTAATTCTACTTAAAAATGGCTAAAAGTATTAAAAAATGCATTGACATTGTGTTCTGATATATTCTAAAAGTTTCAAATGTCTAGCTAGTCGGAAAGTTAGTTAAAATCGATTGCAAGATTTGTACCGGACAAACAACCACCGGACAAATAAGAAGACGACCTAATAAAAACGTAAAAATATAAAGGATGGAAGCACACCAAATAAGCTAAGTGGACCCTATTTTAAGAATTTATAAAACAACGTCCACCTATACTCATCTTGACGTAGGTGGAATATATTAATGTATGGAAGATGTCAATCGATGTGAAATCAATACCTGAGAATAATGAAACATAATCGAGTTGTCTTTTGATGCCACTTTTATATCAAGGCAATAACTGTTGGTAACAGACACATTAAATTTTCGACCACATTTCCGACTACCTATTCACGTGAAAAGACTTTTTTAGCCATGTCAATAGTTAAAAGGAAACGGAAAACCCAATTATATGTCAATGAAGTGATGCCATGGTTATCAATTTTTCTAGCTTTAGCATTTTAATGCAGCAGCAGATTTAGCAATATTTTTTATAAACTATTTAAATATTATTTCTCTAAATTCTAGAAGGATTATTATCAACAATTTATTTACTGATCGATTTCTAATTATATTTTTATGTACCATTTTTTGTATTTACTTACATACTGTTATACTATAAAATTTGAAAACTAACTGAGTACTAACTATATACATTATCTGTGTTAGCAGTCCTCTAAATATTTGTATTATTTTTACCAGTACGCAGGTGTAAAAATGTTTGGAGAATACTGACCTACATAATGTATGTATGAATAATATACGATTTATGAATTAAATTTAGCATTTCTCAGTGTGTATCTTGACTGAATAGTTTTATTGGTAAAGCACTCTTATGATATCGATTGCTTAATTTGCAAACGAGCCAACTGCAATTTTAACCAAAAGCATTTTGGTATAAAGCATGTTTTCTATGCTCACACAAAATTTCAAACTACTAAACCTATAAATAAATGCGTTATCGTTCTTCACACAAAACACCCAACCGGAGACGTTACATTTCCAATATCGTAAATGGAACAACTCCGCTCTTTATAAAATTTTTTCTTTATATATATAAAAAGGAATTTAAAATAGTGTATTAATTCATAGTGCAGCTTATTTGTAAAGAAAAAAAATCCAAGTGTATTTTTGGAATACTTGTTAAATTCCGAATTATTATGTTATTTCTCCTTCCTGAACAATTTGCCCAAATGGAGTTAGTCTGTTTGCAGATATGTGATTTATACGTAGATTCCAATACTAATCTATTCAAGATTTCAATGTATATTTTTTGAGGCTGTTCCAAAATATGTATTGTCAATGAAATATATTACAGTGTTAATCATGCATTGCCTAAAAAAATAATACTCATTGTCAACAGAAAGAAAATGTAAAAAAAAGTATCCACTCTGAGATAAAATATTTTTGTCCTTGTGTGAGAATATAATGAAAAAAATTCGTATTATCATGATAAAAAAATAATTACAAGATAAAAAGAACTTTTTATATACAACGTTTTAAAATTTTCTGTTGAATCATAAACACTTGACTTGGCTAGCCTAAACGATCAAAAAAAGTTGTACTTGATAGAAATACTGAACGTATATATTAATAATTTAGTTGCTAGGACCCCCCAGCAACCAATAATGGTATCGAAATAACTTTTCATACAAAACAGAATTAACTGAAAATGAATTAGATTCTACTTAAAGATGCCAAAAAGTATTAAAAAAATGCATTGGCATCGTGTTATGATATATTCTAAAAGTTTCAAATGTCTAGCTAGTCGGGAAGTTAGTTAAAAATTGATTGGAAGATTTGTACCGGACAAATAAGAATAAAAGCTAAGAAAAACGTTGTAAAAATATACGCTGAAAAGATAAGTGCATTTAATTTAAACAAACATTTCTAAAGAGTTTTATTCTCTTTTATTTCGCATGTATAATATTATAACAACGATGTAAATTTAATTTTTCGCATGCCTAGTTGGTTTATGTATCGATAAAAAGGATATACATGTCATGTTTTGTTGACAGTAATGTATGAATTTCCAAATATCAAAAAAAGACTTCATAGCACCGCAACCCGCCAGCGTGGTTTACGTAAATCCAATCCGACCCTGATGGTATATAAGCATTTTAGCTGATCGCAGAGCGTGTCAAATGCTGCACTTCCAGGGACCAAATTTTCCGAACTTTTCCTCGGAAAACCATTAGAGTGAATGTGAAAGCACTCCGGGTAATGTTTTCCTACTGAGCCAGGCGAGAATGAAATCGCTCGGGAAAAATGTGGGTGAATGAACCGTCCGACTAAATAGATAAACTTGGATGGTTATCGTTTGAAAACTATTTATAGTAAGTAATATAAAAAACAGTAACATTCTGTAACCAATGGTTATACGGTTAATTAAAAAAAACTAACCTATTATAAGTTTTTTTGACAATGACAATCCTCATAAGATTGCGTGAGCCTCCACATAGTGGAAGTTTGTATTAGCAGGTTTTTTGTTTTTACGATAAATGGATGTCAGCCACTTGCTCAAACTATTAGCTCAATATTTTGACTCCAAACACAAGTTGAAAAACAATATGTGCTAATAAATAATGTGATTACTTATCTATCATTAAGTTGAATTATAAATTGAAAGTTACCAGGTACTAGCATTATTATTAAAATATTATATTCTCACACAAAAGTATGAATGCTATAATTATCATGTTAACAATTCACCAGAAAATTGAGATAATGTAAAAAAAATATTTATGATTTATTTCCACGTAGGTACTTGAACTTGTATGTAATTTAAGGAATGCCTTATAGAAATTGCAATGATTGAATTGAATTTAATGATAAATTCGGTGTCAGACGAAAAGTTTGGTTACGTGAAATAGGTATCAGTATCAAGATTTCAATCCTTCTCCGTAAAGGTTCAAATACATTATAATGTACGACACGTACTGTCACACGCTGTCACGGCAATAAATTTAGTCTATGATTTTGTCGTTCTGCAAAATATTTTGAATGATCATTATCTCTATAAATTCAATGATGGAGAGTGCTATTAGTATTTTGTATTATTATTCATGCTTATTTCATATTTTTAACAGTTTCTACGTGTGCGTACGCTAAAATTACTTGCGATATTGCATCCATAGATAATATTTTGAATATAACCTAACTTGCTGACCATAGATAATAATTTAATAAATAATCAATAGAGTATCAAGAACATGTGATTTTGTAATGAGTCGAAAATGTGTAGGCATGTAGAAAATAATAAAAAAACGTTAATTTAGTCATGCGGGCTTCGATGAAGCGCGTTACGGTGTGAGGTGACCTTATTGTTGTGCTGGAGATTTCGGCAGATTTTTCTAACCGTCAATGTTCATTTAAAGGCTTAAAATGTGCTACGAGATGGAAGCATCAGTCTGATAACATTTTAAATACCGAGAAAAACGACGTTACATACTTTTTCCCGTAGCGGCAGCTTACTTTGACAGCACGTGACAGCACATAACGTGATCATAATATATTTGAACCTTAAGAGTTTTTGTTTTTTTACACAAAAGACGAAAAAAAGTATCAAATGATCCTTGTCCGTAAGAGCTTTTTATAAGGTCCATTCCACAGAACAGGTAATAAATAGAATACCGATTGGCTATATTCAATACGCCGCATGTTGGAGCAGGGTTTTTGAATGTGTGAGTGTCCTACAAAAAATGAAGCACGCATTATGCACGTGCAATAGTGTGTGTAATACGCCAACATTAAATGAGCGTAAATGCATAAACCGAGAGCAGTTTTCAATATTAGACGTACAACGTATTCTTGACACGTGTGTAAGTTTAACTCGGATTCTTCACTTGAGACGGTTACCTGCTATCACCTTACCCGTTGGGTATTTCAGTTCCCATTATTTCTGAGTTCCCTGGTCCACTCGGTTAAAATATCACAACAGATGAAAAACGAATCGATATTTTTCATATAGAAAGAAAGTATCACATCTCTAATGTGGCCAATGATTTGTTCTCACCAGATGAACATTATTTTTAGTCATAAATTAAGTAACCACGATAAGATACTGCGAATGCAGTGGGTAAAGATTATCTCGTCAGTCACCAAGCTTTCGGTTTTATAATGTGATTTTACGGCAGACCATTTCTTTGTTGTTGTCACCGAGGAACCGCATTACTATACGTATGATAACATCTTACGAAAAACCCTTCTGGCCATAAGCCCTGGATTATACCAGATAAAAAACTAATAAAATGAAGTGTAAAATTACGTAAACCTACAAAGTAGAAGCCTTTGTTCCGAAATGTAGGTCAATCGTTTGGTATATGTCACGTGTCAATTAAAACCATCTAGTACCTAAAAAGCCGTAAGCTATAAAATGGATTGCTATGCTCGTTACCACCGTTTGTTGGCTCAATATTATTATGAGTGACAGTAGCGCTTCTGTTTTCTATTTCTGAATAGAATGCACGACTTTGTACAGTGAGTTTTTCTAATAAAAAAGCCTATATTGAATTAAAATACAACATGCAGTTTGTCGTATTCATTGTCATTTTTAGGCTATATTCGTATAACGAGTGCCTTTTTGAGGAAGTTACAGTCAGTGACGTCCCGTGCGGGTAGGCAGATTGAGCGTCGCTTGGGGGTGGCAGCTATTTGAAGGGCAGGAAATCTAGAAGAATCATTTAATATACTTAGAAATAACTATCTAAACTGAGTACTTAATAACGAAAATATCTTTCCTTTCAAAATTTCAGCTCACTGGTTGGAGATAAGATAAAATGTATTAATTTGTATAAAAGGTTTAACAGAACGTTATTTTGTTGTTGGGTTCACGATGTCTAGTTTACTTCCGTTGCCTTTCAACCCTTGGTGACCAGAAATGACACGAGCACGGATGACAAAAAATATTGTATGTAAAAAAGAGGTAGCATCTAGGGACGTCACTGGTTACAGTATCGTAACTGCAAAAAAATATTTAGAGCAGTCATACTTCCATGTTTTACTGATACATTTTATTAAAATTAAAATATTATAATAATATGACTATTAAAAATAGGTATCATAATAAAAACGATAACATTTATTATACTCTCTTATTTGTCCAGTCGCAGTTCGAACGTATGATCCACGGATTCATTGGCGGCTAGTTCTGCCGGATGAAGACTGGGAGGAAAAATGACTCGAAAGACGACCTTTTATTATCTGAAATATATGCGTCAGTCGTGTAACAAAAGCACAGAATCATTCCCCAGAGTCATAAATATGAAAGCTAACATTCGGTTATAAAACGGCACTTATAGTAGAATTATACGTTATTACGTACCAAATTTAAATGAGTATTTAACTCCAGTAATATCTAGTGTAAGTAAATTGGTCATCTCAGGAATCAGGAGCGGTAAATAAAGTGGGAATGAGTATGAGTAATACAATACTTTAGTTTCGTTGAACTCTGTACGTCAGCCATGGGGATGCCGGACAAAATCCCGAAAAATAAAATTCCTGTAAAAATTGCGCAATCTTAACATTTATCTTCAATTGCGCAAATTTTACAGGAGAGACAAAAAACCATTTTTTTTGTGGAAGAATGGAAACGAATATATTAATAATTGTCAAAGTTATATATAAGTATATTTTTTTTATTGCATTTTCTTTTATAAAAAGTAGTATTTTTTGCTTTCGAGTTGGTAGTTGAGAATTATTACTGTTGGTATTTTTTTATTTTTCGGGATTTCGGCCATTCGGGATTTCAGCATTCGGGATTTTGGCATTCGGGATTTCGGCCTTCGAGATCTTGGCTTTCGGGATTTAGGGTTTCGGGATTTCGGCCATTCGGGATTTCAGCATTCTGGATTTCAGCCTTCGGGATTTCGACCCGAACCCAGCCATGGTAACATCATTAAATTTGTGACTAGAAGAAATACAAGCCAGCTTAATATTCGGTATCACGTGGTCGAACCAAATTTAACGTCCAACACGTATATATATTACAAATTTTGTTATTTTTCCCGCTATAATGTACAAGCCAGATATTAATAAAGAATAAGTGGGTACAAGGTTTGTCGACACAATAATATTTAGTAAAAATATTCTAGTAAATTCGAATAAATTAAGTTTTGTACCAATCCATCTGAATATTACAAAACTTACAATTTATTGCATAATAATTTCAACATATTATTCCATAGTGCGCTGTTCAATAAATAGCGGGTCATAATTGATTGGACATGTCACTCGATTGTAAGTTCCCGTTAAAACACATCGCATCGAATTGCTATTATATTAATTATTATATTGTAATTATTGAAACAGTAAATAAATTTTCGCCTCTACCATCCATTACGAAGAACTAGTACCGTCTTTATCTACAACACCTATCCACCGCCGAAGTGGAATAACTACAAATCCATTAGAATTTAAATTTCATCAAGTACCCTCGGTCGATAGTATTAATATATTAAAGTAAAGTATTCCATCAATAAATTAATAACCTGTAATTATGATATAAGAATACGTATTTGAATAATAGTATGACTTCGATACGCCTACATCTATATTTATTTATGACTCGTTATATTATGTTTTAATGTAATAATTCATTTTACGGTAATACAAAAAATATTGATAACTTAAGAATGTAAGCATTCAAATGTTTATTCGTGTTTAATGGAAAAAGAAATATTCAACAATATTTTTCCGTACCTGTATATTTTCACTAGTAATACAGCCTTCATCATACAAAAAGTGAAGCCAAAGCCTCAATAAAAGGTGGAAAATCGGAATGGCAGACAAACGAAGGTAAGCAAGCTTTCTGGAAAATAAATATTTAAGGTTTCGATAACCATAGAAACAACATCGAGCCTCGCAAACAAAACATGCTGTTACCTTAGCTTGGCTTAGCCAGAGATCGACAATAATAATATTAAAACAAACGATAAAAATACGCACAAAAATATTGTTGGAATGAAAATGCGTAGCTATAAAAGATGTTGGCGAAAAGCTATCTACTAGTTTTAAAATGTTAAAAAGCAAAGATTCGATTACAGCATAGTTCACACGTCATGTTCGTTGAAAAACTTGTTGCAATCAAAACGTTGGTATACGAAGAAGCATATTATATTATTTAAATAAGCAATCACGATATTTATGTTACATAAACAATAGAATGCAATTGCGTAACAAAACAGCAAAACGCAGGTCGCAGAAGTCAACAGCATGCATAAATTGTTTTGTTAATTTGCAGGTAAGTACACAATACACTCATTTTTTCTAAAGCAGATAATATTATTTATTCTATAGTTACCAATTTAGTCATAGTAAAAACTTTACACATTCCAACAACGTAACACCAGTGCACACAATAACACCATTACCCCGATCGAAAGGCGAATCTTATTGGTAAACGTGCAATATGACAGATATCGCAGTTACATAACAAACTTAGCAAGACTGCAATTTATTATTGAAAGTGTTATTTCATACTAAACGCATGGAATAAATATATCAGAGAATAATTTTAATTACAATTTTGCATTATTTTGGAAAGCATTAGGCTGGAATAGACACACAAGGTTGACATTAGTTAAATTGAATATGTATATGTTATAAAATATTATAATCGGGTAACTTAATAGGGCTAACATTATGACCTTATTGCCACGAATGACAGAATGGCGCTGAAACTGTGTACTCTTCACCTCAAGATAAGTTCAAAAGCCCCTAAAACAATTTTAAATAGTTCTGAGAAAAATGAGAAAAACGACTGTAAGAAGTTTTGAAAAAAATGAGAAAAAAACATATCTATTAAATTTTTGTACTTTATGTATATATTTTTTAATTTGTTACATTCTAAAGAGTATTTTGGCTTTCCAATTTAGGGGTATTTGAAAAGCACACCTAACCATTTTAGCAGGTTTTAAAATTTACCATAATTTTTGATCATGCGTATTGATGGTTTTTTGGCATTTTTTAAAGTTCAATCTTTGGCCACCATATAGGTAACAAAAATATCCATCTAAATACATATCTAACTCAAAATTTTCTAAAAACCGTTTTAAGGGCTTTTGAAACTAGGCGCTTCAATCTATAGATTTGTTTCAATGGGCGCATTATCTATTTTCACATTGAAGTTAATTTGAGCTAAATTAATATGATCAGTATGAGAATAATGATAGTATCAAATGTACCCATTAGTAAAAATACACAGATTTCTCACAATTTTATTTGTATGAGAAATAAATAAGTGCTTTCATCGTATTAACTATTTTTATAAGAGGTTTATCCCACGCTTATGATTAAATGATAAGATTCGGCAATGATGCCAGACCCCTGCTTTGGACCCGGGGTCTGAGAATCCCCGAGCGAAACTGTTCCTTGTTTATAGCGAACGGCGGTGGAATAACAAAACTAGGGAAAGAAATAACATTTAGCGAACTTAATTGCCCCAAACAACGATTTAGAGTAGACCCCGTGTGCCCAGAGGGGGCGGGCCGTGCGGACTTTTGCAAGGGCCAATGTTAGGGCTGTCAACTTTATGTAAACCAAGAAGATTACCAACTTCAAAGTTTCAGCATAACATTATCGTGGCATTTTTGAGTGGGTGACTAAAAAGTACCGTGGCCCGCGTTAATTAGCTGGTTCATTAGTCCTTTGATATTTTAGTAAAACATAAAAATCAGGAAAGTGTTAGACCAGTCGTATTCGCAAATATTTTTTTTCTTAATTGTGTTTGTCATCGAGTTGAAATGAATTATATACACATTCTAATAACGATGTTTATTGAAAATTGACCTAATCCATTAAGGGTAACTGCCAAACTTTAATAAATGAGGCTCACAGATTCACTGAACATTAATTATATTATGTAAATATTACAAAATGTTGCTTATACTGGTATCGATATAATTATTAGCCGGCTCTCACATCTAAGCTCATCTCATCTGCAGCGTGTCGAATACGCCGATGTGACGTCATCGTTATTCACAAAACACACGTTATTTTATGGACCTTCGTACACTGCTGGAATAAAACATTTTAGTTTGAAAAAAAAAACATCTGGAGGCACATGCAACTATTTTCACACGACATGCGGCGCAGGTATAATCCCTAAATGTCGCACTTCGAAGGTCCATAAGGTAACGTGTGTTTTGTGAATAACGATGACGTCACATCGTCGTAATCGACACGTTGAAGACGAGACGAGTTTAGATGTGAGAGCCGGCTTATGCAGGCGTACGGCGTTGCGCAACGAACGTCAGGCGCCTAGGAACTACTTCCCAAAACCTTGATTGGCGTTCACTAGAGTTTGCTTGATTCCTATTTTGATATAATATATTACGTTCAATCTACGATGAGAAAATACCTTTTCATTCGCTGTAAAACGCCGTTCCATTTTTTTTGTAGATGTCAAGTTGCAATAGCCAACCTAAAGGGGATGCTGGAAAGTTGTGGTACGTTGACAGGTGGTTTTAAAGATAAACCAGTAAACGGTCATGGAATAACAAGTGGATTACCAATGAGAAAATTGAAACATGGCCTGATTAGAATCACAAGCTTCACCATTATCATACGTTTTCCACACACTCAACGTATTCATTCCAAGTTTGAAATGGCGTAACGATATTTTTATATATTTTATATTGACTACAAAATATCGGATATACGTAAAATCTATAAAGTATATACGTATAATTTTTTTTTTAATAAATTCCAAAAAACAATATTTTAAGAAGAACGTATAGTAAAGTAAAAAATGTTTAATTTTGTAACATAAACAATAATACACTACCATCCTTGTTTCTTTTTCAACTGCAGTGTGATTCAGTCGTTAGACTTAACCCTACCATTTCCAGCGTCTACGGCATATATCTATTTTTTTTGTTTTCTCACGAACTCATCTGCTCTTTAGATTGTTTCCACGATGCGCTTTCCTATTAGCTGTCCGTCTGTCTAAGAAACTATCACTTTTACTTTCAGTATTTTCTCAGAAAATATCTACACTTTCCAAACGTGTTTATTTATCTAACCGACAAGGTTAATGAACCTAAATATATTGCACTGTCAAACTGAGATAAAGTTTTTCCTAGACGCAGTAATAGAGGCACAAGAAAAATTGCCCAAGAATATGTACAAGATAGAATAGATACTAAAAATGGTTAATGGTGAATTACAAATTTACATACCATTTTGATCACATCACATCCTTCATACTAAGCTTTAAAAAATATAGCACATTATATCAGTGGCGAAGGGTGGAGGTAGGCTGTTAAGATTCGCCATAAGAAGTGCACATTAAACTTTGTTAGTCATAGGTTTTTGTTTTCATTGAAATAAAACTACAATTTACAGATGGTGTGGTGAATTTTTAACATTCAATGAAATCTTGCGAAAACAAAGTCATAATAGATAATAGTCAAAAAATACTTGTCTATTTATAAAACATCTAAAATTATGCAATTAAAACATACATAACTTTGAATATTTTATAGATCGAATAATATATTTTTTTCTATTATAGTTTGGTATAGGCAGGGCTTAAATAATTTAAAAAAATGAACCAACAATATGTGTAATATGTATTCTTAATCCAATGAAAACAAATAAAAAAGTGTGCACAATTTTGTCGCATTGCACAAAATATACCAAAACTAGTATGGTTTGGTTAGGCAGGGTTTAATTGATTTTTAAAAACTCACCAATACCATTTGTCAAATGTAGTCTTAGTTCAATAAAAACAAATACGTATGACTATCAAAGTTTAATGTGCACTTTTTATGGCGGATCTTAACAGCCTACCACCACCCTTCGCCACTGACATAATATATATATACAAATATATCACACCAAAGTATTTATTGTACATTAATCAAAACTAAACAAAATTACGCCACAGGTGAAAATTTTATTTCACATGGAATTCTAATTTTATAAAAAAAATATGGCTAGGTGTCTACTTCATTGCGGGATTAAAATAAATGTAATTCCAATTAACTTATTTTCAAATAGCTTCGCGGCTTACTAGCTTTTCAGTAATATATTACCTTTTTATATTTTTTTTTACTAAACATTTAAAAATATATTTTTATCCAAATCACCAACATTTTTGAAATTTTTTTTTTGCGTAGAATTTTAATAATCTCTGTAAATATTAGATGAATCATTTTTTTTGCTTTAAATATATTATAAGCTACAATTATCGTCAAAATGAAAATACTCCTAGTTTCTGTTTTATGCCAAATGATTCAACTATGATATAGCATACATTAATAATCCTTCACTTTGACTGATACATACCTACACATTGAACAATATCATAAAGTTCCCTAACCACCGATATTTAATTTGACATGAAGCGCTAAAAATAAACCCCTTCAACTTTGATTACGAAATTTTATTTTTTTAGGGGAAACACTGCATAATAATGTATAATTATGAAACGGGGTCCACTATTTATAGCTACGTATGTGGGTTTCTTCTTTTTCTTTCGACCATGTCCGATCCTAATATGATCATCTGGGCCTCCACAGAGTGGAAGTTTGTATTAACAGATTTTTATGTTTACGAGAAATGGATGTCAGCCACTTGCTCAACCTATTAGGTCGATACTCTGACTCATACACAAATTGAAAAATAATATGTGCACTTGCCAGACCCAGGATTTGAACCTGGGACACTCGACACGAGAGGTCAGCGCTTAAGCCATGCGGCCATCGTGGATGGGTTTAATATATTTTATACGTTATATATTATAATTAAATATGATATTTTTTAAAATATTGGTTTAGTAATATCGAATGATAAGTTAGAAATCTTTACATAGTAAAAATATCGTATGGTATCCTACCTGGATACCACATGGAATGGCTATGATTTATCATACAATAAAGGTAAAAAATTGCCGCGAAGAGGCATTCAGAGCGTGAAATAACATCATCGTTTGGAAACGCGCCATTCTATTGTGGCGCATAAAAATGGCAGCCCGCGGATTTTCGGTGCAACAAACATCTCTCTTTGATCCTGACCTCGATTTGGCGGGAAGAAGCCATTTGCAAAATGCGACCCCATTTTGCGATATATGTCTTAGGGCGCGAAATGATATCGATTTGTAGTTATGGCGATAATAATCATATGTTTTATTTTATTTTGAAAGTTCATGGTGGCCACATTTTCATAACATAATAATATAGGAATCTACCTATTTTGGACATGTCTCATTACCTAATTTTATTAAGTTTCTAACATTGTACCTAGCTAAATTGTTGGTGAAGGAAAGGATTTATAATTTTATTACCAACACTAGATTTTATACTAGCTGTTTTACTTAATTTAATTCATTTAACCTGATAATAATATCAATTGAACTGACATTTACGTGGTAGAATTCCATTATAACGGCTTTGAAACAAAGTTATTTATTTGTTAATTCTACTTTACTTGGCGGCTCTCGTGGTGCAGTGAGTAAGGCATTGGCCTTCCGCCCGCGAGTTCTCGCTTCGATTCCCGACGAGGACACACTATTTATACGTTTTTCTCAAAGCCTGGGTAATTGTGATTATCCAAAATTACTAACAATCACCTTGTACGAAAAAGCAAGGACATGGTTATTAATAATTCTTAAAAAAAAAATCTACTTTACTTGAGATATTTATGTTGACAGATGTTTCGGGCTATACACCCATTAGCATAGATCTAAGACGGGTTTGTAGCTCTAAACTGTTAATTCTCAATCCCAATTAAAGTAGAATTTAATATAATAATAGTAATGATGTTTTAATGTAATTTTATTTTATTGTACCTATATACATAATTTGAAAACATCTCGTGCATATACACACTGGAAAAAATCATTTTGTAGAAAAAAATACATATAAATTCATATAATTTATATAAAAATATATAAAGAATCAAGTCAAATTAAAAAATATATTATTTGGAAATTGTTAAAAAGATAATAAAAATTTTAAATAATATTTGTTGTATTAATAAAATAATATTATTGGTACATATCTACGATGTTTTAGAATCGTCAATACGTTCTACTTACACAATATCACAACTATCGAAAACTCATATAAATGTAATCGTTTGCACCCCAAAAAACCGCCCGAACATTGCCGCTAAACCAAATGCGCCTCTACTAGTGCTCGTCAATACCTCCTGGACAAATCCGCATAGACAAAACCGCCCGCAAAAAATACAAAAATATATAAAATAAGTGCTTTTTCGGTTATTCGAATTGCGAATCGATAGAAATTTACATAGTTACGACTTACAATAATCAATTTAATTTAAGATTAATTCTCTCGCAGCTATTAGTAGAGTGATTAGTAGAAAATCATCAGCTTTTTAACACTAAGTGAATGCCTTTGTATGGTAGTATTTCCAATTGAAAATATTAAGAAGGTTAGCACACAGTATTTAAATTTAATTTTAAATAATTTATATTTTTTTAAATCTTTATTCGAACCCGTGTTTTTTATTTGTGTATCTATCTAAAATATAATATTATGTAAAAATAAAACTTGGCAGCATTATCTGAGCAGTAATGTCTGGGCGGTAATGTCTGGGTGGTAATGTCCGGGCGGTTTTGGTTCGAGCTGTTTTGTCGGGACCCCGTAATCGTTTGTCTTTTGGGCAAAATCGTTGATTTTTCGTCTTATTAATTTTATATTTTTATCAGCTGCATTATAGTTAACGCCCATTCAATCAAAAAATGTCCACCTGGCGTCGTAGTATATTTATAAGGTGTCTTAAAATGATGTATGTTCATGTATGTGTTACACCGAATGTGCGAAATTGACTATTACATGAAATGGGCAAAATTTTGGCTAATTCATGTAATAGTCAAGCCTGTTGCCTTATTCATGAATTAGGTAAATTTTCTGCTAAGTACATGAATTCGCCAGGGTATGGAATTCTTGAACTGTCAACATGACAGAAAAAAAAGTAAATTTAATACGGATGGTTTTATTAGTTATAATTGGACATAATATAATATTATTATTATAAGGTTAGGTTAGGTTAGGTTAGGTTTTGTAATTCTGAATTAAATTATTCAATTGAATGTTCATTTTGAGGTTAGCTATCAAGTATCAACAAACTATCACAAACATTCAATCGACCATTGCACGTTTGATACCCAAGCACGAATCAAATCGCGAAAATACTTTTCAATAAAATTCTCCCGTTATCATAATATTATAGTTCTAGATGTCTAGAATGTCATTGTAGTTATTGATTGGTATATTTTTATATTATAATCAATGACATTTGACACATTTGTTTAGTTTGATTAGTTGCAAAAAACACCACCGGAGCGCGATCATCTATGTTGACCATAGATAATAATATGTACATTTTGACCAATGCATGAGCATTTGATACATTTAGTTTAGTTGCAAAAAATACCACGGTAGCGCTACTATCTAATTTGTCCAATACATGAACTAGGCAGAAAAATTACTGCCGAATTCACGCACTCTCCAGAAATTTTGTCTAATTCATGAATAAGGCAACGGACTTGCATTTTTCATGATTTAGGCAAAATTTTGCCCATTTCATGTAATATTCAATTTCGCACATTCGGCGTAACATATGCATGTTCAATAAAGAACATTACATCTAAAAGTATCCAATATGGTTGCCAATGATGTGGCGTTGTCGTGTTTAATCTGTTGTTGACTTATTACGATAGCAACAGCTTTAAAACCGTTTGATAAAAAGGTATTTTTACAAGAGATGCAATAAACGTCATCGGTGTGGTACACGTGTCATTATTTCTACCCCTTTCGCCCTGATCCCTCCGAATTTTTATAATTGGGTTTTGTTTGTGATACCTTATAAAGGAATACCTTGGAATAATAATTTTATTGTGATGCTGCTCTCAGTTGCCGGCGTTAATAGGAAGGAAAGGTTTTATTTTTAATTAAAATCGAAATGAAATTCGCTGCGCAGTGGCATTATTAATATCGTGGATATGGGACTTCCCCTGTGCTTTAGGCCGGGAAATAAACATAAACATGTATGAGGTTACCGACGAGAAGTGAGCAATACCAATTTTGATTACAAAGTGAATAAGCTGTATCATAAAATAATTATTAGTGAGTAACCTCTGCAAATAAAATTATTAGAAGTCTTTTTTTGGTACAAATGAAATTTTAAAAAACGAACAAAAAATGATTTTCAAACAAAAGAAAGAATTGAAACACAAAATATTAATTTCAAACGCATTCTGCAGTTTTTTGACATATTTTCCGGCGCAGACCGGACAACCTGAATATACTGGTGGTTTTGGATGGCCTCCAGGGAAGGAGAAGGCGAAGCAGAGAAAGAGCGTTTGTGCGCTGGAGTGACCAAGTGAAAAAGCTGACTGGGCGCACCATTCATTCTGCCTTGAGAGAAGCGGAAGATCGAGAAGGATATAAAGTCTTGGTGGCTCAAAGGATGGCAAAATTAAAAAGTGGTCACGATCCTCAGCTATGAGTGTACGACCAAGAAGATATGATCTTAGACTGCATGTAAATTGTACGTATTATATTTCACAGGAAAAAGATGGGAGTATAGCGTTGAGATCAAAAAATATGCATTGTTGTAGAGTATTGTAGACAGTAATGTTGATATTAATTGGTATCAAATATATGATTATAACGTTGTCATTACTAAAAAAATATTAGTACAACTAAATACTTACGAGCACCTACTTGCTAACCTACTTTTGTATCATTCAGCATTTTATATAAATAATGATTATATTTCCAATGTTTAATTACAAGAAGATTATCTTATGTACTTCCATGGAGTGGAGGTTATATTAAAAGTTTTTTGTTTTTACGTGAAATGGATGTTAGCTACTATCTCGATCTGGTTTATACTTTGTGTTAATACACCTTGAAAAGCAACATGTGAATTTTTCCAAACTCGAAATTCGAACTCTGGATCCTCGACTTTATAACCCGACCTGGTAACCGATCACCTGCCGTGGAAGTCAATTTCATCAAATGCGTGTAATTTACTTACCGTCCTATTTTATTCTGTCTTTCCATTTGTATTTCGGTGGTTTTCATTATTTTTTAAGTATTTTATTATTTAAACGTGAATTTGACCTACATGATATACGTTCATCAGTTTCTGATACAAAACTTACGGTGAACTGTGATACGTACACGATAATCTAAAATCCCTTACGCAGTGTCGCTCAGTGGCCGCCAACTAGGATAATTGCTGTTATCCTAGATGAAAAGAAATCAGCGTTTATGCACCTGGTTGTGGCAACCATGTCAGAGATTGGACCTAAATATTTACATATTGGCTTACTTATTGGTGTTTATTACCAGTTTTGTTTTTTAAAACTTTATTAATTGCAATGTCAGACAAATCTATTATTACTATCATACTATATATCTATCATACTATTATTCATTTAATATTTAACTAATCGCAATGTATTTAAGGGACATAACAATATCATACGAACTCACACAGATACTAACAGGCCACGGAGCAGTGCGAGCCTATCTAAAAATAAGAAAATTGAGGGACGATGACTTTTGTCTATGTGACGACTGCCCTATACTAGAAAAGGAGCGATAAACTCTTAGAACTCTATGTAGACAGCATAACCATGAAATTTACCTCCAAAAACCTTACGAAATACTGGACATCAAAACAACACAAGGACACTACACAAAATATTTAATTCTGGCCATAAAGAAAATTAAAGATATAAATGGAGGAACATTATTAACTGCACATCAATGTAACCTTCTCGAAAATATCTCGAAAGGAAAGTTTACGAAGATAACTAACTGACTTTGGATTTAGTACCCTCGTTAGAAGAAGAAAAGGATACCTAAAATATTTTATATCCCAAAAATACACGCTCAATTCATGTATTTCAACCCTTTACTCACGTATCTCAAAATGGGCGGGTATATTAAAAAAACCGTATGCTGAAAAGGCAAACAGCGGTGTGATGAAAGGTATGAATAAATCTACTTTTAATTTTGATGTGTTTGCTATTGTTTCGTGTGAGAGAAGAATTTTGATGAAAGAACTGCTATTAAATAAACGTTGTTTTTCTTCTAAAAATAAAGTAAAGTGAACCAGAGATAGCGAAGACAGTGTTATGCCGCACTTGTCAAATTATTATGTTATTTTGCAAGAACAGCCTACCTAATTTTTAAATAAATAAAATATATAAGTAGGCTATTTCCACATCTTCAAGATTTTAGAATGCAACATTATTTATTGAGTATACATCATTTAGAAATATCTTAAGAACAGACATATTAGAAAAAAATCGGTGTGTGTACTTATGTATGCGAGTTAGTAGTTATATTTCTTTGGCGTAACAAAACAAAAACAAAACTTGTGATAAACTAGATTCTTTGACTAGTTCTTAATTATCTTGTTAGATTACACCCTCAAGAAAAAGGACCGCTTATTGGAACGCCGTTGGTTTATTTCTATACACTTTAACTTACATTACTAAATTATATAATGGTTTCTCGTTGTTTTTATTTTTAAAGTATCAACTATCAGTCTGACGTTTAATCGTTTGTTAACGTAAGGAATTGCAAATGGCCGACAATAATAAATTCGCTGCCTAGCAATGGAACAATTCTAAACTATATACTGTATAATCGTCACGATCGCAGTATCATTCTGTGCAGGGCTCGAAATGGACCGGAGCGCACCGGAGCGCCGTTCCTGTTTTCACGAAATCGGTAAAATTATCGCTCCGTCTCGTGGAGAAAACAATTTTACCGTCTGAGCTAGATAGATAATAGAAAATCAAACACACTTATTTTCATGAAATATGCATAAAATTTGATAACTATGTAAATATCTTTAGAAAACTTTCGAGCGCTCCGGTTCGTAAACTTTTCCATTTCGAGCGCTGATTCTGTGGCGTAATGGTTGTGCGTTCGGCTGAAAACCGAGCAATCATTGGTTAGAATTCAATCGAGTGTGTTTTTTGTGTGAAAAAATAAATTATGTGTTACGTATCACACGCCAAAAATACACTCTGATCTGATTTTCCAAACGCGCCTAAAGAAGTGTAACTTCAAAAATCGTGGAAAAATAGGGCGCCGGATAGGACTCAAACCAACATCTATCGGATTCTGGCCAATGTGCTTTATTAACTTAGCCATCAGGTATTTCCAATTTAAATATGTAACACTTTAAAATATTGTGAATAATTTAAATAGTTTATTAAATTATTAACAAATGCAAGTAGGTTAAGACTAAAATTTGGAGAAATCCTCACGCTGGCTGGCAATCAAAGTAAATATATTATATTATTGGTACCTTGATTTAAACCACAAAAGACAGTCGACAATATTAGCGAAATTTGTAAAGCGTTTTAGTTGCATGAGTATTAGTTACCTAGGTAATTGGGTTTTTGACTAAGGCGCAATAATTGTCAAATTTGGTAAAGCAAATTGGCAGGACTCGTATGGATTGAGACTTGAGACCTGTTCCGCGCCATACCATAATTTTCAAGATTTTATTTTAATATGCATGTTTCTAAGGTATTTCCAAACTATATAGGTAACCTAATAAAAGCACGAAAAATAAAAATATAACTTACATATATTATTATTATTATTTTAATTTTTATAAACTACATCTTTTCATCAAATAAATATTAAATTGAAATTAAGATTAGATAATAAATTATAACTTGATTAATTATTAAAAAAATATTAGGTGATAAACTTAGGTAAACATTACCTAGTTATTTTGATTATTGATGGTAATTTAATCGAAAATATAAATAAATATTATATAAATAATGATATTGTGATCATTACGACAAAAATAGCAAATCAAGTCACTAATATAAATGGACTTATCTCATATTAATGAAAAACGATTCGTCTCAAGATATCTCACTCATTATAGCAAACAGTTATTAATTGTTATCATTATTGTAGAAGTTCATTACTAGAAAAACAGCTTCTGGTCAAATAACGAGATGAGAATATCTTCCCCTAAAGATGTGGGAGTAACTAACGTTTTTAGAAGTCTCCAAAATTGGTTTCGTTTGCGATTAATGGCGAGCCGTTTTTGGGGTTGTGTTATTTTATACAATATAGGTTGCGAAAGGGTTGAACTGGAAACGTTTTTGTATCGGAGTATTGAATTATTTTTTAGAAATATAATTCGTGGAAATCTTATTCTCTTACAAAAGAAAATGAAATCCTATAAATCCTAAGAATGTTAAAAATTATTGTAAATAATTAACAGTTGCATATTTCACCTTAAAGTCAACTTAAAAACTGATTTACTTATTTATTACTTAAGTCATTAGTTTCCAAATTAGTACATTTACGGTATATTTAAACATGCTATCGATCAGTTGTGAGAACATTTGAGTTCTCTTTATTTCAATTAAAGGAAAATTAATCTATAGAAACGAGTTTCTCTACTCTCTTGATATATTTTTTTTATTATCAAGGCAAACCGAAGTACTATAATAATATAGTGGATACAAAGATCTAAATATTATGAAAAATAGTAGACAAAAAGCTTTTCGTACCGATATTGAGATGTTAAAACTCTTCC
This sequence comes from Rhyacophila brunnea, assembly GCF_057557595.1. Classification (NCBI taxonomy): domain Eukaryota; kingdom Metazoa; phylum Arthropoda; class Insecta; order Trichoptera; family Rhyacophilidae; genus Rhyacophila; species Rhyacophila brunnea. The sequence continues at coordinate 33,243,321 of NW_028233350.1, forward strand.
TGTTGAATCCTCCAGATAGATCCTTCTGTGGATTCCATATAGAAATCATTAAAGCTAGTTTCAGTATGTCATTAAGTGTTATTTTTCTGTGGGATAAAGACATAACTTGGTTGATAATGTGGAAAGTTTGTATGAAAATTAGAGGTCCCGTTTTTGCTAACTTTCATACTTTTCGCTCCAGTTATTTCGTTTTATTTAGTTACAATTTGTTTACCTAGGCAGTAAAACTTAATCGAGGAACTAAATCGTTTTGATGAAGTACGAAGTACCTACTCTAAGTCTTGTAGGACGCACCCGTTTTGCATTTGCATGTTGCAAGCTACTTTAACAGAAAGTAACCAACCAACATATCTGTAAAAATGCAATTTCGATGACTGAGTATTCCAAAAGCATATATTATACATGCATGACCAATAAAAATAATGAATATGTATCTATCTACATAACATAGAATATAAGTAGGATATGTTTTTTTCTGTATAATAACAATTGATCATTTTAATCTCATTATATTGATTGTAAGTAATCTAAGTATAATTATTAGTTGTGGTTTAAGATACAGATTATAGAAACCTTCCTTGCAATAAGACGCCATTGACTGAAAAAAATAAAACAATAGTTACTTGGCTATCCCAGAACAGAATAATGAGATAGAAATGCAAAAGTCAGTAGTAATAGACCAAGTCTTTGAAGCCAGATTTAGTTTATGATTTAATGACGGCCAAGCCATGAAACGCCAGAAATACAAATCCCGCTGAGTGACATAATTGTTGATTGCAAATTTCATTCCTTTGATAAACTTTTAAGTATATTATGATAGTATCATAATATGCATTAAAGTTTTACAAGTATTGCATACTTAACTATTGCAAACACGTCATTCTTTAACGTGTGGTTAAGCTGTTTATTCCATATTCAAGGACAAATTATAACTTTTCACAGCCACACCCAAAAGTTAATCCAGTTTCTTTAGTGTTACCTGGTTGTTATGATTTTTACACTTAGGTGATAAACTTTAGAAATAAATATATTTTTAATAAAATAAATTTTACAGATTCTCATTCATTATATTACAATTTTACTGAATGTGAAGACACGGTTAAATTCGCGCATTAGGTAAGTACCTATATAGATATGTTAGTGTTTTAAACACGCAATAAAGTTTTGTTGAAAATGTTAGTTGGTAACTTTTTGAATGAATATGTTAAATTTTAATTGCTGAGCTTGATAGATTGGAAATCGTTGTTGAATTAAACTGTCGAAGGGATGAGAAAAGACTACCGACGTACTTTTAAATGGCAGGAAACGGTTTTAGTGGTGAAGGAAGGGGGGAATCCGTCTGGTGTGGTCACGTGGGACTCTGTAGGGGACACGAAATGAATGAAATCAATTAAACACGACAATCTGACTGAGATCGCTCTTAAGGGTCGCCATGATTGTTCGAGCTTCGACTGTCGGCCGCAACGGGCGCTTCGGACAAACACTTTCGAGTGTCGAACGAATTGCGCGATTGATTGGACTGCCGAATAAGATGTTATCTGTCGTTAATTGCGTCATCATTGACGCCATTTTGATTTGACGCCATTGACAAGATGGCCGTTGCTACATTAGATTATCTAATTAGAATGAGAATAAAACATTTATATACTTGTACCAATAATATCAATAATTTATATTATGAAAAACGAATAATGTAATAATTTTAATGTATTTACTTTCTTATTAGAATTTTACAAATATATTACTGTAATTCTATTCATAACAAGTCATTATTACTAGTAATGTATTCAAATTGTTACCATCGACTACATCATAACCACTATATTCCCCTCACCGTCTCTACTGTCATTCGTTGTTAGTAACATTCTTTAAACTTGATTATCTTAGCGTTTTTTGACACGTCATATGATGTAGTCGATTCGTCACAATATTTAAAAATGGGCATCAAAACAATTGAAACCATTATTTTAATACCTACAATCAATGTGTCGGGGGTCTACGTCAATAAATGCGCCACTGCTTATCGATGTATTAAGGTCTTGGTTAAATTGTAGATAGTTTTGAATCACCCGAATTTATTCAAATATATTGAATATATTATTGAATGTAGTTCTACAGTCATTAATCTAATAAAAATACTTTTTATGTTTGTTATAAAATAATCATTAAAAAATATGTTAAATTAATAAATTTTAGGAAATACAGATTTAAAAAAATATTTAAAATATCTTTAGCTTTTAAGTAAGCGAATATATTTATATCTAAATTAAATATAATTGAGGCTATTGGTTTCAAAGTCGGTTACAGTACATCAATTTTTACTCTATTATTATTTTTATTGATTCTTATTTTATATCTAAGTACTTTTCTACCATGTGTAGGTATACCTATTTATAAAATATCAAATTCAACTTCTTTTATTAGTAAAATAAAATTTACCCGGAGCAGCCAGTTTTTTATGTTTTTCAACTAACTTTAAACATGAATTAAGATATACATATTTGAAAAAAGTAAGACACCCCGAAGAAATCGAACCTGCATCTCTCGGGTATCGTGCCCATGCACATAGAACACTATGCTAAATGAGTCATACTTAATTGCGACAAATTTCAACTAATGTCTCTTAATACTCTCTTGAAGCGTTTTCCAAATTTATGTATGTTCAATAATTATAAAGTTACATTCTTAAATCTTGTGAATTATTCGTTGAATAAAAAAAACATTTAAAAAAAATGTTCCGGTATTTGCTTTTTTAATTTTATTGATTACTAATGTGTTAAAATATTATATTAAATATGCAGTCCTAAACGTGCTTGGCGGTATTCTGTGATTATCTCAAAATTACAGAATATGGAGGTAACCGACTTTGAAACTACTACTAATTACTATATATCTACTATAAGCTGAGTTTGGGGAAAAATTTAAAGATTTTCATTTAAAGCATTGGTTCGGTGCAACGGAATCGAAATATCCTGGTGTTGCGGCGCAAAGTTGGAGGCGCCATTACGGTTCAATCCAGCCCTCGGGAAAAGTTTAGCCTCTAGACCCCTCTCACTCACCCCGCGAAGCCTTAAAACAAACAGCGGTGGCAAAGAAAAGTTAAATTAATACCTCGGCTGCAATAGATTTGCAAGCTCTTTCGTGTCGTGTTACCTAGTGCCATCTTGTTCGGGAAAGAGCGTTCGCAAATAGACAGAAAGCTGGCGACGAAACTATTGCTTCACTCGTAATAAGGGCGGTGAGAACTGTTTATGTGAGTTTTCAGATTCTATTTCATAAACTTATACGTGACTGTTTGCGTGTTTAAGTTTTCTCAGCATTGGCTTTTTTTTAAAATTTATAAAACACTAAATTTTTCTAACAAATTTATATCTCTGAAAAATAAATAAGTACCTATAATTATTATACATAATAGCGCCTGTAGACGTGCATGGATTTGCTGGCAGTGATAGTGTGTATTTTAAACTATCGTGACAATAACTGTGTACATGTAAAAGTCCTGACTGTCTCTCCAATCTCATTCTTTAAGAGTGAGTGAGAAGCGTTGTTGTCATTTTATGGTACTATTCGACAGGTAATAAAAATCGGTTAACCTCAAAAATCGTTGTTAGTTCGTTTTTTCGCCGGCAGGTTCACCACTATCGTTCTACTTCGCAGGCGCAAATCAAAAAATTCAGATGCATGCAATCTTGGAACTGCAGGATAATACATGTTTACACGTACATTTTCTTATTATGTCCGCGGTAATACGTACTGTCAGCAGTAAATATATGCAAGTGTAAATGGGGTATAAGGCTTATTAGAATATATACAATTATTTGCATCTTTCTCATGTTTTTTTTTTTTTAATTAAGTATTATAATATTTACTAATAATAAATATTTTTATTTTAAAGTTGTGTGTATTCTAAGCATGATTAGAATGAACTGCTATAATATTATATTAAAAACGAAATTAATTTATAATTATTAATTTTAATAAAACACAATTTTTTCAACAGTTGAAACCGGTACAATTATTTAATAGAAAAAGTGGATTTAGTTCAAGAAAATATGTTTTTATTAAAATTATTAATAATGCGTTTCCACTATGATTTGACAGTTAAAATAATTAAAGAAATTAATTTAAAAATGATATTATATTAAGTTTTTTTTTGTATAACGTGATAGTCAAAATTATTTTCAGATTAAGCCAAAATTAATTTAGCATTTACAGTTTTAGAGATTTGAATGAATCGAATTAATTATATGTAGATGGATTTAACCAATATATGTTTTGTCTTAATTCGTGAAACTATAAATAAATTCAAGACAATTAAATTACATTGTAATATTACTAATTTCTTGATATAATAATAACATGATGTCTTTAAATGCGTCAAGATTTTTTTTTAATTTGAAAGGGAAAAAATATTCATATTATTATGTATGTTGTGAATCGTCACTGATTTGTGTGGCAGTTCACTACTAAGCTGCGAGTACTGCTAGCAATAAATATTATAATATACGTGGTGTACCTACATTTTCAAATACTAATAATTCAACATTTTTTGTTTTTTTTCCAAGGTATTGTATTTTAAAATTAGAAAAAAAATCATATAGACTACTCAAGTCAACACCGCTGGAGGTACCGTGTCGTGGTGAGGAGTTTTGAGTATTCCGGTGACTTTAAATGCTATTCTGGTGGTATTCTAACTATTAAAATAGCTGATTAGTGATTATTTAAGTCAGGCCTAAGATATATTATTAGGCTTTAACGTAGTAGCCGCAGAGTAATATTATGGAATGGATTAATCACAATATATTCACATAAAACTCCGAGACATTAAGTACGCAAAGTTCAAATAAGAATAAGTACATTTTTATTAGTAAACACTTTTATCTACAATTTATCTAAATATAAGCAAAATAAAACTAGTCATATCGGCATTTATGGTTATCAATTAAATTAATCGGTGTCTGAAATGACTTATTTTAAAGACTATGTATTTGACGAGTACCTATTGGAAGTTACAGATCTTTACAATTATGTGAAATGTATTCTATGTTAGATTTTGAGTATATAAACACTTCAGTTTTATTATAATATGCTTCATATTATATAAGTATCTATACAAACTTGCCCTTGTAGTTAAGTCCGCACTGACTTGTCATTCCAAATTCGATTTCGGGTGCGGTGACAATACATTTTATATGATTTTATTAAAGCATGGAACATGTGTGATTGGGTAGTATGGGATGTTAAAGTGTAAAAAAACAATACATACATATTAATATTATATAATATGTTAAAATAATTATTTTCCAGTGGCGGGGTATGCAATAATTGAACTGTATTGAATCAATAAAAGAAGTACGAGTATGCCCACTTGATATTAAATTCTTCCTTATGACAATGGTCCCCTATTGACAGTGACGGTGAGGGACGACTTTGTGCGGTAGGGTGGTATTATTTGAACTGAATCCACGGAGATGTCTGCTCTAAGAACAAAAGATTTTAAAATCCGTGTACACCTACCTCCTCCCCGGCTTCCCTCTCGTGCAAAGATTCGGAGATGGAATGCTCTATTCTTCAAAAAAGCAATTAAAAAGCCTGGATTGAATATGCAAATGTATAATTGACTTGGACTTTATTTAATTTAGGCAGATTTCGTCAGCTTAAAATCGTTTTAAAATATTTGCGCCCTAATACTGCGCTTTATTATCTGGATCTAGGGTAAAGAATATAATAGCGGAAGATATGTAAAGACTTCTTCTGACTGTAAATAAAATTCCTACTAATATGCGACCGGATCTATATAGTAATCCAATGAAGAATACCGTCTCTAAAAAACATTGCCTACATACATAAAAGTAAAGCTGGAATAAAACCATCAATACAGCGCTCGAAATGGAAAAGTTTACGAACCGGAGCGCTTGAAAATTTTCTCAGGATATTAACATGGTTATCAAATTTTATGGGTATTTTATAAACATAAATATGCTAGATTTTTTGTTATATGGCATATCTAGCTCAGACGGTCAAAATATTTTAACCACGAAACGGAGCGATAACTTTACAGATTCCACGAACCGGAACGGCGCTCTGGTGCGCTCCGGTCCATTTCGAGCCCTGCATCAATAATAATTATTAAAATACCTGTAAGTAGGGATGGTAATTCCGCGAAATGTTGTGGTAATGTCCGCGAAAGATTGTTTCCGAAAAATAAAATAATAAATGATTGTTAACGTATCGAAAGAAAAGTATCATTACTTTTTTGAAAGTTGTTCCTGCGAGTCTTTCCTCATTTGTGGAGAACTTCCAAATAAAATCTTAAGCATTTCTGCACAGTTTTATATTCACTCATAACGTGCATTTCATATTAGACGGTACTTCAGTGAAACGGCAAATAATTTTCAACTATAGGTGCGACGAAATTTTTGACTCGCTGGCAATCGGAGAGCGAACGTCAAGCTGTGAACACGTCAATTTGTTTCGTGATGTGCGACGGGGGTATTAATTCTTAAATCGTGTAAAGATACTAAAAAACGTTACCCATTTACTTGAAAAAGAAAACATGTCAATGAATATATTATTATTGTTATTAATAGCACTATAAACAGAACGTTAAATGGACGCATGTTGGATTTATATGACAAATTATATTTCGTTCGGCACGCGTCATTTGCACAATCCGCGCATCACCTAGCCACGATCTTTTTAGACCATGCCTCAACTGAGGTATAGCTTTAAATCAATTACATAATATCTTGTCAAAATAAACTTGATTTTTCGTGAATGGATAGTAATACATTGTATGATATGTACAGTTCATTTAACATACGACGAGTTATAATACCAATCAGTCAGATTATGATAAAAGTAATGAGGCTTATAACAACCGATGAATTAACAGGCGTAGCAATTATAGTACTCGACGAACTATACTTATTTAAAATAATTAAATGAATAATCATAAAAAATGTCTATTTTGTCTAATTTAAAAAGTTCGCCAAAGATGACAGTAATAAATAAGACTTTAAAGCCACTATTTTTAATGCATCAAAGTATTATAGAAAAATAGTTTTTCTATTTTTTATCAATTAGTTCCTTGAATAATTTAGATATTTAGCAATGCTTATTTTCAAACAAAACATTTAAAATGATACTAAATATAAATGTAGGTATAATATTAATCTTTTAATATTTTTTCAATATATGTATTATAGTATCTTAATTGATTTTGATAACTATCTATAAAATAAAAATCAATATAAGCATTTTTATTTGTTACTATAAGAATATACTCATTCACAATCATTAAATTGAATTATACTTTAAAACTAGTTTTCCTATACAATCAACCACCATTCCAATGTATTTATTATTATATAACTACTAGAATATTATTTTGAAAATTTCAATGAATGGCTTACAATTTTCAATATATTTTTTTACCATTTGTAAATGAAAAAAAAAATACTTATATATGCTTTCGTAATAATCCTTCCAATACTGAAGTTTTATATATTTTTTTTATATATATAAAAAAATGAGTATTTACTCGAACATAATAATTTGGCAGAAAGGAAGTATGCTAAGTAAAAAACAAACGTTTATCTCAAAGTGAATGCGCATATTTTGAAGGAAAAAATCCCTAGACGGAGCTTTTGAATCTTCTAATAAATAAGAATATGAAGATTTGGTTAAAACCTTCATCGACGGAAGCTCTCAGCCTGGATTAAGCAAAGCAAAAGACGCCCCTCGCTTAAATCCTGCCGAAAAGCTTTCGCAGGGGCGTTTAACACTTCTTATTGAGCTTTCAAGAAAAGAATTAACACTTCAGTAGCTTTGAAAAAATAGTTCTAAATTTATAATTTGTATTTTACCCCATTTTTATATACATCGATTCTATCAATAGGTAGTTACTTCGAGTTTTATGTCAATCACGGCTTCTACAGATAGAAAATACTGATATTATCCTGCACCCACTTTTCTACTTCTTGTTCTTCTCCAAGGTTGGTTTTTATAATAGCAATTTCTTCTCTTGATACGTTAATCTAAATAAGCAGTACAACTGAATCTCCATTATTATGATACTCCGACGTCTATTATATTCTTCATTTCATGATTTGTTTTACAACTTTCTGTTAAAAGTTTTTTATATTATATCAAAAGTATTCTATAATTTACAATTAGTATCACTTCTGTCTATTTCTTTGTAGCTATTCAAGCCATCCATATAGATAAACATATCTTTTCACGAGATTTTTAATATAAGTACTGTAGTGTGTATTGTTCAAAACCTCTAAACTAAAAAACATGAATAAGGGTTTCCATATCTTAAGCGTAGGGGAAGAGATATAGCATTTGAGTATGCTTATCTTAATTTAAAATAATATATATATTGCAAAAGACTGTTCTAATTTTGAAAAAGATGTTTAGGGGTATTTTGAGCAGTACATATCCACATGTTTCAGTTGTGGTCCCAACATCATTCAACTAATTGAATTTGGACGTTGTGAATTTATATACTTTATATAACAATAAAACTATTTATATTTTTTGTAAAGTATTTGAAAATATTATAATGGGGTATCCAAGACGTCGTACAAATTTTACAGTCGTGTCATTTATCACCTGTTACATATTTTAGGTGTATTTTTTGATGTATTGTAAGCAGTGTTGCCATATTTTTCTATGCTGATTATAGTACAAAGGCGTAAAAATTATAGTATTTCTGTAAAAAATATAGTACAGGAACATTTTTCAGCTCGAATCCTTTAAAATTATAGTATTTTGGCATATTCAGCGTAAAATTATAGTATTTAACATTTTTTGCAGAATCAAAATTATAGTATTGTACTATAATTATAGTACGGTTGGCAACACTGATTGTAAGTTGAAAGTCTACTATTAAATAAAAAAATCGCTTCTCGCCGCATAATGCATACAAATTGTACAATACTTCGAAATTGGCAAATCCTCGATGGTCGTACTGCAAAAATTAAGGTCGGAGTTTGGTAGAAATCATCACCCAACTAAAGGCTGTATTCGTAAACTGATTTTTTTTATGAGAGTGGTCTTTGGATTGCCTGATACCTGTACATAATATTTATCTAGCCTGCTCACGCGTAAATAGTGCTGTAATTGAAAAGCCAGGAATGTCGATTCCTTGAAGGGCAGTCAACCGATGATGATTAAGGATGTGATGAGACACATTTTTACCTACTATGTGTACGCTAATTAGCAAAACTGTCATATTTGGGACGAGGAAAACCCACAAGTGATTCAAGGAAGAATTCCGATTAATTCGAGAGTTTCGTTATATGCCGCGAAATTTATTTAGTTTTAAATAATAAGTAACTCTTCCACAAAAGTCAAATTATTGTGAATAATAGTAGTAAAACGATGCGTTTATATCAAAGGTTTATTTTTGATTTATTTATTATGCGATAGCTTTTCAATCAATGTTAATTAATGTTTATATTATTATATTACGTTAATATGGTAAAATAATTAAAAAAAATATAATAAGTTCATTTACTATGTGATTACAATAATATTTACAATGTTCTACATTATATACATAAATCGTTACCTAAATTGGATTTCAAGGAAGTAGAAAACTTACATATTATGTAATTACAGCTAATTTTGCAAGTAAACCAAGCATTACGAAAACGTATTATTTAACAGAAGTCATTTCCATAAATATGCTTACCCATGAATAATAATATCATTAAGTACATTATTTATTGAAGGAAAATCTAACAATGGGGTAAAATGTGGGTATATTTTGATAGAAGGTATAATAACAGAGGAGTAATAAATTTATCTATGAATGGGTAATAATATGTAAAAGCGTTTATAAAAACATACCGAGCATGTGTTGTAAAGGGTATGTAACCATTATTATCATCAAAATTCTAAAATATAACTTTTAATAGTCTCTTTTATGATAAAAGTTTGATATTGATATGAACGAGAGTCGACGTTTTCACACATATTTCGTAAAGTTGAAAGCTTCTGGCTTATACTGAAACACACCAAACTTCACTAATGGAGGCTTTATAGCTAGATGGCTGCACGACAAATCTTCGCAGGAGGCTAAGTTATTTTATATAATATATTATATAATAATCCATATTTACAATTTATGTAGGGTAATAAATATGTACGTAGCAAGATTAGCCAATCAAATTGAATATTGGTGACAGAAATATGCGTGGGAAATATTATGAACTGGAAACAGGAATTGGTCTTCATATTATGTTATTGTACCTACAGCGAATATTTATAATGATCTTAAAATATTAGAACAGTTTATTATTATTTACGAATATATATTGTGATGCTCATCAAAATCGCTCAGTATGCACATAAAGCAGTAAATAGTTTTAACGCATTGTGGATGTGTTAAACGACCAACTTTACTGTCAACATAGATTTAACAAAAATAAGATTTTAAAATGTAAATAAATACTGAATAAAAAAAAAATGAGACAAAATGTCACTTTTATTTTTTTAAATATCTAAGTAATATTAAATATAGTTTAACTGTGCAGAAAAGTCTTTTTGAAATCATTTAATTTATAATAATTAGTATTTACTTGAAGGCTGTTAGTGAGAAACCTTCAACTATAATGCAATTTTTCAGTATATGTGATGATATACTATATAAAAATATGATACATATACGTACAGATTATTGCAGCCTTTAAACGCACTAGTAAATTTACGATGCAGCGCATCTGTAGGCCGATATTATGTTTTGCCACAAATCTTACATTATATTACGTATCGATGTCTCTGTTAGTCCATTACTGATATTATATTGCATGTTATATATATATATATTTTTTAAATATTTTGTAATCTAAATATTCGCCTTGTTAGAGGTATTCGCCACTAATAAATACATACAATAATTATTACTAACGTACCTATTACATGACGTTATCCACTTTTTTCTGAGGATGTTCCCATTTATAGTATCTGTCAACCATAATATGCCACTACTATGCAATTTGACTTTACCTCTCTATGACATACAAATAGCATACCTATATAAGTATAACATTTCCTATAATGTACTTACATTTAAAATAAATACTAAAAGGTAGTTTATGTGGTGTTCCAAAATATGTATAAAAATAATGAATACTGCATTCATAAATACTGTAGACTGTTATTTATATAAAATACCTACTCGTAATTTATTTAAAAATATTAGCAGGTGCAAGTGGGTACGTTAAAGCTAAGTTTTGAAGAGATTTTGCGTAATTGGTTCAAAATAGGGTCACCTACAAATAACGAAATTTGATGTATAACGAGACTTTACCAGACACATATTTATTATTGTTTAGGTATGAGATAGGTTGGTTTATTGGTAAATCATATTGGTCTAAAACTGACGGACGTAGGTTTGTGTTTCGTTCTGTACCTACCAATATTTTCCCTAATATGTATGAGCCCTATGCAGAATCCAAGATTTAGATCCTAAGAATAAGTTGCCGAAAAGCATGACTTAACTATAGACTATATTGAGTATAGAGTTAAGGAATCCTTTACCATAGACTACTTTTGTTATGAACACGCCCCTTCTGTATTAGCATTTACCACTGACAGCTGCTGTCAAAATAATTTCGCATGTCTATAAAACAGTCAATATACTCAAATTCATTTAACAATGTATCTCAATATGGATATTGATAGTGTTAATTCGTTTGGCATGTACTTGCAGAATATTATTTTACTTTCATACGGCAGCCCGCAGAAATACAAGATGCAAGATGATAGAATGACACTTGACGCTAGTGTTACCATGTTAAAAAAATATCTTGCAGTGCATGTGGAATCACGTATAATGACTTATAACGGAAACATAAGAGTATTATAATTAAATGTTAATATGTATTTATAGTTATTGCATTTATAAAATGCAGTTGTCATACCTATAACCTATATACCTAAACTATAGGAAAGAGAATTTTTAAATATGGTATTATTTTCAATAGGAATGATTTTAACTAAGGACATTGTTTCTGCATATAGTTTTCTGCTAAGGAAATTTTAGTTATGACAAATGTTTCTGCATTCCGCTCTATGCTTCTAATTATGTATGTAGTATTATATATATATATCTCTATATATATAAAAATCTCGTGTCACGATGTTTGTGGTCGAACTCCTCCGAAATGGCTCGACCGATTTTTATGATTTTTTTTTATGTATATTTTTTAGGTATGAGAATAGGTCAACAAGTATATTTCATACCGCTAGGTGATTAGGGTATCTCTATCCAGAACAATTTTCTTTTATTTTTTTGACAATTTTTTTTTTGTATTTTTTTTATTATTTGGCATCAAAAAATACTTATAACTCCAAATTTTCAGCCTCCTACCCCTACCCTTTCATTTTTTAATCGCGATTATATTATTTTTGTATGGACAAATTTAACCGTCGTTCGTATTTCAAACAGAACGAAATTATTTATGTTGTTGAATGACAGATGGCGCTACGTCCGAGAAGAATTCAAGAGAAGCGTCGCGTCATCTTGACATTTCATTCGGCATATCACAATGCAGTGCGTGCAAAATTTTGTACGATTTATTTTAATTTATCTATTTTATGTGCGTGTATCAAAGTCACAATGCCAGCAAGACGCAAGGGGGGCTATTTGGGCCGTTGAACGAATAAAGCAACAAACATGCGAAATAGTAGAGCAGAAAGAACAGACGAACAAATCCAACAAGATAACAAAAATGTGCGTGTAAGCATGTCGCAATTGCGTGCATCTCAATCACAAGAGGCACGAGCTGAACGAAATCAACAACGACAATTGGAACGGAGCCAAGCGCGCCGGTTCGTAGTTAACACACGCAGAGCAAATAACCGACAACGCCAACAAGTACATCGAACATTTATATCCGCTTCGTTCCTTCATCTCGCATTCGAGTACAAGCCAGATATTGAATATTCCGCTCATCCGAAAGTGCTGATTGGTGCTATAGACAAAGAATGTCCCCATTGTCATGCGCTCAAATTCAAACATGAGTCAGCCGGGATGTGTTGCGCATCAGGAAAAGTGCAACTACCAGAAATTGAGATACCACCAGAACCATTGAACGGCTTGCTCATCGGCACGGTTCCAGATTCAATCCTGTTCCTGAAGTCCATTCGCACATTCAATTCATGCTTCCAAATGACTTCGTTCGGAGCAACAGAAATAGTTCACAATACTGCGGCAAATGGTCAACAATTCCATTCTACGTTCAAAATCAAAGGCCAAGTATACCACAAAGTAGGCTCATTGCTGCCAATGCCAAACGAACCACATAAATTTTTACAAATCTACTTCATGGGCGGTGAGGACATCAATCATGTAGATGCACGTTGCGGCTACAATAGCCTCAATTCGCCTAATGCCAGGCGCATCGTCGGCGAACTGGACGCCCTGTTGAATGAGCACAATGAATTATTGAAATTCTTCAAAGCTCACATGCACAAATTGCAAAGTGACAATCACGCTATTGTCATCAATACTGATAAAACACCAGCTGGAGAGCACGTGCGTCGATTCAATGTGCCTGTTGTTGACGATATTGCTGGAATCATGGTTGGCGACCGCACATCGACGCGAGAAATCGTGATTCGAAGAAGAAACAATAATCTGGAGTTCATCGCTGACACACACCGTTCATACGACGCTCTCCAATATCCGCTAATTTTCTGGAAGGGACAAGACGGATATTGCATAAACATTAAATAACGAGATCCTGTCACAGGTAATTCATTCATTATGAACATCATTACTCATTTTGAATTGAGAAAATGAATGGTTGATGTTTTTTTGTTTTTATCGGCGGTCATCGTCTACAGCGCTCTATTCCTCTTTCTGTCATAGATCCCATCCCCACACACTTACGATACATTCGTTATTTTTTATTTAACAACCAAAATATTCACTAGAAATAATTTATATGGCAGAACAACGTTTGCCGGGTCAGCTAGTATTATTATATATATATAATACTACATACATATATATAATATGACACCATTATAGTGATGTTGATATGAACTATAGTATTCTTGTACATTTCTATAATGGTTATTATAAAATTATTTTTTCATTTTTGATCATTGGTTGCATTAAAGTTTTAATGGAATGCACGGAATTCCACTGCTTATTCTGTAAGCTGGCGAACTCCATTTGGGCAAATTGTTGGAGAAAAAACTTAATAATTTAACTATCGAGCAGAATTTAAAAAAAATCCAAAAATACATTTGGATTATATTTACAAATAAGCTGCACTATGAATTAATACACTATTTAGCTTATCTTTTATATAATATAAAGAAAATTAATTATATAACGAGCAGAGTTGTTCCATTTACGATACTGGAAATTTGACACCTGCAGTTGGCTGTTTTGTGTGAAGTAAGATAACGCATTTATTTATAGTTAGCTGGTTTGCAGATTAAGCAGTTGTGATATCATTCAAATTGACATTGCTTGTAACATAAATTTTCGTATTTAATATCTAATTTGAATGTTAAATATGTTGGGTCACTAGTGTGGTGTTCGATGTGTAGATTGAAGATGATGATAATGAAGTCTACGATGTAGCAGGGTGAGATTTATTAGCAGCGTATCGGTACAATAGTATATTAAGCAATGATAGTTACGAGCTAAGTACTTGGATTCGAGTGACATCTAGATAAATTATTCTTCGTTATTTATACAATAAAAAGTAACACATTAACATAAAATTCTGGTACATAATCATATTAGTCTAATTATAGAATCAGAGTTTTAAATTGAGTAGCGAAATGAAATATTATTTGTTATTACAGTTGTAAGAAAATATGATACTATAAAAAATGATTATTCGGTTAATACACCGTAATGGTATAATGTGCTGTGATATGATGTAATAATACACCGTCTCTAATTTCGCCAACCGACTTGCTGATCTAGCTCAGTTGTTTACTGGAAATGGATTCGCTGGGAATATATTACTGCAGAGTAATTTGAAACCTTTAAACAATAGATATTTGATTGTTATTATTCTGCAGCTACAAATAGTTAACATTTTTATTTTAATATACAGAAAAAAAGACTTTCAAAGTGAAGTATAACAAAAAAATATAATGTACGAAGTAAAGCAATATGAGACCGAGTTCATATTTTGGAAAAAATGATTGAATTGGCTATTTAAAAAATGGAAGCGAGTCATACATTTTGATAGGCATCAGTTTCAGCGTATAACACCAAGTCTTGTATGTCACAGAGGTTCGACTTAAAGCAGATTGAATAAGTAAGGCTGAAAACATACTCAAGCAAAAAGACTCGCAAGATTAGAAATCCAGTACACAGTAATCATCCGCTCGATTATCCGACAACTACTATTATAATCCGCCGTTATTTTTACTAGTTGAAAGCACAAAATCAAGCTCTATAATTCGCCGGTATTTGATTGTCGAATTCAGTAGTCCACCGCGTACAAGTATACAACGCAGATGAGACGGGTTTATTTTGGAAACTTCTCCTTCGTAAAACGTACGTGCATCGTGAAGAAAGTAATATACCAGGGAGAAAAGTGCCCAAGGACCGCATCACAATAATTATGCCGTGCTCTAATACAACCGGGAAACACAAACTGAAGCTTTTGGTCATAGGGAACCACAGGAATCCTAAGCAATTGAAGAATATCTGCCTCACTGAACAACTGGTTGTGTCAAGTGATTTACCTGTTTAATATTTAGTTAATAAACTCAGTTTATAAATATCTATGTATAATTTAGTAAATACTTGATTTTGATTATAAATAAAACCGTAATTTGCTAATACAAATTTCTTAAAAAATAACTATTTTTACGATATACTTAGGTACCTACCTGTTTTTATTTTTACCATATTTTGTATGTATGCACTATACATCGCCGCTTTTACTAATTGGATACATCTCTGGTTTTTGTGGTGGCGGATTACTGTAGATTTAAATCCTTATTTTTTTAATATTTATTTCCAGGCATTCAATGGCAAATAGTAAACATAAAAATATTTTTAAAGCATAAGTGTGCGTCGAAAAAAATCTTCTCTAAAAGCTGGACTCTGAAAAATAAACTTTTTACGGTTTAATCTGTAAAAAACTGTATTAAATTATACCAATATTATCAAAATTATCATAATATGCATCAGCTGTTAAACACCGTAAGCATTTCGCATAAAAATAATGAGTACCTATGTCATACTTACAAAACAGAAAACGTCAATGGTCAATGACGTAATGAATTAATGTCGCCAGAATTGGAAGATTTCAATTTAAAAAATATTTGGTTCATATATCGTAAATGTTTTCAAATTATATATATTTTAAAAGCATATTTTGAATGAGTATCTGTATACAGAAGGAAATTTGAATGTACAGCCATAAAAAGTTTTGTGTCTTCTTTGAACCCATACTAATAACGTGTGCATGTCTTCATTTAAATATTTGTCCAACTCTGGTGTAAGCTTAAGTCTGAAGCAAGAGATAGTCGAACGAGTGAGAAGCAAATTGTGGAGAACGGAAATTGACATTTATGAGAAAATATTTTTCCACGTCTCCTCGCAGACTGGCAGACTCTACAATAATGCATACTTCAGTTTGTACGCTTTGGAATCCCGCCTCTGCTGGCTGGAGTGAGGACTTACGCGTGTATTTGAAAAATTCATCATATTTACCTAAGTTTAGAAAGTTGGAGGTTTCATTTCCGACTCGAGAATACTTCCGATGTCTTGCGCAAAAACAAACATATAGGAAATTCATAGACGAGTTTTTTTATATCGAACAGTTTCAACGTAAATGATAAAACCAAAGACAATTTCTTATTAACTTATTATTGAATAAGAAAGAATAGACCTTGATAATACAGTAAACTAATATAATAACACACCCACGGTGGCCGGATGGCTAAAGCGTCGGTTTATAATGTCGTGGGTACCAGGTTAAAATCCTGGACTTGGAAAATATACAAAATATTTAATAGTAAATATTCATAAGTCTTGCGCAAAAACAAACATCTAGGAAATTCATACGTGAGTTTTTATATATCGAACAGTTTCAACGTCAGAAATCGAAGTCAGTTTATTATAACATATTACTGAATGGGAGAGAATAGACCTTGAGTTAATAGTATACTAAAATATAATACAAAGTACACTCCCATGATGGCCGGGCGGCTAAAGCGTTGGCTTATAATTTCGTGGGTCCCAGGTCCTGGGTCTGGCAAATTCAAATATTGCTTTTCAATGTGCGGTTAGATTCAAAATTTATACCCAATAAGTTGAGCAAGCAAGCTATCATTCATTTCTATATACATTCATCTTACATTTTTACTTATGTCAAAAAATTGTTTAATCTATGAATGGAATATATCAAAATGAAAATAATTCTGTCACCAGTAAGAGTAAAACAAAATAACATCAAATAATAAATCATAAAATGCAAAATTCAGATTAGTTTTAAAATAAATGTGGTTGGCGGTTTTTTCGATTATCTCAAAATAATGGTTCACGGAGATAACAGACTTTGAAACCAATAGCCGTATTTGATTAATTATAGTTACATTCCTTTAACGTAGACATCCATAGAATGATTGTAGCCAAACAACAGTCTCTGAAATAATTTTCTTTGCTACCTACTGAAATCTATTATTTGGCAAATGCTGAATTGCTAAATCAGTACTCGCTTTTATCCGAGAGCCGTTAATAATACTAAGTTCTCTTTGTCAGTCATTCGAAAACAGAGAATAATTAATTCTATAAATGTGGAAAGAAAACATAAATATTTAAGAGTTATATCAAACAAAAGAGAGAGAGAGAAAGAGATAAGGATGCGTCAAAGAGAAAATCTGCGCTGGTGTGAATTTTGGTATTCAAATGTCTTTATTTATCAGGAAGCGGGATTAAAAATTCATCATTTGATTTCGCAGGATTTGAAGTGCTGATAATTGGTTTTTTGTTTGATGCCACTCTCGACAAGAGAATCAAATGTAAAAGTTTTTGAGGAAGTTTGAATGGACGATTTGAATCTTGACACCATTTTAGGTATGCAATCAATCACTTTATTTTCAACGCTCGTAAAAAGATACATTTTAGGGTTTTTTTTTGAATTATCAAAAATACCTACGTAATAAAAAAGACTGTTGTGAATATATCTAATATATTTACGCGTGTGTACCTATATATGTTTAAAATTAATTCTACATGTATTTCAGCATATTGTAAATCTTTCTTGTAGCATCCGACTCAAAAAACATGTCCGCTAAATTAATGATAATAATAATTATTATAATATACCTATTACATACTTTATCGTCAATTGAGTGCAGTTAAAAATTAATAATTATAGTTACATTTTAAAATTATGTTTCCCGCAAAAAATGATCGTTAGGTACAGTTGAATATTCGATTGTCTCAATTTATATTTACAGACATACTCGTATATAACTGACAAAATGTGACAAAAATCAAAAGGATCAGAAGTGTATAAACCGTGTTATTACGAATATTCAAGAAATCTTTATCCTGTAAAACAAAGGATTGTGACTTATTGTTATCAACGTATAATATCGACATAACCATGAAATATTTATGTATATATACTGGAGATAGGGTATATCGCTTTAATATACCATAGTCCGGGGATGGATGCTAGTAACCCAACACGTGACTTGTGATATGATAGGTGGAGCATTGTTAACGCGGCCCGAGCTATAATGGGCTGTTAGTCGCTACTCAGGGTGAGAAAAACTACCCCCATATATGACAGTGACGTTTTTTTAATAAACCTAACAAAGGAGAATCAAGAAATTGAATATAATACTTCACAACGATTATACCTATTGTATAATATTACAAAAGGTGGTCTACAAAGTCTTCGACAAAAGTAATTTCATAATTATTTTTATTGTAGTAAAATTATTTCATTCATGGAACTAAAAATAAATACAATGACGTATCATACTTAAATTGAGCCACATAAATAAACTAATATATACATAATAATAATACCTATACCACTTAATAAAAATGTAATATCTGTCTGCCTCTCTGTTTCCATTTGTGTCAAGAACTAATGGACCGATATTGACGAGACTTGCATAGCTTATAAAATACGTAAGTTGAACCGATTTCATTTTTGTTCTAGAAAAGTACCTAGATATCAGTGATGAGGTGAGGTGCGGGTATAAAGGTGGGTGCCTTTATCCAAATGTTCTAGAATTACTTACAATATTTCAAAATGGTTACCATGGGGAAGTGGTCAGATTTTTCCCTAAGTATCGGTGGAATGGTGAGGTGAGAAGCTCATAAACGAGTGCGCATTGTATTGCAGCCGTTATTTATCTCACTGATATAAAAAAAATCGAATCAGTCGATTACTTGATTATGTATTTGTCCATAGGTATTTTACGCACGCAAGTATTTATAGCATACAGTATTTTCTTTACAAAACCTCACAAATTACAATAAATCATTGACGGAAAGTATATTGAAAAGGTAAAAGTGAGTTTTCGCAAACTCACATAAGTACTTAACTATTTATAAGTGAAAAATCAGAACATATACTTATATTTTTATAATATGAAATAATGACTAATAAGCACTAATTATTATTCCTATAAACTTCTATGATGCGTATATGAATTGTTAAAAAAAAATGTTATTATTTTGAAGACAATGAGGCGATATTTTTAATTTGAATACTTTAACCAACTTGCAAAGAATGATTCAAATACTAAAACTACTAATAATTATTAATATTATTTCTTGTGAAATATAATCATTCAAATCAGAGATTACTGATTTTAACACGTAATCTCTATGATTTTTTTTAATAGGCGCTTAGCATAAGAAAATAGACTTTTACGCGAAGAATTTCATCATTATTTTGTTTAATTGCACGTCACTGGCATGGTAGCGATACGGGAGGAAAAATTGCGAGACGCCTCATCGATATTTATTCTTTTATCTCGTGTCGACGCCTTTTTGTGCCATTTTTATGATCTCTCTTCGAAAATAGATTGATATACCTACCTACCTTTATATACTTACTATATAATAATATATATAAAATCATGTCATTACATAATCAACGTATTTTTTTGTAAAATGTTTTTTTAATCCGGATCTAACTAGAATTATTTTATTGCGATTTTGTATATCACTGGTAAAAACATATTATTATACATACATTTTTTAAACAATTTCTTGAAAAATAAATGTACATATGACTTGCCTAGAGTCATAACTCACATATTAAAAAAAATGAGTTTTGTGATAATCGCAAAAAACTACCAGAACACTGTTTTTTTGTAATTAGAAGAATGCTATTGAACTCTTTTGAATATAACATTAAAGATATCTTGAGTGAGTGAGTCGATTTACTATTTTTTTTTTAATATATGTAATACTCCTAAGGCTACAGACACACAGCACACTATGAGAAATAGAGCTCCCTGATTGGTTAGAAAGGCCTTAGTGACAGAACCCACATTTTACAGTCAACTTTGTCAACGATTTTCACATGGTTAAAATGACTTATTATACCCAACTATTTTTCTTTATACTTATAGATTAGCCGATATTAACAGGGATGACAGGGTACGTTTAAAAATGTCGTAGTTCTCGAGTCATTCAGGAAACCCAATTTGTGACCTGGCAACACTGGTTGCAACAAACAATGTATTCTATTGCCCGCACTCATTCTCTTTTACTCTAACCAATGCTCACTTCACTTCGACACACTTCAGCTCTGTCGCACATAGAAACTTGTCTCGACTCCAGTACGTTGAATTTGTGAATGTGAACTTATTGTCAGTCACAAAACACATGTGATTTAATGTAATGCAAAATGTTGCATTGGTGCATGTGGAGAAACTACTTTAACTTAATTTGTTTCGGCTAGCCGCGCGACGTTACCCTCTCAGCATGATCTTACCTGTGCATGAGAAATAGAATTGCAACATTGACCGACGGTTTAGGTTTATGATCATATCCCCAGTCAAGATGATTTTCTATGTGTGACCGGGATAACAGTACACATTCCACATTATATTTTTAGAATGACCTCCGTAGTGAATTCAAAACATTAAACAAAAAGAAGAAATAGAAAAATTTTGAAAAAAAACTGAATTTAAATATTTTATCGACTACATTATAAGATATTTCAATTGTCCATGGCGTAAAATTTCCGTGAACCGACATAATGGATTCTATCGTTATTTTTTTAGGTGAATGAAGGGTTGAAAAACACATCAATGTAGTTTTATGGTTACTATGCTATAATTATTATATTTTCATAGAACATTTTACGTCTTTTGTACCTATGATGGTCCATTTTCCATAGTATGCGTGACGTGACACATTAGTGACTAAGCAAAGGGTAGGTATGCTATCATAAAACACCTACCCCCTCCCGTTAAGCCAACCCCTTCACTCCCGAAGGCTTTGGTAAACAACCCGTATTGATTTCGAGCCATCCATTGTGTACTAATAGCCAGTCATACGTACGGAGGTTTTATACTATGGAAAGAAGATCAATGTTACGTTAATTAATTAAATGGCACAATTCTCTGATGAATTCGAAGATTTTCTACATTATTTTTGTATCAATAGTCACAGAAATAGCTTCTATTTATATAAGATATCTTAAGAATTCTTATTTTATCTTACAATATGATTTATATGCGACAGAATACTGAACGAGTGTAAAGAAAAACTTTTTATAGCTGAATTTTATGAGAAAGTACATTGTGAAGTACATTCAGTATGATAAACCTTTATGTTTACAAACTATTTATTTACTTTATATTCGAAATGATGAGAGCTTTGTGCCTTTTCATATTATATATTTTTATAAATATTAAAAAAAGCTCTGATCAAATATAAATCCAATTTATCTCGATAATATTAAGTATTTATTTTCATTGTTAATATATATGAGTGATGCATAACCTGTACCCAGGTATGCTATTTAATGACTACATATGTGCTAAGGCAAGAAGCTGACAAGATATCTCATTGATATTGATTTTAAGTGGGCATGTCTAGGATGAAAATTGGTGTTCGATGTTATGTATTTTGATTGATCATCAGAGAACACAGATTTCACATTATTATCTCGGGTGTATTTTCCATGGTTGTCGTCAGTGACGTCTCGTGGGGGTAGGCAGATTGAGCGTCGCTTGGGGGCGGCAGTTACCCAAAAAGCGGCAAACCGAGGAGAATCATTAGGTATACATAGAAAGCTACCTAGACTTAATAATGACGGCAATATCTTTCCATTAAAAAATTCAGCTCACTGGTTGGAAACAAAATATATTAATTAGGTACTATAAAAGTTTTAACAGGATTTTATTTTTTGTCGGTTTCGCGATGTCTAGTTTACTTCCGTTGTACTTGGACGTCACGTTCTTGGTGAACAGCAATGACACGTGGACACCTAATTTAAAATTTATCCAAATATATCCAGTCACTCGCGAGTTTTGGAAGTTATCAGGTGCATTTTTAAATGTACCTTTCAGAAACCGTAGACTCGCAATATTGTCTATTGAAGCAGAGGCGGTATATCAATTAGATTTAGTTGTATACCTATATCTTGTTAGTAATGTATCCATACAACACATTTCTTAGATATTGGAGTGATGAAAGGATGATAAAAAGTAGATACTGTATAAAAATAATGTTCCGGCATTTTGGCAATGCCTAGGGGCGGCATTTTGTCTAGGGAGGTCACGGGTTGTCGGTTTATGTAGGCTTTTTGCTGTTCGATACTGGAAACTGATTCCAGGTAGAAGATGCCATGATGATACTCATTCTCTTACAGCACACCTAATCATGCACTGGACTATAAATTTTCTATTAAATAATCCCGAAACGCAAGTGACAGCATACAAATTAAATATATTTCAAATCAACACTGTAAAAGGTTCAACCAATATATACGGAAAGAGTTATCAATTATTATTGTTAGTATGGGTGCATTTACCAGCTGTTGTTAGTGCATAAGGTGTCACACTAGACAAGGCCAGAAGTTAGAAAGATGAGACAGAAGACTAAGTGGAAAACGAAGAAATAACTAACGGAACGGGAGACATTTTTCTCAATCATAGGGCGATATAACGCTAGAACTTTCGCGAGAACTAATACGCCGGGAGTGTGTTTGATTAGAACTAACTTTTGCTTACTGAGGGAAATAGTTTCATTGATTGATTGCATCTGTATGTTGTAGCTAGAAATTGTATGCCATTAATCACATACTTATATTAGTTCCAGAAATATGTTATCAAGTATTTGCTTCTGTGGTAGGTATTTACTTACAAGATAAAAATAACTTTTTATATATCACGTTTTTTTTTAAATTTTCAATTGAATCATATAAACTTGACAATTCTATGTATTAATAATTTAGAACAAATGAGGCAATTGTCAACAAATCATTTTTTTTTGCTATTTTGCAACAAACAAATATTATACAATAATGAAATGTCATTTTGATTTCCATAGTAACGCATGTATATATTAATAATTTAGTTGCTAAGACCACCTCCTTAGCAACCAATAATAGTGGACTGGATTACGGATTTCTTCCGAAATAACTTTTCATACAAAACAGAATTAACTGAAATTGAATTCAATTCTACTTAAAGATGGCTAAAAGTATTAAAATAATGCATTGGCATCGTGTTCTGATATATTATAAAAGTTTCAAATGTCTAGCTAGTCGGGAAGTTAGTTAAAAATCGATTGCAAGATTTGTACTGGATAAACAACCACCGGACAAACAAGAATACGAGCTAAGAAATACGTGGTAATAATAAAATAGTGAATCATTGTAGGTTATTTCATTAATTTATTAAACAGAAGATATAATATACAAGATTGAAGACGATATGATTATTTTATTGGTTATGTTACGAGTATAATGAGTGGCTTAGTCGGCAATCCCGCCTCTGGACGATTTTTCAACAAAATTAGTTTTGAATGTACGTATGTGCTATATCGATAGGTCTATCAGTCCATCGAAGTGCGATTTTTAAATTCTGCTGCTTCGTAAAAAAATAAAAATGAAAATTATAACTCGGAGAAATTGATATTGAGCAGTTAGTTAAATTGATAAAGCACGTTGGCGGTGAATTAATGAATGCAGATTCGATTCAAATTCAGCATACTTACATATTTTTTCTAATATGTATGATTCTAATTTGTTCAAAATTATATGCGCACAATAAATAGTGCTATATTTTTAAACTTAAAAAAATGGTTTAAATGTGAATCTTCTTCTTCTTTCACCCTGTCACAACCCTGCATTGGGGAATAGGGCAGGGAAAGCGCTTCAGAGAGTATTAAGAGCCATTAGTTAAAATTTATCGCAATTAAGTATGGCGCCTATAGCATAATGGTCTATGTGCATGGGCGTGAAACCTGAGAGATGCAGGCTCGATTCCTGACGGGTGTCTTACTGTTTTCAAAAAAGATTTAATCTATTGGTTATGTGGTTAAGTGTTTTCAAAATTATGTATAATCAATAATTAGAATGTTACATTCTTAAATCTTGTGAAGTATTCGTTGAATAAAAAAAAGTTATTTTATACATTTTGTTTGTATTGTCTTCAACAAAAATACTAAAATGATAAAAATATATTATTTACAGCGTTGGAGTTCTTACAATAATGTGAAAATTAAGTACATTTTAAAAAAGGCCCTACAGAATTCGGACAGATTATACTCTTATTAAATTTGTTCACAACTCTAAATATTTAATTAAACAATATCTTTGTAATACTTTAAACATTTCTCCACAGAATAACTGCCGCGTATTAAAATCGTAAAATCGCATCTAAGCCCTTTGATTAATTCAAGATCACTGTCAGTTTCTGTTACTCGGCCGCAAATTGTCGCTGCCAAAAGTGATAACAGCCACATTTAATTGACAGCGTACTTGTTATTCACCCCGCAGACATTTACCCCACAATTTAGTTGTTTTATTAGCGATAATTATATTCCGCGATCCTTCATCTACCGATCGGAATTAAATATGAAGGGAATTCACAGTGGCACCCACAAAGGAAAGCTTTCATAGTGTGCTTTCTTTCAGTTATATATGAATGTCTTGATATTATATTTATCCACCAATTTAAAATATGTAAACATCATGGCTCGCCTCCTTTTGCTGAAATTTTAAAAATTAGCTCAGCTGGGAAATAAGCTTTATTTTCCGTGAAGTGATCGCGTAATCAAAATTCGAGCTTTACAAAGTTGTTATTCATCTTTTGAATTATAGGCATGTTATAGTTTATTTACAGAAGTATTCGACTTAAGTGTCAAAGTTTACACGTGCTTAATTTTTGTCTTCTTCTTACTTTTACTAATCAAATTTCTGATGCATATACTATTATACAAATTAAGAAGACTAATATTCTAATGCATATTAATCGCTTTGAAATTATTTTTCACTTATGATCCGCAACCTTTTCCCACCCACGGCACACCAAAGGTCTTCCCAGAATTCCGCGGCACATCACACGTAAAACAATTTATACACCAAAACATGGACCCCACATCCTGAAGGAGGACCCCAGGCCAAAATCTTTGGCGGGCTCCTCTACCTATAGCTAAGGTTGAAGTTGGGTTAGGAATAATTATTTGTCGAGTATTGATATAATAATAATAAATTGTATCCTACAAAAAGATGTTTTAAAATATTATCATTAACGTAGTAAAATAGCACCGCAGGCGACTTTTTTTTACTCGAAAATGGTAGCTGAACTGCGATAGTTTTGTCGGAAATCCGAGGATGTTTTTTATTATCCGAAATCCTGAAAATAACCAATGGGACATCGGCGGAGTTCAGTTTTAGCGTCCCGTCATTTATCAATTCAACAAATTCCCCTCGAATTTATAGGAAAAGCGCTTCTATAGAATTCTATAGAAATCGGCATTGGTTGCAAAAGGGTTTCTTATCTAGTCGCATCGATTGTATGAAAGTACTGATGAAATTTCTTTTGCAGTAAAGTTAAATGTTTTTGAGACGGATTCAAAATTGATTGCTTGTTTTCAATGGTGGTCTGGTATTTCATTTGGAACATTTGTAGAGATCCTTGTCTTAACTGCCTTCTGCCAATGTTCGAGTTTATTTTTGAATTCTGCTAATATATCAGAGCACGTCAATATATTTTCATTCTGACCTTGCATTGTTTTATTAAGTTCATGCAGGTGTTCAAATATATTACCAGCCATGTACGCAAATTTGGCTATTGCACCGCGGCACACCTAGCATTGTCTCACGGCACACCAGTGTGCCGCGGCACACCGGTTGCGAAGCACTGATATAGATAATGGTGGAATCGTTTGAAAAAAACCTCAGTTTTAAATGTTATAATATTTTTCGGATCAAATCAATTCACTTTGTATCCATATTAAAAATTATATGAATTATTGTATTAATTCTTTCTCTAGAAAAAACAGTAAGCCACTGTGGTGCTTCAGATATGCTTCTCAACCCTTTGTTGCTTTTGAAAGTTCTGTGGGGCGTAAATTATTTCTTGATTTTATAATTTACATCTTCCGACAGCAGAGTGTTTACAAAATTAAATAGCGAATGTTTACTTTAAATGTAAATCAAAACAAAATAATATATTATATTATATTATACCTACAGCATATCATTATCGCAAAAAATATATTATTATTATTCTAGATATCAGCAAACATTTTTTTAGTAATACGATATTAAGGGGGTACATGCTCAGCGTAGGTCAAAATGGAGTTTTTATTGCATTTTAAAAGCATGATCCTGGACATTCCTTAAACGTTGTAGATAATCTATTTATATAATTTTGAAGCCTTGTTATCCTTTATATTTATTTTAAACATTTGATGACTGCATAAAGTATTTTTATTACATAAAATAGTATTCTTTTAAACCTCTCGCTCTAATGTTTTAGAATAGAGTCATATTTCAGTACATACATGTGCAGTGGTGATTTTTCGGTACAGATTTTTTACATTTATTAATTTTTAAACGCATTTATAAAACCATTAGTATAATTTATGTCGACATTATTGTAGTGAAATATTTACGATAAAAAATTATATTAACGTTTGAGGAATGTCCAGGATCATGCTTTGAAAATACAATAAAAATTCCATTTCGACCAACGCTGAGCATGTCCGCTCTTAATAGATAGGTAATACAATTACTTTGGTTTTAACTGAGGCTTTTTTTTGCCGTATATTATATTCTATTTTACTAATCTACGTATTATCTTATATATACAAGGTTAATCAGGCAAGAACCTCTAGATCTAAGTAAATTACCCAACTTTATCCTGTCCTGTAATCCGGGACTGGACTAGGTACATATTACAATTGGGCAAAATATCTAATTATTACTACTATTTTCCGTTTTTTTTTTGTTTCTATTAAAAATACATATTTCACCTTTAGTGAATTCACACATGAGTAAAAACATGCAGGTAATAATTCAGTTTTGTATCGTAGAAACATTGTGGTATCTACTTATCTATGAAATGATCAATGCTGTCAAGTTATTTATTGATATTGACATGGGTTGTTGGAGTTGTAAATGAAGGAAAGTATAACAACGAATTGTACATGGTGTGTAATAATTCCTCGCCTGTTTCTTACAAAAAAGTAGAACGACACCATTGGAGAGGCCATGTCTCAAGATACTCCTTTTCAATAGATAGGTAGGAAGATTAGGTTCAGAAAACATATTAAATTAAGATAGTTTGACTGTGTGGAATAAGGTACATAATAAAAAGGTAGTATATGTAGTGTGTGATATATAAAGAGGAGTGAGGATATTATTAAAATGACGATAAAATTTAATAGACATTTTTGGTTTAAAAAAATATATCGAATAACTTAAAATCCCTCTTGTGAATCCCTCTCTCTTTTGAAGCGGTTAGGGGTGGTAATATTTTTATCTATGATTCCATCTAAACTGTCAACTTAATTCTGAATTGCATTTAATCTCCTTGAGCGTGCACCACCTTCTTCTACAACAATAGAAATGAACTCAAATATTTAACATTCGTTTTACAGCAAATAACAAATAAAGAACAAGTGTTTAACGGTAGGCTCACGGGTCGACAGGACCTTTTTAAGGACTGTTGAATATGAAATATGTCACATTTCATAAGAATGAGCTACATACATTTAATATAGTTAAGAAATATTGTGGACATACTATATAAGTCTTTAGTAAACCATCTCTAGTTATATATATTTTTTTTGATGATGTAATTTAGTCATTGTGGTTATTTATATTATGTTAAGAGCGCGATGCTCAATCGTCTGTCATAATTACAACAAAATTACAACAAAACACTATCCAGAAAGCCTTTCATAGTTATGATCGAGTTGTCTATGGTCCACCAAATCTGCAATAGATTCGTTCTGTTTTTCTATTGAAAATATTACCATATATAAAAATTCTCTTTTTCATAATTTAGGTAAATTATTTTGTAATTGTTAAACAATGACAGAAATATGAAAAATATACAAAATAAATTCAATAACTATAAATACACAATTAATATTTAATTAAAATGATTAATTGTCTCCGCAGTTAGTGAATAATATAAGTTATTTTTTGACCCATGTTTTTCCTGATACGGTAACACTTGCCGTTGAAATGTCAGATTTTGTCATTTACAATTATTACAAATATATGCCATGATGTGAATAATTATATAGAGTGATTAAAACTAATATTACCATGTTGGTGTGTAGGTAACTAAGTACTTATATATTTCAACTACCTATCTATTGGTTTAATATTACATAAATATCTAAATCTGAATAAGAAAAGTTAATTCATAATTCATTGACACTGACATTTCAATTCGATAATCGGTTTTACTAAATTAAGACATGTACAGAATCAAGAAAGTAAAGGAAAATATGTCGTATTAAGTGTCACGGATATTTAATAGTTGTTCAATACCCATATTGAGATCAATTGTTAAATGAATTTGAGTGTATTGGCCGTTTTAAAGACACGTAAATTTATTTTGACAGCAGTTGTCAGTGGTACATGGTAATATAGTAGGGGGCAAGGGGGCGAGTTCATAACAAAAGTAGTCTATGGTTAAGGATTCCTTATCTCTATAATCTATAGTTAACAGATGGATTTCGGCTATTTACCAATTTTACTGTAAGTTTGTGGTAAGTACGAATTGAGCATTACGCCCTATGTCTATTAACTGAATATTAAATTCTATAATCTCAGATATAAAATAAAAAAATACAAAAACATTTAACATAGTTATTAAGTTTGCCCATAACTACCAATTAAAAAAGATGTTTAAGAAGAAACAGATTATGAATATCTATACTATGAAAGTATTTTAACTATAACAGTATTTTTGATAATTGGTTATTAGCCATTCATTTAACGATGTAATACTGATCCGTTGGGTTGAAATTATTTGCAAGGTTATTGAAAGAAAATGAACAATGAAAAGAAATGAACCACGAGATGGAAAAGTTGATTGAACAGCAAACAATCATAAGATACTGTCAGTCTCAAAGACTACGATGGGCGGCACATGTGGAGAGAATGCCTGAAGTTAGAGCGCCAAGGATCATGACAAAGTGGCTACCCCAACGGAAGAGACCCAGAGGCCGTCCAAGAAGGAGATGGGCTGACGCCGTAGAAGTGGACTGGCTTCATATAGGAAGACCCGGTGACTGGAGAAGTGTGGCGAAAGATCGCAGTGAGTGGAGAGCGGTTGTGGAGGAGGCCAAATCCCATCCCGGGATGTAGCGCCGTGGAAGGAGATTGAAAGAAAAAAACAGCAATTATCTTATACCCACTTCTAATGTTTTAGATCATGTGACAACAGAAAATAAATACGCTATTAATAATGAGATTTAGATTAGAATTTAGATTGAGAATAACGAGTGTTCTCAATCTAGCAATATGCCGGGCTAACTGCTCTTCTTCGGATTATTTTTAATAACTATGTTATCCGAGGGTTTGTAATTTAAATCAAGGTGACGATATTGTCAATATATACTTGGAAGTATTTATATATTATCTTCGCTTAAAACTATTTAAAATTCTTATAATTCGACCTTCACATAGTACTCCGACCCTTAAGTGGAGCAAGGTAAGGTTTGCAAATCGTTGCGATAAAATCATGTACAAGTGGGCATTGTAAGTCCTCTGAGAAAACGGGAGTGGACCGATAAGGGCAAGCTCATGTTGAGAGTGTTGGACACCGGAGTGGTGAAAGTTACAACAAATTATCATTCTTAACAGTCTACAGCCTAGTACACACGTACGTTTATGTTCGATGGGTTTGCTCGATCGAGCATGTTGACTTGGAAGCATGCTCGTCGTTCGTCCACACAGTTGAGCAACTCGACACAAGACGCCGTGAGGCCAACTTCGACCACGAGTGAGAACGAGGCCACACCTTGCTGGTGCGTCCTCACTCAAATCACTTCACGCAAGAAGAAGAAACAGACCTTCAATCTTTTTCGGTTAGCGGAATTGGTTTGATGTTGAACAAAAAACCCTCGAGCCAGATGGTACACACGTTGAGACATGTTGGAATCAGCGTAAAACCATCGAGCAAGAATGTGCGTGTGTACTTACTATACGACAGGACATGCTCATTTCAATCAATCCTCAAATTATCCGATTGTGGAATAGAGAAAGTATTTTTTTGTAGCGACTGGCGCATCATTTAGATAAAGAGAGAAAGAACGTTGCCAGGTATCTGTCCTTTTGTAAAACTTTGTTGAATAGTGGCTTTTAGGGCGACCTTGTGGCCGTTTCGTGCCCATTAGGTACCACTGGATGACGGCATTTGTCCAGCGGCCGTCCTTTCGGCGAGCATTTTGCCCCACCCATCTCCATTTCAGCTGTTTGGCAACTTCTATTACATCGCATACTCCTGTCTGCTTCCTAACCCATTCGTTTCTCTAACGGTACTTTCGTGTGATGCCCAACATACAACTCTCCATGCCTCGCTGTGCGACTCTTACCCTTTGTACATCTGTCGTGTTGAGGATCCACGTCTCGCAGGTGCATACCTAAATGTATTTTTGATTTTCATAAAGTGTTTTCTTTGAATAGTTTTTTTATATTATATCAAAGCGTTAATAAAACTGAAGAAAAGTTGTTAAAAAAATGAGTTGTTATTCAGGGGTTTCGAGTAGAGCTGTGCCAGTTATTTCATACGCACCTCTGAAATAACAATAAATTCAAAGGGAATGCGCAGTGTTTGAAGAAGTATGGGGAGGCCGCAATCATCCCCCTTTCGGTGTTTTCGCAAAATTTGTTCGCCTCTTATTTATACTTCATGCCCAAAGTGCGCACTTCAACCCTTTGCGGCGGGTGAATTTCCGAAACAGGAACCGACCTGAATTAATAATTCCGGCTTTTGCTTACCGCGACGTTACAAATTAACTTAAAAACGGGTTCATTTTATCGGTAAATTAATAAGCGCCGCAAAAGCAAAATTCAATATGAAACTACTGCGCGCTAAGGGGTTTAAGGCAACTTATGAACCAGCTTAATAATGATTAATAAATTGCCTCTTGAAATAACAAAAAAAAAGATAATTCTTTTTCTTCTTCTGCTAGCAAAGATTGGCCATAATGAAAAATTTCTAGGGCTAAAAATAAATATTTATTTAAATACATAAACAGGTTCCTTTGATTTTGTGAAGTATTTTGTTGTATACTAAGTTGGCATTGTTATTTATTCTAGTAAAAGATACTTTAATGATTTAGTCAAAAAATCTCAAAAATCGCAATTTTTTTTGCAGTTTGCTCACGGTATAATATATACTATGTAGTGAAATTTAAAAATTACAAATTCAAAATGTTCACAACATGACATGGAAAAATAAATAAGTAGTATTAAAATATCAAAGAAATTGAAGCAATATTGTAAAATTAGTACAAAGAGTAAATACAAAAATTATAAATAAGCCTAATGGGCTAAATAAACCCTATTTTAATAATTTCTAATACAACGTCCACCTCAAATCATCTCACGTCGGTGAAATATATCAAAACCTGGAGCGATTTTATTGAATATATTTTTCTTGCCATTGTGTTAGTTAGTAAGGTTGTAGAATTGTAGCCCATAACAGATGAGAGCTGCTGTTTTTCTCGAAAGCCAATGGTATGTGATATTATTGGTGTTTACTGTCAATTATTGGTGATAAGGCATTGTATATTTACCATAACACATAATATTATTATATAGTATCTACTGTTTCCACATAATTTAATTGGGCCGGCTTCATTCGTTTCAATGGTAATTATTATAAACTGCGAAATTTAGCGGACGAAACCGGTCCTTACCAGTGATGAAGTAAATACTTCATAATATGTGTTATTTTGAATGGTTGAAGGCTTACGGAAATTTTTTCTTTGCAAATAATTGAACGCACACGAAAAAAGTTATTTGCATTCTAATTCATTGATTTTTTACCATTTATACAATAATGAACGTAAAGAAAAAACATACTGTTGTGACCAAATAGTTTGGGCTAAATTTTCAAAATTATTTTGGTGATGTGACTCATTTAATTGGCTATAAATGAGAGTTATGTCAAATTTAAAAGGAGGCACTCGAATCATATAATTAAATATTACATGTAATTCAACAAAGCGATCAATACATAATATTATTTATGGGTTTTTAATAGCGCAGTGATTATTAATTTTGTTCATATCAAAATGCGTACCTAGTTGATAATAATAGCTCTTGGATAAGTTTCAGAATTTGTTAGCGTGTGCGAATATCAAATAATTTAATTATTAAAATAATTACAAGATAAAAAGAACTTTTTATATACAACGTTTTTAAATTTTCTGTTGAATTATTATGCTCAATATGCCCAAATTCAACTTGAAATGAAGTACATAAAAAACAAACAAATATAGAATACTGAAATGTCATTTTGACATTTCATTTTGATTTATTTCCATAGTAACGCACGTATATATTAATAATTTAGTTGCTAGTACTAGTTGCTTAACAACCAATAATAGTCTTTTACTTTTACGGATTTTTCTGAAATAACTTTCCATACGAAACAAAATTAACTGAAAATGAATTCAATTCTGCTTAAAGATGGCTAAAAGTATTAAAAGAATGCATTGGCATCGTGTTCTGATATATTCTAAAAGTTTAAAATGTCTAGCTAGTAGGGAAGTTAGTTAAAAATCGATTGTAAGATTTGTACTGGACAAGCAACCACCGGACAAACATGAATACGAACTAATTAAAACGTTTTAATAAACAAAAAGATAGACAAGAATTTTAAGCTAAATCTCAATTCAAGGTTTAAAATATTATACGTAAACTAGTTTCCTTGTCATTTTTTCACTATTAACAAAATAACTCAAATAATGAATGGGGGAGGAGATATGAGAAGTTGGTTGACTTAAAACTGGACTCACTGCATAGTCATAGGTACCTAATCACTACTACTCTGCTGTTGGTGAAGATTATCTTAGAACGTATTGTGAAAAAAATAAGAGTTGTGATTTCTTGAATAATCAAAAAATAAAACAACATTGAGTATGGCTTGTCATTTAAAAAAATACCGATTAATATCATGATAACCAAGTAAATCAAAAACGTTGAGGAAATATTCTCGGTCTATACAGATTGATCTGAAAAATGTTCTAAGACTAATGATTAACATTAGCTGAAAGTTTTTTCAAAATAGCAAACTTTACAATGCGATCAGCTGTTAAAACCGTGAGTATAATAATTATAACATAATTTTGGATTTATTCAATTGATTCAGTCAACTATATAATTTTATTTTTCTTAACTGCGTAGATATTTATAATATACACCCTAAATACTTATATTTTAATGGTAATAATTAATTATTCTTCTTCCTTCTTTTGACCATGTCCGATCCTAATAGGATCATATGGGCCTCCACAGAGTAGAGGTTTGTTTTAACAGATTTTGTTTTTTACGAGAAATGGATGTCAGCCACTTACTCAACCTATTAGGTCCATACCCTGACACACACAAATTTAAAAACAATATGTGTACTTACCAGACCCAGGATTCGAACTTGGGACCCACGGCGTTATAGTCCAACGATTAAGCCGCGTGACCACCGTGGGCGTTAAAAATTAATTGTTGGCGTGTGATTATTATTCAGATCAATCGCAAATCAAAACATATATCATACGTACTCGTATATTACAACAAAACATCAGAACAAAGATTACAGATACGAGTATACAAGAGAATTAATTATTACTACCATCTTTAAATGTAAAATATTATGATTTTTCTATGGCTACTAATTAAACCATAATAAACAAAAAATCCTCATCAAGTTACAATTTTACGACTCCCTGTAGTTATAGTCCAAACTTTTTGGAGTAAATATACTAAACTATAGTCCGATGGTCCGGTCTTATAGAACATGACTGAATACGTGTATTAATTAAGGCGCTAAGTACCAAAAACATAAAAACTGACATTTTTATAGAAAAATGTTCTCCATGCCAACGCCAATAACTTCAACTATAGTCTAAGTGCCTCAAGCAAGTCAAAAAAATACAGCAAAATAATTAAACCTGTCGACGTTGTAAGTCCGTTGGCGTGTTTTATTTATAATAGTGTAAGTAGCACTGCAGTGGTCAACGGCATTCAATATAACATAGCTGACGATGGTGTGTTGACACTTGCGAGCTCTTAATACCCAAAATTATAGAAGCTGCCGTGATTGATTCATACTGTAAAACGACATTTTTCAAAAGGTCTGCTTCATGAAATTTTACTGCAATGACTTGGTATTTTGTAACTACAGGCAATACTACTTTTTGGTACTTAGAGCCTTATTTAATACACGTATTCAATTGTATAAATACATTGCATGTATCAATCCACTACTACTAAGGTATATGATAGTGCCTTTCACTTTTATCGGATGTTAGTTATTTGATGCAACGTATATCTGCCTAATTTAATGAGATTTTTGAAATAGTGTATTTAAGATCAGTCCTGTGATCGTGTTGTGTCCATTACGTTCACAAGCTAAGCGAGACACACTTAAAAAACTCCGTATATATCATTATAATATATGATAATAATAATATACGACATCAAATAGCAATTGATATAAGTGTTGTAATTTATTTAAATTGGTATCCTGTGAACATTTTACAATTTTCATAATTTAAAACCTCCTTGTTAGCACGACGAAAAATAGCTTAGACAAATAGTTTCCGGCGCGTAAGATAAGGCGAAAAAACACCTGGGAGGGTTGGAATACAAGAAAGGGTTGGAAAATATAGGCTGCACGCGTGCGGGGAAGATAAGACAATGGCTGGAATTACGTTTGCGACTCAAACATTGGAAGGGTGGGCTTTTTCAGGAGGCGGCTTATAAAAATCCGAAGCTTTGAAGGACGGCTCGGAAAATTCATAATTCGCGGCTGGCGGGGCGGAAGGGAAGAAACGAAGCTTTAAGCTATACGAAACAAGAATTACTTAAAACGGTGACTATTTTTGTTGTTGTTATTTTGTTAACGCTTTGGAATGTGTCAGCAAATTAAGATTAATGAACTTCTGCCCAAATATACTTTTTACCGAATATTTTTTTTTATTATTTTGTGAGTGAATTTATTACTGTATGTTAAGACTTCACTGCACGATGACCGCGGTCTTGAGTAACTGCTTTTGAGACATTTTCAGTCATAAAAATGTTGCTTCTTTACGCCAAACCTAGGATCTCATGATCACCCAATTAAGACCGGGTGTGGTGCGAAGCGGGGTGGTTTGGTAGAGCCATTAACTTCAATGTATTTTAAGGATCCTCAATTATTCTTTTAAATGTTCTAGTAAAATCTCTACTGTGATCCTAGCATTTTGCATAGATGAACAATTGAGAGATTTTTTTGTGACAGCCTATTTCAATAATACAATCTTTAGAGTGTCCATCATAAATAGGTGTTTACAATATTATATGGATTTACATAAATCAAACCGCAAACAAATATCTTATATAAAGACAGTTTTACAAATGCCCATGTTTTTTTTGTATTCCGCCACTAATAGAAAACATGTTCAAATACATTGACCGAATACTTTCACCAGAAATAACGTATGGTTTTATGTCGTTTTGATCATAGTCAGTGACGTCCCGTGGGGTAGGCAGATTGAGCGTCGCTTGGGGGCGGCAGATACTCGAAGGGCGGCAAATCGAGGAGAATTATTTGGTATTATATAGAAATAGCTACCTAAATTAGTTATATTATAACCAGAGCGTTGGAGATGTTTTTTTCCGGATGTTTTTTTTTATCCACTGCTTACTAGAGTACATATTTTAGTATGATGTCACCACGCTTCGCGAGGAAATTTTGTTTTATTTTTGACTGCTCGGTTTCGTATACAAAATGCCTATAAAAATATTTTTACTACTCTTGGCACGTAGACGCATTATGAATGATAAATGTAAAACACCAAAAAACCATAATAAATCAGTCATAATATAATAATATAATGTCATTTACTCAGATTAAAGAGTTCCTTTCATAACAGTGATATTATGTAGGTATACGCGCAAAAGCCGTCGCGCCATGGGTGGCGCCGAACAAGCGACGTAGGTAGGTATTGAAACAAAATAATATTACCTAGGTATATAGATTTCAACGTTGGTGACGAAACAAGGAAAATTATGGTAGAGATTTATAGATAGGTACATACTTCCGTATTTTTTAATTTATCCAAATATTTTTGCCAGTCATTCCCGAGATTTAAAAGTTGCCGGATGTACCTATTGCTAAATAGATATTCATAATTATTATTAATCCATTGACATTTGTCATAATCAATTAGTATTCGTGCATATAATACTATTTACATTAAGTACCAGCTAATTGTATTAAAAATGTACACTAGTAGGTACCTACCTAGATTATATCGTATTTATCGTGCTGTGAATAACAATACCTTCTTTTAAGTCATTTTTTGTAAAAATATTTTGTGCTGATAATATTGTGGATTTGGGTATTTTATTTCAATCATCAACGGTTGAGTGTTGAGACTATTAATTAATAGTGTATTTATGATTAAAAATAGGTTTATATTAAATAAATAATGAGGAAAATTATTGTGTTTACATATTGTAGGGTACAATAATAGCATAGAAAAAATGGTGTAATGCGTGCGTCTGCGTAGGTATTACTAAATGGTACAGACCAAATGTGTCAGACATATCAACCAAATGGCATATCAGACTCTGGTGATTTGGGTAAGTGTTTAACTAATATTATATTTATTCGCTTATTTATTTATTAATATCTAAATTTAATTTTTTATGATTCAGCTTAGTGGTAGGTATATATTTTGTTAGTAATGTATCCATCCATACCATGCCCCCCACAAGGGGGGGCTGACAGGGCTCTAGCCTGGGTCCCGGGCTCGATAAGTGAAATAAACACATATCACAAATTTGCTCTAATAGCAAAAAATTCGCCTGCGGCGCTATTTTCTTCAATAATATTAATATTTAAAATTATGTGGTTGTACAATACAATTTATAATTGTGTAGCGATACTCAAAAACTCCATAATTCAAATGGGTGTATTACAATATACAAAAAAACACTAAATATACGCATCAATTTTAACGCGTACACCATTTGGAAAACATTACTGTAGAGCGTCACACTGCCTTTATCCTAAGCGATAGGTAGGGGGGCTGCCAAAGATCCTTGCCTGGGGGCCCGCTTCAGGATGCGGGGGCCATGCTTCATACAACACATTACTTAGATATTGGAGTAATGAAAGGATGATAAAAAAATGGGGCGGCATTTTGACGCTGCCTAGGGGCGGCATTTTGTCTAGGGACGTCACTGATCATAGTCCGCCAATTTTTATGATGTAGATTGTCTATCTACATTAAATCATCAGATATAAATATTTGCAGATGTGGACATACATAATTTAGTTAAGTTAAATTAAGTTACAAATAAATGTACATACATAATTTGAAAACGATTCAAATATATACCTACTAGAAAATTTCTTTAAAAAATATATGTAGCCCGACGGGAAGTGAAAAAATTACCAATTAAATTACAGGAGTTCTACCCAATTATGACAAAATCAATTATTAGTTTTACTTCGTGAAGTACTTTTTAAGTTGCGTTAATTTTTGGTTATTTGGCTATCGTTTTAAATCAAGGTATCGATTACCTCTTAATTACTACCCGATATTAGGATCTCTACAAATTTTACTTGCACTTGCTAATAATTTAATAAATTATTTGGTACTGTTCGGTTATACCGGAGGCAGCGGAAAACGCATTTTGAAAATAGTCGATAAACTGGATTATTTGTTAGTTTGGGTTAGTTTAGGTTCGGTTAGGTTAGGTTAGGTTAGGTTAGGTTAGGTTTGGTTAGGTTAACCTAACAAATAATCCAGTTTATCGGCTATTTTCAAAATGCGTTTTCCGCTGCCTCCGGTATAACCGAACAGTACCAATTATTTTTATATTGAACGAATAGTTCACTAAATCTGAGGATTCCTAAACTTTTCCTGCGATGGAACACTTTGCAAATCCTGAAATTCTAACGGAACACCTTGTTTATTTTTTAGGGATAGTAAATTATGAAAACATGAGAAAAAACAATAATTATTTATTTATTAAGTATTTTAAAACACAACACTTAAAAATACAAATGAATGAAGTTCTTAATGACTGATGATTTTAGGCCCTTGAATTGCAAGTCATCTTGATATCAGACACAATATTAGAAGAAATATATCTGGCGTGGCGTCGAGCCTATTTCTGGACTTTGACTTCGTATCAGCATATTAATAAGAAAACCCTGCTTCACACAAATATGTCGTAGTATACGAAAGCAAGATAATAATCGTTTGTTATGACACACTGGGTAACTTTTCTGATAAATTCGCGGAACACCTATTCACATAACGCGGAAAATAATTTGAGAAACCCTGCGTTAAATGCCGTATTTTTTTCAACGATTTTTACAAGTAGGTATTTTCAAATTATATAAAGTGTACAATAATTTATTTTCGAATATATGAATATGGGTGTGAAGTTGGCTTACCAATTACTAATGTTTTTGAAACAACTTACGTAATATCACAAGGTTTACATAAACAGTTCAAAATGCCACTCACGCACTTGCAAGATTTGCGTTCAGAATATTTTGTATAGCACAATATTTCGACTTATCCGGTAAAAATATTGTTCACTTTTTCGGCTAGCAAATTCGTATATTTTTTTTTGTGAATTTTTCGCTGAGATTAGATTCTCAACAACGTAACACAAGTATTTTACGATATAGACCAGCAAACGACAACTAGTTTAACTATTGGAAAACTATGCCAATCGTAGTAAAAGAAAATATATTTTGAAAACGTTCATGGATCGTCAGTTTTTCTGCAAAATTTAGCATATGGATTCAAAGTGAAATGCCTTTTCAACATATTTTTATAAAAAAATATTTTTTAATTAAGACATTCAATTATTTAATTCTTTATTTATATGGCCATATTCGGTAATTTGTATGAAAGACTTTTACGAAAGAAAATTGAGTACATTGGTATCAAAGTGGGACAAACGCCACCTTCCACTAAATTCATGTTTTTATTGATTATGGTAGTGCAAGGGATGCTCTTTTTAAAAAATCCACCAAAAGTATCAAAAACGGTAATTTTCATAGAGATTGGTATGTTATATGAAAAACGGACACTTTTCACACATGTTTGTGAGTCTCCTGTAAAATTTTGTAAATGGCTTATGTCCCACTTTGATACCAAGGTACTCAATTGGTTCCGGTTTTGATTCCTAGTAACCTGTAAGGTCATAATATATCTTTGTGTCTATGATAACTTTGCTGAAACTACTAATTTTTTACTGTTTTACTACCTATAATACTGATAATGTGCCTTGTAGCCTTTTATAATAGTGTTCAAATACATATAAATTTATTAAACATTAACATACATAATATTGAAGTTATGTTAATCAGCACCTTTATCTATGTCTAGCCAGCTGGTATGGAATAGTGTAGTAAGAATAAAAAAAGGTAGTATTAACATATATCTTTTTAAGATCACAAAAGGTTGGCGAGTTCTATCGTAAGCTTCTGAAGTAGCTTTTTGGGATTTTGTCGAGTAAAGAAAACTTTGATAAGAGGATGTGACGACAACATATTATTATTGTCAAATATCGTGTTTAGAAAAAAAATATTCGCTTCCAACATAGTAAATAAAAGAGTTAAGTGTCATATGTTTGTGAAATCGGAACGCTAAATCTTTAATATCATAATAAAATAATATGTGAAAAAAGGCATCAAAACGTGAAGTGTATAATATTGAACGGATATGAATCTAAATTTTTGTACCATATTTCTTGTTTTTTAGTGTTCAAGAGATTGTCGTGATATTATAATGTATAAGTTATATGAGTTTTTAAGTGTAATTAATTTTACTTTAAACAAAATCCTATCAAATATCAATATTGTGAAATAAATAAGTAGTTTTATAGTATGTAATAGTTCAGTTTCAAAAAAACACATTATATAATAATATAGTACTTAATGAAAATTACAATTTTAGCTCTAAGACATATGCGTCCATAATAGAGGAATACAGCTTTTTGTTTTCTCAAATACACAGTCACAAGGGTGAAAGCTTATATTATTTCGAGTATAGAATATTTAAAATTAATAAATTCCACATTTTGATAACGCAGAAATGTTAGAAAGCAGTAGTTCTTCAGCAATTCACAAAAAAGTAAAAAATACCTAAAGGTGGATTTGGCTGATTTTGAAATGTAGCGACACATATATGATGTGAAAATCTACAGTAGTTATATGCTAATACAGATTTACCATAGGTGAATGCGCCAAGTATGTAAAGATGCCGAAAGGCAAAGCCCACGTTACTAAAAAGCAATTCAAATGAAGTACATAAAAGTACATAAAAGTACATAAAACAAAATTATTGTAATTCCAGCATTTCCATAGTTAGTATTAATTAATATTTAAGTAGGTAGGTATCAGGTATAAAATAATATGTCAATACGTTTTGAGTTTATATAGCAAAATTTCATTAATAGTATATGAGACTATAATATAATGTAGGAAAGGAAACATTGATGCAGCCATAAACTATTTTTTAATTCAACGAATAATTCAAAAGATTTAAGAATTAAACATTCTTTTATTGAACACACATAATATGAAAATTCTTCTGAAAAATAATATATAATCACCATATTCAATAACAAATAATTAAACTTTGTGAAATGTTTATTGAATAAAAAAAATAGTTTATTAAATCATTAGCATGTGCAAGTACGTTATAACAAAAATTTGAAGTAATCTTTACACTGGTTAGTATGTATGGTAATTTAATAATTTGATTTAAAAATATAAATAAATGTCGCAATTGGATAAGACACGCATAGCATTATGGTTATTGCACATGGGCCCGAATCCCGAGGAGCGTAGCTTCGTTCCAGCTGGGATCATATCGTATCCGGTGTCATATTTATTTTAAAAAGATTTTTTAGTCGGTATATATTTTTCAGAAGTGTTTTAAAATTATGTATAATACATTAATATACATCTATCTAGGACAACAAGTGTCTATAGATGGATGTATATTTGATGAAATTGTTCGCAGAGTAAAGCTAGGCTGGAGTGCTTTTGGCCGCCTGAATAATCTCTTCAAAAGTGATCTTCCACTGTGCCTAAAGCGCAAAGTGTTCAACCAGTATGTGCTTCTCGTGATCACATATGCGTGTGAAACATAGACCCTAAGTAAAAGAGAGATCCAGAAACTTAGAGTAGCACAACGTGGTATGGAGATGTGCATGCTGGGCATAACACGAAACGACAAAAAGAGGAATGAGTGGATAAGGAAGCAGACAAGGGTTTGCGATGTAATAGAGTTTATTAAAAGCCTTAAATAAGGATGGGCTGGAAACATAGCTCGAAGAAAAGACAATCGTTGGACAATTTTAGTCATCCAGTGGTATCCAAGAAGTACAAAACGTCCGCAAGGTAGACCTAGAGGCCGCTGGATCGATGAAATGATAAAGTTCTAATGCACAGGACCGAGAGAAGTGGAAGCAGCTTGAAGAGGCCTTCATCTAGCAGTGGATAGATTCAGGCTGATGATTATGATGATGACATTCATAATAAAAAAGTATAAAACTTATGGAATTATAATTTTATATATATTTTTTTTTTACACTGGTGATATTTTTGAGAATATTTAATAATAGTACATTGGTGTTGAATATTACTAAACTATGCAAAATTTAAGCAATATAATATTTTTATTTCTTGTTATGTTTAATTAGAAATACATATGTAAAAGGCTTTTATCGAATCGCTTGAGTGGAAAACATTCTCGCCAAATAATTCCAATTCTACTGAACCGAATTAATTCTGGATGGAATAACTTTTGAATTATTTTGCCTCCTGAACGATCCGAAGACGGATGGGTTATTCTTGAGTATTAATTATACACGAACAGATCTTTTGCAAGGAACGAATCTGTGTGATCAAGAATCATATCAAAAAAATATGTTATTAATAACAATACTATCCACCGAAGGTACTTGATGGAATTTGAATTTAAATTCTAATGGATTCAAGCTCTGTACTATTTCATTTAAGTCGTTTTTTGCAACCCGGGTTTCGCCTTTTGGCATCTTCAGGCGTCGTATACACTCACCAAAGTTAAACACACACTGACAACGAACACTTTTAACTCTACCTTATATAGTAAATCAATACAATAGAGTAGGTAAAAACTCCATTACCTACCTATCTAGTCAGAGGTCACAAAAAATACAATAAACGAATTACATTACA
Source organism: Rhyacophila brunnea (assembly GCF_057557595.1). Taxonomy (NCBI): domain Eukaryota; kingdom Metazoa; phylum Arthropoda; class Insecta; order Trichoptera; family Rhyacophilidae; genus Rhyacophila; species Rhyacophila brunnea. The sequence continues at coordinate 33,286,251 of NW_028233350.1, forward strand.
AGTTTTGGACGTTTCTTACATTGATGGTGTTTCAGATGTATATAATATGAGAAAATGTAGTTATACACATTGGTTGACGACTATATGCTTTAGACCCAATGGAAGGTCACTTACTGTTTCAGCCACACAAACGCGTTCTGTGCTAGAGTACTGGCAGTATATTATACATAAATATTAGTCGATATTTTCCATTTTATATAGAAGATGACATGTGAAAGAAGCGAGCATCCAAATTTTATGCATGCCAGTTCAGTTCTGCGATCAATTTCTGATATTTCACGCATAATCACAGAGCATATTAATAAATATATTATGTAAAAGCCATCATGACGGCTGCGTCATAAAATACAAGTTTATAAAAGCTGCCCTTTATATTAAATGCACGTTAAATTTACGTGGCAAACTTTGATGCATATTATTATTATCATACAGACATAACTGTTAAAAATAAAACATTCTTTAACACGTGTTTAATTTTATCCCATATTTTTCACACTCGATATACATAGTCTATTATATACCACACCCAGTAGGGTAAGCCATTTTCTATTAATTATATGTTCCATACGCACAACCAAATATTAAGTTGGAAAATATTGAAAATTATAAAAATCTGCAATAATTAATAGCATTTCATTTATTTGACAACTGGTAAACCTAGATGCTATTGGATTAGTGCAATGAGTTATGAAGAGATGTAATTAGTTGTGAAGAGCAGTACAACTACGACAGAAAAGAGTGTCATCATCTTGTAGAGACCTTCTTCCAGTAGTGAATTAAACAAGCTTGATTATGAGAAATATGATAATCTATGCGATTCAAACATATCATAAAGTTTATCTAGTCAAAATTTAAACCAACGACAGGATGTAAGAAAAATTAAATAATAACTGTATTCTTGCTTTTTGTATGTTTTTACTAACGCCTTACAACAGCAAAAAAACAGATGTAATTTCATTACAGAATAACTACTAACGCTAACGCTAACTAACGCGGAAAAGCTAACGCGTCATTTTAGACGGTGAAAATGTTATTTGAAACATATTGACAGAATATTATTATGTATGTAGTTCATTAACTCAGTAATATTGAAAATTAGGCTCCACCTCTTACAAGAAAGTTTTTTTTTTAAGTTTTGAAAATATTTCAGTTCTCGTATTAAATTGAATTTACTCATTCAATAAAATCATATGTGTACTTTTGAAGATATCAAAGAAGGTTTGGTTGTGTATGTGATAGACCCAGCCCATCTCACAGACAGTTAGGTGGTATTATATTCCACATCTTTGTTTACACTAAGGGAAAGCAGAATCCATCCACCCTCGTTAAATAAATACACTCCATCTTAGGCGGCGCAAATTCAACCCCTTCAGTTCAACGTCTCCTTCTCAAGACGTTTGCCTAGGAAATAATTATTGAGTGAATAAGAATACGAGTTTTATTTTATTTTTATTGCTACTGTTTTGTTAGTTAAATTAAACTTAACCGGTATAAGTTACGAATTAAATAGTATTAAATAAAGCATAATTTAAATATTTTTATAATATAGATTAATCACAATTACTACAGAAAAGTATAATAGAGGGTTTTTACCGCAAATATCGTATAACAAATTGTAAAATAAGGCGTCTAGTTTTAAATACTAATAAGTTCACAACTGAATAATTTTTGTGGTTATCAACATTTTTGTGTTTAAGTCGTTAACTTAATATTTTTCGCATTGTATTTTCAATTCAAAGCAATATAATTTTATCAGCCGATAAATCTTTTATTATAAATAATAAAAAAAATATAAATGAGGTATTTGAATTTATTGGTAATATTGTAATTAATTTATTATTACATTTGCGTGAAATTACTAATATAATAACGGTTTATCAAATTAGGTTTTTAGATTTTTAATACGTCTAAGCAGTCAATTTTTTATGATTCCTACCAAAATTGATAATATTTGTGTTCACTATTACTTAGAAAATTGTCATGGAAAGATTCACAGTTGCACAGTGTAAATAAATTGTTAAAATATATTATAACACTAATGAATATATTCGAGGTACATTTCGAACATTACGTGAAAATTATGGTGAAAATAATCGACCAACAGAGCTTAAGAGCGTAATTTAATTGGGAAATACAAGTCAAATAGTAATGTTTGTGATGTTAAGAATTCAATTCATCAAAAATGTAAACCTAATGCTGAAAATATCGATGTTGTGAATCAAAGTGTAGATGAAAATCCAGAACATTCAAATACATGTAGTTTTCCAGAACTTGGAGTTATGGCATAAAGGTTTCCATTTGAAGACGTATAAAATAAAGTTAACACAAACTCAACAGACCCATTATTTCATGAAAACATCATCTTCAGCAATGAAGCTAATTTTTGGTTAAATAGCTTCGTAAATAAGTACATTGTGGGATTTGAGTAATGAAAACCCACGTCATGCTATTCTTGTAACACCTTTATATCCACAAAAATGAACAGTTTGGTGTGGTTTACGGTTTGGAGGTATAATTGGACCGTATTTTTTTTTAAAAAACGAACATGGAAATGCAGTTATTGTCAATGAAGAACGCCAGGTAAACATGATTACTAATTTTTTTTTTGGCATAAATTAGATGATTTTGATCTGAACAATATAGGGTTCTAACAATATGGTGCAACATTTCACACAGCTCGTGATACAATCAAGTTATTGAAAGTTAAATTAAAAATATTATATACCTATCTCTTATTAAATTTGATATTCCTTATAAAGATTTATTTTTTGTTTTGTTCTGGTCATATTATGCGTGGTTATTAGTTTTTGTAAATAGACGCTTCATAATATGTTGTTTTTCCAGAACTTCAATAATTATCAATTACCTAAAGAAGATATAACCAATACGAAATAAAAAAAATGTTAATTAACAAAGAAATCAGTGGATACCAGAAAACCTGGACTGGAATGAGGCTATAAAGAAAATGTGCCATAGTATGTGGATAGATTTTCACCATAGGGCATCATTAGAAAAGGGGAAATGGAGTAAGTCGATTCTACCATCACCACGAGAGGTGCCCTGGTTTGTAGAGTCTTCTTTGACGAGGAATGAGCTTAAGTTAATACTGAGGCTAAGAACAGGGCACACCATGGGCAAAAGATTTGATGTCCTCATGGGGAGAAGCGAATCGCAGCTCTGCCATGAATTTCATGTTTTAGAGGACATTGTACATATAGCACTGCAATGCCCCAAATATGAAATTCACAGAGTACAGCTGCGAATTGCAGATATCTATAAGAATGTCGACGAATTGAAGGGTGTCCTGGCGGTGGGTAAGACGGAAGAGCTAGGCAAAATTGTAAAGTTATTTAATAGAATAGGAGTGAGGACCTGATCGACGGATCCCCTTCTAGAAGAGAAGAGGCGATATGACAGCGAGTCGCAGTCAAAGCCTCGGTAAAATCACAAAAAAAAAACAAAGAAATTATTAAAAAGAAGATAAATATACGAAGAAACGAGTATATAGCTATTAGCTATATATGCACTATTGATGCAGGTTAATGATACCGGGGAATGGTAATTAGTTATGATAATTGAAAATGTGAAAAGCTGCAGAATCTCTGTCGAAAATTTCCCAAATGCAAGAAAATTATTCAAGATGGCGGTGCAAGTGAGAGTGTGTTAATTTTACGGCTCTTAATAATGACGAAGCTTCAGACTTGTCTGATGCGAAGTTGTCTGAGAGAGTTTTATATATCTTCATAAATTCTGATGAAATAGCGAAACACTTGATGGTTTTGTGGACGCAGTCAAATGTTTTACCTCGTAGTAATAGCACTGTGATAGGAAAAGTTACTTACCTAAATATAAGACATCCGAACTTTTTTAATATTGGATAGGTACTTACTTATCTGATCAACCTATTCATAGTTGGCATGGTAGCTTATTTATTTTTTATTGGTAATAATAATATGTATATATATTTTTAACTATTATCTTTTCATACCAATTTAGTAGTTTACAAATAATTAATTCTAGTGTAGTGTATTTCACAATTATTTTACTGAGTATTATAACGTATTGACCGTTCACTATTTACTAGTATCTGAATAAAAATAATTACAAGATAAAAATAACCTTTTATATACGACGTTTTTAAATTTTTTGTTGAATTATTATGCTCAATATGCTCAAACTTGTACTTGATATGAAGTAAATAAAAAAAAAAACAAACAAATATAATATAATACTGAAATGTCATTTTGATTTCCATAGTAACGCACGTATATATTAATAATTTAGTTGCTAGTACCACCCGCTTAGCAACCAGTAATAGTGAATTGGATTACGGATTTCTTCCGAAATAACTTTTTATACAAAACAGAATTAACTGAAAATGAATTCAATTCTACTTAAAGATGGCTAAAAGTATTAAAAGAATGCATTGGCATCGTATTCTGATATATTTTAAAAGTTTCAAATGTCTAGCTAGTCGGGAAGTTAGTTAAAAATCGATTGCAAGATTTGTACTGAAACAACCACCGTACAAATAAGAATACGAGCTAATAAAAACGTTGTGGTAATAACATATGCGTGGACATATTATTATCATGTAAATAGTTAATTAAATATTGTTTAAGTTGCATATCGGTAGTCCATTTATTAATTTTAATTATTTTGCCCCTGGAAATATCTCAATATAAAAGATATATCATATTTGAGGACGTAATTATTAATAAATTAATTTACTATCTAATACATCTATTGGGAGAGTTTTTTGGTAACGGAGTTTTCTAGATGAAACACAGGCCAATGCACTGGAGACATTCATAGACAGTGATATTATTAATAAGGCCACAATGGTTGCAATTAATAAACAAATCATCTATTGATCATTTTAATTTCCTATGTAAATAGACTTGGGTAATTTTTTGGTGATAATCGTAGTTAAATTGTTTAAATCATTTAAAATTAATAACGTATAAACAATATTTTTTGCACGAATATTAAAGTATACATTTTCAACCAACGATAATTATACAATATGATATTACACAAAATTATTATATAAATTTAATCAACTTACCCTTTATTAGGCACGTGTGATGTAAATATTAGAAAAGAAATATCACCTGTCATACACAGCATATATAATTTAACGAGTCCATTAACACGCGAACCGGTAAATTTTATTGTATGAGTATAATTTCGATAAAAAACAATTTGGTAAACATATTCAATAAGCGATTAAGGGTGCATAGAAATTAGTTATTTCGAGGGTAGAAAATGCATTTAATATCATTGTTTATTTGTCACGATATCAGTTTATTAAGAAAACAGTAAATAAATAAAAGCAATACATAATAATTGAAAATGATTATTTATACTCAATATGTGGTCGAGGTGATAAGACTTCTGATGATAATATATTTTTGTCAAAATGATTTTTTGAATATATTTCCTGTTCATTTATAAGCAAACTTTATCTTTATAGTAAATATTATATACACCACCGATGTAGCAAGTCTTATTTTAATAAAACTATAATACCTTTAAATTTTGTTGCTATTACATGGAAACTATTATAAACACTCGATAATGATATGCTCCCACTACCTAATTTAATATTATAGGTCTCGTTGTTATCCTCTTTCCTTCATAATTTCAATTTTTTCACATCACTTTTGATAGTTCAAATATCAAGTTCAAGATATAATGCTCTAGGAACTATTGCAAGTCTAAAATCACATTCATAATAATTGAGTAGGTAGGTCAAAAGCTAAAAACCTACCCACTCTCCATTTTTTAAATCCAAAGCAGACACTTTCTGATTTGTTCAAGATAATAAAAAAATATTTTTAATTTATGCAATGGTCAGCATAATTAAAAAATAAAAAATAATGAAACTTATCATGTACACGAAAACCCATCAAAATATAATTTTTATGGAGATATCTCAATGTGTAAGTGACAAAGAGAAACCCATTTGCTTTTGACCCACTCAATTATTATTATATTATTTTATATGTAACTATATTATTGAAATTTTGATTTGGACTGAATTCTTGTCTTTCTCTTAACGACAGTATTTATTGATATATGTTTTATATGAACATATATTTTGTATTATCCAAAAGTCAATATAATTTATAACCCTATATAAAACAATAAAAGTTTTTACTGAGACCTATCAATTGTTTTTATGAACCTGTACAAAGTTTGTATGTCGATTTGGCGTTTTATTTTCTAATAATTACATTAGGTATGTTTATTTGCAAGTTGTACCAGACATGTTAAAAAAGTTCAATGTTGCAATGTGAACTTGATTGACATTTCAGATGCAAAACAAAGGTTTCTACATGAGCTGTAAAAGGTCTATAAACTGTTCAATATAATCTTATTATAGTTTCTGAATATTAGATCGTTTAGACGAGTGCAATGAACTAACGCTCAATATGGTTTCAACTCTTTATTTGCGGCTTAGAAAAGATAGTTACTTTCAACTGTTTTTTAGCCTGAGTTATTATAGGTAGGTAAGTAATTACTTTGTGAGAACAATACAAACATTTATGAAACACGCAAATTTTATATGGAGATAAAATCTTATAGAATTTTTTTATACTTACTTATTTTTATTTTTATAATTGCTACATGATTTTATTTACAAATATTATAGAATATAAAAATATCGAATATATTTTCGTGATTACTTAATATTATTATTAAGTTTATTTTAAAATAAATGTATTAAGTTTGTTTTAGAAACGACAAAATATTTATATTTCTAATACCGACTAATATTATTTACCATGTAGGTACTACTTTTAATAAAATATTAGATTTAAAAAATATATACTTAGGAAAAAATGGCAAATATTATGTAGTTGTAAATATATTTTGTTTTTATTAAATGAAATTTAAAAATACTTTCAAGACGATAGTAAGTAGTTTTATAAAAATACAGATTATGTTATATTTTTTATTCAACGGTGAATAACACAAAGTATTTACAAAATTCTTCATTGAAAATTTATTTCAAATTTGAGTGGGTAATTAAATTGGTAAAGAATTCATCCATATGGTATGCCATATAAATGGAGATGACTGCCTCTCGGATTTTTTATAATTTCTAAGGTTTTTCTAAGTTATAATAAAATAATGACATGAAAGGTAAGAAAGTCGAAGAAATTAAATATGCCCTAGCATTGAGGAGAAGAGAAACACTTCGATAAAAATTGAAAGGATGTCCTGAACAACGGATCTTCATTCAGAGGAGAAGAATCGATTTTATGACAGTGGGTCAAAGTCAAATCCTATAAGTACGAGCATAACCCAATAATAATGTATATTACATTTAGGATATAAAAAAAGGCCGTGAAAATCTTTGGGTGTTTTAGTAAAAATGTACGTAATCTGGTAGTTAACTATTTACACAATGTATCTCATAATCGTATCCGGAAATTTGTACGTAAACAGTTCACCGCAGGACACTTATTCGTGCGCCGCAGTACGTGAAACATGAGTTCGTGTAACATTTAATCAAATGACGAGTTCTTCGTTGAACATTTCACCGTGGAGTATATTTGTACGTGTGCTACAACATGTGGTGAATTTTATGAGATGTCTTTACTAGGTTAGGTCAGGTGAGGTTAGGGTTAATCTAATTGGAACAGTACTATTTGCAAACTATCGCCGCATTTTGTAAGATACGTACAAATGTATTCCACGGTGAAATGTTCAACGAAGAACTAGTCATTTGATAAAATGATATACGAACTCATGTTTCACGTACTGCGGCGCACGAATAAGTGTCCAACGATGAACTGCATACGTACAACTTACATGTAACCTCTCATAATATATTATCTAAATACAGAAATTGAAAAAAAAGCAAGCGAATTTGACCTAGTTGCGGAAACGAACCCAACAGATAACTGGTCACGTAGATTAGTATTATCATTTTTATTTAATATAACTTACTATACGAAGGCTACAAATTGATGTCAGATGTTTATTATTAATAAAATTATGAGCGTACAAAAAATATTCTGCATTTTGGGATATGGATTTTTTATCTAGGGTGCTTGAGTATTTGCTTTAATACTAAAGTACTTAAAGCAGTAAATTTTATGTTGCTGGTTTCGAGGTATCTAAAAACATTTTTTATAGTCTAAAACTCGCCTGCCATTGACGGGTTGACCGTAACTGCTTCGGAGGGTTGAATTCCGTCTCCCATTACCGATAAAACACACCGTTCTACCGAAAATAATGACACTCCGTGGAAAAATATGCTCCCCGACACGTGGTTTGTACCCAATTATAAAAGCTCATTTATCTCCGCCACTGAACGGAACGGGGAGAAATGTGATAAACCGACATCAACTTTGTTCTTTTGTATCGCCTCGTGTGTAACACTATATTGCGTATAGAAATGTAGAATAAAATAATTGAGACAACACGTATGAAATATATAGATAGGTATTAGGTAGGAAATTGAAATTAAAATAATTATATTACATATTTTTATCTTAAAATTTCTTATACAAAATATTTATTTCTTACAATACGCTACTTTGTTGATTGTTGAACATTTTCATTTGATTTATGCACTCCCGAAATTACTACAAGCTGACTCCATTCTACTTGACTATTTGCATAGCTACATGTATATACATTCGCGATATTGTAATATGCTAATCCATTTCATCGTTATCATGATCAGCCTGAATAAATCCATTGCTAGATGAAATCCTTTCCAAGCTAATATTCTTATAATAGATCCTGTGAATTGCGTTGCTACATTGAGTAATCGGTATTTGCCGACTATCAAGACTCCGCTAGTAGTAAAGTCATAAGAGGTATATTTAGATAAACATCATTATCATCATCAGCCTGAATTTATCCTGGATGAAGGCCTCTGCACGCTGATTTCACTTCTCTCGGTCCTGTGCGTTTCGTTGCCGCGTACTTCCGCAGAACTTAACCATTTCATCGATCCAGCGGGCTCTAGGTCTATCTTGCGGACGTTTTGTACCTCTTGGATACCATTGGATGACTGGATTTGTCCATCGATTGTCCTTTCTTTGAGTTATGTGCCAGCCCATTTTCATTTGAGATTTTTAGCAAACTCTATTACGCCGCAAACCATTGTCTGTTTTCTTATCCAATCATTCATCTTTTTGTCCTTTTGCGTTATGCCCAGCATGCACCTCTCCATACCACGCATACAATATCATCTATTTTCACGAAGAATATTCTTATTTTAAAATAATGTGCTAGATATATCTACTTAATACTGGATGATGTAAGCTTTTTAAACCAAATGGATGACGCATTTACTGTGACTGTTCATGTATGGAATAGGCAAGATAAATTTTATTAACCGATTTACAAATAATTCAGAAATACGGATATAATTATTATGATAATAGTATTAAATTCACTACCAAACAAGCAAGTGTCACATTACAACATATTTGCTCACATAGGTAATAATATCGGGTGGTTTGTAGAATTATTACATAATTATTAACAGCTTATCATTATATTTTTGCCGTTTATATTCTTATATAATAGTATGATTTGATTTTTTCCTCCTCTAAGTACCTTCTTCTAATATTTGGCTGGCTATTTACTTGAGCCCGTATGAATAATTTTAGTGGCTTCATCCGACACTGTATTTTCTCCTGGGCATGCTTACGTACTGTACGTTGAAAGTCGATCAGGGACGTTCAATATAAAAAATTCTTAACATGCAGGTGAGAATGAAACTTAGTTTCTAGAAAAATTTCGTACGGAATTATTTTTGGGCGGAAAAGCTTTTTGACACTGTAAAAATGAGAAGAATAGCTAATAAGAAGCTGTTGACTTGGATTCGAGATCACATTTAATTTCATGATTCGTTCGGATTGATTAAAACATTTGTGTCAATAGGTGCAAAAGCCTTTTTCTTTCGCCATGGACAAAATAAGAATTCCACCCTTAGCCCTACACTGAGTAACCGTGAGCAAAATGTTTCTTCCCTTTCACTTTATATACTTCCTCATCTGATGGTTCACGATCACGTCTGCCTGCATTGCTTCTTTCTCCAAACCGTTCACGAATAATGATAGTTGAACAGATATTGTAGGTATTTACTCCAGCCGTTATGAGTCAGTCATGATACATTCGCTTACAAGATGGTGTATGTGCATAGCTTTTGACTTAATGTGTACACTACATTATACATCGGAAATGATACTGAGCAGTAAATTTCGTCTGGTTAACTTTAAGTTTCTTTTTAGTTTTGGCCAACATGCACTTTATCATTTTTGTTGCGATCTAATAGACATACATTAAAAAACTAAATATATATTCAGCAGAACGATTAATTAATATCTACTATCGACCAGGGAAGTCAGAAATAATGGGAACTGAAATACCTAACGGGTAAGGAGTAGCAGGTAACTGATCTCAAGTAAGGAATAATCCGGGATAAACATTTCAAGAATACGTCATACGTCGAATACTAACTGACAACTGCTCTCGGTTTATGCATTGACGCTCATTTAATATTGGTGATTACACACACTATAGCACGTGCTTCATTCTCGTAGGACACTCACACATTCAAAACCCTACATCAAAATGTAGTGTATTGAATTTTGCTTATCGGAATTCTATTTATAATCTGTTCTGTGCTATCGACCGAGGGTACCTACTTGAATTATATTTTTAAACTTTAATTGATTTGAGATTTATAATATTCCATTTGAGTCATTTATTGCGACCCGCGTTTCGCACTATGTGCACTCATCGATGGTAAATACACACTGACAGCGAATAAAGTAAAGTACATTACTGTATAAACTATGTGGAGTTTTATAAATACAGCTTTAAAATAATAATATATATATATATTGTTTGGTGCTGTTATGTTAGACTTTGCAATACAAAGCGACAGTAGCAATATCATCACTTATATCAGAAAATATATGAATGGAAAATTTTTATAATACTTCATACTCTGTCCATGTTCTAAGAAAAATGCAAAGAAAAGCATTATTGCCTTTCATAATATTTGCATGAAGTACACAAAAAAAATGATTTCTGTGCGACTCTTTGTTTGTTTTCAAAGTGGCTTTGATTCCCTCGTATATTGTATAACATGTCCATAATATAATATGTGTGTATATATAATATGACTCTTATAGATGAGAAAATATATTATAATATAATGATTTTGAAATATGTATTTATATAGATCATTATATAATAATATGTTATGTACGGTGGTTCTACAAATAAAATAATAAGTATTTATTTATTTACTTATAAAGATTTGTAATTAACTATTTATTTTATTCAACAAATAATTCACAAGATTTAAGAATGTACCATTCTAATTACTGAACATACATAATTTTGAAAAACACTTTTTGAGAGAATATAATATTATAACCAATAGAAAAAATATTTTTTGAAAAAGTAAGCCACTCCGGCAGGGAATCGAACCCTGCATCTCCCGGGTTTACGCCCCATTCGCGCATTACCTCTATGCTACGAAAGAAGCTTGATTTCGAAGAGCGCTGATGAGTGGGTATTAAAAGTGGGCAATAGTTAAAGTTTGTCGCAATTAGTATGTCACCCCGTAGCATAGAGGTAATGCGCGGATGGGGCGGGGCGTAAGCCCGGGAGATGCAGGGTTCGATTCCCTCCCGGTGGCTTACTTTTTCCAAAAAAGATTTTTTCTGTTGGTTATAATATATTCTCTCAGTAAGTGTTTTTCAAAATTATGTATGTTACATAGATTTAATTAAATTGCACAGTAGTTGTTATTTTATAAGTGGGCGGCTGTTTTAATCATCACACCATTATCAAGACTACTAATTTTTATTGTGTCAAAATACCCGTTTACATAGAAATACTAATTCGTCGGATTTAGTATAATACATTGAAACATATGGATTCGAGGAGTCTAGAGATTATTGGAAAAGTATGTGATTCTAGTGGGTGTATTCGAAAAGAAAGAGAGAGAGAGCGATTGTAAAATAAAGTTTATTCGTGTAAATTTTATTGTTAAATAGGTTGTTTTGATTTACGAAATAAACTCTAAATTTAAAAAAATTTATATAAATATTACCTTTATTATTATATACTATTACCTATTATTTGAGAGTCATAGTCCAGTGCACAAGGCGCTGACCTTTTTATCCGAGTGATCTGGGCTTGATTCCCGGTGAGGTCATAAAACACACATACATATATATGATTTTCTCAATGGCTGGGTGTTTGTTTTACTTGTATCACTAACTACGTTACTGATTCACCACACTACTGTCATTGGGACCCATGGCTTGTTACAGTGGTTGAAAAAAGAATAATAAGGATAAAATAAAAATGGAAAGAAAATCTAAAAATCTCTTAATTGGTTTTTAATAAATTTGTTTTAATAATCATTAGAATTTAGGCGGCTCTCGTGGTGCAGTGCGTAAGGCGCTTGCCTTCTACCTGACAGTTCTGGGTTTGATTCCCGGTCAGGGCACAATATTTATGTGTTTTTTTTCAAAGTCTGGGTGTTTGTGGTTGTTCAAAATTACTAGCAACTAGGGAATCCAAATCCGAGACAAAATTCTGATCCCGGGATTTCGGGATTACAATTTATCAATCCCGGGATTGGCATTTTTTCCATTGTTAATATAAAATTTTTATATTTACAAATACCATTGATAGCGATAGCGAGATTTAAAATAGTAAAGCAAATAATCATGTTGTACCTTTGGTCTTTCGCTTCATAAATCTAATTAGTCAGCCAAATATGAAACTGCCGTAAAACGTATGAAATCATGGTGGAATTACTTTGTTAAAAGTGCGAAGCATTGTTTTTTCCAATGTTTCTCATTTTTATTAATTTATGTGAAAAAATAAAATGAAACGGCAACTTACACATGCATATAAATCAAAATTCATTCAAACTCAGTTTATTTCTAATGTAGTTATTTGTTATTAAAAGTATTTTTTCCTATATTTTCGTTTTTATTTTATTTTTCATAAAAATTGATAAAAAAATCAATCTTGAAAGTTTAGGGATTATATTTATCAATCCCGGGATTCATAGGCATCAAAAATAGCTCAGGATCTCTACTAACAACCACCATTTACGAAAAAGCAAGGACATGGTTATTAATAATTCTAAAAAAAAAGGTACTGTTCGGTTATCAGGAATAGAGCGGAAAACACATTTTGAAAATAGCCAATAAACTGGATTATTTGTTAGTTTGGGTTAGTTTAGGTTAGGTTAGGTTGGATTAGGTTAGGTTTGGTTAGGTTAGGTTAGGTTAGGTTTGGTTAGGTTAGGTTAGGTTAGGTTAGGTTAGGTTAGGTTAGGTTAGGTTAGGTTAGGTTAGGTTTGGTTTGGTCAACCTAACAAATAATCCAGTTTATCGGCTATTTTCAAAATGTGTTTTCCGCTGTATTCCTGATAACCGAACAGTACCAAAAAAAATCATTTGAAAATAATACTACCCCTTGGTGCGCCATCCATTATAAAAAATATTACAATATGAATAAAACATTCGTATAATAATATTCCTCGTCGCTGGCATAGGCTATACGCGTTAATTGTCTATTTTGTCTATTACGAAGATAATCGATATTTTGAAAAATATTTTTATAAATCTAAATGTTGTTAGGGTCAAATATTTAAGGGATATTTTGTAGCAGACATATCTGTCGTACAATCTTTCTACGAACAACATTTAATCGAAGTGCTCGCCTATCAAACGCTTCAGAATGTATAAAACAGAGTACATCGGTATGAAGAGCTTTTGTGCCCTGGCCGATATATCGGGAGCAATTAATCCCAGAGGCACTTCGGCTGATGGAACAATCACTCAGAGTTACGCAGACCATTCAATGGGATATATTGAGTTTTGTGTAACAGCGTAGACGCGTAGAGGCTCTACGTTGAACGTGATACGCATCCAGATAAGAGATTTACGATCCGCGTAAGACAGTTTTTGTTAGCGGCGAGTTAATTAAATATCCGATGAGTGGAATGTATAGCTGGAATATCCTTACAACTACTAGATATCCTTAATAAAGTGAGGAATTTCATTAATATTGCTTTTTAGAAACGTTCGGACTGGTAGCGTAACGCGGTTACAAGTTTTCATTATGCACGATATTTTTTTCCTTTAAACCGTCAATTTGTGGTGGAAATGTATTGTTATAATAATTAAATGAAACACAATGTTTTGTACTAATTCTATTTTTTTAATATTACTCTAAACCAGTTTCGTCCAATTCATAGAGGCATTATCAACTATTAAAGAATATACAGTAATACAGATATTTATATCAACCAATCTAAAACAACAAAAACAATGTATTGAAATAGTGAATAATAAATACACTTTTAGGAAATCCATTGTTTGTAATAAATCAAAGACATTTACATGGCTTAAAAAAACCTTATTATAATTGAATTATGTACTCAATTTTAATAAAATGAATGTTATCTATTCTATACACAAGAGTGCTTTCGACCCGCTATGGCAGCTATCTAGGGTAAGAAAATATCGAAGTATTAGCACTTATTGTAACAATTGCACTAAGTCACGCTCTGAAATTTAGCATAGCCAAGAGAGGTGCTGTTAAAACACAGCACTTATTGTAACAATTACAACTAAGTTAATGTAATAAACTATTTTTTTTATTCAACGAATAATTCACAAGATTTAAGAACATACATAATTTTCAAAAAACTTCTGAAAAAATGTATTATAATCCATAGAAAAAATATTTTTTGAAAAATTTATTGTAAAAAATAAAATAAAAAAATATTGTAATTGTTACTTCGTTCTTTCCTACCCTAGATAGCTGTTATAGTAGCCGAAAGCAGTCTTGTGTATAGAATTGATGCGCAGGAATTCAATCACTAAACCGCTACAGAATTATTAACATAAATAATAAAATTCAAGATAATTACAATGAAAAAATCAATTAATAACTAACAATTTTATGATATCAAAAGAAAATTAATTATAAATTAGTATTAAATAACATGATAATAGGTATTTAGATTAATAATCAATAATAATTGAAGAAGAATATATTACAAAGAAACTTAATGGACATTCTAGCACAATAGGTTGTAGGTAAATACATATAAACAATATTTATATAATATACTTATGAAAAATACTCTAGTTGCATAAATCAAAATTTATTTCAATTTAACGGCAAAATATATCAACAAATCATTGGTTTAGTAATGGTTCGACCTTTGTCTCCAATTTCAGTTGATTTCATTGAATTTAAGATTTGTTATTTAAGCTCGTTAAAAATATCATTTACGGATATAGATATGTGGATTTTCTAAATCGAAATTAAATTTTTTATTAAAATAAATCAAAGTTGTGAAACATTACACAAAATAACATGCTTTAAGGAAACTGTATAATGTTATTTTTTGGATATACAATTTAAAAAAGGATTTACAGAATAAAGATTTGTCATATGCATGGATTACTTAGTTGAACAGCAAACTATTAATGTGTTCTGATAATGTGATAGGTAGGTCATATATAAAGAATAGTTGATGACGGAACACAACGATCATAAGAAGAAGAAAACTATAGCCGAATAAACCTAGAGATGGACCAGGAAATATAATAATATATAGAAAGAAACACAGACAAGACGGAAAAGGCAATGGGTGAGTAGCCAGAAGAGCACACGTTTTGTCGAGGAAACCAAATCCCGTCCTGTGATATAACGCAGAGAAAGAAGATTATTAGCGTTACCAATAATTTATTAGAAGTGATTTATATTAAAAATTATATAAAAAAAACATTATAAGTAGAGATTATGAACGTATAATTATTCCCTATGCATTAAATAGACCTTACATTTTCACAATATATATACCGAATAATATATAATTTTCAAAATGACTGGTTAGAGTTGTAAACAATATTGAAAAACCAAAAACGAAAACGATTTTTTATCGTTGCAAGGCTACATATTATTATATTTTATTAATAGCTGATCATTATAATATAACTAAAAGTAAATGTGTAATTTAAAGCCTGTTTTACGTAAAAAAATAGTTGTATTAATTATTCGTAAAACCTTGTTTATAATTCATACAGAGGCATGATATCTTAAGACGCGTTTTACATAACATTAAGTATTCATAATGTTTGTTTTATTCGCAATTTTCTCAAAATTTCGAGGATTTATTCATCATAATATATTGTGTAGACTGTGGTTGAATACAGTAGAAAAGAAAACATATAAATTTATTGTTAATGTTGTCAAAGAAATAATAATATAAGCTGTTATTATCCACCATGAATTTTCAAAAAAGGTATTAGTTTCTGAGACATATTGTATATAATATATATATGTACATCATGTATTTATTGTTGGTCTGGAAATACGCAGCTATTTATTTTTATTACTATGCTACACAACCGAAAAGGTTTTATAAATTCACTTGTTTGTAGAAGCCCTCTATGGAAATTAAAACTATTTTCACTGTCTACTGAACAATTATGTTTTATATAATACAAAATTTTGAGGCAATGATACTATGGTAGAGTATTTTTTCACAAACGCATTGAATTTATCATATATTATTGAAATACAAATGCCGTTTGTGAGTAAGTTAATTTTGAATTTGGGTTTTAGTGTATTTTGTACAAATGTTATTTTAAAATATTTCATACAAAGTGCCTTAGTTATATTTTATTGTCCTTACTTTAAAAAAATGACACGTCACCATCATTTACTAACGTTTTATTTTAACTTTCGCTATTTAATATTATTTTAATAATTTTACTTAACTACTATCACATAAAAATATACGTTCTTTAATGTTCAATCTCACTTGCATTAGTGATTATCTTTTACCGTGGTTACTTTGACAGTTCATGACTTGAAATTAATTTAATTATATTAAGTTAAACTAAGTCAATCTGCTGGAATGCACTTAGATATCTACCGAACATTAGTATTATTATAATGAAACTAGTATGCTTAAATCTAATTTATTAAATTATCAAGTTGGAATTATTCCTTGTATAGTAGGGTAAGTTAAAAAATGCGTTCACTGCAAGGATGTTATTAATTATTGCATTGATTTTATAAGTATTATAATAAACTGCATGTCACACAACTTCAGAAATACAGATATTAGATACTTAATGGGATTTGAGATAAAATCTTTAATATATAGTCGGTATGAAAATTTGCATGGATAGTAATATAGATAGCATCGTTGGTAACCCTCCCCGACAGCAATAGACGTGGGAGTAAGACGCATTTTGATTTTTGTAATACGCCTATTTATGAGGTTGTTTAAAATTATGAACATATGTTCAATAGAGAAATACAGTGATCTTTATTAGATAAGATATAACATTAAACCCACAGTGTCCATTAGAAATTCCAGTCAGATAGTCTGTTCGCGATGACATTAAACTGAACTTAATTAATTAACCTTAACGTATAATTTTGGGTGGTTAAATATCTTACATTTTTAATTATGTCTTTCAACGGTGTTTAATAGTGTACTAATACATCATTAGATAAAAATTTTGTTATCATAGTAAATAACTGTAATTTTAATCCGCTTTTTTTAACTGGCTGCCGTAACCTTAAAATAGCCTCCTGCCAATACAGCATATTGGTTTGAAATTTAAACAAGCATTGACACTTCCTCTGAATATTACATTCTTAAATTTTATATATTATGGAATGAATATATAATTAATAATTAAATTACGATAAATATTTTTCAAATCAATTTACCATTAAATATAATAATAATGTAGTTAACCACACCTTGCATTTTATTATACATATATAAGTTTCCGTATGTATACAGTATCTATATTATATTATCTATATGTGGGGTGAAAGGATGATTTGAGGCGCGCAAATTGGCAATGTCACCCGATGCGTTTTACGATCATCCAAAGCCCCATTCCAACCCTCATACCATTGCTGCTCTCCCGGTACTTCACTTTTGACAACCACTTTGGTACTAATATCTATCTATATAGGATAACAAGAAACTGACGTACACATTGCACATGTACGGGTTAACGATTTTTTTTTTAATTCATATGAATTTCTAGAAAAAAATAATACTATGTATTATAGTAATATAACAGTGGTACCATATTTTTAATAATATTAATAACAATTATTAAATAATAATATTAGCCATTCATTGGTTATTAATATTATAAAAACAAATAATAAAAGCTCCTTTTTCGAGAAACATGACTTATTTTACAAAAAAAATCAATATCGGCTTAAATATAAGAAGTAAAGTAGTTAAAAACTACGTACTTAGGGAATATTTTTCGCACTATTATATTAAATATTTATAAAACTGTAGGAATAATACACGCATTGACAAAATAATACTTCTTAACAGGTGTTATAATCACGGAAATTGAATGTATTAATAATTTTAATAAAACACTTTTTTTACTGAATCCACTTTATTTTTATTATTTAAATAGTAATATCGGTTTCGTCCGTTTCAAAGGGTAATTATCAAAGAATTAAGTAAACGATCATTTGGAAAATGTCCTTCTTATGCGGAAGTAACCGATACAATTCGTCCCCTAATTAACACAAAAACGTATTAACAAAAAGTCGAATTTTCAGGAGAGGCAAAACAAACTTTTTTTTTGTTTAAACAAGGTTTTTAGCAAAACTAAGTATCGTAGAAAGGTGAAATTTTTGTTGTCTTAATCTATGATCATTAATTTTCTATAAATAAAATTATTTTTTATGTTATTTTTATTCCATTATATATATTTAAAAATCTGGTTTTGAAAAAGTCGACCGACTTACGTTTTCGTGTTACCAACAAATATTCAGTCTATCACTGGATAAGCAATTAGGTTTCAAAAATGATAATCATTATTTATTTATTTTAAGTTTGTTTATTCTTAAAACTATAGGTATAGATTGCTATTATTTATATAGTTTTCCTAGAAATAAAGTTAAAAATAATAATATAAAATATCATCAATGGTAAAAATAAAGAAAAAATAGACCTGTTCGAAATAATTGTATACTTATGGAATTATGGTTCATACAGATTAATAGAAACTTTTTTAGATGGATGGCGACGGGAGAATTAATTCTTAAATCGTGTAAAAATTACTAAAAAATGTAACCCATTTGCTTACAAAAAAAACATGTCAATAAATATATATTATTATTAGTAATAGAACAATAAACAAAACATTAAATGGACGCATGTTCACTTTTTATGACATTTTTTTTTTTGGTTCTGCACGCGTCATTTGCACAATCTTTGCGTCGCGTAGTCACGATCATTTTAGACCGTGCCCCAGCTGAAGTATAGCCTTAACACAATTTAAAGAAATGAAATCGATTGTATCAAAACATGGCTTCATTTTCAATTTCAAATGACGACGTTTACATATATAAACTGTTATGGCTACATGATAATGATCAATTTTTGGATGGGATAATGCGGTTTTTAATATGTGTACCTTTACAGAGCATGTATGTACGTGCTTTCAAAATATGGATAAAGAAATACAGGTGAAAAATATTAACAAGAACAGGTCCAAAACGAAGAGTGACGTATAAGATAAAAAAGAAAACATAACATTTGTATACAATGAAAAAGTGAAATCTAGCTTAATTTGTGTCAAATCATATTTGTAATATTTTTTTTTATTCATATAAGTCAATCTTATGGGTCAATAATTGCATAAAAAAGTTTAAAAAGCCAAGTTTTTCAAAAATCTCTATGCACGGTGCAAGTGTCAAGTTTTTTTTATAAGAGACTTTCAGGGGAAATTATTGATGTTGTCAAGCTTCCTACATATGAATTAGGGACTATATTTAGTATATAGAAAAATGACATGAAAATACTTTAATATTACATCAGCTTAAAGGCTTTGGTTAGCTGATACCTCAATGTTACGCATGTTCAAATAATTGATTATTTCAAATATGTCACTTTAAAAATTCTCAGACTGGCGCATGGATCTTGTCTCTGCGTAGATGCGGGACACGGGATACTTAACAGTTTACCTATCTCATATAATATTATATTGTACAAATACCTCGGAGTAATATGAGTTAGGAAAATTCTCCTAGACCCTGCTTTAATATCATGCCTCGTGGAAGAGAAAACACTTATACAAAGTCGTAAAGCGAGATCTGTTTTATGTCCGCTCGGGAACGAATAGAGATGCGAAACTTAAGTATCGTATTGAAAAAGTGTGAGTATTGATATCGATATTGTAATAAGGTGTCAATACTTACTAGTATTACGTTAGAAACAATATCATAAAAATAATTAATAATACACGTTTTTTAAACTTATATCTTGCATCTGGCTTGTATCACTGGCTTCCATATTATCTTGAATTGGCTAATTAGCTCAATTAGTAAATACTATATACCTAAATAAACTTTAAGCATGGAAAACCAATATCAGCAATTTATAAAGAATCCAAAGAAAGTCCATTGAATATCATTCATGTTTTTAAAATTGACTATTTAACGGCCGTTCTACACGATCAAGTAAAGCAGTGAGTTTTGCCGGCTACCAATCGCTTTTAAATTTTGCAAACTATAATACGTGACCGTCAAAACGGGGCTAATCTGAGAAAAAAACAAAAATACTATGACTGGTCAGGATAACCGCTCTTATCGCCTCCCGAGGCGTTCTAAACGCCGCCCGCTTTCCGAATATCTTCTCCTACGACCGATAAAACTTTAGTGTAGACAGATAATTAATATAAACCAATAGTTCTAATTGATAGCGCGATCGGTACTCTGATATTTAATATTCTGGAACAGTGCATGAAATTTATAATATAATCTCGAATAACGTTTTTAAAAGATTTTGATTAGGCGGCTTTCGTGGTGCAGTTCTAAAGGCGCTGGTCTGTCATTCGAGAGCTCTGGGTTTGATTCCCGGTGAGGACACAAAATATTTATGTGATTTTATCAAAGCCTGTGTGTTTGTGATTGTTCACAATTACTAACAACTACCTTGTACGAAAAAACAAGGACATGGTTATTAAAAATTTAAAAAAAGAAAAGATTTTGATATTATAACGTCACTGTTCTGGCAGAAGACACTAATTCGAAAAAATGACATATTGAGTTAGTACCAAAATGTTCCTTATTTCAAACTTTACCGTCTGGAAACCTTCTTAATAAATAAACAGTCTTTATTTTAAAGTCATCCTTTTTACGATTACTTAATAAACTCACATGATAGACCATTATTTCAAACATTTTAACAACTTCAAAGTAAAAAAAAATGACATATTGAGTTAGTACCAAAATGTTCCTTATTTCAAACTTTACCGTCTGGAAACCTTCTTAATAAATAAACAGTCTTTATTTTAAAGTCATCCTTTTTACGATTACTTAATAAACTCACATGATAGACCATTATTTCAAACATTTTAACAACTTCAAAGTCAAATTACTCAAAACTAGTATTCTCCAGTTAGTGTGTTCTGCCAGAACAGAGACGATTAATTAACTGACATAATAATATAAGTTTTGGGCTTATTTTTGATACTTGAAAGGTCATAAATGTTATTTTTAATTATTCATTAGCGCTAAGCCTCTAAGATTTGAGTTTGGTGTTGGAAAATCTAAATAATAAATTGCAAACGTATTGAATTTATGATATGTAATGTATATGATATTAAATTAATATAATCAAAAATAAATAATAATATATACATAATTTTGAAAAACACTTTCTGAGAAAATATATTATAACCAATAGAAAAAATCTTTTTTGAAAAAAGTAAGCCACCCCGGCAGGGAATCGAACCCTGCATCTCTGCAGGGTTCGATTCCCAGCCCCGCAGCCCCGTCTGTCGCATTTACCTCTATGCTACGCAGTGACATACTAATTGCGACAAATTTTAACTATTGGCCTTTTTAATACCTACTCATCAGCGAAATGCGACGGACGGTACGTAAACCCAGGAGATGCAGGGTTCGATTCCCTGCCGGGGTGGCTTACTTTTTTCAAAAAAGATTTTTTCTATTAGTTATAATATATTTTCTCAGAAAGTGTTTTCCAAAATTATGTATGTTCAATAATCAGAATGGTACATTCTTAAATTGTGAATTATTCGTTGAATAAAAGAAATAGTTAATTATAGATAATAATACAATTGCATTAATTACAATTTATCTGATATTTTCCAAATAACCAGACCAGTTAGTAGACATTAGAAGTGAAACTATATTTTTAAACTGTAGTAAATTGAGCGGTACATAAATATATAATTATATTAATCAAAATTTGATTATGAATACATTTTTGTACTGCAAGACATTAATTTGTGTTATCTTTTAAAACAATAATAATTATCATTTAAATGTAATATCAATATAGCATAAGTATTTTCAATACTATTGAAAGAATATTATCGATAGATACAAAAGTATCGCCATATCGACACATTAAAAGCACGGGTAAATTGTTGGCGTCCCTAGAAACGGAGAGGTCGACTAAATCTTTCAAAAATACTTAAAAAGCCGTAAGATGTCTCGAATTTATTGTTAATAAAATGATATAAATTTCGAAATAGTTGAAAGCGTGTAATGTTGCAGTCTGATATATTGTAGCTAAAAGAGTAAATATCTTCGAGATTCTATACGGTTTCGATATGCTATGCGGACATGTGATATATATTTCAAATCATGTCATGTTCTGTATTTTATATTATAAATTACTAAGTATACAAATATGTATAATCTTAAAAATAAACTGCATTAAAATATGGTATTCAAATATAAATTCGTAATAATTGCGTCTACTATAATTATTAAGTCAATGCCAAAATATAATAACGCACATATATATCATTGGTTATGAACACGTTCTTCTTCTTATTGTGTCATCCCCTTTGCGGAGGTCGATCACCGTCAAGGCGATTTTAGCTTTGTCATCTGCTACCCTCGTAGCAATCACTGAGGTTCTTAACCCACAAAATGCGGCGTCGTCCTCTTTTACGTTTACCATTGATCTTTCCTTGAATGACAAATTGGGAAATGCTGTACTTTTGTCCTCTCATAATGTGGCCAAGGTAATGTAGTTTTCTGGTTTTAATACTACGCAAAACTTCTCGGTCCTTTCCCATTCGATTGAGATCTTCAACATTGATTTGTCACCCGGTCAGTCCAAGGAATTTTGAAGATACGTTATCACGTTTTTTTTGTATTATTATTATGTGTATTCAATTTATATTTATTGGAACATCAAATTCACAATAATTCTGAGTTATATTGTCAACTAGATCAAACTTTGGCTTATTAAAAGTGGATCACAATAGTATATTGAATGATACTATATTTCTGCCAGTAGTATATGGTCTTCTCTATATTATAGGGATGTTGTAGATACTGAGTATCTCCAGAAACAATTGATGAATTTATGATATTATGATACAATTGTGTATTTGCACAGTAATATGGAAAAATTTACTTAACTCCATATCTTTGTTCTATATTACACATTACTTGAGCCTTTCACGTATGTTTGCCATTGTTCAAATTATAATTGTATTATATGCTGAGAACATCATAAGGCTAGCACTCTGAAATACCTTATGGCATATGGCATTGTATCGGCCACTTGTCTTGATTCAATAATTAGTTACAAAACCCTATGTAGATAATAGGTACCTACATAAGTCATCGCACGCCACTAATTTCTACCCATTAAAAGTATTAAATTAAATATAGCAATAATCAAATAACTCCATTATTAATAAAACTATAAAATGTTTGCCCCATAGTTATTGATGTCAACTACTTGAGCGAGCTCGTCTGATATTTTAATATTAATATAAGTAAGTATTAAATTTTCTTATTTGTTTTGAATAATAGGCTTTCTTAAAAATACGGTTACTATTTATATAAATTAACAATTACGAGTTTATTGGTAGAACTAATTTAACTACTTTAAATTATTTACTTGGTTTTATAAATGCGTGTGCTGTAAGGAAGAATTTAACAAAAATATTTATAACATCATGCGATAGTTTTCCAACAACTCCCTATCGTACTTTTACTCTATACTGAGCAGAGGTGAACTGAATATTAATTTTGTAATTAACTGCTATTAATGTTATGTTTAGTCATTTTTTTAAATGTACGTTTTAATTATATTGAAGACAGTGTTGTTGTCATGGTGGAACAATATGTTTTAAAATTTCAGTAAAATAATTAACGTGAAATTATTTACTATGTATATGTGTAAGATTTATCAAATTTGGAAAACTAATAAACTGTATTCGATGATTTAAAATTATTATAGCGTCATATAATTATTGAAAGCGCAAAGTGGCATAATATAGAAGTGTATGTGGGTTTTATTTATAAGATCAATTTTTTTTTATAGAAAATTGATATTTCAAGAATTGAATCCGTATATTTATTATTTGAATACTTGTACGTGTTGCATAATGTGGTAACTTTTAGAATATACCAGAACACGATGCCAATGTATTCTTTTAATACTTTTAGCCATCTTTAAGTAGAATTGAATTCATTTTCAGTTAATTCTGTTTTCTATGAAAAGTTATTTTGGAAGAAATCCATAATCCAATCCACTATTATTGGTTGCTAAGGGGGTGGTCCTAGCAACTAAGGGTCGTATGCATGAGATTTCCAAATACTTTATAGGCTATATACTGCTCATTTGTATGCATGAGTGCGAATGTAATTCGTTGTTTAGTGACGTCATAATGTGTCATAGCGTCCAAATAATGGCAAACTTATAAAATATCATTCCCCGACCATTAATTTAAAATGTTGAAATTGTAAATGTATCTGAAAGTGTGCGAACGGTACCATATAAATTTAATAATTATACATGAATAATTATTATGAACTTTTACGCAAACTAAAAATTTTAATATTTGGCTTAATAACGCCTGTATATGTGAATCTATTTACTGACACAGATTGTGTGTAAATTAAACTATCGCGATTATAATGCAAACATGCTGATAATCTCATTCTTCAAACGTAAGCGAGGCGCGTTTTTATAACCGTATGGTGCTATTTGATAGGTTGTGAAAATTGATAAACACCAAAATGCTCTGCATGGTATAGTTCATATTTTTTCGGCAGGTTCGTCACTATTGTTTTACTGCGAAGTCGCAAATATACGTTCCAACTATCGCGTGACAATTAAGAAGCTGCTGTACTTTTTTGATCCATGCATGCAATCTTGCAACTTGCACGATAATATACGTGTTTTCGCGTACATTTTCTTATTATGTCTACGATAATACGTATTGTCAGCAGTAAATACATGCATGTGTAAACGGGTTATAAATCTCTGATGATTTATAAGTGTAGTTTTAATTATTGTCAAAGTGTTAAAATTCAGCACTGTTAGTGAGTTGTCGAACAATACAATTTGTATCAATAGAACATGTTATTATGCATGGTGGGTGTTAGAATCAATTTCGATTAATATTTTTAGTTTTTTGTTTAAATTTTCAATGTATATTATTTTATTAATTGGGTACTTAATACTTTCGATATAAAGTTAACTGTAATATAATATTATGTTGATTGATACAGATGTTTTATGATAGTCTTAATATGGCCTAAATGTTCTTTATGACAAGTAGATCAATATCATATAGACGATGTAGACAATACTCCCAAGTGACAATATGCTCCAACTAAATAGTGGGCAAATGCTGAAACAAATGATTAGTAGAAATAAGAGAATTTTTTAAACAATTATTTACAAAGAGACACTAAACGAAACTAGAAAATATCATGTTCCGTATGCCGCTTCTAGTTGTATGGAATCCATGCTATAACCAACCATCTCTTAACCTTCAACAATGGTACAAAATCTCTCTTCGCAGGTTTCTGATAAAAATGGCGCGATCTTGTGCTCGGCGTATGCTCCAATAATGGAGCGTACAGACTTGAAGTAAGTAATAATTATTATCGTAAAAGCTCTCCCTGCTAATACGTTCCTGGCCGCGTCATTGCATAGTTAACCCTTCCTAATGGCGCGGGGGGATCGATCCACCACGCGCATACTAATTTGTTTGCGGCACGCTGGAATAAAGGAAAGCCGCCAACGATAAAAGATCTTATCGGTGATATTGTGAAGAAAATACCTCTGACTAACGAATATCTGTGCGCATACTAGGGGATTTCTTTTAAGGAACGTAGACTGGGGAATATTCATAGAATAAGTACAGGTAAGTGTCTATTGTCACCAGATGAAAACAACAGGGTTCCACTACTGCACAATTTAAAAAATAATATTTTGTAACATGTTAAAATGGTCGTCAGCAATGTGCGCGGTGGTGCAGCAATGCGCGCACACCTACTAAAATATGTCCGCACACATGTTTTCATTCCTTACACAGTCCTCACACAAAAATATTGTAAAATAAAGTTTCCTTTGCCAGATTTTAATTTTGCTCAAATGCACGAAACCATTGCATGCACAATTCTTCGACTCATTTCTTGGAAGAAAAGTATATTTTTTTTATATTTACTTCAAAAATGATCGTTGTTTCGTGTTATTGAATTATTCTAACCCACAATTGAAATATTTTGAAGGATAGTTTTTTAAAACAGTCTACTTCAGTTATTTATTAATGCATACATTTTTCAATAAAAATAATAAATAATTTCAGTAAGCTGTTTCAAAGAACTCTCTCTTAAAAAAATCAATGCAAGTTAGAATAGTTCTGCATTCAGCTGACGTAGTTGTTCAGTAAGGAGTTTTCAATATGTTTTTTAATCAATTAAATTTCATAAGTGTTGTATGTTTTAATACGCGATATATCAGAAAATACTAAAACAACACTATCAAATATTTTAGCATTACTTTAACATCGTCATCATCATAATTATTGTCAGCCGGGGTCGATCTACTGTTGGATGTATGCCTCCCCTAGCTCCCACTACTCTTTTCGGTCTTTAGTTGATTGCTGCCACGTACATCCACCAATTTTTTTGAGTTCTCACTTATAGGAGTTTGAGATAAATAACGTGTCTGTGGTTTAAAACAATGATGGACATAAGCAATTGAAAGTCTGAAATAAATAAAGTGCTAATGACCAAAAATATTGTTTTGATAGGTATAAAATATAATAAATTATTTGATAAGAAAATAATTAAAAGATAAAAATAACGTTTTATATACAACGTTTTTAAGTTTTCTGTTGAATCATATAAACTTGACTTGACTAGCTTAAACGATCAAAAAAAAATGTACTTGATAGAAATAATACTGAAATGTAATTTTGACATGTCATATCGATTTCCATAGTAACGCACGTATATATTATTTAATAATATAGTTGCTAGGACCCTCTAGCAATCAATAATGGTATCGAAATAACTTTTAACATACAAAACAGAATTAACTGAAAATGGATTCAGTTCTACTTAAAGATGTCTAAAAGTATTAAAAAAATGCATTGGCATTATGTTCTGATATATTCTAAAAGTTTCAAATGTCTAGCTAGTCGGGAAGTTAGTTAAAAATCGATTGCAAGATTTGTACCGGACAAACAACAAATAAAAATGCGACCTAAGAAAAACGTTGTAAAATTAATAGTAATCAAACATAGATAGCAAATAGTAGAATAAATAAACTGTAAGTTTTAATAATTAGGGTAGGGTCTATGCCGGTCGGTTGGGTGATGATGGAGAGAAGATGACCGCGGTTAGAAAAGGATAGTATTATAATGTTATAATGATACCAGCTAATTAAATAATATAAAACCGCTGTAGTTGGCGATGGACTAAATCCTTAAAAAAGCCTCACAATATGTGGCTTGTGTGTACTGTCATCGTATGCTGGACTGGCTTATCGTAGGAATTGCGTAACGTATTGCTATTTCCCGTTATTAACAGAACGCGATGCGTTATATTTTTCTTAAACGTTTGGTGCGAACATATTTTCAGGTAAATTTAAAGCAATAATTTGTATCGGAAATAATAATTAAAAAATAATAAGAAGTATTTTGCGTTATTTATAGTAGGTACCTATTTAAAGCTAAAATTCATGCAATTAAATACCACTTAAAGAAATGAATCCATATCACACACTTATAATTTATTATCATGGTATTTTTTATCGTTTATATAGCTTTTAAACATATTTTAATAAAAGCAGAATATTATAAAAAACCAGCTGTCAATCATTAAACATTTTTTTTGAAAATAAAGTTAACTTAATTATATGGGTCAATTGTTAAAGAAAATTTTGATATAGTAGCTAATTATATTGTATAATATATTAAAATTTGTCTTAATTTATCTATCTGTAACGCATAAGAGAGAATATAATATTATGTAAATATATGAGCCCTGAATATTTTTGAAAGAAAAATTCTCTGCCGTATATATGGACCGATCAGGGACGGCATCAATTGGAGGAGAAGATATAATGCTGAGCTCTACGGGTACGAAGATTGCAGCGCAGTTCAATCAATTAAGGTTAAGAGACTGCGATGGCTAGGTCATGTGCACCATATGAATGACAATGAACCGGCAAAGAGAGTGATGTACAGCAATCCAATAGGGCGTAGAAGAAGAGGCAGGCCAAAGATTCGCTGGTTGGATGGAGCTGCCAGTGACTGCCGTATTCTGGGGGTACTAAATTGGAAAGTGGCTACACTGGATAGGGACAAGTGGAGGGAGCTGTTGGAGTAAGCCAAGATCTACATCGGGTTGTCGCGCCTTTGATGATGATGATGATAATAAACCAACTGTCAATCATTAAACATCTTTTTTGAAAATAAAGTAAATTTAATTATAAATGAGTTAATTGTTTTTTTTCTAATATGACGATTGTTAAAGAAAATTTTGATGAAGTAGCTAATTAAATTATATAATATATTAAAAATTATCTTAATTTATCTATCTGTAACGCACGAAATAGGATATAATATTATGTAAATGTATATAAGAGAATGCTATACGGAGAAGACATATAGGTAGGTACCTTTAAATATTCTTAAAAGGTATACGACGAGACAAAACTATTATAAGTCACCGAAAATTATAAATTTGAAAAATAAATTGTCACGAAAATAAAGGAATCGTTTATTTTAATCGGATCGTGAAAGAAAACAAATAATAGCATACTCTTATAATATTTTGAAGGATGCTTATGTAATAGTGCAGTTCTGAAAAATCGACTATATAGGTAGTATTAAATGATATTGCAATTATTCTGTGACAGATTGACGCAAGGGTGTCTGATAGAAAACACGATTTTGAAAATGATATTTATTATCTCTGAAAACGTCCATTCAAATTGAAGGAATTACGCGAGTGGATAAATCAAAGTGAAAGTGATAAAAAATCAATAAAGTGGCGTTTATATACAAAATGAGTTTAATAATGAAATCCAATACACAATCACAAGAAAAACCATCAACTAAGTGTCGCCGCTTGATGAATGAACGAGTTCAGCGATGACGATGTCGGTAGTCAGGAAACACTACACTCACTTGTATTCAGAGAGGTTTTATAGTAATATCTAAATGTGATTTATCATTTACATATGTTGTAAAGTTAAGCCATAATCAAATGTTGACGGGTGGCACTACCACCTGATAATTTTTTCTAGCATTTTTTTACCTTCATGTATAATAATGAATTAAAGATCACAAAATAATGAGGTTACATTTACACATTTTTTTTATTGAAAATGATTGTTAGTCATTTGATCATTTCATTGGGTTTATATTCAGGAGTGTGAGTTTTACCTGGAATGGAATCGAGGCCATTCCCACCGCTTTAAATATAATGGGTCCAACAAAGTATGAAACGGCAGAGTAATTATTATAACCTATGTTCTAATTTAGAGTTTTAAAAATTTTTAACGATTTACCTTAAAATTTGCATACCCTTTCGCATGATATTTCATCACAAAGAAAACACTCTCTTTATGAATGTGCTACTCAACGAGGGTAGCAAAAATGTTTTGCTGAATTTTTTTCACCACAAAACATTTTTAAAAATACAAGAAAAACTCGACATTCTTCCCTTTCTCTGTTGTAACGCTAAGTTATTGGATAAAAATGGCGATAGAAACTTTTGGTTTGGTAAACTAATTCTTACATAGTCTAAAACAAAGCAGAAAAAAAAACAACTTAAAAAGAGGAGTCAGAGCCTTTCTTTTGTTTCTAATATTCCCGACCCCGTTTGGAAAATTTAATAACGATAAATGTCTCAACTTTTCGATGCTCCGTTAAAAATGTCCTGTTTTTATTTCGCACTAAATTTTACACGGTTCTCTTTCCTCCTGTCTCGTGTCCGAGTCTTTCTCTCTCTTTCACTTATGTAAATTTTATACGGAAAGTATTTTAAAAGAAGTAGGTAGGTGGTGCGGCTAAAAAAATTATGCAGGGATTTTTTTTATAACTCATTTATGAATCGAAAAGTGCATTGGAACAAATTTTCCTTGATTAGATTGTGTTTGAAAGTTTGTTAATTATGAAGAGAAAATTTTAGCTGCAAGTTTCTAAATTATTAATTTAATAAAATTATACAATTTTTATAATAATTTCATGCGTACAATAAGTTTATATATTTAAATATAATATATATACATATTTTTATATATTTTTATTTTCTTTTATTTATTAAGGAAACAAACAGTTACATGGATCTAAGATAATGCTAATAAGTGCCTTAAAACGTCAGAAGAGCAACTGACGGACCTGAAGTTGAATGAAGAATAGTAAAAAATATTTAAAGAACTCCAACGTCATCATGTGATGTTTACAGAAATCGTGACACCACCTCGTTACTATTATTCGGGGTAGGTCCTATAAACATATTTTATGTTAAAAAAACTAAATTCAGTTTACACCATTACACGGTGTCAATTCAAAACTGGATAAAAGCCAATTTTCTTGGTCCTTGGTTTTTGCTTCCACGAACTTCATAAATTCAGAGAACAAATGAGTTTTATGTCGACCCTGATCCTACACTCGAAGAGTTAGTATCTCGCTTATCGTTATTTAAACAATATGGAAATTTTCATAACACTGTGTACACTTATTTGCTTCAATATGTGTCACTAGATTTCAAAATCAGCCAAATCCATAATGGAAGAATAGGAGAAAAACAGCTTTTTGTTTTATGAAGTACATAGTCACAAGGGTGAAAGTTTATATTATTTCGATTATAGAATTTTTTAAATTAATGAGTTCCACATTTTGATAATGCAGAAATGTTAGAAAGCAGTAGTTCTTCAACAATTCACAAAAAAAGTCAAAAATACCTAAAGGTGGACTTGGTTGATTTTGAAATCTAGTGACACATATAATGTATTTTTCCGTTATACCCAGCATGCAACTTCCAAGCCATGTTGCGCTACTTATTTTTGAATCTCTCTTAAATTAAGAGTCCATGTTTTATATGCATATGTTAGCATTGAGTTAGATTGAGCACTTTCAGATTTAGTTTCAGTGAGGAGTGATATTAATTGAAGATACTAGATAGATAGGCACCTGAAGCTGTTCCATGCCAGTTTGATTCAGCGGGTAATCTCGTCAGACATAGCTACATCTATATATTTTCGTTGTTGATTTACTTGACTGTGTTGTGACTTGAGTTTCATCAATGAGGGATGGATTTGATCAAAAAAGTAAACCTGCAACATATAGTGACGATGGTCAATTATATGAAAGTGAAACAGAAAGTTATGTTACAAAGATGAATGGTTAAAGATATTTCGAGTTGATAATGGACACACTTTGGTGTACATAAAAACGTTATAGACATTTAAGATACTTATTTATACAATGTACCATATTTTTTTAGAACCAATACAGTATATCACACAAACATCTTCTTCTTCTTCTTAGTCGTGCACTCATGGCTGAGGATCGTGACCACATTTAAATTTCGCCATCCTTTGAGCGACCAAGACTTTCCATCCTTCTCGATCTTCCGCTTCTCTCAGGGAAAAATGGAATGTGCCCCCAGTCAGCTCTTTCACTTGGTCGCTCCATCGCGCAGACGCTATTCCTCTGCTTCGCCTTCCCTGGAGTCTACACAAAACTCTCTAGGTTGTCCGGTCCGCGCCTGACAATATGTCCAAAAAACTGCAGAATTCTTCTCAGACATATCGTCGAGAGCCGTTCCTTTATCTTCAGTCTCTGGATGATTGACTGGTTTGTCCTGTGCTTCGTCCAAGAAATGCAAAGCATTCGGCGCCAACACCATATCTCAAAGGCATCAATTGCCTTCCGTTCTCTTGCCTTCAGCACAAGCATCATTTTGTGGCAATCGAAATTCCCCGATCCTTCCATATAGTGGTGAGGCGTGTCATCGCATTTTTTGCAATCTGTGTGCGCCTTCTTATTTCCGCTTCGCATCCGCCTTTTCCACTGATGGTCGACCCCAGATATACAAACTCGTCGATTGTTTCGAGGTTTTTGAGTGTACTTGGTGTTGGTAGAAGGTTGGCCCGATCAACAACCATTAACTTGGTCTTATTCCTATTAATAAGGAGGCCGTATTTGCGACTCTCTTCCTCTACCCGGTGTAGCAGCTCTGTGAGTTCTCTTTCATCAGCAGCGATTAGTGTGGTATCATCTGCGAATCTTAAGTTGTTTATTTTCTGGCCACCAATTGTTATTCCGCCTTGCCAATGATCTAAGGCTCTTCGCATTATATGCTCTCCATATATATTGAATAACTGGGGAGATAAAACACATCCCTGACGAACTCCCTTCTCGGTTCGGAAACTCTCACACAAACATACAAAAATGATAATATTTTTCTTTGGATAACAACTCAATTTCACAAAAGTTATAGTCAACTATTCCGAAACATCTGTCAACATAAATAGTTTAAATGGAGTATAATTTAAAAAAATCTTTATTTTAAAACCATTATCATGGATTTTGATCACGTAAACGCCAGTTTAATTAATAAAAAAGTTTTCGTGATTTTTTTAGTTTGGTATATTCATAATATGGACCAAACTCTTTATAATATTCGATCACACATCTTTTGTCAAATATAAAAATGAATATTGTTATATTGTACTTATTATATACGTACATATAATATTACTATATGGAAATAGGGTTAACAAAAACTGCCGCGTCTAGGCTAGACAGAATTTGAAAGAACAAAAACACAACGAGGCAAATCTACTATCTAGTAAAGGGTGTCTACTATGATCAGTGGTATTTTCATATATAATGCTGGGGTTTGAAAATATGGTAACAGAAGGCAAGAGAAAGAAAACGACTTGACTAATTTGAGGTGGTGCTAGAAGAAAATACGCTGAATACCATGGGAATATTTTGGTTGTACTATATATATATAAGATGTAGACTTCGATATCAATTATCACTCGCAAACCAATGAAATCTTTAAGTTTCATCTAGGTACCTTAAAAATATATTGACAGCATTCATAGTTTTTTTTTTACAAATTATTCTATCTGGAAATTGCTTATATTGTATCTATTAGTGAATGTTTCATATTGATAGAATCATTCACATTTTTTTCTTTTTATATATGACGTAATATTTTTGGAGTATTTACTGAACCATAACAAGATTTTAATAAAAAAATATTGTCATCACATTAACACTTTGTATACTGAATTTCAAGTCTCTAACCTAGATATACGTGAAATTGGCTAAAAAAAAATCCTTATTGAGCGAGCCAGAAAAACATTGTATTTTTAAGTTATTTTTTTATAGTCAATTTAAATACATAACTGATTACATTACAATGTCTGATTAAATAATATTATTATGACGGTAAACAACCTTTATATAAAACATGACATAAAATAGGTTACGTAAAAAATGGTCAAATGTAATATGTTTTAGTCTGACATAATAAAACGCGGATATTATAATATATGTATCCGTACATATATGAAGTAGGCACTTTATCCATTTTATTTATAAAAAAGAACCACATTCTGTCGGTGGAGATTCCACTCACCGAGTGATAAATTTATTGCCAAGTATATTTGAAAGGGTCCAAACTTGGCCCAAATAGAGTAAGCAGAAGGCGGGAAAAAAACCTTTTTATTGATTTTTCTTACAAGAAAGTTTTGTTCAAGGACTTTTTGTATATGTCGATGATATAACAGCAGGTGTTCGGTTTGTATTTTATATAGGTAAGCTTTTAGTTGAAATCAACTTTTAGGAGATTATAGATAAAACAATATTTTATGGTTTTGTACTGTGGGAAGGTGTGAACATTAAACTCCAGTCTAGCATGTAGGATAACTTTAATTTAGTTTTTAGAACAAATCAAATTTAAATTAAAATCAACTGTGTACCATTAAAACCGAAAGGCAGTGATACAGCAGCCATAAATCGTGGTTTATACTGACTAGAATAATATCACTGTTATACGTATATAAATATATTAGTACGCTGCATATTGATATTTTAAGTACCTTATATAATTAACTTAACATATACATATCGGAATGATTTTATAACAAAACAAAAAAATATGTGTTATGTCAAATGAGGCATATCACGGCATCGCACATATTAATAAAATATATGGGGATAAACAACTCAATCCGTGTCAGCATATTGATTGGCGATATTAAATAGTTGACTGCAATGACAATTTCCATTGTTATCCGCATATCCGTTTTTCCACATAGTCTGCTATATCCGATTACGCAAACTCCATATAGAGTAGCTAACTTAACTATAATAATTATTTCCTAAAAATCTACTATTCAAGATATTATTTTGATTGTAAGTACGTCAATAAAAAGCTTATCATAATTCATTGGACATGTCACTCGAATATAAGTTCCTGGTCTGTTAGTATCTCAGTCTCTGAATCGCTCCGCACAGCATATCATTCTACCGAGACTCGAACCTTGAAACAGTATCGTAAGTGTTGTAACGTAACTACTGTAACATACTCTTGTACCGTCTGTATACGCTGCAAATAAAACTCGCTCCTCCATCCATAGCAGCAACCACCACATCTCGACTTCCTCATCCACAACACCATGATCCCCACACATATATTTCGTTATCTTTATCTAAATATTAAAACTTGCTGAATTATTTGACAAATTAATTTTCTATAAATGTATGCAGTTTTTGTGTCTTTTCAGTAGACATCGCCTTATTTTATCGATCGGTTTAAGCCTTTGCTACCCGATATTCTAGTAAAAATTGAATATATTATATGTACATTGATTTAACAAGAATTTGGGATCAATAAATATTTAATTTTGATTGGGTATTTCAAAACAAAATAAATCGCACGTTAGACCTGATGTTTTAAAATGATATAACAATAAAAACTATTTCAAACGCACTACATAATATAAATACTTTTTAAAATGTAACAAATTAATCTTTATTCATTACAGTTAAAATAAAGGGAGTTACAAACTCACCAGTATAATATATTACAAACAGTGAATAATACCCACTATCACCATCTTTTCTGGATGCTAAGTAAAATTTATTATTCTTGAGTGCCAAATTCCAAGCAATCTAAATATGAAATAATCAGTAAGAGAGAGCCGGATTTAGAAAGAGAATTTAAATTTAATTTCTGAGAAAGTCCTTTAAAGTTCTCCCTCACCTTGAAATCGTTACAAAGAGAGGCTTTCTTTGACAGGGGTAAGTTTTCATAGAGTCGAATCCTTTTAACCGGTTTCCTTGACAGGGATAGGAAACTTTGAAGGTTGCTTAAACTTAAAAGAAAAAAAATGTTATACACTTTATTATTGAGATGTTTACTGCTTTTATAAAATGTATATTTGGTTAAAAATGATTTGGATTATTTGATTTGCAGCAACATGGATTATTGAAAATTTTGTATATAATAAACATACCGGAAAATTTACATTTCAATAATTTACACAATTGAGATACCCATAAATCCATTTATTATGGTGAAAATGTAATATAAAAAAGCACGTCATATTATAATAAAATGTAGTTGTATAATAATTCTATACAAATTTAAATGAACTTAGAATATAATATAACATCCAAAACTAAAAATGTTCATGAAGATTAAATAGAAGCATAAAACATAATAATGATACGGCCTATTTGATTTTGTTTATATTATGTATTTTTCACAAGGGTTGATCGACAAATAAAATTGGACATAATGTTATAGTTTGAAAAGAATTACTATAGTGAATGTTTTACTACGGAATTCGTTTAAGAGAAATTTGCTACGTTTATTGACTGATATAATAATTTTAATTTTTACGAACCATTTTAAATGTTTGTAAGATATCTATTTATTCGCTGCGCTTTTCCACCCCTTAAAATTTATAAAAAAGATTGTCAATTCTGTAACTGTCTCCCCCTCCCCGTGTTATAACTTGCAGTCTCCTAAAAAGTGTCGAGCATTAGTTCTTTTTGGAAAATTACCCCATCTAAGACAGGCAAGTTGTAGCTTTAAGCTCCCGCGTTGTTGCACGGGCTTGGGGTGGATGGCGGAGGCCTATTTGCCGCTATGGGGTGCTAAAATTGGGAAATTTGCAACGCTCTTACCCTCTCCGAGGATATAGTTAACCGTTTGTTCAGGGGCGGATTTATCCACCGTGAAGCAGAACCAGGTATAAAGCTTACGTAACATTGTAATTAAGTAAAAGAGTTAGTGTTTTGCAGGAACTTAAGCATCGGCCATACCTACCATTATTTTCTTGATATATCGTCATATTGTAAGCATTGAAAAAGGGAAAAAATAGACTGAGGAGATTTAATTAGTATTAAAATAGTTGTTTTTTATTCTTTTTGATTATTCATTTGTGATATGACAACAAATAACAAGTTTTCCTGTCTAATGCCTGATATAGAACTTTATTTCTCTCTTCTCCTACAGTTGATAATCTCTAAAGCTTACGAGTCTTTCGTTATGTCATCAAGAAAAAATAATTACAAGATAATTTTTTTTTTATATACCACGTTTTTAAATTTTCTATTGAATCATATAAACTTGATAATTCTATGTGTTAGTAAATCCTTTTTTTTACTCGATAGAATTACTGAATAAATATAGAATACTGAAATGTCATTCAGTCATTTCATTTTGATTTCCATAGTAATGCACGTATATATTAATAATTTAAATGCTAGGACCCCCTTAGCAACCAATAATAGTGTTTAACTTTTTTACGATTTTTTTCCGAAATAACTTTCCATACAAAAGAGAATTAAATAAAAATAAATTCAATTCTGCTTAAAGATAGCTAAAAGTATTAAAAGAATGTATTGTCGTCGTGTTCTGATATATTCTAAAAGTTTCAAATGTCAAGCTAGTCGGAAAGTTAGTTAAAAATCGATTGCCAGATTTGTATTGGACAAACAAGAAAAAAAATGTACTGGACAAACAAGAATACGAGTTAATTAAAACGTGGTAAAAATGAGGTCTTCTTGCACATTGTTTTTCCTTTATATCACGTAAACAATCCACTACATAAATTGGGTTTTGTTAAAGATGACATCAGGTTCATCATTTTGTCAGATTGAACTTACTTTTTAATTAGAGAAACAAATCAACGATTTTAATTATAGTGTATTGATAATATACTAACAACACTAAAATAAATTATTATTTAAAATACTATGTTTTAAATCACCTGTATTGATATTTTAAGGTTTAAGACCAAATTTACTATTATAAGTATAAAATAATTTTATTTTTAACTTGTAATAATGAATAAATTCTACACATTATTTATTTTGTTTTATATTTGATATAAATCTTAATAATACGCTTTATTCTGTCATTGTCCTGTATCAATAAGCAATAAATAATTTTTATAATTAATATTTACAGAAATTACTCCGTAGATTTATTTCAATACTTAAATAATATTAACAATATTAATTTATGCGTAATATTGTTTGTTCAATAATTGATATCCTTTAGCTATGACATCATTATTATGATTATATAAATACACCATTTAATCTTAGTTTATTATTGAAAGACACAATTTGTTACTCTGGAAACCATTTTGCACAATTAACATTCAATGGCTTATTTTTTTGAATTAATTTTTCCGTTGTATCTGTCACATAGAATTGAACTCTTTTCGTATTAAATTAACATAATAATATCATATTACGCATGATCTATTCAAGTTATCAGGTAATTAGAAATAAAATTAATAAACTTACTTTAAATGTTTAGTTATAGATAATAAATAATTCAATTTATACTTAATTCAATGATCCATTAAAATACCATGACCGGTTTTGTCTTGACGGACATTCTCAATTATTGGTAATCAGTAAAAAAAAACAGTTACAATTTAGTTTGTTTTAAATATTTTCTACGTATAATATTTATTATAAATGGGCAGTGATGAAATCTTTTTCTATATATTTTAACGTTCTATTATGATAGTTCAGTAGGTAGGTACATCTACGTGTCATCGAAAATATATGTATTTCAGTTATGATAATAATATATATATTTGCTTATCTCTTTGTGCACCGAACCTAAAGAAGTTTGGTTTTAGTTTCCGATTTTCTTGCATAGCTTGTCATGAAGCAACGCTTCAAGGCAAATGGTAGGGATTGCAAGACTTGCTTAGCAGTAGCGTCTATTCGTAATTTCATCATTTAGTTACGTAATTTAGTTAGAATCAGAAAAACTCTAATAAGCTAAAAGTTTAATCTAAGACATTCTATTCTATCTTTAATAAGTAGATATAATTGATTGAAATGTTTATCTAGTGCTAGTCTTACTTGGATATTAAACGTATTATACGTAGGTAGGTAATTACTATTTTTGACTATTTAAAGTTTTGGTGGCAATCTGTTATCTGATATATTTCTATATAACCTACGAGTTTGTCGCATTTGTTCAAATTGAGTTTCGTCAAACGTTTGAGTTAATTGATGATCATTGTTATCGGATACTACTTGACCTTAAAAACCTCTTCTTTTCCCGTTCTTTTCTTCTTGTATACTTAAGATTTATTTATTTTTTAGTTTCAACTTTGTTTTTGTTCTCGAAACTCACTCAGGCACATATTTCGCCATGGGAATAGTTTTGTTTTTGTAATTGCATAATTTTGAATAATTAATATGTAGATATTCACGTGTGCATACATAATCGGGCGTCATTCTTCCCATATCTTGAAGAGAGTACCTGAGACCCGATATCTAATTGAAAAAATATTGTATTTATAAAAATGTATATAAATCCTGAGGCTATTTTAGACAAGGTATTTACAATATTGAGATGCCCACAATATCTGAGCGACTACGCGTCACCCTTATAATGTCCCAGGCTTGAATCCCGAATCTAGAAAAATACGTGTTGTTTTTCTGTATGTTTGTACCCAGAGTATGGAACTAATAGGTTGTGCAAGTGACTAACATTCATTTCTCGTAAAAACAAAAATCTGTTAAGAAAGTTCTTTGTGAGGCGGTCCAGATCCGCTTCTTTTAGGTTCTTCAATTTCTTGTTAGGTTCTTCAATATTTCACATTGAATTGAATTGACAAAGGTTAAGAGCGTATTTCAGTGAAACAGCAAATAGTTTTCAACAGTACATGCGACGAAATTTCGCACTAGTCGCCAATCGGAGACCAACAGTCGACGTGTGCGCACGTCGATTTGTTTTGTCATGGCGTCGGATGAATATATTCTTAAATTGTGTAATGATGACTAAAAAACTTTACATGTACTTGAAAAAGAAAACATGTCAATGAATATACTATTATTATTAGTAATATAATAATAAACATAACATTAAATGGATGCACGTTGAATTTTTATGACAAATTATATTTCGTTCGGCACGCGTAATTTGTAAAATCCACGCATCGCCTAGCCACGGTCTTTTTACACCATGCCTCAATTGAAGTATAGCCTTAACAAAAATATTATTAGAGGTCCATAAGATGAATCCTATCAGAATATGATAATAATTATGATATACCTGTCCATTATTTCGTTCGTTTAACAAATGTATCATGTTGATTAATTTAAATTTAAATAGATAATCACACTTCTGAGTGTATTATTCTTTTTATTAAAGATTTATAAACAATACACATCTTGCACGCCATTGTCCATCAAGGGGTGAATATCTAAGGGAGAAATAAGCCCAGGGAAATGCTCTACAGGAGAATAAACGACTGTCTTATGCCCCCCTTGCAATTCGAAAATGGGGGGGTTCTCATATTAAAATGAATTATTACGATACGTTTGCACATAATTTTATTTGGCAGAATGCAGTGCGATAATGGATTGCGCTTGTTTGTGCAGAGATAAGCCTCTGTAAGCTCAGAAGAATTTCCTAATGATAACAGCGTATCACATAATAATAACGGCGCGGAAGTGTTGGAGAGATTGAATGTTTTTCGAGACGGGCGGGAGTGCTGATGTATGAAAGCAATTAGGAATGTGATATAGCATAAGAAAATATCAGACAAAGTGTTGTTACTTACTGAGAGATTTTTTGCATTATCTTGATACGCCTCTGTACCTAATAATAATTTTGTATTGCCAACAAATTAAACATTAGAACATACAAAATATTATCTATATAGAAAACTCCAGTGAAGACTCATAGGGATAGTTGGATAGGGATTGCGTGAGGGTGAGTTTAGGTGGAAGCTATTTTAAAAATTCTTAAAAAAGGGTCTCCTTAGAAAACTCGGTGTACTTCTTCGAACTTCTATTGATGTATAATTTTATTGTATTTTCACTGCTTTTGTATGTTTTTTTCTTTCTTTATAATAATGATTCATGTCATGTTGTGAACGTCTTAAACTTATAATTTGTAATGTCCATAATATTTAAAAAAAAAAAAAAAATGAATTAAAATAAATTGAATTAATTGCTAGGCGTGGCCACAACGGAAATGCAATTCCCCGAGAATGAAAAATATATAAATTATTTAGTTGAATGGAATATCACTTCTTTTTCTGCATCAAGACCTCATGAATGAGGATTGTGACCTGTACGATTTGGCTATTGAATAGGCTTCTCACCAGGTTGACCCTTCTTCTCTTGGCATTCTACGATACGCAAGGCCACTACCAGTGAAACTCATGAATTTGTGCAATCGTCTGAGGAATCCAATGTTTGCTTTAATATTCTGACGCGGTATGTTTAAAAGATAAGACGGTGCAGGCGACACAAAATGACACTAACGGTATTAATAATTATGACCGTTAACCCACGCGCATTCGTTAACCACTCGTGTATGCGACAGGTCGCAATAATTCGAAAGTGAACACCGAGTGTTCATTGCTAGACTAAAAAAGTGGAGTGTCTGAGTATAAGGAATGTACCCAAAAAGTGCGGGAGATCTATGGTTGAATCGACAAGAAACTATTAGTAGTTCATAGGGTAAATGCGGACCACCTTGAAAAATCCAAGATACATTATCTTTCTCGACTGCGACATGGCCATAAATTAAATTTACTAGTAATGCTGCAACTCTCTTTTGCACACCCGTAC
Source organism: Rhyacophila brunnea (assembly GCF_057557595.1). Taxonomy (NCBI): domain Eukaryota; kingdom Metazoa; phylum Arthropoda; class Insecta; order Trichoptera; family Rhyacophilidae; genus Rhyacophila; species Rhyacophila brunnea. The sequence continues at coordinate 33,327,740 of NW_028233350.1, forward strand.
CATTACCATGCCGATACAGTGACGTCACGTGACTTGTCCAAACGAATGACTGACTGTGAAGAGCCGCATCTACATAATATGCGCTGATGCAACATTTTTCTATTCGAGAATATGCTTGAAATTTGTACATACGGCAGCAGATATACTTTTTCGTATCAAAAAATGTTGCACCCATGGTGCGGCAGTATATTACATTATGTGCGTTTTATGAATGACAGCACCATCATATCGACAAATTCGACGTATTTCAGTATGTTCAACTTAGTATTAGAGGTGGAGAATTAATACTGCAATTATCGGTAATAGTTTTGTGGAAAGTGAAAAGTTTTTTCGCCTGCAGCGCTAATAGAAATTTCATTTTTTTTAAAGACCAATATAATATAAGATTTTAAAATTATCAAAGAATTCTCGGGATTTTTTATTAAGTCTGTACTAGTCATTTTAGGGTTATGTATTAATGATTGGATTAGTATTTATTGTTATTTATATTAATTTATTTATTTTATCGAAAATTCAAATATGGAGGTACAATCAAAATAAAACATTTATACAGTAAGTACATATTATATTATTATTTTTGGAAAACCGTGCAATCTACTAAAATATTTTTGTCATTAAGTAAAGACTCCAAAAGCTATTTTAAAAGAAAAACAATATTATTAAAAATGTCAAAGGACCTAATAATATACTATATAATATAGTAACTAAATAATAATATATTTCTATCTTCTTCTGTTTAAAAAAATAGGAATTTAGTTGAAAAGAGATCACGTTTTTCTATTAAAAAAATGTATTCGTTTATACCTACATCTAGACTGTTCCTGTATTTTCAGAGAATATTTGAAAGGCTTAAAACTTTAAATGGCTTTCTTAAAAAATGGAGATTTTTGACTTACTATATTATTTTATTGGGGTGTGAAAGTGGATGCTATTTATTTTTAAATTGAAGATATTGGGAACAGCAGTAGGGGTCGTTTATCAAGACAACACCTGGGGAGGAATGTATAACAACGACTATAATACTGGATATATTCTCAATTCATGTGAATGACGGAAGACACACAACCATCCAAACGGCTCTCCTTTAAAAAACACTGAAAAGGAAAATGAAATGGAAAACTAACAGAATGCACGGAGATAAGAAAATAAACGAAGTTGGCAGCAGATCGTCTGTAGACTATCTTTGTAGTGAAATAGTTATGATGATTAATAATTTACTTATACGATACTGACATAATCTCCTTTACATTACAATAGTGAGCAATAAATTCAAAATGAATCTCTCCTAAGAGGGCAAATAATAATATATTCTTTTGAATAACAATTTACTGTCATGGATTTCATTTTTTCATTTTTCTTTCATCCCTTTTCCGGCCCATTTAAGTGTATTTGGCAATAGTAACATTGCAAAGAAAGTAAGGGGCGCTTAGGCTGTGGAAAGACTAAAGTGCATTGTGACAAAGCATTCAGAACAAAAGCTCTGGGACAAGAGCTTTTATTTAAGTCGTTGTGATATTTTTTTTACTCACTTTAATAAACGTTTAAATTATAACTAGTAGTAAATAGCAACAATAATAATTATTTAATACATTTATAAAACTTAATGGTCAGAACAATATAATATATTATATTCCATTATGTATTATATAAAATTCACCATGTATGAATGTTATTTATATATAACATAGTTTGTCAAGTACGCGTTTTGTAGAGCAGTTAGTATGATGAAATTAATAAAATATTATCCTGAATTTTGTGAAAAGTTGCAAATTATATGTCGGTAATTAAAATTATAAATTATAAGCTTCCTTGACATAGTTTTTTATTATTATTGGGTATTATATCTTATTTTATGATATGATAACGATGATTGTGGATCATATATGCGACATTGCTTAAAAATATACGATATCAGATGTCTGCTGTAAATTTAAAGTGATAAAAAAACAGTTTAAATTACACTAAAATATCATGTGCTTATAATACTGGTCGTGGGTTAGATGGTAGCGTTTTCATCCATTATATTTTATACAGAAATCTCTAATTATATATTCTTACCCTTAAAACTCGAGTTACGCAAATGGTTTACAAGTAACCGTTGTGAAAATTATGTGAAGTCACTTATCATTATTATATTTATTCAATCTAGAATGTAAATGTCAGAATTTTGTTGTGAGATGATTATGTTTCATTATTTTTAAAATATTCCAATATCTTAGCATAACCTCAAACGTATGGTCACTCCTTTGAGTTCAGAGGCAAATTGCAATAAGCTGGCAGGCAGATAGCTTTCCCCTATATACCTTCTACGTAGATAGCAGTTGTGGAAAACTAAAGGCAACTACGGATACTATACTTATAAGAAGTTTAGTAGGCAGGTTATTGGGTAAATAATGTATTATCAAACAAACTAGGGGAATATTTGGTTGTGTAAAATGATTGTTAAATAAAATGATATTTGATAAATAAGATACACTATAAAATTGATATTTTTTGCAAAAAATAATAAATTCATATTAAACATAAAATATTATACTATTTTGATTAAGTATATTAGTTTTTAATTACAATATTTGTAATATAGAATGCAGTGGAAGAGGCATAGAACAAATTCGCTCTATGCATAATTAAACAAATAATTTATGATTAGTGAGATTATAGGCGTGAGTTTAATTATAAGCTTAACTCAGGATTCATAAAAAAGTCGATCACGCCAAAAAATTGTAATGTGCACATATTTTAATCAAATTAAATTAAGTAAAATTTATGAAATAGTTACTTTTGTTCTGTATAAAATGGTTTCTACTTATTATATTATATTTTACGGTTGGTATTTACATATCAGGTTACTTCCAAATACATGCCAAAACCAGTGTTTGGTCACAAAGAAGAGACTTGTCAACATCTCTAATAGTTGTTTGCACCATGCGGTAGTACTATCCTATGCCGGAGACGGATTCATGTGAAACTTACTATTAAAAGCGGGATGGGAGATGTTTGACACAAGTTTACCCAAATCCGGCTTGCTGTCTGTGAATACGCTGAAACTGTACTAATACAATCAATAAACACCGTTCTACGTAACAGCTTCTTGATAATTGGAACCCAGACTACTCTACCCTCCTGAAAAAAGTACGCCAGCGGATAGGGTCCGTTCAAAGTCATCATAGTGATGTATTCATTACAATCGCAGACAATCCGAAAGTAAAATATTACGAAACGTCAGCAGAAGTCAACAATCAGGGAAATGAAATACCTAACGGGTAAGGAGAAGCAGGCAAACGATCTCTAGTAAAGAAGAATACGGGATTAATTTAAACACGTGTCTAGAATATACGTCAAATACTGCTCTCGGTTTATGCATTGACGCTCATTTAACATTGGTGTATTACACACACTATTTCACGTTTGTAATCCATGGTTCATTTTCGTAGGACACTCACACATTCAAATCAATGCCTCAAAATTTTATGTATTGGTATATCGCCTAACGGAATTCTATTAATTATGTGTTCTATGGCAACAATTTACGTTTTTTATTATTAGCGATTTCAATGCTATTAATAATATTATGATTTAAAGTGTTAAGACGATACTTCAGTGAAACGGCATATGATTTTAAACTATAGGCGTGACGAAATTTTGGACTTGCTGTGTGAATACGTCAATTTGTTTCGTGAAGGCAACGGGGGTATTAATTCTTGATAATATTTCCTTTATTACAGCTGTTCAGTATCTATGACCCATTTTTATATAAATAAATTATATTTTGTAAGGTTTTTGACAATAGTTTTCCATGACTATCGCTATAGTGCTTGGGATATGTGGACCCTGGAATGCCGTCAAAGAGACTTAGTAAGAAGGTGGAGGAGATGCCACCCCCTCCATTGCGGTTTTGATCAAATTTAGACATAAGGTTGACTCAAAATCGCTGCGGGATTGAGATAAAAAATAAGAAATTCCCTCTCATATTATTACTGGGGGCGGCTTAATAAATAAGTAAGTTGTTTTGGCGAGGCAGGTGACCTTTGCATCAAAACAAAGTAGTAAAGAATGGGGGTTGTCCGTAAATCGGATAATGTCGCTATAATATGCAAACCCTGAACTAAAAATATAAATCATCGAAAATAATATCAATAAATGTATCAACCCATTAGGGAATAATATTTTGATGGGTTATGTATATTATTTGATAAAAGCAAAAAAGATATTGTAATTTTATTATAAATAATTACAAGATAAAAAGAACTTTTTATATATAACATTTTTAATTTGTCTGTTGAATCATATAAACTTGACTTGACTAGCTTAAACGATCAACAAAAATTGTAATTGATAGAAATAATACTGAAATGTCATTTTGACATTTACAACGTTTTTTTAGGTCGTATTCTTATTTATCCGGTGGTTGTTTGTCCGGTACAAATCTTGCAATCGATTTTTAACTAACGTCCCGACTAGCTAGATATTTGAAACTTTTAGAATATATCAGAACACGATGCCAATGCATTTTTTAATACTTTTAGTCATCTTTAAGTAGAATTGAATTAATTTTTAGTTAATTCTGTTTTGTATGAAAAGTTATTTCGATACCATTATTGATTGCTAGAGGGTCCTAGCAACTAAATTAGTAATATTTACGTGCGTTACTATGGAAATCGATATGACATGTCAAGTACAATTGTTTTTGGTCGTTTAAGCTAGTCAATTCAAGTTTATATGGTTCAACAGAATTTAAAAACGTTGTGTATAACAAATTATTTTTATTTTATAATTAATTTCGAATATAAACAGCGATTGTTACGGTCAATGGCGTCTGATTTAGTCAAAATGATAACTGAGTTTTTGTGGCCGGAATTGGAAGATTTCTATTTGAAAAATATGCGGTTCTAACAGGATAGGACTACATGTCATACACATCGTGAAACACTAGTTTTGTTGTGTGCAAAAACAAATTCATACCAGTGCATCTATTCTATACACAGGACTTTTATCGGCCGCAATAATATTTTTATTTTGAGGTATTATAATAAAATTGTTATAATAGTTCCGTTTCGCGGAAAAAAATTAATTACCTTTTGTTTCGTAAATTAATAAAAATATTACGTTTTTTACGAAACTTGTAATAGTTTATATGGAATACTTTCATCATATTTAAAAGTGTCGCTAGTTTCTCAGTTTGTTTTTATATTACCTATTTTCAGATGAAATAATAAATAAATTCACGCTTTTTGTGGCAATTATCTTCCTAATATTATCGTATCTATATATATTTTTTTTTGTAAGTCTAGGTAATATTAAAATAATTTATTGATATTGGTCTTTTCTACTCATACATGACAATTGTATAATATAATATATGGAAAATATTTTTTCATATTATTTTGTAAAGAGTGTCGTATATTATGTGATTAATAATATGTTGTAAATTAAATATGTTTAATAGTATTGTAAAATTTTATTTCATTGACAAAATTACTAAATTAAATTAAATTTAGTGTACTGTATATCCTATTAAAGTAAGAAAAATCGTGACAGTAAAAAATATAAATAAATTGAAATCAAAATGAAATCCTCGTAGCATAATCAAATTGCGATCTGAAATAGATAGTGGCTAGAAATCCAAAGATTTGATTTTCCGTCAAACTTTCTATATGACCGAATAAACCGGCCTAAGGGTAATTTAATATTCCTCGTTTTGCTAAAATATTATGCTCGAAAGCTTACTCAAAAGCACAAAGAGAAAGAAGTTTATATCATATCTATGGGTAGTTAATATCCGACGATTGATTCAAGTATTGCAAGCTCTATCATTTTGTATCGGTGTAACGTATAAAAACCATATTTAATTTTTTAAAATTTAAAATAAGTAGGTACTTACTTATATACACAAAATTGACTCCCCTTATAGACTTACACTAACTTCTTGTAGGAGTTGGCTATAATTTAAACTACGAGTACCTTATAACTAGGCTTAATCATAATAAATGTTTCTTCTTTATGTACAATTTTTTTAAGCGTACAATTGTTTTGTTTTGTAATTTTTTACCTGGCCCATTAACTGCTCAAATTTCAAGAAGGCAAGTCGCACAGTTATCAAAGCTATTTATTACCAGGATCGGTAAAATAGGTATCAATACCTGGACAATCCAGATTTGTACTGCGTCCAATATTATTAATCTAATATTAATTATATTGTAACTTTATTGTAACACGCGGTATTTTCCTCAATCTTCAAATAAAATTTATTCTCCGCCAAAAATTTGATCTTTAATCTCACCACTGCTATAATACTACCTATCTGTCTTGACATTTTTCTTCTATGCTATCGTACGAAGATTTATAAATTATAGTATTTTTTATGAAAAAAAAAACTGTAGCTACAGAACATTTTTCGTTTTGAATCCTTGAAAAATAAAGTTATCTAAATTTTAAACATATGTATCAGAGAATTATAATATGACTGTTGATTCAACATTTTTAAGTCCTGAAGTTTAAAACTAATACCTTTACAGTTTGTAAAATCAACAATATTTGAATCTAACACATACAAAATGTGATCTTAAAATATATGCTAATACATACTAGGTCAAGCAATATATTTTAAATTAATGTTAGAGAGTTAGGTTTTAGTGACTTAATTTCTATATAATTGCTTACACGTCTTTGCACGATGTTGCTTTATTGATCGGTATATATTTGTCTTGCTTAAAAAAACAATAAAAAATTACATTCTATTAAAATATCTATGGCATGACAACCAAGTTAGTCAAATAGAAGAAAGTAGAATCGAATCCAAGATATGCGAAGTTTATCTGTCATTAAAATTCAAAATTTGAATTGGAAGGAAAGGTAATTTGAACGATTTAACCACGTTTTTATTAGGTCCTATTCTTGTTTGTCCGGTACAGATTTTTTCTTGTGCAGTACAAATTTTTCTTGTTTGTCCAAGATTTTTAACTAAGTTCCCGACTAGCTAGACATTTGAAACTTTTATAATATATTATAACACGACAACAATGCATTCTTTTAATACTTTTGGCCATCTTTAAGCAGAATTGAATTCATTTTCATTTAATTCTGTTTTGTATGTTTCGGAAAAAAAATCGTTAAAAGTAATATTTACTACTCACTATTATTGGTTGCTAAGTGGGTCCTAGCAACTAAATTATTAATAATTATATATACGTGCGTTACTGTGGAAATCAATATGAAATGTAAAAATAACATTTCTGTATTCTATGATATTTATTTAGCATTTCTATCAAGTATAATAAAAAGTTTTTATTCATACATAGATTTGTCAAATTTATATGATTCAACAGAAAATTTAAAAATGTGGTATGTAAAAAGTTCTTTTTATCTTGTAATTATTTTTAGATATAGATGTCAGTTGGGAGAGAGTTGTAAAAGGAAATCAAACAAACATATTTTGACTTTTATATATTATAATATAGATAAGCAAATAAAAATGTTTTTTTATAGTACCTGGTTAGATTTCATTATTATGGTGTAACAGCACAACTAAATGCGTGTTTGTCAAACATAGGATTCGAACCTTGGAACACTGACATTATAAACTGACGCGTTAGCCGCTCGACCATCGTGGGTTACTAAATATGTTAAAGAAAATATGGCCTGGTTAAGCTCTAATATTATTTCGTAATGTATTATGCTATACACTTAATATGATAAATTTTGTTCCGTGAAATACTATTTGTAGCGGCTTTGGATGTAAGATTTACGTTTGAATGTATGGGTAGATATTATTTTCTAAATGATCTCCGCCCTGAGCGGTTTCGGAAATTCTTCATTTAGGCAAATTTCTATGTTTAAATATGAATGGGAGTTTTCTTTTTGTATGGACTTCTTCTTTAGTCACCGTATAATGAAAACATAATCTGAAATAAATACAATGTGCCTTCGCAGTGATTATATTATCTCTTATTTATTTGAACATGATAAGCTTTATATATTTTTGAAGCTATAATTCTTTAGGCGCGTTTGGAAAATCAGATCAGAGTGTAATTTTGGCATGTGACAATATGTAACACATAATTTATTTTTTCATAAAAAAAAAACGCACTCGATTGGATTTGAACCACCGATTGTTCGGTTATCAGCCGAACGCACTACCTTTACGCCACAGTATGGACGCTGCAATCGTGACAATTATACAGTGTAATATTATAGTTTAGAATTGTTCCGTTGCCTAGACAGCGAATTTATTATTGTCAGCCATTTGCAATTCCTTACGTAAAAAAAATATTAAACGTCAGAGTGACATTTAACAAATAAAAAAATCAATAAAAATAATATCAAAAAAGAATAATAAAAATATCAGTAGGATACGAAATGTAATTTATTTCAATGTCGGACAAATAAAAAAAATATATGTGCGTATAGATATGCGCAATTATAAATTCATCTTGACGATTGAAGCGAAATTATATCCATCAACTAAGTGACATAGAGCAAAGCTGCAAATTTTAGCGTAGATATTTAAATATATTTTATTTAAAAAATCTAGAACTGGCATAATAGACAAAGTGTACACCGAAAATAAAGAAAAATGATAAGAGTTTAATATAAATAAAAACATCCCCCAGTTAACAGCACATAGAATTTTATGTGATTTTAAAATGACATGTATGAGGCTTCTCTCTCTGTCATAAAATGCATCTAAAATTTTCCCTTGAAAATACTTTGCTGCTTTTATTACTGCACGGCGGAAATCTTATAACTTCACATTTTGCTTATAATAAAAGGCGAACAATGATTTGAAGCCGTATAATATTTTGAATATTACGCAATATTATGTTCCATATACTCAACAACATAAGTATGGTAATATTGTGTTTATTATTATTATTTGTGAAATAATCAAATTTTGTTTGCAATAGACATAGTACTTGAAAGAAAAATCGTTTTGAATAGAAAATTGTAAATACAAATTTATTTAAATTCTGGTAGTTTGAATATATTTTTATTAAAAAAAAAGTTAATCTTTCATGAGAGCATGGTATATATACTGTGAACTGCCAATTCCTCATAATAAACTATTTGTTATAAATAACTCATTAAGGGCGGACGTGCTCGTGGGTCAAAATAGAGCTTTTTTTCTATTTTCAAAGCATGATCCTAGACATACCTTAAACGTTGTAGATAATCTATTTTTATAATTTTGAAACCTTATTATTCTTTATATTAATTTTAAACATTTGATGACTGCATAAAGTATTTTTATTACATAAAATAGTATTCTTTTAAACATCTCGCTCCAATATTTTAGAATATAGTCATATTTCGGCACATAACTGTGCAGTGATGTTAAGATTTTTTACGTTTATTAATTTTTAAACGCATTTATAAAACCATTAGTATAATTTATGACGAGATAATTTTAGTAAAATATTTACGATAAAAAATTATATTGATAATCTCTGTGATCCCAAATTTGACAAGAATTAGGCATTTTATTATTCAAGATTAACACATTTGAAGATAATTCTAAAGATACTTATTATAAGCTATGTCTTTGACCATTTAAGTGTGATAAACATCCTATGAATAATGATTGCTTTATAATAATTATTGACCTAAGAATAAGGTAGTGTTTTTTTGAAATACGCCATTTCTTTTGTCATCCCCCAGTGGTTAAGCTACAACATACGGCCGTAGCCATAAATTGACAAACTAAAATTGAAATAGGAAGTAAGATCATGTTAATGTGCGTGTTTGAACATGTACCTAACCGAAAAAAAAATCTTTTTTTTTAAACGGTACATGTTCAAACACGCGCGTTAACATCATTGTCGAGAAGGCCAAAGAGGTTTTAAATAATTGAGGAAAATACGATGTCGTTATGAGTTAATCTGAGAATCAGAACACCATTGCTAAAGATTTGTATTTCATCATTTCATCCCTATTCAGAGAACCGACAAACAGGGAAAATGTGCCCAAATATTGGACATAATCCGAAAAGTGTATTAAAAGTGAAAGTGTTTTAATGAAACAATAAATAATAATTGTGTGGTTGTAAATTTGAGTGGACTGTATACAATAGGGTTAGGTTGAAAAAGCGGGAATGAGGAGTTGCTTGCATTATATTATGTTATTTGTCCAAGATGAAGACTCTCACTATGAGCACCGGGTGGTTTATAGCTTTTAAAGGTATTTGATATTTACTGTGCGCTGTCAAAAGGCCAGACAATCAGTGATTTTGAATAACCCTGTTATTAATATTATTTGCATTGATTGTGTCATTGGGCGAATGTATTCTTGTACCACTGTGAAGGTATGTAGAGGAGGTTGGATACAAAACACGTATGTATTATAATAGCCAAATGTCATTAAGTCATCTTAATAATGGCTTCGTGCTGTCAAAATAAAAAGCCGACATGCTCTCAAAGCCGCAATAATAAAATGTGCAATTTCGCTCCAAAAAGTTTGTACACGCACGCATCGTCAAACAAATATGGCGTACGTAGGCTTATCATCTCCCTTGAATAATCCAAGTTCAAACAACTCGAAATCAAAACCAAAATTAAAATACACACTGATATCCAGGATAATTGTAGGACTTTGTCATTTTTTAAATATAAATGTTCTTTATAATATTATAGCATATGATATATATTATATTTAAAACATATTATAGCTATCTATTGTTGAGATGCTAAAAATGGTTGTAAAAGTTAACAAAAATTATGCTAATCATTGGTTTTTGAGAAGTGAGAGGTTAAGAGGAAAATGCAATAATGCGAATGAGGGGGTGTTTATAGATTATTGTGTAAGCTCGTTTCTAAACGGCTATTTTTAAAGTTTATTTTGGAATATACTAAAAATTCGATTATTAAACAGAAAATACAAAATACAAATACAAATATCGAATAATAATAATTATGATTAAAAATATGCGTATATCTTAAGTCACCGTTATAGCTGGCGACTAAGTGACTAATATAATACTATAGATACCTATCACTAAAAAGTAGTCTATGTGTCAATTGTTTGGTATTATTGGGCAATATTTTAATCTAAATACATCCACCACTAATAAAGTACACTCTAAAAATGGCTTTTGCATTTAAACCGAAACGTAAAGGAAGGGGATAGAAAAAAACACTGCATGATTATATCCCACATAACGAAAAATAAACTATTTTTATGAAGAAATAATTTACAATATTTGATTCAAAGTCTAGCGCTGTATAGTAATTAAGTCACCCTATCATTGGTACTTTGATTCAAACCACACAAGCCGGTCGCTAATATTAGTAAAATTTATAAAGTGATGCAGTTGTATGAGAATTTAAAAATAAATTTTATCGTATTTGGCTAAGGTGCAGGTTACTAAAATGGTAAATAATATTGGCTGGAATCTAGTAAATACATATCGACTCCTGTATGGCGCCATATTTTTTATTTTACCACGTTTTTCTTAGCTCGTATTCTTGTTTGTCCGGTGGTTGTTTATCCAGTACAAATCTTGCAATCGATTTTTAACTAACTTCCCGACTGGCTAGACATTTGAAACTTTTAGAATATATCAGAACACGATGCTAATGCATTCTTTTAATACTTTTAGCAATCTTTAAGTAGAATTGAATTTTCATTTTCAGTTGATTCAGTTTTGTATGAAAAGCTATATCGGAAGAAATCCGTAATCCAATCCACTATTATTGGTTGCTAGAGGTCTGGGGTCTTAGCAACTAAATTATTAATATATACGTACGTTACTATGGAAATAAAAATGACATTTCAGTATTCTATATTTGTTTGTTTGTTGCAAACTAGCAAAAAAAATATTTGTTGACAATTGCCTTATTTGTCCAAAATTTACATAGAATTGTCAAGTTTATATGATTCAACTGAACATTTAAAAACGTGGTAGGTATATAAAAAGTTCTTTTTATCTTGTAATTATTTCAAGATTATTTTCTAATATATATTTCTGATGTATTTCCAAATCATTATGTATGTAAACTAAAAGTAAATTATCTATGGATACATTAATTAATTAATTATACAACAGCAATCAGAATGAGTTATAATCTCGTATTAAAAATATCGTATAAAAATAAACATAAAAAAATATTTGACAGCAGTGTCAAATGATATCAATATTCAACTCGGAATGTATTCAAGAATGACGATAACCAAACACGTCAGAGTGTGAAAATTGATTTTGCCATCTTCAGGGGTGAATTGCCTGGGGACCAGTAGGCCGTGTCCCCGAAAGGTGGCCCCGTTTTCTCTAACAAAGGAGAGGAAATCTCACAATTTCGCCTCATGATTGAAATTTAAGATCGCCCGCGGGACGCGTCACGCGAAAACTGATAAAGAAATTTTCGTCGCTGCGTTTTGGCACATTATTATCGCCGGGCGCGGGAAATTGTATTTATGGCGGGACTTTTCAAAAAAAGAACGCGCCGCTTTTGTTTATCGCGGCTTAACTTCTTTAGTACGTTTAACGGCGAGTCATAATGCATTTAATGTGACTATTATAGATTTTGGAAACGTATTTGCTCACTTATTTAAAGCAATATTTTTACTAGTCTATCATTTATTTTCGTTTTATTTTAGTTTTGTGATACTTTTTCTACTTACCTACAAGAATAAATACATACTAAGACACATATTATTATTTCCTCTCCAAAGTCGTTGTGACGTTAGTGTACGGATGTTCATTAAATTTTCGTCTTACCTGAAACAAAAGAAAAAACCATAATTAGATTTTTTGAAGATTAGCGGCAGGTCGCGAATTTAAAACAAGGAAATAAGAAAACAGATAATATGCAGATCAAAGAAATAGACGAACGATATATAAAGAACCGTTCGATCTTGGGACACACCCTTTTACCCGCACCTCACCTGGCCGATCCACCATTGCTATATAACCACTTTCTTCTTCTTCGATGGCGCTACAGCTCAAGTTGAGCCCTGGCCTCCTCCACCGCCGTCCTCCAGCCGGAACGGTCCTCCACACGTCTTTTTCAGTTCATGATTTTTAGCAGCTGGTTGGCATCTTTTGTAATGTTGATATGACCACTTTAATTATTGAATTATTTTTGATAGTTTTTGTCTTGTAACTTACAAAGCTCTTGAGATATCAATATAAAACTTTATTCAATTGATATTAACAATATTGTGAATAACTTGTGAAAGTTTTTAAGACTGTCAACTAGTTTTTTTTATTATAATTGAAAAAAACAGATAAGTAGACACTTCAATATTATTTATTATTCTGCATTTTTGAAGAACCATTTCATAGTTTTTCACATTTGGGAGCTTGGCAGTTTTTATTAAATTGATATGGGAATAAGAAGGCATATATTTAGCAGAATATAATGATGAAAACTATGTAGATATATTGTACATTAAAATAAACGTTAAAAGAGTGCCTTTAAATCAAGTTTCTATCTTTACCAAGTTGACGAATATTATTTATAATTAAACAAAATTGAAGAAAAATTGTATATATTAATTAATTTTCATAATTTTTGAGAATTCGTTAATAGAAAAGCAGTAATTTAATTATGGAGTTTGCTAAAGTTTGGTGAAATTTATGTTTATTTTCATGCATTCATGCAAACATTCATTCATAAGTTGTTCACAAATCTATCAATCTGTCTGTGATAGAGTAAAGAAATAAATAATTATTAACGTTTATTTTCACGCAATGTCAACGTGACCTCTGATGATTGATCATTAATTCGCGTTTCTCAAAACTTAACATGGCGTTTGTTTATTCGTGTATCAGATATTTACTTGCTAAACGCTTTCGTACAATGTTTGCAAACATAATGGGGGTAAGTAAACAAGTCAACGTAAGTTATCATGTGTCACAAATTTAATGTATCACGATTGAGATCGTGGCTCGGTCGACATATTGCATGCAAATATTTTTATATCGAATTATTAAATAAAATTCAAAATCGTTCCAGTCGTCTCAACAAAAACAGAATTACAATATAATTTTTAAATATGGAATACTCCGTCGTAGACAGCAAAGCTGTGATTACAGTATGATCACGTCACATACTGGCACGGCGACAAATTTAGTTTATGGTTTCGTCAATCCGCAGAATATTTTCAATGATGACTATCTCTATAAATTCAATTATGGAAAGTGCAAACTCTAATTTATTAGTATTTTGAATTATTATTCATTATTCGTGGCAATTTTAATTAATTTTAATAGTTTCTACGTGTGCGTACGTTAAAATTACTTGCAATATTGCATCCATAAATAATATTTTGAACAAAACCTAACCAGCAAACCATAGATAATAGACGTAAACACCAGACATAGATAATAATTTAATAGAAAATTCACAGAGAAAACCACTAAAAACAAAGAGCACGCAATAATTTTGAAATATTGTGTAGGCCTGCAGAAAATAGAAAAAAATGGTAGCGCGTGAGGTGATCTCATTGTTATTCTTGCGTTTTCGGCAGATTTTGCCTGAACTGACAATTTTCGTTCAAAATGTGCTACAGGATGGGAGCATCGGTCTGATAACATTTTAAATACCAAGAAAAACGACTTTACACACTTTTTTATCGTAATAAGATATTAATTTATTTGAAGCATAAGTAATTTTGAACTGGTTTTTAAATCATAGATGTTTGGTATGGCAACGCACTTTATTTTTTAGACTTTGGACGTTTTGGGACAATACAATTTAAAAAAATGTAATGTTGAGACTAAATCCATAGTTCATACGTTGAGGACAAAATCTATACCTGTTGATAAAGTTGGACTTAAGACACACTGGCTCCGAGGCAAAAATAATAAGCAATGTCTATATCCTATAACATGGTTCATAACATGGTAGGTATATACTTAAAATCTAATGATAAATTCAAAAAAAAAACAGAGGCTGGTTTTTAATGGACTTGAGACTTTATGGTTTTAAATTTTTCAGGTTTTAGTTCTGAATATACTCAAAACGTGAATAAGCTATGAAAATAATATGTGCACCTATTTGGTCGGTTTTGGCATGATTGGACTTAAGGCACGCTGACCCTGAGGACCGGATATGTTTATTGGATAGGTGCGATAATTGTAGGCAATGTCATTATTTTTGATTAAAGCAGGACATGTGATATTGAACTCAGTACTACCGAAGGTTTTATGATTACGACCTTCTGTGTTTTAAGATACTTTATATGAGCTAACATGAATACGCGAACAATTCGGCACATTAGATTAATACGAATTAAATAAAATCCAATACATCAGGCATTCTATATTATAATAGTATATGTGTAATTAAAATATATTTTATATATATATTACACATTGATGTTTTTATAATAGTTACTTATTATTATTGTTCATATCGACTGCGGAAAGGAAAATGGGCATATTCCATACAAATCAAATTTTACAGGAGGCACAAAAACGTTTTTGTTATGGTTTTCTTTCAAAGTTAAAATACAAAATAGACATTACCTTCAAGTGCATGAGAATTAATAATTTGGTTTTTATATCCTTTACTGATGGTGAAGCCGTTTTTCCGACGTCACCTTTTTTTTTTAATTGCTAGCTAAATTTAAATATAAATCGGCATTTGTAGCTTACATACTTTAGAAAAAACGTATATTTAGTCATATACAACGTTATTATGCAAAACCCGTTGTTGAAAAGAAGCTGAGGGTTACGCCCTTTTCCTTTCTAGAGTCGATATGTATAATAGGATAACAGTAGTTGGATGTAATTATATATTGGATTTTAAATGCGTTATGCCACTGGTTTTCCACTATTATATTGATACCAAACTGAAAGTAATAAGCGCAGACAATATTTCCATTCGGGCATAAATTTTTATATTTTTTATGGTGTATTGGCGACAGTGTATACATTTATAGCTTTTGAATAGTCACTGTGTATTTTTCTTTAACCTCTTTTCTCGTTTGAAGCAACGTTCGTTGTCAGTTAAAACTATCATTGTTCGATATAAATTCTGTCAGAGCAGCATTTAAATTCTTACAGCTAATACATTTTTTTACATTATATCGTGAGAATGGCCTCTATTACAAAATAATAATGTCGAAGATAAAAGTAAAAATAATGGTACATGCTGGCAGTTCAATAAGTAATAAAGTAACAGCATGATAATATACGTTGTATCAAAAAATGTATTGGTACCTACACAATTTTAATTATAAGTTAACTTCATGTTGATAAACATAAACTTAATAACAATTAAATTTATACATATTTTATTGGGAAACATTATATTATTTACATTGTTTCTGTCATATTGAGTGTTACCCGCCAATATTATTGAACAATAATTTCAATGTGGCTCATTTATATCACATTATTTTTTTTCAATAGCCCTACCATTCAGATTATTAGTATGGATCTTAGCCGCCTCACAGAGATGTTTTCAAATATTTGGGCTTAAACAATTATTTATTATTTAAAAATAAAAAGTCAATTTATCAGAACTGCGATTCCAACTCTTAGCCCTACAATTTCATACAGCGGGCACAATTGAAATAATAGTAAGATCATCATAATAATATGTATTAAGACGGCTTATTAAAGATTCTACAGTGATCATAAATGAAGGATAAAAATAAAAAAAAGTCATTAATCTCTTTACCATTAACCCAAGCAATATAGTATTATTGTAGTTGTAATTAACCTAAATTTAAATACATGTACGTATGGATCTGATGACATCAATTGTGTATGTAATTATATATGGGATGGAATAATAATATGTCAAGTACGTAGGTAAATTGTACGCTGCATGAGTATGACACAGGCTTGTACACATGAGACTTATTACGGGAAGTTATAGCTGAAAGCCAGAGAGGGCTGTTTCAGGAAAAGCGAAATGAAAATGTGTTACACTGTGGTATATGTATGTCACGATGGCGCTTTTGGAAAGTTTCTTTTTATAATTGAAATACTTTACGTGGAAGGATTAGATTTTTTTACATACACGAATAAAAAAATAAAAGTAGCCTCTGGTGACAAAATTTTAAAGAAAATTATTGTGTTCTCTAAGTATAAAATGGTTTTGAGTAACTACTGGTTATCTACGCAAATACTAACAGTATCAGTTTTGAAAAATGTATTATTCAAACGATTCAAGATAGGTTGACATCTATTATAAGCATGCGTCAATTAACTTTGTGTTGCAATTGTACAAATACTAGAGATACCAGTATTGACGGTGTGTGATTTTTTTTTATTATAATGAACTGAAAATAGTAATTTGTATTTAATAGCTCCACTTTAGATTATGGAAAGCGACGTTGCCATGTTATTGATTTATTTACAAAATTGTCACGTATGCAAACTGTGCGTAAATAGTTAATTTTAAATAACCTCGACAGTCCACGCATCGGGCCCTAGGTCGGTTAATAACATATTTTTATTTATTTAAGAAAACAAAACATTGTGGACATAACAAATCTAAATTCAAGGTACACAACATGAGATTTATATTATAGCAAATATTACCCTGACAAGAGAGAAGAAAAGGATAAGTATATAAAATAATAATAATAATAAAAAATAAAATAAAAACATACTTAAGTATAATTTTATACAGAAAAATAAAATTTACATAGCACACAATACAAAATAGATAGCACGTCACCAAAAATGTCTACGTCTTTGGGGAGCGCATTGACTAGTCTTGCAGCCCTCGCTAATGGTGCCTGATAGGCTTAACACGATGAAATGGTTCCGATGCAGAATAAATCAAAGCTGCGACCACGTAGGTAATTAACAGGCGCATACAAATTTAAATTCATTAGGACACCAGGATTGGAAACCATCCCTGGCGATAACAGGCAAAAGTGTCTACTGAAGAGAAGCCAAAAATACTCTTATAATACTAATATTAAGAAGTTATTTTTCTCTTACATTATGTTAGAACTAAGATGACGATACGCTGGACTTGATTTGCTCAGTTTAATATACATCAAATTATAAATATTTTATTATATCAGATATAATTGATGAAATCATGCCTGATTTTGTATATCCGGTATAAAAGAATTTATTTTATAACAGAATAAGTATTGTTTTATTAAATCAAACAATAATACAATGCAGTTCCACCATAAATTGACAGTTAACAAAATAAAAGGAAAAAAAACGGAGTAATTTTGAAAGATTATTTTTTAAATAAAAATATATTATATAAGTATTGTTGTAATTATTTGAATTAAAAAAAAAATGTAACTTATTCGTAAAATGTATTTTCTATGCGTAATAATATTATATCACTAAATGCTCCTAGTAAAGACATAATAGTAAGCGGGTGAAAGCCACTAAAGTGTATGTTTTAAAAAATAAGTTAATGTTTGCCTCAAATGGCTCCATCAAAAATGTCTCACATAAACCAAAATTCGTATAAAATATTCATCATAATAAAAATAACGAAAGATACTGCTTCATAGTTAAGTGTCACATAATACAAGTTTGATGTAATGCCATAAAAAATGGATTCAATAAATTGCCAAAAGGCGGCAGTGGACCAGCGCCAAGCCGAGCCAGTGAGCATTATTAAGGAGACGAGCGAGCAAGAGAAAAATGACACTGGTTACTTTTACAACACTCTTAGCGATTTTCCCCATCAAAGGAAGTTCAAATATAATCAGCCACAAAAAAAGTAATAAAGAAGAGTTAATATAAAAAGAAGACCGAATGAAATGTGCGGTAGAGTTTATTGGTATGTATCAAAATGGGGCTTCGATCTTGTAAATTGGCTATACAATATAATCGTAATTCTAAAGCTTTAATTACATTGTCAGATTCTCAGGCCAGCCGTTTTGTCCGATCGTGAAAAGTCTCTTTTGAGTCGTTCCCTGGAGTCGCGAGCAGTCGTGACCGATTTGGAGTAATTCTTATTTTTTCCACGTTTTTCTTAGCTCGTATTCTTGTTTGTCCGGTGGTTGTTTATCCAGTACAAATCTTGCAATCGATTTTTAACTAACTTCTCGACTAGCTAGGCATTTGAAACTTTTAGAATATATCAGAACACGATGCCAATGCATTCTTTTAATATTTTTAGCCATATTTAAGTAGAATTGAATTCATATTCAGTTAATTCTGTTTTGTATGTTTCGAAAAAATTCGTGAAAAGTAATATTTACTACTCACTATTATTGTTTGCTAAGTGGGTCCTAGCAACTAAATTATTAATAATAATATATACGTGCGTTACTATGGAAATTAATATGAAATGTCAAAATGACATTTCAGTATTCTATATTTATTAATACATAGAATTGTCAAGTTTATATGATTCAACTGAACATTTATAAACGTGGTATATAAAAAGTTCTTTTAATCTTGTAAATATATCAATTTGAGCTTCCATGAGTGACCGCGCAAGCTACGTGCGTTTGACATAACAACACAAATTTAACGTTTACATATTGAAGGCTGCCTGACTTTATTCATTATTTTAACAGACAATAATAATACAAAACAAAAATTTACCATACTAAATACAATCAGCAACTCATTACTTGTCTAAATTATTTCATTTGTTGCTTTACTTATACTTGTTCACACCTGGCAACTGGGCGTGTATAATGAACCAATCAAATCAAGCGCCAGCATGTGTAATTGGTATTCAAAGTCGACGATTGCTCACGACAATCGTTGAATCCGAGTCTGATTAGGTCACTGTATTATTGTGTCATTTTTTTTCATTACCTGTAGATCTTGCGGTGCGGGTATGGTTTGGTGGGTCCATTAATTTCAATGATACCAACAATACATTCTTAAAGCTATTTATAGAAATTATAATAATTTAGTGGCTAAGAATTAAATATAACAAGTGACGTAGTTACAACTAGTACCTATTTCACTTGTCATAATATACTTATTTATGCGTAAAATAGGATTCAAATATTAAATGCCGTGTATAAAAATTATATCCATTTTTATCTGGCATTTTTTTATGAGTTTTTTGAAAACGTTTTCTTTTTTTCATTTAATAAAAGATTAGGTATTTTTTTTACCTAATAATTAAATATAAATGAATAATTATATTATACTATTTTTAAGGCTATACTTCAGCTGAGGCATGGTCTAAAACGATCGTGACTACGCGACGCGCAGATTGTGCAAACGACGTGTGACGAGCAAAACATAATTTGTCATAAACATTCAACATGCGTCCATTTAATGTTATGTTTATTGTTATTTAAGTAATAATAATAATAATTCATTGACATGTATTGTTTTTCGAGTAAATACGTAACGTTTTTTAGTCATCTTTACACGATTTAAGAATTAATTCCTCCGACGCCTTCACAAAACAAATTGACGTGCGCACAGGTCGACTATCGCTCTCCGACTGGCAACGCATGCAAAATTACGTCCCACCTATTGCTGAAAATTAATTGCCATTTCACTGAAGTATGCTTTTAATCGATAACACAAAAACGTGACATAACATAATGTTTAAATTTAACTATCTCAGAAAGTAAATTGACGACATCCGTTAATTATTTATGGAAAACCCATCTTTAAAGTACAGGACTGGTCCTAAATTGTATTTATCCTAAGTGAAATTAATAACGGTTATCATGAAATAAGACGCAGTGTAATACAAATATTATTTTTGTATAGCCTGTTTTAAAACTAGACAGCAAAAAGCTCCCCTGATGTTAGCGGGCCTTAGGTACTTGGTTTTATTAAAATTTGTTCCAACTCATATTTTTTTATGGATTCCCTCTTTAGATTGTGTACGGGAATTATTGTTACTGTTGTGCAACAGGGTGACCAGATGTTACACGCGTATTTGGAAAATAACGAAAATTATTATTGTTTCTGTTTTGGTTATTTCATGCATGGATACAGTTATATATTCAAAACTATATTATTATTATATTATGTATGTGGATTACATGGGTGCCGGACGAAATCCCGAATACTGACATCCCGAATGGCCGAAATCCCGAATACCGATATCCCGAACGCTAAAATCCCGAATGGTCGAAATTCCGAATGGCCGGAATCCCGAAGGCCGAAATCCCTAAAAATAAAAAAACACAAACATCAATAATTGCGCAATCTTGAATTGCGCAATTTTTCACGAGACAAAAAACATTCTTTTGTCGAAATATAAAAAAATAAAAATACAAACATCAATAATTGCGCAATATGCAAAACCCATTTTCCGCAAAAAATGGACTTTTGTCTCCCTGACAAAAAAAAGATTGCGCAATTTATTTTTGGTGTTTATATATTTTTATTTTTCGTTTTTTTATATTTCCAGAAAACATGGGCTTTTTGTCTCTCTTGTAAAAATTGCGCAATCATTGATGTTTGTATTTTTTTTATTTTTCGCGATTTCGGCCTTCGGGATTCCGGCCATTCGGGATTTCAGCGTTCGGGATTACGGTATTCGGGATTTCGGTTTTCGGGATTTAGGCTTTCGGCATTTCGGCCTTTCGGGATTTCATCCATTCGGGATTTCAGCATTCGGGATTTCGGCCTTCGGGATTCCGGCCTTCGGGATTTCGACCCAAACCCGGATTACATGTATACATATGGAGTTTAAATGGTCATACTTGAGTAAACAAAGTACATGCTGGAAATTTTCCAATGGACAAGGAAGGCATAGGCCATGTCACTGAACCGAGAATACAAAAAGAAAGGAATGAAATCTTAATACTCGCACGGTACTACGAGGTTGAAATACCAAAGTAGGTATAGATAATATAATGAAAAAAATATGTTAAAAACATAGTATAATAAATTATTAATTAATACTACCTAACGACTGAATGTGTTATATGTAAATTGTTTTAAATTTTGAGTTATTTAAAATAACTTCTATTCTAAGACGTAAATTAAGTTTTTGTCGTGTTTTGTCTCTCAGTATTGTCAAGCTATATGAGTACCATGTTATAGCTTGAAGGAAGTCTAATACTTTATACAGATAACGCAATTTGATTCGCGCGCATTCCAGGTACATGTGACCTCATTGAGCAGTCCACATGTACTCGCCGCGTGTCACCTCTCGCGCGCGGTCAAGGTACTTGTGATCTCATTGTATCGCGGCTAGACACGTGTTATTTGGACAAGCTCTTAAGATTAAAACGATGAATTTATTATAAGTATTTTTTGTCCAACCAAGTAATGGCATTTGATATACCAAATAAATTTTGCGTAGTATTAAAACCAGATAACTACGGCCACATATGGGTGAGCAAAAGTGCAACATTTCCCAACTATTTATAGAATAGTAAACCTTGAAGAAGATGACGTCAACGCATTTCGTGTCTGAAGAATCTCTATGATTGTTACTAGTGTATCTCCATCTAATTGGGGATGACACGAGAAGAAGAATATATACTATATTAGTTATTATTATTATTATTATTATCATTGTGAATTATTTACAAAGAGATAACTTATTCGCCGTTCTATCAACTTCTTAGGTGATAATTTGAATCCAAACATACGCCGAAAAAATATTATAATATGCATTTGCCAGACGCAAGATTCGAATCCAATATCTACGGCCTCAGAAGCGAACATTCTGCAAAGGACTGAATAAAATATCATTTACATATTTAATGGTAATTAAAATAATTAGAAAATACTATTAAAATCTTATTATGTTAATCACTCATCAAAGTTAATTTGTAATCCAAAAGTTTTATATAATTTTCTTTTAATACGATAGGTTATTCTGCCATTTTTGAATAATATTATTTATGGTTCATTAAAATGGAAAATATGTATTTATGCGAAAAATAAACAAAATGATAAAATATTCAAAACTAGCAATGGATATTATAGAAGTACACAAATTACGTTTATTTTATGAAGGCTAATGACTGGGAGCCAATTCTGTCTGAAAGAAAAAATGTAAATAATAATAAAAAAAACTCCCAACGAATATCCCAATGTCATTTGAATCAAAAGCGAAAGTAGCGGAGTGGGCAACACATTTAGCTAAATGAAAACAATATCTCATCGTGTTTTAATCCGATTAAATGGGTCTAATTGATTTATTTATAGGTGCTATAGTCGTTTCTCTCTCATGCGACACTACTCTACTTTAAGTGCGAGGGATTGGTGATACATCTAGACATACGCTATATTAGCAAACTTGGCCTTTGTTAGTTTTTCTGAGCTTAACAAGAGGCAAACTGTGTTATACTATTCCTACTTTCATATAAAAAAAATATAATAGAAATACAACGTCTTCTAAATTTTATCATAATATCATTTAAGAATTCTGGCATTCTCAAATTAATAAGCTCCTTCAATCCTCTCTACTTTGTACGTTGTTTTAATTAATAATTATTGCTGACACCAATAACTGCTCTTCATAAATATTGTCTTATGCGTCAATTACATTGAGCTACTTTACGAGCTGTTTGTTGGCGAATTTACAATCTGACTGTAAAGTCGCCCAGTATCATCATTGAATAAGCTAACAAGCAGATTCTAAATAATCTACCGAGAAAAGTTGAAAGCCGGTCAACTTTACACGCTACACGCCGTCGTGTGGGCCTACTGCGTCTGCGCAGTAGAGCGTGGTGGCAACCTCCTGGTAAAAAAACGAACTACGTTCTGTCAAAATAGTCGCTGGTTTGTGGCTTCTCAGCGAATGGAAAGTTTTGTATGTCATCATCACAATCGCAGTAGCTGAATTGCCCGCTTTTAAATTCGCCAACAAATAGATCGTAAAGTAGCTCAATGTAATTGATGCTTTACTTAAAGCTGACTATAACCATAAAGCAAATGTGAAGTTCTCTTAATTTAGACCATTGGGTAGTTTTATGTAAGCTCTTTGTCATGTGTTTTTAATTATTTTTTATTTTACCTTTCTGTAATTCTCTCTCCCATTGGCACTCACAGTCTAGTAAACTAACTAGTGGTGACCTCTGTCTTGAGACATTTCCAAGTATACAAAATAATTGAAGAGGCCTTTCATTAAAACTTAGTGCCTCGTGACATACCTGATAAAGATTGGTTGTGGTGTGGGGCGGGTTTGGCTAATATGAACATTCAGTAGACAGTCTCCAGCCAATTTGGGACTCTGAATTTTGTTAAATTTAGTAGGTATTTAATAATTTTATAATTTTATAAACCGTGTTACTGTTAATTGGGTCATAATATTTATTAGTATGTATGTTTTGATCCAATGAGTTTATTCGCATGTACAATTAAGCGTGTAGAGAAAAATATATAAAAGTCCACAAAAAGCCATCACCAACATAAGTAATAAATAGTTAACTCTAAAGAGGTACCTACCAATAGAGCCTCAATCTATCTAGCTAGATAGTGCGTTTTCATCAATTTATTAAATGGTAGAAAATCTTTCAGGAAATGTAAATAGTGCGCAGGTTTCACCCGAGAGATAATGTGACGTTAGTAAAAAATAGAATGTATAATAATATGTAAACAATAATTTGTTTTTGATTGAAACTTAAAATAAAAAAAAAGATTTTCAAATTTAACCTAAACATAGGATTCAAACCCGTAACACAGTAAATAAACATAAACGCTTACTGGATTAAAATATGTATTAAATATTGATTTTTATGGGCTCAATAATAAATCTGAAATAATGTCATGATAAAACTTATTGCATTTTGCATTATTAAGATGAGAGAGTAAATAAGATCCAACCCTGACTGTTTGATACCTATCCCGGTGTCTATTTTCACTATGTAGGTGTACATCTATGTATACGCTACACCATGTAAACACGTGAGGGGTGCATTAATTGAAATTTATACTGAAAAATATTAAAGGCTCGACACAACCGTTCCGATTAGCCCCTGGCTCCCCTATCGCGCAAGCGTGACCAAACGTCAAAATGAAACGGCACATTTTTGGGCTACCAATTTTGTCCTCCTTACATAAAGTACACCGGAGGAAGGTTGGAAGAAGTGAGACTGGATGGCGAAACGAATTGGTTCTAAATTGGAATTTATAAGACGTGAGTTTATCACGGTTGAACTTTATTAAGTGTGAGAGATATTTAGACGCCGTCTTCTTTAAAAAAAGATTTTTTCAGTATATTTTACGAAAAGAAAATGTTGACAATATCCTAAAAATGTTTTATAACTTTTTTAGATCTTCTAAAAAGCTGGTTATACTAAACTTATAAAATCACAATATGCACCTCTTCATATCGTAGTTAAGTTAGTATGCTCCAATAAATTCAATCGTGTATTGTAGGTTATTTGTTTGAAAATTATTTAAAAAAAAATATATCTAACAATTTTTATTAAAAATAAAACTTTGACTGGTCTTTGAACACAGTGTTAAAATATTTATATTGAAATATGTGTATTACTAGAAAACTGTACGTTCAAGAAATTCGATCACTTATTTATTTCAGAAAGCATTAAACAAAACTAAATTAAAGTGACTAAACACACAGGGTTCATTTAAATTAAAAAGTTCAGTGGCTTCCGTGACAAGATGCAGTTTCGTACAAAATAAAATATAAAAGTAATCAAACGCACAACGAAGTTGCGTTTACTCAAAGAGAAGACAAATATTTTCAAATAATTTAATCTTGTATATTTCTTTTTATTCAAATAGTTTATCTAAAATAGAATTGTATAGTAATATAGTAACCATGAAAAAACTTTCGTATTATTTGTCACGGAAACAAAAAAGTTTTAATTATAGAATATGCAACCCCAACAATTAAATTTTTACAGCTTCAAAATTCGTGATTCTATTTTTCAATTTACTATATTATTATTTATATTGCGACCAAGACATTCCACCCCTCTCGATCCTCTGATTTTCTCAGAACAGAGAAAATGTTTTCCACAGTCAGCTCCTTTACTTGGTCACTCTAACACGCTAACGCTCTTCTTCTGCTTCACCTTCCCTGGAGGCTACCCAAAACCACCATTCTCTCCAGGTTATCTCTCCGCACTGAAAAAATTGTCCAAAAAACTGCAGATTGCGTCTCAGACATATTGTCGAGAGCCGTTCATTTATCTGCAGTATCTGGATGATTGATTGGTCTGTCCTGTGATCTGTCCAAGAAATACGAAGCATTCGAGGTGACACATTTCCACGGTATGAATTGCCTTCTGCTCCCTTGATAGTTTGATAATAATGTATTCTATGAAAGTAGATAAAATTATTAGTTCCGAGTGAGTTTTGTATAGTCATACACTACACAAAAAGTCAATGCATTGCTTCACGCAATGACAATTATTTAAACATTAATAAAACAAAAATTAACTGAAATTTTGCAAAGTAAAAAAATACTTAATGTCTTAAATTACTTACAAATAACATTAAAAGTAAATATTGATTGAAAATTTTTGACTAATAGAAATTTGCCACACAGGAATGTTTTAATAATTTAGGTGTTATAATATATGGTGAACATTAAATTTATATCAATTAGTTTTTACGTAGGAATGCAATATTGTACCAACTCGTATTATTTTCGACCAAAATCTTTATAAATCACAATAAAATTTGCAATTAAATGCAGGTAATATATTTTTTTCATAATATTATGTTTTATAATTTTCACAACAAAAATATTATATAGTACAAACTACAGGGCAACAGGAAAAAGACCTATCGTATATAATAAAACGTCAAGTCAAGTCAATGAAATTTTTATAATAGAATTAAAAATTTTATGTTAAGGGCGGACGTGCTCAGCGTGGGTCAAAATGGAGCTTTTTTCTATTTTCAAAGCATGATCCTGGACATTCTTTAATACTTTGGACGCTGAAGACACACATGCGCGTAATGACCAGGCGGCCGATCAATGTATTTAACATGCATTTTAAATGTGCTAATTAAAAAATCATTATCTACTCAGCAGCGAATGCGTTAAACGTTGTAGATAATCTATTTATATAATTTTGAAGCCTTATTATCCTTTATATTTATTTTAAACATTTGATGACTGCATAAAGTATTTTTATTACATAAGATAGTATTCTTTTAAACCTCTCGCTCTAATGTTTTAGGATATAGTCATATTTCAGTACATAAATGTGCAGTGGTGTTAAGATTTTTTACATTTATTAATTTTCAAACGCATTTATAAAACCATCAGTATAATAATTTATGTCGACATTATTATAGTGAAATATTTACGATAAAAAATTATATTGATAATCTCTGTGATCCCAAATTTGACAAGAATTAGGCATTATATTCTTCAAAAAATGGGCAAGATTAACACATTTGAAGATAATTCTAAAGATACTAATTATAAGCTATGTCTTTGACCATTCAAGTGTGATAAACATCCTATAAATAATGATTGCTTTATAATAATTATGGATCTAAGAATAAGGTAGTGTTTTTTTGAAATACACCATTTCTTTTGGCATTCCCCAGTGGTTAAGCTAAAACACACGGCCGTAGCCATAAATTGACACACTATAATTGAAGTAGGGAGTAAAATTATGTTTACGCGCGTATTTGAACAAATAGCATATAACATGAACATATTATTAGTAAAGCTTTTAAAAAAAACGGGAATAGAATCCATATGAAACCATATTAAGGCGTTGTTTACAATAGACTCAAAGTACATTGTATCAGTGGAAACTAACAAAGTAACTCTTTAGCAGTAGATTGCTCGCCAGATTGTATGCAATGGCAGCGCTGCCTGGAGTCTCTTCGCTCTAATCCCTGGACCGTGTAATGAAACTGTAACTTTGCCTATCCGTATAAAGTATAAACAATTAATGCGACGCCTGACGCCGCGGGCGCCGCGACGACACCACCGGCGCCTGGAAAAATGCGTCGCTCTATTCTATTCTACAAACATAATCACAATAAGGAATTATACGCGGTATTCCGTTTATTTATATTTAACAAGAAATTAGTCACATTATTTATTACTAAACTGTATTGGAAAATGGTTATAACATGTAAATGCACTTATTGTCATTGCTTAGATTTATTTAAGATACATATTTTTTTATAATAGTAGTAATATTATAATAAACTATTCCTTTTATCCAACGAATAAGATACAAGATTTGAGAATTTAACATTCTATAATATATTAAATATATATAATATGAAAACATCTCATGCATATACAGGCTAGAAAAAATCATTTTGTAGAAAAAAATACGACACTCGACGGGACTTGAACCTGTATCATATGCTGGATTCGCGCCAGTATGCTTTTTCAAATAGGCTACGGGCATCTTACTAAAATAATATGACGATTTATACTAGTAGTTGTTACATGAAATGCTTATAGAATTGCGTTATAATGTTGGCTGTCGGTTTTAATATATTTAATCTAGGTAGGTATCAATTAATTTCTTAATTACTAACCGACGTCGCGGATCATTCCAGTATTTACTTTTTATAATGTACTTTGGCTTGCTAATAATTTAATAAACTATTTTTTTATTCAATAAATAAGACACAAGATTTGAGAATGTAACATTCTATATAACATTGAAAATATATAATTTGAAAACATCTCACGCATATAAATAACTACTAGTATAAATCGTCGTAATTTAGTAAAATGTCCGTAGCTTAATTGAAAGCATACTGGCGCGAATCCAGCAGATGATACAGGTTCAAGTCCCGTCGAGTATCGTATTTATTTCTACAAAATGATTTTTTCTAGTGTGTATATAATATGCATGATATGTTTTCAAATTATGTATATTCAGTAGTAATATTATTAAAACATACATTTAATATTTGATACATGTATTGTATTTAATCTGCCGAAGATCTCTTATACAAATGAAAAAGTAATAGCCTCCTTTCACTAACTGGAAGTGTAAGTAAAAATACCTAGATATTATTAATATTCCTGTCACTTTCATCTTATTGGTAACGAAAACTGATTGGCTGGAATTCTGAACAAACAACAATGCCAATCTCATTTGTCGTGTTCGTGAAACCATAATCATAATATTGAATGAACATAAAATAATATTATATGCGTTTATGGTAAGGGTGAGTTACAATACGCACATAAAAGGTATACAATATGCTGTACACTTCGATAGCATAACCATATACCTTCATTTCACAATATTTTAATTAAATTAAAAAAAGGGTGTTAAGTAATTACTATGATACGTTAATGTGTAGGTAATTAGGAAGGGTTTTTCTTAAGAAAGTATGTTTTAAATAATGAGTTTGTATAGAGTCTTTGCCACTGATATATATATATATATATATATATATGCATAACAAAGTAAAATTACGTTTTATTTTTATTTGATATTAAGTAGCTAAGTATGTATGGTTTAGTCGAAATACGTATTTTTCAAGATTAGAGAAAAATAATGAAAATCTTTTCTCATAAGCGAAATCCCGTCGCACCAGTCTGATTTGATAAACAGAATCGCTTTCCGCCAAATACTGGTGCCCGAAAACAAAGAAAAATAATGTTGTATAAGGGTATTCCCCGAATTCATTTCATACGTCCGCCTCTTCCCACGCTGGCAAAAATGTTTTCCGATCGACTGTTTATTTTGATTTGGGAGGCCTCTGGGCCCGGTTTCGGAAGCTCAACTCCCTTGCCTCTAGCCACAGCACAATGTTATAGAAATTTGATTATATAACAGTAAAAATAAGAAAAAAACCTATAAATTACCTAAATAATGTTTAATTAAACTATGTTATTATTCAACATACCTAATTTTTAAAAACACTCCTGAGAAAATATATTATATAACCAATATATTATATAATTTATTTAGCTACGTATTTTTTTCAACTTATACGAGGTATAAATGAGAACCCTGCCATTCTGGGCAGTGTTGACCTGTATGTCCCTGATAATTATCTTAGAAATAGAGACCATCAGTTGTTTATTCTCCCAAGGTGCAGAACCAACCTGCCACTGGTAATGCCAATTGAGAGACCGATAACTATGTTCAACGAAATTGCTTCGGGTGTTGATATATTCCACCTACGTGAGAATGAGTATAGGTGGACGTTGTTTTATAAATTCTTAAAATAGGGTCTGTTTAACTCATCCGGTGTACTTCCTTGTACCTATCTAATTAATATTTTTTGTATTTTATTGTTGTTTTTATTTAATAAAACGCATTTTTTTTTGTAGTACTTTTTCCACTTTTAAAAGTGGAATAAGTACTACAAAAAAAGGCGTTTTATTAAATAAAAACAACAATACAATGCAGTTCCACCATGAATTGACAGTTAATAAAATAAAATAAATTTGTTGTATTTACACATTTCTACTGTTTAATAACATACTATTTATCTCTATAATGATCTATCTCTTTTTTATGTAATACTGTTTTATATTTCTTCGTTTCTAAATAATGTCACGTTGTGAACGTCTTAAACTTATAATTTGTAATGTCCACAATATGTTAAAAAAATAAATAAATTGAAATTGAAATCTCTTGGGTTTACGCCCCGCCCCGTCCACGCATTATCCACTATGCTATGATATGACATACTAATTACGACAAATTTTAACTATTGGCCTTTTAATACTTTGAACACTGAAGACGCACCCGGCGCGTAATGACCAGGCGGCCGATCGATGTAATTAACGTGCATTTTAAAGGTGGTAATTAAAAAAATCATTATCTAGTCAGCAGCGAATGGGTTTTAATACGTGTTCATCAGCGCTCTTCCAAGTCAAACTACTACATGTTGGCAATCGGTTTTTGTTGATTAAATCAAAGTAGGTACCTACTACTGCTACTACTGTATTATTTTATTGTATCACTTTTTTATATAATATCTTTACCGTACTGTGGTGAGTGGTTGGTGACCTAACTTGATACAAAGGTTTTGAATGGATAATATTTCTCTAGATTAATGGAACTATAGTTGACCATGGTTAGTAGGTGGAGAAACTTGTTAGAAAAAAACCCTGACTTATTGCGATTTTGATTATGTTCATAAAAATAAAAGGACAATACTAATTAATATGTATAATTATTGTAAATGAGGTCATTCTCATTTTAGTAGTTTATTCAAATAATCTATATGGCCGCTTCTGTGCTTGATTTGAAATTATGTGCGTCGTTTGAGTATCAGAAACGTTGGAGGATGTATTTTGGGAAATAATTTGGCTCCGCGCGGATTTAATTTGGGGAAATTGGAGTCGAAACTTGACAAACGCCGCGCGGGAATAAGAAAATTTAGGCGAGAAATTTTTGACTTCTACCACGATGGAATTTCGAATTTGGAATAATTACTTCTTATAACTTTTAGTAGAATATTAGTAGTGTCTGTTATGTTTTACTATTACATATAAATACGAAAGTTCAAATACTTATCGTTCTTGTAAAGGTCAAAGAAATACAGTATTTCATAAAAAACAAATATTCATTTAGGTACGTTAAAATTTCAAATTTAAATAAATTCTACACAAAGTTATCTAATTTTTAAAACATCAAGATATTTTCTTTGATTTCCAAGTATACTAGGATATATTAAAATACTCCAAATATTCCTACTGTTAAGACACGGTAGGGGACAAATTCAATAACCAAACTTGGGTAATTTATATTTTACAGATAAATATGGATAGCGTATAGTTTTTAATATAGTTTCTATATATTATTATCAGCTGGATTAAAATTATTGGCATCACTTGCTATACCTAGCGTCTATGATGTTACCTGAGTCTTAATTTATTGGTATTTGGGACCAGCTAATATATTTGTTTTTATGTGTCTGATATGCAGCAAAATTCTTGTTGTAAAACCGTTAGAATCCAGTTTCAGTCTAATCCAGGTATAGTCAACCTTTTTATACCTACCGCCCACTTTAGCATCTCTGTTATTAGTAAAATTTTCTAACCGCCCACCGGTTCCACAGTAATGTTGATTTATAAAGTAGGGAAGTAACTTTACTTCATAAAATTTATTCACGCAATATTTGCCGTAAAAAGATTTTTCATCCAGTCATACACCTTCAATTTTAGATATATCCTGATGTATTACTGTTGAGATAAATTCTTTTATAGAGTGTATTATTACAGTTTTTCCAATATTTTGCTTCAATAGTTTATCCAAATTGTCATGGGGAATTGTATGAAAACATAATGATAATGTTTTTTAAACCCCTACCGCCCACCATGAAAGCTGGGACGCAACCAGGTTGACTACCCCTTGTAAGTAAATCCTTGTAAGGAAGTCTATTTAGTGGATGTACGTACATACTGAAAAGATCATAAACTTAATATTTAACTTGAAGACAACATTTATATTATATTATCATAAATGAATAAAATTATTTTTACTCCATAATTTTTTGCCTCTATGATATCCGGTTCTCCTCTGGACTTTTCCAGCATCTCCTCTTTTCTCAGCGAAAAACCGTTCTTATTGTGGTTCAGTGCTTTCAACATTCCGTGAGCAATCCAAACTTATGTATCCTAATTATGATTGATTTTTTAAAAATTCTACCACCAAACAAAACACTATGATTTTGAATGAAAAATACACCAGCTCTTCTATGATCGACTTCATACTAAACCTATGCATTAATTCCTGATAATATATTTAAATTTAACATTTATCAATAATATATTTATCTAACCATTATGTTTAACCTCATTATTTATACGTTATTTTAAATCTTAAATTATGTTGTTTTAAAATATGATTAATTATAATCCGTTTTCCAGGAACTGTTTTATTTTATTAATAAAATAAGACAATAACCTTTCTGGTTTCACAAGAATGAGTGTAACAAATTGTATCAAATGAATTATTCGATGAATTTAAAATAACTACTTAAGGTTTTAAATAACCTTAGAAAAAATCCGAAATTTCCTTGAAGAAATAATATTTACCCTACTTGAAATTGGTACAGAATATATTATTGGTATGACTGAATGCAAGGCCATAGCACTGAGACGTATTGTAATATGCAAGTCAGTAGTTTGAGTCAGTTGCATTGGATATTCATGGAATTCATGAACGTTCCACATTTGAATTTTGGTCGTGCTCGCATATGTGCAAATATAATTGTGATATTTCACAAGACTTGAGCGAAGACTAAAAACTATGTATTGGACATAAATAATTTTAATAAAATAATCAAATTTTAAATCAATAGTAAATGTTTATAACATGTTATATACTGCATTCTTAACTTTGACTTAGGTGTAGCCCAGAGGGCTTTTAATTCAAATAATATTTTTAAAGCATTTCATAATTTTTAAATGTAGTTAGGGCTAGTAGGTACCAATGTAAAAAAATATATTCAATGCCGAGGTAATTATTATATTATTATAAACAAAATGTGTGCATGTTTTGATGCTATGTTAGTCTGTCCATATCGTATTAAATTTGGGATTAGTTATTTAATTACTTCATTATTCTAAATACCTACTTATGGTTTATTATGTAAGAAAAACTTTATAGTTTATGCTTATAATAATATTAACTCATTACGTGCGTCCAACGCAACTATTGCATTGCCCATTAGATGGGCATTCGATATAATTAGCATATTATTCAAATGTGGTAATTAATTAGTAATTAATAGGTCCGTAGTGAATGGGATCATTCATCAAGCAGTTTTTTCTCTTTGTACATGATGTTAAAAATAAATCTCAAAGCACAAAAGTGTATTTTTTACAAAAAAACTATAATTGTGAATGGATTGCAGTTATTTTAGTTTGGAAATGAAATAAATGCTAAAAATGTCTTCTACGCAATTGTTCAAATTTGTATAGAATTCATGAGGTACCAAAAATTTTCTATAAATCATTTACAATTTTTCTTTCGTTAAATTCTTATATTTTATAATAAGTAGGTACCTATATGAATTTAGTTTGATTGTATATTATCATTACATACCCATATTGTTTATTTCATTGTTCTTTTCTTAAAAAATATTAAAATATTAAAAAAATTGTATTGTATTCCTCTCAATAATACCTATGTATTAAAATGATTTACATATGAATATTATTCTTGTAGAAAAATATATTGGTTTACAAATAGATCCTTAGTTTTATGTAGATAATAATAATACTAATAAAATAATTTATAATATATGTAGCATTATAACATTATTTATATTTATAATATGATATAGATACAAATACAGGAATAAATTTATCGCTCATCTTTCTTGGATGATTTCATATCCATAGACTATTTTAACTTTTAATGGCATCGATATAAATGGACAGAATTTAAATTTAGAACGTATTTTTTTCAATCTGCGGTTACGAGTTTTGCCCCCTAGTTTAATGTTTCATTTATCCACCCCAATGTGCATTTTCAATATTGAACAATTATATGAACAAATGAATAAATATAAAATATGTTAAGGGGTAAATGCAATTCATACAATATGATATTATTATTTTTTATTGGTGACAAGTTTTTTTGTTAAAAATAATTTAATAAGTAATACCAATTAAGTATAGAATAATAATAACGAGGCAAGAGTACAGCACGGTGATAGGTACGTATATTATGAAAACCTGTTTCTACTAATTTAGTAGGTTAAAATCTGTCAAAAATAACTTATTGTGAAAACATTTAATTTAAGTTAACCAATATTTAAGATAATTATTTAGTAAAAATGCATAGATTGAATGTTATTAAAAACATCTGTCTTTATCTATATCTACTTACTAAAAAATAGTGGGATAGTCACCGACCAAAATAAAGCGATAAAACATGCGCAATTTTATTACAGTCAGCGATAATAATTATAACTGTGACTATTGCTTTAGAGCTTTAGACTGTGCGAGGACTTTATTTAGTTTCATAATCGACATTGGCTAGGTCACACATTAAAAATTGTCTCTATTGGGATAATATGGTCATAAATAAAAATCGGGTGTAATGCTGCAACTGTCTTCCATGAGCACAAGCTAGGACATGCAGGGACAGTGACATGACACGGCTGGCTGAAATGAATGAAAAAACAGCTTGCAATGTGTGTCGATGTGAAATTTTGGTATTATATCTGTGTCCCATGTCGAGTGAATTTTATTGCTTGCGGCACAGCTTTTTTCTTCAAATTTCGTATTCGAGCTGTATACTTTAAGTTGCATGTGTGTTGAATAACAACAAAATCACATCGACAAATTCGACATGTTGCAGTCGAGACGAGTTAAGATGTGCTATACGGCTTATGATTGTTTGGGTATTGACAGAGGTTTTTCAATGAAACTGTTATCATAATTTTTCAGCAAGGATAGATAGCAGACAATATTTTTTTTTTGGTTGAAGCAACCTTAAGTCATTTTTATAACGGTATTGAATATTTAAATTATATATTTTGATTCGACTTCATTTACCGAAAAACAATTAATCTCTCCGCTATTCTTCACCAATCTTTTCTTCTAGCTGTTTTCCAGATCCATTAGGAGGGTGACACCTCGAGCATTCACATATAACAGGAATAACAAATTATAATATAAGTAACTCATTAAACACATTCTTAGTAAACTTTGTAATTGAAAAAAGGTTTAATAAAATAATACAGCCCGTGTACGATAACAGAATTAAACTACAATTAAAATGGCGGTCGTAAACACAATATCTCACCCGCGCAGAAGTGAGCCATCATTCAGAACAAACCTAATTTTCGAATAAGTCCGCCATCTTGTTCTCATATGTTTTCGCGCCTTACCGATATTTAAATTAGCCCCATCTTTCAACCGACGCGTAACACTAATCACCCGAGGCAATAACGAAAATTTAGATGGAGGCCCACATCTACCTATGTTGCGTTTCGCCGCGAAAACCATTTCGTTATACGACAGAAAAATATTATTACATAATATAACATTCACAATCATAATATAAAATATTTTATTATAACACAATTTTTATCTGAATTTTTGAAATGTGCTACATTGAAAATACATTCATATTATATCCGTAGTAAGATGGGAAAATACGATATGTCCGTTTTTCTAAATTATTCAGGAGAGAAATTATTTTTAACTTCAATTCAAAAAATTGAATATCACATTGACACAGCTTATTTCACCCAATATATAAGCTCTCACTGAGACGAGTCTAATGGTATATACATAACTCAATTGCCAAAAAAACCCAATATCATGTTTTGCTATCTTACTACAACTGATATTTAAGTTCACTTTTAATTAAATAGCTACCTAAGCATATGAATGTTTAATTATACTAAGATTTAAATAACATATGATAGGCTTTGAACAACATCCGTATCGATTTGATGTGGATATAGTTTGATATTTCTTAAATGAATTGGGCTCTATTATACTGGTTGGCCTATTGGTGTTAGATGGTATGTAACCAATGAATGGAGTTTTATATCGCTAAGGTATATTTTTTTTTTTTTTTATTTATTTGGAAGCAATTGAGCTCTTCTCTGAATGGAAGGCTATTCTGCTTTACAATGGTTTACAAAAGTATACATACATTTTTTTTTAACGACAGGCATAAATAGTTACATTATTAATGACACAGAATTACATTTTTGTTACACTATACACTAGACATTTACGTTACATTTTTGGAGAAATTCATGTACAATTTTCATAACTGAAATATTTGGTTTTGCCAGGAACGAATTAGCTAAGGTATATTCATGATTAGAATCTGGGCTATTTTGTGCGAATGTGTGTTACTATCATCGTAGTAAAACGACCTACTTTTAGTTAATAATCATTTTAAAAAAACAAATATGAGATCACAAGCAAATCCAAGGAAAACAAAAATAATGGGAATCGGTTCACTTTTTTGGCAAACTGATTCCCATTCGTTCGCGCGTTTGAAACGCGCGTTCAGTTTTTGTAATATTTGAGAACAATTCGGATGTTTTGTAGCTATTTATTGGAATTTATGGCCTGAGTGACATTAAGTCATTAATCGAATCTTGCTATAAATTATTTGTTTATGGCGACTGGCTTCATGTCAGGAAAATTTGTACGTATGCAATTGACCGTATTACAGTTGACGGTGAGATGTTTATGGATGGCCGTATAGTATATTGGTCAAATGCACGTACAAATAAAAACTTCCGGAAACAATACAGAAGAAAAATAGTCGGTAAGGAAAATATAAATACAATCAAATCGTATAATTTGTATAAAATTCTGGTAGGTGCTTATAAATTTAATATCAAATTGTACCTATCAAATACCTTATAATAACTAAAGCATTTTTATCTGATATTAATAAATGAGTCATGGACCAATTTTTAATTATATTTTTTGTCATAAAAATGCTTTTCACTGTTTTATATCTATAGTTTTATATAAGTAATATGTTATTTTTTGAATATCGAACGTTATTTTGCTACATTTTAAATAACCCTTCAACAGCCGTAAATATCTTGTTGGGATAGTTAAAAAAAATCTGAGCTGCAGTGCGGTAAGTACAGAGTTGCAAATAATGGTTCAACGCAGACGTTCGCATTTGTCATTCAACTAGAAGAGCAGGGTGGCTAATGAAGACGTCCGAATGCTGCCAGTTTAAAGGGTTAAGTCGGTGATTAGCTTATTTCGTAGACATAAACAAAGTGATTGGTTTACACTTGGAATTTGTTCAAATTACACGTCAACTAGGTATGCAGATACAATTCCATTTGTCATTTACGATAAAGTTGTGATATTAATTAATACGTTTGAGTCTCAGGTGAGTCTAGTATTTTTTTTTTTTTTTTTAAATCATTCATGGAAATTAATTTCAATATAAAATATAGTAAAGTTAACAGTTTATAATTCTTAAATAATGAATTCACGCTGTAAAACCGTCACCTATGTTTGTTATATAATATATTAGAAATAACAAATGTTAAAGTAATAATAAAATAATATTTTATAAATTCTTTTAACACTGCCTAAAATGTGTTTGAACACGTACCTAACCGATTTTTTTTTTTAAAACGGTACATGTTCAAACACGCGCGTCAATATCATTTTACTCCCAACTTCAATAATAGTTTGTCAATTTATGGCTACGGCCGTATGTTGTAGCTTAACCACTGGGGAATGACAAAAGAAATGGCGTATTTCAAAAAAACACTACCTTATTCTTAGGTCAATAATTATTATAAAGCAATCATTATTCATAAGATGTTTATCAAACTTGAATGGTCAAAAACATAGCTTATAATAAGTATCTTTAGAATCGTCTTCAAATGTGTAAATCTTGCCGATTTTTTGAATAATAAAATGCCTAATTCTTATCAAATTTGGGATCACAGAGATTATCAATATAATTTTTTATCGTGAATATTTTACAAAAATTATCTCGTAATAAATTATACAAATGGTTTTATAAATGCGTCTAAAAATTAATAAATGTAAAAAATCTTAACACCACTGCACAGTTATGTACCGAAATATGACTATATTCTAAAACATTAGAGCGAGAGGTTTAAAAGAATACTATTTTATGTAACAAAAATACTTTATGCAGTCATCAAATGTTAAAAATAACTATAAAGGATAATAAGGCTTTAAAATTATATAAATAGATTATCTACAACGTTTACGGAGTGTCCAGGATCATGGCTTGAAAATACAATAAAAACTCAATTTTGACCTACGACGAGCACGTGGGTCGTTAATACTTCGTCAGCTGAATGCAATACTTTATTATTCTAACTCATAAGGGAGTTTTTGAAACAGCCTACTTCAGTTATTATATACTATTTTTATAAATAAATGTATACATAATGTTTTAGTAGAACAATTGATGAAAATTATGATGCATAAATGTGTATATATAAATAAAAAGTAGCTTAAATAAGATATTTCAAAAAACAATTTATTTCAAATATGAGTTAGAATAGTTCTGCATTCAGCTGATTCAGCAATTTGCTTCTAACGAGATTTATTACTAAAATCTTAAAATTAAAACTCAATCAATCAAATCAGTCAGATCGAAAAAAAAATATTTTTTTTCATTACATTTTTATCTTTGTAAGAGTACCAGCTATTATTCTGAATTAACTGAAAGCCATCATGGTAGGTAGTAAACATTAAAAAATTCTCTTGATAATATTTGAAAACATGTTTACTCTGACATTTTGTTTGTGATTATAATCCATGTTTATGCACACTCTTCATTCCCACGATCATCGCAGCAAAGTAATTTAGGCGAGAGGTAAATTTTCATTCAGAACTTGACGTCGGGATAAAGTAAGCCTTGTTACCATTTCCACTTTTTGCATCAGATGTTAAATAAAATTAATTTCGAATAATTGGACAATATAACTTTACTAAACATTTCTTTGTTGGCTTATAAGAGTACTATTTTTACCTGGCGTTTTTAACCTTAAGTGCAACCATACATATTAGAGTTAATAAAAATTATTTGTGGACTAACTAATTATAATACTTAAAGTTAACTGAATAAACATTTTGTAGGTGTGTACTATTTGTTTGTGTAGTTAATTGCATTGATAACATTATTTGGTAATAGATCCTGTAAAATAAAAGTCAATTAAAACCTTCGTTCTTAAGCGGATCATAATGTGTAGTGGAGGTAACAATAATATATTTTTACGAGGGGTGTTTAGTAGCCATTCGTATAATCCATTGGGTCATTGATCTGAATCAAATACAGATTGGAAACACTATGTGTTGTAAAGGCCAATATACACCAATTAACATAGAACATGGAAATTTACCTAATGGTTATACCTAATTCTATTTAATATACAAATTCCCCATTTTATTTAAGCAAACCTTGTAGGAATATGATAAAAAAGCTGACCAGCTTTATTGATATTATGTAATGTAATATATTATAATGAATTATTGATAACATCTCTTACATAGATATAACACGTCGTGTATTAAAACTAGTGTAGTAAAAAAAGCTCATAAATTACTTAAATAATATAAATATTCCACAAAGAAGCTTACAATATCACGAGCAATCTTAAATAAAGGTAAAACTTTCGTCACAGTGCATCATATCCCTTTCTTAAGATACGGGTTCCTGAAAATAATCGAGTTTAAAAGTTGAAATGCGATAATTGTAATTAGGCTTCGAGCTAGGAGGCATCTAACCTTTCCCCGTCGCCTCAAGGGATGACGAGGCATCTCTTTCTTCACATGTTTACCATGTTATATATCATCCCTGTAACAGACCTGGATTGGCAAATTAATATTTAATATAAATAAATATAAACCAATTTATAATTAGTATCGAAAAGGGATTGTCGTAAAAAAAGAGTATGAATTTATGTATGTTTTGTTTACAATTTTGAAGTATTTACCATTTTTAAATATCTATCTGTACCGTGTCCAGAAACTTGTACCTACTTATGCAGTTCGCCGTATCATACTTCACCATGAAATATTGTATTGGAAATGTAATATGGCCGTATATTAAAGACCATCCAACCTTTTAGGGACGTATAGTACTGATATAAAGTAAATGTCTAAATAAAACACGGTTTTTGTCAGTTTACACTTTACAGAAACCAACAGCAAACAAATTTTGAAAATAGCCGATATACTGGATTATTTTTTAGGTTAGATTAGGTTAGTTTAGGCTTAGGTTAGGTTAGATTAGGATAGATTCTCATTCTAGAATTCATGAATTTTCAAAATCATCTATGAAAGTTGAATTAATGTTCATATTGAATCTAATAAAATTGGAGACCGTATAGTATACGGTCATCTCTTTCCGATTAGAAAACTTACGGAAAACTGTGCCATGGTAAAATGTTGTACGTACAATTTGTACAACCCACGATGATTTCTAGTTATCTTAAATGGTAGATTCCAAACTCAATGGCCCTTTATTGCCAAATACTAATAATGGATACCACCATGATGACACCATGAGCCTGTCATCATTAAGCTATTTTTCGTCATTTAGGGTTGTCAAAAATACCTGCTTTTATGACTACCCGTTATTAGACGTAAACAATTTACGATTGCACCTAACGCTCTCGCTACACTCCGTGTGGTGGCGAGTGTTATTAAATGACAAATACTCCATAAAGTTTACGGTTAGCAGATGGAGTTTTGTTAAAATATAATAATACTTCCATATATAAGAAATTATATGTGATTAACATGTTCATCGTAAATTCTGTACCTACGTATTAACTCACTATGTGAGCAAAATACATATGTTCTATCTATAATATAATACCTCTCCTCCCAGGAACTTATTATAGAGGATGGTATAGGACCGAGTAAAGTACCTATTTAACGAAAGAGTAGGTACATATTAGAGACATTCAGGATATATGAATAACGGTATTTAGA
The DNA here is from genome assembly GCF_057557595.1 of Rhyacophila brunnea. Taxonomy (NCBI): domain Eukaryota; kingdom Metazoa; phylum Arthropoda; class Insecta; order Trichoptera; family Rhyacophilidae; genus Rhyacophila; species Rhyacophila brunnea. The sequence continues at coordinate 33,368,929 of NW_028233350.1, forward strand.
AGAGCATCGCAGGATTGGTTGAACATATTACATATTTAGAATTACAAAAATTTTCAAGGTACATAGTTTACGACAAACTATTCAATTATAATAGCCGTGATTACATGAATAGTTATCACACCAGCGCTAAGAGATACACTGAAATGCTTGAAAAAGGAAGTCAGGCTGATTTCTATACGTCTTATTAAAACAGATTAACTTTAGGATCTTTGAAGAGACAAGGATGAGGTATTTTGCTAAAAACACAAAGCACGTTGATAGTATCATCAGGTTATACGGTAGCCGATATCACTGTTTACATTGAAATGGTTCAGTGGCGGTGAGCTGTTGTCTTCATCTGGTAATACAGATTATAAATTATTATACATACCTACTAAGTAAAAGCTAAATCTCTTGATATTTTAAATCTATGCTATTATCAAAACTCGACTGCATTTCATTATATTTAAAAACCTTGTACTTTCTTTTTTTATTAATTATGATCACAAAAATAATGATAGTAGTAGTTTTAAGTAAAAAAGGTTCCTGTTTGTCTTCTTTATGGAGATTGAACATATATTTTCAAAGTAAACTTATTCCACTTCACAAAAATTTTTGGCAAAAGCCAAAATATTGTTTACGGTGTTGATGTTACACATGCCCTTTTTTAAATAAGTTACTTTTGTTTCATACTAACACTGATTTTGAAGTTGATTTTTCTACTGGATTGAATGCTATTAGGTTCTTATATGCAAAAAATACTTGTTCAAAATTTTATCCTTTAAATTCTGGCATTCATAACTCATTTTGTCAAGTAGTGGAATAAGTTCACTTTGAAAATACACCCCTCATATAGAAAAATCCCAATAGTTGTATTGCAAGAATTTTTTACACTTGTATTGATTTTTTATGTTTTATTTAAATGATTCATATTGTTAAATAAAACTATGTACTTCATGTATTTTTGTAATTTCTGATGATGTTATTTCCTTACAGAAAACTGCCGCTGATATATTGATGAAATTTAGAGTATTGATACTGCACCGATTCGCCACTGCACTAGGCCGAGACGGGATGCGCAAAAGCTTTGTAATTTTGGAAGCGGATATTTACTTTGATTACTTCCCTAGTCGCACGCAGGGGATTTAATGAGACCTTGGAATGTAATATCACGTTTGCTTTGAGAGCGGGCGTCTTCGGCTCATCCGAAGAGCAGCCGACGCGACATTGTCTTTGGTGTAATTTCGGGCCGTTGTTTAGTGCCAAAACATAAACATTGCCGCGTTGTTTCGGAAATGTAATTAATCAAGCGCGACAGAGAAGAGGTTAATGTACATACTGCCTTAGAAATAGATTTAAGAAAATAGATATAATTTAAAGGTAGAGTTGCTATATTTAATTATGGCATTTGTGAGGTCATTTGTATGGGTCCAGAACAATTCGGTAACGAGACAATTGGGCGCCATGCAATTGAATGAAATTCGAAAATAAAATATAGACGTTCATGAATTATTATAGGATTATAGGTACTTAAAATAAATATCAGCATATTAATTACCGGTGATATTAAATATCCATTTCCTGTAGTATCCAATTATGGAGTACTCAGTAAATAGCTGACTGCAATGATAATTTCTGCATATCCGTTTTTTCACATAGTTAGTAGATTGTACCACTGTACTTAACCGTAACTGTGAATAAACTCTCGTTTCTCCATTATCACGAACAACCACGACCGCCTTTCATCTGCATCACCTATCCACCGCCGAAGTAGATACCTACAAATATTATTTAATGTTATTATTTTTATTTAAATTATTATTTAATACTTGGTGAGATTTTAAATATGCACACGAAAATAATGATTTAATAATTGTGAATAGGTTTAAGTTCGAACGACAAGAGGGTTCTTTTTTATTTTTATATAAAGCCTCAGGCATCATAATTCTCAATACGCAATAGAAAACATTATGTTAAGAGCAAAATGTAGTAGATAGAAACTGATTAAAATTCTTCGTCTACTTTCTGTATAAAATGTAGTGAACGTATATTTATTTCATTTAACAGTTCGGCGCCCAACTGTCCTGGCGCCCAGTTGTCCCATTACAGTTTCAACGAGTGACCGGGCGTGGAGAAATCACTCAAAGGTACACAGATGAAATAGTGAAGTTAAACAAAACTATGATTTATGAGTAATTTCCTCACACCTCGCTCACCCGCTGAAGTGACCTACAAAACGACACGACTACAAATGTAGCTACTTTACATATTCATATTGGTACTCAAAATACAGTATTGAAACGTCAAGAGAGACAAAAAAGATGTTGTGTCATTAGTTTAATACATGTTTATAATATTTTATGATTTTTTAATACATGATTACCTATTTTAATTAGTGATTTGAGGAGAACAATGACATATCGCGCATAACCTGGAACATTACAACTTCTAACGTGAATAGTGTATCTCGCATTCGTTATACTTTGTAGGCTTTGATAGGCGGGCCATGTAGTAAAAATGGACAGTACTCAATCGCCGAAGGGAATCCTGAATATAAGACCGGACGATCAGAAGTAGTTTGACAAGTGGTTGGAAGGTGCCAACGGAGATGTTAGAGAATCCGGAACATACTCTGGATGACACTAACCCAGGATACGGGGATATGGAGAAAGTTTTTGGAGGACGCTATGATGATTTACGGATAACTCCACTTTTATTTCTCGTACGTACAAGGTATTGTTACATGTTGAATGTGTAATCATTATTCAATTAAAAATGGTTTCATTTTTCGATTCTACCGATATACTTAGATACTGCATTAGTCCTTTGCAATAAATGGTCTCATGGTACGTATTTTTCAGTAGCGAAGGGTGACTTCTGGAAAGAGGTAGGCTGTGGGGATATGATAAAAAGAACACACTTGTCAGGTATACTTACGAGAAATAAGAAGATAATACGATATTACTTCTAATGAATAGGTACACACTAATAAATGACAACGACACATTAATTTAATGAAACTTCAAAAACTCACTGACTACATAAAAATTAAGTGATCAGTTTACATTACGTACGTATTTTTTCAAAACATTTATACACATCAAAAATCATTAGATAAAAGTTATTTTTATTTTTAAAAACAGTCTATATTTATTAATATTCGATTAAACACCATATTTTTTTTTTAAATTATCTAATTATTAATTATTTAGTTGTAGGCTCTGCGATCGGAGCTTAGCTTAGTTCATACAATTCAATATACTGGGCGGAGCTACGTGACGTAAAGTCCATATGAAAAAAATTGAGAATTATTTGAAACATAATCCAACCTTTATTTATGTCAAGACAGATGGCGCACTGTGGTATATTTTTTAAAACCTTTGCAGATTGTTTTGTAATTATCTGTGTAATACATTCCTACACATATGGCATCTCTCGTCGGCAAATTAAATTATTTTATAGAATATAATATAATCAACTGATTATATAAATAAGTCAATATGCAATTAAAAAAAAAAATCTTAAGAAGGTAGGCTTCAAATAATCGCCTAGTATGGAGTCTTCGCCACTGGTATTTTTTGTATACACAGTAGGTATTGTTGAAATTTTCGAATTATATTGTCAAGGATTGGACTATAATTTTCTTAAATTTTTTTTATAAAAATTTAGGGCTCTTTGTCAGCACGAAAGCGTATTGTTTCGCATTCTCAGAGTACTAGTAAATCCACCCGAAAATCGTATCTTCTAGAAACATAATTTTAATAAATAATTTACGATCAAATACAAACATTTATTTATTATTTCGCAGTAATTATTATTAAGCAAAATGTAATAGAGGCTTAAAATAAAATAAACAACATGCCATACTGAAAAATTACTAACCAGTATTTATTTTACTTTATAGAGTAGGTATGAATAGCTGTTCAGTAAAAATATCAAAGAAATATTTAATATTTATTTTAAAGGTGACTCTTAACTGAGCAGACATGACATTAAAAGAATAAAGTAATAGCAAAGTTGATTTGCTTGATTGGAAAATATTAAATTTTTTGAAGCATACAGTGTGTAGCCGTACAGTAAAAATCGAGTATGTATAAGTAAAAATATTGTCTTTAGAGTCTAGACTCTAAAGAAGTGAATCTTAACCTTATTTGATTAGAGGAAACTTTACAAAATATTGTAATGTCTCAAGGATACCCTCTCTAGTTGAGAAAAATTTGTTTCAACGTGAGTAAAAAATGTGTTCACTTTATGAATATGTACAAAGGGTGGAATTGTGTAACTTTCAATTTTTAGTTTTCTACGGTACGAGGAGACAATATGCCATATACATCCGTGAGATTTGTTAGTATATATATATATATACATTGGTAAAGCATTCTACGCTGGAGGCACAATATAAGGTCACTCTTGCAAATCACGTTCAGTCGTCCGAATACACTTCACGGGAACTTAGTTCGGCAGACAATTTCATCATGCATAAGCATAACACCATTTATATCCACTTTTTGTCAAGGCCTGAACAAAAACAATCATGAGTGCGAGTGAGAAAGCATTCAGCATGCTTATATCTCCGCAATATGCATTAGAGTAAGGTAGAATTTCAACGGATGAAAAAAATATTTTTGTCACGTCACCGGTAAAATAAATGTTGGTTTGAATTTTATTGTTTTTATGTTAAATATAAAGTAAGTGGTGTTGTGTTTAAATTTGGTAGCCGCACTGAGAAGCAATATGATGGCATAACGGTTCATAGTTAAATTAATAATAATAAAATTATTGAGGTTATACTGTGCGTTATACGCAAGAAACACGGCTTCATTTTGCCGAACAATACACACTAACTTTATATTATTACTCCCAGCCTTTATTCCAAGATAATATATTATATAGTTGTAAACTTGGTTAAAATGTACACCTGTAAATTGTAAAATGTAAATTGTCTATGGTTATTCATGACTTTTACTTTCAAGAGATGTATCTCTAAATCTATTTAGTGTTCTTTTCTTGCTATTTTTAGTATCAATCTTTTGAGGTCATCCGAATGTCTTGAAAAGACGACAATATTATCCGCAAAGCGTTAAATTGTCTGAACACATTTTCGAGAGTATCCGTAAAAAGTTTAGGAGAGATCGTATCACCTTGACGGATACCTTTGCCGATGAAAAACATGCGGGGCGATTTCAAGCTGTACTGAAGGTATTTATATAAAACCTGGGGATATCTTGTTTATTTAAGCCCTCCTTAATGGGGAGCTTCTTTTGGTTACACTGTTCATATTGTGTTATTTATACATATTATGTAAGTAGTTATATGAAGAAAATCGAAAAGATTAGAAAATTAATCGGCATTGTTTCAAGTCCAAATTTTCTCTGGTGTATATATAATATAACATGTTGTGATGTTTTTATTTTAATATAACTATCAAATTACTGTTTTATGAATTGGTCGGATAAAAATATTTAAATATTTTTTAAACCTTATTAGAAATTGAAAATCACTGCTCTAGAAAATATTTATGTCTGCAAATAATATTGTAACAAATATTAATTATTGATGTGGCATTAATAAATTTACATTACATGTTTAATCTTTCTACTTAATAATACTTCTAAAAGTTTCTGGTCGTATTATTACCATAGAAAACCTCCTGTCATGGAAAAGAGATTTAAAAAATCAGACAATATTTAAGATTTTCTCTCTGTCTATGGGAAACAGAGACCACCTGAGATTGCAGATGTATTTAGTGACGTGTCTGGGCGCAAGCCGCCCTAAAGTCGAGACGCGATAGTTGAGAAGGGCGGGTTTGATTCCAGTTCGTCCACCCAACAGGTAAATTTATATTATGCACCTTGGCAGGTAGATATAGTATCACCTGTGTGAATTTCAAATACTTATAAAAAAAATCGTAATTTGCTTTAAAATATTTATCAATGCACTTTTACGTAATCTAGTGATTACTTTTAACTTATACCTAATTAACATATCGATAAACGCTGTTTTTCAGACAACATGGAAAACTATGTAGCCCTGAAACAACAAAATTGAAAATTATTTTCTTTTGTTTAAAAATATATGTATTATTATTTTTAAAAAACTTTACTTTAAACTCTTGAGTCAAAGGCACCAACCTGAAAAGTGAGTTCGGATCCCACTCGGATCAACCTTTTTAAAAATAAGTATGTATGTTTTTGAGGTACTTATATAAAAATTGTGTTTTTAATATTTTTTGGAATGTTTAAAATTGAATTAAATTAATGGCAGCACCAAAATTAATAGCTTGTAAGTTGGTGCATTGAAACAAGGCGGTATTATTTATAGCCATCGTCTTTAGCAGTTGATGTTTCTGACGTTTCGGTGATAATATTATGTGCATTATATTACATATATGATTTTTAGTTCATCTACATAGGTAAATAAATAAAAATGGTAAAAAGTAAAAAAAAACAAAAAATATGCAATATAATGTAAATTTTTGATTTTATTATTATTCGAAACTGTATTGTATTAAAAAAGATCGATGGATACTTCAATTAATTAGACAATACCATTAAACTTAACAAAATAAAGTTAAGTATCAGGATTTGTCTTCGCAATATTTTCATATTAAAGTATTTATCGATTTTATTTATATAATATTTGAGTAAATTTTTAATTGTGATTAAACTTTTTTGAAATATTATGCGGGTGATAGTATACAGTGTGATAATATAACACTAATTTAAATGTTATTCATTAGGACTGTTTTTCAAATTTCAAATCTTCCACAGAAATGGACTAATTTTTTATGAAAATCTTTCTCTCTCGTTTTATATATGTAATGAAAAATTCTTTTAGACAGAAGTACCTGCCATTTTTATTAAAGTTAGCTACACAACAATTACACGCACTACACGTTGCACAAACATATTCTTTTCAATAAAAAGGTAACAAGATACGTCTCCATACCCTGTCTGAGAATTCCCTACAGGAAATAATATACTGCAAAGTAATGAAAATTCTTTTCATCAAGTGGAAATCCCATTGCAATAACCGCATACCATATACTGCAGTATTATGATTATAAAGCTAATTTTCTAAGACGCTCTCTAAATATATTGAAATTCTTCAGTTTTGAACGATAGCAATGCACGCTGTGAAAATAATATTACACGAGCACATAGGAAGCATTCCACATTATTATTTCATATGATGAAAATAGCTTATTTTCAAAGTGATAAGGTATTTTTAATATACTACTTCAATTATGAAAACCTTGGCTGACAATTTATACTAATTTTAATCAAGCTCAACAGTATTGGCTATACAATCAATTACTTAACAGATAAGAAATTATTGTTAGTCATTTTCTTAATCTATTGAGTCCATGCTCTGGATATGTCTACATATTCAGCAAATAACTACTTACAACTACATATTCGGATTCAATCCCATTTCTATAGAAATGAATCGAAGCCGTATTCATAATTTTGCGAATATTCCACTTATTCGGTGTCACACAAAAGTGTTCACGATTAACAGCTTTCCTCACTTTGATAGTATTTGAATGACAAGAACTAACAGTCGCTGTGGATATTTATTTATAGCTGAATGGTTACTGACACTATTTTACTACCGAACGAAACATAAAAGTTAACGAAATAATAACGTTGCAATCTGATTTAAAAGTCAGAGAATATGAAGAAGGTTTTTGCAAATATTTTGGTAGATAAAAATATTCTATTAATATGTACGTCTTGACAAAATTAGTTATGTATAAAATAAAGTATAATAATTCAAGCCTATATAAATTAAGATATTCAAATAATAAAAAATCCGCCATGATAATTATTAAGACTGTAAGTCGACTCTCACATCTAAACTCGCCTCGTGTGCCACACAACCATAAATAAACTTTCCGAGAACGGCGATCCAGTGTTGCTTGTGAACACCGCGCAAATCTACCTAGCGACAGTCACGCGTAGCCTTCAAAACGTATAGATATTTGAATGCGGCGATTAGTGAGTCGGTATAGGAATAACTAATTCGTAGGTGTTTGTATGCGACTTGGCGTCTTCGACTCGAAGCCCGAGAAGCATGAAACTTGTCGATTGCAACAGCAGATATTTTTTTCAAACGAAACAGTCGCATTCGACTAATCTGCGGAGCTCCATCTGGCAACGTGTGTTTTGTGAATAACGATGACGTCACATCGATCTATTCTACACGTTGTAGGTGAGACGAGTTTTGATTTAGTTTCAAAGCCGGTAGATTTTCTTAACATAATTATTTTTAAGTATTTAAGTGATACTGATAAATGAATATCTTTAAAATTATTTTAGATATCCTTCTGCTATGTATGTATGTATATCCAAATTTTCACAAAACTTGCCGGTCAATTAAATTTATCGTAAAAGGGGAAAGCATCGCAACATGAAAATCTCGTTTTTAATAGGTAGATACCGTCTACACTAAATTGTGAGTAGGTAATCGGCCGGGCTTAACTCTGATTGATGCATAATTAGTGGGGAAGAAGTTGCGTCGTTAAGAACTTCGATTGGAATCTTAATGGCAGACAATAAGTGTGATTGCCGACAGTCTGCGCACGACGCTTGAATCGCAAGCAGCCACCTCTTGTAATACTGCCTCCACTAATGATTTGCATCTTGCATGATTAAACCGCTTTATTGGGAGTTTAAATGCGTCAAATTGGTGTGTTGGCAGTTTGACCGGCCCTTAAGGATCGTCGGGACGTAATATTGAGTAATTTGCGTTTTATTCTTTGACAGCGATGATGAAATTAAATTCGTATTACTATCATAATTTTACTATTTTTTCTGTTTAAAATAGTTTTTATTAATTTAATTTAATAAAACGCAATTTTCTTATCGTACTTATTCCACTTTTATTAATTAATATATGGAACAGTTTTGTCCGCCTCAGAGGGACATTATCAGTGACTCAGTTCTCAGAAACTTTAAGGTGGACGAAACCGGTCCAAAAATTAAATAAAAGTTGAATAAGGACGATAAAAATAAAAAGTATATATTATTCATAGATAGGTACATATTATATGATAAGTTCAACCATGTGGTATTATAATTTATACTTGCAGGTTATATTCTGTCAGAAACATTTAGATACACAAAAGCACTTTGGTGTTTAGTTGAAATGTAAACATTTCAAAATTAAGTTAAATTTTCAAGATGGTATCGTCTTTGACAATCATTAAACTCATTAAACGGACATTGCTAAACAACATGATTAATACACAATTATCGCTTCCGCATTGATATCTAGGATCATTGATTATATTTAAGCGAGCGAGCTACGCATTCTATTTTACAATTTTATTATTATTGTAATATTGCACCCAAGACCGAATTAATCCTAATGAATATTATTAATAATTTGTCTTTAGTTTTGGTTTATATTCAAAATCTCATTACCACAAAGATTTATAAACTAAAATGACTAGAAACCAATAAATTTTTGTTTCATTTTGGTATGGCACTGCTTTTCAATAATATTCTCAGAAAAAAAAATGTATAGTGTCATGGCTATTTTAATAAAATTACCCCTTGACGAAATATAAAAGCCATCCTTTTAAGAATCACACCAATCTTTCATAGGCTGCGCATAGTACGGTTAAGCTTATGAAAAGCTCGCGAGCGTTCAAAACTTTGAAGCTTTCTCGGCGGTGTTTTATGTGTTTTGACACTGCGATGAATAGGCGGTAAGTGAAGATATTGCGAGTTTGATGGATCGATTACTTTGCGCCAGATTTTACGATGGCAAACCTACATACCGGGTGCCAACCTCCGTGTTATTATATCATATTAAGTAGGCACTAACCTACCGCCTTTAAAATTACGTAATGCCTACTTAACCCAAATGTTAATCCTGAGAATGAAATATGAGAAAGAAAACGTTCTTATTATCAATAATAAAATATGTCTAAGTAATTTAATTATTAATAGGTATAATGCATTTCTATTATGAATAATAATTGACAGTTAACACCATAAAAGAAAAAATATTATTAATTTAGTATAATGATATTAAGTTAAATTATAAGGAACTAGACAAGGGTTTGCGATGTAATAGAGTTCGCTAAAAATCTCAAATGGAAATGGGATGGACACATAGCTCGAAGAAAGGACAATCTTTAGACAAATTTAGTCATCCAGTGGTATCCAAGAGGTACAAAACGTCCGCAAGATAGACCTTAAGGCCGCTGTATCGATGCAATGATAAAGTTCTGCGAAAGTACGTGGCAATGCAACGCACAAGACCGAGAGAAGTAGAATCAGATAGAAGAGGCCTTCATCTAGCAGTGGATAGATTCAGGCTGGTGATGAAGATGATATTATTATATTAAGTATAACTGTATGAAAAGTAACTTTTCATAAAAAACAGAATTAACTGAAAATGAATTCAATTCTACTTAAAGATGGCTAAAAGTATTAAAAAAATGCATTGGCATCGTGTTCTGGTAATATATTCTAAAAGTTTCAAATGTCTAGCTAGTCGGGAGGTTAGTTAAAAATCTATTGCAAGATTTTTACCGGACAACGAACCACCGGACAAATAAGAATACGAGCTAACAAAAAAGTTGTAAAAAATAAGTAGGTACATGAATTATACAATTAAATTAAATAATACATACTATGTTATTAGTAGCATGCATAATACAAAAATATACTTAGGTATTCGTAAATATTTTAACGACGTTACCAGTAAGTTGACGACGTCCCTTTGACGCGGACGAGATCGATCCTGATTATTTATTAAACTAAGTGGAATAAGTACTACATAATGTATTTTACTTTAATTAATAGTTATAGTCGCTATCGATAAAGTCAATACAACAATTTTTGACAAAGCATTTAGGTACTTAACGAATTTTACAATAGTATGCATATATTATACAATATAGTATACAATATGATACATTCAACTTAGTCTTCAATAGAATATTATAAGTCTGGAACTATTCCCATAAGTAAGAAAAGTTATTTACAAGCTCCTTGGTAGATTTTATCTGAAGAGATGACAATATACGTTGCTTATAATGCGAATGACTGTATTTACTATGCCCTGCTAGGCAAGAGAAGTCAACAGAAATGAGAAAAATGCAATTATTTTAATGCTACGTTTCAATTGTTTCATATTGATACTGATTTAAATTTTTGAGAGGTTTTATGCAATAATTTCAAAAACATAATTTTTACAATCAATAAGGTCACCTTCCAAAAGCATCTAGCAGATAAAGACGAGGCTTACAATTCATTTTTTTTTTTGAGAAATTACATTATTAAGTATCTTAATTAATAATTACGTACCTATCTTAAAACATTTAAAAGTATTTGCATTATAATATAAATACGTATTATTTTTCGATAATTTTTACTAACAAAATTTAATGTTGTATGCATGTTTTCTCTAATATGCATAAATGATTTTTCATAAATTCACAGTTTTTAGATTTTTTATATATTTTTTTTAAACAAGATCGATTTTTACAAAAATATATAAATATATATAACATGAAATCGTTTCTATTTACCAAGCTTCAATATTGTTATCATACCAAAAATAGATTTTATATAAATAAAAAAAAAATCACATTACTTATACCCATTTTATACCATTGTGTACAAATAATGTACTTTATATTATATTATTAAGTGCATTAGCACACAATGGATTACGAACAAAACTATTAGATATTGTTCTTTTTGAGTGGCGAGTAATATAAGGTTAAGGAGACTATTATTCTAAAAGTAATCCAAGTTTCTAACAGCCATCGTACTTTAAAATTGATTAATAGTTATGAAAATATGATACAATCAAAATAAGCTAAATTTTAGATTTACTGTAGAATTGATCCATCAAATTATTTGTACAATATAACTAAAATTATATTAAACTTATCTGCGCGTGTCAATAATAATTTCATTCAACTTTACCCAACACGTCTATGACTGTAAAAACTTGTGAACTTGTGTAAATATTGTACTCGATTGTCGATATTGTTAGTGTTTTATTTATTTAACGGTGGTTCGTGCCGTTCAACCCCGCGCGAAGCTTATTTTCTAAAGTGTTGGGAAAGCTCTGGGAATTGCAGAGCAAAAAACATAAAGAAATGCGAAGGTTTGTAATGCCGAGATAAAATTAATAAAATAGTACAGAGTAATGCGTAATTCACAAAGGTATTTTATTCGTGATATTTTAAAACAGAGAGATTTCATTTTGTTGTTGGATTCATAATAATTCATCAAACGTGATATTTATTTAAATTTATAAAAACGAATTTTATTTATTCTATTCAAATTAGCAAAAAAAAAAATCTGTAACTAAGTTATTACGTTATCAAAGTAAAAATAATATTGTTAAAGAAAAAATAATATTTAGAATTCTTAACAAAAAATTATAATATAACATATCTGGAGACTTTCAGTATGATGGCAGAGATTGTTTGTCGCAAACTGAAAGAGTGCCTAGCAGTATTTATAGCAGCGAACAAGCATATCAATTCAAATAGGTAATAAAATCACTGTTTTGGAATAAAATCACTGTTTTGGGTATACTTCAAGGGATAATTTAAAATTTTGAAATTTGTTTGTTTGTTCAATGTATTTTAAAATATTTATTTTGTCAATATTTTTTTGTTGTGTCAAAGAAAATGTTATTTGACGAATTTTTATTTTCACACCGGGGAGGAGGAGGTAATTTCGGGGAAGTTTTTATACAGGGGGTTACTGTCCATGCGTTATTGATAGAGGGTTAATATCCAAGGGGTCATGTCTAGGAAGTATTTATCATGTTACCTCGTCTCATAATAAAATACTATTTTATAATATAAACATTTTTTTTTATATTTCAATCTTTTATAATACCCATAATAGCCAAGCGGCTAACGAGTCGGCTTATGATGATGTGGATCCTAGGTTAGACTCCTGTAACTGGCGAATGCATATGTTGTTTTTCAATATGTGTATTGAAGTCAGAGTATGGAGTAACCAATTATTGGTTAACAACCTTTTTTCGTAAAAACCTCTTAATAAAAACCTCCACTTTGTAGAGGCGCCCTGCCCTTATGATTCCCTTCGGATAGAACATGGTCAAAACAAAGATTATATGTATTCAGAAGCAATAGGTACTTTTAATCAGTTACAACCAACAGTTATTTATAAATAAATTAAAAATGTATAATTATTTCAACATTAATTTATTAGTTTATGTCGTATTTTGGTATATTTCAAAAATAATATAAACTTGACTACATCCATTACTATGGTATCAAATTTCAACCGTAAAATTATCAAGCATTTGCGTTACATGCTTGTTAGACAAAATAAGTGCCCGATATTCGAGTATTCATTCACCTTTACCTAATTATGGTCATATCCTGTGACGTGAATGGTACGGTGATAACACGCGGGGATTTTTTTTAGACGTGTCCCACCGGACATTGGTTTTATTTGAGCGCGAATCGAGTTACATCCGTGTCCGGTGCGGGGTGTGCCCCGCAAGAGTGTGCCGGAAACCGACTGCTTTGCTTCGGCTAACTAACTTAAAAAATAAAGCACGAACGCTACGAAATGATTCACAGTTTAATGAACTTTCCTTAACAAAGCTATTCTATTACAAATATTCGATATGGAGTGAAAAAATCATCGTATAATGGTAGGTCAAAATCAATAGTTTTAAAAATGCAGTATAATATACAGATAAAGATACAATTGTCATATCGATAGCAATTTTTAAGATAACTGAGTATTTCACAAAGGATTTGCGCTTTATTTAAAGTTAATGAACTGCCCATTTTTTTAACATCCAACTTTTTAGTGTGTTTGAATTGGCAGCCATAGAAAAAAAAACTTTGAATAATATAGCAAGTGAACGAGCGATTTGACGTTTTGATGCTTGTTATCTGAAATATTTAATGTATGTACAATTATAAAAGGTACTTACCATTCAAGTCGTTTATGTTTGTAGTCGTGATAATGGTGTTACCACTGAAATAGCTATCGAGGTAAAAACACATTCTGTAGAATTTAATGTAATTTATATAATCATTAATTGGTAAAATGGAATTTTACCAAGTATTGTGTGACACAGTTATTACACAATAACTTGAATATTAATATTAATTCGTTTTGAATCTAGGACTATCCATGAATGGATGTTATCTAATAACATGGAAGCGTTTGGTGTATTGAGAATTTTAGTTCATACAATAACTTTTTTTTTATATTAATCTTGTTTAATTTTGAAAGTAAGTAGTATTGATCAATCTTCTTTCACTTTACATCCGTACACTTGTGGCTATTTTTCTTTTATTTTGTTAACTGTCAATTCATGGTGGAACTGCATTATATTGTTGCTTAATTTAATAAAATGCATTTTTTGTAGTACTTATTCCACTTTTATTAAATAAATTAGCACCGGTTTCGTCCGCCTCAGAAAGACATTTTCAACTTGTTCAACTTGAAAATTTCCCTCTGAGGCGGACGAAAGCGGTTCTAATTTATTGTTTAAAAGTGGAATAAGTACTACAAGAAAATTGCGTTTTATTAAATTAAACAATATTAATGAAAAAAAGGTTTGCGATTTATGACTATTCAGTATATTTTTCATATATTATTATTTTAACAAGATATTATGTTGTAGGTATTCAATAGTAGAAAAGATTTATTATTATCTGAAAAATACTGAGGGGTCGACTCGATGGAAAATGATTATTGAACATGTAACGTTCACTCTGACTGAACTATATTGAGTATTTATTATAAATAATAATTACATGTAAACAGTTACAAGCTATAATTTTTCTGGATTATTACGAGTATCATTGACTACTTTAAAATGTATGGAAATATCGCTGAATGAAAACATATAGCGTCTTGTAATGGAAGCTTGCCGTATAATGAGAAAAACAAAACTGTATGTACATCATGGCCCACACATTGTGAAGCGGCCCCCCTACCTATCGCTAAGGATAAAGGCACTGTGATGACAGTAGCGTTTTCCAAATGGTGTACGTGGTAAAATTAATGTGTATTTATGTAGTTTTTTTTGTAGGTATATTTTAATACATCCATTTGAATAATGGAGTTTTCGAGTATCGATACACAATTTTGTATTGTACAAGCGCATAATTATAAATAACACCATTGAAGAAAAATAGGCAGGCGACTTTTTTTACTATTAAAGCAAATTTGTGATGTGTGTTTGTCTCACTTATCTGTTCGACTGGCTCCTGAGTCCGGGTCCTCAAAGTAGAGCCCTGTCAGCCCCCCACCCTTGTGGGGGCCATGATGTACATACTACATTTATTATTAATTATGTTAAGAAAGAACTGTATAAAAAAATAGTCTTAGCAATAAACGTTTGGCTTGAAACTCGGTTATATTCATTTAAAATGAGAAATAAAATTAAAAGGTAAAATAAATGATTAGTTAAAATAATTTGTTAAATATATTTAAAATTCTATGAATAAAAATATACTAATTAAATAATACTATTACAAAAAATATATTTAATGCAAATCTACACTTTTTTTTAGTTATCCAACAGGCACTCTACGCTACTGATATATATTATGGTTATAAGGGTAAGTACAGCATTCAATATTCGATATACTGTTTATGAAAAAGTATACCAATCATAAACCTACTTCACTTGTATGTAGGTACGTAATCATTTTCCTTCAATCGGCTTCGAAGTAAAAATCTTCAATAAAAATCGAAGCGATGAAAATAAATCGAGTGGACTGTATAAAAGGCATAAACCCGAGTAAGTCTACTTGTTATTTTCTCCCTTTCGCCGTAGAGGCAAGGGGTCAGAATTGTTCGTGCGACCGTTTGCCCGTATCGAATTTCATAATTTCAGACTTATTACACTGTCTGTGCCATAACAATGGCCGCCTTAATCGGTTCCCATTTTTTCTTATAGCCTCTTCCGCAATCGATAATCCTTTTTTATCATTTAAATTGGAGACAGACTACGTAAAGTTGTGGGAATTCGATGGTAAATTTTAAATAACAAGGCTGCGTGATAATATATTGATACATTTTAGAATACGCCTACATATTACATCAGCAAAAAGTTTGCAAGTCGATAATTTAGGTATTTAGAGTTAACAATGAATTATGTGTCTACATAATTTGTAAATATGGGTCTAGGACGATTTGGCGCCAGGACAAATGGACGCCACGCAATTCGAAATTAAATAGACGTTAGGTACTTATAGGTACTCTTAAAAAATATTTAATATTATTATTTATATTTAAATTAATATATTATGATTTAATAGTTCGTGAGAATTTAAATATGCACATGTAAATAATAATTTAATCGTGCATATGTTTAAGGTCCAATGAAAAAAGAGTTTTATTTTATTTTATATAAAACCTTAGGCATGGTAATTCTCAATCCGCAATAAAAAAACATTATGTTAAGAGTAAATTGAAATAAAACTACTAAGTAGTATATAGAAACTGATTAAAATTCTTCTTCTACGTTCTGTATACGTGTCTACGACAGTGCGGCGTCCAATTGTCCTGGCGTCCAGTCGTCCCATTCCCGAAAATATGTACGCTAGAAAAACAAATCAAGGTCATCCGATATATAGAACATGCACATAAAGCACAAATAAATTAGCATTGTGCCTGATTTTAGAGGATATGTCTAACTTCAAATTGCAATTACTCCATAATTATTTGATTAATTATTTGTTTAATTAAATAAAACACAATTTTATATTATTTATTCGACTTTTTTAATTAAATTTTGGACCGGTTTCGTCCTCCTCAAAGGGACATAACCAAATAAATAATATTCTTAAAACAAGCATTTATCAAACTATAACACTATAAAAGAAATTACTCCAGAACATGATTTCGAGATGCACCAACTTTTGGCAGTACCCCCACGATTCTAATGAATAAAAGTTTTATACTATTCCATTTCAGTCGTTTTTTTGCGACCCGGGTTTCACCTAGCGGCATCTTAGTACAGATCTTAAATTCATTAGAATTTAAATTCAAATTCCATCAAGTACCTTCGGTCGATAGTAGTGATATCATATTAAATTTATTTATAAAAAGAGTATATTACTTGGTATTTAGTACATAAATATTGTTTTACGATATTTCGGAAAAAATCTAGATATCCGGATGAAATAGTTGAGACCTATGGCGGTTGATTTTCTCCATCCTTATTTCTAATCTATTAAATTGTAAATTTTCTGTCCTATTATTCTTTATGTCCGTTTGATGATTGTTATTAATTATTAGTCATAGTTTAAAACTAAGTTAAAGCTATTTTTAATAGATTTGGATCCATAATTCCATCAATCCACGTCTTGTTCTTTAGTAATTATAATTTTAATAACTCTTATATTGTGATCGATACATCATAGCAATGTATGTCATGTATAAGAACGAAAGCTGGGGCCAGGAAACGTATATATACCTAAATAAGTAAAAAAGCGAAAGGTATTTTCAGTTCTTAAGTGGTCACTGTGGCTTCTCAGCCACAGTACTGTATCAAAATGTTTTATAAAATATTTTATAAATATACAATCTTAAAATCTAAATGTAATGGTAAATAGTAAAGAGAAGCTTTTTTAGGCACAATTTGTACTGGATAAAATAAACAATTAAGCAAAACAAGATACATTTTATTAATTAGCCATGGTTTCATATTAACACATACATTGCTGCTCTACAAACTAGCCTAACGTGGTTGCTATGTTAAAAATAATGGCATACAAATTGGTACTTGTTGGTAAACCAGAGAAAAGGAAGTTAGTAAGGAGGCCATGGATGTTCAGTGAAGACGAGATGGAGAGCAATACATTAAAGTTCGTTGGTGAAAAGCTGCAAAAGATCGTGCCAGCTTGAGGAGACCAAGATGAGCTGAATCGCTATTTGTAGAAGAGGAAGAATATACCTAAGTAACCATTTGCCCAAATTTTAGCCAGGAAACGGATAGAAGCAGCTGGAAGTAAACATATTATAACAAAATAAACCCATGCTCATAATATTAATTAGGTAGGTATATATACAAGCAAATAAACACGGATTGTGCTAAAGAAAGTTCTACTTCATCTTGTGTTATCTCCTAGTGAATGTCAGTTACCACCAGAATGATCTTCTCTCTATCTTCTGCTACCCACGATTTTTTTTGGAAATGTGCTTGTACCTGCCAATCGTAGAAGTTCTTAACCCACAAAATGTTTCATTGTTTTCTGCTACGTTTACCGTTAAATTTTCCACGGATAACAAGTTAATTTTGATACTATACAAATCGTTTAGGTTTTTTCTTATTAATCCGAAAAATCTAATATTATCTATACAGGCATATTAAGAAGTCATCAACTCTGATATCTCGATACCGTATGCAATATAAAACAATAGAAAGAACATAACAAAAGTAATTTTATAAAAAAAAGGTAAGATTATAAATATATAAGAAAGTTGGTACCTATGAGTATATTATATAATGATAATTTGATCACTTAATCATAACAAAGATGATCAAAGTAATTAATATTTATTGCTACTTAAAAAAATACTATAGGAAAGAGCAACTACCTCCGATATAGTTAATATGGTATGACGAAGAAAAACACAATACAATCGATCACTCATCTACACCCACGAGTCGCTTCAAATCCACCCCACGCACATAGGAAAAATCAATCTCGTTTTTTTTTTGCATTTAACAAACACCTCGTTATGGCACCCTACACCCTGTGTACACCCTCCCCCGCGGAGAGCGGCCATAAATCATCTCGTCGCTGCTCGCGCGCACCTTTGTGAATTTCCTGTACACCCTGTTCATTTACGCACTTACAAGTGAATGCACCTTTGGCGGGTTCTTACTGCTTGCGCCTGCCACCCAGCGGAGCGGAATGTAACTAACTATGTACATAATATGAGACGGTGCTCAAACTTTGCTACCGGGGTGCAATAATGAGGTAAAGATACAGAACGTACGATGTTTAGAATTAACCCTTTTAATAAAATGATACGGCAACCATCAAAGAGTTTGGACTATAACTATAGTACGTCTTTTAAACGTTTAGTATTATAACCAGAGCATTGAAGGGGAGCTCGGAGCAGGAGAACGGAGCAGTGGAGCTATGGGCTTTTACCCGCAGCAGGAGCGGAGCTAGAGCACCAAAAATTTGTAGTGCTTAGTGGCTCCGGATGTTTTTTTAATATTAAATTTTCGTCCTAAAAACAATGGAAATTTTAAATGTGACATTTTGCAACACTGGAATTATTTGAAATACGTCAACACTGCTAAGTGATAAATTAATAACCTCACTTTTTTGACACGAGAGTCAGAAAATGAAATTTCAAAACTACTCATTTTTTAATATTTAACATTTACATTTTCACGTTTACACATTATAATACATAATATTAAAACTTTTTACGCGGAGCGGAGCTCGAGCAAGTATTCGGATCCAGAGCGGATCTGGAGCAGATCAAGTCAAAAAAGGGTCTGCTCCAACTCTCTGATTGTAACACAACATGTAAAAGTTTTTAGTGTAGTTTAATTGGTGCACATAGAATTATTGGTAGCCGAATTTATTGGTTTGGGGAAAAGGTTTACTTCACATGCTCTTCTGTCATACAGATCAATTAAATAATATTTTAATTGTGTGTATAATATTATTCAAATATATTGTATTGCAAAAAAAATGTTTGTTTGCGTAAATAAAGTAAATGAAATAATTTGGAAACACCTCAATATACCGTACCAAACTATAGGTACTGCCGGACATGACCATATTTTTCAATTTATTTTCGAATTGGTAGACATGTTTCTGAGATGTTTTTAAATTATGAATGTTCAATAAAAGAATGTTATATTCTTAAATTTTGCGAATTATTCTTTGAATAAAAAAATAGTTTAAAAGTAAAATAATTAAAATCATAAACCATAATAATATGTACTATTTATTCTACGTAACCTACTAATTGAATCAGGTAAAACCACTCCTTATCAATATAAAATAATCTGGAATAAGTAAAAATTTTAGCTCTTTAAATAAAAAAAAAAAACTTAACAACAAACTAAATGCAGCACATAACTGAAAATATCTACGTTTTTAGATAATGCATTGATCAATGTCGAAGCCCTCTTTATTGGTGGATACCTCATAAGAACAGAATGTAGATACAGTTTTGATTTAGAAAAGTGTATGACTGACTATCTGTCATATTGTGTAAATTCACATTTTTTAAAGCATCGTGATTAAATAAAAAAACATGCTACATGAGAGCCGTCAATCACATTATAATTGTGGATTGAATAGAAGTTGGTTGCGTTTTTCATGGTGGACTTTAATTAACTTTAATGAAATGATTGTGATTTGAGAAAGTTATGTTAGGAAGCCAGGCACTAACCTAATTGCTGTTGAGTCTGCCTCCGTAGTCTGGTTGCACTATCACTCTCACGGTATTGTTTGTTGGGATACCCGGTGCACGGCACTTGACGGTACACTTTTTATAAATGATATATTATAAGGTTGATGAATGACAAGAGCCAGTATCACGGCTTGCCAGGTATTCAAAATTATCGCTTAGACGACGGTCACACTATATCAAGCTGACCCGACCGTGGTCCATGAATAACTTCTGAATCAGTTTGTATGCGCTTTATGCTTTATTCGCGACAGTCCAGCTGTAAAAAAGCCTCGAATGCGCCCGCAGTCTTCATGTAACTTGAGGTAACTGAATGTTCTACAATTACGGTTGACTGATGACTCGTAACTGAGTTATACATGGAGTTGTGATAATAACTGGGGATTTGAGGTAAGAGGGATGAAAGCGACCATAATAATTGGTCCACCCAGGAGTTATTTCGAATCATTATTATTTTATTGATTACGCATAAAAGCTAAAAGATAAAATTATAGGTCACAGTATGTATAAAAGTTTTTAATCAAACCGAATAATCTAAATAAGTTGAATAATAATGTTGACTATTAGAAAATAGTGAGCAAACACTTAATATGCGTAAGGAATTTATTAATTGATGCGAAGGCTCTGTTAATTAAAAACATTCAGAAGCACTTAAAATAAATGAAGCCTCGGCCGCCGCACCGCAAAAGCCTCCACTCGGCGAGATCGGCAGGAAATCATTTTATCGACTCAATGAGTCGAATTGATACTTCCTTATTTCCCTTCCCATCGCACAACCGTTTGATGGGGTAGCCTATGGTATACAAACGACATGTGTCATAAGTTTTTTTTAAAGATCACGAGATAAATATTTCTATAAGACATGGGGAGATAATACTATAATTATGCAAGATGTTATATTGAAATAAATCGCTTATACTTTTTGAAATAAGGTTGATATTAATTTATCACGTTTTTTTAATATATAACTAGAACGTAATAAATTATTAGGGTTACTTGGTGTAATTTTTTGGTGACGAATTAGTAATATTATCTTGATTTACATAACAAATTTCGTAAGTATATGGTGACATAATTTGAAAAACTGCACCTAGGGGCGGCTCTACCTTTAGGCTTTGAAGGGACCATCCCCACATCGTTATCATGTCAAAAATACACGTCCGATATTTTTATCATTGTCATAATATACCTAGGTACTAAATAACATGATTAAATGATGTATTTAATTTATTTTATCCATCTAAACCCGTCGCAATTTTATAGAGATATTTATTATTACTATACAAATAAATAAAGCATTGATTGTAAATTAATGTACAAATTAAGAAAGCGATGGCGTCTATTTTTTGCTGGCCGGGGTCACTCAGTCCCATCCCGTCGCCGCGGTATAAATCTCGTTTTACGAATGATGTGAATGTATCAGAGTTAGGGGATTGAATCAAATAATCCGTAGATGAGTAAAGACGCTCGCTGTATGTTTTTGTTCAAAACTGATAATAGTAAGTCTATAATAATAATTATTATAATTTAAGTTAATATGTTTAGCACGCTTTTTAGATGTGATAAAGTAACAACTCAGATAATCATATTATTTATTCTGAAAAATTATTCATTTTCTCATTAATAAAATCATATTATTATAATTAGTTTGGTACATAATGTATCATGTGATAAATAAGGTAGGTATGTATGTTTAATAATTAATTAATGGCTAAAAATTATTCATTTTCTCATTAATAAAATCATATAATTATAATTAGTTTGGTACATAATGTATCATGTGATAAAGAAGATAGGTATGTATGTTTAATAATTAATTAATGGCTAAACCTCACCACCTAGAAAGTCGTCGAGCCGTCACTGTCTGCATCTAGCGTAGTTATTAGCAATTATTTGCAAAAATAAATGATGGGTTTATAGCTTAATGGATAAGGGAACCCATCTTGAAAAGCTAAATGCTTATAAAATAATGTATTTTCGGTAAGGAGAATCTTACATTCTTAATAATAAATATATTTAATTGTGTTACACAACTAGATATTTTAAGCTTTAGTAATATTTTCACACGTTAGAATTTTTGAATTGGGTTTTGGGATAATAATAATATATTGAACCATAATAAAATATATGGCAAATACATATCGTTATGTATTGCCATTTCTCAAAAACGACGAGTCAATACCAAGTCCAATGGAATGGTATAATATTATTTTTAAAACTACATATTATAATATACTCCGCAAAAAGAAAAGAATAGTTTTATATATGCAATAAGACTTGAAATTTAAACGAAAACGTTAATAACCATACCCTTTAGTATAAGTCAGTGGCGCATTTGGTGGCACAAAAGCCCGACGCACTGGCTGATCACATAAAAATAACATTTAAGATTTTGGTATAACTTAAGAATTGTATAGCAAGTTTGAACTGTTTCAAGGCCCCATTTAAAATATTTTGACGAATCGACTGCGTAATCTGAGGCTAAGAAAATTGCCGTTAATTATAATATTAATAGTTATACATTATATGATCATGAAATGTGAATAATAATATAGGTATAGGTACATATTTCTCATAAAATATGGATCGTTCTAACTTAGCTCTCATAGAAATCCCAAATTATTAATTTTCAACCCTCGATTTTTCAACCAAGAAATAACAGTACCTATATAATATTAAAAATCCATTAAATGTCCGATCCTAATACGATCATTATGGTTCTCCACAGAGTGGAGGTTTGTATTAACAGATTTTGTTTTTACGAGAAATGCATTTATAAGCCACTTGTTTAACCTATTCGGTCCATAGTCTGACTCTACAAATTGAAAAACAATTATTGTACTTGTCAGACCCAGGATTTGAACCTGGGACCCACGACACTCTAGGCCGACGCTTAAGCCGCGCGGCCATTGTGGTACTGTAAAATTACATACGTGTATATAAAGTCACTTATGAACAAAATAAGCACAGTGATAAATATAATTTTATTTATATTTAATTGAAAAAATAAATATTCGATTAATCTGAATATATACTCTTGCGAAAAGATCAATGTAAACATACAATTTTATTTACATAAACACGATTCATTACCTAAACACTACAAATAAAAACATAAATGGCTGAACAACACGAAGGTCGTCCAAAATATATATATATATTATATTTATCTATAGACGTTCAAAACGAAAATAAAATATTTAGCATAAAATATACGAATTATGTTAAATAATAATATATACTTGGGGAGATTTGAAGTAGAGAAAATCGAATAACGCGTGAATTTTGGGTTGACTGCCTACACATAAATTTTCCATGAACTGAAACGTGTGTAGACACTCTTGTAAACAAAAATATACTATTTAGATATAGTAAAATAGAGGTTGTTAAAAGTTTTTTTTATACGATTTTTTTATTTGGCGCTGCTAATAGAGTTTTGGTATTAATTAATCGCATGTTTTAAATAAAAATCTCTACTTAATTGTATTTTTTTTTATCATTTCATTTACAAATTTAAATGAAAACATGTTTTCAAAGAAACAAGAACTTCATATGAAAACTAGTTTAATTGTAAAGATATTTTATCTTTTATCGTTGAATTTAAATGTACCTACGATTAATTGCGTAGGTTAAAACCTAAAAGGCTTCCCTTCATCACGTACACATTGAGATATTCTCATAAATATAATTACACAGTTTTGAGGGACTATTAGGTACATTATGAGTTTTATTATAATATTACCTATATTAAGAGTATAAATACTTAGCAGTATTAATAATTGTCGTCTTTTCTATGCTGATTATTATAGTATTAATGTGTAAAAATTATAATATTTCTGAAAAGAGCATAAGACAATTATATTTTTCACCTCGAATTATTTAAAATTAAAGCAATTATTTTTGGAATGTTTTGCTTCAAAATATTGTAGTACTTTACATTTTTCGCGGAATCAAAACTAAAGTATTGTAAGAATTATAATTATATTACGGTTGGCAATTAATACTGGCACCCACTGAGTTACTTTGACCATTGTTTAAATTAAAAATAATAAAGTGATTTGATTAAATAATAATATGTTATTTTAACTATTCACAGCTAGTTTATATATGTATATTATATAAATGTTTAGTTTAAAGTGTAAAAAAAGTAAATAAAAAAAGATAATTATCTTTATGTATTAATACCTACATATTATTATATGTTAATTCTGATAAATACGTTGTTATTTCTATTATCCCTTTCTACCACTAAAAAAAGAAATTGGTGATATAATTAAATAATTATTAAGAAACATAGTTTTTTAGTTATTTGAAACACTGAATTTTACATAATTTGTAATTTTATATTATTTAGTGTAAATGAGACATCCATGAAATGTTCTCATATATACGAGAATATTTTCTCTCGCAATTTTCTAAGTCAGATAAGAAAGTTGAATAATGGGAACGTCGTCAATAATGCTTATTAATGTTGATTTAATACAATCTGTAACAAAAAGCTGTGCATGATTGTGATAAGAAATAATTGAGTCATAAAAGAAATAAGTTACTTTGCTATTAGTATGGCAGGCAGAAATATTAATCTTTGGCAATAAGCCAACTTCCTAACTATCGCTTATATTGTTTCTTTGTAAGCTTATAAGGGACAGCGTTAAAATATCATTATAGAAGAAAACAGGAAGAAGACAGTGTTATTTGAAAGTTTTTGGCTTGGTACTGCTGACCTCATTTTCAGTTTTTCTTTAATGAACTTTTTAAAATCTCGAAGAAAACACTATAAGTTTTACATATAACGAAGTAACTTTGTTAGTTTCCTTGGATATTATCTTGCTTGAATAAACAGATAAAAATTCTGAATATTCTTCTTTTTTTGTGTCATCTTTTATTGAAAGTCGACGACTGAATTGCAGTATACCTCCTACACCATTAACTCATATTATGTATATTAAGTCATATATGAAGATTGCGAAGACAAGATAATCTCCTTCTAGTTACGTTTAATGGGCGAAGTATGCAGCCTTTCTGCGATTGCTATTAGCAATAATGTTCGATTTTATTAACTCATCTTTAAATCATCTCATCGGTAATATGAAGAACCCAGGAAATTCTCATCGTATGACGATATAGCCATAACTTATGAAAGATGATATAACTTTTTAATATATGTACATCTTTCGAACTCTTTATGATTTTTAACCAACTTATCTTGTGTCCAGAGACTTTAAATTTGGCACTCATGTTCAAATACGATAGCAACGTACTAAGTAAATTTCTGAGTGGTCTTAAAATATTCTTTAAAAAGAAAACTTTATTTTGAACTGTATTATCATAAGAATTTCATAAGATAATTTTTCTTCGTTGATTAAATGAAAATATAATAAAAATGTAGCAGTTTTGAAAAATTAATTCAGAATTAAAGTATAAGAGTTAACGTTGATTAAAATGTTTTCAAAAATACGTTACAATGATCTATACTAAGATGAACATGGTAAATGATATTATCGTAATATAGTATTGTTGGCTAAAAAATAAGCCATGCGTATATTTTATACAGCTAGTTAATGGCTCAACGGATTATGCGAGAAGTCTAAAACCAGTCCTCTTAAGACATTGATAATCACCAACAAATTGTGTTTTTTTTGCTCCATTTGTATTAAGTGTGTTTGTATTAAATTTGTAATTTTGTGTAAAAAAACATTTTTTAATAAAGTTATATTATAGCAGTACTAATATTATAATTTATGCAATATTGGATTGATTTAAAAATATTTTAAATTTAACTTGGAACGAAGAAATATCTTCTGAACTTTGACATAAAATTGGTAAAATAATTTATTTGCAATAGGTTCGACCTTTTTAAAACTTTCATGTTTCGGCGATGTAACAAACTTTAAACTGTGTGAAAAAATTATTGAGTCACCTTGAAGAGTGGAATTTTAAATTGGGTGTGTTTTTTTGGATCAGTTTAAGGGTAAAGATATAAATTTTAATAAATTTAATATATAAGTAATGTATTGATTTTATTTATTCGATTTTGAATTCAATTTATGACTGGCAAGACTTCGGTGGTTGAACAGTAGCAATATAAAGAAACTTCGATAGTAAATGCGAGGTATCCATAAAGGCATCTAGAAAAAACGGTATATGTTTGAGCGGCCAGTGAATACACCTGGTGGAAACTGGTCCAGAGTAGGGGGAGATAGAATAAGTTCTTGGAAAAGGTTAGCCGTGGGTTATTGGGTCACTGATGATGATATGAAATTAATTTCATGGATGTTTGCTATGTTAAAAAGTATCTGAGAAGAAAAATGATTAGCAAACTACATGATCAGCAATCATATTATTTTCAAAAATTTATTGATCGTTTTCATTGTGAAAATTATGTTTTTTTTACCAATAAATTAGCCAATTTACTGTAGTGTACCATTGCGTTTGTTATATAAATTGGCGATCAAAGGTATATAATAAATATTGTATAACAGTAAAGTTGTACGCATATAATATAATTATTACAGACATTAGGAAATTTGAAATTTATAAATTAGGTCTAAAAGTTTAATATCTAATAACGTAATGTTTATATGACACTTCTTCTTCGATGGCGCTACAGCTCAAGTCGAGCCCTGGCCTCCTCCACCGCCGTCCTTCAGCCGGAACAGTCCTCCGCACGTCTTTTCCAGTTCCTGATTTTTAGCAGCTAATTGGTATCTTTTGTAATGTTATCACCCCATCGTGTGCGTGGCTTTCCCACTGGCTTTCCTTCGAGGATCTTCTTCGGTATCCGTGACTCAGACATGTGTTGGACATGGCCTGCCCAGTTTAGCCTCTGGAGTTTTATGAAGGAGGGTAGTTTTGAATCTTGGTATAAGCGGTATATACTTATATGATACTAC
Organism: Rhyacophila brunnea; assembly: GCF_057557595.1. NCBI lineage: Eukaryota > Metazoa > Arthropoda > Insecta > Trichoptera > Rhyacophilidae > Rhyacophila > Rhyacophila brunnea. The sequence continues at coordinate 33,396,233 of NW_028233350.1, forward strand.
TCTCAATGTTTTTCTAATTATAATCTAATAATTATTGTGTATAATGTTCAATGAGGATCGATCAAAAATTCACATACAATGTTGAGACTTTGAGTCGGTGCGACTGATCGTGTAATTTAGCCACTACACTGATTTGCTAAATTAATGTACATAAGTACTCAAACGTGTAGTCAAAATTTTGTTTCATTAAACTATTAATAATATCATATATCTATATAAATATATTATATATTGTATTATTCTCACTTAAATGAAGTATTTCTCACTAAATTATAAATTATATTAATAATTGTTATATTCGGATTCATAAATATAAAACGCGAGGCAATGCAGTCTTATGTTGTATATTTATTAAATTATCATTATAAATGTATTGATTAAATCAGTAAAAAATCTGTATCAGAGAAAAACTCAGACGCAGAAAATGAAAGTGTAGTAAGTAAAGGGATGCCTTTACTTAGTGGTGAGTAGGCTTCAGTTATTGATGGTGATTATGTAATGAAACGAATTTCGTTTCCATCGTAGAGTTATTATATTAGTATCTATTTTAAGATTATTAATAGTAATAAATAAAGACTGATTTTTTTTTCGTTTAATCTCTCATTGAAGTCATTAAATAGAAATCTGTCGAGAAATATATCGACGCAATGTATTCGAGAACGACGATAGAGCCATGCTATCAATATATTGAAAGGGCTATTAAAAATATTGCGTTTATTCCATCGATACGTTTCATACCGTCTACTTTTGAAAAGCACTCCAGACATATTGGTTATAGGTTATTGCAGTGATGGTGAGCTTATTAGAAAATATACCATATAATATTTAATATATTTATCAGACGATTTTTTTTATCAATGATATCAATCAGTCAATCAATCAATAAGTTTTTTTCAGAGGCATAATAACGTCATATAACTCTCATTGAACGATTGATTGTAATAGAAATTTTATTAATTTTACAATGTAGTATGAATATTTATTTTAATACTAAGAGATTTGTGATTCGTTAATTTGTTATGGATTCAATAATATCACTACAGGATTTATAAAAATACAATACTACAGAAAAGTATTATATACAAAAATTGAATAATCGTTAAATAAAATTATAAATACAATAATATATTTGATCGTAGATTGGTAATAAGTAGTTTTTTTTAATTTAAGTGTTACCAATCTATTGCCATAAAAATCCATCCATTGAATTCTAAATAATTAATATGATCAAACCTTAAAAATATCTCTCATTTTTTTAATGTGAATAATCTTTAAAACAAATATAATTTTATTAATTATGTTTTCGTATATTATTTCAAACTGTAATTATATTTTGCATTTTGCAAATATTTTGTAATATAACAGCATACAAAAGCATAATAATTAAAGTTTATTCATGATCGTAGTTATTTTATTTACACTATTATAGGTAGTAACTAATCATAAAGATTTAGACAAAATCCACTCATTTTAAGATAGTAACGATAGACCAAGGTTTTGGCCGGATAGCCGGTGTTTAATAATTATTACATTATTTAAACATTATTTGAATAGTCAATTAGTGTAACTTTTATTGATGGCAAATGCATTAAGATTAATAATATCAGTATTTGATTTTTTTCGGCAAGAGTTATTGTGTCATCCATCATATTACATTAATTTCATATTTTATGGCTTCATACTAATTTATGCATGAAGTTGAGTCCACACTAGTTGTAAATATTATAATAATTTTCTTTTTTTTATTTATTTAATTTAGAGTATTTTTTCTGTTATATTTTCGTTTTTATTCTATTTTCTATAAACATTGATAAAAATATCAATCCCGAAAGCTTAAGGATTATGTTAACTATATTACTAATATTATATATATAAATTATTACCTGGTTTCATTGTTCTAATTTGGAATTGGAATTCATTCATCAATATAAAAAAATTTAAACAATAAAACACGGTTAATCTAATCTTAAACAAATGTTATTTACCACTGAAACCTATTCACCTTCACAATGTTAACGTATGGTACGCGTACCATTAGGTATGACCGATAAAATGAAAAACGGCGGGAAGGTAGGTACTTTACAGGAGTTGTTTTTAAAGTTAGTGAGTTTGATTTGGAAGTAGAACATCACTTTGGCTTTTTGCGAAAATAATTAAAACCTAGTTTTAGTAATATTTTTGGAATCTTGATGACGCATTTTGAAATAATTACTCACAACTATCCGCCGATAAGACCATTCATTACCACGAAAATACATCGTATGGAGATAATATATACGATGAGGAATTAAAACTGTATTTTGGCCAGAAAGGAGTAAGAATTCATTTTATAATTTTTATGACTCACTTATTATTAAGAAAAAATGACTTAGTAATAATTTGGCAAGGTATAGTAAGTTATTATACTACAACAGCTTTGCGTCTCCTAACTTCTCTAAAGATATCGGAAATTACCTTTGAGAACTCATCTCGTCCTCTTTCCAAAACAGCTCTTAGGAATCCAGTATTTTATCAAATCATATTTTAAGACTTTTCTTTCTGCCTTTACCTAGACGTATGTGAATCTTGCACTTCAATATTATTTTTACAGTATCTCACTGTAGTTATAACGCAGTATATTATTTAAATTTACTCTACTACTGATCCATGACATTTTAATCATTTTTCTGTGAACTACTTTTAAAATACTTCTAGATTGTTCTAATATCTTTTCCTTAAGATTTAACATGTTTATACTATAAAGTAAGATAGATCAAAATAGGATTTTCTTTGAAAGCTTGAATTTTTTCAGTTCTGCCTAATTGTATTTGATGCGGTACTTTTACAATATTGTAATATAAAGAAAATCTTTATAAAATATGAGATAAAAAGTGTTGGTATATGTATAATAAAAATACTAATTATTAATTGAATTAACGGACGCAAAAAGTAAAGGTTTTAAACTCCACGACATATGCCTTGGGGATGCCTACCTTATGTCCAAAGGTCAGAAGGGAAACTTGCGGTGGAGGGGAGGGATTATTATTTGCTTCAATAGGGACCAGTGGCGTTGAAATCAAGATAGATGGTAATATTATGAAATATTATTCTTTGATTGGATAATTTTTAAATTAAATAGATTTTTCTTGTATTAATCCAGATCACAATACTTTATAATTATAATGATGTCCAAGTGTATGTTCATTTTAAATATTCCTTGGAGTATATTATTATATACTATAATTAATTATTGTAAATAATCTATTTTTTATTGTCAATAGAAACGGTGAGTAATTATATTTCATTGTCAGTTTAAAATAAACATATTAACATCAATAGAAGAAACTATTTATCAAAAATCCCATAATAATTGAATGCAAAAGCTCTATATGAAAATGAATTAAGGACTAGGTGCCAACTTAACTTATAAGCTAAATATTAGGGGACCTTATACATAGCTTATATTTATAAAACTGATACAGAAAAGCAAATCCAGTGATAAATATGAAGTTTATAATATAAGTATAAGTAGGCCAGACAATATGTCGCTCAGCGAGTGGACAACTTCCAGACAAATGCCTTTAGACAATAGTATTAAAGGGGCATTAAACGCCCACATCTTCTTCTTCTACGGCGATACATCCCGGGGTGAGATTTGGCCTCCTCCATAACCGCTCTCCACTCACTCCGGTCATTCGCCACACTTCTCCAGTTACCGGGTCTTCCTATATGAACTTCCTATTTAAACGCCCACATGGACGTACTAAAACCAGCTGGATTTATTTATTTATTAAAAAAAAAACCACGTTGAGTACATAACAAATTATTAATTGAAGACGTTCACAACATGACATTTAGACTAAAAAGTAGAAGTAAATCAACTGGAGAAAAAAATAAGGAAGAAAAAACAAAGCAAAAAATAATTTTATAGAAAAGAAATAAAATAAAAAAACAATAATAATTGAAAAAATACAAATTGAACAATAAAATGGAATTTTATAAACAGTAAAACACATAATGCATCGCTAAAATGTATACATCTCTAGGGAGTGCATTGACTAGCCGCACAGCCCTCGCTGTTGGTGCCTGGTGAGCATGACATGAGGAATCAGTTTTCATCCAAAATAGGTCATGGCTGCGACCACGCATGTTATTGACGGGTGCATAAAAATTCAAATTGTAAAGAATATTGGGATTGGAGACTATACCGCGTGAGAGCAGGGAAAATGCTTTAAAAGCAGGAGTGACCTACGAGCTTCAAGAGAATGAAAGGCAAGCATGCCTTGAAGTAAGTTAATCGGAAAATACTCGTTTGAGAAGCTGTAAAAAGAAAAATAATTGTGTTAATTAAAATACAGATGTGGAAGATTTTTTCTTTACACGCTTTAAAACAAGCGTAAAGGGAACCCCATAAGGACTCCAGATAATGGACCCATACTAACGATACATAGTAGATACACACCTACGTAAAACAGTTGGATATACGAGCTCAAGAAGAGTAGAGAGAGCTAAGGGAGGCCTTCATAAAACAGTGAATCGGCTCCGGCTGGTTATTATGATGATGATACGTGTATAAATTAAATTCATTTTAAATTTCAAATTCAATTTACATTTAAGTATTCGCCCATTAATTCGGTAAATTTGTTACAATTTTATTACAAATAAATGGTCGCAATAAATTATTACGTACGCCAGTAAGTTTTAGTAGAACGAGAAGGCTAAGTGCTCGGGTTATTAAGCAAGTGCAGGCAGGTAAGGTCTCGCCACAGCCGACCCGCGGGCTTTTAATGCAACAACACCGCGAGCTTTGACTTTAAGCCTGAAGGTTACATGCTCTATACTCGAAGCCATGATGGCGTATAATAGATAAGGATCTTTAGATATCTACAAGAATGTTTGTTAGAGGTAAATGGAGTAGACAGTAAACTATTGGAATCCGTAATACGTTTTTACTCAATTAGAAATGTATAATTATAAAAAAAGCTTCTATAGAGATTAGCGAGTCCAGGTGCAAATCGGAATGATTAAAATAGCTTATAGTCAATCTTTAGTAAGAAGTCAAAAAGACAATTATGTTTGAACAAAGCAGTGTCAACCTGCTTGAAAACGCGAAATACCTTCGAAAGTATGTATATTGCTTCCAACGGTGTCGAATAATGCAACGAAAATATTGGGCGGACATTAAGGCCATACCTTAGTTGAGACACGGTCTGAAAAGATTGTCGCTGGGCGATGCGCGGATTGCGGGTCGCGGGTGCAAATGAGGCTTGTCATACCAAATATAATTTGTCTTATAAATCCAACATGTGTCCATTTAATGTTCTGTTTATTGTTTTATCAGTAACAATAAGAATATATTCATTGACATGTTTGCTTTTTAAAGTAAATAGGTAACGTTTTAAGTCATCTTTACACGATTTAAGAATTATTACGGCCGTCGCCATCACGAAGCAAAATGACGTGTTTCCAGCTCTACATTCTCTCTCCGAATGGGAGCAAGTGCAAAATTTCGTCGCGCCTATGGTTGAAAATTATTTGCCGTTTCACTGATGAATCACCTTAATAATTATGGTTGCGTTAGAGCTTGCATTATATTTTTGTCTATGATCACATGACAGCTCAAGTTAACATGTAAACAAGAAAATAACTTCAAATATTGTAATGACAAGATTTTAGTACGAGGGTGGGTCAATAAGTCCTTAGAAAAGCCGACAGGTGGCGCGACTAGTACTGCAAGCGGTTTGTTTTCATGCAGCGGCACTACCGATTCAGTATGCTGCGAAGTTTCAATCAGATTGGTCGGGTTGTTGTGTGTTTTTCGTACATTTAAAAAAAAAAATTGCTTGTGGAAAATGGAAAAATGGAAAATGGAGAAAATTGAGTTTAGAGTTGTTATTAAACATTTTAATATAAAAGGGTTAACAGCAAAGGAAATAAAAAATGAGTTGGATTTAGTTCACGGCACATCTGCTCCGTCACTTGCAACTATTTATAACTGGTTAAATGAATTTAAACGTGGTCGTACATCAACAAAGGATGAACCACGCTCAGGACGTCCTGTAGAGGTGACTACACCAGAAATGATCAATAAAATCCACGATATGGTGTTAAGTGACCGAAGATTAAAGTTGAGTGAGATAATTGAGGTTACAGGGATCTCAAAAGGTAGCGTCATTTCTATTTTACATGACAAATTGGGCATGAAAAATATTTCTGCAAGATGGGTGCCGCGTTTGCTCACAGTCGACAATAAACGCAGTAGGGTGGTGGCCTCTAAAGCCCTGTTGTCGCTCATGCAACGCAATCCGGATGAATTTTTTCGACGCTTTGTGACTGTAGATGAAACATGGATACACCACTATACTCCCGAGACGAAAGAACAGTCAAAGCAGTGGATTGCGAAGGCAAACCATGTCCAAAGAAGGCGAAAACCGTAAAATCAGCTGGTAAGGTTATGGCTACTGTATTTTGGGATGCACGTGAAATTATTTTCGTTGACTATTTGGAAAAAGGAAAAACAATAACAGGGGATTATTATGCATCTTTATTGGACCAGCTAAAAAACAAAATTGAAGAAAAACGGCCTCATTTAAACAGGAAAAAAATCCTCTTTCATCAGGACAATGCCCGTGTTCACACATGTTTACGATCAATGGCTAAAATTGAAGAATTGAAGTTCGAATTGGTCGACCACCCACCGTATTCGCCAGATTTAGCCCCCAGTGACTTTTTCCTTTTCCCAAACTTAAAAAAATGGCTAAGTGGACAACGTTTTTTTTCAAATGAAGAAGTCATCGATCGGACAAATGCTTATTTTGAGGACCTTCCGAAAACTTATTTTTCTGACGGTTTAAAAAAAATTGAGAAACGTCTAACCAAGTGTATTGAGCTCCAAGGAAATTATGTTGAGAAATAAAAAAAAATACAAAAATAAAACCTGTTTTAATGCTTTTTTCTAAGGAATTATTGACCCACCCTCGTAGTAACCATTTTTTTTTTTTAGAATTATTAATAACCATGTGCTTGCGTTTTCGTACAATGTGGTTGTTAGTAATTTTGAACAATCACAAACACCCAGGCTTTGAGAAAAACACATAAATGTTTTTGTCATGACCGGGAATCGAACCCAGAAGTCTCGGGTGGAAGGCCAGCGCCTTACCCACTGCACCACGAGAGCCGCCTTATTAGTAACCGTTATAGTATGTTACATTAATAAAACGACTTATTCTTAAACAACGTAGGTAATTTTTCATTAAAAAAGCTACTTATGTCAATTATTATTTACCTTATGGGTACCTAATATTGATATAACAATAGCAAATGCGAGAATGTAAATACAAATCTCGGTGTATTTTACAAACCTAATATTAATAAGATATGTATGTACTTGTAACTTTAAATTATAATATTATTATATTGTTGAATGCTTAAATTCTTTTAACAAGGTGCGCAGTCCTCCAGTGAAAGTACGTGTCCGAAAACATGTACGTAAAACCAACTTTAACATACCATCTCTTTCTTTTGTTTTGTTTTTACATGAAGCACCCATGCTACGACGAAGCATGACAATAACATTAATCGTGTCCGGAAACTTGTACATATGCAGTTCACCGTATCACACTTCACTGTGAAATGTTGTATCGGAAATATATGGCCTTATATTAAAAACCGTCCAACCTCTTTGGGTCGTATAGTACTGACATAAAATTCATTTATAAATAAAACACAAATCTTGTGGTTTTACACTTTACAGGAAGCCAGCAGGAAATTTAGTATTGAAAATAGCCGATATACTGGATTAATTGTAAGGTTAGGTTTACATTATTGAATTCATGAATATTGCCAAAATCAGCTATGAAAATTGAATCTAATAAAATTAGAAACCGTGTGGTATGCGGTCATCTCTTTTCGGCAAAAAAGTTCACGGCGAACTGTGCCACGGTGAAATGTTTTACGTACAATTTTCATGTAACCGTGAATGCAACTACTAACATAAGGCCTTTGACCATGCTAAAAAAATAAAGCTTCCGATTCAAAAATGTAATTTGCTGCGTGAGAGCGTGTTGTAATCTCGAGCCCCTTCCAATAAATTTTATTAATATATAAATCTGCTATGTCGATCAATGTGTAAATTAGTACCGTAATTAATGAAGTACAAAATAATTACTATCAATTACCTACCATCGAATTGAAATCAGTTAGAGTTTTCTGCTATTCAGCGTTAAATTCCAAAAGCTCTAATATGACAGTATAATATATTCCTTCTTTTCATACCAATTTTAATGCTTTTATAAGATAGTAAAATAATAATAAATGCTTAATTTTGATTTATTTTTATTATTCGTATTTACTGTGTTTTTAATAAAAAAAAATTATCTCTCAAAACTAGTTTCGTCTTTCGAGATTTTTAATAAAATACTTAAGATAATAACATGTTATTAGTTATAAAAGAAATAAATAAAAAAAATCCTAAATTAGGCTTGAGACTGAGATAAAACAAAATTTAAGTAAAATATTGATAAATCATGCGTTACAATAAGTACCTACTTACCAGAATATAATTTTACGATATACAGACATTTTTTTCAGAATTTATTTATTATTGCGATCGGCAGACATTGGGGGAGGAAAGTGGTCATGAATTAGAGACTTGGGAGGGTGGGCATTATTTTCAATATTCAAAATTAATCAAATCTAAATTTCAGTGTTTGCATAGCAACTAGATTAGTAAAAAAGGGTCCATGAAAAATTGATTGGGCAGACAACAATTAGCAACGGCGAAGATTTTATTTTCATGCATTGTTTCGAGATGAACAAAAGGAAAACTCCGTAGGTACAAATTATTAACCTAATCGGTTATAATTTGAAAATATTATTTAAAGTCATAAGAGACACAGTTAGAGTTGGGTATTTTCCGTGAAAATCTCAATCTCAAGATTCGGGATTTCCAGAAAAGAATTCTCGAGAATTCTCGAGAAATCGGGAAATTAAAAAAAATCCTGTAAAAATCCTAAAATCAGTGTAAAAACAGACATATTCCAAAAAAATATGATTTTTTTTATTTCTCTAAGAAAACAAAAATAATTCAAAACTTTACTAATTCAAATATAATTTCAAAAAACACAGACTGTGAATCGCTGCGTCTGACAATCGCGTAAGCTTTTGAGACACAAAATTTCTGATGTTGCAAAAATTGCGCTCATTTTGAGTCAACGTTGGCATAATTGTGTTAAATGCCTCGATCAGTCCTTGAACGTTTTATGTTTTCTGTCCACTTTTTTCAAATAGATAATCGTTTTTTCAATTAATATTTGATAATAAAAAAATTCCGAATACCGAGAAAAGATTCTCGAGATCCGGGATTTCCCGAAATGTTAAAAATTTCGATTCTCGAGATTCGGGATGGAAATCTCAAAAATTTCTCGAGAATTCCCAAAACCCAACTCTAGACACAGTTAATGTTATTAGTTAATATTTTGTTTATATTCACTAACAGTGAGTATTGACTTACTTCAATACCAGTCAATAATATTTTTTGAATAAATTTCTGATACTATCTAGGGTTACGTAAATTATACGTAAACATTTCACCGTTGCACAGTTTGCCGTAAGCTTTCTTATCGGAAAGAGATGATCGTATACTATTCGGTCTGCAATTTTATTAGATTCAATATGAACAATAATTCGATTTTCGTAGCTGATTTTGACAAAATTCATGAATGTAACAATGAAAACCTAACCTAACTTAACAAATAATCCAGTATGTCGCCTATTTTCAAAATTTGTTTGCTGCTGGCTTCTTGAAATGTGTAAACCGGCAAGAACCGTGTTTTATTTAGACATGATTTTATGTCGGTACTATATGACCCAAAGAGGTTAGACGGTCTGTAATATACGGCCACTTATTTCCGTTACAACATTTCACGGTGAAATGTGATACGGAGAACTGCATATGTACAAGTTTGCGGACACGGTAGACAATACTTTTTTGAATAAATTTGTGATACTACCTGGTCCTGCAATTATTATACGGCCACGTGCAAAAAAATATGTTTTTATGAATAATAAATAAATTTATAGCATGATTTGATATAGACTCTCTGTAGTGTGATTATAAAAAAAATATTCATATTAAGGTGGATGTATAACCCGAAAACAATTCAAAATATTTCAAAGTTCAAAGACTTACTCATACGATGATTTAACTTTTTAACTGCCTACAATAGAAAAACTTTCCCCTCATGCTTGGTGGAGTTGGAAATATTAAAAAAAAACATACAACGTTTTTAAAGTTTTCTCCTTTTTTATATAAAAACATCGTAAGTTATCCATTAAAAACTTTAAAACGTTCCGCTGATAAATTCAACTTGTACTTTTAAACGAAGCGAAATTTGAAACGCATCAACAAATAATAAGAAAAGTTTGCTGGCTCGGTAAACGAGAATTGAGAAATTTTACATGTTACGTTATTTGCATGCATTTTAAAGTTTGGTTTTTATCTCAAGGCAGTCCTGTGCATTCAAGAACTTCATACTCTATCATTTTGATTTTTATATCAGTTTTATTGATATCGTGCCAAAAATAGATTAAAAAATAAATCAATCACTGCAATATATAAAATAATTAAAATTTCGCAGGCATTGTCAATGGTGTGAAATAATGCATCCTACGAAGTTATACAGAATTTCACTAAAACACCCGACTGAGCATAACTAGTGATGTGAAATGAGTCACTTAAAATATAAACGTAAGTTTTCGCACCAAATATATTTAATTTATCGTCCTGTTTGATCAGGTTATTTGAGTTAGAAAAAAAAACAAATTTTGTCCTTCAATCCAGTTCAAGAAAAATTGTTTTATTTGCCTCTGTCTTCCGAATATTCACAAAGTACGCTATGAACGGATATAAACGTAGTTTTTTAACCATATTATCATGAGTCAGTCATTACGCATGCGCATTGAAGATGGTGTACGATTGATTTATAAGCAGTTTCTGATTCATGCATTTCAAGTCAGTCGTACATGAACGATGCATTTAGATAAATTCCGGGGTCCACGAATTCACTTATTTCACCTAATCTAAATGGTGTAAGAATATAAGTTAGAGAAAAAACGGTGTAGAATAAAATTTTTTCTTCTTAAAGTATAAGGTCGGCATTCTTCTTTATAATATGTCGTGTTCTCTATAAAGGTTAACACATAAAGTGATCTCCATTTTGAGATCATTGATTTTGCTCTTGTGAAACTATGTCTTCAGATTCTTAAATCATGAAATCCGTATTCTGTTCAGGCGTCTTCTGATTAAGTCCTTTATTGTCCACCAGCTATTGTGGGACAGTTACGGTATCTTTCAATATGCATCGGGGGTCCAAAGGATACTAGCTTTCTGTCCTTTATGGTGTGGTTTATTTATAGTAAAAATATATATTTATTGATACATTATACTTAGCACAAAGTAAGAAAAAATATGTTAGAAAAAACTGATCGTTCTTTCCTATCTACTATAATATTTTTATTTCTAGTTATACAAAAATGAAATGGGTTTTAATTTTTTAAACGGTGTTAATGGTCAATTCTTGTTATAATGAAATTTTATCAATTAAAATAACACATAATAGTATTCAAAGATAAAATTAAGTCTCATTTCTTTTTACATTAAATTCACTTAACTGAGTGCTTATTAATTTTACTAATCCTTACCTACTACATATAACAAAATTTAATGCTACGTTGACTCTTTTCTTAATTTTCTATTTAAATTCTTAAAATTTCTTACAGTAAACAATCCAAAAATATTAAATATTTAAATCTAATTGTTGAACTTATGAATATTGTGTGTGTTTATAACCAAGGACGGTCCTAGAAAGTGCAAGGCTCGATTGGAGCATGTGCGCAAGGATCCTATGTGTGGGGTTCAATTTTTAATTAAATATAATCACAGAATTATACTAATTTGAATGTGTTGGTCTAAGTTATCTTTTTGCAAATAGTAAAAAAATAATAAATATAAGACAATAGTTATAATGGGACATTTAATCATTTAATTAACCTATTGTGAAATCAATAAATTAATACGTATAATTATTTACAATTGAAAAAAATTAACTAATAAGTCGATTTAATCAACTCAGTCACCAGAATACTTCCATCTTCCGTCCAATCCTTAATATACATAATATTGGTTCTTCAATTATAAAATAAGATTTAGAAAAAAAAATATTTTTACAAAAAAGCATTTTTTGATACAACAGAACTAATGAATTCTAAAAAAATATTTCTTTAGAAAGTTATCAAAAACAACCTGTTATTTGTGATAATATTGAATGAAAAAAAATAGAATAGCCTTGTATGTTTTCAAATATATTTTTTTAAAAAAAGGTCAAATTTAAATTGAAAAAGCAATATCAAAAAATTCCCAAGAAAATTCGGCACGTGTCACTAATACAGTCATAATGCTTATAATATCATAAATAAAAATCTCTTTCCGAGATATTACCCTAATTGAAAGCATGTTTTGTTAAGCCATGGCTTCCGATGATAATGGAATTTGTAAGGTTTCAATCATTATTTTTATCCCGTCAAAAAGAAGAAGAAATAAAGAATTTATCAAATATTATAATATGCTTATTAGTACAGGTTACTGGAAATACTTAAAAAAATATTTTTAGAACGATAATAAAATTTTTATACATATTCATAAAATGAAAATATATGTATCATAATTGCTGAAGTCAAAAAAGCGTAATCCATAATAATTTCCAGTTTTACAAGAGGGATTATTTAAAATATTTGTTTATTGGTTTCATCAAATACAATTTTGTCACGGAACAATTCTTGAAAACACGCTTTTTAAACACTGAATATGACATTCTAAATATTCTAACTCCATATATAACTCAATTTCACCAAAAAGTTCCTTACACCCTTTTTGCTTAGCAACCTCGATATGTTTATTACGCCAGTTTAATAAAGACATGGTAACATACAACATAATGACAATTACGATTGCCTTATATATTCTTCATTTTAATTGGTCCCCTCTTTCTAATATGACATAAAGCACATGTTCAGAAATAATATAAATTAATAATATGTGACTACCTGACGATATCATTGAATTGAGTATTTCACTAATATTATAAATTTTACTGTCTAATTATTGTAGTGATTTGAAATTATTATCATTGTTTTATCAGTCAGTTACATTTTAATACAAAGTAACCAGCATTTTTTTTAAATTTTCACGTTGAAAAAAAAATACCTTTACTATGTATCCATAATTATTTATATTACGAGTATATTATTACATTACCATGTGCGAACCTAAGAGGTACACATTATGTGCCTCTAATCATATGTGGAGGTTGTATTAATAGGTAGCGGCACTTTAGTGGACTATAGGAAGGGGGGGGGGGTTATACTGGGATTCCAGGCACTAACCATTAATGTTGGTAAAGTAGGCGCCCCTTGTTCCCGCATCCACTAGTATCGCCATTCTTGTGGTTATACTGTTTGGAACGAAGATGAGTTTATGATCGATGGTAGACGTGACGTTAGCGGTAACGAAGGTCGCACGATCAGTTCATGCTGAGTTAACTTGTATCGCGGCGATCGATGCTCAAAACTTATGCCACTAATGATGAAAAATGACTAAATTATTATTAGTGTGCCTGGTGCATATAGGATAATGGTGGGGGTAAGTAAAAAAAATGGATTAGGGCTGCCATAATTGGCCCAAACAATTGTTTTTATGAGAAATGGATATTGGCTACAGACTCAATCAATTATGTCTATAATTAATAATCAAATACACATTTTAAAAAAACATGTGAATTTGCCAGACCCGGAGTTTTGAATCCAGCACCCACAATATTATAAGCCGACACGTTGTCATCTATATTATTTGTATTAAATACAACATCAGGAAATATTACATATACATAAAGTTTTACATACGAAACTAAAATTTTATGTATAATATATATTATGGTACCTAATGAAATGAAGAAGGGGGAAAAAGTTAGCTTGAAGTAATTATGTTTAACTAAAAAAAAAAATAAGAAGATATATTATTATCTCTTCTAAAACCCAATATTTTGGACAGCAGTTGATGCATTCAGTGTACCGATTATAATAATAGGTATCTATAAATTATTAATTTGTTTTTTTTATTTAATAGGTAAGTAGGTATATTTATTGACATTTCTCATTACTTAGCTAATTTTATTAAATTCTAAAGACGTTATCTAGTTCCACTGTTTAATAGTCATGAAAATTTAATGCGCTTACTGAATGTATTAAGAGTGAGTATCTGATAAATGTACCTTCTACGGGTTTTCACAAATACTTAAAATATTAAAAAATTGTTTTTATATTTGATACTTAGTAGGTAATTAGGTTTTGTACTTTATTTTGTTCTATTAATTAATTAAATAACTGAGAATTATTCATTAACGGTGTTCGTTGTAAATATGCATTTACCATTGGTGAGTGTGCATAGTGTCTGAAGATGGCAAAAGACGAAACCTGGTTGAAAAAAAACAACTCAAATGTGATATTATAAAACTTACATAAATCAATTATTAGAATTTCATAAAAAAATATGGTATTGCATAATGCACTGTCATTTAAAAAAGAAATAATAATCCACTCACCTGTACTGAGTTTTTCCAAACACATGACCGATGTACCTAATAAGCGAGGCTGCGTTTTCAACCCTCCCACCCCTTTCTCAAATTCTTCTTCAAACGAATATTCCCCCATATCTCCCCCCTTTACTGTCGCCCGTTCTCTTTTACGCGGATCCGCGACATATTTGTTTTCCTTTATGGAATAATTCCAGTTGAAAAGCCTTCGAGTTTCGTATGGCACGCGCTAAGGGAACTTTTGCAGGTAGATATACGTGAGCATAAGAGGAGTGATTGCTTCCTGGAAATAACGAATAGAAAAAATGTTGAGAGACTAAGGGTACTGTCAACCAAGACGTCCGAAATCTCTAATACCAAACAACTAGTAGGCACAAGGCGATCATGGTATTTTTTAGTTTGGTTACTAACTAGAATTAGGTATTTACTATTTTTGTAATTGGTCAGATAAAAATAATCTATTAATTCAGATGATTGTCCAACAGAGACGAAGCGGGCAAATAGTACCTATATGGAACGAAAGAGATTAAATACACGTATACTCAATGCTCAGTATGGATTAATACAAACAATTGAAATATTTTATATTATACAATGCTTAATAAGTACAAAAGTTAAAAACGTACCTATACTTATGTATTTTGACTCCACAAACAGAGTAGGATTAAAACTTTCTTTCCCATACTATTTTTTGTTCAATGTTAAATAAAAAAATAGTTTATTAAAAAATATTACCAAGTGCAAGTGCGTTATAACAAAAGTTTGGAGTAATCCTGATACCGGTTAGTAATTAAGGTAATTATAATAATTTGATTTAAATTACAAAAACCGATTGCCAATAAGTTACGCGTTTTAAAAAGCGCTTCAGAGAGTATTGTAAAAACACTAGTTAACTTCGTCGCAATTGGGTATATAGGATGAGTATAGTTTAATGGTCAGTCACACTGTAAAAACAATGTTATTTAATATTGATATTTTTTTTTGAAATGCTAGTTTTAAGGCAACTTTTCAATTTATAGAAAATTTAACATTTCTTTCTGCTGTCTAGCATGCTTTTTTAACCCTATTTGCGAAGCTATTCTAACATATTACTTTATGTATTCAGGCAGTAAATTATCACAAGAAGTTAACTGTCAAAAGTGCTATCTTTTAACATCCCGTCTCTTGGCTGTGTTAACTTTTAGAGCGAGATAGAGTACGTCAACTACGTATTAAAAATTGAGATGAGACTATTTTGAAAAGTAATCTTCATGGCCACCGCCTCAATTTATAATTCCTAGCGAGCTGTCAAATTTAATATTGAGTGGCGAGTAGTGACATATTTTTTTTATACATACTGCCATTAATAGAAAAACTAATAAAGTTGTAGGCTATGTTGATATGTTCAATTATTGTTTGACGTTTCAGTACAAAATTTTAGGGTTCGGGTGGAAAAACCATAGATACGCCCGGATGAGCACACCGAGTTTCATAAATAATAGACGTATTTCACACGACAGGCGTACCAACTCAATTTTTTGCCAATTAAGGTAGATAATCGTCTTGTATTATGGAATTGCTTCCGTGTTAATTTGGACAAATAAAAATAACGGAAAAGTTAAAGTTAAAACAGTGTTAACAGTTAAGAATAGCTCTGCCGGCATAATTTTGTGAATGATAGTTGGCATCACTGGGGAAATGAATGAATGAAAGATGTAAAAATGACTTAATAAATTGCTTAAGAGTAAATTGTTGACAGAACAGTAATACATTTTATTCGTTGAAGCTATTCTTACAGCTAATGTCACCATGGTATCGTAACCTTTGAAATGGGTTCTTTTTGCGCTGAGTTCATTGATGTTACGCAAAGTTACAGCTGGTATAGTGGAGGAAGCCAAAAGGTCTAACCCGCATGCTCGACAAAAGGCAAACGAGAAATACCTTTGACGAGGTGAAAAGACCCAAAGAATGCCTAGGAACTTATTGTTTCGCCGGGCGTTTGGTGACAGACGAGGGTTAAATCGTTAATGTATAGAAATATGACGTAAAAGATGTGGTTTAAATAGTAAGTCATGTTCACCAGTAAAATTGTTAATTAATTCGATGTCTTTACTGTATTAATATACATTGTTAATTGACGTAAATCAATTATGTATACCTAATTAAACAGAATACACCTACCTACATACTTTATGTATCGTATATATATATCAGTTGCTATGCCAAAATGGCAAAAATAGGTTAATAATGGGGTAAGATGGCCGCGCGGCATAAGCGTTGGACTATCATGCCGTGGGTCCCAGGTTCGAATCCTGGGTCTGGCAAGTACACATATTGTTTTTCAATATGTGTGTGAGTCAGGGTATGGACCTAATAGGTTGAGCAAGTGGCTAACATCCATTTCTCGTAAAAAAAAATCTGTTAATACAAACCTCTACTTTGTGGAAGCCCATATGATCCTATTCGGATCGGACATGGTCGGAAAAAAAAAAGATTATTTTAAAATAAATGTCTTTTTCAGCATTCCAAATGTACGTCAATGACAATTAGTCTATGAATAAGCTACAATTATTTTCGAAACGTTTGGAATATTTTACTTATGCAATTCGACGTGTTATGTATATTGGAAACCGATGACTATATTATAGCATTGAGATTAATGTCTAAATAAAATACTTAAAAATTCGTAATAAAAATCAGCGGAATACGAGTGAAAGACATAAGAAAATAGGTAGATATATAGTAAATCAATAGTTCGATTCTCGGTGAAGTCACAATATATTTATGTGATTTTCTTAAAGCCAGGGTTGTTTGTATTTTATTGTTAAATACACTACTGTAACTGGTCTATTGTAGTGTTAAAAATAATAATATAAAGAATTTTGAATGATTCAAAAGAAGTCAGCAAATAATTGCTCGTAAATAAGTACAACTTACTGCATGGCAAAATGCTCCACGAACAATGCGTAATTCTATGATCTTTTATGAAACAATAACTAACCTAACCTAAGCTAACCTAACCGTTCAGCAATAACCAAACACAGCTAGTCAAATGTAACAAAATTGTCGAAATGAGAAAATCACCTGAAGCATTTAAATCTTCTATGCACGAATTTGCAGAGAACAACGCCAGGTGGAAAAAAATTGAGTAGCACTCGGTTGTACCCAATTTTTTTCCTAAAATCGAAAATATTATCACAGCATTTTATTAGATTGTCATTTGGATTCACAATCGTCGAGACAAAGGTTATCCTGAAGTACAATACCTACTTATGCGGCTACATTTATTTAAATGACAAATCGAAACGTGTATTGTCTTACCCTTGGTAATATTTAAAAGTATTTGATTTTGAACTAAGCATTTTTATATTATGCTACACTGTAAATAATCAAAAGTTTCTGTTATGTTGTATGTAGATACAGCATAAAAATGGGTGTCGTGACTAAATTTAATCATGAAACAGTCATAAAGTAAGAGAAATTGTGATGATCAATAGTCCAGATTTATGATAGTTAAGTATTTATATAAAAATGCGTTTTTAATAATGTGAAGCAATACATACAAAATAATCATAAAATGAAAATTTAAGGTCTCGACTAAAAATGGGAACCAGTGGTCTGAGCGTAACCACTTATAAGCGCATTACATAATATATTATATTTATTTTACAAAATATACCCCAATCTCTTTATACTTTAGGAATCCGAGATCGACGATTCAACGACAGAAGATTGCCATAGATATTTGAAGGAAACAGATGACATGTAAGTACGTATTTGATATTCGCCAAATATACACTACTATAGTTTACGAAAGAGTAAGTAAGTAAGGTATATTGTAATAAGTTGGTACGTTTGGAGAATTTTGCAGAAATAGTATATGTATTCATAAAAAATGGTTACACCTACGTAATCAGATTAGCAATCCAGTCCTACGTACCAGTCGATTCATTTACAGTCGAAAGTATGAAAACACAGAATTTATTTAATTTAAATTTCATTATTGTGCTATCTTCAAAATAAATAAATAAAATATTTCAAGAAAGCCTTATCCTTGTGTTTTTATATCATTGAATGAGCGTCTCTTATAAATGGAGAAATGTTGAAATGAAATTAGTGGCAATGTTTTGTATATCAAAAGAAAAAGAATATTATACCAGTTAATCATTAATTCACTCACTTAATTGCTATAGCTGGATTTTTGGTTATAATAATATACAGAATTAATACAATTTATTACGTAATAAGATAAATTACGTAAGTACATAATATGGTTATCCTTTTATAATTATTTTTGTCTTCATAATTATGTTAGGTACTACAAATTTATTCATTATTTTTAGAGGTCATTGAAAATTAAATAAGATATATAAAATACTGTAAGTATAATAATATCGTCATTGCACAGACCAATTATTGTCGTAACCCTCACTTTTCACCGAAGTGATATTTTCATGGCAATGGACTTATTGCATACGCTTACACGAATCACGGCCAAGTACCTAACATAAATCCCAAAAAAATATTATCATATCAAAATAATTCAAAACTATTTTTCAGCCATTTGTAGCTTGACAAAAAATATTCCAGCTAAATGCTGAAACATCTAAACGTAAGCCACTGGTGTGTCAATAAAAGAAAATTCACAATTTGTAATAAAATAATAAATAAATAGTAGGTATATAAAATAATAAGTAAATCCAACGTCCACAGTTTTTTTCGCTTCCTGTATAATTTGAATTTTTTTGAGGGTTACTACAATTTGTACAGTGACGATATTATACTTTGTTATTTAACCTAAAACTGTTTGCACTACTGCATGATTATGACCTTTTAATTATGATACCTACTTAATCCTGGAGTAAAGCAGCTAGACGGTACTTTCAATAATTATCAAAGTTGATTGCAAATTTTTATCCGTTTATATTGGAACTGCATTAAAATTGTATTATGAACGTTTGAATACATAGGGATATGCTGTCAAATACAGATATAAATCCTCAAACATTATGATCTTAATAAATTGATATTAGACATCGCTTAGAAGAAATTTACAGAATTCAGTGAGATATATCTCTTAAAGAATTGAGTGTCTATTCATTATTAGCTTCCGATTCCTGGTAGAAGAAGGACGGTGAAATTGAGCCCGAGGGACGCAGTTCTCTTTGACATCAAACTGTGTTAGGCTAATGGCTAACAACTGTAGCCCGTTGGAATATATTGTTGATACTGAAGGTTTTTCATTATGAGGAGCTCCATAATATGCTCCATACTATGAACGAGAAGTAATTCACTAGATTTTTTTACGAGAAATGGATATCTGCCACTTGCTCAACCTATTAGGCCTATAAATACTCTGACTTATGCAAACATTGAAAAACAATATGGTTACCTGCCAGGCCCAGGATTTGAACCTGAGACCCACGACGTTATAGGCCGACGTTTAAGCCGCGCGACCATTTAACAAAATACCACTCACCATATAGCATAGCTTAGTTTCTAAACGGGTTTGTTACCGATTTCAATCGAAATGGAAAAGTCAAATTCGGTAACGATTATTTCTGTTTTATTTCTCATTCATTTGCTGGTAGCTGGTAACTCTAACTATTGTATCGTAGCTGGTCTGTGAAGATATTATGAATCGTGAGTTCGATTTTACAAGTGGAGTTATTTTTTCCGCTTGTGTTTGATCCAAAGCAATGACCGGATAGCGGGTAGAGGAATCACTAATAACCAACCCTAGAAAATAAAATATATTAGGTAATATAACCTCGATTCTGTAGAGGCACATTCTACTGAACTCAAAAGCGAAATTACCAAAAGCTATATTTTCTCATTTGCCAAGCCACGGCACGAAACCGTGAATTTTGATTACAAAGCTATTGGTTATTTATTTTGAATGCAATATATAAACTGTTAGCATAAAATGATGATTTGTTTTATCTTAAAATAAATGGTAATACAATAATTAATTTAACGAGATGTGCAATCGAAAATCTTAATTTCCTGGGAACAAATTACTGCATTTTATTTGAAGATACTCATTAAATAGCACTACCATAGTACCACGTCATTAAGTGCCGCGGCTTTACTATAATCGGCCTTGGAATGGGTCACACAGAATATACTATAAATGATGTATCTATAGTCTAAGCTATGCATAGCTAATGACTGACGTACTATGGTTCACTATAAATATAGCTGCATGTAACGTATCTTAAACCTAGTGATCATGGTAGTTTACCATCTACTGTGTAGATATAATACTACACATATCTTAATTACTATAAGCCCTCAATATCTTGGACATACAAGGTATTTAAGTACAAGGGTATGTAGTATGTACCCATTGTAATTACCATGACGAAATACGATGCTTACATTAACCTTTTGTCGTTCAACTAGCCCGCCCTTACATCATACAATATTCACAAAATACATCTCCTTCGACAGGTTATTGTGTGGTAAAAGCACCTTGAGGGGTTGGCTATTGTCATCTTAGTGACGTCATGGAAATTTTGGGAGATAAGCCAAAAGGACATTTATTATTTATTTAACTGATATCGCCTTCATACTGGTAATTTATAATGTTAAAGAAATATACGGTTTATACAAAACAATGAATACATATAAGTTATTATGAAGGGTTATGTAGCAATTATACCACTTAGCATTAAATTAGTGACACACTTGAATATGTAAATTTTTTGTTAAAAAAAAAACATTAGAGCAATAATAATTGTCAGCGTAGGGTCTGTTTTGATTCGTAATTACGACAATATTTCTTGTAATATATGTACTGCATTAGTATAAATAAGGACAATCTATGAATCCTCACTCAACTCATCAAGTCCGTCACAAGACATATACTTTTATCACGAGTTCTTCACTCGATATAGAACATCCATTATTCCACTTGAATAAAGTTTTTCAGTTCGGTTTATTATTATTCTCTAGATCACTCAGCAGTACATCATTATACGCAATTATAATGTCACGTTATCATCCTTACTTTTGAATTCGGTGTATTTTTGTATCAACCAATAAACTCTCATCTTAACAACTAACCAACAATGACCTTTTATCACCTCTAAATCATCATAACTCAAGTAATATAAAAGAAATTTCACCAATGGTGAGAGAGCGGCCGTTTTTGAAAACGTACAACAATGCAAGTCATTTTTTTAGTGTGTCTTTGAAATAGTGCAAGCATCTAATCGATTTGACGAATATGTAATAACCAAAATAAAAAAAAATCTGAGAATATAATAATATTCTTCTATCATAATAATGTTTAAATTTAAGTTCATATACCTAACGCCTGTAGTTTAATTAATTAATATTGAAAAGATTCAAAAACAAACATATTAGATATTATATTATATAATAAACTGGGATTCGAAAATAAACCTATCGCTTACTGGAAGCTTATTTTGTTGACTTAATATGAAAATATCTTCAGTTACATGGGTATTAAGAAATATCCCCAAGAATGATACTTGGATCAAAGAGTACTCGCTCGGAAAGCATTAGATGTTTGTATAATCTTGGATACCACTCTGTCCATGATATTAACCAGAAATTTTTCGTTATGTAGTGTCTGGAGTTGTTTATTGAAACTTGATTTAATAAATATATAAAGGATTTCAAGTTATACTAAATTTAAAAAAGAAAAAACTACGAATTTTTCAAAAATATTCTCTACATGTTAAAGAAAACTAAATTAAAACAATTAACATGACCATAAAATATTATGTAATAACAAGAAGGGATCCTTTAACGAATTCATATTTTATAAGGTTTATTTTTAATTGTAAATTTATCTTTGACTGTCTTCAAATAAATAACATTTTTTCTTTTCAATATTTTATAGATACGTGCCTATTTATTAATTAAAATATTTTAAAACGTAAATTATAAAAAAATAATTATCAAACTGAAAGCTTTGCCCATAAATATTTTTCCGCGAGGTGCAATATTTTCAATATATTTTTTATATTTCAATATTTTCAATATTTTCGTGAAGAAAAAAAGTGTTTCATTATAAATGTATTTTTTTTTGTAAGATTACAAAGATTAATTTTCTACATTATTGTATTAATAGTTGGTTAAGAAGCTTATAAAATATATCCGGAATCCTCCACATCATACATATTATCACTAGAAAAGCGTGCTGTCTTCAGTGATATATTATGTGAATAGTAGTATTGTGAATACATGTGATTAATTCCTCCAGAAATACATTCTTGTTTATACATACATAATTCTATAATATACTATTGTACACCCACGCAATTTAAATACTTAAACAATTCATCTGAAATGTAATAATTCTACTCAGTATTTCTCAAATTTTGATTATTATTCTAAACGCTATTATAAATTGCACAAAGGATGTGTACGTATAATATGGGCTATATGAATGGACCATAATCCTACTAGCTGGCTTTTGATCGATTCAACACGTCCATCGTCCTAAGTCCTCTTATCACGTACTTCAAATCTCTTGAGGCATCAGAGGCTTACATATGTACCTGATCCCCTGTTATGTGAACCTATCCTTATCTCTGCCTGTGTATGGCATATTGTTAAACCGGCATAAGTAGGTACTAAACTAAGTACTTACATATTATCTGGAAATAGAATAGCTGTAAAGCTTGGAAGTAGAGCTTTTACTTGTCATACTTGATCTCGGTAAAAGATTCGACTCTTAGGTACCTACCAAACTAGAAATAAGCCTTTTTCATATGAATTATTGTGGAAAACTTAATCCTGTAAGTATAAACCTTTTATTATTTTAATACGTATTATCCATTATAATGCTAGGTATATGTTTTCATCATCACCAAAAACCGCTGATTGTTCCATTATATCAGGCATCTCCTACTTTATGAAGGCTGTGATGTAATATCTAGTATAATACTCTCCCATTGGCATTCTTTTTGAATAGAGATGACATGACATACTATACTAATTGATTAATAATTATTTGAAAGACATAAAAACTCTTTTCGAGCTCTTGAATAATATGTACTAATTGTTGCCATATAATTATCTGTTTGAATGTTTTTAACATTTTTATGACTTAATTCATAGTGTGAAATTGGGTAAAATCTATCCCGAGATCAACATGCTGGACATGCAGATGTTACATTATTCCATTATAATTTCATTCACGTATTTTTAGATTAAAATTTGAATTTAAATATATTATATATGTATATTATACACTAGAAAATAAGCTTACTAGGTACGATATATTATGATCGATGTCACTAAATTTACGAAGTATCAATTCCTTAAATATGTCACACACTAAGTGAATACACTATCGACAATACACTTGCTTAATTAATGATATCTAAGAAACGCTGAACGATCACATGGTTGACTTTCAGAATTGAAGAATTATCGACAAAATTGGACAGCAACAAACAAGGCACAATACAAATTAATAGAAAAAAGTCTTCAATCAATCTATGCTTCCAATGCATGTGAAAACTATACCTTTAACGTAAGAGATATCTAAAAATCACGAGTAACGCAATGTGTCATGTAAATGTGCTTGTTAGACATAATTCGGAAAGTCCACATAACAAACCAAAGAATAAGGAGGCAAACAAAATAAGCGATGTGATAGAAAGTCACCAAGCAGATGAAATGACAACTTTATTAGTTAGACAGGTCACTTGGTGAGTGGATGACCACTGGACAAATTTAATCGTTCGGTGGTACACAAGTAGGCAATAAATGACAAAGGGAACGCCCTAAACCCTCTATATTTACAATCTCACAAAGTTTGGTGGATGTACGTGAATATAGACTGAAAACAGTAGAAGGAGCTACGAGAGGTCTTAATCTAACAGTGGATCAGTGGCGAAGGGTGGATGTAGACTGTTAAGATCCGACATAAATAGTGGAAACTAAACTTTGTCAGTCAAACTTATTTGTTTTCATTGAACTAAGACTGCAATGTGTATAACAATTATTGTTTGTTAGTTTTTAAAATTCAATAAAAGTCTGGCTAATTCAAGCCATAGTAGATAATAGTAAAAAAATGAAATGAAATGAAATATTTAAAATTATTATGGTTTCAAACCGTAATTATTCATTTTAGATATTTTATAGATATAAGAATATTTCTTATCGACCATGGTTTGGTTGGGCAGGGCTTATCGAATTAAAAAAACTATCCATCCCCATCTGTATTATTATGTATTCTTAATTCAACGAAAAAAAAAAAGTTTGACTGAAAAAGTGTGCACTATTTTAATTTGTCGGATCGCCCATAACAAACCAAAACTAGTATGGATTGGTTTAATCGAATTTAAAAAACTAACCAGTACCATCTACAAATTGTATTCTTATTTCAATGAAAACGTATTAAGTATGACTGATAAAGTTTAGTGTGCACAGTTTATGTTGAATCTTAACAGTCTACCTCAACCCCTCGCCACTGCAGTGGATTGACTCCGGCTGATAATGATGATAATTAGCAATAAAAAAAGTAACAATCAAAATGAAAGGCTGGACTTAATAGAGACACTAAAACTAAAACCATTACAGACTAAATATTACAGTAAAATGTTTGCCTTCTGGTGTGATAGATAATAATAATTATAATGTTGAAGTTTTTGAATGTCTCTGTATATACTGTTGAATCTTTTTAAGTTAAGTTTATTCGTATGGGGAACGGATAAATTCAGCATGTAATTGCCATCCCGGGTGCTGCTTTACTGAAGTGGATGCTCAAGATTGCACAAAATTAGTGATAAGAAGTAGACGCTAAGGAGGTATTTAGTGCTTACCTTTCTTGGAATGTGGCGCATGGTAATGGGAAACCATACAATCTTATACGAAAGCTCGAGGATAGAGACTGTGCAAATGCAGTGAGCTTAAAGCTTTTGAATTATTGTACGCTAATAATATAGTTAAAAATGGCATGCAGTTTGCTTCTAGGTGCATAAAATCTATAATGGTATTGGTTATAATATAAATTGTAAGAAATTTGGGTTCATCGAATAAAAATCGAAACGAAAAAAATTATACTTAATACAAATACTTAAGAATATATCATTTAATTACTTCGAGGGTTCGATTTTGTCTTATTTGGGAAAAAAATATAAGGTGACTGATACCAGAACTATATTAATAAAAAATACATAATTTAAATTTTTCATAATAATCAGCGTTATATGGTACCTCACGTATAAAAGTCAAGTATCATTTTTATATTCACTATTATATTATATAATATATATATTTGATTAGGTATTATGTTTCAATGGAATAAAAGTAGTATCACACAAATCTATCAATTGTTATTCTATTTATTTATATAAAAATAAATATAAGTATTTGCAGTAGTCATACCACTCAGCATTATGTTTTGTTTTCTCAACAAATCGAAATAGCGGAAGCAATTGTCAGCAGCTTCCTCAATCATAACTTAGATGAAAAGTGTAAATTATGATTTATTTAATTGTGACAATGACTCTTGTTATGTATTGATTTCATGTGTGTAAATTGCGAGAAGGATCCCATAAATCATCACTCGACACAGTCACCTCACTTCTCACTCGACCACCGTCACTCTCAGAATTACCGTTTACAGTGGCTTCGGATTGCGGCTTGGTCTGAGCACGAGCTCATCGCTATTACTCTGAACTGTAAATATTTTCTACGATCATTGTACCTATGTAACTCTCTGTAATCTGCATCAAGACAATGAACATCTACATCTGCCTACCTCCTTATACGAACCACGACTATATATTATTTAACACTACAACAGGCCACGATGCCAAATGACAGTAGTGTAGTTAGTAATATAACAATATAAGTAAAACAATCACAAACACCTGGGATTTGAGACAGTTATATAACGTGATATCATCGGGCCAGCGTGATAGGCATACAATACGAGTAGGTACAAAATATTATTAGTATCCAATATAGCGTTAAGCGTCAATTACATTGAGCTTCTTTACAAGCTGTTTGTTGGCGAATTTATAATCTGCCTGTAAAGTCGCCCAATGTAATAATCGAAGAAGCTAACATGTTCGATGATTACACTGGGCGACTTTACAGGCAGATTATAAATTCGCCAACAAATAGCTCGTAAAGAAGCTCAATGTAATTGAAGCTTTAGCACTATCTAGCTAGAGAAACAATACTACAAGATTATTCAAAAACCTCATTGAGTGAGTTTCTACAAAATTCAACACAAGAAAATAAATAAATCTGAACGAGTTTATAAAATACGCTACTTTTCTAATGCATTTAAATTTTCTACTATTCCATTTGAGTCGTGTTTTGCGACCCGAGTTTCGCCTTTCAGCATCTTCAGGCACTATGTGCTCTCACCAAAAGGTAAATACACACTGACAACGAATACAATTAATTCTAACTTATATGATAAATTAATACGATAAAGTAGGTAAAAACTTTATCACCTAGCTATTAAGTCAAAGATCACAATGGACATATAACCAACAAATTATGAATATTTGAAGAGTTCGTAAAAAACCACCATCACGAATAAAATAATATTATCAATAGGCGTATCAAGACCCTAATATTAGATCATTAAATAATTATCAATAAATTCTACATTCAAGCCGTGTAGAATCGTCAATACTGGGAATTTAATGGAGTTAACTAATGAGGTATATCAATAATACCTAATATTCTTTCATCAGTTATATTATTAGTTTAACAAATATTCTTACATGATACTTTTGTGGCAAAAAACGACTCAAATGGAATAGTCCAAAACTTAAATCCATTAGAATTTTAATTCAAATTCCATCAAGTACCTTCGGTCGATAGTATTAATATTAAGTTATTTTTGTTTACTTCTATAATATGTTTTGTTAATTTCACATTCTCTTGGGGCGTATTATAGTATGACTGCAATGAACAAAGTTGACTTTGAAACTTGACGTTCAGTGAATTCGTAAATGTGAGTACTTACTCAAACTCCGAATAGCTATGTTACTTAAGAAAACTAAGTGTTTCCTAGAAGCAAGATATTCCTTTTTGTCTACGTATAAGACTAATGCGAGGAAATAGCAAACGGTTAAAGTAAAGAAGTACTTATGTCATTTACTTCATATATTGTAGAATGGTAACAATAATATCGACTTTGGAAAGAAAAAAGGGCGTAATCCACACATATCAAATTTTACATGAGGCACAAAAACGTTTTTGTTACTAGTTTTTAGTCAAAGTTAAAATAAAAAATAGGCATAACCTTGAATTGTATGATAGTTAATAATTTGGGTTTTATATCCTTAATCAGATGCTTATTAATTATTGAGTTGATTAAAAAAACCAAGACGATGGATTTTACATCCTTTGGACACAACATGTATAGTCGTGTACAACGTCACTATGCAATAAAACCTATTTTGAAAAACTGATTATAATATTTATAAATTATTATAGATCCACCAGTATAAGTTGTCCGCTGAGTGAAGGCGCTACATGCTAACATTTGACATTCAATTTATCATTCAATACCTGTTATAGGTACTGTGAGCTTAGTTCTAAATTCGAACACCAGACGATTTATGATGGTATAAGTATCTATAGGTACATATTATTTATATGGTATACTCGTCATTGTTAATTGCGGTCATGTATTGTAGTATCCTCTATAAGTCTATACTTACCGGTTGACCACTTTGCAAATATGTTATTCTAAATTCGTTAACGTGGTATTTAGATTTGATAGAGGTAATTTTTAATTGGCCATCCAGAGTAAAACTTAAGTAAGTGAGTAAATTATGATTATTACCTACTATTGGATCCATAATACAACAATGTGGTTTGTTTTTCCAGCAGCGGGATCGAATACATTTCGTAGACGACCGTTCTACAAACTCGGCTACCGTGGTTCATCCACAGTGCTCAACATAAATACCGATAGATACCGGAACTGAATTATTAATTCATCCAGTTTCAGTCATTGTAAATAGGAATACACTTATAAAAAGTGAAGTGTAATATTACGATAAAAATAGAGTCTTATCATTGATAAAAATTGATTGATGTTGTATCACAGAGTTCTTATTTATGTAGTTAATGACAAATTGCCGCCATACGAATAAATAGATAAATGTAATGGAGTGGAGTAAGTATGCGGTGGTACGATTTTAGAAGTATCGAGGAGATAAAACAATGCACCAAGCTGCCTCTCATCATGCTGAGAATGAAGAGGGAACGTTGAACCTGGCTCGGCCACGTGCTGAGGACGCTGGAAGAGAACTTTAACTTAGGTTCTCTATTCTTCAAGCCGAACGGATTGCGTTGAGTATATACGGCGGAGCTATGGGATGCTGGTTTAATCTGGAATGAAGTAAGAAGACTGGCGAGCAACAGGAATTCTTGGAGGCGCCGCACGGTGTTCATATGCTCCAACTAAGGCCCGTTTCAGACGGGACACCGGTGTCGCGCTCGATTTAATATAGGAGGCCTTTGTATTATGCTCATGAACTCCCCAGAGATAATGAGTTAACGCGTGTTAGGTACACTTTTCCGTCGGCCGCTACATGCCACCGATACACTTGTTTTTATTACCGCACCCAGTTTTATGTTCTAATTTATAACACAAAATTATACGTTGACTCATTAGCTCTGGGGTGTTCAAAAATATAATACAAATGCCCCTTTATTCGAATACAAAGGCCTCCTATATTATATCGAGCGCAACACTGGGCCTGTTTGAAACGGGCCTAAGGGGCGGATATTACCAAAAAAGTAGAAGAAGAATGGAGTACTGATTGTATAAAAAAAGAAGGTGATATTTTTCAATTTTTGTTGCGCGATAATATTGTTTGGCCCAAAGATTTTCTACTAAATCTTTTATTAAAAACATCTTTGGTTTTGCCATTTTTTATATCTTGATGAAATCCCACCCAAGAGTATTAATTAAAAGCGAGTTTACAAAATCGCATTATTTGAAATAGTAATTCAAAATTTTATATGCCATTAAAATGAGAGGTTTTTTTTTAAAAGTTGTTTCCGGAGTAAAATTAAAGTCGGACAATAAATACGCTGTAGCGAAAACAATACACTGTTTTAAGAAGCATATTGTATTCTTTTAAATAATAAAAATTGTACTTAGCTAATTTGGGTCATACTTATGAAGATCCTTATTTTCTTTTCAAATACTTCCTCGCTGCCGTTTATATTCTTAACCTTCTTACTAATTGTACGCGTAATTAAATTAATTAATAATGCGTAAGCAGCTTCTTCAATGATTTAATTATTTTATTTCATACTCGTAGGGTTTCGTCCTCCTAGCTACATTCGAAGCTCCAACTTTCCATTAGAGGGCAAAATACCTTTGACCATGATAAATCTATTAGTAAAGATATCAAATCGATATGATCATTAACGTGGGTGCCAGACGAAATCCCGAAGGCCGAAATTCCGAATGCTGAAATCCCGAATGGCCGAAATCCCGAATGGCCGAAATCCCGAAAGCCTAAATCCCGAAAGCCGAAATCCCGAATGCCGAAATTCCTAATGCTGAAATCCCGAATAGCCGAAATCCCGAATGGCCGAAATCCCGAAGGCCTAAATCCCGAAAAATGAAAAAAATACAAACAGTAATATTTTCGCAACCTTAACACTTATCTTGAATTGCGCAATTAATACTGTTTGTATTTTTTTTATTTTTCAGGATTTCGGTCTTTGGGAATCCGGCCATTCGGGATTTCGGCCATTCGGAATTTCAGCGTTCGGGATTTCGGCCGTTCGGGATTTCGGCCTTCGGGATTCCGGCCTTTGGGATTTCGACCCAAACCCCAGTAACGTAGTATACATAATATTTAAATCACAATAAAATACAATAGTTTGACCAAGATGTAATACATGTAATTTGCTTACAATTGGTATATCTCTATATACTTATATAAAAATCTCGTGTCACGATGTTTGTGGTCGAACTCCTCCGAAATGGCTCGACCGATTTTTATGAATTTTTTTTATGTATATTTTTTAGGTATGAGAATAGGTCAACAAGTATATTTCATACCGCTAGGTGATTAGGGTATCTCTATCCAGAAAAATTTTCTTTTATTTTTTTGACAATTTTTTTTTTTGTATTTTTTTTATTATTTGGCATAAAAAAATACCTATTACCTCAAATTTTCACTTTCCTACCTCCATCCTCTCATTTTTTAATCGCGATTTTATTATTTTTGTATGAACAAATTTAACCGTCGTTCGTATTTCAAACAGAACGAAATTATTTATGTTGTTGAATGACAGATGGCACTACGTCCGAGAAGAATTCAAGGGAAGCGTCGCGTCATTTTGACATTTCATTCGGCAAATCACAACGCAGTGCATGCAAAATTTTGTACGATTTATTTTAATTGATCTATTTTTATGTGCGTGTATTACAGTGCACAATGCCAGCAAGACGCAAGGGGGGCCATTTGGGCCGTCGAACAAATAAAGCAACAAACATGCGAAATAGTAGAGTAGAAAGAACAGACGAACAAATCCAACAAGATAACAAAAACGTGCGTGTAAGCATGTCGCAATTGCAAGCATCTCAATCACAAGAGGCACGAGCTGAACGAAATCAACAACGACAATTGGAACGGAGCCAAGCGCGCCGGTTCGTAGTTAACACACGCAGAGCAAATGACCGACAACGCCAACAAGTACATCGAACATTTACATCCGCTTCGTTCCTTCGTCTCGCATTCAAATACGAGCCAGATATTGAATATTCCGCTCATCCGAAAGTGCTGATTGGTGCTACGGACAAAGAATGTCCCCATTGTCATGCGCTAAAATTCAAACATGAGTCAGCCGGGATGTGTTGCGCATCAGGAAAAGTGCAACTACCAGAAATTGAGATACCACCAGAACCATTGAACAGCTTGCTCATTGGCACGGTTCCGGATTCAAACCTGTTCCTGAAGTCCATTCGCACATTCAATTCATGCTTCCAAATGACTTCGTCCGGAGCAACAGAAATAGTTCACAATACTGCGGCAAATGGTCAACAATTCCATTCTACGTTCAAAATCAAAGGTCAAGTATACCACAAAGTAGGCTCATTGCTGCTAATGCCAAACGAACCACATACATTTTTACAAATCTACTTCATGGGCGCGGCGGTGAGGACATCAATCATGTGGATGCACGTTGCGGCTTCAATAGCCTCAATTCGCCTAATGCTAGGCGCATCGTCGGTGAACTGGACGCCCTGTTGAATGAGCACAATGAATTATTGAAATTCTTCAAAGCACACATGCACGAATTACAAAGTGACAATCACGCTATTGTCATCAATCCTGATAAAACACCAGCTGGAGAGCACGTACGTCGATTCAATGCGACTGTTGTTGACGACATTGCTGGAATCATGGTTGGCGACCGCACATCGACGCGAGAAATCGTGATTCGAAGAAGAAACAATAATCTGGAGTTCATCGCTGACACACACCGTTCATACGACGCTCTCCAATATCCGCTAATTTTCTGGAAGGGACAAGATGGATATTGCATAAACATTAAACAACGAGATCCTGTCACAGGTAATTCATTCATTATGAACATCATTATTCATTTTGAATTGAGAAAATGAATGGTTGATGTTTTTTTGTTTTTATCGGCGGTCATCGTCTACAGTGCTCTATTCCTCTTTCTGTCATAGATCCCATCCCCACACACTTACGATACATTCGTTACTTTTTATTTAACAACCAAAATATTCACTAGAAATAATTTATATGGCAGAACAACGTTTGCCTGGTCAGCTAGTTATATTATAATATTACGTTGATAACAACATACATTTAAAATAATGCTTCTAATTAATCGGAATAAATACTACCCAAAAGTAAAAACAGTCACTTTTATCTGATAAAGCATAATTGTTTTTTTTTTGTGATTAATTCTTCATGGCATGTACAAGTTAGATGAGATTTGGGGACATTGCCACTTGTGTTGAAAAAAAGACTTGTTTTGCAGTCTCGAAAATTTAATTTACCTACGAATATGCAAGGTCAATAAAATTGTCTTAGTTATTTAAATGGCAGTAAAGTAATGCGGTTAATTAAGGTAGATACCAATTTTATATTCAATCGTTATGCAGTCGTGCGCACTTTTTGATATTTTATAGGTAGGTTCATCTCTATATTTAATATTTGGTCAAATAATTTTTAACTTGATCACTTAACCATGTCAAATTACTCAACTTTGTAAGAAACCATTGGTTACTCGGTTAACCGGTTTTAAGTTAATGAGATTTGGAAGCTGTAATGTGAACTATTTGATTACTCATTACTCATTACGTGTATGGTAGTTATACCAACTGAAAGTAGTAGTTGCGTTGCGAAATGTCCCAATTCTAATAAATCGTCACTTCCTGCAATGCTATCTGATTGGCGCTTAACTGAAACAATGCATCCTGTTCTGAGCTTTTGCCTGAGCTTCGTGATTTAGTCCTACTGCATAATGCTACGTACAAAGGGTTGTTCATTTACGCCTTGCGGCTTAGGTTTAATGTTTTATAGTATCCAAGTAATTTGGTTATATGCATATAAACCTGTACGTGAAAAGAAACTGGAAATAAGCCTAATATTATATATAACCCAGGAAAACCAAAAGAGTACTAAGTTTTTGAAAACTTTGTATGTGAACTTTCACATTAAATTTATTGAATATACATAATTTTGAAAACACTTCTTAGGAAATGTATTATAATAAATAGAAAAAATCTTTTTGAAAAAAGTATATAATAATATAAAAGTGGGTATAATCCATAATTGGTAAAATGAATTCATCAATTATTCAGGTACCAAAATGTCATTCATGATAAATATTGAAAGCAATAAAAATAAGCACATTATCATGGGGATTTTTTATCAGCGCTCGAAATGGAAAAGTTTACGAACCGGAGCGCTCGACAGTTTTCTGAATATATTTACACAGTTATCAAATTTTATGTGTATTTCATAAAAATAAGTGTGTTAGATTTTCTATTATATGACCTATCTAGCTCAGACGGTCAAATTATTTTTTCCACGAGACGGAGCGATAATTTTACCGATTTGACGAACAGGAACGGCGCTCCGGTGCGTTCCGGTCCATTTAGAGCCCTGGGCGTTATGACCTAATTGACGAATGTGAGCGGCTCTCGTAAGGCGCTGGCTTTTTATTCAGGAGCTCTGGGTTCGATCCAGTGGTACCCAAGAGGTACAAAACGTCCGCAATGTAGACATAGAGGCAGCTGGATCGATGAAATTGTTAAATTATGCGGAAGTACGTGGCAATGCAACGCACAGGATGGAGAGAAAAGGGATCAGCTTGGAGAAGCCGTCATCGAACAGTGGATAAATTCAGGCTTATGATGATGATGATATGTATATTTATAATAGACTTAAATGTAATTGTACCATATAGCGAAACAGGTCTTGAGTTTATAATATAAATGTTAAAAACCGAAGAAATATTAAATACAATTGGGTACGCGCAGAAATTAGTATTAATGTTGTTAATTCAAAATAATAACATATAGGCATATTATGTCCAATTCTTGTTAAGATAAACATTCAACATTATTTCACATTTTCTTTGTTATTGTGAATACAAAAGCTTAGAGAGTAAGATGTAAGTTATTGTTTATAAAGCTAAAATACAATAGGTTTATTATTATAATAATCCATTCGATCCCAGACTAATATCCATACACCGGGTGTATAAATTACCTGTGTTCATTATTCTCTATCTAGCCGTTTAGTAATCATAGTATGCATATTACTAGAGAGGTATGTGTTTCGTGATGCTTGTTGTCTATTCAAAAATTCCATTTTAATCACACAACTAATACCTTGCGAACACAAAGGCTATTGACGTTGATCATCTCTCGGTCTAGCGGTTCGCATGATTGCTGGCCCGGGTGCTTTCAGTGGTGGGCTTATTGGGAAGGGCACACTTAAAAAAATCCTATCGCGTTTGTTCCAAATACACTATTAATATTCTTTACTATATAAAATAGGCATTCTGTTAATTCTGTCATAAATATTTCGCATTGACTTGATAATTAAAATAAAGATTCATCTCAAAGAAAACAAAGATAAAGCTCAAAACTACCCTCATCAGATCATATAATAAGGAGTCTAATAACAAAAACCGATAAGTTCACAATTCCACGTTGGTGGGAAATTATGTTTTTGTGCGTCAAGCAAAACTAGTTGTTTTTATTATATATTATTATGTCTCGTATTTTATTTTTAAACTAGAAGAATAAATATTCATATTTCTTTGAACTGATTAACCATTTGTTGCAATATGATGGAACTGTATGTGGAAGGTACTTCTGGAAATGGGAGTTCCATCACACCTTACCTGTCTTATCAAAAACGTATATAACAAAAGCCAAACAAACGCGTTTTCTGAGAGTTTCCGAACCGAGAAGGGAGTTCGTCAGGGTTGTGTTTTATCTCCACAGTTATTCAATATATCTATATGGAGAGCATAATAATGCGAAGAGCCCTAGATCATTGGCAAGGCGGAATAACAATTGGTGGCCAGAAAATAAACAACTTAAGATTCGCAGATGATACCACACTAATCGCTGCTGATGAAAGAGACCTCACAGAGCTACTACACCGGGTAGAGGAGAGAGTCACAAATACGGCCTCCTTATTAATAGGAATAAGACCAAGTTAATGGTTGTTGATCGGGCCAACCTCCTACCAACACCAAGTACATTCCAAAACCTCGAAACAGTCGACGAGTTTGTATATCTGGGATCGACCATCAGTGAAAAGAGCGGATGCGAAGCGGAAATAAGAAGGCGCACACAGATTACAAAAAATGCGATGACACGCCTTACCATTATATGGAATATCGGGGAATTTCGATTGCCACAAAAATGATGCTTGTGCAAACATTAGTGTTTTCGATATTTCTATACGGAGTTGAGTCGTGGACCCTGAAGGCAAGAAAACGGAAGGTAAAATTGATGCCTTTGAGATGTGGTGTTGGCGCCGAATGCTTCGCATTTCTTGGACGGAGCACAGGACGAGCCAGTCAATCATCCAGAGACTGAAGATAAAGGAACGGCTCTCGACGATATGTCTGAGAAGAATTCTGCAGTTTTTTAGACATATTGTCAGGCGCGGATCGGACAACATGGAGAGACTGGTAGTTTTGGGTAGCCTCCAGGGAAGGCGAAGCAGAAGAAGAGCGTCTGCGCGATGGAGCGACTAAGTGAAAGAGCTGACTGGGGGCACCATCCATTCTGCCCTGAGAGAAGCGGAAGATCGAGAAGGATGGAAAGTCTTGGTCGCTCGAAGGATGGCGAAATTTAAATGTGGTCACGATCCTCAGCCATAAGTGCACGACCAAGAAGAAGTAATACATCTGTGAAAAATAAAATTGGAAGTATAAACATTTTGTATTTATATTACTTTAAAATATTCGGTTTATGTAAAACGTTAGATTTTTAATAATTTTTCTGATGTGACTTAGGGGCGTTCTAGAATTTATATTATATATTATGTGAATAACATCATATAGATTATAGAAAATGAAAGTATTTTTTTTTATTTTGATCACAAATGTTGTGTGACGTCTTATTGGTGTTATTGGACGCCTGCAATATCTATGGATTGGCGTGCTGCCACCTAAAGATGTGCTGATGGTGTATCACTGCAGTGAACAGTTTCTCTGACGCAAATTACGGAATCAATTCGTCAGAAGATTTAAAAAGGGGCCCGAAACAGTAAAAATGAGTCGTATAATTATTAATTTAGATGAAATATTATTTTAGTGTATCAGTAACTGCGTATGACATCTATATTACTAAATGCGCTATTGTTTACTAGGAACTTTTCAAAAGCTTACATTAGAGTATACAGATTTCCTTGTTTGGCTAATTCTATTATTTTTTTTAAGTATTCTCAAAAAAAACTGTTAAAAATGTTTCAGAAGCATGATTTACTACAGCTCATCATAAATGGATTGGTATAAAGCAAAATAGGCATAATATGCAACTTGAGATTTTCTTGACTAGCTTAAGATTCTTACATCCTTAAGGGGGGACATGCTCGTCGAAGGTCAAAATTGAGTTTTTATTGTATATTCAAACCATGATCCTGGACACTCCTTAAACGTTGTAGATGATCTATTCATATAATTTTGAAGCCTTATTATCCTTTATAGTTATTTTAAACATTTGATGACTGCATGAAGTATTTTTGTTACATAAAATAGTATTCTTTTAAACCTCTCGCTCTAATGTTTTAGAATATAGTCATATTTCGGTACATAACTGTGCAGTGGTGTTAGGATTTTTTACATTTATTAATTTTTAAACGCATTTATAAAACCATTAGCATAATTTATTACGAGATAATTTTTGTAAAATATTCACGATAAAAAATTATATTGATAATCTCTGTGATCCCAAATTTGACAAGAATTAGGCATTTTATTATTCAAAAAATCGGCAAGATTAACACATTTCAAGATGATTCTAAAGATACTCATTATAAGCTATGTCTTTGACCATTCAAGTGTGATAAACATCTTATGAATAATGATTGCTTTATAATAATTATTGACCTAAGAATAAGGTAGTGTTTTTTTGAAATACGCCATTTCTTTTGTCATTCCCTAGTGGTTAAGCTACAACATACGGCCGTAGCCATAAATTGACAAACTATAATTGAAGTAGGGAGTAAAATGATATTGACGCGCGTGTTTGAACATGTACCGTTTAAAAAAAAATTAAAATAAATTCGGTTAGGTACATGTTCAAACACGCGCGTTAACATAATTTTACTCCCTACTTTAATTATAGTTTGTCATTTTATGGCTACGGCCGTATGTTGTAGCTTAACCACTAGGGAATGACAAAAGAAATGGCGTATTTCAAAAAAACACTACCTTCTTCTTAGGTCAATAATTATTATAAAGCAATCATTATTCATAAGATTTTTATCACACTTGAATGGTCAAAAACATAGCTTATAATAAATATCTTTAGAATCATCTTCAAATGTGTTAATCTTGCCGATTTTTTGAATAATAAAATGCCTAATTCTTGTCAAATTTGGGATCACAGAGATTATCAAAATAATTTTTTATCGTGAATATTTTACAAAAATTATCTCGTAATAAATTATACTAATGGTTTTATAAATGCGTTTAAAAATTAATAAATGTAAAAAATCTTAACACCACTGCACAGTTCTGTACCGAAATATGACTATATTCTAAAACATTAGAGCGAGAGGTTTAAAAGAATACTATTTTATGTAACAAAAATACTTCATGCAGTCATCAAATGTTTAAAATAACTATAAAGGATAATAAGGCTTCAAAATTATATAAATAGATTATCTACAACGTTTAAGGAGTGTCCAGGATCATGGTTTGAAAATACA
Source organism: Rhyacophila brunnea (assembly GCF_057557595.1). Lineage (NCBI taxonomy): Eukaryota > Metazoa > Arthropoda > Insecta > Trichoptera > Rhyacophilidae > Rhyacophila > Rhyacophila brunnea. Next base: position 33,434,262 of record NW_028233350.1, read on the forward strand.
ATAAAAACTCAATTTTGACCTTCGACGAGCATGTCCCCCCTTAAGTGGTTATAATATAACCACAAGGCAATGGTGATTATTAATAATATAAATGGCTATGTATATAGAGAGATGTAATGCAATTTGGTAGCTAATCTTCAGTAATCGTAGGACGCGTTCTCGGGTTGTTTGAGACACACATAATAATATTAAAAGTAATGCCAACTAAATCGGTTATATAAGTACGTAAAGTTAACAATAATTGTATAAAATCGACAATATGGCTCGAGTCGTCGAGTTGATCATTAATTACACATAACTTAACCCAACAACCCAAAAAATCATACACTTTATTAGGTTGGTAACTTTTATTTCACTGTGTATACATGCTACTTTTATAAATAAAATATTTATATATAATACAAATAAAGCTACATATATTCTTAAATTAAATGACAAAAGCATAATATTATGTATACAATAAAAAAGATAAATAAAATCTTTAATATATATTTTTACGTTATTCGTGACCCTACCATATTTACACATAAATACCGCCCCTGGATACAGTGAATAGAGCGTTTTGGTACAATAGCACACGGCGATTGGTCCCTACATAATATAATAGAATTAATTTGGAACCTCATAATATTGACTAGCTTACCTTGGTTTCTTGGAATCAGAACAAATGTACGGATCGTAGAGCAGATGTATTTACAAGATATGTATATTCATAAGCATTATTTTATTATGGAGGCTAACGAGAAGATTATCGAAATTCGATTTAATCGTTACAAATAATAAATTAATCGATGAGCCTTTGAATTATTATTGGAATAGTTAAATGCCATTTAAAAAAAATATATTAGTAACTCTCAGTACATATATAATTACGATAAACACTTCGTTCTATTCCACAGCATTATAAGAGATGAACTGATTTAAAATAAAATAATTTAATATGATTAACACGAGAATACGTATTGGGAAAATCGTGACGACGTAGCCAAAACTGATTCATACGTCGATAATTATTAATAACTATATAACTACGGCTATAATCAGCTGTTTACTTTATTCAAGTGTATACAAATTATAACACCTGAGTACATTGTTAAAATCAGCATCTTGTATAACTTTCATGGAGGAATCCGCATCTAACAACTTGATGAAAACGCACTGATATGGATTGAAGTTTTGCATGTGCTTCTTTAGTGCTGACAATGTGATTTTGTTTTTCTTGTAAGAATGATTTGATGAACGCATATCTGAACAAAGTGATTGAACTTACTGAAAGTATTATACAATTCTTTTAAAACATAGCTACCATATTTATAACATCAATAAATTTGATTCATAATTGACGTCAAGATTTAGCTCTTCTGTCATAATAGGTACTTAATTGGTAGCTTAGTTTTTTATTTTAAATACTGTAGTTTTTTTTAATATAATGAATATCTACTTAGTCTCATACCTTATCATTTTTGCGTACGAATAATTAAAATTTGTTTAATGTATAAATGACTTATTTTTTTACGGTGTTAATTTAATAATTTTGCTATATTTTTTCATTTATGATATATTAATGTCCATTAAAATTTATTTTTGGCATAATATAAGAACAAAAACTTACCAAAATCATTGATTGATACCCATCGATGTAGTATTTTGTAAAAATGGTCGTACCTGCAACAAAAGTACATATATTATTTTATTTAAATGTTATGTTTTATATTTATAAAAGTATTTTTAATTAAACAAAAGACAGATAAATTTCAAATTAAACATTTATTAATAAAAGCACCAAGTTAATTATGTATGTTAAATGTTATAATGTAGACGAAATAAATGACAATAGAATGTATTTAAGTAGAATATGATTTATACAAAGCTCCTTGTGAAAGCTCAAATAGTGTGCTACCAAATGATATACATAATATTTATTATGTCGGGCTCTCATTTTAATAAAATAAATAATATTTCTGTGAATACTGTTAAAGCTCGAGCCTCGAACTTTTCTGCAGGTTTCGCCGAAGCGCACAGCCTCCAAAGCGCCACTATTCTGAATGGCGCTCAAACGTAATGCTAAAGTGAGGTTTTGTTTTACTTATTTAAAATGCATGCAGGTGCGGAAGACTTACAAATGATACGAATTGAGAATTCAAAGAGGCGTTTTCTACTGAAAACGGTTACATTATTATATATTATGTGTGTACTGGCCGAACTTATACTCGTATCTCATAGGGTTTATGTGTAATTATGAATTTAACAGAATTTTAATATTTGTCCATAACGTATATTTTGGTACGATGTTTAGAGAGAAGATTCTATCATGAGTCAAAATTTAAGAGAGATATTATTCAATGATTTGTTGTTATGTTCTCTCATTTTTTTTCTATGGTGTGGAAGTATGGACACTAAACTACGATATGTCACGGAGAGTTGGAGCTTTCGGGATATGGCTGACTATAAGCATCCTAAAAAAATGACCGGGTGACCTAATAGTTCTGCGTAGTTTCAAAACCAGGAAACTACAGTACCTCGGCCAAATTACGAAAGGACGAAAGTACAGCATTCCCCAACTTGTACCTAATCCAAGAAAAGATCAACGGTAAATGTAGCAAAGGACGACTCCACATTTCATGACTTAAGAACTTCCGTGATTGGATCAATTGCAGCTCCATTAAACTGTTCAGGGTAGCAGATGATAAGGAGAAGATCGCCCTGATGGTGGTTGACCTCCGTTAGCGGATGGAAGAAGAAGTATTCAAATAAAATATGATATCTAACACATACGTAACACAGTATATTATGTTATAGTTGGTGAATCATCATCACTGTTAGACAGCATCATTCCACTGCTGGATGAAAGCCCGTTCAAGTAATTTATATTCGTCGTACTTTCACAGACTTTAATTATTATTAAGAATTTCAAAATGTAATTTAATTAGGGCTTATTTAAAAAAAATATATATTTTACACCTCTTAAGTAGGATCGATTGTCTCTTTTTCGGAGCTTGTAAATTTGCTATTTTCATTTTAGGTTTTTCGTATAAAACATAGAGATTAATATAAAACGTATCTAAAATATGTCATTACATATTTTTTTGCCGCTTTGTATATAATTTATGATTGCTCTTATTATAATGTAAATTTACGCAATATATTAAATGGTATGTTCATCAAACCCGTATTGTTACTGTGAACACACCCAAATAAAGCTTATTACTTGCTTAAAATATTGCATACAAAATCATACCTATTATATTTTTGATATTATCGATAATTGATGATAACGATTAATTTTATATACATATAATATATAGAAAACTGATATCATCTATGTAAATATATTATATATAAACTATATAATAATCAAATTTAGTAACAAATTGTCAGTTTTTACAAATTCAAAACTTTCCTTGTGGAAGCTAGTGTGTAGATTTTTACAGCAATTTCTCAAAAATAAAAATTATTTATTTTCAACTTTTTTATGTTATATGTATAAAACTATTTATTAAGAAATATATATATGTAATAATAATAATCTATATCGATTATATGAACAATAAATTTCATACAGGCTTTCATGTAGTATAACATTATGACGGATAATCGGTATCAACTTGCCTTTCCATTAAACATTGTCATACACAATACATTTTGTATGCGACATAAACAGTGACATCATTTTGCCATAGTACTACCGGTATAATTGTGAAAATTATAAAGCTTTCCTGGAAATATGAGTTATAAACATTTAAAATTACGATACATATTTGTATTTCGAGAGTGTTTATAATAAATACTTCAAATAAATACTTATTTTAGGCATTGCTAAAAATAAAACGATAATAAACTATTTTTTTTAAATCGATGAATATTTCACAGATTATTCAAACCACAAAAGCCGACTGCCAATATTATTACAATTTTAAAATCGCTTTAGGTGTTTAGTTATTTTTGTCGTAATTAGGTAGGTCATAGATGGTTCAATTAGTAAAGCACATTACCAGGAATCCGATAGTTGCGGGTTTGATTCCCGTCTGGGGTCGTTGTTTTTTTGAAAATATGTATGTTTGATTTTAAATTATTTATGTGAAGGTATAATGTGTATAACTTGAAATCTTTTTTATTTATATTAAATTGAGCTTCAATATTGGGACTATACCTAAAATAAAATTTGATATAAATAAAATGGATTTCAAGTTATAGACATTTATATTTTTATAAAAATCGATCTTTTTTAAAATAAATATAAAAAATATTAAAACGATGAATTAGTCAAAAATCTATACGATGAAAAATTGAAAACTTAATAAACTGAATTTTAATAATAAATACGATGATAAAATATAATTTAATAATAAGATGTGACCCTGCAACGAATTCACATTATATTACATTCTTTTTACAATTGTAAGTTTATCTTTGAATTAAACAAAAAGTAAAAAATCTTTTTAATGTTTTCAGATGCATATTTATTAAACAATACAGTTGATATTGTAAATTATCAAAAAAATCTCAAATTGCAAGCTTCGTATTTTTCCGCTAGGTTCTCTGCTGGCATGCCTCTCCTCCTTAAATGAGTCATCTAGTCATAAAATCAGCTTTGGTGACTTTTTTACTTTAATCAAAAAATAACGCTTTTATGATACCTACTATCTACGTCAAAATTATATTATTTTATTTTCTCATAATATTAACTGACATTTAAAACGACGATGACACGTAGCCCGATTTGAAAGGAAATGTCATGCAATTTAGAAAAAAAAAAATTCCAAAGCGGGTTTTGTAAAATTTCCAGAGCGGTTATGTTGTTAAAAAACGTAACCAAGACAAATTGTATTATTTTATACATCACTTCTAGTGAAGCAAATACTGCTGGTGTCTGTTGAAGATAATGAGAGGTTACTTAGGGGATGATCACAGGCTGGTAGCCTTAAATCTATTTTGAGCGAGGCAGATGACCTTCAGGGTGACTGAATGTGACAGGGTGATGACTTCAGTGAGTCATGATCATATTATCAAAATTATTACAATTATGCATGATAAAGATCCATATTTGCTAGGAAACGCGAAAGAGCTGATTTTATAGAATAACTATTTTAATTTTATAATAAGTATGTTTAAAAGTAAGCATCTGCCCAACTATTGCGAGAGTATCATTTGTTTCCTTTCACGACCCGTTTAAAATAAACAATTCCTCCGATTTTTTAAATTAAGAATATGTATTTATATGCATGTATGTCTAATACATTTTCTCGCTGTCTGACTATCTCTTAGACATTTTCATATTATTATGTATTCTCATGCATTGTAGGTAACTCAAGGTAATAATTTGTAATATTAAGATTCTCTAATAAATTAATACGAAAACAACTATCTCACGTGTAGTGAAGTCAGTTATGCCCACGTAGCCTTTGCCCAGCAAGCACAAAGGATTAATTTAATCGGGCAGGTTCAATTATGGACGCAGTTCAAAATAAATGCACCGGCATGTAGCTTAGCCGTATATTAAATAGGCCAGCGCAGTCAGTCGAGCGAGGCAAACTTCATTTCGGGGATTAACAGTTGCGATAATTGATCAAGCATTTTGCTCTGTAGGCCGGGCAAGTTAAAATTAATACCATTAAAGTTAATTTTAATAATGTACTATAAATTCATTGTAAATAACAGCTATATTATAAATTAATAGTTTGTGTTGAAATAACATAATATCGTGGGATCACTGCCTAAAGTTTGTAAGACACGAAATAATGTTATGGAGTACTGTCCGACAGTAAGATCTCGTCGATAACATGAAGTCGCATATAAAAGACTTTTCAGTGACGTACTAATCATGGCGGCAACACGCGTTTAAATAATATTGTATCGGCTCTTCTTTTAGATGTGACTGCTTTTATTTTTAGCAATAAACCAAAACTAAGTAATAATAATTTTAACATCACTCTTGATCGTTTTTTTTTTTTTTTTACATATTTTTGTTATAAAAAGCATCAAATTACGTAAATTGATAGATTAGTACACCATCGAAACATAAAATGAAATGATACATTTGGGGGCGTTCCTCATTTAAAATCGGAAATGCGATTAACTGCTCAAGAGCAGCTTGTTAGTTCACAGTTATAACAATAATTATAAATTAATGTTTGATATACTATCCTCTAAAATCAAGCATAATGCTAATTTATTTGTGCTTTATGTGCATGTTCTATAATATCAGATGGCGTTGATTTTATAATAGTATACATGCTATATATTATAGACACAATATTATAATCCGTTATTAACTCTAAATACCTAAATTATCGACTTACCAACTTTTGGCAGCAACCCTACAATATTTAATGATTTTAGTATGTAGATCAAGAAAAACTTGTTAATTTTTTTCTATAATGATTTTTGCTTGTTTGGTAGTATTAGATATTTAAAGTATACTATAAAAAAAATATTGTATGCGAAAGTGCACTTCCAAAATATGCCTTCTCGAAAGTAAGAGATGGTAATCGCAAATCACCTTCGCTTTCTTTCCCTTTTTCCGTTGCCTTTCTTTCCCGTCTTCTGCCACTTAGCATCTTGAACCCTCGACCCCCCGAAGCAAAGGTGTGAAAGGAGAAAAATCGTTCACTTAATTTTTCACGCACGTGGTGGAGATTTTTTTAGCCGACCGGCGCGGGCGGCCTCGACTAATCCCGGATTATACATTCTCGGGTTACTACGTTGCTTTCGTAAAGAAAATAGGGAAAGGCGTTAGCTTCAAGACATTGCAAATAAATAATGTTTCGTTCTTTGTTTCTATAATGCAGTAGAGATGTATGTAGGCTACGTAGCTCAGAAATAAGCAAGTAAATGTTTGAAGTTGAATATTATTAAGGTATATCTACACATAACCTACTCGTATAATAGTCTCAAAAATATAATGTGTTCTAGAAAAAATCAAAGGATTCAAAATAACAACATTTCACGCATACCGAGCGAGTCATTTACCAATAATTAGCTACTGACTCAAATACTGTCACTGCAGATATTATATTATGGTAACATCTACGGATCTAAAGCATTCAATCACCATCATCAATGGCCACCAAATTATAATGTGGCTGTCATCGGATTTCTGTAACCCAGATCTCAATAATTATAATATTATTTTTTAAATATTAATTTTTCACATCATCAGTTGGATCAGCAATATCATCACATTAAGTATTAATATGATTTCATAATAATTTCAACTTTTTATTTCATAGTGCGCCGGTCAATAAATAGCGGGTCAGAATCGATTGGACATTTCACTCAATTACAAGTTTCCGTTAAAGACACATCGCACCGAATAACCATTATATTTATTATATTTTACATCGATTGTACTCTTGTAGTTATTTGAAACAGTAAATAAATTCTAGCCTCCTCCTTCATCACGAACAACTACTACCGTTTTTCATCTGCAATACCTCTTCTTCGCCGAACCGGAATGCTACAATAAAATTATTATTTAAATCAAGGTAGTTATCTGTTGGGCTTGAATCCGACTCAGAAATCCAAGAATATAATATTGCGGTGGTGTCCACATACGTCTCGATGCGCTCAATAACATTATTTAGAGAACACTAATAAATCATAAGTACGTAAGTGCAGCATAGGTTAATAATATGCATAGCTAAAGAACGCAACGATAATAATTATAATTGATTGGTATGTATCTATTTCGATAAAGCCGGTATATTTTACGTGAGTTTCATAAATGAATGGGCTAAGAAGCGTCTGAGCGAAGTGTTTATATACGTGATTAAGAGATTTATGCAACGTGTTCGATTTATGCGATCGCACAACAAAGACACAAACTCTTTTACATGAAAATTTACATACATCAGAGAGAGACTGCTTGTGTGTTATAGATAGATAAACAGACAGGCAGGCTGATAAATCAAGACATATATAAATAATAAAATGTAATAATATTTTATAGTTATTAAAAATAATACAATTAAAATATACTTTCATTTTATAAACACTAAACTATGAAACTGGCACCGTGTCTAGTATACCTAGTTACTAGAGCGGCCGTCACTGTATACATACAAAGATGTGAGTCGCAGGATCAAACCGTTTCAAGAGGATGGGTGAATACAGCGACGTCCCTAGACAAAATGCCGCTCCTAGGCAGTGCCAAAATGCCACCACATATTTTTTATACAGTACTTTTTATCATCCTTTCATGAATCCAATATCTAAGAAATGTGTTGTATGGATACATTACTAACAAGATATTATACCACTAAATCTAAATTTAATCCCATATCTGCTTCAATAGACAATATTACGAGCCTACTGCTTCACAAATGTACATTTAAAAGTACACCTGACAACTTCCAAAACTCGCGAGTAACTGGCAAAGATATTTGGATACATTTTAAATTAGGTAAGTATGTACCTACCTATAATTAAAATATAATTCGCAAATCTGTGTCATTGCTGTTCACCAATAACTCGACGTCCAAGGACAACGGAAGTAAACTAGACATCGCAAACCCGATAAAAGCAATAAAGTCACGTTAAAACTTGTATAGTAATTAATACGTTTTGTTTCCAACCAGTGAGATGAATTTTTTAATAGAAATATATTTCTGTTATTACTAAGTTTATGTAGCTATTTATATATAAACCTAATAATTATCCTTGATTTGCCGCCCTTTGGGTAACTGTCGCCCCCAAACGACGCTCAATCTGCTTACCCCCACGGGACGTCACTGGGTGAATACCTAGCTAACAACTAGTATTCATCGAAAAATGATTGTTAATATGACCTCCATTCTGTGGCGGCCTAATGCCTTGTGGTAATTTACTTTTACGGTGCATAGTATTATTTTTCTGATGTTTACCGTGAATATATTATGTTTAGTAAATAATACTACAAAATAAACATTATTATAAATTTAGTTTTCGATAAAATAATAGTATTTTTTATGGTTGGCGTGTCTTAATAGTACTTGCTATCTAGTCCGTGAAAAATAGTAAAATTAGAATGTTACACTCGACCCTACTTTTCAGCACTGTGCTGCTAAAATCCATGCTAAAAGCTTTCAGAAATAAAAATATTGCACACCCTGCGGCCGTACCTCTCTCACCTTGGCGGGGAAACGGTTGCCATGACAACTAACCGCTTAAACGTCAACAGGCTAAGATAAAAATATCAGAAGAAACATTGCAAATAATATGAGGTTGAATAATATAAAGGGAGATTGGCGAGGGGGGGGGGAGGGATGGTATGGTTTTTGTGTCATATCTAAAAAAATATCTGAAATTGTTTAAAGATGTATGCGTCTATATTATAATACCAGTGTTGGTGGTCGTTAAATATGATTAGTACGAGTACTATTATGGATATACATAAAGTGTTTTCTTTTTTATAAGCTGGACTAGTGCCAGGCGTCGTTTAAAAGTAAGTTAGTCCAATGTCCAAAATAATTCCCATGGGCACTCACTCAGAATGTGAAAGATGTGAGTTTGAGTCCCAATAATTGGTCTCACTTTTTTGTATAATACGAATGTATCTAAGGTTTTTCAATTTTGATTAAGTTTAAATAAAATAAGAGATTCTTTTGATAATGATAAAGATATTATGAAATAGCAGGAATCAAAGCAAGGTTGTAATTAAGGTAATGATATACTATAATTATAACTAAATGATATACTATAATTGGGACAATGTCAGACATAATAATGTAAAATATATGTGTTGCATGGAGTAATAACTGACATTATTAAAAAAATCGAGTTATCAGATAATCGCAACCATTGACAGAGCACTGCTTTAATTAAACTAATTAGAAGAAAAGTATTAAACTGCCTTGAATATTAATGAGTGAATGAGTCGATGTACATTTAAAAAAATATATATATAATACTCTGAAGGTTGCAAACACACATCACATTATGAGAAATAGAGCTCCCTGTTTGGTTATAAAGGCCTTGGAGATAGAACTCACATTATTCATTAAAAGATGTGAGTTATGACACCAACAGTCAACTTTGTCAACGATTTTCACATGGTTTAAAGTAATTTTTGGTAGCCAACTATTTTCCTAATGCTTTTAGAATCACTTGGTATATTTACTAAAAAATGACAATTTTGCAAAATGTGAGTTATGGCTCTAGGATGCTCATATTAAAAAAATCGGTGTGTGTACTTATGTACGCGCGTTAGAAGTTATACTTCTTTAGCGTAACAAAACAAAAACAAAACTTGTGATAACCTAGATTCTTCGACTAGCTCTTAATTATCTTTTTAAATTACACACTCAAGAAAAATGACCGCTTATTGGAATGCCGTTAGTTTATTTCTATACACTTTAACGTATATTATTAAATTATATAATTATTTATCGTTGTTTTTATTTTTAAAGTAACAACTGCCACTATGACGTTTAATAGTTTGTTTACGTAATGAATTACAAATGGCCGACAATAATAAATTCACTCCCTAGGCAACGGAACAATTCTAAACTATAATATTATACTGTATAATCGTCAAAATTGGAGTATCATACTGTGGCGTGATGATAGTGCGTTCGTCTGATAACCGAACCATCTGTGGTTCGAATCCAATCGAGTGCGTTTGTTTTTGTGTGAAAAAATAAATTATGTGTTACAAGTCACACGCCAAAAATATACTCTGAACTGATTTTCCAAACGCGCCTAAAGAAGTATAACTTCAAAAAATCTACATTCAATATACTTACTAGTCAAATGACAAAAATAGTGTAGCAGTATCATTTAATTTAAATGGTTAAACACAGGTAGGTATCTATTTACCAAATATTTTCTTGACAAGCGTACGTAATTCAAATAGTTCTATTAAAATTGTGATGTCAATAAATTAGTTCGAAGTGTCCACAAGGCTAATATTATTATGCTCAGTCAAGATGACAAAAGAAAGAAATATATTATTTTGAAACCAGTAAACTTTTTGCATTGTAATGCTCTCCACCCTGATTATAGTACGGAAAAAAACTGCAAAATATACCCGGCTAGCTTTTACGTTACCTTTACAAATGATTCTAATAACTAATTCCGTGAATGACTTAAAGGTACCTTACCAGGGCGGCGCGGCGATCACGATGTCTGTCAAAGGATAGTAAATACCTAGAGAAGTATTATGGAGATTGTATAACAATACGTTTTCGGTCGCTCGAGCAATGTTTTGAACACTTTAATTTGAAAATGTTTCACAAACTTTTACTTGCGATGTGACAATTATTTATTATTATTAAGGCTATACTTCAGTTAAGGCATGTTCTAAAAAGGTCGTGACTAGGCGATGCGCGGATTGTGCAAATACGCGTGCTGAACGAAATATAATTTGTCATAGAAATTCAACATCCGTCCATTTCTCTCTTATTGGTCGTGCACTCATGGCTGAGGATCGTGACCACATTTAAATTTCGCCATCCTTTGAGCGACCAAGACTCTCCATCCTTCTCGATCTTCCGCTTCTCTCAGGGCAGAATGGATAGTGCCCCCCAGTCAGCTCTTTACCTTGGTCGCTCCATCGCGCAGACGCTCTTCTTCTGCTTCGCTTTCCCTGGAAGCTACCCAAAACTACCAGTCTCTCCAGGTTGTCCGGTCCGCGCCTGACAATATGTCCAAAAAACTGCAGAATTATTCTCAGACATATCGTCGACAGCCGTTCCTTTATCTTCAGTCTCTGGATGATTTACTGGTTCGTCCTGTGCTCTGTCCAAGAAATGCGAAGCATTCGGCGCCAACACCACATCTCAAAGGCATCAATTGCCTTCCGTTTTCTTGCCTTCAGGGTCCGTTTAATGGTATGTTTATTGTTATAATAATATTCATTGACATGTTTTCTTTTTCAAGTACATAAGTAAAGTTTTTTAGTCATCTTTACACGATTTAAGAATATATTCATCCGACGCCATGACAAAACAAATCGACGTGCGCACACCTATCTGTCGGTCACCGATAGGCGACGAGTGCCAAATTTCGTCGCATCTACTGTTGAAAACTATTTGCCGTTTCACTGAAGTACACTCTTAAATAATTATAAATTGTGCCAAATAGATAACATTTATATCATAACATGGATCTGATAACAATAATATATGGAGCGATCTATTGTGAAGATTGTACGAACAAGAAAAAATCAACAACACAATTATTATTAATCTATGCGTTGTGCAGTGATCTAAATATCGTGTCACAGGAGGTAAACGTAGTGTTATTAATTCCCCTATGCAGACTATTATAACTATCTCATAGATGATAAAACACTGTTTCGTTTCATAAAAAATCGAAAAGAAAAATAAGGATCGGTAAACCCATACTGAGGTGGTTGGCCTTTGTGCATAAAAGCCACGGTATTCCATCCCATCCTAAGGGGGAAAAGGTAGCTTGATACACACTACAGACAGAGACTTTCTGGAAGTGGCTGAGATTCACATTGGATTGGTTCACATTAAGTAGTGCAGATGATGATAAAATAAAATAAAATTAAAAAAATATGCTAACCAATAATATCAATAAAAATACGTCATTACAATAAGATAAATTGCCATATTTGATTCTAATCTAAAAATGTTATATTCGCAGACTTTTTAACTAGGAAAAGTTATTAACAAATATTTGCTAAATACATTGGGTACTTTCACATTGAAAAAATTACCTGTATTTTGAACTCATGACCACGTCTTCGTATTTATAAAAAGATAACCGTCGATATACTTACTAGGCCATATTGGATATAACTATTATTACTGCGATATTAATCTTCCTCTTTCTTGTCGTAAACCTTATAGAACAACTGAAAAATCAACAAATTGATTTGATCTAACTATTGGACTTATATAACCCACAATATATCAAGGAAGGCGAATGTTGCAAAGTGATTGATTAAGAATAATAATATGTTTGGGTTAATAATTATCATTATAATTGACAACAATTCAAACAGTCGATACTTTATTAATACGCAAATACACGTCATGTAATGGAATTAATTTAATTAATTCAGTTTAAGGTCAGTCAGGTCTGGCAAGTGCACATATTGTTTTTCAATTTGTGTGTGACTTGTATGGACCTAATAGGTTGAGCAAGCCATTTCTCGTAAAAACAAATTCTGTTAATACAAACTTCTACTCTGTGGAGGCAAATATGATCCTATTAGGATCGGACATGGTCGAAAAATTTATTCCTCCAAAATTCAGTTAAATTATTTGAATATATTTAGCTATTATTAATATCACCGTAATTAAATTTTATTAGTAAAGGAATACTTTATAGCTGACGATTTTTAATATATTGTTGGCTTAATATATTATTTTGAGAAGCCTATTTGAAGCAGCTGTTGCCAACCATGCTGTGAAAAGATTAGATGATAGATGTCATTGCTATTAAAGAGGGCGGTACGAATTCAGCACAAAAGCTGCGGCAAGGTGAATGAATGAATGAACATACCAGGTAAGTATTTTTACCTACGCTAAAGGTGGCCGGTAGAAATGCGCAGGTATCTATATTCTGTTTTGGTGCATTTTCGTATAAGTGACAAAATAAACTTTTGGAATAAAAGTTTTAGTGTTATTAGTACATTGGAATATATGAAGGCATTTATTTTATAATACCTGCATAACAATTTGAAATAAGCATAGTATGTAATTCTTTATATGTAGTTTCCAGGTATAAAAATGTATGATATGGCTCATTTTCATATAAGTAAGTAGGTATACGGTAAGTCAAAACGGATACATGTAAATTTTACGTCGAAACACAGTTAACCGTTATCTGTCTTACTGTAAAAAGATGGCCGTATAGCATTGAGATCAAAAAAGGCAGACAATAACGTTGATAAAATTAATTTGATATTGATTGGTATCAGATACCTGATAAGAACGCTGTCATTATTATCAGTAGTAGATAGGTATAACTTGATACCTACGAGCACTTACCAGGATTTTATAAATATAATATACGACATAATTGTATTTCTTATTTACTTGCCTACCTATTTTCTTATGTATTTCCATTGTATTTCAGTAGTTTTTATTACGTTTTTAGGTATTATATTTAGAAAATAAAATTACTGATACAACAGATCACGATGAACTGTGATACGGTGATAACTCCATATGTTAAAAAAATCTGGACTTGAGTCAAAACGTGGATGTTAAATGAAACGGATCATCAGTTAGTAGACTAGAGGCTTTTAGAATACAATGAAGATTTCCCGGGCCAATCATATTGTTATCAATAATAATATAGTTTTAAGACTAATATAGTTCGTTTTTTTTTCCACCATGTCCGATCCTAAAACGATCATATGGGCATCCATAGAGTAGAGGTTTGTATTAAAAGATTTTGTTTTTTTACGACGAGAAATGGATGTCAGCCACTTGCTCAACCTATAAGGTCCATACCCTGACTCACACACAAATTGAAAAACAATATGTGTACTTGCCAGACCCAGGATCCGAACCTGAGACCCACGGCGTGATAGTGCAACGCTTAAGCCGCGCGGCCACCGTGGGTATCAGTATACGTGATCTATAATTAATAGTATACAATACATAACGAGGTATGTTGAAAATACCACAGACAAAAACAAAATGACTTATAAGGAAGCATACAGAAGTAGGTAAGTACTCGTTTTTGAAGATGCCACCAAAACGGTGAAACCACTAAATATATCGTTTAATTATTGGATAACTTCAGTAATGCAGTTATTGCCAAGGGATACTAAGCAATCACAATCAATCTACACGACAGTGATGCAACAAAAAAGTGTTATGGGGAAGTCTTTTTTTATTTATTTATTAAGGAAACAAACAGTTCTATATTGATTACAAAATTTTTAAATATAATAATGAAAAGTTATTGCAACCAGCAAAGTTTCCATGTATACATTATAATATAGTTAAGCCTAACAAGATAGAGAGTGAGAATAGCATAAATATAAAGAAATTACATAAGAAAATTACATGAGAAAAATGAGGATAATAATGATTAATTAAATTATACACAAAACCGTAACATAAAATATATATATATATATTAGTATATATATCTATTTATACAAACTTTTGGAAATAGTTAGATATATAGATGCGTTTAAATGAAACAGGTGAATTTTTAAAAAGATCAACGGTGGAGAAATACATATTATAATTTAAATAAGCGCGCCGAATAAAAGAGTTATGTGCATAATTAGAATCGCTACGACTGACATGGTACAATGGTACATGGTACAAGTCTTTATCTAGTAGTGGATTATTCTAGCTGATGATGAAATAAAAAGATACATTGTCATCGAAACTAATCCACAACAGAACTAAAGATTATCGAGCCTATTTGAAGTCTTAAAAACAAAAGCAGCTTAAAATAAAATTATGTATTCGCATGTTTAATCGACTGATCACTAATCCATTTACAAGGAAGATTAAAGCGAAGTAGATTAACTAGCTAAGCATAACGAATAAATAGATACCTACACGTTATTCACATATCTACCTACTTACATATTTAATCCAGTTAAAACCGTGACAGACAGTAAGTTTCACAATAACTCGTATAATAAATACTTAATCCAAAAATATTTTTCTCTTATAACACAATAGTATATTAATGTCATATTTTTTTATTCATAAAAACATTTATTTACATATTTTCGATATCGTTTAGATATTTAAATATAAGGTAGTGTTTGTAATAATACTCTGTTCTGGTCCAAAATTTGTCAAAGAAAAAAAAATATGCATATATAATCTGAATGTGTATAATAAGTAGTGGTGAGTATACGGACTTTAAAACCAGAAGCACTGATTTTAAAACAAAATAAAATCATAAAATCGAATTACAAACACACCTAATAAAAAATATCACGGTAATTATCTCTTCCCAAAAACCACATCTTGTACTAACTTACCTAAAAATAATTACAAGATAAAAAGAACTTTTTAAATTTTCTGTTGAACCATATAAACTTGACTTGACTAGCTTAAACGATCAAATAAATTTGTACTTGACCTGTCATATTGATTTCCATAGTAACACACGTATATATTAATAATTTAGTTGCTAGGACTTCAGACCCCTAGCAACCAATAATGGTGTCAAAATAACTTTTCATATAAAACAGAATTCACTGAAAGTGAATTCAATTCTACTTAAGTATGGCTAAAAGTATTAAAAGAATGCATTGGAATCGTGTTCTTATATATTGTAATATATAGATATTATCGATTGCAAGATTTGTACCGGACAAAAAACCACAGGACAAATAAGAATACGAGCTAAGAAAAACGTTGTAATAATCATTATTGAATATTATGACAGTGGTGATACATAATAAATAATTATAAGTGGTTTATTTTTTTGTGTATAGGTACGTATATACTTAAGCCGGTACATTATACACCTTTTTCATGTTAGTTGCAGGAATTTTGTTATACTTTGGATGATATCGTCACTCATTTTCCAAAAAAAATATGCATATTTTTAAGATTGCTGAATATTTTTTTGGCGGTAAATGATGTGGAAAAGACAGAAAGTCGTTATTGTGCTGATGTTTGCAGGAGAAAGTTTATTGGTTTTTACAAGAATACAATAATTAGAATAATATTTCAATAAAGATGATAAAGATGACAGCGCGAGATTATAATCGCGGGTATTGACGTACTGGTGGGATCGATGTGATCAAGAGATTGATTATGTTAATGAACTGAGAGACTTAATTCGAGTGGAAAGATGGTTTACTTGTTTACTACGTCGAACAAAGGACTCGTGACGATAGTAGTGCGACGAATGACGGACTCGCTGAGTTGAGTGAGGATTCATGCATTGTCCTTCCAATTTATACAAATGCAGTACATTACAAGAGATATTATCGCAATTAACAAATCAAAACAGACCCTACTGATCTAGTTATGATTGAGGAAATTCTGGAAAATATTGTCGCTTTATTGTTTTGTTTTGATAACAAAACATACATATTAAAGTGTCACTCATTTCATGCTGAGTGGTATGATTGCTACATTTTAATAATCGCATAACTGGTTTGAACTGTTTCAAGTTTCAAATTATTGTCTTACAAATTGTCGGCGTCATCTGTGTCTGAGAAAATCGCCACTGGGTTGTCTTTCTATTTTATGTTCATTCTCAGAATAGCTGACAATACTGTTATAATATATTGTCTTTGACCTACTACGATGTATTTATGGGATATACTGTTACTTTATAAATAATAAATAAACATTCATTTCTCGACGTCGAATCTCCAACCACGAATCTGGAATCACGTAAAATATTACTCCTGACAAAGTTTAAAAGTATGCAAGGAAGTCTATTTTTGTCAGCGATTTTTTCGCATTCTGTGTGAGTTTAAAATACTCGAAGAAACTTCATTTATCCCACAAACAATGCTTTACTCTAAGAATATTGTATTATTTTATACATTTATACATTTCATTCAAAAGAATACTCGGACTGAATAGAACATGATTTTAATTAACAGATGAAGATAATGTACGTGATATTATATAAAATAAACAATTCGATATTTTATGATTAATAATCATTATGACAACTTATTTTTTCAGGAATACCGCTTCTTGAGTAATTCTACTCAGAAAGTGAATAATCTTTAGCACTTTAAGTGGTTTATTTAATGTATTTTGCAGAAATCACTAGATATTTTGTATTTTCCTATTAGAGGTGTCTTATTCTTTCGATTTCGATATATATTTCCATTTTTTAATGAGTTGTTTTTCTCGTAGTTTTAAGGTGACGCATCAGTGAAACGCCAAATAATTTTCAACTTTACGCGCGACGAAATTTTGTACTCGCTTCGCATTCATTGAGAAAACGTCGAGTCAGACATACGTCACTTTGCTGCGTGATGGCGACGGGCCAATTAATTCTAAAATCGTGTAAAGATGACTAAAAACGTTACCCATTTACTTTAAAAAGAAAACATGTCAATGAATATATTATTATTGTTACTAATAGAATAATAAACAGAACATAAAATGGACGTATGTTGGATTTATATGAGAAATAATATTTCGTTTGACAGGCGTCTTTTGCACCCGCGACCCGCAATCCGCACATCGCCTAGCAACGATCTTTTTAGACCGTGCCTCAACTAATGCATGGCCTTAACAATATTATTACCAGGGGTAAGCCCTAATTGTTTCAATTACTGTTTTCCACAATTTATTTTCATTTGCCTTGCAACTGATTCGTCAAGAAATTTAAAAGAGGCCCTTCAAACAGTTCAATAATATTTATTAAAATGGGGTCCCGACAAGGCCGCCCGAACCAAAACCGCCCTGACATTGCCACCAAAACAATTTAGAACTGAGACAATTTTTATTTTTACATAGGTACCTAATATTATATTTTAGATACACAAATAAAAAAAACCAAACGAATAAAGATATAAAAATATAAATTATTAAAAATGAAATTTCAATATTGTAAATATTATAGTGCTAACCTTCCTAAATATTCTAAATTAGAAATACTACCATACAACGGTATTAACTCAGCTGCACCGGATTAAACACGTATTATCAACATTTTTTTGTCTATAGTACTAAGTGTTAAAAGCTGCAACGGATTAAATATCAAATTACACTGATTATCGTAGATATGTAAATTTCTACAACACGTAATTCAAAAAACCAAAAAAACTATAAAATATTTATTTTTATTTTTTGCGGGCGGTTTTGTCTGGGTGTCACTAAATTATACCAACATCTATGAATGATGCAAATATAATATAAAAGACTGATAATATTTTTAATACTAGGCTTTAGATTTCATAGAACAAACATTCAACTATCATTCAACAATGTTAAAATCAGTAATATTTAATAAGGGCAGTTCATGCGTTGTTAAGGGACAGCAAATGAGACAGAAATTGCAAATATAAAAACCAATGTAGTTAATCGTAGATTCCATTGGCGTGGACTTGATTTTTTTTAAATCGTAGTGGACCTTAAAATCAGTCAATTCGTCGAGCTTTTACGTCTCTAAATGCGCACGTTGGGTGTATGAAAGCCCTTTCCGACTATATCTAGTACCAAGAACATTCTCATATTTACCACTTTGTTACCAAATGTTTGTTTTCATGGATAATTGTTTTGAATGTTTGATAATAAATAGTACGCTTCTAGGTAGTTTAATCCACAAGCAAAATAAATTTATAGAAGTATTGAATGACATACTCTTACACCTGGTGCACGTTTGTGGTGACAGTTAGAAGAATTAATTGCATTTTTAACCACCCGAATGCGAAAGATCAATAAAACATTTTCCCAACTGTGGGCGGGGAATTTTCGACCCAGAACTATGGAATAAGTACAACGGCAAACACATTTGACAAAGTCCTAAAACTGCAAATATCAGAGGCTGTAAACAATAATTGTTAAAAGTGTTTAAATCAAAAAAATATTAATATGCCATTGAAAATTATTTTCTATGGTATATTAATATTTTTTGTATCAATCTATTATAATATGTTATTAAATACATGTCAATATAGGTACTAAATATTCTTCTTCTTATTGTGTCATCCCTTAGCGAAGGTCGGCCACCATCAAGGCGATCTTATTTTTGTCGTCTGCTACCCGGAACAGTTCAGTGGAGCTGCACTCGTACCAATCACGGAGGTTCTTAAGCCACGAAATGCGGCGCCGTCCTCTGCTACGCTTACCATTGATCTTTCCTTGAATGACAAGTTGGGTTATGCTGTACTTTTGTTGTCTCATAATATGGCCGAGGTACTGTAGTTTCCTGGTTTTGATACTACGTAGAACTTATCGGTCCTTCCCCATTCGATTGAGAACTTTGACATTTGTCACCCGGTCAGCCCAAGGAATTTTGAGGATGCGTCTATACAGCCATATCTCGAAAGCTTCAAGTCTCCGTGACATCTTTTGGTTTAGCACCCATACTTCCATACCATAGAAAAGAATTGAGAGAACATAACAACGTACCATATTACGTAGTCTCAGACCTAAGTTAAGGTCTCGATTGCTAAGAAGGCATCTCATTTTGAGAAAGGCGCTCCTTGTGATCTCAATTCTAGTATTTATTTCCTGAGACTGGTCCCATTTCTCATTGACCCATGTACTTAAATATTTATAATGGGTCACACGTTCGATTAGTTTGCTGTTAATGAAAAAAATTGTGTTGGTGTCTGGTGTCGCTATTTTTGATATTAGTAATAGTTTTGTTTTCTTGAGGTTTATTTTTAAGACATATAAAAATATTAAGTTAATATTAAATTTAGCATTAAAAGCCCACGTGTCGTTTTAGTAGGTATCTAATAAAAATTGGACTGCTTTGCAAGTTAAATCTCAATAATATGTCGACTTTGTAGAAAGTATGTATATCTAATCCAAAGTATTCTATCTTTTATCATCTTTATTAATTATTTATTGTCGTGATTATATAAAATATTTTATTAACATTACAGTGAGGAAAACGAGTAGGTTAATAAAAGCGAAATGTATTTTTTCCATTTCCAATTCCAACAGTTTTGAGGAATTTTTAGAAACATTTACAAGCTTTAATATAATTTATTAATATAGTAGGTATACTGAAATACCTAATATATGTATTGCTTAAATCAAAAAAAAATAAACTCTATTTGTCTTTATTTGAACATAACGGACAGTAACGAGTTGTACATTGAAAAAATCGAGAGGATAGTTTTGCTCTAACGTCGTTTTTGAAATTGGGAATAAGGAAATATTATGTCACATCAGATATCCGTGATATACCTAGTATGTTTAAAATAATTATTGTGGTCCTGCCAAGATTCTCTAAGAGCAATATACTGAATGGGAAACTATGATTCAAAATAAATTACTTTCTCGCCCGAAGATATTCTTTTTGGACCCAATATTGTACAATGAAATAATTTAAAAGACTGATAATCCATGATTTGAAACACCTCAAAATCATGAAAATGTTTGTTTCCAGTCATAACTCGAGCCAATGGGTATGTTTTACAAATTATATACTTACGTCCATTATCGACTGTTTCATTATTAAATCTAGTTTATAATTTATTATATAAAAAAAACACTTTAACTAAAAACAACGTTAATCAACGCAGTATAAAAAATATAAATGTAATAACAATGGATTCCGATACATTACCTGACAATACCTGAAACAGACAAACCTACCTGTATTCTCACTTAAGGCACTTACGTCATATTCGGTCATACGAGTTCAGCCAAACACACAACGTAGTACGAGCTTTTACGAGTGGGACAGTTCACATCTGCTCTTTTCTGTTATAAAAAATATATTTTTTACATTTTTTATTATTCTTTTTTCAATAGGGAGCTTCGCGTATTTTTTCCTGTCCGTACACGCGTAAAACTAACAAAGAGCTAATACTTGAACGATTTTATTTGAGATATCACAATAGTAATAAAAAAACATTACCTGATTTAGCATAAAAGAATTTCATCTCTAGCATAACACAAGTTATTTCAGACAAATTTGTTTCAATGTATTATTCTATTAGGTATATCGTATGTATATGTATTTTTAAAAATATTTTTTCAGACGATTAGGTACTTAAGTTATCACTGTGCTTTTGTAATATTTTACACCCTTTTTGGTTACATAATAATATGTATCTGTTTCAAAATTACTAATTTATTTTTCAATATTAAATACACTAAAATTAAAATATTAAAGCAGATCTTACTTGAAAATATAAACATACCATTCAGCTATGATTCAAAATTTTATTTTATGAGTGGGAAGTGCTGGATAAATCCAGTTATAAAAAAGTATCATAATTAAGTTGGCAAATATACGTAGCAGCAAAGAACTGGGAACCGAGGAACTATGAGGAGCAAGGCCTGAACAAAAACGATGCATGAGTGCGAGTGAGAAAGTATTCGGCACCCTTATAATCTCTGCGACACGCGCTAGAGTAAGATAAAAGGTCTACATATGTGTGAGTTAGTTTCCAAAAGTATCGCCGGCAAATTGTGGCGAATCGCTTCACGTAGCGTCGATAACCTGCGAGCTTGTGTTGCTAAAATTGCTATTTTTTGTGTTAAACATAAAGTCAGTGGTAAATATTTTTAGTTAATTAAGTAGGAAAGATGGTTCTATGTGTTGTATTAAAATATGGTAGCCGTACTGATAAGCAAGAAGATGGTATTACGTTTCATAGGTAAGTTGATACATGTTCGTGATAATCTATTTGTATATTATTATATATTTTAATATCAGTGACCTAGTGTTTCTTTAAAATAACTTAAATTATGTATATCTTTACCCAATAGTTGCATTTTGACCGCTTAAAAATACTATATAACGTAAAAAAATAGAAAATTATATTTTAATTCTGAGCGTCTAGTGCGAGCACTTTGGGCGAGCACTAGCGAAATGGTCTATGTACTCGAACATTTGTAGACGAATGCGTTCGCTCGTCCACAAACCAAACGCACGGCACGCAGCTTCATTTAGCAATGCAACGGGTGGCGTCTAGATGTATCTATAGTCTATGATGAGGAGGCTTTCATCCGGAAATGGATATAATTATTATTTGATACGTATGTACGCAAGAGACCTATAATAACAAAAAAAAATAATCAGATCAAATCTATATAGGGGTGACACAATCTTAACTTAATGCGCTGATGCACGATCACAATGACGTAAATTATGCCCAAAAAACTACTACTACCCATGGTATGAAGAAAAATCGTACGCCTGGTTCTGATATTATGTCCGACAAGATAACTGACACAGAATAATTATTGGCCTTTCGTAACCAGGCAACGCCTATTGTTTATTTCTTGACAAATCCCTGCGCGAATATTACATATATTAATTTATAAAAAAATGAACTAGTTATGTTTAGATAAACCAATTATCCGTATCATAAAAATGTACTGGTTAATAAGTTTTACCGATGTCTTATCAAAATGGTGGCAGTATAATATACATATTTTTATTTCCCGAATACATAATATTATAAAGTAAATACTCAGGATCGGTACTAACAAGTGAGAGGCGCCTTAGTATGATAGTTTTCTCTTAAAAAAAACGGCTATGGTTGAACAGACTGTGCCAATTGACAATTTTACTGTTTCACAATTTGCTGTGCGTTTTAATAATAATAATTACAAGATAAAAAGAACTTTTTATATACAACGTTTTTAAATTCTGTTGAACCATATAAACTTGACTTGACTAGCTTAAACGATCAAAAAAAATTGTACTTGACATGTCATATTGATTTCTATAGTAACGCACGTATATAATATAACTTAGTTGCTAGGACTCCAGAACCCTAGCAACCAATAATGGTGTCGAAATAACTTTTCATATAAAACAAAATTAACTGAAAATGAATTCAATTCTACTTAAAGATGGCTAAAAGTGTTAAATGCATTGGCAAAAAAAAATGAATTGGCATCGTGTTCTAATATATTCTAAAAGTTTCAAATGTCTAGCTAGTTGGGAAGTTAGTTAAAAATTGCAAAGATTGCAAGATTTGTACCTACCTTTTGCAGTTAATTTATAAAGTGAATTCAGAATAGCTTCCCATTTGCCATTTTGAATTCGTATCAATATGATCCTGAACAACTATATAAGAAACACGTACTTAAGTAGTTTTTGTTTTTTATTTAAAAATAATCTTTGATTCTACTGCATAAGCACTACTCGTTTAACGTGTTTTATATATAATGTTATAGATACTCAAATATTTGATTGACATTTAAAACCACCTTTAACTTACCATCTCTTTATTTTGTTTTGTTTTTACATGAAGCACTCATGCTAAGACGAAGCATGCCAATAACATTAATCGTGCCCGGAAACTTATACGTATGCAGTTCGCCGTATCACACTTCACCGTGAAATGTTGTATCGGAAATATATAACAGTATATTACTTCTCTTCCAACTTCCAACCTCTTTGGGTCATATAGTACTGACATAAGATTCATGTCTAAATAAAACGCGGTTCTTGTCGGTTTACACTTTACAAGAAGCCAGTAACAAAATAAATTGAAAAAAGCTTATATACTGGATTATTTGTTATGTTAGGTTTTCATTCTTGAATTCATGAATTTTGCCAAAATCAGCTATGAAAATAGAATCTAATAAAATTGGAGACCGTATAGTATACGGTCATCTCTTTCCGATAAGAAAGCTCACGGCGAACTGTGCTACGGTGAGATGTCTTACGTACAATTTACATGTTACCAATATTAATTGGTTATTTATCGTAGTTGCCAGATTGTCAATTTCATAATAAACTAAAGCATTATTTGAATATTATAAGAATTGAATGAATTAGAACAAAAATATATTAAAAGACGTAAGTAACGTAAGTAAAGTATAAAAGATAAGCTGTACCGTAAATTTCGATATAAATCTCTCAATCGGACATTTTAAAAAGCCACACACAAACTCGCTTACATGTCTATAAATCAACGTGGCCAACTTTTAGTTTCCACAATAAAAACATGCACAATATACACGCCGTGAACCGATTTTTGGATATTAAACAAAAATATTACACGAAATAATAATCTATGGTTGCAAAAAGCGACAAAGACTCCTTATATTGACTCCATATTTTATCTATCAAATATTTATTACAATGGTAAGATAAAAAAAAATGAAATATGACAGACGAAGCAGAGCAAAGTTCAAGAATGGCTTGATGTTTTTTTAATAAATATATTTTCAGCCTCCGGGCAAAATGTTTTTTTTCAACATCTGGACAGAGATTTTTCCATAGAAGAATTACGTTCTCGGAATCAAAAATATCTCGATAATGTTTTGTTTTTCTTACTTTTTTTTTTTCATTTTCACAAAAAAATTCATTCTAATTATTTCTTTGTGGCTTAAAAATACGTGTCTTTCCCAGAAAAAATCCGAGGAATATTTTAACAAGTTAAGGACACGTAATTTATTAAATTCATAATAAGAATAAAGAAAATTATTAAGTAAGTACTCGTATATTAGTTTCGGTATATATTATAGGCTTGAGATGAAAATAGAAAATTCATAATATGTAATAATATTTTAGCCATCAAGTTATAATAATTAATACCAGATTATTTCTCTTGGTACAAGTCGGTGATGGGGAAACCAGCGGCAAACACATTTTGAAAATAGCCGATATACTGGATTATTTGTTAGGTTCGGTTAGTTTAGGTTAGGTTAAGTTAGGTTAGGTAAGGTTAGGTTTTCATTTTTGAATTCATGAATTTTGCCAAAATCGGCTATGACAATTAGCGTGGTTCCCGCCTGTTCCCCGTAACCGACTTTTAACTTTCCCTTTGATTAGGTACTTTACAGTTTCACCGAAAACAACGAAATTCAGCGTTCAGCTTTAAAAATTGGTGTACTCAGTAGAGAAGTCACTATAAAAGGACACCATTTATATGTGTTTGAAAGTGTTTAGGGGTATCATTTAATTATACACAATATTACGTGGTTATAAGAAACGCAACTGAATTAAAATTAGCGTGACGACTGAAATATTTTCATTATTTATACGGAAACTAGGAGATATCGACTGTGTGTTTTTGATTTTATATAAAAGAACTCGTTGTTTCAGGAAAAATGCCGTGGGCAGGTGGGTCATGAGATTATGTTGACTGAGATGTTAACAATTCATTAAATTTGAATATTTATTTACCACAATTTTATTTGACAATACCCAAACATCATTCAAATTGGCAGATACGAGTATCTACGCGATGTAGTAGAGTTCGTCAGGCTGACCGAGTAGCAAAAAGGTGGACAAAACCGCCCCAAAACTAACTAGATCGATGAACTCATTATGGGAATATGTTTTACATTATGGGAATAGGATTTAAAATGATAGATTAGGATTTGAAATGAATTGATATATAATTTATGTTGACAAACAAATACCAGTTCGACCACGTATAAGATTGAGGGATAGATTTAAAAACCGTGGGATTGCATAACGTATGTACATAAACTGCTTTTTCATTCAATTTTACTAGACGCGTGACGCCATTGTTTACATGAACATAGTTGCAATATTGCCATCGGTTTTAATTCATGACCATAGAGCAGCGGTTTCCAACCTATCTATTGCCAGGGGAGGCGCCAAAATTTTTGAATAAATTATTTTTTATACCATAATATCTACAAATAAATAAAAGTTCATATCTTAACGTAACAGTAAAAAATTCAGTGCATGAATGTTTATTTTAATATATAATAAATATATTTAAATCCTATTAAAAAAATATTTGGAGCGGAGAAATTTAAAAATGGCGCTTTTGCAAACGCTCTGTTTCGGTAATGCACAAAACGACCGCTGGTTGCATGAAAACAATAACCTCAAATTTAAATGTCACTCGTAGCTAAAGTGTCAACTGAAGCGTGTAGGCAGGGTGTGATATTTTTTTTTAAAATTGTTTTTGACGTGATTTCTTTATTATAATATAACAATAATACATGTCTCCACATTTAAATGATTTCTACGCCAGATATATTGAAGCAAACAAAAATCTATTTCCTGAGTTCTTGGTTAGTTTGCTAATGCATTTTTCATATAATTTTATTAATAGTAAAAAAAGTCGCCTGCGGCGCTGCTTTGTTTCAGGGCTATTAAATATTTTTAATATATGGGTGAAAGATCCTGGCCTGTGGGCCCTATTCACTATGTGGAGCTCATGATAGAATCCATTAATTTTTGTCAATGAACGATGATGAATTTGGTTGACTTCTTTTAAAATTGATTGTGGTAATAAACAAGCTCATTCGTCGCATGAAAAAAAAATTAATTAAAAAATGAATTTGATATAAGTAAGTAGTAAAAACTTGTGTGTTAAAAAAGTGTCTGTATTATTTAATGAAATAAAGGGGGGAGGCGCCAAGACTCGATTTTTTTTAAAGGGAGGCGTAGTAACATAAAGGTTGGAGACCACTGCCATAGAGTCTAGCTAGACGATTTTATATAATGCGACCAGGACACAAGCGTACCTACTTTTAAATTACATAACGTGTTTTGCGAATGACAACAAAAGCATAATAACCGGGGTAAATGATGCATAAATATTACAAAATATTAGTTACAATTCATTGAAAATACTAGCTCTGTTTTAGACTCACTTGAGCAGAATTATACGTCATAGAACATTTTATTATGTATGCCTTTAGATTACATACGTATATAATTTTTTTCCAATTCAAGATGCTTCAGTATTATTATAAAAATAATAATACATAATATATAATAAGTAGGATAATCGTATCTATATCTTGAGCAGAATTTATACGTCATAGAACATTTTATTATGTATGCCTTTAGATTACATACGTATATATTTTTTTTCCAATTCAAGATGCTTCAGTATTATTATAAAAATAATAATACATAATATATAATAAGTAGGATAATCGTATCTATATCTTGAGCAGAATTTATACGTCATAGAACATTTTATTATGTATGCCCTTAGATTACATACGTATATATTTTTTTTCCAATTCAAGATGCTTCAGTATTATTATAAAAATAATAATACATAATCTATAATAAGTAGGATACGATGTAGAGCCATAATACTGCAATGTTCAATTGTCCATATTATAATCTCACTTCAAATTCTATTGCACGGAAGTTGCGGAACATAAAATTGTATTGAACCTTTTAAACTACAATATTGTAACACCTACCACAACAAGACTATTGTATGGCACATAATGATCGCCAGAAAAATTACTTTAGAATGCAGAGGATTATGGATATAGGTACATAAACCTTGCGTATTATTACGAGGTACGTTTTTAAAGGTATTGTGGAAAAAAATAACCAAGTACAAGAGTAGGTAGCTAATCTGAAACTAATCACGTGAGTGCCTAGGTCCGTTGTCATATTATTGCAAAGGTTTGTATCAACAAGCATGACGTGTATAAATATTTTATGTTACTTTGATGCAAATGAACGTTTAATAAAGTGTTAATATTCGAATGTATTCTTGTATGCATTAGTAAACTGATTCGCGAAGTGGTTGATATTAATATTGAAGAGCCATTATTCGATTAGGTTTTTAAAAAAAATGTATAATATCGGGGAAAAATATCAACAATAAAAAAGATATCACTCAATTCATTTTGATTCTTATCCTTCGATTAAGTTAAATATGCAGATTGAGTATTTTCATACATAAATATTAGAAAAATATTAACATGAGAATTTCACATAATTCCGAGAATCACAGTAGGTACATGGTGCAATCTACTATTATACACAAATCGTCCTATGATACTTCCATATAAAAGAAATTATATGTGATCAACATGTTCATCATAAATTCTGTACCTCGTACCACAGAACAGATAATAAATAGAATTCCGATATGCTATATCCCAATATAGTACATTTTGACGCATGGTTTTGAATGTGTGAGTGTCCTACGAAAATGAACCACGTATTGTGTTGCATCCTTTAATACACCAATATTAAAGGAGCGTCAGCGCATAAATATAGAGCAGTTGTCAATATTCGACGTATGACGTATTCTTGACACGTGTTTAAGTTTACCACGTATTCTTCCTCACTCAAGATCGGTTACCTGCAACTTTACCCGTTAGGTATTTCATTTCCAATTCTTTTTGAGTTCCCTGGTTCCTACCGTTTGTTTGAAAAACATCTACAAAATATACTATTTTTAGTCAATGTCGATTATGTTTCAATACTATTACCAATAACAATATCATATTATACAATATCAATAACAATTTTTTTTTCCACAATAATATATTAATATTGGTTATATGTAAATGTAAGCTTTCTTATCGGAAAGAGATGACCGTATACTATACGGTCTCCAATGTTATTGGATTCAATATGAACATTAATTCAATTTTCATAGTCGAAAATTCAAAATTCATAAATTCAAGAATGAAAACCTATCCTAACCTAATTTAACCGAACCTGACCTGAATAATCCAGTAGGTATATCGGCTATCTTCAAAATTTGTTTGCCGCTGGCTTCCAGTAAACCGACAAGAACCGTGTTTTATTTTGATGATTTTTTTCTCAATACTATGAAGAGTGACCTACCATTATGTCTTAAGCGTAGGGTGTTCAACCAATGTGTGCTACCCGTGCTCACGTATGGCTGCGAGACGTGGACCCTCAACACGAGAGATGTCCAAAGGCTAAGAGTCACACAGCGAGGCATGGAGAGGTGCATGTTGGGCATCACGCGAAAGGACCGTAAGAGAAACGAATGGGTTAGGAAGCAGACAAGAGTACGCGATGTAATAGACATTGCCAAACAGCTGAAATGGAGATGGGCGGGGCACATTGCTCGCCGAAAGGACGGCCGCTGGACAAATGCCGTCATCCAATGGTACCCAAGGGGTACGAAACGGCCACAGGGTCGCCCTAAAAGCCGCTGGATTGACGAACTGGTAAAGTTCGGCAGAAATACGTGGCAGCGAACGACACAGGGACCGAGAGAGTTAGAGAAAGCTTGGGGAGGCCTTCATCCAGCAGTGGATTGACCCCAACTGATGATGATGACTATACGACCCAAAGAGGTTGGACGGTCGTATATTAAAACCATATATTTTCCATTCAACATTTCATGGTGAAGTGTGATACGGCGAATTGCTTACATACAAATTTCTTTTATTTTGTTAACTGTCAATTCATGGTGGAACTGCATTGTATTGTTGTTTAATTTAATAAAACGCAATTTTTTTGTAGTACTTATTCCACTTTTAAATATTAAATATAATATAAATATGTAAATAAATAAAGAAAAATATAAATATAATATAAAATAAATCACATACAAATTTCCAGACACGATTAATAAATATTTACATATGATTAGTCATTGTACGAGGGTGGGTCAATAATTCCTTAGAAAAAAAGCATTAAAACAGTTTTTATTTTTGTATTTTTTTTTTATTTCTCAACATAATCTCCTTGGAGCTCAATACACTTGGTTAGACGTTTCTCAATTTTTTTTAAACCGTCAGAAAAATAAGTTTTCGGAAGGTCCTCAAAATAAGCATTTGTCCGATCGATGACTTCTTCATTTGAAAAAAAACGTTGTCCACTTAGCCATTTTTTTAAGTTTGGGAAAAGGAAAAAGTCACTGGGGGCTAAATCTGGCGAATACGGTGGGTGGTCGACCAATTCGAACTTCAATTCTTCAATTTTAGCCATTGATCGTAAACATGTGTGAACACGGGCATTGTCCTGATGAAAGAGGATTTTTTTCCTGTTTAAATGAGGCCATTTTTCTTCAATTTCGTTTTTTAGCTGGTCCAATAAAGATGCATAATAATCCCCTGTTATTGTTTTTCCTTTTTCCAAATAGTCAACGAAAATAATTTCACGTGCATCCCAGAATACAATAGCCATAACCTTACCAGCTGATTTTACGGTTTTCGCCTTCTTTGGACATGGTTTGTCTTCGCAATCCACTGCTTTGACTGTTTTTTCGTCTCGGGAGTATAGTGGTGTATCCATGTTTCATCTACAGTCACAAAGCGACGAAAAAATTCATCCGGATTGCGTTGCATGAGCGACAACAGGGCTTTAGAGGCCACCACCCTATTGCGTTTATTGTCGACTGTGAGCAAACGCGGCACCCATCTTGCAGAAATATTTTTCATGCCCAATTTGTCATGTAAAATAGAAATGACGCTACCTTTTGAGATCCCTGTAACCTCAATTATCTCACTCAACTTTAATCTTCGGTCACTTAACACCATATCGTGGATTTTATTGATCATTTCTGGTGTAGTCACTTCTACAGGACGTCCTGAGCGTGGTTCATCCTTTGTTGATGTACGACCACGTTTAAATTCATTTAACCAGTTATAAATAGTTGCAAGTGAAG
This sequence comes from Rhyacophila brunnea, assembly GCF_057557595.1. Lineage (NCBI taxonomy): Eukaryota > Metazoa > Arthropoda > Insecta > Trichoptera > Rhyacophilidae > Rhyacophila > Rhyacophila brunnea. The sequence continues at coordinate 33,465,157 of NW_028233350.1, forward strand.
GAGCAGATATGCCGTGAACTAAATCCAACTCATTTTTTATTTCCTTTGCTGTTAACCCTTTTATATTAAAATGTTTAATAACAGCTCTAAACTCAATTTTCTCCATTTTCCATTTTTCCATTTTCCACAAGCAAATTTTTTTTTTAAATGTACGAAAAACACACAACAATCCGACCAATCTGATTGAAACTTCGCAGCATACTGAATCGGTAGTGCCGCTGCATGAAAACAAACCGCTTACAGTACTAGTCGCGCCACTTGTCGGCTTTTCTAAGGACTTATTGACCCACCCTCGTATTATTTTTATCAGTTTTCTTCAAATTATTTATTTTACATAATAATAATGAACACGAAAAAATATTAATTCAGAGCGTTCACGAGATGACATGTCATTACAGTAGAACTTCGATTATCCGGACTCTCTAGAATACGTAGGTATATTATTACATTGATATAAGTTTAGCCACCGCTGGTAGGTAAGCTACAAGACTCTCTAGAATGCCAAATATTTCTTGTATACACCTTGACCCATTTATAGTTTGACAAGCCTGATTTATCCATTCGCATTTTGGGCGGCTACAAAGCGAAACGTTTCCTAGCAACAACAAAAAAAATTGCTCCTTCTCACAGGGGCACAAAGCATAACATCTAAAAGCCGATTAGTTTGATACAAGCAGTAAAACGTGTGTTGCAAACCGTTAAAAATCTTAATAAAATCAATTTCTAAATTAATATATTATTTTTTCATTAACTACACAATCCGATCTGAATCCTGGTCGACATTTTAGTTTGTGATTGAAGGTTTTTTAATATTATTATGTAGGTATTATGTTTTTATGAGCACTTGCCCAAAGCTATGAGTCTGAAATATACAATGATAAACAACACACGAATTTATCAAACAGTGGATTAACGAATCTTAAGCAGACATCAGTGGTGAAGGGTGGTGGTCGGCTGATAAGATTCGATCTAAATCGTGCATACTAAGCTTTGTCAATCAGACGTATTTGTTTTCATTGAACTAAGTCTATAATGTGTAGATGGTGTTTGTTAGTTTTTTTTAAATTTCAATTTACCCCTGCCTAATCTAAGCCATATTGGAAAATAATCAAAAAAATGTTCGGTTATGTATAAATCAACTAAAATTATGCCATTAAGAAATATGTATTTTATAGATATTGAGAAGTATATTTATTATCAATTCTTGACATTGTATGGATACTATTTGTGGATTTATCCAAATGACTTTCTCTTAGGTATGCTTAAATACTGCAGTCTGAAATTTAGAAGAGATCTTATATTAGATATAGATTTTTTTAAAAATTTTTGATTTAAATCATTATTTAAAAGAAAGAGCAGGTCTGATGGACTATACAATTTTAAGTGGAGAGAAAATCAAATCCTTCCTAACATAATATATTACAATTGAATTATTGTATTATCTTGTACTCTTAAAATGAATTTAATAATATTTTTCATCACAATAAAATAACTAATATGTTTTAATCTATTATACCTACAACGGTACAAGTCAGTTTACAGGAAGCTAGGCGGGTACCGCACTAATTTTCATAGCCGATTTTGGCAAAATTCTTGAATTCAAGAATGAAAACCTAACCTAACCTAACAAATAATCCAATATATCGGCAATGTTCAAAATTTGTTTGCCACTAGCTTCCTGTAAGCCGACAAGAACCCCTGCAACTTTTTAAAACTTCAGATATTTATTTAAAAAAAATAGTAGGTAGGTACGTACAATTTAATGGTTTTTTCAAATTCAATAACAAAATGAGATTCAAACTCTCGAAAGCTTAATTCGTTAACATCTATTTAATTCATTCTAATTCATCATTTTATAAACAGTGTGTCTTTTACAAAAAAAATTTGGAGAATTCCTTGAAAAAATTACATACCTAATGTATTCCGTTATTTCTGAATCACACGTCACATGTGTTTCACACTTGCACCTCATTAGCAGTGATTGGTAAAACCTAATGCCTAATCATCTGTCAACAAAAATTGAGATGACACTTTTTTTTGCCGTGCACGTGTGTCGTATGTAGGTACTTAGTAGGTGTAAATATGTTTGCACGGATGCTTCCAAAATTATATCGGCATGACAGGGATATTATTGGGAATAATTTGGAAAAGGCAGTTAATTATGGCCAAACTACATCCTCTGTCTTACAATCAATATAGATAGCTAGAGGAATGGTTAATATACAACTTTCAGTATTGCAATGCTTGATAACGATTCTAGGACATTTTAGTAACAATGTAATGGTGAAATTCGTAGCCAAGAAATAAACGATGGTTTATATAGTCACATTCTCTGGTAGCTGTTTTGGGATTCGGGATTATGTACGAATGTATGTCCTCTGCGGTTTTTGTCATTAATTATATAAAGTATAATATAATTGGGTATATACAATGTGGCGTAGACTCTATACAAATATTTTTTAAGCTTACCATTTAATAAAAATAAATTTGTATTTTAAACCTCAGCCATCAGGTTCCAAAGACATAGAAATGCTAAATCTTTTAAAAATGTACTAGGTATATCAAAGGGCTTGGATTAAAGTTAGAGAAAGTCATGAACTTTTTGTAATAAGTAATAAGACTTGTGTAAGATAGGTGATTAATATATTTTTTTGCATTGACGCATTGATATAAATATTATAAATGGTGATTGTAATTTTTAATTTTTAGCTTTCATCTTATTTAGCCTATTTCGACATTTCTTTATAGCGATAATGCGATAGTTTATTTTAAATATTCGAGATACTGCTGGTTATTTACAATATATTGGCAATTTGAGCGAATTTAAAAAAATGTTTCAAGCTTAAATGTTTTGGATTTCGGACGGATTATGACTATTATACTAGAATGAAGTTTGTTACATATAAACATGCAATGTGAAATGTTTTACAGCTAATTTAATTTTTGTTTTAGTAACAATATTTTCTGTTTGACTATCATATATTTATGCTTTATCTACGTGGAGTTGGTTATCCTCAAAGTCTATCTTTAATATAATTTATTTAATGGTCAGAAAAAAAAACCACGATTAATAATATAATAAAGGAGTAAACAGATTGCGGAAGTAATAGAACATATTATTATAATATTGTGTTATAATCTCCTTCCATCATGTATCAAGAGTAAAAGCCTTAATTACGGTGATGTGGGTATTGCGAATTGTGAGGCAAAGGCGGTACAAACACACACATCCACCTCGCGAAAGCCCTAACCCGACATTGTGTAAACAGACGAAATGAGGCATTTTGAAAAATATTTTCCTTTGAGGGTGTAATGTGCTTTTCAACATGGCGGATCATTCACCCCATTGACATTCACCGCTTCCCCTGAGCATCATCGTGACGTCACGGCCGGTTAATCCCCGGCGGGGGGTCGCATGGTCGAAGCCTGCGGTCGGGCGCTCGGGAGGGAGGCAAAGAGCGTGATCGGCGTGCCAGCCACCCCGCGTCATGGAAACTCTCTTGTGGAGATGTCGAGGCTTATATTGGCATTTCGGATTGGAGATATTGCTAAAATTCTAAATCAGCACATAAACGGATATTTTTTATTCATCGATGTTTTATTTGAAAAAAGTATTATTTTATATTTTAAAAGGAATGCAGTTCTACTTGGCATATCTTACGACATAATATAAAAACGCTATTTAATGTAATTTATTGATACGGAATGTTATGTTTTAATTAATCAATGAAGGTAGCTATCAAAATCATTATATAGTTTTAGATTGTTGGGTTGTTAACACACGTTATTCCTCATTTAAATAATGTTTAACATTTTATTGAACTGTACGGCAGTGTTTGAATGTAAATGCTAAAATATTTCAATAAAACATTGTTTTTTTAATTTATATTTAAAACACTGTTACAATTAAATTTTTCGTTTGGTTAAGGGTTAATCTTATTATTAAAAAAAGGTTATTTTATTCATAATTATTCATGGTTATAATATTTGTACATAAGTATTATGAGTATATTAATTTTAATTAAAAACATCGATTTTTAAGAAAATAAAAAAGTGTATGCTTCGATCTTCGGTAGTATGACCATATTTTAGAAGAATGACAAAAAATACAGATTTATGATAACTGAAAAATTCATGATCTTATAATATTAACTTTTGGTAGGAAACGAGATTTTTTTATGTTTGACGCGTTGTACTAGGATCCCCATTGTCTCACACTCTGTTAGGCATACCGTATCTCAAGAGTGGAAAAAACCCAACCGATAAAAAGGATTATCGTCTACAGACAGAGAGTCAGAAAATATAGATTACTGTGGTTGTACTGTATAGAAATAGATACAGCATTCCTGATTCCTGTTCGGGTACGGAGCCTTCGCGACGGGTTGGCCCCACCCCCACGCCTCTCTGTATTTCACGATATGCACTGGAAGGTTTTTGTGGCTTATTGGGGCATTTAATATTTGCTTTAATATTCCGATGCAGCATGTCTAAAAGAAAAAACAACGCGGATGACACAAATTTATTATGACAGTTAAACCACGTGCTTTCGATAACCACTCTCGGATTCGCAGCTTGCAATAACTCGTAGGTGAACAGCCTTTGCAAGACAGGTGTTTATTGCTAGACAAACTGCTAAGTGTTTCGGTATGGAGAACGTACATAAGTGCCGTATTCCACGGATAAAGCGACAGCTTTTGTTAACCCCCTCCCTCCGCTCGCAGCTTTTAAAATTGATAAAAAATATTATGGATTTTTTTTTCCAAAAAGATCCCCCCAAATTTTATGTGTGCGCGCCTAAGGCCTTGTCAAGATGGCGAGATTTGACTCGCGCGCATTCCAGGTATATGTGACCTCATTGAGCCGTCAAAATGTACCCGCGGCGTGATGTATGTCGCGCGACAAGCGCAAGCGATCGCCGGACTCTCGCGTATTACAGGTGAGTCGAGGTACCTACTACATGCGACAATAATTGCGGATAGGTTCAACAATTATTTAATTATTGTTACGTCTCAAGCTGAATACTATCTAGTAAGTATAGTAAACTCACGCTTATGAAAAAATGAGTTATATACCTATAAACCATTTTATGGAGATTATTAGTACTCGCACGTAAATTACGGTGAGACACGCCCCATCTGGATCTACACTTAACTTATTTTCACCAAAACGTTTCTTACATAGGTACCTACGCCCTTTTGGTTTGACTTAGGTATTATAAATAAACTAGTTAATTAAGTAAGTTATGTATTTAAAAATAGATACCATTAAATACCACGATCCCAACTATTTTCATATTACCCAATAAAGAGACGAAACGGCTCGCACGTGTGCATTAAGTACCCAGATGAGAATCAACGTCCCTCGATTGGCTATGCAACCGCATCGTAAGTCTGCGCCGATATCCGGAAATTGGTATACTTAGTCATGGATAACTTTCATGGCTTGAATAATCTCGGGGAGTATTTATATGGGGTCACTAATGAATGACACAAAGTTGCGGACATCGTTTTACCATATTAAATAAATTGCATGTGTGCGATGTTAGAAATTGTGTCACACGTTAATAATTATACAATTAGTTTATAATACATGCCGAGTAAATTAATTGATTTCTATTTTAATAAAAAGTAATTAAATAATATTTTTAACATTACCCGGAAATTATTTGTGAAGGTTCTGTCATATTTAAAAAAAAGAAAAAAAGTGTAAAGTAGTATCGTTAGAATGATAATAGAAATGGTTCAACAATTGTATGCACTATTGTTAAACATGGAGTGCCAACTAATTCAATCGATAAAACATGAAATATTTAGTACTATTAATCTCAAGCATATAGCTTCGGCTTTCTGCCAACTTAACCTTCTGTAAAGAATGCCTTATAAATCATTATCTACCTCGAATAAAATGTCATTTGTAAACTCGTTTGAAATATTAAATTATAGTTTTTGGGCGCCTTGAAAGGTGTGTATTTACAAATTAAATATAACAATATAAAAATAAGAACACAGCTTAATTTGTTAAAAGTGTTATTTAATTACACACCATCAATTTCGTACGATAAGCATACTACATTGAAATTTAAAATTGATACAAAAAAACAAATAGAAATTTTAATACAAATTTGAGAAGCGTTCATTTGGTATGGGTCATAGAGTATTTTTTAAATGGTTTTGATTACTTAACTTTTATATTTTAAATGATGTAAAACTGTGAACTTTCCTGTCCGAGAGGAAGGCGCAAATGGCGTTGAAACTGTATCTAAATGTAAACCGATGACGTCCGTACTGCACTAAATCTAATCCCGGAGTGAAATCTTGTGGGCGGAAATTAGTTGTTTATTGGCATCACGCTTTCAAAAAAGCGGGAAGCACCCCCATTGGTTCTTTTTTAACGGTAATTGTTTTAGAAAAACAGGGTTGACACACACTGTTAACAAGGTTGTGCCAACTTGTGTTGTTAAATTAATTAACATTATTTATTTAAGTCTGCGTTTGAAATGTAGACATGTCACGTGAAATGTAACATGACAGTTCATAGGTACTTTTAAAATATATATAATATTATTTAGATTTAAATTGTTTTATAATCATATTTTTAATAAATACTTGAGAATTTAAATCGTGTCCGGAAAACTTGTACGTATGCATGCAGTTCACCGTACCCTACTTCACCGTGAAATATTGTATCGGAAATATATAGCCGTATATTAAAGACCGTCCAACCTCTTTGGGTCATATAGTACTGATATAAAATTCATGACTAAATAAAACACGGTTCTTGTCGGTTTACATTTTACAGGAAGCCAGCAGCAAAAAAAAATATGAAAAAGCCTATATTTTGGATTATTTGTTAGGTTAGTATAGGTGTTCATTCTTGAATTCATGAATTTTGCCAAAATCAGCTATGAAAATTAAATTAATGTTCATATTGAATCTAATAAAGTTGGAGACCGTATAGGTACTATATGGTCATCTCTTTCCGATAAGAAAGCTCACGGTGAAATGTTTTACCTACAATTTATATGTAACCAATTTAAATATGCACATGTAAATAATGATTTAATTATTGTGCGTATGTATAACGAGATGAGAGTTCTTTTATTTTTATAATATAAAGCCTCGGGCATGATAGTTCTTAATCCACAATAAAAACATTATGTTAAGAGAAAAATGTAGTAGATAGAAACTGATTAAAATTCCTCGTCTACTTTATGTATAAAATTGTAACAAACGTCTGTTTATTTCAATTTACAGTACGGCGCCCAGTTGTATAATTCCCCGTATTTTTAACTTCGTAAGAGTTAATATGAAACTATCGATTTGATATTCAGTACGCAGTGCTATTGCGGTGACAATACATTATTTAATTTGGGGGCGGTCCGGTTCTCGACATAGTATTCACATACAACGTTATTTAAAAGTATAAACTTTTACGATAGGTAAATATGCTATTTATCTAAAATCTTCACTGATTAATTCATTATATGGAGATTTACTGCAAATATCCATAATAATAAATGTAGATTATGTTATGGTGTTTTTAAAAAAATATTTTTACTGATATAAATATTTTTTTTCCCGACCATGTCCGATCCTAATAGGATATGGGCCTCCACAGAGTAAAGGTTTGTATTAACAGATTTTTTTTACGAGAAATGGGTGTCAGCCACTTGCTCAACCTATTAGGTCCATACCCTGACTCACAAACAAATTGAAAAATAATACGTCTACTAGCCAGACCGAGGATTCGAACCTGGGACCCACAGTTATAGTCCAACGCTTAAGCCGCGCGGCCACTGTGGGTGTTATTATAAATTATAATTAAAATTATATTATAAATGATTATTGAGCTGAAAATAACAATAAATAAACCACAATGGAGTTTTTTTTTGTTCAATGTTGCAATATTTTAATATAATATAGGTAAGTCAGTTTTAGGAAAGAAATAATATTCTACCTATCACTTATAATAATTAAAATGATCTTTATTATTTAGTAGCCATACATTTTTACGTTACAGATACTTAAAAAAAAGTTAACTATTTAAAAAAAAATAATAGCAAAGGCCAGTAAAAACCATTTTTGAATATGCATAGTAGGTAACCAATGAAGTGTAAAATATACGAAATGTAGCATGTTTTTAGCAACTTAACGATTTCGTTGACTGGCCTTGCGTGAAAATAATAGGATCTGACATATCGAATACACTCTCGCAGATAAACCCCTTATATTGACCGTTTTTGACGTTGAGGTCGATAGTTCAACATGTATGTTATATTATTTTATTGTATTTTTATATTTAAATAAATATAAATAAATTCAAATTAGAACTACTATCAAAACATTATTTAAAATCAACTAAAACCCATTAGATTGGTTACGAATTCCGAATTATTGATTGGTATCTCGTGTTATTAATACTTAGGTCATATTATTAGGTATATCAGTAAGAAAGTAAATCACCATATCCGATATAAGCCTCTATCTATGTCATAGAGGTTATGAGGCGGAGGTTGTTGATATTAATTAGTGTATTTTAAAATAACATTATTTTAATGATTTATTGGAAAAGATCAGTATTCAATTACTCAGTTATATTTTGGTTCGATGTAGTATGCAAAAATACTATTTAGGTAAAATTTATATTTTATATCATCGCCATGTTGGATCCAAAGATATTCAGTTGCATTATTTTTTTTTGTTTTTACGAGAAATGTGTGTTGGCCTCTTACTCAATCTATTAGATCCATACTGTGCGTCCAAACAAACATTGAAAAAACAATTTTCCAGAGTCGCAATTTGAACCTGATATCCACACTTAATAATTCGATACGATACCGGATCATTCTCACCAGCTGTGATTTCTATTAGTTACTTCCATTTTTCTCGGTTTCATGATCTTTCTGACCATCGTGACTTTTGTTTGTATATTATTGTCTTAGGTAGACGAATCACAAAAGAAACTGTTTCTCTCATATTATGTATAATCAACTCCACGCAGCACCTAGACTATATTATTATTGTATGTTTAAAAATATGTTGATATAGATACATACATAAGCGAGATGATCACCACAGTATGTGCTAATGGAAAATAATAATTAGTTTATACCAATATTTCAATCAAGCGGACCGTATAATTAACTCACCGCGCCGCTGTAAATTAACACCGAGAAATCATATTATATTATATAATTTTATCCACAAACAGGTGTGCTACCCCACCGCAAAATAACTAATTTTCAAATGTATATCTACGTAATATATAATATTATGTATGTACTATCTGAGGGTGGGTTTTACATTATTATAATTTTAAGATTAATCAAATACAGAGCGGTGATGCGTTAAATTTGCACCCCCCTACTTGTAAATTGTCTAACCCTCCTTTATTCACAAAATTTGGCGTTTGTTACCTTGGTACCCTAAGATTTGACTGAAGGATTACAATTGTTCCAAAGCATGAAAACTTTTATTATTATTGTGTAATATTTTTTTACGAAAATAATATGTAATATTAGGTAACTACTTATATATTTTTCTGATAAAAAACTACCATTATTGTATAAAAACCATACATGGGTAATTATTATTGACCGCATAAACAATCATTGCACACGCCTATAGATAGATTATTCACTGTAATATTGGAGACAATTAATAAATTACAAAATGATTATCGTGTAATAACCGCTTTGTTTCACGATAGATAACATTTCAAATTATTTTTTGACCATGTCCGACCCTAATAGGATCATAATATGTGCCTCCACAGAGTAGAGGTTGTATTGACAGATTTTGTTTTTTTACGAGAAATGGATGTCAGCCACTTGCTCAACCTATTAGGTCCATACCCTGACACACACAAATTGAAAAACAATATGTGTACTTGCCAGACCCAGGATTCGAACCTGAGACCCACGGCTTTATAGTCCAACGCTTATGCCGCGTGGCCACCGTGGGTGTAATATTAGGTAACTACTTATATATTTTTCTGTAAAAAAAACTACCATTATTACATAAAAACCATTCATACATGAATAATTAATATAGACCGCATAAACAATAATTGCGCACGCCTAGAGTTGGGTTTCGGGAATTTCCCGACGGGAATTCTAGAGAAATTTTCAAGATATTCCATCCCGAATCTCGAGAATTGAAATTTTTAACATTTTGGGAAATCCCGGATCTCGTGAATCTTTTCTCGGGATTCGTGATTTCTTTATTATCAAATATTAATTGATAAAACGGTTTTCTATATGAAAAAAGTGGACAGAAAACACAAAACGTTCAAGGACTGATCGGAGCATTTAACACAATTAAGCCAACGTCGACTCAAAATGAGGGCAATTTTTGCAACTTCAGGGAATTTTGTTCCTCAAAAGCGTACGCGATTGACATCACATTTTTTTGGAATTCGTCTGTTTTTACACTGATTTTAGAATTTTTACAAGTTTTTTTTAAATTTCCCGATATCTCGATAATTCTCGAGAATTCTTTTCTGTAAATCCCGAATCTCGCAAATTCAAAATTTCATCATTTCGGGAAATCCCGAATCTCGAGATTGAGATTTTCTCGGGAAATTCCCAATTCTACGCACGCCTATAGATAGATTATTCACTGTAATATTGGAGACAATTAATAAATTACAAAATGATTACCTAATTAATTCGTGTATATAGCCAATTGTATACTATTTCGTATATTATATTCTGTTACTCGAAATAGACATTAGAAAGAATGTCTGTTTTTTATGCCATCATTGACGGGTTTAGATCCCGTGTTTACCAAATTCACGTGACAGTTTTTATGTTGAGTAAATAGTTACCATCTCTCAATATTTTTTTTGGGAGGTTGTCATCATCCACATTAGGCTACAAACCCAATGTTCGATTGATGGATATATCATTATAACGGCACAGTATTTAATATTGATGTTATAATATAGAGTAATACTGATTTAAATATATTTGAAATAAATTAATATGTTAAGTATATTTCATTATGGCAAATTATTTGAAACATTACAAAGTTAAAACAGTTTGAGAGCTTTCACATGAACATCTACAAAGCTCGCACCTGTGGTTTTGGTTTCAAAACTTTGTTTTGCAGTCTGCATCTTCCATTTGCATATTATCTTACTTAACGGTAAAGATATTATATACTTATATATAATTTAAATTATAAAGTAACTATCATTATATCTTGCTACTTTTTATATTATTTCAACATCTATTTAAATATCATAAAAACTTTATATATGTTACGCCGAATGTGTGAAATTGCGTATTCCATAAAATCGGCAAAATTTTTATATTTTTATATATATTTTATATTATATATATATATTTTTATATTTTACTATTTCATGAAAAATGCAAGCCCGCTGCCATGAATTCATGAATTAGGCAAAATATCTGCCTAGTGCGTGAATTTGGCAGTAGTTTTTCTGCCTAGTTCATGCATTGAGCAAATTAGATAGTAGCGCTATGGTGGTGTTTTTTGCAACTAATCAAACTAACCAAATGTGTCAAACGTCATTGATTATATAAAAATATACCAATCAATAACTACAATGACGTTCATATCCATTTACTATGCCCAAAAAAAATCTAGAACTATAATATGATGACGGAGGAATTTTATTAAAAGGTATTTTTGCAATTTGATTCGTGCTTGGGTCTCAGGCAATGGTCGATTGTTTGAGTATGATTTGATAGTTTATTGACACTTGTTAGCTAACCTCAAAATGGACATTCAGTTGAATTCAGAATTAAAAAACCTAACCTAACCTAACCTAATAATAATAATATTATATTATGCCCAATTATAACTAATAAAACCATCCATATTAAATTTACTTTTTCTACTGTCATGTTGACAGTTTAAGAATTCCATACCCTGCCAATTTCACGCACTTGGCAGATAAATTGCCTTATTCATGAATAATGCAAGCCCGTTGCCTTATTCATAAATTAGGCAAAATATTGCCGATTTCGTGTAATACGCGATTTCACACTTTCGGTGTAACATATATATTGTTTCATTTATACCTAATGTGTATTAATTTTCTACTATTTTAATGATATCGTATTTGTGACAAAAATCATTCAGTTTTATATTCATATTGCCAGTACCTCTTAAAAGATGTTTAATGCATTATTAAAGAACAAAAAACTTAGAATGCCAGCTGTTATCATGAAAAAATGTATGAAGTTTTTGTCCATCTAGAATACAATATACCTAATTATTACAATACTTATTGATGTACTCGTAAATAAATACCCATACCACAAATATAAATACTTTGATTCAAATTTGATTGAATTTAAATTGCTTAAATGTCAAATCTAATAAATCTAAATTTTGTGTAAAATTTAACGGTATGACAAAATGACTATCCGCGTATTACATGTATAAATAATAAATCACTTGCAAATCCAAAGTTATTGATTTTTCACTATGAACGATCTCATCCAAGATAATAAAACATGATTTTGGTCTTATATGGCAGACGGTTGCACCGTTTTCTTTGGCTGTATTGGGCTGACAATAATTATTTGGCGAATTTGGTGATTATATTATGCATCATCGCAAAGCTAATTTATATCTACATATATCAATTTTGTTTCTTCAAATTAGCTTTCCTGCAGAATCTAATTTTGAATTTTCACGACAGATAAAGTTTCCATATTAGGGATTCGTTTTTAATTTCTTTTGTTTGACTTAGCTATCGGAATTATTTTTATTTTGTCATATTGTTGTATGGATGGACACGTTCCTTGCAAGATACAGGTAATATTGAACAATGTAATAAATTATTATTGTTATGTCAAGTTATAAATGAGTCGCCTAGAGTCATAACGCACATATTATTGCAATTGTCATTTTTGAGTTAAATCTACCAAGTAATTCTAAAGGGATTAATCTATATAAGTAATAATGGTTGGCTATCATGTCACTTTTAAACCTTATTAAAATCATCGACAAATTTGACTATTGGTGTCATAACTCACATTTTATAATGAATAATATGATTTTTATCATCACAGCCTTTCTAACCAATCAGTGAACTCTATTTCTCACAGTGTTATGTGTGTTTGCAGTCTTAGGAGTATTATATTAAAAAATAAATGTAAATCAACTCACTTACTTATTAATATTCAAGGGAGTTCAAAACTTTTCTTCTAATTACATAAAAACAGTGCTCTGGTGGTTATTTGCTATTATCTCAAAACTTATTTTTGGAAAATGTAAGTTATGACTATAGACAACTCAAATATACATCAATCAATAAAATAATGAATAAAATGAAAGGGAGTGATCTGAAATATAAAAAAACTAGCTTGTAGAGGTGCACTGAGGGCATATCAAGTGACGATCAGAAAACATTCAATGTATAAGTAATCAAATAAGAGTCCGCAATGTGGTGGATGTTGCTAGAATGATGAAATTACGATGAACACTATCACTGCTAACCTTTTAATTTCCACATTTAAATAAAACGTTAATTATATCTAATGGTCAACTACTCTAAACGTGCCAGTCGCGGTGTTAGCACTAAATAAGTTTTATCTGGACATATTGATAATCACTAGATAAATACAGTCATAAGAGGCCTTTTTTCAGTAGTTGATCGATTCCAGCCGATGATAATAATATAACATTCCAATTAAGTTAATAATACATAATACATCGTCATATTATTCAACCAACATACAAAATAAGCTCCAGACAGGGCAATGAACTTCCATAATATTCGATGTATTAATAGAGTCATCTGATATGGAACAGAATATTATGTTATTATGTAATATATTCTGGTTATAATAATTCAACTTCAACCAAAATCTAATAACACTTTACCATGGAAATAACAATTTATAAATGTAATTACTTACACTAAGCATTTTGCTTTCACACCAGATCTTTGACAACATCCCCGAGTTGATTTTAGTACGTTTAAATTGCCAATTTGGATGTACCGTCTATGTAATATACGAGTATATTGTATTCAGTAAAGGTTTTCAAACTTCGAGTCACGATCAATTGGAAATCTGTCATTATGGTAATATCATTCACTATTTTATTAAAACAACACTCTCATTAGAAAACCTCCTCATATTGTACTCAAAATAAAACTCTTTAGTATTTTACAAAACGAGCGATATCATGCATCTTTCTTGGCTTTCAGAGTATATGGAAAACTAGAGAAGGCTGATCCAGAATGACAGTAGATATTTTAGAGTGATTAGGATATTAAGTCAAAAGGATTATGTCGAGGAAGAAGAAGAATATTTTATTAAAATGGTGGTATTGATTGATGATATTTTTAAATACCCACAATGTTTTATTAAACGTAACTATAGTAAAAATCTTATCGTATTGAACAGTCCATGACCTAACCAAACCTAACCTTTTACTTAAGGGGGGACATGCTCAGCGTAGGTCAAAATGGAGCTTTTATTCTATTTTCAAAGCATGATACTGGACATTCCTTAAACGTTTTAGATAATCTATTTATATAATTTTGAAGCCTTATTATCCTTTATATTTATTTTAAACATTTGATAACTGCATAAAGTATTTTTATTACATAAAATAGTAAACTTTTAAACCTCTCGCTCTAATGTTTTAGAATATAGTTATATTTCAGTACATAAATGTGCAGTGGTGTTAAGATTTTTTACATTTATTAATTTTTAAACGCATTTATAAAACTATCAGTATAATTTATGTCGACATTATTACAGTGAAATATTTTAATGGATGGAAAATTTTACGAACCAAAGCGCTCGAACTTTGAACCTTTTCGAAATTATTAACATATTTAAGCATCTAATTATTGTATATAATATATTTTATAAACATATGTGTGTTCGATTTTTTGTTATAGGTCATCCACCTAACTCAGACGGTCAAATTGTTGTCAATCTTGGGGATTTCATGAACGTGCGTTCCGGTCTATTTCGAGCCTTGGTATTGATGCTTTATTCACTATAGTACCTACTTATTATTCTATAAATTCTGAATGTACAGTTTGTTCTCTATTTTGGATATTGAGAAAATTGTATTAATAACTATAATATTATATGGGTATTATTACAAACCACGTTTGGTTGAAATTCGCTGGTAAAGCGTGTAACTGAATGTAACTGGTTAGGTATTTCAAAGTTGTCGAGTAATAGACACTTGTTATTGCTAGCTCAACTTCCTTTGAAGTAATCAGCGATATGGAATCAAAATTAATTGCTTGGTATAAATTTGTAGTGTGTCGGATAGGGCTACCCAATCTCTGAAATGCAACCAGTTAGTTACACAGGCACGACGTAAATTGTAAGTACAGATATATCGGATTTAAAAAATATGTCAATGCTTCTGTGTCATTCTAAAAATATTTATAATATGTTCGTAAACTAGACGGTTGAACAAGTGAATTTTGAAATAACATTAGGTACATACTCAGAGTAATAATATAAAGAGAGTGGGTATTGTTCGGAAAAATGAAACCATGTTTATTGCGTATAACGCACAGTCGAACCAAACAAACAATTTCAATATTATTAACTTAAATTATGAAATGTTATACCACCATGTTGCTTCTTCGTACCTACGGCTACCAAATTTAAAAAGAGCATGTTTATCACACTAGAATGGTCAAAAATATAGCTTTTAATAGGTATCTTTAGAATTATCTTCAAATGTGTTAATCTTGACGATTTTTTGAATAATAAAATGCCTAATTCTTGTCAAATTTTGGATCACAGAGATTATCAATATAATTTTTTATCGAGAATATTTTACAAAAATTATCTCGTCATAAATATACTAATGGTTTAATAAATGCGTTTAAAAATTAATAAATGTAAAAAATCTTAACACCACTGCACAGTTATGTACCAAAATATGACTATATTCTAAAACATTAGAGCGAGAGGTCTAAAAGAATACTATTTTATGTAACAAAAATACTTTATGCAGTCATCAAATGTTTAAAATAATTACTATAAAGGATAATAAGGCTTCAAAATTATATAAATAAATTATCTACAACGTTTAAGGAGTGTCGAGGATCATGGTTTTAAAATACAATAAAAACTCAATTTTGACCTACGACGAGCATGTGGGCCGTTAACCGAAATACAAGTCATTAGTTTATACCTAATTTTAATAATATATTTCCAATAAAGATGTGTTTTTAATATATGGTGTATAGAAAATAAAATAACATTTATAAAACCAAAATATCTTAAAGTGAATAGTCAGGCAGTGGTTAAAGATACCTAGCTAAACATTTATATTTATTACAAATATATTGACAGCAAATAAAGCAATTAGTTTAACTATTCAAATATTAATGTTGCTGTGTTGTATCACACTATATTTTATATACGGATGTTTTCTTGATAATGTTATGTAGATACTATCTGGAGTCTTGAGTGTTAATGTCTGAAAATAATGAAATAGATAATAATATAGATTACAAAATTAATGTATTATATGAACTGTTACAGCGTAGCATAATACTTTGGTACGAAACTAAGCGTAAAACCCCTGGCGTAGACAATCAACACCAAAGCAAAAGCCGTCTACGACTGGTGATTGCTTATTTCATGAAAGTTTGTTTACATGAATTTCGAATGAGGGAGAACCTCATACGATAAAGTATATTCGTATATAAATGACATATAATTTGATCGGGGTAACGAATAGATATGGTACTTATATCTATTTAGGTAGGTGTTGTGTTATTTTACAACGTTTTTATTAGCTCGTATTCTTGTTTGTCCGGTGGTTGTTTGTCCAGTACAAATCTTGCAATCGATTTTTAACTAACTTCCCAACCAGATAGACATTTGAAACTTTTAGAATATATCAGAACACGATGCCAATGCATTATTTTAATACTTTTAGCCATCTTTAAGTAGAAATGAATTCATTTCCAGTCAATTCTGTTTTGTATGAAAAGTTATTTTGGAAGAAATCCGTAATCCAATCCACTATTATTGGTGGCTAAGGAAGGGGGTGGTCCTAGCAACTAAAATATTAATATATACGTGCGTTACTATGGAAATCAAAATGACATTTCAGTATTCTAAATTTGTTTGTTTGTTTTCTTGCAAAATATCAAAAAAAATGATTTGTTGACAATTGCTTTATTTGTCCTAAACTATTAATACAAGGAATTATCAAGTTAATATGCAAGCCCTCCGCATGAGACGATTTTAGTGGGTAGTGTTTTACCAAGTGCATAGCCAACACGCCAGTGTTGCTATGATATAATTTATAAAAACATCGCTTGTAAAATTATAACATTGGAATAAATATTCGATATCTGGCAACACTACGACACGCACACTGTCACACATATTTTCGAATAACCCAGGAAAGGGTCGCGGAGGAAGCGTAAAGGGGGCGAGGCAAGTGCGTGAAAAAGTTCGTCATGTTTTGAAGGAAAAACACATGCAATAGCTTTATCTATATTTTTCTATAATCTAAGTTAATATGATTCAAAAGAAAATTTGAAAACGTTGTATTTAAAAAGTTCTTTTTATCTTGTAATTATGATGTTATTATCTTGAACCAAAGTACAGTAAAGTTGTACCTGTCTTTTGGCATGAATGTGTTAAAGATATTTTTGATTACTAGTAATGCTATAACGTTTAATGTTTTTATTAATATGGTTTTGCTAAACAATCTATTTACATAAATGTAGTGTACTGGGGTCAGTAGCTTAGAGGTCAAATTTCTCTTCCTATTAGTCAGAGATATTTAGTTAAATTCCACTAGGTATAAGGCTTTATTTCAACAATTTTTCCAGTAGGTAGTTATACCTCTATGGATTAATCTAATCTATTCCATTAAATCAGAATACCCGTGGTGTATTTCTTTATATAATTACTGTTAATCAACTCTGATAAACGTATATCAAAAGTGTTCACGCGTATTAATATTATATTTATGTATCCGTTTATTAGAGTTGTTATATATAATGTTAATTTATGAACGTGTACATTGGAAGTGTGAGTATCATCGCAAAACCCGACATGGATTGACTGAACCGAGACGCCTATTTATGTATATGACAATACTTCATGTTCTATTCATTCTTCAATAAACCGCTTTTTGGCATGAAGTGTCGCCTTTCGGAGGTACGCAACATATATATATATGTAGCAGTGGCGAAGACTCCATACTAGACGGCTATTTAAAGCCTACCTTCTTAAGAAAAATAATTTTTATTTTCATGTTGACGTATTTATATAATCACAAATATTATTATATTCAATATGCCCAAAGACATCTATCGTATAATTGTCAAAATTTTACGATGTTTTCCCATATTTCAATAAGCACCATCTACGGAATCTCTTGAAAGTTTAAAAAAATAGAACACACCGCGTTTCGCTTCACATATTGTATAGGATTATTTTCGCGTGAATCGAAGGATTTTTCAATATGAAGTTTTTTTCTCAATATATCAAAATGTCTAGCGTCCCGCATACAAATGTACAAGTTGTTTCGTTAGCGCTTACGTCGCGAGAGCACATTTATTCAAAATAATTAATAATAAGATAATTTAAAAATAATTTCTATGGGATTCAATCACATAAATATGTATTGATTGTTGTTAAAAATATAAAATAATTTATCTCGTGATTTTTATTTCTTTATTAGTTCACTAATTAGACAATTTAGATATCTGATATTGTACCTGCCTAAGTCTGTGTTTTAAATATAGAAGTATTTTAAAATATCTAGTTTGACGGGTTAAATTATAAATTGTTATGGAACATAATATATATACAACAACGGATATTTTCATAGATGATAGGTAATATATGTTGAGCGTATGTTATGTTTATAAATGTTTAGGAAAATACATAAGTAATTCAAACTAATTGCTTATTTTTATGAACTAATTATAACAAACCAATTAAGCTTTTAAAATTTCTTCGTTTTAGCGTACATAATCAGTAGTAATATTGGGTTATCTTCTTATTTCCCGCAAATATATCTGACAAGCATGGTTACTCCCACAGCCTACCTCTTTCAAAAAGTCACCCTTTGCCACTGATATGTAGGAACATTGACAGTAAAACGGTAAAACTCGTAATACAATAGTATCAGTTTAAAAATCATTATTTTAATCTTTTCTGATAGGTAGGTAGATTATTATGTTTAAAATGTATTATAAAAAATATGTGCAATAATAATAATAAGTATCTATTTTGTGACTTTTCGAAAAATTATGAAATGAATATTAAAAATCCATAAACTTTTATCAATCGGGCTAAATTTCGGATCAGGGTGGATTCGCTCAAAAAACTGTGATACAAAATGTAGTAAGTAGATACTTACTATTTATTTAATTAATACATTATAAATAGTGGTAATTTTACTTATTATGCGATTATCGCAGTGGTGTTTTCGCTTATCATCGAAGTGCATTTGAAGGCTCTGGAAACAAAAATGGCAATTTATTTTTATTTTCATAAAATCTTTCTATAATTACTTTCTTCTGGATTCTCTAAAAGGTTATTCTAAAATGTTGTATGTATACCTACTAATAAAAAATAGCATTTAAAAATAGTTTTTCAGAAATTTTACCTATAAGAAAAAACGGTACTGTTCGGTTAAAGCGGATACAGCGGAAAACGCATTTTGAAAATAGCCGATAAACTGGATTATTTGTTAGTTTGGGTTAGTTTAGGTTAGGTTAGGTTGGGTTAGATTAGGTTAGGTTTAGTTAGGTTAACCTAACAAATAATCCAGTTTATCGGCTATTTTCAAAATGCGTTTTCCGCTGTATCCGCTTTAACCGAACAGTACCGAAAAAACTGCTGTTTTCAACGTTTTTGTTTTGTTATTTTGTTCAATGCGATTGCCGAATTAAATAAATGTAAAATAATAATAATAATATAAAAAAATGTTACGTTATCAAAACAATTCGATATGTAGCCATTTATTTTGGTTGAATACCATCGTCGCTGACACCATCGCCTATGAAATGCAAACATCATATTGCCATATTTAAGCCAAAATTCATAGTCATCACCATCATCAGCCGGGGTCAATTCAATGCTAGATGAAAGCCTTCCCAAGCTTCTTCCAACTCTCTCGGTCCTGTGTCTTTCGCTGCCACGTATTTCCGCCGAACTTTACCAGTTCGTCAATCCAGCGGCTTTTAGGGCGACACTGTGGCCGTTTCGTGCCCCTTGCCTCAAAGACAAAAGTGATGAGTAACTATTATTCGGACCCTGCGATTATCTGTATTAATGGCACCCAACTCGAGCAAGTCAGCAGCTACGTCTATCTCGGACAGCAGGTGCTCATAGAGGGAAGCATGCACGATGAAATTGCTCGAAGAACAAAGCTGGGATGGAGTGCTTTCGGACGTCTGAATAGTATCTTCAAGAGTGACTTACCATTATGTCTTAAGCGTAGGGTTTTCAACCAATGAGTGCTACCCGTGCTCACGTATGGCTGCGAGACGTGGACCCTCAACACGAGAGATGTCCAAAGGCTAAGAGTCGCACAGCGAGGCATGGAGAGGTATATGTTCACGCGAAAAGACCGTAAGAGAAACGAATGGGTTAGGAATCAGACAGGAGTACGCGATGTAATAGACGTTGCCAAACAGCTGAAATGGAGATGGGCGGGGCACATTGCTCGCCGAAAGGACGGCCGCTGGACAAATGCCGTCATCAAAAATTCATAGTAAAATACACAAAATGTAGAATCGAGTATGATTGATAATATCATGCGATTATCATACCCATGCAGAAGTGAAATTATTGCCATTAATATTAATTAAGTTTTAAATTCGTATGGAAAAAAATGAGATTGCGATCATCGTCTAACTAAGTAAAACCAGTGCCACTTGAATGTACGTACGACTTCGGTTGTGATTATTTATTGCATAAGGAAAATCACCATTTTTAGTTACATATTATAGAGTCTAGTTGAATATAAAGTTATAAAGTAATCTCTGAATTTACTTGTACTTGGAATATACTTTTAATTTGTAAATTATTCGTCTTACACTACAGTAGTTTGTAATGCTCAGTAGTTAAGTTGTTATAATAAATTGATTTAAATAAAAAAAATTGTTTTCTACTTTCAACACACACCAATGAACAACTTCGTTTACATCACATTTTAATTAGTATTATAAAGGTAGATAATAATATTATTATGATAATATATAATATTTTGTCATTGAATTTCTATGATAAAATCGTTTTATTGACTGTTTTTGTAGTTTTATTAGCACATAATAAATGTAATATTTTTTTAATTGCAATGTAGTAGGATTATAAATTAATTCGATGAATATTGTTTCTGGACATGCTTTATAAAAAGACAGGCCCGCATCGAGCTTCAGATTTGAGGGGCGGTAAAATACATGAATAAAAAATATTTTTACCAATTTTATTAAAAACATTTAATGTTATTTCCAGAGCGTTGATGTGGAGCTCGGAGCAGGAGCACGGAGAAGTGGAGCAATGGGGTTTTACTCGGAGCAGGAGCGGACCTTGGCCACCGACTTTTTTTATTATTAAATTTTCGTCCTAAAATCCAATGACAATATTATGTTTGACACTTTATAACACTGGAATTATTTTATATATTATAAAGAACCTCACTTTTTTGACAGAAGAGGCAAATAATGAAAGACGATTTGCTATCAGATATTCTGTTTAATACTTATTAATAATGAAAAAGACGAATAATATACCTTATTTCCAATTAAACCACTTATTTAATCGGAGCGGAGTAGACTCTGGAGCGGAACTGGAGCAAGCATTAGGTCCCGGAGAGGAGCTATTCAAAAAATGATCCGTTACTCTAGTTATTTCAACAACTGGATAATAAATTGAAATTTATTAATATATAGGTTATGCTACGCCAAAGTCAGCCAATTGAAAAAATAATCACAAGAATATAAAAAAAATCATATTTCTAATTAAGAGTTAAAAAGCTCACACACACATATATATATATATATATATATATATATAATGTACATACATATTATAAACATTGTAAAATACACTAATAATATGTTCAAAAATCTATCTTTTTCCTGAGTACCTACAAAACAATTTTGAAAAAATACGGACCTACGCAACTGTTTCATGTTTTATACTATTTTGTTTTTTTTTCTCCAACTTACTGACGTTTACCGTAAAGATTAATGAATATTTCAAATAGTTTTGAAGGCCCCTTTGTACACTTATAATACTGCAATTAATATTTTAAGTTTCCACTTTACCTATTAATTCTTTTTTTCTCATCACATTTGCTTAAGGGGGGAAATCCGAATTTTATTAACCAATTTACAAACTGGTTGTCACGATGATGTATGATAATATTACACGTTTGTGTACTTAATATTAAATTGATTAATAAAAAAAAATATTTTTCAGACCCATGCCATACCTACCACTTTTGCTCCCATACGAAGCAGCACTGGGCAGCTGATAATATTGCTAGTACCGCAAAAATTTGCATCTCATTTTTGTGAAATACGCCAAATATAAAAATAATTCAAAAGTGAAAATAGTTTATATATTAAATAGTGTAACGTAGCGCGATGATAAATTGAAACAGTTTTTAATATAAGTAATGTTGATGTAAATTAAGAAAAAAAAATATATGTAAATAATTTTTCATTTCTAGTTTTATTTTCATATACCTAATATGCGATATATATAGAGGGGCGGCAATTTCTAGATGTCACTCAGACGGAAGCCAAACTTAGCCCAGCCCTGAATAAAAAATAGGTACCTACCTACACACATTATTTATAATACGTGTATGCTGTTATTTTTTGTCAGCAACAGAAAAATATTGCCAATCAAACATGTCGACGGCTGAAAGAATAGTTAAAATGTTATATTTTGTTTTTATTGTTGTTGCTATTTTGCACCTGGTTTTATGTGACCGTATGCTGGTAAGAATCGTATTTTAATTTTGATATAATAATAATAATAATAATATTTTTTTTTGGTCATATTTCAGATTGGATAGAGATCACAATATATATTTTACACACTAAGTACAAAAAGAGTTTTGTAAAAAAAATCCTTGGGTTTCTAAGATTCGTGAGCGATGGCGTTCTTGTAATTACAAGGTTCATGATACATAAGTTGATCGAAAATATTTAAATACACCGTATGTTGTACTTTGGGTGGTTTTTGGGAATGGCCACGCAAAAAATTCAATTTTAATCACAAAAGAAGCTAGATCCATTTGAACACTTTAATTAATTTAAAAAAAATACTACTTTACTTACCCCAAAGCAATCTTTATCAAGCAATGATACTAAAATTGAGCGATAAAACAATTCAGTCTATTCCAGACAACATAATATGACAATTTTATTGATGAAAGTATGTATGATGAGAATTTTAGCAAAACTAAACTGGCGTGGAGCAGATAGTAATAGTATCTTCAAAATGAACCTTCCATTTTGCATAAAACGTAAAATTTTCAACCAATTTTTGCTACCAGTGGTTACGTATGCACGAAAAATATGAAATTTAATGGAATAAAAATCCAAAAACTATAGTTATTAGAGTTAAGTATAGAGTAGCATAAGGTGGCATGGATTTTTGCATGTAGGGCATATTAAGAAATGACCGGGAGACAGATATTAGTACTTGATCTGAAAGAGGTCGTTAAGCTGATAAAATGGCAATAGACAGGAAATTTTATTCGTCGAGCAGATATCCCTAAAAAATGCACTCACACAACAATTTTCAAGAGGAATTAAATGACCACATAAAGTTAAGTGGGAGAAAATATCTAGAGACCGAGAAGAGTAGAAGAAGCTAGAAGAGGCCTTCCGCCAACAGTGAATTGACCGATTTATGACTATGATGAAAGTGAGTGAGATGCAACAAAGAAGGGCGGCACGTTCAATAGCGGTTAGAGATAACCGCACTGACACCTGACCACTACTACACCGGTCAATTTTTAACTGAGTATGATCAATTCGCTACCAAGCTATGTGGTATTGGATTTGTTACCCGACCAATATATTTATGTAGCGAAGAAAAAAGAATGCAAAGGCAAACTATAACTTATAGCAGTGTTTCCCAATGGCAATATGCAAATCATTAATATTAAGTACATTTTTTTTTGTTAAAAAACGTATTTTCGAAAATATTTTTTTGATACTGCAACCATGACTTTACGAGAAAATTACTATTGCCATTCTCATCATAATATTTGGTTGAGTGCGGCGCTTTAGCGCTGTAAATGATTTGTCACTGAAGAAATCGCTTTGATATCACAAACTGTGGAGA
Organism: Rhyacophila brunnea; assembly: GCF_057557595.1. NCBI lineage: Eukaryota > Metazoa > Arthropoda > Insecta > Trichoptera > Rhyacophilidae > Rhyacophila > Rhyacophila brunnea. Next base: position 33,489,473 of record NW_028233350.1, read on the forward strand.
TTGAAGATTAAAATTGACCAAATTCGTACCTCACGTAAAAACTCTTTGCATCTCTTTGCATCAAGCACAAGGATCGCAATAATTTTCTTCTGAGTCGTAGGTTCATCTAATATAATATACATAGTTATACAAGTTAAATTAAAAATAGTATAGTATTGCCTATGTGCATTTTTTATTTGAAGCATTTTTTTTAGCACAAATAAAGTTGGGAAACACTGCCCTTTAGCTATGGGAATGCCCTGAAATGCGTACGTAAAAGGAACAGATAAAGCGCCTAGTTTCAAAAGCCCCTAAAACGATTTTAGGTAGTTCTGAGAAAATTACAACTATTTTAGGTAGTTTTGAGAAAAATGAGAAAAAATCATATATATTAAAGCTGTGAACTTTATGTATTTATTTTTTAATTCGTTACATTCTAAAGAGTATTTTGGCTTTCCATTTTAGGGGTATTCGAAAATCATACCAAACCATTTTAGCGGGTTTTGAAATTTATCCTAATTTTTGATCATACATATTGACGGATTTTGACATTTTTTAAAGTTCACCATTGGCCATCACGTAGGTAACAAAAATATCCATCTAAATACATATCTAACTCCAAAATTTTCAAAAACCGTTATAGGGGCTTTTGAAACTAGGCGCTTCAGATACTCAAGTCGGTCCGGTCCAACTAGTAGTTAGGCCCATAGGACCATCCAAATTGGTTACCACAGAGACCAATATTATTGTATTGCATTAAAAAAATTATGACATTATAGTATGTCATCACAGTAATAATTATTACTGCCAAGATAAAGATCTTTTCGCTTAGATTGTTCGTTAGTTTTGTATTACCATTATTTTATCACAATTTTAAATTACAATGTAAATTCAGTCGAAGCACACTTGAGTGCATGGTGACCTCAGCCGTCGAAAACTGCTCATGAGTCATTCAAACTCATAAAAAATACTGATATTTCATATTAAATGTCCTGTGATACGGACTGAGTAAGGTGGGGCCATTAATTTCTATGATGCTAATTAAAAGTATTATTGATTTGTATGATTTTATTTTCTTTTCTCAATAGGGTCCGGCCAATATAGTAATTAGCCACATCGGACAATGTGATCAACCCGAAATTTATCCGTATTCACCCACCATTATACGTTTTAAATACAACAGGACCCATGATGCCTTCAATATCAGCGGTACTTTTGATCATGACGTCGACGAAAGCGTAGGGGTAGGTATATTTTATTTATTCATTGAACTAACTTTGTTAACTTAACTTAACTAATTGGATTCTGGAACAAGACGTATAATGCAATACTAATTTCGGTACCGAATACCAGTAGGTATATAAATTTTGTAATATTTTTAAATAATAATATAAATGTAGTAAAATAAATTTTCTAGCGAAAGAATAGCGCAGGGAACTCAGAAACAATGGGAACTGAAATACACAACGGATAAGGCGATAGCAGGTAACCGACTCGAGTAAGGAAGAATCCGGGTTAAACTTACACTCGTGTCTAGAATACGTTTTACGTCGAATACTAAAAACTGCTCTCGGTTTATGCATTTACGCTCATTTAATGTTGGTGTATTACACACACTATTGCACGTGCATAATGCATGCTTCATTTTCGTAGGACACTCACACATTCAAAAGCCTGCTTCACCATGCGGCGTATTGAATATAGCTTATTGGTATTCTATTTATTATCTGTTCTGTGGAATAGCGTAACATTAAGGCTTGTATTTCTTGCGTTTTATGGCTTGACCGTCATTAAGTCGTAAACTACAATGTATTGGTACATAGCAAGGAACACAAAACTAACGGGAACTGGCTTACCCTTCTGGGTTACCAACAGGCTAAAATTTAGCCTATCTCGAAATATCTCGAGTGTGTAAAAATATGGGAAAAACTTAAACATGTGTTAAAGAATATTATATTTGAAATAGTTGATAGTAAGTATGTATTTTAGTTTGGCACGTTAATATAATGCCAGCGCTCCATTGGCAAGCCAAAAGTCCGAGGACAATAAATCGTCCGATTTGTCTATGCTCTGCTACTGATCAACGAACGAATAAAAAAAGTCGAGCTGTCAAAAGTCAAAAGTTGCGATTATCGTAATGTCTTCCAATAATACTCTAATTTTGTGTAATTTATAGGTAGACGTGCATAAAATAATATAGCAATGAAGTTTTAGGTTTTCTTTTATGAATTTCATAAATACAAATAAAAAAATAATTGATAAATCTCTCATTTTCTAAATTGTAATAAAAGTATAAATTAACAAAAATAATCAATGAAAATGTTTAAAATAATTACAGATTTTTTTCGGTCCGAATAATCGCGTATTAATGTCAAATCGAATATGCATAGTGATCGACGGCAACTCAGTGAATAAAATATAAAATATGTTTGAAATCTAACGAGCCTGGTCTGCGGATTAAAAAGTCCGCAGATCTGTGGTGCTCCACGCGAAAAAAAAGTCCGTAGACTGTAAATCGTCCGACTTACGTGTCAATGGAGCGCCGACTTTACGTGCTTTCAATCTTTGGGAACAGTCGACGCGGGTTTGTTACTTGGGTTTTATGTGGCGATCAGTCCATAAACTACCCTGCTCCTGAATTTTGGTCTTTTCTTTTATGTTTATATTTATTAATCTGTTCAGTCGTTTTTACCGTTCGTTAGTCGTCTACCGTAGACGCACTCACTAAACACGACATATTGGTGAACATCTTTTGAACATTGTCATTATGTCCTAACCTTGATTCTTAGACGGCGTTAAGATCTCTCCAAATTATATTTGTTAACGTAACATTCACTTGCTATTTTTTGCAGTGGTTTGGGTTTTGGAATTTCGATTCTTGTCGGGGAAGCCAGCGGCAAACAAGTTAGGTTAGATTGAGTTAGGCTTTCATTCTTGAATTCATGAATTTTGCCAAAATCGGCCATGAAAATTATCGCGGCTCCCGCTTGTCTTCTCGTAAACCGACTTCTGCCGAAATTTCTAATAATTCAACCTTTTTTCAACCAATTCAAGTTTTTGTTATTTCCAGTAGGTAGTATCAATTCCAATACATATCGCAAAAAAATGCTTTTTATTTTTTATAGATATACATAACCGTCTCAAAATGGGGAGATGGAGGGTTCAAACCAAATTTTTTGATCATAAATGAATCGTCGATGTGCGATTATTCGATGAAAATGTGTCCGGAAACAATAAAACACATGCTGAGACATATGGGTCGAGCTGAACGATGTCCGATAAAGGCAGTAAGTGTATATTCCTACCTAAGGCTTCGGCCACATAGGTAGGTGCCTTGCTTGGTGGCTACGTGCTAGGTGACATATCCTAGTGAAGGAACGCACACTATTCTATCGCAATGGCCACACTGCACGCTTCGCGCCTCGCTACGTGATTATGAGTCACCTCATGAGGCTCCCTGTGAAAACATATTTTTATTGTGTCACCTAGTGATTTTGCCATTGTCTATGGATTTTGCAAGATGGCGGACTTCAGTATGACAAACGTCAAATACCGTATATTTTGAGATTATCAATAATGACGCATGGGATGAATAATAATTGACAGTACACACGCAACAAGTTAGAATTTCCGACTTTCGAAATTTTAAACTTTAATTCTCTGTGAGAAGTATATTTCTGGTTAGTTTTGAGAGTGACATTCGTTATTGACTCGTGCACTCGCAAATGTCAAGTACCTAAGCACGTAGCGTGCAATGTGGCAGTAGTGTTTTTAGTAGACAAGCATAGCATCTAGTTCAGGACTAGCGAAGCAACTGCCTATGTGGCCGAAGCCCAAGTGAATTATTTCAATTTTGTGTGTCAATTTAAATTTATTTATTATCAGCATAATTCATTTGATTTAAAATTATAATTTTCTACTAAAATATAGATAATAAGTGTAAATCTAGGACGCGCAATAAAACATATTTTAAGTAAGGGTGATGTGAACAATATGTTTTTTCTTTGATTTGATAAAAATATATTTGAATTTTAGATAAAACAGTTAAACTGAGCCTTGAGATGAAACTCAATTCTCGGGTTACATATAAATAATTGTACGTATTACATTTCGCCATATCCGAGTTTGACCGTGAGCGGTGATATCGAAAAGAGATGGCAGTATAGCATTGAGATCAAAAGGTGATACTTACGTTGTTTGTGGAGCATTGCAGACATAATTTTATTAGATTCAATAAGAATATCAATGTGATATTGGTATCAAATATGTAGTAATAACGCTGTAGGTACTTACTTACGATCACCTGCATGACAAGCTACTTTTGAATCATTCGGAATTTTATATAGGTATACCTATACGATAATATTATTTTATTTCTAATTTTCTTACCTGCCTATGTTCTTATGTCATTCCCTTGAACATGTGTCAATACTGGACGACCATCCATTTCCGATACAACAACTCACGATGAAGCGTGATACGGGCAATTTTATATGTAGAAATTTGCGAACATGTACTTAATTGTAGATCATTTGACTGGAGATCAAAAGGTTGGTGGTTTTATTATTTTGTTCACATTTCCATATTAAATAATACGTAATATAACTAAGTACCTATAACAGGAGATATTTTGTCAATCGGTTGGAAATAATATAGCTCAGTAGCATTGAATTCGATTACAGATCAAAAGGTCTGTAGTCCTAAGACACCCGGAGGGCAAATTTTTCCTTTTTTTTATGTTATTTTGTAAGCCGGCTCTCACATCTATCGTCTGCCACACAGCCATAAATCAAACCTGCTAGGAATGTCGCTCCGACGTTGCATATGAAAACCGCGCACATACCACCTCGTGCGTAACCTCTCGAAAAGTATATATATTGGAATGCGGTGACCGGCGAGCCGGTATATGCATGACCAATTTGTAGGTGTGCGTATGCGTTCTGGCGGCTTCATATCGCAGTCTGAGATGCACGCGATTTGATTCTAACAGCACTAGATATTTTTTCAAACTAAAAAGTCGCATTCCACCAATGTGAGGAGCGGAGCCCATTTGGCAACATGTGTTTTATGAATATCGATGAAATCACTTCGTTCGTATTCGACACGTTGCAGAAGGGCGAGTTTTGACGTGCGAGCCGGCTTACAGATCAGCCGGATTAAGTTTACCGATTCACAGTATTGCCTCATAAAAAAAACACTAATAACCTCATCTAAAATAATTATAAAACATTTTTTTGTTATTTTTTAGGGGAACTATGAGCTAGTAAATTACATTTCCGTAGGAGGGTTACCTCCAATCTTGTTATATGGAAAATTTGAAATATTTGCTTATACACAAAGTAATAATAAGTATATGACATGTAATTTCATGAAAATGGATATAGTTCCTAAACCATTGTTTGGATGAAATCATTTCTTATATACTTATATTGTATGTATGTATCATCACGTAGCTATTGTATTTTTCTAAAATCTCTGCCATTAAAATTATTTAAAATAAATCGAAGTAGATATAATTATCTACTTAATATGATGTATAAGATTTCTTAGACAAATAAATATTTTAGATTTACCACTTTTTTCATTGGGTATTTTCTTATCAACAGATAATTAAGAGTAAGTATACAACTAATTTTTGTCACCTATCTATTTATTTTTTAGGTGAAGACAATAAGTGAGTAAAATATAATAATTTTTGTTGCTCTAAAGTCTAAGCGGAACTTTTTACTATGAATGCTTGTTGTCTATTCTCCTAAAATTTAAATCAATACATCTATACTCTATATATTCCCACAATGTGGCCATGTTTCGCTCATCTTTGGTGGAAAAATCTTTCAGAACATAAGCATCCATGGAAGTCAACTTTTATTGAGTTTGTATCAGTGTTTCTTTTATCACTGAGAAACTGTCATATAAGGATAATGTTATATTTTATTGTTTTTTAAGCTACTTACTTAGTTCCTGTAAAGCAGGTGTTCTTGACCGCGTGCCCGCGGGCGCATGTGCACCCACGGAACCATTTTCGTGCGCCCCCGGCAGAGTTGAGAAAAAGGAAAATTGATCAACTAAAATCAAGACTATACACAGCAAACATTTTCTTCTAATGGTGTAAATAAAAATTAAATGCCACCATTACTTCCTTCAAAATTTCTCATTTGTTGGCACAAGATAAAAAAAAAAAATTTAGAGAGCGAATTAACTAAGAAAGCATTTCTAACTGGAGCCCATACGCTGTTTGAAAGATTTTTTAATAAGCGAGAAAATATTTCGGCAATTCAAGATGTGCAGATATCTGATGATACAACTACCATGAGAATCCAGAAGATGTCAACTAATTTACAAAGTCAGTTGAAAAATGATATGAAAAAATGTGAATGGTTCTCACTGCAACTAGACGAGTCGACATATTATATATCTGATACAGCGCAATAAATTGGCAGTATGCATAAGGATGGTATTCAGTGATTTTGTGTAAAAGGAGAACAATTAAAGTTACTATCAATGCAAAAGCGAACGAGGTGAATATATTTAAAAAAATTACGCAATAGAAATTAATATGCCTTTACAAATAAAAAGTATCAGCAATAATTAAAATAAATACTTAAATACTTGACTTAATAAATTTAACACGCCATAATACTTAAATCTTGTTTTCTAGAAATCCGATGTGCGCCCGCCACTATTATCCCAAATCTCAAATGCGCCCGCTACCGAAAAAGGTTAAGAACCCCTGCTGTAAAGGTATACCATCGCTGATTGTGCATCATAATACTGTAAATTAATAAATTTAAATGTAAAAAAAAACACCCGTAGAACCTCTTGCGTCCTGAGGTACACATATGTGGACGTTATTTAAATATTTTTTAGTAATGATTTGAATGGATACTTGAACCGCATTTGACTACAGTGGTATAGATAGTATATTTTTCTACCACTAGAGCAAAACACTAGCCTATGTAGTTTTAAAATAAATTGTTATTTTGACTTTGAAGTTATGGATATTTGCACAAGACAAAAATGGCGGCTAAAAAGTCAACTCTGACAAGTAAGTGCTTTTAATTAAATATTAATATTTATTTATATTAAAAACCAATGATGTATTTAGTTTCACAATGAATCATAGTAATATTCCGTATACTTTAAATTATCTTTACACTTTTGTAAAATATTATATCATAGTTTCAAAATTCGGTACACACATGAGTAACTCAGGTCTAGAGTGATATATTTTGACATTAGTATATCTGATTTATTGAGGTTATGTTTTTTGTTTACATTTAGACGAATCCTTGAATAGCCAGCATATTGGTGATATTTTGAATGATAATGATGTCGAAGTTGGTGGAGGATATAACCCTGACGACAGTAATGATGTTCACATTCATCTCCTGGGCCCAGATGATGACTTTATTCTGGAGAACCAGTGAACTTCACTCACTGCTAGAGGCTGAGATACATCCTTCAAAATCACAATCCAGGATCCTATCCTGGCTTATGAAACCATAAGGTATCAATGCTCATATTATATTACTTTATCATTTAGTCATAAATATCAAACTTATCATTTTATTAGGCAAGTGCATGCACTGCTAAAAAATCAATTAAGTACCAATTAAATTGATACAGTTTGTGATGAAAGGGCTTTGTGATCTCCATATTGAGGATTCGATGGACAGAATAATTAATATACTTAATATACCTAGTGATTAATACTATTGGCCATTAGTATTTATATTCCTGGTGTTGAATACTTAATAAATAGGAATAAATGTATCGATTAATTCATAGTATTGTATTTTCTATTGTTTCAGTACGCTGAGCCTAATAAGACGAATGATGCTGAGCTGAAGAGTTCAGTTCATGGCCATATATGGTTTATTGGGTGCTGGACTCCAATTGCTCTATAAATTATTCTCCATGTGGGGAAGTGAATCCTACCTATCTGATGAAGATACGATACAATCTCAATGCAACGCTGTGATGTTACTTTGGCTTCCCAACAACTCCCCTTGTACGTCTACACATATGACTTTTTTACCAGCTTCAACCTCACCGATTCGTTATTTCAGGCCAATACGTGTTATGATTCAAAGAAGACGAAGAACGATATGCATCACTCAGTCAGCTGTTGTAAAATACTGATTACAAGTCGATGAGCCGCATTAATCTTCACAGTGGTGTGTTTGCCTTCACAGGACATCAAGCATGTAAACTGTGAGGATCTTTGACCACTGTGGACATGGACTTGTTGGACATGGACATGAAATTGTTTGCTCATTGTACATGCAAACTTATAGGAAAGAAAATATTCACTGTGATTGGAATACTTCATAGTCATGGAAAATCAGACTTGCAAACCCTACGATTTGGTATGAAAGTCACTTAGCCATCAGTATCATCATCGATACAAGGTCATCCAAGAAACACTTCACCATTAGCTTCAATAACACACTGAGTAAACACAGATCTACTTCTACAGCAAAGAATGGTTGTCCCTAAACCTATTCCCTGAAGTGCGCTAATTAATGTGTAGTATTTTAGGGTTTTGACCGTTAATGTACTATATTTTTAATCTAAATAAATATAATTTTCCAATCACCATTATATTATTATGATTATTGTATTATTTTTCTAATAAAATTGTATCATTATATGGATATCACATTGTTTTTGTTTCATTTCATTGTTTGTACTGTATCCAATATTGTACTCTATTGTGACCTGAGATGCACACACGTGCACGTAGTGGATTTTAGTTAATATATAGTAAAAAAAATATTTTAATTTTTTTTTGTGATCTTAATAATATTTATGGAACAGTAAAATGCACAAATATTTTTTCTCATGACTGGTTCTATCTCGGGTCTCAAGAGGTTAATCTGTGTATTATCAAAAGTCTCTATCAATGAAATAATAGACAATTAAATAATAAAAGTGTGATCAATACACGCTTATATCATCTATATTGCATGTTTAGTGAATGTCAAATAAACAATGAAGTAGGTATTCCTGTTATTTTATAAAATCTACCGTTGACTTTTTACATGCAATGCCAACAATTAATATTGATATATTTACCGCGTGTTATTTAACAATATCTAGTTATAAATAACAAATACTTAATAAATAATTGGTATTTACGTAATACAACACATACAGTGAATTGAATATGAAGTGTCATTTTTAGTTACACTATCTAGTTTCGTTTTATATCACTTTTGATTTATATTAACTAAACTTTACATATAAATACACGTCATGTAAGTAACAATATTTTGTGTATTAAGAAACAGTCTTCGTTGAACTAAGAACGAAATAGTAATAATTTATTTTTAACCTATTTCTTTCGTTTTTGAATTTTCTATAAAGAATCAAATCAATACCACAAAGTGTTATCAGTGCGGTATTCTATCAAAAAAATATGTACCTAAATATATTCAATTATATTAAACAAAAAAGACGTATCTAGTATTTATAAAATCTATATTGTTATCATTGACATCATTTAGTGCTATAGGTAATCGTCTATCTACAGGACCTCACTGAGAATTCTCACAAACTTTTTAATAATCGAACATACATCTACATAGAGTTGGGTTTCTGGAATTCTCGAGAAATTTTCTAGATTTTCCATCCCGAATCTCGAGAATTGAAATTTTTAAAGTTTCGGGAAATTCCGGATCTCGAGAATCTTTTTTCGGGATTTCTTTATTATCAAATATTAATTGAAAAACGATTTTCTATATGAAAAAAGTGGACAGAAAATACAAAACGTTCAAAGACTGATCGGGGCATTTAACACAATTCCGTCGACTCAAAATGAGCGCAATTTTTGCAACATCAGGGAATTTTGTGTCTCAAGGGCGTAGGTACGCGATTGTCAGACGCAGCGATTGACAGTCTGTGGTTTTTGAAAACCCATTTTAATAAGTAATGTTTTAAAATATTTTTGTTTTCCTACTTCTATTTTGTTTGTCTCCTTACATAAATAAAAAAATCATATTTTTTAGAGTTTGTCTGTTTTTACACTGATTTTAGGATTTTTACAGGTTTTTTTTAATTTATCGATATCTCGAGAATTCTCGAGAATTCTTTTCTGCAAAATTTCATAATTTTGGGAAATCCTGAATCTCGAGATTGAGATTTTCTCGGAAAATACCCAACTCTACACATACATAAGTTGAAACATCTCAGATAATATACCCACTAGAAAATATCATATTTGAAAAAAAAATACGAAACTCGACGAGATTTGAACTAAGGTTGCCAACCGTCCCGGATTGGCTGGGATTGTCGCGGAATTGGAATCGCTGTCCCGAATCCCGGATGAATGCTTGATTGTCCCGGAAATTTAGAGAAACCTATTCCAAAATTGACATCGTGTAAATCCGTTGAACGTTCTTCCAACGTACGTTCCCTCCCCGACTACTATTTAGACACGTCAGTCTCTTCTAATACTGATAAAAACTGTGTCTTTTATTTTGTCCATCCCTGCGAGTAATGCTTACCCAAAAAGAGTATTTAATCACATGAATAGTGTGTGGACGAAGGCCAGGAATAACATGAATATCGACTTAGTAAAGGCAAATACGACTTTATAGTGAATCGTGTGCAAAATTTGCAAACTTTTAAAATACGGACTTGCGAAAGAATATTTGATGATTGCAGCAAAAAGTGAGAAAAAATATTATTGGATAAACTCATAAAAATATAACGTTAAAAGTATGAGGTATAAGATTTAAAAAATATATTTTTTATTATCATTGTTATGTAATATATGTATGTATATATATAAATATAGGTACCTACTTTATATATTTTAATTGAATATAGTTTTAAATAATGTTTTTTCCGGTGTTCTATAACCTCTGAATTCTGCCATCTGAGTGTAGTGCATCCCCAATACTCGAATGTGGTGCGGTCTTGTAAATGAACAATTGATAAACCATTTCCAAAATATCATACATTATTTGAAAACACTTTTTAATTGAGATTATAAGTTAAAGTTATTATTTATCTAAATAATGAACTATGCAGTTGAGGCACTATAATAGTTGTAAATATACATTATATTATCATTATTACGATACTCTGTGTAAAACCATATTCTGCTAATGTGAAAAAGTATTATGTTACCCTTTTTTCAATCTCATCACTTGATTTTTATGTATAAAGTATTAAACATTTTAACGAAACACTTTGAAATAATTTCATAGAGTACCTAGGTACTAAAAATGAACTTTGAATAAAAATCGTGTAAAGCCCAGCTGTAGTTGAATGTGAAAAACCGCGTTCAGTTAAGAGAACGTACAAGGATGAAGGCAATTAGAATTGCTGCAAAACTTTCCCTGGAAAATGCAATGAAATGAATGGTGGAAATGGACGTCCGAGTGGCTGTCATACTCGCACGTGGAGTTCCATTACAGCATAGAAAGTTCCATTAAATGGAAGTGTTGTACTGCACCAATTAGTAGAACAAAGGACACGTATAAATCTTGTATGAAAAATATTACCTATGAATATTATTAAGAACTTAGTTAATTGATATGAGTAATTTATTCCTCAAACAATCATGAATAAGTACGCCAGTCTGATAATAATGTATTAGTCTGATAAGATAATTGCAATAATAAAGAGGGTATATTTCATTTCACTCGATGATTTTATTTTATTTCTAGCTGCATAGCAGTATAATTATGCACTTTGTTATTATAAAATAAGCATATCCTGAGAGTTATTTTTTAAATATTGAGATTCTCCAAAATTTACTTTAGAACCCTTAGATTTAAAGAATTACCAACTGATTTAATTGATGTTCATTTAAAACTTGCAGATTTTACAGAAAAAGAGTTTATTTTTTTGTCAATAGCAACCATGTCTACAACAAATAAAATTAAACTTAATAATACCAAAATTTTAAAGTTAATAATTGTTTTAAAGTTTCACAAGCAATTTAGTTCCCACCACATCTATAAAATTCATTGTAGAGATGATTTTTTTTGCAAAATTATATTTGTACAAAATGCGCTAAAATCATGATGAAAATGCATCTGGTAGATCTGTTCAGTAAGGTTAATAGATATTATTATCATCTATTTTCTTCCACCCCCAGCTGGTTGCTGAGTATCATCACTGAGATGATCCTGGTGATCTGAAATATTTCTCCGGCCCTACACAATAAATTTAGCAATAACTTTTAACTCACCATGGCAGACGAAATAAATATTAATGATTGTCGGGCGACATCATACTCAAAGTAATTTGATTATTCAAATAATGTAAACTAAATCTTTGCATAATAGTCATCGACAACCGATGGAAAAGTAAATAAGCTACCAGAATAATTGTCATATAAAAATATTAAAATTTGTTATCCCTATTAAAACTCTTTATTGCTCATGAGTACATATGTTATTATGTTTACTATACATGTATTGTAATATAAAGCTTGCTACTTAAAAATTATATTTCGCTTATTATTATAAAAACCTATTAAATTTTATCATGCCTTGCATTTTATCGATATAAATATAAAAATGAATGTTTGTTTGTATGTCCCGTATGCGTTCAATTATCCAACTGAATTCTTGAATTCACTTGATTTGCCAGGAATGCCGCCTCACGATTTAACATTTAAAATTGGTGTGCCTATCACTCTTCTCCGAAACATAAATCCACCATGATGATTTGAAGGAGAATAATATGTACTGTTGCCACGCATCCCAATGATTCCGACAGATATGACAGTCGAATTCACACGTCTAAACGCCTGCAGTATCCGGTGCGACTCGCATTTGCAATGACCATCAACAAAGCACAGGGGACAATCGCTACAAGTATGCGACCTAAATTTGGAAAATCCATGCTTCTCACATGGACAGCTGCATGTGGCCTGCTCACGCGATGGAAAACCTTCTGATTTATTCGTGTACGCACCAGACCAGACGGAAAAACAAAAACATATTGTGTATCCAAAAGCACTTCATTAAACAGAATTAAAACACAAATACTTTCTTTCTTTGAATGGCATTGCAACGCATGCCAGGTACTCGCTAGTTATAGACTAAAAAGACGTAACGTGTAATCAAAATCAAGAAATACAGCAAAAGTTTAGTTATCAAAAAATACATTTCTTAACAATAATTATCAAAGCGCAAAGACCTTTCGCAATATCAATTTGCAAGGGATATTGCACAATATCGCTAACGTCAGCACAAGCCCTGGCAGGAATAGCGCCAATAGATATAACAATACAAGAACTTACAGGAATATACCAAGTTAAAACAAGCCACATACTTCCCCGACACTTACCTACAGACAGAACATACGAAAACAAAATACACTACACACAACTCCCACATCCTGGTAACAGACATCTAGAAAATATAGAACACATAGGAACAGTTGACAAAGACACTAAAACAACATACCACATCACAGGATTGGAGATCTACACAGATGGCAGTCTAATCGATAACAAAGTAGGGGCAGCTTTTGTAGCCTACGAAAATGGAACATTAATAACACCCCGAAAATTTAAGCTCGAAAGCTACTGCACTGTTTTCCAAGCAGAAATATTTGCTATCAGAGAATCTCTCGAGTAGACACTCAAAAGATTAAAGTTCCACAGACACGACTATGTAAACATATTCTCAGATAGCCAATCCAGTCTGGTAGCTCTCCAAAACCCATCATCGACACACCCACTTGTAAGAGACATTTTAACACTGTCAACACAGCTTCGAATGATAGGAACAAACCCCAGATTCTTCTGGATAAGAAGTCACACAGGGATAGCCGAAAACGAGGAAGCTGATAAATACGCTAAACAAGCCACAACAGACAAAAGACCTTTAACCTATACACACTTCCCTCTGAGTTACGCAAAACAAAAACTAAACGAAGATACCATAGAGCTATGGAACCACAGATACACAACATCCGCCACAGGATCAATAACGCAGAAATTTATTCCAAACATAAACTGTGCCATCACTCTTGCCAGGAACTTAAAAATATCACACGAACTCACACAGATACTAACAGGCCACGGATCGGTGCGAGCTTATCTAAAAAGATTTAAATTGAGGGATGACGACTGTTGTCCATGTGACGGCAACACATCTCAAACTGTTTGGCATGTCATCAACGACTGCCCTATACTAGAAAGGGAGCGATGGACTCTCAGGACTCGATGTAGACAACATAATCACGAAATTAACCTCCAAAAGCCTCACGAAGCACTAAGCAATAGAACAACACAAGAACACTACACAAAATATTTAATCCTGGCCATAAAGAAAATTAAAGATATAAATGGAGGCACCTAATTAGCCCCACATCAATGCAACTAACCCACCCAACCACCTTGTACGAAAAAGCAAGGGTATGGTTATTATTAAAAAAAAAAAAAAATAATTATCAAGTATAAACCTTCAATATGTAATTTGCATATTACATATTCCATAAGCTTGCATAATATACTAATCAAGAGAAAGTCATATTATAATTTAATTTCAATATTTCATATCGATTTCAGAACGATTATTTACATTTAAAGTTTCTGAAATAGTCATAATTACGGCTCTCGTGGTGCAGCGCGTAAGGCGCTGGCCTTTCATTCGGGAGCTCCGGGTTTGATTCCGGTGAGGACACAATATATTTATGTGATATTTTCAAAGCCTGAGTGTTTGTGATTGTTTCATTTGTCTTACTAATTACACTGCTGTTATTGGACCTCTAGTCCTGGTGTTGTGTTAAACATAATATATTTGTATATATACCTATGTAGAATTGAAAATAAAATATAAATCATACTAATAGTGAGTATTCTTTTAGTTACAATATTTATAGACGACTTTGTTATGTATCATATAGGGAAGTTATATTAATTTGACACAATTGATAATACTGTCAATGAAATAAATATGTGAATTACGTTTTAAATTAAAATAATATTAAATTTCTAAATGAGTTTCTGAAGCTTACAGTCATGGTTCTTATTAATAAGCTAAAAGTTGGAAATAAATACTCATCATCCCAGTTCTAACTTATTGTAAGTATCTACGATTTATTCTGTTTCAAAACAACATTGAAATACGAGTATATCCGATAATAATATAAACCTACATACATCGACATAGAATTCAAGATATCAAAGACTTAATATGCCGTATGATAATCGCTTCTGATATTGATATATTCCACTTACATGAGGGTGAATTTAGGTGGACGTTGTTTTATAAGTTTTCAAGATAGAGTCTATCAAAGTTCACTCTGTGTGCTTCCATCTACTTTTATTTGGTTATTTTTGTTATTTACTTTATTTCTTTTCTTATTTTATTTCTTATTTTATTACTTATTGTATTATTATTTCACACTTCTCTGTATTTTTATTATTAAAACTTATTTTATATCATGTTGTGAACGCTTTGAATTTATAATTTGCTATGTTCATTATATGTAAAATAAATAAATTTGATTTGAATTTGATTTGGTTTGAATATTTATTTATGTATTTATTTAGAAAGAAGAGTATTATGGCATTACAGAGATTGGCCAATATGCCATAATACATAATAAATACAAAATATAAAAATGATTTAATTACAAAGAACAACCAATATAACAAATAAAGTAGAAAAGAAAGTATGTTATAATTATTAAAGTAAAATGATAAAAATAATTACAAATTTAACCTATTTAACACATCCACGAATATTATAATTATAGTTAAAAATAAATTAATCAACCTTTATGGTGCCATCAATCAGGTTATTCGCAATATAATATAATGAAACTATTATTTTCGGTCTCTAAGCCAAATTTTCCTCATACAAGAAGTTAGGAACTGGGTGATGAAATGAAAATATTACTTAGCAATATTCCAGTTTCAGTTTTCTACCACTGTGAGCCAACAAATCCGAAGGGCGATTGCTTGATAATAACGATTGTGTAATAGCAATGCTATAATTTGAATAAAGATGTTACTTGACATGACACTAAGCCCCCTACGTATCAACTATGACGCACAGTGGGATACAAAAATATCTCGCGGGACAAATCTCAACGAAATATCACCATAAATACTGATACCAATCAATGCAAATGCACCAACTCAAAAATTATTGGAATGTAGTGTCAATTATGAACATTGAATGGGTTTCGGCAAAAAAATATTAGTATTTATTATTTCTTTTATTTATTAAGTAAATAACGACAATTTTAACAGGGAAAAATAAAAATTAGTCTACTGGTGGCTTGATAAAACAATACCTAACCCAAATCTAAATGTTATACATAAGTTTACAATATTACCTCTGCATATACCTATATTCTTAATAATATTGAAAAAGCTTCAGCTTTAGTCACTCTCTTTACCTTTAGTTTTTTTTGTGTATTCATTTTTATTTTTGCACTCATATTAGGACCCAGATCTTTCAAGCAAGCCATCAAATTTCATATCGATTTATGTTATTTCATGTAGGGTACGTAATTATTAATAAAATATAAGTTTTGTCACGGAATTTTTCCTCCCAGTAGTATTCAGGATTGCTGTTTGTAAGAAATGAATGGTCAATATTAAATATGAAGGGTACTGTTAGCCCATAGAAAAACATGCCGACTAGGATAAATGGTTATGGATCAAAACCGCCTTTCGCAATCTTATTAAGTGCACATAGGTGAGACTAGGGAATCCAATCCCGAGCCAAAATTCTGGTCCCGGGATTTCGGGATTACAATTTGACCTGGTCCCGGGATTGGCATTTTTACCATTGTTAATAAAAAAAAAATATATTTACAAATAACATTGATAAAATCGGTCAAAAATAAATCTAGTATAATTTATACTATTTAAGACATTTATTGTTAATATTGTATACGTTCAATCTTGGAAATACATAAGTTTAATGGAGAAAATAATATTGTCATATAAATAATAATGTGAATTTAATATGAGATTGCTGTTTCTGATAGTAAAGACTTAATGAATGTGTTAGCGAGATTTAAAATAGTAAAGCAAATCATGGTGTATTTATGGCCTTTCCGCTTCATAAATCTAATTAGTCAACAGCCAAATATGAAACTGCCGTAAAACGTATGAGATCGTGGTGGAATTACTTTGTTAGTAGTGCGAAGCATTGTTTTTTTCCAATCTTCTCATTTTTATTAATTTGTGAGAAAAAATAAAATGAATCGGCAATTTACACATGGGTATAAATCAAACTTCATTCAAACTCAGTTTATTTCTAATGTAGTTATTTGTTATTAAAAGTATTTTTTATGTTATATTTTCGTTTTTATTTTATTTTCAATAAAAATTGATAAAAAAATCGATCCCGAAAGTTTTGGGATTATGTTTATCAATCCCAGGATTCATAGGTATCGAAAATAGCTCGGGATCCCGGGATTCGAATCCCTAGGTGAGACCATACCGCGACAGTGATGTCAGGCGGCTATCCGAAACGAATGAGAAACAACATCTGCACATGTGCCTATAAAACATTTTGGTATTCTACTTGCGGCCCATGTTCTAAATTATATGTGTTTTTTTAACGATAGCAGTAGCAGTCGAGACGAGTCTATGTGTGCAATCGGGCTAACAGTGTGGCTACGAGTGACAGTGGATACTGAAGAACAGAAATGTATAAGACAACTTTACTGATAGTATGTAAAATATTACCTTAATAATAAATTATTAAATGCACATTATGTAGAATTTTATTTATTTTATATCCGTAGATAAATGATGAGAAATAATCGGATACCATTATTAATTTAAGATGATTAAATTAAAATACAAAAATCGGAAAACTATTTATCTCTTTACCGTAAGGATCCAGATGGCTTTTTGTGGAGACGCCGGCTGAGTACTTACGATTAATGTAATGAAAATAACGTATATTTAATATCTTCTGAAAGCTCAAGTTCATTTGTTTAAAGTACACTGACCAAATGAGATTTTAATCTCTGTGAATAAATGGTGAACAAGTTTTGGACATGAAAGAGCTTTTCGATTCACTTTCGATTGGTATCGCGTCGTATTAAAGTTATCAGATTTTGTTTAATCGTCATTGACACGTAGTTTAGTCGAACGTGTAATTATAAAATTCTTAAAAATAAAGCACACTCAAGTATCACATTATTGTTACATACATCATTTGTATATTCCAAATAAAACGTAAAATTATATACATTTTTATATGAAATAATTTGACAATTTTGTAAGAAATAAGCTTTGCAAGCTCTGTATATTGCAATAGCCTACTGACACGGCCTAGAATGAGAGGTTAAGCCGACATTTATTTATTATAAGGATACGGTGTAGGGTAAGTTCAAGCATTATGCAACGTCTAGCGGAGAACGTTGTTTTTTTAAAGTACAATTAACTACGACGTGCAAGGCATTAATAAATCGACAATTCAAGAGTCAAAGCACATCCTGGTATTTACAGTTTGCCTTTGCGGAACTGGACAGATTTGCTTTAGGTAGGTGATCGGTATGAGGTTTAAAGCGATTGTAACTTAGTTAACTCATTCGCTGCTGACTAGATAATGATTTTTTAATAACCACCTTTAAAATGCATGTTAATTACATCTATCAGCCACCTGGTAATTACGCGCCAGGTGCGTCTTCAGCGTCCAAAGTATTAATAATTGACGATTTACCCCCGATTCTGGCTAATTTTTGGAAAGCGTCCATAACAAAAAAGGACAAAGTAAATAAATCTGGGGGTTACTTTTCATTGAACCATAGGGTAAAATAAACATTTAAGAGATACATGTATTTTTATTATATTGATAAGTAGATAGGTAGGTACTCAATCATTTTATTATGTGTAGTAGGTATTCTGTATACAAGTTTACCCCCTGTCACCAAACAATAGACACTAAGCGGTCACAGAGATCAATGGTGACTATGGCTGCAATCTAGATTCTAGAGCAATGGTTGCTTATTTATATCAGTACTTCTCAACATTTTTATCTGTGAATCCCTTGCAGATAATACAAGCAAGTGGTGGTGTACATAATTGTGATATTTAAACGAATTTTATTACAACGTTTTTCTTAGCTCGTATTCTTATTTGTCCGGTACAAATCTTGCAATTGATTTTTAACTAACTTCCCGACTAGGTAGACATTTGAAACTTTTAGAATATATTAGAACACGATGCCAATGCATTTTTTTAATACTTTTAGCCATCTTTAAGTAGAATTTAATTCATTTTCAGTTAATTCTGTTTTGTATAAAAAGTTATTTCGATACCATTATTAGTTGCTAGGGGGTCCTAGCAACTAAATTATTAATATATAGTGCGTTACTATAGAAATCAATATGAAATGACATTTTCATTATTCAGTATTTCTATCAAGTACAATTTTTTTTGATCGTTTAAGCTAGTTAAGTCAAGTTTATATTATGATTCAACAGAAAATTTAAAAACGTTGTATTAAAAAAAGTTCTTTTTATCTTGTAATTATTAATAATAAAAACCTAAATAATGGGTCTTTAATTTAGCCCGGTCGCACATAGAAAATCGTTTCTACCGGGATAATATGGTTATAATTTCATTTGACCATGTCGGAATAGTAACATTACGCGGCTGGGTGGAACGATTGAAAAAGCAACTTCTGCACATGGGCCGATGCGAAATTTTAAATATCTACGGGCCATGTCGAAAAAAAATTGTTACATCCAAAAGGCAAATGTTTTTCTACCAAAAATATCGCATCGAAGCTATATCCGGCATTATATTCATTCACATTCACTGCGGACCAATTAATTACTATTTATTTACATGCCAAACGTATCTAATGGCCATTTAATGGCAACGTTGACAAATACACATCACACAAATTCACATTGACAAACTGTACGTGTTTCAGTTGAAATGAGTTTATATGTATGACCGGGCTTAGGCGAAGATGTTGAAACAATGTTACGTTCAACGAGGTTGTCTGAGAGTTTTCGCATCGTCATATGAATTAATTTTTATATTACTTATTGATTTTAGTATATTGTTTAAGAGTAAATTTAGTCCCAGACATGCAGTTTGACTAAAGGAAATGCAAACTCGTGGTTGACATTTTATGCTTCGAAGCCAAAGTATAATAAAGCGAAAACCCCGTACCACCTTTTGAAAATGACTGTTAATTTTATTTTTATTGTTATCAAGGTGCACTCACATGTCCTAGAAATCTCTTTTATTGAAAATGTTCATTGTGCGAGTAAACGCGATTAGAAGCGACAAATATTCCTCATCTCTGCTACGATTTAATCCTCAAAAAGGTCCAAAGCGCACGCGCATACAATATTACATTAAATCGTATCAATATTATCGGCGCATCCAACCGATTAATCATGGAGTTTCAATAAGAGTGCACTCGTTATAGTGCATTATTATGCATTTTGCGATTGAGATTACAATTTGTGAATGTGTGATGTTATAAAAAAATCCGCTTTATGATTTATGAATTATGATTTAACACGTTCGTGGAATAAAATAATAAATGTGTTTTTGTACAACATCTTTTACAACAAATTAATGAGTTAATTTTTCTGATTGTTAAAATATAATTATAGTTTTTATAATATAATATAAAGCAAACATTATTAAGTTCTTCATCAGCAAACATGAGCTCAGGATGAGATCAGGTCACACTATGGGCAAAAGATTAATAATTTGACGTCCTTATGAGGAAAAAAGATTTATACATGATATCGAATATGCATCGGTACAGTGCTCAAAATATGAGCGACACAGAGTAAAACTGCGAATTGCTGAAATATTTGAGAACGTCGAAGAACTAAATTGTGTCGTGGTATAAAGGACGACAAAAAAATACAGTAACATTATAATTTTTTTTTATCAGAAATCAATAGAGGGCTTGAGCAATAGATAGGCACTCAGAAAAGAAATGTTAATCATAGATAGTATTAACCTGTGTCATTATAAAACATAGATTATTTAGAATTACATCCATTATTGTTGAGATATACATATACAAAATCCGAATAATACTTTGACCGGGTAATGAAGCCGAGTGTGAATGAAACTGCAGGGAGAGAGCTCAAAATAGAGAAGCCTGGTAAATAGTTGCACAGTCAGGCATGGAAATGTATGATCTGTAACACCAGCATAAGTTAGTAAGTACTTATCGACTGAAAGGACTTGACAATTATTATTAACTAGAAAATATTACCAGGTGGCAGTAATACCTGCCAAAATTCTCATACGTTTTCTTTATGCCTCCCTCTCTCATACATGTTCTGTCTAACTGTCTTATCTGGTGTTTTAGACACAGATCTATTTTGTCTATAAACTGTTGTAACAGTCTGGCAAAGTCTTTGTAGAGCTGAACTCGTTCGTTTGTCAAACGGCGAGATTTAACTGATGGTTCTTCATAATACAAAATGATGTTTCTATTTTTGATTGCTTGTATGATTTCAAAATCAGCCAAGTCCACCTTTAGGTATTTTTTACTTTTTTGTGAATTCCTGAAGAACTACTGCTTTCTAACATTTCTGCATTATCGAAATGTTGAACTTATTAATTTTAAATATTCTATACTCGAAATAATATAAACTTTCACCATTGTGACTGTGTACTTAAGAAAACAAAAAGCTATTTTTCTCCTATTCATCTACTATGGACTTAGCTGATTTTGAAATCTAGCGACACATATTACCTAAGGTTACTGTAGTGTAGGTTACCGCATCCTATCACTCATATATGCTCTTACCGCTCTCAAACTATTATGAGAGTGTAATTTTTTTTTCTTTCACAACCCGATTAAAATCAACAATTCCTCCAATTTTTTTAAATTTGTAATTTGCATTTATACGTATATGTTTTAAACATCTTCTCCCTTTCTCGCTTTCTCTTACAAATTTTCACATCTTTTCTCTAATGAGTTAATCATATAATTACGGTGGGATACTTTAACAATACGTATCATTTTTTCCCAGCAAGATACTAATGCTTTATTTAATTTTGTCATAAAGATGTACATAACATTAAAAATAATGAAAAAGTTCTCAATAAAAAAATATTAACGTCTCTCAAGAGAATACTCTTAATGATAGCTGTTATGAGAGGAATAGTATCATTGTAATATCCTAATATGGACTATGCATCGTTGAAGATGATTGTCATTGTCAAAAAGTACACTGAACTGATATGGAACAGAATGAATAAGTCTTGAGAAGATATTTATATTATGTACTATAATATTATTATTGTAATACATGACGTAATAAGTGTATTAATAAAATAAAATCATAGGCATGTCTTTATTGTTGAGCTTTTACCCAGTTTTCATTATTATACTGGATTATTTTACCAAATAGCAGGAAATAATTTCCAAATTAGTACACGCTGTGGTGCCTTCAAAATCTGCATATTCAATTTCAAGTTCAATTATTGTAAACGATAACTGGACGAAGTTTACCGTTTATCTTTAGGCCCTAAAGCGTACATCTCACCCTTGAAAAATAACTTTTCTAATTTTTTATTGTAGATACCTACCAAGTTTCATATTATATTAATAATTATAATTCTTTTACAAACTTCACAAAGTACCTACGAAAAGAATTTCTTAAGCATTTGAGAGACTTAAGTGCCAAATTTTGATTCTTTTTCCATTGGATTACTTAGGCATAGGGAATCCAATCCCGAGCCAAAATTCTGATCCCGGGATTTCGGGATTACAATTTGACAATCCCAGGATCCCGGGACTGGTCCCGGGATTGCCATTTCTTTCCATTGTTAATATAAAAAAATATATTTATAAATAACATTGATAAAATCGGTCGAAAATAAATCTAGTATAATTATAATATTTAAGACATTTATTGTTAATATTGTATACGTTCAATCTTGGAAATACATAAGTTTAATGGAGTAAATAATATTGTAATATAAATAATAATGTGAATTTAATATGAGATTGCTGTTTCTGATAGTAAAGACTAAAAATTAATGGGTTAGTGAGACTTAAAATAGTAAAGCAAATCATGGTGTACGTATGGCCTTTCCACTTCATAAATCCAATTAGTCAGCCAAATATGAAACTGCCGTAAAACTCATGAGATCATGGTGGAATTACTTTGTTAATAGTGCGAAGCATTGTTTTTTCTAATCTTTCTCATTTTTATTAATTTATGTGAAAAAATAAAATGAATCGGCAACTTACACATGGGTATAAATCAAACTTCATTCAAACTCAGTTTATTTCTAATGTATTATTTGTTGTTAAAAGTATTTTTTCTGTTATATTTTCGTTTTTATTTTATTTACCATAAAAATTGATAAAAAAAATCAATCCCGAAATTTTGGGGATTATGTTTATCAATCCGGGGATTCATAGATATCGAAAATAGCTCGGGATCCCTACTTAGGTACTACTCATACAGGTACTAAATAAGCATATTAAAATAATATAGTATCTATATACGTATTAAGTAACTTTAACATATTGTATATGTATTATTTGCAAATAAGTTAAGTACTATATCATAGTCGATAATATTGATTAATACTTTGTTTTTGATGGCAGCAAAGCGATAATATTCTACTTTTATCGCTTTTACCGCTATATCCCATAATGTATCTCGTAGATTTGATATCCGGACGTGGTGATTAGTATTAGAGAATTCAAAGTAATTGAATACAACTGATTTGTTAATGTTCGATATTATAAAGTTGTTTATAATAATACTTAAAAAACAATTTTAAGTAAATAATTGAAAAATATTTTTTGATTTTGGGTATACAACGAATTTAATGTGAATTAGCGACAGTATATTTTATAATGGGTACCGTGATTTTACCGATTATACCGAGATAAACTGCATGTAGAGTAAATACAACAATTATAAACAGGAAGTACGCCGAATGAGCTAAGTAGACCCTATTTTAAGAATTTATTAAATATAGACTAGGTAACTTTACTCTTCTTCGTGTAGATGAAATATATCAACATCCGAAGCGTAGTTATTGTCTTTCCAATTGGTATAACCAATGGCAGGTTAGTGCTGTACCTTGTGAGAACAAAAAATTGATGCTCCCGATTTCTAAGACAGTTATCAGGAATGCACAGGATATTACTAACAATATTGGCAGAGTACTTAATTACACCGCGTATAAGTTAGAGAAAAATACGTAGCCATAATATATAGATATATAAAATAGGAAATCGTAATAGATTTTTGGGTTTCCATCGCGTGTACTTCTTCCTTCTTTTCTAGACGTTTTGCACTCGTTGCAGAGGCCATTATCAAGAGATACCTATGTATTATTATGAAGTGTATTTTACCTACACTACACATCATCATAACACATATCTCTTGATAATGACCTCTACAACGATCCCAAAATATTAAAGAAACAAAGGAGAAGTACACGCGGTGGAAACCCAAGAATCTATTACGATAAAAAATCACGGTTAAAATTTATAAATAGGAAACCGTTGTCTAATTATTCAGTTTACTGTGATGGATCACATTGAACAATATTAGAAAATTTAACAAAAAAAAAGATTAATTAAGGATATTAAAGGAACAAATCAAGATGTGTGTTGATTGGGTGGAAGAAAAACGGAGTCATGCAAATTCTTTATTATTGGAATGGAATGCCAATTAAAATAAGTAAAAGAAAAATTATTGTCAAGAAAAATAAACCATACTAAGGAAGCGTGCGTCGTGTAGAAATGGATAAATCTTTAAATATCAGACCAAAAATAAGCATACTTTAATCATTATTTTATAGTAGCATCATAGGCGATTTGCATGTGTATTGGTTGTGTGCTAGGATTACATGTAAATTGTAGGTAAAACATTTCACCGTGACACAGTTCGCCGTGAGCTTTCGTGTCGGAAAGAGATGAGCGTATACTATACGGTCTCCAATTTTATTAGATTAAATATGAACATTAATTCAATTCTTATAGCTGATTTTGGAAAAATTCATGAATTCAAGAACGAAAACCTAACCTAACCTAACATAACAAATAATACAGTAGAACGGCTATTTTCAAAAATCGTTTGCTACTGGCTTCAAGTAAAGTTTAAACCGACAAGAATCATGTTTTATTTAGACATACATTTTATGTTACTATTATAATATTACTATCCGATCCAAGTTAGAAGGTCTTTAATATACTGCCATATATTTCTGATTTCACGGTAAAGTGTGATACGGTGAACTTCATAATAATAATAATAAGTACAAGTTTCCGGACACGATGTGCTAGCAAACCATTCCAATACAGGTATGAATCGCTTTTTCCCATGGTGTGACTGTACCTATAATAATTTTCATATAGTAGAGAAGTGTATTGGAACCAACATGTTCTTCGTGAGATAAGATCTTTGGTTTTATATTCCGCTGAACTTGTGATGACGCCCAAACGTCTTATAGTCCTGCAATTGTGTATTGAGCGGAGTCGGCTTAATTAAATCGCATGGCGTGAGTGACATGCCTTATGATGCAGAGAAGTCAAACTATAATGCATTGCATTTTCAAAATATTATGGATTTTATCAAGGTAGAAAAATTATAATTTATACAATATGTTAGCTTGTATTCCAACTAAGTACCGAAATATGTTTTAAAAATGAATACTTTAAAATTAAATAAAAACTGTGAACAGCAAAAGTGCAGTTTCAAAAATACATTTTTCGTATATAAAGAATTAGTAATCATTACTTATTTAGAATTACCAGCCGATGACGCGTTTTTTAAAAGAATATTAGTCAAAAATTATGTGTGCGTATTTTTAAAGAAAATGTTAAAGAGACAACGACGATGATAAAAAAGTGTTATTTCACGCATTAGTGTCAACTGAAGGTATACACAAGTTTTGTATTGCGCAAGGGGCGCATTTTTTATTACTGCTCTGAGTACTAAAACACCTTGATACGCCGCTGGCTGATACAACCACAATTCAAAAGCATCCATTATTTTTATTACCACGTTTTTATTAGCTCGTATTCTTGTTTTTCCGGTACAGATTTTTTCTTGTGTGTCCAGTATAAATTTTCTCTGGTTTGTCCAAGATTTGTATTGGACGATTGAAGATTTTTAACTGATTTCTCGACTAGCTAAACATTTGACACTTTTAGAATATATCAGAACACGACGACAATGCATTCTTTTAATACTTTTAGCCATTTTTAAGCAGAATTGAATACATTTTCACTTAATTCTGTTTTGTATGGCAAGATATTATTGTTCGTTTCTAAGGGGGTCCTAGTAACTAAATTATTAATATATACGTGCGTTACTATGTATTGAAATATGAAATGTCAAAATGACATTTCAGAACAGACAATTTAAAAACGTGGTATATAAAAAGTTCTTTTTATCTTGTAATTTTATATCTATGCTTTGGATGTAGATTTTTTATCAATTTATTTATTTGAACTCAAAGCGTGAAGCCAATACCTAATCGAATGAATAAAAATCAATCGATAAAAACAAATACCTACTTATATGTTGTACATAAACTTTAACTTCTTATAGTGTTTTATGTTAATCTACAAAAAACATAGATTTTTATTATCGTATAGATCCATATCCATTAGATTAAATTTTACTTTAATTCATCGGTAAATGGAAACAAACATGTTTAAAAATAAGAAAACTGTCAAAAATCGATGACATTAGGATTTGTAGATAACGTGATTTATTTCGTTGTGTTTATGTTTTGACAATCAGCGAAAAACTGCCTTCATATGGATAAAAAAACGAATTGTTAATTTTGCCTGAGTCATTTAAAACCTGCTGTGCAAGCTTTGGCTAAATGTGTTAGTACCCCTGCTTTAGAAGGCGCCGTGATGACATAACTGCGAGGGGGCAAGCGCTCTTCATTAGAATAAGAATTGCAATAAAAGTTGGTCCCCAGCCCGCACGCCCTTTGCTCAATGTAATTGTCATGCAGATCTGGGAGATATTAACGCCACTGATGTGAACAGGATTAGTGCGGGATTGTCCAGGGGCGGCAAGTGGGTGGGTGGATTAACGTTACATTAAAAGTATTAGGTACTCTAGCAACAACAAAAAAGTATAACTAGGTACAAAAAATATATACGAATAATTCAGTTCTACACAAGGGCTTTAGGAAAATAATATTGGTCAGTGACAAAATAATCTGTGCACAACTTATTTGAAGCCTTAAATTTGATCATCTTAAAATACTACTAGTAATTCGCGATAACTTCTTAAATCTAAGCTCTAAAAAAATATGAAATCAACAACAATAATATGTATCATTGAGTGAATAATAAGTCTCTACCAACAGTTTTTATGTATATTAAAATTCAAAAAGTTTTGCTGTATGCAACATACCTATTATTATGCTGACATTAAAAATAAAGGTTATGAGAAAATGAAACATTAATATAACTTTTAAATGTACTTAGTCAATAATTATTAATTACTATAATTCATCATAATATGGGCTATATTATAGATAAATAAATATGCAGAGAAACCGTATTTTTTTACATTTTCAAAAGTCGAGAGTGTAAGCAGTTTAAGATTTCATTACGATTCTCGGATTCGAAAAAAAATGCTTAAAAAAACTAGACAATAAATAACACGCTCAAATAAACGACTGTCCGTTAAGGCTATACTTCAGCTGAGGCATGGTCTAAAAAGATCGTGACTAAGCGATGCGCGGATTGTGCAAATGACGCGAGCCGAACGAAATATAATTTGTCATAAAAATTCAACATGCGTCCTTTTAATGTTATGTTTATTATTATATTCGTAATAATAATAGTATATTCATTGACAAGGTTTCTTTTACAAGTACATGCGGAACGTTTTTTAATTATCTTTCTTATTCTTTGATCGCGCTACAGCTCAAGTCGAGCCCTGGCCTCCTCCACCGCTGTCCTCCAGCCGGAACGGTCCTCCGCACGTCTTTTCCAGTTCCTGATTTTTAGCAGCTGTGGCATCTTTTGTAACATTATCACCCCATCGTGTGCGTTGCTTTCCCACTGGCCTTTTCCTCCCTGGGTTTCCTTCGAGGATCTTCTTCGGTATCAGTGACTCAGGCATGCGCTGGATATGGCCTGCCCAGTTTAGCCTCTGGAGTTTTATGAAGTTGGAGAGTTTTGAATCTTGGTATAAGCGGTATAGTTCCGTGTTGTACCTAATTCTCCACTCCCCACCATCATTCATGGGTCCGTATGTCAAAGAAGAAAGATCCTTTAGTCATCTTTACACGATTTAAAAATATATTACTCCGACGCCATCACAAAAGAAATTGACGTGCTCACACCTCCCTGTCAGTCTCCGATTGGCGACGACTGCGAAATTTCGTTCCACCTACGGTTGAAAATTATTTGCCGTTTCACTTATGTATGCTCTTAAGTAAAACGATTGATGATCACCGTAGTTAAACTAAAGAGTAGGTATGAATGATTGTTGTAAGATTTCCATTAATTTAAAAGCAATCCAACACTACAACTGCATGTCAATGTGATTCGTCTTGGATTCAATCACTATTTAATTCTATACTTCACACTGCAGCTGCAAACATTTCAACGTATTGCTTGCGCAGTATGCCGACAGAATACTGAGAAACTAAGTAATTGTGATGCAAATCTATGCACTGCTAATCTCATTGATGTCTGCGAGATTGGGATCGCCCGAGGGCATCAGGTGAGGTGAGATAACACAATCAAGGGTGCGCGCACTATGCATTAACGTTTTAATTGGCGGCACACCTTATGCTCGTCAGGTATTAAGTGAAGTATAATTCGATTCACTATAATATTTCTACATACAAGATATAACTTGTCTTAAAGAAGTAACAACCGGGCATAATTATAGAGCTGGTAATTAAAAATATTCAAGTGCATAGGTTACAGCCTTCAAAGTTAAATCTTAGATTATAAATTATTACTAGTTTAACAGTTTTCAATACTCAGTACTTGAAGGTATTTTGCGCATATGATAAACTTTATCAAAGTGTGAGTACCGAAAACTTTCTAGTTTATGTATTGTTATATTTACTGTCAAAATTATTTGATGGGGGTAGAAAATAGGAAAATATATTAACATAACTGGCATTTAATTGTTTATTATCCATGAAATCAGGATGATCGGTAAAATTGTAAGTTATATTTGAGTAGATAGATCAAATTTTTCATAGGAAAATCATGAAGAATGGAAAGAAAGTATGGTTTAAAAATTATAATTCAAATTATTCTACACATATAACAAATATCGGAGTCCCACTATTGTTCCTTCGACTGGTAAGCCTGAACGATGCAATATGATTTATTAAGTTAATAAAAATGACTCTTTGGTATTCCATCAAATTTATAATTATAGGCTTTCATTTACTTTTACTTGCACAGTGTAAGAACATATCCGTGAGAAAAAATGTCAAATTTACTTTGGATAAATAGCATTATCAATTTAAAGAAATTTTTGTTATTTTAATGGTAAAATGATATTAAAATAATTTTAACAACTTTTACGATAAATTGGAAAATTTTGAATTACATTTTAAATTATTTAAAAATATAACAGGTTTCTAAAGGCATCTTTGTGGGATATCTGTTAAACTTAAGCAAATTTGAAAATACATTATACTTACGCTGTCAAAAAAAAAAATAGCAGCGTAACCAAGTGTCATATTGACATGAAAAACGTTAGATTTACACTATGACCTGAACTTTGACAATAATGAAAAAAAAAATAAGTTTAAGCATACCTATCAATGAAAAATAATATGGAGTTTGGTTCGTTTTTTCTACACACAAAATATTCAATAACTATAACTTATATTATATTATGATATATTCATCCACACATTTTAATGAATATATTATAATCAGCAGCAAAACATCAATCATTCATTACGTAGAAATTGTGTTTCTTATTTAATTATGTAAATTTTTAAATCAATACATTGTTGTAACCCTAACGATAATAATGATATTACCTTACGTGAAATTGAGTGAATGTAAAATATAATATTATGTTGCTATAATATTATGATGGTTATACTATTTTTGTGATGTTTAATCAAGAAAAGATGAACAGTTTAATTAACATATAAAATTCCTAGAAATTTGTTAATAATTTGGCTCATTCTCATATATCGTTGGTTTCTCACATGTCAACTCCAACGACGTTTGTGGCAGAAACCTATTTAATCCTACCCTCTACAAGCCACCACTGGATTTGCAAGTGACATAAAGCAATAATCATAAAACCGCTGATATTTCGTAAATATATTTGACGAAGATTGTGACCCCCCCATCATATACCCCCTATGGAATAATTAATAATACTCTATACTCGGAATCAACGTAGTTTGCCAAAATCCCCTATTTTCTAAAACTCAATTTGATGACTTGACATTATGCATTCCAAGATATGTCATACTTTAAATGTACAACATTTTATATTTATATATTATGCAATTAAATTACAAGTGTTATTCGAATCATCCAATTAAATATTATAAATGTTATGAAAAAATACTAAACAAGTGAATGGTAGACAGACGATTAACTAAGGTAATGAAATGTATGTACGCCTACAACGACTGAGCGGCTAACGCGTCAGCTTATGATGTCGTCGGTATTATGTTCGAATAGTCTATTAAATCTGATATTGTTTTTCAATTTGTGTTTTGAGTCAGAGTATAGACGTATGTAATAGGTTTAGTAAGTGGCCAACACTTATTTCTCGTTAAAAAATATGTCAAGGCCCATATTATAATCTTATTAGGATTGAAATGGTTAAATGTATTAAGTTAGTTGAAGTATTTTTTTATTAAATATATAGAATATAATATAAAATTTTCCGTAACACGTCAAAAAATACGTTGTATATACCTATAAAATACATGCACCGAATTTGACTTAAACTCATAACCAAGTAGATACGGTACCAATCCGGAATGTTCGATATCAAGAGTCGGTATTTTTTTTGTCTTTTAACATATTATTATTATATGCTTCCAATGTGTAATGCATATAAGAACTATCATTAAAGCTGATCCTTATCAATGATTATGTACGTATGATCCAAAAGTTGAATCCTAAGTGTTTGAAACCGATTACTACCATGAAATATTACTAAATTTTCAGCAATTTATAATTCAACACCTATGTACCTATGTTTGAAATAAAATAATATGAATGTTTTTTTTCTAGATAAACTTATGAAGCTATAAAAAATACTGTGTTAAAAAATCGGTGTGTGTACTTATGTACGCGCGTTAGAAGTTATACTTCTTTGGCGTAACAAAACAAAAACAAAACTTGTGATAAACTAGATTCATCGACTAGCATTTAATTATCTTGTTAAATTACACACTCAAGAAAAAGGACCGCTTATTGGAACGCCGTTTATTTATTTCTATACACTTTAACTTATATTACTAAATTATATAATTATTTATCGTTGTTTTTATTTTTAAAGTAACAACTGACACTGTGGCGCTTAATAGTTTATTTACGCAAGGAAGTGCAAATGACCGACAATGATAAATTTGCTGCCTAGGCAAAACTATAATATTATACTGTATAATCGTCACGATTGGAGTATCATACTGTGACGTAAAGGCAGTGCGTTCGGCTGATAATCGAACAATCGGTGGTTTGAATCCAATCGAGTGCGTTTATTTTTGTTTGAAAAAATAAATTATGTGTTACATGTCACACGCCAAAAATACACTCTGATCTGATTTTCCAAACGCGCCTAAAGAAGTATAACTTCAAAAATGAATATTCGTAATACAGAATAATAAATTATTTATAACAGTTTATATCATTGAATATTTTTTGTATGACTATTACATTACCTTAAGTACTATATTGTTGTAACACATATTTTTAGTTTTCATATATTATGATAATATGTATAATTAATTATTATTAACATCGATGTACGTATGTATGGTGAAATATAAAGAACTTTCATTGCATACATCGCCAATGAATAATTTATTTGATTGAAACAGGCTTCTAGAAATATATTGAATATTTCTTATCAATATTTTATCCTGAAATAAAAATCAGCTGTCCATAATATAAAGTTTTACAAGAGAAAACATTTGGCCGCCTGTCGGAGTATTCCCAAACTGAGGCCAAATTTATCAAGATAGAGGTTGTTTACACAGTATATAACTTATAATGTGTTATAGCTGTGATTTAATAAGTAGATAATACTCTAATAATATCATTAAGTATAACAAATGATTTTGTATATTTGTAAGGCCAGTACAATACGTAACTCAAAATTACTACAAATTGAAATAGGATTTTTGATTCTAAGAGATCGTAAGTGATACTTACAACAATCAATCACAATTTTTTGTAAATTGAAGAAAATTTTAGCCTCCCAAATACGCGTAGTAATCAAATATTATGAACTTTTAATCTAAGAAGATTAATAATTGACAATTTAGATTTTAAAGCAATTTAATTAATAAATTAAAAGAAACATATTTTTATTATTAATAGATGAGCTTATAATTTGATACAAACCAATATAACACGACTCGTCAGCTGAATTCAGAACTATTCTAACTCACATTTGAAATATGTTACAGAAAGTGTTCTTTGAAACATCCTTCTTATATTATTTATAATTTACATTTATACACATTATTATTATGAATCATTATTTTCATCAATACTTGTATACTTATACATATTATATTAGCTATACAAATAATACATAATTTAAGTAGGTTGTTTCAAAGAACTGCCAATCAGTTGACGATGTGAATTCATTAAAAGATCTAATCTTATACTAATCTTTATCATAAAAATATAAATTTTCTCTTATGAAGGAAAACTATTTTTTCGTAGATTTTTGTTTTCAAATCGAGCTTTAATATTATTTTGACCACAGAACAGATAATAAATAGAATACCGATAGGCTATATTCAATACGCCACATCTTGATGCAGGGTTTTGAATGTGCGAGTGTCCTACGAAAATGAAACACGTATTATGCACGTGCAATAAAGTGTATAATACACCAACATTAAATGAGCGTAAATGCATAAACCGAGAACAGTTTTTAGTATTCGTCGTAAGACGTATTCTTGACACGTGTGTAGGTTTAACCCGGATTCTTCCTTACTCGGGTCGGTTACCTGCTATCGCCTTACCCGTTATCTATTTCAGTTTCCATTATTTCTGAGTTCCCTGATTGTGACCATACCGAAATATATTCGGTATAAATAAACAGGATTTTAAATTAAATGTCGGTACATCCTTTAAGTATTGAAGTTATGACGAAGTTACCATATCTGGTGTGCACAGATAATAATGATTTTTCTATTCACCCGGTATTGGGACCATCTCGATAATTAATTTGTATTTCATGTTAATTAATATTTAGTTTATATTATTATTAATAACAAAAAAAATACAATTTTTATACAGAAAATGTTTCCTAATTACTAACAAATAATATAAAAGTAAAGAATAATATAAAATAATAGAAGTTGGTGGTAATTTTCAATTTATACTCTCTACTAAAACTGTAATGTCATATTATTTATAACTGAATGAATGATTTAAGATTATTCAATACAAAAAAAAATCTACGACATTTCACTCCCAATGCAGTAAATTAAATGCGGCGATGCACGTTTCTACATTGATAATTTCTGACATTTTCATGATAGCGTTTTCCGATCACCCCGCCAGACATTCACTCCCTCCTCCCTAAGTCACATCATTCCCTTATATCACCCACCCCCTCATTTTGTACCCCCACGCGATCCCGCCCCTATACTAAGGGCGCCTAAGTATTTAATATTTTATGACAAGTTGAAAATAAAATTGTGTATTGATAAAATGTCAGATCAGTCTTATGAGCTTACGGTATTTACGTCTTTATAGACTTCACTATGAAAAATTGGTAGGTACGAGTATTCATACATAGATACAGAGATTATTATTATTTAAATTCTGTTTATTGAAGTGCTTATGGATCCACAATATTTTTTGTTTTTCCATCTGGTGCGTACACGAATAAATCAGAAGATTTTCCAACGCGTGAGTAAGCCACATACAGCTGTCCATATGAGAAGCATGAATTTTCCAAATTCGGTATGGGAACGCATACAAATAGAAAAAGATAGAATATAGGAAGAAGATGGTTGTACTAATTCAGACACCTTCGCGGGCGTGCGCAAAACAAATCACCAATGTTTCATGGCAATCAGATGAATGGTATAGGAATGCATACGAATATAAGAAGAAGAAGATGGTTGTACTAATTTAGAAACCTTTACGGGTGTGGGCACAACAACTGACGAAAGTTTCATCGTAATCGGATGAATGGTATAGGAACACATACGAATAGAAGAAGATGGTTGTACTAATTCAAAAACCTTCGCGGTCGTGCGCTCAACAACTCACGAAAGTTTCATTACAATCAGATGAATGGTATAGGAACGCATACGAATAGAAGAGGAAGAAGAAGATGCTTGTATCAATTTGGAAACCTTCGCGGGTATGCGCACAACAAAAAATGACAAACGTTTCATCGCAATCGGATGAATGGTTTAAGAACGCATACGAATAGAAGAAGATAGAATAGAAAAAGAAGAAGATGGTTGTACTAATTCAAAAACCTTCGCGGGCGTGCGCTCAACAACTCATCAAAGTTTCCTTGCAATCAGAGGAATGGTATAGGAATTCATACAAATAGAAGAAGATAGAATAGAAGAAGAAGATGAAGAATTCAGAAATCTTAGCAGGTGTGCGCACAACAACTGACGAAAAAATCATTGCAATCGGATGAATGCTATTATAGGAACCATACGAATAAAAGATGATAGAATGAAAAAGAAGATGGTTGTACTTATTCAGAAACCTTTGTGGGTGTGCGCACAACAACTCGCCAAAGTTTCATCGCAATCAGATAAATGGTATAGGAATGCATATGAATAGAAGAAGAAGAAGATGGTTGCACTAATTTAGAAACCTTTGCGGGTGTGCGCACAACAACTGACAAAAGTTTCATTGCAATCGGATGAATGGTATAAGAACGCATACGGGACAGACAAAAAAACATTCATTTTTATAGATATATATAGATAAATAATTATTTAGAACTGATAATTTAATTAACTCAACTATATACCTATATGTATTTAAATGTTCGCGAATATTAGACTATAATTATTATAGTCTATATATATTATATTATATAATGTACAATCCCGTTACTTTTTTTGTATGAAATGAATCTATGTTTCTTTTTAAGACTCTTTTTGCATATAATGGAAGTAAGTGGGATATAGAAAAAAATATTAGAAACTTTCAAACTTTCGATTGTAATTATAATTTGTGCTTAGATTGATTAAATTATTCGTATATTATGAAATTTTAACCCGCCATCCATGGCTTCACAGGCGGACAGTCTAACACTAGTTCACTGTGGGGTGGGTATCTAATTCACAAAATTTATGAATGTAACATTCTTTATTGAACGTACAAGACAAAATTTTTTCACGGTTTTTAAGCTAGGTATGTTACTGAGGTATTTCCGAATGATGCATAATTAACTCCGTGGGTATTAAAACTCAGCCAAACCATAATAAATATTTAAAAAAATATTAGCATGTGCAAGGATATTAAAAATCAAAATTTGGGTAACTCTTTACGTAATAGTACGTGAATTAAGTTAGTTATATCATTACCATGAATTTAAATATAAATATGGTAGCCATCTGTTGACGGTATTTAATATAAGTACATAAAAAAGCGTTGATATTATAAATTATTTAAATGAAAATTAATTAATTATAACGAACACCCTATATGGTTCCATTATTTTCAAAAAAGTAGGTATTTAAATTTTTAAACTTTTGTTTCAAGATTTCTTATAGTATTTACCTATATGTTACGGCGGTTTTCAAAATTATGTTATGTTTACTGGATATTTATTATGGCATTCGTCTATCTATATAAATATGCGGATATTACATTAGTAGTGAATTATAATAAGCCACAAATTTAATAGAATAAAAATCACCGAAATATGTACACACTTAAAGAACCGCAGACGGTGATTTTTTCACGCACTAAGATCAAAAAAGCAAATTAGAGTAGGTACCCGTACACCTGCTTACAGAAAAATGTTTTTCGCTTCGGTAACCTGATGCGATTTATTAGAACATGCGTTTGATGGGAAAACAAATATAAAACACCGTTGCCATCAATTTGGTGGGTAAATCAATGTTGACATAAAAATGTACACAGATTACATTGAATTAATCTCATCAGAAATTTAAACATTCATAATATTATATTAAAAGAACAATAGATTTTTTTAAAAATATTATTAACCATGCCCTTGCTTTTTCATACAAAGTGGTTGGGTGAGTTAGTTGCATTGATGTGGAGCTAATTAGGTTCCTCCATTTATATCTTTAATTTTCTTTATGGCTATATTATAATATTTTGTGTAGTGTTCTTGTGTTGTTCTATTGCTTAGTACTTCGTGAGGCTTTTGGTGGTCAATTTCTTGATTATGCTGTCTACATCGAGTCTTGAGAGTTTATCGCTCCCTTTCTAGTATAAGGCAGTCGTTGATGACATGCCACATAGTTTGAGATGTCGTCGCTATAGGATTGGTTTCCCGAATATCCGTTTTTGTCGAAATCGACCTCTTAATGCAGAATGTTTTTTTGTATCTAATTGGACGAGAACCATCTCTTTCTTTTAATTACTTTGTAATGGTAATGAATACATCATTCATATGCTGTAAAAATAACAATTTAAATATCTCCATGTATTTAATTATAGGATTATGAATTTTGTTTTTCGTCTCCTGAACATTTGGTCTATTCGAGAAACCAATCCTACAGCGACGATGTGTTGCCGTCACATGGACAACAGTCATCATCCCTCAATTTAAATCTCTTTAGATAAGCTCGCACTGCTTAGTGGCCTGTTAGTATCTGTGTGAGTTCGTATGATATTTTTAAGTTCCTGGCAAGAGTGACGACAGAGTTTATGTTTGGAATAAATTTCTGCGTTATTGATCCTGTGGCGGATGTTGTGTATCTGTGGTTCCATAGCTCTATTGTGTCTTCGTTTAGTTTTTGTTTTGCGTAACTTAGAGGGAAGTGTGTGCAGGTTGAAGGTCTTTTATAAATTTATAACGATTGATATAATATGGAAATATCTACTTTAGAGACATCAACTGAATAATTTTGGTCACAATACCATAGCACGATCGACATAAACAAAGTTATACACATGTATATAAAAATTGATGCTTTTAAATAAAAAAAAAAATAATGAAACAATATTTTTTTTTTAAATCTTTCTTATTCACTCGAGACAGCTTATAATTATGATTACAAGACAAAAAGAACTTTTTATATACACCGTTTTTAAATTTTCTGTTGAATCAGATAAACTTGACTTGACTAGCCTAAACGATTAAAAAAATTTGTACTTGATAGAAATACTGAATCATGAAATGTCATTTCATATTGATTTCCATAGTAACGCCCGTATATATTATTTAATAATTTAGTTGCTAGGACCCCCTAGCAACCAATAATGGTATCGAAATAACTTTTCATACAAAACAGAATTAACTAAAAATGAATTCATTTCTACTTAAAGATGGCTAAAAGTATTAAAAAAATGGATTAGCATCGTGTTCTGATATATTCTAGATGTTTCAAATGTCTATCTAGTCGGGAAGTTAGTTAAAAATCGATTGCAAGATTTGTACCGAACAAACAACCACTGGACAAATAAGAATACGACCTGAGAAAAACGTTGTAATAACTGTACATTAATATAATTTATGAATAAGATCAATTTATTTTTGTTCAACAATTATTAGTTTTAAATAATTTTAAATTAATATCTGAATTAAAAAAATATATTACTAAGCATGTAATATTTTCTGATAATGTATTAATTATTTTTTAGATTTTAAATTAAGTATGTAGTCTTTCGTATTTCCGATATAGATGCTTTTAGTAAATCCAAAAAAAAATAGACTTTGCATAAACCTGATGGAGAAAAGTAAGATACTTAGCCTAAAAACGTCGAAATATTATTTAATTATTGTATATTTCAAACGGGTTAAAAGTCTTTTCATTAAATTATGTTTAATAATATATTTTTTAAATCCGCTGAAATAAACCATTTTAGTGCCTCAAATTCGTCCTTCCACTCTTTTATATTATGTAATCTTAAAAAAAATGTTGACTATATTAAATACCATAAATATAACGTTATAGGTACAATGCAACTAATTCAATGCACCAAGTTAATAGATTTTTGAGAATACTTGGTCAAACTGATATTCGGGAAGCTAGGAGGCAAATAA
Source organism: Rhyacophila brunnea (assembly GCF_057557595.1). Classification (NCBI taxonomy): domain Eukaryota; kingdom Metazoa; phylum Arthropoda; class Insecta; order Trichoptera; family Rhyacophilidae; genus Rhyacophila; species Rhyacophila brunnea. Next base: position 33,527,807 of record NW_028233350.1, read on the forward strand.
ACCTGGTTTACAACATAATAGAGATACCGTTGAGTTAGATTTAAAGACCCAAGCTTCCTGATCTGGACGCAAGCTACTACAGATCCGGATAGAAATAGATGCTTTTGGAGGCCAAGATCCACATAGAGTTGTGTACCAGAAAGAAGAAGAATAAGGCAACTAATATAAGGAATCAAACTAACAGATTTTTGAGAACACCTGTTCTCCATTCTGATACGATAGTTGAATCAAGATATTATAACGTTGTTTATTTCTGAGATATTTTAACTTTCATTATACATAAATGGTTCCAAAAATGGGTTTATTGACCGAAATAATTATCAATATCAATAGCTCAGAAACAGAAGAATCAACAAAAAAATCACACAATCAAAGATTTTTAAATACATTTTTGAAAACAACTTTTAATTATTTAAAAAAAGTAGATATTATCATTCATACACTTGGCTTTTGAGCTTTGGAATCTATATCTCCGCCGAATCTTAGGGGTACACTGGTACGACCGCGTTACAAATACCCGAGTTCGGTAGCAGACACAGCAGCCTTTGGTGATTGAGGTAATCACAAAGATACGTTTTACGTGGCTGGGAAATGTGTTTCAGATGCCGCCGAAGAGAGCGATACTTCGTACCCTTGTGGCACAGCCTCAAGGGTTCCGTCGTCGTGGCCGACCCTTCCTCTCTCTGTAGCGGTGCTACAAAAGCGATCTACGCGCTGCAGGTCTGCAATGGCGGGAGGCGCAAGAGTTGGCAATGGATCGAGGGAAGTGGCGCGTACTTGTGCTTGCCCTATGCCTCGATGCTGCGTCGTGAGACGGTGGAAGAAGATTATACCATATTTAAAATAACATCTTATATTTATTATGTAGGTACAAAGGTACTATGTATATATTATAAGTAAAACACCTTTTTATTCCGGTGAAATAATATGTTATTTAATTAAAGTGAAATAAAATTTTAGGGCTTTTATACATATGAAAAACCCGCGCAGTAAAGATCATTTCAAAAAATTTACCATGATAAATTCTGGGTCAAATCTGAACGCCTCACGCGGTACAGCGACAGCAAAACGACGCCTAGCGACGCTCATGTCTTTCGGAGACGTCCAGCCCCTCCCCCCACTGCAGCTTCGCCCGCACTCCATGATCGGAATCGTCCCCATGACAACTCTCCAAAGCGATGGGGCTTTCTCTCTTATTTCATATTACATCATATGCCAACTCAGTCGAAAAAAATATGGTTTAGGAGCAGACCTGTCAAACTTGACAAGACGTCAGGTCGGCCACTGGTTCAATTTGATGTATTTTGTTACGGGATTGCTGAGAAAAAATATACACTTCGTAAATTTTGATAAAATTAAATGATTCTGACGAAAATTAAATTTATACAAGTATCAAAAATAGCTACACCAAATACACCTTTCGTAATTTGACAGGAGGAACAGGATTAATTAAATGCTTGACCCAATTTAAATATTAACGAATATAAATTACTTAAAGAATGAGCGGGTAGTATATATTTTTAAATAAACATATTGCATAAGTATTGTTTTCCATATATTATCCTCTTCGAATCTTTTTAAATAGAATTGAGGTATTCGTTTTAAACCAAGAGATATAACGGGGAGTTTAGACTGTTTAGACATATCCTAAAAAATCCTTGAAGTGGGTGACGAGAAAAAAATCTTCAAAACTGTAGTATCTCGTCCACATTATTAAAGGACTAAGTATAGCACTCTGCAAATCATTGAGGAATCAAAGTTTAATGTTAAAAAGAAGCAGAAGAAGACACCATGGATGTTGAACCATAGGCATCCAAAATTGAAGGGAAATGGTTTTGATCAGATCTGAATAGCGTAAGGCAAAACCTAGGTAGCGTTGAGGCACAAGAAAGTAAAACAAAACTATTTTTCATTAAAAAAAATATATTATTAAATTTTGATGAGGTGAAAATAGGCTGCTTGATAAATCTAGTCATCCAGTGGTATCCAAAAGGTAGAAAACATCAAAATTTGTACCTAAATAGTGCCTGTTTGATCGACGACTGAGTTAAATTATAATACATAAGTGTGTTGCAACGCAACCCATAGTACCAAGAAACAACGTAATAAGCATTAAGAATACTTCAAATGTTGAATTGATTCAAACTGATAATGATGAAAACAATGTTGTTAATATTGTTTTACCTTATGATAAAATTGTAAAGTTAGATTTTATATTATTTATCTGTAAAATTTGTTATTATATTATTATAAATTTATAATTTTGTGTACAACAAACAGGATAAAAAACTGCAGGTAAGTTAAAAGTTAGTAAACGAGGTTCAAGTGCATTAAAAATGTATTTAGTTCAATGTTTATAATCTTTTTGACAACAAAAATTGATTTTCAAACAAAAATTTGTTTATATCGAATACCAAAATTACTTAACTTCGATAAGTACCGTTCTTTTATCTGTCGAATTCATCTTAAATCGATCTTGCTAAGTTTATTCACCTTTCCAAATAATTAATTTTCTCAGCTAACATGAATTTCGCAAATATCTCACGTACTTTGGAAAGTTCAAGTAGGTTTAAATTTATATTCAAACAATTCATAATGGAGATTTCAAACATTAAAACCGAAATCTAATTAAGGAGTGCACTGTGCTGTTAAAAAGTATTTTATATAAGTTTTCTTATTTATACTGACATGAACTCTACTGTTCAACGTGATTTTAATCTGTTTTAAATCTTGTTAAAAATCAACTGAAAAACTTTATAAACGAAACGGCTTAAACTATAGTTTTTTTGTCAAACTTTTGTATAAAGGCTTAAGAATATATTTAGATACATCTTACAAAAATATCGGTTATTCATAACATATTATATTATTTATTGGAAAAAATTAACAGAACAGACCAGTTTTGTCAAGGTCAAACTACGCGTAAACAGATACTTAGTACATATTATACGATATATCATAGAAAAGAACAGGAAATCCAACAGTCAACAGAATTAACTCTAGAATATTTTATAATACATGAGAGTACTGGTACATACCGTACACTTTTTGAAGTAGTCGGGTAAGGAAAGGTTAGCTTTGCTTAAATTTTCAGATGCTTTTAACTTTAAAAAGGGAGTTCACCAAGGGTGCATACTCTAACCATAGTTTTTTTATTATTATTTAGGGAGAATATATCATCCATAAATCCTTCGATGGCTTGGAAGGCTTTTGGTTAAAATAAATAGCATTTTTAATCTCCAATATGCAAATTACGCTAATCAGTGCTAGCAAAAAAGGAAGCAGCCACTTTCTTTGATGAATTGAAAAAATGAGTACTGAAATGATACCGAAAATGCACGATTAATAAATTATCACAGGATAATTTGCATCATCCAGTAATATTAAATTTACCAAAGAGTGATTAAAAGCGTATTTGACCGATGATAATTAAGCTTAAAGGAAGTATATGACAACGTTAGATAAGTGAATATAATGAATGAATGCTTTAATTCGGGAGTGATTCAAGTATCTCTGAAATGATGATAATACATGTAACGAAATGATTATACCCAATAAGATATTAAAGAATCATAATCTTTCTGATCGTTTAATGACCTTCCCTGCATTAAGCCCGTCTATATGGTCGACAAGCGAACATATTATTAGGAATAAGTAAAAAAAAATCCCCTGCCTCTCAATCATACGGTAGAATTTATTTTCTTTATTATTTTCAAATAGACTTTGTGTTGGAAATTGAATAGATGTGAAACATAAATTGCTTTGAATGCTGTGAGCGCGCTTAGGTGTGTTCGGAAAAGTGCTTTTGTCGTTTCGGTGTGTTCTTTTATGTATGTACCGGAAAATGTGGATTTTTTTAAGTAACCGAATGGAGACCATCTATTCATAACCATGTTCTTTTTACATGTGAATATTAACAAATACATTTCTCGTATTTTGTATTAGGTACGCATTATATTATGACATGAAAATTTTCTGTATGAAATCACTTTATGTGTACCTATTTTTATATCTATGTAATATTCCTAATTAAATAAGAACATATTTTGTATATATATGCATGCGGTCCATATATGCTGTAAATGCAGAGCATACTCGGAAATAATCAATGTGCTTATTGTGTAATTGTGTGGTTACTATTACACAATACTAATATTACGTAAATATTTTTAGAATATCATTTATCTACGTCTGCTTAATAACATACCATTTTATTGGTTACCTACTAGGTACATTCCAAATATTATTATTTACATTTTGAATACTATCTCTACAAGAAAAAGTCACATTATTATCACTGATTTATGTAGGTATTAACTACTTGGAAAAATATATTTCGAAATAGTCAATATAATTGAATTTAAAAAAATTGTTAGTGAGTCGATAAGGATTTCCAGTTTTACAAAATTATTAAGTGTATAAAAAAAGGATCATCTAATTGAGTAGTATACTTTCGTAAAAAAAGATTAAACAATCACTAGTGTGTGTGTTTGAAAATATTGTAATTGTACTTTCTTTAGATTTTTATATACATATACCTATCCTAATCTCGCTTCCTGTGATTATCTTATACTAGAACATCAAAACTCATCTAGATAATTTTCAATTAAAAGTCGATTGCATTTAGTAACAAAAAAATCCATACCTATATTTTGTTGGTCATAAACATATTACACTAATTTATGACAACTTTGAATAGAATAATGTCGTGGTGCTAAGAAGGTCATTAATTTGACTTGGAAATTATGGCAGAATGCATGTACGCGGTTAGAATGCATTTAATTAAATATGTTGTATGGAATGGTTAATTTTCACAGGCTGCAGTGATTTAAGAGAAGAAGGACACATCATAAATCGACAGATATTTTCAATGTCTCACATCCTTTACATAACTATACATTTATAACACTATACCATAATAATATACTATTTTTCATTGTATCCGGAAATTTGTACGTAAACAGTTCACCGCAGGACACTTATTCGTGCGCCGCAGTACGTGAAATATGAGTTCGTGTAACATTTAATCAAATGACGAGTTCTTCATTGATCATTTCACAGTGGAATACATTTGTACGTATGCTACAATATGTGGCAAATTTTATGAGATGTCTTTACTAGGTTAGGTTAGGTTAAAGTTAATTTAATTGAAACAGCACTATTTGCAAACTATCGCCGCATTTTGTAAGAAACATACAAATGTATTCCACGGTGAAATGTTCAACGAACAACTCGTCATTTTTGATAAAATATTATACGAACTCATGTTTCACGTACTCGGCGCACGAATAAGTGTCTCACGAGGAACTGCATACGTATAACTTACATGTAACCATTTTCATGTCTAACTATGACGTACCAGAATAGAAGAAAATATAAATATTTATGTTTTTAAAGTACTATTATTACATTAATTTAATTATAATTAGATGTTATAACCCTACTTAAAACAAGCTAGTAGTCAGTCAATATTTTGATAATTTTCTACGCCTAATTGATAAATACTTTGACGTTTTCAAGATTATTTCCGGCAATTATTATTAGTATTCGCCTCATATTTCCTTAATCCGGAAGCCTTGCTAATTGAAATCAGTAATGATCCTCTCCCCAAGGTATCCGTGTAATATTTTATAAGGGGCTCTTAGTAACATCTCTACCTGCGTAACAAATTTCATCCCTAATAATTATACGACTTATGTTATTATATTATCATCAATTGATTGGAAGAAATTATTATTACAATGCTATTTCATCATTATAATTTAAGTATCTACTAAACATAATATAAGATAATGACTTTTCATTGGAAAAGATACACACTACGTTTGATCAAGAAATTATGTTAAAAAATCTATTTTTTATCTTTAGATATTAGGAAAAATGGAGTATCTCAGATCTTTTTGAATTTAAAATTTCTGGGAGCTGATTTTTTTTTTACATTTAATGCATACAACGAATTTATACATCCACGCATTTTTTTTTACAAATCACTACACGCTGGAATGCCACGCCTAACTGAGTTTCAGGAAAATCCCAAAGATTTTTCCATGGAATCAAATAATAATCGCTAGGATATTTCATATTGAATAGGATTTGATTCGCTTCAGTGGACAGGAATAGGCAAATATATTGTGCAGATAGCTATGTAAAATTGATAATATTACTTACTACGTAAAGAATTTATATACCTATAGATTTTATAATATGATTTAAAATTTGAAATTCAATTTTTGTATATTTATATTATTTTATACGACTCAATTTTCGTTTATCATTGTTCATTCATTAAATTGTTAATTATTAATGGGAAGACAAAGTAATAATAAAACAAAACATAAGACAGAAGACATAATTTTATAGTGGTTGCTTCATTACTAAGCAAAAAAAAAAATAAGTAAGTAGCTACTGGTCTTAAACAAATTAAGCTACTTGTGTTTTTAAGTGATAATAAAGTGAAGTAAAGCCTCTCATAATTAATAAAATAACTATTTTGAATCTGGTTCATTTCTAATTTACTTTATCTTTCCACCAATTATATTATTTATTATTAATTTGATAACATAAAAATAATTACCTACATCTTTATTTAATAAGTAGTAGGTAATGACATTAAAATATAATATATGACAATTTTTTTCAAGATAAATTAAATTTATGTACAGTTATTTGAAAGCACAACGATTGAATTACGTTATTTATGTAATTTGTTTTCTCACAGCTACACTACATAATTCTTTAAACCTTTCACAGTTTAATTGTAATATCTACATACTCGAGAGTAGGTAGTATCACTGTTTTCTTTCACAACCCGTTTAAAATTAACGATTTCACCGATTTTTTAAATTTATAATTGACGGTTATACATACTTTAAAGAATTTCAACAATTTTACTCAGAAAAAAACAAATATTGATGAAAATTTTCAGCTTATAAACTACATTGTTGCTATCGAAATAATATGTTTTATCTTGTTATCTTAAAAAAAATTGAAGACGTCACAGGATACATTTTCTCAAAAATAACACTCATGTAACAATTCATCACGAATACGCTAAGTGGTCAGATAGCAGAGGTGAAATGGAGAGATGGGTTTGGGTAGATTAGCTTGAGCCTAAATATAACTATTAATTTACGATTTCATGGGTTAACTCGAGCTCTCAGTCAAATGTGATACTTAGTGAAATGGTAAGTATGAATTAATATAGGTTAGGATAAAAAAAATTGTGTAAATTATTAATAAATATTATTAGATAGTTATATTATAACTCATGATACTAATTTAACATTAATACCCACTATATTAATTATACTATATATTAAATTCTAATGGATTTTGTACTATTCCATTGAGTGGTTTTTTGCGACCCGGGTTTCGCCTTTCGTCATCTTCAGGCACTATGTACACTCACCAAAAGGCAAAATTTACACTGACAACGAATACAATTGACTCTAACTTATATAAAAAATAAATAATTACAATAAAATAGATAAAAACTTTATCATCTACCCATTGAGTCAAAGATTACAATAATATATATATATATATATATAACAAACAGATTATGAAAGGTTGAACTGTTTGTAAAAAACCCTCTACCTTATCAATAATAATACACTCGATAAGCATATATCGCCACTGTTCTGACAGAAGACACTAATTCGAAAAAAATACATATTGAGTTAGTTATACCAATATGTTCCTTATTTCAAACTTTACCGTCAGGAAACCTTCTTAATAAATAAACAGTCTTTATTTTAAAGTCATCCTTTTTACGATTACTTAATAAACTCACATGATAGACCATTTTAACAACTTCAAAGTCAAATTACTCAAAACTAGTATTTTCCAGTTAGTGTGTTCTGCCAGAACAGAGACGATATATAAATCGTCAAAACCTAATAATAGATCATTAGTAATTATAAACAAATGGAATAGTACAAAACTTAAATCCGTTAGAATTTAAATTCAAATTCTATCAAGTACCTTCGGTAGATTGTATTAATATTATACCATATTACAATAAATCGATTATTTTTATTAATATATTATTTTGCTTCTACTTTAAACTAAGAGGGATAGAAAAGAGGTCACATTTTGTGAAGCAAAATCAAATAAAAATATTCTTACTTAGTTTTTGGTTAAGTAATAGTAGAAAAAATGGTCTGATAAAATGACATTGGTATTGATCCACTTCAATTTTGACTTTACCGATAGTTTTTTTTTTGACCTTTCTTTGCCGCTATCACTCCACTACTCTTAATCCACTCTAAGGTAATGTAATCTAACGAAATCAGTGACAGTACGAAGGGTTATAATATTATGTAAAGGGTATTATATTGACAAAAAAGAAATATAAGATTCACTTAAGTCTACAGACAGTAGAGGAGAAATGTACATAATAAATATAACTAATGTGCTACAGAAAATAAACGTCAATGGTAAAATGTACCCAATAAATATAATAATTGAAAAATGAAGACATAAAATAATATGATCTTAAATATATTATAATGTAGGTATTATGACATATATTATGCGGAGATTAAGTCGTAGTTGTTTGGAAATTTAGAGGAGAGAGTTTATTTATCGATACAACAATAGATAAAAAATACAATGATAAAGATGAGAGTAATGTTGTACTGATGTGTAGTAGCTCAGCTAGTCTCCTATATATTATTATCCTAAGAGATTTTGGAAAACGCACAATTTTTTTAATTAAAATACCGTTTTGTTATTTATTAAAGGAATTCACTTCAATTTTTGGAGTGCCGAATCTACTTCCATTTGAATCCGGCACAATATGATAAAACTCGACACAATCACAGATAATATCATTTTTAAATCGCGTTTTATATCCGTCACCATACATTTTCGCATCTTGCTGTCCGTGTACCTCAAATTAATTATAATGTCGTTTAATACTTTCTATATAATCGATATTTCACAAATCTAAATTAATATTCCACAAAACTATTCAAATCTGTAAGCGGCACATTGGCGTACTATTCATTTTAACAAGAAATAATTACATATTTCCTCACTAAAACTACGAAAATATAATCCAAAACCACTTCACTGCCACTTATCTGTCAAACTAATAGACTAATGATTGTCATTGTTTTCGCCTATAACAAGTTCATTTGACGTATCAGAATTCAAATTTAGAATTTGCAGGAATAATCGAAAAAATGTAACATTTGTATTAGCACCCATGTATAATCAATTTCAATCAAGACATTTATTGTAAAATGAAGATAATTTTAATACTTCTATCAATAAATTGAATAATTTCAGACTTAATAAATAAGAAACTACAAGGTACATATTACGCTCTTCTCAATATTATGTATTCGTAGTACGTATGTGTACTATGTGTAGTACTGATGAGATCGGTGTTATCGAGAGATAATTTGGATCGCGAGACTGGACTCAAGTGGATGATGGTTGACTGTGTCGAGTTACCGGACTCGTGATGAGTAGTGAGTTATGGATAGTCCTTGCTATTTATACAAATGCAGTTCATATATAACATGAGATATTTTCGCAATTAAATAAATCATAATATACACTATTGGTCTAGGTTATGATTGAGAAAATGCTGACAATCGCTTGCACTACCTTGTTTTGTTTTAACAACACAATATAACTATTGAAGTGTGTCACACTTGGCAAGATTACTACATATACACAACTCCATCAATTTAGCATTACTAATTATTATTAATTCATTTAACCTGCAGTGGATCAGCGCTAACTATTATTCTGTATTAATTAACAGAACTCTTTAATAACACATAAGCATCCATATTATTGTAGTAGAGTAAAGTCAATAATTTATGAAAATTATTAAGCTCTCCGGTTCGTAAAATTTTTATTTCGAGCACTAGTTTTAAAAAAGGAATATTACCTCAGCTTTATGAACCTCAATCTAGATCTGAGAAAAAATAGTTATTTATTGTATTTAATTAATTCTTTCTATGGCATGGATGTAATTTATGATCATATAAATAGATATTATGAAAAGTTGAGACCATATATTATGTGACAATAGATTGGCATATTATTTAATTCGCTTGGGTTGCCAGGATGTCCAAAAGAAGATTGTAAAGATGAAAAAGAAGATTGTAACGCCAATGGTGAAAAGTCATGAAAGTCGAGTAGGCTTAAATAACGTGATACAGATTCAAGTATTAGGCTTCTCGCTTGTTGCTCACTTTACGTCACTTGTATTACATAATTGGCAGGTTAAAACAGATTTTACGTCACGTGAGAAAAATAGCTTTTGATGTAAGAAACACGTGCCGTATTTAAGCTTTCATTTCATAGTGGTGCGTATTAAATTTTGATGGTATTCATTGCGTAACAGATCTTTACGTCATTTATTGAAATATGTTATATAAAATAAAAAATAAAACAACATTATTATATAATATTGATTCAAAAATACGGTTAGATAATTAAAATCACCATACTTTAAATATTACATGCCAAACATTTATAATGAGTCTATTGTATATTGATGCAATAATATAAAGTTAATTAATATATATTATATATACATAACATAGAAACATCGATGATAAAAAATGAACCGGCTGAAATTTTATGAATGATTATTGCCTTGATTCATTATAAAATCACTATCTATATATCTATCGACGGAATTTGAAAATATCTCCTGTTACGTTTCTTCCATAATAAAGAATTAATTGCAAGTATGATACAACAGAAGTTGGTAGGTATCTCAGTTTGTGTTGGTTAGGTGGTATTATAGTAGATGTATAAAAAATTATTCATGTAAGTAGGTACATAATATATCTGATTTTTTTAAAATTTACTTGCTATTAATGGCATTTTTCCATTGACTTACTAATAAATGTAGCATGAAACGAACCAAATAACCATAGTATCAAGAGTTATCATAGTATACATATTTAATTTTTTCATAAACACTTAATTGTGACATAGTTGGTAAATGAACTCTGCCTACATTGAAATAATGACCATTATCGCTTTTCCTTATCGAATTATTATTTTATTCCACTAAAATGTATGCTTAAATATTTAAAGAATTGATTAAATACAATCATAACAAGACAAAAAGAACTTTTTATATACCACGTTTTAAAATTTTCTGTTGAATCATATAAACTTGACAATTCTATGTATTAATAACAACTTTTTATTGTACTTGATAGAAATACTGAATAAATATAGAATATTGAAATGTCATTTTTACATTCAATACTGATTTCCATAGTAACGCACGTATATATTAATAATTTAGTTGCTAGGACCCCCATAGCAACCAACATCAATAACTTTCCATAAAAAACAGAATTAATTGAAAATTAATTCAATTCTGCTTAAAAATGGCCAAAATTATTAAAAGAATGCATTGTCGTCGTGTTCTGGTATATTCTAAAAGTTTCAAATGTCTAGCTAGTCGGGGATTTAGTTAAAAATTTTCAATCGTCCAATACAAATCTTGGACAAACAAGAAAAAAATTGTACTTACTGGACAAACAAGAATACGAGCTAATAAAAACGTGGTAATAAAATACGAAATACTAGCAGTATTATATATTAATTCTAATTATTTTATCAACAATGTTGACATTTATAATAGAAAACAGAAGCCTTTTTAACAAATAATAATATAAATCCAGTAAAACTAACTCCTTACTAAGTATACTGTGGCCTCAATGGGTCATTTGAGTCAACTAACCACTTTTAAGTACAGAACAAATAAATTTTATTATTAAGTTAACTTTAATCAATTACTTAAGAGTTATAATGTATTTTACCACGTTTCTATTAGCTCGTATTTTTGTTTGTCCGGTACAGATTTTTTCTTGTGTGTCCAGTACAAATTTTTTCTTGTTTTTCCAAGATTTGTATTGGACGATTGAACATTTTTAACTAACTTCCCGACTAACTAGACATTTGAAACTTTTAGAATATATCAGAACACGGGGACAATGCATTCTTTCAATACTTTTGGCCATCTTTCAGCAGAATTGAATTCAGTTAATTCTGTTTTGTATGTTTCGGAAAAAATCGTTAAAAATAATATTTACTACTCACTATTATTGGTTGCTAAGGGGTCCTAACAACTAAATTATTAATATATACGTTTAAAAACGTGGTATATAAAAAGTCAGTTTTATCTTGTAATTATTTTATTGTGCAGTTATCATATCATTGCCATTGTAAGGATAAATATTATCACAAAATATTCTTATATTATAGAGAGATCAAAAAAAAAAAAAATGGAATCAATGATAATTATGTCACTAATTACGATGTTTGTAACTATCATTCTCTATATGCATGTAATCTTTGGTATATTTTGAATTAACGTAACTTAGACTAAACTAAACTAATATACTATTACCCAGTGTACTATATTTATCAAATGATATGCGTATATTACGTAATGGTTAGAATATATTTAAACATATATATGGCGAGACGTATGTAATCCATATGCCACCCAAATGTTCGTAGGTATGTAAACACACCTTTGATATAAAGAAGAGTATATGGTGAGGGTGGAGATTTTGGGAGAGGAGCAACACAAGCAGAGGGCGTGGGGTGGCAAGGGTCGGCAGGTGAAGTGTAGGTGTACATAGATGACCCCAGGCGAAAACGACCCGCTCAAGCGTCCATAATACATCCAGTTACGGATCAGGTGAGCTTAATGCCCACTGCACGTTGACCGCCATATTGCTTTAGAAATATATTATTCTTCATTGAATAACTCGCACAAATTTTGTGAGTGACATATTCGATGACTGTAAATAATGCGACATTGTTTATCCACGGTTTATTACGATATAACTTAGCACTTTTAATCTATTTTAAACGAAACAAAAAAATATTATATATGTTTACAGTTGTAATCAATTTTATACATATTTAAAAATAAATAGATTAAACTATATTTTATTAAACATTCAGAGAGTGTCTACTTTATACAAATAAGTTTTATATTTTGAAGATAGATAGTATTATTCATTTTGTATTCATATTAGTTGCGAATATTAGTGGAAAGTTGAAATCCCTGTAAAAACAATACAATATTTGTGTAATATTATTTTAAATACAAAGAAAACTTTTAAACTTTTAAAAAATGAACGAAATAATATATTTTAATATCAGTGAATTTTATAATATATTTTAGGCAGCAGAAAAAAAATATGCTATTTTTCAATTCATTATAATTACTTAAATACTTTTAGTGAAGTACTCAGTAACTGATATTCTTTATATTAAAACGAAAAACGACAGAAATATCAGATAAATAATAATATCATGGGTGGTGATACTACGAGGTGGGTCAATAAGTCCTTAGAAAAGCCGACAGGTGGCGCGACTAGTACTGTAAACGGTTTGTTTTCATGCAGCGGCACTACCGATTCAGTATGCTGCGAAGTTTCAATCAGATTGGTCGGGTTGTTGTTTTTTATTTTCGTACATTTAAAAAAAAAATTTGCTTGTTTACAAAAATGGAGAAAATTGAGTTTAGAGCTGTTATTAAACATTTTAATATAAAAGGGTTAACAGCAAAGGAAATAAAAAATGAGTTGGATTTAGTTCACGGCATATCTGCTCCTTCACTTGCAACTATTTATAACTGGTTAAATGAATTTAAACGTGGTCGTACATCAACAAAGGATGAACCACGCTCAGGACGTCCTGTAGAGGTGACTACACCAGAAATGATCAATAAAATCCACGATATGGTGTTAAGTGACCGAAGATTAAAGTTGAGTGAGATAATTGAGGTTACAGGGATCTCAAAAGGTAGCGTCATTTCTATTTTACATGACAAATTGGGTATGAAAAAAGTTTCTGCAAGATGGGTGCCGCGTTTGCTCACAGTCGACAATAAACGCAATAGGGTGGTGGCCTCTAAAGCCCTGTTGTCGCTCATGCAACGCAATTCGGATGAATTTTTTCGTCGCTTTGTGACTGTAGATAAAACATGGATACACCACTATACTCCCGAGACGAAAGAACAGTCAAAGCAGTGGATTGCGAAAGGCGAACCATGTCCAAAGAAGGCGAAAACCGTAAAATCAGCTGGTAAGGTTATGGCTACTGTATTTTGGGATGCACGTGGAATTATTTTCGTTGACTATTTGGAAAAAGGAAAAACAATAACAGGGAATTATTATGCATCTTTATTGGACCAGCTAAAAAACAAAATTGAAGAAAAACGGCCTCATTTAAACAGGAAAAAAATCCTCTTTCATCAGGACAATGCCCGTGTTCACACATGTTTACGATCAATGGCTAAAATTGAAGAATTGAAGTTCGAATTGGTCGACCACCCACCGTATTCGCCAGATTTAGCCCCCAGTGACTTTTTCCTTTTCCCAAACTTAAAAAAATGGCTAAGTGGACAACGTTTTTTTTCAAATGAAGAAGTCATCGATCGGACAAATGCTTATTTTGAGGACCTTCCGAAAACTTATTTTTCTGACGGTTTAAAAAAAATTGAGAAACGTCTAACCAAGTGTATTGAGCTCCAAGGAGATTATGTTGAGAAATAAAAAAAAAATACAAAAATAAAAACTGTTTTAATGCTTTTTTCTAAGGAATTATTGACCCACCCTCGTATCATAATAATATATAGATAACACGACGTGTGATTCGATGTACTATCGTGATTGATTGACCAAAACTGGATCAGTTTGATTTTTATTTGAAATTGAAGCCGTTTTAGCAAGATGCGTTGTGTCCCAGAGAAAGCGGTAACATAGCATTTTCGCATTATTATACTTTTAAAAATAACAGTTGCTCTTCCATCGCCTTGCTGTTAGCAAGTTATAAGTTCTCCAGGTTTTTTTGTTGGGTTGAAAGAGCATACTGTAATCTCAAGCCCCGCCAATAAGTTAAAAATCACAATTTATCATATTATATAAATCGTATGTATAACTACCATATAAATATTATGCTTTGACGTAAATTAGTATAATGTTGGTAGCCGACTGTAAAAAAGTACCTATTATCAATTTTTATCTATCCCTCGTATCAAAATCTTAAATATCCTGCTATGTCCCGTAATTAACATCAGCCCAGTTTTACAGTAGATATACTACAACTCCAGATAAAGTTATGGTTCTAGTCGGTTATGTGGAATACAGCGGCAAACACATTTTGAAAATACCCTATACACTGGATTATTTGTTAGTTTGGGTTAGTTTAGATTAGGTTAGAATAGGATAGGTTAGGTTAGGTTTGGTTAGGTTAACCTAACAAATAATCCAGTATATCGGCTATTTTTAAAATGTGTTTGCCGGTGTATTCCACATAACCGACTTGTACCAAAGTTATTTAAAAAGTTTAATAACTATAATATTTTTTAAAAATATACATTGTTTTATAAATGTAATCAAGAAAGTATTAGTAAACTAAAAACTGAACAATACGTACTTAGCTGCATATATAAATACTGAGAATTATTTTTATCTTGTGATGTAAAACATTATTATTTTAAACCACAGTGCGATTTAGCTTGCATGCTAACTGCCTCATATCCACGGTGTCGTGTTAAACACGTGTACCTCCCACTACGAATCATTAATAATAAATAATGCCCTCGTTATTTAAATGGTCATTTTGGAAGATTTACTTGATGAATAATAAAATTATTCTAATGACAAGAGAGGGGAAAAGTCCACCGTTGATATTTAGATCCCCTAATAATGTTATAATGATGAAAACTTTTGCTACAGAATAAGTTTGCATTTATGTGTTATTATATTGTTAATAATATATTACAAAATTAACAAAATTATACGGTTACCAACAAAGTTATTTTTTTCTTCAGTTAATTAATTACATAGGTGGAATTTGTAGAATATTTTTTTGGACTTTATTAAATTTGTACATTGTGTTTTTTAGGATAATAAAATATTTTTTGGGAAAAACTTAGTAAGTGTTACTTACATAATAACTGTACCTATACACAGAACAGAAAATAAATATAATACCGATAGACTATATTCAATACGCCGCATATTGATGCAGTGTTTTGAATGTGTGAGTGTCCTACGAAAAATGAAGCACGCATTATGCACGTGCAATAGTGTTTGTAATACACCAACATTAAATGAGCGTAAATGCATAAACCGAGAGTATTTTTCAGTGTTCGACGTAAAACGTATTCTTGACACGTGTGTAAGTTTAGCCCGGATTCTTCCTTACTCAAGTCGGTAACCTGCTATCGCCTTACCCGTTATGTATTTCAGTTCCCACTATTTCTGAGTTTCCTGGCCGTATAGTTATTAAAATAGTTATGTATTTCAGATTACAGTTATATTTATTTTATAGCTCTCTCTCTCATTTAGGTTTTTAATTGAATTGATTAAGAATATTAATAACACCAAAGTTGTATAATTATAACTTAAACGAATATGACGCAATTAACTGGAGTAGGTTAGTTAAAATGAAAAACTGGTCACTAACCTTTAGTTAGACCAGATGATGGTTGAGTATTTATCCGTCATGAGAATCGAAAGATTTACCTGCAACAAAAAAATTAAACGTTAGAATAATGGCAAAAAATAATAAAGAAAATGTAAACAAACATATTTGTAGCAATCATACGACTTAATGAGTGACACACTTTATTATGTTTTTTTTTTGTCAAAACAAAACAATAGAGCGATAATAATCGTCACCATTTCCTCAATCATAAATCAGTAGGGTATGACGTTATGATTAGTAATTGCGAGAATATCTGTTGTAATATATGTACAACATTTGTATAAATTGGAAAGACAATGCATGGATCCTCACTCAACTCTACGAGTCTATCACGAGACGCACTACTATTGTCATGAGTCTTTCACTCGATATAGTCAACGTCATTCTACTCGAATCAAGTCTCTCAATTCATTAATATAATCAATATCTTGATCACATTGATCTCACCAGTACATCATTACCCGTGATTTTAATCTCACGTTATCATCCTTATTTCTGTATTCAGTGTATTCTTGTAACAATCAATAAACTCTCCTCTAAACAATCGAGCTACAACGACCTTTATCTCACCTCATCATCAACCGCCAAATATTAATAATAAAACATAAATATGTTGGTTATAAACAATTAAAAGCAAAATTGTCCATTCATTTTTAAAATATGATTAAGTTTTGAGTAAAGTTCTTCGTTTGTAGCTCTGGCATGGCCCCCACATCCTGAAGCGGGCCCCTTTACCCATCGCTAAGGGTAAAGGCAGTGTGACGCACTACAGTAGCGTTTTCTAAATGGTGAACGCGGTAAAATTAGGTGAATTTTTAACGATTTTTTGTATTTTTAATATGTACCTACTTACCTACATCCATTTCAATGATGGAGGTGTTGGGTATCAGCACACAGTTAAAAATAGCATCGTACAACCAAAATTTTAAATTATTAATATTATTGAAGTCAAATAGCGCTGCAGGCGACTTTTTTTTTTACTAATATAGCACATTTATGATCTGTGTTTATCTCACTTGTCTGGTCAACTCGTCACGCCGGTCCCTTCATCAGCCCCTCCCTTGTGGGGGCCATGAGCTCTGGATATTCAATATGAATAGTGTCATATTTTATATTTTATATTATCATATACATTCATGTTATTTCAGTTGATTTTATTTACGTTATTATTTATATAGTCATAAATAATAAAATATATTGTCCTAATTTTAGCTCTTCTCCGTATATAATGAAAGCTTAATTTAGTATCATGAGCTTTGATATGGCTTTACACTGCGGCTCATGCAAAATAATTTCTTAGAATTTTCTATTATTGAAGGTGATATTTACTTTGATCTAAATTGCTATTAGAAGTCGTAAATTATAATTACTCTTACATAACTATAAATTGACCATGAAGTCTTAATTTGATGGTTGACTTATAAAAAGGGCTCTTTTCAACCTTAATTGTTTTTACTAATATACGCGTCGGATTTTTAGAGGTGTGAAGAATAATTATTGGTGATGGAAGGTAATTGTTGCTTGATTGATGCATTGAGACACTGAATATAGTATTAAGGATGATGACGTGAGATTATGATCACGAGTAATGGTGTTTTGATGAAATCGATCGATCATCAAGAGATTAATTATAAGAATGCACTGACAAATTTTATTCGAGTGAAATAACAAAATGTACTATATTCTACTTTTCGTGACGGACTCGACGAGTTGAGTTTTAGTTCATAGATTGTTCTTCTTATTTATATTCATGCAGTATATTTATTTTATATAACCATAAATATTGCCGTAATTCTCAATCAAAACAAACACTACTGGTCTAGTTATGATCGAGGAAACGCTGACAATTATTATTTCGTTTTAATAACAAAACCTACATTTATTGAAGTGTGTCACTAATTTAATGCAGAGTAGCATGATCTCTATATATATAATGATAATTTACCAAGTTACACTCAACAACCTTTTTGGGTTTGAATTTAGATTAATACGTTAAATACTTATCTAGTGGAAGATATTTTAGGAGCATGTATTAAAATAATTTTATTAAGTATGTTAAATAATAATTTTGTAATATGTACTAACTATGTGTATTAGATCTTGTGTTTTCATGACCTTTGTGTTCGTTATGTTATATCAGAAGATCCTTTGCTGTATTATTGGTGTAGTATGTAGGCATAACTAAAAAAAGTATACGAGGGGTGTATTTTCAAAGTGACCTTCTTCCAGTACTTGGCGAAAATGAGTAATGTTATGAAATTTAAAGGATAAAGTATTTTTTTTGTATAGAAGAAACTAATCGCATTCAATCCAGTAGAAAAATCGGTACAGTTGTTATGAGGAATACAGCGGAAAACACATTTTGAAAATAGCCGATATACTTGATTATTTGTTAGTTTGAGATAGTTTAGGTTGGGTTATATTGGGTTAGGTTAGATTAGGTTAGTTTAGGTTAGGTTGGGTTAGGTTATAGCTTAGGTGAGGTTAGGTTAGGTTAGGTTAACCTAACAAAAAATCCAGTATATCGGGTATTTTCAAAATGTGTTTTCAGCTGTATTCCTCATAACCGAACTGTACCGAAAAATCAACTTTGAAAAATATACGCCTCATAGTGTTTGGAATTAAACTTATTTAATTATTTATAATAATAATTATATAATAATATATATATAATAATAATAAATAATAATTTAATTAATAATATATAAATTGGAATTAAAATTATTATTGGAAGTTATTGAAAAAACGAGTATTACAATGTTAATAATATAACCATATTGATATTATGTCATGTCAAAAAATGGTTAACGTAATCTTTTTCAAACCTATAGCTTTTGTACTTTGTTTTTTCTGTTTCTATCCAAATATTATAAGTACCTACTAAGTATATTTATTTTGCAAATGCTATTTAAGTTAAATTATAAATGAATAGTTATTAGGTACAATAAATCTATTTTAGTGGATAAATGATTCTTTCATTGCATTACGTAGAATCATTTGGCAATAAACTGGTCCGCTTGTAAAAGAATCATTTAAATGAGGAACGATGAATGTATACAATGAGCGCTAAGTTTCCGCTATGCGCATTTGCGAAAATTTGTCACGAATTTGCCACAATTGGCGCGTAAAAATGTTATTGTGTTGCCATACCGCCAAATGAAGCGGACACTTGGTAAAATTATTATTGAACCAACGTCAAGAGGCAATCAACGTTGTCGAATCAAAATGACGTTGTCGATAAAAGCACCAGCAACATGAACAATGTATCTGAAGTTATAAATAACAATAACAATTATTTTTACCATAAACAAATATATTAAGCAAAATAACCTTCACAATATAATATTTACTATGAATATACCAATCAAACTTTAGATAAAACGACACTATACTAATTGCTAATTTCGAGCATGAAAAGGTTAAATTCATTTAACGCGTATTGAAATCAAAACGAATCTTAATCTAAAATTATGTTAATAGATCAAAGTACCAGATTTAGTAGATACTTTTGTTTTATATTGACCTTTGAATTCTGATCGTTGGTGGTTATAAAAGGATTATTAGCAGTATATTCATAGTAAAGGAAGCAATGTCTAGCATGAACGTGATATGGAAATAATTACAAGATAAAAAGAACTTTTTATATACAACGTTTTTAAATTCTGTTGAACCATATAAACTTGACTTGACAAGCTTAAATGATCAAAAAAATTTGTACTTGACATGACATATTGATTTCCATAGTAACTCACGTATATATTAATAATTTAGTTGCTAGGACCCCAGACCTCTAGCAACCAATATTGGTGTCGAAATAACTTTTAATACAAAACAGAATTAACTGAAAATGAATTCAATTCTACTTAAAGATGGCTAAAAGTATTAAAAAATGCATTGGCATCGTGTCCTGATATATTCTAAAAGTTTCAAATGTCTAGCTAGTCGGGAAGTTAGTTAAAAATCGATTGCAAGATTTGTACCGGACAAATAAGAATACGAGCTAAGAAAAACGCTGTAAAATAGTACCACAAAACCGAACATTGTTTAGTCAATGCTCTGATTTTATACATAATATATCTTTATTGTATTAAGACTTAGGGCAGTTGCGGTTTCAATCCCGCGATTGGACAATAAAAATATTTTGTTTTTCAATTTGTATTCGATTCAGTGCAAGAATCTAATAGGTTAGCATAACTTCTGGCAACAACTCTTCATAAAAGGGTTAATACAACTTAGGTGGGATTGTTTGTGCAGGTCACTAACTGAAACATGTCATGTCGACACTAGAGCTATAATATTTTTATTTGAGTTGATTAATAATAATATAAGTATATAAGCGCGCATCTGCACGAGGCATAGACTGAACAAGTCAATATAACCACAGTACCATATCGCAGTGGGCATTGTTGGTGTTTTGTTGGTTTTCGGTGCAGCCACCTTCTTGGAAACTGAAGGTATGCTGACGCAGAAGCCATTGCGGAAACGCCTCTTCAGAATCTTCAGGTATCGCATACGGCAGTTGTTTTGAATTTCGCGTAAATAATAATAGGGTAATTGTACCGCAGACGCCGTGATGAGTTTTTATATATTTTTTTTACGAAAACAGTTAATTCCATGTAGATAATTATAATAAATACCGTTTTCTGTCGGCGTATAGGCTTTTCGATCCAATAATTGTTAATTTAAAATTTGAAATGTTCATAAATTTTGATGCATCAATATCACAAACTAAGATTATATTGGGTAATATTAGGTTGGGGTAGGTTAGGTTAGGTTTGGTTTGGTCTAAAGTTATAAAATCTCATGACCGCATCTGCAGCATATTTACTAATAATTGTTATGTTAGTAAAGAATAAAAAAATCACTTAGAGCGTATGTGGTGGCCTATTAATATATACCCCGCGTAGAAATGAAAATACTCGTAGTAATATACTTTCCTATTTTTACTAATAACAATATCTCTGGATGTAATAATTTTATCTACATATATGATTGATAATAAAAATAGTCTTTTATTTACTCTTAAATTCAATTATTAGGTAACTTAACCACGTCTATGTACCTTGAATCAAATTGAATAGCGATTTCCATACAATCAAATTCTTTCCGGCCACAGTATTAATTAACAGTTCATACTTTCTCCATACGATTCGCAGGGAATAATAATAATTATTAAACATGAGGTGGTTTGTTCCCAGACAGCCGACGTCTAACGCAGAGTTTAATACACCTGTGTTTGTCGCGTATGCGTGCGAAATGGGTGAGGAAAAATAATTGTTTTGAAATAAGTTAAATTGTATAACTAAAAGTGAGATATTAGGAATATATTATATTTTAGAAATATACTACGTTTAGTTAAGTACATAATATACATGATGACATTAAGTAGGTATCATATTAATACTTGTTAAATAGCACAATGCATTTTTCCCATTTTCAATAAACATATTATGTCGTAAAGGACCCGACATAATATTCTAATACTCGTCAAAATATTTTATAATAATATTACTTTAAAATTTCAGAATTATTAAAAGCTCACTTGAAACTTGACTGAACCTATCTTAACCTAAACCTAACTAACACAAACTTTAAGGTAATTAAATGATTATAATATTTTGGTTATGGTAGAATAATTTATTTTAGTGTTTATGTCGAAAATAATAATTATAATATGAAGTAGAAACTACGTGTAAAATTTATTATTGGGTAAGATGCAAAATATGTTCATTATAACGCACAACATGGACAACTCGTTAATAATTATTTCAGCGGTTTTTTTTGAGTCGCTTTGCATTGCGTCTGGTTATTTAACATGTACCGTAATAGTATGGAATAAACTTATATTCAAAAAAAAATGAGGAACAAAATGTAACTTATCTTGAATGAGTATTCTAGAAAGAACTTATTTATATAATTATAATGTTCAAGTAATATGAAGCCACGTGATCAACGTTAATTTTCAGCGACGTAAAAATATCAGGTGACAGTCAGTCGCTTGAATCACGGTCGAATAAATTAATAATAAATTATAAAATATTTAATTTTACACTATATTGATTATCCATTTGTTATGAATCTACTATGAAGTCAGGTGTAATAATTACAAGATAAAAAGAACTTTTTTAATACAAAGTTTTTTAAATTTTCTGTTGAATCATATAAACTTGACTTGACTAGCTTAAAAGGTCAAAAAAAAATTGTACTTACTATAGAATTAATACTGAAATGTCAAATTAATTTCCATAGTAATGCTCGTATATATTAATAATATAGTTGGTAGGACCCCAGACCCCCACCAACCAATAATGGTGTCGAAATAACTTTTCATACAAAACAGAATTAACTTCTTTTATTTTGTTAACTGTCAATTCATAGTGGAACTGCATTGTATTGTTGTTTTAATTTAATAAAACGCATTTTTTTTGTAATACTAATTCCACTTTTATTCAATAAATCAGGACCGGCTTCGTCTGCTTCAGAGGGATATTTTCAACTGTTGAAAATATCCCTCTGGTAATTTTCCAAAAAATACATTATTAGTTTAGCACTGTCTTATAAATAAATGAGATGACGTTTGATGGTGTATATTTGAAGAGAATTTTATATGTATTTTGTAATATTAATTGTATATTTATTTCAGCACACCCATTGTAACTGGGGCTTAACAATAATTTACAAATTGTCCATTCAGCGGCTGATAAATTAATACCTCTGGCTGGTGACAATGGGCCCGTGGTCCATTCGTCCATCCCTTACATATGTAAATAAATACACGGACTCCCTAACAACCCCGTATTGTCACGAAAATAGGGTTGTCACCGCAAATTAATTTACTAAGAAAATATGTAAATTACTTATAAGAGTGATATATTCATAATTAATAATATAGATTATAAAATTAATATTAGTTGTAGTTACTAACTTAAGATTATAAATTGTTTTAAAGTATATGCAGAAAATATTACTAACGAATAAGGGTAGGTACATGATGTACTTTTCTAGTTGAATCACCTTTAGGCATCTTGAAGCAAGTTATTTTTATAATATCAGTACTTTTAAAAAAATGAACCGATTGATTGAGTGAATCAAAAAATATTAATCCATGAATGTTTTTTCAGTTGAATTATCAAAATATATTTAAAACCGTTTATTAGAGATGGTTTTCATTAATATATTATGGTACCTACTATTAGTTATATCTAAGACCCATATTTTTTACAACACAGTAAGGTATTTTTATGGCTGTCTCTATTGGTTTCGAAATGTATTTAAAAACGTCAGAAAATTTATTTAAAATAAACCGTATTATCTATAACTATTTTTTTTTTCACAAATAATAATAGTATGCATACCTACATAATTTGGAATAACTTCAGAAATTATATTCCTAAGGTTTTCAGAGGGTACCTTTGTACTTATCTGATGTTGTTTGATAATAATATTATTATGAATGTTTAATAAATTAAAATTAAAATAAAAATATATTTATTTACATTCTATTATGGTGAACTTTACAAATTAGAAATTCAAGACGTTCGCAACATAATATGAAAAACAATAAATACCTAGTGTTAAAACAGTATCTAACATTAAACAAGTACATGGAAGTTTGCCGAATAACCTAAGTAGATACTATTTTAGAATTAATAAACTAAATTCCACTTAAACTCATTCTCACGTAAGTGGAGTATATCAATATACAAAACATTTTGGTTTAACACAGTTATTGCACAACCAATGTGCATGACTAATGGCAGATTACTTCTGCACCTTGGAAGAATTTTTAATAACTGATGCTCCTAATTTATAAGATAGTTAGACACAGTTCGCCGAGTTCGCATTTACACCACGTAGGTATAAGTCGACGAAAGTACGTAATTAAAATATAAAAATCTCTTCTTACTTTTAGATTAAAGTACCTATGTCAGCACATCTAAGAGATGATCAGTTGGATAAAGCCACGGATAGTATCCACATAGTCTCAAGTAAAAGAGTATCAGGAATAATATCTTCTAAACACTCTCCGTCATAATCATATTATATTAATTTTTTGTATTATTCAAAAAAAGTATGTACTTAGTGGTTTTGTGTAGTCAGTTAAAATTCTTTATATTTATTTACAAAATATATTATAATATGTATGTATATCATACTATATAAAAATATTCTTGAGACACATAAAAACACACTTTTTGGCATTTAGAGTATCGCACGAAATATTCATATAAAACATACCAACCATATTTTCCTCTCTGGCTTTAACCCTTTCAACACCGCCCACTCCCAATTACTCTCCCGCACACCTTTCCCCGTACGCGGCCGTCATTATTAATACACAGCCGCCTCTTGTATTCTAGCCTTTGTTTTTTTGAGGTTTTGTATTTAACGTTTGA
Organism: Rhyacophila brunnea; assembly: GCF_057557595.1. Classification (NCBI taxonomy): domain Eukaryota; kingdom Metazoa; phylum Arthropoda; class Insecta; order Trichoptera; family Rhyacophilidae; genus Rhyacophila; species Rhyacophila brunnea. The sequence goes on from NW_028233350.1 coordinate 33,552,703, forward strand.
GTTCACTTGTAACGCAAAGCAATTCGACCTCTGTTAATAAGTTGTACCGGAAAAACAGCATACTCACCTTTTAACGAAAATAAGGATATTAATAATTATTATTTTAGCGCTATGCTACGAAAATATTATTTATTTCAACACAAATGTATATTAATTATAACATAGAATACATTTAAGTTAATATGTTTTTATTGAGAGTTGTTACGCATAATATGTAACCTGTTTATACTGTTCAATTAGACTGACTAAAGTTTTTTTTATACTATATAGTTCACATTTTATGATCAGGAATCAATTATTTTATTGATTAATAATATTCAATAGACTTTAGATAAAGAAGTATTAATTTCAGTTTATATGACTTATACATTATGTATCTCCACATACACACACACACGTAGTGCCTATTTATAGCAATACAGTTATGTAACGACTCGTCGGTAAAGAGCTATTTTACAATACTTATATTATACTACTGACCTCTTGCGAATTATTTATTTTTTATTAATTCGAGCTATTATAAATAAACTTATTTAGAATATTTTTTCGCTTTTTATTACAATGTAAAATAATATCTATAAATGCAAAACTGAATTAAGTGCGTTTTACACTATTAAATCAATCCTTCCATGGTTATAAAGAAGAGTGTTTTTATTTGTGAATAATTTTTACTTAATATTACATTAATTAATGTTAAATAAAATGTCTTATTCAGTAAATAATGTATGGAGTTATTAAGTTTATCCATTTAATAATTTGAGTATTTTTTGATCCCACAAATATCTCCATTAAAATAAGTACTTTGTTCAGTTACTAGTTATCAAATATAATTGTAATTTTTATATTTTTCTGGCTAACAAGATGAATGATTAATCAGTCTGTAATATGTTTTAGTATACGTGTATTTATACTGTATATAAGTATAATATATTATGGGTCATCAAATATAACATTTAGTTTTTGACTTGTTATTCGATAATTTTATTATTATCAAAATTACGATAAATAATGAACAACTTTTTTTAATTTTAGTATTGCTTATTACAGTATATCTTAATATTGGGTGCTAAAATATAAAAGTAATCGTTCTACGAAAATTCTTAAAATTTACATGAAAAAATACTTAATCTTTTTAATTATTTAATTTTGGACTTTTAGTAATATTCGATAATTATTTATGGCAATATTTAATATTGCAAATGAGATAAAACAATACGTATCAAGCAACACTTGTAGTACTACCTATGTCATAATTCAAGTAGGTGTGTAATAAAAATACACACGTGTACGATATATAACATGGTTAATTAAAAATAAGCTAAACCAGTGCCCAATGTAAGCTAAAGGCATGTTATTCAGCTTTTCATTGTTTCATTCAATTAACAAAATTCTGTGTTATGTTTCAAATTAGTCTCTGGTTAAACACATTATTTAGTACTCGAACACGACTCTTTTTCGAATAAACCGACATGCCAGAATGGGTTACATAGGTTACAGTTAAAAATACTTACCTCTGTCAAAAAATAGAGTAATATAAAACAGTCTAACTGGATATAAGGGTTGATGTATTTTTTATTATTGACATTGTGAAAGTCGGAATAAATATAATAATATTATCCAAAGTGTAAGTACGTAATCTAAATATTTAGTAAAAATATTTTTATTTATTAAACTTTACTAAATTAAAAAAAATACAAGAAAAATAGAAATTAACCGAATGAGATACAAACTCACATCTTTCACTGTCCGGTAAGTTCTCTTATCCATTAAGCTAATGACTCTCTCTGGGAAATCATTTCTAACTACATTATCTTCGTTAATGAAAAGCAACTATTTTTAAATAGAATCATAGGAATGAAATGATGTTACTAATTTGCTTCTAGTGGTACTAGGCGCAAAGCAATATTATTGATGACGTTTAGTATTATTCACTACTACAAGATTTATTAATATTAAAAATACATAATATTGACATTAGTAATTACAAAGAAAAAAAAGAAAAAGAAAAAGGACGGAGTGAGTTCTAATTCACATCTTTTTATTCACTGTAGGATTCTTGGCAAGAGTAATTCAAATATATTTACTCGTGTACTTAAATGTAATTACTTATTATTTATCTTTCTTTTTCAAATTTGTGTAAGTATATTTGTTATGGTTTGTAACTGAGAATAAGAAAACATGCTTTTTATACGAAAAGTATTTCCTAGTTTTGGTCCCCATAAACATATCTCACCGAAAAATCCTCTTTTTGCCGGAAAAATATGATGGCCGTCCGTCCAAGACATATTTTAGCCATTCTTGTCCTTAAAAAAAAAGAAATAAACAGAACTGGCAGAGGGATAACGATAAAAACGGCCATAACGACGTTCGCGATGGTCGTTATACTTCGTTACCAACGGCCTCACGTACTATTCGTGAAATTAAATTTACTGTTAATTTTGGTATACGAACGTATAATATTTATAATATAGCTTTCGGGCAGTTGTTTTTGAAAGTTATTTTAACGGCAAAGTGAAGAAAAATTGGAACGATTTCTCTTAAAACAATGGGTTGTTAGGTAGTATAGACAGAATTTAAGTGATTGTTTCAAGCAACGCTTGGAAAATAAAATTTTACGAACCGGAAGGCTTAATAATTTTCCAAAAATATTTAACTGTGTTCCGTTTTTTTGTGCCATCTACTTACCTTACACGATACATACAATAACATTCATTAAACTTCTGACATGAATGTACTGCCATCGAGATTGTCTCGGTAATGTACTGGCCACCTAGTTTAAAACTATTTCATAATCTTTTATTCTTTTCAATCTCAGATTTTTTCACGAGTTGAAACGATATTCCAAAATTCCACTCGGCTGTATCAAAATCTCATTTTTGGCTTTCTGTTAAAAATGAATATCGAGTGTTGAGTGAAAAGGCCTTAAAAATTTTGATTCCATTTACAACTACATAATATATGTGTAAAAAAACATTATCATCAGTTACGGCAATTAAAACCAAGTATCGCATTTGGCTTGAAATACAAACGGCTTTACGTGTTGCAGTAACGTCATTGGAACCAAAAATCGAACAGCTTGTTTCAAACAAGCAGCAACACAAGTCACACTGATTATCTTTCTGTTACCTGTAATTAATATTTTATGCACCTCATGCCGACGTAGAATTTATGTTAATTTAAAAAGTGTATTTTAATAAAATGAAATTTAAAATGTTTTTTTTTGCATTGTTCGTATGTTAATAAGTGAAGTTTATTTATTATAATTATTTTATCATTATAATGAAATATCGAATTTTTAACAAGTGTGGAAAAAATACGTGGTAGTGGTCCGCGGGATTTAAGATTTTGAGTTTAGTGGTCCGCGAGGTCCAAAAGGTTGGGGACCACTGTTCTAAAGACCACAGTTGCGATTTCGTTCACTCTAGTCCATTTTGAGACCTGATTTAAAGGTGAATCAGCAACGCTTCATTAATTGAGTGTATATACCCACGTACATAACATTCCTTTCATTGAACGCCAAAATAATTTACATGAACTAATTTTAATAGAAAAAACATTGTTGTGGAGATAAAATTACCCTTTTTAAATACCATCAATACATCTGTAGTTATTACCCATTTATTATCCATCCAAGTACTTCTTTAATACTCTGGTGTATTCGTATACCTACCATTATCATTCAGATTAAAAAATAATTAGAATTACATAATTATGTATCTCAATTTTGAATAAACGATACTGTTGTATAAAAAAACGAAGAAAAGTATTCTATATATCTATTTTTATTACATTATATTCATTTTTTAAGTTTTTTTTTTACTTTACACAAGATAATTAATATGGCGGTACCCGGTGTTTTTTTTAATAATATTAGTAACATCTATCAGATACTGACCAAAGTACATTACAAATTATACAACCGGTATTATACACGGTTATATAAAATATAACTAGCGAGTACCCGGCATGCGTTGCAATGCCACTCAAAGAAAGAAAGTGTTTGTGTTTTAATTCTGTTTATTGAAGTGCTTTTGGATACACAATATTTTTTGTTTTTCCGTCTGGTGCGTACGCGATTAAATCAGAAGATTTTCCAACGCGTGAGCAGGCCACATACAGCTGCCCATGTGAGAAGCATAGATTTTCCAAATTTGGTATAGGAACGGAGAAGGGAAATTTGATATATTCTTAAATCTTGTGAATTATTCGTTGAATAAAAGAAATAGTTAATTATAAATTATTAGCAAGTGCAAGTAGCTACATCTATAAAAATATTGGAAAAATTCCACGACGTCGGTTAGTAATCAAAAGTAATAGTAATATATACCTAATTTGATTTAAGAAACAAAAATCGATTGCCAAAGTAGCTGATTTGGAAGGAACGCTGATGGGTAGGTATAGTAATTGACCAATAGTTAAAATTTGTTCGCTATTAGTATGTCACGCCGTAGCATAATGGTAATGCGACGGATGAGGCGTATACTCGGGAGATACAGGGTTCGATTCCCCGTCGGGGTGACTTACTTTTTTCAAAAAAAGATTTTTTCTATTGGTTATTATATACTATATCAGAAAGTGTTTTTTTCAAAATAATATATGTTCAATAATCAGAATGATATATTCTTAAATCTTGTGAATTATTCGTTGAATAAAAGAAATAGTTAATTAAAAATATAAGATTTTACAAATGAATTAAGTTTTTCTTAAATTAGATTTGCGACGTATTTTTTTTACATTTTAAGACAATATGCCTATCTTACTTGTAAAATATATAGGTAAGTATCTTTTTACCCTGTATATCATTCGAGAATAATTACGAGCTTTGCAATAAATCCGACTAAAGCCACTGCTCTAGTACAATACGTACATTATTTCGTACATTTACTGGTTACTGCCCCTTGACATAAACAACCTTATTTCAATTTTACGTGATTTTAAGATTGGGTTCTAAAGTTTCAGAGATAAACATGCTCATATTTCTGCAAATACATTAAATACATGACATATTGTGGTGATAAAACGCGGTATAATCGAAATTGAAACATAACAAAACTAATTTAAAATTATCAAAATTGCTAAGCAGACAGAAAGAATATTTTGGAATAAACTGCGTTATTTATTCAGTCAAATTGCTTAGAATACTATTTTCAATGACTTAGCAGTTTTTCAGCAAAAAATATCCTGCAATAAAGTTAAAGCTATTTATGGTATGGTAGTTAGTAAAATACATAATGAATTCGATAGTTTTTTTTTAAATCCTTATCAAATCAATCAGACTTGCCGCTTAGAAAAACATTTGCAATTATTAATATAAGTATAATAATTTACATTTGGTATACAGTTTTATAAAACTACATACCTAACATAAACAATATCCCTCTCAACCTTATTTAAATTTTATTAGAACTGTGAAATGAAGCTATTAATTTTTTAAGGATGAGTGGGTACAAGATTGTAAGTAAATGCTCTACTATCTGTAATGGTTATTTGTATTATGTGATAATTGCGGTCATTATTGTTGGACAGACAAAATTCGTTCAAGTATGAGAGTCCAATCTATCAGTAATGACGTCGAGAATTCGATCTCTTTGAAAATACGTCGCCAGCTCAAAGGCCTATTTTTTCAGCGCAACTAAGAATACATCCGCTGGTAAGAAGGCTTTCAAGACCAGTTTGTTTTCCTGACCGAAGCATCCGGTATGAAAGATAAGTTTTCAGAAAGCTCCTTACATACGAAATTCCTTTCAAGACTTCATCACAAGACATAGAAAAGCTTAAAGACGTATTTCTCAAAATGTTACACATTGAAACATACCTAGATAATTTTTTTTATTTTTTATTAATTGGTTAATTGAATCAAGAGTCAAAAAATAATTATTACTATATTTTATAGTAATTGACTATAACGATATTGTAATTATTTCATGGGGTCTGCATTCAGCCAACTTGGAGTAGCATGGAGATTAAGGCTGTATTCTGTGAGTACCAAATGTCGTTTGTTTAACGTGTGCGTACAACCTGTGCTCCTGTATCACTGTGAGACATGGTATCTTACTAAGCTTAGAAGGTATCGGATTTTGAGCTTTAATAATCGATGTCTCCGCCGAATCTAAGAGGTATAATTTCAATATATCGACGTATTTATATACCTCCATATAAAAATAATTATACTGAATAAAAACATTAGCAAAAGGGTGAAATAATTACAGATATATTTAAGAGTCGAAGCTTTTACGTTAAATATACATACCATCAATATTGGATGCTTTTAGGATGTTGCTATATCGGTACGCGATAAATTTTCCAGGCTGACCACATTTGCAATAGAGGACTTGCAAGACGAATCACGGCCTATAGAACTTATATAGCAAATACCTACAAAAGGCTAATTAAATAAAAAAAAACATTTTTTTTACCTAGTTTAAATCCTGAAAAGAAAAAGGCGCTACAAATATTGGGTTTCGTCTAGCGTAGGTACTTTCGAGGTTTTTTTGGATGATACTGTATTAAAAAGAATCTCACAAGAAGCAGAAATAACTTGCCATTGTGTGATTTGGCAATAACTTTGTTCAAGCAAATCGCTACGGATGTTGATAATATATTCCATCTACGTGAGAATAAGCTCGGTGGGATTTTGTATGAATTATTAAAATAAGGTCGATTTAGCTCATTCGGCGCACTTCCATGTTGTGTCTACTTTATGACTTGTATTTAAGTAGATATCTACTCTTTATACGGGTTTTTTAATACTGCATATTATATTTCTTTGTTTTTTAATGTCATGTTGTGAACGACTTGGATTTGTACAATGTAAAGTTCATTATAATATGTTATTAAATTAATTTGATTTTGAATTGAATTTCTTGTGGAAAGACATTGTACCCACCTACTGTTTGAAGACTATTTTATTTGTTTCAATGAAAGATGACGATGTCCAGTTGAAGCAAACGAAAGTGCCTATAATAAATTATAATAATTAAAATACATGGGATAAAATATACATGAAAATTGTATTTTATTTTATTTATTTATTACGTCATAATTGTTTTATTATTTTGACAACAAGTCTCTGTTTTTGTTTCATGTTTTAACTATTCCACTTTTTACAATTATTATTGTGTATTTTATATTTCTACTGTATAGTGTGGCACATTGGTTAATCACTGTGGTAGCACATAATACCTACTATTTTCTGAAAAATGATTATACTTACTTTTTCATATGTAACATTGTGGCAGTATTTTTTTTATTAATGTTTCCATTTGATGTCAAAATTAAACGAATGGTATATGTTTGAGAAATGCTGATATAATATACCCACTCAGGGAAAAGCACGTGCGGGATTTTTAGAATGTGTATTTAGAGCAAGAAATCGTAAGGTCTTTTAATATTTACTCAAGGATATGTTATTTTACATGAATGAAAAATGCGTAGTTTTTTTATTGTAACCGATATGTAAAAAAAATGAATTTCAAATAATTATATTATCATAGTATTTTTGTGGATTTTTTTAAAAGGAAAAACTAGGTATTCGTAATTATAGTTATTTTTTATTCAAAGAAATATATGTATTTCTACTTAGTAGTTATTTATGTTGAAATAATATTTAAATCTTATGATACTTCGACATAAACGTAGATCAAAGTCGAGATCAAGGAGCATAATAATATTGCAATTTGTGCAATTTAACGTTATGTATAATATATTATCTATTGTATAAGAAGAAAATAAAGTATTTTAAATTTATAAACCATTGCAAATATTTTTAGTACTTGTACATGAATATAAGATGCTTTCACTAAGCTAATTAATTATTACAACGTTCTTCTTAGCTCGTATTATTATTTATCCGGTGGTTGTTGTCCGATACAAATATTGCAATCGATTTTTAACTAGCTTCCCGACTAGCTAGACATTTGAAACTTTTAGAATATACCAGAACACGATGCCAATACATTTTTAAATACTTTTAGCCATCTTTAAGTAGAATTGATTTAATTTTCAGTTAATTCTGTTTTGTATGAAAATTTATATCGGAAGAAATCCGTAAAAAGTAAAACTATCATTGGTTGCTAAGTGGATCTAGCTTATTATTAATATTAATATATACGTGCGTTACCATGGAAATCAAAATAACATTTCAGTATTATTTCTATCAAGTACAAATTTTTTTGATCGTTTAAGCTAGTCAAGTCAAGTTTATATGATTCAACAGAAACTTTAAAAACGTGGTATATAAAAAATTCTTTTTATCTTGTAATTATTTATATATCACTTCAATATACATTTAACGAAACTGTATAATTTATCAATATATATTATGTGTATCTCTCCGTGTAACATCTATTATATAATAATATCTGAGCGTACGTCATCCGGTTTGCCCGGGTAATTTTTCTAACGTCATTCATCTACCAAGCTGAAGGCTTTGATGTGATTACTTTCCCAGCAATCGTCTTTTCTAATGGTTTGTTAAGCTTTTTTAAAAACTCTATGTGTTTTCTTTAACAGCGTACTTCAGTGAAACGGCAAATAATTTTCAACAGTAGGTGCGACGAAATTTCTCACTAGTCGCCAATCGGAGACCGACAGTAGAGGTGTCCGCACGTCGATTTGTTTTGTCATAGCATCGGATGAAAATATTCTTAAATCGTGTAAAGATGACTAAAAGACTTTACGTATGTACTTAATAAAGAAAACATGTCAATGAATATACTATTATTATTAGTAATATAACATTAAACATAACATTAAATGACGCATGTTGGATTTTTATGACAAATTATATTTCGTTTGGCACACGTCAATTGCATAATCTTAGCATAGCCTAGCCACGATCTTTTTAGACCATGCCTCAACTGAAGTATAGCCTTAATTAGTTGTGGAAATACATTGTAGAACCTTAAATAAAACACAATGTGCAGTACTAATTCTACTTGGTTTATTGGTCATCAGGATCGGATTCGTCCACTTCAAAGGAACATTGTATTAACATAAGTGGAATTAGTACTACATAATATTATGTTTTATTTTAATTAATACATTATCTACCTGGTTTAAGTTTAAGCATATGATCTGTAATATATATATATGACTCCAAATCACTCTAGAATAGAGGTTGTGATAGAGAAATCTCATCTCGAGAATTCTCAAGAAATAATCAAAAAAGGTCAATCTAGAATCTCTATATATAAATGAGATTATCTAAAGAAATAACTCTAGACTATTGATTCTGAATGGAATATCTTAAGTATCTCGTTGAAAAATATTGTTGGCCGGAAAACCGCTTAAAGACTGAAAAAAAACTATTGACCTCTTCGGTACGTCTACTATGCGAGGAAAATGGCCAAGGAAAATTTTAATTGCTATTAATAAAGGTATGTGGAGCTTTGTTTATTCGACCGCTAGTAGCGCTGAAGTCGCGCTTTTACTCGTTGCGTTCATCCGGAAAAGTCGCCGTTGCATGCAAGTTGGCGCCACAATGCGCCGTTATTATTTCCGGCGACAATTTAAACGCTAAATGCTATCGCAGAAAGAACGCTCGCAAAACCCATGTTCGTTACTAAAACACTTATAATATATTATATATTTAATCATTTTTGTTATTATTTATATACAAATAGGCGGCAATTCAATAAGTCTACACAAAACGGTAACACCTTGATTACTAGCCAGCGTTAGGATACATATTAGAGAAACATACGCTTAGCAGGACTCGAAGATATATCTATAATAAAATAGTTTATTAAATTGTTGACAAGTGCAACTACGTTAAGATCAAGCTTTAGATAGATTACGTGGCTGGGACACGTATTCCGGATGCCGCCAAAGAGTGCGGCACAGCCTCAAGGGTTCCGTCGCCGTGGCCGGCCCTCCCTCACCCTGCAACGGTGCTACAAAAGCGACCTACGTGCTGCAGGTCTGGCATGGCGGGAGGCGCAGGAGTTAGCGATGGACCGAGGGAAGTGGCGCCAACTTGTGCTTGCCCTATGCCCCAATGTTGGGACGTGAGAGGGTGGAAGAAGAAAATTCACGATGTTGTATAACCTATTATTAATTGCTAACACTACACAGGCCACGAGGCACAATGACAGTAGTGTGGTTAGTAATATAAGCGAAACAATCACAATCACTGGAGTACGAGGGCCGACATTATAGGTGCCTTGATTCAATCCACAAAAGCTAGTCTCCAATATTATAAATTACATTTGCAAAATGATTCTGTTGCATTATTACTATCCAAATTTGATGGAATTTGGTGAGATGCACGTGGCTAAATTGGTAAAGCATATTACTTAGTCAAAATCCAATGAATGATGGTTTGATTATCCGATGATTTTTCTGCAGTTTTTTTTTCTGATTGTTATGTTTTATGTAAAGGATATTATTTTATCAAATGTTGCAAGTTATTTTTATTAATCCCAGTTTATTATTTGCATTATTAATATGTGCAACTACGTTACGACTAAACTTTCGAGAGATTACAGACACTGTCTTGTAATCATGGTATATATAATATATTATATTTTGTACCTTCATTCAATCCACAAGGATTGAGAAACAACGAACCATACACTGTCTGAGACAATGACATTATTAATGGACGACGCACTCAATACAGTAGCTAGCAAATAAATTCCCGCATTTGCATGTATAGGTAGACGTCACGCAATTTCCATTATGCGATATCACGCATCGGGAATTTATAGCAATATGACCTTTATTGTAATGGCGTTAGAACAGATTATGCCATTCGGCAGACCCGATAATAAAGTGAGTGTCATTTTCTTTTCCAGATGATTCGTCCATATTAATGTCATTGGATGCAGGCGACTAAATTGGTAAAGAATATTGGCCGAAATCAGATTGATACAGGTTCGAGTCCTAAACGGCGACATATTTTTTCAATATTTTTTGTAATAGGGATGCTTCTAAATTATGTACATATATTTTATGACGTCTTTTTATAAAAAAAGAATATTAATTATTGTAAATGTATGTTTCCAAAGTACTTGTATGTATGGTCAATAAAATGACTTGAAGCTAATTGAATTTGTAGTGTATTTATTTACATGCACCATGTGTACTAATACTACAAAGTTTCATATCGGGGTTACCATTTGAAGTTATTTATAAAATGAATCTGATATATATTTTTATTAAGAACATATTATGTAACTATTTTTGGATGTAACCTTTATTTTTTTTAGTAGTGAGAATAGATTTTTTTATAATTAAATGTATTTCAGATTGTAGTCTTATGATATATTTTAATTTAAGTTTTGATCTTAGTTTTACATCACTTGCGGATGGACACATCAGTTTGTGTCAACTGTTCGATGACGAATGACTTAATTTTCAACAAAGACAGTTAGTTTTCATATCTTGTCGATAGATGTTACTATATATAAATCATTAGTATAGGAGTATCAGTTCAAGTATCGTAAATAAAAGCTATCTTTGAACATTACAAAAATACGTCATAATTATTATGTAGACCATTAATTAATAATATAAGGTATACAAAAGTCAAAAGTAATCAGAATATTCTTTATAAATATAATATATTATTTGTTTATTGACTAACTTCTTTTCTGAATCTTTAATGAGAATAGGCTAGACATGTCAGACGGGTGGATATTTTATAGGCAAACATCGCCATCTAGCTAAAACCTTTAAGTTATTAAATTAGGTGTTAGGGTAAACAGGCTACTGACTGGATCAGCATACAGTTTGTTCAGTTGATGAAAAAGGTATCAAAAGAAGTATAATAAGCTAGACAAAGCCATCAACCTATCAATGAATTAACTCAAGCTGATAATGATAGAAATTCCCCTATTAGTTTAAAATAGATAATACATCATTTCTATATGGTTAATCGCCATTGTTACATTAAGCAAATAAACTGTCGGTTAAACAATATTATAATTAACAATAATAACCACGAGACACCTATGAGCATTTAGAGCGAGACGCAATGAGACTAAGCGAAGGAAAATCATCCGGCTGAGCGAGATAACGCAATTAAAACCCCGAGATATTATGCCTAAATGGAGTTAACCTCAGACTCTACATAGATAGGCGAATGAAAATAATTTACAAAAGATGAGCTGCTTTACGTTATATATTTATTTTGTTTTCTCACAATATCCACAAATATTTTAAAAAAAACCTTGGAGTAATAAATAAAACACCCGTCTCTGTCTTGGATGCGGATTCGAATCACACATCGAGCAATAATTTGCATTTGTGTATTTTTTTTAATCCGGAGTAAGGATTCAATGGATTGTTCAAATGGCTTACAATTATTCGTAGTAAAAAAAAATGGAAATATAATCAACTTAACTACGGTTAAGTACCAGTTTCTGGTAAATAATGATTTACGTACATACTAAGTCATATAATAAAAATTATTTTTTTATTAAATAAACATCAAATCTTAAGTCTTAACATGTAATAGATCTGATTGTTCAATAGTATTATGACCAAAATATGTATTATAATATTTTCTTATAAACGATCCTACTCTATATATATATTTTTGTCTGCTCACAAAAATTTTGTTCTCTCGCAGACAATTAGTGAATATTGTTGAAAACCGTTAAAAACAAATTAAACCTATTTTGCAATATGGTTGCATATTGTTGAAAATATGCGTTCATGTCACAGAACTGATAATTAATATAGAAAGTGATAGTCAGTTGGCCCCGACCACGGTTTTGAAACTCGTCGAGTGTCCTCAATTATTATCAATATTGAATGCGAATTTCATTTAGGTGACATGCATATACATACGTAACTATTGAAAATAACATAATATTATTTAATACGCATATATTTTACCGCAATTTTTTTCAAAATCAATATTTAAATATTGTTACAGTCTCACTCATTTCCTGTTATTTTTTTGTTTTCTTTAAATTATTATTTTCTGGTAAAGTATCCGCTTAAATATTATAATAATATACATCTTTTATGTCAAAAACAATGAATTTTACGTTATTTTTCTATGTAGATGTATGTTTCCTGAATAATAATGAAAAATTACATTTATAAATAAAAATGTTATAGTTTTATAAGTGACAGATAGTAAATGCCATAAGTGAAAGGTATAATAAAATGTTATATCGTCCGACAAACTGTAATATATCGTAACCCACAATTCGCAAAATTTCACAACTGTATATTACTGCAATGTATGATGAAGTTGTTAATAATATTATTTCTTCTGTATTTTTGTAACATACGTCACAGATTGTCGAGAAGCTTAGGTATAGGCTTATGACGTCGTGGATCCTAGTTTAGAATTCAGGGTCTGGAAAATACACTTATTGTTATTTAATGTGTGCTTGGAGTTAAAGTATGGAGCTATTAGGTGGAGCATGTGGCTAACATTTATTTTATTTCTCGTAAAAATAAAAAAAATCTTTTTATACAAATCTCAACTCTGTGGAGGCCCATATTATCTTATGGTCAGACATGGTACTGGATAGAATGATATGACAATTTCTTTTTTTTTTATTTATAAGAAAACTATTCATTATAACTTTAAAATATTTTACACATAATATGTTTATAATAAAACTCTTCAGACGAATCAAGAAAAATGTAAATTTATCCTAATTGGTCAGTTACGACATATTGCTGTTTGTCAAACGATATTATAATGGATTTCCATAAAAAAAGTAAAATATAAATGATAGGAGAATTTTAAAAAGGTAAGTATCCTACTTATATTGTAAAGGTACTCATATTCTCTTTTCAAAAACTTTTTTTGACCAAATTTACATAATGTCATTGTGTAGAATAAGTAGTTCTTTTATAAAATGTTATAATACGGCAAAAATAAATTCAACCTGTGCGCCTCTTTTCAGGTTCATAATACAAAGAAACAGGCCGAGACAGTTTGAAATAGCTCTTAACTTTATTACATCTGAAGGTTTTGAGATGGAAATAAATTTATTATGTTCTTTTTGGTTAGATGCGATGTAGGCAAATCTTCCACAGAAAACGTAATTGAAGAATATTATTTACCGGGAATGATCTTAACCCACCAGTGGCGGTGAAGAAGATTGTATTATTGTTTGTAAAAATACTTAGAAATTAATGTCTTATGTGGTAAAAAATAGTAACATATTGCCATTGGCGGCTCTCGTGGTGCAGTGCGTAAGGCGCTGGCCTTCCACCCGAGAGTTCTGGATTTGATTCCCAGTGAGGACACAGTATTTATGTGTTTTTCTCAAAGCCTGGGTGTTTGTGATTGTTCAAAATTACTTACAACCACCTTGTACGAAAAAGCAAGGACATGGTTATTAATAATTCAAAAAAAAAAAAATACCATTTCCTTAAAAAAACATACTTAATATGTAGTAATACCACTACACTGATGCTTCGATGAAATCTGTAATCTGATGCTTTATTTTGGTTGAAATAATCATTTAAACAAAACAAACCAAGTCTAATTTAATGTGGTGTTTAAAATAGCACATAATGCGAAAAAATATCTATTGTGACGTCCGTTTACACTGTTTACAGGATGAATCGGGTCTGGAAATTTGTACTTATGCGATTAGGCTGTATCACAGTTCACCGTGAGTACTATTTAAGAAATAGATGTCCAATAAGACACCTAAAAATACGTTATATTTCCGAAATACAAGGGAAGGATCAAAATATTAAATAAATACGGAACGACGGAAGAAAATAAATAGGTAAGTAAATTATAAATATACCTAATCATATCGTATAAGTATATTTATATAAAATTCAGAATAATAAAAATGTAGGTTAGAAAGTTGGTGCTCGTAAGTATCAAGTCGTACTGAAAGGGTTATTATTAAATATTTGATACCAATATCGAATCAGTCTTCGTATTGAAATTAATAAATTTATACGGTTATCTCTTTCCGTACTCCGCTCACGATGAACTGTTATACGGCGAAATAATATATATAAGATATAAATATTATATAAGAAATAAATATGTAAAATGTATATATAATCAGGATGACTAGCGCCAATGGCCGTTGCGATAGCTGTGGCGACTAACCGAAAGTCAGTTAAGGCGATACTTCAGTGAAACGGCAAATAATTTTCAACTATAGGCGCGATGAAATTTTGGACTCGCTGGCAGTCTGAGAGCGAACGTCGAGGTGTCAATACGTCAATTTGTTTCGTGATGGCAACGGGGGTATTAATTCTTAAATCATGTAAAGATGACTAAAAACGTTACCCATTTACTTTAAAAAGAAAATAAGTCAATGAATATATTATTGTTGTTACTAATAGAATATTAAGTTAAAGTTCCCACCACCACCCGTCATATATGCACAGCCGTGGATATGCACGGCCGTTTTTTATGACGCTTTAAACGTGTCTGAAAGAAGTGATTTTAATTGCTCATTCCGTCCCGAGACGGAGCTACACGGAACTGATGCTGCAACCATGCACCGTAGTGCTTAAAGAATACGGTTTAGAAATTTTTTTTTTTGACTGGCTCTGCTATCCGCTGACGTTAAGCGCTTTGTATACCCGCATACTGTGTGTCACGAATTGAAATGGATTGTTACTAATAGAACAATAAACAGAACATTAAATGGACGCATGTTGGATTTATACGACAAATAATTATATTTCGGTCGGGATGCGTCATTTGCACCCGCGACCCGCAATCCGCGCATCGCCTAGCCACGATATTTTTAGACCATGTCTCAACTGAGGTATAGCCTTAAGCGTTACCGTCCGAGCGTTCACGGTAACAGGCGGAATCCAAATTACGTAGGTACTTATTGAAACGTATTAGCCAATTCCACGGTGGCGTAGCACGGCTTGGTACCCGCGATCTGCCTTTCCGGAACTAGTCTCGTTTCGTTACAATTTTTACAGATAATTTATACACAACATATACGAAACTTCATAATATTAGATTTTTTGAGCTATCTCCATTTATATTTAGGCCTCCGAATGTTGAGTCGTTTTTGTGATTGATCAAGATGTGAAATGAAACATGAATAAATAAAAAAATATATTTTAAATGCTGGCAAACTCAATATATTATTAAGTTAACCATAATTTTTTAATTAAATATAAATCAACGTAGCTATATTGTGTTAGTAGCAACAGATAACTTTTTGTAAGTAAATATATACTGTTTTTAATATTGATATTATATTTTGGTACGCCAATGCCAATTTTGATGTAAAAGATTGAAAGAAAATGAATTTTGCAGAGATATTTCATTTCAGATTATGTGCTGATAAAAGATATTACGACTTCTCCACAACAATGAATAAATTAATTTCGACAAACGAATCTTCAAGATGGATTTAATAAAAAAAAATCAAATATGTATAGGTACTTATTATTGAAATTTTAAGAAATACCCACTTATTTGTAATTTAATAATAAAGCATTATGCATACATAAAAATACATAGGTAGATAGAAATTTATATACTACTAGCGGCTAACCTATGACAGTATAATAAATTTGGTTTTTTTTAATAAAAAATCGGTGTGTGTACGTTCGCCCGTTAGAAGTTATACTTCGTTGGCGTAACAAAACAAACAAAAAAAATTTGTGATAAACTAGATTCTTTGACTAGTTCTTAATGATCTTGTTAAATTACACACTCAAGAAAAAGGACCGCTCATTGGAATGCCGTTGGTTTATTTCTGTACACTTTAATTTATATTACTAAATTATATAATGGTTTCTCGTTGTTTTTATTTTTAAAGTACCAAATGTCTCTGACGTTTAATAATTTGTTTACGTAAGGAATTGCAAATGATCGACAATAATAAATTCGCTGCCTAGGCAACGGAACAATTATAAACTACAATATTATACTGTATAATCATCACGATTGCAGTATCACTATGTAGCGTAATAGTTGTGCGTTCGGCTGATAACGAAGCAATCGTTGGTTCGAATCCAATCGAGTGTGTTTTTTGTGTAAAAAAATAAATTATGTGTTTCATGTCACACGCCAAAAATACACTCTGATCTGATTTTCCAAACGGGCCTAAAGAAGTATAACTTCAAAAATCACCTTAGTACCTTTATTGGTTGCCTTGTGGATTGTGTAACTTCTGGTAATACTATTTGTATATTATACATCCAGTGGCGAAGGGTGGAGGTAGGCTGCTAAGATCCGTTCTAAATAGTGCACACTAAACTTTGACAGTCAAACGTATTTGTTTTCATTGAACTAAGACTACAATGTGTAGATAGTTTTTGTTATTTAGTTTTTAAAATTCAATTAAACGCTGCCTAATCCGAGGCATAGTAGATAATAATTGTCAAAAAGTATTCGTTTATCTATAAAATATCTAAATTAATTCCAGCTATACCTACATAATTTAAATTATTTTAAAAATGTAATAACATTTTTATCAAGAATTATGGTTTGTTAAGGCAGAGCTTAATGAATTTTATAAAACTAACTAATATCATTTTTTGCAAATTGTATTCTTCGTTCAATGAAAATAAATAAGTATGACTGCCAAAATTTCTAAAGCACTATTTATGTCGAAACTTAACAGCCTACGTCCACCCCTCGCTACTGGTAGGTAGATACTCGTATTATATAGATAATTCGAATCCTACCAATTCAAAAATTTGTTATGACGGGACTTTTATTATTAGGTTAGTATTATCTAAGCGCCATATTGGAAAAGTGGTCGCCGAATCCCACGACGGATTCAATTAAATTCAAATGTTATTTTATCGATATTAATTTTACGTTTGACACAGAGTATGGATTCAATATTGTTACTATATATATTAGTCGATATATATCATCTAATAATTATTACTCGTAAAAAAATGATCCATCATAATAGTTAGTGTTTATTAAAACAATGGTAATTTATGTAATATTAAGTAATTTTGAAAATCTGTCCCAGTTTGTTTAATATATTAGTTGTTTGCTCTCTGAATGAAAATACTACATGGAAAAGACTTTTGAATGAATGTTCGTCAATTATTAATACAAATGTCTATTTGGGTAATGTATGATATCCAACTAAAACGAAGTTTAACAATATAGTAAATTTTAATAATGTTCAAAAGCTATGGCTTGGATATACTCACAGGAATGAAAAAATGTACCGCAACACGAAAAAGAACACAGATAAAGTGTCTCATTTCAATCGCTTACAAATTCATGCCTGCGAATGTCTTTCTTTCTGTATATTTCAGTAGCAGTTTCTCTCAAAAAGTCAAAAAAATGGTACCTACTGTTCAAAAAACACTTTAAATATTCTTATTCATAGATATCTCAAAAAATAGATATCAACTTTGTAGCACATAATTTTATAATGTAGCCATTTTATTAAAAAAAATCAGATACCTACTTTAAGATTGCAATGCCTTTTTCTCTGGATAATCTCACAACTGCACGAAAAAAGATGATAAATTAAAGTAAATCCTGGATCAAGGTATGGAGTTTTGTAATTATCCTATTTCACTTTTAATTATAAAGTTTTTAACTTTTGATTTGAATCCTTTTCCTTAATAAGTAGATAGATCTTGTGACTGTATAAGAAATACATTACATTAAGATGGAAAATTAAAAAAAATCTGACGCATATGATCTGTAAATTATAATGTTGGAAAGTAGATTTTGTTAATATGGGAAGATTTTTCATCAGCAGTGCTAAATAGCCAATGCGTTCGAAATAGTTGGGCAGTATTTTAAAATTTCATTTATTTGTACATAGAAAATTAAATGCTGTATGTCATATTAATTATCATGAATCAAAATAAAATTCACTGTAAGGGCGGCATTTTGATTTTGCTTAGGAATTACATATTTGCACATACACATGCTTTTTGTTAAAGTTGCTGTATGTTGGACAATGATCAATACCTACTATAACCTTATGACTGATTGTAAGATCTTATGTAAGATTTTAATGTTTGGTTTGATGTATTTAAGAAAAATGGAAGTTCAGAACCAACACGAATACCTTTCCAAACCTACAAATTCCACACTACTCCCTGACCCAATCGTACATATTACTTACATCTACATATGTTTTGGTAAACTTATAAACTTTCACCAATTATTTATGCATTGAAATATCTCTGTAGCAGTTACCTAAAACTAAGGTTGCTACCCACTTAAATGTGCTTTGATATATAATAAAACTAATAAAGAGCTATTATAAAACTGAGAAATGGTTTAAGTTAAAAGGTCTCCACTTTGCAATATGATGCTGGGGGACAAACAGTGACAATTTATTAAAATTAACCTGGTATGTGTAAGTATTTTTTTCCATTAAAATAATGGATCAGTTTAAAAAGCTCTACGATGAATTATCATATTAGTAGGTACATACACTACCCATAAAAAAACATTAGAATAGCTTGGTACAAGATGTATATACTAAAAAATACTATTGTTTCTTCAAAATATGCAAGAAATGGTGAGGTAATAGACAAAAATGGCTGACTACATTATCGTAAAATACCTAGTTGTTGTAATATATCCTCGCTTGATGCAGTATAGCAATTATTGTGTGGTGCTGAAATGTCAAATAACCGTTTTACTATATTTTTTTAGTTTGACAATCGTTCCATTATTACTAGAGGATAAAAGCTAGAAACAAAAGCGCTCCGCGGTTTGGGCTGAAAGCTTTGTCGTAAGCGGAAAAATAGCGCGAACCGCGAAACGCACACATGTAAAGCAATAATAATATACACACGTCACGTGTACGTACACGTGCACACACGCGCCCCCCATAAGCCAGGATAACGATGACGTACGCCATACTTATTTCAGATATTGCGAAACGCAAGGACCCGCTCGCTCTCTGAACGTTGAAATGCGACAAACTAAATTTGAAGTACTTACCGTAAGTCGAGTCTTATCGTAATATATCTTTTTGTTTTGTTTAGTATAAGTAGATAGCAGTGGCAACGACACGATACTAACGGATTATTCAACCCTTAAATGCATAATTTTCTACGTTTTAATAAAAAAAATATGTCTGTAGGAATTAGATACCTTACCATCCAGCATGACTTGTATGTTAATGAAAAAAGATTCTTAAAAAGTTAATTCCTTACCACCATGACTTATCATAACCTACTGAAATATTTAGTCACAATGTAAATTCAATTGATCAATTACGAAATAAAACATATTATCAAATAATACTCATGTAACACACCTGACTAAGCAACCAAGTTCAAACACCTGCACAGTATGAATCAAACATGCATTTAATTATTATTGCAATAGCAATGATAGGCAAATGCACACACTGCAGATTTTCAGGCAATAAATAGGCAAGCCTTCAGATACACGTAGATACTCACCCCCACTTTCTTATGAGCATCAGTACTAAACGCCATCGCGTCACGTTCGTTAAGCCACTCCTCGCCATTAGTATAATAGTAAAATAGAATTTTCTCGTTTTTCTAGGATCGTAGTATTTTCTTATCTGTGTAATTTGATTTACTATCATTGTTTATAGTAATTTTCATTTTTGTAATAATATTTATATTTATGGGGACATGCATCCTATCTGAGTTTTGTCATTGCATCCTTACCTACCCTCGTCCTCATGGAATATTTATATACAGCGAATAGTGTGGTTACGGAAAAAATAACTAAAATGTTTTTTTATATATAGGAATTATATGTGTTTAAAACAATAAAAAATATTTTTTTATATATGTTTAAAACGTTAAGTTTTTTTATATATATTTTCATCAAAAAACACTTTGTACTATAAAAATGCCTTTTTATTTTTTTATATTGAAATTATTTTCAACAAGTATATCAACCAATAACATAAATAATCAATCAATACACCTTATAGAGTCCAGTAAATTTTTTTCCCGTTCAAAATCTAATATTTTTGTGGTTAAAACTGAATTTGAATATAGCCGTTAAAAATAACTGCCAAATATTCCGGCTCATACATAATATTCTGGCTCGTGTCATTTGATTACAAATTATATCCAACAACCATAATTATTGACAATGAAATCTATCTGCAAAATTGAAATAATCATTTTTACTTTACCATTGGATAAAAAATGTCTGGTGAAATCGATTTCTGTTTTTCTCAAAAAACCGAAAAAGTTTGTACTATACGTAGTACAGCATGCATATAAGGGTTCGTTTCTTCAACTAAACATAATATTATTGTGTTGTAAATATTTACAAATAAAATCATTAATATCTAAATATAAACAGTAGCAGATTGAGTCGGAAAATTCATTTTTAACCCACATATAAATGTACTGTTTATGAAGGAACCCCTGTAGGCACTCGACATCTGGGCCACCCCGGAGTAGATGACCGGATAACACCAAGCGAAACACAGAGAGGTTGACTGTGACAGACTGGATAGAGATAACTTGGGATAGAAATTCCTGGAGGATGGTTGTTCAGTAGGCCATAGAACTGAATGGACTGTAGCGACAGCTTAAGTACTAAGTATAGGTACAAATGGTTGATGTGAAATAGTAAAAATTAAATTTTTAGAGGACATGTTGGTAGAATAAGACAAAAATGCTGTGAAAACGCAAAAGTGGATATTATTAATGCAGGCAAAGTTTATCTTTCAATTAAATTTATTTGTTTGTAAAAAAATAAACTAGCTGACATTCTACAGCTGTCTCTATGAGCACCATAGAACGGGGTAATAAGAGAGAATTGCGAAAACCAGTCGCCATTGACCAACGCTTTGAAGCCAGTTTTTGGTTTATTACTTAAGTACGGTCGGTGCATAAAACGCAAGAAATACAAAGCTGGCTAAGTATTCTCAAATATTACTGAAACTATAGTGACAAACTTTAACGTACTTACGTATGATACAGACGTCATAATATGATATAAATTACATATTATTCAGCACGACGTATTTATTTTATCCCATATTTTACACTATAGGTACTCTTTCACAGTTTTACCTACAAGTTAATCAGATTCCCTTATTTTTGTGTTTCCTGATGACCACAGTCGTTAACGAGAACCATCCCTATCTTTTCAGATGTATGATAATCTATTATTTGTATTTACTTCATAATATATAAAATAAATTATTATTTTATTTTAAAATATTATTAAATATTTTTTAAATGAAACTTAATATAGAATTAATGCGATTTAATATAAGTACCCAATATTGAAAACAGGACGTTTATATTTTGAAATATAAGTTAAATAAAGTTATAATAAATTCAAAGAACTATTAATGTTTAATCGTCTGTCTATGAAAAAAATGTGTCAATATTCAAATCACAAACCGAGAATATTAAAATGAAAAAAATCCAATGTCAAAATTCGTTATTATCAAAAAGTGACGATTAAATGAAAGACCTCGTGGCTTTGTGAGACTGCGTTATTACGGTTAATCCCTGCCAGTCTTTGATCATTAAAAAGTACCTGCGAAAACTTATGAATCATTTTTATGATCCAAGTTATAGCCCTGAAAATTTTTCCTTGTGAAAATATTTTACCTGCACTGCGCAAAATAATTTTATTTTATTATTCGCCATGTTAGAAAAAAAAACTGAGAATGTTACAAAACCTTTTTTAGTCCGTGATCTGTTTATTTATTAGTGTACGTAATAACCTCCTTTACTCTTTTACGTGAACGTATTAATATGACAGTTTTCGATAGGTGAATGGGATTGTAATACATAAAAATAATATACATTTTTATATTTAGAAAGTGAAGTATCTAACGGAAAATATTAATAAATTATCACTACGAAACCGAATACGCATCTACCTAATAAAATGTTATTATTCCACTTGTGCAGTATTATAATATCTAATATTGTGTAGATTGTATGGCGTGTATATATTACGAGTAGCATTAATGCTTAGTATATTATGTGAATTTGTAAGTCAACAAATAATTCTAAAATAATAAGGTTTGTTACCAATTGGGTATGACTGTGAAGATGATACACAAGTCTTGGTTATATTATTATAATGGTTATTGTAAAATAATATCAATATAACTTATAAATAACAATTAAGAATAATGGAATTATAAATATCATTATTTTTTAATTCAATACTGAAAATACGTATACATGATTTAATAATATTAAATTATTTAGTTGAAATATTGAAATACGTTAAAAAATATAGCTACCTATTTGAAAAATCTAGAAAAATAGGGTTTAATTAGATTTAATTACAAAGGAAGCGACTTCGCTTTGGCAAAATTCGATATATTTCTGAGCCTGTAAATATAAGATTTAATTTGAATGCGTCATAAGCAGATTGATAGCTCAAGTGATAGTATATAGTAGTAGTAGTCACCTAAATAATAAAATATAAATGCTTCGAATCCCATTTGGTCAACCATTTTAAATAATTATATGTATATTGTGTCATTGAGTGTGTAGAGTAAGAAATTCATTTGGCAACTTCTTTAGGCTTATTATATTTATTTTAACTAATTAATCTATTTTATTAAGGATATATGAAAAGTTGGTATTCGATTTAATAATAACAGGCTTAAGTTCTCAGACAGGGCAGGGCCCAGATTTAACGCCGTTGATATGAAAAAAAAAATATATTTATTTATATAAATAAAATATACTTAGTTATTTCAATTCGTGTTTCATCAGAAGCAAGGGACCCAATAGATTTGGCGAATAGCTAATATCTGTCACATAAAAGTGAAAATTGCGATTTTATATATTACGTGTTCTTCATGATCAAATTAAAATAAATATTAAAAAGTTTTTAAAAAGTAAAAATAAAATATATCTCCCTATCTCATATTGATTTAAATTAGACATTTAACTACCTAGTAAATAAATTGATTATATTTTATTACTATAATCAATTATGGTATTATTAAAAATGATCAGAAAATAATAAAATAACGGCATATTTTACACACATAGAAGTCAACTTGACATTTGGATGCGTTCATAAGATCAATGATCTTTTGGATATATACAGGCATATATAATACAATGGATAATATATATTATATGATATAATATGGTTGGTAATTGAGAGAGGTATCGTTTTGGAAAAGACGTGCCGTAATTGAAAGATGGTTGATCGACAGGCGGAAGAGATAAGGATCAAGAAACAGCTAAATATCATCCATATTGTGCATATACCTAATACATGATACAAAATACTGTAATATATACATTGACATTTGCAGAAGTTTTCAAATGGGTTTTATTCTTTCTCTGGTACCGTCTTCTATTAAATAACGGCTACTCATTTGAAGTATGCAATTAAAATTATACACAATTATATCCAATACGTTTTCGACATAAGTATAGTTACGTATTGTGTTTTATTTTATTGATTAGATTGCGATTGATAGTTAAGGCGAATCTTCTACCTAACATAGACACCTAGCAGAAAAATAAAAAACTTGAGACATTTTTTTAATAATTTACAATTTAACTTGTATACATAATAAATATATATCTGAAAACATTAAAAAGAAAAATATTTTTTATTTTAAGTCAAAAATAATCTTACAGTTTTGAAAAAATGTTATAAAATTTGAATTTGTTAAAGGATCCCATCTTATTACATATTATATTTTTATGGTCATATTTTTATTATTAATATTTAGTTTATTAAATTTTCTATATTGTAATGAATAGATTTTTGACTAATTCACAATTTTAATATTTTTTATATTCATTTAAAAAACTATCTATTTTTATTAAACTATAAATGTGTATAACTTGAAATCGTTACTGATCGTGCATAATATGATTTTGATTTCAATTATGTACTAAGAATGTAATAATTACAAGATAAAAAGAACTTTTTATATACCTACAACGTTTTTAAATTTTCTGTTGAATCATATAAACTTAATTTGACTAGCTTAAACGATCAAAAAAAATTGTACTTGACATGTCATATTGATTTCCATAGTAATCACGTATATATTAATAATTTAGTTGCTAGGACCCCAAAACCCTAGCAACCAATAGTGGTATCGAAATAACTTTTCATACAAAACAGAATTAACTGAAAATGAATTCAATTCTACTTAAAGATGGCTAAAAGTATTCGAATCAAGCATCAATCGAATCGCTTATGATATTTTAATACGATATAATTATTATTTAATGCAAATGAGAGTGCGTTTAAATTAACGTTGTTTTATGTTTTTTTTTTTTTTTAATTTGGAATACTTAGTTCACCCGGAGTGCTCAATATATATGTATATTTTTCTCTATATTGTTACATAACACTTTTATTTATTTATTATGTCATGCAGTGAAGTTTTGAGTTTTTAATTAGTCATATTATTCATCATCATAATATTATTATTGTTGAAAACAAATTTGGATTTGATCTAATAATTGTTATTTTCCGTTTCATTCTCTTATTATTGTTTCCAGCACAGAATAGACTTTTTAAAAGATCATATTGTTTCCTATCTGTATCATATTATTATAATAATGTCTGGCATGATGCTTGAGCGGACGGTTAATGGTATGTAGGACGACTTTGCACAAATTGAGAATTGGGATTTTTTCTCCGAAATAATGCTATGAAACAAACTGATCCGTATATAAAAACTTTTGAAGAAACCCACTGAACTTTTAAAAAGCATAAAAGGAATTTTTATTGGTTTTTAGATTCGGTAAAGGGTAGAAAGAGATGTTAAGATATACGTCCTAATATATATATATATATATATTTATAATCGAGTTCAACTTAATATTATATTGTAATTGAATACATACCACTTTAGGATTATCTTTGGTATATATTATGTACTATTCTGGATTATTGATTTAGTATTGGTTAATGTTTATAATTTTATTTAATGATTGAAATTAGAAGAACATATAATTTGTGATGCTAGTATGTAATGTAATTAATGAACGCTAACAGTTGAGAAGTCAGACATATTATATTTTTTGTAATGGATTTAAATTAAATTTCCATCAACTACCATCGGTCGATAGTAGTAATATTATATTTGTTGGCAATCAATTTTTTATTTTAAAATATTATTACTGTAAGCATTTTACATAATAGCAGTATACATAATACCTATTGCGTCGTAGTTCCCAGGTTCGAATCCTAGGTCTGGTAAGTACGCATATTGTTTTTTAATTTGTGTATGAGTCAGAGGATGAACCTAATAGGTTGAGCAAGTGGCTGACATCCATTTCTCGTAAAAACAAAATCTGTCAATACAAACATCCATTCTGTTGAGGCCCATATTATGATCCTATTAGGGTCGGATATGGTAGAAAGAAGAATTTTATATAATACCAGTATACATAATATGGATTTAGGTAGGTATATATTATTAACGTATGCTTTTAATTTGTTTAGGGTAGGACGAATGTAGAAAATTAATGTGGAAATGTTTGGGTATGTTTGGATCTATGCCTTTATAATCAGTAAACTCTGCAGTATATTTCTTTCATTAAAATGGCATATCTTTTATTATTATTTAAATCAAACCTTGAGGTGATAATATACCATTATAATTGAAAGAGATTGCAAAATGTTGCAATTTTTACAAAATTTTGGATCAATTGTAAACTACAATAAAAAGGTATACCGAATATATTATTTTAGTATATGAGTAGATTAAAAGCAAAAGGGCTTCTTACTACGACTTACAAAATATTGAGATATGCGAATAAAAATAATGATACAGTTTCGAAAGATTTTAATGTACTTTATAATTTATATTATTTGCTAAAGTATACTGAGCTACTTTTAACACTAATTAAATTAAAAATAATTTTGTTATTGTTCCGATTTGAAATTTTTTAGAAATTATTAATGTTAAATCTCTATATATATAAAAATCTCGTGTCACGATGTTTGTGGTCGCACTCCTCCGAAATGGCTCGACCGATTTTTATGATTTTTTTTATGTATATTTTTTAGGTATGAGAATAGGTCAACAAGTATATTTCATACCGCTAGGTGATTAGGGTATCTCTATCCAGAAAATTTTTTCTTTTATTTTTTTGACATTTTTTTTTTGTATTTTTTTTTATTATTTGGCATCAAAAATACCTATAACCCCAAATTTTCACCCTCCTACCCCTACCCTCCCATTTTTTTAATTGCGATTTTATTATTTTTGTATGAACAAATTTAACCGTCGTTCGTATTAATACATATATATTCGTCAACAGAACGAAATTATTTATGTTGTTGAATGACAGATGGCGCTACGTCCGAGAAGAATTCAAGAAAAGCGTCGCGTCATTTTGACATTTCATTCGGCATATCACAACGCAGTGCGGGCAAAATTTTGTACGATTTATTTTAATTTATCTATTTTTGTGTGCGTGTATTACAGTGCACAATGCCAGCAAGACGCAAGGGGGCCATTTGGGCCGTCGAACGAATAAAGCCACAAACATGCAAAATAGTAGAGCAGAAAAAACAGACGAACAAATCCAACAAGATAACAAAATCGTGCGTGTGAACATGTCGCAATTGCGTGCATTTCAATCACAAGAGGCATGAGCTGAACGAAATCAACAACGACAATTGGAACGGAGCCAAGCGCGCCGGTTCGTAGTCAACACACGCAGAGCAAATGATCGACAACGCCAACAAGTACATCGAGCATTTACATCCGCTTCATTTCTTCGTCTCGCATTCGAGTACGAGCCAGATATTGAATATTCCGCTCATCCGAAAGTGCTGATTGGTGCTATGGACAAAGAATGTCTCCATTGTCATGCGCTCAAATTCAAACATGAGTCAGCCGGGATGTGTTGCACATCAGGAAAAGTGCAACTACCAGAAATTGAGATACCACCAGAACCATTGAACGGCTTGCTCATCGGCACGGTTCCAGATTCAAACCTGTTCCTGAAGTCCATTCGGACATTCAATTCATGTTTCCAAATGACTTCGTTCGGAGCAACAGAAATAGTTCATAATACTCCGGCAAATGGTCAACAATTCTATTCTACGTTCAAAATCAAAGGCCAGGTATACCACAAAGTAGACTCATTGCTGCCAATGCCAAACGAACCACATATTTTTTTACAAATCTACTTCATGGGCGGTGAGGACATCAATCGTGTGGATGCACGTTGCGGCTACAATAACCTCAATTCGCCTAATGCCAGGCGTATTGTCGGCGAACTGGACGCCCTATTTAATGAGCACAATGAATTATTGAAATTTTTCAAAGCACACATGCACGAATTGCAAAGTGACAATCACGCTATTGTCATCAATCCTGATAAAACATCAGCTGGAGAGCACGTGCGTCGATTCAATGCACCTGTTTTTTACGACATTGCTGGAATCATGGTTGGCGACCGCATATCGACGCGAGAATTGGTGATTCTAAGAAGAAACAATAATCTGGAGTTCATCGCTGACACACACCGTTCATACGACGCTCTCCAATATCCGCTAATTTTCTGGTAGGGACAAGACGGATATTGCATAAACATTAAACAACGAGATCCTGTCACAGGTAATTCGTTCATTATGAACATCATTACTCATTTTGAATTGAGAAAATGAATGGTTGGTGTTTTTTTGTTTTTATCGGCGGTCATCATCTACAGCGCTCCATTCCTCTTTCTGTCATAGATCCCATTCCCACACACTTACGATACATTCGTTATTTTTTATTTAACAACAAAAATATTCACTAGAAATAATTTATATGGCAGAACAACGTTTGCCGGGTCAGCTAGTATATTATATTATCTGGATTATATGAATTAATAATAATAATAATACCTTTTATAAGTATTTGAAGAGTATTTTTGTAGTATTTTTACAATATACATTGGAAATTGTTGGTGACGTCAACACAAATGGAGTTACAAAGACAAGGCGTCGTCCATGTTTTTTATTCTTTGGACTCTTCAACCCTTAACGATGTGACGCGCATCTGGTTTTTACTGTCCAGTCCATTGCGGAACTCAAGAAATGAAATATCTAATAAACATACATTGTCATATCAGGAGAAATATGCGACAAAAGTGTGTCATGATAATTATTTGAAAAAAAGAATCTTATTGTGTGCCTAAATTTATTATTACAATCAACTTCAGTCAAATTTGTAAATTGGTCACAGAATACTTACAATTATTGATACACTTTATGAATAGGTAATGAAAATGAAATTTTAACCAAAGTTACCCCATAATAATTAATTTAGGCCAAATTGACTTACTAGCATCGATATTAAGAATACGTAAGTAATTAAATTGAAATATTAAATGTTTAGTTCCATAAGCTATGAAGTTATGTACCTAAGTAGGTATTATAATTATTATTGTTATAAAAAACTACAGAAAAGTATTTTGGAGCTATGTCATAAAAAATGGACAAAACCTGTACTTTTTTAATGCGATATATGTATCAATAAAAGGTGAACGAGTCAGTGAGTGATAGGAATTAGAAAAAAACACTGGTTAATTATAATAGCTGACCAATATATTATAACATATTATTATGATAATATAGTAGGTACAAAAATACGTTATATATTATAATAATAACGCATAATGATACAGAACTAGTTTTTTTGCTATTGTTGCATAAATGCAAAAATGTACGATTCAGATAAGGATCAGACTGAAAATTTAACAGAAGTCATTTTAAAAATTATACCTACTTTCCAGCATAAATTTTACTTTGAAAATCGTAATGACGATTCATAGAAATATAATAAACTTTACAGTATAATACCGTAGTATTGCCTCTTTTTAAAATATATTATATAATATTTATTAAGTGACGAATTATTTATATTTATAATTTTGAAAGATCTCAAAGCAGTAATAGCAATCTAATCAAAATAATTTTGTCGAATTAAACATAAGTACTTGGTTGGGAAAATAATAATGGTGGCCCAAATACAATATAAATGTCTCACCCACCTAACATCTTTATCTTTGCCAGACCTACTATTAACAGGCAGTCATTCATCATCCGTGTGATTATAAACTCCTATAACCTCTACCATATTAAGACGTCATTACGTGCACTGGTTTTGACCATGAATCGCCGCACACAGGTTAACTCAATAACCAGTAAGCGAGAGTGGTAGTGCTAGTGAGTATGAACCAAACCATGGAGCCAGCCTCATCATAATTAAAAGTCAGTGCCTGGTATCATTGATATAACTCCCAGCATCCGAATCATCCCCGATCTATTAAAGTCCACTAAAAAGCGCCACCACTATAAAATATATTAATTACCAATATTGTAATCATTTTATATTATATAATTTAGTTATTTAATATTCCTAAAGACATGATATTAGAATACTTTTCCTCACAATATTTAAGTACATAATATGCTATTATTTTAAGATTACAAAATAAAAAACGGAAATCTGACTGCATACGTATAACAGCTGTGTTGTGGTATAAAATAAAGGGTAGGCCATATGGCTTACCAAATAGAGAATATATTTCATATCTTTTATAATTTTTATAGGTAAGATGATCTTGAAAAACATATTCGATAACGTGGGTCATTGTGGAGATACTAATAATCAAATAATTTTACTCAGTAGATACCACTGCTAAACAATAATTTCGTCAATTTAATTAATTACAATTTTGTATCATATTGTAATCATATTGTATCACATTTATTTTTTAACTGACACGAATTAATATCAAACGTTGTCATTACTACTTTCAATGACTACAATTAATAATTGATAACTGGAATGAATTAATTGCTTATTACTACAAATACATAATGTATTTTTAAATATATATTATTATATGTTTCATGGATAGATACGTAACAGTAAAAAACACACAAGTAATAAATAAATATCATATTTTGTTACACTTTGGAAAAGTTTGGTCAAAGTATTCAAAACAATAATTTATCACAAAGTGAAATATGCAGTACTAAGATATACTCAAACGTGCCTACCTATTGTATGTTGTGTGTTCAGTTCCAACGACACAAGAACTAATTTCCAAAACAAAGTTTGCAAATTGCCGAAATCCAATTTTCATATTGTAAACATTAATTTGGGCTTGAAATATGTTTTACTTTGATGATAGTTTGGCATACATTTCCGTTATTCCGATATTATAAACACCTAAGTGGCAATAAACACTCTAGATATACCGATGAAATATTATATATCTCATTTTCGTCATTTTGCTGATGAATGACAGCAACGTACCTACTTCATTGTTGATATTTTTATGCGTTTTATTAATATACAATTTCATAAAATAATACTATCTACTCAGGGTATGCATTTCATGTTTGCAACCATAGTTTCGCAGACACTATACCCACTTACCAGTAACAAAATGTACAACTAAGAAATAATAAGGGTATTTATTTATCTCTAATATAACCATTATAGTTACAGATTCAACCTATTCTTAATGACCAGCTAACCTTTCCTTACCATCTATTATTTAATCAAAGTATACAAAGTGCGAGAATGTATATACTATATTAAATAGCCAGCATAACCAGCAAGTAGATATTTATGTTTGACTAATTCCCCTAAAAGAGAGACTGCATAAACATGTACGTACAGTGGTAGTGCCAAGTAACAACAAACTAAAAATCAACACTGATATGTACTATGCTACGGCTGCCATTTTGGAAAATTGCCGACGATTTTATGTTTTCAGGTATATATAATTAACGGCTGACAATATCGAACCACCATCTGTAAATGTTAGTCTTATTTCAATGAAAACAAATACGTATAACTGACAAAGTTTAGTGTGCACTATTTATGGCGGATCTTAACAGTCTATCTTCACGCTTTGCCACTGCCTCACACACATTAAAAAAAAACATGTTGTGAATTTTTTTGACAGACATTGCATCCAAACCTAAGACATCGCAGGCCGACATGTTAGTCGCTCGGCCATTGTGGACCACCAAATTTTGATATAATATAAATAAGTTATGCACATAACTAATATGTTTTTTATTTTATATTTATAAACACTTTCTTGAAACCTTTTTTTAATTAAAAAAATATGAGACTATTATCACGGGGCTCATTATTATTTGAATATAATAAATTAATTATATCATATGACAGCTTAGGTCTTAAACCATTAATGAGGTTATCTAAATTTCAAAAGTAAATTATTATTCTTTTACAAAACAATGAGATATTCAATTATATTATGATAAGTGAGGGGTGGTAAAAAAAAACCTAATCGCATAATGATATCTTAATAATTGCGTTTGAAAACGAAATGATTCTCTTTCGAGTCAAAGCAGACGCACGTAAGTCTCTTAAATTTAATTAAGAATCCTTAATCTTGGCGAATCTTTTAGAAGTACGGCTGGAAAATTAAAAGATAATAAAAGGTTCAACCGAGCCGATTATCTAACAATAAAGCTACCCCCTGTCATGAGAAACCTCCTCATTTCATCCCCTCTTATGTATGCCAGATCTTATTCTGTGGTCATAATTATACAAATGTCTGCCTTTGCGCATGAAAAAAGACTATTTAACAGGCTTGGGTGGCTATAATAATTATCTATTGTAATTTTTTAGAAGTTTCCTTAGCTAACAATAATGATAATAAGTTTTTATACCTTTTTTATAAGTATCCCAATAGAAATAGTTTGAGCAACATTTAAATAGTGGTGAAGTGTCTGGGTCTCACGACTGTACTCGGTTAAAACCTACCCATAGGTACCTATTTGACGTTTACGTTCTGACGGTACTGCTTTACGGGACTTGGGACTTTACGAAAACTCAGAGCAACCGTATACTAATCTTCGAGAATAAATGTTTGCGACGGATACTGAGTTTGCGGTGGTTTGACTTTAAGAGTAACGCTGAGATTAGAGAGGTGATCAAAAAACGTCTCATTAGCAGTGACGAAGGGTGGAGGTAGGCTGTTAAACTAATTAAACTATGTTTAAATCAAATTGTGACTATTATCTATTATGGTTTGGTTTATACAGGGTTTAAATGAATTTTAAAAACTATCTGCAAATTTTTGTCTTAATTCAATGAAAACAAATACGTATGACTGACAAAGTATGATATGCACTATTTAGGTCAATAAATACTATTGACAGAGTCTATATGGCGGAGCTACAGGATGCTGGCATGATTAGAGATGACGAAAGAAGACTGGCGACCGACAGGGTTTCTTGGATGTGCCGTATGGTGTACATGCTTCAACTAAGCGGCGTGGCAAAAGAAATAAAAATAAGAATATAAACATTCATTAATTAATATTTATTTGTGATGAATAATGACATTATAATATTATAAGAAACAACAACTTCAACAATATTATATTATTATTGGGGATGAAATCCGTTGCCTTTATGTGAGAGCGAAAATATCCAAACCACTGTGCCTGTTGTCGAGACCTGTCTTCCCTGGAAGATTTTGCCATCCACTTAGTTGATGAAAACGCACTAGCATTGATTGAGGCTTATCCAGCTGTAGTGCTGACAATGTAATTTTACTTAAAATTTTACTGTGACTGTGCTTTTGTTAATGTCAATGTTGCTACAGATACTCCCATTGTGTCTTAAGCATAAAAAAGTGTTTAACCGATGAATGCTGCCAGTGTTCATTTTTATAATATGCAACCGTGGATCCTTAGTGTAACACGTAACGCAACCTGGCATGGAAAGGTCAATGTGGGGTATAAAATAAACCAGTAGATAAGTAGGCAAACAAAAAAGCCCGCGATTTGATAAATTTTGCCAAGCAGAAGAAATAGCATAGTTGCTCAGCAAGTCGACAATCGCTTGATAAAAACAGCCATACAGTAGTACCACAGAAGCCCCAAACGACTACAAGGGTGTCCTAAAATTCATTGGAGTGATGAACTCATAGATACAATTCGGTGGATGTACGTAGTATTGAAAAACTAAATAATACCAAGATAGAAAGGAGCTAGAGGAGGGTTTTACGTAGCAGCAGAAAGACCTTGGCTGGAAATGATGATAATAATATTATACTAGTACTCAAACCAAATCATTATGATGTTAATATAAAAGTTATTGCTCCATGGAACGATTATCCGTCATTTCATAAAAATGACTTCAATTCAAATGAGTAATAAAGTAAATTTCCCGTAAATTCTATCAGCTGGAACAGTTTAATGGTTAAAGTATTGTCTGTTAACGTCAAATGGCTGGACTTCCTTTAACGTTTAGTTCACTCGATTTGTCGTGAAAATGTTGCTTTTTCCAATAATTTTATTCTGAATCATTATAATATTGATTTATTTTTGTTTTATTTTATGAAAATGAGCACATTTTTCAAACCGAGAATAGATGTGGGTATATACTATTTACATAATGTATAAATTAATTACTATGAGTATTTAAGATAAATCCTATAAAAACCATATTTTATCACAATAATTAGTATAAAAAAAAGATTGGACTTTTAATGATGTTTAATGATGTTTAATGGATACTCAAATAACATTTTTAAAATAGGAACGGGACAACTGGGCGTATGAACAATTAGGCGTCGCACTATTGAATGAAATAAATAGACGTTCATTACGATTTTATACAGTAGACGAGGAATTTTAATCAGTTTCTATCTACTACTTAGTAGTTTAAATTCATTTGCTCTTAATATAATGTTTTTTTATTACCGATTAAGAATTATCATGCCTGAAGTCTGAATAAAAATAAAAGAACTATATTCTGGTTTGAATATATGCACAATTAAATCATATTTAAATTCTCATCGAGTAATATAATAATTTAAATATAAATAATAATTTTTCAAATTTACGAATTATATTTTTTAGGAATTATATTTATTTTCGAATTTCATTCGATTGCGTGGCGCCCAGTTGTTCCGGCGTCGAATCGTCCTAGACCTAGACTCTTTAAAATGAAGTCAGTTATACTGTCTACTAAAACTGTCGCATTTTATGATTGGATTTATATTATTAATGAGTAAGTTTTCACGAGTTTTTTTCAAACCTTTTAAATAACTCAAGAT
The DNA here is from genome assembly GCF_057557595.1 of Rhyacophila brunnea. Taxonomy (NCBI): domain Eukaryota; kingdom Metazoa; phylum Arthropoda; class Insecta; order Trichoptera; family Rhyacophilidae; genus Rhyacophila; species Rhyacophila brunnea. The sequence goes on from NW_028233350.1 coordinate 33,587,637, forward strand.
AATATCATTCTAAATAAACAAGACCAATTACACAAACCTATTAAAATAATTTAAATTTTGTTCTTAATTTAAATAACACAATTGTCGCTTGATTATTTATTTTGTCAATAATGTGTTCACAAAGGTACTAATGTCTATATATACATCTATTTATATTATTTATTTATTGCAAGATAACAGTGTTATATTTAGGGACAAATTTATCGTTGAATTAATGATAAAATAATATGTAATATTAATCAAAATAAGTAAATCTGAAGTCGTTGAATATCAAATATTTTAATACCTGATAATATTAAAAACTTTGTGTTGTACGTAACATGATATTAATACAGTACCTTAGTTTGTCAGATATGACAATAATTGATTCCACAATATCTCATCTAAAAAAAGGTCTACCTTCTTTAGCGGTCATCAAGGTAGAATAATAAAAAAAATATATCGCAACAGGTGCCGAACGAAGGGGAAGTTAAAAAAACCATTCCAGCGCCCGCCAAAGAACCGACTGGAGTTTTGTTAAATTCCGTCCCATAGAATGATTTCTGTAATGATTAATAAACATAGGCCAAATTTAATATATAAACTACTATTATATAATTAATATAGAATACATAGCATACACATTGATGTTTTAAACAGTGAGATTAAATTTCAGTACAAAAGGATTGATTTACTATGTAATAGATGAGACTGAATGTGTAACAAGTCAGAATTCTTATATAAAGCGGTTTCAACTTTCGAATCAACGTTTACACCATATGGCTAAAATAATATACTTTAGTAAAAAACAGAAATAATTTGGCTGCAATCCTTCACGAGATGCACCAAAACGCTCAGCAACGTTATATTTTTTTACTCACAAATCAAAGCTTTTTTTAGAAGATTATGCTTTCTGACCATCTGTTGTCGCAAGACTTTCGTGTTCAACAGCTTTTTATGATCAAAATTGATCGATTAAATTGATTATTATTATTAAATCTTAGCTTCAAAGTATTTATTTATTCGCTAGTAAGGATATTAACAGTTGGATCTTTTTTCATTATATATACACATACTTACTTATTTGTATGTATTAATACTATCGACCGAAGGTACTTGATATGATTTGATTTTAAATTCTAATAGATTTAAGTTTTTTTACTATTTCATTTGAGTCGTTTTTTGCGATCCGGATTTCGCCTTTCGGCATCTTCAGGCACTATGTAGTATTTTTATTATTTATTATTATGAATGATCTATTATTAAGTTTTGACGATTTATACGCATATCGAGTGTATTATTAGTGATAGGATAGGAGTTTTTTTTACAAACACCTTAACTATTCATAATTCGTCGTCCGTGTGTATTTGCCTTTTGGTAAGTGTACATAGTGCCTGAAGATGCCAAAAGGCGAAACCCGAACCACAAAAACGACTCAAATAGAAATAATACAAAACTTAAATCCATTAGAATTTCTTAGTAGATGTTTAAAAAAAAAATATCACACTTACATAGGATAGTATTATACCAAGTGTTTTTAATGTTATGAAATAAAATGGGCTTAAACTGCGGAGGAAAAAAAATACGGTCCAGCGTTTGCCCAAAAAATGTCAAAAATTATAATTGTGTTAGACAAATGCATGATGTTTTGATATTATAGAACGATTATTACTTTATTATAGGTAAGGTAAATTTCCATTGTCTCTAGAAAGCAGAGCAAACGGGACTCCACAGAAAGAAAGCTATACTTAAGTAAAGTTAATTAATGGAGAATAGTTGTTTTTTATTCTCTAAACTTTGAGGTAGATTTAGTTTGTTTAGATCCAGGCAAACACTGAAGAAACAACATGTGGATTTGATTTGGGAAACAAAACTTCTTTCCCGCTAGTTGTCAGGGTGCAACATTATATAGTTATATATATTTTATCAGGTGCTGAAAAATTTGTAACAATAGCATTTAAATCATTTACAATCGGTGACCCAGAATTTCATTATCTCATTTTGAATTGTTATCACTTATCACCTATCAGTAAATTATAGATGTATGTAGTTTGAATCGGTATTTAAATGTATTCATATTTGATATTTGTAATTATAATATTTATTGTAAGCACAACTAACATTACTTATACCTATTTTCATTGTAATTTCAAGAATTTTCTTTTAGAACTAAAACTAATAACACAATTTTGAAAAACCTCAGATATATAACAATTTTAGAAAAAAGTTGGATCGTTTTGGACTCGAATTCTACTTTCGATCCGTCTATGACCCATGAAAATTATTTTCGTTTAACTTGACGTAGGTACTTCAAATTCAAATAAGAGGTAATCTGCTTTATGGTAAATTAGGGTAAATGATATTACTAACTTAATCCTGACAGACGTCGAACATAAGTCAAATTTGATTATATACTATAATAAAGAATCTTATATTCTTAAAAAAACCGTATGTAAATTCAGTATTGTATGAACTTGGATTACGACTTGATAGTAAACGAAATAGAAAGAAGTATGAAATTCTCTAAATATCTCTCTAAAATAAGTATAAATCTTTCACCTTCTTTTGCTCTGTCATTTTGTCATGGCTGAAATTAGTGAATCCCTGAAATATAACCATGTTCGAGCGGCTAAGATTCTTTACTCATAATGTTCATCTGCTTCTCACATGGTAGATTGAAACCCATCACATGCAACATCATTCACCTGGTCACTCTATCGATTCGACGACTCTTTTATGTGTTTCGATTTCCCTGAATACAACCGTATCGAGAACCATTTCCATTTTTAACCATCGATTATCAGAAACTCAGTCAATGAAAAAGTCATTAGTTTTCAGGGATATTCTGCCACATATAATGAACACCAAATTGTTGTCCTCGTTTACCTATTAGCGACTTATAATAGTATGCATTTATTGCCTTGTGCGTTATTGCTTTCAGCGCATCTATTCTATACACAAGACAAGCTATCGAGGGTAGTTTTTCAAGTTAATTGTTACAATACGTGCTATATTTTAACAGCACTTTTCTTGGTTGTGCTAAATTTTAGAGCGAGATTGATATTTTAGAATGTTTAGACGGCTAACTCATTGTACCTAACAATAAAATTATAATATCCTCGATAGCTGCCAATAGTAGTCTAGTATATAGAATAGATGCGCAGGAACACGATTTAACAGTATACAAAATAACATGGAGAATTAATGCACCTTTGTAGGTAGGTAAGTACTAATACTAATAAACCTTTTTATCTTTTATTGTAGGTAATTGATTGTTAAAGTCATTTTTATTTTTTTTTGTAAAATGGCACGTCACTATGATCAAGAGCTTTTTTCAGTAATTTTTTGAATAAGGAAGCGAATATAAAAAGCTTTAGAAATCCATCTCAAAAATAACTAAAACCCAGTTTAGTCTTTATGCGAAGAGAATTATCTTGCGAATGCCAATCTCGGCTTGCTTCAAAGAAAGGTACAATACCGTAAGCTTTCAAACGCTGAATACTTAGGTACCTACCTACCCGTACATTCCATACATTATCAGTGAAACCGCCATAAAAGGAGAGATTGAAGTTAATATGTCTCTTTAATGTAATATGAGGTTTCTACTTAACTTTAAAAGATAAAAGATATTCTCTTGGATACGAATAGTGTTGAGTTTATTTGAATTACAACCGGTTCTTTTTACTAAGCCACTCCGAACCAATTATATTAAAAAATCATCTTTTAAGAAATTGATTTAATTTACTCACTGGTAGTTAATTCATGATAATTTATTAAACTTAACGTATACTACCTGGCATTCTCTACATATCACTACATCGTTATGTTTACATGGTGAGCTTAATAAAAAAATAGTTTTTCTCATTTTAATCAATTAACATTTAACTTGGCGTCTTGTATAAACTTTGTTTTTAATCTCATGAGATAAACGTCAATATGAGTGTCTTCAAAAATAGCTCAATGCTTTTGGGGCTGTTAAGTTTTACAAAATACAATGCAATACAAGTGTCTTCATTGGCTTCAATGGAAATTCCAATGATTTTTATTAAAAAAACAACTTGTAATTAAGTGCATCAACATTACCTTATACATTATAATATTATTTGTAACGCATGAAAAAATACATATGATGTACATATGTAGGAGAGAGCGAGACAGGGAAAAGTCGTAAAATAAAAATAGAATGGTTTATTTTAATAAGGTCATGACAGAAAATTAATGATAATATACTACTCTCATAATAGTTTCACAGATAAAGACTAATTTAGCCACATCCAAGAACGTTATTAGGTGGTGTTGTCACCTGATATATATATATATATTTATTTTAAGTACTTATTAGGTAGGCATTTAATGGATTTTATTTTATTTCTGACTGAAATAAGTCTCAAATTATTTTTTTAAGCTAGGTGGGTGTCGACAATAATATATTATATATGTTTGAACTAAATTAAAGTAAGAATATTTTTTATATTTGCGAAAATATTCACTTACTGTTATGAGCAATCTAATTTATTATTTAAGTAATATTAGAGTCTACAACGTGCCGTATTTTTTGCGAACCGGTTGATAGAACTTTTAAGCTTTATGTACATCATCTAAGAGGAACTCTTAGTTGGAAATGACGGGTGAGTGGAGAGGGAGGCTTGTTACGTAAGATTTGGAATTGAATTATCTGCGGCTTCAATCGAAACACGTTATTTGAGTTTGTCAGCTCCGAAATTTGTTCAGACTTACTTCGAGCTGTTCAATGTACATAGATTGAGAAGTCGAGCCGCAGATCATTTCAAAGAAATCTATTTTTAACACACTCAAATATTCATAAAATTAATATTTAGTTATTTGAAATAGAGTTTTGCGGCTAAATTGAATAAGTTGAAATACGATTTTACACGTATCTCCGATATTCAACTAAAATTTATTATCGATTTAACTTTCTTATCGATGATTTAAATAATCAATTTTCATTATTAAATCTTGAAAATCGAATGTTTTTTTGGAAATAATAAAAAAAACATAAATGATTTTAACAATATTATGTAAGTTTAGTCAAAAAAGTTTACGATAAATAAGCTAGAGTAGGTAGTTATTTTTATAAGAAGCATAATATTAAGTACGTATTTCAATTTTTATGTATTATTTTTATTTTACTTTATACCATAATACCATTATAATAATATAACATAACATGCAATGCATGAAATAAAAAAATTTACGAATCCGCGCGCCTAATAATTTTCCAAAAATATTTACATAGTTATCTGATTTTATGTATATTTTATAAAAATATATGTGTTTTGTATTATGGCTTATCTACCTCAGACGGTCAAATTAATTTTTCCACGAGACGCAACGATAATTTTGTCTATTTCATGAACCGGAACGGCGTTCCGGTATGCTCCGATCCATTTCGAGCCCTGGTAACATTATATTAATATACAAAGGAATCTTCGATCCTAATTATTTTGCTTTGTCTTTGGTATGAAATACGAAAATTGCAATATATCACTTTAGATAATCTATTAGTTGTAAATGTAATATACTACTAACTGATCAGTACTATTACCAGCGCATCTATTCATATACACAAGACTGCTTTCGACCGCTATCTAGGGTAGAAAAGTATCCAAGTATTAGCACTTATTGAAACAATTACAATAAGTTAGTTGTAATTGTTACAATAAGTGCTATATTTTAACAGCACATCTCTTGGCTGTGATAAATTTTAGAGAGAGTTAGACAGTTTTGATAGTTCAGACGGCTAAATTATTGTAATTGTTACAATAAGTGTTAATATGTCGATACTTTCGTACCCTAGTTAGCTGCCGTGAAGGCCGACAGCAGTCTTGTGTATATAATAGATGCGCTGATGTGTTTAAATTTAATGTATGACTTAATCAACTACTGATCACTATTTTAATGCATATTATGGGCCTCTACGGTCCGAAAGTTTTATTAAAACACCTTTTGAACGAGATATGATTAGTAAATATTTGCTCAACTCATTGGATTCTTGTATAAGATCAAACACATATTGACAAAACCATGTTGTTTGTTTTTGTCAGATGTGAAACTTTAACACGCAATCCATGGACGGCATCGGAGACAGATGCTCAATTCTACACAACCCTAGTGTAGTAATATTTGTATTTTTGCTAGTTATTGATAGTCGTATATCAATTTAATAAAAGATTCTTGATTAAATTCATAGACTCGATTTTAAAATACGATAAATATAATTTTATTTAGAGTTAAAATAAAAGCACCACTTAAAATACTTATTAGTGGATAAAAGAATTAGCTTTTAACTGTATAATTCTTTTTTTTACTTGATGCTATAACTTAATGCCATCCGGAGTTCAACAAACTCACTGAATGCACTAATATACCGCATCTTAAAAATTGCACCTGCATTGACACGAAACTTGGCTAATTTATGGACGCAAAAAAAGTGTTTTGTTAGAGCCAGTTGTGAAAGCTTTCACGGCGAAGGTAAGGCATTGGCGAACATCTTTTATGAAATAAGCTTAATAAAATACTTCTGAATGTATTAGCAATATAATAGTAAATAAGTAAACCAATACATAGGTTTTACTACATTACCATCAAGTGAGACATAATATTATTTATTAGTTGAATAAAATGCGAAATTTTTAGTATTTATTCCACTTTTTTTATTTAATAAATTTTAACCGGTTTCGTCCACCTTAAAGGGACATTTTGACATTAAGTGGAAAATGAAATTAAATAGTGGAATAAGTACTAAAAATTTTGCGTTTTATTATATTAATCAATAATTTAATGCAGTTTCACCATGAATTGACAGTTAACACAATAAAAGAAATTCAAGATATAATATAATAATTATTATTGAAAATATATTAAACATAATATTTTAAATTATTATTTTTGCTTCACTGTTATATTTTGATAGAAAGACAGAGATATCCATAGAAGTAAAATACATAACAATACAATTTAAACGTTTATTTTTTTATTTTATTTAACTTTTCACGTTTTATAAAATATTGTGAAAATAATGTGAATTTTGAATAATGGTTATATAGTATTTTGAATAATCAAAATTCACATTTATTATAAAGATTTCATTAAAATTATAGTCATAAATTGTATAATCTATGTATTTTAAATATTTAAAATTAGTAGTAGGTAACAGATTTTTAATAATTTGAAATTCAATCGTAATAAACTGATTAATTGAACTGCGTTGAACGGATTATTAAAAATTGCCATAGATAAAAAAGACAATTATTTTATACTATGGATATTTAAAAATAAGTAGACATATTACTGATTATTAACTACCTACTAATTACTTAAGTATTATTCAGACGCAATCCATAATAATAATATATTAGTACATAGTTTCAAAATAATGTCATTACATTATAATATATTGATTGTGTTGATTTATCTGACTGTCTGTAACGTAGCGCTTAATGCTAAGTGGGACGGAATGAGAAAAAATAATACTTATACGAAACTGTGACGGTTAGAGAATGAGATATAGCAAACGTAAACGTATTGAGAGATCTTAGTTGAGCATACAAATGTTAGCACTAAATGAGCTTTAGCTACGTTACCCTATTTTGCTTTGCGTACGATATAAAAATAGTACCTATTATTGTTATAAAAATATTGTATAATTGAGCGTATCGGCAAGAATGTTGACAGGTGGCATTGCTACATGATCTTTTTTCTAGTGATATAATAATAAAAATAACCACAATTTAAAATATATGTGTTAAAGATGTATGTGATACTAATATTATGTTTTTGATGAATAAATTATTACATAATGATTATTTATGGTAGAAAAATGTAAATAGTCATCTATAAAATACACATGATTACCACTGGATAAAGTTTAAGGCGATCGCGTGCCAAAAATCTATCGCACCGGCTAAAATAGAGACAATGCCCCGAAAGATTAAGCAACCAGTAGGCAACCGCGCATTATGCTACAACAGGTAAAAGAAGACCCGAACTTATTCACAGTTATATAATTAACACCTGGACGCGTAACTGCTGCTGTTTTGAGATGCATTTATTACTCTGTATAAAAGTATAGTTTCAGGTGTAGAGTTGGCATTGTGTATAATAATATCTCACAACAAAACATGATGATACTTACTGAAACTCATTTTAACTGAATCCTGTGTGAGGATAATCAGGAGTCTTTTTTATAAGATTGACTGAATTATAAGAGTGGAGCTATGTGTATACTTGGATAGCATGGTTATTTTGCAGCAAATAAGAAGAAATCATGGAACTTGACATTATTTTGTTTCTTTTCTGTGCAGAGTTTGATATTTCTTATTAATACAAAAACATTAGGTGAATTTGTAAAGAGCTTATCATTAATCAATGTCAACATTTCAGAAATTGGTATGGGGTTAGCATTATATTTGTTATGAAGTATACGATATTTCTTTATAATTATTAATTTATACGTTATTCAGCGAGTATGTTTAACCAAAACCTTAAAACAAACTAAACTGGACGTAACAATTTTTGTCACCTCCCGATTCGGGATATTTCTCCTACAGACTTTAACACAATTACTGTTCACATGACCTTTTAATTACCTTTTAATTACCACATTTAAATAACATGTTAATTATATCTAATGGCCAACTACTTCAAACTTAGTACCAAATGAGTTAATTTTAAATAATATTGTAAACATCATGTTATGTCTCATTCATTTTTATGTTTGTTTATTTTATTATTGGTAAGGGAGAAAGTCTGTTTCATCAGTTTGTATCGGTAAAGATAACTATTGGTTTCTCTCAATATTATTAAGTTAATTCTCGTTGTAGGTTGAAGTAACTTATTTCTAGTCACAGGGGATGTAGCACTTAGGTACCCTATAGGCGGTGTATGATTGCGTGCAATTAGAAATTTGTTTTATGAGTACCTATATTTAATCTGGTTCTTAATATTTTTAGGTTTTCGATGGTGAATTCAGGCATTAATTTCATGCCGTTGATTTGGTCTTACTACGATATTAATTTTGTTTTTTATATACAGAATCAAAGTTATTATAATACATGTGTATCATGTTATCAGTTTTTCTAATGGTTATAAAAATGAATTGAAAAAAACTTTATATGGGGAATAAGAAAAAATTACAACGTTAAAAGTTTTAATGCAAAAACAAATACGTACTCGTTTAATCAATTTGCATAAGTATGGTACCAGAATAAGTTACATCAAGATTAAGATACAGTTGACATCATAAAATAAAACATCATCTAGATGAGAAGTATTATAATCAGAACAAAACTATCGAAATGAATAATACAGTTTTATTATTTACTTACTTATTATGATTTTAAAATTCTGTGATACTTATGCCATGTAATTTATTAATAGTTGATAACGCCTTCGCATATTATATTATCTAACTATCTCGGTTTAATCTAAACCACAGTAACCGCAGGTCATGGATTTAATGAATATCACTGCTGTATCAAATAATATGTTTTTTTCCAGTGTGTAGTCCTAATCCAGAGTATAGAGCTAATAGTTTTTGCGAATTAATTACAGTTCCTCATAAAATCGTATATTAAAATAATATACTTCACTTAATAAAATCTCATATTATGGGTTACCTCTAATCAAAAGTAAATTGCTAAAACATCTTATCTTTATATACTATAAATGCAGGTACAGTGTGAATTTAAGAATGAAATTTCTGTTGGAACATAATGATAATATTATTCATTGGCTAACTTTACTGCGAAATAATATTGTGTAGGTGTCCAAATTATTTTTACATGGTGACATATTTCAGGCCAGGTTGCAAGCAGACGACGCGTGTCTGCGATTATATGAGTTCACTTATATTAGTTACATTAACAACAAAAAACATGTAAGAGCAGATGTCGAAGATGCATTAACGTATTGAAAGCTTTATATAAAGTTCTTCAATAAAAAATATGCGTGATGTATGAATATAGTCTTTTGACGTACGTAGTTTTAAAAAAACTAAGTAACCACGCATTTTTTTTCTAAAAATCAATGTTTGGACAAGATATTAATATTACGCAGCGGATGAGGTGTCTAATTAATAAAATCGATAAGTCCACAATTTAAAATTAGTATTGGAACATATATCAATATTTCGTGTACCTATCTGTATGTAAAGCGTAACTGGTTCGTTTAAATGTTTCTTCTTTCTATCGTATTTTATTTTGAAATAAGATCTGTAATTATGCCTATTTCTATTAGCTAGTAAACCTCTTATTGCAGAAAATAGCATTATTGAACACATAATGAAAAATTATTTATATCACTTCAAAAATAACTAGTTTCTGTAAATCATTAGGTTTTTATTATAGACTAGTAAAATATTACTAGGTGATAGTACCACCTGTTAGCATTCTCATACGTTTTCTCCCTGTCTCCATGTGTCTCTTTTTCTCATACGTTCAGGATCATATTCTGTCCTACTTTCTTTGTTCTGGTTCAGCCTGACGGAGTCTTTGTGGAAACACTTTACTTTACCGAGCACGCCATCACTGAACTCGTTTATTGATCAAGCGGCTTCCTCATTCATAATGTTTCTGTTTTTTGAATGATTTTGTATGTTGCCTAAGGTTACAGTTGGTTACAGCATCCTATCTTTCTTAAACCTCTTGGACAACACACTCATTACTCGATATGGTATTACTGTACTATTAACATCTGTCAAACTATTATGAGAGTTTCATTTATTTTGTTTTATTTCACGGCCCGATTAAAATATGTACCTACACGATTTTTCAAATGTAGAATTAGCGTGTATACGCGTACATAACGTATAATACGTCTTTTCCCTGTCTCGCTCTCTCTTACATAATATCGTCGTATGTTTTCAAGACCAATATAATATATTATATGGTAATTATTACATATTTTGCAAAATCGCACACAAGATAATAATATGTAGGCACTTACACGTATTTTTTGATAGATTTTTTCCAAATTTGTGAATTATCGGTTAATTAGGTACTTATAGTAATGCATCTAATAAAACTATATAAAATATACATATTTTAGTAAGTATGTTTATTACCAGACAATACAAATTGTGATAATGTCAAAAGATAATAGTAATATATTCGATGGTTTAGTCAGTGCAAAAATATTGTAATTACTATGTTCAGTTATGCATGTTTTGAGAAATTCGAAATTCGAATTTTAAAATTTGAGATGCATGCGAAATGGACATAATATTATTATGTATTTGAAAGATACAATATCTTCTTAAATATTCTATTTGGACATCCACTATTTTTAAAGCATAAAGATACGATCCAGACGAAAGTTTTGTGTATGTCGAATATAATTATAGTCATGATAATTTTAATTAAATATTTGGGTAAGTAGGTACTTGATGTGCTAATACTATCTCTTGGTACAAAAATGGTCATTGACATATTTGGTTATAGTGGGCGTGGATCGCGTGCATTTATTTGCATCCAAACATCTCAGGAGACATTCCATCCCGCGTTTGGGTAGTAACATCGCAACATCAGACCAGGATTGATTGCCGCGGACCATCTGTTTGGTCGAAAGGCTAGTCTCAGATTGACGTTTGCTCGCCCAAGCATTTGCGATACTGAACGCGATAAGATATATTCTGGCGTGGTCGAACAAAAGAAATGCAAGAGACATCCGAAACTCGACTTGTCACGTTTAATTTGTTTGGGACTGTTTTTGGAAGAGTTGCACATGTTCTTTAAATGGATTACATTAATATTCCTGAATTGCATTAAAAATGTTTCTCAATCAATGAACATTTTGTTTATATCAAGAAGATTAAAATATCTGAGAAGTTTTTACTTATATCTATAGTTTATAATAATATAATATACAAAAATCAATGACCAATCATATTCTGTGAGTGTTATTTTAAAAATTATATCATTTCAAATATCATTTACATAACTACGAATATACTTAGAATCCAAATGAAGTGTCTATAAGATTAATAAAAATCATTAATATTGAAGTGAATTTCTTTTATTGTGTTAATTGACAATTATGAGGTTTATCGAAGCTGGTTTAGTAAGTCAGTTCGGTTATAGCTGAGATAATCGTTTTTTTTTTTTTTTTTTTAATAAATCACAGTTTTCAACATTAATTGTTATAGCTCTTTTAAAATTTCTTTTGCATTGTTTATGTATAATCAAGTTTTTGATATTGTGTTATATTCAATGTTTTGAATAAGTAATTTCACTTAGAGTAAAAACTGATTTTCTCAATTCAAACTATTTCTACAAATTAAAATATCGATTTCTTTTGCTTACATGTAACAAAATCTATGATACACAAAAAAGAGCACAATTATTTACACACATTGGCATTAACATCTAAACTTCGTATAAACGCGACTTAAGAACTTTTACCCTGCAACCACAGAATTCTTACTGGAATTCATTGTAGGTATTATTACATGATAATAATATATACTACTTATTATACATAGTTTAACGATAATCAAAACTGGTTTCATCTAATTTAATAGAACGATGTCAACTGCTAGAAGAAATACAATATTATAGGTATTTATACAATCAAAATTTAAAGGTATATTATTTTTATTAAAACACACTATAAAGTTATGATTTTAGATTCAAATGACGTACAGTGAATCATTGTAAAAAAAGACACCTTTAGACTTAAATGGTAATACCATCATATTACCTATCAACATGTAATGTTATTTATTATACAAGCTTTCCATAATTATGATAGTAACGACATGTAATAATATGCTGTATTATTTTTTATAAATATTACATAATATATAATTCTATGTGCAATCTCTTTATTTATATTTTACCATTTTTGAGACAACAGCTACCAAACGATACTAATTTGTAAGTACATTCATAGTATCTTGGAGCTATATATTTGTATTAATTAAAATTTACATTAGTACCAATCCACTAATATTTCGAAAACTATTATAGATCTTACGCGAGTAAAACAAGTATGTAAATTATGCTGGACTGTATAATTGAAAATAACTAAAATATATATAATTAACAGTTATAATGTAAAATAAGTAATCTTGTTTTTGGTAAAAACACGAGTTTCGATAAAAATCGATAACACCGAAAAGCTGCGCAAACATAATAATATGCAAACGAGATCAATGTCATCCGCCTTCGGTCCGCAATGCTATGCAGGCTCCGGTAATAAATTTCACCTTCTCTCGCATAAAAAGGAGGTCCTGCCGTAAAAGCCACGCGAAGTATAAAAATGCACTTTGGATATTGAAATGTGTCGAGGTACGGGTGACGTAGTACCTACATGTCGCTTCCTAAAAGCGCGGGTTTATCGTTAGTCGTCGTTTTAAATTTTAAAAGCTAGTTTAAAAATAGTCGTAAATATTTTTGAGCTTTAAAGCTCCATCTGCTAGCATACTATCTTATTAGTTTGAAAACCCCAATATATTAATTTTTTAACATTCAATTTGTAATAAATCAAAATGTCAGAACTTAGCGTAGGTACAAAATTTTTAATTGGTAATTGATTTAAAGAATAATATTACAATGCTCTTCTGTAACTAGACAGACATAAAGATATGTTGGATTTATCATTTTTAAGCCTTTATACATCGACTGTAGCAACGAAAAAGGAGGTAATCCACACAAATGTTTTTGTTATGGTTTTTGGTCAAAGTTAAAATACAAAATAGACTTGCATGATAATTAATAATTTGGTCTTTATATTCCTAATATGATATTAATTATTAAGGTAAATAAATAAAAGCCCACAAAACTGATGGTTTAGTCATTTTTCTCACTTCACTTCCTATTTTTTTTTTAATTGTCAGCTAAATTTCGATAATAAATTGGCATTTGCAGCTTACATCCTTTAGACACAACGTGTATTTAATCGCGCACAACGTTATTATCCAATGAAACCTATATTAGAAAAACTGAGGGTTAAGTACTCCTTTTAAATTTCTACAGTCGATATTATTATGATATTATCGCGGTTGTACCCTATTGATATAATAATTTGCGTAGTTAGTCAAATTAGTATTTTCGCTTCTAAGCGAACATTGTGACTTCCGATATTTTAACAGATTTTAACAGATAACAGAAGTTCACCCAACCCACCGGTTTTTACTCACAATTAAGCAGACATTGAACAACGAAATTTGTAATTATTATTGTCAGATGTGAGATTCTAATCCATACTCATAGCTTCAGTGGCCAATTGTTTACCAATCAAGGGATCGTGAAACGAAATCATTTCAGAGATAAATAGGAATTAACTATTACTGTTTATACTTGAGTAAAAAATATTATGATGTTTATAGTCTGAATTATTATACATTAATACTTTGGACGCTGAAGACGCACATGCGCGTAATGACCAGGCGGCCGATCGATGTAATTAACGTGCATTTTAAAAGTGATAATTAAAATCTCATTATCTACTCAGCAGCGAATGCGTTAAGAGTGTATAAGATTTACCTTCAGCATATTATGTTAATTTTATGGATAAAGCTTTATATTTTGTTATTTTTTTCATAACTTTTCATATATTTACTGTTAAATACTACGATTTTACGAAACCAGCGAAAACGTAAATTTAAAAATCAAATTATTCATATTATAATGAAGTATTGAACAAAATAAAACTATCGGTACCTACTATACATTTTTTTATTGAAAATCTGGATTTAACCTAATTATTGCTTGTTTTATTATACTTAATGCAATTTATTTATTATTTATGTTACCTTAAAAAAAATAGAATTCTTGATTCACAAAAACGCAAACATCTGAATAAATCCTAAATAAAATTTATATATTATTATTTGATAGGTACATTGTAGTAAGTATAAAAAAATATTTTTACAATGTAGCCATACGTTTTTTTATAAAATTTTATGATATTAAATTCAAAAGCATTTTTCACTACCACTCGAAAGTCCAGTCGCAGAATTCCACACGGTTGGTTGATCAAAAAATACCAGGGAATAAAAATACTTGAATACCGGTATTTGCTTGTATAATTAATACATATACAAAATTCTGAATATAAATTATACAATAATTTATAAAAATGACTAATTTCTCAATAAATAGGCATATTTTTTTTTCATCTTAAATTAATTTTATGATCATTCATGTGGCGAATTTTTGAAATCAATGACGATATATATTTAAATTGATTTATACATTTAAAAATCGTATAAATTGTTTTCCTTCTTTACAATAATGAAAAACGCCTCCTAGAGTCTTGGCATATAAATGAATTTATCTAAATCAGGTACCGATATAATCTGAAAATATATAGATTACTCTTAAAATATCTATAAGTCAGTTTATATTATGTTTAATATATTATTTGTAACACAACAACATGCCATAATATTCAATGACAGTAATGTATTAGTAGAAGTGAAAAAAATGAAACACCCAGGCTTTGAGAAAATCACATGAATATATTATCGAGTCCCAGGATGAAAGGCCAGTGCCTTTTGCAATGAACTACAAAGGTCGCCAACTGATACGTTAGTTATTATACAATCTATGAAATATTAAATTTTATATATATATACTTGAGTTTTAAGCATTATTTTAGTTATATTATCATACATACTGAAGATAAAATTTAAAACTTTTTTATATTTTCAATAATCTCGGTATCGGGATCCGGAATACTAATCCCAAGATTGCAACCCCCAACTACAAACAGACGAAACTATTTCAATGTTTTCCGCAGCGCATGCAATATTTTCCAATATAGTTCACTTCTTGTTTGCATTTCTAAAACGCGGAAAAACATTTTACATAGTGAAGTGTTTCAGCAATATTGATCATTCGTGCAGTTACTAAAACAATAACAGTTCAAAGCGAATGCTCATGCACCATTTGTATTGAAATCTTCATACAACTTCTTCCTCTGAAAATCGCGTTTGTGCTACCCGTCTGTGCACCGACCTAATATCGTAAACAACGAACAACTACCCAACAGTTGTTTATGCTATATTTTATTAGACAAAGTTTCTTTTATTCATTTTGCAAGTCATCAATTGAAAATATACGGAAACTAATATTAAACATTACCTTACACATTATAATAATTATATTACTTATATCTAAAGCTATCTCTAACACATGAGAGAAAACTTACGAAAATACGTAGGTAAGAGCAAAACAGTGAGTAAATGTTTTAAATATGTACGTATAAACGCAAATTCTAAATTTAAAATAATAACAAGATAAAAAGAACTTTTCACATACCACGTTTTTAAATTTTCTGTTGAATCATATAAAATTCTATGTTTTAATAAAAACTTTGTACCTAGTGTACTTGATAGAAATACTGAATAAATATTATAGAATACAGAAATGTCATTTTGACATTTCATATTGATTTCCATAGTAACGCACGTATATATTAATAATTTAGTTGCTAGGACCCACTTAGCAACCAATAATAGTGAGTAGTAAATATTACTTCTAACGATTTTTTTCCGAAACATACAAAACAGAATTAACTGAAAATGAATTCAATTCTTCTTAAAGATGACCAAAAGTATTAAAAGAATTAATTGTCGTCGTGTTCTAATATATTCTAAAAGTTTCAAATGTCTAACTAGTCGGGAAGTTAGTTAAAAATCTTGGAGCTAATAAAAACGTGGTAAAATCGGAGAAATCATTTATTCTAATCGAGTCGTGAAAAAAAAATGATACTCTTATAATAGTTCGATATAATTGAATACGTGTATTAATTAAGGCGCTAAGTACCAAAATAATAAAAACTGACATTTTTATAGAAAAATGTTCTACATACCAACGCCAATAACTTCAACTATAGTCTAAGTGCCTCAAGCAAGTAAAAAAAATACAGCAAAATAATTAAACCTGTCGACGTTGTAAGTCCGTTGGCGTGTTTTATTTATAATGGTGTAAGTAGCACTGCAGTGGTCAACGGCATTCAATATAAAATAGCTGATGATGGTGTGTTGACACTTGCGAGTTCTTAATACCTAAAATTATAGAAGCTGCCGTGATTGCTTCACACTGTAAAACTACATTTTTCAAAAGGTCCGCTTCATGAAATTTTGAAACTTCATGAAAATGACTCGGTATTTTGTAACTACAGGCAATACTACTTTTTGGTACTTAGAGCCTTATTTAATACACGTATTCAATTATGTATAGAGTGCGGTTATATCAGATCAAGTCTATCATGTAATCAGTGTATCATCCAAGAGATTTGCTGTCCGATCAGTCTCCGTTTCAGTTTCGAGTTGCCAGTTAAACTGATGTGTAAATTAAAACTGAAGCGACTGACTTAAACCGAAACGGAGATGAGACAAGGTGGATTTCTATCAGTTATCGTATCCGTTTTTCCAGTTAAATTAACGTGTAAATTAAAATTAATATGTCCCCGTATTGTTCATATGCCTTTTCTAATTTCGATTGCACAATAATTATACTTTCTATGAATCTATCCCATTTCCACCCGTCATTTATGTATAGCTACCTGCAATGTGTGCACGGCTGTCTTCCACCACACTATAAGGTTGTCAGAATGAAAAGATTTTCATTCTGACACTCACTGCTTTAGGTACATATTGGACAATGTCAGCCGACAAATTTTCTATATGCGTAGTAACAATATTACAGTTGACGTTACAATATTCGAGTCAAATTGAAAAGCTACTGCAATACACAAGAAACTGGTAAGTTATTTTTATGATGACTATATTATTATTATGGCGGCGCACAATGGTCGACCATTAAAACAGCCATCATTCCGCGAAATGAATAAAACAACAGACTACAAACACGAAACAGCATACTCAAATAGAAACACTGTATAATATATTATCGTTAGGTACTCGTACAGACGAAGTTTACATAATAAATGCTTAGTATATAAAATAAATTTACGTAATGAAAATATTGACAAATAAAACCTAATACTTAAATACATTAAAAATTATGTTTAAGGTATTAGATTTTGTAAGAATACAACATTTTTATTGAATATACATCATTTGGACTCTGGAGTATCTTCTTAATTGCCATCTCAAATACATTATTTTTAATAATTTTCGGCGTAAAAATTGTGTAATTACCAAGTAGCCATCTTATTGCCGATGTAGGTTCAAGTCCCGTTCGTTATAAGCAAATCTAATATATTTTTTTCTAATAATATATAGGTAAGTTATTGTGAGTTATTTACAGTAAAAGGAAATTGGGTAATTCACTATATCTCTCTAGGCGCCAGAAGATGTATCATTTTAATTATATTCGATAGTTTAATTAATCTTTTTTCTCCATTTTTAACATAGTATCATAAAATTAATAAACAAAATAATATAAAATACATATACTTGTATAATATAAAAAAAAATACTTAGGTATAGTATATACATTACAGTCCCAATAATATCTAGCAAAGAACAATTAACTTAGCGATATCATGAAAACTTGTATTTCGGTTAAGTATTTCACAATTAATTAGTATTCCAAGAGATGATGGTAATGTACGATATATTAAAATAGGTATGTAAAACAATCAATTGGGGCTAGTAAATTAATGCAGTTATAAAATAGTAGGATAAAGTTATCAAATTAAATATGCAGTGAGTATACACGCTCATTTTCTATGGTCGGCCTTGCACGCACAAAATCGTAGAGCTCGTAGCATACATCTGGTTTTATGAAACAGAAAGCTTAACCTGCTTAACACTCAGCAAAGATCTTGAAAACAAATATTGTATATAGATGGAGCCTAATAGTATGAAAGTTAAGTAAATAAGGGATTTCTAATTCTTATATAAACTCTTCATGTTCTTCAACATTTTATTTATTTGTTTCAATATAAGAATGGCACTTACATTAAAATGAAATTAGTTTTAGTGATTTTTATAGGGATACCACCTAAAGTTCAAACCTTGTAAAAATATCGAACATCTCTTTAAGAAGAATACAATAAATACAGATCAGGTTTTAAAAATGCTGATGTAGACTTATATTGTAGATTTATATTGTAAGATGCCATGATAATCTTAATGGTGAATAAAATAAAATAACAATTATACTAAAAAACATCCGACTTGGCAAAAAGATGAAGAAGAATATAGAAATAGTGTAAACTGTAGAGTCATTAAAAATAGATAAATTATTATTTAAACTAATGTCAACATCAAAAAAAATACTGAAAGGAATATATTATTATAACTCGGAGACTTTTGGGATTGTTATTACAGAAGGAGTAAAAAATACTCTTTAATGATCTTATTCAAAGCCAAAGTGATTATCTTAAATTTTATACCACTTATATTAAATGCATTCTTTAAAAACTTTTTAAGTTGCATTATGAAAACTCATTGTCGTAAACGTGCACGAAATTTAAAATTTCTCAACCTTCTTTTAAATGAAAAGTCTGCCAAATTAGATGAAAAGTTTTATTCAAATTTTATGTTGTCCATTTTTTAAAATGCCTCATTGTGCGTTGGGCACGCACAAATATATCACCAGGGGTGGAGTTCATAGAGATTATATAAATCAAGAAAGATGATTAATTTCTTATCACATAATGTTAATAATAAGATACCTACACCATGCAACCCACTAAATTAATATTTTAAAAATGTTTATTGGCGATAAATTAGTATTTAATTCTGGTAGTCATTTAACGATTATCACAATATTTTAAATTGGTAATAATATAATGTAATATGAATATTATTTTTAATTATAACTTATATAAATGTATTAAAAGAATATGAGTCATTACTCGCCCATTGTAATTTTCACCAGAAAGAATATAGCATAGCATTTATTTGCAAGTAGGAGGAGGTATGAGGCTGCGTTTTGTATGGTGCTATAGTCTTATATTATAGGCCAGAGATCGGAAAATGGTTTAAAATATTTTCAAAAATAATATGGTATAATAAATTTTAATGGTTTAGGTTTAATATGTATATTTTGCGAAACTTAATAATCTTTAGATATAATCATGACTATGGAAACAACTCTAAATTAATTATTAATAATTTAAATGTTAAAATAAAACCCTACATACATAAATCTCTAATATCTACTAGTATGAAAATATACAATGTGACGTAATGCAATAAGTATAAAATTAGTTTCAATTTTTTTTTGCGGATAAATAAAATAAACACTAATTTAATTAAATTAACTCATAGTATGAGGTTATGATGTTTGTTTTCTTTTCATTGATATTGATTTATATATTGATACTTGACCAGTGTTATACTACAATAATTACAAGATAAAAAGAACTTTTTTTATACTTACAACGTTTTTAAATTTTCTGTTGAATCATATAAACTTGACTTGACTAGCTTAAACGATCAAAAAAATTTGTACTTGATAGAAATAATACTGAAATGTCATATTGATTTCTATAGTAATGCACGTATATATAAATAATTTAGTTGTTAGGACCCCAGACCCCTAGCAACCAATAATGGTGTCGAAATAACTTTTCATACAAAGCAGAATTAACTGAAAATGAATTCAATTCATCTTAAAGAAGGCTAAAAGTATTAAAAAATGCATTGGCATCGTGTTCTGATATATTCTAAAAGTTTCAAATATCTAGCTAGTCGGGAAGTTAGTTAAAAATCGATTGCAAGATTTGTACCGGGCAAATAAGAATACGAGCTAAGAAAAACGTTGTAACGTTGTAATATTATCGTTTTCTGATAAATACAATGACGTAGGTATTTAAGGTCATTATTTTACCATTTGTATTTTTAATTGTTTATCAAGATTTTAATTATCTATCAAGGTGATTATTTGTGAATATATTGTCTTCTTTTTCTTTCAACTACGTCAGCCGCTTAGTTGGAGCATGTGGATACCACATGGTACCTCCGAAAATCGCCGTCACTCACAAGTCTTCTTGCGTCATTCCAAGCCATACCAGCATGCCAAAACTTCACCGTATATAATATATAGAATTTATAATAATATTAAGCGGCCTTTTAGGAGGCCAGAATCCGGTTGACTTGAAGAACAGGCAAGCCAGGTTGAAATTTTCTTCAGACATCCGTAGCACATAGTTAAGCAAGGTTCAACGTTGCCTCTTCACTTTCAGCATAATGAGAGGATAATATATTTGGTTTGTTGTACTTATCTCTTAGTTACGCCTAAAACCAAACCATTGCACATCCAGTATCCATCGCAAACATAGTATACGGTTGCTCTGAGCCTTCATACTATGCCATGATTCGCTACCACGAAGGAGCACCATCAGAATGCTAACATTGAATAGACGGCATTTGGTTTTAACGGAGTACAGTCGTCCCAGATAATTATGTGGAACGGTGCTTTAGTCATTCTTATTTGGAATTTGTAATGTCTACTCCCAGGTATTTGAAACTATCGACAACTCTCGATGTTTTCCCATTGCTATCAAGGAGAAATCTGGATCGGGACTTTACAGTTATTATACCCATATTTATTTATTTATTTATTTATTTAAGAATACAAAACATTGTGGACATAACAAATCTAAATTCAAGACGTACACAACATGAGATTTACATTATAAGTCAAACATTACCCTCACAAGAGAGAAGAGGATATAGAAAAAGAAATATATATATATTAACAATAATAATAACGGGTTGTTAAAGTTGTTAATGACATTTATTTAGTCGCAATATTTATATTAAAAAAGACAAAATGTTAATTATAATAACAATGAGGTGCACCACCTCTGCGTTTGAATATTGTAATTTTAAAGCAGTCGTAAGACGCCACTGTCCTGAAAAGCGTTTTATTTTTAATACCAAATCTTCATAAACTCAACGGAGCCGCTTTTTTAGGACCCGTCCCTGGGGAACTTTTGTTCTGGTGACATTTTTTTGATGAACTCACTGATCTATAGAATACGTTTTTGTAAAGAATACAAACAATATAATATTACAATACGTTTTATAGGTAAAATATATTTATTATTGATTTAATGTCAAGAGTTTTTTTATGTTAAGTATATAAAATGCAAACATCAAAATACGAACACATACTCTGTTTGATTTCAATTTCGTATTTATATATAATATAAGTACCTCTTTTTTTAAAACAATAATACTAAACAGAGATTTTAAGCCCCCATTTATCTAATGGGTAAGTTTTTCTTAAAAAATCATGTGTATATACATATTATATTGTTTTGCATTATCATAAAAATTTGACTTATAAAACATTACCTACGTCGGAATATATTAGAATAGAATATAAAGCACATAGTAAGTACGTTATCCTATACATACAGAGAATATTATGAGCCTGCATAGGATGGCAGTGTTACCTCCAGATTTTTTACGAAGGATTGTTGTTGGTCATATTAGGTCAAATACACATTATTAAAAAAACAAAATATACTTTTTTTGGCTAGCCATGACTCACTGCTTGCTATGAATTATTGAGCAATTGTGGGTGCATGCATGCATGTACATATTATTATATTTTACTTCTATTTTATTCATATGTATTATATTTATAATCTGCCTCCAACATATTATAATAAAACACAATCGTTACGGTTTGGAGTTTTTAACATTCGAAATCAAAATCTTTTGGTCTCAATTCTGATTAGAAAATATTAAAAATTTTCTCACAGTATTCCAGGCTCTCGATATGGTCGTGGAAATTATTTATAAATTATATGAATTTAAAATTTATGGCATGTTTCTTAATACAAATAGAATTTTAATTTGAGAATGCTCTTTAATTTGATTTTACGTTTATGTACGTATCTATCTACCAACGATTAGGTCCCATTATTTAGTCGCTTAAATATAAGCTTCAAAGCTCACTGTGTCATAAAACATCCTCTCTTTCTATCACTCATATCCTCACACCACATGGATCTGATGAAATCAGTATAGTCGTAATTCAGAGCTTTAAATAATGCCCCTCGCTATGAAATAAGCACGCGCGGGATTAGGCTAATAGTAAGCATAAACAGGAGGACAAAAGATAATATTATAGCGCGGATTATCCTCAGAGCTGCAATTAGTTTAACTTTATTTATTGCCTATTGCAGTTTGATAACAGCGTGCACTTAATAGAGCTCGATGATAATCGATGATTGCATAGTCGATGCAGCGCAGAATGCATTGGGGAGACATTGATGTGGTAAAATTATCACACCATTATTATAATGTTTATATCATTATTTATATACCCATTTATTTTTATACTGTTTATAAAAATAATATGTTTATGATTATGATATATTTAAACTATAACCAGCAAAATTAATTTTAATTAAGAATATAAAAAACAGCTTTAATTAAGAAAAGGACGTTTGAAAATATATTGAGATAAATAATCACAAACATTTGTACAGAATACATTAATTAAAATAAAACACAAAATAATTTAAAAACAATCAGGACCGGTTTCATCCATCCGGATCATGCTCAGACGATGATTTAATGTAAGCACCTATATTACGACAAAATTTCAGAAGAAGCCACTATTTAGCTTAAAGCCTTCGCCAATATTTTAATGGGTAAACGTACAAATAAATATTTTTTTCCAATATTATGAACTAATTTAATCACATTCAAATGATTTTGATATCAATAATTATATTATTTTAACACAAAAAATTCCATAAAAACCTTTCAGTTATAATAATAATATAGTATAATATAATAATAATAAATACCAAACTCTTATGATATGATACACTGTTGTTATCTCGAGTTTGGTAAAGTCTACGAAGTTGTGAAACTTTCTAAAGAATTTTATTGCAATATTTTAGCTTATAGGCACTTATATTAGCATACTAGTTTTTCATATGAGTCATTGCGTGAAATTT
Organism: Rhyacophila brunnea; assembly: GCF_057557595.1. Taxonomy (NCBI): domain Eukaryota; kingdom Metazoa; phylum Arthropoda; class Insecta; order Trichoptera; family Rhyacophilidae; genus Rhyacophila; species Rhyacophila brunnea. The sequence continues at coordinate 33,611,484 of NW_028233350.1, forward strand.
ATTTCTACAGGTTAAATGTATTCTATCTGTTCTTGACTATAATATAATTTAAAAATGGAACAATTTAGTAATATACAGATTACAGTCAGAAAGGTGTCCTGAAAAATCTTAATTTAAAACTTAGTACCTAATTAATTTAAAATATAAATATAGAATATTTTTAAAATTAGAATAATGATGTGAATTTATACGTATTGGTAGCGTTAATAGTATTTTAACACGTCATGTTAACACTGTTAACAGTTTCTCTGTGATGTGAAATAATAATTTAATAAACTATTTCTTTTATTCAACGAATAAGTCACAAGATTTGAGATACATAATTTAAAAACATTTCATGCATAAACACACTGAAAAAAATCATTTTGTAGAAAAAAATATGACACCCGACGGGTCTTGAACCTGTATCTGCTGGATTCGCTCCAGTAGGTATGCTTTTCCAATTAAGCTACGGGCATCTAATTGAACTACGATTTTAGTAGTTATTACATGAAATCCTTATCGTAATACGTTATAATATTGGCTATCGGTGTAGTATTTTTGTCTATAAAATGATTTTTTTCTACTGTGTATATGCATGAGATGTTTTCAAATAACGTATATTCGACACAATAATTACTGTGGGTGAGATGAAAATAATTCTACCTCGATATAATAATATATATTACAAATAACAATTTATTAAACTTATTTATTATCTATTTTTTGTACATGTTTCCTTTTATGATAAAACTTCTAATTTGTGTTCGTTTTAAATATTATCTAAATTTAGAAACCTCAAATCAGAACCTTTTTAAATTTTAATAACTGTATCAATATCCCCCTCCTTCAATATCAAAGTGGGCGGCTTCTGTGAAATTTTGATACAAATACCATATTTTATCAAATATTAATTTAAAAATCGCTTTATTACTTTTTTACAAAAATAAATACAAAAAAAATACTCAAATAAAAAATATAAATATCAGAAGAAAATATATTAAAAATATGTAAATTCTAAGTTAGAAACAATACGAAGTAACAAAAGGTCAGGGCGTACATCAAATAATGTAAATTGCTGATTTTGAATGTTATCTTATTTAACAGGTCATAATATAAACAAACGGTAATATTTTTGGTAGATAAAAATATTAAAATAATAATAAATACCATTATACCTACTAGTGGCTATGGTAACAAATAGAGTAATTTTTAAACAAAGAAGTAATTGGTTATATTATAAAAATATGATTACAGGTATAATAAATTTTATGTTATTAGAGTATCCTCCACGTAACTTTGCAATTGTACACAGTGACAAGAATTGTATTTTAGTAAATGTCAGGCGCTTGATTGGCTGATTTCATCAAATAATTCAAAAAAATCTATTCCAAATTGCAAGCTTACGTAGAGGGTAACCTTATATTGAAACCTCAGAGTAATACTATAAAGAGAGTGTGTGTTCAGCTATATGAAGCTGTGTATATTGCATATTACAACGCACAGTAGAATCTGAATTTTAATATTATTTACTTAACTATGAAACGTTATACCACCATGTTGCTTCTCAATACGGCTACCAAATTTGAACAAAACATAGTTAACCATATTTTCTACTAAATTAACTAAAAATTATTACCAATAACCTTATATTTAACACAAAAACCATAAATTTTTGTAATGCGTGCTCGCAGTTTTTGAATGAATGGAGACATTTAAACCAATATTTACCGCCGACGTGTACAAAAAAAATTAATTCAGCTGTGTAGTTACTCTAACGCAGGGGGGAGCAAACTGCGGTCCGCGGGCCGCATGTGGCCCGCCGGGTATTTTTTTGCGGCCCGCCATCATTAATTGTACTTCTGATTACGAATAACTTTTTTATAATTTTTTTTAAAAAATATTGACAAAAGTTTAAAATTTGTTTGGCAATAGTACGCGATCCATTTTCAATAGATATTGATAGTGAGTGTACCGACAGAGCTACAATTTGAGATTATTGATCTGCAGTGTGACACTGATTTAAGAGAATTGCATCGTCGTGAAGAAATCTCGAAATTTTAGAATGCCCTTAATTCAGACAAATTTGCAAGATGCAAAAATGCAAGAAAAATATTCGTTATTTTTGGATCAACCTATATAATATGTGAACAAACATTTTCGATCATGAACCTCAATAAAAAAAATTTACAATCAAATATCTCCGATGCCCATTTACAAGCAGTTTTGAGAATATCAACTACAAAATTAACACCTAAATTTAAAAAAATGTTAAAAAATGTACAACAGTTTCATTCTTCTCATTAATTTTTTTGTAATGTGATAATAAATAGTGTATATCTAAAAATGGTATTTTACTTGCGGCCCGCTGCTCATTATGAATTATTGAATTTGGCCCTCCATCCAAAAAGTTTTCCCCCCCCTGCTCAAACGCATATTTCGGAGAATATAAGCCTGCTGAATGCTTTCTCACTCGCACTTATGGTTCATTTTTGTTCAGACTTTTTTTGAAACCCTCTAATAAACTGATAGCTACCATATCGGATTACTTTTGTTTGAATGTAGTACTTAATAGATTTATCTAGTATACTTTACTAATATTGATAAAGCTCATTATGTGTATTACACATAACGAGTCATATATAATTATTTTTACAGTAGATACCTATGTGGTGAATAACATTTGATAGATAATTTTTATGACATTATCATGATTAGTAATTAATAAGCGCGTTTAAAGTCACAAAGACAATGGTACGATAGGCAAACAGACCAGGACTTTAGTGGCTAAACGGAGTATACTCTTCAGCTGGCGTTCCAGCACAAGGAAGACGAGAAGTTGGAAAATAACTTTCGAGGCAGCCAAGAACCACATCAAAATGTAGCGCCATTGATTATAATAATATTAACAATTATCAAGATTTATTTAGTTACCTATGTTAATCTCATAAAAATATTTAAGTAACTTAGTCCTTAAATATAATTACTTAATAATTTTCAATAAATATAATGGCAATATATTATTATATAGGTACTAAAATATAAAAATATAAAATACTCCCCCTTGAAAAGCTGCATGGCCTGTCAAAAAAACTTGCCAAATTTCACTTTGATATAAATCTCAAACAAAACTACAAGAAAGCTTTACAGCTAGTGTAGTAATTTTATATTTTTATTTATCAATCCAGAAAAGTGTATTTACTTGTATCGTGGATGCAATTAGGCTAGACAGAGCAAGTGCACGTACGAGGTACTACTTTTTTCACTCCCCTCACACGATTTGATTTACCAAAGGAACCTTCAAGACAATATTATTTTCACTGTACTAAAGTAGTATAAATTACGAAAATTGAGTTACATAATAACTACAGATTTGATGAAAGCACGTTGTTATTAAAAGTAATTATTGTATGCATATCAGGATGCTGTCAAAATGTGTGCTCAAAGTAAATAGGTAACAAATATCTATTTTGAATAATTATTTAATTTAACTGCGTATTACAATGGTTTTAAAGTCAAGTTATTTGATCATTCTAATTTTATAGAGCTATAGTTGGAGCGAGGGTAGAGGGGTTGTATCTTCATTTAATAGATCCTATGTATTGTTAAAAAACGTTAATACTTATTGATTTGCTTGCAATCATATATCGCACATATATGTGACTATTGAAGATATTCTTTCAATAAACTGTATTGTACTATAATAATATTTTAGAATAATAGTTTAATATAATTATCTTTTAATTATATATTATAATATTAATAACAGTAAGACATGAACACGGTAAAATATCTGTATAATAAAAAAATATTATACATAAAAAATATTTCACAAAATAAATCAATAAGGTAGATACCACGTTGGTTTTACTATGATTGAAAAATGAAATCCATTTGTTTATTGTATGTAATTCTAAGTCAACGACTATTTCAGTTAAATTATATTGCATTGTATTTCTAATTATATCAAATAACTACATTATAATGACTTAATACGTATCAAGTAAAAGATTAGAATGTTGGTTTGAGCACAATTATTATTTAGACTCTAAAATTATTAGTTATACAAACGTGCAACTAAAATAAAAAATAGAGTTTTTAAAGATAACATTCAATAGTGATTATTTCAAGTAAAAGTGAGTTTGTTTATCACTTTAATCTTCAATATTAATAAAGAATCAATACTATATTTGACTGGTACAATCACTCTTCTTTCGTGTAAATGGCAAAAGTTTATCAGTCTACATTCTTTGAAAAGCAATCATACGTGCATTTTGGGGGCATCAAAAAGATGCATGTCAGTGGCGGATATCCTGATAGTTTGGGTGCATTCGGGGGGATTAGAGGTTTAGAAGGGGCTTATTGTAATACGCTTTGAAAAAAAGCTTTTCTTTCTATTGCCGATCATTGCTGAATAAAATAAAAAAGCGATTCTAATTCGTTGATAGGTTTGATAAAAAATGAAAATTATATTTACTTAATCTGTTAGCCGGTACAATATTAATATGACTGTATAATATTTATTTTTTTACGTAGGGTTTATGATATCGTATTTGGTAGCGCGCAGATCTTTCATCCCGTAGTCACGGGTTCGATCTCGTGTCTGACGAAAAACTGTTTTTTTTCTCCATAATTTAAACTATTTAAAGCATCAACCTAATGAGTTGAGTGAATGCCTTATTACCGTCATATATATGTAGGTTTTTGATGCCTTCACGCCCTTTTGTCTGCAACAAACTTTCTTCACTTTCTTAGGTTCGGTGATCCTGTGTCTCTCTTTACATAAACAAACCACTATAATAGTTTATGTCTGTTAACCGGTTTTATGCCTTCACCAAGTTTTTTCGCTCTATGACGCCGTGAATTGTGATCGACAGGCCGCACATACAAGTTTTGCGAGCTATCTTGTCCGACTTTAAACTCAAATTACTAGCCACTGCCGATTGATTTGCATAATCTAAAAAAATTAATACATAATGATATCTGTTTGAATAATTTTGAAATACTAAGCCACAAATTATCGATATTACAGTGATTTTAGTTTAAAAATCTGCGACTTGTCAGATAACTGCCATAGTAATATCGTGAGGCATAGAATTAACTGTCATTTTCCTTTTTTGATAAATGTAAGACATGCCTTTTGCGTGGTTGTGTCTCTTCCATACTTGAGATACGGAATGCGCAATGGAGTCACTTCACTTTCACATGTGAGAAGACAAAAGAATCACTGAACAATTCGAATACCTAGTTAACAACACTATCTTTTTTCCATGTTATCATCATCGTATATGAATAAAAATCATTACCTTCAAAAACTTTTAATATCTACATCTTCCACTTTGGGCGGTTCATATTATGGTCCACTTAAGAACGAAAAATATATTTTTCTTAAATAAAATAAAACACTATATTATGTAGTACTCATTACACATACTTTAAAATTAATTCGGACTGGTTTCATCCACTTTAATGGAATATTGTCAACTGATAAAAAGGTTATAATATTACAACTTCTTATACTAAAAAAATAATAACATATTAATTGAGAACATGAATAATAATTTAAAAAAATTCTATGTTCACAAATAAATCAATTAAGTTTACATAGCTATCGCAATAAATTTTAACAACATTAAAACTGTTAATGACTATGAATTATCTTTTCATTTATCATAATTATTTGAATTCCTCATAACTTGTATTATTAAAATATTAATATTTATTGTACACAGCATTATGTAGTATTTATGATAACATTGATATTTTATGAAAAGCTATGTACATTTAATTGATTTATTTTTAAAGAGAGAATTATATTCAAGTATTATTCATATCTTGAATCAGTCAATGTCCTATTGGAGTGAAAAAAAAACTGGTTCTGATTATTATTAAATTAAGTTGTATAAAAACTATGTACCTACTTAATATAATTGTTTTTTATTATAATATTTAATACACTTTATTTTTACCACCAATTAAGAAAAAAACATTCTCTAACGTCATGTAGATGTTTTGTCTCTTTATCATTTCTCACAAAATATGTAGATAATCACATCAATATTACTAATTGAGTTAGCATTTACTTGGTAGAATTCCATTCTACAAGAAATGAAAATACAAATAATATTAAATTCTACAGGTTTGTAACAATTAACTATAATATTATATAATATGCTTTTTTAGTACATATTGATAAAATATCTGAGATATCCTTCCTTCCGACCATGTCCAATCCTGATAGGATCATATGGGCCTCCACAGAGTAGAGGTTTGTATTAACAGATTTTGTTTTTACGAGAAATTGATGTCAGCCACTTGCTCAACCTATTAGGTCCATACCCTGGCTCACACACAAATTGAAACACAATATGTGCACTTGCCAGGATTCGAACCTGAGACCCACGGCGTGATAGTCCAACGCTTAAGCCGCGCGGCCACCGTGGGTGTATCTTGAGATATCCTACGAATAAATAAATATGATTATTTTTATACTACCATATTTTAAAGTGAATTTCATTACTACAAAATAATAAATTTTTACCACTAATTATGTTCTCGGTTGTGTTGAAAAAGTATTTTTTAAATCATTTTATCAGATTTTTGATTTTTTTTTTAAAAGAAAAAAGTTTTTCCACATCTATGATATCTGACGAATGATACTTTACCCACTTGTGCTCAACACTGTTTCGTGTGCAGATAGTGTACGTATACATACGTAGTACGTGATAAAAGTTTTATATCCTTCCATCCGCCACGTGACAATCAATTGATGCATGGAGATCCTTTCACTACTTGGATGTACTGAAAAACAGAGACTATGAAAGCCCTAGGGTTGTTGGGCAATAAATTTTCTTTTATGTCCTCTCGGGTGGCGGTGATTGCCGAAGGATCCACACAGCCATGTGCAGGGTGACAAGTAAATGTTATTAGAAATTGCCCTACTGGAAAAATACAGCCCTGATCATGGGTGCAATGGATGACCTCTACGAAACAACGTGAAGGACAATACTATGTACTTATATATTACATTTCGTACTTTATCCACTTAATTTAAATAACGGTTTCATAATACCTACTGTTGGTCTAGATATACAAATAGATAATTTTTGCAATAATAATAATGTTTTTCGTATTCATAAACCTAATCGAAAATCAATTATTACTTCAAATTAAGTTAACATAATATACTAACACTATACTAGCAATAAAATAACAAGTCCAATAATTTCTCTGGGTCTATTTTATACACAAGGCGGCTATCAACGATAGTTTATCATATCTATGTATTGAGGTATTATAATTGTTACAATAAGTTAGCCGTCTAAACTGGAAAAAAATTGTCTATATCGCTCTAAAAGTTAACAGAGCCAAGAGAGGAGTTGTTAAAACATAGCATTTTTGTCAGTTAAGACGGTTAACTTATTGTAACAATTAATAACCTCAATATATAAATAATATAAACTACCGTCGATAGCCGCCGATAGCCGCCTTTAGTAAATACAATAATACATTTAGGTACTTAAGTTTTTTCAACTAAGTTTTTTTGTAGTATTACTAATTGAGTTTTATCTCCCTGGCTGTATTTAACCCTCCACCTTGACTACCCGCCAGAGCCCCTACTTCCCTTCGTTACAAGTGCAAAATGACGACACGTACCTACTAATGCAGCGTTATTTATTACCTTCCAAATTATCTTAAAAAGTACATCGACGATACCAATGTTCGTTTTAAATTTCTAAGCCGGTCATGGGAAATCTATTGATGAAGAATTCCGATCGATTGCGTCAAGTAGTACGTTTAATTTATGGTTACCTGTCTCTGGATATACAAAACCTATGGATAAATTTAGCATTACAGAAAAACGTTAAAGCTTTTTGTTTTCTTTATAATATAAAATTGAGAATAATAATATATTTTGCACTAATATGACATTGTTGTTAACAAGTCGGCTGATGACAGCAGAGTGAGAGACAATCAATCATAGATAATCTAATATGATACAGTGACAGGAGTTGACATAATGCAAATAGTAACATACTTATTTCAAATACAATATGAACTGAAAATATTTATTAAAAAGTCATAGAGGTTTGTATTACGATTTCTGAATGGTCGATTAAACGATTTTATTAGTTCATATTAATTTTATATTTAAACTTCTTTATTGATTCATTGTCTGGATAGGAATAAATGAATTAATTGATCTCCTCGAATGGCGGCAAGTGACAGCATCGAGACATTCAAACATAAACACAGTCATACACAAAAACATTTTTAAGATAATATCATTTATAAAAGCAACAGTAAAGCCTCAATTCATGTCAGTGCGTTTTTATCAGTTTTTTAAAGGCATACATGGCGTAGGTCTCACCAACATGCTAAAAGGATCATTAACATTTTAAAAAACTTCAACTGTCAAGATGAATATAATATAATTTGCAAGGGTCTCGCAAATTCATAATTTGTTATTATGTGCATGCATTTGGATCTGATAAGTTGAGCAAGTAACTATATCGTAAAAAGAAAACTCAGCTAATTCAACCTCCATTCTGTGCCCATATTATGATCCTTTAAGGATGATGATAATATGTGTGAAATCAAATACAGTGCTTATTTTATTTTGTGGCTGACATGTCATAATAATATTATGTGGAGTGAAAGGATGATATGATGGAATATATTATAGTATATAATTATACGTCATAATGCGGATGGGATTGTGTGAGATTCCTAGATAGTTACTATGACGTATCCGCCACAATGTGGTAGTCTACACCTATTACTTAGTAAGTTATAATTTCACTTTTAAGCTGTGTAATGGTGGTAGATGAGTTAACGAAATTGAGTTTTTATTCCGGATTAAATAAGTTTATCCATGGGAATAATTGAACCTAAACCTACGGCTTTACGAATAGACGCTCTATTAACTACACAACCGTGTGTCGTATTAATTTATATAAGCGTTATTTTAAATTTCTACATTTAAAAAAACAAACTTCAGACGATTTTCATAGTAGGTTTTTCCTATAAACGAAACCGTGTAGGTAGTAGAAATACTGCAGGGGTATGAAAACTAGGCATACGTCGTTGCTGTAGGTATTTTCCCCGGTTTATGGCCTCGGAGCCCAATTGTTCGTATAAAACGCAAGGATAAAATAACAAGTGAAGGCGGGGGGAGGAAGAGATTGCGGGAATAAGAGGGCTATCGGCGTCGGTTAACGAGTCAACTGCGACATTCTTGTTACATTTTTTATTCATACTTACTGCAGAAACCAAGAGCCACTTATTATTTTATGTTGCTGTTGTGTGTATACTGTTACTAGTATTGATATTAAATTTGGTTGAAGAAAACAATGTACTTTTATGAAGACGGAGCATAAAGACGTATACAACACGTACGTCTACAACGTAATTTCACAAACACATGGTAACATATTCATCATTATTTTTTATGTTACGTTAAACTATTTTAATGTTTCGTTGCAATATTAATAGTTGAACTTTTATTACTTTTTTCCGAGATTTAATAAGTGAGTCTAGCCAAGTTTCCATTTTTTATGATATTGTTAACTTATATACTGTATGTACAGTTTTTAACGAATGAAAATAAATGTTCAAAGTTGTTCTTTCTTTTAAGAAACACATTATGACAGAGAAATACTAGAAATTAAAATATCTCGAGAACAATAATAATTAATTGAGTGTCAAATCGTACATAAACGATTTATTTACAGGCGAACTCCTTCCTTCGAAACGTATTTATTTTTTGAATGTCATATAAACTATGAAATAGCTCCATCGTAATAATATTATACTGATATATTTTTTGTAATTATTGTGAGTGATTCACCAAAGTAGAGCCAGTTTATTTCCATTTAAAATTGTCGCATTTTTAACAAGATGAATTTTCTCCCTACAAAAGCGTTACCTATTATAAGCGATCCGATTTCAGGCAGGTACCTACAGAATAAAAGTTAAGTTTTCATCCACCTGTATTAACAAGTAGCAATTCAAAAATGTAACTTCCCGAGGCTTTTATTTTTCGAGACAAGAGAGCTTGTCACGATCTCGGCCAATAAGTTAAAAAAATCAATTCTATAACCTGTAACCTTATAAATGTGCTCTTATCCGACCGCAAAGGAAGTACCTATTACCAATTACCTACTCCTCGAATCATAACTGCATCCAGTTTTCTGTCATTACCCTTATAGTACCATAATATACCCCAATATCACACAGTATATTATAAAGTAAACAAGACAACAAATTATACATAGTTACAGAACATGGTCTTCAGGTATACCTGAATAGTTCTTACAAGCTCGCACAACAAAAATTTGGAAGTTTGATTTTGCTATAGGTTACAAAATTCGACTTGCAGCGTACAGAATCTCAGGTACCCGGAACAAAGAACTGCACATTGCCTGGATACTTCTTGTATCTCTATGCACTTTTAAGTTCGGCGATGAGGGTGGAAGGATAATACTAATTAATAAAAAGTAACCATGACTTTTTTGATTAAGTTAAATCTCAATCACAAAAAAAGCATGGGAGTCTGGTGGTAACAAATATATTATTATAAGTACAAAGCAATATTATATAAAATAATGAATAAACATAACTGTAAGATAATATTATTATTCATAAGAATATTAGTTCTTATATATAAAACGGTGTTAGATAAAATACCTGCTAAAGGGTCAAAAAGGTTTAGGGAGAAAGCAGGAGATTGTAAAAAACTGTGAAGGAATATAAGAAATAACAACCTCAGTATTACGGGCCAAGCCAACTACCTACGATATGGTGTTATACTTTTAAATTGGATCTTATGAATAACATGTTGTGCGCCTTTTGATCTTTGAGAAGCAGTGGCGATTTCAGTTGATTATATTTAAGTTTTTTTGCCCCCTTGCTTGTTTTTATTACGGCATGCCTTTGAGGTTTTTCATAACATAACTGATAAGCCCACATACATATTTACCACGTAACAAGATTCTTATTGTTTTATTTATAAGATATCAATTTTATTAATAGAAATAGGCTATTTGTTTCAGTAAAGGAATATTTCTTACATACTATGATGTTTGTAATACTTTCAAATTGATCGATATAGTACACGCATTTCATTTTAGATGAGAAGAGAACGATTTTAACAATATTCTGTAAATTGTCTTCTTCTTCATCAGTATTCTGCACGGTTCGGTTGCACCCTCATGGAATTCAGTTATTTAGTTCGTACAGTTAGACTGAGATCTTTCACATACTTTTCAGCCTTCCACCCAACCAAGAATCATTCAAAATTATGTATGTTCAATATAAGAATGTTACATTCTCCAAATTTTGTTCGTTGAATAAAAAAATGTATTAAATTATTAGCAAGTGTAAACGCGTAATAAACACAATTTAGAGATAATCTGATGCCGGTTAATAATTAATAAAGGTAATTGATACCTAAATAATTAAAAAGCCGATTGCCGGATATTAATGCAATTTAATAAAACACTATAAGATTTAAAAACGGCTTGCTAATTTTATAGTAATTAAAACATTGCTCAATTGGTAAAGCACATTAGCGCAAATTCAGCGAATACGGGTCCCGCTGGGTAACATTTTTTTTTTTAAAGATTTTTCTAGTAGGCATGTTTATGGTATTTTCAAAATATGTATGTTCAATCTATAACAGAATACTTTCTCAAGTGTCGTGAGTTATTTGTTGAATAAAAAAAATATTGTAAGTATTTAATATCAATGTCCTTAATGTTTTTAATGCAATAAATATCGAAATAATTGAGCTATTTATGTGTAAATAATAATAATTAAAATATGAATTTTTAATAAATTTATGTTCCGAATATTATATTTTATAATATATTGTCATATATTGTATATTATATAGGTTCTACTTAGCTCATTCGGTGTGTTATAGAATTGCTTCCATAACGTGAGCAAATAAACAAACTCAAGCAATAGCGTGATATGTAGCTTATTAACTGATTTGTGATAGACAAAAAATATGCTTCTTATATAGTACAAATATCAATGAGGTATGACATCAATTATGAAATAATAGATGGAAAGTTACAAAGAAAACAAGGAAGTACTTACATAATAAAAGTTATTAGAAAATAAGTAGGTACACAATATTAGTGGTGGATCCGTAATGCGAATGCCCGAGGTTAGTTGAAATGCATGCGTTACATTACTTAAATACTATGATTTTAAATAACATATTTGATTGAAAAGACTGATAAAACTTTCAATATATAGGTATATATTGGTATGTCATTATATTATAAATATTTCATAATATGTGTACTTCTATGTATTTTTGTAATGATGGTTCTGTTTACTTTTGCAAGTATTCTGTTTTTAATATAGGTACCTAACTTATGTTAATACTATTAAATATTTCTTTGTTTCCCCGCTCCGCCCATATTATGTTATGAACGTCTTGATTTTTTAATTTATAAAGTTCACTAATGTTTATGTTCTCATTTCATTCAAAATCACACCATCTTACACCCACCATCTGTCACAAACATCAATTCTCAAAGATCAGCATACGATGCTTTGAGTTTTCGTAAGATCAATGACCAACTACCGTAAACTTAAATTTTAAATTCATACACATTTTTATAAAACTGGTAAAGAAGAAGATTCAAAAATAGTTTGAGAAAATTACATAAAATAAGATATTTACCAATAAATAATTAATGCGCTCATAATAATATTAGCCTAGTAAACAAAACTTATTTGAGCATACAAGTTTTAGTTTATAAAAATAATAACGGTGTATGTAGGGCACATTTTTTATAATAATGATCATACTATTCTTACCTATATAATTTTATTTAAAAGTGAACAAAAAAGCCTTTGGCATTATAAGGGCAGCTTGCCAAGTAAGATAGGATAATAATAATATGATGTCATAATAATCTTATATGTAATATATTATTTCGTTACTAGGGATGCTTTTATTTATACATTATTGATTTTGATTATTCACCGACACTTTGATATCGTGATTTAATTTTATTTATTTGTATTATTTACAAGTTTGATTGTATGTAACGATGAACACTTCAATACTTTTTATATTAGTTACGAGCTTTAGACTACAACTAATATGTTCGGATAATATTAAAGATATTATTTATATTGTTTACAAGTAATATGTATGTCTGTCAACAGTATTATTTCGTTATGTAATAATAATAATTATAAATAAATACCTAGTTGATTATAAAATGAATATATTATCATAATAATATGTTTTGTGGTACGTACGTTAATTCTGGTTATTTAAACATTCTAACAAATTTGGTGCCAGACCACATGGTTAAATCTTTAATAAAATTTAATAAGTATATATTATATTTTTAAACCTAATACTATAAGTTAGTATGGCAGAAATAGTAAATTAGAAAGAACGAATTTTATATAAATTATTATTGTTTGTAATACATAATATACGAATATATTATATATTTTTTTTATTGTTACTGCAACGTATTCAGTACAGCGAGCATTTTTATACTACACAATTATTATATTTTATAATAATTATTATGTAACCGTTCTCTATTAAGGGGGGACGTGCGCCGCGTAGGTCAAAATGGAGGTTTTATGGTGTTTTCAAAGCATGATCCTGAATATTCCTTAAACGTTGTAGATAATCTATTTATATAATTTTGAAGCCTTATTATCCTTTATATTTATTTTAAACATTTGATGACTGCATAAAGTATTTCTATTACATAAAATAGTATTCTTTTAAACCTCTAGTCATATTTCAGTACATCCATGTGCAGTGGTGTTAAGATTTTTTAAATTTATTAATTTTTAATTGCATTTGTAAAATTTATGTTGACATTATTATAGTGAAATATTTACGATAAAAAATTACATTGTTTAAAAAAAAAGATTTTTTTCGGTTAGGTACATGTTAAAACACGCGCGTTAACATGATCTTACTCCCTATTTCAGTTATAGTTTGTCAATTTATGGCTACGGCTGTATGTTGTACCTTAACCACTGGGAAATGCCAAAAGAAATGGCGTATTTCAAAAAAATACTACCTTACTCTTGCTGGATGAATATCTCCTCTAACTCGACCCACCCTTATCCGTCATTAGTTATTCGCTGCCACGAATAAATAATACCCATCGAACGTTATCTATCCAGCGGGTGCAAGGGCATCCCTGTAGGCATTTAGTGCCCTTTGGGTACCACTGTGTGGTAACATTTATCCAGCAGTTGTCCGTACACTGGGTAACATGTGGTCATTGTCATTTCATTTACTTTGAGACCTCTATCATATTGCGTACTCTTTTAGCTTATACACATTTCTATGCCACGTTGTGCTACTGTTAATTTCACACGGGCCCAATTGGTCATGGAGATCTGGTAGCAACCGAGACCAACTTTGCGGCATTTGAGAAATTTGCAGCGTCGTATGGAGAGCGGGATAGTCCCGACTCTTCTGTAGACTCATCCATTTCAATTCGTGACACTCAGTATGCGGGTACACAAAGCGCTTAACGTCAGCGGATAGCAGAGCTAGTCCAATAAACAAAAAAAATCTTTCTTAACTTTCTTCTTTAAGCACTACGGTGCATGGTTGAAGCATCAGTCCCGTGCGGCTCCGTCTCGGGACGGAATGAGCACTTAAAATCACTTCTTTCAGACACGTTTAAAGCGTCATAGAAAGCGGCCGTGCGTATCCACGGTTGTGCATATATGACGGGTGGTGGTGGGCACTATTTGCTAATTTACGGATATCTCTTATATTAACGTTCAATATTTCACACGCATTAGACGTGAGTACTGGCAGCACACGTAGGTTGATACATACCTGTATTATATATTAATGTATCATTTTGTTATATCTAAGAGAAGTATACTAAAAAATCTATAGGGCGTCCACTGAATCGATGAGATAATCAAGTTTTGTGAAAGTGCATGGTAACGAAAGTCTTTGAGTCGAGAAAAGTTGAAACAATAAGGAGAGCCCTTCATCCAGTAATAGATCGAGAGTATCCAAAATTACGATGATGATGCTATATTATACATATTATAAAATAATATTATTATTTAAATTATATACAATTTATTAAAAGATGACATCCCTATTTTACAAGACGTCATCCGTGAATATCTTCGGCGGAGCAGCGAAACAAAGGTGGCCCCCTTTTACATGGCAGATAATTAGGTGGAGCCCCATAGCGGGGGCCATATGGCGGTCGGGATGATCGCCTAATTGGCCTCCCTCCAGGCAACTCAGGGTCCTCTTGAGCACCCATTTCAAAATAATAACCCGCAAGTAAGGAAAGATGCTACGTTCATTAAATCGATTCTATAATATTATTATACATCGTGCGGAAAGTGAAGCATTGCATGTATATAATTACATCGGATTATTCTGATAAAATTATATGTATATTATTTGTAAAATTTAATATATAAGTGAAGTTATATTAATTGTATTCCAAGTAATTTAATATGTTAATACTATCGACCGAGGGTATCTACCTACTCGATGGAATTTTTTAATAAATTTAAGTTTTGTACTATTCAATTGGAGCCGTTTTTTGCGATCCGGGTTTCCGGTTATATAGCAAATGGATACAATATAAGAGAGAATTAACTATATTTGTTGTCAGTGTGCATTTACTATTAATGAGTGTGCATAATGCTTGAAGATTTTGAAAAGCGAGATTCGGATTGCAAAAAATGACTCAATTGAAATAGTATAAAACTTAAATACATTTAAATTTATTTTAATATGGTTTAAGACGTTCTATTTTGACTAAATTATGGTTAATACAATATATCATCACTTATATTAAATTTTACAAATAATATACATAAAATTTTATCAGAGTAATCCAATGTAATTATATACATACAATGCTTCACTTGATACTAGAGACAATGATAATAATGATAAATGAGGTTGTCTTAAAGTCTTTAACTACCAAAACAGCTATCGACTAAGATACAAAATTTACAAAAAATCAGAAGTATCACTTTTAAATTTGTTATTATAATGATATGACTCATTTTCATATACTTAGTATTAATATAAGTATATCATAGTGAACAAACTGAAAAGAAAAACTTGTAGACTGTGAGATACAATTTGAACACACGAAAAGTGTTAACTTGGTCTAAGAGAAATGCTTATTACCAAGATTTAAGCTAGCGTATAATGTTTCTAGTCATACTGACAAAACACGTCTTTGACTCAAAGCTTATTAAGTTAACCCATCCGTGCTTAAAGCTTACATCAACTAACAAACAAACACGCCATATACTCATTTCAAAAGCTCATTTCCATGCAAAGTCAATATTATTGTTGTGGATGGATAATAACACTTGAAAAATAATCTAGCAGAGGATTCGGAACAGGTAATTATCGTATGGAATGAGGATAAGCGAGTCATCAGAGTTTCCTGGGGATGAAATACTTATAGCTGTAACGAAAGTTCTCAATGGTGTAGTCGTTCTATATATTTAGCTTTTACGATATAATCATCTAATTATAATATTATATTTTTTATGGATATTATTATTGTTTTTGAAAGTGGGTGGCTCAGATGAGCGGGGGAGAGTTGGTGACCCCAGCGCACCTATTGTATACACAATGCTGCTATCGGCGTCTACTGACGGCTGTCGACGGTAGTTTATCATTTATATGTATTGAGACAGTTAATTGTTACAATAAGTTAACCGTCTGAACTGTCAAAAAGTGCTATGTTTTGAAAGCATCTCTCTTAGTTGTGTTAACTTTTAGAGAGAGATAGCCAGTTTTTACAGTTTAGACGGCTAACTTATTGTAAAAAGTATAATATCTCAATACATTAATATGATAAGCTACTGTCGACAACCGCCTTGTGTATAGAATAGACCATCAGGGGCAGTATGGGGCGTTAAGAAGCAAGTGAAAAAGACAACATATATGGTATATGGCTTGATACAGACAAATTAGATACAATATTTTTTAATGTAATGTTTTATTTAATAATTAATGTGAGCCTAGTATGTTTTTGTAAAATTGAATTTTGTTTCTTCGTTTTAATAAACAACTTTATATATTCAGTTCCAAGTGCATTTTTCCAATTTAAATTTAATGATTACAAGTAAAATTTTATAATTATTGTATAACTATTTATAGTAGAGTTGAGGTAGGTATTGATTTTTTACGACTTTAATGAAACAAATATTATCTCTAAAAAGGGGTGGTTTGTGAAACCATGGTCTACAAGTTATTTATTAACTATGTATTATTGTCACTAGCATTCATCCACTTGCTCGTATGACAGCAGGGTGTTGAAGCTAATCATTTTTTTTACATATTTCAATATAGGTATTTATAATTTCTCAGCTAAATAATTCGAAATAACATTTTGTTTACGTCAGAGCTATTCTAATCAATAATGAGTTTACTGATATTTTTGATAGTCCGTGTAAAGGGTACATAATAATATTATTCCACAATACATCTAATTACTCTAACTGTATATGTAGTTTAAAATTAAAAGTTCTGCAGTTATTTTTCAATGACATACATACACTAAATCAATGTAAAGATTTTATAATACAATATGTAAATTGGACAAAATTGGAGTATTATTATTATGGAGTAAGTTATGTAAAGAAATTTGATATTTTAAAATGACAAATTTTAACTGCACACCTGTTCCTATTAGGTATTATGGGAAACATATGGATTCGATACTTAGACATAATCAAATATTTGAATATTCGTGTTTGCCGAAAACCATTTAATGCAGGGTTGGCACAAAGGAAAATAAATCGAGCAGCCTAAAACAACACAGATTTTAACATAATATAATAATATAACAATGAGGAAGGCGACAAGTAGACTCTTTTTATATTATAATTTATTTAGTAGGTACATAACGATGCCTTCATAAATTAGAAATAATAATAATATATTCCTAATATAAACATTTTTTTAAATCATAAATATTTATTAGAATCTACCTGATTAAAGAATAACTATGTATTAATGATATTACGTTTTAAGTGAAATATGTCGTGTTAACTATAACATAAAATATATTGTAATAACCTGTGAAAAGTGAATTGACGTAACATTATGGTTTAAATTTTCTGCTGGTAAAATTCTCCTGCAATAATATTTAATGTCTATATCACCAGGTTATAAATAGACAGACTTGTAAATTACTGCCAAATGTTATCCATGTAAAGAGCAATTTATTTGACCAGCAACACTTTGGCAAATCTCTTTATTTCACATTTCACCACGGTTCGTTGTATTATTGCGCTATACAAAGAAAAATGTTTGTGAGGGTAACTGGGAACGATTTAGGGGAACCGGAAATTCGGTTGTATAAATAAAACGGATTGAATGTATAGTTATAAGCATTTAAATAGAAATAAGATATATTCATTGTCTATGATAATGTTATACGTAGGTGTTGATTTTGTAAAAATACTTTTAATAATAATTTATGTGGAATACTTACTACCTATATCTTGATAGTATTAACAGATAATAACAATATAATGTCGGTGTTATTTAATATTTCAGTTTGAAAGATTACTAATATATTTATCAACAAAGATGTGAGAAATACACGTTATGTATACCTAGTGTGATGGTGAGTAAATAACATGATTAAGTGTTACCGATAATAATGCACTCGATCCCAGAACAGAAAATAAATAGAATACCGATAGGCTATATTCAATGCGCCGCATGTTGAAGCAGGCTTTTGAATGTGTGAGTGTCCTACAAAAATGAAACACGCATTATGCACGTGCAATAGTGTGTGTAATACACCAACATTAAACCGAGAGCAGTTTTCGGTATTCGACGTAAAACGTATTCTTGACACGTGTGTAAGTTTAACACGGATTCTTCCTTACTCGAGTCGGTTGCTTGCTATCGCCTTACCCGTTATGTATTTCAGTTCCCATTATTTCTGAGTTCCCTGCACTCGATGGTTGAGCGGTTACGCATCAGGTTTATAATGTCATGGGCTTTAGGTTAAAATCCCGGATTTGACAAATTCACATGCTGTTTTTTGTTCAATGTGTGTTTGGACCCAGAGTATTATATGTACCTAATATGTTAAACAAATGACTAACATCCTTTTATCGCAAAAACAAAAAAAAAACTGTTGATATCGCATTCACTCTGCAGAGGCTCATATTATTATGATCTTTGTAAAATCGAACATAATTAAACAATTCTAACAATAATGAGCTGACAGAAAAATCATAATTTTATAATTTAATATACTTAATATATTTGAATTCAATACCATCTGAATATAGGTGCATAAGGCATATGAAAGTAATTTATAAGAAATAATTCGCAATAAACCGACCACCTAGAGGCAAAAGCAGTCACCCAGAAAGTGAAAGACATGAGTTTGAGTCCCATTCAGTCCTACCTTTTCCCAGTTATTTTATTTTATGTTCCTGAGGTTATTAAGAATTATATTTTTTTCTTTATTTAATGTTATAGTATGAGATAAAGTCCTTCTAAATAATATTCAATAAGTATCTTTGAAAATATCGGTGTCTATAATATGGTGTTGGAATCTTACTAACTTCTGTTTGATTATAACCTATTCATATATTTTGATATTTGATATTCTAATGAAGGGTGATGGCTTAAAGAAACTTGTCAGACTTGCAGCATCAATGATCTGATTAAATTGAGGATGCGTCAAAATTTTCACTACTGTAGAAAACCCGTTCAGAAGGATCATATACCACGATCCTCAGTAACAGGATAACTGTAAATATAATTTCGCAAATTATTATGTATATTGTTCAAGATGAATACCTTAAAATTAATTTTCTTGTTGAAACGAATAACATGTTTACCGAAATGGATACGCGGTGTTTCGATATATTGCTCCATCGGTGGGAAATATCCGTTTGCAATGGTTATCTCATTTTTATATCAACGTGGAAATGGTCCAAAAGCATCGACTGGCAATTTTTATGCGGAGCACAGAATCACCGGGTTGGTACCTATTTGCTGGTAACATTGAGAAGGTGGTTCATATGTAAAGTTAATTATCATTTAATAATAATGCAATTTTACCTATTATTTTACAAATAAAAACCTATATTACATTAGATGTAAAACGCAAATATATTCCCAAAAATACAAAGCCATGATATAGAGGCATTGCGTCTTATTACCATGTGAATGATAATTTCTTTGTAGTTATGTAAAATAACAAAATATATAGTAGGCATTCTTTGAATGTATTCAAATCTTTTTTTTTTTAATCATTTCATAGTCTGATGTTGAATCAATTGTACTTATTTCATAATTTATGTAGATAGTTCTCCAAATACATGACAAGTTGAAAATTAATACAATGTCTATTTTTTGCAAGAACAAACAAAAAAATAATGAAGATAATAATATAAAAGAGCAGACCATGTTACCGTATGTTACATTTGAGTTGAATATAAGACGTAGGTTTGATGCTTATGCAAGATTCAAGACAGATTCAACCTAGTTTATATTTTTAGAAAGCAATTGGATTCTGACGTCCTTAAATTCTTCTAAATGGTAAATAATAGCCACATATTAAATGGCAAAAGTAACACGATTTTAATATAATCTTGTAAGACTCAAGAAAGCTAATTAATGACAGATATTTAATGCACTGATATGTAGATTACATGAAGAAAATATTATAAGCCCAGCAAATGAATTAAAAAAATAAAATATAACCATTTTTGTCCCAAAATCAAAACTTAAGATTCTCTTGAGGGACGAGATATCTTAACTGACTTTTACTAATCATTGTTTTTTATATATCCTCCCGAGCTATTGTCGTATCCTGAAATTTGTACGTATACAGTTCGACGTATCGCACTTTACCGTGAAATGTTGTATCGGAAATATATGGTCGTATAGTACTGAGATAAAATTCATGTCTAAAGTTCTTGTCGGTTTTGAAAATAACCGATATACTGGATTATTTGTTAGGTTAGGTTAGGCTTTCAATCTTGAATTTTGCCAAAATCGCCTATGAAAATAGAAATGACCGTATAGTATACGGTCATATCTTTCCGATAAGAAAGCTCACTGAAAACTGTGGTACGGTGAAATATTATACGTACAATTTACATATAACCAGCTATTATATCGAAAAATAACCACACTGTCCTATCTTGCAATGGTTACTAAATATCAAATTATTCCATAAAAGATTACTAATAGATAGACGTTTTTTTATTTAAAATTCTCTAGTTTTTTTTTAAATGTGTTTACTTTTATCATGAATATTGTTTATGGAAATATAATTTTACATCATGGATTTACTCTAAGTTGTACCAACTAAGCCTATGTATTTGATAGAATGCCATTTTAATAAACAAATTGTTGTATTATCCATATCTGTTTGATCCTATTCAAGGATACAGAGGATTTGAAAAAAATATGAAAATAGCCTTTAGTCTGTTTCACTCAGTAGCGAAATGCTTGATGTCTCAGCATACATAATCCATTATGTAGTATTTTTATTTTCTATTTAAATAAAATAAACAAATATCTATTATGAACCACCTCACAGACATATGTGTACGTCTTTTGTGCGTGTAGTGAATGCGGCGGCGAGATTCACGGCAGCAGGACATATTGGCAACTATCAGAAAGTAAAAATGACCTTTCGGAAGTAAAGCGGCAATATATCACCGGTAATTGGGAGGAGGCATCTCTACCTACACCCTCATACATGCACGCAAATACTACCACATGTACACTGCCGAATCGCGCTTCCTTTTTGGGACACTCTTCCGCAAATGAAAGCGATTAGCTATATATCCATACACTACGTCTAATTTTAGTTTAATATAAATAATATTTCCTCACTTTTTACGAATAATAAATTTGTTACTATGTATAAATATATCTGTACTATTCTAACATATAATCAAAAAAATAAAAATAAATTAACTATAGACGGAGAGCCATTAAATCAGAAAGTTACAAGTTTCCAAGGCATGAAATGTATTTTCACTATTATTTTCTAATTTAATCGAAAGTATGTTCTTAAAATTATGATAGTTGTTAATGTAATATAATAAATTATTAACACATTCTATAATCTATATACTTATTATTATTTGCTCATTCGATACTATTAAAAAATTATAAATCAAAAATTTTGTAAGAGAAAGGACAGATTCTTCTGGCAATCGGCCATTGAAACGGTGTTAATCTCATTTGAAATTATCCATACCAACACCTAAATGAGTCGCTTGCACTGCCAGAAGAATATGACACCATTCTACTTAATAGTGATGTGCGGTGACTTTTCTTTATTTAATAGGGGTATATATACTTAACTTATATTTTATACATACCTATTACTACTTAGGATTTTGTAACTAATTTAATCTTAGTATGTGATCAATGAAGTAGTATTGTAAATGGTGCTATAACCTTGTAGCTTTGATAAAACAAAACTAACCGTTTCATTTTATTAATATAGGTAGAACCTTTAAAAGTAAAGTTAAGTTGAGTTTACAATAAATATCTGCCTAATATTATTGCAAAATACTGTAAGTATCGATTATTTCCGGAAATGCGGAACACCTCCAGCATCGATAAACCGCACGTCACTGGAACATCATTCCCACAATATGTACACAATAAGTTATTACGTAGCTTATATATGTAGGAAGTACCTAAATTTATAGCAAATGAAAATTATTGTTATGCATTTTACAATATATATTTTGATTATATAGTAATGTATTCTGGTAATAGCGCAAGCATGCAGTTATAGTTAAATGTAACAAAGTGAGATAGTTGATTGGTTATATATTACTATATAATAAATACTACGGACGCATAGTTGCTAATTATTATTTTTGGTGATTGGCGATGTCTCCGCCGAATCTTAGGGGTATATTGGTACGACCGCGTTACAAACACCCGAGTTCGTAAGCAGACACAACAGCTTTCGGTGATTGAAGTTATCATGAAGAGACGATTTACGTGGCTGGGACATGTATTCCGGATGGCGCCAAAGTGTGCGGCACTTCGTACCCTTGTGGCACAGCCTCAAGGGTTCCGTCGCCATGGCCGGCCCTCCCTCACCCTGCAGCGTGCTGCAGGTCTGACATGGCGGGAGGCGCAGGAGTTGGCGATGGACCGAGGGAAGTGGCGCCAACTTTTGCTTGCCCTATGCCTCAATGTTGGGAAGTGACAGGGTGAAAGAAGAAGTAGTTGCTTAAGGGGGGACATGCTCGTCGAAGGTCTAAATTGAGTTTTTTTTGTATTTTCAAACCATGATCCTGGACACTCCTTAAACGTTGTAGATAATCTATTTATATAATTTTGAAGCCTTATTATCCTTTATAGTTATTTTAAAGATTTGATGACTGCATAAAGTATTTTTGTTACATAAAATAGTATTCTTTTAAACCTCTCGCTCTAATGTTTTAGAATATAGTCATATTTCGGTACATAACTGTGCAGTGGTGTTAAAATTTTTTACATTTATTAATTTTTAAACGCATTTATAAAACTATTAGTATAATTTATTACAAGATAATTTTTGTAAAATATTCACGATAAAAAATTATATTGATAATCTCTGTGATCCCAAATTTGACAAGAATTAGGCATTTTATTATTCAAAAAATCGGCAAGATTAACAGATTTCAAGATGATTCTAAAGATAATTATTATAAGCTATGTTTTTGACCATTCAAGTGTGATAAACATCTTATGAATAATGATTGCTTTATAATAATTATTGACCTAAGAATAAGGTAGTGTTTTTTTGAAATACGCCATTTCTTTTGTCATTCCCCAGTGGTTAAGCTAAAACATACGGCCGTAGCCATAAATTGACAAACTATAATTGAAGTAGGGAGTAAAATGATATTAACGCGCGTGTTTGAAAATGTACCGTTTAAAAAAAAATAAAAAAAAATTCGGTTAGGTACATGTTCAAACACGCACGTTACCATAATTTTACTCCCTATTTTAATTATAGTTTGTCAATTTATGGCTACGGCCGTATGTTGTAGCTTAACCACTGGGGAATGACAAAAGAAATGGCGTATTTCAAAAAAACACTGCCTTATTCTTAGGTCAATAATTATTATGAAGCAATCATTATTCATAAAATGTTTATCACAATTGAATGGTCAAAAATATAGCTTATAATAAGTATCTTTAGAATTATCTTCAAATGTGTTAATCTTGCCGATTTTTTGAATAATAAAATGCCTAATTCTTGTCAAATTTGGGATCACAGAGATTATCAATATAATTTTTTATCGTGAATATTTTACAAAAATTATCTTGTAATAAATTATACTATTGGTTTTATAAATGCGTTTAAAAATTAATAAATGTAAAAAATCTTAACACCACTGCACAGTTCTGTACCGAAATATGACTATATTCTAAAACATTAGAGCGAGAGGTTTAAAAGAATACTATTTTATGTAATAAAAATACTTTATGCAGTCATCAAATGTTTAAAATAACTATAAAGGATAATAAGGCTTCAAAATTATACAAATAGATTATCTACAACGTTTAAGGAGTGTCCAGGATCATGGTTTGAAAATACAATAAAAACTCAATTTCGACCTACGACGAGCACGTGTGCCGTTAATTGGTAAGTAGAGCACATTTTCTGAAATGCAATGGATATTATTTATTATCTGACGTGTTTAAAATGACGTATGTACCGAATAGTTTTTTAATTATACTATTGTTATGAATGTTTTATTTTTGATGGAAAATACATTGGCAGTAGAGGATTTTTTTAAATGGGACTAGAGCATTTTAAATTAATTTTCGCTTCCATTTTCACCAAGGTTTCATCTCATTGCAATGGGTATTTGAAACCGAAAGTCATTTGGGTGGGTCGGGGTAATTTAGTGCCAGAGGGGCAACTGTCGCGAGTCGTACACTCAACATTACGATTGGCCATTTTACTTTTTGTTGTTTTGTTTACAATTGTAATGCGACCATAAATTAGGCTGGCTTTCATCGCGGCCATTTGCCACTTGCAACTTTGCTCCCGTCACAATCTGGCAGAGTTTTCGCTCGCGAAATTTCGCCTGAATTGCGAACGGGCTCTTATTGTGTCTGCGATAGTTTTGTGCTCGAAACGGCCAAATAAATCAAAAAATTACAGCTTTTCTACACATAAAAAAGTCGCATTAGTGCAAGATAAAATTTATCCAATAAAATAAAATTTCTTGAAAAAATAACAAAAGAAATTCTGGTTACCCTTTACTACTTTAAGGTGACTCATATCTTTTTTAATGTATTTAGAAATTACTTAGTGACTTAATGAAAAAACTACAACCACGTAAAAATTAGCGATGAATAGTAATTGATACTATTTAAACTGGCTAATACGAGTTGAAATCTATTTATTAATATATTTTAATATACCTACTACATTAGAATCAGACCATGAAGTTCAATTACAATAGTATAATATAAATGAAACGGTAATTTGAAAATATCGTATAAATAATGTATAGTGACCTTGCCGGGAATCAAACCCAGATCCACCCAATGCATTATCATTGGATTAACTTGATACCTTGATTCAAACCACACGCCGGTCGCCAATATTAACAAAATTTTATTAAAGCTTCAGTTGCAGGTATAGCTAGTTGTGGGTCATGCTACAGGTAGTGGTTGAGCTTTTTAAGTAGACTGTAATTATTTTAAAGGAAGATGAGGAGGTCGGATCTAGGGGTGGGGGCGATGGAACAGAATGCCAGATACTGACCTTTGTGATGATGTATGATGACTCCGTGGTCTGGTTTCAACATTCGCTCGCGCGGTGTTGTTGTTTTGGGTTACCCGGTTCGTACAATCACGCAATTTGTGGCACAGTTTTATGAATTATATGTGAGGGTATAGGAATGATGATGATAGATTCTGAATGAGTTTGTATCTATTGCGTCAATCACTTAAGCGACGGAAAGCTATTAGAAACCCGCACACGCCCGCTGTCAAGATGCAACTGAATGTTCCTTGTAACACCGTCTCTCATGATCCGTAATTGCTTATTGATTGTCTGGCAACAATAACACTGGGGATGAGGAGGTAGGTGAGGAGATAGGGAGTGGAATGGGAACATAAATGGCCCAACCAGGTAGCTTAATTGGTAAATCACATAGCTCAGCATTAGATGGATGCGGGTTTGAGTTCCACCTAGCACCTATATAGTTTTTTTTATAATAGGTATATTTCTGAGGTATTTTATAAATTTAATTAGTTATCAAACTTTGTCGTATTGCTGATTCATCTGTAGCAAATTTCGCAGCATTATTGGAGTGGAATATTTAGATTTACTCAATTTGTCAATTCAATATATTATTACCTAAGTAAAAGGACGGAAAATATTAATTACTAAAACTAATAAATATGATAAGTACCTACTACGCATTGTGATTTATTTTGAATACATAAAACTGTGTCAAACTACTGAACAATATAATATTACCCGTAAATGGTTTTGTATGAGTTAATAACATTGTGGAATTGCGATACGTGTCGTAATATAAAAACTTAGTATAACTCCAAATAATATAATAGAGTCATAAAGCTGTACAAAATCATCGCATTTTTAGTGATGGTATAAGTATTAATTTAGTTGTATACTTTTATCTAAACCTACTAATAATATGTATACCTATAACACATTCCGCTAAGTGGATAATCCACAATAAAAATACAGTGTATCTCGAATCTTTTCTATGGTCTGAGCTGTAATGCTATCAAGTTCAAATAAATAAGCGCGACTTTTGTATTGCTATCGATAAAAATAAAGTCAAAGAGCCGCCATTTGGTGTCACGGACTGCCATTGGCAAGAGACAAAATGGCCGCGACCTCGCCGCCATGTTCCCGCGCAAAATACCAGGAAACGGAAGCAGTTCTGCAACGAGCGACCGCCTCACACGGCCCGTACTTCTGCTATGCAATTTATATCAATATCTGTGTATTATTGAATTTATTCGTATTTCAAATCAATTGTTAGTATTTGGATTTAAAAAAAATATAAGCAATTTAAATCAACGTTAAAAGTTATCATAAATTTTGTTTAGGTAACCTGCTTCAAAAACTTATTTTTTGGTTAATACAACTATACCTACTGGTGAACAATTAAAAATGTTTTACCAGACGAAACTGGTTAGTTTTGATTTATTTAACCTGACCACTGCCAGAGGCGAGTTAATTCATCAACGCATGTACCTGTGTCACGTCAGGCCATGGACGAGTAAACTCGTGCGTTCTTGTAAACGTCATAACTTCTGAATAAACTGTTTGTGTGTATTCTGTAAAAAATATGCATCATTTTAGTGTGAAAATATTCACGATAAACTCGAGAAACATGTTGATTTGGTAAGTTTTCACAAATATTTATCATTCTGTTCCTATTTCATATTTTTAAAGGTATTTTTTTATTTCAAAAATAGCTGGCCAACAAGACATGTACACTTTATTATTAAAATACAACGTAAAATCTACATTAGTAACGATCTTCCATAGTTATGTTCATAAAATGACCGTTGGAACGCCGATATCGAGAGTTGTTTCCCTCATATATCTCGCCTACTTCGATGGTCCGACTGATTTCCGCGCTTGATATTTACAGTCAATGAACTACTTTGTCTGATTTGGTATACTTTTTGTTTTGCTATGTTTATATTGTTATATGTGACGAAGAAGTGGAAGGAAATAATAAGTCGTCTTAACAGAAAGAATAAAGTCTATAGTTCTTTCAATCATAATCTTTGTAACAATGCCATCAAAAATTACTGGTCTAATATTAATTCACTTGGGTCCATTTAGCAGGCGTTCAAAACTATTGGTTCGCAAACTTGTCGGCCACAATGGCAGTCCCGTTTGTGTTTTGTTACAAATGAAATTATTTCCCATTTCGCAAACGCTAAGAGTTTAAGTGCGTTAGTGGCAAATGGTGGTGGGTCGGTAATCAACTGCGAAGTTTCCGCTAATGGATTACAGGGGGCGTTGCCTGCTAGCGCTTAGGCAAAACCTACTAGACGTTTGGCACCCTGAAATTACATGATTGTATCTTCATTGGAAAGGTTGTTACAGGGCTTCCACCAAAAAGCTTGGACTATAACTGGATACATTCATATGATATTTTTTTATATACTTTATAGCGATAGCGTGTTTTTTTTATATAAAGTGATTTTCGTTATGCTTTAAATACCAATAAAAGCATTGTTTTTGCTCTACCTCTGGGTAATTAGGTAATCGTTGATTTTAAGCTTCTAAATATTGATTTGAAGAAAAATATAATGAATGAAAGTATTAATTTTTCTACTACGTATGTATATTAATCGAATTGGTTACATTTAATTACACATATTGCATTTCACTACAGCACAGTTCACTATGAGCTGTATTGCCGGAAAGAAATAGTCGAAATGTGATGTTTCAATTTTATTAAATTTATTGTGAAAATTAATTTGATATTGATTGGCATCAAATATAAATGATAATAAGACTATCATAATTATCAGATATTTGATAAGTTTGACGTACGACTTGATACGTATGAGCACCTACCAGAATTTTATATTATTAAACTTACATACCTATTTTCTTCTGTTCTTTTCTTGCAATTCAGCAGCTTTTATTTCCTATTATTTAAGAGTTATATTTTGGTATAAATTTGATCTCAATATTACACGACCTATTTTTAATACAATAGCTTACGATGACCTGTAATAATATGGTCAACTGCATATGTTCACATTTCCGGATACGAGTAAATTTGGTACAAAAACAAATCAAATTAGTAAAATCGTTTAGGGTAGATTTTTAATTTAATATTTTTTGTTATGAACAATTTCGTTTGACAGGTATATATTTTAAACGTTGCGTTTATTAAGTGGATTATTTTAATTTAAATAATCAATTTGTTGAATAAAAAATAGGTTATAAACTTTTATTAGTTGATAAATTTATAAATCCATAAGACACCTATATTTTCTTTAAAAATTGATCTGTGTTTACTGTGATAATGGATTATGTATTTGTATTTAATGCCAAGGTAATGTAGGCTGTGTCTAACATTTTACTAGCTCCATCCTACGCCGCAGACATGTTTATTCTACGCTAACTTCACACTAAAGAATCACCCACCTATAATGGGTAGACTGCCTGCCCATGCCAAGGGGTACTGTAACAATCTAATTATCGTGATACCCTTTCAACTCCTAATAGACAACTTCATTTGACTAGCTTTAGAAGAACGTCAGTGCTGTAAAAAAATATTAGCCCCTTGTACGAATGATCAAAATCATCAGTAGGTATAATATATTTCATAAATAATTACAATATAAAAAGAACTTTTTATATACCATGTTTTTAAATTTTCTGTTGAATCATATAAACTTGACAAATCTATGTATTAATTTAGGACAGATAAGGCAATTGTCAACAAATCATTTTTTTGCTATTTTGCAACAGACAAACAAATATAGAATACTGAAATGTCATTTTGATTAACATAGTAACGCACGTATATATTAATAATTTAGTTGCTAAGACCACCCCCTTAGCAACCAATAATAGTGGATTGGATTACGGATTTCTTCCGAAATAACTTTTCACACAAAACAGAATTAACTGAAAATGAATTCAATTCTACTCAAAGATGGCTAAAAGTATTAAAATAATGCAATGGCATCATGTTCTGATATATTCTAAAAGTTTAGCTAGTCGAGAAGTTAGTTAAAAATTGATTGCAAGATTTGTACTGGATAAACAACCACCCGACAAACAAGAATACGAGCTAAGAAAAACGTGGTAATAAGAACGATTTCAGATCAATCTTCAATACCTACTCATTATTATAGGTTTTATATATTTTTATATTATGCAAAAAAATGAGCCTAGAATACGCATGCATGGGTTTTTTGCGTATATATTTTAAATTCGATGAAAGTTGAACAAAACAAATTAAAATAGATAGTATTGAAAAATATTTATTAATGAAATTAGTCGCACATTTCATATATTTTGGTGTTTCCTAAAAGTAACGGGAGCCTTTTTTAAAGCCTGAAAAAAAAATAGAATAAGGTTTTAGAAGACATTCTGGCCATTTATTATTTATTAATGGTGGAAATAATACTGTTTTTTTCTTTCTTTATTTGTGAAATAATAGTTATATATATGTAATAATACATTTTTTCAGCAGTAGTCATATTTTTCTGTTATTTTACATGCGGTTATTTTACATTTCCATTCCTAAATTATATTTAGAAACCAGCATAACGTCGCTAATTTTCTACAAACACGTATCTCAAAGAACACAACTTTTCAGGATAGGCAAATAACAACTTTATTCTCTCAGTTTTTAATTCAGAAATAAATTTTCTTCTATAAAATATCCATTTAGAATAGTTACATATTATATTTTCATAAAAAATGTTATGTTTCTTCAATCTAATGCACTATACTTTCGACCGATCAGTCATATTGTCGGAGATACGAGAATGCGTTGCAACTTTACTGTGAGTCATTCCACAATATTACTGCAGTAAACACGTATCTTGACTTACGAGAAATTGCTTCAGCGTAATCATCTGTCGGAGTTCAGTATTCTGTATACTTACAAACACGTAACTCAAGATACGAGTTTATAATATTTATAAAAGTCTTTTATTATGATACGAGTTTTTTGTCATTGCTTAAATCTTATGTTATAAAGGATGTTTTGAGATACGTGTTAGTAGAATATGTGCGTATTCAAATTCTGAATTCATTGCATCAAACAACTCAAAACTGACAAAAATTGAGATACTTGTTTGTAGAAAACTAGCGACGAATTAGGTTCCTAATAAAAATAATAGTAATATCCATCCTTGGATAGAGTTTTCACTTGAATATATTTTTAATTTATTAAGACTACGACAATTACTTATTACAACGACAACAAACAATATGTCATATACCCTAGATATCGCGAATGATTTTGTATACTATGTAGGATTTTGCATCAACCATCGTCGATATAGCAAATGAGAATAATAAGAAGATAGATGGCAATGACTATGATTGAAATGTCGTGGCTTGAAAATATATGGAAAGGCAAAGGTGTATCAATATTTTCTAAAATATAACTACTACAATGTTTGGTCTTTTCCATAGGTCGTTATGTGAAAAAACACGGACTTTAAAATCGCCAAATAGAAAGAAGAACGTAGCTGAAATGTAGTATTTATTAGAGGCAATATATAGGATCCAATAGATTGGCAAATTTACTAACAAAGCAATCCATAAAAAATCGGGGAACTCCCGCGCGCTGAACAGATCAATTAAAAATGTGACAGAATATTCAATGGTGTTAGACACTGCGACAGTTACAGAAGAATCATTTGTAGAATGAATAGTGATTGCTTATAAATTTCTTGAACCTCCATAATAAGGCGACGCTGAAAATATCGATTTTAAACTAATATATTTTAAATAACGTATCATTGACATCTAAGCTCAGGTAAAAATATTCTAAAGCTACTACATAATATACAATGGTTTTTACTAAATAGTTATTGCTCGTTTACTAAAACTTTTGATTGCAATCGATTTCGATTATTTTCAGTGTCAGTTTAATAAACAAAGAAACAAATAGAATACCCTTTAAAAGAAAGAAAGATTGCTTGCTTACTGATTAAAATAATATTTTTCGTAAAGTTTATAGCTTCTTTATTTCTCCCTGCTCAAGATATTTGTTATATGATGTTTGTATTATTAAACTAAATGAAAATGTACAATATTGTTGCTAAGCAATATAATAATTGTTCATGGTTCTTCAAAGTTGTATATTTATAAAGCAAGTTATATGGACCTATGGTAACCCAACTATATCAGTTCGTACCTACTAGACAAAATGTATATCGATACTCATGTAAAGTCATGCATTCTGTTAAGGTTCACAAAACCACAACACAAAGTTAAATGTATAATGCCGGCATTCCAATAAGGGGGGACATGCTCGTCGAAGGTCAAAATTGAGTTTTTATTGTATTTTCAAACCATGATCCTGGACACTCCTTAAACGTTGTAGATAATCTATTTATATAATTTTGAAGCCTTATTATCCTTTATAGTTATTTTTAACATTTGATGACTGCATAAAGTATTTTTGTTACATTAAATAGTATTCTTTTAAACCTCTCGCTCTAATGTTTTAGAATATAGTCATATTTCGGTACATAACTGTGCAGTGGTGTTAAGATTTTTTACATTTATTAATTTTTAAACGCATTTATAAAACCATGAGCATAATTTATTACGAGATAATTTTTGTAAAATATTCACGATAAAAAATTATATTGATAATCTCTGTGATCCCAAATTTGACAAGAATTAGGCATTTTAATATTCAAAAAATCGGCAAGATTAACACATTTGAAGATGATTCTAAAGATACTTATTATAAGCTATGTCTTTGGCCATTCAAGTGTGGTAAACATCTTATGAATAATGATTGCTTTATAATAATTATTGACCTAAGAATAAGGTAGTGTTTTTTTGAAATACGCCATTTCTTTTGTCATTCCCCAGTGGTTAAGCTACAACCTACGGCCGTAGCCATAAATTGACAAACTATATTTGAAGTAGGGAGTAAATGATATTAACGCGCGTGTTTGAACATGTACCGTTTAAAAAAAATAAAAAAAAAATCGGTTAGGTACATGTTCAAACACGCGCGTTAACATAATTTTACTTCCTACTTTAATTATAGTTTGTCAATTTATGGCTACGGCCGTATGTTGTAGCTTAACCACTAGGGAATGACAAAGGAAATGGCATATTTCAAAAAAACATTACCTTATTCTTAGGTCAATAATTATTATAAAGCAATCATTATTCATAAGATGTTTATCACACTTGAATGATCAAAAACATAGCTTATAATAAGTATCTTTAGAATTATCTTTAAATGTGTTAATCTTGCCGATTTTTTGAATAATAAAATGCCTAATTCTTGTCAAATTTGGGATCACAGAGATTATTAATATAATTTTTTATCGTGAATATTTTACAAAAATTATCTCGTAATAAATTAAGCTAATGGTTTTATAAATGCGTTTAAAAATTAATAAATGTAAAAAATCTTAACACCACTGCACAGTTATGTACCGAAATATGACTATATTCTAAAACATTAGAGCGAGAGGTTTAAAAGAATACTATTTAATGTAACAAAAATACTTTATGCAGTCATCAAATGTTAAAAATAACTATAAAAGATAATAAGGCTTCAAAATTATATAAATAGATTATCTACAACGTTTAAGGAGTGTCCAGGATCATGGTTTGAAAATACAATAAAAACTCAATTTCGACCTTCGACGAGCATGTCCCCCCTTAAGATAAATAAGTCGCATAAAGATTTTAAATCAAAAATTATTATGAGTTTGTTAGGGGAGGGGTATAAATCAGCAAATTTTGTAGCTAATAGCTATCCGTAATTATAGACAGTTTCTATAAAAAAATCATTTCAGGCCTTTCATATTCAGGTTTATTTTGAAAAATATTCCTATTCTAAATAATACAGTGCTGTTACTAAGCAAAGGTAAAAGTTAAATATTCCTTTATGTAAACTGAAACTCGCGAGATGCAGGAGGCAGTAGTAGCAGTTAAAACACAAAAGCATTCAGCTGACGTCACTACAACAATGCATTCTAATTTCCTCCACAGTGCAGCGAGGTGAAATCGCATCAGCGGCCACTCTTCACGTGGCATTAACGCAGCCGCCATTTTTTCCACGTGCACACGTTGTACGTACAGCACTATTCAATCCAGTCGGCCAGTTCGTGATAAGGATTCATAATGTCTGGTCCTCTCTCATACGGGGGATAGAAAAAAGGAAAATTCAGATCGGTGCAGCACAATGCATGTGGTGCAGGGTCGCACATTAAATAAATATAAACTATCTATAAAGATATATTACATATTATAATTCTATATTATAATATTTTGAATAGTAACGTTGTTCCGTTTGTTTGTTTTAATAAAATGTTATTGAAAAATTGAATCCTACGGCTAGATCAAATTCACACGTGGTTCTTTCAATACAATATTTTAATATTAAATCTTTAGCATAATATTACCCAAAGAGTTGAGCAAATGCCCAAATACACTGTATATTTAGAGATTATGTCAAAACAATTCAATAATTTTACATAATATAAGAGAAACAGTAGTTTAAAACTTAGGTTCTCATTTAACCAAAACTAAATAAAATATCTTTTTACTTATCAGGGTAGTATAATTAATAGTGTACGTAATATGTTGTGCTGTTATTTATAATTACTATAATCGTTTATTTAAATATAATAAATAGTGATTATTTAGTGCTAATATATTTATATTATTAGTATAAAAGGCATTTTTAACTCAAACACAAATAAATATCAGGGAACAAAAGCTTGATGTTTCCCAACATATAAATCTGCACTGGCACAATATGACTTTGACAGAATTTAATAATTTACCCCAATTACCGTTTTCAGCTTTAATAGCATATATTCAGGCACCGAATTTACATAAGAGGTGTTTTTCAATGTATTCGGTAAAAAAGATTTGTATCAATTTATCAATATTTATGTAAATATGAAAAAGACTAAAGTGGTGACGTGTACACAAAATATGACAGAAAAGTATTTTAAAGGTTCAACAATACACAATATTCAATGCTTACCAGATGCTTTTGTATATAAATTGAATTAATATGATAATATTTATATCTGTATGCGAGAAAAATATTATGGTTCATATCGCCAATTTTACAAGAGGGGCACATCTATTTTGTAACTATTGACACATTAAACATTTTGTATTTTTTACCTGCGTTTCTGTCTTGAATTATATTTTTTATTATCTGTTTATTTTGTACTTATTAAAGATATTATAAAATTTTCTTAGTTATTAAATACATTACGAGTTTCATACCGTAAATACCAACAAAAAAATGTATTTTTCAAGATAGTACCTAATAACTTAATTTCACCAAATTTTGAGTTACAATAATAGGTTTATTGATAATAGTGCTTATAAGTATATTTCTCTAACCGATAGACAGATGTTTTACTGATATGACCAAAAATAATAAATTAGTATATTTAAATTTCAACATGGAAACACTCTGATTACACCGTGAAAAAGTGTATTGGAGATGTAAATTTTATAGTTTTTCTATTATTTTCAAAATTGAAATCTGCCTAGTTTTAATTAAAATTAAATTTTAGCTAAAGAATCAATTTTACGACAACCCTGTAAATGAATTGCATCGTTCGTTTCAGATGGCGTGACACGGAGCTTCATCCCTGGAAAGAAAATGCGTCCAACCGTTTATAATAGATTTTTCGAACGTGCATACCTTGACGATTGTTTAGGTACAATGCGACTAGAAAGAAATCATACAGATGCAACAAGACAGTACGACTTAAAACTGTCTCCTATATTTGATATTTATATAAATAATATTATACAATACACATAATATTTACAAAGAATGAAAAAAGAAATATTGCTATTTTATTAATTTTGTTTTCATAGACTTTTATTATAATCTTTTAACTGCATTATAATGCGTTATAATGCCCGCGACAGCCGAGCAGCTTAAGCATCGGCTTATAATATCGTGGGTCCCAGGTTCAAACCCCCCTGGTCTGGAAAATACACATGTTTTTTAATCTGTATTTGGAGTCAGAGTATCAATCTAATAGGTTGAGCAAGTGACTAACATTCATTTCTCGTAAAAAATCTGTTAATACAACCTACACTTTGTGGAGGCCAATATGATTCTCTAAGGATCGGACATGGTGAAGTAAGTAAGTAATATTGCGTTAAATTTACAGATATATAATTTTATTGTAATCTTGTAATACGAGAATTTAAAAAAAATGTAACCTTATTGGTAGGCACCTACCAAAATACTAATTCGAGTAGATAAAGCCTCAATGACATTGAACTACTTTACAAGCTGCTTGTTGGTGAGTTTAAAAGCGGGCGAGTCAGCTAGTGCGATTGTGATGATGACGCACAAAACTTTCCACTCGCTCAGAAGCCAACAAGCTAGCGAGTTGAAACCCTCATTTTTGGTAATATTTTGACAGGACGTATTGAGTAATTTATTTTTTTACCGGGAAGTCGCCACTATCGCTCTACTGCGCAGAGGCATATCTGCCCATACGCCAGCGTGTAGCGTGTAAAGTAGCCTGACTTTCAAATTTTCTCCATAGATGGTTTACAATCTGCTTGTTAGCTAGTTCGATGATGATACTGGGCGACTTTACAAGCAGATTGTAAATTCGCCGACAAGCAGCTTGTAAAGTAGCTCAATGTCATCGAGGCTTAAAGGATAGTTCACAAGCATTGCTTGTTACTGTTTTGCCATTATTTTATGGGGCATGTACTATTTATATTGGTACATAATTAATATCTAAAATCTTTGGTCAAATATAAGAAAAGTGATGTACTAAGTTTTGTGAGTTTTAACATTTAAATATTGAACAGAACTAGTGCCTTAGTTAGTTGTACCTTAACATTTATTTTTATTACAATTTAAAACGTTTAAGGGCGGACGTGCTCGGCGTGGGTCAAAATTGAGTTTTTTTTCTATTTTCAAAGCATGATCCTGGACATACCTTAAATGTTGTAGAAAATCTATTTATATAATTTTGAAGACTTATTATCCTTTATATTTATTTTAAACATTTGATGACTGCATAAGTATTTTTATTACATAAAATAGTATTCTTTTAAACCTCTCGCTCTAATGTTTTAGAATATAGTCATATTTCAGTACATAAAATGTGCAATGGTGTTAGGATTTTTTACATTTATTAATTTTTAAATGCATTTATAAAACCATTAGTATAATTTATGGTGAGATAATTTTAGTAAAATATTTACGATAAAAAATTATATTGATAATCAAATTTTACCTAACCGAAAAAAAAATCTTTTTTTTTTTAAACGGTACATGTTCAAACACGCGCGTTAACATGATCTTACTCCCTTCTTCAATTTTAGTTTGTCAATTTATGGTTACGGCCGTATATTGTAGCTTAACCATTGGGAGGGAAATAAATGGCGTATTTCAAAAAAACACTACCTTATTCTCAGGTCAATAATTATTATAAAGCAATCATTATTCATAGGATGTTTATCACACTTGAATGTTCAAAAACATAGCTTATAATCAATATCTTTAGAATTATCTTCAAATGTGTTAATCTTGCCGATTTTTTGAATAATAAAATGCCTAATTCTTGTCAAATTTGGGATCACAGAGATTATCAATATAATTTTTTATCGTAAATATTTTACTAAAATTATCTCATCATAAATTATACTAATGGTTTTATAAATGCGTTAAAAAATTAATAAATGTAAAAAATCTTAACACCACTGCACAGTTATGTACCGAAATATGACTATATTCTAAAACATTAGAGCGAGAGGCTTAAAAGAATATTATTTTATGTAATAAAAATACTTTATGCAGTCATCAAATGTTTAAAATAAATATAAAAAATAATAAGGCTTCAAAATTATATAAATAGATTATCTACAACGTTTAAGGTATGTCCAGGATCATGGTTTGAAAATAGAACAAAAGCTCCATTTTGACCTACGCTGAGCATGTCCCCCTTAAGAGTAAATAAATACGTATTAAATTTAAAATTAAACCAATGTAGGTGCCTAATAATATTATATTATTTGAACTCTCAGCATATACCGTATAATAATTGAAGCTATATGATTGATGC
This sequence comes from Rhyacophila brunnea, assembly GCF_057557595.1. Classification (NCBI taxonomy): domain Eukaryota; kingdom Metazoa; phylum Arthropoda; class Insecta; order Trichoptera; family Rhyacophilidae; genus Rhyacophila; species Rhyacophila brunnea. The sequence continues at coordinate 33,649,303 of NW_028233350.1, forward strand.
TTACTTAAACTACTTGTACATACTTACTATATTTCATATAAATAATTAGGTAACTTAACAGCAAATACTTTATTAAGCATATTTATATAAGTACCTGAGATATGATTTTTTTATATATAGTTTTTAGTAATGCTGTGGAGACACTTGAAAATGGAGTTGTACTATCACAACATCCTTTGTTTGCTTTCAGAATGTCTCAAACGAATGCACGCAATGCATCCATTGTAAACATGATGTCATGAGATAACGAGATCCTTCATACGATCAACTGATTTAGGTATGTAATAGTCGTATTTCATAAAGTATGTAATACCTACATAGATACTTTGTATTAAATTTACTCTAGATACATTGATATTACACTAGGTTATATTATTCATCTTAACTGGGTTTGGAAATAGATAATCACTTTCGTTCAAATAAATATTTAATTTATGTAGAGCGTGATATGTTGTTTACTTATTTTGAGAAATTTACTGCTACATTGAATATTTTTATCTCCTACTTTTCTACAGCAGTGCCACAATATGGTTCGAACCAATACATGTTTAATCAACAACTTGGTTTCAGTTATATTTTAGTGATACTTATATAAATAATCGAGGTGCTGAGTATTACGTTAGTATATACGTCGTATATAATTTAAAAAAATAGTTGAGATGAGTTTTTCATCATATTACCGTGTATTATAACTGGTGTACTTATATGAAAAATATTCATGTAGTCGTCATGGTTCAACCAGTCCAATGCAGGCCTCTGGAGGGAGCACACGTTTTTATGCATTTACAGTAGGCTTGATTTTTTAGGGGAATTTTGTTTACCCTATTTCTATTGTTTTATCACGCCTGGGTCACCATTGTGTGGGTGTTTGACCAGTGAAACATAATATGTAAATACTTTTGACTTTAGATTTATTTGATTTGATTACACGTAATGTTAATTTGGACATGTGTGCATAACTGTGTAATGCGCGTGTGCTACGCCTTGAGAACTATAATGTACTGCTTGAATCAGAACCGCTGCATTCCTTACATTGCATTATAAGTAATGTTGTGTATATTTTTATATTTGCGTATTTTATTAGAGTGTTTTGGTCTGACGCATTCTCATTCAAACACTAAAACATCGATCCAATTAAAGACCAATTTTTTCTTTGATTAGTAATAATATAATAATATGAATCGTTAATAAGACCTTATTTGTCACAAGAATTATACCGAAAACAGTTGTATTCATTAAAATATTAAATGCTTAGCATCTCAATTGATTCAAGGCTTAGTGAAAAGATTGAAAAATTACAGGGAAGTATAAATATACGGACATAGTTAGTACCTGATACATTCTATTTTTAATTCTAATATAAGTATCCATCGTTGGCAGTATTAACTTTATTTGTGAACATTTGGTCATCAATGCGCAGTCTTCTCTGCATAAGTTTACAAGCTAAGGGCCGTATGTATGAGATTATCAAATTCTTTATAAGTTATTTAACCGATTTTCCACCATATAGCGTATAGCACTGTTTGTGACGTACGCAATCTGACGTCACACGCCATTCAAAATGGCTGCTTCATCTGTCACTTTCAAATGTCATTTTAATAATGCATTCATTACAACAAACGTTTGCTTGAGGCCTTCGTTCATTTTGTAGACTCTGTAAAATATTTGCGAACTTTAAAAACAGTTCCCAGTCGTGCTGTTTACAAAATACGTATAATTTTGATCCAAAGTCCATAGTCTAGATAGTAGGATGGTAGATAGATAGATAGATACATAGATAGTAGGATAACATGGTTTTACGTAAGATTACGATAAAATATCTCCGCTAAACGACCACAAAGATAAAATCATTACATTACATTCTAAATTAAATCCATTTTTATTTCCGTCATTACTTATTCCGTTTTGACATCTCATAATAATATAAGTGATGATTGAAGTGAAGTTAGTCATAATATAATTGTATGTATTCCCATCAAATGGAAATGTTTTTCGGAAATACTTTATCCTTTCGTACAGTAGAATTGTAAAATAAATATGATAACATAACTGATAAATTATTTAAAGTTCATAATAATTATTCATGTATAATTATTAATCTTATATCCGTACCGTTCGCACACTTTCAGACACATTTACAATTTCAAAATTTTAAATTAATGGTCGGGGAATGAAATTTTATAAGTTTGCCATTATTTGCACGCTATGACACATTATGACGCCACATAGTGACGTCGCTAAACAACGAATTACATCTGCACTCATGCATACACATGGGTAGTATATAGCCTATAAAGTATTTGTGAATCTCATGCATAAGACCCATAGAATATTGAATTCATAACAATATTACATTTTTAAGAAACTATTAGTATGAAGAGGCATGTTGTGTTAAATATATAGTATAATTTAACTAGTATTGCTCTTATAATAGAATAAAATAGAATAACAGTATTGTAAAAAAATTGCAAGGTTCTTTCAAATCGTATTGTGTATTAAGCCACCGTGAATACTGTATGTTATTATATTGTTTAAAAAATGTATAACGAGTAAATAACTAGCTGTTATGCATTTAGTATGGATACTTCGTATTACTGAAAAGCTTGACATGCGTCCTATAAGAAAAGGAGGTGCGCCCAAACAGTTCTGTGATAGCATACAGCCTTCCCCTTCTTTGCAAATCTATATTCACGTGTTGTTCCGCTCATCCATCTTGCATTAGGGTGACATTGGCTTGGCAAAGTCGCAGTGAACTCACGGCATTTGAAACATAAATGTATTTGTTATCAAAACTGTGGAATTGGAAAATGATAAATAACGGAAATGAAAAAATGTTTAGTATTTTCGCACTTAATAAAATAGATTTTATCAACAAGATACGTCATGAAAACAGACGAGGAAGAAACTTGCTCAAGATAGAGGAAGTTCTTCAAGGAAGCTATGATTTATAATATATATTTGGTTTTTAAGCCATCAATGATGTTGTCTGCAGTAGAAGGTTGTTATAATAAAAAGAGAAAAATAGGTGCACAAATCTATTGGATTGTATTATGTAGAATTTTTGTATATCATATTATTTATATGCAATACATTTGGCTAAAAACAAAAGTGGTTCGATACGAAGTAAAAAGAAAAGATACTTGATAGATAAATCTAATCATCCAGTTGTATATATCCAAATCCAATAGATGGACCTGGATTGGCGAAATAATTTCTGTAAATATGGTCTGCGAAAGTATGTCATAAAATAACGCAAATTACCAAGAACAATAAGATCAGTTTAGAAAAGCAGCAGCAACATACAAACTGATGATGATTTGTATAATTAATATATCATACAATATTGTTATTACAATAACATTAATTATCAGCAACAATTAAATAATATGACTACACTATCTTGTAAAAAAATTGGTAAAGTATTCGATAGAACTCGTAATAACTTTGAAGGAACTGTATAGTAGAGTTGGATGTTGGACCTAGTAGAAAAATAAAACAAATATGTTAATGAACTGCTGAAAGACAGTGTAACTGGTCATTCTGATCAAAGACTTGACAACGGTTTAAAAAAAAGTCAAATAGTGATACCCACGCAATAGTCATAAGGCACAGTTGATGGTAATTTGATTGAAAGATTAATTAAATTAGATAGAAATAGCGCACAGTTAAGGACTGAGGAGAATTGAAAGAGGTTATTAATGCTACACAGTAGATCAACTCCGGCTAACTCAGATGATAACTTTAAAATATTTTTCTATGATTTGAAATGGTTGCATTCTACTGGCGTAAGTACTATATTATTTGTCGCAAACTGAGAAAGTTCTGACCCGAGATTTTGGGCTTGAAGTTTCAAGAGTTTATCAAACTAGAATAAGTTAGTAATCTAAAAAATATGTTACATTTTTATTACAGCTTTACAGAATATAATATTAGGAAATTTGATTATTATATAATAATGAAATTTAGAAAGTATGTTCTCATTTTTTTAAAGGCATCTTTCTTTTCATATTAAAAGCTGTCGTCATTGTAATTTTATATAATAAAAGTTTCTGTGGAACGACATATTATTATATAAAAGAATTTTTCTGTGGAAATTTATTAAGCTTGATATAAATAAAACTAATAATATATTTTGTAAATAATACAGTTGTTGCCAGTATTTTTTTTTGATAATTCACAGTCATGATTTTTATATTAATAAATAAAGTATATCCATGTTAAAACTTTCGTGAAAGATGTAATAAAAAAAGTGTATTAAAAGAATTATTCTGATTTGAAAAATACATTCATATAATATTATGATAAATAATTACAAGATAAAAAGAACTTTTTATATACAACATTTTTAAATTCTGTTGAACCATATAAATTTGACTTGACTGGCTTAAGGGGGGACATGCTCGTCGTAGGTCAAAATTGAGTTTTTATTGTATTTTCAAACCACGATCCTGGACATTCCTTAAACGTTGTAGATAATTTATTTCTATAATTTTGAAGCCTTATTATCCTTTATATTCATTTTAAGCATTTGATGACTGCATAAAGTATTTTTGTTACATAAAATAGTATTCTTTTAAACCTCTCGCTCTAATGTTTTAGAATATAGTCATATTTCGGTACATGAATGTGCACTGGTGTTAAGATTTTATACATTTATTAATTTTTAAACGCATTTATAAAACCATTAGTATAATTTATGACGAGATAATTTTAGTAAAATATTCACGATAAAAAATTATATTGATAATCTCTGTGATCCCAAATTTGACAAGAATTAAGCATTTTATTATTCAAAAAATCGGCTAAATTAACACATTTGAAGATAATTATAAATATACTCATTATAAGCTATGTCTTTGATCATTCAAGTGTGATAAACATCCTACGAATAATGATTGCTTTATAATAATTATTGACCTAAGAATAAGGTAGTGTTTTTTTGAAATACGCCATTTCTTTTGGCATTCCCCAGTGGTTAAGCTACAACATACGGCCGTAGCCATAAATTGAAAAACTATAATAAAATTAGGGAGTACTTGACATGTCATATTGATTTACATAGTAACGCACGTAATGTATATTATTAATAATTTAGTTGCTAGGACCCCAGACCCAATAAAAACCAATAATGGTGTCGAAATAACTTTTCATACAATACAGAATTAACTGAAAATGAATTCAATTCTACTAAAAGATGGTTAAAAGTATTAAAAAAATCATTGGCATCGTGTTCTGATATATTCTGAAAGTTTCAAATGTCTAACTAGTCGGGAAGTCAGTTAAAAATCGACTGCAAGATTTGTACCGGACCAAGAACCAAAGGACAAATAAGAATACGAGCTAAGAAAAACGTTGTAAAATGCACAATATTCATGGGGATAGTTTTTGTTTTTCTTTATTTTATTCTCACAAGTAAGTTTGCCTATAATAATTTGTTCCCATTATGGGTTTATATTTAACTTTATATAATATGTCAGTGAAAAATTAATAATATATATAATATGTCAGTGAAAAATTAATAACAATATGGAAATTTTAAAAATGTATCATTTTAAGGAATAGTTGAAAATATCTGGCACTTTTCACTGTAAATATCCATGCAGGCATTAACGACAGACCTATGTTTCCATGCATGAAAAGGCATGTTGTATCCCAAAGCATCCTTTATCCCCGACCGGATATGCAGTGGGGAGGCTTCACAAGGTCTTGATATAACCAAAGAAGTAGCGTCAGCATTTAAATGACCCTTGCCAAAGATTAGGCCGTTGGAAACTCTTTGTATATATGAGTTTAAGCTCAATTCTTGAAATAAATATGTTTAATATAATATATTACTTGCCAAATTAATATGAAAATTTGTTAGATGGCAATTCTTGGATATATGGTGGCCAAAAACGGAATAAAAAATATCATAACTCAACAGAGAAAATAATATGGTATATATTTTTTTTAAGACACTCATACTATTCTGTTGAATAATTAATAATATCATCAAATTCATGCAGGTAGGTCCAATTACCTTGATAAAATTGCATATTATGCTGTTGTAGTACATTTGAATTTATTTGAAGAAGCTGGTTTAGCTTTTCCACTCCACATTGAATTATGTTAAAATGATCAATAATTCTTATATGCTAAGAAAAACCTGAATAAAAATTTTCTCATAAATATGTACTTACCTACATAAATAGAGAAAACACATTAGAAAAAATCTCTGCACACCCAAGTCTAAAATTCACACCAATCAATAAAGGGTCAACTACATTGAGCTACTTTACGAGCTATTTGTTAGCGAGTTTACAATCTGCCTGTAAAGTTGCCCAGTGTAATCATCTAACAAGCTAACAAGCAGATTGTAAACACTCTACCGATAAAAGTTGAAAGCCGGTCAACTTTACACGCTACACGCCGGCGTGTGGGCCTACTGCGTCTGCGCAGTAGAGCGCAGTAGCAACCTCCCGGTAAAAAAACGAACTACGTTCTGTCAAAATAGTCGCTGGCTTGTGGCTTCTCAGCGAATGGAAAGTTTTGTGTGTCATCATCACAATCGCAGTAGCTGAATCGCCCGCTTTTAAATTCGCCAACAAACAGCTCGTAAAGAAGCTCAATGTAATTGACGCTTAAGTACGTTTTAAAATGTCACTTTCTGGCACTAGAGAATTAATTTTCATATAAACATACTTTGTATGCAAGTCACAGTTGATAGGATGTTCGTTTGTTTTTCTTTAATAGTGTTTAAAACGAGTGGATAGTATGCAGGTGACATAAAAAACGACATTCATGTGTTTATTTTTGAAACCCCGTATATAATATAATGAGTGGATATCAAACCGATGTGGTTTAAATTTGGAATGGTTACATCTAAATATAATGAAACATGAAAATACGCCTAACATGTTTAATAATTTATTATATTTTTTCACATGATTTTCGAGCTATTTTTGATTACCTACATATTTGACAACCCGTTATAACTAGTACATATTTAAAAACATTCCAATAAAAGCATAATGCTGAGTTTAGAATCTAGCCATACTAAATATTATGGGACTGTATTTAAAAATACTTATAAGTTTGTATTTTAAATAAATAAACATTTACATACCTACATTAAATAAGTATATTTCAATATTTAGAATAGTTGCCATATTTACAATTAAACGTACATACCTATCTGGATTTTATTCAATCTTTGATGTAGATGAAATAAATTATTTTACTTTATTTGACTCATATATAATATTGTAAATCCAGCTAATAAATGCTTCTTTTATTCAGTTATTTGTTACACTACTGTTTATAAAACTGAAATATACAATTAAAAAATAACCTTTATTTCTTTAACGTATTAGCCCATTTGAACAAAAGCAACATGCAATTGCAAGTTTGAGACGTGTATTTAGTCAAACAAACCACCATGAAAGGAATACTTCCCCACTGCAAGACATGCAATCTCATCTCCGTACGTGATGACCGTCTTTGGGAAAACAAAAGGAAAATTATGCATGCTACAGTGATCACTCAGATGAAAATTTATTTAGCTCTGTATAAGGTAAATAATTATCCTTATATCTACTCCGAGACTTAGTATATCTACATATTATTATATATAAGGTAGATATTATATCATATAATTTTTGAGAAGTATTTATTGTAACCATTTGCTTAACTCAACGGAAAAATATGACCACCATTTTTTCTGCATAATGGAGAAAATATTGTAGAATATGCTACACTGTGGGTTATTCTATATTTAGTATTTAAGTTTGTACTTATACAATTAGATTTTTATACACAATAACAACTACAGATGCCTTTATTCGGTACAGTTCAGTTATGACGAATACAGCGGAAAAGACATTTTGAAAATACCCTATATACTGGATTATTTGTTAGTTTGGGTTAGTTTAGGTTAGTTTAGGTTAGGTTAGGTTGGGTTAGGTTAGATTAGGTTAAGTTAGGGTTGGTTAGGTTAACCTAACAAATAATCCAGTATATCGGCTATTTTCTAAATGTGTTTTCCGTTGTATTCCTCATAACCGAACTGTACCCTTTATTATAATAATATAATTCTGAAGCTGTCAAGATGCAAACTTATGACAAAAGACACCAATGCAGCTTAAATATTGGAAGTAATATATTTTTAAGAAATATTAATAACAAATAAATAGGTAATGCTGGAGATTACTCAGTATATCTACGAAACATTGTTTAGAAAAATGAAGATACACAAATGTATGAAAGATATTTAACACCAATTATGATAAATGGCATGAAGGTTAGATAAGAGTAAATACAGTCAAAATTAAATGTATTTTCCAAATTCAAGAAATTAGGGCACGTCTAATACATGCATACCAAATTATCAGAGGTCTTACAAATATTCTATATCAAACGTTTGTCCTGTAAGATTTTCTATCTTTATGTAATATTATATATCTATATATATTATACTTATTCCACATAATTCAAAAGTCATCAGGTTTGGTTTTATCAGCCTGAATCTAATAATTGTCAACTGATTCAAAAACTATTTAATTATGTGAATGTTTTTTATTTTATTGATATTAGAAAATAAATGTATCAATAACTGGCAATTAATTGTAATACAATTTACTTTCCTATTGATTGATTAAATTTTTCATAACTTACAATATTTAAATTATTTAGTTATATTTCATTAATGTAGTTATTTTATTGAACTACCGAACTAGGATTGCTTCAATGTTTTCTAGAAATCTGTGTCAGAGTAGATTTGTATTTAATTATTGTTCATATAATAATATATATAAATACAAATATTAATTTGGTTCGTCAATTAAATTTATTAGTATATATAACTGTGAGACTATAATATATTATTATGTATAAGTTGACAGTGTCTAATAATTGAAGCGAATGAAATTACCTTATGATTATTAAATTACTCGTATGTTAATATTAAAAAGAAAATGCATGATAAAACATTGAGCGATATAGTAAGGTTAGGAAAACTACCATGATATTATGTACATTTATATTTTACATATACACTCGTAGAATACTCATACGTATACGTTTTAGGGATATATATTAATATATATATATAATCATATTAAAGGGTTAAGAGTCAAGTGTTACTTGAACCTAGACCAGACGGTCTTTATCTGGATTAGTCAGTAGTATGGTAGCGTGAGGGTATAAATATTTTTTTTTTCTACAGATATACCTACAAAATGTCTACCTACTGAAATAACAAAACTTACATAATATTATAATTAATAAAAAATATAATCTCTCTTAATTTGTTTTATGTTCTGTTATAGTGTAATTTTTTATTATTAAAATATCATTAAATATCTACATCTTTTCCCGCGAGTCATCATAAATTGAACAGAACAATTCAAAAAAATGAAAATTTTTTAATATCGCTCCCGTAAAGCCAATAAATATAAAAAAATGCAAAAAGCGACAAAGTGATACGCCAAAGCGCTTTTATTGATAAAAAAATCGAATAATATTTCATTTATTTCGTTCGAATAGCTTTTGTTCTTTGAAATAAAATGTTGGAATCCGATTTCCAAGCGGCCGTAAAATGTTGATTCGACTAGGCGTAGAGTACTATTATTCTCGTGATTCCGATTCATAATACTAACAATATAATATACAATATAAGTAAGAATATTTTTATTTTGGTGCATGAAAATAAAATAAAAAATAAAAATTACATAAACGAATCGACAATATATTTTTTGCAGTATTGTTTCGTATATGTATATATTTGTACACAAAATTGACACATTATTAATAGCAAACAGGAATAATTTTGTAAATTTTAGTGTAACCTAATTCGCGACAGGGGAGACTGGGGTGAATAAGACACAATGGTAAAGGTATTTTCATCATATTTTTTTTTGTTGTTCGATGCAAAACAATCGAAAGATCTGAATTTTGCGAGGTATTCACACGCCGGCGCACACTGGTACGCGATTGGAAAGTGAACACGTCGCGTGTGCAGCGGCCACAGTGAAAATGCTTCCAAAACAGTTAGAGAAAATATTTAATTAAAATACGTTATCTTTTCTATTTTTATTTATTAAGGAAACAAACAGTTACATTTTGATGACAAAAATAATATGCTTAAAAATAGAATAGTGAAAAGTTATTGCAACCAGCAAAGTAGTTTTAATATAATAATTACAATAGTTAACAATCAAAACTGAACATTTCCAATATTTATACATACAATTAGTTATAAGTGGAGATAGAAAAGACTTCACCCACTAACAAATCTTTTTAATTTTCAATAATAGCCATAAACATCAATTTCATATTGGAAAGACGCATTGAAAAATGGGATGATTTTCAAATCGGGACATGTCCAACGCTCATGACATTCATAATGAGACGTTCATTTCAGCCAATGACGTAAACATATAGCCACTATATTATATATGTATTTAAAATATATTTATACATTTATAATTATTGTAAAGATAATTTATATAAAAAATATTTTTTATTATATAATTGCCAACAATTAATTGAAAATAAGAAAATTTAATTTATTTCTAAACGGTAAACTGTGGACACTTCCAGTTTTGATTGATAACTTTTAATTGTCAATATTTAAAGAAACACAAGATTTAATAATTTTACATTCTTTATTATAGAAAAAATATAATTTTGAAAAACCTTAGAAACATACCTCCTAGAAAATATATTTTTTAAATATACCTCTACTATCGTATACTTGTTCTACTAACATTACAGTGCCATTGTCAATGAAAATTTGGGCTCAAATAACGTTTATTGCTTTCATCTATGAAAAATAATAATTATTTTAAACGTTTAACCGTTTCAGGTTTATTGCTAAGAAAGCCTCTTTTTCCTGACGAATCTGCTCCCCTTAATTTTTCCTTACCTATGAATTATCAGAGATTAATGTAAAAATTTATATAAGTATTTTTATTTTACCCTTCCCTAATTCTTATATTCGCAAATTATATCAAATAACATGATAAATATTACTTTGTTAAGTCATTATCAAAGCTGTATTCTGTAAAAACCAAAAATTTCGTTTGTAAAATGCGTGTGTGCTGCATCTACTCTTGTATGGATGCAAGATATGGCATCTTACTAAGCTTCAAAGGTCTCGAATTTTGGGCTTTGAGAATCAACGTTGCCGCCAAATCTTAAGGATATACTGGTACGACTACTTTACAGACACTAGAGTTTGTGAGCGGACACAGTAATCCTCGGTGATTGATATAATTTCGGAGAAACGCTTCACGTAGTTGGGACATGTGTTCTGGATGCTGCAAGAGAGTACGATGCTCCGTATCCTTATGGGACAACTTCAAGGATTCTGTCGTGGTCGCGCTGCAGTCCTGGCATGGCGGGAGACGCGTCATTTGGTGATGCACCGAGGGCGTGATGCGACATTTTATGAGGCGTGACAGGGTGAAGGAAGTAAGTAAATTCGTTAGTCAATATAATCTACCAATGTCATGTCAGAATGAATAGTTATATTTGATCACTAGTACATACAACGGTTTATAGACTAACAGTGTCCATATTGAAGTATGGAATATCTTTATGAATACTTACAGATAGATAGACCATGATTATAAGCAATGATTGCAATAAGAATTGACTTAAAAAAATATTAGATTTACCTACACTGAGAACTGATATTTTGTAAAGTCAGCATTTGTGCTTTTAATATGGATGCACATGAAAAACTTATTTTTGCATTCCCTGAACATCCGAATGCGATATTAAACAGAGACACGAAGTAGGGGCGCAGAACATTCGTGAGGGATCGTAGGCGAGGGGATGATAATGCGGGGGAGGGGTCGCCATGGCAGCCCCGGAGTATATCCGATCCATAAACAAGAAGACAGGTCTGTATTGCAGGCGGGAATATATTATATTCCTTTTTCAAATTTATTCCTCTTTTGAAATTTTGATGCAAATTAGACGCGACTATCTATCCATCTGCAGGCGGCAAAAGGAAAGAGTGGGTGATGCAAACGCGGAAAATTATCTTTTACGTCGGTAGGTGGCGCCGAGATCGTTTATAATGTTAATATTATGTTGGCGGGAAATGAAAATTTATACCGGTTATCAAGTTATAATTAAGGTTTTATCATAATTGTCCGTTTCGCTTTCTCCTCGGTCGAGATTGAACATCACGACTTATATGCAATGTTTTGCTGATTATTTATTATAACATTAGACTACGTGCCATCATTTGGTAATAACTGATATCTTTGACCATTGTTAGAAGAAGTCTTATAAAATTATTGAATAAATAATACCTTTAATTTTTATAAAACAAATTCTTTTATACATTAGCGCATCTTCTATGTTGTGGTCAATAAACATAAATTGAGAGAACGGAATCGGGAAGCGCGGACATATATATATATATATATCTATATCGAATTAGGAAGAGATTTAGAGTGAACTGGGTTGAGTTACTAGATTTGTACATTAAACATCAGGTTTTTTGTGTTTTCAAAGTTGCTTTAATTGCATGTTAACCAAAATATACAGTCTTAAAAAATCACACTATATTGTATCATATTGAATGCATTTAGCGGCACATTCATACTATTTATTTTTCCAAAGTTTCAGTTATAGCATGGCAACTTGAAAGTGCTTCCAAGTGATAACAAATATACAACAATAGCGACTATACACAATATTACACAGTTTTGTTCAGCGTCTACTTCAAACATGTTTTAAAATATTGTCAAGTGATATTTTTGTAAAGAGTTTGATTTACAATAAAATTGAGCGGGTAGTGCTCCTCTCTCCCATGGGTTGTATTAGCGAACTCATGTAAAAGCATGCTGAGCTTAGTCTTCGGTAACTGCACTTGAGAAATTCCCAGTCATAAAAAAATTATGCTTCACATCCATACGTAGGGTCTCATGATACGTCCGATTAAGACCGGATGGGGTTTGGCAAGGCCATTATATTCAATGTTAGATTTACAATACTTGATTCTTCGGGCTTAGTGTGATTGAATTGGTAGCCACAGATACAAGAATATTATTTATGTTGTAACGAAAGATGGAGAAACTATTGTTTATATCCGCCATCTTCGGCAGGCGTTTTTGCATTGGAGTATTGTATATATTATTACTTAACCGATTTTTGTGATTGTTCATTAAATATTCTAAATCATGATGATTAGGGTTAATATTAAAGTAATGAGGAATGTGGATTGAATTTACTCAGCGTTCGAAATGGGCAATTTTACGAACCGGAGCGCTCTATAATTATCCGAAAATATTAAAATATTTATGTAAGATTATATAAAACGAGTGTATGTACTTAGTAGATTTTTTTGTTATATACCTGCCAAGATTTGACGGTTTGCTGGGACAGTTTTGTGGCTTGCAAGATTTAGGCATAATGTTATCGGAAAGTATCTGAAAATTGAGTTAAGTTTTCAGTTTCGTATAAACTTTAAAAATTATATTTAAATATGTAAATGATTAATTCACGAATCCTAATCCAATTTTTCATTTTTCGACTAGATGGAGCGATAATCTCGAGGAATTCACGAACAGGAGCTGCGCTCAGGTGCGTTCCGGTCCATTTCGAGCGCTGAATTTACTTCGACTAAGATTGATTAATATTTTATTATTAAAGAAAAACTTACAGATTACTCTAATCATATTTGTGTAATTATACCCTGATAAATAATATTGTATGTATAATATAACATGTTTATTCAATATTTTTTTATAATAATATAATAATGTTGCCATTGTAACAAAACAAAAATATTTCTTTTATGGAAGTATCATGTTGTCACTGATATCGCAATATGGTTTGACAAAATAATAAGGGAGCAAAATTTCCTTGGTTTTTGTTATTCTCAATTATGTTGGTAACATGATATTCATTATGAACACAAGGAAAACATTCTGATCTGATTTTGTCATTTATAATATAGAGAATATTTGAAAATAACAATAACAATTTTGTTTTGGTATTTGAAAACCAATGACTTCATAATTATATTGAGTAATTATTGTTATTCTGTTGGTTTTAGGTACTGCTCTAAATGATTTTTTTTATTGAAGAAATAACAAAAATAAATTCTAAAAGCATTTTCCCAGTTAGCATTTGTATATAATATGAGTTATATATAGGTTGTATCGTAATACACTTACCCAATCTGATATGTTATTATAACGTAAAATTTATTTATTGGTGAAAGTTGAAAGCGATAGCAATCCAAACTTTTAAAATTTCACTTAGGTACATCAAAATACAGACTATGCGTTACACAAATATTTATCAACATACTTCATGTCATCGTCATTATCATCATCAGAATGGTCGATCCACTGCTGGATGTAGGCCATCCCGTGTATCCTCCACTCTTTTCGGTCCCTAGATCTTCGCTGCCACGTACATCCACCGAACTTTGTGAGTCTGGCCATTAGGTTTTAGGGCGTCCCTGTAGAGATGTAGTGACCCTTGGGTACCACTGTATGACAGTATTTATCGAGCGACATTCCAGTCTATTGCCATTTCATATGCTTAACGACTTCTATCACATCGCGTACTCTTGTTAGCTTCCATATCCATTGATTAATTTTGTGATTTTTACGTGTTATGCCCAACATACACGTTTTCATACTACTATTTTTTGGATTCGTCTTACATTACGAGTCCATGTTTCACACGCACACGTGAGCGTTCATATAACACATTGGTTGGCTTAAGACACACTAGGAGGTTAGAGTATACGTTTTATAACTTTACACTATTTTTGCACTTTTTAATGGACTGAGTATGCCTCTTTGCCTGATTACCTAACATAAAATTAGATCGAATGCTAATCACTTGTATCAATATGTGTAGTAATAAGAAAATAAATATTTAGACAATATATGTAAAAAAATATTTTTAGAATATATTATTAGGTAAGTACATCATACTCATCCCAGAACCGGAGCGCAGAGTTATGAAGCGGCAAGTCTACTTTTGACGATAAAAGTATCAAATGTACTCCATGCTGGTTTGAATTACGTGCAAATTGAACGTACAACATTTTACCGTGGCACAGTTCGCCGTGAGCTTTATTATCGGAAAGAGATGACCGTATACCATACGGTCTTCAATTTTATTAGATTAAATATGAACAATAATTCAATTTTCATAGGTAATTTTGACAAAATTTACGAATTTCTAACCCAACCTAACCTAACCTAGCAAATTATCCAGTATATCAGCTGTTTTCAAAATTTGTTTGCTGCTGGCTTCTTATAAAGTGTAAACCGACAAAAACCGTGTTTTATTTAGACATAAATTTTATGTCAGTATTAAACGACCCAATGAAGTTGGCCAGAATATATACGGCCAGAAGAAGAATATATACATTTCACGTTGTGTGATAGTGTGATACGATGAATTGCAGACGTACAAGTTTCTGGGCACGGCTGGTTTGGTTCTGTGACCAATCTCACCATACATAACATCGTCACTGAAAGTAGTTGTCCGAGATTGATGTAGTTGCTGACTTTCTTGATTTGAGTGCCATTGATGAAGATCGCTTTTGGTTCAGCAAATCAGTTAATCATTAATTTTATGTTCGTAATATTTATATTTAAATCTACTTTGCGGCTTTTATTTGCAAGCTTCTGCATCCTGTTCTAAATATCTTTTGAGTCGTTTGCTTTGTACTTACTAAATACTAAACACGTATACTTTGTGTATATTTCAATATATATTTAGTTTTATCATAGTGGCAATAGCATAGGAAAGTGGCATATTTAATTGAAATAATTATGGTATGCAAATATAATAATAATAAACATTATCAAATAAAGTGTAAGTATGCACAAAGTAAAAGAAAAATTTTAGTTTAACAAAAGTTTAAGAACCCGTTTACTCGATATAATAATGGGAATTGTAATAATTTATTTGATTTTCGATAACTTTACAAGTTTTTGAAATTAAAAATACAAAGTTTACATGTAGAACTATTAATTATTTAAAAATAACAATGTTCTAAAATATGCTCATTGGGGGGGGGGGGGGGGGGTTACAATCGAGCATAAGTTTACAGGTCTATAGAATGACAGTTTTAGTATCAGACTTTTCAACCAGCCAGCCCATTTAGTCCTTGATCTGGATCAAACATATATTGGCATACGATGAAATATTTGTATTCTATGATCTACATTCAACACTATGCATGTTGCAATAGGTTGATAAACTGATAATAATAATAATTACGAAATAGTCAAGGGATACTTTCGAGGAGTTTCTACTAAAAATAATGTTAATACTAATGACACCTTTATTATTGTTATTTGAATGAAAATATAAATTTCAGAGAATATTTTTTTAGAAAATAATACATTATTTTCTGTATTGTTTTTTTTAACTAAATTATTATACTTTTAAAAAATATTGAAAAGGTAAATTGCTCTTTATTTAGAATACGCGTTCTAATAACATAATTACGAAAAATCTTTAAAACCAATTTCCCATCCCTTGCCGAGCGTTTTGTTTTTCCGAGATTTCCGCGATGTAGGGATATTATTTATTTTTTCGCGAAACAGAAATAGCTGGAGAGAAGAAGGCTCTATGTAATTTATCGCTATTGCTCATTACCGTCGTTCAAGCTCTCGCGAGAAATTTTAACGTAGCTTTTGCTAATTTTGTATTCTTCCGCTGGCCTTTATTTTGTTTTTAGGGTGTTTTTTCGTCAAGAAAAACATGATCCCCTACAACCCTTACAACATACAATATGCGTCATTAGAGATGAAAACACGAACAATATTTATCTTTAAAACACAATACAAAATTAACAGAGAATATATTTTTTAAAGTATCCATAAAACGCATTAATATAATGTATATGCAAAACAGTAAAAGAGAGGTCAAAGTATAGCATACTATGATATGGAAAGATACATGCTAGGTATTATGTAAATGGAAAGATAATAATACTTACAATTTATTAAAGCAATATGAGATGTAAAAAATGCTATCTAATGGTTCCCAAGGATTATACAACTACAAAAAAGTTGACCAAGTTACCACAGGATTAATAAAATAATTAAGTTATGTGGAAGTACTTGGTTACTTAGAGAACACTACCAGGATAAATATAATCTACTTGTATAGTTGATTTTCAACCCATTTAAATTTAAGTTTTGTTCCAATATCATATTTTTGTTTGATTATTGATTTGAATCATTCTATTCTTCAAATACGCAGTAAGTATATCTAAATTTATGAGTCTCTTTTGTTATGTGATTGCAAGAAATACCTACCCTCTATTTGAACAATGCGTTTAAGCTAAGTACATATATTGAGAGAAAATGTTATTCAAGTGGTCAAAATCATCCAAGATCAGAATGTTTAACAGTTTTTTTTATATGTTTTTGTTAAATGCCTTTTATATTAAGTTATCTATGCTCCTCTCTCACATGATCAATCGTAGTTCTAAAGTTTTTAAACTTAGTCAAATAATAAATATTCAAATTACAATCCTGCATAACCACCCCTAAGATAATTAACTGAAGAAGCCTCATATTAAACCTTAGTGGCTTGTGCGATTAAGAAGGTAGTAAATAATTTTATTTATATATTAATTAAAAAAGAACTTTATTATATTAATACTATCGACTCAAGGTACTTGATGGAATTTGAATTTCAATTCTATCGGATATAAGTTTTGTACTATTCCATTTAAATGGAATAGTAAAAAACTTAAATCTATTAGAAAAAAAATTATTCCCGCCATTATAAATAATATATATTACTCTATAAAAACATATTCATTCACATTGCACGAGAGACGAGACGATTCATAAACATACAGCAAGGTGTATGAAATGAAACCCTGCAAAATACAGTATATGTGAATATTTATAATATAGATAGTGTCTCTTGCAAAAAATCAAACTATCAAGCGAGCAGACCAATTATAAAGCAACAAGATATTGCCGTCTCCACCAGCAAGTGGAAGTGTTCGACTATCTAAATATACGTAATATACAAAAGATTGAGCAAAGTGAACGATGTCAATATTATAAGTATTAGGTACTATAACCAAAACATTGCTCGTTTATACCTATACCGTTATTAGTTTTATAATTTAGTTATTTGAATAAAAAAATATTATAGAGATTGAAATATATTATAAAATAAAACTAATTGTATTCACATATTGCCGTACCCATTAGCTTATGCATTCGTTGATTCACTCAGATGGCGGCATTGTGTAGGCGACAGCATAGATATATTGATCAGTGCATTTTAATTAGGTTGGTGGAAAGGAAAATCTCCCAAGAAAGGCATTCGTGAAGCAAATCTCGACATGTGCAGCGGGATAGATTTCTCCAGACTCATATATACGAAGGAAAAGGATCCAATCCATACTTATGTATATTAAACGCATATCAGGTATGCCGACAGCATATACAGTTTAAGCCTACAATATATAATTAATTAATTACACATTGAGATATGCGCATACATATAATGACACCGTTTTAAGGAGATTTTAGGTAGGTGCCTAAATTATAAGTTTAATTATATAACTAATATTATTATAATAATTAACTGAGGTACTTTAACTATTGTTTAAATTAAAAATAATAAAGTTATTTTACCTATTTTGAATACTTAACAGAGTGACTTTTGTGTATTTAAAAAAATAAAAAGAGGCCTTTTTCATTTTTTATATACTCATATGATCTACCATTACGTCTAATAAAAATAAAGATTTTTTTGAGTGCGTTGAGTCAGGTATCCCAGTTTATGTACGGTCCCTTCTATGATGCTAGAAACGTGTCAGAATGAAAAGCCAGAGTGCCACAATTACTTGTCCCGAAACAAAGCTACTTGACGAATTGGTAGCATTGAGTTGGATTTCAATGCCTTAAGAGTTAAAACTAGATGGGTGAGATTTATTTGGGTACTTAAAAAAAACGTAATATACCTTTGTGATTATTTATTTAGTTACAAAAATGTATTAATTGTATAAGTGGGTACTGTTACCATTTCAATAATAAATACATTTGCATACAGTAATTTTGTTTATATTTTGTTGTTTTGGGGAATTTTTCGTCTATTAAACCCATTCGCTGCGGACCTTTTAATTAATATTTAATTACCACATTTAAATAACATGCAAATTATATATCTAATGGCCACTTGATGGGCAATGCACCAGTTGCGTTGGACACAACGATTGAGTTCCTTCAGTAGACAGAGTCATGTTTGGTCAATCGGCTTAAGACTTTAGTACCAGGAGTAATTCTCTGATAGAGCATTAGACGTATAAATATATAATATATATCAACATCGCATTAACATTTTATATAAATCTATGCACAATTTGAATATAATACATCTTAGTGAATTATATTGGAGTGAAAACATATAATTACTAACTGTGCAATATTAAATAAACTAATACGTTAAAGACATATACTGAAAGAATCAATCTCGTTATATGGTTTCTTCTAATATTCATGTCTGGTTTTAATCAAATCGTTTGCAAGCATATCGAACAAGTTTCGTTAAATTTGCTCTAGGGTCTGTAGATCTGAGGGGTTGAAAGGCTTCGACGGTGTCTGGCCGACGACGGCGGCACCCTAAACCACCCTCCTCACCGGCCGTTACCTGGCAACGGGAGATGCACTATGTCCAATGTAGCGACGCAATTCGCCGGGTACGCGCACTGCCAATAATGAAAATGAAAATAGTTATTCGTTAATTTTGTTCGATGCAGTATATTAAATTTTAGATTTTATCCGAATGGCATAGGTATGTCTCATAAGAAATAATCAAAGATTCCAATTCTATATTATATTTTTCTGTACCTAATATTTTTATTATTTTATTTTACTTTGTTTAATAAATGAGTGAGTACTTTCAGGTGTATCATAAGTCACATCACTTATATTCATGATACAGATGAGACATGTACTCTTATATTATACTGGTAATATTTAATGACAGAATACGAAAAATGAAATTATGAATTTTTAGGGTATTTTTACGAGCTGAAATATGTAAAATTTATTGGAGAGAACTACAATGTCAATATAATGCCATCTTTTCTCATCTAAGAAATTAACATAATATTAGTACTATCGTATAATTATATTATATTATAATAGGTACATAATATATAAATTACATATATATTTTTAGATCTAGGGGTCCAATGGCAGTAGTGTAGTTTAACAATAGTATATTGAATTTAGTAATATAAGTGAAACAATCGCAAACACCCAGGCTTTGAGGAAATCACATTATTCTATTATGTCCTCACCGGAATCGGACCTGGAGCTCCCGGATAAAAGGCCAACGCCTTATGCACTGCACCACGAGAACCACCCGAGGGTACTTGACGGAATTTAAATTTGAATTTTAATGGGTTTAAATTTTGTACTATTCCATTTGAGTCGTTTTTTGAAACCTGGGTTTTGCCTTATGACATTTTCAGGCACTATGCGCACTCACCAATGGTATGTACACACTGACAACGAATACAGTTATTTCTAACTTATATAAGTAATAAATAAATACAATAAAGTAGGTAAAAACTTTATCACCTACCTGTCTATGTAAGTCTGTGAAGAAATTTATTGTAAAATGAAATTTAGCAACTAGGTAACATAATCATAAAATAATATTAGACTTTACAATCCTGTGTGAATCTGGGCCTCATGAAGAGGCTTCATTATTAACCGAATACATAACCGCTCAGCTACCATGGGGTCATTGTGTATCTAGCAACTTTTAATTAATTTTTAACTTAATACAATACAAAAGTGATAAATAATGATTGTAATATTTTAAAGTTTAAAATTAAATGCTGGACCATTGTATCATAATCGAATATTTTTAAACGCTTATAAATTACAATTTTATTGTTCTAGCTGATGTGGAGGACCATTGATGTATCGTCAATAAAAGTCCATGCAAATCGAACCCTCGTTCATTGATCATCGGAGCGGAAGTAGGAGAAAGCACACCGGAAGTTTACGCGTGGAGCACTGATACCGGCGCGCAAAAAGTAAAGTGAATACGAGAAAAACTGAAAGTGATATATTTTATCACCTCTGGATATTTCAATTGTGATGTGAAATTCTGAAATGTCATGTTTCAATATTCATTGAGCACATACTGAAAACATATTATTAGATAACACAAATATTATGCTAGTAGGTACACATAACAAACTGGAAACATTACACGTTTAGAAAACAAATTCCTCTCATAGTTTTAATAATATAATTGTATTGAAATCAAGATGATTGATTCTAGAGTAGAGTTTATAGCGATCATGCTAACCTCCGTTAAATTAGTGACAATAATTGTCAGTGATTTCTCAATCATAACTAAATCAGTAGGTAGTGTTTGTTTTAATTGAGAATTACGACAATATCTATGGTAATATGTACTGCATTAATATAAATAAGAAGAACAATCTATGAACTATCACTCCACTCATCGAGTCTGTTACAAGACGTAGATACAATTTTCACGATTTCTTCACTCTATTATAGTACCTACATCCGTTATTCCACTCGAATCAAATCTCTCAGTGGATTCTTATAATTAATCTCTTGATCATATCGATC
Organism: Rhyacophila brunnea; assembly: GCF_057557595.1. Classification (NCBI taxonomy): domain Eukaryota; kingdom Metazoa; phylum Arthropoda; class Insecta; order Trichoptera; family Rhyacophilidae; genus Rhyacophila; species Rhyacophila brunnea. Next base: position 33,670,926 of record NW_028233350.1, read on the forward strand.
TCATTAATACATTGGATGCTAAAGAGGCGCCCAGCGCGTAACGATTGGGTGGCCATTCAATATAATTAGCATGATTTTTAAATGTTGTAATTAAAAATTAATTATATAGTCAGCAGTCAATGATACATCATAACCTCGCGATTATAATCTCATGTCATCATTCTTATTATTGTATTTAGTGTATTCTTTTATCATCCAACAAATCCACATCGATTATAATTTCCTCGTCATTTGCATCTTATACCACACGGTTATATCCAGTAATGGTCAAAGTTTATCAGTTTTGATCGCCATTGTAGCAATTTTTTCACTAACTTCATGGCTAATCCTGTTTTGAGGAATGGTATATTATGAACTGAGATATTATAAGAATGAAGTTTTTAATCTTCTTACCAGTTTTAGGTAGGTATGCGATTGGAAGAGTGTGAAAAAATCACAATATTTAAAAAAATATATATTCGCTTTTATTTCAACTAGTCAGTCAGTCGAATATAGATCAGACTATTATCTAATTTACTGTATACACAGACTTTGTAATATAATATTAGCATAGTACTAGCAAACTGGATATTATTGACACTAACAGCTGAATTATTATTAGTCGGGTATATTTGCTTCAAGTAAAAGAAAGTTCCTTAAATATAGCTATATACCTAAAATAGCAAATACGATACGAATTGAGCATATTAAAAGCTTCCAGATTAAAAAAAATGCAATTTTATAATAATATTACATATTTTAGAAATCAAAAAATTATCTTATTTTAAATGAAGACTTATTTTTTACTTGTCTTGATGGTAAAACCAAACCAGTTGCACACAACACCTGAAGTGAAGAAATTGAGTGTAACAAGACATTTGGATGTGAATTTATTCATTATTAAAAATGTCACAGGAGTACTTTCCAAAAACTGAGGTGGTCACGCACTCAAGTGTATTCTAATTGAGTTTACATGAAAGGTTAAGTGTGCAAGTGGTTCAATAGTTATGCTGATTGGTGGAAATATTTAAAACATCCTAGTCAATTATTATTTGAGATAGTATTATTAATAATCTGTCACCTCTTGTCAATACTTCACTACACGAGATTGCACATGACTTCGAAAATATTTTGTAATATTTTGCCTTCAAATACAAGTAGTATTGTCTATTTTTTTTTTTTTTTTTGAAAAAGTCGTTCGATCTTTAAATGTATACTTAGTGTTTTTCATGTTGTAGTCATACAAAGGAAATGATTGTATATATTAAAATATTATAATAAAAAGGTGTTAAAAATAACTGTTACGTTGCTATGGTTACTGCTATTTGTATCTTTTATTTTTCCGGTACTGTGTTCGTATATATTGTTACTTAGTCTTTAAAAGTACAAAAACTTGAAGCATGAGACGCTCTTGGGAGCTATCTTGGCAGTACATTTTCAGATAATTAGTTAGTAGTGAGTTTTAGTATCGGAAAAACTTTTTGTGGAGTGATGGTTTTGTTTTCGACGCCCTTGGCGAGACGAAGAAGAAACTTTCAACCCTTAATTACAAATAATAAACAATTATTTTATGCGATTCCTTCATCAAAAATAAACGATTTTATTACGCAGGAGTTATGTATCTAAAATGTGATGAAAATGCTATATTATATAATATAGCATTAATCCATTTTTTAAGTAAATGCCATAATCTGGTCTAAAAATCTTTCGTGATTTTGTTTGTCTCCAATAGTGTATAACCAAAAATGAAATCTCTAAACATGAGTTCATTAGACCTGATAGAATCGAGAAGAGAGAAAATAGTAAATATATGTACACACTTAATAATGTGCAGTACGATTACTAGGCTTTTGTAATATACCATTATGGTATGGTAACATGGATACTGAAAGAAAGAGGGTGGAAATGATATTAATGGTAAGATGCATACTCATAATCGAGTGCTTAAAGTCAGACAACGTTATCTACAAAAAAGTGTTTTTTTTTTTTTGAGATAACGTTATTTTACATTTACGGCTACATGATAGTCAAACAACGTTATGACAATCTTTTCTAATTTCTTATTAAATCGTCAGCTAAGCTTAACGCTAACTACATAAGTAACCCTTGTTTTCATATTTTTTTAAAACTATCCCTATAAATTTTAACATCATCATAAGCAAGATAAATGTACAATACACAATAAATTATTAAATATTAACATTAGGTTTAAATTAACATTTCCCTTGTTGAGTTACAAGAATCTAAAATAACGATTTTTGGCTCTCCTGTAAAGTTGCACTTTTTGTAGATAGTGTTTTTTGACACTAAGCCCTCGTAATATCCTTGATAATTGAAGATAGATGTTGAAAGAAAGTATCAAGAGGACGTGGAAATATCGCATTTCCTTATAATAATTATAATGAGATGAAAGAATCGATGGACATGTCACTATCAAATCAATATCATTTAGAGTTGGGGAAGGAATATTATAATAGTATCGCCAAGGGTAAATTGGTTGTTTCGTTTAGTAGAGGTTGTGACCTAAAGCATTAAATAATAATGCTTATTAAGAGTATTAAAAAGAAATATATAAATAAACTACCCAGAGTTATAAAATAACATGTGTGTAAAAGCATGGAAACAATGTTGAATATGTATGTATATATTTTCCAGCTTTCAAACTTAAAACGTCATGATTGTGTGGAGGTCCAACACAATTTGCGAGTTTACGTTACACCTACCCTTTAACGAGATTTTTTGTCAACTATTCGTAATAAGCGTGAGTAGAAAATATTGAGGAAGGGTTTCCCTATTAACAAAACATGAGACTGAAATAAGTAAATACTGTGAAAAAGACGGGATAATTCCATAATGGTTACATATAACGTGATATTGTGTCCTTTTCGTAAAGAAAATGAAGAACAATGGTAATTAATAGGTGATTTGCGTTTACGTCATTATGCTAAGAAAAAACATGGAAAATTCTATAAATCTATGGCACAAATATTTACGTGATATTGTATTATTTTGTTACCTCATAGACTGATAAAAATATTGTGTATTCAATGTTGTTTCAAAAACAAATAGTATTCTGATCAAGTCTAATAGCGATAGTAAAGTAAATTATGTAGTATGTAGTGAAAGTAATATTTCCGAAAAAATACTTACTATGGTATATTGTGCTAAATCAAATAAAAATAGTCATGTACCTTTACTAAAATAACCTTCACCCCCTAGTTACGGATATTATTTTATTTTAATGGTTATGCAACGAATAGATGTTACATCCCATGCCCACGTTACTGCGTTTATATGGTAGATATTATGATTAAACGCAGCATGTAGTCAGTCGCTAACACCTGCAAGGTATTGCATAGGAAAAAGGTATCGCACCAGTGGTTCTCGACAGTATTTTGCAAAAAAAAATATATATATAATAACATATATAAATATAAACTATACATAGTAAATATAATTTTTTTATCAACTTATTACTCTGTCAATCACAATTTTAATCAATAAATAAAAATACCTATTAAGTAAAATAATATATTAGGTACTTACTTATAATTATTATAATGCGATTTCTTTCACTCTATTAACCGGCAAACAATAAGAATAAAAAGTAAATTAGGCACAATGGCCTCTTCTATTAATACAGAGCATAATATTGACATGCATATTATCGTAGAAGTTATGGTAAGTAAGTGACATATTTTGTAGATGCCTATTAGCCATACTCATATAAAGAGGCCACCATATCCTGATAAAATAAAATATTCTTGTATAATATAATATTACAACAAAACAACAACTTTACAAATAATTGGTGGCAGATGGCGTCGTATATTTAAATGAAGAATACGCATTTATGCAATTTGGTTCATTTTAAGCCTTTGCTGTAACCTGCTGCAAACTTAAGATTTTTGTATTTCTAACCGGATATCACTTGCTACGTACTATTCGCTCATTTAAAAAAAAATACTAAGTATAGACCAACAAACTTATCTGAAGAATGGGATGGGGGAGCCACTTTCAAAAACTACCCAATTAAGACTCGTAACTGGACAAAATCTGACATTCGAATTATATTTTCAAAATGGCGTCCTATGGTGGTTCGTAGTTCCATTTTTGGCCATTCTTTAGATACGTTTGTAGGTATGTACTAATTTTGTAATACCGCAAATTCATGATAGCACCCCGTAATTAATGATCAATTTCAAAGACGTATTATAGGCATATGGAAATGTCATAATAAGCACTTCAAATATTAAAGCCTATCTCGATATAAGTAGTTACCTACAATATAAATATTGGTGAAAGCGATAAACATAACGGCATAATATGTTATATAACAATACAAAAAATGACGAAAGTATATCTGAATTGGTTGTGTGATAGGTTTCTACTTTTTATTATTTATTCATATTATGTTCTTACAACTAATTAGCCATAACTTCGGAAAAACACATAAACTATGTATATCGCAAAATCAAAAGAATGGCAAGATATGTTGACTCTTTAATACTCAACTGGACAGTTTGAGCGTGACAGTTTGAAGTCAGTATTGACTAATTAGGTAGGTAAGTATTGCAAAATGAGTTTTCTCTTTATACAGTAGGTACAGCAGAATTGACGAACAACGTATGACTAGTGCCAGAGAAATGACGTGAGCTTGTGCTTGGTAATAGTATATATTCTAAAGCTGGAGTGATAGGCTGATTTAAAAATGTAACAGTTGGAATGACTGGAATCCCACTTAGTAAATATGTTTATAAGGTTTTTTTAAGGCTATACTTCAGTTGAGGCATGGTCTAAAAAGATCGTGACTAGGCAATGCGCGGATTGTGCAAATGACGCGAGCCGAACGAAATATAATTTGTCATAAAAATTCAACATGCTTCCATTTAATGTTCTGTTTATTGTACTATTAGTAACTAAACAAATTATAATATAAAAGTACATTGACACGTTTTCTTTTTCAAGTAAATGGGTAACGTTTTTTAGTCATCTTTACACGATTTAAGAATTAATACCCCCGTCGCCATCACGAAACGAATTGACGTGTTCACAGCACGACTTTCGCTCTCCGTTTGCCAGCGAGTCCGAAATTTCGTCGCACCTATAGATGAAAATTATTTGCCGTTTCACTGAAGTATGCTCTTAACAATCATATTTTCTCATCGTAATAGACAAGAGTACAAATTTCAAGGTATATTTTTATGAAAGTGTACTGATACTATGAGAGTATCAGAATGTTGCACTCGCTTTAATGAATTACAGTTTATTTCTCAGTTAATGTTTTAAAACAGAAACGAATTTAGTACATAAAATTATTTTATATGCAAATATGTTAGAATAATATTTTTTTTAAAACCTATCCTTGTTAATTTATTCGCAAGCTACCGTTTTACAGCACATGAAAAAACATAAAATATGACATATAGATAAGGTAATTAGACAGTTTAAATGGCATTGATATTGGGGTGCAAACTGCAAATCGCCACATACATTCGCATAATATAATAGAAGAGGGTGGATGCAGGTCAGAAGGGTGGAGATCAAAGCGGCAGTGGTGTATCGCGTCGCCCATTATTTGTAGCGACCCTCGCCGCCACTGGCAGATAATATGATTGTACATGCAATTTTGCTTTTATTTATTTTTATTTAAATAATTGACAACGATAAATTTTTGATTGTGATTTGACATGTTGTCAGACGAGGATTTATACATTTTTTCTTATAATTGAACAAAATCCTAAAATATTCAATACTTTTAAACAAAACTACGTCATTCAACAGCATAAGGTAAAATAAGCTACTCGTACGTTCATATGTAGAAATGAATTTGTTTTGTATTGTGTATTATCCTTGAAAACTTAACGGTTATAATAATATAGACCGTGGTTAAGATTTAACTGATATTGTTTTTTTTTTTTAATAAATGCTTAATTACCTAAATATGTTTAATTATTATGTGTTGATTAAACCTTTTATGACTTTACTTTATTGAGTCATGGGCTCTGATGGCAAGGGGGCAGAAGGAAATTTGTGCCTTTGAAATGTGGTATTGGCGCCGAATGGTTGTTGTTTCTTGGACAGAGCGCAGGACGAACCAGTAAGTCATCCAGATACAGATAAAGGAACGACTTTTGGCAATATGTTTGAGATGCATTCTATAGTTTTTAAGACATATAGCCTGGCACGGACTGATTAATCTCGTGAGACTAGTAGTTTTGGATAGTCTCCAGTGAAAGTAAAGGAGGCAACCTTCAGTCTACCATGAGAGAAACAGGGGATCGACAGGGGTGGAAAGTATGTTTCGCTCAGTAGATGATGGTATTTTTGAAGGTAGTCACAATCCTCACACATTAGGGAATGACCAAAAAGAGAAGAGAAGCCTTTTATTTGACCTAATATATAATATTAATATAATTTGACACCTTTCATTGATAATACGTATTATTATTATTTCAACCGACCACAAGGTCGCACCATTTTCCTCGCATAATCCCTTATTATCACTTTTCAATAAAACCTAATTATTATAATAACATAATTTAATAAGAGAGAAAATTTGTATATATTATATAAAAGTATGTTTTACACTTAAATGTATACTTTTATACCTAATATACTTTATTGTGATATACATTTAACATAACATAAAACAAAATGCAAGGACGAAATATTGAAATTGAAATTATATTTTGAAAAGGTTTCAAAAACTTGCTTATTTTTACAACGTTTTTATAAACTCGTATTCTTGTTTGTCCAGTACAAATTTTGCAATCGATTTTTAACTAACTTCCCGACTAGGTAGATATTTGAAACTTTTAGAATAATATATCAGAACACGATGCCAATGCAATCTTTTTATACTTTTAGCCATCTTTAATCAGAATTGGATTCATTTTCAGTTAATTCTGTTTTGTATGGAAAGTTATTTTAGAAAAATCCGGAAAAAAGTAAAAGACTATTATTGGTTGCTAAGGGGGTGGTCCTAGCAACTAAATTATTAATATATACGTGCGTTACTATGGAAATCAAAATGAAATGTTAAAATGACATTTTAGTATTCTGGATTTGTTTGTTTGTTTTTTATTTACTTCATATCAAGTACAAGTTTGAGCATATTGGGCACAATAATTCAATAGAAAATTTAAAAACGTTTTATTTAAAAAGTTATTTTTATCATGTAATTATGTATTTAAAAATTATTTTATCTACCTTATAAAAATATACTATAAACACTATATATTGAGTCAAAATAATACATTTAATCATTATGATTGCTCTTATCACAATGGCACCCTACTTAACTTCTTTTGAAAATACATACATTTATATAATAAAAACGCGTTCTAGTTAAATTTTAAAAATTATTTTGACTCACGCATTTTAATCGAGCGTTGGGGACATTATAATAATTATAATATTATAATAGTTCGAAATTTGAAACTCAAAATATACGTAAAAATAGTATTAATTATTGCATGTTGCGTACCAATACTGACAACTTTTTTGTTATACGCTTTTTTATTTTACACTTTTACAGCAAGTTATATGAAATATTTTTTTTATATTAAACTGCTGGCAACGGTCAGAGACAAAGTGTAAAATCAAAGAGAGAGTAGGTAGCCATTTTCTGTATGCTCTTTAGGGATAAAGCAATTTGGGTATGAACCTTTAACTTTTTAAATTTATCAGGCGCGCTTTTAAAATGTTTCCGATCGGCAATGATCAAAGAGACGAAGGCATTTTGACATCAAAATGGCGTCAATGGAAATTTTCCATTACGTTCTTTTTGTGTTTTATTTTTATATTTGAAATATGTCCAATAAAAGATGAGACAGATTTTTTCCAAAATGAACAATTTTGAACGAGACTTTTTTGTCGTTATTTTTACATTCACGCATTTTTATAAAGGAAAGCTATTAAACATACAACACGCATATAGATTATTAGCTGTTTTGTTTCAAATATAGCGGTTTATATAACATTTATGCAGTTAATCCCTAAATAATATTTCAGAACTAAAAGAGACGTCTTACTAATGATGTCAAAATCGGCGACTTAATTTGAGTGCGAAAACATATTATAATATCGACTGAAAAAATGAAAAAGGGCATAATCCACACAAATTAAATTTTACAAGAGGCACATAAAAGTTTTTGTTATGGTTTTTTTCAAAGTTTAAATACAAAGTAGACATAGCCTTGCACTGCTTGATAATTATAATTTCGTTTTTATATTCCTAATCTGATATTAATTATTGAGTTAATTAAAGAAAACCAACCAAAATGATGGTTTAGTCGTTTTCCCACTTCAATTTCTTCCTTTTAAAAATTGACAGGTAAATTTAGATAATAAATCGGTGTTTGCAACTTACATCCTTTGGACACAACATGTATTTAGATATCTACAACATTATTATCCAATAAAATATATTTTGAAAAAAATCCTTTATCCTTTCTACAGTCGATATAAATGTATGTATAAAATTCTTATTAAAATGCTTTAGTGGAAGTGAAAAAAATATGTAATACGAGTTGTTTCATTATTTTTTTATCTTTTATACTTATGCTTCTACGTGTGCTTCTTTATTACGTTCTTAGTGGAAGAATTTAACCGTGAACATGCGCAGCAGCAATTTTTTATTGTGCGCAAAAATTAGGTAAAGCTATTGTGGTTTTTGACACGGTTAATTATCTCGACTTCAAGAATTTACATCAAACCTATTGCAATGCTTTATTTTTCTCTGCTTTCTTATTACGTGATAAAACTAAGTACCTACATTGCATGTTTGTAATAAAATAATCTCTTTCATTATTTTTTATTAACGAAATTATTTTTCAACCCTACTTATACTTTGTTATCTCAATAATATAAAAACAATCTTAATTATTCATATTTTTATAATCCTACAGTGAGTTAATCTAAATTCAAATGTATCCAAACGTATAGCTTATACATATAAATACAAAAAACCGATTTAACTAATACTTGTTAATTAAGGTTCAGGATTATACGTCTAGACAGTGGGGAAAATTAATTAAAAGAGTTATTTTTATAGTATAGGTAGAATTCGACTTCATAACAATTATTGTTTTCCCTAAGTAAACTGATTACTCAACATTTTGTAAATGAAAATGGTTGTATCTTCGGATAAACGCCGCTTTGAAAAATAAATTGTTGGGAAAAACAAAATTTATTAGACCAATTTATTTTCTATTCTAATATTTTCTAGTCTTATATAAATTGCAAGTTTTTTCAGAGATTTAAAATTGGTATTCTAATCTTAAATTTTTTTAGAAAATAAGCCTCTAAATATATTGAGAAAACCAAACATTCTAAAATCAGCTTGTCAACATTATTATTTGTAAATAATTCATTGAGAAAGTATTTATTTGCCATAAAAGATAAATAAAATAAAACACAATACTACCTGCTTTACTATATAAATAAAAGAATGGGTATGACGAATTATATATTAAAAATTATACAAAACATACAATGTAGGTACATCTTTTAAATTGAATAAATAAGTAAAATAAATAGATAATATTGATATATTTACCAATATTGTATATGTATTTATCTAAGAAATACATATTGAATATTCGTGGGGTTGCTATCAAATATTTGTAAGTCGATAATTTAGGTATTTAGAGTTAAGAATGGATTATGTGTCTATATATAAATATATATAAAAGAAAAAAAGATAAACGTCAGCTGATCTATGGAACACGCACATAAAACACAAATAAACTAGCATTATGCATGATTTTAGAGAGCATGTCAAACTTCAAATTGCAATTAACCCATAACATGATTTCGAGACTAAAGCCGCGTTGACACGGTCCAAGTACGATCCAAGTAGACTTGGATAGGAATAATTAGTATAAAGATGTCTCATCCAAGTGACAGCTTCATACTATTTATTCCTATCCAAGTGCACTCGTATGTGACATCTTCATACTAATTATTCCTATCCAAGCTACTTGGACCGCGTCCTACTCATCCAAGTTAACTTGGATAGGAATAAATAGTATGGAGCTGTCACTTGGATAGGAATAAATAGTATGAAGCTGTCACTTCGATAAGACATCTTCATACTAATTATTCCTATCCAAGTCTACTTGGATCGTAGTTGGACCGTGTCAACGCGGCTTTACCAACTTTTGGTAGTAACCCCCACCCCACGAGATGTAGCAGATTTGTAGCATAAAATTAATAAATTTTTGTTTAATAATCTACATAATGTTATACTCTTAAATTATGATGTATTCAAGTTAGTATGAGTATATTATTATATGTATATACTTAGGTACATGCTTTTAAGAGTTAGTTTTGTTCTTTCTCAGACCTCGACAAAAAAAAGGTAGGTATCTACCGAATGTTGTATTAAATACGATGATATTAAAATATTAAAAATTATTGAAAAGAAATATAGAAAAAAAAATATTTGCAAAATGCATTCCAGTAGCGTAGTGAACATGGTAAAACAAGTCGCTGTATAAAAAAGTAATTTCAAAAAAATGTGACAAGAGGTAGAAGAAAAAATTCTCCACATTCCATACGGTCAACCTTCGCTTTGTACAGGTCAGAGTTGGTATTTTTTTGGGCTTTTTATACTGACCACAGGCAAACCACTAAATATTATGGATAGGTATGAATGTTTTGCATTTATGATAAAATATTTCTTTTATCAAGATGTTTTAGTCAAATATACCACTTATCCACTGTATAATATTATTATAGTTATTTTTATCACTCAAGAAATATTTATATAATTAATTATAATACATCGATATCTCGTGAAACGTTTAGGTACATAGGAACTTGTTTATAATCATTAATATCTTCGTGTAGATATCTAAATTACTAATTCTGTGTTATAACGTAGGAATAATAGAGGTAGGTAAGGTGGGTATTATGACAATTGATCAGATTGTAACGTAGAGGAAAAGGGTGCGGGAGTGTGGGTAGGATTATAGGAAAGGATGGAATAGGAGTGGAATTATGAGGGAAAGGCAGGTGCGCCTGGGTACGGGGAGCGTGGAAATGGGATAGAGGATGGGGCGGGATAGAAGTGCGGTAGACCAATGAGACGCGGGATGCAGGGTCGTGGGTAGGTTGACATTACCTCCAAAACCTCAGTCACCTGTCGGTATGCGTTACTCATTTGGTTATTGCTGTAATATAAAATACAGTGAAATGCAATGATGAATATATCTCGGTTTAAGCGCCACTCTATGAAATGCATAGAGACAATAATAAAAGTAATTAAATAAAACGCGGGTATTAAATTTTAACAGATTTATAATTATTGTATAAGAATAAATAGCAGGCGAGAGTGTAAATAATATAAAGGTGTATAATTAAATAATCGTTACGAGCGCCTAACATAAAATAATTTAGTTAATTTATCACAGGTAAAATAGGCTAGGTTCGGTGGACCGTAACGAAATGGATTAAAATAAATACTAAGATAAAATGATCTCAGCTCCTTTCGTCCTCGATTCCTTCCACGGTGGAACCGAGGGGTAACCCTCCATCGTGTGGCGTCAAGGGTTTCAAGGCCATGGGCTTCCTTCGGTTTCCATGACCCGAGAGAGACGTCCTTCGGCTGGCGACCAGAAAACGAGTGACATGATAATCGTTTCGAGACGTCAGAAACTGAGGGCCATGTGCTTTGGCCGGAGGCCGGAACTTGAGAGCGATGTTCTTCGTACCGACGTCAGAAACTGAGAGAGAGAATCTTGCGTCGCCTTCGAGTGAAAAAACCGTGCCGCTTTTTGGCGCCGGAAATAGTTCAACCAAACGGTATTCAAACTAGTCGACGCGCGCATGCGTCCTGAGGTAGCCTTTTTGCGTCGTGTTGCCATCATAATAAAGTGTGGTCATGTAAATACCATGACAGTATCTTTGAAATATAATTGAACAATGGTTTAATTACGTGGCTAGTAAAAATGAGCGTTGTTTTTTTTCAATATACAGACCTACTCTTGACCAAAGAACTCGACGATTAAGGTTGATGCAAATTGCTTCACCATTCCCCATACAATATATTACAACTACTCTGTAATTATGCTTCGGTAAGGAACAAATTGATCGTTTACCTTTTTTACTTAAAAATAAAAATGTTTCTGATTGTAACTTATTTGATATGTTAATACTATTTTTAAAAAAATGGGTGTATGTTATGACGTACTAGATTTAAAAATCAACTGGTGATTTATATATTTTTGTTAAAACTTCTCTGAGCGTTGAGCAATTTACGCGGTTGGAAGGTCATCTCAAAAATAAAACAATCAATCTCGTCTTCATTTGTCCATCTTATCAAGATGTTATTTGTTATAAAAACATATTAATTTGCTACGGTCTTACGGTCTCAATTGTGCATTTAGTGTCAATCAAATATTTAGTGGTTCGAGGCTGACGTTTTAAGTTGTTCGATTTTCGATCACCTATTAAGGGGTTTTATAACACATCAGTCGGATTCACGTTCCAGCTGAAATATCTGTACCACAAGTTTAGTATATATATATATATATATATATATATATATATATATATATATATATATATATTATATGTGTGTATTTACAGCGTAATTTTTGTTTAGGTTTTGTTTAATTTTATATACTCAGACCATTATTTCAAACAAAATAATTAACTTTTTCAAAATTAGGAATATTTTGTAAACGCTATTTACAACGGTCTCTCGAGAACCCTTGGGAATATTTTTGAAATGAGAACATTGGACAGAGAATAAGTAAAAGTTACTTTTAATAACATCATAACAAAAAAAAACTTTTGTAATACTGACTAGCGCTTTAAGTATACACCATTTTCCTCGCATGTTAGGTACCTACTGAAATTCAATTATTGGTCATTTTAAAGCTTTCAGCACTGTTATATTAATAATTGGTTTATGAAAATGTTCAGTTGTATTTTTTTTAAATCCCTCTGTATTATTTGTATGTCGAATCCCCTAAATATAAAATACTATATTGGTTGACTTCTATATTATAGCCTGCACATTGTACTGCAAAACTTTTTTGGTTATCAGTTATTCACACAATTTGGTTCAAATTGAAATTTGAGTACTTATACAAATATGCGGAATATAAATAAACGACGATACACGTGGGCAGATGCCATTATTTTTTTACAATGCCTTTATGCGAAGGTGTAACGTGGTATTTGGCAGCACTTGTAGTCTAATGCGCACGATACTTTCTTAACTCACCAGAGATTCCAGGATTGATTCTAGTACATAATACATAATATATCTTCTAAAACATTAGAATTTCTGAAATCTTTTTCACTAAGTATAACAATAATTGAGGCTATTGGTTTCTAAGTCGGTTATCATTTTTTTTACTTCTTTATATTATTATATTATTATCATTGATTCTGTTTCTGTAAAAGTAAAGTACCTAAGTAAAATGAGAGATTTATAGCAAAGCTTTTATAATATTCATCAGCCACCATTTTTAATATTTTACTATCAAGTCTAAACGTGACGTAATAATGTTTACCAAATTTTATTTCACTAATTGCTTTTTTATCTCAAATTGGCGAAATATTGAGATAAATTATTATATACTTTGAAACTAACAGCTTCAATAATTGGTGACCGCATGGGTTGTAATAGGGATAAAAATAATAAATAAAAGCAAGTTTTTTTTCATCGTAGATTTGTTTATAGGAAGAGATAAAAACATCTTGCATTAGTATTACAAGCCTAAAAACGTTGTTTAGACAATAAAGCATCATTCCGTATTCAAAGTTGGCCACTATATTTTTTTATTTAAGCAGTACCTAATGTATGTACCTATATTGATTATTACTTATAAAAAATGTTCTGGAATTTTTATCAAATATTATAGTTTATATTTTACCGTCACCCTCTAGAAATTTTAGATTTCTTTTAAATTAATGATAACTACAAATATGTATGGAGATAATTAAATATTTCTATTCATAATAAGGCATTCACTCAATCCCTATAAAGGGATACAAATATTCTAGGTTACTTCCTAACGGGTAAAAAGTATTGAAAATCAAAAGTACTTTCCGTTCATGCACATCTAAAATTATAATTTGTAAAGTTAAAAAAATGTCAAAATACATTTAACTAAGTAAATAATCACCTGATTAGTAAATTATCAAGTAGTATAAAAAATGCTTTCTAACCATTGATATGGAAAAATGCTTGTGGGGAAGAGTGATGGAATAAATTCACACGTACCTTTGCTTTGCATCCGAATATACAATAATATTATGTTAATTGTAAAACAAAAACGTATTAGGAAGGTACCTACCAACCTGCAGAATAAAACCCGTCTCCTGTATCACAATAGTGACTCGCACTGTAGTTACAGTGACTGGTTTTTTTTTAATTCGAATTATTATCGTTTAGTGACTATTCATCATGTTTACTAGTAGAAGCAATTCAAAGAGCAAATATAATCTTTTATTTATATAGAGTAGATAATTTAATTCAAGTGAATTATATTTGAAATGGAAATTTTATTTTCAAACGACAAACGAAGATTGTGAAACGGTTTTGCATTTCAAAGTGGCCTATTTCTTCGAGAAATTGCATTGTAATTTGCAATTATTATATGAAAAATGTTTTCTTTGAACTCAAGTAAAACATACATATTCGTTTGTATTATTACTTTAAATGAAACACTGGACAGGTTTATATAATTGTAAATATGATGCGATACATTATTTTTATCACTCAGTAGTTTTATTACTGTACATATTTCATTTTCCTATGATGTTCTTTTAATACTATATTATGAACATAATATACTACTTACTATATTATTTATATAACAACACAAAAAAATATCACACATTATGATTGTAATTTAAAAAACAACCTCATAATATATCTGTAACAATCATACCACTCAGCATTTCAAGGGTGACACACCTTAATATGTATGTTTTGTTGTCAATATAAAACAATAAAATGGAAGCAAATGCCAGCATTTCCTCAATCATAACTAGATCAGTAGATTACGATTTGTTTAATTGCAATAATGTCTCTAGTAATGTGTGAACTTAATTTATATAAATAGCAAGGACAGTCCATACATCCTCACTCCACTCGAGTCCATCACTAAGAGTACTACTCACATCAAGTCCGTCACTCAGCACACTACTTATCTCGAGTCCAGTCTCTTGGTTATATTAACATCTCGGTACATCTCCAGTCAATTAGAATAATATAGTTAATCTCACCAGTACATCCGTACCCGCGATTATAACTCTTTAATCCTTATCGTTGTATTTATTTATTCTTGTAACGATAAATAAATTATTTTGAACATATCCAAGCAACAACAACGTTATCTTCACACACTTCACCTATCCCAAATATCACAAAAAGGCTGATTAGCAATTTCAACATACAATACTGCTAATCAAACATAATCAACATAACATTTTCGAGTCCAGAATATAATATCTTATATTATTGAGATGCATCTAATTTATATATACATTACTAGCGAGTACCCGGCATGCGTTGCAATGACATTCGAAGAAATAATGTGTTGGTGTTTTAATTCTGTTTATTGAAGTGCTTTTGGGTACAACATATTTTTTGTTTTTCCGTCTGGTGCATACACGAATAAATCAGAAGGTTTTGCATCGCGTAAGCAAGCCAGATACAGCTGTCCATGTAAGAAGCATGGATCTTACAAATTTGGTATAAGAACCATACGAATAAAAGAATATAGAATGAAGAAGAAGAAGAAAAAGAAAGTGGTTTTTATAATTCAGAAACCTCCGCGGGTGTGCACACAACAACTCACCAAAGTTTCATCGCAATAGGATGAATGGAATAGAAACCATATGGATAAAAAAGATAACATAAAGAAGAAGAAGAAGAAGATGGTTTTTATAATTCAGAAATCTGATTGCAATCGGATGAATGGTATATGAACCATACGAATAAAAAAAGACAGAATGAAGAAGAAAAAATATGGTTTTTCTTAATCAGAAACCTTCGCGGGTGTGCACACAACAACTTATCAAAGATAAAACACCGTCTGTTGCATACACGAATAAATCAGAAGGTTTTCCAAGGCGTAAACAGGCCACATACAGCTGTCCATGTGAGAAGCATGGATTTTCCAAAGTTGGTATAAGAAACACACGAATAAAAGAATATAGAATGAAGAAGAAGAAGAAGCAGAAGAAGATAGATTTTATAGTTCAGAAACCTCCGCGGGTGTGCACACAACAACTTACCAAAGTTTCATCGCAATCGGATGAATAGTATAGGAACGCATACGGGACAAACAAACAAACATTCATTTTTTATATATATAGATTGTATGAGAAAAGAAATGGGAGACATGTATAATTATTATAAAATTTGCTAAATTTTAAATTTACCATAAAGCAAATTATTCATGGTAAGGAGGAAAGGAACGAGACGAATCAATGCTTGCCAATTAATATGTTTCATAACGGAAAAATTGAAATTGTTGTTTAAATGAATTATAAACTACAGAAAAATGGTGGTTTGAGACTCATTTTCCATTTTATTTGCACGATGAATTATTAATTACTATTTTTTGTTAAGGAAAATATCACGACTGTCTTCAATATACTGAGAATACATAAGGATAATAATATGTGTATATGGGTTCAGGTTGTAAAGAGACTTGATAAAGAAGAGGGGATGACAGATGTAGGGATGGAGAAGACTTCTGTGGGAGTGGATTGAGGAGCGAGAGTTTATTGATGTGTAAACAGTATGACGTGTAGGTGGTTCAATAATAAATAACAAAGGAGAGATATTAGTGGTCCGAGGCCCGGTTGATGGGATGCTAGAGTCCCAAGCTTGGTAAGAGAATGCTTTAGGCCATGGCTTGACGAGAGACTGCGCTGGTCCGAGGCTCGTTGTAAATAAGTAATGTGCTTTGAGATAATGCAAGACTGAGATTGCTGAACGGACAGAGACGCCCCATCAACTATGACTCGCTATTTATATACATGAATATTAGGTGAATTGCGAGATTTACTGTTGATGTAGTTGATCTGAGTTATTCTGCTGATTGCCACATCGTTGCAACTTCGAGACGTTTCGATGACAAATCCCGAGGTAGTCGACCCTAATCGAATTATATCATGCTTGAAGAATTATGCTGATCGCAGATGCGGTGATTGTGCGATAGTTGAATGTCTCACTGATTATTGCGTTGTCGTAATAACGCTGACAAGGCCCGAGGTAGTTTCCCACTAGTGTATATTATATAGTTTTTAATTGTACATAATACTACACACTGATTCAGTAACCATTTAATTTTATACATTTCTTCTTGAATATGTTAAGAAAAATAGAGTATTATTTTACATTATAAATTACATAGGAGTACCTGCATGTTTCTATTTTAAAGCGAACAATCCTTTATAAATAATAAATAACTGTCAGACGAAACGCATTATGCATTATTTATCTTAAGTCTTAACTCTTTATGACATATAGTAAAACCCAGTATAAGCTCAAATAAAATTCTTTATTCTGTATTTTTAGATTTTGTAAAACTCCAAAATCCTTTCAAAATAAAATAAACAGATGCCCACAATGCCATAAGATTAATAGATTTTCAGCAATTTTCTTTACTTTTAAAGTAATTTGAATCTTTTGTTTTGTAATGATATGAAAATTTCAGTGTAGGTACCTACATTTTTTGATTCGAATACTGAAAAACATTGTGTTATTTTTACTACTAATCTACCTTTTAAAAGATGAAATGTTTTTGTGAAAAGGTTATTACCCCCACAGTAAATTGTATATTTAATATTATAATACATGTATTTATTTAAACTTTGTTTTAGGTAGGTATACATTTTTTACAATATATCAAATTTTCAATAGGTACCTACCTATTTTAATTATTGATATAAATACCAAAAATATAAAGTGTCTTTTGTTATTTTTGTCAACTTGGTGATATTTTCTTTTTGATCAGAGTTTTGACTATTCCCATGATACTTAAACATAAAATACAGTATTTTTTTAAATGTCTGTCTATTTGTTTTATTATAATTCAAACACTACTACACCAATATAGATAACACTCGCACTGCTTATTAATATACTATATTTCTTTGTCTTTTACCGAGTTTACATCATATGGGCGAAATCAGAGTGGAGGTTCTATGAACAGATTATTGTTTTTAGAATAAATGGATGTTGGCCACTTGCTCAACCCTTTAGGTCCATGCTCTGGTCGAAACACAACTTACCAAACAACATATAAATTTTCCAGATCCGGAATAAAATTCCCGGACCCACGATATTATAAGCCGACGCAGTGACCGCTTGGCCACCGTTACATCATTAGTACTATTAATTAGAGTTTCATATCAATTTCAATACGTTTCCAATTTTAACATAAATCAAACGCACAAAAATAACGCAATTGCAACAATTAGGAAAAATGGTTGAATAGCAGCGGTAGAATAGTGAGGTGAGGTCAGGTGTATATAAATTCAACCGTTGTAAATCTCATCCATTTAATAAATTCAAATCAAATTTGTTTATTTCTTCTTATAATTTTTATTTATGTATTTCACGCATATGAAACTGCGGGCTATCCTAGTAAAATGGATTTGATCTCCATAACTCGTTTCAAATATATATATATAAATATTAAAATAACTTGGAGGTACTAAAAAGGTATTAAAAAATAATATTTTTTTATTTATAGAGATATCGCATCTAATATTAATTATTTAATTAAAAAAAAGTAATTTCTGATAAAATGAAGTTTATTAATTTTATAATATTGTTATGTGCTTTAAAATACCTACTTATTATTATATTTGAATGACTTATGAATGCTACTGTCATATTATATTTTATTAAATATTTTTACATAATACTGAAGAAAGCACAAGACGAAAGGTACATGACGTGGACTTTGGAAAAGAAGGAAAGTTTCAAGACATGGTTTATTGCTTCCAAAATACGACCATTTGTAGGAAACCCTAAAGTGTCCTTCAAAATCTCGGAATATGCGAAAATTGAATATGAGAAAATTTAGCATGGGGGAAACTATAAGTGAGGCCCATTTTATCAAAACTGTCGCAATAAAAATCTTGAATTCCTAATACAGAAAAATTAATTGAATTATTATGTCACCATAATCAATGGTTTACTCGCATTGGGGCAGGTTGGCAATGACTTAAGAGATAATTAAAACAAAATATATAATGATAATATCAAGTATATAATGATAATATCAATATAATGCAATTATGATGACTTATTATGATATGTTTTTTTATAAAATATAATTTGTATATTGTGGTTATGGATTTTTTTAAATTAATTTTAATATTATTTGAATAGTATATCAATGTTTATATAATATAATTATATTAAAGTTTTCTACTAATACAGACTGTGTGCATGTCGAGAGATGTATTTCTGGACATTATTTACCCTACTAGTACTAACCCTAGTTACAACCAGGAATGCACAAAAAATATCAATATTTTTTCACCAAACTTTCAAAATACTTTGATAAAGCAGTAGGTGTCAGGGCGTGGTAACGTTAAAATCAATATAATTTCATTTTACTCAGTTGCGCGTGAGTAGGATTTAGCATTACATTCTATAGGAGCGATATGTATGACAGCGTTCTTGCCAAAGACAATTGAGATGTATTGATTTCCGATAATTAGGATTTGGAGGCGTAGTCTGTATGGGTGATGTTGAAATGCGGTTGGCAATAATGACATCAGCTCATAAATTGTCTACCTTGCTTTCTAATATCTGGCAGCTAAATCATGCGGATCACGTTCCTTATTCATGAGGTCCCGATATAGAAGAAGAAAAAATTAACTAAGCAACACTACCTTAAACAAGCACAGTTTATACTTTGTCCTAATTTAATTAGGTTTTGTATTATTCCATTTGAATTATTTTTAGCTGACCTTTGGTCAAATCATCCGGATTTAGATAAAGAAGAAAAAATAAAAGTAGGTACCTAAATTTTGATTAAAATTTAAGAAATAATATATTTCAACACACTAATAAAACAATAAATCTATTTATAAAATTAAAGCAATGAAAACTCAGTGATATTAAGTTGGTAGGTAGTTAATTTTATATGAAGTATGATCGTTTATTATTATTATTATTATGTTGCTATGCGAAGTAAATAATTTTTATGTATGTACATAAAAGAAACCGAGAATATACTGTAATAAAAAATGCATGCCTGTAAAAACTTCACCCTGAAAATTACCTCTTGTACGATCTAAGGGCGGATGTTATATTGTTCCGGAAACACTTGACATAGAATACGAGGTAGCCGCTTTCGTAAACAGACAACTTGAGTCGTTGTTGCGAAATAAAATATTTCACAAGTGCATATCGTGAGCGAGTGATTTGCTTCTTCCGTCGCAAGTTGGGCACTACTACAAAACAGAGACGTGCTCAGTTATACGACATATTTTATTCATGGATTAAGATCTTTTAATTTAGTTAATATCTGTAATAATTAAGTGGATAAAAGGTAATAATATTATTGGCTTTGAGAAATACAACATCCTGTACTGTTACTGCGTGTGATAAATGAGATTGGATAAGTTTAATATCTAACGTCATAATATGCGTGTCAGTATTCATAACAGTAATTTTATTGCGAATCGTAATATTCTGAATATATCTTTAAATATGTACAAATAGGTTCTTTACTTGGTCAGATTGTCCACTTTTCTTTTAGTTGTTTTACCACTTTCATTCCTCTTTTCTCCGAGGATAATTTTAAAGAAATAAAGTCATTGAACTCAGTTAGTATATAATCAAGCGTTTAGTGATATTATATATTAATCTTGGGTGACTGCTATTTTGATATTCTTTAGCCTTAATACACTTTGCGACATCAGTTTGCGTTTTATGATATAACCGATTAATACTGAATGATCTACGAGGTCAAACAGGAGACCGTTGTAATAATATATTATACTAATAAGTAATAACAATCACTTGAAAAAACAATTGTCATTTTTAAATGGGGTGGAAGATAATATTTAGTATGTTATAATTTTAAACCTTGTACCATGGTCAATGTTTAAAAAGTTTCTAATGTTGACCGGAAATATTATAATATTCAATCAATAGGTTGGTCTCGTTGTGACGTAAATCTAATGGATTATGAAAATATGGTAATTGAGTTTTATTATTCAGAAATCAACCAGTCAATATAGAAGACAAACAAAGCAATATGCACTTTTGTGTTATACGTGATTAATTAAACACCTCATACAGAATAACTATTAGTTTCTTCAATAATACATACTATAAAGAAGACTCATGAAATATATATGTTATTTGAGTATGGTTTCACTATTATCTGCAAATCAAAGACAGAATATTGTTATAACATCAGTAAATTTTTGTGGATTGTAAAACGTACAAAATACATCAAATTAAATATGATAAATAATTATTCCAAATCGTGTACTGACTGCTTTCTGCATAACTAAATACATTAAATTAATAACTTAAAAAGTTCATCTGTAGTAGGTCATTAGCCTTATTTATTCCCATCTTTGACTTGTTGACCCCACCGATGAAGAAATTCGGGACGCAACTTGGCAGAGAGCAGAAAAGTCAAAGAGGGGGCGAGCTTCCAAAGAGCTTTATTGGAGTCGCAATGAGAAACGTGTTTATGTTAGGCGTGCGAAACTTTCTATGAAATGAGTGCGAGTAGGTATCTCAGATTTGAAGCGAAATTGCGAAAATGATAAATTTCGCTACAGTCGAGTGGTGCTCTGCGCCTTATCTTCACGCCAATTTGCTCAATATTTAAGAGACAAAGCTCATGCAACATAAATTATGTAAATTTTATGCAAGCGTTATTAAATAAGTCTCATAGTTTTATTTAAACGCGCCATTTCTAAATATATAAAGTTATCTACTTTGATCCCAAACTCATATTCGTAGTATTTTTTTGAATATTTTACATAAATACACTTATATAAATTTATTTAAATACTGATAATGATAATTAGATTTATCAATATAACATTTACATTTGTTTATTTGCTTATCTTCAGATTATCTTTTGAACTAAATTTCACTGATAAATTATGAAAAAATAATAAAATTACATGTGCTAATCTCGCTTTCATATATAAGAAAATCTATACTGTAAATATTTGTTTTTTCCGGTTAATCCAGTGTCAATGAAAACATTGAAAACTACTTCAAAATTCATTTATAATATATTCTACCCCAGTTCATTATGCTGGTGACGTTTTCAAATTATGTATTTTCAGTATATTATAGAATTTTACATTCTGAAATCTTGTGTTTTATTCGTTGAATAAAAGAAATACCTAGTTTATTAAATTATTAGAAAGTATACGTACATTATAAAAACAAAAGAATGGAGTAATCTGTAACGTCGGTAAGTAATTAAGGAATTGATTAATACCCACCTTAATTTAATATACCAAAACCGATAGCCAACATTATAACGAATATAATTCGATAAGCATTTAATGTAGCAATTACTAGCTAAAATTGTCGTGATTCAATAAGATTCCCGTAGTTTAATTGGAAAAGCATATTGACACGAATCCAGCAGATAAAGATTCAAGTCCCGTCGGGTCTCGTATTTTTTCTTCTTCTATAAAATGATTTTTTCTAGTGGGGATATGCATGAGTTGTTTTTAAATAATGTATATGATAAATCTAATTAATTTATAGAATCGTGATTTTTTAGGATATAACGCACAATATTTTCAAAGAAAATATAAAATGAATTAACGTGATTTTTAACCCACTATCCTACGACCGTATCTTATAGCCATCGCAAAGGAATGCTAAATTTTATTTTGCGTCTTACCTTTTTTATTGTGAATTCCTAGTTTTTTATTCAATTTAAAAAGTAACGAGGTTCGGCTCGCTTTATACAAATATTGAAATATTACATTTTCGAGACGAACAAGTTTTTATAGGATTTAAAAAAAAAAGTAATATGCACAATCATTTGACATCGCAAAGATCACTATTTGAGTGGGAACGTGTCAAAAGTTAGCGCAAAAGTACCTACATACGAAGAGGCTTCGAAAGTGTCTAGACTTTAAAAGTTTTGATTATTTATTTGGTCTAATATAATAATATATAAAATACAGCCTTTGATCTGATAAAACTCAAAAAGAAGTCAATAGACAATTTTCAATATGATTGATTTTGTAGTTATGTTTAAAAATCGAATATTATTTTTCTCTAATCCACATTGTTAAAGTTTTACACGTCGACTGCTCAATCTGCAAACCAGCTAACTCCATTTGGGCAAATTTTTCAGGAAGGAGAAAAAACTTAAACGTTGGCTGTTTAGTGTGAAAAACGATAACGCATTAATTTATAGGTTTAGGAGTTTGAAATTATGTGTAAGCATAGAAAACATGCTTTATAACAAAATGCTATTAAATTTTGATTTTTTGTCAAAAATGCAGTTAGCTGGTTTTCAGATTAAGCAGTCGATGTATCAGTTGGATTGTTTTGCTTTATATTAATATGATACTTTTGTTGAATACTAGATTGAATCCAATATCATTATATTTGTTGCAAGCACTCGTATATTATAACATTTTTTTTGTTTCTAATGATTTGACTTCAGCGTTATGACATGCATTGCACGTACAATTTATCACTTAAAAAAGACTACATCTCTTAAAAAAAAATATTGAAAGTATAAATAAAATAAAAATGTCCGATATTTGTCTATTCCGTATGACAAAAATGTACTAATTATTAGTATCAAAACTTTAATGTTTTTCTCGTTTCACAGCACTAAAAAGTAGTTAGACCAAACAATAACACACTTCGTTAATAATTTATAATAATATGTAGAATCTCAGCAAACAACCAGCAAAAAAATTTAAATTGTTATATACATAGATACCAGTGTAAATATGACTTCAAAATATCACCTATAGATGGCAAGGCAAAGAGTAAAAATAATAAGACGTCATAAATTTTCCCCTGACACTCCTAAAGATGAATATTCATTCTTAATTACATACTGTCATGCAAATCCAATAAAATTAGCATTATTTACAATATACCAGACACCTTCATTAATAACTAAAAATATTTTACTCGAAAGAAGGTGGTATATTTGCACAATACAATGGCGTCTAAATAATATTATTGTAATAGCATGGCTTACAATCTTATAGCTTACTTAAAATTGAACTGTCTGGTTTTATAATTGAGAGAAAAATAATGTGATCAGTATATTTATTCATCCGTCTGTCATATAGATATACTATATTATATCTTAGTTCTCGGTGTCTTTGAAGTCGTGAATCCTGCGTCTGATGATTTTTTTTTTCATTCCCGACCATGTTCGATGCTAATATGATGATATGGGACTTCACAGAGTGGAGGTTTGTATTTACAGGAAATGTATGTATAAACTCTGACTCATACACAAATCGAAAAATAATATAATATGTAACATATATAATTTTGAAAAACACTTTCTGAGAGAGTATTATTATAACCAATAGAAAAAATCTTTTTTTTTTGAAAAAAGTAAGTCACCCCGACGGGGAATCGAATCCCGTTTCTCCCGGGCTTACTCCCCATCCGTCGCATTTAACCAATATGCTACGGCGTGACATACTAATTGCGACAAATTTTTACTATAGGTCAATTTTAATACCTACAATACCTGCAATACCTACCTATAATTATATATGTTCAATAATCAGAATGATATATTCTTAAATCTTGTGAATTATTCGTTGAATAAAAGAAATAGTTAAATATATTATGTACCTGCCAGAACTAGGATTCGAACCATAGGCCGATGCTTAAACCGCGCGAAAGTACATGTTGGTTTTACAATAAACGTTTGATTCAAAGACGCAATATGTTAGAAGGATAACTAACTATTAGATATAAAAACGTGTATTATTATAACCTACAGTGTTAGTGTAAAGCTAGTTTATATGTATCTAAATATCTAGATGTGAACAAATTAATTTTATCAGAATGCATTATGACTTTATGGTTGAGGCTTAGTCTATAGATAATTTTCTTTATAAGATTTGAACATTTATGAAATTATTTATTTTTGTTATTTATTAGTGTGATTAAAATAGTAATATAATCATTGTAGAGATATAATTCTAATATTTCGTTGTGAGACATATAGGTAGCTATTTATTTTTTTAGAACATTTTAAAGATTGTCAACAGCAACGACTTTCTTTCATGCAGGTGAAACAATACATTCATCAAAATATTAAAAGAGGTTGTCGAAACAATTAAAACTAGTTATAAAAGTATACCGAAGAATTAAAAGGTTACGTATTTCTCACAACTTGAGTACTACCTATAACATATTACCCAAAGCACAACAAAATCTCTGCAAGTAACATGAAAAGAGACTATAATTAAACAATACATAGATATCAATAGTGACGACTTCAAAACATACATTGTATAGAAATTATAATTAAAATTGTCAATCTGATATTATATAGTATGTTTATAGCTATCTTTAACAGGAAACTACGAAAGATAATAAATATTACTCAATACGTATTAAAGCATTATTTGCGTAGGTGATTAGTAAGGAATTAAGTATTTTTAAGGTTACAAATTATTAATTATCTTTCACTACCTACTGTCATGTTATGTTCACAGCTCTAAATATTTCAACACAATAGTATGAAAACGTTACGTATTAAAAGCTATTTTGTGAAATGCGGCCCTTTTAATCCAGCGAGTAAGGCGCTGGCTTCTCATTCGGAATTTCCGGTGTGATTTTTTCAAAACTTTGGTGTTTATGTGATTATTCAACTTCTTCGTTACGTTACTATCGCTGGGCCAAATGGCTTGTTATAGTGCTCAAAAACTATTGATAAATCAAAAAAACGAATGGCAATTAATAATTTGTAACAATTCAAAATGAAGCTGCTACTAATATCGAGTTTACTATTTGATGTTTATGTGATAAGTGCAAGCATATGCTTTATTAAATATGAATATTTTATTGGTGTCTATAGAAATCGTAGTAAAAATCTAAGATAATCAATTAAAATGGTATTGGTGCATGTATGGATAAACGTGGCTTCAGCAAATTAAATGTCTTGGCGTATCTAATAATATATTTACAGACTTGTTTAGTAAAATGTTATAAATTACTTATTATTATAATTTTAATTGACTAAAGAAAACATTGCGCAAAACTTTTCTTGCAAACAAATGCAAGCAAGTATAGTGGCACTCTTATCGCATGGTAAATAACTTTGTCAACTTCTTCGCCCATTTGCATCGTGATAAGTTTCAAAATCAACTTAACTGGAAGACGTGTGAGCATGTCCCAAAGCTTAAAGTTCAACAATACGCCATAAAAAGCTCGCCTTGGTGCAGCCAACTTCCGTACTCATGCAATCATTCAACTAAACAGAGGCTTTCATCGAAATATAATGCATTTTATATCATATAAATTTATTAAAACACACCTTTTTTCACAATCAATGACAACTATGAATGTTGGTTTATGGAAACATGTAGAAATACTTAATCTAAAAGTCTTAACTATGTGACTGTTTTTTATTAATTTAAACGAATAATGTAGTATACAGTTTCTGTACAGATTTTAATTAAATTATATTGGATATGTAAGACACGAAATTTAAAAAAAATATCCCAATTAAAGTAGGTATATCCATGCCAGGCTGAATTGTGCAAATAAGTTTAGTATGTATATTTGGATCAAGCATGTAAATCTAATTGGAACCAATCCACATAAATAAAGATGTAGATGTATGTAGACATCCATTGCATTTAGGATGCAATATCAATTATTAAGCTGTCGTAAACGGGTGCCGCACGATATTCCAAATGCCAAAATCAAGAATGTCGAAATTTTAAATGACTAAAATCCTGAAAGACAAAATCTCGAAAGCCGAAATATGGAAGACCAAAATCGCAAATGCCAAAATCTCTAAAAAAAAAACATGATATGTATCTTCTCTAAATATGTAAAAAGCATTTAATTACATAGTGTAAAATTATGTAAATAGATGAAATTGTTATCTTGTTACTATCATATTATCTCTTTCTACTTGTCTCATTACTAAGGATTTATAATGGTGATCATTTAGTTTAATATCTAGCTTAAATGTAGGCATATACCCACATGGTTAACATAATTATTATATAATACAAGCTGACCCGGCAAACGTTGTTCTGCCATATAAATTTTTTCTAGTGAATATTTTAGTTGTTAAATAAAAATTAACGAATGTATCGTAAGTGTGTGGGGATGGGATCTATGACAGAAAGAGGAATAGAGCGCTGTAGACGATGACCGCCGATAAAAACAAAAAAACATCAACCATTCATTTTCTCAATTCAAAATGAGTAATGATGTTCATAATGAATGAATTACCTGTGACAGGATCTCGTTGTTTATTGTTTATGCAATATCCGTCTTGTCCCTTCCAGAAAATTAGCGGATATTGGAGAGCGTCCTATGAACGGTGTGTGTCAGCGATGAACTCTAGATTATTGTTTCTTCTTCGAATCACGATTTCTCACGTCGATGTGCGGTCGCCAACCATGATTCCAGCAATGTCGTCAACAACAGTCGCATTGAATCGACGTACGTGCTTTCTAGCTGGTGTTTTATCAGGATTGATGACAATAGCGTGATTGTCACTTTGCAATTTGTGCATGTGTGCTTTGAAAAATTTCAATAAATCATTGTGCTCATTCAACAGGGCGTCCAGCTTGCCGACAATGCGCCTGGCATTAGGCAAATTGAGGCTATTTTAGCCGCAACGTGCATCCACATGATTGATGTCCTCACGGCCGCGCCCATGAAGTAGATTTGTAAAAATGTATGTGGTTCGTTTGGCATTGGCAGCAATGAGCCTACTTTGTGGTATACTTGGCCTTTGATTTTGAACGTAGAATGGAATTGCCGCAGTATTGTGAACTATTTCTGTTGCTCCGGACGAAGTCATTTGGAAGCATGAATTGAATGTGCGAATGGACTTCAGGAACAGGTTTGAATCTGAAACCGTGCCGATGAGCAAGCCGTTCAATGGTTCTGGTGGTATTTCAATTTCTGGTAGTTGCACTTTTCCTGATGCGCCACACATCCTGGCTGACTCATGTTTGAATTTGAGCGCATGACAACGGGGACATTCTTTGTCCATAGCACCAATCAGCACTTTCGGATGAGCAGAATATTCAATATCTGACTCGTACTCGAATGCGAGACGAAGGAACGAAGCGGATGTAAATGTTCGAGTCAGAGTGTCAGAGTAACATCTCCCCATAATCTAACAATATATCAGGCCGACGGAACATCGGAAAACCCCTGCAAAGCCGTAATTATCATCTCCAATCCTAACCTCCGCCTTCTTTGGAGAAGCGACATATCTGACCAGTGCAATGCATTTGCAACCTTGAAATCTGGAACCTTGCAGCTAACGATTGGATCAATTTATATACCACCACCATCCTCAACATTGGTAACACTCCAAAAAATTGAAAAATTAGGAAAAGATAAAGGCGAATATATAATAGGAGGAGATTTCAATGCAAAAAGCAGCTGGTGGGGGAGCCCGAAAAATGACAAAAGAGGCGATGAGATCATCAGTTGCCTAGCCAGCATTGGGTGGCACGTATGTAATGAAGGATCAGTTCCAACTTACAGCACCTGGCGGAACGGGAAACATTTAAAATCTCATATCGATATCACTATCTCTTCACCAAACACAACACACAAAATTGCTAACTGGACAGTAGAAGACCAACACAACCCCATCTCAGACCACAACCCAATCACCTTTACTTGGAACAATACAATTAGCGTACTCTCACCCATGACCGACTCAATACGCATTTTTATAACAAATGAAAAAACCGACTGGAGAAAAATAAATGAATTGACAAGGAAAAACATGGCCGAGTTTAACATAGATAAACAGTTCCTTGAAAACATACATACAACTCCTGAACTCGACACTGCAGTGGAAACGGTCACCTTGGCAATCTCTATCGCATGCCATAAAATACTCCCACAAAAAACGCAACATGATATCAGGAAAAATCCAATCTGGTGGAACGCTGAATTAACAAAAATGAAAAGAATAACTCTCAGATCAAAACGGAAATTACAGAACTCAAGTGACATCATGCGACCACAAAAGCTCACTGACTATATCGACAAAAGAGAAGCATACAAAACAGCCATTGAGGAAGCAAAAATTAAAAGCGCTAAATTATTTTATGAATCTCAGACGCCAATGACAGCATGGTTTTCGCTATACAAAATAACAAAAAAAACTAATGCCAGCAATATTCAATCGACACTTACTACAGAGGGAGTAAAGCACTCATCCGCAAAAGACTCTGCAAAAGCCCTAATGGAAAAATTCTTTCCATACGATGATCCAACAACAGATACACCGATTCAACACTACATCAGACACACATCAGACAACCATATTCCGGGCGGAGAGGATGATATCCAATTCACACTTACTGAGATCCTATCCGCCTTACAGAATATGACTCCAAAAAAGGCACCTGGATACGACAACCTCACATTAGATATCTGCCAAAATTTCGCAAAAAACTTCCCTGAAGAAATTCTACTACTATACAATAAGTGTCTGACACTCGTTCACTTCCCGAAATCCTGGAAAATAGCGATCATTAAGGCCGTTCCTAAGCCTGGGAAAGATGCTATGGACACAAAATCGTACAGGCCTATCGGCCTCCTTCCCGTTTTCGGAAAAGTGCTAGAAAAACTAGCAATTCAGAGAGTGCACTGGCATCTTACAAAAAACAACAAATTGAGCACTAAACAGTTTGGCTTTACCCCTCAAACATCAACAGAACACGCACTAAACAAAGTCGTACACATAATCTCAACGCATCTCGAATTGAAAGAATCACTCATAGCAATTTCCCTAGATATTCAAGGTGCATTTGATAACGCATGGTGGCCACACATAAAAAACGCCCTTGCAATCAAGTCAACACCGCCTAACTTGTACAAACTGTTTTGCAGTTATCTACAAGATAGGGAAGTAAAACTAAAGTATGCAGACGAAGAAATAAGACAAGACCAAACCCAAGGTTGCATCCAAGGCTCAACTTGTGGCCCAACACTATGGAATATCGCCTTAGACAGTCTATTAACAATACTCTTACCCCACAATACACACATACAAGCCTTTGCTGACGATGTGTTAATATTGATAGCAGCAAAAGACACCGACGAACTGGAATTAAAAACCAATAGCGTGCTTCAAAAAGTAAACTCATGGGGTGAAGACGTAAAACTAACCTTCTCAGATATTAAGACAAATATAATGTTTATCAACAAAAGGAAAATACGAACACCAGAAATCCAGTGGAAAGGAAAACCGAAAGAGTTGGTCAATTCCTTTAAAATTCTTGGCATAATACTAGACAGGCACATCAATTGGGCAAAACACGTCGACTACATATGTAAGAAAGCAGCTCAAATGGGAAAATTCTTTTTAAAAACAGCAAGAGCCACTTGGGGGGCGTCTCCTGAAGTTTTAAAGATTATATATCATGGAGCTGTGGAGCCAACCTTAACTTACGCGGCATCGGTCTGGAATAAAGCAACTCACAGAAAGTCGATCCAAAAAAGACTGAATTCCGCGCAAAGACCTTTCGCAATATCAATTTGCAAGGGATATCGCACAATATCGCTAACGTCAGCACAAGCCCTGGCAGGAATAGCGCCAATAGATATAAAAATACAAGAACTTACAGGAATATACCAAGTTAAAACAAGCCACATACTTCCCCGACACTTACCTACAGACAGAACATACGAAAACAAAATACACTACACACAACTTCCACATCCTGGCAACAGACATCTAGAAAATATAGAACACATAGGAACAGTTGACGAAGACACTAAAACAAAATACCACATCACAGGATTGGAGATCTACACAGATGGCAGTCTAATCGATAACAAAGTAGGGGCAGCTTTTGTAGCCTACGAAAATGGAACATTAATAACACCCCGAAAATTTAAGCTCGAAAGCTACTGCACTGTTTTCCAAACAGAAATATTTGCTATCAGAGAATCTCTCGAGTGGACACTCAAAAGATTAAAGTTCCACAGACACGACTATGTAAACATATTCTCAGATAGCCAATCCAGTCTGGTAGCTCTCCAAAACCCATCATCGACACACCCACTTGTAAGAGACATTTTAACACTGTCAACACAGCTTCGAATGATAGGAACAAACCCCAGATTCTTCTGGATAAGAAGTCACACAGGGATAGCCGAAAACGAGGAAGCTGATAAATACGCTAAACAAGCCACAACAGACAAAAGACCTTTAACCTATACACACTTCCCTCTGAGTTACGCAAAACAAATACTAAACGAAGATACCTTAGAGCTATGGAACCACAGATATACAACATCCGCCACAGGATCAATAACGCAGAAATTTATTCCAAACATAAACTGTGCCATCACTCTTGCCAGGAACTTAAAAATATCACACGAACTCACACAGATACTAACAGGCCACGGATCGGTGCGAGCTTATCTAAAAAGATTTAAATTGAGGGATGACGACTGTTGTCCATGTGACGGCAACACATCTCAAACTGTGTGGCATGTCATCAACGACTGCCCTATACTAGAAAGGGAGCGATGGACTCTCAGGACTCGATGTAGAGAACATAATCACGAAATTGACCTCCAAAAGCCTCACGAAGCACTAAGCAATAGAACAACACAAGAACACTACACAAAATATTTAATCCTGGCCATAAAGAAAATTAAAGATATAAATGGAGGCAGCTAATTAGCCCCACATCAATGCAACTAACCCACCCAACCACCTTGTACGAAAAAGCAAGGGTATGGTTATTATTAAAAAAAAAAAAAAAAAATGTTCGATGTACTTGTTGGCGTTGTCGGTCATTTGCTCTGCGTGTGTTAACTACGAACCGGCGCGCTTGGCTCCGTTTCAATTGTCGTTGTTGATTTCGTTCAGCTCGTGCCTCTTGTGATTGAGATGCATGCAATTGCGACATGCTTACACGCACGTTTTTGTTATCTTGTTGGATTTGTTCGTCTGTTCTTTCTGCTCTACTATTTCGTATGTTTGTTGCTTTATTCGTTCGACGGCACAAATGGCCCCCCTTGCGTCTTGCTGGCAGTGTGCACTGTAATACACGCACATATAAATAGATAAATTAAAATAAATCGTACAAAATCGACAGTCGACATGTCGAATGAAATGTCAAAATGACGCGACGCTTCTCTTAAATTCTTCTTGGACGTAGCGCCATCTGTCATTCAACAACATAAATAATTTCGTTCTGTTGGAAATACGAACGACGGTTAAATTTGTTCATACAAAAATAATAAAATCGCGATTAAAAAATGGGAGGGTGAGGGTAGGAAAATGAAAATTTGGGGTTATAGGTATTTTTTTATGCCAAATAATAAAAAAATACATTTAAAAAAATTGTCAAAAAAATTAAAGAAAATTTTTCTGGATAGAGATACTTTAATCACCTAGCGGTATGAAATATACTTGTTGACCTATTCTCATACCTAACAAATATACCTAAAAAAATTCATAAAAATCGGTCGAGCCATTTCAGAGGAGTTCGACCACAAACATCGTGACACGAGATTTTTATATATATAGAGATATACTCGTTTTTCAGAATACTTTCTAAAGAAGTTTATTAGGTTTAGTTTTTTTTTATAATATTACAAGATATTATATGCCCAATTCGACATGGTAATTACATATATTTTAACCATTAAAAGAGGAAGCATATTTTTTTTCGGGATTTCGGTCATTCTGGATTTTGGCGTTCGGTATATTGAATCCTACTTCATCAATGTAATATAAAATTATATTTTGTTTATGTAGCTATGTTCATATTAAATTAATTAAAATAATAAAAACATATGTAAATAATATTTTTCTATTTTGTGGAAAATTCAAACATTTATTAATACAGATACCAATTGCATAAAAAATATAGGAGATATGAATTTACGGCGAGGAACCCTCTTTAAAGTTGGCGTTGTTAACGGATCACAAAGTTTGCCGTGACTTAAGCCGAAGTTAGTTTCCGAAACAGGAGTAAGGGCTTAACTCGTCGGTTGGCTAATGCTCAAATCTTTTCAACTGGATGGTACGCAGCCTGGCGTCGGATGTAAGGAGGAAAGCATCTGGGTGCCAAAGGTGACCACCTTATACTATGAAAAATTTTAAGAATATTTCATAATTTGATTCCAATTATTATTAAAAATATAAATTAATACATTTCCTTATGAGCCTTTATAGTTAAACATTATTTTATAAATATTGTTAACTAGACATATTATTATAGTTATCGTAATAGATTCTTGAGTGCATCCACCATGCATATATCCTCCTTCTTTCCTCGACAGAGTTGGAGAGACCATTATCAAGAGATAATGTTATGATGAAGTGTAGTGAAGGAGTATGAATGCAAACGTCGCTCTAAAAATGGCAAAAGGAATCCGATTAACTAAGAGCAAACGTTTCTCAGAGTAATGTGTCAATCGTTAAATTATATAGACATATAATTGTTTGTAGATTTCGGCAAAATTAGTGTAGTACAAATTGCTTAACTGGTAAATCAATCGATGAAGGTTTGAATTCCGTTTGGTATCCATATACATTTTTAATAGGGATGTTTCTAACGTGTTGAAAAGTATATATTACGTTCAATAATAAATGCAATATTGTTAAATCAATAACTTAAGAATCTTAAGAAACTGATATTCGGGAAGCCGGTCTCGTACAATCATTATCAATCAATTATTAACTAGAAGGAAGTGTTTTTCGATTAACTTGGATATAAGCATATGATTCTTGAGGTAGCCAAGACGTAATTTCGTATTTGTTGCTCTATAATAGTTTAGTTAATAGTTAAATACCCAATATTAATGCTGATGTAGTAAAAATACTTTATAAAATAATAAATACACTCGTCGATGGCTCATTGGTTATTACAGTCGCTTGGCAAATGAAAATTGAGCAATCGAATCCCACTGAGTTAAAGATTATTTTAGGGTATCTAATTGGTATATTTCTGATACTTGCATTTTTATAATAATAAAATATCTAAATATGTATTAATTAGACACATACTTTAATCATAAATAAAATTATAAATACATTGAAAATATTATGATGGTCACCCCATCTGACCGGACATGCCAAATAGAAATTTGAGTGTATTTAGTAGAAATGACTGATTTTACCAACGTAATTAATCAGTGATTACACGATATTTACGGTTGTTGAGTTATAAAATCAATATAAATACCTACCTATATGAAAATTATTTTAGCAAATTGCTATTTAGATTTTAATACCATTGTCAATCGTATCCGTAGCAGTGGCAAAGAGCCGGCGCTGGATGGATATTTACTATGAGAATTTATTAAATAAATGTCACATATAGTGCAAATAAGTATTGAAATAACAACGCGGTAAACTAACGACATCTATTAGAAACAAAATGCAAAAAAAAAATAAAAAAAATAATCATTTAGCATAATTTTTATGTTTTCATCTAACCTGTTGAATTCGTCGAAACAATATGCATTAAAATACTTCAAATTGCGCAACCGCATAATAAACAACATTATTTTACACCGCATCTATCGTGCGGTGTGGTATGCATTTTGGACGTTGATGGGAAAATGTGAATCTTCATATTGATACAATTTTAAACAGTCGGTAGATATTATGTAGAAATAGAACTGTATATTATTATACTGATATTCTCGATATTGTTATTATTACAGTTAGATATGGTTATTACTGTTACATTACTTCTGTTAGACAATTATGAATAAGAAGGATGATAAGATTGAAATATACTGTCTTAAAAATATACGCTTTGTTTAATAAAAATCTAAAATACATTGAAAGTGACAATTACATAAGTTATCTACATGATGTGAAACTACATAATTATAAAATATATAAGTACCTAGTAAGTAGTAAACTGAACTTGCATTTATCAATTGAGGCTGTTAATTTCAAAACTGGTAACCTCCATATAGCGCCATTTTGAGTTATCGCAAAAAACCTTCTAGAATAATTCAATTAGGAATAAAAATAGAATAATATTATTTGATATTTGTAAACATATTACGAAATAATTTAAAAAAGCGAAGAGTGAAATAAAATGTCGTATCACGTTATTTAATTTAATGCATATTTAAAGTAATAATTTTGAAAAGACTTCTGAGAAAATATAATAATAACCGATAGAAAAAATATTTTTGAAAAAAATACGACACCCAGCAAGAGTTGAACTTGCGTCTCTCGGGTTTCGCGCCCATGCACATTGACCACAATGCTATAGGTATCGTTGTCGTATAATTGCGACAATTTTTAACTGATGGCTCTTACAATACTCTCTGAAGCGCTTTTAAGTGTTCTCAAAATTATGTATGTTCAATAAAAAGAATGTTGCATCCATTTTGTGAATTAATCGTTAAATAAAAATAGCTGATATATAAATTTGTTGTACAATTTTAGTAATGGTGGTTAATGAATATGAATAACTTTGCAATCCGCATTTGGTTTAATTCCATTTAACTAACAGAAAGAGCTAGAATTGTAGAAGCTGTAAACTATGAACAAGTATTTACATAATTAGAATCAAGAAAATATTAAAAAAGTAATAATGGAGGATACTGCCTTTGAAACTTTGAAATACGTTCAACGGTATTTTTATTAGGTAAATTAATAAGTTTATTGCATGTTTCGTAATTCTGTCACTAAATATCCATAGTAGCATACCACTCCCCTTAAATGCCTTATGACTGACATCAATAAATCCTTAATAGCATTCCAAGCATCGTCCCTGGGTCACCGACCAAATATTTCCCAATCATTATTAATATAGACAGGTATAATAACACGGTTGGCTTGCCTCCAAAATCGACGGATCCGTTATATATTTCTAATTTATTGGCTCCAAACCGGTGTTTCGTGGCTAATGACACCGCCAAGGGAAATCGCTACGACTCAATTCACGCTTAAACTTTCGGTATTATGAGAAAAGTTCGCAGAGCAGGTGGTATATTCTGCTTGAACTTACATAGTTCCAATGTCTGTCGTGTTGGATCTTGCGATAAATGAACATAGCACTTAGTTAACTCCAAGTTTATGACTTTCATTAATGTCACCATGACTAAATCATAGAAGAGTAGAAAAAGCTCGCTGGCGATAGTTTCATTTTCTTTCTTTATAAAATTAGTTACTTACCCATAATAGTCCTTTTATAACAAGATTAAATACAAAGCCAAATAAATTATAAGTATTATACCTATATTGTATAGGTGATCCAACTTTATAATTCTAATAGTTACCAAATCGAAGAATGAAATAATGATTTTTTTACTTTCAAAAGATAGATATCCACATCTATTATAGATAGATGGCTTGGTAGAAAATTCTTGAGAAACAATAATAAATCTTTATTATCGTTTCTCATATTTTAAAAAAAAAGTCTTTCATTCTGGATGGAAAAAAACTCAAGAATACAAAAAAAAATTAAAAAAAAGTCATTCAAACAAATATTTTCCTTGTATATGTTACATACTTCCAAGTAAATTGTCCGTATTATCTTACGGGAAAGAGTTGATCGTATTTCATTGAGTATAATATAATAGGATAAAATGATGCACGTTGTTCATGAAACATTGTAGAGAATAATGAATAAGAATAATAACTCGATTTTCATTATAGACTAGAAAATTACGGCACCTATTTTATAATCTAGTTTTAAATCATTCAATTTTTTTATAATAATATGGTATGCTTATATCTTTAATTTACTTACATACTTACTTATTTTCTTCTTACATGTCCATGTATTCCGGTGGTTTTTATTACATATATATTTTTAAGTGTTTTATTTAGAGATGAATTTGATATAAATACTCCACGGCCATCTATTTCCAATACAACATCTCACGGTGAACTGTGGTACGCTCAACAGTATATGTAATTATAATAAAATGAATATATCTAAATTTTAATATCGAGAATAAAAAGATAAAAAACAAGTCTAAGCCATGACCACATAACACACAAGACTTAACCAAATAGTTAGCCAATGAATATAATCTAAATTGTGGAATTAAACATAGTTATTATTTTTGCGAATTGATGATTTCATGATTCATTGATGAGGTACCTAGTACTATTTTATCTTTCAATATAATGTTATTGTTACTTTGAAATATTAAAACGTACCTAACCTAACCTAACTAACCTAAACTTACCTAATTATACATACCTACTATAAGTGTGTTAAAAAATTGTATTTTTATATCATGTAAATAATAAATAACAAATTATCTTCATCAGAATACTTTTTTTTTTTAAAATAAATATGTAGGTATTTATTTTAAATACATGAAAAAGCTTTTTTTATAAAATTTGAGAAGGTTTAATTTAAGTTAAGAAAGTTTAATTTACTGAAATTATTGCTTTAAATTCATAGTATTTTTATAGTACGTCAGTATAATATTAACTTTCGGCAACTTACTGTAATAAAAGTATCAGGGTGGCAGAGAGTAAAGAACTGTCTTTGTACAGGTGTGCACAGTTTTCATAAAAATATGACTTGAATACAAATGACTACGGTTATTTAAAATTATGCTTATTAATAACATCGCATTGACCCGTGTATAACCTCGTGATTATGGAAAAAAAATCCTTTTTTATCTGCAAGTCATGTATCAGGGTGACATGATAGCAGAATGCTAATTCCAATGAGCAAATGAAAGTTCAAACAAAGGTCGCAGAGGTATCTGACATAGAGTGGGAAAGATTCGCGTGAAGCAGACAGTACATAATGCGATTTTCCCATATTAGCACTGGAACCAGACAAATGTCACAAGCGTTGAAATACCTCCTAACTATTAAATGCCAAAATACTCAGACAAGGCTAATAAACATAAATTAAAACTCTTACAATTTAATTAAATAAAACGAAAACATATTTAAAATTCTACGCCACTTTGTCACTTTATAATAAGAAATAAGTAATTATTCGTTACTCTTAAAAAAAAATCATTTAAATAAATAAAAATATGTTTAATTTAAAGCTGTGTGAATTAAGTTCAGCGTGAGTTAGGAGGTATTTCAACACAGCAGGCATAATGGTTTACTGCCATTTCTGGCGGAACAAATTGCCGCTTATTAGAATACTTCCAATGTTTAATTCGCATGAATTTAGAGTCCATGACGTCACGAACCATTTACAAATAAAACGAAAAAAATATTTTTAGATATTAAGTCGGCTTATTTGGATACTTTTTCAGTTTCTAGAAAGAATCGCGAGTTATATCAGAGTAAAAAAAATGTGATATGTATTGAAGAAAGCTTCTGTGAAAATATAGGAACTTCTTATAAATATAATATGAAAATAAAGCTAAGAAATAGTACATAAAGTAAATATTAAATGAACTGTTTAGCATCCCTTCTATACATAAATTAGATTTATGCGTACATGCAACTTCTTATAAATAGAATATGAAAATGAAGCTAAAAAAATAGTCCATAAAGTAATTATTTAATTAATTGTTTAGCATCCTTTCTATTTAGCATGAAGTGTACATACATAAATTAGATTTATGTGTATATTATGCATATAGTAGATGGGTATATTATATAGTGTGGAATGCAGTTACTTACTTTAAAGTTAACCATATATTAAAATTTTCCTTTTCATCATATTGTAATAAACCAGCATATGTCATTATTACGCTGGATCAATGTGACAATTATTTTTTTAAAAGCCAACAACGTCAAATCATTACGATTGGTTCTGAATTCAAAAAAATATAAATACAGCTTTGCCTTTGAGTTATGTAACAAAAAACCATATAATCATCTCTCTGATTGGCCTGTTTCATACAACTCGCTCGAATAACAGTAGCAAAACTTTCTGCGTATTTGATTTCATCCCTCGGAAACGAATAATAACACTTGTTTGTCATTTGGGGATGCAACGAAAGCTCCTAGCAATGATTACAGGGCTTCAGCCGTGTAACGTAACGCCTTCAATACATGGAGCTTTATTGAGTATGATGGGAGCTTTCAAATAATTATGTTTCATATTATTGAAACTAGTGATTAAGATCAGAAATATTTCTAATTAATTTAACCCGTGCAATCGTAAAATATTAAATAATATGGGAAATAATATAAATATTAATAAAATTGATAGTTCTGATTTTATCTACTTTGATACTTTAATGCAGTAAAATATCTAGTTTCTAAGCTAAAGAAACCTTTGTTTATTGAATCAATATAATATTACAATAGATATTTCTGCCTATAATTTTATTCTTTACTATTGTGGAAAATGTAAGCCATTAATAAAGCTATCAAAAATTTAGATCGTCATAAATGAAGATTATTATCAATTGATAGAGTTATTTAATATAACTATTTTTTTAGCATTAGTATTATAACCGATTACATTTGCATCGATTAACTGCTGGCAGTACGAATTATCGCGGCCATAACAAGAGAATTTTAACACGTATTATCGTGGAAGTTGCAAGACTGCATACATTTATCAAAAAAATTTCGGCGGCTTCTGAATTGTCACGTGATAGTTGCAACTCGCCCGATATCTGCGCATGTGCAGTAGAAATATAGTAGCGAACCTGTCAAATTTTCGCAATGTGTCCGAACCTGTAAAATAGGACAAAAAATGAACACAAATGCGTTTGCTTATGCTTGAAGAATGAGATTGGCGAAACAATCAGCACTTTAGTGTATAAACAGTTATTGTCGCGATAGTTTAACTTATACGCTATTATTGAAAGTATACACTTGGATGTATATTGCTATGATACAAGATATTTCTTCTTCTTCTTTTTCCACCCTGTTACGTCCCAACATTGGGGCATAGGGCAAGAACAAGTTGGCGCCACTTCCCTCAGTCCATAGCCAACTCCTGCGCCTCCCGCCATGTAAGACCTGCAGCACGTAGGTCGCTTTTGTAGCACCGCTGCAGGGTGAGGGAGGGCCGGCCACGGCGACGGAACGAAGTGTCGCACTCTTTGGCGGTATCCGGAATACGTGTCCCAGCCACGTAAAGCGTCTCTTCGTTATAATTTCAATCACCGAAGGCTGTTGTGTCTGCTCACGAACTTGAGTGTTTGTAACGCGGTCGTACCAATGTACCCCAAAGATTTGGCGGAGACATCAATTCTCAAAGCTCAAAAGCCGAGACTCTTGAAGCTTAGTAAGATGCCATGTCTCACAGCCATACAGGAGCACAGGTAGCACGCACGCGTTAAACAAACGACATTTGGTGCTCACAAAATACAGCCTTGACCTCCATGCGACTCCAAGTTGGTTGAACGCAGAGCCCGCCACACCCAAGCGGATTCCAAGCTCACTAATCACTCACATCTAGTGAACTAGATATTTAGTGGTATAATAAGTACCTAGTACCGTAATACATACTGTGCAGTAACTATTAATAGTACTTAAAAAATAAAATATTTATAACTACCACTTCTAAATTTTTGTATGGGTGGTTGATAAGTATTTATAAATATATACTATCATTTCCGCAACATTTAATAAAAATATGTTGAATATTTATAATATTATGTTAAGTACGTACTTTTGTAGTATAAACTAGTTTTTATTGATTATATTATGATAGAAACGTATCAGTTTGTGATTTTGGTTATGTATTATATATTATTTTACTTTTAAATGAACTGAATCAGAACATAGCAACACATGCTATTTATATATAGTATATACGGTATATTTGATTCAATTTAATAATAAAAACGAAAACACCCAAAAAGAAGGGTTCAATTTACGTTGAAATTCAGAGAGTTTCTGGTACAAACTGGTTATAGTAGGCGGGGGCATATGGTGTGGAGGTAGGCGGCTGGTTTGCATCCGGTTGCAAGCAAATTGAATCAAAGCTGAGCGCGACAAGGCTGCGTCATCAGCCGCATTGTCTGCCTAGATGAAAAGATGCCTCCACGAGGATGTCGACTGGATGTAGGGATGAATATATTAGGTTACAGTGATTGAGAATCTGTCATATAGATGGAACACAATATGTTATTTATTTAGTCACACATATTTTACACATTATTAATTTAAGGCGTTTATCATTGTTGCAAAATGTGACATGGATCATGACCATCTTCTAATCAGATTTATTGACAGATGATTACTGATTCAATTTGACAAGCCTAATCCGTCAAGAAATCTAGACGGTGGTTTTGTGGATCATAATATTATATACGTCGTTTAACATGATATTTTTAATAAATTTTTGGTGAATTGACAGAAATAAAATATGTCATTGTATATCAGATCTAATAATAAATGTATCATACAAGGTAATTAATTTATCGGTTTATACCTATTTAACGCTGAAAAATCTTATTCCATATATGAAAATAAAATAATATTTTTAACTTTGTAGTATATCTGTAATCTTAACTTTGCAAAAACTCAATCAGTTCATCATACATACTAAAAGTGTACTATTATATTAGTAAATTAGTGTATAGATTGTATTTATATCCGCTTTATACCTATAATTTGTGGCTCACGTTGTGGTTTCTCTGCTATCACCATGCATTTCCATACATTATCAACCAGCGCCATAAATGTGCTAACATCGAATATATAGTGAAACCTCGAATTTACGTTTTTAACGGACTGTCGTGTGAATAGACAGAATATATAAATTTAAAAATATTTTTTTAGAATTATATACTTAAATTGATTTTGTGTATACCAGTAGCGTACTTAGAGGTTTGCTTGTAGAAATTCCGTTGGAAAAATACATATTATTATGCATGTACAACAAATTATCAGGATTCCTGAATTTCGTAGGGCCGTCAGTCTAATAAAACTATATTCAGTTACATCATTCAATTTAGGAGACAGAAAGTCAATATAAACTTTGTTACAAAAAATATAAACATAACACATTTAAAATGTATAATACCTAGCTACCTACTTGCATCATAAACGCTAGTCAAATAGTTTTTCGGGTCATCGATGCACCTCATAGCATCTCATTTTTATTAAAATTGTCTTTGAGTTCATCGGGCAAGTTTTTTGGACTATAACTGAATACTAATTCGCCAAAATAAAAGATCACCCACTTTTTGAAACATTGACCTTAGATATTGCCGACTTGTAAATAAATAGAAATGATTCATGTACATTGATTCAATCTTCAAATTCTATTATGCTGACTAGATAATTACTTTTAAATTAAGTACTACATTTAAATAACATGCCAATTATATCTAATGGCCACCTAATCGTTACGCGCTTGGTGCGTCTTTAGCGTCCAATGTATTAAATCAAAACTAATAAATCGCACATACTACGTGTGACTATTTATATGGCACATTGGCCTAAATTTGCAAAGCCATAAACTTTAATATTATTATAATAATATATTCACGACTAACTAAATACCCAATGTTTATCATAACTAAACAGGGGCGTCAAAAGGTTCACATAAACCGGAAATTGTGTTTCAATAAAATGAATTGTTCGACTGAAGAGTCAAAGGTGCATGTTTTTAGACGTATCGTTTTCAAATCAAATCAAATTCTAAAAATCTGATTTTGACTCCTAGGCAAAATAAAAACATGTACATAATTCTAAGAAATAATATGTAAATTTAATAATATATACGAATGTATTCGAATAAATATTTAATACAACGTAAATAAACTTCTTAAACTAAAAATTTTCAATATTATTTAAAACATGGCATTTATCTTAATAAAAAAGATCATAAAGTGCATTACATCACTTTATATCGTATTCTAGGCTATTCAATTTTTAAAATGGCTTGATTTCTTCATATTATAATATAGATAGAGTTTTAGAGAAATTATACCTATTTTAAAATATGTATAGATCTTTGTCTTATAGCGCCTGTACTCGTGCTTGAATTTACTTGCAACAATAGTGTGTATTTTAAACTATCGCGATAATAACTGTTTACACCTAAAAGTGCTGACTATCTCGCCAATCTCATTCTTGTCATTTTATGGTACTATTTTTACAGGTCATTAAAATCGGTTAACCTCAAAATGAATCTCTGCGTGGTGTAGTTCGTTTTTTTACCGACAGGTTTGCTACTATCATTCTACTGCGCAGGCGCAGATATTGCGCGATCCAATTGTCGCGTAAAAATACAGAAGCTTCTGAACTTTTTTGATACATGCATGTAATCTTGCAATTTGCACTATAATACGTGTTTAAGAATGTACCATTCTGATTATTGAACAAACATTATTTTGAAAAACACGACGTCGGTTAGTAATTGAAGTAATAGGTATCTACTTTGATTTAATAAAACCAAAACCGATTGCCAAAGTAGTTTGATTTAGAAGAACGCTGATGAGTAGGTATTGAAAAGGCCAATAGTTAAAATTTGTCGCAATTAGTATGTCACTGCGTAGTATAGAGGTAAATGCGACGGACGGTGCATAAACCCAGGAGATGCAGGGTTCGATTCCCTGCCGGGGTGCCTTACTTTTTTCAAAAATTTTTTCTATTGGTTATAATATATTTTGTCAGAAGTGTGTTTCAAAATAATGTACCTGTAATAATTATTGTTTTTTGGTTTTAATTCATAATTAATAAACTATCACTATTGTGGAAGCAGGTGGTTTGATTTTTTCCCGATTCCTTAAATTGTAAGTGATACATTTCCATAAAATGATGTTCTATTGATATTATATTACATAGCTGTTACAATATTTAATTATTTAA
Organism: Rhyacophila brunnea; assembly: GCF_057557595.1. Lineage (NCBI taxonomy): Eukaryota > Metazoa > Arthropoda > Insecta > Trichoptera > Rhyacophilidae > Rhyacophila > Rhyacophila brunnea. The sequence goes on from NW_028233350.1 coordinate 33,714,821, forward strand.
TATAAACATGCCCAAAAAAACTCACCTGTGTTGACTGGATGACGCGTTCGAGAGGGAGACAGGAGATCGTGCTGCTCTGCTCTCCGCGCGGGGACTCCCGTTAACGATGTATTCTATAAAAAAGGAAAACAAATTTTCTTTAATGATACACTCAACTTGAGTTATTGCTTTGGACGGATTTAATTTTAAAAGAGAATGGGAATAAACTTGATATAATATGAGTATTTTACTAAGTACCTATAACATGAGTTATATTATATTATGTGTATATTATATTATTCATTTAAAATATATTTTTCGAGTGTCAAAATGAATAATAAACAAATCTTTTGATTTAATAAAGATAAAAAATAGATGTTTGCCTAAAAATTAAAATAATTATAATCGTTAGGTAATTATGTATAGCCAATTTGGTAGGCATTTTACTTAAATAAAGAAAATACTTCATTTGGTTATAAACTGCCTTCTTCTACGATTTAATATTTTATTTACATACATTTTATTCAGATACATAGTGTTTTAAACTGAAAACTTTCTTAAAAAATAAACCAAGTAAGATGTACCTAATGAAACAATGCGGTATATATTTTTTATATTTTATAGCTTTTCATAAATGATTAACAGTGTTATAATACACCTATACGAGTGGGTATAATAAAATAATATGTCATGTCATTTCAGATATATTAATATGTATTTACCTACAATAATTTTTTATCACATTGTTTTATTCTAATTTGTATATGTATTAAGTATTTAAAATTAATACTGAATGATGACAAGATTTTTAAAACAATTCAATATAGATTGGGTAATAATATTTCACCCTTATGTAATAGTAAAATCACTGCCATTTAATAGAAAGACACACACCTACCAAAATTATTCCAATGCAAAGCAGTATCGACATTATGATCTTAAATGTCAATGCGGTAGCGTTAATAATTAAATAAATAACAATCTCCGTTATATGATAGTCAAAGACGAAAGCTCCTTGTAAATTTAAGAAGTTAAAATAATTAATTAATACTTAAACTTTAGATGTTTATAGCTCAGTCAATTACCATCAAATCGTTTTTGTATATCACAATGTTTCTGAGATAATGTAACCAGCAAATATAAATATAGTACTACATACCTAGTTGAAGCTAACATATTATATTCATTGTGAATATTATGTATTTTACAACGTTTTTCTTAGCTCGTATTATTATTTGTCCGGTAGTTCCTTGTCCGGAACAAATCTTGCAATCGATTTTTAACTAACTTCATGACTAGCTAGATATTTGAAACTTTTGGAATACATCAAAACACGATGCCAATGCATTTTTTAATACGTTTAGCCATCTTTAAGTAGAATTGAATTCATTTTCAGTTAATTCTGTTTTGTATGAAAAGTTATTTCGACACCATTATTGGTTGCTAGGGATCTGGGGTCCTAGCAACTAAATTATTAATATATACGTACGTTACTATGGAAATCAATATGACATGTCAAAATGACATTTCAGTATTATTTCTATCAAGTACAATTTTTTTTGATCATTTAAGCTAGTCAAGTCAAGTTTATATGATTCAACAGAAAATTTAAAATGTTGTGTATACAAAGTTCTTTTTATCTTGTAATTATTTCAATATAACATATTTCAGAACAGTGTACAGCTAAATAAGTCTTATCTAAGACTATGAGCCAAGTATCATTCGACGCTATATCTAGACATTTGTTGATGTATATTTCTATCAAAACTTGCTGATTTTTTAACATAAAATTTAACTGGTACGAGGGTACGAGATAAGGCGAAATGTAGGTACACAAGAAAAGAATTTCCAACATTGGCAACATGTATCTCCACCTAAACGCCTAGCGTGACGAAATTGCAAGAATGGCTACATAACATATATTTATAGTACTAGAATAAGTATAAGCTTTAAGCATTTCCAGCGATAAGCTTTCTTCCGCCATATTTACGGTCTTACTTCAGACACTTGACCTATTTTGTCTTTACGTTATCATCATTGGTGTAACTTACGATATTTAACTAAGAGGACCCTATTTGAAATAACTTTTGCCAAAAAGTGGCATTCTTCGCTGTCTTATACAGTAGCTAATACAACTAAAAGTATATTATTAATATTTTACATTACTTATTCAAAAACTGAGATGAAAAATGCGCACAAGTTTTAGCGCAGGTCAATGATAGATGGAAAAAAACATAAATTTACTTATAATAATTATCGTCAGATTTAATTGATATTCAACTTAGACAATATAATATATTATTATATTGTATGGTGCTGCAGACTATATTTATGTGAAACTAGATATTTTTTTAAATACCAAGATTGGCGGCAACATTTTAATTTTCCCATCAGCTGATTTGATTAATGTTCAGTTTAGGTACGTATTTTATGCTAGTAAAAACTAATTATAAGTTAATCTTAATATTTACATAACCTACTAAAATTTTGCATTCTCAATTAAATTCGTTAATTATTCGTTGAATAATAAAAAATAGTTTATTAAATTATTAGTAAGTACAAGTACGTTACGACTAAGCTTTGGAGAGATCCTGCTGTCTGCTATGAGTCAAGGTAAATACATATGTACTCGTATCTCGATTCAAACCACAAAATCTGATTACCAATATTAACACAATTTGTTAAGGTTATACCACAGTTGAGGCATGGTCTAAAAAGATCGTGGCTAGGCGATGCGCGGATTGCGGGTCGCGGGTGCAAATGACGCAAGCCGAACGAAATATAATTTGTCATATTGACTTATATAAATCCAACATGCGTCCATTTAATGTTCTGTTTATTGTTCTATTAGTAACAATAATAATATATTCATTGACATGTTTTCTTTTTCAAGTAAATGGGTAACGTTTTTAGTCATCTTTACTAGATTTAAGAATTAATACGCCCGTCGCCATCACGAAACAAATTGATGTATTCATACCTCGACGTTCGATCTCCGAGTGCCAGCGAGTCCAAAATTTCGTCGCGCCTATAGTTGAAAATTATTTGCCGTTTCACTGAAGTATCGCCTTAAGCGCTTCAATTGTACGAATACCAATTAATTTCATTGAATTAGGTAGGACACAGGTAACTTAATTGGTAAAGCACATTGATTAAAATATAATTGAGGCAAGTTCGAGTCCTACTCAGCGTCGTATATTTTTAAAAGACTTTTTCTAGTAAGTATATTAATAATATCTAAGGTGCTTTTATTTATTTTTATGTAGGTATTGTAAAATAATGGCTTCATTTCAACGCAATAAAATACAGCAAACGATTGAGCGAATGGGTGGATTTTATGTATCTATTCAAAAGCTGAATTTATCATAATATTAAACATTAAACTATAAATATTAAACACGGTTACATAAAACATCACTGTTGAATGGGTGGCGAAGCATTACCGCTCGGTAGCAAAATTACTAGATTACATTCATAGTTCATAATACATCAATGATTGCATAAGTTAAATATTGAATTTTACGTTCTGGGTAGATTAAGATCGATTTGGCGCGCTTACTCCTAGTCTCTTTTCAGCTGTCTTTACTAAAAGGTCTTCTTTACAGGTAGCAATCTTGCGACCAGGGAGATAACAATGCCTCTATTGATATTTTTTTGATTTTTTACCCCAGAAAACGCGGGAATTTTTAATTAAATTAAACTTGGTCTATTTAGATCAAACACTTATCTAGTTAGACCGTAATAATGCATTGGAATATCATAATGGTAACGTTATATTTAATATTATATCTTTATGCCTATACCCTGTTTATGTGCGTTACTGAGACTTAGATACGAGCTTTCTGTTTTGCTTACGTTTCCATGCCGTTTAATTCGAATTCAGTCGGTCGAATATAAAACCTATTTACTTGAGTATCAAATGAAACACATTCAAGTAGGTATAGAATTTGTATATCAAAGGAGGCCGTTAGAAATGAAAGCCTAAGTGTTTTCCGAAAATATTAGCTTATTATACTTGAATACATTGTTAGTCTTCAATAAATATACGAAAAAATGTACTTGAAAACATCGCGTCTTATAAGATAACATTTCAATTTAGCTTTTATTAGACGAAGATTCTTGGAAGACGTATTTAATAAAAAATATTGGTCCGTCATAACATTTGGTAAGTAAACGTAAAGCTTTTTTAAGTTATAAAAAAACTACCCATAAATTTAATATCGTACGTATTATCCACTATATTAATTTCAAGAATTAAACCGAAATGGATTTCTAATGCCATCGTCTTAAAACTTAGAGCTAAAATTTGATAATATTTAGTAATAATTTAAAGTTAACATTTCTGTACATATTTGATTATCTCTAAGATGTTAAATTACCTATACATGAATGTTAGGCCAGTGAGCCGTTCTAAGAAGGTCATCCAGTACTTTAGCGACTGATGATTTCAGGTAAAAGAGAAAGAGGGATAGGAGGATGATTAGATATTATTATTATCACTTACTGTTTACCAGTCAGTCAAAAATGTACTATATCGTTGTGATTTAAAACTGTAGCAATCATAACACTCAGCATCAAATGAGTGACATACTTTAATATGCATATTCTGTTGTCAAAACAAAACAATAGAGCGATAATGATTGCCAGCATTTCCTCAATCATAACTAGATCAGTAAGGTCTGTCATGATTTGTTATTGCGACACTATTGTTTGTTAAATATGTACTGCATTTGTATAAATTGAAAGGACAATGCATGAATCCTAACTCACTCATCAAGTCCGTCACGAGTCCTTCACTCGACGTAGTCAACCAACGTTCCACTCGAGTCAAAATCAGTTCATAATATAATCAATCTCTCGATCACTATTTATCATTCCCACAAGTAAATCCATATCTGCGATTATAATCTCATGCTTTCATCTTTATTATTGTATTATTTCATTCTTTTATCGATCAGTAAACTTTACTCAAAACATCCAAGCAACCACGACTTTATCTCCTCCACTTCATATACTGCCAAAATGGTGACCCCGACGTGATAACGACGTAAAGCCAAACAAAAAATACTTCTCCGCTTCACCTCTAACTACAATAACAATATTATTTAAAAATAATTAATAACATAATGACCTAACACTGTGATGTTCTTTAAATTTAGTCTCAGATTTATTTTTATAATTTAAAATATCTTTCCCGTAAATTGTGATACAATTATTAAATGCGTGATTGTAATTGTTTTGCCCGTGTTTCATTATTAGGAATAAATAAAAAAAATAAACTTGAGGAAATAAAAGGAGAGAAAAAAACTATATAATATAATATAGTCATTGAGGGCTCGTGTACTTGGTGGAATTAACTAACCTAGTAATAAATAATTGCAAGATAAAAAGAATTTTTTATATTCAACGTTTCTAAATTATCTGTTGAACCATATAAACTTGACTTAATTGCTTAAACGATCAAAAAAATTTGTACTTGACAATAATATGTCATATTGATTTTCATAGTAACGCACGTATATATTAATAATTTAGTTGCTAGGACCCCAGACCCCTACCAACCAATAATGGTGTCGAAATAACTTTTCATACAAAACAGAATTAACTGAAAATGAATTCAATTCTACTTAAAGATGGCTAAAAATGCATTGCCATCGTGTTCTGATATATTCTAAAAGTTTCAAATGTCTAGCTAGTCGGGAAGTTACTTAAAAATCGATTGCAAGATTTGTACCGGACAAAGAACCACCGGAAAAATAAGAATATGAGCTAATAAAAATGTTGTAATTAAAGTAGAAAATGGGGAAAACGTTAGATTATTATTCCAACAATTGCAACCCACCGCTTGTTTATGAGTAAACTATTATTTCTATCGAAGAACAAAAAAATCGATGAATACATCGAAATGTTGTTCTTTTGAAAGAGAATGCAGTAAATTTTGTTTTTCTAATTTTAGTTCAGTTATCAAATTAATATTCAGAGGACTTTTAAAAGTCATGTCAAATGTAAAATATTTTTTTTGCTTCGAAATACTAAAATATAATTGTTTATTCTGTACACCCACAATAAATAAATAATATTATTGAACTATCTATAGATGAACATTTTTTTATTAACTCACAAATTAGATTGCTGGAACATTAGTTACCCAGTGTTTTCGTATCGTATAAATTTAGGATACTTACTAGCTTCATGTCTAATTTTTGTATAATATGCATTACATGTTTATTAAATTTGCCATTTAAAAGAGAAATAATTACTTTTTGTGACTAATATGTTATGATTATTTGAATATAGATCTTTTTTCCAGTAGTAAACAGCCGTTTATAAAAATCTATTAAATAAATAATACTAAAAATAGGTAAATAATAAAATTCATTAGGTAAATATAAGTTTTTGCTTTACATTTTAATCTCTTTTAAGCTCTAGCTGATTTTATACATATTGATTAAAATAATTTATAACACACACATTAAACGTAATCAGAACGACTTGGCATGTTTATGTTCTGAACGTCAACATGCAATCTTAAGACACTTTGGCAGGAAGAAACATATTCAATTACTTTATATTTTTAATGCAGCATGAAAATATACGAAGTAAAGAAAGCATTAATCTCCTGCAGATTTAACGTATTATGACTTTTAGATGCGTCGTAAAGTTCGAAGCAAGTTTATTACCTCTCACATGAGATTAAACTCTCATATTATCAAGCATTTTTCTATGTGTACTTTTCATTATTATGGTTATGACAGAGAAACCCTAACAAAGAAATAAGTATAGTGAAAGTATTATAATATAGTATAAAAATAAATTTTCATAAAAGAATTTGACGACATCTTCTAGTCAGTTAATCAGTCGCTACCAGTTTTCAATCTTTCAAAAAATAATGAGTACGAATTACAATACTAAAATTACTTTTTATTTGGTGGAAGACGATCATAAATAATTATACTCTGGAAATAACAAAAAGTGTAATTAATTTGGAATTTTGTATTATATTTTTGCAAAGCAATTTATTTTTTTATATTTGTGAAAAATCTGTTTGTAGCTGATTAGCAATTTGGTATTCAGTTAATTTTGATCAAAAATTTATTGCTATTATATTTTTTATAATTAATTATAAGTCCATGATGGCTTAGCGGTACTATGTCCGTGTATAATGCCGTGGGTTCCGAGTTAGAATCTCAGGTCTGGAAAATTCACAAGTTGTTCTGCCAATATATGTTTGAATCCAGAGTATGTACCTACTAAATATGTTGCGCTATATAATATTTAGAGCTAATTTTATTATTCACCAATGATGAGCGAGCAGTAACGTTTTTTCAGAATTGAGCAAGTGGCTAACATCCGTTTCCTGTAAAAAGAAATATCTGGTAATTAAACTTCCACTCTGTGGAGGCTCATATGTTCGTCTTAGGATCGAACATGGTGATGTAATGTTGTAATCTTTTGTCACATAATATTTATTTTATTTTAATTAATTTCATAAAATTTAAGTTATTATTACGGTGCCTAATACCCCGTTTACACGTGCATAGTTACATGTGGATATACTGTACACAGTAAGAAAATGTATGGGGAAACATTTATTATCCTGCAGTTTACAAGATTGCGTGCATGAATCAAACAAGTTTGGAAGGTTCTGAATTGCTCTGATTTTTTATGCGCAAGTAAGATCTGCGCCTGCACAGTATAATGATAATGGCGAACCTGCCGGTAAAAAAACGAACTACTCATTTTGAGTTAACCGATTTGCAATACGGTAAATTTCGGTACATCTTGTCATAATAGTAGGTACTATAAAATGACAACATCGCGTCTCGCTTACTCCTCAAGAATGAGATTGGAGAGACAGTCAGCACTTTTACGTGTTTAACAGTTATTGTCACGATATTTTAAAAGAAGCACTATTGCCGACAGTAATTCCATGCACGTGTACAGGCATACTTTTGACTATTCTAAATTGTAAAGTTCCACAAATAATTTCAATTAAGAATTAATAATAGGGATAAAATGCTTATTATTCTTACTTAAATTACTACGCCGGTTGTATTAAGCGACAAAAGGTAATGATCTGATATTATAATATCATGTAAATTGACACATTTTTTATTACTTCGGAAATTTGTTCAGAACATATTAAATATACTTAATGTGAATAATCGCATTTTTAAAAGGCCACTCTATTTAATAATATATAAAATAATATGTTTTTATATACCTAGTAAATAATCTTAAGTACACTTCAGGGTGCCAATATAAGAAAAAAGACGCTCCCGGCACAGGGGCGGACTCGGCAATAAACCGAGGAGAAGACAATAAAGTTTCCATTAGTGGTATATTTTTATAACTGGCATTTTGTCATTTTATTATTCGGCGAGGTGATGATAAAAAAGTTATGTCGCCGAGCGAAGACCGCTCATGCTGGAGTACGAGGATTTGAGGAACGTAAATAAAAACAGGATGCTATTACCAGAAAATGCTACTTTAAATATTTTAAATCAAATAGTACAAAATATTTTAAAACTCAATTCATTTAAAAAAATATATACATTTATCCACATATTTAAGTAAATAATGATATATTTTTTTTACTAAGCCTACTGTAACCATTTATAATGTCAGGTTACCATTGTAGGGGTGACACAAGATCTAGCAGAAGTGTTTTTTAAGGAATGGTTAGAAATATTTAAAGACATAATTAACTAAGTAGGTATGTGATTATCATATTATTATTTGAATACATAATTTGCATTATACGTTAAACATTACAAATATTGTTCGTTATAATTTTACAAAACGTTGGTAAAGTATACACGGGAAATCAATGTCCCGCAGTAAAATAGGTTAAGTATATTTTTTTTATATTTTTTCAATGAATTCTCATTACGTAGACTATCTTCCAATCTATCACGGCTAGTTCTCGGTGCCAGCGTCATTAAAAACGATAGTCTATATTTATATTTTTTCACATTATTGAAAGGAATCATATCGACCGTAGAAAAGAAAAAGGACGTAACCCTAAGCTTTTACAAAATAGGTTTTATTAAATATTTCCGTAATACACGACTAAATATACATTGTGTCCAAAGGATATAAGCTGAAAATGCCGTTCTAAATTTAGTTTGTGATTTAAAAAAAAAGAAGGAAATTAAGTGGAAAAAACGACTTAACCGTCATTTTGGTTGGTTTTCCATTAATTAATTCAATTGATATCATATTAGGAATATAAAAACTAAGTTATTAATTATCATGCACTTTACGGATATGTCTATTTAGTATTTTATCTTTGACCGAAAACCATTCTGTGCCTCCTGTAAAATTTGATTTAATAGATTACATCCTTTTTCCTTTCTACAGTCGATATTTTGAACTCTATAGTTAAAATTAAACTAAACCTGTTTGACACAAATGATTTTTCCAACGAAAATAATGTATAGAATTATAAATCACACAGACATATTAGCATGGTGGTGACACTACTAAATATGTTAATATACTTGTCTTAATAAATTGTGGATTGACTATTCACTCACAACAGTTATTTTTATGAAATGTTTTGATTGGTATGTTTTTTAAGTTTTCTAAATTATCTTAAATATGTGTATAAATAAATAAAAATAACATAATCAACTCATTGCATTAAGAAAATATCAATAAGCATTATTCACTATATTATCGCCCGCACTGTATGGCTGTGAAATCTGGTAGAAACAAGAGAACTATCTAAGTAATCGAAAACAAAATTCTCCAAAGAATACTTGAACTGGTTAAAGAGAACTATAGATGGTGCATCCGTATAAATGCTGAGTTCTACGAACAATTTTAGCTAAATATAGTGAATGTCTTGAAGGCGCGAAGACTCAGATGGGGCGTTGTTAGATCAATGGGTTTAGGGTTTTCCATAAAGTTTATGAAGGTACTCCTGTAGACACTCGATCACTTGGCCGCCCTCAGAGTAGATGGGCGAATAACGTCAAGAGAGACGCAGAGAGCGTGGGTGTAACCGACTGGAGAAAGAGAGATTAGGATAGAGGTACCTGGAAAACAGTTGTGCAGACGGCTATGGATCTGAATGTTCTGTAGTGCTAGTTTAAGTAAGTGAGTACTAATTATTACATATATTTAGTCAAAACGGAGGGTAGTTTTGCCTTACTTGTAGGACGTGAAAAATTACTAGTTTTTGATATTGACATACTTCCGCTGACAAATAATTTCAAATAATTCGAGTTAACAGGTTTTATAATGCGGATAAATAATTCTTTCGACCATGTACGATCCAAATAGGATCATAATAATATGGGCCTATACAGGGTGGAGGTTTGTATTAACAGATTTTGTTTTTACGAGAAATGGATGTCAGCCACTTGCTCAACCTATTAAGTCCATACTCTGACTCATACACAAATTGAAAAACAATATTATGTGTAGGTACTTGCCAGACCCAGGATTCGAACTTGGGACCCAAGACGCTATGGGCCGACGCTTAAGCCGCGCGGCAATCGTGGCAGCGTAAATATACCTACATGTTATGCAAAATTACTTAATACAAACAATTAATTTTAAACCTGTCGTCATATTTACTTAAATACATTAATTAACAGTAGAATGTTCTCTTCAACATCTTTGGTAAACAATTCATGAAGATAATATTATTTTAGAATTAGATATCAGTTTAAGTTAATACACATATGTATAAACATGCTCATGCATGTATTTGGTACGTACACAAAACCACCCCTTTGTTGCAACGAGAACAACGTATTTCTACTAATTTCTTCAAAAAACACTTAAATTCAATTATCAACCGTAAATAATGCAAGTGAAAATTTATGAACCATTTGTCTCCAAGAATGTTGTATAATTTACAATGACGCATGATTCAGTTTGAGCGTCATGCATTATCATAGGAGTTATGTTCAAAATGTAGTTATTTTGTATTAAAACTATTTCATATTATTATAGTATAAGACAATTATTTATTAACTCTTATAAATTAACAGTAGCACCTGTGAAAAAAAAACTAATTTGTCAGAATACCTTATCAACTGCAGAGAATTGCATGTTTTAAAATAAAATGTTAGTCACACAAAAAAACTATAAAGAATAATACAGTTTGTTGCTGAAAGGTAGCACCATGAAATTAAGGTTTAAAGCATATAATATGTATACAATTATTACAACAAAATCTTGTGTCTTAACTTCATTAATGTACTTAAGGAAAGCTAAGACTTTTGTTAAGTTAATTGGTAAATAAACAAATATTGATAATGATAACCATGGCAGACGTAAATGTACACATAAGTTATTAAAACACAACACGTCATGTCTTAATAATTATTATTATCAGGATAGGTTTCAACCTCTTAAATGGAATATTTTCAAGAAAAAAAAAAAAAAAAACTAAAATCGTTAACGGGTTTTTGTTAAGTTTAAAATCATGGCATTCTTGCTCTAATTCGGAAACAATACATACTATTAAAATTTAGCTGTGGTTCAGTTATGGGTACATCGGGCATGAGTTTTCACTAGAAATTTCATAAAAAAATAACCATCGCCAATAGATTATTCAATATTTATAAATAAACAAATATCCCGAAACTTAAACATTGGAATAGTACGCGTCGGTCGGCTTGCAGGTACCTATATAGCAAAAGGACGTTGAAGGGTTTAGCGGGGGCCGGGAGGTTGGGGCTTGATTCCGAAGGTGGCAATTGGTGCGGAACCCCACCAGTATTCTACGAGTATAATTATTATAACATAATTTACGTGAAGAAAAAAAAATATTTCACGTGATACGCTCGATTAAGACCGGGTGTGGTGTGTGGCGGGTTTTGGTTTGGAGGGATTAACTTTAATGTTTGAATTTCTCTATCCATTGCATAACGTCATGATTCCGAATAACTATAGAAACAGGCTGTACCTACTTAAGAATCTACCTTTTTTGGAATCATTACATAATTATTATTTTACTATGCTCTATTCTCTATCTATGATATATATCTCTGACAGGACCTTTTGGTGGAAATTTACAAACAAATAATATATTATTATAAATTATACATAAGTGATTTACGTTTAGTCGAGTTAATGTTTCTCAAATATAGTAGGATTAAACGTAAGATAATTTTGCCTAGTTGACATAAAGTTGTGATAATATCTCGTATAAACTAATTATTTTTATTGTGATTGGAGTGGAAATATTTCCTTATTAAACAATACGACAATATTTTAAATTCGGTAAAACCGTCATAGATAATTGTATCATTCGTTTAGTGACTTAAAAATGTCCGACAATTGGAACACAAGATCATATTATTATTTCAAATAAATTATTGTGAACAAGTTTTGAAACTAAAGACTTATCAATCCCCAACCTGCGACCCGCTAACTAATTGTTCCGTTCGCGTGAACAGACGTGGAGTATGCAGTACCACCCCCACTATGCACCGACCTTACCAGCCCCTCGTGTTTTTAAAACGAATACTTTTCGACCCCCCTTCCGATGCCATATATCACCGAAAAAATAATTGGCTTTTATTATGTAAACTGAGAATAAAAATGAATTGAAAAAGGCGGTATCTCAAGTATAATTTTTGTATTTATATGCTTTCCGGTACCTATCTAAATACTAAATAGCGTCTAGCTATAGAAAAGTTTGACTACCTATGAAAGTATATATTTTTTAATTACTCCAAATCAATGATGTTGAATAGGGCTTGTTTAAATGAAGGCCAACCAATAAATATATAAAAGTAGAGCTATAACAAAAAAAAAATTTATAGTAGGTTTACCGGTACTGCTCCAATTACAATGTTAGCAAAATTATGATAGTATGTGGGACTTGATAAAATTAGTGCTGATATTAGTGTTATTTTAATTGACTCTACAATCATATTATATGGATCTGAGCATCTTCGCGAAGAGGTTATAACAGATTTTTGTTTTACTAGAAATGGATGTTAACCACTTACTCAACCTATTAGATAGGTACATATTCTGGTTCCAAACACACATGGAAAAAATAACATGTTACATTTTTAGATGTGGGATTCGAACCCGAGACCCACAACTTTGTAAGCCGACACGTTATAGCTAGGCTATCGTGGGCGCTATGTTGAAGTACCTAATGATACATATTAATATATTATTATAATTGGTTCTTGTCTGTTTAGTGGAAGCCAGCGGCAAACAAATTTTGAAAATAGCCGATATACTAGATTATTTGTTAGATTATATTATGTTAGGTTAGGTTATCGTTCTTAAATTCATGAATTTTGCCTAGTTTCCAGTATAAACACACACTATATAATTTAATTTGAAACTAATAATATGTTAGTGAGTAATTCAAATGCCATTTTTTTTTTTTTGAAAATCTGTCATCTAGTATTCAGTAAAAATAATGAATAGATTCTATATCATAACATATTTCAAAATATCCCTTATGTTTTTACTATACTTACCTACGTCATGGATTATACTAAATTATATTTACCATATATTTAAACGGTCAAGTTAGTGGGCGACGTTTACATTGTTTCAAATAAATTAATAAAAATTAAACTGAAATAATTACACGATAAAAAATAACTTTTTATATAAAACGTTTTTTTAAATTTTCTGTTACATCATATAAACTTGACAATTCTATGTATTAATAAATACTTTTTTTTGTATTTGATAGAAATATGTACTGAATAAATATTATAGAATACTGAAATGTCATTTTGACATTTCATATTGATTTCCATAGTAACGCACGTATATATTAATAATTTAGTTGCTAGGACCAGCTCCTTAGCAACTAATATTAGTATTTTACTTTTTACGGATTTCTTCCGAAATAACTTTTCATACAAAACAGAATTAACTGAAAATTAATTCAATTTAACATAAAGATGGCTAAAAGTATTAAAAGAATGCATTGGCATCGTGTTCTGATATATTATAAAAGTTTCAAATGTCTAGCTAGTCGGGAAGTTAATTAAAAATCGATTGCAAGATTTGTACTGGATAAACAACCACCGGACAAACAAGAATACGAGCTAAGAAAAACGTGGTAAAAAGGTCAAGGTATATATAGTTCACTGCTTTGTAGTAAGCACCTACTTACCCTTTTCACAACATTGCGTTGTTTACATTTTTGTCTAAATTTTACTACCGAATTACATTCATTTAGAATGTCCCCTACAAGAATTAGAACGGTTAATGAAATGCCCATAAAATAATACTTCCTCTATAAAAGGACCGTAATTTGAAAATGTGATGAAAAAAATAATTAGACTCTTTTATGACGCGCCAACCCTGTGCTTATTGGCGACGTTTTCATTTGCTTTTTTATGATGTGATGTTAATTTATTTCTATAAATAAAAGCACGTTTTATTTCGGCCCTTTTTGTGTGAAATATCTCACATTTATAAAAAAAAAAAATACGCCACCCTTTTTTAAAATTAAGATTATTTCCATGGCGTTTTTGATTATGTATAATTTCAATTTAACTTACGTAATTATTTCAATGTATACTTAATGATATTATTAGCAACCCCTTTAAAAGTGTGTATTAAAAGATATTACTTTACTTAGGCGATAAACACAATAATGGATTATTATAAGATAAGATATAACGATATGTAGTGTAGGATAAACATAGTACGAATATGTTCAATTTTATTACTCAAATAGTGACACTACAATTTAGGGATGATACGTAGGTATATAATAGGAATATAAAAAATATACTACCTACAATTAAATAAAAGTAATATACGATATCTACAAATTTATTTGAATATTGTGTGATGATGTAATAATTAAACAAGCTTATATGGTATATTTCAAATTAATATTGAAAACTGATAATCATTTTGCTATCGTTTTTGGATCAGTCCATATTATATACAATAAATACTTTGACTATGTAATGTATGTTTGGTCATATATTATAAAGTCAGATACACATCACATTGTACAAATATAACTAAACATCAAAATTAATCACAATGATGTTATATAATATTATAGTACTGATAATGAATAAACCTCACTTAAACTACTTTTGATATAATCTGTAAACATGGTATGAATACACATAGGTACATCTAAGAAAATACTTTATTCGCTGTATTTCATTTAAAGGCCTATCTAGTATATATATACATACTACAAGTCTACGAGATTCGTGTACTTGTTACGAATAAAGTAAATAATTATTACAATATTAAAAATTATTGTGGTTATCGGAATGAATTTGTTGCGAGTCAAAAATTCCAATCAACTTTACCAGTTAAAATGTATGCTGAGTTAACTGATTCTGATACCTAATGATTCCAACATTATAACGTAATAAAAAATACTGCTAAATACCTAAGTATTTATTATATTAAAATGTACACACGGAACAGGGAATATAATTACATTTTATATATTTACGTGTAATTCGCAGAAAATAGTTTCAAGAGTATATGTTTTATACTTAAATAATTATACTCTACGTATGCATGGTTCAATATTAAAAACTGCAATCTTTCTATCATCAAACCAACATGCATTAGGTGAAAATCCAATCTGATTATGAAAATCAAAGATGTTGAAAATTTAATAAATTGTTCTTTACAGATGGAGTATAAATGAATGAAACTGAAGAAAAAAAGGACTACTGATCCACTGATTGAGTTAGTTACAAGAGTTTTTATATTTTAAGTTAATTTACAGAAACCTTCACACTACTATTGCTCGATTTATAAAATTGGAATAACAACTGAGCGATCCTAATATTTGTGGAGCTTACCAACATAACCATGCTTCAGGCGATTGCAAAATAATTTTTTTCTCTTTATTGTCCAAAACTTTTGATAGAAATGAATTTTTAATACATAATTACTAGACACTAGGCACTCTTTAACATAATTATTTTTTATCCCTTATTGTTATTAGTGTACATAGACCTCGTAACTATATAAGAAGATACGAATCATTGAATAAAAGAAATAGTTAATTAAAAATTATTAGCAAGTTCAAGTAAGGTACATCATAAACATATTGGTGAAAGCCGTGACGTCAGTTAGTAATTAAAGTAGTAGGTACCTATTTTGATTTAATAAACATAAACCGATTGCCAAAGTAGCTTGATTTCGAGGAGTGCTGATGCGCAGGTATTAAAAAGGCCAATAGCTAAAATTTGTCGCAATTAGTAGTACGTCGCGTAAAGCATAGAGAATAATGCTCGGGGCGTCAACCCAAGAGATGCTGGTTCGATTCCAGCCGGGTGGCTTACTTTTTTCAAAAAGATTTTTTCTATTGGTTATAATACATTTTCTCAGAAGTGTTTTTCAAAATTATGTATGTTATATATGAAGTATTACATCAGTCACTTAGATTTCAGAGTTTTGTTAAAAAAATAACAATTTTCGATAAGGCCCCGAAGGATTTTTTTTTCACACAATTTATATACCGAAAACAAAACACTTTTGTACAAACTTGCCGTTGATCAGATATAAAGCTGAGTGCGTTATAAAGCAGACATTTTATCGTGAACCGCATTCTTTTATTCATGCTATGTGTTTCGATACAAAAACCATCTGCTGCTTGTTACATTGCCGCTTCGAGCTATGCAGACAGTGGAAGGCAATCTTTATTATTTCGAAGCAAAGGTTAGAGAATGGTACGTTATATAATCACGAACAAGGGTTTTATTTACGAAAAATTGGCAAGTAACTTTAATAAATTGATTGTTTTTATTATCATGCTATTCTTCTTCTTCAATAATATGTAGACGTCAACTGATGGATATATGCCTCTCCAGTAGAAGGTTCAATATTTCGATGTTCTGTTCGTGAGCTCAAATCTAGAATATTTCATTTCCATCAACCAGCCATTCTAGTGAGGTACCTAGATAGTGCACTGACGCATCCTACTTCTTCTGACGCAACATACATTACTAAAGAAGATGGCTTATTTCTCTAATGTACAATATATATATATATATATTATTTTAAATTAATTATTAATAACCATATCCTTGCTTTTTCGTACAAGGTGGTTGTTAGTAATTTTGAACAATCAGAAACACCCAGGCTTTAGGACAAACACATAAATATTGTGTGTCCTGACCGGGAATCGAACCCAAGAACTCTCGAGTGGAAGGCAAGCGCCTTACGCACTGCACCACGAGAGCCGCCTAATGTACGATATATTAACAATATGTATCCTTTATAGTTTCTAGTACACGTAGAGTACTATATATTATACTTAGCTAATTATTGTTGTTTGAAGTCGTTACGTAAATGTGTTAATTTTCCGATCATTCCATTTATTGTTAGCGGCGCCAAAGTGGCCATCGACCACTTGTCCTGAAATCCAACAATCAAATCGTTTCATTTCTGTTAAGAGGGTATTAAAAACAACTCATAATATCCTGTTGATAACACATCCCTTGAGTTATTACATATTTTACGATAACGCATTCTGAGCAAAGAGGCACTTTGGCCATCCAGAAAAATACCACCCGTATAAGCAGGGGTAGCATGTGTGTACTGGGGTGAGCTTGACTGATGGCTGGCCCGATACGACCCCCAAATTACGGGGTGCGAATTGATTTCTATTGATTTATATGTTTAAAACGGGAAACGTTAGAGTTGCGCCATCGCGTGAGTTTGTATGGTAATCGCTTAGTTTATTCAACGGGGAGGTGCATACAGAAGTATGAAAGGTAATTTAACATCAGGTAAATCTCTAACCCTCTTTTACTCTGTGAGGTGCAATAAAACTAATAAAAAATATGTATTGCATATGGCACGAGGATCGAGATGTATATACAGATAGGCCGGGAGAAATGGTGCTATTCTTTTTACCTATAATCTGATTCTGAAAAGTGAAAGAAGAAAATAGTTAATATATAACCTAACTAATATATCATTGTACCCAAAGCTCAAAGCAACCGCCTACTATACAGTGAATATGACAAGAATTTAACCACAAGTAACAATAAAATGTTTTTTTCTAAATATCAGAATTGAAAATTGAATAAAAAACTTTATAATAAGATCAATAAAACAACATACGAATATACGAGTATTATTAACTTACTTTGAAGCAATAAATACTTATTTGATATTTTTAAAATTATTATTTGACTATAAAAATGAATGTTAAGACCCGTTTCAGGCGGGACACCGGTGTCGCGCTCGATATACTATAGGAGGCTTTTGTATTCGAATAAAGGAGCATTTGTATTCTGCTTATGGACGCCCAGAGCTAATGAGCCAACGCATAATTTCGCGTTATAAATTAGAACATAAAACTGGTTGTGTTAATAAAAACAAGTGTATCGGCGGCTTAAGAATGTAGCGGCCGAAGAAAAATTGTACCAGACACACGTTGACTCATTAGCTCTGGGTCGTTCATAAACATAATACAAAGGCCCATTTATTCGAATACAAAGGCCTCCTATAGTATATCGAGCGCGACACCGGTGTCCCGTCTGAAACGGGCCTAAGGCTGTGTTGTGGAGAGTTCAATAATAAAACTTCGGTACAGCGTGGTATATATTTTAAATACGAATATAGATAGCGTACAGTAACAATAATCATTCTATAATTTAGATAGTTAAAATGAAGGCCTGTCCGACGAGGTGTTAACAATAAGTATTTCTTGTAACAACAACTACTTAAAATCGTCGTAATAAACTAAGATGCCCGTAGCTTAATTTGAAAAGCATACTGGCGTGAATCCAGCAGATATAAGTTCTAGTCATTAGTCAGTTAAAATGATTTTATCTAATGTGTATATGCATGAGATGTTTTAAAATTATATATATTCGTATTATTATTATCATCTGCCAGTTTGTAAGTCAGTTTCGGCCACGATCCTTAAGTTGGGTAATAATGTTGTGCAGTATAGTCTAAAGTTTCTAATAGAATCTTAAATCATCTAATAATCTATAAGAAAGAATTATGAAAAAACAAAATGTAGCCAACTTGGTATCTAATCCAAGATTTGTCTTACTAAAAATATAAATAAAAATAATAGTTAACTTGTCGGACTTGCTCCACGTGTATGACCATAGTCCGGGTTAATGCTATTACTTGCATGAAACCACGTGTTAATTGAAACTATTGAATTAAAGCACTTCGCGAAATTATAAAAGTTTAGAATATCATGATTGTACCTACTGTAATATTTTATAACACGCACGACAGTTCTGCAAAGTAAGAAAATCAATTTAGAAATACGCGCTATTTATCAACATAACAATCGGGCCATGAAAGAAAACAAATAATAAGACACTCATAATAGTTTGACAGATACTTTTAGATATTTAAAGAAGTAAACGGTGTCGAATATAAAATATGATTTTGAAAATAAAATGTAAATTTCTTTGTGAATAATATGCTCTATTATTCGAATTAAAAAGATTTTGGGAGCGCATAACATGTTAAAAAATTAACAAAGTGACGTTTAAATAAGAAGCTAGTGTGTTAGTAGTCCAAGAATTTAAGAGTAATTAATATAGGGTTTATAATAGGGATATGAAACCTACTGTAACCTTAGATAATGTACACAATCAATTACAAATGAAGAACCATCAGCTAAACGTCGCCGCTAGAGAAATGAACAAGTTCAGCGATGGCGTGCATGACTGTTAGGATACAGAAAATCACAGACAAATAATTGAGTCTAAAACACCAGAACAATGACAGTAAGATAAAACATACACGCGAACGTATAAAAGAGATGGAGGCAGAGAGAGGCCTATGAGAATGTTGACGAGTGGTACTGCCACCTAGTAATCCGATAATTATTCCTGCCATTGGTTTAACCAATTTGGGCGACAATAGAAGCGTTCATTAGCTTTAACACAATAAATATTACAATCTAAAATTGTGCAATATAGAATTCTAAACATGCGCCGACGGAGGCCTAGTTAGTAGAGCACCTAACTCTAAAACCTAAATTGCGAGCTCGATTCCGAGTCTCAAAAAACTTACAGATATAATTAGTATTTACAAGTAATGTAATGTTTATAAATATAATAAGCTAAATACCTATTGATAATCTTATTTTATAAATTATCATAAAATGAGTAGGTTAAAAGCAAAAGAGCTTCCTTCCATTTTTGAAATACACAACGTCACTCTTTAAAATGTTTAAAATAAACCAAATATTGTTTAATTTAAAGAATGGTCAAAGTAACTCAGTACAACCTATTTAGGTTATATGACGTATAATAAAACTTATAATGTAGGTACCCAAAAGCCTCTGAAAAATGTGTCAATATTTTTATGCGCATATTTCAATAATTTAATCTACTCAATTACTTCAAAGTAAATGCTGAACCTCTTAAAAATTATGCAAACGTTGTTTTAACCCATTGGAAATATCAAATGTCCTATGTACCAAAATGGCTAACAATCATTATTCGTAAAATATACATAGGTATGTTATGTTATACTTTACTTAACAGCTAAATGACTAACTTTATATCTATAATTTGAAATTTTACACGAAAGCAATTTGCAAATGTATTTTTATTGGCTGTAACTAAGTCATTCAAAGATTCTTGCCGACCACTTTTGAAACACTGAAAATGGGACTCTAAATTATCTAATAACAACAAATAACTAATTTTCAAGTTGACACCATTAACGCCCTTTTGGCTTAGCAACATTGATCCTTTGACAATATTTAAGTACTACTATAATCATCACCATCACCATAATCAGCCTGGATATATCCACTGCTGGGTCTCCAAGCTGATTCAAAGACAAGCAAGCAAGGTAGACCCAGAGGCCTCTAGGTCTACCTTGCGGACGTTTTGTACCTATTGGGTAGATACCACTGGATGACTAGATTTGTCCAGCGATTATCCCTTCTTGGAGCTGTGTGTCTAGGCCATTTTTATTTGACGTTTTTAGCGAACTCTATGTATTACATCTCATACCCTTGTATGTTTTATTATTTAACAGATAGGATAAACAGGATTAGAAAACAGACTACTATAATATAATATGATATAATAATTATATCATAATATATGATTTGATTATACATAATTTGACAACACCTCAAAAACAATATTAGGAATAATTTGGAAAAAAAACGATGCCTGGCGCGACTCGATTGCGTATCAATTAGATTGCAGCTAATATGCTTTTCCAATTATTGACACATTTGCTTCCTACCTAATTATGACGAAATTAATTTTTAGTCATACAAATTTTATTAATATTTAATAAATAATTACAAGATAAAAAGAACTTTTTATATACGACATTTTTAAATTTTCTGTTGAATCATATAAACTTGACAATTCTATGTATTAATAATTTTTTTTTATTGTACTTGATAGAAATACTGAATAAATATTATAGAATACAGAAATGTCATTTTGACATTTCATATTGATTTCCACAGTAATGCACCTATATATTATTATTAATAATTTAGTTGCTAGGACCCACTGAGCAACCAATAATAGTGAGTAGTAAATATTACTTTTAACGAATTTTTTCCGAAACTTACAAACAGTATTAACAGAAAATTAATTCAATTCTGCTTAAAGATGGCCAAAAGTATTAAAAGAATGCAATGTCGTCGTATTCTGATATATTCTAAAAGTTTCAAATGTCTAGATAGTCGGGAAGTTAGTTAAAAATCTTGGACAAACAAGAAAAAAAATGAACTGCACAAGAAAAAATCTGTACCTGACAAACAAGAATACAAGCTAATAAAAACATGGTAAAATGGTTTATTTTATTTGATCACTATTCATAATATATTTAAATCACACATTTGAAGATTTCCGTAGTCAAAATGTGCTTGCAAATTATACTTTAGTTGGTACAAAAGTAATTAGTTATATATTATTTCATAAAAAACTTCCATTCTCTAACGATAATACTGAATATCCACTCGAATAATAAGGTATATTACAAGTCGATTGCATGACTAATATTCGGAAAATTGCCTTCACTGAAAAGCTATCAATAAAAGAATTTTAGATTCGTTTGGAAAAGTTTTCCGAGTAATTTTAATATTAATACATGACATTTACGCTAAAGCCCGCATTTTTTTGTATTATTACCGAATCAATAAAAGCAATCAATTCTATTACAATCGGAAATGTCAGCTCATTTTTTGTCCTGAATAATAAAAAGTAAATACCAAATGATTTGTAACTTGAACGTTTTTAGATTGAAGGAAATTTATTTTAATATTGGTTTTCTAATAATAAAATACTTCACCATAATATCTTTTTTATTAATATTACCTATTTAAAATCCTATAAATAATAGATTGTTCAATCGGTATTCATAGATAAGGAATGCTTAAACATATAAAAAGTCTCAATTATTCATGTATGACCTACTAGTTTAAATTGTTGTCATTAGATAGGAGGCTTGTATAATAATTGGCAAATGCACGGAATGGCGCGACCAAATGGTTATACGGATTCAAATCCCGTCGAGTTTCGTATATTATTCAAATATATTTTTTCTAGTGGGTATATAATATAAAACAAAATAGAACATAGCCCAGCAAAATGTTCTGCTAATTACATCAATATTATAATATTATCATTAACGTTTCTATTTATGTATTATATTATCATTAACACTATTTTCTTAAATGATAACTAAATATATTAGAGTTCAATCTATTAGTTAATTAATTAATTAAATTATTACAATTCATTAATAGAATTATTACAAAAACCTTTTTTTTTTTTATTTAAACGTATAATTTTCAAGATTTAGAGAATGTAACATTCCATATATTGAACATACATAACTCGAAAACACCTCAGCTATATACCCACCAGAAAAAAAAATATATTTGAAAAAATACAAAACTCGACGGGATTTGAACACGTATAACCATTGGCGTCACGCCAATCTGTGCACTAACCAATTATGCTACGAGCTTCCTATATAATGACGAAAATTTTATTTAAACTAGTAGGTCATACATGGACGGGTTCAAATCCCGCCGAGTTTCGTATTTTTTTTCATATGAGCATGTGTTTTCAAGTTATGTATGTTAAATTATTACAATTAATTGACTAATAAATAAAAAATATATCTTAAATCATTTTTTCGTTTCGTGGTGCTTATTATCAACCCTTGGTGCAAAGACATTGTATTATATAGCATCAGTGTAATGGATTTAGGTACTAAACTATATACCAACATTTGAACAATGGAATTTATGCAAAAGGCAATCAATCATTATTAATATTAAAATAATCTTTTATTAAAAACCCAATTTCTAACCATTTAATAGTTATTTTTAAAAGTTTAGAGTGGACAAAACCTGTCTAACTTATTGTTAAACTATGTGGATTTAGTACTGTATTTTAACTTATTAATCACTATTTGGGTTGCAAGATACAAACTTAGAAATATATTCCGCTAATTATTTTTTAATGGCATTGATAATGGTTATAAGACGATCATCAGACTCTGAATTTGGAACTTATGATATAAAATGTTAAACACTTTTATTTCTTTTATATAAACTATTTTTTTTTCAAAGAATAAGCCCCCAGGTTTCAAAGTAAAGCATTCCTTATTGAATATATAAAATCTGGAACTCATCAGAAATACACATAATATGGGGAAAATATATTTTTTTAACTTGAAGCTGCATCCATTGGATTCAGGCCAACGTGTCTTAATGTGCAACCAATATTTTTGTTTCTGAGATATCCTAAGTTATGTATACTTCTAACTTCCGGGTGAGGTCACAAAATATTTATGTGATCGTTTTGCTTATACTAATACACTACTGTTTCACTACACTACTGTCATTGGGCATAATGGCCTGTTGTGGTGTTAAAAAGAGTAATTATAAAAGAAAATAGCAAAATAAAATGCCTAACATAGAAAAGACTCAAAAACATTAATGATAGAAAAGTTATAGAAAACATCTTGCAATAAGTGAAATTTTGAAAGTTTGCTTAGCCATTGCTAAACCTGCTGAAGTATTGAACTTGAAGCGCCTTCCTTACGGATTTACATGTACCTATCTTATTTGCTAATACGTATATTTTTGAGACTTTTTCAAGTCATGTATTTTCAATAAAAAATTATATATTCTTAGTTTTTAGTATTTATATTAGTTTATATATTCTTAGTCGTGATAAAATAAATATTTAAAATTACAAAATATAATAGTCAAATACAATAAATATGAAGAAGGCGCACTGTTTTCTTGTTCTCTAGAATAACCATGGTAAGCTTCAATAATTGTATATAATATATTTGTATGCAATCTCTATTAATATCATATTTTTATATTGACTTATTCTATATCGACATATTTTAGAACCATTGGTAGTCTTAATATACCCGTAATCCAGTAATGTCTTAAGAGTTACGCCCTAATCCATAGCTGACCACGTCGCTTGGGGGATGGAAATATAGGGATAGGTAAGGTATCTCGTCCCCCCGTTGAGGGTGCGATGATTAAACTGCCCCGAGGCGCGGCTGGTCAATAACGAAGATCAATAAAGCCAACGTGGAATCTTCACATACGCACAGGATTGGGTTTTTAATTCCGCAAATCCCATCAATGTGGTAAGTATCCCCATAGTTATATTGCAAAAACACACTTAATATATACGATCACAGTGATATTATAACTTCTAAGACCATCACTATGATAAGATTCATTTTTATAACGTTGTTAATTAGCTCGTATTCTTGTTTGTCCGGTGGTTGTTTGTCCAGTACAAATTTTGCAATCGATTTTTAACTGACTTCCCGACTAGCTGACATTTGAAACTTTTAGAATATATCAGAACACGATGCCAATGCATTCTTTTAATACTTTTAGCCATCTTTAAGCAGAATTGAATTCATTTTCAGTTAATTCTATTTTGTATAGTTATTTCAGAAAAGTCCGTAAAAAGTAAAAGACTATTATTGGTTGCTAAGTAGGTGGTCCTAGCAACTAAATTATTAATATATACGTGCGTTACTATGGAAATCAAAATGAAATGTCGAAATAACATTTCAGTATTCTATATTTTGTTTGTTTGTTTGGTTGGTTTTTATTTACTTCATATCGAGTACAAGTTTGAGCATATTAAGCATACTAATTTAACAGAAAATTTAAAAATGTTGTGTATAAAAGTTCTTTTTATCTTGTTATTATTTCTTACCATAATGTAATGAAGTAAGTACCTATATATTTTTCGTTGGCTGTATTAAGCCAGTGAGTGTTTGGACGTCTCGAAGGATTTTTTTAAAGCAAATCATCTAAATCAAAACACTAGGTAATATTGACCGTTGTCGACAGCTATCTTTGATCTGAATGTAATAATAATATACAACATGTAAATTTCTTTAAATACTATAACATTTTATTTATGGGCAATAATTACAGTAGTCAGTCTCAGTTTGAGAAGAAACCAGTGTTTAGCTAACAATTTGACAGTTTTACATGGCGGATTCACGTATCCGATTCATATCGCACAAGTATTAGAAGAGAGACCTAACTCAAAATTTGTCAATTTTCAGTTTTCATCACCATTGGAACCTCTCTAGCGCCATATACATGTGCGTATATGCGAAAGTAATTTATTTTATTTTTTTATTCCTAGATTTAACAAGTGTAACTTTTCCACTCGGCCATATTTGACGTTGTGTGAATTTAAACAGTGACATTTTTTTAGTTGCGTCGCTTTTCTAATACGCGTATGTGAGACATATCTTGAAAACGTTTTTATTTTATTTTTGTCTCATTGTTTTGAAAATACGGAGAATCAAAGATCGAATAAAAATTAAATTAGGGCTCTAAGTACCAAAAAGTAGTATTGCCTGTAGTTACAAAATACCGAGTCATTGCAGTAAAATTTCATGAAGCAGACCTTTTGAAAAATGTGCTTTTACAGTGTGAAGCAATCACGGCAGCTTCTATAATTTTAGGTATTAAGAACTTGCAAGTGTCAACACACCATCGTCAGCTATTTTATATTGAATGCCGCTGACCACTGCATTGCTATTTACACCATTATAAATAAAACACGCCAACGGACTTACAACGTCGACAGGTTTAAATATTTTGCTGTATTTTTTTTTGACTTGCTTGAGGTACTCAGACCATAGCTAAAATTATTGGCGTTGGTATGTAGAACATTTTTCTATAAAAATGTCAGTTTTTATTTTTTTGGTACTTAGCGCCTTAATTAATACACGTATTCAGTCTTGTCCTCAATAATTAAACTCAGTATCATAAATGTCGACAATAAGTTTACCTAAAAACTATATGGATTGGATTCACGTATCCAATCCGTGTGTACTGCATGTGAAACCGATCTTAAGATTCATAACTATGATACACTCCGGACATAAAAACGGACGATCTGCCGTGACTGTATCACGCGGTCATTATTATATAACAGCATATGACTCAATATATATATATTATATATATAATTGTTCTCCCTACAAGAGGTATTTATATATTATATACCTTTTAAGGTGATTGATTAATAGATATTCCCTTGAAACATGCCCTGGATCCATATACATACATTGATTAAGAAAACATGATCCATTGCCCAACTATGAGATAAGAAATGATAACCTATATTTATTGATAAGTTGATAAATTAGAAACTCTGCCATTCTTGGTGGTATTGGCTTGTATGCATCTAATCATTCTTTTAGGAATCGAGGGCATCCGTTGTTTATTGTCCCAAGGTACAGAACTGACCTGCCATAAGTAATGCCAATTAGGAGGGCAATAACTATGTTCAAATAGCTATGGATATTGATGTATTCCACTAATGTGTGGGTGAATTTAAGTGGATATTGTTTTATAAGTTTTTTAAGTAGGGTCTATAAACTTAGTTCACTCTGTGTGCTTCCATGTACTTATTTTATTACTCTTTGTATTATTTACCCACATTACCCTGTATTTTTATTTGAAAATTGTTATTAATTATTTTATGTCATACCGTAAACGCTTAGAATTTATAATTTGTTTTCTTCATTATAATATGTAAAATAAATAAATATCAATTTCAATTTAAACCCGCCTAATATAATTGAAGCGTGACCTATAATACGTAACAATTTATTGTACGATGCTATGGTTAGTATTCAATAAACACCTGGCTTCTTTGGAACACCAAGCGTAATAACGTTGCATCTTATGTGTAAAAACTGCATACCTCAGAAAAACTATTCACATGGGTGTGTTTGGTGTATATAATTTGAAATTAAATTAAGAAAGAAAAGCATGTAGTCTGGCACGAATAATGTAACGCTCTGTGATCCTTATATTATTCACAATGTAAAGAAAATAACCGTACAAGTTTTCCATTTCTAGAAGAAGTCCTTTCGATCAGAAACAGATACCTACCACCTCACTAATTACCTACAACAATCCATCGATAAAACTTGTAATAGAATTTTTATTACTTTGATTTAACTTTTAAAAAATATACACAACTGTTGACGAAATAGAAACTCTTGAGACGGTAACATAAGTAGTTAAGAGTACACCCTCAGTAAAAAAAAGATATAATGTCCTAATTCCATGATTTTTAGAGGGGTTTTCTAAATGGTATAATATGTCTAAAGTATTCTTTTTTTAATTCTGTGTTTTCAGTAAAAATAGTAATACATTATAATCGTGTGTAAAATATTATCAAATACAAAGACGTCAAAATGAACATTTTGAGATGACATCAGATTTCATGTAGAAATCAAGTTTGTGATACCTGTACCTTTGTTTATATTAATAGTTAATAATGCCACGATAAGTATTTTTTTTAATAATTTTATTGTTGAGTGAATATTGAACATCATATATTTTTGAGAGCTTTTGCGTCGTTTATTACACCTTCTTCAAATCATAATATTTGTCATTTAAAACTACTTAAATAAAAAATAATAAGCTTAAAATGCATTCTTTCAATTAGTGGCATTCTCCTAAATTAAGAAAAAAAATTAAAAGATAAGATTTAACTGAAATAATTAAAGAAAGCTTTTTGCTTTTTTTCAAAGCTTTTAGACAGGATTCTTAATGCATTCTCATTAATGTAAGAATATTAACCGAAGAAGCAAGCCATGTGTTTCACGTTTCAATTTTGATTAAAATACAAAAGACTTTGTTGTTTGAAAAAAAATGGAGGTCTGGAAAATATAATGTTTA
Organism: Rhyacophila brunnea; assembly: GCF_057557595.1. NCBI lineage: Eukaryota > Metazoa > Arthropoda > Insecta > Trichoptera > Rhyacophilidae > Rhyacophila > Rhyacophila brunnea. The sequence goes on from NW_028233350.1 coordinate 33,742,968, forward strand.
CTTATTCATCGCATTGCGAGATAAACCGAACAACGGAGATAAATTCCGTTGCCAGATGGCTTATTCATGATTTAAAAAATGTAAGTTACTTTATTACAAGCTTCGTAAGGAAATAAGAACTTTCATAATCCAAAATAATTATGCTATTTGTGTTATTGTTTAATTTGCAATAAGACATTCAGCTGCCATCATATTATTATTTATGTTATTTGTGAAATAGTAGAGGATATTTTGTGAAAAATATATTTTTTATTGAACATAATAATATGTACTTACATAATTCGGAAACAACTCTTATTTTTTTTTTCTTTATTTGGAAGCAATTGAGCTCTTCTCTGAATGGAAGGCTATTCTGCTTTACAATGGTTTACAAAAGTATACATACACTTTTTTAACTAATACACTTTAAATAGTTACATTATTAATAATACAGAATTACATTTTTGTTACACTATACAGTAGACATTTACGTTACATTTTTGGAGAAATTCATGTACAATTTTCATAACTGAAATATTTGGTTTTGCCAGGAACGAATTAATCGTGAAAGAAGGGTATAACCTGCATTTTCCCAATTTATTCATTAACACATCTCTCTCCTGGTCATAGGCATCACATTGCCAGACAATGTGGTTAAGATCTTGAGTGGGATGCCCACACTGACACTGAGGGCTATCTACCACTTTAATTTTGTACAATGATTCGTTGAGACTGTAATGCCCTGCTTCTAGCTATTATCACTATTATATCTCGCTTTATTTTACAATATTTACTAAACCAAGTTTTAGGAGATCTACTATAATGTCATACTACTTAATACTATAACGTCAATATTATGCTTTATCAATGTTGCCACCTTCACCATACATAATATCGATAAATTAACGAATAACTATATTATTAATTAGATATATTATATTATTATCAATTTCGTCAATATGGGTAACCATTTATTTTAATATATAATCAATGTATTAATAACAGGCAGATGTTTATCTTAATTCGTACACGACGTACTCGTTTATATTAATGTTTTTTTTTTATGAAAATTTGTATTTATCTCGAGAATAGAAGTTTGCAGCAGCTATTGGATGTCCGCTAGTATAACTTTAGGAGTACCGATGAGATAAGAGAGCGGACCCGGAAGTCCTATATGGAGAGTGAAGAGGCGATGTTGGACATGGCTCGGACACATACTGTAGATGTCTCAGGAGAATTTCAATTTGCTTGCTTGTTTTTAAAACCGACCAACGTCTGGCATCCTGGAAGGCCGCTAACAAAGTGGATACGGCAAAGCTATGAGATGCGGCTATAACCCGGGATGATGTAAGAAGACTAGCAAAGGATGACAGCGATTCTTGCATACACTGTGTTATGTCCATATGCTCTAACTAAGGGGTGGATATGGTCAAATAGTAATAAGAATAAAAACGTATATTTTATCAAACGGATAATTTATAAGATTCAAGAATGCAACATTAATAAATCGGACCCATCGACTGGAATCCGATATAATCTAGTCCCGATTAATTATTAAGGAAGATGACGTGAGATTATAATCGCGAGGTAATGATGTATTGTTGAGATCGATATGATCAAGAGATTAATTATAGGAATGCATTAAGAGACTTGATTCGAGTGAAATAATGGATGTACTATGTCGAGTGAAGAACTCGTGACAATTAATAGTACCTACGTCTCGTGACGGACTCGACAAATTGAGTGTTTATTTATAGATTGTGCTTCTTATTTATATTAATGCAGTAGGTACATATTATATGACCATAAATATTGACGTAATTCTCAATCAAAACAAATACTACTACGAAAAATAGTCTAGTTATATTTGAAGAAACGTTGACAGTTAATTATTATTGCAATTTTTTTGTTGTGTCACCAATTTAATGTAGACTAGCATGATCGCTACAATTATTTTTGTTCAATAAAGAATGTTATATTTGTAAACTAAGCTTGAAACTTCAAGTACGAGATGCTGATATTTCTTGGGAAGATGCACGGAGACTGGCGAGTGATGGAGGGGCTTAGGTATTCCTTCTCCTTTGTCAATAGAAGACGAGACGAAGATGTCGTCTTTTCATTTTATCAAATTATAAAAAGATGTTAAAGTTAATAAAGTCTTATTTGTTAAGGTTTGATTGTGCGTCACTATTTTATTTATTAACAAAATTGTAGGTCCCTCTGTATTTTAACACGTGCATGTAATAATGCTTGTATATAGGTTAAAAATGGACACCTCTAAACTTAATATATCGATTTTATTCACGAAGTCATTAAAACATAAATTGCTATCTCCGTATCATATTCAAAATCGAAAAAATAGCACAGCGTCACGTTTCTGTGGAAGGTAGAGTTAATTTTTAATACAATTTCCGCTTTGGAAAGTCGAGGCCAGCCGACAACACAATACGTTTAATCCAACGTGAATAATAAAATACCTCTTGGGACATTTTTACCATAAATCACTTATGTTTAACACGGCGCTTGATCCACAGGTCGCTGGCTAAAATATTTTCCGTACAGACGCCCACGACAACTTCTTGGCTCAACTGCATGCTACTTTGTATCCTCTTTTTGAAATAAAAATGCGTATTTTCTAACAAAGTTACATGTCACTATTTTCTTATAAGTTAGTGAAACCATTTTATTTTACAACGTTTTTATTAGCTCGTATTCTTGTTTGTCCGGTGGTGTTTTGTCCAGTACAAATCTTGAAATCAATTTTTAACTAACTTTCCGACTAGCTAGACATTTGAAACTTTTAGATATAATATCGGAACTCGATGCCAATGCATTCTTTTAATACTTTTAGCCATCTTTAAGCAGAATTGAATTCATTTTCAGTTAATTCTGTTTTGTATGAAAAGTTATTTCGACCATTATTGGTTGCTATTGGGTCTGGGGTCCTAGCAACTAAATTATTAATAATATACATTACGTGCGTTACTATGGAAATCATTATGACATATCAAGTTCATTTTTTTTTGATCGTTTAAGCTAGTCAAGTCAAGTTTATATGGTTCAACGGTTCAACAGAATTTAAAAACGTTGTATATAAAAAGTTATTTCTGAAAAATTCGTAAAAAGTAAAAGATTATTATTGGTTGCTAAGGGGGTGGTCCTAGCAACTAAATTATTAATATATACGTGCGTTACTATGGAAATCAAAATGAAATGTCAAAATGACATTTCAGTATTCTATATTTGTTTGTTTTTTTTTTATTCACTTCATAATTATCAAGTACAAGTTTGAGCATATTGAGCGTAATAATTGAACAGAAAATTTAAAAACGTTGTATATAAAAAGTTCTTTTTATGTTGTAATTAGTTCTTATTGCTATATTATAGCTTCATTATTTCCAGAATAATCCTCTACTGAAAATCGGTAATCAGATAATAATATTCTTTATTATCTGCAATAGTTCTGTGAAACTTCACTCGTAACAATCACATAAGCTATTAGGCATAAAGCCCACCAAAAAAGCGTTCGGTGCGCTCACTACTGAGTAGGCCCCCTCCCACCCGCGCATTACCCTTCACCTATGTAATAAGGGGCTCAAGGAGCACAAAATAATTATTATTATCAGCGTCTCTCATAACACAACAATACAAATATTATTAAATTTCTCGGGGCTTGTAATTAATATCGGACACGCAATAACTAAACAAAGAGTTTACTGTTCTTATATAATGGCTTCTCGCCCGTCTGTCGACGACGCTTCGAGGAGCGTGATTTTGCTTGCCGTGTTCAATGACTGGACTACGTTGTATTTTTGTTAATTCGTATCGCTGAGAAGCGAAAAACGGTGACTTATGAGGCAGGCGGGCACAAGGCGTCGTCAAATCCAGTGTGCGCTGGCGTATTTGATTACGTTGTATTTTCGATGATTCACATAGAAAATGCGCGAGCGCTCCGCAAGCCTGCTTTAGTGGACTTTATGCCTTAGGTGTGCCGAACAGTTACCTATCATTTGAAGGTCTACAATGAGAAAAAATACAATGGAACCATGATCCTAACTTATAAAATAGTACGAGAATAATATACAATGCCATAGCATTTTGGCCCTACTGAAAGCTACTGTATAACTAACTCACAGAAACAATACCTCAACAGTTTGTATCAACTGGAAGTTACGACATACCTATTGAAAAAATACCGTAAAAATAATCAAATAAGTAAAAACCATAAAGATAGCATGATTTGTACCCATCATGCTGCATCCCAGGAGGTATGAAATTCTGGATTAAGACTAAACGTGTTTAAAGGATAGATTTCCGGTGAGCCAGGCCCTGTCAGAATATTATGTTTTTGAGAGAAATATCAGCTAAATTACTTCAAATAATGATGCATACCATAATATTTATTATGGGCAGATTTCTATAAGACTTAAAATATGCAAATATAATATGCATACAATGGTTTATTTTTAATATTGCTGATTATAGAGATTTGTAGTTATTTCATATATAAAATATTTAAAACATCATAAATTATTACCAAATTATTTTTGACATAATATGGATTTGAAGCTATATATTATAAGTATGAAATGGCATATAAGAAGGGGTAGTTGGAAGTTTCGATACTTTGATACTTTTCTTTTGATATCGATAACTGAATCAATATTTTTTCTTTAGATAAAACGTCCTTAAATAATATGTCAGATTTTAACATACACAATCTGATAATGTATTCATTTCTTTAAAAAGATGTGCAAATTATTTGAAAGTTCTTTTGGGTATAACATTTTTAAGTGAAAGTAACAGATAATTAATAAAACTATTGTTTTTGCAAGAAACTCGTTTATCTTCAAAATCTTGAAGTGGAATAGTTAGAGCGATTATTTATCACTAGAACAATAAATAATAATATTTTATGATTGGGCCGATTATGATCCCAATCCAATCTTTAAACCTGCACAACTATCTCATACCTACTATCCTCATGTATTGTTGTCATCCAGGCACTTAACAATTTAACGAGTCATCAGTTACTCGTGGTTGATACAAAGGCAGTTATTCGTAGACCATGACCGAAGTCAACATGCTACAGTGTGACCGTCGTCCAAACAATAATTCAATTTGAGTCTCCTTACGAACACAGTCAATTAGACCACCAATCAAGCCATATTATTTGCACAGGGTGTCTCATATGTATACATCTATATGACTTTTGAAGCAAAAACTCTGATGAGTTGAGCAAAAGTTGCGTCTCATCATCATTCATATTCATAAGTTTAACGTGCGAGTGATAAACAGAGCCATTTGAATGATGAGTGCATGAGTGCATGATATGGGATCTACTCCAGCCAGACAGCCGAATAATATCAAGGTTAGAACTTGGGTCAACTCCCGTTTAAACCGCCCTTCCCCAGTATCTACATTCACAATTATCCCAAATTACAGTCCACTAAAAAGTGCCGCCATATTATTTTTCAAAAAGAGCTTTTAAATGATTAAGTTCTTGTAGAAATGATAATTATTAATATTATGTGTTTACATTATTAAAGAAAATAGATAAAGTGTATTGGTTAACCTAACCGACAAAGACCATTTCCACGGTCCAATGCAGGACATTTTAAGAAAATTCTTTTCTCTTTACCAGAATAGAAATTTATTAGTGAACTGGGTTATTTTTGAACGAAAATATCAAGCGAGGCATATGATTGCTCTGTAAGATAAGACAATATTTTCACGGAATGAATATTGAACATTTCAAAAGCATATTTTCATAATTCTATTTGAATAGCGAGCAAGGCAGACATATTATTTCATTTCTTTTATGTGACTTTGTTTTCAAAGTAAAGAGATTATTATTAAAATTACGTGAAATATAATATTCATTCCTCATATTATTTTTATGGACTATGCCAAGGAGATGCTTGTCTCTTATTCAATATGCCTTCACAGGGACTCTAAAATTAAATATATTGTATAGGATGGCTTATTTACAAAATAAAAACACTTCCGGTTTTAGTATTTATTCAGAGTTTACAGTGATTAATCAATAATAACAGAGAATACGTCAAACGACACTTTCTTGAAAATAAATTAACAAGATAAACTGATTCGCTCGACCAAGTAACCAGATGAACTTGCCAAAGAATTAGTTCAGTTTAGATAGGTATCACATTAATTTGAAAACGAGATAAATACACTTAACAATAGAAACGAATCCCGATAGTGTAACGTGCTTAATTTCAAAATAGAGGACCTGTATGATCAAAAACTGACTGGCTGTAAGATTCTGAGTAAAAATTACGGAGTTAACATAGGGTTAAATCCTAATTCGTCTACATAGCGCTTGCCACGTCCAGTCAATGGGCAGTGCCATCTGCTCATGGAATACCGCTACAAATTTAATGTATATTAATTATTTATGCTACATGTTGAATTCCTATACAAAAACGAACTACACATAATAGGCCAATCAGAAGTGAATATCATGGATTACTTTGAGAAGCTTCGTACAAACTAGAATACGTTGGCCTTAACCTGATCACTGTCAGAGCTGAGTTAACATAGGCGACTTAACTGGTGAGTTCTTATAAACGTATGAATATTTATAAATGTGGATATTTTCGAAACAATATTAATCATTTTAGTGTAAATGTCATATTGCTTTGATAAGTTTTCAGAAATATTTATCATTCTGTTCCTATTTCATATTTTTAAGGGACTGATTTTATTCCAAAAATAGCTGGCCTACAAGTATCCACTTAATAAAAATTAGCTGGCAGTGAAAAGTTATTATTTATAGTATAAATATTATTATATAAAAACCAAGTTATTCTCAAAACCATCATTTCAATGCAACCATATTATGGAAATATATAATAATATATCATTGGGATTTAAGTCATTTGAGAACACCGACAACTTGATTTATCATTGTTACAGGCAGTCAACGAGTATTACTTTGGAATCTGTAAACATCTGAAATCCAAAGAGCAATTTAGAAACACAAAAACCTTCATATACAAAACAATACTGAGACGAGACCTCGCATATAGAATAACATGTCATCAGTAACAAGTCTGAAAACGGTCTCGAATGAAATATTTTAAGAGCGATACTAAACTTAAAGACGTACTGTGGTAAATAATATATCACAATCACAAAATCTATCAGAAATTTGGCAAATCCAAGATCGTGCAGACCATCAAAATTTCTTGACTAAAGTGGGCTCATCATCTTTGAAGAATGGATTTGGGGTAACCAGTCAAACAGCTATAAAATATTTAATCTAATTTATTCAATAATTTGAGTAAATATCTTTTATTTTTTTCATAAATTTATACCGTGGTTGTATAACACTTAGAGTGATAATATTTGTGGTCATATAGAGCAATATCTTAACATAATTTAATTTCGGTATCTAGAACTGACAATAATATTATAAATCAGCTGTGATATTACTATTATACAACGCTTGATTGAAAAAAAAAATGCTTTTGAATGATATTTTAATTAAAATATTAAATCCAAAAATATCCAAAACAGGAAAGGATTTGGTCGAAATTATTGATTTTAAGAAAACGATCATAATAAATATATGAAAACTACACAATACACGAATATGCAAACTTTGTTAAATTCAATATTAAATCCGCGATAATTATTACAAGTGCATAACAACTTAATAAAAAATACATTTCCCAAAAATGGCGTGTTTATTAATTGAATAATTTATGAATTCGGAAAATTCTTGAGGATACGGAAATTCATGAATAAATTGTCTATTTTGAAGCAGTTTCTGGATTACTGATATTATATTTAAAATATTTAGAAGGAAAAAGAAGACCTTCCAATTTTCTGTAAATTAAATATATAAACAAGGACAAATTGTTTGCGCTTTAATTTTTCTTTTCGTTTACACTTGAAACTAATTCTTGGAATTTGGTTGGCCCAATAATGGCAAATATAAATGTCTTACGCTTATTGCACCAACGGTGGCCGCGCGGCTTAAGTGTTGAAGTATAACGCCGTGGGTCCCAGGTTCAAGTCCTGGGTCTGGCAAGTACACATATTGTTTTTCAATTTGTGTGTGAGTCAGGAAATGGACCTTATAAGTTGAGCAAGTGACTGACATCTAATTCTTGTAAAAAACAAAATTTGTTAATACAAACCTCTACTCCGTGGAGGCCCATATGATCCTATTAGGATCGGACATGGTCAGATATTAATATTATATTAAATATCTAACCCATTTAACATCATTATCCTTGCCATATCCATTATAAACAGTCAGTCATTCTTCAACCGCGTGAGTAGAAACACCTATAACCTGTAAAGTCATTACGTTTTGACCGTCAATTGCCGTGCACAAGGTGACTCAATAAGCAGTTAACACACAAGAGTGGTAGTGGCCACGGAGCCAGCCTCATCATCATTAAAGGTCAGTGCCTGGAATCCTTGGTATAACCTCCCCCCCCAGCATCCGAATTATACCATCATATTACAGTTCACTGAAAAGCGCCGCCAAAATTTAAATAATGTAATTAATATTATAATTCTCATGACAACATTTCGCTGAATAGAGAACTCTTTCTGAATTATATGAATAGAAAACCTTAACCTATATCATTACTGAATTCAGTGATGGAAAATATGTTTACATTTTGTATGTTTTATAATTTATTTATGGTGGATCACAAAATGCGTTAGGCAGAGAATGACGCAAGCAATAAAACGCCATAAACAGGCAATCGTTTGAACGGACAGCGGGGGAATGAAAACCGAAATATCAAAGTCTAAAACCTTGTCAGAAATAATGATAAATTCATAAAAGGTGACAGGAAAGAAGTCATTCGTAACAAGGAACGTTTATTATACGTGGAGAGTGATTTATTAGACCGACCGACCGGCCGCTCGAGATGAGAAAATCTAGGAAAATTTATTTACAGTAAATTTATAAGTGAGTTTAAAACTTTTACGGCAGGAGAGAAAACTCTATCAATACTTCTTGTAAATTTTTACGCTAATTGCTTTGTTCGTAAACACTTTTTCAGTTACAAACTTTGTCCTATCTTACGGCTCCTAATATTTTCCATTATCACGGCGTTGTTTATTATACGACCATACCTATATACTAATCTTTGTGAAAACATTACCACTCTAATAATATAAAATATCATCAATCACTTTTAGAAATTTTATTTATATTAATTTACTTAAGGATTGGGCATCGTTTTTTTGGTGAAAACAACTAGTATATATATGCAAGCAAGTATAATACTATGAAGTTTCAGGGAAGTTTATGACTCTAATAACATTTATGTTGTAGGATTGATCTTCTTATTAATCAGTAATTAATATCATATCATATCATCATCATCAGTGATCTACAGCCAGATGTAGGCTTTCAACATCATCATCATCGGCTGGAATCATCTACTGCCAAATGAAGGCCTACCACTCTTCTAGGATATACATAGTTTTGCCGAGCTTGATTTTAGTTTCTCTGTCCAGCAGGTTTTAGGGTATTACCTACCTGGGAAACACTATATAACTGTGTCTGTTAAGTGCTTATTAATTCGTTGAGTGAATATACAATCCTTATCGTTTATTTGTAATATTTTGGTGGCTCTGGAATCAAATGCGGAAACTTCTTGTAATGAAAAGCCAGTAGTTTATGTATTGGATTACGAGATTTACCAAAATCATAATATTATAACCATGTAAAATATTAACATTCAGTAAAAGATCGGTTCAAAAACTTCAAGTGCCATATTATGGTATTTGTGGGTATATGCATTTTGGGTTTAACATCAATTTGATCATAATACAACATGTTGATGTTAATAATCAATCAGAATTTAAATTCAATAACAGGGATGTTATTTCCAAAATTTACTAATCTACCTCAAAACCATTATAACTATTTTATGGTAAATATTCTCTCTAGAATACTATCATCTTAATACTCATTATTGCGTCTTATCCCTTCTGGATTCGTTATCAATACATCTTGAATAATCTTAATGAACTTTACATTATATCTTATTTGATCAGTAATTGCACTCGAAATTAGGTTATGCACACTACCAACATTTCTACAATAATAATGACAGGTAACCAATTATGTGATTTGTACTATTTAAAATGAAATTCAACGACTCACCTCACTTCATAACTTCACTTCATACTTTGTATAGTAAGTTCTCCGCTGGGTATAGATGATGCATTGTTGTATTTATTCAAGTGTTGTGTTTTGTTGCGTGTCACTCTAAATTTGTATGAGTTATTAAATCACATAAAATGTATCTTACTTGAAATTACAGTTGGGTTTCGGGAATTTTCGAAAAATTGTCGAGATTTTCCATCCCGACTCTCGAGAAATGAAATTTTGAACATTTCGGGAAATCCCGGATCTCGAAAACCTTTTCTCTGGATTCGGGATTTCTTTATTATCAAATATTAATTGTATAAACGATTTTCTATATGAAAAAAGTGGATAGTAATTACAAAACGTTCAAAAACTGATCGGGACATTTAATACAATTAAGCCAATGTCGACTCAAAATGAGTGCAATTTTTGCAACATCAGGGAATTTTGTGTCTCAAAAACGTACGCGATTGTCAGACGCAGCGATTGACAGTCTGTATTTTTTGAAATTCTATTTTAATAAGTAATGTTTTGAATTATTTTTGTTTTCTTACTCCTATTTTGTTTGTCTTCTTACATAAATAAAAAAAAAACATTTTTTTTGGGTTTTTTGGAATTACACTGATTTAAGGATATTTTCAGGATTTTTTTAAAATTTCCCGAACACGAAAATTTTTTCTGGAAATTTCGAATCTTGAGAATTCAAAATTTCATCATTTCGAGCAATCCCGAATCTCGAGATTGAGATTTTCTCGGGAAATACCCAACTCTACTTGCAATGTAGGTGTTTTGCTTTTTATTTAAATAGTGATTCGAAAACAGTTGATAATTAAAATGTTCTCTCCATTTTTATTAGTTAACGTTGGTTTCATAAGAGGAGAAGATGACCTTACTCTTTTTATATTATATCATCAAGAAGATGATACCAGTCAACCCATCACAATTGTGGGATGAAATCTTATATTCTCACATCATAACAACTGGTCTTGAATAAAGTCAGTAATGGTTTGCAACGGAAGTACGCGTTAATGAAATTCATAGGGACAAGATAAATAGACGTCATAGCATAACCCTTGGACTGGTGTTACTGGTAAGCAGGAAAAACTCTAAAAATATTAATTAAAGCTTTCAAAATGTGGATATTTAGACGGTCATACGCATCGTTTTAGCTGTAAAGATAAAGTAAATAATATTGAAGATAAAAAAGACCACATACATAATACATGTAGTCAGTAGTCAGTCAACAAGTAAAAAGTTAACTTATTTTCACCACATTGTGCGGTGTCCTGAGAAATATATACTTTTGTATCTTACCATTCAAGAGAAGACCTCTCGTGGGTAAGCCACTGGTAATAGAAGAACGTCCTGGCTGAAAAAGACTGAACTCAGCTGACTGAAGGTTTGAACTCAGCATAATATCAGCAAAATACAGCCAAAATCACCACCGATGTCCAATAAAAGATGTGACATGGACAGAGAAGAAGAATAGAGCAATGGAGTGATTTTGATACAGCTGTGGATTGATCCAAGCTGATGATGATGATTAATTGTTTTAAAAAGTTTTTTGAAAATCTTTTTAAATAAAAGTTTAATAATAATTATAATAATGAGTAAACTTTCATCGAATCCAGGATAATAAATTTATAAAGTTGCCGTCCGAAGGACAAGCAGGTGTTTTTGAATATTGTTGTATCGAAAAATATTGTTTCTCAACTTAAGTTGTTTACCAGAGCAGCCGCAGACCGGTGAACGATATAGTTTGATTTATTCGAAGATGCCTCTGGGGACGAAATGAATGATTGGATTGGTTTCTCGCAGATGAAGCAAGCAATTTCGATATCTATGCCGAGAGACAGGTAATTATCAGTAGTATTGAAACTAGACTTTGAACCGAAATCAGATTGCTTTCGAATAAAAATATCGATTCGTCATAATAATATTCAGTGTGCTTGTGATCTAAATGGAGAAAAAATATGAAAACATATTATCGAAATAACTATGTAAATAGAAGATTTTTAATTGAGGACTATAACGAACTACTCCTTTTTAGTGAATCGACTAGGTATATCATTTACCAATACATCCGCAATGATTTGTAGTCCTAAAATCTTTAGAGTTTTAATTATAATAACATTGATTTTAAATATTATTATACGGGGAACGGAATAAAAATCCGTTGGTAGAACGTTATTTGATAAAATTGATATTTAAATAATAGATATAAGATATAAATAAAATAAAAAATAAAAGATAGCAATAATAAATTACAATTATTGATAAAAAAAATGCTCACAATCAATAAAAAAAACAAACACCTAACTATTATATTGTGGCGTTTTTTATAATTATTATATTTTTTAAATATACAAAACATCGCAGTAAGCGTTTATTCAGTTGTCCTATTTTGAGGTGTTGTAGTAACTCAGTCTGAATATTGCCAATATTATAGATATTGTTTTGGCAGTTAATCACGCCAGTAAAATGTTCACAATCGTGCCTCCAAATGTAATATTGCCACAGATCTTCAGATACCTAAAACCACTGCTGTTTGAGAGTAGGTTTCATTGAAATACTCTAATTCTCAGTAGATGGTAATATGTATGTCAATTTAAATATTGATTTGTGTGTTTATCCATTTAAGGCAGCCGAAAATAAATAACTGATAAGCACCTTACCTAACATAACCTAATGAATTTTCAGACAAATTTTAATCAAAAAAATGTAAGGGGCAGCATTCTAAATCTGCTTAAGGGCGGCACTTTGACTAGGGATGTCAATGCTGGTCATTATCGATTTACATTTTATTTATTTCTAGAATTTACCCAAGATATTTTAGTGTTGGTAATCTTTTTTATCGGACGTGAGTGAGAATGTGATTAAGTGATTGAGGCAGCAGCGATGGATATAGATTATAGATGATTACTGTTTTGATGCAGTAGTACAAAGAGTCAATTTTGGCCGAAGTAAAATTAACGGTGTAGGGTAACTGCGGTGAGCTAGGTGCTCAGGTAGAGCCGCGACCTGGTTGCAACGATGATCGGGACGAGCTCGGGAGTGTCGAGTATAGAGTGAGAACTAAGAATCGACTCTGTTGAGTGAAGGACTCGAGTGGAGTGATTCTTATCAATCGTCCTTCGCTATTTATATAAAAGCAATCAATACCTTGTAAGAGCTACTGTTTATTTTGCTTAGTATTGTGAAACCAACTGACCGCAATGTCTAACAACTATTAGGTGTTTAATGAGCAAGCATGAGATAACTAATTGCTATGTCATTGCCTGTAGTAAAAACGCTGATGCTAGATGAAGCAATCGATAGTTAAATGTCTTGTTGAATTTATGTTGACGAAATTCATGCTGACTCGGTATAAGGTTATTGATCGCTATACTATTATGATTTTAAATATATAATAAGTGCAATCAAAAGGTATTGGGTTCATATAAATAATTCAAAAATGCACAAAAAACGGACAAGAAATCTATATAATAGTATTCAGCCTCAACGTTCATCCCCATACAAATTGTGTCTATCCTCGATTCTCATAAATATCAGACGTTATCAGTGGAAAGGCCGCATCCAGTTTGGGCCAGCGTTGAAAGGATTCGTTGAATATGTAGGCAAATGGATGCAATTTATTTCGAATGACAAAAAAGGGTCCGTGGAAAAGATTGACAAATGACACAGCGTCCTCTCTGCGGTCCGGGCTTACCCCGAAGCTCACATACGAATATTTCGATTCGGCAAAAGTGGAAGATAACATTTTTGTTTAACAATTTTAAAATATATATATATATATATTGCATATAGTTCAAAAAGTTGGCATTCGAGATTAAAATATACTATACATCGTGGTGCTCCTACAACACGTAGTTATAAACTTTCAAAATCCAATAACTCGAAACTTCAATATTGTTTGTGGTAAACGTCGGTTTTGTGTATCAAATGTGAGTACCGGATATGCGTATTATATTATGCAATGTGCAATACCGAATGAAAATGAAAATACCGGTTTTTCGCTATTACATAATATTGAATACCGGTAAGTAGCAATACCGGTATTCGTTAAAAACATATCAAGACAATAATTCTTCACGGCACCCGAATGTTGTACAAAACCAAACTCAAAAGCTTTCATAAGCTAGAACATAAATATTCCACCCACAACCAAAGTCGACAGTTTTTCCATTCAAAATAAATATGTATGCAGTGGATTTTTTTATTATTATTTTACCTTTATCGGTTGCACCATTTTCAATTTGTATTTATAATTCAATGAAAACAAATAACTAAGGCTAATAAAGTTAAGATGTCCACGATGGCCGAGCGGCCTAAGTGCCGGGTTATAATGTCGTGTATCGTGGGTCCCAGGTTTGAATCCAGGGTCTGACAATTACACATATTGTTTTTAAATCTGTGTATGGACTCAGAGTATGGACCTTATAGGTTGAGTAAATGGCAAATATCCGTTTCTTGTAAAAACAAAAATCTGTTAATACAAACTTCCAGTCTGTGGAGGCCCATATTATGATCCTGTTAGGATCGGACACGGTCAAAAGAAACGAAGGTATGTCAGATCTTAACAGCATAACCTTTTCATCCATATTATGTTCCTACGTCTTAGTACGAAAGAGAATACATGGTATCTCCGCACCTTACATCGCATGTGGTTATCATTAAATTGGTATAGATTAACCGTATACGTGACATAGTAGGTATACTTTAAAAAAAATCACTACGGTTAGTTTTAATTGCAAGTTTTTTTACCACCACAATCTATTAACGAATGAAATAAGATTCAAACATGTAACTCCTTTGTATGAAAAAAAATATTTTTTTTACTAATATTGGTATCCCATCGTCAATTATATGAATTATTATTCTGCCCTTCTTAGAAAGAAGGCAGTAACTCGCAAAATTTGTGTAATTGAGTTATGAATGCCATCCGTTAGATAATTTGGAAAACTATATATTCTGTTCACTTTAAAATTAGTATTATCACTAAAATACCGTTAAAATCCTTAGTGAAAAAATAGACATATTCTAAAATAATACATTTTTTTAGCAAAAAGGCAGTAATTGCACATATTCATTGCAGTTACTGCTTATTTATTATTGATTTGTTTGTATCCAACTAATAAAAATTACAACCGTTTTTTATTAATTCACAGTACTAAAGTTTGAGAAAAAACACATTATGTCATTTATCTCGAAAGTGTGTGAGAGTCAGTTACTGCCTTCTTCCTAAGAAGGGCAGTATTATTATAGTACAAATAAATAATTTCAGAACATAACCTCATTTAGAAAATTCTGAATACAGTTATTTAGAATTTACAATCGCATAATATCTAACTTTAATGTCGACTTACTGAGATTGGTCACCATTGCACATGCATTTACTTAAACCTCACTTCATGAATACATAACAATACAATTATTATGACCGAGGCTTTAAATCTTAAATAACTTTAAAATATTTTTTTGAATATTGTAGGTTTGCAAAAATATTAAATTTAGCAAGAAGCTATAAAATTATATTGGTACGGTAATTGAGACATAAGTAGATTTGTTTGCATTATTTTCTTCGACGTATATCATGCAAGTTAAAATTTAAATGTTAATCAAAAAGTTTAGATAAAGCTTTTAAAAATATAGCCTCCGTGTCCATTTAAAATCCAATGACAATGACTGATATTAAAAAAATGAAAATTTTTTTAAAAAACATTTTATACGTAAAATTTATAATGAGATGGGCATTTCAGTAAATTTTAGATGAAGTTCCATTCATAGTTCATCTTTTGCGTCATAACCTATGAGCAGTTTATATGAAGTGGAATGGAAAAGACATATCCCGGATGAGATGCGGCCATGTAAAGGTCCACAAAAGAGTGAAATGGACCTTGGATGATGCCAAAACTGTTATAATAATAGGTTCATAATAATATTTTATATGAAGATTTAACTCCCATGTTATCTTCAAAAATAATAGAACAGCTGTATGTATGCATTACTATCATATTTGTTATGACAAATATGAATAAATCATCTGAAAATATCTATCTTAGTGAACTAAACTAGTCCTGATGATTGTCAAGTTGTGGAATAACAATATGGAATTAGGCATTCAATGAACGCTCATTTCACAACATTTTTTATTTTGATTTAATTTGCACTATGGGACTTTCATTAACTTATTTTCCCGCACCACGTCCAATGAGTACATCACGAATCTTTTAATTTTTAGCGCAAGACACGAGCACCTCAGAAATAGAAACACCATAAATCACGTCACCAACATTACGTCTTATCTCTCCATGGCGGGCTCGAGACAAATAATGTTTATTTAATCCACTCTGCAATAGCCGAATCCTTTGTAATTATGAAAAATACTGACTCCAAGTAGGCATCCGGAAACTTGTTTAGCATGCATTCGCTTTACACACACACACACTTGCGAACATGTCGCGAATTCTGTCAAAGTAGCCGCTCGGCTCCCCTAATGCTCGCAGGTGTATTAGATGGTAATAATGTTAACTTTAATTAAATCTTTCACTAAGAATTGACATTTTAACAACACACTTAATTACAGCTAAAACAAATATTTTTATCCATGTTTAAATATGAATATTTCTAATCAAGTCTTCATTTGGACAATTAACCTACACGTAGGGTGGTAGGTTGTCAATATAAATAAAAAAGAAGAAAAATAGCTACGAAAAATTTGCGATAAAAATCATACCTTAAATAACATCAGTTAATCAGAATATAATCATGTATGAAAATGATCACTGTTTAAATAATTTTTCTTACACCTCGTATATTCCTGATTCGAATGAAAAATAGTTTATTAAAAAAAATATTGGCAATTAAACGGTATATTTGAAAGATCCTGCTTTATTTTAGGATTCATGTTCGGTATATATCTATCTTGATTCAAAATTACAAATATTATGTTATTTTAATACAAAAACACACCTTATTCGAATATTGTTATGAAATTTAGGTGTCATTAGTAAGTGCATCGGTAGTTTTATCGGTAACGCACAGCGCCTGGAATATGATGATGATAGGTTCAAGTCACATTCGGTGCAAATGATTTTATATTTTTTTTCTAGTACGTATGTATCTGATATGATGTGAAAAAATGTATATACATTTGGCATGTTAAATTCTTAAATATGTTCATACATTAATAGTTTAATTATTTATAATACTTGCTTATACCCATGCTGTAATATATATTTAATGGTTACTGTATATCACTATAATTAATAGTAAGAGCTGTATTAGAAGATTGGTGTTTTGTTTGAGATACATTGTGTCTCTTCTCAAGCATAGGACTAAGAGAAATCTGTTTATGCGAGTGTACGGACGTGGAATCAGTGCATTTGTGTGGAGTGACATTTTCCGTCAGTATACACCGGCGTCTCCCCAGACTATAAAGATGGTCATCCTGATATGAAAATATGGAAAGAAACGTTCAATATTCATTTAGGTTAGATTGAATTTTCTCTCCGTGTAGAGAGTCTGGCCAAAAGCTCCTTTGAAAATTGTCCATCACTTGAAATCGGATGGGTTTGCAGAGAGCTCTTTTAGACTAGTGGTTTGTCAGAATTCAATTAAATAATAAGAATTTTAATAAATGTGATGTTAATTGACTATAAACTTTTTATAGCTTTAAGATTAATAAAAGGAAACACGAGTAAAACACAAAAAAAATGTAGGGGCATCGGGGAACGAATTTTCTAAGGAAATCTTATTAATACCTACAACAAAATATGATTCTTTCGATCGTTATAATATATACGTAATCTTTTTCTGTAAATAGTAAGTAGGTACTAAATATATTTTAATTAATTATTTATTTATCCAATGTTCAAAGTTTTTTATCTGTACATGTGGCAAAAAAGACGATACGTTTTAAAAAAATATATAAATTGATTATAAGTCTAAATATTATCATGACGTAATAAAAAATATAATTAATGAGTAATTCATTTACGTTTTATCAAACTTGTAAAAGTAAGTAGGTTTTCATTATAACTGTTTAATATATATTATATTTTATTGACAATTATGGGTTTCTGTTGTAAATGCCTTCAAAATCATCGTAATGTATGGAATTTCTAGCAACTTTTCTTAATTGAAATTATGATTGCAGCTTAACCACTTCAATGTGGTTATAATATTGTTTTTTGATAATCCAAGTGAATTTAATAGATTTATATTTGCGCAATGAATTAAGTAGAAATTTATTTAATTATTATTCATATCTTCAATAAATAATTCTGCTTTTAAAATTAGTTAGTTTTATTGTATATTATTCTTTATTATATTTGCGCAATGAATTAAGTAGAAATTTATTTAATTATTATTCATATCTTCAATAAATAATTCTGCTTTTAAAATTAGTTAGTTTTATTGTATATTATTCTTTAGAAGTTTAAAATGTTCCTTTGAAACAGACATAACCGGTCCTGACTTACATTAAAAGAAGTAGATCTAGTACAATTATATTGTTTTATTATTATTTTAATTAATAACTCCATTGTGCATAGCAATCACATCAAATCTAATACAAACGATTGATCATTACGATCCCTAACGCGTCGGCTTATAATGTCGTTGGTCCCAGGTTCGAATGCCGGGTCTGGCAGATACAAATTGTTTTTTAATGTGTGTTTGGGGTCAGTGTGGACCTAGTAGGTTAAGCAAGTTGCTCACATCCATTTCTTGTGAAGCAAAAAATCTAATAATGCAAATCTACACTCTATGGAGGGCCTATAATATGATATTTTTAGGATCGGATATATAGGTATATTATGTTATTCAAACACTACCTTGTCCATCTTAATTGTTTTGCTTATATTAGCAGTTCTTGCAGTATCAGAGATTTTAACATTTCACCCACTATAATTGTCATTCAATAATATTTACGGATTGTTCGGGTTTAGATGAATCGCAATTTTTGACATATTTAGGACAATGCAAAAGATAAACGTACAGTATGATAATTTTTAAAACAAAAATTTGATACCTACTAACCTAAGTAGTGAACAAAATTCATGAAGAATAATTAATTCAATAAAAATATTCAAATACGCGATACGTTTTCCAATACAAAAAGAAATAAAAATATACTGTTTGAATACAAAGCCTAATGGACCTCGTAGGAACAATCCAATTCAAAAAACGTTGAAAGCTTGGCAATAAAATAATAACACGGTTCAAGAAAATTCACATCGTTTCAATGCATGACTTGTTGCAATGAAATAAAATCGCAGACAGAAGTACTTAGAAGACTCGAAACTGGAAAAAATACCCACAATAAAAAATGTTTATATACATATTTACCATTATAATATTACCCCACTGGTCTGGATGTAACGCATAGTTATGTAATAAAATGAAACATAATGTCACAGTTAAGAGTCTTATATTTTTTTCTGATCATATTACACTGTATATTATACAAATATTATCAAACAACAATGAGTGTCCATTCAGATGTATCTATGAAAAAAATACACGTTAAATTTTTTAGAGTTAAATTATGGTGGTTTTAAAAAAAGAATTATACGGAATAAATATGAAATATCTAACATTTATCTTTTATATTCTGCTTTCATTTGCAAGTTCTTGTTGTGAAGGTCTTTTGGGTCGTAAAGAAAACAATTTCATATTTATTGCGTAGGTGACTGACGTGTTTTTCGTTAATTATCTAATAATCTCTGACTCTCCTAAATAGATCTTCCAGAATAGCTAAGAATAATAATTTTATCGCCTTATTCAACATATTTTACCTGTAAGAACTGCTCGCAGAACCAAACTGGCATAAAGTGCATTTTGGGGCCTAAATAGTTTTTACAAAAGTGACCTCACATTGTGTCTTAATCGTAAATTGTTCAAACAATGTGTACTGCCTATGCTCACGTATATGTGAAGAAAAATGTGAGTACTCAACGTGATACATAAAGGTGGATGTTGGGCATAACGCTAAAAGATCTCAAAATAGACCAATGTATGAGGAAGCAGACATGAGTCCGGGACGTGATAGGGACCACTGAGCAGATTAAATGGCAATTGCTTGGATTTATCGCTCGGTGAGTGGAAATCTACTTGACAAATGGCGTCATACAATGGTAACGAAATGGCACAAAACGATCACTGGGATGCCCTAAAACTCGCTGGATAAACGAACTCATAAAGTTCGGTGGGTGTATGTTGCAGCAAAAGACTACGGATTGAGAAGAGTAGAGAGAGCTAGGGGAGGCCTACTTCCAGCAGTGGATCGATCCTGGTGATGATGATGATTTACTAAACGAATTATTTTCTGTTTGAAAGTTGAATGTAGATGACGTAATTATTAGACTTCAAAACTTTAAACGAAATCAAATATAAAACCTTTAATGCGTTCTTTTAACAGAGTAAATGTATTATTCTCTAAGCTAACAGAAGAAAGAAAGTAGTTATATTAATATTATTACGTTATAATAATATAGAGTAAACCGACCCTACGTCCCTAGTGTAAACAGTCGGCATCAGATCTTTTTTTCTACTACACATTCACACATGCTCGGGTATTGCAGTACAATGGCTTAACTTTAAAACATTACGGATAATAATAGTCAGGTATGTTCAACTGCAAGGACCTAGGCTACGATCAACTATTAAGTCTTTTAGCGCTAAAGACGCGCTAGGCGCGTAACCATTAGTTGACCATTATATATAATTAGCATTATATTTAAATGTGGTAATTAATCAGTAATTGTCTGGTCAGCAGTAAATGTGATCTAATGCACTTTCCCATTGTTATTCTTCAACTGGAACAATCGTATTACTCGTAAATTTGGACTATATACTGAAGACTCACATTGACAATCATAAAGAAAAACTCAATTAATTTTCCATTCGTAGAACTAATCTCATACGGTGTGAAGAGCTTACTGCGTGACGGTAAGAAGTTTATGCAAGTATTCCCATATTTTATATTTCTATCAATCATGTGGCAGGCCGTGAGTGATGCAATAATCATCAATTGATACAGCAAAGATATTATGAAAAGTTCATCGTAGTTTAAATGATTTTCTTGTAAGCGGCTTAAGGAAATAAAAAAATAGATTTATTAATGCTTCTCCTTTAAAATTGCAATGGCATCATATTATATTACAACTGAATATATATGCTCTTTAAACTTTTACAGAAACCATTTATATTAGTTTTTTTACATTATTAAATTTAATTATTAAATTCGGAAACTAATGTAAGTATAATTAAATGAGCGCTCAAAATCGATTAGAAATTCAACACAGTCTGGGATTTATTGCCAGAATTTGATTAATTTATGGAAGAGTGACAAGAATATTAGATGGCGTATTAGAACGTACTAGCTGAGCCAGCTGGCTCTCGCCAGTCTGTCTCGCTAGGTCTTGCAGACAGCTTAGCGTCCTAATGTATGGTATTGAATTTTAATAAAATTGTGAGGTATGCAGAGACGGCGCCGTTTGACATTTCGCTGATTTTTCACTTTTACAATTTGCAAGTCGTTACTTTCGATATAAATTTGGCGTCATATGCAGAGTCTATTCTGGATTCACCATCCCAGGCTGCTAGACCTAGCAGAATAGCAGGTAATTTGATTGCGATTCAATAATATAACGTTTATATTAATCTCACGCGTATCCCCTTGAGGTAATAGATGAAGATTAGCCATATAACTATTAAATTATTTTGTTTAATTGTCTAAAAAAATGCTTGCAGCTATAGAATAATATTTAAAAAAACAAATTTTGAATTAACATTTTATATAATGTTTCCCGGTGCGGGACGTTCATATCGAAACAAATGTTGATAAAAGAAGGAACTCGTAGATCTGAGAGGAAGTAATTGGGTTAGAAAGGACTTCGTCTATATATGTATTGATCCAAACTGATTATGATAATGGCATTATAAATATTTAGGTAGATATATATGTATGTTTATGTTACGCCTACGTGTGAAATTGCGTATTACCTACATGAAATCGGCTAAATTTTGCCTATTTCATAAAAATGCAAACCCATTGCCTTATTCATGAAATAGGCAAAACATCTGTCGAGTGCGTGAATTTGGCAGTAATTTTTCTGCCTAGTTCATGCATAGGGCAAATTAGATATTGGCGCTCCGCTCCGGTGGTGTAATTTCCAAGTAAATCAAATTTGTCAAATGCTCATGCATTGGTCAATATAGATAGTGGCGCTCCGGTGGAGTTTTTTGCAAATAATCAAACTAACCAGATGTCAAATGTTATTGATTATATAAAAATATGCCTATTAATAACTACAATGACGTTCATTTCCAATCTAGAACTATAATATGATAACGGGAGAATTTTATTAAAAGGTATTTTCGCGATTTGATTTGAGCTTTGGTATCAGGCAATAGTCGATTGTTTGTTTGTGATAGTATGATTAAATTTGATAGTTTGTTGACAGGTGTTAGGTAACCTTAAAATGGATATTCAGTTGAATTCAGAATTACAAAACCTAACCGAACCTAATAATAATATTATAATATTATGTCCAATTATAACTAATAAGACCATCCGTATTAAATTTACTTTTTCTACTGTCATGTTGACAGTTTAAGAATTCTAAACCCTGCCGAATTCACGTACTTGGCAGATAATTTGCCTAATTCATGAATAAGGCGACGGGCTTGCATTTTTCATGAATTTGACAAAATTTTGCCGATTTCATGTAATACGCAATTTTACAAATTCGGTTCAGTTCAATTCATAGAACAAAACATAGTGGACTCAGCTTAGAGAGGCCTTCATCGAGCAGTGTATTGATCCGGTGTAATTATGATAACGACGAAATGAATATATTATTATTATTTAAAAATGTTTGATAAATGCAGCAATGTATATAAGAGGAATGGAATTAGTTCTGAGACGGCTATATCGAGTAGTGGATTGATCCTGGTTCATGGTGATAATGAGGTAGGTACATCAATTTTGATAGATATAGCAATTCATATGACCAAGAGGATTATTGGAATAACCTTCACCCAGCATGGAATCCTAATAAGCATAGTGACACACATTGATTCTTCTATATAGTAACCACTTGGATGCAATTAGTGGATAATAATATGACGTAGGTACTTCATAGTGCGATTATGGGATGAAATGATCATATTTGACTTTTTGAGTTGTCTATAAAGCATGAATTTTTCTTATATTGTGTAATAAAACGTTTAATTTAACATTATATAAATACTATATATTAATAAAATTGTAAAAACCTTGTGTATTTATTACGTATAGTAAACGTCATTTTTAATTTACCTACCTACGTTGTCTATGAATATGACAGCTAAAATAAAAGTATTTTGTCTATGGTTCAAAATAAATAAAAATGCATGCGTAAATGATGCTCCGTCAATATTTTTTTAGGATAATTTGATTAATCAACGTAGTTTTAATCTATGATCATGATGATACTCGTTGAAATGTGGCCTTATTATTAAATTTAAATAAACTCATCGAATATTGTGAAGAGGCAAGGCAATGACGTACCTATTAATACATTGTTGTGTGATTTGTGACAGCCAGGAATTTTCGGATTAAATATGGGCAAAAATATATCTATAGGAAACGTATTTCTGAAAGTGATTGACTATTGTTTTTTTATACTCGTTTATAGAGACATTAAAATATTATATTTATTATGCAATTAACGTAAACATTAACAATAAATGTCTTGATTGAAATTGATTATTTAATATGCTAATAGAAATGTCACATTTTTCGATTATTTCTGCAAATTCTAAATTTGAATTTTGACACGTCAAATGAACTTGTTTATATCACAAAAGAAAATAATTGAAAATCAATCATCTATTATTTCAGTTTGACAGATAAATAGCAGTGACGTGGTTTTAGATTATATTTTCGTAGTAATTAGTGAGGAAATATCTATTTATTTCTTGTTCGTACGCCAATGTGCTACTTACAGATTTGAATAATTTTGTGGAATATTAATTTAGATATTTTGCAATATTGATTATATAGAAAGAATTAAGCGACATTATAATCGATTTGCGGTAGACGAAAGGCAAGATGCGAAAATGTATGGTGACGGATGTAAAACGCGATTTAAAAACGATAGTATCTGTGATTGTGTCGAGTTTTATCAGATTGTGCCCGATTCAAATGGAAGTAGATTCGGGACTCCAAAAATTGAAGTGAATTCCTTTAATAATCAACAAAGTGGTATTTAAATAAAAAAGTTGACGTATTTTCCAAAATCTCTTAGGATAATAATATATAGGAGATTATTCAAATATTTCATGGCTGTTTCATAGTTATTAAATTCAGATTGATTCAAAATGTGTACACTTTCAAATGATATGAGTATGAGTATTAAACAAAATGATTGTATCAGGGTTTTCATTTTTCATATATTTTTAGTGCATGACATTTATTATAATACTATTTATTTTGTAAACTTTAAAGTGTCAAAGGGCAAAAATTGATGTTTAATTTAACAATATAGTGATAATAATAAAGCAAATATGTAAACAAAATCATTTAAATATTTTTATTATTACTTATATTTATAAAAGTATAATAACAGGACCGTTTACAAAAATGTAGCACGAATATCAGCTAAAATATTATTGAAAATTTGCATTCTAATTAATGTATGTGACGGCCGCATGTAAGCAGATAGTTTATATAGTGGCGGCGTTTTTCAGTGGTCTGTAATTGGGGTGGATTCTGGATGCTGGGAGGGGCGGTTTCACAAGGATTCAATCCAGCCACCTCTAATGTTGAGATGTTCGGCACGCTGGAACTGGTTTTGTGTTTACGAACTCACACAACTAGTATTATAACGGTTCGGTATATCATTCTAACGACTTCACTGTACTTGTTTGGAATGAACATGGTACTGAGCTTATAATTGACTGACGTTCGCTCCAATCATGGCAGATGTAGAGGCAACGAGGGTTGACAGGTACTGATGCATGAGTCACCCTGTGAACAGTGACCAATTGTCATTTATTTATTTATTGCTTAGTATTACAGTGCCTGGATGGCGACAATAATTTTTTTACTTAAGTAGGGAATATTGCATCGGATTAGAATCATAATTGGCCCACAAATATAGTTGTTCATCATTTAGAAGGGAAATCATTAACAATTTCTTTTATTTATTTCCTTAATCGGCTAACTCAAAAGTAATTTCCACATTAACCATGAGGTAACTCTCATGGTATCTTTATTGCATCACTTATGGCCTACCACATGATTGACAGAAAGAGTAAATGGGAATACTCGCGCAGTTTCTCCTTACAGACTCACCAGTCATTTACCTCGTTTGATTTGTTGAAAGTAAAAATATTTAATTTCAATATTATATTACAAACACTCCCGAATTAATATTGTATTGTATTTAAAAATATATTGCTACGCGCTTTATATTAAAAAAATATTCATCTTTCTTCACTAACTACACCACTGATGATAATTAGAGACGTCAACGAGTAATATACTTATCTTCTTGGCTGACTCCGGCATTGATACATCTTTTTTTCTGATACGATATCAGTACAGATATTTTTTTTATCACCAACATTTTATATGGTACCATTTCCCTTGTATGAATATTTTTAATGCTATTTGGCGATTGCAATGCATTAAAACGGTTATTTTTAGTCGATGTATGAAAAACATTCAACCCCTTAATTATAATGTTGTAATAATGGAGAGAGATGGAAAGTCTTGGTCGCTCAGAAGATAATGGAATTTCACGATAGTCACAATCCTGAAGTGAGGGTAATAATCATAGAGGTATTAAATAAAAAGAGGGGTAAGACATCGGCTGTCTCATACAACTGAATGAAGCAGGACAACAATAGCCGACAACATACGAGAAATAGCGACGCGATTAAAAAAATGCAGGGCATCACGAAGGATTTACTATGGTCATTAGAACGTACCCATATACTCGTAATACAATGTTAACGTGGAAATTTTGCCGCAAATCGATTACCAGCCTGCCTCACCATACTTTTTCACCATACTAGCCTGCTTCACCAAACTTTCATAATTATAACCTGCCGCCCCCTAGATAATAATAGATACCAAAACAACTGATCTTAATCAACAAGCATTATCCTTTAGAAACTGGCCAATATGTAGGAACGTGAAAGCCTTCATGATTAAAAAAAACTAATGTATATCAAAGCACGTCTTTCATAATAATATAATCACAACAAGGCGGCTCTCGTGGTGCAGTGCGTAAGGCGCTTGCCTTCCACCCGAGAGTTCTTGGGTTCGATTCCCGGTCAGAACACACAATATTTATGTGTTTTTCTCAAAGCCTGTGTGTTTGTGATTGTTCACATTGTTACTAACAACCACCTTGTACGAAAAAGCGAGGACATGGTTATTAATAATTCTAAATAAAAAAAATATAATCACAACATATTGCTAAAAAATATTATTAAACATAGCAGTTATGAGTGATTGGCACATATAATATTAATGTATTTTATAATTTTATAATTTAATAATTATTGTGTGACTATTTGTAATTATTTCAAGGCTCTTTTTTAATTTTTCGAAGAATCGATTGTGGCATCTGCGTCAAAGAAAACCGCCTCTGCATAGCACGATGATAATAGTAAAGTTTCCCCTGTGAGGGGACGCAGATAGGCATTTATGGTTTTATTCCGGGCGATTCCATTTTGACGCTTGTGAAATAAAAAAAAATGTACATCCGCGTTGAACAGACGATCAATCTTCCTGTCCGGCCATTGACGGGGTATTTGTTTTGTGACGGAGGGGGGGGGGGGGTCGGTTTCGTCCATACGATACTCCAGGGCGCCTGTCATTCTTTCGCCGATACAAAAAAGATGAGAGGCTTTAAATATACTTTTTCTTCTAGCCATCCGCCGACACCTCCTTACGAGATTAGCGGAAAAACAAAAGGAAAATCTTTAGAAAATGATAAAAAGTATTTTTTAACCATATATACATAATAATATTAATACTTGGTATATTTTAAAATCTTTAAACGCTTTTTTCTTATCATTTAAAAGTAGGTATTTATTTTATTCCACCGTTATGAAAAATTGCCATACTTACATGGATATAATACAGAGGTGTAGTATAGTAAATTAAATATTATATCGGTACCTACTGCTACCATCACATGACAATATGTTAGTGAATCCACATAGAATAAATTACTAAAATAGAAATCCAAAATTCAGTCCTCATAGGTGAAGACTTTAAATATAATGACGGTCGATGGAAATACAAAGCACGCCTGAATATTTTTATCAATATTGAATACGCGTTTAGTTAAGGCTATACCTCAGCTGAGGCATGGTCTAAAAAAATCGTGACTAGGCGATGCGCGGATTATAAAAATGACGCGAGCCGAACGAAATATAATTTGTCTTAAAAATTCAACATGCGTCCTTTTTATGTTATGTTTATTATTATATTCGTAATAATAATAGTATATTCATTGACATGTTTTCTATTTCAAGTATATGCGGAACGTTTTAAGTCATCTTTACACGATTTAAGAATAAATTACCCCGACGCTATCACAAAACAAATTGACGTGCAAACACGTCGACTATCGCTCTCCGAATGGAAATGCGGCTAAAATTTTGTTCCACATGCAGTTGAAAATTATTTTCCGTTTCACTTATGTACGCTCTTAACGTGACAAACTTTAATGCATATTACGACACACATATTCTTTAACATGTGTTTAAGTTTATTTATAACATATTTCTCCACACTCGAGAATTGTACTTTCATACAACTACACCCAGAAGGTGACCCACTTTTCCTATTTTTTTTATTTCCTGGTAACCTACGTAACTGATGCATTCTTATAAATAAGATATCGCTAACTAAGCAGGTTCATTCGATTTTTATAAATTCCGAAGTACTCGCCGTTCACATCGCCGATTGATAAGTACATAAAGGTTACGTAAGACGGTGTCCAAGCAAATGACGTGTGATTATTTTCTCTATTACTTACTTGGATTAGTTGGACGATATCGTAATCTAACATTATTATGGAGAAAATAGTTTTTGTTCTAAAGGCAAGGGCAAGAATAATACGTGGACTCGATATTATGTATGTTAAAAATTAATTCCATAACCGTGTAATAACATGTTTGAAATATTCTGGTTAGAATGTAAAAACTGTGCATTAATTAACAGATATTATGACCGTATCGAAAGTTTTATCTGTCTTCTTAATACACCAACCCTCACTTTGAATAAAGCTCAGTGACAAGGTTAAACTACAATTAATATGCGTTTGACGATAACAGTATCTGGTACCTTAAACACTAATTATATAGTGAACGGTGTATTCCTCCAAAATTTATAACATATAAGTTCCTAACGTTGTTGACATGCGCATATTGCAGTTGTCAGTGTTTAACTATACGTATTGTGATTAAAAACAGTTTTGGTTTGACATTGTGCGCACCAAAAATGCCAAACTGGTTCGAAACCGTAAAGATTTGCATGCGGGAACAAACCTATAAATAAATAATATTACCTATAAATAATAAATATTTTGAATATACATATTTATATATCTTTTTACGTATGTGATGGTTCACTTCGGCAGAGGAAAGGTGTTGCAAATCAAAGACGGTAGTAGTTATTCGTGATGATGGAGTAGCGAGAGTTTATTTACTTACTGTTTAAATAACTACAAGGGTGTTACAGTCGGTACATAATAAATACAATGACAATACGTTGCTACGTGTTTTTACCGGGAAGTTATACTCGAATTTATCGCTATTTATCGACGTACCTACTTACAATAAAATAATATCTTGAAAAGAATATTTAGGAAATAAGTATTATAAATCGAGTCAGTTATTTTATTTCGAGTTAGCGATAGTTGGATAAGGCTGACTATATGGAAATAAACAGATACTGTGGAAATTATAATTGCAGTCAGCTATTTATTGAGTTTGCAATAATTAAGGGGGGACATGCTCGTCGAAGGTCAAAATTGAGTTTTTATTGTATTTTCAAACCATGATCCTGGACACTCCTTAAACGTTGTAGATGATCTATTTATATAATTTTGAAGCCTTATTATCTTTTATAGTTATTTTAAACATTTGATGACTGCATGAAGTATTTTTGTTACATAAAATAGTATTCTTTTAAACCTCTCGCTCTAATGTTTTAGAAAATAGTCATATTTCGGTACATAACTGTGCAGTGGTGTTAAGATTTTTTACATTTATTAATTTTTAAACGCATTTATAAAACCATTAGCATAATTTATTACGAGATAATTTTTGTAAAATATTCACGATAAAAAATTATATTGATAATCTCTGTGATCCCAAATTTGACAAGAATTAGGCATTTTATTATTCAAAAAATGGGCAAGATTAACACATTTGAAGATAATTCTAAAGATACTATTTATAAGCTATGTCTTTGACCATTCAAGTGTGATAAACATTTTATGAATAATGATTGCTTTATAATAATTATTGACCTAAGAATAAGGTAGTGTTTTTTTGAAATAAAAGCCAGCAGGCCAAAGACATAGCTTATAATAAGTATATTTAGAATCATCTTCAAATGTGTTAATCGTGCCGATTTTTTGAATAATAAAATGCCTAATTCTTGTCAAATTTGGGATCACAGAGATTATCAAAATAATTTTTTATCGTGAATATTTTACAAAAATTATCTCGTAATAAATTATACTAATGGTTTTATAAATGCGATTAAAAATTAATAAATGTAAAAAATCTTAACACCACTGCACAGTTATGTACCGAAATATGACTATATTCTAAAACATTAGAGCGAGAGGTTTAAAAGAATACTATTTTATGTAACAAAAATACTTCATGCAGTCATCAAATGTTTAAAATAACTATAAAGGATAATAAGGCTTCAAAATTATATAAATAGATTATCTACAACGTTTAAGGAGTGTCCAGGATCATGGTTTGAAAATACAATAAAAACTCAATTTTGACCTTCGACGAGCATGTCCCCCCTTAAACACTACGGGAAATGTATATTAAGGAATTCATAAATGCGGTCAGCTATTTAATATCGCCGATCAATATGAGGATACGACTTGAGTCGTTTATCCCCATACGTGCATTAATTAGATGTATAATGTGATGTAGGTACCTATTGATATAAAACAATAATATTACGAGGTATATTTTAAAATAGGATTTAATAATTTTCGGATAAATATTTTTGTTTTGGAAATACAGTACTTTTTCATAATCACACTGTAGTTATTGTACCAATATTCTTACAATAAATTAACTACTTATATTGATATTATAATAATGTGAGGTAGATGAAACAGTTACAAATTACTTGTTCCGTTGCTGTTCATCCTTTTCTTAGACATCATACTACGATAGTCAATAAAACCTGACCGTGGTATACCTGTCACCGTACGGTGAAGATGTGCAACTTGGAATATACGGATGACGCTGTCCTATTTGACAACTCAATTGAGGGTATTTCGGAGACAATCGACAGGCTGTATGGGCAAAACATCGAAAGTGTCGACAGCTTC
The DNA here is from genome assembly GCF_057557595.1 of Rhyacophila brunnea. Lineage (NCBI taxonomy): Eukaryota > Metazoa > Arthropoda > Insecta > Trichoptera > Rhyacophilidae > Rhyacophila > Rhyacophila brunnea. Next base: position 33,773,697 of record NW_028233350.1, read on the forward strand.
AAATATCTGAGGGTACAAATCACATAAAGGTAGCATTTTGCACAGATAGTTTGCTATCTGAATGGGAATGGCTAAAGCAACATTAAATTCGATGAATAGTAACTAAGACTCACAACTGTATTTAGTTAAAGCCTCCTATTTATCGCTTGCATTCTGACGGTGCTGCTATACGGTAGCGAAACATGGCACCTTACGAAGGCTCAGAACAACCATATACTGAGCTTCGAGAATAGATATTTGCGATAGATAACGATGAGATACGAGAGCGAACCAAGCAGCCCATCATCACGCTGATATTGAAGAAGCGATGTTGGACCTGGCTCGGCCATGTGCTGCGAATGCCAGAAAATAATTTCAACCTACGTTGCCTGTTCTTCAAGGCAACCAGATTCCGGCGTCCTGGAAGACCGCTAAATACTATCTATATCGTGTATACAGTGTTTATTGGAGATGCTGTATGGTGTTCAGATGCTCCAGCTAAGGGGCGAACAAGACCGAAGAAAAACAGAACAATAATAATTATTGATGTTTTCGTCACAAATAACGTTTTATTTAGTATAAAGCACCATTTTACTGTTTGATTTGTAGATTGGGTTTGATTTAAATGGTTAAACTTTTTCGTAATTGCCTTGCAATCTACAGACATGACTTAAAAGCGATATTTTCGATAGTTGTGTATATTTGAACATAGACAAGAGGTGTAATATGACCGCCACTATTATAAGAAATTATGACAGTCCACTCGATAGAAATTAGAAAATGGAACACTCCGTTAAATGGCGCACTCTAGTGGCAAACAAGTGTATCAGTTTCATCCGCCATTACTCTTCGTTTTGGCGGGAAGGAAAACAGTTCGTAGAAAGAGTGGGATAAATACGAAAAAAACATCGCACCAAGCAAAAACGATTGGGGGGTATACACAGCGAAACGGTAATTAGGGTCAGGAATGGACTGAAGTGAGGATAGATCAGGCCAGCACTTTAACAAATCACTGCGTTTACACGAGTTTATTACTCTGTCGGGAAAATCCCCAGTGACACGTTATATCAGGACAGACCTCCGAGCTATCACGCTAATACGCCTCGAGTAGCATTCCATTACGATTCGGTTATCTATGGAAGATATTATAAAAGTCAGATAGAAACCAGAAAAATACTTATATAATAGGTTGATAATAAATGTTGTACCTACATACGAGAATGTAATACCAACATTACTCGAATAAACTCTCATTTTATGAAAATTAAAAGTATTTGTAATGGTATAACGCATACGCTGCTGAGTAGATAATGAGGTTTTAATTAGCACCTTTAAAAAGCACGTTAATTACATCGATCGGCCGCCTGGTCATTACGCGCATGTGCGTCTTCAGCGTCCAAAGTATTAATGATTGTGATGCAAAGTTTGCAATTTTGTATTAAATTTATGACTGTTGTATGTATGTTGACAATTTTACCTACCGTGTATATTAATTTGTATAACCGAATCATTATTAAAATAAATCCTTTGAATGATAGATATATTTCTGTGAATAAATTTATTATCGATTTTTACTTTAGTTCAAATATTCAAAGTTTTTTTTTTAAATCGTGTGAAGGTAAATATTACAATTTTGCGTCGAAATATTGAATAAATAATACAAACGGTACCTAATGCAATTATTTTAAGTCACTTTATCGTCATTACAATTAACTAATTATATAGGCATTTTTTATTTATTTAGAAACGGAATCGCTGAGACCATAACTTATGATTAATTGACCGCAATATTTTTTCATTTTCAAACATAATTACAGCATCGGATCAAGTCTGTCAATGTGGCAATAAGTATTTTAGTACCATTTTTTTGATTTTTGATCGAAAGTCTTATTATATCTTAGGTGGTTAATATATGAATACATAGTTCATTTGAAAATCTTTACTGAAAAACCCTAAACTTGCGCTAAAAAACCATTACAATCAATTGGTTAGTTGCTCTAGTAGTAAAGTGATGATAAAAATAATTATACTCAGTTTAGATTTAATACAATAAAAATGAATAGGTATTGAACACATTATAACACGACTACTGGACAGCCTTATACACGTCATGATGCGACTTAGAAGATTGGCATTTTCTTGTCTTACTAGCAAATATTACCAGATGGTAGTACCACCTGTCAGTATTCCTATTTGTCTTATACTTATCTACCCCTCTTTCAAGCGTTTACGTGTAGGTATATTCCGTCTTACTGTCTTTGTTCAGGTATTTTAGTCACAATTATTTGTCTGTAAGCATCAGCCTGGCGAAGTCTTTGTAGAGTCTACTGACCAGTGTTTTCAACTATCATTGACAAAAACATGCCAGTTGGGGTACAAAAACAAGCTTTTTGGCAGGAAAAAACGCTAGATTTCGTGAAAACAAAATTGTTAGTAAATTTACTTATTCTACAAAGAACCAAGTCAGTATTTCTCCTTCTTTCCGACAATCATCAAACTAATGTCACATACCTAAACACACATTAAATTATATGATACGATTTCACTGTAAGGCCATGAATGCTCCTATTGCTTCAACATGTTATTTTTTTTTGTTTTATTTCTCATGCTACTAAAATAGGTACTGACCTACCTGCATTAAGTACGAGTATGTACCTACCTGAAATTTGATGCGCATGATAATAAATAAACTAAATATCTAGCGTATTTTCAGCACATTTAAATCTGTTGGAGGGATCAAAAAATCTAGTAAAAACGCCATAAGCCAGATGCATTTTTTGTAAGCTAGATTCCGATCGAAAAATGCTAGATTTGGCAAGAAAAGGGCTAAATTGGCAACGCTGATCCTGACTTTGCCGAGCACGCCAAAGCGACTAATTTCTCGATTGTCTACTAACTAACTCTACCCAATCGATATACTATTACTGCACTGTAAGCATTTGTCAACTAATTATGAGAGATTTTTTGTTCTCTTTATAAATAATAGATAAGGTAATAATTATCTATGCATATTTTTTATGTTGCAAATATTATTCTCAGTTTGTTAGTCGGTTGTATATAAATCATCACCTAAATAAAGTGCTAAGTGCTCAAGATATATTACTATAATGTAGTCACATACCATATAAAACAATATAAATAATATTTCTCATGGTGCACTTAAAGAGATATTTTAAGAAAAAAGGTACCTATTCAACATATTGAACTCATAAATAACGAAAAGTTATCTCGTGTATTTATGAGGTGATAAGTAAATTGTTAATTGCCGAGACTAAAATTAGGGAATGAAAAAATAATGTATACTTGTAACTGCAGTGGAAGTCGGTGACAAATTGAAATATTCCAGCGATAAAAAGGTTAAAAGGTTTCTGTGTTTAAAAGGTTTTTTTTTTGTATAAAACAGAATTCTTTGCCTGTGAAATATTTAAAGATAAATCATATGATTTTGTATAAGCAAGCACTTAAAAACATTATAAAAACCCATAATTTTTTTCATTGTAGAAAAACAATGTGATGTTGTAGTGTTGCGCGAAATTAAAATATTAATCATATTATATTACTTATTAGTTGATGGAGTCATGTTAAATGAATAATTATTTTTATGATTTAGTAATGAAAAGCGTAGTTTTATTTGTGAAATAATTGGTTTACGTTTTCATTTATATACCGCTAAGAAAGCGGTTGATAGTTCAACTAATTTTGAGTTTAAGCCTGTGCGCCCATTAGACGGCCGACCGATGAAACTTGGCGCAATGGCCTATGGGCTAACCACCAGACGTTCTTGACGCATACTGATCTTCCCGCGCATCGGTGGATACCTTACCACGCCTTATTACTCCCGCATCGGCACTCCTGTTTTACCCCGCTTCATCCCTCTACATACCCAGACAGTACATATTAATCTACACGAACTGCATATTATGGTTATACTTAGCTACCGGCCGGCCGGCTAATGGGCGCGCAAGTTAAATATCTACCTAATGCAAATAAATACGAATTTGTTATTTAAATCTAATTATTGTAAAAATTTTAATCGTTTTCTAATGGTCTTATTCTCTAAATTTGATATAAATATTTTCTTATTATATTATTTTAAACAGCTTGTAGATTGCTTTCGTAGCTTCGCTGCATGGTAAGTAAAGGTCGGTCACGGCGATCTAATCCTTGAGGTTGTGCAACAAAGTTATGGAGTGTCGTAAGCAATGTCTTAGAGAAACTAACCGTTGATAATTGTATAAATATCAATCCCGAAAATATAGGTACTAAATTTTATTTAATGAATATTAATAATTATTATAGTAGGCTTTTTGGCAAATAACAATATTGTCATAATTTCTTATTTAAAAGTAAAATATAATCTAAGAGTGATATTAACGTATAAACCATCATATTATATTATACAAGCGTTTGAATCGCAATAACGATATTTATTTTAACACATTAAATTAATATTTAAATATGGAAGGTATTTGAAAATAGACACGTCATACATTTCTAATGATTCAGTTGCTAAATTAATGCATTCATAGCAGTGAAGAAGTCAATGAATCATAATATCTATATTATTGGCAAACAATAATTCATATTTTATTGAATTAGTATTTTTATAATATAATATATTAAAATAAGTTCTACAGGTTAGGTTAGGTAGCCTGTATAATTTAATATATAAGTTTTATGATTTTTTTTATCTAAATATATTGATTGTTTGTTTATCTAGTATAGTAAGAGTATTTTTAATATCCCATTGACATTTGCGATATCTGAGAACAAAGGTCACCACCATAATGCAGATAGCTTATCAGCATTTACCAATCATCCGGTAGGAGTAGACCACCAAAACAGATAACGTGTCACATGCAACCGCTTAGATTTCCACTCGCGCAGGTCCCTTGGTATTTATACAAGTTGCATATATTCGGAGTACTGTGCGGGTCTCAAATGCACACAACACTTTGTCACAGTGATCAACTAAATGTTTCATTGTCAATAGAATGAAGCTTATGAATCACGCCGGAAACTGAATGCACCTGGGAAATTATTTATTCATACGTATCAGAGTTTGATTGTATCTCATCGAATAAGGGTAGGTCAGTATAATATGCTCGTATTAACTTGACGCCAAAACTTAATTTTGATTTCGATTTAGGGAAGAAGACTTGATTGTGCATTAAGATAACTTTACTGGACTGACTCTAGAATACCTACTGGATTACTAGTTTTCAACATCTTTGTCTTTGGCCATATCCGCTCCTTAGTTGGAGCATATGGACACCACGCGGCGTCTTCAAAAATCCCTGTCGCTCGCCAATCTTCTTGCAGATCGAAACAGCATCCCAGAATTCCACCGTACACACTTTATAGATAGTATTTAGCAGTCTTTCAAGACGCAGGAATCCAGTTAGTTTGAAGAATAGGCAAGCTTTCTGGTATCCGCAGCAGATAGCCGAGCCAGATCCAACATCTCCTTTTCGCTCTCAGCGTGATGAGAGGCTGCTTGGTGCAATCTTTTATGTCCCCGTTACTCCTAAAGTCATACCAATGCACACTCGCAAACATCTGTTTTCGATGCTCAGTGAAAACTAATGATGGTTTAAATTTACCTCATAAAATTCACACATGTTGCAAATAGTGTTCCGCGATATTTTTATTACATACTTAAAGTTTTAAATTTTGAAAGTGGGTCTCAAAAATATCGTTTGCTACTGGATTTTTTGTGTTTTCTCTGAAAGAACCTGAGCAGTAAACCCTTTTTATTTATTTTGTATTGAGTCTCATTATCATTATTTAGTATATATTATTATAATATTGTATCTATACATATGACTTATTAAATTAAATATAAAATATCTACATTTAAATTATCTATTATTTATTAAAAAATCTCTTTGTTGCCTTCGAAAGTACCTATTACGATGTATTTATAAATTTAATCATAAAATAATAAGTAATATTAAGAGAAAGCCTTTTTTCCTTTTTTGTTTTTTTCAATTTTAGGTTAGGTTAGGTTAGGTTAGGTTAGAGCGTTGGACTATAAAGCCGTGGGTCCCAGGTTCGAATCCTGGGTCTGGCAAGTACACATATTGTTTTTCACTTTGTGTGTGTCAGGGTATGGACCTAATAGGTTGAGCAAGTGGCTGACATCCATTTCTCGTAAAAAACAAAATCTGTCAATACAAACCTCCACTCTGTGGAGGCCCATATGATCCTATCAGGATCGGACATGGTCGAAAAAAAAAAAAAAAAAAAAAAAAAATGTAAATGTGTTGATTATTTAAAACACTTTAACAAGTAAACTTATTCTAATCAGCTATACCAATAATATACATCTGCCCACTAACTAATTATTATACTATTATTTGTAAACTTTTGCCTATATACCTACAAATGCACGTGCACAAACAACTAAACGTGTATACACACACCTGCAAATGTTAAATGTGGTTTGGATAACCTGCGTCGTATAATGTTTTAATTCGTTCCATGAGACCATGCGACGCCACTTTAGATGAAACAGTAAAGAAAATCCCGGAAGTACCTACGCGAAGTGTAATTATTTTACAGTAACATCAATCGACATACAATAGAACTAACGAGCTAAGACGATAATAAAGTACTCATCACTCGAACTTATATTAATTTTAATGAGTAGTCGATATCAAACCTTTCAATCAAGCGTTCACAAATAATTTCTTAATTGAATAATCGCTCCTTGCATACCGTGTTTGTCTGCAATATACATTAATGATTAAATTATCAAAATAATAAAGCCATACCTACAATCATGCAATAAATAATAAAAATATATAATATAATATGAAACAATAAACAACCATTACAACAGTTCTGTTTTTATTAAACAAACATCTATCCATATAAATTAAACTTAGTAGTTGGACATTATTCTAAATTTAAATACTAAATAATTACAATATAAAAAAAAAAAACTTTTTACATACAACGTTTTTAAAGTTTCTGTTGAATCATATAAACTTGACTTGACTAGCTTAAACGATCAAAAAAAATGTATTTGATACAAATAATACTGAAATGTCATTTTGACACTCATATTGATTTCCATAGTAACGCACGTATATATTAATAATTTAGTTGTTAAGACCCTAGCAACCAATAATAGTGGATTGGATTACGGATTTCTTCCGAAATAACTTTTCATACAAAACAGAATTAACTGAAAATGAATTTTATTCTACTTAAAAATGGCTAAAAGTATTTAAAAAATGCATTGGCATCATGTTCTGATATATTCTAAAAGTTTCAAATGTCTAGCTAGTCGGAAAGTTAGTTAAAAATCGATTGCAAGATTTGTACCGGACAAACAACCACCGGACATATAAGAATACGACCTAATAAAAACGTTGCAATAACTATAAATAATGATGATCCCGACGGAAAGTAATGGTCATCATTTTTAATAACTGTAATTAGAAAATAAAATAAGATAATATTGTAAAATTACCTCTACTGAATCGTTTATAAATATTATCATGTCAGCAAAAGTAGAAGTTTCTCGACGTTTTACAAAAAAATAACTGTTTCCCAAAATAACATAAAAAACTTAATAAAGGAAATAACTGACTTGTACACAATAATATACAGCTATGAAAATCATATATATACATAAAAGCGGGAATAAAAATATCGATAAATTCCGTAAAAAACGGTTTTCAATCCCTGCGACAAGCTTTCGTTTTGAATATTTATTGTGGATATTATTTCCAATAAGTGGATGATTTGGCGGCGCTGGCCGGAAAATTCTGTAATATGTCGATTGTCAAGACCAGATGAGGCGTAGGGGGTTGGTGGGGATTGGGGAGGGTTTGATTTTCAATTCCACCTGCATAGCAGTCGTTATTGTGCTTATGCCTCCGCCAATCATTCGGAAAATTTAAATAAATATCCACAATTTCAATACGGGATTTGCATTTTTATAACGCAATTTTACTGCAGACTCTGTTTTACAAAATTATCTGAATACAGATTTAATATCAGTTCTCGGCACAGTATAAAGCAGTAATAACATCTGTGAGAAAATATACATATCGTTCTGTAAATATTTAGCTTTGTTAAGAATTACGTTTTTAATATAGGCACGTACAAGTATCTCTGGATTATTATCGCAATTTGTATGAAAATATTCGTACGAAGAAAGCTTAGCCGAAACTACCAGGCTGATACACAAATGTTTGAGTGACATTGACGTCGAATATTATTCTCACCTATTTACCTTTTTATATAAATTTTAAGTACCTAGCAAGTATTTGAAATATTACGTTTATTAAAAATAATATAAATTTATAGAAAAATACATTAATTACGTATGTGGGGATGATGAGGTGTGTGGAGAGAATGTCTTAGTCCTTGAAGTTTTGAGAAAAGAGTTTTTTATCGTTACAAGAATTATTATATCTTTTATATTATGCAATGATAAAGATGACAGAGTAATGTTATAATCGCATAATCGCGGTTGACTGTGTCGAGTGACCGGACTCAATATGATTAGTGAGCCGTGTAATGGACTTGAGGTGAGTGACGTTAAAACATAATAGACATTATTGATCTAGGTTATGATTGAGAAATTGCTGAAAATCGCTACCATCACTGCGTTTCGTTTTGACAACAAAACATACATATTAAATTGTGTCACCTTTGTAATGCTAAGTGGTATGATCGCTACACGTATAAATAACAACTTATTAATAATTACAGAGGGCACCTATTTCCTGATGAATGATTTCAAAATCTATTAAAGCGTACGTACGGTAAGCAATTAGAATAACAAAAATGAGGATTAGTGTAAAAAATCGTAATAATATTCAATTATCTAACATTTATGTATAATATCACTGTGTTTAAAAACCATTCTAAATAGCTTATTTATCTTAAATAGTTGAAACTGTTAGTTTCAAAGCCGGTAACTTATATAATCCGCCATTTTGAGATAAGCGCAGAAACCGATAAGTAAAATTTATATGTTTATGTTAATAAACAAATAAAAATAGCCTGTAGCAAATTATATGACATTGCTGACATTAAAAATAACAAAAAAAATGGCGGCTGATAAATGAATATAATAGACGACTTTGAAATCTTCTAATTAATTATTGTTAAACGAAGCTGAATTTGATCAAAATAAGAAACAAGAAAAATATAAAAATAAGTAAAAACTGATGTAACCGATTAATTCGATATTGATAGCCTCGTATGAGCTATTTACTTTAAAAAGAAAATATAGGTATAATAGTTAAAAGAAAGATTATTTAGCTAATAACTTATAGACAATTCTTGAAGAGATATGAGACTAATAAATTTTAACCAAAGTCAGGGTTGACGCGATTTTATCACAGATTCTTCAAATTAGTTCGGTTAATACTACTTTTTTATTTTATTTTAATTAAAATAATTACTATATATAATATATGTATATATATATTCATTAGACATAGTCATTTAACTGTCATTTACTTTTGTTTGTAAGACATAAAAAGGCTTTTTATTATAATTTATATTTATATAATTACTATTATAATTTCATAAATGTAAATAGTAAAGCTATACAATAAAAATGAGAATGTAGATCACGTAGTTATAGTATAAAAGACAAGAGCATCTAATTGAACAAGAAACGCCTGAGCTGGCACACCGGTGCCTACTCGTGCAAACAAATATTAATAATCCTCATGACCTGATCGAGTTAAGAATAGTTACGCGAAGCAGAAGTCGGGAGATCAATTTAGCGAGTGCGCTGCTAGCTGTAGAAAATTGAGTTAACTATTGGGGCGTAATAAGGGTGTTAAAAACTGCTTTTAATTTCGCTTTAATTTTTTCGAGTAGAGAATAAATATAATGAATAGATTTAAAGTATAAAAATGATTTATTTTCCGAACGATAAAGATGCCGTTTTTACTATTGATTTTTAACTAATGATGTAGGGTATCAACTTTAACTAAAGCTATTATAGGAACTATTATAAGTATTTCACTGACAATAAATAATAATAAGTTTCATCGTATCTATAATTTACCATTTGATAAGGATCTTGATTGCCTTCAATAGAGGTATTCTTAATTTATTTGGCGCTAACACCGCGACTGGCACGTTTACGTAAGTTGACCATTAGATATAATTAACATGATATTTAAATGTGGTAATTAAATATTATATAACAAGTTAGCAGTGATTATGTTTAAATGCTATTTTTAAGAGAAATAGTCTTAAGTCATCTGCTTAACGCATTCGCTGCTGAGTAGATAATGATTTTTTAATAAGCACCTTTAAAATGCACGTTAATTACATCGATCGACTGCCTGGTCATTACGCGCCGGGTGCGTCTTCCGCGTCCAAAGTATTAATTCATTTGGTTAATTAATTTGTGTTACAAAATTAAAGAAGAGCATTTTTTTCACTACTACTACTCTAATTACTAAACGACGCATAGATCACTTTAAATTATTAGTTATAGCGTACTGGCACTGGCTAATAATTTAATGAATCATTATTTTTATTCAACGAATATTTTCTTCAAAAAATTTTTTTTCTAGGAGGTATCTCAAGTATTTTCAAGTTATGTGACATCCAGTACTCATATAGAATGTTACATTTTCAAATCTTGTTAAATATTCGTTTGAATGTTTGAAATGAAATGGGACATTTAAATATACAATTGTATTTCTGTTTTAATAAACTATGTAACATTATAATATATATTTAATATACACAATTTGGAAACATCTCATTCATCCAGACACACGGGAAAATCATTTTGTAGAAAAATACCACTCGCACCAGTATGCTTTGGGTATCTTAATAAATTACGATGATTTAAATTAGAAGTTGTTACATGAAATGAACATAGCACAAGCATAGTGGACCAAGTCCGTTCTGGTTATTTTTGAGTAAGCTAGGTTCAAACATAATATTTGAGTATTTCTAATTCTGTATAGATATGATTGCAATTCTGAAGTTCATTTTGAGTCCATTTAAGTTATTATTGTAAGGGAAATTGTACCCTTACAGAATAAGAAATACTCAAATATTATGTTTAAACCTAGCTTACTCAAAAATAACCAGAATGGACTTGGTTCACTATGCTTGTGAACCACTCAAATGCTAATCAAATTTCTGTTTTAAATAATCTGTAAAAGAGAAACCCATCTTTTTCAAAGTAAATCATATTTCCCGCATTAATACGTACCTATATTAAAACTGCTCCTAAGTTATTTTTTTAACTGTGTCACCTTGTACTCGCCTAATACTTTGTACCTCAATTTTTAACTAACGTCTCAGCTTGATATTGCTTTGAAAATTGGTGTATAATAAAATGTGTAACCAAAAACCAAAAATAATGTTACTATTTTGATACAAATAACTCGCGATAATACAGCAATAATTTATCAAGACAAACGCGTAATTTTAACAAAGCCTGCACAATATATTATAACAGTTCTCATAAAACTTATCTTCTGTATAAATAATTATGTACCCCAAACAATTTCAGTTTACTGTAATACAAGCTGAAGGTCAAAATGAGACAAATTTAGACCCACGGCAATCTCAACTTACAAAGGTAAAACATAAATATTTGCGAGACTCGCGTAGAACTACCGACGCAACATAATATAATATAAGTAAGTACATAAACAAAAGGTATGCTTGGTATAACCCGTTAGTGTGCGCAAAAGAATAGAAAAATATTTTCTTTCAGTTTTATCATTATAACATATTATTTATATATCAAAAGGCCTTACCAAATTATTATTGATTGTATTAGTATTATTAAGTAATTCACGAATATTTAATGAAAAATACTTACTTATATTATTCTTCTGGTATACTTTTACCACAAACATATTTTCCGGAACATATTTTGTCGACCATAATTTGCCTATAAAATTTTCAATGTCAATTTTTTGGTAAATGTGTCTACTTTTACAATGTTTTTATTAGGTCGTATTCTTGTTTGTCCGGTGGTTGTTTGTCCAGTACAAATCTTGCAATCGATTTAAACTAACTTCCCGACTAGCTAGACATTTGAAATTTTTAGAATATATCAGAACACGATGCCAATGCATTCTTTTAATACGTTTAGCCATCTTTAAGTAGAATTGAATTCATTTTCAGTTAATTCTGTTTTGTATGGAAAGTTATTTCAGAAAAACCGTAAAAAGTTAAAGACTATTATTGGTTGCTAAGGGGATAGTCCTAGCAGCTAAATTAATAATATATACGTGCGTTACTATGGAAATCAAAATGAAATGTCAAAATAATGACATTACATACAGTATTCTATATTTGTTTGTTTGTTTGTTTTTATTTACTTCATATTAAGTACAAGTTTGAGCATATTGAGCATAATAATTCAACAGAAATTTTAAAAATGTTGTATATAAAAAGTTCTTTTTATCTTGTAATTATTATTATTATAATTACATTTTACAGACTGTTTTAGGTATTATTTACAATAGTTTCGTAAAGCAATGATTTTTATAAAAATCATCTTTGTTATATGAGGGATAATTTATAATCGTAGTGAAATTGAAAATAATATAATAAAACTTTTTTAATTTAATCATTTTCTTTCGAGACTCAATATGAATAAGATTCAATGATACTTAATATTGCTTTATTAAATAATAAAAAAATATTATCAAACAATTCAGACAATGGGTGGTAATTATATTGTAATTAAATCTGTATCAGTCCACGATTTTATTAGATATTGTTTGCCCTAATTGTGTTTTAATCCCCACCAAACAATCCCAAACCATGCCCTTAACGCTTTCGCTGCTGAATAGATAATGAGATTTTAATTGCCCCCTTTAAAATGCACGTTAATTACATCGATCGGCCGCCTGGTCATTACGCACCGTGTGCGTCTTCCGCGTCCAAAGTATTAATCTATATTTCTCCCAGGCACCTTTTAAATTCGTGCCAATTTGACCGCCATAAGGATAATTTTCAGAGTCATCTTCATCTCGAGTCGATCCACTGCTAGATGAAGGCCTCCCCTAACTCCACCCACTCTTATCGGTGCAGCGGCTTGTTCGTGCAAAGTTTGGTGGAATAGTATTGTAAATAATAAAATTCATCAAAACTAGTAAACGCCATGAAGTACAGGGTGACCGCGCGCCCGTATAGACCGTACGCTCAAAATCCATGAGAGAAGTTGTGACATAACCGCGACAGTGTGTAACATGAGTGACTGGGGGACAAGAGTACGAGAATTATTCTACTCACCATCAACTACAAGTTAGTGCCCGGAATTCTCAGTCTAATCTACTCGTCTGAACTACTAAACTAAAGTCTTCAAAAATATCGCCATCTGGCGATATTTTACATTTTAGATGTAGTTTCAAAAGCTTCTCCATGAGATTATACACAATAAATTAACAATATTAATTACTTGTAACCCTCCACTCTCTACAATATAGAGATCAGAATATAACATGGATTTAATGTTAACCATTTTATTCACCAATTGGGTCCATGCACTTAATCAAAATAGATTTCAATCCAACAACTTTTGAAACGAGGAGCAAGTTCTAGTTTCTTATCTATGTAGGTTCACTAGCTGCTATAATGAATGTAACAAATACAAAGTTATGATAAAAGCTTTAACTTACGTTTTAATTTGTCACTTATAAATAAAATACTGAAAACATACTTATATTATTTTTTGATTGATATTAATTATTCCATATTTTGCCATTCAATATTTTTAGTGTGATTTTTTAAAACAATTCATCTAATACACGTAACATTTAGTTCATTGATTCAGCAAAGGATAACGAAATATGAAAATATAACGAATATTTTAACTATTCATTAATAACAATTCAAAAGCATTGCTTAGTTAGTCATGTTACAAGTGGGTTGAAAGTTGAAACCCACGCACTTTGCTATCGGGTTTTCTGCGCCGCTTTTATGCGGGTTTCTGGCGCGAGATTTACGCGGCGCCCTGATACTTATGCCTTGCGCTAACCCAAGGCATCATGCATTGTTAACAAGTCATAATTTATTTATCCATCTACAACAGCGGAGGCTGTTTCTGTAGGCCTGTTACCTGTGCCGTATGACGGATGTGGCGGTTGCGACGCGCCTTCTATTTTGCGGCGAATTTGAGAGGAAGACATATAACACTGTGATGTGGCACGATCGTTATAATAATATCACAATGAGAATAAACATCCAGATATAGACCTCTACCACGTGTAATTGTATTAAGGGTCAACGTGACATATGAGGTCGAACATGAAAAAGTGAAGTATCTTTGGAAGTTTAAGATCAACATTCTATAACAATGATAGAAAGGTACATATTTAGTGGGGTGGGTACTGCCAAAAAATAGTAAGTTGATATGTTAGGTATTTCGAGTTAACATTGGATTATTTATATTCTGCTGTGTATACTAGAAAAATAAATGAAAGCATAAAGAAATTAGCACTATGCCTGATTTTAGAGAGCATGTTAAACTTCAAATTCCAATTACTCCATAACATGATTTCGAGACTTACCAACTTTGGCAGTAGCCCTACGAAATGGAACTATGACTCGCTAAATAAAACATATCATCTCTTGATAATGGCCTCTGCAATGAGCCTGAAATTTCGAGAAAAAGAAGGAAAAAGGACACACGGCGGAAACCCAAAAATCTACTACGTTTATTTTAGTATAATATTATTTTTTAAAGATAAATAACAATATAATAATAAACAGTAAAATACTTTGCTTAAATTTCTATTGGGCTTTACAATTGACTCGCAATATGAAATGTTGATTTCCTATCTATTTATCTAAAATCTAATCATTCAGCAGTGCGTTGGAAGTTGATTGGGGGCCACTGGATTGACGAGATTTAACTAGCGGAAACAGGTCATGCCAATGCGATACACAGGACCGAAAGGTATGGAATCAACTTGGAGAGGCCTCCATCTAATAAAAGAATGTTTCAGACCAATGATAATAATTATATTTACAGTATACATATAGCATGGCAATTATTTTCATATCACGGAAGAGAAATTAATTAGGTACCTAACAGTATGTAAGTGTTTTTTTTTTTAATCAAAAGATACGTAAAATTTTCGAACGCTTGATAAACTTAAAAGTTTTTATTAAATTCTTCGATAAGTAAATTGAAATTCGTTATTTTTGTAGGTAATGGTTGGTGATAATTAGAAAAATCCTTTTGTACATAAGTAAACAATTATTTTATTAAGTTCACTTATTATATAATTAGTTACTAGATAATATATTATTATTATCAGTTATATGATACATAAACAAGTAGGTAGGTACTCAAAATGCCAGAAATAAAAATCCAAGACGCTAAAAATAATTTATACGAAACAATACAAATCTTTTAAATTTAAAAAGGTAAAATAAAAAACCGAGTGAACTTTCTTTAGGCAATATAAAACGTTTTGGTAATGAGACAAAGTCAGTAATAAAACATTTTTCTACGTGTTTTTTTTAAATATCTATAATTAAGTTTATATTCGATACAAAAATTTAGCAAGAGATATATTATTATCATTGTACGGTTTTTGACATTGATATCTATGAATTTAAACTTATATTACCACTAACGTGTATGAACATAGCATATGACGTAAAATATTCAGTTCAGTGGATCGTAGGTATATTTATGGGATTATTAAAAAATTATAGGAAAATTAATTTTAAATGTAACCTATATTGAAAGTATGTGTAAATGTAATGTAATGAAATGACGCAAATAGTAGTCAAATCAATAATATTTTAAATTTAATTACCTTCGGTCGATAGTATTAATTATTTTTTTATTTAAAAAAAAATTCAAAAGTTACATGTTGAGGATAGTTATTTCATAAACATGTATTTGTATCTTAAATAACTTTAGTATGACTCTGATATTATATCTCTGACCATGTCCGATCATAATAATTTCATAAAATATGGGGCTCTACAGAGTGGAGGTTTGTATTAACAGATTTTGTTTTTACGAGAAATGGATGTCGTCAGCCACTTGCTCAACCTATTAGTCCATACTCCGACTCATACACAAATTGAAAAATAATATGTGTACTTGCCAGACCCAGGATTCGAACTTGAGACCCACGATGCGATAGGCCGACGCTAAAGCCGCGCGGCCATCGTGGGTGCATAGCTATGACTATTCATTGCTATTAGTTCTTATATAAAAAATAATAATGGAACTTCTTATTATCTAGATTTAGTTTCAGCAAAATTAAATTAAAAGCATTGAAAAGACAGAAACCTCTATCTGAGAGAAGATTAAAAATATTTGATTTTTCACCACTTATATAATTTGACATTTTCAATGATATATGATAGGTACTATAAAACGAACTGGAAAGGTGGGTATATATTTTATTCCTGACCGATCATTAAAAGCATGACATACTCACAAATTATAAGTTAAATAAAACTTTTATATATTTTTTATAATTTACAACCACTGTCAAATGACAAGTACATACAAAATGCTAAATTTAATTATGTAAGTGAAACTAGAGCAAATTTCTTAAGACCCCTGTTTTCGGTTCACAAACAATCGTATTATAACAAACAGCGCGGATTTTATGCTTTTGTTTTGACAACTCCGTCTCTTCCCACTTCCTCAGATCAAAACCAAAGGGCATTACACGTTTATAAAATGCTTAAAGGCCCTTCATAACTTTGTTATCGTTCACGGAGTCAAAGTTTTTTATCTTTCCGAAATGGCGGATTCAAAATGAAATTCCGCACACAATTTGGGGAATTTCTTAAGCCGCCTTTCACCTTATTCCCGACGAAGTGCGCCAACAAAGAGAAAGTTGGCGGAAAGGGAATTTTTAGCCGGAAAATAAAAGTGATTAAATTGAAATGAACTCTACACTTCGTCGGATGGAGGTGTGGTAGTATTTAAAAAAAAATCTCGGCGGATTTGAAATATTTTGAAAATGATTAAAAAGTTTCGCGTACTTAGGTTTGAATGTTTACCTAATTTTATTCAATTAAAATTTTCATCAAGTTAATTAGATATTTAAATTTATCAATCATATTTACGTAGACTTTAAAAGTCATAAAATAAAAGAAATGTTTATTGCAGCAAATCAGCCCTACAAAACAATAATATAACTAAGTTTCGAATGTATGGGCGGAAAACAAAAAAAGTGAGAAAATCAAGACAAAAAGCGATAAAACAACCATAGTCTATGCGCCGTCAGCGGTACCGACCAGTGGCTAGGGGTGGAGGTAGGCTGTTAGAATCCGAAATAAATAGTGTACACAAAATTTGTCAGTCATACTTATTGGTTTTCATTGATCTGATAATACAATTTGCAGATGGTGTTGGTTAGTTTGTAAAATTCAATTGAACCCTGCCTAAAACAAACCATACGAACAGTTTTACACACAATTTGAAAATACCTCAGGCAAATACATAATAATATTCAAACACATCTCGAAAAAAATGGTTGCCACATGAGACTCGAACCCACGTCTATCGGTTTCCTTAAAATTATTAGCAAATTCGGAGAGGTCCTGACATCGGCTAGGAATCAAGGCAAGAGGATATCCTATTATTGGTTGGTACCTTAATTCAAACCAAAAAAGTTGGTCGTCTACCTACTAATAATTTACATTATGTACATGGTATATTATGTATATAAAAATATATAATTCTCCCAATTTTTAAGTGTTCTCTTCATAACATGTTTGTATCGGAAACCATGACCGTTTAGCATTGTGATCAATGCTAAACGCACCATAATACCTAGATCACTTACAAATACGTAATAAAAAAAAACAATGAAATACAAGGGTTAGAACAAAAATAACTAGGTAAATAAGTAATTAGTAATTCAGTCATATCGTATATATTTATATAAAATTCTAGTGGGTGCTCGTATAAAGTCATACCTACCTGTCAATTTTAATATTATCTGATAATAATGACAGTTTTATTATCATATATTTGATACCGATCGATATCAAATTAATATCCTTATTGAATCGAATAAAATTGGAACATTACTAACTGCATTGATACATAAACAATGCATGTTTTTTTCTTAAAGCTATATTCAATTAAGGCATGGTCTAAAATGCTCGTGGCTAGACGATGCGCGGATTGTGGATCGCGGGTGCAAATGACACATGCCGAAAGAAATATAATTTGTCATATAAATCCAACATGCGTCCATTTAATGTTCTGTTTATTGTTTCCAGACGTATTCTGCAGGCACCAAACTAGAAGACTCCAACCTTTACACTGGATTAGCCAGTTCCTCACCGGCCATGGAAACTTCGCCGCCAGACTCCACGAGTTTGGCTTGATAGTAGATGGGCCGGGTTGTACCTGCGGGCATGACCACCAAGATGTTGAACACATCCTCTGGGATTGCCCGCTTATGGAATTCGAACACGGGCCCAATTGGTCATGGAGATCTGGTTGCAGCCGAGACCAACTTTGCGGCATTTGCGAAATTTGCAGCGTCGTATGGGGAGTGGGATAGTCCCAACTCTTTTGTAAACTAATCCATTTCAATTTGTGACACTCAGTATGCGGGTACACAAAGCGCTTAACGTCAGCGGGCAGCAGAGCCAGTCCAAAAACAAACATTTTCTTTCTTAACTTTCTTCTTTAAGCACTACGGTGCATGGTTGCAGCATTAGTCCCGTGCGGCTCCGTCTCGGGACGGAATGAGCACTTAAAATCACTTCTTTCAGACACATTTAAAGCGTCATAGAAAGCGGCCGTGCGTATCCACGGGTGGTGGTGGGTACTTTTTTTTTGTTCTATTAGTAACAATAATAATATATTCATTGACATGTTTTCTTTTTCAAGTAAATCGGTAACGTTTTTAGTCATCTTTACACGATTTTAGAATTAATACCCCCGTTGCTATCACGCATTGACGTATTCATAATAGTATTCGAATAAGTATTCGAATAAATTGACGTATTCACACCTCAACGTTCGCTCTCCGAATGCCAGCGTCCAAAATTTCGTCGCGCCTATAGTTGAAAATTATTTGCCGTTTCACTGAAGTATCGTCTTAACTTCAATGGTATACGGCAATAATATAAAACCATGGTTATAATTATAATCCACTCCAACCATTTCCGTTCAAATAGTGACTTAGTTTGTGAAGGACCATCTCCAATGATGTGTATATTCTTCTTCTTCTTTCTCGGCACTACATCCCGGGGCGGGATTTAGCCTCCTCTACAATTGTCCTCCACACGCTCCTTTCCCTGGCTGCTCCTCTCCAGTCTCCAGCCCTCCCCATCTTTCTCCAGTCCTCTTCGATACAGTCAGCCCACCTCTTCTTTGGTATGCCCCTAGGCCGTTTCCATTGTGGGATCCATTTGGTCATGATTTTTGGCGTCCTGTGCTCAGGCATTCTCTGAACGTGTCCAGCCCACCTTAGTCTTTGGGATCGACAGAATTTCACCACCGTTTCATGTTTTATTAATTCTTCTAACTCGTGGTTCATTTTTATCCTGTAACTTCCATTTTCCAATGTGGGCCCGAAAATTCTCCTGAGGATCTTTCTTTCGAATATGGCCAGTTTATGTTCTTCCCTTTGAGTGAGGCACCATGTCTCACAGCCATAGGTAGCTACTGGTCGAATAACTGTTTTGTAGATAAGCAGTTTGTTATTCTTGCTTAGGATTTTCGAACTCAGTAGACTCTTACAGGCGTAGAAGCACTTATTAGCAGCTATGAGTCGTATGTTCACCTCTTCTGTTGTTTTATTGAGTGTGTTTAGGTTAGAGCCCAGGTACGTGAAGCTCTGAACCTCTTCCCATACCTGCTGCTCCACACAGATATTTCGAGGTGGACCCCGCTCTCGCGTGGATACCATGTATTTTGTTTTGCAGGCGTTTATTTCTAATCCAAGCTTTTCCGCTTCCTTTTTCAATGTTGTGTCATGGTCGATCAGTCTTTGTTTGGATCGGCTAGTTATGACTATGTCGTCGGTATAAGCGCACATCTGGGATGTGTTAGAGTTAACACAACCTTTTATGTCAACCTTACGGGCTATGGCCTCGAGAACCTGGTTGAACATCGTGGTGGAGAGTGCGTCACCTTGCCTTACACCAGACTCAATCACAATATGGTCCGTTAGCTCATTTTGTATGTTGATGACGGCCTTTGACTCAGTTAGGGAGACATGTATCAGTCTTCCAATACCCCCGTCGCCATCACGCATTGACGTATTCATAATAGTATTCGAATAAGTATTCAATAAGTATTCGAATAAATTGACGTATTCACACCTCAACGTTCGCTCTCCGAATGCCAGCGTCCAAAATTTCGTCGTGCCTATAGTTGAAAATTATTTGCCGTTTCTCTGAAGTATCGTCTTAACTTCAATGGTATACGGCAATATAAAACCATGGTTATAATTATAATCCACTCCAACCATTCCCGTTCAAATAGTGACTTAGTTTGTGAAGGACCATCTGCAATGATATTGTGTAGGTACCATCATACTATTGTAACTAAAGCTGTCAACAATTACAATATTTAATTCGTTACTAATCAAAGGTAAATCTCGATCCAAACAGGTGCAATTAATTAAGTATAATTATTTAATTAATATAAATTAAATATAAAAATAAATTATAACAAACATACACTTTTCTCAATTAATTACACTAGGTATGTACCTACTCTAAAGCTCGTGGTATCATAATCCTGGATTAAATGCTTTTTTTTGTTGAGGTATTTTATTCTATTTTTGTCGATAACAATATCGCAAAGCCCTGCCTTTAAAAGCTTCATATTATCATAAACACACCTTGTTGTGACACGTCGGTACCATTACTGCAGCTTTAGATTCAGGGGTGGATTATCGTAATATATTATTATAACGCGGCGAATATATTTTTTAATACTATATAACATTTACGTAATGTCAATAATAATTTTAAATATATGTTTCGTTAATATTAGCGACTGACTTTTCTAGTTTGAATCAAGGCAATAATAATGCGTATGTACTTGAATTCATTTCTAGCTCTTTTTCAGGATCTCTCCAAAATTTTGAGACCTAATTCCACTTAAAGTTACGCTAATATCCTTTTTTTTATTCAATGAAAAATTGACAAGAATAAAAAGGGGGGACATGCTCGTCGAAGGTCAAAATTGAGTTTTTATTTTATTTTCAAACCATGATCCTGGACACTCCTTAAACGTTGTAGATAATCTATTTACATAATTTTGAAGCCTTATTATCCTTTATACTTATTTTAAACATTTGATGACTGCATAAAGTATTTTTGTTACATAAAATAGTATTCTTTTAAACCTCTCGCTCTAATGTTTTAGAATATAGACATATTTCGGTACATAACTGTGCAGTGGTGTTAAGATTTTTAACATTTATTAATTTTTAAACGCATTTATAAAACTATTAGTATAATTTATTATGAAATAATTTTTGTAAAATATTCACGATAAAAAAATATATTGATAATCTCTGTGATCCCAAATTTGATAAGAATTAGGCATTTTATTATTCAAAAAATCGGCAAGATTAACACATTTGAAGATGATTCTAAAGATACTCACTATAAGCTTTGTCTTTGACCATTTAAGTGTGATAAACATCTTATGAATAATGATTGCTTTATAATAATTATTGACCTAAGAATAGGTTAGTGTTTTTTTGAAATACGCCATTTCTTTTGTCATTCCCCAGTAGTTAAGCTACAACATACGGCCGTAGCCATAAATTGACAAACTATAATTAAAGTAGGGAGTAAAATTATATTAACGTGCGTGTTTGAACATGTACCTAACCGAATTTTTTTTTATTTTTTTTTAAACGGTACATGTTCAAACACGCGCGTCAATATCATTTTCCTCCCTATTTCAATTATAGTTTGTCAATTTATGGCTACGGCCGTATGTTGTAGCTTAACTACTGGGGAATGCCAAAAGAAATGGCGTATTTCAAAAAAACACTACCTTATTCTTAGGCCAATAATTATTATAAAGCAATCATTATTCATAAGATCTTTATCACACTTGAATGGTCAAAGACATAGCTTATAATAAATATCTTTAGAATTATCTTCAAATGTGTTAATCTTGCCGATTTTTTGAATAATAAAATGCCTAATTCTTGTCAAATTTGGGATCACAGAGATTATCAATATAATTCTTTATCGTGAATATTTTACAAAAATTATCTCGTAATAAATTATACTAATGGTTTTATAAATGCGTTTAAAAATTAATAAATGTAAAAAATCTTAACACCACTGCACAGTTATGTACCGAAATATGACTATATTCTAAAACATTAGAGCGAGAGGTTTAAAAGAATACTATTTTATATAACAAAAATACTTTATGTAGTCATCAAATGTTTAAAATAACTATAAAGGATAATAAGGCTTCAAAATTATATAAATAGATTATCTACAACGTTTAAGGAGTGTCCAGGATCATGGTTTGAAAATACAATAGAAACTCAATTTTGACCTTCGACGAGCATGTCCCCCCTTAAGATTTAACAAAATTTGAAAAATTCCTGAGTGACACGACTATTAGGACTATAAGTTTTATTTTTTGTAATAAGGTTGAATGCATGTGGCTAAACTGGTAAAGCACATTGGTTAAATACGATGAATAAAGGTTCGAGGCCGGCACTACTTATTTTTTATAATATAAATTTCTGACGTGTTATGTAGATACGTTGAATAAAGAATATTTTTACGTTCAGTTCTGGTGTCTTTAGTGGAAGCCAGTGGCAAACAAATTTTGCAAATAGCCGATATACTGGATTATTTGTTAGGTTAGGTTAGGTTATCATTGTTGAATTCATGAATTTTGTTGAAATCGACTTTGAAAATTGTTGCTAATCCCGTCTGGCTTCCAGTAACCAGACCTATATACCCTACGTTATTAAATCTTGTGAATTTTGCTTTAAATATAAAAAACATAAAATTTATTTAATAAATAATGACGTACTACTTTGATTCTCATTAACTTCACTTCTGAGCGAAAATGGTATCATTTCGTGAAATGTTTATTGTAATCTGTTTTTATGAATGTATTTAATAAAGAGATTATATTCATAGGTAATACAATAATTAAAAAAAAAACAGTGTATTATTCTGTAAGTTTCCGGAAATTATGTCAAATGGCCTATTTCAGTTCTAAACCATTATTATTAGCGAGTCTGGCATAACTTACGGATTTCCTAAGTTAAACAAAAAAAAACCTTCACCATACCGTCTAGTAATGGCTGGCTATTTTATTCTATGAGTGCATAAAAGCTTCCGCTATGGTAACGCCCACTAAATGGCGCTAAATTAAAACCTTGAGCATTAGAGATAAGCTATCAAAATATATTAGGTACCTATACCAATATATTATATTATTACAAATTAACTGAATTGCAGTAGTAATTGACGAAAGTTTTGTACTATTTCATTGTACTTTTAAGCGACATAGATTTAATTTTTATGCTTATCTATCTATATTTTATTCTATTATCAATTAATTACTAAAAGTACTAGTCTTTAAAAGTTAAAATAAACTTGCATCAAAACAATGGAGATTTATAATCACAATAATATCACAAAAAGAATTTATGGTAAAATAAAGAAATTATTATCAGTTAACTATTGTGAATTTAATGTTTGTGTAAACTCATGCAGCACACCAAAACTAATTTCAATGTTTTTCTTTCAAAGTTATCGTATAATTTTCCACTGCCATGGTACATTACCTAAGTAAACGAATCTTGGATTGGACAAAGAAAATCAGCAGATAAAAGTGCGTAGTTTTTTGTTTTAGATAAATCGTTTTTTTACATATCTTACCTATTACTTAGGGGTGCCGGACGAAATCCCGAAGGCTGAAATCCCGAAAGCCGAAATCCCGAATGCTGAAATCCCGAATGGCCGAAATCCCGAAAAATAAAAAAAATACAAACACCAATAATTGCACAATCTTGAATTGCGCAATTTTTATGAGAGACAAAAAAAACCATTTCTTTAGAACAAATGGGTTTTTGTCTATCCTGTAAAAAAATGCGCAATCTTAAAACTTATCTTAAATTATAATATAATTAATATTTCCACAAAAATGGGGCTTGGTCTCTCTTGTGGAAATTGCGCAATTTAAGATTGCACAATTATTGATGTTTGCATTTTTTTTTATTTTTTCGGGATTTCGGTCTTCGGGATTCCGGCCATTCGGGATTTCAGCATTCGGGATTTCGGCCTTCGGGATTCCGGCCTTCGGGATTTCGACCCAAACCCATTACTTAGGTGTTGATGTAAAACGATGTTACCATTGAAAATTTACTGTTTCCCTTAATTTTAAGGCATTGGATATAGGGCGTAATTCATTTTTGTTAAAAATTATTGATTTTCGTGATATATAATATTATACTGCCAAATTATCACATCCTATAATTAACCATATAACTAAATGAAATTTTTAGTTAGTAACTAGTAAAATATATAATTCAAAATAAATTAGATCCATATTAATATAATAATATTGTCTCCAGCATATTACCTAAATAATTTTGAAATAAATATTTCCTTCAATTTGACATAAACATAATTCCCCTAAATTTTCCCATTGAATTCGTTTACATTAACCGGAAAATTTAAGTCTGTTCAAAATTTATTCACCGTTTTCCGATTTTGTATAGCGAAGGTGTTCTACGACCGCCATGTTTTGGGTGCATCCCATTCCGAGCATGCAACTTCCGGTCCGATTTAATCCAAAACAAGATGGCGTGTCTTCGTTGCATACTTCAGCTGGTAAGAGTCATGCTTCTTCCGTTTTTAAAATATGTGGTTAACTGTGGGCCTTTGTTCCATTTTTTATACACGAAAATATAGGTACTGTTTGTTAAATTTAAAAAGTTTATTTATTTATTACAAGTTGCTATTTCCAAGTAATTCTTAAATTCTTAAAAAAAATTAAATTTTAAATATTAATTTATTATTATCGTTCATTTAATCATAATCATAATAGTACCTACATTATATTTTTTTTTTCTTAAATATCTTTCTAATACTTTGTAAACTAAATTTAAATACGATAATAATTTTAAACAGATAATGGATTTAATACAATTATCATTATTATGGTGGATCTCGTAGTCCACTGCGTAAAGCGCTGGTCTCTCATTTGGGGGCCCCGTGTTCTTTGTGATGTCAAACTTTTTTATGTGATTTTCTTAAAGTCTGGGTGTTTATCATTGTTTCTCTTCTATTACTAAATATACCTACTACTGTTATTGCGCCTCAAGGGCTGTTCCAGTGTTAAAAAAATATATTGACTGCTTAATCCGCAAACCAGCTAA
The DNA here is from genome assembly GCF_057557595.1 of Rhyacophila brunnea. Lineage (NCBI taxonomy): Eukaryota > Metazoa > Arthropoda > Insecta > Trichoptera > Rhyacophilidae > Rhyacophila > Rhyacophila brunnea. The sequence goes on from NW_028233350.1 coordinate 33,799,031, forward strand.
CTGCACTTTTGACCAAAAATGAGGCATGAAAGCATTTTATTATAAAGCATGTTTTATATGCTCACACAAAATTTTAAATTCATAAGCCTATAAATAAATGTGTGATCGTTCTAACTGCAAATTTAATGCCAAATTTTCTAATATCATAAAAGAAATAACTCCATTATATATATAAATTTTCTTTATTTATAAAAGGGAAACTAAAATATTGTATTATTTCATGTAAATTCATTCATTTGTAAAAAAAATCCAAGTGTATTTTTGAAATAATTGTTAAATTCCGCTTGATGGTTTAATTGTTAAGTTTTTTAACAATTTGCCCAAATGGAGTTAGGCTGTTTGCAGATTAAGTAGTCAATATTTCTTTGGTCACAAAAATATATAAATTTTCTTTATAAGCATATAAAAGGAAAGCTAAAATACTGTATTAATCCATAATGCAGCTTATTTGTAATAAAAAATTAGTATTTTTGGAATTGGTAAATTCTTAGGTTTCATCTCCTTCTGAAAAATTTTGCCCAAGTGGAGTTTATGGATTAAGCAGTCGATTTGTGCATGTATAAAATATATATTTCCTTGATTGCAAATATATTTGTCATTATAAATAGTACCTATAACAATATTACTCGTGTTGTCCACTTTGGCGTAGCGCGTAGTATGGAGGGTTTTGTTTAATGTGATACTTCGTCTTATGGTACTTTACAGGAAATGGTAAAACCTGAAAGCTGTAAGTAGGTTAATATAGAGAGCATGAAATAGCTTATCCTCCTCTTCTACCTAAAATTAACAGTATTGTACAATGTAGGTAGGTATGTATAATAGTTCTTCCACTGAATGAACATAATATATTATTATTAGATGACATATGGTTACAATAAACAGTATAAACGTTATAACAACTAATAATTACATTGAATAGATACTAGCAACTTGAACTCACCTGCAAAGTGGCTTTAATATGCTATTTCAGTGGGCGTTTCGTGATCACTCAAATACCTTGATTAGCGGACGCTAAGGTGGACGGTAATCAGCTTTTAGCGTAATACGGTAATTACTAATCAGCTCGATAGCTTAATCAGAGATAATGGAAGATGACGTTCAAGAGTATTGCTATTAGAGAAAATAAATGAAATGCAGTAGATTGTTTGGCTGGCAAGAAAATGTTTAATGGAAAGTATAAATTAAAAAATATATATACACCAGTTTTGAAAATATTAATATAAGGGGATCAAAACCTAAAAATTTCTGAACTAAGAGTAGGTATACATTGTTCATTAAATCAATATTATATATTCTTGTATGTATCAAGAACGATATACCCAATATGACTTTTTCGTTGACTTAGAAAATGTCATATTAGGAAAATAGAAATTGACGTTTTTGGACTCATATATGTTAAATTAAACTGACGTTTACATCGTAAAACTACATTATAATGATTTTGGAATAACGATAATTATTTTGTTAATTCTACTTTACTTAAGTCATGTAGGTACGTTGACAGATATTTCGGGCTATAAACACATCTTTGTAAGTGATGACTATAATTTGGTAAGTATTAAAATAAATTCGGTAAACTTTCTATTGGATTTAATTAAAAAAATAATTGATATCTTATTGTAATTTCGTTGATTGGGAAAGAATAGATCTTTGATATAATAATAGTATATTATTGTAACGTGTACATTCCTACAATTTGCATAATATACTGGCTAACCTACCAAATATACCCAGTGATATCCCATGGGGGTAGGCGGGTCATGTGTTGCATAATGGCATCACATTATAAGTAACGGTGAATGAAGGAACGAATACAAATATTAACACTTTTGAAAGGAGTATAAGTTGTCAATAAAGCAAACGATGATGATTCATTATAAAGTAGTACCTATTGACATCTTTGTTAAAAAAAATAAACGAATCATAAATAATCTTGACAACATATAATTATCTGTTATTGTACTATTATACCCATTGTAATTTATAAGATATTTTTACAAGGGTGCCTCCAAAACTGTCAGCGCTACAGGCTTCCATGTACTTACCTGAAAACCACCACATTTTGGGAGTAGGTTTCATGGAAATGCTATAGTTTTCAATATAATTATGGTGTATATTATGTAATTATAATGAATTTTGTGCACTTATTTGTTTAAGGCAGTCGCAAAAAATAATAAATTAGGTAAGTAGGTACGTAATAAATAAATAAAAAAAATGAAACTAAAATTTAAACGGGGCGATATTCTCAGTATGTGTAAGGGTGGCACTTTACTTAGGGACGTCACTGAATATACCCTATCCCAAATTCTCCATTGTCAGTTATTATACGATACCCGTAGCTACTCATATAAGTAAAATATTTAAATTGGCAATATAACCATATTACTGGAATAATAATTGAATATATACATACCCTGGTTCAAGTAACAATAAGTGTTACTCTCCTAACATTACTTTGAATCACCAAAAATGATGTCCAATAAACATATGTTGTTTTTAGACACAAAATAACCTCGCAACAGTAGCAAGACAAGAGAATTTTCATTAAAGGGCTTTGGCCAGCGGAATTTCCCATTAAAAGTATCCAACATTGGGAGCGGTCGGCCGGCTGATAGCCTTTCCTGATAGTCATTTAGGCCAAATGAGGCACAGCTTTGCGATCGCAGGGAAAAGGGGGTTATGTGGCAGTGGCGGTTGAAACCGGATTTATAAAAAACTTTAAGACTGTTATTTTTTATGTAATAAAGAAAAAAATCTATTTGAATTTGACTTTAAAATGAGTTATGACAATATAGTTGCGTTCTAATATAATTAGTATGTATTAAATTACCTGTGATAACCGAGCGGTAACGTGTTAGCTTAAGTCGTGGGTCTCATGTTTGAATCCCGTCTGTCAAATTCACACGTTGCCTTTGAAATTTGTGTTTAGACCCTGAGCATAAACTTATTAGGTTGAGCAAGTGGCTTAATTCAAGTTTTTGTAAAACAAAAATCTGTTAAAAAAACCTCTTCGTGGGGCAGCCAAGATCCACATGGAATTATTGTGGACCCAATTACAAAAAATAAAAATTAAACCCGCTATGAATAAATGACTTAGAGTACTAAAACCATATGTCGCAGGTTCGAATCTTTATAAGTAATACTGCTTTTGTTTAAATGTATATTTGATCTAAAGTAATGGTCCAAAGGATCGAGCGAATGTCTAACAATCATTACTTGTATAAGAATATTGAGTTTCCACTTTATGGATCCAATAATATTGAGATACAACTAAAATTTAGGAATGTAAAAGATCATTTTTCATTTTATATGAAATAAACATGAAATAAGTAATAATTTTAATTTGTTAACTAATAGCAGGATTTTTAAAACGATGTAAATTAAATTTGAAACAGAATACCCCAAAAATAACAAAAATTTGCCAGCTTACTCTTTTTTGGCATCTAACGAAAAAGTAATATTTATTGATATATAAAATTATATTATAATTAGACAATCAAGTTATTTATGACGCATTAACTTATTTCGTTATTATACGAGTAATATTATAGTTTAATTTTTAATCTTATATTCGTATTAGTCTTTTAAAACAATGTCCGGTCTTCAGTTACAGCATAATATAGACACCAATGGCGCTGGACCCAAGATCCAGCATTACATTTACGTCGTGCATAGTATTTATTGGTATTCTAGCATGCCAAAATTCTGTTGGCTTGAAGAATAAGCAAATCAGGTTTAAATCTCTTGAAGCATTCCTAACCACGTGGCCTATCTAGGCCCAACGTCGCTGATTCACTATAAGTATGATGAAAAAATCTATGGTAGGCACTGCATATTACAGGAAGCATACAATAATATTATATTATTACAAGTATTATAATTATTATTTTCGTTTAAATAGTGACAATAAATACGTTTTTATAAATAAATAAATTATTAAATTAAATAAATATACAGATATGACGCCACTGGAACAAGACTAATGTGAAGCTAATAAATTCAGCTTTCCATCCAATCTCAGAACAATTTAAGGCCTTAATCTTGGCAGGATTAAACGTTGATGGGTAGAAACACCTACACAAATAAAACCATTTCACTAATTTAGTCCGACGATCAAATTTATGTTCAATGCTGCGTGTCGATAAACTCACGCAAAAACAGTGAACAACGTGTAGTATGATTTTAATTGATATAGGTATAATGGGTTCGGACACTTTTAGCAGTGCAGTCAACTTATTTATGTGTTGGTATCGTTTAAAAGTATTTATAAAACGTGTAATAGAATTATGATTACTTACTTCATTAGCTGGTTTGAGCTAACATCAATTGGATGCATTTAATCTGATGTGCTAATCTTAGTATTAGTTTAATCATTTTAAATATTAAAATTTAGTAAGTACCTATGTATATTGCAATGTGATTGAATAGTAATTTGAAGTTATTTAAACGAAACTATTCGTCTGATCGCCATGTATCGTTTACAAAAAAAAAATAAGTCCAATAAAATAAAATTGTATACAATACCTATATAATACGAGTATATCAGTTTTTTAATATAAAAACTAACTATTTGGTAAAATTAATATTGTAAACAAAGTATCGGTTGCATCAGGAGTTGCTTTAAGATTTAATGTATAGCGTATTTTAAATGTAAAACACAATTCAAAAATGATTTAAAGACAGACGAATTTACTAGTAATAATCTAATTATTATCAACACAGCGGACACTATGAACAACGACACTAATGACGATGAAATTCCAACGTATATTAATGACGTCACAATAATCTTATGAATAATTTTATTTATCACTAGCTGAAGTACCCGGCTTCGCACAGGGTCGCTTCGTGGTTATATTTATCTTAGATATTTGAAAAATAATAATAGGTAATTATTTTTTTAATATTAAAATATCTTTGTAATACAATATGGCAATATGAAAATAATTCTAATAGGAGTAAAGGTCAAACATAAGAACACTAAATTAAAATCGAATCCAAAATATGAAAACGTTATTAATGTTATTAATATGTAGTAAAAAAAAAAAAATTGGATGGAACAAACAAACAACAAACTTTGTATTTTATATAATAATAATTTAGAAACCTTTGCAGGTGTGCGCACAACAACTGACAAAAGTTTCATCGCAATCGGATGAATGGTATAGGAACGCATACGAATAGTAGAAGAAGATGATTTTCTAAGTCAGAAATCTTCGTGGGCACGCGCATGACAACTCACCAAAGTTTCATTGCATTAGGATTAATGGTATAGGAACGCATACAAATAGAAGAAGAAGACGATGGTTGTACTAATTCAAAAACCTTCGCGGGCGTGCGCACAACAACTGGTCAAAATTTCATCACAATCGGATGAATGGCATAAGAACGCATACAAATAGAAGAAGAAAAAGATGATTGTACTAATTCAGAAACCTTTAGGGGAAAGGGCACAACACTTGATCAAAATGTCATTGCAATCGGATGAATGGTATAGGAACGCATATGAATAGAAGTAGAAGATGATTTTCTAATTCAGAAATCTTCGTGGGCATGCGCACGACAACTCACCAAAGTTTCATTGCAATCGGATGAATGGTGTAGGTAGGCATTCGAATAGAAGAAGAAGATGATGGTTGTACTAATTCAGAAACCTTTGCAGGCGTGCGCACGACAACTCACCAAAGTTTCATCGCAATCGGATGAATGGTATAGGAACGCATACGAATAGAAGAAGAAGAAGGCAGTTGTACTAATTCAAAAACCTTTGCGGGCTTGCGCACAACAACTGGTCAAAATTTAATCGCAATTAGATGAATGGTATAAGAACGCATACGAATAGAAGAAGATAGAATAGAAGAAAAAGAAGAAGAAAATGGTTGTATCAATTCAGAAACCTTTGCGGGCGTGAACACAACACTTAATCAACTTTTCATTGCAATCGGATGAATGGTATAGGAACGCATACGAATAGAAGAAGAAGAAGATGGTTGTACTAATTTAGAACTCTTTGCGGGCGTACTCACAACAACTGGTCAAAATTTCATCGCAATCGGATGAATGATATAAGAACGCATACAAATAGAAGAAGATAGAATAGAAGAAAAAGAAAATAGTTGTAACAATTCAGAAACCTTTGCGGCGTGAGCACAACACTTGATCAAAATTTCATTGCAATCGGATGAATGGTATAGGAATGCATACGAATAAAAGATAGAATAGAAGAAGAAGATGGTTGTACTAATTCAGAAACCTTCGCGGGTGTTGACACAATTACTGACAAACATTTTATTGCAATCGGATGAATGGAATAGAAACGCATACGAATAGAAAAAGAAGAAGAAGATAGTTGTACTAATTCAAAAACCATTGCGGGTGTTACCACAACAACTGACGAAGGTTTCATCGCAATCGGATGAATGGTATAGGGACCATACGAATAAAAGAAGATAGAGTGAAGAAGAAGAATAAGAAGATGGTTGTACTAATTCAGAAACCTTCGCGGGTGTTGGCACAATTACTGACGAAAATTTTATTGCAATCGGATGAATGGAATAGGAACGCATACGAATAGAAGAATATAGAATAGAAGAAGAAGAAGAAGATGGTTGTACTAATTCAAAAACCATTTCGGGTGTTACCACAACAACTGACGAAGGTTTCATTGCAATCGGATGAATGGTATAGGGACCATACGAATATAAGAAGATAGAATGAAGAAGAAGAAGATGATGATTTTTCTAATTTAGAAACCTTCATGGGTGTACATACAACCACTTACCAAAATTTCATTGCAATCGGATGAATGGTATAGGAACGCATACGGGACAGACACACATACAGACAGACAGACATTCATTTTTATATATTAGTATAGCCTATACTCTTCCCGCAAGTCCAAGCAATAAGTTTACAAAGTTTTATTGCAATCGGATGAACGGTATGGCTGCGCATTAAATACGAACAAACAAACACACAAATATTAATTTTTATATATTAGATAATATATTCAATATTATGTTTTTCTCACTCATAATTCATTAAAACCTGTTTTTAGAATAAATATAATATTGTAGTATTAATTTTATTTGGTGTTTAAAATTGTATGTACTTACACCAATACTTTTATCATGGCCACAAAGGTGAAGAATCTGACACCATTCTACCTAAATATCTATTGGCTCTGATTGAGACCATAATAATAATATATTATATTCTTGTATGGTTGTATGTTAAGAATCTGCTTCATTTTCTTTCCTATTTGAATACTAAACAGTTAATGATGTCAAATTAGTAATCAGAATCAGACGAGCGTTGTAGTAATAACAATGAAACATTTACATGATTGCAAAACAGAGTTAATTTTTAATTGAAACATTTAAAATTCATATTATTTTAATATATTAAATATTTTTATAACTTTCCAGTACATATTTTAAAATAAAACGCAATATTATGTAGAACTAGTTGCATTATTTTTAATATACGTCTGGATCACTTTTGTCTTGCTTTACCAATTAATATTAATTGTTTAAAATAAGTACTTAATATGATGGGTATTAGTATAATTGATTTTTTTGGAATTCCATCGATATATATTTCTAGTTGCAGTACTAACAGTGCCCCAAAGAACATTTTTTTCCTGTAATAATACAGCTGTTATTTGTCTACTCGTACACTACCGAATTAAGCGAAGTATTCATAATGAGATTATGAGTTCTCTGGCACTAGAGATTGCAATACCGAATGAAAATACTAACTATACCGGTATTTTGGTATTTCCTATTGAATTCCTATTTGTGAAATATATGGGATAAAATAGAACCAATAAATATAATATAATATATTGAAAATAGTTATAATAAATAATTATAGTTAATATTGATAATAAACAGTTGAAAATGTCCCTCTGAGGCGGACTAAACCGGTCCTAATTTATTGATTAAAAGTGGAATAAGTACTACAAAAAATGCGTTTTATTAAATTAAACAACAATACAATGCAGTTTCACCATTAATTGACAGTTAACAAAATAAAAGAAAAAAAATATAATAGTACGTGCTATTGCTGCTATGGGCGTTGATAGGCAATGGAAGTTATTAGGCATCGTGTAACCAGACTAAAATACAATCATGTTAAACCTTCTACGTTGGTGATTAATATATTTTGTTTCCACTTTCAATTCCAAATATATCGGTATTATCTGATTTTTAAAACCGGTATTTTGGTATGGAAAAATACTAGGATACCGGTTTTGAAATACTGGTATTGCAATCCCTATCTGGAACCGATAATATGCTTTATATTAGTAATCATACATGAAGTTCTATCGATCTTCTTTCTACCGCTACTATACTGATTGCACTCGCATTATGAGATAAATGATAATACGTCATATTGTATTCTAATATAATATTATCTATTTTAGTATGACAGAATAGATTCTTAAGCTATAAAAAAATGCTAACCGTCAACTATTGTTAATAATACTACTATTAGAAACCTTGTAAAAAATTCAAAATAATACTTCTTGATAGAAAAACCTTAGTTAAAATAGTACTAATAAGTCAAATATTGCTGTAACATAAATATGTATAAGATGAGAAAATAAAAAAAAAATAATTAAAAGCTTTTTCATAGTTATGTGAGTTATGTAAAATTGAATTGCGGTAGTACAAAATATTTATTTGAATTTAAAGAAATATTAAATGAATACTTTTAATCCTATTGGTTTTTATCTAATCTCCTTTTAAATCTGATCACAAAAGACGGCAAAATCAATCGACTTAAATTTATTTTCCGCATACAATTTTCGTAATCAGGATTACATGAATGGCCCATCAGTCAGTGCATAAAATGTATTATGTTCATTCGCATATAAAGTGGATTCATCACAAACCCTTATAGTGTGCGACTGCATAACGTATGAGAAGTAAATCTAGTTATAATATATTTGTGCGTGATCTCTAATATTTCAAGTATGCACCAGGGCCGTATCGGTGGCGGCGAGTAACTTTTAAAACTAGGTAGGTTATGGGAATCATAGAGCGTCATTTATTTGCTTGAAAGCTGATATTGAACAGCCTTTAAATTCTATTGAAATTTGTTACAATAATTTTCAGGTAGATGATACGATATTCTATATAAAACTTGATAGTAATTATTACAGTCTTTGAACGCCATTGCGTATTTATAACCTGCTTTTAAACGAACAAAATATACGACGCAACATACCTGTATTCAATTCAATTTATTTTACAAATTGTGTAAATTACAAATTATAAGTTTAAGACGTTCACAACATGACATGAAACAGTATTATAAAGAAGAAAGTAAAAAGAAAAGTAATAAAAGGGATGAAAATGAAAATATAAAAAGAAAACATAATATAAACATACAAACGCAGTGAAAATATAATTATACATCTATAGTAGTTCAAAGAAGTACGACTTAGCTAAGGAGACCCTATTTTAAGAATTTATAAAATAGCGTCTACCCAAATTCACCTCACGCAAGTGGAATATATCAACATCCGAAGCAATTTGGTTGAACATAGTTATCGCCCTCCCAATTGGCATTACCAGTGGCAGGTTGGTTCTGCACCTTGGGACAATAATACACTGATGCTCCCTATTTCTAAGATAGTTATCAGGGACACACAGGTCAACACTGCCCAGAATGGCAGAGTTCTCATTTATACCTCGTATAAGTCGAAAAAAATACGTAGCTAAATAAAAATCTCTTCTAAATTGCAGACTGCAGTATGTAAGCATACCTAAGAGAAAGTCAGTTGGATAAAGCCACGGATAGTATCCATACAACCTCAAGTAAAGAAGTCTCAAGAATTTCTTATATTTCTCTATTTCTTCGTCATACTTCAACTGATGCGGTGCCCAACCCACACCAACCACAACCCAACCCACTCTCAAGCCTGCTTCGAACTAAAGAATTAAACAAAAATTTTAATACAGTAACATCCGAAAAGACCCGTAGACTAGACGTACAAAATACTGTAGATGGATATAATGCGACAACTATGACATTATAATATAACGCAACGATGTTTTTTGTTAATCTGCGAAGTACTGAAGAAAAGTAAAATATATTTTTTTGTTAAGAAAGGCTTTTAATAATCGCCTAGTAAATAGTCTTCGCTACTGGTCCATATATAGACCCATGTGCCATATAAAGTCTGATTGTCAAGCAGTTGTCGATAACAACAAAAGTCGGAGTCTAAGTTTGATTTTATTGTAGAGCAGTATATCCCACCCATCTGCTGACTTTTTTCTAAAATTGTGTCTCATCTCGGATTAGAGCCCTTCCTAAAATTGACGAATTTTTAAGATAATATTTATAATTAAAAAAAATATTTATATGCCCATCAAGTGCCAGTTCTGGTTTGTTATCGGAGGGCGCCCAAAATGTAGGTGTCAATATATATGTATCAAAAATTGTTTGAGAATGAGTTGTAGTCGACTATTTTTTGATTTCATATAAAGGAAGCAAATTTATACTTCATTTAATACAATATAACGGACCTGGCTGCCGTCAACAGTTGCGTCATAATGAAATACACCCACTCAAACTTTTGGTGGACTCGTTATCTCCCCATGATGGCTGCCATAAACTTGTGGACCGGTCCGGAAAAACATATTTAGATAAAAAAAAATAATCCTCTTTGGCTGACCATTACGGCGGATCCCCCTGTTATCGGGGCGAATGTGCCGCCCCTCTACGCTTTCTACTCGCCTGATACTTTACCCATTCCAACCCTCTTAATTTGGGAGTATTTAAAAAGGTGTATATCCTTATTATTAAATAAATATTATTATTCAAAGAATCTACTCCAAAACAAATAAACTCTAAAATTGTATATTTTTATTTTATTATTGAAATTTAATTAAATAAGTATATACCAACGTTAATTTAATATTTTTTTGTAATGTTATCTACAGAGCATATTAAAATAGATATGCAAATTATAAAATTTCACATATTGCGATGATTCACAGGTACTTACATATTATAACGTATTATTTATTTTTTTATATAATAAATGGTTTGTCATGCTCGTTTCTTATTGATACATCATACGAGTACAATACAATATTATTTCTGTAGCTAGAACAAGGAGTGTAAACTTAGTAAAAAAAAATATTCTTAAAAACTTCAGCAAGTATTTGAGGTATAATATATTGAAATTTAAAAGTTAAGGTAATCAATTAATACATTATATAATATTTACATTACTTTTAACTGCAAATTCTTGGTAATACGATTTACATAACATATAAAGATTTTTTTATTTTAACAAATTACCACACTTAAATATCATGTTAATTACATATAATGGCCAATTGCTGCAAACGCACCAGTCGCGGTGTTAGCACTAAATGAGTTAACAATTGAACATATTATATAAGCAGGAATTGAACCTGCATCTTTCAGACTTCGTGCCCATGCACATAGACCACTATGCTAAAGACGCCATACTAAATTACGAAAAATTTCGACTAACGGATCTTAATACTCTCTGAAGCGTTTTCCAAATTGACCTACTATTGGCGATCGGCTTTTGTATTTTAAATCAAAGTAGGTGTTACTTTAATTACTAACCGACGTCACGGATCACTCCAAATTTTTTTGTTGTAACTTACTTGAACGTGCTAATAATTTTTAATTCTTAACTATTTCTTTTATTCCACGAATAAATCACAAGATTTAAGAATGTAACATTCTATATATTGAACATACTTGAATAATTGTTGCATACTTGCATACTTGCGTAGGTGCTTAATTGGTAAAGCTCTTGCATGGAATATGATAATTTATTCTAAATAAGCATTATACCTCCCCATGAAATATTATATATAAGACTAAAATACTTATGTTAAACTAGTCTGATAACTGTGTCAAAGTCATTCAACAATATAATATTATTATATAGCAGTATGTAGATCAAATAAAAAAATCACAAAGTGTTAACGATAATCGAATAATATCCAAAATCAAATAGTCCAAAAACAGGGAGGGGATAAACAAAATCGAGTGAAAGCGTAATGCCAAGTCAGATCGGCGTACCTTTTGGTGTGTCTTCATTGGATTCACGCATAATCAAGGCATCTTTCAAACTCGATTCCAGCAAGTGAAATCTAATAATACCTTTGAACGCTTCTGCGAGAGGTGACCTTCTTTGATAGTCGTGATTCCGACGCACATCCTTATTAAATTTCGTCCTCTGTTAAATTTACCCGAGAACTGTATTTTTTTTAAACCTATAAATAACATTTACAAAGTTAATTTAAGTATCTCTACTTTAACTAACTACTAACAATCAAATACAAAAACCTCGCACCGAAACTAATTTAATTCATTCGATTAACTATTTCTTTTATCCAACGAATAAATCACAAGATTTTAAGAATATATCTACCATTACAATTATTGAACATACATGATTCTGAAAACACTCATGAGAAAATTACGATAATTTTAACTTATTCAAATGTGATTTGATGAGAATAAGTTATTCAAAAGTGATTTTTCTAGTAGACATCTGAGATGTTTTCAATTATGTATGTTCAATATATGGAATGTTACATTCTCGAATCTTGTGAATTATTCGTTGAATAAAAGAAATGGTTTAAATTGTGCTTGAGTTCGTAGGGATCGAAAATTAATATTTTGTAGATTGACGCATTAAGAATGACAGCTGCAGTCAGGTCAGGGACGGTGTATCAATTTAATATTTGGTTCTAATATACCTAAATTTCATACTCATATACTGTTGTTTACGATTTTTTATGATTGTTTATTCACTTTTTCTAAATACTGACCGTTAATTGTATAAAAAACTGTTTTTACGCTTATAATACTAATATAAATGGTTTTCATCTATTGTTAATATATAAGTTATTGTGTACTTACTACTTTTTTCCGACCATGTACAATCTTAATAGGATCATATGGGCATCCACAGAGTAGTGGTTTGTATTAACATATTTTGTTTTTTTACGAGAAATGGATGTCAGCCACTTGCTCATCATATTAGGTCCATACCCTGACTCACACACAAATTGAAAAACAATATGTGTACTTGCCAGACCCAGGATTTGAACCTAAGACCCACGGCGTGATAGTCCAACGTTTAAGGCACGCGGCCACCGTGGTGTGTGTTTGACACCCACGGACTTACTACTTACGAGTATAAAAGGTCATAATTATTAATGTGCATTTTTTCAACATTTGAATTCAAACAGTTGAAATATTAGCAAGTAGGCACCTATGATAAAAATATAAATATATACCTAACATCAGCTACCAAATACAACAATATTAATATTATGTAAATTTGACCTAGCCACGAATAACTTACAGATACTTAATTAACTGAGATAAAACCAATTGACAAACATTCTTATTTATAAATCAAATAAACTACTTATACAAGTACTTGTTACAAATGGCTGTTTCACCCTCTCAATCATAATATCACCCCTGTCATTTATTTGTCAAGAATTTTGCGTCCCTCCTTAGCGACCTCTTACGGAGCGTTCTTTTTCCTTATATGTCATCTTTTTACGTCATAAATAAATACTAGACATATGCAGTTTTCTATTTGCGATCCGATATTATTTATTTATCGAAGGGAGAAGCTCTTTTCTACCCTCGCCTACTTACTGATCCGGTAAAAATTCCAAGACTAAAAGTTGCACTGTAGTAGCTGATATTATGATTGAATATTGTTTTCACGAAATTTCATTATTACTAAAGCAAAGCTTTTGAACTTTACTGCTAACTAATTATTCTACTTAACCAAAGAACAGAAATATCTTCAATATTCCAGACATATTTTCTCAACATAAATTTGAAACAGTTTTTTAATAATCTTTATAAAATCCAAAGTACTTATGTTTGTTTGTTTGACTGCTACATTGAATATTAAATTTTTCTCACACATTAAGGATTAAGTTATGTTTTGGATTCATTTCTAATGTAATGTTCTTTTGTTTGACTTGCAATGCTTTTAATGTGACATTGTTAAATCATTTAAATATGTACGTGATAATTGTCTTTTAAAATAATACAAGTAAATTTGTAGACTTTTGATAACATATTTTTTTACACAATACAGGTGCCGATAAAATTTATTTATAAGTTAAAACATGACAATTTATATATATAGACATAATTAAGTGTAAAAATACTTAAATTATTATATACTTCATATTTATTGCATACGAAGTAATGAAGGGGTAGAAGAATTTTATACTAGATGTATATTTGTTTTTAATTCAATATATTTAAATTTAGTCTAAGATAATATATAATTTAATTCATAATACAATTAGTTGAGAGTAAGTCACATGTTAGAGTCATGTGTCTGGCAAATACAATTATTATTTTTCAGTGTGTGTTTGTAATAGGTATAATATATAGGTAGGTGTGTAGGTAGAGATATGGAATTAATATGTTGAGAAAGTGGCTAATATATTCCTCGTAAAAACAAAAATCTATTAATAAAAACCTCCACCCTGTAGAGGCCTATATGATCTTATGGGGATCAGACATGGGATCACTTAATAAAATGTCTATATATTTTTTGATAATACGTTAGCAGACTTTTTCTTTTTTTTCAATTCTACAACAGACCATTGGGATTAACTACAGTAATATCATGGTAGCAATAAAAGAATCGCATACACACAGTTAGTCTAGAAATCAGTCAGTGTCTTATAAATATGACGACGAGAGAAATAAAATTGGAAAATTCTGCGTTTTTTAAATATATGATATTAATTTACGAATAAATAATAGTAAAAAAATATATAATACTTTACTGATAGTATTCTGATATTGGTATTATCATAGGTATTCACGATGGGGGCGAAAAAATGAACGCGGCCTTAAAAAGCTTTACAGTGAAAAACATGGGGGCCGTAAAAGCTCTGCCTTGCCGCCATAAACACCTACAAATAAGATTACGATATTTTAAAAATTTATAGGATAAAGTCATGCCACGGATTCTAGGCGAGAGACTCACCCTCCCCCCTATTCGACCCAGTTTTTTAGAAGTATATAAGTATTTGAACGAATGTAATATTTGCATGGAATTTGGCGTTTCGTGTTTTGCATTCGAATATTTTTGGCCTCCATTGAAATATATGTAAATAAATCAAATAATCCTTTTTAGATATGAACTTTGCTTGCGATTCGATGAGCCGCTAACTTTGGCGGTCTTATGTTCACTTTATTACAATTCCGGATCATTTTATACTGTTATCATTATTCAATAACATGCATGATGTTATAATATAATTATTGAAAACTGCGAGAATAACGACCATTACTAGGCAATGTTCCTTATAAGGTGTGTGCGTATCACAAGCATAGTGAACCAAGTTCATTCTGGATATTTTTGAGTAAACTAGATTCAAACATAATATTTGAGTATTTCTTATTCTGTATCTTAAATTTACTCAAACTAACACTTTAGAATTATTTTAATCATACCCTTCCCTTAGACAGAATTATAAATACTCAAATATTATGTTTGAACCTAGCTTACTCAAAAAAAACGAGAATGGACTTAGTTCACTATGCTTGTGAAGCACTCAATTCTTCGACTTATTTCTCAGAATGCGAAAGTCAAGTGCCACTAACGCGAGCATGCAAGTGAAATTTTACGTCGAGCGGGATCACTATATCTGTCCCTGTCTCTCTTGTGCCAAAGTATATGAAAATAATATACGTAATTTAGTGTTTATCTGGACCACCTGTGTGCCGGGTCCTCTACATTTCTTAGTCTTTGACATGTTTCAACTTGCAAGAAATATTATCAGTACAGTCTCATAATCATAATAGTGGACCTTATTGTGAAAACATCATAGTTCTTACAATATTTGTTAAACGGTGTTTTTTTACATAAAATATTTATACTACAAAACTAATTATCAATTTTTGTAATAAATAAACTACAGGTGTGTTCGGTGTACGTAACAAACAATTCAAGTGAACGATACGATTGCTTGTACAGTTAGATATAATAGTACAATTATTATACTTATTAATTATAGAAAACTTTAAAGAAAAATTACCAACAAGTGTCGGCTAATTGCTGCTGTTCCCGCCTGGCTTCGAGTAGACAGACCACGGTAAATCGTAACAATGTGATTGCAGATCTTTCTCTAAACTTTCCCACAAGCAAGGTGGCGTTTGGTAATTTGTAAAATTGGATGGAGCGGGCACATAAAGCAGTCAAATTTTTAAGCAAACATTATGGCTTAAATTTGATTTGGAACTTTTAACACAGCAAACCCAAAATATTAGAAAGTCTGTGAACATGGTATGTATTTATTTATTTTGAAAAAGCACATTGCACAAGTTTATGATAATAATGTGTCAAATGTGTTTAAAAAAATTTAAACCACCATGCTTAAAATACTTACTAATATGTTTTTGTTTTTTAATTCTTGCAATAATTAGTAGTTAAATTACTAAAATGAAAATATTATAAAAAAACAAAATCATTGGATCAATTAATTGTATATTAGGTATCAACTGTATTGGCTGAAAAACACTTTGTCGAATATAGTGAAATGTAATGACATTTTGGCATAATATTTACATCACTCCATAGGGTGTCTCAAAAGTATTGGGTCTGTTTTTACGTAGCAAGATGAGGATGTTTTACTGATGTATATTATGTTAACAGAAGAATCTAAGTCATAATTCACAAGGTTGAGTGATAAATCTAATAGATCTCAAAAAATATAAGCATATAATTTACTATTTATATTATATCTATAAATATTAATATCTGAATTTATTGAGTTAGGTTAGGTTAAGTAAATATGCGTGTGAAACCTGGACCCTAAGTAAAATAAAGATTCAGAAACTTAGAGTAGCACATCGTGGTATGGAGAGGTGCATTCTGGGCATAACGCGAAAGGAAAAAAAGAGAAATGATTGGATAAGAAAACAGACAAGAGTTTGCGATTTAATATAGTTCGCTTAAAACTTCAAATAAAAATAGGCTGGACACATAGGTCGAAGAAGGGATAATCTCTAGACAAATTTAGTCATCCAGTGGTACCCAAGAGGTACAAAACGTCCGCTAGATAGACCTAGAGGCCGCTGGAATGGAATGGTTAAGTTCTGCGGAAATACGTGGCAACGCAACGCACATGACCGGGAGAAGTGGAATCAGCTTAGAAAAGCCTTCATGCAGCAGTGGATAGATTCAGGCTGATGATGATGATATATCTTTTTAAGAATCATTAATAACCATGTCCTTGCTTTTTTGTACAAATCGGTTGTTAGTAATTTTGAACAATCACAAACACCCAGGCTTTGAGAAAAACACATAAATATTGTGTTCACACCGGAATCAAACCCAAAACTCTCGGATGGAAGGCTAGCGCCTTACGCAATGCACCACAAGAGCCGCCGATGATGATGATGATATAGAATTAGATTAACTTGAACGTGAAATTTTAGTGATCAAATAAACAAAATCAGCGACCTAGTATGGCTTTATTACTTGAGAACTTGTAGGTGTACTCATACATATTATTTGCAGAAAATATATACTTACCATTGATCCCTGTTTAAGATTTTAACTTTTAAAATAACATTATTATCTATTGAATACATACAGTCAGATAATTTCATTGAAAGGGAATTTCATTGATACACGAAGACTGTATTGAGAGCCAAATAGATTTTAAAAATAATTTTAAACAAAAATTTTAATCGCATGAATGTATTGTTTCATTTAAATAATAATAATGATTTTTTAAAATTAGATAGGATGGGTATGACTCAATTGGTAAAGCATATTAGCGCAAATCCGGTGAATATGAGTTCGAGTACCATCACGTTTCATTTTTTAGAAAGATTTTTTACAGTATGTATATATCTGATGTGCTTTCAAATTAAGTAGATATTATGTTCAATAATAATTATGTAAGTTAATCGTTGAATAAAATAATAGTTTATTAAATTATTAGTAAGTGTATATACCGGTTAGTAATTTAGATAATTATTGATATCTTGGTTTAAAACACAAAGAGGTAAATTTTGTGGTCAGTTAATAATTTTCCTTGGTATAATAATAATTATTCCCTTTGTAATGTCACCAGAGAATGGTGCCAATTTTTTTTACAATGTTTTTTTTAAATCACTCACTTTTATAAACCTTTATCACATGCAAAAGGGGAAGTGAGGGTGATAACGGCCTAACGAAAATAACAAGAGTCGTCGAATAATATTAATTTTAAGTGGCCCTAACAAACGCAGCGTGTGTGTTGTCGGTTCGTGTTTTATTTGGGGGATGACCCGTGTATAAACGATGTCAGCTTATCATTGTAGGCTTTTATTTTACGACCGATTTTGAGATAATGGCGAGGCTTTTGGGGTGGTTCAGTGGTGATGCGTTCACCTTTCACCTATGTAGGTACAGGTTCAAATCAGGGGAAATATTCACGCTTCGTATTTTTTAGGAAGTCGCATAATCCTAAACATGATAATATTATGATTTTTTTTTTGCCATATCCGCCCCTTAACTGGAGCATATGGACACCACGCGGCGCCTACAAGAATCCCTGTCGCTCGCCAGTCTTCTTGCTTCGTTCCAGGTCAAAACAGCATCCCGTAGCTCCGCCGTATACACTCTGTATATTGTATTTAGCGGACTTCCACGACCCCGGAATCCGGTCGGTTTGAAAAACAGGCAAGCCAGGTTGAAGTTCTCTTCTGGCATCCGCAGCACGTGGCCGAACCAGCTCCAACGTCGCCTCTTGACTTTCAGCGTGATGAGAGGCTACTTGGTGCGTTCTGTTATCTCCTTGTTGCTCCCAGTATTCGTCGCAAACATCTGTTTTCGAAGCTCAGTATACGGTTGCTCTGAGCCTTCGTAAGGTGCCATGATTCGCTAAATATTCGCTACTTTTAAAAAAAGATGGCTTTTAAAATAGATTCAATAAATCATTCAATAGTCGGACTCACGTAAACATGGAATAACTTCATCTAATTACAGGGTAGGTATGTCTCAAGAATAGAAGACAAGAAAATCGTTTAATTCGATATTGCACAAACAGCTGAATGTGTACAGTAAACAATTCTTAGAGACAGATACTAAACAAAACTAACTATAGCTTTCAACAAACATGACCCACGAAACACCGCATTCGACTTTCACGCTCGCTTGTCAATTCTCGGGGGAAATATAAAAACCAGTCGACGCGGTATGTCCTACCCGCACCTCACCTCACCATTTCACCACTGCTATTTGACCGCCGCTCTCGTGATTTGTTAGAAGCGCATTATTTTAAAGAAGTGTTCTTTCAAACTTTCCAAAAACCCTCAATAGTTAATTTTTTGAATATTGGTTCATTTTAAGTTATAGTATAACTAAGTATATTATTTATGCTTAGGTATCATGAAAATAATTAAAACGTTTTGATAAAAGCAAATATTACAATATTTCAAAATCACAGATAGCTGATACATCAATTAATTTTTGATAGGTGTATGGAATATCATCTATAAAACGATCTATGTAGTTGTTGATTTTGTTTGATTAAACTTGATCAAGATAAACATACTAAATTATTATAATACCATAACGGAAATATTATCTTCTATTCTAATCTAAGTTTAATGCCTTAATTCTAGACTAGGAACTCTATTAAAATATAAAGTGAAACAAAACTTTTTTGTATTTTCCTTATTTTTCATGCGCAGCCGGCAATTTTTCATGCATCTGTTTACTAAAACCGTCGCCAGAGCGGTTTTCTTATCATTTTATATTCCGTTAAAATAATCACAATAAACACAAAACTTTATTGAGTAAAGTCTTCCAACTTTTTCCATTTACAAATTTGCTAACCTAAGCCAACTATAACGGCCCTTTTGTAGGCAAATTAAAGAAAAGCTCATTAAGATAAATAATTACAATAGAAGCTTATATTTCGAGCTTTCCTTTCTGATCAGGTATTTAATTTTGTTTAAGAACATTAATAAAAGACTTAAGAATAATATGCTGACGAATGTTAAAAATAGCTGTCGTTTGTAGAATACATAGTATACTTAATTTTAATTCTGCGGAACACTTTACGGATGGATTTTTCAATATATACGTTTCTTAGTAATTGTAGGAATACAATTTATTATTGAGATAGTATAAATAAACCGTAATACAAATAATAAATAATTGTAAGATAAATACAACACTACGCTACTATTAAAAACACGGAGTTAGTACCAATAATAATTATTACTCGCAAGTTGCACTAGCCGCTAAGCTTCTTCTTCTTCGATGGCGCTAGAGCTCAAGTCGAGCCCCGGCCTCCTACACCGCCGTCCTCCAGCCGGAACGGTCCTCCGCACGTGTTTTCCAGTTCTTGATTTTTAGCAGCTGGTTGGCATCTTTTGTAATGTTATCACCCCATCGTGTGCATGACTTTCCCACTGGACTTTTCCCCCCTGTGAAAGCCGCTAAGCTACGTATCTCTTATAAACAGTAACTAAACATATATTAGTTAAATTGCTTTTGTACCCTTTACATCATAAGGTCGTACTTCAACTGTTGCGGGGCCCAGACAATAGACCTACTGTTAGTTTTTACTATACGTATAATGACAATAAAAATAAATATCAATAACATAATGAATATAGTAGACATAGAAATAAATTATGGGGCATCTTTACGGTTTTAGACTGAAATTTGACTTCCCTAATAGAAATTGCTAAATGTACACTCATGTTCCTCGACCTACGCGTAACCGCACCACTCCACCCCTGCTATCTGATCACTTATACTCGTTATGAAAATGTTGTCTGAACACTATTTTTGACAAGTTTTATCTTGTAACTTAGGAACCTTTTCATATATTAAGACGAAACTCTACTAAATTGAAACCACTAGTCTATCAATACTCTATGTACGAGTATATTTCATATTATATAATATTCTATAAGCTCTGACTTCTGAGAGTTTCATCAATATTATCAAGTTTCATAGTCATAGCGGGAGGAAAAGACAGACAGACAGATAAAATAATTAAATTATGAACAATCCATAATTTGCGTTTATATACCATATAAATACTTCAAACACTGATCGAATGGCAAATATTTTGATATGAAAGGCAGACACTTAGAATAGGATAATATGTATACTTAATGAACACGTAAGTACTATTCAAATGTATAGCTAGTTTATTAGGTACTGATTATTATATTTATTCCTCATTCCAAACAAATTGGTAGACTATTGTTATAAAATAGACTATAAATTATATTGTGATAATAGTCTGGAAATATTATATTATAATAATATACTTAGCCTACATGCTTATCAGAGTTAATTACCCATGATCCTGCATACTTTATCCTACAACAAACTGTCTGAAACGATGGAATTAAAAGCGAAACTATTATATGGTGACCATAATATAATTTCCGCTAAACTATCGTATCCAAATAGAAAAAATATTATCAATTAATTCTTCGTCTTCCACGAATTATAGTGCTATTTATTTGTTTATTTTTCTCTCGTCTTCTATTGATCAAAAAACAAAACTAAATTATTATCAAATTATTATCGTCGTATTATGTTTTTTTTTAAAACTTCAATTTATTACTTATGTAGGGTACCTACATAATAATTTTGAAATTATATATTTTCTTTTTATAGGACCAATCATATTTTAGCCCCTCTATAGGTACATTTTTTTAATATATTATAATTCATAATTGTTGTATAAATACACGTGTGATTTTTCGTGTTGGTTGACTTTTCCATAAAATACCATAGAATATGAAATTGAATATTAAATCGGTTCTTCTGCTGGTGCTGATAACAGACATTTAAAATAATAATAATCTATATTCTTAATATTAGTATATGGTTGCCATTTTTATAATATTAAATATATTTTAATAATTATTTAACACAGATTAAACGTAATTACAGTCTGATTCGGGGATTAATTTAAAAGCTGTCTTTGGTCTTTAGGTATAACAAACGGAATGCTAATTTACATATTTTTATTTTTAGATAACATTTTGATAAGATAAGTTACACGCGAGACGCATTCTTCGGTTTTTTTGTTATATTGGCCAACGCTAACCGGATAACCTGAAAATACTAGTGGTTTTGGATGGCCTCCAGGGAAGGCAAAGCAGAGGAATAGTATCGGCGCGCTGGGGCGACCAAGTGAAGGAGCTGACTATTTCATTCACCATTCGATCTGCCCTGAGAGAAGCGGAAGATCGATAGGGATGAAAGTCTTGATCACTTAAAGGATTATAAAATTCAGGGTACGACAAAGGAGAAGATATTACAGAAGACAGTGCAAAACGGACTTTTAACTTCGACAGATACTGACTTGCCAAAAAAGATACTAAAGTGTGTCTTTCACTTCTACAGATACCTATTATTGAGCACTTCTGGTCTGGCTGTGAGAATGGCGACAAATTACAAATTCATAAAATGAATAGAGTTTCATTTACATGACTTATTGATGCATTATTATGATGACAGTGGGCTTCTACCTACTTTTTTACTTTGTTACATTAGTTAAAAATGTTTCAGCATGTTTTATATTTTATAAACAAAAAGCAATAACAAACAAAAAAAAATAATTAATGGACAAAATATTTGAACGGTTGGCACTTGCAATAAACCGCGCGGTCGATAGAGCCGCGGCATGGCGTCGCAAAATAGTTTAATCTCCAACGCGACCAAGTGCCAAATGCTGTTAAACACCAGACAATATTGCCATAACAGAGGCTATGCATATGAAATGCTGTGGCAAGGAAAACGAATACCTTAATGTGTGTCCATGCACTGGTGGAATAGAAGCGAAGTTAGTACCGAGGCCTGTTTTATGTATGATCATAAAACTTGAATATTGATACGGGCGTAAAAATTCTATCAACATATTATTATAATATACATCAAGGTAGGCACTTATATTGTTTTTCATAATTTGTACTTTTATCTTTTTAAATCTTTATTATACTACTTTTAATACTTTAACAAAAGAGATTATATTGTTAAAATTAATATATAAATACATATTTTATATTATGATATTTTATACGTATAGTTTATTTTATTCTGTGTTCTTCTTTTAATGGATTAGAAATAAATGCCTGCAAAACAAAATACATGGTATCCACGCGAGAGCAGGGTCTACCTCGAAATATCTGTGTAGAGCAGCAGGTATGGGAAGAGGTTCAGAGCTTCACGTACTTGGGCTCTAACCTAAACACACTCAATAAAACAACAGAAGAGGTGAACATACGACTCATAGCTGCTAATAAGTGCTTCTACGCCTGTAAGGGTCTACTGAGTTCGAAAATCCTAAGCAAGAATAGCAAACTGCTTATCTACAAAACAGTTATTCGACCAGTAGCTACCTATGGCTGTGAGACATGGTGCCTCATTCAAAGGGAAGAACATAAACTGTCCATATTCGAAAGAAAGATCCTCAGGAGAATTTTCGGGCCCACATTGGAAAATGGAAGTTACAGGATAAAAATGAACCACGAGTTAGAAGAGTTAATAAAACATGAAACGGTGGTGAAATTCTGTCGATCCCAAAGACTAAGGTGGGCTGAACACGTTGAGAGAATGCCTGAGCACATGACGCCAAAAATCATGACCAAGTGGATCCCATAGTGGAAACGGTCTAGGGGCAGACCAAAGAAGAGGTGGGCTGACTGTATCGAAGAGGCTGGAGAAAGATGGGGAGGGCTGGAGACTGGAGAGGAGTAGCCAGGGAAAGGAGCGTGTGGAGGACAATTGTAGAGGAGGCCAAATCCCACCTCGGGATGTAGTGCCGAGAAAGAGAAGAGAAGAGAGAGTTTATGTTATTCTATTGCGTAACTCAGCGGTTCTTACCCTATAGAGCGTTACCCAAAATTGGGTCAAATGTACATATTTAGTGGGTTGCACTTTTTTTTAACAAATTAACATTCTTGAGAGAGTATAAGATAAACTGGCAACATTGTTTGACGGTCACAAATAACACTCAGTATTTGCTGATGTGGTGGTCCAAATTTCAGAATGTACTGCTTTTTGAAAAATACCTAATGTGCAGTCTGTCAATATAACAACAAGATTTAATGAATTCTCAAAGCTTATCCAATGACAAGGTTCATATTTTTATACGATTTTAATATTGTATTTTGCCTTATTTAAACGAATTTAATTTGTGTGTGTATTAATTATTTTATTCATATTGGCTTGGGTCGCAAAAAAAACATATTACATACATAAATTGAAAACACCTCAGATACGAGAATATACCCACAAGAAAAAAATATATTTGAAAAACAATACGATGCTCGACGGGATTTGAACCCGTATAACCACTGGTATTGTGCCAACTGTGCATTAACCAATAATTATGCTACGAGCCTCCAATATAATTACGACAATTTAAACTAGAGGGTCACACATGAAATGCTTATTAAATTGTGTTATTATTGACTATCGTATTTGTGTATTAAATTAAAGAATATTATTCACTTTAATAACTAACCGACGCCCGGCTCTCGCCAAATATTTTATTATAACATCTACTTGAACTTGCTAACAATTTTTAATAAACCATTTCTTTTATTCAACGATCGATATTTATGTTACATTCTTAAAATCTCGTGAATTATTCGTTGAATAAAATAAATGGTTTATTAAAAACATATTGCACTAATTTGGGTTAGATTATCTTAAATATATTTTGTAGATCATGACTTGAACGTATGAAATAAAAGTTATTTTAAATGAGCAAAAAAACCATAAATCAATTAACTAAACATTCATTTTATTAAGTAGAATAAGTACCTATTTAAATCAATTAGTAGCCATAAAGTATAATACATTGTTAATACCTCGATGAATATATTTGTCATCATTCAATCTATTAATATAAGCCATAAAGAGAGTATGGCAAATTTTTAGATAAGTACACAAAACAGCTTCAGTTGGTAAAAAATCCTTGTAGTTATTTACAAACGGGTTTACGCCTAAACAGACAGATTTCCGTGAAAATTTCTCCTTGGCAAATCGCATAAAAAGTTGTCTCATTAAAACTCAGCTAGCTCGTTCATATTTTTGCAAAGTGCATAATATTACGTAGATACAACAGATTTTATATTTGAATTTCAATGATGCTTACCAATAATATTTATAAAATCATATTATAGTTACGTAATAATAATTATATAGTATACTCATAATCTTGCATGAATTTTTATACTACATAAAAAACCGTATTGTCTACTTTTTTGCTTTTATATCCTTGGGTGAACTTATGCCGCGTGTAGTCTTTTCCATTCTCATTGATTCTTTGCTCTTTTTTTTAGTTAATAAAATTGCTCCCAGTGCTCACAAGTCTTTCTGTAAGCCATTAAACTATCAAAATCGTGGTCTTCATAACCAAATTATAATCATATTAAATTACTGTTTAGTGTTATATTGTTATATTGCCTCTATATGCGTAGTTTGACGTAATCAACCAGTTTTTATACATAGTCTGGCCTTCTCTTTAAAGATATTTTCCATTTAGATTACAGAAACCAAATTGATGTTTTAGATCAGTGGGTCTATTCTATACTTATCGAACGTCAAAGTGATAAATAGTATCAAACTTAGGGTAGGGTTGTATCAAAATATTAACACTTATTGTAACAATTACACGAAGTTGGTTTTTATTGTTGCAATAAGTGCTTTATTTTAACAGCAGTAAGATAGGTGCTGTTAAAATATAGCACTTATTGCAACAATAAAAACCAACTTCGTGTAATTGTTACAATAAGTGTTAATATTTTGATACAAACCTACCCTAAGTTTGATAATATTTATCACTTAATCACTTTAGCGGTCGATAGGTATAGAATAGACCCACTGGGGGGGGGGGGGTGTTAATTTTGTAGTTGATATTCTCAAAACTGCTTGTAAATGGCCATCAGAGATATTTGATCGTAAAGAATTTTTATTGAGGTTCGTGATCGAAAATTTTTGTTCACATATATAAATTGATCCAAAAATAACGAAAATTTTTCTTGCATAATCTTTAAGTTGGTCGAATTTGTCTGAATTAAGGACATTGTAAAATTTGGAGATTTCTTCACGACGATGCAATTCCCTTAAATCAGTATCACACTGCAGATCAATAATCTCAAGTTGTAGCTCTGTCGGTACACTATCAATATCTATTGAAATCGATGTTCAACGTGGAAAATAGTGGTTACATAGTGTGAGACGAGACGCAAGGAAGACGTACTGAGATAATACATTTACGAAACAACAAATTCTTCAAATTTTAATCTATTGTCAATATTTTTTTAAAAAATTATAAAAAAAGTTATTCATAATCAGAAGTACAAATAATGATGGCGGGCCGCAAAAAAATACCCGGTGGGCCGCAATTTGCCCCCCCCTGTTTTAGATTAATCAAAATAAATTTCGCTAAATCATAGAATGTAAAATTAATAAATCTAGTGGTTTCGACTAATAATAATATACAGAGTACCAAGAAGGTTTTCTCTAGTGTAGTGTTTGACCACAATGATTTTGTTTTTTCCCCTATTCTAGTTTCCGCGAAGATGCAGACGTCAGTGAATTTTACCTTCCGCCACCTTACCGCCTCGGTAGGGTAAAACTCTCTATGAGGAAGCTGATTATCTGTCTAATGTTGCTGGATGTGGCGTTAAACACCTTCACCAAAAACAAGCACACATGTATGTTATTCACACATATTAAAAGGCGAATCGGAATAACCGTTCTGACTACAGAACTTTACACCAGTCAATCGCTTACTAGGCATGGTAGTTATTTTTCTGGCAGACTCTATAAGCTCAGTTTTGTGACCTTTCTAATAATAATTATGTCCATGTGGTAGAGAAAAATAGGATGAAAACTACATCTTCTGAGAATATCTTACGTAGTACGGAAAGAAAAAAATAAGGCCGATTGTGCTGAATTAAGAAAATTTGCGGCGTCATAATATTGTAAATGTGAAGATTATTTTACTTAAGTTTGATTGTTCAGTAGTTTTGTATGGGCATTTGTTGCTTATTATATTTTTTAACATGTCTCTACGTGCTCATATATCTCATTGGTATTTTTATTTAACGTCTTATAAAATCATTTATAGTACGCTTAACGTACGTGACGACCTCAGTCTTGGATAACTGCTGTTGAAATATTTCCATTCATATAAAAGTATTGATGCTTCACATTCAAACGTAAGGTCTCATAATACTACCATTAAGTGTAATGGATTTTTACATTGATAAAAAGTACTGTCATATTAATAAATAAAAAATTGAATTCAATAATAATTAATAAACATTAAAGGTATATAATATTATGTCGACTAAACTAAACATAAATGGCCCAACCAAGTAGTGAATTTTGCTAGCTTAATTTAATTTACTATTAACTTTTACTAATTTACCAATCAATAGTAAAATAACATGTTTTTAATTATATTTTACCAGCCACAATAAATGAACAAGTCACGAGATAGTCCAATTTTACAACGTTTTTATTAGCTCATATTCTTATTTGTCCGGTGGTTGTTTGTCCGATACAAATCTTGCAATCGATTTTTAACTAACTTTCCGACTAGCTAGACATTTGAAACTTTTAGAATATATCAGAACACGATGCCAATGCATTTTTTTAATAGTTTTAGCCATCTTTAAGTAGAATTGAATTCATTTTCAGTTAATTCAGTTTTGTATGAAAAGTTATTTCAGAAGAAATCCGTAATCCAATCCACTATTATTGGTTGCTAGGGTCCTAACAACTAAATTAATAATATATACGTGCGTTACTATGGAAATCAATAAGACATGTCAAAATGACATTTCAGTATTATTTCTATCAAGTACAATTTTTTCTATCGTTTAAGCTAGTTCCTGTCAAGTTTATGTGATTCAACAGAAAATTTAAAAACGTTGTTAGTATATAAAAAATCAATTTATCTTGTAATTATTTATATATAAAAGAACATAGGTACATACCTATATTTAAATTTGAATTTTGTTACAATAATTAAAACCGAAAATAATGTATCGGAGTATTTTGTATACCCCAGGAGGGTTCGGTCCTCTTTTGCCACGCGTTTAGAAGGTGTATAAAAAGCACTCTATATTAAAAGATGTTAAGTAGGCAATGAATATGCGCGAACACGACTCAGCCGTATATAGCAAATACAAGGGCAGGTATGGCGCCTGCTCTTATTAAAGATATTGTCTCGGGGGTGAACTACCCCCGTATTGTAAGGGTGAGTGCAATAATGAGTTTTGTCCGAGTGATATTATACAATCGAATACAATTATATTGGAATACATACGTGTTTAGATACTGCGATAATAAATAAATAATTCATCTATACTCAGAGATTTTCTTATGCTCAACAATAAAATTCATTTAGTCGGAAGAAAACAAAAGAACCCAAATAAGTAAATTTAGAATTTTTGCAAAAATACGTATTTTTTTGAAGTTTAGTAAAAAATGCACAATTTTCTAGTACGATCTGTTGATTACCAAATATGCATTTGAGATTTAGAAAGTGAAGATTAAAGACATACAGAGACTATGCGTAGTTGAAATATGGTAAGTATTCTGTATGCAGATGTTCAGAGAATCGTAAACAGACAAATTTAATAAACTGGTCAAATTATGGAAAAATTTTCTAGTATTTAAGAAAGGCTCTTCTCAGTTTGTTATATAGCTACAAATATGAGAAACAATCTTAAAAATCTGAAGTATTTGATCAGGTCTAATGTCGGAAAAACGAGTATAAAATTATTTTATGTACCTATGTGGGAGGAATTTAATATTGTTACTGGGTTTTATACTAATAGATGCCACGCGTGCTTTTACTGGGAGGAACGAAGAATCAACGGTATTTTCATCCGGGGGTCACTATCCTCAGTTTGGTGTTTTAGGATCACAGGGACCTAACTACAAAAATGCTTGTTTTGAGTTAGCCTCCGTTTCGATAATGCCAAAATCTTGTTTATTAGTGACAGAATGTTCTATATATCTGTTTACATGATACAGTTGAGTATAGTGTGTTTTATTTAATAAATTTTCTGGAACCAATTTTTTAATTTACATTTATATCAAAACTGTGTTATTGTAGATAGGCCTCAGTGATCCTAAACCCTCGAGGTATAAAGTTGGAATTCATATAAAAGAAAATACTTACGGCATATGTATTAATTATATTCTTACTATTCATGGAAATTGATTTTTTTTATTATTAAATCTATAATACACACCTATAAGTAGTCAGTTGTAATTATATTTAGATGCAATATTTCTGTTGTTTTTAAAAAATATACTTTTTGCACCAAATCTTGATTCCAAGATTAGTGTATACCTATGGTCCCATACTTCCGCAAAGTCTACTCACCCACCCATACAGTCCACTTAAATTATAATCACATACTTTCAAATAAATAATTTTTAACGAAAGGTAATTATATTTTATAAATTGAATTTATTTAATAATGTACCTACCATACACTGATACATACCTACGAAATAATAATTCATTAATTAATGACTATATATTTAGGTACTTAAATGTGTCATAAATATTTAAAATTTGAAACTAAATAATTATAAATGAAATTAAAATAATTAATATATATATAATAATAAAAATAAATAATACATACAATGTACAATATTTTATTTTACTACGAAAAGATTGGTATAATTAAAATTCCACATATTTATAGTGATACATGAACACTAAAATAATATTTTTTTTTTATTTTGTATTATTCATATTATGGATATACTAATATGTCATTGGATATACTAGATGCATAATCATAACAAACCACCCGCGATATATAAACAAACATCTCGCTCCGACCCACCACTACCCTCACCTCCCATTCGTCGGCTATCGGAGCCTCACAAAGCCTTTAGGGGTGGGCGCATGTTTATCGACAAATTAACTACACACATAAGAGAAGATGGGGTATTTTAATTGCTATCTTTCGAATATTTTAAACCTGCTCTTTGTTGTCTGCTTTCGTCACGGAAAACGTTGCCCTGCCGGGAATCAAAGGGATTTTTATTATAAAAACTTGTACAAATAATATGTAAACGACAAAATTATGTATATTTAATTGCACATATTTCTCATTCTATTATACTTTATAATAATTAAAATAATTATGCTCGTTTTGTTAAGGAAGCCGTGTAATTTTATGCTTGAATGATACTTTATAGATGTAGGTAGGTTCTCTTAATGGAATCTTAGAAATTCCTTTTCTTTATACCACTAAATAAAATACCAATATACAAAAATGTATAATATTTAAATTTATATTATATAAAAAAAATACAATAAAATTACATATACATAGTAATAAGATGTGTCATCACATTTTTCACAATCTGTATGGGCCTTTTGATTTCTGTTTCACATCCGCTTTTTCCACTAATGGTCTAAGTAATAACTCTAAGTAATATTGAATATAAATATTTGTAATACTTTTGAATCTATACTACTCATTTTGCAGTGAGTATATCTGTGTAAATATTAAATACTTCGGACCATTACCAAAGAAATATTTAAATATAAAGCATTCAAATCTATTCAGTGCGGAAGTACGAAATAATTAACCAGTTTAAAGCCACACGCTATTTTAATATGTCTGATACAAATAAATTCCTCTGAAGGAAATACCCTCATTTCTCAAAGACGAACGTCATCGAATTGATGTCTTAAATAGAAAATGAACGTTTGCGGGCACAATCAGAATCTGAGACAACACCATCAATTATTCTGAGCCATATCTGCAAGTTCACTCAATAGGAAATATCGTTCACAATAATAATAATATCATGTAGGCACATTGGTGCAAAGAAAATGTCTCGTATCTGTAGGGCATGATATTGGTTTCTAATGTAAATTTTGTTTACGCAATTTTAACGTGAATAATAAATAAATACTGGACATGAAAATAGTATTTACAGCAAATTAATAATTTATAGAAACGCGAGATAGGTATCTCGTTTTAAGGATGGTTGTAGCTTTATTTCAAGAATATAAAAAAGTTGTTTTATGGATATTATGTAAAAAAGTTTGAAATAGTTATTTATTTACAGTAGAAATATGTATTTAATACTTTAATAAGGATGGATTATCTAACTCAATATATTTTATAGGTGAGGTAATAAAAGATTTAATTTTATTTATTTAACGTTAAATGTTTAAAAATGCGACCAGTTTATGCTACGGCTTGACAAACAAGGAAGATGCCAAGTTAAAATCGGTAGTAATTTAGTGCTCGTCCGTAGTCATTTGGCGGGTGCGGCGCGGCGGCACGGCGGCAGAAATATTTAAATATAAAGCATTTAAATCTATTCAGTGCAGAAGTACGAAATAATTAACCAGTTTAAAGCCACACGCTATTTTAATATGTCTGATACAAATAAATTCCTCTGAAGGAAATACCCTCATCTCTCAAAGGCGAACGTCATCGAATTGATGTCTTAAATAGAAAATGAACGTTTGCGGGCACAATCAGAATCTGAAACAACACCATCAATTATTCTGAGCCATATCTGCAAGTTCACTCAATAGGAAATATCGTTTACAATAATAATAATATAATGTAGGCACATTGGTGCAAAGAAAATGTCTCGTATCTGTAGGGCATGATATTGGTTTCTAATGTAAATTGTGTTTACGCAATTTTAACGTGAATAATAAATAAATACTCGACATGAAAATAGTATTTACAGCAAATTAATAATTTATAGAAACGCGAGATAGGTATCTCGTTTTAAGGATGGTTGTAGCTTTATTTCAAGAATATAAAAAAGTTGTTTTATGGATATTATGTAAAAAAGTTTGAAATAGTTATTTATTTACAGTAGAAATATGTATTTAATACTTTAATATGGATGGATTATCTAACTCAATATATTTTATAGGTGAGGTAATAAAAGATTTAATTTTACTTATTTAACGTTAAATGTTTAAAAATGCGACCAGTTTATGCTACGGCTTGACAAACAAGGAAGATGCCAAGTTAAAATCGGTAGTAATTTAGTGCTCGTCCGTAGTCATTTAGCGGGTGCGGCGCGGCGGCGTCTTGCGAAACTCAAACGTATAACCGTGTGTATTATGCCCCAAAAAACACACTGTCTACGAACATTTTACACACGGTTATACGTTTGAGTTTTGCAAGACGCCGCCGCGCCGCCCTCGCGCGACCACTACGTTCTTGCACTTAGTGTCAGGTAGGTACATTATGTTTTATTCACTGACGTATTTTAATATACGGCAAAATTTTTCGTAATTATCATAATATATCGAATTATGTACATAATTAGGTACATAATTAAGTACATAAGTGTTTATTAATTCTTATAATATATTATTGTTTTTATTGTACACATTTATAACAAGTAAAATATCTATAAAGGTTACGATTGGTAGGAATTCTGGATTGAAAAAAAATATTAGCTATATAGCTTATAAATATAAAACATAATATATAATTTAGAAAAACACTTTCTGAGAGAGTATATTATAACCAATAGAAAAAATCTTTTTTGAAAAAAGTAAGCCACCCCGGCCGGGAATCGAACCCTGCATCTCCACGGGTTTACGCCCCATCCGTCGCATTTAACCAATATATTATAAATATAACTCTAAATCAAATAAATTATGTTAATCGAAGAATGTTACATTTTTAATTCTGATTATTCAGTTTTGAAGAAATTCACACGATTCAAACAGAAACTCATTTAAAAAATGGTAAATGAAGAGAACCGCCACAAATGTATAAATGTAACGAAAATTCCAATTCTGTTACCTAATTAGTTAAGGGTTTATACCGAATTATTAATCAATGTGTGTTCAAGTACATTTTCGTGTATTTTTTTCCAAGATTTTTCTAGTAGGCATGGTCATAACGTGCTTGTTCTAAAATTAAGAATGTTAAATAAAAATTATTACATTATCAAATAATGGTGTTTATTATAAAATTGTATTATTGTACCTATATAAAAGTATGGTAGTCAACTGCTTGAACAACTAGTCTACTGTGTAATGTTGTAGGTTCACACCTCCGATAAATAGTTCACGTCAGTCTCGTGCTCGAAATTTAAATTCGACCACGCCCTTTCATTCATTTCACGCGACGGAATAGTCGATTAAGCAAAGAGAATACGTTTGCTTCCCTGTGACTTAAAACACGTCAAAATTTGAGTCAAATTCATACAAGGTGACTTCTCTATACATAGTATATTGTCATGTTGTATGCAACCAAAATGCGGAGCTACAGTCAAACCATTTGAGCATAATTTAGCGCCTGTACGTTTGCATGGATTTACTGGCAGCAATAGTGAGTATTTTAAACTATCGTGACAATAACTGTTTATACGTAAAAGTGCTGAATGTCTCTTCAATTCATTCTTTAAAAGTGTGCGAGACGCAATGTTGTCATTTTATAGTACTATTTGACAGGTAGGTACCTTGTGAAAATCGTAAAACTGAACATTTGTTCACAGTTCGTTTTTCGCCGGCAGGTTCGCCACTTTCATTATACTGCGCAGGCACAAATCGAAAATATCCTACTGTCGCATTAAAATTCAGAAGCTTTCAAACTTTTTTGATTCATGCATGCAATCTTGCCAATTGAAGAATAATACATGTTTACCCATACATTTTCTTGTTATGGCCGCGATAATACTTCCTGTCAACAGTAAATCCATGCACGTGTAAACGGGGTATAAATAAGCGTAGACACAATATTATTTTCTCCTGTCATTTTATTAGTTTATGGTAAATATTATCTGTTGTACTTTCATCAATCCTATTGCATTGTATGCATACTACTATTTAGTCAAAGAATTTAAAAAATAATAGTAATCTAAATTCTAATGGATTCAAGCTCTGTACTATTCCATTTAAGTCGTTTTTTGCGACCCGGGTTTCGCCTTTCGGCATCTTCAGGCGTCGTGTACACTCACCAGAGGCAAACACACACTGACAACGAACACCCTTAACTCTACCTTATATAATAAAACAATACAATAAAGTAGGTAAAAACTCCATTACCTACCTATTTAGTCAGAAATTACAACAAAAAGTACAATAAACAAATTATGAATAGCTGAAGTGTCAGTAAAAAACCCAATTAGT
The DNA here is from genome assembly GCF_057557595.1 of Rhyacophila brunnea. Taxonomy (NCBI): domain Eukaryota; kingdom Metazoa; phylum Arthropoda; class Insecta; order Trichoptera; family Rhyacophilidae; genus Rhyacophila; species Rhyacophila brunnea. The sequence continues at coordinate 33,833,242 of NW_028233350.1, forward strand.
AAAAACCCTATCTTATTAATAACAATACACTGGACAGCATATTATTATAATAAATCGTCAAACCTAATAATAGGTCAAAATTCTTTATAACAATAAAAAAAATACTACACTCAAGAGGTGTAAATCGTCAATTCTAAGAAAAATAATTAATCGAGTTAACTAATGAGATGTCTATAATAATACTACTTACAAGGTACCTACTTTTATTTTTATAACATTATTTTTTAACAAAAACAAAATTATACATATAAACTCGCTTAATATAATATAATATATAACTCACCTAATATAATATATATATATATTATACAATTATGCATACCTAAATCCTCATCCCTAGACTCTCATACAAATATATATAATCTCATACAAACATATATAAATTGTGTGTCAATACAATTGACCATAATATAGTCTCATATGTAAAACATCATATTATAGGATATAACAAAGGGCTACTAGGAAAGCTGAGTTGATCGTTCAATATAGGTAAGCTCTGCAACTGTGCTCTATTTATTTCTAATATTTCTTGGTAGAATAATTTATAATCACCCGTATGACTGTGAAGTAGTTTTGCACCCTTTTCAATGTCAAACGTGTGTTTTTCATTTAATAAGTGGTTAGCAAACGTTGAAGTATCCTTCTCCAATCTTTGGGCTGCTAAATGTTCTGAAATTCTAATATTTAGGCTCCTCGTAGTTTTCCCAATGTAAAATTTAGGACAGTTGTTACAGTCTAATTTGTAAATACCGGATTTATTTTTAATCTCTATGGAGTCTTTATTATTTATTAATAATCTACCAACTGTGTTATTACAATAAAATGCCGGTTTGACATTATTTTTGGACAGATGTTTTATAACTTTTTCACTGGTTTTACCTACAAAACCGACAAACTTTTAATAAAAAAGAAAATAAAATTAGTATCTAAATTATTATATAAAGGTATAGAACCTACCATACCGGTCATTGCTAATCATTGGTGTAGATTAAGTTATATAGGTAAAACCAGTGAAAAAGTTATAAAACATCTGTCCAAAAATAATGTCAAACCGGCATTTTATTGTAATAACACAGTTGGTAGATTATTAATAAATAATAAAGACTCCATAGAGATTAAAAATAAATCCGGTATTTACAAATTAGACTGTAACAACTGTCCTAAATTTTACATTGGGAAAACTACGAGGAGCCTAAATATTAGAATTTCAGAACATTTAGCAGCCCAAAGATTGGAGAAGGATACTTCAACGTTTGCTAACCACTTATTAAATGAAAAACACACGTTTGACATTGAAAAGGGTGCAAAACTACTTCACAGTCATACGGGTGATTATAAATTATTCTACCAAGAAATATTAGAAATAAATAGAGCACAGTTGCAGAGCTTACCTATATTGAACGATCAACTCAGCTTTCCTAGTAGCCCTTTGTTATATCCTATAATATGATGTTTTACATATGAGACTATATTATGGTCAATTGTATTGACACACAATTTATATATGTTTGTATGAGATTATATATATTTGTATGAGAGTCTAGGGATGAGGATTTAGGTATGCATAATTGTATAATATATATATATATTATATTAGGTGAGTTATATATTATATTATATTAAGCGAGTTTATATGTATAATTTTGTTTTTGTTAAAAAATAATGTTATAAAAATAAAAGTAGGTACCTTGTAAGTAGTATTATTATAGACATCTCATTAGTTAACTCGATTAATTATTTTTCTTAGAATTGACGATTTACACCTCTTGAGTGTAGTATTTTTTTATTGTTATAAAGAATTTTGACCTATTATTAGGTTTGACGATTTATTATAATAATATGCTGTCCAGTGTATTGTTATTAATAAGATAGGGTTTTTACTAATTGGGTTTTTTACTGACACTTCAGCTATTCATAATTTGTTTATTGTACTTTTTGTTGTAATTTCTGACTAAATAGGTAGGTAATGGAGTTTTTACCTACTTTATTGTATTGTTTTATTATATAAGGTAGAGTTAAGGGTGTTCGTTGTCAGTGTGTGTTTGCCTTTGGTGAGTGTACACGACGCCTGAAGATGCCGAAAGGCGAAACCCGGGTCGCAAAAAACGACTTAAATGGAATAGTACAGAGCTTGAATCCATTAGAATTTAAATTCAAATTCCATCAAGTACCTTCGGTCGAAAGTATTAATAATATAATAGTAATCTCTTAAAATAAAACGATATCGTTATAATAATGAATAACAATACAATAAATACATAAGGTACATTAAGTTCATCCAAAGCCAGGAGGCAACCATTTATATGCTTCAATCAATTTTGAAAAATCGTCTATGCGAGATGGGATGCTGCTGAATGGATATAACAGCGGCCAGAGAGTGGTAGATTTTCGCCAAAGTGACCTCATGTCTGAGGAATGACATCTCCGATAATTAAGATATTATGTCCTATTAATCTAACTGCAGTTACATCGTTGCTTACGTCCAAAAATAAAAAAAATAGGTTTATGTCTACGTAGTACATATTGCAATTATTATTTAAGTACTAAGGAAGTTATGTCATGTTTATTGAATATAGTAAAGTTAAAAAGTATCTATATTATTTGTTTGAGCCAATTATGGGAGCTCTAATCGTATATAAATTCCTAACATACCTTCCACCATCATCATTTGTGCGCCAGACACGCTATTAATAATTCAGTCACTGTTCAATGTATTTGTCATAAATAACTATTTATAGGCACAGTAGCATTGTTTGAATGAGTCATAAGTGAACCGATAGCTCAAAGGATAAGAGCTTTTACTGACAGTAAAATATGTAAGATTTGAGTACAACTTGGTCTACTTTTTCTAATAGTTATGCTTCCTAAAATGTATTTTATGGATTCTTATTATAGTGTATATAAAAGACAGCTCTAGTTTTATGAGCAAAGCTAAAAGTACGCATGGGTGTGCGTGTTTTTTGTGAGAGTAAGGCCAAACATAGGCTGCGAAATTAATGATTTAGTATGCAAACGCCGCGCTGGCCGGGAGATCCTAGGCTTATTAGTCACCTTCACCGAAAATCACAATGAATGGGATTCGAACACACGACCGAGAGTTTGGACCCGGCTCGCTCCGGATAGGAATTAATCATCCCTTGGGCCAGTTGAGAAAAACTTTTATTAATTTTTAACAATTATTTATAGTAAAGTTTCTCAAGAGAATGTTTATTTTTTTTAAATTCAAAGGATACCAATATAAAATTAGAAAATATGCACAACTTGTAGTTGCTTTGAAGAGATGTTTAATTTTAAATCTTTCAGAATAATTTGGACTCAATAGATTTGATCGCTATCTAGGTGAAAGATTCCTGTATTGTGGTGCTCATGCAAACTTTCAAATACAGATATATATATGTTTCCAAGGTTGTTTCAAAGTATGTAGGTATATTCAATGAAGAATATTGCATTTTTAATAAAGTGTTAGTATTTTTTTATTCAATTTTAACTGAAATCCATTTTACTATAAGTAGATAAATTATCTATTTAGAATCTACTGATAACTATCTTAGAAATAGAGAACATCAGCTGTTTAGTCTCCCAGGGTGCAGAACCAACATGCTACTGGTAATTCCAATAAGGAGGGCGATAACTATGTTCAACCAAATTGATAAGGGTATTTCACTTGCGTGAGAGTGGGTTTAGGTGGACGCTATTTTATAAATTCTTAAAATAGGGTTCATTGAACTCTTATCGATGTATAATTCTATTTTTACTGCTTTTGTATGTTTATGATTTCCTTTCTTTTTATATTTTCATTTTTATCGTTTTTATTACTTTTTTCTTTAATAATAATTTTTCATGTCATGTTGTGAACGTCTGTAACGTCCACAATATGTTAAAAAATAAATTGAAATTGAAACTTGACTGGAAAAACAATGAAGTCGCCATGAACGACGAATTACATAATATCTTAATTACCTGTGCTTTTTAGACAGCGTTGTTGTTTTTTCTAACGATCCTGAAGACCTTCAAATCTTAAAAATTACTGCTTTGGGTAACAAAAACTATCTCCATCAATAATTAATAGTACTTACTCAAAACGACGTGATGCGATAGATTTTACCTATGTTATATTGATATTGCGGTATACTATTATTGACTATAGTGTAAATATGATTTTAATAAACTTTTTTTGTAGTACCTATTTTATAAAAAATATTATAAACTGTTTGCTATCACTATGTTAGACTTTGACGAAAGGGGTTGAAGTCTAAAATTGAAGGCGGTAGAAGCGCGTTGCGGAAAAAGCTGTCAATTAATTGAAGATAGAAATTTTGGGGGACAATTTGATAGACATTCGAGAGACCGCAAAGGGATCGATTGTCTGGAATAATTTCATTATTCCATCAGTTAATAAAATATTATAGTATTATATTAATTTATGTTTTTAATCATTTTTTTAAATTACTGTTTATAGTTATTTATGGATAGACTAAAATGTTATCGTAAATATCGGACGTTATAAAATTAGTTTCTTTTTTCATATACGCGTTTTTAACTGGCAATGGAACTTCTCGGTGTGCGGACTGGTCTGAGATTACTGAGCACCGTATAGAATAGAGGAAGAAAAATTGAAAGACCATGACTTGATATAACTTGTCATAGTAAAATTAGTACGACAATATAATGGAATCTTGCTTCTTCGCTACTCAATATAAAAATAGAGTGATTGCATTAAATATTTTTTTATACATAATTATTTAAAATGATTACGAATGAAATATGCAAAGCCAATTAGTTACGTCTTAAATAAATCATTGACATCTTTGCGTAGTATCAAAACAATATTATTTAGTATATAAAGTGCTTGCTATTTTTGGGAGATATACAAAGTTATTATATATACAAGCCGGCTATCGACGGTAGTTTATCATATTTATGTATTGAGTGGGTTAATTGTTACAATAAGTTAACAATCTAAACTGTCAAAAAGTGCCATGTATTAACAGCCTCTAGGCTGTGTTAACTTTTAGAGCAAGGTAGACAGTTATGACAGTTTAGTTAGACGGATAACTACTTATTGTAACAATTAACCGCCTCAGTATATAAATAATGATAAAGTGATTTTAATCATGTAAAAGAGTCAATTATAACAATATTAATAGTCATAAAATTGAATTGTACTTACTTTCTTATCTGATTCCCTTAGCAAACAGTGCACATTTCAAGTTTGTATTTGAAAGTGTTTCTTACCTATAACAAAAGAAAAATGGACATTATTAATATAATATTGTTATTTATATTTATCTGTAATAATTATTAATAGTCAATGTCGTAATATACTCTAGAAAATATATAGGTACGAGTAGCTTCACATATATTTTCACAATTGTTATCTACCACAGACAAAAACATGAACGTGGGACGTAAAATAATAAAAATTGCAACATCTGTACTAATTTAGAACCAAGAAATCTTAAGTCAAAACTGTTGTCTTGAAAAGTCAAGACCCAGATTTTTAAAATAGTAACGAGACTTTTTATGGTATATTCTGGTTCAAAATGCGATATTTGGAGTATATTGTGAATAAAAAAATGTGTATGAACGTATTTGTTACAATTACTAGACTAATGAAGAATTTGAGAACTTAATACTACTCAGGTAGTAAAATTGCAAGACTAAGGTGAGCCAGTTATATCTAGTGAATGGATAAAGACCATCTTTACTGACTAGACTGAATATAATATACTGGAAATATACTGAATCCTTGGTATTTAAGAACATTTTGATAAGTCGAATTTGTAAAAAATCTACGTGAAATGAGTCGCATATTTGCAGTTTCTGTAGACGTTTGATTTTGGATCATGGATAAATTAGTTATCTTTAAGAAATTACTGTAAACATTAGCTTCAGCTGAACTACCATAAATATTATTCATATTGAGATACTTAAGCGTAACTAAGCAAATAAAGGGTAGTTTTATTTATAATGTTATAGTTTCATAACACTAATGGGTTTTTAATTGTTTTTCATTTTATAAAACAACAATAAATTACATTCTAATAAAAACCCAGACGGCGCAATGAAACTTGATAACCCCCCTCCCTCCCATCATCAGTGATTATTAATTGCTTTCAATTATTCAATGCAAAAAACAACCTCCGTAATAACAATCAAAAATAACCTTTCCACGTCCTTTCATTACCATTAAAAGCTTGTATAGCTAAACAGTAAAAGAAAGCAAAAAAAATGTGTTGGCAAAATTAACATCGGCAAAATATGCAAATGAATCGTTTGGAATTCCGCAGCATTAGCTAAACACATATTAATAGCTACAATTAAGCCGGTAAAACACCTTCCTAGATTACGTGAGCTCTCGTTTGTGTCCCTTCCCCGCATACTTTCCTGCATTTTGTCGAGTTGGGTCATTTCTACAAATTTAAGACTAAAAACTGACGAAAGTGTATTTATTTCACACTACAAAACAACGTCTTTATTTTGCAATTTTTTATTGTCACATCTTAATAAATAATGGTTCTATTCAACTTTATGATAACAAAAACTCAACTGAACCATCGATTCAATTGTGGTACCTAGTTTAACTAATGGCTCTTATAAAACTCTCTAAAGCGTTTTCTAAAGATAACCAATAGTATTTATATTTAGAAAACGCTACTGCGACCGGCGACTACGATACACATTTAATAATTTTAAGAATATTGTATATAATAAATTTAAAATGATAATTAATACTAAAACAATATTTATTTGGTTGATTATGTACATCGGAATTGTCGTAAATGTAGATATGGTACCAGAATTTTTCAGAATCATAACATATTATTAACTAATATAAATTTATTATTGTGTGAGGAATCCCAAACCGGTCAAGATCGTTTGTTTAATAAGCTTTCTTTAAAATGAAAAATGTGGTTTTTATTAATTAGGTATTGACTTTTTAGAATCATAAATATTACATCTGATTAAAGTGTAATTATTTTCAAAATCGATAGCATTATCCAGTAAAATACATTTAATCGTGTGATAATATCCATTTGATTTTATTTTTTATCTGACCATGTCCGATCCTAATAAGATCATAATATGGACCTCCGCAGTGTGGATGTTTGTATCAACACATTTTGTCTTTAGAAGAAATGGATGTCAGCCACTTTCTCAACTTTATTATTATTAGGTTCATACTCTGACTCATACACTTATAAATGATCATAAATTATAAATGCATATTGCAAACAGGGCGTCGCGTTTTATTGCGAACGAAAGACTCCGTACTCAAGGTACTCGTAAATGCAACAAAGAGAGACATACTCAATTATGAGAAAGATATCATAATATGAAAGTAAGGCCCGTTTCAGACGGGACACCGGTGTCGCCTTCGATATAATATAGAAGGCTTTTGTATTCGAATAAAGTGTCCATTGTATTATGTTTATGAATGCCCCAGAGCTAATGAGTCAACGCATAATTTCGTGTTATAAATTATAACATAAAACTGGCTGCGGTAATAAAAACAGGTGTATCGGCGGCTTGAGAATGTAGCAGCCGACGGAAAAGTTTTACCGGACACGCGTTGACTCATTAGCTCTGGGGCGTTCATAAACATAATACAATGGACACTTTATTCGAATGCGAAGGTCTCCTTATTATATACGAGCGCGACACCGGTGTCCCGTCTGAAACGGGCCTAAGAGGTGAGATTAAGATAGTATTATGACTTTGTAGACAGTGAAAATGTGTAGAAATACTTGTATGATTATAATTAAGTTTTAATATATTTTTGATCATTACAAAATACATCTTTATTTGACTTCTATATTATGTTGCCAAAATAGGCAATTTTCTTTTATTCACTGTAATATTTTCATATATTTAGGTTTCATATATTTTTATACATATATTTGGTATGATAACCTAAGGTGACATCATTGAAATGGACGGATTTTTTTAGCATAGTAAAGAGAAGGTTAACGATGTCCCTGATATCAACAAGGTATAAAAGTCTTAATGATAAATTAGATTTTAATTATATTTAAACATATTTTAAATTCCAAAAATCAATAGACGCATACATACATGCATATTCAATAAATATACCTGTAACGCAATTCTATTTTAATATTGACATAGAAAGTAAATTAATTACCAACTTCTAGTATAAATAAATTTAGTATGTAGTTAATATTATAATGAGTATTTATTTTATATAGGTGGTATGAACATACTGTAACTATTTATATTGAATCAAAACTACCAACCGTTTATTAAATCAATGCTTTGATCGTAACGTTAGGTACTTAAAATCATCTAGGTGTTTTAAGTTGTATTAGGTACATTTTACCTACCTAATTTGCTTTAGTATCGAGTGATTACATACTAATTCATACAATTATTCCTAACATCTCCCACCTAAGCTAACACTAACATTGACTAAGTCCCAGTAATGACAAACCCTCTATAAAATAATTATTGAAACCCAGCTTTTCTCTTGAATACCAACATTAAACGAGAAAATCCGAAGCGATTCGGACGTAATGTTATACTACAGTGGTGTGCTACGCCGAAGCTCAACTGCTACGCCAAACCACAACACTGCTACGTAACAACAAAAGCTTTTTTCTTATAATGTAGCTTATATTATTATAAAACTTACTCATTTAAAAAAAAATTGCAAGCTATTTGGCTGGACACATTTAATGCTTGCTCTGGATAAATAATACAAATTGTATAACAATATTACTAGACGTAGGGAATCAAACCAATAACCCCAACGTAGATACTTTGTGCACTACTCTGACTACTGTACCGTGACTTTTATAAAAAAGTATATAATATATTCCACTATAAAACATCCCGATAGTATAAATAAATATTATCGTACGCACCACACGTTCATAATGCATCTCTATTTTAATAATGCAAACCCTATATTCACTATATGGTAACTATAAAATAAAGATAATAAAAATATTCTAATTCATACATAACGTGTTATAATACTTTTATATTTGAATCTTTTTTTGCAACCGGGTTTTACCTTTTCAAATCAATTCAATTCATATTTTTTTTAAACATATTGTGGACATTACAAATTATAAGTTTAAGACGTGACATTTAGAAACAAAAATATATAAATATAACAGTATTACATAAAAAAGAGATAGATGAGTAGATAAATTAGATAGGTACAAGGAAGTACACCGGATGAGTTTAGCAGACCGTATTTTAATAATTTATAACACAACGTCCACCTAAACTCATTCTCAAGTAGGTGGAATATATCAATACTCGAAGCAATTTTGTTGAACATAGTTATCACCCTCCCAATTGGCATTACCAGTGGCAGGCTGGTTCTGCACCTTGGGAGAATAAACAACTGATGGTCTCTATTTCTAAGATAGTTATCAGGGACACACAGGTTAACACTGCCCAGAATGGCAGAGTTCTCATTTATACCTCGTATAAGTCGAAAAAAATACGTAGCTAAACAAAGATTTCTTCAAAATTGCAGACTTCATGCATAATACAGATTTATTATTGACAAATTTACAATAATATAGTTACTGATCGATCTTCAACTATATCAGTTACTACATTAACAGACCGTGAAACACATGTGGTGGAAACCAAAATAAAAACTTAACTCAAAATTCAAATTTCACCAATTACCTTCAACCGATAATAGTTATTTTATTAAATTTCTTTATTTATAATAGAAATCATTGTTTGGGATAGATTAATTTTTCTGAAATTAATAATAAACTAAAACATTTATAGTAACATCTATCGTCATAAAATAGAACTAACGATTTCAATCGATAATAAAGTATTCTTCACTAGAACGTACATTATAATATTGTATTAGATTCAATGAGTAGTCGATATCAAACCATTCAATCAAGCGGTCCACAAAAAAATAATCTCTTAATTACATAATCATTCCTCACATACTATTATTTGTCCCCAATAGACATTCAAACTATCAAAATAATAAAGCCATACTATTAGGTAATATTAAAATAGATATGAAACGATAAACAACCATAAAATAGTTTTGTGTATAATAATAAAAAAACTAAACTTAGTAATTGGACTTTATACCAAATTAAAATAACTAAAAACTACACATTATACCACCATGAGTCTTTATTATTATATTAATGATAGTAAAATAATATTACAGCGACTGCTATGATATAATTAAATAATAAATTATTATCGTTAAATCAACTTCTAGAATTTAAAATTACCGTGACACCATTATGATTATATTAATAAGTCAGTCAATTCAAAGTTCTTTCGACCCTCTACCGTAGGACAAAATGCCGACCACTGAACTGGCCTCATCCCCTGGGCCGACCATAATGTCCAGCGTGCGTGTGTGAAAGTGTTTGACATAAAACATTGAAGTAAACAGGCCTCTGGGATGAAATCCTATTAACCTTTAAACTTTTCGATTCGGTGACGCTGCCCGGCCATTTTGGACCGTTAACCAACATCTGATTTATTTTGTCAAAGTTTGCATTGGAAATTTTTGCTCTTGTAGAAAGATAGGGAGGTATATTGATTTAAGTAAGCGAATGTATTATAGCTTACTCGAATCGTATTTAACATTATATTCCAATGATTTAACTATTTGGGTACCGATTCTAATAAAAAATTCTTTGGGTATTACTCTCGTGAATTTTGGGAGTTAGGGGCCCAAACACTGGCTGGTTTTGAAATCCCCAGGATGAAGAATATAATAAAGGTCATGAATTCCAACTACCTACCAACGTACCTAGTAATAATAACGATATATATATTTCCTGTCCAATTATTATTTTAGTATATTAGTGTTTTTTTTATGTACAAAGACGTATCTGTTTGAGGAGTTATGTTATAAGCCCCTTTTGGTTAATTGCAGAAATTTTGTTATGCTTTTGATAATATTTTATACCAATCCAATTTATGAGAAATACGTATATTGTACTTTATTGTTTTGATTGTACTTTATAATTTTTTAATTGTATGATTAGTTTTAACTATTAAAAGGCAGTCTTTTATATTTTCTGATGAATTGGTTATATTAAATGCTTTAAATAAAATCCGTTGCTGAATCTCGAAGATCATTTTCACTTTATATTATTGAAGTTATAGTTTGCACTTTGAACTATTTATTTACTTAAAGTACACGAGACGATATTTGCATGAGTCGTTCGACACATCAACGCACTGCTGGAAAATTTAGATATAAATTTATCATAATATACTCGTACCTACTCCTATTGTTAATTTTCAATTTATTTTTCTTGTCTAAACGCTTTACCTTTTACTATAATTACAATTAGAATGTGTTGACTGTTATATAAGTTGAAATTGTATGTTTCTTATTTTAATAATATTATAAATCACTAAAAAATAAAAGTAATATTTACAAGTAGGTAGATATCTACTAACAGGGGTGAATAAGTGTCAGAGATAGGTCAGAATTTTTTTCTAACCAATCGATACACTTTATTTACATCAAACACATTACGACGTTTTTCTCACTCGGCGTCACTTCAACTATATTATTTCGTGTCAAATCTAACAAACTTTACGATAATGTGAATATATTTTACAGCTGCAAGATTTTTATCCATCAATTTACTCTGAATATTGTATAAAATTGAATAATTTTAGAGCATAATTATTAACATATCACATATAAATACTATCATAATGCTAAGATTTCATTTCATTAGGCATTTCACTATGAGGGGGGTCTTGTAATGTTCTGACTCATGTCAGTCCTTGGCGGCATTTAGGACAATACGCACACTTCCAAGGTACTAAATTAAAATCTTATAATTGTACACTGTACCAAATTAAAATTTTATATGATTAACTCAGATAAACAGTTACCTATCAAAAATGTTTCTCTGGTCACCCTATAAACCAATCCCAAATGTGTATAACTCATTTTTCACCTGTATTCATTGTAACCTCAGTACCTACTCCAATTTACCTGAAACTAACTTACTTAAATGTATAATGTACCTACTTGTTTTTTAATGAAATCATTACCCAGAATCAATAAAAAAAAATATTGGTGTATTTAAGGATTCCTGTTGACAAGATTGATGATTTTAAAGATTTTATAAAAATAACATCAATAGAGACTCATTAAATATTATGTTATGTTAACAATTTAAGTAACAAGTACTCAAGTAGTCAATATTGAAAACTCAAAAGATAATTTACTTAGTTAGTTGGGAAAATGCATGGAGAAATCCAATCAAAGTGAAGATATTCCAGCTAAATACCGTCATGATAAGTTCTCCTAAATTTTCAAACCCTCCATCGATGGCATGATTTAAATGAAGTATGCAGGGGGTGGTGGAGGGTGCGAAGATTCGTGATCGGAATGACAAATCCAAAGCATGAAAGCCTACTTGAAATCAAGCAAATACCTTTCACTGTGTTGGGGTTAATTGAACTGACCGATCCCTGCAAAGACATTAGGTTAGGCTGTTGGAGAAGTGTTTACTTCGAGAAAAATTTACTCATCAAAAATAATAATAATAGATATATTTGTATGTATTAGTGTTCAAATAAATTACTGTAAGTTTATTTACACTAAGAGATATCGGGAAAATATCAGAAACATACAAATTAATTAAATAAAAAAATGTTTCTGGTGAATGGTGCTTTACTGTGATGATAATATTAAATTTGACAGTTTATGAAAAAGAAACTAGGTACATTTCAGTTTTCATGCAATTGAAGACCTGGCATCACAAAAAAAGTTCAGATTATTAACAAAAAATACTCTTTCGTTTGAGGCGTGTATAATCCTTAAACTTTATGTAAGATGGTGCCCGATCTTTTTTGTAGCTAGTGAAAAATATTGCAATAGAGTACCGGAAAACACAAGTAATTCAATTTCTGACACCAATAATAGTTTTCCCTTAATATAATAATATATTTATAATCGTAATGGCATTATTTAAAGGATATTTTTAGTAAATTGTTTATGATATCTTTTTCATGGTTTCAATTAAGCCAAATTTGACATGCCCATGATAGTCGAACGGCTTACGCGTCGGCTAGTAATTTTGTGGGTCACAGGTTTGAAGTCCGAGTATGGATCTAGTAAGTTGAGCAAGTGGCTAACATCCGTTTCTCGTAAAAACAAAAAAATGTTAATTCAAACCTCCACACTGTGGAGACCCATATTATGATATTATTATATGGTCGAAAGAAAGAAAACAATATGTACTTACAATAGCAGTAGTTTTTTTTTTATAATTTATGTGAGTGTTAAAACTGTCTTTTGTATTTATGTATTATTATGAAACTTCTATATTGCATCATTTGTATCTCATTATAATAATATATTTAGTTAAATATCAATTTTAATCGATTTCAAATACTAAGCATTGTACCGTGATAAACAAAAAATTATTAACATATTAAATTGAAAATAACAATGTATGAAATTGCTAATAAACAATCGATATTAAAATAATAGACCATGAGATAACTGGAAACTTTCAAGACGTAGCTGTAATTGCGTAGGTACTATGAATATTTTCATGGGCTGATCACATTACTATTAAAAAGTTTTAGGACGACTCAATAAGTCAAGGGAACTTATAGCTATCAAGCGTTGAAAGCTGCAGATTATATTTTTCATAATGTTAAGTAGATATGATTTATTCTTATATTGTAAGTATAATATAACTTATATTGTAGGGAAAAGTACAGACGATCAGAAGCGTAGGTAGAAGAATATTCTCTGAGTTACGTAATATTAATAAGAGGTTCAAAGTTATAGGTATTGGATATCTGCTATAATTGGAGCTGGAAGGGGAGAATAGAAAAAAACGGGAGAAAATAGAAAAATATTTTTTTTCATGATAACCATTTCTATTATTCATAGAATAATTCACAAGATTTGAGAATGTCACATTCTATAAATTATTGAACATATTATAGGGATAACTCGGAAAATTCACATTTGAAAAAAATACGACGCCTGACGGGATTTAAACCCGTTTGAATTGTATCGCGCCAATATGCTTTAACTAATAAAGCTACGGGTCTCCTACTTAATTACTGTAATTTTAGCTAGTAGGTGCTACATGAAATGTTTATCAAATAGCGATATTTTTTACTATTGGTTTTTGTGTTTTATTAGTAATTAAGAAAATTAATAATTCCTACTACTCACTATGTGTTTTCAAGTTATGTATAAAAATAATTATTTTTATAACTGACTTTATTAATGTGTAAATTATAAATTATAATAATATGTTGCATTTGTAGTACAATACAGCCGTTAGCGGGACATTATATATAATAATAATAAATAAAAAGCCTTTTTATTTCTTACAAACAAAAGTAAATGACAGTTAATTGACTATATCTTATGAATATATATATAACCTATGAATATATCTATTATGTATATATATTTATCTATGATTGTATTATCTACTTATTTTATAGATTTTGTTTTTTACAAGAAATGGATGTCAGCCACTTGCTCAACGTATTAGGTCCATACCCTGACTCACACATGTGTATAATACTATTAGATTATGTTTATAAATTACACAATGATATGTTATTAGTTTGATTGGTTTGTAAGAACCCCTTTTCGGGTGAAGGCCTCCTCCAAAGAGTCCCACTGGACTCCGTTTTTGGCTATTTGTAGCCAATTTGGGCCCGCTGTCTTTATGATGTCGTCTTGCCATCTCGCATGGGGTCTTCCTCTATAGCGTTTCCCTTTTGGGCCGTTCCATGAAGTAATTAGTTTTGTCCATCTCTCGTCTTGTAGTCGCGCTACATGACCCGCTCATTTCCATTTAAGTCTTTGAGCATGGATTAGAGCGTCTGTGGCTTTTGAAATATTTCTTATTTTTGTGTCTTATTTTTTTTTAACGGGACATTAAGTTATGTAAATAAATCAATAAAAAATTAACCCTTTTATAAAACTGTGACCAAATTTACTAAACTTGTGGTGATATAATTATTTTGAATATACTTAGGTATATAATTCGGAATTCTTCATACAAATTATGCATCTTCTAATATATAAAAAATAATATTTGTTTGTGTGTTTGTTTGTTTGTTTGTTTGTTCGTATTGAATGCACTGCCATACCGTTCATCCGATTGCGACAAAACTTTGTCAACTTATTGCTTGTCTGTCTGTCTGTATGTCTGTCTGTCTGTGTGTCTGTCCCGTATGCGTTCCTATACCATTCATCCGATCGCGATGAAATTTTGGTAAGTGGTTGTATGCACACCCATGAAGGTTTCTGAATTAGAAAAATCATCATCTTCTTCTTCTTCTTCATTCTATTTTCTTTTATTCATATGGTTCCTATACCATTCATTCGATTACAATGAAATTTTGGTAAGTAGTTGTATGCACACCCATGAAGGTTTCTGAATTAGAAAAATTATCATCTTATTCTTCTTCTTCATTCTATTTTCTTTTATTCATATGGTTCCTATACCATTCATTCGATTACGATGAAATTTTGGTAAGTGGTTGTATGCACACCCATAAAGGTTTCTGAATTAGAAAAATCATCATCTTATTCTTCTTCTTCATTCTATTTTCTTTTATTCATATGGTTCCTATACCATTCATCCGATTACGATGAAATTTTGGTAAGTGGTTGTATGCACACCCATGAAGGTTTCTGAATTAGAAAAATTATCATCTTCTTCTTCTTCTTCATTCTATTTTCTTTTATTCATATGGTTCCTATACCATTCATCCGATTACGATGAAATTTTGGTAAGTGGTTGTATGCACACCCATGAAGGTTTTTGAATTAGAAAAATCATCATCTTATTCTTCTTCTTCATTCTATTTTCTTTTATTCATATGGTTCCTATACCATTCATCCAATTGCGATGAAAATTTGACCAGTTGTTGTGCGCAAGCCCGCGAAGGTTTCTGAATTAGTACAACCATCTTCTTCTATTCGTATGCGTTCCTATACCATTCATCCGATTGCGATGAAACTTTCATCAGTAGTTGAGCCAACACCCGCAAAGGTTTCTGAATTTGTACAACCATCTTCTTCTTCTTCTTCATTATATCTTCTTTTATTCGTATGGTTTCTATATCATCCATCCGATTGCGATGACACCTTCATCAGTTGTTGTGGTAACACCCGTAAAGGTTTCTGAATTAGTACAACCATCTTCTTCTTCTTCTTCTTCTTCTTCATAATATCTTCTTTTATTCGTTTGGTCCCTATATCATTCATCCGATTGCGATGTAACTTTCATCAGTGGTTGTGCCAACACCCGCAAAGGTTTATGAATTTGTACAAACATCTTTTTCGTCTTCTTCATTATATCTTCTTTTATTCGTATGGTTCCTATACCATTCATCCGATTGCGATGAAACCTTCGTCAGTTGTTGTGGTAACACCCGCAAAGGTTTCTGAATTAGTAGGACCATCTTCCTCATCTATTAATTGTATGAGTTCCTATTCCATTCATCCGATTGCAATAAGACTTTCTTCAGTAATTGTGCCAACACCCGCGAAGGTTTCTGAATTAGTACAATCGTCTTCTTCTTCTTCTATTCGTATGTGTTCCTATACCATTCATCCGATTGCAATGAAATTTTGGTCAAGTGTTGTGCTCACGCCCGCAAAGGTTTCTAAATTGAGACAACCATTTCTTCTTCTTTTTTATCTATTCTATCTTCTTCTATTCATATGCGTTCTTATACCATTCATCTGATTGCGATGAAATTTTTGTAAGTTGTGTGCACACCTGCGAAGGTTTCTAAATTAGTATTATATAAAATACAAAGTTTGTTCCATCCAATTTTGGTTTGTTACTGCATATTAATAACATTAATAACGTTTGCATATTTTGGATTCGATTTTAATTTAGTGTTCTTTTGTTTGACCTTTACTCCTATTAGAATTATTTTCATATTGATATATTGTATTACACAGATATTTTAATATTAAAAAAATAATTACCACTTATTATTTTTTAAATATCTAAGATAAATATAACCACGAAGCGACCCTGTGCGAAGCCGGGTACTTCAGCTAGTATTAGATAAAAATAGTTTAATTATCTAATATTTTTTTACTTGACTATCGCAGATCTTAGTTTGAGAAACTTACTGTGGCAGTTTGAAAATTGGGAGGTCTCATAAAAATGATCTCACTTAAAATTTAACAATAACTCAGCTGATATTATCACTAGTTATTAGGAACGGTTTTGTATTTTATGGATTTTAAATTCCAGTTAAAGTTTCAAACAAAATAATAATCGTAAATTCTATTTATTAGACATTTAAATTAATTTCCTTTCCCATCCGATGAATCGCTGGCTAGTCATAAACTGAAAGGCATTACGATGAAACGGGTCCTTCATGTCCATATAACGTTATTTCCGCTAGTAGTAAAATGGAGATTTTATTTAGCAGTAAATGTACGAAGTCTGTAGTAAGTAATAAGATGTAAATCCAACGGAATAAATGTAAATAGAAATGGAATTAAGATTAAAGTTGAACTTTACATACCCACGTAAATACATTGTCTGATATTTAATATAAAATCCCCTTGAAGATTTTGAAAAATGATTACCAATATAATATACTGTACCTATAATAATATAAGAAGCCAAGCAAAAATAGATAACTTTTTTTCTATAATGACCACTCCCTGTATATGTAGAGTTTTGAAAATTGAAGTACTAATGCAATAAAAATTCATTATAATAAAATTTGAGTCCCATCCGATTCTTCAAGTATAATACTTATATCATGTTTTATTAGTGATTCATTGTTAGATTCCTTGTGAATGGTTTTACCATTAAAATGTTATTAAGCAGGTTCTCCATATACATTTCGAGATAATGGAATATAAGCAATGCATAATTAGTGTACGTCGTTGTTTATTGTGTAAGTTAGTGGGAGGGGGGTGCTGGAGGCGGTCAGGAGCGAAAACTTTATGATGTGTAGGTATCATTTGTGGAATACATGCGGTAGTTTATATCAGTATGCATTACGTACATGCCTAAAAATGATAAAGATAGATAAGATGGTATTATAAATTATTTATAATATATCTTTTACATTACGTATTATTATGTTGTACTCATAACCACTTAAAATAAGTTTAATATTCCTTGATAGATATAGATAAGATAGATAAGCTAAAAATATTCAAATCTTCCTATTATTGAAACGCAGTAATTTTAAAACACTGGAGAAAGTATAAATTACAATTTAATATAATATAATATAACATAAATAGATAAAATAAATGAATTGAGAAATCTTTTGGAAGTTGTGATGTAAACCGGTTCCAAAATAGACAAACCATGTTGAGAAGTGTTATCGTGAGATATTTTGAAAAGTTGTCTTTGAAACGTCTAATATAATCCCAGGGTAGCAGAGATATCGAGTAGGTATCCGATTTTCTAGACCGGGCTAGCTTTGTAAGTGGAGTAGGTAGGCAGTTGGCTATCTCACACGAGTGAAATGCATCAAGCTCTCAATACTCACCGCCTCCATACCCGTTGCCTCAGAACCACTTTGTTATAAATCCGGCGTCTGCCTATCCACCGTCCCAGGGGAGCAGATTTCTTCGGGGATGGGGCTTTAAGCTATCAGTTTTATTCAGAAATTTGAATAAGAACCCAAATTTATATAGCAATATAATTTATTGTAGTCTACAAATGAACTTTTCCATCGATATATTATTATTAATAGTTATGACATCTTAAACAAATCATTGATCATTAATCGTGAAACTAATGGTTAAAATTTACTATCATTTCCCGTTTTCTAAGACATGCATTACTCCACAGCTTTAAGATAATCTGCTTGCTTATTTCAGTGAAATTGTTTGCTTAGATCCGACTGACGAATTTAGTAAATAACCAATAACAAATCCTGAAAAAAAAGATGTTTGCGATAAATATATACCTATTTATAATTGTTAGAAACTATATCAAATCAATATTTTAAAGTCGTTTATTTAATTATTTGAAATAAATAAGAGTTATTTTAATTTCAGTTATTATACAATAATTATTTTACATAAAGAAACGTATTTACTTTCTCTATATATCATTGGGGAAAGGGGTATATATCGTCGACCTATAGCATCGATGGTCCCAAGTTTGAATCCTGGGTCTGGCAAGTATACATATTATTATGTTTCAATTTGTGTATGAGCCAGAGTATGCACGTAATTGGTTGAGGAAGTGGCTGACATAAATTTTTCGTAAAAACAAAATCTGTTAATACAAACATCCACTCTGTGGAGGCCTATAATATGATTTTATAAGGATCGGACATGGTTTAAAATATATATATATATATATATTTCATTATATACGTAGTGTTTGTACTTTTACGTTAAAATAAAATATGTTAGTAAACTACACATAATATACTTACTTACGCACCTACTTAATGATATTATAGTCACAGAAAGCTCGTTTTCTAAAGTGTCAAATGGGGTGCGGGTTCAAATTTTACATCTGACAAAGATCACAAATATTTTTTTTAGTGTCTATTTTTGACCCGGAGTAAAATTTGCAAAACGTTAGGCGAATATAATGGATATAAAAGGTGTACTAATATAATATATAACCTCCAGTCTAAAGGTGCCTATATGCTACACCTATATTTTATTTTAAAATTAGGTATGTTAATAGCTAATAGCTTATGATAGGGATACGTAGTTGTGTACATATACTAAATAATTGAAATATTGATGGTATGTATTAGAAAATAATATAATATTATATACATACAAAATAAAGCAAATGTAATCGAATATTCCAAACTTTTGAATTGCCTATATAAATAATAGTGAAAACGTTTCAAGTTTTTTAGTATTTAAATATATAAAATTTAGTAACGTGTTTTCAAAGTAAATGAAATATTATTCCCTATCGCTAATATATTTTTCAAAAAATATTCGTAAAACGATTCCAAATTTCACATGCGATAAGCCCCAACAAGAGATTCCTTCTACGCTTTCAGCTATTTCTTTTGCGATTTTTTTTGGTTTTATTCATTTATCTTTTTCCTCGAATCATTTTCGTTCACTTTAAATAAGTGGAAATAAATTTAATATAAAACCTGCCAGTCGCTTGTAAGCTCTCCTCAATACCCGAAAGGAAAACATCAAATATACTGCCTACTTAATTTGTAAGAGGCAGGAAATAGATTTAACTCAAATACTTACTTACCTAATGATCGGTGAAGTTTTTATTTGTACTTTATCAAATTTATGTATTCAACTAAATTTAATATTTGAAGTAAAATAAGCATTTACGAATGATTTTTATTTTATAAATCGGGAATATAAATAATATATTTTATTTATTAATAATTATTATGACGTAATAAGACGAAGCATGATATTAAAATTATTTAAAGACCTTATTAAAATATAAAAGTAAATATACATAATTTTTGAAAACACTTTTGAGAAAATATACTATAACCAATAGAAAAAATCTTTTTGAAAAAAGTAAGATACCCAGAATGAATCGAACCTGCATCTCTCGGGTTTCGCGCCCATGTACAAATACCATTATGCTATAAGCGTCATAATTAATTGCGTCAAGTTTTAAATAATAGCTTTTAATACTCTCTGAAGCGCTTTCCAAATTGAGTTACTATTGGCGATCGGTTTTTGTATTTTAAATCAAAATAGGTATTACTTTAATTACTAACCGACGTCACGGATCACTCCAAGATTTTTTTGTTGTAACTTACTTGAATTTGCTAATAAATTATGTATGTTCAATAATTAGAATTTTACATTCTTAAATCTTGTGAAATATTTGTTGAATAAAACGAAAATAGTTAATATAAGATTAAAATTAAAATTAATATATTTTGGTTCTTCTATGGATTTATAATATAATAATTATTGTAAAATTTATGAGAATTTATGATTATACAGAAACACGGTTTATACAAATACGTGAGCATAAGATGTTGCGAAAAATCTTCAAATCCATCTTAAATAATGTAATCTGGCAACATGACTACAGCCATGATCTCCATAAGTACTTTGATGAGCCTGGCATCGTCAGATTTATCAGAACTCAACCCTAACGATGTACTCGCAGAGTGACACGTATGTATGAGCATGATATGAAGTGTTTTATGTTTGATCAGACATAAAAAAAACGATTTGTAGTATATGACTTTGGTGGTTTATGTAATAATCTACAAATAAAAAGGTGTGAGTAATTAACATACCTAAAATGAGAGTGGAATATCAAGAAAATTGGAGTGTGTTACATCATACAAAAAAGAAAAAGAGTCTGCACTGCCACTTGTACCCTCAATTAACCACAGATTAATATAATAAGACCTAGTACCATAATTAATCTTAGCATGCTTTATGGAAGTAAATATTTCTTATAATTTGTTTTCAGATAATGTAATGAATGTAAAAAATAAACAAAAGTCAGTACTTACTACTTATAATAATATAAGTAATATTTTTTATTTACAATGATTCTCAATTCGAAACAAAACGACCAAACAAATGACTCGTAGTTTTCTTCCATCTAGCACGAATTCATAGAAACCGTACAAAAAAAATCACAAAACGGTGCCATTCACCAGTATATAATTTGGGGCCCGTCACGCTAGGCAAACAATAGGCACAGAAGGGCGGAGGCGCTATCTGTCTAGCAGGGCGTCAGTCTATCGCCCCGCCAGACCTGTCCGGAGAGGCTTCAGCGGGCAAAAAAGCCTTTCAACGACGCCGGGCGAAAAAGCTCCGGGCGAGACGAAAGCTCTGAATAGAGGGCGACTACTTTGTGGGTTTGAGATAATTTAACGTCGTTTAAGGCTGTTTTTACTTCTCAGAGCTATATAAAACATGAACGACTAGAGATTTTTGGGCTGTGCGTTCTGTTTTACGATAGTAAGGATTCAAAGACAGTTTTTTTATTCGTGTTCGTACACAAATATAGAAGCAAAGAAGTATACCACGAACATAAAGCATAATATTGTTTTATGTATGTTTGAACGATAGTCATATTATAGAATAACTGAGGGGCTTTTTTACTTTGCATATTATGTATAAAAATATTGAAAAAGCTTTTTGCGGATAGTCCGTTTTCACAGAATTTTCATACAATATAATTAATAACGTTAACTAAAATGAAAGATTTTTATTGATTATAATAATATTATATTATACGTTTTAAAACCCTATTTACAAGATTTAATTTTTTACAATAATTCGGATTATTAAAAACATATTAATTATGTAGAGATCAAGGTTTTGTAAAAATAGCGAATCAACCATTTTGGCGAAATCGAGATTTTACTGAATATACAATAATATGTACCCCACTATCTTTGTTGTGTAAAAAATTAAAATTTTTTAAAATATGGCCTTTTAAAATATTATATAATAATACCTATTATAATGACAGTATTTTTTCTAAGCTTTATTATAAATTTGTTAGATATTTATAATCATCCACAAGTTATAAACAATTAAATGTCAATAATAGTTAAAAATCCTCCTCCTGTAAAATAGCATTTTGGTTAATTCGCTCTTTTTACAAAACAACAACGAAGTAAGAAGACAGCACAATTATAGATATAAAACATATATTAACTAAAATAATATTTAGACGAACTAAAAAATACTGTTTGTATATAATATCTACGCATAATTTTTATTCCTGATCAGAGCCTATCCACCTTCAAAGTGTAGATATTAATACAATATTAATAACAAACTTAATTTATTGTCAGTCATTCGATTAATTCATTGAGTGCTTGTTTTGGATCAAACACACGTTTTAAATTTTTGTATTGTGTTGAAAAATGTGGTTATCGAACCCGTACGGCTCTAGAAATGAGCACTTATTTAGAAAACAATATTTAATACCATCTAATATTATTAAATTATGACTTTCATGACAAATGTGATTAAATAAGTAGACAAGTCTTAATAAAACACAATATTTAATTTTAAAAAAACTGTTATTAATACAACTTCCATATTTATGAAAATGAAGACGTTAACATATTATAATATACAAAAGTATTTTCCTTTGCTGGATGAATGCCTCCTCAAGCTTCTTTCACTGCTATCGATCCTCAGTTCTTTTCTGGAATGCACATCCGCCGAACTTAGTTGAATTCATGGATCCAGTTATAAAACACCGTGGTCGTTGTCCGATGACACGTCCAGCTTACTACTTGCACTTTGCAGAACCAATCTGGTATGTTGCGCGTTTGGCGTCTGAATAATACCTTTAATAAAGGTATTACCTTACCGTTCATTATTTCTAAAGTATGTAACCACTGCTCATGTGTCTAATATGTTTGATTGCCTAATTTTAAACAGGCAGATGAAAGTATGCGATGCAATGAAATAATATGTCAACAAACAATAAGTAAAAATTTAATATTAGTGTTTGTTCATTTTAAATATATTTTTTAATACAATAAATACATAATATAATATGTTTTTTTTATTACATGTAAATTGTACGTATTAAATTTTGCCGTAGTATAATAGTTCACCATGAGCTATCTTACCGGGAAGTTATGGCCGTAGTCAAAGTATTGAGATAAAAAAATAATGCGTTGTTTATAGAGAATCGGAGAATAAGAAAATTAATTTGATATTGATTGATGTCAAATATCTGATAATAACGCTCTCATTATTATCAGTTTTTTTACCGGTACAACATAATACCCACGAGCATTATATTAATATATACGATATGATTGTATTTCTAATTTACTTACCTAACCTTGCGGTGGTTTTGCTTTTGTATTTTGAAGTGTTTTATTTATAGGTAGGTACATGGATTTTTGATTTAAATACAATACGGACGTCTATTTCTAATACAACAGCTCGCGAAAAATCAACGCCATGTACGCCAATTGTAATTACATATTATGTGTTGCAGTTACCATTTTTATAGTGAATGTTTATTAAAATTTGGATAAAATGAGTAAATTTGTTAATTAATTTTTGTCATTTTTCATGAATATAGCAAACACGTTTTTTAAATAAAAATAACTACATTTTCATGAAATTAATGCATATTGTTACCGGTTAAAAGCATTTTTGTTTAATTTTAATTTATAAACGGAAAACAGCAGGAGCGCATACGAATCGCCGTGTGTATTCTATTTCAGACCATACGAAAAATTGTCAAACGCTAATTCGATAGTATGTCAAAAACACTATTGAATTTCCGGACGCGCAAAAAAATGTGCATCGCCCAAAAAAGGTGCGCGGCTTTTCCCAATATGACGTGCTAGTTAGTGATTGCGTCCGATATGAAAAATAAAATACCGATGCAGTGAAAAGTTTTCATCATAACAAAATCGACTTTTGGTAGTGAAACGGGGGAAATACTATGTTTATTTTTATTTTTTGTTGCAATAGTGATTTTGAAAAAAAGACGGAATGAATTTGCAATAAATTTTATACATGGATAGTGAGAAAAATAATATTTGCGGCCAAGTTTATCAAAATAAAAAATATTAAATGCATTAAAACTAAACACATCGAATTCTAATGGACTTTTAGTTTTGTACTATTCCACTTGAGGTGGCATAGTAAACAACTTAAATACATTATAGTTTAAATTAAAATTCGATCAAATTCCCTCGATCGATGGTATTAGTATTAATTAATATTATAAATACGTTTATGAAAGGATTTTTTGATTAGAGCAATTTATATTATGTATGAAAATATAATAGTACCTACTTATATTGAAAAGTGACTTTCTCGTATTGTGTCTATAATATGTTACTAGTCTTCAACAATTACTTATGTCTGCAACTAGTGCTTACGAATTAATGTAAAATATGCAGCAGCCAATGATTTATTTATTTAGACTATCATATCAGCTATTATATTTCAAACTTCCGACGTGTAAGAATTGTAGACTGTTTTTTTTTATAAATATTATCACGTCTGGACGACAAAGCGTTTTCATAAAGAGAAGAGTTGATATAATTCATAAAAAACACTTGAGAAATAATTGTCGCTGATCTTCTTACAGCATAGGTAATTCTAACTCGGAAACAAAAATTAATTCACATTGCTTTGTAATTACTGTTGGTAGTTGCGCTTTATGCAGTGGACTGTCATTTGAAGATGATTATTGATTACGAATCTAGGGGGGGGGGAAGTTAAACAGGATGCCAAGCACTGACCATTTATGTTGAGAGGGATGGTGCGTTGGAGCTGGTTCGGTATTCACGTACTCACGCACTGGTAAACGGACGGTTCGGAATGTCATTTTCACGGTTTCACTTGTATTTTGGGATAAATGATGATGACAAGTTTAGGATGGATAATAGACGTGACGTTCGCTCAAACCATATTTTATTTAGTGCAACGAAGGTCAAAGAGATGCGTTTTGGATGATTTGAGTTTCCCCATCTCCACCCGCCATGTATATGCAGCCGTGGTTTGTGCACGGCCGCCTTCGTGTCAGAATGAAAAGATTTTAGTGCTACACTTCCTTGTCCCAAAGCGATGCTGCATGGGACTGATGTAGCAACTATGCACATTAGTGCTTAAAGAAAGAGTATTAGAATATATAAAGAATCGTTACTTGCTCTGCCGTCATTTATCTTTAATGACATAAGCGTCCTCTGTACCCGTGTACTGAAACTCTGCCGAAACAGAGGAGTCAGGAGTTGTCACTCTGTGGTGAATGCGGCTTTGGTCGTATCGTATCAGATTACAGCGCGATAGTCTTAGCTTTAACAAGCTTAGGCGCGTCCGCTGTCTTGAAATAACTGAACGTAACTTAACCACGGTCGACTGATGACCCGTGACTGGTGGTCGCCTGGTCTTGCAACAATAATTAGGGATTTGAGGTAGGTTGGTAATTTTTTTTGCAAGTTAAGTTCAATAATAGTGTATTATTATACAATTATACAGTCTTTGTCATATAATGTACGTAATTGTATTTTAAATTCACCAAATAATTCATAATTTAGAAACATACCTATTAGAAAAGTCTTGGAAAATATATTTGACCGTGTAGAAATCTAACACACATCAGAATTCTTTATCTTTCCAAGCGATTAGTCATAACCTTTTATATTAACCGAAGTGTCTTTCTTCCAACTAAATCATAATACGTGTGCTATATCAAGTGTTTCCAATTACGTCGAGAGGTGGCTTAATTTAAATTTTGATTTAAAGATGACATCATAATAACTCATTGGAACGTAAGGTAGGTATCTGTTACAGTTCATAAATAGTTTAATATTAATATCAGATTATTTTTTTAAAGATATTATTACGTACCTTGGTATTGTCTACTAATTAAGAAGTTAATATTTTTTTTGTCCCAAATGTATTTTTATAATTTATATTCAGTAGGCATTGTTTATTTTTGATTCATCATCATCGAAAATCTACTTTTCAGAATATAACTACTATACTATTTTTGTATTTAATTTTGAATATTTAATAAGTTAAAATGTATAAATTTAATCACTTACATCGTTAAGTTAAAACTGGAGTGACAATATGTACTTATATGGATAAAAAAGACATAGCTAAATATTTAATATTTACTTGTACAACAGTAAGTTTTGAAGTGATAGGGGATACATAATAATTTTGCGTATATCAAATTAATGGCAATCAATAAAATAAGTTCATTGTTGTATTTAATAAAACTCAGATTAAGGGATCGTCCAAAAAATATTTTATGAATGAAAATGAGTCGCGACCACTTAAAAAGATGTCTACGTCACGCCGTAAGCAATATTAATAGCTACGCCCCCCCGCTGCATTAAAACCAATATCGTTCCAAATTTGAAAAAAACTCCCCGCATAAAGTACTCGTATAGCATTCAATATTGACGTTGAAACACACTTAAAAGCGCCCTCTGTGCTCATGGTAAGCACACAATTGCAAATGATGCAACGTCATTCCAATTTCAAAAACAAGAGTCCGTACATTAGCCCCTCCGGGCGGCAGGCGGCGCTGACCGCAGACAGTTCCCGCACGAATCTGTGGCTTTCGGCACATCCGTTACCCGCGTTTCGTTACCCCGTCGGACTTTCTGCGCTCCTAGTAAACGAGAATGGCAAGGTTTTTCAATAATATCACAAATTTTGAACACATTTGAACATCCCATAATATTCACTTCACTTTACATTAAACCTGCACTCCTGGTAGGCAATTATGTACAGTTTTTCAATATTTTAATATTACTTCAAATATTATTTCAAAGTTTGTCTTTACGGCATAAATTCTCTCTTATGATGTAGGGAATTGATGTGCTGAAGATTAACAAAGATTATATGAAATATATTTCATGGATAT
The DNA here is from genome assembly GCF_057557595.1 of Rhyacophila brunnea. NCBI lineage: Eukaryota > Metazoa > Arthropoda > Insecta > Trichoptera > Rhyacophilidae > Rhyacophila > Rhyacophila brunnea. The sequence continues at coordinate 33,860,583 of NW_028233350.1, forward strand.
ATTGTAAAAAATGTTGTTATAATATATTTTAATTTTAATATATTGGTGTGACTTTTGTGTTCATTTAAATTCTAAATATACAAACAAATCATTTTTTTTATTTGAACACTTATAATGAATCATATGAAAAATAATTAGGTATGTAGAATTCACAAACCCATATCTTAAAAGTTGATTTACTCAACTTGGTCATCGGTGCACTTATATATTAGTTCAATACTCACCAATCCAAGTATTATCAAAATAAATTATTAGATTCGGTATAAACACTAAGTTTAATGCATATAAAATTGCCTAAAAAATTGGATATTCAAGAGCACAAGATATGATATTATATAACATTGACATTGCGGTAGCATGGTCACTATGATGCTAATATAGTCGAATTGGCAACATAAAAAAATGATCAAATTTTGTGTCTGAAGAGCCTTATAAAGGTTCTAATTTATTTTATTCAATACTGTACATATAGACGTTTTAGACTGAACTAGAGACCAAAGAAGTTTTTGAAAAACAATAGACCAAGTGGAATTTGAAAACAGGTTAGTTAACATAGAACTCTAATAGCTAAGCTATGAACATTTCTTGCAGACATATCCTAAGATCATTGTATGATAATTAATTGCAAATGTTTAAAATTTCAATTAGCCATAGTGCACTTTATTATTATTATTTAAATCATTTACTTCGTTATGCGCCTCTAAACAAGTGAAATATGCAGCACGTTTATATTAAATTAGAGAAAATGTATAATGTGACGTTCTAGTTTTTTTTTATTAATTTAGTTTTGTGTATTTACAGCTAGCACCACTTTGTTAATCTGTTGACAATATCTGTCAATAATATTATTGTCAAAAGCATTTTTTCAAATAATTACAGCCATAATATATAAATAATACTTTTTATATAAATATTATGTTCTTATGTTTAAATAGTGGAATGGCATCTACAAAGGATTAAGAGTAAACGACTTTCTCACACAATTTATACAAAATGAATGTCATTATTTATGTATAGCGCTTTCTAACGTTACATGTCACCAGCATTGGTCGGTCACACTAAATAGTTATAGGTGAAGCTACTTAAATAAATTCTGCACGGTTTGGTTTGCGCACTAACGCCATCCAGATGACTAGTCACACAAGCCGCAGGCATGTCGTTGCGCACCTGGTCTAGCCCATCTAATTACGCACGCTGTATCCCCTGGTAACCTTATCAATAAAATTAGCGAGTTATAATTATGCGTGGCGACGCAAACGGAAGCTGCGATCATGGTCAACATTAATGATATACCGGAACTTTGAACATAGAGCGATATATCTACTAGGGAACACGTGTTAGACATCATCTATGAACAGTAAGGGTATAAAACTTTTCATAAATTTAATATCGAAATATTTAAATCATAATATTATAAAAGTTATTCATTTTGTTATTTGAACAACTATTAAGAATTTATTTTAATTTAATTTCCTTGCTAAGCCTACGCCGTTCTAAGTACTAGTTATTAAAATATTTAAAATATGAAACCATCAATAAAATGTCTACATTTCGCATAAGCATGAGCATGAATGTCAAAATTGAAAAAGAACCAATAAAAACATAATATACAGAATATGAATTTTATTCTTAGAACGTGGTTACGAATTTGAGTTAGTCAATGAATTGATATATCTGCATCTCTATTTTTAACTAGGTAACTCATAACATCTTTTTGTTATTTTTTATGATCCAAGATAACTCCGATAATTTTTGGATCAATTATGTATACAAAGGCGGTTATCTATAATTGCAAGTTCACTCTTAAAACCTCCAACGTGTGCAAAATGCCACTGATTTTTTTTATTACTATAACAGTTTGAACTAAATTTATGTGTATTATAATAGTGTGCTTATAATATCGTCTCTGTTCTGGCAGAACACACTAACTGGAGAATACTAGTTTTGAGTAATTTGACTTTGAAGTTGTTAAAATATTTGAAATCGTCTAACATGTGAGTTTATTAAGTAATCGTAAAAGGATGATTTTAAAATAAAGACTGTTTATTTATTAAGAAGGTTTCCAGACGGTAAAGTTTGAAATAAGGAACATTTTGGTATTACTAACTCAATATGTCATTTTTTCGAATTAGTGTCTTCTGCCAGAACAGTGACGATATAATGTTACATATTCTTCGTATATATTAAATTATTCATATTGCCTTTGAAATCTGTTAAACATGGTTTGTATAATTAATGACATTTATTTTGATAGGGCGTGTATGACGACAACTTTTACTTGAAATTGTGACTTTAGTGTCCTGATATTAAGTGTATTAATTTTTCTAATCGCCGTAACCTTTGCTATACTTATTGTAGTTCTTTATATTGATCTGCAAGTAACTGCCTTTAAGAAATGTTACATTTGACAGTTCATCTTATTATATCGAGATATTTAACTCTTGGAATAGATAATAGTGTTTTATCACTATATTCATTTATTTTCGAGTTAATTGTTATATTGAATTTAAGCTGTTGAAATCTCATAACCTCACACCGATATCAGCCAAGAAATTAGTAAAACAATTGTACTGATTAATAAATCTTACTATGGTTCAGAGATACACTTATAATCTCATAAATTATAAAGACTTCTTTATTTTTTTCAAAAAACTAAAATACAGTTTTAGATAACCTTCATAACATCAATACTGACATATGCAATGAAGTATTAGACCTTACCAAAAATACAAGAAGGGGAAATCAATATCTTCGAACGAATACCATTGAACAGAGTCTTTGGAAACGTTTACCATGAAGGTGATATGTGGTTAGGATTGCGCAACCATGAACAATACTCACTATTATGTAGTCCATCTGTCATTTCAAACATTGCGTAGTTATTTCATTAAACAGGCCATATTTTAAGGTAAAATGAATTTCAGGAGAATGAAATTAATATATTTGTATAGACATAGACACAACATACCGGAGAAAAATACAATTAATGGAGCTTATGGCAGACGTAGAGAAGTTTCTCTGATGTAGACTTTCATTTCTAAATCGTATGAAAATAATAATATATACTGTATCCGAAATATTATATAGTCCAGGAAACAAATTATCAATTTCTCATAGGAATATTGGAGAAGGCGAGGTCAATACGCGTACACTGACCCGTTCATAATATCACAAATTGGTGTTTACAGCTGCACTGTGTATTACTCACACTTAGCCGAACTACTGTGAAATCCACTGTGTAGCAGAAACTGCTACGGACATATAAACGTCTGTAGATATCCGTAGAGCTTCGTAGATGAAGGCTAGATTTTGCAAGATTAGTCAAAACTAGCGATACTTGACTACAGATAGCTGGCTTATCATTGACATGTAATTTTATTATTCAGCATGATATATATGATATGATGTTATAGTATCTATTAATTCTACTTCATATAAAATGTAAACGAACGTATGTTAAGTACTAACCAGTATAATTATAATGATCAATATAAAAATATAAATCCAACAGATCAATAAGTTCGTCTATTTAAAACCTTGTTGGTGACTGTTGTACCACGTACACGTGTTGATCGTATCCTTTTTATGATGTACGTGTTTTCTCTTCTAATCACTCTGTGTTTTTGTATAAACATTGTTATTACTGTAACATATTTCTTTGGTCATATAAATAAATAAATTTGAATTTTAATATACTTGTCTTTTTATGGGTAGGTACCCAGTAAATATTTTTATCATCAAATTCTGCAATTGTTTTCCATTTTTTTTGTGCGAGTGACTAACCCGGCATCCAAAAGTGCTCCAAGAGTACCATCATTAAAAGGTAAGTGCCTAGAATCTCTTCATCTACTCTACTCTACAAAACTCAACCTTGTTCAAATACACACTAAAATATCACCATAAAACATTCATATTTGTTATTATTTTGTTATTGATAATTAAAAACAAAAAAATAACCAATGATGTATTTTTCAAAGATTATTTAACTTTTTTTCACCATGTTCGATCCTAATATCCCTATAGATCCTAAAGAATCATATGGGTCTCTCCAAGACGGAGGTTTGTATTAACAGAATTTTTTACTATAAATTGATATTAGCCACATATAATGTATCAATATAAAGTCCATACCCTGAGTCCAATCCCAAATTTAGAAAACAATGTGTATATTTTCGAGACCCAGGATTCGAGCCTGGGACCTACGACATAATAAACTGTCGGCGTTACATTAATTATTAAACATACATAATTTTGAGCGTTTCTTAAACTTTAACTATACTAAATATATATAAGTATTATATTACTACGCTGAATTTCCTACTATTCCTCTTACATAATATTATGTGTCACTAAAAAGCTTTTCTTATCTTTATCGGTATAAAAAAACAAGTTCCACGTTTTGTGAGGGCACACCAATACTTGAGTACACTTTTAAGAAAGGAAAATCGTACATATAGATATATTATCAAGATATACTACCCAAAATAAGCAACATTTTTCACATAACATTTACTTTCGATCTTTGCTTTAAACTAAACTAAGGCGGAAAACCACACAATAGGTTTCGTTTGTTTACTTTTAACATTTTTTACGCGTCAAGTTGTCCAAAAAGAGAAAATCTTGGTGACAACTATCTTGTGAAGGTATCCGCAAGGGATTTTCCCTCAAGACTCTTAGACAGGGGTCTTAACAATACAAGTGACCTGATTTTATCTTTTTTTAAGAGACCTTGTAAAGAATATTGTAAACTATTTGTTTTTCGATGCAAGTTAATTGAGAAGAAATATGTTTTTAAAGCTCTTCATCATTTGAAATTTTGAGTTAAAACTGGTAAATACATACTATTTTTTAAAAAACTTCAAAACAAAATTAGAAAGAAAAAATAATAATATACTCGTACCGAGTGGAATCTCATACGTCTTTTGTTTGACGGCATGTATATAACTAACTAAGTTATCTATTTAAGTACACGTCATGTACAATACTTTTCTACAGCAGATAGTTTATAATTATAACGCTTGTCTATTTTTTTTGAAGATTCCGTTAAAAATAAATAAAAATAGGTACAACATAAAATTTGATTGTTTATCGAAAATGAAATTAAATATGTATAAGCTTTGTGGATAGTTACTATTTTTAAACTGTAGAAAATTTTTGCGGCCCACCCAAAAATCTTTGCGGACCACCGGTTAAGAAACTATGATATTATTATTATTTGTTTATTTATTTAAAAAATACACGTTGAGTACATAACAAATTATTCGATAAGGATGTTCACAACATGATATTTAGAATAAAAAGTACAAGTAATCAGTTAGAGAAAAAACAAGGCAGAGAAAAAATATATAATTTTATACAAAAGAAATAAAATTAAAAAAGCAACAAAAATTTTAAAAAAAAATACAAATTAAGCAATAAAATAGAATTTAAAAGACAGAATATATAATGCATCGCTAAAAATATCTATAGCTCTAGGGAGTGCATTGACCAGCCGTACAGCCCTCGCTATTAGTGCCTGGTGAGCCCGACATGAGGAAACAGCTTTCACCCAAAATGATGTAGATCATTGTTGAATGTTTAGTCAAAAACTGCCAAAATGTAACATAGATCATTATTGAGAGGGAGGCTTCAATTTTTAAAAGCACTACATTTGTTGTTATACAACATTTTTATTTGTTACATATAAGTCAGCGCCTTATAAATAATAATGTAGTTACATCAAAATTTTTTACTGGTCAATTAAAAATGTAATAAGTTAAAAAAAATAAGATACTTAGATAAGCATTAAGTGATGGACACTGGGCTAGGAAATATAACAGAATGTCAAGATCATGAAGATGTCAGTATATAGCCGTAAACTCAAAATCAATAATTTTATTGTATTGACTAATTTTGTTCTCAAACGAAATTAAGACGACTACAAAGTTATTTATTAAATAAAAAAAAAGAAATTAAAGTTTAGGTAAAGTTACAGTATTTCTGACTAAATATTAACGATGCACGTGGTTAGGAATTATTATGCTGTGTTGTACCAATTTTAACCACCATTTTTTCAAGATGTGATGCATTTAATTACAAAAACCGATTTGTCAACGATTCAATATTTGTGACAAATGACGTTTTCGTGCTTCTAGTGTAACTGATAGGTTTTAACGTCGGTTTCTTTTTTATATCATATTTTATTTCCAAATCAGAATAATACGTCCATTTTTCTTAGCCTCTTTAAACCCCTTTTTGCAATAAATGTATTGTATGTAAAATTAAATTGGACATTATTAACATTATTATTTATCAATTTCAATAATCGGTTTCCGTAAATCGTTGGTTTTTAAAAAGAGTATGATTTTGGCACGTTTAATAGATTATTGGAGTGGCTTAAATGCCGGCCTATAGAGTCGAGGGTCCCAGGTTCGAATCCTGGGTCTGGTTAGTACACATATTGTTTTTCAATTTGTGTATGAGTCAGAGTATGGACCTAATAGGTTGAGCAAGTGGCTGACATCCATTTCTCGTAAAAACAAAAATCTGTCAATACAAACCTCCACTCTGTGGAGGCCCATATGATCCTATTAGGATCGGACATGGTCGAAAGAAAAGAAGAAGATGTTAGATTTTGACTATTTTACCACGTTTTTCTTAGCTCGTATTCTTGTTTGTCCGGTGGTTGTAAATGCAATACAAATCTTGCAATCGATTTTTAACTAACTTCCCGACTAGGTAGACATTTGAAACTTGTAGAATATATCACAACACAATGCCAATGCATTCTCATAATACTTTTAGCCATCTTTAAGTAGAATTGAATTCATTTTCAGTTAATTCTGTTTTGTATAAAAAGTTATTTCGGAAAAAAAGTCATAATTCAATCCACTTTTATTGGTTGCTAAGGGGGTGGTCCTAGCGACTCAATTATTAATATATACGTGCGTTACTATGAAAATCAAAATGACATTTCAGTATTCTATATTTTTTGTTTGTTGTAAAATAGCAAAAAAAAGATTTTTTGACTAGTATTTCCTGATTTGTCCTAAATTATTAATACATAGAATTGTCAAGTTTATATGATTCAACAGAAAATTTAGAAACATGGTATATAAAAAGTTCTTTTTATCTTGTACCTAATTAAGTACAAGTATATGATTAATTGAGTTTTGTTATTAGATGCATAATGTGATAAACACGGATATATTTATGGTTACATTCAACATGGTGCAAAGGATAAAATGATGAATAGATTTTTATTACTTTAACTCCTCATATTCAACTATTTATTTAACTTTCTCACGGTAATTTTCATTATAAACGTACATTATATTACAGCATCTGTTTTTATTAAGCTCGTAATAACTGAAAGTCTGATGAAACTATGCCTACGACATGTCGTTTGCCACCCGTGCAAAAGAGAGTATCATCAAAATTTACTGTCTAAAGCAATTCTGTTGGTCTCTTTATTATCCCGTCATCGCATTTGTCCTATGTCCTATGTCAAGCAGACCAGCATTAAGAAATACAAAGATAAAACATTTTAATAACACCAAATCCACAATTCAATATTAATGTTAAATAACGTTCTACGTAGTAAGTTGTTTTAATGTTAATTAGTTGCGAGAATCGTATTATGTTTTCAAATCGACACTTTTTGGTCTTTTATATAATCATCTTATTTTTTTCTTCTTTTACATAATCGGTTCCTGTAAATAAAATTATCGTTTAAAAATATACGATTTTTAAGCCTTTTGTTATTGTGCATAACAAACAGATTATGTGAAAATTCATACGGACTATATACATATTTTTATTACAACGTTTTTATTAGGTCGTATTCTTATTTATCGGTTGTTTATCCAGTACAAATCTTGCAATCGATTTTTAACTAACTTTCCGTCTAGCTAGACATTTGAAACTTTTAGAATATATCAGAACACAATGCCAATGCATTCTTTTAATATTTTTAGCCATCTTTAAGTATAATTGAAATCATTTTCAGTTAATTCTATTTTGTATAAAAAGTTATTTGTAAAAATTATTATTGGTTGCTAGGGGCTGGGATACTTAAACCTAATTTATTAATATATACGTGTGTTACTATGGAAATCAATATAAAATGTTAAAATGACATTTCAGTATTATTTCTATCAAACACAAATTTTTTTGATCGTTTGAGCTAGTCAAATCAAGTTTATATATATATAATTCAACAGAAAATTTAAAAACGTTGTATATAAAAAAATATTTTTATCTTGTAATTATTTAGTTTGATGTTGACCACAATATGTGTCATTATTTGTTATTAGACGTCTCAATTAATTGATATATTGAAAGCTGTATTATAAGATATTACCAACATAATTTTCTTTTGGATATTAATAGGCATATAATATGTGTACAAAAAAACTTTTTATTTATTATTATGTAGACTACGGAATAAGCAAAATCTACATTAATTATTATCAATATTATCAAAGAATTTAACATTTAATGTATTATCCAATTTTTCACTGGGTATTTAAAACATTATTCGCGAAACTATTTAAGTATGTGTGTACATGATGTCCTTGGTCACGGTTACGATCCTATAGCTCGTCAAAATTACCTTTTCAGGTTTTTTGATCCATAATTTGAACCCAGTGGCTTGGGAAAATGGCTGACAATTATTCATGTTTAAAAAAACTCTGAATATAACCATTATTTTGCAGGTGGAGGCATATGCATGACATCGTGTCGTATTGTTTTCTTCGAAATACTTTTTGAGAAAACAGTTTGCTCCCTTAACAAGAAATGGTGAGGCTTTTAGAGGTAGCAAATCTCATTATTTTTATGATTTTTCTTAAGTTAATTATTTTATTAGCATTTTGTATCTACATTTTATCTAGTATTTACATTCTAGTATTTACATCTAAGTACTTGTACATAATATATTGATTTATATGGATTTTTTTACTCTAAGGCTGCACTGAGATTAAAACTTCTTTCATAAGTAACAATATATTTTAATTATTAGGTAAATAAATACTTTTACATAGTTAAATTTCAATGGTGGGCCACCATTTTTTGAAATTAAAAACTCAATAGTATTTGTACAATCTTATATATTTTTAAAGGGTTCGTCATAGATTTTTTTTACTAAAATTAATAGATATTATCTACTTGTTCAACATATTAGGTCCACCCATAGGGCTCAATACACACATTTAAAAAAACAACGTATGATTTTACTAGACACATGAATTGAACCCAAGATCTACGACTTTATAAGCCAGCACGTAATCTTACACTAAATATTATTTTGCCATTTGGTGAGTGTATGCAGTGCCTTAAGATGCCGAAAGGCCAAACCCGGGTCGCAAAATACGACCCAAATGGAATAGTACAAAACTTAAATCCATTATAATTTAAAGTCAAATTCCATCAAATACCATCGGTTGATAGTATCAACATTCTAAATATTATTATTTAGTGCTAGTATTAATTAAATTGAAGTTTTTTTTTTAAATTGATATTTAATATGCTTTTCTGAATTCAGTCCTGATTCGTCTCATTCACAGGTTGAACCTTCTGGGGGTACAACATCACACGGGGGGGTTCACCAAAAGGCCAGCTGTCCGCCGAATTTTGTTTATCTTTTAATGTCATCGGCCTATCTCAGTTGCCGTTTGCCGACAGCACTGACAACTCTATAAGGGTTCCAGTATTCATCTTTCTCTTTGTGCCGCGCCATCTCACCCCAACGGGTTGCCTGCCGTGCCGAGGATAGGAATATTCATTTTCATCTGGAGATACCATCGCGATGAGTTGCCTACTCTTCGTTGCCAGTGGAGTAGAGTCACTGTCAACAGTGTCAGGTGACAATACTCCGAAAAGCAATTAAATTTAATAGTGTCTCACATACTCGTTAATTGAACTTAAAGAATACAATGATAAGTCATTATAATTCCACGTGAGACAAGTGATTATGCAATATTTTTTTTATAAACATCAGTTAATTCCTTTACAGAATTGACATTTGCGTATTTTTAAAAACATCAGTTTTGTTTTATTGTTTTCAAACCACGCCTTACATCCAATCTCATAATGTAAGAGTCATTCTTTTAAAATGCCACTTAACCGCCAATCTATGTATTATCTGGTTAAATTTTTATCAATTGTATTTATTTTTACTTTGAAAACTCATTTAGATATTATCATAATATTAAATTTAAAATTAAAATCTATTTTGTATGAAATGCTTCTAGCAGTTTTTTTTAATAATGTCAATTTTAGAATAAAATTTGGATTAAAAATATAATTTTCAAACGGACTAGAATTATATATTTATTTATTTTATTTAATAAGTAATGGTTTGTTGTTTTTGGCCACATATTTTAGGTATTTATGTGTAAAAAAAAATAAAGATATTGTGTTTAATTGACAGAAAATATGAAACTGAAAAGTAAGTGATTTTTGGACATAATTCATATATGAAAAACTTGTAGTTAACTAATAAGAAATTTAAAATTGCACACGGTGGAAGGAAGAAGTGTATGCGTCACGCATAAAGATAGAACAATGATCGAATAAGTAAAGGAGGAAATGAGAGTACGAAAACAATAACCCTTAAAATGGCTGGACATATTATAGCGTGCAGATAGGATGGTTGCTGAACGAATGAAAAAATCTAGTGATACCTGAAACTGATTGATTTAAGACGAATGAAAGACAACCACAAGGTACGAGTATGTTGGATTGACAAAATATTAACGTTCAGCAGAATATTTGTATAGTGAATTGAAACATGATAACAGGCTATCAAACGTAGCATAGACAAAATCAGCCAATTTATTTCACAGAAAATTAAAAAAAAATATTTATATACTTTCCGGGAGAGACAATTTTTTTAGATTCTAATATTTTTGACAATGGAGTACCTACCTAGTACTACCAATAATTTATTCATATTTTAATTATGCCTTGAACGCCACTTTAATTTATTTCTATATGAATGTACGCCTTTTCGCGACCCACTGCCGTTTGACTGAGGTAAATAGCCAACCATTGTTTGATTTGCCTCTTCCATAGATTGTGGTTGACAGCTGTTGATAGTACACTAAATAGAATTATGTAGGTATTTTATTTAATCACATGCAAATAGTATATTATATGTAGGTACACATATCATGTTCTAATTATTGTTTTATCAACATTTTACTTCCAGGTGAAGCGTATGGCTTTCCACAATGTTCTATATATTATGATAATTAGTAGACAAGGCTCGTTTTCAAACTATTTAGTCAATTATAGTAGAAGTAATATATGCTGGGTCCAGATACCCGTATATATTAATTTACAGTGTTATATTCCGCTTAATTGGGACAACCGCTTACTTGGACCAAATCTCAAGGAACGGAAACCAAACGAAAGATTTACATGAATATAAATCGCCTAATTGTGACAACATTCTACTTAATTGGAAGATTTAATAATTTATGATCACATTACATAATTATTACGTTAGATATTACATCATAATTATCGTCGCGTCTTTATTAGTTCTTATTGTTAATTGTCAAGAATATAATACAAAATATAAAATTATACCATGTTACGATGAAAATAAATAATATAAGGACGCAATAATTAATTATTGAAGTCATTAAAAATGGAAACATCAAAAATTTGATGAAAAAGACGATGATCATGATAATCCACCTGTATATGTGACTAACCAGAAAGCAAAAAATACCCCGGTTACAGCGTTATTTTATGCAGGAAGACAGTGAAGTCCCTAGACAAAATACCGCCCTTGTTTTTTTAAAGAAAGATATTTTCGTTATTAAGTACCCTGTTTAGGTAACTATTTCTATATATGCCAAATGATTCTCCTCGATTTGCCGCTCTTCAAATAACTGCCGGCCCCAAGCGACGCTCAATCTGCCTACCCCTACGGGACGTTACTGCAGGAAGGCAATGAAAGGAGCCATATATCTACACTGAATTGCTGATTATGTAGAAGTGCAAACTTACAAAAACAAAAGACAGATTCGATTTTTCTCAGAATTAAATCGTATGTACTTTCTTATTAATATATTTGAAAAGTTATCATTCTCCTGACGTAAAAATAAATCATTTTCTTTAAAGAAAAATATTCTTAGTATTAATTATAATTAATTATTAATTATCGGGGCCATCCCTGTCCATCTCAATAACTCTCGTAATGTGGTACTTTTTTGAATTTGAGTCTTCCAACAAAATAATTCCAGTACCATCATCATCAGTCATATTTGACCTATTGCTTTAGAATACTACCATTAGCTCATTCTACCCTTTTATATTCCTAGTTTTTAGTAGGTTCTTCCGCGATCTTGTTAAGTTACTCAATTCAACGGATTTTATAGTGACCCTGTAGTAAGGGGTTTTGTGCCCCTTGATGACTTAATTAATATTATTACCTTTCGGGTATGTTTAAAATAAAACATCATTATTATTATGTAAGTACTAAGTCATCTTCTTTAAATAAAATATAGTTGAGGGTAATAAATCTTCTTTTTCTTTCAGTACTGCATTATGAACTGGAGTAAATCGTATTTGCGGAAAATATTGCTGAAATAGTCAGCGTTTCTGCGTTTGATAATAGCAATAAGTTTCCTTGTTTTGTTGCCTCATTTTAAAACTTCATCATTGATATTGTGATTAGCCCAGGAAATAATCATAGGATACCTTCTTCTGAAGGTCTGTTTCTTTAACATCCGAGCTTTGAGTCTGTAAAACAGCACGGGTATAAATTAATAAATTCAATACAGTACATGTATTATTATTATTGTATTATAGTTATGGACCTTCTAATTAATGTCAAGTTTTAATATCTGATAGTTAACGGATATGCGAAATCATCCAAAAAATCATAAACCAACAAATATTGTAACGTACTCGTATCATTCTTCAAACTCAATGTGACAATACTAGGAGCACATAAATAGTATGTAGTTGCTTTTGAGTTGATTTGAGAGGTCAGTACTCTTAGTTGGTATAGTGGATGGTCACGTGATTGATGTTCAAATGGGGCGAGGAAATACATTATCATCTCGACGGTCAAAGTTGCTTCCATCCTCTGTCGAGAGATGGCAATGTAGTGCTCTGTCACCAGCACATTAATTGCGATTTAATAACATCTACGGATTGGTTGTATATAATAAACGGGATTTGGCAATGGGAAAGTGAATCGAGTGAATTTTGTTTAAAAAGAAAATTACTATTATCACTCAGGAAATAATAGATCATCATCACCGAGCTGTTAAAATCTTCGATATGACAAATTTATCAGAATATAAATGTATATATTTTTTTTTAATATTTCCTGTTCATGTAGGTACTCATAAAATTAATTTATTCATTGACTAATTAGTGTTATGTCTGACCTTTTGAATTAAGATTTTGTTACATCGGTAGTTTAACAGGTCAACGACTTATTATAATAATTACTGTCTACAATAATAGATACAGGATTAGACTATTTAAAATTATGATTTATTTCGTTAAACCTTTCACTCAAAAAATGAAATAAACAAAGAAAGTAGCATCTTTGTGACACCGTTAATTTAATATATTGTAATTGAAACTGAGCGATTTGTTTAGAATAGGCTGAATGTTGTGTGGGACAATGACCAATATAATTACAAGTTAAACAGAACTTTTTATATACAACGTTTTTAAAATTTCTGTTGAATCATATAAACTTGACGTGACTAGCTCAAACGATCAAAAAAATTTGTACTTGATAGAAACACTGAATAAATATAGAATACTGAAATGTCATTTTGACATTTCATATTGATTTTTATAGTAACGCACGTATATATTAATAATTAAGTTGCTAGGACCCCTAGCAACCAATAATAGTGTTTTACTTTTTACGGATTTCTTCCGAAATAACTTTTCATACAAAACAGAATTAACTGAAAATGAATTTAATTCTACTTAAAGATGGCTAAAAGTATTAAAAGAATGCATCGGCATCGTGTTCTGATATATTCTAAAAGTTTCAAATGTCTAGCTAGTCGGGAAGTTAGTTATAAATCGATTGCAAGATTTGTGCTGGATAAACAACCACTGGACAAACAAGAATACGACCTAATAAAAACGGTGGAATAAATAAGGGCATCATTTAAAGTGGCTTGATGTACTTTTGTCAAGATGTATACAATCTTCTGAAATAGAGGTGTTAACTTGAATGAGAGGTTAACTTGAAACCGAGATAAAAATATGATTAAAAAACGAGAACTTTTTGAGACCTTATTACATCTTAGAATATAATAATAATGTCATGGTCATCGGTAAAATCTTAAATTGTAGAAAAAAACTACCACAAGAGCTAAAAACTTAAAATTACACATTAGGGGTAGTTATTTTAGGTGCATCAAAGAAACGATAATTAAAAGTGATGTAACTGATTAATCCTTTTTTTTTTTGAAAATCACTCTGTTGATAGTAAAGTTAAAGCAAGTTCTATAAAATGCCTATATCTTTAATATACATCCGCAATGTTGACCAGATAACTATATATTTTAAATGAAAAATAATCATTGATAATTATTAATCATTTTACCACGTTTTTATTAGCTCTTATTCTTGTTTGTCCAGTACAGATTTTTCTTGTGTGCCCAGAACATTTTTTTCTTGTTTATCCAAGATTTGTATTGGACGATTGGAGATTTGTAACTAACTTCCCGACAAGCTAGACATTTGAAACTTTTAGAATATATCAGAACACGACGACAATGCATTCTTTTAATACTTTTAGCCATTTTTAAGCAGAATTGAATTCATTTTCAGTTAATTCTGTTTTGTATGCAAAGTTATTATTGTCGGTTGCTAAGGGGTTCCTAGCAACTAAATTATTAATATATACGTGCGTTACTATGGAAATTAATATGAAATATCAAAATGACATTTCAATATTCTATAATATTTATTCAGTATTTCTATCAAGTACAATAAAAAGTTTTTATTAATACATAGAATTGTCAAATTTAAACAGAAAATTTAAAAACGTGGTATATAAAAATTTCTTTTTATCTTGTAATTATTTATTTCTGTTGCGAGAAGTGTTGTTATCATATTATAAGATGTCAAATTTATTTAATTCAGATTTTTTCCAATAAAATTGAATGTATGTACAATAGAACTGTTTTATATTATATATTATATAAAGCATGGCATTATATAAACAACAGAGTATAGTCTTGCTTTCCCTGTTTATCTTCCACTGCGTAAGAGACACTAGGTAAGAATTTTAACTCAAGAGGTTGACCCATTATTAAGTTAATAAACAAAATGTTCTATTTAGATAGTCTATTAGGTTGGATTCAAAAGCACGTCATACATTATTTCATAGGCCAATATTAAATAATACATAAATAAGAGTACACGAAGAAAGGGGGTACATATTATAATATGTCGTAATAAATCTGCTTAATATAAGTATACTTAAGGGGGAAAGTGCGCCGCGTAGATCAAAATGGAGATTATAATATGCTGTTTTCAAATCATGATTCTGGACATTTCTTAAACGTTGTAAATAATCTATATAATTTTGAAGCCTTATTATCCTTTATGTTTATTTTAAACATTTGATAACTGCATAAAATATTTTTATTACATAAAATAATATTCTTTTAAACCTCTCGATATAATGTTTTAGAATGTAGTCATGTTTCAGTACATCCATGTGCAGTTGCATGTTCAAACACGTGCATTACCATGATCTTACTCCCTACTTCATTTATCGTTTGTCAATTTATGGCTATGACCGTATGTTGTAGCTTAACCACTGGGAAATGCTAATCAAAATGGCGTATTTCAAAAAAATACTACCTTATTCTTAGGTCAATAATTATAATAAAGCAATCATTATTAGTAGGATGTTTATC
This sequence comes from Rhyacophila brunnea, assembly GCF_057557595.1. Classification (NCBI taxonomy): domain Eukaryota; kingdom Metazoa; phylum Arthropoda; class Insecta; order Trichoptera; family Rhyacophilidae; genus Rhyacophila; species Rhyacophila brunnea. Next base: position 33,876,485 of record NW_028233350.1, read on the forward strand.
ACATTTGAATGGTCAAATACATAGCTTATAATCAATATCTTTAGAATTATCTTCAAATGTGTTATTCGTGCCCATTTTTTGAATAATAAAATGCCTAATTCTTGTCAAATTTGGGATCACAAAGATTATAAAATATATTTTTTTATCGTAAATATGTCAATATATAATGTTAACAATAATTTTACTAATAGTTTTGTTAATGCGTTTAAAAATTAATAAAACAAAAAAATATTAACACCACTGCTCATGGATGTACTGAAATATGACTATATTTTAAAACATTAGAGCAAGAGGTTTAAAAGAATACTATTATATGTAATAAAATACTTTGTGCAGTCATCAACTTACTGCTTACTTACTTAAATAGAAAGGATAATAAGGCTTCAAAATTATATACATGGATTATCTACAACATTTAAATGTCTAGGGTTATGCTCTGAAAATACCATAAAAGCTCTATTTTGACCTACGCTGAACATGTGGGCCGTTAACCAAAAACGTTATAACAGAGTGGTCAATGTAACGATTTTTTTTACGTGGAAACTGTCACGTAGCTGATCAGAAAAGGACAGAATAGGTATCAGTAGGTATAATTAATTGAATTAATAATACACTATATCGTTAGGTCAAGCTTATCCCGTTTAGGTAGCATATCCGCTCTTACTCCATGTTCTTTGGACTCTCCAACTGAGTGGTCAAATAATGTAGATATTATATACCTCGTGCTTACAGTGGACTGACATATCGAACTTGTAGGAAGTATAGTATATTATTACCAATTAATTACATGTAAATATATAAGTCATAGACCAGGATATATATATGCGAGAACTTTTAGCATTATTTGTATGCATATTATGTAGCTTCATCCCTGATGGAAAATGTAGTGAAAGTAGCATTTTAAAATCATAGAATACGGTGACATTTTGGTGCAGTACTACTATGCAAAACAAAACATGTAATCTGATATGGTTTAGTAATAATTTACGTTTATACATACAGTAAAGTAAAGTTAATCGTCCGAGAAATCATAGAGCGGTGCCAGGAATACAAACTGCCACAATTCATGGGTTTTATAGACTACTAGCTGAAGTACCCGGCTTCGCACAGGGTCGCTTCGTGGTTATATTTATATTAGATATTTAAAAAATAATAAAAGTTAATTATTTTTTTAATATTAAAATATCTGTATAATACAATATGGCAATATGAAAATAATTCTAATAGGAGTAAAGGTCAAACAAAAGAACACTTAATTAAAATCGAATCAAAACACGCAAACGTTATTAATGTTATTAATATTATGTAGCAAAAAAATCAAAATTGGATGGAACAAACAAACAACAAACGTTATATTTTATATAATACTAATTTAGAAACCTTTGCAGGTATGCGCACAACAACTGACAAAAGTTTCATCGCAATCGGATGCATGGTATAGGAACGCATACGAATAGAAGAAGATGATGATTTTCTAATTCAGAAATCTTTGTGGGCATGCGCACGACAACTCACCAAAGTGTCATTGCAATCGGATGAATGGTATAGGAACGCATACGAATAGAAGAAGAAGAAGATGGTTGTACTAATTCAGAAACTTTCGCGGGTGTTGGCACAATTACTGCCGAAAGTTTTATTGCAATCGGATGAATGGAATAGTGAACATACGAATAAAAGAAGGTACAATGAAGAAGAAGACGATGGTTGCACTAATTCAGAAACCTTCGCGGATATTGGCACAACCACTGACGAAAGTTTTATCGCAATCGGATGAATGGTATAGGGACCATACGAATAAAAGAAGGTATATTGAAGAAGAAGAATTGCTAATTCAGAAACCTTTGCGGGTGTTACCACAACAACTGACGAAAGTTTCATCGCAATCGGATGAATGGTGTAGAAACCATACGAATAAAAGGAGATATAATGATAAAGAAGAAGAAGAAGATGGTTTTTCTTGCAGCCTTTGCAGGTGTGCATACAACCACTTACCAAAATTTCATTGTAATCGGATGAATGGTGTAGGAACGCATACGGGACAGACAGGCAGACAGACAGACATTCTTTTTTATATATAAGATATAGCCTATACTCTTTGCGAAAGTGCAAGCAATAAGTTGACAAAGTTTTATTGCAATTGGATGAACGGTATGGCAGCGCAATTAAATACGAACAAACAAACAAATATTGATTTTTATATATTAGATAAGAAGGCGTTCGATTCGATAAAAAAATGTTCAATACTCGAAGCACTCATAAAACAAGGAATCCCTGGGCGCTATATAATTATTTTCAATAATATAATATACAGTAGCGCAACAGCATCTGTCAATCTCCATAAACCATCGCCATTTCCTATCAGCAAAGGAGTCCAACAAGATGATACATTCTCACCTAAACTATTTATAGCTACCCTTGAAGACTCATTCGGGTTGGAATGACAAAGGGATCCCCATAAATGGAGAATACCTGCGCTTTGCCGGTGATATAGTAATGTTTCCGCAAGACTCAGAATACCTCCAAAGCAGAATACAGGAACTCGCTGAAGTAAGAAATGAACTTGAAAATAAATGTAACAAAGCCGAAAGTTATGTTCAACTGCTTTGCAGGCCAAAAAGAGATCTTCATCAATGGCACTCAGCTCGAACAGGTGAAAAATTACATCTATATGGGACAAGTGTCTATTATAGATGGATGTATATTTGATGAAATTGTTCGCAGAATAAAGCTAGGCTGGAGTGGTTTTGGCCGCCTAAAGAATGTCTTCAAAAGTGACCTTCCACTGTGCCTAAAGCGCAAAGTGTTCAACCAGTATGTGCTTCCCGTGATCACATATGCATACAAACCATGGACCCTAATTAAAAGAGAGATCCAGGAACTTAGAGTAGCACAACGTGATAAGGAGAGGTGCATGATGGGCATAACGTGAAAGGACAAAAAAAGGAATGAGTGGATAAGGAAGCAAACAAGGGTTTGCGATGTAATAGAGTTTATTAAAAGCTTCAAATGGAGAAGGGCTGGAACATAGCTCGAAGAAGAGACAATCGTTAGACAAATCTAGTCATCCAGTGGTATCCAATAAGTACAAAACGTCCGCAAGGTAGACCTAGAGGCCGCTGGATCGTGTCATGGAAAAGGATTTTAATGGGGGATAAGGAATAGGTATGGGATGGGGATATAGGATAGGGATAGGATAGGGATATGTTGGGGATAAGCATGAGACTCGGGGAAATAGGATGCAGGGTCGTGGATGGTTTGACTTATTACCTCTAAGACCTCAGTTACCTGTCCGGTTACTATACTCATTCGTGTAGGTTCCTAGATTAATAAAAAGGCATAATAAATGGGATAAATATAAATATCTCGGTTTGAGCGCCACTCTATGTTGATGCATAGAGACAATTGTGATAAGGAAAATTAAATGAAAAGCAAGTAGAGAAATTTCAACAATTGTATATTAATAAATAAGATAACTTGCGGGCTACAGTGTATAAAAGTGTATAATTACTTAAGTGATTCACGAGCACCTAATGCGATACAATATTTAAATAAATTAGAACAAAAATCCAAAAGCTAATTCGAAACAAAGACTAGTTCGGTCGGTGGACCGTAACATAAAATAACAATAAATACCGATCACACAAAAGGCTCTCCAGCCTTTTCGCTGCCCTCGATTCCTTCCAGGACGGAATCGAGGAGTGCGTCTTCAAACGTGTGGGGACCGTTGAGTTCCTCCGATCTCCTGGCGTGGGGGGGGGACATCCTTCAGAAGGCCATCGTCCTCGTCTCCAAAACGTCAGGAAATCGAAAGCCCTGTGCCCAGGGTCCGAGGCTCGGAACTGGCCAAGACGTCTGCTTCCTTCGAACGATCAAGACTGAGAGATCGACTCCCGCTTCGCCTTCGTGTAAAAAGCCCGCTGGCTCCGATAGCGCCGGAAATAGTGTCACGAACTCCGTACAAACTATCCCGTGCGCAGGCGCGATCCGGTCGTACTTTTGCGTAGTGTTGCCCTCGTAAAGACTTCCTCGACTTAGTGTGTTATGTTATAAAATAACATGACATTACCTCCAACCTCGGTAAGAGAAGGACAAGCCATAGCGAGGACTTCGACTGTCAACTTCTCGGGGGGGTCTTCTGATAGCATCAATCCTCCCAGGGGTTGGGCATCATGGACGGCATGCTTAGAGATAGCGCGGCTACAGGCGAAGCGAAGGAGACATATAGATGAAGTTTCCACTCTGTTATTTGGTGACAGAGGGAGAGGCTTATGAAGAATCCAAAAAACGAAGAAGATTATTTGCTGAAGAGTGAAGAGCTGGGAGAGGTCTCGTAGATTTACCCTACCTAACCGGTCCACCAATAATTTATAAATTTTAAAAAAGATCTAATAAATATAAAAACACCTAAGCTCGTGTATATAGAAATATATAAAATATTATAATTTATCACAGATAATTCACATCATAACAAATAGTGGGGATTCAACCCAGCAGTGTAAAACTGCAATATTTAGAATATATAAAAATTGATTTAGATAAAGCTTCCAAAAAGATAGGAAGAGTTGTATAATGATTATTAGTTTGAAAAGATTTGATATCAGTATAAAAAATGGAAATAATAGCCAAAAAATTTACATAAATGCACCTCAGATAATATATAAAATGGTATAATAAATTAATATATTGTATATAAAGGAATTAATATTTTAGTTCAAGAAATTTAATTCAATTCATTAAATTGATAAAATTGCAGAGATAGTATAATATAATAAAGTAATTAATAGAAATTAAAATTGCTTCCATAATTTGAGTAATAATACAAGCATTGAGTAATTAAGTTGAAAATAATAATAGATCAATGAATGATTTAATAGATTGATTTCGAATGATATTAAGTTATTGAAAAAAAGATGAACCTTTAATAGTTGGCAAAAGTTATAAAGTGCACAAAGCAAAAAATATAAATTCTCAATCGTATATGCCGAGGTTTTTGGCAAGTATACATAATAAAAAATAATAAATACAATAAATTCACCAACTTGGTTCGAACAAATAACATATTAATTAATAAACAATGAGTGCCAGTTTGCTTTTGCGTGAGGGCGTATCTGTCGGAAAGTAATAAATACTGTGCGTCAAGCACCGTCCGAATATTTAAAAAGAGCATTACTAAAATATACTACTTTCAGATGTCTAATCTGAATAAAAATAACAGTGTGGCTAACAACCAACAGCTGTGATGTGGATTCTCTGTTAAGCCTGAAAGAACAAATGACGTGTGATGGACCTCCAAGCCATGGTCCGGATCCCAAGCAGCGCTCCCCCAAATAAAATAACGCGAACAAGGAGGAAACTAAGCTAGAAAAGAATTCCTAGTACAAAATATAACATTAAAATTAATCATCGATTTTTTGTATACTACGTTAAAGTCTACAATGGTGTAGCAAGATATCGTCCGTTCCAGAATATACGGCTCTGCTTCAAACTACTCTAAAACCTCGCGATAGCAAAACTAGCCATATCCCTTTCATACACACTTAAAGCTAACTACTTAAAATACTCCGCCGCAGATTCTGGACCAACTCAATCCCGCCAAACCCGAGACGCCATCTCGAGACAACTCCCTCCTTGCTGTTTGAGCTCCATCAAGAAGAGAACTGATCCGGATGAGCTAGAAAACGAAGTTAAGGAAGCACCACACGAAAACCAGGCAACGACGAGGAAACCATGAACACATCGGAAGCTAAATGTAATTAAAGAACAACATGGTTCGCAACTGGTCCGACATTCAAGTTGGGGCTGCAAAAATAAAAAATGAAAGGCTAAAGAGATCGTATAATAACGTCCACTTTCTTCCCTCAAGGAATTTTGATAAGTAGGTTGATTTCCTTCATACAGTCCAGGCCGCTGCACAACATCATCAGTGTTGACAGACGATCGCTTCTATTATTTGCATCACGCCTGCCAACTCACCACCATAAACATCAGAGTGCGGTGGAATCCACACAATCAGCGGCAGATTCCAACGCCAAAAAGAGAGGGGACTAACGGGACCGTCTTCAGCACCGATAGTTCAACCCAAATACCAAGAGGGTTGACTGCTAGAGAAAAAAAATCAGACGCGTCCGAGGAACATCTTCGGCACCCCGGATCACTAAAACACACCGGACAGTAGTGAGACACCTTCAGTTCCCACGACTTCCAAGGAGCTAGCAGCCAACAAATAATAATAAAATCTCCCCGCAACCTGTACCGACAAAGATACATTGAACAGAACAAGTATAACCAATCACTACAATCAATAAAAAAAATATATTATAAAAATAGCAAACAAAACCGTCACGCAAAAACAAGTACAAAGGCAACTGGTATAAATAAAGATCACACGATCACCAGCGCGATGTACTTAATTAGACAATTGTAGGTAATTTTAAATATAGATATTATATCACTAGGTAGCTAAACTGACAGGCCCTTCGAAACGCTAAGACAGCGGTTGCGTCTTCCGGGAACACCATAATTCTCATCCTGGCACTATGGTAGTATTTTAGAACTATGCTTGTTTACCAAAAGTAGGTCCAGATGCTGAATGTGTGGTATGAATTGAGTAGGCCTCCTTCCCGAAAGGTCTGCAACCACCACCTTTGCGATGGACGTTCACCGGAACAAGGGTGTATTGCCATGTGCAGGAAAGAAGTCAGTAACTGAAATAGTTTACCATAGGTGAGTAAAAATTCACAAAGAAATTGAAATAAAGAAATATAGAATTTTATAATAGAAAATATTACTCAATGACATAATATATGTATAAAATTTGCGATAATTAATTCGATAAAAAGAAAATCAATCCAAAAAAGAAGCTTGTAAAAGAGCAAAAATAATAATTATAATTTATAAATATCTGAGGTGTGTAATAGACAAAAGAAAAAACAGTACAAAATTCCTTCACGAAAAAATTGAATATTAATAAATAGGCATTATTAAAATGCGGCCCTGACAAAATTCAAAATAATTTGTTGAGTGTGACTAGCACGGAAACACACCTTTCCATAATAATCAAAGAAAAAATATTTGACAGAGTGTGTGTCATAATGAATGAAGGTTTGATAACTCCTAAAGGTTTCAAACATAGTAGATAATAAATTAAATATCAGCATTGTTAAATATTGCCCAGTAATAAGCATGCTAAACAAGCAAAAAAAATTAATCAATTATTAAATTCAGGTTGAATTGAAAGAAAAAATAATTTAGTTAGTTCAAATGTAAATGTAATTAAATATCAAATTCCAGATTGTATTTGAAAGAAAAATATTTTAATACTCAAAGAAAATTTTTTAAATATCAATGAAAGAGAATATTCAAAATTAAAATGTACTCTAAATGCATATATGGAAGTTTTAAATAATAATTATTTATTTATATAAAAAAATTGCAAAATCAAAAAGAATGTAATTAATAATTTAAGTGAAAGTAAATTGAATGTTTATGAATAATAAATAGCGGATGCTAGGATTTGAAAAGAGAAAAAAAAGAATTTAAAAATATTAATTAATGTTAGCTTATATGCTTTTTAAAAAATTAGGAGAGGACGGAAAGTTGCATATAGTTGAGTGAAAGCATCTAGAATGAAATCAAAAAGCTTTAAAAAAAATATGTCTTTAAATTAGAAAGGATTGACAGGAGAGAAAAAATTAAATTGATTCAAAAAAATATGTAGACGGAAGTTTTATATAGGAATTAAGAAGGAAAATTTTATTAAAAATATTCACCTGTAAAAATAATTAATTATGTATAATAACTAATCATTCCCACGAAAGAACAGAATCTTGAAATTAAATATTTCAAATAAATTCTATGAAGGTGTCATCTAGCGACCGCAAATGTAAGCGCGCTTGACGTTTTAACGTAAACAGAAATCAATTTGAAATATGAATATTGAATAGGAATTAAAAATGACTAAATTTATTTCAATGAACGAAAGATTACTTCAATTTTATCGATAATGAACGCGAAATTAATAATTTCAATTGTCTACATTATAAAAAAGAACAGATTTGAAAAACTAATATCGAACTGTCAAACAAGTAAGAAAAAACAATGTAAAAACATATTATCCGAAATAAATGTATTCTACCGACGCAAATAATTAATTGTAATAGCAAAATAAAATGAATAGAAAGTTAATAATTAAGAAGAAATGAATTCAGAATAATTTAGTGTCAAATTTTAACAAGAATGAAAATAAATCACTCAAATAATCGATGACAGCGCGACTGCCGACTAAAATGAAAGACCCGATAATGATTTTATTCGAGGTATAGAAATTATTAATTATTCACAATATAGAAATGGAACGAAAGGACCTTTTGTAAACTCCATTCCATAATAAGGTTCATCCAGCTGTCCAATTGATTTGATGTTACATCCACATAGTATGTTTCAATCCAATGGTTCTATCAAATTTGAGGTTAATAATTCGTGTCATCCAGTAGGTATATAAATGTTCATGTTGATCTCGTCCAAGTTTGACATCCTTCCTTCTCCTTTGAAACTTTGTTAAATCACTAATAGCACCATACTAAACATTAAACAAACTTTTTGCTGAAACAATCAATGGTTAACACAAATTCCGATGCCCAAATATTGACATTTCCATACCAATAATGTGGGTATCACATAAATTATAGAAGAAATATGTATTGATGATAAATGTGCAAATTGTATTTCAAAATTAGGTGTAAACCATATAAAACACTCTTAATATTAATTTGCGAAGGAATAATTGTAGCTTACAACACAAAATTAAATTAATTCCACAAGGTCAATAATGAAATTGGCGTGACGTATTGATCTATCATTTAGATCCGTCCTTCTTCGCGTACAGCGTCGACTAGTCTCACGTCTGTTGCAAGTACCGCGTAAGTCAATAAAAGACTATCTAAATATATGAAAAATATAACACACATAGTTACGACCACCGAACCAGAAAAATTTAAGAAAAATATTAAGCAAATAATACGTTTTAATTTATTAATTAATTTATAAGTTTAATAAGTACTATGGATTAAAAAAAAATATCAAAATGCGTCTAAAATCACGGCCGATGCGGATTCGCTTGCAACTCCACGACGGTAAACCAAAAAATTTAAAAGTGAGCCGGCAAAAATCGGTATAATTAGAACTAATGACTCTGAAAACAAAATACCGTTACGGTAACAATTATTGTATGAAATCGTGACTAGCAAAATTTAAGGTTTTATAATCGGAACAAATTAAATTTAGAGAAAATAGAACGAAATAACGAACGAGTTCATAATCCGAAACAAATAACTGTAGTGTTTAAGAGGTAAGTCATCGTGTTTTGGAAAAGAAATATTCAAAAAGAAACACGATGCTTGTTGGGTGCCAATGTCATGGCATGGTTTGACATGGGGGTTTAGGAATAAGCATGAGACTCGGGGAAATGGGATGCAGGGTCGTGGGTGGTTTGACTTTTTACCTCTAAGACCTCAGTTACCTGTCCGGTTACTATACTCATTCGTGTAGGTTCCTAGATTAATAAAAAGGCATAATAAATGGGATAAATATAAATATCTCGGTTTGAGCGCCACTCTATGTTGATGCATAGAGACAATTGTGATAAGGAAAATTAAATGAAAAGCAAGTAGAGAAATTTCAACAATTGTATATTAATAAATAAGATAACTTGCGGGCTACAGTGTATAAAAGTGTATAATTACTTAAGTGATTCACGAGCACCTAATGCGATACAATATTTAAATAAATTAGAACAAAAATCCAAAAGCTAATTCGAAACAAAGACTAGTTCGGTCGGTGGACCGTAACATAAAATAACAATAAATACCGATCACACAAAAGGCTCTCCAGCCTTTTCGCTGCCCTCGATTCCTTCCAGGACGGAATCGAGGAGTGCGTCTTCAAACGTGTGGGGACCGTTGAGTTCCTCCGATCTCCTGGCGTGGGGGGGGGACATCCTTCAGAAGGCCATCGTCCTCGTCTCCAAAACGTCAGGAAATCGAAAGCCCTGTGCCCAGGGTCCGAGGCTCGGAACTGGCCAAGACGTCTGCTTCCTTCGAACGATCAAGACTGAGAGATCGACTCCCGCTTCGCCTTCGTGTAAAAAGCCCGCTGGCTCCGATAGCGCCGGAAATAGTGTCACGAACTCCGTACAAACTATCCCGTGCGCAGGCGCGATCCGGTCGTACTTTTGCGTAGTGTTGCCCTCGTAAAGACTTCCTCGACTTAGTGTGTTATGTTATAAAATAACATGACAATCGATGAAATGATAAAGTTCTGCGGAAGTACGTAGCAACGCAATGCACAGGACCGATAGAAGTGGAAGCAGCTTGAAAAGGCCTTCATTCAGCAGTGGATCGATTCAGGCTGATGATAATGATGATACATACAGATAATTCAAAGGAAAAATATTGTAAAATAAACGTTTGAAAAACGGTTTAAGTTTGTTCATAAGTTCTGTCAAGGATGTGGAAAAGATTTTTGATTAATAAGATACAGGTTATAAGTAAATTAGAGTTAGGAAGTTTTCACATCAATTGTAGGCTTTAATATAGATATTAATCTTGGGCTTTGAGCGTGTTTTCAATAATAATTACTTAGGAATGATATTGTATTAATCACGAAGAGGCGCTTCACGTGGCTGTGGCAAGTGTTCCAGATGCCGTCGTCGTGGCCGGCCCTCTCTCACCCTGCAGCGGTGCTAACAAAGCAATCTACGCGGTGCATGTCTGGCATGGCGGGAGGCGCGAGAGTTGGCGATAGACCGAGGGAAGTAGTGCAAACTTGTGCTTGCTCTATGTCCCAATGCTGGAGTGTAACAAGGTGAAAGAAGAATAACGATGTTATTTTTAACATTAATGTCTGTCAACACAACGCACTTTGGTAATAATTGAGCACATGCAAGGGCTCTGTATTTCTTATATTTAATGAATTGTCTCTTATTAAGTCATAAAACAAAACTGCAGTCAAAGTCTCGGCATACGGAGACTAGATTTCACATCTGTCATATTATTCTGTTATGTGCTACCAACATATTAAATACCTACCAAGTTGAAATTTTATAATCATTTACATACTCCGTTATTTGTAAAATATAAAAAAAAATGTGAATACTCACATAATTTTTCAGTATTTTTAAAGTATGGCATGCATGGAAGACAATGTATATCGCAGCCAGTGGCGTGCGAGAAAGAGGCAGCGCAATCAATGTGCGGTGCGCGAAGCGGCAAACCGAGTTAACTTGAGTGCATTAGCAGGCAATATTGGATTAATGCCTGCACTCCCTGGTGCCTGTGCCTATGCGCTGCCTTAGTGGAGCGATGTTATGTAGTGGTCGACTCGTTGCGCTGCTTACTTCATAAAACGACCGAAAGCGGAACGCCACTGGTAATTTGTAAGTTCTCAAACTTTTATTCCATTATTATTTTTATTGTAATCATCTTATTTATGACTCACGGATGAAAATATAAAAAAGAATGTCACCGTAAACATGTCTTCTCATATAAATTTTGTAAACATATAAACACAGAACAATGTACCTACTTCTTTCTTATAATTCTTCAAAGTTTCGAGCTCACTTAGCTCACTACTCAAGGTACACTTCAATACATAATTTTGAAAACACTTCTGAGAAAATATATTATAATAACCAATAAAATTTATTTTTTTGAAAAATTATTAGCAAGTTCAAGGAAGCTAAAACACCAAAATATCTTGGAGTGATCCGTGACGTCGATTAGTAATTAAAGTAATACCTTCTTTGATTTCAAATACAAAAGCCGATAGTCAATAGTAGCTCAATTTAGAAAGCGCTTTAGAGCTATTAGTTAAAATTTGTCGTAATTAAGTGTGGTACCTTTATGATTAGATGCAGGTTCGATTCCTGCGGGGTGTCTTACTTTTTTCAAAAAGTTTTTTTCTATTGGTTATAATATTATATTTTCACAGAAGTGTTTTCAAAATTATGTATGTTCAATAATTAATTAAATGAATATATTATATATATTATTAAGTACCTACTGTGAAAAACATTTATAGTAGTAACATAATTTCCTCCAATTTGCGCGGCTGTGTGCATGTACATAACCTTATATGAGATTTTAATTGTCACACACAGGTAAATCCAAACACCTAATTAAACTGAGTTAATTTAAAAAATAATTATTATATTATAACATGTAACTATTAAAAACACAATTATATGAAAGTATTTTTGCGTATAAGTATATTATATGCGTTATTTCTCTTAAGTAATCTATATGCGCCCATGGTGGCCGAGTGGTTACCGCGTCCCGGGTTCAAATCCCATGTCTATCAATTTCACATCTTATTTTTCAATGTGTTATTGGATCAGGGTATAGAATTGATAGGTTCAGAGTGTAGCTAACATTAATATTTTTTTGTAAAAACAGCCTCCACTCTATGAAGGCCAGTGTGATCTTCTTAGGATCGGATATGGTAAAAAATAATCTTTATTACATATTATTATTGTACAAGAATTACATAAATAGTACAGTTCATATCTATTTCTACGCACAAATGTGACATAATAAAATGTACTAATTAAAGAGAATAATGCTTGACGCTTAAAAAAATGGAAATTAAAATCTAAAATAGTATATATTATATAAATTATTATGTATAAAACCACAAGTAAGTGACTATGGAATTTGAGAAAGTTTAAGATTTCTCAAACTGTAATAATTTATTATTGTTAATGAAAAATTAGGTGGCCATTAATTTTATTAAATTGAGAAACTTGATCGTAATATACTGTGCAACAAATGCTTAACGACGCCCAACGTGATTTTGCTAAAACACAAAACAAGGCAAACGCTGGGGAGCGTGACAAGCCGAGTCGGGAATTAAACACAAAATTGGAGACATTTTAACGAAATGTTTTATATGAAAAGAAAAGTAGAAAAAAACATCACTGACACATTTACGTGAAAAAAAATCGTTCACTGATATTTCTTGCAGCTTTGCATTTTCAAGATTTACCTACGTAGCTTTAAAAAGAGAAACATTCAAATTTAGTAAAATAATAAAAATATTATTTACAAACAAAATAAACTACTAAACAATATCTGAGCATTTGTTAACTATTTTTTTTACTGTGTATTCACGGAATATTAATAATGAATAATGATATATCTTATTTTATTCAAAGGTGTTTGCTACACTAAAACAAAATAATCTCTTGGATCCTCAAAAACATACCAATTAGAAAAAAAATAAAAGAGACTGGGCTGAATAGAGTTCGAACTCACACCATTCACTGTACGAATGAGTGCTACGTCTATGATTCATTATTTTATTACAACGATTTTATTAGGTCGTATTTTTATTTGTCCGATGGCTGTTTGTCTAGTACAAATCTTGCAATCGATTTTTAACTAACTTCCCGACTAGCTAGACATTTGACACTTTTAGAATATATCAGAACACGATGCCAATGCATTTTTTAACACTTTTAGCCATCTTTAAGTAGAATTGAATTCATTTTTAGTTAATTCTGATTTATATGAATATTTATTTCGATATCATTATTGGTTGCTAGTGGGTCCTAGCAGCTAAATTATTACATAATAAATAATACGTGCGTTACTATAGAAATAAATATGAAATGACATTTTATTATTCAGTATTTTTATCAAGTACAAATTTTTTTGATCGTTTAAGCTAGTCAAGTCAAGTTTATATGATTCAACAGAAAATTTAAAAACGTTTTATATAAAAAGTTCTTTTTATCTTATAATTATTTATAATATGATACCTACGTTTGCGATTCGTTGCTTACATTATTACGCTATGCTACGAAATATTTCAAATTCCACCAATGAAAGGCTATCATTTGAGTCAAGTTATCTTATGACAGTAGTTAGAAACATGATTTTATACCTGGTATTAAGAGTTATCCAAATTTAACTTACTGTCATATTATATAATATTATTGATAACATATATCTTGATTTTAATAACAATAATTATGCAGATTTTTCATGGTGGCATTTTAAAAACTCCAAATAGCGTTGTTATTAATAATAATATGTACGACTCATAAACAGATCAATAGTTTATTGTAGATAATATGAATACGTGTATTAATTAAGGCGCTAAGTACCAAAATAATAAAAACTGACATTTTTATAGAAAAATGCTCTACATACCAACGCCAATAACTTCAACTATAGTCTAAGTGCCTCAAGCAAGTCAAAAAAATACAGAAAAATAATTAAACCTGTCGACGTTGTAAGTCCGTTGGCGTGTTTTATTTATAATGGTGTAAGTAGCACTGCAGTGGTCAACGGCATTCAATATAAAATAGCTGACGATGGTGTGTTGACACTTCCGAGTTCTTAATACCTAAAATTATAGAAGCTGCCGTGATTGCTTCACACTGTAAAACTACATTTTTCAAAAGGTCTGCTTCATGAAATTTTACTGCAATGACTCGGTATTTTGTAACTACAGGCAATACTACTTTTTGGTACTTAGAGCCTTATTTAATACACGTATTCATATGAGCACACGATCGGACATTGAATGACGTGAGTTTGAACTTCACCTAGTGTCAGTTTTCCTTTAGATTTTTTCTAATATAATATATTTATGTTTGAGTATTTTTAAATTCATGTCTTTTGAAATAACACAAACTTTCGAGAATTATAAACTAAATGGAAGCAAAAACATATATTTCTTATAAGTAATGAATTATTTATTTAGAAATTATCACGGAATATTTATTTAACATGACAGCAGTCAATACGATAGTAATAATTGAAGTGTGTATTTTCAAACTGAGCTTATTCCACTAATAATTGACGAAAATTATTTATGAAAGCCAGAATTTAAAGGGTAAAATTTTGAACAATTATTTTTTGTATATATTATGAACCTAATAGCATTCAATCCTCTTCAAAATCCGATGTTAGTAACAAAAATACATAAGGCATGTGTAACATCAACACCGTAAATAGTTTTTTGGCTTTTGCTAAAAAATTTTTGAAGTTGAATAAGTTCACTTTGAAAATATACGCCACAATTATTGATCTGCGTGATTTTTTCAGTGTATATTGGAATCAATACATTGATTTTTAACTGGGAATAATTAATAAATTGTGTTTATTAAAGAATATTATCTATTTTGCATGATATGAGATACCATAGATTATAAAAATGCTATTATTTTGAATAGTATTATAATATTTAGATTATATAATTATATCTTATTGAAGATATAATATTTTGCAAGGCGATTTTAATACGAAAACTATTTTTCATTGAAAATTAAATACCTTCCAGTCTTAATGATGTAAGTTTGTAAAGCCCCGTAATACCTTCTGTTTAACTTGATAAGCCGCATTTCCATGACCGGTTTGTGCTATTTGCCCTAGTTTCCATTTAGCATAGTTCAGTTTACTTGACTGTAGAATGTAGAAAGTCCCTTAAGATCTGGTGACAGGGTTATGGAAATCCATAAACCTGTGGAAATGTTATGGGCAAACTCACGTCGACCTATACTTCAATAATTTAATTCATTTCATATACTTGACATACAGTATATTAAAAATAATATTATCAACGATTGAACATTGAAACCAATTTGAACAAAAAAATTGAAGAATATAATCACACCAGAGTTTTTTTAATGGCGTTGCTATATTAATTCAACAAACAATGTTATTATTGTAGAAAGATGAAACCGCTGTATGAGGATGACCCGGTGTTGTGATAAAGAGTGAAATTTGGTGGTTGCCCCGATGGATGGAGGAGCGAGTTTTTATTGTGGTGTAAACAGTCGGTACATGAGTATATTGCAATGTTTATATTACAAGAGTTACGAGGTACTAGGGTCGGTCAATCAAATGCGGTCTGGAGCAATACAAAGATCAAGATCTAATTGACAAGAAGAGATATGCTCTGTCCGGGAAGTAATGATAGAGTGTCATTTCCAATCAATTATACTCCACTATTTATTGACAGACTCACTATTGAATAATATGTTGAAATGACTATTCAATAAATTGCGGATCAGGTATTTTATTGAGTATGCCATAATTGGACATTTTCTGGCTGGCTGTCACTGAAATGAATATAAAGAAATAATATTATAATTGAAGTCAGTTATTTCTTTGAGATTGCAATAATTGGATACTGGCTGATTCTACGTGAAAATGAATATTAATAAATAATATTATAATTGAGAACCGGGTCACGTGGATACGAAGACGGTCACATTATCATAGCATATAATATGGGAAATATAATATTATGTATTAGAAAAATCGAATAAAAATAAACAGACTGAGTTAGAATTGAAAAAATATATATCGCTTATCGGTTGTAAACAAACAGGGAGACAATATTGATTTTAGCAAAAAAATAATTTTATACATTATTTTATAGATTACTTTCATTTTAAATAAATAATACGTATGTAAAAATATTCAAAATATTTTTTTCGTTTTAAAAATAGCATTTAAAAAACGATATAAAATGTAAGTTTTCTGAAATTTATTTAATATTTTTATCATTCAACTTTTTTAGAGGGTGACTGGAAAATGAAAAAAAATTGGATTGAAAAAAAAAATTACATTTATATTGAATTGACCTTTGATATGTTTACAATACCAAAGATTAATGAAATTATTTTTATTTATATCGATTTGAATTGGTAAATTTAATTAAGTACCTATGTACTTTTATATATATTTTTTTTAACAAAACATCTACTTGAATATGGTTTTTAACTTTGTGATATTAAAATTCATAGCAATTTAATTATATTTACATTGTTTTTTATTTATATTATTAATAACATGACTTCTTTAAACAACACAAAATAAAAGTCCATGTTATTTTGAAAATGAATTTTGCATGTCCTTATTATTATGCAGTGTGCATTTCTTTTGAGTTCAAAATGTAAACTGGTTTTTATCTAATTAATGTTACTGTTGTAGTCACATGCAGTGGACAGGAAAAGGTTTTCGTGCGTAATTAGTGCTGAAACAATTATTTAAATCAGCGATAGAGCACCTTCCCATACTTTAAAATGGATTTAATAATAATTGCCTTCGAAGTACTCGTAGCCAACCTCTCATATTTTTGTTTTATTAAAATAACCACGCAGCAGTAAAAAAATGATAATATAAAAATTATAACTGTAATGTTTGTATCAATATTATCTTTAAATAATATTTTGTATGGGAAATAACGTCGGGTTACATTGACTAGTTAAAGTTACAACAACATATTATATTTATTAAGATAAATTATATTTTATATGTGTAAATCAAAAGTGAATATTACACGACATAATAATAAATAAATAAATAACATTAAATGAAGTTAATGTGGTAAGTTATTATTTTATAAAATACTAATATTTTGCAGATTGTCACATAAAAAAATTGTACGCAAACCATTAACAAAATCTTTTAAAGCGGGCGATACCAGTCATATTTATGAATAAATTATATAGATTTATTATAAAGGAATACTGTAATAATATAGCTAAAATAATCATTGTGAAATATCTTAATACTATGGTGTTTTATTTTAATTATATCTTATATAATCAGTAAGCCAGTAAGTCGATAATATTTTGAATTAACAACAGTAGGTGCCTATAATATATATAGGTATATAAATATATATGCTTGAAAAAAATTCAAGGTAATGCGATATATAGAACATGCACATAAAGCACAGAGAAAATAGCACTATGACTGATTTTAGAGGACAATAATATGTCAAATTTCAAAAGCTATTATTCCATAACATGATTTTGAGACTTTTTACAGTAAAAGCTCACGATATAATATCTCTGTATCAATATATTATTATAGTAAAAAAACCTTTGTAACCGTTTGTTTCCCAATCACTAAAAATTAAATTTGAGTTATTTGTAATAATATCAGTACATGAATAAAATATTATAATGTGTAAATACGAAACGGTAAATATTGTATTTTAATATAACATAATATTTCAACGTTCTTGGTTTACTATCGCATTGCTGGATAGTTGAGTTTTTCTAACAAGAATGTTACACAAAGTGTTTTTAAAAAAACTTGTTTATTTTGTTTTACGTAGAGGAAAACGCAATACGACTGTAGTGGAATATATTCTTCGTATACAATTGTGTACAATGCACCACGATTTATAAAATATTTAACTGAAAATTTTACGAAAAAATAAGTCTGCAAGTGTCTGTCTGTTAGTGATAAAGACAGATTTATCTTTTGATTATCATTTTTACTATTTACATAACACTTCATCATAAAATATAGTTTTTTGCCTATCTGCTGTTTTTATTCCATTATAATTAAGAAACCACTGGACCATTATTGAAAAAAATACAGCTTTCAGACTACATTATTGGTTTGAATTTAGAATCGATTCTAACACGATATTTTTTTTTTAAATCAACGCACCACTTTACACAGTCAGATGACAGCGGTCATAATAATCATTATCATCATCAACCTAAATCTATTCTCTGCTGCTTGAAGGCCTCCCAAGCTGATTCCACTTCTCTCAGTCATGTGCGTTGCCTTGCCATGTACTTCCGCAGAAGTTAGGTATTTCATCGATCTAGCAGCCTATGGGTCTTTCTGGACGTTGTGTGCGTCTGCGGTACCGCTGTATGACTTGGTTTGTCAAGCGATTGTCCCTTCTTCGAGCTATGCCCATTTCCAATTTGAGTTGGACATGTTATTCCTAGCATGCACATCTCCATAACACGCTATGCTACTCTAAGTTTACTAAGTGGTGAAATGACCCGCCCGCCTAGATCCAACACCTGCCTACATTGATTGATACGTCATTACATTCAAATGAATCAGTTAAATTTCATTAATAAGTATATCTACTTTATATTTCCGCATCTCGCGCTTAGATATTCCATGGCGATTGCAAGTTTATACTATACTCGTATTTAATAATATAGTAATGTACATAATTAAAAAAATCCTTTAAGATTTAATATATAACAAGACAATATGTATTTTTATTAAATAATAATTACAAGATAAAAAGATTTTTTAAAAACATTTAATAGGATTATAAAAAGGATTTTATATACAACGTTTTTAAATTTTCTGTTGAATCATATAAACTTGACTTGGCTAGCTTAAACGTTCAAAAAAATTTGTACTTGATAGAAATACTGAATAATGAAATGTCATTTAATATTGATGTCCATAGTAACGTACGTATATATTATTTAAGAATTTAGTTGCTAGGACCCCCTAGCAACCAATAATGGTATCGAAATAATTTTCATACAAAACAGAATTAACTGAAAATGAATTTAATTCTACTTAAAGATGGCTAAAATTATTAAAAAATGCATCGGCATCGTGTTCTGATTAATACTAAAAGTTTAAAATGTCTAGATAGTCGGGAAGTTAGTTAAAAATCAATTGCAAGATTTGTACCGGACAAATAAGAATACGACCTAAGAAAAACGTTGTAAAAAGAATCGACAAAAAGCGATATTACAAAATAAACTTCTTTCTAGGCCTTAAAAGCTTTGAGATTCTATTGTATAAATTGTAATAAAGTTAGTGATAGAAATGATATTAATAGCAAATAGGGATTAATTCATAAATACAAAAAGCCTGCCTAATCTGCAAACCAGCTAACTGCACTTTTGACCAAAAAACCAATTTGATGGCAATTTGTTATAAAGAATATTTTCTATGCTCACACAGAATTTCACACCTATAAAATAAATGTGTTATCGTTTTTTACACAAAACAGCCAACTGCAGGTGCCAAATTTCCAATATCGAAAATAGAACAACTCCTCTCTTTATACATTTTTTCTTTATATAAAGAGAAAGTTTAAAATAAATAGTGTATTACTTCATAGTACAGCTTATTTGTAATAAAAATCCAAGTTTATTCTTGGAATTGTTAAATTCGATAGTGAGATAATTATAAGTTTTGTCTCCTTCCTGAATAATTTACCCAAGTGGAGTTAGCTGGCTTGCATATTACGCAGTCAGTAATAAAAAGTTTATCTATCCTCATTTTTTATAGTTAAAAATATATTTTAGTTCTTCAATAAATAAATTATTGTACGTCATGTACCATTAAAGAATTAGTTATATTATATTCATTTGATTTTCATGACAATGCAACAAAAGTAAGTAGGTATACATATTATATTAAACATGTATCTTTAAAGTATCCAATTTAAATTAAAATAATACAGGAAAGGGCAAAGATACAAAATCACCCTAATAAAGTTTATCCCTACGACAATTTCCTAAATTGCCACTATTCTTAAACATGGATGGCGGCGCTGTATTAGTTACGTGTGTTGACTGCAAAATGATGATATTTCTAAATTCGTATATTTTCGATTCTGTTGACTACATACCTGCAAGCAAGAAGCTTGTGATATGAAACTTTTGAAAGGAGAATAACATATTAAATAATAACTAATAAATAAATAATAAATTTTATGTGAATATATTAAGTGAAGCGCCTAGTTTCAAATCCCCCTAAAACGGTTTTTGAAAATTTTCAAGTTAGATGTGTATTTAGATGGATATTTTTGTTACCTATATGGTGGCAACAGATTGAACTTTAAAAAACGCAAAAACCGTCAATACGTATGATCAAAAATTTGGGTAAATTTCAAAACCCGCTAAAATGGTTGGGTTTGGTTTTCAAATACGCCTAAAATGGAAAGCCAAAATACTCTTTAGAATGTAACGAATTAAAAAATTAATACATAAAGTTCACAGATTTATTAGATATGAGTTTTTCTCATTTTTCTCAGAGCTACCTAAAATCGTTTTAGAGGCTTTTGAAACTAGGAGCTTCAAGTATAATATTTTAATTTGATAATATCGACTAATAGGTTTAAAATATTTTGCTTATTAAACAAAACTATTGTTAGGCTTAATTTTATTATAATATGAAACCAATATTATAATAATATATGTAGTTTTATTTTAGGTACCTATTACAATATCTTATTACTAATATTTGATAGTTAATGCTTTATAATACACATGATTATTAAACATAACATGTATTTAATTATAATAATTTATTATATCAAGAGTCGTCTAAGAGCAAATAGCGATAAACCATATTATGTATAGTCACCACCTAACAAAAAATACGTAAATATTAGTATATTATGTGCAATTTTTAATAATCTCACGGGTTTCCAACCTATGGGTCACGACCGAGAGTGAGGGCGCCGGCTGAAACAGTTAACATAAAAAAATATTGATGCACACCTAGTATGACACGGTCTAACCAGTAAAATTGACTTGTTCAGTGTTGGAAAGGTATTGTTCTTATCCATAATAACTACGAGATATTTTGTTTTCAGGATTATCTGCTAATAATAACTAATTTTACAAAATTCCAACTGCATCTATTTATTTAAAAAGTTGGTGATACACACGCAAAACTCAAATGCGCATTTTTAATAACAAGTTACAATTTTAGCCATCGCATTAAATATGTCTTAGTTAAAATTATAGTATACTGAATAATCTATTTTTGATGGGTTTACTTTATCCCATTACAAATCTTTTTACAATTTATGAGTCGTAGGTCACTTGGATATTATAAAATAGGGTCACCGCTCGAAAAAATTGGCAATGTATGATCTATACCTTCTAAAGCATGCCAAAAATATACAAAAAATGTTTAAAACTTATCAATTTTCAGAAACCGATTATTAAAGTAATGAATGTTAATAGATATTGTCATATTTTAATCTGCATAGGTTTATTAATTTCAAAAGGAGCTTTCTACTTTAATCATAACGGAAATTTTATATTATTCTATTTTTTCAAAAATAAATTCCGATAGAAGAAATCAATTATCGTTAAAACTAACCATTAAAGCTTGACACAAACTTAATTGACTACTAACATAGAATTGCGGACTTCTGTAATTATACACCTATAATGTTGTATTATTAAAAGAAAATAAATAAAAAAATATATTTATTATTATTCCGCTCTTTACAGTACCCTTATTCTAGTTTGTTAACAAATAAAAAAATATTGTTTACTGGAATGAGTTTCCATTTACATCCACAAAACATGTAAATATTTAGTACATAACTAATTCTGAAATGACAAATATAATTTATTTAAGTCTTTTTTTACCGTCTATTTTCTGTATATTTTACAAAAAATAATAAAATATATATTATGTTGAAGTATTCGTAATATTTTATTTATAGTTACATCATTTATCAGATATTATCACATAATATGTCTATTTGCATTTTTAAATTATTAATTATTTTTAAAAGCTTTTTAATAACATCACAATAATAGTCAATAATGGACTCTCATCGATCAAAGGTGTTCTCAAACTCTTCCATTAACAAAACATCATTGTCACTATCGATTTATTAAATATTTTTCTCATCCATTCTATAAAAATGACATAACGACAAAGCTTTTACCCATGTTTATGCGGGGCCATTAAAAAATAAACTTTATAATACGCTTTGGTACGTGGAAAATGTTATAAATGTTGTTTTATGTCCTTTATCGATAGAAAATGTGTGATTTTTATTAGTGATATGCTTTTTATGTCATAGCTATTGGTAGCTGTTGTAACAGCTAGTTGTAAAGTATTTTTTTATATTTATTAATACCTCTTCGATAAAGTTTGTTCTTGAAGTGCGCATTAAAGTTTAGACTATTGAAAGTAACACTGTTAAGAAAGGCTGTACAGACTCATTATTGAACAAGCGTTTGCATAGTAGAATTTAAAAACCATTATTTTTAATCAAAGTTTACCAAAGGGCCTCCAAAATTTCATCATCTTGGACCCTCACGTATCAAAAAACAACACCCATTTTCATGGTTAAATTTCACGACTTATTTGAATTTACATTGATACAATATCATATTATAGTTTCAGTAGCTAAAGATATTTAGATTGATATCTGACTTATTAAAGTCACGCCATGACACGAAACTATAAACTTTGAAAGTAGGTAGTTCTAGATTATTTCTCATACTTTGAATGCAATATGAAAAACTGTTTGTAGAAAACAATGATTGTTGCATATTGAAATAAATGTTAATAGTTTGAATGAAATAATAATATGCAATTGAAAATATTCATTTAAAGCAAACAAGATAGCGTATTTTTGAAGATAATCAATAGGTAACTATTTATAGGTAGTAGAACAACTTAACCATTAAATTGCGCAGATTGCGATTTCTTCTACTGCGTAGGTACGAATTTAATTATTGTTAAGGTTTTTATTTCAGACAGCTTTTACATGGAGCCTATTGCATCGTTTTCTCCTGCTCGGCGTCGCTCTAACTGAATAATATTTTCTGTCAAAACTAACTAACTTCACGCTTATGTAGTATTTATATGGTACTACTACCGTAATTCATAATTAAGTGCCACGGCATTCATATAGTCGCCTTTGCATCAGTTTCATATATATTAAACATATGTATTATTATGATAACAAAGTATATAATATTGTTCTATGAGCAAATAATCAGGCCGATATGTGAACATTGCTTGATTTATAAAACGTTTCATTCATAAAGCATACATAAAACCTATTCGTGGTGATAAAATAAGTATAAATAATATGTTCCATTAAATGGATTCTCGTGTATAACTGTCGCATGGCTAACCATAGATTAGGCAGACAAAAAAGACTTGCATAATCTCGCTCTAAGTGCACTGCAGTGAATGGTTAACATGAAAATCTCATAAAACTCTCTCTAAAAAATAGGTAGTCATGGACTCCCCGCTGGAGTATAGCCGCGCCTAGTGACGGTGCATCCTAACTGTGTGGAGTGAGCGAGATGACAATCAAACCAGCGTGCATTGTGGATGGGGTGCGGGAGAGGGATGAGAGACCGGGTCAATAATTCCCTTCGGGTGTTTGGTCGAGGTACGGTCGGACTTTCTTGGGGATTCCAATGATAATGCAGGCGCATATTTATAGTAAAGAATTAAAAATATTAAATTTTATAGGTATTTATATAACTAGAAAATTAATCCAAGGAGGCAGTGCCACCCATCAACATTCCATTATTTTCAGTGCACTCAATAATATTATTTAGCTAACAATAATATCATAAGCTGATATTCATAGCTAAAGAACGCACGATTTGAATACCAATAAATCAATACACCCGGTGTATTTTACATTTCATCAGTGAATAGGATAAGATCCGTGTGAGCAAAATGCATTTACATTGCTATGCAATTGAGTACAACGCACATAATAGGGATGCAATGTGGACGTTTTATTATTCGATCGCGCAATAAAGACGAAAACTCTTTCGTATGAAAATTTACATGACAAAGTGTCAGATAGAATCAAGACAAATTTAATATACTACATTGTAATAATTTAAGTCCAGCAACAAAATTCATATTATTAAAAACAGATAACTCAATTCAGAAGACAAATGTCATGTAAGTATTATTGTTAAAAATACGACCGACCATAGAGATAATATTATTTTACAATATAAATTGGGCAATTCCAAAATATTGCACACTACCATTAAAAACCAAAATGAACTTAATCATTATTATCGTTAATTTCTTACAAATTTACCTACTGAAATTACACATAAAAGCTCAATAATAATATGACATAAAAGCTCTCCAGACCTAGTTCCGGTGTTCGCCACTCCCCCGTGCAGTGCGCCACATTACGGGAAAACTAAACTGCTAAAGGGAAATTTTGCATTTTATCGTCAAAGCTTTTTGGCGGGCTCTCCTCGTGGCCAAGTTTCTACTGCCGGCTGCAAATTTGCATCAAGCACTTTCGCCCAAGATATTCTGAAATATTTTGATGCCCGAGCTTTCGCGTATTTAATGGTAAATTTGAAAGGGGGTTTTTGTACTTTGGGTTAAGTTATTTGCCTATTATACCATTATATATTAATATCATAAAAATATTTTTTTCCTTAGAAAAAATATAATACGAAAGCCATTGTAAGATTATACTTTTGATCACTCGTTGTTATAGCTAGAAGTAATTTTGATTTTACTACTATCTGGTCAAAAAAAATTGATAGGTTCAATTATTCTATCTGTGTAACGTAAAATAATATACCGAGATATCATACCTACTCAAGAACGGTGAGTACCAAGGCCTGAACAAAAACGATGCATAAGTGCGAGTGAGAAAGTATTCGGCACCCTTATAATCTCTGCGACACGCGCTACACTAAGATAAAGGTTTACAGATGTGTGAGATGATTTGCTATGGTGTCGCCGCCAAATCTTAGTTTGTTGCTTAACTAAGCGTCGATAACCTGTGAGCGCGTGTTGCTAAAATTGCTATTCTTTTTTTGTGTTAGACATAAAATCAGTGGTTAATATTTTTAGTTAATTAAGTAGAAAAGATGGTTCTGTGTATTGTATTAAAATGTGGTAGCCGTACTGATAAGCAAAAAGATGGTATTACGTTTCATAGGTAAGTTGATATATGTTCGTGATAATTTATTTGTATATTATTATATATTTTAATATCAAGTGACCTAGTGTTTCTTTAAAATAACTTAAATTATGGATATTTTTACCTAATGGTTACATTTTGACCGCTTAAAAATACTATATAACGTAAAAAAAATATATAAAATTATATTTTAATTCTGAGCGTCTAGTGCGAGCACTTTGGGCGAACACCAGCGAAATGGTCTATGGTCTAAAACATTTGTATACGAATGCGTTCGCTCGCCCACAAACCAAACGCATGGCACGCAGCTTCATTTAGCAATGCAATGGGTGGCGTCTAGATGTATCTATAGTCTAAGGTGAGTACCTATTGTTAAGACTAGGTGAGAAACAAAAAGTTGACGATAGGAAAGTATGTATTGAAAAAGGACGATTAAGATTAATAAGAAAAGTAGGTAATTTAAAAAATTCTACAGGCACACTATGCTGACTTACCGGGAAAAATTTATTGCGGTCTCATGTGAGCAGTTACAATAAATAATTATTACCGCCTCTCATTCATTTTTATTATTATTATATATTTTATCATTTTATTTAAAGCTGTCGCTGGCTGATGTCCATGTGACCTTTTCAGAAATAACTCACCTTACAATCAGGTAAAGGAATGCAACCATCTTAGTGCTAATAAAATTTGTACAGAAACATACAATATTACTAAATTATATAATGATTACAAAGTCCTAGTTTTAATACCAATAGAAGAAGCTTTTGTCCTAATCTCGGAAGTTGAGCACCTTAGTATAACTGTTCTTTATGGGTGGTAGGATTTAAAATCTATAAGAGGAAATATTTTTATTAGACATGGTGGACAATGAAGCAATTAGTATTGTTTGAAATCAGATAGCAACAAGCTTACATCATCGATTAGTAAGGATGAAATAAATGAAGAAAAAATATGACATGATATAATCGACATGGAAAGGGTATCGATGCAAATACCGTAAAGAAATGTACGAGTACCAACAACTAAAAACATTAAAACATAGATACATATAGCATATGAGAATAAAACGTATCAATACAACACGTGGTAACAGTATGGTATATTTTATTTTGATGTGTCTTGAATTCTTCTCTTGAGCAATCTAAATAACAAGCTTATTGAAACAATGCACGCACACAGGAAACTGGTATGGAGGGTCCATTTAAAAACAAATATTTATGATAGGAAATTTTTGCTGATTTTTTTAGACGGAAAGAGAGGGCTGAGCAACCAAAATCTAACTGGTGTCACTAACTTCCGTATTTACCCCGCCTGTCGTTAATAGCTTCTTGTCGCTACAACTCAAACTGATTTTTTGATACATTCACCTTGCCCAGACACTCCTAGTTGTGAGTCGAGATCAAGCTAACTCTACCAGTACCTACAAGTGGTTATTGAATGCGCGTAGCCGAATGGTCATAATTACTAGAATCGCTGTCTTGTCTTTTAGACATGCCGCATTAGATAAGTAAATATTGGATGCCCTTGATTGTTGCACTAATTTACAACTACCACAAGTCTTGCGTGCCGTAGAATGCCTAGAGGAGTGCGCTTGAGAAAACGGTTCGACAGCCAAATTTTCCAGGTCATGATCCTCAGTCATGACGTGCTGATGAAAAATAAGAAGTAATATTTCATTAAACTTAATTTATATGGGGGGGTAGGATCCAGACCCAAAAACCCTCCTTCTGATATGCGCGCCTAACTGAACCGTCTGATAGGGAGTGAAAAATTTAATTGAAAAGATGCGACAAGACTTAATAGAAAAATAAAAATTAAAAATACAAAAAAGGTTGCTTCTCATAAACATAAAATATATCATTCAATAATAAGTGCAAACAATCCCAGAAGTGTCAGAAATTTCCGAGGCGAGATACGACAGCGATAAAATCATTACGCGATACGTCAACGGGCAACTTTTCCAATTATATTGCTTATTTTCGTTTTATTCCTTTTGCTGCTGCGAGTTTTATGCAAAATATCGACTACGTAGATAAATTTTAATTATTCGTTGTATTTTTTATGTGTTTTTTATTCACAATGCTTTTATGTTATAATTATGTGATTCTATTTGTGATTACTTAGTATGCTGTCATACATTTTTTAATAACTAGCGAGGATTATAGGTACATCAATATTGTTATCAAAATTATATTTATAGATTAACATTTTCTATGCCTCACAATATTATAGGCCGGAGGTTGAGTGTAGAGCAAAGCTCTTACTAAAATCCACTGTACTGCCAATATTTTGTGGCTTAGTATTTCAAAATTATTCGAACAGATGTTACTGTATGTTAATTTTTTTTAGATTATGCCAATCAATCGACAGTGGCTAGTAATTTCAATTTAAAGTCGGACAAGATAACTCGTGAAAATTGTATTAGCAGCCTAAAACTCGCTGAAGGCATAGAACTGGTTATTAATATGCTTTATGATTCTATTATTGTAAAGTTATTTTATTATAATCTGTGTATTTTTTGTGTATTATAGTAATTATTACCTAGTGAAGAGGGATGGAGGTTGGCTGGTAAAATTCGACATACATAGTGCACACGAAACTTTTTCAGTCATACGTATCTGTTTTCATTTAATTAAGAATACAATTTGCTAAATAGTTTTTAAAATTCAATGAAACCCTGTATAAACCAAACCATAGTAGTTTAGGTATGCTATGGGCGATCCGAAAAATATTGTGTAGGTTCAGTTTTTCATTCATAATTATTTGTTTTCTTTAAATTAAGAATACATTATTACAGATAGTGTTGGTTAGTTTTTTTAAATTCATTAAGACGTACCTAACCAAACCATAACCAATAAAACCGACCAAAATATCTAAACTAATGTATGATTTAATGGCATAGTCTTATATTATATTATGTTACAGATAAACGAATATTTTTTTACTATTATTTACCATGGCTTGGATTAAGAAGAGTTTAAAAATGAATTAAAAAAACCAACAAACATTATCTACACATTGTAGGTTAGTTTAACGAAAATGAAAATATGTTTGACTGATAAAGTTTAGTGTGCACTACTTGAGATTTTAACACAATACCTTCACTTTTTGCCACTACTGTTGCCCAATATAGTCAATGTCTTGAGATAGGCCGGTCACATGTTTAGATACGAAGGATCTAGAGCTCTCCATAAACAGTCTGAAGAAACTCTTGTAGGCATTTGGCCCCTGGAGAGATGAGCAGATAACGTCTAGATGGGTGCAAAGCAACATAGTGTGACCAACTGGTGAGAGAACTCGAGTTAGAGATGCCTTATATACATTATTAATTTATATTTTCAGCAAAAACTCACAAAGTTTTCATAAAATTACCTCATGAAAATTCGTAAACAACTAGGATTCCCCTCCAAAAATTCGTAATTTTATTGATTGTAATTTATGACCTGCACCATTCAACAAAAGGCCTCGGGCCATTTGGATCACTGTGGACTTTATTTGGTCAATAAGAAGATCAAGGGACAGATTTCTACCAAATTTCAGTTTTTTACATCGAATGTAGACCACACCTATGTATTCGTTTCAACTTCCATCAGTTTATGTAGTTTGTAAACTATTTATTTTGTCGTGGTTGTAAGACAATTTTATCTTATATAATATCTACTCTAATATTTGTATTGTTATTTGGAGAGTTTGTTTCGAGAATTTATGTTATTACTAATCACTAGTTGTATTGAATTGAATTATGTAAATAGTAAAAATAAATTTCAATATAATATTATCTACCTAACTATTGATGATCAGTAGTTTATAATATCTGAAAGTACATGTACAATACAAGCCATTATTAATTAATCACCTTTTTACTGTTTTTATAGTTTTATTTAAAAATTCTATTCTATAATGTTCATATTAATTCGAGTGCTTAAAGTCAGACAACGTTATCTACAAAAAAGTGTTTTTTTTTTGTTGAGATAACGTTATTTTACATTTACGGCTACATGATAGTCAAACAACGTTATGTCAATCTTTTCTAATTTCTTATTAAATCGTCAGTAAAGTTTAACGCTAACTACATAAGTTACCCTTCTTTTCATATTTTTTAAAAACTATCCCTATAAATTTTAACATCATCATAAGCAAGATAAATGTACAATACACAATAAATTATAAAATATTAACATTAGGTTTAAATAAACATTTCTCTTGTTGAGTTACAAGAATCTAAAATAACGATTTTTGGCTCTCCTGTAAAGTTGCACTTTTGTAGATAGTGTTGTTTGACACTAAGCCCTCGAATTGACACCGGAAAATTAATATTTCACTACTGTTTACACATTGCGACACTATCTGAAAAAAAAATCTATTTAATAATTAATAGTAATTATAATGAGAAGAAAGCATACTTGTTTCCCAAAAAAATCCCAAATAAACAGCCCTTGCGAGCTGTAAATCGTTGTAATAGATACATTCGACTTAGAACCAAACTATCAATTCCACTTAGAAAGCTCCGTGATTTGTGTTTGCGGATCCATTTTGAAAATCGTTGATAGAGACACAGAAAACGTCTATAACTAAAGTAATAATTAGGTAATGAAAGCCTCGAGAAAGAAAAGCTCTGTATACCAGGAAAGAAAAAAGGGAAGAAAGACAATCAAGTGGGGCGGGAAGAATGGCCAAATAATGGGAATAAGGGTATGATGGGTGCAGGGTTGTGGAAAATATATTGATATTATTACAGGATTATCATTTTTTCACTAGACATGACGTATGCTTAGTAATATTTCCATGAATTATTGATTTGTTTTCAATAATTTGATTTGGAAATTTTTTTATTAAATCATTTTTATAAGTATTTACATGACTACTCTTCAAGCTGACTCAGACATTCATTTATACGTTTCAAGTCTACCGTGAAGGGTTGAAATATATCTTTCCTATTAATGAGAATATCTCGCTGGTTACTTTTGCAAGACTTTTTCACGCCTATCTGCGAAATGGCTTCTTTTCAAAAATGAATTCATAATCTTATGGAAAATTTTCTTTTGACAAACTCCGACAATTCCACAGCACATGGACAAAGCATCCAACCGCTACATTGTCTTGGTGGTATAATTTAATGTTATTGTGATATTTACTTTTATTTTTTAACATTTTAAAAATCGTAGAAAATAAAATAATGAACATATTTCTATCCGTTAAATGGCTCTGTTAACTAAGATACCAACCCAGGTAGCTTTTTTACGTATATATTTTATTACATACGATAGCCAATAGATATAAAATCCAATAAATAAGTATCCATCATATTTATTCGAAGTATGTAATAAATTTAATATAACTTACTAAAACCGATTAATAAAATATTTGGTTTGATTTTGTAGAATATAATTTAATAACGCAATAATTACGCAATGTTGGCTGATCTCTAGTAATCAAGTTGCCAGAAACCGAATAGACGAAAGTTAATCAGTGTTAACGCACTTTGTAGCGGCAACCGGTTTTAGTTTCTGATTGCTTGAGACCAGTGTAGTTCACAGTGTGTGTTTTTATTAATTTGATATTGCTTTGATTAAATTAGTAATATAAGCCGCACATAAAAAAAGTAATTATTATCCATATTACCTATTTGAATAGGTATCCTAAATAATTTTCTGTCTAAAATGGCGCCTAAAAACTTATACAACGAATTGTTTAAAATTAGAATCTCGAACAAACTTTTAAATATCATATTGGTGACGTAGGTACTTAGAAAGCAATAATAATTAATCGTTGGTTAGCTCAACCTATTAGGTCCATACCCTGACTCACAAACAAATTGAAAAACAATACGTGTACTAGCCAGACCCAGGATTCAAACCTGGGACCCACGGCGTTATAGTCCAACGCTTAAGCCGCGCGGCCACCGTGGGTGTTTAGATTTAATAATTATTGCTATATTTCAATAAATAATGAAAGGATTTCAAGTTTGTACATAACACTATTTATTTTTTAATTTCTTTCTTCGCATAACATTTTAACATTTATTTATTACGGAGAGCTAAATTAATGTCATTTAACGCTAATACAACGAGGAGTTGAAATTCCCATAAGATCGTTTGAAGCATTTGTCAACCCTGAAAAAAGGGGAGTCGGGGTGTCAGTGAGTGAGAAAAAGGGGTCTGGAAAGTCGTCTGGTCTTGCGAAGCAGGATGGCCGGTAGATGTTCCGTCTGGGGGCACGTTCATAGTACTTAGCCGGAAAAAAATTAACCCATTTAGCATTTTGTCTATTTTTTAACGGGGGCTGAAAGGAATTCCTAATTATTTCGCGTATTGAGAGTGGCTCGGGGTTGAAGATTCGCACAGTTTAGTTTTGGTAATCGTCATTTTATATAGTTAATTAATACGGCTCGCTTATTTTACTTAGCAGTATTAAAAAATAACTAAAATACTTTATAATTTTATTATGCCTGCTGAAAAGTCATTACTTATAAGAAAAGAAAAAACACAATTTTACAATAATTCTTTATAATATTTTAGTACACAAACAATAATTATGTTAATTCATAATATCACACATGAAATTAAAATAATTACAAGATAAAAAGAACTTTTTATATACAACGTTTAAATTTTCTGTTGAATCATATAAACTTGACTTGACTAGCTTAAACGATCAAAAAATTGTACTTGATAGAAATACTGAATAATGAAATATTGATTTCCATAGTAACGCACGTATATATTATTAATAATTTAGTTGCTAGGACCCCCTAGCAAACAATAATGGTATCGAAATAACTTTTCATACAAAACAGACTTAACTAAAAATGAATTCAATTCTACTTAAAAATGGCTAAAAGTATTAAAAAAATGCATTGGCATCGTGTTCTGATATATTTTAAAAGTTTCAAATGTCTAGCTAGTCGGGAAGTTAGTTAAAAATCGATTGCAAGATTTGTACCGGACAAACAACCAACGGACAAATAAGAATACGACGTAAGAAAAACGTTGTAATAAAGAAATTATATATGTAGATATTGATAATATAGTAATCAAATATGAAGTAATATGAGTAAAAAAGTACATAGAAGTATACCGATTACTTTAAGTAGACCATTTTTAAAATATATATATATATATATAACAGTGTTTACCTAAACTCACACACACGTAGTTGGAATGTATCATTATCAGTAGGTATGTTCTATACACAATGCGGGAATATGTGACTATAAACGGTAGTTTATCATATTTGTGTATTGGAGGTTTTTGTTTTAGAATTATTAATAACCATGTTCTTGCTTTTTCGTACAAGGTGGTTGTTAGTAATTTTGAACAATCACAAACACCCAGGCTTTGAGAAATACACATAAATATTGTGTCCTGACAAGGAATCGAACCCAGAACTCTCGGGTGGAAGGCAAGCGCCTAACGCACTGCACCACGAGAGCCGCCTGTATTGGGGTATTATAATTTGTTATCATAAGTTAGCCGTCTAAACTGTCAAATCTGTCTATCTCGCTCTAAAAGTTAACACAGCCAAGAGAAGGGCTGTTAAAGCATAGCATTTTTTGACAGTTTAGACGGTTAACTCATTCAATTAACCACCTTAATACAAAAATATGATAAACTACCGTCGATAGCCGCCTTGTGTATAGAATAGCTTTGTTGAAGCGATTTTATTAAACAAAGTTATTATTCTACCAATAATTGGCATTACTAATTGCAGGTTAATACTTCTGGTTATTTTTTCTTCACTTCGGGAGAAAAATGCTACCAATTTTTAAGACAGTATCAGGGACACATCCCTGTGGGGTATTTATTTCATATTACACATATTTAATTAATATTGTTTATAAATAATATACTGTAATAATTAATTATTAATTATAATACCACCGAACTTATCTATCAGATCCTGTATTGTGTGATCTTTTCTAATACCGCGTAAAACATTATTTTTATAACCCAGTTATAAATTAAATTGATTTACTTTTCGACGAGGTAAAGAAAAGCGCAGTTTTATGTCGCATTCAAATGAAAAATGTTATCAACAGCTTTCCGTTTGCATTTGTAAGTAGATTAGGAAACCTATTTTCCAATTCTTACATCTCTCCACAAAAATAAGAGGCTCAAGTAGGCTGATAAGAGATTTTCCGACTCTCATTTTATATTCCTTATGGCCGGAGCAAAAAAAAAGAACACGATTTTGGGGGTCATAATTCAAGTAGGATTACAAAATAAAATGTTGAAGACTGCGATATTTAACAAAAGAATCGTAAACGCTAGGGAGGTAGGTTTTATTTTCCTGAAAAATCTATTCATTCGTTGTAGATAACAGGGGAATGGTTTCCGGAAACCTGTACCTTTGCTTTTAATTTGTACCCTTTGTGGGGAGTTAGTCTTATTCTTCTCACAACATTAAATTATCATCAAAGTAATTATGTTTGGCGTTGTTAAAAAAAAATCAAAAGAAATAATTGTCCCCACTTTGTGAAAAGATCTTCTTTGAATTGGTCGTATTTTCAAAAATTCTTTTGTCAACTTGTAATGTGATAAAGTTTAAGTGAATTGAATTTTTCACTACACGTGGGTTTCGTCTCACTCTCTTAAAACATTACCATTGTCATCACAGTCTTAAAAACCCAAGATAAGTCTTGGACTTGTAAAGCAGCTTCAATAAAACTCTGAAATTTCAAGATTCTCAACTAGACAATGATCAGAAACACATATTATATAATTAAGACAGCAGGCGGATTATTTTTGCAATGAAACTACCACAATAAAATTGTCGAAATATTTTTACTCTTATATAGATTTACAAATAAGCTGCACTATAAATCATTTATATATATATAATCGAGTATTTTGGCTTCCTTTTAATATAGATATAAAGAATATTTATATAAAAAAAAATGAAGTTGTTCCATTTACGATATCGGAAATTAGGCAGCTGCAGTTGGCTATTTTGTGTGAAGAACGATAACGCATTTAGTCATAGGTTTAGGAGTTTGGATTTTTGTACGAGCATAGAAAACATGGTTTATAGCAAAATGCTACCAAAATTTAATTTTTGGTCAAAAGTGGAGTTAGCTGGTTTGTAGATTAAGCATTCAATATTACCCAATATTTTGATTTCAACATTGTTAACACTTATTACCACCAGACATGAAGCCACAGTTTATACATAGCCATCTTGTATGCCGATATAAATGGGTCAAATTGAAAAAAGTATTTAAAAATCACTTTCATATCCCGATACGTGGGTTAATAATTTCAAGTAACCGATATAACATCTATTAACAATAGTGATTATAATTTGTAATTAAAAACAATAAAGATTCAGATTTGAGATTAGGTAGGTATCCAATTCAATTATATGTGTATATACTTTTGACTAAAATCAAGCTTTTTATTCGGTTGTTACCACGATTTATTCTGTTTTTTTTTTAACTTAGCATATTTTTATTCTGATTAGAAAATCGCGGACATAGTTATCGAGAGTTATCTTGCGCTGTAAGATATACGCTGTTATATTTATAGATAGCACCTGAAAATTGTAAAGAAGCGAAATACGGGTTTAATTTTCAAGCCATATTAAAATTGATATAACAATATATTCATAGTATTTACCAATACTTGTTCACTACGTCATATAAAATAATATAATAATATTTTAAGATACTTATTACACTCACATAATATTAAGTTTTATCAAAGTACGAGTAGGTTTCACATTTTTTCATTTTGAGTTTGAATGATGTATTTTGAAAACGTTACAAGTCACAATTGTGTTTTAGTCAAAATAGTGAAAGCAATCTCTTACTGATATAAAAATGAATAGTTTTTTATGTAAAATATATTATTTTATAATAAGTGTTAACTATTGTCTTCAAAAAACTATAAAAAA
The DNA here is from genome assembly GCF_057557595.1 of Rhyacophila brunnea. Classification (NCBI taxonomy): domain Eukaryota; kingdom Metazoa; phylum Arthropoda; class Insecta; order Trichoptera; family Rhyacophilidae; genus Rhyacophila; species Rhyacophila brunnea. Next base: position 33,911,864 of record NW_028233350.1, read on the forward strand.
GTTGCTTACATTTGTATATTTAGATAATATGAAGATTTTTGCAACTTACATCACTCTTTTTTAAAATGTGACTTGTAACATTTTCGAAATACAGCATTCTATTGAATATTTTATTGTTTTGTCTAAAATAATTTTTAAATGTATTAAATACAAACTTATATAATATGGTACAATCGCCAAGTAAACACTTAATCTATTGAAAAAATCTTCATTATTTTTTGATAATAATAATATATTTACTATATTTGGCATATTAGAAAAAAATACTTACATTCAAGTATACGAGATAGTTGAACTCTACATATTGTTTTATTTTCTATTTTTATTGAAAAACAAACGTAAATTTAACAGCAGATGAAAAACAAATAAAAAAATGTGCAACTCGCTATTTCTTCATTGCAAAAAGTCTTCCGTGTTTCTTTAGACTTGCGACAGAATATAATCATTTATTGTATCTCGTTTAAAATTTTTATAATTGTGCAATTACAATTTCGATATAACTTTTTTAATAATGACATCAATATCTAACGATATTTTTAAATTGTGTAGGCATTTGTAATATTATTGAAGATATTATTATTAGAAATCGATCACAAACATTACACAAATAATATACATAATATAATTCAATACACGCAATCAAATAACTATCATGGTTGTAGTATATTTAACTACCTATATCTTTTATATACAATGAAGCTGACCAAATATTGTAGTCGTTAGTTTTATTAAACTTTAAATTCCACTAAGTTATATTTGATATTATCACCCAATATGTTTTTAATTTAGTATATTGATTTCTGAGTTTTATCCACTACCATTTATATCTTGTTGATCATATCCATGGCCCCCATATCCTGAAGCGGGCCACCTACCTATATCTAAGGTTAAAAGCCGTGTAATGTGCTACAATAATGATCCCCAAATGGTATTCTGCGGAAATGCAGGCTTTTAGCATTTTTAAATAAATATGCTTGAATTGTCGGCACGGTATCATATTATGAAGCAATGATCGCGAGCCCCCTTTGTGATAGCTAAGTAACATGCGGCCTTTCGCCGTATTGGATAAATAATCATTTTATAAGCCAGGACGCATACTAAAAATAATTATACATTAAAATAATTCCATTCGTGAAATAGCGCCGCAGGCAACTTTTTTACTATTAGCGCGAATTTGTAGTGTGTGTTTATCTCGCTTAAGTGATCGACCCGCCACGCCGGGTCCCTTCTAGCCCGGGCCCAATATTATCTTTAAAATAAATTCTAAAAGCTATTATAATAATATTAATAATATTTTAATATTTTAGTGACATATAAAACAACCACGTAACAGGGTCGCCTATTCGTTATGGGGTTAAACCAAAGAAGTTTATTGAAAGTCTACCGTGACAGATCATGTTTGGCTGTGCACTCTTCCCTGGTGAAAGGTTTTTGATGCATCACTCCGTCGTCACACTTTCTCGGAGGCACAGTAAGGAAACCTATACAACATTAATAACAGACTGTTTAACAATTACTATTTTTTATATTTCCAGGATTTCGGATTGAAATGTGTTTCATATATTACTCAGTATGCTGTACAAATATTTATTGTCCAGTATTCTGAAAATTTTATGACACCAACAATACTTTATTGTTAGTTTCAATGATTACTAGTTTTAATATTATATTTAAAAAATAAACCTCTCTTATTTTACTTAAAATTAAAGATAAATACAAATGCTAAATACTGTAATCAGATTTATTGCTAATGATGATTGGTTGATATCACGTAAAAACTTTATAAGTTATGTAAAACAAAAAAAATGATTTCCAAAGAGTATGTAATAAATGGAATAATAAATAATAAGTATTTTTATGTAAGTATATTATTCAATATGCACCTGTAAAATCTTAAATATATAATATATAGATATACATATAAATTCTTTAATAATACAACCTACGCTCTAACGCAATACTTACAAATATGTTGACTTTTCGTAAATTGGTGATTATCGATTGGACTAATCTTCTACCAGCAGCAAGTATATTCCAAACCTAGAAACAGTGGACGAGTTTATATTATATCTGGGATCGACCTTTAGTGGAAAAGGCGGATGTGAAGCAGACATAAGAAAGCGCACACACATTGCAAAATATGCGATGAAATGCCTTACCATTATATGGAATAATTGGGGAATTTCAATTACCACGAAAGTGTTGCTTGCGTAAAAATAAGTGTTCTTTATATTTTTGTACGGTGTCAAGTCAAAGACCGTGAGGACAAGGGAATGGAAGGAAATAAATGTCTTCAAGGTGTGGTGTTGGCGCCGATTAATTCGTTTTTCTTGGACTAGTCACAGGACGAAGCAATCAATCATTCAGAGACTACAGATAAAGGAACGGCTTTTGACAATATGTCTAAGAAGCATTCTGCAGTTTTATGGAAATATCGTTTAGCATAGACTGAATAACCTAGAGAGACTGGTGGTGAAGAAGTGAAGAAATATCCAAATATACATTGCAAAAACAACTCATGATCATCTAACCATTTGAAATCGATCTAGCAACCTTCAATTTTCGAGCTTCTTTCTGTATTTTTGTCCAGTTCGGCCGTAAAATATCATTATAACAATATGAGTGAATTAATATATCGTCACCTCAATATTACAACTAGATAACTCTGATTTGGTCATTGTTGAGAAAATGAAATTTAAACTTTATTAAGACTTGTATAACATTAGGCAATAAATTATTGTGGTTGTCTAGTTTGGGAACAATTAAATAATGTTCAATTGTATGAAAAAATAATGAATATAATATTATTTTATTTATTTAATGCATCTATGGTTTAAAGTTATCTAATATTTTCAAACACAAAAATATTACAGTTCCATTAACTACTGACTTACCTAGTTGTATCATTTTGTTGAGAAGGAAATGTAGAATCATATTCAATAGCTATCTCAAAAACAGTGAAAATCAAGTTATATAGTTATAGTATTGAAGTGACGATATGAAAACAACTATAAAAAAATGCAAGCATTTCAAAATAATATGTTTAGCAACCCAAATATTTTGATTATTGCTTTTAAACAATTATTTTAGATAATGGTATTTTAAAACATTTCTTAAATATTATTATACTTGCAATGTGACCAATTATTTATAAGAGTACGATGTTTAAATTAGGTTTTATGTAATAGTGTTGTATTATCTCGAACCCACAATAGGTACCTAGCCTTTATATTCAATCACCCTTTCTTTTACGTGATCTGCATTCATGTAAGTAATACAAAAATATTCGTCCCAATCTCCATCGGTGTTTTATAAACACCCGATATAAAAAGCTGCAAAGAAACGGTCCCCGTTGAAACGTGAATGATTGATGGGACATTTTGCGTGTTCAGACGCCTGCCCCATACTACTACAACCGGCTCGGCTAGAGCTTTTTTGTAAAGAAACCGCTCGCGGAGCTTGCGGTGTTTGGGTATGAAAAGCTCGTTTCGTGTGACATAAAACCAAACAAGGCCGTCGCAGAGGCGTTAACCCTTCATCCGTCAAATAAATTATTAAGTAATTAATATTATCATTATAATATATAGAAAAACAATTAAAATCGATAACTTAACTGTATATACGAGTACATACAGCACCATTTTCAATCTTAAAAGGATGACAATATGAGCATCCACAAAATAGATCTTGTATTAAAATAATTTTGTTCTTACGAGAAATGAATGTTGGCCATTTGATAAGCTCTTAGGACCATGCTCTGGGTGCAAATACACATTGAAAAATAACATGTGAATTTGTCAGAACCAGGATTTGCACCCGGGACCATTCTGATATTATAATGGGTAGTTTAAAATTTAAAAGACACTTATTAAGTCGCCACATATTTTCTCCAATTCATACGCAGTGTAAATGAAAACTATACCAGTCTTGGTAATATTAACTTGTGTGTCTCTGATAATTAATTATCGTACAACTCAGGGGCATCCGTTATTTCTTTTCCCAAGTAGTTTAGTAATGTCAATTGGGAGAACAATTACTATGTTCAATCAAATCGCTTTGGATATGGATATATTCCACTTAAGTGAGAGTGAGTGAGGTGGATGTTGTTTTATAAGTTTTAAAAGAGAGCCTAGGTACTTATCACCCTGTGTGCTTCTATGTAGTTTTATCACTGACATTACAAATACTTATTCAAAATATTTTGAACATGACATTTTAATTTTAAAAGAAGACATGCCAAAAATTTAATAAGTTCATAATAAAAACACACTTTAAAAATAATACCTACGGTATACAGTAAGAAGTCTACAGATAAAGTTGAAAATATTTTACAAACACTGACAATAATTCCACAAAATTTGTCGAAAATTTAGGTTGTTGTATTTCTAGCGTAAACAATTGGATTATTGTTACTATCTATTCCCCTCTTTAGTGTATTTTACATTATAAGAAAAAATATAGTGGACATAATATCAATATATTAACTTTTATTTGTACAACTTTTATTAATATTAGTCAATAAGTTTTTTATTTATTTTTTAGTTTGCTTTTGACGAGTTTGAAAGTAATATTATAGTATCATTATAAATTGTATAAAATCTCATATAATACGGACGTATTTTTTGCTAGTTTTTTTTTTAAATATAAACTTCAATAATTTTATTTTAGGAAATTATAAAACAAAAACCATTTAACTTGACCCTCGCGAAAGTGAAATAATAATTTAAGCAAAGTAAAGAGTATGCCGTCGCTATTAAATTGGTATATCTAATGGCAAGTCAAGTCTATACATTTGGAATGCAAACAATTAAAGGTCCTGATTATTTTCATAAATGGTTATTAGTGGAAAAGAAATCAACAATACTTATAATACATACAATTTAGCAGTGGCAAAGGGTGGTAGTAGGCTGTTAAGATTCAACATAAATAGTGCATACTAAACTTTGTTAGTTATGCTTATTTGTTTTCATTGAACTAAAAAAAATTTGCAGATTCAATTAATACCTGCCTAAAAAAAACCTTAGTAGTATATGTATGCTATGGGCAATCCGACAACAATAGTGCACACTTTTTCACACATACAAATTACAGGTGGTGTTGGTTAGTTTTTTTTAATTCATTAAGCTCTGCCATACCAAACCATAATCTTAATTAACTATTTCTTTTCTTCAACGACTAATTCACAAGATTTTAAGAATGTACCATTCTAATTATTGAAGATACATAATTTTGAAAACACTCATGAGAAAATATAGCAAATAGAAAAATCATTTTTTCAATTGGCTGTATTTTCAAAATTATGTATGTTCAAACCATAATCGATAAAAAATATTCTTCTATCTATGAAATATCTAAAATTATGTATGTTATGTTTTGTTTAATGCCCCTGATGTAGTATGAAATATTAATGTCCAACCTCATAAATTTTAAATTAATTTGTTATTGGGAAGGTATTATTGGACGGATAATTTATGTACCTATTGTTATATTATTTCTGTCGCTTTGGATTTTGTTTGATAAATATTATTTTTAAAAAATGTATTCAGTTGAAAATGTCTCTCTGTGGCGGATGAAACCGGTCCTAATCTATTGATTAAAAGTGGAATAAGTACTACAAAAAAACAAAAAATTGCGTTTTATTAAATTAAAACAACAATACAATGCAGTTCCACCATGAATTGACAGTTAACAAAATAAAAGAAATTAATGGTATAGTTTTAGATAATTTATTGATAAACAATTATTTTTTTACTATTATCTACAAGGATTTGGATTAGGCAGGTATTATTTGAATTTTAAAAACTAACAAACACTATCTATTATACATTGTAGCCTTAGTTCAATGAAAACAAATTCGACTGACAAAACTGACAATGATTAATAATATGCACTATTTATGTGGGATCTAACAGCCTACCCCCACCATTTGCCACTGTAATGTAAGTACATAGACAGAATGGGACAGTTTTCTTTTATAACTGGAACACACATCATCTATTAAACTTTTGGTATCTTTTTAATAAATTAATAAATAAAATTAATTATTTTGTCGGATACTAATGGGTTATTTGGATGAGTGGGACACATTGCGATATCTATAGCTATGGGGAAAATAATATTTACGAAGCAATTACCGCGCCTGGGCTATTTCAAATTGATTCACCCGGAAGAATGCATTGTGTAACCTGTCATGAATGACGGCCTCAAGAGCTGGTTATCGAAGAAACGTGTTTTCGCAAGGCTAGCCGATCACGGAATATTATTTCAATTAAAAAGAAAAAAATGTACTATTCATTTTGTTTAGGTAGGTACTGATAATTTTTGGTAAGGCATAAGCGTGAAAATTTTTGAGTTACATTTACTATTTAAATTAGACTGTTTTTGTATTCAATGAATAAAATACAAAATGAAAATGAATTCATTCATTATTGAACAAAAAGATTAGAAATATTTTTTTCAATACTTATGTATATTTATGAGGTAGGTATTTCAAAATATGTTAATATAATCTTATTTAGATCAATAATATAATGTCGTCAAATGAAACCAGTTGTGAAATAATAGAATTATTTAACTATCTTACATGAAATGTTTTGGTGACCCGTGTTTCACCTTTTGCTGTCTATAGGCAATACTAATATACTAAATATATAATAATGTTAGTTCAATGATCAAAATATTATATTAACACCATCGACCGAGAGTACTTGATGGAATTTTAATTTAATGTCTAATGAATTTAGGTTTTGTACTACTCCGTTTGAGTGGTTTTTTGCGACCCGGGTTTCTTCTCCCTTTCAGCATCTTCAGGTAGCATGTGCACTCACCAAAAGGTAAATACAAACTCAAAACGAATACAGTTAATTCTAACTTATATAATAAATTAATACAATAAAGTAGGTATAAACTTTATCAACTAACTATTAAGTCAAAGATTATAATAAAAAATAACCAACAAAGTATAAATAGTTGAAGTGTTTGTAAAACCCCCCTATCACTAATAATACAATCAATCGGCGTATACATCGTAAAAACCCTAATAATAGATCATTAGATAATAATCAACATATTACTACATTCGATAGGTGTAAAATCGACAATACTGGGGATAAAATAGCAAATTATATTATTATATATATATATAATATATCCCCTACCATTATGTATTAAGCATAGGGTATTCAACCAATGTGTGCTACCCGTGCTCACGTATGGCTGAGAGACGTGAACCCTCAACACGAGAGATGTCCAAAAGCTAAGAGTCGCACAGCGAGGCATGGAGAGGTGTATGTTGGGCATCACGTGAAAGGACCGTAAGAGAAACGAATGGGATAGAAAGCAGACAGAAGTACGCGATGTAACAGACGTTGCTAAACAGCTGAAATGGAGATGGGCAGCGCACATTGCTCGCCAAAAGAACGGCTGCTAGACAAATGCCGTCATCTAGTGGTACCCAAGGGGCACGAAACGGCCACAGGGTCGCCCTAAAAGCCGCTGGATTGACGAACTGGTAAAGTTCGGCGGAAATACGTGGCAGCGAATGACACAGGACCGAGAGAGTTGGAAGAAGCTTGGGGAGGCTTTCATCCAGCAGTAGATTGACCCCTGCTGATGATGATATTGTATCCACAAATAAGCTCACATACATATCCAAATTTCATAACAAACACATTTTTATGGTTTTTTACTCAAGGTAGGTAATTGTTAATAAAAATTATTCTACATAATAAATAAATGGTAAATATATTATCATCAGATCATTCTGAACGTTTTATTTTTGACAACTTATTGATATTTCCTTAATCTTCATAGCCATCCCACTAAATACAATAATATTTATTGTAAGAAATAAAAATGTATAATAATTTTAATTCATGATTATGTAAAGGATTAATTTATTATTTTTATTCATTACAAGAGAAACGCTGTTTACATAACATTAAAACAGTATGCCACACAATGTTTATTAATCATTTCGTATATATATATATATATCTCGCTATCTATATCACTCTGATACTCGTGAAATACATTATGTATTTTCTTAGATTCAGTGAATTCAGTTCGCGTGATTTGACCAATTATTTATATAACTCCATCTCGGCGACCTTTGCAAGCCTCAACAGTGACTCTCAAAATAATATACTTCCTACCATTCATTCATTTTCAAGTAATGTATATATTTATATTCGTATGATATTATAGAATGGTACAAAACGTATAAAATATATTATAAAGAAAGTAATTTAATAGAATATAAACAATTATTTATATTTTTAATTAACTATTTCTTTTATTCAACGAATAATTCACAAGATTTAAGAATGTACATTATTGAACATACATAATTCTGAACACACTCATGAGAAAATATAGCCAATAGAAAAAATCTTTTTTCGAAAAAAGTAAGACACCCGGTAGGAATCTAACCTACCTCTCTTGGGTTTCGCGCCCTGTCCATTACTACTATGCTACGACTGCCATGCTTAATTGTGACAAATTTTAACTATTAATATTATTAATACCTTATCATATACGCAATCTAAATGCAACTCAATTTAAACGAGTATATAAGACGACGAGTTTAGTGTTTATAGTAATATGCACTAATTTGACCCCTTTTTGGGGATGAGATCAAAACTGGCTTCTGACGGTCTTTTAACAAGCAGTCAGCTACGATACTCTTCGCTTGGTATCACAGCGTATGCAGGAATGGTAGTTATTCCGGATCTCGCCTCTTCCTGGGATGATAGTGCCATTTTCGTTTTATAAAATAATATATGTTGACTTTTATCAGGACTTGATATCAACCAAGGCCAACTTTGAGGCATTCGAAAAATTTGCTGCGTCATAATATGGAAGACGGAATAATTCCGATCCCTCCATAGATTCATCACTTTCAACTCCTGACTCCTCTGTTTCGGCAGAGTTTCAGTACACGGGTACAGAGGATACTTCGTGTCATTAAAGATAAATGATGGCAGAGCAAATCAACATTCTTTTTATTTTCTAAAACTCTTTCTTTAAGCACTAAGGTACATGGTTGCTGCATCAGTCCCGTGCAGCATCGCTTCGGGACAAGGAAGTGTGGCACTAAAATCTTTTCATTCTAACACGTTTATAGCGTCATGGAAAGCGGCCGTGCACAAACCGCGGCTGCATATACATAGTAGGTGGAGATGGGGAGAAAAAGGGTACTAATTATTATAAACTGTACGCTCTCTGTCTTTATCTATAAAATATAAGCCCTGTTTATTCCTCTTTTCGGTTCTTGTTTAGTGGATCAACGACCACCAGTCTTAATAATAAGGTATCATACCTTATATAGTAGGTATAGTAGGTATGCATGATTACATTATTTGCCAAACAGAGTTGACGTAAAGTGCATTCAGACATCTGAGCATAACTTTCAAGAGCGCATCCCATTGTGCTTCTAGCACAGGATATAATATATTATGTCATGTATATAGGTATTGCTCAATATTATGAAATTTGGATTCTTAAAAACATAGAAATTTGTAATTTAAGAACTACGTCATAACTTGGCACATAGGGTAAATTAAGGTTACACGTAAATTGTACGTATGAAGTTCATCGTGGGACACTTATTCGTGCACCGCAGTACGTAAAACATGAGATCGTATAACATTTTATCAAATGACGAGTTCTTCGTTGAACATTTAACCGTGGAATACATTTGTACGTATCTTACAAAATGCGGCGATAGTTTGCAAATAGTACTGTTCCAATTAGATTAACCCTAACCTAACCTAACCTAACCTAGTAAAGACATCTCCAGATGTTGTAGCATTCGTCATTTGATTAAATGTTACACGAACTCATATTTCACGTACTGCGGCGCACAAATAAGTGTCCTGAGGTGAACTCTTTACGTACAAATTTCCGGCTACGGTAAATTAATGTCATGCACCGCGTGCAAAGACAAAAAAATATTTCAAAGGTAACGGTAGCAACCAGGCTGATAGTATGTAACGTAATGAAGTTTACCAAAAGTTCTTAAAAAGCAATGAGTATAACAAATAAATTGCATAAAGAATGACTGCTAGATGAATACAGTACCTAACCCTGTGGTAAGCGAGCGATAAAAGTTGACCTGAAGGTCGCTTTAAACTACACTGGATAGATAGAGCATATTATTAAGATTCGGGGAAATTACGTAGCAGCAATGAATGAAAAACAGAAAATATCGATAATAACTTGGGAAGACTTTCATCCAGCAGTAGATTGAAACTGGATGATGAAAATATATATAGACAGAATGAGCTAAAGAGACTCAATTTTAATAGTTTTTAAAACATCGTCTCGTTTACCAAAACTCACTTCACGCAAATCGAATAATATCTATATCTGAATATATTGAAAGAAATAATATATTATTTGCCGGTATCGTATCGAAGGGTATTGAAAGAATTTGTTTTTTTTTCACTATCACAAGGAATAACTATTGATACTTGGTGTTATTTATCATGTTATAACAAATATGTTAAAGTATTGGTAAACCATGTAGGTATCTATACATTATATACCCCTACCAGTAGAACACTTTATTTGATAATATTTAATAGAACTCGCAATAAAGCGTCTCTAATAGTCAATGTATTTTCACGATGTGTATTATGTTTTTAATTTTCTCAAGTATTTTTTTCTTTTATTCATGGTGGAACTGCATTGTATTGTTGTTTTTATTTAATAAAACGCATTTTTTTATAGTACTTATTCCACATTTAATTAATATATTAGGACCGGTTTTGTCCGCCTCTTCAACTTTTCAGTTGAAAATGTCCCACTGATGCGGACAAAACCGGTCCTAATATATCAATTAAAAGTGGAATAAGTACTATAAAAAAAATTTCTCAAGTAGTTGACATTAGTAACAGGTACCGGTAGGTATTTAAAGTCTCTCTTTAATAAATAAATAATACAAATTTTGAAAATACCAACCGATAGAGATGGAGATAAAAGTATGAAATTAAAACAAGAAAAGAGAACCTCTGGTCTACTGATTAATTTAGCTACAAATAATTTTGTATTGCAGGTGAGCTTGAAGAGAAGTAACAATTTATACTCTGATATTCTTCTATAATTTCAGAATCACCAAATTAGTTAGTTAATAATGATTCTGTATTATTGACAAAATAATCTTTAAATTCGTAGCATTGGATAGTGTATAATTAAATTCGACTTAAATTTAACATTAACACTTAGGTACCTCACAGCAGATATTTGAATACAAAATTTAACTATTAACTGTGGAAATATACTCTTTCGACAATTTTATGTAGGCCGGCAAAGGTGATTCACGCGTAAACAGGCTTTAAACGAGAATGCGAGCAGCCATATTGTTTTCAAGGCTGCCAAAATAAGAAAGAAAAACAATCAACTTGCTACCAATATACGTATTTTTTTTTATTCAAAATCGAACTGCCGTCAAAATTGAAAATATAGAATGTTCATAAGATTTTTTTCTTGACTCAAAATTCTTTAATATAATAACGTATACTTTGTGCTGATTTGATAAACGAACCACGGTTTGCACTTCCACGTGGTACATCATCCGGCCGCGCCGCACTGACTCCTATCCGTGCCCGGGAAATCTTTATTCATGAAAACCTTTTGCGAACCGGTCCCGGGACCCGCTTATTTTACAAGCGCGCCCGCGGAGGCTCTCACAGTCACGGCCATTTGCATACTCCATGAATACTAACTAGATTATCCGGGGCGGGTGTTGCCAGCGCACTAACCGGCCATGCGTGCCATGTGTAATTGGCATGAATCCAAAGCGGGCGATGGGTCATCCCGCCGAAAGGTGACTTGATAAACATGTAACAATTAACCGTGCAACGTGTTTGGTCGAATAACGTGTCTGCGCAAACAACGTGTATTACCGAACAACGTTATATGCCGACATGTCGTCTTGGTGATAATAAAGGCACCCCTTTACTGAAAGCTTCATACATTATTTTCACCAAGGGACGAACCGTGCGTTTCAACTAAGAACGCGATATCAAATGCGGTTTTCGGTTAATATACATACATATTGATGAATATCTTTGCACATATTATATACCCAGTAATACCTACGTGATAATGCATTAGTGTTGTTAAGAATATTTATATGTTTCAATTTCAATTTGAATTATTTTTTTTTAACATATTATGGACATTACAAATTATAAGTTTAAGACGTTCACAACATGTCATGAAACAATATTATAAAGAAAAAATAATAAAAACGATAAAAATGAAAATATAAAACATAAGATCAAAGAAGTACACCGAGTTTTCTAATGAGACCCAATTTTAAGAATTCTGTGGTTTCAGGGTAAAAGTTCTTAAGTCGCATTTTTACGAAATTAAAATTTGAATGACAATGTGTGTATAGAATTATTGTGCTCTTTTTGTGTATCATAGATTTTGTCAAATGTACGCAAAATAAATCGATATTTTAATTTGTAGAAATAGCTTAAATTAAGAAAATCATTTTTAATTTAAGTAAAATTACTTGTTCAAATCATTGAATATAACACAATATCAAAAACATAATTTTATAGGTACAAATAATGTAAAAGAAATTAAAAAAAAACACCAATAATTAACTTCTAAGCAAGAGTATTTTGAAAACTTTTTGAACATTTTATTTCAAAACCTATTATATCAGCTTCAACCAAACTGACTTAAGCACTTTTACCCAATACCACAGAATTTATAAAAAAGCGTCCATCTAAACTCATCATCACGCAAGTGGAATATATCATCACCCGAAGCAATTTGGTTGAACATAGTTATCGCCCTTCCAATTGGCATTACCAGTGGCAGGTTGGTTCTGCACCTTAGGAGAATAAACAACTGATGCTCTCTATGTCTATGTTAGTTATCAGCGACACACAGGCCAACACTGTCCAGAATGGCAGAGTTCTCATTTATACCTAGGTATTTAATGCTGAAGAATTAATTTCAGCTACCTATAATATTTCGTCAAACCCAAAAATATACTTATATATATTTAAAAAAAAAAAAAAAAGTTGTACCAATTTTAGGAAACTTGCAAAATTTACTACAAAATTATATTCCCATATTTTTTTAGTTTTATATCAGTCTCCGATGAATTAAAAATTAAGTTTTTAAAACGTGAATTCTGTTTAATTAATAAACCTTCGAGAAAATCTTTTGACGTTTCTTCAAAAACAATTTTCATAACGTTATAAACTTTCTATTCAAAAGAGACGGATTAAAAGTATTGTATGCCTTTATCATGCTTAAGTCTGTTATCTCGTTCTCCCAACAGCTGAAAAAATATAAAAAAATACAAAAACATGTCGGCGGTAGTCATTGTTCCAACATTTAATTCTGCGAGGCGAAACAAAATGATGTTTTCCTTTATTTGAAAGCTCCGCTGTACTCATACAAAACGAAATTGAAACAAAATAAGGCTCCAATAACAAACACTCCGACATGGTAAATACAAGGCACAAAGTAATGACAGTAATTATACATAAACACATCGATGTCTGATAGTAAGCTATCACATCACAAAGGATCAATAATACATGAAAGTATGTTATATTTACATGATTAAATCAACATCCTTCGAGTAAATTCTAGCTAGACTATACACGAATTTAAAGCGGTGTAAATAACTATATATTTTCATATAAAGTGATTTATCTATTTAAAGTATTCTAATCGCGATTCAAGACTAGATCGATAACTTTATTAATCGGCGGCTCTCGTGGTTTAGTGCGTAAGGCGCTGACCTTCATTCTGGGAGCTCTGGGTTCTATCCGGTGAGGATACAATATATTTATGCTATTTTCTCATAGCCTGGATGTTTTTGATTGTTCAAAATTACCTATTAACAACCACATTATAAGAAAAAGCAAGGACATGGATAATTAAAAAAAAACTTTACTAATTTAATAACATCAGTTAGGTGATGTTATTAATTTTTCAATCAAGCATCTACAAAAAATTCTATTGTAAATTTAGTGTGTTATAATTATATATATAATGTATTGTCTGCTTAATAATTATTTATAGTCGGGACATTTGGCCCTTAGTATGGTAATACGTTCCATATAAATAACCAGGATTTCAAACTACATATATTTATCATTTTAGAAATATAAATATTTTTTAAATTACATTATAATTATGAATATATTATATAAAAATATTAAACAGAATTTTCTTTAGTATATAATATCGGTCCTAATAATGTAGGAATTATATTTTAATTAGTATGATATTTTTCAACCATTATTTTGCTTAAAATAGTTTTAATATGTGCAGCAAGATGGATTCATTGATTTATATATCTTTAAGGAAACTAAAATATTTTTCATACACTGTTGAAATGCTGTTTTTGTCAAATTAACGTGATGTATTCTCATCAAAAACTTACAGTTACAATTACTTATTAAGGAATGAAGAGATTAATTCATGGGTCATAAGTCAATTTGGATTACTGTACTGTTAAAAGAGTGTGGCTTTGATCCCACTTTATTTAAGTCTCGGGGTTTATTCGGAGGTTATTTTTTAGACGCAGAAGAATGAGAAATGTCGCCAAAGAAAGACGCACTTGGCGGCAAAATTGAATTCGGAATCCCTCTCCTTGCAAACCACTTTATTTTTAACCATTTCACCGATGCTACTGTACTTACTTGTTTATTAATAGAATATTTATTGTATTCCCTAATTAAATTTGTAATTTATACCAAGCAGTCAACGAATATAAAATAACATAAATATATGATTGTTTCACACTTGGCGTACAATAAAGGTGTTAACGATTAAATTACCACGATTAATAATTATTTAAAAAAAATAGATTTAATATTACTATAAATATATCTATGAATGCCTGATACAAGATTATATAAAAGAACTCATATAAAAAAGTTTTAAGCTTTTTATTATGATTGCAACACATATGTCATAGACATTCATAAACATTCATATACAGTCATAGACATTCATAGCAACGTATATAATAGTATACATATTTTAGCGTAAATATTCCTTCTTTGAGCAGTTTTTCTTGAAATAGTGAGTAATAATCGATTATTAGAAAAAAATGAATCAGTTATATAGAATTTACATTGGCATAATTTTTAAATATTTAATTTTATCACCAGTATACTTTTATTCCATCAATCCTCAGTATCTCAATTATCCTAATAGGTACTCAAATATTTTTAGGCGACAAAAAGTATATTATTTTTTACTGATAGTTCATATTAATCGTTTACGTGACTAAGCGCGAAAATATTCTATTAGGCAAGTACTTAAACTATCTTTATTGGAATAATCATATTTATATAATATTATTATTTCAAGACATACAATTAATCAATTAAAGGATTTGTCTGATGGTTTAGTTGTATGATATACACTGAAAATACATATTAAGATATCTGTGATCAATATCATATATTGATCACAGATACAATATAATCAAATATGGTCATAGTATCATAACTACCACTACCTACTACTATTTAAATCTATTACCTGATATTTACCATCGATAACAAAAAAATCTAACCTTATAATAAAACAACATTTTCTACATCACCGTTATTATTATGAAATGAAAATTTTGGTTCCAATATTTTGATCAAGATTATTATCTATTAAAAATACTATCTCTACATTAATTTAAAATAAATTTTATTATATTGGTGATGATGTTTAGTGGACTGTATGAAGAAGGGTTTTGGATGCTAGGAGAGGGCGGCTATAGAGGGATTCAGTCCAGGTACTAATATTTGATGGCGAGATGGCTGGGGCTGGTTCGGTGTTCACGCACTCACACAACTAGTATGATAACTCTCACGGTTACACCGTACTTGTGGTAGATGGGTAGGTAACAATGGCAGAGGGTGGAGGTAGGCTGTTTACATCCGCCATAAATAATAGTGCATACTAAACTTTGTAAGTCGCATTTGTTTTCAATCAAATACGAGTAAGACTACAATTATTTACAGATGGTGTTGGGTAGTTTTTAAAATTCAATTAAGCCCTGCGAAAACCAAGCCATAATAAAAAATACTCGTCTATCTATAAAATACATAAAATTTGACGAAATCATATAAGTATGAATGAAAAAGTGTGCACAATTTTGTCGTATCGCCCAAAATATACCAAAACTATTATGGTTTAGTTTAGGCAAGGCTTAATTGATTTTTAAAAACTAATCAATACTATGTGTTACTCGCGTTTTACAAAAACGGTTTTATAGTCATTCATTAATTGATTAAAGTGCCTGGATAACAACAATATAAGTGTAGTAGGTAGGGTGAAAGTATGGAATGGGATTTACGCCACGATAATTGGCGCCAACAAGTGCATAGCCATTATTAATAAATTGATACCATACACCCTCTTACTATTCATAATCGTTATTTTTAATATAATAAATTATTTTCATTAATTAATATTGATAAAAAAAAATAATTTAAATTTAATTGGCAAATAATAATATTATACTTATAGTATTTTTGACTTTCAAATTTACCTTTGATGTTTAAAATGAAATATTAATAATATACCCCAATGAGATTAATAAAATAATTATAGGTGCATACTAATAATTAACAGTTCAATTGTATTTTAAACCAGAATTCAAAAAAATCTTGGTAAAAAATTCATAGTCAGCATCGAGTGCGTCAAAATGCGTAAGCTTTTTTATTGCCAGAGAGTAAAATAGAGGGAAGCTTTTCTATAAGTGTTCACTTTTTAAATGTAGCGCTTTTGTGAATTACTTCGCTAACTAACTAAATCGTCTTCAGAGGTCGCTATGTTATAAAGACAATGCTTTTTGGAAAAGTGATGTCCGATGTAAGTATATTTTTTAAATACCTATATTTTACTTTTTTAGTATCTATCGAGCAAGTAAAACAATATAAATTTATTTATCCTACTATATTTTGGACTTTATATACAGATTATTATTTCAGTATATGCACAACATGGCATAGTATGATTATTAAGTACCTAGTGAAGATACTGAATAAGTAACAAATTTTTATAATTTATATACTGCGTTTATCTAAATCACTAAATAAAAGTATTATAGGTATCGATATCCCACACAATTGGCTACACTAATTAATAGGTACAACATGTAAAAAACTAATACTTTAATATTTTCTTAATATGAATGATTTATTAATCATCCTTCAATACATAATATGTTTTATGTGGCATTTTTTAGTATTAAGTTTAATATTCTATAAATAATGTTACTATTTTTTTTTTATTTTACTCAACAATACAGGTATATTAATTATATGTATTATATTATTTAAGGTCGTAATAATTATATTATTATACGATATTTATCATTATAAACAAAGCATTTTTTTATATACTTATTATATTTTTAAGAGAAAAAAATTAATACCTACACATAATGTAATTTTATTTTTAAGTATTTTGAAAAGCTACAAGCATACAAACATTAGTAGAATTTTATTGCTAAGAAAGCTTTTTAAAATCCCTACTAGGCACTGAGATAAAGTGAGGATCAACGTAAAGAAGTCAGTTCCATTAGATGAAAACTTTTTACCGATATATTATTACAATAATAATTATACTAGGTAATATTAAAATTACTGATAATTACTTCACAACCCGATACATCTCCATGTCATTCAAAATATGTATAATATGGCATAATAATCAGCATCCGTCAAAGTTGTGCTATGAGCATCCTAGAATAAAATGTCAAGACTCTAACTGAGAATAACATGGAAAGTAAGTGACGTCCCGTGAGTGTTGGCAGATCATGCATTGTATAGCTGTACATTATGATGGAACGAAAACAAATACTACAACTTATGAGAGAAGTGGCGGTTATCATTAGAAAGTATCGATTTTTTTTAAATAATTGCATAAGCATAAAAAATCGTAATAAAATGACTATTGTTGTATTGTAATACATATTACATAAGTGCGGTTTATCTTAATTTTCATAATAAATTTAACGTATTTAAAATCAACACTGTTTGAGAGTATGTTCCTTGGAAATGCTCTTATTTTCAGTAGATGTGTGTTAATTGAAGATTTTTGCTCAATACAGACAATCATTTATGTTAAAATAAATATTAATGAATCAATAACAAATTTATGAAATTGTCATTTTTTTCTTTGCGACTTAAGAAAAGTGCATCGAGAAAAATTCCTAGACGCCTTACAACTTTCAAATCGAAAATCGTTCGGTCTTCCGCGCAGACATAAAACTTAATGCAAAAAGTTTTTTAATGCCAGTGTGAATAAGGTTAAAGTAATTATTCTTAGATGGGTAATGTGAGTTATAACATTTTTGCTTGGTGCACTTTTGTGGATTAAGTGGTTTATGGCTTTCAAGGATGCCTTAATTAGAAATGGTTAATTTCAAATTAGAGAATTATAATACACAAATATAATCATTATTTATTATATCACTTCATGAACTGCATTTTCCATATATAATATAATATACGTTTTCATACACTGCGTAGCATGGGACTGGTGTGATATTTGAAAGAACGGGTTATTACAAAGTCAAAGTATAATATTTGGCTGCACCGGATTGATGTATTTAGACATATTTCGTAGTAATAGATACAACATAATATCATTATCGTGTCCAGAACGTGAGTTATATTATCAGAAAGCCGAATAAAAGGTCAGTTTACATTCAAAACTAAATTAGATCCCTGAAGATAGAAGGACGGATCATTATGATAAAAACAAAAAGCACTTTGTTAGCTAGCTATCCTCTGCATATAACTATCTTGCCAAACACAATTTGTAGTTAATCTGTAAGTTGAATAAATACACATCGCACAGTTGTTATACTCTAATTTCTTCGTTTGGTGATAGTAGGTAGAGATAATCTCGACCAAAATTGCGCACATGCAGATGCAAGCACTAGTAAGTATATTCACCTATAAACCGGTTTAATATATCGCATTTATAAGCAGAAAGTTTGGCGGAAGTACGTAGCAACGTAGAACCAATGACATGGAAGAAAGACCCTGTCGTTTTTAGATAATTTAAGAAAAAAATAATTTCTCATATAATAAAATATATTCTATAATGTATTATTAATATGATTTATATCTAAGAGGACTTGAACCTATAGCCCATTCTAAGAAGTGTAACGCTGCAATTCTATTAATGTATATTAAGGGGGGACATACTCAGCGTAGGTCAAAATGGAGCTTTTGTTCTATTTTCAAAGCATGATCCTGGACATACCTTAAACGTTGTAGATAATCTATTTATATAATTTTGAAGCCTTATTATCCTTTATATTTATTTTAAATATTTGATGACTGCATGAAGTATTTTTATTACATAAAATAGTATTCTTTTAAATTAGTAAAATTAAACTAAAATTATGTTAGCTCGCGTGTTTGAACATGTACCTAACCGATTTTTTTTATTTGTTTTAAACGGTAGATGTTCAAACACGCGCGTTAACATCATTTTACTCCCTACTTCAATTATAGTTTTTCAATTTATGGCTACGGCCGTATGTTGTATCTAACTACTGGGGAATGCCAAAAGAAATTGCGTATTTCAAAAAAAACACTACCTTATTCTTAGGTCAATAATTATTATAAAGCAATCATTATTCGTAGGATGTTTATCACACTTGAATGGTCAAAGACATAGCTTATAATAAGTATCTTTAGAATTATCTTCAAGTGTGTTAATCTTGCCCATTTTTTGAATAATAAAATGCCTAATTCTTGTCAAAGTTGGGATCACAGAGATTATCAATATAATTTTTTATCGTAAATATTTCACTATAATTATGTCAATATAAATTATACTGATGGTTTTATAAATGCGTTAAAAAAAGAATAAATGTAAAACATCTTAACACCACTGCACATTTAAATAATAATATAATATAGACGACAATATAATATAGAAATATGACTATATTCTATTACATTAGTGCGAGAGGTTTAAACGAATATTATTTTATGTAATAAAAATACTTTATACAGTCAAAAAAAGCTCCATTTTGACCCAGGCTGAGCACAAACGCCCTTAAAGAATGCTATATTCCTAAAATCATTGGTGTTATTTGTTTGAATTAATTATGATTATATACGAAAAGCTGTTAAAACCAACAATATAATCGGATTTATTATATTACCTACATTCTACGTCGTAAAACTTATTTAACCTTGAATAATATTAAGCTCCTAAATTTTTAAAAGTCACTACAAAGGTATTTTCTTTTTACAAACATAAACAAAATTAATATAAAACCGATCCCTTTGAAAGCAAAAAAAACTTTTTTGATAACCCTTTTAGGGGAAGAGAATCGCGGGCCTTTTCGGATCTGCTTGAGTAGGTTGGGTATCTAATATCGTCGTGAAACTTCTTCCGTCATTAATTTTTATTAGGAAATATTACACTCTTTTCTGAAAGTTTATATTTAGACGCCAACCCTGTATAAGGGTTACAGTTTGCCTATACATTTTATGGAACGATCAGTACTAACCCGTTTATTGGTGACAAGGTTATGGAATGCTTGTTTCATACATATTATTGTAATTATCCAATCGTGATTATAATTTAAGACTTAAGATAATATATACATATATATATATAAATAATACATAGGTAATTGATTATTTCCAAATTTTCAATCTAAATACATGGGAAGAAGAAAAGAGTATCCAAGGCTATCGGCCGCTTTTGACAGCTATCGAGGGTAATTTTTCATATTTTCATATTTTTGTATCTAAGTATTAGCATTTATTGTAACAATTACAATAAGTTACTTGTAATTGTTACAATAAGTGATATGTTTTAATAGCAACTCTCTTGGTGTGTTAAATTTTAGAGCGATATATACATTAGTTTTGACTGTTTGTTTAGAAGGCTAACTTATTGTAACATTTATAATACTTCGATACAAACATATCAAAAACTACCAGTAAAAACTTATACGGAATTTAGTGGTAAGTAGTAATAAAACTGTTCAAAAGCGTTTATTCATGCTTCGTTGTTGAGAAAAAAAATCATGAATACCTAAAAGAAAAAATAAAATGTACAAAGGTATGCACACGACTTGTTCTATCTTTTCTTTCACTTTCCCCATTTAATACGTCTTCTCTCTGCCTTGTTCTCTTCTAACTATTTTTAAAATAGCTTATTTCTCATGCGTTTACACACAGTTAAATCAAGACAACTATATTATTTTTTGGTTGATTGCCAATATTATTATTTTTTTCCCTTCATGTAGTGAACATTTCAAATTATTAATTCAAGACGTTCACAACATGACATTTAGAAACAAAGAAATATGATTAAAACAGTATAAATAATTGTAATTAAGTATAGTGACCCATGATGGCCGCGTACCGTCGTGAGTCCCAGGTTCGAATCCTGGGTCTTGAAAATACACACTTTTTTTTAAATTTTTGTGTGAGTCGGAGTATGGATATAATAGGTTGAACAAGTGGCTGACATCCATTTTTTTAAGAAAAAAATCTGTTAATAAAAACCTCCACTCTGTGGAGGTCCATATTATGATCTTATTAGGATCGTACATGGAAAAAAATATATATGAGTTAATAATATTCAGTCTTATTTTGTAGTTTTATTTGAACAGTAGTAGCTACTGTATGAAATAAGTTTCTCGAAGCATTCTTCTTGTTATATCTGAAAAATCTGATCACTAACTCGAAACGTTCTAACGGCGTGTTTATATTAGCTTCGACAAGCAATATGTTAGGCGGGAAAACTTTGCATGAGCAAGCCGGGATATAATATTCGAGCGTTGTGTAATTTATCGGCAATCGCAGTATTGGCAACGGTCTCCCGTTATAACACGCTCCCCGTCTTGTAATGATGCGCTAAGTAATTTATTGCCCGGATCGTGGCACGGGACGATATATTGGGCCAAGTTTTAAGTCACACTTAAGCTACGGGCATTTTATCATACCTAACTGTCTCAGAGAAAAGCTGGTGTTTTTCTTTTACGGCATTATAATATTTTGTTCTAAATTTCGATCGATATTTTAAAATATATTTTAATTTACCGAAGTACCTAAGCTCTTGGGATATTATTTTGAAGTTGTTTTTCTTATTATGATACTGGATTTTACTGTCAATCAGTGAAATGATTAAATCAGATAAATTTATTTAAAATTTAAATCCACTGCATGATTCCTAAGATCAGAAAAGTCTATGTCATAAATGATGGTCAACCTTTCCCTCTACCATGATTCTAAAAAAGATAAGAAAATACCAAATCACTATCTGAGAATGATCAGACACTTAATTCAGATTTTAAAAAACTTTTTAAAAAGCTATTTACAAAAATAGAATCTTAAAGATGGATTGTAGAAATATAAAGAACGTGATAAATTGCTAAAATTGTGATCTGATTTCCCGATTATATTTTTTGTCTTTCTTATAAAATCTATAAAACATGTAAATATATAGGAGAGAGTGAAACATAGGAAGACGTATTACAAGGTGAAAGAAAAGATACACGTTAATCGTAATTCAAAATTTGAAAAATAAATTTACTTGAAAATAAATTAATTTTAATCGGGTCGTGAAAAAAAAAACAAATGATCTCAAAATAGTTTGACGGATATTTCAACTGCAGTACTAGCATATCGAGTATATACATAATTTTTGACAGATTGACGGAAAGGTAAGTCATTAAGGCCATTGGGCCCGTTTTTTCCCGTCTTCTCGGAATCGCGGAAATGATAAGCATGTTTAAAACGAATTGATACACAATAAACTCTTTATTTATTTAAAATCTAATAAATAGTATTCAACTAAAACGTTCTGTGTCATTAAAATTTTTCGAATCGCTTTACTTTTTAAAATAAATGACAATTAGTCAGTCCTGTTTTCGAAATTGGTCAAAACGACTGTCACGCCACAATGAATGTTGAGCTTAATAATAGTTTTGCAGGTATATATTGTATCAAAGAAATGGGTAAAACAATACATTTCATTTATTAACTCACGTACTTTTTTTAATTTCGGAAAAATAAAGATTTTAAAGCCATTTTAGTTTGAGTATACATCAGCCAATTTTGAATGATTTTTTCTCACAAAATAATATATACTGCACAATAAAAATATTTTTTTATTATAATATAACATTCACGTAATACTATAAATAATAATTAACAATGAAAAAATAAATAAAACCCCATACATTTGGTATAATTAGTGACGCTGTATTACTAAAACACGTCGTACATTTTCATGTATTTATCCTGTTTTCAGACGTTTTAGAAATATAATTATTTTGCAAAATTATTAAAAAAAGGCAATTTGATTGATTGATCCATACAGTTTTTTCATTCTTTCGATATTAATATAGTTAGTCGGCGACCAACTGGGACGCAGTGAGGACGTGTTTTTTTTCTTCCAGAATTTAGTTCATCGCGGAATATTATTTTGACAGACGTAATATTTACATAACAACAGTGTTAAGCAAAACTTAAGCCAGTCACAGGGTTGCCACATATTTTATAAGGTAGCTTGCGTGAATTTCTTGAAATCAAAAATATGTTTATTAGATTTTTGTGCAAGTTTATTCAAAAGATAATTTACTAAACATTCTTTGAAGGTGGCTTCGTATTATACATGGGAAAATCATGAGCGGTACATTAGCCAAACCATGCGCTGGTCGCCGTCGAAGTGGAAAAACATCTCAATTGATTGCCCAACGGTACAATATTATTTTGTATCTTCAGATAATCATGCCTTTCCGTTAGCAATTTATTTTATGATAATTATTATTTTTATAATTATTTTTATAACACACCCATGATAGCCACGCGGCGTAAGCGTTGGCTTATTGCGTCGTGGGTCCCAGGTTCGAATCCTGGGTCTAACAAGTACACATATTGTTTTTCAATTTGTGTATGAGTCACAAGTATGGATCTAATAGGTTGAGCAAGTGGCTGACATACATTTATCGTAAAAACAAAAATCTGTCAATACAAACCTCCACTCTGTGGAGGCCCATATGATCCTATTAGGATCGGATACGGTCGAAAAGAATATTATTTTTTACTATCCTACAGTGGAGTAGTTGGCATAGCGCAGTGGGTGTGGGTTCGAATCCCACGTCTGGCAAAATTACATGTTTTTGCAATGTGTGTTTTATCCAGATTAACTACCATTCCTCATAAAAAGTCTGATAGTATAAGCCTCCATATGCTCCGCTGAGGAGATAATGGTATTTAATGTAACATAGTTCGTTGCCACCGGGGCATTTTAAATAATGTAATAATTAACGTGATATTTGCCATCTAAAAATTAATTGCGCATAATGCGCATTCCACTTCCCCGGTGCCAATGAGTTAGTTATCTAGCCGCAAACGCATTATTATTTTATATTAATTAAATGTTAGAAATCAAACATTTAAAAAAAAATCAGTGGACAACCCTCGCCCAATGTTGACATAATGAATTCTATTATTATCGGCCCATATTCATTATTATAGGCCGGCCAGGTGTTATCAATAATTATAATCATACACATTAAATAGTTTCTTAATTTGGATACCTATAAACAATTTTTGGATTGATTTAATTTTTAATACGTGTATTGTTTCAATGATATAGATAACACATATTTCACTTCCCGTTTTTATTTATTATCTATATTTACTATAATTTCGAAAATATATTTGGATGTTTGTATGTTTGTACCGTTGTGTCGGTTTTTGTTTATAAAAATCCACAGGCGCAGTCGGATTTCGACAACATTTGGAGGGTAGACGGCGGCTGACGAGCCGGAGTGCGTGGTTTTCGAATTTCAGATTGAACCCGCCTCTTCTTCTTCGTTACATACATATTAATTACATATTAATACTATTTATAACGTTTGTATATTTTGGATTCGATTTTAATTTAGTGTTTTTTGTTTGACCTTTACTCCTATTAGAATTATTTTCATATTGGCATATTGTATTGCAGATATTTTAGATAAATGTATCCACGAAGCGACCCTGTGCGAAGCCGGGTACTTCAGCTAGTGTTTTATATTGTTTTATTAATTTTATACTTTCATTTATTTCCTAAATGTGCGTCTATTGGGAAACCGCTTCAAGATTTGGATGGACGCCGCATTGTAAATTTTAATTTATTTTTTAATCGCCTCATTGAAATATCAAGTCATTCAATTTTTTTTTCATGACTATGGCAAATTTATTTATATTTTCCGAAGTTAGAAGAGGATCTGTATCTGAATTTGTTATTAAGTGTAATATGTGTGACTTATCTTTTACTTTCAGTACGGATGAACCTAAAGCGAAGCAAAAAAGGTTAAACGTATAATTTGTAATGAGCTTATGAAAATTATTAAAATTATATTTGTTCACACTTTCGTTTTTTTTTGTATTCATACACACCGAATTTGCCGTGGGAAAATTATATAATACATAAGTATATATATTTCAAATACCTCAGAAACCTACATAAGTATTAGATTTTTTTTTGAAAAATATTTGCACTGAATTTGATTCTACAATATGATAGGTTCAAGAAAATGTATCACTTCACAAATTCAGAATATCAATAATATGACGTTCTTATTTGGAGGTCTACTATTTTTATTGTTATAATTTATTCTACCTACTACCTACAAAAATTTATATCATTTGTTAGGAAAAAAATATTATTTATTAAATAATACTTTCGAAACCCCTGATTTCGCTCAAACTTCGCTTAGGCGGCAGACAGCAGACAGCAGCATATTGCACGTGTACATTAAAATGTTATAATATAAAACTTCTATATACCTATACAATAACATGTTTATTTTGTTCCAATGCTTGTCGCTTACGTCAAATTTGATTCTTGCAAATGAACCCATAAGCCTTAATACAATCTAATGTGTTGCAGAACTAAGCCACATCCAAGAATTTTGACAGGTAGCACTGCATCCTGGTAATGTTTTATAGTTATATATTAAGAACTGAGAGGCTATTGGTTATGAAAATGGAAAAAATACCAATGTAAATATATTATTATGACCAGGAAAATTTAAAAAATATTTTCATTTATTGAATGTTAATATTTCTTTGTTTGGGAATGCATTTAAAAAAAAAAATGTATTTACCTACTAATGATATAATCATCATTTCTAAAATTAATTTGTTAATAAAAATAGGTAAATAAGTATGTACCTAAAAATGTAAATTCAACCAAAAAATAAAACATAATTATAGTTTTAGCTTAAAAACTGACAGGAAATGAGTGAAATATTGTTTACATAATTATTAATGTTTAGTATAAAATAAAAATAAGTACGTATCAAAAATATTAAGAATCTAAAATGTCATTAGTATTATATTTTAAGTAATATTATGCTAATAATATAAATATTCTCTGAGTAGATAAAGTCAAATTCTATTGCTTATCGCAAAACCTCAATATTTACTGCAACTGCCATTTTTATTATAGACAAACAACCTTTTCAAACCAAATTCTATTGAATTGAAAGAATCAAAGCATAATAACAAGATGTCTTTTCATCAACGTCTCCAAAACCCCTTAACTTTGAGTAACCAGCGACTATTATTCCCAACCCTTTTCCGAGAGGACTGAGCCCCGAGCCGCGTCATTAGCCATGGAGTCGCTATACACAGCGATTGCCCCCTGACTCTTGTTCAAACTGACTCTGCTCTCTTGTTGGGCAAACGTCAAAAAGTTTGTTGGGAAAGCCGCGGTCCGACCCTGCTGTTTGTTCTTAAACTCGGGTTAAGAATTATAAATCGCCCGCTAACTTTGGTCCCCTTGTTCGGGCCTGTAACTTTTGCGAGGCCTAAAGCCAACTAAGGGCAGCCTTTCATGGTGTAATTATAATCTGGGATAACGGTAGTTGTTTAATTATAATGTTTTCTTTTTATTTTATGTTCCAATAAAAGAACAACTAAGTCCCATAACCTCAACATTACACAAACATTATCCCATTGACTCTTACATGAAAGTTCAAGCAACGCAATATAAACAATGTCAATCCGAAGCACTTGAAAGTTATTTTATCCAGAAAAAATACATTCAATTTGAATAGACTGTGCTTAGTCCAATAATAAATTGTTATTTTTTATTGAAAGATATAGAATGTGTTATTACAAAATCACATTCAAATTAATTTTATTCAATTACTACTAACTATTTAAAAGGTATTTATAATTCATGTCAAACGATAAAAGCAATGAATAAAAAAACTTACAATAGCATTCTGTTTTTCTTTTTATTTATATAACATTTTGGTTTTCTGATTTATATATAAGATTTCTAGCACGTCAATTATTATTTTATATTCAGTGACTATTTTCACGACGTATAAATAAAAAAGGTTACTCCGCAAGACGTCTTTTCATAGACGTGTCTCAAATTCATAAAAAGGAAAAAAATATAAATACAAAATCAATTTTGTTAAAATTTGAATCCATTTAAAAACTTATTTTACCGGCAATATTTTAATAGTAATTTTATTAAATAAATTATAAGCATAATAATTCGTATAAGTTACCCTTAATATAGAGCCTTACTTGTTGTTTGCTTGCCGTGTGCTAGTTGATGAATTACACTTCGCTCGCGTTTTCATGATTGAGAATAATTTTGACACATTATTAACTTTATCGCGAGAGTACTTAGCTTTTATAAAGGCTTATAAAGTATAATAAAAACAGATTAAGTGCTTTAAGAGCTTAACCGTCGAAATATGTAGTTTTTGATATGGTATTAAGGTACTTCGACGCTTATTGAAAATAAATATGAAGCAGATGTAAAATTTAGTACCTGCCTACATTAAATACTTAGGACCATAGATTTTCAACATTTTGACTTTGCTAAACTATATTGTGTATTAAAAAATTTTAATGGGCCCGCTTGCGTCGTCATTTTTTGATAATATTCAAAAAATAGTTAAGAGGTGCTTTAGCTGTTGTTCGTACAAAATAATATGTTAAAAATGCAAAACAGTCGATTATCTCTCGATGTAATAATTATTATTTAATTTTATTTCTTCTCCATTTTTTCTCTCTCCTATTGGCATTCTTTAGTAAAATTCATATAAGTAGTACATGGCGACCCTAGTCTTTCTTAAGTAACTGCTTTTAAAATATTCCCAGATGTAAACAACAACTGGTTATGCTTCACATTCAAATCACAACTTCAATACTACAACTAGATAATTCTAATTTGATAATTGTTGGGATAATGAAATTTAAACTTTACTTGATTAACATAAATCTAAACTTTAATAATTATTTTATATAAAAATAGTGAATTGTGCTTGTATAATCGGGAACAATTAAATAATGTTCAATTATATGAAAAAGTATACTAGATATATTATTTTATTTATTTATTGCTTTAAAATCATCTAATATTTTCAAACACAAAATTAATACAGTTCCCATTAACTTCTGACTTACCTAGTTTTATCATTTTGTAGAGAAGGAAATGTACAATCATATTCAATAGCTATCTCAAAAATAGTGAAAATCAAGTTATCTAGTTGTAGTATTTATTGAGGTGACGAAATGTAAGGAGTAATACACCCGATTTAGAGTGGGTGTGGTATGGGGCAGTTTTGTCTTGGAGGAGTCTATGTCTGTGCTGTACAAAATATTAAATACTTCTCAAGATTTTTTTTTCGAAAAAGGACAAATTTTTAATATAAATAACTGGGGTTTGAGGGATATGCCCACATTACTAGCTGCCTATACCCACAATCGGCTCAAGGACCGTGAGTTGGACATGCCAAATTTAGACTCTAATATAGATCTTATATGTGTACCTAAATGCCCTCCGTATTTTATTATTTAGGGTATAAAGAGTATTTTAGTAATAAATTTACCTAATTGGTGTAATTTATTTGTAGATATTTTGGTATATATATATATATACCTATATATTATGTAGGTACGTTAGACACACAAATAAAATTTGACGTTAGATGGAGTTTCAACAGGATCAATATTGATGTACTAGTAACTAGGCTGAATATTTCAGTAATATTATGGGAAGAATATTTTAAAATATCTTTAATAATATCTAATTTATTATACTTTTTTTAGATACCTACTTTCCATATACTTATATGAGAAAAAAATATGCAATAACTGATTAAACAACATTCACAATAAAAATAATACTAAATAGGGACCAAAACATAAAAAATATTATTACATAGTGAGACCGCTTAACCATTAAATGAATATGCGCATATTCGGTCTCTTCGCATGCGCATGAAGAAGACAAGGGCGAATGTGTATAAAAAGTGTAGGGTTACTATTAATTGCCAACTGTGTGGATCGAGATCTCTTATTTCCCGCCTAAAATGTTAAAAATTAGTGTAGTAAATTTGGCACTAAAAACTCGTTAAAATTGTCAAATTTCAACAATAATTTCCAGTGACTACCAAAAATATAATTATTAAAGCGAATAAGATTTCTTTCCAAGGTTTTTTTTAATATTATACTTACTGACCATTGTATACAAATAATGTTTATTATGAAAATGGCTCACGGCGAAAATTACATATCATAATAATTTTGAATTTAGTAAAATAATGTTCATTTATTATTTAAAGTCATGCATCTAAATTTCTATTATTTTTTGTATTTAGCGCTTATTGAGTAGGTTCTTGTATTCAGGTATTTATAAAAAATATATTAATACCAACTGCCGATAAAACTTCCGAATTAATTAATAAAATTTAACAAGTAAAAACATTGATCAATGCCACCTTGAAAAACTTCTTATATACTATGCTTCAATGTGCTTTTCATAGATATTTTTGAAAATACAAAATTTTAATCTAACTATCAAAAGTTTCATAAAAAAAAACCACTTGATTTATGAATCCATGATAACGAAAAACCATTTATTATATAAAATAAAAGATTATGTCACTGTATAATTTTCTTCAATATGTCTACCTAATAATAGTAATCTACAATATAATGATATATTATTACGTTGGTATATTAGATTTTTTTTAAACTTTTGGTTTAACAAAGAGGCTCTCATAGTCCAATGTGTAGGACACTGAATAATAATTTGGGGGTTGTTGGTTCGATTTATGATGAAGTCACAATACATATAATATATTTTCAAAGTGTTTCTATGATTATTTCACCGATACTAATATACTAACTTTACTACTGTTTCACATACTCTTCTGTAATAATTGAGCCTACATTACTTGCTATAATAGTAGAGAAAAAAAAACAAAAAGAATAAGGAGGTGGCCGGTGGCTGGTGTTACCTTCTTTATAATACTGTATTAATGTACATTAATTATAGACATGTCATAAGCTGATTATAATATAATGAATATATATCCGACCATGTCCGATCCTAAAAAGATCATATAGGCCTCCACAGAGTAGAAGTTTGTATTAACAGATTTTATTTTTTACGAGAAATAGATGTCAGCCACTTGCTCAACCTATTAGGTCCATACCCTGACTCACACATAAATTGAAAACAATATGTATACTTGCCAGACCCAGGATTCGAAACTGGAACCCACGGCGGTATAGTCTAACGCTTAAGCCACGCGGCCACCGTGGGTGCATATATGAATATATGAATACAAATAATATATTATATTTTTTAGAATAGTTTCATCTATTATATTTGTTAAATGAATTCTATCGACTAAGAGTACTTGATGTGATTTTAATTTTAATTATAATTGATTTATGTTTTGAACTACATTTAAAGCATTTTTTGTGACCTGGGTTGTATCTTCAGGCACTATGCGCATTCATTAATGAAACATACACACTGACAACGACTGTGTATTTGCTGAAAGGCAAAACCCGGTTCGCAAAAGTGACTCAAATCGAATAGTATAAAACTCTAATCAATTAGACTTTATCAAAGTTTTACTTGTGGTATTCAAAAAGTAAAGATACGTTCGAATTGCATATCTATATATAGCTAATAATTTATAAAAAAACTTAAGGACTTAAAATGAAAGGAGGCAGTATTTTCAATAAGACTCAAGGTGACATTTTCTTCACGACGTCTTTATAAGTATAATACAAACTCATTAGAAGTAAAACATACTGCAATGTATAATAATGAATTCTTACCTTGATTGTAAAAGTTGCAGCTGGGCACAGCTTCCAGAGCATTTGGTGGGATCGCATGACCAGTACTTCTTCGCAAAGAAGGCCCCCGCGGGGGCACCTCTGGGGGCGCAGGCTCAGGCGGGGATTCCTCTCCTGTGTCTACATTGGAAAAACATGCTGTTAGTATCATGCGGAATAGTATTATGTAAGCGCAATCAGACAATTTATTATTATTTTAAAGAACAATACAAATTATACATCGACGATGATTATTAGTATGTTAATTTATTATTATATTATAAATATTTAATTTTTAAATATACTATAAGTTGATAATACACAAGTATGATACAACATTTATTAGATAATATATATATGTTTGCTATATATATATATATATGTGTTTGTTAATTATTTAATTATATATTGAGACCAAACCACTACAATTTCAATGTTTTTAATTGGATAATTATGTTACATCAATAACATCTGAATTTTTTGATGCAATAATTAACAGCACAAAAATCATTTGGCTAATTCACAAACGTCAGAAAGCTATTCACGCCGAACAAAATTTTCGTCAGTCAGTACTTTGCTGAATTGGTAATTTGTATGAATTTAAAAATCGGTACGCGGGTATAATATAAAATAATAAGACAATATATTATGCTATTATCGTCGTTCGAAATGGAAAAGTTTACGAACCGGAGAGCTCGACAGTTTTCTGAAGATATTGACATAGTTATCAAATTTTATGTGTATTTCATAAAAAGTGTGTTAGATTTTCTATTATATGGCCTAACTAGCTCAGATGGTTAAATTATTTTATCCATGAGACGGAGCGATAATTTTACCGATTTCACGAACAGAAACGGCGCTCCGGTCCATTTCGAGCCCCTGGCTATTATATTATATGAAGTTTTAATTTATATGTTATGAATAAAATAAACATTGTCTATTAATATAACACATTGTTAAATGAAATAATACGTATAATCTTAAAAATCGGTGTGTGTACTTATGTACGCGCGTTAGAAGTTATACTTCTTTGGCGTAACAAAACAAAACTTATAATAAAGTAGATTCTTTAACTAGCTCCTAATTATCTTACATTACACACTCAAGAAAAAAGACCGCTTATTGGAACTCCGTTGGTTTATTTCTATATACTTTAACTTATATTATTACTAAATTATATAATGGTTTCTCGTTGTTTTTATTTTTAAAGTACCAACTGACACTCTGACGTTTAATAGTTTGTTTAAGTAAAGAACTGATAATGGCTGACAATAATAAATTAGCTGCCTAGGCAACGGAAAAATTCTAAAATATAATAATATACTGTATAATCGCCACGATTGCAGTATCATACTGTGGCGTAAAGGTAGTGCGTTCGGTTGATAACCGAACAATCGGGGGCTCGAATCCAATCTCGAGTGCGTTTTTTTTTTCGTGTGCAAAAATAAATTATGTGTTACATGTCACACGCAAAAAATACACTCTTATCTGATTTCCCAAACGTGCCAAAAGAAGTATAACTTCAAAAACGATCATGTAGATGAGATTGTAAAAATATTATAAAAGTAGAACAATAATTCGATTATTATAATAATAATGGTGTCTGAATTAAATTGTATACTTGTTTTTTTTCTATCGGCTCTACAATCCGAGTTGAAGCCTCACGAAGAGTATTATCTGTGTTGCAAGAAATGAAAATTATTATTTTTTTCAATGGGTGCAAAAACACGTCATTATAAAAAAAGTGAATTTTGCCAGATTTGCGATTTGAGCCTGAGACTTACGAGTTACCAAATGCGTATATATTATAACCACTTAGCCATAATGTGCATTTTGAATTTATACTTATTACGAATCATTCTATAATAGAATTATTCAATATTTAATAAAAAGATATATATATTATCGTAATACCTACAGGTTAAATGTAAAAATATATCAACAGAATAACATTAAGGAAACCTGTCACCAAAATGACGGGTAATGTATTAGCAACCCCTTTCAAGATTATATTTCAAGCTCCTACATCACATAATATCCACTCACACTCATAATAAAAGCTGTCAACCAAACCCTTTGCACAAACAGCCATATACATCGTCCTACTCTCCTGTCAATTTTTTTTATCTATTCACTCTGATGAAGACATAATTTCCCCCCCTTTCCACGTTGCACGCACATTTCACGGTCTAAGGTAAATATCGAGTTTCCTCTACCCGATCTTGACGACAAGGATTTCTGTACTCCTGATACATTGGCATCGATAAAGCAAACAGCGGCGGGACCGATTCACGTTTTTCCTGCACGTGCTGCTGTATGGTCGCTGACCGCTGACACGTGTATGCGGCCCTGGTAGGGTTGCGAAATATTTTGCGAATTCAATGGTGAAAAAAACAAAAACAAGAATATCTGATTTAATTTTTATGTAACGACTATTTGATTTTCTCATAAAAATAATATTGTTATCATTTGAATACAGAGTTTCATTCTGTCATAATAAGGACACAAAACATAATTTTATTTTATTAGTTTACTGTTTTTGTAAAATATCTATTATTCGAAACAATATGGTGTTCGCACCGAATTATTTGTATTTCCTGAATAGAGCTCAAAACTAACCAGCCAATCAAGTCAATCAATAATCTAGACTCTAGAGCAGGGTTTCCCAAACTATGTTTTGCGGAACACCAGTTTTCCGCCGAACCTGAATAGGTGTTCCGCGACAATTTGGAAAGGTTTTATACATTTTTGAAATATTTTCTGAAAACTAGTAAGGACGATTCCTGGGTTCGAAATCCATTTTCCGTGACAGCTAAACCAGTAGGCTTAAGCGCAGGTGACTATGAAAATTGTATTGATTTAATTAGTGACTCTGATTCGATGATCAACCTTTAAATGATTTCTGGGCGAGTCTGTCAGAAAAATAACCCAATTTTTCAAAACAAGGTATTATTAAATGTTTTCATAGCCTCCATAAGGAGGAAGGGGGGGGCTGACAAAGCTTTAGCCTGAAGGCACGGGCTCTGGGTTGACCCGGCGTGGCCGATGATCAGATAAGTAAGATAAATACACAGCACAAATTTGCTTTAATAGTTAAAAAAGTCGCCTGCGACGCTATTATATTTCATAACTATTAACATTTGTTAATTTTAAATTATATAATTGAACGATGTAATTTTTGATTATTGCGTATTGATACGAGACAACTCCATGATGAAAGTAGATGTATTAAAAATAGAAAAAAATAGTTAATAATACACTGAATAAGAGCCTTAAATTTGAGCTGTAACAAAATTAGAAAAATGTTAATGCGATTTGTCACACTGCCTTTAACATTAGAGATAGGTACGGGGCCCGCCTAAGATCCTAGCCTGAGGGCCCGCTTCAATATGTGGGGGCTATGATTGTTTTGCTTCCGTTTTTTACTACGTTTTTCCAAAACGGGATTTTTTATTTATACTGCAACGAAGTCAAAGTGCAGGAACAGGCTGGACGCCACACCAGATATTAGAATGCAACCTACCAATATTGCACCTGATATCAAGAAGATATGCAATTCAAGGACTCAAAATTATAAAAGTTTGTCAATGTTTATATTATATTATAGTTGTATATTTAAAAATATGTAATTACTAATTAAATACCTAATGTGTCTTAATAATATTTTTTTTTAAATGTTAACTATTTGGAATCAATCTAAAAAATAAGCTAAGTAAGTGTTCCGTTAAAATTTCCGGGTTTGCGAACTATTTCATTGCAAAAAAAAGTTTGGGAAAACCTGCTTTATAAACTCCAGATGAGTCTTAGACGAATTCTGTAGTTTTTTGGACATATTTTTCAGCACGAACTATATAATCTGGATAGACTTCTAGAGAGATTTGAGTACTCCTAGGGATATCGTAACAAAAGAAAGCATCGTTGAGCCAAAACTAACAAATGAATGAGATTACTGGGGGCAGTCTTCACTCTACCCTGAGACCAGCAGATGAACGAAAGGAATGAAAAATGTTAGTCGCTCAAAAAATTACTGCATTTTAGATGGTCACAATCCTTGATCACGAGCGAACGACCGAGGAGGAAAATCAGCATAACAAAATTACGTGATGTAATTATTGAGGTCAAAAATTGATGATCCGGACAAAGTCATGTAGATCCAAGT
Source organism: Rhyacophila brunnea (assembly GCF_057557595.1). Lineage (NCBI taxonomy): Eukaryota > Metazoa > Arthropoda > Insecta > Trichoptera > Rhyacophilidae > Rhyacophila > Rhyacophila brunnea. The sequence continues at coordinate 33,947,156 of NW_028233350.1, forward strand.
GGCACTAAACGACCACAGTTATTTCAATTTGGAAGATGTACATGGCAGCGAAGTTCTTGGTACCGAGAAGAGTTGAAGGAGCTAGAGGAAGTCTTTATCCACCAGTGTATTTACCCTGGCTATTGATAGTTACTAATAGTAGTAGGTAGTAATAATTGTAAAACTAGACCAAATAACACAACAAAAGTGACTATTAAATCAATAATATGTCGAAATTTATTCAAATCGGTAATAAAAATTATTTAAAAACATTTTCTCTTCAAAGAAAGACTCTCTTACTCTAGGTATTAGCGCATACGTGACCAGTCGTGGATGAATCAAGTCGCGGCTTCAGGCCAGGTATTCATTGCTAGCATAAAGTGTTTTCGCGAGACGAATATACGTGGAGTATGTGCTGGGCATATTGGACAACAGGTGAGGTTACGAGGCATGGTAAGTAGTGTGTGGGATGAGTTGTTATACTTAATGAAGTGTTACAACGTTAACGCTAATCCAATTAGTAGATTTTATATTGATTTAATTTTTGTATAAAACTTAGTTTAAAGAAGAACCACCACTATCAATAATAAATACTATTGACTTCGGACTAAGGGTACTTAATGTAATTTGAGTTTAAATAATTCTTATTATTTTCTGTTTTATACTATTTCATTTGAATCGTTTGTAGTAACATAGTATTCGCCTTTCAGCATCTTCAGGCACTATGCATACCTTTTTTTTAGAATTAATAATAACCATGTCCTTTTTTTCGTACATGAAGGTTGTTAGTAATTTGAACAATCACAAACACCCAGGCAGAAAAAACACATAAATATTGTTTACTCGCTGGGAATCGAACCAAGAACTCTCGGGTGGAAGGCCAATACCTCTTACGCACTGCTACACGAGAGCCACTGGCACTATGCATATTCACTTATGCTCAATAAGACGTGCCTAAAGATGTCGAGATGAGAAATCCGGGTCGCTATAACGATTTAAATCTAATAGTATAAAACTTAAATCAATTAGAATTCGATAAATAAAGGACAGTCATTTTTAATTTCTGTTAAAACTAACTGTAATGTATTAAATGTACGTATGAAATATAAAACAGTTTAGCCTAGTCAGCATTATGTATTGTGAACATAAATAAAGCTTCTTTCACATATCGTAACAGGGAGAATAATAATTAACGACATCCAAAACAAATACATCACAAATACAACGTGGGCGTATGAGACGAAGACAAAAGCCGTAAATTACCGCCCCGGTGATATCAATGTTATCCTCGCAATATCGGTAACGATAGCAACACTTCCTGACCACACGAGTGAAACGCAGTCCCGGTTAAAACGTATTCTGGATAAAACCGAGCCGGTTTTATGACGCTCGTCAACCGGTGGTGAGCTTTACGACGTAAAGGGTCGAGTGATGTCCTATGACGTAACCCTGATATAGAGTGTTTTATTATTGTATGGTTATTATTTTATAAATATACGAGATTGGCGCAACTTTTGATTAAAATAAAAATGAAGATGGATTTAAATTCAGGAATTTATCATTAAGCACGATTATCACGATGGCTGAGCGGCTTACGCTTCGGCTTATAATGCCGTTGTTCCCAGTGGAGGCTATTAAGATCTGACAAAAATAGTGCACACTTTTTTAGTCATAATTATTTGTTTCCATTGCATTTCCATTACATATTACAGATGATGTTGGTTAATTTTTTTTTAAATTCATTAAGCCCTGCCTAAAACAAACCATAATGCATAAAAAAAATCTTCTATCTACAAAATATCTAAAACTATATTGTACGATTTTATCACAAAATTTTAGATATTTTATAGATTGACAACTATTTTTTGGCTATTTTCAATTGTGACTTGGTTTACGCAGGGCTTATTTAATTAATTTTTAAAAACTAACCAATACTATCTGCATATTCAATGAAAACACATACGTATGACTAACAATATTTAGTGTGCACTATTTATGTCGGATCTTAACAACTTACCTCCACCAACAAGTTTTTTTGTTATTTCTACTTTAAACTATTGTAATGGAGATTAACCACGTAAACGCAGGTTCAATTAAAATAGCATTTTAATAAGTAAAATTACAGGTTTTCGCTACTGTACTGAAGATTGTACATATCAATATATTTTTTCACCTGAAATAGTGTTTAAATATTTAAGTTTAAACACTCTACACCATGGTTTCCCAAACTATGTGTCCCGACCCACCAGTGGGTCGCGAGCAAATATTGAGTGGACCCTTGCCACTGTATACATACATTTAAAAAATAGGAAGTGATACATTTGATATTTCATTCAGTTATTTATAATTCCTAAAAATTGAAATGAACTTAAGTTACGGAAAATATTGTGATAAAATAATGAATGTTCGATGACGCTATGAAAGTCCTCCTCCTCTTTACTACCTCATATCTATGTGAGGTTGGATTTTCGGCTATGGTTAACATTAAAACTAAATACCGAAATAAATTGGATATATCAAACTCACTGCGATTAAAAGTAACTAAAGTTAAAGTTGATGCTAAAACTGTTATGAAGAAAAATATGAAACAAATACATCATTCCCATTGAAATAACTTTGTAAAAAAACCTTGCAGGTGTAGGTATTTAAATAATATTTTTTTTTTATTTAAGTTGTTTCTTATTTCAACAGTCTTTCATTCATATTGGTAAAATTTATAAAAAATATTTTTTTTATTTCAATTAGAACAAATAAGACAGCATTAAGTAGTTCCACGACTCGCCACTAGGGAATCTGACCATTATCAATATGTATTCCCTCTTTTCTCTAAGACAGCTAAGAGGTGGGTCCCAAGATTGGAAATTTTTGTTAGATGGGTCGGAGCCCAGTCAACTTTGGGAACCACTGCTCTATACCATTGAGTCCCTGTCTTTGAATAAACATGAAATATAATATAAACCAAATTAACTTAATATGATAGATATTAAATTATAGATATTTCAAATAATAAAAAATCATTCCTGGTACCTTGTTGTGTTGTGTTTGTTAAATTTCTATAGCTTTCTGATGGATAACATTTTCAACATGATTTATTCAATTAACTATTTCTTTTATTCAACGAATAATTCACAAGATTTAAGAATGTACCATTCTGATTATTGAACATACATAATTTTGAAAAACACTTTCTGAGAGAATATATTATAACCAATAGAAAAAATCTTTTTTGAAAAAAGTAAGCCACCCCGGCCGGAAATCGAACCCTGCATCTGCCGGGTTTACGCCGTCCGTCGCATTTACCAATATGCTACGCAGTGACATACTAATTGCGACAAATTTTAACTATTGGCCTTTAAAATATCCACTCATCAGCGTTCTTCGAAATCAAGCTACTTTGGCAATCAGTTTTTGTTTTTATTAATCAAAGTGGATACCTATTACTTCAATTAATAACTGACGTCGTGGATTTCTCCAATATTTTTTAATGATGTAACTTACTTGAACTTGCTAATAATCTATAATTAACTATTTCTTTTATCCAACGAATAATTCACAAGATTTAAGAATGTACCATTCTGATTATTGAACATACATAATTTTGAAAAACACTTTCTGAGAGAATATATTAGAGAGAGAAAGAGAAAATTTGCCGCAATAAGTATGCCACTGCGTAGCATATTGGTAAATGCGACGGACGGGGTGTAAACCCAGGAGATGCAGGGTTCGATTCTCGGCCAGGGTGGCTTACTTTTTTCAAAAAAGATTTTTTCTATTGGTTATAATATATCCTCTCAGAAAGTGTTTTTCAAAATATTGTATTTTCAATGATTTATTCAGTTTATTTTTTTTAAAAGATCATATTATTTGATTAGTAAAGCGTTTACCAGGTCGGTATCAGGTCACCAATTCACTCCTACCCATGACAATTAAATAATGGCACTCGCCAAGCCCGGCCGATAATTGCCAGAAGTTTGACGGCACAGGGCGTTATATACGTAAGGGCGCACTTTCCTACGACGTCGTAAAGACGCGTCGAACGTTATCGTTACAAATAGGAAGAGGACTTGCTCTTATTTAACTCAGAGTCGTCATAAAACTTATATTATTTACAACTCTGATTAATCTTCGCCTAAATAAACTGAATGAATTACCCGTACTAGACCATTTAGAGTTCATTTTTCTTTTTCACTGTTGATCTAATATATTCCCATTGACACATTTCGTCAAGCAAGTTCTATATTGTATATCTAATTTATGTTGAAGTGGCAGCAAGGTAGCAAAAAAACTAAGAAAAAATTCAAAAAGTTAAAACAAGAAAGTAGAACCGGTTTGACTTCCGTACTCTATCATTGTTTAAAAATATAAGATAATCTTCACCATTTCCGAAGACTAATAATGAATGTAGCATAAACGGAAGAAGTTATATAACACCGAGACGTGAGATTCATTAAGGCGATACTTCAGTGAAATGGCAAATTATTTTCAACTATAGGCGCGACGAAATTTTGAACTCGCTGGCAGTCTGAGAGCGATCGTCGAGGTGTAAATACGTCAGTTTGTTTCGTGATGGCGACGGGGGTATTAATTCTTAAATCGTGTAAAGATGACTAAAAACGTTACCCATTTACTTGAAAAAGAAAACATGTCAATGAATATAATATTATTGTTATTAATAGAACAATAAACAGAACATTAAATGTAAGCATGTTGGATTTATATGACAAATTATATTTCATTCTGCATGCGTCATTTGCACCCCCGACCTGCAATCCGCGCATCGCCTAGCCACGATCTTTTTAGACCATGCCTCAACTGATGTATAGCTTTAAGTAAATAATTGATATATACAAAATACTATTAAAACCAATTATCACAGATGAATCAGAACGTTTGGCCATCAATAAAAAACTCAAACAATATTTAGATACAACAATGAAGACAGAGTGTAGCGTGTTTATTAGAACTACAAAGTGAACTATGTATTTTTGGGAAACCCAACATAATTCTTACTATCTTAAATATTGTGATTTAGGAGAGCTGGTAATGTAAAATGAATGAAATTTGGTCGATAAGTGCATTCGCACTTTTCTATTCATCGTTGTGCCGATGGTTTTGGTGAAATTAAATCGGTGAATTCTAATAGATTTAAGTATATTATGTACTATTCCATATGAGCTATTTTTTGTAACCCGGGTCTCGCCTTTTGGCATCTTCAGGCGCTGTATATACTCATCAAAAGGCAAACAAACACTGTGTCATGTTATTTACATGACCACACTTTTTATGATGGCAACACGACGCAAAAAGACTACCTTAGGACGCATGCGCGCGTCGAATAGTTTGAACAAAGTTCGGTTGAACTATTTTCGGCGCCAAGCAGGCACGGCTTTTTAACTTGAAGCAGAAGCAAGAATCACTCTCTCAGTTTTTAGCGTCGGTACGAAGAACATGGCTCTCAGTTTCTGATGTCCGATCGATCAACAGCTCTCCGTCTCTGGCTCTCGAACGATTATCATGGCACTCGTTTTCTGGTCACCAGCCGAAGGACGTCCCTCTCAGGCTATGGAAACCGATGGAAGGACATGGCCCTAAGACCCTTGACGACACGCGATGGAGGGCCACCCTTCGATTCTGCCTTGGAAGGAATCGAGGATAAAAGGAACTGAGGTCATTTTATCGTGGTATTTATTTTAATCCATTACGTTACGGTCCACCGAACCTAGCATATTTTATCTGTGATATAAATTAACTTAATTATTTTATGGTAGGCGCTCGTAACGATAATTAATTATACACCTTTATATTTACACTCTCGCCTGCTAGTTATTTTTATACATCAATTATACCTCTGTTGAAATTTAATACCCGCGTTTTATTTAATTACCTTTATTATTGTCTCTATAACCGATCTATACATTATTGCATTTTAATTGTATTTTATATTACAGCAGTAACCAAATGAGGTTTTGGAGGTAATGTCAAGAATCCAACGGCCCTATCCCGCGTCTCATTGCTCTGCCGCACTCCTATCCCGTCCCATCCTCTATACCATATCCACGCTCCCCATACCCAGGCGCACCTGCCTTTCCTCCTAATTCCCATCCTATCCTTCTTTCATATAATCCTACCCACATCCCCAAACCCTTTTTTCCTACGTTACATTGCTGAAATAATAATAATCAACATTTTAAAGGAAACACCTCAGATATATAAAATTGTAAAATAGTATAATAAAACAATAGGTTGTATATAAAGGAATTAAAATTTTAATTCAAGAAATTTAATTTAATTCATGAAATTGATATAATGGTAAAAATAATATAATAAAATTAGGTAAGCAAATAGAAATTATATTCAAGAAATTAACATTTGTTTCAAGAATTTGGATAATAATATAAGCATTGAGTAATAAAGGTGAAAATAATAAATCAATAAATAATTTAAAAGATTAATTTCAAATAACATCCAAGTTATTGAAGAAAGTGGACTTTAGATTAACTATAGATTAGTATTAATATTATAAATCGGTGAAGTTTAACCGACGATTTATATTTTCTTATTGTTTAAATTTAACGGTCATTCGTTGAGCAATTTACGTTGTTGGCCGGCCGACTTTAAATCAAAGTAATTCACCTCGTTCACGTTGCCGCATATTTATAGATACTAAGTATTAAAATAACACTTTTTTCACGGTTTTAATGATACGTCCGATTAAGAGCGGCTGTGATTTGGTGGAGCTATTAACTTCAATGGTATTAATGGTGTAATAATTGGTGATGCATTCGGCTATAGATCGAAAGGTTGGTGATTTAAGGTGACAATAGGCGTAGCATTTTTTGTTTTGAAAACTTCGAATCGGTTCAAATGGTTTTTCTTTACACACCGGCCGGATTAACACTACCAATGATATTGTTGAATCGCGTAAAAAAAAAGTTTCACGTTAAATGCTTTCACTTAGATAAAGTTTTATAATATGAATCGTGGTGAATCAGCTATATCTTTAGAAAACCATTATAGAATTTAAAAAAAATATATTAATCCGTTGTATAATAATATGTCAAATTCGATTAAACTTATTTGCGGCTAAAATTTTGTTGTGATACCCAACTGTAAACATAAAGAATAACAAATTTCATTCTGAGTAAAACTGTACAAACTTTCTTCGTTCAGCATTATTGTGTTTAGAAGTATATTTTGAAATAAAATGAACATCATTATTTACTTTAACTTCGGAATAAATTGAATAAGCATCGATACAGGGTACTGGCTGGAGCCACGACCGAAACTTTCAAATCGAATATGCAAACAAAATGGGCGAAACATACGAACTAGACGTACGAAAAGCGCTACACGTAACTTCTCCAGTCATATATCCTGGCCAAATAATTTCAGCCAACGCAAAAGTAAAGTAACTTTATAAATAAAACTTTGGGAAGCGGCGGAGTGGGAACCTTTGGTTCGAAAACGTTTTTCAATTCGCCAAATTTTGTAAGGGAACTTTTTTTTCTATATTTACTCGGTAAATATATTATAATGTATTCGTTTTTAGTATTTACTCGCGGAAATTTTTGTGTATTATTAAAAAGTTGTTCTACGAGTATCAGAGTTTTCCGTGAATTTTTTTTGATAAAAACAAATTACAAAATACATGTACGAGTAATCACCATAACCAAACAATTCCGAACTCTTTTACTTTACACATGACATTTAAAAATAAAAAAATTAAACATAATAAAAACAAGATAAAAAGAACTTTTGATATACCTACCACGTTTTTAAATTTTCTGTTGAATCATATAAACTTGACAATTCTATGTATTAATAATTTAGCACAAATAAGGCAACTGTCAACAAATTATTTTTTTGCTATTTTGCCACAAACAAACAAAAACATATAGAATACTGAAATTTCATTTTGATTACCATAGTAACGCACGTATATATTATTTATTTAGTTGCTAGGACCACCCCATTAGCAACCAATAATAGTATTTTACGTTTTACGGATTTCTTCCGAAATAACTTTTCATATAAAACACAATTAACTGAAAATGAATTCAATTATACTTAAAAATGGCTAAAAGTATTAAAAGAATGCAATGGCATTGTGTTATGATATATCCTAAAAGTTTCAAACATCTAACTAGTCGGGAAGATAGTTATAAATTGATTACAAGATTTGTACTGGATAAACAACCACCGGACAAATTAGAATACGAGCTAAGAAAAACGTGGTAAAAAAACATAAACCAATCCAAATTATGAATCTCTCTAAAGATTTATATTGCGGCATGGCATTAAGACATCATATTATTAAATTATACATTTTTCTTCTATTTTTTCTTCTTCTACAATATGAAACTTACTAGTCAAGTATTAAATTAAACCTACTTTTATTTAATATTGTTGGCTAAATTCTATGTCACTTTTAATAAAATAACAACACAGTTTAATTATTAAAGTATTAATTATTAAACTATTTTTTTATTCAATGAATTATAATATTACTAATGTATCATTATTATATATTGTGATATAGATTTAAGTACTTACTGCTAAGTAATATTATCTACACATACTTAGAGGTATCTAAAATATATGTTTAATAATGAATGCTACATTTAAAAAAGATCTTGAATGACTAATTAGTTTATTTAAAAAAATATTAGCAAGAGCGAAACTGAAAGTAAATAATTACAAGATAAAAAGAACTTTTTATAATAATATAAGTACGACGTTTTTAATTTTTTTGTTAAATCATATAAACTTAACTTGCCTAGCTTAAACGATCAAAAAAATTTGTACTTGATAGAAATAATACTGAAATGTTATATTGATTTCCATAGTAACGCACGTATATAAATATAAATACTAATAATTTAGTTCATAGGACTCACTTAGCAACCAATAATAGTTTTACTTTTTACGGATCTCTTCCGAAATAACCTTTTATACAAAACAGAATTAACTGAAAATGAAATCAATTGTACTTAAAGATGGCTAAAAGTATTAAAAAAATGCATTGGCATCGTGTTCTGATATATTCTAAAAGTTTCAAATGTCTAGCTAGTCGTGAAGTTAGTTAAAAATCGATTGCAAGATTTGTACCAGACAAACAACCACCGGACAAATAAGAATACGAGCTAAGAAAAACGTTGTAGAATCGGATAGATTTTGTCACTGTCGAGGAATCGAGGCACATTACTACATATTGTTAATACCTTAATTCAAAATGTAAATAAAAAAATGGATGCCAATATGAATGGAATATTTGCGACACTACGTTGGATGCATATTGAGAAATTTCAGCGTACTTAATAATTATTGCACCGGTTGCTTAATTGGTAAAATACATTTTCCGGATTGCGATGGATAAAGGTTCATGTCCGCCTCGGAGCAAATATATTTTTTTAATAGCTATGTTTATATTTTCCAATATATGTATTTTCGATAAGTACTTTTATTTTAATACTTTTTCTGCGTTTATACAATCCTAAAACCGCTTTCGCCTTCTGATGTCATCAAGTCGGACCCAATGATAATATCAATTATATTTCATTATTCTTAATACTTATTTTGTTATATATTTAGTATCACATTATGAATACCTAGTTCTTTATTTATCTATTTTACCTATATTTTAATATTCAATGATGTAAATAAAAATAATTGAATTGATATTAAATTTGAAACTATACTCAATGAAAATGTATCTCGAAAGACAAAATCGAACCCGAAATTGTAGAAACGACTATTAAATGGATGGTTTGTAATATTAACACCGCCAATGATTAGCAACCGCTTCCAAAATTTTTCGAGTGGAGCACAACCACTGACCGGCGAGCCGTTGATGGAACGTATGGAAGCGCATCGCTGGTTCGCAAATTGGTAAATTGGCTTTGTCTGCCACTGCAATTGGATGAGGGAGAGGTGTTCGCGACTTTGTTATTGAATGTAGCATCAAACCTCGTTCCGAAACGTGCAAGCCTGCCACTGACTATTAAAATGTATGCATGGAGCGTTAATTTATAAGCACCCACTTTACAGACACTTTCAGAAACACTTTGTGCTTGAGCTTTTGTGTTATATATTTTATCAATATTGAAATATGAAGAATATTCTGAATAAATAACGCAATTTATTTATAATTCGGTTATTTAAATATAGTGAACCGAGCATTCGTTTGATACAATCACTCAATGTTGATCTGACTCAATGATAGTTAATATAAACTAGTAATGAGGAACAAAAAAGTTTTTGTATATCATGACATATACATACCTGATCTTAGCATATATTATTATATTAAGATATAGTATGTCGTTTTTCAGTTATGATTGAATTACAATTTTAAATCCGCAGTTATTAGAGTAAACAAATATGTCATAATTTCATTTCGTTCTAAGGCATTAATAAATAACCTGTGTTTTTATCTTGAAGTATCGTTTTATTTATGTTGAGGTATTAATTTTTTTCAATTAGCATTGGCATTTCTTCGTAGGAAACTGTTTATATAAAATGCATTAATTTCAAAATATGTTGAATATTTCCAACACTAACTGTAAGACGATTTGATCATTTTTCACATTATTTTGGAGAAAATCCGAATTTAAGTTTTTTAACTGTTATTTTATTTTAAACTGTTAATCTATGCAGAAATCTAATAACTATAAAACCCTTAAATAGAAAATTATAATGGATTTTTTCTAGACTAAATCATAATATTATAATATTCTTCAGATTATATTTATAACATTAATGCTTTTTATTACAACGTTTTTATTAGATCGTATTCTTATTTTTCCGGTGGTTTTTTGTCCGGTACAAATCTTGTAATCGGTTTTAACTAACTTTCCGACTAACTAGACATTTGAAACTTTTAGAATATATCAGAACACGATGCCAATGCATTTTTTAATACTTTTAGCCATTTTTAAGTAGTTTTAAATTCATTTTCAGTTAATTCTGTTTTGTATGAAAAGTTGTTTTGGAAGAAATCCAATCCACTATTATTGGTTGTTAGGGTCCTAACAACTAAATTATTAATATAAATGTGCGTTACTATGGAAATCAATATGAGTGTCCAAATGAGATTTCAGTATTACTTCTATCAAATGTAATTTTTTTGATCGTTTAAGCTGATCAAGTCAAATTTAAATGATTCAACAGAAAATTTAAAAACGTTGTATATACAAAGTTCTTTTTATCTTGTAATTATTAAATCTAAGGTGCCTCTAAGTTCTAAAAGAATTTTGGCTGTGAATTGTAGATGTGAAAAAAAACCGTAACTGAATATTGTTAAAAATTACATTAAAATAAGAAGATTACCATTTATCATAGACATTTTAAAAGTAAAGCATCTAATATTTATTAGATTGCTTAAATTTAATCATGATTCTAAAATTCACGATTTTACCATGTAGGTACAAATGAAAGCTTTACTCTTAATACAACACATTACATTTGACCAATAAAATATTAATTTGAGAAGACTGATCTCTTCATCTATAAATTCATTTACAGTGGCAACCTTGTTAAAAAAAGAACTTTTTTCCATAAAAAAATTGAGTTGACAGAACAAAAAAATATAATTTTAAAAGAGAATTGTTTACAATAACATTTAATTAACATCTTTGCATATTTTTGTAATACTTATACAGGTAACATAACTATTAAAAAATATCTGCACTGCTTTACGAAAAATTATATGTATTCAATAATTTAATAATGTTGCATTTCTAAATATCATTAAATACAAAATAATTTTCCTTTCGTTGATTAAAAAAATATCAAAACATGTCCCATTATTATTTTAAAATGAAAGATATATAATAAAATAAGCTCACCATGGTTCATGCATAGTCCAGCCAACCTGGGATCTTGGTCCAAAACATACGGATCCTGATGTCTAAGGTTTTGTTGATTGCCTTCGAGGCCACTCGATGCACTACTGCTAGGAGTGAGGCCACGACTTCTGCGCCCCACCGCTCTTCCTGACCGGCTAAGGCTTGAACTTGAGGGTAACTTCTTAGGGTTGCTGGTCGCGTATATTATCTCACCTAAAAATAAACGTGGTTTTACTGACTTATTGAGGGTCCTAATATTAGTGACTTTATATTATATATCTTGTTCGCCGATATATTGCTCTTAGCTTATTTTATCCATGCTCTGGATCAAAACACTCATTCAAAATTAATAGGTGAATTTGCCAGTAGCAAGACCCGTAACCCACAACTCACTATTTCATAAACAAACGTCTTTTTACTCGTCCATCGCCAGGGCAGAATTTGAGCTTTATAAATTATAAATTCAAGACGTTCACATGGCAATATAATCTCATACATGTTTGACGATTGAAGAGTTTTGTACTATAACTAGATTATTTTGAACTTATCTGTATTACAACACTTATTTGCGATTAAAGCTATTAGTCTGATTTTATTTTAAGTTAGTTATATTAAATTTAATATACTAATCCTTGAAAGCATAAAAATAGTGGCTTTAATAAGACTGTCACACGGTATATTATTCTACATATTATTATTATGGTGTATTTTTATTTGTTTTTTTGTGATTGTGCATTTAAATTTAGTAAAAATGTCATTGTATAAATTTTTTTCTTGTAACATAAACCTAAGACGCGTGTTCTATGTTTAACCACAGAAAATAACTTTTAAGGATAAAACCAAAATGATCACAACAAATGAATCACCGATACAAAATGACTTTAATTTAATCATTATCCTTATGAAGGGTTTTCACTTGTTAATATTTTTAGTCACTACTTAATGGAAGAAGGTTATTATGATACATTTTTTGAAATCAGCAAAGTACGATAATGAATATATGTATATTGATGTTAGCAACAAGTGTGTCATATTAATAAGTATGATCCATATACAGTAGAAACAACAAATAAATAGGCATACCATTGTTTGGCCTCAGCCTATCCTGTGATGCAGCATAGTGTAGTCTCCTGTTTGTACTTTCGATAGGAAATGGAGAAGCCTGTCTCAGTTGAGGAGAGCGAGGACTGCGAGGACCACCAACCACCACTACTGCATCATCACAATCTGAACGATAGCTTCTATGATCGCCTCCTGGAAAGAAATATATTTTTTCTTAATATATATATTTTTTACAACCATGCTCCATCTTAATAAAATTACTATATGGGTGTTGAATGTATGAGATTATTGATTTTTACGATAAATGGATTTTAGCAACTTACTCAACTTAATATGTCTGTTCTCTGGGTCCAAGCATGCATTGAAAAACAATATGTAAAGTTACTAGACAAGAGATTCTATCTCTGGATTCAATAGAGCTAGAATAGCTAGCCAATAGAGAATATGATTCAAGAGGCGGTAGCCACATGGCCATAGTTGTATTTATATTAGTAAGTACTAAGAAAATGTAACTTTGGAATTATAAATCGAACCTTTGTGAAAAAAAGTTACAAACCTATATGGCATAGAAAATAACAGACGATAAAGAAAAAAATAATAACCAGACAATTGTACAAATGGACAGTTTTGAATAATTCAAAAAAAAAATATAATTATAATACTTTGATCACTTTTGATAAAGGTATTGATGAACTATTAAAATTATTATATCTTTGTTGTTTAGGCAAAACCTGATAACTAATTTTTTGGTCATTTTATGTTAAGAGTAAAAATTGGGTCACTATAGTATTATCTCCCATTTAGTAATAACATGATACCTATATTTAATTTAAAAATGCTCAAAAAGTTATGGTAATATGATAATATTATGTGAACAGACACAGCGGCTAGTTTGGTCAAAACATGACCAAAGAATTTATCATATTTTGATCACTGATAAGTGACATTATTTTCCTAATTATTGGAATATTTTGAAATGTATTCTCAATGATAGACAAAAAAGAATCGAGATTTATGGGGGCAAGTCAAAGTTTAAAATTGCTCTTCTGTAAATTCAACATTTTGTAGTTAACAGGTTATGTACAAATTAATTAATTAATTTAATAACTAGGTACCCACTCAAAGGACCGAATGCCAGATTAATCACCAATATAAGATTAGTACTTGAATTACAGTATGGATACTATAATAATTGTATCAAGGATATTTTAATACATAGGAATTAATATCAGTTAGCTTATTAATACCATTAATTGTTATTTTCGGTATTAATTCTTATTAGAACAACATATAATCATAATAATTAATCCACAATATATTGAACATAAATCCAAGGCTGGTTTTGTTTTGACGTATATTTTCAATTATTAAAATTTGGTGGTTTTTCATAAAATTTTTATTAAAAATTGGGAATGTTCGTCTGATAACGAATAATACAAGTAAAATATTTAATTTAAACACAAACTTAAACTAGGGGATATAACATTAATGAGATCTGTTTGACTCTACTAACTGTGGTATTACAGGCTTTAGATCTCGAGTGTGGAGAAATATAGGATACAGTTAAATTAAAGTAAGTGTACATGCTATTTTTAATAGTTACGTATGTAGCATATGTATTAAAATATAATTTAACGCGCATTCAATATTTGAGAGCTGGCTTTCATATTTCTATCTTGTTTGTAGCATTAAATGAGTGACACACTTTAATATGTATATTTTGTTGTCAAAACAAAAAATATTCGTCAGCATTTCCTCAATCATAACTAAAGCATTAGGGTCTGTTATAATTGGTAATTGCAGCAATATATATTGTAATAGTACTGCATTCAAATAAATTTGAACTACAATGCAAAAATCCTCACTCAACTTATCGAGTCCATCACGACACGCACTACTATTGTCACGAGTCCTTCACTCGACATAGTCAACGTCATTTCACTCGAATCAAGTCTCTCAGTTCATTATTATAATCAATCTTTTCATCATATCGATCTCACCAGTACATCTATACTCGCGATTTTAATCTCACGTTATCATCCTTATTATTTTATTCAGTGTATTCTTGTAACGATCAATAAAAACTCTTCCAAACATCCATAAAACAACGATCTTATATCTCCTCCACCTTCATCTTTTCCCAAATATTAATCTGTTTATTGGCTTGGACTATCATCAGAAACGTAGGTACCTGCATGTTTTTAGTAAAAAAACTTAGGGGCAACTGTGATTCGAACCCACGTGCCAGTTTTTTTCCCGAAAAGATTATGAGAGTATTATAAAGCATTGTAATAATATTATAAGTTTAATAAAAACATATTGAGACAAGAATAAATATATAAAATAAAATTGGAAAACGGCTAAATCTCTTATGTATTCGACTCATTTAATGTCAAACGACGTTTGCCGGGATTGCGTGCTTAAAGCTTCGATCGATACAAAAGCTATTTGCGTATAATTCAAGACATTGGGGTAGTTTACCGCTAATCCTTCCACCGTGAAAGCTTAATGATGGGATATGGAGTTACTGTCACCGCCCACAGAAGCCTACTCAGCTTGTCTCGGCTATTTTCCGTTATACGATATTTTTTTAGTTGCGTGAGGTAGATTTTTCCAATGAGTGAGTGTTTCGGAAAAATCGTATGTTTGATTTATTACATTGGTAATATAATATCACATCATCGAAGCTTTTTTATTATACTAAACTTAATAAAAATAACGTTTGGTTACTAATATGAACATGTAATTTTATTATTATTCTCTCAATTGAAACTAAAATAGAAAATAATAAATCGAAGAAGAAATAGTTTTTAGTCAAAAATGTTAATCAATTCAATTAAGTAATTGTTTAATATTTCCTAGTAGATAAGTACCCATATAATATATTCTTATAGTTTAACGTATCATAGTTTCAAAGCTTCACTTCATAGGCTTAATAAAAAATACAAATTAAGTATATTATAATAAATCGCGCTTAGAAGTAATTGGCGAACTATTTTCCGAGATAAATAATGTTTCTGATCATGTCAATTTCAGTGCCATTGATGAGAATTATTTAAGATCAGAATAGTTTATAATCGATTGTAACTTTAAGTTAAGGTTAAAAGATTGTTATTATTGTGATTTAATTATTATGATAGCTTTTCATTAACAGCACACACTAAAAACTAATATATGATTATATATTAGTTATATATGAGTTAGAGTCATAACTCACATATTCCAAAAATCGAGTTTTGAGATAATCTCAAAAAACCACCAGAATACTGTTTTTTGTAATTTGAAGAAAAGTATTGAACTTTCTTGAATATTATGAGTGAGTGAGGCGATTTACATTATTTTTTTAAAATATGTTATATGATACTTTTAGGACTGCAGACACACATCATACTATAAGAAATATAGCTCCCTGATTGGTTAGAAAGTCCTAGATGACAAAACTCACATTATTCATTGAAAAATGTGAGCTATGACACCAACTGTCAACTTTTTTCAAATGGTTTAAAATGACTTTTGATACTCAACTATTTTTTTATATACTTAGATATGTAATGCCTTTAGAACCACATTTAACTCAAAAATGATAAAATTGACAAATGTGAGTTATAACTCTAGGCGACTCATATACGTCATAGAATATGGAATATTTTTTTCATTAACGAATCTATATAATAAAGTATAATATGTATATTATTTAAACAATGTACTGATTCTAGATTTGAAAAAAAAATACCGAAGGTTCTTTGCGAGTTACTTAAGTATAAAAAGTCACATTCGATCTTTCGTATCCAGAAATTTGTACGTAAAAAGTTCACCGCAGGACACTTATTTGTGCGCCGCAGTACGTGAAACTTGAGTTCATGTAACATTTAATCAAATGACGAGTTCTTCGTTGAGCATTTCACCGTGGAGTATATTTGTACGTATGCTACAACATGTGGTGAATTTTATGAAATGTCTTTACTAGGTTAGGTTAGGGTTAATCTAATTGGAACAGTACTATTTGCAAACTATCGCCGCATTTTGTAAGATACGTACAAATGTATTCCACGGTGAAATGTTCAACGAAGAACTTGTCATTTGATAAAATGTTATACGAACTCATGTTTCACGTACTACGGCGCACGAATAAGTGTCCCACGATGAACTGCATGCGTACAACTTACATGTAACCACGATATTATACGTATATATGATAGAATTATATTATAATATATAGTTAATAATATTGCTTCTATGTACTTACGTACATATTATTCTTAACAATTTTGAAAACGTGCAAGGACGTAACCTGTTTTCATATTAGTACAAAACGTGTATATTTTTAACGCAATTCAAGTTAGCTGTGCGACAATGGCCGTTTTACTTAATGTTTTCATTAAGGCACGTTTACGCTTGCGTAAGATCCTGTATAAATACTGCGGCAGAAACATCGCCTTAGGCACTGTTGGGAGGTTAACACATCAAAAACCAATGACGATTCTAATAAATCTATTGTTATAACCCAGATTTGATTAATCAATACAACGATGGAAAATAGTTATATTTGCAGCTTTTGTCATTCTTTCCAAAACATGTTCCTAACATTCTTTATAATAGAGAAGCCATCTGCACACAACTGAATCTCTTCTCTTTTTCTCAACGAGCAGATTATAAAACGTTATAATATGTGTAATATTTCAAATGAATATTTAAAACTGCTGTTTTTTTGAAGCGCCTAGTTTCAAAAGCCCCTAAAACGATTTTTAAAAATTTTTGAGTTCGATATGTATTTAGATGGATATTTTTGTTATCTATATAATGGCCAAAAATTACGGTAAATTTCAAAATCCGCTAAAATAGTTGGCTATGGTTTTCAAATACCACTAAAATGGAAAGCCAAAACACTCTTTAAAATGTAACGAATTAAAAAATAGATACATAAAGTTCACAGATTTAATAGATACGTTTTTTTCTCATTTTTCTCAGAACTACCTAAAATCGTTTTTCTCATTTTTCTCAGAACTACCTAAAATCGTTTTAGGGGCTTTTGAAACTAGGCGCTTCATATTTTCATTTTGATATTCATTCACTTGGCTCTACAATCCGGTATGGATATAGATGCCCTCAACAAGACGTTTCTTAACTGATTAACTTTTACGAAAAATGTAGGGATCTGGGATTGATGCCCGAGACCCTCGACTTACCAAGCGGATACGTTACCACTCAGCCATCGCGGGTGACATCATGTTGTCTAAGTTTAACTACCAATTTATTTCGTCACCAATTTAATAGGTTTTTTTTGCATCCCTAGTATTATAGCACAGTAAATCACAGTGTATATTGACCAATAATTGATATTATTTAAACTATAAAGATGAGAAACATATAGCATTTGCACTATTAATATTTTTCTTTCTTTTTCCTTCTTCCTTTAACAGGCCTCATTATTGAGACCATTTTCAAACGCTAATGTAGTAAACTATTTGTTTAATTCAACGAATAATTCACAAGCATTAAGAATGTAACATTTTTTATTGAACAACCATAATTTTAAAATACTTAAATATAATATAACTACTAGAAAAAAAATATAAGGAAGTGCATAACTAAATATTGGAGAGATCCTGACACCGGTTAGTAGGTAATAATTAGCGTAAATAATTCTTTGATTAAAAATATATCAACCGAGTGGTAAAATTTAGAAAGTGCTTAAAAAAGAAGTATAAAAACTACTAGTTAATTTCGCCCCCCTCCCCCAATCACAAACAAGAAGACTGGCGAGCAACAGGGTTTCTTGGAGGTGCCGCGTGGTATCCATGGGCGTCAACTAAGGGGTGGATATGGCCGAAGAAGAAGTTAATTTCGTTAAAATTAGATAAGGTATACATATCTTAGTTGGTAAAACACATTGGTGTGAATACCAAGAGCGTGAGTTCCAATCGCTCTGGGCGTCGTATTTTTTCATAAAAAAATATTTTAGTGGTAATATAATATTATTTCTCTGAGGTGTTTTCAAATTATGTAGTAATTATGCAATATAGTATTTTTAATAAACAAACGAAATTTAATAAATTAAAAATTGCGGACACACATGCAATAATAATATGATCGTAGATTTCACATACTTTTCATTCAACAATATATTTTATTAAAATCTTCGTCAAATCAAATAGTATCGTAGGTAACCTAAAACAAAACAATGAAAGGTTTTCAACAATCCTGAATGTGTTTAGTCCCTTAGAGGTAGAGGAGCTTACCGGGCGGAGAGGGCAAAGAGGTGGTTTTCGTTTTGCTGAGGGGGCAAGTCTAGGTAGGCCGGGGCGGCGCGAATCTCAGGGGCAAACAACTCAAGATTGAATATGAAAATTTAATCAGGTAATTTCATAGGGGATGATGCCGCAAGGGTGGCCTGTATACCCGCCCTAAAACTTACCCCACACTACTCTTAATGTTTAGTAAACGAGTTCTCTGTATGTGGGTTAACTTGAATGATTGACGAACTAAGGTTCTCTTGCCATTTTCTTTTATAAGGAACAATTACTTTCTACTAGCAGTTCTTATGTGATTGCTTTGTTTGAAGTTGTAAATTAAAAATAACATGATTCATATATAATAATATATATATATAATATATATAATCAATCATATTTAAATATTTAAGAAGTTACGATTTACTGAGTAGGTATCTACCACAGAACAGATTAACAAATATAATTAAGATAGGTTATTATAATACCCCATACACTACATTTTGAAGCAGGGTTTTGAATGTCTGAGCATCCTACAAACATGAAGCATACATTATATACATGCAATAGTGTGTGTTGCAACCTTTAAATATACCAATATTGAATAGACATGATGCATAAACCGAGAGCAGTTGTCAGAATGAAGGAAAAGCTTAGAATGACATATTCTTGAGACGTGTGACAAGTTTATCTCATATTCTTCCACAATCGAGATCGGTTACCTGTTACTCCACACCTGTTAGGTATTTAAGTTCCAATTAATTCTGTGTTCTCTGGTAGGTACCTTCAAAGTGACATATTTTTATAAGTAAAAAACGTGAGTTTGTAAATCACCACTTCCATTTATGTGTGAAAAAATATTTAAAGATATACATTGAATGAAAACCTCCAAGTATTTATTGAACATAATATTATGCACATAGTTTGAACCTCAGAGACATATTATATAACTTTTTAATAAATTTTGAAAAAAATACGACATCGAATAGGACTTGAACCTGTATCTATCTGTTTTCGGCCTATGTGTTATAATCAATTTAGCCACCTGCATCCAACCGAATAACGATCGAATTAACACGTATTAATGCAATTCGTTAATATTGGCGACTGTCTTTTGTAGTGAGCATCAAGGGAACATTAATAAGTTGATTTCTAATCAGCTTCAGGAATCTTGTCATAGCTTATAACACTTGCCAATAATTTATTACACAATTTTTTTATTCAACATCACCAAGGTTTGAGAATGTAATTTTTTTTATTAAGCATAGGTACATCAAAATATATCGTCACTGTTCTGGCAGAAGAGACTAATTCGAAAAAATTATATATTGAGTTAGTTATACCAAAATGGTCCTTATTTCAAACTTTACCGTCTGGAAACCTTCTTAATAAATAAACAGTCTCTATTTTAAAGTTATCCTTTTTACGATTACTTAATAAACTCATATGATAGACCATTTCAAACATTTCAACAACTTCAAAGTCAAATTACTCAAAACTAGTATTTTCCAGTTAGTGTGTTTTGCCAGAACAGAGACGATATTTACATAGTACTTAGTTCATATAATTTAATAAGTTATAAGTAGAGGAACATTTTCTTATCATTAGAAGGACATTGTCAATACATATTAAAAACAAAAACGGATACTATAATAAAATCTGTTATAAACGTAATGATAAAAGTATATAACATTTATTTTCTCTTAACATAAACAACATCTTCACAAAAAAGGAATATTTATTTACTTTAAACAGGTGAAATATGTGTTATGGTCTCAAACTATATTTGTTAGTATATATTTTTGCTCGCTATTAGTTCACCCTAAATCTGAAAGCGTTGAGTAAGAAAAGGGAAATTATATTAATACACACGAACAACATTGTAAGTATCTATTAAATTTTATTGAAAAATAAACAAATTATATCGATGGATTTTGTAACATATTTCTTAACCCATTATTAATTATAATACAAAGTTTCTAATAAATAAACAACGATGACTTCACATAGAATACATTTTTGTATTATTAGTATATAATATACTGTTGTTATCACGTCTTATTATTATGATGTAATTATAATTTTAATAAAAGTCCTTCGCTTCGAGAAAATAGTATTAATGAAAAAAAAGATAATATACGGACTATTAAAAATCTCGCTTCGTTATCGTGACACAATGCCTTGCAAGATAATATCTTAATAACTTTTAATATAACTTTTCTATTTTATGAGTCTGTAGCAGAAGCTTTACAAAAAGTTAGTTGTAAAAATGTTTCCGCTTTGTGAAAACATTGTAGTTCTACTCACAAATTAGTGGCGTACGAAAGCCTTTTGTTCAATAAAAATTATATTAAATTAGCAAGTGAAAGTAGGGTAAAAAATCAGAGAGATCCTGATGTCTTGGATTAGTGGTATTCATCAGAAAAAGGCAGGCATACACATTATATTTTCTTTCCAAATATCAAATGGAGACAACCGCTCTGACTCCGGACTATTAAACCAGTAAATTCTTGTTATGATGGCTTTTTGACAGGCTCTATTATATATTTATATAGTATTATATACATATAGTTTGGTATGGCGGAGAAATACAGGATGCAAACCACATCCTCTAGAAATGTTCAAAAATGTCTATGGAATAGGAAAACTTCTACAAGTTGGTTTAGCCTTTATAATTTTATTGCATTTAGAGAATTTGCGACCTCATACTTTTAACTTGAAGATTTAATTTACAATTGTTCGACAGTTTTATATTAGATTTTGTTATTCACTACAATTTTAAAATATTTTCTTCTATGTGCTCCACTCTCCCTGGGTGCTCTTAACTTATAGTCATGTAAATCAAAAATGTACATAAGTAACAAAGCTAATACAAAACTGCCAAACAATCTAAGTGAAGTGATCTTCTCTTTAGCAGTGTGATGCCGCAAATTTTCTAAATGCAACAAAATTGGTCTTTATAACGACCAAGTCAGACGATCTGATCGGCCTAAAAGCTGGTTTGTCTGACTATGTCGTAACATGATGTGAACGTATTCAATTTATAAGTTGTAAAATGTCAAATAAACAAATTTTCATTTTGAGTATATTTTAGCATTCGCCACTTATTTTTGAATAAGTAAGTAGGTATGTACGCTTTTTAGAGAAGAGATCCGTATCGAATTGCCAAGTTTATGTAATTTGATTTATTTATTTTCAGTAGGATTTTCCATAGTTTATCAAAAACAATTCAGTCGTAAAACTTGTTAAAGTAGCTCAAAACTCAAACGCACTTACAAAAAGATAGAACTGCAACAATAGGTAAACCACTGATTTTATTAAATTATACAATATTAAAATTATAAATTTATTTATTGTTATTAACCAAATTAAAATGTTTTTCCAAATGACATTCTTGTACACCGCACTGAACATTCCTTTTCTAATCACATTGTGCTCGGTTTTTATGAGTTTGAAATTTTTGCATCAGTGCACATTGAGTTTTGTTATCATTATAATGTGAAAAATGCTTCAGAAATTTAACTGTATTAAGCTTATATTCCCATTTACTTTAAAATAAAACCATTTTAAGTATGACTCTAGCTTACAATACTTATCAAACTCATAAGTACTCATAACATAATACATTTAATATAAATGATATAGGTAATATTAATCTATGGTAATTGATAATATAAACTATCATCATTGAAAACAATTTTTAATATGTTAATATTATAACCATGACGTTATCTAGAACACATTATTATGCGGGTTGTATTTTTGATAGGTTAAACAAGTATATTTATTATCAAACCCATGGTTTTTAATGCTTCATTAGTTTGCCATTTGTTTAACCCTTCTTCCGGCTTCAATACAGCAATAAAATTAATGAAGCTATCTATTTTCATTTCCCACGGTCACCAGACTTTCCAACAGTATTGTCAAAAAATATTAAACTATAATAGAGTAATATGAAGTTTTTAGCAATTCCAGGACATGTTTAGTATAATTGAATTATTGGTATCTATATTATAATAAATAATAATATTTTCTTAGTAGCAATTAATATAATATTTAAAAATACAAAAAAAGAATTGTGCTATTGATATATTGCTCTAGTAACGTCATACTTAATTATTTATCTTTGCCGATATCTAAAATTTGTGATGATCCATTATATAAAATACTTTAATAAGACGTATAATCTGATAGAAAGATTTTTATGTCAGTACTGCAATGACAAATACATTTCCAATAATAAAATTACATATAATTAATAAGTATCACCATACCAGCTTTAATTGCATATATTATAAAAGTTCAATATCAGGATGCTGTGCCATTATTCATTCACCGCAAGGTTTAAACGTTTTCCTGTATCTTTCACTCCTTTGCCGATCGACGTCATACGGAAAGATCACATTCTTTGTATCTTGCGTCGTCCACCTATTATTGTATTGACAAACGATCTTGATTTATACGTGATCTACGTTTAAACCACCCACATAGTAATTTAATCATCATTTTAATGACATCATTACATTGAAATCAATTTATGAAAACAATTTGTAAAATTCCAAATGATGTATCAATATTTTATGCTACATCTTCCACTACTGGATTGTGTAAGTTGCATTTCGATATTATGATGTAAATCTTAACTATTTCTTCGCTTTTACAACCTCTACGTCTGTCTACCTTTTTGGCGTTTTCTACCTCTTTTATACCACTGATTCACTAGATTTGTATAGTAACTATCTCTTTATTGACTCATGTTATGTTCAACCTATTTCCATTTAAGGTTGTTAGAAAATTTATTCCTAAATCCCTTACCCTTAGGTATTATTTTGTTCCTTTTTCCAATCATTATATTTTTCTCATTATGCTTAGCATGTCTCCCTGTTTATGAATCATAATACATCAAATTTAATATGTAGCATTTACCCTTTTTTTTCGTTAAATATTAGGTAGCATTATTTATGTTAAATTAATTCAATACTGATAACTACCACACTCTGTTGTACTATTGAATAGTTTGAAACTCATGCCTGATAATTTATATTCTATGGAGCCAGATAATGTCCAGCGTCCTATCGTGACGTGTCAATCCCATCTATACTCTAACCAAATGAACGAAATAACCCAGTTTAGTATGTTGGCAAGTATTATTTGCATAAAAATTTATTAGCTAATTTTATTATCCCTTTATTTTACTTTTACTGAAATGTATTGTAATAATACTTAAGATCCGTGTCATTCGATTGTAAATCTATGCATTTCCCATAATTTGTCACAAAGTGAAAGCATTTCCGGTCGTTGGATCGAAACGCATTCCGGAAGCGGTCCGTCCGCTCCGAAGATTTGGCGCTGATTTCCGAAAGGTGTTTGTGACGCCGAACCGGATATGACGTCATCATGAGAAACAAATGGACGCCGCTTTGTCAGACGCTTATCAGACGTATTCGCTAGTGGACGTTTCCTATTGAACCCTTTGAATAGGCGACGTTCTAAAGTGGTGTAATATATGAATGGGTGTGTATAAAAGCCATTGTTTATACAATATATATGTAATCTAGTCAAATACAAACGAAACAGTAGAACATAAAAGAGTCTTACTATCAAAAATCTATTTGTCTGAATCCATTGTAGTAGAAATATATTTGTGGGTGAAACTATTCAATGACATTATGAAAATAGGTATTGTTAAATATTATATTATATATTATTTTGATAAAGATGTATGTAGACTTTTATTATTAATCATAATGTGTCATCAATAAGACAAATATTAATATAATATACATAAAACAATAAAAAGAATATGACGACATTTTCAATTATTTATTTAAATTGTTTGATTGAAGAAGCAATTTACTACCTACTCTAGGATCGTATGCATGAGATTCCCAAATACTGTAAAGGCTAAGTACTGCTAATTTGTATGCATGAGTGGAAATGTAATCCGTTGGTTAGCGACGCTGTGACGTCATAATGTCTCATGGCGTCCATATAATGGCAAACTTATAAAATTTCATTCCCCGATCATTAATTTAAAATTTTGAAATTGTAAATGTGTCTGAAAGTGTGCGAACGGTACTATATAAATTAAATAAGTATAAATGAATAATTATTATGAATTTTAAATAATTTATCAGTTATTTTATCACATTTATTTTATAATTCTACTGTACGAAAGAATGGAGTATTCCCAGTAAACATTTCCATATGATGGCAATACGTACAGTTATATTATGACTAACTTCACTTCAATGACTTCTATTATGATATGTCAAAACGGAATAAGAATAAATGATTGAATAAAATGAATAAACAACACGACTAGGAACTGTTTTAAGGTTCGAAAATATTTTACAGAGTCTACAAAATGAACGAAGGCCTCAAACAAACGTTTGTTGTAATGAATGCATTATTAAAATGACATTTGAAAGTGACATATAAAGCAGACATTTTGAATGAAGTGTGACGTCAGATTGCTTACGTCACAAACAGTGATATACGCTATATGGTAGAAAATCGATTAAATAGCTTATAAAGAATTTCGGATTCTCATACATACGACCCCTAGAATTTAGAAAAATCTTTTCTTATTACGTTAATATGAAATTTCAGTGTTTCAATAAATCGCCTTTACTTGAAGTTTTACTTTACCAACTTTTCCTTTAACCAAAATAATAAATATTATCATAATCATAAATTAGAAAATCCTTGAAAATATACCTAATGTATAAAGAGACATTTATTTTAAAAAATAAAACTTGGCCCGAGCTTTCACTTGATGGGCGAGAGCTTTTATCAGGTCTCAGCTTTGTATATACCAAAGTATCTTTCTAATGAATACGATAACTGATAATGGTTTTAAACTTTGTCAATAATAACATTAATAGGCGACTTCCATTGTGTAATTTATTTTACATAATTTATGCCTGAGGTTTTCATTTTGTAAAATATTGTGAATATCTTCCTTCAATAAAAATAATAACAAAATGCAAACGGAATGACATTATTCACTAGGTATCTACATTTTCCACATTATTTACACCCACGGTAGCCGCTCGGCTTAAGCGTTGGACTATAATAACGCCGTGGGTCCCAGGTTCGAATCCTGGGTCTGGCAAGTACACACATTGTTTTTCAATTTGTGTGTGTGTCAGGGTATGGACCTAATAGGTTGAGTGGCTGACATCCATTTCTCGTAAAAAACAAAATCTGTCAATACAAACCTCTACTCTATGGAGGCCCATATGATCCTATTAGGATCGGACATGGTCAAAAGAAAGAATCTACATTACCTTTTTTCTAGTAAAATCATGTTAAATGAAAAATAATATGCTCTACCGTCAAGTATAATTAATACTGATAAAGGTTCTTGACGTTACGTAGGTATTTATTTTATCATAAGGTATTTTTTTCATTATCCAAATGTATCAAAATTCTCAAGTGTTCATTAGTTATGATTTTTACGCTCGCTCTTGACTTTTAAAAGGTTAAATTAATTTAAAAGATTCTTCTCGCGGGGATAAAAAAAATACCTGTAAATAAATTTAATACCTGGAATAGTGATTCTAGAACTTTCACACCTGATAGTAGACCTTTTAGAGGTTTAATAAATTAGATTGTGTCTAATAAAAAATGGTTTCCAAATACTTTTAAATTTAATATAACATATGATTTATATGTGGCATAGAATGAAATTTAGCCGTATAGGAAAAAAAGCAACTCGTTTAAATTAAATCTAGATTTGGTATATGTGTCTAAACATTTACTATATTAAAATTTACTCAGTGATTCCAAAAAATACCTATTATAATGATATATTTTCGAATTCTAGACAGTCTATCATTATCAACCTCTGTAACCTATCGCATGGACAGATTGGTTAAAACAGTATTTTTTATCGAACATGTCCATTCGTCCATATTGCTAAAGTCATATGTTATAGAATTATTACACGACTACTTGCCCGATACTGCTTCCTGTGACAGAAAATGTGGTAGAGTATGAGATTTGCTATTACTGGAAAATTTTAGTGTAAATTTTAATATTACATACTAATTTTACATACATACTATTACTGAAAAGCAAAAAATAAATTAACATAAGTATTATAACGGTAAATATAATTGTTTAAATCAAATATGTAGTACATACATTACAAAAAATGCCTTCATTCCAAGAGATTGTATTCATCAGTCGCTAAAATCTAGCATATTTACTCTTACTAGATTGAAAATTCAGTATGAATATTTTAACATCAAGCATTTCATAATTTTATATTTTGATTTTTTACTCTCAAAATAAAAACACGTGAATAATATTATATTATGCGTGATAAAAAAAAGTAATTTCTGTCTGCTAACCACCATTTGAGGACCGCTAAGCTAAAAATGTTCATGAAAGATTTTCATCATACAATTCACTGCCGCCTTTGATATATTAAACCTTTTATTGAAGGAAAAAATAATAAACGTAGCAAATTTTCATTCCCTTAGGATAACGCTGGAAAAACTTCGAGGAAAATATGGCGTAAGTCATGTTTCTCGTACAAAAATTATTATCCCCCTTTTTGTTTTAAAAATAATTTGTCTTTTCTGTGACGATGAGTAGGGCTAATTATTAATACTAGATAAACACCAAAAATAGGTAAAATACAAAAATGACGCAAGCCATAAGTACTACAACAAAAACAACGTATGAAATATTCTCTAAAATATGATATTGGTATATATTTTCGTACATGTATACATAATATATGGGAGATAATATCAGCCACGGTAGCCGCGCGGCATAAGCGTTAGACTATCACGCCGTGGGTCCCAGGTTCGAATCCTGGGTCTGGCAAGTACACATATTGTTTTTCAATTTGTGTATGAGTCAGGGTATGGACCTAATAGGTTGAGCAAGTGGCTGACATCCATTTCTCGTAAAAACAAAATCTGTTAATATAAACCTCTACTCTGTAGAGGCCCATATGATCCTATTAGGATCGGACATGGTCAAAAAAACAAAAAAATATATACTTCTCAGTTAAATCCCTGAGTTTAGTAATACATGAAATTGAAACATTTCATATCATTATAAGAAAATCTGATATTATTACAATATTATTATAAAACTTTATTTACTGCAATTTCTTGGCGAAAATACAAGATTGTTGTGAGAAACAATAATACAAAATATTTTATTATCATTAATAATTGTATCATTTTTTTTTATTCGAAGTAACTTTTCTAGTAACCAGTTTTATCTTAGGACATTATCAAAGAGAGTTTTTTTTAACTAAACATTACACATACATGTTAGGTTTTTATTGTATTTTTATACTTAAAGGTTTTTTTGCATACTATGTTGGGGTGCCTCTACTGGGTAAGTATTGTCTGTCCTAGGCACACCTTAATAAAAAATTGTACCTTTAGCAGGAGGGCAGATATAAAAAAAATTACTGAAAATAGTAAATGCTATATATTATCTACAAGTAGAGATTCCAATCCTGGGATCCTGAGCTATTTTAGATACCTCCTATGAATCCCGGGATTGATAAACATAATCCCGAAACTTTCGGGATTGATTTTTTTATCAATTTTAAGGAAAATAAAATAAAAATGAAAATATAACAGAAAAAATACTTTTAATAACAAATAACTACATTATAAATAAACTGAGTTTGAATGAAGTTTGATTTATGTAATATAATTATGTAAGATATGTAATATATGTAATATAAGATATATAATATATGTAATATATGTAAGATTATGTGTAAGTTGCCGATTCATTTTATTTTTTCACATAAATTAATAAAAATGAGAAAGATTGGAAAAAACAATGTGTAGCACTATTAACAAAGTAATTCCACCATGATCTCATACGTTTTATGGCAGTTTCATATTTGGCTGACTAATTAGATTCATGAAGCGAAAGGCCGTAAGTACACCATGATTTGCTTTACTATTTTAAATCTCGCCAACCCATTCATTAAGTCTTTACTATCAGAAACAGCAATCTCATATTCCCGAAATCCCGGGATTGTCAAAGTTTAATCACGAAATCCCGGGATCATAATTTTGGCTAGGGATTGGATTCCCTACCTACGAGGCTTAGGAAAAATATTGTTTGCGCAGAAATTTTCTAATCATTTTATTTTTAGCATGGATAATAATATTATATTTAGCCTTATGGCAGGACGAAAATATTTCACCACAATATAAAAAGGTAGCCGAATGCGATTGCTAATAAAATTAAAGACTTCAGATATCAGGGGTATGATACAAGACAGATTATTTAATATGTAATATTGATTATAGGTACAGGTAAATAATTAAGATAATGATTAACATAATTTGTGAATATTTAAATAAATAAATTTTTATCATTCTGTTCCTATTTCATATTGTGAAACGGATTTATTTTATGTCAAAAATAGCTGGCCTACAAGTAACCACCTAGT
This sequence comes from Rhyacophila brunnea, assembly GCF_057557595.1. Classification (NCBI taxonomy): domain Eukaryota; kingdom Metazoa; phylum Arthropoda; class Insecta; order Trichoptera; family Rhyacophilidae; genus Rhyacophila; species Rhyacophila brunnea. The sequence goes on from NW_028233350.1 coordinate 33,976,720, forward strand.
AAAAGTTCACTGGCAGTAAAATACTCCATTATAATATAATTCAATTAGTATTATGCATAAACTACATAGATAATACGGTTTTATTATGCCAAAACATAAAATATAACAGAGTTTATTACCCGCTAAATAGAATGTTTCAGGAAATTGTCAATTTTTGACTGAAAATACTATATGTACATATATTATCATTATATACGTCGTTTACGGATGTGACAATATATATATTGTTTATTATTTATATGTAACACTCGCTACTCTACTTCACTATATTTATGTCAAAATCATCGTAACTATATGGGGGAAATCACATTGCGGTTAGTCACGTTGAGTGATGGTTAGTCATGGCTTGGAGCTCAATCAACTTGAGCCGACCTCAACAGCTGTTAATGACAAGCTTTGATGAGAATATAATTAAAAATGCGTCCCATGTATTTTATGCTATGACGAAGGTAAGTAAAGTACATTAGTAGAACATTCTGGTGACATTATAAATATAGCATGCCTAGTAGGTATATACTCGTATATAATATATAAAGTATACTTATTTGAGTATATAATGGAGTGTACATTGCTTTTGGAACAGCTTAAGTTTAAGTAATTTAACTAATTATTTGGATACTGTACCTAATAATTATATAGGTATATGTATAATAAATACTACTTGATAATCTGTCTTGTATCGTGCAAACTAGTGCTTAAAGCTACATAATCATCACAACAAAAATCGATTACTTTGTTTATTATACCCGTAAAGTATACTGTTATCTAATAGTATTATCAATTATTGCAATCGGGTGTCTTCTTTTGCTGTGGTGAAACATTCTCATCCTGCCATAAGTCTAAACATAATATTCTCGATATCATTAAAATGATATAAGTATATCAAAAGTAAAATTTTGAGAATATTTTTTTTTCTAGGCCAAGTATAATATAAAGATTATGTATAAATTGACTTTGCAGTGGATCGAGTGCCAACTTATAAAAAGGTTTATAAATTATAAATTAATAATATTTTGTGAGTAATGGATATTTACCAATTTTTCAATCTAATAACTTCGTGTACTGGTTCCAAACACACGTTGAAATGTAAGAACGAACCCGAGAGTCAGGATTTCATAGGCGAATACAATACTTGTCTATTGCAGGTGTTTACTTAGTTTTTTTGACCATGTCTGATCCTAAGAGTATCATATGGGCGTAAACAGAGTGGATGTTTTTGTTTTTACGCGAAACGAAACCACACGCTCGATCAATTAATAAGACTACAAAAATACATTGAAAAACAATATTAGTGTTTTCCAGGCCCATTATTCAAACTCAAGACCCACGACATTATAAGTTGGTGCGCTAGTGACTTAGCCATCGTGTGGTTACTTAGTTGGTATATATCAAATTATTATTTTCCGTAAATAAAATTTACATAATATTAACAACGTCAGAAATATGTCTATTAGAAAAAAATCTACGACTATAAGAGAATCGAATTAGTACATACGTAAGTGTAAGTTATTTGTCAGGATAATGCTCTATTATATTTAGTAGGCTACTGACTTAAATTGTCAAAGTAACGGATCTTATAAAATATCGTCAATTTAGCATTCTTAAATATTTTAGTTTTTTTTCCTAGTTTTCCTTGTTTTCCTAGTTTTTTTCCGGATCAACAGAATTCTAATCCATATTCCGCGGTAACGTTTATAACGTCACCTTATTTTATAAGTAATAATTATATATGGAAAATATATTAATCATTATCGAAAACCAATTTTATATTAATTATGTAGTTAATTAATAACGTAAAAAATGTTGATAATCAAAAGTAGCCAGAACTAAAACTTAGTAAATAGAACGATCTTGGATTACTACTGAAAATCCATACACGGACACAATTCTCACTAGGTAGTAGAAATGACAGAAAAAGAAATAAGTTACAAAAAAATAATTAAATATCCGTTAAACGTATCCACGATATTATTTTTAAAAAAATCGGTGTGTTTACTTATGTACGCGCGTTAGAAGTTATACTTCTTTGACGTAACAAAACAAAAACAAAACTTGTGATAACCTAGATTCTTCGACTAGCTCTTAATTATCATGTTAAATTATAACGGGCCGCTTATTGAAACGCCGTTTGTTTATTTCTATAATTTTTAGCTTATATTACTAAATTATATAATTAGTTATCGCTGTATTTATTTTTAAAGTAACAACTGCCACTATAACGTTTAATCGTTTGTTTACATAAGGAATTGCAAATGGCCGACAATAATAAATTCGCTGCCTAGGCAACGGAACAATTCTTAACTATAATAGTATACTGTATTATACATTTACGTTTATAATAATCTTCTATCTAATCATACCGTGGCGTAAAGGTAGTGCGTTCGGCTGATAACCGAGCAATCAGTAAATCAGCAGAACAATCAATAATCCAATCGAGTGCGTTTTTTTCGTGTGAAAAAATAAATTATACGTTTACATATCACACGCCAAAAATACACTCTGATCTGATTTCCCAAACGCGCCAAAAGAAGTATAACTTCAAAAAAACTCGCAAATAAAACATTTAATATTGCTTAGTTTTAGGAAAACAATTTATTTAGATGTTTAAATCCCTCGTTTTTGAGAATTTGTTTTTTTTTAATTTTCATGCAAATCCACAAAGAGAAAATTCGTCCCGTTTTAATATCAAGAATTTTCATTTTAAAGAGAAGTGTCAACTCCAGTACAGCCCGGAGCGAGATGCACATTTATTTAATTTCCTTCATTACGATTTCCCCTTGCATTTCATTTCCTTAAGCTAGGAAAAAAGCAAAACATCTTTTCGTACAAAGTTTTTCACGTCGCGCATTAACGAAGTCAATTTTATTTTAGTTTGACTTTATTTATTAAAAATATTTTATTCCACATACTTATAATAACCTTTACCATAATATAATATTTAATGAGGGCATCTCAGTTTTGTTTATTAAACATTTTCAATATTAGATGATACCTAATATATAAATATATTTTTATTATCTTAAGCTTTTCTTTCCAAGGCAGTTTGTATCAATGGCAATTACCTTTTAAAATGTTAAACATGTTTTCTTTTTAATCTGATCTCAGTTTTTTACTTTATAATTTGAGTATTTTTTTTACCATACACGTTTCGATTTTTGGCATCTTCATGTACTATCTGTATTCACCAATGATAAGTACACACTGACACAAAATATTATAATTTATTCATTAATATAAAAAATACACAATATTAAATATTCTTTTTCTTCTTCGGCCACATCGGCCCCTTAATTGGAGCAATATTGACACCACGCGGCGCCTTCAAGAATCCTTCTTAAGTCTTCGTAAGGTGCCATAATTCGCTACCGTAAAGTAGGCGTAAAGTGGACATCAAAATATTATTACAACGTAAAGAAATAAGTAATGTAGTACTTATTAGAAATTTTAAGTTTTTGGAACTACCTATTGTTAATTTATAATTAACAAGCCTATTATCGATAACATTTCTTATAATTAATGCAATTTTTATTTTGTCATGTAAACCTCAATTAAAACTGTTTTTTGAAGAAGAAAATTAATATTAAATCTGCTTTTATTTGGGACCTATATGTAAATAATAAAAACGTTAGCAGTAAAAATTGTGTGTATTATTTTGAGATAGCTTCATACATGAATCGCAGAGAAAACTTCAAAGCGAACTACCACAGCTCAGGTAAAATGACGACCTAATCATCATAATATTTTACCTAAATTTTGAGAAATGTCTCAATAGTGATTATGCCATTTCTCTAGTAACAATTTTACAAAAAGATGAGTATCTATTAATTAATAATCGATAATTATTTACAACAATCTTTATTTGTTATTTTTACTAATTATTGTAATAATTAATATAAAATAATATCCAACGACGTTTCTAATAAGCTAACAATATTTTGATATTCTTCTAATGCACGTATTTACGCTTTTCACAAGTTTATGAGTGAACGCTTATAATAAATATAAAAATTATATTTTCTCTGGAATATAAAGTAATTACTAATAAAAATCTTAAATTAGAATCAAATAATTCATGGAAATAATTAAATAATATTATTATGATAATAATATTATTATTTGTATCATGTCAATAATCCGTAAGGATACTGCCATCTGCCGGTGTGTTTGGATATTACAACCCCTATAATAAAGCTCACGGTTCATACTTTTATTGCCTTTCAATAAATGAACATAAAATTTAATGATCCGGCACTATAGCGATTTGTCATTTTATTTTCCGTCATTTGTTTTTATCCCTGCCGTGTTTTTGTGTTTTCACTTTAAGTTTTCACATTGTGTATAAATATTCATCCATGCTGTATGTAAGGACTGTATAATACCTATATTGTATTATACTACAATGGTATTACTTAAGTATACAATTCTTATTGAATTATTTGTAAACACTATTTTTCCATAATCAGACACCCTGTTTATTGTCTACTGTCTATTGTTTCGGGAAAAATGTCTGGAAAATATTTATCGCCCGCCACAATTATTGTTTGATTGAAAATTAATTTAGAACTCAGCAGTATTCCAGATTGATCACGATTCTCAGTCATGAGGGTGACGACAAGCAAGAATAACTTAATATTAATATAATTATTATGGGCGCATATAATACGCCCACGATGGCCAATTGGCTTACGCGTCGGTTTATTTATAATGTCGTGGGTCCCATATTCAAATCCTGGATCTGGCAAATACACATAATATTGTTTTTAAATTTGTGATTGGACCTGATGGTTGAGTAAGTAGTCAACACCTATTTTTCGTAAAAAAAAAATCTGTTAATACAACTCTGTGAAGGCTCATATTATGTATATTTAGATCGAACATGATCAGAAGAACAAAAAGAAAAACAACATAAATCGTTCACATTACATGAAGAGGTGCAAAATCTATAAAAAGGGAAAAAAGTGCCTGTAACTGTACCTAAAGTATAAATTATTTAACTATATGTATACTACAAGTGGAAAAAATATAATATTAAAATAAGAGCTATCCGATAGTTACTAGTGATGCATCATGGAAATAAATAGGGGTAAAATAATAAAGTACATGTTATAAAAAATAATACGGTACATTTTGGACATAATTCGGAAATACTACAAAGCAAATGAATAGCTGAGGAGATAGACAAATGGATACGTTATATAGAGATATATTATAAAAGGTTCAAAGGAAAAAAAGTTATCTTCAAACGTGTTAATTGTGCCCATTTTCGAATAATAAAATGCCTAATTCTTGTCAAATTTGGGATGAAAAAGAATGAAAAAGAAAAAAGAAAATCAAATATATTTTTTTACCGTAAATATGTCACTATATAATGTTAACATTACTTTTACTAATGGTTTTGTAAATGCGTTTTTACAAAATTATAACACCACTTCACATGGACGTACTGAAATGCGACTATATTCTAAAACATTAGAGCGAGAGGTTTAAAAGAATACTATTTTATGTAATAAAACTACTTTATGCAGTCATCAAATGTTTAAAATAAATATAAAGGATAATAAGGGTTCAAAATTATATAAATAGATTATCTACATTGTTTAAGGAATGTCCAGTGTTATGCTCTGAAAATACCATAAAAGCTCCATTTTGACCTACGCTGAGTATTTGGGCCCTTAAGAAAGTAAGGATATTAGAAGTATGTATTTATAAATTTTAATCAAAATATGCAGAGTTTAAAATTCGAAAAAATCACATTCGCCGGAAAGCTCGACGAAAATAAGTCCAAGCAGTTTATACATTCGAAATGGCAGTAATGGGACAATAATGTGGAGTGCGCATGTCCCGGAACCAGCCAAGCCGAGCGCCCTGATGAAAGCTCAAGCACTTCCGCCATAAACCGGATACGTGACGACCGCACCTCTACTTCCGTTTACTTTTTACTTTGCTCCAATACCTGTGGAAGCTACGGGAAACGTTTAAGGCTTTCACCTTCTCAGAAGATTCAACTGCAGCATGTTTGTTACAATAAATAGGAGTGTATTTCTTACTTAGAGCCCGATTCACGAGACTGCTAAAGCGGTGGGAGTGAAAAAGCATTTACATGACTAGTTTATGTTTACAGTTTTATATTCTAGTTAAAAAGTCTTTTAAAAAGATCTGTACTAACTTCAATGCTAACCAAGTTGTCATGTCGGTACTTATTACTCGTACTTTTACACAATGAAAGGAAAGGGGGGATAAAAAAATCACTAGTTTCAAGGATTATAGTGATTATATTAAATTCCTGTTTGAGATTTACTAATTTAGATACAACATAATTTGAAAACATTTCTGAGAAATTATAATAATATTATATACCCACTATAAAAAATATTTTTGAAAAAAATACGACACCCGGTAGGATTCAAACCTGCACCTCCCTGGATGCGCGCTGAAGTTAATTAATAATTATTACAATAATCTCTGAAGCTTTTTTTAACTTATAAATTGGCAAAGTGTTATATAGTTTAATAATTTAGGTACGTTTAATCTATTCATTATTTTTTCTTATTCATTAATCATTATTATTATCATAAGTAGTCCAACAACCCAGAGTGGGCCCTAGCATCCTCCAAGAACTCAATCTCCTCCTAACCTGGGCCAGTGTCCTCCAGGTTTTTGCGCTGGCCGCTCTATCATCTTTATTGATACCTGCCAGTTGACCTCCAACCGTCTAGTCTTGTACCCAGGATTCCACTTGGCAGTTAATCTCTATCAATTCTCTTCTACATGGCCCACCAATTAGACTCTACCGAGTTTAACGAGGCTGCGATTTTGTAGACCAAAACAGCACCCGTTCACCGCTATGACTCTCCGTTTTAATTCCTCAGTTATAACATTCTTGTTGGTAACTACGCATATCATACAAATTATGGTTAATATGGAATATTAAGAGCTAATAATATTTTTTCAAACCTATCGTCCTTTTCCTTTCTCATACAAATATTTACGATATGTGACTGACCCATAAACATAATATTATGTAATATGTGAGGGAATTAAAATCAAAATATCACAATAGTAACACTCAAATTAAACTAAATACAATAATTAAGGTTGATATGTATAATTTAAACAATCGTTAAAGTTATCAGCATACAGTATTAATCAGTGACGTCATAGAGTCCATAGATTGTAAACGAAAAGCATTCTCAGCATTAATAATTGATAAAATACTTTGTAACAAAATAACGTTTTTATGTTTTACAATAATTATTGTGTAGTGAATTTTACTTAACTGCATTTTTATAGTCTCCACATTATTAATATTACATTAATATTTTATTAACAGTCCGCAATAAGCCCAATTAATTCTTCTATTAGTCGTATACGTGTAGATAATAATAATATAGTTATATTAATGTATATTTTTATCAAGATGTCTTCAAGGAAAAGTTAACGCTCACTCCTGCTATTATTATAATATAATGAGGTAATTTCTCATTGGATTTCTTAATGTACGTGACCTAATGAAGGGTAGCCCTTACTTTTAAATAGCATTATTATGTTTATCATCTTCAGGGGTACCATATCAGTAGATACCAGAAAACCTGGACTGGAATGAGGCTATAAAGAAAATGTGCCATAGTATGTGGATAGATTTTCACCATAGGGCATCATTAGAAAAGGGGAAATGGAGTAAGTCGATTCTACCATCACCACGAGAGGTGCCCTGGTTTGTAGAGTCTTCTTTGACGAGGAATGAGCTTAAGTTAATACTGAGGCTAAGAACAGGGCACACCATGGGCAAAAGATTTGATGTCCTCATGGGAAGAAGCGAATCGCAGCTCTGCGATGAATGTCATGTTTTAGAGGACATTGTACATATATCACTGCAATGCCCCAAATATGAAATTCACAGAGTACAGCTGCGAATTGCAGATATCTATGAGAATGTCGACGAATTGAAGGGTGTCTTGGCGGTGGGTAAGACGGAAGAGCTAGGCAAAATTGTAAAGTTATTTAACAGAATAGGAGTGAGGACCTGATCAATAGATCCCCTTCTAGAAGAGAAAAGGCGATATGACAGCGAGTCGCAGTCAAAGCCTCGGTAAAATCACAAAAAAAATGTTTATCATCTATTTCATAATATAGACTTTATCACAAAGTGAAAAAGTCTTACTTAGGTACCTACCTATTGAGGTCTTAAAGTAAGTTCATAAGCTTAAAATTTATCATGTTAGTGATAGCGTTCATAACAAAAGGTTATATTTACAAAAGGCGTATAATCTTATTTCTACTTTGCTTTCATACAATAATTACACAGCAGAGTCTAAGATAAATGTGAGATAAATCTTGTTTAATGAAAACCGGCATACACTATCCCCACTACAGCCTGTCATTTTGCGCCCCTATTATGAAGAAACAGAAAGCTGTTCGTCCCAGAAAGCTCACAAGCGGAATTCTCAGGTAAAGATTCTTTAGCCAAAAGCTTCGCTATTAAAGTTAACAGTGTTCACGAACCATTTACATATATTTTTTCAGAAAATCGATGAAAATTACAGAAAATAATAAAATGCTTATAAACAGTAAATTGGTATTATTACTACATTGATATTATAACATGCTCATTCATATGAACATCCATAGAATAGAGGCTATATTATTATAAGAATTTTTTTTTACAAGAAATAAATATTAGCCATTTACACTAGTTATTAGAAACACAATGTATTTTAAGCCGTCACGTTACCGCTCGGCTATCATGTGTGTTATAGTTAACTGAGTTAGCATTTACTTGGTAGAATTCCATTTTACAAGAAATGAAAATATAAATAATATTAAATTCTACAGGTTTTTTAAAAGGGTTTTGTCGATAGCTATTTCGGTTGTAACACCATTATCAAGACTATTCAGATTTGCCGTTTGCCTTAAATACTATACGTATAGATAGAGACAGAATACATTTTCTCATTCGAATAAGAAAGTGTATTCTGTCTCTATCGATACTTATAGTATTTAAGCAAAGGCAAAAGGCTTATCTGAATAGTCTTGATAATGGTGTTACAACCGAAATAGTTATCAACAAAACCTTTTTAAAAACCTGTAGAGTTTAATATTATTTATATTTTCATTTCTTGTGTGTGCTATTACTCGTATTTAGTTAGCTTAAAATAATATTTTGGGATAAAATGTTCCAAATCAAAAATAAGAAAATTATATTATAAGATCCACATAATTTATTAACGATTAGAGCAGGGCACGATCAGAAACAAAATTATTTAACTAGCCAGGAAATCTAAGTAGATACTTTACACTTAGCATAGTATTATGTTCAATAACAATTCGATTAATTTTATCCAACTTCTTATAATGCGTTTAAATACCTATTTTATATTAATCGACAATCTCTTTCTGTTAGAATAAAACCGGTCTAGATCGTATTATGTGGAATTATTACATTTTTCACTGTAATATCTTGCTGAAAAGATATGGTAATATTAAATACCAAACAGTTAATTTTATCAATTATTTGTTTTTTTTTTTTATTTTTGAAGTTTGTCTTAAGTAATAATCTGTTTCATGACAATGTGAATTTTATTTTCAAATTAATCATCTACAGTTTACACCGACATGCCGCAATGAGAGTGTATGGTCACTTTACTTGTAAATTAAGTTCGCGATTTATATTATAAATTCCATTACAACTTTTCAAGCATGCTAACTTTCAAACTTTCACATGACATTAAAGAGCAATGAAATTGTTTTTTTTTTTAAACAGAAATATGAATCGCTATTTTTACGTCTCATACTGTATGACGTGTTTTATCCTTAAAAGGTTTGTCGTAGCTGGCTATCTTGTCGTGCGATAGGATTTAATTTTACTGAAGCTGTCACGTACAAAATCAAAGGCTGATCAGTGACACAAAATCTAAACTCTGCCTAAAGAGCAGAGACGCGGAAATCAAATCAAACTTCAATCTGTAGACAAATAAGATGCCTTCCTATCATCACATGGCCTTGTTTTTTATCACCTTAATTAAATCTATTTAAAGACCAGTATTCAAAATATAATCAGAGTCAAAATTTAATCAAAGCATGTATGATAATGTGAATTATAAACCAAAATAGAAATAAATATAATGACAACAGCAGGGTTTATAATTCTTTGAGGTGCGTCAGTATTTTTCCACTGTGAAACCGAAGTTGATTAGATTGTATGATGCAAAATATATTTTCTATCAAAAACAAACGACATCTTTTTCACCTATTTTTACATGCAAATAATTTTCCTCATCGGAATTTTAAGCGGAAATATTATAATATTCCTCGGAACCCCCGATGCATAGTATTATATAGTTTACATACTATTAATTACTGTAGTTAAAAAAATACGGCTGCTTTAGATTAAAGCTAATTGACTACGTCTCTTAATATTGTATTATAATAGGTTTCAAGGTTCCAATTCCATTATAATACTTTGTTTTTTAAGTTTGCAATGCCTATAATATATAATATGTAAGTACCTATATACAATTATATAATGGTTTTCTCTAATATTCTTCCTTTATACTTCTGAACCCATCTGCGTTTTCTGGATTGGATTCGGTTAAACTCAAGGGGGTTTGTTGTCAAAAATTGCTAATACGTATCCATTTATACAAACTATCTTAAGAATGAAATGGTAAAACGATAATTTTATGTGACTGACAAGTGTAATTCTTATATTAAGTTGATTTTGTAAGAAATTTCGACTTTTTGTGATTGGCTGTAGGTATTTGGCATTAATTCCACGATCATAGTATGATTAAATTTGTTGGGTATTATGGTTATAGTTAATAAAATATGGTTATGGTTATATCATTGTAATGGTTAGATTACACCCACGGTGGCCGCGTGGGTTAAGCGTTGGACTATCACGCCGTGGGTCTCAGGTTCGAATCCTGGGTCTGGCAAGTACACACATTTTCAATGGTTATATCATTGTAATGGTTAGATTACACCCACGGTGGCCGCGTGGGTTAAGCGTTGGACTATCACGCCGTGGGTCTCAGGTTCGAATCCTGGGTCTGGCAAGTACACACATTTTCAATTTGTGTGTGAGTCAGGGTATGGACCTTATAGGTTGAGCAAGTGGCTGACATCCATTTCTCGTAAAACACAAAAATCTGTTAATACAAACCTCTACTCTGTGGAGGCCCATATAATCCTATTAAGATCGGACATGGTCAGAAAAATGGTTAGATCATTGTGATTTACAATGATCTAACGATGACTTTAAAAATGCCGTGGTCGTCACCAATAAATTAAAGGTGGCTAAATTAAATAAAAAATAAAGCTTTATAATAAAGTTCCATTACGAAACCGTCAGTTAAATAATAATAAGAAATCGACTAACTTTACTTTTACTGAAATTAATAAATTTAGTGCCGAGTTTGATAAGTAAATAAGACCTTGGATATCGACAGTTAGAAGTGGCGTCATACAGACCTGGATAGAACCAAATATTAAAAAGGTCAAGACTTATATTAGTTTAAAGCACTGGAAAGTATGCGACTATAATTATAGAAAGAAAAAAACAAAACATTCAATTTGGCTATTTCAAAGAACTCTCTTATAACATATTATTTAAACAGTAACTTACACAAACAGTAAAATTCTGTATTAAAATGATCACATAAAAATCTAAGTAAAGTTTTGCTGAAGCATTGATAAAACGTAGCGTTTCTCAGAACACACTAAGTGTTAATATACGAAAAATAATAACCTACTAAAGTGGACATAATAATATTAGAATCCCATAAAAACTTTTAATAGAGTTCTTACATCGACCTTGAAACTTTAAACCAATTCTCGCAGACTTCGTCACCGACTTGACACTTTTTCGAGGAAAACAATTTTCTGTTGAAGACTCTTTGTGAGAGGATTTTCACGTTAACATGTTTCAAATAAACTCTCTACCTTAAAAGTGGCACTTTACAAACGGCACGTCATGAAGTTATGAATATGTCGGCTTTGGATTTGAAAGATCCCGATATTTTGTATAAAGCTTGAAGTTTTTGAGCATTAACCTTTAATAATATTTATAGTTACCATATAAATCATATCACAGTTGTCAAATAAAATATATACCTACAATAATTTACGTAACCACCTGTAGATATTTCAAATAAATTTAAGCGTATAATATACCATTACAAAGTAGTGGTTTAATAATTTGTCTTACCTATCGATTGAATGAGCGAAATAAAATGACTACATTTTAAAAATACTAACCTTCTATGGGAACTAAAAGGAAAAATGTAGTTTCTAACTGATGGAATCTTTTTTTGCTGATTTAATAGATACAGATGATGATAAATTTAAAGGTTAATAATTACAAGATAAAAAGAACTTTTTATATACCACGTTTTCAAATTTTCTGTTGAATCATATAAACTCGACAATTCTATGTATTAATAAATACTTTTTTTGTACTTGATAGAAATACTGAATAAATATAGAATACTGAAATGTCATTTTGACATTTCATATTGATTTCCATAGTAACGCAAGTACATATTAATACTTTAGTTGATGGACCCTCTTAGTAACCAATAATAGTGTTTTACTTTTTACGAATTTTTTCCGAAATAACTTTTCATACAAAACTAAAAATGAATTCAATTTTGTTTAAAGAATGATGGCTAAAAGTATTAAAAGAATGCATTGTCGCCGTGTTCTGATATATTCTAAAAGTGTCAAATGTCTAGCTAGTCGGGAAGTTAGTTAAAAATCTTCAATCGTCCCATACAAATCTTGGACAACCAAAAAAAAATGTACTGGACACACAAGAAAAAAACTGTACCGGAAAAACAATAATACGAGCTAATAAAAATATGGTAAAAAACAATGCATAGTGAATTAGGGATTGCAATATTGGTATTTCAAAACCGGTATCTCACTATTTTTTGATACCAAAATACCGGTTTTAAAAATCAGACAAGTAGATAAATCTGAAATCCTGGTTAAATTTAATACAGTTCGTGTGTGTAATCATGAAGAAAGTGCCAATAGTTCAACTACTAGGTATTTTTAAACATCAGCATCTCTACCACATCTTACCTTAACCCATTTTTAAAACTTTAAATATAGATATTTTTGCTATAACATATAAATATTATAGTGATTTTTATATTTATATTTATTAGTAGATACCTACTTCTGTTTATTTTTCCATATATATCACGAATACTTGTATTTAACCGAAATACCGGTATTTGTATTTTCATTCGGTATTGCAATCCCTGAATTGAATTAATACATATCAGCATAATGGTGATAATATATATAAGTTAAAAGAAGAATCTTGAAGGAAGAGTTTTTTACCTGGATACTGATGATGAGCCTGTGCTAGGAGTGAAGCAAATACGTGAGGATCCATTCTCGGCCCAGATTCATCTTCAGAGCTACTACCTCGCCACTCACGCCTTCTGCCACTCTGCGAACCAGCTCTAGGGCGTCTGCCTCCATTTCCAGTTCCGTTGCCACCCCTCAAAGCCTCCGCAGTGGCCTCCATCACCCTTGTGTCGTCCAAGACCTTCAGTTTGATAGATTTATGAACATCATCATCGTGAACGTCGTGAGTGATTACGTACTGTGAGGAGTTCTGAAATGAAAAAAATAAAAAAATAAAAAAAAATGAATTCAATGAACAAATATAATATACATTCTTATCTATCATACCTTATTTATAAACTTGTTTTAATAAACTGTATTTTTAAAGGACTCTATGTTTTATTTCCATTCATTTAATGGGTTTGTATTAATTATTGTAAATTGTAATATATTACTACTTATAATGAGTGCAATATTTGAGATAAAATAAGTTTTTTTTATTTTTAAATTCATTATCAATATGACCAATATCAATTCAATATAAACCATAAAACAGACCAAGGGGGGTTGAACTTTATATTTATAATTATAATTTATATAAAATTATTTCTGTAGACATATTTACGTAATAATACATTTTTGTTATGTACGTGGGTTAGTTTATCGGAGATTCGATCCATGCCTGAATCTAAATAAAATAATATTGTTGAAACAAAATTGAGTTCAACCTTGGTACGAAATTTAACACTTGTTACCCACCGTATTATAATCTGTGCTCTAGATTGGGTGATAAAGGATATTATATAACGAGAGAGAACTATATGACTTACTATTTTTACATTTCGTAGATACATAGCCTAGGTATTGAAAATATTGGAATGTGAAACATTTATAATTGATAGTATATATAAAAATAAATAATTTTGAAAAATTATAAATTAAAACCTAATTTTCATAATTTAATGACGAAATTTTATATTAATCGAAAAATCGTAAATGTTTACTTGATTGAAAAATCACCTGTATTTTTTTATTATCTCATTAGCACTTTCACAAAATATTCCATGGTTTCTAAATGTGTGTGTTTATACCCATACCAATATGGCAAAAGCATATAAGTCGTGTTTTGGCGATTTTGAGATTTGAATGCCAATATGTCAAAAAATACATACTTTATGTTATGGCAAAAGCATATATCTCTAAAACCTATAGATTTCTCGTAAAACGACTTGGAAAAACAATACAAGTCATAAAATGTCAAGCTCTAACAAGCCAAAAGCATATATCTCTGACATATACGCTTTTGCATAATATAAAATTTCAAACTCTAACAAGGCAAAAGCATATATGTCTGACATATACGCTTTTGGCATAACATAAAATTACGCATGCGCAGACTTATTTATGGTATTCTGCATTTTTGGCAGCTGTTATTGAATTTATAGAATTAGCAGTACAGAGGGACTGGAATATAAAGTATGCAAAAAAATGTTTCAACATGTCTTTGGAATCACTACAAACAAAGTAAAGATACAGGATTTATTGGTATTGGCCGCGCGGCTTAAGCGTTGGACTATAACGCCGTGGTTCCCAGGTTCGAATCTTGGGTCTGGCAAGTACACATATTGTGTTTCAATTTGTGTCTGTCAGGGTATGGACCTAATAGGTTGAGCAAGTGGCTGACATCCATTTCTCGTAAAAAAACTAAATCTGTTAATACAAACCTCTACTATATGGAGGCCCATATGATCCTATTAGGATCGGACATGGTCGAAAGAAGAATAATCGTGGAAAACACGAACCCATAAACAAGAAAACAAACGAAAGGGAAGAAGTTACTGCACACATAAAAAGCTTTACTAAGCATGAAAGTCATTATTCACGTCGTCGCACATCCAAAGAATACCTGTCTGGGCAGCTAAACATGTTTGAAATGAACTGTGATATGCAAACGGAAAAAATATGACCGATAAAATATGATGAATAAAACACCGGATATAAATTTAAAGTACCTAGCAAAAACACATGACAAACATGTGATACATACAATATTCAATTAAAATGTGCTACAGATTTACAAATAAAACAAAAATTGAAAATCGACAAGTTTGCAAGTGGCAGATAAAGGCTATGAATTAAAAAAAACAATAAGACCAAAGCTCTCCAATCTGAAGGTATTATTGCTTTTTTAGGATTCGACCTGCAGCAGTGTTTGCCAACGCCTTCTCTTAACTCAAATATCACTATATATACTATAAAAAGTAATTGTACACATATAATTTGACCGTAAGAAATTGCATATCGAACCAAACCTCATGTTATTATATGTGGCACGAGGGAATAGCTGAACGAAATAGCGTTTTGTGTGATAAGTCTTCTGAATACCTTAAGTCCAACTGTTGAAAGTGTTATTGCATCCTCTGATTCTTGTCCGGGACAAAATAAAAATAACATTATAACTGCAGCTCTGTCTTACTTTGTAAGTACATCACCAACTATCCAGGTCATGGATCATAAATATTTGCTCCCAGCCATACGCGACTTGAATGTGACACTGACCATTCACGAATTGAAAAAGCCAAAAAAACTTCCAACATAGAAATTAATATTGCCCATGATTGGTATCAGTTTGTTAGAACAATAAGGGGCAAGAAATCTTTTATTGTTAAAGAGATGTCTCAGGATGAGATTTACAAGTATTCAAGCCTTCTTTCTAATCAACTGGTGAAGCGAAAAATTAATACAGTTGGAGAAAATGTCGTTTGGAACAAAATTAGATGTTTCAGGTATGAGAAGGAGTTTGGTTTAATAAAATTTAAATATTCATTACATGAAGATGACCCATTTCTTCAACTTGATTTACGCCGTACGACAAGAGGAAGAAGGAACATTGTTAATAAATTAAGCAATGCTATACTGCCAATAAATCAATCTAAGAAAGATGACTTCATCAGTTTATTGCCATTGATAGATCCGGTTTATCATCCATTTTATAATATAAATTTTAATACCTGTTAATTTTTTAATATAAATACTATAAGTGATACTCATAAACAACTGTTTACCAACTATTATTATCACTGTTGGTTTAATTTTATCATGTTTTCATTTAATTCCCATGCTTTTGTTTTAATTTCATAAGTTTTTCTATAATAAAACATCTATTATTGTAAATGATATGTCAAAATGTTGAAAATATTTTTATGCCAAAACCCCATATGTCATTAAATGTTCAATAACTCATGTAATTACTTAATTTTCTTTTTTTTATAAATATATTTTAAAAATATATTAGTTTTTACCAACTATTATTAATACTGTTAGTTTCATTTTATCACGTGTTCATTTAATTTCCAAGATCTTGTTTTAATTTCATAAGTTTTCTATAATAAAACATCTATTATTGTAAATGATATGTCAAAATGCTGAAAATATTTTTATGCCAAAACCTCATATGTCATTAAATGCTCAATAACTCATTGAATTACTTGATTTTCTTATTTTATTACATATATTTTAAAACTATACTAGTTTTTTTATAATAATAACATTAAACAATCCAATTTCCTTCATATCCTGATTTATGACACTTCTTTAAACCTTAAAAACCGTCTCCTGTAAAATGCGAAAAAATGACTTATATGCTTCTGCCATATAGGTACGGAATTACCTATTAGCATTTAATTTAGGGCCATAAAACCTTTTGATAGGGAATTACAGGAGTGAAAGTGGTCAAGTTCTTATCAGGGCAGCATGAGTTTGTTGGGATAGCGAGGAAGCTCGTAAGCGCTATCCAAGAGATTAGTGATTTGACACGTATTTATGTTCCCCTCGTTCGTACATTGGATATGTTACAACATTCAAAGCTTCCATTTGCAGTGTTTATGTGATGACTGAAGTGAAAAACGACAACTTTCTTTGATACGTGGGTATTTCATTTAAATAGTCGGTATCCACAGTTACTTTTTTTAAAAAATTGAATAATGTTATATTTGATGATATCTAATTTAAATTAGCAATATTTATACTAAGAAAAAAACATTGGTCTATTTATATAATTGTGAAGCCTTATTATCCTTTATATTTATTTTAAATATTTTGATGACTGCATAAAGTATTTTTATTACATAAAATAGTATAGAGTTAGAGATATAATAGAGTTTAATATAAAGAATAAAAATGTTTATGTGAAAAGTGGAAAAGAGCGTTTGACTTGATATCGACTCGCATACAATGAAGTAAAATGATCAATATCACTTGGACAAAAGCTTGTCTAGCCATATCAAATATCAAGGAATCTTTTGTTGTGCCTATGGTGGTACTGTAGAGTATTTCAGTATACTAAAAGACATAGCAATAATTGCAGGGCTTACGAGAATCGTGAGGAAATTGCAGGCGCATTGTGCAAATACTATTGGACGATGTTGTCGCTCAATAGAATGCCATTGTTTTCAGTGCATATTGCTTAAGTCTCCATTCTGCTATCATAGTAACATGTGTTGAATAATGTTATTATTCTTTCATTTGAATTCTGTTATAAGAAAAGAAGACGTTGATAACTAATAATATAATGCATTTTACATTATACAATAAATTTTAATTACAATGAATAATAATGAAGGTCGGTACTCGATAAAAATTGGATTTAAATACTAGTTACTTAATGTTATAAAAAAATATTATTCATTCATTATTTGTAACATAAATTTTCACGCAATTTTATGGTTATCACGTTATTCACGAAAGGATGAAAAAACATTATCGTGGGGTTACTGCCAAAAGTTGGTAAGTCTCGAAATCATGTTATGGAGTAAATGCAATTTGAAGTTTGATATGCCTTCTACAACTAGGCATAATGGTAATTTCTTTGTGCATGTTCTATAAATCGGGTGACCTTGAATATTTTTTTTAATCCATAAGTATATAATCCGTTGTTAACTCTAAGTACCTAAACTAGAATAAATTATTGAAAGCGATGGCTCACAATTTTGTCTACATGACATACGAAAATAAAAATAAAAAATCGGTGTGTGTACTTATGTACGCGCGTTAGAAGTTATACTTCTTTGGCGTAACAAAACAAAAACAAAACTAACCTGAATTCTTTGACTAGCTCTTAATTATCTTGTTAAATTACACACTCAAGAAAAAGGACCTCTTATTGGAACGCCGTTTATTTCTTTACACTTTGACTTATATTACTAAATTTTATAATTATGTATTGTTGTTTTTATTTTTAAAGTAGCAAATGCCGTTTAATAGTTTGTTTACGTAAGGAATTGCAAATGGCTGACAATAATAAATTCGCTGCATAGGCAACGCAACAATTCTAAACTATAATATTATACTGTATAATAAATTCGCTGTCTAGGCAACGGAACAATTCTAAACTATAATATTATCCTGTATAATCGTCAAGATTGGAGTATCATACTGTGGCTGATAACCGAACAATCGGTGGTTCGAATCCAATCGAGTGCGTTTATTTTTGTGTTATAAAATAAATTATGTGTTACATGTCACACGCCAAAAATACACTCTAATCTGATTTTCCAAACGTGCTTAATAAAGTATAACTTCAATAAACAAATGTGTAGAATGAAGAAATGGACAAAATGGATATGATTTTTTTTCAATCTATAAAGTATGAGGAGGTTGGATCCAGTCGAACATCCCAATAAGTGCGTGCTTGTCTGCCATCAACTAAACTTGCCACTCGTTTCCACTACTGCTAATAACATTTTAACTTTATGATTTACTTATTAGTTTTGAGTTTTTCTAATTCGAAGAATGACATTCAAACATATTTTGCGATGTTATTGTATACAACTAAATTTAATTCCTGACAGTAAAGACTAAAACTGTTTACTAAAATTTGGCAATATTTATATTGTAATCAAGATATTATGTCAAAGTCATAAAAGGTATATTTATGATATGAAATAGCAATTCAAATAGTCATTTTCTCTTTACAACAAGGTACAAACATAGTAGTAATTATTTAATCTTATTGTTATATTATGGTGAGTTTTTTTTTCATAATCACAGTACTGAAGTTTCTGAATCAAACCGTGAATGAAATTGTATGTGGAAAAAAAAATATTTAACTCATTTAATGCCAACAACGCGACTGGCGCGTTTGCAGTTGTTGGCCATTAGATATAATTACTATGATATTTAAATGTGGTATTTAAAAAGTGATTAACTGGTCAGCAGTTAATGTATTAAGTGTTATGATTATCAAAATAAGCATAAAGATGTGACATTTAATTATGCACATACTCGTTTTATATAATTATTGTTCTTCGGTATACAAAGCAAAGCCCGCTTAAGTCTGTTAAGCTGTACTGACTCTGTGACTCATAATACTGATCCATCCCCCTGATGTTGCTTAGCATCCACCACAATATGTATGTAAAATAACAATATTCCATTGCACAGTGACTGTGCAAAGGAAACAATATTTATTTTAACATTTTAAATAAATCGGTCTATATCTATATTGTTTATAATATGTGTATTTATATGAGTGGCGAAGGGTGAAGGTAGACTGTTGAAATCCGACATAAATAATTCAAGCTCAGCTCATAAGCAATTCAGTCATTCTTATTTGTTTTCATTGAACTAAAGAATAAAAATTGCAGATGGTGCTGGTTTGTTTTTAAAAATGATACCATAATATTATGAAAGTTGCGATCAATGCGCTTTACTATTCACAGAATGCACGTAATGTGGTGAAACTAAAAGATGGTGCGACCATGTGCTTACCTAATCTCTGAAGCTGGATCATGATAGTGTACGACTAAGAATGTATTAACTCTAGGATACGTACTCGCATATCTCAATGTGTAAGTGATGGAGATAAGCCATTTTGCTTTTAACCTAACCAGAGGGTCTATTCTATACTTATCGACAGCTAAAGTGATAAAGTGATAAATATTATCAAACTTAGGGTAGGTTTGTGTCAAAGTATTAGCACTTATTGAAACAATTACAATAAGATGTGTGTAATTGTTGTAATAAACGCTCTATTTAAACAGCACCTCTCTTGTTGCACAATAGGTGCTAATACTTTGATACAAACCTATCTTAAGTTTGATAATATATTTATCAGTTTATCACTTTAGCGGTCGATAAGTATAGAATAGACCCACATGTGTTAGTACGTGTCCTAGATTTAAATAACCTTAGTCATACACTATCGTGCTCCAGCCCATTGCGTAGAAGCTAATAAAAATATAAATTTATTTTCTAATACTATATGGGTATTCTATTATGAATAAGAATTTTAAAAAACGTCAAAAAACTGTAAATAATGTAAAGAATATTAGGTATTTTAACATATTAAATAAAATTTATTTTATTAGCGTTACTGGTTGGAAAAACATATTACCTATATTTTAAATTAATGTTATTTTTCATGCCTCCACTGTCTATTCGTGTAGTACCTAAAACACGTGTATACAGTACCGGCGGAGAGTTCCCTGCACCCTTAATAATTATGATACCTACTGGCCGCTTCCGTTTTCCGGCGCGCCTCACTCGGCTTCAATATTATCAAGTTAGCTCTTTTTACATCACAACCTAGTAAACATTTCATCAGTTATGTCAGTTATTCAAAACTTTGGTTAATATTTCTTCAATTTCAAGGAAATTCATGAAACTCCGGAGTATTCAGGACCTAATAAATTACTACAAAAATAATATAGGATAAAATACTTTCATCCACTTTAAAAATATGATAATAATAATATTCGCTATGCTCGTTGAATTGAAATATTCGATTAGCGTATCTGAAGAATTTATGCCCACTATGGCCGAGTGGCTTACGTGTTGGCTTATATTGTCGTTCCAGGTTCAATTCCTGGGTCTGGCAAATAAAAATATTTTGTGCTTGGAGTCCAGTATGGACCTATTAGGTTAAGTAAGTGGCTAACAACTTATTATCTTTAAAACAAAAATCTTTTTATATAAACCTCTACTCTGTGGAAGCCCATATGATCCTATTAAGATCGGATATGATCAGATGAAAGAAAAGAATAATTTAAATTATTTTTAAATGTAAAATAATGATAATCACATCTTACATGTGTAAAAAGTTTCATTCCTCATTGCATCCGTCTCAAATATATTATTTATATTCAATGCAAATTTATTAAAAATGCCAGATATGACTTCTCATCTATGAAAATGATGTATTCGATTTTAATACAGACCAATGTAATTGAAAAATTGATCGTTCTGTCTGGATAATAATACGTTAGTCAGAAAACGGCATTATTTTATTATAGAATGATGAGTAAATTTTTTTTATTTTATCTTTATCTACCTTTTCTGTAATAACATTATATATATATATATTTAATATGTTATATTTATGTTTAACTCGCGCTCAATTTCTACAGCCGTGGATCACAGATCTGAATGCCGCATCTGGTAAAATTTTAGATTTAGTTTTATCAATGTGTATTTACCACATAGGAAATACTATATTAATTTATCAAAAATGGTCAACAACTAATATCCTAGTAAATACCTGTTAAGATAACCTCCACTCAATGATTTAAGACCATGGCTCTACTAGATCAATGGAGTGAAAAGTACGCATTGGAGCTTCTTGGAGACTACTGCATATCAAGGAAAATTTATTGAAAAGATCAATGCTTTATTTGTCTTTGGAAGAAACATAAATTATGTGAGTGTAAAAAATCATTAAGAAATTCTAATTTCTAGTTTGAATTTTATCGACTGAGTAAAACTTAAAAAATATAAATATTTTCAATTAATATTGTAAATGCTGATTTATTTTAAAATATTACTTATCACTATGATATAAATCAGAACAGTTCTAAGTCCAATAGTTGACAAGCAATATTTTTAACTTATCCACGCTGATGCATACTGCCCCAGTCGGTGTGTATGTGTTTTAGGCACAACGGGCACCTAGGGGGATGATCAGAGGGGGCGCAAAACGTGAAGGGGGTCGGATATGGGCGAAGGGCTGCGGTCACTCGTACAGGAAGTGTGAATATGTGAAAACATTTTGAATACTAAGTGATAAGCGCTTGAATTTTTAGCGAGTTTTGCGTACGTTTTATTATTAAATGTGTTTAGCTGGTTTTTCTCTATGTAAAAATGTAAATGATAAAAGCATTAACATTATCCTGGTTTCAAAGCTTCCGCGAAATATATATATGAAAGAATTATGTAGGATTTCCTCCATTTATCTATTTTATATTGTCACTGTTAAATATATGGAAGCGTATTTATATAATAAGATATTTAAATACGATGTTCTAAATTAACTTTCGACTATAATTTTGATTTTAGGTTCTTAGTATCACAATAATAATATGTCCTGGTCATTGGTTCCTTTATATTTTTTTTTATTTATTGTCTTTTCGCATTATGCTCAGCATGCACCTTTTTATTCCATGCCGTACTATACTAAGTTGCTAGACCTTTTTTATCGTGTACAACATATTTTATAAATCGAAAGAGGTCGCATTTAGACACAAAAGATGTATTCATAGACATAAATGTTTGATGTAACGATGTTGTCAGACTATTGACGTAAATAGATAAAGTGTGGAGAGTAGAAGGTACAAATTTTTGAGCTAAACGCTCGAAATGGACAATTTTTCAAACCGGGGCGTTCTATAATTTTCTGAACATATTAAAATAATAATATAATTTTATGTATAATATTGTATTAAAATAAGTGTGTTAGATGTTTTAAATACATACCTATCTGCCTATCTCAAATGGTTAAATTAATAATAATAGTCTTTAAACTTCAGTTGGAAAAAATTTGTCAGTACTGCAGAGGAAAAACCAGGTTCACGCACCTCATAAATAATATTATTTTTACCATGATGATCAGTTTCGAATTAAACTCAAAAATTATTTAATATAATAAATTACAAAGTCAGTGAATTTATTTACTATTTTAAACTCACGAACCGAAACGCCATATTTATTTTTTCCAACGTGACATAACGATATTTTTGATTGCTGTTTTTAGTCTGCCGTGAAGTTGTTTCTGGCAGAATCATTTCATAAAAATGTATTTATTTTGTAATAAACAAGTAAATTCAGATGAAAATGACGGAAAAATGAACTCTGCGCCCATTGCAATAATAGACAATTTCCGTAATACGTCAATTTTATTATTAATATCAAATATAATTTAAATAATTGCGATAAGGGTGATTCTTATTCAATGCTATAATATTTCAAGTGGATGAAAGTATATATTAAGAATACTAAAAATCGCTAAAAAATATACTAAATACCTCGAACCTTACCTCGAACACCATTTGAAAAAAGTTACTGTAGAACGCCATAATGCCTTTAACCTTAGAGATAGGTAGGGGGCCTACCAAAGATCTAGACCTGGGGTCCCGCTTCAAGGTGTGGGTGCCATGCTTGCAGTACATGAATATCACAAATAAATGCAAATGCTTTCAACCATCCAAATTATGTTTTCGAAAGCGAATTATCATAACATACAACTAGTTTGTACTACCTTTAGAATGCGGGTAGTTACTTATCTATCTATATTAACCTTTTTAATAATATATAATCATCACCATACTTTTGTAGTACAACAACTCTTTCAACTCGTACAACAACTTTCTTGTCAAATCCGACCACTGGAACTTGGTTCTCCCAACGGTTGTCCTATCAGGCACAAAAATATCTGATCGATTCAAGATTCAACAGAACAGCGACAAAACAGAACATGACATATATATATATATACATACCTACCTAATAAACAGTTGATGATTTCACTGAAAAATTGAAAATTTAAAAAATATTAATTATTTATATATATTTCGTTTATAAACTTAAGTTTTATAAGTATTTTATTAATAAATAGATTCCACAAAAATTAATGTTTTATTTTTCCCCTAGCTGTTCTATTTTATCACTGTGCTCTTTTGTCGTATTCTGTTTTATCACCTTTCTGTTTTGTCATGTTCTATTTTGTCCGGTTACCGAAAAATACTTGGAATATCAACGTACAATAATTATGTTATTGGTAGGTAGTTAAAATTGCTAGACATTGCAATACGATCACTGTAATAAATGGATAATTCATTGGTATGAATCTACATAATGCCAAACTAATGAGTCGAAAGAATCACGATCCGATTGGGTTTTCCAATAATTAGAAAATGTCTACTTTCTATTGAAAATCGCTTTGAGTCAAAGCGAACGTCACTCCGGCGACAGATCGGATTTGAATCAATTAGACATCCGGTGACAAAGAGGGCCTATCGATTTTGTGTCGTTCTTATCATTTCATCTATAAGAGAATTAATTTGAAAATCTCTCGCGCGGATCTGAGTCTTTCGCCTCGTTTACTTTAGAGGATATATTATTTTGCAGATTTATTACGCGAGTATGTGCGCGAATACCAAAATACAGGGGCTTTTAATATCTCCTTGAAAAGGGACTTACTATCTTTTCACTTACTGTTACAAGTAATTTATTATACAACTATTTAGTTGAAATGACAACTTATACCACTATACCTAGGGATTGCAACACCGGTATTTCAAAACCGGAATTCCAGTATTTCTCAATACCGAAATACCGGTTTTAAAAATCTAAAATACCGGAATTTTTGGTATTAAGAAAGCACACTCGTTTACGTTTTTGAAAATGAATAATTAGTTATGTGCTGCTAAAATGCAAATATATTGAGTGAATCCAACAGAGGTGAAAAAAATAATAAAAAAAAAATTATCAAATATATTTATATAAGTAATTATCGCGATGAATTATCATAATATTATTTCGAAATAGGAAACATCCGTGATATTCTATAATTATTGATGACTGTACAAGCGTTGGATTTAAGAAGCTTTTCCTGCAGCCGGACTTATTTGCACTTGATGAACTTTTGAGAGATTTTGTTAAAATGATGAATAATTTCAAATTATTTGTAAAAAAAATCTCTAGTTCTACAATTCTGATCAATACATATTTTTAAATGTCAACATAATAAATGTAGGTATTTAGGTTTTTGCTATAAAATAATATTTTTAAAACCTTTTATTAGCTATGTTTCCATTTATAAGGACATACTTCTGTTTTTTTAATGTTCAAGAAATACCGGTATTAATACCGGTATTCAATAAGAAATACCGAAAAACCGGTATTGACATTTTAATTTGCTTTCATTCCCTGATTATTATACCAAATAAATATGAGATTAATAAAACTCTAAATAGAATAAAATATCAATAAATTGAATGGCATTGCAAGATGGCTGAAATTGTGATTCTTTTATGATTTCAATCAGATTTTCCATAATGTTTTTATAACGCAGAAATACTCAAAAAAACTATATTATAATATCATGAAGAAGAAGCTAAAAGTATGCGATGTAAAAGAGGTCACCAGTATGATGAAATATATCTAACTAAATGGACCGGACATGTTGCTTGGTTAGTGTAAAATCACTGGACAAATGCAGCCTGAAAGTGATATCAAATAGATACCAAACGACCACAAAACCATGCCAAAACGATGCATATACTGACACAAATAGGTATCTACTTAAGTTCTTGAGATGACTTATCATTGATGGGACGCTTACCTAACTGAGAGATGTGCACCAGATGCTACCTGATTCTAAGTGTTTTATAGCCGCATGGATTCGATTCTATAGCAATGCTGCAAAAAATGAGTACTGAAGGTTTCAAATCGTAAGAGACGCAAGTCGTGGTGCTGGATCGAGCATCAGCTGGTAAACATTCGATTTCTTTGATACGAATTTCATTTTAAATTTAACAGTTTTTCTTCATTGCTACATCTTGATTGAAGATCATGACCTGAATTATTTTGTTTATAGATATGGCAGTACATTAAAACAAAACTGAGAGCCACTGTCACATAATTACGTTTTGTAGACAGAAATAGTAAATAATAATAGTTACAAACAAAGCAAGAACGTTCAAATACCGATTATCTAGGCAAACAATGATCAAAAATGAATGAATAATTTGCATATGCCTACCTATTTGACCATTGAACTATGAAAAATGTTGTAAATAATCAATACGGATATCGTGTTGCCATTTTAAGAATAAATGAAAAACTTGCTCGGAGTTTTTTTATCGGTACATGCATTTACGATTAAAATAATATGAATATAGCAATCGTTCAATTGTATAAAATGTCTTATTTCTTTTTTATATACGTAATTTATAAAAAAAGTTTAATATTAGTAATTTACAAACAACGGTTTTTTTCAGAAATATTATCATTAAGAAATAATAGAACACTTTTAATGACTCACTAACATTTTACAAAAACTGCGTATTTTACAACGTTTTTCTAAGGTCGTATTCTTATTTGTCCGGTGGTTGTTTGTCCGGTACAAATCTTCCAATCGATTTTTAACTAATTTCCCGACTAGCTAGACATTTGAAACTTTTATATTAAATCAAAACACGATGCCAATGCATTTTTAATACTTTTAGCCATCTTTAAGTATAATTGAATTCATTTTCAGTCAATTCTGTTTTATATGAAAAGTTATTTCGATATCATTATTATTTGCTAGGGGGTCCTAGCAACTAAATATATTAATAATATATACGTGCGTTACTATGGAAATCAATATGGAATGACATTTCATTATTCAGCTCTACTCTATCAAGTACAAATTTTTGATCGTTTAAGCTAGTCAAGTCAAGTTTATATGATTCAACAGAAAATTTAAAAACGTTGTATATAAAAAGTTCTTTTTATTTTGTAATTATTTGTTATTCAGTCTCTCATATTCCGAAGACTTTTTTTACATTGTATGTCAATTCAGTTGTTTTAAACAGTTTTCGGAAAATCGTAATCGCAAAAAGCGACGTTGCCATGACTTACTGTTTTTCTTATTTATCATTCCATTTTCCTAATAATATATGCATAGCGTTCTTAACTACTAGTTAACTTCAGTCTCAGATACAATATATATTTATTATAATATAAGTAGGTACAGTAAAATTATTGTGATGTATTTAATTATTTTTAAAGCAATATTAATATATTAGACAGTTTCCAACTACCACTGATTGAAGTAAACGTGAGAATTGAATTTTATTGATGTTTGCGTTTTCCGCCAAGCAATGGTTCTACGTACCAACATATCCGATTCGATTTTTTATCTTCGCAGAGCTGATATCACGCCGTTGTTCATAGCCGCCTAAGAACACGCGTGCTTCTTTCTTTCTTTTGGCTTCTTTAAATTGAAATTCCTTCGTTTCTTCTAGACTTGCCTTACGAACATATTATATTAGGTATGCCCCGAGTCATTTATTGTAAAAACTCGCTATAAACCCACATAGGAATTAATCAAAGCATTATCATTCTAGACAGAATTGTCAATTAGTGTTTTGGATTGACAAAAGCATTAATTTTTTCCTAAAAACTTGTTCAATTAAAAAAAAATGTTTTTTTTTTCATGTTTTATTATTACTAGTTAATGTGTAAAAAGGTTATTATCTGACATATATATTTTTCCGACACTGTAATCCCCCGAAAAAAATGACCTCAATTCAAGAGCGAGTAAATTTTCAACTTTTTTTATAAGCTTACGAATTATCTTTGTTATAGCAAGCAAGAATAATAAATAGATTGATACAATATTTTGAATAAATAAAAATATTTTTATTTCAATATAATATGATAAGTACTAATAATATTATATTAAAAAGAAGATTTATAATTTTCAAATAAATGTAGACAAAAAATTAACATATTATTATAAAATACTGTTTATTTTACTTAAATATAATATTGCCTATTTCAAATGAGAATAACAAAATGGCTAATCTTGAAATTACAGAATTACTCCGTTTTCAATCTCGTAATTTTGGAACGACAAATTCTGAAAAATCCGAGGATTACAACCCCTACTATTTACGGCAGTTTTCTAAATTTTCTATTTTTAAACACTTAATTGATATTTTTATTAAGTGAAACTACTGGCTTATTTTAACAGTAAATTCAACCGATAGGTATTAATGTTAAATTATTCATTATTTGATTCCTTACTTCATATTATCAAACCTTTCTGGATAGTTGGAATTATAGTGGTTGGAAGAAATTATGAATTTGGAAAAGAATAGCACCGTAAATGATAGGCTTCTGGGTTAAGAAACTCCCATCTAGTGGTAGACCCAATGACAGACACTCCAGGAACTCAACATCTCCGCACATACATTTCAGACTTAAATTCCATAAGTTGCAGACACACTAGATATCCAAATAACATACTTAAGTTGGGATCAAATCCATCACCATTATGTGAGCAGGCAGAAATCCAAACCGCTGAGCATGTTTTTAAAACTTGCATCTTGTATGTTTTTCCTGTGCGTTCCCCTACCATCCACTATGTATATGAAAATACGCTGACATGGATTGAGACTATAATATCGATACATATCTAGTATTAAGTTGTGATTATATTGAGATTCACGTCGCGTCACAGTAAGCTGCAGCGACAAGAAAAAAGTGTGTAATATCGTTTTTCTTGGTGTTAAAAATGTTATCAGACTGATGCTCCCATCCCGTAGCACATTTTGTACCTTTAAACGAAAATTATCAGTAAGCAAAATCTGCCGAAATCGCCAGAGCAACAATGAGGTCACCTCATGCTGTACCGCACTGCATCAGTACCTGCATGTCTCAATGAACGTCTTCATTGTCTTCACATTGTGGTTTTGTATTTGTGAATGTGGCTGTGCTTTTATTTGTATATCTCTGTGCTAACGCTTATAATACCGTCCACAATACGAATAAATGAATTTTATAAATGTTCGCATTGCCTATCGTTAGTAATGTAAAAATACAATATAATATAACATTCATCCTGAACCAAAACACAGTTTGATATTTCACTGAGTCGTATTTAAAATATCATTGTTGTTTATTATTGTTACAACGATAAAAATATTTTAACGAAAAATATATTTTGTTCGTAACATAATACTGATAAACAACAATTTTTAAATCAGACTATATACGTAGTATATCCTTTCAAAGGAAATACAATATACTACGTATCTCTAAGTAGATCTCATAA
Organism: Rhyacophila brunnea; assembly: GCF_057557595.1. NCBI lineage: Eukaryota > Metazoa > Arthropoda > Insecta > Trichoptera > Rhyacophilidae > Rhyacophila > Rhyacophila brunnea. The sequence goes on from NW_028233350.1 coordinate 34,006,172, forward strand.
TATAATATACAAATTTAAATAAGCAGTAAACATATTTTAAATCTACGCAGCTTTGGAACATACATAAAGGTTCGTAGGTGCGTTATCGTTCAAAGATATAAGCCAGGAACAAAAGACTGTGTGCTTTCGCGTTAAGGAGGAATTTATCTAATACGAAGTTTGAAGTTTTCCACGCGTTTGACACGAGATACATACCCACTCTCTCATGAGTCAACTTCGCGTTATTACTGTACTATCATATTATTATAAGGTTGTTTGTCAAGAGGCAGTGTTGAATATTCTTTGAATATTAAAATTACTCGGATTAAGGAAATTTAAGAAGGTACAAATAAGTGTTTTCTTCTTGTACTAGCATATGAGCGTGATACATCCACTATCAATTTGAAAAAAAATGAAGAATAACACAGCATGGCATTGAAAGATGTATGATGAACATTCATAATACAGAGAAATCGAAAAATAAATAAATTATTTAATAAATAAACAAATAAAAATGGTTGAAATTCTAATGGATTCAAGCTTTGTACTATTCCATTTAAGTCGTTTTTTGCGACCCGGGTTTCGCCTTTCGGCATCTTCAGGCGTCGTGTACACTCACCAAAGGTAAACATACACTGGCAACGAACACTCTTAACTCTACCTTATATAGTAAATCAATACAATAAAGTAGGTAAAAACTCCATTACCTACCTATCTAGTCAGAGGTTACAAAAATACAATAAACAAATTATGAATAGTTGAAGCGTCCGTAAAAAACCTAATTAGTATAAACCCTATCTTATTTATAATAATACACTCGATAGTTTACTATTATAACAAATCGTCAAAAACCTAATAATAGATCATTATTCTTTATAAACAATAAAAATACTACACTCAAGAGGTGTAAATCGTGATGAGATATTAGTCTTTAATAATACTCTTACATGATACCTACTTTATATGTATACTTTTTTTTTTTTTAAATAATGTTAAAAAAGTAGGTACACTATAAGAGTATTATTAAAGACTAATCTAATAAATCGGTCGATAGTATTAATATTGAAAATGGTTGATTTAGCATATTATTAGAGTGCTATTTAATAATATAACAGTATTTAGTACCTATTTTGGATACGTACAATTGATTTGTTAGAGTCCAATGGTTCCAAAACTATGCTTTGAATACTCTGTTTTGCTGCTGAACTTGTTTTCATAAAAATATATCCACTATTATTATTCGCGTGGTTCTCAACCGTACTGCAATAGTTAGAGTGATATGTGTACATTATAATAATTAAATTTGTCTTGATTTATCTCTCTGTAACGCATAAGCTGTATCTCTGTGACGCATGTACATTTGGATGCGAAATATTGAGTTGCTTATGATATAAAAATGAGTGCATCGACAATAATATTGACAGGTGGCACTGACACCTAGTATTTTTTCTAGTTCTTATTTTAAGCTATACCGCAGTCGTAAAAGCTAAAATTTTAAAAATGAAAAAGTAATACGAAAAATAATATTACGTGTAATAATCGTCACGTTCATTTACATATTATTATTTACGTAAATCATTCATTTACATAATATTTTGAATCTCTAAAGAAAATTTTTGATTGGATTTCATAACTGACTGACGCAAAAAATAATACATACTAATGATTTTTGTAAGAAAATATGAGTTTATAATGCTTAGTTTTTTGTAGTAGTTTGTGTATTAGTTTGTTTTGTGAAAAACTGCGTTAGGACTAGCGTTAAGACGATACATCAGTGAAACGGCAAATAATGTTCAACTATAGGCGCGACGAAATTTTGGACTCGCTGGCATTCGGAGAGCGAACGTCGAGGTGTGAATACGTCAATTTGTTTCGTGATGGCGACGGGGGTATTAATTCTTAAATCGTGTGAAGATGACTAAAAACGCTACCCATTTGCTTGAAAAAGAAAACATGTCAATGAATATATTATTATTGTTACTAATAGAACAATAAACAGAACATTACATGGACGCCTGTTGGATTTATATGACAAATTATATTTCGTTCGGCATGCGTTATTTGCACCCGCGACTCGCAATCCGCGCATCGCCTAGCCACGATCTTTTTAGACCATGCCTCAACTGAGGAATAGCCTTAATATTAAGGAATCTGTACTGATACTTAACTTTCTAGAGAAATAAACATTGTGATCTAGTAGAGTTTATAAAACGATTTCTTTTAAGTGATTAGCACGCCTTAATCTATGGTAATGTTGTAAGAAATGGTAACAAGATGTGGTCAATTTTTAGACTACATAGTTTTTGAAACAGTGGCTTCATAAACGAAAATGATTCTATTCAGTGGCGCACCCAGGGGGGGGCAAGGGGCCCTGGCACCCCCCAAACATAAAAATTATTAGAATGGCTGGGGAGGGCTGACAGGACTGTAGCCTGGGGGGCCGGGCTGTGGGCGGCCCGGCGTGCCGGGTTGACCAGATAAGTGAGATAAACTATTAGCTTTAATAGTAAAAAAAAGTCGCTATTATACTTCATATTCATGGACATTTTAAATTATATAATTGTACATTATATTTTCTGATTATTATGTGTCGATACTTGACAGCTCCATTATTAAAGTAGATGTATTAAAAATCCCTGATAATTCACTATATAAGTGTATAAGTGCCCTTAATTTGAACTAAAGCACAATTTGAAAAACATTAATGTAGTGTTTTACACTGCCTTTCATCTTAGCGGTAGATAGGGGGCCCTCCAATCCTAGCCTGAAGGCCCGTTTCAGGATGTGGGGGCCATGGTGTAGGTACACCGAGTGCAATAGACAAAAGACCGATAAACGAAAAATTAGGCTGTATTGTGTTGAGTAAGTTTGTGAATAAGATGTAATAATATTTTTTGTTGTCCATTTTCAATTAATATTTTGGAACCTCAATATTAAAAAACCAAAAATCGACGGTAAACATTCGGCGAAAAGAACAACCCACTACAGTGTAAATCAAAAGACCTTTTTTTTAGTGGAATTCGGCATAAATATTGTAGCTCTCGTCTAGACCAAGCGGGTAGCACAGCCGATATTATTTGAGTAATGGTTTAGCATAGGTACTAGGCGCACATGTCCAACATGGTCGCTGGACGGTTCAACGGTTACCACCACTATGCCTCCAATTTAATAAAAAATAGGAGAATCTGTACAAATATGCCGCCGTGTATTGTGAAAATGTGTAAAAATAATTATATGAAAAAGAAAAGGAGCCTATGGGACTAATGTTCATTCTCCTGCTTGGGCCCCCCCAATATTAAATCCTGAGTGCGCCACTGATTCTATTAGATAATTAGATTAAATAACAGCATGTGTTGCTTAAATTATACATGATATTCTTCTACGAATACAACGATAAATAACAATGCGCTTTCGGAAAGTATTGTAAGATCCGTTAGTTAAAATTCGTCGCAATTAGATAAGATTCCTATAGCATAGTGATAAATGCACGTGGGCGCGAATCCCAGGAGACGCAAGTATGAATCTTGCTAGATGTCGTATTTTTCTATTACTTATATTAAATCACATAAAACGATAAAAAAAAATTGTACTTGACATGTCATATTGATTTCTATAGTAACGCACGTATATATTAATAATTTAGTTGCTAGGACCCAAGACCCCTAGCAACCAATAATGGTGTCGAAATAACTTTTCATACAAAACAGAATTAACTGAAAATGAATTCAATTCTACTTAAAGATGGCTAATTTAAAAAAATGCATTGTCATTGTGTTCTGATTTATTCTAAAAGTTTCAAATGTCTAGCTAGTCGGGAAGTTAGTTAAAAATCGATTGCAAGATTTGTACCGCACAAAGAACCACCGGACAAATAAAGATACGAGCTTAGAAAAACGTTGTAAAATGGGTAATTAAATTATTATTACATGTTTTTATGTTTTTTTCTTAATATTAAATGTGGGTCATTATTTACCTACTTAATACTGGATATACAATTTTAAAAATTACCTTAATTCAACTTTTTTCTCGACGAATGTCAACACAATTTTAATATAAATAACATCAACTGTGTAGTTTTTAATTATTTTTTTATGAAAGAGTATCCAGTAATTGGTTTGGTTCCCTTATCACAAGCATAAAAATGAAAAAAAGTTCCGGTTAAAGGATATCGATTAACCGATTATCGATATCAACGTCAACTTTTTGCCTTTTAGTTCGTATCCTAGATACTTTTTGTATAGAAATAGACACGAATGACCTAGATACAGTAATCCTATAAAATTCTCATGAATTTCGGCAAAATTTGGAAAAACCTTCATAGGTAACTTATTTATTTCGAATAAAAGTTCTATATCCGTTTCCCGCGAATGCTATCAGAAAGCTTTTCCGGCGAAATGTGAACTTACCACTCCGCCGTGAATATTTCGACAAACTTAATTTTAATTCAAAATGACATTTCCTTTACATAGATTGTTACGATAACAGTCATTCTACAGTAAACATTAGCAATTTAGATTCAGATTAAAATCTAATTACTCAAACATTATTTTTGTAATTTAAAGGTAAATAACCTTACCTCATAATGTTTATCATTTTACATACATGTGTGTCAAAATTCAAAACCCGCTAAAGGAGATCAGAAAAATATAATATGTTTTAGTTTCTTGGTGGAAATGCATTGTATTAAATAAAATAATATACGAGGGTGGGTCAATAATTCCTTAGAAAAAAGCATTAAAACAGTTTTTATTTTTGTATTTTTTTTTTATTTCTCAACATAATCTCCTTGGAGCTCAATACACTTGGTTAGACGTTTCTCAATTTTTTTTAAACCGTCAGAAAAATAAGTTTTCGGAAGGTCCTCAAAATAAGCATTTGTCCGATCGATGACTTCTTCATTTGCAAAAAAACCTTGTCCACTTAGCCATTTTTTTAAGTTTGGGAAAAGGAAAAAGTCACTGGGGGCTAAATCTGGCGAATACGGTGGGTGGTCGACCAATTCGAACTTCAATTCTTCAATTTTAGCCATTGATCGTAAACATGTGTGAACACGGGCATTGTCCTGATGAAAGAGGATTTTTTTCCTGTTTAAATGAGGCCATTTTTCTTCAATTTCGTTTTTTAGCTGGTCCAATAAAGATGCATAATAATCCCCTGTTATTGTTTTTCCTTTTTCCAAATAGTCAACGAAAATAATTTCACGTGCATCCCAAAATACAGTAGCCATAACCTTACCAGCTGATTTTACGGTTTTCGCCTTCTTTTGACATTGTTTGTCTTCGCAATCCACTGCTTTGACTGTTCTTTCGTCTCGGGAGTATAGTGGTGTATCCATGTTTCATCTACAGTCACAAAGCGACGAAAAAATTCATCCGGATTGCGTTGCATGAGCGACAACAGGGCTTTAGAGGCCACCACCCTATTGCGTTTATTGTCGACTGTGAGCAAACGCGGCAGCCATCTTGCAGAAATATTTTTCATGCCCAATTTGTCATGTAAAATAGAAATGACGCTACCTTTTGAGATCCCTGTAACCTCAATTATCTCACTCAACTTTAATCTTCGGTCACTTAACACCATATCGTGGATTTTATTGATCATTTCTGGTGTAGTCACCTCTACAGGACGTCCTGAGCGTGGTTCATCCTTTGTTGATGTACGACCACGTTTAAATTCATTTAACCAGTTATAAATAGTTGCAAGTGAAGGAGCAGATATGCCGTGAACTAAATCCAACTCATTTTTTATTTCCTTTGCTGTTAACCCTTTTATATTAAAATGTTTAATAACAGCTCTAAACTCAATTTTCTCCATTTTCCATTTTTCCATTTTCCACAAGCAAATTTTTTTTTTAAATGTACGAAAAACACACAACAACCCGACCAATCTGATTGAAACTTCGCAGCATACTGAATCGATAGTGCCGCTGCATGAAAACAAACCGCTTACAGTACTAGTCGCGCCACTTGTTGGCTTTTCTAAGGACTTATTGACCCACCCTCGTATATTAATAATAATATGTAGAACTGGTTTCACTTATTTCTTTCGTATCATGAGTAAAACGGGGCTTAGTACCTACTTACAAAATAGTTTACAAAGTTTCCATTTTTGAAAATGTCTTATTTTCTTTTTATTACTTTAATTTCTACAAAAAGTATTATAAAATATTAAAGGTACTCGTATATTGTTAGTACTAATACGAACAATATTTTTAAATAAATTATATTTATAAGAAAGATATAAAACATTTTGAATGACTCACCAACATTTTAGGAAAATAGAAACTGCCGTTGTTGTTTCAGTTTTATTTTTATTTTAAATTCATTCATCATTGCCAACCAAACCATAATCGATAAAAAATATTTTTCGATCTATAAAATATCTAAAATTATGTATGGTTTAATGATTTACCATACTATCTCGCCGAACTAAAAGTACTCTTTACAAGACACTTCTTGTAAAGCCAGTGCTCATCGCAAACCTGGACATTAACTCTACGAAATGATTGAGCCCTGAACATTTTTGACAGAAAAATTCTCTACCGTATATATGGACCGATCAGGGACGGCACCAATTGGAGAAGAAGATATAATGCTGAGCTCTACAGGCTATACGAAGATTGCAGCGCAGTTCAATCAATTAAGATTGGGAGACTGCAATGGCTCGGTCATGTGCACCGTATGAATGACAATGAACCGGCAAAGAGAGTGATGTCCAGCAATCCAATAGGGCGTAGAAGAAGAGGCAGGCCAAAGATTCGCTGGTTGGATGGAGCTTCCAGTGACTGCTGTATTCGGAGGTACCGAATTAGAAAGCGGCCACACTGGATAGGGACAGGTGGAGGATACTGTTGAAGGAAGCCAAGACCCACGCCGGGTTATCGCGCCCCTGATGATGAAAATATCTAAAATTATGTATGGTTTAATGATTTAGTTTTAGATAAACGATTATTTTTTACTGTTAATTATCTATTAAAATTTGCGGCGTCTTACTACGGGCGTGAAGATCTCTTCACATAAATTTTGCTGCCTGTATGACCTGTATGATTAGCTTCGTTCTTTAATTTAATAAACAAGTAGGTTCATTTTCTTTTTAGTAATTTCCATGTGCTTTTTCTCTCCCTGGCACTTTGCATTAGAGTAAACTCAGTAAACTCAGTCAGAGCTCACTTTGAGCGTAGCAATCTAAGTCTTGGGCATCTTCTCCCAGGACACTCCAAGGCCAATTCTTAGATGCTACACATCACCAATTGATGGGTCCCGTGATACTCTCGATTAAGACCGAGGGTGGTACGGGGCGGGTTTGGTGGAGGGACTTTAACTTCAATGTTAATTATCTATTATGGTTTAGACTAAGCAGGTTTTAATTGAATTTTAAAACTAACGCACACTATCTACACATTGTAGTCTTTGTTCAATGAAAAAAACACATTTGACTGACAACGATTGATATGCACTATTTATGTGGGATCTTAACAGCCAACCTCCACCTTTCGCCACTGACGGATAGGTATGGTTAAAAAAGAATAAGAAGAAATTAGTCAATATAATATCTGAAAGAAAGGGTATATATTTTATAGCTGCTTATAAATAAAATCGATCACCAAAAAACAAACCGTCTCGATAACAAAGCCTAAAAATAAATGACTTGAAAATATTGACTTTTTGTTTGCTTGTTTACATCTCCGTCCGCTAGAGCGTGCAGTTTTCCCGCTACGCCTAAAGTTAAAATGTTGTTTTTCTTTTGTTTCACCCCCGCTTCAACTATGATGTATATGGTAATTGTTTTATTTTGCTCACATTGGTGAAACATCGAAGGAGCTTTCATACTATTAATTATATAGGTCACGACATTAGAGCTGGAAATGTTTTATGTAATGTCATAATATTGTGATGTCTCAATAATATTACGATGAGCGAAATATAATAGATGTGGAAAATAATAACACAGTAATTTCATACGGTATAATATACGTAAGAAAATATGTTACATAATATAATAATTTAATATGTGGCGGTCATCGGATTTCTGTAACCCGTATCTCAATTATAATATTATTATTTATTAAAATAAATATTCATTTTTCACGTACAATTAATTAGTACATATTATTATAATATGATTTTGTAATATTATGAGATGGCGGATCTGCAATGCAATTTAATGATTATTTCACAATAATTTCAACATATAATTTCATAGTGCGCCGGTTAATAAATAGCGGGTCAGAATTGATTGGACATCTCACTCGATTACAAGTATTCCGTTAAAGACACATCGCACCGAATTACCGTTCTATTTATTATATTGCATCGATTGTACCCTTGTAGTTATTTAAAACAGTAAATAAATTCTCACTTCCTCCATCATCACGAACAACTACTACTGTATTTCATCTGCGATACCTGTCCTCCACCAAATCAGAATACTACAAATCCAAAATCACGAAAACAGTACTGATGGAATAATCAATCAGTTTGTGGCAACTGCATTATATTTAAGATTTTACTTTCAAACACTGCTAACTCATTTTATTCAATTTGAGTTAACTACTATTGCTTCCGAACCGCAAGTAAACAACGGTCTTTTGGGTTTATATTATAATATTATAACGTTGCAGATATTGCTTCGCCCATATACCTTGTTACGTTGATAAAATTTCACAATGGTGGTGATAGGCATCGAACCGAAACTGAACCGAAAGAAAAAATCGGTTTTTTCGGTTCGATAATCGGTAAATGTTCAAACAAATAGTCTTACTTCCCAATTCAGTTCTCGTTCAGTATTAATTGTCATAGGCGCAACACGACTTACATCTTGGATCTTGGAAACATTTAAAAATTTATCTCTCTGAGCTGAACCGAAAACCGGATAAACCGTTATTTTTTTTGGGAACAAAGAAAACGGTTCGAAGCCCTGAAATAAACACGTCATCGACACTACAAACAAATAAGTATAATGTAATAATATAATATATTATTACAGTAGGAAATCTGAATCGTTTTAATACTGAAGTTCGATTTGATATAAATAAAAACGATTTCAAGTTAAGTACATTTTTTTTAAAAAAAAAACGATGTTTCTTAAAACTATGTATTAGTAATAATCTTATCAATAATTTATAAAAAAGCTTAATAATTAGTGACGACCCTTCATTTTTTAGTCTCAAATTGTATACAAATTTTAGGTGCCTATCTACATTTATTTGACTATCACTGACAAATGCAACAAAATTCAACCCAAAAAATTAGTACATAAAATATCTACTGAGAATGGGAGCATTTTTTACGAAACTTACTGTCAATCAGCGATGGTTTTAGGTATGTGGATGTTTGAGGCACTGACAAACTTGGAACCCCCTTTTGATATCTTTAAATTAAGATGTTGTTTCTTTCTAATAAAATGGTCACATCATCCGCTCAATAGAAAACGACCACTATAATAATAATAGACGAATAATTAACATTTTATTACGTTGTTTTTTTTATTATTGCAAGTTTATCCATGGCTAAAAAGAAGTGATTTTCTTTTAATTTTTTGTTTTATATAGGTATTTATAAATTAAAACACGTTAAAAGGTAACTTTTAGACAGACAAAAAATGTCATTATTATATAAATTGCAAGCTTTGTATTTTTCCGCTAGGTGCCTCTGGTAGCAGACGCATTTACCTCAACGTCTAAAATATCTTAAATAAATCTCTAATGCAACAGACATAGTGGTTTGTAATGTAATAATTTGCTAGACAATTAAGTGAAAATTGCCATGACTCAATATTATGAAATGAATATGAAATATTATGACAATCGTATGGTAAGTATGGTAAATGGTATCCAAGAGGTAGACTAGAATGATCCTAGATTAGCACGAAAGTTCTCCGGAACTACGTAGTAACACAACACACTACTCTATGGTTGAATCAGATTTTGGAAGTTTTCATTTAGCAGTGAATTTAGTGATTTAGGGCAGGGGGGGGGGGGCAAACTTTTTGGATGGAGGGCCAAATTCAAGAATTCAAAATGAGCGGCGGGCCGCAAGTAAAATACCATTTTTAGATATACCTACACTATTTATTATCACGAAAAATAAACATTTTTTTAAATTCAGGTGTTAATTTTGTGGTTGATATTCTCAAAACTGCTTGTAAATGGGCATCGGAGATATTTGATCGTAAAGAATTTTTATCGAGGTTCATGATCAAAAATGTAGGTTGATCCAAAAATAACAAACATTTTTCTTGCATAATCTTTAAGTTGGTCGAATTTGTCTGAATTAAGGGCATTGTAAAGTTTGGAGATTTCTTCACGACGATGCAATTTTCTGAAATCAGTGTCACACTGCAGATCAAAAATCTCAAGTTGTAGCTCTGTCGGTACACTATCAATATATATTGAAAATGGATCGCGTACTATTGCTGAACTTGTCTCAATTTTTCGGAAGTCACCAAATCTTTGTGAAAAATCGTCATTCAGAGCTTTAATAATTTTACCATATTCTTCAAATCTATATTCTGATATATTCAGCAACTTCAAAGATGGAAAGTGGTCCACATCGTTATTCGATATTTGTCGAAGGAATAACTTGAGTTTTAATTGAAATCCATTCAAACTTTTTACCATATCATGGGCATATATTTTTTTTCCTTAAAACGCGGAGTTAAAAGTATTTAAATGTGTCACGATCTTCAACGTAGAAAATAGTTGTTACATAATGTGAGAAGAGGCGCAAGGAAGACGTACTGAGATAATACATTTACGAAACAACAAATTCTTCAAATTTTAATGTATTGTCAATATTTATTAAAAAATTATAAAAGTTATTCGTAATCAGAAGTACAATAATGGCGGGCCACAAAAAATACCCGGCGGGCCGCAGTTTCCCCCCCTGATTTAGGGTAAGAGGCATAATGATTTTTTTTATTGTAAGTACTTAGTTTAAAATTATGTTTAGAATTGTTTCTCATACCAATAATTTTAATATTATGGATGTAGGTATTCTTGTCTTTTATAACATCAACTCTCTACTTATTATAATCAATACATTCCTAAGCTCAATGTAAGCAATAGGTATTTTGTATTTTCACGTCTACTTCATTTTTCCAGATCATTAATTAGAACAATATTTGTATGATGTTATGAGAAGAATATAAAAATATATTGAATTATTGAACTCATAATAATTTATTACTATATTAGTAATTATTATTAGTATTATTATACTATATTAGTAATTATTATTAGTATTATTATACTATATTAGTAATAATTATTGTAGGTTATGTACATTATAATATTATTTTATAATTTATTATTATTTCCTAATCCAAAGAATTATTATACACCCAAGCAAGGCATTGCCATCTCGCGAAATCCTTGCAAACTTTTTAAAGATATGGACATGCTTTTATTTTTATAATATAGATGGCAGTATACGAAATGCGTCTGAGCTATGCTGCAATATTTTCCGGACGAATATTTTATTTTGTATATAAAATCAAATTTTACATAAGTAAATAAAATTATGATAGCACGTACTGATTGTTATTTTTTGCCTACTTATATTATATTTGAAGTAAAAGCTTAAATGGATAAGCGGAGGTAATTTTTAAAGTCGAATAATTAATGATAATGGATCATAGTGGTAACGAAGAAATACTTTGGTACAATAACACTAACTCTTATAATGTATTAAAAAAATAATACATAATAAAAATAATTATTCACGATAGGTACTTACAATTAATAAAGTCATTCAACAAAACATGAAAACTGATCAAATATGTACTATAAAAATATCTCAATAATTACAATTATATACAAATTATTATTTTAAAACTTTTGCGTTATCTACACAAAAATGCACTTGCACAAGCATTTGTTTTAAACTCAAACTCAACTGCACTGGTAAATCTGAAAATATTCCTATAAAATTAAATGTACTTTGGACAATAGGTACACATCTATAAATTGTCAAAAGTACAGTAAAAATAAAAATACATTAAACATAACCACGCTTGCATTAATAAAATTGTGATCAGCGCATTTAAATAATATGTTTTCCACTCACGGATGAATACAAAACAACATGATAATTTTTATCCACATTAAAAATAATACAATGCTTATAAATATTATATTCGTATACAGTTTTTATTAAATATTTATTTGATTACGGCCAGATGTATGTCGGTTTGGACCATTGATTTTACATCGCTGGCTTGGAACATTTGAACAATTAAACAAAAATGCTGGAATAATTACAACAACTTATTGTATTTGTTACAATAAGCTCTAATACTTTGATACAAACCTACCCTAAGTTTGATATTATTTATCACTTTATCATTTTACCAGTCAATAAGTAGTAGTGTAGAATAGACCCACAGGCACCATTAGCGAAAGGTGCAATAGGTGCAAGACTAGTAAATGCGCTCCCTACAGATGTGGACATTTTCAATGATGTTTTGTTTTTGAAACTTTATTTCATTGTAAAAAATTGTTAATGTTTTTTTATTGTTAGTTTTTTTTCTTCTTCTCTCTTGTGAGAGTAATAATATTTGTTATAATGTAAATCACATGTTATCATCGTCCTGAATTTTAATTTGTTATGTCCACAATATTGTGTTTTCTTAAATAAATTAATTTAAAAGACTACACTATACAATAAGAGAGACCAAAATTAAAATTCTTGCGATAGTAGGTAAATAATAACATGGGGTCAAGAATATCGGGTTACATAGGTTAGTATCTGAGTGTCAAAGATGTATCAAAATATAACGTCTTCGATATTGTAGATAAAAATCCAGTATTTTTGAAACGTGTGCTCTCTGTAGATATATACGCAACAATAATATATAATATAAGCCATCAAAGTCCTGAGACACAACCACGTCAACTATCTATAAACCACGTCACCGATTTATTTACCTTTGGGACTTGAAAGCTTCGAACGTGCTAAAACTAAAGCTCAGCGGTAAGAAACTAGAATATGCGGACAATCAAAAGCTTACGATTGCTATTTATGTATTAGTATTATCACTATAAAACAAAATATCACAAGAGTTGTAATAATACTAATTATAATGTATTAATGAATTATATATTCGATAACTGCCTACTTATGAAAATAAATGAAATGAAAAGCATGTATTTCAATACGTAAGGCACTGGTTTCTTATTTCTAGGATCCGGTTTCGATTCCTGGTGAGGTCACAATACATATTTATTATAATGTAATATTCTTAAATCGCCTTTTATGAGTTTTGTGAATTTTTTTTTTTAATAAAAAATCTACGATTAATACAAAGAAAAAAAATATATTTACTTTGATAAGTAAGTAGGTAGGTACCATATTAATTCAATACATTGGAATTAATAAAATAATATAGTAAATTTTTCTAGCGTCGAACGTCAGTTTCAATTAGGTTAGTATGATTACAACAAACCGGAACGCCTTTTGTTTGTTAGAATTTGAAGTAAACGTACTTAATAGAAATAATTCGCAAGACTCATAGACGGATCGACAGCTGAAAAAGTAGAAAATCCACATGTAAAAATTTTACATGTGGATTTTCTATGAGATGAGATAAATGTGGATTCAAGTTCCACTTTGACCAACTTTAGTATTTCTAAAAAAATCTAAAAGGGATGTCTTTTTCAAAGCAATGTAAGTATATTTTGTCTTAAAAAAACCAAACGTTTATCTTGTAATGTGATAATGGTGAGCCGACCAAAATAAATATCATAATATAATAAACCGGTCTGTATAATTTAATATAAATAACATTTTATTTTCAAATCGAAATTGTTATCTTCTACGGCCAACGCCGTAGATAGTCTACGCCCGAACTCTTAATTGACATAGAATTTATTTGTTTCGTACGCAGTGTTAATTATTTATCCAAATGGGAATACCCATATCTACAATTAAAAAATCAGAGCATACAAGCAACCTACATCTGAAGAATAAATCTAACGCAGCTGCCTGCCACGCGAGTCATTGATTTTCGATGCCTGGTTATGGACCTAGCAAAGCGAAGCGCCAAACAAAAGCGGTGCATACAGTTAACTCGTGGTTTGAATATAGAGCTACCAAATAAATTAATAATATTTATATTAGTAGCAAGAATAAAATAAAGACAAATGCGTTTATGATGCATCGTATACTGCAATTTTAATAATAATATCGATATGTCTCTATACAAACAGGGTTAGCGACAATAATGCAACTTTACAGGTAAGCAACATAAAAAAATAATTGGTACTAATAATAATTTAAATGATAAACTTAAAAATAAATACTTCGTCGCGGATTAACTCTCGGCACTCTATAGATGATATTCTATAAAACCTAACCATATAAATAACTTACGTTTGGTATAACATTCTTAACACATTTTTGGATTTGACGTAAGATAATCTGAAAAATAATGCATTTTAGACACAGAAAGGACGAAGATTCCAACGCCTGTACTGATCACAATAAAATAACATTTATGGTTTTGGTATATTTTAATAAACGTAATATGTACTAGTTTTTACTGTTTCGAGACCCCTTTTTATATTTTATGATCAGTCGATTGCGTGATTTATCACGTTTTAATAAATACAAATTTTATATCATATGCTTGGCTATATACGAGTAAACAACCAGCGTCACATTTATCTCACTGTGGTAATCCAGATCAAAGACACAATTTTGTAATTAGGTCAAGTCAATTCTAAGCTAGGTACTATACTATTAATTAATAATTCTATAAATTCAACATTTCAAACTCCATTTTCATTAAAACAAATGACCACGATCAACAATGTCCAGTGATACTAGTGTTTTTAATTCGTGGCAATCTGAAGAAATACCTCTCGGAATGTTATGTATTTTTCACGTCCTAAAGCTCCTTAAAAATATGGATTTCCTAGGCTAAAACTCCTTTAGTTTTAATATGGGCACAATTTTTGTAGCTAATAACTAAGTAGACGATCAAAATACTCTCCCGTTTTCTTACTCGCGTCGCTTTCCTGCGAACGGAAACGTATTGCAGTAATGGAGATATCGTGTTGGGGTTTCTAAGCGAAAATTCTCCATCAACCCAATTTGGCTGAAACTCATTCTGCAGATGTCTATACACTGATTGGTTTTCAAATATTTATCACCTGATTCTCGGAGTTGAACAGGTTCAAAAAAGTTTCGCGAAAATCATTAATAATTTTAATTGAGGTAAAATTCGCAAAAAAAAAACTTTTTTTAACAACAACCTACCTATATGGATCGTTTGTGTTATTATATTACACAATAATACCGCGTAAGAATATAATTAATATATTATTAAATATTGTAAACGTTGCTTATTGGCTACATTATTATATTATACGAATTAATTGAGTCAATAAATTATGTTTTAGAGCTTTTAAGATGAAAGAAAAAATAATGACTGTCGTAAACACTTGAATGCAATTTACGATACAATAAATTAGGTCTCATGAAAAACAATGTTTTATATCTCTATAAACAAGATTATATTAATTTTCATTCTTGGAAACACCGGCACATGAAAATGACCTATATAATTTAATACTAAGAAAGAATTGTGATATGTTTGCAAATTTTATAAATGAATAATTTTGCAGTAGGCATAATTTATGTTAAAGTAAGGCACTCATATAGAATCTATACTGCCATTTTTTTTGATATTTTTTACACATTACAAATACGTTATTATTAATTAAATTTATATAAAGAAATATCAGTATATAGTTTTGGCTTTGAAAATTAAGAAAAAACATACGATCTTGAAATGATATGTTTTCATTTTAAAAACTGATAAAAAATTTAAGTTTTGAGGTTATCATTTTTGCATGTCGTTGTCTTAATAAACTATTGGTGTCTTTGTCACCATTTGGGAAGGTCTCCTCTAGTATCCAGCCTCTATCTATAGCCTAGAGAGGCCGGTATCATTTTCGGGCGGACTCATAGTAATATGAGCTGGGTCTATTACGAGACGGATACATCTCTAACTCTTAGGAACATTTTAAAGTCATCCTTTGACAACTTATACATCAATAAGTTGCATATGATCAATTTTGGTCTTAAAAGACGGTGTCTGTATATTTTAATGATACAATTTATTCACTTTTAAAGACATATCTTATAAGTATTGTACCAATGGAGAATATTAATTAATTTTATAATTAATACTAGAAATCAATTCTTAATAGTACAGATATTACTAGTTACTTAATACCTAATAAATTTTAGAGACAATTTTCGTACATACTTTATAGAAACAATATTTTAAATTTAATCAATTAAAAAAAAAAAAAAATCATTAAAGTTCGACAAGATTAATGACTACACCGATAGCTTAATTGATAAAAATCACCATTTCGATTGTTATGCTTATCATGTAAAGGGTGTTTTTTTTAGAGGTATAGAACTTTGAAATGGAATAAAACAAAGATGACTTTTTATATTGACATGAAATTTACTTTATTCGAAAGATGCTCTTCTGGCATTATAATTTAAATATGACTTCTGGCATATGACTGCCACGGCTGGCTCGGACGTAGTCTAATCTGGAGGTCCAATTTTAGATGACTTTTTCCAACATTTGTGGCCGTATATCGGCAATAACGCGGCGAATGTTGTCCTCCAAGTGGTCAATCGTTTTGGGCTTATCGGCGTAGACTAGCAACTTTACATATCCCCACAGAAAATAGTCAAGCGGCGTTAAATCGCCCGATCTTGGAGGCCAATTCACGGGTCCGAAAAGTGAAACTATGCGGTTACCAAACGTTTCCTTCAATAAATCAATTGTGGCACGAGCTGTGTGACATGTTTCGCCGTCTTGTTAAAACCACAGCTCTTGCACATCATGGTTGTTTAATTGATGAACAAAAAAGTCTGTAATCATGGCTCTATAGCGGTCACCATTGACTGTAACGTTCTGGCCAGCATCGTTTTTAAAGAAGTACGGACCAATTATTCCACCAGCCCATAAAGCACACCAAACAGTCAATTTTTCTGGATGTAACGGTGTCTCAACATACACTTGAGGATTATCATTACTCCAAATACGGCAGTTTTGTTTATTGACGTATCCATTCAATCAAAAGTGAGCTTCATCGCTAAACAAAATTCGCTTATGAAAATCGGGATCAACGGCAATCTTCTTTTAAAATAAATTTTCACAATTTGAAAGCATTGTTCAGGCGTCAGTCTATTCATGTTGAAATACCAAACCAAACTAAACATAAATCACTTACCAGCTGACAAAATGGCCGCCAATTAAAAAAGTACTGCCAGCTTAAAGTTCTATACCTCTAAAAAAAACACCCGATAGTTACTATTCGGTACATAATTTTCCTATAATAATAAATGGTGTGTGTGAACTGTGTGAAGTGTTCGAAATTATTTATGTTAAATAACGAATGCTAAATTAATATTAAAATTTGTACATTATTTATTTAAACGTTTAATTAAAAAAATCATATTGGTGAATATTTTACGTATACCTACTACAACCAATGATAAATCCTTTAAAGTTAATCCTTTTTAGTGCATCACATAGCATACATGCCATATATATTATATTGTATTTTAATTCTGTACTTTAAGTGGCATCTATTTTTGTCATAAGTAAGTTCTATTAGTCCATGACTAATGATATCTTTTTAATAATACATTTTAAAAACTAGTTAGTTAGTTAGTTTTAATTATTTTAAATGTGAAATTTAGATTTTACACGTTTTACCATACTAATTAGGTACGGCAAAGACTAAAAATATTTCCATTATCATAACAGTACCAACTTTCATATTATAAATGTATATTTTCACGATATATTTTTAGACCTGTATTTTTAAGAATGCTCAATGTCTCATATAGGAAACGACTGGTTTTATTTAAGTTAAAATGATATTTGGAATGTTTTTTTTTCAAATTATTTTTCCAATTATTAAAATACCTATTAGAATGACAAAATATCTATTATAACCAAAAACAAATAATTACAATATAAAAAGAACTTTTTATAAACAACGTTTTTAAATTTTCTGTTGAATCATATAAACTTCAAACTTAAACGATCAAAAAATTTGTACTTGATAGAAATAATACTGAAATGTCAATTTGAAATTTCATATTGATTTCCATAGTAACGCACGTATATATTAATAATTTAGTTGCTAGGACCCCAGACCCCTAGCAACCAATAATGGTGTCGAAATAACTTTTCATCAATTCAAACAGAATTAACTGAAAATTAATTCAATTCTACTTAAATATGGCTAAAATTATTAAAAAAATGCATTAGCATCGTGTTCTGATACATTCTAAAAGTTTCAAATGTCTAGCTAGTCGGAAAGTTAGTTAAAAATTGATTGCAATATTTGTACCGAAAAAAGAACCACCGGACAAATAAGAATACGAGTTAAGAAAAACGTTGTAAAATCAAGCATTAAATTATAATATTTCTGATAAGTTTGTACTCCGACATTGATTTGTGAAGACTATTATAATTACATTGAATTCACTATCTTCAATCGATATCTTACTAGTTTGTACTAGTAAAATTGATATAAAAAATGTATTTTCTAACTACCAGGCAGTAAACACATATTCCATTCAAGTATTATTTCGAAAGTAATGTCTCCACAAAATATTTCAGTTGTAAGTTGATCACGCCTAAATAAGCAACGATAAAAGCTGTCTCGCGATCGTTTCATTACAATCAATCGCAAGTACCCCAGCTAGTTTTCATTAACAAAGAAGACACATTAAAATATTTCTTCAACATTTCCATACACGTAAACTTTCCACTAAATGTGGAAGTTGTATCCTAATACACATTGTGTAAGTAGAATTCAGTGACGTTCCCTTCTAATGTTTTTTTATAAATAGAATATTAACAAAATTATATACTTACTTAATACATAATCTATAATATTATATAGGTTTGTAATCAAAAAATCTTAGTCTTTAGTACGTACTAAATTATAATAATATATATAATTCAACAATAAATTTTCTTGAATATTTAATGATTCACTTTAATATACAAAGTTGTATAATAATAAATAAATTTCTGGGTAAATCCTGTGAAAATTAGACGACTATTTATAGGTAATCTGCTGAGCTATTTTTGAGCTCATTACATTTTTTATAAGATTATAATAATATGAAATTCTATACATTAGTTTACTAATCGATAGTTACATCGTTATCAAGGAATAATACAATGATAAACGGTTTGTCTCTGCTAAAGTATCTAACGCACAGAAAAAGACGGCATTCTACTATTTTTTCACCCCTATACCTAGTATTATATTTAATTGTAAATTTTATACGAAATTAACACATTCACTACTGACCAGATAATTACTAATTAATTAACATATTTGAATATCATGCTAATTATATCAAATGGCCAACTAATGGTTACGCACCTAGCGCGTCTTTAGCACTGAAAGGCTTAAACAATGACTAAATGTGCATTTATAATAATCTCATTAATAATTATGCCTCTATTATTTAAGAACGATTTTCATTTCATTTTTGAGACTGTTTGTCTAGTTAATTAAACCCAAGTCCGTGAAATTAAATTTTACAAATAAAATGCTAACTCAATTAATACACTTTTTAAGTTGACAAATTAATGTATCTATATTAAAAAATATTAACTGAGAGCATATTATTGTTATCACAAGATTTCAACCAACATTATTTTTAGTAACTATCAGTAATTATCTGTCTAATTTTATCAATTAATACTATTTAACTGCACTTTTATAGAGCACACAAAATGAGCAGTAACTCGGAAAGCGTAATATTTTTAATAATTACAATTAACGTAAAGGTTTTTACAATTATTAGTATAGACCAAATATTTTTTCCACTCCTCTCTGTAATATAATATAACAAGTAGCTTTGAGGATGTAAGGTATCTGTCTCCATAGTTTGGGTCTTCAAAATAAGTCTTATGTATAAGTAGAACTGACTTGAGTATTTTTTTCATATTTCTGATACTAGACGAATAAGTCGATTATACCATTCTAGTCTACTATATTCATACATAGCCGTCAATTCCTTTAAAATAAAATTATTTTTCTTTTAAAGATTTCTAGCATCCTTTCATTGTTTTATAATGAGTTCCCAGTATAAATTGACATTGTAAGAGTTTTATTTTTGTTTCATAAAGTCTTAATAAAAATTATCTTTCTATAGTTGTTTGATACTATTATAATATACAATATAACTATTAATAATTACCCGTTCAAATTCTGAGAAAAAAAATAGTTCAGTCTCAGCACTCAGGCTACGAAGCACGTCATGTATCATAATTACTAAATCAAACAGCGGAAGATACAGTTAATATTTTAAATATTCAGTTAAAAATAATAATCATTATAAAAATACCAGAGTAATTTTTGATGAATATAAATAATTGAATGGCAATATACTTGGCCCAGATTTTCCAATGGTAGGTATTTGCACACCACTGTAAAAAAGGCTATATTCTAATCAACGTGTAAGGGCTTATTAAGTAGAGTGCCAGATAATCTTATTGGTTGTGTATAATTTGCTTTAATCGGGAGCTTTATTAAGTTTGAAACTTTGTATTTTTTTAATCACGAGCTGGGAGCTTAATTGGTGATAGATTATTTTGTAAAGCACGGCGATTTAAGTCAGCGGATTTCTGTTTATTGCTGATTGCAACGAAAGCTTTTTTTATTTACCTACGTATTTTCATTCAAATGGGTTTTACGTCATTATCTTTTTTTATGATTATACTGTTGTAAACAATGTTCATAACGTATTTTAACAATATATTCAAGGAACTTGTAGGTGTGTAATTCTTACTTTAAAACATTGGACGATTTTGATCGTGGTTTTGGTTAAGTATTTTTCTGTTAGTAAAATAATTATTTAATATATTGTTATCTTGAGACATTACTACAGCCCTATGTTAAATAATGTGACCCTATTTAATGTACTTACAAGTCATTATGCACTATAGTGTCTATCCATTTTCTTTATTGCTTTCTTAATTAGGTATTCTTTCGTTTTCCAAAATGACAAAGTGAGCAGATAGTTACTCTGTACCAATAATTTATCTACGACAAATAATGATTACAGCGGCTAAGTCTTCGTACGTTAATGTCCGGTGTATAATTAAGAATTAATTACAACGTATGCATTAAGTAAGTAAGCAAATTAAGGGTGGAAAAGAAAATTAGGTCAATGAGGTAGTCGCTTTTAGACACGGGTTCTATAACTAAGCACACAAAAAGACTGTCTAGTCATGTAACACAATATTGTGTTTGACAATTTTGTACGGTAAACACGACGAAAATATTATGTCTCTTTACTTCCATAATATAAATTACAATACACAGCATTATATTATAATATTGAAATATATCACACAGCTCAGAGCTTCTCAATCCAATTCACCCTATGGCATACTTTTCAAATTAATTTTAAACTTACACGGCGCACTGAAAAATACTTATATACTTACCTACCTATCACTTTTCCAAGACTCTTTATTTAACATATTTTACGCATTTTACATCAGAAAAAAACAGAATCAAAAAAGTTGGACTAAATAATTAGGTAGTATCATATATTTTTTGTATATATTATTAGATGGCGACTACATGACGTTTTTCATCTGGGTGAAGTTGGTGGTCGTACAAAAAAAATATTATTCTGCACAAACCGTTCTTTACAATCGTCATTTTGAACGTATTATTTTGACGTTATATTTTAATGTAATATAATTGTTTATATTTTTTTGAGATTAGTCAATCAATATACTATTCAGTTAGGTATACAGATACTCCTCCATTCAAAGGATAGTTAATAGTGTCAAATTTTACATATTATAATATCATTACAGATAATACGAGTCCTCTTGAGACATATTATTATGAGTTTTATTAGCATGTCCAAGTACGTTATAACAACAATTTGGAGAGACCCTGACACCAATTAGTAATTAATACTTCGATTTAAAATACAAAAACCCGATTGCCAAAGCAATAACGCAATTGAAGGATTGATTACAAAAGCAATATAATATGTCAGTTTTTTCATAGTTATTTGAGATTTTTATGTTATTTTGTTTTTTTAAATGTTGTCTATTATAATTTATAGGTATGCTCTCATTTACCGTTCTTTCAAAAGCAGCATATAATACGAGTTAAAAGGTAGGTATTAAAGTTTTTTTAATCGAGTAAAAAAAATGATTTGACAAAAGAGTTTCTACAAAATAAATATATCATAATAATTAAGTCAAATGACATCTGTCATTTACATATTTTTCTGATTATTATTTCTCATTGAAAAGAAGCATAATTCATAAGGAAGAGATTATATTATGTTTTTTTGCTCTTCTGTAAAAATGTAAAAAAGTTCTGACATAATTTGTTATTTTTGTAATCCACCCTTCTTCAGAAAGCGCTTCAGTGAGAATTGTACTAACTACTAGTTAATTTTATCATAATCAGATACGACACATATAACTTGAGAGTCTCAGGAGACGGGGGTTCGAATCACGCTGGGTGTCGTATTTTTTTCTTCAAAAAAATCTATTCCAGTAGATAAATATTTCTCACACGTGTTTTCAAATTAGGTATGTTAAAATATTGCTTTCATGGTTTTTTTTAATATTTGTAAGTAAGTACACTGTTTTTATAACCATCATATTAGACAACTATGATTATAATAAAAATATACATTCAATAAATAGTTTTTTTATTTATTTATTTCTAATGACTTCGTGTCACATAGACCAATTAATCTTGATGTGATGTGATGTGACACAGCGTCCATATACTTTCGACGTATATATACGTCATATGTCATTCCGTGGTGTTCAAATGATGTATTATGACACGACGTGTATTGCTGTAGAAAATTTTTTTTCCTATAGATTTCACTCATTTCTATATATTATATAAATAGAAAAATTATAAAAGTTAGTATATAATATTTTCAATATGTGTAATAACATTAATTTATTAGCTGACACGTGTCTGCAAACGTGTTAAATAAAAACTGTGGATCAAAACCGTAACCGTTTACTGACAGACAGATGACCAAAATTAATTTCAAAAAGTTTTTAGATCATAATAATGAATAGTATAGAGGTATTAATAATAAATTCACTGGCTTACCATTTGACGACATCTCTACAAATAAATAATGTACGAAAGTACCGATATCAACCGTGGGAATATTCTATTTATATCTTTATTTCAATAAAGTTCTACTTTTATTAAATGTTGGCCCGCTAGTATAGCAGGTAGTTAATCTTCCGAGATACCCTATCTATCACAGTTGTCATAACAAAATAATTGGAAACGAAACGCTCGCGCACTCGGAGGCGAAGTTTTGCAGATAAATTTTCAAATGAAGATTACTTGTTTGCTTGTCTCGCCTGCCGACGATGAACTTTTCACCCCCAATATTTCGCCAAGAACCTTTAATCAGTGAAAATGAAATAGGATGTCTCATAAGTACTGGCGACTTTTTTTGAAGACATATTAATATCAATAGGGTAATAACAGTGATGCCAACGTACAGTTTTATCATCTAACATCTAACTTAAAAAAATATTATCTAACCTAAAAAATATTATGAGTAGGTATTTGGCATATGGCGGAATACTGTGAAATATTTCCATACGATCCAAATGCAATACCGGATCTCGCATTATGTGATAGTAGACAGTCGTTTACCAATCGAACCATTCCCAATTTCAAGTACTCAAGACCAATATTCTTTCTCATCAAACCATGTGATGCAAACTTCAACATTTGTCAAGGTAATACTAACAAAACACAAAGGAAAAAAGCACTTTCAATTAGTACTGATTCTTATTCTCACATCAGCGTAATAGTTAGCCTTTCTGCCATAAGTGATGAAGAAAACTATTATGATATTTTGCAAGGGATATTACTATGATAAAGAAGTACCTACAGTTGATTGGGTTGCATGTATAAGGTGCCAATACGCCGGCTCGTACATCTAAACTCGCCTCGCCTTCCGCACAGCCATACATCAAACCTTCTAGGAACATCGCACCGATGTTGCATATGAAGAACGCGCACATATGCGCCTAACGACAGTCGCGCGTAACCTATCAAAACGTGGATATGTATGGGATGCGGTGACCAGCGAGCTTCGACGTCTAAGCAGGAATGGCCAATTTGTAACTTATTTGTATGCATACTGTGCGGCTTCGACTCGCAGCCCAAGATGCGTGCGATTTTTTGCTAGCAGCACTAGATATTTTTTTCAAACTAAAAAGTCTCATTCCAACAATGTGCAGAGCTCCATTTGGCAGCGTGTATTTTGTGAATAATGATGAAGACACATCGACATATTCAACATGCACGGGCAATCTGAATATATGCGACCTATGTCTGAAGTCTTATTTTTTTGTACCGTATGGCATCGTTCTCTGACAAAGTGGGAGACGATGGCATTTTAAATGCTGTACTTTTGTTCTAATATAATATGGCCGAGGTACCAGAGATTTCTAGTTTTGATACCACGCAGAACTTTTCAGTTCTTTCCCATTCGTTTTTACTATATCAATCCAAAGAATGAAGAAGCATCTACATAGCAACATCTCGAAAGTCTCAACCCTTCATGACATCTCAAATTACAAATTTTTAATTCATATTAAGCGTTTTTTTAAATTTTGTTTTCGTTTTATTTCACTATTGACACACCGTCTATAAGAATTCCCGCGTAAACTTTTCCTCGAAAATGATAATTTACACAAAAAGAGCGAAAAACAGAGAGAAAGGATGGGGGTAGATGCTCGTCGACCGGGGTCCGTAAAATTAGCGTTGCACTGTTGCGATAAAGTAAAAACTTAGGGCCGCGCCGGGCGAAGGGAGGGAGGAGGCTTAACCTAATGACGTAATCTCTACCACTATCTCACTCCAGTTGCTTGATTTCACAGCTCGGTCCATTTGGAGGCGAAATAATTACCGCTAGATAACTCACCGAACTGTGGTTAAGACAACCTTCGTAGGAAGCAAGCCTTCTGAATTTTACATGCGTTACTGTCACTATGCAAAAATATTCAACTTGTAAAATAGATATTATAGTCAGAGTATCGGATACAAAGAGCTATTTCAGTACAAGTATGGCGGATACTGAGCTTACTAATTTGAAAACCACCACTCAGCATTACAAGAGTGACACACTTTAACGTATAGGTAGGTTTGTCAAAACAAAACAATAAATCGGAAATGATTATCAGTATTTCCTCAATCATAATCTAAATCAATAGATTCTATTATGATTTGGTTAATTGCGACAACGTCTCTTGTAATGTATGAACTGCATTAGTATAAAAATAGCAAAGGCAATCCTTACATCTTCACTCCACTCGAGTCCATCACTCGGAGCACTACTCACATCGAGACCGTCACTCGACGCACTATTCATTTAGAGACAAATCTCTTGATTATATTAACATCTCGGTACATCGCCAGTCATGTCATTAATATAAGCAATCTCATCAGTACATCCGTATCTACGATTATAACATCACTCTGTCATATATAAATCATTGTATTTATTTATTCTTATTAAGACAAATAAACTCTCTCCCCTCGAAACATCCAAACAACTACGACCATTCTCTCTCCTCCATATCATCATTACCAAACTAATAAACAAGATTCTGTTTCCAAGGATCAAAAACATGTAAGTCATAAAATTGTATGTTTCGTTTTATTACCTATTTAATAAGTTATTAAGATTTAGTACAAGACATATAAGTCAAATTTTATCTATTCCTGAAAAAAAGGGTGGAAAAAAATACAAACCGTCTTGTGTATATTGGAATATAGTAATACAGGTCATTTATTGATTAGTTACTGGATGTGATGACAATTTTAGCGAAGTGGTAAATTTTAGTCAATTTTTAAAGATATATTTTTCAAAATTTAAGAGTATTACCTAAAGATCAAAGCGTCTATTTAATTGGTTTCATTATGTCAAGTTTGTGATGTTCAGGTGTTAACACATTTTTTTTCCGATTTTACAAAAACGCTTCTACTATTTTTTTTGTTTCTTATAATTGTGTCATATAATTGTAACGTAGTCATCGTCATCATCCGCGGCCAATTGACTGCTATATGAAAGCCACCCCTAGCTCTTCCCACTCTTCTCGGTCCCTAGATATTTGCTGCCACGTACATCCACTGAACTTTATGAGCTCGTCTATGCAGCGAGATTTATGGCGTCGCTGTGGGCGTTTAGTGCCCCTTGAGTACCACTGCATGACGACATTTGTCCAGTGATTGTCCACTCGCCGAGCAACATATCCAGCCCATTGCCATTCAATCTGCTTAACAACCTCTGTCACATCTCGCACTCTTGTCCCATTGATTTCTTTTGTGATATTTAGGAGTTATGCCCAACATTCACCTTCCCATGCCATAATTTTTGAATTTATCTTACATTAAGATTCCATGCTTTACGTGCATACGTGAGCGTTGGTAGCATTCATTGGTTGAACACTGTACGCTTAAGACAGAATGGGAGGTCACTTTTGAAGATACCATTTAGGCGCCCAAATGCACTTCATGCCAGTTTGGTTCTGCGAACAATCTCGTCATATATACCACCATCAATTAATTGTCATTTATAGTCCAAGATTGACTCGCTCGATTTGAGTGCTATTGACGAGAATTACTTTTAATTCAACAAAGCAGTTTATAATTACGTTTGCCTTTGAGACATTTTTATCTTTAAACCTATTTTGCGGCTTTCATTTGCAAGCTGCTTCGTCCTGTTCTGAAAGTCTTCTGGATGTTCGCAATGACAACTATTTCGTCTGCAAAAGGCAGATGACTGAAGAAAGAATATGTAAAAATATTATTTCATAAAAATAATTACTATTATTATATTCCAAAAGTCAATCTTACAATAATTAATTCATGATAAAAATACGTATTTACGTATTACCTTAATATTATAAGCTTATAACGTAGAATATTGCTGCGTTTCAAAGTGGTCACGATACTCGAGACTAAGATAATATGTTTTCATAATATGACGTTATATTGCTGCATTTTTGGTTTTCTTATAGCTTTCTTCTTTAAGTACTACGGTGCATGGTTGCAGCATCAGTCCCGTGCGGCTCCGTCTCGGGACGGAATGAGCACTTAAAATCACTTCTTTCAGAAACGTTTAAAGCGTCATGGAAAGCGGCCGTGCATATCCACGGCTGTGCATATATGACGGGTAGTGGTAGGAACTTTAACGTAAATAGTAACTAATATTTTCTCTAGATATACTGACACATACCTACGTACTATTTCCAGTAGATTTATAATTTAAAGTGTCAGTGTAAACGACATCTGTTGCTTATTTACATACACACGAAATTAGTTTCATGAAATTTTGTGTTTTATACGTATTGACACAAAAAAAACATATTGACTAAATAGTCTGGTTCTATTGGGAGAATATCACGTAGAATATAATGACATCTTATTAAGTTAACTTGTTAAACCTTGTTATTGGGAAAAATACCAGCGTTTGACACAACGGCGTTAACATTTTATATTAATATCATAGGTATTTGATGTATGTACATCCACTTGACTGTCAACGCGTTCTAAATTATGTTTAAAATGCCCCGTGTTAAATAATAATACATTTATTTGATGAACGTCTTATCGTAGTCATCAAATGTATTCGATTCACATAACTAGACGTAGCACTATTAAGTAATAAGTTGACTAAATCCTGTTTGACACTTTTTTGATATAACTGCGATATCTCTAAGAATGATGTAGAGCAGGGTTTCCCAAACTTTTTCTGCAATGGAACACATCGCAAACCCAGAAATTTTAGCGGAACAGTTAGCTTATTTTTTAGATAGATTCCTACTAGTTAAAATTTAAAAAAAATTACTTTGATAATTTTGAGTCCTTGAATTGCATATCTTCTTGATATCAGGCACAACATTGGTAAGTTGCATTCTAATATCTGATGTGGCGTCGAAGCTGTTCCTGCACTTTGACTTCGTTGCAGCATAAATAGAAAATCCAGCTTTGAATAAATAGGTACTAGAAAATGGAAGTAAAACAATCATGGCCCTCACATCCTGAAGCGGGCCTTCAGGCTAGGGTCTTTGGCAGTGTGACACATCACATTAACATTTTTCAAATTTTGTTACAGCTCCAATTAAGGGACCTTAGCAGACCCGCAGCGGACCTTAGACCTTAACGGACCGCAGGCAACTTTTTTTTTTTTAAACTATTAAAACAAATTTGTGATGTGTGTTTATCTTACTTATCTGATCAACCCGCCACGCCGGGCCCACCCAGAGCCCGTGCTCTCAGGCTAAAGACCTGCCAGCCCTCCCTTTGTGGGGGCCATGAAAACAATAGCTTGTTTTGAAAAATTGGGGTACTCTTCTGACAAACTTGCCCAGAAATCATTTAAAGGCTGATCTTCAAATCAGAGTCACTAATTAAATCAATAAGATGTTTATAGTCACTTGCGCTAAAGCCTACTGGTTTAGCTGTCACAGAAAATGGATTCCGAACCCAGGAATCGTCCTTAATAGTTGTCAGAAAATATTGCAAAAGTGTATAAAATCTTTCCAAATTGTCGCAGAACACCTATTCAGGTTCGGCGGAACACTTCTGTTCCGCGGAACACAATTTTGGAAACCCTGATGTAAAGCATACATAATTTGAAAACATTTCAGGAAATACCCACTAGAAAATAATCTTTATTCTATATAACGACGAATTAAACTAGTAAATTTTATATGAAATGCTTACCAAATTGCGTTACAATATTGGATCAAGGTAGGTATCCAATCTCATGGATCACTGCAATATTAGTTTTATAACGTACATGGACTTTCAAATAATTGCTAGTAGGTATAATATTATATGAGATGTTTCAAATTATGTATGTTCAATAGATTATAGAATGTTATATTCTCAAATCTTATATAAAAAAATTAGTGTATTAAAAATATAATGGTTGGTTCAGAATAATTCTGAATTAACTAAACTATGAATTATTAGTTTGGTTCATTATATTTTTTTGTACCGGGTAGAACCCTAGATAATATTATGAATAATTTAAGAGCATACTTCAGTGAAACGGCAAATAATTGTCAACTATAAGTGCGACGAAATTTCGGACTCGCTGGCAATCGGAGAGCGAAAGTCGAGCTGTGAACACGTAAATTTGTTTTGTGATGGTGACGAGGGAATTAATTGTTAAATCGTGTAAAGATAACTAAAAAATGTTACCCATTTACTTGCAAAAGAAAATATGTCAATGAATATATTATTATTATTACTAATAGAACAATAAACATAACATTAAATGGACGCATGTTAGAGTTTTTGCACTATCTTCGCGTCGCGTAGTCACGACCGTTTTAGATCGTGCCCCAGCTGAAGTATAGCCTTAATATCAATTTAAGTGATTCTGAAAATATGATAAATTAAATACGTATAGAACTAATACTGCAGAAACTAAATAGTCTAAATTTTATCGTAAGCCGATGTAATATGAAATTGAAACGTGTCCTTAGTCCTTGGCGTGCCTTGGGTCAGAAGAATTAAATATGGTGGATTTTCATTATTAACAACTTTTTTCGGAGAACGGTGTCATTGTTACGAACAAGAATACATATTATAGTATAATTAATTACAGATTTATTTAGAATGCGCCAACCGAGTGACGATCTGTAAGCTTCCCGCCCGTTGAGGGATTTCTCTTTCATACTTAACCTAACCTAATCGTCGCTGATGGAGTCGCATGGTGCGATCTTATCCAAAAATGTCGGGTAAAATGTTTGTTACAATTAATACATATTCTTAAGACTTGTTTTGATATAATATACATACAACGTATATTCTTCATCTCTTCTGCTATAGTATCGCCTACTTCTCTTCTCGCATTTAACAGAATCATTGAGGCTTGAGCAGAGGTATATTAAATCGATCACTCGTTCTGAGTGGTTTAGTCTACCAGTGAGATCAAGCTTGTCAGTTTGATCGACAAACATTAACTTAGTATTAGATTTTTCAGTGCTAAATTATACTATTTCTTAACGAAATTGAATTTAGCTCCTATGAGACGACTGTTCAAATTAAGTTTCGGTCTAAAAGTCTAGTTGATTTAGTTTATTTCACTTATAACATATTTATTTTTATCTAGTTTGGCAAGTAAAAGAGTAAATCATAAATGCACTAATTTTATGGAGCGCGAGCTGATGAAAGATATCAATGAAAAATCAGTGGTATCTAAATGAAACCAAACAGACAATATATTAAATTAACAATAATTGCTATGTAGTATTCCAGATTGATAATAAAGGTGTGATTATATTGAAATACACGTCGCGTACTATCACGCGTGTGTGTAAAAAGTGTGTAAGTCTTTCTTGGTGTTTAAAATGTTACAGACTAATACTCCCATCTCGTAGCATATTTTGAACCTTTAAATGAATTTTGTTAGTTAGTAAAATCTGCTGAAATCACCAGAACAACAATAAGGTTATATAACCTCACGTTGTACCGCACTGCATCGACACCTGCATGACTCAATGAACGTTTTTTATTTTCTACATGCCTACACATTTATGTCAAAATCGTGTTTTTTTGTTTTTAGCGGTTGGCACTATGTATTTTTTATAAGAATGTTGTCTGTTATCTATGTTCTGCAGGTTGGGTTCTGTTTAAAATATTATTATGTATGGATATAATATCGCAAGTAATTTTAACGTACGCACACGTAATTGAAATTAGCATGAATAATATTTCAAAATACCAATACATTAGAGTTGGCACTCTCTATCATTGAATTTACTGAGGTAGTGATCGTTCAAAATTATCTGCAGTGACAGTACATGACGTGCATCTCAATAATATAATCACAACTTAAGACTCATTCGCTATGAGGTAGAAAAGACGTCATTAATATACAATCGATTTTATTGAAGTAATATACTGTTCTAGCGTCGATTTACTAAATAGCAGATGAACATTATGGATAATCAAATCACTTCATATCTTATAGATACTGTGCATCAAAGATTTGTACACCAAGCATCTAGCTGTAGTGTAATATACCCAGTATAGACCTACAGTATAGTGTACAATGGTTTACTCATGCGATAGTATATCACATTCAGGTATAGCTGCCTTCCGCGTCGTTGGTTTGGAAACTGATATAGGGTGAAGTCAACGCGATGTTGAAAGGGTTAACTTCCATCTGTTAAGAATTCGTCAGAAATGTAAAGTTGTGTATTCATATAGTTTCATTGGTGTGTAATAAAAATCATTTATATTAATTTATGTTGTTACGGTAAAATGAATGTATGTAAGAGATATTATAGTTTATTTATTTTTCAATACAAATTTCTCGTAAAGCTTATATTATTTAAAGCAATAACAATAATATAATAAATAAATTTGAGAATATAAATATAAAACGATACTAAACTGGCGGACTTATATAGGGATTTTTTAAAATTCAATTTAATACAAATGCATTTACGTTAAAACTGAAATCTGGAGAAATACATTGATTGAAAAATGTCGCTAATATTAAATAAAATGCGATAACGGTTTATTAAAATATTATATATTTTAGTTGATTTTATCGTTTTAAGGCGGGGTACTTACAGATGACGTGGTCTTCATGGTTTAGTGTAAAAGGCTCTAGGCTCTCACCCGGGGGTTAAGGGTTTGATTCCAGGAGAGGTCACAATAATAATTATAATCATGTGGTTATCGCAAAACCTGAGTGTCTATGTTCACTTCTACTACTGCTCTACTGTTATTGGGCCTATTGTAGTGTTGCATAGATATTTATATAATATACATAAAAAATAATGACATAATTGGTGAAGAACGTTTTCCAAAATCCAACAAATACGGGTTCAGTTTAAGGCATACTGAACTATGCATATTTGTATGGAGAAATTAATCCATACACTGAATTTATGGTTATGATATAAATATGTAAGTAGACTTGAAATTCCTGCCACGATTTTTCCCGTATAGGTATATATCAATTAACAATAAACACATTATTCTAACCAAAAATTAATTAAATAAGTCCAGATTTTGTACATAACTGATCATATCTTACAGGGCTAATTCACTTTTTGAGACTATTTACAACGGAAAATCAAAATTCTTAAAACTGAAAAAATGTAAGTACTTTAACATGAAAGCCATGGACAGTTTTAAATTGCGTTTTTTAAAGAGATTATTTTTGGACTTAAGTTACACTGGCTTTAGGTATTAAAAATAAAAATATTAAAACAATTCAGATTAATTAAAAGATTCGTAAATTACCGTTATGGTAGTGTTATTATTATGAGATAATTATTTCTTTATGTTTTTGTTGTTTGCTGATGACTTGAAACTCTTCATGGAAGTTGTCACCTTAGACGATTGTCGTCAACTCCAATTTGATATAGATAATAAAATATTAGATTGAGGCAGGCGTAATAAACTGGACTTCAATATTGATAAATGCAATGTTTTATCGTTTACTAAAGCCTCACGAGTATTGTTTTTCCAGTATTCGATGCATAGCAGAGTTCTCTCGCGAATATCATCTGTAAAGGATCTTGGCATTACGTTTGACAGTAAAATGACATTTAGTGGTCATATAGATACCAAGATACCATTTGTAAAAAGGCGCCAAAAATGTTGGGCTTTGTCTTGCGTAATTCTCGGGTCTTTTCGGATGTTACGGTACTAAAAGTTCTCTATAACACCGTAGTTAGAAGCAGACTTGAGAGAGGGTCTATAGTTTTGGCGCCGAACAGCTGAAGTACGGCCTTATGGCGGAGAAAGTCCAAAAGAAATTTTTGAGACTCCTTTACTTTTGACTATATGGATATTATCCGTGGCTCTATTCGACTGACTTTCTCTTAAGTATACTTACATACTGTAGCTTAAAATTTAGAAGGGATCTTTATTTAGCTACATATTTTTTCCGACTTATCCGCAGCGTAAATGTGAACTCTGTCATTCTTGGTGGTGTTGGCCTCTGTGTCTCTGATAATTACCTTAGGAATCGAGGGCATCCGTTGTTTGTTCTCCCAAGGTGCAAAACTAACCTGCCATTAGTGATGCCAATTGGGAGAGCAATAACCATGTTTAATGAAATCGCTCCGAATATTGATATATTCCACTTACGTGAGGGTGAATTTAGGTGGACGTTGTTTTATAAGTTTTTAAGATAGGGTGTATCAATAGTTCACTCTGTGTGCTTCCATTTATTTTACTTTTACTTTTATTTTTGTTATTTTATTTTATTTCTTTTCTTATTTTATTACTTATTGTATTATTAACTCACATTTCTTTGTTTTTTTACTTAAAATAATGTTAACACTTATTTTATGTCATGTTGTGAACGCTTTGAATTTATAGTTTGTTATGTTCATTATATGTAAAATAAAGAAATTTTAATTTGACTTTGAATCAAATTTAACCTGATATAATATTTTTTTTCAAATAAATATCATATATTAACTCTTTTTTAATAAATTATTGCTTTGTATTGAATGCTTTTCTGTTATTTGTGAATTAACCTGAAGATTTCTATATATAATTTTATTATTATTCGTAGAAATATTTTCATACAAATTATCTGGCACTTAATAAATACCCTCATTATAAAAACTGAGTGTAACCTTAGACCAATATATACAATATAAATTAATATAATATAGATACGAGTACATAAGTCCCGTCAGACTTCGAATCAATAAAATATCTCAACCTCTTCAGTATCAGACCAGACCACTTGAGTTCCTTCCAAGATAAACACAAGCGGGTTGAGAAGTTAGAGCAATTGACCGGCACGAGGTGGATGCGAGCCGGGCCGTGAGAGGACGGACCTCAATGATTTGTTTACAATCTAAGCTTACTTTACCTTTGTATGTATGTACATACTATATAAGTCACTTATTTTCAAATAAAGTTAAAATATCTACCTACGTATATAGTATATAGTTAGTACACACTTCTAAAAATGTTAAGTAGGTCAGTACTTTTTCACGTCAAAATAATTTTCAGATAAGATTTATAATTTAATTTTACAAATTATATATATATATATATATATATATATATATATATATATATAATAGTTTTTTATACACAGAGTATTGATTGACACTAAATTCTACTTTTCTTGGAACAGTATTATCTTGAAATAATGTCAGAAGTTCTTTTCTTATATGTACCTACTTTTATTTCTGAGATTTTCGAAATAAATTATGTTTGTTCAACTAAAAATGTCATATTCTTAACACTGATCTATTATTCATTGAATAAAAATATTAGCAAGTAAAAATAATATGTGAATATTAAAATTTGAAGCCGTTTATGAATCAACGTTAATAGCAGAGTAATTTACAATGTTTAATAAATGGTTTAATTATCAGAGTTTTTACGATGTAATAATGGATGTTAGCTCTAATCAATATAATAGTAATAAAGTCCATGCTTTGGGTTAAGACACACTGCAAAAACAATACTTATATGGGAGTAATGGTGTTGTGGATAAAGAAGTCGAGATTTGGTGGTTGCTCCGATGGATGGAGGATTGAATTTTATTTGCAACGTAATCAGTCGGTACAAGAGTATATTACATTATATATGTTACAATACTTATTATACTGTTCCGAGGTCCGAATCTTGGTAGAATGAGATGTTGTGCGGAGCGATACAGAGACTGAGATACTAACATACCGGGAACTTATATTCAAGTGACATGTCTAATGAATTAGGATCCGCTATTTATTGACATACTCACAATCAAAATAATATCATGAAAAGAATATTATTTAGGAAATAATTTTTATATTTAGGTCAGCTACTAACTCTATATGAAGTTTACGTCATTGGATATGGCTAACTATGTGGAAAATGGATATTGCGGAAATTATAATTGCAGTAAGGTATTTACTGAGTTTGCCATTGTTAGACAGTACGGGGAATGGATTTAAGGAATTTATAATTGCGGTCAGTTATTTAATATCGCCGATCAATATGCTGACACAGATTGAGTTGTTTATCTCCATACTACATTACTATGTTATATATTGTTAATACCTTGATTCTGATTGACATTATAAACATTAGTTTTATCAATTTTTCTTGCCATTTCTACAATATTTGAGTTATTTATGTTATTAAAAATTTATTTCTACAAATTTGAAATATATTTGCAAGTTAAAATAGTTTTAAGAGATGACTATTAAATAGGTTTACCAAATATAATTGTTTGAAAAACTTTAAAACTATTATAATGCAGTTGTATTACGTAATCAAAAATTCAATTAATGATTACGAGATACAATTAATTATTATTATCGCCATTATTAACGAAATTCAAAATTCAATACATCTTTAAGTAGCTTTAACCGTAAAGCAATGCGTCCAGATTGCGATATTCAATCTTAATCAATGTAAATTACCATTTTGTTAAAAAAAATGGTTTGTATATGTAATACGAAACATTATATTGAACAAATAATGCTAAATTATTAAATATTGTGAATTATGACGAATAAATATAAATATAAAAAGCTCTACTAAGAATTCTAAAAAAAATGTGTAACTTAGTTCATTCAAAGCTTATTCAAAGTAATATATTTACTTATTTTTGAATTGTTTAAAATCTTTCATACAAAAAATACCACACTGAAAAGAAACATTTTTACCTAAGAAATATTTAGGTATGAGTGAGGTCTTGATACGTTATGTCACAAATAAAGATAAAGCTTCTACAGAGTAAGTGAAAAGTATACTCTCTCAATAGAAACTGATTGAAAGAGTACACAAAGGAAACTGTTGGGATACTTTTCACATTGTACGTATGATTGAAGAATCAACTCGTGTAGGTACTTGCTTGTTTAAATCTAAGTCACTGAAATGTACAATTCAAAAAATATGTATCATACAACTTTTTGATATTTGAACAGAATTTAAGGGCCCACGTGCCAAATAAAAGCCTACAATTAAGAATTTGGGATACCTATCTTTGGGAGCAATACTTAAACAGCCCGTAGAATTTATAGCACAAATGTATATGCCTCATCATTGAATACACGGAAAGACCAAAATACATTAAAAATGTATTTTGTATATCCGTTTTAAATACCGAAAAATGAATGTAAAATACATTAAATTACAATGACAAATTGGACGGTTTGTTAAATGGTTACCAATATAGTAATTAATTTCTAATTATTTATTTTTTATCACTTTTTTATCGCCTTCCCTAACAATATATATATATATCATATATAATTCGATGGTGTAGTGCAAATATATTGTATGTCCATGAGTGTTGTAAATTTTGTAAAGATCGAATTGTATGATTTGAGATGCCTGAGAAATGGACATAATATTATGTATTTTAGTGATAAAATATATTTTCAAATATTCTATGTGGACACACAATATTTTAACAGCATAATATACGATGCTGACGAATGTTTTGTGTATGTTTACTCAATTTCAACAAATACTGAACATCCGTCTTATAACTTTCTATTGGAGTTTGCAATCGATTTTGGAGAATTTTCAACATTTGCGTTGTGTCTTATCTATTTCAATGATGACTTCTTTTATTTTTATCTCAGCATTCATTCTATCTTATTAAATAAATTAATGAAAAAAATATTAATCATTACATTAATTAAGTATTCTATGATCAAAAAAGATAGGGGATAAAAATGATATTATACATCTTTACTACAAAGTCCATAAATAGTTTATAGGTAGCTTCTAAAAATACCCCACTATTTTAATTATCGACCTTCATAATATGGCGTGTGGTCCCTTAATAGTTAAAGTATTTTTATGTTGACTTCGTTTGAATATTATAGTCATTCATCGCCATGGAAACGCGTCACGTCAAGTAAACCCGAAGGTAAACGGAATGCGAGTGTACAACGTATTTGGCGACTTGATAGTGTTTGGACCACTAGAGTATGAGAGCGGAGGATGATCCTAAATTCTGGAGACTACTTGAGGCAGCCAGAATCCACTAGAGCCTGTGAAGCCACGTAACACGATGAAGGGTGTTGAAATTAAATTTGTATTTTGAGATAATGGTAAATGTAACGTCAATAAAATTTTAAGACTGTTACAAATAATTAGAACAATCTATTTGAAATATTTACACACTTTGATTACGTTAATAACTATTAATTATTGTACTTTTCTATTTGAATCGTTTGTGCACATTCATACACATTCAATACCCACGTATGCTATTTCAAATTTTTTTTTGTACGGATATTATTTCAAGGAAAAAGAATATTACAAATATTGTACACATTTTAAACTAATTATGTTATTTTTAAGTAGGTGTTTGTACGTGTAAATGTGTACAATAGAAAAAAAATATTTTGTTAAGTCTCGAAGAAAACTTAATAATTATTATATTTTTGCTTTATAAACATAAATATTGTTAAATTAAATTGACCTTCGTAATTAATACAACACTAAAGTTGTGAATAAAAACAATTAAAACTGGGTTATATTATTTCCTCGGATACAAATTTTTTTGTGTCCCTGAATTTGAAAAATAAATTTCCATTTTTGGATAAAATATAAATTATAAAATTCACCAGGACAGCTTATTATGGATATGATAACATTTTATGCATTAACCACGCTATTGTAAAGCATTGAAATCGTGAATCTTTCCAAATTTATGACTGGTTACTCCTTAGTTGTAGGTATATAATTTGGTACATTCTCTTAATATAATAATGACTATTACACATGTATTGTAAAAAAACACACGTAAACAATGGAAACCTGAGGTTATAGGTATATAAGCCTAACATATTTTGTATATAAAATAAATATTATTCATCATTTTTTCGTGCTAGATCCGATCCAAAACGGCCACTTCGATAAAACACTGAACTATCGAGATAGTAGAATTTTCTAGCCCGATTTTAAATTGCAGTTGAGTATTACTTTTTTATTCTATTTTAGTTGTTGCTTGTAGTTGTCATTTTTCGTGTCATTTTATATATTAAACATTGTTTTTGGTCAGTAAAATACTAAAGATGAACTAAATTCAAATTCAATTGTAAATATGGCTTTCAAAAGACTTTCTTTCAACTACCTACCACAGCCTAACTACTTTCAATAGACACCCTTCGATACTGACTTACAGAGGTTTTGTGGCTAAAACATTCTCTACAGTAAAGTCTATATTTTGTACTAAATATTTTTGACATTTAAAATTTTACGAAATGTATATAAGTGTTAATAATTACAAGATAAAAAGAACTTTTTATATACAACGTTTTTAAATTTTCTGTTGGATCATATAAACCTGACTTGACTAGCTTAAACGATCAAAAAAAAATTGTACTTGATAGAAATAATGATTATTTAAAATTGATTGCAAGATTTGTACTGGGAAAAAAACCACCGGCCAAATAAGAATGGCCTAAAAAAAACGTTGTAATAATAATTGTAAATTTTTGAAGTATTTCTAAAAACAATTTTATTATAAAAATTGTATTTTAATATTACGCGTTCCATATTACGAAGGCCATGATATTTTTTAGTAAAATTTTATATAGATTGGACATTTAAGTATTTAATTAAAAAACCGTTAATTATGCGGCTTGCTCATAAAATAATAAACGACGTAAGTAGCTTATATTATATTTTTTGCTTCTTAAAATAATCAAAAGAATAATTTCATATCGTGATTGGAATACGTTATGATTTTATAATAATTAAAACGACCCTCAAGCAAAAAATACAAGGACACTTTATAAGCTTGCAAAACAAAAATGTTTAAAACATCTCAATTTTCGGGGACATTTTAAAATAGAAAAAATGTTGCCTTTTCATTTATGGCACATAACAGGTTGCTAAGCTGGAAAAACATTCATTATCGCATAAATCCTCCACGGGTTATTTCGGGACAACGGAACACCAGCTACACTCTGCAATAATATAGAACATACAATATTATTTATAATATTGATAACATATTTTACTCTAAAATAGTATTTTGATGTCAATAGGTTTATTATTATTCAAAAATTGATAGACAATTATAAAGATACTTGATATAAAAATAATTACAAGATAAAAAGAACTTTTTATATACCACGTTATTAAATGTTCTGTTGAATCATATAAACTTGACAATTCTATTTATTAATAAATACTTTTTTTGTACTTGATAGAAATACTGAATAAATGTGGAATACTAAAATGTCATTTTGACATTTCATATTGATTTCCATAGTGATGCACGTATATATTAATAATTTAGTTGCTAGGATCCCCTTTGCAACCTATAATAGTGTTTTATTTTTACGATTTTTTTCCGAAATAACTTTCCATACAAAACTGAATTAACTGAAAATTCTGCTTAAACATAGCTAAAAGTATTAAAAGAATGCATCGGCATCGTGTTCTGATATATTCTAAAAGTTTCAAATGTCTATCTAGTCGGGAAATTAGTTAAAAATCGATTGCAATATTTGGACAAACAAGAATACGAGCTAATAAACAAAACTGATCGTGCCAACTAAGTATTCACGTAATTTTCAAAACTTAAATTTATCAATTACTTAGCATGCGCAATATAGATTTAAAAAACCTAATAAAAATAGAAACCCCAATTAAATATACTTGACAGAGTTAACCATTTATTAAAAACCCCCAATAAAAATATACTTGACAGAGTTAGCCTTTAAAGTAAATTAACTGTATTTTACGTACCTATTATGAATGCACAATAATGACATTTTTTTAATGTTTTTAAATTAAAATTATATATAGAATAAATTACTAAATTGTTGTTTTCATGTTCTATTACTAAGGGAGGAGCATTGCGTACCTTAATAACCAATATATTATTATTATGAGTGTATTAACGAAAAGTTAAAGTCGTAATCAATATCAGTGGGTCTATTCTATACTTATCGAACACTAAATTGATAAATAGTATCAAACTTAGGGTAGGTTTGTATCAAAATATTAGCACTTATTGTAACAATTACACGAAGCCGGTTTTTATTGTTGCAATAAGTGCGATATTTTAACAGCAGCAAGATAGGTGCTGTTAAAATATAGCACTTATTGCAACAATAAAAACCGGCTTCGTGTAATTGTTACAATAAGTGCTAATATTTTGATACAAACCTACCCTAAGTGTGATAATATTTTTCACTTTATCACTTTAGCGGTCGATAAGCATAGAATAGACCCACTGGTTTATATTTATAATAATTGATAATTATAATATTTATACGCATAATTTAAAGATACTGAAGGGCGCCATGGGAATTCCAATTGATTTTTATAAAATCTTCATCAAAATAAAATATTAATTTAAATTGCATAAAGAAACTTCACACGATAGTATTTTTTTTTATAAATAATAGGTTTATTATATATTCTACAAGTTTCACTAAGTTTTTTCAGTGTTAACAAAAACACACTGCTTGAGTTTGGGTGATATCATCAAAATAAACCTATCACCATTACGTATTCATGAAATACATTCGCCAGCCTATCTACCAGAATGAATGGAAGAACTCAATACATAAAACTGTTCGTGCCGAAAAAACAAAACATTTTAACTAACACCGTACCAGACCCTATTGACCTAAACAACTTCCCCATTAGCTCGCGGAGGTTATATAGATAAACATATCTCACGAGAAGGTAACTTTTACCTTATGAGTTTACAAGCTTGGAAAGTTTACAACTTTGCGATATTAAAACACATATCTCTTGTAACTCGACAGGATAAAGCTCTGTGTATACAATGTGAGAGAGAGCTTTTGTTGGAAAAATCTGATCAAACACTGCGCCGTCTCTCGGTGTGATTTAAGCACAAGACTTTTTTCTTCTCGCGAGCGCGGAATAGTGTTGTAAAATTATTCAGAGAATGTATTGTTTACTTGGGAAACTTTTTTTATGAAAATAATACGATATAATACTACGTATGTTATTATGATCAAAAGATGTTGATAGTTCAAAATTTTATAAAGTTTTCTTCATTCATATTACATATAACATTGTGGAACTAAAACCTAATACGTTGTTTTTTTATTACTATACCACATTCACTTAGTAGTTTACTATTATTTGTTATGATTTATATATTTTTTCAGTCTATGGTTATTTTCGTTATAACACCATTATTGTTCTATCTTAAAACAGGCTATACCAGACCTAGGCGACAAATGCGGCCCTTCATTGGGCAAGTACGGATCCCAATATCTTGATAAAAAAATTTAAGTTGATAAAAGTTTTCTTTTCTAAATGTTGTAAGTGACAAAATTATTTTCTTATATACCTATGTATTTTTATACTTTATAAAGCAATTAAGATTTATTTAGAAATGTAATTAAATTTGAATTTGTGTATTTAATACTACATGAGAACACGTGATTATGGTGTGGCTCTTTATATATTATATCAAAATCCAGAATATGGCTCTCGTTTGATCTAATGTATGCCCATCCATGAGCTATACATGTTTCGTAAAACTGCATATGGGAGGAAAGAAACTATATATTGCATCTAAAATCATGACGAATCTATATACATAGAGGGAGACAAAATATTTTTTCATATTAACCAGTAATCTGGCTAGTGTATTATTATAATTTTTATGATAAATTTGATTTTATTATTGATTGTTTAAATTTACAAGTTCTTCACGTATTTTTCGTCATGTCAATGAGAAAAA
The DNA here is from genome assembly GCF_057557595.1 of Rhyacophila brunnea. NCBI lineage: Eukaryota > Metazoa > Arthropoda > Insecta > Trichoptera > Rhyacophilidae > Rhyacophila > Rhyacophila brunnea. Next base: position 34,047,940 of record NW_028233350.1, read on the forward strand.
GCGTATCATTAAGCACTTACTGGTGATATAATGATATATATACTGTTCCTGGATATTAAGGAACACGATATTTTTCATATATAAAACAATTTTAAAACCAGCTTTGTGCTACGGTTCAGTAACGACTATTTACACTGTAAGTGATTCCTATAATCTGTTTGTTAATACCTTTTGATGCTATCTGCAATTATGGCAGCTGGTGACGTCGCTATAGTTATGAACTGTACAAGCTATTTGAAATCATCTAATATAACACTTGTGATATTCCGGTCACGCAATACGTATTATAGATAAACAAAAAAAAACCAATCGTCTCAGTTTTAAAAGCCCCGATGGAAAATTGAATGCGGGTTTTCCCTCAACTTTTGGTTGCTTGATGCCCAACAGAAAGGTTTGCAAAAATGCTAGGAATGATCGACTAGAGTAAAACTATGTATGATTAATCAGAATGGGGAAGTTTGCTTGAAGCAGCCATGGTTTACCATTGCCTTTATTATCAGAGACGAAGAAATAAGTTAGAATTAAAATAAAATCATCAAAATATTCCACTTAACAGTATTTTTGATAATAATTATAGCAAATTTAATAATGAAATTAACGACTGAAGTGTAATATAATATAATCTGTGTTAATATTTTATTTTTGGAATAATCTCTATTTATTTCAAGCTATTCTAATGAATTTAATTTTAGCTCTTTGCAACGAGCATGTAGACATTCTGGTGACACGATGGAATAGCTACTATTTCATGTAAATTGATAATGGTTTTAAAACCGAAATAGTTACGGACTGAAAAACTAAAGTTGCGGAGTTTGATATCGTATTAGTTCGATTCGATATAAATGAAAGGGATTTAAAATATACACATTTGTATTTTTTAGGTCGATGTTTTTCAAATATAAAAAAAATACATTTAAACTATGAACAATTTTCAAGAAAAAATATTACTTGTAACATTGAAACATTTTAATAAGTACTTAAATAAAATAACCAAAAAATAATTCGAAATATTAATTTATTCAACGAACATAAATTTAAATATTTTTTTTAGAATAATTTTGTCCATCGATTATTTTTGTTTTAATTATATTCGATAATAATTATCTATATTATATTTTTAATATTCTGTTGCTACAGTTTTTTTTATAGGATTGCATTTTGGTTAGGCCAATTAAGACGGCCCTAATAGAATATAAAAGTTATACCCACCTGACACCATGATCCTCACCAGGTTGACTACTAACGGTCAGTCATTCATCAACTGCGTGCTTTTAAATACCTATAACCTAAACCATTTTTGACCGTCAAGTGCCGCGCAGCGGGTGACGCAATGAGCAATACCGCACGAGATTGATAGTGTGACCAAGAGTGACAACCAGACCACGGAGCCAGCCCCAACAGCATAAAAGGTCAGTGCTTGGTATCCTTGACATACCCTCCCCCCAATATCCGAATCATTCCGTCACGATTTACAGTCCACTGAAAAACGGATTTATATAGCTAGTTCATTCGAAAGCTTGAAATATTTCAATGAATATAATTTTAATAAATTTTCAAAAATACTTTTAATATAATATTATGACATAACATAAAATAATATGAATAAATAGTTATAATAAAGCACTTATTATATATTATATTATAAAAAAGCGAACTGGCGACGAATAATTTGAAGTCTGTGCCGTCTACTTAAAAGTATATTTTGTGACCACAAAATTTTTAGGTGCTTAGATAATAATTTTTTATAACTTTTATCTTGCAAAAGCAAAAAAAATCAGCGATGAGTATTATACCAATTTATTGCAATGCCTGAGCGATGAAACCAAGACAAAGTGACCGCAGTTTTCCATGAAAAGCGCTATTTCATCATGACATTGCAATTCATACAGCAGTGGTTGCAATGGCAAAAATAATAGTACCTAAATAAACTGAGCTTTGAAATACAACCACATCCACTTCTATTGCCAGTTTTTTCCCTTCTCAACCATTAAGAAACGGCTTTGAAGAAAATATCTGGTAATAGTGAAGACTTCGCTTACATTGTAATCGATACTGCAAATGGTTATTTTGAAGTGTTTGAAAAAATGTCAAATAATAAGATTATACTTATATTATAATATTATATAATATCACGTTCAAACACGCGCGTTAACATAATTTTACTCCCTACTTTAATTATAGTTTGTCAATTTATGGCTACGGCCGTATGTTGTAGCTTAAACACTAGGGAATGACAAAAGAAATGGCATATTTCAAAAAAACACTACCTTATTCTTAGGTCAATAATTATTATAAAGCAATCATTATTCATAAGATGTTTATCACACTTGAATGGTCAAATACATAGCTTATAATAAGTATCTTTAGAATCATCTTCAAATGTGTTAATCTTGCCGATTTTTTGAATAATAAAATGCCTAATTCTTGTCAAATTTGGGATCACAGAGATTATCAATATAATTTTTTATCGTGAATATTTTACAAAAATTATCTCGTAATAAATTATACTAATGGTTTCATAAATGCGTTTAAAAATTAATAAACGTAAAAAATCTTAACACCACTGCACAGTTATGTACCGAAATATGACTATATTCAAAAACATTAGAGCGAGAGGTTTAAAAGAATACTATTTTATGTAACAAAAGTATTTTATGCAGTCATCAAATGTTTAAAATAACTATAAAAGATAATAAGGCTTCAAAATTATATAAATAGATTATCTACAACGTTTAAGGAGTGTCCAGGATCATGGTTTGAAAATACAATAAAAACTCAATTTTGACCTTCGACGAGCATGTCCCCCCTTAAGTAAAACACTTAAACAAATAATACAGGTTTATTTCTATTATAAATAAATATTCTTAAAATATTATACCTAAATCCTGTATAAATTAAGGAATTTAGAATAAAACAGCACTAGGCCTGAATGAAGAGATATTAAGCCGATTATATTGTCTTGAACTTAATACTTAATATAAACCTATATAGCTACTTCCATTATAAAATTTATTATTATATTATTCTAAAATAATACTACATAATATCTTCATAATATTGTGTTTATAATTTACTAATAATAAAGATAATCCTTTAATAGATATTTACGTAGGTGTATTACAACTAAATATTAAATCTTCTATGCCTTAAATAAGGTACGTATTATTTAATTAAATACCTCTTAATTAAATAAAATAAAAATAAAAAACCTTTCATAAATATTTTTTACAGTTAATAATTTGATAGAACATGTTATTAAATGACAAATAATAGATATCCAGTTTTAATAACTTATTCCACAATTATTATAAGACACTCATAACCAGTTTTCTTAACGATATTTTAAATTTTTATTATCCAACTAAAAATATCCGTCATGATGAAACCAATATTGTGTATATAAAAAAGAAGTGTGAAATAAGTATGAATATGGGTCGTATGCATGAGATTCCCAATTACTTTATAGGTTAAATACTGCTCATTTGTATGCATGAGTGCAAACGTAATCCGTTTTTTAGCGATGTGACGTCATAATGTGTCATAGCTTCCATATAATGGCAAACTTAAACATGAGATGTCAAAATGGAATAAGAATAAATGACATAAATGAAAATGGATTTAGATAATAATATGTAATGATCTCTGTATAATATTATCATTTATACCAATCACCGTATGACACTATTGATGTTTGAGAATTTTGCTTTATTTATTACAGTTATCTTTAATGTAAGCGAAATACGAGAGCATTGTATCAGTTACCTACTATCTAGCTAGGATCAAAAATATAAGTATTTTGTAAACAGCACGACTAGGAACTGTTTTTAAAGCTTTCACATGTTTAAGAGTCTACAAAATGAACGAGGGCCTCAAGCAAACGTTTGTTGTAATGAATGCATTTGAATGACGTGTGACGTCAGATTGCTTACTTCACAACACAGTTCTATACGCTATATGGTGGGAAATCGGTTAAATAGCTTATAAAGAATTTGGTAATTTCATACATACGGCCATAAAACTTATTACTAAACATTTCGAAGTTATTTTTCTAAATATTTTTTTAAATAGAAAAATAGGTTAATAAATGTTATAATACTGCATGTCTTAGGCCCTTTTCGCACTGTCAACTGGTCTTCGGCAACCACGAGGCAGAAAAAAAGAAATTAGGGTTTATACACGTGGTTGCGACTGAGAAAATAAGAGCAACTAATTCGGTGACCAGAGTAGAGAGCAACCGATGGGGTAACTTGTTTCTTATCACGCGTTCCGCACTGCACGAGCAACCAGCAATAAATGTACCACACAGTCCAATAATTTGTCTTCTGGCGTGATGCACAGTCTCATATTAATTGTCCTGAGTTGTGATTGATAGCCTCAATCACCGTTATCTTTAGAGTAATAAAGCCTGAGCATAACTTTGTGCACAAGTAACGAGTGGTACATTTTTCAGCTGTCAAAATCAGATCCCAGATTGCTTGACATATTGATTTACCCTTTCTCGTTTCAAATTGAATTATAAAAAAATTTCACATCAAATATAACTATCAGTGTTATTAATAAATAATATAAATTCCTGTTATTCATCAGCTGTCAAAGTCAGACTAGTCCTTCAGATAAAAACCGGTGGTAATATCGATTTCCAAAAAATACGTAGCATTGATCTATGCATTACATTAATTATCATGTAACATGTAACAGTAACTAATCTATTCAAATCAAACCATTCCCTGTGCACTCTATAGAACAATGCCAGGTCATCCATTGACAACAACGGGAGGGGCGGAAAAAGTAGGACCTGTCGTTATCAATGTATCGGATTTCTACTTGAGTCGGCAATGCTTCAATGCATTCAACATCTTGTCAAATAATCTTACCGACTTTCTAACATAGTTAGTAAGATTTTCTTTCTTAAAACTTTCTCAAATCACTGAAAAACACATTGGACATCTCTTTGATAGGACACTCTGTCTTCTTTCTCGGCTTCTTGAGGAACAAAGCTACTGCAACAATATCTTTCACGTCCATCTCGAGACTCAGTCGGTGCTATACTTGCAAGATTTTTCGAATGTGGTTGCTCTATTGGTCTCTCGTCTTTGATCACATACATCAACGGAGACTGGTCGACAGTGCTTAAGATGTCTATTGTGAAGTGCCTTCTAGCGGAGGCTGGCAATTATTGTTATAATTTTGTATAAAATATTACTATTAAACTACAATCTATGTGCAATTTAATTACCTTTTGAATATAGTTTTCAAATTTTTTCATAGATACTGGTAGAACCTAAAGATAAATTTTCTAAACTTAAAATCAGCGTAATTAACATGTTTTGTAAATTATGTGGATAATAATATAGCAATTTATCAAGAAAACGAAAGAGTTCAGGCTATGTTGTAAACTTTTAGTATTACAACACTTAATAGCGATTTGCGGCGTGTGGTTGTATTGGTGGCCATAAGCAATAACTATTCTGTTAGCATTGAACCATTACGACTTTATTTTTTATAGTTGCCATAATTGGTGCTGTTTTGATATTGCAGTATTATGTTCTCACGTGTAACACGATTTTTGTATAGTATTCAATGTAAATCATCCAAATAGTAAAAAGTAGAGTTTGGTATATTTGGCTACGTACCTGTATAATATGTGTAATAAATGCACATCAATAAATGAGTTGTCTTGAGCCATAACTCACATATTAAAAAATCGAATTTTGAGATAATCGCAAAAAACCACCAGTGCACTGTTTTTGTAATTAGAAGAAAGGTATTGATCTTTCTTGAGTAGAAATGAGTGTTTTTTTTTTTAAATATATATAACACTCTTAACGTTGCTGACACATAGCACACTATGAGGAATGGAGCTCCGTGAATGGTTAGAAAGGCCTTGATCACAAAACTCGCAATATTCATTGAACAATGTGATTAATGACACCAACAGTCAACTTTGTCAACGATTGTCACATGGTTTAAACTGACTTTTAATAGCCAACATTTTTTCTTTCTATATATATTAATGAATTTAGAATCACTTAGTATATTTAACTAAAAAAATACAAAATTGCAAAATGTAAGTTATGATTCTAGGCGACTCAAATGCAGTCTATTTTGTTACTTGTATCCAGCATTATCGTTTTGGTACAAGTTGATCATGTTGCGTATTCAAAGTGGTCTATTTATGTGTGAGTAGGTACCTAATTAATAAAATAATTCTACCCATTCACAATCAATTACATTTTTTGATTTATCTTATAAATATGTTGTATAATTAATTAATTCCATGAATGGATTAATTAATGGATCAACATCGTGGTGACTCGCGCCCGAGTGAATTAGTGTCGATCCAACCATATAAACATATTATAATATAACAAATTTATGAGTGAGTGACCCGTATTCCAGGAGTGCTTCAGGAGTCCAAAAAAACCCTCTACCCATTATCAAAACGGTGAGTACACGAATTACTTCCATCCACCATACTCCACCAAACTCAACATCTCAATATACAGTAGAGTAGGTACATTGAAAATATCGCCATTAAATTGTTGCAAAACACGTGAGAATAAGAGTGGAAAGGCAACCGTATAGGGGTTCCGGGTTCAATTCCTCGTAAAGTCAAAATTAACATATCTTTGTGATTGTTGTAGGCCTGGATGGGTGCCGGACGAAATCCTGAAAGCCGAAATCCCGAATGCTGAAATCCCGAATGGCCGATATCCCGAATGGCCGAAATCCCGAAAGCCTAAATCCCGAAAGCCGAAATCCCGAAGGCCGAAATCCAGAATGCCGAAATCCCGAATGCTGAAATCCCGAATGGCCGAAATCCCGAATGGCCGGAATCCCGAAGACCGAAATCCCGAAAAATAAAAAATACAAACATCAATAATTGCGCAATCTTGAATTGCGAAATTTTTACAACAGAAACAAAAAAACCATTTTTTTGTAGAACGAATGGATTTTTGTCTATCCTGCAAACATTGCGCAATCTCAAAACTAATCTTAAATTATAATATAATTAATATTTCCACAAAAAATGGGGTTTTGTCTCTCTTGAGAAAATTCCGCAATTCAAGATTGCGCAATTATTAATGTTTGCATTTTTTTTTATTTTTTCGGGATTTCGGCCTTCGGGATTCCGGCCATTCGGGATTTCGGCCATTCGGGATTTCGGCCATTAGGGATTTCAGCGTTCGGGATTTTGGTATTCGGGATTTCGGCTTTCGGGATTTCGGCTTTCGGGATTTAGGCTTTCGGGATTTCGGCCATTCGGGATTTCGGCCATTCGAGATTTCAGCATTCGGGATTTCGGCCTTCGGGATTCCGGCCTTCGGGATTTCGACCAAAACCCGGCCTGGATATTTATTGGGTATTTTTATTACTACTATAATATTACTGTAGTTGAGCCTCGTGGCGTGTTGTAGTTTTAAATATAAATAAAAAGTTTAAATTTCCCATTAATCATTGGCTTTTTATATTCTTCATCTTTCTTTCGACCATGTCCGATCCTAATAGGATCATGTGGGCCTTCACCGAGTAGAGGTTTGCATTGACAGATTTGGTTTTTTACGAGAAATGGATGTCAGCCGCTTGCTCAACCTATTAGGTCCATACCCTGACACCCACAAATTGAAAAACAATATGTGTACTTGCCAGATCCAGGATTCGAACCTGGGACCCAAGGGGTTATAGTCCAACGCTTAAACTGCGTGGCCACCGTGGGTACCGTATATTCACTTTGGCATATTATGTAGTATGTACTATCCAGAGAAGGTTTTCATCAAGATTTCAACACTTTTTATTATTACGTTCTTTTTAAATATCAGTGACACAGTATGGTGCTAATTATTATGAATTAATGTTTATAGTTGCCGACAGAGTAAACCGTATTTTGCAGAAAACGCCGCTTAAAAAAATGCTTCTTTTTTTATTTTTTTACGGCCTTCCTGCGGGAGAGATATATTTTCTACGGTGTCCTTTCTGAGTTTGCCCCCCCAAGACATTTTATTTTGGGACTCCCTTTGGTGATGAGAAAGCGCTGACCCACCCAAATTTATTATGGGCGTGCTCGGAATCACATATAACTATATCGCGCATGCTTTATGTGAGGCGTAAAACAGAACCGACTATCTGCGAGGGCCTTCATTCAGAGGCGCAAGGTTACGTCAATTCAATAAAAATGAAATTATTATCTGTGACCTCTTTTAAAAGCAACCAATAGTGTATTGTTGCTGGTATGTATCATTGAATATAGCTATAATATAAGGTATAAGCAACTCACATGTCAAGGAAACAGAAAAGACTAATAAAGCTAACTTTCAATGTTGTCTAAGCATGCATATCGTTCCAATCTTGACAGTCACCAATGTGCAAAACAAAACTTTTGAGAAAACAGATTAAACATTTTGTGAATTCATTATTACGAGCCATAGAATTTTGATTTATATAATAATATTGTTTAGTTCTTTGGGGTCTTATTGTCACATCGGCACTTTGGCACATCGACAAGTACATAACGTTGTTTGTTATTTATATATGACTGTGCCATATTTGTATTTATATAGTTTTGCATCTATTCAATACATAAAACTGCTATCGACGGCTATCGAGGATATTTGATCATATTTATATATTGAAGAATTATAATTGCTACAATAAATTAACCGTCTAAACTGCCAAAACTGTCTATCTCGCTCTAAAAGTTAACATAAACAAGAGAGGGGCTATAAAAAATAACACTTTTTTGAGTTTAAACGGTTGACGTATTGTAACGATTATAATTACTCAATACATAAATATGATAAACTGCTATCGATAGCTCTCAATAGTCGCAGATAGCCGCATAGTGTATAGAATATACCCACAGTATCACTTCTGGTCTTTAACATAATACGGCTTAACGATTTCTAGTACATTAATGCACTTCAAATTTGCCAAAATGATATGCCCGTGCCTTTCGTTCGATTGGGACGATATAATAAACATCAATGTTTTGGTTGAATTCTATGTTTTGGTAATATTATTAAATATAATTTATTATGGTGTAGCATATTATCATTGTTGAGCTGTTAAAACCTTTGATGAGCCGAAATTGAAATATTACAGAAGCGAGAAAATCTCAACTTATTTTGTTTTGTTTACATAATATTTACTAATAGATTTCAATGTGTTGATTACGTACATTGAAAGTATTGTAATTATATTCAAAGAAAACATATTATATTGTAAATTTCTATATTTAATTGTATTTAAAATTGGTAGTGAATTAGAATATTGAAGGATTAACTAAAATAGACGATCATAAAAGAACAAACAAAAAAGCATTGTAACAAAATTGTCACCTCAGAGGTTTTAACAGTTTATGATTTTTTATTTTGTTTCAATACGCAATTTGATTCTAAAATTATTTTACAAGCAAATAAATACGCTGGAATTGCGCTAGATATTTTTTAAGTAGCTTTTTGGATAGATGAAGGTAAAATTATTAGTAATTCTCTCCAACGACAGGATTATCTACAACTATAGGTATCTTGTTACACGTTAAAGCAAATATTTTTTCTCTCAAAAATTCAATCATTTAAATGTACTACAAAATGAACTACAACAGACCATGAGAAAGAAATAACATTAGGTAATATTATGAACAAAAACCTAGACTTTGAGAAAATCACGCAAATAATATATTGTGACCTTACCAGGAATCAAACCCGGAGCCCCGAATGAACGATCATTGCCTTTCGCACTGGACTACGAAAGCTAACATGCTTTGTTGATGATTTTAGTATATTTATTCACTGTGTATTCAGTCTTAAAAATTCTTGAGTACATATGCAAGTTAATGATAAGCTGATGTAGGTAGAAGTTAAAACCTTCCGGTTTATAATATTATAACATTATGATCACAGTAACATTATCACAAATTTCATTGCAAAAGTTAATGTTGGTCATAACACAAATTTTGTCATCAACAGCGAACCGATCGAACGGTAATATTTAGGTACATGAGTCAATGAGTAATGGGACCAGTCTCAGGAAATAAAAACTAGAATTGAGATCGCAAGGAGCGCCTTTCTCAAAATGAGACGCCTCCTTAGCAATCAAGATCTTAACCTAGGTCTGAGACTGCGTACGGTACGTTGTTATGTTCTCTCAATTCTTTTCTATGGTATGGAAGTATGGACGCTAAACCAAGAGATGTCATGGAAACTTGAAGCTTTCGAGATGTAGCTGTATAGACGCATCCTCAAAATTCTTTGAACTGACCGGGTGACAAATTTTGAAGTTCTCAATCGAATGGGGAAGGACCGAAAAGTTCTACGTAGTATCAAAACCAGGACACTACTGTACCTCGGCCACATTATGAGAGGACAAAATACAGCATTCCCCAACTTGTCATTCAAGGATAGATCAATGGGAAGCGTAGCAGAGGACGGTGCCGCATTTCGTGGCTTAAGAACCTCCGTGATTGGTATGAGTTCAGCTCCACTGAACTGTTCCGGGTAGCAGACGACAAAGATAAGATTGCCATGATGATGGCTGACCTCCGCTAGGGGACGGCACAATAAGAAGAAGATAAGAATTTTGATTTCAGTGTTATTATTATTTTATAAATCTACGCCTATGCTTGACAAATACGAATATAGGTAATATATTTTAAAATAAATGTGAATAAAAGCGAACATTGTCAGTCTCAAATAATTTCAATTTATAGATAACCTGTTATTGATCACATCAGTTTCTAGACAAGTTTTTATCTATCAATATTAAAAAAAAAAAAAAATCGGTGTGAAAACTAAAATGGTTACCTATTTTAAAATCATAAAACTCATTTGTGTGCGTCAAAATGATCGCATAAGTACTTTTTCATTTCACAGATAACGCTGCTAAGCGAATTTGCCTTTATCAATTTGCGCTATAACGCCATTTTTCTCTTTGCTTTGTGAAAAATAAAATCTGAGATAGCATAATAAATATCCCTCAAGTAACAGTCACGCAACACATTCGCCCTGTCATGTTTACAGGTATTTAATTTATCAAAAATGTGTATAAAAATATTACTGCTTTATGCATGTATGATTATTTAATATTCCGTTAGCATTCCGTACACGACTCATAAGCACTGTTGGCTTAGCATACTTTAACTTATATGTTTAAATTTTAAGTAAGTAAGTCTAAGTTAAACTATAAAAAGTTAAATACATAATATCTAGACATGTCCCTAATCTACTTATTATAAAAAAGATGTCTATGACATTAAAATTTATAGTACTGTTCGGTTATGAGGAATACGACGGAAAACACATTTTGAAAATACGCGATATAATGGACTATTTGTTAGGTTAACCTAACCAAACCTAACTCAACCTAACCTAAACTAACCCAAACTAACAAATCGTCTCTGTTCTGGCAGAACACACTAACTGAAGAATACTAGTTTTGAGTAATTTGACTTTGAAGTTGTTAAAATGTTTGAAATGGTCTATCATGTGAGTTTATTAAGTAATCGTAAGAAGGATGATTTTAAAATAAAGACTGTTTATTTATTAAGAATGTTTCCAGACGGTAAAGTTTGAAATAAAGAACATTTTGGTATAACTAACTCAATATGTCATTTTTTCGAATTAGTGTCTTCTGCCAGAACATTTACGAAATAATCCAGTATATCGGATATTTTCAAAATGTGTTTTTCGCTGTATTCCTGATAACCGAACAGTACTGTTTTTTATTATTCTAAAAAAACAATTTATAATAGCGAAACAGTTTTTCAATTAATCTAGTTTAAATATCGTAACCCCTACGATGGCCGCGCGGCTTAAGCATTGGCCTATAGCGTCGTGGATCTTAGCTTCGAATCCTGGGTCTAGCAAGTACACATATTGTTTTTCAATTTATGTAGAAGTCAAAGTCTGGACCCAATAGGTTGAGTAAGTGGCTGGCATCCATTTCTCGCAAAAACAAAATCTGTTAATACAACCCTCCACTCTGTGGAAGCTCATATGAGGATCGGACATGGTCAAAAAAAAATACAAATATATTATGCGATGTTGACATATTATATTTTCTTCCCCTCTGAGGTCCCCCGCCATCAGTGCTGTCTTCGTGCTATCATTATATGTTATCCGGATCAGTTCGGTGGAGCTGCAATCGAACTGAATCACGAAAGTATTTAAGCAATGAATATAGTCGTTGTTTTTTTCTACGTTTACGTTTATATTTTTATAGATAACAGGTTGGATAATGATGTACTTTTGTCTTATCATATTATGACCAAGGTACTGTGGTTTTTTGGGTTTAATGCACCTATACGTATTGCAAATCAGAAATCTGGTCAGACAGATAAAATTTTGCATTGCTTAATCCTTAGTGAATATAGATGAAAACTAGGTGATGGCGTCATGTGATGGAAATTGAAAAACGTCCTTATTCCCTGAAAAAAATTAGAAACGAATGACAAAATTGAATGAGTACGATAAACGCACTAACGACAATTCCAGATGTATTTAACATAAAGTACATAATACAATAAAATTCATATTCAAATTCCAATTTATTTGAACATACATAACTTTAAAACACCATAGATAATAATAGGGTCTAGGACGATTTGGCACCGGACAACTGGACGCCACGGAATTCGAAAATAAATAGACGTTAGGTACTTTTAGGTACTTTAAAAAAATATATGTAATATTATTATTTATATTTAAATGATTATATTATAATTTAAAAGTTGGTGAGAATGTAAATATGCAGACGTAAATAATGATTTAATCGTGCATATGTTTAAGTTCCAACGAAAAAAGAGTTTTTTTTATATAAAGCCTTAGGCATGGTAATTCTCAATCCGCAATAAAGAATACATTATGTTAAGAGTAAAATGAATTAAAACTACTAAGTAGTAGATAGAAACTGATTAAAATACCTCGTCTACGTTCTGTATACGTGTCTACGACAGTGCGGCGTCCAATTTTCCGGAGTCCAGTCGTCCCATTCCCTAATAATATACCTACCAGAAAAAAATCACATTTGAAAAAAATACGAGTTCTTACTAGATTTGAACCGGAATATTAACTGGTATCGCGCCAATATGCGTTAACTAATTAAACTACAGGCCTAAATCATAATTACAATAATTATAACTAGTAGGTCCTGTCTGAAATGCTTATCAAATTGCGTTATTATTAAATATCGGTTTTTCATTTTAAATCAAGTAGATATATAATATCAGCTGAGGTGTTTTCAAGTGTTTGTTCAATATATGGAATGTTACATTCTCAAATATTATAAAGTATTCGTTGAATAAAAGAAAAATGGTATATTATTAAATTTATTTGTTAACAACTTTGTCCAATTACATATTCAAGACGTTCACAACATGGCATTTAAAAATAAATAAATGGTATTAAAACAGTATGTATATAAAAAATGAATAAAGAAATATAATATGGTATTTTAGGAATTTATAAAAAAACGCCCACCTATACTCATTTTCACGTAGGTGAAATATGTCGAATTCCGAAGCGATTTTGTCATTATTGCCTTGCAGTAAGAAACCTATTATATACCTATTGAAAAAAAAAACTTCCAATATATATTATAAAACGTGGACAGATAATATATCAATGTGGAAATATATTTAAAAAAAATCTGTAATTGTTAGAATTTAGAAGTACCTATGTATTTATAGGAAAATTATTTTGATTGTAATCCATCATGAAGGTAAATTTCCGGGATAGGGTGTAAGTAGAGCGCTTGTATTATCGTGATGCATAAGGTTGGATTTAATTTTCACAAAGGTGCTCAAACTTTGAAAGTATTCTTCAATTTATCATTTATTCTACCCATTTAATATAAATTAAGTAATCCCACGGTGGCCGAGTGGTAACGTATCGGCTTATAATATGATGGATCCCTGGTTCCAAATTCATATTTTTGTCTATATATTGTGTTTGGAGGCATAGTATGGACCTAATAGGTTGATTAAGTGTCTGGTTGCACCAAAAATGGTGGCTCTCATTTTTAGTTCCCACCTACTTAAATCCCCTTATTTAGTATTGTCATAAGACCAGACGATGAGCAATTACGGGTCATGAATCAATTGTAATTGCGAAAAACATTCAGTCATCTCTAGAATATGAACGAATCCGTGTTGGCGCGCTGCGTCACCTACCCAGTGATTCAAAACATATCTGTTTGACCTTCATGCCACTATGTCTGTTACGGTTTGAGTGAACGTCGCGTCCATCAATCATACAACCTATAATCATCATTCGTCAACCTCATAATATGAGATGATATTATATTATAATATCGTCACTGTTCTGGCAGAAGACACTAATTCGAAAAAATGACATATTGAGTTAGTTATACCAAAATGTTCCTTATTTCAAACTATACCGTCTGGAAACCTTCTTAATAAATAAATAGTTTTTATTTTAATGTCATCCTATTAACGATTACTTTCACATGATAAACCATTTCAAATATTTTAACAACTTCAAAGTCAAATTACTCAAAAACTAGTAGTGTGTTTTGCCAGAACAGAGACGATATCATATATAAAAAAAAAGTGCGTGAGTGCATGACCACCGAACCGGCCCAGTACGCGCCTGCCCGCTCAATATCAAAGATCAATACCTGTAATTCTCATGTAACCCCCCCCCCCCCTCCACTAGATCCGTATCAACCATCTACCATCACCTTCAAATTATACAGTCCACTGCTAAAAGCACCAACCAGTGTCTGATATTTATTTCTAGTAAAACCAAAAATCTTTTTATACAGTTTGCACTCTGTGGAGGTATATAAGTTCCATTTATGATTAAACCTGGTGATGTAATGGTACTTACCTAATTAATTCGCGTAAATAAATTAATAGCGATAAACATCGGTTTCATCTACTTAAATGGATATTAACAATAATTGATGGAAAACAATATTTTTTTTAATACTATAACTTTCCACGAAGCGAAATAGTAGTAGCCGAGAAACAAACACAGACATACTTGTGACCTCACCGGGAATCGAACCCAAAGAAACTAGAATGGAAAACTAATGCCATAAATTATGGTAAACGAGGACCAAATAATTATTATAATCAATTTATTGATAATATTTTTTTTACCAATACATGTAAATAAAATAAATAACTAAATACGACTATTGTTAAACTCAATAATACGCTTACCAATCTTAAAATTTTAGAATATTATAATCACTGCATATTTATATGCCCTATAGAAAAATGTGACGCTACACTGACAGGCTTTTTGCGAATAATCGATTATAACCATTCACTAATTGATTTATTGTGCCATTGCTATGGATCTAAAATACATAGTTTTTTTTTGTCACACGCTGGATTGAACCCGCACGCACAGCTTTGGATACAAGCAATCTAGCACTGACTATCCTTCTACGTAGAAACCATGGACTTATATTACATCAATTAATTCTTAAGGTATGTATTAATATATTATATTGTTGGTCAATGATAATATTACAACATTACACAATCTTAAGCGTTTTTCGCTAAAAACCTCAAATGGAAATGGGCCGGACACATAGCTCAAAGAAGGGACACTCGCTGGACAAATTTAGTCATCCAGTAATACCCAAGAGGTAAAACGTCCACAAGGTAGACCTAGAGGCTGCTAGATCGATGAAATGGTTAAGTTCTGCGGAAGTGCGTGGCAAGGCAACGTACAGAACCGAGAGAAGTGGAATAAGCTTAGCTTAGAGAGGCCTTCATCCAGCAGTGGATAGACTCCAACTGATGATGATGATAATGATGAAACGTAGTTTATATTGAAAATGCCTTTATTGACTAATTTTGTAAAATTAAGTCTGCAACCATGAATTATTTATGTAATATGTAAATTAACTTAGATACTTGGATAAATAAATAATAATAATAATAATAATATATAGGTAGGTATGTTTAAATTATTAAATTAATTTCAAGTTTATAACTTTTGAACTCGAAACATAATACAAAATAATGAGATATTAATTGAAGCTTTCGAAGAATTCATTAAAGAGTTTAAACTATGATTTCAGCTTAATGGTTTATTATTATTTTCTTCCATAAGAAAAATCCTTTCCAAGCTAATTCACACTTATTTTAAGTATCCAAGCCCTCATGCGGAGTTTAATCAAGATTATGTTTACTTGAAAACGCTACGCTTGTGAAAATAAATATCCCTCCTGAAATTTAAATTCCTTTTTTTGAGCAGGTATCGTTTTTCAAGCAAGCAAACGGCTATTTTCAAGCGGTGTTTTTAGACTTGCGAGATAGAATAACAATATGGTATTAAAATCCAATTCTGTCGACTGAGAGTGCTAAGTGTAATCATATTCAACACTATCAATCATTTCTAAATATTTTTTTTATATTCAAACTGTAGTTTTCGCCATTCGGCAGCCAAGCATGGGGCACTTGGATAATTACAAGTGCGGATAGATTCATTCAAAACTATTTAACATATTTATGAAAACTAAGCCATAACATTACACCCCTTGTATATTAGATCCTTTTTTACTGCAAATAACATTTAATACCACTGATTGGAGTTACGTTAAGAACTAGTGGAATATTTATATATCATATATGGCGATTTTCCGGCCATCTTAGGCCATTGAAATTAATGGCAACACCTAACCACATCTGCCACGTACTGTCTAAATCGAGTTATCATAAGACCCTACGTTTGGTTATCAAGTATCATTTTTATATGAATGGGAATATCTAAGGAGCAGTTACCCAAGACTGAGGTCACAGTGCACTCAATTAATGTGCTTTAACTGAATTTACATGGCTTTAAGTTAATCGTGGGAGAGAGGAGCACGTAAATGCAAAATTAAAATTGCATTAACTAACAAAAACTAATACTAAACTGCCAACATATCTAAATGAGCAAGCAGATCTTCAGTATGATGCCGCAAATTTTCTTAATGAAAAAAAAAATGGTATTTGTGGCGACCATGTCGGACGGTAAATCCTACACCAGTCATATTACATTCCCAACGCATTTGATATTGATCCACGTACGAAGGTTGTGCAGATGAAAAAATAATCCTTTTCGATCTATGCTTCTGTTACCATCTATGTTTCCCTAAATTCCTGGAGTAAATCAAATATGATACATCAATACAACAATATAATACATCAGAAAATAAAATCATAAAATTAGCCACATCAGAAATGGTATGACGGAGTTACTTTTTCACTAGATACAATAAAACAAGCACTAAATACTACTACACAATAACTGATTAAATAAGATTTCATTATATTTTGTAATGGTGTGAAATTTACAAATTAATATAATTTTATTATACTTTAAATGGTTTTAACCTGAATGGACCGCAAATTCTAATTCTATATTTTAAAAACTATGTTAAGTAATTGATTTAAAAGATTCGTCGATTGTCAAAAGACTGTATGGTATAAAGAGAGACCAAATCATTAATTGAGTCTGCGACAAGTTAGTTACATAGATTATCCGTCTGCGGACGCCTAGCCGACGACTGCCCAGGGCATTAAATCGATTGCCCTGACTCTTTTCTGGGCGCCTAATACTTTTTCACTGAACTAACACGACGTCTCTTTGTTTTCAACTGAAAAATAGTGACGACACGGCAAGAGAAAACCATCCAACGTGCAATTCAATCGAGACTTAGTGATAACCAAGTATCAGGCGCACATATCTACTGCTCGGTGAATGCAACCGTAAAGTTACCAGGCGGTATACTCAGCCGGGCTACATGAAGTGTCGCATCGATTGCTTTTGAATCTCCTGTGCCCCGGGTAACTTCGTACCAACTCTTTGTTTTCGACGGACGTGAGTCAAATCTATCGAAATCGCTTTTTGGCTTCGGATATGGCCCCTTCGGTTGACTGCAGTGAGATTAAACTTTGCTCAAGATAAATGTTGCATACAATACAATGATATTGATTTTCATATACATATAATATTCACATATATATATGTAAAGTTTTCCAATAGTTACATGTAGCTGATTATCATGCTTAATACACTGAAACTAAAAATACTATATTTTAAAAGCTTTATAGAACAATGATAACCTATCTACTTATATTACACAAATTAGTGCAAACTTATTATTATATCTACTTATATTTGAAAAAATATTAAAATTTACAAAAAAATCCATAGATACAGCAAAAGAAACGGTTGTATAGTGGTAATACACCATTATTACATATTATTTTATTACAACAAATTAAAATACTATTTATGATAACATTTTAACGATTTTACTATGTAAATACTCATTTATTTACATTGTATATATATATATATATATATATATATATATATATGGCGATGGGTGATTTTTGGCTGGTTGGTAGTCTGTAGAGATCTGACAAAAATAGCATAGTTGTCAGGTATACTTACGGCAAATAATAAGATAGTACGATATTACTAGTAATGAATAGGTACACACCAATTCAACGAAACTTCAAAAACTCACTCACAACATAAAATTAAGCGATGAGCTTAAATTACGTATTTTTCGAAATATACACATCAAAAATCGATAGATAATTTATTTTTTATTTTTTAAAAACAATCTATATTTATTAATATGCGATTAAACGCCATAGATTTTCTAAATATCTAATTATTAATTCTTTTGAACAAAGTGCAGTCATGACGACAATATTATGTATGAAGATTTTAGGCTCTGGGATAGGAGCCTACCATATTTCATACAATTTGATAGACTAATTGAGTTTACGTGACGTAATGTCCATACGAAAAATATCACAATTTCTTGAGAAATAATCTGACATTAATTTACGTCAAGACAGATGGCGCGCTGTGGTAAATTTTTAAAAACCTTTGCGGATTGTGTTGCAACCAATTATACGATGTGTGCCATTGGTAAATTAATTTATTTTTGTAAAATATAAAATAATCAAGTGATTATATTAATATGTCAATATGCAATTAAAAATATGTTTATTAAGAAGGTAGGCATTAAATAATCGCCTAGTATGTAGTTTTCGCCACTGATTTATATGTTATTATCATCCTCTGCAACGTTAAAATGCATCAGTAAAATTATTTATTCCATGACAGTTATATTATTTTTGGTTTGGTTAGAATTTATGATGACACCAAAAAGTTTTTTTTAAATTACATATTGTTCAGCATAATCAAATAAAAAATACATGATTTATTTTTAAATGATGATAGCACACAAATAATTTATTATCGTAATATATTATATTTTTTTATAAATTCAATCCCGAAATTACAACAAAATTCGTGGTACGCCATGAAGCAAAATCAGTAGGTAATTTTTTTTAAATTTACTGGTTATAGCTTGTAAGACCTGGGAAACGATAAAAAACCCGTGAAATTCATTATCTTAATAAATTATATGAAATACCGTAATATCATAAGAATATTATAAAGTATACGGCTAGAGAGAATCAGCAGTCTGATAAAATTTAATAATGGTCAGACGACAATTTATTTTCTACAATAAAGTAACTTTAACAACAAACCGTGACTAAAAAATATTCTAGCGCGTTTCGAATTATAAACCCCTTTAAAAGTTAAAATAAACTAGTTAAATTTATAATAATCAATCACGTTCAATTTTCGCCATTGCCGAAAGAAAAAAAAACTATTAGGCTCTCCTTTATGAATTCATGCCAGACATTTTGTTAAAAGTTTCCGCAAATTAACTGAAATCGCGTTTAGACATGCGAACAAAAGAAATCGCCTAAAATGAATAACGGGGTCATTTTAAAGGAAAGTGTAAAGTGGTGGATTTTATAGCGATATTGAAACTGATGAATGACAGGGAGTATACATAATTATGATTTTCTTTTTGTTTATAATATGATATTTGCCTGTGAGCATAGATAAAACACGTTCACCTTTAAATTGAAATTAATAGTTTTTTCGTCAGTCAGTCGTGTATATGGTTATTTATTATTGTGAACTAATCAATATGAACTTCACTTGAATTCTATAATAACTCTAAATACAGCTTTACACAATTACATTAATTTTGATTACATAACGATGGAGGGAGGTTTGTGATAAAGTTACATAGCTCCCAAAGAAGAAAGTTTCCACGTAATTATATTGTACAACTACGTTGTTATTTTAACGAATAAAGAACATCATTTCCAGATAAACGGACAGCCGCCAGCGTGTTTTGTTTATTCCACTTATGTGAGAATGAGTTGGAGGAGGACGTTAAATTTTTACGATGTTTTTTATTTACTTTTTAATTATATCTTTTTTGCTGTATACACATTGTTAATACTGTTACATAATGTCTTTATATTTCCCCCATCCATATCATGTGGCGAACGTCGAAAGTTTAGTAAGTATTTGTAAAGTTTAGTATATTATGTAAAAATAATTTAATTTTAATTTTAAAACGAAGTTAATGGCACTTGTGAAAAGAGTCAAGCGAAGCTTTTTTACTAATAATAACCGGCGATTTTTATCTTTTTTATAATCAAATGGGATGTATTTTTATTAAATTAACTTCCGAACGTAAGAAAAAATAAAACAGCTTGATTGGAAAATCTTACCAAATTTTACATATTCACTTAATATTCTATGCAAAATTTCATCACAAATAAAATGATTTAACATATTATCATTGTTGAACATCACTCACGTCTAATCATATATTATTTGAATTTGAATGGATTTAAGTTTTGTACTATTCTATTTGAGTCGTTTTTTGCGACCCGAATTGGCCTTTCGGCATCTTCAAGCACTATGTGCAACCAACAGTTAAATACTGACACCTTAATGAGGCGAAACCCGGGTCGCAATAAACGACTCAAATGGAATAGTACAAAATATAAAGCAAATAGAATTTAAATTCAAATTCCATCAAGTCCCTTCGGTTGATAATATTAATATATATTTTGATTAAGTAATAATATTTTTAAGTAATAATATTATTAAGAGAAAAATTAAAAACTCACAATAAAAATAATAACAAACGGTGAATAATATTATGCAATTCATTAAAACATTAAGTATATACTCTTATACGTGTTTACCATTAAAGTATAAATTCCTGATGAATAATATTATATTATGTTATGTAATGATATATTTGTACGAAATGACATCCGAGTAAATAATGCATCATGTATATAAATAAAATATACCATAAAAGCTCTCCTTGCCTTAGTTCTCATATTATATGAACTTCTAATACCATAAATGCTATTTAGGAAATCTTGTTATCTGAAAATATGCACAATGTATGCAAACACAACATGTCATAATCTTATTACAGTATCTGTTGTGTTATATGCACGACAGCTTTCAACTGATGAGAAAGCTTTCAAAATACCAAGGCACTGAATTATGCGTTGCGTCTCAGGATTACGAACTTAATACCGGGTGAGTGCGAAATTGTGGTAAACCAAGTATTTTGCAATTATTATTTTCCCACAATACACTTTTGTGGGTGCTGTTTGGTCGAAACCTTTCAGCTGACGGTACCTACCTGAAGAACCAGACTGTATTGTGTGTTTTAATAATATTACACAATTTAAACTACGAGTATTTACATACAATAAAGCAATTTATTACTCTATCTATAACTATAATAACTCAGTTACAGCAATCAATTCTAATTAGTAGGCATAATCATTTTATTATCTTACAAATTGGCATAGACTATTAATCCAAATAAAATCATACATATACTCAAATACATATCCATAACTATTTGGTTGAACTTCGATGGATGTAGAGATTCAGATTTCAGAGAGTCAGTCCATTGCGATAAATGCATCAATTTTAACCAAAACATCACTCAGCAAGGCCATGCGATACTACTTCCATTTTAAAATCTAGGTAACTCCATTAATTAATTTCCAATCCGTTACCATAGTTCCTAGAATGAATGATTTTACACCTCTTGAGTGTAGTATTTTTATTGTTAAAATTACTTATGATTTATTATTAGGTTTTGACGATTTATTATAATATGCTTATCGGGTATATTATTATTAATAAGATAAAGGGGTTTTACTAACACTTTAACTATTCATAATTTGTTTGTTATATTTTTGTTATTGTATAAGTTCTTCTTTTTGGCGCGTTTGGGAAAACAGATCAGAGTGTATTTTTGGCGTGTGACAAAGTTGCGCGCGCCGATGTAACGCATTTGGCGTCAGACGAAAGTTGCGCGCGCTGATGCAACACATAATTTATTATTATGATTGTATTCATTTCGGTCTCAAGTTAGTCATTCAATACAACCAAGTAAACAGCACATGTTGTAAACATAACCAATATTGTGTCATAATAAATACTATGTTTATAAACAAATTTCAGGAGACTAACATTCTACACTGTTAATTTATATTCTTCATATTCATATAACTTTATTTATAAATTGGAGTTTATATTTATTTTTTATTGTAAAAATTGTGTATATTTTATTATTAAAATTAAAATTTGATTTTTTATTAATTCATCATGGTCAATTCTGAATCGATTATAACTGCTGTATGGCAAAGATGAGTTTTGATCCAATACTATAATTAAATTACAATTATCATGTGCTATATATTAATAAAACACAGATAAATCGCGTACGTTTTCATCAACCTAATCCACTGTAATATTAATAGACTCAGGTAACGGCTTATTTTGTTTTGTTAGGCCTAAGTATAACTTCTAACGCGCGTACATAAGTACACACACCGATTTTTTATTGTGACCATTGACTTGATAGGTAGGTAATAGAGTTTTTACCTACTGTATTGTATTGATTGGTTATATAAGTTAGAGTTAATAGTATTCGTTGTCAGTGTTTATTTGCCTTTTGGTGAGTGTACGTAGTACCTGAAGATGCCGAAAGGTAAAAACCGGATCGTAAAAAACGGCTCAAATAGAATAGTACAAAACATGAATCCATTAGAATTTAAATTCAAATTCCATCAAGTACCATCGGTCGATTATATTAATAATAAAATCATACCCTTTAACACAATATGTTTAAAATATAATTGACAAGAGTTTTATTTGTACTATTGCATAGGTATTGGATTTAGCAGTTTTGGGTTTACTGGTATATATTAAAAAGCATGAAAAATATAATAATCAAACGTGTAGTAGATCTGTAATGAAAAGTGATTTTTATTGATGAATAATACACGATTTACAACTTAGAATTACAATTTCAATCACTTTTTTGTTCCATTTATTCTATTAGTTTTAATAGTACAACGGGCAATGAGGCCCAATGAGAGTTGTGTTGTTAGTAGAAGTGAACATATACACCACAAATCTCATAAACACCGACGCCTTCGAACGACACTAATTAGTTGATAATTATAAGTAACAACATATTTTTTCTTAAAAGTAATAATTATTATAAACAATCAAGTTTCCAAAAGGTATATGAAGAAACCGCAGTAGGCATGAGATAAGAGATAATGGGTAAATAACTTAAGAGTGAGAAAGCTCAGGATTGATATATCTGGAGGACGTCTGTATAATCGGCTGGTCTGTAGCACCATCATATCAGTAAGTATAAATAGTCAACAGCTATTATATATTGGTATCAGAATAAAAACATTTTTTGTACCAGATTTTGATAAATAATATCAATATTTTTTTTTACTGTATACAGTATAGGGTAGGCTGTAAAGATCCGACATAAATAGTCCACAATAAACTTTGTCAGTCTTACAGATTTTGTTGAATAATTTCAAAAAATCAAAAAACCCTGCCTAACCATCACATTTTTGGTATACTTTGGGCGATCCGACAAAATTGTGCACATTTTTTATTCATACATTATTACACATGTTTGTTGGTCAGTTTTTCAAAACTCTATTCTATTTTATAGATTGACGGGTATTTTTTGACTATTATGTATTATGGCTTAGTTTCGCAGGGTTTTATTGTATTTTCTACTAACCCACTAACCAACACCACCTGTAAAATTGTAATCTTAGTTCAATGAAATCAAATAGGTATTACTGACAAAGCTTAGTATGCACTATTTATATAGAATCTTAACAGCCTACCTACACCCTTTTCCATAGGTATAAAGGTACATATTTTAATGAATTTGTATAGCTCATGTAGTATTATTTATTGTAAAATGTTAAATAATTAATAATGTTACTGTTTTAAAATTATGTACTTAGGTATCTGTTTTGTACGTTAAGCATTTTTATATAAAAGAACCGTTTTTTTATATTACAAATCAAATAAAAAATATATAAATCTGTGTAATTTATTTACCACCAATCGTATACTTTCTTACAATTCAAACGAGTGAAATCCTGAAGTGTACCCTAAAATATTTTATTTTGACGGGGCTTACCCTTCAGAACAGGTCATGTGAAAAAAAATGAAATTTCAAAATAATAATATTAATAGAATGACAGACATCCCCGAAACAAAAGCTGAGAGAGACTTTTTGGATTAAAAATAAATCACAAAGCAGCTTTTACGTCTTATATTTTAAATCTTAAGCGCCTTCTTCACAGTAAGTATCAATTTACCCAGGAATAATAATTACACGCATCATGAGATAAAGTATTTTATAAAAATACATGTTTTTTAAGTTATACTTCTTTTGGTGCGTTTGGGAAATCAGATCAAAGTGTATTTTTGGTGTGTGACATAACACATAATTTATTTTTTTACACGAAAAAAAACGCACTCGATTGGATTCGAACCACCGATTGTTCGGTTATCAGCTGAACGCACTACCTTTACGCCACCATATGATACTGAAATCGTTACGATTATACAGTATAATCTCTATATATTTAAAAATCTCGTGTCACGATGTTTGTGGTCGAACTCCTCCGAAATGGCTCGACCGATTTTTATTAATTTTTTTACGTATATTTGTTAGGTATGAGAATAGGTCAACAAGTATATTTCATACCGCTAGGTGATTAGGGTATCTCTATCCAGAAAAAATTTCTTTTATTTTTTTGACAATTTTTTTTTTTGTATTTTTTTTATTATTTGGCATAAAAAAATACCTATAACCCCAAATTTTAATCTTCCTATCCCCACCCTCCCATTTTTTAATCGCGATTTTATTATTTTTGTATGAACAAATTTAACCGTCGTTCGTATTTCAAACAGAACGAAATTATTTATGTTGTTTAATGACAGATGGCGCTACGCCCGAGAAGAATTCAAGAGAAGCGTCGCGTCATTTTGACATTTCATTCGGCATATCACAACGCAATGCGTGCAAAATTTTGTACGATTTATTTTAATTTATCTATTTTTATGTGCGTATTACAGTGCACAATGCCAGCAAGACGCAAGGGGGCCATTTAGGCCGTCGAACGAATAAAGCAACAAACATACGAAATAGTAGAGCAGAAAGAACAGACGAACAAATCCAACAAGAGAACAAAAACGTGCGTGTAAGCATGTCGCAATTGCGTGCATCTCAATCATAAGAGGCACGTGCTGAACGAAATCAACAACGACAATTGGAACGGAGCCAAGCGCGCCGGTTCGTAGTTAACACACGCAGAGCAAATGACCGTCAACGCCAACAAGTACATCGAACATTTACATCCGCTTCGTTCCTTCGTCTCGCATTCGAGTACGAGCCAGATATTGAATATTCCGCTCATCCGAAAGTGCTGATTGATGCTATGGACAAAGAATGTCCCCATTGTCATGCGCTCAAATTCAAACATGAGTCAGCCGGGATGTGTTGCGCATCAGGAAAAGTGCAACTACCAGAAATTGAGATACCACCAGAACCATTGAACGGCTTGCTCATCGGCACGTTTCCAGATTCAAACCTGTTCCTGAAGTCCATTCGCACATTCAATTTATGCTTCCAAATAACTTTGTTCGGAGCAACAGAAATAGTTCACAATACTGCGGCAAATGGTCAACAATTCCATTCTACGTTAAAAATCAAAGGCCAAGTAAACCACAAAGTAGGCTCATTGCTGCCAATGCCAAACGAACCACATACATTTTTACAAATCTACTTCATGGGCGGTGAGGACATCAATCATGTGGATGCACATTGCGGCTACAATGGCCTCAATTCGCCTATTTCCAGGCGCATCTTCGGCGAACTGGACGCCCTGTTGAATGAGCACAATGAATTATTGAAATTCTTCAAAGCACGCATGCACGAATTGCAAAGTGACAATCACGCCATTGTCATCAATCCTGATAAAAGACCAGCTGGAGAGCACGTGCGTCGATTCAATGCACCTGTTGTTGACGACATTGCTGGAATCATGGTTGGCGACCGCACATCGACGCGAGAAATCGTGATTCGAAGAAGAAACAATAATCTGGAGTTCATCGCTGACACACACCGTTCATACGACGCTCTCCAATATCCGCTAATTTTCTGGAAGGGACAAGACGGATATTGCATAAACATTATACAACGAGATCCTGTCACAGGTAATTCATTCATTATAAACATCATTAGTCATTTTGAATTGAGAAAATGAATGGTTGATGTTTTTTTGTTTTTATCGGCGGTCATCGTCTACAGCACTATATTCCTCTTTCTGTCATAGATCCCATCCCCACACACTTACGATACATTCGCTATTTTTTATTTAACAACCAAAATATTCACTAGCAATAATTTATATGGCAGAACAACGTTTGCCGGGTCAGCTAGTAATATTATATAATTCAGTAATAAAAGTTAAAGTGTATAGAAATAAACTAACGGCGTTCTTATAAGCGGTCCTTTTTCATGAGTGTGAAATTTAATAAGATAATTAAGAGCTAGTCAAAGAATCTAGTTAAGCACAAGTTTTGTTTTTCTTTTGTTATGCCAAAGAAGTATAACTTCTAACGCTCGTACATAAGTACACACACCGATTTTTTTTTATCCTAAAAAAATACTCTGATATGTTTTAATGGTTAAATCTAATTTTACATCGGATAAGAGTCTATTGTATAAAACTACCAGCTATCACACTAGTTACTACAAAATTGCTCCGTCTATATAGGGACAATAAACTCCCACTGGATGTCCTAAAACTCGCTGGATAGACCAACTCATATTGTTCGGTGTATGTACGAAGCAGAAAATAACTAGGGACCGAGAAAAGTTAAGGTAGCTAGATGAGGCCTTCATCGAGTAGAGGATTGACCCCAGCCGATGATGATGATGATATACATTAGTATTCACCACCATGAAATACTCATGTCTCAATTATTTAAGATCAAACAATTTTCATTCAAATACTATTATTAAAGACAATTTACCTCTTGGTATTTTATAGGCTTCCAATTGCAGGATATCAAAGTTATTATCAAATAAGTATCCAACACCATAAAATTTCGAAATCTTTTTGGTTTAGTGTTTAAGTATATTATTTCGATTGGGTCGGGCAGGAATAGTAAATAAAACGACTATACTTAAATCAAATAGTCGGATTTGTTATTACTTCGAGTTTATTGACCATAAATAAAAACTAAAGATAGGTATCACTATCATCATCATCATCAGTTCGATTTTATTCACTGTTGGATGAAATCTTTTCCAAGTTTATTCTACTCTCGATCATAATATTCTTTATATTATCACCGATATCTGCAGAACTTAAGTATTTCAATGATTAATTAACTTCTACATTTATCTTTAGGGTGATCCCTCAAACTTTTGAATACCACTGGATGACTAGATTTATCAGCCCCTGTACCTTATTTTACCTATATGTATTTAACCCGATTTTATTTGTGAAACTTTGTAGCGCTTATACTCAGCAAACACTTATTCATACTACGTTATACTAATCTCAGTTTATGAACTTCACGCATATTTTTCTGGTGGCCAAAAGCACCCTAGCCCAACATTGTTCTACAAATAATTTCCTCAAGTATATATCCACCTATTGACAGTATTATTATTCCAGGTAAACATTTTTCATGTTATTATGAAGACTTCGCTAACATTAGGATCCATGATGTTTTAAATTTATAAATTTTAAATTGATATTCATTTCAAACTAAATATCGAATTTTATCGAATACAACACAAAAGTTTCTTATTTGTCTCTCTCCAGATAATAATTCTAAGCTATATAATATTTATATTTTGTGGTATTTTGTACAAATAAAAATAATAAATAAATGCAAATTTTAAAATCAAATCGAACAAGATCAAAATCAAATTGTTTGGACTATAACAAGGAGAGAAACTATTAAGTATGCATTTTAGTGAGACAATCAGTGATCGCGATTTTTTAAATTTTAGTTACATTTGAAGCCATTTAAAATTAATATTTAAGGCAATGGTCTAACAACTATTATCTTGAGAAGCTATTTTGACATTTTAGTGTTATATTTCTATGGAATTTATTTATTTTGATTATTCATGAATAATATTATTTCCATTTATTTGAATGTACAATAACTGATGCGGTCTGTCCTCTCATATGAAACTATAACAACATTATTATAATATTAATACTTTAGTTTCGCAATTAGACAAACTTATTTCCTATTTGAAATTGTCAATACATGAAGTAGTATTTATGGAAATGACCGTTTGAATGAATCACAAAATGGTTCGACACGTTTGCGATTTTTAAAATAATCAATAATTTTTTTGAGATTCATATTATACCTATAATATTTTTAGTCTCCATTTTTTACAGAAGGTGTTTTTGATGATAAGTATATTTCATGAGGAAAATACAAAATCTTTATCAGAATCTTTATTGAGTAATGCTGTAACTTACTTGAATGACAAAATATTTTTAATAGAAAACTGGCAATATTGGTATCACGTACGATATAACAGGCATGGGCGTTAACATACTATAACATGCTTAAAATCAGAACCATATACCTCCATAACGTATATAGAAGACCTTTTAGCATCATCACCATCATCGTGATAAGATATATTGACAGAGAAAGTAAAATCTACAACCCCCAGAAAATTAAAATCAATTGTATACAATATTACTTCAAAATACACAATACACGCCTGACAGGACTTTTTTCACAAGTATTTTCTCTAATAAGTATATACCTGAAGTATTTTTAAATTATGAAATAAAATAAAAAATGTTACATTCTTAAAAAAACCAGCAAAAAGATTGATGTCCAGCAATCCAATAGGGCGTAGAAGAAGAGGCAGGCCAAAGATTCACTGTTTGGATGGAGCTGCCAGTGACTGCTATGTTCTGGGGGTACCGAATTGGAAAGCGGCCACACTGGATAGGGACAGGTAGAGGAAGCTGTTAGAGGAGGCCAAGACCCACACTGGGTTATCGCGCCCCTGATGATGATGATGACATTCTAAAAATCTTGGGAATTATTCGTTGAATAAAAAAATGTTGAAGTATATAAATTATCACTTAAAATATAACATTGATATAACTTCTACTGCTATTTTTGTTAATTACTGATTTATTCCATGGTGTTATCGATATACCATGAATATCTCCATATGGAAGTAAATAATGTAGTTTGGTGTAAAATTTGGTATTTTGTAGTGAAATATAACATAAGTATAGAAAAAATTTCAAATTTTAATATTTCATAAAAGTGAGATAAAAATAATATACTTATATAAAAGTATTTTTAAATATAAAATATAAAAGTATTTTTTTTTAAAAGTCAAAAATTTTTAAGCTATCCACTTCATATGACATTTTATAAGATGGCAATTCTTCGATCTACGCTGGCCACAAACTGAATACAAATTTGTTATAAATAGACAATAAAATACACTTTAAAAAATCTCAGCCCACACAAGTTGTTCCGATAGGTTTTTAAATTCCTCGCAATCAATACCTAAAAATATGTTTTAAAAATAACACTTCTGACATTTGAGAATTTGTCATAATATGAACGTACAGACCTACAAACTTATTTGTAGAATGGATGGGGGAGCCACTATCGAAAACTAGCCAATTAAGACTCGCAGACCGAACAGAATCTGACATTCAAATAAAATGAAAAAATGGCGTCCATAATGGTAGTTCGTAGTTCTATTTTTGACCGTTCTTTATTTAAGTTTGTAGGACTGTAGATTGTAAGAAAATTCTTTTGTTTTTTATTCTTTTATAAAATAAGTGAATCAGAATAATGTGTTTTGAATTTGGAATGGTTACATATTATTATAATGAAACATGTATGGGAGTACACTCCCTGCACGTTTAATATAATATGATAGAGGTTTCTGAAAACAACCCTTGCAGAATATTGAATGTCATCACATTATACGCAAGATCATCCGTCGTCCATGCTCAAAATGTGAGAATTGTCGGAAGGCGGCGTGTATCGCATTTCTGCTAACATATGAATACCAAGAATATCTCCTGCCATTTTCCGTGCTCCGCGGAACTGGAATATGAAAATTTATGTCGTGTCTCTCGGTGAGCATTCCAGGCGTCAATAACATTGCGGCATAAGCATTACTTTTCCTCTAATAAAGAAATACTACGCTCGCGGAATTCATCTTCTTATCACAGACGCGTGGAACTTGCGACGTTCGTGACACTCCGCATGACGTAACTGACATTCACCATATCACGGAAAAACTTTTAAGAATGAACAACTTTGTAATATTATCTTTATTGTAACATGCATAAGTTTTGTAAAATTAACTAAACAAATAAATAATTCAAATATATTTTTTAAAAAAGATAATTACAGAAAAAATAACTAGGTATACTGTAATATACGATAAAATGGATTATAAATATGTGAATAAAATAGAGGAGAGAATGTGTGAATAAAAATATAAATTGGAGAAATTGCAAGTTAAGGGTAGAGCATGATTAGATTTAAGCGTAAATATTAAAATCGGATAATTGAATTATTCAGGGCCATGAGATCGCGCTGACAAATGTATGCGATTATCAGAGAACTATCATCTATAGAATATAATAAAAAAAGGAATTTAAATGGACTAAGAAAACTACGTATAAAAGAGACTTGTAAGTGTATGATAAAATTGACTGATAAAAAGGGCGCCAAGTGCTTCCTAAGTGTGTACATAATGAAATACCATATAAATAAAGAAAATACTAGATTTAGAGATAACAATAATTGTTTATTATAGTCTAAAAAACATAGAATTTATTTTGACAAGTATAATAATTATAGAGACATGAAATTATTAAGGAGACTCGGTGATCTTTTTTATGCGAAGACATGCTATTCTACAAAAAACATTATAAATAAAAATAATAGGGTACTCATCTGCTCTGCATCCCTTCAAATTGTAGACACTGAATTTTGGTAATTAATGTTAATAAAAGTTCAATAAAAGTGAAAGAAAAACTGGTTTTTAGGTGGCCGACGTCCGACCGGCCATGAACCAAAAGTAGGTTAAGTTGAAAGATCCATCCAGTTGAGAAGTCAGGATAAAAGTGAACGAGATCGATAAAGGTGCAACCCTCCTGTCCGCCAAAATACAAGTAGGTATCAGCTCCGGCCGCAGGGTGGGGGTTTGTGTGAAAGAGAATCGATCTTGCTTCCTCTTCTATCGGTGAGAATTTACCTACTCTCAAATTACGTATAGGTACGTATCCACAACGTGACAATACGTCTTTCACATCTTTCACTTTCTAGAGTTAAGTAGTGCCTTTATCTATTAATCTACTTATACATGGGTCAATGAGAAATGGGACCAGTCTCGGGAAATAAAAACTAGAATTGAGATCGCAAGGAGCGCCTTTCTCAAAATGAGACGCCTCCTTAGCAATCGAGATCTTAACCTAGGTCTGAGACTGCGTACGGTACGTTGTTATGTGCTCTCAATTCTTTTCTATGGTATGAAAGTATGGACGCTAAACCAAGAGATGTCACGGAGACTTGAAGCTTTCGAGATGTGGCTGTATAGACGCATTCTCAAAATTCCTTGGACTGACCGGGTGACAAATGTTGAAGTTCTCAATCGAATGGGGAAGGACCGAGAAGTTCTACGTAGTATCAAAACCAAGAAACTACAATACCTCGGCCACATTATAAGAGGACAAAAATACAGCATTCCCCAACTTGTCATTCAAGAAAAGATCAATGGAAAGCGTAGCAGAGAACGGCGCCATATTTTGTGGCTTAAAAACTTCCGTGATTGGTACGAATGCAGCTCCACCAAACTGTTCCGGGTTGCAGACGACAAAGATAAGATCACCTTGATGGTGGCCGACCTCCGCTTGGGGATGGCACAATAAGAAGAAGATATATTATTTATAATTTTTAAATACAGTCAATAATATTTTTGACCATATCCGATCCAAAAAAGATCATTATATGGGCCTCCACAGAGTAGAGGTTTGTATTAACAAAATTTAATTTTTACAAGAAATGGATATTAGCCATTTTCACAAAAAAAACAGTATATATTATGTATTTGCCAGACCCGGGATTTGAACCTGAGACTCACAACATTATAAGCCGACGCGTTAGCTGCTCGGCCATCGTGGAGTCAATACATAGTTACATTTTTATGTATAATAGCTAGTTTATACACTCGCTTGATATGCAATAGATGAGTGTTAAAATTACACTCAGTGAAATATTTGTATTTGAATTTTAATAGGATATTCTTAATGATTTTCCGTGTTATACATATATTTTCAATATAGAATGTTACATTCCTAAATATTGTCTCGAATAAAAAAATATTTTTACGATGCAACAATATAGAAGTAGAAAGAAAATAATAATTTATTAATTTAATATGAAATAAACATCTTATTTTATCCATGATACGAACAGGTTTGTTTGACTTTGTATATAATATAATCGATATGCTCAGTGGTTGCGATCTTTTGGCACTCACATAATTCTATACTCTCTTTTGTATGATACATGCACATTTATGGTACTCTGCCATAGCTCATAGTTTTTGGTTTAAGACCAACAATATATTTCAGATAAGTTGATTGTTTAGGAGTTCTATATTATTATGTAATCGTAAGTAATATTAGGATAGGCGGCTCTCGTGGTGCAGTGGGTAAGGCGCTGGCCTTCCACCCGAGAGTTCTGGGTTCGATTCCCGGTCATGACAAAAACATTTATGTGTTTTTTTCAAAGCCTGGGTGTTTGTGATTGTTCAAAATTACTAACAACCACCTTGTACGAAAAAGCAAGGACATGGTTATTAATAATTCTAAAAAAAAAAAAAAAAGAAGTAATATTAGGTTTATTTTTGACTCGCTTCCCTTCACAAGTCTGGAAAGTTTTTACTACGTTTTTTTTTGTAGAACTGTCTTGTGTATTTAAATAAATTATATACGCAGTCATTTGTCAATCATAAACGGTATCATATAATTGTATAATATTTAAGTCAGTAAATTTAATATTCCAATACTTTTTGAATAATATACAAACCAGAATGAACCTGCGTACTTTGCTGATTGATGTGACAGTAATGTTGATTCATAAGTTTTTATTTAAATCTATTTCAGAAAATAATTTATCAAATATTTAGTTTCTAATTTAGTCGTGGTAATATTTGGCAAGAAAAAAATATCCATCTACAACAGGACACATTGAAGGAAAAAAATGAGAGACGCAGAAGGCTAACACCATGGCTAAGGAACATCCGAAACTAGGCTAGCTGAAAAATAATCAAAGAATTCTTGTACATATATCAAAATGTTTTCACCAAATTAATTACCAATTTTGGAGGATCTGATTAGAGTACAAAAAAAAATCAAGAAAAAATATTTTGATTACATAAAAATTTGAAAAAAAAAATATAGAATATTATTACTAATAACAAATAAATTATATTTTCCTTCTATAAAAAGTTGTCTATAAGGGAATAATTATAACATGCGTGCATTATATGAAACGTGGCTGATAATTTGTATTTCTAGACAAAATCTTTCATTGCTTGGATATATTTCGGAAACGGAAGTAGAGAAAAATATCTTTTCATTTGTTTCTCTATGAAAATAAACCTTATTTATACACATAAAAACTTGTTTTTTTGTGATCGTAACGCAGACATAATTGATGAATTATGATTTTGTAAGATATGATGTTATTTGTCTTTGTTGTTTACAGAAAAAAATATTTTACTTGATATTAGAAAATAGATTATAAACGGAAAGTTCATTTAAAAAAATAGCATTCTCAGGGTTATTAAATAGATTTATTATATCATATAAATTAGGTACTCGATTTCTTTATTAATATTTTTTTATAATAGTGATTTCTAAATTCTCGGGTTTTAAGCTTAATCTTAGGGGTACATTGGTACGACCGCGTTACAAATACTCGTGTTCGTGAGCTAACACGGCAGTCCTCACTGATTGAAGTAATCTTCACGTTTCACTTGGCTAGGATACGTATGCCGGATTTTGCCAGAGAGGCGAAACTTCCGTACCCTTGTGGCACACTACCCTTGTGGTACTACAAAAGCGATCTACATAGCATGGCGGGACATGCGAGTTGGTGATAGAGCGTGGGAAGTGTCGCGAACTTATGCTTGCACTATGCCCTAACGCTGGGGTGTGATAGGGTGACAGACGAAGAAAAAGACTTATATAGCCAAAAAAAGAGTTGTAAATTAAGAACCCGTTTAGAAGTACTAAACTTAATTTTTTTTATAGTTATTGTTTTTAGAAGTCATCAAAAATAAGCCTTCACTGTATGTATTTAGCAAGCATATTGATAGGAGATTTTCTTGCGTTTTCCAATATAAATAGTAAAATAGTACTATATTATAATATTTGCTACTAGTAGCCAACATTACATACCAAATTTAGATTTTTGCAATACGTATAGCGCTTGAATTAATCTAACTTTTGAGATGTCCCAGTTGAAATATCATTATAGTGATATGTTCTGTGCGTCATTATAGCAATACTTTTAGTGGCATTTTATGTAGTCGATATTTAATAATGATTGTCAGCTGTTCTGTAATGGCGTGAAATGATTTGAATAATATAAACATAATGTCTAAACGTAATTTATCGATTATTATGGGTTATCACGATAGTTCCATTTTTCAGTAAAAAATGCTCAACTTATAAGTCATTTTAAGCATTAGTAATACGTATGTGTATATTGGAATTAGCTAATTTTTGAAAGGAAAACAAATATAATAAAACATGGAGTGATAACGGGTTATATGTAAGGACACAATATCCTATTCTTGGGTGGCTTTAAACCGCCTCCCGGGCAGAGTATTATGCAATTTGTTTACAAGAATGTTTTCAATTTTCATATACTGCAACCTAATATTCCGCAAATATGAATTGTATCCAAACCGCTGAGTTTTCTTCTTCAAGAAAGATTCTCTCGGAAGCTTTGAAAGAAAATAAAATTTAATTTTGCCTGTCATCGCTACGAATAAACGTAAGTGCGTAGACATTATTTATTGAAATATCTATTTTACAAGCATTAAAACATGCAAGCTAATATATAAATATTTGACAAAATTTTAGTCTATTTTTGATATACCTATAGCTTGGACATAATAGTATGATCAAACATAATGAAATTACTATTATTGGCGTTGTAGAAGTTGTATAAATATAACAATAATTGTCCGGTGGCTCGACTCTGCAGAACCTTGAATCTTCACAGTGATTGAGTGAATCTGTTTTGTTCTCTTGTCTCTTTCAAATTAAGTTGCTATAAAATCCATGACTAATTATTGTATCTGGACGACTGCTTATTTTTATTTTAATTGTATTTTTTTTTTAAATTGTATTTTTCTTTTCTTGCATTGACTGTCTCATCTACGAGTATACCTATTTTTTTATGTTTTTTCTGTTTTTTTCTCCTTCTATTTTTCTTTAACGATTTTTAACAACTCTTCAATCATATTTGTTACAGCTGTACATAATATTTGATATAATTAAATTTGATTTATTATGCTTTTTGTGTCAGCCTATTATTATTCGGAACATCACATTTTGTTTCTATATCGTATTTATATGTATCATATGTGATTGATCCTGCTGGTTGACCTAAATAAATTAATATACATATTATATAATATATATATATATATATATTATAATATTATCAAGTAAAAAAATAGGTTATATTATGGAGACCAAAATTTCAGATAATTGAAAGTATATTTTGTGCCTTGAAAAGAGTTAATAATCATGGTCGTATAAATTAATTGTGAAATAATCTATTTGTTATTTATTTATTTAAGAAAATAAAACATTGTAGACATAACAAATCTAAATTCAAGAGGTTCACAACATGAGATTTACATTATAACAAATATTACCCTCACAAGAGAGTAGAAGATAATGTATTACTCTTTATATTTATAATCTAATATATAAAAATTAATATTTGTGTGTTTGTTTGTTCGTATTTAATGCGCAGCCATACCGTTCATCCGATTGCAATAAAACTTTGTAAACTTATTGCTTGCACTTGCGGGAAGAGTATAGGTTATACTAATATATAAAAATGAATGTCTGTCTGTCTGTGTGTCTGTCCCGTATGCGTTCCTATACCATTCATCCGATTGCAATGAAATTTTGGTAAGTGGTTGCATGCACACCCATGAAGGTTTCTGAATTAGAAAAATCATCATCTTCTTCTTCTTCTTCATTATATTTTCTTTTATTCGTATGGTTCCTATACCATTCATCCGATTGCAATGAAATTTTGGTAAGTGGTTGTATGTACACCCATAAAGGTTTCTAAATTAGAAAAATCATCATCTTCTTCTTCTTCTTCATTCTATCTTCTTTTATTCGTATGGTCCCTATACCATTCATCCGATTGCAATGAAACCTTCGTCAGTTATTGTGGTAACACCCTCAATGGTTTTTGAATTAGTACGACCATCTTCTTCTTCTTCTTCTATTCTATATTCTTCTATTCGTATGCGTTCCTATTCCATTCATCCGATTGCAATAAAATTTTCGTCAGTAATTGTGCCAACACCCGCGAAGGTTTCTGAATTAGTACAACCATCTTCTTCTTCTTCTTTTTCTTCTTCTTCATTCTATCTTCTTTTATTCGTATGGTCCCTATACCATTCATCCGATTGCGATGAAACCTTCGTCAGTTGTTGTGGTAACACCCGCAATGGTTTTTGAATTAGTACAATTATCTTCTTCTTCTTCTTCTTCTATTCGTATGCGTTTCTATTCCATTCATCCGATTGCAATAAAATTTTCGTCAGTAATTGTGTCAACACCCGCGAAGGTTTCTGAATTAGTACAACCATCTTCTTCTTCTATTCTATCTTCTATTCGTATGCGTTCCTATACCATTCATCCGATTGCAATGAAATTTTGATCAAGTGTTGTGCTCACGCCGCAAAGGTTTCTGAATTGTTACAACTATTTTCTTTTTCTTCTATTCTATCTTCTTCTATTTGTATGCGTTCTTATATCATTCATCCAATTGCGATGAAATTTTGACCAGTTGTTGTGAGTACGCCCGCAAAGAGTTCTGAATTAGTACAACCATCTTCTTCTTCTTCTATTCGTATGCGTTCCTATACCATTCATCCGATTGCAATGAAAATTTGACTAAGTGTTGTGTTCACGCCCGCAAAGGTTTCTGAATTGATACAACCATTTTCTTCTTCTTTTTCTTCTATTCGTATGCGTTCTTATACCATTCATCTAATTGCGATTAAATTTTGACCAGTTGTTGTGCGCAATCCCGCAAAGGTTTTTGATATAGTACAACTGCCTTCTTCTTCTTCTTCTATTCGTATGCGTTCCTATACCATTCATCCGTTTTTTTGGATCCATCCGGAACTTTGGTGAGTTGTCGTGCGCACGCCTGCAAAGGTTTCTGAATTAGTACAACCATCATCTTCTTCTTCTATTCAAATGCCTACCTACACCATTCATCCGATTTCAATGAAACTTTGGTGAGTTGTCGTGCGCATGCCCACGAAGATTTCTGAATTAGAAAATCATCTTCTACTTCTATTCGTATGCGTTCCTATACCATTCATCCGATTGCAATGACATTTTGATCAAGTGTTGTGCCCTTGCCCGCGAAGGTTTTTGAATTAGTACAACCATCTTCTTCTATTCGTATGCGTTCCTATACCATTAGTCCGAATGCAATGAAACTTTGGTGAGTTGTCATGCGCGTGCCTACGAAGATTTCTGATTTAGAAAATCATCTTCTTCTACTATTCGTATGCGTTCCTATACCATTCATCCGATTGCGATGAAACTTTTGTCAGTTGTTGTGCGCACACCTGCGAAGGTGTCTAAATTATTATTATATAAAATACAAAGTTTGTTGTTTGTTTGTTCCATCCAATTTTGATTTTTTTTTTACTACATAATAATAACATTAATAACGTTTTCATATTTTGGATTCGATTTTAATTTAGTGTTCTTATGTTTGACCTTTACTCCTATTAGAATTATTTTCATATTGCCATATTGTATTACAAAGATATTTTAATATTAAAAAAATAATTACCTATTATTATTTTTCAAATATCTAAGATAAATATAACCACGAAGCGACCCTGTGCGAAGCCGGGTACTTCAGCTAGTACTTAATAATAAAAACATATGTACAATTTTATACAGAAAAATAAATAATAATAATTTGATAGCAAAGCGAAAATGCGTTAGGCTATAATGTCGTGGATCCCGGGCTTGAATACCGTGTCTGGCAAAAAAAAATACATGTTGTTTTTCAGTATGTGTTTTGACCTGAGTATGGACCTAATAGATTGAACATTAAAGCGTAAAATCAAAAAAACAATAAAACCTCTACTCTGAAGCAGCGCTCAAAATGGAAAAGTTTACGAACAGGAGCGCCTGACCAATTTTATGAAGATATTTACATAGTCATCAAGTCGTATGTGTATTTTATAAAAATAAGTGTGTCAGATTTTCTATTCTATGGCCTGTCTAGCTCAGACGGTCAACATATTTTTTCCACGAGACGGAGCGATAATTTTACTTCAATACAGTCAAATATATGTATATTTTATTATATATTTTAATCTACCTGTCTATAAATTATAAAATATAAACGAATATTTTTAACACATATATCATAATATGTAGTAATAAATTCTATTGATTTTTATATTTTATGAAGAATAATATTAAGTATGTATTGAAAAAATACTCAAAAGATATTTTCTGCTGTTACAGCTTTGTTAAAATGTTATCGAATAATAATGTTTCGTACAATAGTGATATTTTTTCGTTATTGAATAGTCTGTAAACGTTGATAAGGATCGAAAACTTGCCAGGTACGAATTCTCTTGACAGGTATTAGAGATACCTGTACACTAGAAGCTGTCAAGCACGACAGTACCTGTCAATCCATTGAATAAGTTTGAATACCTAACAAAACACTATTAATAATACTTACAGAGCGATGACGGGATGATAATATTATTATTACTGTGTTGATATAAATTTACATAACAATAAAATCCTGTTTGAATTATTTTAATGTCTAGAATAAAATAACTTTATTAAAAAAAATAGTTCAATGTGAATTACATAATATCATTTTTCTTTTATAATCAAAGTATTCAAACTGATTTAACGTTACCCAAATGATAAAAGAGGAATATTTTTTTCAAATATTTGATTTCAATAGCTGTTATCTAACGTATTAAAGCATTATAAATACCCCTTTTACACTTTCATGGATTTACTGCTGACAGTACGTAATATCGCGGCCATAATAAGAAAATGCACGTGTAAGCACGTATTATCGTGCAAGTTGAAAGATTGCATGCATGGTTAAAAAAGTTTGGAAGTTTCTGAATTTTCACGCAATAATTGGTACTTGCATGGCGATAGTGGTTAACCTGCCGGAAGAAATACCGACTACACTGCACAGAATATTTTGACGTTCACCGATTATCTAAAAACTTGTCCAAACCTGCCCGAATCTGTCAAATAGCACTATACGATGACAACATTACGTCTCGCTTACGCTTGAACATTGAGATTGGAGAGATAGTCAGCACTTTTACGTGTAAACACTAATTATTATCGCGATAGTTAAAAATACATACTATTGGTGCGAGTTAATCCATACACGTGTACATGCGCTATTATACTAATCGCAAAATGATAAATTATTTTAATCTGAAGAGTCCCATAAACGAAAGGTCAGTATGTACTGTCAAGCCAGAAGCGAGATAACTCGCGACTGTATTGTCAATATAAAGTATATTTTCTAAATACTCATTTATATTTTCAATACAATATTTTATCAATGATAATATGAATGCTGACTCAATTAAACAATATTTATCATTTTAGTCATAAAATTTTAATGTAAAAACTCGAGAAACATAAATTTATATTTATTTTATTAAAAAAAATAGCTGACGTAAAGGTATCAACCTAGTAAAACGATCATAAATACATAAAGAGATTTGCAAAAACCTCATAAATATATTGTAACTTCACCAGAAATGAAACATAGAGTTTTCCAATGAAATGTCAGTGCCTTACGCACTAGACAACGAAAACAGACTGCAAGGGATGATCCATAATCCCACGCGTGAGACAAATGTAAGATATCATACATTTAATTTTTTGTTCACTATAATATTTAAACTTATGGTTTCATGAGCAGAGTATGAAATACCCACATAGACCAGTTGTAATGAGGCACAGATTTAGAAAAATAATATTATATTTGAATATTGGTCCACGTATATTACAATAAATGGATTTTATAAAATATATATAATATGGTTATTGTAAATGATAAATGACAAAAAGCTCAATTCAAATCTCCGATTGAATCTTACGTCTAGACTGAAATCAGTCGTATTTTTGCCAAATTGTTACTGAAAATTGTTTAAAATATCCTAAAAACGTCTTATTTTGTCAAAATACAATTTAATTTTTCGAAATAAAATTATAATTTATTTAAAATATAATTTTATTTAACTTCATAATATATAAATAAGATATTACTTAACTCAAAAAATACTACAAAGCGTTGTTGGAAAAATAATATTTAAAGTTTATGTTGAAGCTCAAGCAAATTGTTTACACAATATTTTCAGTAAAATATACCGCATATAATGTGACGTTCGTTCATAATATAAAAAAATCTGAATAATCGTGGAGCTTTTGGGAGAATGCCAAAATATATTAACATACTCTCAATAGATGTGATACGTTTCTAAAGAAAAACATCTAAATCAACAGGTAAGAAAATTTACTACCTCAGTTAATTTAACAAAGTAATATTTTTATTGTTCATTGAGTTAGGTATACAGGATAATAAAGTTCTTTCACGATTTTTAAATTATTTATCATGGTAGTAAAAACATAATTGCAATTTCTTTGTAATATTTTATTCTGCTTCTTCCATGGCATATTATGTGCGTTAATTACTATTACTATCATTCCAGCATCCCATAGCTTTACCTTTGTCTTTTGGATACACCTTAACGCTTTCTAGAGTGCCATAATTCGATAAACTTATCGCGTAAATGTATTCACTGTCGCATTTTAAACTTATATGTGACAGGAGCAATACCACCACATACGTACGTCAGTGACAAAGGGTGGAGCAATGCTGTTAAAATCCGACATAAATAGTGCACACTAAATAATATTGTCAGTCAAACTTATTTGTTTTCATTGAACCAAGAATACAAATTGCAACAAAAACTGAGATGGAAGAAGAAAAATAAGACATTTCAAAGAAATCATAAAATTTATTTACTTCCATGATAAATAATTTTAAAAATCGTAGAGACTTACTTAGATTCAGTGCCATAAATGGCTACCGTAAAACAGTACTGTTATAGTACAGACATTTAACAAACGGTATTTGGGAACTAAATCTAAATTTATTTTTTAATAATAAAAATTACGTACATACACATTATTGTGTATTACAATAAAATCATTATTTTTTTATAGATTAACTTTAAATTGTACATCAATAATTGACATAAGTTATCATATTTGATAGATATGGACAATAATAAATAAAAATTTCGAAAATTCTTTCTTTCTTCTCGATTAAATATACCTAGCTTTTGATAAAACATTAGTATGATCATATTGTGGTACTTAGGCTACGATACAATGAATTTTAATACTGTAATAATTAAAATTATGAGGAATTTAATAAATCATAACAAAAATAGTTAAACATAATCTCAATGAAAATCCAACGACGTATTGTGTTTTTTTTTTAATTATTACAATGTGTTTAGAATGGAAATTGACAGTTGATAGTATTAATCCTTTCTATGCCGCAATTAGTTAATTGATAGTAA
Organism: Rhyacophila brunnea; assembly: GCF_057557595.1. Classification (NCBI taxonomy): domain Eukaryota; kingdom Metazoa; phylum Arthropoda; class Insecta; order Trichoptera; family Rhyacophilidae; genus Rhyacophila; species Rhyacophila brunnea. The sequence continues at coordinate 34,090,156 of NW_028233350.1, forward strand.
TTAACGTAAGAATCGGTGTAATTAAGGCGTGCAAAGACGCTCTGGGCACTTAACCGGTTAAAGACAGAATGATAACGTATAGAACTGCGACAAGCTTCAAAAAGAAGTTAGTTTCAGTCAAACACGTAACAAAGATTTTCAAAAACTATCAAATCAATTTTCTATTTTATATGAAGCACAGAATAAAAAATATAGGGATACGTTCACATCGTAATGAATTTCCTTCGCCATGACATTGTGCTGGGTTGTCGTTTTTTTGCGTTCAGTCTACAACCTAAAGCTCGATATTCATTTTAGTTTTGTTGATCGTGCGGAATATGGATAGATGTTGACAAATTACTCGCTGCATTTTCCTCCTCGTCGTCTCTAAGACTACGTGAGCGATTTTTAAATCTAGTGCTCTTGATTGAGAATCGCTCTGAAAACTGCCAGATAACCTTTAAATAATACATGCTGTAGCAATTTTGCTTTACGGTGATGGAATATATTGACATTAAGTAGAAAATATTATTATCTTCATAAACTAGTATCTACAGAACACGTTTTAATATTCAATAAGGGTCCAGGTGCTTTGTGAAGATTGAAAATAAAGAATTTATGGTATCTTTATAACAGTGGTATAGGGTAGAGGTAGATTGTAGAGATTACACATAAATAGTGCACACCAAACTTTCTCAGTAATACTTATTTGTTTAAATTGAACTTAGAATAAAAAATTATAGATGGTATTGGTTAGTATTTATAATTTAATAAATTAAACATTTCTTATGTAGACCAAACTATAAAATAGTAAAGCTAGATTATGTTATGGAGATCCAACAAAAATAATGCACACTTAGTATACAAATTTCAAAACGTTTTTAAAATTAGATTAAACCCTGCCAACCAAACCATATTTATAAATAAAAGAATATTTTCAATCTAATATATATTATGGTTTGTTGTAGGCAGAGATTAATTAAAATTTAAAAAAAAACTAACTAATACCATCTGCAATTTGTATTTTTAATTCAATGAAAACAAATAAATATGAATGAAAAAAACACTCTTTGCCATTGCTTTGCAAGCTTCTTAATTAAGTAATAATAAGATGTTTATCTTATTTTATTGTATAACTTTATTATGTAGGTAAGCGAGAATAATTGACTTTATTCGTTGCCAGTGTGTATTTACCATTGTTGAGTGCACATGGTGCATGAAGATACCGAAAGGCGAAACCCGGGTCGCAAAAAACGATTGAAATGGAATAGTTAAAAAAAACAAGTAATCAAATATAAATTAACATTTAATGACCAAATAAAATATACTCATATTATTGTAAAAATATCAGTCGTATTAAAATGGAGAATAAAGCCTGCGGAGTTATACTCTACTGTAGTACGCGATACTTCATAACACTATACATAATATTTACAGTTTGATTTGATTATGTTTCGTGTGTCCGCCTGCCATTTGAACTAACGCTTATTCATTTAATAATATTTTCTATTCATTAATCTTGTGTACTTATTTCCGTGATTTGTCATGTGGTTAAACCTTAATGAATAAATTTAAAAACATATTATTTAAAAACAGTATAGACTATCTGTTTTCTCATAAGTAACGAACGTATCAATGCATAAAAACAGTTTTGAACGTGTAAGTAGTTCGGATGAAAATTTATATAGATTTTATTCCTAGTAATAACTAGGGGTATTTATTTCAACGTTGGTTACCTCCATATTCTGCCATTTTGAGATCCACAAAAAAACACCAAACACGTCATATACGACTGCAAATAGAATCTTATTTTTTGCAAATATATTAGGTAGTCAATAATAATTATTAAAAATAAAAACAACTAGCAAACTCAAATTATGCTAAAGTTATTAATATCTTGTTTAAATTTGGGCAAATAATAAGTACTTAGAGAACCATAATCCCGAAAAAATATAAAAAAAACTATAATGAAAGTTTTCGACGTTGTAATAATTGTGTGACATTGTATGAAAATGTTATTATTTTTATATGAACATAGTACCTAATTACTATTAAGGTAATTTGTTGGCTTGACTTATTCTGCTTCATATTTATTATGTATTAACTAATTAGAATCATTATTTTTGTTAGTTCGTCGTACTACTCTCTCCCATGGGCATATTTTATTCAACAAATAATTTGTAGATTGAAGAATATAACATTTTTAATAAAAAATATACATATAGTGATATGCATTATTAAGTATGTTCAATAAACAGTGTTAGATTCTTAGATCTTATTACCTAATTATTTGTTTAAAAAAAAATATAGGTTATTAAATTATCAAATTATATTAAAGTCGTAAGGGTTATTTTTCTATATATTATTTAGCCACTTCCGTTTCCGTTGTTGTGTTCCAATGTTGAAATTCAGTATTCGTAAAATATGATATGTACTCATTTTATGAAAAAAAACGAAAGTGATGTCTAATGTTATTGTATTTTATAAGACAGTTCTCAGTGACTATTTTAGTGATATAATACATGTGTCACGTAAACGCAATACCGCGAATGAATTGCGCTAATGCGTTTGGAATGGACAAACTAAATAGTAGTAAATTGTTTTACAGATCAGTGGGTCTATTCTATGCTTATCGACCGCTAAAGTGATAAAATGATAAATATTATCAAACTTAGGGTAGGTTTGTATCAAAATATTAGCACATATTGTAACAATTACACGAAGCTGGTTTTTATTGTTGCAATAAGTGCTATATTTTAACAGCACCTTTGGTCTATTCTATACTTATCGAACACTAAATTGATAAATAGTATCAAACTTAGGGTAGGTTTGTATCAAAATATTAGCACTTATTGTAACAATTACACGAAGCCGGTTTTTATTGTTGCAATAAGTGCGATATTTTAACAGCAGCAAGATAGGTGCTGTTAAAATATAGCACTTATTGCAACAATAAAAACCGGCTTCGTGTAATTGTTACAATAAGTGCTAATATTTTGATACAAACCTACCCTAAGTGTGATAATATTTTTCACTTTATCACTTTAGCGGTCGATAAGCATAGAATAGACCCACTTATCTTGCTGCTGTTAAAATATCACACTTATTGCAACAATAAAAACCAGCTTCGTGTAATTGTTACAATATGTGCTAATGTTTTGATACAAACCTACCCTAAGTTTGATACTATTTATCAATTTAGTGTTCGATAAGTATAGAATAGACCCACAGTTATTGATAATGATAATATATAATAATATATTGTTACAATTTATACAAATTTGGTTTTACAGAATCCTACACCACGCCACACTTGATCCCATGAGGAGTAGTATCGGACTGTTAGTTTAATATTAAACTAACATTAAGTAAAAATAGCTCAGTCACTCTCAGTTAAAAGTAGTAATTTAGCAGTGATGTGTATTCAGTTCTTCTTTGACCTTTTAATCTCTCTTGTAATGAATAGAGATTGAGTTGCGACTAATAACATATGAATAATAAAGGTACTTATCAACCTAGCTAAAAGTTCAAAATTAAAATAACTCCACAATGAGGAAGTTTTAACATGAAAGATAAATTTATTATTCGGCAGTAATCAGAGATCAATAATTAATATGACATTCCGTGTCACCATTTTTCCTTTAATCAACATGAGAATTTTTGATATACGGAATATTAAAAAATCGAATCAAAGAAGATTATTTCTTAGCCGTTCATTAAAATGTACACTTTTTCATTTAATACGGATCAGTTTTCTTAAAAGCTTTGAAGGTTCCCATCAGCGAAATACGTTAAAGCCTCATTGCCAATAAAAGCCGGAATGTAAAAAATGCAAATTAAGAATCGTTGTTGCTACTATATAAAAAAGGTCCTCAACTCATAAAAAATAAAGTGACTGGGAAAAACTTCAGGGCCATGTCGTACAATCTTCAAGAAGGATCGATTTTTCGATTCAAACAAAACATGTTTTCGTTTGCTCGCTTGCATAACGATAGAAAGCTCAATTCTTAGTGTACGCATACCTTCCATTTAAATTAGCAATACGATTCTAAAAAATATACAAATAATTTGTAATTATAGTATTCAGATTAGTTTTAGATTAGGTTTAAATAAGGCATTTAAAATATTTACTTTGCTTTTTTATTCAATATAGGTTAAACAAGATGTTATATATCCTTTTATTAACAAATATTATGTGTATATTAATACTATCGACTGAAGGTACTTGATGGAATTTTAATTTTAATTCTAATGGATTAAAGCTCTGTACTATTCCATTTAAGTCGTTTTTTGCAACTCGGATTTCGCCTTTCGGCATCTTCAGGCGCCGTGTATACTCACCAAACGTAAACGCACACTGACAACGAACTCTCTTTACTCTAGCTTATATAATAAATCAATACAATAAAGTAGGTAAGAACTCCATTACCTACCTATCATGTATTTTTTGTATTTTTTGTAACCTTTGACTTGATAGGTAGCGCCCGGGTCGCAAAAAACGACTTAAATGGAATAGTACAGAGCTTGAATCCATTAGAAATATTATGTATATATTTGGATCCACGACAAAATTTATATTTTATTGATAACAGTGAATCGTTAATAAATACGAAAAGAGTATACGTATGAAAACAGTATAAGTACTTACCTGTACATTATAAGGTTTTGAAACAAAATATTTTTTGTTTATTCTACTTTAATTGAGTCATTTACATTCACACGTTCCCTGTTTCGAGTTATAAAGCGATCTTCGGAAAAGTCAACTCTAATAATTCAATTTTAAAGTAAAATTAACAGAAATAAATTTGTTTCTAAGCCTTTAATAGAGTACTTCACGTAAAAACTAGTTCGCTTGTACATTGTTAAAATACATCGGATAGTATCGCTAATGAACGAAAAATATTGTCATTTTCTTTTATTTTGTTATAAATATGAATATGACGAATAGTTCAAATACTTTGTTGATTTTTTATTCATTCAATTTTATCGTATTATTAAAAATATAAAATAAAAACGAGTTAAATCAGCAATTTTAAGACATATTTTATACATAATATCCAAATCAATTTTTGCTAGTTGTAACATAAAAATATTTAATTTATATATCCCGACTCCCAAAACAAATATTTCCAAAAGGTTTTTTAATAATACTACTTATTACCATGTGTTTATTAGCTCGTATTCTTGTTTGTCCGGTACAGATTTTTTCTTGTGTGTGCAATATATTTTTTTTATTATTTGTCCAAGATTTGTATTGGACGATTGAAGATTTTTAACTAACTTCCCGACTAGCAAGACATTTGAAAGTTTTATAATATATCAGAACACGACGACAATGCATTCTTTCAATACTTTTAGCCATTTTTAAGCAGAATTGAATTCATTTTCAGATAATTCTGTTTTGTATGGAAAGTTATTATTGTTGGTTGCTAAGGGGGTCCTAGCAACTAAATTATTAATATATAAGTGCGTTACTATGAAAATCAATATGAAATGTCAAAATGACATTTCTGTATTCTATAATATTTATTCAGTATTTCTATCAAGTGCAATAAAAAGTTTTTATTAAATTAATTTAAAAACGTGGTATATAAAAAGTTATTTTTATCTTGTAATTATGTTATAAGTTATATTATGGTTGAACTACATTATAATGTTTTTGAAACAATAATTTTTGTTATTATTTATATTTTAATTATCTAGGACTTCCTAGTAGGAGATTCTGGAATTTGATATTTTAAATTAATTTAGAATTAACACAATTATCTTTTAAACCCATTATTTTGATTCAAACAACTAATAATGTTGTGTACTACATTTTTTCTCTTTTAAGATATTTTGAATAAAATTCATTAATATTTTTAGTAATTATGTAAATATTTCAACTCAACTCTTTACCAGGGTTCTGCGTTGAATGTTTTTATTTTATAAAAAACATTTTTACCAAAAAAAAATTTCACGCAAACAAGGTAACACTGACAAAAATTTGTTAAACAAAAAAGTCTTTCACGAATTATGTTATATTAAAAAAAACAAAGATGCTTCTACTAAAAACAAACACTTTACGATAAAATCTTTAGGTTTTTATTAAAACCTCAGAGAGAGAGAGAGGCAAAGGGCAAAGTTAAACTCTGATGATCTTCATTTAACCTCAATCACCGCAGGAAACAAAAACACTCATTAAATAGATTCCGGCAAAGTTCTCACCCATAACGGTAAGGATCTCCTCGGCCTTGGTTTTGCCCAAAGTCAGGGTGGTATTAGTGGTTTCAGTCACACAACTGAATTTAATATTATTCGTTGCAAGAGTAAAATAGAACATATTCTTGTTATACAAATTTAATGATATTATTATAAAATAATATAACAAGAAGCGATCAATTTTATGGCATGCATATTATAAAGCTTGTGATATCTCAACTTTTTTAGAATGTCAAGATTTAAATATTTGAAATTGGATTATTGATTTCTCGAGATTTTTTTACCGCTCCACATGAGACAAATATTTTTTTCGTAAAGTCGGTTGTCTCTTCAAAATTTTCTCAATATTTTTAATTATTACTTTATTCACGACAACTTTCTAGTTCTAAATAATAAATGATAATTTATAAAGTTCGTATGTTTTTTAAATCTATTTCTTTAGTTTGATAGAAGTATTGAGAATTTTGTTGTACGAGGGTGGGTCAATAAGTCCTTAGAAAAGCCGACAAGTGGCGCGACTAGTACTGTAAGCGGTTTGTTTTCATGCAGCGGCACTACCGATTCAGTATGCTGCGAAGTTTCAATCAGATTGGTCGGGTTGTTGTGTGTTTTTCGTACTTGTGGAAAATGGAAAAATGGAAAATGGAGAAAATTGAGTTTAGAGCTGTTATTAAACATTTTAATATAAAAGGGTTAACAGCAAAGGAAATAAAAAATGAGTTGGATTTAGTTCACGGCATATCTGCTCCTTCACTTGCAACTATTTATAACTGGTTAAATGAATTTAAACGTGGTCGTACATCAACAAAGGATGAACCACGCTCAGGACGTCCTGTAGAGGTGACTACACCAGATATGATCAATAAAATCCACGATATGGTGTTAACCCTTTCCCGGCGACCGTATTCCAGTAGGATACAGCTAGTACGTAACACATGGGCGACCGTATAGCAGTCAGATACGCAAACCTTGACCTGTGGATAACGCAAGAAATATTTTTCATGCGGCATTGAGAATTTTATTAAAAAATAGCCCGATCCATCCGCCTACTTCCACCTATATAACTTTGTCAAAAATATGTTGTTTTAATTTCATAAACATCGATCTTTCGAACCCTCTCGATCTATTGAGATTCGCCGGTACGATTGCATCAGTTCAAATCTACGCGGTTTTTTTAGCGCCTGCGCACTAGGTATACAAAATATTTTCATTCGAGTTTGAGTGTGCGCCGAGTGATTTATCGTGTCAAGTTGAATATTCACCGCGATCTTTACAACACCATGTTTGCGGGAATAAAATAAAACCAAACAACCGAACCTGTGTCATCAAAATATTTATAAATATGTACTTGAACTTGTGTTCTGGATTATGTCATTTATTTTTATTACTCATGGTCATGTCGTCATGTGTCACCCCAATTGTTTGAAAGTCATAAATCGAGCTCATTATTGAAAGTCGTAAATATGTCGTAAAGATACGTCCACACGGAATGAAAAAATATAATATATTATTATATTTTAGTTAGGACGATTGCGAGTTTTACCAATAAATTACGAACTACTATGAAGGAATATATAAAACGTATAAATAAACGTAAGTATAAAAAAAAACACACGGGTATACAACATAATATAAAATGTAAATCATGGAATATTGACTTTTCAACTATATTACATATTATCTTTGTATGCAATTTAATGTTTATGAAATTTTAAAACCTCACGCAATAAATGTTTTTATAGCACTTTTACAAGCACGCAGCAGATTTTACAAAATAAATATTGTTTTTTTTATAAAACATAAAACGACAATCACTAACATAACACAATGCTCAATAAAACTGAAAAGTTTAATCTAGTAAAAATCCAAATTACACTAAAAAAAGAACATAAGAAATTATTACAATATTTCAACCACTGTGGACTTAACTTTACGCGACCCATAAAACTTGTAATAATATGCGACACAATAAAAGCTATTATTTTCAATATTTTTAACGGCATTTTTAAGTGTTTCTAACATGACTAAAATAAAATTAGTGTCAGTGATTTATTTCTTTTCATAGGCGCACAATCTCAATGACGCGTTTTTACGTCACAAACATGGCTGCGTATTTTTTCGGTACAAGGGACTATGGACGATTTTATTCAAGCATTCACAGCTAAATTCAACAATCGATTCTATTTTTTAGTGTGGCACTTCGAACCTTATGTATCTAGGCATGATAACAGTAATACCAGCTATTTTTAATTGCCGTATTTATCATAATATAGCGAAGCATAGCATTTAGAAAAATGGTACCGCAGAGAGAGCCCCTTTCATATTGAAACTGACGCGGCGGCCGGGTTAAGTGACCGAAGATTAAAGTTGAGTGAGATAATTGAGGTTACAGGGATCTCAAAAGGTAGCGTCATTTCTATTTTACATGACAAATTGGGCATGAAAAATATTTCTGCAAGATGGGCGCCGCGTTTGCTCACAGTCGACAATAAACGCAATAGGGTGGTGGCCTCTAAAGCCCTGTTGTCGCTCATGCAACGCAATCCGGATGAATTTTTTCGTCGCTTTGTGACTGTAGATGAAACATGGATACACCACTATACTCCCGAGACGAAAGAACAGTCAAAGCAGTGGATTGCGAAGGCAAACCATGTCCAAAGAAGGCGAAAACCGTAAAATCAGCTGGTAAGGTTATGGCTACTGTATTTTGGGATGCACGTGAAATTATTTTCGTTGACTATTTGGAAAAAGGAAAAACAATAACAGGGGATTATTATGCATCTTTATTGGACCAGCTAAAAAACAAAATTGAAGAAAAACGGCCTCATTTAAACAGGAAAAAAATCCTCTTTCATCAGGACAATGCCCGTGTTCACACATGTTTACGATCAATGGCTAAAATTGAAGAATTGAAGTTCGAATTGGTCGACCACCCACCGTATTCGCCAGATTTAGCCCCCAGTGACTTTTTCCTTTTCCCAAAACTTACAAGGTTTTTTTGCAAATGAAGAAGTCATCGATCGGACAAATGTTTATTTTGAGGACCTTCCGAAAACTTATTTTTCTGACGGTTTAAAAAAAATGAGAAACGTCTAACCAAGTGTATTGAACTCCAAGGAGATTATGTTGAGAAATAAAAAAAAATACAAAAATAAAAACTGTTTTAATGCTTTTTTCTAAGGAATTATTGACCCACCCTCGTACCATAATTATTTAATAATACTTATATGATTTCTTTTATTTTGTTCATGGTGGTACTGTATTGTTGTTTAATTTAATAAAACACAATGTTTTTTGTAGTACTTATTCCACCTTTAATCAATAAATTAGGACCGGTTTCCTCCGCCTCAGAGGGACATTTTCAATTTTTAGTTAAGTAATACAAAAAAATGCGTTTTATTATATTAAACAACAATGCTTATATGGTTACGAACTTTCAAAATATATCGATTATCTGAAATTATTTGTAATTTATACGTCTATTCATCTATCATAATACATAATTATACACAGTTAAAAAACCATTCTGAATACAACAAAATTATTTAAAACGAAGCTGCATAATATAAATACTACTTAGTGCATATTATATTATTACCTATCACAGTTTAATCCTTATATAATATAAATAACAATTTTGTATTCGCGAATTTTAAATGAAGGAATAAGTACGCCATTTTGAATTACTTCAGAAATATACTTATTAATGAAAATCGAATAAATATAAACATATAGCCATGCCTGAAAATTAATCATTATGCATATTTTATTTATGTGTACATAAAGAGAGGCATCAACATACGTCATTGAATTATTTAGTTTCAGATACAAAGTGAAAGTGAAAATGAATATATGAATCTAAAAAATTATCATGTTCTTATTTATATCTCTTATAAAATATATACTTATCTGAGCATAATATAATATGCCAACAAAAAATATCGAGTTTGTAATTACAGATTTTTGTTTTTACGAGAAATGGATGCTAACCGCCGCAACCTTGCTTAATACTTTGGATACTGACGACGCACCTGGCGCGTAACGACCAGGCGGCCGATCGATGTAATTAACGTGCATTTTAAAGGTGGTAAATAAAAAATCATTATGTAGTCAGCAGCGAATGAGTCTGGGTCCAAACACACATTGAATTTGCCAGACCTAGACTTCGCACCCGAAATCTACAACAAATTTATTAGATGAGACATTACCGCATGAGTATTGTTGGCGAAAAACATATAAGTATAGATTTTAAAAAATATACTTAATATCATTTTGACTCTTCAGAAAAGTTAAAATTAGACATTAATTGTTGTTCCCGTTCAAAGAAATAAACATAATTATTATACCGAACGTATTTTTAATTATATTATTAAATGTTGGATATTCTGGAGATAATATAATTTATTTTATGAGTATTTATATGTTTTTCAACCCTATGCTTATCTCTTACAACAACAAAATTGTAGTTAATGGGTAGGTATATATTTACCACATTTACATTCATGAAAGGCGTTTTTATAATTTTAATAAATCAGTCCGCCCCTGATCGTATCTTTTACTTGTGCTTTAATCCTTTTTTATAACTTTGTACACAACCCAAGTTGCGAAGGAAAAGGGCGGGAGAGGTACCGGAAGCTCGGAAAATTTTCGGCCCCGAATAGCCTCCTGATAAATATTTTATCACTAGCGGCGGAAAAAAAACTTAACCAATGATCAGGCTCAAGGCTTTTATACTCCTGTATATACGCATGGCTATGGCGTAAGTGGATTTATATTATAACAAAAATGGACGAAATGACTACTAGAATATTGATAATAACACTAAAAATAGGTTTTTTTGTTCGTTTGGAAGGGTTATGTCAATAAATACTAACGTTTTATAGCCGTAAGAAAACAGTAAAAGCATTTTAACAAATAGGTTCAGCTTGTACGCAAGTAGTAGGCATTTCAAACATGTTTGTGTGGTGCACTAATATTATAAAAAATGCATCAAATGGGTAATGCATTTCTATCTTGTTTGATTTTTAAAATACATAGCTCTAGTTTAATCGTCCAGAAAGTAAACTTAATGTAAAAATACCACGACTTCGTTAACTTGATGAGCTATAAAGAAATATGCAAATACTACATGAGTGATCAATTTATTGAAGTATGAGGGCGGAGATTTGGGCAGATTGAAGGAGTCTGCTGAAGAAGACCAAGACTTACCATAAGCTACAGTACCACATACAACAAGGATAAGGAAAAGATTGGCTAACAAAAAAAGAAATTAAAAATGTCTTTTAATACTACGGTGTCATTTTTTTCTGATAATATTCAGTTTCTGCTTAAACATATTTAATTCACATTCTAACCATGTTTATTAATTCTAAGTACCATAGTTCCGGTACAAATAAATTATAATCTAGTTTTTTAAATAAATTATCTTAATATATGTTTTGTTTAATTGTCAAATTAACATATAAATACATATTTTTAGCCGGTTGATTACGTGAAAATGCATATTGTCATTAAATCTGCCCTGCTAAGTAAAAATATAGTGTTTCTACTTAGTAAGGCATAAATGAAGTCATGCTGTAATATATGAAAAATCTCGTTGTCCCTCTTTGACTTGTAGATACCAAATGATAAAATACCAAATAGCCAATATTGTAAGAAAGAATTAAGAGTAATTGAATGATGAAAGACATAATATATGACATGTCTATAAAGTATCTAAAGATAACTGCAATTGTAGACGACTATATCTTCAAAACAGTAAATGAATTTATGAATCTTGAATCTATATTTCATAGCGAGTTATATTAACTTACCTCTGTAAGTTATACATATCGTCATATACCGTAAAATTTAGAGATACTGTTGGTTTTTAGTAGCCTTTTCATTTGGCCTAGCCTTAATTCTACTCTAAAATTAAATGATCACGAGTGGCATAAAGTATAAGTCGCCTAGAAAATGGCTGTATTTAAGAGTGTTCATGATCTTCGGTCGTGAAAAAATGACCGAGATAGCACACACGTTATATTATTTAATTCATTATACTGTTAAGTCAGAAAATAAGACAGATCATATTGACCAATGATGGTAGACATACAATCCTCTATATACATATTAAAACAACAAGTGTATACAATATATTGCTGCTACTAATTAGTTTAAATATATATATTTCGTTTTATTGCTAGGTTAGTATATAACAGATTTTCCATGGCTTCAAACCATTACAGTGTAAAGATACTTTAATAAATATTTTATTTATATTAGCTGTTAACTATTTACTGAATCAATGAGAAGAATATGATGGATCCAAATACGAATAAATAGCTGATGAAAAACAATAATTGAACTTTGACCATTATCTATTATGATAATATTATTATTATAGCATCTGTTTTTTTAATGTTTGACATAACTCTTATTTTAAATAATATTGCAATCATCTATTTGTGTCTGAGTTTCTACCTTTATAATGATGATTTTTTTTCAAATCAGTATTTAATCCATCTTGAAAACTCTGGCTTTATTCACAATTCACCATTATTATTATTAGGTGACAACAAAAAAATTTCATCCTGGTCAATCACGAAAAAAGTTCGACAGAGAGAATTCTTGAGGAAGAAAAATTACCTGGTGTTACATCAGGTACGAATTATATTACATTCACGTTTCTTAACCCGGGATTAAGAAAACTTACTTTCCAGGAACACATTACGTGTAGATCCGCACATGACGTGTACTTTCGTGAAATGAACACTACTTTAGGACTTAGGCAGTCAAGTAAACTATACCCGAACAATACTCGTGAATTTTATGATCAATCGCGATGAAAATTGCACGCATGGACAGATTCAAAAAAATATTTAACAAAAACCATCCTTCTCTCTGCAGTTTAACACAGTGTTATTAATTACTATAGTATTTATTATTATGACGTATTGACTACAATAGTATTTCACCACAAATAACGTATACTAATATGGATAAAAGTGCCTCTTTTTTGGAGTTTATTGAATGAGTTACATTTTCGTGTTTAAACATAATGATGCAATTATAAAGTATGTGGCTGAAATTATATGATCTAATATATAAAAATTAATATTTGTGTGTTTGTTTGTTCGTATTTAATGCGCAGCCATACCGTTCATCCGATTGCGATAAAACTTTGTAAACTTATTGCTTGCACTTGCGGGAAGAGTATAGGCTATACTAATATATAAAAATGAATGTCTGTCTGTCTGTGTGTCTGTCCCATATGCGTTCCTATATCATTCATCCGATTGCAATGAAATTTTAGTAAGTGGTTGTATGCACACCCATGAAGGTTTCTGAATTAGAAAAATCCTCATCTTCTTCTTCTTCTTCATTCTATTTTCTTTTATTCGTATGGTTCCTATACCATTCATCCGATTGCAATGAAATTTTGGTAAGTGATTGTATGCACATCCATAAAGGTTTTTGAATTAGAAAAATTATCATCTTCTTCTTCTTCTTCATTCTATCTTCTTTTATTCGTATGGTTCCTATACCATTCATCCGATTGCGATGAAACCTTCGTCAGTTGTTGTGTTAACACCCGCAAAGGTTTCTGAAATAGTACAACTATCTTCTTCTTCTTCTTCTTCATCATTTTATCTTCTTTTATTCGTATGGTCCCTATACCATTCATCCGATTGCAATAAAACCTTCGTCAGTTGTTGTGTTAACACCCGCAAAGGTTTCTGAAATAGTACAACCATCTTCTTCTTCTTCTTCATTTTATCTTCTTTTATTCGTATGGTCCCTATACCATTCATCCGATTGCAATAAAACTTTCGTCAGTTGTTGTGGTAACGCCCGCAATGGTTTTTGAATTAGTACAACCATCTTCTTCTTCTTCTATTTCTTCTATTCTATATTCTTCTATTCGTATGCGTTCCTATTCCATTCATCCGATTGCAATAAAATTTTCGTCAATAATTGTGCCAACACCCGCGAAGATTTCTGAATTAGTACAACCATCTTCTTCTTCTTCTTCTTCTTCATTCTATCTTCTTTTATTCGTATGGTCAATATACCATTCATCCAATTGCGATGAAACCTTCGTCAGTTATTGTGGTAACACCCGCAATGGTTTTTGAATTAGTACAACTATCTTCTTCTTCTTCCTTGGTTCCTATACCATTCATCCGATTGCAATGAAATTTTGGTAAGTGGTTGTATGCACATCCATGAGGTTTCTGAATTAGAAAAATCATCATCTTCTTCCTCTCCTTCATTCTATCTTCTTCTATTCGTATGCGTTCTTATACCATTCATCCAATTGCGATGAAAATTTGACCATTGTTGTGCGCAAGCCCGCGAAGGTTTCTTAATTAGTACAACCATCTTCTTCTATTCGTATGCGTTCCTATACCATTCATCCGATTGCAATGAAACTTTGGTGAGTTGTCGTGCGTACGCCTGCGAAGGTTTCTGAATTAGTAAAACCATCATCTTCTACTTCTATTCTTATGCGTTCCTATACCATTCATCCGATTGCAATGACATTTTGATCAAGTGTTGTGCCCTTGCCCGCAAAGGTTTCTGAATTAGTACAATCATCTTTTTCTTCTTCTATTTGTATGCGTTCTTATGCCATTCATCCGATTGTGATGAAATTTTGACCAGTTGTTGTGCGCACGCCCGCGAAGGTTTTTGAATTAGTACAACCATCTTCTTCTTCTTCTATTTGTATGCGTTCCTATACCATTAATCCGATTGCAATTAAACTTTGGTGAGTTGTCATGCGCATGCCCACGAAGATTTCTGATTTAGAAAATCATCTTCTAATATTCGTATGCGTTCCTATACCATTCATCCGATTGCGATGAAACTTTTGTCAGTTGTTGTGCGCACACTTGCAAAGGTTTCTAAATTATTATTATATAAAATACAAAGTTTGTTGTTTGTTTGTTCCATCCAATTTTGATTTTTTTTTACTACATATTAATAACATTAATAACGTTTTCATATTTTGGATTCGATTTTAATTTAGTGTTCTTATGTTTGACTTCTTATTAGAATTATTTTCATATTGCCATATTGTATTACACAGATATTTTATTATTAAAAAAATAATTAATTCTTATTATTTTTCAAATATCTAAGATAAATATAACCACGAAGTGACCCTGTGCGAAGCCGGGTACTTCAGCTAGTAGTTAATAAAAAAAATGCTTGACCTAATTTATCTGAGACAATAAATTGTCTGTGTATTATACTTTTATTATACAAAACCAATTAAAATATTACATTGTATAAAAAAACTGCGTTTAAAAATGAATACAACAATCAAATTTATTATAAAACTAAACAGGTGAGCAAGACTAAGATGGTACAGGGGCTATTATTCAAATAAATTATTAGAAATAACTATAGTTTTTTTTACTGTTAGATTATTTTTTTTTTTTAATTTTAAGCGAATTAGTGGAGGTACCTATCATAGAGAAATTGACATATACATAGAAACGTCGTAATAAACTATATAACTAGTACAAGTATATTATTGGTTATAAAGAACGGTATCACGAAATATAAGAAATACTGAGGAAAAAAATATAATACTTATTCACGGATAAATTATTCGTATAAGGTAAGAAAAAACAGATATATGAACAAGAGAATCACAAAAATATAAAATACACGTTTTAATAACAATCAAAGTAAAGATCACTTGCTCACTTTCAAACAGAAACGAAATATTTCTCTTAAATATTGTAATGTAAGAATTAAAATCAGTAATAAATTTAATACATGCATAATTAATATATAATATTATTATGTATTTAAGTAGGTAGGTAAAATAATGTAGACAAAAATTAAATTAATTTTGATATTATTCATAGGTATAATACTGTTAAAGAATGATTTAAATGAATAAATGGATTCATTATGTCATAATATGTAGTTGTTTCATCAGTGACTTGTAAAACTATTAGTGATTTATCATAAGTAATCTATGTAATTTGAAAATAGCTGTCAAAAATTTTTCGAAATTTTATAAACTACGAGGGTGGGTCAATAATTCCTTAGAAAAAAGCATTAAAACAGTTGTAAAAAATATGTTGACCGTCTGAGCTAGACAGGCCATAGAATAGAAAATCTGACACACTTATTTTTATAAAAAAACACATACGACTTGATGACTATGTAAATATCTTCATAAAATTGGTCGAGCGCTCCTGTTCGTAAACTTTTCCATTTTGAGCGCTGCTTCAGAGTAGAGGTTTTATTGTTTTTTTGATTTTACGCTTTAATGTTCAATCTATTAGGTCCATACTCAGGTCAAAACACATACTGAAAAACAACATGTATTTTTTTTTGCCAGACACGGTATTCAAGCCCGGGATCCACGACATTATAGCCTAACGCATTTTCGCTTTGCTATCAAATTATTATTATTTATTTTTCTGTATAAAATTGTACATATGTTTTTATTATTACAAGTATCTCCCTTTTAAACTTTATTTATACTATTTTTCGATTATGAAGATATTATTATTCTTTTTAAATTTTTATTAGAAAACTACATTTAAAAAGTGATTATATTTTTATACAATGCAAACTAATTTTCGGCATACATAATCAATCTATCAAGATCAGTTTTATCAGTATTTAAAATACCGATTATGAAGCCTAGATTTTTTACTTAAAAACCTAAAATTTCTTATAAGGTTTTTATAAAAAAATAAGTTTTGTGAAAATTGTATACTATTTCTTTCTATAATATTATTATAAAAACTTTAGATAATATTAGTTTTATTTTAAAGCTTTAAAAACTCCAATCAATCATTATCATATTAACGATAACATAAATTTGAACTTTCATTCTTAAACTTTGTAAAGTTATGTAACGTTTAAAGTAAATAAAACTAACTATCATTGTGAACTATTTAACTTTAATAATGATAAAGAGTTTGACATTTTAACTCGTTTACGCATAGTGGCGTACCAAATATGATTTATATAATATATTGGTTTCCTGTGAGCTTCCATGTATAATTTGTCAACATTAAGACATTATGACTTAACACCTTTATAAATTAGTCTTGTTTACAAAATAGCTGAAGCACGAGATAACGTAACGGTGATGATATAAAAACGTTGACAAAAAAATTATATTTTTCTGGCCGAAACATTATACTGCTATTACAAGACGTTGTTAGTAAATATTTAATTAACTATTTTTTTTATTCAACAAGATTTAAGAATGCAACAATCTAATTATAAATGTAAATCAATTACTTAGAAAGTACTTCAATGAGTATTAAAAGCCATTAGTTAAAATGTGTGGTAATTAAGTATGACTCCTTTAGCATTGTGGTCAATATGCGTGGGCACGATACCCGAGAGATGCAGATTCGATTCCTGCGGGGTCTTACTTTTTTCAAAAAAGATTTTTTTCTATTGGTTATAATATATTTTATCAGAAGTGTTTTCAAAATATGCACGTTCTAAAGTATTTACTTTAATTTAAGTTAGGTTAGGTTCCTTCCATGCATCATTTGTTTACATAAGGACATTATGACTTGACACTTTTATAAACTAGTGTAGTTTACATAATATCATTATTCAAAATAGTTATAAGACTGAATAAAGAAACAGCAATGATGTAAAAACTTTGACAGAATAAATAAATTAGATTTTTCTTGAAAAAACGTTATAATCTTATTACAAGACGTTGTTAGTAAAAATCTTTTAAAATGTTTTTTTTTAAACCTAAGTATTTACCTGTAATATATTACAGCATCTGGTATTTTTAATCCGAAATACCGATTGCTACGATCAAACGAATCAGTTCGAAACAAATGGTACAGGTTGGGATGGAACGCAATATACTATTCCCGGTCGCTGAATTACAAATGACGAAAAAAGGTCTTATACCGCTTAAACCGAAAACTAGAATATCTGATCCGAATAATTTCAGAGACACTGAAAACAGGGATTCAAATAAATAGTGACATATTGCAAAGCTTTTTTTTTGTTTATCCGTTTTATATAATTCGATTGGATACGCTTTATTTATTAAAATAGTACCTAATATAGTTGATAGGATGTCAATGAATAATATATTGTAAATTTCCTAGTGTTATATAAACCTTAAATAATAATAATTGAATATAGCATGTAGCCTTAGGGCGATACATCTACCTACCGGATGCAACTAGTGGGAAAATACGAAGCTTGGAATTTAAGACATTTTTTTGATAATTTACAATTTAAAATTTATTAATTAATAAATATGTATCTGAAAATATTACAATGAATAATATTTTTTATTTTAAGTCCAAGATAAACTTTACACACAATTTTTAAAAAATGTTATAAAATGTGAATTTGCTGAAGGATCCCATCTTATTATTACATATTATATTATGGTCTTATTTATTATAAAAAAATAGTTTATTAAGTTTTCTATAATTTCTTTTATTTTGTTAACTGTCAATATAATTTATATAATTTTAAAAGAAAATTTTGACTTATTCATAGTTTAAATATTTTTTATATTTATTTTAAAAACATCAATTTTTATAAAAAATATAAATGTTCCTACTATATACTATTCCATTTGAGTCGTTTTTTACGACCTGGATTTCACTTTTTGGCATCTTCAGGCACTATGTGCACTCACCTAAAGGTAAATACACACTGGCAACGAATACAATTAAATCTCATTTATATAAAAAATTAATACAATAAAGTAAGTAAAACCTTTATTACCTCCCTATTAACTCAAGGATCACAATAAAAAATATAACAAACAAATAATGAATAAAATGAAGTATTTGTAAAAAACCCGCATCAATTGATTTTATTATTAGTGATATATGCCTGAAGATGCCGAAAGGCGAAACCCGGTTTACAAAAAACGACTCCAGTGGAATAGTACAAAATATTTATCTGTTAGAATTTAAATTCAAATATCATCAAGTACCTTCGGTCGATAATATTAATTAATACATAATACATGCCAGTTCTCCGCAGTATAATAATATTATATATTATATGATAATAACAGCCT
Source organism: Rhyacophila brunnea (assembly GCF_057557595.1). Lineage (NCBI taxonomy): Eukaryota > Metazoa > Arthropoda > Insecta > Trichoptera > Rhyacophilidae > Rhyacophila > Rhyacophila brunnea. The sequence goes on from NW_028233350.1 coordinate 34,109,375, forward strand.
AATCATTAGCAGAGATGCTTTTGAAACTGTGGAATCATTTGTTTATATAGGGTCTTTTGTCACAAATACTGATAACACAATCGACGAAATAAATCGCAGAATTAACCTGGCCAGCAGGTGCTATTTTGGTCTCCAAAAGATTCTGAAGAAGACGATAATTTCCAGGGAAACCAACACAACCTTATATAAAACTTTTCCTGTGCACAGTATCAACGTATGGATGAGAACTTTAGGTACTCAGTAAACTGGATGAGAGAAATATGGATATCAGTGAGAAGATAGTTGTGAGAAGAATCTTTGAAACTTTTCAAGAAAGTGGCACAGTGGTCGTGGTCAAGGTAAGCTATACATGCTTTATTAGTGCAAAAATTTGACATGTTATGTTAAAATATAGAGACTGCGCTAGTTCAGCCACGTGCATATAATGCCGAAGGATATATTATGTACCACCAAGGTGAGCTATTTTCACAACCAGCACAGGAGAATCCCAGGATGGACGAAATGGAAATGGCTGGACTGCAAAGCTTTTGAAGGAGGCCAAGATCCACCAAAGGTTGTAGTACCATAAATGATGATGGTATTGAAAAACATCTTAAATTTATATATAAAACATACGCATTTTACTTGCCAGGTGAGTACTTTAAATTGATCTTTCTAAAGATTTTGAAATTTTCAATTTAAATAAATTGATAAATTATTTGATTTAAAAAATGTAATAAATAGTAATTGTGAATAAATGTTTTTTGACAATTAAATTTATTGTATAATAATAATGTAAGGGTTCAAAACCCCTAAACATCTCGTTAATTTAGAGGCAGTAGTGGTACAAACTCCTATAATGGCCCAAGTTAGCCTTCCGAAAACCGCAAGTTCGATCACGTAGCTCCGTAAGTAGGAGAGTCGACAGGCGGCTGTCATCAAATTGCCTATTATTTTCTCTACCTGGGACCTAAAATTTTTAGAATTACTTTAATTCAAGATATCCATGAGGTCTATAAGTTTTATATTAGAATCACGTTTTGATTTGTGCAATAAATGAATACGTTGTTAACAACTACCGATTTGTTAAAAAAAGTAAGGATTAATGTAGGTATAAGGCGAATAATTTAGCGAACATGTAAATAATTCTACGTATTACATCGTGATATTATCACCGTAGCACATTTCGCCGTGAGCTTTATCATCGGAAAGAGATAGCCGTATAATATTCGGTATTCTCTATATCACCGAGATGAAAAAAATACGCGTTGTTCGTGTAGCATTGTAGACAATAATGTTCCTTCAATAATGAAAACCTAACCTAATCTAAGCTAACAAATAATCCAGTATATCGGCTATTTTTTAAATTTGTTTGCCGCTGGCTTCGTGTAAACGTAAACCAACAAGAACGGTGTTTTATTTAAACATTAATTTTATCTCAGTACTATACGACCGAAAGAGGTTGGACGGTCTTTAACATATTTTTTTTTATTTGTTTCTTTATTAAACACCACAACAGGCCGTGAAGCCCAATAATAGTGTAAAACTCTCAGGCTTGAGGAATTTACATAATTAGATTATGTAAATATATTTAATCCTCATCGGTAAATGAACCCAAAACTCCGGGATGGAAGACCAGTGCCTTACGCACTGCACCATTTTACGGTGAAGTGTGATACGGCGAACTGCATATGTATAAATTTCCGGATACGATAGCAAAAACCTCAATAATTCTAAAAGAAATATTCGTAAAAGCCCGGCTTTTAAAACAATGTCTCTAAATATTTATGTAGTTCTTTGATCACATAGGTAGTGGGAAAACTAATTACACGAACTAAAACAAGGATACTTTTGAAAGTAATATCGAAGGTTGGCACAGAAGATCACCAAACTAATTGAAGGACACAAAAAATGCCTTGGACTTCAGGTTTAATTCCCAGTGTGTTCAATATACATTACATCTGTGTGATTGGACTGTCCAGCAATGTATAACGATTAGTGCCTGAAGTACCTTCAGTCCATCCTACCCATCCAAATCCAAATGACAGTCCATTAAAATATTCTTCTGTCTCTAAGACAGAAGCGTTATTTAATTTAAAATCATTTGTTATTAATAATATCGTATAATACATAATACTCTATTGTAATTATTAATAATAATAAATAAATAAATAGAAAAATTATGTTAATACTTACAATTTTTCGTTACTATGCAGAATTTTGAGGCATCTGTTTTGGTCTGTAACAAAAAATAATATTATATTAGTCATACCATTGATTTATTTGAATTAAAAAGTTGATTGCGATTATTTGACAAATCTAGAAACGCTAATGATAACGTAATAATTATTCAAAAATATACAATTTATAATTAGATCGACAACTTAATGGATAATAGCAATCATCTAGATAGCGCGTGATTTGAGTTTGATCTGGTCCAAAAAAAATAGGATTTAAAAAAAGCTTGTTTCTGAAGTTTATCATAATAAAATTAATAGTATAGTATTATAATAGTAGACAAATTAAGAAGAATCTGTAGATAACATATTATTTTTGCATGAGGTCACATTAATTTAAGATTGTTGCAGAGAGAGCAGAATTTTAAAAATGCAACTGTCTTAGTTACAAGCTAAAAATTCATGATTTTCTCTCTCTGTCTTATTTTATTTTTTTAATAATGGAATATTATTGTGCTGTTCCATGATATATATTTTTAGGATATTTAGGTATCTGGACTTTGACTAATGAAAAAACTTTGGATATCCGACTTTAAACAACGACTTGACTTCTTTGTTTTTTATTATACGGCATTCATTTGATTATCATTATGTCAACAAAAGAGTCAATATTGACTGCATTTATAACTTGTATACATGAAATGGAAATTTAAAGAACAATTAATAATATTTAAATAAATTAGTGACTACCTAACAAAACTGCATCTACTTACTTGAACTGAAACGTGTCATTCGTTTTTGCTTTATGACCTTTTCGTGCAAATAAACAGTGTTTGAAGATTGCACTAACATGACGAGAAGAAGAATCTCATTCTCCGACGTTGGATAGTCGCCAAAGAATGCTTATACATTAATACATCAAGAGTCAAGATCAACGTTAAATAATTGCTTAGTATTGATACTCAGAAATTAGTATGTTATTTTATTAATTAATAATAATAATATGTTGTATTAAAATTATTGAGAAAGGTTTTTATTTGCCTTTTTTAAGTAGTTTATATCGTCTCCTCAATACTACAACTAGATAATCCTGATTTGGTCATTATTGGGAAAATTAAATTTAAATTTTACTTGATTAATATAAATCTAGGCTATAGTAATAATTATCATTTAAAATAAAAATGAAAAATTGTGATTGTCTTATAGGGGACAATTAAATATTATTCAATTGTATGAAACAAATTGTAGATGTATTATTTTATTTATTTAATGCGTTTATGGTTTTAAAGTTATTTAATATTTTTTTATACAAAATTAATACAGTTCCCATTAATTTCTGACGTACGTAGTTTTATCATTTTGTAGATAAGGAAATGTAGAATTATATTCAATAGTTATCTCAAAAACAATGAAAATAAAGTTATCTAGTTGTAGTATTATTGAAGTGACGATATAAAAGATATACTACATAATGGTATATTTAAAAAAATTCCCAACAAATACAATGAAATAGTAAATGATAGGTACTTATATTTTATATTTTTCAAGTTGTTGCAACTGTGTATGCGTTCTGTTACTCATTCTCGTGAGAGTATCTTTATTCATACTTTAGATTTGTCATAAACATCACATAAGTGCATGCAGTAAAAAACAATCTTTCTCCGGTCTAGAAAACGCAGATGCCATAAACACTGAAAGTTTATCACCAATCTTTTTATAAACATTAAATCAATAAAATATTTAGTTTTACCAGCTACCTATATTGTTAAACTAATGAAATTATTTATTTATTTTTATTTTTGAGTCTCGAAATGTTAAAAAAGTATTAATTTGTTATTAAATAAAAATTCTCAATTCATAAAATTTACTAATCATGAGGATAAACTAAATTACTAGCTCGATATCTAGAGTATATCTAGACCAACAAGTATTTTTAGGTATTTAGATAATATAATGACCACATTTTTTTATAATGCCTTATGTAATAATAATATCTGACGCTGATAAATTATACTAGTTATATTACACACTTACAAGTATTTTTTTTGCATACTATAAAGCTTTAGTATCACTGTAAAAAAGCTCAGGAGACACGCGACTGTGCTTTTTAACTTCCTTCCTCTCAGATTCCTGACCTGCAGATGATGTTGGATAAATCTTTTCTCTCAGCAGCTTTTGTCTGCGATCACAATGCTATGCTGCTTACGTTTTGCCTTTCTTTGCTCGTGTGAGAAAAATCACTGAGCTTTTTCATTTTCTTACACGAATCAAACGGAAGCGCTTATAGGGATGGGGAATTATTTATCTGGAGTAATAAATCATTAATGGCAAAATGTGAAAGTAACATTATTCATGTAATACTAAACGATTTCTTTTTTGAAAGCTGTTTTATGTGCGATCAAATCAGTGTATTCAAATCTCCCAAGTATTATGTTTTATCAATTGATGCGATCTCGTCGTAAAGGCATAGAACTAATATAATTTTTTACTCCATTTTTACCTTGTTGTAAGAAAACATGACTTGTTCTAATTGTTACCAATATCACAAATTTATTTATACATTTCTACAATCATAATCATGTTTCGAAAAAATATTTTTGATGTATGTATATGTGCTTAAAAAATTTTATTTGTATAATAATTATATAATTTTCTTATGCTAATAATTTTAAACAATGTTTTTGACCAAAAATAAATTTACTTACAATTTTTTTGATCAAAAAAGCAACAAAATGGTGCACAATACTTATTCCCTTTATGGCGGACTTACGTTACCATTTTTAATTGAAGATATTTTGTGGTTTAGTATATCGATGATTTAATTACAAAATTAATCAAAAACCTATAATACTATATTATATAAATCGTTAAATATTATTTATCAGTGAGTATAAAACACATGTCATTGTTATTTTTATATCGATAATATTTTGCGTCACACTTATATTAAAAAAAAACATTTGTACGTTAATTGATAACTTTACTGTTAGTACTAAGAATAAATTATGTACGCGCGTTAGTTGTTATACTTCTTTGGCGTAACACAACAAAATAAGCCACTACCTGGGTCTATTAGTATTACCGTGGATTAGGTTGATAAAAATTGTAATTTAATTATTGTATTGGACCAAAACTCATCTTTGCCATACAGTGGTTATAATCGATTCAGAAGTGTCCATGATGAATTAATAAACAATCAAATTTTATTGGCGTGTTATTAAAATTATATTCATTTCGGTCTCAATGGTATTTTATCGGTAAAGATACCGTCAGCAATAATATTATGTATGCGAATAAATAATATTATTGCAGAATGTACCTACTTTGGAAGAAAAAAATCTCAAAACCTGTGTTTGAAAAATTTAGCAAACCGCTATTTCGACCATCTTTCCTTAAACAGATGACTGTACAACTATTTTCGTTAACAATAATAATTTATTACAAATCAAAAGTAAAACATAGCCTTCTTAATGGTTTAACTGAAACATGATATTGGCTTTTGTGATGAAACATTATAATTATTATTGTCTTCAAATATTATAAACCGCTAATAAATAAATTGACATGGGATATGCGACAAATAATATTATCCTAAACTGTAAAAATATGTATGTTGTGTATGAAGTGTCTAAATATTGTAAATTTACAACATACCGTTGTTTGAATTATTTACCAACTCAACATTCACAAAATTAATTTATTTATTAATATATAATTTTACTCATAAATAATACTTACATACAAATAATAAATTGTGTTGCATCGGCGCACGCAACTTCCGTTACACGCCAAATGCGTTACATCGGCGTCACACGCCAAAAATACACTCTGATCTGTTTTTCCAAACGTGACAAAAGAATAATTATAACTTCAAAAATAAATAAATGTTTGACTTTTACCCATAGTAAAATGTATTTAAAAAAAATATTATTATTTTATTTATTATTATAAGTTTGTTATGGTAACAAGTCTCTCAAAGCCCAAATTTTTTTTTGTATTTTACTGTTGTTTCAACTTAAGCCGTAGTTAGTAGCCGTCAAGGGTAGTAAATACCCAGAATTTTACTCTGTCACATAAATAGTAATATCAAACATAATTAGATTCAATCTTCAACCTGGAGTGACAAATTGTCAGAAAGCTTAATAATTATTTACTCGAACCTTATTTCAACTGGCAACCACGTTGATTATTCAATTTAATAAATAATTAACGATGTTTACAAGAACGCAAATACTCTTCTGTTCTTTCTACTGATATTAATTAAATAAATATTTAACAATCACTGTCAATCCACTTACTGACTCTAAATATTTTATCTCATATGCTTCTACTATTCAACTTAGTGCCACATATCAAACTTATTACCACTACAAGAAATCTAAAAAAGGAAAATGTTGGACTATTGACAATTTCATAATATAACAGTGGAGTTTAACAATATATACACTATTCTTTTTCGAGTGAGCATCACGTTTGATTAAACCTAATTTAACCTAACCTAACCGAGATGATTTGGCCATCTGATATATTTCTAATGTACTTGATTCTACATTTATCGGAAATAGAAAGCTGAAGGTATTCTTTCACTCACCTGGATTGAGCTCTATCTGATCCGATAGTACATGTAATTCAGATTTATTTACCATTTACTTTTCTTTTACTTTTAAAGTGCAATTATCGAAGATATATAAAATATAAATTGGTAAAACAATTAACCATCTATCTAGATGCATATTTTTAGTTCTTGTAGTAATTTTTTATTCGACATACATTAAAAACACTGTGGTTTAGTCAGTTTTAATTATATTTTACAATATCTGACAATGTTGCCAATTTTGGTATTCTATGATAGACTTGGATTTATTTGATTCATTTTTACTGCCTCGATTTAATCTGAAATTGGAAAGACTTTAATTGTAATAGATACTAAAAATTGATTTTGCCTCCCGATTTCAGTCATAAAAAGTAATAAATTGTATTTATATCCCCGGTATAAAAAGCAAAAAATGTTTTTAACTGATGACTTTTTTATTGTTTTCTTACTGTGCGACTTTTTTTCGTCTCTGGAACAGCTTTTGAATTTGTTTTTTACTATCAGCTAAAGCCAATGTCCCAGAACGAATCAACTTTTTTATTAACAGAAAAGAATTCTTATTATAACGTAAAATCAATCTTTATGGCGGTCATGAATCGGAAAAATGCGCAAATAAATATTTACTCGCAATAAAATTGTATCAACATTTAATTCCCATATTAATTCCAATACACAGTACAATGTTGTAGTATACACAGCATTATAGCCATCTTATTAATACAATAGGTATCTGTTGTTAAACATATAGCGTTTAAGATTTCGAAATGATAGATACTATAATTAATTTTCTAAATATAGTTGTATGAAGATACCTATAACATAAAAAAACATTAATCCAATACATCACTTAAATAAAATACTCATCTAACAAAAATATAATATATTGTGTTTCTTCTTCCTCGTCGCCATAAGTCTGAAAGAGCTCCATATTATATATCTATTCTCTGCAAACCTTATTGACAATAATATATAACATGTTAAAGTGAAGTCCTCCGTTTAACCGTTCACACTCTGCCCCTTTTACTTTGTAGACTACCACAATCAATTAACCTTTAATTATCTCTGCACTACTGTGGTATTTTTATAGGATGGTCAAATTTAAAGATATTATAATTCAAGGAATTTATAATAATTTAATAAAAGAAAAATGATGCTATTTTCAATTAAATTCAAGTTTACGTGGTAGAACTCCATTATAATCGATTTAAAACAAAGTTTTATATCTGTATTATTTATGTTGATACTCGTTTTGAGACAGTTTATACATTTGACCATTATATTGTTAGTATTATTGACCCAATTTGTCCCGGTAATTCAAATCTCCACAGTAAGTATTGTTGTCTGTTTAACTTATTAATATTATTATGAAGAATTATTTTTTTCAAACATACCATTTTTTAACTACATAAAATCTCGAAATCTCCAGGTAAAAAAATATATTCAGTGTATTTTACCAACGTGTGTTACATACATGTGAACTTATTTCACCATGCTATGTGCAAACAACCTTTAAAATTGTGAGCCATTTATGTTGTATTAAAAAAACATCAAATCTCATAATATGTTGAAACCTTTAACTCCGCCCTTGTATATAGTAGAATGAGACTAAACGAACAAAGTGGTAGTTTTACTAACATTTATATTATATCCCCACAAAAGTCTTCTAAAAAATACATAGCTTTTATTATGTAGGTACTCATGGTATTTTTAATAAGTTTAAATTTTTATATATTTACTGATATTTTTTTAAACTATACATTGTGTTATTCTTTATTCAATATTGAATATAATAATATAGACATAGTTTATAATCAATTTTTTTTCTACGATTTTTTCAATTAAGTATGTATGTTTTCATGTATTTCAAAAGTATTCTTTTACATAATAAATAACCCAACATTATTTAGCCTTGTATATTCAGTATTAAATAAAAGAATAATAAATTTTATATTCAAAAGTACAAGAACGTCAATAATGAAAGTTGGCTTGCGCCGGACGTCTGTTATGATTAAGTTGGTAATGTCATTTACCTTAAAGCAGACTTTGAATTACTACAGTTAAAACGTTGTTATAAGAAATAATTCCCATGAATTATAAGACGATCGATAATTTAGAGGCCACATCACTAATCGGGGGCGTGAATGTGTTCTAGCTTATTTTATAAGTTTTTCAAGATAATATGTATTTTATACTGCAGTTAATTTTAAGATAAAGTATAACTGAAGTAATGATTGATCTATAGTCATTTATACAATAATCATTTACATTAGGTCATTATAAACACAAAAGCAGGAAAAGATTACTAGGTTGATAGGCTTGAAAATATTTTCATTGTTCCGGCAAGCACCTATTTGGGCAATAAACGTATTTTTGTATTTTTCGGTAGTAAATCTTGCCATAGACACTTTCCTGATCGAACACACAGCAAATTGTCGGTATTTTATCATTATATTTTTAAATTTATCGAGATCCATTACGCTAACGTCTATCCAATACGTGTCCCAGTTTTATTCAAAATGAGTTTTCCCGAGCAAATTTATACCCAAGTTTGAGTCTACCTGCCTTGCGCGCAATAAACTTCATTTTTTCAAGCCCAACCGCTATTGTTTTCGATTCCCATGAGTGATCTTTGTACATGCTCAAAAATTTATTGCCCCGCACACATAAGCCTCCTTGTTTTTTCCTCAATTTATGGATGTTTCATTCTTGTTTCATTCTTGTTTCATTTGCCGATAAAATTTATCGATTTGGGATATGTTTTTTTTTACTTATTTTATTTTATTTCATATCCTCGCGCTGAAAAGACATAACATTAAATTCAATGCCTGTCTTTTCTCTGCTCAAATGTCATTAATTCAAACGTAAAAACAAACGTATTGGGGAAACGTGGAACATAAATCACTTGATAAAAATAAGTAAATATTTTCGCAATTTTTCCTACAAAATTTTCTTCTGTCAGTGAACAGCTTCCTATTTTATAGCAAAAAGGTAAAATATCCACCAAACATTATATTCTAGAAAGAATATAAGTAATACTATAAGCCTAATTGAGTTTTTTCAGTCAATATTTTGATGGCCTTCATAATATAAAGAGTTAGTTCCAGGGCCATTTATAAGTGAAGTTACTATAATAATACTCTTAGTTTACAAGTATATATATATATTGCAGTTGCATTAGTTTTAATATCATGACAGTAATCGGTACAATTGTTGCCTTCTTTAGTGTCGTCTTTTTTTCTAATATAATAAATACACTGTTTTAGGTAAAAAATAATATGTACATTATCAGAATTCTAGCTAGTATTTACTAGGGATTTCAATAGGTACCGATTTTAAAAATCGAAAATATCGGAATTTTTTTTATTAAGAAAGCACACTCATTTACGTTTTTGAATATAAATTATAAGATATGTGCTGCTAAAATGCAAATATATGTTTAATTTTATTATTTAAATATACATCGCATAGTTAATAATTACGTGATATCTGTACAATCAATAATTTATTCAGTATCTTAGTGATACAAGTTCTCATCCAGATAACAAAAGACGTGTGTTTAAGTCCCATTTCATCCAAGATTTTATATTACACGGTGAAAAGTAAATACAAACGATTTAGTTATAATTTCTTTAAGATTCGAAACTTGTATTTAATTATTTACATAAATTAAACATGACACGAAAAAACAAAGAAAAATTCTTAATATATTTAAAAAGTATTTGTACCCATAACACATTCATTGTTGTTATATACATTAGTTCGGTTTCATATTAACGGATACTTTCAATTGGTAATAATTAAATAATAAAAATATGTATGTTCATATTCATTTTCCATTTTTATTTTAGTCAGTAATTATGCACTTTCGGATAAATTTTACGTCATAATTTTATAATATAAGTAATTAAGTCAGAACATCTCTTTTACTGTTCGACCTCAATTGAAATGTGTTTGTAAAACTCACAATGATTAAAATTAAATAACTTTTTAGTCTTTGCATAATTGAGCATGATTCAAATTTTAATTTCAAATTTTTAAGTCAAATCTGAAAACATCTTATCTATCCTTGAGGCGAAACTTTTAAAGTAAAAAAAGTTCAAAGAAATAATAATTCCTGTAATACTTGATAACAACTTCCCGAATAATGTTTTCGAGAAACTCATTTTCATTTAAAGTTTTTAGCCACCATCCTCAAGTCTGGGGGATTTTTTGCTATCTCTCTCTTTCTCTCTCTCTCTCTCTTCATCTTTCTCTCTCAATATTCAAAGATCCAATCGAACTTTCAATACACTTGGCATTTATCAATTTATATAAGCAATCTTTTACGCAAAACTTCTAATACAGATGTTTTCAAAGAATTACTCGTGTAATTCATTTAAGTTTTGAATGATTTACAATATCACTCAAAACAATTTTTATTTGCTCTATAAAATGATACAATAATTATTAAGTAACATAATGTTTAAAAAAATATAATCGGTATATTTTCCTATACGTCATATTCATTACTATACTGTAAATAGTTTGAATAGGTTATAAATATTTCGACTGAATTTTGGGATTGATTTATAATAATAGTATGTTAAACACGATAATTAGCAATACTACTGGTTTACTAAAAAATAGCCGTATGCCAACGATCTTCAGTCACCATTTTCCCGATAGCATTTGTACACAATATTATTATCTTCAAAGTTTGGTTATGCAAAATCTTTACATGCAAAAATTTGCAACCCTCACTATTCAATACGCTACGAACTCGTTTCTTATTGGAGGACTCTAGGCTCAAATTTTGGTTTGGAAAGTTACAATATATAAATGAATCTGTTTTTTTAAACACTTGGTGATTTTTTCACTGTGAGTAATATAATACTACTGTAATAATTAGGTCGCATGAAGTGTTGGAGTATTAAAAATAGACAGAATTACTCGCCTTACAAGAACTCACATTAACAAACTAAAATTCTTTTAATAAATAATTTTTTTATTAAACGAATAAGACACAAGATTTTGGAATGTAACATTCTATATATTGAACATACATAATTTGAAAACATCTCACGCATATACACATTAAGTAATATGCCCTTAGCTTAATTGGAAAATCATACTGGCGAGAATTTAGCAGGTACAGTTTCAAGACCGTCGGGTGTCGTATTGTTTTCTACCAAATGATTTTTTCTAGTGTGTATAATATGCGTGAGATGTTTTCAAATTATATATATTAAAATTCTTTTATCAAATCTTATTGAAAGACAAGCAACCGCTTTACTGTTTGAGGCTTCGAAGCCAAGGATAAATTTATGTTTAAAAGGAGTCTTAGATAATTTACACGAAGCCTAAGAGTGTAAAAGTTGCAAGCTCTCACCATCTTAGCAAAAATCCCATGGCTGCTATACTGATTAAATATTCAAATAATTATGCATTCATTCTAGTAGACATAGACAGTAAATCATTTCCACGACTAGTGTATTTTGGAGATATTTGTGCAACGTTTATGAAATTAATCATCGTCCTTTTACTTGCCAACATTTACCGATGACTAGCGTTAAAATTTTAATGACAAGTGGCTAACATTTGTATAGGTATATTTATACCCGGCCCCATAAACGTGTCAAGTACCAATCAGTAAAAAACACATATGTATTTAACATGTATGTATGCATCATGCATATAATATATATGTATGTAACTACACTAATAATAGGGTTCTAAGATTACTGACTTTCGACACAAAATAAAACTATAATCAATTATTTCAATAGATGGTGGACCTTCTAAAATATTTTGTGTATTGAATGTTATTATCTAAATCAGTGGTTGGCAACCTTTTGTGATACTGGGTAAAAAAAAATTACAATTTTCAAAAATTTTGTGGGTTTTGGTTAGTGGGTAGTTTTGAAACAAATTTTTAATATTAATTTTTTTTTATAAATATCACGTATATTTGCATATGTATGTGTAAATATAAATTTATTATATAAAACATACATATAATATTTTTATTATTGATTTCCTTGGTTTTCAATTGTTTTTGCAAGTTTTTCAATTTTTTTTTTGCAAATACGTAGTTGTCGTAAGTCGAACAAAGAATCAAGATTCTCTGGTGGTATTTAGGACACATTTCATTTGAGAAAAAATATTAAGTGATAAAAAAATTATTATTGATTCATTTAAACTTTTTTAATTATTGGTATTTTCAATAAATAAATAATAATTTGAGAAAAATATTATCGTAATAGTTTCTTGGCGGGTAACTCAAAATGTTGTAGTCGGTAATTCAATTACCTGCGGGTAGTATATTGGCGACAACTGATCTAAATGCTTACTGATGAAGATTTTGATAATATATAAAAAGTGTAATTTGAATGAGAATGAACCTAACCTAAAATGACTCAGTACAAAATTTTAAATACATACTTTTGTTCATCTCAAATCTTCAAATCAAATAGTTTGCCAGCGACAAAGACATTCTTCTATAAAAATAAAAGTATCTGAGTATGATGAAAATTTCCAGAGTAAGCGATATGTTATGTAAATGATAACAACCATTCATTGAAAAAATCGGTTAAAATAACCATCGCTTTATAATAAAGTGCCTATTGGTAATGTTAATTGGGAGCGCAATAACTGTGTTCAATCAAATCGCTTCGGATTTTGATTTATTGCACTTCTGTGGAGGTATGTGTGGGAAGATATTGTGGTTACATGTAAGTTGCACGTATGCAGTTCATCATGGGACACTTATTCATGCGCCGCAGTACGTGAAACATGAGTTCGTATAACATTTTATCAAATGACGAGTTCTTCGTTGAACATTTCACCGTAGAATAACTTTGTACGTATCTTACAAAATGCGGCGATAGTTTGCAAATAGTACTGTTCCAATTAAATTAACCCTAACCTAACCTAACCTAGTAAAGACATCTCATAAAATTTGCCACATGTTGTAGCATACGTACAAATATACTCCACGGTGAAATGTTCAACGAAGAACTCGTCATTTGATTAAATGTTACACGAACTCATGTTTCACGTACTGCGGTGCACGAATAAGTGTCATGCGGTGAACTGTTTACGTACAAATTTCCGGATACGAGATATTGTTATACATATAATATGTTTATTGTAATATGGTCTACTTATACTTAGTTCAGTCGGTGTGCTTTCATGTACTTTTACTAATATTACGTATATTTTATTTAAATATTATTTAACACTTATTTTGCTTTTTTTTACGTCATGTTGTGAATATATTTGTTTTAAAAATACCGATAAATCACTCGTTTGATAAACTTTTCGGACCCCAAGAATGTTGTATATTATTTTATGCCATATTATGAACGCTTTAATTTTGTTAGATTTACTACATTATTTAAAATAAATAATAAAATACTTGAAATAATATACTAGACTAGTAAAGTAAAATGATGTCAATGCTTGTTTATAACAATTTTTTATATAATAAATTTATACAGACATGTTATCTCCGTGAGCTAATAGCATATTTATTTAAAAAAGACACATTGAGTACATAACAAATGATTAATTCAAAACGTTCACAACATGACATTTAGAATAATAATTACAAGATAAAAAGAACTTTTTATATACTTACCACGTTTTTAAATTTTCTGTTGAATCTTATATAATAGTATTATTACATAATAATAAATACTTTTTTTGTACCTGATAGAAATCCTGAATAAATATAGAATACTGAAATTTCATTTTGACATTTCATATTGATTTTCATAGTAACGCACGTATAATATACCAATAATTTAGTTGCTAGGACCCCCTTAAGCAACCAATATTAGTGTTTTACTTTTTACGATTTTTTTCCGATATAACTTTCCAAACAAAACAGAATTAACTGAAAATGAATTGAATTCTGATTAAAGATGGCTAAAAGTATTAAAAGAATGCATTGTCATCGTGTTCTGATAAATATTCTACGCATGTACTTGACAGGTGCATAACAATTTAAATTTTCCAGAATATCGAGATTGGAAACTATACAAATACTTGTAAATCACGTGTCCCACGTATGCTTGATTTAAATAAGTTATACATATTTGTGAAATACAAATCCTTCACAAATATGAGTATACGGACAAATTAAAAGAAAACAATATACAACAAAGACATAATATACCGTTTGTACAAATATAACATTTTCTAATCAATTAGGATTGACACTGCGTTAAATAGGCTATGTGTTAGTACCGCATGCATAACATAATTAAATTAATACTCTACAAGTAAAACTGCATTGTGCATAATATAGACCAACCGATGACTGGCAGACTCGTAATATAATTATGGTACAGCACTGGCAAGCGTCCATTTTGTTAGCGATAAGGGGAGGTATTTGTGCGAGAATATCAACGCGTACTTAGAGTTGTCGTGGTCATAATTATCATGATGAAAATATACCTACTTATGTAGTGTTTTTTTTATTTATAAAAATAGAAACACTTCCAGTTTTAGTATTTATTCAGAGTTCACAGAGATTAATCCACAATAACTTTGCCGGTTGCAATAACTTTTCAGTATTATATTTAAAATTTTTGTAATCAATATTATGAAACTATTTGTTTCCTTAATAAATAAAATAAAAAATAAAATAAAATAACAGAGAATACTTTAAACGGTACACGAAAACAGATAAACAAGATAAGATGACTCGCTCAACCAAATAACCAGATGAACTTGCCAAAGTATAAGTTCAGGTAGGCATCACATTTGACAAATAGAAACACACTTATCATTAGATAGTGTACTTAGTTTCAAAATAGAAGACCTGTATGATCTAAAGGATCAGAGCTAATGAGACTAAGCTCACAGAGTGTAAGATTGTGAGAGATTACGGAGTTACAACAGAGTTAAATCTCAATCCGTCTACATAGCGCTTGCGGCGTTCAATGAATGGACAGCGCCATCTAAGGGTGTCTTTTTGAAGTCACGCCGCTACACCTACTAAATTAAAGTTATATCATCATCGTAGGCATAGTTGTAATATTAAATTATTAAAAAAACAATTGACATATTTTATATTATTAAGTAAAATAAGATTCTTGAATGATTTAAAAATATGTTAGCAGTAGGTACTCATAAATACCGACATATAGTAATTATTATCAGTTATTTGATACTAATTCACATATTTTGCGGACGCAATAATATGTCAGATAATAAATGTTACCGATATGACACATATTGAAATTATTGTATTGATAATGTTTTAAGTAGGTACTTACTTTTTTTAAACTTTTCGATTTAGATATATAGAAATGAGTTAAATCTTAAGATATGTTCATATTGTGACACAAGTAGACAGGGAACATATTATTTTAATCCAAAATGCGACTTCTATAAACGTCGTGTTGTATTATTTTCCACAGTACAGGACATCAATGCATATACTTAATTAGAAGCAGACTCGAGAATGGGTCTATCGTTTGGGCCCCGCATCAGTTAAAGTACGGCTTTATGGTGGAGAGAGTCTAAAAGAAATTTTTAAGACTCCT
This sequence comes from Rhyacophila brunnea, assembly GCF_057557595.1. NCBI lineage: Eukaryota > Metazoa > Arthropoda > Insecta > Trichoptera > Rhyacophilidae > Rhyacophila > Rhyacophila brunnea. Next base: position 34,125,658 of record NW_028233350.1, read on the forward strand.
TTACTTTCGGCTGTATGGATATTATCCGTGACTCTATCCGACTCATTTTCTCTTAGGGATGCTTACATACTGTAGCTTAAAATTTAGAAGTGATCTTTATTTAGCTACATATTTTTTCAGACTTATACGCGGCGTAAATGTGAACTCTGCCATTCTTGGTGGTGTTGGCTTGTGTGTCTCTGATAATTACCTTAGGAATCGAGGGCATCCGTTGTTTGTTCTCCCACGGTGCAGAACTAACCTGCCATTAGTAATGCCAATTGGGAGGGCAATAACCATGTTTGATGAAATCGCTTTGGATATTGATATATTCTACTTATGTGAGGGTGAATTTAGGTGGACGTTGTTTTATAAGTTTTTAAGATAGGGTCTATCAAAGTTCACTCTGTGAGCTCCCATCTACTTTTATTTTGTAATTTTTGTTATTTATTCACACTTCTCTGTATTTTTATTTGCTATTATTAAATGCTAGACAAAGAATGTGTCATCCGGTCTCATACTATTCTATTAACTGTAATTTGAATAATTAATAATCTTCCCGATTATATTGTATATGTAAAAATTATTAGGCCCGTTTTAAACGGGACACCAGTGTCGCGCTCGATATAAATATAAGAAGCTTTTGTATTCGAATAAAGGGGCTTTGGTTTTATGTTTATGAACGCCCCAGAGTTAATGAGTCAACGCATAATTTTGCGTTATAAATTAAAACATAAAACTGGCTGCGGTAATAAAAACAAGTGTATCGGCGGCTTGAGAATGTAGCGGCCGACGGAAAAGTGCACCGGACACGCGTTGACTCATTAGCTCTGGGGTGTTCGTAAACATAATACAAAGGCCTCCTATATTATATCGAGCGCGACACCGGTGTCCCATCTGAAACGGGCCTTAGACACGCTGTATGATTGTATTTATCTAACAGTAATTTCTTTGTAGTTAAGATGCGGATACGATAATTTTTGATCTCAACCAAACTATTCACCACTATTCTGATAAAAACCTCTGCATGCAATTTCACTGATAGATTAAATATATTATAATAACTTACTGTGGAAAAATTATATAGAAAAAAATAACTTGTTTTATTTACATATATCAAATTTAATGTAAATATCCAAGTAGGTACTGTATCAATATAATGAAATATCACATTTTGTTTAAAATATAAATAATATCATTATAATAATATTATGTTTCTTTCCAGCAATTCAGTAAAATTGCCCACTTACTGAGATTCAAATGATATTTAAATAAATACAATCTCCATTGTCAAAGCAATTTTATTATATCCGTATCACAAAGCAAAGTTAGAAAATCGCATACCCTTATTGAACGCGATGATAATGAGCAAAGTTCCCGTTATTTTGAAAACTCCGTGTTGATTTTAGGTCTATATTAAACGAGATATGGCATAACAATAAGTAATAGTACATAATTATATTATATTACTGGCGTCTTAAAATTATAATAAGCAGTGAACTTCTTATCCAGTATCAAAACTGCTAGTGATATACTATTCTCTGCTATTATCATTATTCAACTTAAATAGACGTGTTGGCTGTACTGTATTTGACACTAAAACGTTACAAAGTATACAACACATAAACACACATACACATACAGATAAATTACGTCTAAGTTTAAAGCGTGCAGATTTACCTCTTTTCTTACTGTTACTTCTGCAGTAGGCCGTTGGTAATACTAATCAAGTGTTATGACGACTAGGAAATTTCACGTAAGCTGGTTAAGTAAATAAAAATAGAAATGGTTAATTTCTACCATATGAAATATTAATGCAATCACTTTAAATTCTAACGAAATGTCAACGATTTCTACATTTTTACACGATTTAATTTATATGAGTCTATTGTACATTCGACCACAATCCGTTGTACATGTCTGATATATTATTAAAACAAAGTAAAGCATTTTTATCATTGAATTGTACTTTTAAACTTTAATAAGGTAATGAAAAAATAACTACTACTACTAATGATTAAACGAATACAAGTGACATATATTTTAATTCATATATATGTTCATATTATACATATAATTGTACTTGACAACTATAAGAAGTTCCTAATTTAATAAGGCATACAAATAGTATCACACAATCATAAGAAAAATGTGCTTTAAGAACAACATGTGTTGTATGATGACATTATTTGATACATTTCAACTTTAAAGAAAATCTAGGTTAATTCTTTAGTATTATTCACCTTACCTTACACTAATGTAAAATCGTAATAAAGTTATCCTAAATAATATTATATCTCTATAATAACAGTATTATTACCCTAACAATAAAACAATAATAATTAAACATTAATATGTTCAACAAAATGAAAAATATAGGAACCGATTTGTACAAAAATTCGGGTCTAGGATGATTTGGCGCCGGACAACTGGACGCCACGCAATTCGAAAATAAATAGACGTTAGGTTAGATAAATAAAATATTTAATATTATTATTTATATTTAAATTATTATATTATGATTTAATTGTTGGTGAGAATTTAATTGTGCACACGTAAATAATGATTTATTTGGGCATATTATGTTTAAATTCCAACGAAAAAAGAGTTTTTTATTTTTATATAAAGCCTTAGGCATGGTAATTCTCAATCCGCAATAAAAAAACATTATGTTAAGAGTAAAATGAATTAAAACTACTAAGTAGTAGATAGAAACTGATTAAAATTCCTCGTCTACGTTCTGTATACATGTTTACGATAGTGCGGCGTCCAGTTGTCCCATTCCTTAAAATTCTAGGTCTCATATATAATAATTATATAGGTATTCGTCGTATTATAAGGTCAAGGAAAATAGTTTCAAAATGCTTAATCATGTTTTCACGTAGCACAGTGATATACAAATAGATGATGAATTATGTAAATCAAATCAAATATATTCTTACATAGTACCGAATCCAAAATGTTACTGTGATTTCGTGGACTCAAAGCTGTTAGGTTACTTTCTCATCTCTTCGTATCTGAGCCCGATGTTAATATCATGCGCTCTAAATACGTTTTAAGGCGTCGTTATTTGTATTTTGATTGCAAAATAAAAGCAAAACGTTAAAGGAAACGATCAATTGGGAATCGTTATCAGTTTTCCGGAACCTCTGTGACTAAAGCCATTTTGTTATAAGTGCTCACCTTTGACTGTTTACAAAATCAGATATATCCATATATACTTGGCCATTTAGAGCAAATTTGAATAAACGTTGGAAATTATTTTAAAATATACTTTATAAATGTTATCAACAGAAAAGGCACACACAATAATTCCAGAAAATATTATAAAGTATTATAATGGCCACAAAATTCTAAACTAAAATTATATTTTTTTTTTTCGACCATGTCCGATCCTAATAGGATCATATGGGCCTCCACAGAGTAGAGGTTTGTGTTAACAGATTTTGTTTTTACGAGAAATGGATGTCAGCCACTTGCTCAACCTATTAGGTCCATACCCTGACTCACACACATATTGAAAAACAATATGTATACTTGCCAGACCCAGGATTCGAACCTGGAACCCACGGCATGATAGTCCAACGCTTATGCTGCGCGTTATAATACGAGTTTATAATTAAAATAATATTATATTAATCTTTCATTGAATATTTCTGTACTCTAGTGTGGATAATGATGTTTGTTTCTTAAAATATATAAAGCAATTCACGTATTAAGTTACTATAAGCAAATTTAACAAAATGTTAAACAACCTAAAATACAGTTTCAGTTAATACAGGAATGGTTTTTTTTCCACGTTTTTCTTATGTCGTATTCTTGTTTGTCCGGTGGTTGTTTATCCATTACAAATCTTGCAATCGATTTTTAACTAACTTCCCGACTAGCTAGACATTTGAAACTTTTAGAATATATCAAAACACGATGCCAATGCATTCTTTTAATATTTTTAGTCATCTTTAAGTAGAATTAAATTCATTTTCAGTTAATTCTGTTTTGTATGAAAAGTTATTTTGGAAGAAATCCGTAATCCAATCCAATAGTATTGGTTGCTGAGGGGGTGGTCCTAACAACTAAATTATTAATATATACGTGCGTTACTATGGGAATCAAAATTACATTTCAGTATTCTATAGTATTCAACAGAAAATTTAAAAACGTGGTATATAAAAAGTTCTTTTTATCTTGTAATTATTTCTATTATGATGAATATTTTGTCATAATAATTATTATGTTGAAAGGAACGATAAAATTTTAATTTAAAAATAAACTTATTTCCATAATTTAGACGTAAAGCTAGTAAATTAACTTATTAAATTTATTATTTATAAATAGTTAAATCAATAAGTAAATGTGTTCGATAATAATTCAATTTAGAAATTGTTAGGGCCATTATTCCTAAATATTTTATTATTACTAGTGCAAGTGTTTCGTATTTAAAAAAAAAACTAGGTACATGAGCGATGTCGTTACCTTTGTTTCATATTGTGTACACATAGATTACAATATAATATGTATTTAAAACTATCTATTAAATATTTTTATCATTTAAACACAAATAATAAATGATATATTTTTTACTTTTAACACTAAGAATATTAAATTAATTATTACTATTGTATTGTTAGTAATTGTCTAAAAACACTATTATATTACAAATTAATGCATTAATTATCTACTGTTCACAAATAAAATATTATATAATGCATGTTTCATTATGTACTGGATGTGCGGTGCTATAACTTTCAATGCAGACTCTCATCACATATTTGTGGAGAAGCTAAGTTGGACCTGGCTTGGCCACGTGTTAAGAATATCTCATGATGATTTCAACCTGACAGAGGATCAGTATTCTATTAGACCGCTAAATACAATCGACTGAATGTATACGGTGCTGACATGGGATATTGGCATGACCTGGGAAGATGCAAGAAGACTTCTATATAAGATGCCGTGTGGTGTCCATATATTCTTAACTGAGGAGTAGATGTGGTCAAAGACAAAGAATAATATATTCATAATATAATATTAAACCAATACTGAATATTTATAATGGATATAAATGAATGAGTAAATATTCTACTTCAAAGTTAATCATACAATTATAAATTATACGTATCTAACTGTTTTTAAAACTCTGTAAAATTCCCGTTTACATGGTTTACTTTTGACGATCATCGCGGAGGAATCATCCGCAGTGACCCGTGTAAACGCACATTTATCAACGAATCATTAACAGTGATCAGTCGCAATCAAAAGTGAATGAAGTTGAACTTGTTCTACTTTGGATCATTTTTGATCACTGCGGATGATACCGCGCATGCGCACATCCCACGCATGCATACTGCGCCCTTCAGTACTGTCATCATAAATATTATTTACATAAGTACGTAAACTGTCATTTTAAATAATTTAAAACAAACCAGTTAAATAGATGTCCATGCAGTCCACATTATATTTGATAGTATATACTGATTGTAATAAATAAAATGTTGTTTTGTGGTTCTTGGTTGCTGTCTTTTTGATTTATGTGTTCGCTATTTCACTTGACGCCATTTTGGAATGAATCAAGTAAATCACTTTCGGTGGCACGTGTAAACAAAAAGTGAATGCATGAATCCAATTCCCTGCGGAGGATCATCCACAGTGACTCGTGTAAATGAGCCTTTACTTTAAATTTTTTTTTTCGACCATTTCCGATCCTAATAGGATCATATGGGCCTCCACAGAGTAGAGGTTTGTATTAACAGATTTTGTTTTTACTAGAAATGGATGTCAGCCACTTGCTCAACCTATTAGGTCCATACCCTGACTCACACAGTATTGAAAAACAATATGTGTACTTGCCAGACCCAGGATTCGAACCTGGGACCCACGGCATGATAGTCCAACGCTTATGCCGCGCAGCCACCGTGGGCGTTGACTTTAAATATATGCCATTAATTATACTTGTACAATTACCTTAGTCTCTCAATGACTCCATTATTATATTAAAATATTCATTAGAATACTCTAATATTGATACACTAAACCATTTTTCCCATGAAAACAATTTAAATATTTAGACCAAAGAGAGTGAAAAACCCTCAATCGGCACGTCTCTGAGACGATGCAGTATCATAATGTGTCCCATATTACCAGCGTTGTTCCACTCTCCGTATATAACGCCCTTTGTGCCGTAGCACCGTAGCAGTATCACCATAGACGTATCTCAGCTTCTACGCCGCCGTAGAGGCCACCCATAAATATTTACCCTTATCTAGACGAATATACGTATCAATTAGATTTAATACTGGCGCGTGTAAATTTTATAGCGATGCTCAGAGGTTAATTGCACAAGAAAGTTTCATCGGCGAGCATGATACTAGGTAGTCAGTAAAACCTATAAATAATATCTAATAGCCTAGTCTTTACATAAAAATTACGTTTATTTATATATTGTAGATCATATTTTTCTAATAGATGTATTATTTCTAAGGTATTTTCAAATTAATATAATATTCAATCCGTTGACTTATTATAATTTATTAATAAGTCATTGTCAATAAATAAAATACCATTGAATCCGATAGGTTTTCCGCATTCGCATTATATAACGTTTTTGTTTTAAAAACAAGTTTGTTGGTAAATATTTATAGCTTAAATATGCGCCAACAAAAAAAACACACACATATAAAAAAGCCCTAGACCTCAGAATAATAACAACATATAGAGAGCGCCTATTTTTTGGCAAAATGAAGCCGTATAATAACGCTCAGTAGAACCTCGATTTTATTATTATCAACTTAACTGTGAAACGTTATACCATAGTATTTCTTCTCAGTATGGGTACAAAATTTAAACTGAGCATAGTTAACTATATGTACTACTAAAATAACTAAACCACTAACTTTATATTTAACACAAAAATAATAAATTTTTACAACGCGTGTTCGCAGTTTTTAAATTAATGTAATTAGTCAAATCCATAATTTACCGGCGACATTTTCAAAAAATATTTAATTCAGCCGTATAAATTATATCTTACTCTAACGCGTAGTGCGAAGATATAGCCGTGCCAAATGCTTACTCACTCGCACTTATGGTTCGTTTTTGTTCAGGCCTTTCCTCAGACTTATTTAAAAATCTTGAACCGACAAAGATACACACATCTTTCACTTTTCAGCAAAGATCTTTACTGACCAACCGAGCCACTGATTGGCCCAAGTGCAATACTTACAGATTTAATCCAATACATACTAGGTATCTGAGGGTGATTTTAAGTTTACGTCATAATACCTTCGTAATTTAAGACATAGTACTAACATTTGTTTTCTGATATTATAATTGTTAAGAGGCTTTACAAGTTAAATAGTTTCATTATAAAATGGTAGTTAGGTTTTGTATATAAAAATATTACGTTTTAATACCTACTAAATATAGCTAAAATAATTATATAATATCCATATAGAATACTCTTAGAAAGGTACCGAACTGTAAAAAATAGTAATAGGACTTTCTATTTGAAAGTGATCCTGATTCTAATAAAATAGATAATATTATAAATAATTCATAATATTATCAAAGATTTTCTATTAATAAAATATATTCAAATCTTCCCCAAGTAAAATCATCGTCTACCCCTTAACATAAGAATACTGAACGTTTAATGTAATCCTATTTCGATTTGTTCGATCTGAATGTATTCTATTCACTTAGTTCTCGTCATTTAGCGAAGATAATCGACGAAGACAAAGCACTTAGAGGTTTTCAAGGATACAATTCCGTGCGAAGAAGAGAGGTATAGTTGTTTTATTGTTTTCAGTTGTGAATTATTTATTGTTCTCGATTTTATGATAAAGCTTAATATTTATCATAGTTTTGGATAAAGCTTTTGAATTATGTATTCAGAGATAAATTTAGTTTCAAATCCGATTAATAAAACGATTATAATATACGAGACAATATTTTAAAGGGTTAGAATATTAATATTTGACGAAATAATTCAATCATTTATTATGATAAGTTTTAAAAAAAATACACATGAAAATATAACTATTCTCTAATAACTAACATAAGCCACAGGCTTGAATATTGCGTGTCGTTTCAACTTCACTTGCAATTTTTTCAACATTATTATTTGTTTAGATAACATGACTGCAGTGCATTAAAAGAATACGATAGTGAAACACAAAAATCTTAAAAATTATGTAAAGAATAATAATAATATATCAAATGATTCTTCGAAAGATAGATTATAATTATTGTGTTTATTTGAATATAAAGATTGACTAGAAATCGATACATCTACTTTTCCTTACCATTTATTAGATTAAAAAATCATACACTTGAAATTAAAAAGAGTGCAAGACTACTTCATATTAAAAAATCAGATCATAAATGAGACTCCACAGGGTGGAGGTTATATTAAAATTATTTTTTATGAACCACCCTTAACCGATAGTATTAATGAAAAAATCGCTTAGATATGAATATGGAAATAGTCAAAATGCTGATCAAAATACAAACAAACTTAAATTACAGATAAAAGGTTAATTATATTATTAGTATAGATTAATAATTACATTTATTGCTGACTTTTGGTTTGATTAAAATATTTAATCTATTCTTATAATATTAGAAATACCGCATATTACATAAAAAATACTCGGATACACAGAAAACAAAACAAAACCTTAGTGCGGAAGCAGTGATATTTTTTCGTTACTCAGTTTACAACTGTAAGAATACGGCAGTCATTCCAACTTGTCGGCAGCAAAAATTCCCATTGTCTTTGACATCTGAGGTGCGATGCGGAAGGCTTTTGTTGCAAAAGCACAAAGAAAAGCTCACCAGGTACAAATGCTTAACACCCACTGTCAGACAATCAGCCTCTCTCGGGAGGAAAAAAGATATTACGGAAAGAAAGCTCAGATACGCAGAAAAAAAATCATAAATATCAAATGAGCAACAGAAATCGGTTTCATAGCCGGCTTTTCGTGCAGTGGAAATTCTGCTATTTTCCCCATTTTTATTCTTGCAATGAAAACATACAGGTAACTTAGAGCGGTTAAATTGTAAATTATATCAGGTATATTCATATGCATAAAATATGCCAAAAATACGCGGCGTACAAAGTTTATTTCGGTTCTAAATATTTTGTACGATATACTTTATTTGTTTATGAAAAAATATGATTGTAATATTCAACAAAGCAACAGTTTTATTTATAATGCATTCAAAATGAAAAGTGATTATATTATAAATAACGATACGAATGTTTTTTTTTTATATTCCACTTAGAATAAGTTTTCTAAATTTGTAGGTATAAATGACTACACACAACTACTTTTGATTCTGTATGACACAGCATAATTTAGCTTATATTAATAAATTTCATTTCGACTGAGTATAAAAGAAAAGGGGCTTAACCCTCAGTTTTTTCAAACAAGTTTTATTGCATAATAACGTTGTACACACTTAAATACATGTTGTGTCCAAAGTATGTATGCTGCGAATGCCGATGTATTATCTATATTTAACTAGTATTAAAAAAAAAGGAAGTGATGTGGGAAAAACGATTTGACCATCATTTTTGTTGTTTTTTTTACTCAGTAATTAATATCAGATCAGGGATATAAAAACCAAATTATTATATATCATGCACTTCAAGGATAATATGTTTATTTTGTATTGTAACTTTGACCGAAAACTATAACAAAAACGTTTATGTGTCTCCTGTAAAATTTGATTTGTGTGGATTACGTCTTTTTTCCTTTCCATTTTTGACATATTACCATATAGATTATATACTAACCTTATACCACACTTGTACTTATTTGGAGATGTACAATAATAAATCAGCGTACCACTTTAGTAATCAAATAATATTTTTTCTTCTGATTCATTAGGTATCAAGATTTTAGTTGTCATACCGATACATTGACAAAAAATAACTATCTTTTGAGTATTAATATTTCGATATTCGATTTGATTATTTCCTATGGTACATAATACGTTAAGAATAACTATTTTAAATATTATTAAATATAATAATATGGTTATAAAATCGTCAAATATCATAGTAGGTACCATATAATATGATATAGAAGAATAATTTTTAATGTATTAAATGTAAAATGCAACCTTTTTAGATAAGTACGTCAAAAAGGCAAAGATAATCATTGTTATCTTAATTATATAGTCATAACTTAACTATACGTGTCCCTAATAAGTTTCATCTCTAAATGAATGAATTGGATACCTCTATCCACATGAATAATGTTTTCAAATGTGACCTACTAATGCGATTAAAGCGCAAAGTATTCAACCAGCGTCTACTTTCCTTAATCACATATTATGCATGCAAAATAAGGATTCTCGGTAAAAGAGGGATCCAAAATGCAGAATGACATTGAATGGTGTAAATGCTAGGCAATAACGTATTAAAACTAACCAAAATTGATAAGACAACAAAGGAGTTTGGTAAAAACTCTGCAATATACAAGAAGCTCGAAGGTGCAACTAATCATAGTAGTGATTAAGAGATGACACCTGGATAAATGACTGGAAGCTTTTAAGATGTGGCTGTATTCGCGTACAATAAAGATTTATTAGGCTAATCACATTACTAATGATATGTCGATCAAATAAGCCAAGATAACGTATAACTACTGTGATACTCATAATGGACATGGTAGTTTTGCTGGAAAGCTCTTTATGTTCGGATATGTTACCCAACCAACAGGTTTGTTATCCATGTTGTGTAGAAGTACAGGATGCAAGCCACATCTTTTGAAAATTACATGATGTATAAACTTACCGAAAGTGAAGAGTTACTCAAGTCTAACTGTTGGATACATCGGGTCATCTAACCTGGTCGCCACAGAGACTAATTTTGTTGCTTTTTATCATACTGAAAACGTGAATATCTTTTTATTTACATGATTTGTCTGTTTTATTTTTATTTCAATTTTATTAATAGTTTTTATCAGTTCTCAGAGCTTTTCTCTCCCATGGGTACTTATAACTTAATAACATGTAAACTCGGTTAAATAAGACTTGAGTGCGTAGTGATCTCAGTCTTGGGTGAATACTCCTGAAATATTTACAAACATAAATAACTGGCAATGCTTCTTATCCAAATATAGAGCCTTGTCATACACCTGGTTAGACCGGGTGTAGTGCGGGACAGTCTGCCTTATCAAACGCAGGAAAATTAAAACTTTAGCTAAAATTTCCGCAATAATATATAATATATTAACTTCAACTCGTAATTCAGGTTAAAGTAAAAGGCAGCAGTCGCGTAAGCACAAGGAAATTATCTTGGATATAAAACTTTATAAGTGGCTCAATATTAAAGATGTAAGTGAACTAATACAGCTGACCTGAGATAGGCAATTGTAGTGCATTTTGTACCAGTAACTTTTGACAAAAGATGCCATCAAAAAAAGAATAATAATATAATATCTAGAAGAAAAGACAATTGATGGATAAATTAATAGTAGTCATTCAGTAGTAAACAACAGAAAGATGTAAATAAAAACGGTTGTACAATAAGTTAATAAAAGAGTTAATTAATAGGATAAAGAGGGATGAAAGCAGCTACCATCCGTCTGAAAATTTAAGTAAACTTATGATGAGGAGGATAATGTTAATAACTAAATTTTAGTTAAGTTTGATGACATTAGATAAATTATTGGTAAGAGTTCAAAAATACAATAAATTAAAAAGAAAATATCGGGATACTCCTACTGAAAAATTCACCCTCGTTGTGCATTATGAAAGTTCATTTAGTTGCCAAGCAGTTCTGTAGGAGTGCAAAGATACTGTTCGAACGAAGTAATTGCACTCGCTTTAAAAAGTCTTCACATACATTCAAAAGGGAATTCCCCATTCAGCCACCGCATTGCCCATTCGTTCTTACGCCCCATTACACATTTACTATGCTCGATTTTATCGAAAATATACATACAGCTTGTACCGGTATAACCAAAGTCTCTATCGAGGACGAATATTAAGTTCTGGCGTTTGTTAAAATACGTAAAATCTCTTTAGTACAGTCTGTATACAGTATGATATTATTCGTTTTCTTCTTCTTCTACTTTTTTATTTTAAATCATCATCATCAGCCTGAATCAATCCACTACTGGATGAAAGCCTGTCCAAGCTCATTCCACTTTGCGTTGCATTTTTTTTCAATATTATTAATAACCATGCTCTTGCTTTTTCATTTATAAGGTAGTTGTTAGTAATTTTGAACAATCACAAACACTCGGGCTTTGAGAAAATACAAAAATATTGTGTCCTCATCGGGAATCAAGCCCAGAACTCTCGGGTGTAAGGCCTGCGCCATACGCACTGCACCACGGTAGCTTTCCATGTGCGTTGCATTTCCACGTACTTCCGAAGAACTTATCCATTTCATCGATCCAGAGACCTCTAGGTCTACCTTTCGGACGTTTTGTACCTCTTGGCTACCATTTGATGGGTATATTTGTCCCTTCTTTGAGCTATGTGTCCAGCCAATTTTCATTTCAGGTTTTTAGCGAACTCTATTATATCTCAAACTCTTGTCTATTTTCTTATCCAATCATTCCGCTTTTTGTTTATTCGCGCTATGCCCAGCATGCACCCCTCCATACCACGTTGTGCTATTCTAAGTTTCTGGAATTCTCTTTTACTTAGAATCCAAGATTCAAACGTATATGTGATTACGGAAAGCACACACTGGTTGAATACTAATCGTGCTGATATCAATATTTTTCAATGTGTAAACATTTTAACTTGTACTCTCTCCCCTCTCTTGGACATCGTAATGTATTATTAGAAACATCATCGGGACTGGATCGATGAAATTCACAAAAATACTGATAAACCCTAATGGCTCACGTCACGCATATCCTTGAGTAAAGGTAATTTTTTACGCTGTCGCTTATCGCTAGATATTAAAAACTACCGATTATGTCTTTATCATATTGTTGCGCTATAAAATAATAATTAAATTATAACTATACTACCAATTATTGGTTTTTTAGAAGACATAAAATTTCTATTGTACAGTATGGTATACATGCTCAACGCATCAATTGTGAAATAGATTTTGATCAATCACATTATATTATACCGATAGGATAGGGACGTGAAAATGTATTATCATTCAGTTGTAATATATAAATATGATATCATTGAGATTTCGAAGGGAAAGCATTAACCATTCCTATGATTTTTCCTAAACCCAGCGCATGTGAATTGTGTGATATGTCATTTGAAAAATGATATAAAGATAGGTACCAAAATAAAAGAAAATACTAATATACCTCACACTTCTCTTTACAGTTACATCATTATACTATTTACCATGGAGTAACTGTAAAAATTGTAATCATATTGTATCACAAGAATAAGATACTATATAAGATGAGTTTTTCCGCAGCTCACAAAACATAAGCATCCCCTGCATATACATAAGACCCACAATGAATTCTTTAATTAAAATAAATGACTGATTTTTGTAGTTAAGCATCGAAAATATATGTTATAATACAGGTGGATGGTTTGTATACAATATTTTAAAGGCTCTACAACTTTACAATCCGAGCTTATTTCTATGCTTTGTAAAGGTATTCTAACTGAATAGTTTTGTAGTTAATTAATTGACTTAGCATTTACTTGGTAGAATTTCATTTTACAAGAAATGAAAATATAGTTAATATAAACCTGTAAAATTTAATATTAATTATATATTCATGTGTTATAGTTTTGTAGAGTTATTCTCATATTTTTTAGGGGTAGCTAAGTAGTGAGAGTGATTATGAATAATTATTAATACTTACTTACTTAAATACTTACTCTAGCTGTTGTGCTGATTCAAATGTTTATTTTCTCTAAAGTAGTTTCTTGTTATATTTTTTTTAATTATTTTCTCGCGTTAAGTAGTATAATATATTTCTTCATGGTTAATCTTTTATTGAATTAATGCTATTACTATAAACTAATTATTATTATGATAAGAAAAGCAAAAAAACTGATTTACAAAACATTCATTTTTCCAGTTGTTTTCAACGATTTAGTGTGTCAACAGAAAAGAACAAGGGCGAGTGAGAATGTACCAACTATATTCTGTAAAAAAAACAATAAAACTGGTCATATTATCAGAATTATTCAATCAATATCCAAGAATGATATTCTGCAGTAGATTGGATGACTTTGTTGGACTGGGCACGCACAACGCAGGGATGACGGTATTTCGCACCAAAGAGTATTTTTTTTAAAGTCACGGAAAAGAGTTAGTTTAGCGTCCGACCCATCAATAGGATGATAGTGTCAGTGCTATGTACGAGTACCTATCTAGGATTGGCACTTGGTAACAAAAGACTATCAAATATGGAATCTGCCACTTGAAATAACTAGGATTCTTTCTGAATTTTGAGGACAAAAATAATGATGATGATTCCATTGCATAGCTCTACTTTTTTATTAAATTTAATATTCCCAGCAAAATAAATTCATATTGACTTTTGTGCCAGACTGTTTTTTACTATGAGAATTTTACGGTGGTTTCGATGGACTGGGTCCCTCGAGGTTTTTATCAACTTTCTTTTTACAAAAGAAGCTTTAAGCCGGAACGCATATACTTGTCATTCTCCCAAAGAAGAATAGAGTATCGACATAAATAAACAACAAGCAAGATTCTCTTTATGATATTGTGTTCGCGGCTGTATAATGCCTTATTGGAAACAGTTTGACAAAAAAAGGTATTAATATTACATACACCCACATATTATATGATCAACTTTATTTTTTAAGAATGTCACTTGAATGACATATAAAAATGAACGCATGGCAACTTACTACCTACCTAACTCGGAACTATTACAAATAAAGTTTGTACATAAGATAAAGAAAGCACGAATATAAATTTAAAAAAAAAATAAAAAAACAATATCTGAGGCTAGTTCATTCAGAGGGATGCAAGTTCGATTCCTGCTGGGTGTTTTACTTTTTTCAAAATAAAGATTTTTTTCTATTAATTATAATATATTTTCTCAGACGTGTTTTCAAAATTATGTACGTTCAATAATTAGAATGTTACATTCTTAAATCTTGTGAATTATTCGTGGAATAAAAAAAATAGTTAATTAAAAAATATTAGCAAGTTCAAGTAAGTTGCAACAAAAAATCTTGGACCGAACCACGATGTCAGCTAGTAATTAACGCAATACCTATTTTGATTTGAAATATAAATACCGATCGCTAATAGTAACTCAATTTGGAAAGAGCCTCAGAGATAGTGGTATATGTGCGTGAGCGTGAAACCCGATATATGCAAGTTTGATTCCTGCTGGGTATCATACTTTTTTCAAAAAGATTTTTTTTCTTTTGATGATTTTTGAAAATGATGAATATTCAATATAAAGACGCTTCTGTTCCTGATGTGTTACTAAACATTTGAATAAAAAATAGATTATCTATAATTTACTAAAATTCAAATCTAAAAACTTCAAAACTAAATTTTTAGAGATCTTGCCACCATCTAAAAATGAAGGTTTAGTACTTACACTTTACATACCTTGATTGACAACTAGAAATATTATTTCTTTTTCTTTCGACCATGTCCGATCCGAATAGGATCATATGGGCCCCACAGAGTAGAGGTTTGTAATAACAGATTTAGTTTTTTACGAGAAATGGATGTCAGCCAATTGCTCAACCTATTAGGTCCATACCCTGACAGATACAAATTGAAAAACAATATGTGTCCTTGCCAGACCCAGAACTTGAACCTGGGACCCACGGCCTTATAGTCCAACGCTTAAGCCGCGGGGCCACCGTGGGTGTAATATCATACGCCAATATTAATACAATTCGAAATAAAACATCTAATGCATATGGCTTTGTCCCATGTGGTGTAGATAATTCGTTCTTTCGATCAATGATTTAAGAATGTATTATTTATTGAATTAACGTAATTCTTCATAACACATCAAAAATATAATAAATATACAGAATCGTCTTGGCATTTTTTGCTTTATTTTTTTCTCATATTTGTGATTCTTTTTTTTTTACACACATCTATAATAAAGACTTATTGGATTATAAAGAATCTCCGTAAAAGTTTGTAAATATTTTTATACTATAGAGATCCATATTCACAATTTGAATTTATGATGTGACTACTAACATACTTAGGAATTTTTATACCTTTGATTTTATTAAATTGATTAAAGTTCAGCAACTAAGACTACGACATTGGTGACACGTATTATGTATTGAAAAATATTTTTTTTTTGTGATTTTACCAAGGCTTTGACTACGACTCGCTGTCATATCGCCTCTTCTCTTCTAGAAAGGGATCCGTCCATCAGGTCCTCACTCCCATTTTGTTAAATAACTTTACAATTTTTCCTAGCTCTTCCGTCTTACCCACCACCAGGACACCTTTCAATTCGTCGACATTCTCATATATATCCGCAATTCGCAGCTGTACTCTGTGAAGTTCATATTTAGGGCAGTGTAGTGCTATATGTACAATGTCCTCTAAAACATGGCATTCATCGCAGAGCTGAGATTCGCTTCTACCCATGAGGACATCAAATCTTTTGCCCATGGTGTACCCTGTTCTTAGCCTCAGTATTAACTTAAGCTCATTCCTCGTCAAAGAAGACTCTAAAAACCAGGGCATCTCTCGTGGTGATGGTAGAATAGACTTACTTCATTTCCTCTTTTCTAATGATGGCTTATGGTGAAAATCTATCCACATACTTTGGCACATTTTTTTTATAGCCTCATTCCAGTCCAGGTTTTCTGGTATCCACTGATATGGTACCCCTGAATAGCCAGCTTCCTTTGCCAGATCATCTGCCCTTTCATTGCCCTCAATGTCCATGTGCGATGGAATCCATTGAAGGCATAGATCTCCTCCTCTATTTTTCTTGGCCTCGATCTGGTCAAAGATGTGGTATGCTATGGTTTTACTGTTATGTGAGCGAGTTGCTGCGGCAAGATGTCGAAAATACTTATAAACAATATATTTCATAAAAGTACTCACATTATTTTTTCTATCGTTATAAACCTCCATTACCGTATGGAGGCTTATCTCATTCCTCTATTTACCTTCTTCAATTTAAGAATACGTATAATATAATTGATACGATGGCATTTAAATCTATATTTTTGTTGATTTCTAACTTTTACGTGATGTTGGATGACTATATTTATACAGCGATTGTTATTTAATGAAATTACATTAATAAACCATTTTTTCTTTCATTCGACTAAAAATTCAGAAGCTTTTGAGAATGTAATATTCCATACTGAACATTTTCAACATACATAACTTTAAAACACCTCAGATAATTATATACACAACACAGTAGAAAAAATCATAATTGAAAAAATACGATACTCGACGGGATCCCGTTGAAATATTTAGTGGATATAATATTATAATATTTGAAGTGTTTCCAGGTTATGTATGTAATTACATTATTTCATAACATGTATAAAAAGTATATTATTATAGTTTTTTTTTGTAAATTATTTGGTATTAAGCTGTTAAAATTGACTTGTATTGAATTGTATATTTCTACCTACATTAAACTACCTACTTGTATTAAAAAAGAAAAATCAAATCCTCATCAAAAATAAATCATTCTAAAGTTTCCATTTTCCGCTTTCAAAACCCATTGAACTGATTTTCCGTAAAAAGCTCCTTCAACCCCATCGAATTTTCTTACGTTATTAAAAAACCGTTTATTTAAACATTCGCCTCGGAAATGACCCACTAAATAGACCATAAAAATATGTCACCATCAGCGCGCAAACCAAAACGGAACGCGTATCACTTAATCAGAAACCTTTTATGATAACATTATTTTGAAACGGGTCAAATATCCACTTAAGCCGACCCTCCCGTTAATTTGCAGCGAAATTGTACCCACGGCAGTTTTTCTTTACACATTGAGGTTTCCCATCTTCATTCAATCGTCCGCAAAATGGAATTACTCCACTTGTCTTGCTTCGTAATGCTTTCTTTATAAACTTTCATGTTTTTCTACTTCTTTCTTTTACGCTATCTATTGAAAGATAAGAAATTTATATCTTCATTATAAATAACTTACAAACTAGTTGTGGTAGGGGAATGGTAGAGTGACCGTCTCTAAATTCACTGAGTTTGGACCACTTGTATGATAAAATATCAATAAGTCATAAGTCAAAAAATGATTATGTTGCCATTAATTATTTTAAGGAGAGTTAAGGCTTTCAATATGTGATTGCATAGACGTATCTTCAAAACTTGTTGGAATGACAGGGTGACAATCAATGTTGACTAGGGTTTGCAATACCAGTATTTCAAAACCGGTATCCCAATATTTTTGAATGCCGAAATACCGGTAATAATCAGACAATACCGATATATTATATGTTGAATGTTGAAACAAAACGTAGTAAATAACATAAAAGGTTAAAAGTATAGATAAGTGTAAAAAGTGCAATAAACTAATATAACAAATGGAATTACCAATGAGTCAGATACATATTACCGAAGTACACTAATTCATTATATAAATTGATTGAAAAATCATTCGAAGAAGAAAGTGTCAATAGTTCAACTACAAGGTACCTATCTATAAACACCAGCATCCCTACCATATCTTACCGTTACCTATTTTTATAATATAATATGTACCTACCTATTTAGATATTTTTGCTATAAAATACCTACTAATATTTAAATATATATATTTTTCTCAATACATTTCACTATACCACCAATACCAATATTCAATAGAAAATACCGAAATACAGGTATTGGTATTTTCATTCGGTATTGAAATCCCTAGTATTGACGTTTTCAAATAAATGGTATAAGACCTAGAAGTTCTGCGAAGTATAAATACTAGAAAACTACAATACCTCACCCCCAATATGAGATGACAAAAGTACAGCATCCTCTTTCATCGTCTAAAGAAAATTTATCGGTAAACGTAGCAGACGATGATATAGTATTTTGTGGCTTAATAAAGTCCGTGATTATTATATGAGCAACGCCACTGAACTATTACAGGTAGTATAATATGATTAGTTTGACAGTAAACTGACATTTAGTGGTCATATAGATACCATTTGTAAAAAGGCGCTAAAGATGTTGGGCTTTGCTTTGCGTACTTCCCGTGTCTTTTCGGATGTTACGGTACTAAAAATTCTCTATAACTCCTTAGTTAGAAGCAGACTTGAGAGTGGGTCTATCACTTGGGCCCCCCATCAGTTGAAGTACGGCCTTATGGTGGACAGAGTCCAAAAGAAATTTTTGAGACTCCTTTACTTTCGGCTGTATGGATATTATCCGTGGCTCTATCCGACTTACTTTCTCTTAGGTATGCTTACATACTGTAGCTTAAAATTTAGAAGGGATCTTTATTTAGTTACATATTTTTTCAAACTTATACGCGGCGTAAATGTGAACTCTGCTATTCTTGGTAGTGTTGGCTTGTGTGACTCTGATAATTACCTTAGGAATCGAGGGCATCCGTTGTTTTTTCTCCCAAGGTGCAGAACTAACCTGCCATTAGTAATGCCAATTGAGAGGGCAACAACCATGTTTAATGAAATCGCTTCGGATATTGATATATTCCACTTACGTGAGGGTGAATTTAGGTGGAGGTTGTTTTATAAGTTTTTAAGATAGGGTCTATCAAAGTTCACTCTGTGTGCTTTCATCTACTTTTATTTTATTTCTTTTCTTACTTTATTTCTTATTTTATTACTTATTGTATTCTCACATTTCTCCGTATTTTTATTTTAAAAATTGTTAACACTTATTTTATGTCATATCTTGAACGCTTTAAATTTATAATTTGTTATATTCATTATATGTAAATAAATAAATTTGAATTTGAATTTGAAAACGAAGATTGCCCTGATGATGGCTGATGGATCCAATAGAATAGTGAATGACATGGAAAATATTGTAATATACGGAGTTGGTAAAAAAAAGTTGTCTACTCCGGTTAACGGCTTTGTTCTTCATGTAAACACGCCTTTTTAAGTTGACTTGACAATCAATATTATTATAACTCTTCTGATAGAAGCTAAGATCTATGTCAGATGCAAAAGACAATGAGTAGGTAATGTTAACTTTACTATTGATTTTATTTCTACTGTTGCTATGAAAAAAAATGTCCATTTATAGTTTTTGAATTAATATATCACATAAACTTTAATATTATTAGATATTTCCAATAATTGCCATCGGATTTACTCAAATAATAATAACTTTCAATATAATTTATAAAAATTGATATAACGTATACTTTAATATTTTTTATTTACATTTACTTTCACTGCAATGGTTAGTTTTTTCTTCTGTGCGCCTAATATATTAGCAAATTGTACCGGATATGAAAGTGTTTTAGGGCGTGACACTTCCACAACATCCGGCATAGTGGTGCCTGCGCATCATAAGTGCTTCCGCATAAAAGCTGCTCTCTGTTTGCGGACTTGAAAAAATCCTAATACACATCAAGTAGCGGCTGAAACTCTTTAACTGGCGAGAGCGTATTAGTACAGCCCAAGAGAAATTGGGTAAATATACTCAAGGGCAGTAAAATATACCTAGAAACCGGGAAACTTGCACGAAACTTGGTAGTTTTGATCCCAAAAGTTACAAAATGTGTCGCTAATATAAAAAGCGAGGGTTCATTCAAGCCGTAAAATTCCACACCTTTGATGACTTTTCACGTGAGGGTTATATTTTAGTATGGGTAGATGGGTGCGAAGAAAGGTTTTCAAACATTACGACGTAGATACCCTTTTACGTCATTAAGAGTTCAGTCAAGATTTACTTCAATCCAATACTTTAAATTTTATCCTAGAGAGATAATAAATATCTTGATCGAATATTTTACATACCAACGTTTAAATAAAACGACCGTTGAAAAAATAAAGAACGAGTGATTTTATCGCATTAACGTATTATATCGACTAAGTGTGTGAAAAATAAAATGATACCATGCTAACCAAGCTGCCTACATTTTAGTCTACCAAAATTATCTCATATTGTTATTCTTTTGTAATAAAAAAAATTATATTGCTTTATTTATAGCTCAGTCAAATATCAAAGCGTTTTTTGAATTAAAATATTTTTGAGAGAATGTAACCTATATAAAATTATAATACTAAATAGGTGAAGCTAACAGGTAATTTATTATGAATAGCGAGTATTTTTTTGTGTTTTATAATTATTAATATTATATAAATTTAATAACAGTGTATTCAGTGTAAAGTTGAATAAGTCTCAGTTGATACTTCGTAGCTTAATAATAATAAAATTAATTACAGATGAAAGTGATAGGAAAATGAACTTGGTTTCCAATACGTTACCATTGTTCCCAGAATGGACGATTTTACACATCTTGAGTATAGTATTTTTATTCTTTATAATTACTAATGCTGTATTTTTAGGTTTTGATGATTTATACGCTTATTAGTGATAAAGTAGGGGTTTTTTATAAACACTTCAACTCTTCATAATTTGTTTGTTATATTTTTTTATTGTGATCCTTGACTTAATAGAGAGGTAATAAAGTTTTTACCTACTTTATTGCATCTAAATAGTGTCTGACGATGCCGAAAGGCAAAACCCGGCTCGCAAAAAACGACTCAAACGGAATACATAGTACAAAACTTAAATACACTAGAATTTAAATTAAAATTCCATCAAGCACCTTCGGTCGATAGAATTAATATTACAAATAAAATAGTTACACTCTTTTCTTTGAATGTTTGAGAATACCAATATGTCCTTATATATTACAACGCTTATACTGAGACACTTTCAAAGTGTCTTATATAAGGAATATCAAACGGCGTATTATTTAATCCCCAGAGAGAGGTAACTGCTCCCTTTTATTAATCTTTTTAGTGTTTGTCTTAGTCTTAAATGTCAATTTTATATCCATACGTTTTATGCCTATACGTTTCAAATGTTAATAAATATATAATATTATATGTTTATATAATTTCAGCTCACGTATTATATTAATATAACCATATTATTTTCTACGATAATATAATATACAACTTGTTTTATAACATTATATTCTAAGTAATGTAATAAACGTACCGTTTTTGTAACTTCAGTAAATTCTTATATACTTACTCTAATATTTTATAAAACTTAAGAGGTGAATTTATGAATACATTCTGATATATGTCGGTGGGTTTGTTTTAACTTTAATTAAAATACTGAGTTGGGGAAATTTAATATTAGGTATATATTACATTTCACGCACGATACTTATATTACATAATATTATTATATGCTTATGAAGGTAACAAAAACATACGTAAACGTTTATCTAATAATTGTCAAGATGTCATGGCACTTTGTTGTTAAAGGCGAAATATATTTTATTAAATGTTATATCAAAAGTTTAATTTGGAAAAGATTTAATAAATATAATAAATAAAAATATAATACAATAAATTTTCATATAATATAACTCTAGATATATGTATACTTATTTAACTCGTATTTAGTTTTAAATTTATTGTGTGTTCCATATATGGGCTATCAAGCAAATCAAATAGTTTATTATTATAATTAGTTCCAAATCAGTATCATATTATGACTATTACAGTAGTTGTCAATAATCTATAAGAAAAAATCTTTCATTTTTTCGAATCATTAAACACCCATTGAATACGTGACCCTTTGCAGACTTTTCACGTAAGTCTTTTATAATAAGAAGATTGATGGATCTTTTTTGCTCATTTAATTGGCATAAAAGTGATTTTTTATTTGATATTTCGACGTAAGCGAATAGTAAGTTTTTTTTCCAATATTTCCTGATAAAAAAATTCACGTAGGCACATAATATGAAGGTACCTATATTTTATATGATCAAGGAAGTCAATAATAATTATTTGTTTTACATAATAATATTTATGTTTATTTTCATATCCTTGACGTGATAATAAAATAATTATATTGAACTTTATCTGTGTATATTTGAGGGCTGTGAAAACGAATTTGCAATAATTATGTTAGCGAGTTAATAAAAATGTCTTAAGTACATCTTTTTGAAAAAAAAACGTATTTTGAAATGTGTTTTATACTAATAATATGTAACATATTATAAATTATACATATTGCAAAAATGGAGACTGCCTTTTTTGTTTCCAGAGCCTTCATTTTATGTGAATATAATGATTTTTAATGAAAAAATAACATGAATTTCAATGAGAACTCTAGTGTAATTCAAAAATTGTATAATTTCTAACTTTCAAAGATCTACAAATATTCTGAAAGATATCCGTAAATATAGAAGTTAACTAAATATTTTTTAAACATCAAGTTGTATTTTGTTTAACTATTAACCCTTTGAAATATTTCTATTTAAGTCTCATTTTATGAATATTTTCTGTAGGTACATTCATTCATTGACTAGTATTATATTTATTTACATTATTAATGATTATAAAAACAACAAAAAATACATATTATTTATAACGGATAGGTACATAATATTACGTGTTAGCATCAACCATGTTGTATTATATTTTCTACTTGCAGGTTACATTCTCCCAAAAACATTTTGATACACAAAAATGCTTTACCGTTTGTCTGACCTATAAAAATCTCAAGATTAAGTGGTAATTGATAACTTTGAATTCTTAATTGTTCAAGGATTATATTTATTTATTATCAAGCTGTTATCATAATACGTACGTATGTACATTTAAAAAAATTTTAACATTATAAAATTATCCTGGAAGAACCATAATACTTCTTTCCAAGTTCTTATGAACCTAAAAGGTTCTTAAATGGATGTTACAAATATTAATTTTAGTGGCCTAAATTAAAAATATTATTCCAATTTACTTATGATTTACCTGGTTATTGGAAAACTTTAATTTGAATGGACTAACAAGCAACAAAAAGGTTCAATTATTATTTCAAAAAGAAAAACCTATTACTTATTGAACTAAATACTATAAAAATCGGTGGGTGTACTTATGTACACGCGTTAGAAGTTTTACTTCTTTGGCGTAACAAAACAAAAACAAATCTTGTGATAAACTAGATTCTTTGACTAGCTCTTAATTATCTTGTTAAATTACACACTCAAGAAAAAGGACTGCTTATTGGAACGCCGTTGGTTTATTTCTATACACTCTAACTTATATTACTAAATTATATAATGGTGTCTCGTTGTTTTTATTTTTAAAGTACCAACTGTCACTCTCACGTTTAATCGTTAGTTTACATAAGGAATTGCAAATGGCCGAAAATAATAAATTCGCTGCCTAGGCAACGGAACAATTCTAAACTATAATAGTATACTGTATAATCGTCACGATTGCAGTATCATACTTTGGCGTTTTTTTTCGTTTGAAAAAATAAATTATGTGTTTCATGTCACACGCCAAAATACACTCTGATCTGATTACCCAAACGCGCCAAAAGAAGTATAACTTCAAAAATATATAAGTAACAACTAGTGATTTCTTGTTAACCATACGCTATGCAACATCATGATACATCACAACTGTCCAGAAATGAAGTAGCATGGACATGACAGAGTTACGAAAATCATCGATTCAATTGTATGTTATTCAACATTAGACGATTAGACGACATTATTCTATGTCAAAATAATCTGCTATATTTTTTCTATTACTTTTATTACTATTACGAAAAATAATATCATAATCATTATGTAGATCGTAAAAATACAAATAAGATTAATGGCAAACCATAAACTTCGCCGCTCCAAATACCACAGTAAATTATTCCATCCACCAATGAAAAGTCTGTTGTTGGGGGATTATATTACTAAAATACCCAACTCGTAATCCCCTTTTTCCGAAGAGAAATCCAGTAAATGTACACTAAAACGTTGTGACGTCACGCGGCCGAGGAGTAAATAATTGATAAATCAAGTCACGCACCGCCTCTGTCTGAGAAGTGCGAGTGAATCTCATTGGCTCGTTCCAGATTCAATCATACTAATCAGTGGCGGCGTCGCACCTCGCTTGTGACCTAATGTTCTACATTTTGCCTAAATTCTGGAATGGAATCCACAATGACGGCTGATTAATCGGATGGGACGTGATAGGGAGATATTTTTTTTTTTATAAAATCAAAAGTTGTCTTTCGTTATATTGAATAAACTCAAATAAATTACGTTATGCCTACATTCAATTCAAAGCGATGTATTATTGTGAAATATTTAAACCAATATCTAATCTGAAATAAGACTGCGCGTATAAAATTAGTAAGACTATTTTTTTTGCATACATATTAGCGAAATAAAAATGACCTTCACGTTATTCAAATTAATCAAAAAAACATGTTAAACCTCAGTAGTAAAAAATAAGAAATAGCGACTGATGAATATAAACAACTCTGCAATCAAGGCAGATGGATTTGATGGTTTTTGAATATACGTCACAATCAAGAAAAAAACAAAAATGGAGGTTGCTTACTTTGAAACTAATATTTTGGCTCTTTTTCTTTTTAGGATTCTCATAATAATTTTTTATGTAATCAAAAGAACTTGACATATTATAATGTGATTATTTATATATTAATTTGAAATAAATATACCTAATTAGATTCATTTATTTGACAGAAATCATATAAATAAAATATTTGTGTCGCTAGTTTTCAAAATCAGCCAAGTCTATAATACATGAATAGGAGAAAAACAGCTTTTTGTTTTCTCAAATACACGGTCACAAGGGTAAAAGTTTATATTATTTCGAGTAATACCGAGAAATATTTAAAATTAATAAATTCCACATTTTGATAATTCATAACTATTAGGAAGCAGTAGTTCTTCAGCAACTCACAAAAAAGTCAAAAATACTTAAAGGTGGACTTGGCTGATTTTGAAATGTAGCGACACATTTATTATAATTTAAAATTCTATTAAATTTAATAATACATCATGTTTATTAGTCAATAGGTATCTATTTTGTTTATCCTATCAAGATTAGACTACAATGACTATAATATTATCACTGCTTGCTTATCTATTTAAGTGACATAGGATTTTGGCTCACTCCAGCAACTATTCAAAAATAACACCTCAACTCATTTAAAATGTAATTAAATTTACTTTATGAAAACGTATTGTTTGCTTGAATGGGTTTCCAAAATCGTATTAATATAATTTAACTCTAATAATAATAATCGATTCCACAAATTGTATTGTTTACACCATATCAATAATTTTGAATTCAACAGCATTATCTAGTCTGACAGCTGATATTGTCATATTAAATCCATTATAATGACAGATTTTTTTACAATACAGACATGTTACAAAAAAGTTTATAATCTGTAGGGATGATGCAAAAAATAGGTTGTAGCACTGGACCAAGAAGAAAGGGAGATTAATAATGATTTTCTATTCAATAATACGAGAAAACGGTATGAAAGAATTTATTTTTATCTTATTTAAATTACTGTATTAATTATTAGATATGTACCTATATTTAGCGTGTAAAAACATTGTATTCGTACCTATTTTTACAATATAAACTATGAATAGGAGTGTTGACACAGAATTATATTAAGCAATTAAGCTATGTATATTTTACAATTAATATACTTAATAATATAATTATGTCAAATGAATTATGATCAAAAATGCAATTTTGGGGTTTTTATCGAGGCGCTTCAAGTTTTAAAAATGGACTTATGGGATTATTAATATAGCATAAAGCACGTATAACGTCATCTTTTTTCAATAGCTGTTATGATTGTGATATTTAGTATGTATTATTTATCTACTGTTTTTCATATTATATTGTAATGCATTAGAAAAGCTCGTTATATTATATTCATGCGATTTCTTAAGCTGACCCATTTCCTTTATGCAAATGTAAGACCGCAATACCGCACTTGGATCGACAAAACACCTAAAATATTGACTAGTCTCTCCCAATCGCTTATATGCAACTCTATAGGTAGGGAATCTACGATTTTTTTCCGACGTAAAAGGGAAATTCAATTTGTAGTTTATTACTACCATCTATAATAATATTCATATCGTATTGTGTGCTACCAATTTTTTTAAGTTATTCGAAGCGTTTTAAGTATATTTTTTTAATTTACAAAAAAGTAACTTATTTAATAAATTTATTTATACTTTATGGACGATTTTAAGATGATTGTAGAAAGTTGGAAGGCTTGCTAGTGAAAAACCCTTATAAAAACGATGTGACACGATGTTTTCATATGAGACTATAATATAGAGATACATGTATTTATTGATTAAAATAAAACATAGTATCACGGGGTTACTGCCGAAAGTTGGTAAGTCTCAAAATCATTTTATGGAGTAATTGCATTTGAAGTTTGACATGCTTTTTTTAGCATACATATTTATATATTGTCACATAATTCATTGTTAACTCTAAATACCTAAATTATCGACTTACCAACTTTTGACAGCAACCCACGATATATAATACTCATTCTTCATTATTTAACAATATTATATTCATAGATAATATAATACATAATATGTATTATTTTTAACACTAAAACAAGCCACAAGGCTCAACGACAATAGTGTGTTTAGTAATATAATAAAAACAATCACAAGGTTATGAAAAAATCACTAAATTAAAAAATAGTACTATCGACCGAGGTGAGGGTATTTGACGGAATTATAATTTATATAAATATATTGTGACCTCACCGGGAATCGAACTCATTGTCCCCTGGTAAAATACCAGTGCCTTACGTACTAGACCACGATAATCACCAGGACCGATTTCGTTTGCTTGAATCAGGTTTTGTCAACTAGCACAGAATTTGCAAATTTAGAGTATGTATTTATACATATCAATATTATTTGAATACAGCTCAAAGTATCTATCTACAATTGCATTTGTGTTTCTGAAAACAGGAAAATTAACTGATTTATCTATGAACAGTGGTTTTTCAGACAGTAATATTATTCATACCATTGAATATGACTCAATAATTTATTAGTATAAATAGCTTTAAAAATGTATTTTTTGAGTAGACCAAGTGGATGAAACTAGTTCTGATGATTATTATACTGTGGAATAAGTAATACACATTCTGTTTTATTTTAATTTATTTATGTACTAAGAATAATTAACAGCTAAAATCTTTAAAGAAGGATTTTCTATTTATTTTACACAATTTTTTAAACAAAATATGTCATTTATTCAACCCAGTAGATCCTTGTTATGAATTAAGCATACAATTACAATTAATACGTATATAAATTTTATATACGCGCGGATTCAAACCTTGTACACTGCTCTTCCCATATCGGACTTCAATCAAAACATCGTTAGGTATGTTTAATATCTTTCTAATACATACTGTGGTTCAAGTACATATTTCCTCATGCTAGAGTAGAATATATTATGCCCATTCAAAACTCATGTCAAATTTACGTGCTATTTCTCAACACCTGGGCTTAGATTCAAAGTAAATCAAATGATCAAATATTTACAACCAATCTCACAAGTAAACTTCTAAAATGTATACACGCATTATATTATATTATGTACCGGTATTATAGAGAATACTATGTAGAAATGTAAGCTTTTTTAAAGAATAATAAAATGACATAGTAATATAATTATAGATGACTTTAATTGCGTAAATCAGGCGTTTGCATTCAAAATAATGTATTATTTTTTTGTATATGATAATTATTATGATTGCACGTACTACATAGTGACATCCGTTTAAATTAAAACTATTTAACATCAACGATGTTTTGGTAAATTGTAAATTTAGTGATACTTACTAGAGTGTAATAAAAACTTCAATTTAACTTTTTCTTTTCAACATTCAAGCAATAGTCTATGATGCTAGAAGAATGTATTGTAAAAGTTTTTGAAGTGTAAGTATACAAAATGTCCCGCAATACCAGAAGATTTAAGATTCAGTGCACTTTTTCACTGGCGTTCTCAAATCTCAAATTTAAGTTTTTTTGAGATTCAAAACTTAATACTTTCGATAAATTATTAGTATTGATTTATTGGCGAACAAAGGAAAATAATAATTTACTGTATATGAAAATTTAATATATATATTCTGTGTCAGCAGGTATCTATTAATTGTTAATGAGTGTGTATACTACTTCTACTTCACCTTGTTACATTGGGGCATCATGGTGCAAGCATATTTACTCTACTTCCTTCAGTATTTCGCCAAGTCGTATATCTCCCGGCATGCGAAACCTTTCAGCGTGTAGATTAATTTGTATATGTGAGAGAGGGTTGACAATGGCATAGAAACTCTTCAGGTTGTCCCACAAGGGTACATAGAGTCACGATTTCTGGCTGCATCATTCACACATATCCCAGCCACGTGAAGCGTCGCATCATGATTATTTAAATCAAAGAGAGCTGCCATGTCCGCTCGCGAACTCGAATGTTTATGACGCGGTCGTACCAATGTACACCTAAGATTCGGCGGAGACATCGATTCTCCCAGCTTAAAAATCAGGACCTTTGAAGCTTTGTAAGATACCATGTCTCACAGCTATACCAAAATAAAAAAAATATGGTTTAAAGAAAAAGTACACAAACTGAATAATAACAGATCATTGAACATACATAAATTTGAAAAACACTTTTTGAGAAAATATATTATAACCAATAGAAAAAAAAATTTGAAAAAAGTAAGCTGCCTCGGCAGGGAATCGAACCCTGCATCTCCTGGGTTTACGCCCTGTCCATCGCATTTACCTCTATGCTACGCAGTGACATACTAATTGCGACAAATTTTAACTATAGGCCTTTTTAATACCCACTCATCAGCGTTCTTCTAAATTGTTTTTCAAAATTATGTATGTTCAATAATCAGAATGGTACATTTTTAAATCTTGTGAATTATTCGTTGAATAAAAGAAATAGTTGATATTAACAGATCAATTAGCTCTTCGATCTGCAATACGTTTCAAAATAGATACATTTCGTTTCTAAATGCGACTTATATAATATAATCAATAGTTTTGAATATCGGTATATCATTTTAAAATATAAGATTAATATTACATACTACAAAAATCGTAAAAAATTCCAAGAAAGCTTTATATCTTTATATCTAAAGCTCAGTCACATCACTGTACTTTTAGTTGCACTCCAGCACTTTCGAGAGCTTTGGTGTTTACGGAAAAGCGGGACATCCATCGTCAAAAGCAATCTTGGCTCGCAAAAAGTCGGATGTCGAATAAGTATTGATGCTCACTGTACGTATCACTACTACTAAAGAAAGTTGAATATTCAATGTATATTCTAGTGGATATACAATGTATGTTAGACTCAACCCATTATAGAAAAGTTCAGAATAGGTCACCATTTTTTCAAAGAAGACATTTTGGAGATATCTTAACAAGCTATATAATATATTACGGTTATTTATTGGTCACTTGCATAATACATTACCTCCATGTTATCACACAATATATTTATATGATAGGACAAAAAATATTTTGGAGATTTGAACCAGTAACACATTGAATAATATGCAATAGTTACAGTCTTTATTTTTTAGTGGAAATAACTTGGGGCATTTAAAATAATAATTCGCTAATGAATGGATAATATTTAGGTACCTACGTAAAAGCTAAAGTATAAGTTCTGATAAATATTCATAAAACATTTTTTTACAACGTCAGCTGAAGCGTGCTGTTATATTTTTACCAGTATTATTTATTAAATTACTTTCAACAGATGCTTAGATACATTTTTTAGTTATTTTAATTTTCAAAAAGAATTTCGTAGAGAATCAAGGAAATTTGGGCGGAAAAATTCTCATAATATTTTGTTAGGTAAGTAACTTTAAGTACTTGTAAGTAATTTTATTTACCACGGAAAACTCGGCTTCAAATCGCAGTCCTCAGTTCCCAATGAATACGACAAAATATTCATCAGAATCACCACCACCTTGCGCTACAAAGAATTTTCCAGGGTTTTTGCAAGTCGGTTTCATAGGCCCTGGCCGAATTCAAATTAGCAATACCCAATGCTGGTAAAAGAATAGTTTTCAATAAGGCATATTATCTCAGCCGGCACAATTTTCATTTGACTAGCATCAAGTAGAGTAGTTTGCGTGCCAAAGTCCGTAAAGAATCCTCGATAGTAAATGCAAGGTATCCATAAAGGCATCTAGAAAAAAAACCTAACCTAACAATTAAACCAGTATATCGGCTATTTTTTTTTTTGAAATTTTGTTTACCGTGGCTTTCTGTAATCCGACAAAAACCGTATTTTATTTAGACATGAATTTTATCTCAGTACTACACAGCCCAAAGAGTTTGGACGGTCTTTAATATACAACTATATATTTCCAATACGTACAAATGCCCAGACACGTTCCTACACATTATGTGGATAGTATATAGTATTCTACCACGATGCCTAAATTCAGACTGGTGAAAAGGCATGCTTAATTGAGACCATCTCAATCAATTCATGGCACGCAACCAAACCGAGACGAACGTCACATCTTCACTTTAGATATGACAAGAGACTGCATGGTTTACTTTCGTATCTATCTGTTTCTGACAATGTCATAATATCAGCATCTACCGTAAGCTCGGACATCAGCGTACCTACGGTTTTTCTATTTTTCTATTTTATTAAACACTATAACTGCTACTAAACACCATATGTATATATATATAAATAATTTATATATAAACAGAACCACCACCATAAGGCACGCGTTGCTACTAGAACAATAATTGGAAATGAGTAAAAAAAAATCGGTGTGTGTACTTATGTACGCGCATTAGAAGTTATACTTCTTTGGCGTAACAAAACAAAAACAAAACTTGTAATAACCTAAATTCTTCAACTAGCTCTTAATTATCTTGTTAAATTACATACTCGAGAAAAAGGACCATTTATTGGAACGCCGTTGGTTTATTTCTATATACTTTAACTTATATTACTAAATTATATAATTATTTATATTTGTTTTTATTTTTAAAGTAAAACTGCCACTATAACGTTTAATAGTATTTTACGTAAGGAATTGCAAATGGCCGACAATAATAAATTTGCTGCCTAGGCAACGGAACAATTCTAAACTATAATATTTTACTGTATAATAAATACGCTGCCTAGGCAACGGAATATTTATAAACTATAATATTATACTGTATAATCGTAACGATTGACTATCATACTGTGGCGTAAAGGTAGTGCCTTCGGCTGGTAACCGAACAATCGGTGGTCCGAACTCAATCGAGTGCGTTTATTTTTGTGTGAAAAAATAAACAATGTGTTACATGTCCCACGCCAAAAATACACTCTGACCTGATTTTACAAACGCGCCTAAAGAAGCATAACTTCAAAAACGGTCCTTTTGGATATATGTAACGTCACTTGGAGACTCATGGCATATTAAGTATTTACGTATATATAGCATATTTATACACTTTTTTTTTACTTAACAAAATGCCTTAATTATTTTAAGATACTACGATAATAATTAAGTTGAATGCTGCTACGCGTGAATATTTTTTATTTTTACACACACACTCTCTCATCCCAGAAAAAAATTAAATAATAAAAATATTATATCTCAAAACATCAGTGATCAAACATACTTAATTATATCACTTTTTAGATATTCATGAATGAATAATTTTGATTTTCATTCGTAAGGTCAACCACCACGCTATTATTATCCAGTTGGTTTTTCTGTGTAGTCCGTTTTTATTATTATTTTTTGCGTGTCAGATTGAAAAGATTCGTAACCGGAATGTACTTTCTTTACGAAAGTTTCGCAATAAAGAAACCGCTTTGAATGTCGTGGGGATTTTAATTTCAACTCATGAATATTCAATTTTTTTCGAACTAAATTTATAACGTAGCGTAACATTGAATGTAAATGTAATAAAACGTAACAAAATACTGTGTTTTATATTAAAAAAAAATAGACCTAAGTGTGTAAGTTTTATTTTACTGGGTACGTCAGCTATTTCGAATTTTATAAATAATATATTGATTTTGCATTGAAAACTTATATACTTAAATTAAAAAAATATATCACAATTAATGATTCTGTATTTTATATAGAAAGTACCTGGGCGAATTTACTATTGTTTTTCGTATAGTTGTTATATTTGATGTTCAATCGCCTCTTCTTCTATTAATGACGTTTTATTATTAAGGCTATTTCTTCAACTATAATATAGAACCTTTTATTTTTAAAGAAGATTTTCCGATCCATTCAATTTTTATCAATGCCAAGTTGCAGTTGTTCAAATATATTTTCAAGTTAATATAAGTTTATTGCATATCGACTGGACAAAGGCAAAAGGATTTAACCCTCAATGTTTTCAAAATAGCTTTTATTGAATAATAACATTTTACACGACTAAATGCCCGTTGTGTGTAAGCTGCAAATACACAAATTATTATCTAAATTTAGTTTGTGTTTTTTTTAAAAGAAAGTGAAGTGGGGAATAAAGACAAAACTATCATTTTTATTCGATTTTCTTTAATAACCTTATTAATTAATATCAGATAAGATAAAGAAATCCAAATAATTAATAACCATGCACTTCAAATTTATTTCTATTTAATATCATAAAGACAATATTTTTGTGCCTCCTATAAAATTTAATTTGTGTGGGTTAAGTCATTTTACCTTTAAATAGTCGATATTATGTTTATATATGTAAATGATATTGTCTTATTTAATTTTATTAATAATATTGACTGCCCGAAAACTCTTATAGATGTAAACTATGGTAGTCGGACAATAAAGGATAAGACACACCATCCATGGGATTAAAGCAATAAAGGAAGGTTGTAGTAGACAGACAGGAGTGAAAACTTTTCTTAATGCACGTTGTGTGTAAGCTGCAAATGCATAAATTATTATCGTAATTTAGTTAAAGTGAAGTGGGGAAAAAATACGAAACTTTCACTTTTATTCGATTTTCTTTAATAGCCTCATTGATTAATATCAGATTAGAAAAATAAATCCAAATAATTAATTACTATGTACTTCAAATTTATTTCTATTTAATATCATAACAATATTTTTTATGCCTCCTGTAAAATTTCATTTGTGTGGATTAAGTCATTTTACCTTTAAATAGTCGATATTATGTTTATCTATGTAAATGATATTGTCTTATTTAATTTTATTAATAATATTGACTACCCGAAAACTCTTATAGATGTAAACTATGGTAGTCGAACAATGAAGGATGAGACACCATCCATGGGACTAAAGCAATAAAGGAAGGTTGTAGTAGACAGACAGGAGTGGAAACTTTTCTTGAAAACGGTTTATATTCACATTGGGTTAAAGTGTAAATTAAACATACCTATAATTTTCACTACTTTTAATAAAAAAATATGCATTAATAATTTATTACTTTTTGTATTTTTTTTAATTAGTACCTTCATTTTATATTCTTATTGTTGGCAACATTATAAAAATAAAAACGTTTATCACGCACAGAGTACTTTTTCGTGAATCTACAAAAATACTTTACCTATTTCCAGTCTTGTTTTGTTCCTTATTACGCACTAAATTAGAGGCAAGTACATTAGCCGAGTCTTTCTTCACCCACCACCATCTGTTTGAGTTATAAACAGGGCTCATCAAAGAGAGAGAAAAAATAAAGCCCGGAGTAAGTTTTAAGTCTCGGAAAAATATATATCGGCGCCTTCTCGCTGCGTCCGTTTTATATCCCCCTATAAAGCAACATTGCTGGCAACTTGCGGGGATAAGTGGAATTCTCACTCGCGAATAGGGCGCCATAAACTAAACGCCCTGCCGTGGTAATAATTTGATTATTTTTTCAGTTTATTATCTTCGCAATGGCACTGTTTATTTCATCCACGGATTTGGTTTTTTTTAAGTTTTTTCGGCCATTTTAAATAGAACATAAGTCAAATTTAGTACGTTTCATCTGGGTTTTTTCTTTTTTTGACTTCATTATATTCCTAGTAAGTTATTTAATTATTTAGTTTAATTTTAATACAACTTTCAATCTATCCATTATATTATTATAAGAAATGGTTTAATTAATTTATTTGAAAACTTAATGGAATCCATACATTATTTTCCTTAAAATGCTATTTTTATGGGTTTTCGTTTGTAATAAAAAGTAATAATTTAAAAAAACAACAGATTTTTTTTATAACCAGGGAACTCAAAAATATTGGGAACTAAAATACTTAACGGATGTGGAGAAACATTAATATTCTTCTTAATAAAAAATATTCTTCTATTTTTTATAAAATATTTAAAATTAAGTATAGTTTAATGGCAACAATTTTTATATTTTTATGGATTAACGATTTTTTGTCTATTATGGTTTGATAAAGACAAGTTTGGATACAGCGGGGTTAAATTAATTAATAAGACGGGGAAACTAAAACTACAGTGTGGAAATAGTGTTTGTAAGTAGTAAGCAACAAATTAATTTCATTCATTCCCTAAAAATATCTAAAATGATGCCATATTATATATTTTGTAAATAGAATAATATTTTTCATCAATAATTATGGTTTGGACTTAATGAATTTAAAAAAATAACAGACATCATTTGTAATATATATCCTTAATTCAATGAATGCAAATAATAGTATGACTGAAAAAGTCGATACCCACGGTGGCCACGCGGCTTAAGCGTTGGACTATTATTCGAATCCTGGGTCTGGCAAATACACATATTGGTTTTCAATTTATGTCTGTCAAGGTATCGACCTAATAGGTTGAGCCAGTGGCTGACATCCATTTCTCGTAAAAAACAAAATCTGTTAATACAAATCTCTACTCTGTGGAGGCTTATATGATCCTATTAGGATCGGACTTGGTCGAAAGAAGAAAAAGTGTGCACTTTGTTTTTTGTTAGATTCTCCATTGCATGCCTAAACTATTTTGGTTTGGGCAGGGCTTAATGAATTAAAAAAAAATACAAACATCATCTGTATTCTTAATTCAACGAAAACAAATACGTATGACTGAAAAAGTTTGCACTATTTTTGTCGGATCGCCCATAGCATATCAGTAACCTATTATGGTTTGGTTTAGGTAGGGTTTAAGTTGAATTAAAAAAAAATAACCAGCACCATCTGTAAATAATTGTATTCTTAGTTCAGTGAAAATAAATATGTATGACTGAAAAAGTTTAGTATTCAATAATAATGTCGAATCTTAACAGCCTACCTCTGATTAAACGATATTACGAATTCCCCAAGTGAACTAAGTAACGATACTATTATATTTAACTATCCCTCGTTCTATTAGTTTTACTCTTTATTTGCGCCTTATTAATGACCACATCTGATGTTCTATAACTATAAAGCCTAATAAATTGGTTTCGCACTAAAAATATTAAACTTAGGCTTACAAAACTTGTTACGGAATACGATAAAACAAATGGCAAAATTTAACGATATTACGAGCGGCAAAGTTTAAAATGAATAATGATTGTCGAATTACGCAAATTTGATTCCCGTTTTATCAATTTCATCATTTTGCGGCACCAGTTATTTTCACTCGGAGGAAATTTCATCTACCAAAACATTTAAGTGTGTAGGTTTATATATATACGCGCGGCAAGTGTTGTAATCGAGATCCCACGACAGGCAATCAAACCTAATGTGATTCTGCGTTCAAACTTCAAGTCCCGAGCAAACTTCAAAGGATTCAATTGTCGTATTGAAACTTGTACAGTGATATTACCCGATGTTTTGTCTTCTCAAACTTTTTCAATTTTACATTGATAGTCTGTTTTCAGTGAACTCAATTCATGGAATAAAATTTAATTTGCTTTTTAGTTTTAGATCTATTTTGTTGAGCACTTCTACAAGTCACTGACAAACTTTGTTTTATTTACGCTTGAACATTACTACTTATAAAATTTTATTATAAACCATATAACGTTACATAAACAAGGCGGCTCTCGTGGTGCAGTACGTAAGGCGCTTGCCTTCCACCCGAGAGTTCCTGGGTTTGATTCCTGGTCGGGACACACAATATTTATGTGTTTTTCTCAAAGCCTGGGTGTTTGTGATTGTTCAAAATTACTAACAACCACCTTGTACGAATCGGTACGATCCAAGTAGACTTGGATAGGAATAATTCGTGGGTCGGGATGTGAAGTCAGGTAAGTCACAAAATGTCATTTTGAGATATAGCAAAAACAAAGTTCAAAAAATTCCCCACATTCCCCTAAGTATAGTTATGTTTTTTTATGTGTAACAAATCAAAGTACATGTAATTAGCTTTCAATTATATGTCCTAGAAGTATTATAACTATTTCGTTTCATTAAAACTTAATTGGTTTAAAAAAAAAAGGAATTGACTTAACTGGATTTGCACAAAAAATGATTGACTTACCTTACTACGCATAAAGTAATATTGTTATTTTTTCATGTAAATCCGACTAATGTTAGCAATAAAACACACGTTTTATACATAAATCTTATTGGTTTATTGAACAAAATATTATATAAATTTAAAATTAGCATTTTTACAACTTTTTTTTACTTTAATGTTATTTAAGTAATGAAAAGGCACACAAACCTGAATATTATAAAGTTTAATCGTTATCATTAAACTTCAGTATGAATTTCTTCAATAGTATCAGGTTAAATATCGCTGACTATCTCAGATGTCTCAAGTGACTCATAAAATTCTCTATAATACGGTGAAATATATGGAAGTAAGTCTATCAAATCTTTCGTCTTGTCTCGTCTTATATATGAAATTTGTTAAAATGCAGTCGTTTCGTCGAGAGTTCTTTCAAATTTCTCTATTCCCGGTTCGTGTTTGTTGAATTGAAGCCACTTAACATCTCTCCAAACAAACTTATTCCCATCTGTGTCTATTTTGCTGAGTGGCAATGGTCCTTTTAATCGATCCGAGTAGTTAAAATTTTGTAATTGCACGAGTCATTTCAGTGACTTTAAAAGGATTTTTCTTTGCAGCCTCACACATTGATTTGGCCCAATCATGAGGATGTTCGATCGTTCCACCAAATGTTTTTTTTTCTTCTCAATTATGCGATGGTCACTATCGCACTCCATATGTGTGTGGCCAGGGACTAAAAAGTGTGATCAATTTTGTTTAAAGTCTCAGAATGTTTTACTGCTATCATGCACATTACAGCTACGTGGCTATTTTTGTTTTGACCCGCACATCTATCAGAATACATGATCATATGCTTAATATTATCATGTACCCCTTGGTTAAGTATTTGAACAGGCATGAAGCGATATCGTTAGCTTTTCTATTAGCAAGAGTTTCATGGCATACATAGCAATATCCCTGGTTATTATCACAATCATGCACTGTCAAATGCCGTTTGTAAAAGGCCAGGGAACTTTGCTGCATGTCAAATGTTACAATTTGGCAAGAAGAATCTTGCAAGTACTTTTTATCACAATTTTTTAGCTGAATATGCAAAGTCAGCTTCGTTATGATGCTCTTTCAATTCCTCATGATATTTATTTCTTTCTTCATCGTTGGTGGAATTCTTAATTAAGTTAAGTTTATCGTATGTTTGGCAAGTAGGTA
Source organism: Rhyacophila brunnea (assembly GCF_057557595.1). Taxonomy (NCBI): domain Eukaryota; kingdom Metazoa; phylum Arthropoda; class Insecta; order Trichoptera; family Rhyacophilidae; genus Rhyacophila; species Rhyacophila brunnea. The sequence goes on from NW_028233350.1 coordinate 34,164,185, forward strand.
TCCTTATTTGGCCGTTTGAATGTTAAGTTCATGCCAGGGAATATTTCTGCGTATAAACGAATATTGATGGGATTAGAGCTAATACTCTTCAAATATTGAGAATACATCACAGTTATTGTCATATGTGGCGGTAAGTATTTTCTGACAGTTCCTTCTAGAGTAATGACTCTCATAATGATGGAATTGAGAGTATAATATGTGTCTTAGATATTTGCCTATCTTCTTCGCTATCTTTTAGAGATATTTTTCCTCTTGCATATTCTTGAATAAGTATACCGGAAGTAGTCGCACTTTTTTTTCCAAAACAAAAAAATTGTGACTTTCATTTAATGTTTTTAGTGTACAACCTTTACAAATTGGTTTCCGTAACAGTTCAACAGTCAAGTAATATTAAACTGTTGGCGAAAATGTTGTTTTCATGGTTCGCTTTGTCTGATACGACTTTTTTTCGTATTCATAACATCCATTATAGGTACTTATTGTGTAACTTTTTCCAGTATTTCGTGCAACTTTTTTATCATTTCTGAAGGCTTTGTATCATCCCTTAAGTTACATTTTTGGTGATTATTACTTCTCAATCGAGAACGAGGGTAACAGGTTAAAACATCATTATGATGTGTAATCGTGGAAGCACTATTTGAGCATGAAGGGCGTGGTTCTTCAATGTTGGTAAATTAGACTGTAATAATGTACGTGTTTTTAGATTTAAATAAATCAAATTCGATAAATTTGGTATATTTTTTATTATTTACAAATAATACACATACTTATTTATATAAGTCATAATTTATTATAATACCTATGACTATTTTACTTAGGTTCTGTTGTTATTTCTTTTTCCCAAAATCAACACTGAGTAGGTATGACGTTTGAAGGTAAGCCAACTATGAGTAGTAAGGTGAGTCACACAAAATGTTGACTTATCTGACTACACATGTGACTTAACTGTGTACACACCCCGTAAAATAAAAAATATGTTTTGACTGAAACTGCATCTCACCAATGGTGAGACGTACGGCTTACCTGACTACACACAACGAAAGATTTTTTTTTTTTAGTATAGTGGCATTCATATCTCATTTTTGCTGTTTTGTGACTTACCTGACTACACATCCCGACCCACGAATTAGTATGAAGATGTCTCATCTAAGTGACAGCTCCATACTATTTATTCCTATCCAAGTTAACTTGGATGAGTAGCTTGGATAGGAATAATTAGTATGAAGATGTCACATACGAGTGCACTTGGATAGGAATAAATAGTATGAAGCTGTCACTTGGATGAGACATCTTCATACTAATTATTCCTATCCAAGTAGACTTGGATCGTACTTGGACCGTGTCAACGCGGCTTTAGTGTATTATAATAAAATACGAAATAATAATTCAAGTACAAAATTCATTTGAATTCTCTATGTAATTATCGGGGTACACTGACACGTAATACATTTGAAATTTCTCACCACAAAGAGGAGTGTGGGGTAATACAGCGCAACGGCCGACTCACCTTTGAACAATACAATTCCGCAATTCGCATGACGTGAGATGCGGTTGACAGTGCAATTGCACTGATGCAATTTGTCGGGTACTGACACACACATACATATGCAGAATTTATAAATGCAACAATAGTATTACACTAATTAATATAATAACACTGGCAATATGAAGCGTCTATTTTCAAACATCGATAATTACACTATTAAATTGAATACTCATGCCAAACGATATTTTTATATATAACTAGCTGAAGTACCCGGCTTCGCACAGGGTCGCTTCGTGGTTATATTTATCTTAGATATTTGAAAAATAATAAAAGGTAATTATTTTTTAATATTAAAATATCAGTGTAATACAATATGGCAATATGAAAATAATTCTAATAGGAGTAAAGGTCAAACATAAGAACACTAAATTAAAATCGAATCCAAAATATGAAAACGTTATTAATGTTATTAATATGTAGTAAAAAAAAAAAAAACAAAATTAGATGGAACAAACAAACAACAAACTTTGTATTTTATATAATAATAATTTAGAAACCATCGCAGGTGTGCGCACAACAACTGACAAAAGTTTCATCGCAATCGGATGAATGGTATAGGAACGCATACGAATAGTAGAAGAAGATGATTTTCTAATTCAGAAATCTTTGTGGGCATGCGCATGACAACTCACCAAAGTTTCATTGCAATCGGATTAATGGTATAGGAACGCATACGAATAGAAGACGAAGAAGATGGTTGTACTAATTCAAAAACATTCGCGGGCGTGTGCACAACAACTGGTCAAAATTTCATCACAATCGGATGAATGGGATAAGAACGCATACAAATAGAAGAAGAAAAAGATGGTTTTACTAATTCAGAAACCTTTGCGGGCGTGCGCACAACAACTGGTCAAAACTTCATCACAATTGGATGAATGGCATAAGAACGCATACGAATAGAAGTAGAACATGATTTTCTAATTCAGAAATCTTTGTGGGCATGCGCACGACAACTCACCAAAGTTTCATTGAAATCGGATGAATGGTATAGGAACGCATACGAATAGAAGAAGATAGAATAGAAGAAGAAGATGGTTGTACTAATTCAGAAACCTTCGCGGGTGTTGGCACAATTACTGACGAAATTTTTATTACAATCGGATGAATGGAATAGAAACGCATACGAATAGAAGAATATAGAATAGAAGAAGAAGAAGAAGAAGAAGAAGATAGTTGTACTAATTCAAAAACCATTGCGGATGTTACCACAACAACTGACGAAGGTTTCATCGCAATCGGATGAATGGTATAGGGACCATACGAATAAAAGAAGATAGAATGAAGAAGAAGAAGAAGATGGTTGTACTAATTCAGAAACCTTCGCGGGTATTGGCACAATTACTGACGAAAATTTTATTGCAATCGGATGAATGGAATAGGAACGCATACGAATAGAAAAATATAGAATAGAAGAAGAAGAAGAAGATGGTTGTACTAATTCGAAAACCATTGCGGGTGTTACCATAAAAACTGACGAAGGTTTCATTGCAATCGGATGAATGGTATAAGGACCATACGAATAAAAGAAGATAGAATGAAGAAGAAGAAGAAAATGATGATTTTTCTAATTCAGAAACCTTCATGGGTGTGCATACAACCACTTACCAAAATTTCATTGCAATCGGATGAATGGTATAGGAACCATACGAATAGAAAAATATAGAATAGAAGAAGAAGAAGAAGATGGTTGTACTTATTCAAAAACCATTGCGGGTGTTACCACAAAAACTGACGAAGGTTTCATTGGAATCGGATGAATGGTATAGGGACCATACGAATAAAAGAAGATAGAATGAAGAAGAAGAAGAAGAAGAAGAAGAAGATAATTGTACTATTTCAGAAACCTTTGCGGGTGTTAACACAACAACTGACAAAGGTTTCATCGCAATCGGATGAATGGTATAGGAACCATACGAATAAAAGAAGATAGAATGAAGAAGAAGAAGAAAATGATGATTTTTCTAATTCAGAAACCTTCATGGGTGTGCATACAACCACTTACCAAAATTTCATTGCAATCGGATGAATGGTATAGGAACCATACGAATAGAAAAATATAGAATAGAAGAAGAAGAAGATGATGATTTTTCTATTTCAGAAACCTTTATGGGTGTGCATACAACCACTTACCAAAATTTCATCGCAATCGGATGAATGGTATAGGAACGCATACGGGACAGACACACAGAGACAGACATACAGACAGACAGGCATTCATTTTTATATATTAGTATAGCCTATACTCTTCGCGCAAGTGCAAGCAATAAGTTTACAAAGTTTTATCGCAATCGGATGAACGGTATGGCTGCGCATTCAATACGAACAAACAAACACACAAATATTAATTTTTATATATTAGATTTGACAATTTTAATTAATGGATGTTAAATATTATTTGTGTACTAATAAGATATAATATTTAGGAATGCTTTTTTCAGATGTTATACTTATAATAAAGATATACGATATTTTTATATGACTTTCCAACAGTTTGCGAAAATGGAAATTGCCGTTTCCGTTTCTATAGACATCATAATGTACACTTCACATAATTAAATTACCCTAAAATTTTTAGGGTTGTATTATCAGTTATCTGAATAAATCCACCCAATAAAACACTGTTAAATATATTTTTATAATTCTAGGACTACAAATAGCCTATTTATTTCATTAATTATTGAAATTCTCATGCATAGAATCGTATTTATAGTTAAGATAACCATCTGTAAAAGGTTAGGCAACAGAAAACGGCATCTCAGATTACGTCGTCTCCTATATCCATAGTATATAATATTCACAAATGTAAAAAAATTATGGTAAATTTAGAAAACAATGGATTATAAGTGGATGAGTTGTCATCATTAATGCGGTGTACAAAATTATAATATATTCATACCTGCATAATTATGTGTAATATGGAAGAAAATAAATTCAAAATTATTATTCAATTTTTCATAATTTTATAATTTATGCTCTTGCGTCAACAGTTACTGTATCGTTTAACCATTGACTTTATGCATACTATGTTAAGCCTACTAGTAGTAGTCTTCAAGTGCCAATTTAATATTGCTGAGATATAAATCAATCAGTCGTTGCATGCTACAAGAAGCTACATTGAAATTTTTTCTACTGCGCACGAATTACATAGCCTAAATTTAGTTATTGATACGGTTATTATTACCATTAATTAATTGATTTTACATTAAGCCTGTTCCATAATATTCTATCGCTTGGCGTCGCCATAACCACGTCATATGTTTGTCAATTACTATTGAACGTAATGCTTATGTGGTATTTTTATATAATACATTACATTTTATTTTAAGGACGTCCATATTGCATATATATAACTTACATCTACTGGAACTAACTTGGTTTATTAGAAGAATTGTTAATTAATAATAAGAAAAGAGTTTTCATTTTATTGTTATGTTAAGTAAGTTTAAAGATACGCTCATATTTATTATTATTTAGAGAAAAGCTTTTCAGAAAGCTCACATTCTTAATAAACTGAATATTTTACTCAACATTCATCTCAAGTTGCATACTATCCTTAGCACACGAAGGGGGATAATGAGGCGCGACGAGTACCTCTTGCAGTGGCGCTAAAGACAGTAGACGCCAAACAAAGGGTGGGAGTAGTGGAGAAGTGCCGTCGCGCAACTAGGAATGAATGACCGGCCGATGAGCTTTTAAAGCTCTACATACCAGTATCTTACAGAAACTGCAATAATATTTTCAAGAAACATTGTTATAATTTATAATATAGTATTATCTCACATCTTGATGCAGATGGATTTAACTATAATATGATAATTCTGAATAATCAATCACTTTATTAAATACTGAATCCTATTTATCATAGTTATGAACTATTATAAAAAATGTAATTTTGTTTATTTTCCATTTAATATTAAAGTAAAACTTTTCAAAATAAAATAAATAAGTGGGTCGTCTGATAATTACACTTTGTTTTTTTATAAGCTTATAAAATGAGAAAGTTAAGAAGTTTGCGGCACAAAATTTTATACAATTTGCTTATTTATGGTGCAAACACGTTTATTGTTTTCAGTGTTAAAGAATATTTTTCTCCGCAAAATATTATTAGCAAACTTTCCAAGCAAAGACGAATGAATAATAAAAGTATATTGACTCTTTTCCTAGCAGAAATGACACTTTTACATTTTGTTTGTAAAGCTACTTGAAAAATATTTCAACGGCGGAATAAAACTATTTCATTTTTTAAATACTTAGTAATAATAATGATTTATTCAAATAATAATAATTTTTATTTTTGTACTCAAAGTAACCATAGATAATAATTTATTATTCCTTCATAAAAGAAGAAAATCTTGGCCCAAGTATCTTAGAGACTGGTTTAAGTTTAGCACTCTAGAGCTTTATTCACAGCAGTGGTCATCACTGATGCTCTATAATGGGTATGATACAGAAAGAAGAAGATGCAATGCAAAAATAATTTCAACTAATTTAATCATGATTCTTAATAGTCACTACTCAACGTCGATTTCATTTATTATATATATAGATGTTTAGAATGTGTTCTTCAATTTTGTTTTAATCATTTGCATGATTTTAGTTTTATACTTGTCTTATAAAAATAACAATATAAAAGTCAAATTATTATTAATTTTAGATGTTTATTTTCAAATACCATCTACAATTCGATATTAATTTGTGGTAAACTACATAAAAAATTTTGTGTTGTGTTATATTTTCATATTGTATTCATATTATGTTGTAATAATATGCATTTTTATTATCTGATATATATTATATTACGTAAAATAAAATTATATACTTATGTCAGTATCACTTTAAGGGCTTATCATAAATATCCATTTAATTTCGTTTACTTTTGGCGAGTCTGGAATATATGTATATAATTAACCATTTTATGTGTAGGTACTTATGAAATGTATACTTCATATTTTTTTCAAATACAATTCAAAAGCCACTAAAGTGGATTCAATTTGATACATTTTGTATATCTAATCTAATTTTGATTAAATATTTTATAATGGTAATGCTTAAGGACATAATATTATAATCTCATCTTTTCCCACAACCGTATTGAATAACCTAAGTATTTGAAAGTAAAGTTAATTATGTTAATATGATTGTGAAGTAGGAGAGTATTATTCTTGAATAGCGTTGGATGAGTTCGAGGGAGGATTTATTTATCTATCCATTTAGGAGTGAATAGATATTTTTGCGAGATTTATTTACTTAAGTAGAGATTATTTATTTATTTTTGTAGTCTTGATAACGGTGTTATAATCCACATAATTAACCGATAGATTTTACTATAGTTTACCGTGTCCAGAAATTTGTACGTATGCAGTTCACCGTGAAATGTTGTATCGGAAATAAATGGTCGTATATTAAAGACGGTCCAACCATTTATGGTCGTATAGTACTGAGATAAAATTCCTGTCTAAATAAAACACGGTTTTTGTTGGTTTACAGGATGCCAGTGGCAAATAAATTTAAAAAATAGCCGATATACTGGATTATTTGCTGGGTTAGGTTGTTAAGGTAGGTTAGGTTAGGTTTTCATTCTTGAGTTTATGAATTTTGCCAAAATCGGCTATTAAAATTGAATTAATGTTCATATTATTACAGTGGTGCAGTGGGTAAGGCGCTGGTCTTCCACCCGAGAGTTGTGGGTACAATTCCCGGTCATGACAAAAACATTTATGTGTTGTTCTCAAAGCCTGGGTGTTTGCGATTGTCTAATATTACTAACAACCACCTTGTACAAAAAGCAAGGACATGGTTATTAATAATTCTAAAAAAATGTTCATATTATTGAATCTAATAAAATTGGAAACCGTATAGTACCGTACGGTTATCAATTTACTATAGAAAGCTCACGGCGAACTGTTCTACGGTGAAATATTTTACTTACAATTTACATGTTTACCACAGTTTACACTATAATTATTCTGCGACATGATAGACTTGACCACAGCCTGCTTGAAAATCATAACAACCTTCAAGCCGCCAAGCCTTGACGAAAATGAATGTTTAAAGCGGTACAACTCGACACGGCACGCAAATTGGCAAAAGCATCACGTCGGTTTAATGACAGCGGAGAAGTTCGGTCTTATTAAGAAGTCGGGTATGGGAAATCCGCCGCGCCGGATGGCCGCGTGCTTTTTTCTTCGCGAAACTTTCCACGTCAACAAAACAAAGTAACGCTAGACCGACTCTCTCTCATAAATATTTAACTTCGACGTGGGTATTCTGGAACAGTGCGGATAAAAATGCTGGTGTAATGATATGACGACATTTTACGGTGAGTGCTTTGTTTGAGTATGTAGCAAATAATGTCAACTACATATCGTTATACAATAAATATAACGTATCACAAACTAATTAACATAGTTAATACTTTGGACGCTGAAGACGCACATGCGCGTAATGACCAGGCGGCCCATCGATGTAATAAACGTGCATTTTAAAGGTGCTAATTAAAAACTCATTATCTACTCAGCAGCGAATGCGTTAAACTATTATTTAACATCAAAACGACATATATTTTTTTAAATTTTAACTTTAGAAAAGTTAGTTAAAAATGATCATGAGAAAAAGTAGAACCCTAAAAAAGCATAAAATGTACTGCTTAAGGGGAAAGCCATGGCAGCAAAGAACTTAGCGGAAAAATACGATGCTTGCAATTTGAGATTTTATTTTGATAATTTACAATTTCAACTGTATTAAATAATAAATATGTATATGAAATCATTAAAAAGATTTTTTTAATTCAAAGTTAAACTTACAATAGTAAAAAAATGTGAATATAAATAAAAAGGAATTCAAGTTATACACATTTATATTCTTAAGAGTCACCCAGCGAGGCATGGAGAGGTGCATGTTGGGCATCACGCGAAAGGACCGTTAGAGAAACGAATGGGTTAGGAAGCAGACAAGAGTACGCGATGTAATAGACATTGCCAAACAGCTGAAATGGAGATGGGCGGGGCACATTGCTCGCCGAAAGGACGGCCGCTGGACAAATGCCGTCATCCAATGGTACCCAAGGGGTACGAAACGGCCACAGGGTCGCCCTAAAAGCCGCTGGATTGACGAACTGGTAAAGTTCGGCGGAAATACGTGGCAGCGAACGACACAGGACCGAGAGAGTTGGAGAAAGCTTGGGGAGGCCTTCATCCAGCAGTGAATTGATCCCGGCTGATGATGATATTCTTATAAAAATTGATGTTTTTTTAAATAAATATAAAAAAATATTAAAACGACGAATTAGTCAAAAATTGACATTGACTGAAACTAAATTTTAATAATAAATATGACCCTGCATCGAATTCATATTTTATTACATTCTTTTACAATTGTAAGTTTATCTTTGAATTAAAAAAAAATCTGTTTAATGTTTTCATATACTTACATATTATTTCAAATTGCAAGCTTCGTATTTTTCCGCTAGGTTTTCCGCTGGCGTGCCTCTCCCCCTTAAAGTGTAACACTGGACTTGGATTCAACATAAATATAATTGAATTCAAGTTAATTATATTTCTTTTAAAAAATGAATGGTTATAAAATTAATTATATTAATAGTATAGTTTGAAATTATGGATTATAAAAAAGATCCATTGTTACTTTTGAAAGTACTACATAAAATACATTTAAAAAGCAAACATATTCATGAAATATTATGTGATTATAACACCAATGGCGGTTTGACCTCAGTTTAGACTATAAGCTTCGTAACTGACCCACCTATGAATTTGAAAATGTTAATTGCTTTAAATCAATTTACAAAACGAAATGCTAATTCAATAATTTGCATAGTAACCCTTATTTCAACTTTAATTTCACACTTTTTCTCTATTTTATTTCTTCCACGTCTTTCGATAATTCGATATAGCAACATAGTAAAAACAATGCTATAAATTAACAATACCATCAACATAGAGTGAAACTTCCAGCGGAAAGGTATCAAATGGAACAATAGTATACAATATGAGTGATGTAAATACTATTAGCAATATTGTCCATAGTCGAGATCTATCAAATTTCATTTTTTTTTAGTTTTTAAAGGATTTTATTGAAATAGGAAGTCACAACCAATTCTATATTTATTTAATTAACCAGTGTACTTGGAAGTTGTTTTAAAATTAACTACGAAAACACCACGTGACTTTGACACATTCACCTAATTTGTATTGCATCACTTACGGTCTGCCAAGGAGTAATATAAAGAGAAAATTCATATTCTTGTGCCTTAATCAGAGACATAGTAGGCTTTTTGCACAGTAAAATGTTATTTTGATGATGGGTGTGATTATGAGTGTCCAAAAGAAGATAATTGGTTATCATTTTCATGACAAATTGAGTATTTTTTAATGATAAAAATCGTTGTATTATTGTTTAATTTGTAACGTCTCAGTGTCGTCAGCTCAAAATAGTACATGTGTTTAAATTAAAGAATGATAATATGAGAGTATAGTCGGCCACTTCCAATTTTGATACTGGATAGTATGTAGTAGGAATTGAAATACCCGTATTGAAAGTTGAAATAACATGTATTATTTAATATAAAAGGCTTAACAGGACTGTACATTTTTTGTCAAGTTACGCTATGTCTGGTTTACTTCCGTGACTCTTTATCGTCCTTGGTGTCCGTCCAGCAATGACACATGCTATAAAATATTAATATTTTAAAGAGATTTTTACATAGGTATATATTAATTTATATGTAGACACTTCTGTTTTTTTCAATTATATTACGAATACCAGTATTCGTATTTTCATGATCACAGCCTACTTGAAATTGGAGATATCTGTGATTTCTTCTTCCACGGCGCTACATCCTGGGGTGGGATTTGGCCTCGTCCACAACTGTCTCCACTCACTCCGGTCTCTCGCCACACTTCTCTAGTTACCGCGTCTTCCTATATGAAGCCAGTCCACTTCTACGGCGTCAACCCATCTCCTTCTTGGACGGCCGCTGGGTCTTTTCCGTTGGAGTAGCCACTTCGTCATGATCCTTGGCGTTCTAACTTCAGGCATTCTCTCCACATGTCCCGCCCATTGTAGTCTTTGGGACTTACAGTATCTTATGATTGTTTTATGTTCAATCAGCTCTTACAACTCGTGGTTCATTTTTATTCTGTAGTTACCATTTTCCAACGTGGGTCCAAAAATTTTTCGTAGTATTTCTGTGATTTACAAAGAATAAAAACATATTTGGATTTTAAATATTAAATAGGAATAATATTTTGCTATGTTGTCTTCTTTATTGTATATATATATATATATAATCGTATTTGCAAATGTTAAAATTTCGTGTTTTTATCAAGAATACTTAAGACTAATAAAAGTCCAAAGAAAATATTATGTAGAACAAAAAATATTATGACTGATGACGTAGCATTCGCAACAAAAAAAAAGTCCTATAATAACGAAGCAATCATCATAACCGCCGTTTCTTTGTAACAATAAAAATGGGCCAGGCAATATCACATCAAATAAACTGGCATCAAAAATTACACAATTAACGACATGAAACATTTTGGAAGAAAGTATTTAGGTGATTGCCGCTGTGTAAAAGTCAGAAATGGAAAAAAGAAACATTTCATTTATAACTTCAACACGATATCTTTGTTGCAAAATTATTATGCTTGTAATAATATGTAGAGATTTTTTACAAATGTTAAAGCTTAAAAATTTATTGAACATATTGACATAAATCAATTAAGCATACATACAATTATTAACATACACAATTATTGTAATAGACCTTTATCTTGAAATGCGCATGTGGATAATACAGTATTTATGTAAAACTTAGTTTACACCAATCATATCATAAAACATTGCTCATTATGTAATATACAAGCAATTTATATTATTTCTTTATTAAAACTTTAAGTCATAATATTAAATTATCTAAATAATATAAAATATCAAATAAAATGCATTGCTTAGTGTGTTAATTAAATTATGCACGGAAGAGTTTTTAATTTGAGTTTTCTCGTAGCATATAAAATAAAATGTAAGTTCATATTTTTGGATTATACCCCGTTTATAGATTCATGAATTTACTGCTGACAGTACGTATTATTGCGTGCATAACAAGAAAATGCACGTATAAACACGTATAATTGCAAGATTGCACAGCCAATCAAATAGCATGATAAATTAATGACAACAACGCGTCTCAATTACACTTGAAGAATGAAATTGGGCAGCACTTTTACGTGTATACAGTTATTATCACGATAGTTTAAAATACACACTATTGGTAAATCGATGCACATGTACAGGTGCTTTTAAGCTACTTTTCATTATTTGATATCTTTCACATTGAAAGTGTATGGTCTCATATATTCATGACCGTTTATACCACACATTGGCTGACCACTTGAAGAATTTAATCGTAAGAAGTGATAGGTCTCTTTTAGAAAATAGTATGTACGTAATTAACTTTTATATTGATAAATGACAATTCAGATAATATAAACAATATTGTTAAAATTAGTCTACGATTCAGAATTTTGGATTATAAATGAAACTTCGAAAAATTGTATACGACATAACCTAATCCAAATGTCTCAACAGGTTATTTCTAATGGATCAACACAAAAGGCTTATCCAAAAAGTGTTTTACTTTTTAGTTAAATAAAACCACATTAAAAAAATCCTGAATAAAAACCTCTGGGAATTAATCCCTTGTTTAAAAAAAAACTCTTTAAATATAAATTTCATTGACAATCATTATTTTACATGGGCATAGTTTATTTATTTAATTCTGAAATAATATATGAAAAAATACAACCTTCTTTTTATAATAAGAAAGATTGATAATTAAGGTTTTATACATTGGATGAATTTAGTACACACATCCGCTTTATGATGGATCTTGATCAAAAGAGAATAAATAGTTTACCATTTTTGTTTGTCGATTGTAACCTGACATTATTTTGTGCTATCTACTAGGTCTTTTGGTAGACTCTTTATTATTATTTTGATAGATTTAAATTTCCATTACCTACACAAGTCTACTTGAATTAACTTATGGAATTATTTATGATAATCGCGGATGCATACAATATTCATTAAAAACTATTATTACAGACTTCAGCGTTCAGTGAAAAAAAAAAATATCACAACGTTATTGTAATAAATTGTAAGTATGTTAAAAATTTTGTGAAATATTTTTAGACTGTAAATTTTTTCGTCTTGTAATAAAATAATACTAAACATTTTTACTGTGTTTAATAACTTCAATGAACATTCTCATACCTTTGGAGAAATAATAATGTTTAAGCGAGAAAGATCACTCGCAAAATATAATAAAGAAAAAGTGCCCCAACAATCCAGCGTACCCGCGTTTAAAGGCGTTTTATTTTAATATGACCTAGATAATATTTTCTTTCAACACACGACTCTCTGTGCTTATTTAGAGGGGGAATCCTTGCGCAGAAGCTCTTAGCTCTTCGTACCAGTAATATGTAAATGTATATAATAATAATGTATCTAAAATGCAAATAATGTAAAAATGTCGTATAGTTACATATATTAAATTTATAAATTGAGGTAGTTCTGCGTATTTTGTCCCGGAAGAAGCAATGAGACTCTTTATTATATACATGGTTATCAAATTCAGTATACATAATATATTAATATCTCTTATTTGATAACCTTATACTACCAGTAACAATGATTCTGGAAAATTTAATGTATAGATGTTATGTTTGTGTTACAAACGAAATATTATTGCCAGGCAGTTAGCATAAAAAAAACGGACAAATTCACCATATTGTTTATGTAAAATATCAATATTTGATAAGACATAAGCAACGACATCTTTAATAATTGTCTCATTTTGATATATTTTATATAAGAATAAAAAATAAAATAACTTTTAGTGTGTCTGTTTTTAGTACAGAATATTTTTTAAAACAGAATATTGATGAAATTTTACAAGATAGTTTATAAATAAATCAGTAAAAATACATTTTGCCAATAAGTTCATCGTTTAATGCAATTAAAATAATCTATTTATATTTTTTGGCCCAAAAAATGGATATTTTCATACCAAAATTATGATTTTAGGCGTTTCATAAGCCGGTATGGTAATACTATAGTTATTATTTAGGAAGTGATTTATTTATCTAAAATTGATAGCTAATTAAACAAAATAGTATGATATGAGAAAGCGACGTATCCACTTTCTTCTCGGGTTGTCGATTGAAATTAGAGTGGAAAATTATGTAAAAAATAATATGTTAATAACTACTTGTAATCGTTACCTATTAGATTGAAAACTAAAACTTATGATCAAAACAAAATGTATCAATAAACCTATAAAAGCTAGCTTCTATCTGTTTACGTTAATTCTTTTAATTCTTGATTCATTATTTTCCATACAATTTAATGTATGACACAACACATTAATTTGCATCATGAAATTGTATTTTAATTACGTTTTACAGCATGGGGTAATAACAAAAATAATTAAAAGAGAATAAAAACAATAAATAAGCGAATAAATTAAATGATACAAAAAATAACAATGTCCAAAATTAATAATAAAATAATATTTAAATACCTATTTTATGTGTTTCCAAGTGTGTAAAAAAAATTCTTTGGTCTTCTGATAGCTATAGCTCTGATCCCTCCGACCATGTCCGATCCTAATAGGATCATAAATGGGCCTCCACAGAGTGGAGGTTTCTACTAACAGATTTTGTTGTTACGAGAAAAAATGTATGTCATCCATTTGCTCAATATATAAGGTCCACACTCTGACAAACAATATGACGTCTACTTGCTAGACCCAGGATTCAAACCTGGGACTCACGATGCTATAAGCCGACGTTTGAGTTGCGCGGAGTTAAAGTGGGATACTTGTAAGTTATTATGATGTCTTTGAATGTATAATAATATTCTCATTCTTGATTCAAGTACTCGCCGGAATTACACTCACCTCAACTGAACGTCCTCAAAACAGACGGTTTCCAGAAAATTTCCTATTCACGTGACAGAAGATGTAATTTGATGATAGGCAGTTGTATTAATATATGTCAATATATATAGATATGTTAGAGGTTGCCAAGCTAATGAAATGGCAAATGTTCATAAATACGCTCTGCAAGTGAACAGCCTCTGGACAACAATGGCCCCCAAGGGATATTAAACGACACTGGGTAGTCCTAAACCCGCCAGAATCGACGAACTCAACAAGTTATGTAAATATACGTGACAGTGGACCAACCTCTGATGATAACGGTTTATAATAAATTATATATATTATATTTATGTAATTATTTTTCAAATCTAAAATGGTTGTTCCAGTTTACGATTCCTGCTCTATACAAAGAACACAGAATAAAAGATCCAAAAAAAAAATTAAACAAACGATTTTCCGGGTAAACATTCTGACGTTTTTACATTTTCTTAACTTGAGAATCATAATACAGCAAGCGAGCGTGGGTGTTTTTCATTAGTTTGACAAGATTTTTAAATCAAATTTGTAAGGGAATCTACTTTATAAGTTTTTCTTCTTCGCTTATCCCGGAAAAGTTCTTAAGGCGGCATTTAATGAGAGTGAGCTATTTTCGTCAAAGATAAAAAATAAGATACGTAGTACATACTTGTACATATTGTAAAATCGGATCATTTAAAAAAATATATAATTTCTTTATATACAATGTAAAAGTTACGATTCCTATTAATTGTAATGATTTGTATGTATTAAATTAGTAAAATGTAAATATGTTCACTTTATAATTATATTCTATATACTTACGCGTATCTTTAATTTTGACATAAACTATTAGGTAGGTATAATATATTAATAATTGTTAAAATATGTAATTTATTATCTTGTTTTTGGCATAAATATCACATTTAAATACAGATTATGTGCTGGTTCCAGGTACCCATTACTTGGGATTGCAATATCGGTATTTCAAAACCAGTAGGTATCTCAGTATTTTTCGATACCAAAATACCGGTTTTAAAATTCAGACAATATCGATATATTCAACTACTAAGTATTTGTAAACATCAATATGTCTTCCATATCTTTCCTTCACCTATTTTTAAAGGTTTACATAATATAATATTAGGTACGCATATAGATATTTTTTTCAATGAAATATTAATGTTTTAAAGAGGTTTTTATAGGTATTTTTATTTATTTGTAGGTAGATACTTCTATTTTTTTCATATATTTTACGAATATCGATATTAATACCTGTATTCAATATGAAATACCGAAATACCGGTATTGGTATTTTCATTCGGTATTGCAATCCCTACCCATCACAGTCAACATATTTCTTATTTTACACATTGGATTTTTATATTTTCTGTTTACGTGTTTAACAGATTAAGAAATATCACTTGATAATGGCCTCTGCAATGAGCCCGAAACGTCGAAAAAAAAGGTAGAAGTATATGCGGTGGAAACCCAAAAATCTATTACGATAAAAAACAACCTTGAAAGTCTCAAACATTATGTAACTTATATTTCAATCAAAAATATTTATATATAGTTATATTTCACAAGCAAGACGAGCCCGACGAATCGATTGGTCTTATTTATATAAAGCAATACAGTCAATACACATAAACGGGCAAATTAGTTATTTTATTGACCATTGTAAGGAATCCCGAAGTTTGGATTAAGGGACCACTCCCAACTTTTAATATTACAATATTTTGTCAATGAATTACAATCGGTTGTATCAGGCCTGTAAGTATGTGCGAATCGTATCAAAAAAAGCATTGACCGATTTGCGGTCAGATAAAACATTAAATTAAATACTAAAAATATTAAAAATGTAAATTTACTGTGTAATCACCAACACTGTAAAACATCCAATGTGTCATGGTTTTTTTTATGTGGCTAAGAGAAATATATTAGTCATGTATGTCAAAAACAGATACGATCAAAACGCAATGTTTTTTTTTACATTAATAATAGTGTCCTAACAGCACTTTTGTTTTGTATAAAAATTGCAATAAGTACAACATTAAATTCTATTTTTGCATACAAAAAATGAAATTTTTATTGAGACTTCTACTTTGGGCAGTGGCGAAGGATGGAGGTTGGCTGTTAAGATCCTGCATTAATAGTGCATAGTAAACTTTGTCACTCAAATGTTTTCGTTTTCATTCTACTAAGAGTACAATTTGTAGATAGTATTTGTTAGTGTTTAAAATTCAATTAAACCCTTCGTAAATTAAGCCATAATACATAATAGTCAAAAAAAATTGTCTATCTATAAAATATCTAAAATGATGCCATTAAACCATATATAATTTTAGATATTTTATAAAATAGAAGTATATATTTTATCGATTATGTTTTGGTTTAGGTAGGGCATTGTGAATTTTAAAGTACTCACCTTCACAATGTGAATATTCTTAAGTCTTAAATTTTTTATTCGACGATAACAAATAAGTATGACTGAAAAAGTGTGCACTATTTTGTCAGATCGCCCATTACATACCTTATGGTTTGATTAAGCCAGGATTTAATATAATAATATTAAAAACAAACCAGCACCATCTGCAAATTGTATTATTAGTTCAATGAAAATACATAAGTGTAAGGGACAAAGTTTAGTGTGCACTATATTGGCTAAAACGCCCACGGTGGCAGCGCGGTGGCAGCGCGGATTAAGCGTTGGACTATCACGCCGTGGATCCCAGGTTCAAATCCTGGGTCTAGCATGTACACATATTGTTTTTCAATTTGTGTGTGAGTCAGGGTATGTACCTAATAGGTTGAGCAAGTGGCTGCCATCCATTTCTCGTAAAAAACAAAATTTGTCAATGTCAAACATCTACTCTGTGGAGGCCCATATGATTTTATTAGGATCGAACATGGTCGAAAACAAAAAATAGTAGCTTTGGGCTATTAACTTATATCCAAAACGATCCTAATATAACTAAACGTATAAATAATTAATTGAACATGCATTTACGGTGTGAAATTAAATTACAATGATTTCATAGGTATAAGAAGTTATTTGCGTAGTTATATAATAATATGCAGTATGTTATATTTCAATGGTATAATAAACCACTCAAGATCGGTATAGCTATCGAAACAGTTATCAATATAATAACTCCGAAATCCGAGAATAAACAAAATCCCTACTTTAAAACAATTAGTTGTAATTCATTAAAATTCTTATGGTTTTACTTCTTTGACACTTAGTACAGTATTTATTTCTGGTATTCATAATATTTAATAAATGTATTTTCCTACCTATTCCGTGTTTAGCGTTGTGGTAATATTAAGTTTGATAAAATCATAATAATAAGTAATTGTGTATGGTTAAGTTAAGTATGTACTCAGATTGAGAAACCATAAGAACATACCTACTTCAAAACTGCTTAAGATAAATATATTTGATATGTGAAACATATAAGCGGCTTACGAAACTCGGTCAGGTTTATAATAATATACTCTGTGAACTTCAGTAAGTCTTCCCTATACAAGATATGTCTATATAGAAAGCTTGCGTAAACATGAGGTATTCATTGCTCGTATACTCATTTTTGAAAGTGTACATACAGCTAGAAGTAAGTTAAGATTCTACATTACTAAATTAATATCCAAGACATTGATAAATATGTGATGTAAAATGAAGTAAATGATAATATAATACCGCATGATACATTTTAATGTCTGTCTTTTGCGACAACTTGTTTTATACCAGTTTTACTTTATGTATTATTCTCGGGTAGTTTAATATTGAATAATACAATAATAATTGTATACTAAAGAATCTTGTGAGCAGTAGTAAGATATCAGTTTCGTTCCAATCAGTCGAATTGGCCTTTCTTGGGAATGGCTGTCGAAAAATTATAAATATTTTTTGTGGTACCTACTAAATATTCAACCAGCTTCGTTTTACTGACCATGAAAATTGTACTGGAAAAACTATTCTTAATAATATACATAAGTGCTGTAAATCTTATTATTGGAGAAGCCAAATTATGATTTCTTTCAGCGATAGTGGGTATATTTTTTAGTGGAATATTATAATAATAAGTCGATATCAGTGGCGAAGAGTGATTTTTGGAAAGAGGTAGGCTGTGGAAATCAGAGAAAATAGCACACTTGTTAGGTATATTTACGGGACATAAGTAGGTAATACGGTATACGGTATACACACAAAAAAACAACGACACACTTGACTAAATCGATAAAATTTCAATAGCTCAATCATTCAATCCGACCATGTCCGATTTATGTATTTTCTTAAACATTTATACAGATCAAAAATCATTAAGTAGAAAAAATTAATTTTTATTTAAAAAAACAATGTAAGTAATATGAATGACGTGATTGAATGCCATATACATTATTATTAATTATATTGGACAAAGCTGCAGTCATACACAATAATATTATGCGCAAAGGTTTTAGGCTTCGTCTTTCGAGCCTAACGTATTGCATACATTTCAGTAGATGGTGATGAGGCCACATGACTGGGCGAACATAAAAAATAAATCTGAATTCCTAACAAAATAATCATATATATACAAAAGGCACTGTCGCATATTTTTTACCGATACTTGAACATTCTGACGAAAGATGATTCTGATTATTTTTTAACTTTATAATGTCTTTAGTCTATTTTTCTTAGAAGGTAGGCTTCACATAATTGTCTAGTATGGAGCCTTTGATAGTGATGTATTTATATTGGTCAACAGTTTACATTTTAAATGTACATCTTGATTTAACTTCTCACACATTTTTGTAAACGTACTTTTTTCAATGATCACACATAAATATATTAACAACATTTCACTTTCTGATGATTCTGTCATGATAAACAGTTTGTTTCTAAAGAATATTTTTTTTATTTATTTAAATATTTTGTTCTAAACTTCTTACTAAGTCCATGACCGTTCCTTAGTCGGACATAATATGGACACCGCATGGCGGGTCCGTGTGGATAATATTTAACTGTATTCTAGGTTGCTGAAACCCTGTTAGTTTTAAGAAAAGACAAACCAGGTTCAGATTACCTTGGAAGATCTGTAGCAAATGATGTAATCAGGTCCAATACTGTGAATTTAATTGAAAATTTTCAGCGGTACTTTTAGTTGTAGGTATATTATATTCCTTTACATTTTTTTTTCTTTCTGTAATCTCCATAAAGAGAAGGCTTTCCATAATATGCACAGCACTAGTTTTCAGTGAGGGCAACTGCCACCATTTTGTAAAACAGGTGCTGATTTTATAATATGTTTACCTAATTTTAAATGTTTCATAAAATCCAGTGATATCAAAAATATTCTTGAGTATTTTTACGACGTTTTTATTAGCTCGTATTCTTGTTTGTCCAGCACAGATTTTTTCTTGTGTGTCCAGTACAAATTTTTTCTTGTTAACCTAAGATTTGCATTGGACGATTGAAGATTTTTAACTAACTTTCCGACTAGCTAGACATTTGAATTTTTTAGAATATGCCAGAACACGACGACAATGTATTCTTTTAATACTTTTTAGAATTGAATTCATTTTTTGTTAATTCTGTTTTGTATGTTTCGGAAAAAATCGTTCAAAGTAATATTTACTACTCACTATTATTGGTTGCTAAGGGGGTCCTAGCAACTTAATTATGTGCGTTACTATAGAAATCAACATGAAATGTCAAAATGACATTTCAGTTTTCTATAATATTTATTCATTCAGGCGAAACACGTCGACTACATATGTAAGAAAGCAGCTCAAATGGGAAAATTCTTTTTAAAAACAGCAAAAGCCACTTGGGGGGCGTCTCCTGAAGTTTTAAAAATTATATATCATGGAGCTGTGGAGCCAACCTTAACTTACGCGGCATCGGTCTGGAATAAAGCAACTCACAGAAAGTCGATCCAAAAAAGACTGAATTCCGCGCAAAGACCTTTCGCAATATCAATTTGCAAGGGATATCGCACAATATCGCTAACGTCAGCACAAGCCCTGGCAGGAATAGCGCCAATAGATATAAAAATACAAGAACTTACAGGAATATACCAAGTTAAAACAAGCCACATACTTCCCCGACACTTACCTACAGACAGAACATACGAAAACAAAATACACTACACACAACTTCCACATCCTGGTAACAGACATCTAGAAAATATAGAACACATAGGAACAGTTGACGAAGACACTAAAACAAAATACCACATCACAGGATTGGAGATCTACACAGATGGCAGTCTAATCGATAACAAAGTAGGGGCAGCTTTTGTAGCCTACGAAAATGGAACATTAATAACACCCCGAAAATTTAAGCTCGAAAGCTACTGCACTGTTTTTCAAGCAGAAATATTTGCTATCAGAGAATCTCTCGAGTGGACACTCAAAAGATTAAAGTTCCACAGACACGACTATGTAAACATATTCTCAGATAGCCAATCCAGTCTGGTAGCTCTCCAAAACCCATCATCGACACACCCACTTGTAAGAGACATTTTAACACTGTCAACACAGCTTCGAATGATAGGAACAAACCCCAGATTCTTCTGGATAAGAAGTCACACAGGGATGGCCGAAAACGAGGAAGCTGATAAATACGCTAAACAAGCCACAACAGACAAAAGACCTTTAACCTATACACACTTCCCTCTGAGTTACGCAAAACAAAAACTAAACGAAGATACCATAGAGCTATGGAACCACAGATACACAACATCCGCCACAGGATCAATAACGCAGAAATTTATTCCAAACATAAACTGTGCCATCACTTTTGCCAGGAACTTAAAAATATCACACGAACTCACACAGATACTAACAGGCCACGGATCGGTGCGAGCTTATCTAAAAAGATTTAAATTGAGGGATGACGACTGTTGTCCACGTGACGGCAACACATCTCAAACTGTGTGGCATGTCATCAACGACTGCCCTATACTAGAAAGGGAGCGATGGACTCTCAGGACTCGATGTAGACAACATAATCACGAAATTGACCTCCAAAAGCCTCACGAAGCACTAAGCAATAGAACAACACAAGGACACTACACAAAATATTTAATCCTGGCCATAAAGAAAATTAAAGATATAAATGGAGGCACCTAATTAGCCCCACATCAATGCAACTAACCCACCCAACCACCTTGTACGAAAAAGCAAGGGTATGGTTATTATTAAACAAAAAAAAAAAAAATATTTATTCAGTATTTCTATCAAGTACAAAAAAAGTATTTATTAATACATAAAATTGTCAAGTTAATATGATTCAACAGAAAATTTTAAAACGTGGTATATAAAAAGTTCTTTTTATCTTGTAATTATTATTATTTGTCTTCAACTTTTATAAAAATATTTTTCAATATTCTAAGCCATAAATGAGATATAGCTTAAAAACTAAAAACTATCCGCCATTTTCTAAGATGGCAACCGTAAGACAATATTTACGAGTATCGGTGTATTGGTACTATTACTATGCATATGAAAAGTCTCCCCTTCAGGGGAATGATTTACAGGTAAGTGGTAATTTTTACCTAATATGACTAGAGTATTTATTAAATGCATATAATAATTTTATCCAATAGAGTATACGTTTATATTATGAAAGGTTATAGAAATGACCTACATTTCGTGAGACAGTTTGTCTAAAATGATGTTTTTTGGAGGCGAAAGCACACTTAAGCAATTTTAGTAGGATTCCGTAACAAATAGCGTCGTATATATGAGTTCATAACCTTTTCTTGTTTTATTTTTGTCCAATGAATTTATCAAATTTGATAGGGCAATTGCCAACAGTATCATAAAATATACTTACAATGCGTGATGTTAAACTTATTTAATTTATTGATTATAATATAATATATTAAAATACAAGATATTGTTAGAAGTTAAAAACCATAGATATATGCTTTTTATTTTTAAGTTAATGAAAGGATATATTTAGTGTTTATCACTGTGATAAGCGATAAGTATGATAAGTGATAAGCATAATAAGTATTTAATTATTAGTTAGTAATTTGATAGTATAATAGAATATCTGTGTAAAACACTATTTTATTTGACTGCAAAAACATATTTTTGAAATCAGGAAGGCAAGACATCTAAGTATAAATTTAAAGTACTTGATATGAATATACATAATTTCAAAACATTTATGAGAAATATATAACCAATAGAAAACAGATAATGGTTACTTAAACCCTGACGGCTAAAATTATTATACATGGAACATGCTTTGCCTACTTATACTCTGAATGCTGGTTGTCCAAATTCAAAAGAAAATTTATTTGTTAAAGTAACCGAAACCAAAGGATTCAAACAATTTTAATTGTCTGAAAGTTATGTAATTACAATAATAAAACTAAAACAGAAGAACAGTAAGTCACACAGAATGTAGGCTACTGAACGTAAAATGAAAATAATCGACGCGCGTAAGTAATCGGGGTGGGGCGCAGGCCGCGGCGTGTATAGTTATTCTACGTCTATTTTTCGTAACGCTTTTGCGTCGGAGATCATGAGTAAAACATGTTCATGTTAAAAATGAAAAAAAGCCCAGCAAGATTCGAAAATGCATCTCTTGGGATTCGTGCCCACGTGCATTGACCACTGACTGTGCTATAGGATTCTAATCTAATTGCGACGAAGTTTAACTAATAGTTTTTACAATACCCTCTGAAGAGCTTTCTAAATTGAGTTACTATTAGCAATCGGCTTTTGTATTTTAAATCAAAGTAGATATTTAATTACCATAATTAACAACTGACGTCACGGATTACTCCAAGATGATTTGTTGTTGTTTTTGAACTTGCTAATAATTTAAATCACTATTTTTTTATCAATTTAATTAATCGCTAAAAAGAGAAGAAAAGGAAGAAGTGGAACATTTTAAATACCCATGCCATAAATTTCAATATATTAATCAATTGAATAAGTTATAAAATTGTATTCAATCAAGTATATTGAAGCACACAATTTGATACATATCACCACCTGGAAGATATGTACGGTAAATCATCAAAAGATGCAGTTTTCAGTAACACAAAACCGAGGAGAGTACATCTAGAATCACATATCGTACATCTGAATGGGGGTTATTCATTTTTGATCATTCAACCATATCCAAGACACTCCGCATCCGCCTCTAGTACTATATTATTTCAAGTGCATATGTATTTTTTTTAAATTGTTATCATTCAAAACTCAGGTATATAATATTGAGAAGACAAAAGATTTTCTTGTCCACGTGTTAAAACTGTGAACTAACAAGACCCTCCTCAGCAGTTAATTGCACTTCCGTTTTAAATGAGGAACGCCCCTAAATTTATCATTACATTTAACGTTTTCATGGTGTAAGGATCTATTACTTTACGTAATTTGATGATTTTTATAATAAAAATATAATATATAAAACGATCAGGAGTGATATTAAAATTATTATTAGAAAACTTTTGGTTTATTGCAAAGAGAAAAAGGAATCACGTCTAAAAAGAGAGCTGCTACATTATTTAAACACGCGTTGCCTCCATGACAGGTATCTCACTGAGAAGTCTTCTATATGCAACTACAGCGGCTTCCGGTTATCGACGAGATCTTGTTGTCGGATAGTATGCATTTTAGTTTTTTTTTGTGGTAAGGTTTTCTGCAATCAGTTGCATTTTCAACACAGCCATTTCCTTTTTTATCAGTCCCATATATACTTTTGTCAAAAATGATGAGATTTGCTAATCTCATCTATATCTTCTAGCAGTAGATGAGAATGCTTCATAATATTATCATAATATATTATAATATATACTAGTAAGTAATATAGAAGGCCTATTATAATATATTATTTTCTTACTATAAAAAACACAAAAGAAACGTTTTAGAGATTGGCCATGAATATTTAATAATACCCTCTTATACATTTTGTGTCACCGTTAGAGGGGAAGAAAAACTGAAAATAGCTGTAAAAAACATACGCGTATCTCCCATTTAAAAAGAGCTCAAAAAACACTCGCAAGTGCTAACTTCCTTTAGACCCGGCGAACGAATTAAGCCGTCCCTACTTCACTGATTACGGATATACCGTTGGAAACGGATTTGTGGCAATTTTTATAGCGCCCTGCCACCCTCGCGCCCTTATCTTATTTACATTTTTAATTTATAGCCGTGGCTGCCTCATCTTGGGCCGGCTATTGCTTACTGTAATCTCGCAAAAAAACATGTTAACGTTGGGAAATTCTCGGGAAAATTCATTTTATTTTTTCTGCTAAAAAATAATTCCAAGCTTTTTTTGTCTGTATTGAGACAAATTATCACAAATAGTACTTTACTTAATAAAGAACTGTCATAATTTAATACACACACTAGTGACATACATCTTAATAAAATGGGATTCTAGCTATTTATAAAATAGTATGGTAAAAAAACTCTAGATCTTGCACAATTCAGTGTAAACAAAATTGTTGAAAAAATCAACACTTCTTATAAGCTTTAAATATGACAATAGAAGAAGTAAAAACAAAAAATCACCGTGCCAGTGCTCGGGGCCATAGCCATTGGGATTTTTCGTAAAACTACTTCTAATCTTCAGCGTTTTAATCTACTTTAAATTTCACGAAGCGGCCTTGCCAGTCATGACATATTATTTTTAGATACCGCTAAGAAAACTGTAGTTCTACGTTAAAAAGTATTAATATTTTTTGTACCTAGTCTAATAATTTAATATCACTAGTCCGCTAAGCTATAGAAACTGCATATAAGTTTTTTTTGACGAAGATGAGCTTTAAAGCTCATTAAATTTGATTGCCTTCTAGTGGGTGTCAAATCCGTCAATTATGGTAACCAACTTCTGAAATTTTCAATGTTTAAAAAATCTCAACTTCTTAAATCTTGTATAGCATTTAGTCTTAAATATAATTTTAATTCATCAACAGGTAATATAACGTTAAAACAAAAAAATGCAGAGATCAACATTTGAATCAACGTTTGTAATGAATGATATTAAATAATTGATTTATAAATTAAAAGATAGTTTTTATTTTTAATAAAATTCTTAGCATAACTAAGATACGTAGGTATTTCTTTGGAATTATTTTTTTATTTGGGTCAAATGCTTAAATTGGATGAATTAAAAGTTAATGTACAATTTCATTTCATGTATCAAGAAAAATCAAATGTGCCCTCTTAAGGAGTAGGTATTCTTAAGCTAAGTATTCGAAGAATACAGATATATTTTACTTTAATTTATTACACAGATCGAAACTTCTATCATTTTCCTATGGAATTAGCTGAAACAAAGTTTTGTTTGACTTGCCATTTTTCTATAAGTACAATAACCAAACTAATTCTCAAACTCCATACTGAGTTTTTATTTTGAGATCAAGAGTCTTTTTTGCTACACCTTCATATATATTTATGCTTCGTCTGGTTTCCTTTAATATTTTTTATTGTACTAGACTAACAATATAATATAACCTATAAATCATTATATTGCCACATTAACCATCAATACAATAATTCTTAATGGCTTTATATTAAAGTTTTTATTAATTCTATAATATTATTAGATTTAGTTAATATTAACAGCTGTTTAGGGAGATACTCCCATCACAAGAACGTTTTAAACATAACTAAAGCTAAAACAATTAGTACAGCGGGCGTATTACCTTTTGTGAATGATTTAAATATATACCATTTGAAACATAAAAGTTATTAAATACTATTTTCTAATTAATATACATAAGTCAAGTCAAATCAAGTGTTTAAAAAAAATGTAATTGAGATAAAATGATAAACATTTATTGCAAGTTGAAATATATATAATAAGCTTATAAGCGGTACAACATAAAGAAACATTTTAGATTTCATGACGTTTGGTATGCAGAAACGGTAAAGCTATTGAAAATATTAAAAAGTTAGAATGTACTGATCTAGTAAGTGAATCCCTCCATCGCCTTTCCATTTAAACTGACTCTAGTCAAGTCTTGCAACATAAGTTACGTGATAACTGAATTTAAATGTGTATAAGTACTGTCCGTTAAAGAAGAGATCGTCCAGCAATACGTTGCTGAAGATTCAATAAGATCCTAAGCCGTGCTAGGTTGATGTTAAAGTGACTGAGCGAAAGGGCTTGCAACCATCCTTTCATTTGGCGCAAGCTTCTTACCAGATGGTTTTAAAGAGATGATCAATGAAATCGTATGCTGTTCTTTTATTTATAATACAATACTAACATAATGTTGTGCCAAGTGGTAAACATGTGTTTGCTGCAATAATGTAACAATAAGAATATCTTAAAAGTCAAGATGTTTACAGAACAGTTGGATGGTACTGCATTAAAATGCAGAAAGCAATATGTGGCTATAGGTATACACAAAATATTATATTGTACATGAATAATATTATATTTACGTGAATAATTTAATTATAATAAAGAAATAAATACGAAGCTAAACAGAAGAGAGAAACAAGTAAAATTTAAACGTTCTGCTTTTATCTCGCTTTTATGTTCTCTGAGGCCGTGATCGATAGGCCACACATACTAATTTTTCGAGTTATCTCGTCCGACTTCAAACTCAAATTACTAGCCACTTTCAATTGATTTGCTTAATCTAAAAATATAAACAGACAGTGACATTTGCTTGAATAATAATGAAATACTAAGCCATAAGTTATCGGTATTACCGCGATTGTAGTAAGAGCTTTAAATTAAATGTGTGTCGTTAAAAATCTGCGGCCTGTGCGATAATGTCAAAATAATATTGTGAGGCATAGAAAAGGTGATAAAACACCATTTATATTAAACCATGTCACCATAAATAATTTTGTAACCAAAAAAAAAATAACCTAACCTAACCTAACACCTACAAGTACCGTTAACTCATTTGCTGCTGACTAGATAATGATGTTTTAATTACCACCTTTGAAATGCACGTTAATTACATCGAGCGGCCGCCTGGTGATTACGCGCCAGGTGCGTCTTCAGCGTCCAAAGTATTAATAATAATTATGTAATCATACTGATACGCCTCATTTGCATTAATAAAAAAATGTTCAAATTTCATAAAAAATAGAGTTTAGTATTTACACTCTTTCATTCCAGCAGCTCCCCAATTTAATTATCAGTGAAAAATAAAAATAAACGATTTTGTTGGTACATAAATAATATTAATCAAATCAGTTTTTATGTTCATGCTCCAGCTGCTTGTATGAGAAAAATATGATAATTAATGTTCTAGCGTCAAATAAATTGAGAAACATTTCTCAAAGCAATTAGTAAGTGATACATCGAGAAAAAAATATTTTCTGGTCGGTAAATCACCTAATGTCATAATTGTTTCGTGGAAATATTAAGCAGAACATTCTTGGAAAAAATTCCAAGCTTCACTCAAGATAGTCGGTATGTTGCAAACTAGAGATAGAAATCATTTTAAAAGTATTTTAAACCAATTAGTGTATTCTAGGTAAGGATGGAAGAAAATAATATAACTTATTTAGTTTTAAATTTTAAAAAGTATTAAGACGATACATCAGTGAAACGGCAAATAATTTTCAACTATAGGCACGATAAAATTTTGGACTCGCTGGTATTCGGAGAGCGAACGTCGAAATGTCAATACGTCAACTTGTTTCGTGAAGGTAACGGGGGTATTAATTCTTAAATCGTGTAAAGATGACTAAAACTTTACCTATTTACATGAAAAAGAAAACATATTAATGAATTTATTATTATTGTTACTAATAGAACAATAAACAGAATATTAAATGGATGCATGTTGGATTTATATGAAAAATTATATTTCGTTCGGCGCGCGTCATTTGCACAATCCGCGCATCGCCTAGCCACGATCTTTTTAGACCATGCCTCAACTGAGGTATAGCCTTAACAACAACTGCTTATTTTTTAATATATATATATTGTATCAAGATTTGAATATGTTAGTTTACTAATATTTGTTATCATGTACAAATATATTTGTAGTGGGATACGCCGATAAAATCACTATCTTGTAAGGGATATTTATGTTACCCTCACATGCTTGACAAATATTTATTTAGATTAACAATAACGTAAAATCGCAAATAACAATACGAAAGTAAACGCGAATTTAGTCCTTACAATGTAACGGTGAAAGATAAATACTAGTTTAATCAGTTAATAGGATTGGCTATAATAGTAAGTGTCAGTAATGAATTAATAAGTTTATTGTTTTTAAAAGAATGTCGTAAAATATAAATATATTTTTTTAGAATTATTAATAACCATGTCTTTGCTTTCTCGTACAAGGTGGTTGTTAGTAATTTTGAACAATCACAAACACCCAGGCTTTGAGAACAACACATAAATGTTTTTGTCATGACCAGGAATCGTACCCACAACTCTCGGGTGGAAGGCCAGCGCCTTATCCACTGCACCACGAGAGCCGCCTGTCGTAAAATATTAGCGTTATCTTTCCATTGCAATTAAACATACAACAACCTTACTCTGAACTACGATCACGTAGACTCAATTATACGATTTAAACTAGACTCTATCTCCACATGAATAAATATTTTCAAATTTTCACAGAATATTTTTAAATTAGCCGCCAAAACCATGAGCTATCTGAATTGCTGTTTTCTTGTTAATTTTCGACTACTCATTGCCATTTCACTATTTATGAATCATCCATTCAATTACCTTTACTATATATTAACTTTACTATGTACAGTGATCACTTTTAATAAAATGCAGATAAAAATAATAAGATTACATCAGTTTTACTATAGATGAATCATTCGCAAAGTATATCCAAAGTTTAAAGTTTAAATTCGCCCTTAATAACCAAAACACCTCAATAAAATAGGATGCAACTTTCTTTTTTATGTATAAATAATAGTAAGTACTAGAAAATATAAATATTGATGGCCTATTGTTAATGTCCCGTAAGTGACTTTTTAAAAATCGTGCAGGAAGCTATAAAAACTAAATATTTTTTATCCAGTATCTGACTGTTAATTAATAGTTCACACATGTTGTGACATAACATGCCAATAACCCGTAAGGTAAAAACTGGTAAAGCAAAGCACATAACGCCTAATATAATTATAACATCCAATAACATGTGATATATATAAATAAACATTCAAATTTGTTATATTAATTACTTACTGTTTTACTTTTTAATAATTCGAAAGTGACATTTTGAAGCTGAATTCAACACACGTCATGCAACACGATTGACAGCTTAGAGGTAAGATACGAGCTATTACAGGTATATTCATGCAATTTTCAGATACGGGAAATTACTAAAATGGCTGTATCATTTTTGTTAAAATAACTACAGATACAAAAATTTCGCAGTCGATCGGCAATATTTTTGTTGTTTTTAGTACATCAAAAAGATACGGGGTATTAACATTAGACCGTCTATATAAGACATTTATCAATATTCAAACTTATTATCAAGTAATGATATACATACCTATAGTTTATATGTTTCACACTATGCAATGAGTATATTCAAATCAAACATGTAGGTAACTAAATTAATGATATTATTCCCGACATAGGTAAACATATCAATAACCTAAAAAACCTCGTCAACCAAAAGATACTATCAAATAAAACCTTCCATAGGGTGGCCAAACACCGTGACCAATGCGCTGTTGAGAATTTTCCGGAGGAAAGCTCAAATACACGGCCTTAAAAATAATCGCTTTGGGACGCATCACGTGAGATAACTATGCCAAAAGTGCTACAGCCTTTTTATTATACAGACTGTGCGAGCCTTACAAAGAAAATGCGGCCATTCCAGAAAATACTTAAAGAGGAAAAATCACACCCAAATTCTCCGCACCGGCTTAATCGCTGTTTTATTACAATCTCATTATTACAATATGGGATAAGCGTCGGAATAATATTAAACTCTTGTGTGTTTTTCATATTTTTTTGCAATATTCCAATATTGTTTTTGCCATTTTCACACAATAAAGTATGATTATTTTATTTTATCAAAAATAACAGTTGACTAAAATAATGTAATACCATATAGTCATTGAGCTGTTAAAACCTACGATGTGAGAATTTTCTGATGGGCAGATCCATACAGATTGTGAAGAAAAAATTTAACCACCTCCAAAGGGCCGCACTAGAGATTGGCTTAAGAGTAAATGAAAACAAAACTAAAGTCATGCTACAATGTCGACAAAATCGGAGTAGGCTGGGACAAAATTCCTGTTTTGGAAACCATCAATTTGAGGTTGTCAACCGATTCACATACCTGGGTTCCAATATTTCAAAAGAGAACGAGGAACTGTATGAAATAAAAGCCCGTATAATAGCTGCAAATAAATCGTACTTCTCATTGCTGCCCATATTCAAATCCAGAAATGTCCACAGAAGACCCGGCTCTATAAAACCGTCATACGTACATTCGTTGCATATGGGTGCGAGTCATGTACGCTAAATATGAAAGTAACTCAAACGGTGGATTGCTTTGAGAGAAAGATCCTGAGGTAGATATACGGACCCATGAATTATGGTGGGAAGTGGAGAATTAGGTACAACACGGAACTATACCGCTTATACCAATATTCAAAACTCTCCACCTTCATAAAACTTTAGAGACTAAACTGAGCAGGCCATGTCCAGCGAATGCCTGAGTCACGGATACTGAAGAAGATCCTCGAAGAAAACCCAGGGAGGAAAAGGCCAGTGGGAAAGCCACGCCCACGATGGGGTGATAATATTACAAAAGATACCAACCAGCTGCTAAAAATCAGGAACTGGAAAAGACATGCGGAGGACCGTTCCGGCTGGAGGACGCCGGTGGAGGAGGCCAGAGCTCGAATTGAACTGTAGCGCCATCGAAGAAGAAGAAGACAATTTTATAAAGATCGTTTTTTTCACATTTTCTGTTAGCTTATATTATATAGCATAGTTTAGTAAAACTATCTATTTTATAATAATATATACCAACAAAATGTTAATATACTTATATATGAAATCCTCCGATTTAATAATGATATTATTTAACCATAATATAACCTATGTTTTTCATTTTTCCAAGCATTTTTCCATTTTTGGCGCTCAAGATTTTAAATAGTACCTTGACAGAATCCATCCATATTTTACGGTGTCAACCAGATTTTCTATTGCTCTTTGGATGCTTTCCGAATATCAGTTTACTTGTGACATGTAACTCGTCTATCATATTATATGCACTCTATAGCCCAAGCGTCTAAGGCAGCCCAATTTGATTAAATCAATGATATTCTATTATACTACATACTATAAATTATATACTAAGTAAATTACCATATTTGCTTATAAACAGAGCTTTTTCGTTTTCATAAAGTGGAGAGTATATTACAATGTTTTTTTTAAGAGAAATTGTTGTTGACCATTTGCCCAACCCATTAGGTCATTGTGATGAAAAATGGTAAAAGATAAAAAATAAAATATCACCCACAGCTTCATATTTACAAAGACAGATGCTGAACCAACTAGATCAGTGCGGGTACAGTATAATACTCGAACAAATGTATTTAATTTTATAATACATCTAGTGAATAAGACTCAATAGTAAACAATTATTTAAAATTTACTTAGATTTAGAAAGAAACAATTTAATTAAAAGTATTTATTAACTAGAGCAGTGGTTCTCAAAGTTGACTGGGCTCCGACCCATCTAACAAAAATTTCCAATCTTGGGACCCACCTCTTAGCTGTCTTAGAAAAAAGAGGGCATAAATATTGGCAATGCTCAGATTCCCTAGTGGCGAGTCGTGGAACTACTTAATGCTGTGTTATTTTTTCTAATTGAAATAAAAAAAATATTTTTTATAAGTGTTAACAATACGAATGAAAGACTGTTGAAATAAGAAACACAACTTAAATAAAAAAATATATTACTTAAATACCTACACCTGCAAGGTTTTTTTACAAAGTTATTTCAATGGGAAGGATGTATTTGTTTCTTATTTTTCTTCATTACAGTTTTAGCACCAACTTCAACTTGAGTTACTTTTAATTGCAGTGAGTTTGATATATCCAATTTATTTCGGTATTTAGTTTTAATGTTAACCATAGCCAAAAATCCGACCTCACATAGATATGAGGTAGTAAAGAGGAGGAGGACTTTCATAGCTTCATCGAACAGGCAAGGATAATTATCAGCAACCGAGAGCCAGAATTTTGTTAACTGTTTACGATTGAAACTATTTTTCAGTGACGTATCTTCTGATAAATCAATGAGTTCTTCACTTGCTTTTGTTGACATACTAGTTGGTAAGTCGTTTTGAAATGGGTTACAAATCCAACGCAACGAATCAAACTTTTTCATCTCTTCCCCAAAATAGTCGTCAAAGTTATTTATTAACAGTGATAAATGACTGGAAATTTTAGTCAGTACGTTCATCTTAGGCTGCACTTGGTTTTCAATAATAAAAGTTTCAAGTGTTTCAAAACAATCATACTTGCCATTCTCAATACAACTTTTCCACAACCTAAGCTTTTTCATGAACTTTCATTTTATCGTGAACTGCAAAATTATTTTTTAAATTCATGTATACAGTGGTATACCATAATATATAGACCCACTGGTGGGTCGCGACCCATAGTTTGGGAAACCATGAACTAGAGTATGCAATTGACACTACAAATATTGTAAATGATTATTTTTGAGGAACATTTTAGTAAAATAGTAACATCAATATAAATTTTATATAATCTGTGGATCATTTAGATTGTATATTATATAAAAAAAATAATATAATACGTTTGCAAATCTTTGATAATTGCTAACGGTTTCTCAACTTGCAAAGATATGTAATTAGTCACACACTAATGTGCTCAGATACTCGTAGCAACGCTATTTATAGAGAGAGAGAGGAAACATACCACGGTCATACTATAAGTGGATAATGTAATATATAGGCTTATTTGCTTTACTCAAAGCAAATTTAATTATGTCAGGTTTATGCCATACTAACATACTTTTTTTTTTTAAATTAAATTAAAAATTCATAATATCTCATATTATTTACCATGTATTTTTTATATCTTACAGTTATATCTATTCCTTAAGTTAAATAAAAAGATATATACGTATAAATTTATTACCTACTATAAAAGTGGGTTATCCACATATCTGATTACGGAAAAAACAAAGTCTTGGTACTCTTGTATCGACAATTAAATTCAAAATATAAAAAAATATCATTACAATTATTATCGTACTTTAAATATTATATTAAAATTATTATAAAACAGAGATTAATATTTTATAGTTGTATTTGATTTTTCAAAATTTATCTCTTGTATGACTTACACTACATAATTGTTAAATCAAAATATTTAGTTTACTTAATTTTAATTACATAATTTTCAATTAGAGGTGTGAACACTTGGAGGAAGATAGACAACGATTGCGCACATACTAAAGTACGTAAGGCGCTAGCCTTTTATCCGGGGGCTCCGGCTTCAATACCCGGTGAGGTCACAATATATTTATACGATTTTCTCAAGGTTTATGTCTTTGTGAATGTTTCACTTCTACTACTAACAACACTACTATCGTTGTGACCCATGACATGGGTCTATTCTATACACAAGGCGGCTATCGGTGGTTATTGACGGTAATTACATTTATATACCTAGATATTATAATTGTTGCAATAACTTAGCCGTCTAAACTGTATATTTTGCTCTAAAAGTTAACACTGCCAATAGAGGAAGCTGTTAAAATATAGCACTTTTTGGTAGTTTATAAGGTTAAATTATTGTAATAATTAAACACCTCATTACATAAATATAATAAACTACCGTCGATAGTCACCGATAGCCACCTTGTATATATAGATTAGACCCACTATTGTAGTATTAAAAAGAAATAACCCAGTTTTAAATGTACTTCCGAAAAAACTCTTTGTATAATATATGAATGTATTGGTGAATTATACAAAAAGTGTGAAGAGATAAAAAATAAATAATGCAGCTGAAAAAATTGATTGCGGTGTTACAATAAGATGATTCTTATAATACTGCTTGCTGTTTGTCATATATTTTTACAAGCTAAGAAAGAATGCCCACTGCTTTTTACTCTCGCTTAATATCAGAACGAATATTATGTTTTATCCTGTGTTTCTGACTATTTGTCACTTCGTATTTATATCACGAAACAACAGATAAAATCACCAAAATCTATGGAATAAAATATGAAAAAAGTTTGTGTTTTATGTCCAAACATAATAGGCATTATTGAAATGCACAAATCGATTATACTACATATTTGAATCGTGTGTCATATAGAAAGTCATATTATTAAATTTTATAAAATTTAGTTTTTCTCACTTATTATTATATTTTC
Source organism: Rhyacophila brunnea (assembly GCF_057557595.1). Taxonomy (NCBI): domain Eukaryota; kingdom Metazoa; phylum Arthropoda; class Insecta; order Trichoptera; family Rhyacophilidae; genus Rhyacophila; species Rhyacophila brunnea. The sequence continues at coordinate 34,199,055 of NW_028233350.1, forward strand.
AACTCACACCCCTTAGTGTTAACGATAATTTAGGTACTGTAAAATTTTATTAATAAGTCAACATTCTCAGTTATCTGTCAAACTATTGTGAAACTATTTTTTTTTCACGACCCGATTATAATAAACGATTCCTTTATTTTCATGTCAGTTTATTTTTTAAATTTAGAATTTTCATTTACGTGTATCTATTCCTTCACCTTACCCTATGTAGTGAATGAATTTATTGTTTAGACTCAAAAGCCTAGGTAGCTGAGTGAGCTATTCATTAAAAATTGTTTTTTTTATTATATTTTTATAATATAAATAATATATTCTTACTAACACTAAAACATGACAAAAAGCATAATGACAGTAGTGTAGTGGAAACAGTAGTAAAATCATTAATATAAGTGAAACAATCACAATGTGACCTCACCGAGATTCCAACTTGGAGCCACTGGATGAAAAGCCAGCGCCTTACGCACTAGCTAGACTAGACTACGAGGGCCACTGTTGTGTATCGTTTAAATATGCAATTTATGTAACGATATATTTTTGACACTCATAATTAATTATTGTGGGATTTTAAACAATACATCAATGATTTACTGAAACATACATTTTTCACTGACATTTCTAATTATTAAAGTATGTATAGTTATATAATATTTGATCCTATATAACTCAAATGTGGGTTAAAATTATTTTATATTATCCATATGGAAGCTCGTTTGAAAAAGATAATAATAAAACTTCCAAATTTTCTTCATATTTATACTTAACTGGCCATATATTTCATACGTGATGTCCATCCTAACCCATCCGCTGCGGCATCGACGTCAACCGGAAACCCCCTCCATAATCGGATACGAGAGAAAACGCTCTCCGGAAATGCCTCTTGCGCCATCTGCAGTTGACAATGCTGCCCCCTGCCCGCCCCCGCCCGCCCAACGCCGTCCATTGTTTAAACGAAAAGTCTAACTTGTTCCAATTCGACCTATCCCATTATCCTTTCACTCCCGCACTATTTTATTTTCCTTTTTTGGCCGTGGAGAGTGCCTGGCTCCCCGGGGGATGATAATCTTGCTTGGTTGTGCTACAACGGTATGGCTATGCGTCGCGTCTGGACACAAAAGCTTTTCAGAAGTCCGCAGTAGATGGGTTAAATTGCATTTGAAATAATAAATTTGGTAAATTATTGCCGAGTGGATGCTTTCAATTTATTATTTTATTCCAAAAAGATTTCTCTACTAATATAAATAATAGAAAGATTTTCATTTGTTTTAAAGAACTAATTCCGAATCGCTCTATATTATAAATAATTTCAACATTATTATTTGTAATTAAAAAAGAAAATGGTGACCTACTGTAGATATATTATTTGATTGTTAACGTACAAAAATGCGAATAATTAAAATTAGTGTATCTCTAACTCTTTTTAATTAAGCAGAAGTTAGGTGTATATCCATACACTATTATTAAATCTTTATAATATTAATGATTATAAAAACAAATAAAATAATTACAAGATAAAGAGAACTTTTTATATATCACGTTTTTAAATTTTCTGTTGAATCATATAAACTTGACATTTTTATGTATTAATAAAAAAAAAAATTTTACTGGATAGAAATACTGAATAAATATTATAGAATACTGAAATATCATTTTGACATTTCATATTGATTTCCATAGTAACGCACGTATATATTAATAATTTAGTTGATAGGACCCCCTTAGCAACCAACAATAATAATTTTCCATACAAAACAGAAATAACTGAAAATTAATTCAATTCTGCTTAAAAATGGCTAAAAGTATTAAAAGTATGCATTGTCGTCGTGTTCTGATATATTCTAAAAGTTTCAAATGTCTAGCTAGTCGGGAAGTTAGTTAAAAATCTTCAATCGTCCAATACAGATCTTGGACAAACAAGAAAAAAATGTACTGGACACACAAGAAATCTGTACCGGACAAACGACATACGAGCTAATAAAAACGTGGTAAAATACAAACCTCCGCTTTGTAGAGGCTTATATTATGATCTTTTTATGATCGGACATGGTCAAAAAAAACATTTATATATTTAAGATTTAATTTTAATGTTATTTGTTGGTAAGACCCTGTCGTGGCCAGTGCCACCTCCTCTTATCTTTCCTTATTTGTGAGATTATTTTTTCAAAAGCTTCACCTCAGTCCGGTGCACGGGGTAAAATGGAAGGAGGCGGTGTTAAGGCTTTCCCGGGTGGGTAAAATTCGCGTCAATTCGACTGAATATTCATACCAAAGAAGGGTACGCGTCTGTCTTGTCTACTGGGATTAAAATAAAATAAAGCTCAACCTTTTTAGCAGACCAACCTACGTTATTTATATCATACGAGTTTAGTGTTTTTTTAGAACCAATTTGTTTTATTTTTTTTTATTTTGGCTAAAATCCTACGTCACTGACATCACTTTTTGTTTGAGTTAATGCTAATTTGTTATATTAATACTATATTATACTGTTTTTCATATACCTCCAGTTTTTAGTTTTAAAATACAATATAATATTAATATATTACTAGCTGAGCCAGCTGGCTCTCGCCAGTCTGTCTCGCTAGTAATATATTATTATTATGCCATTTTTATTTTGTGATTTTAAAAACCTTTATTAACACATTAAAATTAAAACCATGATTGAATATTTCAAAGAATTTTTAATTACTGGTATTCAGATAATAGGTAATATGCAAAATTATTCCAGTTTATACCTACATTCCTAACTGAAAAAACTCATTAGTACTCAAGTATTTTTATAAATATTGGAATATGAAGATAACGCAATTTTTGTAACTACAATGGTCTTCATAATAGAGTAACGTTTAATATAATGAATTAATATTAAAAATAAAAAAATAGACTTAATCATTTTGATAGGTTACTTACAATAAACTAATTGTATTAGTATACATAAATTAAATACCTTTTAAAATAATACATACCTAAATAAATAATATTTGTAGCATATATTGAGAGTTCCTGGTGAAACTTTTAAATCATGCATTATGACAATTTTAGGTTCAATTCCATAAATTAAATAGGCAGATATTACCAATAATCCATGATACATTTTTTTATGAATGTTTAATAATAATGACTACATATATTTAGCATATGATCTATTTAATACCTACATATCATTTTCGACCTTTACCAGAACCAAATATTTATATTACTGAACTAAGTGTAGATATAATTGCTTGTTGTATACCTTAGCATAATGAATCAATAATTATTATTGTACAAAATAAAAGTATATGCAGTCGAATTTTCGAAATCATCATTAAGTATATATTTTTTTTATGTACAATCACAAAAATCGTAAATGTAATTCATCAACCATAGAATTTCGGGCACCAAATATAATATGAAGGTACCATGGCCCCCACAAAGGGGGAGCTGACAGGGCTCTAGCCTGGCGGCCCGGCGTGGCGGATTTATCATTTTACGATCACACATTTGCCTAATAGTAAAATAGCGCCCCATGCGACTTTTATAAGTGTTTTAATATTTTAAAACATATTATTATGGTTGTCCAATGCAATTTTTGATTATTGTATATCAGGTGGATTTATTAAAAAATCATTAAAACTACATAGAATACCTTTTATATTCAAATAATTTTTACCTGGAACACCATTTGGAAAACACTACTGTAAACCGTCACACTACCTTTAATCCTAGCAATAGATAGGAAAGGCCCGTGCAGTAATATGTCATTGTCACAATATTAATTTATTTATTTAACTACACATATTGAATAATAGTCATCGAGTAAAACTCATTGATTGTAGATATAATTATATTTCGAATGTAAAAATATTATGTTAAGTTATGTAATAATCTACAATCTTTAAATTGTAGTTAGATAATCCGATTTAAAATCTTCAAGTATTTAACTTGGAGCGAAGCTAAAACTTTCAGAAGCCGTTTAAAGTCTGGCATTATCTGATTACTTACAGATCTTAGAGTATCATATTTCAAAAACGCGTTAGCAATCTAGATCGCACTCTTTGTTTTACGTTCTGAACAACAGAATATTTTCCCAAGTTGATTAGGCGTATTTATTTTATAATTATTATTTATGAGATTATAACGAGTAAAATCATATAACAAGTTTAAAATTATCTTGTGAATTCTTTATGAATATTTATCATGTGTATTAAACACAAAAAAGCGGAAAAAAATCTACATGGCATGCCGTCAGAGAGTGCGATACTCTTCGACTTTGTGGCCTAACCTCCCTTCATTCTGCATTCTCCGATGTTAGGAAATTATAAAGGGTGAAATTGAGACATGTCGCTCGAATATTGGCCAGACGTAGTTATACAGTGCTACTCCAATGCCATTAAACAAAGGACTACACTAACTATAGCATAGAAACATGAAGTTCTCAAGAAATGAAAGAGGACTTGATGTGAGTTTCCCCATCTCTACCCCCCATGTATAATATGCAGCCGCGGTTTATGCACGGCCGCCTTTCATGACACTATAAACGTGTCAGAATGAAAAGATTTTAGTGCCACACTTCCTTGTCCCGAAGCGATGCTGCACGGGACTGATGTAGCAATCATGCATCTTAGTGCTTAGAATGAGTTTTAGAAAATAAAAAGAATCTTGACTTGCTCTGCCGTCTTTTATCTTTAATGAAATGAAGTGACCTCTGTGCCCGTGTATTAAAACTCTGCCGAAACAGAGGAGTCAGGAGTTAAAAGTGATGAATATAATGAGGGATCGGAATTATTCCGTCCTCCATATGACGCAGAAAATTTTTCTAATGCCTCAAAGTTGGCCGTGGTTGATATCAAGTCGGCGTGGTCAATCGGGCCAGTGTGTAGACGGACCCTGGCAAACAACTCCGCTCGGTCGGATCCCATCAACGGGCAGACCCAGAGAACGTTTTCAGCATCTTGATGGTTGCGCCCGCATGTGCATTCCGGCCCATGTCCTATCAAGCGAAAACCATGCAGCTTGGCTGCGAAGTCACCATGGCCGGTCAGTAACTGGTTTACCCAGTGTGTTGGTCTTAGGAGCAATACAAGACAACAACAAGTTAAAGCCCATTGATAGAGGCATTAATAGCGCATGTTATTAAGGTAGGATGCTTGAGATGGTTAGCCTACGTTACAAAGATGAAAAAACGAAGTCATCAGAAATAATACTGACGAAACACCAATAAAAACGAAGATAACAATAATGTAAGACGTCAATTTAAATCATTGGACTGCCGGAATAGCTCCTAGTTGGATAATAAAATTACAGTGCACTGCAGGAAAGCATGCAGAATTTTTTTGGAGGCAGTCTAGGTTCACGCTGAAATATAGAACCAATAATTTAATATTGAGCAAAGTGGCAAACATTAATTTCATTTAAAAACAAAAGATTGTTAATACAACTTTCACTCTGTGGAGGCTCCTATCATATTCTTAGGATCATACATAGTTAAAAAAAATAACGTTCAACAGTGAATAATAATATACGAGTAGTAATAATTGTTCTTGATTTCTTGATTCCGAAATTAAGGATTTTTTCAAAAAACCATGCTTTTACATTTTCGTACAAGGTGGTTGAGAGAGTTAATTACATTTAAATATTTACATTTTTGCATCTGTGGTAATGATATTGAAAATTTATGTCGATTACAGTATTTAAATCATGTCTACAGTTAATTATAATCCTCAATTCAAGTGTTATTTAATTTTATTTATTGTCAGAATTAGATATTTTGTGTAGTACTATTTTGTCATTTTTTTGCTTAGTATTTCGAGATTATGCTGTCTATATAGAGCTTTAAAAGCCTATCGCTAATTTTTTAGTGTTGGGCAGTCGTTGATGACATGTCACATACTTTGAGACATGTAACTATTGGGTATATGGACAGCAATCATCATCCCTCATTTTTTTAGATAAGCTCTCAGTGCTCTTTATCTGGCAAGAGTGGTGGCAGAGATTATATTTGGAATAATCTTCCGTGATCTAAATCGTGTAGCAAACATTCTATAGTTTTATTTTTTTCTTTTTAACGAAATTAAATCACGGATTGAATGTGTTGTAATCATTTTATTGTAAAAATAAATGCCCTCGTCAAAAATAAGCAAATGGGAATAAAATTAGGGATTCGGGAAATCGGGAAAAATTAATATGTAGGTATATTTTTTTTATACATTAGTACGTTGATTCTTTGTTCTTTAAGTGACTACTGTCCTAATATTAACCATCTACTTATTTGTAAATTTATATGATAGTCCGTTATATGAAATGACCCGTATGTGAAAGGAATTCGTTGCACGAGAAAAAATCTAATAATGTCCACTAGTTCTATCAAGAAAATATAAACTCGTATGATTTTTATTAAATTTAATTCCAAGATCTACATAGGGATTGAAAAAGTATTAATCTCTTTGAATTGAAAATTCTGTCCATGCTTGCAAACTCTGATAACAAATGACAAGCAAAAAAATATTATTTAATACATATTTTAAAATGATCGAAATATATATTCGAATATACACATATTTTATAATAATATTATTATTGACAAGTCTCCTCACAAAGTATTTCTTTATTATGTCTTATATTTTGAAATATACTTACATACATTATTGTACTTAATATTGTGATGTTTTAACTACTAATTATTGATAATTGACATAAAAGGCAACATTTTTTTCAAATTATAATACATTAAAATTATATTATTTATATGATAATATATGACTGATAAAACAGGTGAGTGCTATTCAACTGAGTACCTGAGACAGCAAATTTAATGAATTAGTTATATGAATTAATTATAATAGTTAATGCGGTTGCTGTTTTGTGGTACCTATGCAAAGAGTGAAGGAGGTATTTTATATAATATGTACTTGGGGAAACCTAGTATATAAATAGTTTTATAATAAATATTTTATTTTTTTATATCTTGGAGTAATAATATAAAGAGAGTGGTTATTTTTTCAGCAAAATGAAGCCGTGTTTCTTGCGTATAATGCACAGTAGAACCTCAATTTTAATATTATTAACTTAACTATGAAACGTTATACCATCATGTTGCTTCTCAGTACGGCTACCAAATTTAAACACAACGTAGTTAAATATATTTTCTACTATATTAACTAAAAATAATTATCACTTACTTTATATTTAACACAAAAACAATAAATTTCAGCTACACGTGCTCGTAGTTTTTAAATGATTGTAGTCATTCAAATCAATATTTACAGGCGACATATACAAAAAATAGTTAATTCAGCAGTAGAAATTCTATCTTACTCCAATGTATATTGCCGAGATATTATAAGCGTGCCAAATGCTTCCTCACTCGCAATAATTATGGTTTGTTTTTGTTCAGGCCATGGTTTATATAATATATTATGTACTTATGTATATCATTTAATTTTACACTTTTGTCACTTATTTTGTTTTACACTTTTATTGTTATTATTGTTTCTCTATATAATTTAATAATTCTCAGTATAATATAATAGAATATGTAATTGTCTGTTTGCAATAATAACATTGAATTAGATATTTATATGATTTTATTACCTAACTAAGAAATAACATGAACAACTAATTTTATCACGTTTTTATTAGCTCGTATTCTTGTTTGTCCAGTACAAATTTTTTCTTGTTTGTCAAATCTTGCAGTCGATTTTTAATTAATTTTCCGACTAGATAGACATTTGAAACTTTTAGAATATATATCAGAGCACGATGACAGTGCATTCTTTTAATATTTTAGCCATCTTTTAGCAGAATTGAATTCATTTTCAGTTAATTCTGTTTTGTATGGAAAGTTATTTCGGAAAAAAATCGTAAAAAGTAAAACACTATTATTACTTACTAAGGGGGTCTACTATGGTTACTATGGAAATCAATATGAAATGTCAAAATGACATTTCAGTATTTTATATTAATTATTCTATTCTGTCAAGTACAAAAAAAAGGATTTATTAATACATAGAATTGTCAAGTTTATATGATTCAACAGAATTAAAAACGTGGTACCTATATAAAAAGTTCTTTTTATATTGTAATTATTTTTAATTACCTTGAAATAATTCCTAAACATACAACAATCGGTTAAAGCTATATAAGTTTTATTTCAAATTCTAATTTAATTATAATATGTAAAGTGGTACCTAAGCAATAGCTTCTATCAGTTTATAAATTCATTATATTACGAAATCTCTCTAGAGTATTATAGTTTTGCAGTAAAACAGACAAATAAGTGAAATTCTTAGGTAATGACATTTCTCAGTGCAGTTGTTCTCTACAGAGATCTCAAGAAAACTGAGAAGTAACAGGCGTACAGAATAAAAGATAGAAGTACTTAGACTCAATATTGAATTACCTTTCTAGTGACGTGTACTTCAAGAAGACTTGAGACAACATTTTGAGTGAAATTGGACAATGCTCCTTAGTACATATATAAGTTTGTGTCATATTGAATTACAATACGTGATATATAATGATCCCTCTTGTCTCACACATGAAAATGGGGGTTTTTTGTTGGAAAGTCTTTATCAGAATGCCATCATCCAAGACGCACATCTTTATTTTTTTATTAGTGAAAAAGAATACCAGTAGAATTATACTGCGGTAGGACTATATAAAAATAAACTAAGGCAGTGAAGGAAGAGTGCAGCAAACATAGAAAAATGTAGACTGTAAATGTAGAATGTGTTCCTGAAACCAACCAAAACCCCCATTGAATTATATTATATCCGATGATGATACAATAAAATTAAACCGTTTGTACAGTTCTTTTATAATAATTTTACACTGCGGCTTGGATTGCTATTTTCGGAAGAAAAATTCTGTTAAAAATCTGTGACTTAACACAGGTAGAATATTGCATACTATATTGGACAAAATCACGGAAGACAGTGAGACATGTCCAGATGACGAGCTATGCTAACATTTGTTCAGAGAAACCCTTGTAGAGAGGTGAGGAATTATACATCCATTATATATCTAGCAGCTGAAGATTGTGCGATTTCTAATCTACTACATTGTAATACTGGGATTAATCTTGGGTAATGCAATTAATGATGATCATGATGATATTTGAATATTATAGAAGTAAAGATTTATAAGGCATACTAAATTAATATTAAAATAATACTATTAACACTACTTTCATATACATTATTAATTCACTTAATTTGTGCATAAAAATGGCGTAATTGCTTGACCCCCCCCCCCCCGTCTCTGAAGTCATGGGTGCATTTTGATTTCAATTTTGGCAAAGTTATTTTATCTGTTGGGTCTATTGCAATGGTTTGATACAATATACCAGTTTTTCCTAAACTTTCGACATCTGTGTACCTCTATATATAATTTTCGTATACCCCTCGTCAAAAAAAATGCATACTTTAATTACAATCAAAATATATTTATTTCTTCCTTTTTTAGTATATAAACAAAATAATAATAAACAAATAATAAATTTTATTCGTATAAAACATAAATAAAAGTAATGTTATAAATAGCATTCATTACTTATAGTTATAATCAATGAAAGGGATGAAATTGTTTATGTTGAGACAGATTATCATAATTTGGTTCCCTGGTTGTTAATTTTAATCTGAGATGCGGTTCCACATCCAAAACCTTGTTTTTGACTACAAATGTCTACAAATGCTGAAAAATCAACTTCACATAGATTTGAAGTTGAAAAAGGCAAGATGGACCTATTTCAGGACTTTCTCTATTAAAACTGGATACACAATATGTTGCATTTGCAACCAGAATGATGTTAAATTACACACTTTATATTTATTTTTCAGGAATCTTTCTGAAGCTAATTTCAACAATTGCTCTTCTTCCGCATGCAATAAACCTTCTAGCACAATGTAGTATGGAGAGGTACATGCTGGGCATAACGCGAAAGGACAAAAAGAGGAATGAGTGGATAAGGAAGCAGACAAGAGTTTGCGATGTAATAGACTTCATTAAAAGCCTCAAATGATGGGCTGGATACATAGCTCGAAGAAAAAACAATCGTTGGACAAATTTAGTCATCCAGTGGTATCCAAGAGGTAAAAATGTCCGCAAGGCAGACCTAGAGGCCGCTGAATCTGTGAAATGATAAAGTTCTGCAGAAGTACGTGGCAACGCAACGCACAAGACTGAGAGAAGTGGAAGCAGCTTGAAGAGGCCTTCATCCAGCAGTGGATAGATTCAGGCTAATGATGATGATAAAGTAAGTACATAGTTGAGCTTAATACTTCCTAACACTTCCCTATATATGTCAGTATATAATACCTTTTAACAAATCCTAGTACCTGACAACCTTTTTAATGAAGTTATTTATTAAATTTAAGCAATTATTTTTACATCACTCGACAAATCAACAGTATTTCATCAGGAGGCTTATCAATAACCGAACTAAATAAAAAGTTTTTAACGAAATAAAGTATTTTTTCCTCGACTGAAATGTTAAACCACTCAATTCGGTAATGCGTTTATTTGCCGCTCTGGAAAAAATCTACGTTTTAATTTAATTGCTGGCGGTGGGTGCTCACTTATTTGAATATTTAAAATACAAACAGTCTTTGCGAAATAAATCCGGAGACTGTGCTCTCAATTCACCCATTTGCATACTATTTGCATTTTTCTGCATCTTTATTTTGTCAATTTACACGCGAACCCACTCTTGTATGTAAACTCTGCACACAGATATGCAAAATAAAACTGTCAGCAGATTTTGTCACGCTTTTTTATAAGGAAAATGCATAATGGCGTCTTCTCCTGGGTTTAACCACGTATATAGCTAACAATTTATTGTTGCAACATGAAAATTTCTTTAGCAAAAACACCCTTCATGATTTTTATGACCATAAATTTTTGCAATATTTGATAAACCAACTCATTCTTTTACAATACATATTTGGCGGTCTCGTTGTAGAGGGACGAGTAGTATATATGAGTAGGACTTTAGTAGAATGGCCGGGAGTTGTAGATGGATAGTCGTCAGGAGGAGAGATGAGAAGTCAAAATTTGGTGGTTGCTCTGATGAACGGAGGAGCGCACAGAACAGATAATAAATATAATTGCGATAGGCTACATAAATACACAGTAAAGTTTGACGCAGGGTTTTGAATGTGTGAGTGTTCTATTTAAATGAACTACGCATTATAGACGTGCAATAGAGTGTGCAATACTCCAATATTAAATGAGTGTCAATGCATAAACCAAGAGCAGTTGTCAGTATTCAACGTATGACGTATTCTTGACACGTCACACGAGATCCTGTGCGGAGCGATACAGAAGCTGAGATAATAACACACTAGGAACTTATAATCGAGTGACATGTCCAATCAATTATGATCCGCTATTTATTGATGTACTCATATTCAAAATAATAACTTGAAAATAATATTCAGTCAGCTATATTGTATCAAGTTTGCGCTCATTGGATATGGCTGACTATGTGGAAAAACGGGTAATGCAAAAATTATAATTGCAGTCAGCTATTTACTGAGTTTGCAATAACTGGACACTACGGGACATTGATATTAAGGAATTCGTAATTGCGGTCAGTTATTTAATTATAATATTATAAACATATTATAACAAATAGACGTTTGCAACATTAAATCGACCGATAAATAGCCAGAGAACAAGCAGGGTAAGGGAACGAAAAAATTCTGATTTAGAGAATTCAATAATTGATTATAATTATATCATACATGCAATCTGATAGATGACACTTGACTGTATAAGATGGAACTGTATTTATGGAAGGTACTTTTATAAATGTAAGTTCCAGAATACCTTACTCGTCTCATAAAAACCTATTTAACAATAAAGAGTAAATAAAACATTTTCTGGAAGTTTCCGATCCAAAAAAAGAGTCCATCATGGATGTAATTTATCTTCTCGATTATTCAATTTATATGTTAGAGAAAGAGAGTCGTAAATACGGCTTTCTTAGTAATAGGAATAAGAGCAAGTTAATGGCTATCGCTTATTCTAAGATTACATTAACTAAAGTTATCAAGGTTTGAGTAAGGGTATGAAGAAGTGCAGTAAAATTTTGAATTTAGAGCACACATATTAATAATCGTATCATAACAATTATACGAGATATTTACTATTATAATTTATATTAGAGGGTAAAATTGAAGATCATTAAAGTTAAAAAAGCAAACTATTGGGATTTGATGGAATACGAAGAGTTACTTTGGAGAACCCAGGACATTGACGAGATCCAAGACCCACTATATTCAGTCCGTGGCACGAAAATGTGAATTTCTATTAATTGTAAGTAGTAGGTATTAGTTATTGCTTATACTTATATTGGAATATGGTAAACTTTTTTTAGAAAATGCCTGACTATTATTATAGACGATCTTGATATAATCTCAAGTGTGTAATGAAAAATAATTAGACAAGGTACTTAAAGAAAAATAAGAATATATGAAGCTTTATTATATCCACACGTTGTATAAATAAAAAAAAACTTTACTGACGAAAAGTTTTAATATCCATTATAATTCAACGATGTATGAAATATAAAATTTATTAACCATATTCTTTATTCTGTAGGGGTCATTATCCTACCATTCGCACGACTCAATTTATAATTACAAGTACCTTGTAACATAATATCGTGAGACAGCAAAACAAGCGATTTGTGTGAATAAATCAAAAAGCTAATTTAGCAAAATAATTATTTTAAATAATTATTTATAATTTACAAAACACATGATATGCACAAAATTGTTTACATGAAAATCAATCTTGCTTATTATTAAAACTGCTTAATTGACAATTTACAAACAAGCCATGCATTGCAAAATAAACCTAGTAAGCAAGATATCACAATATGCAAATAGTGACAACAGCATTTTCTATTGTATCAAATCTGTATAAAACACTCAATTACATGACATCAAGATGTCAGTCAGTTATCAAAGATTTAACCGTAAGGTTATCGTTCCACTCCGCCCGATCGACTTCGTGATTTCTCATAACGCACACACGTGCTTTAATTCTGCTAAATTATAATCTGTAAACTTACCTGTAATAATTAAATTGATATTTATTTGGAAGGAGATAATAAAACCAGGGTTCATTTCATTCACGCATCAATCTTCTTATTATTGGAGTCAAACAAACCTACCATGCCTGTTCCTTATTCCATCTCACTTCCTCAATTCTTATATTGTACAACATTTTCTCCTTGAAACAAATCAACTTTACTTAGAATTTTGAAGATACTTATTAAAGTTAGAATATTGGATTTTTGATATTTAGAGTAGGTACTCATAATGTTACATAAAACGCAAGTCTGTTACTATAAGATGACTGTTTGCCCTCACATCGTAATGGTTTAGATATTTAGATAAATATGTTATTTAAATAATTAACTTAATAGTTTATGTGAAAATTTATATGAAACTATATAAACACATCAATCAATATACCCAATCAATTTTTCAGTTAAGCGACATAGTAATAATTCTAAAGACTTACTAATATTAAATAAATAAAATTACTATTTGATATTTTTAATACTTCATTCAAACACAACCATCATCTGATTAAGAATGACTAGTTGGAACCCACTTACGTATAAAGGCTTATATTACCGTGCACTATGTGAAATAAATTGTATGTTTTGACTCGAGTAGTTTCTATTTTAGTCGCTGTTTTAATTTTAATTATCAGAAACCATATAATTATTCTACAATCACACTACACTACAATCAAATCATATTTCTAACTTTTATTAGTTTTTAGTTATCTATTTTGATTATCGTATTTAAATATTAGTATTTGCGATTTATGGCAATATATTATAATTATTTTAATATGTCATACGGCTGAGTCAATTTATGAAGTATGGTCATATCTATCTAATAGAGACTAATGCAATATGATTTAAGTTATCATATCTCCACTCATTATACAGAAACGTGTGCACGGTCACCTTCTATGATACTATAGACGTGTCAGAATGAAACATTTTAGTGCCATACTTCCTTGTCCCGAAACGAAGCTGTACTGGACTGATATAGCAACCATGCACTTTGGTACTTAAAGAAAGAGTTTAGAAAACAAAAAAGAATATTCACTTGCTTTGCCGTCATTTCAAATAAGTGACATGAAATATCATCTGTATAAATGTATTGAAACTCTGCCAGAATAGAAGTCATAAGTTGAAAGTTGCAAATCTAAGGAAGGATTGGAATCATGTCATCTTACGCATAACACAGCAAATCTTTAAAATGTCTCAAAGTTGACCATAGTTGATATCAAATTGTCGTAGCCAATTTGGCCCGTGTGTGAACGATCCCTAGCAGACAGCTCCATTTGCTTGGATTCTATCAGTGGGCAGTCCTGGAGGACGTGTTTAGCATCTTGATGGTCATGCCCGTATGTGCCTTTCGTCCCACGTTCTATCAAACGAATACTGTGGCTTGGTTACGAAGTTATTATGGCCGGTCAAGAACTGGCTTATCCAGTGTGTTAGTTTCAATTGTATTATCTGAAGCTAACGGGACACATCTGGAAAAAAAAACATGATATGTTTATCGCCTTTTACTGATTACATCGACTGCTATTTATTGACATTATTGTGCAAATCGATAAAAACTCAAAACAATATCATTTTCTAGTGTCATTGGACAAATTTAATAACAGGCCAAACTTATGGTTGAAAAAGTCAATAGATAATTATTAGTCATTGATTTCTAATGAAAAATATTGTTAATTAATCATTTTTTAGGAAATTTATTCTCTTAAAGTCATTTTCGAGGTACTTACTTACCATTTTTCGAGTGTTTATGCAAATTCATTTGCGTATTAGTTAAAATGCAAATGAGACATGCTTGAAATAAGTCTGAATAGTTTCGATCAGGGGATTCCCGTGAGTGTTGGGGCTTAAGAACAAATAGCATTTAAATGCACGAAGAAAGTGCCTTCGGTATCCGGTTCCAAGTTTTATACAGCTATAGCGAAACTTTTGTTAAAGATACATGCAACTTCAGGTAAACTAATTGCCAAATTGACTATAACCAAAAATGGAGTTTACTGTAGGGGCTAAATGAAGGTGAATTATTAATAATTTTATGTCGACATAGAATAGTAGATATCAAATCAAATAATTTACAGATTAGACTTATTATTTGAAGAGACTATATAATAATTTACACAAAGTTGTAAAAACAGCAGTGATTTAAAGACAAACTATATTCAAATATTAATAAATGGGTCGTTAGATTTCAAATTCAGCCAAATCCACATTTATGATTTTTTAGTTATTTATCAGTTACTGTAAAACTAATATTCCGGATTTTTTCAGCCACTTTCACCCAATTTCTCATGTTGTCCCTGTTTTCGTTTCTTATCAATCACTCATCGCTATTTTTAATAAAAATGGCCGACATTTATATGCAAATTACATATTAACTAATCTTAACAGAAATTAACGCCTAAACCGATCGCCAATGTAGTTCAATTTAGAAAGCGGTTCAGTGACTATTAAAATGTCAATTGTTAAAATTTGTTGTTGTCATTAAATGGCCATTCGATATAATTAACATGTTATGTAAATGTGGTAATTATATAGTAATTAAATGCTCCGCGGTCAACAAGTGTGCAACATTGTGCGTGGGTGCGATACCCGAGAGATGCAGGTTCGATCTTGCGGGGGTGTCTTTTTTTCTTTTTCAAAAAGATTTTTTCTATTGGTTATAATATATTTTCTTAGAAATCTCAAAATTTTGTATGTTCAATAATTAGAATGTTACATTCTTAAATCTTGTGAATTATTCGTTGAATAAAAAAAATAGTTAATTATCAACTAATAATTTGGAACTTATTAAGATTACATAAATGTTATATGTATTTAGAATGATATAATCAATTATTTTCGTGACTGTGTACACGAAGAAACGAAAAAGCGGTTTTTCTCCGGTTCATCCAATTTGTTCATCCAAATAAATTTGAAATATAACGACATAAATACGCTTTTCCTTGCTTTAATATATTTTATATAATTATATTTGAAAACGGCACATCGAATATTTTTATACCATGTTTAATAATATTACATTATTATATATATATATATATATTTTTATTATATAATAATACGCGGGAAAGCAGATTTTATCACTCTATCAAAAATCTGTTCTATAAGAACGAAGTTAAAGACTCTTAGGTTTTCTCGATATTCTTTTTTTAAAAGCTCTCGTCCCTCAGCTTCGCAGTAACTATGAGCTTTCCAGCTTCTACCTAACAAAATGAAATTACCAGCGCCACTATCACGTTTGTGGCAAAACCGAGCTCACGAAAACAACGGAAAATCTCTAAGGGATAAGTGGACGCCCTTTGAATACAGATGTTTTTGTTTAGGCCTTTCTTGCCCCCTCTATGTCCCGTCTAGAATTGCAAGAGCACAGTAAATGCCAGCTGATATATGTTTGAATGTGTCAAACGCATAAAACATTTATCTGGACAGAATGAGAATTAACCCTCGCTCGATTGAGATAGTTTTCTGTTGTACGATGATAAAGGAACATAATATTAGAAGCTTTGCTATATAGCTTTATATTTTATGTGTCTGAACGAAGCTTTTATTTGATAATGTAATATAAATAATATTTTAATACTTTCTACAGACATTTTCACATAAAATATTGTATCATATTACGGTCCATTGTCCAGTCGGTTGCTTAATGTTTTATATTATTATTATTTTATATACCGTATAATAATATTGTCTAGACTTTTTTATGGAATTTGTAAGGCTTAGTGAATAATATAGGTCAGTTTAGTCTTATTACTTTACTAGATAGCGCTAGGATTTACCTGGATCAACTTATATTTTTTGCAAATAAATTTAAAATAAAAATAATAATATTTTTTCTAAAGAATTCCTTATAAAATACATTACAACTCGTCGCATTAGTTAAGCAGGATTCCATCTATAATTTTTTCATTAAATAACTTTTTAATGCAGTTTTATTGAAATTTAAAATCCGGCTCTATCTATATTTAAAACACCTTGTAATTTTTAGTAAATCCAGCAACATTTAAAATTTTCAAAAAAATCGGTGTGAGTACTTATGTACGCGCGTTACAAGTTATACTTCTTTGGCGTAACAAAACAAAAACAAAACTTGTGATAAACTAGAATCTTTGACTGGCTCTTAATAATAACTTGTTTAATTACACACTCAAGAAAAAGAACCGCTTATTGGAACGCCATTGGTTTATTTCTATACACTTTAACTTATATAACTAAATGATATAATGGTTTCTCATTGTTTTTATTTTTAAAGTACCAACTGTCTGACGTTTATTTGTTTGTTGACGTAAGGAATTGCAAATGGCCGACAATAATAAATTCGCTGCCTAGGTAACAGAACAATAATTCTAAACCATAATATTATACAGTATAATCGTAACGATTGCAGTATCATACTGTGGCGTAAAGGTAGTGTGTTCAGCTGATAACCGAACAATCGGTGATTCGAATCCAATCGAGTGCGTTTTTTTTCGTGTGAAAAAATAAATTATGTGTTACATGTCACACGCCAAAAATACACTCTGAGTTGATTTCCCAAACACGCCAAAAGAATTATAACTTCAAAAATGTTTTATCTGAAAACATACATACGGATTTTACAGTACATCAACGTTCCATCTAGATGCATAATTAAAAATACACATAAAGCACAAGTATGAAATATTAAATTTATCAAATTTGATTTTAAATTATTATTTTAATTATTGATAAATAACTTTTAATGATAAAAGTATCACGTCTTATGAAATCCAATTCTCATTGAGTAGTTTAATGTAATTCAGTTTTGATACGTCGTGTCTTAATAATATTATGAATAGTAATTTCAAAGCAAGATTATTAACTACAATTTATTAACAGTATTATAAGTAATATAGTATTAGTATACCAATCTAAAGCTCAAAACTTACGTAGTTACCTCAATTTAATATTATACGATGTTGAACTAACTACCCTGTATTAATACAATCTGATATACTCAGATAGCGAAATACATTCCAATAATTGCATATTACCCAATGGCATACGATACCAAGTACCTAACAATCTTGCTCAATAGGATGACGCAGTTGCGATATCTTGATGTTCGATATTCACTCTACATATATGCATCGGAGAGACATTCACACTGTTTCTGATATAATATAGTTTCAGTTACATACGTTTATTAAATTAGTTTATATTACTAACTTACCAATTAATGATCCTTTTTAGTAAACATAGATTGAAGAATAATCTTCTTATCTTTATTTTCATTCAAAGTTTAGTAAGGATCGTGGTAGCGTCTTTAGAAAATTTCTTAATAAAGCTTTTTTGTATCGTGAAATAGTTTACAACCATTTAAAATCATTCAAATTATAATATCTACGTTCAGGATCTACATATATATTGTAAAAAATAATATAACGTCCTTGACGCGACAACAGTCGATATACAATTTTGAAGTCGACATTTTGAAACCACCCCGCTATGGGCACATATTCAACGTGTCGCTAAGTTGCTATATATTTAACGATAATCATTATTGCCATGACTATTATAGTAAGAATTATTATTGAAATTATACTTCTTTTGGCGCATTTGGAAAATCAGATCAGTGTGTATTTTTGGTGTGACATGTAACACATAATTTATTTTTTCAAACGAAAAAAACGCACTCGATTGGATTCGAACCACCGATTGTTCGGTTATCAGCCGAACGCACTACCTTTATGCCACAGTATGATACTGCAATTGTGACGATTACACAGTATAATATTATAGTTAAGAATTGTTCCGTTGCCTAGGCAGCAAATTTATTATTGCCGGCTATTTGCAGTTCTTTACGTAAACAAACTATTAAATAACAGAATGACGTTTGGTACTTTAAAAATAAAAACAACGAGAAACTATGATATAGTTAAGTAATATAAGTTAAAGTGTATAGAAATAAACCAACGGCGTTCCAATAAGCGGTCCTTTTTCTTGAGTGTGTAATTTAACAAGATAATTAAGAGCTAGTCAAAGAATCTAGTTTATCACAAGTTTTGTTTTTGTTTTGTTACGCCAAACAAGTATAACCTCTAACGTGCGTACATAAGTATACACACCGATTTTTTTGCATAAAAGTAATGAGTGAATAAGAGAGCAGACCATACAACCTCTCGTCACATAGAAAGTAAAGTAAACGTTAGATCTGGCTCAGCTGCCTACTAACTACGGATACCTCAAGAAAGTCTTAACCTAGCCTGTTTTTTTCTCCATGCCCATCCTAGATGGCCTTTAAATAACATCAACAATGGATCAATGGGAAGACGCAATATGTTGTTCAATATTCAAATGCAATGTTCTAAGTATGGAGCGTACATGGGATAGGAAGAAAAAGAGTATTTAGTGATAATGTAATTTTATATAAAAAATATTTTTGCTTTTATCTATTTTTTATATATAGTGTGAGCACGTCACTACTATATATATTCTGATTGTAATAATATTGAGCCTCCCATTATTACGATAACCCAAAGGCAATTCAATAATACGATGCAGATATTATCACATTGTACGAAATAGGTAGTCGATGGAATCGACTTGGGAGCCATTGCGCGGATTCTACCGCCACATTACTAAAATTACTAAAGAATATTAGCTCGACATAAATATATTATATTAATTATTAACTATTGATATATTGTTTTACCAAAATAATGAAATTCATTAGCTGTCTATAGATAGAAAACACTTTTGCCTGTTATCGCAAGGGATGGTTTTCAATCCTGGTGTCCTAATGAATTTGAATTTACATGCGCCTGTCAATAATTATCTACGTGGTCGCAGCCATGATTTATTCTGGATCGGAACCGTTTCCTCGTGTCGAGCTTATCAGGCACCATTAACGAGGGGTGTAAGATTGGTAAATGCGCTCCTTAAAGACATAGACATTTTCAATGATATACTTTGTATTTTGTTTTTGAAACTTTATTTTTCTGTTTAAAATTGTATGTTTTTTGTTTTCAAAAATTTTATTTTTCTGTATTAAATTGTACTTAAGTATGTTTTGATTTTATTTTATTTTTCGTTATTATTAATATTATTGTTATTATATTTTTTTCTATATTCTCTTCCCTCTTGTGAGCGTAATATTTGATTAATAATGTAAATCTCATGTTTTGTACGTCTTTAATTTAGATTTATTATGTCCACAATGTTTTGTATTCTTAAATAAATAAATAACAATCATAACGTGGACTACTAAATTAATTTGTATTAGTCGATAGTGTATACCCATGTAGGTACAAGATTTCAAAATATTAGATTATTAATACTGAACATACATATTATTTGGCGATAATTTATGTGGACTGTAATATACGGTTTTTTGGATGAAAAGAGTAGACTTGGGAACTCCGGGAACTAACCTTGAGTTGATGGTGACCATAAATCCACGCACTGTTGGCTCCCATATAACTCATGAAAATACTCTCACGGTTATATTACAGTATCAATCATGGATTTGGAGAGCACAGTCTGTACAGGTGCGGTCACCCTGTAGGTTTGTGTTTATTACTTTTTTTTTTATTTATGACTTGACTTTTTAACTGGGTCCTTATCATACCGGACACGGAATTTTCCGGTTTTTTTCCGGGCCGTAATTAATCTAATATTTTCAGCTATCTATTGACTTTTTCGAAAAACTTTTGATGCAGTCAAGTAAGCAAAGATTCAAACCACTTTTCTGCATCGTTTGTTAGTAGATACTACTACTATCGACTGTAAAACTTGCCGGTATTGATTGGTGTTGATTATTGTTTGTTTTGCGGTCAAATTGGCACTGGCTTAGGCTTGAGCCCGAAAAAAATAGATGGATATGGTTTGGAAAATATTTACTGGGGATTTAGACATAATAATTGGCACAAAGAATATTTTTTGAACCCTAAATAAATTTTAGAAAATTATAATTATAAAAAAAAACATTTTGGAAAAATAATCTTAAAAAAACGCTAACCACGTGGAACTCAAACCTCATATTCATCTATCAACCCTGGAAAATGCCAAGTAAAGATTCACCTATGTATGCTATCTACCACCCTGTATAGGTTGAAATCCACTTGGTTTGTCTTTTTTAAGATACGTGTGTTTTCTGAGCATTTCAAAAAAAATATTCTTAATATTAACACTGTCCTATTTATGTAACATTAATTATTTGGTTACATCATTTCTTTCCTGCCATAAGATAAAAGTAACGTTTTTGGTTTTACACCATAATTTTATATGGTTTTGGTCCCTTTTCAGACGTTGTAATATTATGTATAATAATCGGTTTAAAAATTTGGTAGTAATAATTTAACTTTATTTAGATTCTAACTTCAAAGTCGGTCAAATTACGTTATAGATTGTATTTTTTTTTCTTTTTTATTATCCTGGCGTTATTATAATGCCATGTTACTATTGACCTCTTCCAGCATCTACTTTCACCCAAATTTGCACAAAACCATTTTCCTAGAAATCTTCCACCCAATGTCTTTAAATCCAGCTCGATACTATTCCTCTATTTTATACGAGGTTGACCAGGTGTTAAAAATGAACACAAATAATAACCATTTTCCATACACATTAGTTATTTAATCTTCCAATCTTTTTTTATCAATCTTAGCGTGCACAAGAAATAAGTTAGTAAATGCAAGATATTTGTGCAAAATCAATACTAGAATAATTATCTAATTTTAGTAGGGGTCTTTTCGTGTAAAACGTCACTATTTTAAAAACTCTGCAGATGACATAATTCCATAAATAATAAATATATTTTCATACTTTTGAAACTATTTGCTGTATGATACTGCCTGCTACTTTAAAAAGTTGACTATTCATCAATAGGAACCTATCCCATATGCATTACAATAAAAAATAATTTCTTGATTTTATACAAATACATATATATAATTTCCATTGTTATTCAGGCATTAATTAATGTATTCATTCGATATTCAAATATTATAATGGCGCTATTTACAATCCAAAGTAAGTACCTAATGTTCATTTTGGGTAGGTTTAATAATATACGTACCAAATAAAATGGCAAAAATATTCAAACACTGTTTGATCCCGCAAGAGATAAAAGGAAAACTTTTTCATTTGTGAGTGAAATTCATGCCATCAAAATTAATCCCGTTATACCAAACGGAATAATAATAATTCAAATATCATATCGCATCCGACGACGTTATAATCCAGCGGTCCTTGAAGATTTTCCCTTCAAATAACAACCAATTTTACTAACCAATTTAAATTACAAAGCCTCAACAATATTGTTTTAATAATATTATGTACATAGTGAAAACTGAAAAAATAAAAGTTTTTTATTCATCGTTATATTTTTTACAATTTAATCAAACTCAATCAATATGTCAAATGTAGCATACAGAAGTCGAAAAATAATTTATTAGGTAGCTTAACCTAAGACATCTATAAACTTTGTAGAAAAGATTTATAATTATGTCATTATAATACACTATATTTTCTCTTTCTAAAAATAAACATTTCATGATCACATAAAATATATTTACACCTTAGAAAAGGAAATAGTTATATTTTTTCGAATCCGAAATATTTTGGATAATTAATGCTTCATATAATATAATATAGGCACACACAAGATATTGAAAGTAACTGACTGATAGCAGGTTTTGTATGTTATAGGTATTATTTTTCAAAAACAATTATTTACAGCACATAGAAACATTATTTCTCATTACCTATAACAGTGTATTTTTTAATAGTACTTTCAATATCACATATATTATGACGTACAGTGGTTGGGTTTATGTTATATTAGTGGCTTGTTGGAATAATCATCCTAATCGAGATGTGGTACCCCAGCTTGACCTTTGCATAATATACTATATTATTAGTGTATGCAGAACTACTATTGATATTATATTGACCTGGCTTTTCTTTTAGTTTTTTTTGTAATACTTACCTGTATTATATATTTTTACACATATATTGGGACCCGGCTCTTTCAATCAAGCCACCAACCACCAAAATAATATTTAATTCAATTGTTTTCGCAGAATTTTGCGATCAATATGGTTTTTTATGTATATATATCTAAAGTCTCTTCATCTGCACAGTTATTCGAAAATTAATAACTTTAACCAATGATCCTTTTAATTAAATTTTTATTTGTTATTAAATTATACAACAGTGTTTTTGTTTATTTTTTAAAAACAATTTACAGGTACGTGCATAAATAAATTATTTATTTTTTATAAAACATTACACCCTTAACAGTATTAAATAAAATCTTGAGAATCCTAGCATTTAGGAATTCCAAGCAAATATTTCTATAAGGCAAAGAACGGTACTGAATTACTCAGCCCGCTGTAAATCCCGTTTTAATATGCAAACACTAGCATAAGAGAGAAATAAATGTTCGTATATCATCTTCCTAGAAACTAAATTTAACTACATACTAATCTCCAAGCGTCCGACTTATGGTGTATCTATTCAGTTAGACGAGTCGCACACAGAGTTTATGTAATTTCGATTTAAAAGCAATACGATTTGATACTGATTTCGTGCCCACAATTAAATTGCAAAAATAGACAAACATTTTAAACATCAATTTAGAATAATTAAGTATCATTCAAGAAAACATTAACACCTTATTAATTATATTATGGTCAATAATACTACATGGTAAATAAACATTATTTAGAAGTTATACTTCTTTTGGCGCGTTTGGGAACTCAGATCAGAGTGTATTTTTGGCGTGTGACATGTAACATATAATTTATTTTTTCACACGAAAACAAACGCACTTGATTGGATTCGAACCACCGATTGTTCGGTTATCAGCTGAACGCATTACCTTTACGCCACAGTATGATACTGCAATCGTGATGATTATAAAGTATTATATTATAGTTTAGAATTATTCCGTTGCCTCGGCAGCAATTTTATTATTGTCGGCCATTTTCAATTCCTTACGTAAACAAACGATTAAACGTACTTTGTACTTTAAAAATAAAAACAACTGGAAACCATTATATAATTTAGTAATATAAGTTAAAGTGTATAGAAATAAGCCAACGGCGTTCCAATAAGCGGTGTTTTTTCTTGAGTATGTAATTTAACAAGATAATTAAGAACTAGTCAAAGAATCTAGTTTATCACAAGTTTTGTTTATGTTTTGTTACGCCAAAGAAGTATAACTTCTAACGCGCGTACATAAGTACACACATACACCGATTTTTTTATTCAACAAATAATTTAAATGAGTTAAGAATGTAGCACTCTTAATTTAACCTACATAATTTAAAACCACCTCAGGGAGATATAATATAACTACTAGAAACAATCTATTTAAACAACAAATCGTTTTTTTTAATGTGAAGTTAAGCGATTATCACTTGTAATGCTTCCTACTATAGAGGCTAAATACATATTATTATTATCATAGTAATTAAATTAGGAAAGACGCAATTTACTACAATTCAAAGGTACATAATATAATATTCAAAAGTCAAATGAAATTCGTCAATGAACCCTAATTTTATATCGTTTTTTTTTAATATAATATGTATTTAAATTATTTGAAATAATATTATTGGATTGTTATATAATCATTAATTAAAGAGAATTACTTTTTATTATAAATCAATAAACTGTTGGTGATTATTCCGTCAAAGAGATGTCGTTATAAAATATATATTCAATACTCATAAGAATCGTATGAATATATTACAATAAATTCGTGAAGGGTTTCCGATATGTTTATGTAACTTTATGTAACCATTCCAAATTCAAAACGTTAAATGGTTTCTACTCATTTTATACAAAATTAAAAAAACCCCTATCTTCTGTCACTGGCGTGCAAATTATGTTTATATAATATTATACATTATTCCTATTAGGACCAACATTTCCAAATTTGGCAATAGTAACGAACACGGTACAAATATACAGATATACTGGATTTCAGCACATAAAGGAATTAATGGCAATGAAATTGCTGATCAATTGGCAAAAAAATCTGTAAAATACCCATCAGAAAATATAAGAATTCCATACACAGATTTTAAAGCCCAGTTTAAACAAACAATGAGCGAAAATAACGGTAAATATTTAGAAAATCTTGGGAAAGAAAAAGAAACACACTACTATCAAAACTTTTATAGTAGATCTCCTTAAACTTGGTTTAGTAAACATTGTAAAATAAAGCGAAGTGTAATAGTGACAATAGCTAGAAGCAGGACAGGGCATTACAGTCTCAACGAATCACTGTACAAAATTAAAGTGGTAGATAGCCCTCAGTGTCAGTGTGGACATCCCACTCAAGATCTTAACCACATTGTCTGGCAATGTGATGCCTATGATCAGGAGAGAGAAGTGTTATTGAATAAGTTGGGAAAATGCAGGTTATACCCTCCTTTTACGATTAATTCATTCCTGGCAAAACCAAATATTTCAGTTATGAAAATTGTACATGAATTTCTCCAAAAATGTAACGTAAATGTCTAGTGTATAATAGTGTAACAAAAATGTAATTCTGTATTATTAATTGTATTAACTAACTTATTTACAAATTAATGATATGTATATATTTTTTTTTTATGTCATATGAAAACCAAAATTAGTAATTTTCTATAATATAGAATACCAGTAATAAAATTTTAAGTAATATATGGCAATTTTAGTGTGCGATGTAGCGTTAGGTAATATGGGGCTCTAGGATTCATAACTGTTATTATTTATCAAGCGAAATAGATGTTAAATTTAATTACCAGTCTGATGCTAATGGGCTTGCGTGTTGTCTTGCCGCAAACACGTATCGGGCGTTCTGGAAAAGAAAACATGCCAAAGTTAATATTGTTTTTAAGTTTTCAAGTTGGAATGTTAAGATATTCGCTTCTTCAGGAAGGCAATATGATTTATCTAGATATAGTCATTTACAATATGACTGCAATAATATTAATATTATATAATATATTTTACTTTAATTTTAATTCAAATATAACTATATTGTGTCAATCTTTTTTAAAGCCAAAACGATCATAATTATTTATTAAAAAAAATACATTCAGTCAATATCTTTCCTGTGTAACCCTCTATGTGTTCCGTTGCTTTTTATTTGATATCCAAACTGTAAAGGTTATACATTTGTTTTCTCATAATACGACCAAAGTATTGTTGTTTTATATTCGCGATGTTACGCAGAATTTCTGAGTCACTTACCATTTGTTTGAAGATGTTAACATTTTATTTGGTCAGTCGAAAATTTTTTGAAAATACAATAAAACTTGGGGCTAACAAACATAAGAAACGAACTATGGAATGGTTTATATTTAACAGAGATAGCGTATAGTTTATAATGTTGAAGTGGATTATTTCAATTAGGCAAGTTTTTCAACGTTTCCGGCGAGAGGCCGGATCTGACTTCTTTTATCTGCGACCTCTGCGAGTAACAATATTCAATCATTACCCCATCTCGTTTATCCATGGCTTTTTCTTTTACCTGTAGACGTCATTCTTTTCTTAGAAACGGTTTGTTGGCAGAGCATTTTATCTCAGCAGGTAATTTTTACATTTTATAATAATTATTAAAACTAATGAAATATGTACAAAAATATAAAATAATATTATTCTTTGGTTAATTGCGGCCAACTTCTGATTTTAAGACCGTTAGAAGCCAGTTTATGCATAGTCTTATGGGGTAGGTTAAGGTTTCGATTGCTTATATATCTCATTTTGATATAGGTAATAATAATATGCACTTATTTTATGACACCTATTATACAAAATATACATTTTATAAATCAAATTATGATAAAAATATTTATATATTATACAGTAATGTTTTATATCCGAGACCATTTTATTAAATACCTACCGATCAAATATCAAAACGAATTATATTTAATTCAATCTCATTTTGTAATAGCATTAACGTTCAACCTATACTTTCTTGAATCGACTTGAGTGTCCATAACGATCAGGCATACCGTACAAGTGAAATTATGCTTTACGTTGTTAGGTTTACGTTATTGTATATTGAGCTTTTCACGTGACACGTAACAAAAGACTTGGCTCCATACCGCTAACAAGTAGTACATACAACGTACTTTATCACGTCAAATGAACCCTTGTTTCAAATAACCACCAAGATCACAACATTCTCATTAATAATTATGATTGTATTATTAATTTTCATTCATAGAATTAACCGTTTTTTTAAGAATATGATTGTGATATGAGTAATTCTCACTTATACAATAAATTAATACAATAAAGTTGCGGCTCTCGTGGTGTAGTTAAAGCTCCGGGTTTGATTCACCGTGAGTACACAATATATTTATTTGATATTCTTAAAGCCTAGGTGTTTGTAATTGTTCAAATTACTAACAACCACTTTTTAGGAAAAAACAAGGGCATGGTTAATAATAAAAAAAAAACTATAAAAAAACATATAAATTATGAGTAGTGATAAGTATGGGTTTGCGGAGGGTGTTAATTTACACTTTTCCACTTATTAAAAACACCGATTCAGGGACATTAAGTAAGTATATTTCGCTTGACGATAAACAATTAATTGTTATTAACATTTGTAAAGGCGCGCTGTGGCATTTGGTAACAGTAGGTAGTTGAAGTATTTGTAAAAACCCGTATCTAATAGATAATTAGATATCTACGTACTAATAATACATTCAATATGTACATAAATCGTCATTATTGGGAAACAATGGTACCTAAGAAAATGTCAATAATATACTTACCTGTTAATAATAAATAATAATGGGTATTAATCCATAATCGGTAAACTGAATGCATAAATCGAGTGTCAGAATGTTGGGCTTTAAAATGATAAAATTATTAGTTACAATTTTTTTTGTGGATATCTATGATTTCAGAATTATTAAATTAATAAAAACATAACTAAATAATTTACGAAGAAAAATTCAGTGCATAATTTTCGAAAATTATTATTTTTATGGGTATAGAATGTTTTCCCAGTATCCGCTCGGATACACAATACAATCATATACTATTTGGCGTGCGGCTCGGTCTTGTTTCCATTTCAGCGATTGAAAATATTCAAATTTCAAGAATCTTTTGAATAATTAATTCAACATGACGTTTGCTGGATTTCATTTTATATTACACACAATGTGTCATATTTGCGTTCCAAATTGTATTCATAATACGCCGAAATAAATTCACAATGTAATTTCGAGATGTAGAACATTTTTTTTTTGTATGTACCAATTCAATAATAATTAATTTTATGAACATGTATTATATATTACATTACTCTTGTATATAAAATCTATAGGCAGTAAATTGTGTATTCTTTTAATTCAATATAATAAATCTCTATCTTTATTACTTTAAATAAATAAATTCACACCATGAATATTTATATAATACGGAATTATCTAGAATGAAAAAACTAACTGTATCGATTTGATTTTTTTATTAGCAATTAGTGCGCATCACTTTATTTGCACGTCATCTCAATCCTCCACCACTGCTATCTGACTACTTTACGTAAAGTCTTATTACCAGGGTCTTCGTACTAATCACCAATACGCACTACACGTGTAAGTGTACGTCCTGAGTGGCAGCGTTCAGCTCAGCGTTGGGCATTTTGCGCAACTCAAACGTATAACCGTGTGTGAAAATGTTCGTAGACAATGTCTTTTTTAGGTTAAACATTTATACGGTTATACGTTTGAGTTGCGCACAACGCTCAACGCTGCGCCGA
Organism: Rhyacophila brunnea; assembly: GCF_057557595.1. Lineage (NCBI taxonomy): Eukaryota > Metazoa > Arthropoda > Insecta > Trichoptera > Rhyacophilidae > Rhyacophila > Rhyacophila brunnea. The sequence continues at coordinate 34,227,860 of NW_028233350.1, forward strand.
ACGCTGGCACTGAGGCCTCACACTAAGAGTGCGAAGGTTTAGCAGTGTAACAATCAATAACCTTATGCCTGGTCAAAAGGTAAATATTTAAGTGTAAATATTTGCTAAATTTATATAATAATGTGAAATTACGAATAATTCTACAAAACTTCATCAGTCAATAAGTAAATAGAAGAATTACAAAAATTCTTCTATGGTTTTTAGAAACACGCATTAGCTTTCTCCTAAATAAAACTAAACTATACAAAATCATCACTATGCTCATATTGACCTATAGATTACAATGCTGGATCTAGTTGGAATGGAAATAAAGGATTTTTGAGATACCCACAGGGAAATTAATAACGAATTTTGAAATGAAATATAGCATGTGCCTACCTAAAGATTTTCTAGCGTTAAATATGTGAAAATCTAATTTAAAATATCATTTTGAATTAAATGGAAAACAGCGAACGTGTTTGTCTAAAATAATATCATATTTATAATTCTGCTTAATATAATAATAGAATAATCCATAAGTCCGGTATGTTATCTGACAGTAGTTGATATACGAGGTTAGCCGTCAAGGGAATACAATTAAGTTGATCTAAAATTCTATCAAAAGTAAATAAAGTTAACATTATTATTTCCTATGAAAGTCTGCCGTGTCTCAGTTAAAAACGAGTTTTTTGGATCAACATAAAAATTTCCGACGTAAAGTAAAAGAAATAAGATAGACACATACCATGAAACAAGCATGGACCTATATAAATAGTCTAAGTATATATTATTTTGGTTATTTTGACAAGACAAGACAACAATGATAATCGAAAAAAAAACTAAAATTCAATTAATATAATAATTCAATCAACTAAAAAAATACGTTTCCATTCCAGTATTAAAAATGTACGCTGTGGTGTCATTAAAATTTATTAAAACAGTACTGAAAAATACCGTTTTAAATTTCCGACCTTATACGTATGGGGTGTCGTATGTCTATTTTGAAAAATTCACATTTAAACATCTCTGATCCTCAAATTCTCATGTGTATCGTATGGCGTCTCTAAGAACCTCTGTCTCGTTTCAGTCTTTGTGCATCTTTTCAAACTAATCCAGCATCTCGTGACTGCATACACTCTGTGGATGATAGATAATGTGTAGCCCTATAAGATGCTAAAATTCTGATGGGTTTAAAAACTGGCAATGCAGCTTGAAACTATCCCGATACTTATTAATACTGACGCATAACCAGTATCTGGTGCATGTATCGGTTTTTATAAATACGGATATCAGGGAACTGAAATACATAACGGGTAAGGCGATAGCAGGTAACCGACTCGAGTAAGGAAGAATGCGGGTTAAACTTACACACGTGTTAATAATACGTTTTACGTCAAATACTGAAAACTGCTCTCGGTTTATGCATTTACGCTCATTTAATGTTGGTGTATTACACATACCATTGCACGTGCATAATGCGTGCTTCAATTTTGTAGGACACTCACACATTCAAAATCCTGCTTCACCATGCGGCGTATTGAATATAGCCTATCGGTATTCTATTTATTATCTGTTCTGTGACGGATACATTAAGCATTTGCCGTAAAGCTGTACCGTCAGAATAAAAGTATTAAATAGGCGGCTGCGTTATATTACAGACATTCCTCATCAAATTGAATGTTGCTTTAGTTATTCCCATTTAGACGGCGATTTCACTTTAAAAAAATATAAATAAGTGACGTACACTGCCACATATTTAGAGCTGTCAATCAAACAATATTTTCCCCATCGATAATCAGTAGGACAGTAAGGACAAGTGCTATTGTATAAAACAATGACCAACCAATCATACCATTTTTTTGGTACAATTAAAATATAAATTTAATATAATATTATTGTATACACAAACTGGATGTACACATTTTCTTGAATGATAAAATAAATGATAACACCTAAGTATTACTATGTTCGTTTCTATTTACAGTTTTACTGTAGATATTTTAGTCGACAGTTGTAGGCCGTTGTCCATAAAATAGGTTGAGTTACTTTCGTACCTTAAATAAGTTGATACGTATGTGAATAAAAAAATATAAAGAGGAACACAGAAACAGTTTCCTCTTTTATCGACAAAGTTATGAAGAATCTCAAGTAGAGTAGGAAAAGGTCTCTTTGCCACGAAGAATCTAAATCTTGTTGTATATAAAAAGATATATTAAAATAAAATGCATTCACAACACACAGTAATGTTAAGCTTATGGTATTCAATACTGAATTCACATAAATACGTGATTTTGGGATCAAATTAGTATACCAAGGCTTGATATACGGCCTCTCTACTAATCGGCCATTTTCATTGCAACAAACCATTAATAAATATGACAATAAAAATTACGTCAAAATTGATCATGTTATATTATTAAACTCTCAAATTAAAATGGATCTGACTATACATTAAAAAATAAATAACTTAAAAAAACTACACTATAACATTATCTTACCTTAAATAAAGAACATTAGTGTCTTTAGAAAATTATCAGGGATCAGTTTTCTACTTTAACATTATTATTAATACATTTTTTATTTCACTAGATTGATTGTATAGTTATACAATTGTGTTATTCTAGTTTAATACTGTTAAACTACCAATCAGACAGGAACAGATTAGCCAATAACGAAAAAACACAGTAAGAGCATAAGTAAAAAAAGGTTTTATAAAATACTTCCGATGAGGGTCACGGTCCTTTGGAACTCCTGAAAATTTCCTTTCAGAGAGCTTAATCGAATTCGGCAGTTACGTTTGTGACGTCTCTACCGATGTACATATGTACAAATATATGGTATATATAAATATAACATATACTATGTATAGGTATATCAACTTATGTATAGGTATCTTCAAAAATTATATATGTGTATATTTTTAAGACATACGTAAGAATAAGGCGTTCCTTTTCCAGCCGAACCTCGTTTTAATGCCTTTGAAATTGTATTATTTATGTTTCAGGCAATGATCTCGGTTTTTCTAAAAAGCTCTTTCCTTCCAAAGCGTAATATTATTTACTTTTAGAAACTTTTTTATTTACGCTTGTGTGAGTTTTTCATTTATTTTTTGAATGAAAAACTTTTCCGTATTTTTAAGATATCGGGAAAAATATATTTTGAAATCGAATTTCCACGTGTCACTTGTATGTAGGTAATTACCCAATATTCAGTTGAAAAATATTTTCTTATAATCTATCATATTTCTTCGTAATCTTTATATGAAAATCTCTACTTGTATTTTACAAAAAAATCTGTACTTAAGTAAAAAAAACTTTTTTTTTCTAGATTTAGCATTTTTTATTACATACCTACTTAGTGATTAAATTCCAAATTTCGTATCTAAAATATTTTTTGTGTTTTACTTATTTGTGCCAAAATATATTCTTCTTCGACAAAAATTATGAATTATTTGGTAAAATACTAATTTTATCCAGAAGTACCTATACCAATTTATTTAGTTTGGTGTGCAATTTTTATATGAATATTAATTTAGAATTATATAACAACTGTTAAAGTAAATTCCCTTGTAATCCAGTACGTAAGGCATCATCAGCCTTTCGTCCGGGGCCCCCGAGTGAGGTCACAAGATTATATTTATGTGATTTTCTCAACACCTGGATGTTTGTGATTATTTCTCTTATATTACTAAATACTGTAAGTACTGATTCACTTTACTACTGTCTTTCGGCCTCATGGTATGGTGTTGTGTTAAAAAAAGAATATATTTATATGATCATGTAATATTTAGAAAATTGAAAAAAACTTTGAAAACATTTTACTGTACGAAAGTTAATTTCGATACATACGTGTTGGACCTTTCTAATTGTATACATATATATCAAGCCGAGCTTAACTCATAGCGGAAATTAAGTAGGTACTTTTAGGCAAGTGTGCCAACAAGTCTGTCTTAACATCATTTATACAAACACTCTTCACGAAGTTTGTTCACACTTGGACCGCAAAGGGTTTTCCCTTACGCCAGGTGAGCTACGCAAAATAACACAATTAATCTCTTTCAACTCTCCATTTAGAGCACTTTCCATCGGAGGGGTTAACACAGAACTTCTCAAATAGTCTCTACATTAACTATTTTTAATTATTTTTATGTTGCTAATATAATAGTTTATTTATGTACATTGAATTTCTGGTGTATGATTTGACCCGGTCGTACATAGGTATAATAATTCACAGGTGGTACTAATTCATGTATACTTAGATTTGCGATAACTGCAGACCAACAAATAGGTAATTAATTATTTATCTCTATTACGGACAGCCGACTTGAGAACACGATTATAATATCACAAATTATAATTATACAAATTTTAGTCCATAAGTTAACTAATTCGCAGTTAATACAGCAATATTATTTTCGTCACCTTATAATATATCGTACACCCATTCTAAAATAATGTAATAAATAAATCACTATTCTTACAAATAAAATTGAGATAATATATAATTTTCTTTTTTTATTAAATTGATATTGGTTGCGCTTTTCATAGTGGACTGTAATTGATTGGTGGAATGATTGTTATGGTGGATATGGATGCTGAGGGAGGGGCGGTTACACGTAGGCACTAACCTTTTATGATATTCATTGGTCTGGCTGAAACTGATCCCTGGTACATGCCCTCACGTCTTAGGAGAAACTCGCACGGTAAACTTTTGATAAATGATATGATTAATGAGGAGACACAGTGTACCGGTAATATGGACACAGGTTGTTTGAATAACGGAGTTTATTGTTTGAAGACGGTTGCACTGTACACTCTCGTGGCATGCACTTAACTTTTTGAATCTCTCTGTATACTGGAAATTAATCGTTAAACGACGGTCTAGCTATAACAAGCCTGGACGCACCCGTTGTCTTAAGATAACTGAATGTTATTCAATTTAGGTCGACTGATGACCCGTAACTGCTGGTCGCCTAGACTTATAACTGGGGATTTTAGGTAGGAGGAGTGAAAGTGACCATAATTGGCCCAACTAGATATATTATTTATACTATTGAATATATGTACATGTAATATTAACAGATGCCTACATACTGATAATATTATGTATAAAATAAAATCTCAACTCAGGCTTCGAAGCCAATCAAAATCTGGAAGAAATGGAGTCTCTTTAAATTTATTATTAAGACTACAAATAAATGATAGCAACCTAATAATTTCGTCTTTAGATATTTGAAATATCTACCGTACACTATCACGTAACGAACGATGCACGTTTGTTACCTTTTCTATACCTCACGATATTACTATAGCAGTATCTGACAGGCCGCAGATTTTTAACGACACATGTTAAATGTAGAGCGAAGCTCTTACTACAATTGCTGTAAAATACCGATAATTTGTAGCTTAGTATTTCATATATATTCAAACAGATGTCAATGTGTGTTTAATTTTTTACATTGTGCAAATCAATTGACAGTGGCTACTAATTGGAGTTTAAAGGCGGGCAAGAAAACTCGTGAATAACTCGCTGAATACATAGAACCGATTAAAATGTATGCTAGGAGTGTCTCAGGTAGACCTCTCCAAGACCTTGATAGAAAATAACATGCATTGGAGTGTGCAGGATTTCTAGTTTGACTTGTACTGCTAAATAATTTCCTTTCGCATGGTAAATCACGATAGCTGAGTACCTACCTAGTTTTTCAGTTGATCTGATATTACGTTTACTGAAATATTTAGTGCGTTTCAAATAAATACTAAAAATAACTTAATTTTGCTTTCCCTTGGCTTTGAAGAATTCCTGAAAATATAATGAAATATGATAAATTTAAAAAAAAAATATGCGTTTATATTTATTGTATCAACCTATAATTTTATCTGAAAAATATAAACGTTTAAAATTACTAAGATAACTATTGACATGTTAAGATACCACTAAATGCGCCATGACCCTAACACCTTGAGGTAATCAAGCTGGAAAATTCGACCATAAAAGAGAGTCCAACACTGGAAAATCTTTTGGGAATGAGGGCCGGGATTTTCTCGAATACTAACTGTTTCCTCTTTAGAAAATCGTTTTCCTCGGAAACGACAGCATTCTCTTATCAGAAAGTAGTATTGCTTCTTTCTACATACTTATTTGAAGATTTTGGAACTAGTAATATATTAAAAATTAGCATATTATGCTTACGTCTCGTAAGTTCCTACTTCTTAGAATCAATAACTAAATACTAAATAAATGCAGCATTTATAAGGAAGATAATTATAGTTGTCATAATTAATGTAATATAGGTAAAAATAAAAACAAAATCAAATGCTTGTCAATTTGATGAACTTTATTTTTGAACTGTATGTGTACAGATGCTCGTTAGTTAGTAGAGGTGCTAATAAAAACATCTTAGTTTTATTTTATACTTTGAAAATAGATTCTTCTAGTTGTCTTGTTTCACACCCAAGTACCTAGGCGTTGTTTAGTTATCGTTCTGTATTTCACTTATAAATATCTGATTTACACTGATACATATAAATACTTTTGACTAACTGATCTGATTCACTCATAAAATAGTGGCTAAGATGGACGTGGCATTAGTTGGCTCCAATGGATTACACAATATAGCATCCAGAAGTGAAAGTGTTTAAATTGATACAAAAATAATGATTGGTGGTCAATTACTTAATTCATCAGGTGTTTGCTCTGGTTCAAATACACTTTAAAAAAATAATATGTAAATTTTAGTTAGGATCGGATCTTTTATCAGAACAACCCACTGGCTTAAACTTTAATAACGCCCCATACCAAAGGCTTTCAACTCGATGACCTATTCATATTATTTTCACTAGATTGAGTTACCCCATGTTTACCCATCATAAATATACGCAGTCGCGATCTATGCAGGACTGCCTTTTATGACGCTATATATGTGTACGAATGAAAAGAATTTAGACTAATGAGATTAATGTAGCAAAATACAAAGTAATATTCACTCGCTCTACCAACATCTTTAATGACGTGTTTCCTTTGTACCCATCTACTGAAACTCTGTGGAAGCAGAGGAGTTGCAAGGGATTAATCTAAGGAGAGATCAAAATTATCCTGTCTTCCATACGACACAGTAAACTTTTCAAATGCCTCAAAGTCGAAGTTGCCAATTCACTGTCAGAAATGTATCATATTATCTTCGAGCTCAAAAAAATTACTCGGACTATACTATTATAGCCGTATAGAGCATCATTTTGAAGACTATGATAAATCCTTTTGACTCTTGAATGTATATTCTCCAGGTTGCAATTTATTATACGCCCGCCCGCCCTCGTAGATGCAGACTTATCATTGAATATAATAATATTATATAGTATAATAATAATAATAAAAATATATACATAACTTTTTACTTATGAATCATAGATACCTAGATATAATATAAATAGACAGGTAGACAATAAAATGTCACTGACTACGCCATTTGAAATTCTGAGAACTTCAAATTGTTTTCGTCCCACGCAAAACTTTCTCACATAATATATATAACAGAAAGTAACTTATCTCTTCTTTTTTATGTCATTGTCACCACTGTAATAAATTTTATACATAAAATGTATATTTTAAGTCGAAAAAACAATAATTATGTTAATGTTTTTTTATAAAACCACTTGTTTAAATTTTAATTTAAATATAATATATATTATAATTTATCTTGCCAAGATTTAAAAAAAAATCGGTGTGTGTACTTATGTACGCGCGTCAGAAGTTATTCTTCTTTGGCGTAACAAAACAAAAAAAAATCAACATTTATTACCTATGTAGGTACATAATACAATAATTATGATACTTTTAGTATTATTAACAAATCAAAATTAGGAGCCCCCACCGCGTTACGTATTCGTTGTTAATGTTACCTAGAATTAAGGCTAATAATATTACCTCTACAATTTATATCGTGTAATATCTCTGTTGGGCCGGCTTTATAAATATAATAATTTGAATAGCACGGCTTTGTTTCGCAAACCACTTCCACCTGTCAAAATCGTTGTCGTATTTATCCGAGACGCAACCCTGCCTACCAGGATTCGATAGTATGTATTGATCTAAATAACATTTATCTTTTCTTTTCTTTCAAACTTTGTTTTCCTTGGCGATCTCTGTAATTTAGTTATAATAAATAAATAAAAACCCACGCCAACAGAAGTTCAATTCAATTTTTATTCAATTACTGCGATGTTGTGAAATTAAATTTATTTATTGTGTACCACTACGCGTTTTTTTTTCATATGAAAAAAGATGATTATTGGCGGGGCGCAGTATATTATATACGTATTTTATCTATGGGCGCAGGCGGCTGCCATGACAGGACAGCATATTAATTCGCAAATGCACGTTGGTATACCTTGATTACGCGGCCGACATCATTTCCACTTCAGTAACGGTTTCTCAATACGGTTTCTCAATTTCACTACGTCCCAAAGAAGTATAACTTCAAAAAAATTATAATAATTTTAATCATAATTCTTCTACTTCATAATCTATAATATCTACTCATTAGTTGTAGTATATTATGGACACCACGTAGCGCTTCCATGGACTCTTGTTGCTCGCCCGCCTTGGATGGTATTTAGGAGACCTTCAGGCAAGAAACAATCAGGCTATTATTCTTTTGATGCATCTATATCAGCGCTGTCCAACTAGCGGCCCGCCAAATTTTTTTTGGGGCCCGTTAGCTGTACAGCAAATTTTTCATCAAACATTGAGGAGAGAATAAAATTACCCATCATACATTAAAATATGAAAAGATTTCATTATAGTACTGAATATTAAAAATACCTTTTCAAAACAAAGAAATATACTCCTTAATTTTTCCAGCATGAAAAAAACATAAATTTGTTGATGAGAATTAAAATATTGCGTTAAGTACATATAAATAAATATGACTAATTAGTTTTATTCGTCGGGCAACATTTTACCAAGCGTCATCCCTTGTCGGCCCGATCGATCGAAAGTGGTCCGAAAAAAAAAATAACTTAATAATATTATTGTTTTTATTATTTCTAGTTGTGTTATTTTTGATTTTTTTTGTATTAACTGACTTTTCATTTACCTATCCTCTTTGTCCCCGAAATATTTTCTAAAGAAAAAATGACTCGCGGCCTAAAAGATGTTGGACAGCGCTGATCTATATCATAATATTATGATCGAGCCAAGTCAATCGACGCTTTTCCACTTCCACATTGACGATTGATTGCACGTTTTAAATTATTGTCACTTCTAAATTTATACCAATACACACCCAGTATCCACTGCAAGCTTCTGTTCTAAAAAAGCTCTATATACTCTGAGCTTTCGTAAGATGCCATGACTCACTCTCGCAAAGCAGCACGGTCAAAATGGAAATATCAAGTTGAATGTTGCTCTGATCAGTTTCAATTTAGAGCTCTATTTTGCATCACATCGCAGATATTTGGATATAGTCTTTAAATTCAATTAACTCAATAGTAATATATTATTACACTTACAATACATAACATCTGAAGTGATGTTATGTTGAAGCATATTTAATTATATAGGTACGAAAAATAGAGTTAACTTAATTTCTACAATTATTTTCTATGACAACATTATTTTCGGTGTTGCCCTGTATGTCCTTTAACTAGACGTCTGAGAATTCCAGAGCATTAGTTATTCGTCTTCACATAGCGTAGAAGTAACCGACTATTAGTGACGTCAATTATTGAAAAAGCAATAAATTCCTTTATCAAAGTGATAAGGCTATTGATATATGTCACACGCACTACTAACTTATATATGCATTTTCCTACAGTATCACATACTCATAAAATGTACATACTTTTTGTAGTAAAACAAGAGAAGATCTTTTTATGCTTGCCGATTTAGTATGACGATTAAATATTAATTATATTAAAATTATGATATTGAGTTTTTTATAAAAAATAATTACAAGATAAAAAGAACTTACTATATACAACGTTTTTAAATTTTCTGTTGAATCATATAAACTTGGCTTGACTAGCTTAAACGATCAAAAAAAATTGTACTTGATAGAAATACTGAATAATGAAATAAATGTCATTCCATATTGATTTCCATAGTAACGCACGTATATATTATTTAATAATTTAGTTGCTAGGACCCCGTAGCAACCAATAATGGTATCGAAATAACTTTTCATACAAAACAGAATTAACTAAAAATGAATTCAATTCTACTTAAATATAGCTAAAAGTATTAAAAAATGCATTGGTATCGTGTTTTGGTATATTCTAAAAGTTTCAAATGTCTAGCTAGTCGGGAAGTTAGTTAAAAATCGATTGCAAGATTTGTAACGGACAAACAACCACTGGACAAATAAGAATACGAGCTAATAAAAACGTTGTAAAATAATGTCATTCACATTACACACTGAAAAAATAGTTATTAATAATTAAATTATACGTAAATATTACATATTGTGGTAGTTACTTATAATGGGAGACTCTTTTCTAAGCATACACAATATTTATTGGAAGATTTTAGAGGTAATTCTGACGATTTGGATAATTTTATTAATTATTTATTGTGAAAATAATACCTTTACACAATCAAGAATGTTTTTCTTGGTAGGGATAAAAAATGATTATGTATCTAGGATAGGTAGGTGGCAACTTCATTGGCCTGAGGCAATCTTATTGTAAAGTTTCAAATGAAGCACGTTCCTAAATTATAATTGACTGCGTAAAGATAGGTATCAAGAATTTTAATATTTTTTGTACGTCATTATATTCTATATCTACAAAATACATATAAAATATCTTGTTTATAAAATCAAAGTATACGCAACACGAAAAATACTCTAAATCTCATATGGACTTCAGCGGGAAGAAAAAGGATTACCGGTACAAGTCGGTTTACGGGAAGCCAGACAGGAACCGTGCCCATTTACATAGTCGATTTTGGCAAAATACATGGATTCAAGAATGAAATCCCAACCTAACCTAACCTAACTTAACAAATAATCCAGTATATCAGCTATTTTAAAATTTGTTTACCGCTGACATCCCTTATCTCATTACGTGCGTTCAACATAATTATTGCGTTGCCCATTAGATAGTCATTAGATATAAATAGCATGTTATTTACATGTGGTAATTAACTAGTAATTAACAAGTCCGCAGTAAATCAGTTTTAAACCGACAAGAACCGAATTTTTCTTGAATAAAATAAATATAATAATAATTAGTAGAGGATCATGAGAAAAAACATATAAAATGTGTTAAATTGTAAGTAAGTCAGGCAGAAGACGTATAAACGCATTTTTTTAATTTGAAAAAAATCAAGGAAAACGCTTTTTTTAATCGCGTGGTGAAAGAAAATAAATGATACTTTAATTGTTTGACAGCTGATGCTCGCAGTGCGACAATAGTATACCAATGTTTGACAAATGAACTAGTTCAGCGATGGCGGGCTCGGCGAAGCCAGGAAATTCTACAAAGACTCCGCCAGGATGATACAGCAGCTCACATGCAAATAATTGAGTTTGAAAAACTAGAATAAAGACTATAAAACCAAACACTTACGCAAACGTATAAGAGAGTGGGAGATAGGGAAAAGACGTATTAGAATGTTGATTGGTAGTACTGCTACATGGTAATATTTTCCAGTAATCATAATAATTATTGCATGTTTAGTTTTTCTAGTGATGTTCCAAGCATAAAAAAGTGCATTGTGTATTACTTTGCGAGATGCTAAAACGATCGTTGTTTTGCACCCATGCTGTAAGTTAAGTTGAATACTAATTCTCAGGCAATATGGCTCCCCTTAGTACTCTTAAACGTTTAATGGGAATGATAGTTACGTCTTGTTACAAGTTTTGTGCGAGTTATATATTATAATCTCTATGATGTAAGAATAGTAATCGATTTATTTTCATCACATAGAACTAACTAACTGAGACTAGAAATAGTTTTATGACAAATAAGTAATTAGGAATATTAATACTATCGACCGAAGGTACTTGATGTTTGAATTTAAATTTTAATGGATTTAAGTTTTGTACTATTCCATTTGAGTCGTTTTTTGCGACCCTGGTTCCGCCTTTCGGATTCTTCAGGCACTAAGTGCGCTCACTAAAAGGTAAATACAGACTGACAACTTACGACTACAAATTAATTCTAACTTATATAATAAATTAATATAATAAAGTAGGTAAAATTTTTATCATCCACCTATTAAGTCAACAAATTATGAATGTTTGAAGTGTAAAAACCCCTATCACTGATAATACAATCAATAGGCGTATACATCGTCAAATCCATTTAATAGGTCATTAAATAATAATCAATAAATACTACATTCAAGAGGTCTTAATTCTTCAATACTAAGTAAAGGCGAAACCCGGGTCACAAACAACGACTCAAATAGAATAGTACAAAACTTAAATCCATTAGAATTTTAGTAATTAAGTTCAAATATAGTTTTCGAAATGAACTATCTTCATTAATCTTTGTACATCATTGAAATTCTTTAGTTAATTATGTAATACTTCTGTATTATAAATGTATGCTTTTATTATAATATCATAATATAGTTATAGTATGTAGCTACAAAATAATTACATTAAGAATTAAAGGCAATTTCTGATTGTATCATAATCCACATCTTAATTTCGACTCACCTTTATTAATTATTTTTATTGTTTAGTTGTTTGTCAATGGAGCTACATTCGTCGAAATTGATGAGTTTTGTCAATTCAGCGGATCTTAAAATTATCGTTTATTATCTATTTAGGTACTATTTTATGACTGCATTCGCCAAATGGTTGTCCAGTCACCAAAGTTTGGCGATTGTCATTTAACGACAAATCCGACCCATTACCATGATATCACCTCGGTAACCTTTTTAATACAATATTTCTGTCAGCATCATTATCAATTTATTTATTTTGTAATTTTTTTAACTCGTAGGATCACTAATAATGCAATGAAACAATAATATAATATTATCATATTTCATCAAACTTGATTATTACCTATTACCATTCACAAATTACATTGACAAGATTCGGTGCATGGAGCTTTTGTTAGAAACTGACTAATAACTTTATATGGTCATTTTCCCGCGGCGCTTTTCTTTCCATCCGACTTAGATTAATAAAAGCTTGACTTCAAACTTCAATTTCATAGCGACGACACTCATAGACCATTATGAAAGGCATCGGCTTCTCATAGTTTAAATAGATTTAAATTTCTAGTGAGTTTCGGTTTTGATACCCGGTAATATCACGATATACTTGTACGGTCTTCTTATGTTTGGTAGTTTCTATGTTCGTTCTACTTTATAATATATCACTGTAATTGGGGTTTATCAAGTTATAATGTTATACTCATATATTTTTAAAAAAATGTAGTTTCATAAGATATGTAATTATTATAATGTTACATATTATAGGTAGTACAAAAAAATATTTATGTAAATATAACTAAGGATATTGATTTGATACACATATAAAATAAAACATATTATATAATCGAATAGTCTAGATATCACCATCAATGAAATAATTAAGTTCTTCGGAAATACATTACAATACAACACGCATAGTTAATATGAATGGAATCAGTTTTAAAAGGCTTCCATCCAGATGTGCATTAATCTAGTTTAATAATGCCTATGATAATCACTGATCATTATGATGAAACAATTGTCATACTAGCTCAAATAATAATAAACATTACAATAACTTAATCGTAAACCATCGATTTGTATTTGATGAGAATTTAATTTCAGTTCTAATTGTTGAGAGTTTTGTTTTATTCAATATAAATCGGTTTAAGAGTCTCGAGTTTCGATTAAATCTATTACTAATAGCATATCAATTACTGTATAAATTTTACTAATGGCAAGCTCACAATAATAGTTTAGCCATTTCATGTTTCATAAATTTACAACACTTAAAACATTACAATCTAATATGGGAAATTCATTTATACTTATGAATAGCACCATTTTTATTATAGTTTATTTTGCAATTATACGCTCATTGCTAGATTAAAATAATTTTCTCAAAATGTATTCAATTATTCTCAGCCTAGCGTAGTTTTACTATTTTTAAATAATCTACGTCTTGGATGCAACAACAAGATTTTTTATCAAATTGTTTCTACGTTGAGTTGCATGAGCTGCCTATGTTTATATTATTAAATGTTTAATGAATTCTTATTATAATAACTTTGTATGTTTCTTCATTACTGTGATTTGTTTATTAGCCGATCTTACGTGTAAAAATGTCTAACATACATTTTAATATCTGCATGCGAGAGTTAAAGTACAGTAAGTTCGTATTGTCAAATTTACAGGAGAGATAAATTAGTGATTGTTCTCGCATTAAACATTTGGTATTATACGGAAAATATTTTTTAATGTGTATTTTTAGTATTGTATTCTTTATAATTGTTTATAATACTCAAAACTTGTTTTTTAAAGTTAACCTAAAACGTTAAAAAAATTATTAAAAGCACAATGAATCACTGCTATTAATTTACTGTTTTTTATAAAGGATGAAAAAAAAATATTTTATCATGGTAATTACTTATTTTCTTTCAAAATTAGACTTTTCATAGTTAACCTGTCTCTCATTCAGAATAATAATACATACCATGCTTTATTATTCATTATTATTTAAACTAAAAATATTATTAAATTTCAAGTATTAGAATACATTGATTGATCAATCGTCATTTACTTCAATACAAGTAATAAGGTTGTATGTAAATTATAATATTAAAAATATACTACTGTAATTTCAATAATGTATGTTTAATAGTAAATAATTATAACGTTTTTCTCATTTCATGAACACATGGGCTAGGCAACTGACATACAACTTATCGCAGTGTTAACATCGATTTATTGTGTAAAAAGTAGATAAGGGTTTGATTTAATATGTTTATACAATAAGATTCCTTGGGCATTATAATAATATGTACATATACCTACATTATTATATATAATATAGTATTTTTTGATCATGTAAATGTGTATCAAAAATATTTGAAAAGCGTTGTGTCTCAAATAAATGTTTATATAAAAAAACTTTTCAATAATTTTTTTAGGAACGTATTCCACTGTTGATAAAACTTCCCAATATTAAAATATTTTTTTTATATTATATTTGATTCATTTATCACGCTCAATCTCGACAATGAATGTACACTTATATATACCGCCGTAACCTTTGCCGATGAAAAAAACTTTCGTACTCTTGTAAAACGATTTCATTTGTAACACTGTTGTGACAAGAAAAAAACATTGTCATTTTCATACATCGCCGAGATTTTACAATGAAATGTCTTATTTCGATGAACAACAAAAAATTCAACCTATACAAACATACTCGTATAATAATATTTACATGAAATATTTCGAGTAATATATTATTAAGGCTATACCTCAGTTGAGGCATGGTCTAAAAAGATCGTGGCTAGGCGATGCGCGGATTGCGGGTCGCGGGTGCAAATTACTCATGCCGAACGAAATATAATTTGTCATATAAATCTAACATGCGTCCATTTAATGTTCTGTTATTGTTCTATTAGTAACAATAATAATATATTCATTGACATCTTTTCTTTTTCAAGTAAATGGGTAACGTTTTTAGTCATCTTTACACGATTGAAGAATTAATACCCCCATCACCATCACGAAACAAATTGACGTATTCACACCTCGACGTTTGCTCTCAGAATCCCAGCGAGTCCAAAATTTCGTCGCGCCTATAGTTGAAAATTATATGCCGTTTCACTGATGTATCGTCTTAACGACACAAAGATTCATCTTTTAAAACTGTCATGCACGTAAGCATGTAGGAATATTGGTGTAATACACTCCAATAGTAATTATAGAATCACTAGAATCAATTAATCGTAAAGTATAATATTATATGAATGAACAATGTACGCAGAAATGTGAGGACACTACATACAAATAGCATTATAATAATTAATGCAGTCTGCTACGGGTGGTTATCACTAGTGGATATGCAGTGACGTCCCGTGGGGGTAGTCAGATTGAGCGTCGCATGGGGGCGGCAGATACTCGAAGGGCGGCAAATTGAGGAGAATCATTTGGTGTACTTATATAGAAATGACTAAAACTACTTTGTTTACGTGTTGTGCAATAATAGCATAGTAAAAATGGTGTGAAAATAATAAAATTAATTTGTGTATTGCTAAACGGTACAAAATGTGTCAGAAATATCAACCAAATAAAACCTCAGCTCTGTTGATTTGGGTAAATGTCTAACTTATATTATATTTATATGCTTTTTATATCAAAATTTAAATTTGTATGTTTTAGTAGTAAGTAGGTACCTATATATTTTGTTAGTATTGTATCCATAGAACACATTTCTTAGATGTTGGAATCATGAAAGGGTGATAAAAATACTGCATGAAGACTGGGGCAGCATTTGACGCTGCCTAGAGGCTGCATTTTGTCTAGGGATGTCACTGTGGATATGGTCAGTAAGTATGTAAAACCAGCTGAATTTAGAAGAAGGATCCATGACAAATATACAAACTCGTGTATGAGACTGAGGTATAGATAATTCAGGCATAATTTATTATGTTTTTACGTAGTTTTTAATATTCTCTACCTTCATACAAGATCTAGACATGTTTTGTTTTTCATGGTATTTGGTATCCATGTCCACCTTGTTGTTTAGGTGGTGGAAATCAAAGTTTGGGTTAAAATCTGACACCATCAAAAGAAAACGAATATTACATTTTTTCTACAAAAAAAAAATTGTTATTATATATTATTAATTTATTAATTATAACTTGAAACTTGAAATACCTCAGAAATAAAACCCTTTAGAAAAACAATATTTTTGTACTATAATTTGATTACCGCATGTATCAGATTCGGATCTATAATGTGAATAAAAAAGAGAGAAAACACTTGTGTTTATTTATTATAGTTTTTATTACTTTGTAAGACTTTAACATTATTTGGTATAAGAAGTATGAATACCTATATACATACTTTGATTTAAATAAGTAATCTTAATTTTATCTCAATTATTTGAAAAATATTTTATAGCAATAATTGGAAAATAGAAAAGTTTTTCTTAAAGTAATTATTTTTATTTTTTTTCAGAAATAACTAAACTTATTTTCTATCTGATAAGCGCACGTATCAAAAGTAAAATTATAAAGCTCGATTTAGACACTTTTAATAAAGTCAGTATGTGCTACTGTGGAAACTTTTGCCAAGTTCTGTACATTTAATGACATTTTAAGTTACAAACTAGAAGGCCGGTCGACGTGTGCAAGTGACTCTCAGAGTATGCTCAATAAATTACCAGACAATTGGAAAAGTTTCTATGCATGCACTTGGAAATATTGTTTCCTAGAGAACCCTATTAATATTTCACAAAACCTACCAAAATTGATTTTTAAAAACTAACCAACACCATCTGATATTGTAGTTTAGTGCAATAATAACAAATACGTGTGACTAACAAAATTTGATGTGCACTATTTATTATGATATTAACAGCCTACCTCCACCCTTCGCTACTGATTGTAACAATACAGCAATGAGATAGAACAATAGGTTTCCTATCAGAAAAGTTATTTATAAACTTTAGTTTACAACAGCGTTACATGACTGTATTAATTTTATACTTATTATATAATGATTATTTTTTATGACACAGCCGTGTATTTATCATAAGTGGCACCCTACCTTCAACGCCGTTTCCATATCTATCAGTGTTGACAAGGATACTTCCAACAAAAATAAGGCGTAACATGGGCACATCGAGGAAACATTTAAAAATGTTAACAACGAAAACCCCCACTCTATGCTGACATGATGTCTCCACCAACGCTGCGTCTTCTTCGAATCCTTGTAATAGAGGATTGTCTTCAGACTTAGAGCGAGAGGATTATGCTTGTTGACATAGCTGGCTAACATCGAACGTGAAGACCTTCCATCTAATTGTGTATCTGCTGGATTATATTCCCACGCAAATACGGCATATATGTCTGAACTAAATCCGGTGTGGGCATTCCAGGTAAGCTTAATAAAGTATAAGTAGGTCTTAAAAGAGTCCTTACTTTATAAGTGAGGTAAGATTTAGACCATTAAGTACATTGTGACATCATGTAACATGTTTACCTTCCCAGAAGGAGTTTCAGCCATACACCAAGGCAAACCGAAAGCTATTGGCTGAATTGATGCCTTGTCAAATATAATTTTATTGTTATCTGAACCAACCTGTTCGAATGTATATATCATAGTACATTAAAAGAAAAAAACGATTAATTTTCTCATTTTCTTAGAGCTTAGTTCATAAATACACAACTACATAATACTGGTAAAAAGGTAGAGCTCTTATTTATATTTTCATCGATTCTGATTAGAATTACACTTAATCTACGAGATAGTTAATAAGTAATTGCAATCTTTTACTAATTGTTACTAATAAATATGAATATTAATTTCATTTTATATTCTATGCAGCTGTATGTATCTATATCATCTTATCCTTTCTCATTCGACTTTACATGCTTAAACTAAACTAACA
The DNA here is from genome assembly GCF_057557595.1 of Rhyacophila brunnea. Lineage (NCBI taxonomy): Eukaryota > Metazoa > Arthropoda > Insecta > Trichoptera > Rhyacophilidae > Rhyacophila > Rhyacophila brunnea. The sequence goes on from NW_028233350.1 coordinate 34,246,419, forward strand.
TCAAATATCCACAACAAACATGTGCTTCCATGCAGTACACAAAGCTACTTACAAAGTTTTGCACAGCCATGCTGTTGCCTTGCCTTAGTGAAACTTAACTGACTATGGGGCAGTAATATTCCCAAAATAGACATCAACCGGTTCGTTAAAACAAATATTTTAACTAGGTTATTTCATTTGAGAAATTTTATTTTGTTGTTGGCAATATTAACCAAATTAGCCAGAGAAAAACGGTACGGTACTAATTCCGTTATACCCGTTTGTATTATTAGAGGTAGGTACTTATTAAAAAAGACTATTATAATACAATATTTTTTATTAATGTAAATTAGAAATTTATACATCCGGTACGGAGTCCAAGCCCAATAAAGAAAAGGGGCCGAGTGATTTACCAACAACTCTCAAGTACGCGTTGAATGATAATACCTTATTATCTATACCCAGTTAAATGACTACCAGAAGCCGGTTTCAGCCTAATTTATAAAGGTGAATTAATTTTTTATGTGTTGGTAGATAATATATAATAATATTCACACATTGCTTTTTTCACTCTATAATACATATTTTTTAGTCATCGGGATTAAAATTTTGCAATGCCCTTGTTTTTCTTCTAATATAATAAAATGAGATATGCTGCCTCCTGTTACAATATATAAGACGAAGGTGCGACATTAAACCTGGCTCGGCCACATGCTCTAGATGATTTTAAAAGACAAGTCTCGATCTGACCCTTTTTTTCAAGGCAACATAAATCAGTATCCTGAGAGTCTACACAATACCATACATACGGCAGTATGTGGAAGACGCAGTATGGTGTACTAATTATATCCTGAGTAGATGTGGCCAAATAAGACAATGCATGTCTCTCTCACCACATAAATAAGTTAGAGTTTCTGAGATTCCGACTTTATGCCAAAACCCGTTCATCTCAGCTATGGTAATAGATCAATTTTCGCCATTGAATTAATATGGTAAGTGATGCCAGGTTCTAAAAGATTTGATACGGCAATGAGAAAGGATAATGTATGTGACTCAAATTTTATATAATTTTTTCACGTTAACTTTACAGTAATACAATGTTGATGATAATAAATTCCACAAATTTCGTTTGTCAGTCTACAAAGACCAAAATTGCTTTCTCAATTTATCAATAGTTTATTTTTCATTTTCAAAAGCTATTAGAATTTTTTACGAAAAATAGATGTTAACCTCATGCTCAACCTATTATATTCATACTTTGAGAGTCCAATCACACATTAAAAACCCACATATGAACATTCTAGAGCCGAGATTAGAATTCGTGACCAAGTACTTCATAAGCGTCTATCTTGATTTTCCTTCTTTAATTTTCCATCTATTCATTTATTTAACGTTCAACTATTCTTGACATTTTAGAAACATTTTATTTCACGTTTCTTTAGTCTACTTCAAGGCCTACCGTAGCACAAAACTATAAATTACGATTATTGTGCTAGTTAGTGCTCATATTTCGAATGTAATATAACTGTTTATATAAATTTCGTGGGGTTACTGCCAAAAATTTGTAAGCCTCTAAATCATGTTATGGAGTTAGTTACAATATGAAGTTTGACATGCTCTCTCTAAAATCAAAATACTGCTAATTTGTTTGTACTTTATGTGCATTTTCTATAATACGAGGGTGGGTCAATAATTCTTTAGAAAAAAGCATTAAAACAGTTTTTATTTTTGTATTTTTTTTTTATTTCTCAACATAATCTCCTTGGAGCTCAATACACTTGGTTAGACGTTTCTCAATATTTTTTAAACCGTCAGAAAAATAAATTTTCGGAAGGTCCTCAAAATAAGCATTTGTCCGATCGATGACTTCTTCATTTGAAAAAAAACGTTGTCCACTTAGCCATTTTTTTAAGTTTGGGAAAAGGAAAAAGTCACTGGGGGCTAAATCTGGCGAATACGGTGGGTGGTCGACCAATTCGAACTTCAATTCTTCAATTTTAGCCATTGATCGTAAACATGTGTGAACACGGGCATTGTCTTGATGAAAGAGGATTTTTTTCCTGTTTAAATGAGGCCGTTTTTCTTCAATTTTGATTTTTAGCTGGTCCAATAAAGATGCATAATAATCCCCTGTTATTTTTTTTCCTTTTTCCAAATAGTCAACGAAAATAATTTCACGTGCATCCCAAAATACAGTAGCCATAACCTTACCAGCTGATTTTACGGTTTTCGCCTTCTTTGGACATGGTTTGCCTTCGCAATCCACTGCTTTGACTGTTCTTTCGTCTCGGGAGTATAGTGGTGTATCCATGTTTTATCTACAGTCACAAAGCGACGAAAAAATTCATCCGGATTGCGTTGCATGAGCGACAACAGGGCTTTAGAGGCCACCACCCTATTGCGTTTATTGTCGACTGTGAGCAAACGCGGCACCCATCTTGCAGAAATTTTTTTTATGCCCAATTTGTCATGTAAAATAGAAATGACGCTACCTTTTGAGATCCCTGTAACCTCAATTATCTCACTCAACTTTAATCTTCGGTCACTTAACATCATATCGTGGATTTTATTGATCATTTCTGGTGTAGTCACCTCTACAGGACGTCCTGAGCGTGGTTCATCCTTTGTTGATGTACGACCACGTTTAAATTCATTTAACCAGTTATAAATAGTTGCAAGTGAAGGAGCAGATATGCCGTGAACTAAATCCAACTCATTTTTTATTTCCTTTGCTGTTAACCCTTTTATATTAAAATGTTTAATAACAGCTCTAACCTCAATTTTCTCCATTTTCCATTTTTCCATTTTCCACAAGCATTTTTTTTTAATGTACGAGAAACACACAACAACCCGACCAATCTGATTGAAACTTCGCAGCATACTGAATCGGTAGTGCCGCTGCATGAAAACAAACCGCTTACAGTACTAGTCGCGCCACCTGTCGGCTTTTCTAAGGACTTATTGACCCACCTTCGTATATCGGATGACCGTATTTTTTTTCTAGCATACATATTTTTTTATATATAGACACATAATCCGTAGTTAACTTACTATAAATACCTAAATTATCGACTTACTAATTTTTGGTAACAACAAGGTTGTTGCATATTGAATGGTAGTAATTTAAATGAAATATTATGCAATCGAAAATCTTCATTTATTGCAAACAGGCATTTATTGCAATTATTCAATAACTATCACTACCACCGTAATTCACGATAGTTGGCCTTGATCTAATCGCAGTCTTACAAGACCATGATTATATTATTTTATTTACTATTACATAATAATATGTATTAATAACGCGATGATCATAATATTATGTTATATTTGACAAAGGACCTACAATTAATTTGGGTTAACTAATTTTACATAATGTTATATCAACCGGTTCGCGAGAGGAACATCGCTCTTCAGAACTAACCAAAACAGGGGCGTAGTCTTTCCAAAGTTGAGATGATTAAAGGGCCAAGTGTCTTGACCTAAGGCACAGGTAAATGTAAAGGTCTCACGAAGTGTGTTTTAGGAAGCTAATTGAATCTTGGAACAAGTATTGCGTCACCTTGTCGCGACAAACTTGGTCGAGCAGTTTGGCCTGTGAGCCATACAAACTTTACAGATTTAACGTCCAAACGTTTTAAGCTCTGCTGCACTAAAATGCTTAGTATATACTACCAAACATTGCTATAACAGGTAGTTAAGTAGGTTCAGGCATTCTTTGAATTATATCTTGTTGACATTTTGAATATATCCGTATATTACAAAAATCTTTTTATATTAAAATGTTTTTACTTCGAGTCAAAATAAAAATGAAATTAGCAAATCGCATTCACAACAGGTCAGTGAAGTAATTTTAAATTTTTAACCATTCCGGTTATATTTGAGTAGGTATGCTCGGTTGAAACATAATATTTGAGTACCTATTTCTTATTCTTATGAATGGCCTCGATAATACGTACTGCCAGCAGTAACCCAATGCATGTGTTAATGTGGTGTAATGCAACAGTAAAGTTTGCTGTAAATGATTCTACAATGTAGCTAATTTAAGGGGGAGACGCACGCCAACAGAAAACCTAGCGGAAAAATACAAAGCTTGCAATTTGAGATTTTTTTTTGATAATTTACAATTTCAACTGTATTAATTAATAAATATGTATCTGAAAATACTAAAAAGGTTTTTTTTTTAATTTAAAGATAAACTTACAATTTAAAAAATGTAATGTAAATGTAATGTAAAGTTTTCAATTTGTTGTTGTTTAGATTTTTGACTAATTCATCGTTTTAATATTTTTTAAATTTATAGATATAATAGTTATATACATTTATATTTTTTATAAAAATTGATGTTTTTTTTTAAATAAATATAAAAAATATTAAAACGATGAATTAGTCAAAAATCTAAACGACGAAAAATTGAAAAACTTAATAAACTAAATTTTAAAAATAAATATGACCATAAAATATAATGTAATAATAAGATGTAACCCTGCAACGAATTTAAATTTTATTACATTCTTTTAAAATAATTGTAAGTTTATCTTTAAATTAATAAAAAATCTTTGTAATGTTTTCAGATTCTTATTAATAAATTAATACAGTTGAAATTGTAAATTATCAAAAAAAAAAATCTCAAACTGCAAGCTTCGAATTTTCCGCTAGGTTCTCTGCTGGCGTGCCTCTCCCGCTTAAGCATTAGTTTATGGGTCATTTTCTTAATTTTAATTTTCATATATTTTAACTTTTTAGTAGAGAAGGATAACTGCAACGTCTTTGGTTTTAACACATTTCTTCAATCGGCGTTTATTGATCGATAATAAGTAGGCGTATTATATTCGGCATCTAATCTTATTACCTTAAGAAGCTTTAGACTTACAAGATAATTGGTAGACTTATGTACTTAAAAATAAAAACAGAAGCATTAATTACGTATTGAAAACACTTGAAGGGTATTCCGCGAAGGAAAATTTGTAAGTGGTATATGAAAATTTAAGTAACAACAGCCATCTAGTATTAAGTGATCATAGCGAGTATTGTATAAAAATATCTAATTTCAATATTCTGCTTTTATAGTTGTTTCTCTGAAAACGAAGTTTGATATTAATAACTAGTCAAGTTTCATTGGTTTACTAACAAAGTGCGCCGGAAAATGTATCGACGGAAAACAACGTTTATCGGTGAACGTAGCTCAAGTGTTGTGTTTATTGATTTAATGAATTGCTAACAGAATATACTATAAACGTCTCGATTGGTTAAGATTTGACAAATATGTGCATAAAATGACCGCAGGAACGCAGGTGTCGAGAAATGTGTATTCATTTTACCAATCTTGAATTTTTTACCGACTTATGGCAGATATTTATTGGGGAATATTTTATGTACACAGTGATATATTGACTGTGAAAAGGTTAAAGGACTTAACCTACACAAAACACATTTTACAGGAGACACGTTTTTTATGGTTTTCGGTCAAAGTTAAATAAACATCATACAAATCTTGAGTGCATGACGATAACAATTTTGGTTTTTTATGTTTCCAATTTGATATTAATTATTGAGCCAATTAAAGAAAAAATCGATAAAATTGATGGTTAAGTCTTTTTTCCCACTTCACTTCCTTCTTTAAAAAAAATACAAACTTAATTAAGATAATAAGTCTGCATTTGCAGCTAACACTATTTGGATACGGCGTATTATTTAATATTATTTAGTCGAATATAACGACAAATTTTAATGTAAAACTGCGTATTTGTGATTGTCAATGTAGGTCACCAACCACTCGGTTATGATGTCAACAAAGTACAAAAATAGAAATGCTTATAACATTCAGAGACATAAAGATAAGGAATTACATATCAACTGTAGAAAGAAAGAAGAGTAAGCCTCCTGTTTCAAAATCTGATGCATATAAAATGGCCGCTGGTACACGGTTATAGAGGCCTTTTCCTCTATACTTTTCCTACCAACTTTCAATATTCGACCGATTATATCTGATATTTACCGTTAAGCAAATACTTTTTTAGACACTGTTTTTTTATTCTAATAATATGTTTTTCTCTTCAAAGGGTGTACTCAAATAATCTAATACTTGCTATTTTACCTTGCCAAGTACAAATATGTAGTTATACTTCACAATGCTAGGTTGTAACTGTAACCAATTTTGTAGAGCTAATGCATTAGCAAAGTAATAAAAATTCATCTAATAAAATATCTTGTTATCCCAATATAATAATTATGCTTCCGAGACTTATATTGTAGTGTACACTTACAGTGTAGCCATATTTTAAATGCGGTACATGAGGAAAATATTCAGAATAATATGAGCGGACAAAGAGTTTTCTTTCGCAGAATTATTATATCCAATTTTTGGTCATGTAACCCGCAGATAACTACCTGGAAAAACTGGTAAGATTTGGCCAAATCGAATAAAAAGCAGATAACTACGATCTTTTCTCAAATATGTGCACCATTGTACAAGTTTTTCATTAAAATAAGCCACTGGGTGTCTAAGGGGTGGAGCCAAGCAATGGAGAAAGCTGACAGACGGTAGAATTATCCGGGTCACAATCCTGAGGTCGATGTAATTCGTCATAGTATAATTCCGAGATACAAATACATAAAGCCGTTATTCAAATATGATTTACAGCTATCTATACAAAATTATGTTATGTGAAGATGGGTAAACTTAAATTATTGATGAATATAACATTAGATGCCTAAGTAAAACCAAAATTAGACACATTCATGATAACTTATGGCAATTCAATTCTTTTTTACCTTACAAAAAGGTTACATTTACGAAATAATGTTAAATATTGAAAATATATTTTGACAGAAAACTTTTCAATTAAATATACGGTAGGTACGTCTCGACACAATCTAGTTTGGGTCGCGCCCTTTAGCTATTTGAAATCTAAAAATAAAACAGACAAAACCTAATACTTTATTGAACGTAAAATGTATTATCGTGTACTCAAATCCTACTTGATCCAACAATTTTTCTGACGATTTTATAAGAAGTTATATAAATTATATTTAGTATGAGTGTACTATTAAAATCGAATCATTAATATTGAACTCCCAAAATAATCGATTTATTTTGCAAGGAAGACAAGTGAATCGAAATAATTTATTCAACAAAATATGATAACATATAAATTGTACGTAAAACATTTCACCGTGGCACAGTTTACCGTGAGCTTTCTTATCGGAAAGAGATGACCGTATTCTATGCGGTCTCTGATTTTATTAGATTCAATATGAACATTAATTCAATTTTCATAGCTGATTTTGGTAAAATTCATGAATTCATGAATGAAAACCATAACCTAACCAGTATATCGGCTATTTTCAAAATTTGTTTGCTGCTGGCTTCCTGTAAAGTGTAAACCGGCAAGAATCGTGTTTTATTTAGACGTGAATTTTATGTCAGTACTATACGACCCAAAGAATTTGGACGGTCTTTAATATACGGCCATAATATTTCCGATACAAAATTTCACGGTGAACTGCATACGTACAAGTTTCCGGAAACAACAAAATTTATTATTTGAGTATTTCCAGGTATTGATGTGTATTTATCAATAATATAATATGGTTTTATTAATTGGAAGAGATTATACTACATTAATTGTTAAAATATCTAAATGTGTCAAATAGTGGCAAAGAAATACGATTTGATAAAAGAATATCATATCCTACAGAACAGTACTGTCATAGACGATACTTTTTCAATTTTAATTTACCAACTCTAAATTAATGATGTATTCCTATTTTGAATATTGTTTTAGGCAGGTATTTTCTGACATATAATAATATAAGACCTAATTTATATAAAAAATGATTTATATGACTGGTTTATTCTGGTTTGGCGAAGGATAGGTATTGAAGATTACAGACGGTAGTACTTGTTCGTGATGATGGAGGAGACGAAAAAGTATTTACTGCGTCAAATAACTACAAGGGTACAATCGATGTAATATAATAAATACAAACGGAAACTCGGTGCGATGTGTCTTTGACGGAAACTTGTAATCGAGTGAGATCATAGTGAGATGTCCAATCGATTCTAATCTGCTATTTATACATATTTACACTTTGATATAATATAAATGCGTAATAAAATGAAATTGCAGATCCGCTATCTCAATCAAATTATGTATAGCTAAATCATATTATATAATATAGGTACTGACTGATTGTACGTGAAAAATGAATAAATAATATTATAGTTGAGATCTGAAAATCTGATGGCAGCCACACAACTATACAATATTACAAAATAATCAATGTTTTAAAACATCGTTGTTTCATATTTCGATTTGTTATTACTTTTGTCGAATTGATTGGAATAATCGATCATTTTTAGAACATCTCTAATCGTTATTTTGCACAATAATATTCAGCCAATCTTTACATCAATTTATTTAGAAAAGACTGCTTTGATAATTTGATATTTTGGTTTACACCCTATGGCTATAATAACTTTTCTTTGCGTAAACTTCTTGCTCTAACTTCAGTTTATATTCACAACAGTTGCCTAATACTAATGACAGAAAGCTTGATCTTAGGCCTAATCGATTTTCTACCCGTCAGAAGGGTTGTAATAATAAAAGATTGTTTGGACACGTGTTTCAATTAAGTGCCCCGTTTGCGATTTTACCAGTAAACTTATTATTTACCTTATCAGGATAATCTCGACGGATAATCGAATATTTTATTAACATTGATAAAGATATTTCTCCGAAGAAAATAAAATACGTTAGCTATTTTTGATGCAAGATTATAATTATAATTCGAGTAACAAATATAGGCTTAACTACTTTAAGTATTATTTTATAATGAATTGTTAATAATGTTAAAATATTATTACACCATCAAAAAACTATCTGGTAACACAAAAAAAAAATGTTTTTCTAAAATAATAAATCATTAATACTATAAAATATAGTTTTGGTAGTGAAAAGCTACCCCTTGTATCTTAAAAATCTAAAGTAATTTTCCAAATAGTAGATATTATTTTATATAGGCCACAAAATTTTATAACAAACTAAAATAAATTTGAAATTTATTAATTTAATGTGCGTTTATATAGTAGAAATGATTAATTTAATGTAATTCTAATAGATTTATAAAGAATTTTTGGTATATTTTCTGATATTTCAGTAATTTATGTCAATATCTCTTATTGTTTCTAACCTTTCCTCGTAACGACTAAAATTTAATACATCTCCTGCTGAAAAACTTAAAAATAATATGTACTCATCTCACAAACACATTAATACAATGTAGATTAAGCAATTTTTAAATAATTTTAATTGATCAAATTAATAATGAAAGTGGAAGAAAATATGAGCTTTTGTCAAGAATTTACAAGATTTATTTATTTTTATTTATTTGTTTAAAATAAAAAAAACATTGTGAATATAACAAATCATAGTTCATGATATTCACAACGTAAGATTTAAATTGGAAAAAGCTGGTTGTAATCAAACAAAGTTAAATTAAATAGAAATACATACTTGTATAGCAAATATTACCACCACAAGAAAAAAAATAAAAAAACATGTGTTATAAAAATTACAATAAAATAAAATATCAAAAACAAAATACACTGCACATCACTGAAAATGTCTATGCCTTTGGAGAGTGCATTGATTACTAATTAGCAATTATGTAAAAAATACCAGTGTTCTACTACTTAAATAGTTCAAATAACAGAATCGTTCATTCAAGTCACACCCAATATATATTTCAAAAAACTGTTTTATATATAAAAATAGAATTTGCGAAATTTAATTAAAAAAAATATAATCTTTCCAAATATTATATAATATTATGTGTATTCAATATAAAAGAAGCACTGTGGGATTTTTCATTACATAGATTTTCTATCGAAGCTACTTGGTATATCAATTTATAATAATAAGTAAGTATATAATCAATTAATGTACATAGTCTACGTCCTGCGGCGTCTTAACTTATACTGTAGACGTTAAATTTTGTTTTAATATTACTTCTAGAAAGTAATATGATATAATTATTTTTGTTCAACTAATCAAATTTATGCTTTTTATAAATCGTGTAATATTATATAATTAATAGTGTATTATAATTTTACTTGCGTTTATTAAGTAGATATTAATTACACTAAATGGTTTAAGACACGTTTTTGTCAATTCCACATTTTTTATTATTAATATGAGGTATCTGAAAACAAAACCGGCAGTTTTCATTTTTTAAATCAATAAAAATGTTTCTCTTTTATATTGTTTAATTTATAACAACACTCCATCACCTGCAAATTGAGATAATATGTGGATAAAATTAATTACGCAATATTCGTGGCTTTTATGTAGGTACATCGTAATTTTTATCATACATATTATTTTAATAAAAGATACTGGGATATGTATACCATTATTATAATTAAAAATAATGAACAACGAATTTTGATAATATTTTATAATTTTTAATAAAATATGATGTTAAAATATTATCAAAATTCTATTCATGTTCAATTAATGAATGCGGCCGTTTTTAAGTACCAAAACTACATTATTCTTGTAATCCTAACACAAAAATGCTTGGCCATCGTGATAGGTATACATCCCCGGGACTCACCTGGGATCGAATCAGGTGTCTGGAAAATTTCAAAAGTTTTCAGTGAGACCCAAAGTATGGACTTAATGGACTGAGCATCCATTTCCAATAAAACATCTGTTAATACAACCTCCACTCTGTAGAGTCATATAGCCCATAAAATCTTCTCACAATCAACCATGGTAAAAAAATAAACAAGGAAACGCTGCATCGCTTGTAAAGGTAAAGTACGTGTTGGGCAAAACTCGAAAAGAGATCGTTTCTAAAATTAATTATGTCATTCGATTTGGACTATTTTTAACCCCCCCCCCCCCTCCTCCAAGTACCATTGTCACATTTTGTATAAAAATGTTTTTTTCGTGTTTAAAAAATGTTACATTTCTAACTCGCCCCCCCATTAGATAAAACATTGATTGATAAGCAAGAAAAAATAAATCAACTTCTTATTATAATAATTATTACTAAAAAAACAAACAAATTGTTTAGTATTTTATCTACACATTTTTAATATGAAACCAGATATGTTTTTCTAATTGAAACGGTACACACGCAATTTTCTGAGCAGATACGTGACAGGTGACATTACAAGGAGATGAAGATGCTTCACGTGATCCACCGTTGTGACTTCCACAACTCCCTTCACTAATTGTAATTGTAATACTACAAGAGAAATCTACGCGTTACAGGTTTGACATGGAAAGAAGTACAGGACGAGACACCGCACCGAAATAAATATCGCAATCTAGAACTCGTTCTATTCTCAGGTGCAGGAGCATGAAAAGGTGAAGTAAATAATTTATACCCATGATGTAGTAGAAGTATAACATATGACATCTGCAGCTGACGTACGGGTTCAAAATCCGCGTAACGAAAAGCAATAAATACATTACGATGCTATTTTTTGCAATTTATGTTGAGTCCAGATAAATGACATTTATTTACCGTAAAATGGTAAGTAATATATTAAACTAAATTGTATGGACCTGCATAACCTCCGTATTCAAAATGATAATTCATCTTTTTTTTTCTCGGGTATCTCAGTTTTTCGAAAACATCGCTTCAACTATAAAAACAACGCAATCCAGTTTTATTTTCACCTATCAGGGTTAATATTATAAAAAAAGTGTATTGACTTAACGAATTAAGAATGTAGGTTACGCTACATTAATTTTTCTTTCGCATACAAAAAAGCTACAACCTTGGCTTGTTGCGTAAAATTCGTCACAAAAGTGTGGGTAAATTTTCTACTGCCCTCATAAAACTTAATATCTAAAAACAAATCAAATTACTACAATTATTTCGTATCACTCGATTATTTCACGAGAAATGATTCCCATATTTCAAGGTTATCGGATAAATTTAATGTAATATGTGACAAGCACGTAATTACTTCATTCCTACGAGAAATGTTATTATTTTTTTCATTAAGTAGTGCCCTAAACAAAGTTGACAACATCATAAATAATTACATGATAAAAAGATCTTTTTATATACCACGTTTTTAAATTCTGTTGAATCATATAAACTTGATAATGTGTATTAATAAATTAGGACAAATAAGGCAATTGTCAACAAATCATTTTTTTGCTATTTTGCAACAAACAAATATAGTATACTGAAATGTCATTTTGATTTCCATAGTAACGCACGTATATATTAATAATTTAGTTGCTAGGTCCACCCACTTATCAACCAATAATAATTGATTGGATTACGGATTTCTTCCGAAATAAATTTTCATACAAAACAGAATTAACTGAAAATTACCTTAATTCTACTTAAAGATGGCTTAAAGTATTAAAAGAATGCATTGGCATCGTGTTCTGATATATTATAAAAGTTTCAAATGTCTAGCTAGTCGATAAGTTAGTTAAAATCGATTGCAAGATTTATACTGGATTAACAACCACCGGACAAACAAGGATACGAGCTAAGAAAAACGTTGTAAAATGGCCCTACATGATCATTAAAAATAAGCTGACGTTATTATATTTCTGTTCAGTTATTAGGATTAGAAAAAAAAATCTTTGGTATATTAACTCAACATTTTTACTAAAAAAATATATGTTATAATTATCTACGATACATTTAATTAAGTTTGCAACATTTTTCTCTGTGTACAAGAACTTTGAAAAAAGCATATTGTATAAAATTGTGTCATTCAATCCAGATTACATACCTTCAGTTCTAAAGTGTTAGGTTAGCGTTAGACAATCGGGTGTCGGCAGGCATTTTTTTAAAACAACATTACCATTATCTATCTGTTTGTAATATTTTAAAAAAAATTCAATACTAATATTATATTTTTTTAAATCATTGTTTATTTTAGGATAGGTACGTAATAAAAAAAATATGTCTTATTTTTTTCAACGACTTCTTGTAACCATAAAATCGATGAATCCAAATTTTCATACGAAAAACGTCGCTCACATACTCAATGAAACGTATTCAATATAAAAATAAATATTTTTACACAACATATTATTTCTACGGAAAAAAACACTCCCTCAAAACAAGGCAGTATTTGCAATGTAGACCTCATACGCGAACAGATAACATAAGCTGTTTATTTTTTGCATAAAAGCTTGCAAGTACCTACATGTCTTCGCGAGATACTCGCATTTGCGTAAAATCGTAATCTTTGACTTAAATAGAGATATAAAAACGTTTTATCTTTGAAAAGAGACCAGGAAAAACACGAAAACACATAACCACTGCTCAAAGGGAAATAAACATGAATCGCTTGCGTAAACATTAAGGCTTATCATAAAATCCGATCACTGGCTTTCGCTACAAAATTTGTATGAATCCCAATTGGTGGGGTGACACGTCATTTAAGTTACCTTTATTATTCAATATTTAATTGAATATAATACGTATATAATAGTCACCAGCAAAAAGTGTGGTTATATCAAGAGAGAAGTTTATCAATTTTTATAAGTATAACACCTGATGGCATCGGATTGAAATTAAAACCTTCTTCGTTTTCATATTTCGATATGAATGACAAACACGTTTGCGTAATATCTTGGTAATATTTCACCATGGTGAGGAGGGGTGACAGGGTTCTACCCTAGGAGCCCAGATTTAGTAGAAGCCCAGCGTGACCGGTCGACTAATTATGTGAGATAATTACACATCAAAAATATGCCATAATAGTAAAAAAAAGTCGCTTACGGTACTATTTCACTTAGAGAATATTAACATTTAATATTATTTGACTGAGCGATGCAATTTGTAGTTATATGACGTTTGATATAACGTCGCTATAGGATTGGTTTCCCGAATATCCGTTTTTGTCGAAATCGACCTCTTAATGCAGAATGTTTTTTTGTATCTAATTGGACTAGAACCATCCCTTTCTTTAAATTATTTTGTAATGGTAATGCATACATCATTCATATGCTGTAAAAGTAACAATTTAAATATCTCCATGTATTTAAATATAGGATTATGAAATTTGTTTTTCGTCTCCTGAACATTTGGTCTATTCGGGAAACCAATCCTACAGCGACGATAAATAAATGATAATTTATGTGTACAATTTTATTTCATAATTATTTTTAGTGTGATACGAAGTGTCGAATGTTACTTAGCTACTGTATAAAAGGAGTCGCGATCAATGTTTCATAATATGATAATGAATGCCGACTACTCAATAATTTAAGTGGATTTATTTATACATAAAAAAAAATTGCTCAAAGTTCACGGAATACTCTTAATAAAGCAGAACATCATTTTTTGTGAAACACTTATGTAGAACATCACACTTCCTTGAACATTAGCGATAAGTAGAAGGACCTGCCAAACATCCTGGCCTTGGGGCCCCCTCTTGGAAGTAGGGGCCATGTACTCTACACATATGTATAGATCTATTTGTAAAAACTAGGTGCAGAAAAGTTTAATAGAACTTTAGCTTTTAAAAATAGATTCTGTCCCACTTAAAAATCTTTAGACAACCAAAATAATACCTGTTGTCTAATATTTATTGATTTAATAGCATGCATTGTTTATGATTGAGATATGGAATGCAAAATGAACAAATGGTTCAGGAGTTTTAAATATATCGCCACATAAGATACACTTGATATTATCATTTTTATTTAGACTCGCTGTCGATTACTGGCAGATATACATCTTATATTGCTTTCATTTATTCGGATCCTCATGATTTTATCAGATTACTATATGGAAATAAATGCTTCTTCGAGAGCTTCTGGGGATGTAGGTATATTATGAATAACATCTATATCGAATGTAGATTAATAATCTTATCGTATTTATTCATGAAATATTACGCTGCTGGTTTCCATTTTTGAATTAAAGTTGACGTTTTAATAACTCATTCATGTCATTCACTCGTCATTAACATTTAATTACCACATTTAAATAACATGATAATTATATCTAATGCGTCAATAACATTGAGCTACTTTACAAGCTGCTTGTTGGCGAATTTAAAAGCGGGCGAGTCAGCTAGTGTGATTGTTATGATGACACACAAAACTTTCCACTCGCTCAGAAGCCAACAAGTTAGCGAGTTGAAACCGTCATTTTTAGTACTAATTTGACAGGACGTATTGAGTAGTTCGTTTTTTTACCGGGAGGTCGCTACCATCGCTCTACTGCGCAGACGCAGTAGGCCCACACGCCAGCATGTATAGCGTAACGTTGACCGGCTTTCAACTTTTCTCGATAGATTGTTTATAATCTGCTTGTTAGCTTGTTCGCTGTTGACACTGGGCGAGTTTACAAGCAGATTTTAAATTCGCCAACAAGCAGCTTGTAAAGTAGCTCAATGTCATTGAGGCTTAATGCCCTTAATGGACGTCTAATGCCGATACAACAGCTGTGCCGTCAGCCCTGTAAGGATTTTACATTATTTATAATAGAAGGCAGACAAGTGCTTCACGTCCTTGACCATTCAATTTATTGTTAGTAGAGATAATGATAATCTATTTTGAACTAGTACCATTGAAACACTTAAGTTTACCATATTCACCAGTATATCATGGGATTGTTAGCTTCGTCATAGCTAAGGTTTGCAATACCGAATGAAAATGTCAATACCGGTTTTTCAGTATTTATTATTGAATACCGGTATTAATACTGGTATTCGTTAAAACATAAAAAAAATAGAAGTACTTATCAATGAATAGGTACCTATAGCTATTAAAATCTCTTTAAAACAGTATTGTAACCAAAACCAACCTACCTACATTTATTATGTTGACTCTAAAAATATGTGTTGATTATAATATTGTAGAAATAGTGATTTTTACAAATAAATTGAATATATTGATAATTTAAACTAAAGCTTTCAAAAAGTCAGACTCAAGAAGAAAAAGAGGTCTAGTTCATCAAGTGCAAATAAGTCCGGCTGCAGGAAAAGCGTCTTAAATTCAACGATGGTACAGTCATCAATAATTATAGAATAATTGAACATTTGCCACGAATATTTTCTATTTCGACATGATAATTCATCGCGACAATTATATATAAATTTTCTTTTATTATTATTTTACCTCTGTAGGATTCAGTTAATATATTTGAATTTTAGCAGTACACAACATATCAAAAACGTATACGAGTGTGCTCTCTTAATACCGAAAATTCCGGTATTATGAATTTTGAAAAGCGGTATTTCGGTATTGATAAATACTGGAATACCGGTTTTAAAATACCGATATTGCAATCCCTAGTCATAGCGGAATCTAATTTTATTGTTTTCTGTTTATTGTGTCATATGCAGCTTTTAAATCGATAAAGAAAATATGAGATGGCATACCTCCTCCACATTTAAAAAAAATCTGCCGTAGAGTGAAAACTTTATATGTTTTCACAGAACTAGTATTGGAAATTTCTAGTATAATAGATATATAGTCTAGACAGGCGCTTTTCACCCATATTTAATAGAAATACTTACTCATGTATAATTCCATTCCAAGGTTCCATTCATTATTCATGATTTTATTTATCCATATGGTTTATATCATTAAATACATACAGTTTAAGTACCCTTCTCATTCATACTAATTATACAATTTGGCTTAAAGGTTGCCTGTTCGTCGTGACTTCTTTTCAATTTATTCAATTTTACAATTTATTTATTTTTTTAACATATTGTGGACATTACAAATTATAAGTTTAAGACGTTCACAACATGACATTTAGAAACAAAGATATATAAATATAACAGTATTACATAAAAAAGAGATATATCAGTAGATGAATTAGATAGGTACAAGGAAGTACACCGGATGAGTTAAGCAGACCCTATTTTAAGAATTAATAAAACAACATCCACCTTAACTCATTCTCACGTAGGTGGAATATATCAACACCCGAAGCAATTTCGTTGAACATAGTTATCACTCTCCCAATTGGCATTACCAGTGGCAGGTTGGTTCTGCACCTTGGGAGAATAAACAACTGATGGTCTCTATTTCTTAGATAGTTATCAGGGACACACAGGTCAACACTGCCCAGAATGGCAGAGTTCTCATTTATACCTTGTATAAGTCGAAAAAAATACGTAGCTTAATAAAGATTTCTTCTAAATTGCAGACTGCAGTATGTAAGCATGCCTAAGAGAAAGTCAGTTGGATAAAGCCACGGATAGTATCCATACAACCTCAAGTAAAGGAGTCTCAAGAATTTCTTCTGTACCCTCTCCACCATAAGGCCATACTTCAACTGGTGCGGTGCCCAAACAATAGACCCACTCTCAAGTCTGCTTCGAACTAAAGAATTAAATAAATAGCAGAATATCCTGTACATACATCTGGTAGATGTCTCACCGTTTAAAACTAATTCGGATGTTTGTTAATTCGTAAATACAATTTATTAAACAAAACTGGCTTAGGTTAAGGTATACTGCAGGTTGTTCGTCAATCTCCAATAGAAAATGGCACCAAAAATGGAAGATATAAATAATAGAAATACAATCAATAACGCAGTATCTTCAGACTTGAATAAAATAATTAATTTATATTTACGAAGGATGTAAGCGCATAAAATAATAAACTATTTGTTTTATTCAACAAATAATACACATTTTTCAGAATTTAATATTATTTATTGAACATACGTAATTTGAAAATACCCCAGATATATTATACTTTCTAGACAACATTTTTGAAAAACAATACGAAGCCCGGCGAGACTCAAATCACGGAATTCTGATGTTTAGACCGCGAGACTGTGTGGTATTGGGTCCAGCGCGCCAAAATGAATGTATATTTTTTTACAAAATTACATCGCTCTCTGGACCGAAGGCCACATTAGGCTTAAATACCCACAGCCTCAGATCTCGTGATAGTATGACACTGATTTTTGTATTGTTTGTGTGTGTAACAAAACGTGTGTAATCGTATGTATGTGCTGTATGCGTGAAATGTACAAAATCAATCATCAATAACTAAATATCTGTCTAGTTAATCAAGCTGGTAGTTAATTTATAATATGTGACTACAGATAGATAGATGTTGACAAACTAATTTATTTTTGAAAAATATAAAATAATTAAGTTACTTATTATATTTAAATACGTCATTGGCTGTTAAAAATTATTTTTCTTAAGAAGATAGTATTTAGAAACGTCACCAAGTATCGAGTCTTCGCCACTCTGGGTAATGCATTGCCTCTACCGTATTAACATTTACTTTACGATCCTAAAAAAATCCGTTCGTTCCAATGATGTCACATTTGGTTACCATACGACATTGACAATATTACTATAGACAAGAGGGAAATGTAGTAAAAAAATATTTACTGGGTTATAACATTTTATTTAGATGACGAAGTGCATATTAACTATAATATTTGCAATGAAAAAGGTTATAATACCTAAAAGAATATTACAGCAACGGCTGGGTTAAACAAACAAATGTCTTTATAAATAATACCCTTTTGTGTCCATACACTCACTGTGCACCACATCGTCACCCCACAAATAATTTCAGCAGTGTAAGCATACTACGTTAAATTTATTTCCATTACACAATTATTATAATAGGGTATCCGCTGCAATAAAGCCAAACTGTCATTACGCCTCGCCCGGCGGGCATTATACGGGACTACGTTTTAATCTGGCCCATTTCGAGCCCTGTGACAATATTATGATATAGAATTACGCATTACCCAATTTGTACGCTAACTGAGGCATTACCACGACTATTGGGCAATTAGTTACAGTTCAATCAAGGCTTAGTGGGGGTAAGTTACTATTAAGTACTCCCGACTAAATAGCTATATAATGACATTGTTTCAGATAAAACTAGAGTGAAGTACCAGACCAATAAGTATAATATTTTATAAAGTCGTATTTTCTGTAAAACTTGGTATTCTTGTTTGGGTGAAATTAATTAATACAAATAGTATAATTCAACGATTTATAAACGACGACATCCAGGAGGATTCGAATCTGCGCCCGCTAGGATTCGCACCAATGTGATCTGACCAGGCGGCTTTCGAGGTGCTGGCCTTCCGCCCGATAGTTCTGGGTTCGATTACCGGTAAGGGAACAATATTTATGTGTTTTTCTCAAAGCCTGGGTGTTTGTGATTGTTCAAAATTACTAACAACCACCTTGTACGAAAAAGCAAGGACATGGCTATTAATAATTCTAAAAAAATGTTATCTGAGCAAAATATTTTTTCTAGTAGTTATATATTTCTTAGAAGTATTTTAAAATTATGCTGGTAGGTATATTTAATAAAATAATATAACATTATTGAATCTTGTGTATCATTCGTTTAATAAATTAATAGCTTAGCAAGTACGAGTACGTTATATTTAAAATTTGGAGTGATCCTGATACCGGTCAGTAATTGAGGTAATGTAATACTTTGATTTAAAATACAAAAGCCGATTGCCAATAAGTAACGCAAATTAGAAAGTGCTTCAGAGAGTATTGTATAAACACTAGTTACCTTCGCCGCAATTAGAAAGGACATTTATATAGGTATATTTATCTTGAATTATCTGTAACGCTTGAAGAAAAACATACAGATATTTATATAAAAGAGAGCGAGACAGGGAGAATACATATTTGAATATTGACTGAATGTGGTACTTCCATCTGGTAATATTTGGTTATACAGATGTTTGCGATGGATGCTGGGTGTGGTGGTGTGACTTTAGGAGTGACGAGGAGATATGGGGACGTACCAAGCAGCCTCTCGGATTCTGTCATATACATATTATTTTCGATTGTATCAGACGTAACAAACTGATCATTAATATCGATAAATGTAATCATTTGTCATTTACTAGACTTCACGCGTCTTTTTTATTTCCAAATATGTGTTGCATGGTAGAGTTCTCTTACGAATATCGTCTATAAGAAATCTTTGCATTACGTTTGACAGTGGTCAGATTATGTTGACCGTTTGTAAAAAGACAGTACAAATATTGTGTTTTGCCTTATGTAAGTACTTCTCATGTCTTTTCTGATATTACGTTGTTCATCTTTTTTTACAATTATTTGGTTTGAAGTGGGGCAGAACTAATCTGCCATTGATAATGCCAATTGGGCGAGCAATAACTACTGTATTCAACAAAATTGCTTCGGATATTGATCTTATATTCTACTTATATTTTATGTCATGTAGTGAACGTTTTGAATCTGTAATTTATAAAGTTTATTATTTAGTAGGTAACGAAATAGATAATTTTTAATTTAATTTAAACTGAGTAATATAATATAATACTGAAATTCGTATCTAGTTGTCAACTACAATGCGCCCAATGTAAATGTGTTCGTCAACAAACATTATCACTAATTGCATAAATTGTCATCCGAATACGGTTGCCATAGGATTCCGTGCGGTCAAACTGCCTCTTATTAATTAAATAATTGTAATTCTGGTTGGCAAAGGACCGGTCCAACTTATATGAATTACGACTTATATAAACATTAACGTTTATCTATGCACGTTCAAGTATGAAATCGTAACGGGGATTCAACCTTTAAACTTAACTTACCCCAACAATTAACTCATATATAACCTACAATTTGTAGGTTATAAAAAATACTAAGGAAAACTAGACTATTAGTAAATAGCTATGAATTTGCTTAAAATATAAGTTAGGTACATTTATCACGGTTATTCTTTTTAACGTAAGCTGCACGTTTATTTTAATAATTAAAATCTCGTAATAATTATCTTAGCCTTTTTCGATTTTTTTTTATCTATATCGAATCATTTGATATCTTTTCCCGGGTTAAAATATTTAAATGCTGACTGACGCTAATCATGCATTCGAATTTCGAATGGTTACAAGATTTCCAACCATTATTTTCAGTATACTTTATTCTATATGGAGCAATTAATAATATAGATTTTAAGAAAAAACATTTTTTTAATATATGTACGTTGTAAGGAAATAGGACATAAAATCAAATTTTATAGGAGGCACGAAAACGTTTATCTTATGGTTTTCAGTCAAAGTTAAAATACAAAATAGTCATAACCGTAAAGTGCGTGATAATTAATAATTTGGTCTTTATATTCCCAATCTGATATTATTTAAAAAAAAAAAAAAAAATTATGGTCGTTTTTCCCACTCCACTTCCTTCTTTTTTTTTAAATTGCCAGTTTAATATTTAAATAATAAATCCCCATATTTGCTTCCATCCTTTATTTACAACGTACCTAATTGCCCAATAAAACATATGTTGAAAAAACTATTGCCATTATATCTGAAATAATATTATTAAGTATATCAATAAATGCACCTTTTTAAGTTGTTTTGATTCGATGTGTCAAAAACGTCCAATCTCTGCAGTGGGATCAACAATTTTTTTTTATTGCATAATGAAATAATTATGTATCGTGAAATTGGGTGATATTATACCGATACTACTTTATTTATTTTTGTACCAGTCAAATTATTATTTTAACCTTCAAATTTCGGTAAAAAGCCACCTAAATGACGTTATAAATTAAAATTTTACAGACAATACACAATTTTTAACAAATTAGAAGAAAAAAATTAAAGATCTTGGCATAAAAACATCAAATGTCCACTTTTTTCCATTTTCATTTTATTGCAGTTCTATATTCTTTTTCCAAAAAAAATCAGAAGTCCCTCAAATCTGCTCTCAAAAATATGCCACTTTTCGAAAAACCGCAATATAGTCCAGGCATTTTTGTATGAAAACAGCAAAGGTCCAGTAGCTCTACACTTTTGTCACCAGGCGGCGTTAGTAATGTTAGTATACATTCCATACTATTTAGTGTCTGAGCTGTCAAATTATCTATGATTCGTTTTATTATTGATTTTTATAACGTTTTCTTATGATTGTTTTTATATTTATCATGAATATTATTAGCATATAGACATCTGAAACGTCTCGAAAGAGAAAAATTAACAAAACCAAGCAACGTTTTTACCAAATAACGGTTACTTTCATTATTGTTCAGCAATGCAAGAAAAACAATCTTTTCAGACGCGCCAGAGGATTGGATAGGGTGGTATTGGATGCAATAAGGAAAATTCTGGGCCCTTCATTCTAAAATCTAAAGAGACCGGAAAAAAAGATTTTTTTGATATCAAATATAGGTTAAAACTTTGGCATTTTTCGGTAAAAATTTGCAACATAGGCAAGTTATAATGTACAAAATAGACCAGGCTAGTAAGGGGGAAGTGCTTTGCAAACATTTCAGTTTCTCTGGGCTGTGGGATAGATTGAATGTTGTAAAGAAAAATCAAATATCAGTCACGATTGCATTAAAAAAACAACATATATGATGGATTAATACCATTGAAAGAAGCTAAAAAAAGATATTTTAAAATTAGCTAAATATTTACAAAACCCAATAAATGCATCGTTTTATTTGATGATAGTGAAGGTGTTAGACGAAGGTACCTAATCGGTTCTTTTATATAATTTTTTTTTCGTATTAACTATCAATTCATGATGGAAATCCATTGTATTAATGATTTAATTTAATAAAACACATTTTTTAGTACTTATGCCACTTTTAATAAATAAGTCTGAATAGGTTTCGTCTGCCTCAGAGGGACATTTTCAACTGTGATTTGATTTTTTAGAAACATTGAAGTCGTTTGTTAATAGGTAAATAATATGTCCAAACCTTATCAAAAGTTATATTATGATTAAAAAATAACAAAAGTATATATTCTTTATTTTATTTATTAAAATTATAGTTTTTGCCATACTATTTACATTTCAATCTTTTCAATTTTGCATTAAAAACAACAAAGCTCCAAAAATTGTGTAAAAACAGCAAATGTCACACTCATTCTTTTATAAATATCTATTTAACCTAAAGAAATTAATATTTTTTTTTACATTCATATAGTGAATTTAAGGTTTTTCTATGATTTCTCATTGTCAAATTATAAAATTCCTTTTGACAACCAAGATATTGTGTTTTCTCTCCTGAAAAAAAAGTGTTTTGTGACATTTGCTGTTTTTATGCCAAGATCTTCAATTACCTTAGACGTGGCAAGATGCTGGCGGTCTTCACTGTTATCTCCTCATTAATTACTTACTGACAAAGTCATCTAAGTTAACTACATATCGTCACTGTTCTGGCAGAAGACACTAATTCGAAAAAATGACATATTGAGTTAATTATACCAAAATGTTCCTTATTTCAAACTTTACCGTCTGGAAAAACACACTAATTTTTATAAAATATACATTTACCTAAAAACAGTTTTCTGCAAACGCACTAAATGAAAAATTACGAAATGTTGCCTGGAAATAACAACTAATTGAGTTAGTGTTTTCTGCCAGGACCATTTTTGCTTTTCACCTTATACTGGCAAGCGACTTAGTGTCTATATTCTCAACAATTCTACAACAATATTATGATCTGAGAGATTGAAATAGCCTGATTAACAATTATAAATATTGCTTTTAATCATCATAGTCCTTTTATTTATACATTTATTATTTTATAATCAAAATCGACAACAAGCCACTGATGTATAAAATACATTAAACAGATTATTTACATGTAGTCCAGGTGCGTTACTTAACAAGCCGTATACATAATCATAGAGACATACTTTTGTGATTTGTCTACTTGAAATGATAGTATACACGAAAGGTTATGGTACCAGGTCGGGAAGTGGTCGTGACTCCCAATCCTCACCTCCGTAACTTGGTACTTGATGAGAATCCCGCGCGTACATCGGATACGTCGGAATCATATAAAGTTTGTTTTGCAATTTGTCTACCTGAGACGATAGTACATATACACGAAAAGATATAGGACCATGCCAAGGAGTCGACGTGGCTCTCACTCCTCACATCCTCGATGGGCACCGCGAACGCACCTCTGATTTACCTGCACAATATGATATACCTACACGGTCTATTTTGTAATTCGTCTACCTAAGACGATAGCAAGTAGGTAATACACGAAAAGTCACGGTAGCAGCATCGGAAGTAGTCGTGAATCCAACTCCTCACTACTTAACTTGGAACTACAATTACACTATGTGAGCATCTTAGTTTCGTATGTATATGAGAGATGCAGTATGACTTTGTATATTATTTAACGCTTGGTTACTTACGCTATTAGTACGCTATTATTGGTTACTTTGGTGTTAGCATCATTCTTCTTCTTCATAGTAGGAACCTCATGGCCGAAGGTCGTGACTCATATGAGCTCCACCCCTCTGTACACCCAACTTCGTGTTCAAATTAACTACGAATTTAATATGTGCTTCTACTAACAAAGCTCACGTGACTCTTCTAACATGAAAGACGCAATTGTTTCATTTGTGATATATCTACCCGAGGCAATAGGAAACCAGGAAAGTCATGTTTCCAGTCGTAGAAGTGTTCATGCCTTTCACGAATTACCACGTAACTTGACTACATGCACATGGTTGATTTTCTATTAAGCCACTGCTGAAACACTTCTTCGTAATAATTATGAGAGATGCAATTTATTTTATGATTCGTCTGCAAGAGCCATATGCACAGTGACGTCCCGTGGGGGTAGGCAGATTGAGCGTCGCTTGGGGGCGGCAGTTACCCGAAGAGCGAACAATCGAGGAGAATCATTAGGTATATATAGAAATAACTACCTAAACTTAGTTATAACGGAAATATCTTTCCTTAAAAAAAATCAGCTCACTGGTTGGAAACAAAGTGTATTCATAATTACTAAAAAGGTTTGATAGGATAGGTTCGCGATGTCTCGCGATGCCTAGTTTACTTCCGTTGTCCTTGGACGTCACGTCCTTGCGCACATGCGCAGATTAGCGAATTGCATTTGAATTATAGGTAGGTACCTACATACTTACATACCCTAATTTAAAAAAAAATTAGCTAACCTAAATTTTTAAAAAAGTTACGTGTATTTTAAAATGTATCTGAAACCGTGGACTCACAATATTTTTTGTCTATTAAAGTAGACATGTATATTAGGTTTAGTGGTATAGGTATTGTTAGTAATGTATCCATACAACACATTTCTTAGATATTGGTGTCATGAAAGGATGATAAGAAATACGGTAGGTATAAAAAAAATGAGGCGGCATTTCGGCACTGCTTAGGGGCGGCATTTTGTCTTGGAACGTCACTGCATATGCAGTAACTCACTTGATATTTTCTGGGAGAACAAGGTGTCTGTAGGTGGATGTATTTTCGATAAACGATGCTACTTTTCCACCAATGATAGTTACTCTGAAATTTTCTTAATTAATATGTCTTCTACAAGTCACTATTTACACATGTATCTACTTATAATCTCTACGTTCTATGAGAATATACTATTGCAGTACGTATATATCTCATTTTTTTTATAAAAATACCTAGATAATTTTACGTACTAAAATTTTTCCCTAAAACTATGACAATGGCTTGAGAATATTCTGCATTTTTCTCCTGGCAGAAAACACTAAATAACACTTAGTGTAATCAGTACCGCTTAAAAAGACAAAATGTGTTCTGGCAAAAAACACTAATTCGTTTTTTTCTAAACAAATAAGAAAATAAACATAAAAAAAGAAAATTTTACTTTTAAACAGTCTTTATTTTAAAGTCATCATTTTTACGATTACTTAATAAACTCACATGATAGACCATTTCAAACATTTTAAAAACTTCAACGTCAAATTACTCGAAACTAGTATTCTCGAATTAGTGTTTTCTGCCAGAACAGAGACGATATATATATATATATATATATATGTAACACACTATTAATCATAATATAACTAAATGTATATTGAAATAAAATGGTATTGTCCACCGCCATCTTTAGATTAATAAAGCCTGAGCATAACTATTTGCACAAGCAACGAGTGGTCCACTTTTCAGCTGTCAAAATCAGATCCCAGATAGCTTGTCATATTGATTCGCCCTTTCTCGTTTCAAATTGAATTATATAACATTTTCAAATCAAATATATTAACTATCAGTGTTATTTATAAATAATATACATTCCTGTCATTCAAAAACCAGTGGTTATATCGATTTCAAAAAAATATGTAGCATTGATTTATGCATTACATTTGTAGAAGGTGTGTTAATGCTAGTGTATTATTTATCATGTAACTTTTCTATTCAAATCAAACCATTCCCTGTGTGAACACAACAGACGCGTCAGTATGAGCACTCTATAGAACAATGACAGTTCATACATAGACAACAACGGGAAGGGCGAAAAAAGTAGGACCAGTCGTTGTGAATGTGTCGACTTTCTACTTGAGTCGGCAATGTACTGTCACATTACAATACGTCATAAGTATTATTTAAATCCTCTTATTAATATAATTTTACTGTATGGTTTAAATAATACCTATTCTATATTATTATGTAGAATTCCTTTTCAAGTGGGTATCTATTGTGCGTAGATACAATAAGCGTTTCCCAGGAAGTGGATTTAATGATTCGTGCACGTGTACTAAGAGGATTATGTAAACAAATAAGGTACCTAATTTTTTGAGAGTTTGTATTATTTCGTTTCCGCGTTTTTGGGGATTCCATGTGGGCATTTAATTGTCGGTACGAGCTTATGGAGATTATTATATTTCCTGCAAAACAAAATTCAGAATAATATTATGTAGGAAATGTTTTCGTATGTGCTTGAGATGGTTGTTCGTTGGAAAACTCGACCACCTACGTCATTTGAGCTTGAACACCTTTACAAAGTCCTCAAAATTATCAAACATGTGGAATTCGATTATAACTATACTACATAACGCAATGGAAAATTAATCTCCTAATTTATTTACTGCATGTATAATTAAACTTTGGGTAAATTATTTTTTAAATCGCTTAGTCTATTCCTTATAATATATATTATTATATGTGAATAACATATCATCCCTAATACTGTCACCGGTTCTACCTTTAACGGCCTTTTAACATTAGTATGAGGCCTATTTTACAACGTTTTTATTAGCTCATATTCTTGTTTGTCCGGTGGTTGTTTGTCCAGTACAATTTTTTTACTTTTTCTACTAAAAACTTCTCAACTAGCTAGACATTTTAAATTTTTAGAATATATCAGAACGCGATGCCAATGCATTCTTTTAATACTTTTAGCGATCTTTAAGCAGAATTAAATTCATTTTCAGTTAATTCTGTTTTGTATGGAAAATTATTTTAGAAGAATCCGTAAAAAGTAGAAGACTATTATTGGTTGCTAAGGGGGTGATCCTAGCAACTAAATTATTAATATATACGTGCGTTACTATGGAAATCAAAATGAAATGTCAAAATTACATTTCAGTATACTATATTTGTTTGTTTGTTTGTTTTTTATTTACTTCATATCAAGTACATATTTAGCATAATAATTCAACAGAAAACTTAAAAAAGTTGTATATAAAAGGTTATTTTTATCTTGTAATTATTCCTCTTGAGTTAGTATTTATTATTTAATTATAATTACATGACTTTATTATATATGGAATTACTCTAAATTAACATGAGTAAAATCGTGCTGTTACAATATACCTAAGTATTTTGTATATATTGGCTTATCTTCGCCCATCGTTCATGAATCAATATTGTGGCTACAATCCTTTTAACGCAGTACCTTTCACTCGCACCTTAGTAAAACGAAACCCTTATACTGCCCTTAAACTTGTCAGTAATTTCTACTCTCTTTTAGTGTCCACGAATATACTCTTAAAGAAGAATGTCATTTGCCAGTTTGACATATTATTATATGCCGTTATAATATTACTAAATT
The DNA here is from genome assembly GCF_057557595.1 of Rhyacophila brunnea. Lineage (NCBI taxonomy): Eukaryota > Metazoa > Arthropoda > Insecta > Trichoptera > Rhyacophilidae > Rhyacophila > Rhyacophila brunnea. The sequence goes on from NW_028233350.1 coordinate 34,274,192, forward strand.
ATAACCTAGTGAGCTGATTTGAAACTAGTTTTCACTATTTTAGTAAATTAATAAAGTATCAATACAATACATCTTCTTATTTACGTACTTCACGAAATCATCCTTCCAATGATAGTTTAAATACTTTTAATGACGGTGGTATCATTAATATCAATTTATACAAAAAAACTCGACAAAAATTTTAAATATGATATATTATATTCTAAAACACCCCTTTAATTTCGCCAAGCATCGCAAATATTGGTGCTCTTTGATGAGTTTAGGAACACCGATACTTCGTAGTACGGCCAACATTTTCCAGCATGGCCAGACAATGCGTATGTCACTACCATACAATGATAACCTCGTACATTCATCTCCCTTGACCCATAGCAAAGTAGAGCATAAAATTGCACGTAGTATGGAGTATGTGTGTATGTGTACAGTAACAATAAACAACTCTACCATTTTTTTGTATGTATATTACAATATCAAAACTAATTTTCCATACTATATTTGTCTGTACAACAGTAATATTATAATAACTACGTATAATTTACTGTGTCATCTAATGTGTCAGGGTTGTATACTTATTCGAGCTTTTACGACATCACTTTGTGTTTTTACTTCAACGTTGTAATTGGGCCAGTGGTAAGAAGCTCCTGTATACGACAGTAAAACCTTCATAATCTTATCTGCGTAGTAAAATTATACAACTTGACATCAAAACGTACGTAGGTACCTACCTATTTCTGAAGAAGTAAAAACATTTTTTATTGAGAGGCACACTTAAAGTTTGGCAACAATTAACACTCTCTCCACAAATGCCTGTCATTATATTTTACTATATAATATTTATTTTCATTTTTTATTATGCTATTTGCAAGACAAATAATCTAGAATTTTTGAATTTGTGCGTAATAAAAAACTTCATACTGTGCTCACAGCTAATCAGTGCAATGGAACTCTGATCTCAGTTCACATACATACTTAATGTACCTCGTCGCTTCGATAACTGAAACACCCCCTCGCATTGTTACTAGATACTCGACATGTTCATGCAAAAATGACTACTAAATTTTAAAAAAAAATTGATGTAGTTGAAACCTATTAGCTGATGCAAGTGATTACATTTGCGTTATGTAAAACCACTAACTTTTCAAATAAGTACATAATATAATACCTAAGCAGAAAGCTTGTCTGTCTGTTAATAATATAACTCAAACTAAAATTATATAAAAAAAAAAACAATAGAATGGTAAGACAGCAGTTGTCGCGTGATAAAATCTGTTGCGGTAAAGGAAAGCGCGTCTAAAACCAACCGTTGTTTATCTATTGATATAAAAAAATCAAATTAGTCTATTTCGTCATCTCTTATTTCTGTCTATTCTTTATATCGCTATTTGATGCATATGTAGACAGTCGTGAGTAGGGAATCCAATCCCGAGCCAAAATTCTGATCCCGGGATTTTGGGATTACAATTTGACAATCCCGGGATAGCGGGATTGGCATTTTTTTCCATTATTAATATAAAAATTTTATATTTACAAATAACATTGATAAAATCGGTCAAAAATAAATCTAGTATAATTTATACTATTTAAGACATTTATTGTTAATATTGTATACGTTCAATCTTGGAAATACATAAGTTTAATGGAGTAAATAATATTGTTATATAAATAATAATATGAATTTAATATGAGATTGCTGTTTCTGATAGTAAAAACTTAATGAATGGGTTAGCGAGATTTAAAATAGTAAAGCAAATCATGGTGTACTTATGGCCTTTCCGCTTCATAAATCTAATTAATCAGTCTAATATGAAACTGCCCTAAAACGTATGAGATCATGGTGAAATTACTTTGTTAATAGTGCGAAGGATTGTTTTTTCCAATCTTTCTCATTTTTATTAATTTATGTGAAAAAATAAAATGAATCGGCAACTTACACATGGGTATAAATCAAACTTCATTCAAACTCAATTTATTTCTAATGTAGTTATTTGTTATTAAAAGTATTTTTTCTGTTATTTTTTAGTTTTTATTTTATTTTCCATAAAAATTGATAAAAAAAATCAATACCGAAAGTTTCGGGATCATGTTTATTAATTCCAGGATTTATAGGTAACGAAAATAGCTCGAGATCCCAGGATTGGAATCCTTAGTCGTGAGCAATTGCTAGTGAATCAATCTCTATATATAAAAAAATCTCGTGTCACGATGTTTGTGGTCGAACTCCTCCGAAATGGCTCGACCGATTTTTATGAATTTTTTAATGTATATTTGTTAGGTATGAGAATAGGTCAACAAGTATATTTCATACCGCTGGGTGATTAGGGTATCTCTATCCAGAACTATTTTCTTTTTTTTTTTTGACAATTTTTTTTTTGTATTTTTTTTATTATTTGGAATAAAAAAATACTTATAACCTCAAATTTTCACTTTCCTACCCCCATCCTCCCATTTTTTAATCGCGATTTTATTATTTTTGTATGAACAAATTTAACCGTCGTTCGTATTTCAAACAGAACGAAATTATTTATGTTGTTGAATGACAGATGGCACTACGTCCGAGAAGAATTCAAGAGAAGCGTCGCGTCATTTTGACATTTCATTCGGCAAATCACAACGCAGTGCATGCAAAATTTTGTACGATTTATTTTAATTTATCTATTTTTATGTGCGTGTATTACAGTGCACAATGCTAGCAAGACGCAGGGGGAGGCATTTGGGCTGTCGAACGAATAAAGCAACAAACATGCGAAATAGTAGAGTAGAAAGAACACACGAACAAATCCAACAAGATAACAAAAACGTGCGTGTAAGCATGTCGCAATTGCGTGCATCTCAATCACAAGAGGCACGAGCTGAACAAAATCAACAACGACAATTGGAACGGAGCCAAGCGCGCCGGTTCGTAGTTAACACATGCAGAGCAAACGACCGACAACGCCAACAAGTACATCGAACATTTACATCCGCTTCGTTCCTTCGTCTCGCATTCGAGTACGAGCCTGATATTGAATCCAAAAGTGCTGATTGATGCTATGGACAAAGAATGTCCCCATTGTCATGCGCTCAAATTCAAACATGAGTCAGCCGGGATGTGTAAATTGCGCATCAGGAAAAGTGCAACTACCAGAAATTGAGATACCACCAGAACCATTGAACAGCTTACTCATTGGCACGGTTCCAGATTCAAACCTGTTCCTGAAGTCCATTCGCACATTCAATTCATGCTTCCAAATGACTTCGTCCGGAGCAACAGAAATAGTTCACAATACTGCGGCAAATGGTCAACAATTCCATTCTACGTTCAAAATCAAAGGTCAAGTATACCACAAGGCTCATTGCTGCTAATGCCAAACGAACCACATACATTTTTACAAATCTACTTCATGGGCGCGGCGGTGAGGACATCAATCATGTGGATGCACGTTGCGACTACAATAGCGTCAATTCGCCTAATGCCAGGCGCATCGTCGGCGAACTGGACGCCCTGTTGAATGAGCACAATGAATTATTGAAATTCTTCAAAGCACACATGCACGAATTGCAAAGTGACAATCACGCTATTGTCATCAATCCTGATAAAACACCAGCTGGAGAGCACGTACGTCGATTCAATGCGACTGTTGTTGACGACATTGCTGGAATCATGGTTGGCGACCGCACATCGACGCGAGAAATCGTGATTCGAAGAAGAAACAATAATCTGGAGTTCATCGCTGACACACACCGTTCATACAACGCTCTCCAATATCCGCTAATTTTCTGGAAGGGACAAGACGGATATTGCATAAACATTAAACAACGAGATCCTGTCACAGGTAATTCATTCATTATGAACATCATTACTCATTTTGAATTGAGAAAATGAATGGTTGATGTTTTTTTGTTTTTATCGGCGGTCATCGTCTACAGTGCTCTATTCCTCTTTCTGTCATAGATCCCATCCCCACACACTTACGATACATTCGTTACTTTTTATTTAACAACCAAAATATTCACGAGAAATAATTTATATGGCAGAACAACGTTTGCCTGGTCAGCTAGTAATATTATATAACATTTAAAATAAAAAACACAATAAAATAAAACAATAACATATGCTATTGTATTTAATTATTATTGTATATAACATCACTTTTAAGTCATATTTTTAATATTATATTTTCGTAATGATTATATATTTAATCCGAGATTTATTAAGTTGAATAATAAGTTTACAATAAAGCCACAGAATTAAAAACAATTTAACTTTTAATGAATGAATGAATTTTTCAACAAAATTAAAATTATATTTTATAATCCAGCATCCAATATTTGCGTCCAAATGAAAATATAATTTAAGCAAGTTGTTTAAAAGTTAAATTGTAATTGTATTACTTGCTTCTGCAGATATTTTAAGCTTTTGCAAAAGTTTTTGGAAAGGGGTAAGTATCTGTGCCCGGTTAATTTATTGAGAATGGTTTTTAAATGAAGTTTTTCGAAGTTACCTTCTTACGAAACATATTTTTTTTAATAATTTTTGGAATTTCGAATATATTTTGAAAAAATCTCATAAATCATTTAAAAGTAAATCCCTAATTCTAATTCATTTTTAAAATGGGTAACTCATAATAAATTTATATACTCATATTATATAATAATATATCTGGAATAATATTGTAGTAAATTATCTTAAATAAAAAGGAACACATTCGTAAAATCCTATTTACAATTATTGATGCAATTAATGGACATAAAAAATTATGGTATTAGAAAAATTATAGGTATTTTCTTATTTTATATCGTTTATTCTTAATGGATTGACATGTTATTAGATATAACAAATATTTCAAGACATTTCAAAAATACTAAATATTAAAAAAAATATTAAACGAAACATTTTTGTTATTTCTTAAGTATTAAATAATGTTATGGTATGGTGCCTACCAGTGCGAGGAGTGGAGGCAGGCTGTTAAGATTTGACATAATTATATAGGGCACACTTAACATTGTCAGTCATACTTATTTGTTTTCATTGAACTAAGAATACAATTTGCAGATTGTGCAGGTTAGTTTTTTTAATTCAAATAAATCACATTATTTTAGTTATGCTATGGGCGATCCGATAAAAATAGTGAAAAATTTTTTAGTCATATGTATTCTTTTTCATTGAATTAAGAATACACATTACAGAATCCTAAATCCTAAATATTCTTCTATCCATAAAATATATTTATTATTATTATATTATTGCTAAACGAGTATTTTTTTAATGATATTCCACTGTGGCTTAGATTTAGCATGGTTTAAATCAAACAACAATACAATGCAGTTCCACCATGAATTATCAGTTAACAAAATAAAAGATATGGTTTAATTGAATTTAAAAAAACAAGAAACACTGTCTACGCATTGTATTCTTAGTTCTATGAAAACAAATACGTTCGACTAACAAATTTTAGTGTGCACTATTTATATCCAATCTTAAAAACTTACCTATACCCTTCGCCTCTGGTATCGAACAAATATATCCCATGTTATAATACTACTATATTATAGAAATAGAAGTGATTTTTACAGACAATAATTCAGGATTAAAAATGATGATATTTTGTATAATTTTCCGTTGCATTTATTACTAGGTACGGTAAAATAATCCAGTATATACCTACAGATAACCGACAAAACCTTTGATGTATCAAAAAGTTAACGTTAAATCTATTTCAGTTTCAGACTGTCAATCAAAACCATCAATTTTCGTTGAAAACTCAATCCATTAGTGTGTTTTATGAATGGAAATTTTACTTTGCTTAACCTCCGATCGAAATCTGATATGAAAAAATATGGCATCAAAGCTGTTTGAATACAAATGCCAATCACACTCGTTATTGTATACCATTGAAAGCTCATGGAAAATTCATATAGGTCTGAATATACATAAATGTTTTTCCCCTCTATTATTATTGTTTGTAACGATTTTGTACAATTTCGCGAACATCTACATCCATGCCCTAAAATATAATTTATTATGGATATTTATTACAAAATAGTCCGGTAGCAAAGCTAAAAAAATATGCTATACTCTATAAAATCATGAACTTTGGCATGATGAGTAGACATATCATAAGGCTGTATTAAAATGATTTTTTGTGGCCATCTTGGTATTTAATAGGTTTTTGATTACAAAACATCAAATTCAACCTTTATTTAGTATTCGTTACCATAAAATATGTATAAACATTGAAATCCAAAGGCACCATAGAAAATTAATATTTTGGCCACCACCTTGGTATTTTATGGGGTCCCAAATTAAAAATGTCAAGTATACCCTTAATTTTTATTCAACATAATTAAATATAAATGTCCAAACTGAAAAATAATCAAATCAGACGACAATTATAAAAAAATAAATTCATGAATGAATGATATTTTCCGCCATTTTGGAATTTACAAGTATCTGCATAGGTATTAAATCAGCTCAATATCTTTACAATAATTTTCCCTATGATATATATATATATATAATATTCATCATTCTTAAGTTCATGCTTTTATACAACCGTGCAGAATTTGTTAGATTTTCCGATAGTAAGGATTACAAGACAAGTTGACATTTCCACAAAATTGATTATTGATTGTGAATTTTCGGCTTATAATGCGAAGGTGTAAATTGTATGTAGAATAAACATGGACCTACATAAAGGTTAAGTTTAGCTGCTGGTGCCTGATAAGCCTGAGACAAGGAAACAGTGTTCATCCATAAGAGATCATGGTTGCAGACCACGTAGGTAATTGACTAAATTAGAATATCACTGCCTATGCAATTTTACTAGGTAGATAGATACCAACCAGATAGGCCAACTATCTGTGGTATGATATAAATAAATTTAAAATAATATGAAAAACGCATATTTCTAGAGTTTTGTAAAATGATAAATATTTTTAAGTGAGTCAGCATTTATATTATCTTTTTAATTAACTATTTCTTTTATTCAACGAATAATTCACAAGATTTAAGAATGTACCATTCTAGTTATTGAACATACATAATTTTAAAAATGTATGAAAAAACTGTTGGAAGAGCGCTGATGAGCAAGTATTAAGTGCCAATAGTTAAAATTTGTCGCAATTAGTATGTCGCCTCGTAGCATAGTGGTCCATGTGCAAGGTGCGAAACCCAAGAGATGCATGTTCGATTCCTGCCGGGTGTCTTACGTTTTTCAAAAAAAATTGTCTTTTGGTTATAATATATTTTATCAGAAGTGTTTTTCAAAATTATGTAGGTTCAGTTTATATTATTATAAATAAAATATTTTCTTGTAAATGTACATGAATAAACAAAATATATGTGATGTTGACAATTAAGTCGCGAGTTATCTCGCTTGTGGCTTAATAGTACATATAAACTTTGGCGAGTTTACTCGTTTATCGCACTCTCCAGGTTAAAATACATCCCTTATGACAGCTGACAAGCAGTGTAAAGCGAACATACCTTGAAAAAACGCAGTCGAAAATAATCGTTTGAAGAATAAAATTATCGAAAGGAAAATAATTATGTGTCTTAAAATAAAGACATTTAAGAAATTTTCTGGACGTGCTCAAAAATAAAGCTTTTTTAAAATTTTGAATATACCTGTGAGTAACTACTATGATCGTATCTTCCATATATCTTGTTTTATGTTTAAAAGATAATTTTGGTAGTATTTTTTTATTATCGTTTTAGCTACTATTAAAATTAAACATTAAGTGTTTTGATTACTTTCATCTTTAAACAGTCCAAATATTGGAGAATCTATATAGTCATGATTATAGTCATTTAATCGTATTATTACCTACAGGAACCAACCGTATGCATCAGTTTTTTAGTGTTCTTGCTAGTCCTAAGTAGGTACAAAATAAGTATACGTACATGGCTTATAAAATAATAATGTTTTTATACAAACTTAACCAATGAAGATATGTTATATTATATTTTCGTTTCCTATAAGCTGTTTTAAAATGAACATTATGCGAGTGTGCATATTATTTTCTTTTTAATTCGTGTTACAGTTTACCTTTTTTTCATTGTCGGCTCAAATTAAAATAATTCGTACATATCTGTCAAAATAAAAACAACTGAATTTTTTAATTACAGCTTTTACTGCCCGCCATGAATACTGAAGTAATAAAAAGTTACTTCGGCAATAAACGCAAATAACCTTTACAGCTATCAACTGGGTCGTTATTTATTAATTTGATAATTACACGAAAAGGGCTTAAATTATTTTGATCTATACAAATAATATATACCACAAATTATTATAAGAAAGGCAAAATGACAAAAATACCTAATATTCCTCATTATGTAAATAATATTTGAAAAACTACTCGACATTAATTATTATATTATTATAAAAATACGAATATGAATTTCATATTATAATATAACTTATAACTTGAAAACACCTCAAAAATATACCTTAAATTTATCGTAGAGTGAATTGGGTTAGTAATAATAATTACTTAAGTATATATATATATATATTTACGAAGGCCGCGTGGTATAAGCGTCGTGGGTCCTAGATTCGAATCCTGGGTCTGGCAAGTTCACATATTGTTTTTCAATTTGTGTATGAGTCAGAGTATGGACCTAATAGGTTGATCAAGTGGCTGATATCCATTTCTCGTAAAAACTAAATCGTAGATGCCCATAATATAATCTTATTAGATCGGACATGGTCAAAGAAGAAAAATGTGTTTTTAGTATCCGGATCATTGTCTAACTTGGTGACTGGCATCTCGAACCACCATTTATGATACCCTTAATTAATTAAAATGCTTTTAATCCGGGTGCCAGACTGACATATGTTTTATTGTGTATTCTTAAAAATAAATATGCTTCATCATTGACAAGTATAGACACGTAATGCTACATCATGCATTTATGAACTCAACAGTGATGAAACCTTCTGAAATCTTCGGTTGATAATTTTATTATTATACACTAGTAGGTACCAATAATGTTAATTAATCGGTAAAATTTACGACTTATTCTATATTAAGAATCATAATTATTATAATTAGCTATTATTTAATCATTTTTTCTACTTAATGAAAACTCAATAATTATCACCATATAAATATCATCAATTAATCTACAAATTTATATTCGTATAATTAAAGATACTTAATTTCAAGGTGGTCACGATTTTCAGCCATGAAGGAATGACCAATAAGAGGTAAGAATTTATTAGTTCCATTGATATCATAGACTTAATTTGGTAGACTTAGACACTTTCATTAACGTAATTATTAGGTATATTCTCTATGATTAGTACTTGGGTCAATAACTTAGTACTTAGTGACCTCACCAAATACCAAATAATGTATATTTGAATCCTTCTAATAAATATTACTATGCTTTTTCTAATGAAGTTTCTTTTAGTTAGCTATAATATTGATAATAAATATTCAAAACCTGACATGGCTCATCTAAAATTACCGTATACATTTGTAATGAAATCTTCAGTATGTACAATATTTTAACAAATTCTACACGAGAATTTATCAAATACCAATTAGGTAACTATTATATTGATGTGTGGTAAATATTTCGATTCGCAAAAACAGTATTTTACATAGTATTTCAGTACCATCTTTCTACTTATATAAAAAAAAATTGTAAATACCCACATCCAATATAATTATATCTAATAATTTAATATTATAATTGTAATGTATATTATATCGTTAACATGTTTATAATAGATATTGTTTTATTTTTCTTGTTTCAAATAAATTATTGTCAGTGAAAGTCAACATACTGTTCTATTCGAGTTACAATATTATTATTGACACTCCAGTTATAGAGATATATGTAATTGTTTACATTATAAGCCTGCCAAGCATGAAAGTCCTCACAACTGAACAGTTGTTAAACGTCACTGAAATTACAATAATTAAGTCCGAATGGCGGACAATGGGCAGGGAATGTTCATAAAAGCTCGGCGATTGCGCTCTTTGTGACTCAATGCTCGCGTCCCTTTCAATCTATAGCCATTAGCTATGCCCATTGAGTGAAATTGCAGGTAGAAAAAAAACATATCAAAGCCTTCGATGGACTTTCAGTTCATAATTGGCATTTGATACTTGGCCTATTGGATTTATTTTCAATCAAAACAAAGGCTGTGTGATAGATATCTTATTAAGTTATTTTGTATACGATGTTTAAAAGCTTATTGCTACCTAATCGATAAAAATATTTATACTTTTATTACAAATTATTCATTACTGTATTATAATATTATTATTATCATTGTCTTCCCCTATCTTTAGTTATAAATAAAAATCTGCTTTATGTCATTGTTCCCCAAAGTGGATGCTGAATGTATCTGGAAAGGGTTATTACCAACCCCCAATGAATTTCAAACCCGTCCCGGTAGTGGGCGTTAAAAATCTTGCGGCCAATATAAAATAATATACAAATTGTAACTATCGCATCTTTCACATTAGCTATTTCTACTGATTTTTTTACTAATAATAGCGAGCTTATGACGTGTAATTTAATCTATATTGTTTCGTTTTAATACATTATTAGACATATAATTTCAGTTCCAAGTTTTATTTGAAATCACCTTTTTGAAATTTACAACTACCTACATCTAGATACGAGTACATAAAAACTTTGGATTGTTTTATTACTTTATAAAATACAGAGAAAATTATCTTAGAGAAAGATTGGGGGCGGGAATGGGTGGAGTAGTAAATCAAAAAGTTTGTTTATTATTGTAGTACATTTTTGGGTTTCCACCGTGTGTCCTTCTTCCTTCTTTTCTCGACGTTTCGGGCTCGTTGCAGAGGCCATTATCAAGAGATGATATGTTTTATGACGAATCCGAAGCATCTGGGTAAGAAGTCAGCATCATACGCATTGAGGGCCAAATTAATAACAGACCCTTCACTACAAAATATATAGATTAACGGCCCGCATGCTCGTCGTAGGTCAAAATTGAGTTTTTATTGTATTTTCAAACCATGATCCTGGACACTCCTAAAACGTTGTAGATAATCTATTTATATAATTTTGAAGCCTTATTATCTGTTATAGTTATTTTAAACATTTGATGACTGCATAAAGTATTTTTGTTCTATTAGAGACATTCCTGAAATAGATCTTGCCTTTTCCAACTTCATATCTATGTGAAGTTGCTTTTTCAGCATTTGTAGACATTACGTATAAAAAAGAAACAGCCTTTAGGGTGTGGAACCGCACCTCAGATTAAAATTAATAACCAATGAATGTTATTTTTTTTATGTAACTTTTATTTATATTTTATTATGAATGAATTTTATTTTTCATTTATTATTATTTTGTTTATGTATCACAAAAGGAATATATAAATATATTTTGATTGTTATTAAAGTACATGTATTTTTCTTTGACGAGGAGTACTCAGTGTTACGAAAATTATAGAAGGGACACAGATGTCGAAAGTTTGGGGAACACTGGTCTAGAAAACTACAATATTTATGCCGAATTCCACCGAAAAAAATGTTCTTTTGATTTACACCACCACCGTAGTGGGTGTAGTCGTTCTTTTCGCCGAAGTTTATCGTAGATTTTTGGTTTTTCAATATTTAGGTTCCAACATATTAATCGAAAATGGACAAAAAAGTATTAAGTATTGCAATAAAATTATAAACAACCTACTCAATACAACACAGCCTAATATCTCGTTTATCGGTCTTTTGTCTATTGCACTCGGTGTACCTACACCATGGCTCCCACATCCTGAAACGGGCCGTCAGGCTAAGGCAGTGGTCGGCAAACTGCGGCTCTTTGACCCCTTGAGTGCGGCTCTGCCACAGATGCTCTCTGCCATATTTGACATGGCTACAGAGAAGAAGCAAAGAAAATGGAAGAGGATAACCGTAAATGTAATGTTGAATAGACCGAGACTTCGCGTTTATTCAAAACTTAAATGGCTTACCGACCTGTATTTATGTGTCGGGAAAAATTGGCGCATTGAAATTTAGAAAGATACAACTAAAAACTCGTAATTTTGCGCTAAATATTCTGTCGATGAGGCAAGGAAGAAAGCAGCTGAGGAGAAAAGTCAATAAAAATAAAGTTCTGTATTTAATTAGGAACTGAATAAAATCTGTCAACAATGTTAATATTGCAAGTTTTGTGGTTAGTAAAGAGATTTCCAAGAGAGGAAATCAAAAGTAAATTAAGAAATCGATTTATTGATGAGAACCTGGAATCGTGCTTAAAATTAAATCAACAACATACGAACCTGACTTACCCAAACTTTACAAGGAGATGCAAGGCCATTATTCACATTGAGTTTGTCAGTCATTGTCATGATTCAATTTTATGGATACCTGACTTACAATTTATTTTTTATTAATAAATAAGATCATTAGTACGTATGGTATTCAGTTTTGTTCAGTGTACCTACCTATAATTTAATTAGGACTTAAAACTTTAACTAAAGTTTATTAAGTAAATTAGCAGTGTACCTACTTACTACCTACGTATATAATTTAAGTTTAAGAAATTTGGTTCTCAAAAGAAATCTCAATCGTTGTACTGTTGATATTTGGCTCTATTGACTCATGAGTTTGCCGACCACTGGGCTAGGATATTTGACGGGCCCCCTATCCACCGCTTAGATTAAAGGCAGTGTGAAATACTACATTAACGTTTTTCAAATTGTGTTTAAGTTCAAATTGAGGGTACTTATACAGTGAATTATTGGCGATTTTCAATACATCTACTTTAATAATGGAGATGTCGAGTATCGACACATAATAATCAGAAACTATATTGGACAATTATATAAATTAAAATGTTCATAGTCATGAAGTATAATAGCGCCTATTTTTTTACTACGAGTATTTAAGCTAATTTATGATGTGTGTTTATCTCACTTATCTGGTCAACCCGACACGCCAGGCCCCCAGGTTAGAGCCCTGTCAACCCTCCCCAGCCATGACCTATACCACTCCGGAATTCAGGTGGACACCGAAAATTTCATTAGGGAACGGGTTTCTAAAAAAACCTGGCATTAGTGTTTCGAAATTTTTGTGTTAGAAATTAAAATCTAAGAAATTTTACTAAAAAGGGTGCTGGAGAATTACAAATCATTTTTTGCCGTGTTGTTTGTCTAAGCCCAAGGTATAGTTTATTGGCTTTCGATTTCAATGTGTAAAATCATTCTGATGATTTTCATATTTTGGGGGGGGGGCAAGGCCCCCTGGCCCCCTCCTGGGTGCGCCACTGTCTTCAAATGTGTTAATATTGCCGAATTTTGAATAATAAAATGCCTAATTCTTGTCAAATTTGGGATCACAGAGATTATCAATATAATTTTTTATCGTGAATATTTTACAAAAATTATCTCGTCATAAATTATACTAATGGTTTTATAAATGCGCTTAAAAATTAATAAATGTAAAAAATCTTAACACCACTGCACAGTTATGTACCGAAATATGACTATATTCTAAAACATTAGAGCAAGAGGTTTAAAAGAATACTATTTTATGTAACAAAAATACTTTATGCAGTCATCAAATGTTTAAAATAAATATTGAGGATAATAAGGCTTCAAAATTATATAAATAGATTATCTACAACGTTTAGGGAGTGTCCAGGATCATGGTTTGAAAATAAAATAAAAACTCAATTTTGACCTACGACGAGCATGTTCCCCCTTAAGTACATTATAGTTTTATAATATTATAATGTAATTCTGAGATTTTATTTAAAATTTCCTTAATATTATGTGACTGTGTTTTCGTAATATTAAGAAGTTTATTCCCGATTATTAAGTTCATCAGTAACTTAATTGATAAAGCAGAGAGATTGCAGTTGTTGTCTTATTTTTTTAAACATTTTATTTGTTTTCTTTATAATATGACTATAACTAGTGATTGCTGTGTATTGTAAAACTGTGTACATTTTAATTTCAATAATCAGAAATATTCAATAATAAATAGTTAATGAAAAAAAGCTTTCCATCTATCCACTACGGGTCAACCCCTAGTATTATATTGTATCCATTGTATTTTTCAGTAGTTCTGTAACAAGTATCAATCTGAAAAACTATGTATGAATATGAACCTAAATATGTTGTTAGTCGTAGGTATAGTGAAAGTTCCGTTGTTGCCTGAATAATACCTGCTATGCAGAGCTTTTATACATGGAAACTAGCATAAACTTTACAAAAAACGTGCTTTATATTGAAGCAAACAACAAAAGCTTGTGATAAATATGTTTTATAATAGAGTTTTTACTATTGTAATAATTCGAGAGCTTTATGATATCATACTCTAGTGTTCAGTTATATGACCGTGAATGACGTATAGATTTCATTCATTCAAACATGGTCCCCTACATAATATCTACATTATTGGTGGTAACCGCCGATGTGAGACGACTGTTTTTGTGTGCTCTCCTCTTATCCTTCAAATTTACTGAATTTAATTCATTTAAATTTAGAAATGTCGACTATAAACAAAGCAGTTTAGTGTAATGGTGAAGATATCGTGTCTGCTGCACCAAATCGTGTGTTAGTGATTGTAGAATTATTACTAAAAAAGGTTGAACAATTAAAAGAACTGTTAAATAAAACATTTTCGTGTCAGTTGGTGTGCCCCCCTCCGGCCCCGCGCGATGTACCGCCCGCCGCTTTACCGAGCAAGCCGAAATTCAACAAATCGGTAATTAGCGGTAATGTTCCAATTAAGTAATCAAGTGTCAAACAGAAATCAACAACAACTGCGACTCTATCTAATACGACAACGTCCCGAATTACCAGGTCGCAGAAGGTTTTAGATACCATTAGTAAGAAGTCTACGACCGAGATCTCAGAAATACAGGAAATTACTTCTGATCCAGAGCGTGAAGTTATAGACATTTCGGCTGTTGGACGATCTACTGAAGGCGGAAAATGGTCTACAGTAGTGAAGAAGAAGCGACCAGCGGCTGTCCGTGGTATCTTAGGTGGAGGAGTGAAGGGGAGCGAGGTAGTTAAAAACTACCACTTCTACCCCTTTCACCCAGAGACATCTGCTGCGGATATGTCTGATTATTTAAAAAAAACTTGCAAATTGTAACGCCGAATTTACAATTGCAAGGCTAAAGTCAAAAGGGGACTACGCATCTTTTAAGATAGGGATCCCTGTTAAACTGAGTACGTTGATTCTAAAGCCTGATAATTGGCCACGTTACTCATTCATTAAAGAATGGGTGTCAAAAATTGAAACACCACGGCTGCCAACCAGCTGACTTAACAATGAAAATAATAATTGCCCAAGGCAATTATTGTTCTACTACTTAAATGTCCGTGGCTTAAAGACAAGAGCTGTCGATTTTTTGAGAAATGTTTTGGCTGACGACTATGATGTCATAGGGTTAATTGAAACATGGCTCAATGACAGTGTTTTTAATCGCGAATATTTTGGAAGTGAGTACTTAGTCTTTAGGAAAGATCGAGATTCCGTCGCAGGCCACAGGCAGGGTGGAGGCTGTTTTTTGGGGGTTAGAAGCATGGATGGGTTGAAGCCAAACGTTTCCATGCTTTAGAAACTCCAAATGAAGACCTTTGGGTGAAACTAACCTGTGATGGAGTCACTATTTACGTTTGTGTTGTATATTTTCCTCCAGCCAGTGACGTGGAGGTATATAAAAGTTTTGTTGAGAATATGCTATCTAGTGTCAACTTGATTGGAGACAGAAGTATTATTGTGATGGGAGACTTTAATCTAACTTCAGCGCGCAACGGTGAAAGGGTTAACAGTGACCTGGAATTTATGTGCGCTGTTTTTGGATTTTCTCAGTACAATGATGTTTCTAACTCTAGTAATGGGCTTCTGGATAGGGTATTTTGCAACATCAATTTGTCAGTTTCCCGATGCATGTCCCCTTTTGTACGGGAGGATGACTATCATCTTACTTTGGTTTTTGTGCTCAGGTTTCGGTCGACTCGCCAGCTACGAACTGAAATACCCTCACATTAAATCGATCGGTGCAGGGGATTGAAGTTTGAAGGTGGAAACTTCAAGCTACTTTACTCATTAATGAGTGAAGTGGATTGGAGTGAGTTGCTCGGGATTTGTGATGTAAATGAGGCGGTACAATTCTTTTATAATACTGTATATAATGTGTTTGATGAATGTTTTTCAAGGAGGTCGCCATGTCGTGGTGGAAGGCGATACCCGAAATGGTTTTCTCGAGAGATTATTGGGGACATTCAGATCAAGCATTGCTATCACAAAGCTTGAAAAGCTGAGCATGGTCAACGCGACTATGAAATGTTTAGCCTTTATCGCTTGAGAGTGAGGCAAGCTGTTCGAATGGCCTATCGAACATATATGGAATCGGTAGAAGATTGCATTTGCAGTTTTGGGATTATATTAAATCGTTAAGAAAAGATGGCGGGTATGCCGATTCGATGAGTTGGAAAGGCAAAGAGGTGACCGGACATGGAGTGGCAGAAGCATTTGCTGGTCACTTCAGGTCTGTCTACGCAAGTAGTATTCCTTATTTGGATGTTGCCTCCATGTCGAGACAGCCATCATGCGGTGCCCAGTCCATTGATATTTTTCCAGTTGATGAGAGTGATGTGTTAAAATTTATTAAAAAACTAAAACATACTCACTCTTTGGGACCTGATAACGTCCCTACATTTTTTTTAAAGAGGTGTGTTGATTGTGTCAAAGGCCCACTTGTATATTATATATATAATCTTACAATGGAGACAGGTACTTCCACGTTTCCGGAAACGTGGAAGATGTCGAAGGTTACTCAAATCCATAAGAGTGGTACAGAGTCATCAGTGGAGAATTACAGGCCGATAACTGTTCTCTTTGCACCAGCAAAAGTTCTTGTGATGATCATGCACAACATGATTTCTCCAAAAATTGAGTCATTTATAATAAATGAACAGCATGGATTTAGAGCAGGCCAATCAACGGAAACTAACCTGATGGTATTTACCAATTATGTGTCATCGGCACTGGGTAGAGGCCACCAGGTTGACTGTTCTTACAATGACTTCTCGAAAGCATTTGACAAAGTCGATCATGATGTCCTGATGGAAAAACTCCAACTTATTGGATTGTCTGATCGATTTTTGAAACTATTCGGGAGTTATTTTAGGAACCGTCAACAATACGTTTCGTACGGCCTTTATCAGTCACAGACCTTTTACACATTTTCTGGTGTCCCCCAGGGCTCAAGCTTAGGGCCATTGATGTTCACGATTTTTATAAATGACATATCATTGGTAATTAAAAATGCTATGTTTTTGTTCTTTGCTGACGACTTGAAACTCTTCATGGAAGTTGTCACCTTGGACAATTTGTCGTCAACTCCAACTTGATATAGATAATATATTAGATTGGGGCAGGCGTAACAAACTAGAATTCAATATTGATAAATTCAATCTTTTGTCGTTTACCAGAGCCTCAAAAGTGTTGTTTTTCCATTACTCGATGCATGGCAGAGTTCTGTCACGAATATCATCTGTAAGGGATCTTGGCAAAACGTTTGAGAGTAAACTGACATTTATTAGCC
This sequence comes from Rhyacophila brunnea, assembly GCF_057557595.1. Taxonomy (NCBI): domain Eukaryota; kingdom Metazoa; phylum Arthropoda; class Insecta; order Trichoptera; family Rhyacophilidae; genus Rhyacophila; species Rhyacophila brunnea. The sequence goes on from NW_028233350.1 coordinate 34,291,731, forward strand.
ATATAGTTACCATTTGTAACATAGCGCTTAAAATGTTGGGCTTCGCCATGCGTACTTCCCGGGTCTTTTCGGATGTTACGGTATTAAAACTTGTATTTAATTCTTTAGTTCGAAGCAGACTTGAGAGTGGGTCTAATGTTTGGGCACCGCATAAGTTGAAGTATAGCCTTATGGTGGAGAGGGTTCAGAATAAATTCTTGAGACTCCTTTATTTGAGGTTGTACGGATACTATCCGTGGCTTTATCCAACTGACTTTTTCTTAGGCATGCTTACATACTGCAGTTTGCAATTTAGAAGAAATCTTTATTTGGCTACCTATTTTTTTCGACTTATACGAGGTATAAATGAGAACTCTGCCATTCTGGGCAGTGTTGACCTGTGTGTCCCTGATAACTATCTTAGAAATAGAGAACATCAGTTGTTTATTCTCCCAAGGTGCAGAACCCACCTGCCACTGGTGATGCCAATTGGGAGGGCGATAACTATGTTCTATGAAATTGCTTCGGGTGTTGATATATTCCACCTACGTGAGGATGAGTATGGGTGGACGTTGTTTTATAAATTCTTAAAATAGGGTCTGCTTTACTCATCCGGTGTACTTCCTTGTACTTATCTAATTAATATTTTTGTATGTACATATTTCTACGGTTTAATATCTATCTTTTTTTTACGCAACACTTATCTACTGTTTTAAGTATACTTCTTTGTTTCCATATGTCATGTTGTGAACGTCTTAAACTTATAATTTGTAATGTCCACAATATGTTTAAAAAAATAAATTGAAATTGAAATTGAAAATAAAATAGTTTTCTATTCGGCAGTTTTGTTTTATAGATATTTCAGTTATTAATTTGTAGAATATTTTTTGTATTAAAGACTATTTTTAATTTATTTAGATGACAAAAAAACATTGAATAAAATATATACTGAAGCGACCCACGATCAACTATTCAGCATTGTTTGATATGTAAACCCTTGAAGTATGCGCTGGATCCAAACTGCAAGCTTAAAATTTTGCATCGTATGGACCACGAGGCTACCATTCTAACCTTTTCTCTATTGTTAACATAATTATGTAATATCAATTCTATAGTATTATTATATTCTAAATAAATACATATTACAAGACTAATAACACATTTGAGTATAATATAAAGTGTATTGAAAATATTGTAATTTATAAAACCATATTACCATTGTTAGTCCTAAACAGAGTATATAGGGACATCCACATATTAATATGTACTACATAGTGAACAAATATGGGTTATTAAGTATCTACTCAACCGATTGGGTGTTTTTTTATGGATCAAACATAAAATATTGATCAAAATAATATATAATTCTTAGAGTTGCACAATCAAATTCGCAGTCGCAACTTCAGAGAAAACTGCTGTACCAATTAAGCCACCTTACATTATTATTATTATTATTATAGTAACGCAAAAGTCAGTGTATTATTCTAACCAATTTTATAATATTATAAGTATGTAAATAAAATATTGTTAACTGCAGTGCAATTATTAACGATTCGTCCGAGACAGTAGGCAACATAGATAGCAAATAATTATTCGGCGGGATATAATTCTTTCTCGCGAAGTAAAAAAAAATAAAATAAAAGACGCCGAATGAGATCGACGCCGACGTTGAAGCTTTTGGAAAAGGCATACCAGTTAATTTCTGTTAGAAAGGAGTGAGTTATTTCGGACGACACTATTTTGATGAAAAAAATAACAAACATTCGGACGCACGATTCAAAATAACCGACGCGATTAAGACGACATGGGCGTATTCCATACTCTATAAATAATTGTTCAAGTATTATATTAATATAATTATATTATTTATAAAACCTTCTTGTTATTATATTTAATAAATATTTTAAACAACAAATATATGTATATTTTTTATTTCTGCCAAATTGAATAGACAAAGTGACTAACATGGTATCCATTATGCGTGAACGGAATAATAAATACTTTAAATATTATTTTGACCGGGTAGTACATATAGCCTTATTTTTTAGTTGACAATTATTAATTGTCATCAGATTTTTTTTAAATTATCATAAAAACTTATTCTAATATTATATTTTATTTATCCATATAATATATTATAATACAAATAAACTGTAGGTAAGTACTAATCGACTTACTACTGCTATCATACTGTAACTGTAGATTGACTGGAAGTATTTATATATTATTTATATTTTACCATGTCCGATCCTAATAAGATCATATAGGCCTCCACAGAGTGGAGGTTTGTATTAACAGATTTTTGTTTTTACGAGAAACGGATGTTAGCCACTTGCTCAACCTATTAGGTCCCTACTCTGACTCGCAAACACAAACTGAAAAACAATATGTGTATTTTCCAGACCCAGGATTCAAACCTGGGACCCACGACGTTATAGGCTGACGCTTAAGCTGCTTGGGCCGCTTATAAGAAGCATTTAGCGATAAAAATAGAAAGATGCAATGTAATATATTTTACGTATTAATTACATTTTACTTAGATAATATGGAAAAAAACATGGGAAGGAATAATATTCAAATACTTATAATTCAGAGCAATCGTTATAAATTATAACTTATAATATATGAATGTGCGTTGCTTGAAGAAATCTATTGTAATATTGCACATTACTTTAATGTTAATTTTGTCATTAAAATGTAATTAAGTATGTAGGAAATCCTTTTTATTTATATTATATTCGAGCTTTAATAATAATGTGACCATAGTTATGTGACAACACATTTTTAAATCAGAGGTTTTATAATTTATTTTATTTTTATTTTGTTGGTATATTTCTAGAGCATTAAGGGTTTTATCTTACCCGGTATATATATACAGAAAATATAAAAAAAAACAATTTTGACAAATTTGTTACATCGCTGGTTTTAATGATTAATACAATAGGTACAATAGCAATTTACCGCATTTATAGAGCGGAAAAACATGGTTGATACCTTATAATTAGTTAAGCGGGCCGCTGAGAAATTTATTATCAATTAATTATTCATAAGTATTAAAAATTCCCGGCGTGTTTTGACTCCAGCCGTGTCCGTAATGGGTCGGGCGGCCGTTAGTTTTGGCGGGAAAATTCTTGGGGTAATGAATGGCTGCCGATGACTAATTATGATTTACCATCTGTAACACTCTGCCGGCTTTGGCGGCCTGCCCACGACATCTTATGGACTCCATTTGAAACAAAGCATTTTAAAAATGTTTATTTAATTATTCTTTGTATTTGTTTATCTCATTTTTTCAATTGCCACACGGTTGCATCTCACACGTGAAAATTCAAATTATGTCTGGTTTTATAATATGGGTTAGCACAGTGTATTATATTTTGTTTGAATAGTCATTCCTAAATATTTTTTTATAAAACATCTTTAATATTTTTATACAAATGAATATTTTTTGTATTCCACCGCGTATGTGAAACATATACCTCCTAATGCATTGATATACAAATAAGTGTGGCCATATTTAAACCTAATCTATTTCATCGCAAGTAGTGTTCTCGAATCTGTCGTAGAATATTGTATTATAAAAGCACACAAATAAAATTTGTACCGCGCAGACTAAACTGTCTAAACTACGTTATATTAATTGAATAACAATGTTTGTACACATGCATTTGTATAGCAGTAAAAGTTCATAAATAATTTGTATAGTCTATTACGTAAAACTATAATGCTATGTATCTACTACTATCTACTATTATATACCAAATTGAATTATTAGTCGTAGGATTGGTAAAGCACATTGACCGGGAATCTGATGGATATGGAACGGCGCCATATTTTCAGTGACGTCCCTTGGGGGTAGGCAGATTAAGCGTCGTTTGGGGGCGGCAGTTATCCAAAAGGCAGCAAGTCGAGATAAATCATTAGGTATATATAGAAATAGCTACATAAACTTAGTAATAACGGAAATTTCTTTCCATTAAAAAAATCAGCTCTTTCAAATTTAACAGGATTTTTTGTCGGGTTCGCGATGTCTAGTTTACTTCCGTTGACTCTATGGACGTCGCGTTCTTGGTGAATGCAAATGTGCGAATTATATTTGAATTACAGGTTGGTACATACTTGCCTAATTTAAAATTTATCCAACTTTGTTTGCCAGTCACTCGCAAATTTTGGAAGTTGTCAGGTATATTTTTAAATGTACCTATCTGAAACAGTAGACTCGTAATATTGTCTATTGAAGCAGAGATGGGATTTAAATTAGATTTAGTGGTGTATATCTTGTTATTAATATAACCATACAACACATATTATATTAGATATTGAATTAATGAAAGGATGATAAAAATTACTGTATAAAAAAATGTGGTGGCATTTTGACACTGCCTAGGAGCGGCATTTTGTCTAGGGACATCATTACATATTTTTATCAAGATTTTTTCCAATATATAATATGTTTCTAAGCTATTATACCAGTTATATATTTTCATTAAAGAATGTTACATTCTCAAATCATGAATTATTTGTTGAATAAAAAAAAAAGTTAATAATTGAATATTAATATTACTTTTAATATCCGTATTTTAGGAATAGTATAAACCACAATGTTCTACTCAAAATGTTGCATTTATCCTGAAATCGCCCAAAAAACCTTCAGAAGACATTTTATTCTGCTGTTAATTGCAGTTTCGGAATTTTTGTGGCATGGATAAACATAATAATAATATATTTTAAGTGTAATTATATAAGCACAATTCCGAAACAAAAATTGATTTAAAAAAATCGGTGTGTGTACTTATGTACGCGTATTAGAAGTTATACTTCTTTGGCGTAACAAAACAAAAACAAAACTTGTGATAAACTAGATTCTTTGACTAGCTCTTAATTATCTTGTTAAAGTACTCACCCAAGAAAAAGGACCTCTTATAGGAACGCCAATGGTTTATTTCTATACACTTTAACTTATGTTACTAAATTATAATCATAATGATTTCTCGTTGTTTTTATTTTTTAAGTACCAACTGCCACTCTGACATTTAATAGTTTGTTTACGTAAGGAATTGCAAATGGCCGACAATAATAAATTTGCTGCCTAGGCAACGGAACAATAATTCCAAACTAGAATATTGTACTGTATAATCGTCACGATTGCAGTATCATGCTGTGGCGTAAAGGTTGTGCGTTCGGCTGATAACCGAACAATCGGTGGTTCGAATCCAATCGAGTGCGTTTTTTTTCGTGTGAAAAAATAAATTATGTGTTACATGTCACACGCCAAAAATACACTCTAATCTGATTTTCCAAACGCCAATATAAATATACTTACTTATAAATATCGATTCAAAAATTATTTTTATAAAATTAAATTATTATGAATGTTCTATATTTTATTGCGCACTATTATTTTTTTCTCTTGTGAAGTTATTACATGCAGAATTTCAATGGCTTCTTTCTAAAATTATTAATATTTCACGTTAATTTCGGGCCATATTGGATTAAAATTTATTAGGCGTAATGGCTTTTTCGTTTTATCATGCGTCGATGATACATTATCCGTTCAATTAGACGTATATTGGATTAAAAATTTCCAAACGTACCGCCGACCTATTTCCACTTGCTTTATTTATAGTTGTATATTAATGATATTATTGAATAATAATTGTTGTTTGCTGATTTTAATAAAATTTTAAAGAACACACAGATACACTGTGTAGAACTCGAGATAAAACAGTGTGTTAGTTTCGAAAAAGAAGTTCGTTCTATAGGTATTCAAATCCTTTACGGCCCACATGCTCCTTGTAGGTCAAAATGGAGGTTTTATGGTATTTTCAGAGCATAAGCTTGGACATTCCTTAAACGTTGTGGATAATCTATTTATATAATTTTGGAGCCTTATTATCCTTTATATTTATTTTAAACATTTGATGTTTGAATGTTTTAGAAAATATTCATATTTCATTACATCCATGTGCAGTGGTGCTAAGATTTTTTAGAGTAATTAATTTTTAAACGCATTAGTAAAATTAATGTTAACATTATATAGTCAATTATATTTAGGATAAAAAAATATATTTATAATCTCTGTGATCCCAAATTTGACAAGAATTAGCCATTTTATTATTTAAAAAATGGGCACAATTAGCACATTTGAAGATAATTCTAAAGATGCTGATTATAAGTTATATCTTTGACCATTTAAATGTGATAAAACATCCCACGAATAAGCGTCGTGGGTCCCAGGTTCGAATCCTGGGTCTGGCAAGTACAAATATTGATTTTCAATTTGTGTATGAGTCAGAAAATGGACCTAATAGGTTGAGCAAGTGGCTGACATCCATTTCTCGTAAAAACAAAATCTGTTAATACAAACTTCCACTCTGTGGAGGCTCATATGATCTTATTAAGATCAGACATGGTCGAAGAAGAAGAATTGATTGTTCTGAATTTTTATCCACACTTTGATTCACAACATTCATATTTTCAGCAGTACGTTTACGTTTTTGACGGGTTGGATTCTTATAAACACAAACATTACTATTTGACTAGAATTTTGACCACTTATGCCCAAAACGTAGCTCAAATAGATTCATTAGTGTTGTAATAAATTTTAACAATTTGTGTATGCTGTACAACTGTGAATCTTTCCATGATGATTGATGATTTTACAAACAATACTGAACACAATTATCAATTATTTTGGTAGTGATCATTAAACAATGGCTGCTATGACGTTTTAAAAATATTTAGTAGTAATTTGATAACCTTTTATAATATAACTGATTATTATTATAATTCCTGTAGGTACCTGATGAAAATTACTTGAATAGTATTACTTTAAAAAATACTTTGTTATTAATATGAAGGATATAATATTAAATTATGTAGATATAATATAATGTTATCTCGTACATAACACATCATATTTTTGAATTAGAAAATACGTTACACAACACGTGTAACGTTGCCTCCAGGGTATTGTGAAAGCGAAATTCACTTTGAAGAGGTAAATGAAAATATGTACGTACATAATATCATATAAGGTAGGTGTATGATATTTGAATATTAATTCAAATTATAAAGTCATCTAATCATAAAATAATGTTGACACCGATTGAAATTTATAGACGTTTAATCAATATTTTCATGTTACGTGCACGGTTTCTCTGAGATGAATATATTCCTATTTTTTTTGTACACTGCATTACTAGGTATATATTTTAGTGATTTAATTACCTCATTGATTTTAAAGCATGTTGTATTTCTACTTTACGGGTATCATTATATTTGTCCGGTGATTATCAAATTACTAAATTACTTGGTTGGGCTGATTATGATCCCAATCCAATCCTTAAGCCCGCCAAAAATCTCATACCTAATATCCAAATATGTTGTTGTCATCCAGGCGTTTATCTATTTAAAGAGTTATCAGTAGCCCGTGATTGATAAAAAGGCAGTTATTCGTAGACCACGACCTGTCGGTTGTAGAAACCTGTAGAATTTAATATTAATTATATTTTCATTTCTTGTAAAATGGAATTCTACCATGTAAATTCTAACTCAATTAATAATAAAATTGTGTATTTGTTATCATGACACGTTATTACTTAGTATGCACACTTTCCTACCACGTTATGCTACTATGTATAAATGTCTAGACCTCTCTTTCTATGACCATGTTTTATATTCATATTTATTTACGGATAATACATACTTGTCATTACGGTTATAATTTATTGCGAGTTACTTTTGGACAGATTACTCAAGCGTTAAAAAGCTCTCTAACCTCACTAAATAATATTACAACATTACTGCTATAATTATAATTTCCGAATATTTTAACATTTTTCAAATATGAGACGAAAACTGAAAACATGTGATGAAATCTATGATATTAAACATACGTATTTCTTTTTTATTAAGATATTTAAACAGAAATAGAACCAATGAATCAAATCTCTATTCTATAAAAAGCTCACTTTTCTTGCAATATTTTTAATGTAGAATAAAATCGAACTTTGTCACTTTCTTACCGGCAGCTGTGATCATTAGCCAAGTTGTATGAAATATGGCTACATTTATTTTTCAAAATAAATATAAACGTCTTTAAAATATTTTGAACGGAATACACTAATTAGAATGTCATAACTTTCAAAATGATTTAACTAAATATTATGATATTTAGATTTTTTATACTTTTTTAATTTTTTTTTTGTTTTACCAATAAGTAATTACTTTCTTGTGGTGATTGAAATATCCGTATATTTAAACATGAAAAAACAACAAGAAAGTCTAGTTTTCTAATAGAGAGATATATTTATTTTTAAATATTGATTTTTCAAGTAACGGGTTCAGATGAAATACATAAGTTGATAATAAAGAGTTTGTAGAATATTAAGTATCTAAGCCTATATATTTAGTAAACTATGTTAATGGAATTGGCAAACCATTATAACAAAATATATAAGTAAATCATTGTGTGCTGGAACAGATCGCAATATTTTTCCAAATTTTGACGTCTGCTATTAAACACCAATTGAAAGTTTTACGTACATTTTGGTCACCAACCTTTAAAAGAATACGGCACAAACAGTAAAACGTAACGCCTAAGTTTACAAAAAATGTTGTAACCACGAATACTGTGTGAAATGAAATATGGCTTTATTTTCAATGCCGAATGAAGGCTTTACAATTAATACTGCCCTGCTAAGTAAAAAGACAGTGTTTTTAGTTTTGGTGAAATTAAATAACAAGTGAAACTCATTGTCTTTTCTCTTATATTATGTAAAATTATTAAATTGTTTTGATATAATCTCTAAATAAACACTATATTTCTAGATAGCATCAAAATATTAACATATTATTAGAGAAAATGTAGTTTAAAAGTTGTGTTCTCATTTCACCGAAAACAAAACACTGTCTTTTTACTTAATAGGGCCGAATATACATCAAGAATATTTATTTATCTCCATATTCGCTAAGCTTTGTAGTTTCCCATGACCGAATAGTGGTGATGTAATAATAATGATACTGTACCTCACTACCAAGAACTGACAGGTGTGAACAAGGATGCCAGAAGAACACTGGCCCTGGATAGAGAGAAATCGAAAAAACTCTTGGAGGAAATTAGGATCCACCTTGGGTTGTTAACCAACTGATAAAAGATGTTGACTTATTTTATGTGATCACTAATCACATGATGAGAAAATATAGGGTAATAATATGTATTATGCTAGCATATTATAATACATATTATTTCCTCATCATTGAAATGTATTATAAATTATAACAGACTATATTGCTACCAGTGGCGAAAGGTAGAGGTAGGCTGTTAGACACTACACTTTATCAGTAAAAGGTATTCGTTTTCATTGGACTAAGACTACAATGTTTACATAGTGTTTGTTAATTTTCAACAATTCAAATAAGCCCTGCTTAACCCAAGCTATAGTAGTTAATAATCAAAAAATGTTGATTTATTTATAAATTATGTCAAATTATGCCATTAAACCATACATAATTTTAGATATTTTATAGATAGAAAAATATTTTTTATCGATTATGGTTTGGCTCACTCAGAACTTGATGAATTTTAAGAAAACTTAACAGCACCGTTTGTAATATATTTTCTTAATTAAACGAAAACAAATAAGTATCATTAAAAAGGTGTACACTATTTTTGCCGAATCGCCTATAGCATACCTAAACTATTATGGTTTGGTTTCGGCAGAGTTTAGTTGAATTTTAAAAACTAACCGGTACCATCTGCAAATTGTATTCTTAGTTCAATTAAGTATGACTGACAAAGTTTAGTATGCACTATTTATGTCAAATCTTAACAGAATACCTCCACCCTTCGCCACCGAAACCTACCTTGCAGACTTCAATATTGGTATATTATTTAGTTTGGATCTGTAAAAACGTCTATACCCACTAGCTCTACTAAAATAATTTAGTCATCCAATTATCCTATACTTACCTAGTTTTCAATAATATACAAGTTTGTATTAAATTAACGGAAATCAAATAGGTACAAATCACTAAAATCCATTATAATGTAATATTGTGTTACATTTTCCGGTATTTAGGGCGAGGAGTAAATAATATTGAACATATTACAAAAGCAATTCGTCAACAGTAACATTATTAATAATATGATACATTCAGTAAGCTTAAGCCGGTAAATAATAATTATCTTTGAGAAACTCGGATCCAATCTCTCTATTAAGAACTCGTCTGATATTTCTCAAGATTCTCGTTTTCTGAAATGTCTTTATCTGTTCTTCTATCCTGAAGGTTCAATATTTAATCGACTTTGCGGAAAAAGCCGTACTGATAAACTTCTTAACGGATTAACTGCTTTCTTAATTTTCACCAATGGGTGGATTTTTATTTTTGGAGAAAAATAGATAAGTCTGTTTGCTTTGACAGAATGATATAAATGGTTTATTAATTTAGTCATAAATTAAGTTTTAAAATAATGTAAGGAAATTATCGGTATTTTTACATGATAATCTCTAGATTTCTTTAAAAAAATACATGTTACATGAATACAAACTAAGTAACTACTGTTTTATTAAAAACACAACGCAAGTGCTCATTATAACAAAAGGCACAAAGAGACTATGATACGTTTTGTGTCATTTCAAAATCAATTAAAATTATTTATAACCAAAATTACATGCCAGGTAACAAAATAAATGATAATAAAATACGATGAACAATATTTCGCTAAAGCATAGTATGGCATGGAATTAAGTTACAATACATATATTTGAAATACATTAAGACGTTCTCAACTATAAATCATTAATCTTTGAGCTCGTAGCGTATACCGGTATATTTTATTATTTACTAGCTGAAGTACCCGGCTTCGCACAGGGTCGCTTCGTGGTTATATTTATCTTAGATATTTGAAAAATAATAAAAGGTAATTATTTTTTTAATATTAAAATATCTGTGTAATACAATATGGCAATATGAAAATAATTCTAATAGGAGTAAAGGTCAAACATAAGAACACTAAATTAAAATCGAATCCAAAATATGAAAACGTTATTAATGTTATTAATATGTAGTAAAAAAAAATCAAAATTGGATGGAACAAACAAACAACAAACTTTGTATGTTATATAATAATAATTTAGAAACCTTCGTAGGTGTGCGCACACAACTGACAAAAGTTTCATCACAATCGGATGAATGGTATAGGACCGCATACGAATAGTAGAAGAAGATGATTTTCTAATTCAGAAATCTTTGTGGGCATGCGCATGACAACTCACCAAAGTTTCATTGCAATCGGATGAATGGTATAGAAACGCATACGAATAGAAGAAGAAGAAGATGGTTGTACTAATTCAGAACTCTTTGCGGGCGTGCTCACAACAACTGGTCAAAATTTCATCGCAATAGGATGAATGGTATAAGAATGCATACAAATGGAAGAAGATAGAATAGAAGAAAAAGAAAATAGTTGTAACAATTCAGAAACATTTGCGGCGTGAGCACAACACTTGATCAAAATTTCATTCCAATCGGATGAATGGTATATGAACGCATACGAATAGAAGATAGAATATAAGAAGAAGATGGTTGTACTAATTCAGAAACCTTCGCGGGTGTTGGCACAATTACTGACGAAAATTTTATTGCAATCGGATGAATGGAATAGAAACGCATACGAATAGAAGAAAAAGAATAAGAAGAAGATAGTTGTACTAATTCAAAAACCATTGCGAGTGTTATCACAACAACTGACGAAGGTTTCATCGCAATCGGATGAATGGTATAGGGACCATACGAATAAAAGAAGATAGAATGAAGAAGAAGAAGAAGAAGATGATAATTTTTCTAATTCAGAAACCTTCATGGGTGTGCATACAACCACTTACCAAAAATTCATTGCAATCGGATGAATGGTATAGGAACCATACGAATAAAAGAAAATATAATGAAGAAGAAGAAGAAAATGATAATTTTTCTAATTCAGAAACCTTCATGGGTGTGCATGCAACCACTTACCAAAATTTTATTGCAATCGGATGAATGGAATAGGAACGCATACAAATAGAAGAATATAGAATAGAAGAAGAAGAAGATGGTTGTACTAATTCAAAAACCATTGCGGGTGTTACCACAACAACTGACGAAGGTTTCATTGCAATCGGATGAATGGTATAGGGACCATACGAATAAAAGAAGATAGAATGAAGAAGAAGATGATGATTTTTTTAATTTAGAAACCTTCATGGGTGTGCATACAACCACTTACTAAAATTTCATTGCAATCGGATGAATGGTATAGGAACCATACGAATAAAAGAAAATATAATGAAGAAGAACAAAAAAATGATGATTTTTCTAATTCAGAAACCTTCATGGGTGTGCATGCAACCACTTACCAAAATTTCATTGCAATCGGATGAATGGTATAGGAACGCATACGGGACAGACACACAGACAGACAGACATACAGACATTCATTTTTATATATTAGTATAGCCTATACTCTTCCCGCAAGTGCAAGCAATAAGTTTACAAAGTTTTATCGCAATCGGATGAACGGTATGGCTGCGCATTAAATACGAACAAACAAACACACAAACACACAAACACACAAATATTAATTTTTATATATTAGATTTTGAATGATTTAATAATTTAACATTCTAATGGAAGATACATTGGCCCAAATTTGTGATCGAACTCATGTCTATTGCTATCCAAGTGAAAGTTTTGTCTCACAGACTGTGATAAATGTGGTTTTCACTCACATTTTGTTTCCAAAGTATATTACTTAGACTTATAAATTGTGTAAACTGACATCAACAAAAATCGCAACGTTTGAAATTGATTTAAACACATTTTTTTCTAAGTGAATGCTGTATTTCGAAAACGTTACATATGACATTTAAAAAAAGAGTGACGTGAATTGCAAAAATCTTCATATTACCAAAATATACAAATAAAAGGTATTTTTATTGTAGTTTTTTGAAGACAACAGTTAACACTTACTATAAAATGATATATTTTACATAAAAATTTTCCACTTTTTACTTATACGTTTTCACTATTTTAACTAGAATACAATAGTGACTTGTAATGTTTTCGAAATACAGCACTTAATTCATTTTAATTAAAATCTATATTTTATTGTTTGTAGAACCCGCTATCATCATAATTTATTTTGTCGTAAATTTACTGAATGAGTTACGTTAACTATGAATTATTAAGTCTAGTTGCATTTTTTTATAATATTGTCAACTGTTGTATGTACAGTTTTTTATGTACGCCATTGCACATACGTAATAAAAACATTACTAAAAATATAATATCTGAAAATATATGATCTTATCAAGACCAACTTGACTTCTTGGAAGTATATACCAGTGGCGAAGGGTGGAGATAGGCTGTTAAGATCCGTCATATATAATGCACACAAAACTTTGTCAGTCATAATAGTATGTATTTATTTTCATTGAACTAAGACTACAATTTACAAATGGTGTTGGTTAGTTTTTTTAAATTCAATTAAACGCTGCGAAAACCAAGCCATAATAGATAATAGTCAAAAAATACTCGTCTATCTATAAAATATCTGAAATTATGCCATTAAATCATAATATATCATTTTGGATATTTTATAGATAGAATAATAGGTATATTTTAACTATTATAGTTTGGCTTAGGCAGGGTTTAGAAAATTTTAAAAATTAACCAACAATATGTGTAATATGCAGTGGCGGCTGGCCTTATAGGTCAAAAAGTCAATGACCTCCCAAAAATAAATATCTTATAATCTATATACATTAAATAATGTCAATTGTCTCCTATATATTATTATCTTACGCCTTTTCCCGTTTTGGCGAGCGATTGTAACGTGACGCACACTAATGTATATGTACATGTATCTAACCACCATAAACACACACGTATCTCAACTCTCACAGTCATTCGCTGCTCGGTCAGTTTCATAAATGCCGAGATTCATATTTTTTAATAATATTTCTTTCTCTCTCATTTGTCATATGTGAGACAGAAAGAAAGCACAAAACACGCCTTTTTTTCATATTGTTTTATCGCTTGCATACACAAAATTTTGGTCATTGCTGGAAACGAGATGGCTATACTATTTTCAATATGTAAAATGAAACAGAATGATATAAAACATCTAAACAAATATTTAAAGAGTTTTGTTCTGTGGTACAAGGTCTTATTTGAGCGGTAAACCTTTTTATTCTTATTTGTTATCGCTTATTATTTCAAACTGACCATTGTTCTCTGAAAGTTTCATATGTTATTAATTGTAGTTCAGTTTAAATCCAACCTTTGAGTAAAACCCATCGACTGCATTTTCTGTATTAAACCATTGTATACAAGTTACCGATTAAAATGTAATCTGCTATATTAATCATAAAGTTACCTTCTAATAAGAACAGTGGAAATATAAAAAGTGTTTATATATAAATGATCCCGCCATTCCATGACACTAGGTATTATAACTGAGATTTTATTAAATATGTTTGATTGTTTTAATCGTATGTACTTAAATAGTATTAAGTACAACAGTTATTAGGTGTATAAATGTACACACAACGTTTGGTTTTTGACCTAATTTACAAAAAAATATAACGTGTTGGGTGCAATTTCGGTTAACGATGAGTTGACAACTTGTTACTTGGACAAATTGAAAAATGGAAACTTTTTTAAGGGTAAGTAACCTACCTATAACAATTTCTACCACTTCTTTTATAATGTATAAAAAGCTAATTTGCAATACGTCTTCTAAGTATACAACGAAAAGGCAAATTAAAATAATATATTCAAAATTGACCTACTCCGTTTTCAGGCTTAAAGCCGCCAATGGTAATATGTATTCTTAATTTAACGAAAACAAGTATGGATAAAAAAGTGTGCACAATTTTGTCGTTTCACTCAAAGTATACCAAAACTATTATGGTTTGGTTAGGCAGGGCCTAATTGATTTTAAAAAAACTAACCAACAGCATCTGTAACTTGTAGCCTTAGTTCAATAAAAAACAAATACGTATGACTAACATATTTTAAGGTGCACTATTTATTTTTAGCGTACCTCAATCCTTTGCTACTGGTACCTATATATTGTTCGTGGAAGAAATTTTGGGATCGAGCTTTTGATACCTATAATAAAATTATTCTTTAAATTGAAAAAAAGTACAGGAATATTATATTATTATGTATAATAATATCGCACGCGTTGGGTTAAGCATCACTTTTTGCAAGTCAGTAATAGACCACTCGGCGATGGTTTAGCTCGAGGAAGGTGGCGGACTCGATTCTAAGCGATTCATTAATCTTCGACCGCGTCCACAGCTCACCAGTAACCAACGTCAGCTCGTGCAAGCTTTTTTGCACAACCTTGCTACGCCGTAGAATAGACGGATACTGTAGCCATAAATCGATTCGCAAAGATAACGCGTAGTCAGAATGATTTGTTAAATTACGAATAAGATTTTTTAACCACAACTATAGAGACATTCAAAATCTAAATTACATCACCAAAAATATATTACAAATACAAAATGTATGTATTTTTACAATGAAATAAAATGTGCTTTACATATTGGCCGAGGGTGTAATATTTTGTGCCTTTGTAAAAAAGCAACATGGATTCAATCGCTGCGACCTATCATTTCTTACACTGCAGCTACGGAAAAGTTGATCTATGAATATAGTAGTAACTTATGCTTATCCTATGCTTTGATACAGGTGCGTGACAAGGTAAAGTAATTAAGTTGTATATATATATATATATAATATTATATTATATAAAACTTCTAGCTCTATTGGTTGAGGGTTTTCTTGTTATTTTTTGAATGATAGATTAAATATTAATTGACTAAGTAACCGAAAAAATGACTTAGTTTTAGACAAAGCCGAGGATTAATATTACTAATGCGTATAATATAAAGACTTACTTATTATATTTTACTATACTATTAATTATACTAGCACCCAATCTCTGCCATTACTCTTGCCATGAACATAAAAACGTCACACAAACTCACACAGATACTAACAGGCCACGGAGCACTGATGTCTAATAGCCTATGTTAAAATATTTTAATAATAATAATTGAGAGACGATGACTGCCGTCTATGTGACAAATACATATCTCAAACTGTGTGACATGTCATCAACGACTACCGAAGCCTGTGTAGACAATATTATCACAAAAATTACCTCCAAATATTTCACGTAATACTAAACAACAAAACAATACAAGGGCACTTACACAACATATTTATTTCTGGCCATATCATATAATTAACAGTACATTTCACCTAAAAATAAATAAATAAATTCAAATATAATATAAATGACTCAATGTAATTAAATCTATCAGCCACTTTGAGCATGACCATGGTTATTTGAAAAAGCGATAGCATTCGCTGACCATTCTGTTTAGTTTGAATACTTTGCAGATAACTTTAACTTAATACATAAGTGGTATGGGTATTGTTGTTTTTATTTACTATACGAACTTACGTTACTTTTATTTATATATTTTTTTATTAGTATGTTTATTGTCAGTATCACCCAGAATCAATAATTTATTCTTGGATAAAGGTTTTTTCAAACTGAAGCCATTCCAATCAATCATGTTTATTTCATTACCGTGTATTTTATCATTAACTATCTCATGTAGGGTTACCTTGTAGTGTTTTATATTTCTTGCTCTTGAGATAACTAATAATTGTATTTTCTTTAATCAATGTGATTCCACAAAATTCCATTTAACACTCATAAAATTAGACTTATAGATTTAACATTTATACAATTATACATTTAACAATCAAAAAATAAATAATATTGTAGATATAATATTAATTACAGGAAGTTGTTGTAATATAAACAGGCTAATTTTAAATAACATACTGAATTTTTTTCGACTTATACGTGGCGTAAATGGAAACTCTGCCATTCTTGGTGGTATTGGATTGTATGTCTCTGATAATTATCCTAATAATCGAGGGCATACGTTGTTTGTTCTCCCAAGGTGCAGAACTAACTTGCCATTGGTAGTGCCAATTGGGAGGACAATAACTCTGTTCAACCAAATTACTTCGGATATTGACATAATATTCCACCTGTGTGCGGTGGGCATTGTTTTATAAATTCATAAAATAGGGTCTGCTTAACTCATTCGGTCTACTTCCTTGGATCTAATTTATATATTTTTTTTATATATATACACATTTCTACTAATACTGTTTTATTAATATTTCTTCTCTTCTAAATGTCACGTTGTGAACGTCTTAAATTAATAAATTGTAATGTTCACGATGGCCGCGTGACTAAAGCATTGGCCTATAGTGTCGTGGGTCCCAGGTTCAAATCCTGGGTCTGACAAATACACATATTGTTACTTCAATTTGTGTTTGAGTCAGAGTATGGACCTAATTGGTTGAGCAAGTGGCTGACATCCATCTCTCGTAAAAACATAATCTGTAAATAATACAAACTTCCACTATGTGGAGGCCCATATGATCTTATTAAGGATCGGACATGTCGAAAGAAAGAAATATGTAAAAATAATTACAAGATAAAAAGAACTTTTTATATACCACGTTTTAAAATTTTCTGTTGAATCATATAAACTTGACTATTCAATGTATTAATAATTTAGGACAAATAAGGCAATTGTCAACAAATCATTTTTTGCTATTTTGCAACAAACAAACAAATATAGAATACTGAAATGTCATTTCCATAGTAACGCACGTATATATTATTAATTTAGTTGCTATGACCACCCACTTAGCAAACAATAATAGTGGATTGGATTACGGATTTCTTCCGAAATAACTTTTCATACAAAACAGATTTAACTAAAAATGAATTCAATTCTACTTAAAGATGGCTAAAAGTATTAAAACAACGCATTGGCATCGTGTTTTGATATGTTCTAAAAATTGAAAATCTCTAGCTAGTCTGGAAGTTAGTTAAAAATCGATTGCAAGATTTGTACAGGATAAACAACCACCGAACAAACAATAATACGAGCTAAGAAAAACGTGGTAATAAATAAAATTTGAATTTGAATAATTTCTGCGACATTAATATTTTATCGATAAATAAATCAGTTAATTCACCATCCGGAATGTTTTCAGTTTTCATTCAAATTCTATTTAGTACAATATATTGTTATTACTATGGTTATTCTAAATAATAAACGTAGTATCTACGTAATATCGGCTACTTATTTAATTTGATGTTAATTTACTTGCTGATTGATCTCGGAAATGTAATATGGAAATCATCATCCAATCAATCATACTACGGTAACCTATTAATCAATATCAGACCCTTGAAATACCTGTCGAAATGGTTCCCATTATTCAATCAAATCTAATATTTACATCATCCCAGTCAATATTACTGGTGAACTATTTGCGAATAATACGTTATTGATTATGTTTTCAGTAGCCAACTTAAAATCTATGAATATCAAATAATTGTCACAGAGGTAATGGAGTCAACAATGTGGACATATTATTATAAGTATTATGGAAATTTATTTGAAGAATTGCATGTTAGCTATAAGGAAAGGAAAAAAATAAAGAAAAAGCTTAACCTAACCTAAACCCACAGAATCACAAAAATGTATTTGTGTAATTGGTTCCATGACAAAACAAAACAGTGAAAAAACAGAAAATGACAAAACAGAACATGACAAAACAGAACAGTGACAAAACAGAACAACGATAAATACGAGGGTGGGTCAATAAGTCCTAAGAAAAGCCGACAGGTGGCGCGACTAGTACTGTAAGCGGTTTGTTTTCATGCAGCGGCACTACCGTTTCAGTATGCTGCGAAGTTTCAATCAGATTGGTCGAGTTGTTGTGTGTTTCTCGTACATTTAAAAAAAAAATTTGCTTGTAGAAAATGGAAAAATGGAAAATGGAGAAAATTGAGTTTAGAGCTGTTATTAAACATTTTAATATAAAAGGGTTAACAGCAAAGGAAATAAAAAATGAGTTGGATTTAGTTCACGGCATATCTGCTCCTTCACTTGCAACTATTTATAACTGGTTAAATGAATTTAAACGTAGTCGTACATCAACAAAGGATGAACCACGCTCAGGACGTCCTGTAGAGGTGACTACACCAGAAATGATCAATAAAATCCACGATATGGTGTTAAGTGACCGAAGATTAAAGTTGAGTGAGATAATTGAGGTTACAGGGATCTCGAAAGGTAGCGTCATTTCTATTTTACATGACAAATTGGGCATGAAAAATATTTCTGCAAGATGGGTGCCGCGTTTGCTCACAGTCGACAATAAACGCAATAGGGTGGTGGCCTCTAAAGCCCTGTTGTCGCTCAAGCAACGCAATCCGGATGAATTTTTTCGTCGCTTTGTGACTGTAGATGAAACATGGATACACCACTATACTCCCGAGACGAAAGAACAGTCAAAGCAGTGGATTGCGAAGGCAAACCATGTCCAAAAAAGGCGAAAACAGTAAAATCAGCTGGTAAGGTTATGGTTACTGTATTTTGGGATGCACGTGAAATTATTTTCGTTGACTATTTGGAAAAAGGAAAAACAATAACAGGGGATTATTATGCATCTTCATTGGACCAGCTAAAAAACAAAATTGAAGAAAAACGGCCTCATTTAAACAGGAAAAAAATCCTCTTTTATCAGGACAATGCCCGTGTTTACACATGTTTACGATCAATGGCTAAAATTGAAGAATTGAAGTTCGAATTGGTCGACCACCCACCGTATTCGCCAGATTTAGCCCCCAGTGACTTTTTCCTTTTCCCAAACTTAAAAAAATGGCTAAGTGGACAACGTTTTTTTTCAAATGAAGAAGTCATCGATCGGACAAATGCTTATTTTGAAGACCTTCCGAAAACTTAGTTTTCCGACGGTTTAAAAAAAATTGAGAAACGTCTGACCAAGTGTATTGAGCTCCAAGGAGATTATGTTGAGAAATAAAAAAAAATACAAAAATAAAAACTGTTTTAATGCTTTTTTCTAAGGAATTATTGACCCACCCTCGTATAACTATGACCTTTCAGGAAAAATATAAATTTAATATTGAAATTGTCCTATCTCTATTATGTTGATAGATTTTTAATAGCACAGATTTTCAATACGCCATAATAAATCAAATTATATACCTAATTTCTGCATTCCCAATCGCTAGAAAGCTTAAAATAAACGGGACTTTGCCGGCAAACTTAGGATATCTCATCTTACACAATATAATATGTTCAAAATGATTAGTGAAGGTACAATGAAATAATGACCAAACCTAACCTAACCTCAATAGATTCCACAAAAATTATTGTTTCATTTTTCCCCTGGCTGTTCTGTTTAGTCACTTTAATTCCATAGAATAGGATCTACTTAAGTTATACTATTTTTTTATTCGACAAATATGTAGAATGCACAATGAAAACAAGAATGAAAACAAATTGAAGAATGTATTTTTTTATTATTAAAAATACATAAATACTAATATATCTAAGATCTCTGATAAAAAATATATCTCTGAGATAGCTAAATATATTCAACAAAAAATGTCTCATTCTTAAACCGTGTGAATAAATCGTTGAAAAAAATGTTTATATTGAAATATTATTAGTATGTAAGTGCAACCTTTTATTGTTATTTATTTAACGGATAATTCACAAGATTTAAGAATATAACATTCTAATTATTGAACATACATAATTTTGAAAACATTTCTTAGCAAATATATTATAACCAATAGAAAAAATCTTTCTTGGAAAAAAGTGAGTAATCCGTGACGTCGGTTAGTAATAATTAAATACCTACTTTGATTTAAAATACAAAAGCCGATCGCCAATAGTAACTCAATTTGGAAAGCGTTTCAGAGAGTATTAAGAGCGATTAGTCAAAATTTGTTGCAATTCAGTATGGCGTCTTTAGCATAGTTGTATATGTGCATGGGCGCCAAACCCGAGAGATGCAGGTTCGATCCCTACGGGTGTCTTACTTAAAAAAAAAAGATTTTTTTCTATTGGTTAATATTATTTTCTCAGGAGTGTTTTCAAAAGTTTGTAAATATGTTATTATTGTTATTTTAATTCAAACCTCAAAAACCAGTCGCCAATATTACGGTATTACCACTACAAAACCATACGTTTCTGATAATTTCGTTGTTATTACGAATAGTTACAGAATTTGATGGATACAGGTTCGAACCCACCCGGCACATATATTATTTCAAGGTTGTTTCTAATAAGTGTGTGTCTAAAATATTTTTATATATAATATTATTAAATATATTGCTACCTATTCAACAATTATTCTAAAAACTTTCGAGCTAACAAATCGACATGAAGAGTGCTGCTAATAGAAAAAGCTTATGTGTAACCCTCAGTCTCTGATCAATCCAATAATGAACGAGTATAATGACCCATTTTGCAAATTCAATGGAATTTTACAGCTTCAATAAGAAACAAAATAATGTAAAAGCTTGACATAAAAAATGCGAAATAATAATGTTCCAGCGAAAAGCTTGTAGGCAATTCCGAAGGTTCATTCATAAATTAAAAGTGGCGCGTTACTCAATTTTTCATCGCGCGGTGAAAAACACTGAAACTTTATTTTCGCAGCGAAAAACACTGAAACTTTATCGCGGGATAAAAAACATATTTGCCTTTACCTATGTCTATATTAAATGAAAAGGAACAATATTCAAATGCTCCGAGAAATGTAAACAAATGAAACGTTTTGTGAATATTTCTGTCTAAATTTGTGGACAGTTTGATTTGGACGTTATAGAGAAACAATAGCCATAACACAGT
This sequence comes from Rhyacophila brunnea, assembly GCF_057557595.1. Taxonomy (NCBI): domain Eukaryota; kingdom Metazoa; phylum Arthropoda; class Insecta; order Trichoptera; family Rhyacophilidae; genus Rhyacophila; species Rhyacophila brunnea. The sequence goes on from NW_028233350.1 coordinate 34,313,540, forward strand.
ATTAAGAATTATATTTTTAAAATTGATATTTTTTAAATAAACCATACGTTAATGCAAGACATAGATCAACAGAATAGAATATAATAGAAACAGAACAACCGTATACTGAGCTTCGATAACAGATGTTTGCGACGGATACTGGGTGTGCGGGTGGTATGACTTTAGGAGCAACGTGGAGATAAGAGAACGCACCAAGCAGCCTATCATCACACCGAGAGTGGAGAGGCTACATTGGACCTGGCTCGGCCATGTCCTGTGCATCAACCTGGCTTGGCTGTTCTTCAAGCCGACCGCATTCCAGCGTTCTCGAAGGCCACTAAATACTATCAACTATACGGCGGAGCTACAGGATGCTGGTTTGACCTGGAACAAAGCAAGAAGACTGGCGAGCGACAAAGATTCTTGGAGGCGCCGCGTGGTGTCCATAATATGCTTCGACTAAGAGGCGGATATGGCCGAAGAAAGAAGAAGTAATGTAAAAAAATCAAAAAATTACAAGTAGTGCAACGTGGCATATAAAGGTACATATTGGGCATAACGCAAAAGTTCTCAAAAGAAACTAATAGATAATGAAGTCAACAAGAGTACGAAATAATGATATAGGTCGCAAAGTAGATGAAATGGTAATGCCACAATATATTACAATAGCACGAATTCCTACATCGAGTCACTCTTCATTTAAATTGGTTGATAATGAATGTTATGAATTGCAATTTTTGTACAAGATTTAAGTGTTATAATTGTTAATACAGTAAACATAAAAAATGTTTCATAAAAAAGAGGAAAAAATGGCTACGAAATAATATTGGATCAAAAGTTTGACTTGTTTATTTCAGCACTAAACGTCCACAGGAATACCCTTAAACCCTCTGGATAGACAAACTCAAACATTTTAGTGGATTTCGTGACAGCTAACAACTAAAGGCCTTCCTTAAGAGGCCTCCATCTAGCAGTGGATCGACTCCAGCTGATGGTAAAAACTAAACTGAATTATGTCGCAGTATTAATAGTAATATAATTATTGATTTTTATTTGCACATGAATAATATTATAATATTCAACGTTTCTCTGCTAGGTTTGTGTCATGGGAGAGCGAGAGGTGAATAATATAACAATAATATCTACTCGTTTACTTACATACATTTTGTAATGATAATTTTAAATCTAATAAAGAAAAAAATATTAACAAAACCACGTGTAAATAATTGATTATCAATAATGTAAAGGTGATTGTTAGTATGTGACAGAATAGCATTATTTTCAAATTACCTATGTACCTATGTGTAGATGCTGCGTATATTTTTAATCGAATAGTAGATATATTCTCAAAAGCTTATTCAGTAAAGCTTTATAATATGACCCATTATATCCTAGAATATTAAAAAATATTTTCTTAGTACATAGTATTCAATGCAATATTGATATTACGTTACATTATTATTCGGCCACTATTTCAAATACGGTCGTAACATATAAAAGACTATTGAATTATTGATATATTTTTATCAATTATTATTGTTTACTCGTGTGAGAGGTCTCATAGTCCATTGCTCGCGAGCTTTTTGTCAGCTAGCCAACAAAATGAATAGCTTTAAGTGCATTTGCGCAGAGTGATGTATGCCAGAACGCATCACAGTCAATTTGCGACACCTGAACTATAAATCTTTCACTCATACTTAGGAAGTAAACGTGAATTACCATGATCGATCCTAATTTGAACATATGAGACTTTGCAGAGTTTAGGTTATATTAATATTTGTAGAAATAATTATTAGCCATTCGCTAAGCCTATTGGGTCCTTGCGTGGGATCAAAAACATATTAAAAGAGGTACAATAATTTTTGACCAATCGTGTATTCGCTAATATACAGAAAAACGGCCGCTCTACTAACTATGCCAGAATTGATGCCAAACTGAGAATTAATTGTATTTTATATACATATTATTTTTAATGTTTAGTTATTTAATCACTTTTCAATGTTACACAGATAAAATGAAAAATGTAAATTACCTTAAAAAGCAGCAACCTAGTCCATGGTTATTTTTATATATTTTTTTACATTTATAACATTATTTATAACAGCTTAACTATTTAATTTGTAAAATCTTTATGCTTGTCGGTAAATTTATATTTTGTTTGTTATTACTAGAGACCAGAGTATATTAAATTTAGTCCTGATGACCGGGAATTTTTGCCAGTAGTTGAGTGTTCTGCAATCTTTCGCAATAGCAAGTAAACGGAATGTAAAGAGATAACAACAATCAGTATGTTTCACATACCCACACCATAATATATCTGAACAAAATAATTGTTAAAATATAGGGCAAACGCTCATTTGTTTCCTAATTCACCCAAACACAGTGTCTAATCATACTCTAATTGTTTTTTTTTCAAATTCATATTTTGATATTATTATTGTCATGCTACGTTCTTCTTCTTATAGACAAATAGATCATAATAATATATTGTATGAAAGTTAACATTTGAATATGAAAGTATTTTTGTTAGATTTTGAGTCTATTTGTTATTCATCATTTTTTAAATATAATCATTAATAAATATTTGTGAAACGGCAAATGATTTTCAACTATAGGTGCGACGAAATTTCGGACTCGCTGGCAATCGGAGAGCAAACTTCGAGCTGTGAACATGTCAATTTATTTCGTGATGGCGACGGGGTATTAAATCTTAAATCGTGTAAAGCTGACTAAAAACGTTACCCATTTACTTGAAAAAGAAAACATGTCAATGAATATATTATTATTATTGTTACTAATAGAACAATAAACAGAACATTAAATGGACACGTGTTGGATTTATATGACAAATTATATTTCGTTCAGCACGCGTCATTTGCACAATCAGCGCATCGCCTAGCCACGATCTTTTTAGACCATGCCTCAACTGAGGGTATAGCCTTAACATAATATAGTTTTACAAAAATAATAATAAAATATAACGTCTAGATGTTTCAGAGCACTCTTTCTTTTGATTGAATCATGTGAACACCGATATTTTCCATTCAACATGGCGTCGTCGGTGTCGGCGTCGGTGAAAGCCAGACGCGAAGCATCTGTTTGCGGTTTCAGTAAGAGATTCCCTTTTATCTCACTTAATACCGCCATTGTTTATGGGCAATTTTCAGATTTTTTAAGTCAACACGGTGACTTGGCTAAAAAATATTTCCAGCGCCGACATTGAGGCCGCATATTTTTTCGGCACATTTTTTTCGGTCCATTACAAAGTGAATATTTACTCACCGTGCCTAATAAATTACTTTCTTTAGTATTTCCATTACTCCGAGAGCATTTTTAGTACTATAATATTGCTTTATATACATAATATTTTTGGTTTATTGTCACAACTCAGAAACTAGATTAGGAACGTATACATTATAAATAAAATAACGTCAAGTTAAGCACACCATTTATACCTACTTATAAATACTTATCGATATAATTTAAAATAAATAAAATAAACGTTGGAACAGTGCAATATTCAAATTTTTTTAAATTATTTAACCCTGGTTTTATTATAGTTTATCTTTGAATCTAAAAATAATGAAAAGTATTTCTAATAGACTAATAATAATAATATAAAAATAGTGTGTATTGTTTGGCAAAATAAAGTCTTGTTTCCAGCGTATAGCATAGTATAACCTCAATTTTATTATCAATAACTTAACTATGAAACATTATACCATCATGTTGCTTCTCAGTACAGTTACCAAATTTAAACGCAACATAGTAAACCATATTTTCTACTAGAATAACTAATTACCACTAACTTTATATTTAACACAAAAATAATAAATTTCAGCAACACGTGTTTGCAGTGTTTAAATGACACATGTCATCCAAATCAATATTTACCGGCGACGGGAACAAAAAATATTTAATTCAGCCGTACTCTTACTCTAACGCATATTACGAAGATATAAGCGTGCCGAATGCTTTCTCACTCGCACTTATAGTTCGTTTTTGTTCAGACCTTGTCTCAAAAATTATAATTATATACTTTTTATTGTTTTTGAAATCCCGTTGATTAAATAAACACGTTCGAACTGTGCGTATATCAACTTATAGTACATATTTGTATACCCACAATATTATTTAACTGTTTATGGAGCATGAAGATATCAAAAGGCAAAACACAAAACATTAATTCCAATTATATTGTTAGTATAGTACAAAAAACCTTCATCAATTATAATTTAAATACATAACATATAAATCATATAGAAATGTTAAGATTCACACTGTGAAAATGTTTGCCAAGTGCACAATATTTTAATAATGAATATTTTACTTTATAACATTTATGTAAATGAAAACCCCTGTTTAAAGTATTTTAAAGTGTATGAAGACGACATAATTAAAAGTAGGCACTTACGCAAAAGTTCAAATTTAAGGCGAAACTTTGAGCTTTTCGGCCTCAAACAAAAATATGCAAATGCCAATAAAAAAATAAATGACATTGCGCTTTAAAAAAAGAGTGTAATAATTTTAATTTCACTTTTCAAAGACGCTAAAATGGGGGGCATTATAATTAGTTTCGTTGTACGAGCATTGTGCAAAAAAATATTTCAAAAACGTCAGATAAGATAAAATTATGACGCCTGCGAGAACCCTTTGATGGAAACTTCACCGCGATAATATTGGAGTCATTTCGTTTTTACGAGGAAATGAGTTTTTTAATAGCTAGGCGGAAGTAAATACAACATTAATTTTCTACGGCGGATTCTCAATTTTTAATATAACGTTTGAATTAACTTAAAGTTTGTAATAAATACTATTCAGAATTCTGAATAATAAATATATTTTTTTGGTAAACCGTGATCACAGGTGGTAGAATGTCTGGATATGGCAAATTCAAGTATTATTTTATCTGCATTTGTATACGTTATTATGTGAGTGGTAAATTTATGTTATTATGTCTTATTAAAATCTGGTATTAAACCTATATTCAAAAGGCGGTCAAGGGCCACGGCATATTAAAAACCCGATAACCAAAAAACTTCTTCAGCTCGCAAACTAGATATCTTTGTTATTCAGCTATGTGCTTTCAAGTATTATCAGTCCATCTTCAAAGTAGGAGACTTATAACATTTTGATACCCCTTACCATATTTATCACATTCATAAAAATAAATTGACCTACTAAGCTTCACCGATTACAATGTACAATTTTATAATCACAGTTATGATAATTTATAAGACGTCTAAATATTGCAACTAGCTTAAATATAATGAAAATACAGAATAATATACAATCATAATAAAGATATTTACACACTGTATGATAACGCACATGTATTAGAAAAGATACCTAACTCAAAATTTGTCGATTTTCAGTTATCATCACCACTGGAACCTCGCTAGCGCCATCTACATGTTCGTATATGCGAAAGTAATTTATTTTATTTTTTTATCCCTAGATTTACTAGTGTCACTTTTCCACTGGGCCATATTTGACATTGTGTGAATTTGAACAGTGACATTTTTTTAGTTGCGTCGCTTTTCCAGTACGCATGTGTGAGAAATATCTTCAAAACGTGAACCGTTTTTATTTTATTTTGGTCTCATTGTTTTGAAAATACGGAGAATCAATGATCGAATAAAAATTAAAATGTCTCCCTGAATATTTGCAAATTCATATATATGTGCGATAACTGATTATATCTTAGTTGTTTCTGACTTCAGATATATCGAAATAAATACCTTCAAAGTGATCCATCATTTAATTATTTATTATTCTGCATTAAAAGCATACCATTATTGCTATTTAAAGTTTTTTTTTATCGTTATAATAAAAAAATCTAAAGCCATAAAGCATAAAGTTTTTTTTTCAGTAAAACTACTAAATTTGTTCCGATAAACGAACTCATATTACTGAAATAAAGCCTCCAACATTTTTATTATTCGGATATAAATATAGGGCTACATTTTCATACACTTAATCGGTCTAGTCACGCTATGTCAAAATATGTATCTCATAGACTCACTCAACTATTCAATTTTCGACAAGTAACGCTGAGTTCAACATGCAACTTTGAAAGATTCTCCTTTACAAATAATAATGCAAAAAATAGGTCATTGTTTATTTTGATAATTTAATAATGTCGGTACTTTTTTTATTCATATAAATTCTATAATAAAAAATGTAACAATCTTATGACTACAGCCTAACGTTTAATGGATAGATTACACTTAATATTTTTCAAAGTACAATAAAAAAATATTTCTGGAAGCAAAGAATTTATAATACTACATTATTCAGTCTATATATTTTATAACCAAAAATGGTTTGTTTGGTAGTGTGATTATGTGCGTATTTTATTATTTTGTAGTATGTCTGTATTCTCATTGAGATCTCACTGCAATGTGTAGCATTAACTTATAATCTACACTAGTGATTCATAAAGAGAGCTTTGCTAGAAGGCAAGGGGATGAAAATGGCGTTACAACACCAAATTGTTGTGTAGAACACTATGCTGCTCAAAGAGGTCAAAGAATATAAATTAATGCATTTATGTTTTACCTGTAGGTATGTATGTATCATTATATACATTTTTAAGTGGTCAAATCATATGCTTGAATATAAAGTAATATGAATAATGTGTGTCATTTTGTGTGTTTTAAGTAGGTAGTTAAATCTTTATTGTATAATATGAAAAACAACGCATTTAAATTATTACTTACACTTTAAAGAGACGCTATATTTTTAAGTGCTATGTATTCAGTGCACGCGAGTGTCGCCTTTTTTTGTTTGTCTATCTACACTGCGATACAATTTTCAGGCGCCAAAATACACTCTTTTGAAATTTGGTTCTGCGAAAAATCTCTTTATACATATTATCACTATTAATAATTAACATTATTTTAATCCAAAATAGATGTAATTGTTGATTTACACAATTTGAGTAAGTGCAATTGATGAGAATTGCTTCTAGTTCAGTAAAGCAGTTAATCATTAATTATATCTTCGAGACATTTCTACTTTTCGGCTTTCATTTGCAAGCTCCCAGCATCCTAATATGAAAATTTTCTGGATCGTTTATAAACGCAATAATGTTGTGTGTAATACGTGACTGAGGTATTCACCGTGATGACTTATCCTAATAAAATAATTGGTTACCATTCCAAAAATATTATCAAACATTTAGATTTGGGATCACTGCGCCCGTGCCCTCGTTTGCGATCGCCTTAACTCGACAGAGAAAATATTAATTCAACAAGTTTAAGGCTGTTGTACTTTGTTGGAGGCTTCGCGGCGACAATATGGCTGAAATAATTAATGATTCTCTCGCCGGAGGGCACCACTTGTCACCGACATCAACTCTCGGTGCTTTTCATTCCACCCACTGCCACGTGAATATTTAAGCTTAATCGTGCCTGCGCTATACGGAACGGTTTCTTGCTAATAACCTGTCAAATTGAAGGCAGTGAACGTATCTTTGTATGACATGTTATTATCTTTTAATTATAAGGAGCATCATATGGTACAATAGTTTTATTTGTTGTATAGCATTTTTTAACAATAAAATTGCATTATTCGTTTAACTTTCGATAGATAAACCACTGTAACATATTAATATTTATATTGCTTGTATAAAACAAGGGTATCACAAAAAGATATATAGGTTTTTACTATTCTGGTTTGGCGGAGGTTAGATATTGCAGATAAAAGACGGTAGTAGTTGTTCGTGATGATGGAGGAGGCAAGAATTTATTTAATGTTTCAAATAACTGCAAGGTTGCAATATAATAAATATAACAAAATTCGGTGCGATGTGTCTTTAACGCAAACTTTTAATCGAGTGAGATATCCAATCAATTCTGACCTGCTATTAATTGACCGGCGCACTATGAAATAATATGTTGAAATTATTATGAAATCATATTAATTCGTATTTTTATGAATTTGCAAATCCGCTATCTCATTTACGAAATTATATTATATGTGTCGCTACATTTCAAAATCAGCCAAGTCCACCTTTAGGTAATTTTGACTTTTTGTGAATTACTGAAGAACTACTGCTTTCTAACATTTCTGCATTATCAAAATGTGGAATTTATTAATTTTAAATATTCTATACTCGAAATAATATAAACTTTCACCCATGTGACTATGTATTTGAGAAAACAAAAAGCTGTTTTTCTCCTATGCATCTATTATGGACTTGGCTGATTTTGAAATCTAGTGACACATTATATAGTTAACTACGTGAAAAATAATATTTTATAAATAATATTATAATTGAGAACTGGGTTACAGAAATCCGATGACAACCACAGGTTTACACTACAAGGGTAAGTTGTGTTGCATCCGAAGAACATAATATATGAGACTATTAGTTTCAAGGCTAGTTACTTCCACTTTCTCTATATTAGATATTTTTCATGATTCTTGTTATTTTAATACATTTCCATCATGACATGTTAGTTCATTAATGAACAGATGCAGCCGTATTGATAGTAAAATTGAATTTATAAGTTAGATGCTTATACCAATTTTTAGAATAACTATAAACATGGTCTTATAAACATTTTAATATATTCGATAAACACTTTTATCATTGTTGACTACCTATTATATTTGCAAAATAACTATTTGGTCCTGAATGCACATATCGGATATCTAAAACTAAACTAATATTTATGGAATTAACCACTTTAAAACCAATAATCTTATATTATCATCATCAAATTTCTATAATGATGAGTTAACACGACTATTTGAATAAATTTACATTTATTGTTATAAACGTGTGTAGTTTTTTTCTCTTTAAGAAATTACTATCATATTTTAATCCATCTGATTACATATTATCCAAAATTTTTACATGCACCAACATTGGATATAAATTTGAATTTGAAGATCGATTAACTCAAAACATATAAGTTGCACTGCTAAAATAATAGAACTAAAGTAGAACAATAGGTGATGTCTTAGGGTCGTATGCATGAGATTCCCAAATATTTTATAGGCTATATACTGCCCATTTGTATGCATGAGTGCAAATTTAATGTGTTGGTTAGAGACGTCACAATGTGACGTCATAATGTGTCATGGTGTCCAAATAATAGCAAACTTATAAAATTTCATTCCCCGACCATTAATTTAAAATTTTGAAATTGTAAATGTGTCTGAAAGTCTGCGAACGGTACCATATACATTTAATAATTATACCTGATTAATTATTATGAACTTTAAATAATTTATCAGTTATTTTATCACATTTATTTCATAATTCTGCTGTACGAAAGGATAGAGTATTGCCAATCAACATTTCCATTTGGTGGCAATACATACATATTATGACTAACTTCACTTAAATTATGAGATGTCAAAACAGAATAAGAATAAATGACAGAAATGCAAATGGATTTAGATAATAATATTATGTAATGATTTATCTCTGTATAATATTATCATTTATACCAATCACCGTATGACACTATTTATGTTACCAGTGTATGTAACCATGCCTTGTTTATTACAGTTATCTTACAATAATTAACTAGGTAGGTAGGTACCATAATATATTGAAGAATGCAGAATGCTTCCAATTGCATATTTTAATGCGAGATACAGCAGTAGGTACCTATCTTTGCGGTCGTTTAGGAGGTATTTTATCGTAATCTTACGTAAATCCATCTTATCTCTCCATGAGAAATACTACTTTTTGTAAGCGAAATACAAGGCATTGTATCAGTTACCTACTATCTAGTTTATAGACTATGGATCAAAATTATACGTATTTTGTAAACAGCACGACTAGGAACTGTTTTAAAGTTTGCATGTTTTACAGTCTACAAAATGAACGAGGGCCTCAAGCAAACGTTTGTTGTAATAAATGCATTATTAAAATGACATTTAAAAGTGACAGATGAAGCAGCCATTTTGAATGACGTGTGATGTCAAATTGCTTACGTCACAAACAGTACTATAAGCTATATGGTGTAAAATCGGTTAAATAGCTTATAAAGAATTCGGTAATCTTATACATACAGCCCTTAGCCACTAGCTATGACATATAAGTACCTACTGTAGTGTATACTATAAAAAATAATAAATATTTACTTAACGCAATTTAAACGGTTCATTCGGGTTCATGCAGTTTTTGTATGTAATGTATAAATACTAATATAATAAATATACCACATAAGCGTGAAATTTATAGTTTTGACAGAAAATATGACTCCGACCGAGAGACAACTATGCAATAGGGTACGTGTAAGAGCAGTCAGAAATATTTTGACTAATAACAGTAATTATATTCGCCTAGAAAGAAATTTAAATTAAATTTAAAAAAATTAAAGGAAATTTCAATTTGCGTAAGTGAAAGGTTAAATAAATATTGTTTCACTAGGTATATCAACGTTTTTCTATAGGTAGATAATATTTAGTGTTGTAGTTTTAAGTATTTGCAATAACTACGACTTATCTGACATAAAAATAGATAGGGCGATAGGTATATAACTAAGTCTAACTAAATTGCTTCGGGTGTTGATATATTCCACTTGCGTGAGGTGAGTTTAGGTGGACGCTATTATAAATTCTTAAATATGGGTCTCATTAGCAAACTCGGTGTACTTCTTCGAACTTATATATTATATATATATATATATATATATGTATAATTGTATTTTCACTGCTTTTGTATGTTTACGTTATGTTCTCTTTTTATATTTTCATTTGTATCCCTTTTATAATCTTTGTTTTTCTTTCTTCTTTATGTCATGTTGTAGGTAAACGTCTTAAACTTATAATTTGTAATGTCAAGAATATGTAAAAAAATAAATAAATTTAAATTGAAATTGAAATCTTGATAATATTTCGTTTATTCCGGGAAAACATTAAATAAAAAAATACATCCAAACGACTACATACCGAATGTAATTTTATTTAAACAGGAAAAATTCTCTTAATAGTTTTAGTCTTTTTTCCAAGACTACGCCTGTATTAATTAATGCATAACATAATCTAAGGAATTAACTCTAACTCTCCCGTGTAAGCTGGGCGTAATTTTCCGAGACCGAAAATACCACTTGGACGCATCTAATTCCCGCGGAAGATTTCACGACTGCGAATTAATATTTAATTTACGCAATCCCAGTACTTTGCTGAAAACTCGGTCGCATTGACCTTTAGCTTCATTTTGGTTCTGTGGCGTATAAGCCGTGTACTCACTCACACAGAGAAAAAATGAGAAATCAATTAAAATATAAATATTATAATTAACATAATTTATTTTATACCAATTTATTTTTGTGAGTAGTTGCATTACTAGCTACCTAATACATACCTGATACATACATACATACCGACACTTCATACGTAAAAGGTCGGAACTGCGTTTTTGGTTATTTTGACTTGATTCTCTTTTATTAAGACGGTACTTCAGTGAAACGGCAAATAATTTTCAACTATAGGTGCGACGAAATGTTGAACTAGCTGGCAATTGTAGAGCGAACGTCGAGCTGTGAACACGTCAATTTGTTTTGTGATGGCGACGGGGTCATTAATTCTTAAATCGTGTAAAGATGACTTAAAAACGTTACCCATTTACTTGAAAGAGAAAACATGTCAATGAATATATATTATTATTAGTAATAGAACAATAAACATAACATTAAATGGATGCATGTTGACTTTTTATGTCAAATTATGTTTTGTTCTGCACGCGTCATTTGCACAATCTTCGCGTCGCGTAGTCACGATCGTTTTAAACCGTGCCCCAGCTGAATTATAGCCTTAAATAATTTTAAAGACATTACAATAATGATAATCGAAAAAAATCAATCAATCAACTAAAAAATTATGATTCTAGCAATAAAAATTAATTAAAATTATTGTCATTAAAATTTATTAAAATCGTACTACTGAAAAATACCATTTTGCAGTTCCGACCTTATACGTAGGGGGTGTCGAAACATACATACATACATACCATACACTATGATATGAATATTTTTTTCAAAACGACGTTCATGTCTTTACAGCATCCTTGTTTTTCTCATAAAGTATCTGCACCTATACGCATATTATATTAAATTTTATAGTGTTGTAATGTAGTTGGAAAACTATCTCTACCTATATTGTAACAAGTGTTATAATACATTATGTTATTTCTTTTAACAATTTTACTAACATGTCCATTTTAATATTGAGATGTTGTATAACATTATAGTATTTTGGTATACTTAAGTCAATTTTAGTATAATATCAAAGCACGGACATGACAGTCCGAATCAAGATATTTGAATTTACCACTATTTAAACTATTGCTACGTATTACTGTCAAGATCTATCAGTATACTTGATACTCTATTTCGCAAACTTCTAAAATATAATAGAACACAATGAACAAAAATTTACCATCATATTGTTTGAAAACTGGATAGCCTACGTCTAAGACAGTCCTGGACTATATTCTAAAATGGCTGTCACCAAAACAGAACAATGAATAATATACTATTACGTGTATCAGTGTGATAAACTGATAACAACTTATATCATAATATCAATGGCAAGGAAATTATTACGTTAACATAATATTATTATCAAAATTTCGACAAATCGAAATATTGACACGTATTACATTATTATAACAGGAATATAAATATCATTGATAAAATATGTTAAATTAGGCAAGATATTCTAAATAGAATTAAGGAAATATGATAGATGTTGGATGTATTAAAAAATATTTTAATTCGATTTCGGCATTCCATTTATTTTCAACTCTCTAACAGGAATGACTAGTTTAATAGCCTTCTTTAAGAATTAAAAAAATAAGATTACATATCTATAAATATGTGTTTTAGATATAATTCTTATATTTTAATGGATTCAAGCTCTGTACTATTCCACTTAAGTCGTTTTTTGCGACCCGGGTTTCGCTTTTTGGCATCTTCAGGCACAGTGTACACTCACCAAAGGTAAACAGACACTGACAACAAACACTCTTTGATAATAAATCAATACAATAAAGTAGGTAAAAACTCCATTACCTATCTATCAAGTCAAAGGTTACAAAAATACAATAAACAAATTATGAATAGTTGAAGTGTCAGTAAAAAACCTAATTAGTAAAAACCCTTTGTTTATAAAGAATAATGATCTATTATTAGGTTTGGACAATTTATTATGATAATATGCTGTCGAGAGTTAATGGGGTTAACTAATGAGATATTAGTCTTTAATAATACTCTTACATAGTACCTACTTTTTATAACATTATTTAAAAAAAATACATATAAACTCGCCTAATATAGTATACATAAACTCACCTAATATACACCTATACATACCTAAATCCTCATCCATACATTCTCATACATACATATATAAATTTTATATCAATAACATTGACCATAAAATAGTCTCATATATAAAACACCACATAGGATATAACAAAGGACTACTAGGAAAGTTAAGTTGATCATTGTTCGTTATCAGTGTGTGTTTACTCTTGGTGAGTGTACACGGCGCCTGAAGATGCCGAAAGGCGAAACTCGGGTCGCAAAAAATTACTTAAATGGAATAGTACAGAGCTTGAATTCATTAAAATTTAAATTCAAATTCCATCAAGTACTTTCAGTCGATAGTATTAATATAATTATTATATAGTTAAATAACATTATTGCCTCAAACAACCTTCAACAGATAAATGTCAAGGTAGGTTGAACAAAGATATTGCCTACCCTGACAACGTAGATGAGAAATAATATAATTATTATCATGAATGAAGATGTATTTTCAAAAGGCATATCTATGAACAAACCAAATGAGTGACATATTGTCGGGAAACCCAAACTCAGTAGAATAGACGCAATTACCAAGGATACATATAAATTCAACATCTGGAATCAGAAGACAGTCTCCAAAAGCACAATAGAGATTTCTGCTTAATCAGTCCAAAATTTCTGAGGTGATTGATTATAAATAAGTAATTAAACCCTTTCTTAAAATTTTCCAAATTAAAATCAGTATATCATTTTTAATATCACTTAATGTTTAAAATACTATAGCAAATATTACCAGGTAAAAGATTCATACTGCAAACGTAAAAATCTTTTCACTTAGATTGTTCAGCAGTTTTATGTTAGTTTTAGGTACATATTTTATTCTTAAAATTTTGTCTATTCTCCGTTCTTCTCTCCACCATAGCACATATAGCGTCACTATTATAGGATTGGTTTGGCGAATATCTGTTTTTGTCGAAATCGACCTTTTAATGCAGAATGTTTTTTTGTATTTAAATGGACTAGAACCATCCTTTTCTGTGAATTACTTTGTAATGGTAATGTATACATCATTCATATGCTGTAAAAATAACAATTTAAATATCTCCATGTATTTAAATATAGGATTATGAAATTTGTTTTTCGTCTCCTGAACATTTGGTCTATTCGACAAACCAATCCTACAGTGACGATAGGTCAAGTTGTTTTTTTTTTTAAATTAATTTAGAACACACATTAGTGCGTGGCAACCTCAGTCATAGGCTACTCCTGGAACACTCTCAATCATAAAAAACTCTAATGATTCAGATCAAACTTACAGTCCCGTGATACGCCCAATTAATATCGGGTGTTATTTGGTGGGGTAATTAATTGCAATGTACGCATATAAGCCTAACATCTTACCAACGACCAAACGCTAAAACGCGAAGAGACGCTTTAGGTGGATCGGTCATACATTTACGATGCCGTTAGAAAGATAACACTCCGTACCCTGTTTCAATGCTACAAAGCTGTCTACGTATTTCAGGTTTCACGTGACAAAAAGCGCAGGATGTGGCAATGTATCGTATAAAGTAGTGCATTCTCATGCCTGCCCTACGCTCTGCTTAGTGATAGTAATATTAATAGATTTTTACAACATTTTTCTTAGCTCGTATTCTTATTTGTCCGGTACAAATCTTGCAATCGATTTTTGACTAACTTCCCGACTAGCTAGACATTTGAAACTTTTAGAATATATCAGAACACGATGCCAATGCATTTTTTTAATACTTTTAGCCATCTTTAAGTAGAATTGAATTCATTTTCAGTTAATTCTGTTTTGTATAAAAAGTTATTTCGACACCATTATTGGTTGCTAGGGGTCTGGGGTTCTAGCAACTAAATTATTAATATATACGTACGTTACTATGGAAATCAATATGACATGTCAAGTACAATTTTTTTTGACCGTTTAAGCTAGTCAAGTCAAATTTATATGGTTCAACAGAAAATTTAAAAACGTTGTTTTTAAAAATTTATTTTTATCTTGTAATTATTTAGTTAAATATGAATCGTGTGTAGGTTTAAAATCTGTGAATATATATTTATATTATATATAAATTTATTATAAAATATAGAGGTGGTAAATTACGAAAATTTTACTATATAGTCAACATTCCAAATAGCCACTACATGGGTCACATTAAACCTTACTTTCATTAAATTACCGAAAAGATTTCAGGTAAATATCTTTAATTCTCGTGAACTCCTGGCAAAGCTTGACTGAGAAGCACCAATATAGAATCTAATGATTGGCATATGGTAGTAGCTTATCAATAGCAAAATAATAAGAAAGAAACAATATTAATATCGTGTAATAAGAGTGAATATTCAAAATATGTGACGTCTGATTTTTTAATAGGACTTAAGTCAATGGTACTTTTTTTTTATTCATTCAAAGATTATCAACTATCTTGAAAAGTTCTCGTTATAATAGGTAAAGAGTTTTTCTTAGTTACAGAAATATTTCATTATTTTTTTAATTACATTTATGTGCGATACATGCAGTATGTACATATCTAGTGAAATAAATAGTAGGTACGTACTTCGACGAACAACAAACCGAAGAGGAGCTTTTAGGGTATATTTACTGTCTGACGCAGCGATTATGTATAATATTCTCACAAGCAAAACACCGCTTGTTTATTTATAATTTCATTAGTGCCAGAATATCCCTTGCTCAAATACAAAGCATTATTTGAACATTTCCATGCTTTCTGTGATTGTTCAAAAACTTAAATTCATTAGATACTAATTATACTTATCTTAATTATAAATTATAATTTACAAAAAAATCTTCAATTTTCTAATGTAATAATTCAGATAAATCAATCCGAATTTATTATTATATTGTATTAAAATATTTTAAGACTAACCAATAACAATTTAATATAATTTTTATATAGATTTGTCAATTAGTGAAGAATTATAATTTTGGGAAATCAACAAATTATAAATCATTGTTAACAATTAACTAGGTTGTCTGGGAACGATATGAAACTCTAGTGAATTTCAAAGTAGTTGTATGAGAGAGGTAAACTACAGTAAGGTGAAATAAATTGAATTATCACTTTATTGAAATTATTTTATTCGTACTATTTAGCGTGATATACCTATAGCCGTAACTCATAATATCTTTGATAGATAACAATAAAAACCCTAAATATCTTGAAGGTATATACATTATTTATTTTGAGCACAAAAAAAAATTAACTTAAAAACTTAAAAAAATATGTAAAATACGTAATTACAACACAACTTAAGGATAATATAAATGTTATTGAATTCTGCAAGATATTTTTAAATCAAAAGCTATTTAAATAAGTTACAAGTTTAGTAGATATCATCTTAAAAAAACACCTGTAGAATTTAATATAGTTTATATTATTATCATTAATAAAATGGAATTTTAGAAAGCAAATGCTGACTCAAGTGATAAATGAATGTCCCACCCAGCTTAAAAAAAATTTACTAGCAAACTATTTATTTGTTTCTTCTGTAAAGTTGGAAATACGGACTAACCATAATTATCCAATCGTATAAAGCAGTTATTCTAGAACCGGTTTTTTTTAAATTTAGATTTTATTTGATGTTTGATGTTATTTTACCATTTTCGCTCTTAATATAACCCAACACCTGCCGTGACTTATAAATTCACAATATATACCTAACACCTCTTTTTCTAAGTCTTCTTAATTAAATCTTAGCAAAAAGTTACGTATCCTAAATGGAATTAGATATCACATCTTACACCGTCCGAGTAACTGCTCTATCCTTAATACTACCGATCTGTCTATTGACACGAACAAAAACGCCGACCTTCAGTTAGTGTTTATGGCAGAGTATGGTTTAACGACATAACTATACAAATCTAGCCTTGTAGTCAATTCTACTTCTCAAATAGCCGTGCGACAACCTCACGACGAGGTACAAACAGAATATATAAGTCCCATGGTCCTAAACTATGGAAGAAGCAGAGAAGAAATGGTCGAAAAAGACCATGAACAGGTAACCAGTAGCGTAATCGTTTAGTATTAGGAAGTAAAATGTATGTTGTTAACCTTTTCTTTGTAAAATGTAATAAAATTTTACGTAAAAAATTTCGCCTCGGAGAATCGAGACTGTTCAAGTGTAATTGGAACGCTGTGACCGCAGACCTCGAAATGACACGCCATGAAATTTCAAATCGATCTATTTCGGAAATAATTTCCGGGAAATCTCCATTAAACTTAGAAAATAAGTTATGGGAGAGATTGTTTACGTAAAATTAAGCAGGTACATGCTTCAATAACTTTTATAGCTATAATGGAAGTGTATGAAAATTGGAAAAGAAAATTGAATATTTATAAATTTATATACTGTATAATTGTAAATAAAGAATTTTAATATTAATTTTATCAATACAAGATAGGAGTTAACTACCGTTATAAAAATATTGTAAACGCGTATCTATATCTATAGACGCGTAATTATAATTATAGATTTTGTTAATGCTATAACTTGCTGACTATAATGAATATTGTAAAAGTAACAATTGGAAAAACTTGAGATTCTGGTATAGATGGGTTTCTACCCATAAACAATAATAAATCTTAATTGCCTCCTAAGTAATAAAAGAATCAAATACTGCGACTAAAAACACAAATTGGCGCGTGACCTTGAACCTTAACTGAATTCTGTTCGACTAGAATTTACGGCCCGGCTGTGTTGAGTTGCCGGATAAAAATAGATTCAAGGTTACGTTTAGATTACTATGGAAAAGCCACTATTAAGGACGAAATAAATTTGTAGTCGCTTGTAAATAACATCTTGTTAGGATTAAGCATTTATATATTTAAGTTGAAATGTTAAGTATAATATTATAGTATTTTCACGTAATAATGTTCGTCCGAAAGGTAAATATCGAATGAAACGTTTTCTGCGGCTCCAAATAGTTTTATTAAAACTTAGTAAAATTCTATTGGCCTAAAAAGGCCAAGAGTGGTGGAAAGGACTAGTACGTGGGTGTCAACCTTTCATTTTGACATTTTAAATTTAAAGACTGCCATTCCCTTATTTAGTACACGAGTACCTATTCTGATACCTCGTTGGAAAGCTAAAAACTTTCCCCTTCGTTTGAACACGAAAAATCATATAAAATCAACTATTTTGCTGACGTCACCGTAACTACGCATTTAAAGGACATGTTCTAGAGGGTGCTTAAAACACCCCTATTAAGTCTTAATTTTGCGGAAATAAAGTAGAGTAAATTTAACCCGATTTAATTAGAAGATATCTCTATTAGAAAGTTACCAGGAACGGGAGATATACGTAAATTTATCCCGTGAGAGAAAGATATACATCTGCTATCCCTTACGGACTGTTTCCTATTAAACCTCCATCCCGAGGGTATAAAAGGTGACATCCTTTTTCCGTAAAATCATTAGTTTCTACACTTCTCACCAGCGATCTCCTACTAAGCAGCAGTCCTTCCGCGGATACGAGATACGGTTCTCAGTAACATTCGTGAAATTTACCTACAATAAGTCCCCATCGACGGGCAAAAAGTAACGCGAATATCTCGTATCTGCCGGTCGTGACGTGTGCCGCAAAACGTAGCGCGAATAACACGTATCTGTCGGTAGTGACGTCGACCGCTAAAACGTAGCTCGAATACCACGTATCTGTCGATAGTAACGCGCTCGCGGAGTAATTTCATTTTTCATTACTCATCATACGAGGTGACGTAATCGGGATAAATTACGTGATCGGATTTGTTTTATAAAAACAAATTAATAAACTCAGTTTGTAATAATAAATTTTACAAATCTTTTTTCGGAATTATAAAATAAATTTTTGAAACTTTATTAAGTAAACATAATTATAAAATAAACTTTTGTAAACAAATTCATAAACATAAAAACAAATTTTAGTAAATAAATTTGTAAACATTAAGCAAACCTTCTGTAAACAAGTCTGTAATCACAAATAAACATTTGTAAATACACTGTGAATATAAATAAACTTTATAAACAACAATAAAATAATTCTATTCTTTTTTATAAACCTAGTACTGTGTGACCAAAGAATAATTTATATTTTCTTTCTTATGGGAAAATATTTCTCGAATTAAAAATATCCAAAGAATATCTGCGTATACATTCTCTGAATTAGGTGTGACTTTTCGGGAATTTGTGAAAGATTTCACAGAGATCCTATAGTGAACAAATAAATAGTTTGCTGATACTTTAATGAGATTTAATTACGGGAACAATGACAGTTAACCTTATTGTGTGACCGTGAACTCTAGTACCTGAATAAATTCGGCACCACACCAGCTGAGAGTTTTATTCGGGAATTCAAAAGTTGTGATACTACAAAGGAGATCCACCTCTCCTAATTCATCACTAGTCTCCTCAGTGACGGCCCGGTAGCATTATTGAGCTAGCCGTGAGCCGGGTCATGTCACTATGAGTTATGAGAAGTAATCGTAACAATTATCTATTTAAAAAAAAATAGAGCCAATTAGAGCACTCACATGGTTAGTGAAAGATCTGAGCTCAAATTCCACTAAGTCAAACTTAATTTTTTATTTAATAAATTATATTATTATTTATGAGGCTTTTCAAAAATGTTTATTTTCAATAACAAAAAATCAATATGAAATAAAAAAAAAATGATATACTTACCGACTTAATAATATTAATGCTAATATTTTATAATATCTACTATGTGAGCAGTTAACTTTACCCTACTGTGAGTTTTCATAATGTAGTAAAAATCAAGAGGTAAAATCTTTTTATAAACAGTCCACGTTCTAATAGTGATACCTCGTATCTGACATTCAATATTTTTGATACGCGGTATTAACATGTTTTAAAAATCAGTTTTTAAAAACAAAAATATAGTTACCTTAAAAAATAAACTAAATTAATTTTAGACTAAACGTGTTTTTGTTTCTATTTAATTTCATTTAATAGTTTCTGTATAACATCTTAGCTCCTCCCTGTCAAAAATATCGAATGTCAGATACGAGGTGTCAATGTTAGATCATTGCAGTGTTTGTTTGTTTTTTTTTTTCACCACAGTAAAATAACAAAATATCTCATCATTATTTTTGGGCTTCGTATAATATTATATATTTATGGGCAATCCATACCTTGCTTAAAAGAAGGTAAAAATAACCTGTAATATTGAAGATTTGATTGGGAATGAGTTACTAGTAGTATTTCATTATTTACTTGCGTCGGTATCAAGAAGCAAGATGTAATAACTAATAGTAAAAAGCGTCAAAGATTTTATTGGAATTTATCTAACGCACACAGTTACCCCAGAGAAGAAAACTTACAGTCAATCATTCGATTTCGATATTTCTGTGAAGTTCCGGCCTCAGGTTTACATCAAAGAGGATTTCATGATAAAAATAACATAATATGGAACTGAATAATTTATTCACAGTAATAATACTAGATCTAATATAGTATTAATATGTATTTAACGCATTATAGCGTTTTTATAATAAACAAAAGTACAGGCACTGCATAAATCGAAACATACAAAAAAAATCAAAATAATAATAATTTTATAAAACCATTGTTATGTCATAATTTAATACCTACTGAATATATACAACATTGCAGAATATTAGACTCTTTATTATTATGGAATAGGTATACTTACATAATTTTAATAAAACATTAGAAACATTCATAATATTATCAAAAAAAGTTAGACCTAATTGGACTCACATT
Organism: Rhyacophila brunnea; assembly: GCF_057557595.1. NCBI lineage: Eukaryota > Metazoa > Arthropoda > Insecta > Trichoptera > Rhyacophilidae > Rhyacophila > Rhyacophila brunnea. The sequence goes on from NW_028233350.1 coordinate 34,334,565, forward strand.
TTTCACTTTTAAAGTTAGTCATATATTTTATTTGTTAATAACTAGATACGTTTATCTGATGTTCAACAAATTTCGGCAATTGAAAGGCAATCAACTTTTTAAGCGGTTAAATTAAAAATATTTTTATATTACGATGAAATAATTACACGATAAAAAGAATTTTTTATATACAACGTTTTTAAATTTTCCGTTGAATCATATAAACTTGACTTGACTAGCTTAAACGATCAAAAAAATTTGTACTTGATAGAAATAGTACTGAAATTTCATATTGATTTCCATAGTAACGCACGTATATATTAATATTAATAATTAAGTTGCTAGGACCCACTTAGCAACTAATAATAGTTTTACTTTTTACGGATTTCTTCCGAAATAACTTTTCATACAAAACAGAACTAACTGAAAATGAAATTAATTCTACTTAAAGATGGCTAAAAGTATTAAAAAAATGTATTGGCATCGTGTTCTGATATTATATTCTAAAAGTTTCAAATGTCTAGCTAGTCGGGAAGTTAGTTAAAAATCGATTGCAAGATTTGTACCGGACAAACAACCACCGGACAAATAAGAATACGAGCTAAGAAAAACGTTCTAATAAAAAAATCATTTATTTTTGTCAATAGATTTATGTACGTACTTACCATAATTAATTAATTAATTGTGGCCTATGATTTCCGTATCAAACACAGTACGGCAAATCATTTGATCACATCCATACAATATCTTGTAGAGTGTAGTCCAATATTTTAAGCTCCACAATGAAAAAAATCAAAAAAATGATTTGAATAGTTTTCCAATTGGCATTTTAAAATATTAGTGACATTGATATCTTAATCAGTGTACTTTATATTTTAAGATAGAAATACATAACAGTTATATTCACTAAAGTAAGCACAATTTTAGAGTGTACCTAAATCCGTTCCATGAGATACCATCGTTATATTATAGCAATGGTTTTCGGTGGCACGTTTTCAATAACAACACTACGGGTCAGAGGTCGGATAAAAAGCACCATCCGAGTACAGTAGTAACTTTGGGTCTTGCCTCAGGAGAAAACTAATAAATTTCAATATGTTCTTTCTCGCATTCAAATATTTGAGTTGGTGCGCAGATGGCAGGGCTGCGAACTTCCGTTAAGTACATCGGAAAGCTCGCCTTCGGAAGCTTCCTAGAACGTCGGCACCGGTGCCTTATATCTCAGAAACCGCCAACTATGCACGGAGGCTGATTAAATATTGTGGAATGAAGCTTTCATTCGCATATTTTATTAATCACTGTATAATTTTAGTATCATTTTTTATTGAATGAATATGTTATACACAATTTTTTGTTCAATATAATAGGTACTGAATATACACAATATTTAAGAATATTAGATTCTTACTACCAAATATATTAAATACTGGATCAATAATTATTGAGACTTGAACTTACATCTTTCACTTTCTGAGTACCATATAACCCTTACCTACCTACCTAAGATACCTTATAAATTAGTATTTATTCGTTCGTCATTGACGATTGACAGCTCATAGGATGAAAGATATTTTCAATAAAACACAACTATTAAAATATAAAAAAATATTTAACTTTTATAACATTTAGAACTACTAGGAAACACACAGGTTTTTTAAATTCCTACAAAATACTATATTCAAATTTATTTAGTATAAACGGGAACCTCCACTGATATTTGCGAATATTTATTATCCACAAGACTTAAAAGAATAATATTTTTTATTAAATATAGATCATCTGGAACAACCTTATAAACATATAGGTATATTGGAAAAAAATCATAAAAAATGGAACTGGAAACGACATCCATCGTAATTCTGATGGTAAGTTGCATCAATAAAGCTATCGATACAGCAACTTGGATAATCTTGACTTCACGAGCGAAGACTTTACACCGGGCGTTGCCGAGTCGGTGGCGATGGCTTGTATCGGGCCTCATCCCGATCCCAGAGTTCGTCTCAGCAGTTTGGCGACCGTCTTGAAGACTGCACCGCATCACAGCCCCGTCTCCAAAAATAATGAATCAGTCAACAACCGATCTGATGTTTTGCAGTTGCTGTTTATATCAAAGCTGAGATCATTACAAACCTCCATAAACGAAGCATTGGTTATAGTTCAAAAAATGACAGCTGACCCGCGTACTGATACAACTCTCGGAAAAGTTGGCTTTTAACTATTATACATGTTCAATTTGTTTTTTTTTTAATGTGACATTGTGATTTGTACTTGAATAAAGATTGTACGATTTATAACTTATCAAGAGGTGATGGCGCTTTTAGTAGTGGACTGTATTATCTTAATGATGATGTGGAGTCTGGATCTAGGAGTGGGGGCAATTTAACAAAATGCAAGTCACTGACCTTTATGATGATTTATGATGGCTCCGTGGTCTGGTTGCACTGTCACTAGGTTTTAGGTCACTCAGTGCGCGGACCTCGACTTGTACACCGTTCATGGATGATATTATATGTGGTTGATGAATGATGATGGTTGGTGATATAAATGATGAGAGCCGGTATTACGGCTTGGCAGGTATTCAGCTCTATATAACGCAATGCGGTATCACGCACTCGTTTGTTCACTTAAACTGACTACACATAACGGCTGTCTTGAAGTCACTCCCTGTTGTTCGCAATAACATGCTCCTTTGATCCGTAATTGATAATTGTCTGGTCTTGTGACAACACTAAATAAGAGGATTGGAGTACGGGGAACTAAAGATGAATGCGACCACAATTTGGCTCAACCAATATATGGAAAAAAAGTCATAATAAATTGTAATTGAAACGACATCCATCGTAATTCAGGTGGTAAGTTGGTTCAATAAAGCTATCGATACAGCAATTTACCAAGAAGATTTTTTTTAAAACTATTCACTAAAAATTATCATAAACCTTTTGTTGTTAATCTCTTCGATATAGGGGTAGTTTACAACTTTTCTTTCGCGTGGTTCACTTTCCATGTTTGTAAAAGTTACGCGACCCCCACCCCTCACCCAGAGGACGGATTTTTTACACAACTTTGTCCCTTGCATAAAATATAAATTATGGCGTTTCGGAAACATAGCATACAAGTTATGTACAAATGCCATGATGAAAAAAGGGGTACGGATCAACTTCTCAGGTTGTATATTATATATTCTAGTTATTGGGAAGCTAATTGATTCTCTTACATTTAACGTAGTATGGTAACTCTGTACCTTAATTTTATATAAGTTAAAATGTATTTTGATTTTTTTTATTAGTTTATAATAAGATCATCACACAAATGTATATTGTAAAGTACCTACGCATAACATAGCGTGTCACTTCACAAACACGAATAAAATTGATGCTTTTCCTCCATAGATTATTCAACATACAATTTTGAAACGTAAAAATAGAACACTATATTATTTAAAAGTTTCATAATTATAAAAAAAAATATTCAATATTAATATATATATTCAATATTTGAGGACAGTCGGCACGCTCTTTTTTACTTTGGTTTTAAGGCCGGATCATAATTAAGTACCCTATTTCAAAACCTTGGTCTGGTCCATGGCGAGAAGGCTTTTACATGTATATCTCATTAATCTGTTATATGAGAAGATAAGAGTTATCTCAATACAACAGGTAAATTATATTGGAATTTATACTTTAACGGTAGACGTAGAGCGTTTGATAATATGCACGAGATTACTGAAATCCATCACCGCTAACTTTACGTAAATATCGAACAAATTTAAATTCAATTGATATCACCACCTCGCATCTACATGTTAAATAATAATTTAGTCAACCGAATGAAGTACCTATCCTGGGGTAAGTAATATGCAACGTGATTTTATCACTAGCGAGAACTGATTGGAGAGAAATTAATTTCCTGCGAGAGTTGGAGAATTTCAAACATTCCTATCGGTCAAATGCATCGCGCTCATTTGATTGGAATACGGAAACTTTTATCAATTTATCGTGAGTCTATTTAAAGCTCAGATGTTTGAATATAATCCCAAAAGCTCAGATTGATTAGCAGATAAAACTATAATAACTCATCTTATTAAGGAAGCTTTATGATAATTAAAAATCGATAATACCTACATCACTAGTAATTTCTAAGTATTTATTTAAATGTAAATAACGGATGTTCGATTTGTTTTAGTTCTATCATTTCATCACACAAAATTCCCATCACACTTATTCAAATAACACTTAATATTTATTTGCAAGTATTTAGGTATAAAAATACCGAATAATCGTGAGTTTTGATAGTTTTCACGGAAAACAAAAAAATCGCAGAGTGGTGACGAGCGTGATAAAACAATGCGACGTACTTAAGTGTTAATCAAGAATAGCGACGTAACCAATAATCACATTCATCCTGCACAAACTGATGCGCATTAAAAGAAATCACATCTGCGTATATTCAATGCTAAGTTGTTTCACTACCCCCATACCATGTCTGATCCTAATAGGATCATATGGACGTCCACAGCGTGGAGGTTTATATTAACAGATTTTCGTTTTTACGAGAAATGGATATCACCCACTTGCTCAACCAATTAAGTACATACTTTGACTCATACACGAATTTAAAAACGATAAATTATGTATTTTCTAGATCCAGAATTCAAACCAACCAAGATTCAAACGCTTAAGCCGCGCGGCCATCGTGGGTATACTACAATAATAATAATTAATAATTATTACTCGAGTGTTTAGTGTCAAAATAAAAGTCTAATAAAGCCCGTTTCTAAGGTTCATTAAATAAACCAATTACTTCAATTTGATTCGCTGCTATAATGAATTGATTATATTGGAGGCATGATTATGATACAGGAATCCAAAATTAATATTATGAATGTGAAAAATCTAAAATCAAAATCTAATGAACAATTTATTATGAGGTGACATACCTACATACTGAGTTTTAACCCCCTCTGTCAATAATATATAGAGTCCATGTAAAGTAACCAATAAAAATAGTATAATAGTTATTTATACCAACCTACCTAATTAAATACTCAGTGATAAAACAAACATGCTATTTTAATATTTTATGAACACGCAAGCCCATTTGGTAAACGTCACAAAACTTTTTGTCTATTTTAAGTCAATAATAATATTATTATATTTGCCATAATATGCATGTTTGATATATTAGGTTGCATGCAACAAGTTATTTTTTTAGTTTGTATTACTTTTTTATTTTTAAATTTCACTAGAATTTTCTTTTTGATAATAAAATGCACAATATGTACAATTACCTACTGACATGACATTAATCTGTTACATTTTTTTCCAATGATAATTTCAATTTTTCCATCATCATTATTAATTTAATTAATAAAACTCTATTTTTTTAGTACTTTTTCCATTTTTTATAAATAAATCTAGATCAGTTCCATTCGCCTTATAGGGAAATTTTCAACTGAATAATCTTTATAAAAACAAGTATTTATCAAAACAAATTCAAAAGGTGAGACAAATAGTTTACCAATTTATTGAATTATCGATCCAATAATACTTCGTCAATAACAATTAAATTAAAATTAATTAAATTCGATATTAATATTTCATAATAAATCATTAAGGACACTGAAGCAAATATTCTAAATTATTAACATAAAACAAAATATGAAACAATAAGCACTTACAATAACAGATTTCAATATATCAACAAACAAATATTTATGCTTAAGGCTATAATACTTCAGCTGATCTAAAAAGATGGTCTAAAAAGATCGTGACTAGGCGATGCATGGGTTGTGCAAATGACGCGAGCCGAACGAAATATAATTTTTCATAAAAAATCATCATGCGTCCTTTTAATGTTATGTTTATTATTATATTCGTAATAATAATAGTATATTCGTTGACATGTTTTCTTTTTCAAGTACATGCGGAACGTTTTTTAGTCATCTTTACACGATTTAAGAATATATTCCTCCGACGCTATCACAAAACAAATTGACGTGCGAACAGCTCGACTATCGCTCTCCGACTGGCAACGCGGCCGAAATTACGTCCCATATACTGTTGAAAATTATTTGCCGTTTCACTTATGTACGCTCTTAATCAATATTATATAATAATATAACACACTACATTTGTAATATTAATACTATCGACTGAAGGTACTTGGAATTTGAATTTAAATTCTGATGGATTCAAGCTCTGTACTATTCCATATAGCAAGTTTGTTAAATCACTTAAATGGAATAGTACAGAGCTTGAATCTATTAGAATTTACAATACATTTGATTATTAATTCATTTATAAAATAAAAAATTATACACTATTACAACGAATATAAATGAAATCATCTTCTTTACATGCATCTTTGTCTATGAAAGTTGATAGTCATCAAACCGACATCCACTTCTGCGTGTTGGTCAAAGTACTTATGTGGTACTTTTAAAAAAAGATTCAATTTCTCGGAATAGCCGATAAGCGAAAAAATCATTTCCGCCTTCACACTAAGTAAAATCCGAACAAATATTTACGAATGAAACGCTGCGTTTTCTTCCCACAGTTTCTTATCTTTTTTTTAGTAGAGTGAGTTTAACCGTTTCGAAGCCGCCGACTTTGAAAACATTTCGTTTATATGTTGCGGAAGATTTTCAATGCACGTTTGAGATAAGTAATTCCGATTATAAATTATAAACGATTTCATAGCTTCATTTAATTTTGGACTATTAAATAACACTACATAATAATATAACTTCAATTAATTTATCCACACATAATATGACAGACATAAATAAATAATATTATATTAGTGACCAGAATCCCTCGATGAAAATAACCTCTACATCTGCGTTGCCTTTGGCATTTGTGACAAAGACTTTTCTGGATAAAGGATACAAAATACAGTGCGAAAGGAAGCTTAGATACAGTTGCAGATATGTCTTCAATATACAACTTACTTCATAATAAACTACAAGATTGAATGATTTCGTTTCAAAAATAACTTTACAACAAATATGCTCTTTTAAGAAAATAATCAATATAATAATCACAATGTAAACCAGTTATATAAAAATAATAAAAATCGAGATTTTTATTTAAATATACGAATATCTACATAATATAAATCTTAGTCCTTATTATTCTAGAGAATTTCGAATTATTACGAATATAATATTCTCGAATCTCGAGAATCTAAAATATTGAAATGTCACAATTTCTACCGACTGTATTTTGTAGAAATATACTACAGTTATATAACAATATTATGTTTTTCTTAACAATTTTTGATTAAATTTTTCGATAAAACGGTTTGTTGGTTTCAGGATTGTATTTTACATAATTTCAGCATGTACACATTATTTATTTATTTCAATTATCTTTTGTTTCGTATTTATATGAATAAAAACATGTATGTACTGTAACGTCCTCTTCTCCCACGACTTTACAATCACCCACCAGGCAACGGTTTTACCTCAAAAGGTTTGTACCTATGTCAATAATTGATAACATGTATATTAACGGTTTACGGTGCATATTATTTTTATTGCATGCTGGAATTACACTTAATGAGGGATATTTTTAGATGGAAATTAAACCTAATTAGTGAAAACGACACTACGTATCTTCAAAGACAATGTCCATTTTCTCCCTGTGATTGAAAATAACTAAATTACACAAAACATATCACATTATTTTTGATCCTTCTTCGAATTAGATATTATTATTTTACTTAAAGTTTATTTTAAATAAATCTTCCATATTTCAACGAAAGCTTAGCAATCTTATACCAAATAACAAAAAACAGACAGTTAATAGGAACACAATATTTTCAAAACAATCTGTTCAATAATATACTAATACCAATTAATATCTAAATCTCTCATCAAAATCCTATAATTGACAGAATTAGGGAGATAAATATTTAACTTATAATAATATATTTTGTATCTTTGAAATGGGAGAAAATAAAAAATTCTAGGAAGTTTAACATAACGAAGTAATTGCAGCTATTTTCACCTTTGCGTAGTATGAAAAAAGTTAACGTTCAGTAATGGACGAACCCTCAATACTGCCGCTGAGGTGCGTCTCCAAACATAAAAACGCTACCTTTCGCGCCAAAGTGCACGTACCTACCAGCCAAGTTTTAATAACAATTTGTAATCGAAACGTAAAATTTTAAATAATATTAAGGTGGTCTAAAAAGATCGTGGCTAGGCGATCCGCGGATTGTGCAAATGACGCGTGCCAAACGAAATATAATTTGTCATATAAATCCAACATGCGTCCATTTTATGTTCTGTTAATTGTTCTATTAGAAACAATAATAATATATTCATTGCCATGTTTTCGTTTCCAAGTAAATGGGTAACGTTTTTTGGTCATCTTTACACGATTTAAGAATTAATACCCCCGTCGCCATCACGAAACCAATTTAAGTATTCACAGCTCAACGTTCGCTCTCCGATTGCCAGCAAGTCCAAAATTTCGTCGCACCTATAGTTGAAAATTTGTTCACTGAAGTACCGTCTTAACCAGTCCATAAACAAATAAAAATGGTTTTATCACTTATGATACCAAAGTACTCGTGAAATATTTACACTATTTACTTACATAAACTTTCACTTATAATTTAGTTACTTCCATCGACATCTATATCCTATATTTTTTCGTATGAAAGGGAATATATTATTCTTAATATAAATTTATCTGAATCTGTGGTTTTAATTTAAGACAAAACAAACCCTCCGATATAAAACCATCTATATCAGTACATCTATTGCGTATCGATAAATATTGTAGCATAATATTCCTTTCAGAGACTTTTTTATAGTTAGTTACCTGTGCTCCATTTTTTCGATTACACTTGAGAATATTTCCATATAGTAATACATTATTTATAGCAGGGCATAAATTATTTACTACCGTACAAAGAAAATTATTAAATAGGTAGTCTGTTTTACGGTGTATGTAAAATTCTCGTGTCTTACCCCGAGAAACAATATGCAAAAGTTGGCCATAATATAGGAAGATGAATATCATTTCTCAACACAACTTGTATAAGTTGATTTTCTCGGCGCATGCAAAATTGCAATAAAATACAGAAATAGGTGAGTGTACAACATAGAAGACTTAGTGAGAATTGAAACAGTAATATCAAAGTTCCTTGAATAAAATTTGAATTGAAATTTTTAGTAGGTACTAACTATTTATAACTTCACATAAATATGAATGTTAGTAATACACCTTTAATGCACTATGTATATTGCAAATATTTAAAATATTACTCATTTTATTATTTTTAATGACTTATTGATTTCTAGTGATCATCACCTCTATAAATCTAAATCTTGATTATCTCCAGATGATGCCTCCACTTTTCTCAATCTATTAAAAACTCCTTCACCAGTCTTAGATCAAAATATGATGTACTTATTAAGATTCTGGCAGTGTTGACTGCGACTTTCTAGATTACTTTGTATTTAAGTAAAATTGTTTTGTAAACGTTCTCAACTAGACATAAGATGGTAACTAGTCTTGTGCTCAATGTTTTGCCAGTGAGTCATTTCCGTAAAGGTTACCTAGATGCTTGTCAGGTAACTCCAGTTAGAAATATGCCCGTCGCCGGAGGGATCGCTTCATTTTATTTCTCCAGTTTATAAAATATATTGTAAACAGTACGTTTTCCGTCTTGATCTTTATAATAATAAACCATTCTCCATCGAAGTTGTTGTTTATTGAATACCATCCCCTAATTTTTATACTATGTATTGTGATGGTAAAAAGTAAGAAATTTATATTGGTATGGAAATAAAGGAGATGATAAATTTCAAGTATATGTTTGTGTAAAAATAAAAGGAATGTGAAGCATAAAAGGTTAAATGTAGAAAAGATTGACAATGCTGCACGGTGAAGCCAGATTAATTAAATTTACTCTCAATATCAGGACGTGTGATCACTCTGTGACGTGAATTTGACTATCCGATATAAATGATTATATAATAAATTATAAAGATTGGATATTACTAGAATATAAAAGATGTTAAATAAGAAACCATTGTAAATGCATATATTTGTAATTAACTATTTCTTTTATTCAAACGAATAATTCACAAGATTTAAGAATATATCATTCTGATTATTGAACATTATATAATTTAGAAAAACAAATGATAACATGATTTCGAAGAGCGCTGAGTGGTAGGTATTTAATAGCCAATATCTTAAATATTGTCGTCATTAGTATGTCTGCCGTAGCATAATGGCCGAATGCGACGAGTTTGGGGCGTTTACCCATTGGAAATGCCGGGTTCGATTTCCGACCGGTTGGCTTACTTTTTTCAAAAAAAGTTTTTTCTATTGGTTGTGATATACTCTCTCAGTTAGTGTTTTTCTAAATTATATAATGTATATATTTGTAATTAGGGCGCCAAGTGTGATCAAAATATGTACTGGATGAAATACATACATGTTAATCCAATTAAAACAAATGAAGAATATATAGAAATGCTATTTTATAACAATGAAGACTCATAATAAATGATTGCAAAGATAGAAAAATCATATATATATATATATATATGGATACTCATCTGTACGTCCTTTGATATTCACTGATTCTATAAAAATCCAAATGAAGCCAATTATCATACTAAATTTAAGATTGGATGCCGTCCTAGCGGCAACTGTCAAAGCATTCTGTTTATATTTTGGAATGTGACGGTGTTTTAAATGGCTTGAAACAATAGTTTTATATTAAATTTACGATATAAATAGACTATAAGAATGTATTTAGCTTTCTTAGATTACGTTATATTTATCATTGGTATTATAATATTACAATAGTTTAACAACAATTGCTTTTCTGTCGTTATCCAAAGATTTGCGAGCATTAACTTCAAAACAATGAAATAACGTGATGGAAAATTATTGTATTGTTTTCAAAATACCACCTTTGTAAATGTAAAATATATTTTAGAGCCAGTTTTATTTTCTTAGAAGAAAACACAACTAAATTTTCCATGAAATATTTACACAGACCAAAAGGGTTATTTTAAAATATAAATAAAAGATCACACTTCTTTTATTTTGTAAATTTTTATTTTACTATTTTTTTCAAAATCAACTATGCGGTGCATTGTTTTTTCAACACTTAATAAATAGTTCACGCCTGGCCATACATTTTGAACGCATCTATTTTAGACGTTTTGTAGTCTAAACACAACATTCTCACTATTATTCGATCATTTCGCCTTTGAAAATTTTGTGTTGATGCATTTAAAATAAAACAAATAAACATTTCTCTCAACACATATTATTTCTATCTCACCTGGTCTTCTATAAATTTCATACTATTTTTTATTCATTGTTTGTCACCGTGTTTCATTCCCTTCTCTTCTCTACTGTTATCTATGTGTAACATAATATTTAAATACATTATTTGTAATAAATTGTTTCTGACATTATTGAGCTTTTGACTAAATCTAAATGTAAAATAACCTCATTGCAATATGTTATAAACAAAATAATATGTAAAAGTCAATTAATTGACTTATTTGTTTTTACTTTATTTTGTTCTGACATCCATTCTTCAGTATTTAACCGAAAGAAGATACATATATTTATAGTATATATGTACCGATAACCTCCTCCTCTCTTTCTAGATCTTGAGTTGGGAAAGGCTCTATCGTTGATATCTCTTTAGCCGGTATTTACATTTAAGTTACTCCCCTCGTAGTCCAGTACATATGGTACTGGCTTTTCATACGGGGGCTCCGGGTTTCCCGGTAATATCACAATATATTTATGTGATATTCTCAAAGTTTGGGCGTTTGTAATTGTTTCACTTCTATTAGTAACTACGCTACTTTCATTGGGCGTCAAGGCCTGTTTAGTTTGTAAAAAAGAATAAATATACGTCTTGTATAAATTCATATTAAATACTTTTTATTTCGTACATTCTTGATAGGCATATATGAATTATTAGTAAAAGCACAAAAAAATGGCAACGCAACCCACGTTTATTCAATTTGATAGTATTAAAATTGTTGTAGATGCTAAGAGAATGCTTGTGGAGTCAACGATTGCTTCTTTATGTATAACATAAATGCCGTAATATTTTACAAAATGATAAGTTGGTACTGTTCGGTTATCAGGAATACAGCGGCAAACACATTTTGAAAATAGCCGATAAACTGGATTATTTTTTAGGTTAACCTAACTTAACCTAATCTAACCGAACCTTACCTCACCTAAACTAACCCAAATTAACAAATAATCCAGTATATCGGGTATTTTCAAAATGTGTTTTCCGCTGTATTCCTGATAACCGAACAGTACCGATAAGTTTAATGTAAGTATGTACATCTTCTATTATTCTTTATTCTGTGCCAATCTTATTTTAGCGCTACAGCCCAATACAAGCCCTGACCACATCCACTGATTTTCTACAGTCATCTATGACAATAATATTTATTCAGATAATATTCTCAACCTGAATGTATACTTATTTGTTAGTAGCTGTATTCGGTAGTCTGCTGAGGCCTAGTGATCAAAGAGTCATCCGCAAAATCGGCAGATTGTGGGTTCTGCTAAAAAGACCATGTCAATATTGAAGGCATTCATTATGTGCATATAGATCTAGTTCAATTGAGAGTACTATAAACCAAAAAAGTAGCTTAAATTGTCGTAAAATATTTTCATTAAAAATGTTTTATATCGTTCTAATAGATATAATCTCTAAAAAAATATGTTTTTTGTATACTAATAATATTATATAGGTATATTTTAAAACAGTTTTTTATAAATATATACCTATAAATGAGAAATAAAACTTTTTGTTATAATATTTTTCAATTTTCCAGAGCATTTAATATAACAAATTGCCAACGAACAATCTTTTTAAAAAAATATATCCATTTAAATAAATTATTATATATACCATATGGAGAGGGGAGGCTTGTAGGTTCTATAGTTATTTCTAATTAAAACTTTTATTGTATGTAAGAATATTCGCAAATAATAAAAACACAACTATTTTTAAATTATTCGTGTTTAATGATGGAATCAAAAAGACCAAGTGAAATATAACTCATTTGTTTCAAAACAAACGAAAACAACAAAAGGTGAGAGCATGACTCATTTGTTTTTAAAGCAAATGAAAATTTGGTAAACTACATTATCGCTCGAGCTTTCATTTATTATTTTCGCCAATTGATGTCACTACAGGATTGTATGTACCACTTAAGAGATAAAATATAATTTATCTTCATTTATAACTTGTAACTATGTTTTTTTTTTAAATTATCAGAAAAGTGTACGATTATACGTTTTTTTTAAATAAGTAAATGAAAATTAAAGCTCTCGCTCTAAATCTATGATACATATAAAAGAAAAACATAAATTGATTTCAAAATAAAACAGGAGAAGCTTTTGACTTATCCGTGAAAATAGAATTTTCAATAACTGAAAGTGCCATCGACGTTGATAACTTTATAGGTCATTTTTTCTCTCTAGATTTTATGTCGGTATTTCTTATAAGAAAAAAGCTCATTTTATAGCTTACCTTATATTATAACAATGAACATTGATAAATATGTCAAGACATTGTTAGGACAAGTTTCAGTTAATATAAAAGCATCAAAATGACACTTTGCGAACTTTTTCCGGGCTATAGATTTACAATAGTGATAAAACTGTCACATTAATATAAAATATTTCCCAGATTATTGAACCTCCGGGAACAAAATACCGCACATATGTGCAGTGCGCGGATGTGTTAAATCCTTTCGATGTAGCATTTTGTGAATAACTGTTAACATCGTATATTATTGAAAAGGTACTTGAATGTGTAACAGATATGAAATACCTATCTACAAATCTATAATATCTACTTGAAATAATATTTGCCAAAAAACATGTTATGCCAATATTGATAAATCTATACATGATAACATGAAATAGTGCCGTAGGATAATAGTGTATTCCTAAGCATAAATATTGTAACTACCTCCATCATGTCAATATTATATTATTAACCCTTATAGACAGGGAGGGAGTTAAGTAACATTTTTAGCAAAATATGCAATTTTAAACACGCTACAGATAGCTTTCATTTTAAATAATTAATAATAATATGTATTTAAAAATATTAATAATATGTGTACTCCATAATTATTTGTTGAATATTCAATAAAATAATATACGTATATGAGTTCTTTCGATTGTCCTAAAATGATTTTAGAAAATGTTATAATTTTAACGTATTCTATTAATTTAATTTTAAAATATCGATTTCCTAATAAAAAAGATTAAAATGTCTGTAAGTATCTCGATTTTCTTGTATGTACATAATATATCGAATAGGTCTTTGATGCAGTCTTAATAAATAGCAAAGCTATAAGTTTATTTTTAAATAAAAAAATCTATTTTTTTAGATACGTATCGATTATTTAAAATAAACCTATTAACAAAATGTCTTAAATTCTTTTAAATTTACTCGCTTATTAAGTGACTAAGTGCACAAAAATACTAATTTTCGGTTAAAGTCTATAAGATATAATGTCATATTACTCCACTATCATTATCAATACTAAACATGATAAGAATAATATAATATAATTAATAAAATTAACTACTTCTTTTATTCAACGAATTATTCACAAGATTTAAGAATGTATCATTCTAATTATTGAACATACATAATTTTGAAAAACATTTTCTGAGAGAATATATTATTATAACCAATAGAAAAAATCTTTTTTTGAAATAAGAAATAGTTAATTATAAATTATTATTAGCAAGTGCAAGTAAGTTACATCATAAAAAATATTGGAGAAATCCAAGACGTCGTTAGTAATCGGAGTAATAGGTACCTACTTTGATTTAAGAAACAAAAATCGATTGCCAAAGTAGCTTGATTTGGAAGAGCGCTGATGAGTAGGTATTAACGCTTTCGCTGCTGAAGAGATAATGAAATTTTAATTGCCCCCTTTAAAATGCACGTTAATTACATCGATCGGCCGCCTGGTCATTACGCGCCGTGTGCGTCTTCCGCGTCCAAAGTATTAAAATTGACCAATAGTTAAAAATTGTCGCAATTAGTAAATCACTGCGTAGCATAGTGGTAATGCGCGGATGGGGCGTAAACCCAGGAGATGCAGGGTTCGATTCCCCGCAGGGGTGGCTTACTTTTTTCAAATAAAGATTTTTTCTATTGGTAATAATATATTCTCTCGGAAAGTGTTTTTCAAAGTTATATAATTAATATTTTTTATTCTAATACTTGTTGTAGAGTTGTACAGTCAGATTTTTTAGATTTTTCAGAATCTTAGGGGTACATTGGTATGACCGCATTACAAACACTCGAGTTTGTGAGCAAACACGGTAGCCCTCGAAGTCACGAAGGGGCGCTTCACGTTGTTGTGACATGTATTCCGGATACCACCAGAGAGTGTGAAACTCCGCACCCTTGTTGCACAACCTCAAGAGTTCCGTCGCGTGGCCAACTGTCCCTCACCCTGCAGCGATACTACAAAAGCAATCTACGCGCCGCAGGTTTCACGTGGCAGTCAGTAGCCGTAATACGTGGATATGGACCGAGGGAAGTAGCGCTACCTTGTACTTGCCCTATTCCCTAATACTGAGGAGTGACAGGGTGAAGTAAGTAATTAAAGTTTTGCCTATGTCACTTCTACCCTCGATTTCATATTTCATAATCAATCTTAGACACTTTGTAAATTTGAGTTTTGCTTAAAGTATATTTTTATTTGTACTATAAATGACGTGTAGATCCTGAGATAGCTGTAGTATCATGCTGTCATACTCGTAATAGCAAGTCTCGAATCGATATAAATAAAATAATTTCAAGTAATAGCATGTTTTATAGAATAATTTTTAAATAAAAAAAACATTAGAACTATAAATTTAAAAAAAAATATAGCACTTCAGAAAACTACATTTTAACAATAAAAATATTCATAAAATAATATAATATCATTCAATGAATGCATATTTATAACAGTTTTTTTCAATTCTGAGATTATTTCAAATTAAAAAAAACGGTTTCGATATTTAGAAACCTTCGTATTGTATATTTAAAATGAAAATTATCAGTAAAATATAGCCGAGCGGTAACACATTGCCTTATACTCTTATAGTATCGTGGATCTCAGATGCATATCCCGGCTCCAGCAAAATTCACATGTTTTTGTTCAACGGAATGTATTCATTGATTTTAAGCAAACGGAAATAAGTATTTCTTGTAAAAACATAAATCTGTCAATACAACTACTATATATAGGCCCATGATGATGAATCTAATGTAGTTATATAATGTAATTTTTTTTTAAATAGCAGTTGTCATTTTTAGAGGCATTCAGCTCACCCTTACTATTTTTTAAAGATGCTAAATTACCATGCATTTATTAATACCACAAACATGTTTTTATATGCAAGATAATAAATATAAATTTATTTAAAAAAAACTTTTCGAAAACAAAACCAAAAATGTTCATCCGGGGACTTCCCTTTGAATTTTAGTAATCGGCACTTAGGTGTGTTTTAAAAATTTAAATGCGTATAAACGCCTCTGTTTCCACATTTCAATCAAAGCTTCCGTTAAAAAAGTCGATCTGAGTGTCAAACGTAGTGCTTTTTTAATAGAAACTTCCGCTTTTTAGCGCCGCACATATTTTAGTTCGGCCATTTTGAGCAATGCAGTGAACACGTGTTGGTTTTTTATTGTGACATAAATATATCAACGCTGCCAGCGTTTAAATAATAAAACCAGTCATACTTCTTTCGCGGGTTGAGTTATCATCTGGGACATTACTTCACAACATTTAAAAGGAAAATTGGGTTTTTTAGGATTATTTTATCATATATGACTCCCAATCTCGATAAAGAGGCTATTAGATTACGTTATATGTATAAAACTAGAATGCTAATAGTAGTAAATTAAGGGCGTAATGCTCAATTCATACTTACCACAAACTTACAGTAAAATTGGTAAATAGCCGAAATCCATCTGTTAACTATACATTATAGAGATAAGGAATCCTTAACCATAGACTACTTTTGTTATGAACTCGCTCACTTTTGTATTACCATTTACCACTGACAGCTGCTGTCAAAATAAATGTACGTGTCTATAAACAGCCCATACACTCAAATTCATTTAACAATAATTGATCTCAATATGGGTATTGAACAACTAATAAATATCCGTGACATTTAATACGACATATTTTCCTTTACTTTCGTTGATTTAGTACATGTCTTAATTTAGTAAAACCGATTATCGAATTGAAATGTCAGTGTCAATGAATTATGAATTAACTTTTCTTATTCGGATTTAGATATTTATGTAATATTAAACCAATAGATAGATAGTTAAAATATATAAGTACTTAGTTACCTACACACCAACGTGGTAATATAAGTTTTAATCACTCTATATAATTATTCATATCATGGCATATTTGTAATATTTGTAAATGACAAAATCTGACATTTCAACGGCAAGTGTTACCGTATCGGGAAAAACATGGGTCAAAAAATAACTTATATTATTCACTAATTGCGGAGACATTTAATCATTTTAATTAAATATTAATTGTGTATTTATAGTTATTGAATTTATTTTGTATATTTTTCATATTTTTGTCATCGTTTAACAATTACAAAATAATTTACCTAAATTATGAAAAAGAGAATTTTTATATATGGTATTATTTTCAATAGAAAAACAAAACGAAGCTGTTGCAGATCTGGTGGACCATAGACAACTCGATCATAACTATGAAAGGCTTTCTGGATGGTGTTTTGTTGTAATTTTGTTGTAATTATGACAAACGATTGAGCATCGCGCTCTAACTTATTAATACGTACTATAAACTTAATAATTAACCTTGTTTGTTGACCGGAAAATGATCCTCATCAATGTCACAATATTCATAGTTTAATAAAACCTGTTAGAACTCCAAATATTTTTAAGGTTTAGTTTTGTGTTGGGTTCCAGTAGTAAAATATGATTTGGACATCATGTCAAAAATCGGAACACCGGTTCTAGTGTTTGAAGCTATAAAAAAAATCTATACCTGCACTTTTTTAGGACACCACATTTTATAATCATTTAACCACTAAAAATTAGTAAACATCTTTTATAAAACAATGAATGTATTTTGATAAATAACTATTTTTATGAATAATTGATACCAGTCTCTGTTGCGAACAGTACTATAATAATAATTATTTTAGTACAATACTATAATTTTGGTTCCGGAAAAAATGTAAAATACTATAATTTTGGTATACTATAGGTACTAATTATAGTACATGAACATTTTTCGTCTTGAATTATTAAAATATAGTATTTTATATAAATATTAATGTAAATTTTACAGAAATACTATATTTTTTACACCTTCGTAATATAATTAATATAGACAAAGATGGCAGCACTGATACCAGTATACTTTTTGTAAGTTGACTAAAATATAATATCAATGGAACCTAGCAAATCCTGTTATTTTTAAGTGATCTTAGTATTGGAAGCCACGTTCATTCTTAAATACAAATTTATTTAATATAAGTACATTATGTGAAAGCACCTTAGAAATATACATAGGTACCTAGGTAATATAAAAAGATCTTGAATAATATGGTGCTGGGCTAATGATGGGACGAGTATTTCCGAATTATAATGTTCTATTTTTAATTTTGTGAATCATTCATTGAATAAAATAATAATTTAACAATTCTAAGGTAGCAAAATTAAAAAAACAAATACACAATATGGTTGTCAGTAACTGCTTACTGGTAAATATTTATATAGAGAAAGAAGCAAGGTAAGTCACATAAAAACTAACCCAAACCTTTTCCTGCTTCGAGCTAAATATATCTTCCGCACTTGCTTCCTCTATTTCGGGAGCAATTTTTTGAGCTTTTGAATAATGCTCGAGTTTATTACATAAGAATGTCGTGAGAGCTTATTTCATGCATTTAATAACATAAACATTAACTCTTTAAATGTGTTACAATTTTTATGAATTGACATTATTTTTATAAACTGCTATTTTGTTACAATACCCGTTCCAGGAGGCTTCGTATTATTATGCTGAAATTATGCGCAGAAAATGTTTAGGATCCAATTTACGTTATTCTCTCAAATTTTATTCAGAAGTCAAAAAGAATGAAGAATGACTCTAACTCTACATCACGGCAGTATTTAATTATTATAGTACTACGTGAAAAGCTTATGTAAGGACGTGCTTAAATAATCTATACTTGTAATAAAACTGAGGGTTTCAAAGTCATTCCTCCATTTCATTTATTTTTAAATAATGATATTTTTCAATATATAATTTACGTTCATAAAATATCAAGTTCAGTGCCATTTGTTATCTAAATAAAATTAAACCGGAGGGTGATAGAGAAATCATTTATATTCATCAACCATAAACAGACCAGAAGGAAAAAGGAGGGTCGGGAGACCTAGGCTGGACTGTATAGAAAGAGACACAGCATCCCTGAGACTGGGGCGGTGGAGGGAGCTTGCGGCAGATAGAGGGGAGTGGAGACGTTTTCTGGAGGCAGCCAAGACACACAGTGGGTTGTAGTGCCGATGATGATGATTCATCAACATACATCAGTATACGACCAACTTTAAACTCGATTATTTAATAATTGTAATAAAATTAATTATATTTTAATTTGCTATTCGATTTGTTTACTATTTCTAAAAATAAAATATTTTATTTGCAGTCCTAAATGTGCTTGACGATTATTTGTTATTTTCTCAAAATAGCAGAATATGGAGGATTCCGACTTTGAAACTAAAAAACTCATTTGGACAAATGTTGCACATCTTAATAACTAAATCATTACAGTTGTAGGTACTAATTTAACTAATAGACTTTTAGTAGACGTCTTTCATCTCGATAGATCTTCAGAATAAATTCCTCGAAAATAACCTACCTATCTATGTAAAAACAAATATTTTTTAAATCAGCCTCTTTCGTCATTGTGTATATTTTTCTACTTTCGATAACTTTATTTTGACGTGACATTGGCGACCGTTAGTTATTATTAATCCTTATGTATTAATTATTCTGATTGCTATAATATGTGACTTAAATATTACAATTCGATAATCAAATTATTAGCAATCTCTGTTTTTTTCTGTCCTCCCAATTTAAAAATACATGTTTTCCTTAAAATTTGTATTCAGCACCATTAAATACATGTCTAAACTTAAAATCAAGTAGATTAGATGATAATAATAGAATTTCGTATTAAACTAGTGAATGCATTTAAGTACATAATATTAACGATTACAAAAACATAAAAATAACTATTATTCATAATGGGTAGCTACATAATATTGCATGTTAGCTTCAACTATGAGGAATTATTTATAATGTATACTTGTAGTTTACATTCTCTCATATACATTTGGATACACAAAATCCACCGATGTTTGGCTAAGCTATAAACTTCTCAAGATAAAGTAGTAATATATTGATTATTTTTTACTTCCAATAATACCTAAGTGATATTTGTCGCAATCTTAGATTTTTGTTAATATACATTTAACTTCGAATTAATTTTTGACGGCACAAAATACATAGGTACCTATTTAAACTCATGGTAAAGATAGTCTATAAGATATTGTTTGTAAATATTATATTATATTATGTATATACTACATATTTGTCAATAATTTATTAGCAGCATTACTGAATCCAACGTGTTACGCATTGAAACTGTAGCATACTATATACATATATAATTATATATAATATATCCTAGTGGTTAATTAAGAAATTTTGAAAGAGTAAACCATAAAACGAGATTATATCGTTCTGACATTAAACAATGTGTTAAACTGTATTTCATGTACTGTTAATACGACATCTGAAATGATTTATATTAATGAAATTTACTGTCAAATATTAAAATAAAGATATAATATAAAATATTTTACTGCCAATTAAAAATAAATAAAGTACCGCTGAGATCGTAAACCGGATTTAAATCTTTGATCTTTTGACAATTATTTACTGAAGTAAAACTATTATAAATTAAATTAAAATTGTATTAGATTTGAGTGCTCAATAAACACAATTAGCCCTGCTGAAATCTTTAAACGGTTATCCGAGTTGATTGGCTTAAGCTCATTACTGACCCTCTTTTAAGCCGCTCAGCTGTCAGACGAGAGGGGAATTCCGTGACATCTGGATCAATTAGCATATTGTGACGGGGAAGCACCGCAATGTACTAGCAGTGCAAGATCTGGGCCGCATTAGAACAATTCAGTACTCAAATCACAATATAAACTATTGTAAACTAAGAGGAACAATAAATAAACTAGTTCTATGTAATGGTTCAATTTTTGTACTATTCCATTTTATTGCGACAATTGATTGTTTTTTGCAACTCGGGATTTGCCTTTCGGCATCTTCAAGCACTACGCGTACTAACCAATAGTAAACACTTACTGATAACGAACACTCTTAACTCTAACGTATATGGTAAATCAATTTACTTTTTATTTTACTTATAGGTAAAGGCAAAACCCGGGTCGCAAAAAACGACTCAAATGGAATAGTACAAAACTTAAATCAATCAGAATTTAAATTCAAATTCCATCAAGCATCTTCGGTTGATAGTATTAATATTATTTAAAATTATGAACAGTTGAAGTATTTGTAAAAAAAATCTCTACCTTATCACTAATGATACAATCAATAGGCGTATAAATCGTCAAAACATTAAAAATAGATCATTAGATAATAATCAATAATAATACATTCAATAGGTGTAAAATCATCAATACTAGGAATTTAATGGAGTTAGGTTATGAGATAATATCACTAATAATACAAGTACCTACTAATAATAAATAACAATGGGTATTCATTAATAATCAATAATAATTATTGGTAAATGTCGGACTTTAATCAAATCCGTTAGAATTAAAATTCAAATTTCATCAAGTACCCTCGGTCGATAAAAATAAGATAAAAAAAATACATTATTGTTATGTATATATTTCTATAATAATGCATTCTAGCGATTCCAATTCCAAAATGATTTTTGGTTATTATGGTTAAATGTCTAACCAAATAAAATTGTGTATTATACTGTTTATATGTATAATTTGTAATTAAAATGCAAACTTGTTTTAACGCATTTGTTTTGAATACTTCTATTATTTACGATTTTACACTTTTTAACTAAGTAAATAATAATGGTTAATTTAATAAGCAACACTACGAATTTTAAAGCGTTTGTCTTTCACAGTGGTTTTATTAGTAAAACAATAACTCAATATATATTAACCTGCAATGGAAAATATCTTTCAACTATGTTATATAATTTTTACCCTAAGTAATTTTATTATTGTCTTTACTTTTATATTATAATAATAAAATTATTATAAACACTACATCTAAATATATGAAAGTTTTTCAACAAAATATTTAGTTAATAATAATAATGTTCGTTAAATAAAGTCACTTAAATATTTAGTATGTACCTAGGTAGGTTCTGCATAACTTTGTTTTATATTAGGGAATATTTTATTATTTGTTTATTAATTTAAACTTACCTTCTATACGAATAAGTAAAAATTACCATTTTAGTGAGTTAGAAACGTAACCATATAGTTTTGGCCTGTTTATAACAATGAATAGTCATTAAAATTTTATATATTTAAGCTTGAAATTTAAACTTTAATTAGATATTCAAAACTGATAAACCATACTTTTGGCCATAAGGTATAGAAGTTATATATTATTATGACATGCGTAGTAATGGACTAACTTTGTATTCATGATTAAATTAAATTTGTGGTTTTTGGTTGAAAAACTCCAAGTTGATAAAGCTTTACGAGTGGTGTTTATAGAACTTATCTATGCTTTATTTTAAAAACACAACTCTTCTTTCAAGCTTCTCAAAACAAGTTATACCCAACTCCATATTGAGTGTATGGTGAATAGCAAGTTATAACCCATTTTATAAATTTTCATGAATTAACACCGAGCAAAAGTTAAATCTCTTAAAAAAAGTTATACTTGGCGATTGTTTTTTGATAATAATTATTAACATTTTGTCAGTTAGTGGTCAATCAGAAATTTTCTAATCCCCATTATACTCAATATGCTATATCGCAAAGCCATTTTGACCCACATGTCCAATGCGTCCCTGTGCAAGATGAACTACGTGCCACGTAACGACATCCAGAGTAACCGTCGCGACGCCCGAAATAAGCGACGCACATCATCGCAGGACGTTGAACTTGTGGGCGTTTGCTGACAATACTTGGATCAACGCAAATCAACTTGAGTTATGTTTAATGCTCTAAGAAATTCCATGGATTCAGATTTCCATCAATGTTAATTGTTACGCGGCATACGTGTTCTATTTTTTAGAAAACTACAAATACTTTTTAACCATTAAGTGAGACCAACTTGCATAGCTTAATCTAATACGGAACACAACAACTTTTTAAAACTACCTCAAAGTTAACCAATACGTTTATTCCTATATCTATAAAATGAATGGTATTGTGCACTACATAATAAAAAAATAGAGAATAGATATTTAAGTTATTTTTAATTTAATACCGAAGACTTGAAAAATGGACCAAGTGTGATTAAAAGTCATACTAGTCACTATTCGGATGAGTGCTTTTGTTTATTGAGACAAAGATCTATCTACCGTTCATGTGAATTAATTCTAATACAAACTCTATGTTCTTCTTCCACGGCGCTACATCCCGGGGTGGGATTTGGCCTCCTCTACAACCGTTCTCCACTCACTCCGGTCTCTCGCCACACTTCTCCAGTTACCGGGTCTTCCTAGTGGTACCTGATTGCGTGTGCTGACCATATACTTAGTTTTTAACTGCTTTATATGCAGCCCAGCGTTTTCTGCTTTTATTTTCATAGTGCCACCATGGTCGATCATCCTCTGTTTGGATCTGCTTGTAATTACTATGTCAATAAAAACTCTATATGAAGTTTCAATTTTCCGTCAAGGAAATTCAACCAATTTTGAAATTTAAAACAAGATTATATTAATACGAATATGACTTATAAATGGCATCAGGAGTTATCTAAATATATATATATATATATATATTGTATACAAAACTATAAAAGTATCCTCACGATTTGAGAATATTCTTGTTTATAAAATATCTTCGTTTTGAAAGTTTTTTTTCAATTTTTAAATAATTGAAAACTATTAGTGATTTAGAACACTATGCACAGCCATACTTTCTACTAACTTCATACAGAAGTAAAGTGGTTAACTTTAGCTTCCGATATCGGTGAGTTGATTGTAGTGAGAAAATCATGCGATGTAATTATTATCATCATCTAAGAACAACGAGGACTAAACCAGTCCTGATCATTATTCAATTAAGTAGAGTAAGTACATTCGTTAAATAATATGCAATTTTACATTTTATTAAAATGTCAATGAAATGCAGTCAGTCATACTGTATAGGCACTTTAAGTAAAATTGATTTAGTTATAAATATTATATCAAACAATACGAACTAAAGTTTTTTTCAGTAAATAGAATGGACTCTGATTAATTAATTAATTAGTTAATTAATTAATTATAATAGTATTAGTATCTGTGTATTATTAAACCCTAAAATAAATTTAAAAAAAGAACAACATATAACAGGTTAAGTCTTGCATTAATTAAATTTATTTTAAATAGTATCTAAATATTTTATACAACACAAAGGTGAACAAAAGTTTTTATTGAACATGTATTCAAAAACAACCACAAAACCTTCGAGCTGTCTGAAAAAATGATAACTGGGCAAAATATCATTTGTGATTCAGGGTAGGCAATGTAAGCAGGCGAAGGAAACGACTTGAGGTGAGGCTCCTTTCCAAGGGTCTGAAGGATATTCTATTTGGGGCAAAACAGCAAACCCTAGTGAATAATTTATTTCTGCGTGCAGTCATAGAAAACCACTTCGGCTAGTGGAATAGTATTAGATTTGAATAACCGTGAATTAATTATGATTATCGAATAACGTTATTCAAGTTTTCTTATAAGGAATGACAGTATATATAATTAATGATAGATTTATCTTAAACAGTAAACAAGGTTGCGATAGCACTGATAAAATTAATATGACCATATTTTCACAATAAAAATAATGGATTATATTTTTTTTAAATCAAAATGGCAGTACACAGATACAAATATAATACTGTAATGGTTTTAATACAATGCCAAATTAAAATAAAATTATTATTAACTATTTCTTGTATTCAACAAATAATTCACAAGATTTTGAGAATGTAACATTCCATATATTGAACATACATAACTTGAAAACACCTCAGATATATACTCACTAGAAGTTTTCATATTTGTCATACTGATTGATTTTTTCTAGTGGGTAATATATCTGGGTGATATTTTAATTACCATCTGATGATCACATGATGATGCTGTATTTGGTAGAGAGCTCATTCTACAGAATACGTACGCGAAATGCATAAAACTGCAATTAATATGTGCATGCGCCATTTAACGATAATTTTATTTTACCGTTTTTTGCGCATTTAGTTTAACTTTTTTTTGGTCATGAAGTTGGCGCTCAGTTAACCAAATTAAAAGTTTCTGCATATGAATTGGGCACATACCATCCGGCTTTATATAAAATTTAGTAAAACAGTTAAGTGTTTTTGTCTGAGTAATATATTGTATTAGTTAAAATTACAAGTTACAATATTATTATGTATGTATTAATTGTTGTTGACGTCTACGAGAATTATTATAAATTCAATATTGAAAATAAAAATACACAGCATTTCAATACCATTGAACAAGAAGATAGAAAAAAAACTTTTGGAGACCTTCACCCAGTAATTATCAACGAAGGCTGCTACTACTGATGACGATAATAACTACTTATATTAATTACTGTATATTTTATTTAATAACTGTTTCAATAATAAATTGGCGTTTACATGGTATACTTCATTATAATTGCTTTTAGAATATAAGGTTGTTAATTCTAGAATTTTTAAAGTTCAATTCTAATGGTGAGTTTTTGTTATTATCGACGTCAATAATAACGTCAAAAAATATACGTTTATCAAGTACCAAGAATCAAGTACCCAGTTTGTAATTGTTTTATAGTTACAGTGTTTTTAAAAGATAGCTATGTTACCTTTTATAATATATATTACCCATTCCTAAATAGCAGCGGCGAAGGGTGATTTTTGGAAAGAGGTAGGCTGTGGAGATATGAGAAAAAAAATATACTTGTCAGGTATACCTACTTACGGGTAATAAGGAGATAATCCGATATTACTACTGATGAATATGTACACAACACAATGGCACACATCACAAGATACAATTATTTTTTATTTTTGAAATCAATTTTTAATTATATCTCATTGAATCCAATAGAAATTATTTTTTAAATCACTTTATGTATTTATTATTTGATTCAAACGACAGACATCGACAATAAACATATTCTTAAAGAGTGTAGGGCCTACAGTAAACGTATTCTGTAGCGCTTATAGATTCGGTTCAAATTTACAGACATGCTTGATGTTATATGACGTCATAGCGATACAAAATGTAGTTTGGATTCTGTCAATTGGAATCCGAAGCTAATTCAGTTGAAAATAGATGGCGCTTGTGGCCACTTATTTTTTATTCGAAACTCAACTAAATTAAACGGTATTCTAAATTATGACAATAGATGACTCTCAATTGTTTTATATTTTGCATGCATATTTTTTATTTACCTATTTTAATATAAATCAAATACTTGAAGATATATTTTTCTTAGGAGGTAGGCTTTAAATAATCGCCTAGTATGGAGCCTTCGCCACTGCTTAATAGTTATGCCCCCTATCTAAGTATAATTCAGTTTAAATGGATTGATAAACTCTTTTTAAATCACTGTGAGTATGTAGGTATACCATATCACATATCATGTTATTATGCAAAGATGTAAAACCTTCTTCCAGGTGGAGTAATTTTTCTATAAAAGTTGTATGGATCATAATAATAATTATTTAAATCTTTTTATAGCTAATGAAAATGAATGGTTCTAGTGATTTTTTTTGATATAAGTAGCTTCTATACAAAGAGTATTCTTCAACGTCTTTATTGTTTATATATTTTCTATATTCTTATTAGTCTGACGCTGTCTTATAATATCAAAGTCAACAAAATTGCATTATATACATCTTCTAACAGGTACGCCTTGGATATTACTCAACTTCAGTAGGTTGCTTAACCAAGATAATTCACTTCTGGATACGCCTAGTATGTTGCTTTTTATTTGTATCTGCATTGTGAGCTATAGTAAATCAGACCTACCGCTCATTATAGAAAATATGACTGCAGCTTGCAATCTTTCTGCACTTGATTTTAGCATATTCCATAATCAAAAACACTTATATAAATAAAGCAACTTATATAAATGTATATTCGGTAAATTTAACGAAACCGTTATACGTATACGTTATGGCCGTAACCATTTATTCAAATAACAGATTGCAGAATAGCATCTTTACTAGATAACACGTTCTTCGTTCTAGCTCTTCACTGAGCGATAATGTGCACGTATTTTTAAAACTACCGTTTAACCGAGATGCAATGCTTATATATGTAGACAGTAATGTACAAATTGACTTCAACCAGATTTTCTAGTTTCTAGCTAGACTGTTTGCTTGTAGTTTTTTTATAATGCACGTATTTTAAGTGATGTATTGAGAAATTAATATTATAGGTTTACTGAAATAAATTATATGTACCTAATGCTTAGTCAATCCTGAGATAAATTATTGTTGGTACTAACCACCCCCGTACCTATATAGGTACTAACTATTTTATATAATGTATTGACTTGTATACAGTTTTAATTTCAGAATAGATTAATTTAAACCCATCGCGCCCTATCGGCGCCAATTTGGCGCCGGTGTTACAGGATGCAGGACATGATGGAAAAAAAAATCATATTTTGATTTTTTTTAAAGTTGAAATTACTTATAAAATATATGTAGCTATCATTTTATGATGTTAGTTATATGCTGTCCAATATATATATTTTTTAAGAGATATTTGATTTATAAAATCTATTTTTATTTAAATTTGTCAAAATAATGATCAGTTTGCTAGGTATGAGGTGTTTGATATACAGTAGTGAACATAAAATGGCCCTTAATCTTCTAAATATCTTAAAGAGTATTATATTTAACTCCAGTTTTAGTATATCTTCCTTTTATTATTTACTTCTATCATGGACTTTTTATCTATGTCATTTTGTATTTAAAAAAGGCTAAAAAAACCGGAAAAACTATATTTGACATGTTTTTTTCATTCCACTTATTTACAAAGTTTACTTAAAATGTAAATATTTAACAGGAAAATTTAAAACCTATAAATATTTAAAAGATTTATTTGAATTGAATGAATAATACATGAGTTATATCAATTTTAGTAATCAGTGTGCCTTATTAATTCTGTCTGCAATGGGCTAAGGACTCGAACTTTAGGATTAAGGACTCGAACCTGGATTTATGCCAATTCTCTTTACCAATTAAACTACGGGCATCCTACTTTATTACAATGAATTTACTAGTTGTTCTTACATGAAATGCTTATCAAATTGCGTTAATGTTAGCAACCTTTTTTTGCATTTTAAATCAAGGGCCCACATGCCCCACGTAGGTCAAAATGGAGATTTTATGGTATTTTCACAGCATAAGCCTGGAAATTCGAAAACAAAACAAAACTATTTTTTTCGGTTCGGTACATGTTCAAACACGCGCGTTAACATGATCTTACTCCCTACTTCAGTTATTGTTTGTCAATTTATGGCTATGACCGTATGCTGTAGCTTAACTTCTGGGAAATGCCAATAGATATGGCGTATTTAAAAAAAATACTACCTCATTCTTAGATAAATAATTATTATATAACAATCATATTCGTAGGATGTTTTATCACATTTTAAAATACATAGCTTATAATCAGTATCTTTAGAATTATCTTCAAATATGTTAATTGTGTCCATTTTTTGAATAATAAATGCCTAATTCTTGTCAAATTTGGGATCACAGAGATTATCAATATATTTTTTTATCGTAAATATTTCACTACATAATGTTAACAACAATTTTAGTAATAGTTTTATAAATGCGTTTAAAAATTAATAAATCTAAAAAATCTTAACACCACTGCACATGTATGTACTGAAATATTACTATATTCTAAAACATTAGATCGAGAGGTTTAAAAGAATACTATTTTATGTAATAAAAATACTTTATGCAGTCGTCAAATGTTTAAAATAAATATAAACGATAATAAGGCTTCAAAATTATATAAATAGATTATCTACAACGTTTAAGGAATGTTCAGTCTTATGCTCTGAAAATACCGTAAAATCTCCTTTTTTACCTACGCGGCGCACGTTAGCCGTAAGTAACTTTACTGACCTCCGGATTACTAAAATTTTAGTTATAACGTAGGTACATTCACTAGCTAAAAAATTTCTTTTATTCAATTTTCTTAAGTTTTATCTGAGTATAAGTATAAAACTGTATTATATTTTACTATAAGTATTATATTTTACTATAATTATTTATTTCATAACATACGTATATAAACTTTACAAAATATTAATTCCAGATAGTTAATTATCATATTCAACAGGTATTCACTAATTAACATTGCTCCACCGTTATTTTATAGTTTTAAATACTCCCACAAGTCAAACGCAAGTTTCTCTTACAAGTTTGACGGATAAAAATTCCCCTAGCAATGTATACCTGTAGAGCGCGTGTTTCTGTTCGTAAATGACGTCTTATACTCAGAAGTTAATTATCCTTTATAAAATCAAGCGGCTCTTTGAAACATAATCTACGTTTGACAGCGTTAATTAGTCGCTTCGCTGCAAAACCTACGCTACAAAATATTATTATTATGAGCCGCTTCTAAGTAGATATATAAAAGATTGATACGTTTTGTAGAGAATGTGCTTAGCGGAATAATTAAATTAGAGATATTTACATAAATCAAAATTAACATAAATGTAAACGATAAATTTGTGAATGTTTGTTTGTAGGATATTAAATCAAATTGTTGATAGCACAGTTACATCAAAATATTTCAACAGTACCGAAACATGTATTTCCATATTGCAATAAATGTTTGTTTATAAAATTAATATTTTTTGTTTAATTTTTGAAAAAAAATCTTTATAAGGTATGCCGCAGATACCCGCATGAGTTTTTATAACTTTCTTTTTAGACCAAACCAAACCAAACCTAACCTACCCTAACATAATATAACCTAAATAATCTTAGTTTGTGATAATGATGCATCAAAATGTATGAAAATTTTAAATTTACAGTAATTGTTAAATTATTGAATCTAAAAGTATCTGCGCCGACAGAAAAAGATATTTTATATAATTATTGTCTACAAGGAATAAACTGTTTTCGTTAAAAAACAATCATAAAAGCTCAGGCATCTGCGGCACAATTACCCTTTATAATATTATCGTACTATTAGCGCTCCGACTCCTGGCCACCTTCAGCAAAATAATCCCATAATAGAGGATTTCGGCACCCATATTATAAGTGATGATTATTACATAGTCATAGTTGCCATACTACGTGTACTAGACGTCGTCAAAGACTGTAATAATCCGTACGTAAATGTATAATGCTTTGTATAGAATATCGTGACATCTAAAGGCAATGTATCATAACATATCGTCTAGAATAGATTAAAAAGTCTTTTCTATGCCGTAAATATTTCAAAAATGGGTAATAACATTTAATTGACAAGGTTATTCAAGTTCTGGTACGAATTTGTTTTTTACACGCAATAAAACTAGTGCTTTACAGGCTGTACGGTATGTGGCCCCACCTGTTAGAACCACATATTTTCCAAATCTAAATCTTGCAATTACGACCACAAAAAGCAGTTCTATCATTTTGCTTATAGTGGACGCCATTGGCGGTAATGATCGCTCTATCATCACATTCGAAGAAGTCCGATAATGCCGTCAGCTCAAACACTGCGCCAAACAGTAAGTTTTGCAGCATTTAACGGCCTCTCTTGAATCACTTGTGGGTTTCCCTTGTCTTAAATATGACAATTTTGCTTATTGGAAATGTGCTTCATAATTGATGCTGATTTACCTTGAAAAATCATTATTGCAATCAGGCAACCGCTCTTCCAAGACACAATCGGTGAATCCGCGATACTGTCCGTGGTACGTAAGCTTTAGTTTGTTCGTGACTTGGATTTTATACGGGTGTAAGTAAGGATTGCAATACCGAATGAACATGTCAATACCGGTTTTTCGGTATTTATTATTGAATACCGGTATTAATACCAGTATTTCATAAACACAAAAAAAAAAAAAGTTGGTGCTTATCAATAAATATACGAGAAAATCTTTTTAAAATATTATTTTATAGCAAAAACCTACAGAGATACATTTACTATGTTGATATTAAAAAATATGTATTGATAGGTAGAACTAGTAATTTTTTACAAATAATTTGAATATATTATTGATAATTTCAACTAAAGCCCTCAAAAGTTCATCAAGTGCAAATAAGTCCGACTGCAGGAAAAGCTTCTTAAATTCAACGCTTGTGCATTCATCAATAATTATTATAAAATAATTGAACATTTTTATCACGGAAGTTTTCTATTTCAAAATAATATTATGATAATTCATCGCGACAATTACGTATATAAATATATTTGATGAAATTTGTTTTATTATTTTTTCACATCTATTGGATTCACTCAATATATTTGCATTTTAGCAGCACATAGTACCTTATAATTCATTTTCAAAAACGTAAACGAGTGTGCTTTCTTTATACTGAAAATTCCGGTATTTTGGATTTTTAAAACCGGTATTTCGGTATTGATAAATACTAGAATTCCGGTTTTGAAATACCGGTATTGCAATCTCTAGGTGTAAGTGAAGGTCAATATATAAAATTCTTGTTCTGGGTAATCGATATTTCTGCGTCTTCGGCCGCACTTTCGCGTAAGTGAGCTGGACGAACACGTACATTTGTCAGGCGATCGAAAACACTACCAGTCGTTTTACGAATATAGCCTTCAGTTGGATGATGGTACTCGTAACTACCAAATTCTGACTTTAAATTCTGCAGTACGACCGACGAAGACTTGTCATTTTCGTGCGATGGAAACACGATATATTGTATTAAATGATATACTTTCAACTGACGATAGTATGTCAAAATTTACACGCAAAATATTAATTTATATGTAACTAATGATATGACTATATAATTCATACCACAAGTTGGATAACTACATTTATCGATTCAATTTATGCAAATAAACAACATTCATTCATCTTTAAAAAAACATTCAAATCTGAATACGTATGCCTATAAATATATTGAAATAACAACGATATATTTTATTGAAATAAAATACTCAGTAAAATAATTAAAATACGTTTAAAAAATAACATTTTCACTGTATTTACGGAAAAATACAAAACGAAAATAAAATTGATGAACAAAATACACCGACAATTTGGCAAAATAAGATGTATCAGAAAAACGAAAGAATTATTTCTCTCCCAGATTGCATTAATCTTTCGTTGAAATAGTCATTTCCTCATAAGTTTATTTAGAGATACGTCTTTTTATACGAAAAAGAAAAACTTTGATTCAAAATAAGGAACGGATACTTCGGTAAACTTGCCATATTTTCATTCCGACTAAAGGAAACTTTCTTTCTACGTATGTTTTATTTTGTGATGTATTTTAAATATCAAAGAAAAAGTCCTTTTGTTTTCCCCCGTGTATAAGAAATATAATTTTCTTTTTCGTATTTATTACACCCAGGAAAATATTATTCATAAAACTTCACACAATATTATGTTTTCTAGGTACAAATATAAAAATATTTATTAATATGTCACATTTACGCTTTTTTCTAAGTAATAAGTTAAGTAAAAATTAAGTAACTTTGACCTGAAAATAAATTTCCCTTGATATGAAAATTGTCACTTCAATTTAATCGTAGTTTAATAATAACATGATTTAATGGAATGAAAATCTAAATAAATGGGCATTCGTAACTACGGCAAATTATAATAAAATTAACCTAATGAAACGACATACAATAGTATAAGAAGAACCATAATTATACATCACTCTAATATAATGAATAAATAACTGAAAACAATTTACTATGTATTAAAAAATACATAGGTAATTTTTAGTACACAATATCGTAAAAAATAGATTTTTAATTTTATGTATATTTTTTTGGTAAAATACAAAACACAAAATCTGATATAATCCAGAATCGGAAGATATAAATCTATCTGTAGTTTTGCAATACATATTTTGAAAAACGTGTATTAATTTCTGAATATCTTCCTTCAATAAATGCTTTCTTTTTACTCTCTCAAAGCTCGTAGGTTTTCTGCTCGAAAATGAAATGGTTTTCAAACTTGAGTTTCTCAAAATTTTCAATTTAGATGGCCCCTATCAAAGGTATGATATTTTCAAGCACCACAATAAGGCTTTAGGTGTACATATTTACGTATTCTTGTTACTGAAACTTGCTTTACCTGTTCTTTCTAATCTAAGTTTCATTTTTTGAACGTCTTGAATTAATATTTTATTACTATTATTATATTATTATGTATAGCGAAAGTTATATCAAGTAAATGTCTTTAAAAAAAACTTAAAAAGAGAATATTGCAACCACAACCATACAGGTGTGGCTGTCATCTGAGCCGTGTGACCTAGTACAGAAGTATATTATTTCTTAATATTCATTTTTTTCACGTATAATCAGACAGTAACCAATTATTGCAAACTCAATGAAATAACTGACCTCAATTATAATATTATTTCTTCATATTCAATTCAGTGACAGCTATCGCATATCCAATAAAATAGTTGATCCGGAATTCATTAAATAGTTTTTTCAACATATTATTGAATAGCGCATACATTAATAATTGATTGGATAGGACACTCCATTATAACTTCATGGACAGAAAATATCTCAGTTCGATCAGTATCAATCTACGTGTTAGATCTCAGTCTCCGTGTCGGTCTGCACAGCATCTTATTCACCAAGCCTCAGACCAGTAATATAACTCGTGTATCATAACAACTCTTGTAACATAACTCTTGTACCGACTGTCTACAGTGTCTACACAATTAAAAATTGCTCCTCCGGAGCAACCACCAATCTGATTTCTCATCTAAACTTCCGGTCACCTCCTACAGCAGTCTCGCCCCTACATTGTCACCCCCAAACAGGTATATAAAGAATAATAACATAACATTAAAAGAAAATAGAGAAGAAAAGTAGAAAAAGAATATTAAATAACTGTATACAAAAAAACCACAGTTTTATAATAATATAGATATAACGGTGAGTATATTGAAATTTATACACATTAGTGTAAAGGCTTTTGAGTTTTGAGAATCGATGTCTCCGCCGAATTTTAGGGGTACATTGGTACGACAGCGTTACAAACATTCGAGTTCGTGAGCAGACACAGCAGCTTTCGGTGATTGAGGTTATCACGAAGAGATGCTTTACGTGGCTAGGATACGTATTCCGGATGCCGCCAAAGAGTGCGATACTTCGTACCCTTGTGGCACAGCCTCAAGGGTTCCGTCGCCGTGGCCGACCCTCCCTCACCCTGCAGCAGTGCTACAAGAGTGACCTACGTGCTGCATGTATGACATGGCGGAAGGCGCAAGAGTTGGCGATGGACCGAGGGAAGTGGCGCGAACTCGTGCTTGCCCTATGCCACAATATTAGGTCTTGACAGGGTGGAATAGGTGTAAGAATAAAAAAAAAATAAGGCAAGAGAAAATACACACATTTGAATTACGATCAGAATATACAAAATATTATGTATTTATACAATATATTTTTGATATTAATTTAATATGTAACTACATAATATATTATTATTATTATCACATTTTCAAAAGCCACTTGATAATGATAATACTGGTGTCTTTGAGTAATATTTTCATTGCTAGTGAAGGCATAAAAGAATCTTCTATCCCCTTATATGTACGTTATTCGTAATATGTAACACAATGAAGAGCGTTGTCTTCAAGCGAATAAAATAGAATTTGGAGATTTCAGCGGAAATATATTATTGTTCAAGGTCCCCTGAACGCGTTTTGTCTCTATTCGATAACGTCAATCTGTCACTCCGCGTGTATGTGAGATATATTTATGAGCGCACTGACTCGAAATTTACGGCCATATAAATTCCAAATTTGTAATTGATAATATCGACTTGGGAGCTTGATATAAATTGAATTTAAATTTGAAATATTATCCAATTAGATTTTCTTTACCATGCAATAGATAATAAAATGTTACTCTTATATAGTGGTCAATGAACTGGAGCTTTTTTAGCATTATTTCAACAACGTAAGAATAAGCAAGTCATTTAACCATCGAATAATCGTCGCATCGACAGTCAGATATTCTACACGTGTGACATTCTTCATTGGAAACACTCAAAATTGCAATAATGCAGAGACTGTTTGAAAAAAGTTGGTTTTTATTTTTTAACAAATTATTTGATTGTAATGCATTTTAAAATTGTGAAATTATAGTAGTTTAATTTCAATTTTAATTTATTTTTTTAAACATATTGTGGACATTACAAATAATAAGTTTAGGATGTTCACAATATGACACGAAACATAATTATAAAGAAAAAATAATAAAAACGATAAAAATGAAAATATAAAAGGAGAACATAATATAAACACACAAAAGCAGTGAAAATACAATTACACATATTATATAGAAGTTCAAAGAAGTACTTACACCGAGTTTGCTTAGGAGACCCTATTTTAAGAATCTATAAAATAGCGTCCGCCTAAACTCACTCTCACGCAAGTGGAATATATCAACACCCGAATCAATTTGGTTGAACATAGTTATCGCCCTCCCGATTGGCATTATCAGTGGCAGGTTGGTTTTGTACTTTGGAAGAATAAACAACTTATAGATGCTATTTATTTATAAGATAGTTATCAGTGACACACAGGTGAACACTGCCCAAAATAGCAGAGTTCTCATTTATACCTCGTATAAGCTGAAAAAAATACGTAGCTAAATAAAGATCTCTTCTAAATTGCAGACTGCAGTATGTAAGCATACCTAAGAGAAAATCTGTTGGATAAAGCCACGTATAGTACAATAAAATTAATCCGCATTATGACATTTTAACGTGTTTTTTTATAAAGATAATCATGATGAGTATTTCAGTGTCTTCCAAAACATAATAATTATGCTGATAAAATACATTAAATATATTTTTTTAATATATTATATACCCATGTAATCGTCTTTGGGGAAAATATAATATTCACGTTCGATACGTAAGGGCATCATGTAGGTACATACTTAAGCAAGGACTAGGAGCGGCTCTGTGTTATATTTCTGAAACATAAAATTTTCTTACTTTTAGTTCATAATGCAGGGGTGATTGATCTGTATTTTAAGCCGCAGTCTCATACTACGGTTAAAATTTTCACATCATAGAGTTATAACTTTATCGACCTACCCGTCGAGATTCCTTTAATGTCGTCTGAAAGTCGTTCGAACACTTCATTTTCTAAAGCTCTTTAAGTTAGCTCCAAGCCTGAAACTTTGCTAAAGCTTTGGTTAGGCGAAAAAAATCTAAAAGAAAACAACAAAGTTCGGCTTTCCTCTCAACTATTTACCTTTATTGAATAACAATAACTATTTTATCAAAAAGAAAATCTGCGCCTTTGTCGCTCGTCTGAAAAAGTTACACTTAATTTCATAGACGGAATGCCGTGAGACCTCAAAGTTTTCACTCTGTGTCTGTTGGGTTTTTATAAAGAACACCATACGAGTGATGAACATACACAATTATTCGACTTAACTTTATTTATAACTTTTTATTCTTAATATTACCAATTTAATATAATTTTATTTCGTACAGACTCATAAAGTATTAAATAAAAGTATCACGTTCACTCAAAATAACTAAAACATAAATTGACGGTGCTAAGTCAAAAGGCG
Organism: Rhyacophila brunnea; assembly: GCF_057557595.1. Lineage (NCBI taxonomy): Eukaryota > Metazoa > Arthropoda > Insecta > Trichoptera > Rhyacophilidae > Rhyacophila > Rhyacophila brunnea. Next base: position 34,371,668 of record NW_028233350.1, read on the forward strand.
TGAAAATTTGTAAAATTACATGAAAGAAATTTGAAAAAATATAATATTATATCACCACAGATTTTTTACAAACCATCTTTCCTAAAAATAGTTGTAATTTTGTCACAGAATAATTCTTGAAAATATATTTTTAGGATGTTGAAGATGATCATAATTTTTGTCTTTTTTATGCATCCACATAACTAGATTGAATTAATTTCTATATTACTTCCCTACGCAAAAATATTCGGTGACATTATATTATCTACTATTAATTAATTTTTGTTGAATGCATACTACAAAAGATTAAAGAATGTAGCTTTTTTTAATGAATTTATATAATTTGGAATGCCTGAGAAACATATACTCTAACGATTGCTTAATTCGTTAGCATAGTATGACTGCGATGATTATAGTAATAATTTAAAATACTTGTTTTCAAATAATTTGTAATCCATAATTATTTGGATTAAAACAACTTGTCTACCTAGTCGAGAATAAATTTTCTAATAAAAAAACTCAAAAACTAAGCAAACATATTACCTGCATAATTTCATTATCATACGATGTGGTTAGTGTCTTGGTTTACTTACCTACTATTTCAATACTCGTGCATAAGCATACCATTCGCATATTGTGTGGTACTATGTATATATATGTTATACAGCTGTCTGGTCACAGGATATTTTTAGTACATGTTAATCAAATTAAGCCGACTTACCTAGAGTGAGCTGTCCCCGATCATGATTGTTTGTATATCAATGAGTCCCGATCTCTTATCACTCACTCACTAAAAACAGTATCAGTTTGAAAGCTTAATGAAGCTTTTGTCACAGTTTTCAAAAGTTACTGTTATATATTCACTTAAACAATGGTTCAAAAGATACCAACACTTCTTAAATGCCACAATAATAATATTCACAGTATTTTATATTAATAATTTAACCTTATAATTGACATATACTTTGAACAATGACAATATATTATGCTAAATTTAAATAAAGACTTTTTTAAGCACAATGAGAAATCTTAAGTTTTTTTTCACACCTTTTATATAAACACTACTTTGTCTTTTCATATATCATATTTTAATTTATATTACATTGGCTTGGTTATTAATATATTATTATAATAAGACTTTTCACGTATTTCCGATGATTTTACAGTGAGTTTTCCATCTCAGAAGCCACCTGAAAAAGAAAAAAAATAGTTGAATACAGAGAAATATTAAAGTATATGCAAGAGGTCAGTTAAGTAGTCAGTGTCATTTTCTAAAAATAGCCATACATATTGAACAAAACATTTTAGTTTATTAATAGTATAAGTTGTCCACCTCCACGTTAAATGGAGTTAGGAATATTTTGAATATTTCCTCATACTTTTGTATAAATGTGAATCTGGTATCGAATTCTTTGATTAATTTTGTGACTTCATTAGAATATTTAAAAAAATCTTTACGGTCACTATTAAAGTCATTTAATAATGGGATATGAATTGAATTATTTGACCGTAATTGATTTTCATAAAGTTAGAGTTTTGTTACGAAGGATTTAATATCTATTTTAGGTATATGAATACCAAAATACAAAATATAAAAAGCTGAAAACTTCAAATGGGCCTTGGGCCGCAAAAAGTCTTTATTTGAGCCGCACGTTGTCCATGCCTGCTCTAAATGGTGAGATATTTAAATGAAACTAAAACTGGCCCAACTTATTAAGAAACTCTCTCCTATCCTTTCTATGCAGTTTAAGTAATTTAATAGGAAAATGTGTAAATCAAATTGATTTATACTGAACAGAGAATTTCTTAAAAATTTATTTAATAATACTTTCGATAATTAATTTTACCTTTAATATTTTAATCGTGTAAATATCTGTAATATTGTATTTTTTGTCTTAAACTTATTTCTTATATATTTATAATAAACTATACTTGCAAGGATAGAGCATTATCAAAGGGTCGAAGTCTTTTTTTTAATATAAAGATAAATTATGTATTAAGATATTTTATCGGAATGTCAAAAATGTTATGACAGAAAAATACCAAAATAAAACTATGATTCAATTTTAGTGCTTCGTTATCCCAAATACATATTTTTGATTATTTTCTCGGTTATATGCCAGCATTATAATATGAAAGGAGATAATATATTAATTCACAACATACATTGTTAGGTATACAGTTTTTAGTATCCAACAAGGAAATTGTGTAAAACGTTACTTTCTCGAATAAAAATATTAAAATATTTTCATTGTGTTATTCATATACTTAATATTTTGTTTTTTCCATGTTATATTTTTTTTAACCAAGTTCGATCCTATGAAAATCATATGGACTTCCACAGTGTAAATGTTGTTAATAAAGATTATAGTTTTTATAAGAAATATATGATACCCATTTGTTCAACGTATTATATCGATACTCTGGGTCCAAACACATGGAAAAAACAACGTGGGAATTTGCAAAACCCAGGATTTCAACCCGGGACCCACGACATTAGAAGCTTAACGCGTGACCCCTCGGTCATTGTGGGCGTACGCTTAGTTTATTATTACTACCTACATATTAATATATTATATAAACCAAAGAAACGATTTGGGACATTACATAAGAGCATTTTAAAATGAAAATTGTATTAGTTTCATCATATATTTTTTAGTTACTGCCCGACCAAAAATAGTAAATTTATTATGAAATAACTCTTAGGTACTGGACACATTTGTGGCACTCTAATGAAAATAGCCCAACTTATAAATAACGTAAAAAATAAATAGGCGGAACTCACTTTTGATATTATATACGAGTATTATATTATTATAAAGTGAGACACTATAAAAAACACTAAGGTTCCGTTGGATAAGCCAAGCACACGTAAAACTGATGGAGCTTTAAGCAAAGCATGCTACTTACGCAAACCCCGAAGGCGAAAAAAGTCCTTTAGCTTTATTCAGTGTACCAGCCACGATATTAATCTACCGTACCTCGTAGTTATCACCTTGGTTACTCATCGCTACTTGAATGCGGTGATCTCCCGCATTCCTGCATATAACTATTTTGTTTCAAAATATAAAATAACATTTAGATTATTTTTTCAGATGACAGATTATTAACTACTGTTATAATATTATTATATCCGGCGACTCTCTTGGTGCAGTGGGTAAGGCGCTGGCCTTCTACCCGAAAGTTCTGCATTCGATTCCCGGTCATGACAAAAACTTTTCTCAAAGCCTGGGTGTTTGTGATTGTTCAAAATTACTAACAACAACCACTTTGTACGAAAAAGCAAGGACATGGTTATTAACAATTCTAAAAAAAAATATATTATATCCACATATTTCTCATCCTATGATGTCAGTCAGAAGGAATATTAATTGTATAATTATAACAATATTTTCTGTTACGACACGTTTTGACATTATAAAATCATTGTCAATTTTGAAACTAACAAAAAATTACCTAAACTACGCAATTCTCAAGAAAACCTTTATGAAGGTAATTAAATGGAATCATAAGTTTCTTTTAAGCTTATTCAAAGTGTAACTTATGCGATTTTCTATATTCGGTAAGACGTATATGGATTTAACTGTCTCCCACTCTACAGAGGTTACGGATAAAATTTGCGGCAAACATCGCAACCAGCGTCGCTATTCGCGGATTCGAACATGGGTTGAATAGAAATATTTATTGCAGATACAACTATGTTTTTCTGAAAAACTCGCAGCAGATTTGAATGAAGCGGCTGAACGATTGAAAATAAAGAAGGTAGAATGTGCTAAAGGTTATCTGAAAATGATCTACGAAAATAATCACTAGAATAAACATATACTACCGAAAGTACCTAATAATATTAACTACCTGGTTGAGCCATTTTTATTCGCATTTATTCCTTATTTCCCCACCCACCTCAAAATTTCTTGGTATTGTCACAAGACCAATCAAGTGCGGAGTTACGGTCATAATTCGAGCGTAAATGCAAGAGACATTCATTTAGATCGACACAGCGGAAGCATGCAGGTTTTGAATAGCTTTTCGTCGCTTAGTGATTGACACAATAATTCAGACTGATTCAGAAGTAGTTCGTCAGCTTCATATAGTGCCGTCAAGTTCCGCGCACAGGGTGATCTAACACAAACAATACCGCGCGAATGACAGTGCAACCAGACCACGGTGCCATTATAATTCATCATAAAGCTCAGTGTCTGGCATTCTGTTAAATCACCCCCACCCCTAGATCCGGAATCCACACCACCCTCAAAATTATACTGTCCACTGCAAAAAGCGCCACTTATATATGGACTCTCAATTAGGCGTAGAACTAGCAAAATTAAAATGGTAATCGTACTGATAAAACTTTACTAATCCAACCTCAGCAGTAAAAACAAGCTCGGCGTTTTCAAATAAAATTTACTTTTTCAGTAGTACTTAACTTATATTGCCCCACGCCTATAACAGAGAGAAAAGAGTTAATTCGCGTCACTTTTTAGCCTTAATGTCGCAATGTTTCATACGCGGACTCGATAAATTATTTGTCAATGATACGCCCTGCGGCAGTCAGACCGGGAGGTGACTGTTTGACCGAGTCGGGGGTGCGATTACGCAAAATAAGCTTTATTCCGGCGGAGATGACTTTTGAAAAAAAATGCTACGAGTATAAAAAGCACAATAGATCAACTACTACTGATGAATACGTAAAAAACAACAAAATGTAACATTTATTATACAATGTATCAAGAAGAACACAATATTATTATACCTGATAGAAACATCAACTTTGGTATGATAAATAAATATTTTACTGACAAGCATATTTTCAACAACCATGATAACCGAGTGAAGTATCAATACCCCCCGACCCCCCATTTGGGTGGAATGAAAGGACCCTAGCATGGAAGCTCGGTGGCGTGGCGGGTCGACTAGCTATGTGAGATACATTTTTGATAAAATTTGCTTTAATAGTATTTTTTTATTATTATATTACATAATAATAATACCAACTATAATTTCAACGCGCGTGTTTGAACATGTACCTAACCGATTTTTTTTAACGGTACATGTTCAAACATGCGCGATAATATGATCTTACTACCTACTTCAGTTTTAGTTTGTCAATTTTGGCTACGGCCGTATGTTGTAGCCTAACCACTGGGGAATGCCAAAAGAAATGGTGTATTTCAAAAAAGCAATACCTTATTCTTAGGTCAATAATTATTATAAAGCAATCATTATTCGTAGGACGTTTATCACACTTGAATGGTTAATGATATAGCTTTTAATTAGTATCTTTAGAATTATCTCCAAATGTGTTAATTCTTCCCATTTTTTGAATAATAAAATGCCTAATTCTTGTCAAATTTGGGATCACAGAGATTATCAATATAATTTTTTATCGTATATATTTCATTATAATAATGTCGACATAAATAATACTAAAGGTTTTATAAATTCGATTAAAAATTAATAAATGTAAAAAATTTTAACACCACTGCAGATGTATGTACTGAAATATGACTATATTCTAAAACATTAGAGCGAGAGGTTTAAAAGAATGCTATTTTATGTAATAAAAATACTTTATGCAGTCATCAAATGTTTAAAATAAATATAAAGGATAATAAGGCTTCAAAATTATATAAATAAATTATCTACAACGTTTAAAGAATGTCCAGGATCATGCTTTGAAAATACAATAAAAGCTCAATTTTGACCTACGCTGAGTATGACCCCCCTGAACCGTTTCATTATTGTCAAATAGTCGATTGTCTTTCCTTCAAAATGTATATACTTAACGTGTATCATATCGTGTAACGTATACACAATATACTATATAAATCAAATCACATATATACGATATATCTTCGTATTGATTTTTTCTGTCGCTTTGTAATCTCTATTCAAGTGACACTCTCAGAGTCGAGCGAACGAGCTCAGAAGGATTCAAACACGTCGTGGCGAGCTGTTGCTTCGAAACTTTGCTTTAAATCCATTAAATTATTAACAATATTGACCAAACATTGTTTGCCACGCGAGGGTTGCGTGTTATTATTCGTTTGTGCTACTATTATGTCAAACTTTGAATGGCCCTTGCGTTCGTTATGTAAAATGATGTGCACAGTGGTACTACGCATATGAATGACTTTAGTTACAATGAGTTTTGGGAATCGATGAACGGATTTTATTATATCAGCCTTTATAGACAGTAATAGTTGATTCCATACAACAGTAAAACCCAATTCGAATAAAGAGTTGTCTATTTTCAAAAACCAAAAAACCATATTTCAGTATTTGTGATAAACGATATTTTACTGATTGGTTTCGTCAGTTTTCATCATATTGTGTTTTTAAATAAAAATAACAATATGTCAATTTTATATTGCAATAAATATATACACAATAAAATTTGACAAAATAGATTTATATGTTTGAGGTGAAGAGAGTGTGTGGAGAATAGGGATGGCAATGATGTGAGATGTGATGGGCGGTGAGTGAAGACTTGTAGTTGCTAGAGGAAAGGACGAGTTTTATTTTTGGATTTGGACAAGTACAGTTTACATAACTACAATAAAGACCGTCTAAATAATGAGATATAGGATCAAAAAAAAGCGGAGTGAGATATGAGAGATTCATTCAATCGTGATAACCTACGTATTGAATCCCTCAAGATTGAATAATGCTAACTCTGAGTATCCCGCGATGGCTAGATCATGTGCACCGTATAAATGACAATGAACCGGCAAAGAGAGTGATGTCCAGCAATCCAATAGGACGAAGAAGAAGAGGGAAGCCAAAAATTCGCTGGTTGGATGGAGCTGCCAGTGACTGCCGTATTCTAGGGGTACCAAATTGAAAAGCCGCCATACTGGATAGGGACAGGTGGAGGGAGCTGTTGGAGGAGGCCAGGACCCGCACCGGGTTGTCGCGCCCCTGATGATGATGATGATGATGAACTCTAAGTATCCCATGCCTGAGAAATTTATTTTATTCAATTTATTTATTTACACAAGATAGATAGATACACTAGATATAAATAAATATAACCGAGGTGAAAGTTCTTATTTGCAATTGGTAATTACGAGTAGATTAGTGTGAAATTTGTTTGATTAAAATTTATATACTAAACAACCTTATTTTTGTCGTTAGCGTTTCTCACTGAGTAAGCACTAACCGATACCACTGACGGCCTGTGAAAATGTATATAAAAATAATTAAATAAGATCAATTCGTATGTCACAGATTTTTCTGACAATGCTTGTTCTCACAGGACTCGTTGATCGTTATATTTTTTTTTTTTTTTGCGATTTTACCGAGGCTTTGACTGCGACTCGCTGTCATATCGCCTCTTCTCTTCTAGAAGGGGATCCGTCGATCAGGTCCTCACTCCTATTTTGTTAAATAACTTTACAATTTTGCCTAGCTCTTCCGTCTTACCCACCGCCAGGACACCCTTCAATTCGTCGACATTCTCATAGATATCTGCAATTCGCAGCTGTACTCTGTGAACTTCATATTTGGGGCATTGCAGTGCTATATGTACAATGTCCTCTAAAACATGACATTCATCGCAGAGCTGCGATTCGCTTCTTCCCATGAGGACATCAAATCTTTTGCCCATGGTGTGCCCTGTTCTTAGCCTCAGAATTAACTTAAACTCATTCCTCGTCAAAGAAGACTCTACAAACCAGGGCACCTCTCGTGGTGTTGGTAGAATCGACTTACTCCATTTCCCCTTTTCTAATGATGCCCTATGGTGAAAATCTATCCACATACTATGGCACATTTTCTTTATAGCCTCATTCCAGTCCAGGTTTTCTGGTATCCACTGATATGGTACCCCTGAATGGCCGGCTACCTTTGCCAGATCATCTGCCCTTTCATTTCCCTCAATGCCCATGTGCGATGGGATCCATTGAAGGCATAGCTCTCCTCCTCTATTTTTCTTGGCGTCGATCTGGTCAAGGATGTGATCGTTATATTTGTATCATATTAAATGGATAATCAGTTTCGGTAATTTTTTTCAATAGTAAGGTAAGTTTCAAACATTTTTAACATGTTTTAACATGTGACGGGTCTTCATTATCGTTGTAAATCTACTCAGGGACAACTAAAAGTGAGTCGTTAGCAGAATTGAAACTTTTCTAGAAGACCACGATCCAGGTCCTAGGTATTTTCAATAACTAAAATTAACTACATATTATAAATAATTCAACATTTTAATCCAAAAGAAAACAAAAATACATATTATAAGGATATATTGAAATACTACATAAATAAGACGTACTAACTTAATAAATTGTCAATAATACTCGTAATTATAAAATTGGTCGAGTTTACATCATTAAAAATATTTTTAAAAAGCTTTCGATTCGAGAATGCTTTATAATTTAATAATAAAACTGAATTATAAACATTGAAAGCCTCCGAATGAATTTTGGGACTTCAAAGAATTAGGAAAATATTGTTGATACAAACAACAGACTATACAACAATGAACTGAGCTGGTGTATGTATTCGTGTACACAATAGTAAGAAAGCATTCGGATCGCTGATTCTTTGTGAAAAACAAAGAAAGATTGCTATCTTGTGTTATATCAAACGTACAGAGTATTGGAATGATAAAATAGTAGGCCAAAAAGTATTTTTTATTGGATTAATTCTTATAAGGTTATTTTTCATAATCTGAACATCATCAGCATCAGCCTGGATCAGTCCATTGCTAGACGAAGGCGTTCTCAAGCTTGTACCATTTTTCTTGATATGTTTCTTTGCAGTATCACTTATTTAGGCAGTGCTTAACATTATAATTGTTCCAGAAGTTTCTACAACTACAATTTGGACATTTAAACTTATCTAGTAATACTGAATAACTATTTATTATATATTTATCCAGTGATTTTCTATTTTTTTTTCTTTTTATATTATGATTATGACATAATATAAAACTTACTAAATAACAACATGAAAATAAAAAACGTAGATAATAACGTAAAATATATTTTAAAATGGAATCATTATATTTGAAATAAAAGAAAACAATAAAATGAATCATTTAAAATCATGAAAAGTTGAGTAGGCATACAATAATAAAAAGTTTGCTACAGTGTTTGAATGCCTGAATGGAGGTATTGAACATGTTAATAGAATAAATGTTTCAAATACATTGAAATAATATAAATACATTATAATAATAAATTAAGACGTTGGATATATTAACACCGACGTGAAAAGTACAATATTTTTGTAATCGTGGTCAATAATTTGGGGTAGTCGAAAATTAATTGTTGCAATGATTTTAGGGTGAATAATTTTCATTTTCATTTAATATGCTTAGCAAACTTGGTTGATAGTTTCATTATCCAATTCTTCTATTATTTTTCATTTACGATATGCCTAGTATGCACCTTTCTATAGCACGCTATGCTATATTTTTAGGCTATTATATATTTTTTTACTGTGGGTCCATATTTTACATGTGTTTGTAATAACGAAAATTTACTGGTTCAATACTTTTATGTACAATTTGAGATCACTTTGAAGACATTATCCACGTGTCTAAAAACATGATTTTTTTTTTATAAACTAAAAAATTAGGTTATTAAATAATAATTTTGGGCGATTAATGAAAATGTCCATTCTATTAGCCATACAAACAAAACATCAATATTAAAACAGATACGAACGTTACCAGAATAGACATAAACGCTAATTTTCTAATACACCATTATTGTAATGTATGTAGAATAAAATTTTCTAAATATTAGAATAGTAGAATAGTAGAACAAAATATACATAGTATATCGAATGTGGTAATATTAACCCGATATGTGAGGATATTTTTTCAGGATAAGATAACATAGCTGTAAAAACATGAACACAAATTTACATCTTGTACTCTAATTGCAATATAGTTTGATTTTATTTTTTAAATACATATTATAATAAATGTTCATCTGTATTTATCTGGCCATGTTACAAAGATAGACTTTCGTGACCCCAGAGAAAATAAAGAAAAGGATGATTCACATTAAATAGACTATGTGAATAGAGACCGGATCACACTGGATCTTATATCTTACAACCTGAATTAATATCCTGAAAGGTTACTAAGATCTTTACCAGATAGCAGAGTTAATGTATTGAAAATTTTCATCCACGGGCTCTAGAATTGATTCCTGGTAAGGTCATAATACATTTATGTGATTTTCTCAATGACAGTTTATACATGTGATTTTTTTACTATACTAATATCATTGCGCTAGTCTTGCGTATTAAAACAATAAGAAATTTTCAGAACAAAGTTTTATTCTTATCAGTAATAATTCTAGCCTGCATATTTTGAAGTATTCTTTTATACTTTACAGACCTTAGATAACCCCAACAACTAGTCAAAACTAATACACAGAATATAAGAAGTTTGTCCGCTGAATATTTTATACCGGACCAGTGTGAGGCGCTAAGGCTTTCATCTCTTTCTTTAACTTTTGAATTATAACGTGGGCTTGTAAGACTTGCCAGAGTACAAATTTAAGCAACCGTTACACACAAACTCGTAGCGAGAAAAACTTAATTCTTATTGTTTCCTAGTAAAGCAAGTCAGAACAATAATTGGGCTCCTGCGCCCGACAGCACCTACTTGTAATGGAATACCTACTCCAAATTTCATGTTTTGACTTTGAAATTCGTGTTCAAAGGGAATGGTTAACAGTGGGGATTAGCAACGTTGAAAATGGCACGAATGACTTTCAGTTAATTTATTCATGCTCTCTAAAAAGTCAGCGTTTCAATCAAAATAATTGCAAATAAAATGAAGTGAAGTCTTTATTCTACGGAATGACTTAAAATGAACAAGTCTTGAAATAGAAAATGCCAACCAAATACATACAATAATATTATGAACTGTTGACATTAAAGTGGATACAATGAACGGAAGATCATATTTAAAGTGAGTGGAAATGAGAAAGACATATTTCAAATTAAAAAAATATACTTTATAGTACGTACTTATTTATATTATTAAGATGAATTAAATGATTTTTAACTTACGCTGACTTTATACCGTGTTATTAAAACGTGTTGCTGTGTTAGATTTGCTATTTGGTAGGACTACGTAAAATTAGTAGAGTGTAAAATTTAATTTTGGTTTAAATATTACATTAAAGTAGAAAATTATAATCACATATTATTATATACAATCAATAAATAATTTTTAGGTGTAAAAAAAATCATAATTTTTACCTTGCCCACTCCATGTGTATTTCTTTTTAATTGTCAATTCTTATTTCCGATAAATTCGAGTGCAAAAACTTAATGAGAAATTAACGTCAACAGAAAAATACATTTTAAAAGTTCTGAGGGCACTCAAGAGAGGCAACTCAAAATGATGCACTGACATTAGAGAATAAATTGTCATATAAACGTAGATTGTATGCAGGTTACATTAGTTGCGACCTTCATATGTTATTTTTTTTATCTTATGTTATAATGAGTTATAATATCGGAAAAATATCCCTACCAACTTAATAGATTATATGATAATATTAATATGTTCATAACTCAAATATTATGACGTGAAGTAAATATGTTAATATTAAACAAATAAAAATGTATAAGTACCATAATTAATCATAATTCATAAGTGCGTAAATTTGTTTAAACAACTTACTAAAGTACCCTTCTCTCATAAAATAAGCAACCTAAGCTCATGTTTTTTAAAACAAAATAGTTAAGAAGTTATTAGGCGCACCTCAATATTTTTTTAAAAACATACTCGTAATAGATTTTTACAATATTATAGCATGTGGTCGATACCGGTTTTAATTATTGGTGTATTTTATGAATTGAGTGCTATTTGTATATAATACTGTGCTTTATTTTAAATATTAAAAATGAATTACTGCATTAATACTTTGGATGCTGAAGACGCACCTGGCGCGTAATGACCAGAAACCGATCGATATAATTAACGTGAATTTTAAAGGTGATAATTAAAAGATCATTATCTAGTCAGCAGCGAATGAGTTAAGGTATGTGTAGAAACATACATATGGACATTAAGATACTTTAATTTCAGAGGGAACTAACTGCATTGTCAAAAGGTTTGTCCGATTTAGATAACTTTCTTTATAACGTGGTTACTTTGCATAATATAGAAAAGTTTTCCATTATTTATTGTAATATTATTGTTGATTGAAATCAAACTACTCATTTTGAAGGATGAATAATAAAATTTCACTTAGAAAAATGTCTTACTTAGATAAATTATTATGAACTTTTCGAGTATAATATAACTTCCACGCATCTTGGCGTATTTTCATTATCTGAACTTTACTTGTGAGATTTTAATGCGGCCGTAAAATTATCACAAACATTTTGGTAAATATTATAATTTTATGTTTTTATTCGCAACCTTCATAAAAGAAAATTGTTATGAAATAAAATACAATAAACTTCTTTTGAGTAAGTAAACCAACTGGACTAAAAAGCTTTTATACTCTAAATTAGTAAGAATCTTATTTTTCTTTAAGTAAGTCTTTGAGACGCAACATTTAACAACAGCTTTTATTATTTATTTAATATAAAAATGTAATTGAAAGTGAATAAAATGTCTTTAAAAGTACTGTTACATAGAATTTAAAAGTCCTTTTATTGTGCGTCATAATTTTTGATTAGACATTTATATAATTTACAGTGATTACAAAATTCGTTCAATAAAAATATTTTTATTTTACGTGATCATAATTATTACAAAGGCAATAAAATAATATAAGTATCTGTAAATAAATGAAAAATGCCATGAGGCCCAATGTCAGTAGCGTAGTGAAACAGTAGAGTAGTTAAGCCCCTTATATTATTATCCTAAGACATTTTGGAAAACGTACCAATTTCTTTTTTAAGGGACACTTGGTATTTTTTTAGCACTTTCACGTCTTGATCATGCTTCAATTTGAATCCAGCATAATCTTAAAAAAACTCGACATAATCACAGATAACATTATCACTTTTAAAAACGCGTTTTCAATCCGTCAACATACTCATTCACTTGTCTTGCCGTCCATCTACCACAAAATAATTATAATGTCGCCTAATACTTTCTATATAATAACTTAGTAAAATAAATACATAGTAAAATATAAATGAAACAATCACAAATACATAAACTTTTAGAAAATCACATAAATATTTATATCTTCTCATCAGGAATCAAGCTCGGAACCGCTTGGTGAAAGTCCAGTGCCTTATACACTGGACTGCGAGGGCCGATTACGATAAATTTATTTTAGATATTTGTGATTTTTAAAAATACTTAATTTAGATAAATATTTCGTCATTATACAAATATGAGAAACTGCAATTAATTTTTGAAAGTCAAATTGGAAGACAGCAAAATAAAGAAATAAAGGAAACGTCATAATTACAGAAAACGTCCAAGATTGGACTGAAAACCTAAATCCTCGAATCTGTTTCAGAGAGTCTGATACCGACATGAGCTGTAAATGCAATTAAATAAGAAGCATATTTTATAAAGGAGCAATTTTTTTATTTGTTTGTTAGAAACTATTAAAAATTATAAAGTTTTCGCTACATACTGATGAATAAGTATTATTTTTTTTAAGCTCTCCAATTGGAAAATTTTATTTACCTTATAATAACACTAAAGACGGATATTTTTGTCAAATTCTTTTTAATGACGATGTCAATTTTACTGTACATGCGTAAAAATATTATGCGGCACTCAGGTTGGGAACTGTAAGTAAATACTTAATAATCTTTATTTTATTATAATTATAAAAATGGCGATGAAATTATATTAAAAAATTTAGTTTCAATTGACGATTGAATCATTTTTTTAATTTTTATTTTAAAACATAGTATTTTTTTAATATAAGAAAAATATACTTATTAACGTGATTTTTTTACATTCGAAGATAAAAATGACCTCCATAAAAGGTCGTTTTTACTGCTAGAAAACATGCTAGCGCGAAAAAAGAAAAAATCGTCATCATTTTCCGAGTCAAGAATATTGTATTAAAGAAAGGTGTCAAAATATAATTTGGGCTTGTATGATTTATGAGATTTTTTCTCAGATATCATTCTATTTTCCCACATAATGACGGCGTAGCAATTCATCCCGACGTCAATCAGATGTTGAAACCTTCTGGAATAAGCGAGACGCTCTGACTGACGCATGGTATTTTTTCACCGGAATTTGGTACAAATTATTCATAGAAATGCCGCATCTATGGCTGTAAATATTTTACAGCTAAGATTTGCCAAGACTTGCATTTGACTGTTTTATTTTTATGACTACATTTATTTGCAAAAAATATAACATAAAATTCACAAAATTCCTTTTTGACTTATCCCGGGAGTACATTTTTTGACGTGCTGTTCCTCTGCATCTAAAACTATTGCAAAATGTTGTCCATTAACCATTTTAATTATTCCTCTCTCACGATAAGTACACAATATTTGTATGACAACACACTTAAATATTAGACTATTTTTCGTGTTTTTGTACCTAATTCTACCCATTGTCTTTTGATAACTATACAACCAGATCTCTAAATCACTTTTATCTAGATAAAAAGCTAGTTTTGTTATCAAACTATAAGCGTTTTAATAAAAATGTACAGCAATATGACTAAACATGCAATTTTTTGGATACTTAGGAGTATACTGAATGGGGTGGAGTCATCATCTTAAAACATTTAAAGAAATTGCCATTTTGAAAAAAGAATAATTCCATGAATATTAATTAATAATTTTCATTTTAAACTTGAATGACGATTATATTGAATTTTGAAATATATATTACGATCGCCATGATAATTCACTAGCCAACTGAACATAATAATATACTTATAACATGTTTCATATTAATAAATCAATGTGTTTCTTTAAAACAAATATTCCACCAACCAGAGGCACATTATCAGAAAATAAAAAGCTTTCAATTTGAGACATTTTTTGATATTTACATTTTTTAATGTGTTTTAATTAATAATTAATAAATACGTAGGTACCATCTAAAAGCATTAAAGTGATTATTATTACATAAATAATTTTGTAGTCATGTTTATTATTAAAATTAAGTTTATTAAGATTTCTCTAATTTATAGAAAAGATTTTTTACTAATTAATTTACAGCTTTATATATTTGATTTTAAAAAACATTGATTTTCGTAAAAAAATAAAATGTATATAACATAAAATAGTATTTACATCATAAAAAGTTTCATATTGGAAACTTCGTATTTTTCCGCTAGGTCCCTCTGGTAGGTGAAGTAGGTATTCACCATCTGTATTAATTTAAATTAATTATACATAGTACGTATTTCATATACTTTAATAATTTTTAGGTAAGGTTTTGTTGATAATGTCTCATAAAAGCTGACGAATACCTTTGTTGAATAAGTACTATTCCTATATTTCGACAGAAACTTCTATTGGTAAACAATGAAAAAAATACCCATATCTTGATATTATGTGAATTAGCAATTTTTTTATATTATTTAGATATATACTGTTGACATAGGCACTCTTTAATATATATAGAAAATATATATAAGTGTAAGAGAAAATATATGTAATCATCCAAAATTTAAATAAACAATTATTATTTTTTTTCTTACTGTTAGTCCCAGATATAAAACTGACGTATTTATTGTAACACCATATAAAATCTAATAATAAAAATAATGCAGATAAAAATGTCCGTATTATATGTGCATACGTACCAGTTTTCTCCAACGAGTCTTAATCCCATAGTAGGACATAAACAATAATTGCAATATATTTTTCAATAATTATGTACCAAAAATCCAGAAATCACTTACAATAGTAGGTATCAGTAGGTATATCAATAGGTCAGTATCAGGTTTTTTGTTTATTATTGTCACCATGGGCCTGAATCAATCCACAGTTTAATTTCTAGATTCTCTAATCTGACTTACTTCTCCTCAGTATTTCGTTTTGCGTATTTCCACAGAACCAAACTATCTCACCAGCTTCTGGATTTACCTCTTAGATATTGTCTATCTTTCGAATGTCTATGAATGATAGATTTATCCAGCTATATTCATTTAATTTTATAAAATATTATATTATAAAACCCGACATAACATAATAACTACGTAATACAGAAAATTGTATGTCAACTGCTTATATCTAGTACAATTTTATCTTTAATAGTTCAGGATGTTTTTGAACTATCAGATTATTTTAATTTTATTTATTTTTCATTGGATTTATTAAGTAACTATTTTAGGGGTTGATATTAAATTTATCTAAGATAAAAATAAACATATCCATCATTTAAATGCTTAAATATAATCAGGCCAGCAAAGGTTTACATATATTTCCTTTGTTCCCTGAATATTTCACAGTCCAAAAATACATTTATCAAGAGTCAAACATTTACCTATATGAGCCCAACCTTTAACGGAAAACCGATAATATATTGCATACGTACCTATATATTTACCCACGCCACTGTTTACTAAAGTATCAGATGTCATTAAAACGCTAGATCCTGTTCGAACGAATTCCGTATTCGTTTGAGGTAACAACGCAGAGACGCCTCGTGAAGGCAATCGATATAATAGTAAAAAGTCTTCTTAAACGTTTCCAGGTCACGCAGTATCTCAAATAATAATATATTGTAGCATACGATATGATAGATTTATTACGTATTAACATAATATTTTGTAGATGGTAAAATAATATTATTATTACATAATGTGTACATAACATAATGTGGCATACAGTGACTACAATCTAATATGAATCTTGGCTGCGTCTCTGAAAGAAATTCATAATAAATAATTTTTACGAATATACTCCGCCTTTTAATTATAATATCGTCACCTTACTATTAAGACCTCGTAAGTCCGATATTATGGAAAAATGTAGTTTGTTCGACCAAATTTAAACAAAAAAACATTTAAATCATATTATCAAAACCTTGGTTCTCTAGACTAGTATGCTGTCCATCTCAATAGAATATAGAGAGTTTTTAAAATTTGTCAATACAAATTTTAAAAACTCGTAAGTCTCATGGTTTTGAACATTGAATTAAAACCTCGTATTTCACAACCAGTGTTAGAAGATTCATCGATTAGAGAGGTATTTAAATATTGTTTTTATTATGTTTTTTCCTTCCCCTCAACATTCGCCTAAAACAGACTTACAAGGTTTTAATAGTAAGGTGACAATATGCTTTGAACTCAACTATACTCACAAAATTATGTTAAATTTATTAACGCTGGATTTGTATTCACAACTCATGAAATCAGAAATAGACATGTTACCATTCGTCTATAATAGTGTGTGGAAAACATAGGTTATTTTTTTATGATTAATAATCAAATTACTGTTTTATGTATTCCTTAGATATAGTATGTGATTTTTCAGTTACACTATTCACCGAGGTTCATAAAATCTCAAAAAGTTGACACATTAGAGTTGAGACATTATGTCAGATAAAAGTGACAGAAGGTGACCGTTTATGAGCTGGAGTGACCAATTCACTGAAAAACTTAAAACATGCTTTACAAGTTTTACATAGGATAAAAAGAGATAAACAGAATCAACAAGGGTAGTACCCTAGTAGCTATTTTAGATCAAGAAAAATATATTCTATGTAATAGCAACAGTTATTTATTTATATGTTATTATATATTATATATATATACAACATTCGTTTTTAATGTAATTTATTTACATATAAGACGATAAAATAAAGAAATATTAAAGATTAATTATTGGCAATGTATTTTCAGTTCTGATCAGTTAGTAAATATATATTATATATACAACATCTTTGACAATGTTTTTTTCTGCTGTATGCTTAATCAGCTGTATGTACGAGTATATCGAATGACCATAAATATTGAATTGATGTCACAATAAATATAAAAGTGTGATTTATATATTAATACTACTTAAAATTTATACATTATCTAATCTAATCGAATTTAATACAGACATAATTTATTGATGGAAATTATTTTTTTTTAATAGTAAATTAATATTAGGTACTTCATAGCTTGAAAAACGTTCAAACTAAAGTGTTCCATGAATACCTCAAAACTTTTTCTAAGACACACCTTTATAGACCTCGAACTATATATACCTACCTAATCCAATTTATAAAGAGAAAACCTACACAAATGCTTCATTGCTAAAGCTTTCCCGAATACATTTAAGACACACCTTTTTCTTTGAACTCTTAAAAGTTCCCGACCCACCTTTTAAGCATTGTCAGATTACTTTACTCTCCATTCTTACTCACCTATAAGATCTTAAGCTTTCCGTCTATTTTAGAAGCAGTTGAATAAAAGACCAGTTCGTTTTACTGTGTATATAGGATTTGATTCAAACCTAACCGTGCTTTTCTGTTTGTATATTTAACGGTTTCAAACAAACAACCGATTCTGAAATAAAATACGTCTTTATTACGTCTTTTGTTTTGCTTTGATTTTTTTTCGTATTTTTTTTAAATAACAAAATATTACCGATGTACAAAACAATTATCTAGATAGTAAATGTGTAAACCCTGAACAATGTCGATGGTGATTGCCGAGGTACACGATAGATGTAAAAGAAAGATTATTTTACATAATATAAGATTATAGATACATAAACTATGAATGTAGGTTTGAATAAACCATTCAATCAGTGTGTGGATATAATATATTATATTCCTTTAATAATATGCGCATGCGATAGATTTTCCCATAGTTAAAAGAAATATGCAGAAACTTTGAGTAGCACATCGTGAACAGAAATGAGAAAAAACGGATGAATTGGGAAGGGAATAAAACAAGTATTCACGATTTAATAAAGTTCGCTAAAATCTAGGAAGGCAGAATATACCATAATGAACAAATGATATAGTCATTCAGCGATACCCAAGATATAATTCATTTCCAAAAAGTATACCGCAAATTTGCTGGAACGACGAAATACGGAAAAAGTGGCAGCTTAGAGAGTTCATACAGCAGTGAATTAGAGTAAGCTGATGATAATTAAATTATAAATTTGAAGTAAAAATCTTAAAGTCTTAATGGAATGGATCAGTATGCTTAATGTATCACAACATAATAGGTAGAAATTTTTTCTGCAAAATGTAATAATTGTTTCTAAGACAAAAAGACCAAGAAATTAACCGAGCCGCGAAGCTATAACATTTAAAAGGGTGTTATTTTTAATGAATTTATCACGTGGATAGTTTAAAAAATTTCCTGTGGCTCAATTTTTTATCATGTTATTATTCATTCATATTATCATTAATAAAAAATAATATTTATTTTAGATAAACTCTTCAATTTATTAAGCATCTATTTTTGAAATGTAAAATAATATATCTAGAGGTTTTGCCGACTTAGTCCAGTCCAATAGAGCATTTTATTTCACTTTTAAGATCGACTATGTACTTAACTGTATAATTTATGCAATGATCCTTGTTTTTCTATATTTAAAATATCTCCGACTGAGATATCCAGAATATTTGCAATGGATAAAGTACTCCTGCATTACAAAGTAAGTAATCGATTGATGCCTAGAGGGGTAGAAATACATAGGAAGGCTGATAATTAATTATTGGCGAGACAATTAAAGGAGCGCCAGGAAGCTGTTACTAGTGTAAGACTAAAATGGAGAAGCGAAGAAGTCGTATTGTGAATATGGGCTATTGAAGATTTCGACGACAAACGTATCTGTTTTTTCCAGATGTGTCCTGCAGGCTTCAGATTAGACAACTAAGACCAACACACTGGGTAAGCCAGTTTCTGATCGGCCATGGTGACTTCGCAGCCAAGCTGCTTGATTTCCGCTTGATAGGACATGGGCCGGAATGCACATGCGGGCACGACCATCAAGACGCTGAATACATCCTCTGGGATTGATCGTCGATGGGATCCGACCAAGTGGAGCTTTTTGCCAGGGTCCATCCATATACGGGTCCGATTGGCCTCGCCGAGTTGATATCAACCAAGGCCAACTTTGAGGCATTCGAAAAATTTGCTGCGTCATTTGGAGAGGTTGAATAATTCCGATCCCTTCTTAGATTCATTACTTTTAACTCTTGACTCCTCTGTTTCGGCAGAGTTTTAGTACACGGGTACAGAGGACACTTCATGTAATTAAAGATAAATGACGACAGAGCAAGTCTAGATTCTTTTTATTTTCTAAAACTCATTCTTTAAGCACTAAGGTGCATGTTTGCTACATCAGTCTCGTGCAGCATCGCTTCGAGACAAGGAAGTGTGGCACTAATTTTGTTCATTTTGACACGTTTATACCGTCATGGAAGGCGGCCGTGCACAAACCGCGGCTGCATATACATGGCGGGTAGAGACGGAGAAACTCAAATCATTATTGAAGATTCCATGACTTGCTTATGCTAACACCACCGAAGAAGAACAAAGAATACAGAGTAATAATCACAACTTCTTTATTTATTATAAAATAGATTTATTAACCCTGAGTACTTATGACACTCGGCGCTCTTATAACACAACCTTACGTATTCTATCGTCATGGCCGGCCCTCTCTTACCCTGCAGTATTACGTGAGTAACCTATAAACTTCGGGGTTAATATGACAAAATGCGAGAAGTAGTTAAAGTTTTTATTTTAATTTGTCCACAGATGTTACAAATGGTAAGTGAAATTAGACACAGCATAGTATGCAAGCCGAGAAATTACTTCGGTGTATTTTTTTATTTGAAATTGAAAAAAATATTAATAAAATAACAGAGAAAATCTTGTAAAAGCCAGTTCAATTAATAAAAACGTTATCAGTTATTGAATAAGTGAATGCAACGTGTTTTAAAATACTGAATATTTTTGTTATACAATACTTATTCTTTTCAGTAGAACAAATTCTTCATAGACACTTCCGCAAAGGATTTTCCTCAAGACGAAAAGTTTATATACTTGTTTTATTACAAATTCAATTCTGTCCCCACAAGTAAAATTTGATTGACACACTGTTAAGAATTTGACTACAATAATTAAATAAAGGTAGCAAGCCGATTAGAAAACTCTCTTCAAAGTTAATTTAAAACTCCTTTCACTGGATTTTGAATGACTAATTCAAACTGAGCAAAATAAGTCAGCGGCTTGTCATTGAAAGTCAAATCTGAAAAGACCCGAAAATGAATAAGTATATTGAATTAATTCAATGAGTTATTTATAGAAAATATAAACATTATTTTTATATCGACAGGTACAAACCTCTATATAAAATTTTAGTATTAAAATGGTCACGTTAACGGAATAAGTCGAAGACCTAAATGCATATTGAGAAATAATAATCACTTATATTGTAATGCAGGTAGGTAGGTATTATCATTTCTTTTACATTACATAAAAATTCACTGTAGGTATTGCATTATAATATTAAGCGCAGTCGCGTTAGCAGACAACGATAACCATGCTGTAAAGATATAAACCCGGATTTATAGTAATGACTTCTACTATATAATTATAAATAGTTAATTCTTCAATTACATGCATTGTTTACGATAGAATAAAATTTGCATAAACAGACCCAGATGACTATGGTAAGGCTCGATTACGTGAGCCCTTTATTACATTCTGTGACGATTAATAAGTCAATGGATTTATAACCCATTTCCGATGGATTAATAGCAGAATGTTTATAACACAATTATTATAATGAAAAATGTTTTCATAGCATAGTTTTTTTGACCATGTCGGATCCTAATCTGCCTTTCTAAGGAAGAAGGCAGTAACTCGCAAAAAATGTAAAATTGAGTTATGAATACCATCCGTTATGTAATTTTGAAAGCTATATATTCTGTTCACTTTAAAATCAATATTATCACTAAAATACCGTTAAAATTCTTCTAAAAAATAGACATATTCTAAAATAATACATTTTTTTAGCAAAAAGGCAGTAATTGCACCTATTCATTGCAGTTACTGCTTGTTTAATATTACTTTGTTTGTATTTTAACATCTTACTAATTAAAATTACCACCGTTTTTTATTAATTTACAGTAGGTACTAAAGTTTGAGAAAAAACACATTATATCATTTGTGTGTGTGGGAGTCAGTTACTGCCTTCTTCCTAAGAAGGGCAGTGATATGATCATATGGGCTTCCAGAGATTGGAGGTTTGTATTAACAAAATATTGTTTTCCGAGAACTGATTCAATCTAATAGGTGCATACTCTGAATCATACACAAATTGAAAAACAATATGTATATTTTTCAGACCCAGGATTCAAACCTGGAACCCACGACACTAAAAAACCGACGCTCAAGCCACTCGGCCATAGTATAGTACCGACAGTAGATATATCTTGTAAAGTCACGTAATTATATATCATTGTTTTTTTTCCGTCTACGGATTGTGCAACTTAACATTTTACGGGCGTAAAATAATAAGATAACTATCGTATTTTTTACACCTGTTAAATTTTTTTTCGCATGCTCGGTAGACGAAAAAATGATGGTTTTGCAAGGAGCAATTATATTTAGAATATTGTAATACTTTGTTTTTATAGTAATTAAAATATTAAATGAAAATGAGTATTATTCTACTGGATTTTGATTGATGAAGGATTTTATTATGCATGAAAAATACCTTTAGTTGACAACATGTAAGAATTTTTTATAATAATCAATTTTCAAAAACAAAACAAAATACATAAGGTACCTTAAAATAAACGATTTATTTTTTAAATTGCTTTCTCAAATAATTCTGTTAATGAAATATTTTCTCAGTACATAGTATGTTAAAATATTGCCTACGGTTTTAAAAAAATAAATATTTACTCAATAAAATAAGATCAATATTTTCTCCAAGTAATACACTTAATACGACTTACTTGTAATATTTTCATAACTACAAGGACTGAAGTATATTTTTTTGTAACTTAAGCTCACAAAGGCATTAAGCAAAGCCCGTTTTCTCAAAATATCCTTATTTTATCCGAGATGGAAACAAACAAATTAGCCAAGAATTCATATTAGCTCATAATCTCCTTCGATGCCGGGGGAATGCTTCTAAAGAGATTTTTATTTTTATGAAAAATAAGATTTGAGAGAAATCTTTGTACGCTTCCATACACATTTTGCTTTGATTGATACTTTGAAAACTTTTCTCTTTCAAAAATGACAGACTCATTTAACGAAGTAAATTGCTAAATTGCATTTACTCATTCGTATATTTTATCATAATAATATTTCATCATGTCTCGAAGACTTAAGTAATGACAAACTGCTCTTCTGACCCCAAAGTAACCCTCATCAATAGCATTTAAATCAAACGGCGGGTAGACAAATACGTCCATATTTAAAAACTAAACTGACATGGAGCGTATTATCCCCCCAATAGTAACTTTAAATGTGGCCTCCCATTGTGAATAAAGTATTCAACCAATGTGCTTGACAAGTATTCACGTAAACATATAAAAATAAACCCTTAATATAATTAGAAATAGTAAATGAAAATTAAAATAATAAAACCCTATTACACAACCAGAATCGCACACCCAACTAAATCCAATAATCTAAGCCGACCGTCGTAAGCAATCATTGGCTTTAAATAACTATTACACGAAAAGATTTAGCTACCGACCCAATCATGTGGACGCTTGATTTGATTGATTCATAATAATACGCTCTGTTGTTAGTGTTAACCATTTATTTTATGATAGCTAAGCTAAGAAATATATATTGGTTAAAGATACGTAATTTTGAAAACACCTATATATATTATAACCAATAGAAAAAATCTTTTTGAAAAAACTAAGACACACCCGCAGGAATCGAATGTACATCTCTCGGGTATCGCCTCACATACACATTTACCACTATGCTAAAGGTGTCATACTTAATTGCGACAACTTTTAAATATTATTTTTAATAATAATTAGAATGTTACATTCTTAAATCTTGTGAATTATTCGTTGAATAAAAAAATAATTATAATTTAGCTCAGTGCAACACTAAACAGTGTTTCCTCATAATTTGACATTATTACTTTATTTGCAAATAGAAACTATTACAGATTACATATAAACATGTAAACAGTAGCTGATTGTATTAATGAATTTATTAACATATTATTTTAATTTTTTACTATTATTGTCTTTAAAATAATGCATTAAGTCAAGCAATTTTCATTATCAAAACGTCAAATTTGCGTTAGGTACTTATGTCAAAATCAAGACCACTGTTGTACATATAGCCCTTTTTGGAAGGTTTTTGGGTAATTTGGTTATTTTCGACCCAACTGTCATTAATTGATAAGTGAATCGGGTACTAGAAATATAAATTAGTTATTATTCTATTTTGGCTACGATTGGAAGGAACGATCTAAAGTGATATTTCACAATCATGGCAGACGGTTGATGCAGACGATCATCGTGAAAATCTACCAATCTAATTTAAATTTTTAATTAGTGTGACGCTGCATGAATAAGTGCATGTTGGGAATAACGTTCAAAGACCACAATATAAGCCAATATGGTCCGTGAATTAATAACTGCTGCATAAATTCAATCATACAGTATTATAATTAAACCATTACTATGAACTTTAAATAATTTAATTGTTGGTTTACCATCGGTTTACTTATTTGCATGCACCGCATACACAATATTTATTATTTAACATTTGGAAAATACCAATTGAATTGCAAGTATTTTTACACTACGACAGTTGACATAATACCTACATACTGTCAGAATATTAGTTTGACATCCGTTTACCCTATTTTTTATATTTTTCTTGATTCTGATTCTGTAAGTACTTCCATTCATAAAAATATCAAATCCAGCTCCGTTTCTAAGTTAAATAGAATTTAACCGGAATTTGATACCAAAGTCGTTTATATTCACGTTTCATTTAAAAATAATATTTATTATTTTCAATGACATTTTATTTCACTATCCGCTTTTCCTAATTATTGTTTAAACGCGTGCAAAAATAAATAATCTATTTACAGTCTTAAATATGCATGATGGTTTTTTCAGGTATTTCAAAAAGGCTGAAATATTATGTAGGTTACCGACTTGGAAATTGACAGTTTCATATTATTATGTATGCCGACAAAAAATGACAAACTTGTTTTAATAGTTTGAATAACTTTATAAGCCACTTTTAATGATCTTAGTTTTACGTTTTTACGTAGATAATACTACAGTTCGGTACTTGACTGGATATTTCGGCTAAAAATCAGCTACGTATCGCCACATCCTATTTATTTACATAATTATAGTTAGTCCAGCACCATAACTGAAACAATGCATTTTTGAATCAATCATATTTGAAGTTCAAAGTATTTAAAATTTTTTAATAAAGCAATATTTAAAAAAAAATGTTTTAATTCATTTGATTATACTGTATAAAAAAGAATCAATGATAGGTACCAGTGGGGCTATTGTATACTTATCGACTGCTAAAGTGATAAATATTATCAAACTAAGGGTAGATTTGTATCAAAGTATTAGCACTTATTGTATCTATTTACAGTCTTAAATATGCATGATGGTTTTTTCAGGTATTTCAAAAAGGCTGAAATATTATGTAGGTTACCGACTTGGAAATTGACAGTTTCATATTATTATGTATGCCGACAAAAAATGACAAACTTGTTTTAATAGTTTGAATAACTTTATAAGCCACTTTTAATGATCTTAGTTTTACGTTTTTACGTAGATAATACTACAGTTCGGTACTTGACTGGATATTTCGGCTAAAAATCAGCTACGTATCGCCACATCCTATTTATTTACATAATTATAGTTAGTCCAGCACCATAACTGAAACAATGCATTTTTGAATCAATCATATTTGAAGTTCAAAGTATTTAAAATTTTTTAATAAAGCAATATTTAAAAAAAAATGTTTTAATTCATTTGATTATACTGTATAAAAAAGAATCAATGATAGGTACCAGTGGGGCTATTGTATACTTATCGACTGCTAAAGTGATAAATATTATCAAACTAAGGGTAGATTTGTATCAAAGTATTAGCACTTATTGTAACAATTACAATAAGATGTTTGTGATTGTTGCAATAAATATAGTACTTATTGCAACAATCACAAACATCGTATTGTAATTTGTTACAATAAGTGCTAATACTTTAATACAAATCTACCCTAAGTTTGATAATATTTATCACTTTATCACTTTAGCGGTCGATAAGTATAGAATAGACCCACAGATACAAGATATTATTATTTCTTGGCGGCAAACTTGGTATTTTATAAACTTATCACTGTAAAATTTTTACTTCGAATTAGCATTTAATACCATAAAATAAATCAAATCAGTTGATAATTATTATGGAAAATTAAATTAGCCTTTATATATTTCCAACGACAACATGTCGATTATAACTTCCAATTACTGTTCAGCATCATGAAATATATCCACAAACTGAAAATAAATCAAATAAAATGGGTACTAAAAAAACAATAGATTTTTCTTTACCATTTTAGAATTTAATGACTGCTGGGTAAATTTTGAAGCGATTCAGTATCTTAATAGTTACCAATAAGATTCAATTTTTCTTTTAATGTGTTTTCAATGAAGCCCAATGATAGTTAATAGTATAGGGAAACAGTTCTTATTTATCATTCCAAAGTTCATGCATATTTAAAAAAAAATCTCAATTTTATTTGGATTTCCAAGTTATGCCATCGGTCCTAAATAAAAAAAACATTATCAATTATGATCATTATTTTAATTAAACTCAACGTGACTTAATACATACTAGCGACGATACTAGTATATTTATTGGAATCAGCTGATGAGACAGGAATTTTCTTTAAAAGAAAAACTAAAAGTTAAATATAAACGTATATTATACATAAATCATTGAATTACTGTTATATTTTTTCACAGTCTACGCTAAAAGGTTAATACAAAAATTATACACAAACAAAAGAAACTCTTCAAATTTCATTTGAAAATGAAATTCATAAATCATATTCGCGTTTGCGTAAACAAAAAAAACGAAAGAAAAATTTCCATGTAAATCTAACCTGTTTTGTTCCCCAAATACTTGGAGTAAACTTATACTTACTGATACAATGTTCAGCGATTTAAGTAGTTTTCTCGTTTACCTTAAAAATTATGCGAAGAAAGCTACGCTGCATATCTAAATAAAAATATTCAGAATAAAATTTTCAACACACATACAAAATATGTTATAGCGTATTGTTTGTCATGGTTACAAATATACAAACACGTATTTAAAACGAAATAGTAAAATACCGTCTATATTTGTTGTATAATAAATAAAATTATCCATGTTTTAACAATATTTATATAGCTTGAACGGCATTTTTCACCATGCCCGGAAGTTTATACGTACGCAATTGGCTGTATCACAGTTTACCGTGAGCTATTGTATGGGAAATATATGACCATATAGTATTGAGATCGAATTCATGTCAAATAATATATAATATAATATTAACGATAGCCCACTATTCATGTATATTCAAAAAGATATATACATTATGGAGAAATATACTGATTCGTATAATAATTATTTGTTGAATTTTTTAATCGCGCCTTACCTCACTTTGTTGCAAATGTGTTATTTTTTACGTTTCGTTTGATATAATTATCAAAAATAATATTAAAGACTATCGGCCTCCGCCCACTGTAACGTATAGCCGCGTCTTCGGTATGAAGTATCGGAGACGACTACACGTGGTATATAGGGGATAAACGCAACGTCTTGTGTTTATGTGGGCGTACAATTTGATGTTGCTATACCAATAATGTGGTCTATAATGATAATCTGTACAAGTTCCATTAATATTGGTCTAATATTTTTTGAGTTATAACCAAACTAATTAGTAAATTATATAGCTATCAATCCAATTTTATTATTAAATTAGATTAAATAAATAACAAAGAAAATACATAATAAACTTCAAAACCAAATATTATTCGCAAATATTCTTATCGATTAAGCTAAAAATCAATTTGTCATTCTTGCCAATAAGTGTTTCAAATTCCGCTAAAAATGGTCACCTACTCTTCAATTATAAATAAGTTAATTCAATTAATTACCGACATGATAATATAACGGGCGTAGGAAGTATTTAAAAAAATAGGGTAAATGTGCCGCAGAGGTGGACATGAGATTTTATAACTTTCTTTTTAGACCATACCAAACCCAACCTAACATAACCTAACCTAATCTAACCTACCCCAACCTAATATTACCTCATATTAATATATAGGTGTATCAAAATGTATGAAAATTTCAAATTTTCAATTAACGTTATTGGATCGTAAAGCCGATGGGCCGACAGAAACTGTTTTCGTAAAAAAAATATAAAAGCTCGTGTCGCACTTCTGCGGCACAATTATTACCATACATAGTTTTTACGTTCCTGTACTTTATAAAATTTTGTTTAATTTTGAAAATTCAGTGACAAAATATTGTGTATTAATATACTGTGGTACTTAAAACTACAGTATAATTTAGTTACAATTGCAGCACATACCTACTATGACGGCTGTTGTAGAATTTATAATAGAGCCAAAGTGTCAAATTTTCTCATTTTCGATTATCATTTAACCCAATTTTCACGTTAATTTCAATGAATCGCGCACCCATACAGAATGTTAAATATGAGATAAAGGGGTGGTTATTATTATCGTTTATCGCAAATGCATTGGATAAGCAAAATCCATTCAGTTTACAGATTCGTTTTAGTCATAAATTACGGTACTAATAAATAATAATATTAACAAGTAGGTATCTCACACACATAGCCAAAATATGCTTAATAATATAATATATATATAGGTAAATGGGCCGCAGAGGTGGACATGAGATTTTACAACTTTCTTTTTAGACCAAACCAAACCTAACATAACCTAACCTAATCTAACCTAATCTAACCTACCCCAACCTAATATTACCCCATATAATCTTAGTTTGTGATAATGGTGTATCAAAATGTATGAAAAATTCAAATTTTCAATTAACGATTATTATGATGCGCCTACAGAAAAAGGTATTTATAATAATTGTCTACATGGAATAAACTGTTTTCGTAAAAAAAATATAAAAGCTCGTGTCCACCTCTGCGGCACAATTACCTATAAATAATCTATAAATGAAAGTTAATAAATACTATTATTTTGGATTGATTTGCATTCAAAATTATGGTTATTATTGACAGAATTTTAAACACACATCAGAATATATGTAATTTAATAAACTATTTTTTTTATTCAACGAATAATTTAATTCACAATGTCAAGCCACAAAATCCAGTCGCAAAATAAATATTATCTAAATTTATCTAAATCTGTAACAATACTTTACCCAGAATCCGATGGATACAGGTTCATGTCCAGCGTCGTATTTTCACAGGTATGTAATTGAGTATTTTCACATAAACTATGTAGATAACTACGTAGTTATTATAAATTATCTTCGTGGATGGAGTTGAGTCGGTACCTATTTTTCCACAAAAAAATGGTTTGTTTGGGCCATTTATATTCCCATTCCACTCCTTATCTCCCACTTCCTAATCCCCAATGTTATTGTCACCAGACAATTAATAAGCAATTACGGGTCATGAGAGAGGTGTTACAAAGAACATTGAGTTGCATCTCGGTAGAGGGCGTGAGCGGGTTTCTAATAGCTTTCCGTCGCTTAAGTGAGTGACTCAATAGATATAGACTCATTCAGAATCTATCATCATCATTCATACACCCTCAAATATAATCCATAAAACTGTGTCACAAAGTGCGTGAGTTTACGAACAGGGTGACCCAAAACAACAATACAGCGAAAGTTGAAACCAGACCACGGAGCCGTCATACACCATCACAATGGAACTCACAAGTCTGGAACTGTGATCCATCGCCCCCACCCCTAGATCCGACTTTCTCATCTTGCCAAAAAATAAATACAGTCCACTTAAAAAGCTCAACCATTTTTTTTTGTCTCTCTTGTAAAATTTGCGCAATTATTACTGTTTGTATTTTTTTATTTTTCGGGATTTCGGCAATTCGGGATTTCAGCATTCGGGATTTCGACCTTCGGGATTTCGACCAAAACCACATTTTTATTAAACGCAACAAAATTAGCCATTGTGGCGACCAGGTTAGAAGACCCGATGGGCCCAACGGCTTGTTGGACCGACTTGAGCATCTCTAACATTTCGGAGCACATTTTTGGGCATTCCTGGACGATGTGGCATGTCTTCTGTTACTGCAATAGTGAGCGTTGAGTAGAGTAAAATAAAATAGTTACTATTATAGTACGTAGATAATATTTATTGGCTTATCTAATGCGTTTCTCATCTGGGTTTCAACTTAACAATTTCAATAACTCTAATAATGTGATTTAAGGCTTACCTACTTTTATTACTTGAATTACCTCTAGATTCACTATTAAATTTTAGTTAATATAACTCAGTGTTGAAATACCGTGATTGATTGTTAAATTCTGTAGGAGTTACTACCAATTAAATTAAACTCACATTATTCGGACCTTCGTCAAAATTAATTTCAGACATTTCTGGCCGGACCGGACCGGGTGTCACTTGACGTTCAGTTATGAATACAAATATGCCTCAAATTCCATTATAATAATATATCCCACAGTTTAAGATTGTTTACTATCAAATTGCAAGATTTCAACAGTCATTAATTAAAGATTATCATCGGAAAGTTTCGAAAAGTTTTGCGGTGACGTCAACGATGACATCACGTATCTCTCACCCCCTCTCAACATCACTCTAATGACCATTTGAAAACTGTCAAAACTTTCTGTGATATATTCTTGGCTGTTTTTGAGATTAAAATGAATTAAAAATGCCCTTATTGGAATATTTGTATCTAATAAAAATCTGTGCATATAAATATAGAATACATTTATTGGCAGGCAGTTAGGGATTGCATTACTGGTATTTCAAAAGCGGTATCTTAGTATTTTTCGATAACGAAATACCGCTTTTAAAAATCGGACAATACCGATATAGTCGGTGTTTATAGTGAAAACAAAATCAATTAAATAACATAAATGGTTTAAAATGACTGTATTTTTTGTCGAGTTACGCGATGTCTGGTTTACTTCTCTTGTCTTTCAGTGCTCTCGGAAACCAACAATGGCACGTCGTATAAAAATATTTTTTGTTAAAAAGTTTTATAAGTATATAATAATATAATATATGTATTTTTTAGTAGATAAGTAGGAACATCTGTTTTTTACATAAATTTCACAAAATACCGGTATATATTAATTCCATTTTACAGATCAAAATAATATATATTGAATTTTGCTGAAAGTGCCGGAACCTATAACGTTTTTAAACGTAGACCACTTACTCTATTAATATTGTCAATAGTCCTATGAATTTTGATCGTCTCCCTTACTAATCGTTTAAAATCTCCCTTATTTCTGCGTGATTTCTTCATCTCAAAGTCAAATATGTAGCCTGCATCCATAGAGTACCCGGAAATTGCTGTCACCATGAAGTTTTTTAGTTGATATGCCATCTTATGTGCACTCACACAAAAAAAAAACAACGAGCGAACAAAATTCAAAGCCTGCCTTATCTGAAAATCTAAGATACCGTAGTACATTAGATACACACTGTACATATTATATTTAGAAAGTCTTTTTAAATAACTTCATTACTTATGAGTAATAACAGTGTGTATTTGCCATTGCTGAGTACGGATAGTACTTTAAGATGCCGAAAAGCAAAAACCGGGTCGCTAAAAATAACTCATACAAAACTTAGATAAACTAGTATTTATTAAGTATATTTTTTTAAATTCATTATTAAATTTTTTTGTAAAATTACTGTTGTTTAATTTTGCATAAGCTGTTGTATCTCGTGTATTATTAAATTTTATGTGTGAATAAATAAATATTGACTTCCATTAAATCGAGGTTATGTTAAGAATGCCTTTTTGCAATGATTTTTTGTTAGCCATTCGGCAAACCACACTCCACCTTGTTGCTATAGCCATATTGCACCGTACATAGCTCTCTATAAAAAAAAACAGGAAATCGATTACACAAACAGTATTTTGTTATATAATTTAATGGTTTACAATTTAGGCTTCATTCATGGGTGGATAGTGATAGATTATAAAATAAGATTATGTTTTTCGGGAATATAGGACAAAGTTAATGGCGAATTTTCTACACTCGGCAGGTCCAGGGGTCAGTAAGCCTACCGCCCACACTTTCTGCAAAACCACAAACAAAACGTGAAACCACGTACGCTTTTATGACGTCATAAAGTGCGGTTCTTCTGTAATTGTCTCTGAAAGGAAGAGAAGGAACCGAAAATATAGAACTATCCGCAAGAAATGAGTGTGCATTCTACTTAATGAGTAAATGGTATTTTATTGAAATTGAAGATACTATTTGCAATGTAAGATGTCTCCATAAACTTTTAATGCATTATCTCATAATGCATACTAAGCTTTGTTAGTCATACGTATTTTTTTATTGAACTAAGATAGCAATTTACAGATGGTGTTAGTTAGTTTTTAAATTCAATTAAACCCTACCTAAACGAAAGCATAATAGTTTTGGTCTAATTTGGGCGATACGACAAAATTGTGCACACTTTTTCATTCATATTTATTTGTTTTTGTTGGATTAAAAAACATATTACCACTTATTATTGTTGGTTCTTTAATAAATAAAAAATATTATTCTACCTTTAAAATATTCAAGGTTATGTATGATTTAATTGCATAATTTTAGATATTTCACAGATAGACGAGTATTTTTTGACTATTATCTATTATGGCTTGGTTTTCTCAGGGATTAATTGAAGTTTAAAAACTTACCAACACCATCTATCTGTAAATTGTAGTCTTATTTCTACGAAAACGAATAAAAAAATTTGGTACTGTTCGGTTATACCGGAGGCAGCGGAAAACGCATTTTGAAAATAGCCGATAAACTGGATTATTTGTTAGGTTAACCTAACCAAACCTAACCTAACCTAACCTAACCTAACCTAACCCAACCTTACCGAACCTAAACTAACCCAAACTAACAAATAATCCAGTTTATCGACTATTTTCAAAATGCGTTTTCCGCTGCCTCCGGTATAACCGAACAGTACCAAAATTTTAATCTTAACAGCCCACCCCCACCCTTGGCCGATGCGCGGCATAAATGGAAACTCTGCCATTCTTGTTGGTATCGGCTCATGTGTCTCTGACAAATACATTAGAAATCGGGGGCATCCGTAGTTTGTTCTCCCAAGGTGCAGAACTAACCTGCCATTAGTAATGCCTATTGGGAAGGCAATAACTATGTTTAATCAAATCGCTTCGGATATTGATATATTCCACTTACGTGAAAGTAAATTTAAGTTGGCGTTGTTTTATAAGTTTTTAAGATAGGGTCTATTAACATAGTTCACTCTGTGTGCTCTGTATTTTTAGAATAAACTTATTAATAATAAATATCCAACCTCGCACATCTGCGATAACTCCACTTTTTTTAAATATTACTTAAAAAGTGGAGTTGGCTAACTTTGATTCAATTACCCAAATACCTTTACTATCGTTTTCAGTTTATAATAATATCAACAATAGTGATCGCAATATGAATTTCACCTGCCTACCTTAATACGTCATGTAAGTGGTACTTTCAGTGCTGTTTTTGTATTCTATTATGTCTAAATATTGGTTTTAATAATTGTAATGCCACTGTTTTGAGCTATACATCGTGCTATAGTGTATATAAAATAGTATTTATAAGCCTTTCTAGTTTTTCAATTTAAAAAATGCTTATTCATTTTTAATTGTTATAATTTCATATCCGATTATTATAAGGTATGGAGCTCAATATTCGTGAATATTACAATAGCGTGAAAACTGGAATTCCCCTTTATCAAATATTTACCCACCACTGGAGAAAGACGTTCATGGCGTTTTTTGTGTCTACATGTTTTATAACTTTCATGTTTATCAACCTTTTTTCGTACAATAAGATTTATAAACAAGTCTTTTGTCAAATTCCTGGCTTTTATTGAAAGGGAAAAAATGTATAGATGATACCTGTCTGATAATTTAATAGCCTCTTAAATAAATCAATATATAAACATGCCCGGAGGAATGACAAAAGAATATTTTTATATTATACAGAATTCCGATAATGATTATTATAAAGAATATTATAATAAGCTATTAAAAACAAAATACCATCACTAACACTGTAGATTATTTTAACATACAAATAATATACAAAACTATATTGATACTAGTCGTATGTTGTAATAGATTACGTATATTTATTCTAAATATTAAATACCTACTCGTTATAATTTAGTTTAACATTACTGAAGCTAAAATATCTGAGTCAGATTGTATCAGATAGAAGGAATTGTAAACATTTCCTGGACATAGTCATGTATCATATTGTGTTGTAGGTAGGGATGTTGGATAACTGGATCTGAAACAGTAATCTTATACTAGATTGATGGCTGGTGGATGTTCTGAACAAAGTTCACAAGTCTCGTTTGTATTCAACTGCAATAATTTATAAACCGGTACGTTTTCTCCCTGTATATATTTTGCATATTTTTAAGATTGTTGTAAAATTAATAATTTCATGACATGTTTGAACTGTTTTGAGGCCCCTTTTAAATCGTTTAATGAATCGATTGCGTCACCCGCGTCAAAAAAAATGCCACTAGGTGCCTATACTATTTAAATTAAATAAATAATGCAAAATTACGATAATTATCCGGTTTACACTTAGATGATCATAAGAACAACACAATATGATCTAATAGAAGAAAAAAAATCTTTCTTATATTAAAATAGATTTTTATTATTTTCACCCCGGTTTATACAGATAATTGGAGAGGAGGTATGTCTGCAAACAAGATTCATGTCATACGTGTGACATTTTGAAAGAATTTAATATTTTAGAGAAGATTGATTTCAAAAATATAAAGCGCGATTATCAAATTTATCGAACGGAATACGTATTATAAAGTTTAATTAAATAATATCATTTAAAATTAATCTTGTTTCATATATTGAATTAATTTATCAGAATGACACGTATGTGGTTTTGATCTTGTTAGCAGAAATACGTCCAATATTGAGGTTATACTATTCTTTATATTCGTTCTCATTTCAATGTATTAATACGTACAACAACGACTACATGTAGCCTCAAGTCGTATTTCTTACTCTGTGGATATTACTTATAATATAAATAAAGTGTACCTACGCCAGTTACATGTAAGTTGTACGTATACAGTTCATCGTGGGACACTTATTTGTACGTAAACAGTTCACCGCAGGACACTTATTCGCGCGCCGCAGTACGTGAAACATGAGTTTGTATAACATTTTATCAAATGACGAGTTCTTCGTTGAACATTTCACCGTGGAATAGATTTGAACGTATCTTACAAAATGCGGCGTTATTTTGCAAATAGTACTGTTCCAATTAGATTAACCCTAACCTAACCTTACCTAACCTAGTAAAAACATCTCCACATGTTGTAGCATACGTACAAATATACTCCAGGGTGAAATGTTCAACGAAGAACTCGTCATTTGATTAAATTTTACACGAACTCATGTTTCACGTACTGCGGCGCGCAAATAAGTGTCCTGCGGTGAAATTTTTACGTACAAATTTCCAAATACGACCTACGCCATTATCAATACTAGTTAAATCTTTTCTTCTGAGAGTTTCAGTGAGTATAAAAGAATAGATTGTGTGCCCCTTAAAGACTCGCGGCTTACCAATTGAGAAGCTCTTTTTTCTCGTAACAGTGACTACTTCTTCTATATTTACGACTGGTAAGTCTCCCATTTGACGTTTACGAGTCACAATTCCACTCTGGCTTTGATATTCAGGTGCAATTATCATATTTTACGAGTGATTTTTACTCGACTTTGTTTGTCTGACTAAATTTGCATTGGAATAAATTCAGGGATCAGTAAATAAATTAAACCGCTTGGCAAATAATATTATCAAAAAGTTTGACTGCTAAAATATAAAATCATTTGTATTTTTTCTTTGCCTCTACAATCTAATATAAATCTTATCCACCCGACAAAAAAGATTCTATTTTTACCAGAAACGGGTGTTAACCACTTGCTTATATTTTTAATGCACTTTATGAATTTATCAGACCTAGGATTCAAACCAGCTACCTACGATCTCATAAACGGTTAAATTACCACTCGTGCATCGCGAGTTAAAATTCAAATTTATTTATTTTACATAATAGTAATAATATAATTATTATTGACCATGACAAATTACAAATGTAAAGTTTTCACGATATGACTTTCAAAATACGTGTATAACAACATTTAAATAAAAAAATACAAGTATGGAGGGAAAATAAGTAAAAAAATAAAATAAATAGAAATACCGCGGTTAAATTACATATCATGTAGACCAAATCATAAAAACTTGAACAATGTCAACCTAACTCACTCTCACGTAAGTGTAATATATCAATATCCAAATCAATTTGATTTAGCACTTTTATTGCCCTCCCAATTGATATTAGCAATTGCAGGTTAGTTCTGTATCTTGCGGGAATAAACAACAGAAGCTCCCGATTTTACTACGATTTTACCGAGGTTACTGACTTCGAAACGAATAGCCATAATGCGTATATTATTGTATAGTTTTAACCCATAATAAATCGTGTTTATTTATTTAAAAAAGACACATTGAGCACATAACAAATTATTAATTAAAGACATTTAGAATAAAAAGTACGGGTAAATCAACTTATTAATGTAAAAAACAAAGCTAAAAATAATTTCATATCAAAACAAATAAAATAAAAAGACAACAATAATTTAAGAAAAATACAAATTTAACAATCAAATAGAATTTTGTTTAGATATATTTTCTCTGATATTGAATATTTTAATAAAATATTTTTTTAGAATACTATACATGTATTTCAGTATTTAAACATGTAATTTTATTTAGACCGGGCTTATTATGGAGATAAGGGAATGTAGGAGAGAGCTAATTCAAAAGTCCGCAGTACTTATTCCAGAGTAATCACAATTCTCAAACATGAGAGTGGCAACGAGGAAGACCATTATGAATTATTCAGGCTTAAACTCTTAACTTACTCCAAATTCTTTACTCTCAGATATATTCAAAGCATAATTAGCCTCTAGTTGACATACTAATAATTTTATCTATAGATTATAAAAATAAATTTTCGAAAACAATATTAGTAATATTAGTAGAGTATAAACCAATAATTTATTATAAAAATAATAAATTTGATATAAATAATGTGGATGTAGTTGTATTTGAATTTATTCGTATCAATGAAATTAATATGAATAAATTTCTTTCAAAGCATTATGAAAATCATTCGCGCGAATGAAATCGTGGAAAATATTTGTTCAATTCATTGAAATTATTCTTGACGTTGATGTATCCAATAAAATCATATCTTTTGAATGGAATCTAATAAAAGATAAGTAGATACTAAAAATTACTGACTATAACAATTACAATTATAAATAGATACATGTAGGTATATCAGTAGTAAAGAGTGGAGGTGGGCTGTTAAGATCCGCCATTAAAAGTGCACATTAAACTTTGTTAGGCATACGTATTTTTTTATTGAACCAAGACTACAATTATTTATAGATGGTGTTGTTAGTTTTTTAAAATCAATTAAGTAAACCCTCCCTAAACCAAACTATGATAGTTTTGGTATATTTTGTGCGATACGACAAAATTGTGCATACTTATTCCTTCATACTTATTTGTTTTCGTTGTATTACAAATATTTTAATTCATTTTGTTAAATTGATTAAGCCCTGCCTAAATCAAACTATAATAGATAGATTTTATCAATAAAATATTCGAAGTTATGTATGATTTAATTGTATAATTTTAGATATTTTATAGATTGACAAATATTTTTTGACTATTATCTATTATGGCTTGGTTTTCGCAGAGTTTAATTAAATTTTAAAAACTACCGAACACCATAATATGTGAATTGTAGTATTATTTAAATGAAAACAAATACGTATAACTAACCAAGTTTAGTGTGCACCATTTATGGCGGATCTTAACAGCCTACCTCTACCATTCGCCACTGAGGTATATACAAATAAAAAATACTGTAATAACCTCCGTTGATATTTTCTAAATAAAATATAATGTATCATAAATCTAGTAAATATGAACCTCAATCGCATCACAATTTAATGACAATCATAATCAGTTTTATAGGTTTACATGGAATTTGTAAATTGATACAAACAAAAATCATTATACATCATTATTTTTGTTTCAAAAAATCAAGTAGGTATTGTTATGGTTGGATGTATAAATATATCATTTTATCATACACTCGTTTTCCAAATAATATATTTTGAATAGACCAAGAATTTTCCTTTTCATAGTTTCAATATACAGGATTCAACAGTATATAGGAACATACAAACCACCGAATCTGCACCAGCTGTATCTTTTTGTCCCTAAGGCTATTAATATCTATCCATATAGATGCTAGGCGAGCCTATTTGTTCATTATCTCCATCCCCCACGCGCATCCATCACCGAGACAACCAGATACACTAACTCATGCACTTTTTCGAGGTTTTATAACACGTTACTTTCTAAAGCCTGCTTCACACGTAACTACATATTTAAGAGGTAAACATGAAAGCGAGAGGATACCATTATTTTTTACAATAAAATTATCCAGTTTTACACTACAGCGTACATTTTTTGTAGCTGTTTTACCTAAACCCGGTCGCACATAGAAATTTATATCGACTGCACCACGTAGAATTTATCGATGTAATTTTAATGTCATTTACAAAACATAATCGTCACTGTACAGGCCAATTGCCGTAACCCTCACTTTTTACCAAAGTGACATTTTGATGGTAATGGACTAATTGCATACCCTTACACGAACTGGGCAAGTATCATACATCCCAAAAAGTTATTTCATACCAAAATAATTCAAAACTATTTTTTAAGCTATATGTAACTTGACAAAAAATATTCTAAACAAATGCTGTAACCCTCTCTAAACGTAAGCCACAGGGTAGTTACAGCATAAGCCACTTAATTTGTAATAAAATTATAAATAAATATTGTATAAAATAATAAGTAAATCCAATTCTCACAGTATTTTTCACTTCCTGAACAATTCGACATTTGAAGGTTACGACAATTGGCCAGTACAGTGATTATATTATGTAACTTATTGATGTACTCCCGTACATAGTGTCAACACAATATTTTTAGTAGGAAAAAACAACTTGCTTGTCGCGTGTAAATATTTTCACTCGACGTGAAATAGCAAAATATTGCATCGGTGTATGTGTAGAAACTGCTTATTCATTCGATTCAGATAGCCGTGTGGTTTCCAGGCATGGTCTTGACTGTGCGCAAAGAAGGGAGTTGCAATATTGCCAGCAGTTGTGATTTATGACCATATCTCAGTCTAGACGATTTTATATGTGTGACTGGGCTAACTAAAGCTACTGCGTCGTTGTCGTATTGTCTACGACATGATTCAAGCATAAACTTGCACTGTTCAAGTATACTTGTGCTGTGTAATAGTTATACAATTGACTGGCGTACTACTTGCACACTAGTTTTTTTACAAGCATTACCGCTCAACTATGCAGTTAATTGTGTAGTTAACTTTATAGTAGACCTACTCTATCTACAGCTGAGATCATATTATGTTTTGTTTTAGTAACGTTTATACATATTATTATGAAAGGTAATATCTGACTTTCCATATACGAATTTCATTCATTGCTTTGCTCACGTTATTAATACGTTAACAGTGATACTATCTCGTATAGTTAAACTCGCTATTTCTTGACCAAGTTTCACTCAGAGATGTTAGATTTTCAGCTGTTGCACCGAAAATTGAAAAAAAATACTTTTTAAATGTTGTTGTTCAACATTGTTGAAAACAGTGCGATTTAAAAATAACCTATGGGTCACTAGTAGTGTGTTTTCCTTATTATACATTCGCTACATAATATATTAAACAACATAATATACTACTTCACATAACGTATCTTAAAAAAAAAACTATCTGTTGCTTATGCGAAAGGAGTGGTGGCGGATGTGCTTGGAATGGGGAAAAACAAAATGCAGCCTACAACTTTTCCCCAGGCGAAACTTCGCGGCGGAGATTAAAAAAGTTATGAAAACAATAGGTGGAAAACTAAAACTGTTGCACCGCCACTGCTGGAAATCAACACGGCGTAAGTAAGTTGGGAAACTAAAATCCATCGATACGGGCAGATAGTCTTTTGGATCTAAAAAGATTTTGTTCGGAATAGTTCCTACAATATAGCACCCTGAATATTAATTAATCGTATCATCGAAAAAAATTGAACTCTGCCACTGCTGAGTTAATGTGTTTTAATAACAAATAGTTTATTTTATAACTTGATAAAATGATATGAAACTTATTATTGAACATACATAATTCTGAAAACACTTCTGAAAAATGTTCTGCTGGGTGTCTTATTTTTTCTAGCGGATATACATTTCTCAGAAGTGTTTTCAAAATATGTATGTTCAATCAGAGAATGTTGCATTCTTAAATCTGTTGAATTATTCGTTGAACAAAAAATAGGTTATTAAATGATCAGCAAGTGCAAGTACGTTATAACAAAAATATAGAATTATCCTGACACCGATTAGTAATTTTAGGTAATTCAATACTTCGATTTAAAATACAAAAGCTAATTACCAATAAATAATGAAATTTTAAAGGCGCTTCTGATAGTATTGTGAAAAACTTAAAATTTATCTTTGGCGCAATTATATAGGACACGTATGTATAGCATGCCTAGTGGTCAGTGCATATGGGCGCGAATTTCGAGGAGCGCAGGTTCGCATTATTTTTAGATTTTTTTAGAGGTTATACATTTCTGAGAAGGGCTGTCAAATTATGTACATTATTTTATTATTTTAAATAATTTACTACCCTACCTCCGCTAAAAAGTGAACAGTGTTACCAAAGTTAGAATGATATGTTGGCAAAATTTGTATATAACTTGTATTCTCACTGTTGGCAAAGTTTTTTTTGTATTTCCTGTAAAGTTGGTTAAATGTACCTACACAAGACCATTACCCACTTGAATGTAGATTTATATTCGTGACCTTTGTCGTATAACCAAATTCTTCATGTTATTCAGTTGGGGAAAATTCATACATTTTTTTTTATATTTATTGGCGTAAGAAGTTACTTTTGAGTTTCCTTTTACAGGAAAAAGTTCATATCAAATAAACTTGGAACGCGTATTTACTTTTCCGACAGGAAAAAAAGCATTAAACGCTTTCCGAAATTATTTATTTTTCCTTTTCTTTTTTTTTACAGTCAAAGTTTTCACATTACTGAAAATCCTGCCTCCAAAAGTGAAAACGGCCATTTTTACCCCACCCCTCCCGGCCCCGCGGACACGGGCG
Organism: Rhyacophila brunnea; assembly: GCF_057557595.1. NCBI lineage: Eukaryota > Metazoa > Arthropoda > Insecta > Trichoptera > Rhyacophilidae > Rhyacophila > Rhyacophila brunnea. The sequence goes on from NW_028233350.1 coordinate 34,413,123, forward strand.
ACTCTTTTATTTCAAATTTATAATTTTTCAAAAAAAGAACTCTCGCGACAATAATTCATTTCCCGCGGGAGAGGAAAAACAATTACGTCACACACAGGTAAAGGTACACTCACACCGGCTCAGCGAGAACCTGCACCCGACAAAGGGGACTTGTATGTCAAAACGCCAGGAGTGAAAATAAATTTAGAGACGCGTGGCTGTGGAACATGAAACGTTCCATCTACCTGCTTTGGGAGTAATATGCAATTATTATTATTCTCAAATGATTTAAGTCGGCTTAAAATTTATATGAATGTATTATGTTGAAGAACTAACTTTTTTACAACCTTGGCTTTGCTACGCTTGACAATTATTTATCTCACTGTCTTACATTTTTTTCACTGTCAAATAAGACCATGTTCCATTTCTTATTTCTCACCCTCATTATTACATTAAGCCATAAATTATATACATAACCCCAAATATAGAAACAATTAATTAATTGTCAAAATGATGCTTTTGATGACAAATTAGTAGGTGCGGCAAATTGGTGGAACTGTCATATTATATGTAGCCAAAAAAATATTAATGCAAGAACGCCTACTACTTTATTATATTTTTTTTGTTAATAAAACACTAATTTAACAAAAGTGTTGCCCTTTTACATATTATGAGTTCTGAATGAATAAACGGTTAGCATTATTTTTTTCTGTGAATTGATGTGTTTTTTTTAAATAATTTTGATAATAACTGTTGAGCGTAAGTTGTTTGATTATCATCTTTTTAAGAAGTCATGCTCAATCTTGTGCCTCCAGAAGGTGGAGGTTGTACAAATTTATTATTTATAAGACATTGTTGTTAGTCAGTTGCTCAACCTATTAGGTACCTACATACTGTCTCCAAGTAAATATTGAAAAATAACATGTGTATTTTTCCAGACTCAAAATTTGAACCCCGGATCTGTGACAGTATAATCCGATGCATTATACACTTCGCCATCGTGGGCGTTATTAGCATGGTAAGTATTTTTTTCTGTCAAATCACATCTTGAAAAATAAAAGCTGTCATAGATTTGTATATATTATGGAATAATCAGTTATATTATTATAACACTTGCATTCATATGTTTGTATAAAAGGCATGTATTCCGGCATTCGGTGTTCTTTCTTGTACTTTATAAACATATTCAAAAATAAAATGCAACAAAAATAGGAATTTGTCTATAAAAAGTGTTCATGCAATCTTCCCTTTTATTTAAGCTCCATTTTACTTGGTCCAATGCTATCTTTTTCTATATTAATCGTTCTGATGTCGTTTGCCAATTTTATTGCAGGCCTCTATTAATATTCCATTCCGGGTGTAGATTCCGGGTTGTTTTCCCCAGTAATTCCCACTAAACACCAACTGCTGAATCAAGATAATATCCCGTTTACATGTGCATCGATTTACTGCTGACAGTACGTACTATCGCGGCCATAACAAAAAAATCACACGTAAGCACGTATTATAGCTCAAATTGCAAGATTGCATGCATGAATCAAAAAAGTACAGAAGCTTCTAAATTTTCACGCGACAATTGGACCATGCAATATCTGCGATTGCACAGTAGAACGATAGTAGCAAACCTGTCGGTAAAAAACGAACTACACCGCGGTCTCATTTTGAGGTTTACCGATTTTTACGACCTGTCAAATAGTACCATAAAATGACAATATCGTGTTTCGCTTACTCTTAAAGAATGAGATTGCGCGAGACAGTCAGCGCTTTTACATGTAAATAATTACTATCGCGATAGTTTAAAATACATACCATTGGCGCAAGTAAATCCATGCACGTGTACAGGCGCTATAATAATATGTTCGCAAAAACTCTTTCACTATCATCTCATACACGTAGTTCTTAGCACTTACTTTATATCGCATATAATATTATATAGATTGAATATATAGATACACAGTATTCCTACCTGTGACCTAGTGTGGATGCGCTTTTAGCATCTGTATCGTTTTTCGGGGTAGTTTCCGAAGTGTCGATTACGTTTGTTTTATTTTTCTATCATTTTTATTTTCAGAAGTGAACTAAAATAAAGTCAACTACAGCACGGCAAACCGAAATGGCAATGAATTAACACAACGCTTGAGATAAAATTTATGGAAAACTTTTTGTACGAGTCGCTAAAGTTTAATCCGCAAAATGTTTTCATAAAGTTTTGACTATGAAAATTTAGTTATTACAATGGAAAATTGTATAAAATGTCATCAGTCAGAATAACCATCATAAAAAATTACAATTGTTTTATTTCAAACCATTTTGATTACTCTCGATCTACCGCTGGATGCAGGCATCTGCTTGTTGTTTCCGGTTACATTTAAATTTTACGTATCTAGTATTTATTAATTAGATAATTATTAATTAGAATGGTATATTCTTAAATCTTGTGAATTATTCGCCGTATAAAAGAAATAGTCAATTAAAAACTATTAGCAAGGTCGAGTAAGTTACATATTGGAGAAATCCGTGACGTCGGTTAGTAATTGAAGTAGTAGGTACCTACTTTGATTTAATAAACAAAAACCGATTGCCAATAGTAGCTTGATTTGGAAGAGCGCTGGTGAGCAGGTAATAAAAGGCCAATAGTTAAAGTTTGTCGTAATTAGTATGTCACCTCGTAGAATAGTGGATAATGCGCGGACAGGGCGTAAACCCAATAGATGGATGTCTTATTTTTTTTACCAAAAAGATTTTTTGTATTGGTTATAATATATTTCCTCAAAAGTGTTTTTCAAAATTATGTATATTCAAGATTAAAATTGATACAGAAAGTAGCATTTTTTTCGCACACAAGTGACTGTAATCCTCAAGACGGCCCTGTCTATGATGTTTTTATCTGGCTTCAAGAATTTGGGAAATTGAATTTTCTGAACGATCGACTAACTGCTTTGCCATTCTAACCATAGCATCTAACATTGTTCAACATAAGTTTTATGATGAAATAGGCATGTTAATAATAACGGTGTGCTAATGTTGTTTTGGCTAATTAACTTTTGACAGGCCTCCATAATTGATTGATCTGCATTCGCGGTTATATCAAAAACACATGTTTCCAAAACACCACAAAACCGAAAATAATAATATTGTAATTTTACATTCCCGAGACGTAATCGTGCTATGGCGTTTTGTAACACAATATACTCTTCATCGCGATATGAAATTTATGTAAAGCACACAGCGATTGTGATCATAATAATACGGCTACTTACTTACTGTTTTAAAAATATATTTTCCCTTTTTTGACATTTTAACAAACTCTTGTAATTTAAAATACTTTTTTTTGTGTTGGCAATATACAGCATACCTAATAATTTTCCTTAATGAAATTTTAATTTGATTAAAAATTAAATATTAAGTACGTACGTACTTTTAAAAGATTAATTATGTTAAAGTAGTCTGTTTTATAATTCTGGATGGTTGAAAATATTACCACTTTGAATATGTTTTAATCTTATCTTTTGGTAGTCAAAATTTTATTTTTTGAAAACATCTCATGTATATAAACATTAAAAAAACCGTTTAATAGAAAAAAAATATGGCATCCGACCGGTCTAAGTACATTATAAAAATTAAATAATGGAGTAATCCGCGACGTCGGTTTGTAATTAAGGAATTAATTGATACCTACCTTAATTTAATATACTAAAACCGATAGCCAACCTTATAACGCAATAATTCGATAAGCATTTCATGTAACAACTACTAGGTACTTTAAATCATCGTAATTATCTAAGGCGCCCGTAGTTTAATTGGTAAAATATACTGGTGCGAATCCAACAGATACAGATTCATGTCCCGTCGGGTGTCGTATATTTTTTCTACAAAACGATTTTTTCTAGTGTATTCTAGTTTTCAAATAATATATATTCAGTATATAGAATGTTACATTCTGAAATCGTGTGGCTTATTCGTTGAATAAAAGAAATCGTTTATTTAAATTTTATTTATTTAACTATTCGTATCATCATCGGTACTACAATCCAATATAGGCCTTCTCAACGAAAATTCTCCACTTTCCATAATCTTGGTCTCTTAATTCTCGTTTTTCACTGTTTTTTAAAGAGGAGACTATTGAGTGGTTAGGTGTCTACTACCCTGGAGACATAGACTACCCAACACACACGCCTCACTTGCAAGTACGACACGTACAGATGATCAATATCATCCTTTTAAAGATATCAAGCTTCCTCTAATCAATAAATCTGCTTCAAAAGCATATCAGTATAGAGGAAATAGAGCACTTTATATCTTGTAACAAAGACAATCAAAATATTTTTTTCAACTAATTTTCTTCTTTGTATACTATCAATGAAATCTTTGTCTAAATAAAGAGTTCTTATTGTTTTAAAACATTTATTTTTACTCTTCGTGGGTTAATTTATGATTCGTATGATATTGGCAAGAATTAATATTCATGTTCCTTCCAATATCATTCGTAAATCAACGGTCATGTTTGGGTGATATTTTATTATATGTATTGTTCGATTAACCTATTTTTGGCACCATTAAAGTTTATTTATGTATTTTTTTAACTATTTAATTTTTATGGATGTGTTAAATATGTTTTAATTTATTTCGTATTATTTTACTTTCATATTGCATAATAACATACTTCCTCTTCTTCGTTCTTATTTTATTGTATTATTATCAGTGATAAAGATTTCTTTTTAAGTCTATTTCATGGCTATCGTTCATAAGTGTGTATATAATTTTTGTTTTATTATGAAATTAATGTTATTTCTTTTTATGAACTCTTTTTTTAATTAATATTGTAGATGGTGGTTATATAAGTGTCGTTATTCAGACCCGATTAAAGTGTCATAGAAGATGACTGTATACAAATCGCGGCTAACTTAAATCAGATCAATATCTTTCTCATGAGAGTTTTGTATATCTGTAATATTTTTCTTTGTGAGTAGATACTTTTGATTTGAAGTATCTCTATAAAATGTGGTAGTGTTTAATTTTTTTGGAGTCACATTTCATAGGCAACACTTTTCAGTGATATACTCGTAACTACGTTTATGATAAAACATATCAAATTGTAAAACTAAATAAATATCACGGACCTCTAAGTGCAATACACGGACATCATCGATTGCAAAACCCATATATATTATGGTGACGGCTTATATCTTAAAATATATATATGGGTATATTGGCCAGCACTTTTAAGAGGCAGTAAGATGCTCCACCTGGGACTAATCGTAAAATTGCTTCACGAAACTAGTTCATCTTATACGAGTTTGATTCATGTGAAATGATCTACATGCTATATCACATTCAATTTATGTAACAACCAATGATAATAAATTATTTAAAGGGCCTTGTTTGAGTGATTTTTATTATATTATGAAATAATGTTTGCGTGACACTCCAGCGGGGGGCATGTCAGCATATAGACAGTGCCAGTAGACCCCTTGAACAGTTGGAGGTCACCTGGTCGTATCAGACTGCTAGAGAGACCAAAGCATGCACTTGGAGGACACTGCTTCAGGATTGGGGCAGCAGATGAAAGAAGTTTTTGGGTGAGGCTAGGGTGATGATTGTACATATTTCTATAAAGTGAATTAAGGTGTGTAAAATATTACTTACAAGAATCGAAGCTTAATAAAAGTGTGGCTGTCATCGGATTCCAGTAACCCAGATCTCAATTATAATATTATTTATTAAATATTCATTGTACACGACAAATCAGTCTGTGCCTATATCTAATATGATTTAGTAATGTTATGAGATCTGGGATCTTCAATTTCATAACATTGCGAATTAATATTATTTCATAATAATTTCAAAATATTATTTTATAATGCGGCCGGTCAATAAATAGTGCGTCAGAATCGATTGGACATATCACTCGTTTACAAGTTTCCGTCAAAGACACATCGCACTGAACGATGCACTTATATTTATTATATTGCATCGATTGTACCATTGTAGTTATTTGAAACAGTAAATAAAATCTCGCCTCCTCCATCAACATGAACAACTACCACCTTATCTCATCTGCAATTAATACCTATCTTCTGCCGAACTAAATAATACGACAAAAGTGTGTAAAATGTAATGTAATAAATGATATTTCTACTTTCAACGTGATCTTACAATTACAAGCTTGAAAAAATTGTGTGGCCTTTACAATTATCTAGAACGACACCGCATCTAGATATTAAATATACAATGAAGAAGAATCAATAATAAATAATACTAAATTTGCTCTAAAATCATGTAGTTATAGATAAAAACATAACTCTTCTATAAAATTTATGCGCTACAGTGTTGTATATTTCATTTAAAAAACTTGTTTATTAAGATATATTGATATTATAAATGAAAATTTAACACGTTGCCTTTCAGCTTTAGTAGGTATAAAACCAAATGAGCATTAATAGATACATACTTGAAATAAATAATCTCACTGTGCCTAAAGCGTAGAGTATTGAATCAATGTATGCTACCAACCCATAAATAATATTATGCACGTGAAATATAGACCCTAAATATAAAATATTTTTTAAAACTATGAGTGATGCAATGTGGCATGGAAAGTTCATTATGGGCAGAACCCGGAAAGACCATACCAGAGTATAAGATCTGATATAGGCCGCCAATCTTATGGAATGGCGAGTAACTACGAATCAATAACGCGGAAATAGCTGCATCTAGCAACTAATGGATCCCTGTTGATAAGTTTACGTACTAATATATCTAATTCGATGACTCCAGTGATTCATATACTTTTTTCTTTTTGTATAACATTGCTCATCTTTACTGATCTTCGCTATAGTTTTCCTTACTCCTGTAAAACGTCGTATTGCACTGTCGTTAAGTGCCTTTTTCTTGAGATAAACATTTATATAAATGGCATTTAATGTGCTAATGCCTTAGAATGTTTCCAACGAAATGATATATTATTTTTTTTAACATAAATAAAGAAGTCGACATTTATAATAATTTATTTGTCTAAAATATCTCTAGTCAAATGAAATTGTTTTCTTAAAAGGCAAGAAAATTACATACCTAAGTAAATATATTTTCCACCTTTTTCAATTTTCAACATATATGTCTTCTAAATCTATCACAAATGCCAGAACTTTATATCACATTTAAGCGACGCTGATGTAATTATCAAAGAAAACGCCCTAACCCATGAAAATTGCGTGCTTACTTATAATCGGTTTATTTTTGTTTTACCAATGACCAAAAAAATTTTAGAGTGAAAATAATCTAAGCAAGCAAAATCCAAAACGACAAACATGCATCTAGTAAGATATGTTGTCTTCCCTGTTTGTACACTATGCTTCCTAGAAGGGCAGAGGCTAGACGCTTTTGAAATGCGGTGCTAGTGTATTTGATTGATTGAAATGTATTTGATTTTGCAATAAACATAATTAATATGTCATGTAAAAAACACAGTATTTACATTTAATATGAATAACTCAAAAATATATTTTTCTCTTACAACCAGTAAAAAATTAAGTGACAATTTGTTAAGTTACAATCCAGGATGTTGAAACTAGAAGAAGAGCACTTTGTTTGCAAATAGAATTTTGTTTTAAAAATATTCGATGAATATTGAATTATTACACAGGACATTTCTTTTACTATTATTAAACTGTAACAATCAGATATATCAGTAGGATATATCATTACCCAACATATATTAATTTTTTTAATAAAGATTGGTTGGTAAAATAATATAACCTTTGCATTGCAAAACTAATAATATATAATGATTCCGTTCCTGGCGGAATGTGTAGGAAGGGACGTTACTTTAATTTTAATTGGATTTCATTCCACAAAACAGATTTCAAGATTATTTTTGTTTCCCTATTCCGTTTGTTTCTTTAAATGTTGTATAATTACATAAGTCAGTTCGTTATCCTAATTGAACGAAAACAATCTGCTACGTCATTATTTTGAAAACATTTCGATAATTAATTTTCATTACTGGCATATCGAAAATAGATTCAACCAAAACACTCCTTATTTGCTCGAATATTTAATTGAAGAGCTATAAATCTTTGAGAACAACTCTGTGTTGAGTTTAAAGGTCGTCTTCTAAGAATTTCTTATAATAACAATCACACAATTTATTTTTATAAGACTACTTGGAAAGGGACCCGTCTACATCCACATTTTTTACGTAATATGGTTGGACCAATAATTATGGTCGCTTTTCCCACCTACCTCAAATCCCCAGATACTGTCACAAGACCAGGCGACCAGCAGTCACAGTTCATGAGTCTACCGTGATTAAGTTAAGTTCAGTCACGTCAAGACAGTCGACGCGCCTAGGCTTGTTTAAAAAAATCGTGACTCTATCGCGCATTATCTGATACGATACGAACGAGGCCGCGTTAACCACAGAGTGACTCATCTAAAACGCAATTTGATACGGTTTGAGCGAACGTCGCTACTATCCATCCTAAATCATCATTTATCCTAAAACCCAAGTAAAATCGTAGGAGTGACATTCTAAACCGTCTGTTTACCAGTGCGTGAGTACGTGAAAACAAACCGAACCAGCTCCAGCGTGCGCCAGCCCTCTCAACATAAAAGGTCAGTGTCAACACTCGGAATGAAAAATTTATATATATAATAAAAATTTATAATACTCGTATATTATACTATTTACAAATAATTATACTAGATTTTGTTATATTATACACATAAATCAGAAAGTCTAAATAATCGAAAATAGACTTTAAACCTGTGACATGCAGATGTTGTAAGCGCCGGAGGCGAATAATGGGTTATACGATATTTTTTAAGTAAATTGATTTATTCTTCTTCTTCTTCCTGGCACCACCCCTGTATTTTTCCTAACCTTGACTAGCATTTGTTTTCACCCAGGTCTGTCCAAAGCGAATTTAAATACTTTTTAATAATTATTTTCGATCCGGAACCCAATATTATTTTTTTTCACGTGACGCAGAAATGATCTTGGGGATTTTGTAAACCGGAAAGAGACTCCGGTACGTTGTGGTCCATAATATGGTACATATTATAGAGCCATGTTCTGCTACTTGGAAAAAAAATGATTCTCATGATTTTTTAGATAAATAATCAGAAATCACTATGGGTTTTAGAGATAATTCTCATGATAATAAAAACATTTGATTTTTAAATCGTGTTGCTTATAATAAAGTATTTATTTTTTGCCATATTCTTATTTTCGATTACATTTTTATATATGTTTTGAAATTTGTCTGTTATTTTTATATGACTATAGGAAAATGTGCGGTTATATTACACACTGTCACATGCAATCCACTACAGCAATAAATCTAGCAGTTTTCTTCGTGAAACTCTTAGTTTATAACGCGGTTAAAGTTTCAAAAGACACTTGCGGCTAGACAGAGATATTTCTTATCTTCAGCACTGGTATGAACAGTTGTTTGGAAAATTTACTCATCAGGACAGAAATAGCACAATATTGATAAAATTCTTTTACTCCGAGTTTGTGACAGTTATCAATTTATTTAGGTGGCCTGCTGTTTTCATTTCAATAGATAGCAATAATACTTCATTGTATACCATAGACAAGTACAACGCCTAGCCACGTTCAATATGAAAACGTTTATATTTTCATTGAAACGTCCATCACTCTTGTTATTTTAATAAAATATTTTAGCTCACAATGCTCAAAATATTGCTGATACGAAATTTTAGAAATTTATTATTTATTGATACATTTGCGCTTGTTTATTTATTTGATATAAAATTTGTAGTACAATGGCTGACCGGGTAACGTGTTGACCTATATTATCATGTGTTCAAACCGAATGTCTGGGAAGTGCTATTTTTCAATGTGTGTTTGGACCCAGAGATTGGACCTAATAGGTTTACAAACCTATTAATACAACCTTCAATCTGTGGAGACCCATATTATGATCTTCATTATTAAACACGAAAACACTGTTTGGAATGGAAGGTACATGTTGAAGATAAGGTGAAAAAATATCGTTTGTAAATAAATGATGTCACACGATTTGGGCTATTTTTTAATCAAACACTCCTTCCGTCACATTCCACTTTACATAAACTGCAGACACATAACCCTGTTCGTTACAAATCATCACATTATATCAGACCTTCTCTCTCCATGACGAGGTGATGTTATATTATATGGACAATGCCAATGACCAGAAAAAACGCCAATGCATGAAGAAGAGGACAGTTCATATAATAGATGTTGCCAAGCTGATAAAATGTTATTTGGATTGTAGATAAATAATATAGTCAGATAATAGTACTCAGTTTAAAGTTTAAACAGTAACATATTATCTAATGAGCTATGAAAGTATCCATACGAAATTTTAATTGTACAAGATAGACAAAAAGGTGCTTTGTAATGCAAGAGGTAATGAAAGAGTGTGTAATAGCCTTAATAAGATGACTACCTGTATTGCAGGTATTACAAGTTTCTATAAATAATGATGTGCTAAATTTAATAGTATATAAATTATTGAGGATTTTACTGAGCTCTTTATATAGCTTGATATTGTGAGTTATAATAAATAAATATATTTTTTTTAATTAATAAAATTGTCACATCAGAAGTTTTAACAGATCAACGTCGATTTATACTTTAGTCAACTGTATGCTTGCCATAGGTATATACCGTGTTTATATAAAAAGTGTTTCCCAATCGCCGGTCTGCGGATATTTTCTTGTTATCCGCATTTTCAACTAGGTACATGTTCATATTATGAAAACAAGACAAAACAACTGAATGGTCAATGCAGCGTTTCGTTTTTTTTTCGAAATAACTTACACTGAATCCACGAATATCTATCATTCTAGCAAAGATGTAGCGACAGATTTCGTACATTTTTTTTAAAAATTAGAAATTGATTTCTCAAAATTCCACATGATCTTTTATTAACATCTGATTTACTGATCGGGCTCTGATTATTTTAATTTAAAATACAATGTGCATCTTATATTTTTTGTATTCGCAATCAGACTATTATTTTTTTATAATATAATATAAAGGTATTTATAATATACTATTTAATTATTAGTTTTATATGTTAGCGGTCCGCCAAATATTTCTGTTATTTTTACCGGTCTGTATGTATAAAAAGGTTGGAAAACACTCTATGCTATACAAAGTCTGAAAAAATCGAAGGGGAATATTAGGTGGCTAAACATATTATAATATGAAACAGAACAAAACTTTTATATTTTAATTATTATACCAATATCGAAGTTAGGTAAAACTGAAAATATTAATTGCCAAATTATGTAATTATCTACACATTTTTAAACAAAAAGTATATTTTTTTTTCAACTCCGAAATGAACATTAAATTAATAATGTCTCAATTACTATTTGAAAAATTCCATGACGGCAAATGAATTTTCAATAATAATTCACATGTCACATTTGTTGAAATTCCACATATTATTATAATACCGCTGGCTTTGTCATTGTCGTATGAGAATCTATTTTTCATTGTGAAAACTTTCAGTTTACTTAGGAACAATCGTCATTATAAAATCAATACGAAAAATTGACGTTTCAAATAATTATACGTTCCATTCAAATTCTAGTTATTAAAACAGTTGACCAATTTTTTTAACGACAGTGACTATCGATTTTTTAATAATGGAGAATATTTTACTTTTTTAAATTTTATACACATCCATACTTTCACAAATTATTACTACTATTGATAGAAGATGAGTTATGTGTGGTTTAAAAAACGTTTTAATATATTATACAATCAAAACATGTATTGATAATTTTTCTAGCATGTCATCTATGTGTAGTGGTGGGTTAAGGGACCTGCAAACCGGACAAATTGACTTATTTTAAACCTCATTCATGATACAAAATTAAAAAAAAAAACCATCAATTTTAACATTTTTTTTGAAAATCAGTTGCCATAATACGCCAAATAAAACAAATTACCTATTTACAAAGATACCTAACTAGTAATAATTACAAGATAAAAAGAACTAGGTTATATATAACGTTTTTCAATTTTCTGTTGAATTATTATGCTCAATATGCTCAAACTTGTACTTGATATGAAGTAAATAAAAAACAAACAAACAAATATAGAATACTGAAATTTCATTTTGACATTTCATTTTGATTTTCATAGTAACGCGCGTATATATTAATCATTTAGTTGCTAGGACCACCCCCTTAGCAACCAATGATAGTTTTTTACTTTTTACGAATTTTTCTGAAATAACTTTCCATACAAAACAAAACTGAAAATAGATTCAATTCTGCTTAAAGATGGCTAAAAGTATTAAAAGAATGCATTGGCATCGTGTTCTGATATATTCTAAAATTTTCAAATGTCTAGCTAGTCGAGAAATTAGTTGAAAATCGATTGCAAGATTTGTACTGGACAAACAACCACCGGACAAACAAGAATACGAGCTAATAAAAACGTTGTAAAATATTAATGTATCTCTTTCCTAAAATCACAGAATTTAACTAAAAAAATATCATTATATTATTGATTGAACTTGACAGTAATGAAACATATTATTTATTAAAAGATGTGATTTTTTATGTACATATACGTATCTATTTGAGTTGTAATATCATGGGCCACTTTAACGATAGTTGCAGGTTATGATTTGGATAATATTTTATACTTAATCGTGTAAGAAATACGTATATTTTTTAAGATTTTGCTATAAAATTAATATGTTTACTGTTAGTACCGTATACTGGTTTAGCTGTTTTCACCCCCCTCCCCTCCCGTTAAAATCTCAATACATTTTCTTACAATATCAAAAATGAATGAATGAGTAGCTCACTAAAAATGTGCTGTACTGCTAAAAACATCCCAACAAAACCTGACTTTTGAAACATCTTAGTAAACAATTAGAATAAAGAAATAGCGAAATAAATTATTATCCTTAGCGTCATTAAAATGAATAAAAAATATGTTTTAAGTTTTTTGATAATAAAAAATAAAGTTGGTTGATGAATATAAACGACTTTGCAATAAACCTCTGGTTTATTTATATTTAACTAACAAAAAAACTGGGTTAAATATTTTATGGACAAATGTAGGTATTTGATGGAAAATCCTTACAGAATCAAAATCAAGAAAAATATTAAAAAGAAAAAATGGAGGTTGCTGACTTTGAAACTAAATAATATGACCGTAAAATTATTTTAATCAAAATTTAATGAGCTTTCCAGCAACTTGTTACCAATGTGGACTCCGCTTAACGTTGTTTAATAATTCATAAATATTTATTGTAATAATTATCAAATGTCAAAAAATACCAGAGTTCGTTTTTACTTCTTTAAATCGTAATTTCATTTTATTGCAGTCTTATTAATGTCATAATAAAAAACATGATAAGAAGTGCAAGACTCATCTTCAAGAAAATGGGTTTTATTTTAAATTCATTGGTTTTCTTTAATTACTTTTCCTGTTCATTAATTTTGAAATCGATGGACTGTGCTAATCACAATCATTAAGATTTTCCATTCCTTTTAATTGACTTCGCATTTTCGTTGTACATTGTCCTGTTCTAAAGCCACACAAACCATTTCAAACACAGTCTTATTTCATACTTTAAAACAATATTAATAATCTAGCTCTTCATTATATACTAATTTTCAATTATTACGATCTTCAAAATGGATAAGAAAATATACGAGTATATTCTTCATTTTCGTTTATACCAATCATAAATTAATATAATATTATATACGATATTAATTATGCGACAGCGCACTACAATATGTAAAGTCAAATGACAGAAGCGGCAAGCAAGTGAAAAATCTGAAAGGATAATATTTATGTAGACACATATCAGTGGTGCACAACCTTTTTGACAGAATGGGAAATTTATCCATCCCATTGAGTAAAAGTGTTAAAAAATAATAATATATTTTAAATACTATACTAGATATTATACATTATTTTATCATTTTAAATTTTATAGATTCATATTATCAGATACTCCAATCACTTTGCATTAGATAAACTAGTGATGGTTAGAGATTCCATTCGCGTGAAATATGGAAATAATTAGTAAATGATTCAATTTTTATTTATAAAATCAATGATATAATATACAGCGGTTAGATCCAGGTGGCGACACTTCCACTCACACCGTACCTCACCATTCCCTCGCTACTATCTGACCACTTTACTTACTCATGGTGTATTGTTGTAAGTGCATTATTTTCCAATTTTTTTTCTTAACTTCAGAACCTTTTAAGTATGTAGCATTCTTTATTCGTTGCACCTACCAAGATGGCGGAAAGTAGGGATCGCTCTAGAGATAATATAACTAGGATTTAAAATATAAAAATGTAAATTCATGTCGTGTTATACCAATTTAGCCAAAATATTGATTGTTATTAAATATCTCGAAAATTTGCAAAAAGGCATTAACCTAAATGTAAGTATATTAAAAATGTGAAATTACACTTGTATAGTTCTCGTTTTGAAAATAATGTATTTCACATAAACGTAGAAGGTATAAACGGCTACACGTACATTTATTGTACGTTTTACATATTTTTACCGAATCACTGTTCATCGTAAGCTAACATAACCGAAAGAGATATCCGCATAGCAATGATATCAAAAAATGACGCGTTACTCATATTGCATTCCAGACAGTAATGATTTAAAATTTTATAAGATTCAATAAGGATTTGTATCAAGTATATAATAATAGCGTTGGCATTATTACCAGTTAATATAGGTACAACATGAAACTTATGAACATCTACCAAATTTGTATATAAATAATTATACGATATGACTGTATTTATAATAAATTTACTTACAAACCTGATTTTTTTTTGTATTTCGGTGATTTTTATTGCATATTTTTTAAATGTTTTATTTAAGTATGCGTGAATTTGATTTCAACGCAATACGGCCATCGATTTTTGATACTCACGTGAAACTGTGATATGGCCCAATGTATACGTACAATTTTCCACGGGTATAAACAGAAGCTGTATTTTCGAATTAAATAAATTTTTAAAATATTTATCACAATAGAAACGAACTACGGTAATTAAATTGCTAAACTATTCACGAGAGAAATTAAATTACTAATTGAAACTGAATTAGCAAAAAACGTTTATTATTTTTTTAAACTTTTAACTCACTGCATTGTGGTTCAATGGAAACAAAGGGATCTTGGATAATAACTTCTCTCTGTGCGCTGTTGAAAATTTTAAAATTCAACTTAGCTCTCAACGAAGAGACGTAAAGTGAAGTACTTTTAGAATTAAAATAGAGAACTTGTCATTGCTTCATATCGCACGTGACTGAGATTGGTTGAATTTTTATTTAAATTTTATTATTCAAGGGTAATTTGTTAAATCAATTTGCATAACTGCATATTTCCCATTCACGAAAGCCACATCTAAATAAATCTAAAAAATCTTTTTTATAAATGTGATGTAGAATTCATTTCACCGAATGATCCTCATATGACGACTATGTTAGGTATAGAATTCATTCAAATATTGGTTCGTAAAGCTGGTAAGTATATATATTTTCAACCGGGGTCAATCCACTGCTGGATGAAGGCCTCCCCCAACTCCCTCCACTCTTTTTGGTTCCTTGTTTTTCTCTGCCACGTACTTCCACCAAAACTGACAAGTTCGTCAATCCAGCGGGTTTTGGGGCGCCCCTGTGGCTGCTTAGTGCCCCTCGGGTACCACTGAATGACTGCATTCATCCAGCGACCGTCCGTTTGCCGTACGATGTGTCCGGCCTACCGCCATTTCATCACTTTGGTGACATCTATCACATCTCTCACTCTTGTTTTCTTTCTCATCCATTGGTTTTTTTTGCGGTCCTTACGCGTTATGCACCTTTCCATGCCACGTTGCGCAACTCTCAATTTTTGGATCTCTCGTGTGTTGAGAGTCCATGTTTCACAAGCATACGTTAGCACTGGTAGCATACATTGGTTGAACACTTTACGCTTCAGGCATATTGGAAGGTCGCTCTTGAAGATATTACATGTAAGTATACTACAAGTATATTATGTAGTATACTACCCTCATAGAACGAATATCCTTTGAGACCATCCATAAATGACGTCACAAGATTGTTGATATTTTTGACTTCCCATTTTGACTAAAAATACCCCCCCCCCCCTCCTTGTCTAAATTTCTTACATTTTATAATCATCCCCTGCTTCATTCATTGAAAAAAAAATGAAAATTATCGATTTCACCAGGTATAATAAAGGCATAAGAAAAAAACTTTACATAATTTGAAAACATCTCAGAAACATAAATATTAGAAAAATCCTGCATCTATGGAATTTCGTTTAATATGCTTTAAAAATTTAACCACTTGTATAATATATAATTACGACCCAATTTAACTGGTGCTTTTCTAATATTGGCGAATGTCTTTTACGGTTTGAATCAAAGTACTAACAATAGGTACTTGATTATTAACCAGCGTCATGAATCTCTACAAATTTTAGTCTTAGTATAATATACTATAATATTTCCTAATCTTTATGAGTACCTTTAGTCAAATCTTGTGTTATTCGTTGATTAAAAAAATTGTTCAAATTACTAAATATTTTGTTATTTTTATGACATCACATTTTATACTACCCCTAACTACTAAACCCAGGGGTTCCCAACCCCGTTCCCGCGGGCACCATGGCGCACGCGGAACGATTCGTATGTGCCCGCCACTATTCGACAGAGACATAATTTTCACGCTAGCCTGACACACGCAGAAAACCCGAAGTGAACGAACGCCACGAACTGAGCCTAGGGAAAATTATGATGAACTAGCTGACTCTCGTTGGCTGATTGATTTGGGATTTCTCACAGACATCATGGAAAAATTGAATTCTTTAAATTTGGAGTTGCAGGGGAAAGACAAAAACATAGCTGAAATGATAAGCTCTGTTAAGTCATTTAAAGCTGAATTGGATTTGTTGATATCACATCTGCAGATCAATTCTCTCGTGCATTTCCCAAATATGAATAAAATGCTAGGTAACAATGAATTAAACAGGTCATTATTTATTAAGCATCTTCATGTGTTAAAAAATCAATTTAAAGAGAGATTTTTGCAGTTTACAGATATCGAGCCAATTGTTTCCTTCTGTATCAATCCTTTTACTTGCCAAATAAATGTAATGAAAATGGCCGCATGTATTGCAGATTTTGTTTACTTTGTTTACGTTTTGTAAATACATTTCTCTGTGTGTATGCAATTCCAATAATAGTTTTATTATTTTGAAACATTTTTGTTTATTATTTATTAATAAATTATGAATATAAGAAAATAAATTATGGGAAAATGAGAAGTTATGGAAGGAGTTTGTCGATTAAAAATAAGTGGTGCCCACCACCCTACCGATATTTTAGAATGTGCTCTAGAGTACAAAAAGGTTGAGAACCCCTGATAACCGATTTTTTTTTTAAACGGTACATGTTCAAACACGCGCGTTAAAATCATTTTACTCCCTACTTTAATTATAGTTTGTCAATTTATGGCTACGGCCGTATGTTGTAGCTTAACCGAATGACAAAAGAAATGGCGTATTTCAAAAAAACACTACCTTATTCTTAGGTCAATAATTATTATAAAGCAATTATTATTCATAAGATGTTTATCACACTTGAATGGTCAAAAACATAGCTTATTATAAGTATCATTTGAATCATCTTCAAATGTGTTAATCTTGCCGATTTTTTGAATAATAAAATGCCTAATTCTTGTCAAATTTGGGATCAGAGAGATTATCAATATAATTTTTTATCGTGAATATTTTACAAAAATTATCTCGTAATAAATTATACTAATGGTTTTATAAATGCGTTTAAAAATTAATAAATGTAAAAAATCTTAACACCACTGCACAGTTATGTACCGAAATATGACCATATTCTAAAACATTAGAGCGAGAGGTTTAAAAGAATACTATTTTATGTAACAAAAATACTATATGCAGTCATAAAATGTTTAAAATAACTATAAAGGATAATAAGGCTTCAAAATTTTATAAATAGATTATCTACAACGTTTAAGGAGTGTCCAGGATCATGGTTTAAAAATACAATAAAAACTCAATTTTGACCTTCGACGAGCATGTCCCCCCTTAAACTTTGATTAACGGATTCTCAGATGTTATTTATAAAATAAAATTAACATTTTTGATTTTCGGAAACAAGCAGCTTAAGATTTAATACCTTACAGACTATTAAAAATTATTTTGACACTTCCATGTGACCGTGTTCATAAAATGCACCTGTTGCTGCTAAAGTTTATTGAAATATTAATTTTAATGGTTTCCTGCGGTAAAAGTTGTGACTGCCGTAAATATTTTTCAGTATTTTCGAATAATGATATTTTTTTATTCCATTGTAAATCCGAAAGTATAATCACCCATTCCAATAATACCACCCTACCTAAATAAAAATCCTCTTTCGTTTTTATATACAAAACAGTAAAAAATTTACTTCTTTATACATTGACACTTTTTAATTCAAAATATAACAGTTACGTGGCGATTATTTGTAAATTTAATCATAATAACTTTCATTGTCTGTAATGGATCGCACTACTGCATGCCCTTTAACTTACATAATAAACGTTGACAGTAAGTTAAGTTATTTTATATAGTAATAATTATGGCAATACTCTTCAGGTCCGTCCTCACACGGGCCCAATTGGTCATGGAGATCTGATAGCAACCGAGGCCAACTTTGCGGCATTCGAGAAATTTCCAGCGTCGTATGGGGAGCGGGATAGTCCCGACTCTTCTTTAGACTCATCCATTTCAATTCGTGACACTCAGTATGCGGGTACACAAAGCGCTTAACGTCAACGGACAGCAGAGCCAGCCAAAAAACAAAAAAAATCTTTCTTAACTTTCTTATTTAAGCTCTACGGTGCACGGTTGCAGCATCAGTCCCGTAAGGCTCCATCTCGGGACGGAATGAGCACTTAAAATCACTTCTTTCAGACACGTTTAAAGCGTCATAGAAAGCGGCCGTGCATATCCACAGCTGTGCATATATGACGAGTGGTGGTGGGCACTTTAACGTAATACTCTTCAGCAGCGGATAAAGGGACTTGGAGGCCCAAAGCAGTGACTGATTTTGAGGCACCCAAAATCAATGTATTGCTTTACTAAAATCACATCCTGTACCTAACTAAAATATATACTTATTACTGAAGATGACAGCAATGTCACATAATCATAACTATTAATAATAATTAGCATTTTTATATAATAGGCATCTTCGAATACATTGGGTAATATTTTTGTTTTGCCAGAAAATATACATATTGTTCAACAATTTGTATTTGGAGTCTGAGTATGGACGTAATAGGATAAGCAAGTAGTTAACATCCATTTCTCGTAAAAAAAAATCCGTGACATGGTCAAAAGAAGTACTTTTTAAGATTTTACAATTTAATAATTATTGTATGGCTGATTTGGATTATATAGAAGTCTTTTTTTAAACGTTTTTATGAATTGATTGCGTCATTTACGTCAAATAAAATCGCCGCTGATATACTTTACAAAAAAATATATTATTAGGCACTTTTCATAATTTCTTTGAAAAACCTTTTTATAAGATAACAATAAAATTGCGATGTTTTAGCGCAAATTTTGTCACTACTAGTCACTTAATATTATGTAGGCATGATTATCTATTATTAGAGAATAGAGTATATATTTAATATAGTACTAATATATTATTATAAATATAATTTAGATTCTACGGACCAATAAATCAAATAGGTACCGATCATGGACTCATGGAATACATTGAAAATCATGTTAGTGCACACTCAGGATAATAATATGATGTAATTTTGAATCTCTAATGACCAAAGCATGGAACACCTGTTTTCATGCATCACTAAAACTCAACCTCAACTAGCTGAGGAAATTTGTATTGCCTTTACCAAATTCTGACGTGATACCCTGTGGGCATTGAAGAATCGATACGAGGAAGAATAATATATTAAATAAAGTGCCTGGTTTTAGGATGTTAATCCATCAAGAAATGATTTTACGCTAATTATATTATAAAACATTTTCAAATGGATAAATTTTTATAACGCTCTGTATTACACGATGCATAAGAAATATCGCGTACTGCATAATATTACCATAATGTATTTCATATGTTTGGTTATATTATATAAAATACATTTTTGAAGTAGCTTGCTACATAGCTGTTTACAATATCATATTAATTATGTCAGCAAAGTTATTCGATACACAAGGCGGCTATCGACAGGAGTTTATCATATTATTTATGTATTGAAGCGGTTAATTGTTACAATAAGTTAACCGTCTAAACTGTCAAAAAGTGATATGTTTTATTTCTATACACAGAAGTGCATGAAATGTAATCCAATGTTGGGAATAAAAATAAATAAAGCTTTGGATAATCACAATAATCATTATAACTTTTCATACTATCATATTCATGATCAGAAAAGTACTTCTAACACATTATTTTTATGTACACCTGATCATTACTAAATTTTACCCCTTAAATTATTATCCACTAATTGCATGACATATTATAATGATTATTATTAGAATGAATATCATTGTTATGACCAACAATCACAATGTTACGGTGCTATAAGAGCGATTTACGCTTGACATGATTTGTATGAAAAATATGAATTAGACCAATGAGTATGGTGTGACCTAGTTATATCGTGTTTGGTCAATACAATATAGATTTAACAACATAAAAATAATTGGGTAGGTAGCACATTAATTTTATTTTGAGAACTCTATATTTTCAATTAGGTTATTGGCATTTAACTGGAATTATATTGATTGTTGATAGCCATTTTCATAATATGTATGCACCATTGATTGCGGTCAATGAAGGTAATTTAACGTTAAGTATTTACTGAATTATATTTAAACAAACTTTCGTATCGAGTAGCCGTGGAAATCAATATAATTGTGATACAAAAAGAATTTCAACTAATTCGTCAAATAATACAAAACTTTTATTTTATATCACATGATTATTAGTTATGCTCAAGTCAGTCCACGGTAGGCCTAGACTCTGTCAGCACGCACACTACCAGTCATACAATATTATTGCAACGAATACGTTGATATATTAACATCTTTATATTATAATCAATTCAAAATAAACAAAGTTTTACTGGTCACCCTACAAAACCAATCCCACAGTGGTAACCCCGACGAGATCTGAATATGTATAAGGAAGAAGTATATAATCTTATTTAAATTTGTGCGTAATATCAGACATTCTAATAAATTCAAGCGTACAAAAATTTCAATCCAAAAAGATATATTATATTTGATTCAATCTCACGTATAAACATAATTTTGTTAAATAATTCTTAAACGTGTAGGATATAAGGTTAAGTGCGGTGATTTACCTGGCACATTTATGAAGGGTCTGATAGACCCTGAGTAAATTCAAACATCTATTATATCTGCAAATAAATTATATCTTTTTGCCCTCACATTTCGCAATGGCCGAACTTCAAGCGGGAAAAAATCGAGAGTGTTGTTACATTCAAGTATTTTTTTTTACAAGTAAACGATTGTTCAAATATATTAAACATTAGATTCATCCATTAAGAGATAATTTGAAGTATTATTTATACGACTAGAATTAATGATTCTTCATCATTGTATGGCTATGTTTTCTGTCCATATTTATATGTTGTCTTCTGTATGTGCCTTACCGTGGCATAGTTGGTAGAACCACCATCTCTCACTGTATATTCGATCCCGTTTTTGCAAAAACTACATGTTGTTTTTCTATCTATGTTTTATCTAAAGAGTTTGTCTTACGGCTAACAATCATAAATATTCACTTTGTGAAAATCTTTATACTAAGTAACGCCCCTAATTTACTATTTACTGCTATTTATAGATATGTATTATAATTTTAAGTATTTTCTTAATCAGTATATAATTCATAAAATATAATCATATTCTAAGTATCTCAGGTATGTAGAGAAGCGAAAATATAGCTAACCATATATTATAACCATATATTATATAGCTATAAATCGTTTTCATATAGTTTTATTTGACAGAAAAAACACAGCTATTACCTACAGTAATTTAATACAGTTATTGGACACTACATTTTAATCAATCTGAACTATAGATAAGTATTATTTATTAACGCATTTTTTATTTTATTATCATATAATCAAACTAGAGTAAATATCTTATGAGCTAGGAGTTGTAAATAACTTCTTTTAAAATACTATAATTATACCCTTTGTCCATTTTTTTCTATGTAAGACCATTTTGTTCAACAATTTTATTTATCCAGCGACATAAATTTACTGTGAGACAATATTTAATTAAATCTAATTACACATTAAAATTGTTACATTCAATAATAATAATAACCTGACATTTTCAAATCTTGTATAAGCAAGAACATTATTAAAAAAAATGGTTAATACTTGACACCATCTATTATAAATGTGTGTATAATCATCACCTTGATTAATCTCAAAGTTGGTTGCCCTATATTGAAATATAATTTATTAAATATAATTAACTGTTATCGGTTAGATGGATTGATAGCTCAAGGGATAAGACCACTTACGCAGATATTGAATAACGTAAATTCGAATACCGCTCGGTCCAATATATTAGTTTCTAATATTTTTTTTATTAATTGGTATTTTTCTCAGAGTTTTCAGATTTATTTAAATTTAAGCAAAAATTTATATGATTCAGTTATTATATATTATAACTTCACTACACTTCATCTGGTTTCACTAATTAGGTAGGTACATACTGTCGACTTTTCACTGCACAAAAACTTATCCTTAACCACCAGAGCAGCCGTGAGCATAACTCGCTCCTTATAAATAAAAGTACGTGCTTCGCCCGGCTCCCACGGTCCGCCCCTGTCGGCGCCCCATCCAGGGCCGAACTCACCCCACCATCGCTCGAAGACAAACTACTTGCGCAAAATAAGGTGAACAACTCTCTTCCCATTACCATTTTACTTTATCAAGTCATTTAGTTAGCTAACTTCGATTAACTTTGCGCGAATTGTAAATAGTGTTTTTATTTTTGCAAAAAAAATCAGATAGAATACAATCCAGAAATGACATTATAAATTTAAAAAACAATAATAATATTATTTTTATTTTCTTCTTGGCTGAGAATTGAATCCCGGCTGATTTGACAGCCTTTGTCAGTGGAAAGCTTAAAAATACATTCTTGATTTATTTTAATCTATCCATCTAGAGAGAGCACTTCCTCATTCTTTCCTACCTTCGACCTAAACAAAGACCTTGAGTCTTTTTTCCAAATTGAAATATTTTCTGTGGGCTATATACCTACTTAAATTAGAAAGTCTTGTGAACGTAAACCGAAGAGACTCAGTCTCAAATTTAGGGTTCACTGATTATAAAATCATTGAATCGTTTACCCAACCACGAGACACTCAGCATTCGTCTCATATCAAATCCGTCTAGTCTTGGCCTAAATATTTTTATATCTTGTTTAAAATATTTACATTTGTATCCTAATCTCTTTCTTTGTCAGAGTACAATTGTTATTGGTGAGTGTCCAAAGTGTCTGAAGATGCCGAAAGGCGAAGCCTAAGTTACAAAAATGACTCAAATAAAATAGTATCATAAACCATTTCTTTTATTCAACGAATAATTCACAAGGTTTTGAGAATGTAACATTCTATATAGGTATTGAACATACATAACTTGAGACACAGGTGAATCGCCTACGTTTTCATCAACCTAATCCACTGTAATATTAATGACTCAGGTAACGGTTTATTTTGTTTTGTACGCCAAAGAAGTATAACTTCTAACGCGCGTACATAAGTACACACACCGATTATTTTACGACTTAATTTTCGGCCACTCACCCAAACTTCCATGCTCTGAATCCGAACACGTTATTGAAAAAATCAATATTTGATTTTGGCAAACGTAAGACACAAATATATTAGTTTTTGTATGATGTTCAAATAATTGAAATGGGCCACAAATTTTCTTTTAAACTTATTACGTTCCTGCTCAACTATATTATTTTACAGAAATTACTATAAAATAAGAATAATTATAATTACCACTCATGTAGTAACGCAATAACAATTAAAAAAGTATTTAATAATACATTTTAGTTTATTATAAATGCCATACAATAACTATTGTAATTAAATACCGTTCCATCAGAAAAACAAGGTTATCGCGATTCAAAATATACGAAAAAATTTGGTCGCCCACCAAGTAGGTAATATTTTCTACCCATGGTCAGGCGCACCAACATGTGCAATATAAGTGGCACACACGGGTGACAGAACCAAGGGGCAGCTGCAATCCACATCCTTTATTTATCTGTGCATGGCCGTCCTTTGACAGTCTTCATGAGTAATACAATATTATCATGCTATTTTTATGACTGTATACTTAGTAGTATGAGAGTAGTCTGAATATAAACAAAACTTTATTTTTTCGACCATGTCCGATCCTAATAAGATCGTATGGGCTCCACAGAGTGGGGGCTTATATTATTAAGTCTTTCACCGCTAAAGACGCGCCAGACGCGTGGTCATTAGATCTAATACTTTCACTGCTGATAAGTTAATTACGACATTTAATTATCATGCTGATTGATACACGCCAGGCATGTCTTTAGCAGTGACCGTATTGTGGTAATTAACTGGCCAGCATGAAGTGTTAATAGATTTTGTTTTCACGAGAAATGGACGTCAGCCACTTGCTGAACCTATTAGGTTGAGACTCTGACTCATACACAAATTGAAAAACAATATGTGTACTTACCAGATCCAAAATTCGAACGTATTTCTGGTAAATGAGTAATATGACGTTTTCTATTAGTATATGATTTGTAACATTAGCGTTATTGTTACGCATGCAAGCATCTTTATATCGCATCACAGCTATATCCATGATTATCACGATGCCTCTTAGATATGTCTTACGGGTTGCAATCATACTGATTGGACTGTTTTTTGGATCCAACGCATAGGTTTGTCCAATAAGTCAATAACCAATCTGTCTAAATACTTCCAATTAAATGCAGAATTTTAAACTTAGCGTAGGTAATGTAAATAATATAATATGTCCCATCCCGCATATTGATAATAATTGCTTGTTAATAACGATTTCAAACACAGTATAAAACATATTAATGTATATACATTGAAAATATTTAAATAAATTAATAATAATTCTCTCTCTTCTTGGTCGTGCACTCATGGTTGAGGATCGTGACCACATTTAAATTTTGCCATCCTTTGAGCGACCAAGACTTTCCATCCTTCTCGATCTTCCGCTTCTCTCAGGGCAGAATGGATGGTGCCCGCAGTCAGCTCTTTCACTTGGTCGCTCCATCACGCAAACGCTCTTCTTCTGCTTCGCCTTCCCTGGAGACTACCCAAAATTACCAGTCTCTCCAGGTTGTCCGGTCCGCGCCTGACAATATGTCCAAAAAACTGCAGAATTCTTCTCAGACATATCGTCGAGAGCCGTTCCTTTATCTTCAGTCTCTGGATGATTGACTGGTTCGTCCTGTGCTCCGTCCAAGAAATGCAAAGCATTTGGTGCCAACACCACATCTTAAAGGCATCAATTGCCTTCCGTTACCTTGCCTTCAGGGTCCACGACTCGACTCCGTATAGAAATATCGAGAACACTAATGTTTGCACAAGCATCATTTTTGTGGCAATCTAAATTCCCCGATCCTTCCATATAGTGATAAGGCGTGTCATCCTAATAATAGTTACACATGTACAAATCACTTTTTCTAAGAAAGGTACCTAATTAATGTTATTGGATGCGATGATAATAATATCTGTACCTCAGAGGCAGACGGATGCAAATGCCAAATACCCAATTGTTCAGGATAGCCAAAAAACAATTTTTATTTTAAACGAATACTCATAACTTCTAAGAAAATATACATAGAATGATCATTATTTTTTTATTCTAAATCAATTAAAGTACTTCTGGAATATGTTAGAAAGGAATAAATATAATACAATTTTATATCTAAAAAAATAAAATAAAAAACGTAGTGTGGATTTGCATCCTTCTGCCTCTCAAGATATTTTGTTAATGTGGATTTGTATCTTATTTACCTAGCCAAAATAAAACAATTTATAAGTTAAACAAAAAAAAACTCTATCACATCATTAATCCTTGTTTGTTCCCTTATCCACTCATTCTTTTTTTTTGTCCTTTTGCGTTATGCCCAGCATGCACCTTTCCATACCACGTTGTGCTACTCTGTAACTATAAGTTTCTGGATCTCTCTTTTACTTAGGGTCAATGTTTCACACGCATGTGGTTACAGGAAGTACACACTGGTTGAACACTTTGCACTTTAGGCACAGTGGGAGGTCATTTTCGAAGAAATTATTCAGGCAGCCAAAAGCACTCCAGCCTAGCTTTACTCTGCGAACAATTTCATCAAATATACATCCATCTATAGACACTTATTGTGCCAGATAGATGTAGTTTTTCACCTGTTCGAGCTGAATGCCATTGATGAGGATCTCTTTTTGGCCCGAAAAGCAGTTGAACATGACTTTCTTCTTTGATACATTTATTTTCAAGCCTTCTTTGTTGCTTACTCCAGCGAGTTACTTTATTCTGCTTTGGAGGTCTTTTGAGTTTTGCAAACTACTATTTATTGTTATCGGCAAAGCGTAGATGACTCACGTAATCTCTATTTATGGGGACCCGTGTCATTCCAGTCAAGTTGTTTAAATAAGTCTTCAACTGTAGCTGTAAATAGTTTGGGTGAGATTGTATCACCTTGTTGGACTCCTTTGCTAATAGGAAATGCGCGATGGTCTATGGAGATGTTGTTGCGCTACTATATATATTATTGAAAATATTTATACAGCGCCCGGGGATTTCTTGATTCCTGAGTGCATCGAGTATTGAAAATTTCTTTATGGAATCGAACGCTTTCTCATCGTCTATAAAACCCATGGATAGCGGCAGCTTGTATTCCTGTTACCGCTCTATTTTCTCTATATGGTCCATGGTGCTGTATCCTCCTCTAAAGCTCGTTCTCCTGGCTGGTTCTCGTCTAGTACATATTGCAGACGGTTTGAGAGAATTTTATCTTAGTGGATTATTGGATTTGCATCCTTCTGCTTCTAAGGTAGGTATGGCATTTGCATCTTTATGCTATGCATATCTTGCACTAGGACTTCCATATCTCTGCCACTAATAGATAAAGCCTTTAGCATGACGATTCTTAAAAAAACTCATTTTCCCCAAAACCGGAGTTGCATCCGTCTGCCTCTGAGGTATATAATATTCTGTGAATTTAATTTTGCGTAGAACGTAGATATTATCGCACCAACTCTAATATATCAAATTTTCTCAGAATTCTCAAATGAATTCAGTTTAACCCTATATTATACATTAAACTTAGTTTGTTTGCCCCGTTTACTATCAACCCAAAATGTTTAATATCCACAATGTTGAACATAGACACACAGCGTACATGTTTTATGACGTCAGAACTCTGACGTGAAAAGGTTAAATCATGTTATTATTCATGGTAGTGCTAAATATAACGTTGAAACACTTAACATTTAACTTTTAATTGTAATTTATATGTTACTTAGGTGATAGCATCTTTGAAATAGATCAATATTCTTGATAATATTATTTTTATAAATATCCGCAATTTTATATTTTACTCACAAAGAAAATGTTATTTTTCAATTTTATACAAGTGACACACTTTCTATTTAAACTAACTTCAGTTAGTATAAAACCTTTTTACAATCGAATAAAAATATTGTTATTAGTTAAATTGTTAAATTCTAATTGGTTTAAGTTTTGTATTATTTTTTGTTTTTCTTTCGGCATCTTCAGGCACTATGCATACTCAGCAATGGCAAATGCACACTCACAGAATGTACATTTTATTCTCGTTTATATAACAAACTAATACAATAAAACATTATTAATAATAATTAACTTCGCAAATATAACATCAAGTGTTGAATATTTATATGAATATTACCGTATTTACATACACATTACTAATATTTCTATCAAACCTAATAACATGCTATAACTCATATACAATGGAACTAGTTAAAGTCTTGGAAAATTACAAAGAAAGTTGTTATATAAATTAAAGCGAAATAGGCACAAAATATCCGGCTTTAACAATCCCAACACGTTAATGTCACCTTTAGTTACCTAGCCACTTACACTGCAAATATTTCTGTTAATATGCACTTCGTCATCTTCATATTTCTAGAATCATCATATACAATTGATAGAATTATCCAGTAAATACATATAATTGATAGATACCCGTTAGATTTCATTTACCGGTCATAAAGAATTATAAAATCACATTACATACAGAGCGTCGCATTCCATTACGAACAAAAGAGTTAGCTGATCTAAAAATATATGCGATAAAGAGATACAATATACTAAATTATTGTGAGATAGAAACATGAGAATAAAAGGTAAGATCAAGATAGTATTATGAATTATTGTAGGCTGTAATCATGTAATATAGAAATACTCATTAGTTTTGATGCATTTGTGATCATTTTATAAACAAAACAAATAGCAAAAATTGATAATGAAACCTTAATGGACTTATTTATGTTACTAACATTTTTTTTTATTTACCTACTGCAACATATTTTAAATTTTCAAATATTGTTATTATTTTACTTTAATGTTTACAACATAATTATTTTCTTTTTTACTTTATTGTTATATTGGTTGCCATCTGTAATTAAATCATTTTTATTTTAATTCAAAACAAATAAATTAAATATTATCAATTTCATATGGTAACCTAATGTGACATCACCGGAACGGACGGAATTTATTCACATCGTAAAGGGAAGGTTTAGAAGGTATACATGACTAAAGTTGTCGAGTCACATATCCGCTCTGGAGAATTTTTCTACTTAAGAAAAATCACATAAAACCATTTTTAGTAGGTACATATTACTTAGTACTTCAATATAATATTTAATTTAATTTTCTCAGCATATATCTGACATAAAACGACGATGATAAAATACCCAAAATTTGCAAGGAAATGTGAGGTAATTTATAAAAAGAGGGTTTTTTAAATTCCCAGAGTGAGTTTTGCGACTCAACAACTCACATAATTATAATATTATGGCTGTAGTATTTACCTCTTGCATGAAAATATTAGTGAAACATAAATAGGTACAATATTTATATAAAATATAAAACTATCGTTTATAAAATCTCAGATTGGATAAAGTAGCAAACTATTAGGAAAGATCAAACAACATTTTGGAATTCCGCAACCCACATAGATAAAACTATTTTTTAAGGTGTCGATTATTCGCCACAATAATTTACAATAACGCTCAAAAGAAAATAACAAAACATTATTGATTTTTCATGATTACCACACAAAGATACCAATATATTATATTATATTAACATAAGAATATCAAAACATAACCGTTTATTTCATAAGTAATTATTATATTAATAGAAATTGGCTCTATATGTGTGAATACATGTTGCAATAAGACATCCTCGTTTATGAAGATTACTTAACACAATGCTTACGGGCCCTTTTAATTATTTTTGTAATTAACGTGTTAATTTGCATTTGAAAAGTAATTAGCAAAAACACAATTTTGTGCGGCCTGTAAGCTATGGGTTAATATTATGTACAATAACCGTAACTAGATAATTTTGAAAATACTTCTGAAAAAATATAAAACTAATACTCAAGAAAGCGCTTCTGAGAGTATTAAGAGCCATTAGTTAAAATTTCTCGCAATTAAAAGTATGATACCGTTAGCATAGTGGTCTATGTGTATGGGTGCAAAACCCGGCAGAGATGCAGGTTCGATTCCTGCTGGGTGTCGTATTTTTTTCAAAAAAGATTTTTTCTATTGGTTACATTATTTTCTCAGAATAACATTTCAAAGTTGTGTATGTTCAATAATTCGAATGTTACATTCTTAAATCTTGTGAATTATTCATTGGCGAAAAAAAATAATAAAACAATTTAAAACATTTTTCTTATATTTAAAGTGTAAATTATATCTTTATTTTTCTTTAGTCTGACATCGTAATATTACCTACTTATCAATTACAAAGACGACTCTTGGCCAAGAAACTTTAAAATTTTTGGTTTAATAGTCCTTTCATATTCGAGCTTCTCTTTTGAAAACTTGTCTTAATTTTTTTTAAAGTGCCTAACACTATTATTGATAACAGTGCAAAGTCACACAGCAGGAAGAGAGGTGCTGTTAAAATATAGCATTTATTGCAACAATTACAAACAGCTTATAGTAATTGTTACAATAAATTCTAATACTTTGATACAAACCTACCCTAAGTTTGTTAATATTTATCACTTTAGCGGTCGATAAGTACAGAATAGATCTACAGGTGCACGGGTTTTGAAGATTTTATTGGACTTTTCAGCATAGACATTTGGACGCTACAACTTCTGCGGATCACCGGTTGAGAAACACTAGTCTAGAGCACTAGTTGTGTGTTATAAGGTACTTAAGTAGGTATGTCTTGACGAAATACACAATAATGGAATCGGCATGAAAAACACTTTATCCAACCGTTGATTAATCCACAATAATTATTGTAATGTTTAAAACTGTGATAAAAAAATCATTTTAACCCTAGAGATAGTATTATAAAAATCTATAAATAAAATTATTACTTACGCTATTTTTGTTAAATAATATATTTTATTGCTAAACCTTTTTACTTAAGTATCTATAATAATGTATTATCATGTTTACCCTAGATGTATTCTACCTTTAATTTATTGCAATAATAATACCTACATAAATTAACCGTATCAAAACAAACGGTTTGCTGCAGATAATATGCGATAAATATATTTTCATAGGTACCTATTTTCTTTTCTCTCGCTTCTTTCCCCAGGCCAAGGGAGACTAGTCATCAAAACACTTTGTCTTTTTATCATCGTGTCAGAGGAAATTGGATTGTTTTATTGATATTATTTTTCTTTTAGCGATTTTCACATCGCAATAATATGTGTTTTCGTTCGCATTTTTTTCAGATGTAGTAAATATATACTATAGGGTTATACTATCACAGATTAAACTGTGTTTTTATACTTCAATCACAACGTTAAATAGTTATATATATAACCAATAAATAAATAGAATGAATTTAAATATTAGCAAAATTTGTAAAGCGTTTCAGTTGTATGATATTAGATTATTTCGTTATAATTAGATAAGAGGCATGTAGCTAAATAGTAAAGCACATTTTCCGGAATCCAATGAATGCAGGTTCGTGTCCTGTCCGACGTTATTTATTATAAATATTATGTTTCTAAGGTACTTCGTAATAATGTATGAGTACTCCTGTATTGTCCCAAAACTTTCTTTACTGCAATGTAGGTAAAGATCGTGTGTACTATATGTTACTATACTATATACAATAAAATATGTGGATACGTGCTGATTCGTTTGCAAAATAAAACTAAAAGACACAATCTACGATAATCGCTATAATTACCCTTATTATGATATACGTAAAACTAACTTTTTTTATGAATACAGGTGATTCTGATATTTTTCTTCTTTTCATGCCATACCTCTGGCCGGCTCGAGGACAGCCACTACGGTGACGGTTTTCGCTTTATCGTCTTTTATCCGGAACAATTCGTTGGAGCTGCACTTGTAGCGAAGTAAGTACCTACTGTAAATTTCTTGTTTTGATACTACGATTTCGATTCGTCCTTATTTTTTTGAGAATGTCAACATTTGTCACCCTGTCGGTCTAAGGAATTTTCTTGTCTGACATGTCAAAAGCCTCATTCTAATATTATTAATGTTTGTAAATTTGATTATTTATATGTGTTGATATTGGTCAATTGACTCATTTTGGTTACTTTAGAAATCAATGCAGGTGGGTACATAAGTACTTATGTACATAATAATTATTAAAATAATTATTCACGTACATAATGGGTATCGTGTGATACTGGGTATAGTGGTGATAGTGGCTACATGGATATCTAAGACCAAGACAGTACATTTCAATTTAGTGTATTATTTAATGAATTTAAAACAATAATTTAAACAATTGGAAATAATTATGATTAGAATCTCTTTTTCCTTTAAATAAATTTCTAAAAATATAATGGAACCTATTACTCAAATAAAATAATAAAAAAAACATATTCCGTATCCACTTACCTGTTATATGCAATATATAGTAGTATAATAAGTATGTATTAGGTATATTAAAATTTACACCATTCATAAATACAAATGAAGGGCACACTGCAAAACCAGCATAATTGACAAAATGATAATTTTGAAGGAGAGCAAAAATAAGAATGAAATCTTTATTGGTTGGAAAATGGGTTTTTCTTTTAATGGGGACTTCTCTTTTATTTTGAAATATAATAAAAGTGAAAAAAGTATAATATAATAAAAACATATCTTACGTTTTTGTGCAGTTTTCAACACAATGAGCCGATTTTTGCCTTGGCTAAACTTTCTTTTCCCTTCATTTATGAAGCAAAGAAATCGTTTTTGCAGGTTTTAATGATACCATTCGTTGACCAAATTGGCATTTAAATCTCAAAAATGAAAAAAAAATCAATATGCCTAATTTTGCCGTGTACCCTTTAAATCTATAATTGTATTACCATAATAAATCAATAAATAAGAAATACATAAATCCTACCCGTAAAATTATAAGCGCGAATTGATTAACATTTTTTTACTATGATATTTAAAACTACAATAATAAAACAGATTTCTACCTAAATTATATTTAAATATATTCTTTTTAACAACGTAACAGAACATGAGGCCCAATTACGGCTTGAACCAATCTTGATTCAATAACTTGAAGCAATCACATCAAAATGTATTTTGACCTCAGCGGGCATCGAATCTTAACGCCCCGAACGTAAACCCAGTGATTTACACATTAGTCTTACGAGGATCGTCAATGTTGATAAAAGTATTAACCATATTTTCATAAAACGATAATGTCGATATTGGCTAAATAGTTTCATCACAAATAACATTAAATAATTTAGAGTTTAGTATCTTATTTATAATTTTTAATAATTCGAATACATAGCCACATAAATGAGTTACACCAGATTTTTTTTTATAGATTTCTAAATAATGCAACAACTATAAAGTAAACGAAAATGCTATCGGTATCTTTTGCAGTCAATTATCCGTGAACATTTTCAATATGAAAGTTTATGCCACGATGGCCAAGTTGTTACAGCGTCAGCTTATGATGTCGTGGGTCCCGGGTTGGAATAATGGGTTTGGAAAATTCACATATTGTTTTTAAATATGCGCTTGGATCAAGAGTATGGACCATATATTTTGAGAAAATGGCTAACATTCATTTCTCGTAGAAACAAAAATCTGTAAATAGAACCACCACTCTGTGGAAACCTATATGACCACCTTAGAATCGGGCATCATAAAAAAATGTTATAACAATGTATAAATATATAATATTATATTATTCATATAAGATCAATTTTAATTTTCTTCTTTTTTTTTCGACCATGTCCGATCCTAATAGGATCATATGGGCGTCCACAGGGTAGAGGTTTGTATTAACAGATTTTGTTTTTTACGAGAAATGGATGTCAGCCACTTGCTCAACCTATTAGATCTGTACCCTGACTCACACACAAATTGAAAAACAATATGTGTACTTGCCAGACCCAGGATTCGAACCTGAGATCGACGGCATGATAGTCCAATGCTTAAGCCGCGCGGCCACCGTTATAGTAAATGTAAATGTTTTATAATTTTTTTTTTTTTTTTTGACCATGTCCGATCCTGATAGGATCATATGGGCGTCCACAGGGTAGAGGTTTGTATTAACAGATTTTGTTTTTTACGAGAAATGGATGTCAGCCACTTGCTCAACCTATTAGGTCCATACCCTGACACACAAATTGAAAAACAATATGTGTACTTGCCAGACCCAGGATTCGAACCTGGGACCCACGGCTTTATAGTCCAACGCTTATGCCGCGCGGCCACCGTGTTTTTATTTTGAGGTAAATCAGGTCTAAAACTTGAAAAATAATTAGTTTCATACGTGTAATTCAAATGGTAATTGTCATTGAATCCGATATTCTAATTACATTTCAGCCTTCCTGAAATTTACATAATACAATTTTAATTCTCATAATTACCTCTAACGACGTTGACAGTAGCTGAAAGCTCGGCTTATTTGCTTATTCCATATAACCGTTATAACTTCCAATGAAAACCTACACGTCACAAACTTTATTAAGCGCTAATTGAAACGGATAAAAACAAAGTTAGATTACCTAACGGCACACCGAAATGTAGGCAATTAAAATCCATCCTTTGTGGCATTAACCATTACACACCCTCACTGTCATTAATCCAGAGCGGGAAAAAGTTCCGCTATCAATTAATTATTGACAAACTTGATAGTAACAACTCATCGCAGACAAAGGGTTAAAGTCCGAAAAGAAAACTCAACTGCATATTACTATCTTCACAAAGATTACAAGCTGTTATTGGTAATCACTTGAGTTTTTAAATTTGGCGAGTGTTTTGAAATTGAATTGTTTTTCCGCGTTAATGTAAAACAATGTGATGAATTCGCGACGTTAGGGACGCCTGGAGCCTACGCTGCACGCACGACGGCCCGGCGTCGACTGAAAACGGCGTCGGTTTCCAAAACCCGCGCAAGCGTTGCGGCGTATCTATACTTCTCCACAGTGCGATTCAGCATGCGCGGGTTTGCCTGACAGATAAACATGTAAAAAGCTCTCATACACAGACTGACTACATACGAGAAGAGCTTTGAGTTAACTTTTATCTCGAGTTAGAAATTTAGATCCCATTTTTCATTACATTTATTTAGATCTACACTGCGGTGTATTCTCGCGTTAGTATTAACATAATATTTTAAGTCAATTCAGCATAACATCCTTTACTAGTTAAACAGTCAACAAACACTTCTAGTCTTTATGGCAGTATTATCTTTTTTAATAGATGAATTTTTAAGAGAATACCTGAAACGTATAAGTCAATAATATAATATACACATTGATATTTTCTTAGAGCCATACACTAAAATATATATGCCACATCCAGTAGGATTTAAATCCCTGAATCTATTCTCAGAAGTACAATTATTCACCCGCCACACGGAAAGTTGTAGTAAATTGACTTCTCTAAATATTCTAAATATTGGTGGGTTAGTGTTTTGGACGCCTGTATATTATGAACAATAGTTGTCATGGTCCGTATTTTGTGATTTCATTAGTTTGAGTACAAATGTATTCAGAATGTGTCAGTATACTCGTATATACAATTTATCAATAAAACAATCCATTCATTATAATTTCTGTATATTCAATGTATCTCAAATGGTATGCTTGCGTCATTTGACAGATATGTGCGATAAAGTTTGCTACATTTGAATCTGAAATACTAAATTACTTGCATATAATTAAGACGACGCAATATTTATGTTTTACTAGTAGGGTTAGATGGCTTGGCCCCTTGCTCTGCAAAAGAATTTTAACAAAAACTTTATATCTATGTGATCATTACAAAAAACTCAGTTTTTTTCAATAATATTGTATAGAAACCTCATATTTTAAGTACCAAGCCCTCCAATTAAAATATGTACCTTAATTACTTTTATTTTGTTAACTGCCAATTCATGGTGGAACTGCATTGTATTATTGTTTAATTTAAGAAAATACATTTTTTTGTAATACTTATTCCACTTTTAATCAATAAATAAGGTAGAAGTTGATTAAAATTGAATAAGTACTACAAAAAATGCGTTTTATTAAATTAAACAACAATAAAATATGTACCTGTTATTACCGCATTAGTTCCTGTGTACTGAATTTCAAGTCTCTGTATATACATAAAGTAGACAAAATTGAGCTTAAAATGTGACAAAAAACCTTGATATTTTAGCATATTTTTTAACTTGCATGAAAGTATATTTAAAATTAGATAACCATTAACCCAATTTTAGAGAACAGACAATTATTCTTTTATGCCCGCGTGACTTCACCGAATCACCTGATTTGTATTGTATCACTCATGGTCTGCCGCAGTAGTGAGAAGAAGAGAAGATGTGAATTTCCGTGATTTAAACTGATTCGTAGTTTTCTCTTACAGTCGTGTAGTACGCTCTTTCAACGGTAATATAATAGTTTAACGATGAATGCAATTAATGCCCAAAAAAAACTTAAATCTTTCACAATGAATTTAAAATAGAATTTTTCTTTGTGATGGTAAAATACAAGTGTTGTTTAATTTGTACCGCCTTAGTGTCCTCAACCGTATTTATATATATTGTGTTAAAATTTACGAATAATAATGTAAGAGTGTGATAGAGTTTTGATATTAGATAGTAGATCCCTAATAGTCTAATTGAAAGTGGACATATCTACCTTGAGTTCAACTTTACATTCATATTTTTATGTTCTATAGCAAGGATGTCAATAAGGTCGATCGCCAAAAAAATATAATTGGATTTCATTTATTATACATATTTCTATTATCAAAATTTTTAATTATCTAATTCTAACACTATAAATAACATATAGCAGCAATGCTTCCAAATATAATATATTAACTTTAACGGATGAATATTTGAAATCATGTTTTAAGTAATTTTTACACTCCCAATTTTCCAAAAAATATAGACATCTTATAATGTACGATAAGTAATGTAAGCTCTGTAGCATCCGGAAGCTCAAAATATAATAACTATAGTAAGTAATGTAAATAAAAGTTTTCTATTTTATTTAATTTTCTTAGTAAGATTCTATTTTCATTTTAAAATATATATATTATGATATAATATACATATTATATAATATATCCTTAATTTCAGAAAAAGTAGATCGCTGAGGTGTTTCTTCACCAAAATTGATCTTATGTAAAAATTAGTTGACACACCTGTTATATAGACTCTGGAGTGAATACATTTTCCATACTGCAGTGTCGTATGGTCACGTTCGCTATTTATCTGCATACTGTGATAGCAGGAAATATCTTGAATATAAACCAGTAAGTATAAAAACTATCCAAACGAGGCCAACAATACGCAAGTTTTCACTAACCCTTTTTTCTCTCCCGATCAAAGCTTGCATCACAACTTTGGTGAAACTGAGCATAAAATCAGACGTGGTTTTTTTCGTTATTTTTTCTTTCCGCGCAGCTGCGATCGCTACCGTCCGCGTCCGCTTATGATATGGGGTAACTAAATGATAAAAAGTTGTTTTGGCCGGCTAGGTTTAAAATTTTGTTATCGTGGCATCCGTGGGAAAAATATTGTCGGTGCAAAATGGAGTTGACGCTATCTACGTGATGGCATAACTGTATGTCATAATGTACCAGATTATACTTAAAATATATTATGCACGTCAGTAAAATTTAACCCGTTTTAAAGAGTTTTTAATTTTATTTCACAGAATTAGAACAATAATTATTGGCGTACGGTTCATAATGTAAAATATCGGAATATAAGATATTTCTCACGATTAGTAAAAGAAGCCATCGATATCCATAGAAACCCTAAAATATTTATATAGGGATGGTAGGTAACGGTTAAAAACGTCATGACTTCCGCCATTGTTAGCAAAAGCCAATATTCGATCCGGGGTCTCTGGTTACATTACTCTGAGTAACGTTTGTTCTTAGTTATTCGGATTCTTCTTGGCATTCTTAGAGCGACGTTTACATACTACACTTCATCATAACATATTGGTATATCTTGATAATGGCCTTTGCAATGATCGCGAAACGTCGAGGAAAGAAGGAAGAAGTATACGCGGTGGAAACCCAAGAATCTAATAAGATAAAAAACAACTGTGAAATTCTCAAACATTATAATATAACGTAAAAATGGTTTAAAGTAGATTTTACATCACTGAATATCTACCTAAATATAGTCGTGATACAATATGATTCAAATATGTAACTGCTTTCTACAGATAGTTATAAGAATTTTAATCGTAACATTAAATTACATTACAAAAACTCCTGGTGTAAAATGCTACTCGTATTATTATTTTCGTAGCAACATAAATTATCAGAAATATGTTTATGCCCATTCCACTCCTTACCTCCTCACCCACCTCCTAACCCCCAGTTTTATTGTCACCAGACAATCAATAAGCAATTACGGGTCATGAGAGACGGTGTTAAAAAGAACATGGCAGTTTCATCTCAATAGCGGGCGTGAGCGGGCTTCTAATAGCTTTCCGTCGTTTAAGTGATTGACTCAATATATACAGATTCATTCAGAATCTATCATCATCATTCATACACCCTCACATATAACCCATAAAACTGCATCACAAAGTACGTGAGTGTACGAACCGGGTGACCCAAAACAACAATACTGCGCGAGCGAAAGTTGAAACCAGACCACGGAGCCATCATACATCATCACAAAGGTCAGTGTCTGGCATTCTGTTCCATCGCCCCCACCTCTAGATCCGACCTCCTCATCTTCCCACAAAATAATACAGTCCACTTAAAAAGCTCAACCAGTCATCAATATTCTTCTTGGAATAGTAATACTGAATCATTGAAAATCATTCACAGAATGTTGAAAATAACTATTTACACAAATTTGACATTGCACAATTACAGTTGACTATATGTCCAAATAGATTGAGCTACCGCGAAAGTCGTCATTCTACCATCAATGATATGATCTATCGATGTTTTATTAGAGAGAGGAGAACATCAAAGAAAACTTAGTATTGACGTATATTAAAAATCTAAATATAATTGAATTGAATTAATATTGATAGAAGAAAACCGTAGATTGACTATATTATTAGTGAAGTATTTTAAAACTGTCTTTCTATAATGCTTCAGAATGAACTTCTCCATATTTTTGGTCCATGTTCATAATTTATTATTTACAACTTTACAAAAATGGACAAATATTTTTTTATTATAAAAAATCCG
Source organism: Rhyacophila brunnea (assembly GCF_057557595.1). Lineage (NCBI taxonomy): Eukaryota > Metazoa > Arthropoda > Insecta > Trichoptera > Rhyacophilidae > Rhyacophila > Rhyacophila brunnea. The sequence goes on from NW_028233350.1 coordinate 34,452,168, forward strand.
CATGATCTCAGTAAAATAATGACGTATTGTCCCATAATGACGATTTCAGTTATTATAATGGGTAAAATATATATTATAAATGATCGTTATGGTAATGCAGGCCATTAGGTCAATAGTATAAGTGGTTTGATTCATAATAAAACGATTTGAACTATTCTCATCCCGAAAGCTTGCGAAAGTTTTATAGAAAACCTTCAATAGTTATATTGGAAGCTCTCGCCTGAATATTGCAGGAGATTTTCAGCGCAGGGTATTAAATTCGCATCCCGTCGAGCGGACTTACTTTTCATGGCATGCTACAAGCAATGCTATTTTATTATTATGTTCCAATTTCAATTACAGTACAAATAATATTTTTTATATATATTGAGTTGTCTAGTGATAACTGCATGCTTTTTATTTAATTATCTGCTAACTATTACAATATGTACATATGAGTAAACTGTGCTAATTTGTTTAAAAGTAAATACAAATCGCAGTAGATGTTATTCGTTATTAAAGTTTTGTATTGATGTTAGAAAGTTACATTTTATATGAATTAAAGCGTAAATGTAAAATTTTTAAAAGTATTTTTGAAAAAATTTTGAGAAGAAAATGTATGTTAATGAAAACTCCATATACCTGCAACACCCCTTTCGCAAAACAAAGCAAAATAATAAGATAATGCAACTTTAAAATTACATTATCTCAAAAAACAAATCGATGACATGATTTATTTACATTTCTAATGAAAAACTATCAGTGATAATATTATGAATCTATTGGTTTTTAAGTGTCATATTTATAGCGTCATGATTATTGTATATCAGCTGTACTAAGTTAGTTCGTTGGACGTACTATCTCGCTTTGACATTCCATCCAAACCTTGACCCACTCTCCTCATGGGTATGTTATATCAGACAGACTATAATAAAAAAGTTAGGTTTTCATAAAACATTGTATTGAGAATATATGTTCAAAGAACCTGGTGTATTTTTACCGCGTAAATACGTAAAAAGACTTTTTTAATAAGTCAAAATTACGTGGATTATTATAGCTTACCGTTTTATATTGTAGAATAAATTTAATCAACACTGATACAAAGATCAATTAATATTATATTATAGGTATCTATGATGTTATATGTTTATTTTCTTAACATTAAAATGCCTTAATAGTGATTAGGCTTACTCTGAAAGAATCATCAATATAAAATTACTAGAAAAAAATACCAGGTGGCAGTGCCCCTTATCAGCATTATTTACGGTACACTCAATGAAGACAAAAACTCTTTTGCATGCAAATATACGTGCATCTAAGAGAGATAGCTTATGCCTCCTAACCTCCGATTTTTAATAATATATTCTTTCGTTGTTCTTCTCTTACAAACATTAACATAATTATGTTTTTTCTCACCTTACCCATTTAAATACATTTTCTCGCCCTCTCTACCAATCTAAAATGTGTTATATTAATATACTATTTCTCACTCTCTCACCTTACCAACAAAATTTTAATATGTCTTCTCTGTTGCTCTCTCCGGCACGGTTTCATATTTTTTCTACCTTTGCGTTACAGACAGAAAAAATTATATAATATAATGTAATGTTTCTACCAAGTAACTTCTCTGCGATTATTGAACTGCTACTTCTTTGTTTATCCGCAAACTATACTACTGCTTCTTCTTCGATGGCGCTACATTTCAAGTCGAGCCCTGGCCTCCTCCACCGCCGTCCTTTAGCCAGAACGGTCCTCCGCACGTCTTTTCCAGTTCCTGATTTTTAGCAGCTGGTTGCCATCTTTTGTAATGTTATCACCCCATCGTGTGCGTGGCTTTCCCACTGGCCTTTTCCCCCCTGGGGTTCCCTTGGTATCCGTGACTCAGGCATGCGCTGGACATGGCCTGCCTAGTTTAGCTTCTGGAGTTTTATGAAAGTGGAGAGTTTTGAATCTTGGTATAAGCGGTATAGTTCCTTGTTGTACCTAATTCTTCACTCCCCACCATCATTCATGGGTCCGTTTATTCGCCTCGGGATCTTTCTCTCAAAGCAGTCCACCATGACAACCTCAAATTGATGGTTTCAAAAACTGGAACTTTGGCCTAGCCTACTCTGATTTTGATGATTTTGTACCATGACTTTAGTTTTGTTTTCATTTACTCTTAAGCCAATCTCTAGTGCGGCCTCTTGGAGGTAGTCAAATTCTTTCTTCACAATCTGTATGGAGTTCGTGAAACTATAATACTATACTGTAACATTAATAATTCGTTGAATAACCAAAATAATAATTCGACTACAGTAACATTTGGGTCAATCCACTCTGAATTCAGTTCGATCCAAGTTACTATAAGTAAACCCACTACTGTATAGAATAGCGAGCGCTTTTCTCCACACTGGACGACTGCACATTGCCTTTTGTATGTATTTATCGGATAAGTGATTGATAGTTAGTCGTACGAGAAGAAAACTTTTTATATTATATTGAGAGAAGATTTTTTGCAGCGTGAAGCTTCATTATTTATTTTTTGTTACTGTGTGGCTGCGTGCTTATAAAGTGAGTAATGTATCAGTCTGTATATAAGTAAAAATATTATCCGTAAGTGGTTATTTTCTCTCTTTTCTCTGATTTCATTATTAATACATCAGCTATCATAAACTTCATTATTCATATTTTTTTTAATGTAGTACAATATTAGCTTAACTTAATTGTATAGCCTTTCGGATGTATAACTAATTTAATGAATACATACATTATTATCACTTTAAATTTAAATTCAAATTTATATATTTTTACATACGGTAAATATTACAAATTATAAATTTAAGACGTTCACAACATGACATTCATAAATGAAAAGAAAGAAAAAGTATTAAAACGGTGTTAAGAAGAAATATATATATCACAAAAAACTAATGACATTAATATGGACCAAGCATCTGGAAAAAAATGACACTCACTTTTTTATCGGGTCTGCCGAATGGCATATTCTGTTCTAACACCATTACAATAAAGGTGATATTACTATAAATACCGGATGCTTTTTATTGGGTCTGCCGAATGGCATAATTAATATTTTAATATCAATATCGCTCGCTCAAATGAACATTGACATTAGAAACACTGCTCTAAAGGTGATATTGCTAGAAATTCCCGGTGCGTGATATCGCTTAATGGAAATTGCAAAATTTTGTCACGTGACGTCTACCTATACACGTGCGAATGTCGCTATGCACGAATTTACTTGCTAGCTACTGTACTGAGTGCACTGTACATTAATAATTTCATTACAAAAACACTATAAAAAGTAAATAGATAAAAAATATAAAAATTATTACCCATGGAACCATACCGATTGGTTAAGTGGGCACTATTTTAGGAATTTAGAAATCATCGTCACGTAGGTGGAGTATTATTATCAACATCCGAAGCGATTTGGTTGAACAGAGTTATTGCCTTCCCAATTGCTATCACTAACGGCAAATTAGTTATGTACCTTGGGAAAACAAACAACTGATGCTCCCGATCAAAGACGCACAATTCAATACAGAATTTATTCAAGAGATATTTTTTTGGTAAATCATAATTGAAATTAATTGTATGATGTATATAATAATATGTACGTGGACTGATGTAGACTGGCAGACAACGTAAAGTTCGTAAAGTTCACCATAATTCATAGGTTTATTGTAAATATACTAAAGATGATTTACTATGTGATTACTTCCACTGTCATTTAGTAAGTGTCTCATTTCAGATATTATATTACATTGTGTATTCTGGATATTCCCATGTAGGTAATAGGTACGTGTGTCATTTGTTTGTTTCTTAAAACAATTGTTAAATATTTTTTGAGTAATGGACAGTATCCCGTTTTTGAATAACTAACGTTATATAAAGCCTTTCACGTATAGATATAACCACACATTTTTCTCACTATCTCTGTCAAGCCCTAAAATATTATGGCTTATTTTACAGACTACTATTTCTAGTGTTGATGAGAACGGATTCAAATACTGAAAAAATTGTGATGACTTTTGACCATGACAAATCAACTAATAATTATTTACAAAATTTATTCTGTAACAAAATATTCCACTATTATCCACAATAGTGTGTTATGTTAATTAAAATTGAGGATTTTTTTGTGGTAGATAGTGAAAAACAATTGTACAAACATGTACCGTTTTTAATAAAATATTTTTTTTTCGATTAGGTACATGTTCAAACACGCGTGTTAACATGATCTTACTTCCTACTTCATTTATCGTTTATCAATTTATGGCTACGGCCGTATGTTGTAGCTTAGCCACTGGGAAATGCCAATAGAAATGGCGTATTTCAAAAAAATACTACCTTATTCTTAGGTCAATAATTTTATTATAAAGCAAACATTATTCGTAGGATGTTCATCACATTTAAATCGACAAAGACATAGCCTATAATCAGTATATTTATAATTATCTTCAAATGTGTTAATCTTGCCCATTTTTTAATAATAAATGCCTAATTCTTGTCAAATTTGGGATCAAAGAGATTATAAAAAATATTTTTTTATCGTAAATATGTCACTATATAATGTTAACATTAATTTTACTAATGGTTTTGTTAATGCGTTTAGAAATTAATAAATCTAAAAAATCTTAACACCACTTCACATGGACGTACTGAAATATGGCCATATTCTAAAACATTAGAGCTAGAGGTTTAAAAGAATACTATTTTATGTAATAAAAATACTTTATGCAGTCATCAAATGTTTAAAATAAATATAATGGATAATCAGGCTTCAATATTATATAAATAGATTATCTACAACGATTAAGGAATGTCCAGAGTTATGCTCTGAAAATACCATAAAAGCTCCATTTTGACCTACGCTGAGTATGTAGGCCGTTAAGCGTTGGCCTATTGCGTCGTGGGTCTCAGTTTCGAATCCTGGGTCTGACAAGTACACGTCATATTGTTTTTCAATTTGTGTATGAGTACCTTCCTTTTATAAACCTATTAGGATCAGACATGGACATCGAAAAAAATGCATTATGGGGTATAAATTTATACCACATAAATGCTAAATGCTCAATATAATATTTTCTATCGTCAGCTAAGTATAACAAATGACTTACATTATTATATTTTCCACTATTACTTTTAGCACACAGAAAAATATTTTTATTATATCTCATTACTTTCGCCCGATGCCTGAAAGTTTCCTCGCCTTATTATTTCCAATTTTACAATACCAGTCAAAACGTTTTTTACAGTTTGATATGGGAAAATAAAACTGAAGTACTTCAAATAACAGTACACGACTATTGGCCATCACTTTTATCGCTTCTTAGAATTTACTAAGTGGCGTTTATTCTTGGTGAGAGTTCTGGTGTTGTTTCTCTGACCCACTGTGTTTATATATAGAAATAATGATTCAGTTTATTTTAGTTTTCAGTCAAACCCTTTTATTAAAATGATTATTTTATTTGACAAAAATATTGACATTTGATTATTTACATACATTTTATTTCAAATAATTTCCAAATAAATGTACATAAAAATAATTTTTTCGTATTTGTTACCATCGCCTGATAACCTCTTTATTTTTTATTTATCTCACTCTAGTACTTTTTATTTCCAAGTACTTTAATAGAAGTTAAATATCTTATGCATTCAGCGTTCTCCATGTCAACTTTTTAACTCGTTTGTACTACTGTACGACATAATTTTGTCAAGTAATTGTCTCATTTCAGATTTATATACCTAATATATTCTGCTCATTTTCATTTAATATTTGTTCTATTTTCTTGTTCTCTTAACCTATTGTTTCAATATTTTTAAATTATGCATATTTTACACACAATATACACATTTTTGCTACACTGTTGTGTTACTATTAGTTTTTGAATCTATTTTAAAGAAGCGCACGTGTTTCGCTTGTATATGTAATAATGAGTTGGTATATACAGGTAAAAGACGTTGCGAACACCTGTTACATAATTTAAAATTCACTTTCTATCAAAATATCAGTTTTTAAACATCAAAAAATAAAACATCGACTAACTAAAACCTATGACTTTTCTCATAGTTTTTGAATACCCTTTAAGCTTAGAAACTAGACAACTTTATTTTTCCTTACATTCAATGAAGGTCTTAAAAATAATGAAAAACACATTATAATTTGGAAGATTTGATCCTTCTTATCAATATTTTCAATGAAAAGTATAAGATCGAGGCATTAATCGATTGAAAACATGGTTTATTTCGTCATTGGGTCATCCTATTTGTAAAAACGAAAATATTAGGTTACAATATGTTACTGTTGTTTCTTAGATTTGGTTAAAATTTTTTAGCGAACAATTTAGCGGTATTTATATATAAACATCTAATAATTGTGAATTTAATAATAAAAAGTAAGAGTGAAATTTATACCTACAGGGAGTATGTAACTATCAAAATCAAAGTAGTTACCATAATTTCATAAAAATACAGTGGTATGATAATTTACTGTGGGTATTGATAATAATTATATATATATATATATATATATTGTGCAAGCAACATGAAATAATTAATATATTAGTATATGCCATTTAAGCTAAATGCGGTAGTAAAAATACGAACTCTGCCCCAACTCGCAAAAAGTTACGCAATAATAATATATTGAATAGTTTTATTTGTCTACTATCGCGAAAGCACATTTTTTAAATATATAATATAAGTAAATACCTAACCTAAAGTATCTAAAATTACTCAATTGGAAAATTTTGTAGTGTGAGAGCATGGAACAATATTGTGAAATAATTGGAGAAATTCTAATCATCAGAATTAGAAAATATATTGGAAATATTATGTCTATTTTTCTTCTTTGCGCAATTTATTATGCCACTAGTTTAATAGAAGAATATATTTGAATGCGATAAAAAATCGTATAATATAATATAGTTTTCATCAAAATTTAAATTTAATCGCATTTAAATCAACATATTTTAACATAATAATACAATAAATATTATTTTTATACAGTCGTCGCAATTCTCTACAATAAATTAAAATTAAAAGGGTTAAAACTCATTATTTACTTAGTTGAAAAAATACTAATTATAATATAAATATAAAAAGCAAATAAGTTTAAGAATCACTTTAGATAAGAGGTTAGCTTCCTACATTGTTTATTCAAAAGAGCTTTTTCTCGTAGCCAGAAGCTCTATACCGCACCTTTAACTGAAATACCGCCTAAATGATATAATAGCTGAAAGTTATAATAGTGCAAACTAAAAACTGTATTCTTCCAAAAATAACAATAAATAGTACATAAAATACTGCAAAATTTTATATTATGCCAAAGTATTTGGTAATATTATTTTCCTTTATCTTTTCATATATAATTTTCTTATTATTACTGCATTTAAGTGAGAGTCGTGAAATTTCCCATTTCTTGTACAGGTACGAGGTATTAACTTTACTGGGAGTAATATAAAACATTCAAGACGTCATCTTACGAGTCATCAACCTTCATTAAGTTTTATTCTACTAAAAATTCTCCTCTCTCAATGAGAAAAAGTCAAATACAAAAGATACCTGGTTTTCATATTACAACCTTTCTCGTGCTTATTTTAACCTTTTAACCTTTTCAAAATGGATAGTATATGTTAACAATAAAATTGTTTTTGTCTAAAACCTTTACCTGGCCGAATAAATAGTTTAGGAGTGAATTTATTTCAATAAAGAATATTACTCACTGAATGGCAATTATAAAAAGGGTGAATAAAGTATAAGTATAGTTATATGTATTATATAAAGACATGAAAAGAGATAAAAAAAAGTACATTTTACTTACGAGCATGGTCAATGATACGGTAAATGGCGTGTTTAAAGAAATCAGGTGAGTTATATGGATAAATAACTATTATTACTTGATCATTAGCTATTGTTCCGCAAGTGTCGAATGAAGGATTTTTGGACAAAATGTAACATATAATAAATATTATATTAATAGGTAATATAATACGTATAAATTACTTATTCTTTTAACCAAGCCATGCACAGAGTGTACTATCAAGAAATGACTATAAGAGACTGTTTCATCTTTTCGCTCAATTTTCCCCATTATAATATACTAGACCTTTATTTTAACTTTACTAGAACTTTAATATGAAATATTTTTCTATAGTGTGGGATAAATTTACTTAGGAAAATTAATACAAATCGATACCTTAAACACATTTTGTCTGAAAAGCACATTTTTACTCAAAAATTTTAAATTGCATGTTACAATAGCATGTTCAATTCTAAAAGAATCTCCTTGTGGCTCTACAGAGTAGGGATTGTATTAACAGACTTAAGTTTTGCGACTTGCTCAATCTATAAGATCTATATGCTGACACCAAACAAACAAAAATAACATGTGAATTTTTCATACCCGGGATTAAAACCCAGCATCCACGATACTGTAAGTCGACACGTTACCGTTCTGTCAAAAGTATTTTAAAAATGTTTGAGATTCAAATAATATATTACTTTTTTTGTTTAAGGTAACATTGAATTTCAAATATCTCTTCTGTAAAATCAGTGTCTCAGACTACAATTTTATGTGTAGAAGAAAAAAAATACAAACAATAGAAAACGGCACATCGCATGTTCACCTGTATGAACTATTCTGTGTGATTTAGAGTTATGGAGCTTTAAAATGAATCAATTTTCGTATTTTTAAATAGTATATTGTACTCGTAAAGAACATTTTTTGAAATGGTAACATTTTGTTTAAATAATTTTCTGGGGGATGGTGCTGATGAAATATAATAGGTATGCTCTAAAGGGGTGCGGTAGGAGGTATAACTTGAGAAACTCTCTAAGAATATATTAATAACTTATTGAAATTATTGCGGTATAATATTGTGTGTGCAATCTAAAATGTCGACACCAGAAGGTATAGAAAATTTTATTCCGGCTTTCATTCGATATTTTTTTCACGGAATATTAAGTTACGAGGGAGTGTGAGCTTTTTTTGACAGTTGACCTCACAAAAATATCAATGAAAAATAAAACTTCAGCAAGGCAGCCTGTAAGTTGTTCGTATGTTCGGATATTCTTCTCGGTTTTAAATTCATGTTGGAATAAATCAAATAATATTCACTGCTGGAAAAGCTTTCCACAGTTTTCAGAGAACTTATAAAAAATACGATATCGTAAGTTTTTTTTTCTTACGGACAGCTGGCGATGTTTGGAAACTTTTACGATTTTTTTTACCATGTTATATTATTATAATTTCATATAGATATTGTTCGCTTCTTTTTGAATTGAATTATCGACTGCTTGTAAAAAAGACACTGAATTTTACATTTTATTCTGTGGAAGTTTCATTGATTTAACTACACGTCATACACTAGGTATTTAAATATGTATATACATTATCAATCTAGATCACCTACAAATGAATGAAGGCATCTTAAACTGATTATATTCAATAATTTATTGTAAATGTATGCAAACGGCGCAATAAAAATAATTGAATGATTAATTATTTAAACTTTAAATAATTTAATTGTTGCTCTATAAGTGTTTAACTCAATAAATTGGTACCTACATTGTTAAAATACAGTATTCATAAGAATGTATACTGGATTAATATTTATTATCATCTTAGACATGGTAATAATAATTTAGTATTGTGCTGATATGTAGGGATTGCAATACCGGTATTTCTAAGCCGGTATTCCAAAATATTTCGGTACCGATATATTCGGTATTAAAAGTGGAAAGAAAATGTATTAATAACCATGAAAGGTTTAAGATGACTATAATTGTTTATCGGGTTACGTTGTTCGTTTGTATAATCAGCTCTATTGGTGAATATTATTTCATGATTAAATAATAATTATACACTATAATGGACTTGTCTGGACCTAATTTTTTTTTGTAATTACCACCTTTATGCACCAAAATGCACGTTAATTACATCGATCGGCCGCCTGGACATTACGTGCCAGGTGCGTCTTCAGCGTCCAAAGTATTAAGTAGAATTATTGAATTATTCATTTTCAGTTAATTCTGTTTTGTATGAAAAGTTATTTCGGAATAAATCCGTAATCCAATCCACTATTATTGGTTGCTAATGAGGTGGTCCTAGCAACTAAATTATTAATATATACGTGCGTTACTATGGAAATCAAAATGACATTTCAGTATTCTATATTTGTTTGTTTGTTGCAAAATAGCAAAAAAAATGATTAGCTGACAATTGCCTTATTTGTCCTAAATTATTAATACCAGCATATTCTTAACATCAGTACTAGATCTAGCAAAATGCTTGGTTTTGTTATGAGGGTTTCAAAATCATTCGAAAACGTCCGAGTGCTACGTACATTATACGTATCATTTGTGTTGAGTATTCTTGAATATGCCAGCATTATTTGGAGTCCTAATAGGTCCATCCACACAATTAAGTTGGATCGAGTCCACAATAGATTTCTTAGATTTCTCTACTTAAGAACATACGGGTTCTTTCCTTATGCTAATGACAATAAAATAAATTTCCCGACTCGTTTTCTTCTGGGTACGCTATCAATGCAATACTTGTCTACCCGAAGAGTGATTGTTCTTTTAAAGCATTTCTTTTTACTAATTCGTGGGTTCATTTACAATCCGTATATACTGGCAAACATTAATTTTCATGTTCCCACCAATATCACTCGTAACTTTACGGTCTTCAAGATACCTCGTCGCAGGACAGATGTAATGTTTCATGATGCTGTGTATCGTGTAATTAGCTTATTTGATGGCACCATAAAGGTTGATCTGTTTTTTATTAACTATATAATGTTTGTGGACGTATTAAATAGGTTAAATTTATAATTGTATAAATTATCATATTATTTCATTAATATTTACACATGCTGTCTTTTTATTGTTATTTGTAATTAAGATATTTTTATACATTTGTATGTATTATGCATTATGGCGCATTGGCCAATAGCTGTAATGCCGTAATACTCTTTTTATAAATAAAAAATATATATATATATAATTGTCAAGTTTATTTGATTCAACAGAAAATTTAAAAACGTGGTATATAAAAAGTTATTTTTATCTTGTAATTATTTATGTTTATCTACTAAAGAGTAGCTTATACACTAATGGAGACATATAATTTTGTTGAAACAGGGAGCGACATTGAATTTGATTTTACTTCTTACGGGATAAAAGAAAATAAATTACAACAAGTGCAATAAACTAATAAAGTGTTAAGTAAGTAGAATTACTAGTAGGCTACATACACATCTAAAAACAACTTCATAATTATTTATAAATTTATTTAAATATCATTCGAAGAAGAAAGTAAAAATAGTTTAACTACTAGGTATTTGTAAACATCAGTATAAATATTTACCATATTTTAAAGGTTTTCATATATGTCTATTTAGATAGTTTTGTTATAAAATATTATTATTTTAAAGAGATGTTTATAATATCTATAATAAATTTATTGGGTATTTATTTTCTTCTATTGTTTTCATATATTTCACGAATACCGCTATTAATACCGGCATTCAATATGAAATATCGAAATACCGGTACTGATAAATGTGTGTTTCCGAAACTAAAATGACAATTTTGTTGATATAACAGTGAGATGCACGTATTTAATAGTAGTAGTCATTTGTATTTGCGTATTTAATCGATTTTATAAATATTTAAAATGATTGCAAAACTTTTTGGTTGTTTTTGCGAGAATTACTCGCCAGTCATGAATGAGTTATGCCACCTGTCACTAGTCCTATGCGCACCTTCTTCCACGCGCAATGTCCGTGCATCGGGCTCTTTATGTATATTGTTATTATTTTTATTTGTAATAATAATAATCATTTATCTCAGAGTTCAAAATCTTAAAATAGAAACATTATCGTCACAATGTACATACCTGTAATAAACTCTATGGCAGGGGATTATCCTACCCGATACAAATAACCGTGCGATGACGATATAAAAATATACTTCGGCTACACGCAGAATATTGTAAAGGTAGGTACGTCTGACAAATCACTCTCGAGAACTCGCTCCAGCGAATAATAAACACGGCTCGCTTTCTAGGGCCGGTCCCGGACTTTAGGCGCCCCGGGCAAACGATATATTACACGCCTCTTCTTCTATGGGCTATTCTATACGATCGTTAAGACAAAAGCACAGCATTTCCCAGCGCATTATCGAAGATAAGATAAATCGTATATGGGACTAACCCGCTGCATTTCAGTGGCCTAAGAACCGTAATTGATATGAACCGATTGGTTCCGGGTATTAGATGACAAATATAACATCGTTTTAGTAGTTAGTAGCCAACCTCAGGGCCTGGCAAACTTACTTCATTTAAAAAACATCCCAATTAAAAAATATAATAAAAAAGTTGGACCGAGTTCCAATGAAATCACATTTTTCATTTGTCGGGTGAATGTGAGAAAATTATATATTTTATATAATAAAGAATCATTCATAAATCTTACGTGTATTATATTTTCTAAAAATAAATAGTTTATAACATAATATTACTTGTTTTTTTATATTATATCAGAATTTTCTCTTCACTTTTGGGTCTGATCATATAATTATTTGAACTACTCCATAACATAGTAGTAATTCCAGTGCATATGAATAATGCAATAAAGTCACATATTGCAACTAAATCAATTTAAGTTTAAAAACGTTTGGGATTTGTTATGAGATTTAAAGTAAATCCCTACATATTTTTTTAAAGGCATTTTTCATTTTGTGGTGTAATTTGGTAAGTTTTTATATTATTTTAATACTTCCAAAGATATTTTTCATTATTATTTAAAACATTATGAGCCACTGCTATTTATTATTTTACAGAGGACAAAAAAAAATATTTTAAGACGGTAATACCTACACTATTACACCAAATTTGGATCGCTCGTATACATATATAAATATATTCTTATAGTAATAAAATGTTATATAAGAATATTTTTTATTAATATAAAATTAAAGTATGGATACATTTTATCGAGTCCCACTATAGTCAGGCTGTGCTACAAAACCGTAACCGTCAATCGCAGTGAAACGTATTGCTCATACTTCGAATGCAACACGGTAAATTATAAGAAAATTATGATTGTTTCATATCGTAATAAATGCTAATAATATTAACAAAGTATGCAATCGAAAACCTTAATTTATTGCAAACAAGTTATCGCATTGTATTCGAAGATAATCAATAACTTCCACTACGATCGTAATTTGCAAACCTAAATACAATTAACCTTGCATTTTACAACGTTTTTATTCGCTCGTATTCTTATTTGTCTGGTGGTTGTTTATCCGGTACAAATCTTGCAATCGATTTTTAACTAACTTTCTGACTAGCTAGACATTTGAAACTTTTAGAATATATCAGAACACGATGCCAATGCATTCTTTTAATACTTTTAGCAATCTTTAAGTAGAATTGAATTCATTTTCAGTTAATTCTGTTTTGTATGAAAAGTAATTTTGGAAGAAATCCGTAATCCAATCCACTATTATTGGTTGCTAAGTGGGTGGTCCTAGCAACTAAATTATTAATATACTCGTGCGTTACTATGGAAATCAAAATGACATTTTGGTATTCTATATTTCGACGGCCCCAGGAAAAACCATGATAAGTCTAAAATCATAAATGTTCAGGAGAGCGAAAAAACTAAAATATTTACGCTATTAAATTCATCATATAAAATGAGTAAGTTTTTTCTTATCTTATTTAAGTAAATCAGATAGACCATTTGTGTCTATATATGTTGTGTCTATATTCCTATCAAAATTTATTGATGATTCATTAATTAACAGCTGAGATAATGTCCAAAAATCGTTTTTATTTGGAATAATATTACGCACTTTATATTTTGACTCGATTCAACATGCTTTTGCGCGGACGAAATAGATTACTGACTCCGCATAACACATTCATATTCTGAGATAGAAACCTTATTTTACGTCGCATTTTTCTTACTCCATACGATTTTATTAATTACAACTATATTTATAACGCTCTTTTACGGAAAAATTGACATTGCGCAATATTTAACTCGAAATAGTACAGCGTGTCTATAAAATCTTAACAAGGGATATAGGGACATATTGATATATATATATATTTTTATACGGAGTTTTTATAATTTAAATGTATTTAAGTATGACTTTTTATGTTTTTTTGCAGATTATTATTGATATTTTTATAAATAATCAGAATATGTAAATTACGAAATAATAAACATTCAGGAAAAATGTTTATAATGGAATAATAAAGAAGTTATGAGGAAATTAGTACATAACACTACTTACTACACCATCAATAAAATATCTATTTTTTATACCTACTTCGCAACAAATTTTTCATTAAAAATATAGAATAGATAGAAAAAAACAATGTAATGTTAATGGTCATGTATATCGCTAGAAAATTTTTAATTTAATTAATATTCAGTACGATTATCGAAACCAGAGAGATAATATATTTCATTAAATAAATCATTATAAGTTCGTTAATGGTTTACATAAAGGATATACTGAGTGAATTAAATTAGTAATTATCACTTTAGAACACACATAATTATTATTGTTCAATACAAAAATACAAAAATATTAAATAACTAGTGGAATATAATATTATACATAACAATTTGGCACAAATGTACCTACCAAAGCATCGAAATGTTGGAAAAAATATATTTAAGTAGGTTTGTTAGTTTCAAAAATTTTAATACTAATAAACCTAAGGAAAGTGTTATTTATAACCAACCTAATAATTATTATTTAAAGACAGCTGAATTCACTTTCGTTATCAAATGAGATCGCATTATTAAAATTTTCATCAGCAGAAGTTAAATTCATATAAAATTTATACTAGGCTTGTATTACATACACATTCAATAATCACGATTAGGTAATTACCTATCTAAAATAACATTGATACAACATTATGTAGTTCTGCTGTAGCAAGAGTGATAACCTTTTCAGTACCTACCTTCTATTCACTTTTTTCAATTCAATTTTTGCAACATAATATCTTTCTGTAATTGATCTTGTAAAATTGTAATTAAAAGCTTATTAATACTGATACAGTGATCATATTAACTTTCGTTTTGTTTTTCTAATGTTTATTGTTGATATGAGTTTAATTATCGATTAGTAAACATAGTTGAATTATATTTAATTGTCAACATAAATCATGAAACATCAGTATAAGTACGTCTTAATTGAACTCAGTTATGTTAATTAATACAAGGTGTCATGATTGCAATAATTTTTTTGGAAAGATAAAATAAATATGTACCTCCCCAACATTTTAATATTTAGTTTAAAATTTAAATAATCGTGGTACGAATCTGCATTTTTCTAAACGGTTGGCTTTTAACTAGTATTTTCTTTAAATGATACATTATATTGTTATCTAATCTAATCAATTACGTAGAGTTTTATTAAATACTTTCTCAAAAAAACATAGTTTAATATCAATTATCATTCATAGCACTTTATTTAACTTACTATTTTGATCGATCTATATAACTCCGACCGATTTAACTTAGATAAAAAATAGTAATTACTATTTACGCTAGTTTTCATATTTTAAAACAATCATATTCAATAAATTAATACGAGGTAAGTATATATGAAAGTAGGTACTAGATTTTTCAAAACCAATTGATATTTTGTTTGATATTATACCTACCGGGGATACCACAATATGTTAATCCCATCTCATACATATTATTTACCTAGATTCTAGACAACAATAAATGATTCATAAACTGACTATTATACACGTTTTTCGGTAAAATTCTATTGAAAATAATAGATAAAATATGTTTTCAAAAAACCCGGCTAATCTTTTCTTTTAGGTGACCGACATGTAATAATAATTTATAATCCACAGAGCTCGTTTTCGAGAAACATTCAATGTACAAAGTAATAATAATATATACCCTTTTATATTATTGCAAACATAAAATTAACACGTCGGACGTATTTAAGTTTTACAATGAGCTTAAGTTGGTCCCAATGTGTACAAATCAATTAGTAAGCCTTTCGGAAATTCTCACCATTTGAAAGAGTAATAAAAATGATTTTTTTCACTTTCTTAAGTCATAAATATTATTCCGTAATTAGTAAGAATTTTACTAAGAGAATAATAAAATAAACTCTCTTGTATTTGCTAGCTAGATAAGTCTTTCCTTTTAAATAATAAAATATTTTGTAATTTAAACATGAAAATACTGCCTAGTTGTTCAAGATCCATGTACAAGACTAAGTTAATCAAAATGTGTCATACTGTACCGAAAATAAAATAATTTTTTGAAGTTAAAACATAATATTATAGGTATAAGCATCGGCCTATAACATCGTGGGTTCCGAGTTTGAATCATGGGTCTGAAAAATAGATACAAATTGTTTTTCAATTTGTGGTCGGAGTCAGAGTACGTACCTAATAGGTTGATCAAGTGGCTGACATCCATTTCTCGTAAAAACAAAACCTGTTCTCCAATCTGTGGGGGGCCTCATTATAATCGGACATGATCGGATATTTTAGGTGGGTACATTTTTAATTGCAAAACAATTTGTTTTCTAGTGATAGGTAATAATATTTAATTAAAATATGTCGTTTTCTGCTGGGTATTTATTTAAATTAAGTTTATTTATAATTACATAAGTACTTTTTTTACTCATCTAAATAATTGAAACAGTGAATTATTATAATGATATATCCATATCGTTTTCTATTGGATATTTGTTTAATATCAAATAATATAACAATTTCAAACTTAAACATTACCTACAACATTGTTTTTTGGGTATCTAAGTAGAAGAGTAATTAACCGAAAATAGTCGAAGAAAGCTTGTGGAGGTCTTTATTTTGCGGTGGATTGAAATTGGCTGATGAATCAATATAATGAATAATCAATATTTAAACATTATTACTGTGTCCTAGTATAGTAAAAGTACCTACCTATATTAGTACAAAATAATTCTTTTCTATTTTGTTTGTTTTATATTCAATAATATAATATTTTGATAATAAAACACTAGTACTAGTGAGTAGCTTTTTAACTAGAACTGCATTTACCTACTGCAAATTCCAATATTTTCCGAAGATAAACCAATATATTTTTCAAAACTAATGTGATACGTCAATATAAACCATGCCGTATATTAGGATCTCCGTTAAAGACTGTTATTGCAAGTATAACAACCTTCTTACTCGTAAAATAAAACGCAGTACACTTTTTTTATTGATATATGACTATACTCCTCGGATATTTATGTGAACACAAATTTGGTCGATGCGATATGTAGATATAGAGCACCATTGTCGAAAACCTAACTTTGTCAATTTTTATGCTAGAGACCTGAAATTTTTACAGGACATGCACAAAAAATATGATATTATAAAAAGCTAATAAAACTTAAAACGCTATTTTCAGACTTATCATGGTTTTTCTAGGGCACGTCGATTTGTTTGTTTGTTTGTTTTTTATTTATTTCATATCAAGTACAAGTTTGAGCATATTGAGCATAATAATTCAACAGAAAATTTAAAAACGTTGTATATAAAAAGTTTTTTTTATCTTGTAATTGTTATTTAATATATTCGAAATGCATTTTTATCCGGTATATATATTCTAAAATTTACCGCACCCTAAATCTTGACGCCTCAAGCGGTGCCGAGCTCGCCGTACCCGTGTGCCAGCCCTGATAATCGCACGCCCTCGCGAGCTCCGCACTTCGCCTGCTCCAGTGGTACATATTATTATTTTTTGGTCATATCGCTCCACATCAAAACGGCGGGGCATTAATCATCCCGGCGTACCGAGACTTGTGATCCGGCCGCCTGCAAGAGGATCACCGCGGTTACAATGGGAAGCGGTTGTAGCCGGGCCTTAACATAGCTACGTGTCACAGGGGTAGACATACGCCATTTTTTACTCGTTTATTATTTATTAAATTCTGTTTTACTTTAAACAACAACAAAAAACTGTAAGGTTAGGAGGTTTTCGTATTATAACTAGTCATGTTTTTCTTCGTTACATCAAATCAGGCTCCTTTGTCAAAATACCGCAACGTATAACTCATAAGTCATAACTAACTCTAGTGTCTTGGATTTAACTCATAGTAAGACAAATGTGTAGTTATGGCGCTGCCTATAGCATGATCAGCTTATTAAGTTTGATATATTTTTTAATAGTTTAATTATTGATAATTTGTTGCTTTCTTACTGGTATTGTTAAAGAATTTTTATTTCCGATAATACAGACTTTTTTCCTGTTACTGTATAATATTATCATAATTATAATAAAAAATGTACAGTTTTCATGAAAAACCAAATACACAATATGTATTTCTTGTTATTAAGAATACAATGAATAATATACATGACGTGAATGAATAAAATAATAGTGTTTATTTTTTACAACCTTAATCGATTCATCTTTTTTGTATAATATAGACCTTACTTGTTTAAACATTTTCGAATTGAATTACCATAATACGATTCGTTATTATTCTGTTAACATCAAAATCATAAAAATATCGGGTAGCACTAAATTCGTGATAAAATCTTCTTGATGTATTTTTAAACTTTTCATTTTGAGGGTGAGCAAAGACAAGTCCTCAAATCCCGCCTATTTTATAAAGTGGTGGCACTTATCACCAATGGTGGAATAGCGGTGATTTTCTAGTCAGCAATATCCGTTTCATAATTCGTTCTCGACTCGACCTAGAGAATGACAAAATTTATAATTATTCTTGGAATTCGCTACACTTATTTCATTTAGTGAAATGGCATGTAATAAATTTCAGTTATAATTTATGAGATATCTCGTAATAGTAAACAATTACGTACACAATGCTGTCTTAATGCTTTACTTCAGTTGAGGCATGGTCTAAAAATATCGTGGCTAGGCGATGCGCGGATTGTGCAAATGACGCGTGCCAAACGAAATATAATTTGTCATAAAAATCCATTATGCGTCCATTTAATGTTATGTTTATTGTTATATTACTTATAATAATAGTATATTCAATGACATGTTTTCTTTTTTAAGTACCTACATACGTAAAGTTTTTTAGTCATCTTTACACGATTTTAGAATATTATCATCCGACGCCATGACAAAACAAATCGACGTGCGGACACGTCTATGGTTTGTCTCCGATTGGCGACTAGTGAGAAATTTCGTCGCACCTACTGTTGAAAATTATTTTCCGTCTCACTGAAGTACGCTCTTAACAATATTACAAGGGCAACTGACGGATTTTTACAGGTGACCAATCAGAGTCACGCTCTCGCAGCCAAATGTAATCCGAGAATGACGTAGACACCAGATTAACTTCCTTTTCGACGACCACGCAATAATAACACATGTTTTTTTAATTAACCATTGACTTAAAATAGATGTCACTTAGCAAAAGCTTTTTTTTTCCAAAAAAAAGATTTTTATAATATATTTCAATTAAATTCCCCACTTGGTTTTTCTATACGAATTTCGTCAGTGTTGAAACATGGATTATGGATGTATGTATTGACATAATAATATTATGTTGAACAGAATTTAATACAGTTTATTTTTCATTAATTTTTCATTATAATAATCATCGCCTATAATCTCTGTAATAGATAATGATATAATGATAATGATAAATTCATCATTATAATGATAATGATGAATGATAATCAAGCAGAGTAATACAATTTATAGATTCATTACTATCATATTGTGACATAAAAATACTTAAATATCCAGACCCAAAGTTTAGAAATCAAGATAAATTAAACAATCGAGTACTGATCCAGTCATAAGTAAGTCAAGATGAAGTACTTAAGTACCGTAGTAATAAATTTAATATCCATAATTAATGTAAATTATTTGTTCCCGAATGAGATTAAATCCATCTCTGTCAGCGTAGTATATTATTTATAAAAAGCTGGTTGACGATATCCTGCACAAGAGAGTAACCCAAAGCTATCTGAGTTATGAAACCTTTCTGCGTCGTACATTTGTAGGTTGGATTGTGGCAAAGGCTTTCACGCCGGCACCCTTGTGAAACATTCCGATAAATGCAGATGAATTCGGAGTTGCGGGCAGTAGCGCGCTTCGTTTAGAGGAATATATTATTATATTTTATTATACGTATTCCAATTGAATTTTATAGTCTTATGAATTCAGAAATTTTGATTCTTCTGATTTTTGATTATTTCTTACAATTTCTTCGTATACTAATTGATTTTATTTATAAATTAAATTAAATGAGTAAACATAAATTTCGCCTCAAAAAACATTTTGATGTTTACTGCTATAAAACAGGGTCATTGAGTGTCAAGCAGTGGCAAAGGGTAGAGGTAGGCTGTTAACATCCGACACAAATAGTGCACATCAAACTTTGTTAGTCATTCGTATTTGTTTTTATTGAACTAAGACTACAATTTATGGATGGTGTTAGTTAGTTTTAAAAAATAAATTAAACCCTACCTATCCCAATCCATAATAGTTTTGGTATATTTTGGCAGTCCGACAAAATTTTGCACACATTTCATTCATACCTATTAGTTTTCGTTAAATTAGAAATACATAGTACGCAATTTAAAATTCATTAAGCTCTGCCTATACCAAACTATGATAGATAGAAAAATATTATTTTATCCATGAATTATCCAATATGATATGATTTAATGGCATAATTTAAGATATTTTATAGATAGACGAGTATTTTTGACTATTATCTATTATGGTTTGGTTTCGCATGCTTTAATTGAATTTCAAAAACTAACCGACACCATCTGTAAATTATAGTCCTAGTTCAATGAAAACAAATACGTATGAGTCACAAAGTTTAGTGTGCAGTGTGTATGGTGGATCTTAACAACCTACCTCCACCCTTCGCCACTGAGTGTTGGTGCATTACTTCATGTTTGGGTTGTATACTAAATATTAGCTATTATAAACCAGTATAGTTATGATGTATATGTATAATAAATTACATATTATAATAATCCTCGCAAATAATAATCTTCGCAATATGATAACCTTAATATGAAAAAATCAGTATTTATTTGTGGTAACGTTGCACTCCGTATTATTATATCTTTGTATACATTTTAAATTTCTCGTACCCCACTGTTTTTTTTGTGATGAGTATCAGACATGGTAGTAATTAAGGACAAGAGAAGACATACAGCTGCTCTATACAATTCGTATCGATTGATGCCTTTGAGAAGTGATTCCAACACCTTTGTTTAATGGTTGTATTATCTCGCAAGACGCTATCCTAATCACTTCATCTGCCAAGATTTCTGCAATACTCACTACCTTATCTCTTGGGACTTAGACATATTGTTGAAATGGTTTCATTTAGTTTTAATTACTCCTATATTTGAAGATTAATTTAACCATAGATTGTAAATCGTGGGTCGAGATCGCAAAATTTGCACTCGACATTTTTAAATCCTCCTTGTTTATAAATTACCTGATATTTCCCACCAAACTTTGATATTTTACCACGTTTTTATTAACTCGTATTCTTATTTGTCCAGTACTAATTTTTTTTTGGGTGTCCAGTACATTTTTTTATTGTTTGTCCAAGATTTGTATTGGACGATTGAAGATTTCTAACTAACTTCCCGACTAGCTAGACATTTGAAACTTTTAAAATATATCAGAACACGACAATGCATTCTTTTAATACGTTTAGCCATTTTTAAGCAGAATTGAATTAATTTTCAGTTAATTTTGTTTTGTATGTAAAGTTATTACTGTTGGTTGCTGATGGGCACCTAGCAACTAAATTATTAATATATACGTACGTTACTATGGAAATCAATATGAAATGTCAAAATGACATTTCAGTATTCTATATTTGTATTCAGTATTTCTATCAAGTACAATAAAAAGTTTTTATTAATACATAGAATTGTCAAGTTTATATGATTCAACAGAAAATTTAAAAACGTGGTATATAAAAAGTTCGTTTTATCTTGTAATTATGTTATTACTAATTTATGTCAAAGATATTGTGTAGCTGGGAACGACCTTGGGCCTTGTGAGCATTATTAGATCAACAAGAATCAGTGAGTCACTTTACTATCGCACAAACAGTCAGCATACTCTACAGGCGTGACATAATTCGATGGAGCTTGATGACTATTTCGGGATTGGTCATAATAACGCCTCAAAGTTGCAATAATGCAGCGGCCAGCAGATTTTCCAATTGCAAACTACATCAACAAAGACTTTCGCAATTTATCGAATTTATCGCCAAAAATCTTTATGAAGAAAAATTGAAAACTTAATAAACTAAATTTTAATAATTAACATGACCATAAAATATATGTTATAATAAGATGGGACGTAAACAAAATTCAAATTTTATAACACTTTTCCTAAATTATTGTAGGTTTATTTTTTACTAAAAATAGAAAAAAATCTTTTTATGTTTTCAAATACACATTTACTAATTAATACAGTTGAAATTGTTAATTATCAAAAAAATGTCTCAAATTGCAAGCTTCGTATTTTTCCGCTAGGTGCCTCTTTAAAAAAGGCTCAGTAAAGGCTTCACCTGCGGTCTCGCGGTAAAAACGATCAATTATCGTGAAATAAAGTTCTTTGATGTTCTATTATGTTTTTATCGTGTGATATCTATTATAAAAACGTAAAATATAATAAATATGTGAACAAAATCCAAATTCAAGGCCTATAAATATTGCTGTGGTAGAACTTTTTCAGATAGCTACAACAACAGTATACCTAAATTCAAAAGGCACCCTTCGTACTAACCTACGTAGAATATAATATACAATGGCATATTATTTAACTTTGAAATTAATTTACTAAACTTGACCAATCTTCGTTCAATCCTGAATACCAAAATTATTATACAATTTAATGAATTACGTTTGCCATATTATTTATTATAGTAAATAAACTTTCAATAATAATAAAAGTATGTAAATATTATTTTTGGTAGAATTAATAAATATAATAATTATGGCATGTTTCTGTTAAGTTACAATGTTTTTTTTTTCAATTTTCCGTTTGATTCCCATTTGAATAAGCTGACATGTAAATAATACTCTCAGAGCTGAACGGGAATAAAATGAAATCCTGTTGTTTTTTCTGAAAATTCAAATTATAATATCGGCAGAATTATTCGCAAATAAAAACTCATTTTTTGCTCCAATTTTAATCACGTTACAGTAACCAGGTGCTGTTATATACGATGTATAATATGGCGCATGCAGGAATTTTATCTCTCAAATGGTTTATTGGAATATTTTTAAAACTGCCAGATTAACGCTGGCAATATTTATTTTCTGTTCTGATGCACAATTAAACTAAATATTATAACCAATACCTAATTCAGCATAATATTATTATTAATTTCTATTAACATAGCAAGGCCAAAAATTCATAAAAACTGTATTTTGAACAGTAATAGGTACTATTAGAAAGTATTATCTCCTACAACTTATCATAAAGGGAGAAATAAGCACAGGAAAAATGTCGGTAGTTTACTAGCGGAATGCGCCAATTAGTTTTTTTTTTTGACCATGTCCGATTCTGATAGGATCATATGGGCCTCCACAGAGTGGAGGTTTGTATTGACAGATTTTGTTTTTTACCAGAAATGGATGTCAGCCACTCGCTCAACCTATTAGGTCCATACCCTGACACACGCAAATTGAAAAACAATATGTGTACTTGTCAGACCCAGGATTCGAACCTGAGACCCACGGCTTTATAGTCCAACGCTTAAAAGGCTATACCTACCTCAGTTGAGACACGGTCTAAAAAGATCGTGGCTAGGCGATGCGCGGATTGCGGGTCGCGGGTGCAAATGACACATGCCGAACGAAATATAATTTGTCATATAAATCCAACATGCGTCCATTTAGTGTTCTGTTTATTGCTACCCCTCGATCTGCACGTCCAAGTCAGAGGATCGATCACCCTCCTCTTGAGGGGGATCAGCACAATACTCACCGGTGTCCATCTGACACCACCGCAGAGATCCGAGGACGTTCCTTACAGGAAGACTGTAAGTGACATTGTGTACAAGACCGCATTTGCGGCATGGCAGGCGAGGTGGACCGCCTCCCCCAAGGGGCGGCACACTTACCGTTTTTTTCCAGACGTATTCTGCAGGCACCAAACTAGAAGACTCCAACCTTCGCACTGGATTAGCCAGTTCCTCACCGGCCATGGCAACTTCGCCGCCAGACTCCACGAGTTTGGCTTGATAGTAGATGGGCCGGGTTGTACCTGCGGGCATGACCACCAAGATGTTGAACACATCCTCTGGGATTGCCCGCTTATGGAATTCGAACGAGCGGAGCTGTTTGCCAGGGTCCGTCCTCACACGGGCCCAATTGGTCATGGAGATCTGGTAGCAACCGAGGCCA
Organism: Rhyacophila brunnea; assembly: GCF_057557595.1. Classification (NCBI taxonomy): domain Eukaryota; kingdom Metazoa; phylum Arthropoda; class Insecta; order Trichoptera; family Rhyacophilidae; genus Rhyacophila; species Rhyacophila brunnea. The sequence continues at coordinate 34,476,577 of NW_028233350.1, forward strand.
ACTTTGCGGCATTTGAGAAATTTGCAGCGTCGTATGGGGAGCGGGATAGTCCCGACTCTTCCGTAGACTCATCCATTTCAATTCGTGACACTCAGTATGCGGGTACACAAAGCGCTTAACCTCAGCGGACAGCAGAGCCAGTCCAAAAACAAACATTTTCTTTCTTAACTTTCTTCTTTAAGCACTACGGTGCATGGTTGCAGCATCAGTCCCGTGCGGCTCCGTCTCGGGACGGAATGAGCACTTAAAATCACTTCTTTCAGACACGTTTAAAGCGTCATAGAAAGCGGCCGTGCATATCCACGGTTGTGCATATATGACGGGTGGTGGTGGGCACTTTAACGTAATGTTCTATTAGTATAGCTACCGTGGGTGTAAAAGTTAATTAGTTCATAGGCGTAGAATTACATTTGTCAGCGAATGCAGTTCTGAGCCAAATAGCAGAATTTGAATGTATTTTATTTTTTTAATTATTAAATAAATTAATGGTTAATTCAGTACAACATAAACTTCCGGTACATTTTTTATCCTTCCATTTCGTTACTTGAGTGCAAAATTTTATATTTTTAATATTTTCACAAAATATTTCATAAAGAGTTTTTCACATTAAGACTATGTGGATAATGGTAATTCTATAATACTCGTATATCAAAGCTGGATTTAACATAGTATGGGTATAGTTATTCCATTTATCGGGTTGTTATTTAGTATAAATCGCTCAGTACATTTTTCTAATGTATGTCGAGTAAGCTTATATTCTGTATCTTGTCCTCTTTATGTAAGTTCGGAGAAACCACAAAAATGGCTGAGTATGTTATTAAGACCTGCGCCACGTACCTCTCTAACTACTTATCTATATTATGTATCTACCAGAGTTGATGAAGATTCTCTGATATGGATTGAAGCTTTACCGGTAGTCTTTAGTACTCACGATGTGCTTTTGTGATACTGTGACTACTTTTGTTAATGTATTATATTTCTATGCCATCACCGATACGAGAGAATGAACAAAGAATCATGCTTTTGGAATATGTATTTTTTTCAATATTATGCGCGTATCGTCTCTCACTAACATCTTATTAGTATTACTTTGAAAAAAGACTTTTCCAGGCTGATTCAATTTTTTCGGTCATGGTGGTTGCATTGTTACTAGGGAATCCAATCTCGAGCCAAAATTCTGATCCCGGGATTTCGGGATTACAATTTGACAATCCCGGGATCCCGGGACTGGTCCCGGGATTGACATTTTTTTCCATTGTTAGTATAAAATTTTTATATTTACAAATAACATTGATAAAATCGGTCAAATATAAATCTAGTATAATTTATACTATTTAATACATTTATTGTTAATATTTTATACGTTCAATCTTGGACATACATAAGTTTAATGGAGTAAATAATATTTTAATATAAATAATAATGTGAATTTAATATGAGATTGCTGTTTCTGGTAGTAAAGACATAATGAATGGATTAGCGAGATTTAAAATAGTAAAGCAAATAATCATGGCGTACTTATGGCCTTTCCGCTTCATAAATCTAATTAGTCAGCCAAATATGAAACTGCCGTAAAACGTATGATATCATGGTGGAATTACTTTGTTAAAAGTGCGAAGCATTGTTTTTTCCAATCTTTCTCATTATTAATAATTTATGTGAAAAAAATAAAATGAATCGGCAACCTACACATGGGTATAAATCAAACTTCATTCAAACTCAGTTTATTTCTAATGTAGTTATTTTTTATTAAAAGTATTTTTTCTGTTATATTTTCGCTTTTATTTTATTTTCCATAAAAATTGATAAAAAAATCAATCCTGAAATCCCGGGATTAGGTTTATCAATCCCGGGATTCATAGGTATCGAAAATAGCTCGGAATCCCTAATTGTTACGTATTTTCACAGAACAACGAGCAGTTACTACGTATAGCTTTCAGACGTTTTCTGCACTACTGAATATCATTGATCCACCTGATTTTCTAACTATGAGTCTTTATATTATAATAATCATTTATAATACTAACTAGTTAATAATATAACTTCTGGCAAGTAAGTACACACTATATGTCACGTAATTAGTAGAGAGTATTTGTTAATATTTATTTTTCCATTATCTGGAATCTGTATGAGGTTTCCTACAAGCATAATACGAGGGTGGGTCAATAATTCCTTAGAAAAAAGCATTAAAACAGTTTTTATTTTTGTATTTTTTTTTTATTTCTCAACATAATCTCCTTGGAGCTCAATACACTTGGTTAGACGTTTCTCAATTTTTTTTAAGCCGTCAGAAAAATAAGTTTTCGGAAGGTCCTCAAAATAAGCATTTGTCCGATCGATGACTTCTTCATTTGAAAAAAAACGTTGTCCACTTAGCCATTTTTTTAAGTTTGGGAAAAGGAAAAAGTCACTGGGGGCTAAATCTGGCGAATACGGTGGGTGGTCGACCAATTCGAACTACAATTCTTCAATTTTAGCCATTGATCGTAAACATGTGTGAACACGGGCATTGTCCTGATGAAAGAGGATTTTTTCCTGTTTAAATGAGGCCGTTTTTCTTCAATTTTGTTTTTTAGCTGGTCCAATAAAGATGCATAATAATCCCCTGTTATTGTTTTTCCTTTTTCCAAATAGTCAACGAAAATAATTCCACGTGCATCCCAAAATACAGAAGCCATAACCTTACCAGCTGATTTTACGGTTTTCGCCTTCTTTGGACATGGTTCGCCTTTCGCAATCCACTGCTTTGACTGTTCTTTCGTCTCGGGAGTATAGTGGTGTATCCATGTTTCATCTACAGTCACAAAGCGACGAAAAAATTCATCCGGATTGCGTTGCATGAGCGACAACAGGGCTTTAGAGGCCACCACCCTATTGCGTTTATTGTCGACTGTGAGCAAACGCGGCACCCATCTTGCAGAAATTTTTTTCATGCCCAATTTGTCATGTAAAATAGAAATGACGCTACCTTTTGAGATCCCTGTAACCTCAATTATCTCACTCAACTTTAATCTTCGGTCACTTAACACTATATCGTGGATTTTATTGATCATTTCTGGTGTAGTCACCTCTACAGGACGTCCTGAGCGTGGTTCATCCTTTTGTTGATGTACGACCACGTTTAAATTCATTTAACCAGTTATAAATAGTTGCAAGTGAAGGAGCAGATATGCCGTGAACTAAATCCAACTCATTTTTTATTTCCTTTGCTGTTAACCCTTTTATATTAAAATGTTTAATAACAGCTCTAAACTCAATTTTCTCCATTTTCCATTTTTCCATTTTCCACAAGCAAATTTTTTTTTTAAATGTACGAGAAACACACAACAACCCGACCAATCTGATTGAAACTTCGCAGCATACTGAATCGGTAGTGCCGCTGCATGAAAACAAACCGCTTACAGTACTAGTCGCGCCACCTGTCGGCTTTTCTAAGGACTTATTGACCCACCCTCGTATTTTAGAGCTTTTCCATAATAAATTTCTTCAACATCCTTAATTCGATATATATAATTGTGTCGCTAGATTTAAAAATTAGCCAAGTCCATAATAGATGAATAGGAGAAAAACAGCTTTTTGTTTTCTCAAATACACAGTCACAAGGGTGAAAGTTTATATTATTTTGAGTATATAATATTTATAATTAATAAATTCCACATTTTGATAATGCAGAAATATTAGAAAGCAGTAGTTCTTCAGCAATTCACAAAGAGGTCAAAAATACCTAAAGGTGGACTTGGCTGATTTTGAAATGTAGCGACACAATTATTTCTCTTCCGATGATATCTATGAGAATTTTCCGACTGTCTTTCTTCAAGCATGCTAACTTTTCACTCTCTTGAAGCACGCGGGTCACTTTTGATCTTAAAATATGTTCGCATTTTCTCACGTAGTTTTCAATCTTGATATTCTGTAAAACTAATTTTGTATGTTCAAAACTGTGTGAAATTAATATTATATCATTTAATCTTTTCCCGTGATTTGTTTAGAAAATTTTATTTATTTCCCTAAGAATAATATTATTTGGCTTGTATTTTATAATATCACACCTTGATTTACCTATTTTTTAAATTCTAAATGTAATATTGCAAACGTCTTCAACTAATAATTTATGATATACATCATACAAAATAGTTTTTTTTAATAAAAAAAATATCATATGAGTTATCATGTTTTTTTAAATCTTGGAATTTGTATCACCAAATTTTATACTTGCCATTTTAGTTTCAATAGCATATTATCAAAATGAAATTCAATTATCTAACACCACCATCATATCAGATTAATGGCACTAATCTTCATCAGTTTCACGACACAAAATACAGCCTAATTACGGTTAAAACTTTCCAATAATCCTTTTGTACGTGGCGTGTTACGTAATCTTTGCAAGAAACTTTCTTGGAAAACAATATTTCAAGGCACAGAGACACTTGGCCGGAAAGGAGGAGACGAAACATTGTAGTCGAGAGGTTGGTTGTTAGTTTATGTTATGTTGTAATTCGGTGTGCCCTATCTACCAACCTCACCATGCCTGATTTACACGTTGTCAAGTTGCAAACCTGCGTCGCGCGAAAACTTTCAAATGAAGTTATTATTACTTCCAAAGGTGTGACAGTTTTCTTGAAGGTTACAGGAGTAATTTAAAGCAATCTCTCTGAACTATCACGTTTTGATTTCAAAATTTGTAGTAAACTGAAAAAAAACTTCCTAATATTATGTAGGTAGCAAGCAATACAAAAATAAGGGAATTTGGTACCATTCTCTTATTATTATAAACTATATTACAAGCTACAGATTGCTTTTTAAGTCAATAGCTTTTTTGGTTGTAATAACGTTATCAACCCAAAAAAAATATCTCTATACTCTCAGATTCACGAAAACAATTTTAATTTACAATAATGCGGCTTCCATGTGAGTAGGTATAATTTTTGAACAGTCCCAAGATGAAGCAGAAAGATCATCCCGTCTCATTATTTGAGTTTCACACTAACGCGTAGACAAATTATCTTTGTAGTTTTGATAATAGTGTTACAACCGAAATAGCTATATATTTAAAATTATATTATCATTTTGTAAAATGGAATTCTACTAAGTAAATGCTGATTTAATTAATTCAATATTTATGTTTGTATCATAATGTGCATTAAAGTTTGTAAATGAAACGCGTTTATATTGGCAATATTTAAGGAAATTCAGGGGGTTTATAAGATTATATCTTGTATTTAATGGCTATTAAGTCATAAAACAATACTGCCTTCGATGTCTTAGTCTATGGTGACTGGATTTTACGTTGTCATCTTATTAATCTATTCTGTGGTAGGCGCAAACAAGTTGATAACACTTATTAATAATGCTAACGTAAAGGCGGACGTGCTCAGCGTGGGTCAAAATGGAGCTTTTTTCTATTTTCAAAGCATGATCCTGGACATACCTTAAACGCTGTAGATAATATGTTTATATAATTTTGAAGCCTTATTATCCGTTATATTTATTTTAAACATTTGATGACTGCATAATGTATTTTTATTACATAAAAATAAATAGTATTATTTTAAACCTCTCGCTCTAATGTTTTAGAATATAGTCATATTTCAGTACATAAATGTGCAGTGGTGTTAAGATTTTTTACATTTATTAATTTTTAACGCATTTATAAAACTATCAGTATAATTTATATCGACATTATTATAGTGACATATTTACGATAAGATACGCGTGTTTCAACATGTACGAACATGTAACACCACTGCACATTTATGTACTGAAATATGACTATATTCTAAAACATTAGAGCGAGAGGTTTAAAAGAATACTATTTTATGTAATAAAAATACTTTATGCAGTCATGAAATGTTTAAAATAAATATAAAGGATAATAAGGCTTCAAAATTATATAAATAGATTATCTACAACGTTTAAGGTTTGTCCAGGATCATGCTTTGAAAATAGAACAAAAGCTCCATGTTGACCTACGCTGAGCATGTACCCCCTTAAGAAGGAAGCATAAATGTGTGATTGAACATATTTATATTTTGGAACAGTTATTGATTAAAAATTGCAAATGGACGCAGAGATATTATTTGCATGAGAATTTTAGGCGTGATTAATATTGCACCAGTTGTTTAATTGGCAAACCATATAATTTAGATCCCGCTTGGTACAAATGTTTTTTTTATAATAAGTAATTATGTTATTGAAGTGTTTCAAACGATGTAAGTACTTTAATTAATATTAATGCAATTACTAATATAGTATTCCAAGAGATAAGATTAAATCTTAATCTTTTCCATGTCTACCCTAAGATGAAGGATATGCTATAGGTATGAGTATATGGACAACACGTGGAGTATAAAAATCTTCTCCTTATGTCTTTCCACTTCATGTCAGCATCCTATTATTCTACCGTACATATCCTGTGGATGATATTAAGCGGTATTCTATGACATCGGGGATTATTTTATTTAATGAAAGGACATAATATTAGTTATAGATTCACTTTCGGCATCTATAGTACGTGGCTGAGCCTATTCCTTCATTGCATCTTCAGGTTAGATGTATTTTCTTTTTATATTTTTGTTACATGTACAGTGTCATGGTGTAACTTAATACTCTTTTATGAGATTTTTTATGTTTTTTTGTTTTATATTTTAAATAGTTTAAATAAAATTGTATATGTTTCATTAAGTTAATAGTTAAATAGCTAAACAAACTTCGGACAGCTGACCCATGATATTACAGTTTTCTCCATTAACGTTTCCATATAATAGTTTCTAATAAACAGTAGAGAAGAAAACATTGTTAGCTTATGACTTTCTTTGGTTGTTGAATGAAATAAAAACTAACTTCATGTTGTCTCAATAAGTGCATTATAAGGATAAATAATTAATCTTAGATTATCTATGCTAATTTATGTAATTTAATACTAAACAGACTTATTTTTATAAGTTGTCTCTAAAGCTTCAAAATATTAATAAATCGAAGAGAAATCGATTCAATTTTAATCGACTAAGACCAATTAACTTCATACATAGCTTATAGTTTAATCTCCTACTAGATAACTAGTATTTTCTCATCTCTATCTTTAAAAGAACGTGCAATTTCCTCGTGCTTCAGTCAGCGCACAGTTCCCAGGTTGTCTTCGGCGGATATGATGCTAATTAGCGAAGCCAAGCTCCGGTGCGCGAGCATAAATCAAACTCTACCCTTGCTTTGCCTTGCCCACCCCTGCGTCTCTACGTTAACTGTCGCACTGTGTCATTTTCTTTCGTTTCCCAAACGCACCCTGCCGTACTCTGTTGTCGTCACTGGTTTCCTTTAGCGCAGGGTGGAATTAAAAAAAATATTTTAAGATTTATTCCTATAAAATGCGTATTGTTTATTAAATTGAAAAATAAATTACGTATAATGACTACTACTACTATTGCTATATACCTAATGCAAAAACGAGGAACGTTATGTGAAACAGGCAACCTATAGGTAGAGTTGGGTTTCGGGAATTCTCGAGAAATTTTCGAGATTTCTCATCCCGAATCTCGAGATTTTAAATTTTCTCGAGAATCTTTTCTCGCAACATTTAAATATCATGATAATTATATCGAATCGTTACGCGCTAGGCGCGTCTTTAGCATCATATCTATTAAACCAGGGAATTTTGTGTCTCAAAAGCGTATGCGATTGTCAGACGCAGCGATGACTGGCAGTCTGTGTTTTTTGAAATTCTATTTCAACAAGTAATGTTTTCAATTTATTTTTGTTTCCCTACTACTTCTATTTTGTTTGTCTTCTTACATTAATAAAAAAAATTATATTTTTTTAGAATTTGTCTGTTTTTACACTGATTTTAGGATTTTTACAGGTATTTTTTTTAAATTTCCCGATATCTTGAGAATTCTCGAGAATTTAAAATTTCATCATTTCGAGAAATCCCGAATCTCGAGATTGAGATTTTCTCGGGAAATACTCAACTCTACACATAGGTAATTTTTGAATCACTCTACTGACTGCTGCCCAGAATTAGTTGATTAAAGATGCACTCGTAATAATTACGTAGATTTTCAAGCAATGAAATGCATGCTCTTCGTTTACCATATATACACAAATAATTTAAAAATACTATGACATATTCAATTTATTTTTTACCCGGAAAAAGCTTTAATTAATCCTCTCTTACCTTTAATCTAACTAATCTACAATTTATTATGTATATAATATTAAAAAAATATCTTTCCATCAACAAAAAGTAAATTTATATTACTTGTGTATCAGCCTCTTGATAAGATTTCTTAATAAAATTAGTATTTAATTATTTTCTCTACCCATTAGGTTCATACACATGATTCAAATACACGTACGCCAAACATAGGATTCGAATCATCAATCTATGAATTTAGTTTGTAACCGTCATACAGCCAACCGCAACCGTCACAACAATATAAACTATATAGATATTGCCATATGTACCTAACACATATCTTATCGCAGCGATAAAAATCCGCTTTTTTCATCGAGTTAGTGTAATTTGAATGCTGCTATATAGTTCCATGCTTCACTGCAATCACAAAATTTCTGCCTGAATTATTATCGCAGTGATTATGATAATGCCGCCTATTTTTTTATGCTTATATTCTGACGGTACTGCTTTACAATTACAAATCATGGCACATTATGAAGGCTCAGTGCAACCGTATACTGAGGTTCGGGAACAGATGTTTACAACGGATACTAGGTATGCGGTGGTATGACTTTAGGAGCAACGAGAAAGAACGAACCAGCCTCTCATCACGCTGAGGGTGAAGAGGCGATGTTGACCCTGGCTCAACCATTTACTTCGGATACCAGAAGAAAATCTCAACCTAACTTACTTGCACTTCAAACAAACAGAATTGCGGCGTCCTGGAAGGCCGCTAAATACTATCTATAGAGTGTATACGGCAGTATACTTCGAATGATGTAAGAAGATTGATTAGCGACAAAGATTTCTGGAGGTACCGTGTAGTATCCATATGCTCCAGCTAAGGATCGGACATGGTCGAAGACGAAGAAAGAAGAATATTTGCTGCATGTAAAATGGGTGCTTATGACTAAGCAACACTTGAGTTGCAAAAAACTTCTGCGCGTCTTGTGTATCATTATATAGATACGAAGTAACCAGTCACTCTTTACCCTCCGTTTTCACCATTTTATAAAATTTCATACACTAGTCATTGGACAGCGGAATCCACTCCGCTAAATGCATTGCAATAATCTGTATCCGGCACTGTGACCACGGTATTAGAGATTGATATTCTCCCACTACTCTCCTCAGGCACATGGTAATTTGATATACAATCATATTGGCTTTCACAAGTTGAAGGTTATATTAACAGGTATTTAAATTATGAGAAGTAGTTCAAGCTATTTGCCCACCCCTTGAATCGTGCATTTAAAAAGAAACAACATGCATCGGTAAAATTGAATCTTGACGGCCGCTCTTCTTAATCTAAATAAGATCTAAAATAATACTGTGTCAACGTTTTAATAAATATTTATATTTATGTACATGTACATGTCACGCCGAATGTGCAAAATTGACTATTACATGAAATGAGCAAAATTTTGCTTAAATCATGAAAAATGCAAGCAAAGCAATGCAAGAATTCGGCAGTAATTTTTCTGCCTAGTTCATGCATCGGGAAAATTAGATAGTAGCGCTACGGTGGTGTTTTTTTGCAACTAAACCAAATGTGTCAAATCCTCATGCATTGGTCAAAATAGATGGTCGCGCTCCGGTGGTGTTTTTTGCAACTAATCAATCTAACCAAATGTGTCAAATGTCATTGATTATATAATAAAAATATAACAATCAATAACTACAATGACGTTCATATCCATTTACTATGCCCAAAAAATCTATAACTATAATATGATAACGGAAGAATTTTAATAAAAGGTATTTTCGCGATTTGATTCGTGCATGGGTATCAATCATGCAATGGTCGATTGTATGTTTGTGATAGTATGATTTGATAGTTTGTTGACACTTGTTAGCTAACCTCAAAATGGATATTCAGTTGAATTCAGAATTACAAAACGTAACCTAACCTAATAATAATAATATTATATTATGTCCAATTATAACTAATAAAACCATCCGTATTAAATTTACTTTTTCTACTGTCATGTTGACAGTTTAAGAATTCCATACCCTGGCGAATTCACGCACTCGGCAGATAATTTACCTAATTCATGAATAAGGCAACGAGCTTGGCCTGACATGAATTAGCCAAAATTTTCCCTATTTCATTTAATAGTCAATTTTGCACATTTGGGGTAACAAACATACTATATACATACTATCAAATGATAATTTTTCGACTGCCTTTCTACAAGGCATACTTACTTTTCACTCTTTTGAATCCCGTAGGTCACTTCTGCTCTTGAGACATTTTTTCCTGTGTGAGGGATGATTTCCAATCATCGTGTCCTAAGAAATTTATTTACATGCGCCTTGCAATAATAATTACCGACGTGATCTCGGAACTATTAGCGAGGGGTGCAAAACTATTCAATACGCTCCCCAAAGACATAGACATTTTCAGTATCGTGTTATGTATTCTGTTCCCAAAATTTTATTTACATGTATTTTCTTCTTCTCTTTTGTGAGGATAATATTTGTTATAATGTAAATCTCATGATGTGAATGTCTTGAATTTATAGTCCACAATGTTTTGTTTTCTTAAATAAATAAGTAAATAATATATTATACGAGAATTGTCATTATACCTACAATTCCAACCCTGTACAACCTTCGCCAACGTCTTGTGTTGTGTTCTCTATTTCACAATCGCCTCAACAATGGACCGAAAGAAAGCCGCGCGAATTTCCGCGAGACAAATTATTATATTGTAACAGCAGCGCCGCAGGAATAGAAATGGCTCGGCCCTCTCCGTTTGCGCGTCATCAATCACGTTTAAGTGACTTTTGCGACCACTTTCGTTGTGTTTTGTCTCTCATTCTACGCCAACAATCGTCCAATTATCAATCGCGATTTGCGACCACTGGGGGAACTTGAAAAGAGACTGCATTCTCAGTATTGACAGAATAATATCTTTTTTTCAGACAATTCTTACATTCAAAATAATTATTTTTATCTTGCTGATTTAAAAAAAATAATATATAATATATATATTTAACACCTGCAATGAGTACTAATGTTTTTTTTTTGTATTTTGTGATTCTCAAAGCTCAAGACCCCTTACTAATTCATTATTTTGAGCTTACTTTAATAAACATATTGTTTATATACCTACGTCAATACAATTTAATAGTTGTCGCAACATATATACATAAAAATTAGCTGCGTATATTTACCACTTATACTTGTGCGTTCAAAGGCCGTAATAATCGGTACATTAACTTGTCATGTTTTCTCAGATATCGGCGAATTTCACTAAAGTGCTTTTCATTATCAGCATTTTGAATTAAATAAAACTGTACAATTTCTTCCATGCCATTAAATTACATGTAACTTTTAATATTTTAAAAGGAAAAGCGAAAAACACATTTTGAAAATACCCAATGTACTAGATTATTAATTAGTTTGGGTTAGTTTAGATTAGGTGTAGGTTTGGTTAGGTTAGCCTTACAAATAATCCAGTATATCGGCTATTTTCAAAATGTGTTTGCCGCTGTATTCCTCATAACCGAACTGTACCTTTAAAAAAATAAATTGAAATTTTATTTCGTATGGTTTTGAGTTCAGCATTTAATTAAATTAAAAAAAAAACTAATACGATTTATTTTCTAAATTTTATTCTAGGATATTATTCTACATTGATATAAGTAGGTATTACGAATGTTAAAAAATCTTACAATTAATCTTGAGCCAGGTAGGATTTGAACAGATACAATCTTCCATATACATATTCCCGTATATTTTGCTAAACAATAAAGAATTCCTTGCGGATTTGTATGCGATTGAATTCATTATTGATGTCTACTATTCTTTCGCAAGTAGGTAGATGTAGAAGGTAAACTTATACTATTTTTTTCCGAAGGGGTTAATAATATGCCTTGCCAAAGTGAAGATTTTACCTATTAAGAGACTTGATAATGGTTCAATAAATGGTTAGTAGCCATTAAAGCTTTATTTTGGAACAAACGCACATTACAAAAATAACATGTGATTTTTTTCGGTCGTAGAATGTAACTCGCACCCTCTTCATGAAAAAACGGGTGCTATACTACCACTCTACCCTTTGGTGTATTATAATATAAGTTCACCTTTAACAATACATAGCTTGACGCCAGCAAAACAAAACATAAAATATCCTCCAAATTGATGGTTCTACTATAAATTGTGCGATTTAGAAGATTGATTTATTGTATATGGCTGTCTTTTTTGCGGTGTGTTTTGACATTTTCTCTACCCTATAAAAATAAATTTTGCGAAAACAAAATAAATGAACGGAATGATTTTCATGGGATAAAGAAAACAATAGGAACCTCATTCATATTTTATATATTTATTTTTTGATGTTTATCAATAAAAATGTGAAAAATAACCCAATATAGTAAATAAATAAATATGTAACTGTATATATAGTTAATGTTATCAATATATCAAAATATGGCTTAATTAATTTTGTTTCAATAAAAATTTCTTTTATATAAATCAGAACTATATTATTATTACTTTTATTGATCCTTAATATAAAATTGCACATACATAATTTAGAGCTACAATAATACCGAAAAAATAAAATGGATACATAAATCTTATTAATAAATCGTAATATTATATTCCTCCTGACAAAAAATATTGAATAAATTTTCCCCATTGATAAATGACCATTTTCACTTATTTTCGTATAAGTAAAGGTTGTAAAGGTAATAGAATTTTAAGTGGTTTCAATAGACTGATATTCACTCAACGCTTAATAGGGCTGAAATGGGGTAGAAAATAGGTCGTTACAAATATCATTCTTTGGTTGAAAATTAATGTTACCCAATGGACAGGATGCAAATCTATACCCTTTATATAACGAACGCTACACTAAATTAAATATAATAATAATTATAAAAAATGAGATAAAACTACATTCTACTCAATTCGGTGCTTAAATCCAAACTTCTTCCCACTCTTTACGATTATATTATTGAATATTCATAATTTGAAAATATGTCAAGCATATACAGACTAGAAAAACATCATTTTGTAGAAAAATGACACTCGATGGGAGTTGAACCTGTATCTGCTGGATTCGCGCCTGTATGCTTTTCCAATTAAGCTACGGGCATCTTATTGAACTACGACGATTTTAACTAGCAGTTGTTACATTAAATGCTTATTATGTATATTCAGAATGTTACATTCTCAAATATTGTGTCTTATTCGTTGAATAAAAGAAATAGTTTTTTAAATTATATTATTAAGAAATATATTGGAAATTTTATCAGCTGTCCCTAACCATGGCATTGACAATAATAATTATTATAATTTATAAACTCAATAATGTAAAAAAGTTGGTATATATAGTAAAGTTGATAAAGCTTTTATTGTGAGCAAAATATATGTCATTTTAAATATGTTTTATAATATTATGTACCTATCCTAGAATGCTTGGACTAGAAAGTGTCAATAAATAAAATATGCCAGTGCATGTTACTAGATTTCTACTACGGGTCATCCCCTGAAAATAAGAACTGAAGTCAGTCCATACTATGCCTGGTACCCTGGTTTATCGAATCACTTATTAGCAGAAATGATCTCTAGCTAATATTGAGACTTATGAGCAGGCTACGCAATGGGTAAAAGATGTGATGGTCTCATGAGAAGATGGGCTGCCATTGGGGTAAATAAGGGATGTTAGGAAAATCGTAAAGTTTTTAACATAATTGATGAGAAAGTCTGAATAACGGATACTTACTCCAATAAAGCCGCATTTAGACCAAGTGAGCGAATGTTTGTTCTTCCCCTCCTCCGTCGAAATTCTTATGGTCGCTCAACAAAAAGCATTTACAGTGAAAGTGAAAACATTGGAAAAACTATTTATTTATTTATTTAGAAAAGGAGCATTATGGCATTACAGTGATTGGCCAATACGCCATAATACATAAGAAATACAAATTATAAAAATGGCTTTAATAGATATTAAATTAAAATGATAAATACAATTATAAATTTTACTTATTTAACACGTCTACAACCATGATATAGTTAATAAAATAAATATAAATATATATTAAAAAAATATATTTAGAAAATAATCAGCTGTTCGAGATTATTATAATATACACATATATTATATGATCATCAAAGCTGCGACTTTCCATCACAATGTCCACCAGTGACGTCTCTATACAAAGTCCCGCCCTTACGCATAGGTACTTAGAATGCCGCCCCCTTTCATTTTTAGTCTGAAAGGTACATATTTATTTTATTTATTATTTTCGGCCATCTTAAACAGACAACAAAATTCTTAACTGCCCACGTGCTCGTCGTAGGTCAAAATTGAGTTTTTATCGTATTTTCAAACCATGATCCTGGACACTTCTTAAACGTTGTAGATAATCTATTTATATAATTTTGAAGCCTTATTATCCTTTATAGTTATTTTAAACATTTGATGACTGCATAAAGTATTTTTGTTACATAAAATAGTATTCTTTTAAACCTCTCGCTCTAATGTTTTAGAATATAGTCATATTTCGGTACATAACTGTGCAGTGGTGTTAAGATTTTTTACATTTATTAATTTTTAAACGCATTTATGAAACCATTAGTATAATTTATTATGAGATAATTTTTGTAAAATATTAACGATAAAAAATTATATTGATAATCTCTGTGATCCCAAATTTGACAAGAATTAGGCATTTTATTATTCAAAAAATTGGTAATACTAACACATTTCAAGATAATTCTAAAGATACTCATTATAAGCTATGTCTTTGACCATTCAAGTGTGTTAAACATCCTATGAATAATGATTGTTTTATAATAAATATTGACCTAAGAATAAGGTAGTGTTTTTTTGAAATACGCCATTTCTTTTTTCATTCCCCAGTGGTTAAGCTACAACATACGGCCGTAGCCATAAATTGACAAACTATAATTAAAGTAGGGAGTAAAATTATGTTGACGCGCGTATTTGAACATGTACCGTTTAAAAAAAAATTAAAAAAATTCGGTTAGGTACATGTTAGGTCAATAATTATTATTAAGCAATCATTATTCATAAGATGTTTATCACACTTGAATGGTCAAAGATATAGCTTATAATAAATATCTTTAGAATTATCTTCAAATGTGTTAATCTTGCCGATTTTTTGAATAATAAAATGCCTAATTCTTGTCAAATTTGGGATCACAGAGATTATCAATATAATTTTTTATCGTGAATATTTTACAAAAATTATCTCATAATAAATTATACTAATGGTTTCATAAATGCGTTTAAAAATTAATAAATGTAAAAAATCCTAACACCACTGCACAGTTATGTACCGAAATATGACTATATTCTAAAACATTAGAGCGAGAGGTTTAAAAGAATACTATTTTATGTAACAAAAATACTTTATGCAGTCATCAAATGTTTAAAATAACTATAAAGGATAATAAGGCTTCAAAATTATATAAATAGATTATCTACAACGTTTAAGGAGTGTCCAGGATCATGGTTTGAAAATACGATAAAAACTCAATTTTCACCTTCGACGAGCATGTCCCCCCTTAACAAACAAATTACATTCACATTATAAACTGAGGATAAGAGCATTTCCTCTCAAACAACGATGTTTTAGGTACGTGCAGATCTGAAGCACTGACAAGTTTGTAGGCCGACTAGTGAACATTTTACCCATACGATAACTTACCATTGGATACATATGGTAATACAAAAATATTTTAACTAAGATGTCGGCACTTTCTAACAAACCGACTGCATCGCCTGCTTCGTGGAAAACCGCTACAATATGCTAGCAATAGTTCTAATATTTGTATATCTTTCTTCGTTTTTGCAACCCTAAGCAACACATGACCTGTATGCCTCAATGGGATATCACTGATCTCTATACATACTTCTAAAGGAGATAATTATGAAAAAGAATAGTATGATGCAAGAACATCTTTTTCTGAACAATACTAAGAATGATATTTTAAAATGAGAAACAATAATTAATTAATTAATTAATAAGTGTATCATAAATACTTCAACCCTCAATTATTTTCCTAATTAAACAATAATGATTATTATAGCTATTATACAATTATTCATTAATCTACCCACAGTTTGTAGTAGAAAGGAGATATAAGGAAATCACAGCAAGCAAAAAGACCCAACCCTTGGTCATTTAATTAAACATTTATCGAGAAATTGGGTCAGCCATCGAGAGATTGATTGCATCAATTAACTATATTGTGGGGACGCCATGTTTTGTTACACTATTTCTAAATGTTTTTGTGCCTTTCCTTTCACATATATAAAGGAAACGTTTAATGAAGTTCTCTTAAAAGAAATTATTTGTATTATTCTGTCGTACATTTTATATACTAATATTATTATTAATAATTTTAATATTCTATCATTGCTAATAATAGAACATACGGGAGAAGAAGAAAAAGATGGATCTGAATGTCATGGTTGGAAATAATATAACAATCCACCTCATAATATAAATAAAGCTTCCCTTTTTTTGGTTTTCAGTATATGTTAGCGGATATGGGCTGCAGGAATCAGAGGAAAACAAAATATGATTTTATTTAAATATTAGTTATACGATGCGTGACACATATTGCATAACTCAAGATACATGATGAGCTACATTCTTGAATTTACAGCTTGAGATTTTTTTTTAAATGTTTCTATCTTAGTTAATAGTAACTAGTGGATGCAATGCCCACCTATATACTGATAGATTGTACCATCCAATACCTCGACTGGACCAATTTCATAATATTGTATGCATTTGTAATTTGTAATTGTAATATTGTATGCATTCAATCTTTCTTCAATCAAAACGTCTGTAAAAAACCTGTACATAATAATGCTGCAAAATGTACATTGAATCACAGAACCAACAAAAAATTCCCTATGCAATATTATTTTCACATCTGAGAGTCCATATAATCCATTTAGAGTCAACATATTTTGTTTCTTCAGAATAAAAATACCCATTTTTTGGGGAAAAGGCTAATAATATTTGACCGCAAAAGTCTGTTAATATAACTTTCATACTTCTCACTTTAGAAGCAAAAATGCTAATATTCTATTTATACTTACATTATTATGTAATGCCATCACAATAGTTTACTCTGCGGTTTAGTATAAATCCGAGAAGGGTTGTTAGCAGACATTTTCCCTAATATTAGTTGTTAGCCATTATCTCAACATATTAGGTCATCTAGATTAAAACACACTTTAAAAGCAACATCTAAATTTACCAGAAGCGGCATTATTTACATTATTAATCTACTAAATATAACATGCGTCGGTACCAATAAAATAGCATTTTTATAGTAGAAAACATTGGATTTGTTGTGCACGTTGATCTAATATTATATATTATGCAAACAAAGAGGTTTTTCAGGTGCGCCCGGAAATGCACTTACCCTAATAAAATGCAAGAGCCATTCCTTTATGTGCATTTCTATAGAAATATCTATTACACAATATAATGTCGCTAGCCGTTGATACTGGCCAACAGAATTCTTTCGAAGTTTTCATTTTCTATAGCCAGGAGTGGTCGAGGTGGTAGTTTGAATGTAAATCGTCCACGCTGAGCTCTGATTACTTAAAAAAAACATAATTACACGAAATAATTCTATAGAACTGTATATAATATGAATATAGATTGGCTATGATAAAGCATAGTTAAAGCCGCGTTGGCACGGTCCAAGTACGGTCCAAGTAGACTTGGATAGGAATAATTAGTATGAAGATGTCTCATCCAAGTGACAGCTTCATACTATTTATTCCTATCCAAGTGCACTCGTATGTGACATCTTCATACTAATTATTCCTATCCAAGCTACTTGGACCGCGTCAAACTCATCCAAGTTAACTTGGATAGGAATAAATAGTATGGAGCTGTCACTTGGATAGGAATAAATAGTATGAAGCTGTCACTTCGATGAGACATCTTCATACTAATTATTCCTATCCAAGTCTACTTGGATCGTACTTGGACCGTGTCAACGCGGCTTAAATGCGTTACTGGTCTTGCACTAGATAATATTATACTGGCATTATTTTCCACTGCCTTATATATACTACTGAAACTAGTAAATTTATAGAAAGCATGTTGCTTTCTTGCATCTACGAAAATGCATTTAAGTCATATTTCTGCTAATATATTAATAATTTGATGGAATAAGGTATAGGTATGTAATTAAACATATATTACAGTATTAAATTTACACAATTTAGTATTGATCACGGTTTATTTTATTGGTTTAGAATGGCATTAATAAAAGCTAGCTTTACTAAAATGTTTTTAATTGTGAAAAATTGTCCAAAAATATTGTTGCTAAGTTATAACAGTATTTTACAATTAATATGAAAAACCAACTTACCTCGGGTTATTCGTTTTAAATATTGACGAAAATAGTTATTTACCGATAGCTATGTTAGCTGTCATCATTGTCGTCAGGAATTATCATTACAATATTTAAAAATAGAATAATTATATACATACACCAAGTAAATTTTATTAACTTGAAACAATGACTTGACTTGACTGCAATGACAATAATTAGTAATTGTATTGAACATGATATTACAGCTATTAATTTCATCTTGTTAATTTTGATAGATTTAAGATTGAATATAAATTAAACAACCGTGTACCTATCATATTACTTAGTTGCCACACTAATAAATCAAACAAAGAAAATGCTTCATTATTAAACCAATGAAGTATTACATATTATTATAGATTTATTATTATTATTTTACATCGTATTACATTCGTTTTTTAGTCCTATCGATTTATTAGCAAACATGTTTCTTAACTTACAAAATTTTAAGTTTTTGATTTCATAGTTTCAATATACAGTTAATAATAAAATTTTATATTTTCATTTCGTTAAAAATGCATTAAAAATAATACCTACATAAAAATATGTTCAATTAAATAATTATAATACTTTTAGTTATTTATTTATATTAACCAAAAACGTCTTAACAATTCCATGAATATTTATTTCCCATCAATCCAATACGTTTCAACAACACTTTGTATATCTACTTATCATTAATTACATCTGACAAAAAACGAATGAATAAACGATATTAATGATCCTCGCCCAACCAATGATATTAATTATTCCTACATCATTAATAACCGACCTTCAGCTATCTTCAAACACTACTATAATACGTATCTTTCTTATCCATCTCTGGTGAATACAAAATGATATAGTGGTGTAATACACCACAGAGATGACTGATGCCATTTCGTGTATGCATACAGACATCCAAAAATAATAACTTTTCCATATTTAAAATTCCATACAAAATAATTTGTCCGGAAATTTGTACGTATGCAGTTTGCTGTATTACACTTCACCGTGAAATGTTTTATCAGAAATATATGGTCATATAAGACAGTCCAACGCTTTTGGGTCGTATAGTACTGAGATAAAATTCATGTATAAATAAAACACGGTTATTGTCGGTTTACAAGAAGCCTGCGGCAAACAAATTTTGAAAATAGCCGATATACTGGATTATTTGTTAGGTAAGGTGAGGTTTTGATTCTTTAATTCATGAATTTTACCAAAATTGGCTATGAAAATTGGCGGGGCTCCTCCAGGCTTCCTGTAAAAAGACCTTTACTTAAATTACAAAATAAAAACTACCAAAATACAAGGAAAAATTAGTATAAAATAGGTATGAAATTAAATTAGAAATACAGGACAACGCGTATTTAACAGAGTTTTTATTAGGTAGTATTCTTATTTGTCCGGTGGTTTTTTATCCGGTACAAATCTTGCAATCGATGTTTAACTTACTTCCCGACTAGCTAGACATTTGAAACTTTTGGAATATATCAGAACACGATGCCAATGCATTTTTTTAATACTTTTAGCCATCTTTAAGTAGAATTGAATTCATTTTCAGTTAATTCTGTTTTGTATAAAAAGTTATTTCGGAAGAAATCCGTAATCCAATCCACTATTATTGGTTGCTGGGGTTTGGGGTCCTAGCAACTAAATTATTAAATAATATATACGTGCGTTACTATGAAAATCAAAATGAATGTCAAAATGGCATTTCAGTATTATTTCTATCAAGTAAAATTTTTTTTGATCGTTTAAACTAGTCAAGTCAAGTTTATATGATTCAACAGAAAATTTAAAAACGTTGTACATAAAAAGTTCTTTTTATCTTGGAATTATTTTTCATCTCTTTTCGATAAGAAAGCTCAGTTCAAGCTACAATTATTGCTTATTATGCCTTAATGCTGATGTGTTGTTCATTTTTTTGTATTCTACCTAGTTAAGTCTTCGATTATTTATACATTGTATAATATCCAGCTCACCAAAGACAGTTCGTGCTTCAATGGGTGCCACAATACTTCAATTTCTACCATAAAGTATCAGAATACCCTGCGGTCAAATATTATTAGTTTCTAATAATCATTAGAACACAATAGTATATTTCTCAGCCCCATATTATGACAACGTTGGTCTCACGAGAGTTTTTTTACGGCCATATCTTTGTTTTCTGGGAAAATGGTTTTGATTTAATTGTATTTACTGCTGCTCATCAAAATTCTATATTTTACCAAGCACAATCATAACATCATCACAAAATCTATAAAATTCTTAAAATGACACATAAATAAAATTAACGCATGAATGAAATTACAATAAAATGGTTGCTATTATTATCGGAATTCAAAATCATCTCGATGAGTAATTTTTAAATACAATGGGTACCCAATATGTATATACTAGTCACTAGTAGCATACGTTGATTTTTTTAGTAGACTCGCTGTGAAAAAAAAATACATAACATTATATACATTGCTACTATAATATTAATGTTTACTTGGGCCACTGTTGTTTTGTAAGTAAACGCATTTCGAAACAATGTGTAAAATGAACACTTTACGTGTTTTTTTATTTTATTCGTTACCACCTAATTATACAATAAGTATGAGGGTTGTCAATACATACTACTTTATCGAATAGTTTTAAGCATGTTTCGCGTCCACGGCATATTTTATATTGGCACTTTACTTATAAATATATCGGATTGATTTATTTACCAATGGCCATATTTACTTCAGAAAATGCAAAGGATATAATATATTAATATGTTAATAACATAAAAAAACATCTAACTAATTAGGTATTTTGTTGATATTTAGAAAGGTTTTAAATATCTTAAACATAGGCTAAATAGTTAAAGCAGAATAAATGAAATTTGAAACGTAGGCTGGTGTAGATTATCAATGTTTAAAAATGTAGGGGATTAGTATATACAGATGCGCTTTTTTGACAACTCACTTAGCCTTAGGAAACCGAAATGATTGCCATCCTTTGTATTAAAGAGGAGATATCAGAAAAAAAACCCGTCATTTTTATTTAGACTAGCACGAACACATACCTATCTATATATTTTTGAGTAGTTCAAACAAAATGTGGCGTATTATGTATGTACCTATATCGGCATGGAAAATATTACGTACCTATATAATATTATAGCATTCTATGATGCGCTACAGATTATTGCTGTCGGTGATGACACGCACGTTGGCAAAACGCCGGCGAGTTATGTGTTTTGTAGGAGTTCATTCATATTCAGAAAGCGGGGTCTTTTTTGCATTCATGCCGGAGTGACCCAAATGTGGGGTTGAATGGAGTGAAGGGTAGGCGAGATATTGTAGAGTGAGTGTGGTGTTTAGTCAGGTGAGCTTAAGTTTTATGTCTTGCTTGTGCGGTGACCAATATGTTATTTTTTACTCATTTATTTTTATATATTATATTTATTATATTATAAAGTATACCTAGCTTTGATAAAAACTTACTGTTTTTCATTAATATTATTATACCCAAGTCACGAGTATGCACAAAATACATCGGCCTCACTTTCCCGACACTGATGTCGAGTCATACATTGTCCAGCAACAGAAATAGTTTAACCATTTTTTCAGCAATTGTATCGCAATCTGAATTTTTTATGCTCGTTCACGGGCCCCTTTAGAGCACAGAACTTGTTCCGATAGGTTTTAAAATACATAGCAATCAATAAATAAAAATACTTTTTAAAAATTACACTTTCTAACGCGAAGAAATTTTTATATAAATTAATATTGTTTGTATTCAAATTAGTGACAGAAGATAAAATATGTACGTATTCGTTTGTTTTTCTTTTTTTAAATTTTGAATAAATGGCTATCAGAATAATGCGTTTTGAATTTGTAATAGTTACGTGTATAAACATATATCGGAAAATATCCTTTACGAATTTAATATATTAGTTAGGTATTTATATGGTTTGCTATTAATTATCCACGAAAACAAAGATACGACTGTATAAAAAAAACTCTCGCAAGACTAACGCTCTCAGCTAGGTTATGAAATAGGGATCCATATGCTACGCCGATTGTCAGAATCCCATTGTTGTTGAGTGCTCGGTATTAAAATTGAGTAAATATGTACGTCGGTTTAATAATTACAAAATTTAATGAAGAGTATTTTTTTGTAATGAGCTGGATATTACTTTAAAATATAAAATAAAGTGTATAAGAATTTTTCGTGCCAGATCTAGCATTTTTGAATAGGCTCCCTTGTAAGAATCTAGCATATGGCGTTAAATAAAATGATGTTCAACATCGCGAATAGCTTTAAACGCCTCATAAAAGGGCTATAACATTGCACTGGATCACCAAATTTCGTATCTGTGTGACTTATTTACCAATAAATTCTTCTTTAATCTTTGTTCTAATGTAAGGAATGTTAATTTAAATATATTTTTAATTGATACATGATCTAACTACTCTGTCTAGCATTATTTTAATGGCGAATGGCAGCACTTGATACCACAACTCATGTGGCTGACCAGAGTAAAAAAGGACTACTAAACATTCGGTGCTTCCAAATAGCGTTCCATGGAATTGTCTAAGAGAAAGTGCAGAGTAATGTTTGAGGGGAGGCTGGCCGCACCCCGTATATAATGTTAATGATGATAAAGGTGATAATATTTAATTTATAATATTATTCAAACTATTTTTTCTTTTGTGATTTTGGACAAATTTAAAGTGGAACCATTTTTGAAGTTATACTTCTTTAGGCGCGTTTGGAAAATCAGATCAGAGTGTATTTTTGGCGTGTGACATGTAACACATAATTTATTTTTTCACACAAAAATAAACGCACTCCATTGGATTCGAACCACCGATTGTTCGGTTATCAGCCAAACGTACTACCATGACGCCACAGTATGATACTCCAATCGTGAGGATTATATAGTATCATATTATATTTTAGAATTGTTCCGTTGCCTAGGCAGCGAATTTAATATCGTCGGCCATTTGCAATTCCTTACGTAAACAAACTATTAAACGTCATAGTGACAGTTGTTACTTTAAAAATAAAAACAACGATAAATAAGTATATAATTTAGTAATATAAGTTAAAGTGTATAGAAATAAAATAACGGCGTTCCAATAAGCGGTCCTTTTTCTTGAGTGTGTAATTTAACAAGATAATTAGGAGCTATTCGAAGAATCTAGGTTATCGTAAGTTTTGTTTTTGTTTTGTTACCCCAAAGAAGTATAACTTCTAACGCGCGTACATAAGTACATACACAAATTTAAAGTGGAACCATTTTTTTAATCTTTCTTAAATTAAGAGTGCATGAATAAATAAATATATACATATTATAAACGGTATCTATAAGTATCTACGAGTAATATTGAAACTAGATCACCGTACGTCGTATTGAGGCTCACCTTACCTCGGCTCTTGTTGGCTTTCCTGCAAACATAACACGGCGAAATTTGACTCGCGACATTGTGGAGCAGCACCGGTAAGATATTTATTTTCTCTTCTGTCTGTTTTATCGCTACCTTCACCGGCAGGGGTCTATTATCAAGTAAAGAAAAGGATTTATTCACCTTAAAAAAACAGAGTCAGTTTATTTATTCTATCGAGACTCGGGAAGGAGTGATTCTTGAGAAAGATTTTGGACTCTTAATGAAAACGAATTTCGAAATAACAGGGATTATTTTGACACTGCTTAAAACAACAAACAGTTCTTTGAGATTTCAATCTTTCAATAAATACTTTTTCTGGGACAAAAGTCATTTTTTTTCAATACGCAACGTTTAAAAATATAATATATTGTATTTATTTGTTGAATCAGTAATATCATGGCATTATAATATGTTTTAGTCAATGCACCATATAAGTATCATTCCGCGGTTTTCAACAGAAAACTTTAAGACCATTAAGAAATAATATATTATTTTTAAAAAAATACACACCAGGCCATGAAACCCAATTACAGTCGCAAAATGAACCAGTAGTGTAGTTAGTAATAGAAATGAAATAATTTAAAAAAAATGATAAAATCACATAAATCGAACCAGGAGCTCCCAAATGAGAAGTCAGCGCTTTACATTACGCTTAATATGCAGGGACGTCCGTAGGTAAATTGGCGCACTTAAATCTTTCCGGCCCAAAGAATAAAATTAAAAATGGTTTCATAATAACATATTGTATTTATTATGAATAAAACTATTTTTTTACCCAACTATAGTCAACCTATAAAAACAGACACACTTAATAACTATTCAGGTATTAGAATCAAAATAATAACCAATACAAAATAGCAAATATACAACACTAAATGACTAGTAAGTAAGTAAAAATCTGTGTATCTAGAATCTTAGATTATAAACTGTTTAATATATAATTAGTTTTATAGGTTATCAAAATAAACGAACTGAGCTATTAGTAACCAGATGTAAATATCAGCACAAAAATAATGAAAGGTGGTTTCATAGTAAAACTACTGGGCAAGAAAGGGTAGAGCATACTTCAAATGGCACCCCATCCAATCGTTTAATTTCAAGATTTATTCAAATTATCTATGATTTTTTTCTATGGTAGGTATCTACTATTAATGGCTTTCCATATCTCATTTGCACGAAATATACGCATCAAAGTTGTAATATTCGCATAATTTTCTTAATTCGCCCTTTAGGAAGTGTGTAATCTAACCACCCCCATAAGATGACACTGTATATTATAATATGCAAATTTAATAACACGTAATCAAATTTTATTAATTGGAAAATATCAATATCGATATATACAAAAAAAAATTATTTATAATAAATATATATAAATAAATATTGCTCATGAATTGGACAAAGGCTACAATAACATTGAAAATAAAACGTGTGGAAAATTTTCTTTGTAGATATATGATAGGAAAAATCCCGTACGGCCTTCAATACCAAAATAGCGTGAATTTATTGTGAGCCCGATCAAGTTTCGTTAATGCTTTCAAAAAAATATTAACAATAGGTACACGGCTTTACTGACATAATATTAATAAAATAATATTTTTATGATATTTTCTTACTGAAACTAAAAAAGTATTTTTCCTATACCTTGAGTACATCACGTGAATTCATGCACAATTTAACATGATTAAAATTGAAACAAAGGCAATAAAATGGAATATTTTTAAACAACCTCTACCTATGTACATTTTTAAATATAAAAAGAAATCTTTTACTGTTAATGGGTTCCATAGATTCTTGCTTGTAATTTGAAAGAGAATATCAATTTATAAAATAATATAAACGTTTATTATTATACAGCATACGAGACAATTTATTTTAATATCCGCGATATATTCGGTAACTGTTAAGATATTCTGGCATGACATTACGTCATTAAAATAAATATTCCTTACTACAGTATATCACGCCAGAAAGACATCATGACAACTTCACGGGTCTTATTTCAATAAATATCACCTTGAATTATTCAGGTGTTAGAATTTAGTACGGCCATCAATATCAGCTGATTTAAGTAGGTCATCGCAATTTTCTTTCGGTTTTTACGATTTTGTTTTTACTTTACACCATAAATTACTCACTTGGCTATTTCATATGTCAGACTCAAGGGAGACCTTTGTTTTTCCACAACCGATGCATAGTAACATTATCTATGTCGAACAAGCACCATCATCATCAGAAGCAGATATTACATTTTATATTAATTTATTAATAATTTATAATTACAAAATACTTTGATTTCGATAGAAATTTTAGTTGTCACATAATTACTTTTTTGTAGCCAACATCAATATCAATATCTATATTATGATTTGTAATTCATTACATTTTCATTTTTTTTGTACATGTAATATTTATTATTATGTAACCATTCCAAATTCAAAACGCATTATTTTGATATCCACTCATTTTATACAAGATTTTAAAAAAAGAAACAAATGAATGTAGCAAAGACTGTCACTTGCTTTCTTTTATGGAAAGTTAAAAAATTCAAACGAATACCTACATACTCCACTTAATTCACGTATTTCGATAACAACATATTTTTCAACTGATTAGTTAAGAACACCTTTTTAA
The DNA here is from genome assembly GCF_057557595.1 of Rhyacophila brunnea. NCBI lineage: Eukaryota > Metazoa > Arthropoda > Insecta > Trichoptera > Rhyacophilidae > Rhyacophila > Rhyacophila brunnea. The sequence continues at coordinate 34,503,181 of NW_028233350.1, forward strand.
AACAAACTGAAATAATACATTTTGTTTATTATTTTCGATATCCATTCAATATAATATACATAGCAGGTACATATTAAATTTATTGATACCACTTAAAATTTTATTGATACCGAAATTGAAAAATCGTTATTTCTAAATTATAAAAGAACAAAAATTTCCATAAATTTAGGACACTTTAGAAGATAAACTTTACGACGGATATAATTTGTCTAAAACTGTGATTAATCTTTATTTTATTTTATACTGAAAAATGTACTCAACAAAAAATAAGCATTGTAGACAGAATAAAATATATTTCATGATTAAAAAACTCGTTTGCAATATTATATAGTTATAGTTAGATACCATGACGTGGTGATAAGGATTTATTAGTCTTTATATACAATGTATATTAACAAAACAGAATTAAGCAAAAATAAATAATATTCCGACACAAGTATTGAGAAGAACATATTTCGAAGAAGGAATTTTCAAGAAGAAGTCTTTATGGCGGCAAAAAGATCATATAAAAATGTACTGACTTCGCTGGATCGGATACGTGTATAAACAGCCAGTAAGGTAGCCTATATACAAACTTTCACTCCGGTAGTACGTCATAATGATGGCATATGACATCATGTCGTCGGGTGACTTCATGTCACAAGTTACAACATAAATTACTGGACTGCCTCACAGGAAGTTTAAGAATATACAGTCAAAACAACTGGAGAGTGTCGGCGCTGGATCGTCCAAGATGGAGAAAGTTTTGAAGGAGACCAATACCCGCTAAGGGTTGCAATTCCAATGAGAATGAAGGTAATTATTTTATCCCCATTTTGTTGACAATGTTCATTTAAATTATATTTGAGAAGCAGTATTTACGTTATAGAGATATAATACTGTAATTACACTGAGTTATTGCATTACAAATTGAGATGTGCTTTGGTGCGATAATAAATTAATGAATGGTTAAGTGAATAATATTGAGATTTTAATTACGTTTCGCTTTGATACCTACTAACATTTCCGGAGGACAAAAGGGTGTACTTTGTATTGAATATGGTACCCTCAATATGGTACTCCCTGATGATGTGTACGAATGCTTTATCGTCTCTGCTTCTTTCTCGAGTATGTTTTGATTAACAACACGTATTTACAAAGAAGTGGTGTACTTATTTTATTTATAATAAAATATCGATGTATAGGTTACAGTGTAATAAGAAGAATAAGAAGAAGGTGACAGAACCGCGTGAATGGAACGTATGAGAAGGTCCGTCGATTATTATTTTTGCAAGCTTTCTTCTGCGAGTACAGATATACTAATCTAAAAATAGAACAACACATGTCACTCCAACCAATCAAAGGCGAGTTAGATAATGCAACATAACCGCGTTATCCTTAACATATTGCGGATCAGAAACAAATTTTATTATTAATAATAATAATAAATATTCACATTTTTCTTGGCTTAAAAATTGCTGTCTGGTAATCAACCCTGCTTATATTTCTATAAGACAGCCCGATAATGATTTTTGCCTCTTTACTATTTTATCCTTAGAGCATGTCACTACGTTTGTTGTTTATGGTACGTTTTTTCGTATAGTTGGATCGTATGATTCATTTTTAATGTTATATTAAGTAGAAAGTGGCTATGTCTGAGTTAAGTTCAATTACATATAACATATTTTACATTTTTTAAGAGGTAAGACATTAATAAAGATACTTGTAATGTATGATTAAGTGGAGAATTATAATAATATTTATGATTTCAGAGTTTGGTCATCGATAAATAGTGAGTTTACTGCTTACATGAACGTATGTTCAATATGTAGAATGCTGTGTAATATTCTGTTTAGATGATATTATTTCCTTTCTCTAACTACTTCAGCCCGGAGAGCAAACGAGTTTAATTCAACTTCCTAAGCAAAGCAGAAATACAATTTAGTACGAATGTGTTTCGAGTAGGTACCATACAAGTACCTCATACAAACGCTAGGTGATTATTTAAACGGTAGTAACTTTGCGCTTTTACTTCAACCATAAAATCAAGACTTAAGTCCGGAACATTAAACAGAATGGAACAAACGTTTATGTGTTCAATTTTACAGGTTGCTTTTACAACCAACTAAGAATACTCATGGGGTAAATAGTAAAATAAACAATTTATTGAAATGGTAATAACGCGCATTTGAATTAGTACCCAAATATCATATATTTAACAGATGTTTTACTTACCCATGATATTGCTGTTTCAAGCCCTCGTTTCTACTCTAATAGACTCTGCTAAAAAAAATCATGGGCTACGAATGTCTGTCGTATATTTAGAATAACAAATTGTAAAGCTCCCTCTTTAAATAAATAGGTGAATTGTATTGACGAATCCAGTGAATATATTCTATACACAAGGCCAGTGGCGCACCCAGGATTTAATATTGGGGGGAGGCCAAGGAGGAGAATGTAAATTACTCCCATAGGATCTTTTTCTTCTTCACAGCCTAATTTCTCGTTTATCGGTCTTTTCTCTATTGCACTCGGTATACCTACACCATGGTTCCCACATCCTGAAACGGGCCCTCAGGCTACGATATTTGGCGGGCCCCCTACCTACCGCTAAGATTAAAGGCAGTGTGAAAAACTACATTAACGTACTTCAAATTGTGTTTCAGTTCAAATTAAGGGTACTTATACAGTGAATTATTGGCTATTTTTAATACATCTACTTTAATAATAGAGCTGTCGAATATCGACACATAATAATCAAAAAATATATTGCACAATTATATAAGTAATTTAAAATGTTCATGGTCATGAAATATAATAGCGCCGCAGGCGACTTTTTTACTATTAAAGCTAATTTATGATGTGTGTTTATCTCACTTATCTGGTCAACCTGACATGCCGGGCCCCCCACAGCCCGGGCCCCCAGGCTAGAGCTCTGTCAGCCCTCGCCAGCCATGACCTACACCACTCCGGAATTCGGGTGGACACCGAGAATTTTTTGACAGTTCCATTAGGGATTGTGTTTCTAAAAAACCTGACATTAGTGTTTCGAAATTTTTGTGTTTGAAATTAAAATCTAAGATTTTTTTCTAAAAATGGTGCTGCAGAATTATTACAAATCATTTTTTTGCCGTGTCTTTATTTGTCTAAGCCCAAAGGTATAGTTTATTGGCTTTCAATTTCAATGTTTAAAATCATTCTGATAATTTTCATTTTAGGGGGGTGCCAGGGCCCCTTGGCCCACCCCCTGGGTGCGCCACTGCACAAGGCTGCTATCGGAAACTATCAAGGGTAGTTTGTCATATTTTACCACGTTTTTCTTAGCTCGTATTCTTGTTTGTCCGGTGGTCGTTTATCCAGTACAAATCTTGCAATCGATTTTTAACTAACTTCCCGACTAGCTGGACATTTGAAATTTTTAGAATATATCATAACACAATGCCAATGCATTCTTTTAATACTTTTAGCCATCTTTAAGTAGAATTGAATTCATTTTCAGTTAATTCTGTTTTGTATAAAAAGTTATTTCGGAAGAAATCCGTAATCCAATCCACTATTATTGGTTGCTAAGGGGATGGTCCTAGTAACTAAATGTTACTATGGAAATCAAAATGACATTTCATTATTGTATAATATTTGTTTGTTTGTTGCAAAATAGCAAAAAAATGATTTGTTGACAATTGCTTTATTTGCCCTAAATTATTAATACATAAAATTGTCAAGTTTATAATAAGATTCAACAGAAAATTTAAAAAAGTGGTAAATAAAAAGTTCTTTTTATCTTGTAATTATATGTATTGAGGCTGTTAATAATTGTTATAATAAGTTAACCGTCAGCGCATCTATTCTATACACAAGACTGCTTTCAGCCGCTACGGCAGCTATCTGGGGTAGGTTTGTATCTAAGTATTAGCACTTATTGTAACAATTACAATAAGTAAATTGTAATTAATTGTAACAATAAGTGCAATATTTTAACAGAACCTCTATTGGCTGTGGTAAATTTTAGAGAGAGATATACAGTTTTGACTGTTTATATGGCTAACTTATTGTAAAAGTTACAATAAGTGCTAATACTTTTTTTTTAATACTTTCAGCAATTTTAAGATATTAATTTTGTTTTACGTGGTATATAATATTATCTCTTAAGAGAATTTAAAAAATACGTGTTAGTGTAGTTTTAAGAATTATTGCCAATAAAGGTGAATTTTTATTATATTTTCTGAGACTTTCCAAAATAATAAATTCTTGCAATAAAAAGCCTTCTTAAAATTTTGCATGTTGTATAATAATTATTATAGATTGTTGTTTTTTTTGTAGTACTTATTCCACGCAAAGTGGAATAAGTACTAAAAAAATGCGTTTTATTAAATAAAAACAACAATACAATGCAGTTCCACCATGAATTGACAGTTAACAAAATAAAAGAAATTATTATAGATATCAGTTTTTTAATAACATGTATTATATTAAATTCTAATTGATTTAAGTTTTGAACTATTCCGTTTGAGTCGTTTTCTGCGACCCAGATTTCGCCTTTCGGTATCTTTGGGCATTATGCGCACTAATTAAAACAGTTAATTCTTGCTTATATAATAAATCAATTAAATAAAAGACTGAAGGAAAAACGACTAAAATGAAATAGTACAAAACATAAATCAATTATAATTTAAATTCAAATTCCATCAAGTGCCCTTCAGTCAATAGTATTCATTTTCTTAATATATATTAAATTGATATTATGACATTGCTTGATCAGTTATTAATTTATTGTTTTCAATGTAAACCTTCATTTATTTTTAAAACATATTATGTAGGTAGGTATTTAACTAATGTTAAATGTAATAATTGTATTTTTGATAACTAGAATTACCTTCTTATTAACAATGATATCACTTAACTAATTTTTATTTTAATATTTATATGTATTTATTTACTTTAAACGTAAAACTTTTAAAAATATTATATCATACGGTAAATTGGTCATTTCATCGGTTTTATTATTGTTCTAACAAATACGAATTCAGTAAATTATAATAATTTAAACTCTTGTGCCGGTCGATCACTTTAATTTGAAATTCAACTTAAGGCTGTGTAAACAGAGGCAATCATTTTCCAGATACGACTTTGAACCACAAAACTTTTCAAGGGTTTCCTTGTTCACAACTTTAACCCGCACTTGGAAGGATGTTAGCCAATGCTGAAGTTAGATAGCATACCTACAGGCACAAGTATTATATTAATTCAACGTCAGATTATTTCATAACATACTTAAGACAAACATAGCATAATTTATATGTAATACATTTTTCATACCCACAAACAAATTGCAAGATATACCTAAAGACAAAAGCACCAAACCTTTCCATGTTTAAAATAGCTTTACATTTTCTGCAAACCAAGAATCACGAAGTCTAAATTGTTAATAACCGTGCCTCTTTATTTTGTTATAATACTATTTCTGTACTTGACTTACAATAACTGTAAATCAATCTATTAACATACATTACAGTTATTTACTTTTTTAATTCAATGAATAATTCACAAGATTTAAAAATGTAACATTTTAATTATAGAACATACATAATTTTGAAAACACTTTTAAAAAATATTTTTGAAATAAGTAAGACACCCCGCAATATTTTATAATACAAAGCCAATAGCTAATAGTAGCTCAATTTAGAAAGCGCTTCAGAGAGTATTATAAGAGCCATTAGTTAACATGTGTAGAAATTAAGTATGGTACCTTTAGCATAGTGGTATATGTGCATGGGCGCGAAACCCGAGAAATGCTGATTCGTTTCCTGCTTACGTCTTGCCTTTTTCAAAAAGATTTATTCTATTGGTTGTAATATACTTTCTCAGAAGTGTTTTCAAATTTATGTATAAATTACAGTGTTTTTTTCTTAACAAAATAAATCTGAAATATGGATTTATATCTATATTTTTTTGATACCGAAAAAAGCTTAAAATCTCTCATCAAAAGCTATAATATTACACTAGTTTTACTTCTAAATTAATATCTTGCAATATTATTATAGTATTTTATAATAGTAAATTAAATGTAACATGCCAACAAAATTATTAGATGCGAAAATTTCATACCTTTCCATAATTGTATTGTCATATTTTTTATTTTCAAAATAATAAAATTTTCCTCAATTTTTGTCCTCGTGAAAGCAATATTTTTTATTTATGATTTTTTTTAAATTTCGGTTTCTAGACCAGTTAGCAAAATCGGCGATGGTGTTATTTGGTAATGCTACTGTGATAATGAGCTTTACAAGCTCTTTGATGAGTCTGGTATCGTCAGACATATCAAAACCCAGGGCACGTGACACGTATGGATGATCAAGCAACAAACCACACCATTTATTTAATGGCCAGAAGAAAATATAAAAAAAAAACAAACGAAATATCCTACGTGATTATTATTTTTATTATTCAAATCTGAATTTACATTAGGTTGTAAGAATGTTAAATTCTTTATAAGGTATAGAAAAAAACATAATTTTCAAAAACCTCAGAAATACATATTATATTGAAGATCGTTATAGACCTCCATAGAGTGGAGGTTTTATTATTAGCTTTTTGTTTTTTTTTTGTTAGGAGAAATGGATGTTAGCCACATGCTCAATCTACTAGGTCCTTACTCCGGATCCAAACACACATTTAAAAATGACATGTGATTTTTTCCAGACCCCGGATTCAAAACCTGAAACCCCGGAGATTATAAGCCGTTGCGGTAACCTGTGGTATAACTATCGTGTGTATCTAAATGTAAGAAAATAGTAAATTTAATATAACAATTCTAGAAAAAAAGATGGACAAGTGTGTCTCAATCTCACGTCTTTAACTTTCCGACTTATGCTTTTTTGTGTCATATACGCTACATAAAATATATAAAATACCTTAAGTAAATAATAATAAATAACTATATAAAATGTTACTCTATTACATAATGACGTAATATGACTAATATCATTCTTTTTTAAAACAAGCAATAAAATATAAGTACACATACATATTTAGTAACTCCTTAGAATTAGTAACAACAACAAAAACATATCGTCTAATATCAACAATATAAAGTTTAGAAACACAAGTTGGTCTAACTAAACAAGAGCAAGTCACTAAGCTTTTGTCTCCTCGTATTTGTTTTCATTAAAACTGTGTACCTATTGTGATGACATGTTCTAAGATTTACAAGAGATGAATTTTGAAGGAAGATACGAGACAGTCTGAGTACATGCAAAGTTGTATTGTATTTTTCTTTGAATATAAACAGATAGTATGTTAATATTTGATAAAATGTTATCGCCAACTTAAAATACATTATACGCATTAATTAATTATGCATAGTCTCATAAATGGATTTCATAATATATACCGAAGGCGAACTTCCGAAACGCAAAATTATAGAATGATTAACTTCTCGAATGATCAGTTATTAAGTATCCTTAAACTAAGTTTTAAAAAAAAGCTTTATACATAATAATAAACCATTCGTATTTTTTATCATGACGTAGGAAAAAAGACTTAACCAACATTTTTGTTGGTTTATTTTTAAATTGACTCAATAATATTAATATCAGATTATGGATGTAAAAAGGATATAAATTATGAATTATCATGTGCACCTCAAGGTTATGTCTATTTTGTATTTAAAACTTTGACCGTAAACCATAACAAAAACGTTTTTGTGTCTCCTGTAAAATTTGATCTGTGTGGGTTACGCCATTTTTCCTTTGTATGTAAAATATTTATCGCTATTTTTTTTATTTATAATTAAATATATCCCTAAACTAGTCAAGGCTGTTATAATAACTCATATGTAAAAGAAAATTTGTATTCTAATATAAAATAACTTTGGATAGATTTACTATCTGAAAGTTAGTTACTATTTTCTCCACTTTTTTTCTAATCATAAACCTAGTAAGTATACAATAAATAAACATAATATATCAGATAATTTTCATTGGAAACTATCCATTGGATGTTGCTAGAGGGGAAACAACAATTTATAAAGCGTTATCAAATAATTTTTGATTAGTGCACTTGCCTGTGGTTCGTTTTAATCGTGATATAACATGTCAGCCGGGCTTTGCTACGGGCCGTAGCAGCGTAGAGGCTTTGGCGTAGCACTGTGTCGGTTGGCTATACGCACAAAATGTCAACGTATCGCGATCAAAAAGTCATACCTGATTACCTTCATTTAAATAAATATTTTACGATGCATGGAAAATATATTGTTGTCAGCTAAAAGTGACGTTTATAAAAGTTCATAAGGTAATAAATACGACATTTTTATATATTACTAGCTGAAGTACCCGGCTTCGCACAGGGTCGCTTCGTAGTTATATGTATCTTAGATATTTAAAAAATAATAAGAGGTAATTATTTTTTTAATATTAAAATATCTGTGTAATACAATATGGCAATATGAAAATAATTCTAATAGGAGTAAAGGTCAAACAAAAGAACACTAAATTAAAATCTAATCCAAAATATGAAAACATTATTAATGTTATTAAAATGTAGTAAAAAAAAAATCAAAATCGGATGGAACAAACAAACAACAAACTTTTTATTATATATAATACTAATTTAGAAACCTTCAAAGGTGCGCGCACAACAACTGACAAAAGTTTCATCGCGATCGGATGAATGGTATAGGAACGCATACGAATAGAAGAAGAAGATGATTTTCTAATTCAAAAATATTCGTGGGCATGCGCACGACAACTCACCAAAGTTTCATTGCAATCGGATTAATGGTATAGGAATGCATACGAATAGAAGAAGATAGAATAGAAGAAGAAGATGGTTGTACTAATTCTGAAACCTTCGCGGGTGTTGGCACAATTACTGACGAAAATTTTATTGCAATCCGATGAATGGAATAGGAACACATACGAATAGAAAAATAGAGAATAGAAGAAAAAGAAAAAGATGGTTGTACTAATTCAGAAACCTTTGCGGGTGTTACTACAATAACTGACGAAGGTTTCACCGCAATCGGATGAATGGTATTATAGGAACCATACGAATAAAAGAAGATTTAATGAAGAAGAAATAAATGGTTTTTCTAATTAAAAAACCTTTGCAAGTGTGCGTACAATAACTGACAAAAGTTTCGTCGCAATCGGATGAATGGTATAGGAACCATACCAATAAAAGAAAATAGAACGAAGAAGACGAAGATGATGATTTTACTAATTCAGAAACCTTCGCGGGTGTGCATACAACCACTTACCAAGATTTCATCACAATCGGATGAATGGTATAGGAACACATACGGGACAGACAAACATACAGATAAACATTATTTTTTATATATAAAATATAGCCTATACTCTTTGCGCAAGTGCAAGAAATAAGTTGACAAAGTTTTATTGCAATCGGATTAACGGTATAGCAGTGCATAAAATACGAACAAACAAACAAATATTGATTTTTATATATAAGATTTTATTAGATATTATTGACGGTTTTATCTCTATTTGTTTCCGTATTGATATTCTATCAATTTTTATCAATCCGTAAAAACTCGTGTAAAATCTGGAAGCCGCTCGCAAGTAGGTATGTATTAAAGTATGGATTAATTGAAATTACTTCTTTATCTAAGGTGGGTAGTAGATATTCATTACTATTTTTTTTTCGATTGTGTTGAATATGTCAGTTTCTACCCCATTTGTAGAGTACCAAACCGCTTACAAATTTTAATAAATAATCACCCCATTATCACATTTGTACTAAATCTGGGTATGCGGGATATGTAATAAATGATGATGGTCAAAAAACGTTGCAGATTTTGCCTTATATTTTTATATGATTATAAAGTCAAATATCTTTTTTTTTAATTCTTGGTGTAAATACAATCAAAATTCATTTACTTACTTGTTTTGACGATTTATTTAAATCGATTTATGTAGCTACATAACATTATTAAAATTTAAATATCTACATATAAAAAATTATATATTTATATTTTTTAAATCGGTTTAGAAAATTAATTTATCCTTTCGTACGACCGCTATAGTATTTCAATAGAAATAAGTCTTTTGTAGGAGTTCTTTATATGAAAGCCACTAGTGCCATGCTTGGGAAAATAATAAAGATTTAAAAACTTCTGTACGAAAATAAAGCTAAGAACCGACTGTTTTTCGTAGTTGTAAGTGTTCAATATTAAATACTATACATACTTAGAATTTATTTTTCATTTACCTCCATCAAACAAGGAATCCACTGATATCTCATACTATTTCTGTATTTATGTTTTTTTTTTAACTTTGTATCACTATAAAAGTATTAGTGTATCAATATCTTCATCTGAAATATCATAAGTCTCAATCTATCCAGTGCTAAACAACAACCTTTTTAAGCTTATTCAACTTGTATCGGACGTGCGCTTGCGGCTCTCGGGGTACAATTGGGCGCTGGCCTTTCATCCGGGGACTCCGGTTTCGACCCGGTGAGGTCACAATACATTTTCTCAAAGCCTATGTGATTGTGATTATTTCACTACTGCCACTGGGCCTCTTGTTGTATTGCAGTGTTATAAAGAACATAATATTACGTGTATATATATATTATTTTATATTTAATAAAAATAATTACAAGATTAAAAGAACTTTCTATATATCACGTTTTTAAATTTTCTGTTGAATCATATAAACTTGACAACTATATGTATTAATAAATACTTTTTTTGTACTTGATAGAAATACTGAATAAATATAGAATACTGAAATGTCATTTTGACATTTCATATTGATTTCTGTAGTAATGCACGTATATATTAATAATTTAGTTGCTAGGACCCCTTAGCAACCAATAATAGTGTTTTACTTTTAACGATTTTTTTCCGAAACATACAAAACAGAATAAACTGAAAATGAATTCAATTCTGCTAAAAGATGGCTAAAAGTATTAAAAGAATGCATTGTCGTCGTGTTCTGTAAAAGTTTCAAATATCTAGCTAGTCGGGAAGTTAGTTAAAAATCTTCAATCGTCCAATATAAATCTTGGACAAACAAGAAAAAAATTGTACTGGATAAATAAGAATTCGAGCTAATAAAAACGTGGTAACATATAGCCACGTACATATGCAGAAATAAACTGGTCTATTTCTCGGATCCCTACTTCTAGATTATTGTATCTTTTTTTTTAATTTTACCTATTTACATCATTATTACCCTATCATAATAACGCGATCGCTAGCAAAATTAACCATAAAGATGACTTATAAATATATAAAGCACGATTTACATAATATGACTAACAATATATTATGTACTTAATTGTCGAGAAACTAAACAATAGGAGGCCTAAAATTGGTGGCATGCAAAGCATACGTGTATTTGGCAGTAGTTATATAACATACACTTGTACTTGTTCCGGGCGGAACACGTTGTAAACATGTATTTTAGTGGTGTTATTAAAACACACATTTTGGCTGCGGCCGCCTACGGCGAAAAGCAGGGCGGAAATTTGTATGGGCGGGAGCTGGGGGTGGGCTGGCGGCCTAGCGACACGTTGCAGTAACGACTTCTGTGCTCTACCAGTTAATGTGGCTCCAGTTCCAAACTGCGAAAGCTTTCTCGTTACTACATATTACGTATGCAGTGTTTTCAATGAAAAAAACTGTCCTATTGCACTATAGTTAATCAATGATCAATTATTTTTTATTAGTGGCACATTTAGTGACATATAGACGTGAAATTTAACTGAGGCTGCACAATTATTGACATTGACAGTTCTATGGAAAAGTCTGGTGGCCATACCAAACTGCACTTTTGTTGTACTTGAAACATTAATACTAAATTTTATTTACTAAAAAAAATGGATGAATTTATTTATAGACAAGTCGATTTAATAAAAGACATTTGAATATTTTAGTACATATCTATTTATTTAAAAAAAATGCAAATGGAAATTCCACAATACTCTAATGCTAGCCGCAAAAGACATTTAAACAAATGCGTATACCGGCAGAAATTTTGTTAAGTCAGAAACGGACTGTTTCACACATGATCTCATCACAAGAACACATTATGGATCATTTAAACGTGGAAAAAAATTTAAGACAAGTCATGTGTATTCAACCAATTTCATAATTTTATAAAGAAAAATTAGAAAAATGGTGGATTTGAATTCCATGTCCATAGTACACGATAACTGTCTCTATCTAGTACCCTTAAAAAAAATCATTGGGCGCGCATATTTAACCAATGAGACCATAGAAAAAGCTCAAAATCTTGAAATACCTTGCCGATGAACGTGCAAATATAACGATTTTTTTTAACCAATACCACGCGGAGACAAATTCAAAAAGACTTAATCAATTGGGTACCCTCGAATTTAAGACACGCAATCCATCTCGATAATTTATAATATTTAAATTGAATTTACTATAGTATAAGTAAGATATATAACTGAGTGAAACAATAAAAAGTGAATAGTTCATACTTAATAATAGATACAAGGTCAGTCAACCCCTCCATAAGATTACTTGTCTTGTCCGTCGACAACCAGACTTTTCCTGTCACATACCCTTTTACATTATAATAATCGCTCAATTAATGTAACCAACATGTTCTGACAAAATAATTATAACTTGTTTAAATGCAAAGATATGTCTGAGCGGACGAGTATCCCTAATCTCTGTGTTATTATTCATTCTATTTATTAAATGATGGTAAAAGCTTATCCCACTCTAAACCCAAAATTAAAACTCACTAAGCATGTTCACATAGGATCCAACTAGGAGAAGTGTCAGTATTTAATCGCATTACCATATGCGATATAATTCCGTGATTATAATATAATTCTTTTGGTTAACTACGTATTTATATACCTTTTCTATTGCTCTCAAACTCCATATATTATAATGATGTATGAGCTGATATAGAGGAGAATTATTAAAATGTTATTAATTTTACTAAATTGAATTTCTGAGTTGCAAACAAGGAGAATAAAATAAGTTTTATGATTTTTCCAACCCTTTTTTCCACATGAGACATAAAGTGTTTATTTTATGAAAGCTTTCAATATTTTTTTACAGTAAGTAATAATAAGTACGTTATATTTAGCACATGACACTTAATAACTAAAGGCTTATGAAGGGTTGACTTATTATATATTTCTGACGTACCATTATCAAGTTTCTTTAGTAATCCTCTTTGTAAAGTGGAATATAAAATGAAAATACACTTATAGTAATCCAAGAAAATGAAAGATTACTTAGGATACATTTAGAATCACTTTCTAAAGAAAAATGTACATTTGATTATGTTTGGCATTTGGCATTGACATTTTAGTACTCAGAGTCTTGTTACAGCAGAATTAATATTATAGTTGAATGTCTGCATTCACGTGCCATTGTTTTTTCATGAAATAAAAAATATCAAGCCAAAAATATAATTAATTATAAGCATAATCATTTTGATCTTATCATTTTTTTAACAAAACCGCTACCATTAAAATAATTTAGTAAATGGTTGGTTCAATAAATTAATACATAATATTATATATTTCTGTGAACTTGAGTTTTGGAGAACTTTGTTTGAAAATCATATTATGTTTCTATACATAATCTAATAATATAGAGGAGTTGATTCGAATCGTCTACTTTTCTTAAGTATACATAGTATATAATAATAATTACGATTAAGTTATAATTATGTAACATTTATATTTTTATGTAATATATTATGTCGCTTTTTCCTTCAAGCGCATATTTTATTTGTGTGTCCATGAGATAATAAAATCTAATTAAAACCCTACAATAACTACTCAACATACTGATAGTATCTTCCTTGAAAATTAATTGATAGTTTACCTATATACTTTATAACCTTTAAATTTGTAAAATGGTTTAACTAATTGTTCAATTCATCGTTCTGTTTACTGTTTGTACCCACGAGGTTAATAAAGTTTTTGAATTGAAATTTCAATCATTATAAATATGTGTAGTTAAGAAACGCTACTGTAGGTAAATACTGTATTGTTCTTCTCTGGCACTATAATCAAAAATAAAACTTGGTCACATCAAGCAGAAATGTTTACTCTCTGTCTTCAGTCAATCACTTTTAGAGCTTACAAGTTTCTCTGTAGGCAGTTAAATCACTAAAGTCATGGTCTCCTGTATTGCGTATTCCTTTTTGACCATTTGAGTCAAGTTGAGATACGATCAATTTTATCATCCAAAATTGTTCATATTATTTTAATGTATATAATAAGTTATAATATTTTCACATCACGTAATTACGTATAAAAAACAACTAGGTATACAAATATCAAAAGAAATGGTACGAGGTAACGTCTACAAGAGATACCATGAAGAACCACGACGAGAGATAAACACAACACACAAACTCGTGCATTTCCTCTAAAGCTCTCTGTAATAGTAAGCTTTGCGATTCCTTTTACTCGGTTACTTTAACCTCGACCTCGCACAGTTTAGAATTTCCTTAAATCTTCAGCAAATTTCTAAAGATTTACTTTAGCGTGTACCCTAGGATAGTATCCATAAAAATTCAGTTATCATGTTACTTAAACTAGAGCCAGTTTAAACAGAAGGGCGATGAAAAAAAAAGGATACGAAATTGTAGGTGCATATCCCCACTATTTGTCGACGTAGTCTCTATTACAATCAATTCACTTGGTGAGCCATGCCACTGGGTCCTTGATTCGCATATCGTAGAGCTCCGCCGCCGTCCTCAAAAATGTTCTCACCTCTTCCTACACGTCCTCGTCGGTCTCGAAGCGTTTTCCGGTCAAATGTAGCTTCAGGGGAATAAAACGGCGCTAGGTCGGGGAATAAAGCGTTTTCCGGTCAAATGTAGCTTCAGGAGAATAACTCGGCGCTAGGTCGGGGTTATGAGCAGGATGACAAAGAACATCCCATTTGAATGAATCAAAAACGTTCAAAACACCTAAGCGCTTTTTACACGATTTTATTTGTGAGCTTCCGTCAGCATTTTGGACACCCAATGAACACACCTTTGCATACCCCAATTTTCCCCTCAAAATCGTTTGTGTGGTAGATTTACTGACGTCTGGGATTAAAATTGCGAGCTCAAGAACTATCAGAGGGCGATCTTCATGAACTTTATCATTGATTTTCTTCAATAAAATGACACTGATTGAAGACCTTCTTCTTCTACCCTCCTCATCATAAATACTCGTTCTACCACTCCAAAACTCAGTACACTACTTCCTGACATTTCGTTGGTTCATCATATTACCATAATTGGATGTGAGACGACGATGTATTGTAATAGAGTGGACTACCTTCTGGTTGACAAACCGAATGATTGAACGCACCTTGTAGGGGGCGGGATTGGACAGCGGTGGGTCCATCTCAAACGGACGCAAAAGTCATACAGAAATAGCTACCGAGCCAACTCACCACTCGTTCTGGAGAGGAAAGTCTACGCTACACGAAAGTGCTGCCATCTTTTGAGAAATAACATCCACGTCGCCAAAAAATAATAAAGGTATCTAATTCTTGGACAACCCTCGTACATTCTTAACCTATCTATATTCTAAACACCTTTATAGTTTCTGAAAACCAAGTATCATGCAGTTAAAATTTTTAATAAATAATGATTCTTTATTTTCTACTGATTATAAAATTATAATGATTTATATTTTTTTGTGATTTTACCGGAGCTTTGACTGCGACTCGCTGTCATATCGCCTCTTCTCTTCTAAAAGGGGATCCGTCGATCAGGTCCTCATTCCTATTCTGTTAAATAGCTTAACAATTTTGCCTAGCTCTTCCGTCTTACCCACCGCCAGGACACCCTTCAATTCGTCGACATTCTCATAGATATCCGCGATTCGCAGCTATACTGTGAATTTCATATTTGGGGCATTGCAGTGCTATATGTACTCGTACAATGTCCTTTAAAACATGACATTCATCGCAGAGCTGCAATTCGCTTCTTCCCATGAGGACATCACATCTTTTGCCCATGGTGTGCCCTGTTCTTAGCCTCAGAATTAACTGAAGCTCATTCCTCATCAAAAAAGACTCTACAAACCAAGGCACTTCTCGTGGTGATGGTACAATAGACTAACTCCATTTCCCTTATTCTAATGATGCCCTATGGTAAAAATCTATCCACATACTTTGGCACATTTTCTTTATAGCCTCATTCCAGTCCAGGTTTTCTGGTATCCACTGATATGGTACCCCTGAATGGCCAGCTTCCTTCGCCAGATCATCTGCTCTTTCTTTGTCCTCATGCCCATGTGCGATGGGATCCATTGTAGGCATAGATCTCCTCCTCTATTTTTCTTGGCGTCGATCTGGTCAAGGATGTGGTATGCTATGGTTTTACTGTTATGTAAGCGAGTTGCTGTGGCAAGATGTATATAGGTAATATTATCTAAATTACATTGTTTTATTTTTAACAAACTGCATAACTCAATTGTATTATGTACTTAGAAGAATACAAATACTCACATATTATAGGTATACATACGAGCATGTTTAATAAATTTTCTATTTCAGCTAAATGTAATATGACAGTGCATAACTAAGTCTTGATATTAAGAGTCCATCTAATCTTTGTTTTACCGTTGAGCACGAATTTATAATATATATATATACAATATGTATAATATAGAAACTTAATTTAAACCACGGTGTATTGCAACATAAGAGAAAAGTAGTAAAATCACGATTTGTTTTTATAATTTTATTTTAACCTTCCCAGACACGTGAGAGTTAAACGTCTTTATTTTTATTCCTCTAGTGAAAAAAAACAACGTTTACTCCACATTTTAAAGGTTCTCCATTTTTTCATAGCACCAGCATTTTCCTCCTCAAAGAGACCGAGAAAAAATACCTCTTTTTTTAAAGGTTGAAAACATTTCGAAGGAAAAAGCTACATCACTAAAAGGTAAACGTTTCATTTCTCATATTTTTTTAGCATTCTTGTGTTTTTTGTGAAGTTAAATAAATGTTAGCCCGTCTATAGCTGGGTAATATCATGACATGCGTTTTTGTAGATCACTGGGCAAAGGTAAAGTAGAAAGTTTTATTTTACATAGTGGAACTACAATCACTGAAACAAATATAAATATTATTATGATAATACTGTCAGTTTTAGTAATATTTCTACCTGGTAAAATTATATTTTTAAATAATACTTACATAATTATATCAAACTAGTACTATAGATTTTTAAAGCTTCATAGCAGCCATTTTTTCTGATTCTCACCACAAATAGTGTTCAGTATTGTTTGGTAAATCACATGGAAGGATACACAGTTGTACAGCGTAAACAAATTGTTAAAATGTATTACAATAATAATGAATCTATTTATGCTACGTTTCGGGCATTTACTCATTTAGTGCTAACACCGCGACTGGCGCGGTTTGGAGCAGTTGGCCATTCGATATAATTATTGTGCTATTTAAATGTGGTAATTAAAACTTCAGCAGTGATTGTGTTAAGTGAAATCAAAATAATCGACCTACAGAGCTTGCCATTCGTAATTTAATTAGAAAATTCCACCTAAGTGGTAATATTTATGATATTAAGAATCAAACTCATCAAAAACGTAAACGTACTGCTGAAAATATGGATGTTGTTAATTAAAGTATGATTGAAAATACAGAACAATCAATTAAACCAGGGGAGGGCAAACTGCGGCCCGCCGGGTATTTTTTTGCGGCCCGCCATCATTAATTGTACTTCTGATTATGAATAACTTTTTTATAATTTTTTAAAAAAATATTAACAATTGATTAAAATTTGAAGAATTTGTTGTTTCGTAAATGTATTATCTCAGTACGTCTTCCTTGCGTCTCGTCTCACACTATGTAACCACTATTTTCTACGTTGAACATCGATTTCAATAGATATTGATAGTGTACCGACAGAGCTACAACTTAAGATTATTGATCTGCAGTGTGACACTGATTTAAGAGAATTGCATCGTCGTGAAGAAATCTCCAAATTTTACAATGTCCTTAATTCAGACAATTTCGACCAACTTAAAGATTATGCAAGAAAAATTTTCGTTATTTTTGGATCAATTTATATGTGAACAAACATTTTCGATCATGAACCTCAATAAAAATTCTTTACGATCAAATATCTCCGATGGCTATTTACAAGCAGTTTTGAGAATATCAACTACAAAATTAACACCTGAATTTAAAAAAATTTACAACAGTTTCATTATTCTCATTAATTTTTTTGAAATGTTTATTTTTCGTGATTATAAATAGTGTATATCTAAAAATGGTATTTTACTTGCGGCCCGCCGCTCATTTTGAATTCTTGAATTTGGCCCTCCATCCAAAAAGTTTGCCCACCCCTGAATTAAACGTCGTTCTTTATAACTTGGATATTTGTATAGCACTACATGGAATATTCTTCATAAAGATTTACATTTTAAGGTATAAAAAATACAGTAGTAAGTTAACACAAGAACATAAGCAGAATGACCATTTGGTGCGTCGAAATTTTGCTGACTGTGCTTTACAGCAATTTGAAACAAATCCATTATTTCATTAAAAAAATATCTTCAACGACGAAGTTCGTATTAGGTTAAATAGCACAACTGTTGGATTTGGGGCAATGAATACCAACATGTTTTTTTTTCAAAACACGTTCACATCCATAAAAATTATCATTTTGGTGTGGTTCATAGTCTTAAGGTGTAATCAAACCGTATTTTTTTGAAAACTAAAATGACAACGCAGTTAAATACTGTCAATAAAGAACGCCACATAAACATGATTACTGATTCTTTCTAGTATGACTTAAGTAGATGATTTTGATCTAGACGTTATGTGGTTCCAATAAGATGGTGCAACATGCCATACAGCTCGTGATACAATCAACTTATTGAGAGAAAAGTTCAGCATATATATCTTATTTGATAACCCTATATTATATATATACACATACTACAAAACAAATATAGAAATATACTCGTTATAATACAACGGTATGTTAACTTTTCGTAAAAAAGTAGTTTCGTAGGTACGCGCAATTAGCCACGTTGAATAATTAAAAAGTGTGCTTTCACGCAATTTTTGTTTGTATAGGTGCTCAATACACATCCATTTTTTATTGTTATTATTATTTAATTACTGTACGGATTATTATAACATCAGCAGTGCGTAGCAAAAATAAAAAAGGCAAACCGCAAACCAGTGCAAACAAATCATACCAATCAACAATCTCATATTGATTTTCCTTAGTTGAGAAAATGGTTTTATTTTCTTTTCAATAATTAATTAAAACCGTTCCGGCTAATCACACATTAGCACAATTTATTCAATAATATATTAATTTTATGAATAATAATATCTTTTATAATGGCAACGAAAGAAAAAATATGTACACGTGTTCTTCTGCACATGCCTAGTTGATAAACATCTTCTTTTATTTTACATTCAATTTCAATCTTTTTTATTTTTCGTGGGTTTGTTTAAAATAATATTGTTATATAGCTGGTACTTATGATAAGTATTAATTTTCATTTTCAATCCAACGACGTTTTTAATTATGTGGTTTTCAAAATACCTCATTGCAGAAGAGACATAGTGTTTCTATACCGTCTACCGTAAGGTAATTATATTTTATATACAAATTAAGGTTAATATTTTTTATACAAATTATTGAAATATAAAATTAAATATAGTAAGTTTAATTATTCTAATTGTGTTTTCTTATATTGCTCACCGATTTTTCATTTATCTGTTACTTGAATGATATTATAGTATAATTCCTTCTATAATTATTGGAATCACATGTTTAAAATACTCACTGAGTTGTATTATCACTTTTATATTATTATAATAACATATACCTATTTATTATTTATATAAATATTAATACTGGAAGTATAATTATCTGTCGCATTCACCAAACACTGTCATGCCACGATTTTACTGAATAAATAAATAATTAAACTGTGCATCCTATTTGCATAATTAATCATATTGTTATAATTATATTGACTGCCTTTTTTTATTATTTATTTTCCTGTGATCTATTTACGTATATCAATTGTAATTTTGTATAAATTTTTAACCTCTCTCTTCATTGTAGATACTATACTGCACCAATTAATATTTTTTTTTCTTTATTTGGAAGCAATTGAGCTCTTCTCTGAATGGAAGGCTATTCTGCTTTACAATGGTTTACAAAAGTATACATACATTTTTTTAACGACAGGAATAAATAGTTACATTATTAATGATACAGAATTACATTTTTGTTACACTATACACTAGATATTTACGTGACATTTTTGGAGAAATTCATGTACAATTTTCATAACTGAAATATTTGGTTTTGCCAGGAACGAATTAATCGTAAAAGGAGGGTATAACCTGCATTTTTCCAACTTATTCAATAACACTTCTCTCTCCAGGTCATAGGCATTACATTGCCAGACAATGTGGTTAAGATCTTGAGTAGGATGTCCACACTGACACTGAGGGCTATCTACCACTTTAATTTTGTACAATGATTCGTTGAGACTATAATGCCCTGTCCTGCTTTTAGCTATTGTCACTATTACATCTCGCTTTATTTAACAATGTTTACTAAACCAAGTTTTAGGAGATCTACTATAAAAGTTTTGATAGTAGTGTGTTCCTTTTTCTTTCCCAAGATTTTCTCCTCCTCTGGCGTACGTCCTGTCTCGCCAAAGCACCATAAAACCTGGGAAGCTAATAACTATGTGAGAAATGGTGTCGTTTAACCATGTTTACACGCCTATAAAAATATCAATTTCATCTAGCATCACTCTAAGCTCCTCTAGTCTATTAAGAATACTTCTTGTATTCCAGAAAACAATACGTATATCAGATTGAATAAATTGGTTAACTTTGTTGCTGGAATTATGCATTATGTTATTGTTCCTCTTGTCCTTCCAACGAACTTATATCTTCACTGGAAACTTTTAATTGTGGATTACTGAGTCTTTTCTTGATCCTTGTTATGTGACTTTTAATGCTGCGTTCTTTTAAATGACTATAGATTTCTGTTAGCATGTTATTAAGAGCTTCTATATCAGTAGTAAATTCATTAGCAATCATTTCGGTATTGGGATTTCCATGTGTTTTCACAAGGAAACTGAGTAATGTTTCATAATCGATGGGAAATCTATGACGATTACTTTCAACATGTTCCTTGGCAGGTAACAAAAGTTCATTTGTATCCTCAGTGGATACTTTTTTCGATTTTTTTTGTGTCTGTTGGAGTGCAGGAATGCGTGTGGTTGCATTCATTTTCACTGTATCTTCAAATTCAAATTCTACGCTGCTGATATCAGTTGGACTGGTCAACGGCCTTTTTGAACCGATTGGCGTATCCTTGTTGATAATAGAGTTGTCCGACTCTATATCTGCGGCTAGTTCATCCATCCTCCTGGAGTGTATTTTCTCTCTCTAACGAAAGAAAGGTTAACACCTTTGGTACATTGAGAGAGTCAGGCAATTTTACAGTGTGAGGTTCATTATTTCCAGTTGTTTTACAATATTTGGCCAGATGGCCCTCTTCTTTGCAAATAAAGCATGTCAATTTTTCGGTGGAGAAGTAAATCCAGTACAGGGTATTATCAAAATTTATTTGCATTGACTCTGGCAGTTTTATTGTGTCTTCTGGGTTTACATAAACCTGTCTCCGGAAACTTAAAATATGTGCATAACCCGGTTCGTTAATACCAGCTCTGATGCTTGTGATACGTGAGGTAGTTTTTATCTTTAAGTCATTGAGTTTTGATTCCAAAACGCTGTGTGGGATTATATGACATACGTTTGATATTATTATCCTCTTTGATTTGGTGATCAGCGGCCTGATTTCTAGTATGTGGTTTCCAATTTTAACTGTTTTTTTATTTTCTGTTAATTTATCTGCTTGTTCTTCACTACTCAAGTATATACATATTCTTCCCTGGGAGATCCTAGATACATATTATCTTATATGACATACACCAATAAATATATTAAACCTTTTTTTTTAATCATGCATCCTGTATCCACTTGCTATTGAAACCATCACTAATTATTATGTTTTATATCATATATTCATTAATCCTAGAACTTGCTAGCAGATTAAAGAGTGGCAATGCAGCGTTCTTCGTGCTGAAGAGTCTATTTAGGTCCAAAATACTACCAAAAAAAAATCCAGGTATACCTACAACGTAACCATGAAACCAATCGCTTTGAATGAGTATTAAAACCTATATCCTAACGGAGAAACAAAAGAAGTTTATCCAAGTATCCGAAAACAACGTTCTCATAAAAAAAAAATTGGACCGGTTAAAGAAAACAAAAGGTGGCGGATTCATACAAACGTCAAGCTCTTCAAACAACTAAAACCCAAAATAGTTCATTATTTGAAGGCGCAAAGACTCAGATAGGTCGGTTACAATTTTAAATGCGATGGATCTAGAGCTCACCATAAAGTTTATAAATGAACCCCCTGTAAACACTCGTCTCTACAAAAGATTGACAGATAACGTCAAGAGAGACGCAGAGTTGCTGGGTCTGACCGACTTGAAAGAGGGAGCTCGAGATGGCTCTTGGAGGACGTTTGTACAGTTGCCGATGGACCTGAATGGTTTATAGTGCCAGTTTAAGTAAGTAAGTATATTTATCCACACTGCATATTTCTGTAATTAGTCTTGTTGGTGAAGATTATTAATAAAACTAATAAAAAAAAATATTTATTTTATTCAGCGAATAATTCATAAGATTTGAGAATGTAACATTCTATATTGAATATAAGTACATAAAGCCTACTGCCAAAATGAACACAATTTATGAAACGTTTCATAAAGGTAAATTCGTCACAATTAGGTAGGATGCACATAGTTTAGTTGGTAGAAGACATTGGGGCGAATCCGGTGAAAGCGGGTTCGAGTCCCACTGAGCGTCGTATTTTTTTTTTAAATTGTAGTAGTTATCCAGATCCAGACTTCTCTCTGATTAGCGATAGACATACATCGAGAGCGTTGACAGCTTCAAGTACCTGGGGGTACACATCACGGGAGATGGCATTTTACAGAAAGAGCTCGCTATCCGAATGGGAATGGCTGGAGCAACATTCAACTCGATTCGGAGTGTCTGGGACTCTCGATTGTACTCGGTCAAAACCAAATGCCGCCTGTTTGACGCTTGCATTCTGACTGTGCTGCTTTACGATGGTGAATCATGGCACCTTACGAAAGCTCAGACCAACCGTATACTGAGCTTCGAAAACAGATGTTTGCGACGGATACTGGGTGTGCGGTGGGTGGGTAGCAACGAGGAGATAAAAAAAACGCACCAAGCAGCCTCTAATCACGCCTGAGAGCGAAGAGGTGACGTTGGACCTGGCTCGGCCACGTGCTGCGGATTCCAGAAGAGAACCTCAAACTGGATTGCTTGTTCTTCAATCCGACCGGTTTCCGGCGTCCTGGAAGGCCGCTAAATACTATCTTTAAGCAAAAAAACTGGCGGGCGACAGGGATTCTATAAGTCTCCGCGTGGTGACCATATGCTTCAACTAAGGGGCGGATATGGCCGAAGAAGACAGAAGAAATTAAGGTGTTTTCAAATTATTTATGTTTATTAAAAAAATCTTTTTTTTTTCAAAGTTATTACAAAATCCCAATGTTGTGAACAAATACTTTTTCTCATTACTTAACATTACATTTTGTATAATATAATAATATAGAATATTACTAGATACCTTTGTGTCGTAAACTGTGTCGTAAAAGTTTACCAGAGTGCTATTATCGCGCAGTACAGTGTGTACACACAACGCGTATGTAATAACTTTGACTCTCATGTTTCCAATCAAATAGACGTCAGACCCACCCTTACCCTCGCGTTCAAAAAGCACACCTCAAGGTCACGAGTTCAAGGCCGCAATGGTATTTGTACAACACAAACCCCGTCAACATTTTCTCGTTTTTTATCACCCTTCCGTGACTTTTGTATTTTTCTTAGAAACTATTTTCACTTGGGGTTTTTTAAAATACACGTTTTGGTTTTCAATTTTCACCATTTTTTGCTAAGCTAGGAACACCTTTTATTTTTATTATATTTTAAATTTTGTTTTTTTTTTAATAAAATATAATAAACCTACTTACCTTAATTTGTAAATTTTCTAACTCCACTTTTGTCGAAAAATTACTTTATGATGATATTTATGTATTTTTTCTTTGGTATTCAAATACACATCATGTTAAAATTAAGACTAAAAACGCTATTTTGGTATAAAATAAATAATAATAAAAATGAATTTGGTACAATTACGCAGTTTTTTGTTCATCCTCTAACGTTAACATTTTGTGATTTAGCAATTAATTTACATATTTAATAAATATACATAACTCATTTTCGTCAATTAATGGAATAAGTTCACTTTGAAAATACACCCCTCTAATTATCGTGACTTATCCATATTTCTTGTTTAATTTGAAGACTTATAATATTACTAATTAGGTGTTTCCTAGTTACAATTTTTTTATACTTTTTCCACCTATTATTTGTATCAATCAACTTGTACGTACTGGTTTCCTCCGCGAAGATATTTTCAACGGGTAACGAATAATTAAATTTATGTTTATTAATTTCAATTCAATGGTTGACTACTTAATCTGCAAACAGATTAACTAGATTAAGGCAAATTATTCTTGAATTTAACAATCCCAAAAATACACATAGAATTTTTTTGTACAAATAAGCTACACTATGAAATAATACACTATTTTAGCTTCCCTTTTATATATAAAGAAAAATTATATAAAGAGTGGAGTTGTTCCATTTATGATATTAAAAATTTGGCATTTGCAGTTGGCTGTTTCATGTGAAGAACGATAACGCATGTATGTATAGGTTTAGGAATTTTAAATTTTGTGTGAGCATAGAAAACATGCTGTATAACAAAATCTCATTTTTGGTCAAAGTGCAGTTGGCTGGTTTGCAGATTAAGCAGTCGTAGTGTATCAAATATTACCAGTTGGCAGTACTACCTGTCAACATTATCTACGTCTTTTCCATATCTCCTTCTCCCTCATATATATATATATATGTATATGTTCTGTCTTACTGTCTTTACTCTGATGTTTTAGACTCAATTATGTGCTGTGTACTGCTGCATCAACTGTTGAAGTATTTGCAAAGTCTCCTAAATTTGCCGAGCACGCCAACACAAAAATCATTCATTATTAGTCAATCATTAATGGTGAAGCTTAGCTGATCGGTCTTCCTCACCCATAATGTTTATAATATGTTTGATTAATTATGTATATTGCCAAAGGTAACAGTAGATTACAGCACCATATTCCTATTATAATAAGTTCCTATTATATTATTATAATAAATCTCTTGGATAACATACTTATTTTATTATGAGAGTATCATTTGTTTTTGTTCACGACCCGATTAAAATAACCGATTCTTTCATTTTTTCAAATTTAGAATTTGCGTTTATATACGTGTACGTTTAATAAGTCTTCTTCATGTCCCACTATCTCTTACACGTTTTCATGTTATGTTTTCTCTCATGCATTACATATAAAAGAACACAATTTTTATAGTAAATAATAATTGTACTATTTAAATTATTATTTTTAACAATAATTAACTAGCACTAGTGTTTTCCATGAAGATAATATTTTTCATTCAATAATGTATCATTATAATATTATATAAGTACATTTTTGTTTGTTGAAAATACATCATTTTTGAAATGCAATTCTATATATAAGATAAGCAAAGGCAAAATATGTTATATATTGATTAATCTATGTCGATTTGTTTATTTTTTAAATATTATAATATACCTACGTACGTGTGTTTTGAAAAAACGGTTATTGTTTAAAATATCTTATACTTATTAATTCTATATTCGAGAGCCAATCTGAGCCAATGTATGATAGGTCATGTTACTTTCAATAAAACGCATTTTTTTTGTCTGTTTAATGTTATTGTACTTACAAATTGATGGTTTTAAAAATTTTGGAATTCCATTATTAATAGACAAAAATGAAATAACACTAAATTTTGATGATTATTTTGCTACAAAATCCTTTTCAGCAAATCGTACTTGAGACACACTGGCTCTGAGATACAGACATAAGCTGGGCATTTAACTTACGTAGTCCAGTTAATATAATATGATTATGAACTCACATGCGTGACACGGTTTGAAAGTCCTTATTAAATTACACTTTTACATCAAAGGGTTAGCTGATAAATTAGCAATCACTCTGCAATGAACGTGATTATTCAAATTGACGATTCCCAAAAGACTCGCAGAGTAATCGCTCTCCATAATTGACGACGTCACTCCTTGATAAGCAACTTTCTAACAGAATAATTACTTGATGTATGGATATAATACATTATATTTTTTTTATATAATACATAGTTATCTCACCTCTTACTAGTTCTTATGAAGTGACGATTGTGATCACCCTAAAACGCAGTCATCTTCAGTGCAACCAAGACTCTCAAGTACTCACTATAAAATTATTATCTGCTTCCAGCAAGTTCTTTCACTACGGTACCGACACTCTGCCTTTACATTACATTACCTGAAGGCTACCTTAAACTATCAGTCTTCCCTGGTCCACAATGAACAATAAATCCAAAAAAATGGTAGAATGCATCTCTGAAATACCGAATAGGTTGAGCAAGTGGCTGATATCTATTTATCGTAAAAAAAAATCTGTTTATATAAACCTACACTCTGTGGAGCCCCATATGATCTTATTAGGATCGGACATGGTCAAAAAATGATATTTGGCATGGTAATCTTTGTTTATTCAGTTATTTGACATTATAAAAGTTACAAAAAATATTGATCTACAAAGATTACTACAAAATAATTATCTCTGCGGGCCAGAATGACTTATTAAAGAAGTCAGTCCGCAGGAAGAACAAAGATGGAGCGTTATAATGAAGAAAGAAAGCGTGTCATTAAGTATCTACATGCCTTTTTATAAAAAAGTTCCTGCTGGTACATTAAAATACTCTGGAATTTAAAACTTCACTATTTAAACTGTTTAAAACCAAAACTGTACCTACTATAATAACGATTACGTAGGTCAAGCTTGGAGAACCTTTTTACGTACGCGTGCCAAAATTTTCAAAAATATTATTTTTTTTGACTGTCTGACATGCCGAGTAGTTTTTTATAGGGAAAAATGTAAAAATGGTTATAAAAATTCTATTAAAAAACGTTCAAAAATTATACTTGAGTTCTTGAGTATTACTTAGTTTGGTTATTTATGCACAAATTGACGTCAGAATTGATCCAATTAGATGAGGCATTCTCTCGCTATTGTGGTCTCAACTCTCAAGCATTGTAAAATGATTGAAAATCGATCAAAATCAGAGGTTCACGGCGTGGATTCCCCCGCCGCCTGATGAGGTAAGTGCGATAATATTATCTGTGACTCATAAAACCCAAGGACCGACGTACGCAATTTAAATTAAATGTAATGGTTGTTCTTTAAGAGTATCTGCCTGCTATTTTTTATACAATGCGATCTGTCATTAATTATGCATGAAAGTTCGACGTTTTCGTTTGCGCATCAATTGGTAAATAAGATTAAAAACCAAAGAAAATACGCATGGCAATGTCGTCATTATTTTTTAATATTATATACTTAAAACATGACTATTTGTAAAACTTTTTTGTAAAAAAGAATATTTTTTAAATACATCTATTTTTTCTCTTCAGTTTAAAACATTCGCGTGCCATGCAAAATCATCTCGCGTGCCATATGTTAGCCATCACTGGCGTAGGTGGTTAAATTGTTGGATATAGGCTCAATTCTCGTCCGGCACTAATATTTTTTCAAAATATTTTTATGTAAGTATGTGATGTATTCTGAATTATGTAGTATGTATATAATTAGAAACGCATTCATGCAGTATAATAACGTGTTATATTGATAATAGCGAAAATTAATCCCATGAATAACGCTGTCTAAATAATTTAGCAGGGTTTCGAAACTGTTGAGCTTTTAATCTGCTACGTGATTTCTATTTTGATCAAGCGAGTCTAGCAGAGGGTAGAGTTACATCGAGAAGGAGTCGTTATTATGCGACCGTAGTTTTGGTGAGATCTTGCACACCCTGTAGAGGCGTGTGTAATGAATAGTGATACACTATTTCTTGTATGTAAATCAATGGCTACTTGACTGAATTTGAATAGACTTGTACAGGCATTTCATTGGCGTCTGTGGCTTGAACAACGATGGTCCAACATTTGCAATGTCAGCATCAATATTCTTTTCGGGGCTTAATCTTTAGAAGGTTTTCAATAATGACTATTCCTGACCTTGTTTCAATGTCGTCATTGAATTTGCATTATTAAGTATTAATAACAAATTGGATGCTTATTACAAGAACATGGAAATATGTCAATTTTCCGTTACATATTTCATTAATAAAATATAATACACATAATTTAATCAATGACAATCGATTCTGATCTATTATTAACATATTCATAAAAACTTCATTTGTTTAAATTAATATTTTTTCTAATGGATTTAAGTTTTGTACTATTCCATTTGAGTCGTTTTTTGCGACCCGGGTTTCGCTTTTCGTCATCTTCGGGCACTGTGTACACTCACCAAAAAGCAAACACATACTCACAACGAAGACTATTAACTCTACTTATATAACAAATCAATACAATAAAGTAGGTAAAAATTTTATCACCTACCTATTAAGTCATGGATTCAATAAAAAATATAATAAACAAATTATGAATAGTTGAATTGTTTGTGAAAAACCCCCTACCTTAGCAATAATAATACACTCGGTAAGCGTATAATAAATTGTGAAAACCTAATAATAGATCATTTATTAGTTAATTTATTATAAACATAAAACATTGTTTTTTTATATTTTTACCTAATGCACGTGTTAATTTATTATACTAACATATGGACTGCAGAGCAACAGGAATTCTTGAAGACGTCGTGTGATGACAATATGCAACATCTAAAGGGCGGATATGGTCAAATAAGACAAGATATGTATACAGCATTGCTATGAGATATTGGCATGGTCAGGTCAGAAGCGAATTCGCTGGTAACCGGCAGAAATTCTTGAAGGCACCGTTTTACTATAATAGTATGTTTCATTTCACTTAGGAGAGCAAACATAACCGCAGAATAATCCATTAAAATCATATACTGGCTCCCCAAATACACATTGAAAAACAACATGAGAATGTCATCGGTGACGGATTCAAATCCGCAATCTACGTACCTATATTAAAGTAGTTAGTCTTCCATTCATGTGGGTATATTCTATACTTATCGACCGCTAACGTGATAAAGTGATAAATATTATCAAACTTAGGGTAGGTTTGTATCAAAGTATTATCACTTATTGTAACAATTACAATAAGATTGATTATTGCAATAAGTGCTAAATTCTAACAGCAGCAAGAGAAGTTCTATTAAAATATAGCATGTATTGCAACAATTACAAACATCTTATTGTAATAGTTGCAATAAGTGCTAATAATTTAATACAAACCTACCCTAAGTTTGATAATATTTATCACTTTATCACGTTAGCGGTCGATAAGTATAGAATAAACCCACTGGTGCATCCAAAATGCTTTATGTTAATGTTGCCACACCTTTAATGCGTTTTTAAAAATAATTAAATTTGAATAAAACAACTTAATAGACATGTTTTTGTTCAATGTTTTTGTTCAATGTTTATGTTCAATGTTTATGTTCAATGTTTATGTTCATAAAAGGTATAAAACTATGAGAAAAACTTTTATTATATTTTTATGATTAATACCGTGTCCACCAAAAATGTTACACATATTAAGTTTAAATGCGAATGAGTTTATTTCATTAATTACGAAACATTCTAAATCAGCCAAATTTTAATTAAATAAAAAGTGTGTTTTTGGAAAACATTAGTTTTTCCATCACGTTCTAAAATAACAATTTCTAGCGGCCTTTCATAATGCTAATGAAAACAAGAAAATAGGTTTTTTTTTCATAAAATCCTATTATTTTACATAAAGCCATTAGCGCTAATGTACGGAAATTTTCAGTGAGATATTTCGACACGCTTTATTAAAGAAAAATACACTTTTATTTGAAAGGGGAAATTTAGAAAAAAAAGAAAGTGTCGTATTTTACCAAATTATGATAACTTTCAATATTTTCAAGATATTGTTTTTTATAAAAACTAAGTGACATATCTACTTTTCCCCCAGTCTTTAAAGCCGATAAATTACTAAACTTTTGACATGTTAAATATTCTAATTTACAGTTATTTTTTGTCTACAGATTTAATTTGCGTACTTATTCATTCATAATTAATGAAATATATAATCAAGTATTTATATTTTTTTAAAAGGTTGACTACAAGCTATACGATTAATGATTACGTCATGCATTCATGTTAGGAATTGAAATACATTATACATAAATATTTTTTTTCTATCTTAGGTTTGAACTACGAACCATACGTGCAACTTAGACACTCTATTGATAAGCCAGTGAGTTGGATCATTATTAATGTATTGATACATATTTAAAAACAAATTGTCTATAGGTACCACTATATCAAAAATTTAGTATCCGATATCTATGTGCTTGCCCTGGTTTTTTTCTTTTCGTAAAAAGCTAAAAAATAAAAAACCTTCTTTTGCATAGATAGAGCTTATAATATAGAGCTATATAATATATTATATTATGTAAAAATGAAGTAACCTCTGAGACTTATATTTATTTATTTATTTAATAAAACAAAACATTGTGGACATAAGAGATCTGAATTCAAGACGTTGACAACATGAGATTTACACTAGAAAATATATGTAAAAAACATTAGTACAATTTTATACAGAAAATTAAAATTTTGAAATCAAAAAACATACAATTTTACACAGAGAAATAAAATTTCGGAAATAAAATACTTAGAACGTCGCTTAAATGCCTATGTCTTTGGGGAGCGCATTGACTAGTCTTGTACTCCTCGCTAATGGTGTCTGATCGGCTCGCCACGAGGAAATGGTTCCGGTCCAGAATAGATAATGACTGCGACCACGTAGATAATTGACAGGCTAAAGTAAATGCAAATTCTTTGGGACACCAGGACTGGAAACCATCCCTCGTGATAACGTGGCAATAATCGTGGCAATAATCGTGGCAAAAAAATGTCAAGAGCGGAAGTGACCTACGAAACTCAAGAGAGTGAGAAGTAAGCATGCCCTGTAGAAAGGCAATCGGGAAATAATCATTTGACGAATTATCAAAAGGAAAATCGTTTCATGTCTTAAAATAAATACATCGAAGAAATTTCTTCTGGACGCATTCCAAAAGTCATCATCAGCCGGGGTCAATACACTACTAGTCGTCGGCTTTCCCTAGTTCCCTCCATTCTTCTCGGTTCCTTATTCGTTTCGGTCACGTATTTTCACCGAACTTTATGAGTTCGTCTATCCAGCGATTTTAGGGCGTTGCTGTGGGCGTTTAGTGCCCCTTGGGCACCACTATATGACGGCATTTATCCAGCAGTTATCCACTCGCCAAGCGACATATCCACCCCATTTTCATTTCATCTGCTTAGCGACGTCTATCGAATCTCATACTCGTGTTTGCTTCCGTATCCATTGATTTATTTTGTGATCTTTACGCGGTATGCCCAACATGCACCTTGCCATGCCACATAAACATGGCTGAAACAAATTCCAGTTTCACGTAAGTGCCATATTTGTATGTTACAATCAAGGACACATATAATATTGTATACGGATATGAAACTTTAATTTGTTTCAGCCAAGCTTATAGGTAAACTACAGAATGCTCCGTCTGGAAGTATATTTATTATCTTTTTAGAAAACTAATCAATTTAATCACTAAATATATTTCGTATAAAAATGATTTCTTATACTTCTTCAAGATTCGGAATGCTAAATTTTAACATGATAATAGAGTTGAGCACCTCATTGTCTATCTATAATAATAGAAAAAAATGATGGCTTAGAAAGTCATATTATATTAATGTTTAATTTATACAAGAAAGAAAGATTTTTTTTAATTGAATCAACATTTGATATTATGACTATTTGATTTTATATTAATATAATAAGAAATCACAAATACGTCATACTATTGAACATACATAATTTTGAAAACACTTCTGATAAAATATATTACCAATAGAAAAAATCTTTTTTGAAAAAAATACGACACCCGGCAGGAATCGAACCTGCATCTCTCGGGTTTCGCGCCCTCGCACATTGACCACGATGCTATAGTCATCCTATCTAATTGCCTCAAATTTTAACTAATGGCTCTTACAATACTCTCTGAAGCGCTTTTCAAATTGAGTTACTTAAGAAATATGACAATGGATAAATGTGGGAGATCTTTTTATGTTTATATTGTATTGACATGACCTAATAATGCTTACAATATAAAAAAAACTAGTTCACAAGCTTTTAAGTTTATATCTAATAAGTCATTTAAATACTATGACCAATCAAATTAAGGAAAGTAGATACTCTAGTGCTTTTAAAAGCTTTCATACGGTAATGGTGTTTGACCATGTCAAATAATTCATATTGAAAACGAACACATGTTTCAACGTAGTCCAAACAAACTTACCTAAGTGGTTTTCACTTAAGTCAATAATTACTACATATTCTGGGCTATCCAATTTTCTACCAACAAACTGGAGAGTGATATTAGTGCGGCTTATTTTTTCCGGCTATTTCTGCTTTCTTTGGATAAATATACGAAAAAATGTTACAGTGATATAACAAGGTTGTGTTTTTTTCTGTTACTCTTTTATAATATTTATTTATGTTACGTATTAAATAAATTACATGTGTTACATTTAAAAATAATACTGATTTATTTAACGAGTGCACCTCATTAGTAACGGGATAATTATGATATACTTTGGTCATTTAGAAAACCACACATTTAATTTAGACATAATGTTTTGTCATTTAATTTTAAATAAATAAAAACAATTTTGGAATAAGGCTACAAGCTTACGTTACTGTATAATATTACAGTATAATCGTGGGATTGCTGCCAAAAGTTGGTAAGTCGACATTTTATGTAAGTATTTTAACTTAATTATCAATAATTATGAATTCATGTAAATATATATGCCTAAAATTGAAAATACATAACTTGAAAACACCTCAGATATACCCACAAGAAAAAATCATATTTGAAAAAAATACGATGCTTGACGGGATTTGAATCCATATAACCTGGTATAACCCAGTCTAACTGGTATCGCGCCAACTGTGCATTAACCAATTATGCTACGAGCCTCCTATCTAATTACGATAATTTAAACTAGTAGGTCATACATGAAATGGTTATCAAATTGGGTTCAAATCCCGTCGAGCATCGTATTTTTTCAAATATAATTTTTTGTGGGTATATCTGAGGTGTTTTCGAGTAATGTATGTTCAATATTTTATGGAATGTTACGTACTCAAAATCTTGTAAATTATTGGTTGAATAAAAGAAATGGTTTATTAAAAATATATGCCTAAAAATGTGTCTGATCCAACCACTGGACGGCAGTCATATTAATGAGTTTGTAACTGCTGATTTTTCAATATAGAGTTAGGGAAAAGTTTGTAAGTCAACATATTAACCAATATATTAAGGGAATGGGACAACTGAACTCCGGACAATTGGACGCCGCACTGTCATAGACACGTATACAGAACGTAGACGAGGTATTTTAAATAGTTTCTATCTACTACTTAGTAGTTTTAATTCATTTTACTCTTAACATAATGTATTCCTTATTGCGGATTGAGAATTATCATGCCTAAGGCTTTATATAAAATAAAAAACTTTTTTTTCGTTGGAACTTAAACATATGCACGTTTAAATCAGTATTTACGTCTGCATATTTACATTCTCACCAACTATTAAATCATAATATAATCATTGAAATATAAATATTAATATTAAATATATTTTTTAGAGTATCTATAAGTACCTAACGTCTATTTATTTTCGAATTCCGTGGCATCCAGTTATCCCGGTGCCAAATCGTCCGAGACCCTATATTAATTATGTTCAATTTACTGTTGAACCTTCAATAAATATCTTTACAAAAAAAGATTTGCTAGATCAGTTTCGGAATTCTTATATGCAACTTGGTGTTAAAATATAGCATTATGATTCTTAATAAAATTAATTTTATGCGAAGAGTTTGTAACTACATAAAATTACTATATTAATTACTAAATGTGTCAGAATGAAAAGATTTTAGTGCCACACTTCCTTGTCCCGAAACGAAGCTGCACGGGTTTGATGTAGCAAACATGCACCTTAGTGCTTAAAGAAAGAGTTTAAAGAAAATAAAAATGAATCTAGACTAATTGCTCTGCCGTCATTTATTTTTAATGAAATGAAGTGTACTCTGTACCCGTGTACTGAAACTCTGTCGAAACAGAGGAGTCAGGAGTTAAAAGTGATGAATCTAAGGAGTGGTCGGAACTATCCCGTCCTCCATATGACGCAGCAATTTTTTCAAATAGTTCAAAGTTAGGTGGTTGATATCAAGTCGGCGTGGCCAATCGGGCCCGTGTATGGATGGACCCTGGCAAACAGCTCCGCTCCATCAGATCCCATCAGCGGGTAGTCCAAAAGGACGTATACGAGGATATTATAATGAAAAAACATTATTCATTATTATTACAAGAACATCAATAATAAAGTTTGGCTTATGCCGGAAGTATGTTACGATTAAATTAGTAATGTCATTTAGTTTAATTGATCTTACTTTATCATAAACGAGAAGATAAGAAAGCGAATCATGTAGTCTGTCGTCACGTAATTTTTGATAAAACGTGGCTAATATAAATAATTAGCGTGAATCATAAACGGATTTATGTCTTAAATACTAAAGCATTTACCTGGATAGCTACCTACTTGGTTTAACTTATTTTCTAGGATTTTTACCAATATGTAAGTTTCGGGTGTTGTTAAAAATTATGGAATTTCATATATTATATGTTGTATATACCTAATATATGTATTCCACTTAATTTTGAATGGAATGTAAATAATTACAAGATAAAAAGAACTTTTTATATACAACGTTTTTAAATTTTCTGTTGAATCATATTATAAACTTGACTTGACTAGCTTAAACGATCAAAAAAATTGTATTTGATAGAAATAATACTGAAATGTCATTTTGACACTCATATTGATTTCTATAGTAACGCACGTATATATTAATAATTTAGTTGCAGGGACCCCAGACCCCTAGCAACCAATAATAGTGGATTGGATTACGGATTTCTTCCGAAATAACTTTTCATACAAAACAGAGTTAACCGAAAATGAATTTAATTCTACTTAAAGATGG
This sequence comes from Rhyacophila brunnea, assembly GCF_057557595.1. NCBI lineage: Eukaryota > Metazoa > Arthropoda > Insecta > Trichoptera > Rhyacophilidae > Rhyacophila > Rhyacophila brunnea. The sequence goes on from NW_028233350.1 coordinate 34,538,552, forward strand.
CTAAAAGTATTAAAAAATGCATTGGCATCGTGTTCTGATATATTCTAACAGTTTCAAATGTCTAGATTTGTACCGGACAAATAAGAATATGACCTAATAAAAACGTTGTAATTGTAATAATAATAATAATAATAAAATTGCTTTTGAAGTGAACAATACAGTTTTTTTATGTAGAAAATATATTATACCAAATAAATCAATAGGTACTAGTTTACGGAACATAAGTTTTAGCGGTAGTGGATTTAACACAAACATGATAAGTTATTTACTTGTAAACCACATTATATAAAGTAAACTTTATTATTATCCAACCGATAAATGGTAAGTACGCTTTCAAATCAATTCAGCCCTTGGTTGAGTCAGAACTATTGTCCCGCATTTAATGATCAGTATATGTTCCCAAAGTTAAGTTTGCCTAATGAAGGAACAAGCCTTGTAAGTAAATTAAGCATTTAAATTTAATGATCAAAGGCTTTTACGGTTAACTTTGAAATAACTTGGAATAACTAAGCGCTGGATTTAAAAACTTCTTGGAATATTCATGATAAAGTATTTTATCATTAATATCTTTACCAGCCATAGTTGGTTGGTAATGTTTTAAAGTAGCAAAAAAGTGATTGTGAAAAAATCTGAATGTTGATTTTACCAATAGACAAAATACTGGTATACTTTGTCTTTGTATATACATACAAGCATTAAATAAAAAACCTAAGCTTATTGATAATTAAAAAAAAATATTCTAAAACAACAACCGTAAGAATATGCAAAATTTCAGAAAGTATGAAATTTGTTTAATTAAAAAAGTAGCCATTAATTATTGAACCAATAGATACAGTTATGAAAATGGAAAATGTTGAATGAAGCTTTATATACATTGTAAATGTAAGCCTAAAGTAAGGACGTCATTGTCAATTTTTTGCTATGTGATTGATTAAAATCTATTGTAAAATTTTCATGGCATTACAGTATATGGCCAATATGCTATAATTTATACATTAGGTATGTAAAGAACAGAATATGATAATATATAATATAACTGAATTAATATAAATAATATATATTATAGAAACGGAAATTGGAAAAATATTATGTAAAAATAATAGATTTAGTTAAAATTATATTATTTTACATTACTAAAATAATAATATTATACACATAAATCTTATCTAACACTTCTATAAAAAAAAATAAACATTAATCTTAGTGTTATAGGTACAATTCTAATATGACAAAAATTTAGACAAGGTGCCATATTTCGTCCATAGGTCCTAAGGATCCAATGTTCTACTAAAATCTCATGTAGCCTATGAAAGTTTAAAAAAGTCCAACGGGATTTATTTTTTATATATAAAAGACATAATTTTATGACAATTATTGATAGTTAACGTTAAAAGTCCTGTTATAACTAAAAAAACTAAAAATAATCTCAATTAACATTTTTTGATAATTTAAAGTGTTCATTTAACTCGTGATTTGCACTCTTTTAACACTTATTTATTTGTGGTGTTCAATTATGAATTCAACATGAAATTGAAATGGTATTTATCTACAGATGTTTTCAAATGAAAATAAACGTTCAAATAATTGTCAGGATTCAAACAGAATAATATAGAATCCGTAGCTAACTTAATATATATGAATTATTCCTGTTTAATTACGCATTCAAACGCACGTTAATTACAGCACTGAGCCATTACGAATACTATCAGCGAATATACGCACGGAAATTATCCGTGTGATAATCATATCCGTTGTATTTTTAATCGTTTACAACCGTTGCACAATGACACATCCGGGTCGCGATAATTCCGACCGACGGGAGATAATTGCGGCGGGCGGGTAACTGGCAACACTGGAGGTGGGGAAAATTTCTCCTACTACCTACGTTTCCCGGGATTTTCCCCGACTACTCGTTATTACCCTGCGAATGCCGTATCGGCCAATACCAGCATATTATTTCTATCTCACAATATGTGGTTTCGTTTTTCTACTACTTATAACGTTTTCTTCTACTAACGCCTAGTGGCATAATGATTTTTTTTTTCAAACATTGTCTTACGTTATGCTTCTTATTACTATTGAAATAAGTAACTGTTTAAAAATATACAACAATAGTAATAAAATACATATTATTTTTTATGTATATCAAATTTTATTTTGGTATGGTCCCAATATTGAAGCTCGATTTGATATAAATAGAAATGATTTCAAGTTATACACAATTATATTTTTATAAAAATTGATTTTTTTTTAAATAGATATAAATAATAATAAAACTATGAATTAGTCAAAAATCTCTTAGACGATACTTAGAAAACTTAATAAAACTAACTAAACAACTTACTAACTAAAAAATATATGTAATAATAAGGTGGGTCCGATTCAACAAATTCACATTTTATTACATTTTTTTAAATAAAATTGTAAGTTTATCTTTGAGTTAAAATAAAAAATATTTTTCTTTTTAATGTTTTCAGATACATATTTATTAATTATCATAGTTGAACTTGTAAATCAAAAAAATGTCTCAAATTGCAAGCTTCGTATTTTTCCCTTATGTGCCCTCTAGTAGGTAAAGATATCGCCTTAGGTTGGGTTGGTGAAATTCCGTAATATTATTCCATGGGTTTATATCAATTAATAAGGAAAAAATGTTTAAATTACTTTTCTACAATTGAAAACGTCAGTATTGGAGTGATGATAAAACAAATTTTAGAAATACGTATCTATTCCTAAAAACTTTAATAAAATAACTATCTAATAAAAATAAATCTTTATTATTGCCTTAATGGTATGGTTATAGTTAACAAAATAAAACAAATAACGATTAAACAAATAATTGTATTTTAGATGCCGTAACTATTTCGCGTTATATTATATTATTATGGTCTGTAAAATTGAAAAAAAATATGGTGGTAATGTGTAGTGGAAAAGAGACCAAAATTAACTTTTCTATTTTTAGTTAAGTATATATCTAATTATTTTGAAGAACATGTGATTTACTTAAGTTAATAGATAATTTACCAATTTAAAAAATACCAGGAAAAAAGTTTGACTGAGCGGGATTCATACTTTCATCTTTCACTTTCTGGGCGAAGACCTTTAACGATGAACCAAAGAGTTCTTAATCTATGAGTAGTGAATCAAAATTGGGACAAGGAACATTTTCAATAATAACATGTTTTTTTTTTAAATAAAAGAAAATATACGATACGTCATAATGATGTAGGTAATGTACAGACAGTTAAAACAAAAACTTCACTTTTGGACGGAAAAATTTTATGTGGCTATAAAACCACTCGGACGGAAAGCTAAAAAACCGAAAAAATATCTCTCGAATTTGATTTTCAATGATTTTTTTTTTTTGGGTTTTGAAACCAAAAGTATTACCCTAATCCGCCTCGCCGAACATAAATATGAAAAACCCTGCAGTAAGCTATCGATCCATTTATAATTCTCGCAGACCAACTATAACTAACTAATAACTGAGCTATCTGAAATGTGCCAGATTCACACAAGGAAATTCTACCAAATATTAGACATAAGCATGATAATAATTCATAGCTGGCATAAGGAGTTACCCAAAATTTTGTTTAAACATCATTTTTTACTTCATTGTAATTTGATCACATAATAAGTTTATACTTAAGCAGTTTTGCTTTTATTCAACGAATAAAAGATTTGAGAATAGATATAACATTCTATATAAAGAATATACATAATTTGAAAACATCTTATAACGCAATTCGATTAGCATTTAATGTAACAACTACTAGTTAAAAACGTCGTAATTCAATAAGATGCCCGTAGCTTAATTGAAAAAGCATACTGGCGCAAATTCAGCAGATTCAGTTGCAAGTCCCGTCGGGTTTTGTATTTTTTTCTAATGTGTATATGCATGAGATGTTTTCTAATTATGTATACTATTTTGATCAATTACAGTTGACTTAAACGAGGAATCGTCACTGGTTGCCAAATTAATGATTATAGATTCAAAATAAATGAATAATAAAAATGATTTAAAATGTGATTTGAGGTATATTATCCAACATATCTACTTTATATTATGTTTTGTCAAAATTAAGATTTTTAGTTACAATACTTGACTGAATTAAAATTGTCCTACAGTACATCACCGCTTAGTATCAGAAAATACCGAACACTATTAATTATTATAATAAGCAAAGTATATCTCAGAAAAAAAATATATTGTTCCATCACAAGCAAAATGTTGCCACAATGGCAAAAAGTACCTACCCATCATGGCCATTCTAATTCCGTGCCTTTAGCCCGGCGGCTCGGCAATGATTTGAGTCACATTTGTGTGTTTATATCTCCACAACAGCGGCGGCGGGTGAATTATCCCCGATCCGGGCAGCAGATTACCCTGCCCGCTGCATTTTGGCAGGACGCCACTGCGACAGGAAAGCCCCGCAATACTTACTAGGTACTCGCCGGACTATTATTGCAGGCCAATTTAACAGGGGTGTATATAATATAAGCGTGCACAGATCATCAATAATGAACTATTAAACATACATAATTTTGACAAACACTTTCCACTAACCAATAGAAATTAGTTGTAATATTTTTTCTCAGAAAGTGTTTTTCAAAATTATGTATGTTCAATAATAAGAATGGTACATTCTTAAATCTTGTGAATTATTCGTTGAATAAAAGAAATAGTTAATTATAAATTATTAGCAAGTTCAAGTAAGTTACATCATAAAAAATATTGGACAAATCCACGACGTCGGTTAATAATTGAAGTAATAGGTATCTACTTTGATTTAATAAACAAAAATCGATTGCTAAAGTAGCTTGACTTAGAAGGGCGCTGATGAGTGGGTATTAAAAGCGGCCAATAGTTAAAATTTGTCGCAATTAGTATGTCACCGCGTAGCATAAGGTAATGCGCGGATGAGGCGTAATCCCGGGAGATGCAGGGTTTGATTCCTTGCCGGGGTGGCTTACTTTTTTCAAAAAAAGATTTTTTCTATTGGTTATAATATATTTTCTCTAAAATTATTTTTCAAAATTATGTATGTTCAATAATAAGAATGGTACATTCTTATATCTTGTGAATTATTCGTTAAATAAAAGAAATAGTTAATTATAAATGAACTATTAGTTAGTAATCAAATGACATTATCAATTTACTAATAGAAGAACGTCATCCTGATTTATTGCTTGGCTTGGTAATACTTATTGGCTTTAATCCAGTACAAAACTATGCGTCCAATAAAATCATGAAAGAACAAAATAAATGAGAATCGTCATTCAAAGTAGTGCTGGGTACCGTATAATATCTAGTATAATATGATTGGTCGTATTCTATAAACTAGTCTCGACTGCTACATGGCCATAAATCAAAACTTCCAGGAATATTGCAACTCTCTTACGCGCATACAGCTAGGATGTAGTTAGCCGAAACCATGGTGTATCTATGTATCTTGAACCTAAACAAATGGCAGACCGCTCAGCGAAAAAAAGTGTCGAATGAAATTAGTTCATGTGACAACAGCTGGTTTTTTTAGCAAAAATGTGTTCACAACTTTAAGTGACATATTGTGTTTTATGAATACCGACAAAATCATATCAACAAAATCGACATGTTGTAGTCAAAACGAGTTTTTTATGTACGACCACATCCTTATTGTGAATGGCATGGGTTTGTCGGCATAATCCCTAATTCCCTAATTTAAATACTCTTAAGCCTGAAACATACTGTTATCACATCACGTGAACTCATATATATTATCATCATATTTACAAAATTATACAGTAATATCAGGTGTAGAAATACACTATTGTCCATGCCACAATAACCTAAGTAGTAAATAAATAAGTAACGATTATGTTATATTTATGTTATTGATATAGTGTCTGAGGATAAGACATAATTTCAAATAAGTAATATAAAATGAATATTATGTTAATAAGATGATCCATCATAATTGTATATAACTTTATATTTTTTGACTTTTTCATTAAAAAATCCATCCATTTTAAAATATAAACAGAACCAAAACCAAACAAACCAATGAAAATAATGATACGTGAGGTCAGGCGAGTCGAAAATAATAACAAAATATCACACATGAGGTTGGTAATGTGACGTCATACGCATAAGGTGACTTCAACGTAGTTTGGATGCATTTCAATAACATATTATTATACAATGACACTGCACACTTTTTTTCTCGCGACGAGAGCTTACGTGAAATAACTTCACTTATGAGAGGCGATCACTGTTTGTTTCTAGCTTTAGTATCAGTTTGATTAGGTCTAAACACAATGAGACCTTCTCTCCCGCCATAAATTCTACATGCTTATTGTATCCCATGAAAACCATGGAGTAACAGCTAAGCTACCATTAATTTATTCAAGACATAACTTTACATTTTAAAAACTCAATATTAAAGTAGGCACGATCATATTATTAACCGACTATATTAAGGGGAGACATGCTCGGAGTAGGTCAAAATGGAGCTTTTATTGCATTTTCAAACCATGATCCTGGACATTCCTTAAACGTTGTAGATAATCTATTTTTATATCATTTTGAAGCGTTATTATCCTTTATATTTGAGTCGCTTAGAATCATAACTCACATATTGCAATTTTGTCGTTTTTTAGTTAAATATGCCAAGTGATTCTAAATAAATTAATCTATATACCGAAAAATAGTTAGGTATTAAAAGTCAATTTAAACCATGTGAAAATCGTTGACAAAGTTCATTGTTGGTGTAATATGTCGTATATTTCAAAGAATAGAGAATGTGCATTCATGTACTGAAATATGACTATATTCTAAAACATTATAACGAGAGGTTTAAAAGAATACTATTTTATATAACAAAAATACTTTATGCAGTCATCAAATGTTAAAAATAAATATAAAGGATAATAAGGCTTCAAAATTATATAAATAGATTATCTACAATGCTAAAGGAATATCCAGGATCATGGTTTGAAAATACAATAAAAACTCAATTTTGACCTACGCTGAGCATGTGGGCCGTTAAGGATATGTTTATATTATATGTTACACCGAATGCGTGAAATTGCGTATTACATGAAATCTGAAAAATTTTGCCTAATTCATGAAAAATGCAAGCCCATTGCCTTATTTATGAATTAAATTATCTGCCGAGTGCGTGAATTCGGCAGGGTATGGAATTCTTAAACTGTCAATATGACAGTAGAAAAAGAAAATTTAATACGGATGGTTTTATTAGTTATAATTGGACATAATAATATAATTATTATAACAATATAATATAAGGTTAGGTTAGGTTCGGTTATGTTAGGTTAGGTTTTGTAATTCTGAATTCAACTGAATGTCCATTTTGAGGTTAGCTAACAACTATCAACAAACTATCAAATCATACTATCACAAACAAACAATCGACCATTGCATGATTGATACCCAAGCACGAATCAAATCGCGAAAATACATTTTAATAAAATTCTTCCGTTACCATATTATTATTATAGTTCTAGATTTTTTTTTGTCATAGTAAATGGAAATGAAGGTCATTGTAGTTATTGATTGGTATATTTTTTATATAATCAATGACACTTGACACATTTGGTTAGTTTGATTAGTTGCAAAAAACACCACCAGAGCGCCACTATCTAATTTGCCCAATGCATGAACTAGACAGAAAAATTACTGCCGAATTCACGCACTCGGCAGATATTTTGCCTATTTCATGAATAAGGCAACGGGCTTGCATTTTTCATGAAATATGCCAAATTTTGCCGATTTCATGTAACACGCAATTTCACGCATTTGGTATAACATATACCTACACCTATAAGTAACATCTATCGGCATAACGTAAATCTAACTGTCTTGGTCAACAATAAAACATACGTCAACGAACAGTCATCGCAACTAATTGTAGCCTATCCGCAAGTGATATAAAACTAATTTAATTTATTTTGTCATATTACAAGAATACAGTTTGAAATATATATTATTAAGTACTAGCTAAAGTACCCGGCTTTGCACAGAGTCACTTCGTGGATACATTTATCTTAGATATTTAAAAAATAACAATAAGTTATTATCTTTTTAATATTAAAATATCTGTGTAATACAATATGGCAATATAAAAGTAAAGTAAAGGTCAAACAAAAGAACACTAAATTAAAATCGAATCTAAAATATTCAAACGTTATTATTAGTATTAATATGTATAAAAAAATTCAAAATTGGATAGAACAAACAAACAGCAAACTTTGTATTTTATATAATACTGATTTAGAAACCTTTGCAGGTGTGCGCACAACAACTAACAAAAGTTTCATCGCATTCGGATGAATGGTATAAGAACGCATACGAATAGAAGAAGAAGAAGATGGTTGTACTAATTCAGAAACCTTCATGAGCGTGCGCACAATTGGTCAAAATTTCACCGCAATCGGATGAATGGTATAAGAACGCATACGAATAGAAGAAGCTAGAATAGAAGAAAAAGAAAAAGAAAATGGTTGTATCAATACAGAAACCTTTGCGGGCGTGAGCACAACACTTGATCAAAATTTCAATGCAATTGGATGAGTGGTATAAATAGGAAGGCATACGAATAGAAGAAGAAGAAGAAGATGGTTGTACTAATTCAGAAACCTTCGCGGGTGTTACCACAACAACTGACGAAGGTTTCATCGCAATCGGATGAATCGTATAGGGACTATACGAATAAAAGAAGATAGAATGAAGAAGAAGAAGATGGTTGTACTAATTCAGAAACCTTTGCGGGTGTTACCACAACAACTGACGAAGGTTTCATTGCAATCGGATGAATGGTATAGGAACCATACGAATAAAAGAAGATATAATGAAGAAGAATAAGAGGAAGATGGTTTTTCTAATTTAAAAACCTTTGCGGGTGTACGTACAATAACTTACAAAAGTTTCGTCGCAATCGGATGAATGGTATAGGAACCATACGAATAAAAGAAAATAGAACGAAGAAGAAGAAGATGACGATTTTTCTAATTCAGAAACCTTCGCGTGCATACAAACACTTACCAAAATTTTATCGCAATTACAGACAGACAGACAAACAGACATACAGACATTCATTTTTATATATAAGATATAGCCTATACTCTTCACGCAAGTACAAGCAATAAGTTGACAAAGTTTTATCGCAATCGGATGAACGGTATGGCAGCGCATAAAACACGAACAAACAAAAAAATATTGATTTTTATATTATAGATTTCGTTGTAAACTCAACAACAATCGGTAAAACTATAAAGTCAGCATACAAAATAAGTCCTGTGTTAGTGAGGTGTGTCTATTCAAAATCATAAATTATTAGTAGTTGTGCATAAACTTGATTATAAACAAACTAAAGATAATAATTGGTTATCTCTATTTGAGTGAATAAAACATTATTGTTGCAGTTTCTATAAAATTATTTTTTCTACCACATGCATGTTATGCAACACCACATAAGAATATCAATATTCTTATGTTTTATATTTTTACTATGGTCCAAATTTCCCTACCATAAACAAATATGGACCTGAGTCTGGTCCAGACGAATTTTAGTAAATTTTGTTCAAGCCTGATATCATTGTTCTCATTGCAATGACTATACAGCAATTTTCTTATCTACCCATAAACAAGTCGTACATATATAGTATTATACCAATCCCTATTTCCTAACAATATAAGTCTGCTAATATAACCTCTACTCTGTGAATAACCGTAATTAAACACCTCTATAATGTTACAATAATTACCTAATTTTATTTTCTATATAAAACAAATTATTATATAAAAAGGACTTATATACTATATAGCTATAGATTGCAGCATAAAAATACGGTACACTTTATATGATTATAAAAATGTTTTAATTTAAAGCAAAAACATATTATACAATTACGAGATAATATGCAAACTTAGGCTTGGTAAAATCCTCAACAAATAATTCATACTTGACAATAATAAATTCGTGTCCATCCCCTGTCACCAAAACATCCCACATTTTACAAAATATCATATGTTAATAAACCCTCCGCCATAATGTCAACAGCGTTAATTATGACGTCACACCTGGCGATATTTTACCTTTTCTGTGGGCAACTTAGACCCCGAACTTTTACGTCGGGTCATTCCAGGGTTAGCCGCAATGAAATGGGGTTTATGGTGATTGGAAAATAGTTACACGCTTCGATCATGAATAATAATTATTTTTATGAGACCGTTTCGGTCATGGCGTCGGATAATTATGTGTTTATTATATTCAGTTTATTTAATCAATTTAATAGATTAATAAAATACTTAATTTACATTACTGAGTAACGAGTTGAAAAAGAAATCCTGCAGAACATAAATATTACGTACTAGAAAAAATATTCAGTTCCACCAGCACCTGTCAAAATTCTTGGATGTGGCTTAGTTCTGCAACAGAAATTATTTTGCTTCAATGCTTTCCCGAGCAAGCCACCACTGAACTAGTTCATTTGTCAAGCGCGACACTTAGCTGATAGTTCTTCATCTCTAATATTTATGTTTTTTGTTTGATTGTATATTGTGAGTAACACGTAATTTATTTTAAAAAAAAAAAAAAAAAAAAAAACGCCACTTTGATGATTTTTTGACACTTTCACTTCGATGTATCCACTCCTGTGGGTCTATTCTATGCTTATCGACCGCTAAAGTGATAAAGTGAAAAATATTATCACACTTAGGGTAGGTTTGTATCAAAATATTAGCACTTATTGTAACAATTACACGAAGCCGGTTTTTATTGTTGCAATAAGTGCTATATTTTAACAGCACCTATCTTGCTGCTGTTAAAATATCACACTTATTGCAACAATAAAAACCGGCTTCGTGTAATTGTTACAATAAGTGCTAATATTTTGATACAAACCTACCCTAAGTTTGATACTATTTATCAATTTAGTGTTCGATAAGTATAGAATAGACCCACTGATTCATTTTTAATCGAGCATTTGCATTATGTAAATTTATGACAGTTTTAGAGATATTTAATTTTTTAAATCGTGTTTCTTATCCGACAACATTTTTATACCTTTCCGTTGATCTGTCAACAAATTAATTGTAATGCCATTTAGTACTTTATATATTCTTTCGACCATGTCCGATCCTAATAGGATCATATGGGCCTCCACAAAGTCTATATACCTACTCAATATCTACAACGCTGTATTTAGCTGTTAAACCATTATTAGTTTTCAATTATCATTTGTTATCTTTCTCGACTCGATTCAAGCAAATGTTCCTTTATATTTTACATTTTCAATTTTAGTAATTACAAGATAAAAATAACTTTTTATATACCACGTTTTTAAATTTTCTGTTAAATCATATAAACTTGACAATTCTATGTATTAATAATTTAGGAGAAATAAGGCAATTGTCAATAAACATTTTTTTACTATTTTGCAACAAACAAACAAATATAGAATACTGAAATGTCATTTTTATTTCCATAGTAAGGCACGTATATATTAATAATTTAGTTGCTAGGACTACCTCCTTAGCAACCAAAAATAGTGGATTGGATTACGGATTTCTTCCGAAATAACTTTTCATAGAAAACAGAATTAACTGAAAATGAATTCAATTCTACTTAAAGATGACTAAAAGTATTAAAAGAATGCATAAGCATCGTATTCTGATATATTCTAAAAGTTTCAAATGTCTAGCTAGTCGGAAAGTTAGTTAAAAATCGATTGCAAGATTTGTACTGGATAAACAACCACCGAACAAACAAGAATACGAGCTAAGAAAAACGTTGTAAAAAATCAATCAGCGACTTTTAATTATCTTAATAAAATTTCTATTGTTGTTATTTGTTTAATACAAAAATTTCTGTTCAATCATAAATTCAGTTTATTGGATCTTCACGTAGAAGTACCGTTGGAACGTTAAATTAAAATAATATCATGTTATGTACCTCAATATTATAACGTATCGTATTTTATAAAACATTAAGCTCGCCTCAGACATGAACTAAACAAACATAAAGAGAAACTTAAAATTATTACTAAGCCTTCGTTAATTTTCATTTACAGTTCCATCAAATAATTCGTGAAGGAAAGTTTTTACGTCTCGCTGAGTCGGCATCCCATTTAAATGCTAAAATAATAATATTTCTCGTTCAAGAAACTCAAGAATAAGTACCTATTTATGTATGTAGACTCAGACTGCTGAAAATAATTACAAAATGAAGCCTGCAATGGAACAACGTTATAAAATGCATATTCATCAAAATTATGTCGGTATCATTGGATTGTCAATGAAATACGTTATTTGTGCAGGTAGAGCATTTATAATAACGTTAAAGCTAAACGGTTACTAAAGTTGTAATTATATTGAGATACACGTCGTGTACTGTCACGCTGTCACGGCGACAAATTTAGTATGTGGTTTCGTTATTTTGCAGAATATTTTGAACGATCACCACCTCTGTAAATTCAATGATGGAGAGTGCCAACTCAAATGTATTAGTAATTTGAATTATTCATGCTAATTTCAATTATTTTAACAGTTTTTACATGTGCTTACGTTAAAATTACTTACGCCATTATATCCATAGATAATATTTTGAGCAGAACCCAATCTGCAGACTATAGAAAATAGACAACATTCTTATAGAAAATACATAGTGCCAACCATTAAAAATAGGAAATACGCGATTTTGACATGAATCGAAAATGTGTAGGCATATAGAAAATGAAAAAAAACGTTCATTGAGTCATGCAGGTGTCAATACAGTGCGGTACAACGTAAGGTGACTTCATTATTACTTTGATGATTTAAGGAGATTTCGCTACTTATAATGTTCGTTTAAAGGTTCATAATTTGCTACGGGATGGGAGCAACAGTCTGATTACGGCAGCTTACTGTGACGTCACGTAATAGTATGCGACATGCATCTTAATATAATCACAACTTAAGTCTAATGTATGTCGCATGGCACATTCTTTTGTAGCCAACGTCCAAAAAATCAGAAATATTAGTGAGGACATCATAGTAATAACATGTACGCAATTTTAGTTCGGTCATCGTGATTCTATACTACATTTATGGAATATTAGTTTTGCTATTACTATAAATTCAACCGTTATGTTTGGTATTGTAATAAAGGTAATCAAAATTTTTTAATAAAACCATTATAAAAAGGAGATAGGATTTTTTATATGAAATTAAAGCTGAAACGAATGTTATCGTAAATAAAAATAAAAGTGTCTCAAATTGCAAGCTTCGTATTATTCCGCTATGCGTCTCTGATAGGCTTCAACGTACACCATTTCTTTCGTTTTTCATCCAAATAGATAAAACACCGTTTCTCAAACTTTTTGACTAATTTCACCGTATTCAATAATATTTTTTCAAAAGCATCTCCTAAAGGGAAACTGTCATATTATCATTATCTCAACTATTCATAAAATTGCACATATTTGTATTTTTTTTAAGTTTTACCTTAATATTTATCTGTCTGTTTGTATATTGTGTAATTTTTATCATTCAAAAAGCGATCTTGAAAATACTACCTACAAATAGGAACTTAAAATAAAAATGCACATAAATATACTAGATGTTCACGTCTCTAATCAAATCAGCAAAACTAAAAATAATCTAATATATAAAAATTAAAATTTGTTTGTTTGTTTGTTCGTATTTAATGCGCAGCCATACCGTTCATCCGATTGCGATAAAACTTTGTCAGCTTATTGCTTGCACTTTCGCGAAGAGTATAGGTTTTACTAATATATAAAAATGAATGTCTGTCTGTCTGTATGTCTGTCTGTCTGTGTGTCTGTCCCGTATGCGTTCCTATACCATTCATCCGATTGCGATGAAATTTTGGTAAGTGGTTGTATGCACACCCATGAAGGTTTCTAAATTAGTATTATATATAATAAAAAGTTTGTTGTTTGTTTGTTCCATCCGATTTTGATTTTTTTTTACTACATTTTAATAACATTAATAACGTTTTCATATTTTAGATTAGATTTTAATTTAGTGTTCTTTTGTTTGACCTTTACTCCTATTAGAATTATTTTCATATTGCCATATTGTATTACACAGATATTTTAATATTAAAAAAATAATTACCTCTTATTATTTTTTAAATATCTAAGATAAATATAACCACGAAGCGACCCTGTGCGAAGCCGGGTACTTCAGCTAGTAACTTATGAAAAACATGTGACTGGCGTTGTGCTACATATTTATGAATATTTGACTCTACATACTTATTTTTGTGTCACGTTCAATTAATAGATAGGATGACGGAATGTTATCTAATAATATTAATGAGAATTTTTTTGCAATCTTATTGACCAATAATCGCACCGCGAGTGTAAAACCAAGGCATCTGCAAAGTTTCAATTTCGAGATTAAATGTAAAACAACTGCAAAAGTCGTGAACTTGATAATGTAAAAGTGAAGTAACTGAAAGAACATGCAATATAATGTAGATAGAAACCAAATATTATGTTTGTTTTTTTTTTAACTCTATTTCTCCTAACAAAACGAAGACTTCAAACCCTAATATATCCAAAATATGTATTTTGCAGATGCCTTGGTTTTACACTCACGGTGCGACTTGCTTTTCAACACTCCTTTCTACCATAGAGCCAGCAACCCCTCCCAGTAGACCTTTTTCAACGTATCTAAGGAATCATGAAAAATTCCAAACATATTGAAGTCATGAAATGTTAAAAATAACATGCGTTAATATTTCCTTTGCCGGCTGTGCTAATTGTATAAGCCAGCGTTACCAATTATTTTAGATATTTGTCTTATACTCAGAACGCTTTGAAAAACCATGATTTAGATTTGAACATGCCATTTTTATAAAAATACATATTGTTACCATCGTAATAATTAGTACACCGGTAACACATGTGAAACGATGAATAATTTCAATCATGATTGGTTGAAATTCACACAGTTTTAATACCGCCATACGATGAAACCGAATAATATAGACTAACTTAGAAGATCAGTTACTTTTCCATGGTGTTGAACTTTCCCAAGCTTTTTTTCGGTCGGGGGAGTGTATTGTAATTTGTAATCTCGAGCCCTACCAATAAGTAAAATATAAATTCTAAAACCGTGTATAATTACCATATAAATGTGCTTTGATGTAAATTATTGTTAAAATAATTGTGTATTAGAATTATTATTAACTAGCTATCCCTTGAATTTAAAGCACATAGAGATTCCTGCCATCCCCCGTAAAGTTGGTACCATACTCTGCCATAATCCCACTATAATCACACTAACCATGTTTTTCATATTAAATATATTAAATATATTTTTTATAAAATTATTATTTACTACGCTTTTCTAAACTAACCTGTTTGTCGTTCTTCTTAATCTAGGCTAAACAATAACATTTCAAACTGTGAAATGAATATCATATTATATTATAATATAAAAGTTTCTTGTATCAACAAACGTAATGTTATCCCTTCTGGCGAACACTCCAACATAACATAATCGTAAAAGCGAACATTGTCGAATGAGCATCAATTTGCCCAAATTAATTTCACTTTCCCGCTACTTACGGTTTATTTGCTACGAGCGGTTATCTTTAGGGGGCCAACGACCACTGCCCCTAAAATTCCGGACGGATATTGCACGGGTCACTTGAAACCAGTCAATGCTGCAATATCAATTTGTTAATACCGGTATTATAATACCTTACTTCATTATCCTCAAATATGCAATTTGTAGTTGGTTTTTTTTTCAACCCACAGTCATCCATAAAATCTCATAAATTTTCCTGCTTTTTTTATGTATGAAATATTACATACTATCACCATCATCATCAGTAGCACAACAACTTGGGGTAGGCTTTCACTTCCTCTATCAGTATACCTACACAAAGACCAACTAACCAGTTTACTCATTGGTAGCTACATTTAGTCTCGGCATTTCGTCTTCTATTTTGTCATTTTACATTGCTTAAAATCACTCTAATTTCTACTTGATTGTCATTTATACAATACACGCCATGACTTAGTTCGCACAGTTTTCCAATCGTAATTGAATAAACTGCAATGCAATTTTTATACTCAACATAGAGCGCATCATTATATTATCTTTTTCTCCAATTTTGGCCGACTCCGATTGGCTCATAAATACGGCTGATAATTTTTTCTTCATCTAGCTTACAAAATAGTATATAATACGGGCACAGGCTTTACAATAGCATTCGTTAGCTGATATGATTCTATTGTTAATTTTCATTATGATATAATTATGCAGGTTTATAAAATGCATAAGGTAAACGAAAGTATCGATTGTATCAAGCAATATGCACCGATCTCCAATTTAGATAGTAGTTTGTTGTGGTATGATAAAAGCAGGCATATTTTTTTATATTTTTTACTCTTTTTAATTTTTTGATGTTTTTGTTCTGATCAGGGTTGCAAACCTTACACCTAATATTAGACATTACTGCATTATCTTTTGATATTGGATGCCATATCGAGCTCAAAAAAAGTCGTAACGAGCAAGTCTGGGGGATGTGATAGAGAATAAAATAATTGAAGTAATCAAAATAATCACAATTAACGTACCTAATTTTGTTTTTATAACGGTCGATTTTCAGGTATGGCGCACCCTATCGCCAATCTTGGCCGTCTTACCTTCAATCTGTCTTGAAATTCAAACGGTCATATAATATTTCTTTCCGTTGACCAAGTAATCAATCATAATAATATAATTCTTCAGAAATCCCTATAAATAGTGGTCATTACCTTCCCTTCCAACAGTACGGTTACCAATCCTTGACCACTCAGTGGTCATTTATTAGAATAGGGTACCATGGTTTTTTTCAGTGATACCTTCTGTTTTTACCTCAATTGGAAATCTGGAGCGTGATCGGTGGTGGCAGTATGGCCAAAATCAAACTCGTTTAAAAAAAACAGTCTTCAACGCTGATCAGCAAAGTCGCTTTTGTTAACTTTACTGTTATCTTCTAACTTCTTCAGTTTAAAAAAAATATGGCGATACACAACACAAGTAGTGTTTTTCATTACTACGGCAAATGCGAAAGTGTGTACGATACAGCTGTTAAATGTTTAATGTAAAAAGTTTGATAACTTTAACAAAGTTTTATATCATCAGTTGGGGTCGATCCACTGCTGGATGAAGGTTATCCTCGCGTTTTCACTACTTTCGTCACCTAGTTCTTTGCTGCCGTGTTCATTCACCAAACCGGATATGTCCGGTAAACCAGAACCGTTTATGACCGTGTTTTAGGGCATCATTTTGACCGTTTAATCCCTCTTGGGTACCACTATATGACGGCATTTGTGCAGCGCTTGTCCATTCGCCAAGCAACACGTCCAGCCCACTTATATTTCATCTGTTTAGAAACCTGTATCACATCGTCCGTTTCCATATACATTGGTTTTTACTAAGGTGTTTCTGCGTTATACTTAACATGCACCTCTATAATGCATTACAAATACGATTGTAATGACAGAATTACGTGGAATTAAAAATAATTAACAAAATTATATATTCTCAAAGATATTTTATTAATCATTTTTAATTATATATTTACATTGTTGAACCAATAACTTATTGATGGTGAATATATTATTATTATAATTATTATTACTACCAGATTTCTTATATTTCCCTTATGTTGCATGAAAATCTACTGATAGTAACAGTACTGAATACGACATCAAGCTGTTTAATTTATATCCGTCATATTTTATCAAACTTTTCCTTCATTTATAGCCAAAAATAAGGGGATGAAATTTAATGTGAAAGGGAGTTTGAACAATATTACAGACAGCCATGCCCAGGGCTTAGTCAGACAACCAGACGAATTAATTTAAATAAATAGCCACACAAGTATGAAATTAGATTGAAACCAGCTGGGAATCAAGCCAGTGGCCACATGTAAGTAGCACTTACCGCCTTACGTAGTCCGTGGCAACGAAAGGTGCGGCCCACTAAAATGGCAGGGCGGAATTTCCACAATAGTAAACCTTTAAACGTGCTCTTCCGCCTACAATTTCACGTTTCTTCGCTACACTTTTGTGGATTAAGACCATTTGCTTACGTAATCACAGAATTCTTAGCACTTACCTACAGACATCAACATATTATTATTATAAAAAAAACAGAATATTAATATATTATTGTGAATATTAAATAATAATGATTATTTTATTGGTGTAGTAGTAATATTCCTTGATTTAATACACTAAACGCGACAGTCAATAATAATGCAATTTGATAAGCATTTCATGTATGACCTACTAGTTTGAATTGTCGTAATTGGATAGGAGGCTCGTAGCATAATTGGTTAATGCACAGTTGGCGCGATACCAGTGGTTATACGGTTTCAAATTCCGGTGAGCATCGTATTTTTATCAAATATTATTTTTTCTGTTGGGTATAATATTATATTCTGAGGTATTTTCTAGTTATGTATTTTCTATTTTGGGAATCGCTTTTAGTCCATGGTTCATTTATCTGGACCACATTGAGTAATAACAAAAGTCTTTTTTTAGCTCACAATCCAAATCTTGTCTACATTATTATCAGTTCGATTAACTTTCCGCCTAAATTAAAAAAATATAGAAAAAGTACGATTTTCAAAATGATTGTGTTTGGTGTCGGAACCGCGTTACTAGCTGCCCGGGGGCACATATGGAACACGGGTCGTGGTTTAGATACGCCTGCTTTATACAATACAATATTATTTTAGACCTGCGAGGTTTTTTAAAAGTCTTATAATATAGAAGATGGTTAAATATTATTTAGAGGTTAGGTACTGAAGATACTTCTAAGTAATATTTCAAACATAATAAATTCCCGCCCAGGGGAACGCTTTCTTTGACAGCTTTTCATGAGATAATCGCGTCAAGTTTATCAACGTGATTACACTTATTACATCTTAACAAAACTAAATTCAAACATTATTGTTCTTTATACAAAACACTGCGCGAGAAAGGCGACTGCTTAAGACGCGAGCCACTTTGTCATCATTAATTAAATTAATAGCGAAAATAAATGGCGAACCTCTCACAATCGAGTGTGTCCGTGATTAATACGCGCAGTGATTGCCAGAACGTGTTTAATTTCCTGATCTTGATTCCCGCGTGCTTATCCCACCATCAATCGGATCCATTCGGGAAACTAATCCCGGCCTGGCAACAATGCCGAAAGAGTTCGGGGTGCCCATTGGGAAAATATTATATTCCCCTCGAGGGTTATTCTCTTATTTACAGTAAATGATAATTATTTGCTATCATTGTACAGTATGTTTAAAAAAACTGTATATTGATAATTTAAAAGTTAAAATAAATAAACGAACAATTGAGGCTTTTGAAATCTGACTTTAAAGATGACTAATAAATATCCTCAAAATTCTTTTGACGGACATGGTGATTAAAATGTTGACGTTCTCAAATGAATAGAAAAGGACTAAGAAGTATGTATAGTATTAAAACCAGAAAACTACAATACTTCGGTCTCATTATGAGAGGATAAAATATTTATAGCATTCTCTAACTCTTCTTCGGTAAACATATCAGATAAGAATGATACATTTCATAGCTTTATTGGTACAAGTGCAGCAAGTAAAGCAAATACCACCACGATGATGCCTGATCTCCGATAGGGAATGACACGAGAAGAAAAAGAATTCTTATAGCACAATTTCTGTTTGTTATTCTTTACCCAGTTATTTATTGTAATGCAAGAAATTATTATAAATCTCTACAGTGTAATATAATATACCGAACAGTGACGAAAGGTAGGCTGTTAAGATCCACCATAAATAGTGCACACTAAATTTTGTCAGTCATACGTATTTGTTTTCATTGAAATAAGGGTACCATAATTATTTATAGATGGTGTTAGCTAATTTTTAAAATTCAATAAAATGATGATATTCTCTGCACAAGTTCAAATCCCGGAATGTAATATAATCAATTATAAAATATCGGATCCTAATAGGATCATATGGGGCTCCACAGTGTAGAGGTTTGTATTAACGGATTTTGTTTTGTACGAGAAAAGGATGTAAGCCACTTGCTCAACCTATTAGGTCCATACCTTGACTCACACACAAATTGAAAAACAATATGTGTACTTGCCAGACCCAGGATTCGAACCTGAGACCCACGGCGTGATAGTCCAGCGCTTAAGCCGCGCGGCCACCGTAGAAGTAAGTGTGTGGGTGTGGGTGGGTTCAATATAATGTTTGTATCCTAAGAGCATATTATAACCTAATTGGTTGAGAAAGTGGCTAACATCCGTGTCTCGTAAAAAAAATCTTGCAGGAGCTTTGTGAGGCTGCCGATATTCACATCGGATTGTAGAACCAGTACCTACGTAAAAAGGAATAATATTTCAAGTACTCATTTAGAATTAATAAACTATTTAATTAGTTAATAAATCAAACAATAATCTCCTGTGTGAGACTACAGATATCCAATGTAATAAATCCAAGAAAATAAGAGTACCTATCTTATATCAGATGGAAAACCATAGACATTCTTATCCTTTATTGCCCTATGTCCTCGAATAAACCATATCAACAAATAACCCCTATAAAAGTAACAGTTCAGTGCACGAGGTCCCGTCTAATAAACATTCAAAAACAAATCCCTGTAAATCCGAACAAATGGTGACCCTAACCTAACCTGTTCCAGAGATAATATTATTGCTGTGTGTGGCAACATTTTGGATAAATGCCCATTGCCCAGTTTTACCAACGAAACGAAAATATCCTTTTATCTATAATAGCCATATAACGAGTTTTTTTTTCTAAATATTTATGTCATGTTGTCTTCTTCGTAAGAAAAAAATGCTTTGTATAATAACTACATTCTTGTAAGTGAAAAAAATATAATAACTTATCAAACTATTTTGGTAGTAGATACCAACTGTATTTATATTAATTTGACGGGCAAAAATATATTATAACATACACATTTGTTATAAAAAATATTATATAAGTCATAATATTATTAAATTCAATTGCTATGGCTTGTCTATTGTCATACCGTTAGCAAAACTACAAAGATAAACTATGCATGTATATTCTCTAAATTCAGAGGATCCTCCATCCCACTCACAATATGTACCGTAATAATTAATATTCTTGGAAACCACGTTAACTTAATTGATTCAACTTTTAATTTATATTACTGGGATATAAAAAACCAATCTTTCTCGCTTAAATAAAATGTTGGAGTGTTTATAAATATACTTACTAATAAAAATGCTTGTGCTAGACAAGTATTGGAATTAACAATGAAGGACCATGATTATGGTCATCAGTTTTTTCTACAGCCCGACATGGCCATTGGCTTCTTCAATAAATCTCTTCCAGTTTTATTTACATTGCGCACTATGGTGCAAAATGCTGACGCCAATAACTAGAAGATCATTTAGCTCCATCTAGCCATCAAAGCTATGGCCTATAAGTGTTTATAGATTCTTTATGAAGTCAACCTGTTATACCCATATTATTAGAACCATTTTTATATAAATACGAAACCATGGTTCAAACCCGCGTCTGATCAAAAAATGGATGTTGTCTTTAATCCAGAGTATGGTAATACTAGTTTCGGTACCTGAATAAATATTGTATAGAAAGTTGCAGCTATCTGTATTTGGTTGGGCCAATTATGGTCGCTCTCATCACAGTATTTCCCTCCTACCTATAATCCAAAGTATTGTCGCAAGTCCATGCGCAATTCTGCTACAAGTCATCATTCGACTGCTATTAAAAAATAAACTTCAGTTACTTGAAGACAATGATTGCATCTAGGTTTGTTACAGTTTGACCGCTGTTAACGAGTAATTCAAAGCCTATACAGAGTGATTAAAAGTTAAGTGCTGACCACGAAAGTGTATAGTGTAACCGTCGTGGAAACAATTTTATTCAACTCTTTGTGCAAATTCAGTAAATCAAACCACCTGTCAAGCCGTGTTATCAGCACAGGCTGTCATCTCATTTACCATGTAAGTGTACCGTGCAAGTGCCTACTAATCAGTTTCAGCCAGACAGCTTAACATCAATAAGGTTAGTGCCTGGACTAACTTCCGTGTAACTCTTGAATGACCCTTGTCGGTTAGAGCTTTTAAATTTAAAAAAAAAATGAAGTGGTGAAATAAAGTATCGCATCGAAAGAACGGGGTATCGATACCTTATATCAGTATCGGTGTCAAATGAAAGTGTTGATAACTCTTTGACATCCCTAGTCATGGTGCAACTGTACCACGAACAGACACTTGGCTTATTAATGTTTCACGTTTTCAATCAATCTGTACCTACTTATAAAGATTTCTTGTTTGGTATATATATATGAAGCTACATATTGTTTGTAATTAACAATATATTAGAATGCCTAATAAATAATTATCAATAATACAACATAAATAATAATAAATGTGTATTAAAATCAGATGTTATAATATAATACCGCTGTGAAACTTTATACTAATACGGCTACCATTATTTTTACCCGAAATGTGATATTCTGATGAATATTCTCTGAATTAACGATACTTACCTAATCGACGGATACTCGTAACTATACAAATAATTAATTATCTATGCTGAAACTGTATATTATTCTGTTAGGTACCAACATACGCAATAATAATAATAATATATTAATTTTCTCTCTAGTTTTACATTTCAATTATGATTTTCCGAAAATAGAAAATCAAAATATGACCACCGCAAATAATTATGTAAAACAAACAACGTTATTACGAAAAGCTTTTAGTCATTTTTAAAATGTCCGACCAATAAGTTAAAAGTTAATTATATCTATGTATGTAGGTATGTACCGTTGTGAACAATTTCCGTGAATATTAATTAAACTGAGTGCCTGCTCATTAACGTATTCCATACTAATATATTTAATTGTTTACCATGTAGCCAATTCATTAATTATGAAATAAAATATTTAAAAAAAAAACATACTACTTATACCTATTATTATACAACTGAGATTCTAATATTTTTATCGAATTTGAACTAAGTGCTCAATTATTATAAGCTTTATGTAACGGTTTGTAGTTAACATTTTAAGTGTGGTATGTTGTAACTTGTTTCGTTTTTGACTGAACATTCTGACGATGAAATCAAATTAATTAATATCCATTTTTTCTATTTACTTGTAAATTAGATCACTGATTAAGTATTAATTATTAAAATATACCATAACTATTTGCATGACGCTTTATGAAATCAATCAGGCATTATCTAGATTAAAAGCAGGACGTTAACACTGTGTCACATTTTATGGTTGTGATTATAGTTACATATTAATATAAAATTTTAATTTAAAAAAAACTATGATGTATGTGATGATCCTCACATAATAAAGCGGCCACCCTACCTATCACTAAAGTTAAAGGCAGTATGACGTCCTACAGAATCGTTTTCCAAATGGTGCTCGCGGTAAAATTTTGGGTATTTAGTGTATTTTAAGTTTCTATAGTGAGTCATGGACGCTAAATATGAAAGCAGCTGAAATGGTGGACTGCTTTGAGAGAAAGATCCTGACGTGGATATACGGACCCATGAATGATGGTGGGGAGTGGAGAATTAGGTACAACACGGAACTATACCGCTTATACTAGGATTCAAAACTCTCCACCTTCATAAAACTCCAGAGGCTAAACCGGGCAGGCCATGTCCAGCGCATGCCTGAGTCACGGATACCGAAGAAGATCCTCGAAGAAAACCCAGGGGAGAAAAGGCCAGTGGGAAAGCCACGCACATGATGAGATGACAACGTTACAAAGATGCTAACCAGCTGCTAAAAATCATGGACTGGAAAAGACGTGCGGAGGACCGTTCCGGCTGGAGGACGGCGGTAGAGGAGGCCAGGGCTCGACTTAAGCTGTAGCGCCATCGAAGAAGAAGAAGTGTATTTTCAGTACTTAAATCCACTCTAAGTACGGAATTGTCGAGTATCAACGCACAATTAAAAATCGCATCGCATCACCACACACTTTACAATACTAACATTATTGAAGTAAAATAGCACCGCTGGCGATTTTTTTTTACTGTTAGAGCAAATTTGTGATATGTGTTTAGCTCACTTATCTGGTCGACTCACCACGCCGGGCCCTCCATGAGACCGTGCCATCAGGCTATAGCCCTGTCTGCCTACCTTTGTGAGAGCCATGCTGTGTGTACTCAAAAATAAATATCGTCGTTGAAATCTCAGACATGGATGCGATTTATATTTTTTGTTCATTTATATTAGATCACAAAGTGTAGTAGAACCCTCAATGTTTTATTACAAAAAATTAACATGTAATTAATAATGGAAACCTCCTTAAATAAGACTATAATATCTCCACTGTATGAAGTCATCAAATAGGAACTATTACAACTACTGATGACAAGCTCCCCACTAAATATATTTTTTTTGCTTCTCCTGTAAAATTTTAATTTACCATAAAAATAATGATAAGAGATATAAGATATGGATTTAGTAGACAAAGGGACAAAGAGTTATTTAAAGAAGTATTTCCCGACAAATGCCCGCCATACGTATCAGGTAAAACGTGAAAATTGATTATACTAAAACTTTAACGTTAAAGTAATATAGATTTTTTGTATTATTTAATTGATATTCAATTTCTGCTTGTAATGCAGTTTGTCGTCTGGTTGCAATAAATTAATAATATATTATGTAACCGAAACTTTTGTCGGATTTTAATAAAGTGAATAATGTAGGTTTCTGAACAAATAATTCAATTCTTCCCTATAACAACAGCCCTGTCATAATGCAGAAATTGTATTTTCCGACAAAAACAAACTGCTGATTAAAAATATCTGCGTTTCATAATCTCAAATCAATCTTAACGACAGGTTCTATCAGAATTTTGCCGGTATTGCTTCAAAATACTACTGACTAAAACACAAAATTCTGGAATGTTTATAACTTTATTCACATCAGTACAATTAAGAGATTGTAATGCTACTATGGGTATCTATCGATAAAATATGAAGCATGGAATTTAATACATGATTTAAAAAATATGTAGAAAAAAATAAACAATAATCCTATCTGATGGTACCTTTATTTAAAACACAAAAACTGATATCCAAAATTAACGCATTTTAATAAATCATTTCATGTAAAAACTGCCAGATAACGTCATCATAATTAATTAGAACCCCATCGCTTAATCGGTAAAGCACATTGGCGCGAATCCACTGGTTCCATGTTTAGTCCCGTAGGGCGTCGGTTTTTTCAAAAGATATTTTTTTCTAGTAAGTTTTTTTCAGATCATGTATAATATTCAATTAAAGAATGTTGCATTCTCAAATCTTATAAATTACTCATTGAATAAAAGAAATTGTTTGTTAATACATTTTATTGATAATTGAAATGTGTTTTTATTAATCATTAAAAAAATTAATTCAATGTCAAATTTATAAGTAAAAACCCATTTTAAAATATACGTCTTTTGGACGGCTTCCTTTTAATATTTATTACATGGTTATTTTATCATTAAAATTATCATCTATAGATTCTTTCGATAGTGGCTAAGAGATTGTTGAATCATATTAATACTTTGGACGCTGAAGACGCACCTGGCGCGTAATGTCCAGGCGGCCGATCGATGTAATTAACGTGCATTTTAAAGGTGGTAATTAAAAAATCATTATGTAGTCAGCAGCAAATGAGTTAATGGTACTAATACCTATAATATACATTAATTTAAAAAAAGAAAAAATATTTTAACATTAAATCTTTTTTATTTATATCTAATCAACTTACAGTATGATCACAATGATGCCTTAGTAAGCTTACCGTAACACTACCTCCGCTTTAAACGGTAAGTGTATAATATGTACACAATAATTCTTGTTTTTTAATTTCATGGTGTTGTTAATGAATTTTCTTTAATATCACACCATGGTAATAAATATACATATTTTTTAATAAATCAGCATGTATATTTTTCCACAGACTACGATACAATACATATAATAAGGGGAAAATACAAAGTTATTTTTTAAATATATTATTCCTTAATAAGACGCAAAATTTCTTTTTTACAGTTGCAGTGATTTCGTTTTTACTGCGAATTACTTAAATATTTAAGGTATCGTCTTACTTAACTTGTTGAGTTTTTTTCCAACGTCGTAAAATAAACCCTTATTTTGTGGCATTCCCTCTCAATTCCAACTGTTCCCTTCAAATTAGCTCATCAAACCATGCTCACATAATTTGTTTTTAACAGTCGGGGAAATTCCCGCGCAGAAGTACCTACAACATGCGTAAAACACGCGCCGGGGGTAAAAATTAAGGTTTTAAGAACCCACACCGTGCGTTTTCCCGTTTTTCCCGCATCTCCCGCACTCCGGCGTGCAAAGTTTTATTTCACTTTTGACTTTTATTATTTCTTTGCCCCGTTCTGTTTGGCGAACCCGCGCAAGATGAAGGTGGAAAATTTTATGGGCATGCTCTTACCAAATAAGATTCTCAGGGCGCTCAACATAAACCACAAACGCACACAATATTGTATCTAGCGACTGGCAAGGTCTAAACAAAACTGGCATTTGAGTGCGACAGAGAAAGGTTTCGAAAGCGCTTCTTGATACATATAATTATTATGAGTTAAATGTAGTATATATTTGGATTGTCACCGCGCGTTCGTTCTCTTTCATTCCTCGGCATTTCGGCTTAAGACGGTACTTCAGTGAAAGGGCAAATAATTTTTAACTATAGGTGCGACGAAATTTTGGACTGGCTGGCAATCGGAGAGCGAAAGTCAAGCTGTGAACACTTCAATTTGTTTTGTGATGGCGACGGAGGAATTAATTATTAAATCGTGTAAAGATGACTAAAAAACGTTACACGTTACCCATTTGCTTGAAAAAGAATACATGTCAAGGAATATATTATTATTATTAGTAATAGAACAATAAACATTACATTAAATGGACGCATGTTGACTTTTTATGACAAATTATGTTTTGTTGTGCACGCGTCATTTGCACAATCTTCGCGTCGCGTAGTCACGATCGTTTTAGACCGTGCCCCAGCTGAAGTGTAGCCTTAATAAATAATGTATTTAAGTGACACAGTTTAAAGTCTCAAACATTATAATATCTTAATTTGAGTAACATGGAGTAAACTGGGGTATAATTAGTCTAAATTTCACTAGCGTGAAATCAATTTAACATTATATAGATGATCGGTGATCAGTCAACTAGTAGTATGTGTTTAGCCTAAAGGTTAAACATATTTTTTAAATATGATCTATTTAATTGTACATTGATTATCAACACGGTTAGCTGTGCTATATCAAAAATAAGTAACTTATCTTAGAAAAATAACTATGAAAATTCAGTTAAATTTTTGAATACGATCGATTATAATATGATATATAATGTATTATAATACTCGTACCATGAATATTTATAATCTAGAATTAGATTATTAATTAACCGGATACCATCAGTTTTATAAATGTTTATTAGATTAATTCATGATTTAAAAAATCATCAAAACATGAAATTTTAACAAATTCAATGGAAATACGTAATTCCAATAATAAAATATGTTTATTCTTATTATTTTTTCGACTGTCATTTGTCATTCATTATTTTTTACTAGTAGACTAATATATTCACATTCGCCACAAGCCACAATGGAGTCGAATATTGATAGTAATTCCGCGCCTGACGTAAAAATATAACATTATATAAATTATAGTAAAACATATTAATTTTATTTTACTTCCAACTAACTTAAACAGTTATAATCCGAAAACTGTTAAAAATATATATTTTCCGACTTTCTAACCAATAATGACATGAACGGGAAAAAACTAGGTGGCAAAGTTTGAAAAGAGCATTCCAAAATACATGCACGATGTAAAAAAGTATCTTATACCAATTTCCAATTTGTCTCAACCAGTCGCACTATAATGTATCTTATTAAGTAGGTACTGATTTTTGATAAATTCGATGATTGGTGGGTAAACGCTGCTCTGTTTCCGAAATCATCCGGACACTATCAGGTTCATGAATGGAAATACGTAATAGATTGAAAATGTATAGTTGAACCTGATAATAAAATTGGTAGTAGTATATCATCTTCATAGGAAACTTACTTACCTCTATATTACTACGCATGGAAGCATCAGTCCGTGGAAGGTTCCACTGGAATCGCTAAAAATATTGTATCAATTTAGTCTAAGCATTTTACTGTAGTCTTGTTTTGAACCCTTAGGGAAAGGGAACTCCCATTTTACGGTTTACATGGCCCCCAATGGACCGACACGCCGCCGCCGAATATTTGATATCTTTGAGAGTTTTCACTTATTAAAAACAAAAAAATCATTTGACATTTTTTCTTTTTTGTTTCGTGGTTCGATTCTACCCAAGAGAAAGATAAAGAGACAGAAGGAACTAAACATTATGTAGGTTATATTAATTTTAGTCTATTGGCCATTTTTTGGAAATATATATATTTTTATTCATTTTATTAATTATTATTTGGCTATTTTTCTTCCTGGTACTTACCAAATAAGTTTAATTAATTTTTTACAGTTGTATTCTTCATTAGAAATAACAACACTTGAAATTCTTTGTTATACTTTTTTTGTGATTTTACCGAGGTTTTGACTGCGACTCGCTGTCATTTTGCCTCTTCTCTTCTAGAAGGGGATCCGTAGATCAGGTCCTCACTTCTTTTCTGTTAAATAGCTTTATAATTATTATGCCTAGCTCTTCCGTCTTTCTTTCTTTCTTCTTTAGACGCCAGTGTTTTATGCACCCGAATGGCTACTCCTCCGTATCCACCCCCTCTGTATTTTTGATACATCGTGTAATCATTGAATTCCAGATAGTCTAATTCAGTCCTCAGCGAAGTCTCTGAGATTAATGCTATTGTTATGTTTTGTCTTATTGAGTAAAGTTATATATCATTCTTTTTTTGCTTCATACTTCTGGCATTCCATTGTAAAATCCTAATTTGATTTTTATTATCCATTTTTACTTTTATTAGAACGTACTTATTACACAATAATTATTAAATTTCACCTAATACCAGTTTCAAGATAATAGAAATAAGTATTCAATCGGGTATTCAAACATAACTATTTTTTAAATAATTGATGAAAATGCTTATTCATAATATCAGAACAACCATTCAACTAACTTTGTCAATGATTAAGAATTACCAGCATTTTATTTCTAATATATATTAAGTATATAATTAAAATTTTATTTCATATACAACTCTTTCTGGGGCCAACAGAATGTGTGTAGTGTCGTATTATATAAGGCATGCATACCATAAGTTCGCCACCGTGTGACTAGCATTAGATTGACTACGTTACGCACATTTTTAGGGATTGCAATACCGAATGAATATATCAATACCGGTATTTCGGTATTTCTTATTAAATACCGGTTTTCATACCGGTATTCGTAAAAACATATTATAGAAAAAAAAGTACATATCAATAAATATGACTATTAAAATCTATTTAAAACACTATTTTATAGCAACATAAAGTACCTTTGTAAAAAATATACATAGATCATAATAATTTACAACTGATAATTTTTACAAATACAATAAGTCCGGTTGGGTACAGATAAATCTCTCTGAAATTCAACGTTTGTTAGATATACTATCAACATTGGATCTATAGTTATAAAATAATTGGAAATATTAACCACGAATGTTATCCTTTTTTATATCTATGAGTATATTTGAGGGATTTTGTTTTAATATTATTTAACCTTTGTTAGTTTCAGTCAATATATTTGCATTTTGACGGCATAAAACTTTTACATTAAATTTAATATACAATATAGCAGTAAGTAATGAAGTAATGTCAAAATAACAATAATTTCAATTTCGAAAAACATAAATGTGTATGCTTTCTTAATACCAAAAATACCGGTATATTGGATTTTTGAAACCGGTATTTCGGTATCGATAAATAATTGAATACTGGTTTCGAAATACCGCTGTTGCAATCCCTATGCACATTGACTGATCAACTTCGAGAAGCTTTCATTCTACAGTGGATTGATCCAAGCTGGCGGTATTACAATATAATAATATTCGCACTATATGTATATAGAAAGTGGGCTGTGAAAATGTAAAATGCGTTTACTTTCAGTTGTAATGTGCAACCATGAAGATTTTGAAGAAGAACAATAAAATTACCCTTTCCTATTTCAATTTTATTAGCCAGCTTGCATGAAATTCATTTACAAATTAACCACGAGGAAGCCCGAGTGACCTCTTGTGTTACATCGCTCACCTTCTGCCGCATGAGTGAGAGAAAGACAAGATGGGAATTCCCGCGATTTAAACAGAGGCATAGTTCGCCTTACTGTCATGATGTCAGCTTTTCAAGGTAGGATAATATTTTGTCGAAGCAAATAATGAATACCCAAAAAAGACCAGAAGTATTGAAAGTGTTGTTGTTCAATTTGTAATACTTCAGTAGCCTCAGCCAAATACAATACGCTAATTCAAGTTCAAAGTAATGACATAGGATAGTATAAACTATAAATAGTAGAGTATAGGTACGCTTCAACACTTTTCGATCCATCTCTACGGTGAATATATTCTAATTTTACAACGTTTTTATTAGGTCGTATTCTTATTTGTCCGGTGGTTGTTTACCCAGTATAAATCTTGCAATCGATTTTTAACCAATTTCCCGACTAGCTAAACATTCAAAACTTTTAAAATATATCAGAACACGATGCCAATGCATTTTATTTAATACTTTTAGCCATCTTTAAGTAGAATTGAATTCATTTTCAGTTAATTCTGTTTTGTATGAAAAGTTATTTCGGAAGAAATCCGTAATCCAATCCACTGGTATTGGTTGCTAGGAGTCTGGGGTCCTAGCAACTAAATTATTAAATATACGTGCGTTACTATGGAAATCAATATGAAATCTCAAAATGACATTTCAGTATTATTTCTATCAAGTACAATTTTTTTTTGATCATTTAAGCTAGTCAAGTCAAGTTTATATGATTCAACAGAATATTTAAAAACGTTGTATATAAAAAGTTCTTTTTACCTTGTAATTATTTGGTTACATATTATAATATATTATCTATTTATTTATTTATTACTACAATATATTATATTAATACAAGTGAATATCATTTGATGCTAATTTTTATCATTCGAATATCATTATGCTAATTTTATGAAACAGTGCAAAAAATGCAAATTATTATTAAACGTAACTCTAGATAACTACCAGTTTTCATACTGGATAGTAGATCACAGCCTACTTGAATTAAGACGTGCCTGATATAACAGATAAAATTAAATTTTCATATTATACGAAAAGTTAACGTATTTTCCTTTGTGATATTAATGATATTTAGAGCCATATTTACACGAAGTTAACATGCGTAAAAATATCCCGAAGGCATAAACATAATAATTTATTATTGCGTAATTATAACTCATGTGGACATAAAATGAAAATATAAAGCGATTTTTTCACATTGAAGTGCTTCGACGCACGCGTAAAATATTTATGTACAATATTGAAACTTGTTTGTACTACAATTTTTCATAAATAACAATGGCTACTTAAAAAATGGAACTTTACTTGACTACTCTTTTTTTATAGCTAAAAATGTGACAACGATTATTATCCAGGTATAATGAAAGCGGGTTTCTACTTCCTCTACAATGTTATTTTATATTGTAGCTATGCATAGCATTATCATCAGCTAATTACATAATTTTTACTGCTCTGTTCCAATTTTCAAAAATATTACTTTGAAGTTGATAAGAAATGAACAAATGAAATCTACCAATGTTGCCATTTACAGAACGCAATAATTATAAATTAAATAATACGTCCATAATATTATAATAATACATGGTAATGGGTCCTTGAGGAATATTTTGAAAAGGATGAAAAATATTTATTGGAGATCACTGTATTAATATTGGTGGCGCTTATTGTAGTTTTAATGTGATGCTGAATAGTGGATTATGGATCTAGGGGGGGGGGGGGGGGGTTATATGAGAATACCAGGCACCTTTGATGTTGAGAAGGCTGGTGCATCATACTAGCATAAAATTCCTAATAATTATTAACGTCATGAATTTAGATTTTCTTTTGTATATCTTTGTATGGGCTTTCCACATTTATAAATAAAATATTATGTGAGTTCAAATCTCAGAGTTGGTCCATTTTTGTTTTTAAATATTATATGTTTTTAAAAAATACCTAATTAAGTATCTAATATTATTAAATATTGCATACTTATATTTTTTTTAAATTCAAAAACCATTTATTTTAACCATTTAACCATTAATTAGTTTTTTAATTATTATTCACAAGTAGAAGGACGCCATAATCATGTCATTGTCAGTTTTGTTGTAGTTTTCAAAATACTGTGGGTTTTAAGTTCATTGATATTTCTTAATTATATTATCATCGTCAACCGGGGTCGATCAACTGCTAGATGAAGGCCTTCCCTAGCTCCCTCCACTCTGGTCGCTTCACAGTTCTTTGCTGCCACGTACATTTACCAAACTTTATGAGTTCCAGTGTCTTTCCAGCCTATTGCCATGATATCTGGCTTAACGACCTCTGTCACATTGCGTACTCTTATTTACTTCTTTATTTATTAGTTTATTTTGTGATCTTTACACGTTATGCCCAACGTGCACCTTTCCATACCACGTTTCGCTACACGTAGTTTTTTGGATCTCTCTTACATTAACAGTCCATGTTTCACATGCATACGTGAGCGTTGGTAGCACACATTTGTTGAATGTACTTTGGTTATGCGAGCAATCTCATTAGACATTATATTATATTGTACAATAATTAATTAAATAGGTATTATTAAAGTGTGGCAATCACACCACTCAGCATTTAATGAGTGACACACTTTAATATATATGTTTTGTTGTCGATATCAGCATTTCCTCAATCATCACTAGATCAGTAGGGTCAATTATTATTGGTAATTGCGACAATATCTCTTGGAATATATGTACGGCATTTGTATAAATTGGAAGGACAATGCATGAATCCTCACACTCAACTCATAGAATCTATCACGAGACGCACTACTATTGTCACGAGTCCTTCACTCGACATAGTCGAGGTCATTTCACTCGAATTAAGTCTCTCAGTTCAATAATATCAACACAAATAGATCTCGATCACATCTACCATTGTAACTATCCATCTACATCGCTGCCTCTATCAACCCTTCGACCTTCTCTCTCCTAAACCTTCATATTATATCTCCAAAAAAGTATTGATATTTTTGGGTGGATTTTTTTCTGGGAAAAATATAGCATGTCGTATTAAGGCGAGACATCAGTGAAACGGCAAATAATTTTCAACTCTAGGCGCGACGAAATTTTGGACTCGCTGCCATTCGGAGAGAGAACTTCGAGTTGGGAACACCTCAATTTGTTTCATGATGGCGACGGAGGTATTAATTTTTAAATCGTGTAAAGATGACTAAAAACGTTACCTATTTACTTTCAAAAGATTACATGTGTATGAATATATTATTATTATTACTAATAGAACATACGTTAAAGTGCCCACCACCACCCGTCATATATGCACAACCGTGGATATGCACGGCCGCTTTCTATGACGCTTTAAACGTGTCTGAAAGAAGTGATTTTAAGTGCTCATTCCGTCCCGAGACGGAGCCGCACGGGACTGATGCTGCAACCATGCACCGTAGTGCTGAAAGAAGAAAGTTAAGAAAGAAAATGTTTGTTTTTGGACTGGCTCTGCTGTCCGCTGACGTTAAGCGCTTTGTGTACCCGCATACTGAGTGTCACGAATTGAAATGGATGAGTCTACAGAAGAGTCGGGACTATCCCGCTCCCCATACGACTCTGCAAATTTCTCAAATGCCGCAAAGTTGGCCTCGGTTGCTACCAGATCTCCATGACCAATTGGGCCCGTGTGAGGACGGACCCTGGCAAACAGCTCCGCTCGTTCGAATTCCATAAGCGGGCAATCCCAGAGGATGTGTTCAACATCTTGGTGGTCATGCCCGCAGGTACAACCCGGCCCATCTACTATCAAGCCAAACTCGTGGAGTCTGGCGGCGAAGTTGCCATGGCCGGTGAGGAACTGGCTAATCCAGTGCGAAGGTTGGAGTCTTCTAGTTTGGTGCCTGCAGAATACGTCTGGAAAAAAACGGTAAGTGTGCCGCCCCTTGGGGGAGGCGGTCCACCTCGCCTGCCATGCCGCAAATGCGGTCTTGTACACAATGTCACTTACAGTCTTCCTGTAAGGAACGTCCTCGGATCTCTGCGGTGGTGTCAGATGGACACCGGCGAGTATTGTGCTGATCCCCCTCAAGAGGAGGGTGATCGATCCTCTGACTTGGACGTGCAGATCGAGGGGTAGCACCCCCGCGAGTACGGCAAGCGCGTCAGTAGAAGTTGTGCGGTAGGCTTTGGTAAGCGAGATCAGCGCAAGTCGCTGCCCGCTTAATAGTGCGCGTCTCACGAGAGTTAAGGAGTTTACTCGAGAATGCCAAATGCTGGAGGCGTAACCGGCAATTCCCATGAAAATTGCGCCGTATGCAACCTTAAGGGCTCTAGGCTTAAGTCCCCAATTGCTGCCCGCCATTCGGGCCATTCTCTGATAGGCCGAATTGGCCTTAGAGATGGCCGTCTTGGCGTGGTGAACGAAAGACAGCTTGTCATCAAGAATTACTCCCAGATACGTAACCCTTTCGGAGAAACGCACTGAGGTCTGGCCAAAACGAACCGTGAGCGGCCGTCGAGTTATGTTGACCCGAGAACTACCCCTGAGGAGGACAGCTTCCGTTTTGCTCGGGGCAAAGGTCAGCTTGTTCAGCAACCCCCAATTAAGGATTCTGCCCAAGGCGTCCGTGGCTGCACGCTCAAGTGCCGGTCGGCTGGTCGCCCCAACAAGCAGGAGCAAGTCGTCGGCGTACGCAACGAGCGTGCAGCCCGGAGGCAGTGGCAGGGACAGAACGTCGTCAAACAGAATGTTCCACAGAAGGGGTCCCAGGACGGAGCCCTGAGGACACCCCATGGTGGTCCTCCTGTGAATCAGGCTGGGGCCGGAGTCGTAGGTTATCTCCCTATTGCTGAAGTAGCTTTGAACTAAGGCAAAGAGGTCCCCGGGGATCTGTTTCAGCCTAAGCTTTGCCAGAACCAAGGGCCACCACGCAGTATCAAACGCGCCCGCTATGTCGAGAAAAATCCCGGCAACGAGGTCCTTGCCAGAGCTCTCCACAGAATCGATCACAAAGCGAATCGCATCCTCGGTGGACTTTCCGGGTCTAAACCCAAATTGTCTTTGCGAGATTGGACAGTTTTCCGACAGGTGGGACTCAATCCTGCTGTTTATCAATCTTTCCAATATCTTCCCGAAGACGGGAAGGAGCGTAATCGGTCTATACGCTTTCGGGTCACAAGGAGGGCGACTGCCGGCTTTGGGGATCACCGTGAGATGACCCTTTTTCCAGCAGTCGGGGAATATGCCACTACTCATGCATTCTTTGTAGAGTTGCGTGATCTCGTGTGAGGCAAGAGACCACGCCCTTCTCGCTAGCGCGTTATCTATGCAGTCAAGCCCCGGGGCTTTGCCAATCGGGAGGCTGGCAAACAGGATCCCTAGCTCGGACATGGTAGTGGCTGCGGATCGCGGAGTGTTTAAGGGGAGCAGCGCATAGACGCGAAGCTGCTGAAATCGGTCGTTGTCAATGTCGAGCGACTCGTTGTCCTGCGGGATAAGAGCATCCAACAGGACTGTGGCGGACTCTTCAGAGCTATTGGTGAACGATCCGTCGGGGCGCCGTACCGCCGACATGACTTTTCCGGGCCGTAGGCCAAGCTTCATCACGCGGAAGGGGGGGCCCCACGGATCATTGCCACCCATTTCAGTGACGAACTCTCTCCAGTGCACCTTCTTAGCCTTACTGATTGCCTTTTTGAACTTGAGTCTAGTGGTCCTGTAGGTGACCGCAAGCGGATGGTCCGCGTGCAGCGGCCCCTCCAGCGATCTTCGCGCTGCTTGTAAGGCCCTTCTGGCCCTCCTCATCGTGTCTCTCAGTCTTGTCAGTCTCGGCTTCCACCAGGGTGCGAGGTTCGGCGGTCTCGGGGTCGTCCTTCCGATAGTGCCCTCCGCTTTTTCAATAATGAGATTCGTGAGGTCCTCAGCCGCAGCGTGCATGTCCTTTGGCGGAGGGCGCGAGGCCATCCTGTCCAGACCCTCAGCAAACTCGCGGTCAAAACGTACCCAGTCGGTTCCCTTGGTCCTGAAACGCCTCGGCAGTGACTCGCTCACAAGTGGAGCGAGAGACGCGTGGCCCCTCTCGGTCCTGTAGGCGAACGTGATCAGACGGTGGTCGCTTGCTGACGCTTCCAAATGGACAGTCCAGTTCACGACGCGTCCGGCAGAACCATTGGATATCAAAGTGACATCAATGTGAGATTCCCCATTGTTGGTAGAGAATGTGGCTGGACCATTAGAGTTATTCAGCACCGTCAGGTCGTGAGTTGCCACGAGTTCCTCGAGGGGCGCCGGATTGTCCCGGCCAGACCGCGGCCCCCGGGGGGCCCACAGCCATGATTGAACGTTGACGTCCGCTCCCACTATAATCTGTTTGCCGCGGCATGCAACCAGAATTTTATCGAGCTGCTCGACGCATTTCAGGATGTTTACGCTGAATTTAAAGTAAGAAGAGACCACCACAATGGAGTTCCCCGATCGGTCGGAGACCTCCGCTACGGCAAAGAGTTCGCTCGACAAGTGGGCAAGGTGTAGCACCACTAGGGTAGGATTCGCAACGAAGATGCAGGCCATGGACCCCAGGCCGTGGTGCATTACCCGACCCCCACTGAAACCCAGGTTGGGGCCGTAGGAGTAAGGCTCCTGCACCAGGACCAAATCGATGTCCATTTCCCGAACCGTCTTGATCAGCTCCGCCGTTATAGCCTTCCCTTTGCCCGCATTTAACTGACCGAACCGAATCATTGAATCGAATAATCCGTTCGGTTCCGCTCCTGTGCCATTGCGTACTTGCGCGCTGGGCAATCAGGGTCGATCGCTGCATGTTGATGCGGCTTCTTGTGCCTGGCGCAGGCCGGGCACTTTCCGGGGGCCTTAATATTAGGGCATTCAGCCCTATCGTGTCCTTCCTCGGTGCAATGGCCGCATGTGGCGCTTCTCGCCGAACAATTCTTTGCCATGTGGCCGTATAAGTGACACCTTGTGCACTTGACGACGCCACAAAAGTCTTTGGTTGGGAAGGATTCCCATCCCATATATATGCGCCCGTCAATGATGAGCGCTTCCCTCACCTTTGCCGGGACTGATATCACCATGTGACATTTTCCGATTCTGGGGCCTGCCCTGTGGCTCAGTTTAACATGGCGGTATGCCTCCGAGGGGAGACCCGTGACCTCTTGAGTGTTGGCCTTAATGGCTTCCTTAAGGTCGTCCTCCGTCGTCTTGACCGGCACGTTGAATACAATTATCCGCGGGAGCCTTTTTCCTGCGATTTCAGCCCGGAGACCGGCCTCCTTTAGACCAGGAGCGGCGGCCAGTCGTTTGGCCTCTTCCTCGGTTCTGGGGTGAATGATTACCCCACCTCCACGTACCATTCTCAAGCCCGTTATTTGGACTTTTAGTTCCGCGGGCACGATGGCTTTCTTGACGACTTCTTTAGTGGCCGGAGACTCCATTCCTTCTTGTGTAGGAAAAAAGAACACGCCGGGCCTTGCGGCGGTTGTTGGTGGCACAATTGGCCATTCCGGAGAAGTCTGTCTGACCGGCTTGGCGCCTTTTCGAGTGACGTCGCTCCAAGAATACTTGGTTCCTTCACTGACTGCGTCACCAGTGGCAGCGGCAACCGCGTTTATGTAGGAGGCACGATCTTCCAGTATGGCTTTGCTGGATTCAAGCTTGATTGCGAGAGACCAAGTCTCCGCGACGACTGCCTCCAGTTCCATTGTTATCGCCTTAATTGTCGATGCGGGGATATTTCCGTCGCCGGTGAGTAATTCTTTCACTCTTTGGATTGCTTGAGCAACCTTAGTAGCCCCGTTTTGTGAGTCCGTAACATCCGAGTCGGCTATCCTATCCCCGGGAGGGGCAACGCTCTTTGGATTCTTGGCGTTTGGCCTCGGGGTTTCCTCGGAGTCCTGTGGTATTTCCTCAGCCAGGGAACGTCTTTCCTTCCTGACCTTTTTGACCTTCTTGTTGGCCTTGGTGGCTGCCGCCTCTTCCTTCTCTTTTCTTTCTGTGGCCGCTTGGCGTTCGGATGCTTTGGCTTTCACGGCAGCTTCCGCTAGGATTTTTTCCGCTTTCAGATCCGCAGCCTTTCGAGCAAGGATTTTCGCCTTTGTGGCAGCCTCCGCCCTAGTTCTCACCGTTTCCTTTTCGGATTTGGTGGTGTCAAGCACTGCATCTGTGTCAGAGTCCTCGGAGGAGGGGTCGGATTGCGTATTGTACCAGTCCTCGGGAACTATTGGCTTATCCCCTCCCGGGGGCGGATCGACTGCAGGTTTTCCCATGCCGTTGCTTTTCTTGTGGAGTTGCTGTGGAGAAGCTTATTATATAATATATATATATAAGATTAGTGGCATAAGTAAATGACTAAAGTAAAAGAAAAAGTAAAAAAAAAAAAAAAAAAAAATTTTAAAATTAAAAAAAAAATTATATATTTTTTCAAATTATTGAAAAAAATATTTAAAGAAAAAAAAAATGTTATTTAAAAAAAATATTAAAAAACCATTTAAAAAATCCTTTTTTAGAATTATAAAAAAAAATTAAAAAATATTTCTAAAAAATATATATAAAATATATATTCTTTATTAAAGAAACTAGGTAAATGATAATATTCAATTCAATAAAATAATCTAAATTAAATTTAAACTTAAAATATATATGCAAGTAATATTATTAATAAAAAAGTCCCTCGAAGTTTTCGATTTGCTCCAGTAGTTTCGAGAAACTTCTAGAAGGATTTGCAGTTAAGTGTAATTGCTATGCGGATTTCGAAATTCGATTCTTCCAGATCATTCGAGAAAGTTCTGGAAATCGTTCAAATCAAAACATGAATAATTTGCACGTGTTCGGGGAATGGTACAATACAAATTATGGTTTTTTGGAGCTAGAATCGGTTGGTCTGAACCGAATTTCTTCGGACAAACACCAAAACGTTGAAGGCACATACGCCTGTATCCCACAAACAA
Source organism: Rhyacophila brunnea (assembly GCF_057557595.1). Taxonomy (NCBI): domain Eukaryota; kingdom Metazoa; phylum Arthropoda; class Insecta; order Trichoptera; family Rhyacophilidae; genus Rhyacophila; species Rhyacophila brunnea. Next base: position 34,577,819 of record NW_028233350.1, read on the forward strand.
TTTATCACTATAGCCCAAAGGGGGCCTTCACAATGTCACAAATAGCACAAAAAAGACAAAAAAAAATGGTTTTTCACTCGATTCACGAAGAACCTTGAGATTTTCCCAAAACTTTCCGACGACTTCGAATGCAAGGGGGCTCCCGTCGACGCCTGGGAGCAAAAACCGACTTTTCTGAAACACTTTCTCGCGACACTTTATCAAAAAACTAACATTCAAAAAGATTTTCCGGCTTTACGGCTTTCCGGAGGAATCTCTCGGAAAAGTTTTGTATCACCAGGTTGACATTCATGAGCCAAAACAGAGAAACCTTTTTTTTTTCAAAATCGGATGACTTTTCGATTTTTAAAGCACAAAAGACCCGGGAGCTACACGATGTACGTCTTACTCGAGAGTTTGTGGCAAAGCCAGTCTCTACTAATAGAACAATAAACAGAATATTAAATGGACGCATTTTGGATTTATATGACAAATTATATTTCGTTTGGCATGCGTCATTTGCACCCGCGACCCGCAATCCGCGCATCGCCAAGCCACGATCTTTTTAGTCCGTGCCTCAACTGGGGAGTACGTCCTGATACCAACGAAAAAAAAATGAAGCCACTGGCTTATTGTAATTTTTTGAAAAATTAACTCTGCTTTTCAATAAAGGTGATTGGTTTTAATTTGCATGCATTTCTTTTATCTACTCTGCAAACGTATCCACATTAATATTGACAGCCTTTTATACTGGTATCCTTATGCAATATATCGTTCCATATTAGTTATTGATAAATATTGTTGACTGAGACTGTATTTATTGTAGATGCAAAATTGATTCACATCGATTGCCATTCACGAAGCGGATTGAATCTCGCTTTATTCGTAAGCCCGAGATGCCTAATGGCTAAACCTAGATAACTGATAACGAATGATATTTATTTATACGGAAGTTGGGTTCGTTCATAGATGACGTCACACGTTTTTGTGTATTACAGGTCCCCTTCCGTCAACCCATTGTCACATTTCTTATATAACAATATATTTTACCCCCTCTCTCTCTAAATTACGTCACATTTTTGAACCCCTACTCTTAGTAAAAATTAATATGTTGAAAAAGATTGATTTCAGTACAATGTCATATTAATATTAAACCGAAACCAAGATGGTTGGACTATGCAACGAGGAATTTAGGTATGCTACGCCAAAGCGATTGGAAGCGGTGTCATTGCAACATCTAGGACAGAGAAAGTTTCTTGATGGTGCCAATACTAGCCAAACTCATCAAGAATAAGAATCAAAAATTACAAAAAAAAAAATGATTTAATTCTATACTACATTAATTATCTATCCACCTTTCATAATTTTTACTTTTTCGTGATTCTCATCTTCAATAATAATTAGTTTTAGTTACAGGTTAATATTCTACGACAGAGGTATTTTGACATTTTTAGTAGGTATCTACATAGGTAGTTGGAAATTATAATTCTTTTCTTAGGATGCCTCAAAATCGATAAGTGCCCCAGTGGGTCTATTCTATACACAAGGCGGCTATCGGCGGCTATCAACGGTAGTTTATCATATTTATATTGTATTGAGGCGGTTAATTGTTACAATATGGTAACCGTTCAAACTGTCAAACATTGCTATGTTTAACAGCTCTTTCTTGGCTGTGTTAACGTTTAGAGCGAGATAATACAGTTTTGACAATTGAGACAGTTTACCCAATACATAAATACGATAAAATACCGTCAATAGCCGCCAATAATCCCCTTGTGTATAGAATATACCCACCGGTCCCTAAACTCAACGCTGATCCCACTTAAAATATTTGACTAAGTACTGCTCACAATATTATTCAAAGTAGATACCTAAGTTATGTTTAATAATAACCAATTTCTTATAGTAATTGTGAGAAAATAATTTAGAATATTTTCAAAAGCTTCAATGGTACCTATAATCACAACAAATATTTAAAACTCTGATATTGTAATGAACCCTGCTGCACCCAAGCTTTTGATCCCGAAAATCTTTGTCAACATATTATGTTTTTATATTTAAAAAAAAAAACCAATCGTGGAGAGATAATAAACATATCGAGGTAACATAAAGTGACGTTCCGTGGGGGTAGGCAGTCCATGTGTTGCTTAGTCTCTGACCGCCACATTATAAAGAGTGGTGATTAAAGGAATAAATATAAATCTTACAACTTTCGATAACATTAAAAACATCGATTTAGCTAAACTTAGTTTAAAAAATAATAGAACCATAAAAAATCCTGACAACATGACTATTATATTGTACCCATTGTAATATTATAATATATAAATGTGTTCAAGGACACCTCCAGAGTTTTGTGAAAATGCTCTTTTATTCTAAAATTAACAATAAGATAGATACTTACTTCACTGATTTGAAAACAATTTGAAACTAATAAAAATTAAATGGGGCGGCATTCTAAGCCTGCTTATGGGCATTTCTTTTCATTATTTCTTGATTGTGAATTAATTATCTTGTATTTTTATTTACAAATTTAATATTATTCATTGTATCAAATTGAAAGTTTTTAAGAAAAATAAAATAAATCTATTTTAACTAAAAGTTTTTTTAAATGTAACACTGCCGACTATTTTGTTTAATTAACAACAAAAAAGTGTTATTAAATAATTTTCGCATTCATTTTTGACAATTTCAAAAGGATTAATAAATAAAATTGTCATTCGTATTCCACAAAATAAGACACATTTAAAACTGCATAAATATTTTGTTTTCGAACGTATTTTTTCCGCTGTCTAAGGAAAATATTTACATTTCGTTTCCGCAACAATTAATGTGAATATTCTATCGATTGCAATAGGTATCATAAAGAATCTCTCTCAAGAATATGAAAATACAATACAAACAAAATGAAGATCCTTTAAGTTGTTGGTGACCTACCCTCAAAGCAACTAGCGCACCCACAAAAACAACATGAATATTAAAATTATGCCAACCATGGATCGTTTTCCATACCTACCGAATAACATAGCCTTACACTCAAATGTTGATCTATATAATATTATTCAATGTGTTTATCACTTTTGTCACCACAAATAAAAATTGTTTTACAACATGCCGTGTTTCATTCGCTTTGAGCCTTACCAAATATGGATAGATGTTGAAAATCATATTTGAGTTGATGTAAGTGATAATAATAATATTTTAATTATATAGGGCACCAGAACAACTGGACAACGATTTTAATGTTGGTACCGGTAGAAATTAATGAAATTCGTGAAAATCTGATAATACCTAAATGAAGATAATAAAAGAAACGAAATGTATATCAATGACATGCGTTCACATTAGAATCATAACTTACTAAAGGTTGTGATCAAGAAATCTCATGTCAATAGTTCTCGAGAAATAATGAGAAAAGGCCAATATCGAATCTCCAGAAATTAATTTTCCAAGAATTCGAGAAATTGTTACTGGAAAAAGGGCAATCGCAATCGGAATTCTAAAAAAGCCATCGATTTTAATTGTCAACGAAATTTCAAATTTCAGATATAAAAGAAAATGGACCTTTCGACCTTTTTTCGACATTTTTTCCACATCGATAAAAAAAATCACGAGATTTTCCGAGAAATCAATAAACCAATCTAGAATTCTCAGAGAAAACCAATATTCTTGAATTAGATAATTCTCGAAGCTCAAGTGATGAAAATAATCGAGCAATCACAAGGCTCTTATCATGTTTAGCTGGTAATAATGCTAGGCATAAACACAAAATGAGAGGAGTCGGGTCTGAACTCCTCAGCCCGGAAATGAATATAAAATACAAATTAATTAGGTTAACGTAATATTGCTTACTCCGGTGTTATATAAATAAACTATTTACTTAAAATAACGCCACACGTCACTTATAAAAAACTACGTGATGCAGATGATACAAACAGACACTGGTACTAATAATGAGTACCGTTAGGCTACACGCACACGATAATAATTTACAGGTGCAACCGGTTGTAGTGATTCGCAGTTGAGCATTCTACCAGTGATTATAGTTGCAAACAGATTTTTTTATCAGAATCAAAATGCGGCTGGGCATAGGTGATATAACCGAGAAAGTACGGCGATTCTCTCTTAACATGACATGCACATGATTTTATTACGAAAGTAATTCTTTTCGAAACGGACCATTATTTTTCTGTGTGCGCGCATGAGTATTACTCACCCTATTGAAGGAGAGTTGTTCAATCGAATCGTTCGCCTTCTTTCTTTTATGCTTTAAATTATGTCGTAAACAATATAGTCATGTATGTATACTAATTGAACACCTCCTTCGATATTGTTTTATACACATTTCTCGTAACGAAATTTATGCTAATCTCCCGGCGGAGTGTGTTCACGAATGCTCGCGAAAAAAACGTGACATCAAATTAAACGAAGGGCTTTGGAAAAAGGTTCCATTTCAGGGCGGATTTTATATTGTTTGCTTTGAAATGTTTTCCAAAACTCTTGAGACGCGTAAAATGAGAAAATGTAGCTACAATTGAACGCGCTCGAAATGGTGATCGGTGTGTGCGGTACCTATTTATGTTAAAATGAAAAATTTATACCAAAAAAACCCACGCCGACTTGTATTTATACAGATGTGAATTGAGGGCTTCTTAAGATCTTGAGCCTCCTTTTAGCAAATTGTTGTTATACTAAATAAAGACCTACAAACTTATCTAAAGAATGGCCAAAATGGAACTACGAACTACCATAGGACGCCATTTTGAAAATGTCATTCGAATGTCAGATTTTGTCTAGTTACGAGTTTTGATTGGGTAGTTTTCGGCAGTGGCTCCCTCATCCCATTTTTCAGGTCTGTACATAAGTTAGGTAATCAAAAATCATTCCATTTTATCACTTTGCATTTAACCCCGTTTACACGTGCATGGATTTACTGTTGACAGTAAGTATTATCGTGGCCATAACAAGAAAATGTATGGGTAAACATGCATTATCCTGCAGTTTCAAGCTTGCATGCATGAATCAAAAAAAGTTTGGAGCTTCTAAATTGTCATGCGACAGTAGGAATTATTTTGATGTGCACCTGAGCAGTAAAACGATAGTGGCGAACCTGCCGGCAAAAAAACGAAGTATACTCATTTTAAAGTTAACCGATTTTTATTACCTTTCAAATATGTAGTACCATAAAATGACAACATCGCGTCTCGCTTACTCTTGAAGAATGAGATTGGAGAGACAGTCAGCACTTTTACGTATAAACAGTTATTGTCACGATAGTTTAAAATGCGCACTATTACTGCCAGTAAATCCACGCACGTGCCTGACATGCCTGACGTGCCATGACAGAATCAAGACCTGCCTTTTTATAACGTATAGTTTAACCTAATTACAACTAATTATTAACATACAAAATACTATTAATCTACATCCTGTATATACGATCCTTATGTTATCTTTAAATAGACATTGTAAATATCAGCAAGTATTCTACATTATATAAGTATAGTATCGGAATATGTACGACCTAGTTTCAAATTGTTATAAAATGATTTTACAATTCAAAAATAGGTTCCCTATTGCTCACTAAATTTTTTCTAATAATAAAATTGTGTCTGTCTGGTATTCCAAAATAGTTTTATCATAGTGAAGCACAAAATAAAAAAAAATATACACCTTCTTTTGTCTTTCCATATATTTATTCCGATATATAAGTCAATAACTACTCGACTGACACTTATGAAACTTGCGCAGCTTATAGACTAGCTTGTTGGTCACAATATATTAATAATAATTCATATCTCAAAAGGTTTCACATCATCGTCACAATCTATTGCTATTTATCGAATCACAATCACAATTTATCGCTATTAAGGATACTGGTCAAAAGCAGCGATAAATAGGAGTGAGGTTAGGTACAAGTAAAGAGGTGTGCAATTACGTCCAACTGTTGTCTATCAGGTGGACTCAGTCGAGTCACTGACTGAATATTCATATAAATAAAGCGCTGAATAGAGGGACGCGTTCGTCGATTCAACCGTTCTCAACGATTTTTAAAAAATCAAATCAGTCTGTTTCTTCCTTTTTTATGATTTTACCAAAGCTTTGACTGCGACTCGCTGTCATGTCACCTCTTCTCATCTAGAAGAGGATCCGCCGATCAGGCACTCACTCCAATTTTGTTAAAGATCTTTACAATACTTCTATCAAGCTCTACCGTCGGCCAGGGCACCTTTCAATTCGTCGACATTTTCAAAGATATCCGCAATTCGCAACTGTACTCTGTGTCGTTCATATTTAGTACATTTTACTGCTATATGTACAATGTCCTCCAAAACATCACATTCATCGCAGAGCTGCTAATCGCTTCTTCGCATGAGGACATCAAATCTTTTACCCATCGTGTGTCCTGTTTTTAGCCTCAGTATCAGCTTAAGCTCATTTTTCTCTTGAAAGAAGACACTTCAAACCGGGCACCGAACGTGGGTAGAAAGGGCTTACTCCATTTCTATATATAAATATATACTTTTTATTTCTGTAGGGACAGATTAGTTATATATTATGATATTTTACGGACTATTGTATAAAAGTATATTTTTGTTCGTTTTTCTCATATCATAGAATATTCAAAACTTACTCCGGAACATACCTACTTCCTAAACACAAATATAAATCGCTTTAATTTAATCAATTGTTTGATTTTGTGGGTGGGTACTTCTTTGTATTATCATACCACCTCTTTATATAGCATCATCATCATCATCATTAGCTCTACAACGATTGTCCTATTTCCAATTATATTGTTCGAGCATCTTCAAATGTTCTGTTGAGTAATCCACTTATCTCAGTTTCGGCATTTACGTCCTTTTACATCAGAATCACGGAAATATTATGGTTATGTGTATATTGAGGGCAAAGTCTCTGGAATCAAGCGGCTCATACAAAAGCATACTCCTAAATCCGCCACTGCTTAAGTATATACTGTTTGTGACTTTCTTCGCGATGATGTTTGGAAATAAAATTTGTTGTTTAGATGAAGGATATTTCCAGAACAACGTGCACAACCATTTCATTATTTATTATTTCGACCCAAATATTTTTTGTGCCTACTGTTTTGGCAAAATTCAAATTTTATTTATATTCCACATCAGCGATCAAACTTCTTGAAAGGTTTATGATCACGTATTGGCTAGTATATGATTTTAGAAAAACATTAATAGATATTGTTTTCTAACTTTCTAAATTTGGAAAGAAGACAAACAATAAACATAATATATTATACACTAATAAACTATGTTTTTATACAACGAATATTTCATAAGATTTAAGATTGTAATAATAATAATTATTGAACATACATCATTTGAAAACACTTCTGCGAAATATATTACCTAAGTAACTACTAAGTTAAATCATGTGAATTATTCATTGAGTAAAAATAATATTTTATCAAATTATTAGCAAGTACAAGTTAATATAATAAAATTTTGGAGTGTTCCTGACGCCGGGCAGTATTTAAGGAAATATAAATACTTGGTTAAGAAAAAAATATTTAGAAAGCGCTTCAAAAAGTACTGTAAAAACACTAGTTAACTTCATCGCAATTAGATGAGACACGTATTAATTATAGCTTAGTGGTCATAGTACATGGGTTCTAATCCCGGGGAAAGCAGGTTTTAATCCTGCTGGTTGTTGTATTTTTTTCAAAAAGATTTTTTATACTGGTTACCTATAATATTACACATGGGTGTTATCAAATTAAGTATGTTAAATTTAATATATACACGTTGGCGTGATATTTATATTAGTAATATGACATTGTTAAGTAGTTATAAGACTTCTTCCTCGGTGCTACATCTCTTGGTGGGATTTTCCCTCCATCCTCAAACTCATATCCTTATCTAGTTTCCAAACCTTTTCACTTTTCTCTATTCCTTTTCCACAGTTACTCCGCATCATTAATGACATACATCTAGCTTGATTCTGCCCGGGCAAGATCTTTAGTGCCCTGTCATCAAGCATTTTCTGAATTTGCGTCTTACCAATAGTTTGGTGTTTAATTAAGATGTCCAGATGATGTATTTTTCTTCTGTAGGCCCTATTTTATAAAGTTGGTCCAAAACTGTTTGCTCGATAGTTCAATGAATATTTGCAATATTTTTTTTTCAATGACCTATCTATCGGTCTGAATTAGTTACTATGTTTCACAACCACTTGCAGTTTTCATTGGACTTATCGTGGTTTTACACATCAAGAGTTTGCTTCTTGAAAGTAGTTCTGGACATCTACATGTAGATATTATCCCATTTCTCACATATTAAAAACAAGTTTCGTACATTCCGCAATTATACAAGCCAGATTTCGATATGATTGTTATTATGTAGGTACTTACGTATCGTTTTAGGTACCGAGGATAAACGTCATTTTATCCTTGTTATATTTAGGATTATAATATATATCGACAAAGTCCTTAAGGATGTATCTATTGTCTAAGCCTTAAGGCTTTTAGTCATATTGGGTCTAGAGGGGATACAATAAAATAATTACAAGATAAAAAGAACTTTTTATATACATTTTTAAATTTTCTGTTGAATCATATAAACTTGACATGACTAGCTTAAACGATCAAAAAAAATCTACTTGATAAAAATAATACTGAAATGTCATTTTGACATTCATATTGATTCCCATAGGAACGCACGTATATACCTATTAATAATTTAGTTGCTAGGCCCAGACCCCTAGCAACCAATAATAGTGGATTGGATTACGGATTTCTTCCGAAATAACTTTTCATACAAAACAGAATTAACTGAAAATTAATTCAATTCTACTTAAAGATGGCTAAAAGTATTAAAAAATGCATTGGCATCGTGTTCTGATATATTCTAAAAGTTTCTAATGTCTAGCTAGTCGGGAAGATAGTTAAAATCGATTACAAGATTTATACCGGACAAAGAACCACCGGACAAATAAGAATACGAGCTAAGAAAAACGTTGTATTAAACGTTGTAATAAAGAAAAAGGATGCACAATTTCAAGGTGATTAGAGAGTTTACAGTAGTTTCTTCGTCTTACGAATAGAAGCATCACTGAAAAATAAGAATATAATTGTAATATTGACTTCAGATTGAGAAAGAACGCAAAATGCTTACTGTCGTATGCTATAGAAAAATATCTAGTCTATGAGATAATTCATTTGGGATGGCCAAGAACCAGCAATGAAAAGATATAATTTATTTTATTTTTTTAACTGTCAATTCATGGTGGAACTGCATTGTATTGTTGTTTAATTTAATAAAACGCATTTTTGTAGTGCTTATTCCACTTTTAATCAATAACTTAGGACCGGTTTTGTCCGCCTCAGAGGTAAATTTTCAACTGAACTGTCTGTATACTTATAAATCAAACAACAATAAAAGACATAATAATATGATCGACTGATTGAAGTAGTCTGTTGCCATGGAGCTGTATACTATTTTGACAGTTTCAAGACGTGGTCGTGGATGGCTTCCACGTTTTTCTCTGTGAAATGTCATTATGAACGAACCAATGTATGTATTCATAATCATTTTAATAAATTATTTCTGAATAGCCAGAAGCATTTAAGCTAGTATATAATAATATAATAATATGGGGTATTACCAACATAATATAAGTAATTCGTCACAATTTAACCTTCTTGTATAGTCTCTTAATCGAATAATATGTACAATACATGTTATAAATAAATAATAAAAAAGCCTTTTTATTTCTTACAAACAAAAGTAAATGACAGTTGATTGACTATATCTAATGATTATATATATAACCTATGAATATATCTGTTATGTTTATATATCTATATATTATCTACTTATTTTCCAGTTTATATAATATTAATTATTATTATTTTTTCTATATTATATATTAATTAAGTATATAATTATATATTATTATATTAAGATTTTTTATTTTGTAGATAATACTATTAGATAATGTGTATAAATTAAAAAGTGATATGTAATTAGTTTGTTTGGTTTGTAAGAACCCCTCTACGGGTGAAGGCCTCCTCCAAAGAGTCCCACTGGACTCTGTTTTTAGCTATTTGTAGCCAATTTGGGTCCGCTGTCTTTATGTCATCTTGCCATCTCGCATGGGGTCTTCCTCTATAGCGTTTCCCTTTTGGGACGTTCCATGAAATAATTATTTTTGTCCATCTCTCATCTTGTAGTCACGCTACATGGCCCGCCCATTTCCATTTAAGTCTTTGAGCATGGATTAGAGCGTCTGTGGCTTTTGAAATATTTCTTATTTTTGTGTCTTATTTTTTGTCTTTTGTTGATATTTAGCATACTACGTTCCATACCGCGTTGGCAGCTGGTGATTTTGTTCTTTACTATGTTAGAGTATCTCCAGGTCTGACAGGCATATGTTAAGCATGGTAGGAGACATGAGTTCATCACTTTTTATCTTTGCTGTCATATCGCCTTTAAATATTTCCTTTAAGCTCCAGTATTTATTCCAAGAACTTTCTATTCTTCTTTCTAATTCCAGCTCATTATTTTTCCTGTCAATACAAATTTGTTTCCCCAGGTAGGCGTAATTTTCTGTGTAGGTAAGTACATCGTTGTCGACTGAAATTTTTGATTCTGTGCCGTCCGTCATCAGCATTGTTTTTGATAGGTTCATTTCTAAACCGACTTGTTTGCTGACTTCGTTCAGTGAATGGATCATGAGTTGTAGTTGTGTGCCTGTTTCTGACAACAGAACCAGATCATCGGCAAAACGGAGGTGACTAAGGTATTTTTGTATGGGAGCAGAAATATAAAAACTGGAAGAAATGATCAAAAATCAAGAGAAACGATTGTACTTTCTGGATAAACAGATAAGACAAAGAAATATAATGTTCTTTGGCATCGAGGAAAGAGAATCGTCGTACAGAGAACTGGAAAACAAAATCGTCAAGTGAATAGGAGGGAGCTTTTTTCTTAGATTAGACCATAAAGACATTCAAGAGGTAAAGAGAATTTAAAGAAAAGATGAAAGACCTCGACCAATAATAGTAACTTTCACTACTCTCGGTCTCAAGATTAACATAGTTAAACAAAAAAATACATGTTATATATTTTAAATTATTGCAAAAACTACAGATAGCTAAAATAATGTGCATCAAAATTAGCCGAATGGGACAAAGTTACCTGGAATACGAGTACTAAGGTAAATTGGGTTTTAAATAAAATACACCAGATTTTCAAAAGCAAATTTTATTTGTATAACTTGACTGTATTGCAAATAGGTACACGAGCAAAATCCTCAACAAATAATAAGTTGGTTTATCAAATTTTAGATTTATTTTCTGAATTTTAAAATTTGTAATCTATACAATAACAACTTAATAAATTAAAACTTAAAATAGGTTAGACAATTTGTTCTGTTCATACTCTCTGATGATAGTCAAATTAGTAGTTATGCTGTTAGGATGAATTGATTTTTTTTATAAACTAACGGATTTTATAATAATTGATTTTATCACAATAAATCGATTAATATAACGAGCAGGTGGATAATGTAGTAAGTATATGGTTTAAAACATTGATTTTAGATATAATATCGAATAATTTGAATTTTTGTAATATTATTAAACTTATATAAATCACTAAACTTAGATTTAACTGCTTTAATATTTTTATGATGGACGCGCCCTTTAGACAAGTTAAATTTTGTAAAACAAATATATGTATGACTGCAAATTTTATATCACTATTATAAACCTCTTTGTTTATATTAATTAGTACAATGCAGATTCATTTATATTCTAGAATCTAGATTAATCTAGAACATATTGAAGCCAGAGATTGATGGAATTTTTAAAATACTTCAATAAATTTGTAAAATCTAAAAATGTAGAATTCATTTTGTTTTAATGTTCTCCCGAAAGTAACATTTTTTAACATATAATCTTAGGGCAGTTTGTCACAGAATTATATCCACATTTTTGTTTAAGTGCGTCGGTATTTAATTCAAATTGATACGATAAAATGAAATATTATAAAATTGAAATAGGTTTAATGAACTTTTTTTTAATTTTTATTATAAAGACAGATTATAATAGGATTAACATGAATGTATTTTAATTAATACTTTTCAAGATTGATTATTGCTATTGTACATACATAGTTATCTATTGATATACAACATCAAGGCAAAAGGTTCTTATCACAAAAATTAGCAAGAATAACCAAAAAAAAAATACATAACAAAATATTATTTAGGGACGTAATCATGATATAATAATACAGTGGAGTATTTTGGTAACTCTTCACGATATTGAAAATGCATAAAAATATATATTTTTTTAATTATTATATTTTTTAACGTAAAATATAACATAAAGAAAATAATGTGTAATACTTCTGCAGAAGTAATTTTCCTGAAATGTATATTTTAAAAGTTGGTACTAGCAACACCTACTCACTTCATTATGAGTGACTTTAAGTAAATACCTACCTAGATATTATTCATATTTCACCATTATAGTTTTAAGTAATGAATTTTATAATCAATTTTCTTAATATAAAAATAAGTTTAACTATGTATTTCATTTCAAAGAATTTACAAAAAATACTATTATTAATTATTTGTTTTTAATTAGATATAAATGACTAGATGGCGGTTGACTTAGGTTTCGATTAATAAAGTGGACAAATAAGTGTTGCAATACGTTTATATGTTCTTTGAAATGAAATACTCACTATGTGCACTCAGGCGCACCCTTAGAGATACAGCCGCCCTGATAAAAACAATAAGCCCCCAATCTTTACAATAAAGTGAAATATTTGAGATTTTTTCCAAAATTTTAGATTATTGGGTCAATATCCTACATGACTTTTATGGAAATACTTTATTTATAAGGTATTGAGTAACCTAAAATAGTTGTTTTACGGTCAATGCATTGATTTCTATTATATAGATTTATGGAAGTTTTTGTTGATTTTTTTTAAATTGGTCGGCTGGCAGCATCTCTTTGTGAAAATTGGTGATCTTTCAAGTTTAATTTAAAAAAAATGACAAATCTTCGACCGTCGTCGTGCAGTGTTAATTTTGCACACATGGGAGCGACGAACCTGTGCGCACTGAGTCTCGTAATGGTTAAAAAGGTGGTAAATTTGTAATTAACTAGGTATGTATAATTATTTGGATTATTCAATTCATTGCACATTTCCCATAAGAGCAAACAACTATACTTAATTAAATAAAACATTTAAGCGTTCTATATAGAGGTTTTCATTATTATATATATATATATATATATATATATATAAACTATTCTAGGGGATCACAGAAAAATTGTCGCCGAAAATATTTTGCAACAAGAATAATAATTTGTATAAAAATTTTCTACAGCGTATCATAGGATTGAGACATCGTAAAACACTTTAAATATAATATTTGTTTAATACATAATCGTTTTAATATTATCAATTATATTTATTATTATTTTTACAAACAATTTAAGTAAGTACAATATTATACATACATCTTTATAATATGCAGCAAAATTTTAAAATTATAATAATTATACCATCAACTTTATTTACATCTCTTATCTTTTCGAATCCTTCTAGATATGTCCTGTAATAATTACATATTCAAACTTATTAATGCTTTTCGTATCATAAATTCGAAAATACAGTTGCTTAGTAACAGTGGTGTGTACGTACCTACCTAATTGTCTACCAATATCTTTTTAAAAACTTATTCTTAATAACGTCTTTTCAATTTGTAATACAACTTTATAATAATAATCATATAGTGCCTACACTCACGGCTACAAAAATTTGTTCCAATTTCAAAAATATTATACTTATTGCATACAGCAAAAATTATAGATCGTTATATAATTTAAATGATATACATCATTATAAGTACCTACACTCTTGAATATTAAAAATCATTCCAATTTCAAAAGGATTATAATCATTAAATTTAGTGTAGGTTGGTAAAGCAAAAATTAAAGATGGTTGAATTTAATTAACAGATAACTCATTTGCTTTTATTGGAGATTAAAGTGTTTTTTGCAATTATGATTCTCATAAACCTTATTATTTTTTTTTTATTTTACACTTGTTATGATAGTATTTAATGATACAACATTTACTTCATAAGTTTCCATTTAGATATAATTTCAACAGCTAAAATTTATAATACAAGGTAAATAAATAAATAGAGCAAGCATTAATTATTATTATGTACTCAAATCATTAGATTTGTTACGTAGGTACATTTAAAAAGAAGCATTGAAAATATACATTACTTACACATACATTTACGTACATTTAATTTTTTTAAACTAATCTTTATAATTTCCATTATTATTACAGTGATTACATACAAATTTACTATATTTTACGATGGTCTTAATAACATCAGGTTACCAGCCCAATTTTGACCAACGAACAATTAATTTAATATACCTATCCGAAAAATATTTGATTTGATTAATCTGTACACCTAGAATCAAGAATAACACATCTATATTAGTGATGATATGAAGTAAATATGAAATATTTATTGAACATGGATACATAGTAATAATAATTATTATGATAGAATGGAATTCTTCTTTGATTTTTACACTACATAGTACGACATAAGCCTTATTCATTACAAACAAAACACCGCAGTTAGTACCCCCGTGAAAGAAAAAGACTTATGACGCACATTGTACATTATTCATCTTGTCTCTTATAACACAAAATATATATTATTATTTACATGACAAAGTCAGCGGCTTTTATTATTACATGACGTCAGATATCACATATTAATAAATTTCAGTGCCAAATCTATAGATTTTCATCTCATCTATATTAAACTTCTGTGCCAGAGTATCTATATTCTTGCGCTAATGTAAACATTTTATTTAGTAGATCTTATAATTTATCCCTTACAGTTGTCGTTATAAGAATTATTATTGAAGATAAGAAAAATTATATGAATTTTCCACAACTCAATTCATTTTTTTAAGGCTGAGTTCGAAAAAAATCAGAATTACTTACTGTAACACATTTCTCGATTAATTAGTTAATATTTTGTACGATGTGGTGATAGGTGATATTGTATTCATCGATTTGTAACATTGAATAATTGGTACTTAAATGGTAAAATGAACATTTTCTATATATTTTTTATTATGAATGATATTGTGTAGGTACCAGTAAAACGGGGTGAATGCAATTTTAGTTATTAACCAATTCATACAATTCGAATCTCTATAACTTAAGTTAACATCAGAGCATATTTTATTTTTGACCAAAAAACCATCTTCTATAGAGCGTATACGTATGAAAATCATGGCATAAAAGAACCACTAATTTTATTTTCATACGTAGCATGACCAACTGGTATTTTTGAAATCACAGAAGGCTCTATACGTAAGAAATTTCAACATATTTATTAAATCTGATGTATGCCATAAGCGCGTTTATACTATCTTCAATTCCGTGTGCGCAAGGCCGTTCATATAAAATGAGCGTGTATACACGCTGTACTTTACACTACTGTCACTACACTGCCATATCTCGAAATCATAGTTAAGTGTTTAACCGAAATACAAGTATTTATGATTATTCCAAAAAATATATGTTTATAGGGATTTATTTTTTCGTACCGCCATGAATACGTCCCGATATTTAATGGATTACGACAAATCTCGTAAATTCAGGGTCTTTTGACTTTTTTTTTCAAAAAAAATGTCAGGTATGTCAAGTATTGTTTATGTTTATGTAATTTATCATACTTTTCCTCATTCTTAACGACAAAAATTTAGTCACGTCTTGTAATAATCGTCTTTTTTCTTGCATCTTACGGATGTCTCTAAACCGTTTTTTGTACATAAACGGTAGGCCAATTAATAGCTTTCACTGGATAAATAAGACACGAAAATTACAATCTGTGTTAATTACAAAATTGGATGACTGCTTAGTAAAGTGCCGTCTTTAAAACTACGGGTCGTGGATATCCTGCGGCTGAATACAAAAAATACATGTTGTGTTTAATTCATTGCGAGGACCCAATGGATTGCCCATGGCTAACAACTATTTTTCGTTAAAAAAATCATGTTGGGTACTAAAACTTCTACTCTGTGGAGTTTCATATTATGTTCCGCTTATGACCAAACATGGTGATTTACTTGATAGTACTTCAAAAACATGTTAATTTTTTTTAAATTATAACTAGCTAATATGCTGTTTTAAAACAAAACTCGATGATCGATCACCTTCTCCCCGTTTTACAATATGTTAGGTACTATGTTTAGATTTGTTAAGTATATTATTGCATAAAATATGTAATAGAAGAATAATTATTGTGAAAATAGTCTTAAAAATAACTTAGGAAGAGAGATCATAGGTTCGACTGAATAAGATGTATTATAGAAGAAATAATAAATAATAATTGAGATCATTTGTAAGACTTCAAGTTGTGTATTTTCTGACCATAATAACAATGACTGAGAACCGCTGTAAATAGGTCAATAATAAAGTTGAGGAGAAAGCTACAATCGTCTACTTTCTAAACTTCCAAGGCAAGCAAGAGGGAACGACACAAGCTTCGGGGTCATCCTCGCCAAAGATGACAGGCAAGGAGAGCCTCCCTTGTCAGCGGCGGCGCGGTGGGCTGGCCGACATCTCCTGGGAGGATTGGGAAGACTGCCTCGAGAGGCTGCCCCTCTGGCTCCCGTGCCGCTGAGGAATCACGAATTCCGTCGTTCTCTGCGGAGTGACAAACGGATTAGGACCTGAGTAAGGTCCCGAGATGGAGCCCTGCCTTTGCGGCATCCGGCGCGGCGGGCTCTGTGACTGAACGGGGCTTCCCCCGCTGTGTTGGCTAAATGTGGGACTGGTTTGTGAGATTGGGCTTATGGATGTGCCTGATTTTTGAGATGTCGACGATGACCTGAAAAGATTGCTCTGATATTATTTTGCGATATCCTTCTAATGTGCATCAGTGTATTCGTGAATTGTGATGTGCATGATCGAGCTGGTTCGTCTGCGCTCATTTTTTGTTTCAAATACAATGCCGAGGAGTCGGGTTCAAGACCACTGTAACTCAGTAATCTTTTTTTAACAAATGTTTACATTTTTATGTATTAAGCCGGTTAAGTGGTTCTTGGACCCAAACTTCAAATTCTCACAACAAAAGCGAACATAATAATTATCATTTGTAACTTCTTAACTTTGCATCGATTATCAGTTCAAAAGAATCGAATCATAAATCTCAGACAAAAATATTAATCTGATGTTCCAAATACATTTTTTTCGAATATTTTTGTCAGCATAACACCTTTTTTAAACTATTTGTCAAGAAAAACGAAGGTTAATAACAGCAATAAAATATTATTTGCAATAATTTTTGAATATCTACAATTATCTTTGATTTTTCCATTAACCCATTGGAGATAGATTTCAAAGTAATAATGACCCAACAGCCAGATTTAATTTTATATTTAGAGTTTACTAACACTGATACAATTTGTTTATTATATTTAATTTCAATATACTAAATATTTTAATTTAAAATTGTCTTTTTTTAAATATGCAAGGTTTTAATAAATATTTGAAAATAAAAGCCGATTGTCCAGAATCACTTAGTCAACAGCGATTGAAGCCCATTGTCTCCAATGGGTTAATAAATTATTATTGTAGCCTAACGCTAAGCGGTATAATACATAATATAAATACATAATATAAATTGTAATAAAATAGTAAAACATAAAAATAACTACCACTACTGTTGTAATACATTTTGTCTAATGGTGTATCTACCGGTATCATAATTTTTAAAAAATATTACCTAAACTCTTGCGAATCGGGCATTGTGTTATGCCTGCCTATAGAAAGCGGGGCGGGTGGCCTCCGAGGTGGTATGGCGGGTGGATTTCCTTGACTCATCTGTCGAGTGGGCCCCGACATCAGCTGCCCTTGCGAATTCTGCCGCGGGGGTATCAACGGGGGCGGCGGATGCCTCGGCGGAGAGTTTCCTGACGAATTTTGAACGCCTTCTACATTTTGAGGAGGAACCCGGTCATTTCCGCTCCACTGAGGAACGCTTCCGTACGCCTGGCTTCCGACTTGACCGGGGGCAGACTGATTATCAAAATTTTGGTTGGATCCTGTCCTTTCATTGTTGCTTCTCTGCGGATTGTTCCCTTGACTGATATTTCCTCCGCCGGTTGTTCTTGTGTTGACATTAGAACCGGCCACACTTGTGGTCGGCTTAGGATCTTGTTTTCTTGCAGCGGCTCCAGTTGTCACCGTAGGGTTAGTTGTCTTCCCGGCAGTGGGTGCGGGAGGCGTTTGACTTTCTTCCGTGGCAGGTTGATCAGGTAAATTAGCAGGCCCTCGAGCGGCCTGCTGCAAGATTTGCTTCTTTTGTTCTTGTCCAGCTGCCAGATACGAAAATACGCATAATACTGCGTAACATATTTGTTCAGCCTGAAATATGGTAGAACACTAAAATTATTAATTGGTTGTAATAAAGAAAAAGAAAAAGTATCGAGTTTTTTAAAATTGCATGACTCAAATACTAGGCAAGTATCTACAAATTATGTCTTTGTATCATAATATAGTTACCTATATTTAGCCCAAAAGATATTAGTCGTAATATGAATTTAATGCTAACACAGCTAAAACTGTACCTAATAAATTTCACGTTTACTAACATAGGTAACATTATTATTAATTCCTATTGATAATTTAATCTATATGGAGTATAATAATTATTGTGTATCTTATCTCTGATCCCGTAATTCCGTGAAAGTAAGTAGACACCTACATAATATTACACGAGGTAGCATTTATTTTATATTATTATACCATCATTTTAATAAAAAAAACATATTCTTTTTGTTAAAAATCACAAAAATTTCTAAATACCGGGATTCTGTCATTTTTAATGCGGGAATTTCAGAATCTTGAAATTTAACGAAATTACATTGACCCTAGTCACAATAGCATCATATACCTGCATGAGCTTTCAAATCGTAAATGAAATATGGACAATAACTTGATCAATAAAATGATTTAAAAAATGGACCACTCTCGCATCGGTATGATAGTTAATCTTGATTTTCTTGTACAATAACATTTTAATAATTTCTGTACAACTACAGTAAAATGATACCTAAATAAACGAGTTATAAAACAATGTAAAGCAGTCTTAAGTGTCCATCCAATACATAAATATAAAAAAAAAAAAATAGTACATATCTGGTGAAAATGTATTATTTTCGCAGTCATTTGTTTATGTATGTAAAAATGTGTAGTGTATATAGACAGGGGATAGAATTAATGTAAATAATAAAACACAAAATAATATAAATGCTTACAATTCACAAGAAAGATGTGTTCACATGCAATAGACTTCGTCAAAGAGGAAATTCTACTTTATACAAAGACAAGTTATCTGGAAGGGAGCCATCGTTCATTCGGTGCATTACGGAAACAGAGAAACATCGGTGGAGGGACTTTGTGATTTCTTTGGCCTGGAAACACATGCAACATAAAATAGAAAAGCTCACATCAACACACAACGCAGGAAAGAAGATAGAATGTCAAATAAGCACTAAGAATTTTAGGAAACTATAATGAATACCTAATTAAAATAGACATGAAATAATGATAAGCACACTATATAAGTAATAAAATCAAAAAGATTGAAATTATATAATAATATTATGTATACTGTATTTAAGAATATGTAGATTTTTTTATCTTGCCTTTACCTTTTTTTTACCTTGGCTTATCACATAAATATGTTGCTACTTAATGCAAAAGTAATCTAATTAGCAAATCGTTATACTAGGATTAGATTACAAAATAACTCAAAAAACGTAATTCCATGACAATGGCATTTTAAGGTTTTCATTTCAATTTTAAAATCTTTTTTTTGTGGATAATGTGTTTGATTTCTTTTTATTTTATCATTTTTGGAATTTAGCAATGCTCAATGATTTTTTTCAGTTATCAGTTCATGGACAGGGAACCATTCCTGATTTTCCTGTATAGAATAACAACAATGATTAATCCCAAAAAGGGTTAAATAGTTTTGGTTAGGTAGGAATTAGATTATATTATGACATTCAAGATTTTTTTTATAAAATTATAACGGCAGAAAAAATACATCGAATGGCATCATTACCTTAAGATTTTAAGTTGTTTCCATGTAGAACCAGGGTAGGTATCGAAATTACCAATGATTATTTAGAAGAACATTAATTCGAAAATTGTTTTATATTTCATGAAATTCTTATTTCAACGCTTTTTTTTACAAATTATCTACTTATTTAGGCCATATCTTTATGTTACATAACGAAATATTAATTTTGGTGCATATTAAGCCTATATGACAAATTAATATATCAATAATTGAATATAATAATAGTTCATTAATTGAATTAATCTTTTGTGGGTTGAATTTTTTTTAAATCATTTCAAATAAAGTATTTTTTCACAGCATTTTTTTCCTTATAAAAGACTCACTTTTGGTGATTTTAGAAGAAATTTAAGTACCTATTACCTACATATAGATCAAATCAGATGATTTAATGTAATTGAAACCTGGAATTGACAAAGGATTAAAGTGCCAAAATTTTAAATACTTTTGAATATATTACATATACATAGAACATATACATAACAAATATTATTATTGCCTATTAAATTATTACCATATCGCACACCTAACACCTCCGCTTGACGCGCCTCTGATTGTGTATTTAATTTGTTCCCTTCATTACTAATAAAATTGATATACAGCATCAACATGGATGGCTAAGTCAATTCGATTGTGTCATACAACTTCACTGAACATTTTGGCACATAGCTCCTTTGTATGTTTCAGGCTACAATAGTCATTATTTATTTTGAAATGGTACATACTAGAAGTGAGTTGGAAATACTGTCACCAGTTTGTGTACTCAAGTATCGAATGAAACTACCTATACTCAGTACGTGTGGCCCAATAAACTTGTTCCAAAAAACATCGCGAGTCGCTGGCTAGTTGGAAGACTTTCAATACTATTGACATTAAAAATGCGATAGCACAAATTTAAATTTATTAGTCTATGCATGTGAATGACATCATCTTATGTATGAACAATAGGTAATAAATTTTCTGTAGCAGCACATTCCCTCGGAAATGTGGTGAGGTGACTGATTTTTAGCGATTCTATTGAAGCCGATATTTCAAATACTAATATGGAGTTTTAAGTTTTTTTTAAGTTTTAGTTCCGTATGAGTAGTTTTTATAGTTTAGTATGAGACTTATGTCGCATACGCACGCCAAACGCTCTATATAGTATTCCAAATACTAGTAAGTATTATGCAACAAGTTTGATACTAAGTAATTTGTATACTGGTAGTAAGTATACTTAGTCTTCAAAATCGACCAATTTTCCCACTTCTAGTACATACAATGTAAACAAAAAATAATGCGACATGCAAAAATATAGAAAAAATATAACATTTTGGATTGTAGGTATATTATGTAGGTGACATTACAATGTAATTTGTAATTTTGCAAAGTTGTATTAAATAATATGAAGAAACAAATTTAAATGAGACATAATTCAACAATATTATTTATTAAATTTAATGACATTTCAAAATTTTTTGACATAGATTTACATACAGTAGGTACTTAATAATAGGTACCTGTCAGTGGCGAAGACTATAAACGATTGTTTCACTTTTGTCTAGAATTATTACCACATTCATAGGGTTGCTGCCAAAAGTTGGTACCTAAGTCGATAAATTTAGGTATTTAGAGTTAATAATGGATTGTGTCTATATAATATATATGTATGCTAGAAAAAAATTCAAGGCCATCCAAAAGCACAAAGAAATTACCATTATGCCTGATTTTAGAGGGCATGTCAAACTTCAAATTGCAATTAATCCATAACATGATTTCGAGACTTACCTACTTATGGCAGTAACCCCACGATATGGGGTTGCTGCCAAAAGTTGTTAAGTCGATAATTTATGCATTTAGAATAACAACGGATTAAGTGTCTATACCTATATAAATATGTATGCTAGAAAACAAAATCAAGCTCATCTGAAATATAGAACATACACATAAAGGAAAATAAAATTAGCATTATGCCTGATTTTAGAGGGCATGCCACACTTCAAATTACAATTACCCCATAACATGATTTCGAGACTTCCCAACTTTTGGCAGCAACCCCATAATAATATGCAATTACTACTACAAATAATGTAAAATGATTGTAGGTACTGTATTTTTAGGCACGGTGCAAATAATCTATATGATTTAAATTGTGACTAGTATTAAATAATTCAAATATAATCTTCGCATTTAAAATTTATGAATAACAGTGGCGCCATCCGTCAAATAAAAATATATCCATAATTCCTTAGTGGCTTGTAAATAATACAGTATGCGTTTGCAAAGTGAGAGAGACAGAGAGCGTCATACATTTACATCATAATATGGGATTATTTGCTTTTTTCAAAGACATCAGTGACTTTATTTCGAGTTTCGTAATGTGTTATTTTAAGTGTACCTACACGACTTGTCATTTTGTCAGTTAGCTATTAAAACTTTATAGATTTTTTACTGTGTATTCATCGTAAGTAAAACTTTACTTCTCAAGTGTGTACCTACAGCTCTTTTCAGTTGCTACATATTTATTTTCCTCTAATAGGAAGTCTTCGCCACTGGTAACAACGCTTAAGTTTAAGCTACATACCATTGATGATCGATATTTCCGTTGCAAAACCTGCCTCGTTTTGGGATCTGAAACAAGAATACATATACCCATAATAAAAAATTTATCAATAAAATTAATAACTGTCGGGAAACTGCATTTTGTATGGATTATAAGAAAGAAAGACTTGGGAGTCCCTATGACAGTTCTAAGTGTTTCTTGAATTCCAAAGGCCACCAATAAGGAAAGAAAGAGTCCGTAATAAGTGGAAACAAGAATATTATACTTTAATAAACTATTTTTTATTCAATGAATAATACCCAACATTTGAGAATGTAACACTCTTTTATGTGCGTCCTATCTAATTACGATGAAATCAATTAGTAGTTTTTACACCGTGAAGTGCTCAACAAATTGCATTAATTTTTGACAATCGACTTTTGTAGTGAAAATCAAAGTATCAGTTAAATTAATTATCAAGTGACGTCAGGATTTCTCCAAATTTTAGTTAATTATAATAAATACTTGCACTCGCTAACAATTTAATAAACTATTCATCATCCTATTTATTTCAAAGATTTTTGCTAGTAGGTATGTATATATATAATATTTGAGGTGCTTTCAAATTATGTATTTTCAATAAAAGGATGTAACACTCTCAATTCTTGTGAATTTTTAATAAAAAAAAGTTTATTAAATTATTAGCAAGTTCAAGTACGTTATAACTAAAATTTAGAGAAATCCTGATGTCAGTTAAAAATAAATTAATGTAATTGATACCCTAATTTAAACCACAAAAGCAGATTGCCAAAAATTAACACAATTTGTTGAATATTTTACTTTGATATCATTTATATCATATCATTTATATCATACTCGTTTTTGAAAGTAAAATTAAAGTTACTTAACTAAAAAATGCTAGTTAGGTTGATTTCTCCACTATGTATTTCAATAGGTATAATTTTTAATTAAATTACCTATCATGTATTATAACACATTACTAAGTATAAGTTATTTGAAGAGCCTATTTTCAAAAACCGAGTCGATAGTTCAATATTTTCCGATGTTGTCCGATCCTAATAAGATCATTGGGCCTCCAGAGAGTGAAGGTTTGTTTTAACAGATTTTGTTTTTACGATAGATGGATATCAGCCACTTGCTCAACCTAGGTCCATGGACCTAATAGGTTGAGCATTTCAATATACTTATAGGTAAATAATGTTTTTGAGTTCCAAGCGTAACTTTACCATTATTTTATTACCCAATAAACCCCTTTTAAAAATAAATATAAGCAAAATTAAATTGGACATATCGACATTCACTAATTATTGTATCTTTCGTAATTCTTACGTAAATGATACAATAATCGTAATTATTGTATCATCGGTAATTGTAAAGTATGTGAAATTACACATAAAATTTATCCTCATATATTATGTTTATATTGATCATCTGTGTGACTTATTGGTTCTTGAAAATAGACAATTTCTTACAATATAATCATCATCGACAATAAATTTATCAAAAATTTTCTTACTGAATTCCTCTAATATGAATATTCCTCCTTTTTGTGTAAAGCATTTCCTTATATGATCCAGACGAACAAAAAACTGCAAAAGAAACAGATTTCAATCATATAAATTCGTTAAAAAGAATATTATAATATACAATCTCTAATGTGTTGAATGTTTGATATTTCCACATATTTTACAAAGTATTGTAATGAATTAATAAAACATAAAAAGATTTTTATGAAATTTTGTAGATGTTATGATGTTATCTTGTAATAGGTACTAGTAAATACATGAATACCTACTTTAATTGACTATACCTACATATAGTAAAGTTATATGTGAAAATATCATAAATAATAAGTCTATTAAAGTGACATGCTTCATTGACAGTGTTGTGCCACTACAAATTAAAAGCACTTCAGAAATTAATAAGACAATATCAGTTTGAAAGTTGTGTGAGATTATGTTACAGTAATAATGTAAGAGTTTTCAACTATGGAATGAATGTTTTCTATGGGAAGAATAAATTTTAGTGAGGTATCGTTAATGGAATAATAATCAGGCAATGCGATAATTCACCACACAATAGATGGAATATTGAGTCACTATGTAACATTGTAACGTCAGCAACAGCCACTCTCTGCGTTCTACCAAGTCCGATTCATTATAAGTTTCAGAAGCCAAGCGGTAAAGCGTAATGAAGCCGGTGACATGCAAGATGGGCAATGAAGTGGGGAGCGAGGCGAGGCGGGGCGAAACGCCCGGGATGCGACGGCCGTCGGCCCGCGCTACGAGACCGCGACCGCGGCTCACTCCGCCCGACCAGAGTTCCGCCGTGAAACTTAAGAGATGGTCTGCTCTAATGTCGGTCACTAATAACCTTACTATGGATAATAACAATGAATGAAACTTTGCCCCGAGCCGGTCGCCGGACTGCCGTCCTGTCGGATTCTAAAACGACAACGGGCGAGATCAAAAGAATAAAATAATAATAGATGCGTGACAAGGAGAGATGTGAAAGAATGAGGTGAGGCAGCGGCTCGGTGACAGTGAAACGGCTACGCGGGACGTGCGGTCGCCGGGGCGGAAGGCAGGACGCGTCCCGCATGCTCTGTTCGCCCGCTAACGGACGCGCCGCTCCGGAATTTTCGACAGAACTTAAACAGCGCTAAAAATTAATTATCACAAATCAAATAAGAAAAATACAGAAAAATTAACAATCCTCCGGACGAGGGTGAATTGCGGAAAATGATAACTAAAAGGATGCTAAAAAGACCAAAACGATTCGAAAGCCTCAAACTACAGGAAAAGCCGTCTACTCTAAACAGTCAATGGCTAAATACGTAAGACAGATGGGTCACGCGGCGTGGTGAAGTGACGGGGTGCGCAGACGAGTGTGGACGGAGATGAGAACCAACGAGAATCATTTTGTACCTCATAGTCCTGCAGAAAGGGCGTCGGCCGCACGGCGATCCCGACGGACGCACAACAAAACAAAAACATCACATTAGTTACCGGAACGGAGGCCGCCCGCTCCGACGGTTCATTCGTGCCACACCCAAGGACCATCTCAAAAGTTCCTAAGCTTCCGGTGGAGCTTTTCCATTTACGGCTCATTCCGATACGTCTATCGACGTACCGCCTTCGCGCCGGACGCGATGAACGCCTCATAAATGAAAAAGCTCAATTTGTTAATACATGGTTTAATCACAATAATATCATTTCCACCTGCCAGAAATGTAAATTGACAGTTTTTATCTTTTAATGTTAGGTAATAAGAAAGTTGATTTATAACATCTTTCAGCAGAGATAATATGCAATCCTGTAAAAGTTATCAGATCGCACGATCAGAGTATTGTAATACTTAGCGAATATAGAAGAATATAGAAGGCCAACAGACAGCAGCATGCAAAACACCGAAACCGGGAAACGGCCATTCCTCGGCGGGAGACCGATCGACTTGTGCAAATCTTTAACATGTCGAACGGATCTTCGACCTGCGGTACCATGTAGAAAATAAGTAAAATAATTCCAAACTTACGACCAAAATGATGTTTAGACGAAATTAGAATTTAAATAAAAATTATAACAAACAGATGATTACAAAGGTTGCGAGCAAAATGCGAGCAGGGATCAAATATATAAGAATTATTTTTCAAATTATTAGAAAAAAGATAGAATGCACCACAATGATCATCATACTCGTATGTCACACACTGTGCTTAAAATTTAACAAACGAAAATAGGAAAATTTGAGTGGTCCTTGAAATCAATGAGATGTCATTTTTTGGCTCTTTCAGAACTATCGCATCATTCTAGCACATCATTTGTTATCGGTTCGTCCTTTTCAATGGGCAGGAAACCATTGAACCTGCGAGATAATCAATATGCTCTCTCTCATCGGCGTCTTTTCAAAGACTGATTGTAGCCGGGCTTGTCCAAACGAGTTTGAATCATGAAGATTTTTTTAAAATACCAAATGGTTTGCTTTCGAATTTTATAATTAGAACAATCATATCAAACATCCTTATATTACGTCCATTCAGAACAATTTTTGTTACAAAAACTAATAACTGATATTTTATTTTCTTATTGTATGACAATACAATATTAGTTTAAATATTATTATCATAAGATTCAATAATTAATACAAATAGGTACATAATTATTGTACAAAACATATACGTATCATTATTTGGATGAGATAAAAGTAGATTTTCTCAAACAAATTACAATAGAATTAATTAATATTAAAAAGACAAAACTACATTAATTATCTGTCTTCTAAAAATATGTGTTTTTTCTTTAATTCTTACTAATCCTAGCTATTAACTCTATTGTAAAAACATTAGGGTTAATTCATAATTGTAAAAGTATTCTTTGAATTATACTTTCTTTATGAATACATAAGAATATTATTATCTCTAAATAAATACGGAAATCTATTAGTTATTTAATAGATAAAAAATTCTGTAGTTAAAATTAACTATGTTATTTAAAAAATATGATAAGTAACAATAAATTGAAGATAATCAGAATATTTATATTTTCCTTCCATTTAACTTTATATTCTTAAGTGATTATTTATGTTATATTTCAATTTCTTACTTATCAAACTGTTTTTTCAAATTATCTTCAATAATTGCTTGTATTATGAGTTAAATATAATATTTTAGACACTCTTCACAACAAAGCACCTGACAGGTTAAAAATTGAGGTAAGCAATAATAATTGCAGGGCAAAAAGCTTTGTAAAAATACTTAATCTTCAATGACAGACAATCTTAGCCTTCAACGACCTGACGGATCACTCGTTATCATCAAACAGAACACTCATCTCAAAATCAGAGAGCATCAGACATTAACCGAGCTAATATCTCATTTCGATCATTGAAATAGAAGATTCAGGCATGGTCAGACTTTCTATCTTACTCTCACACATGTAGTACTGTAACTAGATGTGCGAAAAAGTGAAATGTTTATAATATATAAAACTTTTTAGTATCGCCTTGACGTCACAACATCCATTATTATTTAAATGATTTAAGAAATACATACCATCTCAAATGATAATTATTATTGTATTGAGGTCTCAACATATAAGAATTTTCATTATAGAGATATGTAAAATAATAGAACGACTGATATATATAAGATTGAATAATAAGACGATACCGACTGGATGCTGGGACAACTGGACAATGGGATAATGGACGACAGACATCTGGTCTGTAGATAGATAAGCAAGTCCGATAAAGTATGTATCTACCTATAATAAAACAACGTTTATAGTTGTTGCAAAGACTCATGACGATGGTGTGCTGTCACATTCCAATATTGCCCTGAATTACAACGATATTGCGCATGAATCGTTAAAAATTAATTGTTTGTAGAATATGTTATATTACCTTGAAATACCTTGTGCAATTTATGGAATATCGACAATTCGTCAATATTATTGCAAAATATTTACTGCAGTTCAGTGCAAGATTGTAATGTGTAAACACACCATCAACACGAATCTTTGCTTTATTATGGTAGATAATTTATATTAGACTTGGTTGTCTACTTTTTTCACATATTTCATTAATGTGTGCGGCGCCCAGGTGTCTGTCGGTCAGTTGTCTCGTGTTTAATTGTTATTGCATCAAGTCGGTGGCGCTGAATCATCCTAGATCCCGCAGAGTTGACACTAACCAGTTGTATATATCTGAATGTATTTCCTGAATATTCTATAGCAATAAAAAACAAGATGTCACCCTTGCCTGTGTCCAATAACAAATTTTAAAAGTTACAATAGAATATGGAAAAGTACAAAGCAATAGGAATATTGAAATGTAATAAAATGCACAACACTAATAATAATTTGAAAAAATGTGAACACTATGAGTTGCGAACGTCGGGTACCTTGCTGTGCTGAAAGAGTAATCCGACACCCTCCATGCAGACTTGGATGAGGCCGCCCTCGCCAGACTTGCAGTCCTGGATGGGGAACTCTCCTCCCAGCTCCGCGCCCACCCCTCCGCCCCCACCCCTTTCCATTGCCTCTTTTATGCAGTAGTAAAGTGCCTTACACTGAAACATACCACATTGACTCATTTTAGTTTATCAAGCAAATAATATACTTATTATAAAATTTAGCAAGTTGCTTAAATAGATCAATATAATAGTTACCTAGTTCTGTTTAAATTTTTTAATGTTTTTTTATCTACGTTTACATTAAACAAAAAGTTTAGGAAATTGTTTTAGAGTGGAATAATAATATATAAGGCATATCATTAGCCTGAGACTGTCCTGAGAAATTTCCTGGCCAACTGGCTCAAAATATAAGTATGTAGTGTGTACATAAAAATATATGTGTTGACATGAAGCTAAATGAATATTGCACCTAGTGTCAAATATTGAATGGCTCGGAAAACAATAAAAAAGTGATAAACACAAAATGACAAGGAATCAGAAATTATAATTATTATACTATAGGCGTACCCTCGTACATTTATAATGTATCATTTTGTATATACAGTCGCACTCGGTTATTACGATCACGGATATAGCGAGATCTCGGATGTAACGAGGAAACATTCGTTGACATTCAGTTTATGATTTTCTTCATACATTTATTCACTTTTATAACGAGCTACTTATCGGTTATACCGAGCTAAAATATCGTCAAAAATTTTCTTAAAACTGTTAATGTGTCGATCGCTTAAAAACATTTCGACCCTAAGCAATAAAATCCGACCGGACAGGATGCCGCCGGAATCGGATTACGTTTATAACACTAGTTAAGTGCTTAAGTACCTACCTAATTGGTGTTTTCGCCGACAATATTGAAAAAGTATACACGCATATGGTTGAAATTCCATGTAAAAAATCCAAGGTTTGAGAAGTCACTAGATACCTACCAGCCTTCATTACAATAAACAACTTCTTTTGTAGTTTATGAATGCCATGCTTGTTTCGAGGAAAAATTCTAATTGTGTATTTTTGTTTGAATTGCGACTTTTTGTGTTATGTGACCGCTCATTTAAAAATACCTTATTCTCTGATATAATGAGTAACACTTATAAGAAGCATATTCAGTCGGTCGCATCTTACTCGTACTAACCAAGTTCGAATGTATACAATAAAACCTTTATACAATAGATTTGTTTGGGCGAGAGGATGTGAGGATATGATAAAGTAGATGTTCTGAATGTATATTTGATAAATTAGTTGGATTACTTGTTTTTAATTGTGTTATGTATTTAACTAAACACAAACAATATTCTCAAAAACAAAATAGTTTAAATTTTATAAAAATATCCTATTTACAACGCAGAACTACACCTGGCATTAAAACTGCTGCAGAAAGTCACCCCACACGATAAGCGCATATAATACTGTGTGATCTCATACTAATCATGCACAGAAAATTACTTAAGGCCATATTCCATTGGCAGACGCACAGACCCAACCCGATCCAACGATCGACGCCAACCGTCGTCGCTAGCTATTTGCAATTACACGCAACGATTCAATCTCGTTGGTCCTTGATTTGATTGGTTAAAATAATACTAGTGTTGCTATTATTAAAAATATAGGTTGAGTGAAAACTAGATATTTCTTAGATTGGTGGCTACACTGAACGCATTCCCGCGCAATTTTACGTCAACAAAACTGAGCTGTCAGCTGTCAAACCTGAAACCTAGCGAGCATCAGATCTGTTAAAATTTATGCGGCCGTTTGACATTTATAGAAAGTTTTATACTTATTGTTAATTTACATCATGAATAACTGGGCGAGCTTGAATCTCCAAACCAATTGAGTAATTCGAATATCGAAATCGTATAATCCAAAGACTAATTTATTGTAGCAAGTATGGCTATATTTCAACTGGCTCAGGCGGTCAGGACTCGCCGTAAACGAAAACACTGGGTCAAAAGTTGGCTAACTGAAGAACAGCGTGATCGCCATTGAATATGGCGGATTTTTTTACGTTCCACACTATATCTTTGGCGTGTATTTATTCGACGAGGACTGTGTCCTCGGTGATACTCCATATATATTTTTTAAGTTTTCGCCATCTTGTAGTTGTTCAGTTGAAATCGACCAGTAGAATGAAATGAACGACCGTTTGCATGACTCAGGCGCATATTCGGCTATTTTCGTACGCTTTCGGCAATCTTCGCTTGATAATGAAAGGATCACACGACGGATAATAGAAAATTTTCCACTTTCGACCCGATCGCTCACGATCCTTGAAAACCATAGAGAATAGAGTTTGACACTCGTGGCAGACGATCGGGCCAGACGCAATCTGCCAATGGAATATGGGCTTTATGAACTGTACTCATAACATACTTTATTGTACTATTTTTACCAACTTTCATTTTTTATATTACTATTAATTATTTATATTATTTCACCATTTTAATTGTTTCAGGTACTTATTATATTATATATATTTCGTATCATGTTGTGAACATCTTGAATTTATACTTGTTTATCTAATGTTAATAAATAAAATGAATTAAAAATTCTCATATTTCTGCGATATCGTAGGTTTGTTCATAATATGCAATAAAAATATTTAATTAAAAAAAATACTAATTGGGAATATCAATCACCGCAATTTCTTCCAGTGTCCTACTTAGCCAATTCTCTAGTTCATTAAATCAAATCATTTCATGAATTTCCAATGAAATGTGTCATAATAATTTCGCTCTTCTATACTTTCTTAACAATATGTATTTCATTAATTAATAAAGCATTTACCTTTCTGGTATAATATTTGTGCAGCTGGGTTTGTCCACCGTTTCGCCTCCATAAACACAATACTTTTATCTTTGGACTGTACGTCATGTTGACCAATCGCTCATACCACCACCGCTCCACAATAGAACCTATTTTAAACACAATAATATTTTATATTAACCCATAGCTTACGGGCTGCACAAAATTGTGTTTTTGCTAATTACTTTTCAAATGCAAATTAACACGTTAATTACAAAATTAATTAAAAGGGCCCGTAAGCATTGTGTTAACAGATTCTACACCTTCAGCGAGTTTTCTTGCTCTATAAGGCCGTGATCAACAGGATGCATATACAAATTTCGCGAGTTATCTCGTCCAACTTTAAAGTCAAATTACTAGAGTTGACAGGAATTGATTTGCATAATCTAAAAAATTAAACAGAGAGTGACATCTGTTTGAATAATTATGAAATACTCTAATAATATAATGAGCTCCGCTCTACATTCAACATGTGTCGATAAAAATCTGCAGCCTGTCAGATATTGCAATTATAATATCGTGAGGTATAGAAAAGGTTAACAGGCCACTAGCAGAATATGAAAAATCTTCTTCAATCATGTCCGATATTAATTAGTGTGCGTAATATTTTATAAGGTGAGAATGAGACACATTTCATTATTTTACCTTGTGTAGTTCTCAATACAAGTCCATCATCTCTGACTTCCAAAAACCTCAAATCCCCAGTAGCATCGGTTCCTTGGTGAACTGTGAATGATTGTCGATGTAATAAGCGTGATCCGAGTGGCTTCAAATCAATATCATTGCCATGCTGGAGATAATAGAAATCGAGAATTATAGTTGAAGCATCACAAAATAAAAGATTTTTATTATATACTTTGAGATATCACTACAAAATAGGTTAGTTATAATATTATTCTGAGTTTATTTGCCTCATTTCCAAGCCTAATTGTGATTTGACAGTGAAGGAAACTGCTAACGTAATATGGTAATAGTAATATTAATCCCGTGAAATGAATATACAAGCTATTTATACATACCAAGTTTCCAATCTGATCAAGCAGTTGGTTCACTTCCTGACTGTACACCAGTCCAATGTGACTCTTCGCTAAAAGTCTCCTTACTTTGTTCCGTACTTGAGCCGGCTCACACCCAAGCATCACTAATGATGCAGTGAGGTTGTACAAAGCGGTAGAGAGCAGTCTATCTTCCTCGTGCTCCAGACGTTTTCTCTCAGTATCGCTGAGACATTTATACCTCTCCATCATCTCTCCAGGACCCTACAATCAAGAAATGTGATCATGTTAATAAAAGCCTGCGTCAAATAATGGTAAATACATAAAGTTTATTTATTTTTAAATGTATGATTATTTTATTATATTTCTGTACGTACCTGATCCATTCCAATCATGTCTCGTTCTTGACTAACGGCATCCAAAAAGGCATCTTCCCAGAATTGCATTTGATCCCATAATGTCGACCTCTCCTTGCCTATAATATTTATAAATTCAATATAGAGAATATTTAAATCAATAAATTATTTTGATTAGTGAGAAATAAAATTATCTCAGATACGAACCGATTAATCCTTGGAATAGATAAGTTCGACCACTGTCAGGAGATGGCGTTGGAGAGGTGTTAACAATATGGCCGCCTGTATATCTAAATCCTGTACTCAATGATGACTTTGATGACCAAACACTTGATGTTCTTTGTTTAGCTGTTCGCGGAAACTAAAATAGACATAAAATTTTATTACCAAAATCATCACAAACTATATAAAATAGGAAATTGTTATGAAGTCATTTTCATTAGCTTAGGTAATTATAAAAAGCACACCGATATGTAAAAGAAAATATTATGCACCATTGGAAACATGCTGGTTATAAAAGAAATTTATTAAAAGTCACAGGGCATACAAAAAATTTTATCAGCCAATTAAAAAAAATTATCATTATTCAGAAAAAAGTTTCCATGTTATATTCCATAAAATTTCAAAGTCATGCAGTCGTCATGAAAGAAACATTACCTATTTAAACTGATTGAATATATTGGTGAAATTCTTTGAAACCACAATGCCCAGAATGCAATGTGACTTGCATAATATCAAAACATAATAATACACTAACCAATAACAATGAATACATAAAAAACTTTCAGAAGAAATTCGAAAACATTAAAATATTGTTAACATAAACTCCAAAAGGTACTAATTATGTGCACCTGAGCCTTTATTCTAATCTACCCACTGTAAGTGAAATGTATCGAGATTAGCGAGGTGTAATGAATAACAACTCGCGAATCCCGCAGTGATATATTCCACTCGTGGTGGGTAAATTGATAAAAGGTGCTGGTACCAGTATTTAATTATTATTATGAGATTAGTAAGTTCAATGTTTATTCTGGAAAATAGACAATAACTACCTATAGGTATGTTTCATAAAGTAATAATTAAATTACATAGAAAACATACATATAAAAGAGTACTAAAAAAAAAAATATGAAAATCTTTTGTCAAATAATATATATGTAATAAATTATTGTCCACAATTATAAATATGTAGGTATGTCATAAATAAAATATGTAGTCCAACATCATGTATAAAACTACAGTAATTCAAAAAAAAATTACGAAATACAAAATGTAGCAAAAAATAGTAAAACTTGAAAAAAAAGTTTTTTTTCTTCTCATTTTATGAAATTGTTCGAATTCACTTTACATATTAAGTAGATTTTATGAATATTTACAAAAATTTTGAAATAACCGTGTTCGTATTAACGGGATTTAACTGTAACTAATTATGTACCATGCTTTAATTTGGTGAAGACCTCAAGAGCACGTAGGTATATATGAGATTTAATTTTCATATTCAGCTAGAATTTTCTGGTACTTATTTCAAAATTATGTATTTTCAATAAGAAGAATTTAACATTCTTAAATCTTGTGTCTATTCAATATTGAATAAAAAATATTAATGTAAATAAATAACTCGTAACATTCATGTAAGGAAAATACCGAGGGTGATTTGAACACACAACTTTAGCGGATTAGGCGGCCATAGACGGACAGTTTTCGTAGCAGTTTGAACATGGCACAGACAATAACTGTTCAATAACTGTACGTTAGTGGACACACCACAGATCAGTTTAACTACCCCATTTAAATCTGTCGAACTGTCAACAGACGTGCCCATATACGTACAGTTATTGTCTGTGGCAGATCAAGTGTCAAAAACTATGGAGGTTATGTTCGCCGAGATCATACACAGGGGATCATGTGTTAAATTAGTTTTAAGTAGGGTATACTTGAACGAACGATTGATCTACGAATATTTTTACTTTGTTAGATTTATTATGATTACAATTTATTGTTTGTGTAAATATATGTCCAGATTCTTTTATTTTGAATAAATTATTCATAGTATACTAATTGTTGTTTTAATAAAATTTAATTAAGATAAAATACATATGTATTGTTTTATTTAAATCAGGGTTATATACATTAAATTTATGTAATATGTTTTATTCAATCACCAAAACAATTTACTTATTGGTTTTGAATAATATAATATATTAATTTGGTACAGACATATTAACAACACATAATAAATATTGTTTGCGGTACCTAGTTGACACTTCACAATATTCGTAATTATATAATATGAGTAGCAAAAGAATACGCAACAAAAATAATATACTTCTTATCGAACGAACTTAGAAGATTATGACAGAACTGTCAAAATTTGCCGCCAAATCGCGCCAGCTACTCCTACTTTACGACACAGCTAGCTAACGTCACCCGAAAACTTTCGGTGAGTTGAAATTCCAACAGTTTTACAAAAACACGGGAGTGGGAGGTCGCTGGCAGTTTGAACATGGCACACATCTGAAAGGTCGAAAAGTGTCCGTCTATGGGCGCAGCAGATTATCTACCAAAGATAACTGTATGGTTATTAACTGGCATGTTCAACCTGTTACGAGAACTGTCCGTCTGTGGCCGGCAATTGTGTATTCAAATCATATTTTTAAATCCCACGTAAATTCAGTAGTACCTATAAAATAAAAAAATAATTAATAATAAAAAAATTTATATTGTGTATCTAGACAAGTTATCATCAGTAGCCACCAGTTATTGCTGTCTATCCACTGTTGGATGAAGACATTATTCGTAAACTGCCATAGGAGAGATTATAAATATTATGACACACCAGCATCTAGCTGAGTCGATATGGACTTCTTTTCTAGCTTTCCATTTATAGTCATTTGAGTGGCTTAGTTATCATGTTCTGTAATATGCCACTAATCTTTTAACAGGTGGAATATTATAAATTTTAATACAATATAGAGACAAATAAGTTAAGATAGTAAAATGTGTGTTAGGCACTACTCACGTTACTTTGCTGGACTTCAGTGTCTGAGACGGTAGACCTAAAGGAGGCCCGGTGTGTTGCAAACGCATTCGGGTGATTGGTTGTAATGGATCCGGTCTCAGCCAATGAGGATTCAGAGCCATGAAGTGTTCCCTAACCCACAAATACACACAACTAGACAACACGTTCTACTAGGTTCTAATGCACACATGCTTACTTTATAATATATATATTATATGGGCGATGCAAAGCAAAATTAATAAACTTTTCGGGAGAAATATTCAAATGGGATATTTGTAATTTTTAGTTAATTGAAATTATTAGAAGGAAATAAGCAAACAAATAGAACTAATCTGGAGTAAAGTTAAATTTCATTGAACAGTGTACGTCATAGAATCAATGATTATTTGACTTTACAATAATATTAATCTATGGGTCAGGTTTTAAAACTAAATATTTATGACTCTGCACAATACACAAAATAGTGTTTCCCTGTCATAGAGTGGAAATAATCTATTTAAGAGCTGTTTTATTTGCGTGATTCAAATCTACTATGGAAAAAATATAAGTGAATAGGTCATAGTATTGATGAGGTTACCTATCATTAATATGTAATGATTGATGAAATATTTAAACTCCAAAATAATAATATTATAACGACTCACAAAACAATAAATATTAAGGTGTTTTCACCACTGTATTTTTTATTCTGTTTAAAATTATTGACAAATTTTGTACTTAAAAGGAAAACGTTAGTTATAAAAGTATTACTAGATAATATATATTATAAAATATAGACCATGAATTAAATTCTGAATAGAGAGAAAATTAAATAAGTTTTGTAAAAATTATTGCCAAAAATATACAATGATGCTGTTTTAGGAGAAATTTAATGCAAATTGATAAACTCAATATCAAAAATATTTCTACAGGAACAGCGTGCAAAAGCCAATACTTTGCTAATAAATGATTCTCTAATAATTTTGTCTAAACAGTTATCATTATTATGTTATAATCATATAATTTTATAGTATTATTTTATTAACTTCTCTGGATATAATCAATAAATAATATAAAAAGAATAGACAACCAATGGGATAGTAAGGTAATGTGAAAGATATTATTATATTATTTAATTACAACTAATTGAGAATAAATATCTCTTTAGAAAGAAAGGTAACTTTGAAAGGAAGACAATTAATATTATTTCAATATATTGTAGAGATTTACTGCAAGAACTGAGATTATAGAACAGTTACGACATAGGTCATTGTGATCTGTAGAATAGGTACATATTATACATAGTATAGTAGCGCAATAGCATTTTAGCATGTGATAATTAAATTTGAAATAAGTAACTCACTTCTGATTCAAAAGATGTCAGTTTACTGAGAAGCATGTTTCTTTTTTGGTTAAGCATATCTTTGAACATGTCGGATGTCGTCTGCGAATCGGGCGGCTCTATATCTTGATCAGGAAATCTGAGAGCAGGCGGTTCTGAAAAGAAATGTTAAAATAATAACAAAATGAACCACAAATGACCGGAGACACAATGTAACATTTAATATTTTTGAGAATTATTACACTGAGATGACGGATGTGACAAGCATCAGTGACTCAATAACCATTTAATTTGGAATTAAACCAATAGATGGTGTTAGTTAGCTCATTTTACCACGTTTTTATTAGCTCGTATTCTTGTTTGTCCGGTACAGATTTTATAGAGATCTAGACATTTGAAACTTTTAGAATATATCAGAACACGATGACAATGCATTCTTTTAATACTTTTGGCCATCTTTAAGCAGAATTAAATTCATTTTCAATTAATTCTGTTTTGTATGTTTCGGAAAAAAATCGTTAAAAGTAAAACACTATTATTGGTTGCTAAGGGGGTCCTAGCAACTAAAATATTAATATATACGTGCGTTACTATAGAAATTAATATGAAATGTCAAAATGACATTTCAGGATTCTATATTTATTCAGTATTTCTATCAAGTACAAAAAAAAGTATTTATTAATACATAGAATTGTTTATATGATTCAACAGAAAATTTAAAAACATGGTATATAAAAAGTTCTTTTTATCTTGTAATCATTTTTAATTTAATTCAACCGTGACCACAAATAATAAAAATTCATTTTTATTACTTATAAATATAATGTAATTGTGTGGAAAAATTTGTTTTTAAAGACTCAAAATACAGAAGCCTCTCATTCTATACAATTTTATGATTTGCTTCCATGATTTTTGGCTGATGGCATGTCATTTTCTATATAAAATCTTAATCAAAGTATATATAGATTACAGAAGCCTTTGAACTAATAAGTATTGAAGTATTGGAGTTACCGTACAACTATACAATGCTACATCATCACTGTGCATTGAGACAACTATTAAAATGTATTACATATAGATGCCTCTATTAGTCTGTTACTGATGTGAGCGTATAGGCTTTAAATAATCACCTAGAAAAAATTCTTCGCCATCGATTGACAAACAATATAATATTCTCACCTGCTTGAGAGTTTTTCCTAGAAGACGGTGATGACGATGGACTCATGGGCGATCCAATGTTATCCTTGCTTCCAAATGGACTGAAACTGCGCGCCAGTTGCAGAGTGGACAGTTGATTATCTCCGTGTCCTGAATCATCAACAGCAATGATCTCTTTGGTCCAGAAATGGGTGTGCGCAATCTCTGTCAGCTGGAATACCGACGCCATTCCTCCAAGACCGAAGTTTGAAAATGTCACTTCTAGCCCATGGACAATCGCCAATATCATTTTGAGGATACCTTTCCATATTCCTTTAGAAAGACACTATAAAGAACAAAAGAGGATTTTCATCAAATTTTGATTTTTCATCAATCGAAAAAATGTGAATTTTTGGCTTTATAGGCTTCCAATTGCAAAATACAAAATTATGTTTAAATTACTATTTGTAACTTAAAAAACAAATTTACACCGACAATCAATTAAATCAGACAATAATAATATTATAGAAAATATTTATGTTGGCAACCATCTTGGAATTTCATGGGCTTCATTTGCAAAATGTTAAATTTTACTTTAAATTGGTATTCAGCACCATAAAATACTTGATGTCTAAACTAAAAATCTATCAGTTAGATGGTAATTATAGAATATTGAACTATTATCCGCCATTTCGGAATTTTAGGCTCCTAGGTTTTGAGGCAGCTGAAAATGACCCTTATGATGCCTATTCATCATGCTAAAGTTGATACTTTTATACAAAAGTGCACAATCTTTTAGTTATACCGCTGGACTATGGAGAGCCAATACAACATTGTTTATTTTGTCATACCTACCCATTATTCCCATAGATTTACCCATGTTTGCCTAGAACAACCATCTCTGTATAAATTTGAAGTCGTGGATCATGGGTTCAAACCCACGGCTAATCAACAAAAATGCATGTTGCTTTTTCATCAATGTATTTGATCCAGTGCAAGGACTCAAAGAGTTAGGTGAATGGTTACTAACTAATCCTCATAAAAAAGTATATTAATATTTTAAACTTGAAGCTATTCTCCACATAGGAGTGAACAGTTGTAATGACTAACAGAAGAAAATCCTGAGTTCAATATCCAGTCTGGTCCACAAATCCATAATATCTATTTTCATTCATATAAAGAAATACTCACCACATCTTCAATATGGTCATCAGGTGATATTTTATTGTTCAGTGTCTTATTCAATTTACTCAACACCAGATTTCTATATGATTCGTCCTCCATTAATTTCTTCAGCCTATTGAGTTTCAGCCACCCAACACCTTCTCCTTCCAACACTTGACTTATAACCTGTTGAAAGATTGAGAAATAATGATTTATTTCTTAGAATATTATTGTGTTTTCGTCATAAAATACGAAAATATGAATCTTTTAATTAAGTAAGGTAGAGTATATGCTTCATAACTTTGCATTCCGGCTCTAAGATGAAAATGACGTAATATTCAAAAAATATTTTTTAACATATTACGTCATTATCTGTCTATTTATTTATTACATATCATTTGATCTAATTTTATGCAAGGTAATCAGGCAAAGAGGCGTATCAGTATAGTAAAGTGTGCAAAAAAGTGTAAAGTTATAAAACGTATACTCTACCGATGTGATAATTGCAGAGTTTACGGAATTGTAATTAAAAACACAATTGAAATACCTACATTTAAGTACATTAAACTATGAATAGAATTAACACTATTTATACAGCAATGACAAAAGTAATCGAATTAAATAGTTGTCATCACATTCGTGTCTATTTTAACATATTTTTATAGAGTAGATTTGAATATCCACTGGTCACTATAGAGAAAAATATTTTTAGCCGCAAGGTATTCTGTGATTGGTTGAATTGAACAGTGGCATATTTTCAACTGACTTTTTATACCAGTGGCCAGTTTGCATCTAACCACGTCATATTATTATGTAATAAAGACAATTTTAAGGTTAGGGTTAGAATAAGAATACCCAAAATCGAATGAAGCCCCTTCCCCTTAGAAGCACTTCTTTATAAAAATAAAAATACTGCATTTAACCGGTTTTATGACTTCAGCGAGTTTTCTCGCTCTGTGAGGCTGTGATTGACAGGCCGCACATACAAATTTCGTGAGTTATGAAATACCAAACCGCAAATTAAAGGTATTATAGCAATATTAGTAAGAGCTTCGCTCTATATTCAATGTGTGTCGTTAAAAATCTGCAGCCTGTCAGATACTGCCATGGTAATATCATGAGGCATAGGAAAGGTTAATAACTTTTTCGATACACTTCCAGTGGCTAACTCAGAACCGACCAAAACAAAACAGTGGCAGGTATACATAATATCCAGCCCTCAAATTTAATGAAAACTAGTTTAGTACAGTGTTTCCCAACCGGTGCTATGACACACTGGTGTGCCGCGAGGATTACTCAAATGCGTTATTATTTCAAGCAAAACAATTTTGGTACCTATGTCGCGAAATTCCAATTAGTTTTAAAGTGTGTCCCTAACTCAAAAAAGTTAAAAAAAAAAAAAAAAAAAAAAAAACACTATATTCCTTACATCATTCAAGAACATCTGATTTTCAGTGTTAGTATTAGTCCTATCGTGCTGCGACCGATGCGGATCATCGTGCTGAGAAGCGTTGGTGTGTCGGATGAGAGGCGAGCGCTGCACCAGTCCTTTAGAGCCCTGAGGGAAGGGTCCCGACTGAGACTGCCCTGCTGGCCGGATCTTGGCTGCTGCCGGCTGGGCTTGCGGAGGAGCTTGCCGCACCTGTTGGCCTGATTGGACTTGCTTTGCATTTTTACCTGTAAACAATTTATTATTAAACTGTTTGTTAGATTACACAGTTTTTGGTTTCTAGCAATACACGGAAGCAAACGTGGCAAATCAACAATGTTTAAGAAAAACGTTGATGTAGTTTGTGTAGACGACTGGTGATGCAGTAAATTACCTTTCGATCCAAATAGATCACTGAAGATACTTGAAGTAGATGCAGCAATTCCATTTAAATCTGAGCTGATATTTGAAAAGAAGTCTCTGTGAGTTGCCGTGATGATATTAGTGGTCTGCACAGTTGTTTGTGAAGAGTCTCTCCGGCTTCCTGGAGGACTTCCACTGCTCCATGAATCCGTCTACAAATTAACACAAATTAAACTATTTGAAATAGAGGAGATCTTCAAGATATTATAATATTGACAACAATCATTAATTTAATTATTATTATCATCAAATTGAAGATTAACATTACAAAATGTACTTAATTCTAATATTGTGATTTTGAGATAGGTAATCATGTTTTTATAATTTGACACGCCTACTTACCTGACGTACCTACTTACCTACTGTTAGGAAATGAAAATTTATACATAAAAATAGAAGTATTTTAAAATTATTAACTTTTTACTCTTATTTCTCCATTATTATATTGAAAAAAATAACAAGCACTAATTATTACGTTAGTTTTTTGCATTGATAGAACTTTTCCATATTTATAGTATAAATCCAAGATCGCTTTCATCTTATGACTATCCAAATATTTATTTTAAAACTAAAACAGAATTGATTCTAGCGTTGACATGTCTTTTCTTCAGGTCCTAAGTGCATTTTGAAACTTACTTGTTACAGGTAAATCATGTAGTGGTATTGTTTGCAGTTGTAGTGGTATTGTTTTCTACCATTAAAACCGGCATTGCAGTAAATAATTCCATTACACCTGCGAACCGCGTATAGTGCCGGCGTATACTGATTTACCTAATATACCTTAGTGTGTTTTGCAAAAACATACTTTAAGATCAAATTTAATTAATGTTATATTGATTTAATGCATCACTGAACACACTATCAGGTTCCATTAAAACATAAAAAATTGTAATTTTGAACTTAGTATATTTTGGAATATCGGTCCTCAATAATTATTGCTTACGTTAGGTTGGAATTGGTTTTGATAATATCAACATATCTGACTGATAGTCTCTATTTTTTTATCATTGGTGATCATTTATTACCTTTAGTAATCCTTTCTTTGTTGCCACTTCTTTAGCGCTTTTCGTTAAATCATCAAGTGTTGATTTGCCAACGTAAGTCAGATCTTCAAAAGTGTTCTTGCTGACCCCGGCTGCAGTCTTGCTTGCTTCCAGAGCACTCTTGGATGCGACTTGAACACTCTTAGATGCCTCTCCTGCTGCTTTTTTGGCCTGAACCGTAAACTAAAAAATAATTTTTAAACCCAACACTAGAAGCATTATATCGTTAATAAAATACCTATCTAATGCAACACACCTATGTTGAATTTTAAAACTTAAAAATGAATAAAACCAGCATTATAATAATTGACATGGAAAAATTTGAGGGGCCGGAGATTGAAAGAGTACAAGACTGACATAACATAATAAAAAATGAGTCAGAGGCAGTTTTCACATCACCACATACCACATATTTATGAGTAAAACTGGTTTTCAGTACATTTCAATTCTCAGCACCTCAATTATTATCACTGAAAATAATGTACCTTGTCCATATGAGCGAGTAACCCCTCCTGACTTCCTTGTCTGTTGACCAAGTCCTTAGCCTGCGTTGTGAACTGCTCTAAGAGAGACCCTTGAGAGCCCTGCCTCGTGACTCCTGGCATTCCACCTCCGGCTCCGCCTTGGTTTGAACCAAAAGAACCCGTCCGAGCCAAAACATTTCCAACACTCGCTTGTTTCTACAAAAAACAATATTGCCAATTTTAATCACAATATGAATGCGGTGTAATAGATTATTAGAGACTCTTCAATTAGGTATATGAAGACTTACAGGTGTCATGGGTTTAGCTCCTCTCAGCGATCCTCTCTGGTTATTGCCAGCGTGACCGCGGTTGCTCGGAGTCGATGGCCAATCGGAATCGCTCGTACTGGCACTGTCCTGCTTCGGTGGAGAAGTCTGTGACTGGGAAGCCTGTCCACTCACAATGGTTTTAGGAGTAATTGTTGAATTTGAATCTGACTCGTTTTCAAAGCTGCCACTTCTCTCTTTCCCCTATAATAAAATGACACGAGAAGGTGAATATAGTCTAGATATTTTAGTTCATTATTTGACCTTGCCTATTCTACAATGTCGACTGGCATTACACAGGTTCTTATGATGTATTTCACTAAGCGTATTTCATCCATTTCATATTTAAGCTATTCCTAGAATGATTGACAAAACAAACATCAAAATAATAATGGAAAAATATTTATTTATCTATATTATTGTATATGGGTAAAGGCAAAATGAGCACTGTGTTATTATCATGAAATCAATAAGATAACGCAATGTGATGGCACAGGACAGAACGAAATATTAACACAATAATATAAAGGTTAATGGAGGAAATTAAATAAAAATATAGATAATAAATAATGTAGATAATATATTTTTAAAACATACTTTTCTACTTCTTTCATTGACTTGCTGGAATTGAAGAATAATACAAAATACACACAAACAAAATCACTGGCACCTTCACCCAGAGAAATATAGATAATTTCAAATGCTTAACACAATCACTGCGTACCTTTTCATTAATTTTTAATTACCACATTTAAATAACATGCTAATTGCATCTAATGGCCATTTAACGGGAACACGGCAGCCGTGTTTCATCCGCGTCCTCCAACGAGGTTAATGCAAATGAGAGAATGTAGAATGTATGATGTCAAAAATATGGTGGTCTTTAGAAGAGTAGTTAAAAGTAATGACAGTAGCAACCCAGTCATAAATAATCTATAAATGTTGCCACAATGAATTAACTCAAATCTCCCAGTCTTGCCAGGCCTCTACCTG
This sequence comes from Rhyacophila brunnea, assembly GCF_057557595.1. NCBI lineage: Eukaryota > Metazoa > Arthropoda > Insecta > Trichoptera > Rhyacophilidae > Rhyacophila > Rhyacophila brunnea. The sequence continues at coordinate 34,621,970 of NW_028233350.1, forward strand.
CTGCTAACTATGTACTAGTTGCAATTAAACAAAAGCCTGAAGTTTGTAGTGACATCAATTGTCAAAAACAATAAATGATAGCTCGAGCGGTAATGCAGTTTACTGCATTTTCGTTTGTTTTAAAAAGTCATGCTTTTACTTTTTATTATTTTAATTTGTTTTGAAACAAATGAGTCACTTTTTCACTTGTTCCTTTTGATTCCATCATTGAACATGAATAATTAAAAATAGTGCTGTGTTTTTATTATTTGTGAATATTCTTCCACACAATAAAAGTTTTTATTAGTAGTAACTAAAGAACACTACATGTTTAAGTGTGGAGAGTTTCGCCAAGACTTATGTTGCTAGGCACTCACTCTCATTACCGTGTTAAGAAAAAACGAAAGAAAAGAAGAAGAAAAAGCAGTCGAGCCACCAACCAAAGAGGTGTAATCCTCGTACTCGAGGTAACTCTCTAAATTTTATATGCAGTAAAATTGGTTTCTTGTTACTATGAAAACCTATTATTGCCATATTTGGGTTAACATTTTTTAAGACATAATATCGTTTTACATTTTTCTTAACTGTTGGACTGTCTCTGCTGAATGGGGCTTCCTCCACTCCAGTATTATCGACTACTGCATTATCCTCAGATACGTCACTCCTGTCAGAACTGGAAGGAGTCGGACTCGGTGATCGAGATGGATGAGGTGATTTGGCTGGACCGTGCCCAGTTGGATACAGAAGACTTGAAGGCGGGTGATAGACCTTGAAATGAATAAGAATATTTTGTTTAGAAAAGAGCTGACATAATATTATTCATTAACGACATAATATGGGTATTTTGAAATTCTGCATAGTAGATGATTGCACGATTTCAACTTGAGGTTGAGTATATTTAATGACCAATGATAAACTAACAGGTCGATTGGCGGGCCCAGTGACGTTCCATGGAGGTAATCAGGTCATGCATTGCATAGGAGCAACACAAGATATAAGGAATAAAGGAACAAATACAAATATTACAACTTTTGAGAGCAGTAGGAGTTTTCCATAAAGCAGACGATACAGTTTCTTTATTACTTATAATGTAGGTACCTATCGACATCTTAGTTTAAAAAATAATCGAAGTATAAATAATTCTGATAACATAATTAATACTCTATTAGGTGTAATACTGTAATAATTGTAATTTTGGCAGCAACCACACAATTGAAATTTGTTTTTTTAACGAAATGGTACCTATGTCATGTCAAAAAAAATAGTAACCAGATACATTTGTTTATGTCATTGCAATATTATGCAGGTACATGCATTTTTCCTTCATGAGTAATAATTTTTTTTTGGTATGATTACCAAAATCAAATTAAAAATTGGATATTATTTACCGTTTTAGGATCCAAAGATGAGCCGAGAGTCATGGGCGTATTAGATTGAACAACAGCCCCATAAACCTCTCCCAAGCCGTGATGGCCTTCTCTGCCGGCCAAGAAGCTCGGAGACAGATCTGATGAAACCATTTCCGATACAAAGTCACTGAGAGATGAATACGACGAGCTCGTACTTTCTGCTCCTTCTGAATCAGAGCCACTTTCATCTGAAAGAATTATACAACATGAATTTTTAACACTTAAATCTCTTGTATGTCTCTTTTACAAGCTAATTAGTATAGTAGTTCTATATAATCTCCATCGCACCTATTCTATACACAAGGCTGCTATCGGTGGCTATCGAGGGTAGTTTATCATATTTATATATTGAGGGATTATAATTGTTACAATAAGTTAGCCATCTAAACTGTCAAAACTGACACTGTTAACACAGCCAAGAGAGGTGCTGTTAAAACATAGTACTTATTGAAAAATGAAAATACATAAATACGATAAACTACCCTCGATAGCCACCGATAGCAGTCGATAGCACCCTTGTGTATAGAATAGATGCGCATTACATATAACTCAAACTATTATACGCAAGGATCCTAATAGTTATGACCGTTGGCTACATGCATTCGATAACCACTTATACGTGAGCACCTGTAGTTATGACTGCAAGCCAAGCATTCATTGCTAGACTCAAATTGTGGAGTACCTGGGTATGGAGAATGTACCCGGAAAAATGCGAGGGTTCGCGATTAACAATGAGAAGCTGTAATATGTAGTAGGAGGCTTAAATGAAGTCAGTGGCACCTTCTAGATTTTGTTAACCTTGCCTCCTCCCGACGCCTTCAAATTCAAAAAATAAATTATTATGAATTATTTATTTTCAAAATGGATACCCCCCATACAATTTTCTTATCTGCGTGCCTGGCACTATCCACTACATTGCACAGCTTAAAAGAAGCGAATCAATTAATTTTGACAGATTTTAAAATTTCCTGCATTGCGTTAAAACGTCTCGTTTCTCTGAGAGACTAGACAAAATGTAATCACCTAAACTCCCGCCAATTAGTCCCAAAATAAACTGATATTATATTTAAGCTGAACATTAAAAGCTAACTTCATTCAGTTAACAAGAACGCTAATGGAAAGCTCAGATATCTTCTTTTATCAAAGAAAATTAAGAAAGTAAAATAGACAAACCGGTTGGCTGATGTTCTTGTCTCTGCAAACATCTCAAAGCGCCATTCAACGAACTGCCATCATCCCAAACGGGAAATCTTATGGGATCTAGTGTGTTGGCAAACCACTTTGGCTTGTCTCCAATCTGATGAGGATCAAATACTCCCGTATGGACTCTCAAAAAGGCAACATTGCTGGGCGTCAATGACCATTCAGCTAAGAATTCGACAGCCTAAAAAAAGCATTTACATAATATATATTATACTATCTAAATCTATTCTAATATATAAATATTTTAACTAAGTAGGCTTCTAGCATGCATCATTCACTTTTAAGGAAAGTACTCTCAACCAATATAGCTATCAGGACGTTTTATTATTTGCGAGAAGGATAATTGGTTCGGTAGGTTCTTTACGTATATTATCTATGGTAGGTCCTAATGACTCAACTGCGCTTTTCGCAAATCTCGTGTATATTTAGACTTCAATAAAAAACAAAAATTTTATAACAATATCCAAAATTTGGATAATTCCTGACGCCATCTATAAATCATTTTATTAATATTGTCATTAGGTACCTACATTGATTTAAATTAAGTACTAAATTTGTAGACGTTTCTTGCCGGAATAACCTCAAATAGCATGGTTATTAGGAATTATTGGTGGTAAATGAAAGATATGTGTTCAAATCCCGGATTCTGGAATTTTTGTAACAGGTATGTTTTGGAGGTAAAATGATATCCTATTTTCAATAAAACTAATGTTAACCCTTATTTTATTGCGTGGTGTTGCCTTTCAGCATCAAACTGTATTATTCTTTATTTTTTATTGTGTGGATGAAATTTTCTTTAAAAATTTGCAGTTATCTGCGGTTTACAAAATGTACTGTGCAAAGTAGTTATGGTTTTTATTCACAGGAGCCACTGTTAATTTATAATAATAATGCGATCGATCGATTAGAAAAGTAATAATATGTAAATTAAAGGGTTGCCATCATGCATGTAATGAATACAAAAATAATTTAATTAATAGTATTTTTTATGTAAAACTGTAGGTACTTTGGGTCTTACCTGGGTTCTAGAAAACTTGTTCAAAAAGTGTGTGGTCCTCGGTCTTGATCGTAGAAAACTATTTATTTGGAATGCCACTACGGGCCTCGGATATAACCTCAATGTGCGTGTGTGCTCTGTGAAATTCGCCAGCAAATTTTGAGAGTTGAAAAACCGCACCTAAAATTTATCAAACATTTAATTATAAAACACGCACGATTCAAAATTATAACAGTCTGCCAATGACCCTATTACAAAATTAATATTGTATTTTATGGAAGTATCATATTTCAGCTAGGGGTCAATGAACTACAACTATATTACATCAATAATAATTATTCACCCCTTAAATGCTTGATACTGAGTTTTGAACATTACACACGTCAAAATAACACCAATACAACGATGTACTTAATACAATCTTGTATAATATATCATGATAGTATAGTCACCTAATCAACAGTATTCATTTATAATAAAGTTTTTTTGTGACATACCATTGCAATCCGTGTAGCCACATCGACTGAATCAACATCATTCCCATAAATGAGGGGATTGAATCCAGAGAATCCTTGTCCTTGAGCCGAAATAGAAGGTCTCCCACTTCCAGGTCCCGGGGTTCCAGCAACTGATTGCCTGTGTGGTCCGGGAGTTCCAGAGAGTGACTTCTGTTCCTGGTAAGGCTGGTGTCGGTGCGACGGAGACGAATGAGTTGACGAATCCGACCCATGATGTCTTGCACTCTGAACTCTATAAAATGAAAAATTGTAATTTCCACAATATTAGGCGTGATCAAAATAAATCCAATAATTGTGTTGTGTGTGTACTTCGACTTATTTGTAACTTGAATAATAAAGAAAAATAAATACAAATCAAAAGATGATAATAATAATGTACAGCAAAACCTCGTTAATTCGAAATTGACGAGACCGAAAATTGAAAAAAAAATCAAATTATTATTTGAAACACTATTTCCATTTCTGATACAATTTCTTTCAGATTTATATCAGTAGTGACTAGTAGATATCGCTATAAAAAGATTTTATTAATTTTGGCAAATATTTCAATTCATGGCGAGTTTCTAATAATTAACCGAGTATGTATTAATAGGGCTTTATTGTATCGAGAAACATGATAATATAATATGTTTCCTTACGTTAAAGTTGCCCCTCCAAGACTATCTCTTCGAGATGGAAGCAAATTAGGTGTGCCGCTAATTGGATGACTTCCCACAGTTCCTGTTGACATACTACTGAGAGCCTGAAAAATGATAATTAATTCATTCATATTACTGTTTGCCAATAAATTTTATATTATATTAATCTATAATACTCCTACATACTATCTACAATGAGCAGTTTTAATATAATACTCTTGATGGCTTATATCCACATCTCTTGCTTTGATGTACCTACATAATAATAATTTGACTGAGAAGCGTGCAAAGTATTAAATGTGCAATATCGATGAAAACTACATAATAAATTTTAAAAGCAATAAAACTAATTAACTAATGACATTATTATGACTTAAAAAAGGTACCTACTAGAATGATCTTGTAGTGTGTCCTACTTAAAAATATATGAATGAATACCAGGTACTTTGTACATAGTTCAGATTTAAATTCATCAGCGAGGTTGAATTTTTCACTGTATACAAATTTACATTTTTTAAATACCTACATGAATGAAAAGATTTCTTAATGCCATCTTGTGGATCAAATCCCAACTAAATACATGGTGGTATCATATTATTAATATTCAATTATAATATATCAGAGTAGAGATCACTACAATCTATGTAGAGTAATACAACGGAGTTATATTGTAGTTGGTTCCACTGTCGAAATGACATGAGTTGAGGTAAAAACGTTGAAACAAAGCCACACCAAATTGACATAATTGGTTCATGTAAACGATAAATCTTGTGGTTAAATTATAATGTTTTTATTGAAAAAATATACATTGGTTAAAAATGAATTCAAGGAGAATGATTTTAAAAAATTCAGCTGTGATTTAATACATTAAGTCGGAGTTATTGAAATATTGTTTACTTTTACATCTGTATTTAACAATATGTTAATGACTTTGAGCGAATTATTTAATTAATATTTTACTAAGCCAACTTGTTATTCTATCGATAAAATAAATTAAGTAAATTGAAAAGGGTGATTGTTTAATCATTGGTAGATAATTTATTTTATTATGTATTAGTTTTCATCCTTTTTTTAAAAACTAAATAATAATAACTACAGAATTCTCAATTTTGCTGCATCCATCATATCCAGGCTGAAAATAATTGAAATTGTTTCTTTATCATAATTTAGTACAGTATGACTTTTATTTTGGCTGACACATCATAAACGGTCATCTAGGGAACTACAAATCCCCCGCCCCGCCATGTACCTACATCTTACCGGTGCATGCCTCCCACTCATTCACACTATACACTATGATGTGTATGCCAAAAATTTTAAGTCACAGTCTACTGTTACCTTTAGGTAATATTATAAGAATAGGTAAGATGATATTATTATTTACAATGTGTAAAAATACAATTTCAATAAGGAGAAGAGATACTTTTAAAAAAGAGAAAGAGACTAAAGATGGATGAAGAAAATCATGCAATTAAGGAAGAAAAAGATAATTGAAATAAATCTCACAATATATTATTATTTGCGAAAGAAAAAGGAATATAAGCCTGAAAAATTGAAAAATGAGTTAAATATTGTCATATTAAATTTTAAGTGGTAGAGAAGAAAAGGAATGAGTCGAAACCGCTTAATTGCTTTTTTTAATTTACTGCTTAATTAATAAATTTCACACTCCAATATAGGTAGATATTCACATAAAAAGTTATCTAAAACCCAATTGTCTTCTATCACAAATAGTTATTATTTTAAACTCATTTCCCCATTCCTTCAACACAACAAAGATGATATTAATTTACAGATTAATTTTTGATTGATTGTTAAAATTTGAGATATAGGAATACAGCGTAAGATATAATTAATATTATTTAAATGTGAGATTTAAAATCAATTAAGAAAATAGAGATTGTATAATTACAGTAGATCCAACCTGGTCCATCAGTTGCATTGCCTAAATTTGAAAAGAGAGAAAAGTATAAAGTTAAAATCAAAGTTGCCGTGTCGCATTGAAGCATGAAAAAGATTGTGCCGTTATCGAGTTCATAATATCATTGTGTTTGGTTAGAGATAGTTATTGCCAAGGTGTTGAAACGGTGTTGTACTTATCTATCCTTTCTATGGTGGACTATCAATATTCAATTTATTATGGTGAAAGGACAAATGAGACTCCAATTCTTATTTGGACTTCATAAAAAAGGAGAACTGAACAAGAACAAGAATAGTACTATTATTACACATAGCCGAAAAACTATTCCAGCGTATCAGGCATCCACTGTAGTTCAGTGCATAAGGCGATGGCTTTTCTTCTGGGGCTCTGGGTTCAATCCCAGTGAGATCACAATATATTTATGTGATTGTCTCAAAGCCTGGGTGTTTGTGATTGTTTCACTTCATTATAAATTACACTACTGTCATTGGGCTTCATGGCCAGTTATAGTGTTAAAAAGAATATTTAAATAAAATATTAAAAATAATACATCATTTTTGGTCATGAAAGTCTATGATAAGTGGCCCAGGATGACAACTTATATGAAACGGATTCTATTTGACAAATAGTCTAATCATACCTTTACTATAGACATACCAAATAAAATAGTTGTCTATGGCCTGAAGTTGGAACTAAAATCAAATCACAATAATTATCCAAAATCCACAAGGGAACTGCCAAATGTCTTTGTGAATATAAATTTAATGATGATCAACAATAACGCATATATTGGAGTAATCCTAAACGCCAATATTTATCATGATACATGTTTAAGTGTCACAATAGTACCTATTCTCACTTGATGGCAACTTATAATGAGCATATTATGCTAATATCTAATCATATTATCGTTTTCCAATGTTATTATATAATTTTCTAACTTTTAAATTTAATTTTTTAGCACCAGCTGACAAACAAATTTAATAATCCCTCGATAAACTAAGAGATAGAATAATTTGTTTCTAATAATCATAGTTTTAGGTACTTACTATTATTTCACTGCTTGTGTAGGTTTTTTGGTTTGATTTTAGATCGATTTATTTAATTTTTGAATAAGCAATGTTGTGAAAATATTTGCTGACAAGTAATTAATAAATTAATCCTATGTGGTTAGTTGTATGTAAATCTCTGTGTATATAGTTGGTTAAATTTAATTGACATTGTATGTACATAATAATAATTGAATGTATAAAAGTAAAGGTAAAGATTACATACTTGTTTTAGATGATTTTTTAGAATAGTTCCTTCGGGTTCTGGCAGAGCGGGTAAATCTTGATCGTTACCCGTAGGTGGAGTTAGCTTATTGGAGTCTAAATCGATTAGCCAAATATCATCAGGTAATCTGGAAACACAAATAGATTTTAGAAATTTAATATTAATCTTACTTACAATATGACGTGTGCACTATGCACACTATACAAGTTGTTCTCTAAAAAGATGGAGCCCAAAAGATGAGTAAAACTGAAAAAGAATTAGTAAAACAAATGATTAAATTAGCTGCATGCCAATATGCATTACAAAATCAGGCTTTTCAGCATTATTTACAATATTTTTACATTCATTGGTCAATTCCACATTATTATGTAAATATTGCCAAATTAAACCATGAAGAATATGGTCAGAATTTAATTCTTACCTGAAATTCTTCTTGTACATGAGAAAGCTTGCTGGGATTCCAATGACGAATGGAGTCGGTGCCAGTAGAAGCTGTTCAGCACAACTCATGCAGGTGGGGAGAAGCGGAATCACAGGAAACATGTACTCCAGTGGATAAATCATCGTTACAAACGCCATCACTGACATGGAGAGTGCGTTGTAATCGCGGGATTGAAGAACCAGTTTATTTTCCAATAAGATCAGTGTCATCACTTTTAGGCATGTTTCGACTCCTGTGAAAATTAATTATGGATCAAATATTTATTCAAAGGTTACCAAAATACGAATAATAATTAATAATATTGCTAATAATAAACATAAAATCTGAAATATATGTCGACTCTCCATTTTTATTGTACTATAAGGGAAAATCGAGACTTTAATGTTTGTACTTCAAATCTTCATAGTTTTAGACTATCTCTAGCATGCATATCCAAATTCCATAGGCTATGATCTCAATATTGGTCTTCTTTTGAACACTCATTGCTCCCAGCATCAAGCTATTCTCTTATGGTACAATGAGCCTACTACGCGACAGAAAGGGTAAACTCTGCCTCACTTGGAAGCTGAGCGATTTACATATTTTCTTCTTATCACTCCTATGACAGGTTTTTAATGATGCAATAAAAATCAAGGGATACGACCAGATCACAAGGGCTTCCTTATAGTTAATTTGAAAATGAATTTGACTTAAGGGGGGACATGCTCGTCGAAGGTCAAAATTGAGTTTTTATTGTATTTTCAAACCATGATCCTGGACACTCCTTAAACGTTGTAGATAATCTATTTATATAATTTTGAAGCCTTATTATCCTTTATAGTTATTTTAAACATTTGATGACTGTATAAAGTATTTTTGTTACATAAAATAGTATTCTTTTAAACCTCTCGCTCTAATGTTTTAGAATATAGTCATATTTCGGTACATAACTGTGCAGTGGTGTTAAGATTTTTTACGTTTATTAATTTTTTAACGCATTTATAAAACCATTAGTATAATTTATTATGAGATAATTTTTGTAAAATATTCACGATAAAAAATTATATTGATAATCTCTGTGATCCCAAATTTGACAAGAATTAGGCATTATATTATTCAAAAAATCGACAAGATTAACACATTTGAAGATGATTCTAAAGATACTTATTATAAGCTATGTCTTTGACCATTCAAGTGTGATAAATATCTTATGAATAATGATTGCTTTATAATAATTATTGACCTAAGAATAAGGTAGTGTTTTTTTGAAATACGCCATTTCTTTTGTCATTCCCCAGTGGTTAAGCTAAAACATACGGCCGTAGCCATAAATTGACAAACTATAATTAAAGTAGGGAGTAAAATTATGTTAACGCGCGTGTTTGAACATGTACCTAACCGATTTTTTTAACCGAGCGATCGGGTCGAAAGTGGAAAATTTTCTATTATCCGTCGTGTGATCCTTTCATTATCAAGCAAAGATTGCCGAAAGCGTACGAAAATAGCCGAATATGCGCCTGAGTCATGCAAACGGTCGTTCATTTCATTCTACTGGTCGATTTCAACTGAACAACTACAAGATGGCGAAAACTTAAAAAATATATATGGAGTATCACCGAGGACACAGTCCTCGTCGAATAAATACACGCCAAAGATATAGTGTGGAACGTAAAAAAACCCGCCATATTCAATGGCGATCACGCTGTTCTTCAGTTAGCCAACTTTTGACCCAGTGTTTTCGTTTACGGCGAGTCCTGACCGCCTGAGCCAGTTGAAATATAGCCATACTCGCTACAATAAATTAGTCTTTGGATTATTCGATTTCGATATTCAAATTACTCAATTGGTTTGGAGATTCAAGCTCGCCCAGTTATTCATGATATAAATTAACAATAAGTATACAAACTTTCTATAAATGTCAAACGGCCGCATAAATTTTAACAGATCTGATGCTCGCTAGGTTTGACAGCTGACAGCTCAGTTTTGTTGACGTAAAATTGCGCGGGAATGCGTTCAGTGTAGCCACCAATCTAAGAAATATCTAGTTTTCACTCAACCTATATTTTTAATAATAGCAACACTAGTATTATTTTAACCAATCAAATCAAGGACCAACGAGATTGAATCGTTGCGTGTAATTGCAAATAGCTAGCGACGACGGTTGGCGTCGATCGTTGGATCGGGTTGGGTCTGTGCGTCTGCCAATGGAATATGGCCATAATAATTAATGCTTGCCTTAACTACTACAATTGAATGTATACCCTTTTTTGCATTTTTATGACTCAATGGGCCGGGCACATGGTACGATTGATCAAAAACAATCCTACGATTAACTAGTTAATCGGAATCGACACGTTGCATGTACCTGCTCTACAAGGTCTAGGACGATTTGGCACTACCGACTGTGCACACAGATAAGCGAGTAGGTACTGGGACGACTGGCGCCATTGGTTAAAAAATTTGCTAGCTGTAATTCTACTTTACTGCATATACGATAATTTAATGATATTAATTAGATTGAATCTTGAATCATCAAAACTAATTAATAGAATCTCCTATGATACCTTCTATATCTTAAAATGATACAACTACAATCACAGAACAGATTAATAAAGATAAGTGTAAAAGCCATCACCATGGAACAAATTTCTGAAGCAGGGTAGTTTATGGCTTGACCGCCATAAAACCCAATTAAAAAAAACCGCGTCATCTGTTCCCAATGATTGAAAGCATGTTAGATTAACGTGACAAACTAAAATGCATATTATTAACTATTGAAAATAGCAAAATTATTAACACGTGTTTAAGTTTATCCCATATTTTTCCACACTCGAGATATTTAGCCTGTTATACCACACCCACGTTACCCAGTAGGGTAAGCCAGTTACCATTAATTTTGTGTTCCCTGATTACAGGTAGTAGGAGTAGGTTTTCAACCAACTTGAAAAATAATTAATTAGGTAGGTGCACCAGAAGAAATTAATAAATAGAATTCAAATAGGCTATACCCTAATAAATTACATTTTAAAGCAGGGTTTTGAATGTTGTAACGATATTTATACCCTCTAAATTATAAATACGTTCCTAACGATCCAATACCCACGCAGTTGAAAACAAGCAGCCGTTATGTTGCGCGACTGAGAAATATTGGACTTTTACGTTGGCACGAATGTGTCACAAACACCTACACAGATCGACTCACGGCAGTACGGCACCGACATCGAAGCAAGATTTATTTATATTATTAATACCCCACAGGATTATCTCGTAGAGAATAGGCCCCTGATATTTGTTCGTTATTATTATTTCGCATCGACGAGTGTATTGACCGACCATGTGATCTTAACCTTTGATGTTATAATATACAATCGTTTTTGATTATGGACTTGCTCCTAACTTAACTATTCTTTTATTTCAAATGTTTCCCGACTATTCCCATGTTGTGTTTTTGCCCAATAGAGTAGGTCAGGAATGGCGCCCATAAATTACTATTATTTAGATTTACTTGTGCGCGAGATGAACCAAGGCAGACAGCGTAGAAATCAGAATCTCACGCCCTGTTATTTTTGTATCTGTAAAGGTCTCATTTTGCTCCATGCTTTACCGAGGGACTGAGCTAAGTCGTTGTACAGGGGGACTTGTGGTAGTATTTTATTACAAACTTGCAGGGTAAAGGCGAGGGAGTATATACTTTTGACTATTAATTCTATTATCATTCTATCACTTTACATCATATCACAGGTCACCGTGACAATGTGTGAGTGTTCCCTGGGTAGATGCCTACTATTAATTGTAAGCACTTGCAAACGGGACGATAATGCATTTGCATTTGTCAAAATGTATATTTAAATATAATCAATAAGTATAACAAAATAGTTGAAGGAAATCCCAGTGAAATCATTGGAATTTTAAATTAATAACATACTTAATATAAAATTTGATCACTAGATGGCGTGCAATACATAATATTTTTATATCATAATATTATTATGTAAATGTTGTAATAATATACTTAATATACTAACTGTAATATTTGTTTAATAATAATATTTATGTAGAAATTACTTTTAGTGCAATGCTATCAAGTCTTTCAACTGGAAAAAACCAACACAAAAACCACTAACTGAAAACACTGCTTATAATATATTACTAAATTTAATATTCCCCATCCATAATATTTAAGGTACATTAATATTGTAGGTAGATAAATCCTCCATTTTCTTTTCATAAAATCCCTAATGAAAGCTTTCAGGATTCCATTAGATATTTATTACATAGAATATCAATAATCTATTTAGCTCCAATAATGAACCTTTTATATTATTATTTTAAAAGTGAAAAAAGGTGAATAAAAACTCTCAAAAATCCAATTTTCTTTTGAGACACTTATTCCAGAGAAATATCTCATAATCAATTTACTCAGCGCTTGGTAGCAAAATTGCCTGGCGCTGATGTTTAAACTTAATTAAAAATAGAATATTGTTTCGTTCTCTTGTCTGCACGCTGTAAAGTGGCTTTATTGCTAGCAATATAATTCTATTATCTTTGACCCACTTACCTAATAGTTCCAGCGGCAGATGCAAGGGAAAATCAACCATAGTGAACCTGGTGTGATCGGGCAGGGCAAATGTGAGCGGGTCATGAACGGTAGGTGATAACACTTCGACTTCTATCCGTGTTTTGCCGGGAATCGGTACAGGTGCAGATAGCAATCGAAGAATCCACGTTTCTATTTCTCTAACGTCATGTAGTACTATACTCGGGGTATTGTCATATGATTGGCCGGTTAATACTGACCAAACTGTATCTCTGAAAATAAAATGGACATTGATTTTAATTTGAATTCATATTACAGAGTATCCTGACAAAATTACTTTTAGATAGGTATCTAGGTACTCAATTTTAATTAAGCCTTAGGGCCAAAGCCAACCTGGAAGCGCCTTCTACACCACGCGCACCGCTTCCAATGGGCTTTGGCTTAGATATTTTATTAACCAAAATTAATATACTAAGTATATCACATAAATTTATACAATGCAACACAAATAAAATGTTGACTATCTAACTAAGCCATGACAGAAAAATGGCAGTTTTCATTGTATTTTGACAACATTATTTATTATTGTCCAATGTAGCCAACTTAAAAATATTGAGGTAAATTATCTTCATTATTAGTACTAAAATCATACATTTGAAATCATTCAATCAAAACTTATTGAAAAGTCCTATGTGGGTTTGTTTTTGCGCTAGTTTTTTCATCACTATTATGTAGACCAGCGGTCCCCAACCTTTTGGACCTCACGGACCATTAAACTCAAAATCTTGAATCCCGCGGACCACTACCACGTATTTTTTCCACACTTGTTAAAAATTCGATATGTCAATATAATGATAAATGAATTATAATAAATAAACTTATTAACACAGATATTCATTACAAAAAATGCAAAAAAAAACATTTTAAATTTTATTAAAAAAGAATCAATACAATTGAATTAATATGAATTCTACGTCGACATAGAGGTAATGACAACGTAATAAGGCTAAAATTGTAAAAAAAAATATTATAAGAATATACTGAAACTTTTTAAAAAATACGAAAATTGCAAATATATTCAAATTACTCTGCGGACCACCAAAATTCTCTAACGGGCTACCGGTTGGGGACCGCTGATGTAGACTAGTAGACGTTATACGAGACTTAAAAAAATGCAAGAGTTCCTCAAATCAAAAAGGTTGAGAATCACGATGACCGGGTAACAAAATATAATTTAAAAGGTGTGCAAAATCCGCTGGATTTTAGCGTGCACCAGTGTGGTTAGCGTTGACAGTGACAAAGCCCGTTTTACATTGGTTTCACTGTTACGTGATATTATCATAGGTACCTAATGTTTTTTTTTAACTGGATGAAAATATATGGCCAAGAATAAAAAATGTGAAACACAATATTATACGTGTTGTTACGTAAATAAATCATGTTCATTTGTCTACAGAAATGTGGACATTTTTATAAAAATGATATAGTGTACTACGGACTTGTCTTCTAATTCTCCGCCAGTTTTACCTCAATACCAGAAGTTGCAATCCCGGGATTAGTTTTTATATTTATTTTCTTTTTCGTCAAGAATAACATATTTCTCTGAATTAAAGAAAATACCGGTACAAGTCGGTTTACAGGAAGCCAGGCGGGAATCGCGCCAATTTTCATAGGTGATTTTGGCAAAATTCATGAATTCAATGATGAAACCTAACCTAATGTGACACCCCCGTATGGTCCCCATTTGGGGATGTCTTTGTGTATCTGGAGACGCCCGAATCGGTATCGAAGCCAGCAAATAATAAAGCGCTGATTACGAAAATAAATAATGTTGAATATCTGCTGGCAACAATGCCATAATTTTAACCGTTGACGATTTGCAACGTCGCCTTCTTTCGCCAACGGCTCTCGTTGGAAAAAATCACAAGATGGCGCGCAGATCGCGACAAGCAGCAAAATCGCGAACGCGTACATTTCGCCCTCCGTAGAATAAAATTATTAAAAAATGTAACCATATAGTATATTAACGTAAATAAACTCGCCGCTTTCCATCATAATTCTGGTGTATCAATTATCTACCTCCAAATCCTAAAACGCAGACGATAAACCAGAAACTAAAAATAAAAGTGACAGTTGAGAAATTCTCATGCCAAAATGGAGGGGAGTGATACTAACCTAACCTAACAAATAATCCAGTATATCGACTATTTTCAAAATTTATTTGCCGCTGGCTTCCTGTAAACCGATAAGAACCAAAATACCTACTAGCTTCAAGAAAGTAGAGTATATTATGCTTCATAACTTTGCACTCTGGCTCTAGGATGAAAATGATGTAATATATTATTCTATTTTTTTTTACATATAGGTATTATATGTCTTTTTATTTATTATTATATATAATAATGTAAGTAAATATCATTAGATCTAATTTTATGCGAGGTAGTCAGGCAAAGAAGCGTATCAGTATAATAATAAAGAGTGCAAAAAAGTGCAAAGTTGTAGAACGTATACTCTACCGGTCATTAAAGAATAATTAAAGATTACAATATAGTAGGTACTTGTGTATTGCAATATAACATTATTATTTCTTAAGATATAAAACAGTTCTAATTAAAATTGTTGTTTTGTCTCCTTAGTCAAAGTTTAGTCAAATAATTTAACAGAACAGGATTAATGTTATTTTAATGATCGACGAGGTATAGTAGCCTTAAGCCGTGTCCACATTGGCAACAAGTTGCTGGAAATTTTTGGTCAAACAAATTTTGATAATTATCGTGAAATTTAATGAGGTTGCCAGTGTGGACACGGCATTAATCTTTTCCGAAAATTTTTGAGTCAAGTTGATTACATAATAGGAATCTTCCTATGATAACGAAATCTCCGATTAATACACTTTCTTCCCCACTTATACCTACTATCACAATAAAAAATGTATGTGGAAAAAAAACGTGATTTTATTGTAAGATATTTTATATTACCAACGTTGATACACTGAAGACAAAATTGTCATATGTTTTCGTAAATTCCGGAATTGATTTTTTATACGGGATTATACGGATACATAGTCAATACTAGGGAATCAAATCCCGAGCCTAAATTCTGATCCCGGGATTTCGGGATTACAATTTGACAATCCCGGGATTGGAATTTTTTTCTATTGTTAATATAAAAATTTTATATTTACAAAAAACATTGATAAAATCGGTCAAAAATAAATCTAGTATAATTTATACTATCTAAGATATTTATTGTTAATATTGTATACATTCAATCTTGGAAATACATAAGTTTAATGGAGTAAATAATATTGTAATATAAATAATAATGTGAATTTAATATTAGATTGCTGTTTCTGATAGTAAAGACTTAATGAATGGGTTAGCGAGATTTAAAGCAAATCATGGTGTACTTATGGTCTTTCCGCTTCATAAATCTGATTAGTCAGCCAAAATTGAAACTGCTGTAAAACGTATGATATCATGGTGGAATTACTTTGTTAAAAGCGCGAAGCATTGTTTTTTTCCAATCTTTCTCATTTTTATTAATTTATGTGAAAAAATAAAATTAATCGACAACTTACACATGGATATAAATCAAACTTCATTCAAACTCAGTTTATTTCCAATGTAGTTATTTGTTACTAAAAGTATTTTTTCTGTTGTATTTTCGTTTATTATTATTATTATTTTATTTTTCTTAAAAAATGTTAAAAAAAGCAATCCCGAACGTTTCGGGATTATGTTTATCAATCCCGGGATTCATAGGTATCGAAAATAGCTCGGAATCCTGGGATTGGAATCCCTAGTCAATACCTATCTGAACTATGGGACCCGTTTTGTTTTTGATATTTCAACTAAAGTACTATAAATCAATCAACATCGAAAATGGGAGGGTTTGTTTATTGAACACTATAATTATTAAATAAAAAATGTTGTGTTTCTTACCTTCCTGTCTGTCTGGAAGCTCCTACTCTCCGTGGACTTGAGGATTCGTTACAAGCGTCGATCAGTTTTTTGAGGATAAAAAGGCACTCACGAAATATTGAAAAAAATGGGTGATGGGATAAAAGGCAAAGGGAGGTGAGGGAATGATTGCGTACTCTCTGAAAGAAAAAGTTCAAAGAAGAGATAAAATTATGATAATTCAAAAATATACATATACTATAATCAGTATCTACATAATTCTACTTTTTTCCAATTTATTATTATCCAATATTACATATATGGTCGATATTTACACCATTAAATTTGTAAAATATATAGGTATTGGAAAGATGGAAATTACCTCATATTAAGCATTTTTGTTATTATTTTTACAACGTTTTTATTAGCTCGAATTCATATTTGTCCGGTGGTTGTTTGTCCAGTACAAATCTTGCAATCGATTTTTTCCCGACTAGCTAGACATTTGACACTTTTAGAATATATCAGAACACGATGCCAATGCAATCTTTTAATACGTTTAGCCATCTTTAAGCAGAATTGAATTCATTTTCAGTAAATTCTGTTTTGTAGGGAAAGTTATTTCAGAAAAATCCGTAAAAAGTAAAAGACTATTATTGGTTGCTAAGGGGGTGGTTCTATCAACTAAATTATTAATATATACGTGCGTGCTATGGAAATCAAAACGAAATGTCAAAATGACGTTTCAGTATTCTACATTTGTTTGTTTTTTATTTACTTCATAGCAAGTACAAGTTTGAGCATAATAATTTAACAGAAAATTTAAAAACGTCGTATATAAAAAGTTCTTTTTGCCTTATAATTATTTTTAGCCAGCCCGACATTATAATACTTTGAGGCTCACTGGTTTTATACAATGACCACAGGACTATAAACAGGATACCCTGCGACAATGTCCAGAATATACTCACATTAACTAAAAAATGAGATTCAAGGAATTGTCTGGAACTTTATAGGCTAAGATGTGTGGGTATAAATTATTTAATAAGTATATTGTTTTCTCTCCGTAGGCCACCAAGTTTTCTTCTAGATCTTGTACAAGGGATGGTGGTTGTTAACCACTATTTCATCCGGTTATCATATTGAGAGTAAGTTGGGAAGGATAAGAGATTACTCTAATAATATTAATAGGTACTTATAATCTAATTCAGAAGGTAGGTATTTCTAAAGATATAGTATCGTCACTGTTCTGGCAGAAGACACTTATTCGAAAAAATGATATATTGAGTTAGTTATATCAAAATGATCCTTATTTCAATTTTTACCGTCTGGAAACCTTCTTAATAAATAAACAGTCTTTATTTAAAAGTCATCCTTTTTACGATTACTTGATAAACTCACATGATAGACCATTTCAAACATTTTAACAACTTCAAAGTCAAATTACTCAAAACTAGTATTCTCCAGTTAGTGTGTTCTGCCAGAACAGATACGTTATGTTTTATAGCAACCATCTAAGAATTTTTTGACATTTTAATGACAACCATTTTCTTGGTTAAACATCTACTGAATGCATTTTTAAACTACTCAAAATCAGTGATGTCCCGTGGATGTAGGCAGGTCACGCGTTGCATAGGGGCGGTACTTAATAAAGAGCTACAAATGAAAAACTAATACAAATATTATAAAAGCAATGGCAATAGACAATGCGGACGCTTCGATAGGAATTACCGATATCTTAGTTTAAAAAAATAACCGAAACGTAAAACATTCTACTAATATACGAGCTACGGCGGCTTATTGCATTATAAATGCTTTTTAAAATAGTTCTGTAGATATCTAACGAATTTACATACGATTTGAAACTAAAAATGAAAGGGGTGGTATTATAGTTTTCTTATGGGCGAAACTTTGGCTAGGGACGTCACTGCTCAAAATACATTGAATGTACTTATATCAAGATAGGCCACGGTGGTTGATATAGGTAATATAAAAAGTAGCTACAACTCTTGTTATCCTTGTATACCTATTTTACTACAAATAGTATATCCTAATAACCTAAGGTAACCTTGGATAGGATATGGAATCGGATGTTAGAGGAAGTCAAGGTAGTTATAATTAGGAAAGAAATTCGTTAATTAAGTAGGTACGTGCATTGTTTCCCAAAGTATGATACACGTAACTCTATTGACACACAAACGTAATTCAAGGGATGTTTCCCCGAAATTACCCACAGAATTGCCTATATGCATTACGAATTTTACACTTTATTTCTGTATAAATGTTTTTGATTGAATAGGGTAGTAAAAAATGTCTCGAAAGGGTTAGACATATTATATGAAAGTTTTGTTTTTCTCACCTGTCTTTTCCTGGAGGCTCTGGGGCTCGGAGTATGACTACCGCCGCTCTCAGAATCCGGCGCTGGTGTAACTCCAAGACGGGGTGGTCCGCTGATGAGCATGCCGGGAGTGTCAGACTCTCGCCTTCCTGGACCACTTAAGCATTCTCTATCCGAATCACTCGGAGCCACATTGCTACTTCTGTAGTCACTAGAACAACGAGCAATAAAATGTTCCCATGAGCAATAGAGTCATAAGCTCTTTCAAATCAGGTGTAGAATCGCAAGAAAGGCTAGATACCTCTAATTTAGTGATGAAAAAATAAAATAGATACAAGAAGAATATTTTTTTTTATTTGTGCACTGCTAAGAATAAGTATTTTTTTGTATAATAAATAGTACCTAGATATTTATATAATTGAAGTCAATACATTCTTAGTTGTCATAAAATCAATACAAATTAAAGAAAATTCAAGGATGCATTACTTTACCTACATATTGTGAGGTTTATTCATTCGGAATGATTAATTGACATGCGATTGAATGATTGTACAAAAAAATATATCACAAGATTCGTCAGCTTTTTGCGGTTTTTATCAAATTTAATACTAATTAAAACCACATCACTATCAAACTATTTCTTTTATTCAACGAATAATTCTCAAGAATTGAGAATATAATACTCTTTATACTGAATATACATAATTTTATTCGTTAAATAAAATAAATTGTTCAATAAATTATTAGCAAGTGCAAGTACGTTATAACTAAAATTTAGAGTGATCCAGGCGTCGGGCACTTAATAAATTGATACCTTGATTAAAATACAAAAACCGATAGCCAACATTAACGCAATTTAAAAAGCATGTCATGTAAAAAATACGAATTAATTAACAATTTTTTTATTCAACGAATAATTCACAAGATTTAAGAATGTAACATTATTTTTATTGAGCGTACATAATTTGAAAACACTTCTGAAAAATATATAACAAATAGAAAAAATCATTTTGAAAATACCTAGGTACTTTGATTTAAAATACAAAATCCGATTGCCAATAGTAACGCAATTTAGAAAGGGCTACAGAGGTATTGTAAGAACCATTAGTTAAAATTTGTCGCAATTAGACAAGTACCTTAAGTATAATGGTCAGTCCACGTGGGCGCGATTCCCGAGAGATGCAGGTTCGATTCCTGCTAAATGTCGTATTTTTTTTCTATTAGTTATATATTTCTCAGAAGTGTTTTCAAATTAGGTATGACTACTAGTCAACTTCGTCGTGATTAAGTAGAACGTCCGTAGCTTATTGATTAAACACATTAGCGCGAATCCAGTGATTACAGGTTCAAGCGTTGGGCGTCATATTTTTTCAAAAAGATTTTTCTAGTAAGTATAGGTATATATTATATATATCGAATATATATGATTCAAATTATATATATTCATATCATTCAGTAGCGAAGGATGGCTGTAGGCTGTTAAGATCCGCCATAAATAGTGCACATGAAACTTTGTTAGTCATATGTATTTGTTTTTATTGAACTAAGACTACAATTTACAGATGGTGTTGGTTAGTTTTTAAAAATCAATTAAACCCTGCCTCAACTAAACCATAATAGTTTTGGTTTATTTTGGGCGATACGATAACACTGTGTATACTTTCTAACAGAGACTTATTTGTTTTTGTTGGATTAAGAATATATATATATTATTACACATCTTGTTAGTTCATTTTTATAAATGCATTAAGCCCTGCCTAAACCAAACTATAATAAATAAAAAATATTATTCTATCTATAAAATATTCAAAGTTATGTATGATTTAATTACATAATTTTAGATATTTTATAGATAGACGAGTATTTTTTGCTTATTATCTATTATGGCATGGTTTTCGCAGGGTTTAATAATTGAATTTTAAAAACAAAACTAATAACAGCATCTGTAAATTGTAGTATTATTTCAATGAAAACAAATACGTATGACTGACAAAATTTAATGTGCACTATTTTTGACGGATCTTCATAGCCTACCTCTACCATTCGCCACTGATATCATTATCATCAAGCCTCTTTTAAACATGGCAAAATTTAAAAAAAAACTACGTAAAAAATAATACACATTACAATGGTAATATAATATACTTAATATTAATTGTTTAAATCTAACCTTGAAAATGCGGAGTCGGAACTTTTCTCCATGCTCTTTCTCCAGGACTCCCGGCGGAAGGTGATCGATCGATCCCCCCTGTTTGCGCCCACCCCCACGTTCAGGCCAGACTTTTCGATAGGACGGTAGAAATTTACGCAAATCCCATATCTCGTTTTACCTATTCAACACGAAATATTTTATTGTTATTATTAACAAACCATTATAATATTATTTCTAGTGATTTATGAATCAGGGCTCACAGTCGACGGAAGCTTACCGGAATGGAAACACTAAATTCCGAATAAATGAAAATAAATTATTAATATTATGTAATATATTATATCGGAAAGGGCACAATGCCATCAATAAATTAACACGAACCGATAGCCATTAATAATAATTATTGTTGAATAGTGCAACACACGTATTACCCCGATTATAACATGGTGTTTTTTTAACTAAAATATTTTCTGTAAAATTCTAGCACTATGAAAAACAATATGATAATCTGTATATCGTAAACGAAACGTTTTTAAAAAGTACCATTGGTAAGAATCTGAATGGGAATGCGGTTGATTTTTTTTATGGGAAAATAAAAATAAGTAGGTAGTTAAGATTAAATCGATATAAAATTGAAGCACATCTGAACAAAAATATTTATATTTGTATTTATTTCACTTTACCTTTGAATCTTAGTGAAAATATATCTATAAGTTGCGTTATACTCTAGACCAGGGGTCGGCAAACCGCGGCTCGCGAGCCACATACGGCTCTTCCCAAATCACAATTTTTACAAAAACTTTTGCAAAATTCACAATTTTTATTTTTTATCATTGATTTGTACACTTGTTATATTATTTATAATGACATTATCGCGAGACTAATTTTTCCTCCGTGATGGTTGATGCAAAAAGGTATGATTGTTGTTGTTTTAAATCCGCCCATTGTCGACAAATTAAATTTTTCTCCATTTGATATTGACACGAGCACTTTTGAAATACAATTTTATTGGTGGATTTAACAAGCAAAGAGTTATGGAGCACCAAAATTGAAGATTTGGAGAGAGAAAAATGCAATTTAATTTCACAACACAAGTGGAGCGCTCTAAAAGATCGACATAAGGTAGATACAACGATTTTTAATACATGGAATAGCTTTCCTAACTCATATTTGAGTCTACATAATAGATATGTGAACAATCATTTTCAAACATGAACAATATAAATTTTAGAGAAGTCAAATAACCGATGAGAATTTGGAGTCACGCCTGAAATTAAAAACTACAAGTTACATACCAAACATACAGAAACTCTCCAAAGAAATGTAAGGAAGGTCATTGTTCACATTAGTTTTAAGGAATGCGTGAAAATTGTATGTAATTCATATTCTGTAAAAAATATATTTATAATTTCAACAATAAGAACATATTATATTCACGTTAGTTTTATTCGGGAAATCTTCTTCGCTTAATAAATAAACAATTATAAAATGTAATTAATTCATTTAAAAAATAAAAAAATTTATAAAAATATACGTATGGCTCTCGAAAAAAATTTTTACCGCCACTCATATTTGGCTCATTTGGTCCGCCAAGAGTTTGCCGACCCCTGCTCTAGACGATACCGTAAATTATTATAAAATTAGGCAATACTATTAAACTAATCAACTAACTGTCATACACTAATTTTAAAAAAATGTTGCTTAGTTTAATAAATAAAAGACAAAATGTATCTAATAAAATCTTTACGATTGGGAATTTACGTAATTATGTCAAGAAACGAAGAAAGATAAAAACAAAAATAAAATTTGCACTGACTGAATTGGGTTCTAAAACTATCACTAAAAAACCACATAATAAGCTGTCAAACTTGTATCTGATACTAGATTACGTTTAATATTATGATTGTATTTATAATATTATATTTGCTAAAAACAATGAAATTTGAAATGTACTCGTATTTTCATTAAAAAAACCCGTTATCACCAATATTATTTGATAATACTTTAGCGTTCTTAGTTTATGTTATCTAATGATCATCATAATAATATATTTACTTAGTGAATTATCGAAAAATATTCTTAGGCCAATAATTATTATAAAGCAATCATTATTCGTAGGATGTTTATCACACTTGAATGGTCAAACACATAGCTTATAATTAGTATATTTAGAATTATCTTCAAATGTGTTAATCTTGCCCATTTTTTGAATAATAAAATGCCTAATTCTTGTCAAATTCGGGATCACAGAGATTATCAATATAATTCAATAATAATAATATCAATGTAATGTCGACATAAATTACTAATGGTTTTATAAATGCGTTTAAAAATTAATAAATGTAAAGAATCTTAACACCACTGCACATGCATGTACTGAAATATGACAATATTCTAAAACATTAGAGCGACAGGTTTAAAATAATACTATTTTATGTAATAAAAATACTTTATGCAGTCATCAAATGTTTAAAATAAATATAAAGGATAATAAGGCTTCAAAATTATATAAATACATTATCTACACCGTTTAAGGAATGTTCAGGATCATGCTTTGAAAATACAATAAAAGCTCCATTTTGACCTACGCTGAGCATGTCCGCTCCTTAATAAACGATGTTACAAAAATTTTATTCAGCTGAATTGTAACACAAACTGTGTTTTACGTAATAACAACATAATAATAAATGCTGTGTATAAGCTTTTCAATATACGTAATGCTTTTCTCTTGGAAAAACTGCTTGTTAAAGTTGAAAAGATGGAAATACATACTGGGGTATGTATATTAATTAACCACTGACAATGTATTTTATGCAACCAATTATTTTTCATTCTTGTTTAAGCTGGTTGTGCTTGTTATGGACGTCACGTTTGAAAGAGTTAATTGAAAAAAACTGCATATATTTTACAGAAAGCGCACCCTCTTCATTATTATGTATTTTAACGAATTAAAATTTTATTCAATCAGTTAAAACTTTTTTTTTTATAAATATCATTCAAGAATATGTTGGACATAAAAAGTAAAAGTAATGTTATAAATAATACCTACAATTATGTAGTGCATTCCTGATGTTTTTATTTTAGTCACAAATTAATACAAACTGAGCATGATGATCCTAAACCGACACCGGTTCCGATTCGATCTTTCTACCATTTCTGCCACTGATAAATTATAAATACAAAATGATAAAAAAAAATCTGCGAACAGACATACAGTAGTGTAGCCTTATGGCTATATTGCCACCTCTGCAAAAAGTATGCAAAGCTCAGTGTTTTTAATTCTGTACGATTTATTTTTAATCTGTATATTTTTGAATGCTCAAATAAAATAGTACTGAGATTAAAGGCCCATTGTCCGACTGAGGCCCAATGCTTTGCATATTCTTGCGATGGAATGCCTAAGCCACTGCAAACAATAAACATAATATACCTACAGCTAATAAGTTGCTATAAATTTACTGACTCGTTTTAAAATATCATAAAACGAAGGTTTTACAATAGTATGTATATATTTTCATTATGATCGAAAAATTATTTACTTCATGGTTTAAAAAAAGGTTTTAATCTAATAAAAAAGTGTAATCCAAACGAATCCATGAGCATACCTGAATCTTTGTCGGTGAGGGTGAAAACAAACGATGAGGCCTCCCTTAGCGCTGTTCTTTTTGGCCCCACCGACACGCACCCCTCTGGTTGGCAGAAATACACCATGTCCAGTGGCAGCGCAAAATCCGAATGGTCAGTCGGGGGGTACCGACGCAAGAGCTCCGGTGCCTAAAACACAAAATATTTTACAAAACCTGCCGAAGTGGAATGATTAGATTACATATATGATTTACTATGTTTAGAAAGGACCAAACATTTTATTTTGAGTACCTATTTATATAAAACATTAGTTTCCTCGTACGTAAATGTCACTGATTTAGATTTTAATGAAAATTGTTGAAGTGGACCAGTATAAAACGTATTATTTGATCTAGTAACTATCGACCAAACAAACACTAAAAATAGCTGTACCTAATAGTAACATCCAAAACCCAGGGCTCGATATTTTTTTTATAAAACCGGAATGAAGTCTAAATCGGAGCAGTTCCTGAAACCTTCAATATAAATGGCAATGCAATAAACGTTTATGTTTAAGAAAGTACGAAACTATTTTTTTTTATTATTGTCTTTCCATATATTACCTATATCCATATTATTTGTATGCTAACATAATGAATAAAATGCAGTTTAAAAATCAACTCTTATGTTTCAATACATGTTATTGTTTTTACATTATATGCATAATATATTATAATAATAAAAAAAAATTGTAACATGATATTTTATTATCGATGGTAAATCGAAGAGACGTAACATTTTACAACGTTTTTATTAGCTCGTATTCTTGTTTGTTCGGTGGTTGTTTGTCCAGTACAAATCTTGCAATCGATTTTGAACTAACTTCCCGACTAGCTAGACATTTGAAACTTTTAGAATATATCAGAACACGATGCTAATGCATTCCATTAATACTTTTAGCCATCTTAAAGCAGAATTGAATTCATTTTCAGTTAATTCTGTTTTTTATGGAAAGTTATTTCAGAAAAATCCGTAAAAAGTAAAAGATTACTATTGGTTGCTAAGGAGGTGGTCCTAGCAACTAAATTATTAATATATACGTGCGTTACTATGGAAATCAAAACGAAATGTCAAAATGACTTTTCAGTATTCTATATTATTTATTTGTTGGTTTTTTATTTACTTCATATCAAGTACAAGTTTGAGTATATTGAGAAAATTTAAAAACGTTGTAAGTACCTATATAAAAGGTTCTTTTTATCTTGTAATTATTTTTTATTTACATGTGAACCAAATAAATTCGGATTGTAAGTATATTTTTTTTATGAAACAGATAGGGGATAATTCAGTGGCGAAATGTGACTTTTTGAAAGAGGTAGACTATAGAGATCAGAGAAAAAGATCACACTTGTCAGGTTATACTTACGGGAAATAAGATGTTAATACGGTATTCTTAATTCATCTGATGAATAGGTACACAATAAATCGATGAAATTTCAATAGCTCATTACAATATCATCGACAATTTAAATATATGCGCTATATATGATTTTAGGCTCGACGGCTGACGCCTACCAAATTATATACATCTCACCGGACAGACCTAATGTCAAGTGACCTCACAGTCGTACAAAACAGACCTGGAAATCTTTCTAATGAATCGCTAATTCAATAGTTGAGAACAAAATGACGCTTGTCACTTATTTTTGATTTATTCTAAATTCTGACGATAGGTGATTTCCGCACATTTTATTACAACGTTTTTATTATGTCGTATTCTTATTTGTCCGGTGGTTGTTTGTCCGGTACAAATTTTGCAATCGATTTTTAATTAACTTCCCGACTAGCTAAACATTTGAAACTTTTAGAATATATCACAACACGATGCCAATGCATTCTTTTAATACTTTTAGCCATCTTTAAGTAGAATTGAATTCATTTTCCGTTAATAATTCTGCTTTGTATGAAAAGTTATTTCGCAAGAAATCCGTAATCTAATCCACTATTATTAGTTGCTAGGAAATTATTAATATATACGTGCGTTACTATGGAAATCAATGAGTATCAAAATGACATTTCAGTATTATTTCTATCAAATACATTTTTTTGATCGTTTAAGCTAGTCAAGTCAAGTTTATATGATTCAACAGAAAATTTAAAAACGTTGTATATAAAAAGTTTTGTTTATCTTGTAAGTATTTTATTTATTTTACTTGAATATCTATTTTTCTTAGAAGATAGGCTTTAAATAATCGCCTAGTATGGAGCCTTCGCCATTGTACGAAATAGATATATAAGTCGATTTTTGGTGTTTACGAAAAAAAATCTGACAACGTGTCCCTTAACAATAATTCATATTATAATATTGCCTCTTTTTGTTTAAAAACTTTACGATATTACAAATTCCAAACACGTACTAATTCCGGTTCCTGTAATTTATTACCCACATTTTTGGCAGTTCTCTTTCATGAATTAAATTTACCTTTATTTATTACAGGTTCGTTTTTTACGTTTTTAATAAGGTTACAGCGAATTTCATTACACCATTTCAACGTTATCACATTATTATAACCGTTTGTATTGTAACATTTCAAAATTTGTTCTAAAGCCATGTAGTTATAGGCATAACTTCTATTATATTATTTTCATTTAATTTGCAATAAATACTATGAAACTATATTACCTCCCATGCGAATAGGATATAATCTTAGGATGTTAATATCAGGGCAATGACAGGTCATTCCATTACGCCCTAAACGGGATAATTCTACTATATTATGTTATATAATAATATATGGTGATTTGGCTGGGAGAATAGTGAACAGGTCATTAATGGCAAATATCTCAGTCATCTGCGTTTCGCAGACGACATTGTTATCTTTGCGAATGACCCAGAAGGGCATCAGAACAGGATGTAGGAGCATACAATTAACCATAGTCGCAAAACAGGTTTAAAAATAATTATTTCGAAGACAAAAGTAATGATAAATCCCTTTGCTGAACCAAAATAAATCCTCATCCATGGTACTCAAATCGAGCAGGTCAACAAATACGTCTATCTTGGACAACGAATGTCAATTAACGGTGGGTAGTATGATTGACGAGATAGAGTGCATTTAGGCGCCTGAATAGTATCATCAAAAGTGACCTCCCATCGTGTGCTACCAATGCTCACGTGTTCATGTGAAACATGAACTCTTAGCGTAAAATAAATGCAAATAATTACAAGATAAAAAGAACTTTTTATATACCAAGTTATTAAATTTTATGTAGAATCATATAAACTTGACAATTATATGTATTAATAATTTAGGACAAATACGGCAATTGTCAACAAATCATTTTTTTGCTATTTTGCAACAAACAAACAAAATATTGAATACTGAAATGTCATTTTGATTTCCATAGTAACGCACGTATATATTAATAATTTAGTTACTAGGACCACCCCCTTAGCAACCAATAATAGTAGATTGGATTACGGATTTCTTCAGAAATAACTTTTCATACAAAACAGAATTAACTGAAAAGTAATTCAATTCTACTTAAAGATGGCGAAAAGTATTAAAAGAATGCTCTAAATATTCTAAAAGTTTCAAATGTCTAGCTAGTCGGGAAGTTAGTTAAAAATCGATTGCAAGATTTTTACTGGACAAACAAGAATACGATCTAAGAAAAACGTGGTATAATCACGAGTAGCGCAATCTGGCATGGAAAGGTGCATGTTTGGCATAACGCGCAAAGATCACAAAATAAACTAATGGCTAAAAAAAGGAGACAAGTGTATGCGATGCGATAAAGGTCGCTAAACAGATGAAATGGCAATGTGCTGGACATGTCACTCGGCGAGTGGACGACCGTTGGACAAATGCCGTCATATAAAGTGATACCCAAGAGGCACTAAACACCCACAGAGGCGCCCTAAAATCCGCTGGAAAGACGAATTCATAAAATTCAGTGGATGTAACAAGGGTGAAGGGTGCTTGGGAAGGCCTCATCTGGCTGTGGATCGACCCCGGCTAGTGTTGTTGATGAATATGACAAATGGGTTTGAGGAGGGGGTTGTAGAAAATATGACGTCACAAAACCTATAAGAAATCCAAGAGAACCTTATTTTTACTAAATTCGAGATATATTTTTAACAAATGGAGTCCAGCCTTTAATGACGATATGGAAGAAGTAGAGTCGAGAATTTTAAAAGAATGCTAGTAATTTTTACTTAAAAAAACGGACATGTAAATAAAGAATAAGATGGATTTATTGGGCACTCACCTGCACCGGAGGACTTGACTGGTTCTTCATGGCGCCAGGAGTCGAGCGGGCCCCCACTATCGCCAAGTAGTCCACCAACCGAGGGCATAGAAACTGCTTCTGTATGTCCATGGTTGAAGTATTGATTACAAATAAGTCTCTTATCTATTCTTAGTACCGCTAAGCTCGTGTGTTCATCCAGTTTTGTCACCGGTTCACGATACGAGGCAAGGAACAGCATTTGCACTGTTTTTCGCTTTCATTCATATGTTTGAAAGTATTCTTTGGAGTTTCGTAGTTTTTTATTATTGCATTTTGGTTCATTATTCAGCCATTTAGCCTAGAAATAAACAAAATAATATCTTATCAATATGACAAATTTAATATTTTTAAAACTTCAAAGTTTCGGGTCGAGTATATTTGACAAAAAATGCGGATGAGGAGCTTATACTATAAAAAAGACAAAAGTAATGACAAAAATGCTATATCGAAACTGCTACCAATTTAGACGAGAAAATATATAACCAAAACGACTAGAATGCATCTAGTGATGCTGCATTTTAGACCAAGCGAGCGAATGTTTGTTCTTCCCCCACTCCAGCGAAATTCTACGCTTTTTGTTGAGTGAGCATAAGGATTTCGCAGAGTGGTGGAAGAATAAACATTCGTTCGCTTGGCTCTAAATGCGGCTTAAGATCTATTGTCATCCTGATTTTTATAATATAAGCCTCTGAGGCTTGGGCAGTAAAAATAGAGACTATGCCGTAGAAGAGTATAGATTACGGCTAAACGCTTTTTAAATGTGACGACGTCTCATGGATGGCCAAACGTATCAACGACTCCATAATCAGACTCCCTTCGATTTGCATTCGTCTGGCATGTAATTTTGTTGTTTATATAAATTTTAACCCACAGAAAATATTATGATAATTTGAAAAAATCATGATGTTAGATCAGCTCAAAGGTCAGAAGAGAACGGGAAAAAGCTCATCCAGGTAGATATACCAAGTCAAGAATGCGACGAATGCCGAGAGGGATGAAGCCAAGGCCCAAGCCATGGAGAATGCTGTGAGATGGCCAAATCATCGAGGTCATAATCCTCGATAATGCGATCCCGAAGAGATTACAAATTTAATTCAATATAATATTATTATATAACCACACCCGTATATACGGCCTAGCCTTCGACTGCCAACAGGCAGAATATCTAGAGTGAATACAAGTTAGTAAATATATCACAGTTTCGAATAACCGAGAGTAAACATCACGGGAGTGCCACTATGCAAAGAGGGTCGCTATCCAAATACGAATAGCTATAAAAAATTTAACTCCGTGCGGAATGCATAAAACTGGCATGTCGTGAACTAGTCCGATAGTTATTTTCTGTATATTAGGGATTCTTGGAGGCGCCATGTGATGTCTACAATACGCTCCTCATATGAAA
The DNA here is from genome assembly GCF_057557595.1 of Rhyacophila brunnea. Lineage (NCBI taxonomy): Eukaryota > Metazoa > Arthropoda > Insecta > Trichoptera > Rhyacophilidae > Rhyacophila > Rhyacophila brunnea. Next base: position 34,652,519 of record NW_028233350.1, read on the forward strand.
TGAGTATCAAGAATGACACTAATTGAGAAATTAAATGTTCACTATAAGATGCATTGCTAGTAAGGTGTACTACTTGATAATTATACAAATAGTTATATAATTATGCTTAGACATTATAACGTCACTGTTCTGGCAGAAGACACTAATTCGAAAAAATTACATATTGAGTTAGTTATACCAAAATCTTCCTTATTTCAAACTTAACAGTCTGGAAACCTTCTTAATAAATAAACAGTCTTTATTTTAAAGTCATTCTTTTTACGATTACTTAATAAACTCACATGATAGACCATTATTTCAAACATTTTAACAACTTCAAAGTCAAATTACTCAAAACTAGTTTTCTCCAGTTAGTGTGTTCTGCCAGAACATAGACGAAATTATCTCAAAAAAATCTTTATATAGAATCCAATTAAACGATTTTTACTGAACTCCTTGGAGATGAGAGGATGAGTTAAATTTTCAGTCAAGTCACAAAGGTACAAACAAATACCGATCTGTCAACTCAGCATTCAATATAAAATGAGGATTTCTTCCGTATCTATCGGATTTTTCCAATTCGCAGCACAATCTCCAGAAGGTATATAAATAATATATTTTCAAGAGATTCAGAATTTACTTGGTGATAGTTCATTCTAATTATTGTTTTATATAAATTGTAGTAAACACCAGGTGATAAATACGTTTTCTAAAATATAAAAAAAACATATCCATACGTATTAAATGATATAATGGCAACGCTATATAATATTATTATCCTATCAAATTCGTTTTAAAAAAAACCAATATTCGTCATAAATACACATTGAAGAATCTGTTAATTCATTCAATTTTAGATCTCAAAATACATAAATCACATTGCTTATAAATACGTATGGATTTTATCCGATGAGAATAATTTATTTATTGTAACCACCATGTTTGAATATATGAAATTAAATAGGCACTAAATGCCCGAAAATCTAAAATAGTGAGTATGCAGAAATTTTTTATGTGCCATCGCTAATATTATTCTAAATGCCAAAAAAATATATTATTAGAGCTTCTATGGATATTCAAAGTTGGCTTTGGGTGTAAGAAACAGCGTGATCATTTTTAAAACAGGCACTAAGTGCCATTTGCTTAACATTTTTGTGTCATGAGACTTTGTTTTTCGTTTTCGATATAAATGCGTGGCACTAAGTCCTTTTTGAAAGACATTAGATTTCCAACGTAGTGCTTTTCTAAAATATCGTTGTTCAAACGTGTTTTTCTTACAATGTTTAATTATAAATTGTATTTTTTAATTTTAACAATATTAAAATTGTATGTTAAATCTATTGAGAATCTAATAAAATTGTGATTTTATGAAAAATAAACGAATTATTCATTAAAATCCCCATATCTCAGATTCAGCTTTTTGGTAATTAGTACCTATTTTATTTCATGTATTCTTTTATTGGAAGTATATCTTTTTTAACTTTCTCTGTAATTAATAATATGCTACCAGAAAAACTTCGTTTATAATATAATACTTATACATAACACCGTTATAATATGTATTTAATGTCAATACTGTTTCAATTTACTATAACGTGAAAGAACAATATTAATAATAAAACCCTGTTAAGAAAATACTTATGTTATCGTAAAAAATAACTTGTTGCAGCTTCTGGACTACCGTCTAACTCAACAATAGTGATTTTTTTTTAAATGTATGTGTATTTGGATATGTTTAGAAACTTTTTACATATACAGTAGAAAGCCGTATGTAAATAAGGTCACATTTATTATTTGACCTTGACACATATTGCTGAATCACCCTGCATACTGGCATGTTCCCAATAATATGTATATGAAATAATTTATTCATTAAAATATGCTACCGAAACCATCATGGTTTTATGTTTCTAGTAATATATTATATATTATAATATTAGAGAGTAGGTATAATACAAAACAGTATTTTCAATACCGGGAAAAGTATTTCCGAACCCGATCCCGGTCCGGTTGGTGCACAACAGAAAATTTTGCCATGTTTTTTCAATAATTATAGCAAAATATATAGGTACCTACTTATTATATTTTCTCACGCTCGCGTTCATTGCGTAGGTATATAATAAAAAAGTTAAATATTTATGAAAAAAACACTTTAATTATATTTTTCGGAATTTGTGAAATTTGCTTTACGTCAATTTATAACGCAGGGAAACGTATAAGTCAGCAGACGCGCAGACAGAAAACGATTTTATTGGTTACACAATCATCGTAGATAGCTCCAGTGGCGATTTTATTTGACGCAGATGACGCAATCGACTTGGCAGAAGATTTAAAAGGAGGCCTCGAAATAATTCAAATCAGTCATATCCAAAATCTTTGAATATGCGTATTCTTCCCGAATTAAGAATAAAATAAAATATTACCCAAGTCGTTACTGCAACTAACATAACCACTCAAACAGACTCGTACTGATACACAAAAAAATTAACTAGGCGATAATATTATAAGTGTGAGCACAGTCATCTTCAATAATACCTACATATTTTTGGATGAAGAATGTGATTCTAGAAAAGAGATACTTTCATTGATAATTTCACTATGTACGTTGATAGTGGAAATCTCTAGTTTTTTAAGTCCTCCAAGTTATTTTCCTCCAAGGCCTCTAAGTGGCATGTGAGTAGTGGCTCTATATATTCAACGCGTTAGTGATCTAACATGACATAGGCACCCAGGATAAGAAGACGTATATACAGCAATTTGGTTAGGTAACTAACTATCTTTGATAGGGCACCAGGGCTCGAAATGGACAGGAGCGCACTGGAGCGCCATTCCGGTTCGTAAAATCCCCAAAATTAGCGCTCCGTCTCGTGGACATATTAATTTGACCGTCTGAGCTAGATTTTCCATATAATATAAAAACCTAACACATTTATTTTTATAAAATGCACATGCAATTAGATCGAGCGCTCCGGTTCGTAAAATATTCCATTTCGAGCGCTGCAGGGCACCAAGAGAAATTTGGCTGTCCTAGTTTTTTTTCACATTTACTCGTATCAGTGGCGAAGGGTGGAGGTAGGCTGTTAAGATTCGCTATAAATAGTGCACACAAAACTTTGTTGGTCATATACCTATATTTGTTTTTATTGAACTAAGACTACAATTTACAGATGGTGTTAGTTAGTTTTTAAAAATCAATTAAGCCCTGCCTAAACGAAAACATAATAGTTTTGGTCTAATTTGGGCGATACGACAACATTGTGCACACTTTTTCATTCATAATTATTTGTTTTCGTTGGATTAAAAATACATATTACACATATTGTTGGTTCATTTTTTTATTTCATTGACCCTGCCTAAACCCAACTACAATAAATAAAAAATATTATTCTATCTATAAAATATTCAAAGTTATGTATGATTTTAATTGCATAATTTTAGATATTTTATAGATAGACATGTATTTTTTGACTATTATCTATTATGGCTTGGTTTCTCAGGGTTTAATTGAATTTTAATAACTAACCAACACTTTCTGTAAATTGTAGTCTTATTTCAATGAAAACAAATATGTATGTCTGAAAAAGTTTAATGTGCACTATTTATGGCGGATCTTAACAGCCTACCTCCACCCTTCGCCACTGACTCGTATAATATACTTTAAATCCATTAGAATTTAAATTCAAATTCCATCAAGTACCTTCGGTCGATAGCATTAATACTTTAAATTACATTTAAAAACATATATAGATATGACGTTATTTTTACACACTGCCTGATATGTATTTTGTTATTATTACAGGTTATGTCAAAAAACTTCGATAATATTAATTGCGTATGAACCTAGGTATGTAACCACACAATCAAATATTGAATAAAAATTAAGTATTTTTAAATAAAATAATTACAATTTGTATTACATTTACCTGCTTATGTAACGTATAATTTATAATAAATGGTTACGTTATTGATAAGTCTTTACATAACGTCTTATTTTTCACACAAATTTGACTGAGGATCTGAAAAATACAGTACACATTTGTATTCCCGGGGACGTATTATATTAGTTGTGTATGTTCACTGTATAAGTAACTACTGGATGTTCAATAAATTGTCACGACAATATAAAATATCACTGAAACACAATAGAAAGCTGTGTGCGTAGGTTCTATTATGAAACAGGAAAGGGTTACGACCTTGGAAAATGGTAAGTAATATGATAATGTTAGTATAATATGTACCTAAAGCTCGCTGAGTTTTCTAATTACGGATTTATTATTCACAACAGATGATTCAAATTAAAATTCAATTTGACATTCCACCCACGAGAACAGTAAATTTCACCGACGTCCTCCGACAAGAGCGTCATAACGACATTTGACGTGAAAATTTCTAGTGCGTCTGTACACAGGGGATCAATAAGTTGGCTGTGTGTGCGAACGCCTGTGTACGTATACGTGGATCTGAGAGTAGGTTTAGATAACTAGTGGATTACGAAATCTTCTTATTAAAGATTATTTCTTAGTTTCAGAATATATTATTATTTAGCTGCCAAGAATTATAAAAATACAATCAATAACAGGGTAAATACTTACAATATTACAATATAATATAGAACAATTTTTTCCATTATAATATATCAACGGTGTAACTAATATATTCTTAGCTTTTCCGGATAACCAACCGTTTTTCTTTCAAATGTGCAAGCTTCTGACCTGGCAATTGAATGTTTCCCTGAAGTCATCTAAGTCAAGACTTTTTACCCGTGCATGAGCAGTATTTTTTTATGGAAAAAAGTTCGATCGCTTACCCCCATGGTAGAGTACCTATACGTTTTTGCACTTGTTACTACACTGATATGCCTCTTTGCCTGATTACCTCGTATAAAATAATGATATTCACTTGTATTAATAAATAAATTAATGATGTAATATATTTAAAAAATATATTGCATCATTTTCATCCTAGAGCCGGAGTGCAAAGTTATGAAGCGTATACTCTACTACAGTTTGGTAGTCACTTTTATAAAGTATTATCATGAAAATAAGTATTTACCTAACCAAGCATAATTTGGTGAATTTATTTAAATGTTGTTTTTAGAATAAAAAAAATATTGTTTTTAAAAAATGTAGTGTTTAAATTTATTTCTTATAGTGTTTTGGTGAATTTTACACCTTTTCCCATTACATACCAATATGACGCAGAAAATGATATTGGAACTGCATCTCATTTATGTATTTATTTATTTGAAAAAGACACGTTGAGTACATTACAAATTATTAATTCAGGACGTTCACAACGTGAAATTTAGAATAAAAATTACAAGTAATCAGTTAAATAAAAAACAAGGTGGAGAAAAAAAAGGAAGCAAAAATAGTTTTACACAAAAGAAATAAAATAAGTCTGTATTTAGTCTTTACATGCCGAACAATTTTATTGAACGGAATTGGGACTAAAATCTTTCAATTTTTCATTATGGAAAATTGAAAATTAACGATAAAAATTCGTAATGAATACCTTGATCTAGCAATAAATTAAATTATTATACTGTTATTAGTAATGATAACAATTTGAGATAAGTCAAATATATATTTAAGTAAGGTCCATTACTAAGCCGAGCATCTACGATTTTTTGCTACAAACGTAACGGTTCTACATCGCTACCGTAGAGGGTAGACTGGATCTTGTATGTATGCGTAGACCCACACAAATATACATAGCTCTCGCGAGAAAAAATAATAGCTTTGTCTCGCTCTGATTTCGGTACTCTTCGTCCATTTTTGGGATGAGTGCTTCCTTTTCTACCCATGTTTGGTATATATTAGCGGAACATAGATTTTCTCTATAGAAAAATGAATACTACTTATCTATAATTCCGTCAAATGCCGCGATATCAATGTAGTTATGAAAAATTTTACAGCATAGTAAAGTAATGATAAAGTACTTATCTGCGCTGTTTATGCCGTTTTATCATGTTGGAGATAACTAAAAGATTTTTTTAAATTGAAAGATGTGTTGAATGCCCGATTGTAACGTGTTTTGAATCGAAATTTTCAACTATTCCTTTTTTAACTGAAATTGATAGATATTATACAATTTTGAAAGAAGTCTTTAATGGGTTTAACATTAAAAAGGGTATTTAAAAAAAACTATTCGATTTACACCCTTTATTTATAATACGTAATTATATTCAACTGGTACATAATATAAAATTGATGTCTCACACAATATTCACATTAATTACTTACATAGTAGATAAAAAACAGTTACATTCACCCCTCATGTTAATCATAAGAAAGTCGGACGATAATAAGACGTGAATAATATATATAAACCAATGAATCGGTGGTTGTTAGTTCAAACACGTTTTTAAACATTAGATAACTTCAATTTTATTATAATTAATTAACTGCTAAAAATAAAATGTTATTGAACCGTTTCATAATTTTAAAAACTAAAATAATCAATAGTACGTTTTATGAAACTAACTGTTGCGAAATTACCGTTTAGCGCGTTATCACATAACGGTTTTGCACTCACTAGCTGTAATCAATAAGGATTATACCTTGAAACGAATTTCAAAACTGACTATAACATTATTATTACATCGTTAAACGGCTTCGTTTAATTTAAAGCAATCATTTATTTGGCTTTACGCGACAAATATGTGTAGAAAACTGACCTTACATGGTTTTATACATTCCAGACTGCCACAGCAATACTAAGATAACATCACACAGTATAATAATTAAATATTAACAACGAAAACATAATTCCCGGTAACGCCTTGAAGGGGCATCTCTATCAAGAAATGTCCTTATTCCAGTAAAGCGATGTCACTTCTGGCGGAGTCGTATGTCAGTGGTTCCTGTAATACCTACGTAGAGTGGCATAGTACAACGATCGGCTACAGCTATGCGCATGCGCTGTTTGCGGTTTTTTACACTCCGCTATCAATATACTCAATAACAAAAAAAAACTACGCAAACTTCAATTAACTGAATTTGAAACAAGACAAACACATTGTAACATAACCTCAAATTAACATTATAATAAGATTTTTTCAACGTTGGATACCTAAAATTGGCTCGTTTCGTTAACCTTCAGAATGACCTTCAAATTTTCGTCTGGGCGGACTTGCGTAATGATGTATTTTTTTTCAAATGTGCCGGAAAATCACCTTTCTAGGGTATCAAGTAAACAATTTTCGTGAACTTTACGATGGATTCTTCCCACAACGTGACATTTAAATCGAACCATGTTTTACCATTAGTGATTAGGTAGGTATGCAAATTTGAGAAAAATTTCTACATTTTTTGTAGAATAAATAATTTTATTCACCGACCGCGTTATCATTTTCCATGTAATGCTGGTATCAGGGATTTCAAACTGTAATAATGGAGTCCCGCTAGATTTCGGGATAACTTTTTATTTGATAAAATACAATAATAAATGTAAGTAATACATATAATAAGTAATAAACTATTTTTTTTTGTTCAACGAATAATTTAGAATGAGTATTTATTCAAAAAGATTTTTTTCTATTTGTTATTAAGAGCATACTTCAGTGAAACGGTAAATAAATTTCAACTGTGCGACGAAATTTTGGACTCTGATGCTTGGCAATCGGAGAGCGAAAGTCGAGCTGAAAGTGAACACGTCAATTTGTTTCGTTATGGCGACGGGGGTATTAATTCTTAAATCGTGTAAAGATGACTAAAAAACGTTACCCATTTACTTGAAAAAGAAAACATGTCAATGAATATATTATTATTGTTCCTAATAGAACAATAAACAGAACATTAACTGGACGCATATTGAATTTTTATGATAAATTATATTTCGTTCGGCATGCATCATTTACACAATCCGCGCATCGCGATCATTTTAGACCGTGCCCCAGCTGATGTATAGCCTTAAGTATATAATATTTCTATGAGGTGTTTTCAAATTATGTATGTTCAATAAACATTCTCAAATCTTGTGAATTATTAGTTGAATAAAAAAAATATTTATTAAATTATTAGCAAGTGCAAGTACGTTATAATTAAAATTTGGAGCGATCCTGGCACTCATTATTAATGGTAAATATTGATACTTTGATTTAAAATACAAAATCCAACTGCCAAAATTAAGGCTAAAGTTAATTTTGTCGCAATTAGATAGGACACACATAGCCTAGTTGGTAGAGGCCATTGGCGCAAATCCAGTGAACGCGGGTTCGTGTTCAGCTGGGAGTCGAATTTTTTTCAGAAAGATTTTTTTTTAATAGTTATATATTTCTCCGAGGTGTTTTCAAATAAATGTTCAAAAAAAAGGTTTTTGTCGACTGAAGGTAATTCAAAGAAAGTTGTTAGCTTATAAATGTCTATGAAAAATATTAAAAACAGCATTATTCTACATTCTACTAACATTCGCGGAGTTACTTATTTACTTCATCGTATTATACCCACGCCACGTGAGACATGCAGCGGGTAGATTGCTTTCGAAGAACCGCCGAAATGAGAGACGGTCGGCCAAGGCGACGAAATCCTGCTGTGCCACAAGGATCCGGAACATACTTCTGAGTGCCATTCCGTGATGACAACAGTCACCAAGAACTAGCGTGTCAGCTTATAAGTTATTTGTAACGCGGTCGTACCAGTGTATCCTTAGAATCGACAAAGTCATTGATTCTCAAAGTTCAACAGTCGATCACGGAATTTTAAATAAAATGCATATTATGTAATTTTAATCACCATACATACCAACATACCTTTTAACAAAATTCGATCGATACATGACCGAATGCCGTTAGACACCAATTTTAATAATATGTACGTGTCTGATGTCTTCCAAGCTCAAAACAGATTAATAAAATATAAACGCGAAAGCCAGTCGTCGTGGGCCAATGCTTTAACGATAGTTTTGATTTATTACTTAATGATAGTCAGGCCATAAAACGCAAGGCCTACAGAAAACGCCGAGTTAACTATGAACTAACTATACGAAAATACCTCAGTTGAACCGGTCGGCCATTGCGACTTAGTATCTACGAGGAAAAATTTCTCAGCTTTTGAAAAGTTTGTAGCATTTTACGGAGAGCGAGAAGGTCTTTTCGAATCAAGAATTGACCGAAATACATGATATCGAAGTAGGAATTACGCACACTCTAGTGCACGCCAACCAAGGTCTTGGAAAGTTGCTCCTTGGACACTTTCGGCACAAATTTGAAGGGCGCCTAACGTTCGTGAGACGCCACGGTATACACCTGCATAACGGGTGTGGAGACGTGGCGGGTAGCGAAGGGAAAATCAAGTGTCCTCAAATATTACAATTAATATTGAATGCGCCGCGTATTTATTAAAAATAACATTCTAAACACGTGTTTAAGTGTATTCCATATTTTTCTACACTCGATAATTATTATACCTTCTTACAACCACTTCCAGAAAGTAACGCACTTATTTATGTGCTCCCTAGTTCCAAATGATATCTATTCAATAACGAATGCTGCATTCTTATATATTGTGATAAAACTTTCATCATGCTTGTCAATTCGGTCCGGGATTGCAATCCCTAGTTGGAATATTATCTGCTAATTATTTAAATTAAAAAAAATGAAAATACAAAACGTTTCTATTCAACTTTAGGGGGTAACGAAAAGTTTGACATTTAAAATTAACCACTTTGTCTTTTAGAATTGGCGATTATGCAAATTTTTGAGCTAGCAGAGATTTCCATAAAATAATTAAAATTACTAATAGCAATATCATTTTTCGTTAAAATCTTGGAGCAATATGGTAATTTTGGAATACTATGTGAAGATTATATATTTATTTATTCAAAAAATAAATGTAACACCCTATGCCTAGTCCCACAGAACAGAATTATTTCTGAGTTCCCTACCTACTCCAGACCAAGATACATCAGTGCGCGAACAAATGAACAAATAATGTATAAAAACTATTCGAAAGTTGTATGAAAATTATTTACGCACATGTCATTATCCATCCTCGTTGTTTACGATTTTTTTCTGCGAATATTTAAAATGTTCCGATATAACATAGGTGTACCCTACCTATATTTTTTTTGTATTTCGCCTTGGATGGAAAACACTGTTCATGTACAGATGTTCTTGGTCTGGGCCGGGCATCACAATCAGTCAAGTGTCATCCTATCAAAAATACATTCTTTTTTTCTTCTTTTGACCATGTCCGATCTTAATAGGATCATATGGGCCTCCACAGAGTGGAGGTTTGTATTAACAGAATTGGATGGATGTCAGTCACTTGCTCAACCTATTAGGTCCATACTCAGACTCAAAACACAAATTGAAAAACCATATGTGTATTTTCCAGACCCAGGATTCGAACTTGGGGCCCACGACATTATAGGTCGACGCTTAATCCGGCCGGCCATCGCCGTCAACAATATATATAGGTACCTATATTATATACCTATTACTATTTATACCTAATTTCAATTTTACTATTATAATAAGTAGGTATATGAAATATGCACATGAATAGTATGGATTAAAAATACGTTTACGCACGAATAATATAAAAAAAAGTTAATTTATCACTTGAGAATGGCCTCAACAACGTGCCCGAAACGTCGAGGAGAGAAGGAGGAAGAACACGCGGTGAAAACCCAAAAAAATATTACGATTACGTTAAAAAACACCACAAACGTAGCGCATATGACAATATTTCAAGGTAGTGCATGTATCAGTCGTAAAACGTTTAAACTTAATTGCTCGTATTCGCGTTGTGGACAAAATGCCCACTTGTAAATCCGTAGAATACGTGCTCGAATGATGCTAATGATGTACTGGATGATGATGCAGTTGATTTTTGTGGTGAAACTACTTTACTACGGGTTTCAATACTGTTATTACGAAAATTACAACTGGATGGCTTGCTACGGTGGGAACAACGCATTACTGTCTCTCTATTACACTCGCAGCATCATTGAGCGGCTAAAGTCTGCACACGCATTGCAAACCAACAACCTAACAGTTTTTGCTACGGTTCGAATCAGATGGACTACTATTGACGCAATAATATTTATAATAATTACAATATATGACTAACGTATCATATTTTAGTGATCACAAACAGATAATTTCATTTTTACATTTTCACTCAATGGTTTCTTCCTAAAAGAATTTAATTTTCAATTATTATTTATGATAATATGATTAAGGGCGGACGTGCTCAGCGTGGGTCAAAATGGAGCTTTTTTTCTATTTTCAAAGCATGATCCTGGACATACATTAAACGTTGTAGATAATCTATTTATATAATTTTGAAGCCTTATTATCCTTTATAATTATTTTAAACATTTGATGACTGCATAAAGTATTTTTATTACATAAAATAGTATTTTTTTAAACCTCTCGCTCTAATGTTTTAGATTATAGTAATATTTCAGTATATAAATGTGCATGTTTGAACATGTACCTAACCGATTTTTACTCCCTACTTCAATTATAGTTTGTCAATTTATGGCTACGGCCGTATGTTGTAGCTTAACCACTGGGGAATGCCAAAAGAAATGGCGTATTTCAAAAAAAACACTACCTTATTCTTAGGTCAATAATTATTATAAAGCAATCATTATTCGTAGGATGTTTATCACACTTGAATGGTCAAAGACATAGCTTATAATGAGTATTTTTATAATTATCTTCAAATGTGTTAATCTTGCCCATTTTTTGAATAATAAAATGCCTAATTCTTGTTAAATTTGGGATCACAGAGATTATCAATATAATTTTTTATCGTAAATATTTCACTATAATAATGTTGATATAAATTATACTGATGGTTTTATAAATGCGTTTAAAAATTAATAAATATAAAAAATCTTAACACCGCTGCACATTTATGTACTGAAATATGACTATATTCTAAAACATTAGAGCGACAGGTTTAAAATAATACTATTTTATGTAATAAAAATACTTTATGCAGTCATCAAATGTTTAAAATAAATATAAATGATAAAAAGGCTTCAAAATTATATAAATAGATTATCTACAACGTTTAAGGTATGTCCAGTATCCTGCTTTGAAAATAGAACAAAAGCTCCATTTTGACCTACGCTGAGCATGTCCCCCCTTAAACTAGCCACAACTTTGCAACACGTGAATAGAATAATAGGTGATCTGATTTGTAAATTTCACTACCACGCACAACATGTTCTTCATAATATATATGATATTTGGATACAGTGAATGAAGCGTTAGGCAAACATCATTTCCTCGTAAAGCAGACTATTAGTACCTATAACATTCACAGTGTGTATTCTACACTCGTGGGTAGAATTAATAATTTACCTTGTCATCATAATTATTTCATTAATTAAGACAAAATTTCATTGAATAACAGTATAATAGATAATACGATATTTAATTTACTATAACTATTTACAGTAAATAGCACCATTTTCTTGATAATGGCGTAGTAGGTACTATAAAAACGCGTGAACCAGTTATAATATTCTGTTGTAATAGGATTATTAATCGCTTAAGTACTCAACAAGGCCGCGCAGCCGTTCAAGGAACACATCCTGCTATGCCAAGGGTATATTAAATACGGTAAACAAGAATGTGAGATAAATATTATTTACGTTTGCCTCTCTACCTCCGCAAATACCCTAAAAGCCTATTTTCGTGCCATTCGCAATTCCACGTAGGATGCGGAAAGCCAATATTCTGTTTTCCTTCCTGTTTTTTACGCGTGTGTTTCATGAAAAAATAATGAACACATATATTTAATATTTACGTATGTATTCTAATTCAACATCAATAATAATTGATCTGTCACTCAAATATTCAAAAGGATGTCATTTGATGAAAACCGACCGAAATTTATATAATTTTCAAATATAGAACCGTTTCGGTGGTTTTTATGTTTATATTATGTTGTGTTATATTTATGGTTTGATATTATTTAATCAACACAAATTATATTATAATTCTTCATAGGGTTGATGTTGCTTGTTACGACAGGAAATTTTAATGAGTATACCCGGATACAAATTATATAATATTGATACTTCCATGTTTTTACGTGTATGGAGGAACCTTTTAAGGTAAAGTTCGAGCGAAGCTATGGATGCCATATTCATGTTTCTTATAGTCCGCTAAGCCAAATGTCCGTCTATCGCCGCTCGATCAAATAAAATGCTCTGTACTTTTATTTATTAACTAAAAGTGTATGTATACTCGCTACAAAGAAGGCGTGGGTCAACTACGAAACGGTAATTATAAAAAGTATAAATAATAAAAATCAATAGGTTCAAATATTTCAAAAAAAACCATACCTAATATTGTTTCTTTTGGGCCCGATTCCCCGAAATCGCTGTAGCTCTCGACTACCTGGCGGGAATGTGACCTGGACGACCCTTAAGGTAAGACCCAGATAGAGTCCGAGTATTCTGCCGCGGGCGAGAATGACAGAGAGGGGTGAGCGTTCAGGGGTAGATTGAGAGGGACAGCGATAAAGCATGAAAAGCCGTGACACGGAGTAGATGTCCGGATCCGGCAGTTAGTAAGCCAAAGGGATTGGATACCGCGTATCACCGCGTGCCACTCCGAGTGTTATAATTTTCGCTGAATTGTCAAATAATTTCAGAGTTCGCTATTGCTACGAATCTAGTCATTCATAGCTTCTTAAACTTTAGTTGCTGCAGCCCACGGCGCCCATCTTTAACAAATTTAGGTCTGTTGCAAATTATTTATGTGGATTGAAAATAAACTTTAAACATTTAGTTCTGACCCACGCCTTCATGTGTTAATAGCATTACCTAAATTTAATGTGATTGACCTGTACCTATGTGTGTAATAGTGAGTAAACTTTTTGTGAACCTTAATTGTTAAAATAAAACTTTCTTCTGAGATTTGTGCTACGAACAACGTGTGTTTCATTTTGAATATTCACTATCATCAACTGTCAATCCTACATCTTAAACAACTGTCAAGACTAACCTTACACTGAACGTCCTCTATCAACACCAAACCCAGCTTTGATTGACCGCCCTGAACAATTTACCATCACTGAGCTAGTCGAAAGGTGGAAGCCGGTCGTGTAACTTACACGTATCGACCGACGGCGCGCTACCAAGGGCGTCATTAATGCCAGGTCGACCGGAGAGCTGAGTGCGGAGGTCGGATCGGGCTGTGCGGCCCCGACTCCTCTCCGTTCCCGGACTTCCGGGGTGTCAATATTATTGTGAGTATAAATTCGCCAGTATACAAATACACACCCACACATATTTATTTAAATCTCAACGCATGTCCACACCTGGAAACCTTTGTAGGAAATTAAATGTTGTTTTGACAGTTTTTAGTTAGGTAATCATTACAGCATTTCACGAGACCACACGTCACTACTTTCTATGAAAAACAAAAAAATACCGTAAATATTGCTACCTATTACCTGTTTGTCAATGTCCATCCGCGGCGAAATACAAAAAACATGAAAATGTGTATAAAACATTTTATATACCTAATATGTTTGTCGTCAGCTTATATAATTTGATAAATTCGTGTATTTTCGTAGCTGTTTTCTTTGTGCGATAATAACATTTCATTGCTGCATACTGCTCTTCCCGTATCGACGTAGATTTGAAATCGAACATGAGACTTCATTTTTCTTCTTTTGTCTGCCCGAATTGTGTGTAACCGTGTCTATATTAATTTAAAAAAAAATGAATAACCCCATCCCACTATTAGCAGTACAAATAATCTTTATACAAGAATGGCGCTGTGAAACGAAAAGATGTGGAAACAATAATAATATTATATTTTAAATTAATATAAATAATTTGGATTATCGTTATGCTTTTTTGTAAAAAATAAAACGGTTTCAATAAAAGTAAGTACCTATCTACTAAAGTTTATTTAAATCAATTTTTTATTTTAATTATAGGTACATGTGACGGTTGAGCTATGTACCTACTATAATGGGAGCAATACGAACAGTGTTACAATATGTGATAGCATTTCCAGAATATTTAAAATTTGGCTGAGTTGACCGTTGGCAGAATTGAATGCTTTATTTGTAAATTAAAAAGAAAGTGGTGGTCTGCTTTCGAGGTCTTGATTTAATTGCTAACTCATATAATAAGTACCTATAGTTATTTGTAATTTTACGCGATTTTTTTTATCTAAATAACGATGGTGAGCACTAATCGATACTTTTTTTTAATTCAGTGCGGGCGTGGAAAATAAATCAGACCACACGTGTGAAGCTTACTATAAATAATTCTGCAATATAAAGTGACGCGTAACCGACGAAGGCTATGCGGCACGGGTCCACACAGCATTCTCCGCGCATAATTCTGACAAAATAAATAGGTATCTAAACATTTCTCTGCAAGATTTATGAGACTTCACAACGAATAAACAAATTGTTTCAAATAATTCAAAATTGGAATACTTGTCTTAAAATATTGATCTGGAACATAATTATTATTTATTTATTTAAGAAAAAATATTGTGGACAAACAAATCTAAATTCAAGACGTACACGACATGAGATTTACATTATAACAAATATTACCAACACAAGAGAGAAGAAGAGAATATATTAAGTATAAAATAATAAAAAATAAAAATAAAAACATTGGTAGGCTTAAGTACAATAATTTTATACAGAAAAATAAAAATTTGAGAACAAAAAACATACTAATTTATACAGAAAAATAAAATTTTGAATACAAAATACATAGCACGTCACCGAAAATGTCTACGTCTTTGGGAAGCGCATTGACTAGTCTTGCACCCCTCGCTAATGGTGCCTGATAGGCTTAACACGAGGAAACTGTTCCGATCTAGAATAAATCATGGCTGCGACCACGTAGGTAATTGACAGGCGCATGTAAATTCAAATTCATTAGGACACCAGGATTGGAAACTCTCCCTCGTGATAACAGGCAAAAGTGTTTGAAGAGCAGAAGAGACCTACGAGATTCAAGAAAGTGAAAAGTAAGCATGCCTTGTAGAAAAGCAGACGGAAAATAATCATTTGACGAATTATCGAAAGGAAAATAGTTACGAGTATATGTCTTAAAATAAAGACAATGTATTTTATTAATCTGAAAGCCACCATTAATTAATATTCAGTGTATACTAACAAAACAAAATCTGATTGTTTAAATTACTAAAAGATTGGCCTTTTTATTTTTTACTATATTATTGTACATACATTTTTAGACAGATAAGACATATTTTGTTGCATATTAGGTAGTTAAATAAAGAAGATTGTGTTTTCCATGAGCAAATTTTTTTATATTAGAAATATTTTATCCATGGCTCTTATATTTTTGTATAATAGCGCCTATAAATACACAATATGCATGGATTTACTGGCATCCATAGCGTGTATTTTAAAGTATTGGGATAGTACTACTAACTGTTTACACGTAAACATGCAAACTGTTTCGTCAATCTCATTCTTCAAGCGCAAGCGAGACGCGGTTTTGTCATTTTATAGCAGTATTTGACATATCGTGAAAATCAGTTAACCTCAAAATGAGCCGCAAAAACGCGGTGTACTTCGTTTTTTTCCCGGCAGGTTCGCCACAATCGTTTCAGATATTAGAACAAATTCGAATTCTTTCGAACTTTTTTGATTCATGCATGCAATCTTGCAATTTGCATGATAATAAATGTTTACACGTGTATTTTCTTGCTATGACCGCGATAATAGTTATCAGCAGTAAATCCATGCACGTGTAAACGGGGTATTATAATATATAAATGTTTTCATAGCATACTTTATATCAGGCATGTCCAGCACATCGATCGTGGTTCGATCGATTTGAAGGATGGATTGAAGAATGAGATTGGCAGCATTTTTACGTGTAAACAGTTATTATCGCGATAGTTAAAAATACACACTATTCCTGCAAGTAAATCCATGCACGTATACAGGCGCTATTAGCTACACTAAATTATTATTTCTATACGTGGTGTGAATGAGAACTCTGCCATTCTTGGTAGTATTGACTTGTATGTCCCTGATAACTATCTTAGAAATCGGGAGCATCAGTTGTTTGTTCTCCCGAGGAGTAGAACTAACCTACCATTGGTGATGCCAATTGGGAGGGCAATAACTCTGTTCAACCAAATCGCTTCGGATGTTGATATATTCCATCTACGTGAGGATAAATATAAGTGGAAATTATTTTATAAATTCTTAAAATAGGGTCTGCTTAACTCATCTGGTGTACTTCCTTGTACCTATATATTTTTTTGTATTTACACATTTATACTGTAGAATCTATCTCTTTTATTATGTACCTAATATTGTTTTAATAATATTTCGTTGTTTCTAAATGTCATGTTGTGAACGTCTTATACTTATAATTTGTAATGTCCACAATATGTAAAATAAATAAATGAATTGAATTGAATAAAAAATAAAATTCAAATCGACACTATTATGACGCTGATATTAATAGTAATGATATTCCTATTATTATATTACTAGACGTGAAAATATCAACCACAGTACGATAGGTAGGTAAACACATCGACAGGTAAATTTAATTATATATTATTGATCTTCCTACAGATACTTCTATCTACCAAATACCATTACGTAGGTGTGCGGGTATATGTTGGTATGTCACGATCTTAATATTATCACCAAGGGATGAGGAAAGGTATTTTCCGGGAATAGAAAATTACATTTACGTAGAAGGTTCACCATCATACATTCTAATTTTAATGGGATTAAGATTTTAAATTTACACTTTTAATTCGTGGTTGCGTAGTTGGTAAAGTACTCGTCTATAAAGAAGTGGGAGCGGGCTCAATCCCGCAACTGGAAAAAATATGTTATTTCGTTGTTTGTTTGATCCCAAGCGAGGACTTTATAGGTTGTGCCACTACCTATATAATACACGCTGTATACAAAGTTTCACGCTAATTCATAGCTGTCAAAATTATATTTTGTTTTAGTTTTTTTTTGTTTTAATTTAGATAAGAGGAACTTTTTAGTACATTTTGAGCAACAATTATTTGTGACAGTTAAGTAGTCACGATGTTTGTTTCATTTCATTGTTAAATTATTTATTTTCAACAAAAAAAATCACATTTTTATTCTAACAGCTATCAACTAGAATTACCTAGTGTTTGAGCAAAACTTTGGACGAATTAAATTATATATATTCTAATTATTGAACCCCATAATATTATTTTCTTACGAGCGAATATTGTAATAATATACATTTTTACTTCATAGTTTATGTTGAAAATGTGTTTTGTTGATAGTAATAAAAATATTGTACAGTATAACCTCGTTTCTACGTGCCCGGAATTTACGTTTTCCCGGCAATTGCGTGTATTTTTTCAGTCCCGATGTATTTCAGTACATTTAATACACGCATTTACGTTTTTCTTTCCCGCGATTTACGTCGGAAATATTCAAAATATGCGTGTTACGCGCGCTTTACAATGATTGGGTCGTGACATTCGAACGATATTTCAATAAAATTTTTAATTGAATGTTGTTTTTTAATAAAACGCTATTTTTTTAGAAACATAAAATTTAAATGTTCTTTTTTTCAACACCTCCCTTTTACATTTTCCCTCCAATTAGGTTTTTCTTTTTCAGTCCCTTAAAAAACGTAAAATAGGGGTTATACTGTATTAGAATAATTAGAGTATAAAGATCTGGTCGGCTTGTAGCATTCATATCATTATCATTGGCTCTACAATCGGTTACAATAATATATAATTTGTACTTATTATATTTCGCCATAGCACAGTTTACCCTGAGCTGTCTTACTAGAAAGAGATGGCCATATATCATTGAGATAAAAAAAATACGCGTTGATCGTGAAGGATTGCAAATAGTAATATTCCAATATTGGATTCAATAATAATAATATTAATTTGATATTGATTTGTATTAAATATTTGATAATAACGCTGTCATTACAATAATTATATTTGATATATTACTTGAAAAATCTATACAACTTGATTGTATTTATAATTTACTTACATTTTCCTTTTATTCCGGTGGTTTTTATTACGTAGTTTGTAAGTATTTTCTTTAGATATTAATTTGATCTCAATACTTTACAGCCATATATTTCCGATACAACATCTTGCGGTGAAGTGTGATACGGCCAACCATATACGTATGTATAAATTTCTGGTCACATCTACAATCGGAAATGTTCTTATTCTCAGTAGACATTGTGTGCCAGTTTTAAGATTTTTAGTGTATTTTGTCTGTTTAAAAAATAAAAACAATAACATAGGTAAGTACATAACTAAGCTAACCTAACGAATCTTCAGAAAATTTGAACCTAAAATGAAAGGGGATGGCATTCTAAGTCTGCTTAAGGGCAGCACTTTGCCTAGGGAAGTCACTGAGTATTATGGTTGTTAGCCGTTCTGTTATGTCCCTCAGGGAAGAAGTCAAAGGAAACAGGTGGCATGGGTTGACAGAAACCTGATATGGTGTGATGGTGTTATTCTTCCTTTGTATCCTTACCAAATACTGGACTTCAGTGCAACTCCTAAGTAGTATTCACAGCTGTTACGTTTAAAGACCGTAATCTTGAAGGTACTTGTTAGGGGATTTACCTTCAAGGATGTATTTAGACTAGATGGCGAGAAGATGATCGGGAAACAATAAGCTTAGAAAGTTAATACATTCAAGTTTATTCAACGGAAATACAAGTACATATTATACATCAGACGAGATATACGCGCTACAAAGAATTAAGAATAATAGACGAAGTCTTGTGAGTGATATCCGGGATGGGTCGATAGTACTATACTATGACCGTCTGGTGCCCCACACTTGTGTTTATCAAGTTAGAATAATTATGTAGGTATTCATCATTTACATGGTTATTGTTTATTAACCATTATTAACTTGCAAAGTTTAGTAGGCATAACATACTCTGAAACTTGGGAGGTCGTATAACAGTTCGTTCAACTTTTTGGGCTATGGCGACTGACTTTCACATTTTTATCCTATTAGTCCGTTCTGTGGTTGATACCAACCACCTATTCTCGAAACACAAAAATGTCATTAACCACAAATATTATTATGATTATCTTGACGATTTAAAAACAATGGATGCCTCATATCTAAGTGTGTCACCAGAAATTAAACTATTTAGTATAAGTATACGATTTGTTTTGTTTACAATATAGACATTAACATTATCATAAGTTTAAATTATTTAAAAAACAAATGTGAATACCGGAAGCTGGGGTAAAAGAAAAGAGCCATATAATCGGATAAACGAACAGTTAGTTGTCTATTATAATATAAGACTTCAATAATTATTATTAACTAAAGGAGGTGTGATACTTATTAGGATGACTGTGATGGGTGGGGAGCAATTCAGATAACTACTTCAATATTAAAGTCCTCCATCTAATTCTAAGTGCTGAATCCCTTGAAAATACATTAATAATTATATATTCGTGTTTAATACAAGCTTTGCCATTATCGCATATATATTTCAAAGCACATGGTTAACCTTACTTTGGAACGCAATTACGCATCAACAAAATCGGATCAAAGTTTTGCGTCAGTATTAAATTTTGTGGAAAATTATTGAAAAAAATTGTTGAAAAAAAATCCATTAAATCAGATCTAATGGGAAAAAAATATTTTATTGTACCCGACATTGATAAAAATATCTTTATACATCGTTTTTTCAATGTAGGTACCTACCTATATTATATACCAATCATGTTCCAAAACTAGCGGTGATCTACCAAAGTCTACAGTAAAGTTTTGTCATACTTCAATTTGAACAAACGTATTATATTTGACTGATGATACAGAGATTTCACCACAAAGAAAAATAAGCATTACTTACTCACTTGCATTACCCATGAAATGTGTTAGTTTTCTTTTGGGCACCTAATACATTTATTTTCAAACCATTACCCTACTGTGCAAAGAGCTCACTGTGTGATGGTAAGAATAAGCAATGATTCAGTTAAAGCCATCGGATTCACATCTTCTCTTTCTCTCACTCCCGCGGTAGGCCGTGAGTGATGCAATATGAATCAAGTAGTGAAAACGACACTCGATTCCATTGATTCGATCACTTTAACATTGACTTCACATATGGAAGGATGTCTTTACTGAACAATTTACCTTGACGTTTGCCTTCGGACGGCATCCATTTAGATGTTAGATTCAGTTGAATATTAATATGTTGCTTGTTTTTAAAATATTAATAGAGTTAGTTTGTATCAAGGGACGATGAAGATTCAGATAAGTATCTATGCATCTGTATAAATTTATTTAATCTGCGAACCAAAGATCACAATAATTGTTAAAAATACCATTTGATTTTAATTAGATTTACATAATTTGTTATGCTTGTAATAAATGTTTGTCAACCTCCCTAATTACAGTGTTGGCTTTAACATCTACATTATTTCACATTTAGAAGATAACACTCTATGACTTATATTGTCAACTCATATCCTTTCACGTTTCACTGTTAGTCAAATCTACATGACAGCGCGATTCCGCGGCTTGATATAAACTATAAAGAGTCAATTTAATCAGTGCTTTACGGTATGGGCACTTTTTTGATTAACATGAGCTAGATATTACAAACTTTTTTTATTTCTATATACATATACCTACCTTTTCTCTGTTTACAGAATGTCATTGTATGATAAAGGTTTATAACTGATGCCCTAGTTTATGTTTTCGTCTTAATAAATAGTTTTTTTCTATCATATTGCATATTATTTTTTATAAAAACCCGTATTTTATTTCACCCATTTTACGCGAATTTATGTATTGCAATACTTACATACAATATTTTGTATTATACTTATTGTGAATTGAAACATATAGAAATAAATTATCCATTGTGATACGGGCAAAATATTAGTAGATAATAACATTAATATTATGCAGCTATTGCCAGCGGTATAAAATATAATTGTAGACATATTGCAAATAAAACCTTACGTGGAGATAACTTATCCAACTAAAGATTAAAACTGCACCAGTTCTGACAAATTAATTATTGTTGAAATAACCTTATCGATATGAACAAAATGAATGCGTCAAAGGCAACAATTTTCTTTCGGCGCGGTTTTGAAAACAGAACATTATTCACGTTTTGCCTGGATGCATAAGTAATCAGATATCCGGTTTTAAACTATTTTTTCTATTGTCTAGTGATCATTATTGGGTTATCACGGTGCATATACGGAGCCGAATTAATAGAAAATGAGGGGCTAAGTAAGACCTCAAATTGTTCCCTCGAGAAACATAAACCGATATGTTGAAGATGGCCATATTATAATATTTTCTGTAAAAAACATGTTGAATCTTTTTCTTTGCGACGAATTACGTGTCCTTTTTTTGTTTTCATATTTTGACTAACCAATTGAAAATTACGTATCTCGTGGGAGTGAGATCAGAAACCTACATTTTTGGCTTTTCCGAGTGGCTAATTAGAAATTTTCCTTTCATAATTCAATCTGAGAGCTTTATTTTTAGGTCTTCCGGGCTGTCAATCAAAATTTTTCTTTTTGGAACAAATGTAATGGTTTTTTGTTTCGTGTCAATATTTACTGTCCGACAAGTACGGCAAATACAAGGCGACGACCGGAAGTCGCTGTAGTCGAAGTGCGATTAATTAAATAGGAGGGGCTTGTTAGTTCACAATTTTAACACGTGGACAACTCGTCGATAACCGGAAGTCGTTGCAGTCGAAGTCCGGTTAAAAGTAGAAGGCACTTATTAGTTCACAGTTTGAATACGTTGACAAGAAGATCTTCTTCGACAGTATATAGTATGTAATTTCTATTTTGTATTGTGCCTCACCCGGTTTACCACAAAACTCAGACTCTAGGTTTAGACAGTATTCAGGGCTCGAAATGGACTGGAGCGCACCGGAGCGCCGTTCCGGTTCGTGAACTCGGTAAAATTATCGCTCCGTCTCGTGGAAAAAATAATTTGACCGTTTGAGCTAGATAGGCTAAACAACAAAAAAATAAGACTCTTATTTTTATAAAGTACACATAAAATTTGATACCAATGTAAATATCTTCAGAAAAATGTCGAGCGCTCCGGTTCATAAACTTTTCCATTTCGAGCGCTGACAGTATTGCATAGTATGCCTAGTCCATAAGGCGGTCCTGTATGCACCTACATAATAATTATTATAGTATGCTTTCTCTCTTTTCCGGTGTGTCCAGTACCATTTCATTCGCAATAGAGATAACAATGGCTGATCTACTAATTGAAATATTAGTTAGGGAAATCCTAAGATAATATACTAGGTGTTAGGTGAAACATGGTAAAATCCTCTCACCCGTTAATACATTATATGTATTAATTTAAGTTTATTGTGACTGAGATTTTGATATCGGTGCATTGGAGTGTAGAGTTATATTGCCTCGCTATAACTTGGTGCACAGCGCATATAACGAATAGTATGTCTCCCTTCGAAGATGCCGTGCATACGTCGTATGCCATACGAAGATACCAAGCGTGAACAGCGATGGACAACAAACTCGATGCGCTCTAGCGATTTGTCGTAAAAAACTTTATATGCCTGTGCACCAAGTTAGCAACTAAAAAGGTATAATTCAATATATAGGTAAGTATATAAAAAATGTTATTTTGAAAAACCTTAGAAACATACATCGGTACATATTAAAAAAAATCAATTAAAAAACTAACATTCTTAAGCCTTTAGTATATTCAGTAGGTATAATGAATAAAAATATATGTGATATCTTGACTGTGTCATAATATTATTATAATAATTGAATAACCCATTTTGATATTAAACAATATTGTTATTCTATCTCTAGAGTATACATTTATTTTATAACTTTGCACTTTTTTTGCACTCTTTACTACACTGACACGCCTCTTTGCCCGATTACCTCGCATAAGATTAGATCAAATGATATAAGTACATTTGTAGTAGTGTAGTAGTAGTTGTTGTAGTAAGTATAATAATATGTAGTAATAAATAAATAAATAGATAATAATATATGTAAAAAACATATTTTTAGAATATACTACATCATTTTCATCCTAGAAACCGGAGTGCAAAGTTATGAAGCGTATAGGTACCTACTCTACCTTTTAATAATTGAGTATTGCTAAATCCTATTTATTATGTTAAAATAATAAGAAACACATTTTCTTAAAATAACAATGTTTTAAATTAAGATAATAATTTTGTCAACTTTTTAGTTTTATTCGGTATTGGTACGAGTATATCGTAACTGAACAATGTGTAACCCGCGAATAATAATTTAGAACAAAATTATTAACTGCTCCTACTAATAAAATGTTGTTCATTACTGCCTTACAAACACTAACTTTGCGTCAAATACGAACGAATTAATTTAGATTATTTCGTTTGAATTTCCAGCACTAATAAAACATAGTAAGTATCTACTATACCCAATAATCGTATTAATGTATAAAGTATACAATGGCATTTAACCTTTTAATCGCCAATTCGATTAATGTCAGAATGTTTTCACACGATAAACCAATATTAATCGCCAAACATCTCAAGTTATTTTAGGTTTAAGGCACTATTTAATCTCCAGCTCGAACTTGGGGGAAAATTACCACCCCATTCGGGCCGACTCGCCCATTGTGAGTTTACTGCCATTTGGCTTAATTGAAGATGAAATTGGCAATCAAAATTTCGAGCCATTGTCTCGCCCACGTCAATCCTATAATTCGTATATAAGATGTCTTGTCTAGTTTAAGGGTGCTTACCCAAGTGTTTTACAATGGCGTCCAAAATACAAATGGGAAACGGGGGATTAGAAATAAATGACCGATGATTTTATGGTAAAACTGGAATCAAAATGTTTATAGGTAGGTACCTACGTCATCGTGTGAACAATTCTCGATGTACTGCTGCATGAAGACCTCTCCTTTCTGTCTCAACTCTTCTCGATCAGCAGTCTTTGGTTGTCACGTGCTTCCACTAAACGTGGTCATATCATTGATCCATCTGGCTCTTGCTCTTCATTTAGATCTTATAATATTGCATGGATTTAAAAAAAATATTGAGATCGAAGGAGGAATTGGTGAAAAAATTATCTAGAGATCAAAACTGGGATGGAGTGCACGTCTTAATAAAATAGTCAAGAGTGACCTCCCACTATCCATGACGCGTCAAGTATTTAACCAATATGTTCTTCCTGTAGATACCAATGTATCCATGTGAATGTAAAACATGGATATTAAACAGGGCTCAAAATGGACCGGAGCGCCGTTCCGACCAATAAAATCCCCAATTTTTTCGCTCCATCTCGTGGAAAAATTAATTTGATCGTTTGAGCTAGAAAAATAATAACAAAATCTAATACACGTCTTATATTTTTTATAAAATACTATGTTAATATTTTCGTAAAATGCCGATTCGGACAATTTTCCATATCAAGCACTGCTTCAATTCAAAATGTGGAAATATTGGATTATTTTCCCAATTAAGATAAACTGCCAGTGACTAAAATACTGTTAAAATACAACAATATTATGTCGCCAGGTTATTTTTACACTTTGGATGATTTATTATATCTACTCAGTTTCTGAAAAATCGTCAACATCATTATTATGGTAATGCAACCCTTGTGTTTTGGCCTCATTCAAAGACTTTGCCTAGTGATCTTTTCACCCCTATAAAGAGTGTATAGCTCTTCAATATAATCCGAAATCGGTTTAGTAGTTTTCAGATAATTTCGTGTAGCATACGAACTAACATAATTATAATAGAAGACAGTTCATATTATATTATATTATATAGATAGGATATAATATTTTACCACGTTTTTATTAGCTCGTATTCTTGTTTGTCCAGTACAATTTTTTTCTTGTTTGTCCAAGATTTGTATTGGACGATTGAAGATTTTTAACTAACTTCCCGACTAGCTAGACATTTCAAACTTTTAGAATATATCAGAACACGACGACAATGCATTCTTTTAATACTTTTAGCCATCTTTAAGCAGGATTGGATTCATTTTCAGTTAATTCTGTTTTGTTTGGAAAGTTATTTCGGAAAAAAATCGTAAAAAGTAAAACACTCTTATTGGTTGCTAAGGGGTCCTAGCAACTAAATTATTAATATATACGTGCGTTACTATGGAAATCAATATGAAATGTCAAAATGGCATTTCAGTATTCTATATTTTATTCAGAATTTCTATTAAGTACAAAAAAAAGTATTTATTAATACATAGAGTTGTAAAGTTTAAATGATTCGACAGAAAATTTAAAAACGTGGTATACAAAAAGTTCTCTTTATCTTGTATTTATTTATTTTTAATACTATTATAGAGAGATTAGAAGAAAATTCCTACCATCGATTTTAGCTCGTACCTAATAATTCCGAATAAAGACTTTATTATCACTATTTTAACTTCTTATAGTTTCTATAGCTTATTAGTAGGTATAAAGCGCGTTAGACGCTGGCCTTTCAACCGGTGGCTCCGGGTTCGATCCTCGTTGAGGTAGCAAAATATCTGTCATTGTTTTTCTTCTATTACTAATTACATTACCTTTTAACTACTACACTACTGTCACTGTGCCTCGTGCCTATTGTAGTGTTAAATATATTGGTATATACAATGGTATATACAACGACCTTGTGGTGGGGAGGGCTTAGAAAAAAAAATGTAAATTGGTTAATGAAGGCCATAATACAGATACTATCCATGGCTTTATCCTCCATAGTTTTTCCCGGGCATGCTTAGATACATATTATAGCTTAATGGTTAGAAAAGATTTTTATTTGGTTACGTATTTTTTTAACCTTATGATTAAGATTCACTGGAATGAAATCCAATGGAAACAAAATGAGAAATTTTATCAAACTAATAATTATAGCCGTAAATTTAATAGTTGTTAATAATTCAGAATATTTTTCTTAACCTATGATCATTAATACTACTTAATGAAAGCCTGCATTATCTCCTTCCACTTTTCTTAGTCTTTAGCTTTTCGCCGCCACGTATTTCAGCCGAACTTAAATCAATAAGTCGTTTCAGTGGACTTAAGGGAATGAAGGAGCATTAATTATTTAGCCCATCTTTCTTTTTAATTAATATCACGCCGGTAATAGAAAGTATCCAGTTATTATAAACAGCGCCTACGCCACTGGCGTTTCCATAGGCGTAGCAACAGTGACGTCCCGTGGGGGTAGGCAGATTGAGCGTTGCTTGAGGGCGGCAGTTACTCGAAGGGCGGCAAATCGAGGAGAATAATTAGGAATATTTAGAAATAGCTACCCAAACTTAGTAATAACGGAAATATTGTTCCATTAAAAAAATCAGCCCACTGGTTCAAAACAAAACGTAATTAATTAACATACAAGGATTAACATGACTGTATTTTTTGTTGGGTTCGCGATGTCTGGCTTACTTCCGTTGTACTTGGACGTCACGTCCTTGATGACCAGCAATTACATGTGCAGATTTGAGAATAATTATAGGTAGTACATACTTACCTAATTTAAATTTATCCAAATATTTTTGCCAGTCACTCGGGAATTTTGGAAGCTGTTAGTTGTCAGGTGTATTTTTAAATGTATTTGAAACCGTGGACTCGCAGTATTGTCTATTGAAGCAAATATGGCATTTAAATTAGATTTGTATTTGTATATTTTGTTAGTAATGTATCCATACAATACTGTATAAACAAATGGGCGGCATGTTGGCGCTGCCTAGGGGCGGAATTTTGTCTAGGGACGTCACTGCATAGCAACTCCGCAATATAAACAAAATTATCCATCCGAGGGTTATCAAAATAATATTTCACTTGAAGCAAATTCCTGAAGACGCCATGAAATTTACGACCGATTTTAATGAAATTCATTTTTACTATCCGGGTAATAATGTGTACGAAAATAAAACAATATGGGTAGATACCTACTAACACCAACGTAACCGTGTGTTACAAAATGGTTAGATTAGGTACCAATATTCATTTTGTCTCAAACATTTTCATATTTCTGCCATATTTTGGTTCAACAACAGTGTAGTTTAGTCAAATTCTCTATTTCTTTTCTAGCACTACAATAGGCCACGAGGCCTAATAACAATAGTGTAGTGCAACAGTAGTGTAGTAATAGAACACTAGACTTTGAGAAAATCACATAAATATATTGTAACCTCTCCGGGATCGAATCCAGTCCCCAGATGAAAGCCCAACGGCTTAGGCACTGTAGGTACTACGAGGGCTACCATCTTTCATTTCCCACCTAGTATTGTGAACGTATTGAACCTGTAATTTATAATGCCACTAACTTGCTGCCAATGTCTAAAAAACGTCGTAGCGTAAATAAAAGGACCTATGGGGAAGCCTTACAGAAGATGGACGCTTTGTTTTTGCTGATTGATTGGTAACATTATAATATTATAATACATTTCGTTATGTCTCGGCGGCAATGTCCGGGCGGCTTTGTCGGGTTGCCATTTCGTTTACCATTAATCCTTGGCAACTAAATGAAAATAGTACATTACCAAAGAGATTGGAGTCCAATCTCTTTGGACATTACATTTATATTTTTAATTTGTTCTTCCATTCGAATTTTAAAATCTACACCTATTTCTATGCTTCAAACTAATATGAAAAATCTATTAAATACTGAAGGAGAGGAATGCAAATTTTAGTGATATACGTATTAGAAATTTCTAGAATAAATCGTAGACAGTGTGGGATTCGTACACATAATTTTTGCATACCGAGTGAGTGCTTCGCACAATTGAATAGACTGTTTTCACAAAGCGCTGACAACATTTAAAAAGATGTTCGTCACATCGGAAATGGATGATATTCACAAATCAACTACAACAATCAAATGATCGATTTGCACTAAGTAAAAAGTAGTCTCACGTATCAATATACTATTGTAACCCAATTAATCGTAAAAGAATATAAACACTATGAAAATTAGGTTTAATGATTTTAAACAATATTTTGGCAAAACATAAGTATGTATTAGGTACCTACTTTCAGATTCAAATAATACTATAAATATCTATTTAAATAGTGACGTTAATTAAAAATTAGGTAATTGTGCCGCAGATGCCGTCATGAGCTTTTATGTTTTTTTTTTTACAAAAACAGTTTATTCCATGTAGACAATTATAATAAATACCTTTTTCTGTCGGCGCATAGGTTTTCGATCTAATAATTGTTAATTTAAAATGCTCATAGATTTTGATACTTACTTCATTATCACAAACTAAGATTATATTAGGTTGGGGTAGGTTAGGTTAGGTTAAGTTATATTAGGTTAGGTTACGTTAGAATAGGTTAGGTTAGATTAGGTTTAGTTCAAAAAAGATACTTTTTCAATCTCATGACGGCATCTGCGCCACATTTACCAAAATTTATATCGATGAACCGAAAAAGATAAGTATACCTAGGTGGTGTTATTTGGTTGTAGATTTACATCAAATAATATATATACATATTATTTATATTACTGCGTTAAACATTAATTATATTGACACCTAAGCTTAATTTTTGCGATTGCCTTCTAATAAAATTGTATTGTTACAATTATTAGTTTGACATTTGTGAATTTCTACCTTTTCTTTGTGCGATATATTATTTATCGGTGAAAACAATTTTACAAATGTGTGCAGTTGTCAAAATTGAGTGAATTTATATTTACAATGAGTGATTTATGATTTTTGTTTTGTGAAACAAACTATTTTATGTGATTGCATCTATTTATTTGTGAAATCATTTAATATAATATGTGAAAACTATTTTCCAAATGTTAGTTATTTTTTTTTTTGTGAATTTTGATTATTGCATTGTGCGATTAATTCCCACCCCTTCCCAATCTCTTTCGCGTCACAGCACACTATTACAATAATTATTATAAAAAATATCAAAGAACATTTTTGACGTAGATATTAATTTATGACTTTTTGCAAAATCTTAAATTATCCATACTTTTTCATATTTCAAATGAAAAAATTACCAGGAATTTTACTTACTTAAGTTGGCACTGCAGACTCTATCCCGAGCTTTCTGTCTCCAATCAGTGACACTGAATCTCTCGTGACGTCGACGATTACAACACCCGCACACAATATTTAGTTGCATCAGGAATCTGCTTGGCTGTTTTCAGGGATAACTGGAGAAATAAATTGTGTGCAGACAGGAAGTGCTTATGAAAACTAAGATTTCAAAAATTCCGTAATCAGACATCGACTGAGAAGTGAGTTTAAGCATTGTTGGTTGTCAAAAGTTTGTAAGTCGATAATTTACGTATTTAGAGTTAACAGCGGATTATGTGTAGGTATAGGTAAATCATTCTACAGTGGCACCATAGGCGATTCGCGCATGTATTGAATTGCTTGCGACAATGCCTGTTTCAATGCTAGCAAACAATACCACTACAACTGCAAGCCGCATTTGCCGTACCCATGGTGCCTCTGTAAAACGATTTACCTATACATAATATAAATAATATGTACCTATACTAAAAAAAATACAGGGCCAATTGACAAATAGAACATGCACATAAACCATAAAGAAATAATTAGCGTTACGCCTGATTTCAGAGGGCATGTCAAATGTAAAATTGCAATTACAGTGAAACCCCGATTCTACGGTTTTCAAGGGACCCTAAAAAAACGATAAATGCGGTTTATAAAAAAAATTAAGAAAAAACTCGTTTTTCTCCGGTATTTTTTTCGATGTCTTGAATTATTTTCAGTTTCTCAGCTAGAGTTTTAGTTTTCTTCATGGGGGGCCTTTTAGTTGCGACTTATAAAAATTCGTGATACGAGATGCGAAGCAAGCCTGAGCGCCGACCGACCTGTGCAAACAAAGCGACGCGGCTGAAAGGTCTGTATGTATCATAAACAATTCTACGAAAGCAAAATGAAAAATATTCAACAAAAACAGTCAATCGGGATAATATTAATTGTGACGCGACCATAATATTTAGACGATAGATCGAGGAAAACGATAAATCGGGGAACGGTTAATGCGGGATTATTTAACATTGTCATTATGGGTCTTTGGCGGGACTTTGATCCGTGCGGGAAAATGATTTATGCGAGAACGGTAGATCGGGGTTCCACTGTACCTACTCCATAACATGGCTTTGAGACTTACTAACTTTTGGCAGTAACCCTGTAGCAGTAAAAGCTGTGGAATGGATATAAACATAATATAAAGAAAATGCAGTGGATATATTTCAATCTTTTTATTATAAATCAATCATTTTACTTATAAATTACATTAAATTTTTAAATAACAGGAATGATCCGTGTATCAATGATTATATTATTTTAACCAGCTATTACACAAATAAAGCATCAGACATATTTGATATATTTCCGTAACCGGCTAATGTTACAAGTGATTGATTATTCTGAAGAGTAAAATATAATTAACACAAAATTAAAAATATTCTATATTAATTAAAAGGAATCATACATTATAATCTTAAAAAAAATAAAATAATCCTTCAATACAATGATCATATTTACGGAAACTTTATAAAAACGAAAATTCCTTTAATATCACACGCCTTTATAATGTACATATTATTAATTTCTACAATGAATATAATTATAATTAATTTATATAATATTGCCCAAAGTACAAAGCTAAAACTAATATTATTTTTTTACAAACAATATACTATATTATAACGATAATAATATGTCATCACCCCATTTCTATCTTGTTGTAAGAGGAAAATTACTTTTATCAGTCATCAAGAAATCAGTTATGATAAATATATGGTTTTGGTTTACGCTACCAGGAAATATTCTACTCCGCCGTAAATACCAACATTGTATGTATTTGGATTCAATTCTGAAACTCAATTAATTAAAACTAATAAATTCCACTTAGAACACTGTAGAACTGGGGCGACTATCTATATTCATTGAATTCATTGCATCAATGATTGCCAATATTATATGAAAACAATGTTAAACAAAGCTTTTTATGCCAACATGGTTGTGTAATCAAGGATTACCTACTGCAAAACAATATCTGAGAATTAAATAGATTACCTACCTATAAGATATTGAAATTACTTAAAGACCCATGTGCTTGTGGAAAATGGGGATTTTGGGGTATGTTGATCTAAGTCTGAACAATGTGTGAACTTGGAAAGATATGTCATTATTATGACCTATCCTAACCACGGATATCCCATGATACAAAATATAGCTTTATTCTCAATGTTACAATGATGACCTTTTAAAATGATAGTTTTTTTTATAATATTATCATCATTAAATATAATTATGTCACTTTAAATATGTCACATAAGCGTCAAATTATGTCACATTAAATATGTCACATAAGCGTGAGGTTCGATAGTTTTTCCATGAACAAAAGACATGGTGGGTCGGGCAGAAAGCGAGAGAAATGATGCAATAGGCTTGATGTTAGTAAAGTCGACAATAGAAATCATTACAATGATCACATAAATACTGCATAATTAAAGTACATTAGAAAAAATCGCACTGTGCATATTAGAGGTTTAATGGTTCTACTATAATAATAATTGTTGATCAAAATGAGAAAAGATTGGGTATCAAAATGACAAAATGAGATATCCGTTCTACAAAGTCTACATATTTTTCAGGCTAAAGATACGTAATGTATCGAAAATTCTCCATTTTTGGCTTATTCAGAGCCCTTGTAGTATTTTTTTTTTCATATATAAGGCAACAGAGTGACAATATAATCAGTTATGTAGCTTACAATCATAACAATAAAAAATAAAGATAAACATTTTAGATTAGACATACAATAATATCATTGTTTCAGTGTATTTACTAATATTTCTCATATCCACACTGTATGACTCACGCCATGTTATTACCAGATTAATCAAAAACTCGTTTATCTGAGTCACATGTCATAGATATGGATGTACCAGAGAATGAGTTGCATATAAATTAAACATATACCAATTGTTACATCAACCCATATTACTTTGTGTGCATAAAAGAAAACATTAGACTATTATGTGCGAAAGTAAACTATTTTTGGCGTAAAATTAATGTGTAAAGTATATATTATATTCTAGGAATTTGTATTATTTGCTGACTTTTTCTAATTGCTTTTATTACAAATAAGGTGAAATAGTTCGACCAAGACATTTATAATTTAGTTGATTAAAGAATTTCTCCATATTTTAAAATAAAAGAAATTTTTAAAACAGTAAAACCTCGTCAAATCAAACACCCATAGTTTTCAACCCCACAAAATTATTTTTATATAAACATCATTAATATTTGTTTGATTGATACAAATATTGTATACATCAAACAAACAATCAATTCTGGTAATTAGTAATAAAATTACCAACCGTCAAGTTAATTAGATGGTTTCCAGAATACTGGTATATGTTTGAAATAATTATTATAAGAGTCAATAAGAAATAAGATTAGTTTTATTTCTGTAAGCAAAATATAATATGTATTGACTGTGTATTCTTATTATCTTGACGTTATAGAACCAAAAGTAGATGTAGATTAAAAAACAAATTTTGAGGAATTTAATGTTATTAATAATATTATGTAGGTAACTGATGTAAAATGGAACTCTACCACATAAATACTATTTCAATTAAAAAATATTAATATTTTTTTTTAATTCAATATAAGGCCAGTCGCACATTGAAAATCGTCTCGACTGGGATAAATAGTGACATCACCCAGCAAGCAAAAATGAATGACGAAGTGCGACATTTCAAGATTAAACGCTGCTTATCAGATGAAAATAACAGTTGCATGTGCCTCCAGATGTTTTTTTCAAACTAAAATGTTTTTTTGCAGCAGTGTGCGAAGGTCCATAAGATAATGTGTGTTTTGTAAATAACGATGACGTCAAATCGTCATATTCGACACGTTGCAGACGAGACGAGTTTAGATGTGAGAGCCAGCTCACAGCACTCACTCACGTAGTGAATGATGTAAATTCGAATCCCACTAAATATGTGTCGCTAGATTTTAAAATCAGCCGTCCACCTTTAGGTATTTTTGACTTTTTTGTGAATTGTTGAAGAACTACTGCTTTCTAACATTTCTGCATTATCGAAATATAGAACTTATTAATTTGAAATATTCTATTCTCGAAATAATATAAACTTTCACCCTTGTGACTGTGTCCTATTCATCTATTGTGGACTTGGCTGATTTTGAAATCTAGCTACACATATGTACTTTATTTAATACGTAATAGGTGTTTTCTGAGGTTTTTCAAAAGTATTTATCTGATGTGACCAGAAATTGTTGACAGATTTTCAGTATTTATATTGTTTGTTGCTATTTTTTTTTGATTAATTCAATTTCACTAATTATTCATAATTTCAAAAATTGATTTAAAAATAGGTATGTTAGCATATTTTTTTCAATATTTCAGCCTCTTCAATTTCAAGTTTAAGAAGTTCTACTGCATTAACAGTAAATATTGTATACAATTAATATATTTAGCCTTTTTTCAATAAGTCAACTCTGTTATCAATAAAAATCATTTTGCAAAACTTAATGAAATCATGATGAATGAAGCGTTATTCCTGCAGATTCTATTATACCTACATACTATCAATTACAATAATAAATAATTAAAAGAGTAGAGCAAATGTTGCTTATATCAAATATACAGACATAATTATGAGAGAAAAAGGCACTGCCCGTGACGCTTGTCATATAGTTTTAGTGCCATAATTAAATTTCGCCATTATTTTCAGCCCTTGCACATAAAGGTAGGTTTCCACTTGATGTGTATGCGTATCCATTTATTATATAACTTTCGACTTTTCCCTTTTAAGTGGGTTGCATAGATAACTGCAATACGTCAACTATTTATATGTGATTTAGTTGACATTCACAAAATACACAATGTAACCTAATGTACTGACCGCACACAGAGTCA
Organism: Rhyacophila brunnea; assembly: GCF_057557595.1. Classification (NCBI taxonomy): domain Eukaryota; kingdom Metazoa; phylum Arthropoda; class Insecta; order Trichoptera; family Rhyacophilidae; genus Rhyacophila; species Rhyacophila brunnea. The sequence goes on from NW_028233350.1 coordinate 34,687,417, forward strand.
ACGCAATATTGTTCATTAGAACAATAGCTGCTGTCGAACCTTGCAATAAAATTGGAAGGAACTCAACAAAAATGTTACTTTCGGGTGGTTCGACGTATCATTTTTGTAATTCAGATATTCATCATGCAATCTTGTCAATTTACAGAGCACGAAAATGTCAAGATGGCAGCGTAGCATCTTTTTCATACGGGAGGTGAGAAATATTTTACTAACACTTGAACTGATGAATGCACCCAATATTTTCGCGTATTTCATATCTCTATTAAAAAGTCCAATACAAATCACCGTATCCTTGCTTAATAAAATAATTATGTTCAGCAGATTTGATGATTGACACGCTGAATTAAATTGTTAACATTTCTGAGTTAGGATTATGTCGATATCACGTCATATATCTGTGTGCAGGGTGCCTTATTATCCAATAAACAAAAAGTACTAAAAAGCCTGGCTCTGAACTCGTTGCTGTAGTCAGATTCAACGACTTGTATCATAATGCCATGTCCTTTGTTTTGATATGAATATACAAAGATGATACTGGGAAAAATTGATTAACTGTTGGATGTTGTATGTCACTGGAAAATACGCAACAATGTTATGGTACACGAATAAGCAACAAGTGGATACCGGCCCAAATATTGGAGATTGAATGATATAGTATTTAAGCAATAATTAAAAAAATGTAATAACAAAGATTTAAAGTTAGCAGTGACAAAATGCTAAAATTGTTGTATAAAAATGTTTTTTATTTTCTTCACATACAGGTGAATTTCAAAGAAATTCATTTGTTTAAAAAATTATTATTAGTTCAGTATATTTAAAAATCTTTATTGCATATTATCTTTAGAGTTTGGTTTAGTTTTCATAAATTAATTTGGCTTTTTATTTGTTCCTCCACCTCAACGGGTAGTTGTGATTATTATTTTTTTTTCATTAATCACAAATATTCACAAAACAATACCGACCGACCGGGAAAAAAATAAGTCATCACAATCGCAGCATTTTTTTACAAAAAGTTTGAGAATATTAATTATTAAAAATATGTGTAGGTAACACTATCCAGAAGCACCTAGAGATTACCTTCATATAATTCAAAATGGCATTGTTTTGCGTGCTGGCAATATATGATATTAAAAAGGGTGTAACACTATGGTTATTATTTTAACTGATACACTTTAGTTTTGGTTAAAAATGAAACTGTTGACGGTAATAATAATATGTAACCATAATTTATAGTAGATCTCAGTTGGTTGAAACTTGAAATGTCCAACACTTCCTTAGTGTATTGTTATAAAATAAATATAACAAATTTAATGCTGATTGCCACTTCACATAACGAAAGAAAGAACAAAATTAGAGATTTTAAAAATTCCCCAATTTAGAAATAAAAACAGTCACATTTCAGTAATTTGATTTTGAATTTTTGGTCTTCGCATTTCTAGAAAACCTGCCGTGGCACGAATATATGCGCATATATCTGGTTTAAGTAAAGCTGACTCAATTTTCCAGTTTAAATAGGAAAATCTACGCCCCAGTTAAGCTCAAACATCAATAAAAATATTCAAAACTATGCAATTATCATAATATTCTTATCAAATTCTACTGCGAGCGGTTACAGCATGGTATCTTATATTATAAGCCCACCAACAGGAAATGATGCATCCGTAAAAATATTATTGAACTACTATGTCAGTCAGTAATTGGCATACTAAAACTAGCCTCATTTTCAATCTAACTATGCTCTATGCTTGGGCCTCTACATGGTTGAAGATATATTAAAAGATTTTTTATGACAAATAGCTTTTAGCCATTCGCGCATCACATTGGGTCCTTACACTGGAGGAAATACACATTGAAAAAGAACATGCGTTTTTTTGACTAGCCCGTAACCCACGGCTTTAGCAAATCAAATTAAATTAAATTTATTTTACATATAGTGAACATTACACATAATTAAAGACCTTCATAATGAGACATTTAAAAACAAAGAAATATGTAGTATTAACAAAGTATAATAATATATATGTTTACTACCATAGGTATATGGAAATATTAATCATTTGAAGGTAGGTACAGTAAAAACAAAATAATGATTCGGTTCATGGATTGTATGCGTACGAATACATGTACGGTGCCAGCGCTACGTGCACACTGACTGTCGGGTCATTAGTACCATTAGTAGGGCTCGGATATCCGCACCAATCCGCACGCACACCATCGACCAACCGAATCATTGTTTTGTTTTTACTGTACATAATCTATTGTCCTTGTATTGAATCTACTCTACAGATTTTGAATTGCTTCAATTAACTGCCATGTTGAATTTTACATCTGTCACCGCCCTCTACTTCTGAATAGTGGTACCAATTATTATCGAAACGTCTTCCATGAATGTGTATTAAAAAATTGGGATCCTTTTAAACACAGGCGTAGAGTAAACTTCATTATCCAACACAGGATTTCCATGCCAATCCGCCGCAAGCCATCGATATGATAAAGTACACGATTACAATAACAACAAGAGACAAGATGACGTACAGCTTGATATTTTTCCAGAACATTGATCTTGCGAGGTTTCTTGATGTGTTTCGGTAGGACACGGACTAGAAAAATAAACCAATTATCAATTAAATGCCTCACTCACACATAAGTATAGGTACCTAATAGTGCAAAAAGTGTTAGTACAGTACACTTAGAGGTAGATAAACCAGTGGCGAAGGGTGACTTTTGGAAAGAGGTAGGCTGTGATCAGAGAAAAAGAGCACACTTGTCAGGTATACATACGGGAAATAAGAAAATAATACAATATTACTATCCACTAATGACAATGACACACTAATTCGATGAAATTTTAATAGGTCACTGACAACATAAAATTGAGTGATGAGTTTAAACTACGTATTTTCCTAAACATTTACACACATCAAAAAGCAAGATAAAATTTATTTTTATTTTAAAAAACAATCTATATTTATTTATGTGATTAAATGCCATAGAAACTATTATTTAAAATTATCTAATTATTAATTAGGTATTTTGGACAAAGCTGCAGTCATAGACAATAATATTATGCGCAAAGGTTTTAGGCTTGGCAATCAGCGCCTACCATAATGCATACAATGCGATAGACAGACTGAGGTCAAGTGACGTAAAGTTCATACAAAAACATCACCATTCCTGGACAAATAATCCAATAAATACGTTAAAGACAGATGGCGCACTGTGGCATATTTTTTAAACCTTTGACAGATTGTCCTATAATCTGTATTATTTATAATTCATTCCTACATATACCTACAACAGATGTCGTTGGCAAATTAAATTATTTTTATAGAATATAAAATTAAAAATAATATGTATATCTAATATGCAATTAAAACTTATTTTTCGAATGTATGCTTTAAATAATCGCCTAGCATAGAATCTTCGCCACTGATAAACCACAGTGATTGTATAATAATTGAACTCCTCTCCTGAAAAGTAGCGCCATCCTGAAATCTTTGTTTTAATATAGATCATGATGTGGCAATTCATAAATAATTTGTAACGTGCGTCACTACTCTAAAATTTATAGTTCCATCTGTTGAGATTAAATACTAATTTTTGGTTGGTATGTAGATGAATGTATGGAGTGTTTACTGGTTTATCAAAAAGTGGCATATTGTGATAATCTAATGTAAAGCAATGCCATTTGTATTTTGTTTGGTGGCATGGATAAATATTTAGCCATACTCCTAGCCTCTCATCTTCTGTATTCCTGTGTATTCTGTAATGTAAAGTCAATTGGCGGTACAATGACTAGGTGTGCAAAATAAGTGGGTATAATTAACCACTCTAGGAATGAGATCCCAACCCCAGAGTTTCTTGCCGTCTATTGATAGTAACCATAAATCCATTGTCATGGGGCTACTTCCAAACACATATTTAAATAAAAATAATAATGTCGAGACTTTAAAGGTAATATGTTATTATCCACGATACTTATTACCTGTGCACCTGTGACAATTAAATAACCAATAATTTAGCCGTACTAATAAAATCGTGTATGATTTGTTTATATGGACGTTTATAATTTTTAATCACTGTAAGTGTTGGTTCACTGTACAAACTTTCCGATTCTGAACTTACTTACTGTATTTTTTCTTGTTATTTACCTATTCCATCACAACATATGACAACACTAAGTATTGGACAATAAATTGTAAATAGTTTAAATAAAAAAAAACTCACATTATTCGTGAGACTGTCAGTTTTGCTGACCAAGAGTTCAAGTCTTTCTCCTCGGCTAGTGACGTTATCTGGAAAAATAATGCATGTTGAAAATACTTCAGTAAACATCAAAATAAACAACAAAAAACGTAGACCAAGTGGAACAAGAACTTGACTTCTTTTACTATCTGGGTGGCTGCTTTGTTCTTTGAGTTACCGGTCCATCTATGACTGACACGAATCACATCTAATATTTATGTTGTTCTAGGTCAGTGGTCGGCAAACTCATTTGTCAACAGAGCCAAATATCAACAGTACAACGAATGAGATTTCTTTTGAGAGCCAAATTTCTTAATGTTAAATTATATAATATGTAGGTAAAATGTTTATTAAATTGATATCATTCGTAATAATGATCTTATTTATTGATAAAAATTAAATTGTAAGTATGGTATCCATAAAATTAAATAATGGCAATGACTGACAAACACTCAATGTGAATAGTGGTCTTGCATCTCCTTGGATAAATTGGGAACGTCAGGTTTGCATGTTGTTTTTAATTTTAAGCACAATTCCAGGTTCTCATCAATAAGACGACTTCTCTATTTACTCTTGATTTTCTCTCTTAGAAATCTCTTTACTAATCACAAAACTTGCAATAATAACATTGTTGGAAGATTGTCTTCAGTAATTAAATACAGAACTTGATTTTTCTTGACTCTTCTAAAGTTTCTTAACTGCTTTCTTCCTTGCATCATCGACAGGATATTTAGTGCGAAATGACGCGTGTTTAGTTGTAAAATGTCTCTCTAAATGTGAATGCGCCAATTTTTCCTGACAAATAATACAGGTCGGTAGGCCATTTAAGTTTTGAATAAACGCGAAAGTCTCGGTCCATTCAACTTTAAATTCATGGTTTTTGTCTTCCGTTTTACTTTGCTTCAATTTTGTAACCATATCAAAGAGGGCAGAAGGCATTTGTGGAAGAGCCGCATGTGGCTTGCGAGCCGTGGTTTGCCGACCACTGTTCCAGGTGAAACAAACTTTGCGAAAGTAAAACAACCAACTTTGTGTCCCAGGCGTTCGCCAAATTTTTTTGTAATGCTTTTGTACTTCTGAATATTTTTTTATTTTATTCAATACACAAGATTGAAGAATGATCCACTCTTATTATTGAAAATACAAGCAACACCTCAGAATACAGATAGGTATTAGAAAAAAAAAGTTGATCTACAAATAGACTTATTTAGCCTACCGCCTCCTTTTCAGAAAAAAGGTTCCCTGGAAATCTACATTCTGTCAATAAATGATCAAACAAAAAGGTGAAATTAACGTTTATGTACCTATTAAATTAATATAAGACAACATAATTAGTAATGAAATCAGTAACCAGTGATAATATTTATTATACCCAAGTTAAATACTGACCATAAGCAGACTCAAATCGCTGTACCTTACTACATGCAGCCTCAATTTTTAAGGAATTTTAATGCCTTCTACATTTTATTATTTCTGCTATGGATACAAAAAAAAAATGATATACACAAATAGTTGAGGCAATTTAGCGCAGCAGGAGAAAATTTTGTCTCCAAAGAAATGTACTCTCAAAGGTTATGTCATTCGCATTTCTTCCTCAATTTGTCACCGCCTTATAATGTGCTGCCCCTAAATAATGATGCGTTTGGTGCGAATCGAGCAACATTTTCAAAATACTTGCAGAACGCCTGGCACTACTCGCTTTGCCCCAAGGTTCCAAGAACCTGGTTGGAAATCATTGCCATACTATTTACATTTTCTTCATAGTTCCAGTCAAGATATTATCTGAAAAAAACTACAACACTCGCTAGCTTTTTCCAACATTGGACTTTTAAAACGTAGAAAATGGAAAAGTGAAAAGGGTTTTACTGATATTAAAATGCATTTTTTTTTGCATTTCATGTGTTGGCAAATAGTTAATCACTACAAAATAAATTTAACTGTATATTAATTACACAACACATGAAATATGTACAAATAACTTTCCAAAATTTTCTTTTAATTTTTTTGCTTCCGCCATCCCCTAATCTGTATTCATCACACCCCAATTGCCTCTGAGGCTACTACCGCTACCCTAGATTGCTCCAACACATATTATCGTGCAAATTGCAAGATTGCATGCATGGATCAAAAAAGTTCAGTAGCTTCTGAATTTTCAAGCTACAATTAATTGGACTATGCGATATCTGCACCTTCGCAGTGGAATGATAGTAGCGAATCTGCTGGTAAAAAAAAACTATACCGCACAGAGACTCATTTTGAGGTTAACCAAATATTTATGTATAAACAGTTATTATCGCGACAGTTTAAAATACACATTATTGGTGCAAGTAAATCCATGTACATGTACAGGCACCATTTATTACGCATTTACCAGGAACTTAATAATATCATGGCGTAATTCACTTGCCAGTTGACTTCAGATTCTTGCAAGTCTAGCAAGTACTAATTTCGTGGGCTGCCCCACCACAAGGCTCTGAATAAACTAAATGTCTGAGAAAATATTTACCTATATTTTTCACCATAATGTTTTTCAGATTATCCAACTCTCCGTGTACCCTTGACATGGAATCTATGTCTCTCGATTCACTGTAGTGTTTGATTTCGGCCGCAAGCACTCGAGAGAATTCACTATTCATTGCGTAAGCGATTGCCGTTGTGGCAGTATCTGCAAATGATGCATTGAACCGCCTTTGGATTTCATAGAGATATAGAAAGGCCCTCCTCCGTTCAAATTGCTGCAAAAATAACCAATTGATAAATTACATTTTTTTTAAAATACTTCTAGTAGAAATCTATCTTAAGTGTGAATTTTTGCATGCGGTGACCTAATGATTTTATGAGGACGGTGATGTGGTTTTACACTATTAACCGGTTCTATGCCTTCAGCGAGTTTTCTCACTCTATGAGGCCGTGATTGACAGGCCACAAATACAAATTTCGCGAGTTATCTTGTTCGACTTTAAACTCTAAATTACTAGCCATTGTCGATTGATTTACATAATCTATAAAATTAAACACACAGTGACATCTGTTTGAATAATTATGAAATACTAAGCCACAAATTATCCGTATTACTGATTTTAGTAAGAGCTTCGCTCTACATTCAACGTGTGTTGTTAATAATCTGTGGCCTGTCAGATACCGCCATAGTAATATCGTGAGGCATAGAAAAGGTTAATATGTGTGGCACAGAAAGGTGCATGTTGATCAAAACGCGAACAGACCATAAAACAAACAATGGATGAGGAGACAACCAAGGGTCATAGCCTCACCAAGCCGATTAAATGGCAATGGGCCGGATACCTGGTTGTTCATCAGTGTTATTTTCATATTCATGTTTTCAATAATCCAGATTTATCATGAAGCAGATTACTTTCATCTCTAATTCAGTCTAGATAGTCCAGGTTTTACTCTGAATTGTCATACTATGTAGTCATAGTATGTCAAGGAGGCTAATGACATTTGACATTGTGACTCACTTTGCTCTTACAGGCAGAAAGCATGTAAAACTAGAAGATAAATACATAGGTAATAAAAAATAAAGCTAACAGGATAATAAAAATATATACTTACATCGTCTGTAATGCAAAAGTAAATCATTCTGTTAGCGGAGATATAATGGAATAAATAATTGCCCTGGAAGTAGGTGAGTTGGTCATCCGTTGGAGCGATCTTCGATAGAAATTGTTCGGTGACTTCGGCAAAATTGCCCGCACATGAGGCATACTTTGCCAAAACTACTGTTCCCCTCGCAATCACACTATACAAAATCGGCATGATTGTATTTCTGCTAAAATAAAACACAAACACTTATCAGACAAAGAGACACAATGGTAATAATAACGACTGTGTCATGCGTAGTTTACGACATGTTTTATATTGCAAAATATTCTTTTTTAAGCTACCTTTCGTAAAACCTTCTTAATGTGACTACAGGACGTTGACTTTAGAGTAAAATGAAATCCAATTAAGTGTAAATAATTTGAAATCGAAACCTTCGTAATTCGTGTACGACTCACTGTCAAAAGTCAAAATAGATTGGTAAACTTAGGGTTAACACCATTAGAAAATATTTTCCAGAATTTTGTGGCATGAAACGAATATTGCCAGGAAACCTGCAAACTAAATCTTAAAATATTTATATTTTAATTTAATAAAAATATATAGTACAATAAAGAATAAATTTAAAGCTATTTTTGAAAAGAAGTTTGTGTTTGCTTAAAATATTTTATTTACATCTATGTTGGTGCATAACTAAAATTTTGGAAGGCACTACAATTTGGAGAAAAGGTTGATTATATTTTTAATACAAAAACACCGCCTTAGATCAAACGTCAAAATTATAAGTACACAACGACAACACTGGGTGAACTTGTGCGTTTGCCTAAAAAATAATACTAGTTTCAAACCTTTAACCAATAAGTATGGCATAATTACGCCGTTTGAGATAACCTTCCACTTGTTTATTGTTGTGTATGAACGAAATGTTATCAGGATTGTTGTTTATAAACGATATTACCTCTTGCAGTCCTCTTTAACTCTGAAACGTATGTTATAATGTGCCTCTTATCGAATTTATTTGCGGTCATTTAATGTGTATTATCCACACATTTCTTACGTATTTGTATTTATTTCTAGAATGAACTGGTGGGTCACTAGTTTCGGGATTTTGGCTCTGATTTTCGCTTTACTTTGGCCATGGATTCTTTCTTTGACAAGCATTTTGATGGTCACAATATTTGCCCTCATATTTGGATTTTCGTGCGCCATTTGGGCGTACATCAATTTATCCTCGCAGCATCAGATACCGGCAGGCCTCATCGAACACATTGAGAAGGATCTTCAAGAATTTCGTGACACTATAAATGTGAGTCAAGTTTACACCTGTTGAATAATTGATTGTATGCTACAAGTAATACTGTTTTTAATCAATGCTTTAAGAATGAAGATTTCAGAATAAGATTCTGTATAATTGATTGATTTCTTAATCCCTCAATAAATTATTTATGAAGTTATCTTAGTGCTTATATTATATACTTGCCTAGAGTCGCAAAGCTGCTGTCGAACGAGAACTTCTTATCCTTATGTGAAAACTGTGAACTAACAATTCCCTCCAGTGCATCTAATCACACTTTCGTTTTCAAATGAGGAACGCCCTCAAATTTATCATTTTAATGTACGCTGCCGTGGTGTACGAATCTGTCAATTTACATAATTTGAAGCTTTTTATAATACAAATATGTCTAAAACGATCAGGAGTGATGTTAGAATTATTATTAGTAATATTTTAGTTTATTGCGAAGAAGAAAAGGAGTAGCATCTAAAAGGAGAGCCGATACATTATTTAAACATGCCTCTAGCACGCGTTGCCACTGTGACCGGTACGTCTCTTAAAACGATTTCGTGTTATCGGACTATAGTATGACATACTCTTTTACCAAGCAATCCAATCGTAAGCCAACTACAGATGTAACTCCATACTTGAGAGATTTTCATGCACAAGTATACATAATGGCCATATGTCATAAGTCATAAGTGTACATGAAAAGTATACGCTTGAACTATGACATCAAAAAACATAACAAAAGAAACGCGACTATTTCTGACTTGCGCAAGTGTTAGCTACACACTGTTAGTTATACCTACACAAGTATACAGTATATAAATTCAAGCATTGTAAAGTTGCATATTATACACTATGTTCGCAAACCAATGGTATTCTGCGAACCTGTAACCGCTCAAAAGGAGACGCAAAAAAAACCGACAACGTTTGGAACGCATTCTGTGGTTTACGAAATATTCACACTCGGAGCACGGGGACATATCCACTAAGAATAATCGTAGAGCGCTACTGGTTCGCGAACATGGTGGATATGTGACTTCATATCACTTGTTCAGTCAAAAGGCTTATGCAGTATTAATGCAATTATGTTTGTAGCCGTCCCTAACTACCATATAGATAGGTATTTCTGGCAATCAACTGGATCATGTATGTAGAGTGTGATTCCAAATTTTCATCAACAGGTCTGCCCTCCCCTACATCCTCCCTGTCTAAAATATGTTTTTCTTATATTCATTTTCGTTCAAATGCTTCGAAATTATTTTTTAGTTAATTTAGGATAATATTCAGTCAATAATCTATTGATTTTCCCGTTTCAATCCTAGTGTTATCAGCTGTGTGATTACATTTCCTTAGGTTTACACTATGAACCTGTCTTTCAATAAATTCATTTTGGTAATTTCAGCTTGATCCAAACAGTAATAAGTTAGCAGACAATATTTTTAGTAATGTTTTATTTCAAACATTATTCCCTGCATAATAATATTATACACCAATAACTCACTTTACAGCCGAGATGCATTCTTGTAAAGTTGGTCATCAAACGAAATGCTCATTATTGTTCTACATCCAGTTTAAAGATTTTCATCTCCAACTATTGTTTATTTGCCCAAGTCAAATTTATGTAAATTCCATATAAACATACCATTCATTGATCATTGATCATGGGGACAAGTTTCGGAGACGGTCGCAATAAACAAAATTTTGCAATAAACAGGGAATTTAAAAAAAATATGAAAACACTATCAATAAATAAAATAACAAAACAAACATTGTACATAATATTAAAGTTAAGTACATATTATTATATATCTTGCAATACCTATACTGAAAAAAATAACATTAATTATGTTCCACGTTGCTATCTTGGTTGGCCTGTCAGCAACGTGTTGGCTTATTTTTGTTTTACTTGTGCTCATAACATGAGCAAGCGAGAAGATCGTACGCGCGTGATTCCACTCATGACAATTCCTGGCATGTGGCCGTGTCAAAATAAGTGCGGGACAAAAAAATATTATTAAAAATCAATCGCGATATAACGAATTCATATAATATATAGAATAGAAAAATCATACATGGTTTGAAAGATATAGTGACTGGTTCTATGTACTGAGGAAATTTTAGTCACCTGAATCACACAGAATACCTCACATATGTGTCGCTGAGTTTCAAAACCCGCTATAACACTTTTTCATTATGTTGAGAAAATCAATAAAAACTTTTTGAACTAAAAAGGTTTTTGAATGTTTCAGTAGTGTTATAGCGGAAATTGATAGACGCATTGATTTTGTTTCATAAATGACAGTTAATCAATCGTAGCAGATTTTGAAAGAGGCGATAAAATTTTCATGTAGAGATTTTAATAACGAATCCATCGATATATATATCTTAATTATTTCAAAAAAGTGTTATAGCGGGTTTTGAAATTTAGCGACACATAGTGATTGTAATAATTACAAGGGTCGTATGCCTTTCTACACACAAAAAAATCTAATTAACCTGGACCAAAAATACCTATGTAAATAAATAGGTCTTATACGGTACTTAATATATTAATTATTAGATTAGCCATGCACATAGAGACAGCACAAATGCATCATTTATAAAATGTGTTTATCAATACTCACCACATAAAAATTATCTTATGACTGTGTTTCGCATATGTCTATGGTTAACTTTCTCAAGGTTTATAATCGTGGTAACACCAAGTAAAGGTTACTAAGATTTATGTATCATGTTTCTGATTTTAAAAATTGCTTAAATTTTTTTTTCATAATTATACTTAAGTAATCCTTTCTGTGCCGCAATTAGTTAATTTATATAATTAACGTACAATTAGGGGCACGTTAACGATTTATTCAACTACTCGGAGCCTGAGGCATAGAATGTTGATGTTCTATAAAACTAACCAATTAAGTTCCTTATGTATAGATGAAATTTTACTAAAATAAGAATTAACATGGCAACGTCCCGCGATCAGAAATGTTGTAATTTATAAAATTATGGTTTTCTGTATATTATAAAAATATTATTAAATGGACAATGCGTACAATAGTAAAAGTATGAAAACTGCATAATATAAATTGAGAATCGATTGTTAATATTATAAACATTCAATAATTTATTGGCTGCTTTATCGGTGGTTAATTGAATAAATGCACGCATTGCAGATAGAGTATTTTTAACATAATTTTAATCTATTGAAATGGTAACACGCTCTCCTCCTACATCAATTAATCTATAAAATCTACAAGGTTTGGAATTCCCACAAATGTATGCAAATTATTTATTCCTTTTGGTTGGTGTTTGCATAGATAATCAGTAGGTACTCAATACAATCGTGATTTGTCCAAAACTATATATTTACTTGATTTCAGTTTACAAAACATAATTATTTAACAGCAGCTATCATTTTACTTTCAATTTCACCGCCAGGGGTGTCACCTGTTTATCTTTATGCACTATTTTCTTTTTTATCCGAGTTGGCTAACACATTAGGTCCCATATGTAAATAAGTATTATTATGCATTTAGACCCTTTGTTAGAAGAATGAACTGCTTAAATAACATAAAACAAATCAGGTTTTGGTGTATTATGAACATGAAAAATTATTTACTATTATATAAATAAATTTATACACATTGTAATTATATAATGCTAATTATTGTATTGTTCTTTTTTTAAGAATCAAAATAATTTATAATATTGCTGTACTACTAATATTTCAGGCAGAACCATTGAAATTGGCAAAACCTCCCGCCAGTCAGCATCATCATTTGGCTGTTGTATTCGGGCGGACCGTGGATGGACTGCTTCAGCAGTTAATTGAGCTCATCCTCCGAGATTTCCTTCTCTCTTGGCTCAAGGAGTACGCATACAAGCCTGAAATTACTATCGAACAGTTCAAGGAAGATCTCTGGGGTGCTGTAAAAGATCTCTATGAAAGGATATCGAGAGTCGATGGAGACAAATTGATTGCAACCGATATGATTTCAAAGATAACCTTGCACTTTGAAAAAATACGTGTCGCCCATAGTTGTGTGTAAGTCTACTTTTCTACAACTTTAAAATAACAATGATTCACATGAGGATATCATAAATAGTTTATTGATATTTATATATCTGTGTACTACTTTCCATTGATAAAATAATGACAAACAATTTCACTTACTGATTACGAACTTTGTGTAATAATTGATAAACCTCATAATGTCAACCGTGAGAAAATTATCTCATAAAATAATATTTATATATATAGGGGGTCCTCGTTACCCGAGGGTAATTGGTAATGAAAAAATACCTCTTAAAGCGAATCTGCTTAAAACGGGGACCAAAATTATGTAGTAAATAGGGAAAATGGATTTATTTGGGACACGTATAGAAAAATAAAACAAATATTTTTTAGATATAAGTTTAAGTTTAAGTTAGGTTATAAGTTTAAATAGTTTATTTTTCATTAAAATTGTAATATAAACCTATGTTTTTTGGTAAAACAAAATAAAAATCGAGAGCTGGTTTTTTTTTTTGATATTCTTTTTGCATTAAAATTTACTTATAGCATGATACCACAACCATAACTTTCCTCCTGATCTTCGTAGAACGATCACTTGTGGGGTCGTCAATGTTTTGATGGCCCTGGTGCAGTCTTTGCTTTTTTCGAAATGTAGGTTGTTGATGACATTTGCTTCCATTGCAAGGCGGTTTCGTCAACATTAAAAATTTGTTTTGGCTGTATCCACCTTCTTCAATGACTTTTTTTAATTTCACAGGAAATTCTTTAGCAGCATTTGTACCTGCGCTAGTTGCTTCACCTTGGATTTTTATATTTTTAAACCCATATCTCTGCTGATATCGGTGAAACCACCCTTTGGAAGCAGCAAAATCTTCTATTTCGTCATTCATTTTACGAGTTTATTTAGTTAAATCAGAATGCCATATTGTCATGTTTTTGTAATTTCAATATCCGAATCGTTTCTTAATATGGTATGAATAGTGGTTTCAGGCATGTTAAGTGCACGTGTGACGTCATTATTATGCGTGAAAAATATTCATGATGACACGTTCACGCACTAAAAGTCTTAGCAGCAAAAGACAGGACGGGGGAAGGTGATATTATGCTTGTGTTTTTTTATTTTTTATTCGTTTTTTTTGCATTCGCATTGCAAAACTGCGGGGACTTAGATAACGAATACTCGGATAATGAGGACCCCCTGTAATGAAAACCATTATACATTAAAACAAAAATCTTTTATTATTGTCATTCTCAGAGCGGAAACGACTAAATCTCCAGTTTTTGCATTGGCACCGTATTTGATGTCTCCAACTACTGAGATGAACTTTCTCCGTCAGGTCAGCGAACTCTTCATAATGTTTCTACTTCCAAGATGCTATTCTTTGGCACCTGCAACTCATCTTCTGAGGGAAGTGTTAACATGTAAAAGTAAGTTTAAAATATACATTAATTTTACAATAAAAAAACAATTCAATAGTAAGTTGGATTTATTATTAAATTTCATGATCTGTTTAGTACTTCAGCCTGCCGTTCACATGATCACCGAACCCGATTATCTAAACCAGAAAGTCCTGAATTATTTGGAAGCTCAACAAACCGCAGCAGCTGTTCATAATAGGACTAACGAGGATGCTAAATCATTCGAGGAGTTTATCAAGTCAATACAAAACTCTAATGATGTGGAATTGTTGAAAACAACTCGGTTAGTTTGTGAAAATAATTTGTTACATTAAATATATTACATTATTTTAGTTGAATTCATCTATTTTAATTAGGTCAAATAATAATTGTAACTCTTTGACATTTTAAAGTAAAGGAAGGAATCATTTTTATGACATCATGCCCTTATGGGGATAGGGTGGGTAATGTGATGATTTGTAACAAAGAGTTTAGGAAGGGGCTGTATAGAATGTCACTCAATCATAAAAATACAAACTTATTCTTTTCTAAGAATAAAATATTCCGTGAGAAAATTATACTGAAATTAATCATTTTCAACTAATTTGATTTTTAACAAATGGAATGGGGAAATAAAAAATAAAAAATGTGATGACGAAAAGAATATCACACAGTGTCGAAAATCGTGCGATGACATTTATGTATGTCCACAAAGTATAAATATATTTCTCAATTCATTATTCAAACGTAGCCATTATTTTATTTAATGACTCAAAATCTTCATTCATTTAGAAATTTGTGCTGGTAGCTAGAATTTGTATAATTTTATTACAGATAGGTATTTGACTTACGACCTAGATATCGAGGGCTTAGTGTCAAACAACACTATCTACAAAAGTGCAACTTTACAGGAGAGCCAAAAATCGTTATTTTAGATTCTTGTTACTCAACAAGGGAAATGTTTATTTAAAACCTAATGTTAATATTTTATAATTTATTGTGTATTGTACATTTATCTTGCTTATGATGATGTTAAAATTTATAGGGATAGTTTTAAAAAAATATGAAAACAAGGGTTACTTATGGAGTTAGCGTTAAACTTTACTGACGATTTAATAAGAAATTAGAAAAAATTGACATAACGTTGTTTGACTATCATGTAGACGTAAATGTAAAATAACGTTATCTCAAAAAAAAAAAAAAAACACTTTTTTGTAGATAACGTTATCTGACTTTAAGCACTCGATATATTCCCACACATTGGTCATATATTTTTGTTGTTGTTTGAGTTTTATTCAGAATATTATAATAATTATCTAATCGATAAAATCCTGTATAAATCAGTCATTCTTTGCCAAAATTATCAATAACAAACAATTTACTCGAAGTCAAAAAGAAATATCTTTAGTCAAAGAATGCCTGTATTATGATGATAAATTGACAATTCAATAATTGTGTCTCTGTTATAACACCAAGATTTTGAATGTGCTGATGTAAACATTGATGTTTTTCGTCTCAACATTGCGAGACGTGCAGAGAATTAATTACTCTCATGATCAGAGATCTCGATAAATACCATCTCCAGAAGATGGAACCTAAATATATGAAAGTGAATTTGAAAAGTCATTTCGCATTGCAGATTCATTTCTAGCAAACTTCACACTATTATCATCTGCATCAATTTTAGATTAACTCAAAGATGCAGATATTGCCTAGATAAAGCCTGAAACTTCAATTTGATACAAATGGATAGTATTGTTTTAATAATTCATACTACATACATTGACCATTACAAACACAATATGAGTTATACAAATTCAAAACATTCACGTTAAATTTCAGTAATGAACAATCACAAAATCGCGTGTTAAGTGTCAAAATTGCTGTTTATAGCTCTCGTGTTTCAATGCGCCAACTTGCAAAATATTATATTTGCTATGCCTCACAATTCAACTGCACTAAAAATGTTTCGGAACCAGTATCAAGTGCTGTGATACTAAAAGCTTATAAGACTTCCAAACTTTTCATTCATGATTCAGTTATTAAAAAGAATATTGTCTTTTAATTATATACAGGTACAAAATATTGAACAACATAATGCAAGCGACCACCTTGCAAAACATGAACCGAGCCAGAGGTGTGGAGGTAGACGCGGGTGCGGAGGGGAAAGGGGAAGCAGGCCGTGGAGGGGGCATTGGAATCGGAACGGGAGGGGGAAGCGGTGGCGGAAGGAGGCAAATTGCCGCAGCGAGGAAATTGAAAAGATACATCTCCCAACTCTCATATGCTAAAAGTCAGTGCGAAGTCGCTCTGACAGCTCTCGGATGGGATGGACCATTTCCGTCACATGATTCTGACAGCGCCCGGGTAATTAAACTGTTTCCTGTTTGTAAAATATTAGATTGTGTTTTTTTTTTAATACAACTACTATGAATCATGCTTATATTATTATATTATATTTTTAGTGGGTACATAATATATATCAAATTGTGAGTGAAATGGAAACATTTCTATTACAGTCCGATCCAGCTCGTCGACTCGGCTGGTAAAAAACGCCTTGAAGGTTTCCATGCGGTCATATTGACGTTTGATAGTCGCTGTACTTATTTCATTATTTTAACTGGCATTAATAACACGAAACAAAAGTATTATAGTATTAAATACATATCTACAACTTGTCCAACTAAAATCTCTAATAGTTATCGGTGACATTTGAAGAAATGAAGGAATTATATCGGAAGACAGTTTAGTTTAATCACCAAGTTAACCATTAGACACTTTTTTATTAATTGAGTTAGCATTTACTACGTAGAATTTTATGTTATAAAACCTTAATATAAATTGTATTAATTTCCACAGGTTGGTTAATTAATCGATAACTATTTCGGTTGTCACACCATTATCAAGACGATAAATGATTAATCTTTGGCTAAGTATTCAACATACAGAAAGAGACGGGATCCTCTCTCTCTTTCACTCCAGCAAACCCAAATAATACCCCAACATGTAGTTTTTTGGATATCGTATTAACTTTAGTAACCTAATTTAAAATATGTTATTAATAATATTGTATGGTTTGCATAACTATATAAGTTTAGATATTTTTTTAGTTTTCTTATAATTTTTAACACTAGCAACACGACACGTTATGATTTAATTACAATTTATTAGTGTCGAGACGATCCAATTGGTACCTGAATCGTTGCTTGTATTTCTTATTTAAGATTATTGACAATTGTTTACTACAATTGACATTAGTTGTCAAGTCTGCTTGTGTAAACAGAGCAACGGTGTCATTACGATGCAACAAGGTAGAAAATAATTGGGGATGCATTAAAAATTAGATAATTTATTTTTTGATGTTACTGGATGAGCAAGTTTTTCACAATGATATCAATTATACTCTGGGAACCAGATTTTAATTCATTTTGAGCCAATTGAACCCTATTAAAAATCGAGGAACAGAAAATAAAACATATTACATTTGTAATGATTATCTGATAGTGTAGTTGTATGGGGTAAACAGTTCTCAACAAATATTAATTATCTATACCATGTTTACATTATGATATTATATTCAATTATGTTTAGTTAGCCTAATTCATTATGATATGGATTATCAGAACAGATAACCGTAATAATATAATTCCTCTT
This sequence comes from Rhyacophila brunnea, assembly GCF_057557595.1. Classification (NCBI taxonomy): domain Eukaryota; kingdom Metazoa; phylum Arthropoda; class Insecta; order Trichoptera; family Rhyacophilidae; genus Rhyacophila; species Rhyacophila brunnea. The sequence goes on from NW_028233350.1 coordinate 34,705,566, forward strand.
ACATAAAAATATTATATTCTATGAGATATTTATTTAACATTGGTTGCGCTTTTCGTAGTGGACTTTTATTGTTTGGTGGGATGATCGTGATGGTAGATATGGATGCTAGGAGGGGGAGTTACAGGTAGGATGCCAGGGACTGACCTTGTATATTGTTCTGCGATTTGGCTGATGCTGGTTCCCGGGGCATGCCCTCACGACGTAGTTGGCACTCGCACGTTACACGTTTGATGAATGATGTGATAAATAAGGAGACACCTGTGCCGGTAACATGGACACAGGTGGTTTGATTTAATGGAGTTTGCACTGGACACATTCAAAGTATGCACTTGTTGAGTCACCCGGTGGTAGCACTTGAGGTTCAGAAATAGTTTTGGTTATAAGTGTTTGTGCGCAAGCAAGCGGTCAATGAATGACTGATGTTTTTTATATTAATAAACAGTCGACTACTAACTCTGACAATAGAGCAAAGACTTCCCTGCTGGTGACTGACCTAAAATCAAGAATGATGCGAGAAATGGCACAATAATATTTTTTTTTCAGGTTTTGAGTCTTAATACAATACTGGAAAGTGTATTGGGCAGGCGACATCTTTCCCTTTTCCTGGAGACCCTCTGCTCTCACGGACTTGTCGGCTATTGGATGGCAGTTGAGGAACTGAGGTCCAGTCACAGAAGCAATTGGCATCAACTGGGGGCTGAAATATTTTACACATATATCCGATCGCCCAGTGCTGAAATTAAAGTTGATAAGGTTAGAATAATTTTCAAGAATTAATTAAATCACTCCATGAGAGAGTAGCGGGTGTAAATTAAAAAATATTTATACAATTATGTTACATTCTTTCTCCTTTTGACTATATCCGATCCTAATAAGATCATATGGGCCTCCTATCCTAATAAGATCATATGGGTTGAGGTTTGTATTAACAGATTATTTTTACAAGAAATGGATTTTAGCCACTTGATCAACATATTATTTGATCCATACTCTGACTCCAAACACAATTGAAAAACAATATGTGTGTATGCCAAACCCAGGATTTGAACCTGGGACCCACGACATGTAAGCCGCTCGGTCATTGTGGGCGTATCTTACATACTAGGGCTAAAAAATAATGCGAATGAGTATCTAAAGGAGGTTCCGATTCTCATTGATTCAGGGAAGGCCATTTTTAGGTGTTATCAGTGGTTACAGGACAAATATCCCTTGGACAACATCCCCCGGACATTAACCACTCTTCAATAACCCCCCCCCCCCATGTAAAAAACACCTGATAAAAATTAATTTATTTTTAAATACATCTATTTTATCAAATAAATATTTTGTATCCATTGTTTGTTGAGTCACTGAAACTCCAATTTGAAGATCATTTTTATTCGTTGATCGGGAGGTAATGTCTGGCGGGTTTTTGTCCAAGGAGTAACTGTGCTAGAACTTTTGTCAATGAGTGTTAGTTTTTTGAGCACCCTTTTGTATCTGTATGTGTGTGCAATTGACTACGTACACCGAATCGTGTTAGCTCATCACAAGGTAAATTATTAATAATCTCTTTTCCTTTAAATATAGGAGACTCGAAAAAGAATGGAAGCATTTCTATTGGGCGACAAGGGGCCTGAGGTTTTCTACGAAGTCCAACAAATGGTGTTGAACACATTACAGGACAAATATTACCAATCGTTTGTATTGAGCGAACAATACAGAGCTTTGATAAAAGCTTTAGCAAACGATGAAGACAACAAAGGTAAGAACCCTTTCTGTTGTGAAATACAACAACGGTAGTGCCTGCTCTATTTATGAGTAGTCTTTCAAGGTGTGTATGATTAGGCTAGGTACCTAAGTTACATTAGGTTAAGTTCTGAAATATAAAGTTTTATACTACTAAATGCGCTCCAGATGTTCCAATTTGTTAGCCTGAGCAAATTGGGCATTGACTCTAAATGGTCCGATTTAGTCAGTTGATTATTGTTTTTTAAACAGACCACATGTCCTCCTAAAAACTCCTATGAAAAAAAAACCACCCAACAATGCTACACACATCTCAATTCGGCTGGATTGTTTGAGAGTAGTATAGCTCCGCTATCCAACGTCACCCTACATCACCCAATAGAATTATGCCACCCAACACACATACAGACGTACTGTTACTAATGAAATTGGAACGTCTGGGGGTGCTTATTCTAAACTATATCAGCGGCTCTCGACCATTTCTTAACCCGATCGGCGCGTAAAGTTTCCATACAAAAGATGTACTGTCCGCGGTAGGTTTTTCGAAATGTTATTCTTCGCTGTTTTATAATAAATACAGCAGTTAAAAATTGTGTGTACAACTGTTATCATGCCTAGATACATAAGGATCCAAGTGCCACTCTAAAACACATAATGGAGTGTTGAATTTAACTGTGTTTACTTTATTAAAATCTACCGTATTGCTTTGCTCTGATAAACTCTGTAGCCATTTTCGATGACAAAACACTCGACTTCAAAACAAGTGCGCTGATGAAGACATTAATCACTGACCAATTATATTTTACTCATGCTAAAAACACTTAAAAATGCCATAAAAATTATTGAAAATAATAGCTTTTATTGGTGACTTATGAATTATTGTTAATTAGTGTATGTTTTATTGATGACAAATACATTAAAATTGGATGGCTAGTCACCAGTTTTATTTCGTGGCTTGGATTGTGTCAGCATTTTACATGTTTTATGGGCCATACTAATTTAAGCGTACAGGTGAGTCCACACTAGTTGAAAATATCATAATATTTTTTTTGTTATTTTTTTTTTAGTGAAACTTGGATTTTGTAGATTACTTTTCAGTTTTATTGAGCATTGTGTTATGTTAGTGATTGTCATTTTATGTTTTATAAAAAAAACAATATTTATTTTTTAAATTGCGTAGCGTGAAAAGTGCTATAAAAACATTTTTTTGGGTAAGGTTTTAAAAATTTATAAGCATTAAATTGCACGTGAATATATTATGTAATATAGTTGAAAAGTCAATATTTCATGATTTATATTTTATATTATATTGTATACCTACCCGTGTGTGTTTTTTTATCAAAAATTTATACGTTTTATATATTCCTTCATAGTAATTCGTAATTTATTGGTAAAACATGCAATCCTCTAAAATATAATAATATATATTTTTTCATTCCGTGTGGACGCATCTTTACTGACTTTCAATAATGAGCTCGATTTATGACTTTGAAACAATTGAGGTGACACATGTGTAATAAATGACATAATCCAGAACACAAGTTCAAGTACATTTTTAGAAATATTATGACAAATTTTAAATTTCTTTTCATTTTTGGTTGTCTTTTTCGTATTCCCGCACATGATGTAAAAATCGCGGTGAATATTCAACTTTACACGGTAAATACTCGGCGCACACTCAACTCGAATGAAATATATTTTGTATACCTACTGCGCAGCCGCAGAAAAATACCGCGTAGATTTGAACTGATGCAATCGTACCGGCGAATCTCAATAGATCGAGGGGGTTCGAAAGATCGATGTTTATGAAATTAAAACAACATATTTTTGACAAAGTTATCGATATGGCGGTACGAACACGAATCAGAGCATTTTTCAATACAAAAATCAATACTATGCGTGAAGTATTTCCTCCTTTACCGACATTTCAATTTTCGATATCAACAGGTGCGACATCCGCCCAGTATCAGAGCTTATGTTGAAAACAACATATGTCCCATCCGCGGCGATCGGGTTAAACATACTACCAAAGCCAAAATTCACCTATCTCAGTACCACCAAAAAATTATGTATATTTAGTCAAAACTAAACGCTACTATTCTATGCTAATTTTTTTATACTTTATATTGCACAAATTATTCATATACCTCCAGACATCTCTCGTATACCACTGGTTTAGATCTCAGCGCTGGATTATTTATGTTTACAAATGACGCAAGAACTTTAGAATTAAGAATTGACATTTTTAGCTCCACATGTACAAGATTTTTACATAAAAGTATTTGTTTAATACTATTTCTTTGTTTCCAAATGTCATGTTGTGAACCTGACAAACTTGAAAAGATAGTAGAGGATCATATTAAGTTTTCTTCTTATTCCAGATCAACAAATTGTTGAAAACTCCCCAATGGAAGAGCGGCAATTATCTGGAGACTCTGTTTCTTCGAATGACAGCGCCGGTGTACTGAACGTCGGAGAACATTCCAGTTATGCTAGAAAAAAGTTAGACCAGCTTCAGGAAAGATTCGACAATAAAACACAGGTAATTACGTTTATTGATTAATTTATATGAATAACTTGAGCAGAATACATTATTATATAAAGCAATTGTTGATATAATAGTAGGTATATTGTACTGATTATTTAAATAATTTACTGGCATTCTGAAGTTATACAGAAACACAGTTCTGATTGTCAATGTGTAACAAGAATTATTGTCATAAATATTATGAAATGAATGTTTCTTGCAGGCACTTCAAGCATTAAGAGTGTCGCTAAAGCCAGAGTCGAAAGTATTGGAGTTACTTCAGAGAGAAGTAGCGGCATTGGCTGGCGAAAGGCGGCGGTTGGAGGCACACTTGGCGAGAGCGTACACGTGGGCGCAACATCTCGGCAAATGGCGAGCCACCGTCAGCAGTGCCGAAGTAACAATCACATTTATTTATTTCTAACTTATCACTTTTACATTTATTTGCGGATGAAAGAGACATGTTTTTCTCAACTAAAGAAGTCTAATTTAAAGAAAGTGGCTATTTTAGATATTGATAAACTATTTGAAAAAAGAATTTATTGGTTTCGTCATATATTTTTGACTACTTGCCCTACAAAAAAATAACTGTAATTTCGTCATCAGGAACTCCTGCTAATGCACTTTTAGAAAGCTGAAAATTAGATTCTAAATAAAATGATCAATCCCATTAATGAATCACTTTCGCCATGACTCCCCTAATGCCGCTTTGGCTTAGCACACTTGATATAATAATTATAAGTCTATTGAAATCACAGAAAACTGTCACCGTCATCGATACAATCTTCAAACTTTCACAGTATTACAGAATTGGAAAATTTGCATACATATTATATTATAAAATTTTGTGTTTACTAAATTTTTGGTGAAGAAAGTATGTTTAAGAGCCCATACGCACTTGCGGCAGGCCGCATCGCGGTTAGCCGCAGCGGCCTGCCGCCTATCGTTTTTTATATGCAAATTGTTTACACCATACGCAATATTTGTTAATTTGCATACAAAAACGATAGGCGGCAGGCCGCATCGCGCATCTGCCGCAAGTGCGTAAGGGCACTAAATGTTAATTTTTTCAAGTATATATGTATATATTTTATAGAAGCCCAGTTTATATTGATATCAAACATTGATAAATTTTTGGAAAAATTTCACATGTTTTTGTCTAATCCCGAGATTGACAAATACTTATCCCAGGATTGAATATTATAATCCCGGGATTGAAAATTCTAACCAGTGTAACAAATTTCTACTTGATAGCTAATCACTTAACACCTACTACTGAGAATGAGAGGAGAGGAGAATATCTTTGACACACCTTCTACTATAAGAAGCAAGTTTCTTTTATTGCATGACGCGATACTGCTATGTTTAGTTGACAAGAATTAATTATCGGTAATCCAATTATTCCAGATTGTAGAAGAATCTCAGCCACCTCAGTTTGTACTTGTGGTCCAAAAAGACGAACCTTCAGGAGAAGGAGACACCGACGATCCTGAAGCCATTTCCACCGGATGGGTTCTCTTGAGATCCCTTACACACTTTCAGGTGAATGTTTTAAATTAGTTTACAATCATCAAGTGAACATTAATTTTCACAATATCCTTCAAACGGCTTCTTCCCGTCTGCAGAAGTGGGCAGGGCAAATTTGTATATTGTCTATGGTCACTATCGCTGATGGTATTTCCATTTCTTTAATCGTATTGGCTTGTCCCGACCAGCCCTTCTCCCGCTCTTATTACCTGCCTTAATTATTAAACCTTCTTTAGAATGTTCTGCGAAGACCCTCCGACAACTGCTGAAGTTGAAGAGGCTGTCAAGAGACTGAAGCGCAGGAAAGCTCCCGGAAAAACCGGATGCAGAATTTCTGCTCTGCGGACTGAGTGCCATATTGCCGTTCTTGTGTCACCTTCTGCGGAGGTTCAAATCAAATCAAATCAAATTTATTTATTTTACATATAATGAACGTAATAAATTATAAATTCAAAGTTTTCACGACATGACATAAAATAAGTGTTAACATTTTTTTAAGTAAAAATACAGAGAAATGTGGGTTATTAATACAATAAGAAAAGAAATAAAATTAAAGTAAAAATAGATGGAAGCACACAGAGTGAACTGTTGATAGACCCTATCTTAAAAACTCATAAAACAACGTCCACCTAAATTCACCCTCACTTCAGTGGAATATATCAATATTCGAAGCGATTTCATTAAACATGGTTATTGGAGATGTGGGAGAGGGAACACTGCTCCAGAACCTGGAGGGATGGTACCGTGGTTATTCTGCACAAAAAAGGTGATCCACAAGACTGTAATAATTACAGAAGTATCACTCTCCTCAGCGTTCCTGGGAAGGTGTTGGCGCAGATTCTCCTGTACAGGATTAGAAGTCTCATGCTGAAGGTTTTGTGCGCGCAGCAGAGTGGTTTTGTCCCGGGGAAGTTCTGCTCGGAGCATATTTCCACTCTCTAATGCCCCCTGCAACAATATCAAGAGATGAATATACCTGTCGCCTGTTTTATCGTGGACTATGAAAAGGCACTTGACAGTCCTCATCGTGAATCTCTGTGGCAAATTCTGCTAGGCTATGGTGTTCCACAGAAACTGATCACCGTGATAAGCGCTCTCTACACCAATACAGAGTGTCACATGAGAGCAGCTGGAACATCCTCTGACCTCTTTGAAATCACGTCAGGAGTCAAGCAAGGCTGTGTACTTACACCCTTTTTTTTTATCATCATGATGGATTTCATAATGCGTAAAACTGTTCGCCCCGACAGCGGTATACGCCTACATCATGATGACAAAACCGAACTATGCGTAGAAAGACCGTGCAATTTGGAGTATGCAGATGACGAAGTCGTGTTTGACTCAGCGATCAAACAGTTCGAGGTAATCGTGAACAGGCTCGCCGCGAACTCAAAATGTGTGGGTCTTCATCTGAATGCGGCTAAGACCAAATCCATGTCCAGTGCTGCATGCATTGTTGCCGACACTCCTCTGAGGGTTTCCGGTCTGCCCATCGAGCTGGTGTCCAGGTTCAAGTACTTGGGTGCCACGGTTGCCGATGATGGTGGTATTTCTAGTGAGCTTGAAATCCGCATGGGTAGGCGGGGTATGCATTCAGCCAACTTGGAGTCAAATGGAAGTCAAGGCTGTATTCTGTGAAAACCAAATGTTGTTTGTTTAACGCGTGCGTGCTACCTGTGCTCCTGTATGGCTGTGCGACATGGCATCTTACTAAGCTTCAAGGGTCTCGGCTTTCGAGCTTTGAGAATCGATGTCTCCACCGAATCTTAGGGGTACCTACATCGGTACGACCGCGTTACAAACACTCGAGTTCGTGAGCGCACACAGCAGCCTTCAGTGATTGAGGTAATCACGAAGAGACGCTTTACGTGGCTGGGACACGTGTTCCGGATGCCGCCAAAATGTGCGACGCTTCGTACCCTTGTGGCACAGCCTCAAAGGTTCCGTCGTCGTGGCCGGCCCTCCCTCACCCTGCAGCTGTGCTACAAAAGTGACCTACGTGCAGCAGGTCTGACATAGCGGGAGGCGCAAGAGTTCCGAGGAGAGATGGACCGAGGGAAGTGGCGCGAACTTTTGCTTGCCTTATGTCACAACTCTGAGTCGTGACAGGGTGAAAGAAGAAGAACAAGAATGTGGTACATTTATCGTTGAATATCGGACAACCTGTTTAAGACATGCAAGTACAATAAAACCTTGATTTAATGGACGAAAATGAATGAGGCGGTGTCCGTTAAAACTGAAAGTTTGTTTTATAATAAAGTAGATGTAAGAAATTTACATATTTATTAATTGGTTACCTGTTTTTAATTATATGCATTTGTTCTTAACAATCAAGCTAACTTTTAATTTTATAGAAACATTTAAAATATCTTATTTACATATGAAAATATCGGCCGGCAATGTGTTAAAGCTGATGCAAAAAGTCACGCAAAGCGACAACTGCCTGCAATGCTGAGTGATCACATGTTAATCATGCACCGAACATTGTTAAAAGCAGTGATTTTGTCCGTTAAATCCAAAATCTGTTACATCGAGGTTTTACTGTATTGAAAGTAAAAAAAATTGGGAAAAATGCTGACAATTCTTAATTTCCATGTTATATTCATTGTTATGTATTACTTTGTTACAGGAACTCCATAGGAAACTGCGTCCATTATGTGCCGGAGTTAAAAATTTAGAATTGCCATCAAATTCATTCAAATTTTTGTTTGGTAAGAGTGATAAGAACTCTCTGGAAAAAGCGAAAATGCAAATACAAAAATACCTCGATGTAAGTATAATAATATATTAACAACAGTTTTAACAAATTAATTACTTATTTTTGTTGATTTATAGTATTTTTATTGTACCCATCTTATTGTTTTTAGTTTATATTAGAAGACGAACATTTGAATCAGAGCGAAGCAATCTATGCATTTTTGAGTCCTAGCTCCGAACATCTCAAGCACAACATGCCTTCACCAAAGAAATCCAGGTTCTCATTTTCAACACTCTTCAAAAGGTGGGTAATAATATTATTATGATTTACTTGTTATCTGGAACCATGGTTACCTTATGCAAACTCCTAAATTCTGCTCAGTTGTCTGCTTTTCATGATTTGTCAATTTAATCATCTTTCTGCACTCTATTTTCCTTCTGGTCCACTGAAAGTGCGGCACATTGTTGATGTTTTCTCATCCATAGACGTCACGCTACTGACCCATTGCAGGTGTAAAGGTTTGATAAATCTGTTGAGGTTGGGCACGTTAATGATCGTATAGAGCTCACGATTCTAGTGAAGTTGCTAAATTTTTTGTTAACACTTTAGAAGCCACAAAGCTCAATTACAGTTAACCCAGTTAACCCACAAAGCACAATAAATACCCAGGCCTAAAAAAATCACAAAGATATATTTTGACCTCATTGAGAGTCAAACCCAGGACACCCATTATAAGAGGCCATTGTCGTAGGTATTAGACTACCGGGGTCGCCGTAGACAGACCTAAAAGACCTTTTGCAAATTTTCATGCACACATGTAACTTCAAGGAATGCTGACAGCTAATGAGCGTGTCTATCTAGGTGTTGTATGTAGACAGACTTCAGTGCTTCATGATACTTCATCCAGAGGATTTCACATACACCTACACATAACACCTATTCTGCCCTGCTAAGTATGAAGACAGTGTTTCTGGTTTTAGTGAAATGAGAACCCAAGTTTTAAACTTCTTCTTCAATGGCGCTACAGCTCAAGCCCTGGCCTCCTCCACCGCCGTCCTCCAGCCGGAACGGTCCTCCGCACGTCTTTTCCAGTTCATGATTTTTAGCAGCTGGTTGGCATCTTTTGTACTGTTGTCACCCCATCGTGTGCGTGGCTTTCCCACTGGCCTTTTCCCCCCTGGGTTTCCTTCGAGGATCTTCTTCGGTATCCGTGACTCAGGCATGCGCTGGACATGGCCTGCCCAGTTTAGCCTCTGGAGTTTTATGAAGGTGGAGAGTTTTGAATCTTGGTATAAGCGGTATAGTTCCGTGTCGTACCTAATTCTCCACTCCCCACCATCATTCATGGGTCCATATATCCGCCTCAGGATCTTTCTCTCAAAGCAGTCCACCATTTCAGCTGCTTTCATATTTAGCGTGCATGACTCGCACCCGTATGCAACGACTGTGCGTCTGACGGTTTTATAGAGTCGGGTCTTAGTTTTTCTATGGACATTACTGGATTTGAATATGGGCAGCAATGAGAAGTACGATTTATTTGCAGCGGTTATTCGGGCTTTTATTTCTTCCAGTTCCTGGTTCTCTTTTGTAATATTGGAACCCAGGTATGTGAACCGGTTGATAACCTCAAATTGATGGTTTCCAAAACTAGAACTTTGGCCCAGCCTGCTCTGATTTTGTCGGCTTTGTACCATGACTTTAGTTTTGATTTCATTTACTCTTAAGCCAATCTCTAGTGTGACCCTTTGGAGGTGGTCAAATTCTTTCTTCACAACCTGTATGGATCTGCCCATCATGTTGAGGTCGTCTGCATAACCAACCAGTTGGCTCGGTCTGCTTAATATAGTGCTGCTCCTGTTCACTTGAGACTTTCTGTTAGCGGTTTCCGGGGCTAAGTTGAACAGCATGGGAGCCAATCCGTCTCCTTGCTTTAGACCCCGAGATACTTCAAAGCCCTCCGTCAGTTGGCCATTCACCTTCACCTGGGAGTGTGTATTCTGCAGTGTGATTCTAACAAGCCTGACTAGTTTCGGAGGGAATTCAAAGTCCAGAAGGACAGCGAATAGTTTTTCCCGATCGATGCTGTCATATGCCTGCTTAAAATCAACAAAGAGCTGATAAATGTCCACATCAAATTCCCAGCATTTTTCTAGTATTTGGCGAACTGTGAAGAGCTGATCCATTGTAGACCTTCCTGCCCTGAAGCCTGCTTGGTATTCACTTACTATGTTTTCCGCGTTACCTTCCAGTTTTGTCTTCAGGATCATTGTGAATACCTTATAACTTGTGCTCAGGAGTGATATCCCTCTGAAATTTTCACATCGCAGTCTGTCTCCTTTTTTATATATTGGACAGATAACGCTGATCTGCCAATCCGCTGGAATGCTTTCGGACTCCCAGATTTTAAGCATCACTCTAATTAATCTCATATTGTTAGTGGTATTTAACCTGTGATTTAAGGTAAACAAATTCATCAGTTTTCTCGATTATGTATTCATCATTTAGCGTGACATGGCCCTATAGCATTTTGAACGGCGTGAATTTGATTTTCAGTGTAATTTATATAATATGATTATTCCTTTTTACGAATAACTGGAAGATGGTTGGGCTGGTGGAAGCTATACCATAAATGAGAGGCGATATCAAACATTTTCAAGAGTGTTTTTTAATACTCATTGTTTTATTATTATAGTGGAAGTAATGAGAATGCACCCCGAAGCGAGCGAGGCGAATTGCCAATCCGAGAATCCGGAGAAGACGATGAAATATCTCTCTATCTTGATGGCGAAAGCGGAGAGGCAACGACTAAAAACGTCCACACTGGAAGCCGAGGAATTTTAGGAGTACAGGGCGGGAGTGGGGATGATGGCAAGGACGCAATTGCTGAACCCCTCTACGCTCTGATGGGAGAGGTGTTTGACATGAGAGGCGTATTTAAATGGCTGAGAAAAACACTTATTTCATTCGTACAAATAACATATGGGAGAACTATTAATAGGTATGTAATAGTGTGAAATAGGTTAGCTAGTAACATATATATTAGGTATATAATATATATTTTATATTTCCCAAATTTTAAGTCAGAAACACGCAGCGCAGTTCCAATTTTAAAAACATTATTTTGAAGTCAAATCATGACATCACAGATGAACAAAATAAATGAAAATATTGTCGTTGTTCACATTATGCACTGAAAAATAGTTATTAATTGAATAATACAGTAAAATCACGTTGAAACGAAATTTTCGTGAAAACTCACAAATTTCAAACATTTCAAACAATTTTACCAAATTTTATATTCAATTCGATTTTTTTTCCATTTTCTGTCCTGTCGATTTTGAATTAATGGGATTTTACTGTATATTATATTACATTGTGGTGGTTCTTTAACTCATTCACCACGGAACATTTAATTACCACATTTAAATAACATGCTAATTATATCTAATGCCGACACAACAGCTGTGCCGTCAGTGCTGTAAGGATTAAAATAGTGGGGAATATTTTGCAGAGCATGATGAAAGATTTATTGGAAGGTTTTAGAATTAGTTATTCTGGGGCCATTCGGATGACTTCAATAATTATTAATTGTGGAAATAATTATTTTACAAACGCAAGATATTTTCTTTGGCAGTGGTAAAAAAGAATGATGTTTCGATTAGGTAGATACAAAGATTATAGGCGCACTTTCGGCAATCATTTTCTCTTATTTTACATGTGGCGCGTCCCTAAATGATAGATGCCTGCATAAAATTCCTAATAATTAAGAAGAATTTACACATTATTTCGTATATCCTCGGATGGCGTTCTAGTTAGTGTACTTATATATAATTTGATTTGAAAGTCTTGTACTAAATGTATTTTTCTATAAATTTCTTTATTACATTTGTAAAAGTAATTATTTACCATCTGATTTTCAGGCAAATAAGAGATACAATTACGTGGGTTTTCTCAGAACCCATGCTCCATTATTATATAAGTATTATTATGAAATCTTGGTGGCCAGGAGGCATACTGGCCGTGCCTACCGAGGATCGAACCCAGAAAATTAAAGGCAAGCTTATTTCATAATTTATTTCCATCAACGATATTGTTGAAAATCTTGTATAAATATGGAGCCAAAACATATTGCAGTGAGCCGAAAAATAGACCTCTGGACATACTGCACTGATTTGCATACAAACTCTCAGAATTTTCTTGTTGATTGTTTCTTCCATACAAACATGGCACTTATGTCAAACTGGAACTTACTCCAGTGCTTTTTATAGGAAAACGATTCAACATCTTTGATATCTGTATGGTTAGGTACTTATCATCTGGTATTGCACTATGAACACTAAGTGTGTGTTCAACTCATACTGGGCGATTCAGTTATGAAATTCAGTCTAATGTAAATATACATCAAATGAAGAATAAGTGAAAAAGCCCACAGTATGTGGCATGGCGAGGTGTGGAATTTGCGACGGGCTTACACACATAAAGCAGGCCCTCCCAAACTGGCCTGTTAGTAGCCAAGTAGTAAAATATTTGCCTTACATTATCACAGAAAATAAATCAACAACATATTTTTTTTACATAAACCTTTGCATATGATTGAGCCAAACCGACATATTTTTAAAGATTTGATAAATATTTATTCACCGAATGCAGCTGAATATAATATATTACTCAGTTTCACGACACTTATTATAAGTGAATGAAAATTTCTAGTATTGTTGGATATTGCCAGTAACAATATGAAGGTTCAAATTATTTATCAATAATGGTTATAAATTGAGACGGGTTAGTACTTATTCCTTTCAAGGCTATGAATTTTTCAGCCTGCCAAAGTATAATAAAATCAAGAGGGTTCTACATGAAATATTATTGTTAACAAAAATGTTTTCATTTGTAGATAAAACGAGAGTATTAGCGCGAGAGCAGTTCATCAATAACATTCCAGAAGTTCTTACGAGTCTAATGGGGGCACAATCAGCCCAGCGAGGGGCGCAAAAGATGTTCGACACGTTGCAGAACCATCGCCAAAACAAACAGCTGTTCTATGTAAGTAGAAATTTCTCATTCTGTCTTTAAATAAATGGTGTGTTTTTAAGCCAAAAAAAATAACACGAATAATTAGTTTTAAAAATATTTTTTTATTCGACAAATCAATACATGGCAACATTTAAAAATGATTTCGGGCATATGGCCACCACACCATGGCTATTCATGACAAAACACATTCTGGACCACTTTTTCAAGCTCTGCTGACCATATATGACGAATAACAATGTTGGCTTCCAAGGCGTTAATTATTACTGGTTTATCAGCATAAACCAGTGACTTCACGTAGCCCCAAGGGAAATAATGTAGAGGTGTCAAATCGCACGACCAGGTCCATTTCTCGAAATCAATTTATCACCAAATTTTGATTTCAACAAGTCAATGGTTACAATCGCCATATTGTCGCTGTAGGATTGGTTTATCGAATAGACCAAATGTCAAATGTTCAGGAGACGAAAAACAAATTTCATTATCCTATATTTAAATACATGGAGGTATTTAAAATGTTGTTTTCACAGCATATGAATGCTGTATTCATTACAAAGTAATTTAAAGAGAAGGATGGTTCTGGTCCATTTAGATACAAAAATCATTCTGCATCAAAACTTCAATTTCGACAAAAACGGATATTCGACAAACCAATCCTATAGCGACGATATGGTACATAGCGCCATCGTGTTAAAACCACATCTCCATACCAATAACATCCATATTTTCAAAAAAATAATCATTGATTATGGTCCGGTAACGATTTCCATTGACTGTAACGTGAGCTCCGACTTTTATTTTATTTAACTGACATGTGACTATTTTTTCAAGATTTTGTGCATATTATTTGATACACTGGTAAAAAATGGTTCACTGTCCTTGATATAGAATAATATTATGTATGTACTTTATTTTATTTGGTTTTGAATCATATATCGTAGACTTGTCGGTCTTTGTAAATAGATGTGTCATATTATGATCTAGCATAATATAACACAAGTAGAAGTTGAAATATTGGATTGTTCTGTATTATAAAATCAAAACAATTTATGATTTAGATCTACATATGTACCTATTATATAAAAAAAAATGTTATCTCATAATAAAATAAAGAAAATTGCTCTAGATTTGTACTTAGTTAACTTAAATACTTATCAATATTACAACATTGTAGGAGCTGTTTGAAGTTCTATTAATGGAAGTGTTTCCGGAATTGAAACAGCATCAGTAGACCATTTAATCAGCTGCCCGATGAAAGCTTTTCTGTGCATCTCTATCAGCCAAAGCAACCATACGAAGTTGACAACGAGACAGACTATCGTTTCCCAAATGTGCTTTGTGTTACATCGAACATTCCCATAAGTGATATAAGTGTAAAGAACCTATTTATTGTTATTAAAGGTAAGAGATTATACATTTAAGTTATATTTATAAGTAAAGGGAATTGTTCACTTGATGTTTATCAATGTTAAAACAAGATTATGGCTCTCCGCAAACTAGGATGTCACAGTGGGTGGTGCAGTCCGCCTAGACTTTCTGGTTATTATGAATAAAGCAAACGGGGAAAAGGAAGTATCATATTGCAGGTGGAATAAGGCGAGGGTGAGAGAAGGAGTGGCAAATATGTGCATCGCTTGCCACTCATGTCGTGGATAAATATGAGACACAGAAGTGGTACGCGGGGTTGCCCATGTGAATTCACAGTTGGCTGCAAGTAGAAAATATGACACCACGTCAACTTCCAGCCCCTGACATGCCTTTTCTTATTCAATGTGTTAACACACTCTTCGCCTTGTTCTTCCTCCAGTAGGATAGGTAGTAGTTGGTATCAAAACAATCTAGATGGGCTGCAGTTAAATCCATTGTTGGTTATGCTCGTCCACCAGCTGTTGTGACATGTCACACTGGCCAACCGTCCTAGTTTGTGGGGAGCCTAAAGGTTCAAATACATTATGGTGCACGTCGCATACTGTCACGGCGACAAATTTATTCTATGATTTCTTCATTCCGCAGAATATTTTGAACAATCACCTTCTCTATAAATTCAATGATGGAGAGTGCCAACTCTAATTTATTAGTATTTTGAATTATTATTCATTATTCATGCTAATTTCAATTAATTTTAACAGTTTCTAGGTGTGCGTATGTTAAAATCACTTGCGATATTGCATCCATAGATAATATTTTGAACAGAACCCAACCTGCAAACCATAGATAATAGACAGTATTCTTATAGAAAATACATAGTGCTAACCACTAAAAACAAAAAACACACGATTTTGACAGTCGAAAATGTGTAGGTACAGTAGACGCTCGGTAATCCGGCACCCATATTTTTTCACCTATGCCGGACTGTTGGAAATGCTGGATTATTGGATTTCTATAGGAAATAATTATCTGTCAAGGTCGGGCACCGAACTGCCGAGCGACTCCATTCTGTAAAATTATAAATTCTGTTGCAAAATGCCAGACTATTGGACGTCCCGGATTAGTGAACGCCGGATTACCGAGCGCCTACTGTATGTAGAAAATGATTAAAAAACGTTCATTGAGTCATGCAGGACCTCGTTGTTCTGGTGATTTCGGCAGATTTCAGAACTGACAATGTTCGTTTAAAGGTTCAAAATGTGCTACTATATGGGAGCATCAGTCTGATGCATTTCTGTTGACATTTTAAATACCAAGAAAAACGACATTGCACACTTTTTTCCCGTAGCGGCAGCTTACTGTAACAGCATGCAGTGGCGAAGGGTGGAGGTAGGCTGTTAAGATGCGCCATAAACAGTGCACATTAAACTTTTTCAGACATACATATTTGTTTTCATTGAAATAAGACTACAATTTACAGATAGTGTTGGTTAGTTTTTAAAATTAAATTAAACCCTGAAAAACCAAGCCTTAATAGATAATAGTCAAAAAATACATGTCTATCCATAAAATATCTAAAATTATGCAATTAAATCATACATAACTTTGAATATTTTATAAATATAATAATATTTTTTATTTATTATAGTTTGGTTTAGGCAGAGCTTAATGAATTAAAAAAATTAACCAATAATATGTATAATATGTATTTTTAATCCAACGAAAACAAATAACTATGAATGAAAGAGTGTGCATAATTTTGTCGTATTTCCCAAATTAGACCAAAACGATTATGGTTTCGTTTAAGTAGGGTTTAATTGATTTTGAAAAAACTAACTAACACCATCTGTAAATTGTAGTCTTAGTTCAATAAAAACAAATACATATGACTAAAAAAGTTTAGTGTGCACTATTTATAGCGAATCTTAACAGCCTACCTCCACCCTTCGCCACTGACAGCATGTGACAGCACATAACGTGATCATAATATATTTGAACCTAATTCATATTATTATGTATTAGCCAGTCAATTTATTGAGACCATTTCCTTAGTTAATTGTATTTTAAGAACAAATTCAAATTAAACAATATAAATTTTATTTTTGTGGGGAAATTTTTAGTTACATTACTTAATTGTTGCTTCTATTCTAAAAGTTTATATTTTTGTTTTTGTTTTTTTGAGGCTTTATATATGGATTTTTTTCATAATTTTAAATACAATAATTATTAAACAACCAAAGAAATATTTTTTTACAATATGTATTTATTATGAAAGCAACAAGTGATTGATACCCAATTAAATTATTTTACTATGAGCCTGACCCTGCTTAATAATTGTTTTTTTTTTGTATTTATTTTTAATATCTAAAATATGCAAATGTCAATAATTTAGTTGGATGAGGATTAAAAGAATACAAGTAGTGCACTTGTATTGTAGTGACCGAATTGAGTAAATCCACATTCTGCAAATGAAGTCCTGTTCTCAAAATATGATACATTATTACTATTCATATGTTTTTGAGGAAGGACATGTCAGGCTCACAACATTCCAAATTAAATATGTTGCTATGGAAATAATAATATTTTATATATATATTATACAGTGGCAAGGGTTGGAGGTAGGCTGTTCAGATTCGACATAAGTAGTGCACACTAAACTTTGTCAGTCATACTTATTTGTTTTCATTGAACTAAGAATACAATTTGCGGATGGTGCTGGTTAGTTTTTAAAATTTAATTGAATCCTGCCTCAACTAAACCATAATAGTCCGATTCAGAGTCAGACTGTCCGATAAAAATAGTGCACATTCAGTAGTCACACTTATTTGTTTTCGTTCAATTAAGATTACATAATTTTATAGTTTTACTTAGTTTTTTAAAATTCATTAAGCCTTGCCCAACCAAACCGTAATCAATAAAAAATATCCTTCTATCTATAAAATATCTAAAATGATGTATAGACCAATGGCATAATTTTAGATATTCATACATAAATATATTTTTTGACTATTATCTACTATGGCTTGGATCAGGCCGGGCTTAGTTGAATTTAAAAAAATAACAATGAAAACAAATACGTTTGACTCACAAAGTTTTAATAATAATAATAATTAATGTCAGACCTTTACAGCTTGCCTCTACCCTTCGCCACTGATATTATACTCCATGGAATGAAATCCAATATTAGGAATAAAAATATGTTCATAACTTTTCATAAAAACCAGTTACATGTTTGAATCCGGTTTCACCCATCAATAGGTATGTGGTGCAAACCGTTCCAAACTCATTTTTCACTTGTCACTTGTACCTACTACTTTAATTCTCAGCACCTCAATTATTGGCAATATCAAATGATAAGAATAAAAAATATATTGTGTACTATATTCTGCTGTTGCCAGTATTTATACGCAATAATGTAATCTTGAATATTTATGTAGGTATAAAATATTTTAATACTTTTTTAATAATATTTATTTAAAATTTAATTTTTGGATAAATATACAGTAAAATCCCGTTAATACATACATGTTCATTCTAAATTCGCCGAAAATTCATAAAATAGCGATTTCGAACAATTTTACAAAATTAAAACAAAAAAAATTTTTTGCAAGTTTTGCTGTTTGTAATTCGATTTTTTTCGATTTTCTGTCCCTTCGATTTCGAATTAATGGGGTTTTACTGTACAAATTATAAGTATTTAAAATAGTACAATTACAATGGCACTACCAAAACTAAAAGTATGTAGGTATATAAATTATAGGTACTACGCTTTGAACGAATTTAAAATATTTTATTTTCTTTTGTTTTAATTTATAAATTAAGATTACCCTTCACTTGGATTACATAATAATCCATAAAATTAAATACAGTTTTTTTTTTAATATTTGTAATATCTATGGTCATTTATAACTATACCTAGGTAAGTAATATCAATTTTTTGACAACCAGCAGTGTTCAGTAGGTAATAAATACGAACAGAATTAATAACGGGTACTTCTATCTTTATAAATCTTAGGTTATACAGTTATAATGTTTTTCTACGCATTATCATGAATTTAAAGCGTAAAATTAATGTAATGTTTCCATTGTTACTGTTGAATTTTAGGCCTAACAATTTCATTATTAATATTTGTAATTGTTACATTACCTATAACAAAAAAGTTTCAAATGGTCTAATTGTAATCTAAATTAGTCAACAGTATTATATACGTATACATACCAATATCAAATTATTACATACCCTTTCTAGATACGCTTTCTTATAAATAAAATATTCATCATTTTTTTTAAAATTTCAATTTAGGGGATAAATTAAGATAGGCAACTACAAAATCGTTTATTTAATATTATCAAAATATTTTATGTTGATCATAAACACTATTTACATAGGAACAAGAATTTTACACAATCATATCAACCATAAATAATTATTTTTTTTAATTATCTATCGGACATATTATTGCCAGTTTCCAAATTTTCATATACCTACCTTCTATGTTATATCAGTGAAGCATAATATTCACCCCCAACGTTTTCCGTACTTAAAATAGCAATTCAAATCACGTTGCTACAAATATTGAATGGTATCGTCATTTTAACAGCTCGAGGTTGGCACTAAGGTTTTTTAGTTGCCATTCTGATCAATCTTCCGTTATTCTCCCCCAATCTGAGATGCTGTCTGCTTGCACATCCTGGGTTACGCCATCCAACCACCACAGTTACGGCCTCCAAGTATTTCTCCAATCAGACTGTTCTCATCCGGGGGCTCCGGGTTCTATCCTAGTGAGACAATACATTCATGTGATTTTATCAAAACATTGATGTTAATGCCAGTGTTTCATTTCATTACTGCCATTGGACCGCATGGCCTGAAGGCCAATTCTTGAATGAAGCAGTATTACCGGTTGCACAATCTAAGCGCAAACCTACTACAACGAAGTATATTAAAAGTCGACCGGTGGTGTCGAGTACAGTATGCAATTTAACTATACACGCTTTGCCGCTAGGGGCGTTAGTAACTCTCCATTTGACTTTGACATATTATTAAACGTCAAAAATTTGTATGTAGTGAGCAGGCTGTTATTCTATTTTTTCTATCTTTTACACAACTATTACCGCTGAAAGTATTAGTTTGTGTTTAAATTCTCACAAATATTTATTGTGATTTTGTAATACAGAAACACACATGTTTGTTTGCAAAATACAACGGAAATTCCGTGTTGTAATATTGTTATATTGGAGACGTAACTGATTAATTGGCTACGTACTTCAACAAATCACAAACAGTTCGTTTTGGCATGTTTACTTTCTATCTTACTCTAACGCATGGATATAAGGTATAAGCATGCTGAATGCTTTCTCACTCGCACGAATGCATTTCGTTCGAAGCTTTATACACACAATACCTCCTGTAAAACTAAAAATTTTACGTGGTTCATTAATGCTTCATTAAAGCGGTGTTTTTTACTGCTTCATTCAAGAATTGGCCTTCTGTTGTAGTGTTAAACAGTCAGAACATTTTAATATTTGGATTATGTCAGGTTCACCAAATCATTCGTAAATTTCTTGGTTGTGTCGTTTGCGACGTATTCAATAACTTTTTACTGCAAATGTTAGTCTCAGACTCATTCTTTCGAATGTGACCCATTTTTGACAACAAGATTTAGCATTTTTTTTTTGGTATATCTACATTTTTGTTTTCCCAGATAACAATCTGGATTTTAAATGTTTACGGATTCCAAAGTAACACTTGTTGGCTCTGTATCCATCTTCTGATTTACGTTTCTGGATCTTTAGTTTCTAAAACAACAAAGCCCAGAATTTGTGAAACTCAGTTTTCTTAACTTTTCTTAACTTAACTTTACTGCCGGTAGGTGTATGTATGGCTGTACCTTGCACGCTGCGAATTTTATTCCAAAAATAAAAAATTTAAATCAATTTACGTTTCAAGTGGTAAAAACGAATTTTGTTTCAATTCTGAGTATGTGACGATATTCCCAATATATGTCGTTGTATATTTAAAATAATTGATTTACGTTAGTAAAATCCCGTTTAAAGCGGAACGTCCAGAGACGTCATTTTTGTATGAGCGGCGTTCCGTTCACAGAAAAGTTTGCGTCTTAAGACATCATTGGCAGCCATCCAGTTATTAATGGAGTTTCAGCCAATAGTTATATTATCATGTTTTTGCATCAAATCTATCGGTTGAAGACGTATTATTTTGTTTTAGTGATATCTTGAGACTAACTCTTTCTGATATGCATGCCAGCTTTTCCTTTATGTCCCACAACAATGGTCTTATTATATTTAGATCAACGGCGTAATATTATATCATGATTTGGTATGAATCGTGTAAAATGGTTTTGTTAAATTCAATTTTATGGTCCCTTATAGATGTTTCTAGGCTGATATTAAACAAAAATCTAATATGTTTTCTTATTATTATTATGAACTTATTTTTTCTCAATCAAAAGCCTGAATATACTATGCATATAAAAGACATAGTTACCATTGTGTTAGATCTTATATTATTTGTTGTTACATTCCTAAATTCAATATTTTGAATTTTGATATTAAATTAAGACAGATTGATTGTTCATGCAAATATGTTTTGATTGTAATAATTTTTTCATATTGTTATTTAACGTACCTAACTTAAAACCGGAATGAAGAACGCATGATTTATGAATATAATGAATTTAGAAAATAAATTTATGTCCAGTATCAAATGAATCACCATGTTTGATCCTAAGAGGATCATATGTATTATTCATACTGCAAGTAAACAATAAACAAAAATAAAGAACAATCATTCAAGAAATGCATGGCATAATAATTAAAATACATAATTTTCAAAACCCCAGAAAACATACCTATTCCTTGAAAAAAGATAGACTAAGTGGAACTCTTATCATTTAAGCTATCGGTCCGTCTATGACTCATGTGAATACATATTTTTTCAAATATGTATGTTTTCTTAGATATTTTATAATTATGTATTTTCATTAATGTAAATCTAACATTCTTCAATCTTGCGAGAGTAGTATTTGGTACTAAATAAATTTATTGTCAATTTTTGGCAATTACCTACAGTTTAAGCAATATTTTAAAGACAAAACAAAAAAACCTTACCTTGTAAAATTTTGATAGGTGTCGGATTATCTCTGTAGGCAGGTGTAGAATATAATTACATATTATATTGTTATGAAACTAATGATATTATAGAAAAAATAATTAACTAATTATTCATCATCAAACCAGAGATCTCATTGTAGCCATTAATAGTTCTAAGAATATTGAAGTAATAATTCTGTTATAAGAAACAGTTAACCAATAAATATTATAAATTATTTTTCTTACTGTAATAAAGGCGTGATGCATAGAATTTTAATGTTATTTAAAACTAACTAATTGTGATCGCTATCCATAGATGATATTTTACCAAAACAGTCAATAATTTCGGTAGGTAATCAAATTGGTTGTCAATTTTGAATTAAAATTTTCCATAATTTATTAAAAATACTTTTTAATTGACGTACAGTGGGATAGCTATGAAAACTGTACAATATAAATATAAACTTTTAATGATTTAACTGTTACTTTATCAGTGATTAATTGAATAAATCCGTGCACTGCGAATAAAGTATTCCAGCAATTTTTTATTTATTATTGAAAAAGCAACACGCTCATTGTATTTATTAAAATTATTCACAAATTAATCTCCATCGATTAATGCATTCAAATTATTCATTGCTTTTTGGTTAGTTTTTGCCTAGATAATCGGTACTCTATACAATCATGATTTCTCTAAAACTGTAAAATATATTTATATGTTACTTGATTTTTGTTTATAAAAACATAATTATTTGTAAACAGGTTTCACCGCCAGGGGCGTCACCTGTTAATCGTAATGCATTATTTAAGTATTACTATGCATCAGGCCCTAAAGCATGCTTCCGTTATATCTAAATATAAGCTTTTTATTGAGACTTCGCCATCAATTTATTTACTATTACATAATATACCAGCTGAAGTATACCTAATATAATTAAAATGGAATGATTTCTGATTATTTCACTTTAATGTGATACTATGATAATAACTATTGTTATGATGTGTCCATTTCTATTTATTATTGATAATTTTTGTTTTGTGCTAGCAGAAATTTTTTCTGCCAGTTTTATAACTATATTCCACTATTGTAAAAAATTATTTATTATAACAAAATGTAAAATGTGAATATGAGCATTTATAATAATATATATGTTTAAACCTCTGTATAGATCTCCCCCCACGGTGTACAGTAAAACCTCGTTAATTCAAAATTGACAGATCCGAAACTCGAATTATGAAATACATAATGTATGGCAAAAACACAGTAAAACTTAAAACAACTTTTTGCACTTTCCATTTCCGATACAATTTCTTTTAGATTAATATCAGTGGTACTGTTAGGATTCATTCATCGAATTAGTGGATATCGCTACAAATAGATTTTATAAATCTTAACATATATTTAGATTTGTGAAAAATGTTGAATTGACCATGGTCATATTATTAACAGGGTTTTACTGTTGTACTTGGTAGAGCGCCTGTCTCTGCAGCCGTGAGTGCGGGCAAGTTTCTTGATTTATCAATGTGTATTTGATCCAGAGCAATGACCCAATGGATTGGGTGTGCACAGCTAAAAACCATTCCTTGTAATAAATCTCCTAATATAACTTCAACTCTGTGGAGGATTATATGCTCCACTTTGATTGGTGATTAACTTTTTTTTATTTAAAAATATGTTAAGAATAAATCAGATTGAACTGTTTTTTAAAATTAATTATTGTTAATTTTGTGAATGACAAAATATTGTATAGGGACTAAGCTTATAAAGGCGTCTAGGTACTTACTAGAATGGTAAGAAAGTTAGTGTACACCATTCAAGGTTTTGAGAGGCTTATCCTTGGACACTCCTGGTGCATCTTTGAAGGGCGCCTAATCTACGTTCCATCATTTTATACATCTGGCCTAATATGTCTTACTTTGTGCGTTTTTATTTATTGTTATTTATTAATTAAGCTAGCACTACAGACCGTACAGGTCCATGGCTGACTGCACAACCGTCCTACAGCAATCTCTGTCTCGAGCTCTCTCCAGTCGGTCACACTGAGCCTCTCATTGTCCCTCTTAAGGTTGTTTGTCCATCTCCTTCAGAGGCGACCAAATGTCTACTGGGGCTCCAAACCCTACAGAGAGCGCTTGATCCATCGCATTTAACAACATGACCTGTTCATCTGAGTTTTTGCAACCATGACATTAAATATATTGGACTTAAAATATTTGCAGAGCTCAGCATTCATTCCTACGGATGGATGTCCTACCTTTGTTTTTCTTTAACCTGTCGGTAAAGTGTTTTTCATAGAATTTTGTTTTCGAATACAGATAGTAAGAAAAGTAAGAAATACAGATACTATTGTTTCTCCGTTAGGCCCTTTGCCTGCTCTCACATCTAAACTCGCCTCGTGTGCCGCACAGCCTTAAATCAAACCTTCCGAGACCGGTGACTCAGTGTTGCATGGGATGACCTCGCATATCTACCTAGCGACACTCGCGCGTAATCTCTCGGAATGTCAAAATATACTCTGGCTAAATGTCAAACGCCATTAGGTACACAAATATGTCATCGTACGCTGAAACAGCGATTATTATATATTGGTACCGCAGAAATTTAAGTAGAAGGCGAAAATATTGGATTCATCCGTCACTTAGGTATATATCGATGTTCAGCGCATCATTTATCATAGCAGAACTCATCCAGCAACCGGATAGATTCTAAAATTGCTTTAGAATGAGTCCAGACTGTTTTAAAGTACTGTTGGTTAGTTGAACCCCAACTAATGAAAAATGACACAGTGTTCTCTCTGTGTATAATCATATATACATGCATGCTTCTCTATTTCTTGCACAAACTAAATGTTGCGTTCGTCTGCCATTTCTGTTGATTAGATGTATGGAATGCGGTGAGTAGTGACGTCTAGATACGAATGGCTAATGGCCAATGTGAGCGATTTGCGCAAACGCACAGGCTCGGTAGAGCCGGTCTCTACAAATAGGGTGAGTCGCATGCAACTTGTCGATTTGCAACAGAAAGATGTTTTTTTTAAACAGTCACTTTCGACCAATCAGCGGAGCTCCATTTGGCAACGTATGTTTTGTGAATAACGATGACGTCATCGACGTATTCGACATGTTGCAAACAAGGCGAGTTCTGATGTAGGAGCGGGCTTACAGAGCGATTAGTTTCATGGTGACGTATACCCGAAATTTTGTCTTTTTGAACAATTGCTTGAACCTGAATAGACCATTGCGATTAACACTGCATTTTCACTCTTCAGTCTGCTCGCTAATACACAGTTCATCTCCTACTTTTAGGAGAGGTTGGTTCCCAAGTAGGTAGGTACTTAAAAACAGCAGTGCTTTCAAACATTGAACTACCCACCAAAGTATTTATTGGATGTCTATTCTTTCTCGACATTCTTAAGTACTTGGTCCTCTCAATCAAAGTTTTATAGTAATTTAATAATATTTGAATTATTTGTAGTATGACACAACTATCAATTGAAACATCTGACGGTAGGTAGTTGATGAAATTTTATTTTAATTTCTAATTGATTTAAAGTTTTGTACTAAAGGCGAAACTCATATTGCAAAAAAGATTCAAATGGGAAAATTCAAAACTTGAATCAATTAAAATTTTCGTTATTATGAAGTTTTGCTACATATACGTCAATTAATACTTATTACATAGGTCTATCATTAATTTTGTTCTTTGTCGAGTTTGGCCATTTCTTTTTTCTTTCTCATGTGCCATTCTTCTACAACCCTCTTTTATTAATTGTTTTGTAAAATGAAACACGGATAACATTTAAAATAAATTTTTATTTAAGTATTTATAAATTAATCATATACATACCATTATGGAGGCATAAAATGTATGTAATGATTATTTTTGTTAATATATTTCATTAAATTCATCAGACGATGTACAATTGAATAATTTTTGTTTGAGCGAAATCCAATGTTCGAGCTCTCGATCCTTCCGAGTGTTGCCATATTTTATCACAGTATTTTTTTAAAATTCTGTATACGGTAATACCAACTACTCAAATGTTCATCGAAAGACATCCTTAAAAAATAATTTACAATTCTAGTATTTGAGATGAGATTAATCTTTATAGCTGTTACACGATATCATAAGAAAGTATTTTATTAACCAAAAATAATATTGTGAACATATCGAACTGACGAAATAAACATGTAAAATTATAAATATGATATTCTATCAAACCAAAGATTTTTGAAAATATTTTCTGAAAGTGATGTTTCTTATAGCCTTAAGACTGAAATTAAATTTGACAGTCAATAATACCTACTTTATTTATTATTTTAGTTATTGTGCATAAAATAATTTAGAATAAAATATTTATTGATAATATGTAGTGAAATGAGTCTTACAAAAATACATACAATCAGACCGCACAAGGTCTGAGACATTGATGCTACATTTTCTTTTTATATACAGCACATTGGAAAATGCAACTTCATTTCCATTCATTCGGTGAAAGGTATTTTCATTTTACAAAAAACATATTTTATTTTTCAAGATACATTATTACATCTCATCTGTTCTTTAAAAGCAGAATGAAATCATTAAAAAAAAATAGAATAGATATATATTTCTAGTGCATATTATATTTGTGTATATGTAAAAATAAATGGAAGTTATATCAGTCACATTGTGTATATAATAATATATATTTAAATTGAAATAAAATGTTTACAACCACATTGTAATCTTAATATTTTTACCCTTGACATTCTCAAAAAAAAAAACTCCAATCGATGACATATTATTTTACATACATCGATTTGACAGTATTTTTTTTAGTCATATTACAAAATCAACATGTCACTCAATGTATAAAGGATTTTAGCAAACGCAATCTTCAGTCATGAGTCACAGTCAAAAGTTATCCAGAATATATTCTTGAGAGAATTGTTTTTAAAATATAACATTTATTAAACATTAAATAAAAATATGATACCTACTAGGTACTATAGAAAGGCCAAACAAATTAAAATTCACACATATCTTACCCAATTTTTTTCTTTATTGAAATACGAAAAAATCTGTATTTTATGTGTTGTGAAGTGATACATTACAACCAATCCACACAGATAGAAAATCTTGTAAGTATGTAACCCTATTGTAAAATTAAGGTCAAAATAAAGAATTTAAATTTACAATTGATGGTTTCAAATATTATGAAAGATAATCATATTATCAAATATTTTATATACGATAATGTCAAACTATTTTCGGATGTAAAGTTTTAATGGGTAACAAAATAATTTACTTTATATCAATGCATCTCGCAATATTCAGGATTGGCTAATGACGTTGAGGCTCCCTGAGCAATGAACCAATGACTCACTCCTATAAGATTTGTTTCTACTTCTACATAATATACAAATATATATAATATATATTACAATATAATGCCACAATACAAAAATTTTGATTGGTGGGATACGTACAAAATATGAAAATTGAAATTTATATATTATATTATTATAGTTTCTCATGGTTAATTTTTCATTTAGCTTGGTGTGCCTCTGAATTCTTTTATCCAAGTAAGAATGGGATATTGCACCAAAAAAAATCGGAATTATAACACAATGGACATAGCATATTATCAGATATCCCATACATAATAGTCATGACAAACCATATTGGTTGTGTTAGCGTTAATTTTGGAGAGAACCATTTCAAGATTGTTAAATAATCAGCATATTATGCTTAATACATATATACTGTCTAAAAAGGAATTCCTTCAATATGGAAACCGAGCCAATGATAAATCTTTAGTGTAATAAATATTGTAGAAAAATTAACCAATCGTGTTTTTGTTTATTGAATTACAATAATAATATATACCAGAAATTTAAAGTCTAAAATAATTATATTCTGGTGTTTTAAATGGTAGTAGATACTGTATTACCAAGTATACCAAGTGAAAATACCAAGTGAAATGAAAAATTAAGTCGAAACAAAGTCATAAGTACTTAATCTTCCTTAAATAAAATGCGATTCTGCAACAATAAATGATTTAATTATTGTTTCAGAAGAACATTTCAGCGAACTAGTAGCTACATAGTATTTAAATAAGCATTTTTAAACACCATTTTAGAGCTGCCGTAATTTTTTAATTTTTTTTACTTTTGGCACCGCTGCGATCATATTGAACAAACACTGCACGTTGTTCTATTTTCATTACTCTTTTATTGTTTACGAGACACACAAATTGGATTTTAAATATTAATTAGGCAAATGTCACAATTGTATGTTATACCGATGACGGGAACTTCATAAACAAAACAAACGGGTATGTGTGGTGAGCACACGCAATATTAGTGAACTTTTTTATTTTACTCTCCATTCTCGGACATGTAATGTATAAATACCAGGACATATTAAATTGAATATATTTCTTTGAAGTGTTTCAATGTAATTAGTATTTTTATTATTTTCAAGAGAGCTGAATTCAATATAATTTTCTTCATTCATAAAATATATTTACTTACCTAAAAAAAATTTATATTGCCATCCGTTAATACTAACACAAACTAATATTTTTAAAATTAGATAATTTATCGGTTTGCGTCTACGATAATAGTTTCTTCTATATCTATATAAAAAAATTGTCACTCACCCGATGGCCAGAATGTTGCAAACATCGACGTGCGCCCTTGCTAATCGACAGGTCTATGAATCGATCCCACCCGCTGTCTTTCGTTTATCAAATAAATCATGACAGTTTTTCGTCGCAAATCAGCAGGATTCTCACTATCAGAATATTTTCATGTAAAAGTTTAAAAGTTTCCATTGAAAATGCAGCTTTAAAACAATATGAAATTTATTTAAATGAGGCGTCGAAGTCCGGAATTGTATATTTTTTGCCTTCTGTAAAACGTTCGGAAAAATCGAAAAAGAAAATACGATTTTGGCAAGCTCTAGAAGTTATAGATCGTTACACATTTTGCTGAATTGTATTTGAGTTTTTGTTATTAGACGCCTCATATGTACGTGGAGGATTAATCAGCATTGTAATTGTTAATTTGTCAAAAAATAATACAGTACTTATGTTTGCTTTGAAATCAAAGACAATTACCAGTGGTACAGTATATTAATCTCTTGTATACATTAATCAGATGGGTTTTTATATAATTGCAGCTTCTAAAATGTCTGAAATGTCTGGACATCTGACAAATAAATTCATAGAATTTAGCCTAGCACATGTGTACGATTTATCGACCCTTACATTTGAATAAACATTTACTACAATAATATATTTTTGATGGGTTCTCATTACACAGTTACAATTATTGATATTATTATTTATTGTGCTCACTAAGTAACTTCATTTATCGAAATATTTTCACACTTATTTCTTCATAGCTAATAATAATATGGCTGAGGACATTGCCAACTTAACAAATTAAAATTTAATCATTTTTAAAAATGACCGATTTACAAAAATAATCTGTTTTTTTTTACTAATCAGTAAATTATGTCGGCTTTTTTATTCTTATTATTTTGTAAAATTGATTATGGACATCCATAAAGAATTGACAGTAAATAATAATGATACTAATTTCTTTTTAAATAAGCAATCAATAGGATTGCTTCATTCATTCGTTCGCCGTTAATACAATTTTTTAACACCAGTCATTAAGTCTTCCAATATTATAAAGCATTTGATTCATTTGGAAAAATTAAACTATCATTTATCTTAATGCTAATCATTCACGACGTCATCACACATATTACTAATTTGACTTAATTATCAATCTACCGTTCGCATTTCATTTTTCACACGCACGCCATGAAGTTAAGATTACAAGTTTTCTATTCACGTAATGGGGTGTGTTTATTTGTATTTGAGGGACAATCTTCAAGTAATTCTTATTTGGTAGATACAAAAACTCTTTAATAAAGAGACAATCTAAATTTGTAACAATCACACTAACCGATGCATAGTCAATTAAAATAATTCCTTTCATTTCTCAGTCACAGCCACGTTTGTCCAACTTTTATTATTTAGTAATAATTATAACCGTACTCTTAAGTATTATTTATTTGGTTACAAAATATATGAAAACTATCGACTCGTAAATACAGGTATCCTCCGATCAACGACAGCCGACCGCTTTAAACAAAATTCTTGTATTGCACTACAATACAGTAGGTACTTTGACCTATCAATTACGACCAAAGTGTCGATATGTAAACTTGTCGCAAATTGAAGAATACCTGTAATACCGAATGTGTAATCTTAAAAAGAAATGCAATGTTTGATTGCGAACTACAGAAAGTCATTTGAAACAAAGCCAGTAAGAATTTTTTTACATGTCTGTCATTTTCATTCGATTTTCAAGGAATTCATTTATATATTATTCTAAACTCATAGTTATATGGGTTGAAATAATTACTCATTATGTACTTAATTTTTATAATACCACATCAGTGATCTTTTAATATGTAACTGCAATTTAACGAATTTAATATTGGATTATTGGCTTATGTAATTTTTTTTTGATATTAATGATTTCTAATTGAATTTAATTTAATATTATTTTCATTTGATTTATTTGAAAATCTTCTGGTTGACAGACATGCAACAAATAGGAAACCTAGAATAACCCGAAACAAAGTATTTTTCCAACTACCCACCCTTAAGAGAATTATAATAAATTAATTAAATACACAATTTATTTCTTAAAATGTTGACAAATCAATTACAGAATAGAGCATATTTTAATTTATTATATTTCTATGATGGCTTTCCATATAGGACTGACAGTACAAAACGTACATTACATATTTTGAAAATTTAGGAGTGTAATGTATTTACATAAAGTATTAGAAACGGTATTGAAATGTTGTACATAATAATGTAATTTACTGACCCTAGCTTTAAATTAACCATTGGCTGAATAATAGAATTAGTACTTTACGTGGATTATAAAATACTTAACAAAGTAATTGTTTGAAAGATAATATTAATTTTATAGATTACTACACAGGCCGACATGACTGACATCAATAATAATCATGACAATACAATACTTAATCATCAGAATGTGATATTAATATCCTTTTTGTACTGGAACCAATTAAATATTCTTATTATATGAAACTATCTAGATATGTCAAAGTCAAATTGATTTCTAATCGGAAGCCAAAAAGCGAATATGAAATTGAATAGTACATTCTCCGTTTCTATATTTCAAATTAGAATGACAGTACCAAACAATACAAAATCGAACTCGAACAGAACAAAGTCATTAGTTTTACAGTCAGCACTCATAATACAATAAACTTTGAAATAACAAAAAGCTACATTAGATTTCACCATTTCTTATTCGCACTTTGGCCTCAGGTCCTGTTTTACAATTTTATGTTACAATTAGCACAATGAGTTTTACGACCCGCCGTTTCTTTTAACGTAACACATTTATTGTAACGTAAAGAATGAAAGAATGCACGATTTTAATTCTACATGAATCATGAATATGAGAGTGAGATGTTTTTTGTAGGTAATTAAGATTGCACAAACAGTGGTATGTGATATGTATGAATATAAGATAACACTACATTATTTAGTGTATCTAATTTTAAACAATATGTATTATTTCATTACATACACAATTATTTAAATGTAATTTCTGTATACAATTAGGTGAGTATACATATTTTTTGTTACACTGAGCGTTTTTTCATCACTTTAGTTAACACCTGTAGACTTACACTAATTACAATGTCATGTATTCACTTTAACATATTGAAAGTCTAATTTTTAGTAATTTACACTAATTACTCATCACTAACTCATTGTATCTATGTTGTTCGGTTGAGATAAGCAAGAAAAGAGTAAAATATATTATTTGCCCGTGCAAAACCCATCTCTATTCATTCTTTAATAAATACCTAAACCCTGTATCTAATTACGACAAAGTAACTTTCCCGTTTAACGCTTCGCTGTGATAATTTTATTATTGAATAAGTAAAATTGAGATCAACGCATTCAATTAAATTCAATGCACAGATTTTTAGCCGAATCAACGCTGAATTTCTGTTTTTAGTTTTGTACTATTTCAGACAAGCGAGAGATGATGAAAAAAATTCATATATCTTGCAATTTCTCGTATGAATTACAAAATTTGACAAGTCAATTTTTTTTTCATCATTTTCCAACAAATTCTTTGATT
The DNA here is from genome assembly GCF_057557595.1 of Rhyacophila brunnea. Taxonomy (NCBI): domain Eukaryota; kingdom Metazoa; phylum Arthropoda; class Insecta; order Trichoptera; family Rhyacophilidae; genus Rhyacophila; species Rhyacophila brunnea. Next base: position 34,737,764 of record NW_028233350.1, read on the forward strand.
CTATTTTATCGGTAAAAAACAGTAGGGAGTCGATATATAAAATTTGTGACTCGTTTGTAAAAGGACAACGGTCATATTTTGATATAACTGATTGTTATACCACCTCTCATTTAATAACATTTTATTAAATGTTATTTTTCGTCAGTAAATTGCCCAAATAAATATTGTTGTTTACACTTATAATAACGTGTACCTATTACTTGGCTTACTGCTTAACAAATTTTTGAACAACCCTGTCGCAAGTCTAGAACCTTACTAGCAATTTTTCCTAAAGTTAATAAATAAATAATTGAAAATATTATTTATGTATCAGTATCAAAATATAACATAGGTCCTTTTACGACAAAGCCACATCCTTTACTAAACTTGTAATATTAGTGTTTAATATTACAACACGTAAAAATTTCGGGAGGAATATCAGCATTAGTCTGTAAATCTAAGAATACAATCCCAAAAATATGTATTTGTGGGTACCTTGGAATAAAATGTTTGATTTTGTACTCCCAAGTTTATCGACCTTTTGGGACTATTGTTTGGATTTATCTAGTCTAGTGTACCAAATTTATTTTCACTCTAATTCAATGAAATTATTTTGTTTATTTGATGCTCGGTTTACGAGTTAGGTGGGTAACTGTCTATTCTGTTCGATATATGGCCGGTTTTATTTTGAGCTGTTCAGCCGACAGGGTTGAGAGTGATGGAATCGAAGCCATCGTGCTGCGGCGAATGATGCGAGTCAGGAGTGGGAGTGCAGTGGGTGGAGGTGGGAGTTCGAGATTCATTGCACGTAGTCCCAATCAGGCTAGTTCCCTCTGCCGAATATACATTTGTTACTCTATCCTGTAAATAACAATATATTTTCATAAACATATGCATAATTATGTACCACATCGAAAGAACATACCTATATCAAAAAAGAAAATTGTTTTTATGCTAAATATTTCATTGGAAAACTGACATAGTTAACAAATTTCATATTTCAGACTGGATATATTATCACTGATGGAAAATGAATTTATTCCTGAAAAATAACAGGTGTTATGCTGGGACGCAAAATTTGCAAGTTTTCAAAATTCTTGTTTACAAAAAAAACCATAAGTAAATAAACCATTGTATTATTATGATTCTATCATAAGCTAGGCATGTTCATGTGATATAAACCAGGAAATTTACAATAAAAATATTTCTCTCCGAGACATCTGTTCAATCATGTGCCAGTTTCATCAGACAGGCGACGCCTTGATAAGTGGCATAACGTTAATTCTGCGGAAGAAATTTTCACATTTAAACACAAAATTACTAAACTATAAGTGGCAAACTCTATTTTTACCCTTGGAATATAAATCAATCAAATGAACATTTATCGAAACATGAAAATATTAATAGAAAACCACAATTAAACAATCATAATATTGCGTATTTTTACAATCCATATTAATTTTCACTGCCTGATTGCTTAGTGATTTATTAGTGCCTTAACATATTTCATATTACAAAATTTGTAAGTAATAATTTTTTATATACTTGCCGAAACACCCACCCACTTACACCCACGGTGGCCGCGCGGCATAAGCGTTGGACTATCATGCCGTGGGTCTCAGGTTCGAATCCTGGGTCTGGCAAGTACACATATTGTTTTTCAATTTGTGTGTGAGTCAGGGTATGGACCTAATAGGTTGAGCAAGTGGCTGACATCTATTTCTCGTAAAAACAAAATCTGTTAATACAAACCTCTACCCTGTGGAGGCCCATATGATCCTATTAGGATCGGACATGGTCGGAAAAAAAAAATACTTGCCGAAAACTTTAATTTTATCACCTTTTTATAGTACATTTAATAAAATGTAACACAAGTCAAGATTTTTCCTTGTTATAAATAATATAGTTTATTTAACTGAACTAACTTGAACATTAAGAAATATTCCCAATTACCTGTGATCGATCATATTTGAATATCTGGAATCGATTGTTTCTCCGTCTCTCTGGATTGGCTGTGGGAATGCCGCTCCCATCCGTGTTACAGTTGTAATTTGGGTTCGGGAACGAGATCACACCCCTCTTTCCCCCCCGACCACTGTATTCCTGCTTTGCCGCTTGCTGCTTGTTGTAGAAAAATACTAAAACAAGAAAAATATATGTTCAGTTCAATATGTAACGTAACATAATGTAACTCAGCATACCTACCTAATAACAGTTTGGTGTTAGAAAATTTAAATTTTAAAATAATGTATCAATATTAATTTAACAAAATGTGGCTGTTGAATTTCACATACGATTTGACGTGTGATTACAACTTCAACTTATGATACCATTTTAAGACATGACTAAAAAAATACCAGTTGTCACATAAGATGAGTAAATATTCTATAGACCAGGATACTTATTGTCGAACAAGAACTTCTTGTCTACGTGTTAAAACTTTGAACCAACAAGCCCCTCCTATGCAGTTAATCATACTTCCGTTTCATATGAGGAACGCCCCTCATTTCATTTTACGATTCTGTTGTGATGGATCTATCAATTTTTGTAATTTGATCCTTTTTATAATAAAAATATATTATATAAATCAGGAGTGATATTAAAATTATGTTTTGTAAATTTTTGGTTTATTTCGAAGAAGAAAAGGAGTCGCATGTAAAAAGAGAGCTGATAAATTATTTAAACACACGTTGCCGCCATGACAGGTACGTCATTGACTTCCGGTTATCGACGAGAACTTGTTGTCGGACAGTAGCTATATATTTCGGAGATATTTTTCGTAATAAAAATTGAAAATGTCCCTCTGAGGCGGACGAAACCGGTCCTAATCTATTTATTAAAAGTGGAATAAGTACTACAAAAACATTGCGTTTTATTAAATTAAAACAACAATGTAATAAAAAGTATTATATAATATAGCAGAAATTAATTAATTAATATCAAAATTCTCTTGACTGCGCAACCTGAGAGGTTTTTGGAGAGTTAACCTTGCCCGCTCTGTGATGTCAAGTCAATAATAATATGTTGTATTTCCGCGGAAGGACGCAGTCATTAAAATTCATGATGTATTTTACCTCCTGTATAATTTTGTAAAAAAATACATACCTAACTGGTTTTGGAGGTGCAACGATAATTTGTTGGCAATACTAGTATTTTTATTGTAAGATACTGCCATTTCATCAAATTAGTACAGTAACATAACACATAACTGAACGGAATTATTAACACAGTAAGACGATTCTGAAGAGTAAAAGTGGGTTGCAGGATATTTTTAAAATTTTTTAGATAAGTAATAATCAGCATGCGGTACATTACAAACTTGTAAATATTATTTTAAAAACCTTTGAAACTTTTTCGAAGGAAAAGCAAAAAAAAAGCTCCTAATTTTTATTTGAAATTTAATCGAGAAGTTTGATCGTATTGAGGAAAATTTTATTGGTAGCAAGAGCTAAAAGATAAATTCTCGACTTTGATTTTGGAGGGAAAAATTTTATGTTATGTGAAAATCACTTGGTAAGTAGAAATGATAAACAATTTTTTATTTGGATGGATTTTTTTATCTTGGATTGTGAAACCAAAACTAATCTGCGTTGCGTTTCAAAATGGTTAAGAAATCCAACAGCAAGAGCAAGGTTAATGCAACTGGTACAGATCAGGATTACATACCGCGATTTGATCTCAAATGGTTTTTGTATCCATGAAATGTCTATTCATAATGCTCACTCACTAGGTACTTTGAACAGCAGCATTTTACAAAACAAAGTATGCAAAACCAAAAAGTTTCCATAGACAATAAAGATAATATTATGGTAATTTTAACTTACTGATAATGACAATAGTCAGGACAATCAGGAGAACTATCGTTATTGTCAATGTGATAAGGATCACTGACAAACTCAATCCGTTCTCCTTCCGCACTGCCGGTTTGATGGGGGTTGTCTTATTGAAGATCTCTGCTACCATAAAGCGGTCATCATATTCTTTCTCTTGGTCGTATTCATCTGGCGAAATGTCTGATCCTGGACGTACCATAGTTACCACTTTATTTGGAACTGAAATTGATAAAAAAATATTGTATTCATTAACCTCCTTCTCCTAATCTCTCTCACAAAAACTCTTCGAAGAGACGGGATTAATACAAAGTAATTACGTAGTCCACGTTTTTGAGTCGCTAAACACTATAAATTACAAATTTATCAAGACTACATAGTTTACAATATGGCAGATTTTTTCCATTTATTACCACTTAATATACAACTATGTCTTAACCACGATAAAGAGTTTCTATGAATATTTGAAAAAGAGTCCGACAGTACAACAAGATCTCCAGAGAGTCAAGGGTAGGTTAATATGATAAAAAACGTAAGCACGCCAAGTCATCAGGTTTCATATACTCTTTGTTGATAGTGAAATATGGTAATTGATAACATTTTTAGTTACTGGATAAAACATTTATTGTTCAGTGGTGGCAAACTGTTATCTTCATCTGGTAACACTAGTTTGTATTATTTTATGGAAAATATTATATAAGGATAATAGGTCGTTTGTTATACGGAGCTTAGACATGGACCCCATGTTCTACTTATTGTCAGTATTAATGGTATGTGAGTGAATGGCATATATAAGGATTGGCCTATTCTATGAAAATGAAGCATAACGGGGAAAGATAACCACAAGCTTCATAGTGCTTGATATTGCAAAACATCTAAAGCCTTCATTGGGCAGTACATGTAGAAAGATCGGATGATGCATCATCATCGAAGTGCCTTACGTGTCTAAGCCAGAGGTAGGATAACTTTGATGGTTGAATATGATAAAGGACCTCCAGACTCTTAAGTGTGTCTAACTGGCTACCCAAGGCAAAGGGGTAGTGATCATGACCTACCCCAATCTGTAGTGTCATGAATAATAATAATAATGTATTTGAAGTCTTGTGAGGACAATGGCAATATGGATCACACGAATTTTAATCAAGTTTTCTGTCCACACTTTTTACCTTACCTTGAAATACAGAGGCTAATTAATTATTAGTGTAAAGTGATATACTTAAGTAATTAAGATAATTTAGACATGCAAAGCTGACCAAACTCTCACTCTTGTATTGGACGCAGATCCCGCAACTGTTATATTGTAACAATATTATCCTAAATGTCAAAACGCCTATGTATATATGAACATTCTACCAGAGTATCCATGTAAATATAAACTCTGAAATTTAAAAAGATATAACCGCTTACCAGTTTTGCATGGTCTTTCATCCGCATAATCCGGACAGGCGCAGACATATCCTTCTCCGTTGAACAAGCACAGGTGGCTGCATCCGCCGTTGTCTTCCCGACACGGATTCCATCCTTTCTGACGATCGGCGGACACTGCCTTTATCTCCATGACAACTTCTAGATCTGTCTTGATGGCGGTCACATTTTTCCCAGTTGTTTTGTGAGCTCTCATAACAGACTTTTTGAACCAATCAGTCCAGTAAATGTGGTCTCCAAACTAAAAATAAACAGACAAGTATTTAACTTCCCTCTTAGCTTTTTCACTTGTGTGCATTTTACTTTTCTTTAAAAAGAACAATCTCATTAGTTACATGAAACCAAAACACCATTTTGTAAACCACATTTATAGTTTGTCAAACTGAATAAACAGAATAATATTATGTAATATGATAGTTTCAATGCTAATGATGTATCAACTTATATTACATGGACTTAGTACACTCATTACTTTCACTAGCCACTAGGCTACTTAAAATTCTGTGTAGAATTTACACGTGTTGACAAATAAAAGTGTATTAGTAGTACCATAGCAAAAAAAAATGATGCATATACGTGGGCAGTTTACACGTTGCGGCAAGTTGCGAGTGCGAGTGGAGTTATGGCGGGGGTACATACTTACGATTAGCAAATAGGATGGTTTTCTATTCACTCGCTCTCGCATTTTTACTAATGCTTATTATTATTTGGCCTGTTTACATGTGTCAGTATTAGTGCAAGTAGTAAGTACTAAGCCCATGTAAACAAGTCTTTAATGTGATTGCAGCTAGCTAAGTGGAAATTTATTGTTATAAACAACTGGTTTCTGAGAGTCGACAGGCTGCTAAAAATAATTAATATAGTCATTCAGAGATAACCAATAATTTTTTAAATACCACCGAATAATGGAGCTGAAGATATTAAAGTCTCCTGGTTTCGGTAGTAAAGAAGTAAATGATTGACCTTATTTTCACCTCATAACAATATAGTAAAATTTCATACCTGTGTCAATCCAAATGGATGTTTAGCATCCGGTACCAGCTGAACTCGGTTCCCTCCGTGCAAGTCGGCAGTCTCAATTCTATCCTTGAGGGCGTCAGTCCAGTATAATCGCTTCGCTTTATAGTCTAATGCCAGGCCATTAGGGAATCCAAGATCAGTATTGATAATCACTTTCCTCTGTGTACCGTCCATCATGGCTCGCTCAATTCTCGGCACATCGCCCCAATCCGTCCAGTAAATATACCTAGATACAAAGACAATATTATTATTTATCCGAATGACTGATAAACTTTGATGCCTTTGTTATACATATTATTATAGTGACTGCCTGAAAGACACTTGACTGTTTCAAATGGGAATTTTATGAAACTTTTGGCAAATACAAAATCGAACGGGATATGAATTTTTAAAATTGGTTTGTCACACCCGATCATAATACTACATTCGTTCACATCAAGGCCTAAACAAAAACAATGCATAAGTGCGAGTGAGAAAGTATTCGGCACCCTTATAATCACTACGACACGCGCTAGAGTAAGATAAAAGGTTTACAGATGTGCGAGATGATTTGCTATGGTGTCGCCGTCAAATCTTAGTTTTTTGCATAGCTAAGTGTCGATAACCTGCGAGCGCGTGTTGCTAAAATTGATATTTTTTGTGTTAAACATAAAGTCAGTGGTAAATATTTTTAGTTAATTAAGTTGAAAAGATGGTTCTGTGTGTTGTATTAAAATGTGGTAGCCGTACTAATAAGCAAGAAGATGGTATTACGTTTCATAGGTAAGTTGATACATGTTCGTGATAATTTATTTGTATATTATTATATATTTTAATATGAAGTGACGTAGTGTTTCTTTAAAATTACTTAAATTGTGGATATCTTTACCTCATAGTTGCATTTTGACCGCTTAAAAATACTATATAACGTAAAAAAAATAGAAAATTATATTTTAATTCTGAGCGTTTAGTGCGAGCACTCTGGGCAAGCACTTGCGAAATGGTCTATGGTCTCAAACATTTGTATACGAATGCGTTCGCTCGCCCGCAAACCAAACGCACGGCACGCAGCTTCATTTAGCAATGCAATGGGTGATGTCTTGATGTATCTATAGGTTCACATCCCTTACTGATATATTATTATATTGGTCACATTATGACGTGGTCAATTCTACATACTATCATAAAACTCACCCTTTTCTTGGAAACACAGCCAAGGCTCTTGGTTCATCCAGGCCTTCATAAATAATCTTTTTCCTACTGCTTCCATCAAGCCGTGCCACTTCCAAAACCTGTAATAAATTAAATAAAACATTACCTCTGTGTGACACAATTATTAATAATAACCCCATATTAACCCAATTGATTTATGTATTTAAAGTTTTTTTACCTTGAGGTCGTTATCTGTCCAATAGATGTTGTTGGCAACCCAATCCACTCCGAGCCCATTGGGCGTTTCAAGGTCTTGATAAACGATGGTTTTTGTGTCAGAATTATTGAGCATGTTCACACTCCTGAAATCGTTAGAATATTATTTTAATATCAATAAAATAACAATATATTCAAGTAAAATAGTTATAAAGTATAAATAAAATTGTCACTTTAATTCCACTAAATCTCCCTTACATTAATTAATTGTTTATGGTTTTACCAGTGGTGATTTTTTAAAAATTTTAATATTCTTAGATAATCACGCATTTAAAATCCACGTTTTATGATATTTATCGCATATTTGAAAAGAAAAAGATGACAAGCCAGAAAAAAATACAAGCAATAAACAATATATTCTATTCTATACACATTTATTCTATGGGAACACTCATTTTTGAAAATTGTACGTTATATTTATATATCATTGACTTTTGTCACTTTAAAAATGAACAATTTATGCTGGAATAAGAATAAATTGTGTGCTATTGATATTGTATGTAGAATGTTTAAAAACATTTAGGATCATGTTTCATCTTGAAAAGAGTTGCAGAGCGCTCACGTCATGCGGTCCTTCCCTACTACACCACTGGAAAGAAAACAGAACACAATTAATATAATTATGTTCTTTTCAAATATTCTTTTCTTACCTTATGACATTAGCATTTACATCGGAAAAGAATATCAGCTTCTTCTCCCAGCTGAAATCCACTGCAATGGCGTTTTCAATATCGGAAACCGGTAAAGTAACATCCCACAGTTCGGGGGTGTCCAATGACAATCTGGCGAGGGTCATATGCGTTGCAAAGACAAGGAAGTTGGATGGGTGCGGTTGGCATATCGACTTTGAAGAGTTACTCGAATTAGAAGTCTGCGAAACGAAGAGAGTTCCCGTGGGACATGCGCAAGTGTATCCGACTGGCGATCGAAGACATAGATGTGTGCATCCTCCATTGTTTTTACCGCAGGCATTCTCAGCGATGTTGTCAGCCTGGAATAAATCATTTCATCACATTCAGAAATGATAATTTTTTTATTGGATTTTTCCAAAGAGTTTGAATTATGACAAGTTTCGGTATCGAGTGTTGTAACACAAAAAGTATGAATCATATCCATTCTTATAAGAGCACAATATCATGACTGTGATATCATAGCATCCATTTGGGGAACTAAAAATCGCCCACTTTTCTTGTTTTACATGACAAACAGCACTATAACAACACAATAATAATATAGAAGTCACTCTGCAGGCTTAGTTCATATTCTCTGAAGAAAATTAAAAATGCAAATGAAGGTTGGAAGGTTACTTACTTGTACTGATCTGACATCCATAATTCCATCGAGCTTTCCTTTTATGATCGTTCTTTCATTTCCATTCCTCTTATCAGCTCTGTGCAAAGCCTCCGTCTTCCAATCGGTCCAATAGACATGCGAGCCGACCACAACTAAACCGTAAGGATACGGGATATCCTTCAGAACGACCCGCCTGTCTTTGCCGTCCAGATCCGATGATTCGATTGTGAGACGCTTTGCATCGTTCCAGTATAATCGGCCGGCTGGTCTATCGATGGCCAAACCATTTGGCCAAACTAGATTGTCACTGATGATCAATTTCCTGAATTAAAAAAAAATACATTTATAATGACTTATTTTAATTAACGATATTTTTTATTCAATAAATAATCCACATAATTTCAGATTATAGCATTCATTATTAAATATAAAATATAATTTGGAACACCTCAGAATAATACATTTTTTAAATATGTGCACCAAGCGAGACTCGAACGTGTTCAGGTTCTGGTTCTGGGCAATAGGTATGTCTTTTTCAATTAGGTGAAACATTTTTTCTAATTGGTTTGTTACTGAGGTATTCCAAATTATGTATGACTAGTTTTAGTTTATGATATGATTAGACATAGTTTCTAATTTAATTACTTTTAAGTCAATACAATACAAAATCTGAAAAGAACTTCAGATAGCATAGATATTAGGAAATATCTGCGAGGATGGGAATCATCATGCAATATAAAAGCATCCAGCAAAATTTGTGGCCGTGTGGCAAGTCACAACGGGTTGGACGAATGGCGAACAACATTTTTTTGTAAAATAAAGTCTATTAATATAACCTCTACTCTGTAAACCCCCATATGCTGTTAATTTATCTTTTCTATGCCTCAATATATTACTATGGCAGTAACGGCAGATCTTGAATTAGACCCGATCCTCTTTCTGCACAGGGGATATGTACGAAAGACTACCGTGCAAAACAAAACCGTCTAAAAAAGATAAGGTTCCCATACAAAAACGGTAGATAGGTTCCATTAATTAAAATCAACTCAAAATACGAAATTCTTGAACTCGAACATAAATCGAATTTATTTATTTTTTATACATAAAAATATTAGTTTTCAATTTAAATTAAATTTAGCATAGAGAAATATATTCATCCAGTGTTACTACTTGACAATAAACATTCCCGTTTACTGCTGTTTTTTGCTGGCGAAAAATCACTCTCATCGCTGGAAATATTTAATCACGCTGATGCCGAAGCACGCGGCGCGTTTCTCGTATCGAACTTGAAGTGACTGACTAGTGGCGCCATGTTTGTCGGTATGTATGTCTGGGCGGCATCCGTTGACAACGTATGTATGCGCCAAAGGCGTGCAGTTCATTGCAAAGCAATTTTTTTAAAAATTAGTGTAAATAAAAAATAAGCAATACTTTGTTTTAAACCGTGTTATTTCGAAACCGTGCAAAAAGAGGATCAGGTATACTTCCCTGTACCGAAGATACATGATAAACGTCTAAATTAGCTCTTATTTAAATCGCTGAATACTAATAATTTTCGTAATCTGTCATGACTTGGCATTCCAAAAGATGTCTCTGTTGTGTGTTCATTATTATAGATCGTTGAAAACAGTCGACCTTGGCTAGTAATCCAAACTTAAAGCCGACGGCCCGTTGATCACGGACATATAGAGCGCTTTAAGATTCTTTCCTACATTACCGTACACAGAGATTTGCTGCTGTGTTGTTATGATATAAATATTTTTGTAGAATTTGTACCTGTTTTGTCCATCCATATCGGCTTGTTCGATACGGGCATGAGTGCCCCAGTCTGCCCAGAACATAACTCCTTTGTGGTAATGTAAAGTTATTGCCCTTGGTGAATCTGAAACAAATAAACAACCACGTCAAACAAAATTTCAACAGAATAAGCCTATTACTGTACTCAGAATAATGTCACGTATTTAAAAGAATACTATTATGTAAGTACTCACCTAATCCAGACCAGATAAGCAGCCTTCTGTTACTGCCGTCTAGTTCAGCAACCTCTATACTATTGCGACCAGAATCTGTCCAGTAAATCTGCAAATAAAATCAAGCCTTGTCAGTATGCTAACTCATCTTTATTACATAAGAATTATTTTTGATTCTTGTATCTCACAAAACATAATTGATACGGCGGTGTAGCTTGTAGTTGTGTTTTAGGAATTTTTGAATGACGTCAGTCAGAAGTTAGCAATGTGGTCAGTATATCAACGTCAGATGGCCGTGAATCATCAAATCGGGTAAAGTGCTTGAAAGAACCCCATAATGTTAACTGTTTAATCGCGTTTTGACGCCCAGTTTATTTTTTTTGTTACCCAAGTTAAAAACAGCGAATAATTTTCTACATTCATGATGTTATTCAACATTATTGTGTGTAACTTAATATTGATTAGAACTGTTTGATGAAAAGCCAGAGAGCCGACTTGGTGTGCTGTCAATTATTTACCTTCCGTCCAGTTGAGTCAATGACAATGCCATCTGCATTACTGAGACCATTTGTGATGACAGCTGATCTATTCTTGCCGTCAGGAGTAGCTTTGTGAATAATATCTTCACCAGTGTCGGTCCAGTAGATTTCACCTGTAAATATTTTTAAAGTTAGAAATATTCTCATATTTTTATGACATGAATTATTTAAATATTTCTATTGACAAATTACGATTCAAAGACATATATTGTTATTGTAATATTATAAATTACCTGTTTTACGGTCGACATCAACTGCCAAGGCCTTTTTCATCCGAGAGAGTGGTAAGACAACGTCGATGACGTATGGAACATCCAAAGATATTTGTCGGATATCAACAACGTGGGCAAATATCAAGAAGTTTGTTGGACCGTTCGCACATGTTTTCTTGTCGTCCTAAACCACAAAAATAAAAACATATTTATATCATAATAATGTACAAAGATTGATTCGTCTACAAGGCTAAAAATGAAACAATAAAACCTAACCTAACCTAACATTGTCGCTTCCCTCAACAGATTATTCGACATAACATTTTATGGACGTAAAATATGGGATACTGTATTATTTGAAAGTGCCTATAATATGTTATTATTAATTATATAATTGTATGTTCTTATCTTGAACAAGAACATTCCTTTCGGTAAGTGACATGCTATAAAAATTTGACTATAGTATAATATAATATATATTTATATATATATTTTTTTAAATTTCATTGCAAGAACAATATATTTCCATTAATGATATGTATGCAAAATCTTATCCAAAAGGTGTCCACATTTTTATTATTGCTCTGTATTGTTTATATGCAAAAATGTGCTATGGGACAGTAGGAAGGCTTTAAATTGTATGATAAAATTATAAGTTCATAAGCTTCTCACCCCTAGTTTAACACCGATGGGACATCGGCAAGAAAACCCGTTTGGTTTCAGAAGACATAGATGAGAGCATCCGCCATTGTTCTTCCCGCATCTATTAGCGACAATCTTCCTCTCTTTGTGGAATATTTGCACATCATTCAGAGCCATAGCGTTTTTGAGCAAAGTTTTCTGGTTTTTGCCGGTCATTTTGTTGGCTGACTGAATAGATTCTGTCTCCAAATCCGTCCAAAACAATTCCTCTCCATATATATCGAGACCCACCGGATGTGGTATGTTTGTAGCTTGAAATAAAAAATACACGTTAATTTAAAAAAAATATAATATATTTTTTTAAAGTAATGGTAATAATTAAAGTAATGGTAATAAAGACTATGGAACTTACATATGACTACGGCTCTGTCAGTTCCGTCCAATCTGGAATACTCGATCCGCTTGGCGCCGCTGTCTGCCCAATAGATTCTTCCTCTGCTGTAATCCAAGGCCAAGCCCTGAGGCCAGGTCAGGTGAGTTGTCACAATTTTCTTCCGGTTAGTTCCATCCATATTAGCGGTGCTGATACATGGAGAATTTCCCCAATCAGACCAAAACATTGTGCCACCTGAAACAGTTTAAAATTCATTAAAATGTGTTGACACTGCATCTTATATTAATCCTTTAATATCATTTTTTGTGAGAACCATCTTATTATTTACACACTTCGTTACATGATTTTTTTTGACACATCATTATTGCGTTTAATGTGAAATTAATATCAGATGTAATACCCTTCTTAGATTTTCTACATTGTTCATAATAATTGTTAGAAAACTTCTGATAGAACCATTTTTTCTTCAGAGTAATGCTGCGATTACATTATGATCACTGTCACATGCTGGCACGGCGACAAATTTAGTCTATGGTTTCGTCATTCTGCAGAATATTTTGAATGATCATTATCTCTATAAATTCAATTATGGAAAGCGCCGACTCTAATATAAGATAAGTATTTTGAATCCTTATTCATTATGCATACGTTGAAATTACTTGCATTCATTATTGCATCCATAGATAATAATTTAATAGAAAATCCAAAAAAAAAAAACAAAGAGCACGCATTCTGACGTGAGTCGAAAATGTGTAGGCATGCAATACATAATAAAAAACTTTCATTATGTCATGCGGTTGCCGATGTAGCACGGTACGCGTGATGTGACCTCATTGTTGTTCTGGAGATTTCAGGAGATTTTGCTAACTGGCAATCTTTGTTTAAAACTAAATATGACATTACACACTTTTTCCGTAGCAGTAACTTATTATGACAGCACATAACGTGATGATAATGTATTTGATGCATAAGACTTTTTACTTACCAATCGGATCAACTACAATATCTCTGGGTTTATCAATCTGGTCCCATATGAGGACAGTCCTCATACTTCCATCAGCCGTGCAAACTTCAATCCTTTTGGATCCTTCATCAGTCCAATATAATTTATCTGTAATCCAATCGTATGCAAGTCCAGTCGGGGTACCTGTATCAAAAAATGATGTATTATAAACATTGCATTATGGGTGAATAAATAATATTATATTAGCATTTTTGTCAATACATAATATTATACAAAACCCATTAAACATGATTTCACATTATTACAAAAATATTACTTTTTTCAAAAAGTAATTTTATGTAATCTTAAGTACATATTATTTAAATATTACAGTTTAATTATTTATATGATAAGGCATACCTATACTCGTGCTTACAACGACCTCTTGCTGACTACCATTGATTGAAGCACGGTTTATTGTAAACTTCTCCATGTCGGCCCAGAAAATTGTATTTGTTTGCTGATCCCAAGCCAAAGAAAATGCAGATTTTACCCCATTTAACGGAATTACCTAAAAAAGATAAATAATGGATTAATTAATTCAACATCTCTTCTTATTACAAATTTGTATTTATTTAGAAAGTGTTGAGTAGTATAGAATTGCATTAAATACAGTCATACCATGTCAATAACATTTTCAGGTTTTTGTGATTCCAGATGTCTGATGCTTATTTCACGTTTTCTTGCAAATATCAGCAGTTTTTCTGAAGAGTCTTCACAAGTACGGCTGTAAATTTAAATTAGAGTAATCGTTCAATAGAAACATTGAAATAATATTATTATATGTAATCAAATAAGCTAATAAAGTTTTTATGTTTAGTTGTAATTTAAAAGACAATAATAATAAGTGTGAAGTCTTACCCATCTGAACTGAGAACATTTCCTAATGGACAGTGACAGGAATATGATGATCTGTTCGGCAGACACATGTGAGAACATCCACCATTGTTGGTGCCACAATGATTATTGTATGGCGGCTGCCGTTGAGGATGGAAGCTGTAAATAATGTATTTTTACAATATTGCTCTGTTCTTTTTCGTATAATTAATATTATAATCTTTGTTCTCCTTTATTTATTTGAACACAACATTTTCACATTTACATTTCTGTCTTCATTGCAACTTCTCAAATTCCCAAACACCATACAATCCAAAACTGAATTAAAAGTACATGATTATGTGGCTTATTTAAGGAGCAATGCCAATATCATATATTATTCTACGGGCAATATTGTCAACAAAAGCAAAACTGCAAGATTTAACAGGTCCTAACAGCATGTACCTACTGTTTTCATAAATAATGGTTTATTGTCACAATACCAGATATTTTATACTATTTTGTACATTTGTGCTTTAACAATGAGTGATATTTTTGTGTTAGGTTTTATTTTTTTATTATGAAAGATGTCAATATGTTAAATCAACTTTATTTCATGGACACTAATGACGCCCCTTCGTCTCATGACATTTTGTTCAAAATTATTTATAATAAAGAATTTTATTACTTGTATTTTGTTGATTGTCTTCAAAAACTTACATTTATGTTGGTACCTACTCATTATAAAAAACATATCTGTAAGTATTTTTTGTGCATTTTTCTCATAATAATGACTGGTGCTTGGACTCTTATTTATTTTACATCTTCAGTTGTTGAATTAGTTTCAAATTTAGAACAAAAAATGTGATAACTCTGTAGGAAGGAAGGGTTACCAATATTCTGATTGAGTAGGTATTAATAATTATCTGTGGTGTATGGATAAATGGTCCAATTACCTACCTACCTAATCCATGATTTAATATTTCATTTATAAGCATTGAAATACAAACCTGTGAATGTCCATTGGGAAACTCAAACCACTGTGGACAATTTGGAAGCCGACCCCTGTCTTTTTATTAACAGTTGAGATACTCTTGGTGTGCCAATCAGTCCAGAATATTGCATCTTCAAAGATAGTTATGGCGTATGGATGAGGAAGTCCTTTGCTTACAACCTGTATTTAAAAAATATGAGATAAGTAAACTCTGTCTTTATGTTGCACATAATAATATTATCTATAAACTCTTTACAGCTGCAGCTAACAACCATTACCTATGGTTTATCATGACATGGAAGAAAAACTAATTGAACCCATCCCCCGAAAAGGGGTCTATATAATACATCATGTCAAAAAGTGATTTTATTGACTAAAACGGTTCTATATAGCATTGCTCACGATACTGGAAAGTTTTATTATTTTAACTGCCACACTTTTTGAGATATTAGCACTAAAATGCTTACCGTAGAAGAGGGATGTATTTATGATTATTTTTTTTATCCAAAAAAATAAAATTTGTCAATGATAAAGAGTGTTTTCATGAACATAATTATTATCACAGATATACTCCAAAAGTCCGCATGATCGAATAAAACGATTTTTACGCTCCTGAACAATTTTGTTTTTGCATATAGACCCCTTTTCAGGCGACGCCTTTAATTATTATTATTAGTACTATTATCATTTTTTAATATTTATTTACCTTTTTCCTATCACTTCCGTCAAAATGGGCACTTTCTATCACATGATGTTTTGCATCGGCCCAATAGATTCTACTTGTTGTATAGTCAGTTGTCAAACCGTTGGGCCAAAAGATTGATTCGGTTATAATACTTTTCCTGTTGGAGCCGTCCATATCAGAGCGTTCAATTTTGGGATTGGGACCTAAAAAACATTTTCCATAAAAATTAAAACAACATACAAGCAACAGCAATTAACCTAGTGTGTGCCTTTCATTATAATAAATGATTGCAATGTTATATTTTACTATTTCCACATTACAGTGCTTTACAGTAGTGATGTTTGTTATCAAAGTGGAATTGGTTTAGGTACATCTGGTGACATCTAGTGACTGAATTACAAGGCACACAATTTAAAAAAAATCGAAAACAACACAAAAATAAGTTATTTTTTTCAGAAAAAAATGAACTTTAATGAATAAATTGTCATTTGGTTATTATTCACTATTACTTTTAGCAATGAAATATAGTTTCAAAGATGTCTCCTTATTCTCGAGACTTTTTTAAATTGTTAAGGGGGGACATGCTCGTCGAAGGTCAAAATTGAGTTTTTATTGTATATTCAAACCATGATCCTGGACACTCCTTAAACGTTGTAGATGATCTATTTATATACTTTTGAAGCCTTATTATCCTTTATAGTTATTTTAAACATTTGATGACTGCATGAAGTATTTTTGTTACATAAAATAGTATTATTTTAAACCTCTCGCTCTAATGTTTTAGAATATAGTCATATTTCGGTACATAACTGTGCAGTGGTGTTAAGATTTTTTACATTTATTAATTTTTAAACGCATTTATAAAACCATTAGCATAATTTATTACGAGATAATTTTTGTAAAATATTCACGATAAAAAATTATATTGATAATCTCTGTGATCCCAAATTTGACAAGAATTAGGCATTTTATTATTCAAAAAATCGGCAAGATTAACACATTTCAAGATAATTCTAAAGATATTTATTATAAGCTATGTCTTTGACCATTCAAGTGTGATAAACATCTTATGAATAATGATTGCTTTATAATAATTATTGACCTAAGAATAAGGTAGTGTTTTTTTGAAATACGCCATTTCTTTTGTCATTCCCCAGTGGTAAAGCTACAACATACGGCCGTAGCCATAAATTGACAAACTATAATTGAAGTAAAGAGTAAAATGATATTGACGCGCGTGTTTGAACATGTACCGTTTAAAAAAAAATTAAAATAAATTCAGTTAAGTACATGTTCAAACACGCGCGTTAACATAATTTTACTCCCTACTTTAATTATAGTTTGTCATTTTATGGCTACGGCCGTATGTTGTAGCTTAACCACTGGGGAATGACAAAAGAAATGGCGTATTTCAAAAAAACACTACCTTATTCTTAGGTCAATAATTATTATAAAGCAATCATTATTCATAAGATTTTTATCACACTTGAATGGTCAAAGACATAGCTTATAATAAATATCTTTAGAATCATCTTCAAATGTGTTAATCTTGCCGATTTTTTGAATAATAAAATGCCTAATTCTTGTCAAATTTGGGATCACAGAGATTATCAAAATAATTTTTTATCGTGAATATTTTACAAAAATTATCTCGTAATAAATTATACTAATGGTTTTATAAATGCGTTTAAAAATTAATAAATGTAAAAAATCTTAACACCACTGCACAGTTCTGTACCGAAATATGACTATATTCTAAAACATTAGAGCGAGAGGTTTAAAAGAATACTATTTTATGTAACAAAAATACTTCATGCAGTCATCAAATGTTTAAAATAACTATAAAGGATAATAAGGCTTCAAAATTATATAAATAGATTATCTACAACGTTTAAGGAGTGTCCAGGATCATGGTTTGAAAATACAATAAAAACTCAATTTTGACCTTCGACGAGCATGTCCCCCCTTAACGGCCCACGTGCTCGTCGTAGGTCAAAATCGAGTTTTTATTGTATTTTCAAACCATGATCCTGGACACTCCTTAAACGTTGTAGATAATCTATTTATATAATTTTGAAGCCTTATTATCCTTTATATTTATTTTAAACATTGGATGACTGCATAAAGTATTTTTATTACATAAAATAGCATTCTTTTAAACCTCTCGCTCTGATGTTTTAGAATATAGTCATATTTCAGTACATAAATGTGCAGTGGTGTTAAATTTTTTTACATTTATTAATTTTTAAACGCATTTATAAAACCATCAGTATAATTTATATCGACATTATTGTAGTGAAATATTTACGATAAAAAATTATATTGATAATCTGTGTGATCCCAAATTTGACAAGAATTGGGCATTTTATTTTTCAAAAAAAGGCGAGATTAACACATTTGAAGATAATTCTAAAGATACTCATTAAAAGCTATATTTTTGACCATTCAAGTGTGATAAATATCTTACGAATAATGATTGCTTTATAATAATTATTGACCTAAGAATAAGGTAGTGTTTTTTTGAAATACGCCATTTCTTTTGTCATTCCCCAGTGGTTAAGCTACAACATACAGCCGTAGCCATAAATTGACAAACTATAATTGAAGTAGGGAGTAAAATGATATTAACGCGCGTGTTTGAACATGTACCGTTTAAAAAAAAATAAAAAAAAATTCGGTTAGGTACATGTTCAAACACGCGCGTTAACATAATTTTACTCCCTACTTTAATTATAGTTTGTCAATTAATGGCTACGGCCGTATGTTGTAGCTTAACCACTGGGGAATGACAAAAGAAATGGCGTATTTCAAAAAAACACTACCTTATTCTTAGGTCAATAATTATTATAAAGCAATCATTATTCATAAGATATTTATCACACTTGAATAGTCAAAGACATAGCTTATAATAAGTATCTTTAGAATCATCTTCAAATGTGTTAATCTTGCCGATTTTTTGAATAATAAAATGCCTAATTCTTGTCAAATTTGGGATCACAGAGATTATCAATATAATTTTTTATCGTGAATATTTTACAAAAATTATCTCGTAATAAATTATACTAATGGTTTTATAAATGCGTTTAAAAATTAATAAATGTAAAAAATCTTAACACCACTGCACAGTTATGTACCGAAATATGACCATATTCTAAAACATTAGAGCGAGAGGTTTAAAAGAATACTATTTTATGTAACAAAAATACTTTATGCAGTCATAAAATTTTAAAAAAAACTATAAAGGGTAATAAGGCTTCAAAATTATATACATAGATTATCTACAACATTTAAGGAGTGTCCAGGATCATGGTTTGAAAATACAATAAAAACTCAATTTTGACCTTCGACGAGCATGTCCCCCCTTAAATCTACCAACTGTATTTTTTTTAAATTTATTTAAAAAAAAAACAATAATTTTTCTAGGAAATAAAATGTTTTTAACACGAATTCTTATATTTTTATATTTAATCAAGTTTTTCTATCGCGATAATAATATTGACTGTTTTTAGGAAAAAGGGCTTAACCCTCGATTTTTCGAAAAGTGCTGTTATTAGATATTAAGAATGTATACAACTAAATACACGTTCTGTAAAAAGGAAGTAAGCCGCAAATGCCGATTTATTATCTAAATTCAGGTTTTAATTGAGCTTTAATTAAGTTTTAATTGAAAGAAAAAAGCATTTATCCTCAATTTTAATGATTTCCTGTAATAACTTCTTTAATTATTAGTGGATCAAAAAGATATTACACCAAAATCATTCAAAAAACGTTTTTTGCCTCCTGTAAAATTTGTTCTGTGTGGGTTACGCCCTTTTTCCTAAACACGATCGATATGTTTTATTAAGTTTTAGGGATAGTTTTATAAAATCATATTAATGGAACTTCTAATATATACGGTGATTCCAATAATTATATTGTATAGAATGTTATTAATCTACGCCTTCAGGTCTTAACAAAACGTAAAGCAATTTATAATATCTCTTGTAGTTATTTGTGTGAAAGATTTCTATTTTCAGGTAATTATAAATTTTGAATACCTTTGATAACGTAAAAAATAGATTTAATTTACATGAGTCATAGATAAACCAATAGCTCAAAGGATAAGAGCATTCACCCGGATAATGATGTGACATTCGAGTCCCACTCGGAGTATTTTTTTTTCTAGGATTTTTCTAATAGATATATTTCTGCCAGTTTTACGTAATTATTTATTTTCAATGATAACAATCCAACATTCTTAAATCTTGTGAGTATTCGGTATCGATTTTTTTTTCTTTTAAATTATAATATCGTCACCGTTCAGGCAAAAGTCACCAACCCTGAAAATGGCAGTTTTGAGTTGAGTATGTCACATGAAGCGTAAAATTATGTTCTTTAAGATGCAAAAGTCACCACGGTACATTAGTTAGTAAAATGTAGCTTAAATCCGAATTATTTGTTTTCCACTAAATGACTTTCGATAAAATCTTAACAAGCAAAAGTCATTATAGGTGAATAGACATTATTGACTCTAAAAATATAAATTCTTCGTTATAAATATACAAGCAAAAGTCACTATACTATGGATGGTGAGTTTTACTGATTTGTCATTTGAAAACTTCTAACACTTGTCTGAAATACGCAAAAATAACCAAACAGGAATAGTTTACCTTAGTTTGTTATAATAAGATCGCTTTGGTCAGATTATTAACAAGCAAAAGTCACCAAACCATAATTGAGCTACCTTACCTCCTTCAAAACCTTCTAGATGTTTTAATTAGCATCAAAAAGTAAAAGTACCTTATAGAAATTATTAAGAACACATGAGAAAATAATGTAATGTAGATAAAACCTTAAAAACATTTAAATCTGATTTTTCCCGCATTTTCAAACTTTCAAATTGCGATATCTCAAAACTATGTTTTTAGGGTTGGTGACTTTTGCCTGAACGGTGACGATATGTATTTGTGTGTGTTCGTAATTCCATCACGAGATGTCTATAAAACCTCTTACCTTTGTACATTTGCTTTATATACTTAAATAAAAAATACTTACCCCAATCTGTCCAAAATACAATGGCATCTCCAGGATGCACAGCAATCGCTCTCGGCTTATCAAGATCACATGCTGCAATGACAGCTCGATGTTTGCCATCAAGAGTTGCAACTTCCACTCGCCTTGTGCCAGAATCGGTCCAGAAGAGAAGATTATGGACCCAATCCACCGAAACCCCGGCAGGAGTATTCAAGCCCCATTTTATAACATCTACAAGAAAAACATCATCAATTTAATATCACAATAATTATATTGTCAAATTATTTGGATTAAGAAATTGGTAGGTATGCAATACCTTTAATATTAGTTCCATTGACAAAGGCAACTCGAATGGAATCCAGCATCACTTCTGCCCAGAAAACCAGCTTTTTCTCGTAGTGGTAATCCAAGGCCACCGCGTTATGTAAACCCTTCAGGATTGATGTATACTTTTCGCTGTTTAGAGAAACCTATGAACAAGAAATATTAGTTTGAACCGAGAGTTGATTGGGTATAAGAAGTCTTAGTTGTATTCTGTAATAAGGTCTTGATCTCTGATACTATACCAAAAACAAAACCCAATAAAATTATAGATTCAACAACATTTTTGCTCACATCATTTATTTATAACAATATAGACCCATTTACAATCATCAGTGTGCTTAAATTTCAATAAAATTTCTAGCTGTCTGTCCTATATAAGTTTTAAACCCTAACATGATTGTAGGATTAAATATCAAATAAAAGGAAATGTTATGTACCTACTACATTTAGATAAGTTTTTATAGTACATAATAATATATAGCTCAGAAATCTATAGAATCAATTGTAATGGTTTTTCATTAATATTTTTTTAAATTATTGCAAGATCGAAGAAATAAAACACCAATTAATTAATCGCATACTTAGTCCATATCTGTAAATGTTTTGTTTTTTAATATTCAACCAAATCATTAAAAAAACGTTTGTACCTCCTATAAAATTAGTTATGTGAGAGTTAATCCCTTTTTCCTAAACATAGTCGATATATAGTTAGCTAACCTTTATAACATTACCTATATCTCTTGTTGAATAGTGTTTCATATTATAGTGTCATTGAAATTAGTGTGGAATAACAATGTAATAAATTGTTGGAAACATGCCACCAGAAAACAATATGGCACCCCACTGCTCTGTAAAGATTTTTGAGAGATATCTCTTAAATAATGTGGAAATAGTAAGTAGGTATTTAAACATTGTTATCGACTTCAATATTATTTTTTGGCAGATTGATAGAAAGTTATATCTACCTATAAAACTACCAAATTGAATAAAACACCTAATTTTAAAAACGTGATATCTCTGGCTGTGTCTATTCCATGGCCCCCACAAGGGGGGGGGGGGCTGACAGGGCTCAAGCTTAGGGGCCCGGCGTGGCGGGTCGATCAGATATTTGAGATAAACATACATAACAAATTTGCTCTAATATTAAAAAAAGTTGCCTACGGCGCTATTTCACGAAAAAAACATTAACATTTAAAAATGAGGGTGTACGATACAATTTGAGTGTTTTGCTCCAACTCAATAATTCAAGTAAATGTATTAAAACTACATAAAATCGTTAAAAATAAACCGAACCCCCTTACTTTTACCTCTAACACAATTTTGAAAATGCTTCTGTTATGCGCCACACATGCCATTAAACTTAGCGATAGGTAGGGGGCCCGCCAAAGATCCTGGCCGGAGGGGCCGTTTTAGGATGTGGGGGCCATGGTCTATTCACTAAAAAATAATAATACTATGTAATAGGTAGGTACGCTAATATGTGAAAAATTCAACAAACTGGTGTATGCATGAATTACGTAGGTACCATATTAATGCAATTCATTGTATCGGTTTATACCTGTCTGACTTCTGCTCGGTTGGTGAACAGGAGAGTCGGCGAAGCTCCCAAAGCCTTACAGGTCCTCAAATCAGGTCGGAGAACGTATCCTGTCATACAGCCGCACGTGAAACTTCCAACTGTATTGCTGCAGGTTTGTGAGCAGACAGGATCTTGGGCATACATACACTCATCAATGTCTCTGCACCTGCAAGGAAGACCAGATATTGGTAAGTGACTAAAAGTTGACATTTTCAATACAAATTTTTGATTATCCGGATTTTATTATGTTACAGAAAAAGGATTAGATTAATACAAGTTACCGTAAAAGACAAAGAAAAAAATAATTCTATATTGAACTTCATAAACTTCTTTGTCAGTGATTTTCGCAAGCCAGGCTTCGCTTTCGGCATCTTCATGCTTTACAAACATGATAAGTTTGTATTTTTGCCACCGAACCGAGCTATCTGCCAGGGTGCGTCCACACACGGCTCCAATTGGCCACGCCGACTTGATATCGAACAAGGCCAACTTTGAGGCAGAGACTTGAAAAGTTTGCTGCGTCGTATGGAGAACGGAATAATTCCGATCTCTAATTAGATTCATGACTTTC
This sequence comes from Rhyacophila brunnea, assembly GCF_057557595.1. Lineage (NCBI taxonomy): Eukaryota > Metazoa > Arthropoda > Insecta > Trichoptera > Rhyacophilidae > Rhyacophila > Rhyacophila brunnea. Next base: position 34,761,460 of record NW_028233350.1, read on the forward strand.
AACTCTTGACTATTCTGCTTCGGGAGAGTTTCAGTATAAGGGTACAGAGGACACTTCATCTCTTAAAGATAGATGACGGCAGAACAAGTCACGATTTAGTCAAGATCACTTTTTGTTTCATTTTTTTGTTAGTTTAATTATTGCAACTTCCGGATCCATCCAGAGCGCGAGGCCCGATTGGGCTCAATTTGGTCTTGTTTGATTGCATACATCATGCTGTCTAACACGAAGCATTAAAAAAATATGTGTTAACTTACGATACACCATCCTCCTCCAATAGATATCCAGGATTACAAGCACACGCTGGTTTCCCAGACGCTGTCGTAATACACTGCTGATCGCACTTGGTTCCCTCTTCACACTTCTTCTTTTGCGGACAGCTATCCTCGTCGTCTCCGAGCGGGCAGTCCTTTTGGCCGTCGCAGATGTGTTTTCGATTGACGCATGACCTGAAGGCGCTGCTCAGCGAGTTGTTGGCGTGGGCTTTACACATGAACTGACCTTCCTCGCAGGAGACTTCGCATTTTATTTCATCGTCGCCATTTGTGCAGTCCGGGGCTCCGTCACACACCCACGTTTGCTAAAAAACGGATAATCATAATTTATTAACTCAACGATTTATTGAGACATTACCAATGTGACTAAAACGCGTCTTGGAAGGTTTTTTCTTGTATTATAAATTGTATATAACATAATATGAAAATGGGATGGTTCGGCGCCGCGACTGGCCGCCGCTGACTTGGCGCCGAAGTAACTGGACGCTGGGGAAATTGGGCGGTGGGACGAGTAGGCACTACATAGTCGAAATAAATGTGAAAAGAAATAGACACTCATTACAATTGAATACAGACACTAGACAAGGAATTTTAATAAGTTTCTATCTACCTTGTAGTTGTAACACGTCTTACACTTGAGATATTTTTTTATTACGGATTAAGAATTATTATGCCTAACGCTGTTTATAAAAATAAAGAAATTTTTTCCTCGTATAATATGTCAATAAACTTATTATTATTTTTGTCTACTTTCTATATAAAATCGTAACGAACATCTCGATGACCCAGTATTGAACGGTAACAAGTCAAAAATTCAACATTTCTCAAAATACTCGTAAAAATGAGCACAGAAATTTGTACAGAAACAACTCAAAAAATAATTTAGATACCTTGATAGCCAAAAAACCCATATGAAATTTTACAAACTATCAAACAGAACCAGTTTTGTACAGATCCATTTCGAATTGTTTCCATTTAAAACTGGTGATTGACCATACGTTTCAATTTAGAATAGATAAATTCTGACATGTATCCTTTTAAAACTTGTCAAATCATGTGTATTGTAAAATATTCAAAATATTAAAACATGATTATCCCAAAACTACGTTTTTTGAGTTGTTACTGTTTAATACTAGGTCATCGATCTGTTTATTTGCTCATTGCATATGGCAGTGTGGCGTACACGTGTGCCAGCGTCCAATCGTCCCGGCGCCCAGTCACTCGTCCTAGTCCCAATACATGCCTTCGAGACTTGGACGGTTAGGCAAGTAAAAGACAGAAACTTGAAGAATATTTTATACAAAAAATATTACATACCAATATACATTTTCCATCGAGGCAGGTGAATTCATCAGTGGTGCACGTTCTGAAATTGTTTGGCCCACAGTCCAGCTCATCTTCGCCCTCATCACAATCGCGTTCTTTGTCACACCTCCATCTTAATGGAAGACATTTGCCATCTCTGCATCTGTTGGTATAACAATAACATAAAATACAGAGGAAACTTTGCTTATAATTTTATCTTATCTTGCTCTATAACTCTGAGTAAGAATGTATCATTAAACGGAAAATATATATATGTTGGAAGGGGCCTTGAGAGAAGATATACAAGACAAGATGCAGACAGTTTTACTAACTTGAACTCTACCGCGCTGCATTTCCCTGGCGGTATTGGACACCCATCTTCATCACTCCAGTCCTCACAGTCATTGTCTCCGTCGCAGTGATAGCTAAGACGGACACACTTCCTGCTCATGCACTGGAACTCATTTTCACGACAGGTTGGGGGATCCACAGCTGCAACAATAAAACGAATGATACAGTACAGATGCATACATAGTATAAAATATTTACTCGTTATTTATTAGAATAACCAAATTGTAAAATATTGAAAAGTCGATATAATTTTCACATACCTAAGTTTAAATTATAGTCAAGGCATATTGTGTACTTTTGTATAAAAGCATGATGAATAGGCATATCCTAGGGTTTATTGTAAGAAATTGAGACGTTTTAAAATTTATATGAGAGCGTAAAAAATATATTTTCCTAAATACTAAGATGGCGGCGATAATTTAAATTTTCTATTATTACTGTCTGATTTGATTGATTTTCAGTTCAGACATATATTGTATGGTACTGAATCTAATTCATAGTTAAATAATTGTATGTTTTTAAATTGGAATCTTAGATAATTTTAGAATGATTATTTAAAGCCTACCTTCTTAAGAAAAATATATTTTAATGACCTAAAGACATTTCAAAAGTAAAAAATACCAACGGTGCAATCTGTATCCTAGTAGGTATTATAACTTAATTGAAGTTAGGATTCACCTACATATAGATACACTTTCCATATATAATGGAATGGGATAATATAATTTTCCATACAGTTTGACATGATTATGTCCGTGAGATTTTTGTTTTCTTCTGTATATGCTTGTAGTGACTACGCCTTTGAGTATAATATTATGTATGACATTGGACCTATTGATCTAATGGATAATAATCTCAACTAATGAGGCCGTAGATTTTTTAACGCATATTCGATCTCGGTTGGACATTACTTTTTTTAAGTAAAATATCTATTTCAGTAAATAAAAGTCCTAATATAAAATAATTATAATATTTTTTAATTTTCAGTAAATTATGAAACATAATTTTTATTCAAATCCAAGTACCGTCAAACTGACTGTCTTATGACTTTTTTCAGTTACCTACCACAGACATACTTAATTTCAACAGGCACTTTTCGCCACTGCGTAATATACTATTGCTTAAACTAGTAATCTACTTTTTTAAATTGGTTAAAAAAGCACACCAAAATTTGCCTATGTGAATAGAATTTAGAATAATTTATTTATATACGTATTTGTGACAACTTACGGCAGTCGTGTTCGTCTGATCCGTCTTCGCAATCCTTCTCTCTGTCGCATCGCCATAGTTGTGTGATGCATTTTCCATCAGCGCAGCGGTATTCGTTTTCAGTGCACCTGGAAACAACAAAAAGAATCCGGATAAGTTTATTGTTTATCAAAACCTAACAAATGTTGCACATACCATAAGTAGGTAAAACGTGATAGATTCTTTCGACAGCATTGTACGATGAATACAAATGTACATGCTGTACGTAAGACGTATGGAAAAAGATGAAATAATTGGATAAAAGGATAATAAAATAAACCTGGAGAGGCATTCGTACAGTAGTGGATTGTTCCAAGCTGACAATGCTGTTTAGTTGTAGGTACCCATTTGCTGCATCAACATCTTTCTACTCTATATCCGATTAGACATACTGACTGAGAAAACAATACGATCAGAATCACGACGCGCTAACCTCTCTAACAGCAATAAATTTTTTAGACGCAAATTACGCTACAGATTTATCAGAAAAAGGTGGCCTCATAGGACAAAACAGACATAAATTCATTAAATTATTCATTAAAAAAGATGCATATTTCTAAAAAAAAATAGTGTAAAATATTACAAAAAAATATGATTTGTATAAAAGCTATTTGCCAAAAAAACTAAATTGGTAGGAATACTACTGTATGTATAGAATGAATCTATTCATGCAAATAAATTTAATTAAATGCAATAAAACCACTTTAATATAAAATAATAAATAATTTAAATGCAGTTTTTATCATAGGGAACCTCAGAATCAGTCAGTGCGCCCAGTCTCTACGTCACTAAACGTGCGACTGCTTCTACACCATTGATAATGTTTTCCACTAAATAATGTCTCATCGCAGCTGCACTAAAATACATTTGAACTTTACTAGTCGACAGCGTGTTTAAATATCTATTTACTTTTAAATGTTTTAAATGTGTATTTATTAGTAACAGTATTGTTGAACGTAGACAAGTAGTACCGTAGCAGTCAAAATAAAAATATCATTATTAAGAACATAATGAGATGTATAAACAACCCTTAGATGTCTTCCTGAAGAAATTTTAAATTATTACAAAATTCAAGGATATTCCTACTTTTAAAAACGTTATGTTGGCACTAATGAAGTCTCGTAGACTAGCATTCCCGCCAATAGTCAGAACAATATTCTTTTCCATGTTCGATTTTTTTTTCAAAAATTCAAATGGACGAAAAACAAAAAACGTCGAGAATCTCATTTGTTTAAAAGTCTCCAAATTCAAAATCATCATACAGAGTTACCATTTAAAAATAGTTTCGACTGGAAATACGTGAAGTGATAAATTACCTTCGTCTTTTCACGATAGATTCTCTTTCGTGAAAATGAATATTTTATGTTTTTTCTCGCGCTGGACTAAAAATAGATTTATTCTTGCGAAATTTTTTTTGCCGATTTACGGCATTTTATTGCGTGAACATTATGAAAATTAGGAAGGAAACTTCGAAATGAAATAACCAAATTCGCCATCTTTATAAAATATCCACAAAGAAGATAATCCTTTTTAAATGGTATTCATAATTGACATTAATTTTAAATAGGTAGGTACACTTTAATATAAGAAAATATAACCGTTTCGTAACACCTTGTGTTTGGTGGAAATACATTGTATTACAACCACCAGTTGACAATGTCTCTTTGAAGCAAACGAAACCAGTTCTGATTTTTATTAAACAAGTGGAATTAGTACTAGGTACATGCTATCGTGTTTTATTCCTATTCTGCCTTGACTTTTAGTCGTTCTGTCTTACTGTATTCGAGCTTTCTATGTTTGATTCACGAGACTGGCTCTTGGGGGAGACATTCTGGATGGCCTTACCCATTATTCGAGGTCAACAGAAGCTAGGTATGCTTAGGATGAGACGGTCAAAAGTGTACCTAATTGATTCTACTAGGTTTCAGCCTTCTTTTAGAAGTTTTGTACCCGTGCATGACGTCATGTCAAAGGATATTCTCTCGACCAGTATTCTCAATCCAAGTTGCAGTTTGGAATCGGATAAAGACAGATTCATTTCCACAAAGTACTAAAAAATATATAGTAAAATCGTATGTGAACAAAAGAATACGACAATTTTAATTGGTATCTTTACATACATATAATAAAATGAACACGTCATAAACATCATAGGTACTCCAGTATAAACTGGGAAAAATGAGAAAATCTTGAAGGTGCCTACATATTATTCCTGTAGCACGCCCAAATGCACGAGATAACCACTTAAGACTCGTAGGTGAGCATCTCACCAGTGGTTATATTGATCTAAGTCAGATATTTAAAGATAAATGTAAGTTTATGTGAGAGTATCTGGGTATGGGGAATGTACCCGGGAAAGTGCGAGATCTGTCGCACTTATCGCATTATTACAATATGTGTGTAATGTCGAGTTGTTAGTTATTTGGTTAGATGAGACAAAGAAAAGTTTTAGTATTTCTCTTATATCTCTTAATTGTTATTTGATATATTTCTGTGTAACGTGACTAAACATCACCAAAAGGGCAAGGTTAATTTCGCATATAAACAAGGTTAAAATGATCATAAGCGTTTCAAGTATTATTACTGGGTATTGAATCTAACACCCTCTGTACGCAAATGCGCAAATAAAATTTAATAATGACAATCAAAATTGAGCGTGTTTCCCGTTTGCTCCACGAATTCGGCGGCGGCGCCCGTGTCCCGGCTTTTGCGTCTCGGAAACACTCTCGGGAAACTTCGGGCGCCGTTGTCATGGCGACGCAGCCGCACCGGAGCAGCTCCAGAGCGGGGGCGTCCCACGTCCTTTATCGATCGCTGTGACGGAGGGCGACTCCCCATCTCCCACTCGAGCCCCCCGACGAAGCGACTCCCCAATTTTCGGTACCCAGGCGAGCCCCCGCCGTCGGATCCAGCCCACGCGCCCGGATCGCAGCCTCGATATCTCGACTTTTACGGGACATACACGGGGAAGTATTCTAGTGGGGTAGGACTACGCCTATAATTTATTTTGCAACTAGGTATTTCGCACCCTTCAGAGATGCAGAAAAGCTAATCTCTCATTGTTTACTATAAATCACAAGAATCTGAGAATTAAACGAATACAAGTTCACTTGTGATCGCGTTATATAAATTGATTTCACAGTTAAAATAATATGTGATTGTAAAGTATACCTAATATTTTAGAATTTCTTTTAAAAACGTCTTGTTCTAAAACGATCCTTTATTACGAATACTATCTCAAACATTCATCTTCACGTTTATTATTGTGTAACTGTAGTAGTATTTGAGGGGGTACAGTCAGGCAAAGACATTAAAACTAGATTTGTTGCATATTCAGTGTCAGTCGGAAAAGTATCAATATTTTAAATTCACTCAAAGCATAAAACAATCAATCGAACTGGATTTTTAATATTCAGTGGTGGTTTATCGCAGTCAAAAATAATACATATTCGAAAATGGAATTTCAAACATGTCATTGCTTAGGGTCTCTACATAACTATAATAATTGACACTATTTGATATAAAAAAAGAATAATATGAAGGAGTCTAATTTGAATGTTAGGAACAAAATGTTTACAAAATGTCATTTAAATCCAGCTTCTCACATGGAGATGATCTGAAAACTACCCCTTACTATTCTTTACACTTATATGCCATATACATTTCTTCAACATAAAGATGATATTATTTTTGTGAACGTTTATTATGAAGTTTTAATAATTCAACTATTTTTTTTAATTTGAGATTGAATAATAATAGACAATATCTAAAAATGTCGCATCCATAATAAAATTGAAAATAAGTAAATTAATCGAATATTTTTTCAGGTAGGTATAAGCCTGTTCCAAGTAATTTACATATTTTAAATAATGTATGTTACATTTTGAAATCATTAAATAAACAGAAAATAATGGCACGCATATTTTTGAGATAATATTTATATGCCTAAATAACTCAGTATTTCACTTATGCTACTTAGCAATAAAATACTTTTTAACATTCAGTTAGTTTCAACCAATGACATTAATTTTATTTCAACAGATGAACTATATAAATGACAGAGTAATTTGTTAAAGAATTATATTTTAGGATATTTTTTTACGAACTACCTACTCAATCCTGAATAAAACAAATGATATTTTTTATATAATGATAACACATCGGGCCCTAGTAGGTAATATTATTAAATAAAAATACAGGTAGGCGCATTGTAAATGCTTGTCGATTTGACTACTCATTAAGATTTCTAATGTTTTATATTATTTTGTATTACAATATTCTATTGAAATTGAACCTTCTTAAATTTGATCTGCTTTATAGAGATTGACAACCGTCAAAGCGATCTTCAACTTTCAGACCAAAGTTAAGCTTTATGAATCCATATCCTTAGATTCTTCAGTCATGCTATTGATCTTCAGAGTACTCCACCTAAGGTTGCGTTGTAGAAAGTGAAATTTCTTAACACGCATCATGTTGTGTCAAAAATACTAATCATACATAACTATAGTTAGAGTATATGCTTCATAACTTTGCACTCCGGCTATGTGATAAAAATGATGTAATATATTCTAAAAATATTTTTTTACATATATTATCTGTCTATTTATTTATCACTACATATTATACTAATACATATAAATATCATTTGGTCTAATTTTATGCGATGTAATCAGGCAAAAAGGCGTATCAGCAGTAACGTCCCTAGACAAAATGCCGCCTCTAGGCAGTGTCAAAATGCCGCCCCATTTTTATACAGTATTTTGTTATCATCCTTTCATGACAAGAAATATGTTGTATGGATACAATACTACAAAATATACACCACTAAATCTAATTTAAACGCATCTCTACTTCAATAGACAATATTGCGAGTCCACGGTTTCCGATGCATTGAAAAATACACCTGACAATTTTCAAAACTCCTGAGTAAAAACTAAACCAAAACTATTCTATAAATTAATTAGGTAGGTAAGTACTTATGTAGCAACCTACCTATATATAATTAAAATATATTTCGCAAATCTGCACGTGCCATTGCTGGTCGTCAAGGATGTAACGTCTAATGACAACGGAAGTAAACTAGACATCGCGAGCCCGACAAAAAATACTGTCCTTTTATACCTTTTATGTTAATTAATACGTTTTGTTTCCAACCAGTGAGCTGAATTTTTTAAAGGAAGATATTTTCGTTATTACTAAGTTTAGGTAGGCACCTATTTCTATATATACCAAATGATTCTCCTCAATTTGCTGCCCTTCGAGTAACTGCCGCCCCCAAGCGACGCTCAATCTGCCTACCCCCACGGGACGTCACTGCGTATCAGTATAGTAAAGAGTGCAAAGTTATAAAACGTATTCTCTACTACTTAATGCTCTACAAAACTATGTCATTTCTTATAATTATTGTCTTTCAATTGTATTCGAAGCAAACTTACATATTATCTAATGCTAAAAATGTTGAAAACTTTCGAATAATTCCTCAATAATACTATATAAAAGAACTGAGTAAACGGAGGGTTTCTCCATGTTAATTTAATATGCGCCGTAATAAATTTTACTACATGGCATTTTATTTCGCGGCTATTGTTCCAACGATCATTTAATACGATTCATAAATTAAATATTACAAATATTATATACTTATAGATAGTAAGTTTATTTTTAATTTAAAACAAACACTTTTCGATATATGTAAGAGCACATGTATTCAAGTTGACAGTTGTTCTTTATGCTCACGAGAATCGAAAAGTAATATAGGCTGATAATCTATTTCTCCCAGGAAGTCACAATAAACATTTCCGCACGTGTATATTCCGGCGTTAGAGGCTCGTCATCACCGGCGAATGCCAGCGCCTCTAGCGGACTTTCCCGGCGAAAGCTTTCCCTGTCATGTATAGGTAAATATTTACCGCTGGCAGGTTACCTATACCTACCCACCTATAATGTTGCCCTAAATTTTTAACAAAAAAAAATATTTACAAAAAGTATTTTTCAATATTATTTTATCGATACGGAAGAATACAACATACCTACCATTTTACCACGTTTTTATTAGCTCGTATTCTTGTTTGTCCAGTACAATTTTTTTCTTGTTTGTCCAAATCTTGATATCGATTTTTAACTAACTTCCCAACTAGCTAGACATTTGAAACTTTTAGATATATCAGAACACGACGACAATGCATTCTTTTAATACTTTAAGCTATTTTATAACCATTTTTAAGCAGAGTTGAATTCATTTTCAGTTAATTCTGTTTTGTATGTTACGGAAAAAATCGTAATAAGTAAAACACTATTATTGGTTACTAAGGGGGTCCTAGCAACTAAATTATTAATATATAAGTACGTGTGCGTTACTATGGAAATCAATATGAAATGTCAAAATGACATTTCAATATTCTATAATATTTATTCAGTATTTATATCACAAAAAAAGTAATTATTAATACATAGAATTGTCAAGTTTATATGATTCAACAGAGAATTTAAAAACGTGGTTTATAAAAAATTCTTTTTATCTTGTAATTTTATTATTTATTATCAGCATTCAAAATTTGTTCCACATTTTAGAACAACGTTTTTACTAATATAAGAGATATTAAATAGTGATTCATCGAATTGTTAAAATATAATATATTTATATTGGTAAATTTCCAGCAAAAAATAAATAATTTAGGAATTGCGTATTAAATGAATCCAAGTAAAATTATTACAAAAATGAGTCAGTTTTCACATCAACACATAATACGTGAAAAAGGATTCAAATATGGAACTGTTTCGTATAAATAATGTAATATGTACCCATACTTATTAATGTATTCATACCATTGAGTTACGTGAACTCCATTAGATATAAATATAAAACCCTCTATTTAAATATCAACGTAGGTACATATCTAATATAATGTTTTTGTCAGATTTGTACCCCTTAAAACACTATATACACTTAAAAATATCAGCTCATTCTTAGCGCAGCAATATGGAATCATTTGAGAACGATACTTTATGTTACAGAATACCTATTAAAAAAAGTTATGTAAGTAGAATTTATAATGGCATAATAATATGGCGCTTACTCAACGTATGCACGTCCACCCTTTTAATCCTAATCTAGTCAACTCAACTATAATTATAATTCGTCATTTAGGAAAATGAAGATGAGAGTTATTTCGGATTTGTAACATTTTCACTTGTTAGATCACCATGATGAAACGATTTCACATTTAAATTACGCATATATAAAACTATAGAACTTGATTAATTAGATTCATTTATTTTTGGTATTTTTTAATCTTTTAACCCTGTCCGCCTCTTTGATGTTGCATATGGACACCACACTGTGCCTCAAAGAATCCTTCTCCGCCAGTCTTCTTGCGTATTCCCAGCATCCCGTAGCACTGTCGTATAAACTATGTGGATAGTATTTAGCAGGCCATCAGAATCCGGCTGTCTTAAAGAATAGGAAAGCCAGGTTTAAATTCCCTTGAAACATCCGCACCACGTGACCGAGCCAATTGTAACGTCACCTCTTCACTCTCAGTGTGATGAGATCTCTAATCTCCTCGATACTCATAAAGTTATTCCATCGCACGCCTAGTATTCGCCACAAACATTAAATTGTCGAAGCTCAGTATACGGTTACTCTGAGTCTGCGTAATGTACCATGGCTCATTAGCGTAAAGCAGCACCGTCAAAATGCAAGCATCAAATAGGCGGCATCTGGTTTTAACCGAGTACAGTCTTAAGTCCCAAGACACTCCGAATCGAATTGGATGTTGCTGCTGCCTTTCCCATTCGTATAGTAAGCTCTTATGGTAACATATTATAAAATCATGTAAGGTTAGTTATATTTTTTATAACAAATTGATAATAACGTTTTTAGATATTATATTATATTATACATATCGTGAATTTGTGAATATTGTCACACGTCCTATAAAAATATGTTTCAAATATTAATAAAATGGGAAAACGTTCAATACAAGGCTATTAAAGTTATCAATCCATGAGGATGACTGCCAGAGCCTGTCCAGAGCATAAAGATGTATAGGAGTCTTGATTCATCTATCCTTTTCATATATGAATTCCATAATTTCGTCACTTTGTTTCGAATCTGGTGGTTACCTCTACTTTACAAATTTCTATGGGATTTTACAGCAATGCATTTTATTGTCATCTTCACTTCAAGCTTCACAACATTCATTTAGTTTTGGTTATATGATCTCGATCGCATATTATAATAATATCATAATTTAGTCTTAATAATATTATGATGAGTGTTAGTATTTGAAAATTAATCTCACTCCATTCCCGATTACGATATTTAGGTATGTTTATCTCGTGAATATAGAAAACATTTCCAAATAACCCCAGTTAGTTGCGTAAATTATAATAATTCGCTATTGAATAATATGTTTAGAGGAAATTATTATGAAAATCTTTCATGAAAACATCACGTCAACTTCCTACGCAGATTTGAAATGAGAACGTTCAATGTCAAAGAAATTTCCTCCGTTTGTCTTGCGAATAACTAACCCTATTTTTAGATAAAAGTCTTATTTTTTCTACCGAGCTCTCATTTTCCTATAACATAACTGAACTGGTACGAAACTGGTAATAACTGGTTATACAACTGGAATATAAAAGAACGATATTGCTGTGCAGTTAGTCTACCGTAAAATATTTATAAGGAATCGTTGTAGGTAGGAGATGATTTTTATAAGAAGAAATTGTTGTGTTAAGCAAGAAATGCCGGTTTGGTCTAACGAATGTGCTATATAATTAATAGCACAGGGCTCCTTTGAGCGGAACATACTGCGTGGTATCTTCGGTAGAGGTGTAGTGGAGCCGGAATGCGCTGGATTTATTTTTACAGGACGGTGCGCACTCCTGCATATTTGTCGACAATATTATGTAACACACAATAATTCATAATCGTGACTATAGACTATTTTTTGTCGAATTGAGAGAAAATTAACATTTTTACTAACAGTAAACTAAGGAAAAATGTAATATAAGCGATTAGTCAGTTCAATTTCTAAATGATTATAGCGCCCTACGATTATTTGTATTTCTGGCACCCAACTCGAGCAAGTCAGCAGCTACGTCTATCTCGGACAGCAGGTGTCCATAGACGGAAGCATGCACGATGAAATTGCTCGAAGAACAAAGCTGGGACGGAGTGCTTTCGGACGTCTGAATAGTATCTTCAAGAGTGACCTACCATTATGTCTTAAGTGTAGGGTGTTCAACCAATGTGTGATACCCGTGCTCACGTATGGCTGCGAGACGTGGACCCTCAACACGAGAGATGTCCAAAGGCTAAGAGTCACACAGCGAGGCATGGATAGGTGTATGTTGGGCATCACGCGAAAGGACCGTAAGAGAAACGAATGGGTTAGGAAGCAGACAAGAGTACGCGATGTAATAGACGTTGCCAAACAGCTGAAATGGAGATGGGCGGGGCACATTGCTCCCCGAAAGGACGGCCGCTGGACAAATGCCGTCATCCAGTGGTACCCAAGGGGCACGAAACGGCCACAGGGTCGCCCTAAAAGCCGCTGGATTGACTAACTGGTAAAGTTCGCGGAAATACGTAGCAGCGAACGACACAGGACCGAGAGAGTTGGAGAAAGCTTGGGGAGGCCTTCATCCAGCAGTGGATTGACCCCGGCTGATGATGATATCGCTTTGCAAAAACAAATGTTATATCTCTCGTTCACGATGAGAGCATCTATCTACGAGTATCTGAGAGTATTTTTGAAATAATTAAGTACATTATTTTTACGTTAAAAAAATATTATGTCGAACAAACTGTGGGAGAAGAGACAATGCTATTCGTGTAGGTATGCGAAGTGACAAGCTATATTGCGGAAGTATAATAATAATTGTCATTGGTGTATACAATTTTCGGTACCTAACCGTAGAAATATTGAAAAAGTGGAGGAACAGGTAATTACGATTTAAAAGGACTGCGACCCAGTACGTTTTTATTTAGCATTAAAGGACTGATCTTTGAACCTCATCAATGACACACAATCAGGGTGAGCCAGAGTTACAATAACGAATTGCATGCTTTTAACCCGCACATAAAATTCAATCTGTTAATTAATTATGTCGCTTTAGATGAATGGGCCACGTAGACATGATGGACGAGTTACGTACGGCAAAGAAACTAACACTCGGTAGCTAGAAGGCTAACGATGACTTAATCGACCTTGTATAAATTATATAGATAATGTCATGTTGGATTTAAAGATCTTGGATTTCCAAAACTGAAGGAGAAGCGGCTTTGGATAGACCTGGATGGAGACTGATGTTGGAGGATGCCAAGACATGCTTTATTGCTAGACGTGAGGGTACTCATCCCTTCATAAACGTATGATAAGGCTCTCATTGTATTATAGTTTACTAAAAATTTAAATCAAAATTAGTGTTGAAAATACATAACATGTTGAAAAAACCAATGGAAAACATCTTTTTGAAAATAGTAAGACACCGCGCAGGAATCGAACCTGCATCTCTCGGGTTTCGCGCCCACGCACATAGACCATTATGCTAAAGGTACTTATTATTAGTTAAAATTTGTCGTAATTAAGTATGGTACCTATAGCATAGTAGTCTATGTGCGTGGGCGCGAAACCCGAGAGATGCAGGTTCGATTCTTGCGTGGCGTCTTACTTTTTTCAAAAAGATTTTTTCTATTGGTTATTATGTATTTTCTAAGAAGTGTTTTTTTTTTTAATTTTGTGAATTATTTGTTGAATGAAAAAAATATTGTAATAGTTTAAGAGTATCTCTGTGGAAGCTGTGTATGTTTCGTGATATAGCTTGAAAGTGAAGCTTGTAAAGCCAAACAAATGCTGTTCTACTAAAAGTATTGTGCACGCTATCGAATCAAAAAGTTCCCCTAAGAATGTGGTGATCCGACACTCATTTCGCTCTAACGCAAACTCTGTTACAAAATCATGGGGGAGGCTGGGGCAACACATTTACCGGTGCGCCGTGGCAGTCACCATAGAAATCCCTCCGCTAGGGGAGAGATCCTAGGTCAGGACCGCTCCCCTAAGTTATCAGTTAGGGAGGAATTCATTTCTGAATCAACAAGTGAAACCGAACGACCAGATTTTAAGATAAATGGGTATGTAAACATTAATTGCATGCAGATGGTTTTGCAGTATTGGCAATCAGGGCGAACTAGATTATTGGGTCACCAAAACTGTATATAATTATTTCACTTGATATCCTACTCTGGAGAATCTATACTATTATGTAACGAGAACCCTGTTGTTATTTTTGATTTTTTTTTATTGCATAATAATTGTCAGTAGGTACTTAGTAGCCGAAAAATGAATAATATAATAATTATTATTTATCTCTGAGAATATGTTAATAATAATTTTAATACTCGATTCGAGCCGCGAACTAATAATGTCAGCGAATTGAAACGCGTTTGAATGCACTAAATTTATTTATAGGTAAATATGGGCGGATTGATGACCGCAGAAGCTCGATTCGATACAAATAAAAAGGATTTGAAGGTACACATATTTCTATTTTTTATAAAAATAGATAATATATTTTTTAAATAAACTTAAATACAATATTTTTCTCTTTAGTGCTATAGACGCTCATGCTTTACCACAAGCTTACCTGCGCAAACCGGTTTGTATCGGGAAGCCCGTGTGTTTTTGGACTAACTATACCGCGTAGGCGAATCGCTGTCATCTAGCCGGCGCATTATATTAGTACGTATTGAAAATTTAAAACTCTTTAAATTGAAAATTAATATTGTATAAAATTGAATCTTTCATATTCCATCACTAGATGCTTCCAGTCAATGCAAATAAGTAGTGCACATCACTTAATTGAAACATAAAACATCAAGCTGCGTAACGTCACTTGACACCACAGAACGGGGAAGGTTAAGTAAATTAAAAAAAATGAAATCATTTTTCATGTAATTTATTTCTTAAGTCATATTATCGCAAAATAGTATTATTATATTTTCATAGAAAAAACATAAACATTCTATTGAATAGCGGTCATTGTTGTATTATCTAAGCGTGTTTTATATTTAGATATTTTGTGATTGTTGTTTATGCCTTGACTGTCAATCTAGAATGGTCAAATATAATCTTATTTTTTCGTTTGTTATCCTAAAACCCACGCACTTAATAACATACCTACGTATACTTTGGTGGGAAACGATTTATTGACTTATCGAATCGAGGATTTTCTATTTTTATAATAAAAAAATTACATGTATAAAAACAAAGTTGTATTTTATATTATTAGTTATAGCAGTGTAAACTACTAAAATACGTAGTATACTAGTCTATGACTGCGGTAGGCAAATCGTTTAGTAAGTGTGTGCGGTTCTTTATAAATATTGAATGTGGATAATAAAACTATCACATTTCTTAAACATTTTAAAATACTGCTTAGAAAACAATGCCTTACTAATAATACTAATACCTACTACTTTAGTTCGATTAACGGAAATCGAAATGAAACAAATATTGAAACGAAGAAGTTTGCGATGGTGAGAATTTATCAATCTCAGTATCAGCTACTCAAAGGAATGGTTAACATCTGCATCTTGCATTGCAGACCAATGACCTACCAGTTGTTTGCTACAGTTTTAATGAGGTGGAATACGATCGAAGTAATGTTTGGTAGATATTTTTTTTACTATATCCGATCCTAAGAAAATCATATGGGTATATTACTTAACAGATTTTTGTTTTTTCGAGAAATTGATGTTAGCTACTTGTTCAACTACTAAGTCAAGCCAACGCGGTAACCACTCGGCCATCATGATAGAGTAGTGATATCCAATCTTGCGAGCATTACGACATATTATAGTAGTAGGTTGTAAAGCAAAAAAAAAGACCTGGATTTGTTAATAACCTCAATTTGCCCAGGACTTAGAAAATAAGATACAATCCATTTCCCAAGTTGAATCAGATCCAGGACGCAGGATCTCCCAGAATGTCCACGATATCAACAAATATAACACAAAAAGAATTCGCACTTAGTTAGCATACCATATTTTAGAAAAATAAGAAAAAATTAAACTCTCGAAACCAATTATTACGATTGAAAAATTTTCACAAGGAGGAAAAAATAAAAAAGATGAATAAGTAATTTGGACGAAACTGCAAAAGTCTATCCTATATGGTAAATCAATGATGTTAGAAGATAAAATGGTAATAAGTACGTCAGCGTTTTGAATTTGAAAAACTACGATATCAATTTACAACCAAGAAATTGATTGCCTAGTTATTTAGGGAAACAATTCAAAATTTCAATGTTTTTAGTTAATAATGCCATTTGATGTAGGAAGGTTTTTTCTTTATAATTCAATAAAAAAATAATCAAAGATTTATTCAACAGGTCATGAAATTGATTCTGGGATTATTCATTAATTTAATATTAAGCAGGAATGTCTGGGTTGATTATTTGTTAAACTTTAAAATTGTATTATGCACTTTAAGTTGATATGAGAATTTGTAAAAAATGTTCAATCGCCATTATCTTAGAATGAGGTATTTTAACCCTTTTTTATTAGCTCGTATTCTTGTTTGTCCAGTACAAATTTTTTTGTCCAAATCTTGCAATCGATTTTCAACTAACTTCCCGACTAGCTAGACATTTGAAACTTTTAGAATATATCAGAGCACGATGACAAAACATTATTTTAATACTTTTAGTCATCTTTAAGCAGAATTGAATTCATTTTCAGTTAATTCTGTTTTGTATGGAAAGTTATTTCTGAATAAATCCGTAAAAAGTAAAACACTATTATTGGTTACTAAGGGGGTCCTAGCAACTAAATTATTAATATATACGTGCGTTATTATGGAAATATGAAATGTCAAAATGACATTTCAGTATTCTATATTTATTCAGTATTTCTATCAAGTACAAAAAAAAAGTATTTATTAATACATAGAATTGTCAAGTTTATATGATTCAACGGAATTAAAATCGTGGTATATAAAAAGTTATTTTTATCTTGTAATTATTTAATTGCCTCTTTGTAGAATTAAGGTATCAAAATATATAAATTTATGTTTGTTTAATGTATTTTATGCGGAATCGAAGTTCGCAAAATTTATAATCGCTTCAAGGAGATATCTGATACTTCTGGATTCTGAAAATCTTGAATAAAGGATTGGTTGTGTGTGGGGTTCGGTTAAATAGTGTTCTATCTACCTGCATTATGTTCATTTTATAGACCATACTGCATGTCCAAGAATACGATCAAGGCTGGTTTGACTTTATAAAGGATGCGAAATTTCGGGGATATTTATCATTTTCATTTCCTTCAGAGATAACATGTTTATAAAATATATTTCTTCGAAAAACGTACATAGCTGATACAGCGTTTGTTTTATGTTTTCCTTTTGTCAAATATTTAGGGCGTGTACAGGAAAGATAAGGGAAAACATGCTCGTACCTACCATGTATTTGAAATATGTAATATAAATTTATAAATTGTATATGATGAAATCCATAATATCGGCTTACTAAATGTTCAGTTATAAGTAATAACAGTATTAAGAGTGCAGGTTTAGTCGATTGTACACTTTTTTTCTTTTGACCATGTCCGATCCAAATAGGTTCATATGGACCTCCACAGACTTGGAAGTTTGTATTAACAGATTTTTGTTTTTACGAGAAATGGATCTAAACCGCTTACTCAACCTATTAGGTTCTTACTCTGACTCCATGCACAAATTGAAAAAACAATATGTGTATTTGCCAGATTACCAGATACAGTAATAATACGGTGACAATACTTTCTATCAACATTTGGGCCAGGTCCGGTTCTTCAACCACAATGTAGTCTCCATACAACGTTCTAAAAAAATTAACACTAAAAAATGGGTGTTGTGGGGCATATATCATAGGAAGGGTGGGACAAAAACCCAATATTATAATATAATAAAATTACCATAGCTTGCACAAAACATCATTTTGGTTTCTTATTACAAAATTGTGCGATGTTGTTTGACAAAAATCTCACCAAAAATATCTCGTCGTAGATATAGCACTATGTATAGACAATTATTATATATACAGTAGGGATTCCAATCCCGGGATCCCGAGCTATTTTCGATACCTATGAATCCTGGGATTGATAAACATAATCCCGAAACTTATGGGATTGATTTTTTTTATCAATTTCAACAGAAAAAATAGTTAACCTTTTAATAACAGAAAAAATACTTTTAATAACAAATAACTACGTTAGAAATAAACTGAGTTTGAATGAAGTTTGATTTATACCCATGTGTAAGTTGCCGATTCATTTTATTTTTTCACATAAATTAATAAAAATGAGAAAGATTGAAAAAAACAATGCTTCGCACTATTAATAAAGTAATTCCACCATAATCTCATACGTTTTACGGCAGTTTCATATTTGGCTGACTAATTAGATTTATGAAGCGGAAAAGCCACAAGTACACCATGATTTGCTTTACTATTTTAAATCTCGCTAACCCATTCATTAAGTCTTTACTATCAGAAGCACATCACAGCAATCTCATATTATATTCACATTATTATTTATATTATAATATTATTTACTCCATTCAACTTATGTATTTCCAAGATTGAACGTATACAATATTAACAATAAATGTCTTAAATAGTAAAAATTATACTAGATTTATTTTTGACCGATCTTATCAATGTTATTTGTAAATATAAAATTTTATATTAACAATGGAAAAAATGTCAATCCCGGGATTGTCAATTTGTAATCCCGAAATCCTGGGATCATAATTTTGGCTAGGGATTGAATTCCCTAGTATACAGATAGTAAAAATGAATTACATACGTTTTACAGCATTGAGCTTAATTTAAATTTCGAATCTCAGTAATACAGAGTATAGGTATAATCGGCAACAGTGGTCGGTATCTTATATACACTGAAATACCACATATTTTTCTAGGTATTGGTGTATCACCCCTCCCTCCCACTTTCAGCCACATTAGGCTAAAAAAATATTTTCAATGTAGTGAGTTGTCATAAAATAAAACTTTACGCGATGGATTAAAATTTATCAATCATCATAAATAATTCTCACACTTTATATTAAATGTTTGCATGTGAATTAGCAATCAGGACTTTTTCTTTCATGTAACATTTTATAATACTGAAATATTTACATTACCAAATTAACAGTGATTAACTATCGACATACAATAATCAAACAGTTAAAAAAATACTATATAGAGTAAATATCACCCAATCATATTATTTTTTTAAGCTAACATAAAATAGAATAAAATGGAAAGCCACTGTCTTGCTCAACCTATTAGGTCCCTATTTCAATCCTGTCTTAAAACACATGCTTATTGAAAAACAAAATGTGGTTTTTCCAAAACCGAGACCCACGACATTATAAGCTGCGTGTCCGGAAACTTGTACGTATGCAGTTCTCCGTACCACACTTCACCATGAAATGTTGTATCGGAAATATATGGCCGTATATTAAAAACCGTCCAGCCTTTTTCGATCGTATAGTACTGACATTAAATTCATATCTAAATAAAACACGGTTTTTTTCGGTTTACACTTTACAGTAAGCCAGCAGCAAACGAATTTATAAAATAGCCGATATACTGGATTATTTGTTAGGTTAGGTTAGGTCAGGTTAAGTTAGGTTAGGTTTTCATTCTTGAATTCATGAATTTTGCCAAAATCAGCTATGAAAATTGAATTAATGTTCATATTGAATCGGTCATCTCTTTCCAATAAGAAAGCTCACTGCGAACTGTGCCACGGTGAAATGTTTACGTACAACATAAATGTAACCTATAAGCTGATACATTACCACTCGGACAGCGTGAGCGGTCTATCTACTGTACCTACAAATTTCATTAATCCTTAGAGAGAAATAATTACAAGATAAAAAGAACTTTTCATATACCACGTTTTTAAATTATCTGTTAAATCATATAAACTTGACAATTCTATGTATTAATAAAAACTTTTTATCGTACTTGATAGAAATACTGAATAAATAGAGAATACTGAAATGTCATTTTGACATTTCATATTGATTTCCATAGTAACACACGTATATATTAATAATTTAGTTGCTAGGACTCCCTTAGCAACCAACAATAACAACTTTCCATACAAATCATAATTAACTGAAAATTAATTCAATGCTGCTTAAAAATGGCTAAAAGTATTAAAATAATGCATTGTCGTCGTGTTCGGATATATTCTAAAAGTTTAAAATGTCTAGCTAGTCGGGAAGTTAGTTAAAAATCTTCAATCGATCAATACAAATCTTGGACAAACAAGAAAAATTTATACTGGACACACAAGAAAAAATATGTACCGGCCAAACAAGAATACGAGCTAATAAAAACGTGGTAAAATAGCAATCTGCAATGTACTGCTATTCTTTGTTTTGTGCGTATTATATTTATTTATTCGATGAGATGTTTGTTTTCCATCATTCATCTATTTTTTTTCAGGCGCCATCACCCCATCAGACTGCGACGAGAGGGCAGCACTATCTACGCTCGCAACTTTCACTGAATAATGACACAGATCTTATTTTTCTGCCAACTTGTGAATGAAAAATCCTTGCTTGTGGATTTTGCTCTCAATGCTGAACGAGGAAACTCTATCCGATACGGGATATTCGGATCGTTTGGTTGATTACTTCCATTTCCGATTAACAGATGATACCACTCACATTGGAAGGCAAATTCATTTAACAATATATACGGTCATAATATTATCATAAATCTCACTTTACCTACGAATATCTTTTACTTAAACACATTATCAAAACTTTATTCTAGTGCAAATAACAAAAATATTATTGTCTTAAAAAAATGCTTCAATATCGGGACCATACTTAAATAAATTTTGATACAAATAAAAAGGATTTCAAGTTATATACATTTATATTTTTATAAAAATCGATGTTTTTTAAAATAAATATAAAAATATTAAAACTACGAATTAGTCAAAAATCTTCTCATGACATTATAGAAAACTTAATAAAGTGAATTTTTCTAATAAATACGACCATTTAATAATATGTAAAAAATCACATTTTATAACATTTTTTTAAAATTGTAAGTTATCTTTGACTTAAAATAAAAAATATTTTTCTTTTTAATGTTTTCAGATACATTGAAGTTAAGCGTCTCCCACCGAAATCCGCCTTGCACCACACTCGGTCTTAATCGAACGTATCGCAGGACTCGGG
This sequence comes from Rhyacophila brunnea, assembly GCF_057557595.1. Lineage (NCBI taxonomy): Eukaryota > Metazoa > Arthropoda > Insecta > Trichoptera > Rhyacophilidae > Rhyacophila > Rhyacophila brunnea. The sequence continues at coordinate 34,782,893 of NW_028233350.1, forward strand.
AGTTTAAATTGTCAATTATCAAAAAAATGTCTCAAATTGCAAGCTTGGTATTTTTTTGCTATGTGCTTTTGGTAGGTAGAGGATTCGCCTTAGCTCATAGATGCATGATGAGAACCTTTTAATGTGGATACATTTTACTTTTCTCATCAATCACATTTCATGTTTAATATTATTATAAATGAACAGTGACACCTGTGAATAAAATCTCTGCCTAATCTGTTGGCACACTTTGTCCACAAAAGAGAACTTGCAAGCTTTTATGTAAAATTTGATTCATACAAAAAAATAAAATAATACAGTTTGATGCTGAAAGGCAACACCATGCAATTTAACACGTGCATTCATTTATTGAAACGAATACCAATGATATAAAAATTAACTTTAAAATTGTTATTTGATTCTGATAAAATGAAGTTATTGTCTTCGAATAAATTATCGTGTATAACTGTTTTATATCAAAATAATATTGAGGATGTGAAGTAACTCAAATGTGACCTAGCATTTAGGAAGACGGAAGAGCACGGTGTTGAAAGTATTCAAACATAGAGAAAGGGAGGTGATATTATGAAAGTGGTTCGTACTCAAAACTTCGGTAAAATTTGTATTAAAATACAATATATATATCTGTACCTCAGAGGCAGACGGGTGCAAGTGCCAAATACCCAATTGTTCAGGAGAGCCAAAAAACAATTTTTATTTTAAACGAATACTCATAACTTTTAAGAAAATATACATATAATGATTATTATTTTTTTTATTCCAATTCAATTAAAGTAATTCTGGAATATGTAAGAAAGGAATAAATATAATACAATTTTATATCTAAAAAAATAAAATAAAAAACGTAGTGTGGATTTGCATCCTTCTGCCTCTAAAGATATTTTGTTAATGTGGATTTGTATCTTATTTACCTAGCCAAAATAAAACAATTTATAAGTTTAAAAAATTTGTAGGTATAAATATAACGAAGCAAAACACATTTTTTTTTAAATTTTATGACGTCATCATCATCATCACCAGCCTGAATCTATTCACTGCTGGATGAAGGCCTCGCTAATCTCCAAGCTGATTCTATTTCTCTCGTTCCTGTGCGTTGGGTTGCCAAGTTTTTCCGCAGAACTTTATCATGTCATCGATCCAGCGGCATCTAGGTCTACCTTGCGGATGTTTTGTACCTCTTGGATACCACTGGATGACTAAATTTGTCCAACGATTGTCCTTTCTTCAAGCTATGTGTCCAGCCCATTTCCATTTGAGGTTTTTAGCAAACTCTATCACATCATTAATCCTTGTCTGTTCCCTTATCCACTCATTTCTCTTTTTGTCCTTTTGCGTTATGCCCAGCATGCACCTTTCCATACCACGTTGTGCTACTCTAAGTTTCTGGATTTCTTTTCTTTCTCTTTTTTACTTAGGGTCAATGTTTCACACGCATGTGATTACGGGAAGTATACACTGGTTGAACACTTTGCACTTTAGGCACAGTGGGAGGTCATTTTTGAAGAAATTATTCTGGCGGCCAAAAGCACTCTAGCCTAGCTTTACTCTGCGAACAATTTCATCAAATATACATCCATCCATAAACACTTGTTGTGCCAGATAGATGTAGATTTTCACCTGTTCGAGATGAATGTCATTGATGAGGATCTCTTTTTGGCCCGCAAACCAGTTGAACATGACTTTCTTCTTTGATAGGTACATTTATTTTCAAGCCTACTTTGTTGATTACTCCAGCGAGTCCCTGCATTCTGCTTTGGAGGTCTTCTGAGTCTTGCAAACTACTATTTATTGTCATCGGCAAAGCGCAGATGACTCACGTATTCTCCATTTATGGGGACCCGTGTCATTCCAGTCAAGTTGCCTAAATAAGTCTTCATGTGTAGCCGTAAATAGTTTAGGTGAGATTGTATCACCTTGTCGGACTCCTTTGCTAATAGGAAATACGCGATGGTTTATGGAGATGTTGTTGCACTACTGTATAATATATTATTGAAAATATTTATATAGCGATCCTTGATTTGTGATCGAGTATTGAAAATTCCTTTTTGGAATCGAACGCTTTCTCATAGTCTATAAAACCCATGGATAGCGACAGCTTGTATTCCTGTTACCGCTCTGATTTCTCTGATGACTTGGATATGGTCCATAGTGCTGTATCCTCTTCTAAAAAGCTCGTTATCCTGGGTGGTTTTCGTCTAGTACATATTGCAGACGGTTTGAGAGAATTTTATCTTAGTGGATTATTGGATTTGCATTCTTCTGCTTCTAAGGTAGGTATGGCATTTGCATCTTTATGCTATGCATATCTTGGACTAGGACTTTCATCTCTCTGCCTCTAATAAATAAAGCCTTTAGCATGACGATTCTTAAAAAATCTCATTTTCCCCAAAAACGGAGTGGCATCCGTCTGCCTCTGAGGTACAGGTATACGGTTGCTATGAAAATAATATCGACATTTATTTTTATAGACCAAGAGGATGAGATGTACAGTCCTACAAACTTATCTAAAAAATGGCCAAAAATGGAACTACGAACTACCATATGGACGCCATTTTAAAAACGTCATTCGAATGTCACTGTCCAGTTGCGAGTCTTGATTGGGTAGTTTTTTTGCTCCCCCATGCAATCTTAAGATAAGTTTGCAGGTAAGTGGTGGGAATGAAATGCTTGTCATTTAAAATAGTCACATGTTTGAATCTTGTTTCACCCATAAATCAGTATGTATGATTGTAACAGTGGCAAGGATTGCCTATTGAAGAAATGTAGGTTGTGGTAGGTAACTCAATGAAAGTTCTAGGACAGCCATGTTTACGGGACTTGATTTTTTTGAAAATAAATTTAATATAAGTACACATTAAAATATCTATTTATATTTTACTTTATATAAAAAAATATTTCACTAAACAAAGACAACATGCACTTAAATAAATATTTTACAAAATTACTGTCAAACCGGAAATCCAACTAGCACTAAAAAATCTACGACTGTATTAGTTGGTCTTCTTATGGAATAGACTACTGGGAACTGAGATCACTTGCGTAAAATAACAGTCATATTATGCACAAAGGTAGATAAGATTTTTCGTTCTAAGGATGGGTCGTTTCATAGTATACCTACTAAAGTAGATAGTTCTGCTAACTGAAAAACAAATCGGTTCAAAATTCATTTAAAAAAACTTTTGATTATCCCAAGTCTATGTTTCAATGTGTTAGTAGAAGATTCGATGGACTTGGATAAATCTGTGTGATATATCTGTGCGTGTAAATCCTAAATGAAATTGTTGAAAACATATGTCTCTATTGCTGTTTTTAATCATTGAAATGTTTTTCAGTTTTAAAAACATCGCCTAGTATGGAGTCTTTGCCACTGGTGATGAGATAACTGCATCAAAATCATGTATATTTTGTACCGTTTTAATCCACAGCAACTTAAATACAAATCTTATACATACATGCATTGTATTATTATTGTTATATTGTATTTGAAAGTCGCCAAAAGCCGAACCTAAATTTCTGTTTTTTTGCATTATGGAAAGCACTTTCATTAATAAAAGAAAAATATGTATTGCGCCTACTAACTACCCATCTCCTAAATTATTATAAATAATAATTGTACATTTAGCTATATTATAATTTTACAAGTATTTGGATTGTAAGTATATTATGTAGCTATAGTCTAAAAATAAATCTCTACTTCTCATAGAAAACTGCTAAAAATCCCGTTTAATAAAATGTTTAGGTAAGCAACCAAAGCGAGGTATGACGCCATGGAAAAATCAATACCTCTCCCCATACATCTTACTTATCATTGGAAACCTGAATGCACCTGGGGGAAGAGTAGTGCATGCTTCGGGTTTGGTTCGTGACTGGGATATCAGGTTCATAGACCCTCCTAAAAGCAGTTTTGGTAGCAGGGTAATAAAGCATACATACTTATCAGCTTTTGATGGGAGGGCGGAAACTTTTCCTGCGTTTAGTTAACGTAAGTCGAATGCGTTGAATTTATGTTTTCGTGGCGGGAAACAAAATTATGGTAATTTGACAGTTTTGTATTTCAAAAAATAAATATGAGATATGCGTTAATATAATAGAGTAAAATTTTCTATCACGCTACGAACTAAGAGTATAATAAGTCAGTAACAATAACTTTTCAGTGGAGCTATTCTATAGACAAGGCGGCTATCGAATGTATTTTATCATATAAGTTATCCGTCTAAACTGTCAAAAGGTGCTGTTTCAACAGCCCCTATCTTAGCTGTATTAACTTTTAGAGCGAAATAGACAGTTTAGACGGTTAACTTATTGTAACAATTATAAAACTCAATACATAAATATGATAAACTACCGTCGATAGCCACCGTGTGTATAGAATAGGCTCACTGGAGACCAATTTCAAATTTTAAAATGCGATATCTGTGTAATGATAATTATTAATGAAATACAATATATTTTTGAAATAATAGTATTACGTTAAGTATATATTTTTTTTATCTGTCTGTAACGCATATTATGTTTCTTTTCGACGCAGGTAAATTTACAAGCGAAATATTTCGTGCCTTTGTTGGGCGATCGCGTAAATAGAACACCCACATTGCATCCCTCTCATGTGCGCTGCATTTATTCAGTTCTTTACTTATTCGCTTATAAAACTCACGTAAATTACACCAGCATTATAGAAATAGATACCTACTAATCTTTATTGGTATTAAAATCGATGCGTCCTTTAGCTATGAACATTGATACCTTATATTACTTTGCTTATGATATTATTGTTAGATAAATAGTATTTGTTGGGAATAATGGATCGTTTAGAGGATGTTAAATTATGAACATGGTTTTCTTCATATGATTAACTTTATTATTATCATCATCATGAATAATAATGTACAGAGTAATAGATTACATTGATTATGCGACCGTTACAATAGACCTTCGATTATACACTAATGTCACGCCGGACACTCAAGTGAACATTTAACTGTAATTAGTATTAATTAGTATTTAGCATTGGCGGACAGCCAGTGCCGTAGTTAAACGTATTAATAATATTCTAATATTATTACTTATAATATTTAGTTATGTTATTATATTAGACGGCTATATATCAACAGTATTATCAATTGCATTGACAATAAATTTAACAAGTGGCATTGCCATAAGATAGTTATTTCTAGTATTTATAATGATTAACAAGGAGAGATAACTTTTACTTTGTAGTTTTTCATGATTTCAAATGTATTAATAAATAATTATTCGTATTCACAAAAAAAACTTAAATAATTATGATGTTCTGCTTAGAATCAAACAGAGTATAATATGTCTCCAAAGAGTGGATGTTGTATTGGTAAACTTTTTTATGAGGAACGTGCATATTTAGTAACCATGGGCTCGAATCCGAGATCCACGGTTTTATATTTCTCCAACAACTTGGCCAACTTAGGATTAAAAATTACTGTAAGTTAAAATAAATAGTCAAAATTTCCGTGATAGACAAGTGGTAAAGTGTCTCTTATGAAATCGTGGGTCTTCGATTCAAATATCAGGCCTGGAAAATTTGCATTATGTTTTTTTAATATGCGTTTGATTCTCGTAAAACTATAAAAACATCTTTGTTATGCGGCCAAGATTGACTCGGATTGAAGAGTCAATGGTAATGACGATTGATACGAGTGCAGTTTTAAACTGTACCGGACAATTAAGTAATGATTTCATCCCGATGGTTGCCGACCTTCAATGGGGGTTGCCACACCAAAAATATATCATTATAATTATTTTTTAAATTCAATTGTCACGTATATTGTTTTTGTGTTTTAGTTAAAAATTACGCATCTCTTTAGGGTGACTTTGCAATAAGAAAAAAAGGTTGTAAAGAAATCGCTTGTTTTGAAAGGAATACGTCCGGTGACCATATTGTGTCAGCGCGTCCAACGGGATCACACTGTCTGAATGAGACGTTTTTTTTTTATCGTCGAAGGAAAAAGAATCACCCGTACACCAGTTATTGCCGCCTCAAAGCAGTCATTCAAGTGGGAGAGGAGACTCAGCGTGGTGTCGGGCGGGTGTTCCGCCGCCTACGCGAACCCCTACAATACCCAACCCCTTCCGCCCTCAGCCAGCCGCCTACTTTGCTTGCCCGCCCTCGTCTAACCTCCAAAACCGCCCCCGCTATGGAAATTCTACGTCTCGATTTTGAGAGAAAATCTGCTAGCCAAAAATTATGTTGTCAACGATCAACTGTAACTTCGTAAAATGAACTAAAATTTAGATTTAACAAAGAATTTAGACTATAACTAAAAGGATTAATATATTTTTTGTTATATGACAATAGCTGATGGCGATTTGTATTTATTTTTATTGCAACATACGTACGACTTTGTATGGACCGGTTATTGCAAATCAAAGGTGGCGGATACGTACAAATGTTAAGGTGTTCGAGAAATTTAAGGCTACCTAATATATTTAGGGGTAGTTGAGGTGAAGGAGATAAAGTTGCTATTGCTTGGATGTTGTGAGGGGAGAGTTTATTTATTGTTATTACAATTACATTGATTTTTTTTAATTCCATCACTTTATTAATGTATTTGCAGAATTATGCGCAGTTAAGGTTATATGTAACCCCCCCCCCCCCTCCATCGATTGCGGGGGATAAATTTTGGACACTCTCACGATTAACGAAATTTCCCGATCAACTGTGGATTTAAAAAGCATAACAACATAAAATTTGAAAACGCTTGTTATAGGTAAATTAAACATAATTAATACATGACAAAGTAATATAACATAGACTGAAAAAAAATAACATAAATTTTGTTTCGTGCAAAAAAGACTCTCGTTTACCCTATTTGTCTTATCTGCACTATAAAAATGTGTCGCTAACTGTCATAATAATCTGATCATATGCGTATAATTTTACTCACGTGGCACATGTCAAAATAAGTCTGGGATATTTTTTTAAAATTAAAAATCGATCGCGATAATTATACTCGCCGAGATTACGACGAACGAGGATCACCTGTGTTTATGTATGTAAGTATACATATTGACGTTAATTAGAGGTATGCGTGGTTGAACAGGAGGGATGTTTGTTTCCCTTGATTGATATGGTGACGGGTTTGCCAGAATATATAAGTAAGTACCTAACTTGTACCACGCAAAAGTTGGGATTCTTTAACCATATATAATTCAAATGCAGACTTGGGCATGACGTCGATCGCGATTTACCAGTGAACCGCCTGAATTTATATGTAAATCTAATTTTTAAAATAAATCAATGTGTATGTGATCTCATTTACATCTCTAATAGGCCTTATTAAAATAGATTTTAATGACAAAAATAATCATTCAAATAATATATTGTTATACTACGATTTAAAGGAAATGTATTCCTGTTTTTTAAATTGTAACTTTATATGCTATGAATATTCATAATTTCATCACTCAGTGACTCTAATTGCAATGCATTCCCAATGGAATGGATATAATATATTTTAACCTAAATAGTAAATAATGAAGTGTCAACAATAATATAAGATTAACATCAAGGGCGACTTTAAATTTAGCAACTGTATCTGACGTCATCATGACGTGTACAAACTTCACTCATGTGGAGTTGAGTGGGCTAATTGGTTTAATCTAAGGACCCTTGGTTTACTGAATGGCTTAATTTAGTTGCCGATATTATAATTAGAATAAATATTACGTAATTTCATAAGTTATTTATATTTTATATTACGTTATTTTTGTAGTTAATTGAAAACTAATTATAGTCGAAAATTATTTAAAATTGATATTAAAGCCTTCTAAAAATACCTCCCACGCAGAAAGACATGATATTTTTTCGATCGTTCTTGTAAAACTAATAAATCGGATTTTGGTTTAAAATTTGATTATATTGAATAATATGCACATAAATACATAGTATACTTCTGACGAATAAATAGTATTATCTAACGTACATATTATTATTATACCCCTGTGTAATATTCTTGCAAACAATCTTCAATTTCAAAAATCAATCCACAAAAACCTCCTAAACCATGTATATGCAATGGAAATATTATTTGGTAATCTCGTAAATTCCAGAAGTCATTACAGTTGCATAGAGAATAAAATTATTTTGTTCTTTTTTTGAAATTTTGAAATTTCATTTGTCTTCTGAAAAACAAACAAGATTTGTTTATGAACGAAAATTACCATAATAGCTGTCAAATTAGCGAATAAATGTCAGAATTCTGTTATTTAAAATAAACCTATATAAATCTTACTTATCCGTGATTGTTTATCAAGTGTAATATTGGTCTTTTCAATTATTTTTACTATTTTTTAAGAGTTATTCGTTTTGTTAACCAATAATATTGAAAAAACGTATTTAATGTTTAGTATTATTAAATTTACCACTACAGTTTGTCCTCTCGGTTTTTTTCCGACCATGTCCGATCCTAATAGGATCATATGGGCCTCCACAGATTAGAGGTTTGTATCACCAGATTTTGTTTTTTACGAGAAATGGATGTCAGCCACTTGCTGAACCTATTAGGTCCATACCCTGACACACAAAAATTGAAAAACAATAATATGTGTACTTGCCAGACCCAAGATTCGAACCTGGGACCCACGGCGTGATAGTCCAACGCTTATGCCGCGCGGCCACCTTGGGCGTTTACATCGTATTACAGTCGGTGTCGGTTTACAGGTAAAAATTAAGGCGACGAGTAATATTGTACTAATGACATCTAGCGACAGAATACGAAGTACATACTTATAAAATTTACTATAATTTACGAGGGGTATGTATTTTTATTAATTTATTTACATATCGTTAACAATCATTTTTATTTACATCAAATCAAGCTTCGGCACGGTCATGTCATAATAGTGAGTTATGTTTTAAATGCATTTAAGGAGTGAATGCACAGATCTACGTGTGTTTCCAGTTTTTCATGTTTTGTGAAAATCAATTTTAAATAAATTGAAAATCAAAGATGAAATGGACGTCATATTATTTCGTATTTAACTGATACAACAGTAAGTATATTATTATCGAATACCCTATTTATACGTATGATGCAGACGATCGTTTTGTGTATAATATCTTAATTCGGAGGACATTTTTTATTATGAAATAAATGAAAAACTCACTCAGTCTTCGTGCAGTTGAGTTCATCAGAGTTATCTTTGCAGTCATTATCATCATCGCAAAGCCAACTCCTGTGAACGCATAGTCCGTTCGCGCATTCAAACTGATCGGCACTGCAGTTCGCTGCTACACCTGTGAAATACATTTTAAATATTACAATGCTATAGTTATAAAATTATAACTCCGACATAGAATAAAATCGCATACGTTTGAAATGAGATAAATTTGCTTTTTTGAACCGACTTTAATTATCGATTGATTCAGTATACCTCTCGAATTCATACATTATATAAATGTTAGCTGTATTTTAGAAATGGATGGATCATTTATATATTTATTGATATTATCAAACCATGTAAATAGTATTCGTTGTCAGTGTTTATTTGACTTTTGGTGAGTGTGCACAGTGCCTGAAGATGCCGAAAGTCAAAACCCGGGTCGCAAAAAAACGACTGAAATGGAATAGTACAAAACTTAAATCCATTAGAATTTATATAAAAAATCTGTAGTAAACATTGAATTATTATTTGATTCATTTCCTTCCATATATTAATTTAATGTGTTAAAAATATAAAATTGCAGCATAATATATATTATTATAGTCATCACTTTTCTTAAATTTAAAAATAAGATCTGGTTACGTTAAATTAGTTTATGCATGTTCTGTCTGATTTTATGATAAAACGTTTTATAATAATTCTGCGTATTACACCCTAACACATAATAATAATATAGAATATGGTAACGTAAATAATGTTAAGTTTTAACCCTAGTTTGTATTAATATGATCTCCAATCAATATTCCAAGCATAAATGTGTACTAATATTATCTAATAACACTGGATCTAAAAATATATAAGCAACTAGTTACTGAAATAAATAGGTACTATTTTGGAATCTAAACAGTGCGGAAATAATAACATGCATTTTGTTATAAATTACAAATTCAAGTTCGCGATCCATGACTAAAGACTGTCACTCATTTTACTTACTTTTTTAGTTACTACAATAAAGAATTTAAGTCTGTAACTATCTACTTTTAAACTTGGAAAAAATATTTAAAAAAAAAAAAAAAAAAACTTACCGCAATGTGTCTCATCGGAGAAATCGCCACAATCGTCATCTCCATCACACAGCCAGTCTCTGGATATACAAAGCGAAGATCTCGGACACCGTAGCCTTCCAGCAGACTCCAAACACGGTGCCCTAGCTGGCCCCGGTCTACAATCAGCCTCGTCTTCCCCTCCCATACAATCCGGATGACCATCGCACCTCTGCTCAATTCTGATACAAGCACAGTTACCAGCACATTTAAACTCTCCACGGGCACAGTTCATGCACTCTAAGCTGGGATCTATTGGCCCATCGTCAGGTAAATCATCTTCTCCGTGTTGAACTAATCGAGAATTGCTTCCAACTGGATGCCTGACCATGGTTCCATGAACGATGCTATCTCTTCCCACGTTACTACCATGGTTTGGATATTCTTGCCGGTGGCTTGGGTTTATACCAGGATTAACAAGTCTTCCTTTACCTGCTGTATCACCTCTTCCACTGTATACTTCTCTATTTCCATTCCTACCGTTGGATATTGGTGGGACATGGCCGCCGCCGTATAAGGTGCCTCCGCCGTTTGGAAGCCTGGCTCCGCTTCTTGCATAAGGTCCATCCGGTTGGTGCTCTAGTTGGGGAGAATAACCAGGTATTGGCACCATATGTGATGGTGGTGGTATGTCGAATGGGCTTATCCGTGGTGGTAGCGGGGTAGGTGGAGATGCTAATATTGCTCCTCCGGATCTTGGGGATCCGGATTCCACCATGATTCGAGGGATGTTGCGTTGGATAGGCGACTCAGTCGGCGGAAGATGAATGGGCGAGCCACCGAGCTGGTCCGCTGCTCCTGCGTTGTAAATTAATATTAGTTATAACAGAATTATTCAGTTCTTTAGTACAATGTATGTAATTTGTAGAAATAATAATATTTTTAAATACAAAATTCGATTGCCAATCGTAGCTCAATTTGGGAAGCGCTTCAGAGAGTATTATAAAAGCCAATGGTTAAAATTTAGCATAGTGGTCTATGCGCGGCGGGCGCTATACCTGGAGAGATGCAGGTTCGATTCCTGCGGGTTGTCTTAATTTAAAAAAAAATCTATTGGTTATAATACATTTTTTCAGAAGTTTTTTCAAAATTATGTATGTTTTACAATCCGAAGTGTAGTATTATTGGCGGATTATCTACTGTATATATGCCATGAAAATTGCCAACTAATATTGTCATAGCAGCAATGTGAAGTTTTCTGTAAATATACCTGCAATATCAAGTCACTTGTAGTTAACTTAATTAGTGGACAAGAAGCTTTTTTTGCTTTAATTTTATACATTTAGAATAAGGTTGTTTTTCAACATCTTTGCTTCACACATACCAAGAGTGGCTTTATGGCCATTTTGCTGATACCTATTATCTTTTACCTATAACTATAATGAATGAAAGTTTATATTAAGATAAAGAAATCATATTTTTTAAATATACTGCGTTTTATTACGAATAATGTATAAATTTTTGATAACGAGTTATATTTTAATATAATACCATCAAGTATAATACTAAATATACCACAATAGAAGAGTTATGTAAAATTCTTCAAAATACAATAATAAAAAAATAACGTCGTTGATGTTATGTATTAAATTAACATTTAAAGAAAGCCACATTTTGTTACGAGTAAAATTGTTGTGCAATGTCGTTCGGCATATTTACGCAGTATTATTTCATTCAAAATTAAAAATAATTATTTGATAATAAGATGATGAAAATATAGATGTTACACAAGAAATTCTGGTTATTTCATGAATGAAATAATACAATTCATACAATTATTTTTGTCACAAATGTTACGTAAAAAGTAAATAAGCGACATCATTCATTGAAGTCTCACTTAAAATATTTTGACTTCATCAATATGAAAATAGATTTGATTAAAATAACATGAAAGTGTACGAGTTATTACGTAATAAATTTATTTTGATTGATTCCCTTTGGAATAATAAAAACATATTACATGATTATGAAGACATTAGGATAAAGCAAGACTGACCAACCATTTTGGACCATTTTCACTTTCTTCTTACTATCTTCATATTTTTATAATGAGTAATAAAAAGACTGCGCGAATGTATCGTAAAATATACTTCCCAATAAATTTATCATTTTGGGTATTTCTATATGTATAGATAGATGCCTTAACGCCTTCGATAGCCGAACAAGTAAGGTGTCGGCCTATAATATCGTGCGTCCCAAACTCAAATCCAGAGTCTGTCAATAGAATTCATATGTTGTTTTTTAACATGTTTTTGGACCCAGAGTATAGACTTACTAGGTTGAGCAAGTAGCTAACATCCGTTTTCCACAATGATCTTCTTAGGATCGTACATGGTATAAAAATGATGCTTTACGCTTTTACCAAATTTTGTGAATTATTTTGTTTATAATATATTAATCTAATATTGAAATGATACTATTTAATGGTTTAATTCATAAAATTTACCATTGCTATTTATTTATTAGGTACATCAAAAATTATAGATACAAAGTCTTCTAATAAAAAATCATGAGTTCAGTAAAGAAAAAACATACCTATTTAATATGTATAAGTATATATATGTATATATATATATATATATATTTATTTAATATGTATAAGTATGTATATATATGGTGGGCAAAGGCTGACTATGGCCTCAATGATGTATACTGATGCCAATAGGTATACTTCTAAAAAATGTTGAGACGCCACTGTCCAAGAAAGTCAGCAAATCCTATCTCTAGCCTCCGCGTGGCGTCCCCCGGGCAATGCAGATAATGTGCTGTATAACGCAACATAATATCTGTAGCTAAAAGAGAAGGGTGCAAGGCGAAACTCTGGCGCCTTAAAACGAGAGACCTTTGGCTACGGGAAGGATCACCCAGACAGAAAAACCACACACCAACCCGTCTGGACAGCGTGGTGTGTTATGTCCAAAACCTTCATATGAAAACAAAAACTTCTAGAACCCGGCCCTCATTCTCCGGAGGCCAACCTGATACTGATCACGGCAGCGATCAGCGAAGGAAGGCAGAGGGTGCTAACAATCCCCGGAGACCCGGAAAAGGCTGCCAACAGATGACCATTGCTACATATAACGCAAGAACATTGTCCAGCGATGCCAAACTTGTAGAGTTTCAAGAAGAGCTCCGGAATATCCACTGGGATGTTGTCGGACTCAGCGAAGTAAGGCGTAAAGGTGAGAGTATTATTACTTTACAAAGCGAACATGTGCTGTACTCCAAAGGAACCGATGAAGGACGCACGAGCGGTGTTGGATTTGTTGTCAACAAAGCCTGGAGGGACCGCATAGTCGAGTTCAACTGCATTTCTGACAGGGTCGCAAGCGTGATACTTAAAATCAATGCTAGGTACCGGATTCAGATTTTGCAAGTATATGCTCCGACACAGAGCTATCCTGATGAAAAAGTGGAAGAGTTTTACGAGGAAATAACATCCTTGAAAAATAAAAGTAAATGCCACTTCAACATCATAATGGGAGATTTTAATGCACGTATTGGATCATACCAAAGAGATGACGTAGCGGTCGGACATTTCGGACATGGCTCAAGGGATGGTAGAGGGGACATGCTTGTGGAGTTTGCTGAAACCAACAATCTTCACATCATGAATTCCTTTTTTCAACATAAACCTACACGTAAATGGACGTGGAGAAGCCCGACAGGAAGGACCAGCGAAATCGATTACATCCTCACTGACAGAAAATATACATTTTTAAACTGTAAGGTGATCAATCAGTTTAACACCGGCAGTGATCACCGGATGGTGAGATGTAAGATAAGATTGAACGTCAAATCAGAAAGATCCAAACTGCAGAAGAAGTCAAATGCTCGCGTATACCTGCAGAACAATACTGAATTCCAAAATGAACTCAAAAATGCACTATCGGCTTTCTTAGATGAGAACGAAACCGTTTCCCTATCCAACGCGGAGGATATAACGAATATTATTCTACAATGTGCAGAAAAAACAGGCGTAAAAAGCTCAGAAGTTACACCTTCCACCAAGCTTTCGAAGGCAACATTGAATCTTATGGAGCAGAGAAGGTTAACCAAGAGCGATAGACAGGCACAAAACGATATGGAGTTTTCATCACTTTGCAAAACCCTCCGAAGGAAGATTAGAGAAGACCTTCGTAAATTCAATGTAAACCTCATACAAGCAATTGTGAAAGCAGGCAGAAGTTTAAACAAAAACAAGCAATGCTTGTCGATAGGAAAACGTCAAATCACAGCACTAAAAGCAAAAGATGGTTCTATCGTCAGAAATTGGGAACACTTGTTAAGCCGAGTTGAAGAGTTCTACAGCGATCTCTACAGTGATGACACTGACAATACGACTATAGACTTAGATCTTCAGAGAAATGGAAATTCGGAAGACCATACTCCCGAAATTACATCCTGGGAAGTAACCCATGCTTTAAATTACATGAAAAGTGGAAAAGCCCCCGGGGAAGACGGTTTAACGATAGATATCCTCAAAAAAGCAGGAAAGGATGCAAATGAAGTACTTGCACAATTGTTCACAGCCTGCATATGCAAAGAGGATGTCCCAGAGGTATGGAAAAATGCCAGCATTGTTATTCTTCACAAAAAAGGTGACAGAGAAGACCTAGCAAATTATCGTCCAATAAGTCTACTCCCTATTCTCTACAAGACGTTCACAAAAATTCTCTCAAACCGTCTGCAAAATGTACTAGACGAGAACCAACCGAGAGAACAAGCCGGATTTAGAGGAGGATACAGCACTATGGACCATATCCAAGTCGTCAGAGAAATCATAGAGCGGTACCAGGAATACAAACTGCCACTATGCATGGGTTTTATAGACTATGAGAAGGCGTTTGATTCGATAAAGAAATGTTCAATACTCGACGCACTCAGAAAACAAGGAATCCCTGGACGCTATATAAATATTTTCAATAATATATACAGTAGCGCAACAGCATCTGTAAATCTCCATAAACCATCGCGCAGATTTCATATCAGCAAAGGAGTCCGACAAGGTGATACAATCTCACCTAAACTATTTACAGCTACCCTTGAAGACTTATTCAGGCAACTTGACTGGGATGACAAAGGGATCCCCATAAATGGAGAATACCTGAATCATCTGCGCTTTGCCGATGACATAGTAATTTTCTCGCAAGACTCAGAAGACCTCCAAAGCAGAATGCAGGAACTCGCTGAAGTAAGCAACAAAGTAGGTTTGAAAATAAATGTAACAAAGACGAAAGTCATGTTCAACTGCTTTGCAGGCCAAAAAGAGATCCTCATCAATGGCACTCAGCTTGAACAGGTGAAAAGCTACATCTATCTGGGACAACAAGTATCTATAGATGGATGTATATTTGATGAAATTGTTCGCAGAGTAAAGCTAGGCTGGAGTGCTTTTGGCCGCCTGAATAATGTCTTCAAAAGCGACCTTCCACTGTGCCTAAAGCGCAAAGTGTTCAACCAGTGTGTGCTTCCCGTGATGACATATGCGTGTGAAACATGGACCCTAAGTAAAAGAGAGATCCAGAAACTTAGAGTAGCACAACGTGGTATGGAGAGGTGCATGCTGGGCATAACGCGAACGGACAAAAAGAGGAATGAGTGGATAAGGAAGCAGACAAGGGTTTGCGATGTAATAGAGTTTATTAAAAGCCTTAAATGGAGATGGGCTGGACACATAGCTCGAAGAAGAGACAATCGTTGGACAAATCTAGTCATCCAGTGGTATCCAAGAAGTACAAAACGTCCACAAGGTAGACCTAGAGGCCGCTGGATCGATGAAATGATAAAGTTCTGCGGAAGTACGTGGCAACGCAATGCACAGGACCGAGAGAAGTGGAAGCAACTTGAAGAGGCCTTCATCCAGCAGTGGATAGATTCAGGCTGATGATGATGATGATATAAATATATTGATATACAAGATTTTCATATTGTATATTCTTCATTTCAATATCCAGGATTTTTTCACTCTACATTTATTTTTAAATAACATTATAAAAACAAGTTATCAAAATACATGCCTAATAAAGAGAAAAAAGTAAGAAAATTTTAATAATTTATTAAGAGTGCGGCTCTCGTGGTACACTGCGCAAGGAACTGGCCTTCCACCCGAGAGTTCTGGGTTCAATTCCCGATGACGATACAATATTTATGTGTTTTTTTCAAAACCTGGGTGTTTGTGATCGTTAAAAATTACTAACAACCACCTTGTACGAAAAAATAAGGACATGGTTATTAATAACTCTACATACATGGTCTTGCCATTTGGTAATGAATTCCAATATTCTTTATTATATTTTTTATGTGAACAAAATTTTATGGGTAAGTGTACTTACAAAATATTATTAGTTTTGATTCATATCTGTCACTTTTACTTTGTAATGCTCATTCGTTTCGATCAAATTAAATGTATAAGTATATTATTTTATATTTATGAATACGACTATACCTAACCAATTTCAGTCACACTTTGTCCATTGCAAAAAACTTGTTAAATTACATTTTATGCACACAAACATTATTTTAACAAAAAATGTAACACTATGTATGCCAAAACTGATAATGGCCATTTTTCATTGAATCAACATAATATATAATAAAAAGTCAGATTAAATTGATATGAAGTTATAATTTAAAGGAAAACCGATAGATAACACAACATATATTATATAAACTGACACCTAACCTGTCACCATACGCAATTTTTTTTTATTTTATTGACACTATAGTTATTTAATAAAGTTATTAAATGATTTTTTATTTATTCTTACTCTGAAAATTTCTATAGAAACTTGTGTACGTATTTAATCTGTGATTTTATACGTGGAATATATTTCAATGTTTTCAATGTTTGTAAATTGTATGAAATAACATCCATAATTAATAGCACTGCTTAAGTGAAAAGTTAGATTTAGATTCTTGTACTAATCTAATTATCTACGAAATATCTTCATAGTCATAGCAAGTAGCTAGGTTAAATTGAAGAAATATTTTTAATCAGTGTTTATAATTTCATGAGATATGAAGATGTAAATGGCATTTTGAACATGTTTATAATAATATGATCTGAAGGAACTTTTGGAATATAGGTTTCATTATTCTATCGCATATCATTGTCCTAGTCCACAGGAAGGCCGCTGTAAGTGGGGAGGCTAGGTACACTACAACATCTGCGGGCTTATATACACAGCGAGACGGACTGTAAAAACATCTAAAGCTCGTGAGGGAAACATGAATGGAGGCTGCGCGTCTGCGCGGCAGATCGATAAGACATTTTCCGACACAAACAAGTACGCACCCCATTTTCACATCGGGGGAGACTGTTTTCTCTATGAAAAAATCAAAATACATCTACTTTGTGAGACGTAACTATACTGTATCATCAGTGTACAATAATTATAAAATTCTCACAATAAATAATAAACAGCCATTATTTTATATAAATATTTACTATTTTACAACGTTTTTATTAGCTCGTATTCTTATTTGTCGGGTGGTTGTTTATCCAGTACAAGTCTTGCAATCGATTGTTAAGTAACTTCCCGACCAGCTAGACATTTGAAACTTGTAGAATATATCAGAACATGATGCCAATGTATTATTATAATACTTTTAGCCATCTTTAAGTATAATTGAATTAATTTTCAGTTAATTCTGTTTTATATGAAAAGTTATTTCGACACCATTATTGGTTGCTAGGGGTCTGGGGTCCTAGTAACTAAATTATTAATATATACATACGTTACTTTGAAAATCAATATGACATTTCAGTATTATTTCTACCAAGTATAATTTTTTTGATCGTTCAAGCTCGTCAAGTCAAGTTTATATGATTCAACAGAACATTTAAAAACATTTTATATAAAAAGTTATTTTTATCTTGTAATTATTTTGTTTAAATTTTGTTCGATAATGAAGAATAATTGTACTAGCAACAATTAATATCGCTTAGGTCTAAAAATTTGCTTATGTGATACGCATATTTTACAAAACACAATTAAGACCAATTATTGCCATGTATGGCTAGGAGACCTGGTGTATGACCAAAAGTATGGAGCAAAAGTATTTGAGCGCAACATACTGCGTGATATCTTCGGACCCATCAATGACACAAAGTTGGGGTGGAGACGGAGATACAATTATGGGCTGTACGCCTTGCATGGGAGTCCGCATATTATACAGTCCATCAAAATGGGCCAACTTAGATGGCTGGGCCATTAACACAGGATGAATAAGTAACTCATGACAAACAAACTTACATTCAGGATGCCCGAAGACCAAAAAAGACATGGCGACCTCGTACAAGGTTTAAGTATAGCGGTGACTTGGATTTAAAAACCTTAGGCGTCCTAAACTAGAGGAAAGCGGCATTGAAAAGACCTGTTTTGAGCTAGATACTTTAGAAGGCCGAAACCTACATAGGGCTGTAGCGCCACAATTCAAATCAAATATAATATGTTAAAAATAAGTTTGTGTATCAGTTCAGCTAATCAGTAAAGTTCAGTAATCAGCTGTGGAATTTTAACCTGATAATGAAAGTAGCATAGGTATTACGTACGCACATTAATGAATAAATCATTTTACACGTTTATAAGCTTTTACTATCATATTTGTATATTATTATTTTAGCGTTTATGAAACAGTGAGTGCAATGGTTAATTAAGGTATGGACCCTATGCTTTACCGTTTATCAGAAACTATTGGTATTTGAGCGAAGGGTGTTAAGAATTAATATTTTTGGTTCAGTCTATGAAAATGGAGTATGGTGGTGCCAATTTAACCACAAACAGCAGTATGTATAAAAAGATGGATATTGTTACTTTTATAAAGATCCATTACAATCGAAGCGCATGACGACGGAGCACATAGGACATGACTGTGGAAGCTGAACGGAGTGGGAAAGGAAATCCAGACAACGATTATATCTGGTAATCCAAGATGACGACAAGTATAGAACAATTTTACAGGGACAGACTCCGCCAATAGCATTCTAATTAATACACTTCTTAATTTAACACCATTGACAAATCCTATTGATAAGCTGGATATTTGTGAAATAATATCAAATTTAGTATTTACCGACAAACCTTCGTTAGATGAAAGAAGATTTTATTGTTTTGCAGAACAATTATGTTGAAAAACATATTATACATCAGCTGTAGGTAAGTAAAAAATGTAATCTCATTTGGTATATGTCAATGATGGCAACATCGTTGTGAGATGAACACCAAGTGGCTATCACCCATTTTTCGTAAAATAAAAAGATTATTCTCTTCATGTGGCGGCCAATATCAACATCTGATTATAGAAGTCAATTCAAAAATAATATAAGTAGTAATAAGTACTTAAAATATAAATATATAATATATTATCATGAATATAACAATAAATAATTTTTTAAAAATGTTTGTTTTATTCTTAGTTTGGATGTTTGTTACAACAGCGCTTAAAATTCTCGTAATCGATAATATAACAAAGATTTTTTTTTATACTTTCTTTAATAAAACTCAAGCAATACTTTCCACTAATTTATGGAAAATGCTACATAACAATGAAGTCAGAAAAGCCACCGGGAACAGAAAATGTTTTTTTAATAGAAAGAAAGGAAAATTCTAACGGTGAAATCATTAAGAATGGGGTGGTATTGTATTTATAATGCATTCATTTCGTGTAGTGCTATACTTAGGGTTAGAAAATTTAACTCGCGTCTTGAATATTTTCGGTGCAATTTACCGTCGAATCAGTTTTTGTAATATTACATTAAAGTTGTTAGCTGCCAGAATGTTACACGTTTAGAAAAAAATATGTTGAATTTAAGAATTCAAATTACAATAAACCTTCGTAATAAATACGTCTTAACGATGTGAGCGCCGCCGACTTGATTCTCCCTAAAGGTGTTGCAGTTTATTAATTTTCTTATTTCCAAAAATTTACTGGCTAGATATAACCACGAATAACTGCCGCATACCTAGGGTACTTAACTGAACCAAAAAGTTTTTGAAAGAGGCCCAAGCGTCCTCATTTGATACCTTTTGGGCCAGCTAAAATTTAACATATTTGTACAATAACTATTTTACCAAACGTCAGTAACGTTTAAAAGTAGTAAAATATTTAAATATATATATATATATATAATCGAGTGTATAAATGAACAGAATACATCTACATATACGTAGCTCCATTAATATTATAAATATGTATATGAGGTAAGGGATGGTGTGAGATGGGGTAGGTAGGTTCCAATGAGTAGATGGATTTGTGCGTGATAAAGTAGTCCCAGTTTATTTCCCTTAACCATTAAAAGATACAATCGTTAATATAGACTTGTAAAATGAGATTATTGAATTTTACAATTAATAATTATGGAGATGTGTTGCGAGAAAAATTACCAATCGTGAGATCGTGAATGCGACTGTAGGTTAGAACGACGTTACTACTTGTGATATTTTGACCACCCGCCCCCTTGGTTTTTATAGTGAATTGAGACAAAGAAAACGCTGCTATTAACTACTTGAATATTTAAATAATCATGCTTATGAAGTTTATTGTGCCATGCATGATTCTTTCTTAAATTATAAACAATTGATTTTAATTTGAACATTTTTATGCAATTTCAATAATTGAGTAATATTGATTTTCATACAAACAACTTGTGTGCATATCATAGCAAACTGACATAGCATTATTTCTTAATTTGCAATATTATTGATTCATTAAATTATTATAATATCTTGCTAAATTAGCTTTCTGTTGAAATTTGATTGACTCACATAAATCGCCTGTTTTGTAATTTTTACAATATTATGTTGCAAGATACATTGTAGTTTTAAATTAATGGTTTGCTGCGAAGTCATGCTGGATGGTAGGGTATTAAAACAAACTTAAGATGCTAACTTAAAAGTACACTCTGTCTGAATATCCGTGTAGCACCCACATATATATATATATAAATATAGTTAGTTTAATGTTAGTTTTTTTTTAATGTTCTCTTCAAGTGAATAAGAATATTTTATAGCAAGTTTATGAATCCATCAACATATAGGTACAATAATTTTCATGCTACATAAAGAAAGTACCTATGGAACATCACCTAACTAGTAGGATTATAGCATGGACGTCGTTGTCTTTTATTCAACTCGGTAACAATATCGACCGTAGAAAGGCAAAAGGACGCAATCCACATAAATCAAATTTCACAGGTACAAAAACGTTATGGTTAAGTTAAAATACAAAATATACATAACCACGAAGTGCATGATAATAATAAATTATGTGTTTTTTATATAGGTACCTAATATTATATTATTAATTATTAAGTTAATTAAAAAAAAAACCAATACAAATGATAAGCTATTTTTCCCACTTCACTTCCTTCTTTAAAAATATCCAGCTGAATTTAGATAATAAATTGACATTTTTGTAGCTTGCATTCTTTAGATACAACGTGTATTTAGTTGTGTACAACTAATTTTGAAAAAACTGACGCCACGTCCTTTTTTACAACGTTTTTATTAGTTCGTATTCTTATTTGTCCGGTGGTTGTTTGTCCGGTAAAAATCTTGCAATCGATTTTTAATTAACTTCCCGACTAGCTAAACATTTAAAACTTTTAGAATATATCAGAACACGATGCTAATGCATTTTTTATATTTTTAGCCATCTTTTAGTAGAATTAAATTCATTTTCAGTTAATTCTGTTTTGTATGAAAAGTTATTTCGGAAGAAATCCGTAATAAAATCCACTATTATTGGTTGCTAGGAAATTATTTATATACGTGCGTTACTATGGAAATCAATATGAGTGTCAAAATGACATTTCAGTATTATTTCTATCAATACATTTTTTTTATCGTTTAAGCTAGTCAAGTCAAGTTTATATGATTTAACAGAAAATTTTAAAACGTTGTATATAAAAAGTTCTTTTTATCTTGTAAGTATCCTTTCTACAGTCGATATGCAAATTGTATGAAGTACATGTTGCTATAGTACAGTTTACTGTGAGCTATCTTACTGGAAAGAAACGGCCGTATAGCTTTAGGATCGAAAAAATAATGCATTTATCGTGTAAATTTTATTAAATTCAATATTATCAAGTGTTTGAGAGGTACGACAATACTACTACTGATATTTATGTTATAATGTCTTTTCCTCGTATTCCGGTGATTTTTATTACGTATTTCTACGTGTTTTATTTAAACATAAATTTTATCTCAACACTATACGACCATCTATTTCCAATACAACAGCTCACGATGAACTAAAATACGACCAAATACATACGTACAAAATTCCGGACATGGTGTAATGTTACCAACTATGCAAAACAGATAATAAATTGTTACTACCAATTCTAGTTTTTTGTCCAAATAATTCTCAATTATTGTTTTCAAGGCTAACACACGCTACTTTGACCATTGATGAAATGGCTATATGGTAATTAGGGCTGATAAAGACTTCAACTCAATACTGTATACAAATGGGAGAATCACTTTCCAACTAGATTCATTTACTTCTCTTTGAGTATGTTTTCCACATCGTACAAATACAAAATTTTTATACTCTTGCTTACATAACAAAATGAGAAGCCTACTCAATTCGGTTAACAACTATATTGTTTCCTTTCCATAGATATATTAAAGTAATATTACCCTATAAAACTTCTTTTTTTGACTTTTTGTAACAAGGAAAACCATGTTTCATCGATTTCACAAGACACAATTCATTGGCAATTATATTATTGATAAATAAATAAGAAACTAGTTGGTGTATAAGAAAATACATATATGTATATATTTTTATTTTCACCTAATCTATATACCAGCTACTTTAACATTTAACTGAATTTTACTTGAACATGCATAATTTTAAAACACCTAAGAGAAATATATAACCACCAGAAATAATCTTTTTTTTTATACGACGCCCAGCGGAATTTGAACCCCCATCCCTGTGTTTTGCATCCATGTGCTATACCTACGAAATAAGCTCTGTATTATGTTTAATAAAAGAATGTTACATTCTCATAAATTATTCATTGAATAAAAAAAATAGTATATAAATAAGGAACTAGTTCCGTGTAAAAGATACATCTATATTTATTTTTTATCACTACAACAGGCAATAGACCCCATATGGCAGTAGTGTAGTGAAACAGTAGTGTATTTAATATTTAGTAATATAAGATAAATGATCACAAACACGCAGGCTTTGAGGCAATCATATAAATATTTTAAGACCTCACCGATATGATGTGACCCCGGATGAAAGGCCAGCGACTTTTTACTATGAGGGGTATTTTTTTCTGGTCTTTATAACTGGTACTTTAACATTTATCAGCTCACCTTTTTTATTTAAAAAACATGAATCTATATTTTGAATATTGAATATAGATACATCATTTTAAAACACCTCGGATATATCTAATAATCATGGCCCCCACACCCTGAAGCGGGCCTCCAGGCCGGAATCTTTGGTATCCCCCCTACATATCACTAAGATTAAAGGCAGTATGGCGCTTTATAGTACTTTTTCCAAATAGTGTTCGAGGTAAAATTAAGAGTATTTAGTATATTTTTTTGCGGTTTTTAGTATTTTTAATACATCCACTTTAATTATTGAATTGTTGAGTATCGACATATATAAAATTATGCATCGCATAAATACATGTTTTAAAAACATATTAATCAACATTAAAATTTTAAGTAAATTAGTGCCGCAGGCGAATTTTTTACTATTAGGGTCAATTTGTGATGTGTGTTTATCACACTTATCTGGTTGACCCACCACGTCGGGCCCCCAGGTAGAGCCCTGTCAGCCCCCACCTTGTGAGGCCATACTAATAATATATGGGTACTCATTTTATGAATAAAATGGTAAGTAATAATATTTTCATATAAATCAGTTAGGTAGGTACCTACATCTACCAAATATTTTTATTTTATTATTTGCCGCTGAAACTTAGTTAATCCTTGTCCACTTAAATATTCATCAAACCAAAGACTAAAATGATGTTAATGAAAAAATATTGTATCGCTTTAGGCCTGGATTACGAAATGTGAACCGACCTTTGCTTGATTTCGATCAGATAATAGTGTAAACAACCTTGATTACATAGGGGTGTCACCTTCCATTACATCCCTCTTTTAAAATGAGGGTTGTTTAGTCAACATGCAAACCCTTGTGGGGACCCAGGTGAATGCGTTACTCCAATGCTATTATTTTCCTAATGAACTTTTTATCAAATAAACAAGATCGTTCGAAAAAATAATGACTTTCGTGTTTTCTTGTGATTATTGTTTTGAAAAGTTATTGTTTTATTTATTACCCGTACCGCTTCCTCCATGTTACGGGTCATTAATGATTTTAATGCCGCCATTTAATTTTATTAAACAAAAGGGCAATGCTGAAAATTCATGACGAAGGTGTTAGTACAGAACAATTAAAATTAAATTATCGGTATGATAATTTTTCAGACTATTTTTTAAATTGTCGCACATACCGCCACATCTCGAATTTGCATAACTAAATATCTATTAAGTATTACCATCATATTATACTGATGACACGTGTGAATTGATCTATTATTGTAGTTGTGGTCGTTTTACGAAAGCAGAGCCGGTTTGATTTTATTTGAAATTGCGACATTTTTACCAAGGCCCGCGCTCTTTTTAACATCGATTTCCGATTTTTTTGAGATAACTAAAAAAAGGGTTAGTTGACCATCACCCTTGCAAACATGAAGAGGCATTCAAATCAAAATGTAACTTTCCTAGGCTTGTTTTTGTTTTGAGCGAGAGAATATTAAAATAGGAAAGCACTTCCATATCCGCGTATATTGTATTAATATCTTGTGAATGTTCTTTGTCAAATGTGTAATTAATAAGTACCGCAATAAATGTGTTTCTTTGACAATGAAGTGCCAATTTCAATTACCTACCCGTTAATTCGAGATTGTGTACAGTTTTCTTCCATTTCCCGCAAAGTATATTAAGTATAAAAAATGTGATATATCTTAGTTTTCGGCATATAAAACATTTTTATGACAAAACATGTTCACACTCTCTCAAATAGTTTAGATTATTAAAACACATAGAAAAAAGTTTGATAATTCCGTGTAAGTATAGATATATTATTATTTAAAATAGGTAAAACATTAACATAGTCAGCTTAAATATTACTAGGAGAGTTTTTTAATATTTTCCGAAAAAGGTATTATGTATTATGCAAAAATTACATCAATAATTTAAATATTAAAAAATGTGTAAATAATTTCTTAATTTTGTTTACGTTCTGTTCTATATAAAATAATTAAATTAAAACATAACGTTATATCGGACGTTACAGGTTGAATATCAGAAATTTAAGAATAATACTGGCGGATATTTAATATTCACAATAATATTATGTGAATATGGATATTAGAGGATACTTATAATAATATTACAGGACAGAATGAGAATCATTAAATTAATAAGGTTATAAAACATTTTTCTTACCTTCATGGAAAACGAACACCAGTAGTATGACAAACTGGTGGACGAAGTTTCTGTTCCAGAAGTGCGTAAACAATGATCTTCCTCTGAGCGCCCTCTCGGTCCTCTCGATCCTCTGGATTTCTTCTTTAATTTCTTCATCTTGGATGACTCGCAATGTATTTGATTGATACATTACTGATGAATGTGTTAGTAACAATGATTTTATATGTATCACATTTCTGTATTTTTAATTAGTCTTATTTTATATTTTTTTACACTGGCTGGAATTTTTATCGTCCAAAATTAAATACATTTATAACGTTTATTTCTTAATAAAACTGATATTAGAGACGAAATAATCAAACAACTTTTAATTATAAACAGGCATGACTAAATATTATTAGTGACAATGTTTTACATATTACACTAAACGTTGCTGTAAGTAAATTTGTTTTTTAGATAATCATAAGATATAATACAATAAATATGAAGAAATAAAACATAGATAATTATCAAGTCTAAAAAATCTTAAAATAAAAAAATCTATACTAAGAAGAATTTTGACTATTTGAATGAATGAGTATGCATTGGAAATTGCAATTCTACTTAAGCAGTCTCTCCATCCCATATCCCTAGATTAGTTTTTGTACAAACATATTATTTTTGACAAGTGGGTTAAGGGACAAGTGTCAATTTATGGCTACGGCCGTATGTTGTAGCTTAACCACTGGGGAATGACAAAAGAAATGGCATATTTCAAAAAAACACTACCTTATTCTTAGGTCAATAATTATTATAAAGCAATCATTATTCATAAAATGTTTATCACACTCGAATGGTCAAAGACATAGCTTATAATTAGTATCTTTAGAATCATCTTCAAATGTGTTGATCTTGCCGATTTTTTGAATAATAAAATGCCTAATTCTTGTCAAATTTGGGATCACAGAGATTATCAATATAATTTTTATCGTAAATATTTTACTAAAATTATCTGGTCATAAATTATACTAATAATTTTATAAATGCGTTTAAAAATTAATAAATATAAAAAAACTTAACACCACTGCACATTCATGTACCGAAATATGACTATATTCTAAAACATTAGAGCGAGAGGTTTAAAAGAATACTATTTTATGTAACAAAAATACTTTATGCAGTCATCAAGTGTTTAAAATAAATATAAAGGATAACAAGGCTTCAAAATTATATCTCAATTTTGACCTAGGACGAGCATGTGGGCCGTTAAACGATCAAAAAAAATTGTACTTGATAGAAATAATACTGAAATTTCTAGTTGACATTTCATATTGATTTCCATAGTAACGCACGTATATATTAATAATTTAGTTTCTAGGACCCCAGACTCTTAGCAACCAATAATGGTGTCGGAATAACTTTTCATACAAAACAGAACTAACTGAAAATGAATTCAATTCTGCTTAAAGATAGATGGCTAAAAGTATTTAAAAATGCATTGGCATCATGTTCTGATATATTCTAAAAGTTTAAAATATCTAGCTAATCGGGATTAGAAGATTTGTACCGGACAAAAAACCACCGTACAAATAAGAATACGAACTAAGAAAAACGTTGTAAAATTACAGTTGCTAGATTACATACATGACAATTTTATTTAATACAGCACCGATTTTGCTAAATGTTGTATCAGTTTTCACTAAACAATTATGTTTGTTTTCACCTGACGTTAATTTTATAAATACGTTAATAAGAGATTCGCTAAAATAGATATCCATAGACAAAAGGAGTCTTATTATAATACTATATTGTCTATAATATACACCCACTATGACATAGTAAATAGTGTAGTATATTTGTTCAGTGAATTCAAGTTCACAAGTGCAACATATTTTTTTCAAGATTAAATACGATTCAATAGTATTTCAAATCGTAAAGTATTATAAATAACTTCCTAATACAATTCCTTACGAGAGCAAATGTGATTTGGTGTAGTGTGTTTGGAAATTTCAAGTTTGGTTTTAATACTAAATAAAATACGAATAAGATATAGGTATATTATGTTAAAAAATAATTTGTAAATACGTTAATAACATTTAGCTTATCCACTTCATACACATTTTTTTAGATGGCAATTCTTAGATATTATATGTTGGCCAAAAAAAAATAATGTCAATGGATCATTTATGTCGTCAGAGAAAATACATTAAAAAATTAAAAAAGGACCCCCAAGCTATTTTACTGAGCTAATAATGCCTGGAGGTTGGCGTAATCACTTCAATATAATTATTGCATATTTTTATGCTGCTGTAGTGCATTTGAATTTATTTGATCATCTTGTTTAACTTGCATACTCTACATGCAATTAGAGATAAGCCATAATTCTTAGATCTAACTATGCTCGAAAAAATGACGATTTGTCATAAGTAGACAGAGACAATGCATTTTTAAAATTCTCAATATACCCAAGTTGTTCAGATAGGTTTTTAAATTAGTAACAATCAATAAATAACAGTACGTTTTCAAAATGTCACTTTCTGACATTAGAGAATAAAATATTGTCATATAAACATAGTTTGTATGCAAGTGACAGATAGTATGGTGGAATAGTTATTCTTTTTTTTTTAATTTTCTATAAAATGATTGGATAGTATGCAAGTGACAGTATTTGCAACTTTCTTTTGTCTTATTTTTAATCTTGTTCAAAATGAGTAGATATCAAAGTAATACGTTTTGAATTTGGAATGTTATATCACCAAACATAATAATTGTATCGGATAATACCTTATATACGAATTAAATATTTTTAGATTGTTTAATACTTTTTTGTAGTGATAGTCATTATACCACGTTTTTATTAGCTCGTATTATTGTTTGTCCGGTACAGATTTTTTCTTGTGCAGTACAAATGTTTTCTTGTTTGTCCAAGATTTTTAACTAACTTCCCGACTAGCTAGACATTTGAAATTTTTGGAATATATCAGAACACGACGACAATGCATTCTTTTAATACTTTTGGCCATCTTTCAGCAGAATTGAATTAATTTTCAGTTAATTCTGTTTTGTATGTTTCGGAAGAAATTCGTTAAAAGTACTATTTACTACTCACTATTAATGGTTGCTAAAGGGTTCTAGCAACTAAATTATTAATATATACGTGCGTTACTATCGAAATCAATATGAAATGTCAAAATGACATTTCATTACATATTCTATAATATTTATTCAGTATTTATATCAAGTACAAAAAAAAAGTAATTATTAATACATAAAATTGTCAAGTTTATATGATTCAATAGAAAATTTAAAAACGCGACATATTATAAAAAGTTCTTTTTGTCTTATAATTATTTGATGTCTCTTTCATGTTCTGTATTTACTTTTTGTTTTTCTGAATAAATACATTTCATATTAGTTTCTAGCGTAATTTTTATAATTAATTATTATTGTGTCATATTATAATTGATTCAATACATTTAAATATAAAATGCATTACAAATCAAACTAAAACAATAGATTTCTCAAGGATGACTCCAAGATGAATGTATGTACATATCAATATATTATTTTTATCTTTATCTTGAAATATTTCGTATACTTAATTATTTCACATAACAATGCACGTTTAAAAACCGTAACAAATATTTATTATTCTTTCTTTTCTATTGAGGCGTAGTAGTTCAGAAAGCACCATGGTTATTCTGAACACAGTTACGTCATGATTGACAAGTAAAGATGATTAAGTAAAATATATGCGTAATATAATAATATATAATCTCATTTAAGTATTGTTTGAGAAAAATACTTCAATAATACAGTTCCTACTTAATAACATCTAAAGTATCAATAATACGCGGCAATTAAATTCATTAAATATAATATACTCAGTAATTTCGTTTCGTCATAATAACTTTTTCAAATAGTTATCAGTTATCAGAAATGTATGTAGTTATTATCTCTTCTCAGTAGAGCATATTTTATTAATCAGCATACAGAATGTTATTCCACCCTGCCGCATATATTGTAATATGACGTTTCAATCTTCAAACTCTATTAACATCGATGTAATAAATCACACTTATAAGTTAGAACTGAGATTCCAATTTATATTATGTGTTATCTTCTTTTTATTACTCATAATGATTGCATGTGATAGTGCGTACCACTAACCATGCATGGTATGATAATTGAATCTATTATAATAGTGTATATAATTTATTAAATTTCAATTGCACATTATTATTAAAATTTTGTTGGTTATACTATTTTAGTTCCAAATAAGGCTACGCTATCACAGGTAATAACACCGCCAATTAAGGTGAAGTACAATGCCACTGTAGATTTACTAGAGACATCTATCGATAGAATATGAAAGATTCAATTCAATACATTTAATTGACTATTTTGAACTTCGGTATAGTCGAAATCACAGAACAGATGTAAAACCCATCGCTATGAACCAAAGCTCTGAAGCAGGGTAGTGTATGGCCTGACCGCTATAAAACTCAATTAAAATAACCGCGTCGACTGTTCCTAAAGATTGAAAGGACGTTACATTAACGTGACAAACTAAAATACATATTATTAACGATTGAAAATGGCATATTCTTTAACACGTTTTAAAGTTATAGTTAGCCTGTTATACAACACCCAGTATGGTAAAACGGTTCTCATTAATGTTGTGTTTCTTAGTCACAATATATGAGGAAACAGAAAATAAATAGCACGATTTCAAAATAGACACATTTTTATTTGTAAAAAAATCTATTTTCAAAGCATGATCCTGGACATACCTTAAACGTTATGGATGATATATTTATATAATTTTGAAGCCTTATTATCCGTTATATTTATTTTAAACATTTGATGACTGCATAAAGTATTTTTATTACATAAAATAGTATTCTTTTAAACCTCTCGCTCTAATGTTTTAGAATATAGTCATATTTCAGTACATAAATGTGCAGTGGTGTAAAGATTTTTTACATTTATTAATTTTTAAACGCATTTATAAAACCATCAGTATAATTAATATCGACATTATTATAGTGAAATATTTACGATAAAAAAATATATTGATAATCTCTGTGATCCCAAATTTGACAAGAATAAGGCATTTTATTATTCAAAAAATGGGCAAGATTAACACATTTGAAGATAATTCTAAAGATACTAATTATAAGCTATGTCTTTGACCATTCAAGTGTGATAAACATCCTACGAATAATGATTGCTTTATAATAATTATTGACCTAAGAATAAGGTAGTGTTGGCATTGGCATTCCCCAGTGGTTAAGCTACAACATACGGCCGTAGCCATAAATTGACAAACTATAATTGAAGTAGGGAGTAAAATGATGTTAACGCGCGTATTTGAACATGTACCTAACCGATTTTTTTTTTAAACGGTAACGTGAATTAACATAAATAATAACAAGATGAAAGTGTTTAATGGACGCATTTATCTCATGATAACATTTTATACTATTGTTTTTTAATATTAATAAATCACCAGTTTACTTTTAAATTTGTGAAAAGACTTGTTGTAGCGTGTTGATTTACTAATTAAAATCTAAATTTTCAGAAAGTTTAAGTACCATTTTTATTACTTCATCGTATTTTATGAATATTTGTATCATTGAAATATACTTTTACAAGTTCTTCCATGTGTGACCCAACGATTTTTGAATAATACATA
Organism: Rhyacophila brunnea; assembly: GCF_057557595.1. Taxonomy (NCBI): domain Eukaryota; kingdom Metazoa; phylum Arthropoda; class Insecta; order Trichoptera; family Rhyacophilidae; genus Rhyacophila; species Rhyacophila brunnea. The sequence continues at coordinate 34,814,284 of NW_028233350.1, forward strand.
CATATTTTCTTTAAAAAGAACATCGATTTTTTTTGAAAATGTAAATCAAGATAGTATGACATAAATAGTGACATCAAACTATATTACGTAATTTAATTGCGATTTAACCTTATAAACTGTTTATTATATAATTCTGTATTGTATATAAAAATATGCATAACCGGTGATCCTTTATTCGATAGCATTAATGATTAGCCCAAGATAAATCGAAAAATATTATTTATTGCATAAAAAAACTAAAGACTAAGCGAACGAGCTAGGCCAATATAATATATCTATACTGAGGCTATTCGCCTAACTAAACACTAACAATTCTATACTTTAATACCTAATCGATTAGACATTATATTTTTTTTATGCGTAGTAATGGATCGTTTACATCAATGGCGGACATTTAAGAGTATTGTATATTTTTTATTCAAATATAATCAGTATTAAGTTATATCTTAGTTATGATAAATTATCTTAATACTTGTAATTTGAAAAACATAATATTATTAATATAATAATGAAAATAAGTATGTTATTTTGATTAAGTACACCTATTACAAATATATTATTATTATTAAAACTATATATATATATATATATTGTAAGCATAACAATAATTATATAAGACTTATAAGACATAGCACTAGACTCAGTCATTTAAAATTATTTCATTTTATGAAAATCTCTTAATAAAATGGCCGAAAATCCTAGATCAACATTTAGAATGAGCCTATCTTTTACGAGTTTCATAGTAGTAAAACCTACAATGACAGTGATATATTGTAATTCGTGAGTTAAATAAGCCATTGTTTAACTTTTTTCTTGAGTACCTACCTAAATGTATTTGATTCTAATAGCTTATTAAAATATTTCCCCGTATGTTTAAAAATAAAGCAACTATCTGGTAAAGAATAAAAAAAATATTTCTATAAAGAGGATTTTTATCGTGATTTCAAACATATTATATTATGTTTATTTAAAAAAAGCAATTTACACTGTTGATTTCATCTGATTTTTTTTTCAATATGAAGGTCACTATGGGAGAGTCTTAAGTTTTCTGAATGAATACAACGAAGCTGAATTTCCCGGGCGTGACCTATCATAAGAAAATGTACATAATATAATATTACATATTTTCGAAAATGATATTTAATATATATATTTTAAAAATGATATATGAAATAATATTTATATATAATTATACACTACCTATTGTAAATATATAATAAAATTGAGTTTAAGATTTTTGATCGATCCTGGGGTGTAATGCGCAGTCGCAAACGGGGGTTTCCCATCATCTCACGGTTACCTACCGCCTACGCAATATATTTATAACTCCAATTTGTGCTCATACAACGAATAAAAATATATCACTGATACAGCATATAACGATACATAAACCCTATTGTGGTAATTCTGAGTACTTCACTGACCATTCCTGATGTAATATAAAAACGAGATTAATTCTGCATATTCATTCAATGCGCTTCAAATAATAACAAACGGAATAAAATCATATTCTATTTTTTTCTTAAATATATACTATTATATATAAACTTCTACATAAATCACTATTGGAAACTTAAATTAAAGATAATCTAAATTGAATTGAATTTATATTTTTATAGATGTTAGTTAAATAAAATATAAATACACACAGATCATAAGTTGACAAAACGAAAAACTATATTTAAAAAAATCTATTCAGCAACGTTGAGTGTAAATAATAAAATTAAATGACAGTTAAAAGTAAGATTTTTAATTTATATTATGGTTGTTTAATTATATATAGGTATATATTGTTTTTTACCTTTTCACAATCCACGCATAAAGCGCGTATCGCACTTATTTGATGACAATATCATTCGAAATGTCATCTAAAACTTTCACAGAATTTATAATATACCACAGCAATGTATTAGTTTCAATAACACTCATTTTAAAAAAAACGCAACCAAGTTGTTTGGGCAATTTTTAACGTCACTGTGTGATGCGTAGAAGGTGTAATTTTATTTTTGGGGGAGGAACGTATCGAAATACGCCCTCCAGAACGTTACTGGACGACGGTTCGGCTCCGACTGAGAGGTGTATCCTAGAACCCTAATTCCAGAGCGCATTTTCGAACCCCAAAAATGTTTTTCCCGCATATGGCCACACTAGGAACGACACACCACCGTCAAAACAACCATAATTGATTTACATCCAGGGAGCATTACTTTTATTTATACCCTATTTAATGGATTTTTCAAATCAGCCTTAATAAAATTAGACTTATATTATGTACACACTCTTTCACTATAAAATTTTGTTATTTCCTAATTATTTTAAATCTATTACATAAAAGCATTCAATATCGCAGCAGCAAAATATCGCAAGAAATAAATATTTATTTTTAATACAATATGTACTAATTAATGTTTAAGCGTGTCACTTTTTTGCATCATATTTTTTTGTAATTTTGGTGTATATTATGTCAGCTTGCCAAAATATGTAGTTAATTGTATAAATACATAGATATAATATAAAGCCTCAAAAAGTTAATTCGTTATTAATACTAAATTAATTTAACTTAATATTAAAGTGAATCTACTCTTTGTGCTTTTTGGGAGTCAATTCAAGGACATGTGGCATACACACAAAATTACGTTTCAATTTCATCCAAAAATATTCCAATAAAATTTGTAAAATATATCTATAAGGAAGTAAATATTTCCAGGGGACACATGATATAATTATTTACAAATTGATTAAGTAGGTAGTTATAAAATTATATATATAAACCTTTCCCAAAAAAATATACGTTTATTCAATTGATTTATTATATTATCACTACTGTGTCTACTTACTTCTTCTTGTTTATCAGTGATACACCCTAGAGATTTTTCCTTTTTTATATTATCCTGTTTCTTATATATTATATAATATAACATACTCTAAGCCACCTTTACTTTTGCATGCGTATTACGTAATCTCTTTGCATTTTCTAAATATTTTTTGTAATGATTTATGATATTTAACACACTATTAAATTAAAGCAGAAACTGAATCCGACAGTAAAGTTGTCTCTTAAATAAAATATTATTCCATATAAATAAAGTATCGAAGAATTATAATATTATTATTATAATTTATATGTATGTGTTATAAACATCGACAACAAAAGTCGATAAATTTTGCAATAGATTGTAATAAAAATATAATGATCGCTGCAAGTGACAGCTTGCTCCCATTTCATTGGACATTATTCAATGGATTCATTTGCGTATTTTAATGTGTCGATACTAAAATAGGGGAGGAAAATAGATAAAGGGCGCAATGAATCTCAAACAATTTATCGTTGTAACGCCTCGAGGGGCACCCCCTGATGTCTCGACACAATGCGAGTATGGTTGTGACGCTAATCATAGTCCAAGGACGATTATTCGCATAACGGTATAAATTATTAATTTCATTGCTGCGGTTGGCATCTTTTTAACCTGATTAGAGACGTCGACTTTGAAACTATTCAAAATAGGGTGCTGTAGATTTGACATTACCTATTAAATTTTGTGAATATTATTTTAGGTATTCCTTATTTATGTATTTATTATGGGTAAATTTTAAATTATAAACACGTATTCCTAAAAATAGCGTTATTCTAAAATTCAATTTAATTTAAATAAAATGCAATAAGTAGTAATTATTTCACATAATTTAATAATAATTACCTTTGCATTGGTTTTGAGTTATTTAATTCCTCATAATTTGCAATAGATTTAAATATAATATATTATCTATTAGCTTAAAGAACCTACCACCTATGATTTATTAATTTGTTGTTTTTATAGGTAATAATGATTTAATTTTTTTATAAGTAACAGAGAAGCTCTTGAATTTCATTTTCTAGCACGACAATAACCTCAAAATAAGCTATCACAATTAGGTATAGACATCGTAAATACGACATTATCTAGCTAGATGAAGATTTTTCTTTCGTCATTATCATGATGTATGACAGTATGTATAAAATGTATTAAATGATATGTCAAATATTAGCATGTGGCATCCTCACTCAGCAGACAACTTATACTGGTGGATCTAGCAAAGGTTCCCAAATTTTCCCCCCTGTGGACCCTCTACCGATCCTTTTATTTTCTCGTAGAACCCCCTATCCTGCCTAATATTGAATTTTTCTAAACTTATTAACTTCAAATGTGGACACAATGCAGCTCATTTTTTGTAGAGTGGACAATAATTGTAAACTAGGAAAACATGTCTAAATTTTTAAAGTAAAAGATAAAGTTGTTGATTAAAAACTAAAAAAAAAAATATTTTGAACGAAACAACCTAGTAAAATTCTTACATAAAATGAGTACACAAATAAATACTGTTAATGATTTTAGGGATGAAACTGATGCTACCATAGTAATGGGTAAATATTTGGCATCAAATTAGTGAGTTATCAATATTCGTAAACCTCCACGTTAAGTGATTAACAACCGATTTATTTTTTTCGAATGCAGGATTAGTAACAGAAATATCTTTCTAAAGCCAGAACTGCAGACCCCTTTCTAAGCTGCACCTTAAATACATCGAGCTCGGAACCTAGACTCTATACCATGGGTAGGGAACCTGCAACCTTCTAGATCGTAAAATGCGACCTTTTTACTAAATCCAAAGTTTAAAGTACATGTTGATAAATGCAAACGCATCGTCAGATTCGTACCATGCTGAGATGTATATTCAGAGTAGATTGTATCACTCTAGAGTGGGTTGTATATCGCAGGGACAGGTGTTAGCCAAAATTTTAATTTAAAGATATAAATTTATGAAGAACAGGACCGGAAATGTGAATCATTGAAAGAAAATTTACATTAAAACGTTGCATTTTTGTTTTATACCACGTTAAATCAAAACGACTTATAAGGTAAAACTAAAGAACTACAGGTGATATTGATTGAGCTTTCAATATTTTAAATTTTAAAACCATTGTTTGATACTTAAAAAGATCCAAATGAAATTCCGTAGAACACCTATGCCTTCAATAACATTAGTAAAAAACGATGTCTTGTCTTTCAACAACTAATTACAGTGAATTCACATTCTCCTATATAACAAACACCATTAATATTACAACGGATATCTATCTAGCTATAGGATAAACTGAACACTTACAGATAAATTAATGTGAGCTTCCAACATAAAAAGCTTCCCGAAACCTTATAGTAGACTAAATATGATAATATAAATCTGTGGAATTTATATGAATTTATCAAAACTGTATTATATAATATTTAGCCGACGCCCGACACTAATGAAATTAGCATATAAATACTGACGAATATTTCATATTTAAAATATATTATATAAATGTATTCTTGATATCAACTATATCAACTAATAAAAATGTTATTTAAATATAATGAGTAACTACGAAAATAGCAGACTTATATCAAATTTCATTTCTCTATGTAAACTTAAAATTAAACACACATCCATAATATATATGACGTGTGTTTAATCCTTTCTTTTTCCGGTCATTCTGGATAAGGATTATGATCAGTCTGAAATGCAGTTATTTTCTGTGAGACGAAGACTCTCTACCCCAGTTTTCTACTTCTCTCAAGACAGAGTAAAGGCTGCCTCCAATATCGCCAAAGACCTAAAGAAGTCACATACAGTATTTAAAAATAATTAAGGCCACAATATTTTTAAAACATTTATTTATTTACAAATATGTACAATAAACATTTACAGATATTTTAGAATAAGTAGTAAGTATCTGAACTTTGAATAACGATGTATTCTAATATGACTATTGCGTCGTAGAATATTTTAATTTTATAATATTACTAACGTAACTAATCGTTTTAAGTTAGTTTATAATAAAATTATACACTGCTAATAACTTATGCCCCAGAATATTAATAAAACTATTTGGTTTCAAAATAGCAAAACTGTATCTTTAATATTTAACTATAATAAATTATAGATATTTTTATTTTTCCATAAAAATAACATTTAACATAAATAGTGTATTTTTTTTAAATAATTTATGGCTACATCATAATATAATATTATCTCTGTACTTATTTGAATAAATGTTATTTTTTATCATAACTTTTAATATTTTCTTAAATAATTGTTAGTAAATTCTTTATTTGATATTAGGTTATGTATTATAAGTAATCCTTTTAGGCATTAAACGAATTTAAACATTTTCACAATCAATAATGTCTTTATTAATGTATTTGAAAAAAAAATACGACAGTATAATAATAATTTAATTAAAATAAATAGATTATATTTTTATAACAATAGTATTTTTATAATGGATCGTAAATCATAAATGCACTATAGATAAACGCGTGTTTAAAAATAATTATTATTGATTTAAAAATAAAATATTTTTTATACTTATAACGGAATACACGGTATTTATCTACATAAATCTTATTCAGTGTTTCATAGTATTTTAATTTAATAAATTTTAAATATTTTTTTGATAATCTGAGAATCGCTTTATATTTTACTTATATTTTTACTCCCTATCACTAAAATCGTCTCTTTAGGATCAGACTATCTGAAATGCATTTTTTTCAATCATAATTAGTATAATGTACATAATTTGAAAATACTTCTGAGAAATATATAACAAATAGAGAAAATCTTTTATTGAAAAAAATACGACACCTAGCAGGATTTGAGTGTTTTCAAATTATGTATGTTCAATAAAAAGAATGTTACATTCTTAATTCTTGTGAATTATTCGTTGAATAAAAAAATAGTTAAATATTAATTAGCATTTCAATCGTGTAGGTATTGCTTTCAGAAAATTATTTGCACTGCTTTTTGTCTGATATTGTCTCCCTATATACATTGTGATATTACCTCATTTTATATTTCCCAGACGGTATCTATTCTAATAAATTAAACACCAAATTTTTCCCCAAGAAATAAAATTTAAATTTAATGACGTAAATCTTTCACACACAATTTTACCAATACCACTTTATTTTAATATAAAAAAAATGTGTAAATAAATTATTACGAGACTTGAGATAATCCGACTATATAGACGACATATATTATTTATAGATATATAAAAATACACAGCGAGCTATAATATCACTTTTCTTATATTTTCACGTATTAATGGGTGGCAAACACAACAAATAAATACATACCAATAATAATGAACATAATAATTATTAGTACCTAGGAACTTTGAAAAAGTACCTAACACATATTTTTTAAATAAATAATCATTTCCTTTATATCATATTCCTGTCTATCCGGGTTCAAATTGAACAGTTTATAATATTTTTATCTAACAAAGCTCACAAATATATTACATCGTTTTTAAGCTCTAATGTCGCAATCTAATCTATATATATATATATAATATACTTATATAAATATTAATTTTCACTTTGTGATAATACATAGTATGACTAAAATTTAATGATCGTGTTGAAAAAAATATTAGTTTTATTAGCTATGTGTAACTGAAACATAATTTAGTAAATATTATTTTATGGGACATCTCGCTAAATACATCAAGTGATTTCACGGTTCATTTTGAGCTAAAAATGTATAAAAAGAAAAATTATTTTAAAACATGCATTACCTACATATAATAATTTGATAGCCAATAATATTTTTAAAGACATGTAACACAGTGGGTACTGAATATTATTACTGAATACACCCTGTATGTACAGTAAATAAGCCCGAAGAAAAATGTTTTTGTGCAGTAATACAGAGGACATGACGTAAAAGTCAGAAATGACATTGCATACAGTTACAAGATATACGTGAACAAATCCAGAGCTATACCATGTTGTACCAGTTTTTTTTAAGGATACTCGAGTAGGCAATAATTTATCATGTGGAGTCCTATTAAATATTATACGTGCGCATACAAAAGTGCTTGGCGTGTAAGTAGCACTATTTGATAAGATTATTTACTCAAAACAAACCGTGGAATCAGACATCAAAAAATATACAATATATATTAATATTTTCTCTGCGGTAGGAAAATACCGGTCCATGATATATTATAATATGATTTAACGTACTTGTAAAACAGATGTATATAAATACAACTGTTGAAGAAAATCTACATCATTGTATGCCATAATTCTGTATTTACAGTAGAATGACAAAATTATTGAAATTTTATAAACCGAATCTTCTACAACCTTGGTACAGTTTAAAAAAAATAGTACTAGTAGAGAGAAATCAATGACGTAAAAATCTAGTACAGATGGAAAAATTTTAATTACATAATTATAGTTGAAGAATGCATTTTCGTTGCGAAATAAATATCTATCCACCAATTTTATCCATGACTACCAAAAACAATTTAAAGATTAACTAGTTTCACAAAAAATGTACTCGGATTTGAATTCAGATAAATTTTCAACAATGCTTTTCTTGCCATTAGTTTTATGGTGTTTCAATCATCGTGTTCATTTCATATCTCGTAATTAAAAAAAAAAAATTAATAATAACAATTGATTGATTTTTACATTAGTTATCTTCGCTTAAATACTTGTGTCATATTATTAAAAGTTTAATGTGGTTCATAAGTCTGAAAATATTTACGACCCTCGAATAAAACCATCAAGTATGTGGTCATAGTAAACAATATTATGTATTTTTTTTTTAAATATCTATGATAAAAGTATAGAAACCATTTTCAAAATAATAACACAAAATAATGGCAGTTTACACTATTACATAAATATTTGACGTAAATATGTGTTTTCATTTAGAAAATTTCGACATATGTTTCCAATATTGAATAATTTATCATTATAATATACAAAATTTGTATTTTTAAATAGGTTTGCAAATACATATTTTTAAATAGACTCAAAAACGTACCGATTAGAAAAAATCTAGAAAAATCTTGGACCTAGTGTGGATCGAATATAACTTTAGCGTGACGAGAAAATGTTTTTTTGAGCTTTTTAGGAAAGAGCAGTAAGGATATTCCACATAGGTAGTTTTAGTGAAAAGTTCTTTCAACAAAATTGGTAGATATTTAAAGTTAAATAAAAAATAATCAAAATGCGTTCAACTTTAAAACTATTTTTATATTGATAAGTTACGTGGAGTATGGCCAGTGAAAAGTTTTCAGTAAAATATTTTACATTAAAATATATTTAAAGAATACACTCTACTAAAAATATCTCATTGGCAGAAATGAATACTATTTCTATACTTAGGAGATTCATATTTTCTTTGAAGAAAAATATTGCTGACTATTTATTACAAACGACAACATATAGTGAACTTTTCAGGTGCTATTGTATATTATTTCATGTTTTACATATTTTTACAATATTGACTGTATTAAAATTTATAAGTCTACAAATGTAATTTACACAAGCAGTTTCAAAAACAAGCAGTGATTGATTCATACGAATAATTCTCGACTATTCACGTTTAGTTTACTCTATAATGCGACCTTACGATTAATATTTTTTGAGCTTTTTTCTAGTAAGGGTAATAATATTGTACATAATGGCCCATTGATTTTATATAATTTTAAAATAGAATCCTTATTTTTAGTGTAATTAAGAACTCCATCAGAATTATAATATTAAAATACATTTTATATATTATTTCCGTAATTTTTTTTTTAAATAAAAACCTTGAGAAAATGAGTCTAAAAAAACCTTTTTTAACTTATAAAACATAATTAAAATTGTATAAACAATGTTTTGTGTCAAAATTGTATTGTGAGAAACATTTCTTAAAATTTTTACTGAAATAATACAGTGATAACTATCTCCCTTGATCTCTTAGTATATCACTTAGTTTTCCCCACTTTATGCAACATATTATGTTTTGTTTATATGTGAACTGTATTAAGAAAACAATTAATATTATTTTATTACAATATCTGGTCAGTGCCAGTGTGTATGTGGTCGATTATGCCTAAAAGTTAAGTATATGTTTTGTACCTTAATTATTACCTATTTCATGGCAATTTGCGTATATTCATAACAGAAGTCCAATATTATTAAAACCAAAATGATAAAAGTATATAAATTGCGTTGTCCCGAAAATGTATTTTTTGTCTGAAGATACACTGAGTCTCACATATAAATTATACAATATTGTTAATACGGGAAGAATGGGATGGCGGGTGAAAAAATGACATATATTTATAAAAAATGCCATTGACTATTGGAAATGAAAATTTTTTAATCGTAAAATTGTGAAGAATGGCGAGATATTTAATAGTTAATTAATTACACCTTAACCACACAAATTCAGTAATAGAGGTGAAATATTTTTAATCTCAATTATTATTTTATAAATTAACCGGAAAATATAAACGAATAAATCAATATTTAGCTAGTAACATAATATTATGTACTTATTGCAAAAAAAAGTAATTTTAATGAGTACAATTTAACCGCAACCAAATACTATAAAAAATAACAACCCATTGACCCAATTCAGTCGAATCCCTGCCAAATCTTCATTACTCAATAACATAAAACACCCAATAGATAATATTGAATATGAGAAAGGAAACTGGAAATATGACCCGGGAGTATTTGTCGATGACGTTGACATCCTTAATCTTGGGCATGGACGCCTTGAAGACCGATGCGCCACGACGCAGGGCGTGGAGCATCTTTGGACGGCTGGTAGGAGTAGCGATTCCTGAATAATCAAAAAAAATAGTACACAGTTATTTATTATGGTAAAAAAAAATACTTGAACGTATTTCATTTAGAACACCACAGAAATATAACAATTGTGCCGAATACGGGCGCTATTATTTACGAATAAGGGTAGCTACACACGTACTGCATGATTCACAAGCATGTATTATCATTATTTTTGTACAAGCAAGCTTAAACGTATATGTCAATGTTTTGATTAATTTTTCATGCTTTTACAGGCTATGCTGATCCAACTGACTTTGCATATCCAAGTTTGTGCAGGCGAACGTCGTTCGCGAGCGAGTGAGTTTATTTAAACTTACCAAATTGAGCCGTATCTCTGGCATATGAAATCCATAGAATATCATGATAAGACGAAGAAGAACGTGGCATATAATAGTGATTCATTAACCAGTCACTATATGTCACGTTTTGTCTTTCGTGTCTTTCTTTTGAAAATCAGGACTAAAGCAGTCAAACCGAGCGCATCGTCATCGTCTGAGCTTAACATAGTCCAAGCACAAACTAGCGTCATTCAATCATACATTTACCATATTATATAGGAACTAGGGACTCTGTGCGTGCTTGTATAAAAATATTGATCATACATGCTTGTAAACCATGGAATTACGTGTATAGCCACCTTTAATTTATCGATAAATCATTAATAATGTTGAAATATCATAACAATATGCAACCAATGTATTATTTTGAATTTTGTTAAAATTGGGGACCAATTTTGTAATTTTGAATCAATTAATAGGTAAAAACTTTGATTAATTGACGGATTTTTAGAAATTATAGTTTTAACATACTTGCACTTGCCAAAAAAATATATTATAGGCTCTAAATTATATATTTTTATTCTTGTAATGTAACATTATTAAATAGTTCTGTATCATTCAATAATTAAAAAATAGTTCAATAAAAAATATAAATAAGTGTAAAGAGACCATTCCTCTCTGTCTATTGTAAGCTCCTTCCATTGCCTTATCTATATAGATGATATTATTGTCTTTTTCAACATAATCCAACTACCACAGTTAAGTATTATAGGTCCCCTGAAATCTGTTGGCGAAAATAATAAATTAAAGCTCGAACGGTAAAGCAGTTTACTTAATTTTCATTTGTTTAAAAAAGCAAATGACTCGTGCTTTCACTTTTATTATTTTTATTTGTTTCGAAACAAGTGAGTCACTTTTTCACTTGTTCCTTTTGATTCCATCATTAAAAATGAGTAATTAAATATAGTTCTGTGTTTTTTTATTATTTGCGAATATTATTCAACAGAATAAAAGTTTTAATTAGTAGTAACTTAAGAACACTTCATATTCAATCTTCCCGTGGCTGCATCATGGCGATGATGATGGAAAAGGTAACTCAAATCTAAACCTCCCGTTTAGTAATATTGAAGAAGTGCATGTTGGGTAGTTGAGTTTCTTCGGTACTTGATACTCGTACATAACTTGCCAAACAGAGTTGTCCTACATTCACGTGTGACATAACTAAGTTATCATTGCACGATGCATATACATATTTTTACCCGAAAACACGAAAGAGTCTAATCCAATCTACAGATAACCTAGTATACCAGACAAGCTCTACTTCAAGTACGCTATGATCTATTAACTATCCTCTAAACTGACAGTAATCTTTCACCTCCTGTTTTCAAAAATTTCATATTTGGCTGAGAATACTGCTACGTTACAAATTAAATAATAAAACTTGTCTTCACCATTACAAAGAAATACTCAATGTCATTGCGCTCAACGGGAATCTATTCCTCTAGTATGCAAAACCCCTACAGCGTGACGTTAAGAATAAATGGTAACAATATGTAAATTGTACGTAAAATATTTCACCGTGGAATACCTAGATCGCCGTGAGCTTTCTTAGTGGAAAGAGATTACCATATACTATACGGTCTCCAATTTTATTAGATTCAATATTAACATTAATTCAATTTTCATAGCTGATTTTGGCAAAATTCATGAATTGAAGAATGAAAACCTAACCTAACTTAACCTAACAAATAATCGTGTACATCGCTATTTTTTAAATTTGTTTGGTGCTGGCTTCCTGTAAGTTTCCGGACACAAGAATAAATTAGGTATGCAGTAGTTGAAAGCGCGGGGCTTTCTCTCACTAATGCGGTATGTCGTAAGTGATCCAATACGTATCCAGTGATACGATGAGGTCTCGCGGGTGTCCTCATGGTTAATTTTAAAATTACTTCCAAGTTAACTGGTTGAGGAAATAAAAATAGGAACGGTTAATGCTTCTTTTTTAAGATCTCAATAAAATCATAAACTATTACAACTGTATGTACACGCTGCATTTCCACGAATCAATTCCTATGGTACTATGATGCGCTCGATCAAAATCCACGTGATCCAAGTGACCGACACATTAAACATGACTATCTATAATATAAAAATCAATATTTGTTTGTTTGTTTGTTCGTATTTTATGCGCTGCCATACCGTTCATCTGATTGCGATAAAACTTTGTCAACTTATTGCTTCCACTTGCGCGAAGATTATAGGCTATATTATGTTATATATAAAAATTAATGTCTCTCTGTCCTATGCGTTCCTATACCATTCATCCGATTGCGATGAAACTTTGGTGAGTTGTTGTGTGCACACCCGCAAAGGTTTCTGAATTAGAAAAATCATCTTCTTCTTCTTCATTAGATCTTCTTTTATTCGTATGGTTCCTATACCATTCATCCAATTGCAATGAAACCTTCGTCAGTTATTGTGGTAACACCCGCAAAGGTTTCTGAATTATTACAACCATCTTCTTCTTCTTCTTTTATTTGTATGGTTCCTATACAATGGTACAATTCCGATTGCAATGAAACTTTTTTCAGTTGTTATGCCCACACCCGCAAAAATTTCTGAATTAGTACAACCATTTTCTTCTTCTTCTTTTATTATATCTTTTTCTATTCGTATGCGTTCCTATACATTCATCCGATTGCAATGAAATTTTGATCAAGTGTTGTACTTACGCCTGCAAAGGTTTTTGAATTGGTACCACCATTTTCTTCATCTTTTTCTTCTATTCTATCTTCTTCTATTCGTATGCGTACTTATACCATTCATCCGATTGCGATGAAATTTTGATCAAGTGTTCTGTAAACGCCCGCGAAGGTTTCTGAATTAGAAAAATTACCTTCTTCTTCATTATATCTTCTTTTATTCGTATGGTTCCTATAACATTCATCCGATTGCGATAAAACTTCATTAGTTGTTGTTGTAACACCCGCAAAGGTTTCTGAATTAGTACAACCATCTTTTTCTTCTTCTTCTTCTTGATTCTATCTTCATTTATTCATCTAGTTCCTATACCATTCATCCGATTGCAATGAAACTTTCGTCAGTTGTTATGCACACACCTGCGAAGGTTTCTATATTAGTACAACCATATTCTTCTTTTTCTATTCTATATTCTTCTATTCGCATGCGTTCCTATTCCATTCATCCGATTGCAATAAAACTTTCGTCAGTAATTGTGCCAACACCCGAGAAGGTTTCTGAATTAGTACAAACATCTTCTTCTTCTTCTATTCTATCTTCTTCTCTTCGTATGCGTTCCTATACCATTCATCTGATTGCAATGAAATTTTGATCAAGTGTTGTGCTCACGCCCGTAAAGGTTTCTGAATTGATACAACTATTTTCTTCTTATTTTTCTTCTATTCGTATGCCCACACCCGCGAAGGTTTCTGAATTAGTACAACAACATCCTTCTTCTTATATTCTATATTCTTCTATTTGCATGCGTTCCTATTCCATTCATCCGATTGCAATAAAACTTTCACCAGTAATTGTGCCAACACCCGCAAAGGTTTCTGAATTAGTACAAACATCTTCTTCTTCTATTCTATCTTCTTCTATTCGTATGCGTTCTTATACCATTCATCAGATTGCGATGAAATTTTGACCAGTTGTTATGCGCACGCCCGCAAAGGATTCTGAATTATTACAACTATCGTCTTCTTCTTCTATTCGTATGCGTTCCTATACCATTCATCCGATTGCAATGAAACTTTGGTGAGGTGTTGTGCGCACGCCTGCGAAGGTTTCTGAATTAGAAAATCATCTTCTTCTATTCGCATGCGTTCCTATACCATTCATCCGATTGCGATGAAACTTTTGTCAGTTGTTGTGGGCACACCTGCGAAGGTTTCTAAATTAGTATTATATAAAATACAAAGTTTGTTGTTTGTTGTTCCATCCAATTTTGAATTTTTTACTCCATATTATTACTATTAATAACGTTTGCATATTTTGGATTCGATTTTAATTTAGTGTTCTTTTGTTTGACCTTTACTCCTATTAGAATTACTTCCATATTGCCATACTGTATTACACAGATATTTTTATATTAAAAAGATAATAAATTACTTATTATTTTTTTTTAATATCTAAGATAAATGTATCCACGAAGCGTCCCTGTGCGAAGCCGGGTACTTCAGTTTGTAGTATATAATTATTATATATATTCCTCTAATCTTAATCTTATTACAACTCTTTCATATTATGTTTTTTGTTGCGTTCTACGCACAGCGTATTACAGCATTGTACGCGCCTTATTTGATTTGTGATGAAAAGTAATCTATCATAAATGTGTGATATTAGTAACTAATCAGTAATAGTATTGGTAAAGCTGATATGAGCGGGGTAAATAATAATATAACAGTATTTATAGATTTACCTCTTCCAGCTCTATACCGCAGCCCTTGAGCGGATCTGGCTGAATGATACGCGGGGGACGATCGCGCCATTCGAAAGCTTGGCGGAAACCTGGCCGCGTCATGTGGCAGCGTCGAAGTTTGCGTTCGACGTCCGCGGATAGGTGCAATTGGACTCATTCTGACATCCTGAAGTTCTATTATCTCGCGGTCATCTGGTAAGGACCTGCTGCCTGGACTTCGGCCTTCTACTTCCCGGGTGGCTGAAAACAAACGTAAGACGTACTGTAAAAGCATGTACATTTAAGAAAAGATCTTTTCCTATACTCGATCCGAATTAGGGTGGCATTGACATCTATCTTACTCAGTGGCCAATAGACTTTAGTGCTGTATCATGCAGTATCTAATAAGTATCAACATTATTTGTTATTATAATACAAAAATTTACACGCATCGGTGTCATTTTAATTATTAGTGAGTTAATTAATCATGAGTTGTATTTTGATGACATAAGTTGATAAAAAAAAAGTTATTTAAAGACAGTGAATTCATAGTTACGCTACGTCATAACTAATTTACGGATATTACATACATCAAAATTACATAAATACAATATTACATACGTCAAACGATAGGGACAGCATAATATGTGATTTAGCTATAAGACTTCATATCAGCTTTCTATTGCATATATACAGTACCTAAGTAAAACATGTTACAGAGTAAAGGTTGTAATAACAGATTTTTGAACAAAATAGTTATTAGATATTTGCCAAAGTCATTAACTGGCATGTTTTTACCAGCCGCAAGATTAAACCCATGATCCATGGCTTAATAAATGGCAGTTATATCGACTAGTGACTAGTCTATAAGCTTGGCTATATATACCAGACGTTGAATACTGTGAGTTCAAACCCCCACTTGATCTTTCTCTTTTTTCTGTTTTTTTTTTATATTATATTATGTAGGTATGTTTTAGGGCTTTTCAAAGGCATATATTTTCAATAAAAATAATCTTATACTGTTACATTAAGTTTCTTTTAATGGCATACAATTTACTATCCGACGCAAGCATATTATATTCCCGAACCTCATCATACTACATAACTATCTACTACAGTATACGTAATGTGCCATGTATCACTTCTGTAAGGTATTGCCATCAAACAATTAATTGAACAGCTATAATGCCCAGATATCTAAAATTGCTTCAGCTGTTCCTCTTCGAATAGAAAACTCCCTTTGCAAAATGTGTATTCCCGGGGATTTAAAATTGTCGATACTCTCGATGCTATATTTGTTGGTTATAAAAATGAAATTGAAAAACAAATGTATTATATAATTTTCCAGACACTGTATGAAGTTTACCTTGTATCTTTTTGTCGTCTCCATCTTTTTTCGATTTTGTTTTTTTCTTCGCTCTAGCTCCCCAGTACGTGTAATTGACGGCTGCGTACTCCAAAAGGGCAGCAAATACAAAAACGAAGCACATTACCAAGTAAATATCAATCGCTTTCACGTATGAAATTCGTGGGAGACTACTTCGCACTCCAGTGCTTATAGTTGTCATTGTCAGTACAGTAGTGATGCCTAAAAGACAAAAATAATACCACTGTCAGTAAATATAAATTCTCTGGATATATTTCTTATCTGGTAATCACCATGAAGTTACTCTTTTCATCTGATCCTAACTGATATTTTGTGTCATAGCCAATATTTATATAAGCCTGCACAGTTTTCCGCCAAAACTAGATAATCCTATTTTCTAATAACTATCAAAATTAAAATGCACTCAGAAAATAAATAATTTCAGCATATTTTGTATTATTATAACATAATATGCCAAAAACCACAATTATTGAGACTATCGTATTATCGAGTACCTATCGAAATAATAATAATATATCATAGGCATTTAAAAATATTGTCCAGTTTAATAAAAAATAATAATATCTATTTTTTGTTTCTAATTAGACGCATTAAAAAATATGTACATATTTAAAAATATCCGCAAGCATATTTTACCATTTTAATGTTAAAATAAATCTATTTGAATGCAATTTGGTGCATTTTGATCTTTGGTTTGTAAGAAATAGTGTGATAAACAATATTATAATAAAATCTGCTTCGACTATTTAGTTGTAATCCGTATTAAATTCCTTTAGTGGTAAACTTTGTGTTCAGCTTGTCAAAGGATTAGTACTCATGTTAGAGTTAACTGCAATGCATTAAACGTGAAAGTCTGGATAGGAAGGGGGAAATTATAATGTGATACGTACCCTAATTACCAGACTATATATATACATATACGTAATATTTTAATAAACAAACCTTCACTTTGCTTGCAGATTGTTGTATGCAATAATATTAATGATAAGTGCGTTAATATCTGTTATAATTATTAACACTCCGCAATATCTATTTAATTTAACACCTGCTAAGAAAACCTTTTGTAATTACAGTATTTTAATTATCTTATTAACAATTAAACAATTTTTATTCAATGACTTTTCAACTGCTTAATCTGCAAACCGGCTAACTCCACTTGAGAAAATTGTTCAGGAGGGAGAAAAAAAAATTAACCATTCCAAAAATACACTGTTTTACAAATAAGCTTTACAATAAATTGAGTGGTTCACAAGCATAGTTAACCAAATCCATCTGGCTATTTTTGAGTAAGCTAGGTTCAAACATAATATTTGAGTTTTTCTTATTCTGTAAGGGTAAGCTTTCCTTTTATAATATAAAGAAAATATATATAAAAAGAGGAGTTTTTCCATTTAAGATATTGGAAATTTAACACCTGCAGTTGGCTGTTTTATGTGAAGAACGATAACGCATTTGTTTATAGGTTTAGAAATTAGGAATTTAGGCACAGAAAATATGCTTTATCACAAAATGCCATCAAAATCTCATTTTTGACTAAAAGTTCAGTTAGCTGGTTTGCAGATTAATTGTATATATCTTTATAAAATATAAACAACAACATATTTTAAGTTACACACATTTTTCTTAATCGATGTTTTATCTCATTAAAGAAAATTTACTAAACTAAATTTTAATGATAAATATGACGTCTTTTAAATAAATAATATTTTTTTTCCATTTTAAGATTATCTTTGACTTTTAAAAAATATTTTTTATTTTAATAATGTTTTAATTTGTAAGTTTTACCTTAATAGTAAGTATCACTGATCCAATTGTATGACATCTATAATATTTTGTTATTTTACTCACCCAATGCTACCCTAGCAGAAGTTGCTTCATGATTAATCCAAAAAGACACCCACGAAAGCATGACGATGAGGATGCTCGGCAAATAAGTTTGAAATACAAAATATCCAATATTTCTCTGCAGTCGGAAACTTAAAGATAACCTCTGGTAAATACCAGTCGCTAATTCTTCCTGAAAAAATAAGGGCAATTTTTAATATTAAACACATATCCGTATAATATGGTAAAAAATGTACCCAGAAAGTGATCAAGTAATTTGTCAATAATAATTATAAATTTGTTTAGAATTATTATCTTCTTAAAAAAAAATATTGCCGACATAAAAAAATATATTTAAGTAGTACCTATTGGGAAAAATAAACAATTTTTATGGATAATCTTGAATATTATTTAAAAGATAAACGAACATTAACAAAATTAATTAGAAGATAAAAAGAACTTTTTATATACAACGTTTTTAAATTTTCTGTTGAAACTTGACTTGACTTGACTAGCTTAAATAATCAAAAGATTTGTACTTGATAGAAATAATACTGAAATGTCATTTTGACATTTCATATTGATTTCCATAAAAACGCACGTATATATTAATAATTTAGTTGCTAGGACCCCAGACCCCCCTAGCAACCAATAATAGTGGATTGGATTACGGATTTCTTCCGAAATAACTTTTCATACAAAACAGAATTAACTGAAAATTAATTCAATTCTACTTAAAGATGGCTAAACGTATTAAAAGAATGCATTGGCATCGTGTTCTGATATATCCTAAAAGTTTCAAATGTCTAGCTGGTCGGGAAGTTAGTTAAAGATCAATTGCAAGATTTATACTGGATAAACAACCACCGGACAAATAAGAATACGACCTAATAAAAACGTTGTAAATAAATATTCAATAATAAAAAACCATTTTAAGGAAAACATGTTTTTTGGAAATAATTAACACTGTCTGTGATACATTAGTTATTGAGCTGGAGAAAAGAAAAGAATCAACTATTGTAATATAAGACTTACCTATCTAACTTTATTTAAAAAATATTATTTATATTATTTTTAAATTATTATTTATAAAATGTCGTTTTTAATGCCCTCTGCTTCATGAGTACAATATTTTCAACAATATATTATATTACAATAAATATTTTGATATAGAGAGCCCCAATATTTACTACCAGTAGAAGTGGAAACTCACCCTTATTTATATTATTCGTATTTATGTAACTTTTAATTCCCTATAGCAGTATTTTCCAAACTGTGGAATGCTTACCCTTGGTAGTTTCTCAAATGCTTAAAAATGGTACGCAGATGATTTTTTTTTAGCAAAAAGATTTAATTCTGTACCAGCTGCAACAAACGCACAAGTCTTGCCAAAATGTTAAGTCACATTGACATGTATTAAATATAAAATGCCCATACCCTTTTTTAATTAGATACCGGTAGCATGTATGTATCTTCAAGCGAACTAACATAGGTAAGCATTTTCCATTTTTCCCATTGACTTTCATATTTACTACGCCACATTCTACTCCAACATCATCATCATCATTATCAGGGGCACGACAACCCGGTGTGGGTCTTGGCCTCCTCAGAACCAGTACCCCTAGAAAACGGCAGTCACTGGCAGGCTCTATCCAACCAGCGAATCTTTGGCCTGCCTCTTCTTTTACGCCCTATTGGATTGCTGGACATCACTCTCTTTGCCGGTTGATTGTCATCCATACGGTGCACATGACCTAGCTCTTGCAGTCAATCTTAATTAATTTAACTGCGCTGCAGTCTTCGTACAGCCCGTTCTCCTCCAATTGGTGCCGTCCCTGATCGGTCCATATATACGGCGGAGAATTTTTCTTTCAAAAATGTTTAGGGCTCGTTCATTTCGCAGACTTAATTTCCAGGTTTCCGATGCGTAGGTGATCACTGGCTTTACAAGTGTCTTGTAAAGAGTGCTTTTAGTTCGGCGAGATAGTATGCGGGACTTAAAATGTCTTTACAGACCAAAGTAGCATTTATTCGCAGACATGTTTCTCTTGTTGATTTCTTCCAACATAATATCTTATAAATAATATATTAATTAAATTAAATTTGCTCAAAAATAATAAACTCTAACTTACTATGTTAGTGATCAGTGATCACATTCAAGTTAAACTATTTAGTATGTAGGTATAATATAATAAACATCCTTCTTTCTTCTGATAATGATAATAAAATTAACACGTAGTTACCGACAACGATTTATCTTAATTTATAATGCCAAATACTCTTGCTTTGTTATTTCAGTGTTATAATTAGAAATATCAAAGTATTATACCTTTCTATCATTAGTTTCATATCCAATTATTGTAAATTGTGGCAATTCTGCTTCTTCTACTCCTCGTACTGGAGTTTCTTTCCAGTACATCACAACGTCTAGTACTGTATAACCATCTGAAATCAGAAAGAGTAGGCAGTGGTAACTTCTGCTAATGGATTCATAAGTAGTTACATAATGCAACTAGTGGAAACTGTAGATTAATACATTTTATGAATAATTTCATTTTAAATACTGAACCTATACCCATTTAGAAACATGTTAAATATTTTTTAATTGAAATATAAACTTACAACTAAAAATTGCATTCGTTGAATGAATTCATCGTATTATTTATTACATGCTATTTTTTTCATTTTTTTTTATATGTTTATTTTTTATATTATTTTTTTCTATTGTATCATTAGATACGAGAATGTATTAATTATTTAAAACGTTTTAAATTGCAGTTCTCATATTCACCCACAAGAGAAACACTCAACCTACTAGTATAATATGGTTATATTATTTTTTTCTAATGTAAATATTGTAGATAAACGATGGCCGCGCAGCTTAAGCGTCAGCCTATAAAGTTGTGGGACCCAGGTTCGAATGATGGATCTGGCAAATACACAATATATTGTTTTTTTAATTTATGTTTAAGTCAGAGTATGGACCTAATAGGTTGAGAAAGTGGCTAACATCCATTTATCGTAAAAACAGAATTATTTTAATACAATCCTCCACTCTGTGGAGGCCCATATGCTCTTATTAGGATCGGTCATGGTAATTATTATTATTATTATCATTAATGTAAATATTTAGGTATGGACGCTGAACCATGAAGTTTAATTTAACGGAGAGTTTAGGTTTTCGATATGTGGCTAAAATTCCCTGAATTAAAAGGGTGACAAAATATGTTGAGATCTTCAAATGAATGTGAAAGAACAAAGAAGTTCTGCGTAGTCTTAAAAACAGAAAACTACTGTACCTAGGCTGCATTTTATGAAAGGACAAAAGTACAGTCTTCTACAACTCGCTATCCAAGGAAAGATTAATGGTACACTTAGTATAAGCGGCTCCACATTTGGTGTCTTAAGGGGGGACATGCTCGTCGAATGTCAAAATTGAGTTTTTATTGTATTTTTAAACCATGATACTGGACACTCCTTAAACGTTGTAGATAATCCATTTATATAATTTTGAAGCCTTATTATCCTTTATAGTTATTTTAAACATTTGATGACTGCATAAAGTATTTTTGTTACATAAAATAGTATTCTTTTAAACCTCTCGCTCTAATGTTTTAGAATATAGTCATATTTCAGTACATAAATGTGCAGTGGTGTAAAGATTTTTTACATTTATTAATTTTTAAACGCATTTATAAAACCATTAGTATAATTTATTACGAGATAATTTTTGTAAAATATTCACGATAAAAAATTATTTTGATAATCTCTGTGATCCCAAATTTGACAAGAATTAGGCATTTTATTATTCAAAAAATCGGCAAGATTAACACATTTGAAGATGATTCTAAAGATACTTATTATAAGCTATGTCTTTGACCATTCAAGTGTGATAAACATCTTATGAATAATGATTGCTTTATAATAATTATTGACCTAAGAATAAGGTAGTGTTTTTTTGAAATACGCCATTTCTTTTGTCATTCCCCAGTGGTTAAGCTATAACATATGGCCGTAGCCATAAATTGACAAACTCTAATTAAAGTAGGGAGTAAAATTATGTTAACGCGCGTGTTTGAACATGTACCTAACCGAATTTTTTTTAATTTTTTTTTAACGGTACATGTTCAAACACGCGCGTCAATATCATTTTACTCCCTACTTCAATTATAGTTTGTCAATTTATGGCTACGGCCGTATGTTGTAGCTTAACCACTGGGGAATGACAAAAGAAATGGCGTATTTCAAAAAAACACTACCTTATTCTTAGGTCAATAATTATTATAAAGCAATCATTATTCATAAGATGTTTATCACACTTGAATGGTCAAAGACATAGCTTATAATTAGTATCTTTAGAATCATCTTCAAATGTGTTAATCTTGCCGATTTTTTGAATAATAAAGTGCCTAATTCTTGTCAAATTTGGGATCACAGAGATTATCAATATAATTTTTTATCGTGAATATTTTACAAAAATTATCTCGTAATAAATTATGCTAATGGTTTTATAAATGCGTTTAAAAATTAATAAATGTAAAACATCTTAACACCACTGCACAGTTATGTACCGAAATATGACTATATTCTAAAACATTAGAGCGAGAGGTTTAAAAGAATACTATTTTATGTAACAAAAATACTTCATGCAGTCATCAAATGTTTAAAATAACTATAAAGGATAATAAGGCTTCAAAATTATATAAATAGATTATCTACAACGTTTAAGGAGTGTCCAGTATCATGGTTTAAAAATACAATAAAAACTCAATTTTGACCTTCGACGAGCATGTCCCCCCTTAAGAATATCCGTGATGGATCCAAACGTAATTACTACTACTACGGATCCAGTTTCACCAAACAGTTCTGGGAAGCAGATGATAGAGCAAAAATCATCTTGATAGTGGAAAACGTCCGAAAATAAAAAATATTGAGTTTTTAAGTATTTTACTTACAACTCTCTATTTCTACTGTGCAGTTCTGGGCATCCAATGGGTAATAATGGAGGTCCATCATGCAGGCCAACGTGGTCGTGAACCTCATGCCGTAGGTGATGGTCCCATCGCCACTCAGTCTTACCAACTTGTTTCGTTCGGTCACGTCATGAAGGAAACTGGAAATGTAATAGAAACAACTCTTACTTCTCATATTGGTACTACGAGTATGCTAATATCCTTATTATAATGAAGGGAGACATAAATATACTTAATATTATTTAATTTACCTTAAAGGGACTCGCTATAGTAAATACGTAATAATTTTGAAATAAGACATATCTCAAGGTTGAAAATCATATTAATGTCTTTTGATTTTATCTTATGAATAGTTTTTTTTTAATCTGGGATAAAGGATACAATTGAAGACACAAGTGGATGAAAGACTTATGTTACAAAATCAAAGTTTTGAGTAAATTGAGGTCAAAGTTTTTTTGATGTATTTTTTCCAGTTGAGGATAATTTAATTAGTGATGTATTCAAGTGGTAACTAAGGATCACACAATTTCAGTATCGTCAGAAATAGTTTGTTAAAATCTTCAAATGTGTAAATTATTTATAAAAACGTGTACACGACACCTACATAAATAACAAAATAAAACTAAAACTAAGAAAATAAAATAACATTGTCCCTTCATCCCTTGCCGTAATGCCAGACCAATGCTTATTTTAAGATGTTTGATACATACATATGAAAGATGGGTACATAGCACCTTCATCCACGCAATAAAAAGTCATAAGATGTAACATAACACCTTCATCCACTTGTGTCTTCAATTATATTGTTATATACAATTATAATGACACTGAGAATTAAACCATACAGATGATCAAGTTGTGTACATTGACGTCAAAATTAAATAAACGATTGTAATAATTATACATAACTATTTTTGACATTCTTTAAATGAGGTATTGTTTTTAAATAATCTACTATAACTACTCAATATGAATATTTGGATACAACATTAAATATAAATACATTGTTATCAAATTATTAATATCATTTTATACGTTATGTCCATGAAATATAATCAAAATTTATGAATAAAATACTTCTAGTTTGTAAGCAGTTACATATTTTAATTCAGTGATACGTAGATAATAAGTACGTGATTATGTGACATCTGCTACCAACTTATGTTTAATTATACGATTATTGTATAGAATCTAAATTAATAATATGTTAAGAAATTTTTTAACATTATTTATGCTGTGAAGGTAGGCAATGAAGAATTAATATGACATTCATAAAATTGATTATTCAGTGATGATGAAAGGATTGAGGAAAAACACTGATATACAAAATATAGTTATGTTTATAACCGCCAGGGGATAATTTATAATTCGTGAGCTTCTATAATTCGTTAACAGATGGAAATTGGTTTTGCTTTTAATTGAAATCAATTTATTGTATATAGGTAAGTGGTTGATAATTTTATTGTAGCATGCGTTTATTTCACCACTCACCAGATTTTTACACCATTTCGGGCGAATACGAACGACTAGCGAGCGCCCTTCAAAATTGTACAGGGGTGTCAATGAAGAATATCACAAGACTCAGGTTATGATTTGTGGCGTATGGTTTAAATAGTTTTAAAAAAGATATATTTATAGTATATTAATTAGCTTGATGGGCATTCTACCATTTTAAAATTATTATGGAATCGCGTCTCACCAATAGTTTACATATTATTATATGTGAGTTATATAATTGATCTAAAATTAAAACCACATATATTTCATCAGTATTTATGTTAATATATTTGCTGTAAAACCTATCATTTGGAAGAATTCAAAAAATAATTATTTGTATATTAAATATTAATTAAAATAAAAGACATATTATTATAGGTTACATGTTAGAATCCGTTTTGATGTGTTGATGTGAAAACTGTTTCTAACTATTTCTTTAACCGATAATTCAAATAAATCTATTAATTACTTAAATCCTTAATAAAGTATGTATGCGTATAATTACTCGAGCGAATGGCTAATAAATATTCTTCGTAAGAGTATGTTAATATTACTTTCAATCTACGGGTGTTTACATACTCCGCTCAGTGGAAACATGCTAAATTACTATTTTAATCCGTAATTGCGTGACGTCGCCTTTTAGAAACAAAGTGTATAAGTAATTCTTTTTATTTTTTTTCGTATGAATAAAATTTTATTTTAAAACTTACAGATCTCTGCAGTTAATAAAGTGTGCGACAAAATAAATTAATTTTTTTTCACATGTGTCACTGTTTATTTATAATAATATTAAACAATAAATGTGATCGATTACAAAGTAATACATAAATTAAACGGTTGCAATAATGTATTTAAAGGTTAAATAATTTACGCAGAAACTATTTTACATATAATTAATAGTTATCAGTGTCCGTTTCTGTATACTGAACAGTATTGAAAAATACTATGTTTTATTTTAATAAATATTATGCCCTTTCACTAAGAATTGCCAATTAATACCATTTAAGTGATATAAGAATATATGCCAACTGTAACAATAATGTTAACTCAATGTCTTCCTCATTCATTTGATTTTTCTCTTTAAACATGTTAATACACATATTTAACAGCAGTCCATTAATTTAACGTTTAAAAGATAGATTACAATATATTTTAACAAAGATAGATAGATTCTATTTGAATAATTCCACTCGATATAATGCATACGTATGCAAAACATTTGTGCCAAAATTCGTCAGTCTTTGTTTGACCTACTAAATTGTATAGCGTGAAATAATGTGCACAAAGGTACAAAAAAGTACTTACTCGTTAAATATTTTATACGTGCGCTGAGCGGCTCGTCTGTCTGTTGCAAAATTTACATTTCAAAGCTTTTCATTTAAGTTTTTCCCTACTAAATATTTGATAGAACACGAATTACTTTATTACGAAAAACCGGCTTCCTTAAAAATCTTTGCAAAGCCTTTGAATTTATGGTTGTATTTTTTTATTTATTTCATATTATATATTTTTAAACTTAAGTATTTACAAATAAATGATTATTATATTTAATTAATCAATTATATTCTAAATAATTATTATTAATTTGTAGAAGTTACTAATTAACACCGCTTTAAATATTATGGACATTTCATAATATGATGCTGTTAAAACTTTCAACCTCATTTAGGACTGCAAATAGAATATTTTCTTTTTGCAAAGTTATTACTGAACAAACAATAAAGAAAAGGCAAATTATTTAACTCATTTAAATTAATTAAAAATCATATTAAAAGTCGGTAGTAAAATATAATTGAATGACTGCTGATGAATATAAACGACATTGCAAGCAACCTTTGGTTTTAATTATAATTAACTTGCAAATAGAGCTGAATTTGATATTTTATGAATGCATAATAGAAAAACACTTGTCACTAAAATAATTATAATCAAGAAAAATATAAAAAGTATAAAAACCAGGTCACCAAAAGGTCACCAAATTTGAAAATAATAGCGTCATTTATGTTGTAGGTACACAAATAGATCTTTGAAGAACTTAGGATAAACGACTTTGGTCCATATAACTTGGACGAAAAAATGTTAAGTTAAAAAAACTCACCATCAAATAGATAATAATATTTTGTATAATTATATGGAAACACGGTGGTGTTTGTGATATTTACCTGTTTTTATCGTTAGCAAAAAATGTATCAGGCACCCAAATCTTCTCCGCGAAGTCTCCGGATAATGTAAGGACTTCCTCTTCCGAACTGAACGCGAGTCTCTCATCCTTCCAATATTGATTAAGATACATTGTTATTGTGTAGTCCTGAAAACAAAAACAAGATTTTCTTAAACACAACAAATGCAATAGTGCAAATCTTTTTATTATATTGAGGTAGGTGTTGAGAGTATCGTGGCCGGATAAATGAGCACATCCTGAGCAAGCTTTATATGATAGACAGATTCTGTTTAGTATGCATCCAGTTATTTGGCTTAATTATATTTATTATAGTTATAAGGATGGATTATGGCTTAGACTGTGCGTTACTGGCACTGGCAGTCCGCTGCTGGCCTCGGCACAGTCAACACGCACATTGAAAAATCATACACAGTTGTTCTGCGTTGCAACACATACGTTGATAATTAATTATCATCTTATAATATAATCAACGCAAATATTGCTATATACCTATAAAATAATCTCATAGAATTTTGGAGTTGGTCGACCGTCAAATCAACCTCAAGACAAATTCCTCGGTGAGAAGGTCCCGATAACGAAGTATTCTATATGTGATTCAATTTATTCAATTGCAATTTATTTATTTTTTTAACATATTGTGGACATTACAAATAATAAGTTTAAGGCGTTCACAACATGACATTTAGAAACATACGCCATATAGTATTATCGAAAAATATTGATACTAGAATTGCATCATAAGAGTCATCATTGTAAACAATATCAGCAAAGTAATAAATAAACAATATAAACAACAAGTAGGTAACTACAAACATTATATCTTCAAAATGAGATAAAATTATTATATAAATAATATGTAAATATGGCTTAGAAATATACATACTACAACTCGATATGATAATATTCATTACTCTCATAACATTTTTTTTTTAATATCTTGGATGTTAAAAATAGTATGCAAAAATAAAAGTCAGCTTTACAACCTAACCAGATAATATATCTGGCATAAATTAAGTACTTAATCAAATATTATTTTCTGTAGTACACTTTAGTATACACGCTAATATCTATTATATTATCATATAACTACTTCCAACGTTCCCGGAAAAAAATCAAATAGTTAATTATTTTCTTCGTATGTTCAATAAATAAATGTTTTCATTCGGAATTTTCAATCAGCATGCTATTGGAAATTATCTCTCAACAGTAGGAATATGTCATGCAGAAAATCGTATAACCGTAAAATGTTCTTAATTGAACGAAGCAGGCTTGTAAGTTGTAAACCTGTGGATGAACGTAAATCGATAAAGGATTGGGGGATGTTTCGACGCCCATTACCTTAAAACGTGTACTGAGATATGTTTAAATTTATAACATAATACAAAAACACGATAGGCTTAATGTTATTATACGTTGTAGATATTAAATGTACAAATATTTTTTGATTACACATTCAAAAAATGATTTAGCAATTTGATAAATAGCTAGTTGTTCTTTATTGAACATAATTAGAAAACACTTCTGAGATATATATAACAACGAGAAAAAAAAAAAAAAATAATACGACACCCAGCAGGATTCAAAATTGCGCCATCCAGGATTCGCGCCCATGTGCTCTCACCACTAAACTATACGTATCTCTTGGTTTTTATATCACTCTCTATTTGTATTACTTATTTGATTGGCAATCGGCTTTTATATTTTAAATCAAAATATTTAATTTAGGAAAGGAAGTGTATGGTTTCATATGCCAATGTGGTGGATAAATCAGATCAATCGTCAGGTTCTGCAGCTCTTTTAGCTGAGTCTAACAAAGGTAAAAAATATGGCAGATCACCTAATTATATCGTCTGTCCCCTAGATTTCGAGACATTTGGATTTTGGGACCATCTGCTTTGAAGACGGTGGCTAGAGACCAGTTGTCACTAGACTGATAAAACAGGTGAGTGCCGTTCAACTGGGTACCTGAGACAGCGAATAAGCATATAAATCCAAAAAGGTAATGCAGTAGCTTTTTTATGTTCTCTTGGCGTATCCAGGAGACTGGAGGCGGTTTTTTATGTACTTGGGAACACTTAGTAGGTATATCAATAGTTTTATAATTAATATTTTATTGGTTTATATAATATAGTATATGAACTTTATATCGTTTAATTTTACATCGTTTGTGAATTGTTTTGTTTTACTCTTTTATTATTATTATTGTTTCTGTATGTAATATAATATGTAACTGTTTATTTGCAATATTAAAATACTTGAAAATGTGAAAAGAAAATTCACTATATTTAATTGCATTATGCAATTTTCTATTTATGTTTTATAAAACCTAAAGCTTAATAATCGACTTTGATTCGTATTATTATTTTTTGTGGATCTATCTATATATTATAGCTAGTAGCACCAGAAGTATATCGCTGTGAGTCCAAGCAGTTATAATGTTTTTACTATCTTATTTTCATATTAACAAATATCTGCTGGTAATACAGATTTCGTGAAATGACTGCAAAAGTAGGATTAAAGATAAGATTAGGTAAGATATTCTGATGAGTCAGAAAGAAAATAAGGACTACTTCTCATTATTCCGTATTTTTAACTTTTGAAAAAACAACAATGCTCAAATTACACAGCGGCAGTCATTTGAATAGCCTAATAAGAAATAAGTCTGCCGTACAATTTATTTGTAGCTAACATTTTCCCGTGCGCACGGAAAATCTTTTTCAGTGAGCACATCTCGACGGTGATAAATTTAAAATATTTTATACGTTTACCTTTTTCCTAGCACGCATAAGTTTGTACGAAAACCTTCCTGAAAATGTATTACGTAATGATAAACGGGATGTAATGCGGAAAACTTTTTGGAATATTCTGGTGAGATGAATCAACACAAAATTGCTTTGAACTCACTTTCCTTATCTCTAAAAGTCAAATTATTATCTATAGTTAATTATAGCATAAAGATACTAATTAATGAGAGGAACTCAATAGACTACCCAAACCGGATATAGATGTGTCTAGCGATCAAGAAACCGACAAATTAGAACGATTTTAATATTTTTTTAAATACACAATTTCCACATTCATTAAAATTAAAGATGTTTAAGAAACCGTTTTCCTATATAGATGCAGCCTAAACATGTTAAAATGAAATAAAAAGGAACTCTAATCTACTGATTAGGTTAGATACAAGTTAATATGCACATCAGTTTGATTTAAAGAGAACTTCACAATAATGTATTCTAATATGACATTTATTTGGCGATTTGTATGGCTTATAAAAAGACAATCCATCGCCGTGAATAGATAAGCAGCCATCAATACAAAATCATTTATATTGAATAGCAAATAAGTAAATAGCATAAAAATAATGCATATCGAAAAGTGGTATCCATTTCTTCCATTATAAATCGGAAATACCAAATTAATGATGTTGATAGCTGTAAAATTCAAAAGTAATAAAAGAAATAGTGTAAACTTCTATAGAGGTAATCTAAATTCTTTGAATAAAATATATATCCCTCTACTTTATTTATTATATTGTATTCAATATTTTTTCATCTTGTAAACAATAAACTATTTTTCAAACTCGTTTTAGTAAAATATAAGAAAAAATATTCGAGAGGTAAAAGTTATCGGGTGACAATTTATGATTTATGGTGCAATCGAGAAGAGTATAATCTATAATTTCATGTTTTTATAGGCTTCGTCTTTAAAAAGGTTTTTAGAAGATAAAAAACTCTGATTTTCGGCTCGTTTATCTTGGAGGTGTATTATTGTAGATAGTTATATCTTATATGATTATATAAACCTCGATGGAATTTATATAATTGTCTATTTTTTTCATGAATTTTTTATTTTAAATTAATCCAAGCCTCATTGATAGATTACAGTAAGTAATTAGTTAAAAATGACATAATTTTTTAAAAAAACTTCAGAAACATACAAACATATTAGAAACCAATCTAGAAAAAAAAGAGTTGGACCAAGAGAGAGTCTTTCACTTTTTGGGTGAGTGATTTGGCCTCTAAGTTATCAATCTGTCTATGATTCATGTGAATTATTTCTCATATGTTACATTTAAATCGAGGTACTTCAAATTCCACCAATCAGTAGGAAATCTGTTTTGTGATCAATTAAGGTAAATGATATTACCAACTTAATTATTATAACAGACGTCTGGGCGGGGTCTAGGGCGATTTGGCACCGGACAACTGGACGCCACGGAATTCGAAAATAAATAGACGTTAAGTACTTATAGGTATATTATTATTTATATTTAAATGATTATATTATGATTTAATAATTGGTGAGAATGTAAATATGCAGACGTAAATAATGATTTAAACGTGCATATGTTTAAGTTCCAACGAAAAAAGAGTTTTTTTATTTTATATAAAGCCTTAGGCATGGTAATTCTCAATCCGCAATAAAGAATACATTATGTTAAGAGTAAAATGAATTAAAACTACTAAGTAGTACATAGAAACTGATTAAAATACCTCGTCTACGTTCTATATACGTGTCTACGACAGTGCGGCGTCCAATTGTCTGGAGTCCAGTCGACCCATTCCCGTCTGGGCGCTAGCCACGTATTTATTATTGGCGTTATTGTACTTATGATTTTAAATACAAGAATTTTTATAAATGCATATAGGTATGTATTACATTTCAATTTACTGGACTAGTCTATAATATCATATCTATAGTAATTCCGTACGATGAGAAAACTCAACGCTTGAAAACTTCCGAATCTTATACCACATAGTTAGAGTATATTTTGAAACGTTAAATTACCGTTTTTCTCAAAAGTTTACTATGCTATATGACTCTACGCAGAATTTAAGTTCCATTAGAAGATATTTCATTGTTGCTAGTCATTCTCCTAATCCATTGGGTTATCTCTTAGGATCAAATACACTTTGATAAAATACAATGTATTTTTTACCTACTCGAAATCGATTCTGCAGCTATGGCTACAGAAACCGACGTACTACTGACTACACAATTTTAGGTAAAAATAGATTATTGAATTGCAACATAATATTATCGAAACACTATTACATATACTTAAAGCTCCTAACTAAAACAAGAATTAAATTAATAAGTTCCACTATGTAGTTTTTATATAATTATATAAAAAAACAGAAAGAACACGGTCAATAGGCTTGGGGGTTTGCAGCATCTGGGAAAATACATTTTATTATACCTAATAATGTTCAATAAATTACGCAAACTAAATTTAGCGTCGAAATATATGAAGTAACTACGTCTATTGCATACTACCGAAGGGTGACACAAGAATAAATTTTAAATAAATAAATATATAGGTTCATGTTATTCGATCCATATCTAATGACATGCATTACAGTTCCATAAAAATATAATGAAAAACATTGTCGCGAAGTCTGAATACAACGGTTAATTAAAATAAGTCTACAATAGCGTAGTTGTATACAGCCAGGAAAATTGACCGAACCATTAAGCTATAATATTTGATGAGGTATTATTAAAGTGAATTGATTTAATGTGTAGTATTTTCTTTCAATTTACAATAAACATTGTAGTAAAAAAATGATTTCATCCATTTCCGAATTAAAAAATAATTTATATACCTACATTGGGCGTCAATTTTCAGTTAACACCCGGGCGGCAACGATCCTTAGCATGACGCTGATAGGTAAGTTTTGTTATCACTCGAGCTTTTTCTTTGGCTATGGCGGGATGAAGTTTTGGCTATACACAAAGTTAAATATGACAAAGTGGTATCATAAACATCTCAATAATATGTTAGATAATAAAAAATAAAAATAATATGTGATATTTTTGTGTTCAATTAAATAAATCTGTTTTTTTCCGTTTCCTAATAATTCTTTGTCTTTCGGCGAGTTAAACTATCCCCAAAACTCATGCACAGGTCTCTAAATACGGTAAGTCTCATTCGTCTTCTAGTTTCATCATCATTCTTGACCAGTGTCATCCAGGCGTCTGCACCGGAAACCATGCATCTTTATTGATACCGTCCAGACACCGAAGATTGGCCCTGGCATCCAACCGTCCAGCCTATCCAAGAAACCCATATGTGACACTGTTTATTCTTGATACATGGAATGTGGAAATATATTATTCTTAAAGAAAGACTTAACTTAGAAGCTATAGGTTATACTGTATGCGTCCTGCTAGTTTGGGACCATAATATATCCAACATAGAACCTTTCTATTGAAATTACGACTCCACGCTCATCGGCTTTAGCGAAAGCTCAACACTCCGATCTGTAAGTTAATTTTGGTCGGATGAAAGTCTTGCACATCAGAATTGTTGTACAACAGGAGAGGATATTAGACTTTAGTTGATGTTGTAAACTAATGTATTACCTGTTTGCTTCTACAACACTTTGTTATATTTCTTTGAAGATGATTCATTATTAGTTATCAATTAGTTATCAAGAAACCAAAAACATAAAGATGCCGACACACGATAATCTATGTTATTGGTTTTTGTTTCATTGGTCTGGTAATGTTGACACATTGACTGCTGACTATATAATTACTTTTTAATTACCAAGTTTAAATAGCATGCTAATGACATCGAATGGCCACCTGATCTTTACACGCTAGGTGCGTCTTTAGCGTCCAATGACTTTTAATATTCCAGTCTGGTAGCTTTCCAAAACCCATCATGCACACACCCACTAACTAGGGGCATTTTAACACTATCAACACAGCTTCGAATGATAAGAACAAACCCTAGATTCTTCTGGATAAGAAAGTCACACATGGGTAGCCGCAAACGAATAAGCTGATAAATACGTTAAACAAGCCACAACAGATAAAAGACCTTCAACACGCACACACTTCCTCCTAAGTTACGCAAAACAAAAGCTAAACGAATACACAACAGAGCTATGGAACAACAGATACACAACATCCGCCAGAGGACCAGTAACGCAGAAATGTATTCCAAACATAAACTCTGCCATCACTCTTTCCAGGAACATAAAAATATCAAACAAACTCACACAGATGCAGTGGATCTAAAAAGATATAAATTGAGGGACGATGACTGTTTTCCATGTGATTGCTACATATCTCAAACTGTGTGGCATGTCAGCAACGACTGCCCTTTACTAAAAAGAAAAGATGGACTCTCAGAACTCAATTTAGACAGCATAACCATGAAATTTACCTCCAAAATCTTTACGAAATACTAAACAACACAAGACCACTACACAAAATATTTAATTCTGACCATAAAGAAAAAGATATAAATGGAGGAACATAATTAACTGCACATCAGTGTAACCAACTCTCCCAAC
Organism: Rhyacophila brunnea; assembly: GCF_057557595.1. NCBI lineage: Eukaryota > Metazoa > Arthropoda > Insecta > Trichoptera > Rhyacophilidae > Rhyacophila > Rhyacophila brunnea. Next base: position 34,848,822 of record NW_028233350.1, read on the forward strand.
CACCTCGTACGAAAAAGCAAGGGCATGATTATTAAAAAAAACATATATATTTATATATATATTTACAGAAAACGTTCATGTTATTTCAAATATGTAGGCACTTACAGTATTTTTGTTTATCATAACGAAATATATACTGCCCTTCCAAGAAAGAAGGCAGTAACTGACTCTCACACACTTTCGAGATAAATGGCATAATATGTTTTTTTTCAATTAATGTAGTAGTGTGAATTAATAAAAAACGGTAATATTTTTTATTGGTAGGATGTTAAAATACAACATAATAATAAACAAGCAGTAACTGCAATAAATATAGGCAATGACTGCCTTTTTGCTAAGAAATGTGTATCATTTTAGCAGGTGTCCATTTTTTCACCAAGCATTTAACGATATTTTAGTGATAATGCTGATTTTAAAGTGAGAATATATAGCTTTTAAAATTACCTAACGGGTGGCATTCTTAACTCAATTTCACAATTTTTGCGAGTTACTGCCTTCTTCTTTGGAATGACAGTATAATTCAATACGCTATCTGTCTTAATTCCAATAATCATTTTCAGTGTTAAAACCACGCCTTCGCCCTGAGCTACGCCAAACTATACAATGTAATAATAATAATTATTGTGTTTATTCAATGGTGGATGTAATCAATCAAAAATAGATTCTGTTTTTTTTCGTCACCCTGTCGACATCACCCCTCCTTGTACCCTCTGGTTGCGTCACTACATATTGCAGGGGTTGAGGGAGGAGGCGTACAGTCAGCTGATCGTGCTCAACGAGGGGACAGTCGGTCTAATATTAGTATTGTACCCGTGGCTTTACCTGAGAAAATATTGACAATATTATATTACATTATCATATTTGAAGTAATATATTTTTAATTCATCTGTGCTCTAGAACATAGCTAGAAGAGAACGTACTTTTATATTTATTTTATAAATTGACGAAGGCTTTGAATGCGACGTTCTGTCATATCGCCTGTTCTACTTTGAGTGAGAATCCGTTTCACAGGTCCTCACTCCAATACTGTTAAAGAATTTTGTACGATTTTATTGAGTTCGTCCATTTTCTTCAATTCGAAGACATATTTCAATTCCTCTACATTCTTAAACACATATTATGCAAGCCGCAGCAGTAGTGTGTCGCTCAAATTTGGGACAATGTACCACTTTGCGTACAATGTCTTCCTTAACATATCATATTCATCGTAGAGTCCTAAATTGTTTCTCTCCACGAGAACATCAAAATGTTTAGGTACTCACAGTGAGGTCTGATCTTAGCCTCAATGTCAGTTCGAGTTCGACTCAAGAAGCCAGGGCATCGTACATGAGTCAATTTCTGATTAAAGAAGACGATGAGAAGGAATTAAATAATAATATTAAATAACACAATACTGTATTCTTTTAAATTATAATTAATTACATTTTATTTTATTAAATTATAAACGATTAAAATCTAATTAATTCAATTGTCATTAATTTAATAATCAATAATACCGTCAAGCTTGTTATTAATTTTAATAATAATATCATCGAACCAGGCGGCTCTCGTGGTGCAGTGCGTTAGACGCTGGCCTTCCACCCCGAGAGTTCTTGGTTCGATCCGGTGAGGATATAATATGTATGTGTTTTCTCAAAGCCTGTGTGTGTGTGATTGTTCAAAATTACTAACAACCACCTTATACAAAAAAGCAAGGACAGGGACATGGTTATTTATAATTCTAAAAATAAACCATCGAACCCTGTACAAGGTTGTAAATAAAGGCGTTGAAGAAATCCTTGTTCTATAGAGACGTAGTTGAAATAAAACAATAATAGTGATATTAAAAAAGAAGGTTACTATGGCTGGTGATTAAATTAACTGCATCGTAGATCCATCCATAAGAAAGAATAAACGAACCGGTAACGGAATTGGAAATAACTCATAAGATTCATATTACTAGAAAATTATGGCGTGAACGAATCGGTACTTTAAACGGTAAAATAATGCGCTTAAAATGAGATGGTTTTAGGTTCACGTCCCCATCGGTACAAATACTTTCATTTGCATGTCTCTGATATTTATTATGAAAGATTATCTACAATTAATATTAGTACACTTTTAGCAGAGAACAGAATTGTACTGCGATAAAAGCTCCTCACGCCGTGGGTCTCAGGTTCGAATCCTGGGTCTGGCAAGTACACATATTGTTTTTCAATTTATGTGTGAGTCAGGGTATGGACCTAATAGGTTGAGCAAGTGCCTGACATCCATTTCTCGTAAAAAACAAAATCTGTTAATACAAACCTCTACTCTGTGGAGGCCCATATGATCCTATTAGGATTGGACATGGTCGGAAAAAAAGCTCCTTACATTGGTGTTACTAGAAAATTTGTTTTTATAATATAATAAATCGTCATATTAAGATTTTTTAGATCGCTAACAGTATTTTTATATTCCTACATTATAAGCAAACATCAAATAAACTTGTTTTTTTATTTCTCTCGTTCTTTGGTTACCAGTTTATTTGTTTTAAATCCCTTAAAATTGTACGCTGTAAGATCCAAACAGTATAATCGATCGGTTATGTATGAATACAGATCAATTTTAATAGCTTAAAGTAACTCCAGAGGAAATGACTATTGTCAAGCTGGTTTAGAAGTATTATTTAATAGCTTATTCAATGAAAATCTGAGTTAATTCTTTGTTGTGAATCTAAATTAAGAAGATGGAATATGAACCAAATCTGATTATTATGCAAATATTTTTTGGGGGAAAAATAATGAATGAATTATTAGGGGTTATTTCTTTTTAAATGAATATTATGAATTCTATCGTCCTAAAATTTAGCATTTTACGAGTGTTTACAATATCGTCAGAGCAGGTTATGCGTATCAATGTTGACAGAAATAATAAAAAAGAAAAACAATTTCCTTTCACGAAAGACAAGCGTCTGAGTGAATGAATTGACAGGTTGAACAATTAAGCTTTTTTATATTATGTGGAAACTGGCAACACCGAATCTCAAGAGGCGTCGCGACGGGTGGCTGACGTGAAAAGAAAGGACATTCCTCAATCGCTTTTGGTATATTCGCGTTGACAATCGGAAAAATCTTTATCCATCAATATCTCTATTGAAGCTTTTTTATTAATACTTATATTGCTATTGATTATGCCACAAGAGCTTCCGGATAAAAAATATACTATTCAGTCATCACAATATAATCTCTATATATATAAAAATCTCGTGTCACGATGTTTGTGGTCGAACTCCTCCGAAATGGCTCGACCGATTTTTATGAATTTTTTATGTATATTTGTTAGGTATGAGAATAGGTCAACAAGTATATTTCATACCGCTAGGTGATTAGGGTATCTCTATCCAGAAAAAAAATCTTTAATTTTTTTGACAATTTTTTTTTTGTATTTTTTTATTAATTGGCATAAAAAATACCTATAACCCCAAATTTTCACCCTCCCATTTTTTAATCGCGATTTTATTATTTTTGTATGAACAAATTTAACCGTCGTTCGTATTTCAAACAGAACGAAATTATTTATGTTGTTGAATGACAGATGGCGCTACGTCCGAGAAGAATTCAAGAGAAGCGTCGCGTCATTTTGACATTTCATTCGGCATATCACAACGCAGTGTGTGCAAAATTTTGTACGATTTATTTTAATTTATCTATTTTTATGTGCGTGTATTACAGTGCACAATGCCAGCAAGACACAAGGGGGGCCATTTGGGCCGTCGAACGGATAAAGCAACAAACATGCAAAATAGTAGAGCAGAAAGAACAGACGAACAAATCTAACAAGATAACAAAAACGTGCGTGTAAGCATGTCGCAATTGCGTGCATCTCAATCACAAGAGACACGAGCTGAACGAAATCAACAACAAAAATTGGAACGGAGCCAAGCGCGCCGGTTCGTAGTTAACACACGCAGAGCAAATGACCGACAACGCCAACAAGTACATCGAACATTTACATCCGCTTCGTTCCATCGTCTCGCATTCGAGTACGAGCCAAATATTGAATATTCCGCTCATCCGAAAGTGCTGATTGGTGCTATGGACAAAGAATGTCCCCATTGTCATGCGCTCAAATTCAAACATGAGTCAGCCGGGATGTGTTGCGCATCAGGAAAAATGCAACTACCAGAAATTGAGATACCACCAGAACCATTGAACGGCTTGTATTATATATTATTCTGTATTTTATTTACGTAGGTACTTATAGTTATTAGCTACTTTACCTAACTGTTTGTAGCATTTTCAAAAAACTAAAATATCTAAGGTATAAATTTAGTTCCTACTACAGTCTTCAAGAAGATAATATCTCCAAAATATTTTCTTTATAAAAAATATTTGTTATCTAATTACTAATTATCTATTTTCAGACTTGATGGGAGATGTATATATTCTGATGCAATATATACATAGTGACAACTAATCATAATAATACGTTCTCTCTCCAAATATATGTGATATAGAAAAAAAGAATGTTTTGTTTGCTGGAAAAAAAAATTTAGTTGATTGCGTTTTTACGGAATTGTTCATGTTAATCTTATACCCCGTTTACACGTGCATGGATTTACTACTGACTGTACATAATATTGCCGCCATAACAAAAAAATGCACGTGTAAATACGTATTAATTATCGTGCAAGTTGTATGATTGCAAGCATGGCTCAAAAAATCAAAAGATTCTGAATTCTCACGCGACAATTAATCGGACTGTGCAATATCTACGCCTGCGTAGCAGACTATAGTGGCGAACATGCCGGAAAAAAGCGAACTACACCGCGCAGAGACTCATTTTGACGTTAACCGATTTTCACGACCTGACAAATAGCACCTTACAATTATTACAGTATCGTGTCTCGCTTGCTCTTGAAAAATTAGATTGGCGAGACAGTGGAAACGTGGAAACAGTTATTATCGCGATAATTTAAGATACACACGATTGTTGTAAGTAAATCCATGCACGTATACAGGCGCTATTAATAATAATTTTTGTACACGTCATATAATTTCGGATTTAAATACTTATACTAGGCCTGGTAAATAAATCTCATAATACAAAATTATATGAATTTTACTACTTCAATGTAAATTCAGGTATTTGCGTCGCTTCCATTATAAAGGATCCATCTAAATATAGATAAGTTTCAAACTTTGTATACAAATTAAACCAATCTAATTTTAGTCAGAAAATATATTAATTCAAATATGTTTTAATTTTGTATCAAATAAACAAAGTTAGTTTTAATGGATTAATTTGATTATTTTGCCTAAACAAGTAAGGTACTGATACCTACAAACTTATCTGTTTTATGTAGTATCGGTATTTTAGGAGCACAGAGGCCTAACTACGAAAATGCATGTTTTGAGTTAGCCCCAGTCTCGATAATGCTGTAATCATATTTTTATTGATGACACAAAGCTCTATATCGTACATGTATCCGTTTACAAGATATAGTTGAGTAAGGTGTGCTTTATTTAATGAATTTCATAGTATCAAAATCTTTATTTGCATTTATCTCCAACTGTGATCCTAAGCTCCCGTTATATATGTTTGATGGTGGATTGAAGGTATCATTGGCTATTTTACCACGTTTTTATTAGCTCGTATTCTTATTTGCCCGATACAGATTTTTTCTTATTTGTCCAAGATTTTTAACTAATTTCCCGACTAGCTAGAGATTTTAAACTTTTAGAATATATCAGAACACGGCGACAATGCATTCTTTTAATACTTTTGGCCATCTTTAAGCAGAATTGAATTCATTTTCAGTTAATTCAGTTTTGTATGTTTCAGAAAAAAAATCGTTAAAAGTAATATTTACTACCCACTATTATTGGTTGCTAAGTGGGTCCTAGCAACTAAATTATTAATATATACGTGCGTTACTATGGAAATCAATATGAAATGTCAAAATGTCATGTCTGTCTTCTATAATATTTATTCAGTATTTCTATCAAGTACAATAATAAGTTTTTATTAATACATAGAATTGTCAAGTTTATATGATTCAACAGAAAAATTAAAAACGTGGCATATTATAAAAAGTTATTTTTATCTTATAATTATTTCTTCCAAAGATTGCACAATTTTGAAAAGACACATCCTCCAACATTCTCTAATTCTTTAAACTGTATATATATATAGGATTCATTCGAATTATGTCTAATAACTAACTAGGTATTAATAATTTCGCCAAGCTTTGTAAGTAAATCAAGTAATGATATTACTAACATGAATTATATAATTATTGTGTCAGGAGTTACGCAAATTTATTAATGAGAGACTCAACATTTTACCACGTTTTTCTTAGCTCGTATTCTTGTTTGTCCGGTGGTTATTTATCCAGTACAAATCTTGCAATCGATTTTTAACTAACTTCCTGACTAGATAGACATTCGAAACTTTTAGAATATAGCAGAACACGACGCCAATTTATTCTTTTAATACTTTTAGCTATGTTTAAGTAGAATTGAATTCATTTTCAGTTAATTCTGTTTTGTATGAAAAGTTATTTCGGAAGAAATCCGTAATCCAATCCACTATTATTGGTTGCTAAGGGGTGGTCCTAGCAACTAAATTATTAATATATACGTGCATTACTATGGAAATCAAAATGACATTTCAGTATTCTATATTTATTTGTTGCAAAATAGCAAAAAAAAATATTTGTTGACAATTGCCTTATTTCTCCTAAATTATTAATACATATAATTGTCATATGATTCAACAGAAAATTTAAAAATGTGGTATATAAAATGTTCTTTTTATCTTGTAATTATTGTAATCTTATAATATATTATTCAACATTGAATTTCAAAACGTATATTTATAAACACACATAATTTTGAAAAACACTTTCTGAGAATATATATTATAACCAATAGAAAAAATCTTTTTAAAAAAGTAAGCCACCCCGGCAGGGAATCGAACCCTGCATCTCCCGGGTTTACGTCCCATCCGCGCATTACCTCTATGCTACGCAGTGACATACTAATTGCGATTACTAATTTTAACTATTGGCCACTTTTAATACCCACTCATCAGCGCTCTTCTAAATCAAGCTACTTTGACAATCGATTTTTGTTTATTAAATCAAAGTAGATACCTATTACTTCAATTACTAATCGCCGTCGTGGATTTCTCAAATATTTTTTATGATGTAACTTACTTGAACTTGCTAATAATTTCTAATTAACTATTTATTTTATTCAACGAATAATTCACAAGATTTAAGAATGTACCAATCTAATTATTGAACATACATAATTTTGAAAAACACTTTCAGAGAAAATATATTATAACCAATAGAAAAAATCTTTTTGAAAAATTTATAAGATTTTGAGCTTTTTGGTATAACTAGTGCTTCCTGTATGTACTTAAAAAAAATCGCCACTGTATGTAGGCAGCCAGTTAAAACGTTGGGGGGGCTATTAAGGTAGACAAGTCCGTCGTTGTTGTACCCCCATAATATTATAATAGGTCGTTCTCTCATACAATAAATGGGTCACTTTTCTCACCGTGGCCTGGATAAGCGAAACCACTCATAGTGCTTAATGGAATTTTAAAATCCGCTCCGGAAAAAGCTTTTTTCTCAACAGTAGGGTGTTGTTTTTTTATTCTCTTTTTACTTTTTATGCGACTTTTTGATGAGGCGCGGGAAGATGTTAATTTTTATTACGGATACACTCGTTGACCCACGGTGGAGTAGTAACATAATGCTTTAATATCTGTCGCCGTAAATACGGTTTGTAAAAGCAAAAAACATTACATCTATTTTTAATTCTATTTATTTATAGTATGCTTAAAATGCATGAGCTGTGGGCATATTCGATTTACGTATGACATGCATAATTCGAAATTAAATCCCACGCTTTTATGTGAATGGTTAGAAATCTTTCAACCAATAATTGACAATTAACACCATTAATTTTATAACTTTGCACTTTTTACTACACTGATACGCCTATTTACCTGGTTTTTTTCTGACCATGTCCGATCCTAATGAGTTCATATGAGCCTCCACAGAGTGAAGGTTTGTATTAACACATTTTTGTTTTTACGAGAATTGAATGTCAGCCACTTGCTCAACCTATTAGGTCCCGACTCTGACTTATACACAAATTGAAAAACAATATGTGTATTTGGCAGATCCAGGATTCGAACCTGTGACCCACAACGCTATAGGACGACGCTCAAGCCGAGCGGCCATCATTAGATCAAATGATATTCACTAATTAATTGTATTAATATAATATGTAGTAATAAATAAATAAATAATTAGATTATGTAAATGTAAAAAACATATTTTTAGAATATATTACGTAATTTTCATTCTAGAGCCGGGGTGCAAAGTTAGGGAACGGCTTCATTGGGAAGCCTTAGCCCAACATGGCGACGCAAAGGTGGAGGGAGCGCAGCATGCCAACCACCGCGGCAATAATGAACTCACAATCACACACTGTTTAATCTGAGTTATTTAACATCATTTATAACTTTCAGTTGAATTCGATATTTAATTATACGGCGTTACGGAAATCGACAATCATCACGGAAGCTCCGGCGGATAGACGGTTCCGCCTTCGCTACCCGGATATCAAGTCCCGAACAAAAGGGCTCACAACATATATTTATAATTTTAGTTACATTTTATGAGAACCTCCGTGTCTGTTTCGGTGCTGCTTTGAAGGTACCTAGCTATTACTATACAATATGGTTTGGCACAGTCTTTAGTAATACATTAAATTAATTATATTTATTTCTTGGTGTAAATAATTTTTCTGGATTTTTCAAACTGTTATTATGGTTTTACGTTAAAAATTTTAGTCCAAGAGTGAAAGAGGTGTGCTTTATTTAATGAATTTCATAGTATCAAAATCTTTATTTGCATTTATCTCCAACTGTGATCCTAAGCTTAGTTACATTTTATGAGAACCTCCGTGTCTGTTTCGGTGCTGCTTTGAAGGTACCTAGCTATTACTATACAATATGGTTTGGCACAGTCTTTAGTAATACATTAAATTAATTATATTTATTTCTTGGTGTAAATAATTTTTCTGGATTTTTCAAACTGTTATTATGGTTTTACGTTAAAAATTTTAGTCCAAGAGTGAAAGAGACGTTATAAAAAATATTACATCGACAACCCAGATCTAACGTGTTTTAAGTGTGATATATTCATTTTTATAGTGGATTTTCTTTGATACGAATGAATGACACAATCGCTTCGTCAGAAAAGGTGAAAAATCGAAACAGTTCAAACCTGCCGTACAGTAATTATTAAAATGTAGAAAAATCTTTAAAATCACTACTCAAAAATTGGGTAAGTATACAATATTACACAAAGCTTAAAAAAATTCTCATAACTAACATAATCAATCAAAAAGATTGTACTTGTAGACAAAAAAATAAACCAATAATATTATTATAATATTATGTTATCACTGCCATCTTCAATAATGATCTATGTTTTGTTATATAATTATACGAAAGAAAACCATTGATATTTTAATAGATACGTTGGTATTTGCAATTTATGGTTTTTATTTTATTTTTTATCGTCGTTCGCCTCAAAATCAGTGTATTGGACCTGAATGACCTAAATGAGCTTCAAAACTTTGGTCTGTGGCAACTGGCTTTCTTATTTCTATATTATTAATCTGTTTTGTAGCCAGAACCTACATAATATGATGTTTCTAAACGTAGACCATCGTATGTATTACTTTTGTTAGGGTTCGTGTGTATTTCATTAATACAGCTAATAGTAGATACACTTCAATACATTATCTCTTAATATTAGCCACTGCAACGAGTCCGAAACGTCGAGGAAAGAAGAAGGAAGAACGTAAGGTGACAACTCAAAAAATCTAATATCGTAATACAGACTCAAATTATGTGATTTGTGTTTTAGATCAACTTTGAATCTGTACTGGTATATTACATCGAATGATCAGTATGCATGTATTAGCTTAATAATGATCCCTTATTATATTCGACAGGGTTGATAACATAATGCCTATTATAAAACGCCAACCCTTTAAATCGATCGCAAAATTACGGTAGCACCACGAACATAATATTCGAGAGTTATATGGATAGGTACGAATAGATAATCATGACATAGGTACGCATAGTTTACATGAACTCAATATAAGATGTTTCCATAAAAAGTTAAGCCCAATTTCTAGTAATTCGATTTTAATTTCATCCACTAGATATACCAATATAGATAGACTTTCAATAATTGTATATGTTATTGATACTATCGACCGAAGGTACTTGATGAAATTTGAATTTAAATTCTAATGAATTTAAGATTTGTACTATTCCATTAGGTGGGTTTATTTGTGTATTTATTATATTAAAAAAAAAATAATATAAAAAAGTAGGTATCATGTAAGAATATTATTATTGAATATTAATTATTGTTTAACTAATAACTTTTAAAGACTGTTATCATAGATATATCTTATTAATTAACTTCATTAATTCTCAATATGTTACCAATGTTCCCAGAATGGACGATTTTACACCTCTTGAGTGTAGTATTTGTATTGTTTATAATTAATAATGATCTATTATTAGGTTTTGACGATTCGTATATGCTTATCGACTGTATTATTTTTTATTTTTTACAAACACTTCAACTTTCATAATTTCTTGTTATAATTTTGTATTGTGATCCTTGACTTAATTGTATTCGTTGTCAGTGTATAATTGCCTTTTGGTGAGTATGCATAGTACCTGAAGATGCCGAAAGGCGAAACCCGGATCGCAATAAACTACTCAAATGGAATAGTACAAAACTTAAATCCATTAGCATTATATATGGCATAATATGAACACTGAAACATATTATAATATTATGACAGAGAGTTAAGGTCTCCAAGATGTAGTTGTATATATACCTATATGTATATTGAAAATCGCATAGACCAATGTTCCCCAACCTTTTTACACCTGCAGACCGGTAAAAATATAATAAATATTTTGCAGAACTAAAAACTATAATTTATAGCTGAAGTACCCGGCTTCGCACAGGGTCGCTTCGTGGTTATATTTATCTTAGATATTTAAAAAATAATAATAGGTAATTATTTTTTTAATATTAAAATATCTGTGTTATACAATATGGCAATATGAAAATAATTCTAATAGGAGTAAATGTCAAACAAAAGACCACAAAATATGCCAACGTTATTAATGTTATTATGTAGTAAAAAAAATCAAAATTGCATGGATCAAACAAATAATAAACGTTGTATTTTATATAATACTAATTTAGAAACCTTCGCAGGTGTGCGCACAACAACTGACAAAAGTTTCACCGCAATCGGATGAATGTTATAGGAACGCATACGAATAGAAGAAGAAGATGATTTTCTAATTCAGAAATCTTCGTGGGCATGCGCACGACAACTCACCAAATTTTCATTGTGAATAGAAGAAGATAAAATAGAAGAAGAAGGAGATGGTTATTCTAATTCAGAAACCTTTGCGGCTTTTGGCACAATTATTCACGAAAGTTTTATTGCAATCGGATGAATGGAATAGAAACGCATACGAATAGAAGAATATAAAATAAAAGAAGAAGATGGTTGTACTAATTCAGAAACCTTTGCGGGTGTTACCACAACAACTGACGAAGGTTTCATCGCAATCGGATGATTAGTATAGGAACCATACGAATAAAAGAAGATATAATGAAGAAGAAGATGGTTGTACTAATTCAGAAACCTTCGCAGGTGTTGGCACAACCACTAACGAAAATTTCATCGCAATCGGATGAATGGTATAGGGACTATACAAATAAAAGATGAAGAAGAAGAAGAAGAAAGAGATGGTTGTACTTATTCAGAAACCTTTGCGTGTGTTACCACAACAACTGACGAAGGTTTCATCGCAATCAGATGAATGGTATAGGAACCATACGAATAATGTATAAAGTATAAAGAATAATGTATAAAGTATAGGAACCATAAGACTATAAAGAAGAAGAAGAAGATAGTTGTACTAATTCAGAAACCTTCGCAGGTGTTGGCACAACCACTAACGAAAGTTTCATCGCAATCGGATGAATGGTATAGGGACCATACAAATAAAAGAAGATAGAATGATGAAGAAGAAGAAGAAGAAGATGGTTGTACTTATTCAGAAAACTTTGCGGGTGTTACCACAACAACTGACGAAGGTTTCATCGCAATCGGATGAATGGTATAGAAACCATACGAATAAAAGAAGATATAATGAAGAAGAAGAAGAAGATGGTTGTACTAATTCAGAAACCTTTGCAGGTGTTGGTACAACTACTAACGAAAGTTTCATCGCAATCGGATGAATGGTATAGGGACCATACAAATAAAAGAAGATAGAATGATGAAGAAGAAGAGAAGAAGATAGTTGTACTTATTCAGAAACCTTTGCGGGTATTACCACAACAACTGACGAAGATTTCATCGCAATTGGATGAATGGTACAGGAACCATACGAATAAAAGAAGATATAATGAAGAAGGGTAGAAGAAGATGGTTTTCCTAATTTAGAAACCTTTGCGGGTGTGTGTACAATAACTGACGAAAGTTTCGCCGCAATCGGATGAATGGTATAGGAACCATACGAATAAAAGAAAATAGAATGATGAAGAAGAAGAAGATGATGATTTTTCTAATTCAGAAACCTTTGCAGGTGTGCATACAACCACTTACCAAAATTTCATCGCAATCGGATGAATGGTATAGGAACGCATAGGGGACAGACAGAAAGACAGACAGACAAACAGGCATACAGACAGACATACATTCATTTTTATATATAAGATATAGCCTATACTGTTCACGGAAGTGCAAGCAATAAGTTAACAAAGTTTTATCGCAATCGGATGAACGGTATGGCAGTGCATTCAATACGAACAAACAAACAAACAAACAAACAAATATTATTTTTTATATATTAGATATAATAGTTTTTCTTTTAGCTTTTAAATCTTATATTATCATCACAAACATTTTATAACAGTATGATTGCGAATACAAAAACAATATAACACGAAAATCTTATTGATACATAACTACTTAAAATAATCAGAAATCGATCAGTTAATAAATTGTTAATCAGAAAATATCTGGAATTTGAAAAGGAACATTTAGTTTTAAAATAATATTCGGTTTTTTTTGTTTCGTTTTTATTACTGACATGACCAAAAGAGCCTTCTTAAAAGAATATGTAGTCAAAGATTCAGATAACAATTAAGTGACAATATAACTTAGAGATGGATATTCTACTTCTAGTGATATCCAAAACTTAGACAATGTTCGTATTTTCTGCCTGGATACCAGAGTGGCACCAAAATACATCTCGATTGGAATTAGGTTGTATTTAGACTAAAAACACAATGTGAACACTTGCAGCTACATAAATTCTTCTTCGACCATATCCGATCCTAATAGGATCATATGGGCCTCCACAGAGTAGAGGTTTTTATTAACAGATTTTGTTTTTACGATAAATTGATGTCAGCCACTTGCTCAAACTATTAGGTCCATACCCTGACCCACACACATATTGAAAAACAATATGTGTACTTGCCAGACCCAGGATTCGAACCTGGGACCCACGGCATGATAGTCCAACGCTTATGCCAAAATTAGACAAAAATAATAATATTTGGAAGTACCTACTTAATTTTTTTTTTTTTTAAAACAACTTAATCTAGTTTTTGACATTTGTATTCTAATAAAGGTAGCAACCATGGCCCCCATATCGTGAACCGGGCCCCCCTACCTATCGCTAAGGATAATTTCAGTGTGATGCTCTACAGTAGCGTTTTTCAAATGGTGTACGCGGTAAAATTAATGTGTATATTTAGTGTTTTTTTTTGTAAGTACACACAATTTTTAAAAAATCGGACAATCACGTAATTTTAAATAATAATATTATTTAAGGAAAATAGCGCCGCAGGCGACTTTTTTTACTATGAAAGCAAATTTATCATGTGTGTTTATCTTACTTATCACTGATCGACTCGCCTCGCTGGGCCCTTCCTGAGCCCGGGCCCCCAGGCTAGAGGCCTGTCAGCCCCCCCTTGTGGAGGCCATGGTGGCAACTATTTGCGGCACAGTGCTAGAGAAACACTGGTTTAAACTGACGGGGTGACTTATTACAGTATAGTACAGAATACATATTCTAATAGCTATATTTCCATTATTTTCTTGTAGTCACTAAATCATTTTGAACACATTAAATTGATTAGACGATATTTAGCTTGCTGGCAACATCGAGTTGAGTCACGTTTAATTATTGATATTTTCCAGTGATTAGAAATGCACAAACTATATAATTCAATTTTTACGGCGTATTAAAAACCTGTGCCATTAAAAATCTATTTAATATGTGGAGATACGACAATTTCAACATATTTTTCCTCTATTCTGAATTGTCATAGTTCTGTTTATCGTTGTTCTGTTTTGACACCGTTCTGTTTCTTCATGTTCTGTTTATTCGCGGAACCATAGTAAAAGGTATTAAAAGTTCTGTATAGTAAATAAATTAGAATCCAGTGGATGCGGAATAGTTTATTCTATGTACGAGTATTTTAATAAATTCATTTAGATCTCAATTCTCCCGCTCGAACGTCTCCACCCCACACTCTAATATATACATTGGTTAGGCAAAGCATGCCGTGAGGTTTAATAGTACGTGCTAGCAGGCCGAACACTCTGACCGAACGCGTTACAGTAAGAGCAGTGGCGTGGAAGCCAGATAGCTAAATAATAATATACGCGCAATGTTCGGTCAGGGAAATCACTCAGCCGTAACAGGTCTGTAAAATCTCTTATTTTTCTTTAAGCCTCACGTACAGCGCACGGAGTGAGTACTAAGTGCCAATGTGAAAGTTTGGCTTTACAAGAAAAAACATAATGTTCTTTTCTCAAATCAAGATATACAAATATCCTATTCAACAAGATAATTGAGAAATTATTTATTTGTGACCTCCGAAGTGATTTCAAAATTATACGATATTTTAAATACTACAAGCATAATATGGTGTCAGTATCGACCAGCAATACTTCGTGTAAAGGAAATTATAATATTAATTTAACAGGGTTGATCTACTGCTGGATAAAGGCCTCCACTTTTCTCGGTCTATAATTCTTCGTTGCCACGTACATCCACCGAATGTTATAAGTTCGTCTATCCAGCTGGTTTTAGGGCATCACTGTGGTCGTTCAATGCCACTCAGGTTTTACTTAGGTACATAATTTAAGACGGTACTTCAGTGAAACGGCAAATAATTTTCAACTATAGGTGCGACGAAATTTTGGACTGGCTGGCAATCGGAGAGCGAAAGTCGAGCTGTGAACACGTCAATTTGTTTTGTGATGGTTACGGGGGAATTAATTCTTAAATCGTGTAAAGATTACTAAAAAACGTTACTTATTTACTTGAAAAAGAAAACATGTCAATGAATATATTATTATTATTATTAGTAATAGATCAATAAACATAACATTAAATGGACGCATGTTGACTTTTTATGACAAATTATGTTTTGTTCTGCACGCGTCATTTGCACAATCTTCGCGTCGAGTAGTCACGATTTTTTTAAACTGTGCCCCAGCTGAAGTATAGCCTTAATAAATTAATACACATTCTTTTTCTTTCGACCATGTCCGATCCAAATAGGATCATATGGGCCTCCACAGAGTAGAGGTTTGTATTGACAGATTTTGTTTTTTACGAGAAATGGATGTTAGCCACTTGCTCAACCTATTAGGTCCATACCCTGACACACACAAATTGAAAAACAATATGTCGCACCGTGAGTGTAAAACCATAGCAAGTGCAAATTTTTCAATTTCGAGATTTAAATGCAAAACAACTGCAAAAGTCATAAACTTGATAATGTAAAATTGAAGTTACTGCAAACTTAAAAATTTTCATTAAAAAAGACAGATATTTGGGTTTTACAATACAAAGATTTACTTCCATTGTTAATGTAAAACCATAGTATCTGCAAATGATTATCCATGACTAATTGTGAAACCCGAGCATCAGACGCATTCTTTTGGTGAATGCAATGTGGCATTGTTTTTATTATTGTGATAGCAGGCAATTATTGAAATGATTCAGTGTTAAGACTTAGATAACGCATCCAGATGTATTCTACAATACATTATTGTTTCCTTTGATTCAAGTAATGTAGTGCAGTGTATTTTATTTTTATCAAATATGAGTTTAAGGATTCGAATGATGGTGGAGTTAGCTTTAAAAGCTGAAAAACTTCTAAAAAGGTAAGACTTTGTGATAAATATTATACTAAAATGATATACAAAACTAACCTTAATATTATTATTGTTATGAAACTTATTATTATCGACTTATCTTATGTACCTATGTATTTATTTTATGCACCTACAATAATAAACTCTTTCAATTTACACAACAGTATATCAATTAGATCTATGATATTTTTGTTTTTGCAATGTTATAGATTTTCAAAAATGTGACAAGTACATTTCCTGATGCTGAAGAACCCATGTTGGATATAGATAAGGATGCTGCTGGTTTGCAAGAGGAACAATACCCATTATAATATAGGCTTTTTTCAACCAAACAAGGACCTATGTGACTTTTGTGAAAAATATAAAAATTGCAGTAGCGAAGAGAAAAATATATTTCAAGTTAAATAATATATGACATTCATCAAAAAAAAAAAAACAATTATCGAGAACACAGAAGGCGAAAGACGAATAAAATAGTATGTTGCTATAATCTGCAGGCCGTATTATCAACACCAAATGCCCAGATATCAGTGCTATTATATAAAAGAAAGCTTTCAACCTATAATTTTAGCATCTTACACACATTAATAATAAAAATGGTTACTGTTTTGTTTAGCATGAAGGGACTACAAAAAAAGGGGCCAATGCAATTGGTTCTTGTGTTGTAAAATTTTTGGAAGACCAATCAATTGGGAAGGAAGTCATTTTTTATTCGGATAATTGTGCCGGACAGAATAAAAATAAATTTATTACAGCAATGTATTTATACGCCGTCCAGAATTTTAATATCCCAAAAATCACACACAACTTTTTGGTCGTAGGACACACCTAGAATGAGGGTGACTCTATAACACTCTTGCATAGAGAAACAAAAAAATAGTCTTGAAGTCAGGTCCAATTTATATACCAATACAGTGGATTCCAGTGATTCACTGGAAATTGGCACTGACGAGATTTTTGATTTTCACAAGTTAGCAAATGAAATGGGCAATAATTTTCAACTCAACGAAAATAGTAAAAAGGTTAGTTGGGTAGACATTCGCGTTATTGAAGTGAGGAAAAACAATCCTTATTGCCTGTTCTATAAAAATAAGTATGAAACAGAAGTGTTCGATGTAATAAATATTAGAAAACGTCAGGGCGGACGTCAATCAGTACAACCTCAACTACACAAAGCATTTATAAAACCACCTCGGATCTCCGAAGCAAAATTAAATGACTTGATTTCCCTATGTTCATCAAAAGTGATACCAGAAATACACCACAATTTTTATAAAAAAAACTTTCATCTAAACATTTAAATACAGATTCAGATAATAATTGACGTCGATAAAATTAATTATAAAAACATTACAATTATTGTAATTTGCTATTTTTATTTTGGTTTAAAATTGTATGCATCTATTTTAATAAATTATAGT
Organism: Rhyacophila brunnea; assembly: GCF_057557595.1. Classification (NCBI taxonomy): domain Eukaryota; kingdom Metazoa; phylum Arthropoda; class Insecta; order Trichoptera; family Rhyacophilidae; genus Rhyacophila; species Rhyacophila brunnea. Next base: position 34,866,532 of record NW_028233350.1, read on the forward strand.
TAGTAAGCTTAAAATATCAAAATATTATAGGTAAATATCATTCTTGATTTATTTAATAATAATATAATATATTATATTATAATGGTATTACCAAAGTTCCCAATAAAAATCTTACTGCAATTCAGGTAACTGCGAAATATCAACATTTTCTATGCATCATGAAAGTGTAAAACCATAGCAACTGCTAAAACTTGTAATCTTGATGGATTTATATAAAAAAAAAAAATTAATAAAAGAACATGTCATAATGTATACATACACCAAATATTATGGTTTTATTTTAGAAACTCTATTTATCCTGACCAAATGAAAACTTCAAACCCTTATATCTCCAAACTATGTAATTTGCACATACGTTGGTTTTACACTCACGGTGCGATGTGTACTTGCCAGACCCAGAATTCGAACCTGGGACACACGGCGTTATAGTCCAACGCTTAAGCCGCGCGGCCACCGTAATACACATACATTAATAATAATCTGAAATACTTTTGTTTGTATAAAAGTGCATTGTTAACTAATACAAAATACGTATTTACAGATATTTTATCAAAAAAATGATAAATTAACCAAGTATAAATATTTAACTTTTTAAATAATTAGTTAAAAAATTGATTTGACATCTATGCATCCCCTACTATATTATCAAATAGTATTAGTACCTACGAATAATTCAATAACTTTGCAATTATTTAAACTAACGATGTTTAAAATATATTTTAAGATATGATGCTGGCGACCGTTGCCGATTTTATCTTGGACGGAGCTGTGAACCAATGCCTCTTTGCTGCAAGATCTGAGCATCACTTTGACACTCCTCTTTTACCTGTATCGTATTATGAGATTATTCGTACATACTATCCGATGAGGCCCAGAAAGCCTTAAAAGGTTTATTGTGTCGGCAGTATGCCAGACAAAGGGGGGACGGGCGAATGCCAATAAGTTAAAATAATCTGATGAAGTAATTCAATGAAAATCCATAGCATCTGCCGCAAAGCTTACAGAGGATAGAGAAGAATGGAGAAAGCTTATCCTGAATTTATTAGTATTCCAGGTTAATTCTCAGTCATATTATGGGCGATGATGAGAAAGAGATACAAACATCATATTAAAAAAGGAGGTATATAATCAGTCATATGATCAATTCGGAAGTAGATAAGTGGTCCTGATAAAGTTTTCATCGTCGTATTATACGGCCTCCCAAGTTTCAGAGTATGTTATACCTACCAAATTTTGAAAGTTAATAAGGATTAATAAACAATACCCTATATTAATATGATGCAACACATACATAATTATTCTAACTTGATAAACAAAAGTGTGCGGCATCAAACGGTCATAGCACTATGGACCCACGCCGGATATCACACACACGACGTCAATAAACTAATTAAAATGATATCACCAAAATGTATAAAAAGGGACACGCGCCTCGTGCCTTTCGTCTAATATGTTTAATTCTTTGTATCGCGTATATCTTGTCCACTATGTACTTTCATTTCCGGTGAATAAACTTTAATATTTTAACTTTCGTGAAAGCTAATTGTTTTCCGATAATCTTCTCGCCATCTAGTCTAAATATATCCTCGAAGGTAAATTACCTTACAATTACTTTCAAGACGACAGTCTTTAAACGTCAGATATGTCCAGTTTTTGGTAAGGAGACGAAGGAAGCATAACACCATCACACTACATAAGGTTCCTGTTAACCCAAGCCACCTGATTTCTTTGCTTCTTCTTCTCTGAGGGACATAACAGTTGCAATCGATAATACTTGACAATTAAAAATCATATTTCTTAATAGTGCAAAAACAATTCAATGAACCCCTAAAAGAAAATTTCTAATCAACCTTCATTCCTGGCAACTTAAAACATAAAATAAGGATCGCGACCTTTATTATAATTTTATTAGATCGTTAAAATAAAATTGGCCTTCTATCAAATATTCAGTGTCCGTAGTCAAAGCTCGGTATTTAAATTCGTTTTCATAAATAATTAAGTGGACGGACCCAGCATTTAAACAAAAAAGTTAAATTGTCCAAACAGCGATCAATGTTATAATGAAATTAAATGAGGTACCTTTTAACAAATGATAAACTATAATTTTATTATAATGATATCATTAACGTTATAAAAACTTTTTGTGATTGGTTGAAATTTTCAGGTAGAGTTACTTTACGCCAATAAGATTTCATGATCAAAACCCGCTATGATATTATGTTTCCAAATCTCATTGATAGTATTAAATAATATTATGTTATATTGTTACTTGATTCTCAAACTTATTGATTTCAGGGAGGCGCATTTTTTTTCTTAATTTTAGTACATAATAATCTACTAAATGTTTGAGGTATCTAGGGAACTGGAGGGGATAATATTTAATATACTTGGGGATACCTAGAAAATGTAGAATTTTAAAAATATTATTCTATATACATAATATAATGTATTCATATTCATTGTACTACTCTTTTTTATGTACTTATTAGTTGACAATATACTTGTACATTTATAAATTATTATATTTTTTTTTGCTTCAGAAATGCACAGTATCTGGCAAGTATCTAACTATTTAGGTTAACAAATTGTTTATCTTTATAGTCCTGATAATGGTGTGACAACAGAAATAGCTAACTGATAATAAGTCAAACTGTAGAACTTAATACCATGTTATAACAAAAAACTACGTCGTATTATCGTGAAAATTATAAGATTGCATGCATGGATTAAAAAAATTCAGAAGCTTCTGAATTTTTACGCGACAATTGAACTGTGCGATATTTGCGCCTGCGCAGTAGAACGATAGTGGTAAACGTGCCGGTAAAAAACCGAACTACACCACGCAGACTCATTCTCCGATCAACCGATTTTCACGATCTGTCAAATAGTACCATACAACGATGACATCGCGTCTCGCTTACTCTTGAAGAATGAGATTGGCGACACAATCAGTACTTTTACGTGTAAACAGTTATTATCGCGATAGCATAAATACACACTATCGGTGCAAGTAAATCCATGGACGTGTACAAGCGCTATTATGCTATTTATGTTATCATTTTGTAAAACGATTAATAGATTTGTACTTATGAAATTGAAATGTACTGCAAAAGTAAATGTTTATTATGTAATGGTAAATAAAGAGTGGTATTAGTCATTAAAAATAACTTGTTTTAGAACCACTGACCTAACCTATTATATTAACAGTGCCAGATAATTTTAATTTGATACACATATCGCACCGTGAGTGTAAAACCAACGTATGTGCAAATTACATAGTTTGGAGATATAAGGGTTTGAAGTTTTCATTTGGTCAGGATAAATAGAGTTTCTAAAATAAAACCATAATATTTGGTGTATGTATACATTATGACATGTTCTTTTATTAATTTTATTTTTTTTTCATATAAATCCATCAAGATTACAAGTTTTAGCAGTTGCTATGGTTTTACACTTTCATGATGCATAGAAAATGTTGATATTTCGCAGTTACCTGAATTGCAGTAAGATTTTTATTGGGAACTTTGGTAATACCATTATAATATAATATATTATATTATTATTAAATAAATCAATAATGATATTTACCTATAATATTTTGATATTTTAAGCTTACTAACTATAATTTATTAAAATAGATGCATACAATTTTAAACCAAAATAAAAATAGCAAATTACAATAATTGTAATGTTTTTATAATTAATTTTATCGAGGTCAATTATTATCTGAATCTGTATTTAAATGTGTAGATGAAAGTTTTTTTTATAAAAATTGTGGTGTATTTCTGGTATCACTTTTGATGAACATAGGGAAATCAAGTCATTTAATTTTGCTTCGGAGATCCGAGGTGGTTTTATAAATGCTTTGTGTAGTTGAGGTTGTACTGATTGACGTCCGCCCTGACGTTTTCTAATATTTATTACATCAAACACTTCTGTTTCATACTTATTTTTATAGAACAGGCAATAAGGATTGTTTTTCCTCACTTCGATAACGCAAATGTCTACCCAACTAACCTTTTTACTATTTTCGTTGAGTTGAAAATTATTGCCCATTTCATTTGCTAACTTGTGAAAATCAAAAATCTCGTCAGTGCCAATTTCCAGTGAATCACTGGAATCCACTGTATTGGTATATAAATTGGACCTGACTTCAAGACTATTTTTTTGTTTCTCTATGCAAGAGTGTTGTAGAGTCACCCTCGTTCAAGGTGTGTCCTACGACCAAAAAGTTGTGTGTGATTTTCGGGATATTAAAATTCTGGACGCCTCATAAATACATTGCTGTAATAATTTTATTTTTATTCTGTCCGGCACAATTATCCGAATAAAAAATGACTTCCTTCCCAATTGATTGGTCTTTTTTGGAATTTTACAACACAAGAACCAATTGCATTGGCCCCTTTGTTTGTAGTCTCTCCATGCTAAACAAAACAGTAACCATTTTAATTATTAATGTGTGTAAGATGGTAAAATTATAGGTTGAAAGCTTTCTTTTATAATATAGCACTGATATCTGGGCATTTGGTGTTGATAATACGACCTGCAGATTATAGCAACATACTATTTTATTCGTCTTTCGCCTTCTGTGTTCTCGATAATTGTTTATTTGTTTTGATGAATGTCATATATTATTTAACTTGAATTATATTTTTCTCTTCGCTACTGCAATTTTTATATTTTTCACAAAAGTCACATAGTTCCTTGTTTGGTTGAAAAAAGCCTATATTATAATGGGTATTGTTCCCCTTGCAAACCAGCAGCATCCTTATCTATATCCAACATGGGTTCTTCAGCATCAGGAAATGTACTTGTCACATTTTTGAAAATCTGTAACATTGCAAAAACAAAAATATCATAGATCTGATTGATATACTGTTGTGTTAATTGAAAGAGTTTATTATTGTAGGTGCATAAAATAAATACATAGGTACATAAGATAAGTCGATAATAATAAGTTTCATAACAATAATAATATTAACGCTTTCGCTGCTGAATAGATAATGAGATTTTAATTGCCCTCTTTAAAATGCACGTTAATTACATCGATCGGCCGCCTGGTCATTACGCACCGTGTGCGTCTTCCGCGTCCAAAGTATTAAGGTTAGTTTTGTATATCATTTTAGTATAATATTTATCACAAAGTCTTACCTTTTTAGAAGTTTTTCAGCTTTTAAAGCTAACTCCACCATCATTAGAATCCTTAAACTCATATTTGATAAAAACAAAATACGCTGCACTACATTACTTGAATCAAAGGAAACAATAATGTGTTGTAGAATACGTCTGGATGCGTTATCAAAGTCTTAACACTGAATCATTTCAATAATTGCCTGCTATCACAATAATAAAAACAATGCCACATTGCATTCACCAAAAGAATGCGTCTGATGCTCGGGTTTCACAATTAGTCATGGATATCATTTGCAGATACTATGGTTTTACATTAACAATGGAAGTAAATCTTTGTATTGTAAAACCCAAATATCTGTCTTTTTTAATGAAATTTTTTAAGTTTGCAGTAACTTCAATTTTACATTATCAAGTTTATGACTTTTGCAGTTGTCTTGCATTTAAATCTCGAAATTGAAAAATTTGCACTTGCTATGGTTTTACACTCACGGTGCGATATATTATGTTAAAATGATACCAGATACCATCAATATGAAAAATTTATACCTAATTTACTATATAATATATCGGCACAGATTATTTATGTCGGATCCGAACTAAGCTTGCAACTTTCCTAGTAAATGTGTCGTGATGTTGCCAGTAAGTTGTCAGTGTTTTCGACTCTCAGAGAAAGTTGAATAATGGGATTCTGTGGTTTGCGTATTTCCCCTGGGGGAATTCACCGTTAAGACTGTAATAGCATTAAGAGATTATTTCGCAATGCCAGCGTATAATATATTAAGTAGATTTTCTTAACAAATTATTTGTTTTTATTAAGTATGTAATATTATGCCATTAAAAAATAAGTAAATTACTATTTTCCCTTTTAACAGACCGAATGTATGCTTTATGAAAACAGATTTTTTTTAGGAATCGTTGTTAGTCATTCATCTGATCCTTGCTCTGAAACAGATATATTCCCGGAATATATAGTTAGAAATATTAATTGACCTTTTATAATTGAAAAATTCTACTAACGCAAAGAATTTATTTAGATTGCATATACTTCAACACATTTGAATAAATATATTATTATTGCTTGTACTTAATTTATAAAATTAATACATTATAATAGAGTTAAAACTAGGTACCAAGAATATGTATGAAAAAATGTTTGGTAAAAATATTTTGACGTTACAGAACGAAAGTTTTACAATGTTTAAGACTTTCACGGTTATTTGTTATAGTAATAGATTTTTAGGTTGTCAACGCGAGTTCTTCCTTCTTCTTTCATCGACGTTTGGAGCTTGTTGTCAAGGTAATCCTCAAATAAATTTATTCGCTAGTTATTAAATATTGATAAAGCTAGAATTTTACCAATAGATAAATATAATTTATTAATAATTATTACGTACCTATTTAAGGTCATTCTATTGCGCTATTTTTATTTATATTATTTAATAATGTTTGCCAAAACAAATATCCTATTTTTAATCATTAGCATTAGAGTCGATTTTTTTAAACACAACAATTAATGTGAATGTTATCTCTGAAGATTCGACATATCTACATATTACATACTAAACTAATTTGATTTCATTGTACTAAGAATACAAATAGCAAATTATATTGGTTAGTTTATAAAAATCAACTAAACCCCGACTAGAATAAACAAAAATAGTAGAGGTAGACCGTGGAGATTCAAAAAAAAAAAATAAACCACACTGTGTTAGTCATACTTATTTGTTTTCATTGAATTAAGAATACGAATGGCAGATGGTTTTTAAAATTTTTATAAATCATGCCGAAAGCGAACTATATTAGATAAAAAATATTCTTCTATCTATAAAATATCCAAAATTTTGTATGATTCAATCCCATAATTTTAAGTATTTTATAGAAAATAATATTTTTTACCTAATATTTAATATAGTTTGCTTTAGGCAGGGTTTAATTATTGCTTTTTAAAAACTAGCGAATACTATCTGCAATTTGTATTCTTAGATCAAAGAAAAAAATATTAAGTATAACTGACAAAGTGTGGTTTATTATGTCGGATTTCCACGGCTACCCTTACTATTTTGGTTTAGTCTAGACAGGGTTTAATTGATTAAATTGTTTAGTGTGTACTATTATATTGGATTCACCACTACTGATTATGTAGGTATATAGTAAGTACATAATATCTCCACTCAATTATACTTATTTAAATATAACATTGTGAATTCTTATTGATTTAAAATAACTCGTAGTTATAATAGTAAAGACCACATTCGTGTAAATTTTGCAAAGCCTTTGACAAAGAATAACAAATTGATTGTTGACTTTTCACTCACAAAATTACTAGCGCAAACTTTTCCCGGCGTCTGTCGTGCGCTTAACTAAGCTCATTGCTTCGGAAATATTCCGTCTCAAGGCGCCTTCCAAATACAACGAGATTATCTTCGAATATTATTAGAATTTGCTTCTTTCTCTATGGCTATTAAGAATTTACTGTATTCAGGTGAAAAGTTTCTATAGCGAAAATTGAAAAAGCCGTGGAACATCGTGACTTTTGCTTTATTTGAGTTGTAAAATTTGAAGCATTCTACTGTTTATTATAAGTCAAAATAAAGTTTTACATTGCTATAGGGCATGTTTGAATATTTAAAAATCAATAATACGGAGTATACTTAGATTTTACGAAAAGCTAATGTTTTTAAATAATATCGCTATTATAATTAGGATTTTATAACAATACTCGTTATAAATTGATATCTTCTGACATTACAATAGCACACATCATCAATTATACATCATACTTTTTTTAATTCAATATTATTTTCAACACTATAACAGACTTTGCGGCCCAATGAAAGTAGTATTGTGAAACAGTATTGCAATAGCAGAATACAACGACTGCCACATAATATGTATTTATTAAGCAGTGGCTTGACTTGAGTTGACAATATTATCATAAAATCGACAAACCGGCTCGACTTGTTCATTAATTCTAAAAAAGTAACAGAAATTAAACTAAAGCCATTTATTTTAGTTGTGTGGACGGAGTTGGCAACAGAAAAGTCGCTAACTTAAATCACGCAAGAACAGCCACTAGCAACATGTGGTAACCATATGTTGCGTATTGCTTGTTTACACGTGACTTTCACACACGTTGTGTGGCGTTCAACGAAGACAGTCGACTCGCTGCGGACGTCTGAAAGTTTACAGTTATCCGGTGCGACTAAACATCGCTATTATCTCTTTACTACTTTACTACACCTCGTCGCTTCCTCAAAACCGCGCATATTCCCCATGCCCGGATACTAAACGTAATGATTCGAGCAATCATCTAGATTGCACTATAAATAGCTTCACTGACGTTAGGCTTACCTACCTACCTAACATTTACAAAGATCTCACGTGGTCTACGAGCCACAAGTAGTTACCATATACGCATATTATATAACTAATATGGTAAATATGATTATAAATTGTGAGAATATTTCATTCGGTTTAATATTCTTTTTCTTATGGAAATGCCTTTATCAGTGACTTGCCTAGATAAAATGCCGCCCCTAGGCAGCGCCAAAAGGCCGCCTCATTTTTTTTAAACATTATTTTTATCATCCTTTCATGAGTCCAATATCTAAGAAATGTGTTGTATGGATACATTACCAACAAAATATCAGACTAATCGCAAATCTGCAAGTGTGGTCTCTGGTTTCCGGTCACCAAGGACGTTGAAGGGCAACTGAAGTAAACTAGATATCGTGAACCCGATAAAACCAGTGAGCTGATTTTTTTATTAGAAAGATATTTTCATTATTACTAAGTTTATATAGCTATTTCTATATTCCAAATGATTTTCCTCGATTTGCCGACCTTTGAATAACTGCCGCCCCCAAGCGACGCTCAATCGGCCTACCCCCAAGGGACGTCACTGGCTTTTATGTAACATTAAAAAGAAAGTTATAGCGTAAAATATCATGAATTACCGAAAAAAGGACAAATGTATTGTTGTCTATGAGTTAATTCTTGAATATTGTGTAAATGATCAGGATATTGCTATTCCAGACATACTAGGTAGGTACCAACTAAATAAGGTAAACGTAGGTATTACTAATTTAGTAAACCTGAAGAGATTTATAATTTTTTTATTATTCCGGGTTGAAAATAAATAAATTCAAATTGACTTTACGGTTCCATAGAGATTGAAAAAAACAGATTCATATTACCCCTTTCAGCGTAAAACGCACCGAAATTTATTCATTCGCACTTTGTACTGCCGAAAAGGCGGCATTTTATTTTGCAGCGTTGCTTAAAAATTCCTCAAGATTTTTCAAGATGGAAATCGTCCCATCGAAAATGGCAGCTCAACTTAACGAGGGGAACATTTTGGAAACCAATGATCGCAAATTTTCCAACGCTACAATTTCACTTCAACACATATTTGGCAAATATGCATACATAGAATTTTATTCTAACACACGTGGATATTTTTCTCAACAGTCGTATTTCATTCTATATTGAAAATAAGTGGGAAAGTGTTTTTTTTTAGTTGGGAGCACTTTTTAATCTGATATTCATTATTTTTGACAGTTTAGCTGTTTTTGCCGCAATCATGCTATGCTTGGATTTCACGATTCGAATTCAGTTCATCAATGAATTTATTAACTTTAGAATAGAATAAATTAGTAAGTTAAAAGCAAAAGAGCTTTTCTCAATAACCTACACATTGAGATAATATATGGATAAAAATAATCACATAGTTTCGATGGGGTTTTAGGTGAAAACATATAATTACAAGATAAAAAGAACTTTTTAAATAAAACGTTTTAAAATTTTCTGTTCAATTATTATGCTCAATATGCTCAAGCTTGTACTTGATATGAAGTTAATAAAAAACAAACACATATCGAATACTGAAATGTCATTTTGATTTCCATAGTAACGCACGTATATATTAATAATTTTGTTACTAGAACCACCCACTTAGCAACCAATAATAGTGGATTGGATTACGGACTTCTTCCGGAATAACTTTTCATACAAAACAGAATTAACTTAAAATGAATTCAATTCTACTTAAAGATGGCTAAAAGTATTAAAAGAATACATTGGCATCGTGTTCTGATATTTTCTAAAAGTTTCAAATGTCTAGCTAGTCGGGAAGTTAGTTAAAAATTGATAGCAAGATTTGTACTGGATAAACAACCACCGGAAGAATAAGAATATGAGCTAAAAAAAACGTTGTAATGATGTGACTGATAGAAATATACGAATATAACGATTTATGAAATCGTTATGATGTATTACATAATCATTTTCTGTGTACTAAATCTAAGTCAAATGCATTTTTTTATGAATACTTTCAGGATATGATAACCGTAATAATTAAATTTTTCGAAAGTTTGGATCAAATGAACGAACAATTTTATTTTCATATCAATCTACGTATTGCCACTTTGGTGTAGGTACTTGCTTCGATTTCGTAATAACGTCATCATTTTCAATTAGGAGAAAATATTGCAGTCATTTTTAAATTAATAATATAACGACGATTTAATTATTTAAATAAATCAAAAAACAATAGAGTTACCTACTCATATTAATAGCTTAACACTATTAAGATAAATGACGTATTAATTACATACGTTTAATGCTTTTGTTTCTTTATTTTTTAAATAATTTTTGGATATTATTACGTTTGACATGGCTATAAATAATTACAAGATAAAAAGAACTTTTTATATACAACGTTTTTAAATTTTCTGTTAAATCATATAAACTTGACTTGGCTAGATGACTAAAGATGGCTAAAAGTATTAAAAGAATGCATTGGCATCGTGTTCTGATATATTCTAAAAGTTTCAAATGTCTAGCTAGTCGGGAAGTTAGTTAAAAATCGATTGCAAGATTTGTACCGGACAAGCAACCACCGGACAAATAATAATAGGAGCTGAGAAAAACGTTGTAAAAATTAAACAATTCCATTCACAGATTATTAGGTATCATTTAAAGATTCATATTGTCTTTTATTTATTGTTTTTTTTTATTTCACTCATATTTCTTGGGGCTTTTATTCTCCAACATGTTTCGAAAATTGATATAAACTAAATAAATCAATTTGCAATCTATACAATGTATTAATTAATTAATCCACAAAAAGTATTTTCACAACATGAAGGAAAATAATAGTTGATGTTAGGCATTTAGAGTAAGTGAACAACAGATTTTTTGAGGATGCGTCCTCAAAATTCCTTGGACTGACCGGGTGACAAATGTTGAAGTTCTCAATCGAATGGGGAAGGACCGAGAAGTTCTACGTAGTATCAAAACCAGGAAACTACAATACCTCGGCCACATTATGAGAGGACAAAAATACAGCATTCCTCAACTTGTCATTCAAGGAAAGATCAATGGGAAGCGTAGCAGAGGACGGCGCCGCATTTCGTGGCTTAAGAACCTCCGTGATTGGTACGAGTGCAGCTGCACCGAACTGTTCCGGGTAGCAGACGACAAAGATAAGATTGCTTTGATGGTGGCCGACCTCCGCTAGGGGATGGCACAATAAGAAGAAGAACAACAGATTATCTGGTACAGATAATACAAATACGAGTATCTTTTTCTCTGATCAAGTTATAATTGCTTCATAAACCAAATGTTTTACATAGTCAAATAAAATCAACGTAGATTAAAAATAAAATCTGTATAAAATTAGCTATTATTTAAATACTACTTTAATAATTAATGGACAGTAAACAAAATAACTTATTATTCAATATTATAGTTTAAGATTGCAAAAAAAAATGCTAGCGATAAGAATAGTACATTACTCTAATTAAATTATTATACTATAATATGTATAACTTCACTTACCATATTGACTTCTGAAATTGCGTCAAAGCTGGCTATGGTTAAATCCATCCCCACGTAAAGTGGCTCACCTGATAAAAAAACGATTGTCAGTTAATACAGCGAATACAAATATGGCGACATGTATGTAATAAATTAAATTTGTTTTACATAACCTTTATATTAGTAAAGGTAATTAATTATACATTAAGGGCGGACATGCTCAGCGTGGGTCAAAATGGTGCTTTTTTTCAATTTTCAAAGTATGATCCTGGACATACCTTAAACGTTGTAGATAATCTATTTATATAATTTTGAAGCCTTATTATCCTTTATATTTATTTTAAACATTTGATGACTGCATAAAGTATTTTTATTACAAAAAATAGTATTCTTTTAAACCTCTCGCTCTAATATCTTAGAATATAGTCATATTTCTGTACATAAATGTGCAGTGGTGTTAAGACTATTTACATTTATTAATTTTTAAACGCATTTATAAAATCATAAGTATAATTTATATCGACATTATTTTAGTGAAATATTTACGATAAAAATTATATTGATAATCTCTGTGATCCCAAATTTGACAAGAATTAGGCATTTTATTATTCAAAAAATGGGCAAGATTAACACATTTGAAGATAATTCTAAAGATACTATTTATAAGCTATGTCTTTGAACATTCAATTTTGATAAACATCCTACGAATAATGATTGCTTTATAATAATTATTGACCTAAGAATAAGGTAGTATTTTTTTTTAAATACTCCATTTCTTTTGGCATTCCCCAGTGGTTAAGCTACAACATACGGCCGTAGCCATAAATTGACAAACTATAATTAAAGTAGGGAGTAAAATGATGTTAACGCGCGTGTTTGAACATGTACCTAACCGATTTTTTTAAACGATAATAACCAGTTCGAGTTAACATAATATGTGTTCTAGTTAAATGTCTGAAAACTAACGTTATATGGGTACATTACGTAAAATAGTTTAATTGTCAAAACATTGTATTGTTATTTTATTTTAACTGTCATGTCTTTCGAAAATTAATACCAGCGTGTTGTTTTAATTAATATTCAAAATTGGCAGAAGAGATTAATTACTAACTATTGAAAAATGCCTTTGACAGTATTTTCTTATCTACCTTTGATAAATATTTAATTAAAATACATTTGCTGAGATTACTTTCATCGTACATTTTTTCTTGTTGTGTCTTACCGATCAATAAGAAGCACTTAGGTAAGTAGTCGATGACATTTTGTGAATTTAATTTAAATTGTGTATTTTTTCCAAAATTAATTAAAACAGTGATAGAGTGTTTATGTATGGATAGGTACTGAGAATTTAAATAAAAACCACATACAAATATTGACAAAATAATAATTTTAAAGTGGCATTTGGAGGTCAAGGTATAAGCTGTATATACATTTACAGGGGCAAAAAGATCACGTAGCATACGAAAATGCAGAGACTGCGCTAGATTGGCCACATGTATAGAATGCCGGGAGATATACTAGCAAAGCGGGCTATGTACATAATTCCCGAGGGTAAGAGAACGCCTGAAATTGAGATAGCTGGACTGTGCCATAGTAGATATATGATCGATCAAAGCAACTGGAGAGTGTCAACGCTAGATCGTCCAGGAAGTTTTTGAAAGAGGCCAAGACCCGCCAAGACTTGTAGTGCCATAAATGGTAATTTGACTAATAAAAATCTTATTATGAAATAAAATATGTCTATATTAGTTTTTTTAGAACAAATTTAAATAATATTGTAGTATTTATGGTGTGGTATAATAATTGTTACACATATATCGTGACGAGATTATAATAGCATTTTTTACAAAGCTTAAGGTTTCTTCATACGTCTTAACTTTCCAACTTACCTAAATGCTTCATTTAAGACATATCTAGATCAGTACCAATCTTAAATATTGTTATATACTTACAAGGAATGTTTATTAATGTATCTACTTTAGAAGAAAAACGATGAAAGGTCAAAAAAATCATTTTTAATTTTCAAATATAGTCTCCTGCGCATCTATTCTAAGACTGGTTTCGGCCTTTACGTCAGCTAACCATGGTAAGAAAGTATAGAATTATTAACACTTATTGTAACAATTACAATATTATAAGAGAGGTGCTGTTTATACATAGAACTTATTGTAATTGTTATAATAAGTGCTAATACTTGGATACTTTCCTACCCTAGATAGCGGCCGAAAGCAGTCTTGTGTATAGAATAGATGCGCTGATAGTTAAATGTCCCTTATTCTATTGTTATGCAATGGCGTGAACCATTTTAAAAGTGAACGACTTTTCATTGATTTTTCAAATCAGGAACGAACTGCTTATTATCACTTAAAAATGTCACCAGCTAATGTTTTTCTGAAATGATTTTGAACTTAAACTTCAGGATTTGCAGGACTCGTCCCGCACTAACTAGTATAATCTAAATATTCATGAATTATACCAGAAAAGCCCATTTCTTAATCTATTTACCAAAACTAAAACTTCAATTATTTTGCACGTGTCTTCGAATGTTACTTTCGTAGATATGAGGCTCATCTTCAATTGACTCGCAAAAGTAGTTTTCCAAAATTTGAGTTTATAGTTTGAAAGGGAAAATTCCACACATACTACAACCATCCGATTCTCCTTTGGCCTTTTTCTTTCATTCGAAATTTTATCACTCCACCATTTCCGACAAGCCAAGCCATTCAAGAGTCCAAATGTTTTACGTACACTCTATAATATGTCGTTAGTACGGTGTATTCTTTAGTATGGGTCCATTATCTGGAGTCCTTGTGTGGTTTCCTATAAGCTTGTTTAAGAGCGTGTTTAGATGAAATTTTTTCGACATCTTTATTTTAATATATATTTATTTTCCTTTTGACAGTTTCTCAATCGAACATTGTCCGATTAACTTTCTTCAAAGCATACTCGCCTTTCATTCTCTCGAAGCTAGTAGGTCACTTCTCCGTTTAACTCATTTTTCCTTTCTCTCACGTGGTATAGTTTCCAATCCCAATATTCTGGAAAATTTGAATTTTTATGTACCCGTCAATTACATGCGTGGTCGCAGCCATGACCTATTTAGGTTGAACACTGTTTCCTCATATTAGGCTCACCAGACACCAATAGCGAGGGCTGTGCGGCTGGTCAATGCACATAAGATGTAGACATTTTTAGCGATGCATTATGTATTTTGTTTTTAAAACTCTATTTATTGTTAACTTTGTTTTTTTTTTTTGAATTATTGTCGTTTTTTTAATTTTATTTCTTTTCTATAAAATTATTTTTTGGTTGGTTTTTTTTTTCTACTGAGTTGATTTACCTGTACTTTTTATTCTAAATGTCATGCTGTGAACGTCATGAATTAATAATTTGTTATGCGCTCAATGTGTCTTTTTTAAATAAATAAATAAATTTTCCAAATCTAACATTTTTAATAGTCATAGTTAGTAGTAAACTTGCTTGCTACATTGTTACTTTGAATGTGATGAATCGCACTGAATTTCAATTATGCGTGCACCTCAAGATAAATATAATGGCGAGGAATTATTTTTAAACGCTCATCATTGTCTTTTTAACTGAAGTAAATATTTTAATAAACGTCCTTCTCTTTTTAAAAAAGAATGTTATTTAGATTTTGAATCATTGGCAGTGGTAATATTTGAACCAGTGATTGCTCCCATCCTGACTACTCGCTCCTCCCATATAATATATGTAGGTGACATCTGACCTAAATACGTTATTGAGAATTTCAGGATGAGCGCACGTAACAGGGTCATCAAAATATACGTACATTAATAATTATTGTCATCTTTAAAACATGTACAGTTTCTAATAGGTCAACATGAAAATGTTTATTATTTTTGCTATTTGTATCCATATAATATACTTTTTGTCATTATTTCTCGATATTTTAAACATCACACACTGTGTCTTCAAAAATTGACAGATTGATACAATTGACACAATAAATTAACGGACATACACACCGATATTTGTAGATAAGCTAATACAACAAGAGCTTATTTGCATGGTGCTTACATTTCATTTAAATCCACGTAAGCTATCATTTTGCCCCAAAGCGGAGCTCACGAATATACCAACCGAAGTTGTTTTACGAATGGTTATTAGCTTTTATTTCAAACTATCAAATACTTGCTTTAAATTAAAGACATATTGATAAATTTTAATAAATTTTATCAATTTTTTTAATTATGGGCTATGAAAAATGCATGTACATCTACTCAGAAATAATCAGAAAGGCCCCATAATTATTATTAGTACTTATTCTGAGGGGATTGAAACGGCAAAAACATAAATTCCCAGGATTTAAATATACGTGTGCATATATTGTCTGTGAGGATATCAAAGAATTGGTAAGATTAACATAATGTATTTCCCAGGAGCCAACCATGAGTACCGATTATGGAAAGTTCTCAATAATCTGTTAGCCATGGTAGGACGAACTCAAGACAATATGGTAAAATGGGGGATCTTCAATGACAAAGCTTGCAAATATGACAAAAGGGGCATCGAAGCAGTCGACCCAGGTGTAGAAGTAACGTTTTGTGGAATTGGTCATGTAATATCAATGGAATATGTAAATAACTAACTAACCATAATCAATTTATAATTATAATTTCAAACATATCCTGAATCACTTATCAAGGAAACATTTTTTGAAAGAATATTATAAATAAAAAGTGTACCTATTTTAAATTCAGCAAATATTAAAGAAAAGACGACGATATAACTAAAGTGGCACGTGTTAAAGAAACCAGACATGATGAAGAAGAACGAAAATATGATAAATACTTTTTAAAAATATTATGAATTACCACCAAGTAAACGTTGAACGTCTGAATAAAAATTAACAATAAGTGTAAGTGAGAAAGTTATCGGCACGCGTATAATCTCATAATAAAGAGTAAAATAGAAGACATTATAATATGAAAATTCAACTTAGTGAAGCTAGAAATGTAGCCGATAAATAATATTGGGTTTTCTGTGCCGTAGTAAGTAGGTACGTGTTGCTGAAATATATAGTTTTTATGTGAAATATAAAGTTAATGGTCAATATTTTTAGTTAGTTTAGTAGAAACTATGGTTAACTGTATTGGGTTTAAATTTGATAGTTATATTTAGAATCAAAATTATGGTATAACGCAATGGCGAAGGGTGGAAGTAGGCTGGTAAGATCCAGCATAAATAGTGCACACTAAATTTTGTCAGTCAAAGTTGAAGAACTCCAATGTGTAGATAGTATTTGTTAATTTTTAAAATTCAAATAACCCTGCATAATTTATGCATAATTTTGGATATTTTATAGATATAAGAATATTTGGCTTGGTTGGGCATGGCTTGAATTTTAAAAACAAACCAACACCATCTGTAATAATATTATGTTTTCTTAATTCAACGGAAACAAATATATGTGACTGAAAAAGTGTTCACTATTTTTGTCGAATCGCACATAGCATAACTAAACTAGTATGGTTTGGTTTAGGCAGGGTTGAATTTTAAAACTAACCAGCACAATTCGCAAATTGTATTCTTAATTAAATGAATAGAAATAAGTATGATTGACAAAGTTTAGAGTGCACTTTTATGTCGAATCTTAACAGCCTACCTCCACCCCTCGTCACTGGATAACGATATCATTTCGTAGGTAAATTAATAATAATACAATTAAAGTTCTACTTAACTTCATACGCAAAGATATTGGCTTCATATGGCGGACAATATCTTCTATCTTTAGTATAACTGCTATGAGGTTTAACCTCTTAGAAAAATGGTATATCTACTATGTGTATTTTTTGATGACCCTGTTATACCACAATATATAAATAGGTTCATAATGTTTTTTGACATGAACGAAATAAAAAAGAAAAAATACTCACCGCCAAAATTGGGCCTCAGTCGAATATCGTAGCCTTCGAGAATTCTCGAAATTGTCTGCGTTACGTTTTCTAGCCTGTCCGAGACCAGGGATCTCTGAGCCGAGCTGGAATTTTTAATCACGTACAATTAATTATCACTTGTTTCACGTTACAAGTGGAGATGAAAAATTAGCTATCGCAATTTTAAATTTATCTCGCGAATGAAAAACTCAACAAAATTATAACAAGGGCATCAAGTCGACTGTAACAAGTATTAGATTTTTTTAATTATCTCAGTTAATTAGTGGGGACTACTTTTTTTAACGATTTTTTTAAAAGATAAACAAGTCAATGCTATATTTTAAATTAATAAACACAAAGTTGAAACTTGATACGTCATAATATATAAATTAAAATCATAAGGGTTTTTTCTGTAATTTTGTTTATGTGTAGATGTAGCCATTCTAAATTTAAAACGTATTATTCTCATATCCACTAATTTAATACAAGATTTAAAAAAATGGACACCCATCTATTGTCAAGTTAATATGACAATTTATTCTCTTAGAAAGTGTCATTTTTAAAACACATTTATATTGATTAATTGCAATAAATTTTAAAACCTATTGAAACAACTTGGGTGGGCTGAAATCTTTTCAAATGTATGTTCTCTGTTTACTTATGATATTCTTTCAGATTGGCTAGTATAGATAAGAATTGCCTTCTTATACAAATGCGTGTGAAGTGGGCAAATTAAATATTATGAACTAATTCACAAATTAATATTTGACATATATACGTATATATTATTATTCCATTTTCATGTAAAATGAAGATCTATCTTGTAATTTTGACTATATACATTTTATTTTTCATTAGCAAATAGCTAATCTTACACTACACCGCATTTCCAGGTAGCTAAAAATTAAATCGGTTATTGCCATTATTCATACTATTCACTTCAACGTTTAAAAACAATGATACTTATATCTCTCGTAGATACCTAATAAAGAAGTTTTTATGTCATAAAAATAGAAAGGAAAAATATTAAATATAACTCAAATAAGTATAATAATGACGATCACGATGGCCAAGCCTCTTATGCGTTCCCTTATAATGTCGTGGGTTCCAGGTTTGAATCATGGGTCTGGCAAATACATATAATATTGTTTTATATTTTTTTTTTTGAGTCAGAGTATAGACTCAATAGGTTGAGAAAGTGGCTAATATCCATTTCTCGTAAAAACAAAAATCTGTAAATACAAACATTCACTCTGTGAAGACCCATATGATCCCATAATGGTCGGTCATGGTCAAAAGAAAAAAAAAGTATAATAATAATATTATTTTAACCAATCAATATAATATCAATAAACAGTAGCCAGTAATGAAATCTTTCATGCTTAAAATATAGAATTTAAATTTTTTTTAAATTCAAAATAGAAGTCTTGCATAATACCGTTTATATGAAAATAATAGTGCTACATTACGAGTGCAGGTTTCGTTATAAAGAATAGTAGATACTATAAAATATTAATGATTTTAACGCTTGTAATATGTTAAAATAATAAATACTGTGAAATATTAGATAATAATTAATTTAAATTAATGAACACAATACGACATTGGCACGAAATTGTATCATTAGAAAAATGTTTTCTTAATTAACAATACCTATTAACACAACATTATTTGCTTTCAACTACGTTCATAATATTATTATGTTCAGGTATGCTCAGTAACTCATTTGCAGTTTGTTAAATTGTTAAATTAATAAAACAACAGTTATTAATAAATCTACATACATTATAAATACAGATATATTTTTAAAATAGTAATAAAAAATAATACTCACTTTACCATTCTAAAATTAAAAAATAACACAGCCACGAAGCACGTAAAAAATGAAATTAATGTACTGTGGAAATCATAACGAGATTTCTTCTTCTTCATGGTTTTATTGTTTATATCTGTTGCTACAATACTTCTCCCATACACTTCTTGCGCTTTATCACACCACAAAGTATGCACATCTTCAGGTGTTCGGAAATCGTTACAATTCAGAGAGTCGGTTAGGATCTGGTGACGTAGTCACCGCTGGTTATTCACCAATTGCCAAAACCCTACAGACCTCCTTTCATGGTAATCCATCTTCCTGATCTTCCTCTTATTAGTTTTATGTAACGATTCACCAGCTACTTCAAATCTTCTTGAAGCTGCTTCTTCCATTTCAATTATTATATTTATCAAAAATATTAATTATTTAAATATTATTATTGCACATGATTCAAAAATATTTAACACATTTCTTGAATATAATATATTCAAATTTATTTAATTTTAATCGCACTTAATAATATTATATTAAAAATAATGAGTTTATTATATTGGCAAACTATTTATGTATGTGGTATTTACAATACAAAAGAAAAATATATTCATATGGCAAAAAGAATGTATTTATATTATTTTTAATTAAATATTTTTATGTGACATCAGTTACTTTTGCTTACTAATATTTTATTCACGAAATACATGTATCTATAAAATACTGTCAAATTCAATCAAATAAATTATTCATATTGTTGGTTAACAATACCGAATGACTTTTATGCTCTCATATACATATATATGTGAACATTATCACTTTGTCATAAATATTTTAGAGACAATCACCGATTCAACAATGTAACACAACCACAGCAAAAGCTCACTTGACTAACACACATATCAAAAGTTTTGTCAATTTACGAGCTTTTAGACGTTTCAATAAGGCTTTCGAGGTTTCGCAAAGGTAGATTTGTCTGGAAACGTTCGGTCGGCTGATTTTGTAGCAGTGAAAGTGCGCATGCTCCGTGGATGTTGGCAGTATCTGGAGCTGGAATCATAGGGAAAAGCATGCAACCTGTGGGAAAATTTTACACTAGATTTCCCGCTCTGAAGATAAAACAGATTCCCGCATTTTTAAACTTCAATATTTTTGAACACGACTATTATCACCCAACGTAGTTAATCGGTATAATTTAAAAAATCGTTTTACGAAGCTTTCTTTCTGTTTTATAAATATAAATAATATAAATGTAATGTGTATATTATATTATACAAGTATTTTTTTTTAAATAAATATAATATGTTTAAACATTTTTTTCTAAAAGCTTCTGATATTGAAACGCTTCATTTAATATAATTATTCTTTCAATGCACCTATTTCAATTACATTTGGTTAGTTTAATTCCGTCGTCTTCAAAATTAAAATTATATTATCCATGAAATAAATATATACATATAATACATATTATGTGCATAATATCGTTATAGAGGAATAATTAAAATAACATAATATCTCTCACATTTATATACTATTTTTAGACAACATAATCATAGAATTACTCCAACTCTCATAATATTGAGGGGACTTACGGCCGCATCCATATAGGTGTATCTTAATACCTAATACACGAAATATATTATTTGGATAGTATTGGTTGTTAGCTCAGAAGAAACGATTCGAAATAATAAAAGGAATTATACGAACCATCCGATTTCATTCGCATAGATTAGAATAAACAATAATATATTTTGCAATAAAAAAAACTTTCCTTAAAAAAAATACAATTAAATACTTTTTCTAAAAATATTTCTTTCCTTCCACTGGCTCAATTTAAAAATTTAACAATATTTTTTTTATAGAACAGTGTAGCGTATCACAGGGCTACATTACATTTCTTTCAAAAATCATATCTATTCTATTAAAAAATTAAGACGTAGTTTTATTAGCTATTAATATTTAAAATAATAATTACAAGATAAAAATAACTTTTTATATACAACGTTTTTAAATTTTCTGTTGAATCATATAAACTTGACTTGACTAGCTTAAGCGATCAAAAAAATTTGTACGTGATAGAAATAATACTGAAATGTCATATTGATTTCCATAGTAACGCACGTATATATTAATAATTTAGTTGCTAGGAGCCCAGACCCATAGCAACCAATAATGGTGACGCAGTGACGTCCCTAGACAAAATGCCGCCCCTAGGCAGCCCCAAAATGCCACCCAATTTTTTATACAGTATTTTTTATCATCCTTTCATGACTCCAATATAAATGTAAACAAAATATTTATACCTACCATAAAACATCAAAAATTTAATTTATAATTATATTTTCACCAAAAGTGGTGATTTTTTTGACTTCTTACATGTCATTTTTTCGATACATTAGTTTGCTCTGTCTTGCGGAATTATGACGGCTAACGCAACTTCCATGTGCTCTGGTAATAAGTCAGACTGTAATTTTTCGTAAATCTGCACGTGTCGTTTCTGTTTACCAAAGACGTTGAAGAAAGTAAACTAGACATCGCGAACCTGACAAAAAATTACAGACCTGTTATGCCTTTAATGTTAATTAATACTTTTTGTTTTCGTTATTACTAAGTTTAGGTAGGTATTTCTGTATATAGCAAATGATTCTCCTCGATTTGCCGCCCTTCGAGTAACTGCCGCCCCCAAGCGACGATCAATCTGCCTACCCCCACGGGACGTCACTGTGGTGCCGAAATAACTGTTCATACAAAACAGAATTAACTGAAAATGAATTCAATTCTACTTAAAGATGGCTAAAAAATGCATTGGCATCATGTTCTGATATATTCTAAAAGTTTCAAATGTCTAGCTAGTTTGGAAGTTAATTAAAAATCGATTAGAATATTTGTACCAGACAAAGAACCACCGGACAAATAAGAATACGAGCTAAGAAAAACGTTGTAAAATATGACTTGTTAATTGTATAAAAAACCTTTTTCAAGTTTTTGATTATTGTTTATCAGTAATTTAGGTTTTTTTATTTGGTTAATTCAATTATCTATTCACTATTGTATTGAAAGTGCACCGTTTTTATGGAATATTTATTCTATAAATCGT
This sequence comes from Rhyacophila brunnea, assembly GCF_057557595.1. Classification (NCBI taxonomy): domain Eukaryota; kingdom Metazoa; phylum Arthropoda; class Insecta; order Trichoptera; family Rhyacophilidae; genus Rhyacophila; species Rhyacophila brunnea. The sequence continues at coordinate 34,889,306 of NW_028233350.1, forward strand.
ATTAATCCGGCAACACCGACATATTGGTCGAATTAATCTTTAAGACATGTCACAAATAAAAAAAAAATTATCGTCGATAGCAATTATAAACAAGGGTTTATATTCGCACGTTTCAATATGCCAACGTACAGAATATTTATTTTTCTATTACTAACAATTTACGCACACTATAAACGTAAAACTTAAAAAAAGTAATAATTAGTTTTACTTTTTGACATAAGTATGTATTTATTTTTACAAATTGCGAAAAATAAACATAACATAATATAATTATGTTAATTTAAAAGACTGAGGGTGATAGTTAGAGTATAATGATTCATAACTTTGCACTCCAGCTATAGGATGAAAATGATATAATATATTCTAAAAATATTTTATTTACATATATTATCTATTTATTTAATTATTACGACACATACATACTTCTGAAAACACTCATAAGAAAATATAGCCAATAGAAAATAATCTTTTTCGAAAAAGTAAGACACTCGGCAGGAATCGAACCTGGGTCTCTTGGGTTTCGCACCCAGTGCATTAATTCACATGCTATATTTTATCATGAGTAGGGAATCCAATCCCGAGCCAAAATTCTGATCCCGGGATTTCGGGATTACAATTTGACAATCCCGGGATCCCGGGACTGGTCCCGGGATTGGGATTTTTTTCCATTGTTAATATAAAATTTTTATATTTACAAATATAATTGATAAAATCGGTCAAAAATAAATCTAGTATAATTTATACTATTTAAGACATTTATTGTTAATATTGTATACGTTAAATCTTGGAAATACACAAGTTTAATGGAGTAAATAATATTGTAATATAAATAATAATGTGAATTTAATATGAGATTGCTATTTCTGATAGTAAAGACATAATGAATAGATCAGCGAGATTTAAAATAGTAAAGCAAATAATCATGGCGTACTTATGGCCTTTCCGCTTCATAAATCTAATTAGTCAGCCAAATATGAAACTGCCGTAAAACGTATGATATCATGGTGGAATTACTTTGTTAAAAGTGCGAAGCATTGTTTTTTTACCAATCTTTCTCATTTTTAATAATCTATGTGAAAAATAAAATGAATCGGCAACCTACACATCAAACTTCATTCAAACTCAGTTTATTTCTAATGTAGTTATTTTGTATTAAAAGTATTTTTTCTGTTATATTTTCCATAAAAATTGATAAAAAAATCAATCCCGAAATCCCGAGATTATGTTTATCAATCCCGGGATTCATAGGTATCGAAAATAGCTCGGGATCCCGAGATCCCGGGATTCGGGATCCCGGGATTGGATTCCCTAATCATGAGTGTTTCAGAATTATGTATGTTTAATAATTAGAATGGTACATTCTTAAACCTTATGAATTATTCGTTGAATAAAAGAAATAGTTATTTAATATTACGACATATATTAATACAAGTGAATATCATTTTATCTAATTTTATGCGAAGTACCTAATCAGGCAAAGAGGCGTATCAGTGTAGTAAAAAGTGCAAAAAGTGCAAAGCTTTAAAACGTATACTTACTTACTCTACCAGTAAAAATCTTATAATTTAATTTTCGTTCCTCAGCGTGAAAAGGTTTGGAAATACTGGTGTAGAAATTCTTCTCATTTCCAAAATTCTTGATTTACTTTTTTATATATACAAACTTTATACATAATATAAATATGGTTCACGCCCCATACAAATCCGCAATTCCCTTTAATCTTTTAACATCCCCTGTCATGTTTGTTCAGATCAATCAATATTTTCGTTTCGCTTAAATTAAATGGTTATAGCGATGGAGTCGAGGCCAAGAGTTTGTGACGTAATCAGAGACACATTACACAATACGCGACCACTAAAGTCGTGCATAGCGCAAGGAAAAAATCACTTCGAGAGCACTTCAATTTCAAAGTGTCTCATCGAAGCGAGTCTCCCCTTTGTGAGGCTACGCCCTCTCGATCGGCTTATAATAGGTCACGAAACTACAAAGGGAGGCTGGGGTGGGGTGTCACAGAAACGAGTTGGGAGTGATTTTTTTTTATAAAAATTCACAACGTCTGCGATATTTTCCGCTTACTTTGGGATGTGCATGCGCTAGTCAGCCACAGAGACGAACGAAGCTTTAAATTCAAAGTGTCAGAAAGCTATCAATAATTTTAATAGATATTTTTCCATTCCTATGATATTCACTAATATTAATACCAATTTATTGGTGGTGCTTTTAGCAGTGGACTGTATAATTTAGAAGATGATGAGGATTCCGGATCTTGGGAGGGGGGGATTTAAAAGGATGCCAGACACTGACCTTTCATGATTTTGATGATGGCTCCGTGGTCTGGTACTATCACTCGCGCGGTATCGTTTTTTTTGGATTACCCGGTGCGTGGCATTTGACGGTACACTGTTTACGGATGATATGTGAGTTGGATGAACAATGAGAGCCGGTATCACGGCTTTCCATGTATTCAGAAGTATTGCTTGTACGAAGGTCATACTATATCAAGTTGACCTGGCCTTGGCCCACGAACAACTTCTGAATCAGTCTGTATAACGCAATGCGGTATCACGCACTCGTTTTTTCGCTTGAGCTGACTACGTGCAACGGTTGTCTTGAAGTCACTCTTTTTCAGTCACGCTGTTAGTAGAAAGCGACGGTGAAGTATAATAACTTGCCCACGTCCGCTTGCTGCATATTACTTGAACCAACTAAATGTTATTTGCATCACGGTCTATAATGACCCGTGACTGCCGGTCACTTGGCCTTGTGACAATAATACTGGGATTTGAGGGAGGTGGGAAGTAAGGATTACGACCAATGATGATCATTAAATATGAGGTAACATAATTACCTGCTTTCATTTAATTTAATCCATAAATAAAAAAAGTAAAAGTCATGCATTTAGAAAACTTTCAATAGAACGATTAAAATATTAAAAATACACCATTTATCGATCAGTTCATGCGGTTAGTGCATTGATACCAGACATACAACATCTGGGCACTTACATATCGACAGAATAATTGCTAAAAGTAGTAAATACATAAAATGTTTCTAACTTTCTGGGAAAAATTCTCATTTTAAATATAAACCGATTTTAAGCCATTGTAATTAATTACATCATTGGCAAATAGCAATGGCTTTTTGCGGCATTTCAATTCAATTTTTGCAAAACATACATTTACATAATATGTTTATAACCCGTTTACACATCCATGGACAGTACGTATTACCACGGCCATGACAAAAAATGCAAGTGTATTATGGTGCAAATTGCAAGATTGCATGCATGCATTATAAAGTTCAGAAGCTTCTAAATTTTTACACGACAATTTGACTGTGTGATATCTGCGCCTGCGCAGTAGAACGATAGTAGCGAACCTGCCGGTAAAAAAATGAACCGCGCAGAGACTCATTTTGAGGTGAACCAATTTTCACGACCTGTCAAGTAGTACCATAAAATGACAACATCGCGCTTCGTTTACTCTTGAAGAATGAGATAGGCAAGACAGTCAGCACTTTTACGTGTAAACAGTTATTATCGCGATAGTTTGAAATACACACTTTTAGTGCAAATAAATCCATGCACGTAAACAGGCGCTATTATATATGATTTTTTAATAACAATCATTCTTCGTAATAGATCTCATAACGCAAAGATCCCCCATATCATTTTAGTAGCGATATTAGTAATTTACTTTGTTTTAACAATAATATAATTAATTTGTAAAAAAAACATAAATTTTTATTAATTTCATATTCCTAATAAGAAAATATTTTTAGCGTTTTATGGTAAAGTAATGATGCTCTGTCAGTAGTTATAGGTAACCATTTTCTGCAAGAGTTTACAGTTTTCACTGCTTAATCTCTTGCGACGTACTGTTTAATAAGACCTTTTGATTGAAATGTGACATCTATATTACATTGTTTCATTCACATAAAAGACTCTATAAACCTTTGTTGAATATGCACTCTGTGTCAGAAACTCGTGACTGTTAAACACAACTGTCACATAAATATGTTTTCATAAAAATACTGTGTAATTATGTATCTTAGTCATCTCATTGATTACGGTGTGTTTTAATCTTTTACAATATTAACTTATATTATTACTAAGCGGGCATATGGGTCTCAATATAGTGTAGAGGTTATATTTTATATTATCAGACTATTTACTAGGAATAATTGTTATGAATTGCTCAACACAGTGCCATCTTGCACTGGGTAAAATACATTAAAAAAACAACATGAACTTTGGGCAGTCGTAAAATTGAAACCGTAAATCAAAGTTTTAAAGATGGGCGCTCTACCAATTAAGCCATATAGATAAACTTAGCATTGGAAGAGGAAACAATTACAACAAAGATATTATGTTAGATAAATAATTGTTTTATACTCCATAAATCTATCCATTATAAATTCCCGCGATGGCCGAGTGGTAACGTATCCATTTGGTTAGTCGAGCGTATCGGGTCCAAATTCCGAGTTTAACAAAAATTCACATACTGTTTTTCAAAGTGTGTTTGAATCCAGAGCATGGACCGAATAGGTTGGGCAAGTGGCCAACATTAATTTCTAGTAAAACAAAATGTTACGATACTTCGGCAGCCAAGATTGACACCGGATTGTAGATTTAATTTTGTAAAAATAGTGTTATAAACGTGATGTATGATATAAACTTTACCTGATATATTGTCGTTTTAATCATTTTTTCAAAAAAAAAAAAAAAAAACATATTCCACATAATTTGAGTGACTTCTCTAGGATTCAGTTATTAATATGCTTGTAAATTATGATGAATGGTAACAAATAGGACATGTAAACTAAATCAATCAAATGCAAAAAACAATGCACTTATAAAACATATTTTCCGATGCACAATTTCTACTGAGAAACTTTGTTTCAAGTTTTCCGTATTTGAAATGCTCAGTTAGACAAAAGTGGTTTCCAATAAGCCTGAGGAAAATTTTGCACACCGCTCTCTTTTGCTTCACTTTTATTGGCTGATACAAATATGTCGAGGACAAAATGAATATTTATTTTAATATTGATATTGTAGTTATTTACGCGCGAAGTAAAAAATCTAGAATAAATGTATTTATTTCCATATTTTACTTTTACTACAACATCTTGAATATTAACACCGTAGATATAAATGGACATGACATATTTTAATGAGCAAATAATAGAGGCTAATAGTTAAATACAGTCTTCTCATGGACTACACATGTATAATAATTAAACATTTGGCGCTCCACTAAAACAACGTAATGCAATAATTATAATAAACTATTTTACTTAAAATACAAACACAACATTTGAGAATGTAAAATTCTCTATGGAATATACATTATTTAAAAACACCTATTTTAAATATTTTTTTAAAAGATTTTTTTCATTAATATCTGAGGTATTTTAAAATTATGTATATACCTACTTTAAAACTTATTTGATAGTATCTCTATGCTCTATTTCTTGATAAAAACTAGCGCTCAAAATCCATCGGAGCGAAATCAAAAATCATTAAATAAAATTTCTTTTTATTTTTAAAAACAATCTATATTTATTAAGGGCCCACATGCTCAGCGTAGGTCAAAATGGAACTTTTATGGTATTTTCAGAGCATAACCCTGGACATTTCTTGAACTTCTATTTATCTATTTATATAATTTTGAAGCCTTATTATCCTTTATATTTATTTTAAACATGTGATGACTGCATAAAGTATTTTTATTATATAAAACAGTTTTCTTTTAAACCTCTCGCTCCAATTTTTTAGAATATAGTCATATTTCAGTACATCCATGTGCAGTGGTGTTAAGATTTTTTAGGTTTATTAATTTTTAAACACATTTACAAAACCATTAGTAAAATTAATGTTAACATTATATAGTGGCATATTTACGATAAAAAATTATATTTTATAATCTTTGTGATCCCAAATTTGACAAGAATTGGGCATTTTATTATTCAAAAACTGGCATGATTTACACATTTGAAGATAATTCTAAAGATACTGTTTATAAACTATGTCTTTGACCATTCAAATGTGATAAACATCCTACGAATAATAATTTCTGTATAATAATTATTGACCTAAGAATAATGTAGTATTTTTTTGAAATACGCCATTTCTATTGGCATTTCCCAGTGGTTAAGCTAAAACATATGGCCGTAGCCATACATTTACAAACGATAAATGAAGTAGGGAGTAAAATTATGGTAACGCGCGTGTTTGAACATGTACCGTTAAAAAAAAACCGGTTAGGTACTGACATATAGATAGTAATAAAACACATTGATACTGAATATCTTTGAATGTAGTATACTGAAAAGGATCTTCAGCATCGCAGGTGAAGAAAATAGTTTAAGGGGAGGAAAATACAACCAGGACCTGTACGAATCAAATGATGACCCATACATGAAATTAGGCTGACTCCATTGTGCAGACTATATTTCAATGGTGTGGAAGATACCCAACCAGTAAAAAGGTTCAACTACAGAGTAGAATAGGAAAAAAGAGGATCGGAAAACCTAGACTGCCGTTATTGTACTGTGTAGAAAGAAACACAGCATTCATGAATCTACGGCGATAAAAGCAGTTAAGACATTTCCTGAAACGTTGTAGTGCCGATTGTGATGATAATAAAAAATCTTTGTATTTAACCAAAAAAGAAAGGTTTGATTTCTTAACTCACGGATTATCAGCGTAGTGCGTTAACATCTGCCTAAAGGCTTGTTTACACGGGCTTAGTCATTGCCGACTCAAGTAGAAAGCCGACACATTCACAACGACTGGTCCTACCTTTTCCGCTCCTCCCGTTGTTGTCTATGGATGAACTGTCATTACCTGTCATTGTTCTATAGAGTGCTCATACTGACGCGTATATCGTGTTCACACAGGGAATAGTTTGATTTGGATAGATGAGTTACATGATAAATAATACACTAGCATTAACACACCTTCTTCAAATGTAATGCATAGATCAATGCTACATATTTTTTGGAAATCGATATTACCACCGGTTTTTGTGTGAAGGACTAGTCTGAGTTTGATAGCTGATGAATAACAGGAATGTATATTATTTATAAATAACATTTGTAAGTAATATATTTGATTTGAGAATTTCTTATTATTCAATTTGAAACGAGAAAGGGCGAATCAAATTATGTCAAGTAATCTGGGATCTGATTTTGACAGCTGAACAGTGGACCACTCGTTGCTTGTGAAAAAAGATATGCTCAGGCTTTATTAATCTAAAGATAGCTCTGGCTTAGTGCTATTAATTATTACTCACTACTAGCACAAACACGACCACGTGTAAGCAAGCTGTATTAGTAATAAGCATTAGTATTAACCAATGTAACCAAGCCCTAACAGTGAGTGTATATCTATACTAAAGCTTTTACATATAAATCTCAATATTAAATAACATTTTTAATATGCGTTTATTTAACAGTGTAAGACAATGTGTATTTGAATTCGAACAAAATATTATTCTTTACACAAATAATTAATCGCTAAAACTTTCAAGATGTCTGTAAATTTAACGCTCGACGTGTCTATATTATTATGATTACATTGGGGATACAATCTTTGACAAATTCAGCAGACTGGTATGATTTACATTTATATTTATTTGCCAGAGACAGCTGAGAGCATTTCCTTTGACGCCGTCGTCCTGGGCAAACAAGAAAGTCTACAGAATGAACTTTTACAGTGCGTTAACAAAAATTACATCACCGTATAGGTTAATATAAAAATAGATAATTACAAGTTTATCCTCAAATATATTTTGTTTCAATGACATCAGTATTTAAAATACAATTTATATAGTTTATTCTCTTTTAATTATTAGTGTTAGCTATATCATCCCATCCCATAGTATATTCATATCCTTCAATTTCAATATTTAACTTATTGTCTATTTTTCATTTTATATTAGGCCTATTTTCAACAGTCACATTCCCCAAAATTCTAAAATCCAAAAAAGTGTCTTCTACACATCCCCAATTCCAATTTTAAAATTATTGTTTTTAAGCCGATAACGGATAAATAAAACAAAAGAAAATAGCATTACTTTATGCACTTAAAATCATTAGATCATACGTGCATAATATAATATATATTGTATTAGTTACTTAAAATAGCGGGGAACATTTTGCAAAATATAATAAAGTTTTATTTGAAGGTTTTAGAAGACATCTGGCAATTTCATTGTCCGCAATAGGTAATTATTGAATTAATAATTTTATTTGCCCATAGTGGTTAAAATTTACGATGGCATTAGGTACAAACTGTTTAAGGCGAATTAAGTTAATATTTTTATGTTATTACATGAGACACATTTCTAAATTATATATGTCAGTATAAAGTTCCTAATAATTAACAAGAAAATTGATATTTTTCCTTATATCCTTGGAAGGGCTTTCCATTTAATTAACAATATTATCGTATTAAATAATAAAATTTAGTAAAAATATAAAAAAGTTACATAATATTATATTTATTATTTATTAAAATGTTTTTCATTAAAGATTCCTTTTTAAATCAACACATATTTTCCTCCTACATTATGACGATTTAATTTATTCTTGCTATTTATCCAATGATCCAATAAACAGCCTGTTTTAAAATTAGACATTTTTTATTACGTGAAGTTTTAGTTTAGTTTAGTAGATATATATCCGTACTCGCAGATACCCAGTATTACCATTTACCTACATCCTGAGTGGTCGTATCATCTACGGAATATTCTGCAACAAACTTGGTCAGAGAATAAATAAAGTTTTGAACTATACCATACACTACAAGTTCACCCTGTCAAATGCAATTTTGATTACGTCATACACCAAAAACTGCTTTCTTATATGGTTCCATTTTTGAACGGAAGTCATGTTACTGCACACATAATATATTTATATATTACTAGCTGACCCGGCGAACTTCGTACCGCCTAAGAAGAATCAATAATCTTGTGTTAACTTATTAGCTGAATTAAAATACTCAAAATGAATTAAGTTCAATAAATGTGCAAAAATCAAATCAAAATGAAATAGATTACATAGTTTTGGTTGGTTCAGATTTCGAAGCATGATAATTACCAAGTCAATCTTCAGTTGTAAATTGTGCAGTGGCAAGCCAGGCAGATCCAATAAGTTTAAAAATTCAGTTGGATAGTTGGTTGCTTCGTCTTCGTTTATTACACAGTCGATAGATTTGAAGGAATGCATTGAACCAACGATTTGATTTTGAATTGTGAAGTTTAAGTGATCCACATCTTTGTTCTTTGCCACAAAAATTGCTCGTTCTCTCAACCAATTGTGATTTTTGTGGTTAGCAATGACGTTTGGGAACACTTTGTTGATGAGGTCGTCCTTCGTTGAGACGAAATTTCAAAAATTCAGCGGAAACGAAATCAATCCATTCGATTCGTCGACAGAAACACGGCCGTTACCGAGAGTCAGCAATTGCGTGGAGAAATTTTCGGCAGATGGATCGTTTAGCAATGCAACTCGCATGTTTGTCGTCAGCTGAAGTTTCTTCACATAGCGCCACAGAGTCTATGATTTGAGGCAAGCGTTCATTTCATCGGCAGCAGTCGATCTTGGAATGACTGGTAGTGTTTGGCGGAAATTGCCAGATAGTAGAATCATTGCGCCACCAAAACATCTTGAGTAATTGCGCAGATCTTTCATAGTTCGATTGAGAGCTGCCAATGCGCATTTGTTTGCTATTATGCATTCATCCCAGGTGATGATTTTACTTGCTACCAAAACTTTGGCCATTGCTGAGTGTTTCGCAATACTGCTTGTCGGTGTTTCAGTCGTTTGAAGGTTTAACGGCAATTTCAACGCTGAATGAACCGTTCGGCATCCTTATAACAACGTGGCCGCTATCCCAGAAGAAGCAACTGCTACAGAAATTTTGGATCTCGCACGAACAGTGGCCAAAATCAATGTCATGAGAAATGTCTTCTCAGTTCCACCAGGCGCATCGAGGAAAAATAACAAACTGCCGCACATGAGATAACACATGTCTTCGATCAAAAGCAAAGCCTGGTTATGTATCTCCTCATTCACTTCAAGATCGGAATTCTCTGAACTGACACGAATTTGATGTAAAATGTCATCTAACATGTCATCCTTGTACTTGTTCCACAGTTCAGGTGGATTTGATGGGAAGCATGTCGAAATAATGATAGCAAATAATGTGCGTATCTGACTTGGAGATGCAGAAACAATTGCTACAGCAATTTTCATGTCCCAATGAATATCGTTTTCAAGCAAATTGAGCTGTTGACATGCAGCACGAGATGTTGGACACACTACACCATTGACAGTTCGAAGTGATTCAAAATATGTCGGCCCACGAACATTTACCATCAACAACCGCAAGTAGAAGCATTCGTCATTCTTCGGATGAACTGTGTAAATGCGACCAAGAGCATCATTAGAATGCACACCCGGATGATCAGAAACCGCATCGCCTTGCTTCCGACGTTGAAATTTCTTCGATGAAGCGTTCCAAGTGTAATAACGTGGCATCTCAGAGTAGAACAACGTTCGTGCAAACGGATTGCTTTGACAAATTGAAAAGAAACTGGTCAATGTTGTCGCTGGAGGTGTTACAGCACGTTGAGCAACATTCGATGCATTAAAATAAACTCGTTGACCATTCTCCAGATGCACCGCCAAATGTACAGCAGTGGGATGACGTTCATGAATGGAGAATGAGAAAATACACCAAATTGCTTCATTGCAGCTCACATATCGACAAACTTGATAGTCCGTGATTTCATCGTTGGTATTGGGAGTTTGAACGCCAAAAACCACAATATCGCTGTTTTTGGTGACATATTTGCAGATGTATTTGATGAACTTTACTGAATTGCAATACTCATGTAACAGAGATGGCGGTGTATACGGATTTTTTTGTGATTTTCTTACTTTTCCAATGCGCGAGGAAGCTTCTCGAGGCCAAGACGAATAAAAAAAAAATCATCGAAACCAGTCAATCAGTTCTATATCATCAATAGACATCATCAAAAAAGCCGTTCTATACGAAATATATAAGAAAATGAATGTTCTTCATAATTTCTTTTTCCGTGAATTTTTCTGATGTTTTAATAGTTATTTTGCTATTCAGGGCGGAGACAAATCCAACAAATTAAAGATCATAAAAATCGGCCCAGCCGTTTTTGAGTTATAAAATAAATGGTGTAATTAACCCAACTTTGTTTTATATAGATAGATAGATTAGATCTTCTGGCTTGCGGCATTGTAAATAACACTGGAAAATTAATCACACAATTCAAAATTACATAATAAAGCAATTATTGATACGCGCACATTCACAAATTTGATAACCTCACAAAGTGAACATTTTAGAAGGCAACTTATGGTTTGAAAATCACCATCAAAATCGCTATTTGTCTACAACAAAGTCTTTCGGTATTATCTGAGGCTGAACTGAATCAACTGTCAAAAACGCCATGTTCATACTTTCTTTTGTTTGTTTGTTTCTTGTTTATTGTTTCTGTCATGTATCAGAGATGGCGTTGTATACGGATTTTTTTTTTGTGATTTTCTTTTATTTTCGAATGGCGAGGTTCATTGTTCAAAATGTCAAAATGTATGAGAAAATGAATTTTCTTCATAATTTACTTTTTCCGTGATTTATCCAATGTTTTAATAGTTATTCTGCTATTCGGGGTGGAGACAACTCCAACAAATCAAAGATTATAAAAATCGGTCTAGCCGTTCTTGAGTTATAAATGGTGTAACTAACCCGACTTTGTTTTATATACATAGATTAACGTTGCATACACACAAGAAAGAAATTATTATATACAATAATACAGAGCACACAGAATAATAATAATAAAACATACGTATATATTCTTATTAACACTACAACAGGCCATGAAGCCCAATGAGAGTAGTCTATTCAAACATTATTGCATAAACACCAATATGATTGTATGTAGGAATTTGAGTATATGGGTGCCAATTGCTTTCTTCTAAGTGTGTGAGAATTGAGTAATGCAGTTTATTAATAAAAAAAACAATGTATTTCAATTCAGTAAATAAGATAGTTAAAAAATATATCAATATAATTATAATCTTATAATCAATACAAAATAATGAGATACGATTTTTAACAATTTAGACTTCATGGGCCTTCATTTTCAGAAACATTTAAACATGGAAAGGTTAAGAATGTATTTAGCTGGTAGTTGAATCTTTCCACCGTCCTTCGATTCATTTTGACTAGTAAAGTTTTACAAGATGTTACATGATATTCTGAATTGAAAGAGTCATGTTCAATGATAAATCGTTGAATATCCAAACAGGTCCTAAGCCGTACGGGATCGCAAGCTTCTCACCAGAAAATGTAAAACCACAGAAAAGAAAAAATATAAAGAGTTCCCTGTGTAAAAAGGTGACTAATGAACTCGTGTGCTATCCTTACCTCTTGTCCTGTGGTTATTTATGTTGTTCTTGATTAGGACTGGATTGTTTTATAGATATATATGTCTTCATGGCTATTCTTTTTCACACTTTATACATTTTTAGTGTGCATCAATACTAAATGTGTCACACATCAATAAGGCAATGTATCGAAAAGATTTGACAACCAGGTAAGAAATAATTATCCAGTTTTACTCAATTAATATCACTAACAATAAAACTAAACATAGGTACCTATTTTTTATAAAAATATTAAAATTAAACCGTGCTACTCAAGACAAATAATTGATGTTGCTAATAATAATAAAGACATCATCAGAGATTGTTGGTTTGAGGTGGTATTTATGGTATTGTTTCTGAGTTTCTCCATTGTGTTATGCAGTCTTCTGCCATACGAATATAATAAGAATATTATATTATACAAGGACTTAAAAGTTTAAATAAAACACAATCGTGGTATTAAATTGTTAAATTTAATATTATCTAATGTATAATAAATATATTCAGAAAAATACAATTTCACCGGACACCTCTGATCTTTTAGTGTAATCATTTTTTTACAGATACCATTTTCTGTGAAGTCATTGTATCACTAAATAAAACATTTTCCCCTTCGCAAGAACTGTAATTTCCTGCGATAAGTCACAAGTTTTTTAACAAACTGAACTAGGGTTTATGTATACAATGAATAGGTACCTACTATTTACTTATCTATTTTAATATTTATTTTTTTGATTATTCGATAGATTTTATTCAACTTTAAAATGTTATCATAATTTTGATGGTAGACTATTTGAAATGAAATAGTATTTTTAAAAAGTCAATAAAACCAATTAATATTAATAGAATTATTAAAATATTTATTTTTAAAAACGTGTGTGCCGTATAACTTTGAAAATGAAGGTTTTGGGCTATCTTTAGTAGCTAACTCTGAACCATCTGTAGAGTTTGTACAAAAAATGTGTCATAATGATGCCCTGTTTTTTTCTCAAAATATATTAATAATATAAAAAAATATATTTGTATACGTTGTCGTTTTAAAATTGAGGATAAATAATTCATATTCTGATACGTAAGATGCCTATGTTTATAATAATTATGTAAAGAAAACAGCCAATACCTGTATTATAATTTAATTGTATTGAAAATTTGAGATCTATATACTTATATTCATTTATTCTCGTACAATAAATTCTAGAATATAAAAAATCAATCTATTTTATCAAATAAGGTTTTATAATATAACGTAATTTTACATGTCACCATTGAGACGCATCCTCAAAATTCCTTGGACTGACCGGGTGACAAATGTTGAAGTTCTCAATCGAATGGGGAAGGACCGAGAAGTTCTACGTAGTATCAAAACCAGGAAACTACAATACCTCGGTCACATTATGAGAGGACAAAAATACAGCATTCCCCAACTTGTCATTCAAGAAAAGATCAATGGGAAGCGTAGCAGAGGACGGCGCCGCATTTCGTGGCTTTAGAACCTCAGTGATTGGTACGAGTGCAACTCCGCCGAACTGTTCTGGGTAGCAGACAACAAATATAAGATCGCCTTGATGGTGGCCAACCTCCGCTAGGGGATGGCACAATAAGAAGAAGATTGAAATTAGTATTTCTAATCACCGACAGATCACCGATTAGAAATGAATGGACAGTGATATAAAAATATTTATTAAACCATTATATATCATGACAAATGCTGAACGCATAAAATCAATTGCCATCTCTAATGAAAGGTTAACAGAATACTGTTTACTATAATATATTACAATAATAGATATCAAATAAATTATGTTCGTAATAAACTAAAGTTGACTAAAGAATAATCTGAAAAAGGCATATAATTACGAACATCTCGTGTATCAAAATATCAATTTAAAAAACAACGAGGTTTACAATAACATTCTTTAATGGTATATGTAGTATGTGATCATAAAACATATGATGAAATAGGAGAGTGTATTTTAGTAACATACACGTATTTTCTACAAAACTTCCATACTGTTCAAAGTTAGCTGCCTAATATACATACCTACCTCAATCTCTTAATTTTCGAAGTTTATAGTGGCACGCAAGCCGTTAGTGTTTTATGTTAGGAGTCCTCAACTTTTATTTCAGCGACACAACGCCACCATATAATACATTTTTTCCCTTTTTCCATTGTCGCTAAAATCACGTAATTGAAAATAGTCATTCGTGGTCCTTTTGACGCCATCTTAAGACGTGGCATTACATCCCCATCGCGTTTGCCGGTGAGATACGCAAGGGTTTATTGCCAGGGGCGAAAAATATATTTACCTGGGGATCGACGGTGCAAACTAGCAAAGGGGGCGCGCTCTGACATACTAGGAGTCTTCTCAACGAGACGCAAAGCATTCTTGGAATTCCACACTCCACAAATCTGGTTGCTTTCATCTCATAACTTCGACTACTACACAATATTGAACTTTTCAACATCACGTTAAAGTACTGGCTTAGTCTTAAGCTATCATTAATTAATAATCCTATCGGCTGAAGGCACTTGATGGAATTTTAAATTCTAAATTATAAGAGTTTTGTATTTTCCCATTAAAATCGGTTTATGAATTTTATTATTCTTGACGGCGTCGGTGATTGCCTGGAGAATTCTGTTGAAAGTTTGTATCGTAAATACTATTATTATTTTAGAAGTAATTGTGTGTCTTATTTAATAATATCCAATAGATCCACTAAAAATCGAGCCAGTTAGAACTTTTAAATAGAAAAATAAAGAGAAGAATTTCAGAAATATAGAATTATTATTATTGACACGCTTTTTTTAAAGAAATACATTTTTTTAAATGACGTGTGGAATACTAAATGACGCGTGATATAAAATGGAGACGATTTAATTTAAATTAAAAACTTTGCAACGTTATTAATAAAAATACTTTTGAGAAACTATTTTCGATAAGATTAACTGATTAACATTTTTAATTCATTTATTTATTGTGTTGTGCATTTTGGACCGTGAATTGTTTTGTAAGTGCTTTGCGAAGCTTCTCCCTACCAGACCCCGCAAATGATGAAAGCATGTCCTACAACAACTATTTTGAAAACCTATTCTTAATCAAATTCGTATTAATTGTGTATTGCATTACTTTATTCATTTGTAGTATGCAACAATTAGTGTTCCTAACTGGGTCTTTGACAAATTAGCAATTGAATAGCAATAAAAATAGCATATACGGCATGCGGTAGACATTTTCTGGACATACAATCTACCTGTTCTATGATGTCAAGATCTCTTAAATTTAAAACATTCACTTAACCGGAAACTTTCGTCTATCCATTGTTTCCATCAGAATTTTCAGTTTATATGATGTTGAAAATTAATTTAATACACTTGTCAAGTTTATTTATATGTTATTAAAATTTATCTGTAAGAATTGTAGAAAATGTATGCATTATACAAAAAGCTATTAATAATTAATACGGCAAGCTATCGTTATTATATTTTATTCTATTCAAGCTCTCCTCCAAGAAACTCGGATTGTATAATTTTATTTCAACTATAATCTTTGACAAATTGAATTCTTTTATATAATTTTAATAAAGGCTTAGTAAAAAAATTAATTATATGGAAACGCAATAAGTTTTTAATATTTTATAATAAAGTTTTAAAACCATTTGATATGCAAACTGGTGCAAAAAATTCAATATTTTTGAGAAATATGTATGAATTATAAGCTTATTGATATTTATAAATAGTTAATAATTTTATTGGTACTACTATGAAGAGAAAAATATATCTATTTTTTCTTATACACTAAAGCTTAGACTCTTATTAAAAAGGTTTTAGATTTATATTACGATAAAACAATAGAATATATCTAGTAATATATAGAAAGTATTAGAAACATAACACATCACAAAAGTAATGTAGAGTATCTATGAATTTTCGTTACATACTTTATGGCTAAAATTTCCTGCAAATGGTTTATTTATTCTGTGGTATACATTATATTATAACAATGATGAGTTTAATTAATAAGTACTTAATTGAGAGAATAATAAATAGATATCGTAGAAAAAAAATATTTTAATTAAATGACTGTCCCAATATTTTTTTAACAGGAATTTTAAAATTGATTGATAGAAAAAAAATCTAATTTGAAACATTGAACGTACAAGAAAAATAAAATTGGCCTTATCTAACATATGTAACCGAGCATTATATGAAAATACTGAGATATTCACTGTTTCTTCTCAGTTCGGTTTTGAAAAAAATAATTACAACTGTGCCATCACAATATAAAATTTCTGTATTGACCAGTTCATTTTACCGTAAAGAACATTGCATTTTACGCATCGGTGTATACTTTATAATTTTACATAATTACGTTTGTTATGCTAGTGATTTATTCATGCATAAAACAGCAAATATAAAAATAGTAGTACAATCCTGTAATTAAAATATAACTCAGATTCCCGTCATCATTCATATTCCATGTAAATTTTTGATAATTTTTCCTAAATCGTGTATATCGAATAATGTTTCAGATTTATAAAATTACAAAAATAATGAAAAATCATAAAGTGCAAAGATATACTAATTGAGGCTGTTAATTTCAAAGTCAGTTGTCTCAATTCTCCGCCATTTTGAGATAATCCCCAAAAGCCAACCATATTTTTCATTAGTGCAAATAGAATATTTTCTCTTTATTTACATGTTATTAGTAAATAATTATAAAATGCAAACAGCGAAATAAAATGGCCAAGTATTTTTAATGTTTAAATCCATATTTAAAATTGGTTGAAATATATAAAGATTGGTGACTGATGAATATTATCAACTTAATTAAATTAAATTAATACTATTTTATTAATAACTAGAGCTGAATTTGATAGTTGTGTGGAAGAGTACTTGGAGAATCGAATAAAGAAAAAAGAAAGAAAAATAAAATAAATAAAAATGCAGACAACCGACTTTCAAGTCAACTGTCTCAATTATAATAGCTATTGAAAAGGACATATTTATCCTACAAACTTTATAATGTAGAAAACTAATTACATCAGGGGCAGAAATTTACTCATTATAATACTGAAAAAGATAGGTTCACTGTATTAGATTTATGAAATGGTAAAATGCGAATATGATTCAAAAGAAGTGACCATTTCATATAATATTTAAATAAAGTTTGCTCGTTAAAAGTTTCAATAATTTTGAGCAACCAATACGATGGTACAGTATCGTAGGCATTCTACGGGTGTCTACGGCGCGCAGTCGTGCTACGGTCCATCCTCTACGGCTCTACGCATGCGTAGCAATCCATTTCTAACCGATAGCACTTTACAAATGTTGAAAACACAACATTAACGGTATGGTTCACCACACGCAAATTGCCATAGCAGAAAGTTTTGTTCATTCAGTCACCTTAAATATAAAATAAAATACACATAAAGATTTCCGTCCAATTAAAATTTCAAACAAATTAATTCGCTGCCAACAATAATTTTTATTTTATAAATAAAAAAATCGTCTCTATTTTTTGCAAGACTTTTTGTTAAATTTTGATAATCTTTTAGATTTTAACTTTGTGGAAATATACAGAAAAATGTGGTTTCCAGAACTTATTTGGGGCATCATCTTTCTTATCAAGTAAGTAAAAAGTTTTTTTTACATATTATATTATAATATATTTTAGATTTTATTAATCATGCACTTGGAAAAGTTTTGTGAATGTATTTATAACCCTATTTAATACGTTCAGTTTTCGTATCCTTTTATGAAACTGTCATTACCTCTTTTATAATTTTATTTGCACGGAAAATGAATATTTTTACTAATAATATTTTCTCTAATATTTTGAATTGCCTGCAAAAAAAAATTACGTCAATTATTTATATTTTTTATGCATCAAACTTTATTTAATACTAAATAATATTTTGTATTAAATTATGATTTTTACGAAACAGGTATTTAATAATTTAGTTATCTATGTACTTAGCGTGAAGTTTTATACATAGTTTTCAATATAATTCGTTCTATGCAAATACATTTTAAAATTATTTAATATTTTTATATATTTACTTCAAAAACTAAGTAGCTGATTAATACGATAACGCGTCGTATAATAGAATCTCATAAATTAAATAGGTTATTAATATTTCATATTTATACATTTCAATATAAATTTAAAATAAATACAAACAATATTTGTTAAAGAAAAAAATGATTTAAATAGCTATGATAAAAAATGTTTAAATTTTCTATTAAGTGGATTGATAAATATTTTTTTTTTGTTATTGATTGCTTTTTTATTGTTATTATTAAACTAATGTATTGAGAAACAATGGAGGTACTTACTTAAAATATAATTAAATTGTAATTAGTAATAATAGACACAGTTTTACTACAAAAAAAGTAATATTACTTCGACAAAGTTAATACGATCATATACCACATACATCTAAATTAACCCAATTTATGTGTATAGATTGACCAATTATAAAAAAATATTTTCAATATATGCACAAACCGACGATGTCACAAATTTATTAGTACAACGTTTAGTTAATTAAACAGAGAGTTCATCAAGGATCTATTGGAATGTTTAGTTTGGCAAATATTCTAGAATAAGAAATCTAATTATAACAGAAATCGATATAATCGGTTCATATTTTTTGTGCTTATACATAAAATAAAGCATATGTATGTCCTTTCAAGAATTTCACTCTGAATGGACAGGATGAATGAATTTTCTGTCAACACAAGAGCCTTACGGAAACTTGAAGAATTACGAAAAAATCTCGAAAAATACCCACCGACGATTTTCGTAAAGACACGAGAGCTCGTTCAAAGCGAAATGAAAGCGTCGATAATTTTCAAGTGCCGTAAAGAGAGCTAAATTAAATTTTAAACAGAATATTTTTATGCACCAACGAAGGTTAACAAAGTTATTAAATAATGTAAGTAGTGAAGTCATTCTATTTGAGGAATTTACTATAGAGTATACTTTTATCTTTATTATATTACATTGAAATTCTAATTCATTTAAATTCAAATTCAATTAAGTAAGTAACTTCAGTCCATGGTATTAATACAATAATACTACATTGAATCTATAATATGACTAAATTATTGACTCCAATCTAAATACAACATTTTTTCCCTTTTTGGCATATTGCAGCATTTGTTTTTATTCGGGCATGTACGGGCGGATACCGTAGAGCTAAAGAGACTATGGTCCAGTGTAGAAAAATATTATTTGAAAATATTTATGAAAAAACCTTGAGGCAGACGCTACAGTTTTTGCTGGAGGTCCAAAATCCCGACAAAAATAGGTAGCTACTATCAATAAAATATACGTATATGCAGTGGCGCACCAGGATTTAATATTGGGGGGGGCCCAAGGAGGAGAATGTAAATTAGTCTCATAGGCTCTTTTTCTTCTTCACAGCCTAATTTCTCGTTGTCTATTGCACTCGATGTACCTACACCATGGTCCCCACATCCTGAAACGGGCCCTCAGGCTAGGATATTTGGCGGGCCCCCTACCTACCGCTAAGATTAAAGGCAGTGTGAAAAACTACATTAACGTTTTTCAAATTGTGTTTTAGTTCAAATTAAGGGTACTTATACAGTGAATTATTGGCGATTTTCAATACATCCACTTTAATATGCAGCTGTCGAGTATCGACACATAATAATCAACAAATATATTGCACAATTATATAAGTAATTCAAAATGTCCATGGTTATGAAATATAATAGCGCCGCAGGCGATTTTTTTTACTATTAAAGCTAATTTATGATGTGTATTTATGTCACTTATCTGGTCAACCCGACACGCCGGGCCGCCCACAGCCCGGGCCCCCCACAGCCCGGGCCCCCAAGCTAGAGCCCTGTCAGCCCTCCCCAGCCATGACCTACACCACCCCGGAATTAGGGTGGACACCGAGAATTTGTTGACAGTTCCATTAGGGATCGGGTTTATAAAAAAACCTGACATTAGTGTTTCGAAATTTTTGTGTTAGAAATCAAAATCTAAGAAATTATTCTAAAAAGGGTGCTGGAGAATTACAAATCATTTTTTTGGAAGTGTTTTTATTTTTCTAAGCCCAAAGGTTTATTGACTTTCAATTTCAATGGTTAAAATCATTCCGATAATTTTCATGTTTAGGGGTATCAGGGCCCTGCCCCCCCCCCTGGTTGCGCCACTGTAACCACCTCACTTCAGTGTGAAAAAGCAAACATTCGTACTTAGCTTCCATATAAATGCAAAGTTTTAAAAATGCCTGTTATTAAAGGTCTGGATTTGATGAAATTTACCATATTGGTCTAGTACAGGTTTTAGCACTGCGGTAATGTTTTCGAAACTATAGATTCCCTGTGTAAATAAAACGGTGCGTAGATATAATTTTAGGGTTTCTTGTCTTTGCGAGGGTAATAAATCCTTTAAATGAGCCTAACATTGACGGAGCACCATTCATACAAATTCCTCCATAATATTTTAGATTTTTCTAAATATGAAGAAATAGAATCAAAAACATCTTGTCATGTCGTACGCTCGGCGAGTTCTTTGCAGCATAAATATTGATCCACTATTTTGTTTTCATTTATGAAACGAAAACCTGTGAGGCCAACGGTAGACGCGTGCGATCGATTCGGCAACATCGAAATCACATTAGATCTTTTCATCGGCTTTCATAATTTCACGGAGGACTTTTTCGGTTTTCGCTATTTCGCGGATTTTTCTGCTTTTATCATTATTTTCGCGGTGCACTTGCAACAAGCCAGCGGTGCAAAAAAAGTATTATTGCATTTAACTTATAGGTACACAAACCTACCCAACAGAACACAGCCTAATTTCTCGTTTATCGGACTTTTGTCTATTGCACTCGGTGTACACCACTCCGGAATTCGGGTGGACACCGAGAATTTTTTGACATTTCCATTAGAGATTGAGTTTCTAAAAAAACCCGACATTAGTGTTTCGAAATTTTTTTGTTAGAAATTTAAATCTAAGAAATTTTTCTAGAGGGTGCTGGAGAATTTCAAATGATTTTTTTGCCGTGTTTTTATTTGTCTAATCTATTGGCTTTCAATTTCAATGTTTTTGGGGGGTGCGCCACTGCGTATATGGTTAAAGCGGATACAGTGGAAAACGCATTTTGAAAATAGCCGATAAACTGGATTATTTGTTAGGTTAACCTAACCAAACCTAACCTAACCTAACCTAACCTAACCTAACCTAACCTAACCTAACCTAACCTAACCTAACCTAACCTACCTAATCTAACCTAACCTAACCTAACCCAACCCAACCTAACCTAACCTAAACTAACCCAAACTAACAAATAATCCAGTTTATCAGCTATTTTCAAAATGCGTTTTCCGCTGTATCCGCTTTAACCGAACAGTACCAAATATACTATATTAAAATAAATTGAAAATCAATATTCCACTGGAAGAAATGGTGTATTTATACAAATTGTTATATCATAAATATAAACCAAAATTTATAGCATTCAGACATTAAAACGTAAATTTTGCACACATCTGTCAACGATTGAAAGAATTCAAAAAATAACATAAGTACAGCAATAAAACTAGTAAAACTAGCGTAAATCTGGCCTTGGAGGTACTATCAATGCCGATTATTTTCAGTTTTGACTATGATGTATTTTTTTTACCATGTGTAACGCGTCCAACTTATGTACATGGCCCAGCCGTTTAAGGCTGTTAAATTTCAGAGAATCATACAGTTCACTATTGGATCTCTATTTGCATCAGAATTCTGTTTCATTAAAGCTTTCGAATATATGAATACAAACAGATATATTCCCTCAACCATATCTGTTTGTAACTAACTTCACCCAACCCGACCGGAAACTTTTTTTACATTAAGTGTTAGTTTCTCGCTATACTTTTGTGTACTTTTTTTACTCATCTTATTATTCTGTATGTTATTTAAACACATTATGAACGCCTTGAATTTGGAAAGTTTTCTATTCACTATTATATATATTTATTTTAAATTTTAAATTTAAATTTGACACTGTTGTCAGCTTTTTAACTATGAAGGATTATTTATTAGAAGTATTCTGTATTGCGGACTAAACATAACAAATTATAATCTACACACGTAAAAATACAACACTATCGTTAGTTCATGGACTCTGTGGACTCTATGACATGGAGCATGTTAAATTGTGGTCCGAACACATTACCATCACGCCACATGTTATTACGCTGAGATAGATATACCTAGTGATTCGCTATATTATATATATCTCAAAGTTTCTATCTTTATTTCAACGTGGCAGCACGTGACGTGATAGTAATGTGTTTGAGCCATTAGTCTCCTTCTTTTCGATCTTTTTTGGGTCTTGCAGCGCCATCATACATTATACGACATATCTTTAAATTACTTACGAAAAAATATATTAAGCTTTGAAAGTCAGTATGTAGAAACTAATGAAGTCTTATTTTTGACAGACATAGTCAATGATGCAGAAGTAATTGTCAATCAAGTTTTGGAGCTAAAACTTTGCATGAATTTTGCTGTTAACCTTCTTGACCATAAAGGTCCTCATTATAAGTTAAATTTAAATAAATTAAGGAAAAGGTATACCTATCATATACATTCATAAATGAAATAATTAACAACTAGTTTAATTTAAATTTAATGCCCACGATGGCCATGCGGTAACATGTGATCTTATACTGTCGTGGGTCTCGAGTCCGAATCCTGGGTTTTTCAAATTTATTTATATGTTGCTTAAACCCAGAGATTGATGGCTATCATCCATTTTTCGTAAAAACAAAAATCTGTTAATACAACCTCCATCCTGTGTAGAGCAACTTCTTTTTAAGGACACTGTCGTTTGCCAGTTTTCTTGCGTCTTCCCAGATGATACCAGCATCCATTAGCTCCACCGTATATACTATGTGGATATTGTTTAGTGGATTTCTTGAGTACCGGAATCCGGCTGACTTAAATAACAGGCAAACCAGGTTCAAATTCTCTTGAAGCGTCCATACCAAGTGGTGGAGGTACCAGGTCTATCGCGACCTCTTCACTCTCACATTGATGAGTTCTCTTATCTTCCCATTACTTCTAAAGCCATACCACCACACCCAGTATCCGTCGCAAATATCTAATATTTTGTACTTTTAAAAATTAACAATGACGTCTGTGAATAAAACAATAAGTATTTCGTAAGTAGATAATATATTTTATCCACTGCATAGAACTGCAAGTTTTAAATTTAAATTTTATTCAGACAAAAAATTTAATGAATTAAAGTTTGTGGGCGGAGAAAATTATTTATTTAAGGGGGGATAAGATTGTAATTACCTGATTCACTAAATAGACTTTAAATATTTTTTATTCATTTTCTTATATCTCTATTGCGTGTTTCAGTCATTTCCCTAATTCTTTATGCGTAATTTCTTTAGTAAACGAAACGTACAATATAATGACAGGGACAGGCCTACCTTTACAAGAAGACTGGCTGTTCATTACTTGATTGTCTGGTATTTTAACCTTTGTTATTTAAATTTTATATTAATATTCCATTACTTTTTTTATTTTATAATTCTTTCAATTATATAGTATTACCCAATGATGATGCCTTCTGATTTAAAAAAAAAAATCATAATTTAGTGGTTAATAAGCCATGTGAACCAAGTCCATTCTGGTTAGTTTTGAGTAAACTAGGTTCAAACATAATATTTGAATATTTACTAAGTGTATAATTGCTTTTACAGAAAAAATCAAATATACTTAACATAATACTTCACAATTGCAATCATACCCTTACATAATTAGAAATACTCAAATATTATGTTTGAAACTAGTTTACTCAAAATTAACATGGTTCACTTGGCTTATGAACCACTCATTTAAGAATTTCATTTGACTTACAGCGAAACACGAATATAAACTATTATTATTGAAACTGATATATATATATATAGTAATATTATAAATATATCAATTGAATTTGAAAAAAGCTCACTAAGATTAATTTGTCAAATTTCACTCAATAACTCTCCGCATCTCTCAAAACTGCAATTTTAAATTCACTCAATCAGTCAATCATGGCAGACAATGCCGATAAACTGGATTATTTGTTAGGTTAACCTAACCAAACCTAACCTAACCTAACCTAACCTAACCTAACCTAACCTAACCTAACCTAACCTAACCTAACCTAACCTAACCTAACCTAACCTAACCTAACCTAACCTAACCTAACCTAACCTAACCTAACCTAACCTAACCTAACCTAACCTAACCTAACCTAACCTACCTAATCTAACCTAACCTAACCTAACCCAACCCAACCTAACCTAACCTAAACTAACCCAAACTAACAAATAATCCAGTTTATCAGCTATTTTCAAAATGCGTTTTCCGCTGTATCCGCTTTAACCGAACAGTACCAAATATACTATATTAAAATAAATTGAAAATCAATATTCCACTGGAAGAAATGGTGTATTTATACAAATTGTTATATCATAAATATAAACCAAAATTTATAGCATTCAGACATTAAAACGTAAATTTTGCACACATCTGTCAACGATTGAAAGAATTCAAAAAATAACATAAGTACAGCAATAAAACTAGTAAAACTAGCGTAAATCTGGCCTTGGAGGTACTATCAATGCCGATTATTTTCAGTTTTGACTATGATGTATTTTTTTTACCATGTGTAACGCGTCCAACTTATGTACATGGCCCAGCCGTTTAAGGCTGTTAAATTTCAGAGAATCATACAGTTCACTATTGGATCTCTATTTGCATCAGAATTCTGTTTCATTAAAGCTTTCGAATATATGAATACAAACAGATATATTCCCTCAACCATATCTGTTTGTAACTAACTTCACCCAACCCGACCGGAAACTTTTTTTACATTAAGTGTTAGTTTCTCGCTATACTTTTGTGTACTTTTTTTACTCATCTTATTATTCTGTATGTTATTTAAACACATTATGAACGCCTTGAATTTGGAAAGTTTTCTATTCACTATTATATATATTTATTTTAAATTTTAAATTTAAATTTGACACTGTTGTCAGCTTTTTAACTATGAAGGATTATTTATTAGAAGTATTCTGTATTGCGGACTAAACATAACAAATTATAATCTACACACGTAAAAATACAACACTATCGTTAGTCCATGGACTCTGTGGACTCTATGACATGGAGCATGTTAAATTGTGGTCCGAACACATTACCATCACGCCACATGTTATTACGCTGAGATAGATATACCTAGTGATTCGCTATATTATATATATCTCAAAGTTTCTATCTTTATTTCAACGTGGCAGCACGTGACGTGATAGTAATGTGTTTGAGCCATTAGTCTCCTTCTTTTCGATCTTTTTTGGGTCTTGCAGCGCCATCATACATTATACGACATATCTTTAAATTACTTACGAAAAAATATATTAAGCTTTGAAAGTCAGTATGTAGAAACTAATGAAGTCTTATTTTTGACAGACATAGTCAATGATGCAGAAGTAATTGTCAATCAAGTTTTGGAGCTAAAACTTTGCATGAATTTTGCTGTTAACCTTCTTGACCATAAAGGTCCTCATTATAAGTTAAATTTAAATAAATTAAGGAAAAGGTATACCTATCATATACATTCATAAATGAAATAATTAACAACTAGTTTAATTTAAATTTAATGCCCACGATGGCCATGCGGTAACATGTGATCTTATACTGTCGTGGGTCTCGAGTCCGAATCCTGGGTTTTTCAAATTTATTTATATGTTGCTTAAACCCAGAGATTGATGGCTATCATCCATTTTTCGTAAAAACAAAAATCTGTTAATACAACCTCCATCCTGTGTAGAGCAACTTCTTTTTAAGGACACTGTCGTTTGCCAGTTTTCTTGCGTCTTCCCAGATGATACCAGCATCCATTAGCTCCACCGTATATACTATGTGGATATTGTTTAGTGGATTTCTTGAGTACCGGAATCCGGCTGACTTAAATAACAGGCAAACCAGGTTCAAATTCTCTTGAAGCGTCCATACCAAGTGGTGGAGGTACCAGGTCTATCGCGACCTCTTCACTCTCACATTGATGAGTTCTCTTATCTTCCCATTACTTCTAAAGCCATACCACCACACCCAGTATCCGTCGCAAATATCTAATATTTTGTACTTTTAAAAATTAACAATGACGTCTGTGAATAAAACAATAAGTATTTCGTAAGTAGATAATATATTTTATCCACTGCATAGAACTGCAAGTTTTAAATTTAAATTTTATTCAGACAAAAAATTTAATGAATTAAAGTTTGTGGGCGGAGAAAATTATTTATTTAAGGGGGGATAAGATTGTAATTACCTGATTCACTAAATAGACTTTAAATATTTTTTATTCATTTTCTTATATCTCTATTGCGTGTTTCAGTCATTTCCCTAATTCTTTATGCGTAATTTCTTTAGTAAACGAAACGTACAATATAATGACAGGGACAGGCCTACCTTTACAAGAAGACTGGCTGTTCATTACTTGATTGTCTGGTATTTTAACCTTTGTTATTTAAATTTTATATTAATATTCCATTACTTTTTTTATTTTATAATTCTTTCAATTATATAGTATTACCCAATGATGATGCCTTCTGATTTAAAAAAAAAAATCATAATTTAGTGGTTAATAAGCCATGTGAACCAAGTCCATTCTGGTTAGTTTTGAGTAAACTAGGTTCAAACATAATATTTGAATATTTACTAAGTGTATAATTGCTTTTACAGAAAAAATCAAATATACTTAACATAATACTTCACAATTGCAATCATACCCTTACATAATTAGAAATACTCAAATATTATGTTTGAAACTAGTTTACTCAAAATTAACATGGTTCACTTGGCTTATGAACCACTCATTTAAGAATTTCATTTGACTTACAGCGAAACACGAATATAAACTATTATTATTGAAACTGATATATATATATATAGTAATATTATAAATATATCAATTGAATTTGAAAAAAGCTCACTAAGATTAATTTGTCAAATTTCACTCAATAACTCTCCGCATCTCTCAAAACTGCAATTTTAAATTCACTCAATCAGTCAATCATGGCAGACAATGCCGATAAACTGGATTATTTGTTAGGTTAACCTAACCAAACCTAACCTAACCTAACCTAACCTAACCTAACCTAACCTAACCTAACCTAACCTAACCTAACCTAACCTAACCTAACCTAACCTAACCTAACCTAACCTAACCTAACCTAACCTAACCTAACCTAACCTAACCTAACCTAACCTAACCTAACCTACCTAATCTAACCTAACCTAACCTAACCCAACCCAACCTAACCTAACCTAAACTAACCCAAACTAACAAATAATCCAGTTTATCAGCTATTTTCAAAATGCGTTTTCCGCTGTATCCGCTTTAACCGAACAGTACCAAATATACTATATTAAAATAAATTGAAAATCAATATTCCACTGGAAGAAATGGTGTATTTATACAAATTGTTATATCATAAATATAAACCAAAATTTATAGCATTCAGACATTAAAACGTAAATTTTGCACACATCTGTCAACGATTGAAAGAATTCAAAAAATAACATAAGTACAGCAATAAAACTAGTAAAACTAGCGTAAATCTGGCCTTGGAGGTACTATCAATGCCGATTATTTTCAGTTTTGACTATGATGTATTTTTTTTACCATGTGTAACGCGTCCAACTTATGTACATGGCCCAGCCGTTTAAGGCTGTTAAATTTCAGAGAATCATACAGTTCACTATTGGATCTCTATTTGCATCAGAATTCTGTTTCATTAAAGCTTTCGAATATATGAATACAAACAGATATATTCCCTCAACCATATCTGTTTGTAACTAACTTCACCCAACCCGACCGGAAACTTTTTTTACATTAAGTGTTAGTTTCTCGCTATACTTTTGTGTACTTTTTTTACTCATCTTATTATTCTGTATGTTATTTAAACACATTATGAACGCCTTGAATTTGGAAAGTTTTCTATTCACTATTATATATATTTATTTTAAATTTTAAATTTAAATTTGACACTGTTGTCAGCTTTTTAACTATGAAGGATTATTTATTAGAAGTATTCTGTATTGCGGACTAAACATAACAAATTATAATCTACACACGTAAAAATACAACACTATCGTTAGTCCATGGACTCTGTGGACTCTATGACATGGAGCATGTTAAATTGTGGTCCGAACACATTACCATCACGCCACATGTTATTACGCTGAGATAGATATACCTAGTGATTCGCTATATTATATATATCTCAAAGTTTCTATCTTTATTTCAACGTGGCAGCACGTGACGTGATAGTAATGTGTTTGAGCCATTAGTCTCCTTCTTTTCGATCTTTTTTGGGTCTTGCAGCGCCATCATACATTATACGACATATCTTTAAATTACTTACGAAAAAATATATTAAGCTTTGAAAGTCAGTATGTAGAAACTAATGAAGTCTTATTTTTGACAGACATAGTCAATGATGCAGAAGTAATTGTCAATCAAGTTTTGGAGCTAAAACTTTGCATGAATTTTGCTGTTAACCTTCTTGACCATAAAGGTCCTCATTATAAGTTAAATTTAAATAAATTAAGGAAAAGGTATACCTATCATATACATTCATAAATGAAATAATTAACAACTAGTTTAATTTAAATTTAATGCCCACGATGGCCATGCGGTAACATGTGATCTTATACTGTCGTGGGTCTCGAGTCCGAATCCTGGGTTTTTCAAATTTATTTATATGTTGCTTAAACCCAGAGATTGATGGCTATCATCCATTTTTCGTAAAAACAAAAATCTGTTAATACAACCTCCATCCTGTGTAGAGCAACTTCTTTTTAAGGACACTGTCGTTTGCCAGTTTTCTTGCGTCTTCCCAGATGATACCAGCATCCATTAGCTCCACCGTATATACTATGTGGATATTGTTTAGTGGATTTCTTGAGTACCGGAATCCGGCTGACTTAAATAACAGGCAAACCAGGTTCAAATTCTCTTGAAGCGTCCATACCAAGTGGTGGAGGTACCAGGTCTATCGCGACCTCTTCACTCTCACATTGATGAGTTCTCTTATCTTCCCATTACTTCTAAAGCCATACCACCACACCCAGTATCCGTCGCAAATATCTAATATTTTGTACTTTTAAAAATTAACAATGACGTCTGTGAATAAAACAATAAGTATTTCGTAAGTAGATAATATATTTTATCCACTGCAGAGAACTGCAAGTTTTAAATTTAAATTTTATTCAGACAAAAAATTTAATGAATTAAAGTTTGTGGGCGGAGAAAATTATTTATTTAAGGGGGGATAAGATTGTAATTACCTGATTCACTAAATAGACTTTAAATATTTTTTATTCATTTTCTTATATCTCTATTGCGTGTTTCAGTCATTTCCCTAATTCTTTATGCGTAATTTCTTTAGTAAACGAAACGTACAATATAATGACAGGGACAGGCCTACCTTTACAAGAAGACTGGCTGTTCATTACTTGATTGTCTGGTATTTTAACCTTTGTTATTTAAATTTTATATTAATATTCCATTACTTTTTTTATTTTATAATTCTTTCAATTATATAGTATTACCCAATGATGATGCCTTCTGATTTAAAAAAAAAAATCATAATTTAGTGGTTAATAAGCCATGTGAACCAAGTCCATTCTGGTTAGTTTTGAGTAAACTAGGTTCAAACATAATATTTGAATATTTACTAAGTGTATAATTGCTTTTACAGAAAAAATCAAATATACTTAACATAATACTTCACAATTGCAATCATACCCTTACATAATTAGAAATACTCAAATATTATGTTTGAAACTAGTTTACTCAAAATTAACATGGTTCACTTGGCTTATGAACCACTCATTTAAGAATTTCATTTGACTTACAGCGAAACACGAATATAAACTATTATTATTGAAACTGATATATATATATATAGTAATATTATAAATATATCAATTGAATTTGAAAAAAGCTCACTAAGATTAATTTGTCAAATTTCACTCAATAACTCTCCGCATCTCTCAAAACTGCAATTTTAAATTCACTCAATCAGTCAATCATGGCAGACAATGCCAAAATATACGTTTAAATTTATTTTGGTCCTGCATGGATCACTATAATTATTTATATGAACAATTACGTAAACTCGAAAAACTGTATAGCGACAAAGGCCTCAATAGTAGGTTTATTGGCAGGCCATAATTAACATAAAAATAACGTGTTACAACAGTATATCATATTTTTCATTCATAATAATATATAAATTATGTAATGAACACATAAAAGATCGGTTGAAATCTAAATTTTGGTTTATTTAGTGCTTCAGACATTATTTCGGATTTGAATCTTCACATATCACATTTCGGACGAGGCCTTTACTAATTAACTGACCCAAGAACAATCTACACCGATATTTACAAACAAATACGTATGGATGGAAATTGAAAAACACTTTGCAAACTCTTTCAGTAATGACAACCATTTATAAATTTTAAATCATTACGTTGAGTAAATAATTACAAGATAAAAAGAACTTTTTATATAAGTACAACGTTTTTAAATTTTCTGTTGAATTATTATGCTCAATATGCTCAAACTTGTACTTGATATGAAGTAAATAAAAAACAAACAAAAATATAGAATACTGAAATGTCATTTTGACATATTTTGATTTTCATAGTAACGAACGTATATATTAATAAATTAGTTGCTAAGACCACCCCCTTACAAACCAATAATAGACTTTTACTTTTTACCGATTTTTCTGAAATAACTTTCCATACAAATCAGAATTAACCTAAAATGAATTCAATTCTACTTAAAGATGACTGAAAGTATTAAAAGAATGCATTGGCATCGTGTTCTGATATATTCTAAAAGTTTCAAATGTCTAGCTAGTCGAAAAGTTAGTTAAAAATTGATTGCAAGATTTGTATTTGACAAATAACCACCGGACAAACAAGAATATGAGCTAATAAAAACGTTGTAAAATACTTATAGATTCAATGGTTAAATGAGACGTAATCAGGTGTAATATTTGTTTTTGGATTTTATGTTTTAAGAATTAATTTGTTGAATTATTAGCATTTATTATGTTTGTTAGAAAGATGTATCAAAACTACTACGATCCCAATAAACATAGTACAGTGTGCGTTTTTTTGCAGTATTTTTTTAGAAGTATCTAAATAAAATGTAAGCCCTCTTAGGAAACTGAAATAAAACGAAGGGTTCGAATAAACCCTCCTGTACTTGACTACGTTTGATCGACATCATTCCGGAAATTAAATCCGGCTTCTTTTTGGATAAATTTGCATAAAAAACCATCTGATAACTTCGTTACCAGTAGATCGAATAAAGAAGATATGAACTTTTTAATAAATTTAGTTTATTAAATTTGAAAAAAATAATATGTTCATGTCAGTTAAATCGTAAAATTGTCTGAATTCATCGAATATTAAATTTTCATATGATTTAATACGGATAAGCTTTTTATTCAATTAATTAATGTATTTATTCATGCAGCGGCAGTATGTCAATGACAAAGGGAACAAAAACACTATAGTGTAAACATTCAAAACACAAACAAAATCACATCAGTCAAACTTGATATTGTGATCGTCATCGTTATGTTGTCACTTTTGTTTATTTAATTTACACCGTGTATTCCTGTTAATACAAGGGATGTTTCAGATGACAGTCCCATAATAATTCGATCCCATTATTTGGTGGCACTTATTTTGAGTATTCTGGATGACTAATTTGGTAGCCGCTATCAAATCCGAAAAACATAGAATATTCTGTGACGTATTTTATTTACGAATGCCAGCGAATTGATAATTAATTTATTAAGCAGTTATTCATGAAAATTATTCATAGAAGAAATAGAAACAGAACAATTTGACTCCATGTATAAAACATCCATTTTACTACTAGTAGCCTTCTTTTTAAAGTACATTTATTTTAATCTTTCATCTTAAGTAGCGTCATGTAGTCTCATGAAATATTTATTATGTTTACTAAAACGTGTGGATTTATACAATGTGGTATATTCAAATTAAACTTCATTTGATGTTAGTAAATATGATAGGAGATGTGGACATGCATTGATTTTCAAATAATTGTTTATGCACTTGCATTTGCGGTAGAAGTGCTCAAAGAAATCGTCACCTCAATACTACAACTAGATAACTCTGATTTGGTCATTGTTGTGAAAATGAAATTTAAACTTTACTCGATTTACGTAAATCTAGGCTATAATTATTATTTAAAATAAAAATGGAAAATGGAAAATTGTGCTTCTCTTATTAGAAACAATTAAATTATGTTCCATTGTATGAAAAAATATTGCAGATATATTTTATTTATTTAATGCATTTATGGTTTTAAAGTTATCAAATATTGTCAAACACAAAATTAATACAGTTCCCATTAACTTCTGACGTACCTAATTTTATCATTTTGTGGAGAAGGAATAATGTGGAATCGTTTTCAATAGCGATCTCAAAAACAGTGAAAATAAAGTTATCTTAAAACCAATAAACTTTTCTTGTATTTGTAGGTTCTTTTATTGTATAGGTAGGTACGTTAATAAACCAATTATATAACATCATGCACGTGATTTTCGTGTGGTAACGTGTTCGCTTGTTAAGAGCATACATAAGTGAAACGTCAAATAATTTTCAACAATAGATGGGACGAAATTTCGCACTCATCGCCAATCGGAGAGCGGCAGTCGAGATGTGAGCACGTCAATTTGTTTTGTGATGGCGTCGGAGGAATATATTCTTAAATTGTGTAAAAATGACTAAAAACGTTACGCATGTACTCGAAAAAGAAAACATGTCAATGAATATAGTATTATTATTATTATTACTGATATAACAATAAACATAAGATTAAATGGACACATGTTGAATTTTTATAACAAATTAAATTTCGTTAGGCACGCGTATTTGCACAATCCGCGCGTCGCATAGTCACGATCTTTTTAGACCATGCCTCAGCTAAAGTATAGCCTTAAGTTATTGGCTTCTGGTTGGAATCCCAGGTCTGCAAACAATTAATTCATAATATTATGTTGCTTTTCAATTAGTGTATGGACTTAATAAGTTGGGCAAGTCGGTAACTTCCATTTCTTTAAAAATCCACATCGGATTGTAAATGCTGTATTTTATTTGTACGAGAAGCCTTTCTTAATTTGAAAGACAAGTATATAATAATATAATATTCTATATTATTTATTTTTTAGTTCAAGTTGACATTGATATATTATTTAATATTATTGTCTCGTAAAGTACATCATTATAACAGGACAAGTTATATGTAGACGTGCACACATACGCAGATACTAATCGATGTAGTGGACAATGATTGATGGTAGATACAGTGTGACAAAATATATATATGTAAATATTACATGTACTCTTAAAACTTTTTTTTGGATTCTAACAGAATAGGTGTGAGTGGTAGTTCAAAATAATGACAAAATAAATTGTTCCTATTTTTCATATTATGTGATATGTTAGGGTAAAACTACATTATTTATTAGCTATTTATTTGTTTATAAATGTTACACACACTTACAAATAGAATACAACAAAAAATATTCTTTATATAATTATCGTAAGAGGTTTTAGATAACGCACGAATTTCTTGCGTAAATGCCACTTTTGTTGATTGCCTGACATTTCAATTTTCGACGCGAAAGCTTCCGATTGAGTTTTAAAATCTTTTTAATAAGTTGACACTTTCATAGATAATATGTTAAAAATCAATTTTCAGTTCATATTATTCAGCAACTTCCTTTCAGACTGTTACAAATTAAATGCAATATCTCATAATACCGTTTAGTTTCAAAATGTGTGAACATCACAGTAATAGACGATATGTTTTAACGTTGAAAAATGGTTTTCCAAATATTTGCGACAAGTGATGTTTTTATTGTATGGACTTTGTGTCACGCAACCGCAGGATGTCTGGAGCAGTGCATACAAAACGATAGGCTCTAATGCGTAAGCCTAAATCTTTGCGTATATATTATTAAAAATAGATAATTTAAAAAAAATCTATGGCATTAAATCACATATTATAAATAATTAATAAAGACTCTATTTAAAAATAAAAAATAAATATATCTAATGATTTTTGATGCGTATAAATGTTTATGAAAATACAAAATTTAAACTCATCAAAACACCAAATTATCCGTCGAAAAAATCTAGCGATTTCGGTGTTAAAGTATATAAGGATGTCATATTATAATTTAGCTATTTATAATAGCAATTTTATTACAATATAGGTTTGTCTTAATTTATCTAGCTGTCTGTCTGTAATTCATGAGATAAAAGATGCGTAAATGTGTAGAAGATAGCGAGATAAGAAGAATACGTATTAATTGGGTTAAGGTGAGAGAAAAGATACACGTAAATGAAAATTCTAAATTTAAAAAATAAACAAACACGCAAATAAAGTATCGTTAGGCTTAATCGGGTCGTGAAAGAAAACAAATGATAATCTCATAATAGTTTGAATGATGCTTACAGTGCAGTACTAGCATCTATATATATTATATATTTGTATAATACGAAGTATGTTTGTTTATTCGATCAAATATAGAATTTCTACCATAAATTAAGATAAAGTTTACATATTTTGGATTTGATTTGGTACTTATTCATTTGTTTGACTTTTATTTCTGTAAGAATTATTTTTATTTTGACATATTAAATGCCCTAGATACAATCATTATGATAATGAAAAATGTTATTAATATTATTTTGTCAAATAAGATAAATTGGGTATCGAACAACGTAGCGATCTCGTGCAAAGCCAGGTACTTAAACTAAACTAGTAATATAATATATAACAGAATAACTAAATACTATTATATAACTACTAAGTATCTATCTTAAATGGGTACATAATAATATTAGTGAGGTATCTCTCAAATTAGATTGTGACTCGCAAGATAAAAATGAAACAAAACAATCATTATTTATAGCTAATATTCTATCTGTGACACATCTAAATTTATGATCACTTCATAAAATATATTATATCGTCAAATGCCTTATATAATATATATTATTATTATAGTGTATCTATACTCCAAAAAATTTGGACTAAAACAAATGGTAGTCTTTTCATGTTAAAATACTTGAAAGTGATTTCGTAACGTTTTTAGTACGAATTAGTGTCACTGAAAATATAATATTAAATACGTTAGCCTACTAACTGCCTTCTACACGTCTGCTTGATATTTTAGTATTATATAGTATGTCTTACGAAATGTTTGTGATTGTTCATTTAATTATTCTAAACTATGATTCAATTTCATTTGATATTTAGGTATATATTTACTCTAAGTTACACAGTCTCTATTGTCATAATGTCAGTTATAGCTACATTTTTTATTAAACCATGAATATTTTGTGTTCGTATTGGTCAATGTATGTAGTAAGTATTTAAATAATAAAACTGTATAATTCAGGAAGTCGCCCGTGTCACTTATAGAATATTTCTCAGTGTTGTCATTTTTTGAGAAAACAAATCCCGCGAAATTAGGTTTTTAATTTATAACAATTCTATTCTCAGTAAGTTATTAATTTATAAATCTAATTATTGTTTGATAAGTATCAATAGAAAAATAATTTCACCTCATTACTATTATATTAGGTTAATTAATACAGCGTAATTATTGAATTTGTAAGGAAATCTATATGAATTAAATAATTAGGATAACACAAATTATGACTAAATAAGTAGAAGTGAAAGATATAACATATTCAATATTATATTGATGACCTAATCACATTTTTTTATAATTTATAAATGACGTCTTTTATATCGTATTTTTAGTAAAATTGTTGTAGAAACACATACCTACTGTGAAAATAATTTTCTATAAATTAAATTATATCCACCTAACATTATAAACTTTAAAACAATATGTACCTACTTATCGGTTTAAAAATACAAGAGGACAACTAATTAACTAACCGTAAATACAAATAAGATTAAAATAATTTATAACATCATATGTAAGGTCGTCAACACAACTTTTAAAAGTACATTTCCAAGGACACGACATTAAAAATTGATTAAACCAATCATCATGTGAGGTATTCTACACCAGACATATTGGCTTCATCATCACTCGATACTAATTTATTCACTTTCACTACTGATATCAAAATTGACACTAAAAACTAAACTTTGGTCACTCATAGTCTCACAACATCTATCTTTTATCATATAATCCTCTTCCAAATGTATTGTGTATTCACATTGTTTTTTCCAATCGTCCGGTGTTATCGTTCCAAAAGCATCTTCTGTTAGCCTCTGCATGTCAGCTGCTCGGCAATCAACATTATTACTTGCAATTCTTCTTTTCACAAGTGACCACATAAATTCTATTGGGTTAAGATCACAGTGGTATGGTGGTAGACGAACTACTGTTGAGCCTTTTTCTTTGATCAACTCGTCGAATAAATACTTTGGTGGTGGTTTATTTCTATCAAATATTTCTTTTAATTTAGTTTTAACCATATTTTCTTCGAATATAATATTATTTTCTTTCAGCCATTCTTTCATAACGCTTTTTTTATTGGCCATAGTTGGCGGTTTATTTATTTTAACGCTATGGTAAGGGGCATTATCGATAATTATTATAGAATTTGTGGGAATGTTTGGAACAAGGCGTGTTTCCACCCATTGTTTAAAATTAGTTGTATTCATATCGTCATGGTAGTATCCAGATTTTGATTTAGATTTAATTACTACTAATCCATTATTAATAAACCCATTTTCACTCCCAGCATGTATTATGCATAATCGAGGACCAGCGGATTACGGTTTCAAAACTCCTCTAATATCATCACTATGCCAACATTTATTCATAACATAGGATGCGTGCACGTATGTTTCATCTACATAGAACACAGGACGATTTTCACCAAGTCGATTATTTCGCATAGTGTTGAGATATCTACCTCTCCACGCAACTATGTCGTGTCTCTCTATGATAACATTTCTTTTAGAAAGGCTTTTTTTAAATTTAAACCCTAGCTTCTGTAACCATCGCCGTAAAAATTCTTTGCTTCCTTGAAAGTCCATGCACTCTCTTAAAGAAACTAGTAAGGTTCGCAGCGTCGGAACTTGTTTGCGGACAGTATAAAACTCCTGCACTTTTTGACGTATGGTACATAAGTCCATACTGTCCAATGCAATCTTATTTTTTCCACGGCGTTTTTTTCCAGGCGTTACGATTTTTGAAGAGGAGGCACTCGCTGTAGCCATTTCTTTCTTAATTCTCGAAACTGTCCTTGGGGATATTCCTGTAAATTAATGATATACTTCCTGTAAGTATCTTTATAATTTGAAGCATTTTTGTAAATTTTACATCTCTGTAATAATTGATTTAATTACAATAATGTTTCTTCTTGAAAATATTCTTCTTGCTAATTTATTATTACACTGCCAGTGTACTTAAATGACCATTTATACTTTATTATTATACGTCTAAAAATATGAATAAAACATATTACGATACACACAACTATATAATAAACAAACATAATTTCCAGTATTTGGGGAAATATTTCTAGTATTACAACACTGAATTTTGACATACCAGACATGGCCGCCACCCGTGATATGGGTTTGTTTAAGTATTTTATAGGCTCGCCTTTTAAATGCGACTCTTTTTCTTCTTCACAATACATCAAAAGTTTACTAATAATATTTCGAACATCACTTCGTATAATTTTGGACATCTTTTGAATTTAATAAGCTTCAAATTACGTAATAGATAGATGCGTCCAATGCAAATGTCAAAAATGTAATGAATAATTTAGGGGCGTTCCTAATTTGAAACCGGAAGTTCGATTGTAGTTCACAGTTTTGCCACGTAGCCAAGATCAAGTTGCCGGACAATATAATATATTTAATTATTTGTAGAATTGTCTCTATAAATGAATATAAATTTATATTGGAATACTTAAGTTTTTGACGGATACGGGCCATAATAGTATGAAGTTACATTTCAATATTCAATCCGAAATACTTACACCAAATTTAATCATTATTATTGTATTCTTCCGTTTTGTGAGAGTAATATTTGTTATAATGTAAATCTCATGTTGTGGACGTCCTGAATTTTGATTTGTTATTACCAGTTTCTTTAATAAATAAATAAATATATATATATAATTATACATTTAGGTTCCATCATCTAGAAAAGCTTATTTTCAACGACTTTGGTATAGTACAGGGGTGACACACCTTTTGATGCTTAGGTTTTAAGGGTCTAGAGATTTTTACTCCTTTTCCTTATAACATTTTTTCAATATACACCTGACGCCTGCTAAAATCATGTTATGAATATAATTACCTTGATTAATTTACACCGCTGGCTGCCCTTATATTAACGGAACTTGAAATACCTCAGACAAAGTTATTGTTGTGATTAATTTGCATCACTCGTACACATACCGGTAGTCTAAAGAATAAGAGCACTCACTTTATCCAATTCCATCCAAATTCCAAAAATTTCCGAAAAACTCCGAATTAAATATTTTTAATAATTTATGATTCAATCTATTTCTATCAAAGTGACATGATCGGTACTAGGGACACCGCCATCTTTAGATTAATAAAGCCTGAGCATAACTCTTTGCACAACAACGAGTGGTCCACTGCCATACTATTTATTAATAACGAACTTGCAAGCAAAGCTTGGTATTCTATAATGACTGAAGAGTATAAATAAGTTATTAGTTATTGTCGTTTAGAAGCGACTGTCAAATTGACAAACGTCCTAGTGTATTATGATATTAATTTCTTTTATTTTGTTAACTGTCAATTCATGCTGGAACTGCATTGTATTGTTGTTTTAATTTAATAAAACGCATTTTTTGTAGTCCCTCTGAGGCGGACGAAACCGGTCTAATTTATTGATTAAAAGTGGAATAAGTACTACAAAAAAAATGCGTCTTATTAAATTAAAACAACAATATTATGATATTACTATACACAGAAGAAGTTTACTTACTTTGATCGTCAATCCAATTATTTCCAAATATTATCAACACATAACCACTAAATCACATGAACTCTAAGGTCTCCAAGATACGTTAAAATAATCTGAAAGAAATCTGAAACTAAGAATACTCCGACAAGTGAACACGACAGACGCGTCAGTATGAGCAATCTACAGACAATGACAGGTCATCCATAGACAACGGGAGGGGCGAAAAGTAGGACCAATCGTGTAACGTATCGGCTTCCTTCTTTAGTGGGCAATGACAAGGGACATAATGACAGAAGAAATTCTACCATTAATAGTAATAATTATTTACGCTGCTTACAACGCCATCTTTATGATAGTGTGCGAACTCCATTCATACATATTATATCATGTCTAGTTACTCTGTAGTACGGTTAATTAACCCCATATTCGGTGTCGTTTATTATATTGCCACTTTATTCACAAGGGTTTCCGTGTTACTGCCTATTATAAATAGTCATGATTTACTTGGGCAATTAACTAACAATAGTAGAATTAAGATTGTGCCTTGAATTCTCAATAAGATGAAACACATCTATCAACACTGTACAGTTAGTTACACCATATGTATAAGTAATGCTAAACTGTCATTCCTACTACTCTCAAAACCAGTGCCGTAACAAGTGGTAGGCGAGATAGACAGCCGCCCCGGGAGCAGTCCGGATGTGGGCCCAAAAGTGGAGTTTCGTTGAACGTGCGAAAGTAGAAATTATTTATTTAATATATTATATTCAGAATCACTCATCAACAATTGATATAATAATATTAGCTAGTAAATAAATGTGTGTATATTTTAACATTCGAAAATATCATGGAAAATATGACAATAATAACTTGAGGCCACAGACCACTACTTGAAAAAAATCGACTGATATTTTAAACAATTGCTAATATTTCAATCAGGTCTTTCTGCTTAGTGACATTTATATTAATTAAGCCAGGAGCTTAATATTGGTGAGCAGCTAATAATAAAATGCCCTGTATGCTTCAAAGATTCCGCCATTTTCATGGTATGATAGATCCTATTTTTTTCGCCAAACATCAGTGTAGTATTTCCAGATAATGAAAAATTTTGAGAAGAGAAAGCGGAAATTGTGAGAGAAAAATTTTATCCTAAAATGAATGATGATGAAAATGTGGTGAGAACAATTCTTCTTATGATTGTTTAGAATTTTTGTCTGGTTATTATATTATATCTTAAAAGTTTACTTACTGGTTTTCGTTTATCAGCAATTACTATATGAGTGTTGCTATATAACAAATGTTGCCGCGCATCTTTAAAACACATCTGTTAATGATAACTAAACCGACAGTAATAAAAAATAACTAAACGCAGATGAACTAAATATTTAAATGTAGTATGTATTATACAAGTTTTGTATTCCGTTATGGATGCATTTTTTGTTAC
The DNA here is from genome assembly GCF_057557595.1 of Rhyacophila brunnea. Classification (NCBI taxonomy): domain Eukaryota; kingdom Metazoa; phylum Arthropoda; class Insecta; order Trichoptera; family Rhyacophilidae; genus Rhyacophila; species Rhyacophila brunnea. Next base: position 34,930,321 of record NW_028233350.1, read on the forward strand.
TGCCGGGCGCTAAAACACCTTGCTACGGCGCTGCTCACAGCCATACTATAAAATATATCTACATATCTAATTTGTAATACAATCACATATAATTGTACGGATCATAATTTTCGAAAGAATTCAATCCAAAAATTATAGCCACACTATAATAAGTCATAAAACAATACGTAATATTACAGTAGTTGGTAGAGGTAGTCACACCCACAATGGCCGCGCGGCTTAAGCGTTCGACTATAACGCCGTGGGTCCCAAGTTCGAATCCTGGGCCTGGCAAGTACACATATTATTTTTCAATTTGTGTCTGTCAGGGTATGGACCTAATTGGTTGAGCAAGTGGCTGACATCCATTTCTCGTAAAAAAAACAAAAATCTGTTAATACAAACCTCTACTCTGTGAAGGCCCATATGATCCTATTAGGATCGGGCATGGTTGAAAGAAGAAAGAAGAGGTAGAAATCATTTGAAGCTATTCATTTAAGGTCGGTTACCTCCATTTATATTTTATTGATATTTTTTTGATTACGGTTTTTTAATTACACTTCCATCTTGTGCATAGGTATTCATAAACATCTAAATCGAGCTCTGTTTTTAGTAAAATAGTATTAAACCGGAATTTGATTGTCATTTTATGTAATAATATATTTTCAAAAAGAAAAATTCGATTTGTAGTCCTAAATGTACTTGGCAGTTTTTTGCGATTATTTGGAAATGGCGAATTATAGAGAAATCCAAATTATAAACCAATGACCTCATTTGGTTAAGTAAAAACAAAAAATATAGTAACCACACGTTTATAACGTGCTTTGAAGTCAACGCGCAACCTGTAGATTCTTTGAAGTCAAGATTCCTATTTTATTTTCTGAACTCTTTCTAAGCACCTTGGTGTATGAATGTTACATTAATACCGCGTGGCTTCATCTCATGACAAAAAAGTGTGTCAATAAAATTATTTCATTCAGACACGTTTATAACGTCTTGGAGGGCGGCCATGCACAAATCGCGGCTGTATATACTTGACGGATGAAGATGAGGTAACTCAAATCAAATCGGTACTGCCTGATAGTTATGCAGACGTAATAAGTGAAAAGTAATAACTTTCGAGTCAAGACTGAACTGTACTAAGTATTTTGCTACAGTTTACTCCAGTGCATAATTTTATTAAAAGTAAGACTTTGGTGAATAACTCCAGAATAAAATAATTTTAATTTAGATGGGACAGTTTTGCCACAGACTGAATAGAAAAATCAATAGTAATAAAACTTATACAGTTTACTCAAAACTGCATTTTTTCGAGATACTACAGTGTATTTCCATTACCATAAGAGTGAGATATTAAAACAAAAATTTAAGTCTGAATGGGGTTCAAATTGCATAAAATATTATATCGAATAAACTAGATGTATTAAAAAAATATTATTCTGAAAATCTCCAAAACATACCTTAAAAATTGGACCGAGTGAGATTCAAACTTACATCTTTCACTGTCCGTGTGAGTACTATTATCATTTAAGATATCAATTCTGCTATAACTCATGCAAATTCTTACTCCGATGTGTTTCAAATTGAACACTACTCTTTGCCAGTGACGTCCTTAGACAAAATTCCACCCCTGGACAGAGCCAAAATGCCGCCCCATTTTTTATACAGTATTTTTTATCATCCGTGTATATATTATTTCTGGTCACCAAGGATGCTGAAGAGCAACGGAAGTAAACTAGACACCGTGAACCTGACAAAAAATTACAGTCCTATTAAAACTTTTATGTTAATTAAATACGATTTATTTCCAACCATTGAGCTGAATTTTTGATGAAAAGATATTTTCGTTATTATTAAGTTTAGGTAGCTATTTCTATATATACCAAATGAGTCTCCTTGATTTGCCGCCCTTCGAGTAACTGCCGCCCCCAAGCGACGCTCAATCTGTCTACCCCCACGGGACGTCACTGCACTTTGCAATAAACAAATAACTCGCTTTATTATTAGGTAGACACTATAATTTCGGCTTGCTTTTCAATGAAGTGTTTCATTCATATTTAGCGACGCCCAGATGTCTGTCGTCCAATTGTCCCGTTATACAGTTATTCGGCGTCCAATCTGTCGTGCCAAATCGTCTTACTCCTTGCCAATTTCAATTTTCGAAGTTGAAATTAGAATACGAACAATATCCGGTTGACAGTTAGTAGATAATAAACCAATTTCTGCTGAAAGTATGTAATGGGTGATATAGTTTGATGTTCCACTGAGTACATTCGCATGTAAATGAAATTTACCATATTGTCTAAAGGACTTAATGCATATTCAAAGTGCACCAATACATATTATAAATTTGCAGACCTACTTGGATAGTTCCTTGATCATAGTAATAATATAATGAATCTTCAGAACAATGCATGATAATATGTGCAATATCTACATAATCACATTGTACTCCTAGTAGTTGCCTGCCTCTCATGGGTAAATCTATTGTGGAGATTTTCTCTTTGTATATCTTGAGATGTGTTTATAGATAATGTAACCAAATGTTTTAGGGACAGGGTTACTTTCCACGAAACGAGCAATGTAAATGGGAAAGTGTATTTAAAACAAAACCAAAAATTACCAGACGTTTATAAATATAATTTATTTTAACAACGAATTTACATTTGAAGAGAAACGGTACAATTTTTTGGAACGGATTTTACACAGTTATTATGTATTTACTAAATACATCACGGTATCGTAGCCAATGAATAAAAATACGGCAAGGATTTTACACAAATATATTGTTGTTATTATCGGTGTCATGTTCCATGAAAAAAATATATCCTTCTTAGTCAAAGTGTAGATATAGAAAGAGGGGTTGCTTATGCCGTCCTAATCTCACCTCTCTCGGGGTTTCAAGCAAAAACGTAGTATCGGGGTATCAACTAGGTATTTTTGATAATTCACCGAATAATTCACAGGATTTAAAATATTAACATTCTTTTATTAAACATACCTACATAATTTAAAATACTTCTGAGAAATATATAAACACTAAAACAAATGTTTTTTGGAAAAAAAAATTGAGAGATCCTGACAACGCTTAGTAATCAAGTTAATATTAATATTTTGATTGAAAATACAAAAGCCGATTGCCAATAATAACAAAATTTAGAAAGCGCTTCACTTATAACTGTGAACACACTAGTTAGCTTCGTCGCTATTCGATAGGATACACATAACTTAACGGTTGGAACATATGGGCGCGAATCTTGGGAGGTGCAGGTCAAAATCCTGCCGAGTGTCGTTGTTTTTCTAGTGGCTATATATTAAGTGTTTTCAAATTATTTATATTCAAAAAGGAAATATTGCCATATACTGATTTTAACAGAAACTTTTTTTTTGCAGTATCATCAAAAAAACATAAATATTGAAGTGTGTCACACTTGTAATGTGGTATGATTGCTACAATTATAAGTAATATACAATTAATTAGACATATCTGTACTTAATGAAAAATTTCTTTCTGTAAGATCTCGAGTTTTTAAACTTTTACGTAGGTACCTAATATAAAATAGAATTTTAAATATAGCGGTTAACGTAGTTGTTAGAATTTATATATATGACTGATAGATAAATTCAATCATAACGACATAACAGCATACACGCGGACAATAGAGGATGTGAGTTCGAATTCCACTCGGTATAATTTTTTTTCTAACAGGTACCTATGTCCTAAGGTTTTTCAAAATGATTTATTTCATACTTATTTATATTTGCAACTAGCCTGTTTATTGTAAGTAGTCAATATCTGTTTATTATATATTTTTTAATATGTTGCGAATATAAATTTTATGGACAAAGTAATTCTAAGTAAGTGATATAGCTATCTACTGACACAATAATATAATTAATTATAATATTATACTGGATTCCTAAAATTAACAAACCTAAAGGTTAATGAGCAAAGCATTTTCACATGTCAGATTAAAATAAAAGAACATTAAAATTTACATCACATCTCTCTTCCTTTTGTCAAAAGAGAAACTCACACACGCGACATAAAATTATCAAAATTATTGCTGTGTTTTCTGTTTCCAGTTGGGTTTATTATAATTTTCCCAAGCGGATTAACAATTATTTTTGAGTGCACACTCAAGTAAATGTTTCTTTTGTCTATCCTAGTTATTCCAGGGTAAGTTTTTCTCTAAGTTCCATTAGATTGGCCTAATAGCATCTGGTCCTTACTGCTTTCTTATATGCTGGACTGCATGATCATCCTCTTGGAGTATTCCCATATTCGGTTCAAAGAAAAAAGCTTCTCATATCTGTCCGACACTCCGTTAACCTGTCTTATGTACCAAATTGGTTTCAACATAATATATTATAACATCTCAATGTTATAATAATTATGTACCATCAACGTTTAAATAATATATATATATTAAACCTCTGATTTATCCAAAGTATGTAGTCATCATGTCTTGCAAATATCATCTACAAAGGATCTTGGCAATACGTTTGACAGTAAACTGACGTTTAGTAGCCATTTGTAAGAAATGTTGGGTTACGTCTTGCGCATCTTTTCGAATGTTACAGTATTAAAAGTTCTTTATAATTCCTTACTTTCAAGCAGGCTCGAGGATATGTCTATTATTTGGGCAACGCATCAGTTGAAGTACGGCGTTATGGTAGAGAGCGCTCACATTTTTTGAATATATTACTTTGATTTTGCCTCTATGGATACAATCCGTGGTTTTATCATACTAACTTTCTTTAAGGTATGCTTACATACTTAAGTTTGTTTAGCAGATAAACACTATTATATATTAACGCATTCGCTGCTGAATAGATAATGAGATTGAAGATCTTGGCATAAAAACATCAAATGTCCACTTTTTTCCATTTTCATTTTATTGCATTTCTATATTCCCTGTGTATGATTACATACAACTGTGCTAAGATACATTTAAAAAAAAAATCATAAGCCCCTCAAATCTGCTCTCAAAAATATGCCACTTTTCTAAAAACCGCAATAGTCCAGGCATTTTTGTGTGAAAACAGCAAAGGTCCAGTAGTTCTACACTTTTATCACCAGGCGGCGTTAGTAATGTTAGTATACATTCTATACAATTTAGTTTCTGAGCTGTCAAATTATCCATGATTTCTTTTAATTATTGCTTTTTATAACGTTTTCTAATGTTTTTTTTATATTTTATCATGAATATTACTAGCATAGACATCTGAAACGTCTCGAAAGAGAAAAATTAACAAAACTATGCAACGTTTTTACCAAATAACGGTGACTTTCATTATTGTTCAGTTGGATGCAATAAGGAAAATTCTGGGCCCTTCATTATAAAATCTAAAGAGACCGGAGAAAAAGATTTTTTTAATATGAAATATAGGTTAAAACTTTGACATTTTTCTGTAAAAATTTGTAGGCTAGTTATAACGTACAAAATAGACCAGGCTAGTAAGGGAGAAGTGCTTTGCGAACATTTCAGTTTCTAGGCTGTTGGATAGATTCAATGTAGTGAATAAAAATCAAATGCAAGTCACGATTGCATTTAAAACAACATATGGTGGATTAGTTCCATTGAAAGGAGCTAAATAAAAAAATATTTTAAAATTAGCTAAATATTTACAAAACCCAATAAATGTATCGTTTAATTTGCTTATAGTGAAGGTGTCAGACGAGGCTAATCGGTTTTCTTTTTTCGTGTTAACTATCAATTCATGGTAGAAATTCATTGTTTTAATGATTTAATTTAATAAAACACATTTTTTAGTACTTATTCCACTTTTAATAAATAAATCTGGATAGGTTTCGTCCACCTTAGAGGGACATTTTCAACTGTTGAAAACAGTTGGCAGAAAAACAGAGGCGGACGAAACCGGTCCAGATTTATTTATTAAAAGTGGAATAAGTAGATACTAAAAAATGTGTTTTATTAAATTAAATCAATAATAATATGAAGCTAATCAGTATTAACCCGCACATTATTAAAACATTTTTTCAAATATTTTATTCTTGATTTTTTAGGAACATTGAAGTCGTTTGTTAATAGGTAAATAATATGTCCAAATCTTATTTAAAGTTGTATTATGATTAAAAAATAACAAAAATATATATTCTTTATTTTATTTATTAAAATTATAGTTTTAGTCATTATTTACATTTCGATCTTTTCAATTTTGCAGTAAAACAACAAATGTCCAAAAATTGTGTAAAAACAGCAAATGTCACACTCATTCTTTTTTAAATATCTATTTAACCGAAATAAATTTAATATTTTTTTTACATTCATATAGTGCATATACGATTTCTCTATAATTTTTTATTGTCAAATTAATAAAATTTCTTTTGACAACCAAGATATTATGTTTTTACCCTCTCCTGAAAAAAAAGTGTTTTGTGACATTTGCTGTTTTTATGCCAAGATCTTCGATTTTAATTGCCCCCTTTAAAATGCACGTTAATTACATCGATCGGTCACCTGGTCATTACGCGCCGTGTGCGTCTTCCGCGTCCAAAGTATTAAGCTACATATTTTTTTCCGATTTTGAAAAATTGAAACTTTGCTATTCTTGGTAGTATTGACTTGTGTAACACTGGTAACTATATTAGAAATCGAGAGCATCCGTTGTCTGTTCTCCCAAGATGCAGAGCTAACCTGTGATTGGTAATGCCAATTGGAAAGCCGATACTGTGTAAAAACAAATCGCTTCGGATATGAATATTTTCCACTGAAAATAAGTTTAGGTGGACGTTGTTCTATACGTTTTTGAAATAGTAAATAATGAAATCAGTACTAAATATTGTGTTTTATTTAAGTTTTAATATAATGCATTTCCACTATAAATTGACAATTAACACCATAAAATAAAATAATAGCTATTACAATTAGTCGATAATTATGAGCCTCCCATTATCAGCTGTTATTTAGATAAAATAGGTTATTTAGAGAGTTGGAATTTTGTCACATCCAAAGTCACATCAACGGCGATACATGTAGTCCGTAGTAAAGTGATGTCCTACTAAGTAAATGTCTTACGAAACTCTTTATAGCATCTTTAAAGGTTGTTGATTATGATGTAAAGTTTACCATTAATAAAATTGCAATTGAGTTGCGAGGGAAGCATCAAAGGGTGTTAAAGGCTTGTTTGATAAACATGGCTGCTTATACTGAAGCACGTCTTGAGATCCCTTATCAAAATTGGATGAAAAGTCAATTATAGTGTACGTTTACTTAACTAACTTATTATTCTATCGATTAAAGGCATTATAGTTTCAGTATAGTATATACTGAAAAGGGTGGATGGTACCAACTATACTATATTAGGTTATTTTATTAATCAATATATCAGATATATATACTAGTAAGTAATCAATCATTTCAAAGGTAAAACACACATATATGCCTCCATTTATTGATTGTGTTCTAATCAGTTATATATTATTCTCGATCATTATCCATTACCATTTACCATCTGTTCTGCACATTTACAACTTTATTCATCCCTTGAATGTGATTTGAGGTCAGGTTGAACTGACATTTCGAAATATCTTTTTTTTGTGAAAATGTCCCATATACCTCTTTGTATATCCTTTGCGTCATCAGTGATCACTAAAATTACAAGCATTTCGATCTAGCATGATCCTGCACTGAGCTTATTATTTCAGTTATTGTTGATTCATTTGTTTTCTTGGTGTTGACGTCACCAGAGATCACTTTTCACTGCGGACTGCTTGGATCTGCTCTTACTAAGTGGCCGAAGAATTAGTGGACACATTTCAGTACAGACATCTATAGATCTAAACAAATTATAATCTATGGTAGGTATTGTCTATTGTGACAGCATCAAAGTTTTATTCGATACATTTTATAAAAATCAAGTTATATGCATTTTTATTTTTTATAAAATCGATATTTTTAAATTATAAAAAGGATACATTAAACTTATGATTTTTTCACAAATTATTTTGTTATCTTTTAAATAATTTATTAAGCTACATTGGAACCTTAAAAATATTCATAAAATAGGATGTGCTAATGAAAAAAAATATTTAACTAAAAAAATAATGTTATGTTCTTAAATGCGTATTGATTACGTATTCAATGTAAAAGTTATCAGTAAAATGTATAAAACTGCAGATTTTGCTAAACATATTATTGTTTTCGCCTCAATGGAAAAGTACAACACTTTTAATCATATTATTGAAAATAAATGAAAACTGTATAAACACTATATGAAATTTGTATAAAAATTATATAAGAACATTTTAAAACGTTCTATTATAAATATCCATAATATTATATTCTTCCGAGAGTGGACACCCAGCTATAATTTGTGTAAATATTTTCTATTCAAATTATTATCAGAAATGTTATTCTATCGGAAAATAGTGACCTACCTAAACACGTGTTATCGATTATACCTATACCAAATGATATGTACAACCTTTCCAAGGTTTCGGTACGCCTTTTTCATAAGAAGTTAATTTCATTCAAGATTCAATATATCTGGACGGTTAAATAATATTATATATTATGAATAAATTTACATTTATACATTTAATTTTAACGCAAGAACTTTCCACTTGAAAAACGAACGGTTTACTCAATGTATTAAGTTGACATTATATGTTTAGTTTGGTTAAAAATTGAACTTTTTTCGCCTTAAAAGTTTATAAGAATACTTTATCGGGGAGGAGCTGATAAACTTTTCAGGCGTTACATCAGCTCTGAAAGCTCTTTGCTGAAATTCATTCGCAATCAAAAAAAGTGTAACTTTATTAGTTTGATGTATATTAAAAAAAAAAACAAATAGATTTTTATTATATCTTGAAAAACTTGTGAAAATGAATTATTTATTTTATAGATCTTTTCCGTTTCTTATTGTGATATTACCGTAATCCATATAATTAAAATCTTACAGACCTAACCTAACCGAAGTAATCGATATTTCAAGATTTTTACTATCATAATAAACTCTGATAATTATCTTAGAAATCGGGAGCATCCATTGTAAGTTCTCCCGAGGTGCAGAAATAACCTACCATTAGTAATGCCAATTGGGAAGGCAATAACTTTGTTCGATCGACTCGCTTCGTATATTGATATATTCCACTTACATTAGGGTGAGCTTAGGTTGACGTTGTTTTATAAGTTTTTAAGTTAGGGTGTAATCAACTTAGTTCATTTTGTGTGCTTCCGGGTACTTTTAATTTTATTATTTTATTATTTACTCATATTACCCTTTATTTTTATTTCATTATTGTTAAAACTTATTTTTTGTATCGCTTCGTGAAGGCTTTGAACTTATAATTTATCATGTTCATTTTATTGTGTAAAATAATTACATTTTCCTCGTCATAAGACATTTTCATATACGATATATTCCAAACACCTCTCTATATATATATATGTTAATTTTAATAATGTCCAACTTTCTCGTACCTATCATATATTTAAAACACCAAGCTTTTAGATCTCAATATGACCGTTGTAAGAGTTTTATTGTCGTTATAAGCCTGAGTTGTTGTATTGCATGCCTCCAAGCTATCAAATGTTGTTGATTACCTACGTGAAATATTTTCAACAAATTCCAAAGGCAATGTACAGTGAAATATAAGTTACACCCGCGATGGCCGAATGGTTACGCATCAGACTTAAAACATCATGTGTCCCGGGTTCAAAACTCGGGTCTGGCAAAAATTCACATGTCGTTTTTCAACGTTATTTGTACCCAGAGTATGTACCCAATAGTTTGGAATCTACGTTTTTCAAAAGTTTTTTTAATGATATATCTTGATAGTGTTTATCAAATAACAGTATAATATACTATTATTTAATTTACAATTTACGGAAAAATGGCACTGTAATATTGATTACCTAGTATATATTGCTTAGCATTTTACAACGTTTTCATTAGCTCGTATTCTTGTTTGTTCGGTGGTTGTTTGTCCAGTACAAATCTCGCAATCGATTTTTAATTAACTTCCCGACTAGCTAGACATTTGAAACTTTTATAATATATAAGAACACGATGCCAATGCATTCGTTTAATACTTTTAGCCATCTTTAAGCAGAATTGAATTCATTTTCAGTTAATTCTGTTTTGTATGGAAAGTTATTTCAGAAAAATCCATAAAAAGTAAAAGACTATTATTGGTTGCTAAGCGGGTGGTCCTAGTAACTAAATTATTAATATATACGTGCGTTACTATGGAAATCAAAATGAAATGTCAAAATGACATTTCAGTATTCTATATTTGTTTGTTTGTTTGTTTTTTTTTTATTTACTTCATATCAAGTACAAGTTTGAGCATATTGAGCATAATAATTCAACAGAAAATTTAAAAACGTATATAAAAAGTTCTTTTTGTCTTGTAATTATTAATATAATATACCAAGTACATCCAATTATATCAGTCTCTTTATTACATTGTCTGAATTTAAAACCTAATTCTTAGTATTAAGAACGTTGTCGTGAAAATGGATACCCACTACGGCAAATAATATATGAAGCTCAGCTGATTTTCTCATAAATTTAAAGTCTCCAGTAAAAAGATGAAAAAAACACTAGAAAATCTTCCTCGGGTGTCTCTAGACGGTACATTATTCATTTTCTAACATAAATATCAATTAGACATTTTAATTTCAGCGTTTTGTCAAGTCCGCAAAGTCTGTAATTTGGTATTCTCTTTTACTATGTAACATTTATATTTGATGAGCTGTTCATGTATAAAAATAATCTAAATATTTAACTATATTATATTATTGTTGTTAACGATCGTGCTACTATTCTGGAAAAACGGATTGAACTACTTGTTATAAATAAAATCACGTATAAAAACTATCCTGCTCATCTATTCTATATACAAGACCGTTAACAGCAGTTTATCATATTTATGTATTGAGGTATTAAAATAATTGTTACAATAAGTTAGCAGTGTAAACTGTCTATCTCGCTCTAAAAGTTAACACACCTGAGAGAGGTACAGTTAAAACGTACTACTATTTGACAGTTCAGACGATTAACTTATTGAACAATTAATTAACTGCCTCAATATATAAATATGATAAAAAACCCTCGATAACCGCCGATAGCAGACTTGTGTACAATAGAGTAGATGCACTGAAATTAATATAATATTATCGTTGTTTTTGTTTTACCTCAATTTTATTGTACCTACCCGGCGGTCGAATTGCCTTGAATCATTCTTTCATAATATACATATTAATAATATCATTATTCATTTAAGACTAACGAAACAAAATCACATCGATCATATTTTTGAAGTTATACTTCTTTAGGCGCGTTTGTAAAATCATATCATAGTGTATTTTTGGCGTGTGACATGTAACACATAATTTATTTTATCACACAAAAATAAATGCACTCGATTGGATTCGAACCACCGATTACGCTACTATTACGCCACAGTATGATACTCCAATCGTGATAATTATATAGTATAATATTATAGTTTAGAATTGTTTCGTTGCCTAGGCAGCGAAATTATCATTGTCGGCCATTTGCAATTCCTTACGTAAACAAACTATTAAACAACATAGTGGCAGTTGTTACTTTAAAAATAAAAACAACGATAAATACTTATATAATTTAGTAATATAAGTTAAAGTGTATAGAAATAAACCAACGGCGTTCTAGTCGAAGAATCTAGGACCTAGGTTATTACAAGTTTTGTTTTTGTTTTGTTACGTCAAATAAGTATAACTTCTAATGCGCGTACATAAGTACACGGACCGATTTTTTTAGACTAGAAATTACGTGATAAATAAAATTATTTATTTACTTCTAAGTGATAAAATATTAGTTAAATTCCGAAGAGTATTTTATTCGGCCCAGCCAGTAAAACGAATAAAGGGAATATTGCCTATAGGCCTATAACATGTCTCTGGATATAGCTTACTCGTTTTGAAAAGAGCTAAATAGTGGTGTGTTCCTGCCGAGCTAGCGCAATTAATTGGAATTTATTATCCTGTTAACAGGTCCACTGCTTTTTCCAGAGTTTTTTTAGACAGTGGAAATCTTGGCAATTGGGCCAGTAGATTTGCTTGCCAGTCCAATTAGGCTAGGTAAGAAATTTCTCGCAGGAAAAGACTCCAAAAGGTGATTGTGTGAATATTTATACTGATTGAAAAGTGTATAATGAACTTATAGTTCTATAAATCTCAACGTAATATTATTATTTTATCGTTTTTCAATTTAATAAAATAAAATTAGTATCGGTGTTACACTAAATACAATAGAATATAAAATTTATTATCGCTATTACACGTGTTCTGCGATGTATTTATTATTTAATTATACTTATCTTCTATCGTGACATACCTACTTCAAAAGTAAAATATAATTTATATACCTATACCGTCAAATATAATAGTATATTATACAATAAATTGTAACGAAGCCATTGTGAATACTAGACTGAAGATATAATTATAATTATTAACCCATACATAATTAATAATATATACATAATTAAATTCATTATTTTTTTAGTTTAGATTTAGTGTTTTTTAATGTTGTTCACAAATTACGATATATCGATGGATTGGAAGTATCTTTCTCAGAAAATTTTACAGGAGGAACAAAAGACGTTTTCAGGGATTTCAACCATCCAGTGTGGGTATTTTTTCTCAGAAAAATTAGAGTAAAGAAGTTTTTAAAATATTTGTGAAATTATGTATTTGTATACTGTTCAAGGAGTTGGCAGGTATTCTGTTATACATTTTAAAAAAATGGGATATAGCCGGGTTTTTCTTTTTATTCAAATTTATTTACATTATCCATTAATTATTACAATATTATATTATTATGTTCGCAACATTTATTCAAATGTAATATTTTAATAGAACTGGTGATAATCTGAGGGCATGGTAAATCTATAATTTAGGTATTCATAGTTAACTACGGATTATGTATTATTACCAAACGAAACCCCTAGCACGAGAACGTTTCAAATTCCAAATCAGTAATCTAACCAAAAATATCGAAACACCCCCAACTAAAGGTTGAAAAGCCCTGCCTTACAAAATAATATCTCAAATAACATTTCGTAAGCGATCTTTGCAAAGAGCAAGCCCTAGGTACAAAGTCCTACCTACCGGTTAGTGGCCGATCAGGCAACCCAAAAAGGACCCTGAGTACCTAACGGGACTCAGTGAAGGTTGAATTTCATTTTTTTTAGCCAAATCCTTGCCCGCGACCGCATGTTTCGCCCATCCGCTAGAAGGGATGCATTTTTTAAAAATACGAGACAAGCGGACAGTAGGAAAACGACCACCAAGTCGATATAAACAAACGGTTTCTGGCCTGCCATGCGGCAGAGGTGATGCCGTGGACAATGGATTTTACAAATCTTAGCATCTCGTCCGCGGTTCGCATCGCAGTGCAAATAAAACCTCTTCATTAATAAATAACAAGTGCCCGTGAAATTTAATAAATAGTCCATACCACAAGGTACCTAATTAAATCAGCCCAAAAATAAATAACGTCAGTGTCGTGCCTAATCTAAGATCCCTTTAAATGAAGCCAATGTAATACTACCAATGCTTGTCTATGTTTTAGTGTAAATGAATCGTAATTCTGCGTGGAATTATAAATTAAATTTCTGTGTTATAACTAATTCTGCCCGCTATGATGTCACTCACTTCCCAAACCTGAAATATTGCTCAATGAAGGATTTCACCAACATACATGTGAGTTCTTTTGAGGTAATATTCTTCTAGATTATTCAATATTATAGAATATGCACATAAAGCACAAAGAAGTTAGCATTATGCCTGATTTTAGAGGACATGTCAAACTGAAAATTGTAATTACTCCATTAAATTATTTAGAGACTTACCAACTTTTAGCAGTAACCCTACGAATTATATTTTTGTATGTGATTTATCATAGTCTGGGTGTTTTTGATTGCTCACTTTCAACTTAGATCGCATGGCCTGTTGTAGTGTTTAAAAGAATATAATATATTATTAAAAATATATATCATACATTAGGTCATCTTATAACATTTTCTTTATTTAAAACTTCACCACCTTGTTGGCATCACGTTCAATTAAATTGGATATTTTTATTTAATACAAATTAATTAAAGCTAACTCAACGTCAAAATATTAAATCTTCTTGGCTTGTTGTCAAATTGGAAATATTATTTTAAAACACTATCAACGTACAGATTAACTCGGATGCGTTCTACATAAGCGCATCTACGTTGGCCAGGTAGCGCATCCGGTTCCGCTGAAATCGCATCAACGCGCGCCTCGGGGGCTGGATTACTTCCGGCACATGAAGATTTGACGCCCTGAGCGAGGCGTCGTGGTAAAAATAATAGCGCGAACCTCGGATAGCGTCGCTGTTGAGGAAATGTTTCGTGTGGTGTATTTACTTCCTTACACACATCACTTGAACTGGGATAGAAGAGACGGTTATTTGTTGGTAAAGCAACGGTCATCTTATGTACTTCAGAAAACCAATACCACTCTACGTAGGTACCTATTTAAACTGCATCCAGGTTTTCAGTTATTAAATATTGTCGCTATTTATTTTATACAAAACTTCAGGTATTAAAGTTTAGTTAATTAGGGTCTATCATATACGGTATAAGATATTAGGATACTAGGGTCATTTATCGACAGTAAAATAATTTAATACAATTTACTATGTACTTATTTAAAAATATTTTATTTACATGATTATACGATTATTATTATTATACCATGGCCACGCAGCGGCTTACGCGGATGCTTATAATTTTGTAAGTCCCAGGTTAGAATCCTGCATTAAATTTGACAAATACACATATTGTTTTTCAATTCATGATTGGAGTTAGAGTATGGACTTAAGGGGGAGAGGCACGCCAGCAGAGAACCTAGCGGAAAAATACGAGGCTTGCAATTTTAGATTTTTTTTGATAAATTACAATTTCAACTGTATTAATTAATAAATATCTTTTTAATGTTTTCAGATACATATTTATTAATTAATACAGTTGAAATTGTAATTTATCAAAAAAAATCTCAAATTGCAAGCTTCGTATTTTTCCGCTAGGTTCTCTGCTGGCATGTCTCTCCCCCTTAATAGGTTGAGCAAGTGGCTAACATCCATTTCTCGTAAAAACAAAAATCTGTTAATACAAACCTCCACTCTATGGATTTCATCTTATTAGGATCAGACATGGTCAAAAAAATACATACATAAAAATATTAAGCCTAACTCATAACCGCTCGGTTATCGTGGTACTTGGATTTACTAATTCACATATTGTTTTTCTATGTGTATTTGGGCCTAATAGGTTGAACAAGTGGCTAACATACATTTCTCGCTAAAATAAAATTCTGTAAAATATACAATCTCCACTGTGGAGGCCCATATTCTTAGGATCAAACATCGTAAATTAAACAAGTAAGATTTTTTTTTGTAAATTCATAGATAAACCTACAATAATTATAAGTCGTTTAAAAATGTACTTTAATATATCGAAGGGTCTCGTCTTATTATCTCATATTAATTTATAATATTTTTTTATTAATAAAAGGTTCTATAGAATATGTCGAAAAGATATTGAGCAATTCATAATGTTGATGTATTCGATAATCAATTTAAACACATCGATGTTCCTGGAAAATATTTTTAAAATATTTTTAATATCGATTTTTGATATTGTGATCATACCGATCGGTATTCTGATGCTAGATGCCCTTAGCCATTCATAGTAGCAATATACTCCGTCCAATACAACATATTTTTTCAACGAATATTTACATATAAATTAATAAAACTTATATCTCAACTAATCTAATATAATATAAAGGTAAAGTGGAATGAGGAAAATAGGGAAAGCTTGGAATGTATTAGTACAACGAAATGAAGTCAAGTTTGATTTTTTTACAAATTATTTACATGTCTTACTATACAACTATTATTAAGATGATGATTATTAAACTGGCGTTAAGGTCCATTTAAGTCCATGGCCGACTGCACAACCATCCTCCAGGCGTATCTGTCCAGAGCTTCTCTTTTCCAGTCGGTCACACCCAGCTTCGCTCCATTTCTGCTGACGGCGTCCAACCATCTCTTCCGAGGTCAGACTAGAGGCCGGATACCCACTGGGACTCCCTTGTAGACCCTGTAGAGAGCTCTGCTTTCTTCGCACCTTACAACGTAACCGGCCCATCTCAGCCTTCTTGCCCTCAGAATATTTCTGATCTTCGGCTTGAAAGACTCGTAAAATTCGGCATTCTTACGAATGCGCCACCCTTGGTCCTCTTTAATTGGTCCAAGTCTTCGGAGAATTTTGTTTTCAAATACTTGGATAGCCTTTTCTTGTTTCTCCGTAATGATACAGTATTCGCATCCGTAGAGAACTATAGGTTTTACGATAACGTTGTATACCCGAAATTTCGTTTTTCTGGACAGCACTTTGGACCCAAATATGCTCTTCAATGCGAAGAACGCTCTATTTCCACTTTTCAGTCGGCAGGCAAGCTCTGTGTCAACATCATTTTTTTCAGATATCCCAGTTCCTAAGTACCTAAATTGTGCTACTTTTTCAAATATGGAATTGCCAATAACAATATTTCCTGAGTTTCGGTTTTTCCTCGACACTCTTAGGTACTTGGTCTTCTCTGCGTTAACCTGAAGATTAATTTTCTTTGCCGTGGCCTCCAATGCAGTGAAAATATCAACTTTATGTGCCTGATCATCGCTCAGGATCACCAGATCATCTGCATAGCCAAGAACTTTATGGGATCCATTCAGGTCGACTCCTCCGTCACTTTTGAGAGCTTCTCTCACTGCTTTCTCTAATGCAAGATTGAAAAGCAACGGTGATAAAGAATCGCCCTACCTCAGCCCACCTGTCACCTCGAAGGATTCCGATACATCTCCTTAGATAAGTATCCTGCTTCGCGATCCTTCTGTACATACCCTAACCAAATTGATAAGCTTTTCTGGGAACTCAAATTCTTTCAATATTTTCCAGAGAGTTTCTCTATGCACAGAGTCTTATGCAGTTTTGAAGTCAACGAAGAGACAGTGGACACCTTGGTTATATTCCCACCTCTTTTCTAGCATCTGGCGCTGTGTAAAAGTCTGATCCGTTGTACTGCGATTTCTCCTGAACCCACACTGATAGTCACCCAGAGCAGCTTCTGCATAAGGCAACATTTTTAAGTCAAACAGAAAAGATTTACTGATTTTTAAAATATGTATTGTAGGCAGGATGTACTGACGTATTCAAAATGGCCATAGTTACAAGAACAATTACCCTGCTCATCATACTTTCAGATAATATGTAAGTAACCCCTTATGTTCTTCTTTATTGTATTAAAGTATTCGCATTGTTATCACACGTGAAGCAGCAGCCCAGGGTGGGCCCTGACCTCCTCAAATCATCGTTTCCGATTCGATCTATTCTTCGCAATTTTACTCCAATCCAGAATTACGACCACTCGCGTATCCTCGGCCACGCCATCCAACCAAAAAAATTGAGCTGGTCTGTCCAAGTACATTAGTTGAAATTGACTGACAGATTTTAGAATTATGTACTTTTAAGGATGCATTTGAAAAATTTAACGTCTAGTATTATATTTTTAAATTCTCCAAATACCTCGTAAACTCCGCGGTTTTCCTTGTCTCCAAATAAATATCTCAGAATCATTCTTTTAACTATCTGAATATCAGTTTTCAGACTAGTAACTTTCCTTGTGACCCAACATTCTGATCCATAAGTAGGTACTTTAGATTTTAGATATTTATTAACTCCAAAGTAATACTAATTATTGGCTATCTGTATGCTGGGTGTCAACTGTTTAGCAATTTTCTATTACGTATTTACAATAAAATTTATTTTAATCGTATCATAATATAGGTACATACGTTTATACTACTTAAAAGATAATCTGATATGACCTGAAATAGATGATGAAAAGTTAATTTTATAATTTGAATAATATGTTAGAAAACTTTTAATTGCCATTGGTTGTCATTCGCTCAACTCCAGGATTAATTCGTTTTATCTTCATTCGAGTGGTAGGAAGAGAAAACACTCGTGTCACGGAACGTGGAACTGAATATATATAATATTAATTTAAAAACAACATACAAACCCAACCAATCAAATGGATTCGAATATCAAACCCATCAATTGCAATGAAGATAATCGGCGTCAAATTGGCGTCACTGGAACCGGTTGCAGTAAATTACGAAAATCAGCTATGTACCCACTGTAGTAAACTGTAGTTAATTCTACAGTTTTACATTATTTAACATATTACTTATTTTTTTCTTCAATTTAGTTCTTCTACTACTACTTCCAAAAAGGAGATACCTTGTGCTTGTATCAATGTTAATATCTGTTTATTTATGGTAACATCTATCAACAGAAAGTACCTATAACTAATAAGCTCAGACGATAATTAAGCACTCGTCACTTGAAGTAGCTAAACATTAACTAGTCTTTCCTTGCATATTATATGTTATCTGAGAATGGTGAAAGACTATTAAATACTAAATTCAAATAGATAACTAAATTAATATTATCTAAATAAATACAAAACAAAATGTAATAAAGTGTACAAGTGCATAGAATGAATAACCATTATAAAGAGTTCTGTCTATCAATCAATAATTATGTATCCACGTCATAAAAAATAAGCTTAGAAGTTGAATAACTATAAATGGAGATCCCTTAAATGCTTAAATGAATCAATAACTATAAATTTGACTATGCTCGTAGGTGGGTGTTCGCTTTTCTCCATGAAAATACCTTGAAGCGTATACAAACGCGTTTATTAAGATATATATATTTCATTTCGTTGTAATATAATACATCAGTAAACATCATTATTTTGTATAGTGTTCGTAATGGTATTCGAAAACAAATGAGCCGTATCTATTTTACAAAATGTTTATAGTTCTCTAAAAGCCATTCACGGTATTATTTCAGGTTTTGCGGTGTCACGTGTGTCTAGATATTCTTGTTTATCACTTTATCTACCCTCTCACATAGTTCATGCCCCATACATGTGTCTATACATTCACTTGGATACATGTTTATCTGTAAACACTGTTTTTTTCCGAAAGTTTCTACGTGGTTTTCAAAGAAAACTGTCCAAGAGAACATAAAAAACTCGACCTGAATCTAAGCGAAGGTAAAGAACATCCTTCGGAATAGGCAATAATGAAATTTTATAAGTAAATGCTTGGAAGCTTTATCTTATTGAATTATATGGCTTGAGAGTTAGCGTTTGGTTGATATTTATTATTGCTAAAGTTGTGTGATGTAACTTTATGGTTCTGTTGCGGTCAGTTATTGGAATAAAATACGTTTTAAAAGTAGCTTGTTTTTCATTAATAGTTTATGTAGTGTAGGTAGGTACTAATACCACCTCGAGTTTGCGCTGCGAAAAAGTTTCCACTGCTACATTATATCCTGCATAGACTAGTACTAATCCTACTGGCAGAAATTAAATAATGTAGATATTATGATCAACAGAAATATTTTCAAATGTTTATATTCAGCGACATCGGTTGAATTATCCAGTTCATAATAAAATAATAAGTCTGTATAATAAATAATCGATAGAGTTGGTTCTGTGTATTAGGAGTATATAGTTATTATATAATTATATTTAATGCACATCACCACACAGCTACCACACTGTTATAAATACCATACACAATATCTCATCTGCCAAGATTGAATAAATTACAAAACCCTAATTAGATAATATTTAGTGGGTATATATTATGATTTTTATCCAACAGCATCTCTATAAGCAAAAGTCACCGCACGTCAATGATAATTACCGACCTAAAATACATAATTTGGATATACCTACCTCAGAAAGTATACCTATTAGCAAAATTCTAGAAAAAAGTATAGACCATGTGGCACTCCAACCTCATTTTTTTTCACTGTCCGTATGACTGCTCTGCACATTGAGCTATTGGTCTGCTAGTATTGTATAAAATGAAAAATATTTTTACTACTAAATAAAAATTGTATATGACATGTATCGGTACAAGCCTATAAATAGGTGTGCAAGTAAGTAAGAAATATAAAAGCGGTAAAAGATAATTTATTTATAGTAGTTGAACCGAGTGGATTTTGTACTCACATCTTTCACTGTCTGGATGAGAGCTTTTATTCTTATGCTAAAGTCAAACTTCAGATATACAGATTTGTATGTTTAATTTAGATTTTTTATGTTTTTAGATTGTCATCGTCATATATATCGACAGAAGAACAAAATATTTTACCGGATATCAGTAATCAAAATATGAACTACATCAATCTTACGCTAACACTAGAAAATAATCAAGATAATTCACAATTATCACACCAAAAAGATATTCTAATAGATGAGATAAGTGAATTAAAAAATACTCTAGTGAATGATAGTGAACAAAAGGGCAATACGTTGACATCTCACGTATCGAAAAAAAGTCTGTCCCGATTTGAAATGAAAAACTCTCTGCAGAATTTCTACCATCACGATAACGGCTTACTAAAACGCAAGCTGCTGATTGAGGACGACGATGAAGAGAAGGGCATCAGCTTAGATGAAGACACCAATGCCACCATCATTAGTTTCCTGCGCTTCGATAAAAGCGACGACGTCACAGCAAAGGTCAAGAGCGAGTTCGTAACCAACATCAATTGGGACAGCGTGAACGGATCCGCGAAGATAATAGCCGGAGATTATTCCCCGACTGCCGCTAAGTATGAAGTTAAGAGGAGTCCCCTAAATGACATCGTTTCAAAGAACATTACGATACTGTTGGAGAATTTATTGAAGAATTATGAAAACTCGCAGCTTCCGACTCATGGAAAGGGTAAGTCTTGCTGTTTGTATTTTCGTTGCGACTGCGAGGGATACGGTTACATGTAAGTTGTACGTATGCAGTTCATCGTCGGACACTTATTCGTATGCCACAGTACGTGAAACATGCGTTCGTATAACATTTTATCAAATGACGTGTTCTTCGTTGAACATTTCACCGTGGAATACATTTGTACGTATTTGTACGCAAATAGTACTGTTCCAATTAGATTAACCCTAACCTAACCTAACCTAGTAAAGACATCTCATAAAATTTGCCACATGTTGTAGCATACGTACAGATTTATTCCACGGTGAAATGTTCAAAGAAGAACTCGTCATTTGATTAAATGTTACACGAACTCATGTTTCACGTACTGCGGCGCACGAATAAGTGTCCTGCGGTGAACTGTTTACGTACAAATTTCAGGATACGAGGGATACACCGACATGTGTATAGAAAAATTACCTCCGAAGATACAAATAGTATAATGCTGAGGTCAAACTAGTCACGGAAATCATTGAGCCATGAAGTTCTTTCGTCAAATCCTTTGCTTACTTCTTATAAGAGGCGGAAGTTGATAGAGCTGGGGATGTCACATGATTCTGTCAAAGTATGTAAACTTTATAATTTTTATTTCTTTGATTATTACTTTATTGCTATTTTCTATTCTCGACATTAGTTATTGTGTTGCTATCTTGTGTGAATGTCGACGCCCCCACTCTGAATAATGGGACCGAAAAGGAGTGGCGAGGGGTGGAGGTAGGCTGTTAAGATTCGACATACATAATTCACACTGTACTTTGTCAGTCATACTTATTTGTTTTCATTGAACTAACAATACAATTTGCAGATAGTGCTGGTTAGTTTTTAACATTCAATTAAACTCTGCCTAAGCTTAACAATAATATATAATTAACTATTTCTTTGATTCAACGAATAATTCAGAAGATTTAAAAATTACCATTCTAATTATTGAACATACATAATTTTGAAAAACACTTCTGAGAAAATATATTATAACCAATAGAAAAAATCTTTTTTGAAAAAATTAAGACACCCGGCAGGGAATCGAACCCTGCATCTCCCGGGTTTGCGCCCCGTCCGTGCATTACCTCTATGCTACAAGGTGACATACTAATTGCGACAAATTTTAACTATTGGCCTTTTTTTAATGTTAGTAATTGAAGTAATAGGTATCTACTTTGATTTAATAAACAAAAACCGATTGCCAGAGTAGCTTGATTTGGAAGAGCGCTGATGAGTAGGTTACATCATTAAAAACATTGGAGAAATCCACGACGTCGGTTAGTAATTGAAGTAAGAGTAAAGTGTTTTCAAAATTATGTATTTTTAACAATAATAGTTTAGGTATGCTATGGCAATCCGACAAAAATAGTGCACACTTTTCCAGTCATGCTTATGTATTTTCGTTGAATTAAGAATACGTTAGTTTTTTTTATATAATCCATTAACCATTACCGATAAAAATATTCTTCTATCTATATAATATCTAAAATTATATGTTTTAATGGCATAATTTTAGATATGTTATAGATACATGAATACTTTTTGACTATTATCACTATGACTTGGATTAGGCAGGGTTTGTTTGATTTTTAAAAACTAACAAAAAATACTATCTACACATTGTTGTACTGGTTCAATGAATTTTATGAAATTTATAAAATGAAATTTATGTCGGATCTTAACAGCCTACCTTCACCCTTCGCCATTGCCGAAAAGATCTTATCATTATCGTTGAGTCGTAGCTACGTAGTTTTTTCCTTGGTAGTATAAAATCATGGCAATCTCGATTCGAACTTTTAAATACCATGAAATTAATGAGTCTGTAATAATTGTACCTAATATTCGTATTGGGATTAAAGCCACACGTTAGAAAAATAAGAAAGATCAGTTTATAATAAACAAATATTATGTTATTTTTGTAACTATGAACACAATTAGTTTAATTCTGAATTTTTCGTGTTAAACCAAAATTGCCACGCGTTATTTGGCGTTTATATACACGGTATACACATGTAATTGTGTATTTAGAGATAACAAACACTAAGTTATATTAGCTGTTATATTTAATTTATCGTACTATTTCAACAAATTATATTTATTACTGGACCATTTTCATCCTAAATAAATATTCTCAATTGGTTTCCAATAAAATAATAAAATAACTTACATAACAAAATATTTGATATTTCTTAACAACATACTAATTTGGCTCAGCAGTGCTTTCGTACTTGTATCTTGTATGTATAATATAATATGGATTGTTTGTGTTTGTTTATGTATAATAGTAGAATGCACAAATTCTGTTCTAAGTTAGACCACAATATTTACATATTATGTATTGTGAAAATAGTATTTACTGGCTTCTTATTAGAAATGGTTATTAGCCATTTGTTAGATTTATTGAGTGTCGTAGATCTCAATACATTGATGGACGAATAGGTACAACTTGTAAATAAAATTGGACTCGCGACCCATTTACAAGGCCAACATTTTAACTTCTACTACACAGTGGTTTTGAAATACATTTAAACTAAACAATCTATAAATCGAAACAAATTGATCTCTGGTAATGGAACATTTTATTGATGAGCAAGACTCTGTACACAGGTGTGTGGTGAGGTATTTCTTATTAAAAAAATACTAACTTGTAAATAATTATTAATGAGGCAATTTTTTTAAACAGAACATCGTGCTAGAAACTTTTATTGATAAAAAATTTCAGTGTTTATCAAACTGTCTAAAAGTTACATTTGGAAGAAGTTATTAATTCTGTCAGAGAATCACTGAAGAATAAATGGGCGTGAGTGATATATTATATGATTAAAAAATGAAATAGGAGAAATTTCCCACCACTATTTATGTGTAAAAATTTAATAATTGTATTCCTAGTATTCGATTATATCCGAATCCGATAAACATGATGTATAAATAGTGAAACGCGACACTTAGCGACAAAGCACACTGCGAGTGGCCGTGCGATGTGCGCGTGGCACGAGAGGCGAAAAAACATACGCAAAGCAAGCGCCTTTTAGGCCTCCTGCACCGTGCGCGCATCGCACGGCTTCTTTCAGTGTGACTCGCCACTTAGAGGTAATTAAAATTAGCTTACTGTCAAGAAACAGCCATCAAATAACTGATTTGTAAAATTTTATATAAGTAAATAATGTTTCCCGTTGTGGAAGCTTCAAATCTATTTAATAACACATATCAAGTGCTTTGGTTACCTTGTATTTTTATATATTATAGCTTATTCATTTATCAGGTGTGTGAATATAACACAGAATTTTACTACAGAAATAGATACTCATCGCCATGATAATATGGCATTTATTAATTAATTTCTAAAACAAATAATTGTATTATTATATTTTTTTTAAATCTACGGTAGTACCTAACATTTCACTTTTAAATAAATTAGTCTGAGGAATGATGACAGCTTCTGCACTTAATAAAATAATAATATCATAAAACCAATCAACTATTCATTATTATAATTTTAGATTTAAACTCAACGAATAAACTACGTTTTCCAAACTTATAGAGATACATTTTGACAGCCATAATAATATACAAACTAGACAAGCCGTTTAGGTTATTATTTATCATAATATTATGTGATGATTAAAAAATGGTTGCTACGCGGATTAGTTACGTTTTTATCCAACTTACAATACAACAATATTGCTTTCAATAAGATTTTACCGTTGAGTCACGATTTACTATCAACACTGTTAAAATTGTGTGTGAAGACACGTTGATTATAACAGTATAATCCTCCTATCGCCATGTGTGGCTTCAATTCTTAACTAAAATAAAATTAATTTAGATTCGGTTCTTAGATTTTGGCTACAGACTCTGTGATAGGACTGGCAATGGCATTTTTGGTTGTTTACAAAAGTTGATTAAATATTTTTCTTTCAGGATTTCCAACTGTCGTCGAAACCAATATATTGATACGAAGTATGGGACCAATTTCAGAATTGGATATGGTAATGATAGAAAATAAATTATATTTATATATTATCGTCACTGTTCTGGCAGAAGACACTAGTTCGAAAAAATGACATATTGAGGTAGTTATACCAAAATGTTCCTTATTTCACACGTTACCGTCTGGAAACCTTCAAATAAACAGTCTTTATTTTAAAGTCATCCTTTTTACGATTACTTAATAAACTCACATGATAGACCATTTTAAACATTTTAACAACTTCAAAGTCAAATTACTAAAAACTAGTATTCTCCAGTTAGTGTGTTCTCCCAGAACAGAGACGTTATGTACTTATATTAATTTAATAATATTAATTATATTCCGACATATACATACGTATACACCATACACATACGTAGAGTTGGGTTTCGGGAATTTCCCGACGGGGATTCTCAAGAAATTTTCGAGAATTTCCATCCCGAATCTCGAGAAGTGAAATTTTTAACATTTTGGGAAATCCCGGATCTCGAGAATCTTTTTTCGAGATTCGGGATTTCTTTATTTTCAAATATTAATTGAAAAAAGATTTTTTTTAAATTGAAATAAATTAACAAAATTTGATAGTGTGCGATCGTGTACTGATCGTACTGAACTCAACAAAAAAAGTATTTGCGTTTATCAGTGAGTTAAACTTAATTCTATTTAAAACAAATTCAAATACATGTTCAATTTTCAGCAAATCATGAGTTCAGAAAATGAATACGACCAAGTACCTGTTCAACCGATTTGAAGAAACAACAAGCTTGAAATGCAATAAAATCGTAAAATGCAAAATATCATATTTTTTGAATTTGTCTGTTTTTACACAGATTTAAAAGTTTTTTTTAAATTTTCTCGATATCTCGAGAATTCTCGGGAATTCTTTTCTACAAATCCTGAATCTCAAGAATTCAAAATATCATCATTTCGGGAAATCCCGAGTCTCGAGATTAAGATTTTATCGGGAAATACCCAACTCTACACAAACGTATACACTCACGATGGCCGCGCGGCTTAAACGATGGCCTATAGCGTCGTGGGTCCCAGGTTCGAATCCTGGGTCTGGCAAATACACAATATATTGTTTTTCAAGTTGTGTTTGAGTCAGAGTATGCACCTAGGTTGAGCAAGTGGCTGACATCTGGAGGCCCATTTGATCTTATTAGTATCGGGCATGCTCGGAATTATATTCATGAAAGAAGTAGTAAATACAATATATTAATAAAAAAAAATATGCCACTTTCCACTAAATATGAATAATTTAACGAAAAGAACTATGTTTTTGTAATCATTAAAAGACAATAAACATAATATTGTCACCTCAATTCAACAATTTGATAATTTGGTATATATCAGTAGCGAAGGGTACCTAGTGAAGGCTGTGGTAGGTAACTAGCTATAGAATAGCCCAATTTACGGATCTTGAAATTGAATTTTGTTTCATCTTCAGTATTTTACTGAACGTAAAATATCATATAAAGCTATTTCTCTTAAAAATATTCTACAAAGAAAAGGTGACGTCGATCCGGGAATCGTACTTGCAGCTAAAAAAAATACGGCTTCGCTAGTTGAGCTTCTTATCCGGTAAGTCACCCGAAGTTTACCTACTGTGCGAAAAATAACATAGTCGTTACATAAATTATATCCTAACAGTCGTTTCATAATATAATAAAGTAGACAATTCTCAAATCACAGTATATATATGTGTGTATGAATCCTAAATTGAATACAAACATTGTGTTTGTATGGGTTGGTATGTTTTTTGTTTTGAAACGTCTTTATATTATTTAAGAGTATCCTTGTCAGCATACCACAATATGAATACTTGGTTGAAAATAGTATGAAGAAGTGGACTGACACAGGCTCGCGCACAGTTAAATGGTTTGGGGGGTCCATTTTGATTTTTTAAATTGATTTTTAAGGCGCCGGGGGGTAACGAAATCTAGCAAATTCCACTGACTCTGACATTTACCTCGCCTATTACTTAAGCGTCAATTACTACATTGAGCTACTTTACGAGCTATTTGTCGGCGAATTTAATAGCGGGCGATTCAGCTACTGCGATTATGATGATCACACATAAAACTTTCCATTCGCTGAGAACTATTTCGACTATTTTGACAGAACATAGTTCGTTTTTTTACCAGGAGGTTGCTACTGCGCTCTACTGCGCAGACGCAGTAGGCCCACACGCCGGCGTGTAGGGTGTAAAGTTGACCGGCTTTCAACTTTTCTCGGTATAGTGTTTACAATCTGCTTGTTAGCTTGTTCGATGATTACACTGGGCGACTTTACAGGCAGATTGTAAATTCGCCAACAAACAGCTCGTAAAGTAGCTCAATGTAATTGACGCTTTACCACTAGCTTCTCGTCACTTACACCGCCGCGGAATACGGAACTTTTTCAAGTACATTCCCTATACCCAGACACTCCGCATTTTAAGCTTGTTGGTATAACTAAAGGTGGTTGGTAAATGTTGTTAGAGTCCGTTTGTGCCACCCGCGCTTGTCTTTTGGACACACCGCATCCAAATATTGAAGCACACATTGGATGCCCCAGATAGTTTTTGAGTGTCACTGATCTTCCAGTGAACACAGACATTGCGTGTCGTATAATGCTGAGAGTAGTAGGGCCAATCCGTTGAGAAGGGTGTTGTTTGAAAAGCCAAATCACCCGAGTCATGAAGTTCTGACATAAAGGACTAATATTACATTTACCGACTTACCTAAATAATTCTTGTTTTCTGCGTGCCTGGGGGAGGTTCATATGTGTGTGCGCCGGGACTGACAGACTCGTTAATAAATGTTTACATTTATAAGTTATCCTTTTTTAATTGTAGGTACCTATATAGTATATACCATGGCCCCCACAAGGAGGGGGGCTGACAGGGCTCTAGCCTGGGGGCCCGCATGGCGCGACTATCTTATAAATGAGATAAATACACAACACAAATTTGCTCGAATGGTCAAAAAGTCGCCTGCGGCACTGTTTTACTTTGAGAATATTATTATTTAATATATATGACTGCGTGATGCAAATTTTGATTATTGTATGTCGTTATTCGAAAATTTTTGTAAAAAAATTGTGTGAAAATTCAAGTGGATTTATTGAAAAATACAAAATATCGCTAAAAATACACTGAATGCCCTTAATTTTACCTGGAACACCATTTTTAAAAGTTTTTGTAGAGCGTCACACTGCATTTAACCCTAGCGATAGGTAGGAGGGGCCGACAAAGATCCTGGCCTAGGGGCCCGCATTAGGACATGGGGGCCATGGTGTATACTTACATAATGTCTAGAATGTATGCCTTTTATTGTTAATGTAATTTATTTTTTGTGTATACCTACTACAATGTAATATAATAATATATTGTAAATCCAATTTAGCGTAATATTTAATTATGGTTGATTACGTTTCCAGGATTACTCGATGGACTGTTATTTTCGGCAGCAATGGAGAGACGACAGATTGAGTTTTATCGGTCCTATCAAATCTTTGTCACTCTCCATTAAGATGCTGGAGAGAATATGGCGACCTGACACGTATTTTTACAACGGCAAACATTCTTATGTACACACAATAACTGTCCCAAATAAATTTCTTAGAATTAGCCAAGATGGAGACATTTCATATTCGATGAGGTAAGGATCTTTGTATATTGTAAATGGACTGTATATCACTAAACAAATTAAGATCCTAGCAGAATAATATGAAGCTTGAAATTTGAGATTTTTTTATAATTTATATTGTAAAGTAAGTATTTTAATTTAATAAAAACGCATCTGAAAACATTAAAAAAGAACATATTTTTTATATAAAGTAAAAGACAAGCTTACAATTAAAAAAAAGTTATAAAACAATCTCAAATGTCATGCTTCGTATTTTTTCGCTTCCCTGTTTACCGTAAGGCGATGTCTTTACCTACCAGAGGTACCTAGCGGAATAATACGAAGTTTGCAATTTGAGACATTTTTTTGATAATTTAAAATTTCAACTGTATTAATTAATAAATAAAAATAAAAAATAAATTATTTTAAGTCAAGATAAACTTACAATTGTAAAAAAATGTGAATTCCTCAAAGAATCCCATCTTATAATTACATAATATATTTTATGGTACTTAATATTTATTATTAAAATTTAGTTTACCCATTCGCTAGGTCCAACGCAACTGGTGCGTTGCCTATCAGGTAGCCATTCGATATAATTAGCATGTTATTTAAATGTGATAATTAAATATTAGTTAAAAGGTCGGCAGCGAATGGGAAGATTTTTGACTAATTCATAGTTTTATATTTATTTTAAAAAACATCAATGTTTATAAGAATATAAATGCGTATACCTAACTTGAAATCCTTTTTATTTATATATTTATTTAAATTGAAATTGTAAATTATCAAAAAATGTCTCAAATTGCAAGCTTCGTATTTTTCAGCTAGGTGCCTCTGGGTAGGTAAAGACATCGCCTTAATAGGATAATTTTAACCAAAATAATATTTTAATGTAACTAATGGCCACGAAAATACTTATACAATAAAATTATTATATCCGTACCTAATGAAATATAACAAATTAAAATCTTAAAATACTATCAAATAAGACAAGTAATTAATCTGTAACAGCAACTCACATAATGTAAACCTACCACAGAAAAGAAAAGTACATATTAAAATAACTAGCACATCACTTTTACTAAATAACAAAGTTTCTATACATAGAAAAATAATCATAAAAATAACTTCGCATTCGGCTTATTCTGAAAGAATAATATGAATCAATTATTGTCGTGTGTTACTATAATATTATTTGTTGGTATATTACACACTGATTACTGTCAAGTGTAGAGGTATTGATATATTTTCCGTTTGTTACAATCGTCTGTATATATCCAACAGACAGTTTTTGCAATTGGTAGTTATAATAATATAACATAATATATTAATTAGTTTTATAATATAGAAATACCGCCATTATAATATTATATCAGTCATTAAAAATAACGAATTGAATTGGTTCTGTGTTGTTCCGTATTGAATATTAAATGTACACTCGGTACAATGAGAAATTGAGTATATTATATAATATGAAATACGCAGTTTCTTTTGCGTTTCTTCTACTATACATAAAAAGTCTTGATTCCAGACCCGTAAGAGGTCGTGGGTCTGGGTGGTTCCTCATCTCCGAAATTTATGTTGCCTTGGATGTCGTCTTGATTACGTGAAAAACGTGGTTCATTTTGTGATTCGTCTACCTGAGTCACAACCACGTCCTGGTATTATGACTTTTCGTGTCGAGTCACAAAATAAACTGTATTTCTCACATTATGTATACTCAACCTCTCGTAGCACCCGGTCGAAATAGTTCCTATCTATAGGTTAAAAATAAAACAATTATCACATTCCAAACATAGATCATTCTGAGACTGATTTGTTTATAGTATTATGACCATTCATAATTTTTGAAATAAAAATCGGTGTGTACTTATGTACGCGCGTTAGAAGTTATACTTCTTTGGCGTAACAAAACAAAAACAAAACTTGTGATAACCTAGATTCTTCGACTAGCTCTTAATGATCTTGTTAAATTACATACGTAAGAAAACGGGCCGATTATTGAAGCGCCATTGGTTTATTTTTTCTATACACTTTAACTTATATTACTAAATTATATAATGGTTTCTCGTTGTTTTTATTTTTAAAGTACCAATTATTGTCATTCTGACGTTTAATAGTTTGTTTACGTAAGAAATTGCAAGTGGCCGACAGTAATAAATTCGCTGCCTGGGCAACGAAACAATTCTAAACTATAATATTATACTGTATAATCGTCACGATTGCAGTATCATACTGTGGTGCAGTGGTAGTGCATTCGGCTGATAACCGAACAATCGGTGGTTCGAATCCAATCGAGTGCGTTTTTTTTTCTGTGAAAAAATAAATTATGTGTTACGTGTCACACACCAAAAATACATTCTGATCTGATTTTCCAAACGCGCCTAGAAAAGTATAACTTCAAAAAAATATTAAGTAGGTATGAATGTATAACGTCTTTTGAATTGAGGAAACGACTGGTCTTATTACATACATAAATCAACGTAGTTATACGCAAAGGTGGAATATATCAATAGCCGATGTAATGTCTTTGAAGATAGCGCACACATTTCTCGTATTATAGTCGTATCAGCAATGGACTTATGAATCTCGTCATTGAGCATAATACATATCTCATGAGATTTTTTGCGTTTGTGTATTCAAATAAAAAGAGAATGGCTCACAAATTTGACCCTAATAGGCTATTACAATGATCTCATGAAAATTGACTGATTTGACCACGAGATGTAATCATTTCTGTCTGGCGTTTGCCATTAATCGAATACTTCACGAAACGTCTGTTTTATAACTAACTAAGTATAACTGAGAGTCTGAAAACTAACATTTAAATGCCAGTAAAACAGAAACAAATCATTTATATAACCAATCAAAAGTATCTTAGGCTTAAATTGTATTATAAGTAAAGATAATTAGCATATTTATGATTGAGAAATCTCGTCTCGAGAAATAATCAGAACACACCAATGTCGAATCTTGAGAAATGAATTTCCCGAAATTTATAAAATTCCCATTTCTTGAGCAATCAATGAGATTCTCACGAATTCGAGAAATTGTTACTAGCCAAAATAAAGCCGATTGCAATCATAAAAAATTGTAATTTTAAAAAAATGTCTAAAAAGTTTTCGACTTTCATCCAGAATGGAATTTCTTAAATGTTTCGAAGTTCTAAACTCTAGATTCTGAAGTATTTATGAGAGTTTTTAGCATTTGCACATAATACAGAGAGAATGCCCACTTTTATAAAATGTAGATACTTGTCTATAACATGAATTGCCGCCAAAAAACTTTAAAAAAATCGTATAATCAATGGTCAATGGTTTTTGTTGGGGAATAATCACAAATAGATATTTAGACGTTATATATCCATCAGTGGAATTAATGTATTATTACAAATAAATGTATATATAGTACCTCCCTTATAGTACTACAAATAATAATATGTTCATAAAAAAAGTCCGACGTATCACATAAAATTACACATGCTAGCGAAAACCCGATAAAATGCAATGATAAAAGCAGAAGATTTGACCACTCAAATATATGTAGGTACTAGGAAAAGCCACACAAATACCACGTTTGTGAATTTATGAGTAGAAGATTATAATCAATGAAAAATATGTATTGATGATAATCCACTCAAATGCGATGGGTGTGCATTTACAAAAAGAGTGTATGAGTTCCCAAAAATATACCTATTGGTTATTATTGGCATTTATAACGCATGCCACAAATTCGCTGTAACTGCCTTACTGCAATACTGGTGGTAAAAATTGACTTATTTCAGCTAGAGATATTGTGTTCATTTATGTCTATTTTTAATTGAACCTCACGAAATGTCTTCCACTATTCTGTACAATAATTTATAACTAAAAAAATATTTTTCAATATTAGTAGAATAGAAAAAAAATATACTTAAATCAAATCTAACTACAGATTTAAACAATATTCTTGGAGTATATGTATACATACAATATAAATAAATAATAATATTATATTATAATAACCAACTGCAAAACGATCGACGCAATTTTATGTTGTTTTGGCGTCAAAGGAGACATCGCCGTACTCGTTTTCGCAAACCCGATGTTAACTTAATTATACACATTTGCCTCTACATACTTACCCGCAACGAGAAGGTGATTTAATCCGGCATATTGCAATCAAGCTTTTAGCTTTATCATCGCAAGCCTATCCTAAAATCCAAGTGCAAAGATTATCTTTTGCAGTGTTTTAGTACCGTTTAATTATCAGGCAATCTTGCGAGTAAAATGGAAGGCAAAATAATATTATGAAAGTCTCAATTCTGAAAGAAGGAAACCTGACAGTCAAACTCTCTAAGCCATGAGCTCATCCGCATAGTGAAAAGCATTTTGCAGCTCTGCGATTATTGTGGTGCTCATGAGGACATTGTACACATGCTGTTACAATGCCCTAAAATTTTACGACACAGAGTAGAGTTACGACTCAAAGTTACGACTCTAGAGTTCAAACGTACCCATTGAGGAAGACGGAAGAGGTATGTAAGATTATAAACATTTAATAATAACAACAGAGAGAGGTCATGGACAATGAACGGATTATAACTTTGAGGAGAAGAGGTGTTTTGACAGCAGGTCGTAGTCAAAACCTCGGTAAATTATATTAAAAAAATATCTCAAGAGAATTAAGTTAAATGAAAACACTTGATATTAAAATGAATTAAAATAAAAAAATAGGTATTTAAAATAATTAATGTTAATTGCTACATTATTTTGGTTTAGGCTCACAATCAAAGCCAAGTGTCCTATGGACCTTAGAAACTTCCCAATGGATCGCCAGTCATGTCCACTAATATTTGGAAGCTGTGAGTACATATTTAAATTATTTTGAAACCTTCCAAACCTTCCTACTGCGACAATTTTATTTAATTACATATATACATAATTCAAAAACACTTTAGAAACATACATATATGGTTGTAAAGTGTTGTAAAGAATAATGTATTATGGTGCCGGACGGGAGTGAACTCCGCATCTATCGGATTCCGGCCAATGTGATTTACCATTTATCCACCTGCAACCTACTTAATTACGATAAAACTAACTAACAGTCATGCAAATGAAGTCTTCTCATTCGTAAATCTTAGAAATTATCCATAGAATAAAAAAAATATGTATGTAACTATTAATTCGTAATTTAATTTGCATTACCTTATTTCAGATGCATATACCAATCAACAGTTGGTTTATCAATGGGAAGAGGCGGAAAATGTCAGTTTTGTTCCAGGAATGGCCTTATCTCAGTTTGACCTCGTGAGTTTTCCCTACAGGAACTTCACATTTACTCGTAGAGAAGGTACCTACCTAATAAAATAATAAAATCGTATTATTATTATGTTCACTATTTATATTATATAATTAGATAAGCACATTAAAATAAATTCAATTATATTTACAGAGCGGTCATAATTTAAAAAATACCTTCTTTTATCAAGCCACTTACTATTTTTTTTTCTCGTAATTACATGCAATACAACGTCTTACGTGAATTAATTTTAATTTAGGAAAATAATTTATTGACTTAAAAAAGTACGAAAACATTGCATGGCCTTGTCACCATCCAGTCGCGGAGCATAAGTCATAATGAGGTCATAAATATAAGCACAAGGTTGCGCAATATCTCTCAGTCCAGCACCACGTTAACCACGTCCCACGCCTCTAACCATGCCCTGAAGTGCGTATAGCACTAAGGTCTATCTATTCAACTACTGAGCAAGTTTAAATACTTAAGTACTTACCACGTTTTTCAACGATAACGGTCTTTTTAATGAGTTTGGCATCCGCAAGGGTATATCGGGGTTGCGTGCCATCAACATGATATTATATATCATTATATTCTGCATTGGCTAAAAGCCGGTTATTGAACACGTGTGTATTAAGTGAAGTTCAGTATGGATTTAAAATGTGACATATTATAACTAAAGATCTGATGACTCGGATTTTGAGGTTTGAGTATATAATACGGAGTACACGAGCACACTGATACGACCGCGTCATTTTAGGCTCGGGCTCAATATAATCACTAAGTGGCTAGACACGTGTTTTGAAAAATATATATAAATCAACAACACACTTTTTACAATACTATAATATAATAATATTTCAGGTGATTTCTCTATCCTCCAAGTATCCTTCAATCTTTCTCGTCATACCGGCTATTTCCTGATCCAAGTATACGTCCCCTGCATCCTCATTGTAGTCCTCTCCTGGGTCTCCTTCTGGATACACCGAGAGGCTACTTCGGATCGCGTGGGCCTCGGCATCACGACGGTTCTGACACTTTCCACGATCACTCTGGATTCCAGAACGGATCTACCGAAAGTTCGCTACGCCACAGCCCTCGATTGGTTTCTTCTGATGAGCTTCTTTTATTGCATCGCTACTCTGCTTGAATTTGCGGGGGTGCATTACTTTACAAAGGTAACTGGTATCATGATCATGTAAAATGTTTCACTATCAAAAAAATGGTCTCACATTTTAAAGGGACCCGAAAGGATTTCTCGCATGGATTCAGATTAAAAAAAAAAAACGTAATTTATTATGCCTACCATAAATTATGTGGAGTTGAAAAAAGTTGACGAATTTTTATGTCAGCATAAATAAATAAATCACTTAAGATGGCTAGGCCGATAGACGCGATGGCCGAGCGGCTAACGCGTTGGTTTATAATGTCATGGGTCACAGGTTCGAATCCTGGGCCTGTCGAATACACATATTGTTTTTCAATGCATTCGGAGTCAGAGTATGGACCCAATAGGTTGAGTAAGTGGCTAACATCCATTTCTCGTATAGACAAAACTGTTAGATAAATACAAAATTCCACTCTGTGGTGTGATCTTCCTAGGATCATAAAGGATATTGTTTAAAAAAGATAATGTTTTCGAGTCAGACCACTTTTAATTATTAAAATCTTTCATAATATAACATAACGTCTGCTGCATAATTGCAGTGAAATGCGGAGTGTTTCAATACCACTACTCGTATAATTATATAGCTCGCGTGTGAAGAAACGGTACAGTTCGGTTATGAGGAATACAGCGGAAAACACATTTTGAAAATTGCCGATATACTGAATTATTTGTTAGGTTAACCTAACCAAACCTAACAAAACCTAACCTAACCTAAACTAACCCAAACTAACAAATAATCCACTATATCGGGTATTTTCAAAATGTGTTTTCCGCTGTATTCTTCATAACGGAACTGTACCGAAGAAACTATTTTCTTAGTTTAAAAAGTAAATTATTTATTAAATAAAGTGGAGCGTACTAGCATCAACAGGGGAGAATATTATCTTTGGATAATATATGTTTGTATATTTGTATAATATCATCAAATTAGATCATAAGTTTGAATCAACAACTTGTTGAAAAAAATACTATGTGAATTTGATCTAGTCTTTACGAGCGTTATCCATTAAAATCTGTTTTGCTGACCTTCGACGCATCGTCTAGAACCGTCAGTATGTATGGTCTATAAAATGGAAGTAGGTATATTTAAATATCGTCAGAAACAAAATCCAGAATCCCTGGCCGTAATTTTACCGTCTGTTGATAGTCCAAATCTATCGCTAAAGAAATATGAAGACGGTATTAGTAAATAGGTACTCTATAAGCAATCTACTGAAGTCACGCCTAAGTTATTATGTTCATAAAGTTTGAAAAACACGCTGTTATCGCTGAAATCCAGTAAGTAGTTTTGATTAGCAACAGTTCTGCAACAAGGATCGCAGTAATCAGCTAAATTGATTTATTTTTAGGTGGGTTCCGGAGAAATACCAATCGACGACGACGAATGGGAAGAGCTAATCGAAGAAACCGGTGGCGACCCTTTCGCAGCAAGACATTTGGCTGCAAGGCGGAGAAGCAGTGTTCAGCGTGCTTCGATCATTGTGAGCAATGCATTTATAAACATCTTACTTACTTCACCCTGACACACTTAAGATACGGAATATAAGCAAAGACAGAATGCCTCTTTACCTCAGTTTTCAGAGTATAGCGCCATGTGGGATAAGGTTGTCCACGTCCACAACGAAGTTTTGCTGCAAATACTCTCACGCTACATTTGATTCACTTGTCCCATCTAGGGATTGCAATTCGGGACAGAATAACTTCACATAGTTTAGTATATCTGTAGTGTTTTTGCTTTGTTTTTACGTTATACATGTAAATTAATTAGAATCATTTAATTTTGTTAATTCTCCGTGCTCCTTTCTCCCATGGCCACTTATATTTTTAAAAAAGTCTCTGTAAACTCAGTCAAAGCATACTTGACCCAAGACTTGGGTATTTGCTCCTGAGACATTCTCAGGCGTAAATAGCTACTGATGGTTCACATCCAAACGAAGAGACTCGTAATACGCTCTGTTACGTCCCTCGAGGAAGAAGGCAAAAGAATCAGGTGACTTTTGAAAGGAGTCTGAGGTGGTATGATGGTGTTCTCCTTCCTTTGTCTCCTTACTAAAGACTGGACTTCTGTGCATCTCCTGAGTAGTATTCACAGCTGTTACGTTTACAGCCCGTCGTCTGAGGGTAATTGTCAGGTGATTTATCTTCAAGGATGTGTTTAGACTAGATGGCGAAAAGATGATCGGGAAATAATAGAGCTTTCCCGACAATTAAAACATTAAAGCTTATTCAACGTAATTGCAAATACATGTACAGCGGACAAGATATACGCGTTACAAATAATTAAAAATAATACACAAAAGCTCGATATGCGTGGCCCTTTTTATACATTTTGGTGATATCATATTAATTAGTTTATTGACGTCTTGTTTGTGATATCCAGGCATGGGTCCATTGTACTATGACCGTCTGCTGACCCACACGTCCACGTGTGTTTATCAAGTTAGAATAATTATTGCATCATATTACATGGTTATTGTTTACTAACCCTTGTTATCTTACAAAGTTTGGTTGGTAGGTATAACATAGGTACTCTGAAACTTGGGATGTCGTATCGTCGCTATAGGATTGGCTTGTCGAATATCCGTCTATGTCGAAATCGACCTTTTAATGCAAAATATTTTTTTGTATCTAAATGGATCAGAACCACCCTTTTCTTTAAAATTGCTTTGTTATGAAGATAGCATTCATATGCTGTAAAAATGACAATTTAAATACCTCCATGTATTTAAATATAGGATAATGAAATTTGTTTTTCGTCTCCTGAACATTTGATATTTGGTCTATTCGACAAACCAATCCTACAGCGACGGATGACAGCTCAATCAAGAGTGTGGTGCTTGGCTGCTGGTTTGGAGGGAACTATTTAATCAGTTTCTTGTGATTAGTATCTTGGAAGAATCAAATGATGTTTTGTCAGATTTTTTAGTAATTTAGCTCAGTGTATCAGTGTAGTCAGTACTAAATAATTTATTTCATAAAGTAGCTGGGAAGGTAATTATTTTATAGATACAGATCATTTAGAGGATAAAGATATTATTCCAATTTAGTCATCATCATCAGGGGCGCGACAACCTGGTGTGGGTCCTGGCCTCCTCCAACAGCTCCCTCCACCTGTCCCTATACAGTGTGGCCGCTTTCCAATTTGGTACCCCCAGAATACGACAGTCACTGGCAGCTCCATCCAACCAGCGAATCTTTGGCTACCCTCTTCTTCTATGTCCTATTGGATTGCTGGACATCACTCTCTTTGCCGGTTCATTGTCATTCATACGGTGCACATGACCTAGCCATCGCAGTCTCCCAGTCTTAATTGATTGAACTGCGCTGCAATCTTCGTACAGCCCGTAGAGCTCAGTATTATATTATCTTCTCCTTCCAATTTTGTAGTCGTATTATAATTTGTATGCAAAAAGAACCAACTCTAAATAATATATAATATGCTATTATTATAAAGTACATAAGTAATTATCTTTTTATACTGTGAAAACACGCGAACGGTTTTAGTACTTAACGGAGTATCTGTTTATGTTAACAATTGAATGATCAAATTTAATTACCAGGCTTTATTACCTTGCAATTATTACACGGTACTTACTTTTATGTACTGTGACGGAGAGATGTGCAAATTTTACATCATCTGTAATAATATTTTTCTTATTAAAATATTTTCACTGTGAAAATGCTACATCTTACAGTTATTTAATGATTGAAAAAATTATTTAGGTACCTACTTCAATTTTACATTGAAAATTATTACATCACAATACTACCTATTGTGTAGGTAATGTATATAATAATTAAAATGATACGAAATATTAATGCAAAAGAGAAATATATTTATAAAAAAACCGTATTTATTGCCCATGTCCGTGGTAAATGTATGGCATGCTTGATTTAGTCCAGCCATCTAATACAAGTTTTTCTTCGTCCTCTCTAACCGTTGGTTTTTTTCAAGTTGTCATACTCTCTGCCCAGACGCCTCATTCGGCAATCGTTATGCCACGATATACATCCGAAAATGTGCAGTGCTCGAAATGGAAAATTTTACGAACCGGAGCGCTCAATAGTTTTCTGAAAATATTAACACAGTTATCTAATTTTATGTATATTTTATAAAAGTAGTTATAGTGAGATAGATTTTTTCGTATGTGGCATAATAAGCTCAGATGGTTAAATTATTTTTCCCACGAGACGGAGCGATAATTTTGGGGATTTCATGAACCGGAACGGCGCTCTGGTGCGCTCCAGTCCATTTCGAGCCCTGAAAATGTATGGAGACATGGTGGAAGGAAATCGTGTGAAATATGTGGCCAAAAGACCAAGTAGTTCAGCACATGGAAACCGATGAGAGTCTTTGCAAAGACGCCCATGCACTCAAAAATTGTATTAAGTTCACTTTCATTCATGACTTACCTGCACATTAACTATAATACAACATGCTGCAAATCGCTTCATACCAATGGGCATATACGCCATTGGCTGTATACCGATCGGGTTACGTCGTAACAGAGATTTTCAAACTTTTCCAGTTCACATCGCCCTCAGTGTATAAAAAATCTTTCACGGTGGTCCCATTTTTTTGCTTTCGTTACCAAAAAACTCTCTGCTATTGTATACTAGGGCAGCTTAAGATGGTTGTTAAATTCCTATGGGATGGTACCATAATCAAGACTTTTGCCGAAAGTTCAGTCAGATCCGATGCATAATTAACGTTTTACAGTCCTCAAAATCGTACTATTTCGCAATTGGCAGAAGAAATGGAAAAAAAATGAGTTCAGTGTCGTAATAAAACATGATTATTTGAAGAAGATAACCATCGCATAGATCAGCGTTCACTTGCATGAAGTTGTTGACTTGCGTTGAAGATTGTTCGTAAGACGTGGCCGTAATAGCAATGAAGATAAACCGCGGCACAAAAATTTGCGGCGTCATACTAACTGCCAACGTGAAGATCTCGTCACTTAGAATGCTTGGCAGTTTTGTATTAGCTATAATTTGTTATTTACTCTCCTATGGTTACCTACCTTAACTTAAAGTCATGTAAATTCAGTCAAAGCACATTTGGGTGTATGGCGGACCTTAGTCTTGGGTAACTGCTCCGGAGACATTCCCAGTCATAAAAAAAATATTCTTCACATCCTAACGTATGGTGCCATGATACGCCCGATTAAGACCGGGTGTGGTGCGGGGCCATGTGGTTTGGTGGGCCCATTAACTTCAATGTCGATTAAAAACGTACTTGAATGGACATTTTAGCGCAGTGTTTTGGCAATGTTTTAATTGCAATCCGAAAGATGTTTTGTATAGATT
This sequence comes from Rhyacophila brunnea, assembly GCF_057557595.1. Classification (NCBI taxonomy): domain Eukaryota; kingdom Metazoa; phylum Arthropoda; class Insecta; order Trichoptera; family Rhyacophilidae; genus Rhyacophila; species Rhyacophila brunnea. The sequence goes on from NW_028233350.1 coordinate 34,970,525, forward strand.
CATGACTGTTGACTCACCAGTATTCGAATAACTGTTGAAAGAGCGGCACGCAATTTGAATACGACTGGGTTACAAAATGTCATAAACGCATATGAATTTAGCCAAAGCCTATTCTACATAATAAATCAATGAAATCTTCCCCTCACTTTAAAGGACAATAAATACACAATGTTTGTTTTAATTGACATGTTACATTAATCATAAACTGTGTTAACATTTACTCAGGCAGCAACCTTGTTAAATGGCGCCGTTCGAGGTGCAGATCATGTGGATCTTGGTGGAGCATCTACCATCCGTCTCACGATGGAAAGGACCACTCAGACGGAACATAGGGTACCGCCGTGGAAGCAGCTATTATTCTGCTTGATGGGCAATGATAACTTCAGGAGACAAAGACAACGGGAAGCTGGTGAGAATTTTGATGAATTTCATGATTATAATAATTATACCATTACCATTCATAGTAACAAAACCTACTCTATATACACGCATACTAATAACATTATAATATATAGGTACCTCAAAACCATTGTATCTATATTCTGATTTTGCCGAAAATTGGTTAAATACGGATTTTGTAATAATTAAAGTATCGTATCTATCTATATTGTTCATCTTTTGAGGCATAACTCTGACATTTCTATGACCATAAAGCCATATGATTTTCATTTAATCCATTCACATATTGTACCTGAAAAATCTAAATGGGTGTAGATTAGATTGGTTTAATTGTTAGTTATACTACCTATCCATAACACGCACGGTACGTTACAGGTATCATAACAAAATATGTTGAAGAAAAACCGTATTTTATAAAGAAGGAACCTTTATGTAAGTATTATGAAAATAAAACTGAAATTAGGATCCAAACGCATATGAAAGTCATTATTCATATTTATTTGTAGCAATATTCTCATTCCTGTGGTTTTCTTGCCAATTCCACGGTAAGGTAAAATGACTGTGTTACAGGTTCGGTACGAATTTACAATTATTTAAATAATATGATAAACTGTGTAATTGTTCCTTAAGCCATTTGAATACGCCAGTACTTTCTTCCTTATAATTCATATTTGTTTTACACGACTAACCCATTTATTAAATTTTGGTTTCGTCATTTTGCAGAATATTTTGAACGATCACCACCTCTGTAAATTCAATGATGGATAGTACCAACTCTAATGTATTATTCATGCTAATTTCAATTAATTTTAACAGTTTCTACGTGTGTACCTACGTTAAAATTACTTGCGATATTATATGCATAGATAATATTTTGAACAGAACCCAACCTGCAGATAATAGATAATAGACAACATTCTTACAGAAAATATATAGTGCTGACCGCTAAAAACAAAAAAACACGTGATTTTGGACGTATGTCGAAAATGTGTAGGCATGTAGAATTATTAAAAAAAAAGTTCAAAACGTCATACAGGTGTCGATGCAGTGCGGTTCAACGTGAGATGACCTCATTGTTGTTTTGGTGATTTTGGCAGATTTTTCCAACTGACAATGTTCGTTTAAAGGTTCAAAATGTGCTACTAGATGGGAGCATCAGTCTGATAACATTTTAAACACATAAAAACGACGTTACACATATTTTGACGGCAGCTTACTGTGACGTCACGTGATGGTCCGCGACATGCACCATAATAATATATTTCGCGTTTAATAGGTACTGATACCTAAAATATTTTACGAGAAAAACCTCTTAGTCACATATTATTTATTTTCTTAGGAGTATCGTGGTACGATTATCCGGCGTAGTCATTTTCAAGTAGACGAAGATGAAGTGTTATTGAGAGTTAAAAATATAAAGTAAACAATAATGCGAAATTTAAAAACTGAAGCTGCATTTTGCTCGCTTTTCTCGCGTAATACAATATCCTTCTAAAATATGTTTATATCAGTGATGTTGAAACTTTTATCACGTGGGTGTACATTTTATTAATGACGAACATACTCATTAATTGTTATCATGAGACAGAACTATTTTTTTATCAGTATTTATATCGTATATGTAATCTATTCCTATTGTATTATGTTGATTCAACCATTCCAATTTTTACTTCATAATTCTTCGCCGCCACCGTTTTGTGTACATTGATTTACTTAGCTTCTATAAATTATTATATAAAAAGTTTGGTTTACGATGATTAAATCTGTTTCGCTATGTAACCGATCTGATAAATAAATAATTACAAGATAAAAAGAACTTTTTATATACAACGTTTTTAAATTTTCTGTTCAATTATTATGCTCAATATGCTCAAACTTTTACTTGCTATGAAGTAAATAAAAAACAAACAAATATAGAATACTGAAATGTCATTTTGACATTTCATTTTGATTTCCATAGTAACGCACGTATATATTAATAATTTTGTTGCTAGGATCACCCCCTTAGCAACCAATAATAGTATTTTCCTTTTTACGGATTTTTCTGAAATAACTTTCCATACAAAATATAATTAACTGAAAATGAATTCAATTCTGCTTAAAGATCGCTAAAAGTATTAAAAGAATGCATTGGCATCGTGTTATGATATATTCTAAAAGTCTCAAATGTCTAGCTAGTCGGGAAGTTAGTTAAAATCGATTGCAAGATTTGTTCTGGACAAACAACCACCGGACAAACAAGAATACGAGCTAATAAAAACGTTGAAATAAAAAATAGTCGCGCTATTGTAGAAATTTAAAAAAAATCATTGGCGACTGGAATGCCAAGAATATTTTATCATAAGCTAACGGAAGTTGGCAGGAAGTTGAAATACAACCTATTATGTACCTGCTTTTCAACCCTTCCGTGTCATTAATTATTCAATAAATTTTACTAGTTTGGTCGTAATATTGTCACTACTAATTAATAGATGATCATAATAATATAATCATTCACCTTGTATAAAAGGTCAGTGCGGTGCATTGTAGATCGGTGGATCACGAGTCCTGTGTGTATATTCTATACACAAGGCGAATATCGATGGTAGTTTATCATATTTATGTATAGAGGCTGTTAATTGTTATAATAAGTTAACCGTTTAAACTCTCAAAATGTGCTATATTTTAACAGACCCTCTCTTGTCTATGTTAACTTTTAGAGTGAAATAGACAGCTTAGACGGACAACTTTTTGCAACAAATATAATACCTCAATACATAAATATGATAAACTACCGTCGATAGCCGCCGATAGCCGCCTTGTGTATAGAATAGACCCACTGATCCCTACATCTGAATAAAACACAAATATTGTGTATTATTATATGATAAAGCTTAGGTACTTTAGGTACTTATGTACTTTTTTGTATGAGTACCTACTTAGTTTTATATAACACTTCACATTTTAGTTTTGTTATAATCGTTTAAAATTATTATTGCATTGTTTTATGAAAATGTCACATTTCAGCGAAAAAAAATAAACTTTCACTTGTTTAAATGTTATTTGTAGTTACTTAACCCAGCGCTCGAAATGGAAAATTTTACGAACCAGAGCGCTTGATAGTTTTCCGAACGTAATTAACATATTTGTATATTTATATTTATATTTTATAAAAAAGTGTGTTTGATTTTTTTGTTACATGGCCCATCTCAAGGCCCAGCTCAAACGGTTAAAATATTTTTTCCACGAGACGGAGCGATAGTTTTAGGGATTTTATTAACGGTGCTCCGGTGCCCTCCGGTCCATTTCGAGCCCTGATTCAATCCACATAATATTAATGACAATGACTGAATGGTTGCAGAAAATGGACAGCACGGAGCTAATCGTCACATTAATAGCGTCTCCCACATAGACCGCGCAGCCCGCGTCCTGTTCCCCGCATCATTCGGCTTCCTGAACCTCTTCTACTGGCTCGTATACGTGACATATCAAGAGGATTTCAAGTGGACGGATCCGCCAATCCATTCCCTCAGCCATTGAATAGATGCTTTTATTTATGTAATACGGTCTTTTTAGACGTCAAAGTGATACTTACTTAAAATTGGTTGTTAATTAAACATATGTGCTTATTCTAATTATTTATTATATATAAATAGTACTTACATGATTGTTTTACGTTGCTTCTTATTTTATGGGAATAATTCTGTATTTTTTTCCATAAATAATTCCACATTTTTTCTAACAAAATGTTTAGTGCCACCCCACAATTGAAATTCAATAAAAAGTAAAACATTATGATATTTATGATTCCTAAGTAAAAGAGAGTAACAGAAACATATAGTAAGTAACACAGCGATATATTTACGGGTGTATGTTAGTCTATCAGTCTAAATTAAACGTAATGCTGAAAATTATTCTTATAATATTAGGGGCTAAAGCAACTTTCAAAATATGACATGCTATTATTTAGCTTGACGTTGATCTAGAACCAGAACATGTGCTCTTACTATAAATAATTTATTATGTATGATGTTGTTAATTAAAATTATGAAACAACCAGTATACTGGTACATTTAGAATATAAGTATGTTATAAATCTCTATTAATTGTTTTTTATTGTTAAAAGTCGTATATTCAAGTGTTTTGGTTGCCAATTTTATTTAATAAATAAAAAAGATACAAACCCATAGGTCGCATTCCCCTGATGTTATTTTTAGACCGTTGTTTAGGAAAGGTGTTATTAGATTAATCGATAAACAAATGCCACACATCCGCCTTTATAATTTTATGAATAATTTATTCCTGGAACCAATCTACTCTTTGAAACTTCTGGGCCAACTAAAATAAATCAAATTCAGCATTGATTTAATTCCAGAGATGTGTCCATACTATAGGAATTTTGAATTGTGCCTAGGTAAGCTTATTTTATGCAGTTATAATAATTCTGTACCTGTGTGAATAAGTATGTTTTCTCAGAAGTGTTTTCAAAATTATGTATGTTCTATCTATAACGATATAGTTTTATAAATTAGCTGTATTTTACCTATTTTGATAAATAATTAATAAATTATTTAATTTATAAGTTATGACATGATAATCTGAAAACAAGACCTATTTATTCCCGGTTGGTATAGATTAAAATAACATGTTTGAACAAAATGTCCTTATGAATATATATTAAAAAAAACTATATGCACTAGGTATTCCTGGATTTATTTCTAAAATAATTTCCGTGGACTTAGATAATTATACAGTGACGTCCCTAGTCAAAGTGCCACTCTTAAGCAGACTTAGAATGCCGTCCCCTTTTATTTTTATTACAAAGTTTTTCTTAGCTCGTATTCTTATTTGTCCGGTGGTTCTTTGTCCGGTACAAATCTTGCAATCGATTTTTAACTAACTTCCCGACTAGCTAGACATTTGAAACTTTTAGAATATATCAGAACACGATACCAATGCATTTTTTTAATACTTTTAAACCATCTTTAAGTAGAATTAAATTCATTATCAGTTAATTCTGTTTTGTATGAAAAGTTATTTCTACACCATTATTGGTTGCTAGGAGTCTGGGGTCCTAGCAACTAAATTATTAATATATATGTACGTGCGTTACTATGGAAATCAATATGACATGTCAAAATGACATTTCAGTATTATTTCTATCAAGTCAAGTCAAATTTATATTATTCAACAGAAAATTTAAAAACGTTGTATATAAAAAGTTCTTAAGTTAGTTTCAAAATGCTTACCTATTTACCTATGTTATTATTTATTTCTTCTTAAGCAGGCAGATATACCTACCTACCAAAAATCTTTAAATGGACATACCTACTGACCTACATACCCGCTGACAATTGAAGCATTTTCACGATACTAACAAAAGTTATGATTTTAGGTACGTGGAGGCCTATGGCGCTAATACGATTGGAGGCACCGTTTTGAAAATTTTGCCTGTGCAGACCACTATACCTACCACATGTTTTACAATATAACAATATAATGTTGTTATGCTGTCAGGATTTTTTATGCTTTGATTAATCTTTAAGCAATATTTTCCGTCTGCTTCATTGAAAACCACCACTGCTCTCAAAAGTTGTAATATTTGTATTCGTTCCTTTATTTGCCGCCCTTTATAATATGATCTGTTCCCTACACGGGACGTCACTGATAATATATTATATAGCTACATAATTAATAATAATTATTGTATTGCTTGTATTCAAATGCTTGTATTGCCAGAGTTCAAATAAAAAGGTGAAGTTGTCGATGTATGATTTAAAAAAATTAGGTATTAAAATGTGATCCAAAAATGTTTATTAAAATTACATAAACAATAAGAAATGTTTTATTTTTAAAAAAATTCAACACTTAACCATCAGTCAGTGCATACACACCATCATCCTGTTCCATAGTTAATAATAATTGACTGATACCTATCCGCTTCTAGACGTTTCGAAATTAATCATTATCCTCAGCATCCTTGAATTCCTCACACACCCATAGCTGACTCGGTTATGTCATACACTGTAATTCTCCAAGCATTGAAAAATTACATACCTACAGATAAAATCATCGAAAAATGTAATAGGTGTAATAATAATTAAGTCATAATAAATAATGTTAGGTTAGTAATATTGTATAAGAATATGTACCTCGTGATTAGTCGTATTTTATTATTATTATTATTACAACGTTTTTATTAGCTCGTATTCTTATTTGTCCGGCGGTTCTTTGTCCGGTACAAATTTTACAATCGATTGTTAACTAACTTCCCGACTAGCTAGACATTAATTGAAACTTTTAGAATATATCAGAACACGATGCCAATGCATTTTTTAAATACTTTTAGCCATCTTTAAGTAGAATTGAATTCATTTTCAGTTAATTCTGTTTTGTATGAAAAGTTATTTCGGCACCATTATTGGTTAGGAGTCTGAGGTCCTAGCAACTAAATTATTAATATATACGTGCGTTACTATGGAAATCAATATGACCAGTGACGTCCCGTGGGGGTAGGCAGATTGAGCGTCGCTTGGGGGCGGCAGTTACTCGAAAGGCGGCAAATCGAGGAGAATTATTTGGATTATATAGAAATATGATACTTACATTATATAAATAGCTAAAATTATTTTGTTTTCATGTTGTAAAATAATAGCATAGTAAAAATGATATGAAAATAATAACTCTGTGTATGCTGAATGGTACAAATCAAATGTGTCAGAAATATCAACGAAATAAAACCTCTGACTTTGGTGATTTGGGTGTCTAACTTAATTAAGTACATATATTATATTTATTAGTTTTTTATACTTATCTAAATTTAATTTTGAATGTTTTAGTGGTATATATTTTGTCAGTAATATATCCAGACGACACGTTTCTTAGATATTGGAGTCATGCAAGGATGATAAAGATACTATAAGTATATAAAAAATGTGGCGGCATTTTGACGCTGCCTAGGGGCGGCATTTTGTCTAGGGACGTCACTGAATATGACATATTGTCAAGTACAAATTTTTTTGATCGTTTAATCTAGTCAAGTCAAGTTTATATGGTTCAACAGAATTTAAAAACTCTCAAAAAAAATTCTCATTAGACTCCTGGATTAAAATAGTATTTACACGAGGTCTATAGGTAATTAAATAGTGTGGAAGTACGTTACTCATTAAATTGTAAGTATTCAGCCATATGTATGTCATTGATTTCTTTTAATATTTTTTTGTAATATTTTATAATAATCAATCGCTTTAAAATAAATAAATAATATAAAGACCCTAGAATAATAATTAACTGCATGGAGTGGCAAGTCTGAAGTGAAAAAATATTCGCATACAAATTAATTACGTAATCGATAAAATCTGTTGGAATTTTTAAACGACAAGACTATCGTATTTCATATTTGCCGCGAAAATGAATTTTCTTCAACTCTACGCGATTGCTGAAGTTACAAAATAATATTTTAATTTTAAATGTAGGTATTGTGTCGATTGCGTCCTAAAAAGTGTACGCATTCTTATAGTCGGTAAATGATTATGTTTTTTATGAGATACAAAATATTATCTTGCGAGATCGAAGGCATAAAAAAATCTTTGCGCTTGTTGGGATATTCCAAGTTGATTTTTTTGAGACGCCGCTCTGACTGTGACCAGTGATGCCAACCGTACTATAATTATAGTATTTTGTACTATGATTTTGGCCCGCGTACTATGTACGATATAAAACAGGTATAGTACGCCCAAAATACTATAATTTTGAAAATCCGGAAAACAGATTTAAAAAAATAGCGCTAAAGCTGTTCGGGAGAACTAAAATACCTAATTTTTGAACTTGTCTAAAAAATGAGACGTTAATCACCTTACATCTGAATATTTTGCAACAAAAAAAACGAGACGCTAAGCACCCATTTGAATTTTTGTCTAAAAAACGAGACGTTAATTATTTTACATTTGAATTTTTGTCTAAAAAAAAGGTGACGTTAATTACTTTACGCGTAATTTTTGAAAAATGCAGAAAAGTATTCGTCATTCAACGCGTACTATACTTTTAGCCGAAATACTATAATTTTGAAGGCTCGGTACGATAATTCCACTTTGAAAATATGGCAGCACTGGTGCGAGCCAGTGTTGCCAACCGTACTATAATTATAGTATTTGTACTATAATTTTGGTCCGCGTACTATGTACGATATAAAATAGGTATAGTACGCCCAACATACTATAATTTTGAATATCGTACTATAATTTAATATAAGAGTACTATAATTTCGCATTTGCCATTTCGCAATCTACTCGTCTTCGGAAATTTGGAAATCTGCGGTCCGCGGCGAAATTTTCTTCTCCTAAAAAAATGAGCTGACCATGAAAAATAGGGAACCTGCGGCCCGCGGCAAAATATTTTTCCTAAAAAAACGAGCCGACTATGAAAAATCGGGAACCTGCGGCCCGCGGTGAAATATTTACACATTCTACTAAATTCTCCGTCATTTTTTTTCTGAGAAACAAAAAACCTATACATTTTCAACAGATGACAACGCGTACTATATTTTATCCCCAAATACTATAATTTTGGAGGCTCTGTACTATAATTCCACTTTCAAAATATGGCAACACTGGTGCGAGCGTTTGTCGTCACATGGCAACCTTGCCCAAAAAGGAACAATATTTTTCTGTGTAACTCTGTGCTTCTATTTGTTTTCCATTTAAAACATTGCGTTATTTTCAATTGCTCGTGACATAAAGTCAAATAATTCGGGTTTAAAAATATGTAAATTGACAGTTACCAGTTGTGTTTTCCAGTTTTACGGCCTTTCTGAAAGAATTCAGGTAACAGCTGACAGTTGCATTGGAATAGTCCGCCTAGTTGCTAGTTCGCTTTTTGATTTGCACTATTTCATAACATAAGTACTGTGAAATTTGCTTTTTTTATAATTTATTTGCCCATTTTACAATCCTAAACATTTATTTGCTTCAGTATGGTCGCTCACTTATAATAATCATTAACTCGCTCCTTACGCAGTGTCCAGTGTATTCTCCTATAATTTCGTGTTTGTTTATAAAATTAATGTTTTTAATACACCTGTAATAATAATTACGAACTGTGCACTCATCCCGGTGCTGTTATTATCGTACCATTTATTCTCTTCCGACAATTATTTGAACTCGTTAATGTTTTATGAATTTAATTAACGAAGTCTACGAGCTTCTCGATTTATGTATTCAATCATCAATTATTATCAACGCAGATAAATAGTTAAGTATGTACGTGACATTGGGTTTGTGGGATTCATTATTAAACATTAATTAAAATTGGAGCTGGTGCAGTAAATAACAAGATATAAAGTGCCATATTTAGTGTGTGTGAATAAATTGATAACTTAGATATAAATTATAATTTATTGTCTATGTAGGTAAATTTACTCCAAACTCAAATTACTATTTTTTTATGAACTTCATATAGTTTCTACAGTCTCGTGTTCTACACAAAATCTTTGAAACAGCATTTTTATATTTCTCAATTCAATTTGCCAGTTAATATAATTAAAATATTAATATGTAAGGTCCTTAGCTACAATGTGAATTTTATAAAATATATTTTGCTTTCCAACACTGAATGAACTCCAGCTTCCGCTCCATAAAAATTGCATTATTTAAAATGATAAATCCTTCAATATTAACATCTTCTACAATTTACTAATATTTCGCTTTACAGCTGAGATACATTCCTATAAAGTTTGCTGTAGAGCAAAATACCGTATAAATGAATCATTTATTTTCATACAATTTCCATAGTACCTATCGGTTCCAATTTAAAAAAAAAAAAAAAAAAAAAGTCTTTAAGTACCTACCTACCTAAGTACTTAGTTGAAATTGCATTTTATTTATTTCAAAATCAGATTTCTGTTACAAAAATAAATGCATTCTTATTCAGGATTAATTTTAAGTAAGATGTTCATTCTTTGTTAGGAATGAGAAAGTCCTTTTATTTAATAAATCCTTTGAGTGGACTAGCCATAAGTCGTTTGTCAAATTTTATGATGTAGGTGTTCATGACTTATTATTGTTTGGCATCTAGTCTTAAGGCTATACTTCAGCTGGGGCACGGTCTAAAACCATTGTGACTACGCAACGCGAAGATTGTGCAAACGACGCATGCAGAACAAAACATAAACTAGCGCATCGTTTTCCATCTGGCTGTGTGAACATCTCCTTCGGCGCATGCATATTTATTATTGTCATCAGTTTCTGAGAATCGGGCAGTATCCGAGCCGTGTTTTTGTTTGAATGGATATTTGTTTCAGTAGACTGCGGTAGTACTTATTATCTATTATGAACCGGATTCAGGCGTTCTTGACTATCGACGAACCTACCTGTTATATTTAAGGCTATACTTCAGCTGGGGCACGGTCTAAAACGATCGTGACTACGCGACGTGAAGATTGTGCAAATGACGTGTGCAGAACAAAACATAATTTGTCATAAAAACATGCGTCCATTTAATGTTATGTTAATTGTTCTATTAGTAATAATAATATAATATTCATTGACATGTTTTCTTTTTCAAGTAAATGGGTAAAGTTTTTTTGTCATCTTTACACGATTTAAGAATTAATTCCCCCAGCGCCATCACAAAACAAATTGACGTGTTCACAGCTCGACTTTCGCTCTCCGATTGGCAGGGAGTCCGAAATTTTGTCACACCTATAGTTGAAAATTATTTGCCGTTTCACTGAAGTATGCTTTTAATGTTTCCATCCCCATTTTTTATTCAGATATATTATATGAATGACGATACAGCGCCAACACTTTCCAGTTAATTTATCCGAGCTTTCTTAAATCTCCTGTGACGCAATCCAGCCATCTCAATTTCAGCCGTCCAGGTCTTCTCTTGCCCTCGGGAGTGAATAAATTATAGATGTTCTTAGATAATTTCTCAAGAAAACTAAGTTTTCTGGTCCCAATGATTCCAATGAAAAATTTGTGGGTCATAGGAGAAAAGAAATATCATATTCGTGGTCAGACGACCCAAAATAAGTAGTAAAAATCACATGGGGTACCTACCTGAGACAATAAAAACCATGTCGATTTATGCTATCTATTGAAGAATAATTCCATTTATGAAAATCTAACAATAAGTAAAATATACTTAATATGCAATTTAAATTTAATTGTTCAAGAAAATTCAAGAGACTTTTCTAAAAAAACCAGTTATGACAACTTTAATCAAATTCAATTATGCCTAGTCAAGACCAAGATACATCTGTCCCAACACATATTCTCGTAAAAATTGCACTAAATGTTTTGTCGAATGTTTGTTACACTTCGCAAACGCTTGTTTGAAATCAACGCAGGCCCGTCCCACACCTGCAAATATTCTGTCGCTACTATCGTTGATAATATACGTAAATTTACCACCATGTTCCAAGTATTACTATGTTTATCAATACATTTGCTTATATTTTTAATCCTTGGGTGGAATACAAAAAATATGTTTGTGAACAATCTTTATATACCTACCTACTTTAGTTTATGGGCAGATGTATCTCGGTCATTGGTCTGGACTAGGCATTAGAAAAAATCATAAAAATTTAAACTTTCAAATCAATTAAATTTCTTTTGAGTTTTATATTAAGACACTTTACCATCATGTACCTACCTAATTTTAAAAAAGGCAAAATAGTGAAGTATTTTATTTATCACAGTTTTGCAAAAACATTATTGCTAACTCAAATTATTTTTTTTTAAATTTCACTTTGAATAGGTATGAATGATTCTTAAAATGATCAATGTGTTATGAAGCACAAACAAAGAATGTTTTCAAATTGTTTCGTGTCTAATGAAAAATTCATTTAATCATGACATTGAAGAGCTTCCGAGAGAATATATTTCTAAAAGATGATATAAATCTGACTTTTCGTAGATGTACGAACATATCCAATCGATTTTTGTATTATGGAATACTTTCTTACTTGGTAAGAAATAGTACTAGACTCTCTTTCCTTTAATACTTTGGACGCGGAAGACGCACCCGGCGCGTAATGACCAGGCGGCCGATCGATGTAATTAACATGCATTTTAAAGGTGCTAATTAAAAAATCATTATCTACTCAGCAGCGAATGAGTTAATATAGAATCTGATTGTCGTTCCACACTAGCCAAGCATATGTGTATATATAAGTAAACGTCAAAATGCTCTGCGCGGTGTAGTTTGTATTTTTTCCGGCAGGTTCGCCACTATCGTTCTATTGTGCATGCACATATGTCATGCAAGTTGCAATATGCGCGATAATAAGTACATGTTTATATTTGAATTTTATTGTTATGGTTGTGACAATACGTATTACCGCCAATAAATCCATGAACGTGTAAACGGGCTATTACTTCACATATTAAAATATATTTGGTAAAACTTCTTATTGGTGTTAGCAACTGACTTGTAATTTTAGAGAAATTGCAAAAACAATTTGTGACCTGTATTTGCCTAGACATCATTATCAGCCTGAATCTATCCACTGCTGTATAAACGAATTTTCAGTTTAATTTCTCTCAAATTTTCTTTAATGTGCTTCACAGAACTATTTTGTTGATGCAGCGGCCTCTATGTCTACTCTTGGGTACCACTAGATAACTAGATTTGTCCAGTGATGGGCTCTTCTTTGAGTGTATTCTGTTCACTTCCATTTGATGATTCTAGCAAATTCTATATTGCATACCCTTGTTTCCCTTTTCAAATTATTCTGTTTTTTGTTTTTACGCATTACGCCATGTATGTACTTCTTTAGTTATTTCTGAACCTCTCTTTTATTATGTTTTTTTTTTTTTTGATAATATAACATATTTTATATTTGGTCAATACGTCATACTGCATATTGTGTTGCAGAAATATACCCAGCATGGACGATTCGGACGAGCGATGCGTTAAACATGCGTGACAGTGAGAAGCGTTTGTCGTCGGTGAGCTTCACGCGGCATGGCAGCGTCCGGGCGGGGGCGGGCGAGGAGGAAGAGGAGCTACACATGTGCATGGCGCCTCACGTGCAGGCGTTGCTGGCGCGCGACCAACGCCGTCCCAGCTGCTGCGGCCTGGCCGTGCCCGTGCCCTTTGAGAGGGCCGCGCCGAACAACTTCTTCAACCCCAAGTTCGACTCGGACATCTTGGAGGGCCAGTACAAGTCGAGCTCCTTTCCTCAGATCAGACTGAGATTCAGGTACGACCGCCTCTCTCCTTTCTATTTTTTATATTCATCTTAATGTCGACTCACAAATAGGTAAAATACATCAACTACATTAACAAAGCATTGATAGTATTTTCATGAGAATTAAATGTTGACCAATAATTCTTCAAAAAAGTCAATCCTTTAAATGGCACAAAATTTATTATAATAAAAACAATTAATTATATCGGTAGGTATTTATATCCCAAAAAATTATAATTATTATGTATTGTATTTTTTAAATGTATTCATTTACATTTGAATATATTTTTTATATTGTAATAAATTACCAGCAAATATAGCATCGACATTTTTTTTCTTCTGCTGTTAGTAGCATTGATAATTCCATTCTAGTATTTCAAATTTATTGCTTTGAAACAAATTTGAATATTCCCATTTCAATGTCTATTTTTGTCCCCCTATTGAATGTCGATTAATGACATTTCATTCTGAAAATTTCCTTTAGATAATGCAATTTTCCAGTTCCTCCTTTGCCAGTTTTCTTATTGAAAGAAAGTATCTCGATATTTACCGGTTACAAGACGTTTCAATTACACCCACTTGTAGTAAAATGTAAAATGTAATATTTTTATATTTAATTTATTAAACTGTAGTTTTAAATATTATTATTATGTCTGGCGATGCTGTGAAGGTATAAATGAGTATAATTATTTTCATAAATGTATATTTACCGAATAAAGTGATTGCTTTGTAATTTATTTGAATGTAATGCTTTAACATATTATAATATTAACTATTATCATTATAATGTATCCAACACCAAGTAAAGAGTCAAATTCCAATTAAATAATAAAGTTTTACTTAATTCCTTTATAACAATTACCTATTCTTTCTATTCATCACTTTTGATCTGTGACTCGAGACTTAGTATTCGATATAAATGATATTATTATGCTAAGGAACATGGTTGTTGATTCCGCACCGCGTACATGAAATTTGGTCGACTTTCAAAATGGTAGAAAAGTTGTAAATCTTAGGACACTATTAGTGATTCTGTCAAGTCAGCATCACATGGTGAACCACTAGGGCAGGGGTGGGAAACCTTTACACGTTTGAAGGTCACTTGCATTCAAGAAACTTTCAATAAATTGATACCTTACTTCTGTTGGGAAACAACTTAAAATACCTTGTTCTAAGAATTTTGCACAAATTCTCATTTCAATATTTAAAGCCTCGATTTTTTAAGTAAATGTGTTTATTTTTTATTTGGTTATAATGAACTTTGCAATGCAATGAAATTTTCCAGTGTAACAAATAATCAACCCAGACGTTCCAGTTTATAACCAAATTAATGATTAATCCGTGCTCGTGGTGCAGTGCGTAAGGCGCTTGCCTTCCACCCGAGAGTTCTGGGTTCGATTCTCGGTTAGGACACAATATTTACCTATGTGTTTTTCTCAAAGCCTGGGTGTTTGTGATTGTTCAAAATTACTAACAACCACCTTGTACAAAAAAGCAAGGACATGCTTATTAATAATTCTTAAAAAAAAAAGTGATTCATCCCAGAAAGGGTTTTTCGATTTTATGACCCCTTGAAGAATTTTTTTTTTGTTGAATTATAAAGAAAAGACCCCTCTACATCGAATGGCATTATTAACTCAAAACCTTGAAATTTTGAGTTGTTTCCCTATTAGTTTGTGAAAGTCTTTCTTGTTTTTACCCAAAAATTTTCCATACTTACCTGGTATACGAACAAATAGGAAAAAATGTCTGGTTTTGGACCAATAAATACATATAGTTTTGTTACTACGTTTTGGCGATAGTATATGGGGCTCCATGGAGTGGAGGCTATATGTATTATAAATTAACAGATCTTTTTACGAGAAATGGAGGAATGGCTTTTAGCCGTCCGACCAACACATTAGAATCTTGAACTGTATCAAACAGACATGTTAAAAAAAACAACATTCATTTTTGTAAGATCGATCCCGTAATCTATGACTTCAAAGACGGCCTTCTTGCTGACGGCTGATTTAAGAGAAATATATACTTAATGCTTTTTTTTTTATTAATTTTAAAGTTATCAAACTAGCTTTTAATGTCTTTATTGTGATTGAATTTTGCTAATCTTATTGTACTCTTTTGAGTTGTAAATAATATGTTCATTTAAATTTTAAACATTATAAGTAATTCAAAAACAGATTATTAACGGGAAATGAATTATTCTGTAAAAGTTTATTCATTCAAAACGCCGCTTTTAATGGGCTACGAGGCTGCAGGTTCTCCACCCCTGTATTAGGGTAACGTATTTACATTTTATTTTGTACCAAAAACACTGTTATCTTGTCAAATTTCATAATATACAATTTCAACAAATCATGAATCTTGGCAACCGGTGTACATCCTTATAATCTCTATGTTGTCCTAACTGGAGTGTTTGATAAATTATTTTATCATTACAATGACTTATTTCTTCCATCGATAATAATATTTCCACTCTATCTGAAAGGTGTTAAAGATCCCTGTGTGTTCAGTTCTTATCTTCTACCTTCGTGTCTCTTTCTATTGTATTGTATGGTCGCATTTAATATTGATATGCTACACCTTCTATGTTGTTCTATCCACCAATATTTGTCTGCAATTATTTACATTTCATGAAATACTTTTTAATTATGCTTTGTTCGATGTTTTCTTTAACATTCAGAGTATCTAAACAATTGGCTTATGGAAATTTAAATTGTAATTAAAAGTCTCCCGGCTCTGGCATGATGTTTTCAACTGACAAATATTAAAATATATTAGGTATTGCATAATAATATATTAACTGAAACATCGCAAAAATTACATTATTTATAAGCACAAATAAATACTATAATATGCAATTATGGCATAGAGTGCCTGTCGGAGGGAGATAGGTGACGGGTAAGCGAAAAAAAAATTTAAAGACAGTCATCATTACAGGACATGAAGTTCAATATCATTTGTGACGTCATCGGTATGTTTGTTTAGATTTTGTAGGTGTGGAAATATCTATGATTCCGAAAGATGTCACTGCCTAATTTAAATAAACACCTCTTTATTACCCTCACGACAGAATCGTGATAATAATTCTGAAATAGTTACTGCACAACTCTGGGTCAGCGTTCTCCGAATTTCCTTAATTTCTGTACTAGTTTTCCAGTTAATTCCTTCACTGGGTCACAAAATAGGGATCGCTCTCTGCCCCTTTTTACCAGACATAATGCCCAAAAACAATTACAGTTTTGAGGGTTTCTTTCTATATTATTTTAGGTTTTATTACATTTTAGTGATTAATTAATTCTTGTAAATGATTTCTTTATACGTTAAGATGAACACTAAATAATCGGTTAGCAAGGAGAAGGAGCCTTTGCCAAACTGTTAGGCAAGGCAAACACCGAACCGGCAAAAATACGAAGGGAGGAGTATGTATTCCTTTGTGCTTGTCTGTAATGTAATTTTTTAAATTCAATCATTTTATTATAATATATTAATTAGTACCTAGTAGGCAATGACATTAATATGGACGAAGCATCTAGAAAATAAAATGACACTCACTTTGTGTCGGGTTTGCCGGATGGCGAAATTCATATTTTAATATCGGTATCCTACGCTCAAATGAACATTCTGCTTGCAAGCGGTCTGGCGACACCGCTGGGTCTGCCCATACAAAATTTATGACTGTCAGGTTTCGACTCAACCGTTATTATTGTGTTACAAAATGCCAATGTGCCTAGTTAAAAATTGTTAAAAAAGTCTACTAAACACTCCAAGAAAGATGGGATATCACTTTTCATGTGTTAGTATTATTTATCATTTATAAAATGACATTTTAAGATATTGATGAATGTTTATTCAATGCAATTGAATGACAGGAACCATTGGACAGTCAGTCGCCTGTGATTCGCTGGGCTCACTTGCGTCTAATCTCCGAGAAGTCGTAAGTAACCGAGAATCTGTTTCTAACGCAATGAGTCATGACACTAATACGCCATTACAATAAAGGTTATATTACTATAAATTCTCGAAGCTTGTATCGCATAATGGAAACGGATACGTCATATGGTCACGTGACATCTACCTATACATCTGTGAATGACTTTCATGCACAATTTCTCGTGCGCGCCGGGTATGAAGTGAGTTGTCCATTTAATATGTCATTGCTAGTAGGTATACTTTTATATTTTCGAGAAATGTCAAAAGGCAAAATCAGGGATCTCCTTGAAATAGTACAAAACTCTTATCAATTAGAATTCAGAATAATATCATAGTCTATTCTTAGATACGTATTGTGTTTGTAAATAAGTGAACTTATGCATTTATAAGACCGTTTCTTATTTGACATGATAATTTACTATCCATTTGTGAGCTATAACAGGAAAGACAAATATTTGTAAAGTCATTCAAACAAATATTTATATAACCAGTCATTGGTTCATACTATATGCAGAATCTCGATAGTGGGTACATAAAAGTATTTTTGTTTCAGATATGCGCTGCTCTACATAATGGTTTTCTCCCTGGCCTGGATATCGTATTTTTTAGCTTTCGGTCTGAACGGATTAGCCGTAAACTGGCTCATTTTATGCACGGTATTCACGGGCCTTTTCCTTTTGACTCTTATAATTTTACTCGTAACCTTCACAGATTTTTATAGAACACACATGTTCGGGATTTCTGTGATAATCGCCTTCATACTCTGTGCCCTAAGTCTGTCTCTAATTGGACTATTTCCATATAGAACTCTCAAAGACGTTAAACTGATCGGCGACATCAGTAGAGATGTCAATTTTATCGGTGATTTTAGCCAAGCCGGTCACTTTGTGATGTGCGTTGAAGTCATTTTGATTATTTACACGGTGATACCACTACCTCTATATCTTTGCGTCGGCCTAAGTCTGTCGTATTCGACTATATTCGAAGCCATGAATATATACATACACACCAAGGATAACACTCTGTCCTACTCCGGCTTGGTGGTCAGGGGACTGTTGCAAATATGCGTACACATTATAGGCTTTCACATATTACTCATGACAGTTGTTAGAATGAGAGGCACTTTTATGAAAGTAGGACAGAGCTTATTAGTGAGAAAGCAACTGGAAATGGAAAAACTATTGAAGGAAAAGATGATACATTCAGTTATGCCGCCGAAAGTAGCCGACTGGTTAATGTCGGAAACGGGAATGGAATCGGAAAACAGCCTCAAAAGGACCAACAGCCTGCATCCTCGAAATTCTAACCCCGGAGCTTCGGACCTGAAGTCTCTATTTCGACCCTTCAACATGCACTGCATGGAAAATGTCAGTATTCTTTTTGCAGACATTGTAGGGTTTACTAAAATGTCAAGTAACAAGACTGCGGAAGAATTGGTAACGATTTTAAATGACCTGTTTGAGAGATTCGATGATCTGTGTTCTTTGAACAACTGCGAAAAAATTTCTACTCTCGGAGACTGTTACTACTGCGTGTCGGGATGCCCGGAGCCCAGACCGGACCACGCCAAATGCTGTGTGGAGATGGGATTAGGTAATTTCTCTTCAGTTTTGACTCTTGCATGTTTACTTATTGCCGTGACGGTGAAATTGGCAATACAATGACACCTTTTTATTTTCTGAACAATACTGCCGGCTTAGTTAATGGGGCATTTTATTAAGATAAGATAAAGAAACTTTGTTTCAGTTTGTGGCTGCATATTATTATTGCAAATATTATGAATTCTAGAATTAAGAAAGAAAGAATAGTTTCATAAATAATGGCATTGAGGCTATTAGTTTCAAAGTCAGTAATCTCCATTTTTACTTTTTTGATTAAGTACTTAGGTTAAGTACTTTTCCACTCTCGTGTGTATAATCATAAAATATCAAATCCAACTTTGTCTGTTAATTAAATAGAATTAAACCGGAGGTTAGTTCCTAAATCATTTATATTCGTTAGCCGCCATTTTTTATATTTTATGACTAACCTTAAAAATATTTTATTATAAAAACGTTAAAGACTTTTTATTTTGCTACTCGGTTTTTCTGATTGCTTACAAGTAATATGTTTGCAAAAAGAAAATATTCTATTTGTAGTGCTAAATGCATTTGATAATCTTTTGCAATTACCTATCTCAAAATAGCGGAATATGGATGTTACCGACTTTGAAACTAACAGTCTCAATTAAAGTATGCTATGAATACAGACAATTGCATCAAAGAGTCATTTTTTGTGTATATTCTTATATACTGAAAAAAAATTGAATGTGATCATTTGTATTCAGTAAAACCTCGTTAATTCTAAATTGAAGAACTAAAAAAATCTATTCACCAATCATTACATAATGTATGCTAATTTCAAATTAAAAAAACTACAAATTACACGAACAGTTAATCATGCACGATAATGAAAAAAAATTAAGTAAGTATAATAATCTGACATTGTCATGTTGGCTTCATCAGGTTTTTGTTTGATTTAATTGAAATTATTTATTTACTTCTTCCAAAACAGTTTCAAATTTCGAAATATAATTGGAAATATAAATAAAGGTGTTAATTTAGAATTACGGGTGTTTGCATTTATGAAGATTTAGTTTTCTTATAAACATGATAAATGAAATTGCATTCTCTAATTCATAACAATAGTTAGGTACTTAAATGTCGATGTGAGCTTATGTCAAAAATATGCCGCCATTGAGATTATTAACCAACATCATCGTATATTGAATGTCTCGTTGATGTTTTCAGGAATGATAACGGCAATAAAGTATTTTGACGAGCAGAGAGGTGAAGGCGTCAGCATGAGAGTGGGGGTGCATACGGGCAAAGTTCTGTGTGGCATCGTTGGAACGCGGCGATTTAAGTTCGACGTCTGGAGCAATGATGTCACACTGGCCAACAGAATGGAATCGACCGGCAAGCCTGGACGGGTGCACGTCTCCGAAGAGACTGCCAGATTCTTGACCGATTACATCCTGGAAGAAGGAGACGATGTCTTTGGTGTGTTGATATGCACTTCATTAAAATTTTGTCTCATAATCTATATGTCATATTGTCATCATTGTATTTTCAATATTACATTTTATATACTGAATATCATTGAAGATACTTGAATAATATTATTCAATTTATAGTGATGTAAAAAATACAGACTAAACAACTTATTTCTGATGTTCTGTAAGAACCACGGACTTTGGGTTACCGTATCAATAGTGCTTCAATGAATTCATAAAAATTATTAACATTTATAATATTCAGACAAAAGTCACTATCTGCATAGTTTTCTCTTTGAATGCCTCACTATTTAATTATATTCCACTAAAAATCACTATGTTGCTCTAGACCAGTGGTTCACAAAGTGTGTCCTGTATGGTTTTTTAAAGTCCCCCACATGCTTTTTGATAAATCTACATCATTGTTTTAAAATGTAAACCAATCTTAATCGAAATTATAACATTTTGTCCTACTATTTTTTTTGTTTTTCTTAACACATAATATTAAAAATTCCTTTTAAAATACTGTCTGGTGGGAACGAATTGTCAAACATTTTGATGTTTGTAGCTATGCTATGCAAAGGGGGATTTGGCGTGCGGTTGCGTCACCACCAGATATGGTCGTGTTGTTAGTTGCCATTGTTAAATAACTGAAATTTCGGTCAACTTTTAAAATACAAATCTAAAAACAAAATGTATGAAACCATCAAATTCGAAACGTAAAGAGAAATTTCAAGAATAGTGCATTTTATTTTATCATCAAACAAAATATAATTTTATGTCTCCTTTGCAAACAAAATATAACTGTTATAAAAGAAGTTTCCATGAATGAAAATCCTAGGAAACAATGATTACCACAAAAATGTGAATCCCACCAAATATTTTTTAACATTCATAATTTTGAAAACTGAGAAAATATATTATAACCAATAGAAAAAATCGTTTTGAAAAAAGTAAGACACCCCGCAGGAATTGAACCTGCATCTCTCGGGTATCGCACCCACGCACATAGACCACTATGCTAAAGGAGTCATACTTAATTGTGATAAATTTTAACTAAGTAATGGCTTTTAATACTCTCTGAAGCGTTTTCAAAATTGAGCTACTATTAGCGATCGGCTTTTGTATTTTAAATCAACGTAGGTATTACTAAGCGATGTCACGGATCACTCCAAAAATTTTTGTTATAACTTGAACTTGCCAATAATTTTTAATTACTTAACTTTTTTTTTATTCAACGAATAATTCACAATTAAATTATGTATGTTCAATAATTAGAATGTTACATTCTTAAATCTTGTGAATTATTCTTTGAATAAAAAAAAAAAGTTAATTTAAAATATTTTTTATTTGAAAATTTGTCCTTTGATGAAAAACTTTGTGAACCACCGGTCTAGTTCTAATCTAGAATATATTTGTCTGTATTCATTGGCATATTGAACTCGAAACTGTCAATTCTCTTTTAATAGTGACTTTTGCCTGAACAATGTATTTGACGCCCGTTCTTGGTTACGTAATGAATCTTAAATTTACTTTCCTATTTCACGTCACGGATTTAACAATGTTTTGTGGTATAGCTATACCATCATACATCATCCGGTGTTCAAATTTAGAACTAAGCTCATCACAGTATAAAAAGTATTGAATGATATGTCAAATGTTAGCATGTCGTCGCTCTAGGATTAATTTGGTGAAGCTCCATTTTTGGTGAAATTGACTTTTTAATGCAGTTCATTTTCTTGTGTATAAACGCATCGAAATCATTAAAAAATATATTATATTTTTCATTAGAAACAGAGATATTTTTTCAAAAAATGTCCAAGAAACCACGGTACAAAACAATCATTATGAATTAGACTCTCCAATGTGCGGGCCAAACAGCGCCGAGTATTGTTATACAGTTACCACCCCCTCTACTATATGATTGGTCAACGGATCGCTTTATCCATTTCTAATATTAGTGTTGTCTAGCTTTACTGACTACGTCCTCATTACACATTTGATTACGTTTTAATATAATGTGTCTCTCACTATGTAAAATAAATAAATAAGAAAGATCTTCCAGCATTTAAATATAAGGTAATGAACTTTGTTTTTCGTCTCTTGAACATTTTACATATTGTCGTTTTGGACAAAGTAATCCTAGAGCGACGATGTGGCGCCCTCACTGGTACATCAATTGACATTAATGATGGTTTTGCTATAAGACATTTTCTGATGAATTTTTTTATGTGCACAGGTCACAAAACCTACTTCATCGAAGGTCGCCAGCCCCAAGTATCCATCGATGGTAATCTAAGCCGTTGCAACACCATCCACACTTCGATGCCTCTCAAACTCATAATATCCCCTCCCAAAACCAGTGATTCCTTATCCCCAGTGATGAACAGCCTCTCCCCCTGTGTGAATGTTTCTCTAGCGCCTGATGATATTCCCGGTCAACTAGGACTGTCCGCCTCCCTCACCCCGCCTGTGATAAACCCCAACCGACTGTCGCCCAATCCTTTCCACCTCAAAATGAAAGCCAGCTCCTTGCCTAGTATTCTGGATATGGAGAATGAAGAAGACAAGACCAAAGTAGTCAAGCAGTTGAGTGATGAATCTTCCAAGAGCCCCACTTCTACCGGTACGATATGATTCATTTAAATAGTTAATTCTTTTTTAATTTTTTTATCATGAAAAATTTCTGTACCTGCGAACCAGCGTATCTTAAGTCCAAAAAGAATACCTTTTCAACTATAAATAGATTACATGTATTTCAAATTGTACTGTTTTTTTCATCACTCAATGTTCGGTCACATTAAAAACGATTTCTCATGCTTGTCTTTGTAAAGGTTTTTTTTTAATGGCCCAATCGAGATGGAGTATTCCTTGTAAAACTATATATATATATATATATATATATCCTCTTCTTCTTCTATTCTATAGCGTCGTGGGTCCCAGGTTTGAATTCTGGGTCTGGCAAGTACACATTATTTTTCAATCAGAGTACGGACCTAATAGGTTGAGCAAGTGGCTGACATCCATTTCTCGTAAAAACAAAATCTGTTTATACAAACCTCCACTCTGTGGAAGCCCATATGATCCTACTAGGATCGGACATGGTCGGATATTTAAATGGCATAATATGACGACACATGGTCCTGACGAGTGAAGATGCTAAACAGACTGATGGTTAGGTAAGAAATGGATCGTCAAATGCCCTTTTAATATGAAATTGGATCATATCACGTCTTAATCAAGTTTACAGATTCAGCAGATATTGCCAAGATATTTAGATGATCAATGTCAAATGCGTATGTCATTCATATCGAAAATTCAAAACAAAGATGACTGTAAATAATTTTTTTCAATTTCAGTCGGCAAACTTTAATTTTAAATTACCAAATAAACCACAGTTCATAAACATTCCAGAAATGTCATCAAGTAAAATATATTAAAATTTCATAAGGTTCTCTCCTGTTATGGACTGATACTTTGGTGTATACATAATTGTATACATTATAATGTCGCCACTAACTTAGTAAATATATCTCAGGAAGACAATCACCATGAATGTAGTCATTTGAGGTAATGAATTAGTATGGAATTTTTTCATTGTTTTTAATTATTTGTTTTTTTTTATTATCCTTTACAGGCAGCTACGGAAAATATACCAGTAAAATAAAAAGCTGGAAAGTGCCAAAATTTCTACGCAAAACAGACGCATCCAACGACAGTGTTAAAATCGAAGAACTGAGTAAAAGTACTTGCGAAAAGGAGAACAGCAGCGGAGATCATTCGGTTCCGTCTTCAAACGGCTACCAACAAGTCCCCATCGTCATAGAGACAGTGGAGACCAATCTTCTGAAGCCGTCAGATGCCAACCGAACCGACAGACTTATTATTGAACCATACGGTCAACGATTTTCGAATGCCTCAGTCTACGAGAATGACATCCTGGACATTAAATCTTACATCAGTCAATCAAGGAGTGATGTCTCACCTTTTGCCAGAAGCAGTAGTTATAGATCCCAATACGGCAGAACGAGTCATTGTGAGGTAAACGTTAATTTCACTAATTTAATGTATAATGTATTTATCTAGGGAAGGCTCACCCACCTCACAGCACACCCTCGCGAGATAAACACACCACACCTATCTTATACTATCTTTAGTACTTATTATTTCTTTCTTCTATACAATTATCATAAATGGAACTGTCTTTTATCTTGCGAATTATTCTACCGTTTCGGAGAACAGAACTTCAGCATATTCAGTGATATTTCAGTAGGAAAATAAATAATGTCAATTTGACATGGGGATAAAGTATTCCCAGTAAATAGCCATTTATTATTCAAATGGCAACACATCCACCTCTGATTGATGCTGACAGAATCTACAGACATTTCATTATTATTAAATAAAAATGGATGTCATAATAATGCAGCGTTGATGTGTGGTGAATTTCGTTGATAATGCAAAAAGAACTCTTTATTAAGAAAAAAAGGGGGTGGTATTCAAATATCTCTTGACAAGTTTATAAAGAAAACACCTGATTTCTAATACGCCTCGTTAACTTTATTATGACCATTGATAAATAGATATTTTAAAGTACACTTTTGATGTTTTTTCTACATTGCTCTACATATACATTCAACGTTCGTACACATTTTCAGGAACCAATTATGTATGAAAGTACTTTATTTTTGAATCAATTGTGTACAAAATGGTCAGATTCGAATTGTATTCCCTTGACTTTGTAACTGACATTGCTTATATAGCCTTACCATTATATTTTGGCTACGGACGTCATAACGCTGATTTGGGGAACTACGAGCCCCCCCTGCACTTACACCCCATTTATAAATCTACACCCCAGACCCCCACTATAGTCCGTAACAATGCATACACCGTTATACAATCGTAGTCAAGATCTGATGGTTCTAGTATACTTTTTGATATTCTGATGCAGTGACATCTTCAAATAGTTTCTTCATTCTTTGTTGGTTCGATTTCTTCAGATTCAGATCTTCTGAGTATGATGTTTTGTACTTAATCATACAAGGTTCTTCCTTATTAACCTGGATTGCTTTTACATTATTGCCATTTACATTTTTCTTTACAGTCATTTAATACATTGGACGCTAAAGACGCACCTAGCGCGTAACAATTAGGTGGCCATTCGATATAATCAGCATGTTATTTAAATGTGGTAATTAAAAAGTAATTATCTAGTCAGCAGTCAATGTGAGAAAAGAGTTTACCCGTCATTTCGGTAACTTCAGTCGGTACATACAGTGGTCTTTGTTTGGTCATTCGGATTTTTTCTCTTTCTATGCACGAATGAATCGAGTCACCTTCGTTTTCAGTGTGACCAACGATGAGGTATTTGTGAGTGATTATGTGTATGTTCAATGCTTGTACCGCATGAAGATACTTTGAAAACATAAATTATTTTTTTTTTGGGCTATACAATTGTCACTATAAAAAATTACCTCATGTTTGCCTTGGCAGTGATTTTTCAAAAAATTATAGATACATGTTGCCATTTCTATTTCTCCTCTTTTAGCAATCCCTTCGTGCAAAAGATAATAGAAACCATCTCTACTTTTAACATTGTACACGGTAAAATTATAACAATTTAATTTGCTTTTAAAGGGTGTTTTTTTTAGAGGTATAAAACTTTGAAATGGAATAAAATAAAGATGACTTTTTATATTGACATGAAATTTACTTTATTCGAAAGATGCTCTTCTGGCATTATAATTTAAATATGACTTCTGGCATATGACCGCCACGACTGGCTCGGGCGTAGTCTAATCTGGAGGTCCAATTTTCGATGACTTTTTCCAACATTTGTGGCCGTATATCGGCAATAACGCGGCGAATGTTGTCCTCCAAGTGGTCAATCGTTTCGGGCTTATCGGCGTAGACTAGCGACTTCACATATCCCCACAGAAAATAGTCATGCGGCGTTAAATCGCACGATCTTGGAGGCCAATTCACGGGTCCGAAACGTGAAACTATGCGGTTACCAAACGTTTCCTTCAATAAATCAATTGTGGCACGAGCTGTGTGACATGTTGCGCCGTCTTGTTGAAACCACAGCTCCTGCACATCATGGTTGTTCAATTGATGAACGAAAAAGTCAGTAATCATGGCTCTATAGCGGTCACCATTGACTGTAACGTTCTGGCCAGCATCGTTTTTAAAGAAGTACGGACCAATTATTCCACCAGCCCATAAAGCACACCAAACAGTCAATTTTTCTGGATGTAACGGTGTCTCAACATACACTTGAGGATTATCATCACTCCAAACACGGTAGTTTTGTTTATTGACGTATCCATTCAACCAAAAGTGAGCTTCATCGCTAAACAAAATTCGCTTATGAAAATCGGGATCAACGGCAATCTTGTTTTAAAATAAATTTTCACATTTTGGAAGCGTTGTTCAGGCGTCAGTCTATTCATGTTGAAATGCCAAACCAAACTAAGCATAAATCACTTAACAGCTGACAAAATGGCCGCCAATTAAAAAAGTGCTGCGAGCTAAAAGTTCTATACCTCTAAAATAAACACCCTTTATAAGGTAGAGGCATAACCGCCTGCAAGTCAAATATTGCCAGGACGATATCGTTCCTTTCAAGAGCTATCTTTTTCTTTTTCGGATCGTGCAAGTTAGACATTCTTCTTATGTGTTTCGTACTCTTTTCCTTCCTTTTTAATTGATCATCATCGGAACTGCTATTTTCATAGGTTACACAAAATGAACAGAGATCCTTTTTCGGTTTGAAGAACGAAATATTAAATTTCGTATTAAATATACAACTATATATCGGTTGGTTAACATACTGCTGGCCGCTGTTCAAACATTTTTCTTTATATAAATTATACATCATGGTGATATTTAATGATCCGTCTATGTATTCTTATTCAGTTCTTGCATGGCAATAGTGAGACTCAATTCTTTTAAAACTTCTAATATGGTCTTCAACATCATTGTTGAGATCGTTGCTTGTCTTTTTGTGGCTCGGAGCAGTACCCCTCATATCAGTTTCGTGAAAACCATCTTTTGCCTTCTTTAGTGCAGTACTTATATCTAAATTGGCCATGAAAAACTGTTTGCAAACTTGAATATTTTCACCACAAACAACGAAGAAATACGTTTGATTAGCCTTCCTTCTTGATGTACCTTAATTTTTTGTTTTAGATGTAATTGGTTGCATGCATCTTATAATAAATTCTCTTTGTCCGGTTTAATCTGGCAATAAATAATATGTCTTAAAATTGAATAATAGAATATTATTATCAACCATGCTTTAATGTTTAATTCCCAATGAAACAGTTCGATGAATTTGGTAAACTCTAGAATATTATTAGATGTCAGACAATAGATAATTGGGATTTTAACCGCCAAAACACACAAGTGAATGATAAAGCAACTGTGAGATAACAGTATCAGTGGGTTATTCCACTTATCCCACTATTGCTTTGAGTTGCAGGGCTTTTCCAATAAATATAACAATGGTATTTTGTTTTTAAATGGGGCATTCATTTTTTTTTTTAAATCTCGGTGTTTCATTATGTAGCTTTACCTTTCAGCAATCGATTGGCATACTTATCTCAAAATCGACTTTTTTCACTTTATCTCTCGGTTGCATTATGGTAGCGATATATTTGTTTACGATATGATTACTTTAGTCGTCTTTTCAATACGACCGATGATTGGCTGGTGGGTGTGACTGTAATTTTTTTTAAATGAACACTAAAATACTGTCAGTTATAATTGTCATGTAAGCATAAACCCTAAAAAATAGTAATTTTTCAATGATGATTTCAAATATCTAAACAATGTTTTTAGCTGGCGCAAGTGGGCCGCGCACGCAGCTCGACAATGAGCCAGCTGCACGATCTGCCGATTGTCGCTTTGAATCCTCGCCCACTCAACACGGAAGACCAGATCAGCCTGTGCCCCTCCGTCAACAGCCGAAAGGATTCCGGGATTCGGAGCACCAGCCGACGGTCCAGCATTCAGCAACAGGTTGCAATAATTGCATTGTTATAAATATCCGCTTCTAATATTTCTACTCTTTATATTTACAGTGATAAATATTTTTTTCATTTCT
The DNA here is from genome assembly GCF_057557595.1 of Rhyacophila brunnea. Taxonomy (NCBI): domain Eukaryota; kingdom Metazoa; phylum Arthropoda; class Insecta; order Trichoptera; family Rhyacophilidae; genus Rhyacophila; species Rhyacophila brunnea. The sequence continues at coordinate 34,999,172 of NW_028233350.1, forward strand.
TATTGATTTCAGATTTATATGGTCAGTCAATCGGCATTGGGGGCTTCTCAGGATTTGCAGAGACGCGTTTCGGGGTATTACACATCCAGCCAGTCGAGCCTCGCCCGGCCTTCGTTGAATCTAAACTCAGCCTATCAGCAGGCCTGCCATCAGAAACTGAGGAAGCAGTCTGACCTTCAGCTGATACGATGCGTCCAAGACAATGCAAAATCTAGATTCAGTTATTTCGTCAAACCGCCACTCTCTCCCATAACTCTGTTCTTCAAATCGGCCGACATGGAGAATGAATACAGAAACACTGCTCACCGGATAAACGAAAAGGAGGTGGAGTGTCCGCCAACGCTAGCCACATCCCGCTTTAATACTTATCTGGACGTTGTCATCTCTGCTGTCATTTTTCTGATTGTGTCCGCGTCTCTGTTCGTTCTGTACGAACCCGGCTGGATCTGGATCGGCCTGTTCGCTGTGTTTGTCCTGTTCCAACTATTGGCCATAGCCCTGTGCATTCACCGGCACCGTGTGCTGTCGCAGTCGTTCCTGTCGAAGTCCAATGAGTACGACGAGGTAGCGAAACCGCTGGAAGATCTGCTTTATCGCCTCTCGGACTGGTACCCTTGGCACTTGTTCGGGGGCGTCTTTCTAAGTCTGCCGGTGATTTCTGTCCTCGTTAATTTTTCTTGTGACAATTCGGCTGTGAAAATCACCAGCAGTGACCAGTCGCACTATATTTACTTACTCTGCATCAGTATTGTACATTTTTGTAATTTTACTCAAATCAATCTGTGGGTCAAAAACTGTCTCCTGACCGTCTCGGCGATAGTATTTATATCGGTGGCTGTCCTCTACTGTCCCGCTGCTGCTACTTCTGCGGGAGTTTGCGGCCGAGTTCGACCCTCGAGTGATATAAATGAGCCATTTGATCCGTCAGCTGCGGTCTCATCCCTGCATGCCGATCGTCTTCCTCTCGTGCAAGAAAAGCCACCGGCGAACAATATTACGAATCTGTCCTACCCTGGCGGCACCCCCCTTACTGCGGGACAGACCAAGAGTAATACATCTAAGAGTAATGAAATAGTCAAGGAGAATGCGGTCGGTCTCCGTGACCGCTTAGTAAACTCGAATAACACAAGTCCCGCCCCAGTATTTGCAAAATCCACGTCGCAGCGGCCGCCGCGGTCATCTACGATAAATCATTCCTCGGATTGCATGTACACTGGAGAGATATACTTGGATATCTTGCTTCTCATAATTCTAGTTTGGTTTTTGAACAGGGAATTTGAAATAAGCTACAGGATGAGTTTCTACGGTAACATCGTAGCCAACAAGGACAAGGTTCGCGTGCAGAGCATGCGTAACCAGGCCGACTGGCTGCTTCACAACATCATCCCCCGCCATGTGGCCGAGCAGCTCAAGAACACCGCCAAGTATTCGGAGAACCATAAGAACGTGGGAATCCTCTTTGCCAGCATCGTTAACTTCAACGAGATGTACGATGAGTCGTACCTGGGTGGCAAGGAGTACCTGCGTGTACTCAATGAGCTCATCGGAGACTTCGATGAACTGCTGGAGCATCCCAGGTTCCGCGCTGTCGACAAAATCAAGACCATCGGCAGTACCTTTATGGCAGCCAGCGGCCTCAACCCACAGATGCGCCAAGAGACCCCTGACCCTCATGCCCACCTTTACTCCCTCATGGACTTTGCCATTGCCATGCAGAAGGTCATCTACGACTTCAATCAAGACCTCCTGGAGTTCAATCTTATCCTGCGGGTCGGTTACAATTTCGGCGACGTGACAGCCGGCGTCATAGGAACTACGAAACTGTATTACGACATATGGGGGGATGCCGTCAACATCGCCAGTAGGATGGATTCGACGGGTGTCAACGGAAAGATCCAAATAGGGGAGGCCTGTCTCGGCGTGCTCGACAACGCTTACGAGTTCGAACCGAGGGGAAGCGTGTACGTAAAAGGCAAAGACAACATGAACGTTTTTCTCTTATCGAGAAAAAGAACTATGGAAAACGCGGACGCTCTCTGAGTATAATGTACGACGTGATATTTGAATTTCTCCGAGAGGGCGCGCGGGTCGGCCGAAAGCTTTCTGACCGATTCTCTTCAACGGTCCTAACTGGACAATTGTATTTGTGAAATATTTTTATACCAGTATGTACGTTTACTAAATTATATTATTACAACCCTGATAACGATAATTAAGAGTATTGATTATTATAGTGATAATTACTTGTCTATCTGCGTATCGAAATATATTATACTATATTAAAATAGATTGCTCGTTTTTTATAAAGTCAAATTATTAGTGAAATCTGAACAAATTCTATCTCGCTATGTATAAATAAAATTGCACATTTTGTATAGAACTTTAATTTTTTTTGCAAGACTCAATAAATGAATACATTAAAAAAATGTATGTATTAAGCATGAATTCCTAAAATATTTATATCGTAGTTTACATTTGTTGCGAATTGTTCTTTGTAATATTTTTTATAGACAATACAATATGGCCGTAGGTAATATTTTGTTGTGTCAGTGACGACTCAATAATGAAGTTATTTTATTTGTAATATTAAAGTTCCTAACTCTTAGCTCCAATCTTCGATAATAATTTTCCGCTTCAGTAGGTCTTTAATAACTCGACGTGTGATTGTTTCGTGAGATGAATGACGCGTAAAAAAAACTATAATACTAATTGTGTATCTTTGATATTGATAACTCTGTAGTCTACTTGTGTACGGGGTGAACTAGATATTTTACATGATGCAAAAATCGACCAAAAAGAATTGCAGAGATTTTTATATACATTTTTACTATTGTCACATTTTATTATTATTTTTACATTGAAATATTAATAATATAAATTTTACAAATACTAAACGGCATGTCTACAGATGTTTTATACAATTAGTCAGCTTTCCTGTGACGAATGAAGAATGCGTTTTAATGTCATTTTTTAATATTCACATTTATTCAAGTGCCTTAAAATCGATTATATTAAGGATAATAATTTTTCAGGTTGATTTGCACTCATATAATATTATATAATAACTATTTACCATCTTATTTCTTTCGATGATATTCTATACATATTAATCATGGTTTTATTAAATCTGTATCCAATACCTAATATTATAATTACTTCAATAATATTTATCGAACCATCATCGTATTTCCTTATAGACTTTTCTTTATACTTTTTTATACATAAATTTCAGCAAATACATAATACATATCTGTACCTCAGAGCGAGTGTGTCGTATGTACGATTTTACAGAAAATTAATTCCTACCTAAAGTTTCATATGTATCGGAGCCAATTCACCTTTTGAGTATATTAATAACAAAAACCTGAAATTCTTAAAACCAAAAAGCAGCAAAAAATCCTTCATCAAATTATCCCGGAAGTGTTCTTTTTGGACATAATATGATAGACTGCTTCTCAGGTTGAGATATTATTATACCGAAAGTCGGATCTCAGTATTATGTCATAATATTATAAAGATAATTTATCAAAAGATATTGAATTTCTATAGAGACGGAGCCTAAACATAATTATTATGAAAAAAAAATATCTATGGGAACACTGCACTAATTTTCATTTATAATCTATCCAATTAGGATATATTATATTTTTTGCGTACAAAAATGACACTTACTGGAACTGGTTTCAGTGATTATTATAGCGGCTCCAATCTGGGAAGAAAATTCATTATCTTTGGATAATGTGTATTTTAAATACACTTTGTTAATTGAAACTATTCGTTCCGTAGATTCATAACGAATTTCATATAGTGAGAATAATAGTATTTATTTTGTATGTTCAAAAAATTGCTGCCTCTTTTTTATATATAGTATTTACCTGTCTATTGATAAGATTATAATTATTTCATTATTTGTGTAGGTAATAAAATTATGTTACCGCTGTAATACTGTTGTGAATTCATATCATCGTCATGAAAAGTTTTAATACTTACATTAAATTATTTTTTATTAATCCCCAATGAGCTGATGCAATCGTGTAATATTGTTTCATCCTTCGCGGAGGTGTAGTTACATACATAATTCATGAATACAAAATCTTTCTCAATTTCAATTGGTCAAACCGAAGGTCAAATTTCATACATAATTTCACACAACTAATATTGAATAACACACGATTTTTTAAAAATAATCAAACAAATTTATTTAAATTAGTATGAAATTTACAATTTAAATAATAATTTCGACATTACGTTCTTTAGCGTCATCATCGTTTTTATATTGAACAATATAATAATTAAATGTTTAACATCGGTAGCTGATGATGCACGTTTTCCTCCTACACTTCTGAATTTACATTCCCGCCTCAATTGCCATTAATTTTATTATCATTGCTTTTACTATTAATAATATTGCAAATAACAAAATTATTCCTCTTTTAGTTACCTGTTATTAATTTTATTGATATTTTTAATATTAATCTTTTTGAGCTGTTTTACGTTTTTTTGTATAACGTATTAAAAAATTCGCGGGGTTACTGCCAATAGTTGATAAGTCTCGAAATCGTGTTATGGAGTTATGTTACGTGTATCCATGTGTTATGGATTGACATGCCCTCTAAAATCAGGCATAATGCGAATTTCTTTGTACTTTATGTGCATGTTAAATACCTAGGTATATTATCAACTTACCAACTTTTGACAGCGACCCCGCGAAATATTATTTTGTACCTATGCATGTATTTATTAATTTTATTGCCACCGCATCTCTTTCCATTTTTGTTATTCCGTAGTGTTAATATGATATTTTGGATTATGATTAAATATTAATTATATTTATTAAATTAATTTATTTGTTGGCATATGAATGTATAAACGAATTATTCAAATTTTACCGCAATATATTTATTTTTTACAAATATAAAAAATATATTTAATTTATTGTTAACTAAATGTAATTATAATTCAATAAATAGCCTTTGGCTTTACATTCTTTCAGTATTTTTATACATATTTAAAAAAATGTATAGCTCATTCAAAAATAAAATTCTACTATCGACACAATTTATTTAAAATTAATAACTTTCAAAAAAAAAAAAATATTTGTACAAATATCGGTTAAATTTTGTAGAATTAACCGATTGATAAAATAAATATTAAATTATATATAAATTAATAATCGTAATCAAGTCTACTTTTTGTATGAAAATTTAAATAAACGTAAGATTTTATCGGTTGTCAAACAATTTGGTTGTATTGCCAAATAAAAAATTATTTACGGTTAACGGTAGATTTTTGTCACATATTAATTATTGTAATATACACAAATCATATTTTTAGTAGATGCAACCGATCATAATAATATATACACTGTCCCACCGCAGATGTAAAATAATTATTTAGACAAATTTAATATATTGTAAATTTTCCATATTTTTAATCCGGTTTTATAGAGCACTGCAATTAAATACATAATTTAACCATATCAATCCTAATTAGAATTGTTTCCAAAACTACTATTTTACACTTGCTTTTGAATTAACAGTTTTTTCTAAATAATTTGTCATTGATCGCAATAATTAAAATTTCATATGGCTTCCGAATTGAAAACAATTTTATTTCGCATCGCATCAAAATCAATACACAATGTTCAAATTACTTTTTATACCTTTATAAATGAATACTCAATCATGTAAAGAACACCATTGTTTTAATGTATGTATTAATTTTGTTGTATATAGAACCAATTAGGTTTTCTTGTGAGTACAGTGTAAATTTTCGAAAATAAAAGCAAATTCAATGAAACAATTTCTCTTTTTTATGTACCAGCCAAAACTGAATTAAAATACTTTTTATTGAATGAAAAATTTTCAATTATATCTGAGGAATATAGCTTCAAGACTATAATTTTGACAGATCCTGACACTATTTATGAATCAAGGTCAGTACTTACTGTTAAAACTTTATGACAAATACTGATCACCAATATTTACAGAATTCGAATTAACTCCCCATTTCCATATTGTCCTGAAATTTCTGTGATTAACAGGGAACCCAAAAATAATGGGAAGTGGGTTTCCTTCTGGGTGAGGCTGCAACAAGGTTTAATTCTTGCATGGATAAATATGGGATAAAACACAAGTCAAAGAATATGTTATTTTCCATAGTTACGTCTGTATATGCGTAAACGAAACACGCATTCAATATTAGTAATATTTGAGAATATTCGTGTAGACTAGGCTTTGTGTTTAATAGTTTGGTTGTCATTATGTCGTAAACGGAAATGAGATCCACGGCACTTGGGTTTCTCACACGGGGAAAAATAATAGCTGTATTTCAGGGTAGTGAGAAAAAGAATAATCAATCGAAAGTTTTATTGTTAAACCACAGCTCCCGGACTGTGATGGTTACGGGTCCCATTCATTACAATTTATTTTTTTCCAATAAGTATGTTTCTGTGGCATTCATATTATACCTATATAATATTTATTGTATTTATACTACACTAAAAAAATATAATTAAAAAAAGAACTACATACTTAATATACTATTTCAATAATTTGTGTTTCCTGTAGAGTGAACATGTTATTAATACATACCAGTGGCGAATGGTGGAGGTAGGCTGTTGAGATCAGCCACAAATAGTGCACACTAAAGTTTGTCAGTCAGTCAATTTTTCATTGAAATAGGACTACAATTTACAGATGGTGTTGGTTAGTTTTTAAAATGCAATCAAACCCTGCGAAAACTAAGCCAAATAGATAATAGTAAAAAAATACTCCATAAAATATTTAAAATTACGCAATTAAATCATACATAACTTTGGATATTTTATAGATAGCATAACAATTATTCAATGAAAACAAATAAGTATGACTAACAAAGTTTAATGTGTACTATTTATGGCAGATCAACAGTCTACCTCCATCCTTCACTACTGATACATACTATAGTGAAACAACTTAACCTTGAAATTGCAATATCTTCTACCCCACTTACTTACTTCACCATGTTCGATCCTGAGAGGATCATATGGGGCTCCACAGAGTAGAGGTTGTATTAACAGATTTTTTTATGAGAAATGGATGTTTGCCACTTGCTCAAATTACCATGGGTAAATTGAATTATTATTTCTGACTGCTCCTACATGAAGCACATTGAATGACTTTGGACTCACATGCTCATTGAGTTTGTTGATAATTAATCTAGTATTAATAGGATCATTCTATTATTAATATTTGTATATGTAATTATGTATTTTATTGAGAGAATTTAATATAGAGTGGAACCTCGTTCATTCGGATTAATTGGGTTGTCAGGATTATCGAAAAAAATCGTAATTGTTAGAGATAGAAAAGTGCAATTTGTATGAACAATTTTTATTAATATAGGTACCTATGTAGGTATACGTCATATGGCTTCAACTTTGTTTTTTGATAAGTGTTCCTAACCAGAGCATTGGAGCAGACCCTTTTTTGAGTTGCTCCGCTCCGGGATCTAATATTTGCTCCGGCTCCGCTCTGAGTAAAAAGTTTTAATATATTAAAAAAATAAGTAGTTTTAAAAAAGTTGTCATTTTCACTATTACTTTTATTAAAAAAAATCACCAACAGCAAATCGTCACTCATTATTTGCCTCTGTCGAAAAGGTGAGTTTATTTATCACTCAGCAGTGTTGCTATATTTCAAATAATTCCAGTGTTCAAGTAAGTTCAGTAATTCAGGTGTCAAAAATACTATTTTCATTCGATTTTAGGACGAAAATTTAATAATAAAAAAAACATCCGGAGCAGTTAAGTAGAGCACTAAAAATTTTCGGTGCTCCTGCTCCGGGTAGAATCCCATTGCTCCAGTCATCCGAGCTCCGCTTTAACGCACTGTTCCTAACAAATAATCTATCTAAAATTAAAGTTGAGATCCATCTTCATCAGCTCATTTTTCCAAAACAATTTTCCGTCCGAATCAGTGTAGATAGCTCTTTTTAGCTTTATACCCACAATAAATAACCACAGTATTCCGTAACTTTTGTAAACCATATTATATACCTACCCAACTTTTTATTCAAAGGAAATTCGACTAAATATTTTTTAGTCGTTGTCGACAGGTGGCAGTGTTCGCCTTTATATAATATGACTGTTCGTAGAATTCTTTGTTTTTGTTGAAACGTCAAAATACCGAAAAAAAGTAAATGAGCATGACGGCGCTCGAAACTATTTTTACAATTTTCCATTAATTTCATCGATTCTCGTAGGATTATCGGGTAAGCTAATTTTCAATATTGTAGTAATTATCAATTGTACCTTTAAGATCCTCGTAATAACGCGTCTCTTGCCCGGAAAATTCAATATTTTCCTTGTGATGCGCAGTTCGCGGCATGTCTATTGTTTTCATTTCTCATAAACATCGTCTTGTTTACATTTTTCTCGCTCGAAAAAATTAGCAGCTGATAACTCGAATAGAATTCAACATGAATAACAACACTGGCATGAAAAATTGTTGAAGGTGGATATAGGTACCTAAGCATTGAATCATTTCGTGTAATAATTTTAAAAGTGTATAGGTAGGTATCTACTACCTACAAACAATTTATTAGGTAATAATTTATTTTGCTAATTTGTGTATGCGTAAAATAGAACGAGACGCAATATAAGCCAATGTTTACAAAATGTTATTTGTGGAACTTTGCCAAAAGTATTAACAATTAAACTTTATGGTTGTATAGGTAGGTAGGTATGTACAAACTTTCATAGCTTAGAAATAGAAGTAACTATATACCTAGGTACCTACACCTACTCATAGATTTTTAAGGTATCCGTACCCCTCTGCTACTCAGGATGCGCAGTAGCAAATTTCCAAGGAAAAATAATTTCTAATTGCTCTACGCATGCCGTCGCCGGGTGGGGACGCGCTTTTGTGAGGTAAATGAACTATACCAACATCTTTTCATTTTGCTTTTGTAACAGTTATGGTGGTAGGTACTTAATTGCAGCAGAAGGCAGACGAGTCCCAGATGCATTTTTATGGTATTTTTTGTTAATTAAAAATCGTGATCAATCAATTCCAAATAATATTATATCGCAGACATTATTTGAAACTATTGAATAAGAGCGTTCGCAATAATTCCTGGAGCCTTGTCGTATTGTGTTTGTTACATTTTATTGTCCTCCGAACCGTTAAATATTCGTCAATAGGATTCATTAATTTCATATAAACATGGAAGTTTTAAGAAAAAAAATGAGTAGATACTAAACTAAAATAGTTCAAACCTCTTATAAGTAAAATTAATGCACACCAATAGATAGATACAATATTTTACTTCAACCATGACATTAAAAACTGGATCCAGGGCCGCTCCGAGCATGTGCGCGAGCCCCCGGGTATAATTGATTTATTTAAAAGATAGTTTGATAATATTTTAAGTAGGTAACAAAACTACCTTGTACTAACCTAATCAAGATTATATTTGTCATGCGTTTTTATCAGTAAAAGATTCTTCGAAATTCTCATTTCTAGCTGCTTTAATTTGAATTGATAAAATTCTTATTGTTTAGTCTCTTTTGATGCATTGTAGCAGTGATGTCCCACGACAAAATACCGCCCCATTTTTATACCGTATTTTTTATCATCCTTTCATGAAATGTATTGTATGAATACATACCAACAAGACCTATACCACTAATGCCATCTCTGTTTCAATAGACAAATATTACAAATCCACAATTTCAGATAGGTAGGTACATTTTAAAATACATGTAACAACTTCCAAAACTCGCGAGTGACCGGCAAACATATTTGGATAAATTTTAAATTAGGTAAGTAGGTACCTATAATTCAAATGCAATTCGCAAATCTGCGCATGCCATTGCTGATCACCAAGGACGCGACGTCCAAGGACAACGGAAGTAAACTAGACATCGCGAACCCGACCAAAAAAATACAGTTTTGTTAAACATTTTTTAGTAATTAAAACACTTTGTTTCCAACCAGTGAGCTGATTTGTTTAATGGAAAGATATTTCCGTTATGACTAACTTTAGGTAGCTATTTCTATATAAGTAAACCTAATGATTCTCCTCGATTTGCCGCCCTCCGGGTAACTGCTGCCCCCAAGTGACACTCAATCTGCCTACCCCCACGGGACGTCACTGCATTGTAGACCTCAAATATGTTTTTATTAAGAATAAACATCAAAAACTTAATTTGATGTTACTAATGATTTTTCTAGTTGGAATAAATAACATTGAAAATTACACAGCTTTTTATTTTTTTGGGCCCACTCGGTCATTTTGCTATAAGACCGGGCCTGTCTACATTTTTCAATTTTCTTAGATGTAAACTTCAAAAAAATACTAAGCTATGTAAATAAATTGATGTTTATCATCTATGACCTACGTCCAAGAAACATTATTATTAATCTGCTCTGTGCATACAGTAGTTGTGGCTGATTTTACAATCAATCAAGTGATTTTAATTTTATTTTTATACAATAGTGATTCTTAAAAAAAACTCTTTTTTAATAATCATAGGATACATTAATTTATAAGTCGGAAAACGCTTTTTTGCTTAAATCTTTTATGATCGTCCACGTGAAAATGGTGAGCTTAGCAGAGTTTTTGTTAGGCAGTTTTTATCGTCAATAATTGAATACAGACGAATACAGTAATCAATAACAACTTAAAAAATCTAAGTGGATGAGCGAGGTCACAAACACCAGATTTTAGATAGCGTTATATTATTTGCGATTCGAAATAATTGTTGTGTTCAATAGTAGTAATTACTACGACAAAAGTGACCCGGAAGATAATATTATCATTATAACTATAACGTCCAACGCAGCATAGCAGGTTCAGAACAAGGTGTTTTAGCGCCCGTTGTGTAATACTAAACTTGTATCTTTAATAGTGTTTAGAGATGGGAAAACTAGTCGATTTTGAAGACTAAGTATACTTACTACCAGTATAAAAAAATACTTAGTACCTATAGAAACTTGTTCCAAAATACTTACTAGTATTTGGAATACTATATAGAGCGTTTGGCGTGCTTATGCGACAAAAGTTTCATACTCAACTGAAACTAAAACCAACTCCATATTAGTATTTGAAATACGTATCGGCTCAGGGAACTCAGACTGTGTAACGGCTTCAATAGAATTGCTAAAAATACGCTGAGCTCCGCTTGTCGAATAGTCCCATTTATTTAAACACATTTTAAATTTATGAGTTGGTTTTCTGTTAGGTTACAATATTCTTGTTAACAAAATTGAATAACAGTGATTTTTTTTAAATTTTAAACATGTTTTGAGCGGTCATATTACAAGCATAAGCCTGTGCGTCATCTCACCACTGTGCTGCGACACAAAATTTATGACCTATATTATTAATACATTCGAATGCAATAGACTAATAAATTAAAATATACCTATATTCAAATGCTATCTCGTTCGCGCGTTTTTAATGTCAATAGTGTTAAAAGTCTACCAACTGGCGAGTGCACAGAGCAGCGACTCGCGATGATATCATCACAAGTTTTTTTGAATAAGTTTATTGGGCCACACATACTGAGTATGGGTAGTTTCATTCGAAACTTGGAGTACACAAACTAGTGACAGTATTTCCAACTCACCTCTAATAGTGTGTTCTGCAAATTGAATATGTATTTTTGTAGTTTATGTCCTACCTATAAATATTAAACAATGTTTAGCGCGGCTTAAGCGTCGGCCTATAGCGTCGTGGGTCCCACGTTCGAATCCTGGGTCTGGCAAGCACACATATTGTTTTTCAATTTGTGAATGAGTCAAAGTATGGCCCTAATTATTGATCAAGCAAGTGACTGACATCCATGTCTCGTAAAAACAAATTGTTAGTTCAAACGTTCCACTCTGTGGGGGGCCATAATATTATAATATGATCCTATTGGGATCGGACATGTTCGGGAAAAAATATATCGCGTGTAACAGTTCGGTTACTATAAACAGATTTAAATAATACAAATAGATTGAAAATGAAAAACAAACTGTATACATTTTAAAATGTGTTAAAATTGGGATGTACCATATATAAAAGAAACAACTAAGTATGCACTATAAGTACCTACAACACAAAATAATAGAACACTTTCTCTAACAAACAGTAATTTTTTAACATAAATTACATTTAACCAAATAAAAAGTGCTAAATTATCGTTAACAATGGAAAAATTAATATTTAGCATTGCGTAAAAGTTTTTAAAAGAATAAACATCGAAGATAATAATTGCACCGCAGGTACTTTTTATACGATAAATATGTACCTACCTACATAGAAAACACTACAAAACTATCACTTTTCATTATGAAAAGATTGTTTCCTCAATGATTTGGTCATTTCAAGGTGAACTTTTGGCTTCTTCCTTTTTTACTAAAAGCGCAACTATAAATACGATAAAGTACTTTCTTATTATTTAATTCTGAGAATTTTGAAAAAGAAAAATAATTATAGTAATATTGCTCTGTGGTAGATACTATTTATCGGCGACAAAGTCATGTCCTATTGTGTTTATTACATCTTTATCGTACATCAAGACTGGCCAATATTCAACAATGATTCATTCATTTTTATGTTAACGGTTCAATTTTATACATAATATTATGTAGGTCCAATTTAATTTAGTACTGTGGCGGTCTCATGCCTCAAATCCACCTCTGCTATATTAGTTATAAAAAATATTTAAGAATTACATTGAATGATTGTTTGTAAAGATTATATTGTGTGTCTTATTTTGTGTGCGATTTTTTTCGTTACGTCAATAACACTTAGAAATCATCAAATAGTTTATTTATATTGATATAAAAAGTACCATTGATAATAATATTAGAATAGAAAGTTGAAATGTAGAAAGTGAAATTAATATTATTTACTTGCTAGTTAGTTGTGAGTGTTGTGACATGACAGCATGATTTATTTTGGTTCAATAGAGCAGTGTTTTTCAACCTTTTTACTAAAGCGGCATGCATGCACACACATGCATCGACATATTATATTAAAATAAGTGGACACAATGCTCCATATAAACCACCCTAACAGTAGTGTGAGATAAACAAAAAAGTGAGCTGAAACCAGATCCTTGGTTAAATGATTCATTTTTAGAGTTTCGTTTCTCAAAAGCTTAGAGAAGATTGGTGGGAGTTGATGAAGTAACAGTTAAATTAAATTTTAAAAAATCAGATAAATACATAATATATTATTTTGATTTTAAACTAAGTAGTTTAAACTGATGATGCGTACCCTCTCCCCCCATCTAATTTTCTATGAAAAGCAGCTTTCGCCGTTGTTTTTTCTTTTAATTCTTGTCCATTGCATATTACAAGCTGTCATAATTAATTGCACTTAGCTAGTTGCATATTTACCGACTGTTGTCGTGGGTGTGAGTTGTTCGATAGTTTGATGCTACGATATCATGCTATTTATCGAAGAAAATTTTACAGCACACTACGTGGATATTTATTACTTCACTAGATGGAGGTACATTTAAAGCTTAAATATGAATCACAGTCGATACTTTCATTGAATGTTTACTTATGTTGTAATAACTAGCGTATTTTCCACTCATAGTATGGGTTTGTAACTCTTGGCCCACACAAGGGTGACTGAGAGGGCTCTAGCTTGGAGGCCCGGCCTTAGGGGGGGAGGGGTAGCCTGTCGGGTCAAGCTGTTAAGTGAAATTAACACAGCACAAAACTGATATAATAGTACAAAATTAGCCTGCGGCGCTATTTTATGTACTTAAAGACTATTAAAATTTACAAAAAAATGTGCACATGTGATGCAATTTTGATGTGATATAATATTATGATGATTGATATAATTCACGTCTAGAATTTTATTTTTAATATGTTTCTTGACTAATATAAATGACCACTTATCCAATATGGCGAATTGTCACATGTTACTTCAAAGCAGCTCGCCATCATTGCTTCATAATATCATTATGATGACGATGCCGACAACTCTATAATTTGTTTTTATTTAAAAATTCAAAAAATAGGTACCTACTTATATGGAATACCATTTGGGGAATACTACTGTAGAACTTCACACTGCCATTAACCTTAGCGATAGGTAGGGAGCGATAGGTAGGTAGCGCTTCATAATTTGGGCGCCATTGTGTAACTACTATGTTCAACTATTATTTTATATCAGCTCGCATAATTGTATATACCTATAGGTACATAGGTAGGTCCGCGACGACATAGTTAAACGTGTGGTTTTATTCTAATGATGAAAATATCAATAAATCTTCTCAAATCCTTACAACACAGAACCGGGGAAATCGTCACCGTGCACATGAATGAACCCTGTTGCGAAGGCGCGATAAATAATTCCCGCGCATCCGGGGTCTGGCCTACTTCCGCCGGCCGTTAACTAACCCCTCTGCAACTCTTCATAATTATTATTCATTCATTAGTGACAACCCTATTCACCGGCGCAACATGCTGAGGTATGCATGCATGTGTCATTTATTTATTGCTAACCTTTCTCTGGCCTCGGCTGCTTCCATTTCATCGCGTGTGTGTTGGTCATTTGACCTAGAAACTGCATATTAATATTTTAACAACCAACAATTGTTTGGCAACCACGGTGACATCTTCGTCTTATCTATGACTGTAGTGTGAAAGGTGTAAGATCTTCATTTTATAACGTCACGAAAGAAATTCGCACGCAATTGACGACAGTCAATGTCAGGCATCAGAAAACAACGGATCTTCCGAAATATTAAATGAGAAAATAAAATATTTCCAAACTTGTCAAAATACCGCCAATAAAACAGCAACTTTATGTATGTGTGAATCTTTTCTGTAACTGTTTCAGGAATTCAGAAACAGTAAAGCGAATGTAGCTTTTTATATAAATCGGCTATAAAGCAATGTCAAACAATTAAATTCAAAGAAAAGTTAAGGGAACAAGCGAAGTTGTACAATATAATAAAGTTTTCTAAAAAATAAATTGAACATACATAATTTTGAAAACACTGAGAAAATATATTATAACCAATAGAAAAAATCTTTTTGAAAAAAGTAAGGAAAACAACCTGCATCCCTCGGGTTTCGCACCCACGCACATATACCACTATGCTAAAGATACCATACTTAATTACGACAAAATTTAACTAAATAATGGCTCTTATAATACTCCTGCGCATCTATTCTATATACAAGACTGCTTTCGGCCGCTACGGCAGCTATCTAGAGTAGGTTTGTATCGAAATAATAGCACTTATTGCAACAATTATTACAATAATTTAGTTGTAATTGTTACAATAAGTGCTATGTTTTAACAGCACCTCTTTTAGCTGTGGTAAATTTTAGAGCGAGATAGATTTGACTATTTAGACGGCACACTTATTGGGGTCTAGGACGATTTGGCACCACGAACTGGCCTCCGCCGATTGGCCTCCGGTAATTGGCCGCCGGTACAATCGGACGCCGGCCCAATTGGACGCCGACCCAATTCGACGCCGACCCAACTGGCCTCCGGGAGATTGGACGCCGCACAGTTGAATTAAATGCGCAAAGGAATAGACGTACGTTACGATTTGTTGGAGTAAATAAGCAAGTCAGTTTAATATGCTTCTATCTTCTCAGTAGTCGTACCTTATACATTTCGCGCTTGACACATTTTTAATATAGATTGAGAAAAATTATTATGCCTCATGATGTTTATTAAAAGAAAATAATTCTTCCCTCGCTAAAACTTAAAGATGTGCATAATCAATTAATTTATTGTCTATACATGGGTACTTATTTATATTTACAACAAATATTAAAAATAATGTTAGATGTTAAAATGAAAATTACATTATATTTCAGCGTTTTATCGACTTAATATTATAATAAAGCTTAAACATGTATATTATTATGCATAAATGCGTATTTTAAGATAGTATGAAATTACAAACAAAATATTAAGTAAGTTATCTGCTAAGTATAAATGTTTTAGTAGTTTGATTGATAAACTACTTAGGTACTGGGTGCCTGACGAAATCTCGAAGGCCGAAATCCCGAAAGCCTAAATCCCGAAAGCCGAAATCCCGAACGCTGAAATCCCGAATGGCCGGAATCCCGAAAAATAAAAAAAATACAAACATCAATAATTGCGCAATTTTTGCAAGAGACACAAAAACCCATTTTTTGTGGAAATATAAAAAAAATGTAAAATACAAACATCAATAATTGCGCAATCGTGAATTGCACAATTTTTGTAAGATGCACAAAATCCATTCGTTCTACAAAATGGTCTCTCCTGAAAAAAATTGCGCAATCAGAAAAACCCATTTTCCGAAAAAATGGGATTTGTCTCTCTTACAAAAATTG
Organism: Rhyacophila brunnea; assembly: GCF_057557595.1. NCBI lineage: Eukaryota > Metazoa > Arthropoda > Insecta > Trichoptera > Rhyacophilidae > Rhyacophila > Rhyacophila brunnea. Next base: position 35,015,512 of record NW_028233350.1, read on the forward strand.
CGCTCACGATTGCGCAATTATTGATGTTTGTATTTTACATTTTTTATATTTCCACAAAAAATGGGTTTTTGTCTCTCTTGCAAAAATTGCGCAATTATTGATGTTTGTATTTTTTAATTTTTCGGGATTTCGGCCATTCGGGATTTCAGCATTCGGGATTTCATCCGGCATCCAGTACCTAAGTAGTTTATCAATCAAACTACTGAAACATTTATACTTAGCAGATAACATACATACATTTCATACTATCTTAAAATACGCATTTATGCATAATAATATACATATTTAAGCTTTATTATAATATTAAGTCGATAAAGCGCTGAAATATAATGTACTTTTCATTCTAACATCTAACATTATTTTAAATATTTGTTGTAAATATAAATAAGTACCCATGTATAGACAATAAATTAATTGATTATGCACATCTTTAAGTTTTAGCGAGGGAAGAATTATTTTCTTTTAATAAACATCATCAGGCATAATAATTTTTCTCAATCTATATTAAAAATGTGTCAAGCGCGAAATGTATAAGGTACACCTACTGAGAAGATAGAAGCATATTAAACTGACTTGCTTATTTACTCCAACAAATCGTAACGTACGTCTATTCCTTTGCGCATTTAATTCAAATGTGCGGCGTCCAATCTCCCGGAGGCCAGTTGGGTCGGCGTCGAATTGGGTCGGCGTCCAATTGGGCCGGCGTCCGATTGTACCGGCGGCCAATTACCGGAGGCCAATCGGCGGAGGCCAGTTCGCGGTGCCAAATCGTCCCATTCCCCACTTATTGTAATTGTTACAATAAGTGTTAATACTTCGATACAAACCTACCCTACATAGCTGCCATAGCGGCCGAAAGCAGTCTTGTGTATAGAATAGATACGCTGAAGCGTTTTCTAAATTACTATTGGCTATCAGGTTTTGTATTTTAAATCAAAGTAGGTAGGTATTACTTTAATTACTAACCGACGTCTCGGATCACTCCAAGATATGTTAGTATTGTAGCTTCCTTGAACTTGCTAATATTTTTTAATTAATTAGATACTTTTTATTCAAAGAATAAATAATTCACAAGATTTAAGAATGTAAAATTCTAATTATTCATTATTGATTAGAATTTTACATTCTTAATTAAATCTTGTGAATTATTCGTTGAATAAAAAAGTAATTAATTAAAAAATAAATCTTATAATTGTTCAGTAATTTCATTTAAAAAAAACATTTGTTATAGGTACCTACATACCCCCTGACATATCGTCGTAGGTTAATATATCCACCGAAAGGAATCGACATCAATGTAATACCGCAGGCGAAAATTTACCAATAATGGTGATTGATTTAGAATATTATTTCCTCTAATTATTTACGAGTATTATCGACCAACTTTACAATTAAAAGCGATTTAATTCACGTGAAACTCCCATTTAAAATGATCACACATCATCATCACATTTTTTTCATATTCACATAAACATAAATCATTACAATAAAACTATTGAATTGCATGTTTATCGGACGCTCGTTAAAATATATTTTTTTTTTAAATAATTATGTGGTTTTGTTTTAGATAGCAAATCGTGCACTGTAAACAATGTAAACATACACGCCCAAATGACGCCTGGTTTGGACTGCCTTCTTCGCAAAGGGGATATTATTGCTTTAAAAATATAACTGGTTTTTAAAAACATAATTAATTTTACCTAACCAGCATCCTACCACTCTGTAGCTTGACTACTATTATATTATAGTCATAGTGAATTAGATTATAATATTGAAGGTAAAGATGACAATCCGAAAATCGTATGATTAGTAGTAACTAGGGAATCCAATCCCGAGCCAAAATTCTGATCCCGGGATTTCGGGATTACAATTTGACAATCCCGGGATCCCGGGACTGGTCCCGGGATTGGCATTTTTTCCATTGTTAGTATAATTTTTTTTTATATTTATAAATAACATTGATAAAATCGGTCAAAAATAAATCTAGTATAATTTATACTACGAGTATTTAAGACATTTATTGTTAATATTGTATACGTTCAATCTTGGAAATACACAAGTTTAATGGAGTAAATAATATTGTAATATAAATAATAATGTGAATTTAATATGAGATTGCTGTTTCTGATAGTAAAGACATAATGAATGGATTAGCGAGATTTAAAATAATAAAGCAAGTAATCATGGCGTACTTATGGCCTTTCCGCTTCATAAATCTATCTAATTAGTCAGCCAAATATGAAACTGCCGTAAAACGTATGATATCATGGTGGAATTACTTTGTTAAAAGTGCGAAGCATTGTTTTTTTCCAATCTTTCTCATTTTTAATAATTTATGTGAAAAAATAAAATGAATCGGCAACCTACACATGGGTATAAATCAAACTTCATTCGAACTCAGTTTATTTCTAATGTAGTTATTTTTTATTAAAAGTATTTTTTCTATTATATTTTCGTTTTTATTTTATTTTCCATAAAAATTGATAAAAAAATCAATCCCGAAATCCCGGAATTATGTTTATCAATCCCGGGATTCATAGGTATCAAAAATAGCTCGGGATTCGGAATCCCGGGATTGGAATCCCTAGTCGTAACCATGTCCCCCACTCCCTGAAGCGGGCCCTCAGGCCAGGATCTTTAGTAGACCTCCTACTTATCACTAAGATTAAAGGCAGTATGGCGCTATACGGTAACATTTTCCAAAAAAATGGTGTTCGAGGTAAAATTAAGAGTATTTAAGTAGATAGTAAGTATATTTTTTAGCGATTTTTAGTATTTTTTAATACATCCAGTTGAATTATTGAATTGTCGAGTATCGACACCAATTAACATAATCATTAAATATCACCATCAATATTAACATTTGAAGTAAATTAATGCCGCAGGCGACTTTTTTACTATTCTGGTCAATTTGTGATGTGTATTTATCTCACTTATCTGGTTGACACACCACGCCGGGCCCCCAGGCTAGAGCCCTGCCGCCCCCCTTTATGGGAACCATGGTCGTTACTATTAATTTTTACACTATACTCCTTGGTAGGTCTTGATACCCTAACCTTTTCATTCTGGACGATCCAATGCCGGCGCTATCCAGTTGCTGTGTCCGAACATCAATCCAAAACCAAAGCTTAAAGGCCTTCGTGGCGTAGTCATCTCAGTTTTGGTCGTCTAGGCCCTAGGAATTCTCTTGCCACCAGGTGATGTGTACATAGCACAGCACGCTTTGCTGCTTGCTGGTAAGTCTTCCACCAGCATTATAATATGATGTACGTGGCTTTAAGTTTTCATATGTCACGGGATATATTCGTACCTACCTATTTCCTTTTCGTATGTAAGCGTATTAATAATTAAAATGTACCTAAGTGCATATTTTGAAAGTTTCTCTGTTATTTTAATATTTTTTATTAATTTTTTTTAATCATTTTTATTCTGTTACTATGTCATTTTAATATTTAGTGCTCACATAATTATTATCTATTACGACTTACGACCTATCGCGTTTATAAAAAATAAGTAATTCCTATTTTTCTTAAGATACGAATGAGTGTGTAAGTATATAATTATTATTATATTTTTTATACGTAGATAGGTATATAATATTATCTTATCGAGATATAGTGAAAAAAGCAAATTATACAAAAAATATTTCTGCCTTTTTGTGTCAATCTCTGTAATAGATATTTCGCATTTTACAAAATGTTTTATCATAAGTCGTAATATTATTATAATAATTTACTTCTTTTTCTGTAATTAGATTTATATTAACAAACTAAATGTGGCCTCTCATGGTACATAGTTTTGTATTATTGTATACTCTCTGTATCTACTTATACTCGTTATTACATATTTATTATTATTATTATTAGATATTTTGTGTTACATAAACAATCCAAATATAATATATCCTATGTACGTTCACGTAATTCTCGCTTTAAAAACCCTTACAGTCGAAAATCGTACACTTTCCACCTTCAGTTTGGGCAAACCTGTATCTTAGCCCCAGTCGATACCTCATTGGTTATAAATACCCTCTACTACTAATACGCCATCCAATGAATGGTCCTGAATGCTTTTCGAACCGTCAGAAATTGTGTATGCATCAAATATATTATGCGATTTTATTTAGCTAAAGACCTATTCTATATTATGGTAAATAAATGGTTACACTACAATTATATATGTTTTTAATAGTATGCTCTACTTCTACGCAAACAACATAACATCGTTTTCAATATTGGACGTATCTATGCGTATTGTGGAAAAACTCATTAATTTCAATTTTAGGCATACACTGAGTATGTACACTTTTTTTTCAAATGTACAAATATTTGTAATTACATATGTACATATTATAAATTTAAAAAAAAATACAACATAGCAATTTAAATAATAATGTAGTATTTACAAATCATTACACAAAAATGACCTGCAACTAGAATTCAATAAATAAGTAATATTTAGCCACTGATTACATTCTGCATAGTACATAATAATGGATAATTTTGATGTACAATGCAAAATGCATATTATGCAATAGCATATTAAGTAGGTGCCTATATTCAATATCCTTATTTAATGAATATCGGTGGCAGGTTTTTCAACGTCGGCTGGTACATACTACATATTCTTCTCGTGAAACCAGCTTTCTCTTGATATGTAGATACAAGTTCTAAATTGTATAACTGTAGATAGGTGTTTTGCAAACTGTGGTGCGCGGTTGAACGTTTCATTCGTAAAAAAAACTGCGCGTATATTGTCATGGAGGAAGAAGACTTACATTTGAGTTTGTTAGAGTTGAGGAACATTTATTTATGATTCGCATCTCAGAAAAGCTACGTCTCTAAAGGGGTGGGTTCTAGCGTGTTGTGCGTTTGGGAAACACAGCTGTACGTAATAAGACTACTTGTTTTGAAGACTTGTAATTTATTTAATGTTTTAAAAGTAATATTTTATTTCTCATTTGTAGAAAGTATTTTTCACATTTCGCAATCATGGTTCACTATATTGGGTTCATCGACTCGGAACAGGGCTCGAAATGGAACGGAACTCACCGGAGCGCCGTTCCGGCTCGTGAAATTTGTAAAATTATCGCTCCGTCTCGTGGAAAAAATATGTTAATCGTCTGAGCTAGATAGACCATAGAATAGAAAATCTAACACACTTATTTTTATAAAATACATATACGATTTGATGACTATGTAGATATCTTCAGAAAATTTGTCGAGCGCTCCGGTTCGTAAACTTTTCCATTTCGAGCGCTGACTCGGAATTAATACAAGAACATTAAACGCGGTCTATAAGTTCGTTGTATAGGTCAGCTTGTCATACTTTTCTGCTAAATTATTTACGGGACATCAATTCTATATCATACCATAATTATTATAATGTGTCAGCATAACGCATTGCAATATGCTTACTTTGCAGTTATCTGTTCAATAACTGTATTATGGCAAAATAGCGAATGGCCAATACGCCACAATACACAGTTAAAGTACGCATGTTAAATTCACCCCTTTTCCGAAAGTTTCATTAGTTCAAATTTAATGACGTACCATGATGTATTAATTTATTATATTTCACGGTAGCACAGTGCACCATGAGTTATCCTACTGGAAAGGGTATATAGCATTGAGATTTGAGTATTGCAAACAGTAATGTTTTTAGATTCTAGATTTTAGATAATTTTATTAGATTCGATAAGAACATTAATTTGATAGGTACGACTTAAGACTTACGAGCACATACCATAATTTTATAATTACCCAATTCACTTAGGTAGGTACCTACGTATTTTCTTCTGTTTTTCCTTTGTATTCTGGTGGTTTTATTGTGTATTTTAGAAGTGTTCTCCTTAGATATAAATTTGATCTCAATACTATACGCCCACATATTTTTGATACAACGGTGAAGTGTTATATGGCTAACGGCATAGAAGTATTTGAATGATGACGCGCTGCACGTAAAAGTCGTATTTAAACGATAGTATCTCAAAATGAAGATTTAAGGGATACGCTATTTTTCCAGATGTGGGTTCAATTACAAATAGTAAAAAATCATGAAATTTTCAAAAAATCTATTGTTACTAATGTCACGTATTAGGAAATAGTACTAATAGATATTAGATTATCAGAGAAAGTAGCTGCTTTTCAACCCTATATTTATCAACATATCTACAAAAAATAAATAATTTGAATAATTCGACCATAGCGACGATTTCAAAGATTACGTCCACCACACGATAGACATCATCGTACAATATTACGTCTGTTCTGCGATAGGGTGTCTTGAAGACCGCACAATTAAGATGACGTCGGTGGGAACATAAAGATCTATATTTAATATTATAATTATATGATTGTAAATAAAGCCACGAAAAAGTAGAATATCTACATGTTTTGAATAAGTTTTTTTTAAATACTGCCTAAGAACTGGAAGTTTTGCTAACAATTCTAACATATGTGTATTATTATATTCTTTCATTTTGATATTGTTTATTTTTCATATTATGCATGTTGTGTTTTTATTAATTTTAATTAAGTCCTCTCATTTATTGGTGGAAAGACAGTCATAATAATATTATAACACCATTTAATATTTTTGATTAAATATTTTTATTTTTCATTGATTTTTATTAGTTTTTTCACATGATTCGTTAAATATTAGCTAACCAATAACATTGAGATCGGATCAGGAATTAGCCAGTGTGACTCATTCTCTACCATGATCTTTGCGGTGATGCTGGAGGCCATAACTCGCAAAATCAACACTGTATGTGCCTACGCAAACGAATTTATCATTACGAGTCGATACAAGTACGAGGATTATTGACCACGGTAGTATAGACTTCCGAATAATACGCGTTTGTGGAGGGCGCTTGTACAGGAGGCCAAATCCCACCCTGGAATGCAGCGCCGAGAAAAAAATATAAGACATTTTCCACGTTATCGAAAATTCCAATACCGATTTCGTCTTACGATATTACCTATGAGATTAGTGTAGTGACGTCCCTAGACAAAATGCCGCCCATTTTGTATAAAGTATTTTACAACGTTTTTATTAGCTCGTATTCTTGTTTGTCCGGTGTTTGTTTGTCCAGTACAAATCTTGCAATTAATTTTTAACTTCCCGACTAACTAGACATTTGAAACTTTTAGAATATATCAGAACACGATGCCAATGCATTCCTTTAATACTTTTAGCCATCTTTAAGCAGAATTGAATTCATTTTTAGTTAATTCTGCTTTGTATGGAAAGTTATTTCAGAAAAATCCGTAAAAAGTAATAGACTATTATTGGTTTGCTAAGGCGGTGGTCCTAGCAACGAAATTATTAATATATACGTGCGTTACTATGGAAATCAAAATGATATGTCAAAATGACATTTCAGTATTCTATATTTGTTTGTTTTTTATTTACTTCATATCGAGTACAAGTTTGAGCATATTGAGCATAATAATTCAACAGAAAATTTAAAAACGTTGTTATGGGTTGGTTTTAATTAAAAGATATTATTAATTATATTTAACGTTTCTTTTATTCCCGATTTATAACACAAAATCACATACAATTATTATTTCTGGTAAACTAATATAATGTTGAATATTACAAGGTACACAAAATTACAAGGTACACAAATGCGTCCTTCTTGTGAGACGTCCAGCTGTCGAGTGGTTTGTTATTCTGGAATACTTCTAGGAAGGAAACAATAAAAACAAACAAAAGAAATGAACAAGATGCGACATGTTTCAGCCGCTCGAACCCGCTGGGTGACTAACTAACGGTACAAATTTGAATGGCACATAACACCTCCCTTCAAAAGAATAAACTTATGGTACACACACAATTTTTTACCATGAGTTTGGTTAAAGAAATTATAATCATATTAATACATTGGTTTTCGAAAATAGATTTTGTTGTGAACAATAGATTGTGATGTGTGACAAATAGATTTAGAACAATTGAAGTCATATTACATACAGGTATATATATATATATATATTTTTTTTTTTTTTTTTTACATTTAGAAAGACAATAAAATTCTTAATATTAGTACATATTATAATAAAGTAAATAATAACATAATCCTTTGAATGAGATTATTTATTGTGAGGGATCTAAATTAGCTTGCTTAATTCTATTTGTGTGAACCTTAACTAACTTATTCTGAACCTTAATTGTAACATTTAACGGACTGTTAACCTTGACAATTTCGTAAGGTCCTTGGAAATTAGGAGATAATTTTTTTGATTTATTTATTTTAGAGGCGTTATTGGTTAAGTATATTTTATCACCGATTTCAAATGTTCTTAATGTTTTGTCCTTGTTATACCTTATCTGAGTTTTTTCTTTTCCTTTTATCAAATTTTTTCTAGCTATTTCATGTGATTTCGTTAATTTAAGTTTAAGATTATCGATAAATGAATCGTATGTGTACTTGAATTCAGATGTTTTTAGAGCTGTCGGCAAACTTGGTGGATTTCCAAAAACTAATTCGAATGGTGTAAATTTTGTGGCGGTATGCGGAGTAGTGTTATAACTAAACATGGAGAATGGAAGCCATTCATCCCAATCGGTTTGATTCGGAGAGATATAATGTTTTAGATAATCAGCTAAAGTAGCGTGACTTCGTTCTAGGGATCCATTACTGGTAGGCGTATATGCGCTAGTTTGTATCTGTTCGATTTTAAAAAGTTTGGCTACTTCCTTGAGAATATTTGAAGTAAAATCCTTTCCTTGATCGGTAAGTATTTTATCTGGGATTCCATATTGACAAATAAATTTTGAAGTTAGTTCCTTTGCAATGGTTACTGCTTCATGATTCGGGATTGGGTAACATTGAGAGTATTTTGTTAAATCGTCTTGGAGGGTTAATATATATTTGTTTCCACTTTCGGTTAAAGGTAGAGGACCTACTATATCTAAAGCAATACGTTCAAATGGTTTTAGACTGGTGGTAGTAATTTCTATGGGTTGTTTTAAGTTTTTTCGGGATATTTTATTTTTTTGGCATGATTCACATTGTTTAATATACATTTTAATATCCTTTTGCATATTAGTCCATCGATATTTAAGTCGTATACGGTTCAAGGTCCTGTGATATCCTGAATGTCCGCTTAAAGGAGAATCATGGTATTCCTTAAGTATTTGTGGAATTTCATTGTGATTAGGGTTAATTATTGTATTATGACAAATAGTGATATTTATATTTGAGTTATTGAAAACATATTGAATAATCTTTTTAATTTTTTCCCAATTGAGGTTATCCAAACCACAACCGAGTCGTGGAAATGAAATATTTGGTTCTTTGTTATTTTTAAGAATATTTTTTAAATTTGATAATGCCAGAAAAACGGAATTATAGTTTGGTTTTTCCCAAAAATTTTGTTTTGTGATTAAGTGGTAAATATTATTTTTACGAAATTTTGATTCGAGTACATCTCCTATTCTCGAATGTGTACTAACTAATTCATCATGATTGGTAATGATTGTACTTATTTCTAAAGCTATCCCTTTGGACATTGATTTATCATTTGAAATACAGTGCGCAATTGATTGTTTTTGATTTAGAAGGGATTCGTCGATTTCATTTAAGTTGACATTGAAATGTTCATTTTGTTTCTCGAGAAAGTCATTGTATGAATATGAAGGATTATCGGTAGATGGGTTATTTACAAGAACAGTATTTTGATTTCCGATTTGAGAAAAAGCGTTAGTATTAGAGTTTGTAAAATCAACGAAACTTTCGTGTTTATTAAATGGTTCCAGAGTTATTTTATTTGATAAGATATTGACCGACTTAATACTGTTGTTGACGATTGTGGCATATACTTTATTTCCTGGAAGTACCTTTGCAAGAGTACGTGATAAGTATACGTCTGGAAGTATTTGGATATTTGGTATTACACCTTCATTAATTTCAGGATTTTGAATAACTAATTCTATAAGGGTTTTAGATCTGGGCTTTAAGGTATACATAGGATTATTGATTTTATTGAATATAGGAATAATTTCATCGTGTATATGTAATGTATTAGTTTCATAGTCAATTTTCGCATTATTATTGACGAAAAAGTCATGACCTAGTAATCCGTCTAAAGGAACATTAGTGACATGGTTTGGAATAATGTGAATAGTATGACGAATTTGCATATATTTTAAAGGAAATGTTAAATTAACTGTTCCGATAGTTTTTACTGGATTCGGAGAGTTATCGATACCTTTGAGCGTGACGAGTTCAGTTTCATTAACAAGTTCGTTTCCATCTAGGGAACTTATTTTTACTAATGAGATGTCGGCGCCAGTATCAATCAATAATTTTAGATTTTTTTTTTCTGTATATGGAAATTCAACATACGCTGTACTTGGTTCTAATGAAAATATTCTGCCTGAATGCTTTGCACGTTCCGGGAGGAGGCAGGTCTCCTGGAGTGCTGGAAGTTTAAAGTGTTTGGATAATTTTGCGAATTTTGTGAATTTTGCGGAGATTGATCGAAAGAAACATTTGGATTTGTTTGATTAGTTTGAAACTGAGAAGGATTCAAATTATTTTTAAAACGATTATTGTACTGTCGTTTTCTGCACTCTTTGATTAAGTGTCCTGATTTTTTGCAATACCTGCACACTTTATTTACTGAAGTTTTGAACTGATTTATATTTTGATTGTTGTAATTGAAATGATGTGACTGATTATGATTATTATTTTTATAGTTTATGTGCATACCTTTGAAATCATTTAAAATCTTATCCTCGTCTATAGCCACGTTTGCTGCTTCTGTTAATGTTGTTGGCTTAGACAATCGAACTACCATAGACGTTTGAGGATGGATTCCTAGCATGAAGGTATTTAGAGCACTATCCTCGATTTGTTTAATCCGACCTTTTAACTCGTCGTCATTTTTATGTATAAGTCTGATTGCATTGATGAGGTTATTTCTGCAATTCTCTACACGCTGAATAAATTTGATAATAGGTTCTTTATAATCCTGTTTGCAATTTCTGAGTTCTAATTCTAATTGAGACGTATGTTTATTTTCACCGTAAGTAGTATTTAGAAAAAATTTGAAATTGTCATAAGATTCAAATTTATAATTCGAAATTGTATATTTGGCGTTGCCTACTACGCAGTGAATCATGTATTTTAACAGGACGGGTTTTAATTCATTCGGACATATTTCAATAGCCGTATCACAGTCATTAAGAAATGGGTATAGATTTTTCCTTTCTCCATCGAAGGTTGAAATAAATTTCATCAGGGTATCTAAGCTTAGTGACGACATAGTATTATTGTAGTTATTGATAATTTTCATATAAATGAATGAATAATTAATTTACCGTTCTGTTGTGGAGAATAAATACCTACACTTTACACTGTCACTGTTATATACACTAAGCACTTGACACTCGGAGATTATGTCTTGATGATATTGGAGATTTGAAGATCTGATGGACGCTTGAAGAATATGAAGCTGTAGCTTGAAGATTATGAAGCTGTAGCTTGAGAATATGAAGCTGGAGCTTGAAGATTTGAAGTTGGAGCTTGTAGAATTCGAGTTTTGATTTTGAAGAATTGGAGAATTGGAGATTATTCGTCGAATTTAGGAATTTGAAGATATTTGAAGACTCTTGCTTTAATGATTTTGATGATTTAGGAGAATATACAACTTTATATTATTAAATAGATTTTTAATTTCCGTTCGTTTTTCACAACGATGTACTTTAAAAAAACAATTAGTTTATACGTAATATTATTATGTGTTTTATTTTTAGGATTCTTGCTATTTTTAAAGAATTTGAATTCACCGTTAATTTATTTCACGTTATTTTAGCTTTATCCACACTTCCTGACACCAATTTTATGTTATGGGTTGGTTTTAATTAAAAGATATTATTAATTATATTTAACGTTTCTTTTATTCCCGATTTATAACACAAAATCACATACAATTATTATTTCTGGTAAACTAATATAATGTTGAATATTACAAGGTACACAAAATTACAAGGTACACAAATGCGTCCTTCTTGTGAGACGTCCAGCTGTCGAGTGGTTTGTTATTCTGGAATACTTCTAGGAAGGAAACAATAAAAACAAACAAAAGAAATGAACAAGATGCGACATGTTTCAGCCGCTCGAACCCGCTGGGTGACTAACTAACGGTACAAATTTGAATGGCACATAACAACGTTGTAAGTATATAAAAAGTTCTTTTTATCTTGTAATTATTTTATCATCCTTTCATGACTCCAATATCTAAGAAATGTGATGTATGGATACATTATTAAACAAAATATATACTATTTAAACATACAAAATTAAATTTAGATAAATAATAATTAAATATTATGTGTGCTTCCAGGTCAACTTTCTCGAATTTCCCGCCATCGACTATGATATTTAGTATACGTATGCCATATAAATAGTAGGTGCAGGGGTGGCTCTGCCTTAGGGGTTTGTAGGGACCATCCCCTCATAGATATCATCTCAAAAATACACGTATGATATTTTTGTTATTGTAAATAATATTCATTACGTGATTAATTAATTAAATAATATATACTTAATTTGTTCCATACATCTCAACCCGTCGCTATTTTATAGAGATATGTATTATTTTTATAAAAATAAAACAATCAAATAAAATAATTTAAATACGTACCATCGCGCGATGATACATTATGAAAGCTAGTATGGGTCAATTTCTCGATTACCGTGATCATTATGTCCAATCCCGTTCCCGCGGTACAAATCTTGTTCAACACAGGACTGCATTTTCGTTAGAATACCCATACTAGGGATGGATTTAAATAGCCCCGACGTAAGTTAACTACATTGTCGAATTAATATTACATTTCAAAATATTGATATTTATTTTGAAAAGGGTATTTAATATATGAAATTACCCTCAATCACCATTAATATAATCATATTAATATGTAGATTGGGATATAATATATAGGTAATATGATAAACTATGTAGGTATATTTAATAATTAATGGGTAAAGTAAACACCACCACCAAAAAAAATTGTTGAGCCGCCACTAAGTAGGTGTGATGTGTCATACGGATTAGGCACTACTGCGCCGTGAACAATACGTAATGTGACAAAAAATCACTTGGAAAATGCCAATTTTAGATGTTTAAATGCAGTAATGAATACTTGCCTTTTTTATTTGCTCACTTAACACGTATTAATTGTGAACAAGCATCGAGCCTTTTAGGGACCATGTTATTCTATTACTTTATAACATTAATATTCATTAATTTCTTTTATTTTGTTAACTGTCAATTCATGGTGGAACTGCATTGTATTGTTGTTTTTATTTTCAACTGTCCCTCTGAGGCGGACGAAACCGGTCCTAATCTATTGATTAAAAGTGAAATAAGTACTACAAAAAAAATGCGTTTTATTAAATAAAAACAACAATTAATATTCATGATATTAATATGCATGTACGAGGGTAGTCCCAGAAGTACCCGACCTAACAAAGAAAACACAAAAAAAATTGGAAAAAATATTTTTATTTTTTTACGTAGTCTCCTTTTGGGTCGATACACTTTTCCCAGCGATGTTCAATAGCTTCGATACCCTGTTTATAATGAAAATCGTCGAGCTTCTCAAAATACCCATCAACCGCAGACTACATCTCTTCATTGTTAGCAAATCTTTTACCACCGAGTCATTTTTTCAAGTTTGGAAACAACAAATAATCCGAGGGGGCTAAATCTGGCAAATAGGGTGCGTGAGGAAGCAATTCGAACTTTAACTCATTGATTTTGGCCATCGTGATAACGGATGTGTGAGCTGATGAATTGTCCTGATGAAACGAAACTTTCTTTTTCGCCAAATGCGGTTGTTTTTTCTTGATTTTATCATTCAAACGCTGCAATAAGTTTGCATAATACACGCCGTTGATTGATTTTCCTTTCTGAAGATAATCAATGAAAATTACCCCACGCGCATCCCATAAAACTGACGCCATGACCTTGCCTGCAGATGGAACTGTCTTCGCCTTCTTTGGAGCCGATTCTTCCTTTTAAGTCGATTGTTTTGACTGTTCTTTCGTTTCAGGTGTGAAGTGATGGACCCATGTTCCATCCATGTTTATGAATAGACGCAAAAACTCTGCTTTATTTCTGTGAAACTTCGCCAAACACTCGATTCAAATATCCTCACGATGCTATTTTTGTTCCATTGTGAGTAATCGCGGCAGCCACATTGCGCACAGGTTTCTCATGTCCAAATTTTCAGTCAATATGTGATGTACAGCACTTTTTGAAATGCCTACCATGTCTACTAGCTCGCGCAATTTCAGTCGACGTTCATCCAATACCATTTTGTGGATGTTCCCGAGTTAAATTTCCCGATTCCCGATTAGTCCGAGCTCATTTAAACTCAACCACCCAATATGTTACTGTTGTAAACAAAGAAGCAGACTCCCCCAGAGTAGAATCTAGCGCCGCTTTGATATTGGTTGGACTGAAGCCTTTCAAATGAAAGTATAGTATCACATAAGTATGACCAATTTTTCCATGTTTACAAATTCACTGAGAGCGTCCACTGTTGATGACTGACAAATAATTACTGAACAATGTAGCGTCGTCAAACTTCAAACTTAGGCTTTATAAGGTTGGTACTTTTTATTATGGTCATTATTTTCAAACAACAACTGCTATCTATACGTCAGGTCGGGTACTTCTGGGACTACCGGTATGTAGGTCTATCCACGGTGACCGAATAATACAAGCGACGAAATAAATCGCCGGTTAAACCTCGCCAACGGGTGCTAATTTGGTGCCTAAAGAGCATTGATGAACATGGTCCTCTCAAAAAAAAAACCCAAACAATTATCCTGCGCCCAGTATTAATGCGTGGATCAGATTGATTGACAAACAGAATTAGAGAAAGATAGATATATCGAAGAAAGACTTTTTGGGGCGGTTATGAAAATGGCATTTGGTAGGCAAGGTATATCGAGAAGTAATACATACTTTATGTGGGCAAAAAGATCGCGTGATATATACATATGTAGTGATTCTCCTGAATCAGGCACGTGCATAGAATGCCGTTACCAGCAAGGCGGTCTACGAGGCTTAACTTGCCGAAACTGATTGCACTATGGGGAATTTAAGGATTCTCGGTCAATATTTGTTGTGCAAGAAATGATGACTCACCGTAACCACATTTTCTTATTGAAAATAGTGGAGATATGATTTTTCCTTGTGCTACCTTCTTTTAGATTTTCTTGACAACTGAAAATTTCTTCTTTATATTCAAATTTACGACTGACAATGTCAAATTTACACCATTCAGATTTTCGTGTTTTTCTTTTAAATACTTACGGGGCGTTTTACGTGGGCGAAGTCGCGCGACGCGTTGAGCGGCACGTGCAACTCAAACGTATAACCGTGTGTGAAAATGTTCGTAAACAGTCTTTTTTTGGTTGTACGTTTATACGGTTATACGTTTGAGTTGCGCGCGTCGCTCATCGCTTCACCGACGTCACTCACGTAAGACGAGCCATTACCTTTTTACACAATTAAAAGTATCCCTGTCAGAATCAGACGTAAGTAGTTTTTTCTCCGCATCAATCATTTTTTTTTGTATGAGCAATGTTAGTAGGTTTCGACAGTTAAAAAAAATAAAAATCTATCATCCAAAAATAAAGGATGAATCATCACCGAAATTATAACCACTTAAATAATTTAGATGTGGACGCGATATTTTTATTAGTAGGTAAAAAATGCATTACATAGATATTTTTATAAAAAAAAAATTACACCTGTATCTCATCAATAAAATTAGTCGTCAGCCAGGTCATTTAGGTGATTTTACCACCGTTTTTTTATCGTAAAAGCCGGTGTTTTTTATTATTGATTCGATTATTTATTTGTGTCCACTATGTGAGAAATAGTTTTTTTCTATGACGCGTATACCAAAGTTGTTTCAATGCAGTATTGATATTATCTGCAAAGACAATTGCAATGTACATAGAAAACCAGAGAGCACTTTGAATTAGTTAAAATTTACTAAAATAATATTGTTAGTCTAGTTTACTATCTTCTTATAGGAATGGCGTCCGTAAATATTCAATGTAAATATTTCAGTTGTACCTACTATATACTTTTTGTAGTATTTCTATGTTGTATGAAAATAATTGTCTTGTATAATGTTGATTTTTAAAATGAATGGTTTGCTTCTAAATAACATCACCAAAAGGTGAGGCTTTCCATATTGTATAATCACTCTAGTTTCTAGCTAGAGCTAAGTTCTTTGGTCATTTTGGAAAATTGCCACCGATTTTAAATGTAGAATTTAAAAAAAGATAGTGCATGTGATGCACTGTTAACCATAAAGTATCTTGAGATCACTTGAATCAATTCAAATTCATTATCTGCTTTTTATATTATTTATTTATACACAGCTCGATAACCGTTGCAGATACGACAAAAATATTTTTTTATTAAAAATGTGTAGGTAGGTATATGTTATCGTTAGGCACCACCACTATGCATATTCAAAGCCTCGCCTTACGGGAAATTGTGTCCAGGTAGGGTTTTTCCACCAATATGTCTAGAGTCTAGGTAGACTATGATTCCAACGATTTATAAATAGTTTGCACTAAAATTTAATGAAACTGTGAAGAATAAATTCCTACTTAAAATAAAAATCAATGCTCATTTTTTAAAAGTAAGAAAACTTTATTTTAGGTTCTTTTCTCTATTCCATATCCGTTGTCGGACGGACGTAGGCAAAGATTTTGGCCACATTTATCCTTTTTCTTCGCTGCGTTGTTCAGGTTATTGATTTCTGTTGTAACACCATTATCAAGTAGTCTTGTAGTAGCCATCTATTAAAAAAAAAAAAAACTGCCTGTAAAGTTGAACATTTACCATCTCTCAAAACAGTATATTTGATATACTCGTAGTTAATAATATAATATACTAATATCAATGATATATTCCGCATATGTAATATTTATGTTATGTATAAGGAAAACCTATTTCGATTAAGTACCTACCTTCAGTGCACGTGTGTAGTTTCATAAATATAGACGTGGTAAATTAACGTGGAAATAAATCGTTGAAGTATTATGGAACTGCTATAATTGTTTCCTATTGGAAACTCATCAATATCAATAAACATTTTTCCATTGTGGTGATATGATTATATCTTATCTCAATTTTCAATTCAGATAAGTAGGTACTCAAACCTAATTATATCACTGGCACGTTTATTGTTTTCTAAAATTTACAGAACTATTTTATTTTTTCAATTTAAAACTCATATCAACTGGATTAAAATATTAGTAGGTACTTACTAATAATGTAATAATACACCAACCGTATTGCATATTCTCCAAGATTCCCCCGATTGATTATAAGAGCCGTTTTACACGAGACACTGGTGTTTGGACACCGGTGTCCTTAGACACTGGATACCGAAGAAGATCCTCGAAGGAAACCCAGGAGGTAAAAGGCCAGTGGGAAAGCCACGCACACGATGGGGTGATAACATTACAAAAGATGCCAACCAGCTTCTAAACATCAGGAACTGGAAAAGACGTGCGGAGGACCGTTCCGGCTGGAGGACGGCGGTGGAGGAGGCAGGGCTCGACTTGAGCTGCAGCGCCATCGAAGAAGAAGAAGTTCTTAGACACTGCATATACATATACATGAATGCGAGACACTAGTGTCTCCGTCTGAACGCGGCCTCATTTATGCGTAAGTGCAGCGTCTCGAGACACCGGTGTCTCGTGTGAAACCAGTACTAAGATGTTTATACAAATAAGCAATAATAAACTTTTAAAACATTTATTATTAATGTACCTAATTAGAATAAATAACAATGTACATACTTTCGTCTGCATATCAACATCAGATTCTGAAACTTTTACACTCAAGGTTGTCGATCTCTGCATTCTTCCATATAATATCGTGTTCTGTGCTAGCAAAGTTATTAGTGATGCATCATTTCTTATAAGACTACTCCACTAATGACTCGACTACTTGTTCCTCAGCACCAGCTTACCCCACGCACTAACCGACCTCCGGGGGTCGATATTGTAAATAGGAAATCAAAATCTAAATAGTCATCAATCATCATATCTTATAGTCGACATAATGTGCTAGATATCGGTTTAAAAAATCTAAATATTTGAAATACTTAGGTCAATTTTAAAGTTATTTAATAATATGTAGTTATAATATAACTATCTTTCATTCGTCACCATTATCGTCTGTCATAAATAAGGATTAATTTGTTATCAAATTAATCACATTGTTAAAATATACAATACTATTTATTGTTCTCAGATTGATAATTTTATTATTGTTGAAAAATTTAGAACAATATAATTCTTATCCTGGATTGTTATCTTATTTTGCGAAAATATTCGGTAATAGTGGTACTCGTATTATAATTTCTATAAAAAATTCATGCTATCTCACTGCGGATTATCTTGTGCTGGTTATACATACTTGCCAAAAATCGTCATTGTTTTCACCCGTTTATCATAATAATATAGGATATAGGCTCCTTGTCACTTCTCTTGGTCCTGCGACGTCATCATTTTCGTATACGATAACTCTTGAGTTTTATAATATTTATTATTCATCACCTATATAAGTCATCAATATAGACGAAGGTAACTACATCTTAATTTTATAATTATATTTCCAGGTATTGGGAAAAACGATTAGTTGAAAAAATATTTTTAGCAGATTTATCTCAGTATCATCAGGGCATCAACTTTGTAAACAATTTGAAGAAATTCTCGTCCTTATACGTTTTCTTCATAAATGCGATTTTTTTTCAATCGTAACTAAGTCCAAACTTAAAGAACCTTCATACATAATATAGTTCAATTTTGAGTTTAAATAAAAATTGATTCAGTTTTCATTAAAAATAATCTATTTATTATAAAAATACTCTAAAATAAGATTGGTCATATTTTATACCCAGTGCAACCCAATTATTATTTTGTGGTCGTCAGGAGTGCAGTGATAAACACTGCACTCCTTGAGGTGCTTACTATCTTATACATGATGCAATCTTATATTGATAGAAATTTGTAACCCACTTGGTATTTTTCGATTAAATAATAATGTCGTTCTATCGTATTCTATGTTATTAGTATCTTGTTGCGGTTCAATGTCATGATATTTCGGAAAGTCAGGAAAAGGAATAAACGTGTTATCTTTTTTCTACAAGGTCGAAGGATTATAATATTAATGAAATAAATTAATAGATGATGTTATGAATTAACTACGTCTTTTTATTATAAGTAATATATTTGGATTTTTGGATAACTTCAAAAATGAAATAATTGTAAGTATATTATAATTAATTTTAATGACCTGGCGGTTATTCACTGAGTAGGTATTCATTTTTAATGCTACCATGTTTTTATTGTAGTACTTATTATTTTAATAATACTTTAAATAATAATTTAAATAAACTTATGAATATAAAAACATGAAATAGCATTTTTATCATTTTGTGAAAATGCGTCTAGAATCCAAGTTGAGACAGAACCTTTTAAGCTTTCCGTCCATATTTTAGCGGTTTTCCACAGAATGAAAAAAAAATCTCTCTAGAATCGCATGCTATATATAAAGTCCTCTTATCTAAATACAATCCATCCAAAATCAAAGTAGTTTTTTAGCTAACCTTCCTATTTTTTCTGCGTTACTGCTATCCATTTAAAATAAATTGCTATTCAAAATACAGGTCGACGCAGTGACGTCCCTAGATAAAATGCCGCACCATGTTTTTATACAGTATTTTTTTATCATCCTTTCATGAATCCTATATCTAAAAAATGTGTTGTATTGATACATTACTAAGTATCAGAATGTAATTATTCGCAACTGCACGTGTCGTTTCTGGTCACCAACCACGTCGAAGGGCAACGGAAGTAAACTAATATCGTGCACCCGAAAAAACCAGTGAGCTGCATTTTTTATTGGAAAGATATTTTCGTTATTACTAAGTTTTGTTAGCTTTTCCTATATATTCCAAATGATTCTCCTCGATTTGCCACCCTTCGAGTAACTGCCGCCCCCAAGCGACGCTCAGTCTGCCTACCCCCACGGGACGTCACTGTGTCCGACGGTTGTTCTATCCCTTCAAAAAGATTTTCTTGCTCCATCAGTTTTCCTTGAAACTAATATCAGTCCAGAATCCGAGTCCATTTCCCACAGGGTGTCAATGGTGCCGTGTAGCGTTGTTGCCCTACAATATTCTTTCTCGATGAAGTATTGTAAATAAAAACCTACTGCACTAAGTTTCCCCTCTGAGATTATTAAAAAAAATAACAGCGTGTATTATAGTCTGGTATTATTTTTGTTTCCATGTATTTATTTAGATGTGTAACAATTATTAACAATAATAATTCATTGTCATTGATATTTTGATTTGAATATCAACTAATATGAAACCATATTGATATTAATAGTAATAACTAATAACATTTCGTATTATTCAAAACGCAAACCACAATGATGTATTGCAGTGCCAGACCAGCCAAACTTACGCTAGGTGGCAGCGTTTTGCAGTGCGGATCGTGCAGCGTTCAGTGTGCCCTCGTTTAACATGCACGCTGCTCCCGCCGCTCCGCAAAACCCAGCAATTGAGACGTTACACTTCGTCTTATTGCTTCGTTTTTATTTTCTTTTCATTTCTTTCTTTCTATTTCTTTTTGAAGTTGTACTTCTTTAGGCGCGTTTGGAAAATCAGATCAGAGTGTATTTTTGGCGTGTGACATGTAACACATAATTTATTTTTTCACAGAAAAAAAACGCACTCGATTGGATTCGAACCACCGATTGTTCGGTTATCAGCCGAACGCACCACCTTTACGCCACAGTATGATACTGCAATCGTGACGATTATACAGTATAATATTATAGTTTAGAATTGTTCCGTTGCCTAGGCAGCGAATTTATTATTGTCAGCCATTTGCAATTCCTTATGTAAACAAACTATTAAACGTCAGAGTGGCATTTGGTAGTTTAAAAATAAAAACAACGAGAAACCATTATATAATTTAGTAATATAAGTTAACGTGTATATAAATAAACCAACGGCTCTTCAATAAGCGGCCCGTTTTCTTACGTGTGTAATTTAACAAGATAATTAAGAACTAGTCGGAAGAATCTAGGTTATCAGAAGTTTTGTTTTTGTTTTGTTACGCCAAAGAAGTATAACTTCGAACGCGCGTACATAAGTACACACACCGATTTTTTTAACACTACAACAGGCCATGAGCCCTAGTAACAGTACTGTAGTGAAACAGTACTGTAGTGAAACAGTACTGTATTTAATAATAAAAATGAAACACTCAAGCTTTAAAAAAATCACATAAATATATTGAAACCTTACCGAGGTCAAATTCGGGGTCTCCGGATGAAAGCCAGTGTCTTACACACTTCCCATGTTGGTGGTGATTTTCGCTATCTTTTTCCTGCCTATCGGTACCTACTCTTTAATATGCATGCAGTGCTGAGCTTAAACCAGTCTATGAGATTCTTGAGCTAGGACGTTCCTCTTCTGCACGTTACCGGAAACTACTTCTTCCCATTAATGATAAGATGCAAAAATTGGTATTTATCGGGACGCCGCATGATGTGCCAGAGTATGCCAAGGTTCTGGATTTTATCTCTCTGATTATTTTTTTGGTATTTTTCATCCTATGCCCACATGTCGAAAGCTTCAAGCTTGTTTGTGTGTCTGAAATTGTACTTCACGTAGTAGAATCGAAAATACAGTATGTTGAGTACCATGGACCCCACATCCTGAAGCGGGCCCCCAGGGTAGGATCTTTGGCGGGCCCCTCGACATATCGCTATGGATAAAGGCAGTGTGACGACAGTAGCGTTTTCCAAATCGTGTAGGTACGCGGTAAAATTAATGTGTACCTATAAGTACCTATTTAGTGTTTATTTTTGTATATTTTAATACCTATATCCATTTGAATTATGGAGTTGTATTGTACAACCACATAATTTTAACTAATAATATTATTGGATGGAAAATAGCGACTTTTTTTACTATTAATGTAAATTTGTGATGTGTGTTTATCTCACTTATTTGGTCGACTCCCCTCGCCGGGCCCCTCCTGAGCCCGGGCCCTCAGGTATGAGCCTTGTCACCCCCCCCCCCTTGTGGGGGCCATTTTTAGTACATATTAGCTAATGAATTTCCATGTACCTATATCTTAAAGACGGTATACACAGAAGCTGAAAACATCATAAAAGCGATAAGCTGGCTCAACTCGCTCATTAAATCTCTGAAATAATAATAAAAATAAAACAGATGTTACCAGTGTTAGCACAGCAACTTTACTGTTGACATGGAAATAATTTATGGTTACATAAATTGACATTTTTTATGAATTACAATCAATATTTTTTTTATGAAGTTGATTACTCGCTGTATACAGTTTTCGGTGTATTAGTAAATTCCATTTTTTTAAATTGTGACAAGGCTTACGATACGACAAGAAATTCGATGGAATACTTACGCATACCGGTTCATTGAACTTTAATTGATAGATGTTACTCATTGAAAAATGCAAAGATAATTAAGGGGGGACATGCTCGTCGAAGGTCAAAATTGAGTTTTTATTGTATTTTCAAACCATGATCCTGGACACTCCTTAAACGTTGTAGATAATCTATTTATATAATTTTGAAGCCTTATTATCCTTTATAGTTATTTTAAACATTTGATGACTGCATAAAGTATTTTTGTTACATAAAATAGTATTCTTTTAAACCTCTCGCTCTAATGTTTTAGAATATAGTCATATTTCGGTACATAACTGTGCAGTGGTGTTAAGATTTTTTACATTTATTAATTTTTAAACGCATTTATAAAACCATTAGCATAATTTATTACGAGATAATTTTTGTAAAATATTCACGATAAAAATTATATTGATAATCTCTGTGATCCCAAATTTGACAAGAATTAGGCATTTTATTATTCAAAAAATCGGCAAAATTAACACATTTGAAGATGATTCTAAAGATATTTATTATAAGCTATATCTTTGACCATTCAAGTGTGATAAACATCTTATGAATAATGATTGCTTTATAATAATTATTGACCTAAGAATAAGGTAGTGTTTTTTTGAAATACGCCATTTCTTTTGTCATTCCCCAGTGGTTAAGCTACAACATACGGCCGTAGCCATAAATTGACAAACTATAATTGAAGTAGGGAGTAAAATGATATAGACGCGCGTGTTTGAACATGTCAACATTTCAACTGAAAATTAGTTAATTTTAGCTTATAACACTTTTATAGTCACGATCGTTTTTATGTATGAGTGAACTTATATGTATTTTTTCAGCTTCATTTAAATATATTTATGCTGTTCTTCATTTAAATATATATAAGAATGTTGAATTCGACGTCTTTGACTACCTTAATAAAAATTAATACACGTATATTAATAATTATTACTTATTATATCCCGTTTACTCGTGCGTGAATTTACAGCTGACATTGCAAGATTACATGCATGTATTAAAAAAATTCAGTAGCTTCTGAATTTTCACGTGACAATTGGACTGTGCGAAATCTGCGCCTGCGCAGTAAAACGATAATGGCGAACCTGCCGGTAAAGAAACAAACTACACCGCGCAGAGATTCTTTTTGAGGTTAAGCGATTTTCACTTCCTTCAAGCTAACACCAGACTTGCTTCTGACTTGTACCGTTTCTCTTGGGAGCATAATATGGAGTGAATGACACAAAACCGATAAGTACTTTAAAAAACACTGACAGCATACATTTTCACAGAGCAATGACCGTATACCATGTATTGCCGTGCAAATTGCAAGATTGCATGCATGGATTTAAAAAGTTCAAAAGCTTCTGAATTTTCTCGCGACAATTGGACTATGCGATATCTGCGCCTGCGCAGTAGAACGATAGTGGCGAATCTGCCGGAAGAAATTCGAACTATATTGCATAGAATATTTCGATGTACACCGATTATCTACGAACTTGTCCGAACCTCTCTGGCCCTGTCTGAATCTGTCAAATAGCACCATGCGATGACAACATAGCGTCTCGCTTACGCTTGAAGAATAAGATTGGAGAGACAGTCAGCACTTTAACGTGTAAACGTAAACAGTTATTATCGCGACAGGTAGTTTAAAATACACACAACAATAGTGACACAAGTAAATCCATGCATGTGTACCTACCTACAGGCACTATTACTCTAACTAAAAGCGTATGTAAAAAAAATCACGATTTATCATGCTGAGTCAATTCAGACTCAATCAATTTATGTAACTCTCGTGTAGGTCGTCATATCGATCAAAAAGTATGTAGGTACATAGTATACATTTTGACGGCCTTACCCACGTGCATAAATTAATTACGTACCTACGTGACTTGTTTGTTTATCCTCTTATATGCAGACGTAGATAGTAATTATTCATTAATATTATGACCAAACATAATACTATTTTTAATTAATATTAAAAGGAAAAAAAATATTTTTTAATACATACGAATTTTAAATATTATTTATGTATTTAATATTGAATATACACAAGATTTAAGAATGTTAGATTATGTTAATGAAAATACATTTTTCATTAATGCATATCATATTATTTATGTATGTATGTCATGTCATGTCTGAAGGAGCCATTTACAAATTTAGCGAACATAATTTTTGGAGTCACTAGTATGTCAACATTTTATTTACTATTTATTTTATGAGAATCTTCAAGATATACGATATTAACAATTAATGTGTATTTTACACGCATTAGGCCAATGCTCCACAAAGCGTATAGCACAGACGACTAAGTGGGCGTAAAGGACAGGGTGCCGCGAAATATTTAAATACCTATCTACTAGGAATCTACTAATATTTTATATGCCACTAATGTTTGTTAATCTACCAATTTTTGAGATTTTTACGGTTGTTTTTATCATAATATTTTTTTAGGCTATCACTGCGTATTCTTCCTCCCTTTTTCCTCGACGTTTCGGGGTTTGATAAGAAAACCAAAAAAAATGCTATCAACTTTCATCACTAACAGATTCGTGGGAAAAACCTAAAGTCGGGTCGGATGAGTCAATAAAAGAAAATTTTCGAATTTTAGAGCAATCGATACCCACCAATCTCGAATTCTCGGAAAAAAAATATTCTTGAATTCGAGAATTATTCTTGATAAACGAAAAAATTCATGAAATCAAAAGCTAGTGCGGTGTTCCTGAAAGAGAAAGCAAAAGAGTGAAAGGGAATCATGAAAATGATCAAATTATCGGGAAAATATTATCTCTGTTCTCATGAAAACAGACTTTATGGCTCATTTTTTTAGTTTCTAGATAAATTTTAGTTCTGAAAAAATCTTATGTTTAATTAATGTTTTTTGAGGTTTACATGTTATTTTTTTTTCTATTTTATAAAACCGGTAATTATCGTCATCATTTCAGTCTGGTCTCCTCCACTCTTCTCGGTTTTGCCCTGCATATTTGTCATCTATGTGTAGAAAAATTGTTTGCTGTTACGTACCTATAAGGCAGACGGACGACGGCGAAGAGTTTTATATATATTTTAACAGTGTTTTCTGTAAGCATAACATAAGGGCATCCATCGAATGGAGGTTACAGTATCAGATTTTTTTACAAAGTACGGTTTACGTAGAAACGAATGTCTGGTGAGTTTATGTATTATGATATAAAAATCTAACATTTTTCATAAAAAAAACTTTCAAGCTACTTTCTAATGTTGCAATATGAAAAACAGCTTGATGGAACGTCACATGTGAGATGTAATTTTAGCTTGTAAAAAATTGTAAAATCGCAACGCTAGGCCACTCACTTTTTATACCAATTAGTACCTGCACGTAGAGTTGGGTTTCGGGAATTTCCCGACGGGAATTCTCGAGAATTTTTCGAGATTTTCCATCCTGAATCTCGAGAATTGAATTTTTTAACATTTCGGGAAATCCCGGATCTCGAGAATCTTTTCTCGGGATTCGTAATTTCTTTATTACCTTAATTAAAAAAAACGATTTTCTATATGAAAAAAGTGGACAGAAAACACAAAACGTTCAGACTGTTCGGGATATTTAACACGATTAAGCCAACGTCGACTCAAAATGAGTGCAATTTTTGCAATATCGGGGAATTTTGTGTCTCAACAGCGTACGCGATTGTCAGACGCAGCGATTGAGTCTGTGTTTTTTGAAATTCTATTTTAATAAGTAATGTTTTGAATTATTTTTGTTTTATATTTTGTTTGTCTTCTTATATAAATAAAAAAATCATATTTTTTTCGAATTTGTCTGTTTTTGCACTGATTTTAGGATTTTTTCAGGTTTTTTCCCGATATTGAGAATTCTCGAGAATTCTTTTCTGGAAATCCCGAATCTCTTAAATTCAAAATTACATCATTTCGGGAAATCCCGAATCTCGAGATTGAGATTTTCTCGGGAAATACCCAACTCTACCTACACGTTACGCCCAACTTTCGCTTTCCGTCCATTTTCATTTCAACCATCCGGCTACGAATCTTCGCAATAGTTTTCATGATGGTTTCAATAATTGATTTTAAAAAATGTCACGTTCATCGACTATAATGATCTATTCATTAGATATAAATGCTCTGTTACGTCACAATAATGTCAATGTCAAATATAATTACAGGTAAGTATGAAAATACCTAATAAACAATAATATGATTGATGAGAACATAAATAACGAAGGTTATGCTACATTTTATGCGGTGTGATTTTCTAATATCGACAAGTCAATTAAACCCTTTTTTATTAACAATGTATCCATATACATTATTGGTCAATTGGTCAATTTGACCAATTGACGAAATAAGTACGAACAATAAAAACTATCTGACATAATAATTAATTATAATTAATTGTGTTTGTTATTTCTGCTATACTTAATGTGACCAGACGTCCCGTTTTCACCGGGACAGTCCTGTTTTCTGGCGGCGTGTCCCGGTGTCCCCGAATACAGCTTCGGGGCGCCAAAATGTCCCGTTTTCGAAAATAAAGAAACTTGTGACCAAGATACAGAAATATTTCACTATTTTCTAATTATTACATTACACCGCAAAAAGGGTCCTAGCAACTAAATTATGAATATATACGTGCGTTACTATGGAAATCAATGTGACATGACATGTCAAGTACAATTTTTTTTGATCGTTTAAGCTAGTCAAGTCAAGTAGACTCAAACAGAAAATTTAAAAACGTTGTATATAAAAAGTTATTTTTATCTTACACTACACCGCAAAAAGTGTCAGAATGGA
This sequence comes from Rhyacophila brunnea, assembly GCF_057557595.1. Classification (NCBI taxonomy): domain Eukaryota; kingdom Metazoa; phylum Arthropoda; class Insecta; order Trichoptera; family Rhyacophilidae; genus Rhyacophila; species Rhyacophila brunnea. The sequence goes on from NW_028233350.1 coordinate 35,042,823, forward strand.
ACACTGGGAATGTTTCAACCAAAAGTCGTTGGGTGGAGTTGTTCAAAAACTTTCTCGCCTATAATTAGGATCACAAAAATTTTCGTATAATTATTGAATATATTTTATATCTGGCCGGCACTAATGCATCAGTAGAAAAGGTCTTCTCTCTTATGAATAAATTGTAGACGAGTGAAAAAACACAGTTGAAAGTAGATGTCCTTAAAGCAATGTTAATTATAAAAGTAAATTCGAAAAAATCCTGCTAAGAATTTCATTCGTTTTTTAAATCAACACCAGATATACATATTTATACATTTTCGTGTATTCATGCCTGTGTGTACTTTTCATCAATAAATAAAATAATATGTACTATTAAAAAATATGTATGAACTCAGGCGTTGTATGCGCCTAATCAAACATACCTACTGATAATCTTCAAATAAATAAATAAAAAATGTAACCTAATATGACATGAAAAAACATTACTATCCTGTCAATTGTATTGTATGAAAGTGTGAGGCACCTAAAATGGATAAGTACCTACCTACCTTTTTAGGTAAATAAATGATCACGTTAGCTATTATACTATTGTGATATTATATATGAAAATGCATTGTCGCAAAATCACTGTGGAGACATTTATTATTACAATAATTACCTATTATTAGTCCGAATTCTTTGCAAAGGATTTGTCAGATATAGGTATATGTATAGTTCAGGCGGGTCACACTGCATCCAGCTTATCGCCAAAATACTTACTCTGCATCACATTTTTTTTCATGCGTTTTATTGTAAAGAGAATAAGCAAAATTAAAAACGCATTGTAAAAAACTGTACGGTCATACTATTTAAAAAAATAAATATTCCAATGATTATTTGCCCCAGCACGAAAATATCAATAAAAAACTGCGATTAGATTAGATGTACAATAAAATAATATATTATATTATTATTGTCTTACTTTCTCACTTTCGTATACCTACATATTTGCGTATCTATCATTTTTATGCGATTCACATACGTAAGTATTATTTTTTATTAGTAATAATATGTTAAAAGTTATGTGATTTGTAACTTATAAACGTCATTACAATATTTATGACCAATGCACCACATAATAATATATAATAATTATAGTATGTATCCAAAGATAGCATCAATAAAAAGAGAATTGTTCATAACTCATAATATAATATTATCTTTGTTACAATAAAATATATCTGATTACTGTATTAATGTTATGTGTAAAAATGTATTAAAAATTCAAATATATACAAAAAAACTCAAGTTGGTAGTTGGTGTATCATTTTGTTAAATTATATATTATACTAACTATATTATAATAACATTATTATCGGGTATAAAATATCATATTTAATTTGTATGATAATATTATTATCTCAGGAAAATGCAACTTTTTTTGCAGTCTGATTACGCGTTGTAAAGATTGTCTAAACATTGTTTTTTTTCTAAAAACTCTTGATTCCAGTAATAAATTAATCCTGTAGCTACTTGAAAGTAAATGTGGTGCGGTTAGGATTTTCTGTTTAGTAAGTACCTAGTGAAAAAGAAAATTTGGATAGTGGAAAATTTAAATTTTGGTTTTAATTTACTTTTTTTAATTACTATTTAATATTAATTAGCTTGTTTACTCCATACGCCAGATCAGATGCGTAATTCTAAGACTATCCGCTCACACATAAACTAAAATCTCTGGAACTGGTTGGTGATGGAACTCATAAACTGGCCAGTGACTGATACTTCGCACACGACGCTACTGAAACCTAATATCTCAAACTGTCAAACCCATTGTTTTTCCTACTTCATTCTAAGCTTTTTCCGTAATATCTTTACGGGAATATTCTGGCAGCCTGTAATTATACAGGCAGGAGTATTTCTCAACATCTGCCACATATTTTAAATTAAAAATCGGTTCGCCCATCTTTAACTTTTGACGTCTTGGCTTGTCATTTCTTGTTCAGTTTAGTTCAGTGATACCAATTTTAGTAAGAAAATATGATTTTTCATCGAATCTCCTGATATTGGCACCAATGTTTTATGCGTGACTGGAAACTGAGAGACCGAGAGACTATAATGTCGTGTCTCTTCGGTTTCGGTCGCGGACTTTTTGAAACTGAGAGATTCCAGTCTTGCCGTCAGCGAACCGCCATTGAAATACATTAGTGAGATACTGGAGTTTCAGTCTCATTTTCTTTTAGTATTCACGTGAGCGGGTGGCCTTAGATCGACGGTCGGAAAATACTGAATAAATTAATAAATGCTCAGTCATGTTGAATTTCAATAATACCATCACATTCATGCATGTAGGTAAGTCCTTCGATAATTCAGTGTACTTAGATATGCTACTGCTGGTTTGTTGCTCGATGATCTGCTCTCTGTTAGCTATGTAGATCTGGGCTACTGATGTATTCGTATGGCTATGTCGCTGCTGTTGGCCTGACGAAATGTGATGTAGGCACGTGGCTCGTTGTTCTAATATCTCCATGTGATATTGGTCTACTGGGCACCAAATCAGCTGTTTATCTTTGGCGAGCAGCATCAGTACCAATTTTGCTCATTCAATGCCGGAGAGTTAGACTATAGGTCATTTTATTATTTATATCACATTCGTAATGTTCTTGAACATTAGCACTGTACCTATATAAAATAGAATATTATTATGGATCCAATGTACAGGTTTTAAGTTTATTGTATTACCTACTTACCGATGTACGTCACAAAAACTGGCATTTCCCACTCTCTTTGACGGCGCCATGCATATTTTATTTGAGTAAATACGTTTCGCTCCACAATCGATATTTTTAGTTATTATAAATTCAGGCACCTTAGTGACTGCAGGTAAACCTAATAAAACTGAATAGGTGACTACGAGGTGTATGCTTTTGACCTGTGGAACAAGATTGATTTGATAACATGGCCGCTGTTTACTTTTCCGTACCTACCCCCGTGTTTTATTAATAATATTACAGAATGTTACTAGATAGTTACTAGGAAAGACTTTGAAGAAACGCAGCGTAACCATTGATTTCGGAGCGTGGCGTCGTGGTATCATACAAGTACCATAAAATTCTCTAAATTGTGGTAGAACCGAAAACCGGAAAAACCGTTATTTTTTGGAACGAAAACCGGAACCGAACCGATATAAGTATATTTTATTACTTGAACCTGAACGAAAACCGAAACGAAAAAAACAGTTCAATGCCCTACTATTACTGCACTGAAAGTATCTGCCAAACTATTATGAGAGTGTTATTTGTTTTCTTTCACGACCCGATTAAAATAAACGATTCCTCCGATTTTTGAAATTTAAAATTTGCATGTATAGCAGTGGTGTCTTGGGCAAAGTGTTACAAATTGTGATAAATACAATAAAAATTCTTAAAAATATCGCATGTATAATATCGACGTTTAGAGCAGGGTTATTTTTTTTTTCAACTCGAACGCCAACTACCTTCTGAATAGCCCTGAGTCTAGTAACGGGAACTTGGTAAAGTTTTGTGAGCTCTTTTGGTCGGTATCCTATACCTACTATAGTAAAAATAATAGTGGTAAGTATGTATTTTCTTTTAATTTCTTTGCAGCGAGAAAAATATTTTAAACTGTCCTGGTGAACAATATCAGTTAACACTTATCATGAATTGACAACCCACAGATATTTGCATTGGAATATGTAAAATAAGCTTATATAGAAAAAAACCAGTTTACATCCTAATTAAATATACTCACAAAAGTATGATAAATATATGTTAAATCAATTCAAGATTCAAGTGGTCATTCAGACACACTCTAGATGGGTGAAATAAACGTTTACATACCGGTGCCATTGTGTCGGCAAGAGAAGAATTCTTATATTGAGTAGGATAATACATGGATAATACATAAATAAATAAAATTATGCGATCCTTTGATATTTACGTAGCACAATATTCTATGTCCAACTTGTTTTGCAGACAGTGTGAGAGGACTAGCGTAGTTACATAGGTATGACTAAGCATAATAGCTGTTAGTTAAGTTTAGAGTTGGGTTTCGGGAAATTCCCGACGGAAATTCTCGAGAAATTTTCGAGATTTTCCATCCCGAATCTTGAGAATTTAAATTTTTAACATTTCGGGAAATCCCGGATCTCGAGAATCTTTCCTCGGGATTTCTTTATTATCGAATATTAATTGAAAAAACGATTTTCTATATGAAAAAAGTGGGCAGAAAACAGAAAACGTTCAAAGACTGATGGGGGGGGGGCATTTTACACAATTAAGCCAACGTCGACTCAAAATGAGCGCAATTTTTCCAACATCAGGGAATTTTATGTCTCAAAAGCGTACGCAATTGTCTGACGCAGAGATTCACAGTCTGTGTTTTTTGAAATACCATTTTAATAAGTAACGTTTTGAATTATTTTTGTTTTCCTACTTCTGTTTTGTTTGTCTTCTTACATAAATAAAAGAAATCATATTTTTTTGAAATTTGTTTGTTTTTACACTGATTTTAGGATTTTTACAGGTTTTTTTTTTAATTTCCCGATATCTCGAGAATTCTTTTCTGGAAACCCCGAATCTCGAGAATTCAAAATTTCATCATTTCGGGAAATCCGAATCTCGAGATTGAGATTTTCTCGGGAAATACCCAACTCTAGTTAAGTTAATTTAATGGCAACATCTCTGCATCTGATCCTACGATAAAATGTTAAGTGTGGTATATATTATTTTATTTAATAAAATATAATATAAGTAGGTATACCAAAATTAAAATAAAATTTATTCAATGAGTTTGGATTTTTCCCAAAAGGAATCGCGTGATTTTTTTTCAAATCTTCAATGAATCCAGAACGATTTCTGCAGATATAGTTTAATTCGTAACTACATACAATAAAAATAAAATTCTTTGCTTTGACTAGATTATTTGCAAATAAAAAATGACGGCCAGTTTTGACGTTTTGCTTTAGTAACAGGTGTTTTTATTTTTCTAAGTGAGCTCCTAACAAAAGCACAGGAGATACATGAATCTGCAATGCGACGTTGTTCGATGAACTGTTCAATATATTACTCTGAGACATGTGTTTTTCATGACTTAATAATATTTTTTCATTCAGATATACTGACTCAATATTAAATGTATTTTTGAATACGTTAGTAATTTAAAATGTTACGTCATTATAAAAATATTGAAGGTAATTAAAATGTGCAGCGGTTGTGCATAATTTTTTTAGTCGCAACTACAAAATTTTTATAGCACTGGTTTTTTCCTTATAATAGATATAATAAATTAATAATAATAATTGGCTACCCGTTTCCTAATGGCCCTGCTAGCCGATTGAACGCTATAGCCATTTAAACCAGGCTCTGAGATCGAATCCGTATACATATGAGAGACACATTTTCTTTGGTAAATTGGCGCTTTGAAACGAGACGGGGTTCGACTATGGATATGTATTAAGATGACGATTGGCTTCGAAAATATGCTTGGTGCCGGGTAATGTTACACCACTATTATAATGAAGGTTCTCTACATCTTCACTGATGCAGAAGTCATTATTATAATTACTAATAAATAATATCTATTAAGGACACCTAATTAAAAAATACTTTTTTTAATAAGTAGGTATGCATTATTTAAATTCTAGTTTGTTTACGTTTTGCACTACATACCTATTCTACCTGTGTCAATTTTCGACCCGGGTTTCGCCTTCCGGCATCTTACAGCACTATGCGCACTCACCAATGATAAATAGACACTGGCATAATAGAATACAGTTAATTTTCGTTTATATAAAACATAATAAAATCAAATAACGAGAAACCCTTCTTTCTAAGTAAAAAGGCATGTATAAAAACTAGTGTTTGGGGAAAAAAACCATAGTAGACACATTGGACACTCATTATGAATATCAAATTATTAAAATTGTTTCATATCTATATAGATGATCATAAATTATTTTATCAGATAATCTCAATTTTTGAAGAAGCTTAAATTCACTCTCCGGATGATGTGATTGATCCATTATGTTTCCTTTGGATTTAACCTTTATTTTGCACATTGTGTAGGTACCCATGTATACCATGTCGCGGATCCTTTCACAGAAAGCCATTATCAGAATAATCATACCTTATACTGTTTGTTTTTAATAAACAATAATCTATGATAAACAGTTCGTGTGACAGGTTTCAAATAATACATCGATTATCTAATCATTATCACTTATCACCTTTAATATATTGGATATTGTGTGTAATGATGTTTTTTTTATTTCTATCAATCAAGTCAACAATAGAGTGAGTACATACAATATGACAATACGTAGTTATTATGATGAGGTCAAAGATAAATGAATGATTTCTGATTTCATGTTCGAATTTGCTAATATATCATTAAATTTGATATCATAAAATATCATCTAAATTATCCACTGATGGGTTGATTTTGTAGATAACAGATAAAAATATACCAATGAAAATTCCAACATATGAGTAAAATTATTGCTGTTATGGCACCCAAGGAGTACTATAGTCAGGGCGCAACACGAAACTGTAAACATTAATAACATTGCTCATACTTCGAATGCAATATGGTAACCTGACGGTAGAAAATAATAATGGTTTCATATTTAAATAAATGGTAATAATTTAAATGAATTATTCAACCGAAAATCGTCATTTATGGCGAACAGGTCACCGAATTGCATTCGGAGATAATCAATAACTAGCATTACCATCGTAGTTTGCAATTCAGTGCCACGGCCTGTATATAGTCGGCGTTCTATGACACCATAAATACATTGTAAATACTTAATACTTTTATTCTTTCACTGGTGATTTCACTTGCCAGCGTATTAGATAGACCACTTGGTGATAATGAAAGTTAGGTTTGGTTAGGTTAGGCAGTGGCGAAAGCTAACTTTTGGAAAGCGGGAGGGCAGTGGAGATCAGAGAAAAAGAACACTCTTGTCAGGTATACTTACAGGAAATAAGAAGATAATACGATATTAGGTACTATTAATTGATAGGTACGGAATGATGGTAACAACACACTAATTCGACTGACGACATAAAATTGAGCTACGAGTTTAAATTATGTATTTTTCTAAACATGTATACACATCAAAAATCATTAAATAAAATGATTTTTTTGTTTTAAAAAACAGTCAATATTTATTTACATATGTGAATGCCGTAGAAAATATGTTTTCAAATTATCTAAATATTAATTATTTTGGACAAAGCTGCAGTTATAGGCAATATACGAAAATATTTTAGGCTTACGCATCAGAGCCTATCGTTTGGCATACATTGTGACAGAAATGCCGGGGTCATGTGGCATAAAGTCCATACAAAAAAAAAGAAAACATTAATTTTTCCTGGGAATAATCCGATAAGTACCTACGTTGGAAAATACAGATTACATTCCTACATATACAACAGATGTCATTGGCAAATAATTTTATTTTCATAGAATATAAGCGATTCTTGAGAAGGTAGGCTTTAAATAATCGCCTAGTATGAAGTCTTCGCCACCGAGGTTAGGTTAGTAACTTGGTGTAATGAATGTTTGCTATCCTAGGATGCAGGAGATATATAAGACGAGCACACGTCGTATTACATGCTGGAAAATTTACTTGTTAGATTCATTTTTTGCTTCTAATATTATATCATTGTTTTATTACTGACAAAGTAATTTCAAATCAACATTATATTATGTAATAATATGTAGTATGTAAAATGGACTTTGCCACTGTCACACCAATTAGCCCTGATTATCCGACCTGCGCGGCTATTTTACATGGTACCATCATAGTCAATATTATCATTAAAATATATAAGGCATCTAATTACAAAAAGCGACAAGTCCACAATTTGATATTTGGGGGAAACAACGTTTCTATGTTTCAAGCTCCAATTATTTGTTTTAACGTAAGACTATTTTTTTCCGTTGTATTCTATGTCGAAATTAGAACCAAATGGCAATTTTTGTCAGCCAATAAACTCTTAAATGTAATAAATAAAGACAAAATACAATTGGACGTAGCGCTACTTGTACCTCACTTTTAATTTATTCCGCATAAGGCACATAATATATCCGTGCGACTGTCATGAGTTTACCAGATGCTACAGCATGGGAGACGCCATTTACAATATATTTTTTTTCGTAGGGTTATGTCGCGTTTTGGTATTTATAGATCAATACGTATTGTGTAAAATTATACAAAGAATACGTGCGTATTTTTTCCTCGATTTTGACCAAATGTGGACTTATCGCTTTTTGGAATTTGACGCGTCATATGTGTAACTAGAATTATTATTATTAATGTTTGTTGGGATATTACACCTGTATTAACACCTATCTATTATTTTTATTGGAAATGCTCAGTTTTCTAATGATCATGTTTCCGTTACCTATGTATTAATTGTCAGTCTGTCTGTTACTCTGTATATAACGCAAAGGCTGTATCTCTCTGACGCACGTAAATTTGTATGAATTTTCGACTTTGTTGCGCGATTGCATAAATGAAAACACCCACGTTGCATCCCTTTCATGCACGCTGTACTTCATCGCTTATTCACGTATATGCATTTGGCTCATACGCTTATTCACGTAAAATACATCGGCTTTATCGAAATAGATACATACCGATATACTCAAATCATTGCGTTCTTTACCTACGGATATTGTTACCCTATATTGATTTGCTTGCGGGTCTTATTGTTAGCTGAATAGTATTATTGAGCACATCGACAAGAACGTTGACATTTTTAGCGTTTGACATATCCTGTCTGTTGACTTACTCAATGCATCCTGTATGAATAATTCTACTTCATTAACTAAATAATGATTATTTTTTTATTAGTGATTTTATTATGTGTTTTGTATCGTTGCTAATATTAAACTTACATATTATATTGGCTACTTTTAAAAAATATATATTTCTTCATTTAAATAGTCGTCTAAAATGTCGCTTGTTTGAATCATAATTAATAATATATTTATTTATGACTTTGAAATTCTAGCAATTTAGTGGTGTTTTTTTTTTAAATTGAATACCATACAAAATAATGATTCAAAATTTCTTGTATTCTCATGGAATGGCAATACTTATGATTGATAAAACAATAAAAAATGCCCGCAAAACATTGAAAAAAATATTTTTTCCATCACGATAGAAATAAAGAAATAGCGGCTTAAATTAAATTGATAATAATTATCATGGTCCACTATTTAATTTCCATCAAGGCGTTTGCAAAAAAAAACATTCATTACAATAATATATATAGACAGGAACTTTACTTGACGTTAAATACTATAACCTTAAACTACTTAGTATAGTATATATTTATAAAATTACTTTCTGCATTCATGATATTCGATTTGAGTAACAAATTATCTTACCTGTTAAAACAAAAAAACGAACCGCATAGATACGTGATTTAGAGACAAATGATATTAAATTTCCAAAGTATTTAAAAAAAAAAAATTATTAATAAAAATAAAACAACATAATAGTACCCAGCGATTAATTCATATAATTTAATGTTGATCAGGACTGGTTTCGTCCGCTTATAAAGACATTGCCAGCTATTTATAGTTTATACAAATACATAGCTTTTTAATAAATCGTATACTGTTCCTATATGTTGCTATTATCTGTAAAGCAATTTATATACATATCTTTCAAATCCATTTAGACAAAACTTTGAGACAAAGCTACATATTCATTTTATCAATGAAGTTTTCTATGGGAAAAGAGTTGGAGCACGATCTGTCTTTAAAAAAAAATGCGGGTCGGCCGCTCATGCGGGTCTATTCTATACACAAGGCTGCTTTTGGCCGCTACGGCAGCTATCTAGGGTAGGTTTGTATCGAAATAATAGCACTTATTGTAACAATTACAATAATTTAGTTGTAATCGTTACATTAAGTGCTATGTTTTAACATCACCTCTTTTAGCTGTGGTAAATTTTAGAGCGAGATAGACAGTTTTGACTGTTTAGATGGCTAACTTATTGTAATTGTTACAATAAGTGTTAATAATTCGATACTTTCGTACCCTATTTAGCTGCCGTAGAGGACCAAAAGCAGGCTTGTGTATAAAATAGACCCGCTGCGGTACCTACGGCAGTGACAGTCTGCTAGAGCAAGAAAATATTCAATTTTCCTCGTGTGCGAACTCTAGGTTATCCAATTCGAATGGTGAGCTTCCTGTATACCAGTTTTTGAGAAAATGATTCGACTATTTTTAATCTACATAATTTGTGATATAAAATAAAATATTATAAACCTGTTGGCTCATCACAGAATACTGCCAAACACAACAAGGCACGGTGGCATATTGCGTTTGTTTGTTTCATTTTAATAATTCAGAATATTTGATTTTTTTTATCAATGACCTCTGATAAACAGACGGATTGCTGTCTCACATACGATGGACGAGTTTTATAATTCACTTAACAAACTGGCCACTCATATAATAGTATTATAACTACGTAGCCTTTTTTTAAATCATTTACGTCAATCTGTACCTGTCTATCATTATCTAACGATTTTTTTTTATTAATTCAATGTTTTTACACGAATAATTAATGACATAGTGATAATATAATATAGAGGTGCCTTTACATACGAATGGAATTTCGTATTGTAACAAAATGGCAAATCATATTATCGATTAAAATTTAAGAATAAGTGTGGTGCACTTTTGTACAAATATTTAATATGTATATTCTAACAGTATATTCGCCTTTTGTGTGACGTTATGATCTTCGCGTACTAAGTACTAATTATATTATCATGTAAATGCAGTTAATCTATGGTTTTTTTAGTTCGTTGAAGTTATTACGGATTGTGGAAAAATATTGTATGAAGTCTGTAGAAAATATGGTGCCCAGCTATTTAATATAATTCTAATAAGATTATTTTATATGTATATTATAAAAAATAAGATTATTTATTTCTATTATTTTAATACGTAGGAGATTAGCAACAATAAAACCAATCAAAATGTTTTTTTTTAATAATTGACATTAAATTTATTTGATGATTGATTGAAAATACAATGATAAATCAATTAGATGGATGTCATCAATCATATAATTAGATATCATTAAGTTTTAAAAGCACGGAGATTAAACAGTAAGTATGATGTGAATCGGGAAAAAACTATTGCGAATTTTCCATTCAAACTCCAAGGTGACTACTTCAAAAGCTAGTTTTTTTAAATAACAAAATACATGTAATTATTACGCCGTACTTAGCCCAGATTGATGAACAGTAATTCGAAAGTACTTAGGTACTTTTTATTGACATTATAACAATTATTCAAAACAATCGTTTTACCCCATTATCTCCAGCAGTGGTAGTGAAATATGGTGTCTGACCAGTGTTGCCAACTGTCGTTCACGGAAATATGCCAAATGGAATTAAAACATATTAAGATGGCAGTAAAAAATTGTAGATTTTTCGTACAGAATCAAAGTCGAGAGCTTTTTTTACATCTCTCGGTGACAAAGATATTTTTCAATGATAGAATTGCATTAAATAAAAAAACTACATACTAATGAAAAATTCTACCGTTTTTTTTCAGATAATTAATTCTGATGGAGGCATAAAAAGCGCCATATTATGCTAGATGCGCTTTTTGCAAGCTAGATGAGTATCGAAAAACTAAATCTGGCTAGAAAAACGCTAAGTTGGCAACGCCGTGTCTGACCCGAAACGAAGAAGAGGGATTAGTCGCCTTTCAGAAAAAATTATCAGATAAAATTTTAAGACCCACAATAGAAAATTAGTCTTACGGTATAAAATATGAACCACATAGTCAAGGGATAGAAAACCTGTGGTTTTTTTAAGTCATCAAGTTTCATGTGCACCGTGCGGCCGTTTAAATTAATCTAATATTTGCATAAAAAAATATTAATTTGTATGAGGAACAGAAACATAAGTAGGTAATACTAATTCAAGAAAAATATCTGTTATATATTTTTGTCACAAAAAATACGAACATACCCATATAGTCGATATTTTGGCAATATAACTAATTTGTGTCCTTGTCGCTAGTCCAATAATTATATCTACCTAGGTCCTAGCTAGAGGTAGACCGCAAAATACGTGCATCGACTGTTTGGTGGAAGATTGTGGTGGGTTAGCCGGTAAATTGGAGAAGATTGGCGAGAGAGACAGGAGCCGGGTGGCGGGTTGAGGTTAACCAATATACCTAGTAAATAAATACAAATGCATCTCTTTCCTGGAATCGCATCCTTAATTTAAAATAATTCTTATTGAAGAGATAAAAATGATGACAAATAATAAAATTACGTAGTGGTTTATTTAGTGTATAAGTACGTGTTCTGTTGGAGTGGTTACGTTATAGATCCATTCGATGTTACTTGTGGCGATTTTTGTTATGCTTTGTGTTTTTAAGAACTCAATTTGTGAGAAACTCATATCTTTTTAGTGTTTTGGTATAATGTATGACTGGTTTGTAACCGAGGCCCCTTTTTAAATATTCTGATGAATCGATTGTGTCATCTGCGTCGAAGAAAATCGCCGCTGAATATCGTCAGAGACGCGAGAAGATATATATTGTAGTGTATGAATTAATGCGTATTTAAAAATAATATTATTTTCAATTTTTTGCACTTGACTTATTATTTGTGGAAAGGTAACAACACTTATTTTAACAATCTAATTTTAAAAAAAAAAGTTTAATAATAAAAAAAAAATTTGCTTGAATTTAGTTAAATATTTTGTATGGAATTAAATATGCGAAAGTAGTTTTTTTTTAAATATAGCATTTAACTTGTAAAATTAGTGATGAATAATTAATATTTTATTGCAGTTCTTGTTTACGTCAGTTTTTTTGTGAAATAAGTCGTATGTGATGAATGGTTTATATTATAATTAACCAAGCACGTCATTTAAAAAAACTAATATAAAAAGTACTTATATACATAATATATAAAGTTCATTTAAATTAAATCAATCGGTGTTTGATTGGGAGAGCACATTTAAGATCAATAATTGTTGTGGCGGGCAACTATTTTCGTTATAAAACTTCCATATTTTTATGGGATAGAAACATCTGCATATTGTATTTTTCATTGTGAAGGTTAATAAGAAGCAAATAATATATCACAGGCCACATTTTTCACTATACGAAACAAAAACGTGTAATAAAAATAAAATATTACTTGTTATCAGAAAATATTTTGTTCCACGGTGACCTGTTATATGATTAGTTATTTTATGTTTTTTCTTAATGTTTAATACAGCTCAATGTTTTAGTATCGACATATAATTTATGTACAATATTTAGAAGGAAAATAACATTATATCCCATGCAAGTTCTTTTTTCGTAGCTAGGCTATCTGAGGATGAAATTTCGTCGATTCGAGTTTTGCACTGACTTCGGACACTTGTACTCAGGCAGCGATGATAAAACTTCCACATTCTTATCATATATTATCACGTACGTACGTATTATCAAATGTGTACCTATATACCTGCTAAAAATGTGGCATGAAAGAAAGATCGTTTCATTAAAAAATATTTATGATTTTTGTCATATAGGTAAACATTTTACTAGAATCGATGACGTAGATGCGCTCGCAGGTACGCTGTTGAGAACCCCTGGTATAGGCGATTAATAACTACTCTAAATAGTGAGTACATGGCCCTCACATCCGGAAGCGGGCCCCCAGATCCGGATGTTTGTTGGGCCCCCTACCTATCGCTAAGGTGAAGGGCAGTGTGATTTTTTTACGTTAGTGTTCCCCAAATGGTATTCCATGAAACCCCAGTGTTCTTTGAGGTCAAATTAAGGATGTTTCGTGTTTTCTTAGCGATTTTTTATTTTTAAATACATCCAGTTGATTTATTGAGTTGCCGGCTCTCGGCATAAAGTAACATGGGACCCTTCCACATATTAGATAAATATCCATTTTTATGGTCAGGAAACACTATTAAAACATAATATGTGTGGTGTATGTACATCTCACTTAACCGGCCACGCCGGGCCCCCAGGTTAGAGCCCTGTCATCCCCCCCCCTTGTGGGGGCCATGAGTGACTACTCTGATTACAAACATACTTATTTCATATCGTAGTTTTAGAACTCACTCCAAATACAAACTTATTAAATTATTTTTAAATCCTTATATTCTATATTATAGTTTTATAGTAAGAATCCTCTATATTAACAATACTTATGTACGCGCGTTAGAAGTTATACTTTTTTGGCGTAACAAAACAAAAAATAACCAAACAAAACATTATTGCAGAATGTAGGTACCTACTTTGGAAGAAAATAATGCACATGCTTTTAGTGTTTTTTTTTTTCTGTTTTGTGCTTTTTTGTGTAATTATATTCCTTCAATCCACTTGGGTCGCATTTATATATAGGCTTACCATACATCCTGATTTCGCAGGGATTGTCCCGGTTTGACGATAGGTCCCGAAGTCCCGGTCACTTACTCATTCTGTCCCTATTTATATTATGTAACGTTATAAAATTATTTTGTGATATACCTACGTGCAAGAGATCGATATTTTGAGCCCTAAAACGCCGTATTATCTTGTATTTTATTTTTTAATATATGAGAGTAATCTAGATTTTTTATAGATGGCGTCACACACATCATATGCTATGAATTGTGTGCATTATTGTTATGTCAGTCATCGTCTGACGAGTTTTTTTTATTAGAAATATCAAGCAGTCCGTTAAAATTATTTATAACAGCAACAATATATGAACGGTCAGAATCACATGATTAATGTCTTATTTAAGGCTATACTATTCAGCTGAGACATGCACCACGATTTCCTAACTATCGACTCGTGTTTCAGCCGACGACATGACGTAATTGTGACGTCAGCCAATACACGCTCGAGGCATGCCGCCCAGCACACGGTGCTCACCATAGATATTATTATGATGAAACACCTATATGTGTATGGTGACAATGAATAACGCCACTGTCTGACCAGCGTTATTTTCTCGAGTGCTATTATCACTCCGGTAGTACGTCACAATGATGTCATATGACGTCATGTCGACCGGGCGGCTTGCAGTAGCAAGTTCTTACATAGGGCCCATGGTCTAAAAAGATCGTGACTAGGCGATGCGCGGATTGTGCAAAAGACGCGAGCCGAACGAAATATAATTTGTCATAAAAATTCGACGTGCGTCCTTTTAATGTTATGTTTATATTCGTAATAATAATAGTAGATATATTCATTGACATATTTTCTTTTTCAAGTACATGCGGAACGTTTTTTAGTATCTTCACACGATTTAAAAATATATTCCTCCGACGCCATCACAAAACAAATTGACGTGCTCACACCTCGACTGTCTGTCTCCGATTGGTGACGACTGGGAAACTTCGTTCCACCAACTGTTGAAAATTATTTGCCGTTTCATTTATGTATGCTCTTTCAAATTTGTCTTTTTTTTTTCTTTCATATTTTTTTTTAGTTTTATTTTGCCCTGCGGTTTGAAAAAGAAAATAATTACTTATTTGTAATTATTTGTAAAGTTAGTAGATACGCAGTACGTTATCAAATTATAGTAGGTATGTATCTATGAATTACGATAATAATTTTATTATAGAGTGTAAATGATTGTCATTGCAGATAAGACTCTTTGATTCGCTTTTTTTTAATGTGTAATCCTCTCAAGATTAGGTACCTATCTAAAAAAAAGGCAAAATGTACTTTGCGATTTCTTGCACACAATTGAGAGAAGTTTTTATCAGTTAGTAGTTACAAGATTACCCAATAAAATGTATGTCTTTTTTATCTTAGCATTGCAATGTTTTGTATTTATAATCAATACTATGGGTGCACAGGTACTTAGTCTCTCATAAATTAAATCTAACGTAGGTATGTACATACTTCGTTGGTATACATGGATTTGCGATAAGTTTTTATATCTCCGTAAGAACTTACTTTGCATTTGAATAACATTTAACGACTATTAATTTTGTTTAAAAATAATGATGGCCAGTGGCGAAGGGTGTAACAGTAGGCTGTTAAGATTTGACATAAATAGTGCACAATAAGCTTTGTTAGCCATATGTATTTGTTTTCATTTAACTAAGAATACAATGTATTATAGATAGTGTTTGTTAGATTTTTAGATTAAAAAATGAAAAAAATATTCGTTTGTCTATAAAATATATAAAATTTTACCATTAAACCATACATAATTTTGGATATTTTATAGATATAAGAATATTTTTATCGATTGTGGGTTAGCCAGATGAATTAAAAAAAACTTCCTACCAACTCCACCTGTAATTTGTATTCTTAGTTCAATGAAATGACTGAAAAAGTGTAGGCACACTATTTTTGTCGGATCGCTCATAGCATAACTAAACTATTATGGTTTGGTTTTTTAGGCAGGGTCTAATTGAATTTTAAAAACTAACCATCACCATCTGCAAATTGTGTTCTTAGTTCAATGAAAACAAATAAGTATGACTGACAAAGTGTAGTGTAAAATTTATTCAACAGCCTACCTCCACCCCTCGCCCTTGATTGATAGGATATAATTTTTTTTCCATTAAAAAAAACAATGTAAAAACACTATATATTATCTAATTCTAATTAGTGTATAATGTACCCAAAGTATACGTCATGTGTTTTATAATGGTAAGACATATGTGTAACCTACATACAAATAATAATTTCTATAGTTGAAGATTACTTCCTCGAACCTGTCACCCACAAGACATATTTTGCGGTTCATATCGACAGCCGCATTATAATTTATGTTGTGGTTTCTATACAAACATATAATTTTTCTCTCAGCACACAGAGGACTTTGTCTAAACTGAAGAAGTCTTGTCTAGTAACGACGGTAACAATCGCATTTTATCGCTGTTACGATCGCAAAATGTGGTATGTGTAAGACGGACCTTAGGGACACTGGTTTCCACATAATTTAGCCGTAGTCTTGTCTTTCTCTGTGATTCACATTGGAATTGCAACTATCGGTATATAATATTTATTGAAATAATATTTCTTTCTCTTACATCATGTATGTACAAAAAGAAAATAGAGAAAAATGGTACCTACGTCGTCAATTTCTGCAACAAATATTTATTCAATACGAGCGAAAGTCCATCGCATTTTTATGACATTCATTCATTTTATTCGTGTCATTCGCGAAATGTCCTAGTCACTAGGTACGTCAAAATTCGACAAGCATTTGGGATACAATAAACTTTATTATAAAGGTACGTCACAGTTTGTAGACGTCACACTTAGGGAATCCAATCCCGAGCCAAAATTTTGATCCCGGGATTTCGGGATTACAATTTGACAATCCCGGGATTGGCATTTTTTCCATAGTTAATATAATTTCTTTATATGTACAAATAACATTGAGAAAATCGGTCAAAAATAAATCTAGTATAATTTATACTATTCAAGACATTTATTGTTATTGTGTACGTTCAATCTTGGAAATACATAAGTTTAATGGAGTAAATAATATTGTAATATACATTTAATAATAATGTGAATTTAATATGAGATTACTGTGTCTGATAGTAAAGACTTAATGAATGAGTTAGCGAGATTAAAAATAGTAAAGCAAATCATGGTGTATGGCTTTTCTGCTTCATAAATCTAATTAGTCAGCCAAATATGAAACTGCTTTGTTTTACTTTGTTAAAAGTGCGAAGCATTGTTTTTTTCCAATTCCAATAATTTATTTGAAAAATTAAAATGAATCGGCAACTTATAAATCAAATCAAACTTCTTTCTAACTCAGTTTATTTCTAATGTAGTTATTTTTTATTAAAAGTATTTTTTCGTTATTTTTTCGTTTTTATTTTATTTTCCATAAAAATTGAAAAAAAAAAGTCAATCCCGAAAGTTTCGGGATTATGTTTACCAATCCCGGGATTCATAGATATCGAAAATAGCTCGGGATCCCGGGATTGGAATCCCTAGTCACACTGTTTATCCAATGTACGCCGTTATTTAGTATTTCATTCGGCACGTCATATATATTATATCAAGATTGCTAAGCCAAAAGAACGTAAGGGATGTTTCTATATAAATTACCTATTTGTGGTGTTAGAATGCTTAGTGCAGAGCAGGGGTTGACAACCAGATGCACATACATAGTTGACCATGCTAACATACCATGCGACCCGTGTGTTGAATTTTTAATCAGAATTGAATTTTTTCAACGTAGATGTCAATGACGTATTAAATCAACTTACTACAGGTGAACATTTCATAATTACAACACAATGAAATATTATTGAAGAATGTGTTTTCATTGGAAACTATCCACCGGTTTTATAGATAGATGCTCAAAAAAAAATAAGGTGTTGATAAGTTTTGCGAAGAAGACGATTGTCAGTAAAAAATAGAAGCGCACATATCGTCGTTGTTTTATAAAAAGGGCGAATCAACCAAAATGCTACTTTACAGGAGGAGGGTTTTTAACTTTTGACATTTATTTGTTTTTTACCTGTAGATGATTATAAATATCTAACAAGTTTATAATAAAGCTTAGAAAGAATACTGTCATTATAATAGGTATTTTTATATAATATTTTAAATGGCCTAATATGTCACATTTGCTTTTTATTTCGTAATTTTAATTAATTTAATTTTAGTCGATTATCGTTTTTAAGTACTTTCCTGTGGAGATAAAAATTCGTCGTTTTTACACAACAAAGCTAGTGGGGTACATATTGTATTTTCATTAAAAACTCGATTTCGCCAAAATGGTTGATTCGCCCTTTTTACAAAACACCGACGATATTTGTAAACAAAAATTTTCTGCCACAGTTTTAGAAAGAATAAATTTTCCTCTCGATTAGCTGACGCTTCAATTTGAATTTGCATTTAAGATTTTAAAGTGGGTGTGTATAATTGACTAAGGAAAAACAGCATCAAAGATCGCGCAGACTGTGTTGCATAAACTGTATTAAGTCTTTATTTTTAATGTTGTCTTTTATCAAATATTTTACATTCCATTTCGTTTGATATCTGCTATTATCGTATACTTTATATTATACTTAATTCAGTAAGTATTTAAAAAAAAATCAATAATAAAAATTTACGTATGTAATTTTTTTGCACTCGATTTCTATGCCTCTTCTCTTAATGACCCTATTTTTATTTTTTACTATGTCTGATCCTAATAATATCATACGGGCCTCCAAAGAGTGGAGGTTTGTATTTACAGAGTTTTGTTTGTACAAGAAATTTATGTTAAGCCACTTGCCCAACCTATTAGGTCCATACTACTCTGACTCTAAACACAAACCGAAAAACAATGTGTGTATTTGCCAGACCCAAAATTTGAACCAAGCGACCCAGGGCTAAATTTTGAATATGGCCAATGAATATTAAAAGGTTCCCAACCCCCGGTTTAGAATGTTATCTTTAGCGTCCCAAAAGGGTTAGGTACATCTAAATTGTGCGTAAAACATTTCACCGTAGCACATTTCACCGTGAGCTTTCTATCTGAAAGAGATGACCGTATACTACCTATACGGTTTCTAATTTTATTAGATTCAATATGAACATTAATTCAATTTTCATAGCCGATTTTGGCAAAATTCGTGAATTCAAGAATGAAAACCCAACCTAACTTAACAAATAATCCAGTATATCGGCTATTTTCAAATTTTGTTTCCCGCTGGCTTCCTGTAAACCGACAAGAACCATGTTTTATTTAGACATGAATTTCACTATACTACCCAAAGAGGTTGGACAGTCTTTCATACGATCATATATTTCTGATACAACATTTCACGGTGAAGTGTGATACGCTGAACTGCATACGTACAAATTTCCGGACACGTCCCAAAAGTGCATCGGTAAAAGTTGTGATGTCGTGAGGAAGTTACAACTGTTTTTTGGTAGTTAAACAATCGAATTACTCACCTTACGCCTTTTTGGTTTAGTAAACTTCGATAATATATTATTAAGTAAATAAGTAGGTAGCGAAAGTAGCGCGCGTTTATTATTTTGACCCTCTGATTTGAACCCGAATTGTCAAAATGGAACGAGAGTACTGTGTCGCTTTGCGGTGTTTTATAATATCGACGTTAGTGTCGGTATTTTAAAATATTTATTATTTTTCCATATGACCGCTTTCATGAGTTTAATGATTTCTTCTGCCGTTGTCACGTTTGAATTTTATTATATTGTACATAAGTATTCGTGTCCGGAAACTTGTACGTATGCAGTTCGCCGTATCACACTTCACCGTGAAATGTTGTATCGGAAATATATGGCCGTGTATTAAAGACCGTTCAACCTCTTTGGGTCGTATAGTACTGACATAAAATTCATGTCTAAATAAAACACGGTTCTTGTCGGTTTACGCTTTACAGAAGGCCAGCAGCAAACAAATTTTGAAAATAGCCGATATACTGGATTATTTGTTAGGTTAGGTTTTCATTCTTGAATTTTTCCAAAATCAACTATCAGAATTGAATTAATATTCATATTGAATCTAATAAAAATGGAGACCGTATAGTATACGGTCATCTCTTTCCGATAGAAAGCTCACGGTGAAATGTTTTACGTACAATTTACATGTAACCGCACATAGTATACTACGCTGTAAAGAGTAAAAAAATCACAAAAGCCGTAATATAGAGAAACATATTAATTATCTTTCGGGTTTAGATGACACGATTTTTTTGGAAATTTACTTTATAGGTATAACCAATTTTAAGTAAGATACGAGGGTGGGTCAATAATTCCTTAGAAAAAAGCATTAAAACAGTTTTTATTTTTGTATTTTTTTTTTTATTTCTCAACATAATCTCCTTGGAGCTCAATACACTTGGTAAGACGTTTCTCAATTTTTTTTAAACCGTCAGAAAAATAAGTTTTCGGAAGGTCCTCAAAATAAGCATTTGTCCGATCGATGACTTCTTCATTTGAAAAAAAACGTTGTCCACTTAGCCATTTTTTTAAGTTTGGGAAAAGGAAAAAGTCACTGGGGGCTAAATCTGGCGAATACGGTGGGTGGTCGACCAATTCAAACTTCAATTCTTCAATTTTAGCCATTGATCGTAAACATGTGTGAACACGGGCATTGTCCTGATGAAAGAGGATTTTTTTCCTGTTTAAATGAGGCCGTTTTTCTTCAATTTTGTTTTTTAGCTGGTCCAATCAAGATGCATAATAATCCCCTGTTATTGTTTTTCCTTTTTCCAAATAGTCAACGAAAATAATTTCACGTGCATCCCAAAATACAGTAGCCATAACCTTACCAGCTGATTTTACGGTTTTCGCCTTCTTTGGACATGGTTTGCCTTCGCAATCCACTACTTTGACTGTTCTTTCGTCTCGAGAGTATAGTGGTGTATCCATGTTTCATCCACAGTCACAAAGCGACGAAAAAATTCATCCGGATTGGGTTGCATGAGCGACAACAGGGCTTTAGAGGCCACCACCCTATTGCGTTTATTGTCGACTGTGAGCAAACGCGGCACCCATCTTGCAGAAATATTTTTCATGCCCAATTTGTCATGTAAAATAGAAATGACGCTACCTTTTGAGATCCCTGTAACCTCAATTATCTCACTCAACTTTAATCTTCGGTCACTTAACACCATATCGTGGATTTTATTGATCATTTCTGGTGTAGTCACCTCTACAGGACGTCCTGAGCGTGGTTCATCCTTTGTTGATGTACGACCACGTTTAAATTCATTTAACCAGTTATAAATAGTTGCAAGTGAAGGAGCAGATATGCCGTGAACTAAATCCAACTCATTTTTTATTTCCTTTGCTGTTAACCCTTTTATATTAAAATGTTTAATAGCAGATCTAAACTCAATTTTCTCCATTTTCCATTTTCCACAAGCATATTTTTTTTTTTAAATGTACGAGAAACACACAACAACCCGACCAATCTGATTGAAACTTCGCAACATACTGAATCGGTAGTGCCGCTGCATGAAAACAAACCGCTTACAGTACTAGTCGCACCACCTGTCGGCTTTTCTAAGGACTTATTGACCCACCCTCGTATATCGGAATTAACATTTTTACAACCTTATATTCAATGTATTCAAATAATACCGATATTTCGGTTTTTGACTTGTCCAATAGCCACACTTCACACGCATCATGCAATAATATGGTAATTTCAAAAAGTTGCATTGATATGCAATTCCAAAATCTTTTGAAAATTAGCAAACATAATAATAATACATAATTTAGATTTATAATCCATTCAAGATTTGATCGAAATAAATGCGTGGGTTCTGTTTATTGACATTTTCTAGACATGCACCGTGAAGTAAATTCTATCAAGTATGAGTTTTTCTAGTAAATTGTAAAATTCTTACGCAATTTTAATCTGTACATATAGATAATACCCAACTTACAGCATTGCAATTGTGATGTATTGCATTACAAAGTGGAATAATAAAATTTGTAAAAATAACGTGTAGGTATTCATTTCATTTTTTAAAAATGGCAATGGAACAACACTATGTTGTAATTTTAATATTTAATTTATTTCATAGGATTCCAAAGATTTAGTTTATTTATCGGTGACATATATAGCGTTTAAACCTATTTCAAGTATCAATTACTTGATTCAAACCTTTCAGGCCCGCCTCATTTCAGTCGGCCGCCCCTATGCGAAATATACATTAGAAAAGCGCAATGCGAATGTTCATGAACAAAAAATCAAATTTTAAAATCATAATTAAGTACATTATTATGTCTGTACATATCCATGAATTTAAAGTATTATGAATAGTATTGTGGTAGTGTGGAGTGTATTTGCAAATTAAAACAAGCAATCGAATAATTGGTACACGAGGCGTTGAAAGTTAACTTTTCGCAATACCTACTTGATGCTTTTTATATTAAATTTGTAAAGAATTACAAAAGGAACAGATGTTTTACGTTTGATGCATTCCTTTTCATAACAGTTTTATGATTGATTTGATAATTTTTGTTTTTCTGTGAGGATATCTTATATATATAATATGTTATATAATATTTTACGTAAAATGAAAACAAAACCGAAAAGATGTTTGTGCCGCCCTCTAAATTCGGCTGCTCTTGTGCAATGCACATATGTATGGTGCGGTCCTGGTATAGTGATCTTGCATACCATTCGTAGAAGTCAGTGAAATATTTTCGCGTTTTAAGTAACAATATTATATTATAATCGTGGCAATATGAAAATTATTGAATTCTATTCGGCGTTGGTTGTGAAACATGAATTTAGTAGTTATGATATTATATACCCGACGTTGCTACAAAAAAATATTTGGCACATCATTTTTTCTTAAAAACGGAAATATTACTTTGATTTTTATAATAAATAAATACCTACTGACCTACGTGTCATTAAATAAATTTTTGGTAAGGTAACTATAATGTAAGTAAATAAAAATATATTTATGACAGAAACACATAATTATCACGTCACGTGAACTCATATGCGAGAACGATCAAAATACTCAATAGGTAATAAGAAAACACTGTGACCTTGTATTGTGACCACTAAAAACAAAAATACATAATATGACGTGACTCGGAAATGTGTAAATTTGCAGAAAATAAACAAAAAGTTCTATCACGCGTGAGCTTGGTGGTGTGACGTGACGTGATACGAGTGACGTGACTGCAATTTGATTGAAATACATATTTGTAAACATTTGCTCATGCGTGACGTAGTAATAATGGCAGGGACATTAACTGATAATTGACGATTCAGGAACCTTACTCGCGGCACCAATTAGGGTCAATAGAAAAGCATCCTTACGTTTATATTTATAACAAACTTCATCTGGGCACCTAGGTAATATTATGTCAAAACTTGCATTACTCTTAAATGTCCACTACAATGTACGCAAGGAATATCATTTGACTGCGTGCATACTCATTAATTTGTAATTCTTTCATTTTTCTTTGCCTCATCAGTATTGCACCCAAAATACATTAAATATCTTCAATGTCGACCAATTATTTTGGTTTATTTTTTTCAGCAAATCAGCTAATATTTTGCAGATTAAAGTTTTATAAATGTAGACTATAAGGATTTTGTTACAGACTGTGTTGTTTCCTTTTAAACGTTTTAAAGTTTTGGTATTATTGAATATCTCTACGTCTACATAATAATATTATATTGCACGGGTTTCCTTTTATAGAGTACATATTCGAGGTAACATATTAACGGTTTAATGGAAAAATATTTTCATCTAAGGCCAAATTACACTGGCAGATTGTCACGCTGATCTATCACGATCGTCTGGCATGCTGCGCATCTTCGTCGATCACCCCGGGGGTGGTCACTTTGGGCCCTAAAAAAATATATATTTTGGCCACGACCAGGGAAAGATCCAAAATGTCATTACACGATCGGGAGGGGCGATCGGTGCGGACTCGGTTTTTCAAATATTGTTGCCAAGGATTTGGCTGTTTGTTTAATATTTTTAATAACTCTTTGTCAGCACTGGTAAACCCAATCCTGAAAAAGGTGTGTCTGGTTTGGGTGAGAGCTATAAACGACAGGTAATTGACACAATAGTTTTTTATGTAGTCAGTTTTTTTTATTCTAAAAAATGACCTGACGTGACGTGACGTGATAATACTGTGTTTCTGCCTTTACGCGCCTGTTCGCGTAATCATGCGACTTTGCCCAAAATTTGAATTAAGTTGCATGTTATATTAATTATTGTTACTTAGCAGATTTCAACAGTAAAGATACTTCAGCGAAGTTTATTTAAACCCGCTGAAAATACTTAACACGAGAAATTTGGGATTTGTGCAAATATTTTCATCACAAAATTGATATTATTTACTTAATGTGAATAATGTGTACTTACAATTTACACGATTCTCAATTATCCGAATATTTTTACGGTCGCTGCAATAAAAATATTTGTAATTTTTAAATGTGCGGTAAAATTAAGTTTAAATATTGATATTGACATACTTTACTTGTGTATATTTTTAGTAAAATATTATAAAGGAATATTCTTCACATACTTTGAATTGAATGAAGTTTTTACCAACAGCAGAACAAGTGAAGATAACAGTACTGTTGTCTGTCATAGAGAGAAAGGAGATCATTCGCGATCCGCGCGGCCGCTAGGTCCATGTTTATATTTATTAGTTTATATACGAAACCGCTTCAAAAACACGCCAGTTGTAAGAACGCCTCGGAGTTAGTCGATCGCCGATGTCGAATAACACGCGCTGATACATTTTTTTTATCAAAATATTATCATTTTATAAATTTATCGCCGGGCATTTTGCTGAAGTAACAGAAAGTGTAACACTAACATGATATCGGGGAACGTTAGGAAAAAGAAGTCCCAAAAGATGGGCAAAGCAAACCGTAAGAAGTGTCTTTGATTCACAACAAACTATGTACTACTTCCGTAGATGATTAATTATCTGTTGTGCAGTGTACTCAATTTCATTTTTGTTGTGTAGTTGACTTGAATAATTATTATGATAAAAATGTTTTCTATTGAATACAATATAATATGTATATAGATTTTATTGTGCGCATTTTCTTAAATTTTATTGTCTGTACGACATTGAAGAATATCTATTTTGATTCTAATTGGAATCTAACTAATATACGTTGTGTTAGTATCTATTAGTATCTATTATGTTAGTACGTTATTTAGCATCAGTTTTGTGTTTAAATGTTGTTTTGTGTTTAAATTATAATATAATGTTCTGCGTTTGAATGTTTACGTTTTTCTTTTGCTCTTAATTTCAGAAGATAACATGTTTGATTCGGATGCAAGTAATGGATCTGGCAGTGATTATAAAAACGGATCTCAATCTTCAAAGGGATCCCAGAACCCTGGATGGCTGTCATCTTTGTACAGTGTTTTGTTTGTTATTGGATCGGCGCTCATTGCATTTACGGCAGCCAGGAATTCATTGACATGGTGCGTATGAGTATACCTACTTACAATTTACCTATTATTATTACGTTCCATTATATTAAAACTTTCCAAAGTTTTAACATTGTCATTGTGTATTTTCCGTAGCTCCTTTATATAGAAAAGTGTGCAGGACCTTATTTAATAGTAAACTTTACAACGTATGAATCAAGCGATAATAATAAATTAATTGACATTGTTTGATGTAATTAAATTATATTACCACGTTTTTATTAGCTCGTATTCTTGTTTGTCCGGTACAGATTTTTTCTTGTGTGTCCAGTATAATTTTTTTCTTGTATGTCCAAGATTTGTATTGGACGATTGAAGATTTTTAACTAACTTCCCGACTAGCTACACATTTGAAACTTTTAGA
Organism: Rhyacophila brunnea; assembly: GCF_057557595.1. NCBI lineage: Eukaryota > Metazoa > Arthropoda > Insecta > Trichoptera > Rhyacophilidae > Rhyacophila > Rhyacophila brunnea. Next base: position 35,069,104 of record NW_028233350.1, read on the forward strand.
ATATATCAGAACACGACGACAATGCATTCTTTTAATACTTTTAGCCATTTTTAAGCAGAATTGAATTCATTTTCAGTTAATTCTGTTTTGCATGGAAAGTTATTATTGTTAGTTGCTAAGGGGGTCCTAGAAACTAAATTATCAATATATACCTACGTGCGTTACTATGGAAATCAATATGAAATGTCAAAATGACATTTCAGTATTCTGTATTTATTCAGTATTTCTATCAAGTACAAAAAAAAAGTATTTATTATTACACATAATTGTCAGGTTTATATGATTCAACAGAAAATTTAGTAGATATATATAGGTAGATATTATATAAAAAGTTATTTTTATCTTGTAATTATTTTATACTAAGAAAGTAATCAATATTCAATGTGAATACTGTCTGATATTTTTTGTGAGTTTTATCTGACCGTATTTAAAAATCAACTTATTTTTTCCTCGTTAAAATGTAAAAAAAAGACGTTGATTGACGAATAGCAAAATAATATTTTTTATATGTTTGGTTAGCTTCGTGCGTGTTGATATCAATATTTTATGAATTTGTAAAAGTCAAAAAAATGATTTTATAAATAAAGCGTTGATGACATTGAGCTACTTTACAAGCTGCTAGTCAGTGACTTTAAATGCGGGCGAGTCAGCTAGTGCGATTGTGATGATGACACACAAAACTTTCCACTCGCTCAGAAGCCAACAAACTAGCGAGTTTAAACCGTCATTGTTGGTACTATTTGACAGGAGGTATTGAGTAGTTCGCTTTTTTTACCGGCAGGTTCGCTACTATCGCTCTACTGCGCAGACGCAGATCGGCCCACACGCCTGCGAGTTGCGTGTAAAGTAGCTCGGCTCTCAACTTTTCTCGGTAGATTGTTTACAATCTGCTTGTTAGCTAGTTCGATGATGATACTGGGCGAGTTTACAAGCAGATTGTAAATTCGCCGGCGTGTAGCTTGTAAATTAGCTTAATGTCATCGACGCTTTACTGATTATTGTAGAATAAGTACTAAACCCAAAAATTCTTAGTATGTGTGATTTTTAATAATATGTCGTTCCATCAAGAAGTAACAGTGAAAATTATTAATAATATAAAATAACCAAATAAACTAATCAGTTAAATATGCCATATTAATCACTAGGCAGATAAAATGTGTAAACGAGACATTTCGAATCGACGCTGCTAAATTAGTAAATTTCACAGAGAAACATAGAAGGTCCCACGCAAATATGTCCAAAACTCAATTTCCTTTTGACTTTTGACTCTCCTGAAAAGTAGTGATTTTAGGCTAGGTACTCAATGTTTCTTCACACATCCTAAAAGTAATCATAATTAAAATGCGTCGTAAATAAAATTATTCAAGTATCTAAATACCTACCAAAGATGCTGAAGAAAAAAGAAAAGCAAAGAACATAAACGAACTAAAGTGAATAAAATAATGACCCCTTGGTATACTGGTTTTGATAAAAACCGATTAAAGTAGATAATATTTGAGTAGTTCGGATGGTTGCTCCATATAGAAATATCTCTTCTGACAAACTGGAACTTGCTTCAGGGATTCTGACGGGGAAACCATTGAGGGGTTCCTATTCCACATGCAGCATCTTTGGGACCTAAATTTATTCAGGGGTGGATTTAACGATTTAATCATCCGTCCGTCACGGCATGTATTTCCTTTTAAAAACGTTCCAAAGTCCTTTCAGTATCATTGAATATGTTTCAAAAGAGCATAATATTATTTCTTAAATATTTGCAACACGATCATTTTCATGTTCTTAAACTTTGTTGCCAAGGATTTGGCTATTTTACCTAATATTTTTTTAACTGTCACTCTCTAGACTCTAGTCAACGCGGACCCTACTCCTTCGTGCACTCAGAGTACTGATGTATCCGCACCTGTTAATATTTTTAAATTCCTAAACCAATTATTCCCATGTCAAGACAATTTCTCGTATAATTATACAAGAAATTGATGTAGTTAATTATTATTCACGTGGCTTAAATACAGTAGGTCAGTGGCGCACCCAGGGGGGGGGCCAAGGGGCCCTGGCACCCCCCAAAATTATCAGAATGATTTTAGACACCCAATCCCTAATGGAACTGTCAAAAAATTCTCGGTGTCCATCCGAATTCCGGAGTGGTGTAGGTAATGGCTGACAGGGCTCTAGCCTGGGGGCCCGGGCTGTGGGGGGCCCGGCGTGTCGGGTTGACCAGATAAGTGAGATAAACACACATCATGCATTAGCTTTAATAATAAAAAGTCGCCTGCGGCGCTATTATACTTCATAACCATGAACATGTTCAATTATGTAATTGTGCAATATATTTTTTGATTATTATGTGTCGATACTCGATAGCTCCATTATTAAAGTAAATGCATTAAAAATCGCCAATATTTCACTGTATGAGTACCCTTAATTTGAACTAAAACACAATTTGAAAAACGTTAATGTAGTGTTTCACACTGCCTTTAATGTTCGCGGTAGGTAGGGGGCCCGCCAAATATCCTATCCTGAGGGCCCGTTTCAGGATGTGGGGACCATGGTATAGGTACACCGAGTGCAATAGACAAAAGGGCGATAAACGAGAAATTAGGGTGTGAAGAAGAAAAAGATCCTATGGGACTAATTTACATTATCCTCCTTGGGCCCCACCCAATATTAAATCCTGGGTGCGCCACTGCAGTAGGTACTCGCTTTTTACAAATGGCGTAAATAGGGATAATGTGGGACATAATATACGTAAAAACATTTATATAACGGTAATTATGAAATACAACGAGAGTAATAAATACTTTATTTTCACTGTATATTCCATTGATGGTGAACCTATGGCACGCGTGCCACTAGTGGCACGCGAGATGATTTTGCATGGCACGCGAATGTTTTGTGTTGAAGAGAGAAAAAAAATGATATATAATTTTAAATATATTTTTTGTACAAAAAATTTTACAAATGCCTAAATATATACTAGGTAAGTATATAATTTTAAAAGTGCGTATTTTCTTCGGTTTTTAATAATATTTATCAATCGATGCGTAAACGAAAACGACGAAATTCATGCATAAATGACAAATCGCATCGTATAAGCTGATACTATTGAAGAATACGCATTATAATTAATTTAAATTGCATACTTATATATATTGCTTATATAATTGCATACTTATGTATATTTTATGCATCCCACATAATAATTGATGAAATTTTGGCGTCAATTTATGCGTAAAGAACCAAACTGAGCAGGTAGTATTGTAATAATACTCAAGAACTCAATCGCTTATAATTTTTGAACTTTTTTAATAGAAATCTTATAAACCATTCTTTTTATTTTTCCTGTTCGAACTACTCGAAAAACTGCTTGGCACGCCAGACAGTCTAATGATAATATTTGGGAAATTTTGGCACGCGTACGTAAAAAGGTTCACCATCCCTAGTATATTCAATCACGTGTGTTATTCTTATTATTATATCATTCGTAATCTATGTAATAATGACGTCATCACTGCTCTTTTCAGATATTTTTTAATTTTTCCAATGATCTTGCCTTTTCTTTTTTGAATGAAATAAGTCGTAACTTTATTACGCGACTTGTAAATTGTTTTTAACCTTGACTGATCGAGCTGAACTTCTAATTTTTACGGAAACTCAAGAGGCCCCCGAGGCGTTTCCACGTGCTCACACTCCTTGCCAGTCAGCACAACGCTAATTACACAATACAACACCAATATTATTTTTAATATAATAATAAAAAAACGACAAGGCCAAGTAGTCGGATGTGTTTAAATATAAATGAAAAAATAATTAAGTGTCATATACTTTTTTTTAAATCGATTTACATGCGTGCCTAGTACCTCCTCAATTATTATTGTTAGTTTAATGAATATTTAATTTTAGGTACAAATAGGAAACTGTATTAATTATTAAGTATCCAACGTTCGTTGTTGTTGGGCCAGATGATGACATTGGTAACATTATATTGATATTATTATTATACATGATTATAGTTTTATTGTCATATTAAAATCTAGGCTTATACGCGACTAGAAGGTAATCCGTAAACTAATAGAGCCGTGCAATTTACAATACAGTTGTATAACCGCTAAATTATTATAATAGATACATACAATGATCAATGACAATGAAAGACCATGGACAACTAATATTTTGAAGGCCCCAATTAAAATTAAAAACAACGAAAACGAAAATACTGAATAACGTTTTATTGATAGTCTATATTGTACTTATTAAATGTAAATATTGATTAGTACAGGTCAAACACGTGCAAAACGTGTAGGTACTTTCTGTTGTAATACTATAATATGATTCCATTGCTATTTTGAAGGGGTGGCATTAATCATCCCTTTTTATATTTCCTTAGATGGCTTACATTAAAGTATTTTTTAAAGTAGGTAACGATGAAAAATCCCGCGTCATTTCGTCGTATCACTTGATTTGTATTGCATGACTCATGACTTGCCGCAGGAGTGAGAGAAAAATTATGTGAATCTGCGTGTTTTAAAGTGAGGTGTAATTTACTCTCGCGCAGTAGGCTCTTTGCACAGTGGGAGAATAGTTTGATGATGCGTATATAATGAGTCTCTAAAAGAAGTACTTATCAGTTTCACGACGATTGAGAAATCCATATGATTTTATATTTATTTTAATTCAAACAGTGACTGTTCCATTCCATTCTGTTCCATTCCTGTCGCATTCCACAAATCAATTAAAAAACATGATGGAAACAAAAACGGTAATTTCCATTCTCAAGTTGGCAAGTTAATAAAAATGTCTTATTTCTTTCTAGCTTATAGCTATAAAAATAGCGTCTGAAAAAACTATTCTAAACTGCATTTTTTATTGTACATACCTAGAACATTTTAGAATAATTTATTTCGAAGATATACCTATAAGAAATAAATTGTACATTTTTGTTGACTTGCCAGGATTTTACGGAAATAGAAATTGCTATTTTTGTCTCCAGAGCCTTCAAATGCAGTGGGATGATTGTATGGATCCATTTCGAGAAAATATCCATAATACTTTTAAGGCGGCGGGAGGCAGCGAGATTAACAATTTTGAAAATATAGCAAGTGACACTGACTTTCGGTATTTACCACGTCTTCTACTCAACCTCGCATCCTCGCACTTTTCCGTGTGCATTACCCATACCCAGACAGTCCGCAATTTGAGTCTAGCAATGAACACCTGACGCGCAGCTATAACTACGGGTTGGGTGATCATCTGGATGCGAGTTATTGCGACTTGTCGCATCCACACGTAGTTATCGAATGCGCGTCGCCTAACTGTCATAATTATTAATATCATTAGTTTCCGTTTGTGTCGTCCGTGCCGCCTTGTTTTTAAACATGCCGCGTAAGAATTATAAAGCAGACATTGCATGATTCTGATGGTTACACTAGAGACCCACGGGTCACTGACACGGCCAGTGTGGCTAACTCTAGGGTTGGCAGGTTATATGAAACCACTTATGGTGAAGCAGGCAGGTTATATAAAAGTATGATGTAATCAAGTTGCGGCAAAATTTCCAAGTTAACATTATATTATATGGGTACGTTATGATGACCAAAGTAAATCATCCGTGATGCCCTGAATTTTTTTTATCGCGTCGCCATTTCTCGTAAGTTGTTGGCTATTATTGGCCTGCTTCATTCAGTTGTATGAGAAAGCCGATTATTTGCCCCTCTTTTTATTTATTACCTCTATGGGCTAACCTATTCAACAACAAGAAGTACGTAATGTTAAATTCACCTAATTAAATTGTTTTTCTTCTTGGATCAGCATCCGACTACCCCACCTTCTTGTGTGCGTGCCTGCATGTAATCTATGTTTCAAGACTGTTAATTTCTTTAAATAAACTTTCTACCGTTAATCCATCTTTGCGAAAGTACATTATATGCATTGATAAGTATATCAATGATTATATGCCACTCATATTGGTAGCAATCTCATACAACTGTGGCGAGAAGTACGAATAAGTATTTTCTATCATATTGTAGTTTGTTTGGAATACAATTAATAAATCACTTAAATATCATGAATTACATCTTTCTAAACACAGCGAGTTGCACCACGCGAACCAGGAGTGAAGCCAGGATATTGTATCAGAAAAAATCGCATTTAATTGTATGTTTCGTGATTCCGTATTATACTCCACTTTAAATTACATTCTTCTCGATAAAAAACATTTTTATTAGCCGATTTCTACCAATTATTAAATTATAGTAATAGATTTATAACACGTATTTATATAATTTGCTCATAAATTATTGGACACTTATCAGCATTGCCAGATAATTATTTTACCAAATCGGGATTAGGAGCAAAAGCGGGACAACCTAAAAAAACGCATAGTTCAATATTTCTAATATTTATTTATATTTTTTTATAACGTTTTTCTTAGCTCGTATTCTTATTTGTCCGGTACAAATCTTGCAATCGATTTTTAACTAACTTCCCGACTAGCTAAACATTTGAAACTTTTAGAATATATCAGAACACGATGCCAATGCATTTTTTTAATACTTTTAGCCATCTTTAAGTAGAATTTAATTCATTTTCAGCTAATTCTGTTTTGTATGAAAAGTTATTTCGATACCATTATTGGTTGCTAGGGGGTTCTAGCAACTAAATTATTAATATATACGTGCGTTACTATGGAAATCAATATGAAATGACATTTACAAGTACAAATTTTTTTGATCGTTTAAGCTAGTCAAGTTTATATGATTCAACAGAAAATTTAAAAACGTTGTAAATAAAAAGTTCTTTTTATCTCGTAATTATTATAGTTTCTTACTACTGCTTTTTGTAGTTATTGGTAAAATTCAGCACATGAGTATATTTTCACGTTGAATTAAATAAGTAAGTAAATAAGTTAAATCAGCTCAATAAAACATCTGTTTCTTGCTTATGAGCATTTTAAATTCATCTAAGAAAATACCCGTTCGGTATAGCAATTAGATGTTGGTATGCTTAAAATAAATGAAATTAGTGTGTTAACACGTGTACCCGGATCCGCTGCGTTCTTTTGTATTTACCTGAACGTCTTATTTGTATTTTTTTTTTTTTGAAAAATTGTGAATTTAGCTGTCCCGCGCGGGAAATCTATTTTTGCAAAAAGCGGAACGTCCTCTAAAAGTCTAAAAATCGGGACGTCTTCAACGCTGGTACCTACTGACAATTCTGTTCGCCAATTGGAATACTGTGTGCAAATAAATTTTAAATAACTGTTGCGTTATATTTTTAATTGCAAAAAGTGGAGCAATGATAATTGCAAAAAAATGGCACGGCAATGAAACAACTATCTATCGAAATTTTAGGAAATAAAAAAGTTATATTGGGGAATTACGTCATTTTCGAGTTAGAATTTTTTATATTATATTATGCATACGCTATAATAAATCGTATTATGTATATATAATTCGGAAACACCTTACATTCTTGAATCTTGTGAAATATTAGTATAAAGTATTGTGTTGCTTTAACAGGTAATGATTTGAGTGCATTCATATTTTACTTGAAAATAATATATTTTAAATACGTAGAGAATTTGTCAAGTTGAAGTCTAAACCCGTTTATTTTTGAGCTCATTTTGTAGGCCTCCATCTTGACATCTTTTTATGTATGTACCTAAATAAAATGACATCGATTTTAGTATGCCTTCTATTAATATAATATTTCATTCCAACCACGCATAAATATGTCCTTATTACTACTACCTACATAGTTGTAATGCAAAATTATTTTACTTATTCATTAGGTTATGTTGGTTAATCTTCATATTCAAACTTCATTATATCATTATCATCAGACGGGGTCGATTTACTACTGTATAAAGACTTCCCCTAGCTCCTTTCATTCTTCTCGGTTCCTAATTCTTCGCCGCCACATACCTACATCCACCGACTTTATGAGTTCATCTATCCAGCAAGTTTTAGAGTGTCCTTGTGGTCGTGTAGTACCCCTTGGGTACCACTGTATGTCGGCATTTTTCCAGCAGTTGTCCACTCGCCGAGCGACATGTCCAGTCCATTGGCATTTCATCCTCTTAGCGATGTCTAGAACTTCGCGTACTCTTGTACGCTTCATTATCTATTGGTTTATTTTGTGGTCTTTCCACGTTATTCCATGCCACGTTGTGCTACTCGTCATTTTTGGTAACTTCATCCGCTGGCAGTCAAGGCAGCTGAGTTCTGTACGAGGAATAGCGTGAAAGACACGACGACTAGACGGTCCTACTGGGCGCGCGCTGTAATGATCCATGTTTAACATGCATACCTCAGCACTGGTAGCACACATAACGTCGCTGTAGGATTGGTTTCCCGAATAGACCAAATGTTCAGGAGACGAAAAACAAATTTCATAATCCTATATTTAAATACATGGAGATATTTAAATTGTTTTTTTACAGCATATGAATGATGTATTCATTACCATTACAAAATGATTTAAAGAAAGGGATGATACTCGTCCAATTAGATACAAAAAAACATTCTGCATTAAGAGGTTGATTTCGACAACAACGGATATTCGGGAAACCAATCCTATAGCGACGATAAGTTGAACGCTTAAAACACAATGGGAGGTCAGTTTTGATGATATTCAGATGCACCGTGCCAATTTTCATAGCCGATTTTGACAAAATTCATGAATTCAAGGATGAAAACCTAACCTAACATAACTTAACCTAACTGAGCCTAACAAATAATCACGTATATCGGCTATTTTCAAAATTTGTTTGTCTCTGGCCTCCCTTACCGACAAGAACCGACATATTTTATTATGTTGTCCAATATAGACGTTGTAAGTTGTTGACGCGCTGAATTGGAGTCTCATTATTGAGGATCACTTTTGGTAAAGCAATTTATCATGTCTTCGAGGCATTCACCTTTAAACCTAGTTTGTGGCTTTCATTAATTCGCACGCTTCTGCATTCTCTTCCGGAACTCATCTGTGTCGTTCGCAAAGACAACAATGTCGTCCGCAAAATGCAGATGACTAAAGTATTCGCCGTTAATGTGCGATTCCACTGTTCTCCCAGTCAAGTCGCTGATTAGATCTTACAGAGTACCGGTGAATAATTTAGGTGAGAACGTGTTGCCTTGCGCGGCACTTCACTGTATACGTCGTGTTATTTATTAATTCATAATTTAGTGCACAAATAGCATGAGCTGGTTTCATAATGATGATAATGTTGTTTGCTTCCTGTTCCTCACTTAGGTACCAACTCTTAGGTCAATGACATTATGTAGCTACCGATATCATGCAATTTGTAATTATAAGTACAGGCAAATTAATATACTTAGATTTTTCTAGGCATGTTTATATGGGGGAGGTATTTACGAACTTATAATTGTATTCATATCTTTACTTTTTTTATTCTGGCAATATTTGTATTATGTTTAGTAATACAATTTTAGATGAAAAGTAAATAGGTAATGTGATTTCATTAGAAAAAATCAAATCTTGTGAATTCGTTAAAAAGAATAGTTTATTAAATTTTTGGCAAGCGCAAATATGTTGTAGCTAAAATTATTTAGAGAAATCAAAATGAAATTAAGGTAATTGATAATTTGATTGAAAACACAAAACCCGACTCCCAAGATTAACACAATTTGTGAAGTCCTTAAAAATCTAACAACTACTAGTTAATTTCGTCGTAATTAGATGCAGTTTATTAGACCCACGTGGTTCAATTGGTAAATCACATTGGTGCGAATCCAGTGGATGCGGGTTCGAGTCCTGCTGGGCGTCGTATTTTGTTCAAACGATTTGTTCTTGTACTTGTATATACTTATATCTGAAGCGTTTTCAAATTATGTATGTTCAAGAAATAATATATGTATTAAAAATAAACTTAAATGGCTTGTAATAACACCGAACGTACTTATAAAATACAAACAAATTTAGCAAGTATTTATATTATTTTTTAACCGCGTAATTAAATAAAAGTCAATAATACTCTCCCGTGTTTGGTTGGAAATAACTAAATGGTTATATTAGTAACTAGTCTTGACGGCGATTTGCTGAACTACAAATCCCTCCGGTCTTTCCCGACCCCGGCATATGTCGTCACATTACATTATAAAATCACAACCATGGCATTCTGGTTGTAGAATATTTCCATATTAGGTAAACAGGTACTTGTGTTCGTTCCCTCTGACTTCGCACGCCAAATATAATTGTTTCGGTACGGATGGTGCATTGCCCACTGAAGAAGGAAGCCGATACATTACACGACTGGTCTTACTTTTCGCCCCTCCTGTTGTCTATGGATGACCTGTCATTGCCTGTCATTGTTCTATAGAATGCTCATACTGACGCGACTGTCGTGTTCACTTGTCGGAGTATTCTTAGTTTCAGATTTCTTTCAGATTATTTTAACGTATCTTGGAGACCTCGGAGATCATCTGATTTAGTGGTTATGTGTTATTAATAATTGGAAGTGATGATCAAAGTAAGTAAACTTCTTCTGTGGATAATAATATCATAATACACTAGGACGTTTGTCAATGTGACAGTCGATTCTAAACGACAATAACTAATAACTTATGTATACTCCTCAGTCATTATAGAATACAAAACTCTGCTTGCAAGTACGTTATCAATAAATAGTATGGCAGCGGACAACTCGTTGATTGTGCAAAAAGTTATGCTCAGGCTTTATTAATCTAAAGATGGCGGTGGATGGTGACATTTTTGTGACAGTTGGTCGCATCTACAAAGTTTTCCGTATTCCAGTAGTTCCATAACGGTGCCCCGCGGGTCACCTTCTTGGTAGATATTTTATATTTGGGTGGCTCTACAAAAATGATAAAAACAAGTTTTTAATTAAACATCGAGCAGGTTATTAAAAAAAACATAAAAAACACCCAAACATGTTTGTTTACCAGTAGTCCCCCACCTAGCTTTACAGTACGCCGTGTTGCACCATGTACTTTGAACTATTTATCGTCGCCTGAGAACTGAACTGGGTTATGTAAAAAAAAATTAACGTTAGTTTTGTACCTACTGGGATTTCTGTTATAAAGTGAAAAAAACTTTTTTATCAGGGATACAATATAACACTTTCAAAGATATAATACCATGTTGTATATAATAGGTACTTACTTAGATATCCAACAAAAAAAAACCTGATCTGCTTTCACTTTGTGATTCTAAATCGATTCCATCAGTGCATCACAGCTTCTATCGAAATGTGTGTGGTAGTTAGATACATACATAGCTATAATTTACTTTTATAATTATTAACGTTTTCCGTTTCATTATCACCTGCAACTTTGGTTATTCTTCTAAAAGTTAAAGTTGTCTTCTTTATCTGTAAAATTATTGAATTCTTTATGTTCAATTAAAGATTATTGATGAACGCTCTGGTTAATATATTTTTTAAGTTGTTCCAACTGTTTTCATAAGTTTAATGTTTAGCATAAATTATAATTGTACATATTTGGATATTTTGATTGTTTCCATAAAAAACGTAATATTTAAATGTTGCACCTATATAGACCTGCACACCAAGAAATATTTTTAAAAATCTAATATTTGAACAATATTATGATATACAATTTCGTGTGTTTATATTTTTTACTTATCACGATTTCCTTTCACTGTCCTATTTTCATTGAACTTCATACGACGAATAGTGTCTATGCTGGGATATGTTTTTATTTTACTAATTTTAGTAATACTAGCTTTTAGAAAGCGACTAGTAATAATTATCATTATATTTATTAAAATGTTCCCGCTTACTTCATGTCGCGGGTGTATTACGAACTGTAAGTACTTATTTTTAAGAGAAAAATCCTATTGAAAGCTACCTTACCTGAGTTCATTTGCAGAACGATCTTTTGATTTTAAAGTAAATACATATTAATTTAGAAAAACATCCACATATGTTTGTTTTTGTAATATTTACACATTTTTTTAGTTACTCCAAGATCAATATCGTCCTTAAGACATTTTCGATTGGATATCAAATTCAATATATTTCTGATGAAGCTTTCTTATCGACGATAATAGTAAAATAAATCGTAACCAACTGGTTGTACTCTGAAAAATATTCCTCGTTTAAATCTGCTGTGGAAATAATATTTTTTATTATTAGTTAAATAGGTAATATCTTTTTATATATTATTGTAGCCTGATAAGTACATAATGATACATATCTATAGGTAAACTATTATACAGTGGAACCTTATATAGATACGGCAAAGGCGATTCGGAGTTGTATTGCTATTAATTGCTTGCTAATATTGAAACAGGTGTCGGGCATAGTGTTTCCGCTCCTGTAAAATTTTCGTTATTGCATATAGACCTCTTTTCGAGGGACGCCTTCATATATAATATATAATACTATATAAACTAAAATACATATTACCCACCACTGCTCTATTCAGTATGTATATTACTTCGATCCTATTTTCAGCAAAAAATGCTATAAACATGAATACTGTGCCAACCAGTCAATGCCAGCAATAATCATAATATTGGCAATAAACCTGTTTTGGTGGTCGGCCTGCTTATGAATATTTTTGATAAATCTTAAAATGCAAGTGTATTCGTTTGATCATCATATCCACTCCCACTGTCTTACCTATTCTAGAACCGCGTCACCTGTCCATGCAGGTGCTAAAAAGCAACTGTTAGAAAAGATGCCCAGGGGGAGCAATGTTGCCACATTTTGGTCACCGAGTACGCGGACCTAGATATTATAGTATTTCGTAAAAAAAACTATAGTACGCGTTGTCATTTTGTTTTAAGTGTACTTATAGGTTTTTTGAATCTCACAAAAAAATAACCGACAATTTGAGAAATTCCGATGTCTAAATTTATTTAAATCCTTCCGACCAATTCAAGAAATTCAATTGTAAATCAAAGCCAATGGTTTTTTTATGCAATTTTTTTTCTTGACTCGCCAAATTTTCTTCTATTACGAAATCACAGTACGGAAATATCGTAATTTTAGTACTTTTGGCGTATTTTGTAAGGACGAAATTAATCTTTATGATACAAATATATTTTGTCCGATATTCAGTATTTTGGGCGTAATATACCTTTTTATATCGTGCATAGTACGCGGACCAACATTACAGTACAAATACTATAATTATTATAGTACGTCGGTTGGCAACATGGAGGGAGGAGTTAAAATAATGGACTGAATTGGAGTTCCGTTTTGTCACATAAAATGTATGAAGGAAAAATTACCAGTAGCCTAGGCACATACCAAAGTTGTATTGCTAGTCCAGACTCTAAAAATATTATTTGTTTCAAATTTAAACATTTAATATATGAATAAAATACTGACAAAGTGGCTATCACTATACACTATAATACACACTATCTATTTAAAACATACTGAATTTAGTTTATTTAAAACTTGATAATAATATTGTATACACACACAATATCATTATTCTCCAGTTCTTATCATTATTTTTATAATTGTGAATATAAAAAAAATATAATAATATATTCAGAATTGTGTTATTTTATTTAGCAACGCAAACACAGATAACATAGTAAAGTAAAGTTGTCATACTTAGCTATTTTTACTGTTTCTTTTTCCGATTACTCCATTAGTAATTTTATTGTTTTTAAGATAACTTTTATGCCTGACCTTCATATTATACATGTTGCTAGGAAGAAGCTTTGTGTTGTTATCTAGTTGGATCGGACTGATTAAATGTTATCTTGATCTATTGTCTTTCCATTGGTGGACGCCTCATGAAGTATATTAATAGAGTATCCTTACGAGAAATGGTTGTTAACAATTCGACTAGGCAAATACTATCGGGTCCATTCTTTGAATCCAAATACACATTGTACAAACAGCGTACCTATCTATGTATATTACGTAGTCAAAATTAATTAACTCATTAAAGTGTAAATTATCAATGTTTTAAATTAAAATCATCATATTTTCCCGCTTGGTGCCTCTGGTAGGAAAGCATTCACCTTAATTAACATGTTTTGGTGACGACTTTGTTCGCTGTACAAAAATATGCCAGATACGGTACGAAAATAAGCTAGATGGCAGGAAAAATGCTAGATTTTCTCAAAATTCAAAAGGTGTCTAGAAACTAGCATTTCAAAACAATATGTCACAATAATTATTAACAACATTTTTACAAGAACAAAGATCAAAGAGAAAAATCGTGTTTTAAAAATAAGTCATAAAATTAATGTCAGATACGAATTTTGGAAGCTAGATGCGTATTTAAAAATGCTAGATCTGGTAAGAAAAATGCTTGGTTGGCAACGCTGCCGGCGACTGCACCAAAAGTTTTTTTTTATTTCGTTTGTAAAATAGATATTGACATAAACGTGACGAGATATTCTTTTTTAAACTCCAAGCTTTAGTAAGTACCTACCTACCTTATAATGAATTTAATTATACCTTATAACGATTATGGTTTTTCCGACTAAATAATCGTAAACAATTTATAATAATTGGCGTTTGGATTTTTTTTTCAAATGTTAACCTTATTAAGTAATAAAATAAATATTTATGACCAATCTTGGTCTACATCTGCTATAATTACGGTGTCCATTCGTCAATTATTTTAGAGGACAATTATTCTTTATTTAACCGTGTTGCCCTTAAGATTTATTTTATATTAAAAATCTCACTTGTCCACTATTTTCAAAATTGTTTATATGTTTCAGTTTATTATTGTGATAGTTTATTTTCGTTTAAATATATTAATTTGTAATTGTATTTTGTAATATAGAAGAAGGTTTTCTTTAATATCCTTAGTCCAGTGTTTCCCAACCTTATGTGTGCCATGCCCCACTTCAACGTTACAAAAATCTCCATAACCCCTTCCCCTATCGTAATTTTATAGTTACCGAACAAATTCTGAAAAAATGAATTTCTTCAAATAACAAATGCACATAGCAATACTATTTTTAATTTAACTTTCGAAAGTAAATATGTATAGATATTATGTTACATGTACAACTCGGAAGAAAATGAATGTGATCCCCATGCTTCGTGTGAGGTGCAAAGAGTTTTATGTGAGGCACCTACCTCCTAATTTGGTAAATTTTAATCTTAAATCTCTACGGTTTCTGATATCAAAAAAGGTTTATTTTTTCTGTACCTACCTAACAAATCATTTACAGCGCTTTCAACTAAATATGATGATGGGAATGGCAACAGTAATTCTCTTGCTAAATTTATCATAATTAGGTATTTTGTTTCTGTCTCGACACAAAGCCATGCCATTGTATTTTTTACGTTGAATAGTGTTTTAAAAGATTCTTCATTTTGCAATTCTAACCCCCGTTTCAGACGGGACACCGGTGTCGCGCTCGTATATAATAAGGAGGCCTTTGTATTCGAATAAAGGGG
Source organism: Rhyacophila brunnea (assembly GCF_057557595.1). Lineage (NCBI taxonomy): Eukaryota > Metazoa > Arthropoda > Insecta > Trichoptera > Rhyacophilidae > Rhyacophila > Rhyacophila brunnea. Next base: position 35,084,486 of record NW_028233350.1, read on the forward strand.
CCTTTGTATTATGTTTATGAACGCCCAGAGCTAATGAGTCAACGCATAATTTCGCGATATAAATTAGAACATAAAACTGGCTGCGATCATAAAAACATGTAGGTATATCGGCGGCTTGAGAATGTAGCGGCCGACGGAAAAGTGTACCGGACACGCTTGGACTCATTAGCTCGGGGCGTTCATAAACATAATACAAAGGCCCCTTCATTCGAATACAAAGGCCTCCTTATTATATACGAGCGCGTCACCGGTGTCCCGTCTAAAACGGGCCTAAGAGTTCTTCTTGACACTGCATGGCTATTGGCTACACCAGTTATATATAGTGACATCGATTGTGTTATCCAAGGTGGGAAGGCAACTTCTTTTATATCTGGAAATCTGTCATTTAAGTCATTAGCCATTTTTAATGATTTGCGCAATGCCCCCCAAAACATTCAAATTGTTCCCCAGTGGGGCGTACGCCCCGCGTTGGGAATCATTGCCTTAGTCCTTATATCTACCTGTCGTATTTTATCTACATCGGAATTATATTTAACAAACCCAGTGGCGGTTTAGGGATAAAGTGACCTGATGCCGAGACTGAATTTAAACCCCCACCATAAATAAAGCATAAATCACATCCTTTATCTGACGACGAAAATGATGACATATAATTCCTATTATTAGTGGTTTATTTTAATGCACTAGTAAGCATAATATGTGTGTTGTTACACTTGTTACGTTAGGTTTGATGACATATGCAGGGATTTTGTTGCGCTTTGGGTAATATTGTATACTAAATTTGTGAGATACACGCTTAAATATTTGCTATTTAATTTTATGACCGGTTTGAACTGTTTCGAAGCCCCCTTTAAATTTTCTGACAAATCGATTGCGTTATATGTGTCTAGGAAAGTCGCCTCTTAAAAAAACCTTTAATAAATACATAATACAGAGCAAAAAATTATCAATTTTAATTTTCAATTTGAATATGGTTAGTTACATCACTAATTATATTCATAATATGCAATACAGTTCACATCTAGATATTAAACATTAGGTACATCGTATACCTACTTACTTACATAAAATTATATGTATTATTTGAGATTTTCGTGATTTGTTAATATATTTGGTTTTTGAGCTGTCACCGTGTATTATTACGACACCTTTCCTATAGATGTCGGGTTGTTGCAGAGGCAATTCTCAAGATAATGACTAAAAAAGATTGTGGAGAAATATGAGATATACACGTGTTAAAAATGTTATTTTCAATAATTACACCAGTATCATAATATATAACGAAACGCGCATTCAATATTAGTAATATTTGAAGAGTTTTATGGGATGACCGTCATAAAGTAATAAACCGAATCTGGATTCAAAGCTGCAATTCATGGCGACAGACTTTCACATTTCTATCTTATTAATTATTTGTTCTGTGCATGCAACACTATCTTTAGGTAGATATTTAATACTTTTGTGAATTCTCTATTACTGTTGGTGCTTCCTACTACAGTACAGCTTAGCCGTGAAATGTATTTTTTACCTTTTTGTAAGTATGTCATATTTTTTACAAAAAGATTATTGAGAACCGCTGTTATAGTCAAGGCTGGTTTTATAATTTTATGTGTTAAAATTAAATTGAAATTAGTTCATGAAAATAATCATATAATCGTTTTTAATAAGGAAATTAACAGAGTTTAACCGTTGTTATGTATATGGCAATGGTAATGCATTTTATTAGGGTCATATTTTCATATTGTTATTTATTATTATTACCTACTATAATTGATTTTGATTTCGATTCAATTGAGAAATTGAGGAATTAATGCGGGTTCTGACTATTCAATTTTTGTTGATCATCTGAAATCAAACGAAAATAACCTTTGCTAATCTATATTAAAATTTTTGGTAATCAATAAAAGTTAATTTAATATGCTAAAGAAATATTCATTTACTCCATAAATATAAACGCGTGTTGATCTCACCTGATGGTCAATCGAAATACTAATACTTATGTAAATTTTAATTATTTTCTATCATCGACTATGGTTTTTGTAGAATAATAATTATACTGAGTCAATCATGCATTGGAATAGGTTCTTTCAAAGATTTTTTGTATATGTTACGCCGAATGTGCGAAATTGACTATTACATGAAATGAGCAAAATTTTGGCTAATTCATGTAATAGTCAAGCCTGTTGCCTTATTCATGAATTAGGTAAATTTTCTGCCGAGTACGTGAATTCGCCAGGGTATAGATTTTAAACTGTCAACATGACAGTAGAAAAAGTAAATTCAATACGGATGGTTTTATTAGTAATAATTATTGGACAAAATATAATATTATTATTATTAGGTTAGGTTGGGTTAAGTTAGGTTAGGTTAGGTTAGGTTTTGTAATTCTGAATTATTCAACTGAATGTCCATTTTAAGGTTAGCTAACAATAGTGTCAACAAACTATCACAAACATACAATCGACCATTGCACGATTGATACCCAAGCACGAATCAAATCGCGAAAATACCTTTCAATAAAATTCTTAGGTTATCATATTATAGTTCTAGATTTCTTTTGCGCATAGTAAATGGATATGAACATCATTGTAGTTATTGATTGGTATATTTTTATATTATAATCAATGACATTTGACACATTTGGTTAGTTTGATTAGTGAACACCACCGGAGCGCGACCATCTATTTTGACCATAGATAATATACGTACTTTTTGACCAATGCATGAGCATTTGACACATTTAGTTTAGTTGCAAAAAATACCACCGTAGCGCTACTATCTAATTTGTCCAATGCATGAACTAGGCAGCAAAAATTTCTGCCAAATTCACGCACTCGCCAGATCTTTTGTCTAATTCATGAATAAGGCAACGGGCTTGCATTTTTCATGATTTAGGCAACATTTTGCCCATTTCATGTAATAGTCAATTTTGCACATTCGGCGTAACATATACAGCAATTATTTATATTGTCAATGTCATGATATGACAAGTTCATAATCTATCGATAATTCTAATTAATATTTTAGGGAACGTGTATATCAATTTTTGGTCTTGAACATACTCGTTCATAACTTGATAACGCCTCAGATAATACCAGAAAAAATCTCTTTTGAAAAAAATTCGACACCCAATGGGATTTGAACCTGTATAACCACTGGTATCGCGCCAATGTGCTTTAACTGCGTGATACTTTAATACTTGGAATAATCCGTGACGTCGGTTAGTATTTAATGCATTTAATTAATACCTACCTTAATTATAGAAAAACCGATAGCCAAACATTATAACTCAATTTCATAAGCATTTCATGCAGGAACTATCAGTTAAAATTATCATAATTAAGTAGGATGCCCGTAGCTTGATCGGTTAAAGCATATTGGCGCGATACCAGTGGTTATACAAATTTAAATTCCGTCGGATATCGTATTTTTTTCAAAAGAAATTTTTTCTAGTGGTATTATATGAAGTGTTTCCAAGTTATGTAATATGTTCAATATAACAGAATGTTGCATTCTCAAATCTTATGAATTATTCCTTGAATAAAAGAAATGTTTTTTTTTTAATTTTAGGCCTATCAAATTTATAATAATAATAATGCAAATATGCATAAGTACATATTAGATACACAATACAAATTAATGCTTTGAAAATTTATTTTTTATCGTGGTTATTCATGTAAAATTATCATTTAACGCGATATCGACAATACTGTATTGATAGCGTATGCAACTTCTAATCGTTAGGTTCGAAGTTCGAATCTGTGTGCCACCTAAAAAAATATTTCGGTCGAACATCGATGTGGACAAAAAGACTACAACCCTACGATTTTTCGAGGTATTCCCTGCCAATAAAATTTTAATGTAGGTATTCTACATGAAAATAGAGAAATTCCTGATTTATGTACTAGCTACAACCTTACATTTATAAAGTACTAATATTGCATAATATGTATTAAAATTTGCATAATGTATCAATATGTTTATGAACAACAATATTTCAATATTATATATTGTTATAATATTGAATAATTATGCTCTCTGCCCTCGTGATAATTAATCACTAATTAGCCTCTAAATAATTATAACAATATTCAATAACATTAAAACCACAAAATGATATGAAGATTCTTTTGTTCTGGCAATAATAATTAATAACAAACTTCTACTCATCATAATTCATAACGAAGATAATAATTAAGTAGATACAAACATATTATTTTTATTTTCATGTAGTTTTACATGAAAATATTTTGTGGTATCAATAATTTTTGCCATAATACCTTCGTTCATAACAATATAATTATATTATCTACTAACAATCGCCCACAGCTGACAGCTTTAGTACACAATGAAGAAATAGTCTGATTTGCATTACTAATAATTATCGTCCGATTAGTAGGCGCTAGTTGCAAGTGCATTATTTTCGAGTAGTCTTTTTAAGATATCGAAGATCGTGATTAACATAATATGTATACTAAGATGATACCAACAATAATAATTGTAGTCTGTAAGCTGTGCACATTACAATAATATTGGTCCAGTAGAAACAAACGGACAGTGGTAAACCCGGACAGGCACTCCAATGTATTATTAATATTAATTGATTGAGTATTTGAGTACTTTGTAAAATACTACTTTACAATACTATATAATAAATGAAATAATAACATTATTACATTGAATGATTCTGTTTTTAGTCTATTACAAAAATTCCATATCTGTTGAATTTAAAATTATTACTATTATATTATCAACTTTCATATTAATATTAGATAACGTCTGAGTAAATCCAGCCTTTATATATGAATACACTTGGGCCCAGAGAATACATCAATGGTCCAAAGCAAGGAAATTATTTTTTAGTTAGATTTTCTTTGAGATTTTCGAGAGATTATACGTATCCATTCACCTTATTTATAATTCTAGATATTTATTTTTTTCAAATTTCTTAACAATAACATGCTATTGACTATGTATTTTTCCTTTTTTCAGGCATCTTCAAAGATTTTGGGGTGCATCTGGAGATTTCTGGCAGTCGCAGTGGGACAAAATATTAGATTATCTCGGTATGTCACCCACAATAATTTCAATAAACAATTTTATTATTCTAATAAACAATATTTTATTCCTCTTTAATGTGGTATAGACCTACAACTTACATTATGGACTCAAATTAATACAATACTTATATTATTATTGCCATTTGAAACATATTTTCTGCATTTTTATTCTTTCAAATTATTGGAATAAATTTCAAAAATTTACATAGGCTATTTATTATACGTCTATGAAATGAAGGTAGTAAATGTATCTTTTTTATTATATTTTATTTGATATTTCCTTAATATATTGTGAAATATAAATCTTTTTGGTTTTTTAATTTTCATAGCCATACATTATAATATTGACTGCATTGTGTCTTGGATAAATGCTAAAGAGCGACAAAACATAGTCTTAATATTATATTATTAATTTTTAGGTGATGATCCTGAGACCCTTTGGGTAGTCTATTCTCCCGCTGTAGTTTTTTCCGTATATTGGACATTCGGTGGGCTTTTCACACTTATGGATGTCACCAATAAGCCAGCTTTTCTGAGGAAATACAAAATTCAGCCTGGAACTAATGAACCAGTTGACGGTTTCAAACTATTCCAGGTATGTCTGACTATATGCCAATGAATCGAACATGCACCGCTGACAAATATTTAAATTTCTATGCCTAACCTAAAATCATGGCATATAACAGTTCATGCTCTGAAAGACATTAAATTTTGTTTTACATATTATTATGTATAATATAAGCTTGATCAGAACATGGAAGGATACACACGTATCTTTATTAACCGTGTATTTGGACGGGTGACAGTTTTGCAATATTGTGGGTCTACTGCCAAAAGTTGATAAGTCTCTAAATCATGTTATGGAATAAATTGCAATTTGAAGATTGACATGTCCTCTAATATCAGTCAATATGCTAATTTGTTCGTGCTCTATATTATATCGAATGACCTTGAATATTTTTTCTAGCATACATATTCTTATATGGACACACATCACTGTTATCTCTAAATACCTAAATTATCAACTTACGAACTTTTGCCAGCATGTTTTATGTACATTATAATAATTAAACATTGCCTCTAATATAATTATTGTTTTATATATCAACCAGTGGTGGAACTACATTGCGTAAGATTGCACAAGTGGACGCTAGGTCAAAATTCCTTTTTAAATACAAATCAATAATACAATACTATATTAACATATTATATTTTTTAAATAAAATTAAGTATCTAAATTCTAGCTAGGTCCTATAGCTGTTTATAATATATTATAATTTATAACTCCGAACTTTGATTTTGAATATGCACATTGTATATTAAAACACAGGACTTATCTTTTTATATTGACTGTCTGCCTTGTTGTTGCAGACTGCATAACAATATATATATTTTAAACCTTAATTTTTATAAAATAATCAGACAAAGTTAATTAGTTTTACATCATTTGCGGATGAATAACGTCTGCTTGTACCCACTGTACATTTGAAACAATTAGTTTTATTTTTCTGCCGATAGATGATACTATAGTAGGTATATACCAGTGGCGAAGGGTGACTTTTGGGAAGAGGTAGGCTGTAGAGATCAGAGAAAAATAGCACACTTGTAAGGTATACTTACAGGAAATAAGAAGATAATACTTACGATATTAGTACTGATGAATAATAATAATATGTGCACACTAATGACAACGACACACTGAATCGTTGAAATTTCAATAGCTCACCGACGGTATAAAGTTGAGTGATGAGTTTAAATTATGTATTTTCATCATCATTCATACACGTAACATACGCCCAAAAATATATCATTGGTGGCTTTGAAAAAAGCCGTTGTTGTCATTTTGCCATTCAAAACACTTCAAGATATTTCAGTAGGTAATTAATATAAAGGCTTACTATAATTATGATCATTTGTACTCTAAGTCAATTCGTCTGTTTTTCTGCAGATTTTTTTTTAAAACATCATATAAAACGTTTTAATTTAATTAATAATTCTTTTTCAATAGCTATTATTGAAAGATTCGATAATCTAGTTTGATTTTGAGTATTTTGACAATATGTGTGGACACATAAACGTCAAACTCGAAAACGATATTTTTAAAATTTGATCCGTACTACAACAATCAATGACCAATTTCAATTGGAAAACTAGACATTTTTACAAATAATTTGTATTTAAAGCACTGACGAATGACTTAGGGTACAAAACAATATAATCTATCCACATTCAGAACACAATAAATCACTGAATTGTCTCACAAAATAAAACTATACCACCATGTATTGAACAACAATCTGACTGAATTAAAACGATATAAATTGAAGAGTGACATTCCAAACCGGCCTTAGTCCAAAATTACAAATTTTCATGTTTTGATGGAATCCGATAGAGTGTGCTGAGATCTATATTCTCACTAAAACTTATATTTTACAAAAAATCCTAAGTCTCTTAAATTTGATGTCGAAATGTGTCTTTTTTCTCAAAACAGCACTAAGGTAACGGTTGATTCTTTCCAAACTGGCCTAAGGATATATGCGCATGCGCAGTTGAACTCTTTTTGCTACATTTACGCTTCAAGCGGCCATAATATAATATTGTAACACGTCAGATTAGAAATGTCAGACGAAATATTAGAGAATTTGTGTTTTATAAGTTCATGTGCACATCAGTAAACTATTTTTTTATTGAAAATGATCCTACATTGTAGTATTATTATATAATATATTATTATGCTGTAAAAGTTACAATGTTTACCTTTTTATCAAAAAATGCATCAAAGTGAAAGAAATTTTATATAATTTTTATTCATTAATCATCCCAACAGAACTGTCCATGACCACATTCTATTACACAATCATAATTGTATACACAAAAGACACTAAACTTTATTTTATTGTGTCCCAAACTGTACTTAGTACAGACTTAGGGCCATTTTGAAAAAAAAGTCAGTTTTTGAATGAATTTTTTTGGAGTTTTACTATACTTTTTAAAGTTATTTATATACTATGTTTTCGAGTCTTTGAATTTTCTATAAAATTGCCAAACATTATAGTACCGAAAAGTTAAGAAGTAAAGTGCAAATCACAAAAATATGATTATCTCAAAATCAGATTTTTAGACTTAGGCCGGTTTGGAATGTCACTCTTCAATTATGTTTGTCTATGACTGAACTAATCTAAATAATTATCACGAGATACAATTATTTGTTATTTTTAAAAACCATTAATAATTATATCTGATTGAACCCAATAGACATTATTTCCTAAAATCATCTTATTTATTTATTATTTGCTTAAAGCGGCAGGCATAGACAATAAACTTTGCAAAAAGAGTTGGAAGCGGGTCTCCGAGCACTTCCGAAACGCGACAAAATTTGTAGACTTGCTTGAAGAGATGAGTCATCATAAGTATAGAAAACAATTTTCGATTATGTTGTCAATAATCGTCATTCAAAGAACAAAAACAAATGTCGCTACTCGCTTGTAATTTATTGTTTGATTCTAAACTTGACTAATCTAAACAGTCGGGCCAATCTACATTCAAATTAACATCATAGATGACTCTTAATATTTTAAAATATTCCATATATGTATTTAAATTTGAAATAAATACTTGAAGATATAGTTTTCTCAGAAGGTAGGCTTTATGTATATACTGGTATATACTCACGCTATCATATCGCAGTTTGTCTAAATATATACTGAAAGTGATTCAGATGTACATATTGTGTAGGTGTCCAATCTTTTGACTTCGTTGGGCAACAATAAGTGAAGTGAATGAGTGTTTGATTTTCAAAGAAAAGGACAAAACAGATTTTCAGAATAAAATAAATCTAAGGTGCCATGCTCAAATAAATGAATATCCTCTCGAATAATGGAAGGAGGCTGTACATTTATTTGAGCCGTATTACAGCACAGTTCTTTTCATCTCATTTTGATCTAATAAGTAAATATATAATATTATTCCAATAGATATGAAGCCATAATATAGTATAATGAAAATAGATTTTTGTCCATCCAATAATGGAAACCACTGGACGCCATTGGTGCCAATATGTTCCATCTCATAATAGATAATACATATAAATTATTTTTTGTACTTATTTTGTTGTTCTAGGCAATATTGTTGGTGCTCTTCAATCAAATTGTAGTCACTTTACCATTAACCTATGTGCTGTTTAAAATATTCGGCCACCTCACCTTTCCAAACGTACGTGAGTTGCCGACATTCCACTGGGTGTTGGTGCAACTTGCCCTGCTCATTTTAATTGAAGAGATAGGATTCTACTATTCGCATAGGTGAGATTCGTTTTCATTGTATTTTTGGTAATATTATGTGGACATTTGAAACACAGGCATATTAACAAGCCATTTGCCAAATCTATTGGATTCAGATGCTGGATTCAAACCCGTGACTTGGCACCAAAAAAGCTTTGTTCTTAATCTAACACATTAAAGGATTAAAGAAACATGTCGGCCGTGTTTAGGAAAAAGGGCGTAACCCACACAGATAAAATTTTACAGGAGCGGCAAAAAACGTTTTTTGAATGATTTTGGTTCAATATTAATAAAAAAAATAGGCACATACATTGGATGCATGATTGATGATTTGGTGTAATATCTTTTCATCTACTAATAATTAAAGAAGTTATTACAGAAAATTATTAAAGCCTAAATTTAGATGAAAAATCGGCATTTGCGGCTTACTTTCTTTTTACAGAAGGTGTATTTGGTTGTTAACATTGTTAATATCTAATAAAAGCACTTTTAGAAAAATCGAGGGCTACGCCCTTTTTCCTAAACACAGTCGATATGTTTTTGTCAGATGCGGGGTTTGACCCCCCCCACACATGACTTCAGACACCAGAGACACTAAACATTTTCAGTGACGTCCTATGTATTTTGTATTCGAAATCTTATGTTTCTGTATAAATCATGTTTTTTGTTTTCAAAATTTTATTTTACTGTATGAAATTTTACTTGTTTTTTTTTATTATTATTATATATTCTGTTCTTCTCTCTTCTGAGAATAATATTTGTTATAATGTAAATCTCATGTTGTGAACGTCTTGAATTTAGATTTGTTATGTCCACAATGTTTTGCTTTGTTAAATAAATAAATTTTGCAAATCTGTCTGAATCAAATTCATCCTGTGTAATCCATATGCACTAGAATAAATCGCATTGAAGGTCAAATTATTCGACTGTATTACAATGTATATTTTTTTTTCATTTTCAGGTTACTTCACAACAAATTCTTTTACAAATACATTCATAAAAAGCACCACGAATGGACTTCGCCGATTGCGATCACCTCCGTGTATTGCCATCCCATCGAGCACATATTCTCGAATCTTCTGCCACCCATTGGAGGAGTGATGCTTTTGAATTGCCACGTGGCGACTGCCTGGCTTTGGCTGTCAATAGTGGTAATGTCGACGCTGAGCTCGCATTCTGGGTATCACTTACCATTCTTCCCAAGTGCGGAATCCCACGACTTTCATCATCTGAAGTAAGTTCCCCTTAGCATATAGGTACCTACCTACTGATATTGTATTTTTATACAGATCATTAAAATGTTAATCCTAATGGAAAGAGTGCCTTGAAATAATAAAAACATCCATCCATAAAAGTTCATAATATATCAGTTGTACATCTTTTATGTAACTTTTATGATTTCATAGATTTCAGAAGCACGTTAGATATTTATTTTTATCTACACATTCTTCATGGAATAATACACAGTATTACATTGATTATAAGACGTATGATTTTTCCTAAATAATGCATCTCTGAATTCAGGACATATATTATAATTAAACACCGGCCAGCTCACGTTTTTAACCGTCAACCCATAAAAAAATACATTAAAATGGTGGACGAATCCAATATCCTAAGGAGACTTTTGCCCAAATGATTCTTAGTATGGATTTCTACAATTTGTCAGTTGTTTTTTATGCCAGCTCAGGTGCGAAGGTACTTATCATAATTATCTTGCGAAAATAATTTTAGCTGAGCGGCGTATTGCAAATAATTAATAATAATATGAACCAATTAAGATTCTCGAGTTACCGCTTTTATTGTTCTTTTTATCGCAGCAAATTTATTGTAAGCAATAGTGAACCATTTTATACAATGCGTATAAAAATACATGTTTTAATAATTATATTTCTAAGAACTTTTTCGTAGGTACGTACAACTACTATGCATACAAATACCAATGTATACAATTAATTGATACCTACAAATATTGAAAGTTTTTGTGCGTGGACCTTGAAATATTCTAAAAGTATCATATTGATACCATTACCAAGTATGTGTATAGTATCAAAACAATAGGTTTTCTGGAAATATTCGTTTGAATAATTATTATATAAGTAATTATAATATATTATGTTATATATATTGTGTATTGCGTCAGCCGTAATTGCATTCTTCTAAAGGTTTTGCACTTATGTTCATTATAAATATTACGTTAATACATTTAGATTTAGAATATTACAGAGCTACTAATCCGCAATGCCACACATTTTACTACTTACCGTGATTAAATTAGTTATAAAACCTTAAGTAGATAAAATGTAGGTTACCGTTAATTTAAAAAAAAGTCACCGCCCGTCCCATTTAAGGTTACATGTAAATTGTACGTAATGCATTTCACCGTGGCACAGTTTGCGCTGAGCTTTCTATCGGAAAGAGATGACCGTATACTATAAGATAAGGTATCCAATTTTATTAGATTCAATATGAATATTAATTCAATTATCATAGCCGATTGTGGCAAAATTCATAAATTCAATAATGAAAACCTAACCTAACAAAAAATTATCCAGTAATCGGCTATTTCCAAAATTTGTTTGCCACTGGCTTCCTGTAAACCGATAAGAACCGTGTTTTATTTGGACATGAATTTTATCTCAGTACTATACGACCTAAAGAGGTTGAACAGTCTTTAATATACGACCATATATTATTTATTACCCATACAATATTTCGGATACGGCGAACTGTGTATGTACCTACAGATTTCCAGACACGCCCATTTATTCATGTATTTAGGTATTATTATTTGATTTAAATGCACATAAAGAGTAAAAAAAACTATTCATGATATAAAACGACAGGTACCTAGACACATATTACTTTAATAAACACTTAATATGAAAGTTTTAATTTTTTTTCAACTTTTGTAATTTTGATATACTTACAACATATTTTATCGTAACAGACATTTTCAATTGAATAACACAATAATAACGAAATATATGTGCATATTGTTGCGTACATAAAAATTAACTTTAATAAAAAACTAACTGGTTGGTGATATTTGTACTTATTTATTAAATGACTGATTTATATAGATAAGTACGTTATGAGATGGGGTAACTTTATCACTGAAAAATTTGCTATGGCTAAAATTCATCAACTGTAGGTGTCAAAAAAGGTTCTCTATCGATGACAAATTTTGAATTGCTTGTGATCGCTTCATAAATGAAGGAAGTGAACAACTTTAAAATGAATTATTTTCAATACAATATTATTTATCATCATCAGCTGTGGTATACACCAATATAGTATATATTTTTTATCGAAATACAAGATTTTGTACACACGGCGGCTGATGTAGCGTAGCCATCTATGAAACTGTGGGTTGCGGGTTCAATCCGGCAGATGGGAAAAATAGTGCATATTGTTTTTTCAGCGTGTACCTACTCGATCTACTGAATGAAGTTAGTGGGTTGGGCGAATGACTAAATAATAATTATTCCTCGTAAAGAATGGTACGTTAATAGGTGGGTATAACTTGCACTTCGTAGAGATATATGTTTTCAAATTAGGACTGAAAATTGTATCCATCTAACTATCATTATTTTATGTATGCGTATTGTTCTTAAATCAGTTGTTTAAGACAATTCAGTGGCGTAACAGAATATAGAAAGCTCCATAAAGACAATGTTTTACTTAACTCCCTTTTTATTTAAAGGATATTGTGTACATATATAATTATTAATCCACGACGTTCACAAATGATATGTTATTTAAATAAGAGTAAGTGAAGCAATTTATAAGAATACCTAATAAAAAGCAACATGTATACGTCTCTAGTCAGAGTATTGATAAGTCGCGCAGCCCTTGTTATCGGTAGGTACTTGAAGTGATATAATATATAATAAGTTAATAAGTAAGGAATTCAAAGATATAATATTACACACCTATGTATAAGTAAGTAGATATTTAATATACAACAAATAAATATACGAAATGTACAATAAGAGCTTTAGAAAATTATAAATCATCCAATTAACTATTTTTTTAGTCAACGAATAATTCACAAGATTTGACAATGTAACATTTTTAATTGAAGATAGCTACATAGTTTGAAAGCACATCAAAGAAAACTGAAAAGATCTTATTAAAAAATAATACGATGCCCAGCAGGATACAAACCTGCGCCCACTGGATTCGCGCCAATGTGCTCTGCCAACTAAGCTACCTGCGTTATATTCAATTGCGATGTAAATCATTCATCACAAATATATTCAGCTAAGCTGAAATTTAAGAGATACATCCCTCCACAGCTATTATGTATTTTCATATGATACATTTATTTTAAATATGTTAACATATTATTATAAATATTATTAGCTACCGCAATAGGAAATTTTGTTGAATAAATTCATATGAATAGTCTGTAGGTAGATACAAGTTTGACATACTGTCCACGCATTATGATGACGAAGAGTTTTGATTCTTGGAGTAAAACATGCAGAGTTGTTCGAGGTAGATTGTAGATTTACCCAAGGGCCAAAACATCCTCCATGCAAATAACATCATATTAAATAATAGTAATTTGGTTTGCAAAATTACTTAGTGTTTTATCAAAATCTATTGTGATATTTCAGCCAAAATACATAGTACAGTGCACAAAATGTAGAATCGAGTGCGATGATGGCATCGCATGCACAAGTAAAATCACTGCCATTTGAATTCACACATTCAGTTCGGATGCGATGATCTCTGGAAGTTCTCACATACTTGTTATTTTTTTGTCCGCCATAGATCACATTAAATAGTTAATGAACTACTGTGACTGTATTCTTCAATAATTTGTCTAAATAAGTAGGTACTAAGCTATACTAATACCATCGCTTCTACATAATGAAAGTTCCTCGGTATTCATAAAGATACTATAACAATAATATTTATTTCATAATAATTCAATGTACCTACTACATCGTACACCTTATTTTTCTGAAAAACATAGGTTCCATAAATTATTAACGCATTTTTTAATTAAAAAATGTTTTAATATTAGAGTCCGTCCCCAAAAAAAAGAACTCCGGCTGGCCGGAGTCTAATTATAATCAATGGCGTCTTACAAACCGCTGTTAAAAACAATAATTTATGGGATAACAAACAGATCAACAACCCTGAATCCAAAATAATTGGAAACTGAACCTGAACAGGTTTCTGACTTTGGATGATGATATTACAGATTGTCATTGTATAAGTGTCAGCTTTATAATAAAGTTTTTTTTATTTGCATTAATTTTATTAATGGCATTAAAAATAAGGTTCTATCTTATAATCGATGCAAAAAGGTATCTCATTTTTTCATTATTCCATCATTATTTCAATACAATATGTATTCGTTTTATTAACCTTTTCTATGCCTGACAATATTAATTACTATGGCAGTATCTGACAGGCCGTAGATTTTTTAGGAAATATGTTGAACGTATACCATAAAATACCGAATAAATACAAAATGTATCGTTTGTACCTCCAGTTGCACAAATATCACATTAAAAAATTTTACAAAACGTCAGGGTAGTCACAAAACTTTGCACAAAGTTTTTCGTGTCCAGCAGTAAGGAAAATCCTCTCCAAGAAATCTTCGCACAGATGTTCTTCCATTTTGAGGGGGAAAAATCAGAAGTTTACGACAAAAAGTAAAAAATAATGTTCAAAGACTGCAAACACTTCACTTATTATAATTTTATTATTATGACTCGATCATATAAAAATATTCACAAAAAAACTTAAGGGCGGGACGTGCGCCGCGTAGGTCAAAATGTAGATTTTATGCTATTTTGAAAGCATGATCCTGGACGTTCCTTAAACGTTGTAGATAATCTATTTGTATAATTTTGAAGCCTTATTATCCTTTATATTTATTTTAAACAATTGATGACTGCATAAAGTATTTTTATTACATAAAATAGTATTCTTTTAAACCTCTCGATCTAATGTTTTAGAATATAGTCATATTTCAGTACATCCATGTGCAGTGGTGTTAAAATTTTTCAGTTTTATTAATTTTTAAAAGCATTAGTAAAATTTATGTTGACATTATTATAGTGAAATATTTACGATAAAAAATTATATTGATAATCTCTGTGATCCCAAATTTGACAAGAAGTAGGCATTTTATTATTCAAAAAATGGGCAAGATTAACACATTTGAAGATAATTCTAAAGATACTGATTCAAATGTGATAAACATTCTACGAATAATGTTTGCTTTATAATAATTATTGACCTAAGAATAAGATAGTATTTTTTTGAAATACGCCATTTTTATTGGCAATTCCCAGTGCCTAAGCTACAACATACGGCCGTAGCCATAAATTTACACATAAGTGTATCATATCACATATTAAGTGGCTTGGTATTTTATAATTATTCAAACAGATGTGTTTAGATTATACAAATCAATCGACAGTGGCTAGTAATTTGAGTTTAAAGTCTGACGAGATAACTCGCGAAATTTGTATGTGCCTGTTGATCACAACCACATAGAGCGAGAAAACTCGCTGAAGGCGTTGAACCGGTTAACAATCGACTTGTCAATCTTTTTCATATAAAATCTTACCAGCAAAGATATAATATTATGTCTTATTGTTCTGATACAGGAATCCTAAAATATCCTCAAATTTATTCTGATCTTAATCATGATATCTACTAAAGTTCTTCTACATAAATGCTAGTCCAATCAAAATTCTCCTTTTTCGAGTATTTATCGTATTGAAATATTATTTTGAAAGCTCATTTTATGTGGAAAATTGTTATGTACTGATATTATTGTAGAAAATTCAAGAACTGATTTTTTATTTTTGGGGCATTAGACAATATAAAAAAAATGGGATATAGCAAACAATAATTTATAAGGGTATTTTTAAAATCACTCAGAGATAAAAAATAATTATTGGTGTGTTTTACAAATTTTCTATCATTTCCAGATTCAACCAATGCTTCGGAGTACTGGGTGTGCTGGATAAACTGCACGGGACGGACAACGTATTCAGGCAGTCCAAAGCCTTCCCGAGGCACATCATGATCGGCCTCTCTTCCGCCAGAGAATTATACCCTGATGACGAGAAAGCGGCTTGCAAAGCAAAATCATAGCTCGCAGTGAAGATTTGAAGTCAATTATCCTGGAAATATTCATTCTCGGTACCTAATTCGATGCACAAAGATGGAATGAGTGAATTAATATTCTCGAGTGATTCAGATAATTACGTAAAATAATACCTAAGAATTTTTTACTTTTATAAAACGATGATCAATAGAGGAACGATGTGCCTGAAATTATACTTGTAATATATTTTCAAAAGAATGACTGTTACATTTAAAACAATAATAATGTCATAATATAATTAATATTCGTAAATTTAAATTACACATTTTTTTTACTTGGTTTATTAAATTTCTACTGGAACAAGAAATATTTTTGAAACTAAAAACAGGCATCACGATAAGGCGAAATGTAATAATATTTATATTTGATGTATTGACATATTGCATCCTTCATCAATACATATTGTTATATCTTTAGTTTATTAAAGATTTTTTAATTGTTTGCTTTGTTATTTTCTTTAAAAAAAGAGATAACTATTCATTATTATCATTATTTATACCCATACCTTCGACTGAAACTTCCTCGGCGAAATATCAATTTAAAGTTAAACTAATTTTTCAATATTATATTTTTCTGCTGACCTGTAGAATTTCGGTGCGTGTCTCAGACATTGATTTTCAATAATTTTCCAAAATATTAAATTAAAACTAGTTTTTCTAATGCTCGGATGAATGTAGCTCCTAAATGTGTATTCATTACAATATAATATTCTATTTTGTACTGTGAGTCGAATGAAATCAAAATGATTAATTATCATTCTTAATATTCAGTAGTGAATGAATATTCATCGTGAAGGTATTAGGTTATTTAGTTTTCTATGTGGATCACATTTTCCTAATGAATGAGTTTTTTTTAAGTAAGCATCACCTTATGTAAAGAGATTTACTGGACAAAAATTAACAATATTATATACAGTCGAACTCGGTTATTACGATCTCGGATATAATGAGGAAACATTCGTTGACATTTTGGTTTATGATTTTCTCCATACATTTATTCACTGTTTTAACGAGCAACTTATCGGATATACCGAGCTAAAATACTGTTAATGTGTCAATCGTTTAAAAACATTTCGACACTAAGAAATAAAATAAATCCTATCGGACAGGATGCCGCCGGGGACAGATTACGTTTATGACATTAGTTAAGTGTCTAATTGCTGTTTTCGCCGACAATAATGAAAAAGTATCCACGCACATGGTTGAAAAATCCAAGGCTTGTGAAGTCCGTAGGTACCTACCAGTGTTCATTACAATAAACAACTTCTTTTGTAGTTTATGAAGGCCATGCTTGTTTCGGGGATTTTGACAATGGTTTTCAGATTTTTTATTTTTAACTTTTTTTGTTATGTGACTGCTCATTTAAAAATACCTATTCTCTGATATAACGAGTACCACATATAACGAGCAAATTCAGTCGGTCCCATCTTCCTCGTAATAACCAAGTTCGACTGTACTAAGATTTGATGATTTATTTATAACATTAAATGTATCCTTTATTATATTGTGTGTTAGGTACATAAAATTTCTATAACCAGTTTGAATAATTATTAAATAATGTTAAAGTGAATTTTACAAAGAACAGTACCTATTATTTATTTTATTTCAAATGGACTTAATGCAATATTTATTCTTTCCAAGAAATTCAGAGTGCGATGCAGATGTTATAAGCGTAAGTACAAAAGTGACATTTAAAGTTGCGGTGCCTCCTATATCCATAATATACAGATGTAAGTTTATGGTAAATCTAGAAAAGGAAGTGGGTCACTGACTGATGTCAAAATAAAAACGGTATGCAAAAAATAATTTATTCATACCAGCGAATGTGAAATAAATGGTTTTGAATAATTTTGATGGAGTGTTTTCCATTTTCAATGTCACCGTGTGTCAATACCAAAGATGAAAATGTCAATAATGAATGACATTTAATGGTACCACAGTGTGTGCATTTATTCTTTTAAGGATAAAAAAATGATAACACAACCATAAAATCGTGTAAAGTGTTTTTTAAATTAACTGTGAATTTATAATATTCAATTTATATTGTAAATTTTTCATAATTTTGCCATTATTTATTAATTAAAAAATATTTAATCAAATTCAAATCCAAAATTATATGGTACAAGTTACAATAGAAAAGTGGGACAAAGCCAAATAAGTATCGTTTAATAATAGACTGACTACATGCGTCTAACTGAGTCGTGCCTAACTGGCGACTCTGAATGGTGTTTAAACTAAGGGTAACTCCCTTATCCAAGAAATCTCTGTATCGCGCTCTTAATGTTTAATATTATTTATGAAGATAATATTAGAGTGGACTATATGCAATAATTATTATTAAATGGTAAGGACTCTTTTTAAATTCTGGTATTAGTCATAGCCTGGTAATTTGATAACCTAAACTAAAGTTGTGATAGGTATTGAAAACTTTTGTGATAATAGCTATAGGTAAAATGCATTAAATGCACTTTAAAGATTGACATGAAGTGTTATCAAAACATGTGATAAACAGGAAAAACCTTAAGAGTTTAAACATGAAGCAATGAGCGTGTTTATTATAATAACGGTTGTCTTTGTGTTTCAATCAACATTCAATTATATATATTATGCAATAACAAAATTCCATGTGTCTAGATACGTTTAGTGGAGTAATAAACATTTATATTATTATGGTTATACATACATAGTATACAAATATATATTATGTTTTAATTAAAGTGGATTTCATAGTTTATAATAATAATATTCATCATGTTCTTTTATTAGCAAGCGTGTAATCTTTTATATGAACCAATTTGTGATTTTGCACATGGCTTTAAGATGGATTTGTTAAATATATATTTTGTTAATTTGAGCTATTCGGTTATTAAGTAGGATATATATATATAAATGTAATACATTTTGATAACACAATAAAAGAATTTATACCTAATTGATCTTTTTATTTCTGGTATTACTTAGCTCAGTGGTTTCCAAACTTTATGTTACTACGCAATCAAATCTTGGCGCCTCTCTCCCTTTATTTCATTAAATAATACAGACACCATTCTAAATAGTCAACAATGTGCTAATACAAAAATGGAAAAAAAATATAAAAATAAACAAGGTTTTACTACTTATATTACATTAATTTGTTTTCATGCGATGAATGTGCTTTTTTACTACCACAATCAATTTCAACGGTACTTATGAGTGTACACCGCATGTGTAGTGTATTTAATTGTCCGATCTTTACAAATGTATTGTGCCCATAATGTTATAGTATTAATATGCCTTTAATGATAATGTTGTAATAATAAACCCACTCTGCGCGTTAACAAAAGTTCTGTGTTTTCTTAATGTTTACTGAAAAATAACCATGTGGTCCACGGTCAGCGAATCTCTCATGAAGACTCCTGAACCCCAAATCAGAGGTAACCCTATTAGACCTATTTATTAGGAATCATTGTTAGCAAATCACTTCTGTGATCTCTACACACTGAAAAAATACAATTTATGATTTAGAGGGGCTGTCACGTTGTGGATACGTACCTATACGTAATTTGAGAGTAGGTAAATTCCCACCGATAGAAGAGGAAGCAAGATCGATTCTCTTTCACACAAACCCCCACCCTGCGGCCGGAGCTGATACCTACTTGTACTTTGGCGGACAGGAGGGTTGCACCTTTATCGATCTCGTTCACTTTTACCCTGACTTCTCAACTGGATGGATCTTTCAACTTAACCTACTTTTTGTACATGGCCGGACGGACGCCGGCCACATAAAAATCAGTTTTTCTTTCACTTTTATTGAACTTTTATTAGCATTAATTTCCAAAATTCAGTGTCTACAATTTGAAGGGATGCAGAGCAGATGAGTACCCTATTATTTTTACTTTTAATGTTTTTTGTAGAATAGCATGTCTTCGCATAAAAAAGATCACCGAGTCTCCTTAATAATTTCATATCTCTATAATTATACTTGTCAAAATAAATTCTATGTTTTTTAGACTATAATAAACAATTATTGTTATCTCTAAATCTAGTGTTTTCTTTATTTATATGCTATTTCATTATGTAAACACTTAGGAAGCACTTGGCGCCCTTTTTATCAGTAAATTTTATCATACACTTACAAGTCTCTTTTATACGTAGTTCTCTTAGTCCATTTAAATTCCTTTTTTTATTATATTCTATAGATGCTAGTTCTCTGATAATCGCATACATTTGTCAGCGCGATCTCATGGCCCTGAATAGTTCAATTATCCGATTTTACTATTTACGCTTAAATCTAATCATGCTCTACCTTTAACCTGCAATTTCTCCAATTTATATTTTTATTCACACATTCTCTCCTCTATTTTATTCACATATTTATAATCCATTTAATCGCATATCACAGGGCATTCAGTCCATTACTCCACGTTTATTGTATTATGTATTAGGTAGTTAATCTTAAATTAATCGGTCTAATTAGGCAAGTAATGATGAAGGAAATGGAAGGAATAAAATACGATCGTCGAATAATATATTTATTGAAATAACAGATAGGTGTAAACATATAACATAACCTAGTAACATAATATTTAAATTGATACCACATTTTAACAAAGTTGTTAGCACTCTATGTCATGACAGTTATAGTTATTAAATATTTACATTATAGTAGTAGGTATTGCTTTTCATTATAAAAATTATAGAAGTATAAACTAAACCATGGTATGTATACATTATTTCAAGTAAATTTCTTCTTGCAGTTGATAATGCCAAGCATAGATGTATCTAGTGTACATTTATTAGTACATACATCATATACTTTATGGTATTCCATAAAGTTGAAGATTGGCTAACATTGGGATTATAAAAATATATTGTTGATAATGTTCAGTGTCTGTCTATAAAATGAACACAATAATATGAACTCTGGCTAAAAGCAAATGGAAACATTTTTGACTTATTTATAATAAATAGATTTACTATAATATATTGAATATTCATTATTAAAATTTACCTATTTTAAAAATATCACATAGGTTTTCAGATAGAAAATTTTTGAAGATTTCAAACATTTTAAGGCACATTGTTTTTATTAGGTACATCATAAAAAAGATTATAGTTTGTCGATAACTAAATAATTCCGAAACCATTGTTCGACATTATTTTAATAATAGTAACACGACAAGATTAAGGAATATTTTAAACAAAAGTAATTATTTCTGTTACTAATTGAATATTTTTCACAAATACATAAATGCAACTTCAAGTAAGTATAAAGGGTTATAAAATAGTCTTTTTCTATTTCATTCAAGCCACTACTTAACAATAGTTAAAAATTATATATTTTTTCATAGTATAATTATTAAATTTCATAGGAAGACATTACATTATATTCAGTAAATTTAGGCACTTTTATACTTTAGGGCCATAAACAATTTATGAAAGGATTCATAAATGGTTATCTCATTTGAAATGTAAAATAAGACACTTAAGCTTCAAATACATTATCATCACATTAGGTGCTGTCACAATAAGCTACCGCTACAGGAAAAAAGTGTGTAATGTCGTTTTTCTTGGTATTTAAAATGTTATCTGACAGATGCTCCCATCCCGTAGCACATTTTGAACCTTTAAACGAACATTGTCAGTTAGTAAAACATGCCGAAATCACCAGAACAACTATGATGTCACCTCACGTGGACCGCGCTAAATCGACACCTGCATGACTCAATGAACTTTTTTTATCATTTTCTACATGCCTACACATTTTCGGCTCACATAGAAATTGTTGAAATTAATTAAAATTAATTAGCATGAATAATGAATAATAATTCAAAATACTAATACATTAGAGTTGGCACCCTCCATCATTGAATTTATAGAGATAGTGATCATTCAAAATATTCTGCAGAATGACGAAACCATAGACTAAATTTGTCACCATACCAGCATGTGACAGTACTTGACGTGGTCATAATGTATTTGAACCTGTACAGTCACAAGCATAGCAGGGGTCAGACACGATGCCAATACATACTTGTGTGGAATGCGAAATTACATAAGTGTGAGTAATTATTCAATGTGAAATAATATTATCAGTTCGTGGAATGGATAGAGAAATAACTAATAAAAAAAAAACAAATTCAGTTATTATTTTGTGATCATAATATACGCAAACGGAATGCGCTGACCCCTGATCTGTAATAAGTATGAAATGTGTCAGTATCCATTCTTAATCGTACAATTTTGCTATAATATCTGAAATTAAATAATAAAGAAAATAAGCATTCAGCTAATTAATATTTGTGTTTTGATACATATTATAATATAATAATTAAGTAGGTAAATATACATGAAGTAACGAAACATTGTTTTGGAAATACCATGGATATTAAATGAAGGTAATGGTAATAGCAAGGTAATGAACTTACACAGGTATACGTGGAAAGATTTGGAAATAATTTAGACCAGGCAGTTAAGAATAAATTAAGTTATTATAGAAAATCTTTCAGTTGTTGGTAATTAAAATCTAACACAGAACAGAATTATTATTGAAAAATATTGTTGAATTCAGATTAAAAAAGCATCCATGATTACAAAATTGTTTTTCTGTATTGGCATTATAGAATTTTATTGTAAACATTATAAATTCTGAGATATTAAATTTATAAAACTAACATTATACCTATATACAGTACACTCTCAGTAATCCGCCGCTCGATTATGCGACAACTACTATAATCCGCCGTTATTTTTACTAGCTGAAAGCACAATATCAAGCTCTATAATTTGCCAGTATTCGATTGTCAAATTCAATAGTCCGCCGCGTACAAGTATACAACGCAGATGAGACGGGTTTATTTTGGAAACTTCTCCTTCGTAAAACGTACGTTCATCACGAAGAAAGTAATGTACCAGGGAGGAAAGTGCCCAAGGACCGCACCACAATTATTATTATGCCGTGCTTCAATGCAACCGGGACACACAAATTGAAGCTTTTGGTCATAGGGAAAGCCAGGAATCCTAAGCCATTCAAGAATATCTGCCTGACTGAACAACTGGTTGTGTCAAGTGATTTACTGTTTAATATTTAGTTAATAAATATGTATAATTTAGTAAATTGTACTTGATTTTGATTATAAATAAAACCGTAATTTGCTAGTACAAATTTCTCAAAAAAAAAAAGACTATTTTTACAAAATACCTGTTTTAATTTTTACCATATTTTGTATGTATTCACTATAATCCGCCGCTTTCACTACTTGGGACACTTGTCTGGTTTTTGGGGTGGCGGATTACTGAGAGAGTACTGTAATATATTCCCCACTTCAGCTAGGCCTTTGGCCAACATAAATTAACTGGAACTGTTATTATAAATTGTATTCATTTTTGCAATGAAAAAACTGTAGTAAGGTATTGTCCATAATGACGACACGCAATTTTGGTAATTTTTAAAAACCCCTCCCCACCCTGTTCACATTTCATCATGAAAACTTTTAGCTCCCTGTCAAAATTTGGTCACATTTTTGAACCCCCCTAATCATCAAAAATTATATTAATTGAAAATAATTGATTTCAGTATACGTACCTAATCTCATCTCAGAATGTTATTATAAATATTGTTGGTAACGTTACATTTTCTACACCCTCCGCCATTATCTCTTTCGTCACATTATATTAAGCCCCTCTCCTCATTAGGGCGTGATGTCATATATGGACAACCCCTTAATAGAAAATTAGTAAGTAGCGAGTGGCGGACCCATTAATAATAAGAGACACCATTCAAAAATTATTAAAGTACTATTTGTTCTGAATGCTGAAAATAAGATCAAAAAAACCCCAAGAGATTTAAGAAATTTAGGATAAGTATTGCTCACATTATTAGATATTTACCATAATGATTTAGTCATTATACATGCCATCAATAAGAAAATCCATTCTCCTGTAGTGACGATTACGCCACGCTTCCCTCCCCCTGCGAATTGCTTGATAACCAATTAAACCGAGCATTGGAACAGCTAATAATGTTATAACAATGGGAATTATAAATCCAGGCTGTTTTTTCGGTACCGGATTGAAGTATTCTCGGAACTGTTTTTCCTTATTGACACTACTATCAATAGATTCTTCTAAAACAGGAATTATCACAGGTGTAGTACTTTTTTCTGTATTATTCAATTTGACAGTTGATATCGGAGGTGTGGTAACTTTTGTAGTTGTGCTTGTTATAGTTGTTTTTGAAAGTGGAATGATATTCAATGGAGGGAAAACATCTTCACTCGGGACTGTTATTACAGGTTTTTTTGGTAAAGGTTTTACAGTCGTCGGCGTAGTGGTAGACTTTGGAAGTAACTTTTGCGATACTGAGTTGCTAACATTTAAAGGCACATCAGGTTTTGATGAATTACTAATATTAACTGTAGCATTTGAAACAGTCGGAGTCAGCATTTTCGAAGACTCAACGCTCACCGTCTCATGTGAAATAGGATCATTATCTGCAGGGGTGTAAACAGGCGCCCCTTTTCTTCTGTGCACTGATGATTTAGGAACCACATGTTCAGCGGAAATGTCCAAGGCTAAGGAATGATTCGTAGAGCTCACCGGTACTAATTTATTTCCTTCTTCAACTTTCGTGAGGCCCTGAATTTGTCCGCCTTCCGTGTATAAAGCGGGATCTACACCTTCTCTGCCATGATGGGTGGTAGTGATATTATTTGTTAAATTTAATGGCTTCGTTCTTGCCAAATCATTTATTGGCGAAATTTCCTTATTGACATCACTTGTAGTTTCGTTTACAATCTTTGGGAGATTCGCATTGTCTTCACTTATGACACTATACAATAGTAATGAGATAAAAAAATAAACAGAAAGTATTTTAAACATATTTATCAAATAAAATCCAACACCAAATATTGTATCCTAAAAGTGGGATAAGATAAAACAAAAATGAAAACGAGACGTCAAAAAAAGTTAAGAAAATTAAGTTTAGAGTTTGAGTGTGCATAGTGTAAAAAAATTATATTCCGTAAAACGATGTTTCGAAACGATAATAATTATTCATATGAATAATTTCTGGCTCACACCTCACATAACCTTTCAAAGCTGCTCTTACCGTCAACAGTATAATATACTGTTATAATATATAGCATATTATTATAATCTCACCATAAGAGTTCAACATAAAGACATTCATAAGACATTGCACGGTTCAACCATTATTTTTATAATAATAGGTAGGTATGTAGTGTAGCCTCCAGAATAGTTTGACGATGCCGAACCATTTGAACATTGGAGAAATAAAATATGTCGAATGATTGAGAATTCTTGATTGTATCGCCGTTATTTAAATTTAAATTAGTGATAAATACCTGAAAAAGATTGTCGTAAAGGAAACACACAAGAATTTGCACTATTTTTTTTTATATATGGCATTAATTGCTTATTTGACAGATTGAGCGTGAAGTTAGTTACGCAAAATTTCGTCATACATTGACGCAAATTTCGTTGGATTGTCGTTGTGAAAATAAAAAGTCCTTGCATATATTCAGTCGCATTTATTCCATGTACCTGAAATATTGTTTATACTGATAAATGGCATCGAGGAGCGTTCAGGTATTCACATTTTAGACGCGTTAATTTAAAGTTACAGAT
Organism: Rhyacophila brunnea; assembly: GCF_057557595.1. Classification (NCBI taxonomy): domain Eukaryota; kingdom Metazoa; phylum Arthropoda; class Insecta; order Trichoptera; family Rhyacophilidae; genus Rhyacophila; species Rhyacophila brunnea. The sequence continues at coordinate 35,110,596 of NW_028233350.1, forward strand.
TCTTTTAAATGTAAATAATTTACTTAACCTATCTTTATCACAACAGGGGGCGAAATATTTAGGAGCGTTTCGACCGAACAGTCGCTTTGATAAAGGGCTCGCTGCGGAATTACCAGATGCTTATAGAAAGTTTTGGCAAGAATGGAAAGTGATGCGGCCTGCTGCGGTACATTATGTGCCCGAAGAGGGTCGCTGGAGGAAGGACGACGTCACTGGGGAAATTCACCCTATTCAAAATATTCCTATACCTCTTAAGTATCCCAGCGAATTTCACCTCGGAATATGGGGAGGAGAGGCCGTTATCAAGGGTATTTTATTTACATACAATTTTGTGAAAATTATTCCGTCTTGAGTAAAAGAAAAGATTGTGTCAATGGTGATAGATAATAAAGTGCGGTAGTAGCAACGTGCCCACATCTGAAATGTGAGTCGAGTCCCGCACCTCAATATCACATGAGTATTTTTAATGTACCTACGCTTGATCCAGAGCAAGAATACAATGTTAACTGATATTCTTCGTAAAATGTCTGGAATTGAAACTTGCTTCGGAAATTTTGATAAGGAAGCCACAGAAGGCTCCATATTCTATATGCATTTACCTTTAATAACAACCACTCATCTAAATGTTAGTCGAAAAGTAATTAGGATTTATTAATAGAGCCTTGAAAAGCGTACATGAAGGATGTGTGAACACTTTTCCTAAAAGTGTGTCAAATTATATGCAAAAATCTTGAAAGAAATACTTAAGTAGGTAGTCACGTGTCAGATCAATCCTATGAGAATTGAACATGGTCTAAACTAAAGAAAAAAAAGAAAAGTCACATCTCAGATAAAAAAGACATGTTTTACTTTCGATATGAAATAATTCAATGACAATAATTGTTCACACTTTACTGAAAAATGGCCCAAATAGCGGTTTTAGCTAAATTTGCCCGCGTGTCAATTAGTGTCATAGGTTCGCAATAGCGAACCTACATCATCAATAACTGGCCTACATCATGCGGTGGCTGCACAGTGTAGTTATTAATTTATTATATTATTGTGGATAAAATATAATTATTATTTATTTCAGGTTTTCAGAAGAGAGACCCTAAGAAATTAAGAGTTGCGCATTTCTGGGTTCCTACATTAAAACGGTCAGTGGTCCGTTCTGAGGTTCTCAATGTCCACTTATCAATTGTGGTAACAAATAGGACTCTGGAACTCATCCACGACAACTACGGGTTCGACCACTATCTTTTGAAAACTCCCGCCTGCGATCTAAAGTCGGAACTCGCCCTGAAACTGAAGCAAAAAATTCTGCAAGCTCTTCAAGATAAATGTCCGGCTTATAATGATAATCCTGAAAAACAGCAAGAAATTTATGATGAGTATAAGGAATACCTTAGTGCTGTGAGTTTAATTGATATCTTAACCCATTTTAATCCATTGCAATTATAGTACACGAGCACAGTGGATACATAAGTAACATAAATTTGTCTCAGAGCCCAAGCCAGTAGTTAGAGTAAAACTGCTGACACATAGGGAGGTGTCCAAGGTCCACTGGATTGTAGAGCCAATTACGATTTTGATAGTCATTGATATTTCAAGAATATTTAAGGCAGCATGTTTTTTTGCATTTGATGACAGTTACCAAATTCGTCATCCAGAGGTTTAAAATAGGTACCAACAATTCATGAGACCAAAGGTTGTTATACCTATCTACCAGTGGGTACATATTGTCAAGATTTCATAGTGTGATTTTGTTCATTTTAAGTTGAGTGTTTCTGTTTTGGCTAGCGACAACCTGCTGCTATATTATTCCATCTTCTATTTGCAAAATATTACTGTATCCTATTTATTATGTAGTCATTTTCTTACCTTAAAATGCTCCCACATTTACCCGTGCTGTCCTGCTGAACTCGTGTTTATAATTTGCATATTTTTGTCATCTCTAGTATACTCCTGAGGACATTGAATGGTATGGACTGACATGGTCGCAAGCCATCCGCAAAATAAATGCCAAGATATTGAATGCTAATAAACCAAAGCCTTTAAAGCATCATTACCGCTCCAAGCTCATAGAACAATTGAAAGCTGCCGGAATTACCGAAGCTCAGGACCCCCCTACGGAGCAAATGTAAGTTCTTCAAGCTCATAATAATTAATTATATTGATATGAAAACGGTAACTTATTTAAAAGAAGATTACAGCAGTTTTTAGGTGTTTAATCAAATCTTTATGCATGCGTGCGTTCCTTTAATGAGTAAGTCAGGTGACAGCAATAAAAATATAAATAAGTCTTCATAGCACAACGGTATGTCATTATGTTGGCATACTGTACAGCAGAGGTCGGCACCCTACGTTGTCCCCTTTATGTTGGAAAAGGTTACCAACCTCTGCTCTTTGCTATGTTTTGCTGTGAAGTACTTTATTTTGATTCGTACATATTGCTATAAGTCATGACTTACGTGGCAATGGATCTGGGCGTTAGGCAAATGCCTGGGATATAAATTGACTAATTGAAAAACTTTTTAATAAAAGTGGTTGACACTAATATTGTTACATAATTAATAAAATTATTAGTTGACACAACTGTAATCAGTGTTTATAATTAAAATAATGTTTATTATCTTGTCAAAACTATTTGTCTTGATATCTGGATTCAACCAGATATAGCTGATCTATTATTATCTTTGAATAGTATTCTACGAATCTGACGGAAGACGTCAATGACTTCATTAAATGTTTTGTTTTTATTTGTTGACAAAGGTAGGTAGGTACCGGAAAGGTTTTCAATAAAATAATTTAATTTAGTTGACATTTTATTTTTTTACTTTTATTGAATTAATATTTTATTTTACATTTGTCCCTCCACGTTTAGATAACAATGAGAAACACAGACTGCAATATTATTTATTTAATTTAAACCACCTACCTACAATATCTTTAATAAGTTTATTTTTATATTTTGCTAATGCTTTACAACGTAAACCTCGAATAAATGGAAACAATATTTTCGTGAGTTTTTATCAATATTTAAAAATGTCAATCATTATTAATAATATAGACATTTTTCATTACTAAAAGTGATCGATATACATGTGTTTTCCATACAGAATATGTAGCTATTCTGATTCGTATGCAATCATTACTAAATGAATTTATTTACTCGCATATTATAAATAATACTTACATCTCTCAAAAAAATTAATATTTCAGGAGTACATATTATATGTAGAAACATTCATATTTAATTTCCATTATTTTCTACATACATGTTTGTAAATATATTATAGATATTTAAATGCATCTCCATACTTTTTTTGTCATTAATCAGTTTATATTGTGATAAACATAATTAATACCTAGCATTACAATTTGATTCATCTGACATGGAAGTATTATTCTAAAAATAATAATCATTTTATAATATAATGTCAGTGCCAAATAATTATGCAACATTTAGCTATACGTCTAGCGTTTAATATCCCAGTCAAAACATTATGCTCGCCCTTAATTCAATATGTTACCAGAAACAATCTCACGGACCTTCCTGTATTGTGCATGGCTGAATTCTGACATGAATGAACCTTCAAAAACTTTCAATTAGCAATCGTATTTGATTGCAATGTAAAATAAAATAATTATCTTATATTTAGATAGCAAGATGTATTAGGGCTTGCGCAGACAGAGAGCGGTTGGAGTTCTGCGTTCAACCGACCGTTGACCGCTAACGTTCAGGGACAGCAGACAGGTGGCGGTCAACAATAAGCGTTCCATTTGTTTACAAACGTTGTACTGACACAAGCGCTGCATAATGCGACACCGCTATATTCCGACTGCAAGTGGAAGTGAGAAAGCATCGCTGTCGCGTACTCACTCCCCCGTGTGGTTTCGCTCTATGTTGTGTGACTGCTCAAATTCCTATGAGGGGACTGGACGGGAGGTACGGCGTTCTTTGTAATTCCGGGCATAGAACTCCAGAACTCTAGCGTTCCAATTGACCGGCGCGGTCTGACCGCCGGCTGTGTACCCATACAGTATGAAGTCCATACAGTACAAAGAACGCCGAACTCCGAACGCGGAACGCAGACCGCCTGACCGCGCTCTGTCTGCGCAAGCCCTTACATATTATTTATGATGTCTTAGACATTGATAACGATGGGTGTCTCTTCCCACTCCAAATCACAAACTGTTTTTAGATAGTTTTACTTTTTTTAATTCACATCACTGAATCCAAATATTTTAGTAACTCAATTTGGAAACCGCCTTAGAGAGTATTAAGAGCCATTAGTTAAGATTTGACGCAATTAAGTATGACACTTATAGCATAGTGGTCTATGTGCATGGGCATGAAACCCGAGAGATGCAGGTTCGATCCTGCTGGGTGTCTTACTTTTTTCAAAAAAGATTTTTTCTATTGGTGTGTGGAAGTGTTTTCAAAATAATGTATATATTATATACTTATTCACTGTACTGTGATTTGTCAATAATGGGTGAAAGACTGATAGATAGTATGCATGTATGATAGATGCAATTAATTATATATTGGCACCACCGAGCGGGCAGTCATATGTGCAAGCTATTGTAGTGCTTCTTCATATGCGTACACGTGCCTGCCACTGAGACACTTATTTATAGCGTATGGCTTAATTCGATTCGAAGTTCAAGGTTAGATTGATAAAAATAAATTGTATAATTTTTGTTCCAGAGGATCATCATGGATGTCAAAAATCAATTTGTTTGGAAAGAAGCAAGAAACATAGTTGACATAAAGTACGTAAATGTAGTCAAAATGTTATAGAAATTATAATGTTATTTTGTTGAAAATGCCGAGAGTATGGTTTTATTTTGTCATGAAAATGAGTAACATAACATCGGTGTATTTATTTATTAGTATGTTTGAAAATAAATAAATAAATTCGAATTTTCTTAATAAATGTATTTATTTTTTTGTCAACAATCTATGTATAACAGTTTTTTTTAAATGACCAACATAATATTACATAATAAAGTCAATTCATAATAGATGATGATAATACCACAAAAAAAAATCATTACATATATCATCACAAGTTTTAAACATTCTACAAAATGTTTAATAACAAAATAATACTAGAAAACTTAAAAGGAAAAAAACGAAAAGAACAAATGAGTTAAAAATATTATCTAACTCCTATCTAAGTGTCAACTTACAAATTTAATGTAGATATAATTATAATTAATTATCTTTGCGGTTCTCTGATTAATCAGTCTGTCAATTACCTTTTTCTTTAATTTAAGCGTAATATCGTTCGAAAAGTTATAATATTATTTATTTACAATAAATAATTGGCACCGATGAATTCTTTGTTTTAGAATATGTTGATTTGACTATTACGAATGTGTGCGATGACCTTAATGTTGCAATTCAGTTACCAGTTGTTAAGTGTTTGTCGATGACATGAGATTCGGAAATGGGAAAAACTGTTGCATCACAACTTCCTGCATTTTATTTAAACCTTGTGATGGGAGCTTCTTCATTCTACAAAAACACTTACCTAATACATAACAATATTACAATTGCCAAAAATTTTGACTTTGAATGCACAGAATATCAGAGAGGTCGTTTCATTGACTGCAAGCGAATATTTCTTGGCAAGAACAGCAAATATTCCGGATGTTTCTTTCCCTTTCCTAAATGGCGCTTTCGATTATATAATACAACAAATTAACATATACAAGTGAGGTTGCCAAATATAACAATACTTTGTTCCTCTAGATTAAATTTAAAAAAATAACACTTAAAATGTCTAAAAATCTGAATATAATATATTGTAGGGTTACTGCCAAAAGTTGGCAAGTCTAGAAATCTTATGGAGTAATTACAATTTGAAAATTTGACATGCCCTCTAAAATCAGCTATAATTTTAACTCTGAATACCTAAATCATCGACTTACCAACTTTTGGCAGCAACAAGATACTCCAATAAGAACACAATAACTCCATTCTGTTTAACACTATAATGATGTGAATCATTATTCTATCATTTTATACAATAATGATTATAATTTTTATATTTATAATTATTGTCAAAGAAAAAAATACCTAAGAATGATATGATGCGAAGAAAAAAAAATGTCGATTTAAATTTAATTCAATAAGAAAGTATTTTTCAAACGTTGCAATACATTATTTTTACAGAGCAAACAGGAATACAACCTGATTGTATACTGTATTCCAGGTTGTGTTAAGATCAAAATTAAGGAAAGCACACTAAAATACATATCTTGATTATGTGGGAGATTAATGGATTAACAAAATCGGGAAAATCATTTGACTTTTTCCAAAGCTCAGCATTTTACTCTGGTTTACTTATACATGGGAAAAACTGTATAAGAAGAGTCGGGGAACAGGGGTCAATTACTCTACATTTGTGTAAAAGTAATACATTAGAGTTGGCACTCTCTATCATTGAATTAATTGAGATAGTGATCATTCAAAATATTCTGCGGAATGACAATATCATAGATTTGTCACCGTACCAGCATACATGACGTGATCATAATGTATTTGAACCTTAAGATACTGTCGCGTTTTGCAACAACCTACCTTTGTGAATAAGAATTTTCTACCCTAATGAATTTAAAAGCAGAGTAGGTACAGAAGCTGCTTGGGCACCGAAGACAGCACCCAATTGCCTGACACCAAAATTCCTGATATTGATCGAATAATATTGACTTCGAGAGAAGTTTATTCTTAATTTTTATCAAATTAACTTCATTTTGTTTACTTTGATACAAGTACATTTGGGGATATACACAAAAAAGTTCCCCGACTACTGTTCTATACTATAGTCATGAAAATACCATTAATTGTGGCTTATATATTTCTCTAATAAACTAACTAATAGAGCAGTCTAGTTCGCCGGCCTTTGGTAGACAATCTAGTAATGTAGCTACAGCTCTTGTGACATATGTCATAGTACCGTAACTTCCGCTGGGAGCACTGTCGTAAAAGTGTTGACAGACATAGGCAGCGCCCCCGCACAGCAGTCCCCCCGTGGCAGAAGCTTCTCTTTGGCTTGTCGGCTTGGCACAGCATAATGTAGCGTCACCGTTGCATTTTATCTAAGAAATAGACAAGTAAGAACTTGGTAAGTATTTAATAGTACTGCTGAATAATTAAAATTAAGAAATTCATGATGAATACATAAATTTATTCATGTTACAATTAATTTGATACCAATTTTATTAGTCACAGGTTATGATATTAGAAAGGAAAAAGAGGCATAACCCTCAGTTTTTTCAAAATAGGTTTTATTGGATAATAACGTACACAACTAAATACACATTGTGTTCAGAGGATATGAGCTAAAAATGCCGTAACCCTCATATTTATTGATTAATGATTAATATCAGATTAGGAATATAAAAACTGAATTATTAATTATCATGCACTTCAAGGTTATGTCTATTTTGTATTTAAATTTGACTGAAAACAATAAAAATGTTTTTGTGCCTCCTGTAAAATTGTGTGGATTACGCCTTTTTTCCTTTCTACAGACAATAGACGGCCACAGACGGACAGTTTTCGTAAGAGGTTGAACATGCCAGTTAATACGTAATGGCGGCCATACAGTTATCTTTGGTAGATAATCTGCTGCGCCCATAGACGGACACTTTTCGACCTGTCAGATGTGTGCCATGTTCAAACTGCCAGCGACCCCCCACTCCCGTGTTTTTGTAAAACTGTTGGAATTTCAACTAGCCGAAAGTTCTCGAGTGACATTAGGTGTTGGTAACGTAAAGTAGAATATACCGCGCGATACAACTACGGCTGGTGTTGCTTGTTATAAAATACAAATTCATTTATTATTAAAAATATAATAATATTCTGTACGCGGAGATCGCAAATATTAAATTTTATTTATTTTTACGAGAGTAAAACAAAGTTATAGTTATTTATGTAAACATATTATTTTATACAATATAATATAAATGTTAAAATTTTAGAGAGCATTATAAATATTAAGTTATTGTGAAAATATAGACTAATAACTCAGTACTCAAATTTTATTTATTGTATGTAGTGAATATTACAAATTATTAATTTAAGACGTTCACAACATAAATTAATACACCTAATTGTGAATGACAATGTCGCTAAATCTAAATAAAATTTAAGTATATATTTTAATAATATCATAGTAATTAATTATTATACTGATGATTGATGTAAATATAATTTTGTGGCATGTTTAAATTTATTGTATATAAAATCAATACCTTTATAAATATTACCGTTTTCTTACTAAATTATTACTGTCCATTAAAGGGAATAATTTATTCAAAAGAAAAGATTATATTTTATATTTACACGAATGTGTATAATATTGTTTCGGTGAATCGATAAAATACACAATCCACTAGCGAAATCATGATTTATTTTACCAACGTCATATGTGTGTATTTTATGTCAATTTGTTTCTAATAAAAACAATTATAACCATAATAAATTCAAAGTAAAATTATTCGTGCATCAATATCGTTTAAGTATACTCTACCTAAAACTAATTGAAACAATACCCCTGTGTAATATCTCCGCGAACCTAACCTCCATAGTTTTTGACACTTGCTCTGCCACAGACAATAACTGTACGTATATATCTCCGCGAACCTAACCTCCATAGTTTTTGACACTTGCTCTGCCACAGACAATAACTGTACGTATATGGGCACGTCTGTTGACAGTTCGACAGATTTAAATGGGGTAGTTAAATTGATCTGTGATGTGGCCACTAACGTACAGTTATTAAACAGTTATTGTCTGTGCCATGTTCAACCTGTTACGAGAACTGTCCGTCTGTGGCCGCCTAATACGGAGAGGTTAACTTTTACTAGAATATAAACACAACATTTAAAATGTGGTAAAATAAAAAGGGAATATTTTTATTCGGACTGGATAAAAACTAGTTGTTAAAAAATGTGTCTTGTGTACACAATGGGAGAAATTTATCCGTATCCGTAACGTATCCTATTAGTTTTGGAGCTACTATTTTTTAGTAAAAACGTTAAATTTGCTATTTTGACCAAGTATGTGCCCGATTGGGTCATATAAAGCTCTACTTACTTAGTTTTACTCTACCTTAGATTAGTGGTGTCAAAATATTACACACATATTCTACAGTCTACACTTATGTATTTAAAAGTATTGAAAAGAAATCAATATTTTTTCATATAAAATTGTCCTTGCAAAATATATGTTAGATAATTTGATTTCAATAGTTTGTTAATAATACTAATTAATTAATTATTTACAAAATGTGGGTTAGTTTTCAGTTCACAACCTCCTTAACCGAAATCTATGTTTTTTTAGGTATTCCACAGAAATATTTACTATTTTTCATTGAAAATATTAGAATATTCTGTGGTGCCCCTGTAAGCCACTTGCCATGCAGTTTGGTAACCTCGCGTCTATATAATAATAACTAAATTTCTGCATTCCCACATCAGGTAAAGTTTAGATTCTGTAGTTTTTAAAGTCAAAAAGACAAAAGTAAACCAAGGCCGACTATTGACAGGCCAGGGCACTAAAATGCGAGTTACGAAAGTAGTGCTAATTATTGATTATTTTCGAATGCATTGCAGTAACATGTTCGCAGTAAATGAAAATTTTGATTGTATATTTCGTTCAAATCAATTAGTAATGTGTTACCATTTATTTAAATATGAAACAATCATTTTTTACAAATAGTTTGTCATAATATTGCACTCAAAAAATGAGCAATAACTATGACTACGATCGAAATTTACAGTTTTATGTCACACGGCCTGACTGGCGAGCCTTAAGGTGATGTCTCTAGGTAAAGTTGTTATCGAAAAATAGCTAGAAAAGTTTATTAATCGGTAAATATATATTCAAAAGTAATGAGAAAAATAAAATAAAAAATTAAGATGTATCGTGGAGTTCTATATACCAAAAATACGTGTCAAATTCGGTACATTTCTATCGGGTGGTAAGAATGAATGACATAAGATTTATTATCAAAATTACGATAAAAATGTACGTAAATCTATTACCTAGGGAAACGCTAAACGTTAATTGGAATTTATTATATCCTTATATCTTTTTTTTCAAATTTAAAAAACATCGATTTAGAGGTTAGAAAGCATGCAATTAAAATCGAAACATCTCGGTTCAGACGTAATTTATCGCAAAAAACGCTTAGTGTTTCTATTAAAAATATTATTTAATAATTTTTAGGCTAGTTATTTAAATTTAATCTTGTATTTTTGTATATTAACGAATCGATTGTAAATAAAATGAATATTTGACAAGACTTTATCGACATATGCTGCTAACGCGGAAATAAATCGAACTATTTTTGAAACAGTACTTGCATAGATTAAAAAATACATACACACACACATACATTGAAAATAAAGGTTCGCCAGGTACGAAGACAAAAACTGTGTTAATTCTGCTGTCAATAATTTTTGTTTGCGATATTGGAGCATATGTCAATGGACTACATATATCAACCTCCACTTTCTGAAATAGTGTTGTGTAATTATTTCAGATATTTATTACTGTTTTGACGTACCTACCTTTTATAAAGCGATTTTAAAATAAATATAGTTTCATAATAATATAAAGAAAGCATACGAGCGAAAATGCCTAAGATACTTCTGACACACATCAAATTTAATCTTTGTCTAGTAACTGTACAATTTATCCATATTTATGTTAAGTGTTTAAAATGTTATAAGTAAAAAAAAATCGTCTATTCACGTGGTAGTCGCGAAAATTATGAACAATACACAATGTTAAAAATAATAAGAATTGTTAAAATTTCTAGTCACAATATTATTCAAAGACAAATTAACCCGATCAAAACAGCCTCGACAAACTTCCACTTCACTAACTTTTGTTCTATATGTTTATCCTGGATACAGCGGCAAACACATTTTGAAAATAGCCGATATACTGGATTATTTGTTAGTTTGGGTTAGTTTAAGTTAGATTAGGTAATCCTAACAAATAATCCAGTATATAGGCTATTTTCAAAATGTCTTTGCCGCTGTATCCAGGATAACCGACTTGTACCCTAACTTTAATTACATACATACTATTGTACTATATTTGGGCCATCAAACGTTCATTCCTGTCTACGGCCTTAAAATTATTATCTACGTGCCTATATAACTGTATGCCGTCCTGTCAAAAAGTGGAGGTTGATAATTTAGTATGTAGAAAATAGAAGTTATTATTAGTCTCCATAAAATATAGGGTAAACAATTCAGTGAATGAACACATAAGAGGTGAATTTGAAAATAAATTAAATTAAAAACGATTAAATGAACTAAGAAAATTATAACAATAGGTAGGTACAATAAATTGTGTATAACCGTGGTATTACTAATTTTATGCCGTGATGCTTTGATAGTTGAACTTTTCATAATATTTGGATCACTATTTAGTTGCTCATTTATCTGCTACATCATAAAGTCGTAAATATTGTTTTTTTATGAAGCAATCATAAATACAAAAAATTAAGATCTACTTTTCAATCATAAGTAGATACCTAGGAATATGGTATAGGTGTTGATAATTTTTAATTATTTATTCGAGATCTTCAGGGAATTACAAAAGTCCACACCTAGAAACCACTGGGCCAATAAGGTTTCTTTTTATATCTCCAAATCCATTTCACTTACACATTTATAGGTAAAATAAATAAAACTATCTTTTATTTTATCTTGCACTGTTCTTTATAATCGACATTAGATTTTTTCAAAGAAATAACGTTCTGTCTTTTTCTTAGAATATTATGTAATCAGTGGTGCACTTACTTCAAATTCTAAATTTTTTTCTTACGTTTTACAATTTTTTTTTTAATTTGTCACTTATTTTGTCCTTGGGTTTGCTTATCAAGATTTGTTCGCATGTTTATTTACGTTTTTTCTTACCTCCAACTTCTTTTTTATTCAATTCGTTGCGTGTCTTACTTTATTCTTATCTCAGATATAGTTAGTTAGTTAATACAAACCGTCCACTCTGTGGAGGCCCATATGAACCCATTAGGATCGGACATGGTTGAAACGAAATGAATTGGGATGTCTATATAATATCGACATTGTCATAATTATAACTACAGTCGAACTCGGTTATTACAATCTCGGACATAGCGAGATCTCGGATGTAATGAGGAAACAGTCGTTGACATTTGGTATATGATTTTCTCCGTACATTTTTATTCACTGTTATAACGAGATACTTATCGGATATACCGAGCTAAAATACTGGTAATGTGTTGATCGTTTAAAGACATTTCGACCCTAAGCAATAAAATCCGATCGGACAGGATGCCGCCGGGGACAGATTACGTTTATGACACTAGTTAAGTGTCTAATTGTTGTTTTCGCCGACAATAAAAATACCTATTCTCTGATATAACGAGTACCGCTTATAACGAGCACATTCAGCCGGTCCAACCTTCCTAGTAATAACCAAGTACAACTGTATATTCCTTATTTTGTTTAATAATAATTCGAATGGCATTTGTTTTGCTATTCATTTCATATCATTCTTTTATTCCACCTCTAGTAGAAATTCGATGTAATTGTCAATTGTACAAGATTAAACTCAATCTTATAAACATTTGTACTTAAATGTTCATTTACTACTATAACAAATAAATGAAAATGTAAAAATCATAAACACTTTAAATCAAATCAAATAGACATGTTAGAATTGTAAATATTTTATGGGGACAATATTAATTGTAAATATTTTTACATAGGTAAGTAAATATATAATAAATTTAAATGCATTTTTATCAAGCTTATGATTTTTAATATGTGGCGACACACAATATTTTATTTTATATTTTATTGCCATCTGGTTGCGATCGACGAAAGTTTTTAGTAACACATTTTTAGAAATTCATGGTAGATGCCTGTAGATGCCTTTAGATGGCGTTGAAGTCACATTTGATCGTAAATTGAGGCAAAGAATTCGCCTTAACATAAACTTACCTGATCATCCAAGAATATTTGATTAGCCTTGTGTACTAGATGTTCGACGGCAATAATTCCTCCAAGATTAGAAGAGACATTGTATTCAGCAACAAGTGTCAGCACCATCAGAGCTTCCACCACAAGCTGTCGGTACTCGGGTTGAGGAATCGAATTCAAAACTGTCTCCACAGCTAATGCGAATTTCAATTCACCAGATGTCATCTCCTGGGTGAGATTCTGTGGCAGAACTTTGCCTTCGATGGCAAGGCCCTGGCACTAGAAGTAATTATAATAATAATTTATATTCTAATATTTCTGTAATAATTGTCTTTACTACAATAAAAGAAGTAATAGTAAGCCGGCTCGCACATCTAAACTCGCATCATCTGCAACATGTCGAATACGTCAATGTGACGTCATCGTTATTCACAAAACACATGTTGCCAAATGAAGCTCAGCACATTGGTAGAATGCGACATTTCAGTTTGGAAAAGTGTTGCTAGCAACAAATCGCAAGTATCTCAGACGAGGCGAGTTTAGATGTGCGAGCCAGCTAAGGTAGACAATGATAAATCAATGGAAAGTCCTCATTTGGCGTTTGGATTTTATGATTGTTGTTTTTTTAAACACATAAAATTAAATAAATTTGGGAAATATTGTTGAGTTTACATTTGTACTGGCTGAAGCATCAGAGCGCCGCTGTATATAGTGGAAACCATTGGAAGCGGGAGGTGGGGCTAGTAATGTATGTAGGTGGAATCGCATGTTTAATTCCCTAAATTGCCATGTTGGCCAGAATATAAAAGTACCATTGTATGTACTTGCTGTCATTTTGGGAAAAGTTTTCAGAGCTAGGATGCATCAGTAAAAACTGTTGTTAAGAATAAAATATTTCACTAACCCTTTCCAATACAGCCCAAACTTTGGGGTAGAAATCTCTCGGAACTCTATTTAAAGCTCCGTCTAGTCTACGTCTACGAAGCCATTGTCCTTGCCTGTCTGGTTCAACAATAGTGTTGCCTAGAAAACAAATATCAATTACGGTATAACCCTGTTAATTCGATATCGACAGGACAGAAAATCGCAAAAAATTTGAATTACGAAATACAAAAGGCAAAAAAAAATTAACTTTTCTTTTGTTCCAATTTCTTAAAATTATTCAAAATACAGTACACTCTCAGTAATCCGCCGCTCGATTATCCGACAACTACTATAATCTGCCGTTATTTTTACTAGTTGAAAGCACACAATCAAGCTCTATAATTCGCCGGGTTTATTTTAGAAACTTCTCCTTCGTAAAACGTACGTTCATCGCGTAAAAAGTAATGTACTTGGGAGGAAAGTGCCCAAGGACCGCATCACAATAAAATTATGCCGTGCTCCAATGCAACCAGGACACACAAACTGAAGCTTTTGGTCATAGGGAAAGCCAGGAATCCTAAGCCATTCAACAATATCCGCCTCACTGAACAACTGGTTGTGTCAAGTGATTTACTGTTCAATACTTGATTTTGATTATAAATAAAACTGTAATTTTTTAGTATACATTTCTGAAAAAAACTATTTATCCTGTTTTAATTTTTACCATATTTTGTATGTTTGCACTATAATCCGCCGCTTTCACTAAAATTGGACACTTGTCTGGTTTTTGGGGTGCCGGATTATTGAGAAAGTACTGTAGCTATAAAAAAAAATTATGAATTTTCGCAAAAATCGATTCATAGCAAATTTCGAATTATCCGTGTTCGTATTAACGGGTCATTACGGGAACGTATCATCTTTGTTTTCTTAGACCCGATTAAAAGGTCATTACAGCGTTTGCAGATTCAATCGTGGAACGGGGATTACAAATTCTTCAGTACTTGGTTTATGTGGTTTGGTTTTGGATATATTTCAATCGAGTGTGACTTACATAGCTTGTCAAAGTTTGTATGTAGCGTCAAGTCACAAATGAGTTAACTCACGACTTTATTCTCATTATTGTCAGAGGAGAAAAGTGCTTAGTAAATTATACAAAATTTTCATCATTCCATGCGTATTTCATAAAAATTTTAAGGTGATTTAATTTATTCCAAAAATATTTAGGTACATACAGATAAAATTTGTCCTGCAGTGAAAAGGTTAAGTAAGATAAATGTCAAAACAAACCTTCTTCCAAATTGTTCATCATTGATCCGTCTTCATTGAGTATAATACCAATTTGCGATTTTTTGCTAAGCCTTCCAGACTTTTGGCTGACAACTGAAATGTTACCCCTGCCAACTGGAAAATAAAACAGTAGTATGAAATAGGCAATTTTTAAAATTTATTTCAACTAATTGAAAATTGCATCTATGTCACAAAAAAACACATTCTTTAATAAATATTTATTAGGTAGGTATGTATATACATACTTTGCACACAAAGGTAAATCTTAGCCAGGAAAAATCGGCTATTTTATTCGAATGTATCTTATTAACAAGGATTACAAAATTTAGACAAAAATTGATTTAAACCTTCTGAAAAAATTATGTATAAATGACATTGGGAAAGTAAAAAAAAAAGACAATAGGTGCTGTGTCCTTCATGAAACACATGCTTACAATACAAACACTGGCAAAACATTGAAAATATTTCATTTCACAAGAAAGATAGGTTTGGAAGTAATTCAGGAAACACATTTTAAATGGATTGGCATACATTTCATTTTGAACAGGGTATTTTATGATATTTTAGAGGTTTTTTTAGATATAGCAGGTTTTATTATAATATCATAAAAAAGTTGCCAGGACAGAATAAAACACTATAGCAAAGCAGCTTCCACCAACACTTCAGAATACAGTATTTATTAATATATTATGTTCTTTATTTGGTGGTACATCACGGATCAAGCAAAAGTTCTTTAATAACGGCAATACGTGAAAGGCGACAAATTTTAATATATTATAAGCCAGCAGTTTTCAATCAGTATGTGACATATTATAGTGTTGGGTGTTTTATGAGCAAAATTGAGCATCCACAACTTATTTTAAGTAAATCAGAGTAATTAACAAAAATTATGTGATATACAGGTTCCTGAGGAACCCTGCATAGTATAAGAAATGGAATAGAAAAGAAATGATATGGAAAAATAATTGAAGTTTTAACTATTGTTTAAATAGGATTATTTTATTTTAGCAATAAAAAAATTACTGCGAATTTTCTCTAAAAAAATTTTGTTCTGTGTAAGAATTTTGTTAATGAAGAACCTCACTTACATATTCCAATATGTACTTGTATATAGGACTACTAATTATATATTACGTATCATAATTGATAATATTATAATATGTCTTTTTTACAAGGTTTTTTACAAGAACTCGTTAAATACATACATTATTTGAAAAATTGTGTGATTTCAATTTACAAGATTTCAAGTTAAATTACATTAGTAGTGAATTTTAAATGTGTTCATTTAACAGATATAAATATTAGTGTCGCCCGTGTGGGTGTTAATTGAATAATCTTTCCCAAATTTCCATTATTTCTATTTGAGATTCAGCATTATGTATTATTAAAGATATTAATAAATTAATTGGCAACACTGCTGCTTAGCAATAGACACTAAGCCAAAAAAAAAAATTTAACCAGATACATATTGGAAATAGACAGTTCAATTCTACAATGTGTTGGGGAATGGAGAATTCAGAACCACTGCTCTAAACACTCATTAATGATGAAATGCATGGATATAATATGTACATAGTAATGTATTGTATGCCATGCTTTGGAAATGCTGTAAACTGTACAACTTGCCTTTGCCCTTTTTCGTCTTATCATTAACGATTTGTGTGAATGACTTAGCTGGAATAAATAAATAAATAATCGAAAAGTGATTTAAATTAATAATTATTAATACATTTGAAGCCTACTCAATTTATAAAGCGTCAAACCATACTTTAGTCCAGGTGAACACCATTATTCGCATATTCAATGCAATACTTGCATGCTTCAACCGATAGATACCGAAATTTGTCAGAACATTGGTATCATTGAATATTAGACAGATAACTTTTCAAACAAAAGTAGTTACTACATTCAAAAGTGATAACCTAATGAAGTCATAATTCATAAATAAACATAATGTGATGAATCTAAATATAATATTATGTTCTCTTGTATAGGTAGAATTTCTCACTTTGATACTGTCAACTGACGTTTATAGCACCTGTACACGTGCATGGATTTACTGGCAGCAATAGTGAGTATTTTAAACTATCGTGACAATAACTGTTTACACGTAAAAGTGCCGACTGTCTCCAATTCATTCTTTAATAAGAGTGAGCGAGACGCAATGTTGTCAGTTTATGGTACTATTCCGTACTATTTGACAGGTAGTGAAAATCGGTCAACCTCGTTCGTAGTTTGTTTTTTTACCCGCAGGTTCACCACTATCGTTCTACTCCACAGGCGCAGATCGAAAAAATTCTACTGTTGCATGAAAATTCAGAAACTTTGATTCATTTTGATTCATGCATGCAATCTTGCCAACTGCAGGATAATACATGTTTACCCATACATTTTCTTGTTATGGCCGCGATAATACTTACTGTCAACAGTAAATCCATGCACGTGTAAACGGGGTATAATTCATAGTTAATTTAATGATATTCAATTTACATCCAGATGGAATTTTCTTTAATTAACCTATAAAAGCAAGAGCCAGTTAGCCGTCAGTGCCATAAAATAACAAACAAGACAATTCTGAGATTTTGTATGAAAATTAGTGCAGTATTCCCAAATCCTTTTTTTGCCACACTGCAATATGTTTAGGCTCCATATATTGTAATTATACAAAAAGATTTAATTTAATATCTTAATATATATTAAATTCAATAATCTAATAACTTTCATAACCTGTTTCGTCATTAACAATACCTGTCCAAGTGGACGAAACTAAATCGGATTGTTAATATTAAATTATGTAGATTAACAACTTTGCTTTATTTTAATTTCCTCACAAAAATTATGTGAAATTGAGTTCTCTAAAAATTATAAGGAATCACTATCAGTTAATTTAAAAGCTTAATACATACTGATGGATCACAAGTTGTCATCTAGTGAGTATAATATCGTTGGGAAATATTATTTTTTGTATAATATATTTTTAGTATTTTGGAAAACTCTGATAACATATTCTATAATACTTGGACATCTTTTTTGTACATTTTGTGGTGATGATTTAAGTTCCAAATTTGGCTGGTCCAAGAATATAGAGTCACATGACTATCCCACTTATTTGATCATAATATTTTAAAGCCACTAATAAATATACTGTCTGAAGATTTCTCAATAAAGATAATTAGATTTTTGTTTATTTATAATAGAAAACGTACCACTGTTTATAGCAAATTCTTTTCCGCTGAGAATATGATGTAAGAGATTTTTCATTTCAAACGGTGATAAATTAAGCAAATGTTCAGATGCTTCATCTCCTCCGCAAGATAATGTTCTGGATAGCTCAGTGGCCATTACCTACAATTCAAAATGAGACAAACATATGTATAACTGTAATCATGTAATGTAACTATGTAATGTCTTCAAAACCGACCTGAATAATGAGTCCAACACGAAGTCTTAACATTTCCAAGAAGAGCTGTGGCTCAGTACGAATAAACATTGCCAAGTAAACCAGCAATTCTTGTGTTAACATGGCAGTACTTTCATCATCTCCATATGCCTTGAAAGAAATAAAAAAAAATCTTAACTCACATTTAAAAAAATGTTGTAAAATAAATTTTCTTTCTTATCATCAAATCTATGACATTTGAGTTGTTTATGTTAACAGCTGTTTCGGGTTATACACCCATCCTTCAGATAACAAATGTTCATGCTTAGTTAGAGGGTTTATTATGTTAATATTTGCTTTCCTATTTGTTCATTACCATTTATTATATTAGAAAGATTTATTTCTAACTGCCTGGAGGATAGGTTTATAGTCAACATAAATAACTCAACCATCTTAGAAATAAAATATAATGTAGTTTTACCACGTAAACACCAGTTAATTAGTACGTATGTACATATGATCGGAAATGAAAATAATGAAAATCATTTTTTTTAATTCTAATATATCCCCCCCCCCCCCCATACATTTCACATTTCGTAATTCGATTTTTTTTCGATTTTCGGTCCCGTGGAATTCGTTTTAATGAAGTTTTACTGTACTTATTACACTTATACTTACAAAATATGATGCTGGAACATAACAGTGTATTAAATAAGTACCTATAGCTAAACAACTTAAACACGGACCTGCACAGAAGCACAGTTACTTTCGTGCACATAGAGTATGTGTGTGAAAAGTCTGTTTTACAATAAATACCCCATCTCGATCGGGGTATTACAAAAAACCTTTAGATTGACAAGCACGAGAAATTATTGTTTTTAATGTGACCGAATATTTAAGTGATGAAAAAACAGTTCAATTTGAAATCTAATATTGTTATATCGGCAAACGAAGCAACTTTACGTACCTATTAGCACCATTCAGAGAGTAGTGCGGGAAGGCAAAGAATCGATAGATATGACATAACATAAAATCAGTTATTCCTTAACCCAGCCGGCGCCGATGTCACACACCTTGTACAAATCAGGCAAATTTCGAAATGCGCATGTGTATAAATCGATGTCACCGCTTCCATATTTATCATACGGGACTGATTTTTTCACGTAAATTTGGCCTGATTTGTCCTTCTCCTGCCACCTATGACATATTTTAAAAGCATTGGTTCTAAATATAAAATAATCACCAAAGTTTCGAACCAATTCGTACGGCCAAGTTTTGCCGGTCGACAGAAATCAGTTTGAATTGCGCGCCGCGACTGCGCAGTATACGACAGATTTTCAACCGAGCGGGCCATTGCGCGGGATTGTATTTATCGCATATAAGTTGAATATTTACCGCAATCGTTGATAAATACTTTTTTTGCTGTCTGGTGTATTTATCACATTAAAACTGGCATGATTAACTATTGAACGTATGATTTTATTTTACCGCGATTTTTAAAATACTTTTTGTACTGTCCACCGTGTCCCATTTTAGTGAATGTGAAAATTAATACTGATATCAATAACTATTGTGTGTGAGTTTAATGGTTTCTGTGATTTGGCATTCCCTAATACTGTAGTTAAACATTTTAAAAACATTTCATAGTTTTATAGTGCGTAAATATGGAGGAATAAAATGTGCGTACTAATGAGGAATTGGACTCAGATTATGATATGTCGGAAGAGGAATTGGAACAGCATGAGACTGATCATGACGTTGACGATACGGACTCTGACGAGCCAATTGAATTTTTGCGGTCGTGGAAAACTGGCCCGTATATTCCAATAGTTCACGAATTCAATGATTGTCGATCTGGCATGACATCGAACGACTTGAACGAATCCTCTCCCGAATGTCTTTTCTTTGAACATTTTTTGAATAAAAATATAATGTCGGAAATACTGAACCAAACGAATAGATTTTTTAACCATTTGTACAGTGCGGGAGACCTCGGACCGAAATCGCGGTCACACGATTGGACAGACACGTCAGTGCCGGAGTTGTATACATTTTTTGCCGTATCAATGCTGATGACTCGAAATAAGCACACGTCGATAGAGGAACATTGGAGTACCGATCCTTACCTGCATGCAGACATTTTTGGGAAAATAATGGCTAGAAATCGATACCAACTTATTTTACAAATGCTTCATTTTTCTGATCCTAGTGTGACCGCCTCAAATGATAGACTAGCTAAAATTAGAAAACTGTTAGAACATACAAGAACAATTTTTAGGGAAACGATGATACCGTAACAGAATCTTTGCATAGATGAGAGCATAATCGTGTTTAAGAGTAGATTAATTTTTAAACAATTCATTCCTTCCAAAAGACATCGATTTGGAATAAAAATGTTTGTGATGTGTGACGTAATGACAGGATATATTATTGACTTTATAATTTACTGTGGGGAAGGGACAGACATACAAGACAATGAAAATCTCGGTATTTCCGGTTCGGTAGTGACAACGCTAATGAAAGACTATATCGGGAAAGGTCACACCTTATGGTGTGATAACTGGTATTCAAGTCCGGCGCTCTTTAAGTACCTTCACTCTCACAAAACGAATGCTTGCGGTACAGTGAGAAAAAATCGTAAAGATATGCCAGAGTTCAGCAAACTGAAAAAGGGAGATACCGAGGCTTAGTACAATAGTCCACTTTTGGCTCTGAAATGGCACGATAGGAGGGATGTTCACATGCTATCCACCCTCCACGATGCATCATTTGGACCAACGGGAAAAGTGAACTATAGAACTGGCGAAAACATTGAAAAACCAAAATGTGTTATAGATTATAACAAAAATATGGGTACGGTAGATAAGTCCGACATGATGCTTAGCAACTTGTCGTGTATGAGAAAGTCGATCAAGTGGTATAAAAAAGTCGCATTCCACATGATCGACTTATATTTATTAAATGCTTTTTATTTATATAAATTTATTAAATGTGACAAAAAAACATTGGGCGATTTTCAACTCTGCGTAATAAAACAACTAGTGGATAAATATTGTGTGAGAATTTCAAATGCACCCCTGCCCAAGCCGACAGTGTCAACTAGCGATAATCCCGTACGATTATTGCCCAAAAGTGCAACGGGACATTTGCCAGAATACATTTTACCGACACAAAATACCGATAAGCCTAGAAGAAGATGTTTCGTATGCGGGAATTCTAAAAAAAACCCGAAAAAAACAAAACTCTCTCGCTATATGTGCCCAACGTGTGATGTTGCGTTATGTCTTTCACCTTGTTTTAAAATATATCACACATCAAAAGAATTTTAAAATAGGTTTATTATTGTATTTGTTTTTTTTTTAATATGTGAGTTCGTGTTAATTTATCAATAATATTCAATAAGTTAAGTGTTTGTGTAGTTTAAATATATTAAAAGGGTCCCCTTTATATTTGTTTACGACTCAACCCGAAGACATTAATATGTGATTTATCGATATGCACTTGAAAATTGGTAACACTCCAATTCGTGGGAACGTATGCACCAGTGTCGAAATAATACACACCGCGCAGAGCTCTAACTATTGGCTACAAAATGGCGTCTTGCAGTAAGTTCTTTCAAATTTGGATAGCATTCGTTTGTTCGAGTGTTTCTGATATTATAACTGATTTATTACGGTTTTTTAGTGTGTCGAAATTATCTTAATGGCTTTGGGTTCTCGACTGGAGCTGTGACATATTTTTTATTGCTTTTTTTAGTATAGAACAAAGACGATAATGAAATTCATGCGTAGTTATGGTGCGTCATACGATTTTTGAGGCAGGTGCCGGGTTAATTACATACCGAATAAATGGAAAAAAATGTTGTGAGCACGATATAAAAATTGAAGATTCTTGTAGGGCAAGTGGTTTATATGAATAGACACAATATATGGAAAACTTGATAATAAACATTGGTGCGGAGTCGGATGAGATGTCATAGTAATACGCGATTTATATTTTAAGTATTTTAATAAGTCATATTGAAAGTAATTTTAACGATTTACTACGTGTCATACGGGCTGCCATTTTTGTAACTGACCGAAAACTTGCGAACCTACCCGAACTTCAAAAACCTCATGCTTATGTTGTCTAGTTATAGTATTACTTTCCAGTTA
Organism: Rhyacophila brunnea; assembly: GCF_057557595.1. Taxonomy (NCBI): domain Eukaryota; kingdom Metazoa; phylum Arthropoda; class Insecta; order Trichoptera; family Rhyacophilidae; genus Rhyacophila; species Rhyacophila brunnea. Next base: position 35,133,261 of record NW_028233350.1, read on the forward strand.
AACAATGACACATTAACCAAGCAAGTGTTGTTTCTACGGAGTCATGCCTCAAGAGATGTATATATCAGCAAATTTTGTCTCTCAAAAGAAATTAATCTCATCAATGCCTTATATTAAATTATGGTCAGTTTTAGTAGCTGATATTTAATCGATCATTTTGGTAATCAATTAGAATAATAGCATTACCAATATTCCTGATAATTAAAGTATCTCACCAAATGAATAAGATGCCTGAGTTCGTTTTCTGGGAGTGGTGCTGTGATGGTGTGTTCATTGGAGGGAGGCATCCCGACCGTAATCTGTTTCTGTCGAACGAGAAGATCTGTCACCGCTTTGGCCAGATCCTCTACTCTCTTTCCGAGCATGCCCGCAGTGTGGCGCACCAAGCCCCAAAGCTTTTGCTGACAAGCCTTTTCGTAGAGACCCTTAAGCAAGTCCTTCACCGTAACAACTCTTCCCATTTCGAGCATACCTGAAAAATGGTCAAATGATTTTAACCATAGTCATAACTTAATACCTACCTGTATTGTACGGTAAAACCTCAATTGGACCCCAATTATCTAAATGTCAGTTTTGTGTTACAGTAAAACCTCGATTCTGCAGACCACGATTTAACAAACGAAATTTCTGATCCGTATCACACTATTAAACAATATTTGGCGCATGATAAGCACATGACACACAGTGTCGAACATGGTAATTGATTCTGTTGTCGCGTCGCGTGACGTACTATGTCAATAAGATTTTTCGTGTTTTTATATATTTTAACCTTTATTTTTAGAGTTTAAGATCACTGGTTATTTGAATGATTTTAATTTCTCATTTTTTAATAACAATAAAAACGTAACGTGTACACGATTTTGCCTGTCTATGTACAGTGGTTGCAAAAATAATATTAAAAAAATGTACTATGTGTAATTATTTTAAGATGTGTAAAGGCCTTTGTACAAAAAAAAGATTTTGTTGCAGAAAAATGGTCCCTTGTGCTGAGAATTTTCACAAGATATAAAAATTAAAAAAATTACATTTCAATCTGTGAGTAATAAATAAGTCACCTGTGCTCTGAATTTTATTTCAAAATATTAAGAAATAGCTTCCACACGTTTTTTTTACTCAAAACTCTTTTAATTTTTTTTGCACAAGTGCCATTTTGCTTTTAGGGCGACGTTTATATAACTGACTTTTGGCTTTAACGGACACCCCTGCGCCCGATTCAGTCTGTTACATCAAGGTTTTAGTGTACATATTTAATTTACTTTTATTTATAACATTGTGAATGTTTACAACAATATGAATATCTGCAATATTATGAATGTTATTCCTAAATGTATTATGTGCAGCAAATAAAATCATGCATTCAACCTTATTGTAATATCAATACAATGACATATCCTGAAATTAATAATATAATTATATTCTTATCTACTATTCTATTTTTGAGATTTTTAGTTATGTTTATAGTATGTGCGTATCATGCCTGTCATTGATTAGTAAGTAACTTTATTAAATCCACAGCAAGTTTTGCTAAATTTTTAATGCTTCGTATGCAATTTTTTTTTTTAAATATGTAAAACATGCAGTTGCAAAAAACATTTGGCTACAAGATGCTCTTGATTTTTTTTAATTGAAAAGATTAGAAATGCAATAATTGAGAATATTGATTAGCTCGGGGCCCATTAGATCGATAATATGTAATGAAGTACGCATTCATATAAAAGACGTATTTGTGCCATATTAGAGAATACAAAAATCTTATTTTTGTAGGCAATGTATCATCAGTATGATGCGACCCCAGGCTTAAAACTGTTTTCTTTACCAACCAGTTGACTCAGTGTTGCCATCCATTTTTTTTTTTAAATTACTGCAATGTGAATAGGTAATTAAAGTCAATATGGAATGCGTTATTATTGAAAAATAATTAGACAATTTTGATTTGTCAATAAGTTATCAAAAGTGTAATAATTCCGCGTGGGTAAGTATTTAATATATTGAAACAATGAAAAGTGAAGAATGCAAATAAAAACAATGGGTTAATTATAATCCCAGTGGTAATTATTATAATATGACATCAGGTGCATGTATGTACGTAACATGGTATTTTTTATACGATTAATAACATAAAATGATTATTACTAACTCTGGTGATGTTGCATATTATTCGCGTTGTCAGGCTTTTGCACTGTTATCGATGCTCCATCTCTGTCTGTCACAAAATCCGTGTGGCTCTCTAAATGGGCAATTCTTGCAATTTTAGGCACAACAAAATACAAAAATCACAAAAGTCACATCTCTAACAAGTAAGTATTTATTTACAAATATAAATATACATTGGAAAGAATTATTGATTTTACCCTAACAAGCCACTGAGTAGTTGGCACTCCTGTCATTTGAGAGAAATAATTAATATTTATTTTTGAATGTAGGTATATTACAATACAAATTTGCCAGTACTAAAAAATAATCAATGTATCCAAAGACAATATTTATTTAGTAATGTCATTGAATTTTTGAAAAGCAATAAAGCATGGATGATTGAGTCTAGTTAAAAATTTGCATAATAAGAAAATCAGATAGCAAAAAGCTTGTATTAAATAATATTATGTAGCAAACTGTTTACAAAATACCATTTAAAGGTGAGTACAGAATTTCGGTAGAGGCTTCCTCAGTATGTACCTATGTCTTGCGGAAGTACACCACTTAAATATGTGGACATTTCTGCAAATTCCACAAACCATGCGATGAGGTAACCCCTGTCACGAGTCTGTATTTATCTTTAAATGGTGAATGACTACGTTGAAAAAATGGATTTTTATTCAACAGGAAAATATTTTTTAATGATGTAATATTGTATTCCTAACCCACATTATTTAGAGTAAATATTTGCTAAACTTGAAAACAGGCTTCAATAATGTAATATTACGTTTATTGAAGAAAATATTCATGCAACAAAGTACTAACAGCAAAGCATTTTTCAGAAATGCATAGCTTGTAAAAAGATATACTACATACCAACACAAAGTTTATAATGTTAGTGTTCTATGATAAAGTCTTTATAAACAAATTCAGATTCACAACACACGGATGTTTTCTTGTACCATTGTACATATTATGTTCTATGGGTTAAAAGTAAAGATATCAAACCGGTTTATAAAATATATGTGGTCATACTCACATATTTGTACAACTGTTTTTTAAGGATAAAGTGCAAAAATATATAACAGGGAATAATATAATAAGCCAGTAGCTAAGTTATTGTCATTTTGAAGGGTCCAAACATGGGCAAAAATAAATTAATTTCATAAAATTTATCTATCACTTGGTATTCACCATATATGGTACTGTTATTCAAACTGTGCGCCGCGGCAATACCTGGGAGCACCGCAGGCTATTTGAAAAATTTTATGACTCCCAACAACCTTAATACGGCGTGCTTGTGCATGGTCGCAATGATAGATGATACTATATAGAAACAACTTAAGGCGTATGGGTTTATTCGCAATCGCTTCCTTCGCTTGGCGTCTCACATAGTAGATACGAAATCAGAGGTTTTAAAAGTGTTGAATTAATAATATTTTTTTCCTAACAAATTTTATAAACATTTTTGTAGTCGGTAGAATAAATTATAAGAATAAAAATAGTAGACCTCTAAATAAGAACCTCATATTATTGATATGCTGAATTTGTGAAGTGACACCTTTTCTTGAACCTATCATATTGTAGGTTCAAATTCAGTGCAAATATTTTTCAAAAAAAAATCTAATACTAAAAAACACGAAAGTGTAAACAAATATAATTTTATTCATTTTCATAAGCTAACATTACAAATTATAAGTTTAAAACATTCACAAGATGGCATGAAAGATATCTGTTATTATTGCGTTTTTATTAAATTATAAAAAAATGACTCATAAAAGAAAGCAATTCAATGAATATTTGTCGAGGAACGTTTTTTTTTAAATTTAGTACACAACAATTATGATTTAAGAAACAATTATTATAATAGCGTGTATTTGACGGCAGTACGTTTTGGTCGCCGCGGAGGATTTCGGAACATTAGTGTATAGAAAATTAATAATTGGTTCCTTAATTAGTGTATAGGTTTAACGGTATGCAATGTATTAGAATAACTATTATAAATTGTTTTTTTTATAATTTTATTTTCTTTTCTATTGATAGCTATTAATTGATAATTGATATTATTATATTGATAGATATTCATTGTTAACTTGATAATTATTATATTGAGGGTTTCTTATATCCATCGACCGTGTTAGTCTAGGATCAACGAGTTCAGGCAATACACAATTCATATAAATCTTGTCACTTGTGATGTGAAGAGTAATATTGTTTTTATTATTCAATGAAATAGGTTCTTACCTCAATATATGTTTTACTTGAGTTAAATAATTACTAATAAATGCCTAAGGTGATTCCATTCAATTCAACTCGGCATTAAATATATTAAATTCTAAAAGTTTTGTACTATTTCATTTGAGTCGTTTTATGCGATCCTGGTTTCGCCTTTCGACATCGTCAGGATGCGCACTCATCAAATATACAATGACAACGAAAGCAGCTAATTCTCACTTAACAATAAATTAATACAATAAAGTAAGGTAAAAACTTTATCACCTACCTATTAAGTCAAAGTGCACAATGAAAAATTTAACAAACAATTAATTATGAATAGTTGAATTGTGGCAGTATGAAAAAAAAAGATTTTACCAGAAACCATCTGAAAAATATATATACATCATAAAACATTTACGTGATTTTGTGCCCCAAAACACTTATTTTATTATTATTTTGACGATTAGGAAAATTATGACACATGTTTCAGTGGCCATTACTATGACAGCATTCGAAAACGTATTTTACTTTATATTTTCTACAAATTTACTATTTGTGACATAAACCACTTAAGATCGATAATAAATAGACCTTGAAAAATAATATTATTTTGTTTCTATTGATAATGCCAATAAACATACTCCTGGATACGTCCCTTTGAAAATAACAAAACATGGCGACCCAGGTACATAAAAACTGTATTAAGTACATGCAAAGTTTTTCAAATCGCTTAAAGCCCAACCAAGTAGGTATTTATCAAAATAATTAAAGTCCACCTATATTTTATCTAAACTGCTCAAGTCCAAAATATTTTTTTTTATAAATGTTGCACCGAACGAATACCTTTAGGACTTCTTTGTAGCCATTGTGGTTATAAGATTCAATTATCTTACAATATCTCACATGCTGCAACCATTTGTATTACAAGATAATAAATAATATAATATAACTACATTTTTCTCAGTTTGACATTCACTGGTATTTTATGATGTTTGATTTGTCAACACAAATTATAACACCTGGTCTACGTCATGTGGTCTTGCCAATTTGATTGTTACTGCAATGCGAGTAAAGGTCATTTTTCTATGAGTTAAAATACTGTTCGCGACTTGGAAAAAAAAGATGTCATCACCGTTGAAATTCAGAAGCCTACTAAGGTTAGAAATGAGAAATTAGAAAAACTATATGGATTAATCGATTAAATGGTCTCTTTTTGTTAATTTTGCAAAATAATTATATTTCTAAATTGTCTGAAAATAGGATAAATACATGAAAACGTACGACGTGTTTTGGTAATATAGCGTCACTAATTGTATCGAATTTATAGGGTTTTATTTATTTTTTCATGGTTAATTATTATTTATAGTATTACTTGAATGTTATATTATAATAAAAAAATATTTTTATTGTGCAGTATATATTATTTTGTGAGAAAAAATCATTCAAAATTGGCTGATGTATACTCAAACTAAAATGGCTTTAAAATATTTATTTTTCTGATATTAAAAAAAGTACGTGGGTTAATCAATCAAATGTATTATTTTACCCATTTCTTTCATACAATATATACCTGCAAAACTATTATTAAGTTCAAAAATTCACTGTGGCGTGACAGTCGTTTTGGCCAATTTCGAAAACAGGACTGACTATTTGTCATTTATTTTAAAAAGTAAAGCGAATCAGAAAATTTTAATGACACAAAAAGTTTTATTTGAATATTATTTATTAGATTTTAAATAAATAAAGTGTTTATTATGTGTCAATTCGTGTTAAACGTCCTTGCCATTTCCACAATTCTGAGAAGACAGGAAAAAACGGGTCCAATGGCCTTAACCTTAAAATTGCGCAGATTACGAATTATAATTACATTTTTGAAAAGTATTTGTCCCACCTTAGCAACAAGTTTAAATAATATTTCGAGAGATAGTATTCAAAACTTCACATGGATTTGAAATCTGAGAGAAATGAGGTTAGCTGTAGTAATATCCCATGTGGAGAGGTTATACGTTGCTTGGAGGCGGCAAAATAAGGAAGGAATACGAATATTACAACTTTTGAGAATAGATTTTGAGTCAATTTATCGCCTGCAGCTCAAATAATCTGTGTAAGTGTATATCAGCAACTAAAAATAATATGAAGTGGTATTTTGGGTCTACTTAAGGACAACACTTTGCCTATGTATGTCACTGGGTAAGTAGTTTGATTCCAAGATGTGAGACACTGTGTCGAGTATAGCAAACTCACCCAACCCACAACTAGTGTTCAACACAAAAAAGTTTGAGAACCATTGACACATTTTTCTCACCCCACCACATAGAATTGTCACTATTTATATTATATAAACTCAAATTTAAAATGTTGATATCTACCTATACATTATGAATATTGAATAATTATTTTTATATGCACCTAGTGAGTGATTACCTACCAAATGATAAATACATTTTATAAAATTATCATGAATTAACATGAATGTCACCAAGAGACCATTGAATCTCATGAAAAGACCAAATGAGTTAGTTTATCTACTCATTCTTTATAAAATACAGGCTTCACATTCAATTGGATATATAAGTATCAGTGAATGGCTTCACAAGGGAATATCAATTATAAGCAATTAAAAAAAACACATGTCATAGGTTGTATTTTTTTGAGACCTGTTTTTTCTAACGAACAATGAAGGTTGGATGATATATATTTTTTACCAGTGTTGAAGTCTAAGCCATGAGTGTCAACCAAATATTGCAGAATGTCTCCTTGCTCCTCAAGACTGTCACCCTCCCGCAACATGGCGAGGAGTTCTGCCACCTCCTGCTCCGCGTACTGACTGGAGTTGTTTCCACCTGTCTCTGAAGTGCAGCGGTGCCTGGATCCTGCCCCTCGAGGTGCAAGGTTCACCATAACTACACAATCAATTTGAATATCAAATTAGTATATCAGGAGTCCATCAAACTGGGGTTACTTACTTATTGCTACTTGGGATTTTACACGATTGTTCATCAAAATAATGTTGGTTCATTTTCGAAAATAACTTCTACATATTTATACTACTTGTAAAATTACAGTACATTACCATGTTCGATCCTAAGAGGTTCGTGTGGATCTTAACCGAGTGTTGCTTGTATTAACAGATTTTTTGTTTTTTACGAGAAATGGATGTTTTTATCAATAATATTTCAAAGCACAAGCGTTCAACTCACTACATATTAAACGGCAATGTGAAATGACTTGCAGCTAATTTGATGTTATGTGGGCACTACTATCAAGATACTGAACACATCCTCTGGGACTGCCTGCTGATGGAATCCGACTGAGCGGAGCTGTTAGCCAGGGACCTTCCATATACGGGCCCAATTGACCAAGTCGACTTGATATCAACCAAGGCCAACTTTGAGGCATTTGAAAAGTCGTCAAGGGTCGTGTGGAGGACGGAATAATGCCGATCCCTCTTTAAATTTATCACTTTCAACTCCTGACGCCCGTTTCGGCATAGTTTCAGTATAAGGGTACAGAAGACACTTCATGTCACTAAAGATAAATGACAGAAGAGTAAGTCAAGATTCATTTTTAATTTCTGAACTCTTTCTTTAAGCACCAAGGTGCATTATTGCTACGTCAGTCCCATGCAGCTTCGTTTCGGAACAAGGAAGTGTGGCACTAAAATCTTTTCATTCTGACATAGTATCATGGAAGGTGGCCATGCACAAATTGCGGCTGCACATACATGGCGGGTAGAGATGGGGTAATTCAAATCATGGTCTTAGACTGCGAATATTATAACTTGAAGTGTCATGGCCGCCGCCGTCATGGCGCTGCGATGTATTATAAAAGGATTGCCAGTATTAGGAGACTTTCCCCCCCTACTTTGGTTCAGAAATTGAATATCGAATACAATACCAGACGACAATATTTTTCCAATCTGTTAGAATATTTTTAGTTATATTGTAAAACTGAAATGTCGAAGAATATCTACATGTCATTGCAGCGACTCTATCATCGACCTTATTTAAAGGCCCAGTGAGCTCATTTTCTTTTTTTTCTTCTTCGCAGTAAGTTATAACATGACTTATAATCCTCCTGCTACCTTTTCTCAACACTTGCATTATTAGCATGTTTAAACACTTTACACAAACTTGCAGCACATACAAATAACAAAAATCAAATGATTGCACGGCGAGGGGAACGAAGAGGAAAGGCCTAGGGAGGACTGTAGTTCTCGAAACGGCCACGCTTCACGTTATACTTGCCGCAGTCTAGTAACCTAATTATCAGCTTCAGTTTTGTGAATATATAAAGACTCAATCTCCAAGTCCGCTTGAAAATTGCATAATAATAAAATTGTTACCTTGAATTTAAATTTTAATTCCATTAAGTATCAGTAAATCAGGTCGATTGTTTTTATCTCTTTGGGTTAAGTTTGGTATTACCTAATATTGTCACCGTATTGTTATATAATTTCTTTACAAGTTAAAGTGAATATTACATAACTATGAATACTTTGATAGTAGATATGACTGTATCAGACAAGATATTACCTTTGCCTCTTACGGTACGATCGTCATCTTTAGCTGGTGATTCTGACTGAGCTCTCTCAATGTTAATTACGGGAGTAGCATCCTTGCTCGGGCTTGTCGCTTGTCCTAAATTGGTTGTTGATGTTCCTCTAAATACAAAAAAGACAATTAATACCTAGTACATATTTAAATAATTCCGCTTATGCACTAGTCAGTCGACATACGTTTTGTAAACAGAAATAGTAAATATAGTTTCGGACAAAGGTAGATTATATTAAGTACTGATTATCTACGGAAACACCGACTAAAAAGGAATGAATAATTTTACAAACTTTTAAACGATGGAAAAGTTTGTAAATAATATTAACCTTTACCACTCGAAATTTTTTTTATAGGTACATACCACCCACTCGAGACTTTTTTCCGTAAAAAGCATAATTTCAATATAAAACATTTAATAGGTGAAAAAAATGTAAATTTTTTTTTTTTTTTTTTATTTCTATAAAATAGATTTATAATGAATATACTGTACTTATTTTTAGTTTATTTATAATTCTTCATTGTGTGGTATTTCACAAAGCAATCTCCAATATGTAATCCTGGCTTATCACAGAATCGTAATGAAATAGCGGTATGTAGAGAAGTGGCTATAAAGTGTAAATCGTCCATACATATGAGGCGCCGAGTGCCAAAGGAGCTCAAGCGCCAACTTTACGATTTTTGGCATTTGAATGTAGGTTTTTTCTATAAATCGATATGTATCATGCCACAAAGTCTTATCGCTCAAATAATTATAGATATTTTACAATAGAGATTTATTTTCTGTGGCATAATTGTTTTGGTCGTTATGTCGACACGCCACAGAAGCTTATCTGCCAATATTCTATGGAGAGTGCAAGACCAAAACAGCTGTCAGATTTTTTTTTTTGAATATACGTTCTCAACAGTGAAAAAAACTAAAAATGAGCTGAAGGATTACAAAAATAATTTCGATGTGTGTTAAACCTGTAAACGAGGAAAATCATGGTAAGTATAACATGTTTTATCCGTTTTTCTTTCACATACGCTGTTGTTTAAAATATTTTAGATTACTTTTGAAATATGGTTATTAACGTCATTTTAGTAATTATGTCCACTAAACATTTACTTCCATAAAGGAAAATAACTCTTATTTCTAATTTCATCTTATTTTATATCCAATTACTAAAGATATACACTAAAAACAGTATTTAAAAAATCACCCGAATCCTTGAGAAAAAATGATGGTGTTAAATTTGAATAATGATTTTGTTATTTTGGCCAGTTTGGAGTAACGATTTGATTTAGTATTATTAATAATATTGGGTATATAGACGGTTATTACAAAAAAAACCATCCAAAAGCTTTGAAATCATTGCTGTAATGGCAAAAACGTATTTAACCTGATAGCTGCCCGTAACGTAACGTTTACGTCATACACGGCGGCTATTCAGGCGCCCGTACCGTACGATATACGCCGAGCCGTTCTACACGCTTGTATGAGTCAAATATTTATTTATTTAATTTTAAAACGTGTAACTACATTTCTGATCAGACCTTGCAAGCAAAAAACATTTGTACGGCGCATACATCGAGAGAATAAGGGAATTTCCCGAGAGGCCAAATCAGGGTTAGCTCAAAATTCCCCTGCACACTGGGATATCTTGTACAATAGGCAGTTGATATGATTCGATAGTGATGAGTCAGTTGTCGCCGGAATATCATTTAGTCGGGATGCTAATTCGGAATGCTTTCTTATTCAGATTTGCGTTATAATTGGAATGTTTTCAATGTTTTTACATTGAAATTTAATTTCTATTGAGTGACCAAGTGTTTTTATTTATATTTCATATACAATTTGCGTATAAAAAAGTGTTATATTTACGAGTTTTGTTTTAGATTTTACCTACTAAACATGAATGAAAAGAAAGATTTTCGATGTTTTTAGATAGAAATTGACAAAGGACTAAGTGTTGTGACTATTTTTTATTTGTATTTCGGATTCGATTTGCGTATACAAAGTGTTTTATTTACGAGTTTAGTTTTACAAATTTTATTATTCAAAATGGATGAGATCGACGAAGTTGGTGAAATCGATAACCTTATCGAAACAGTTGAATCTGAAGACGATGGAAGTGATGATTCGGATGTCGAACTTGAGGAAACTTTGGAAGTCGATGAAAGTGAAATTATCACACCGGAATCCACTGAAAGACCGACATTTGAGTGGAAATCGGATATGTTTGAGCCACGCGCATTTTCCTTCGATGCTAACGTTTCGGGATGCAAAGCTGATAATTTGACTTCGGATGCACTCGAAATGGACTATTTCAAATGTTTCATCGATATTTCTTTTATTGAAATGTTAGTCCGAGAGACCAACAGACAATTTGTATTTGCCACAAAAAATATCACAGTTTTGAGTGATCGTCTACGGCGATGGGTAGACTGCACAATTGATGATATGTACACATTTTTGGGGCTGTGTATGCTAATGTCAAGGAATTCACGGAATAAAATATCTGAACACTGGTCTATCCACAGATTGTTATTTTCACCATGTTATTCCGAAACCATGTCCAGGAATCGTTTCGAACTGATGCATCGAATGTTGCATTTTTGTGACAATGAAACGCAGGTTCCCGGAGATCGACTATATAAAATTAGACAGGTCCTGGAGGAACTGAAAATTTCTTTCAAGCAGTACATGTGTCCATATCAGAACATATGTATTGATGAGAGTCTTCTCCTTTTCAAAGGCAGACTTTTATTCCGCCAATTCATCAGGACGAAGGCTAGTCGTTTCGGAATAAAAATTTTTGTAATGGCTGATTGCAAAACTGGTTTTGTCTTAGATGTAATCATTTATACCGGAAAACAAACTGAAATTGAGAAAAATAATTACATCGGTATATCGGGCAACGTGGTGGTAACGATGCTTGGACCATACTTGGAACTAGGGCATACATTGTACATTGACAACTGGTACAGCAGCCCAACGTTATTCAAGTATCTTTATGATCACCGGACGAATGCCTGTGGAACCGTAAGGAGAAACAGAATTGGGATGCCCAAATTTACTAAGAAATTGAAAAAAGGGGAAACCGATACATTCCATACTGACGAAATTATGGCTTTGGCGTGGAAGGATAAAAAGGATGTTACAATGTTGTCCACAATTCACAACAATACTTTCAAACCTACTGGAAAAGTAGACTATAAGACTAAAATTCCGATTTCCAAGCCGGAATGCATTGTTGATTACAATAAAAACATGGGTGCTGTGGATCGTAGTGATATGATAATTTCTTCTGTAAATTCGACAAGAAAAACTGTCAAATGGTACAAAAAACTTTTTTTCCATTTGATAGATTTATCTCTGCTGAATGCCCATGTATTGTTCCAACAAAAAACTGGAAAAAAACAACCGCTGGGTGAATTTCAATTGAAAGTCATCGGACAACTGATCGAAAAACATAAGTTAGAACCAAAAACTCTTTTGAAGCGAAAAGCACCCTTACCCTCTAGGCTAACAGAAAGACATTTTTTGGGTAAAATACCACCTACTAACAATAAAATTAATGCGGCAAGAAGATGTTATGTATGTGCCAATACAAAAAATCAGAAAAGACGGAAAGAAACTAGGTATTTGTGCAAGCAGTGCGACATTGCTCTGTGTTTTGAACCGTGCTTCGAAATTTTCCATACACAAGAAAGTTTTTAGTGATTTTAATGTGTTTAGTATACTTCTTAGTGCTATAAGTATTTATGGTGACATTTTACAAAAATACTATAAAATTTATTTTTCAAAATACTTAAGTATATTAAAAAAAAAAAAAAAATTCAACTAATTCTTGTAAGTGCAGTGTTGTGACAACCATACCATACCTGAAAATTTTCAGACATTTTCACGAAATTGTGTATGAAAAACTTTTTCGCCGAACTTCAATTGAGGTCTCATATATGTAAGTGCATTATATTGGACTTTTCACTATTCTTTTAATTTTTTTATAATATAATTAATTCCTGGGCCCTGGGGAGTATACCTAGTACTTTCAGCTGGGCTGTTAAAAGGTTAATATTATAAGGCAAATTTTATGCCAAACAAACTCATGTAACAATCATAACAAATTTGACCATTTTTTCAGTGTTTATTTGGCATAATAAAATTTGTTTATATCAAAATGTTTTTTTATTGCTATCCAAACCCTTACAATAAAACATTTTTTTTAAATGATTTATTTTTTTAAATTAATGCCATTATTTGAGTTTGAAAATGTTAATGCCACAGAAGCTTATGCAACAAAAAAAAGTATCAAGTGCCACCTTTTTTCATTTTTCTATATGCCAAAGGGGCTCAAACACCATTTTTTTGGAATCCAATAGATATTTTTCATTAAATGTTATTGCAAATAATACTTTGATTTTTTTAAATTTGCTTTGCTTAGAAAATAATTGTCCATTTCAACATTCAAGTTTAAAATTAAAAAAATAAATTCACTGAAAACTTGTCGGCCATTTTGTAGCATTTTTGTTAAATGGTGCTTGAGCTCCTTTGGCGCTCGGCGCTTCATATAGTTATGACTGTAAATATGATCCAAATGATTTGCCTTCAAATACACTTGTAATATAAGCAGCCGTCTCGTAAATTTTCTAAATTAGTTTCGGGCTCATAACAACTTATTCCCAGTGCGATACACATTATCAAAAGATTTCTCAAAAAATAATAAATCGATACGTAATAATTTTCATTTGACTCATTAGAGTATTTCACATTATATTTGTAAGGTTCTGAATCGGCATAATATAATAGTAAGTATTGTCATCAAAAACAGTCTATTCAAATATAAAACTGTAAACTATACGAGACGCCCCTGCGCAAGCGAGAACCAATAAAAATAAATAAACACACTTCAAAATCATGCGTGACAAACAACTTCAGTTCACTCTAGTCTGGGAACGTTCAATAAATAAAATTTATGTGACAAAAAAACATTGCTTGCAAGCAAGCGACCTACGAATAAAAAAAGAGAAGATTTAGATAAAAATACTATGTAGAAATTACGCACGCAGTATTCTTTTGCCGACTTCTTTCCCAGATAAATGTAATAACCTATTATTATTCATTCTAACTTGATTGAAATCGCATTATAAAAATTGCTGAAAATATTACAAAAAATTATTTTATTGGCGTGCCGCCGCTACGGCGGCACTCGAGTAATACGGGAAACTTCTAATGCCGCCGATATGGCGGCACTCGAGTGTTAAGGGTTAATGAACACGAAGAGCGTGTTGCCATACAATAATAAATATAAATAATGCTGGGAAAATTTTATCTGTAGTGTGTTCATTTACAATTAAAACACTGAAATTAGAAGCGAAAAAAATTACAAATGTATGCACACATTATAGATTTAACGCCTTTGGTTGATACCTGTTGACAGCCCTTTTCTTCCAATCGTCAGATGAAGGTGAAGGACTACGACCCACTCGTCCAACGGAATCAACGTCGAGCCACGAAGACTTCCTCTCCAGGGTTGGAACCACGCATTCACCTTCCATACCGAGCGTGTCAGCTATATTTATGACAGAAACATTAGATTATTATTTAAAACTATGTACACATGTTAAAAGTCTTGATTATTGAGTGTTCATTTAATTATCGAGGAATGTAAAAGAATAATATATGATTCTTGGAAAGTAAATCTGTACTTACAATCGACATTGATTGATCTGGTCTTCTTGATGGCTCCTTTAACAGACATTTTTCTGCGAAGAGTCCTAACGTCTCTTCGACCCCTGGGCTGCGTGAGGAGACTCGATTTATGACTGAACGACCTCAGCAAGTGTTCTTCCAAATATTGCTGAACTTGAGGATTCAATTCTACGAATGAGACAATCAATTGATTTCCAATAGATATACCTTATGCATGTCTTATAATTAAATTAAATACCAATAAAATCAAAATCTTTATTTTACTTTTATCTGTAATCCCATCACCTTCAAAATCTGAAGCTTCTTCAGATTAAGTTCTGATTATTCTGAATCACAATTTGACTTTTGACTTTGATTGTTGAAAATATTGTCTTCTGTGCCATCAAGGATGTAAGTGAGGCAGCATTTCTCCACCTAAAGTATTTTGTCGTTGGTTTGCATGAAAATATAGAATTTTGTATGATCATTATTTGTCCAATGGTGAACATTCGCCTCACTAATGCCAAATTCACCTTCTGCAGTTCTGTTGTAAGATTTTATTTGAATGTAATAGCCTAGTATAATCTACTTGAAAACACATTAAATAGCATTTAGGGGCACGATTCAAACTCAACGTGTTTAGGCAGTATGTATTTCAATTACCTGCTCCATCGCACCAGCTTACCCCTACGCACCAAACGATCCCCATTAACTCCGTCATAACTGGTGCATTTTTGACAATGATTGTAAGATACCATCAATCATAAGACGTACTTTTCAGAGACTCCAAAATAGTTTGTGTACGTCGTTTAATATTTGACAATAAAATTATGATTTCTAATGGATTGAAGTTTTGTACTATTACTCAAATGGAATAGTAAAAAACTTAAATCCATTAGAATTTAAATTCAAATTCCATCGAGTACCTTCGGTCGATAGTATTAATATAATAAAATTATGAATAAGTGTTATTATTATACTTAAAAAACTTAAACAAATCAATAATCTCACTGTCAGGATATCCGTCTTCTTGACTGCCTAAGAAACTAAGATTCGTTATCGCGGACGTGCTCAAAAAGTCTCCCAAATTACCCAAAGTGACACGGGTTCCGTTAATGTATCCAGATTTGAGCTTTTTCATTGTAGTTATCATTGCCATCGGTATTTTACCTTGGTCTGAAAAAATGTTAAGTAATATTAAATTCTTGTTCTTTTTTTTTTCGACCATATTCGATCCTAATAGGATCATATGGGCCTCCACAGAGTAGAGGTTTGTATTAACAGATTTTTGTTTTTTACGAGAAATGGATGCCAGCCACTTGCTCAACCTATTAGTTCCATACACCGACAGAAACAAATTGAAAAACAATATGTGTACTTGCCAGACCCAGGATTCGAACCTGGGACCAACGGCGTTATAGTCCAACGCTTAAGCCGCGCGGCCACCGTGGGTGTTGTTCTTGTTCTATACAGATATTAATTTATTATTAACCAATACTAACTACATACATATTATCATGTTATCAAACACAATTCCAATTAATATATAACAATATCCAGTGTAATGTGCTAAAAAAATAATGGTTATAAAACAAGGTTCGCTAATTGAATAAAAATAAAATTTAGAAAATAAGACATTGGTCAACAATGATAAAAAATCAAAGAACAACATTTTTACATTCTGGTGAGCTACATAGAAACAAGAACACATGTTTTATAATAAAGCACATACATATGTGATTTCTATCCTTTCTGATTGTAGGAGATGGATATATTTAATGATTACACGATTTTTTTATCAGACGATGGGTGACTATGGTATGGATACCATAGTCCCAGTTTAATGATAACAACAATTTTACTATTGTCATTTCATAGTATTGAATTGCATACCAGAGCTGTTCGAACCCCCTATTTTTTTAAACATTCGGTTCTACCAAAACAAAAATCGGAACCCAGGTTACCAATCCTGAAAACCAGTTAAAGATATTTATTTTTATTTCTAAACTCAAAAGTATATAAATTCTAATGGATTCAAGCTCTGTACTATTCCATTTAAGTGGCTTTTTGCGACCCGGGTTTCGCCTTTCGGCATCTTCAGGCGCCATGTACACTCACCAAAGGTAAACACACTGTACACGTCGCCTGAAGATGCCGAAAGGCAAAACCCGGGTCGCAACAAAACTACTTAAATCGAATAGTACAGAGCTTGAATCCATTAGAATTTAAATTCAAATTCCATCAAGTACCTTTAGTCGATAGTATTAATATCAAAAGTATATGTCTATACTCTTTTTTAAAAATATCCTTACGAAGAAAATATGGATCCCACAATTTCAGTGAATTCAATATTAGTTTAAAAAAAAAAATAGGCTTAGGCCCAATGACAGTAGTATAATAGAAGCAGTGAGAAACAATTACAGAAACATTCAGGCTAAGATAATAACAAAAATGTAAAGTAGTTTCACCAGGAATCACTCACCACATGAGAAGTCAGTGCTTTACGCATTGGACTATGAAGGAATAATATTTTTTTTTAATAACTGATTCAAGCATGTGTGAAGAATAAATATTACAAAATTGACAATGGGACCACTGGAGTACTGAAATTTTGCGGGGATTTCCGGTACCAATGTTTTCAAGTTTCAGAAACAAGGGTTCCGTTCCTGGTTCAAAAAAAAAGTTTTTCTCAGGGTTCGGTTTTGGTTCCATTTCCAGCTCTGAATACATACACAAAAATATAAGCTTATTATTATAAAAACAATCACAAAAAATTAAAATAAAGCCCATTCATTCAGCCCAGCTGTACATTGTTAGTAGAAGCTATAGCAAGTTATGTGAAAGTGGTTTACCTAATAGATAATGCGTCGCCATTAGTGTAATAGTGGGACGGCCGAGCATTTGCTTCCAACTCATGCCGAGGAATGCCAGGTTGGCTGTAAAATTGCTCGTAAGAAGGTCGGGGTCACGCGACGTGTAGTACTCTTCGTAATCAAAGTTCTGCGCAAGGCATTCAGTGATTCAAATGGCACACATAGCATTACCACTAACAGACCACTAATAGTTTTGATGAAAACTCAACAAGGAATAATGATATCTACTTCGGATAGTGGTGATTTAAAAGAGGGTTTCTATATTATTGAACGAAAAATTAAGGAATGTTAAATGTAAACAACCTGAATTTAAGCCAATTTAAAAATGATTTAAAAAAGTGTATACATTAGTAGGAAAGTAATAAAATCTAAAAGATATTATTTGTTATTTTTAAACGGAATAGTTTAAATATAGAAAATCTAATTGTGGGCCAACACCTGTTCTGTCTCAAAATAAAGAGTATTTTTAAACAATATCATTATTAATTAAATTAAATATTTTTACAACTTTATAAGGAAATATTATTGACATGTTAATAACTGAATGGATTCATAATGAATGGTAGACATGCTTAGGAAACATCATTAAACCTCAATGTGTTCTCGAAAAAACCCAATTTAGTCATCTCCCTATTAGTTTACACAGAACCGTAAAAGCTTTAAAAACCTCTCTACAATATACAATATCCATCAAACTATAAAAACTTTTATCCCAAACACCTCAAAAAAAATTTAAGCCAAAGATTTTAGACGCCCCCTCAAAAAATGCCATTTTTAATGCATATTATTATTCGTAGCATGAAAATGTCTGTAATATCGATTCACAAGAAAAAAATCGTGTTTTTAATAAATTTACATTATTTTACATATTTTTTACAAAGGAATTTTAATGACTTTTTGTTGTTTACTTTACAGCATAAATAATAATGGTTATATACAAGTGCGCCCCACTTTCTTTTGCATTTTAAATACCCTACCCTTCAGATTATTAAACAACAAAAAGTCTGTGAAAACGCAATTTTTTAAATATAAAACTACTACAAATAGCGAAAGGTGGAGGTAGGCTGTGGAAATCCGACATAAACTGTGAACACTAAACTTTGTCAATCATACTAAATGAACAAAGAATACAAAATGCAGGTGGTATCGGGTAGTTTTTTTAAATTAAATTGAACCTTGCCTAAAGCATACATACCATAATAGATATAAGAAAAAAAATATTCTTCTCTCTGTAAAATATTTAAAGGGACCCGGGCGTAAACGAGTATAAAAAATTTCACATTGCCGGCACTATTGCCGGAAAAAATTATGAAATTATTGCCTGTCACCATATCTCGGGCAATGTATGACCCAACATCAGTGCCGGGCGTACATGTGACTTGGGATAAAGCAACAATGGCGACAATAAAGTTTCTGCAGCACATAATATTATCGTTCTAGATAATCTCATAAACAAATCAAAAATAAGAGAAGGATTTGCATCTGGTCCTACTTAAACCAACGTTAAACAATATGTAATATAGGCCAGGAATTAGTTCATGATAATTATTTATTTAAAAACTTCTTTGTTAAATATAATTCGTGCAAAGATAAAGAATGATCCTTAAGAGATGCCATTAAATCGGGGTCTTAGGGTGACAAGGGTGAAACTACAATAATCACGGTTTTGAGTTAAGCATTGAACTGGCTCCGAAAATCACTATTATTACATCATTACAAATAAAATCATTATAAAGGCAAAACCTTATGCCGGGTCCACACTGGCAACATGTCGCGCGACAACTTCGTTAAATTTTACGATAATTATCATAATTGCTTAAGAAATTTTACGATAATTATCATACTTATCGTAAAATTTAACGAGGTTGTCGCACGACATGTTGCCAATGTGGACCTGGCATTACACTCTCCACTGTATTTTTTACTGATAAAAATAATATGTCTTAAGGAGAAAATTACTTAAAAGAAGACTGTTTTTGTGTTTATCTCAAAACCATTGTTTTGTAGTTTCACCCTTGTCACCCTAAGCCCCCGAAATCATACATCATTTTAGACATTTTATAGGTAGAACAATATTTTTTATCTATTATGGTTTGGTGTCTGGTTTTAATCGAATTTAAACAAAAAACTATCTGCAATTTGTATTCTTAGGTCAATAGCTGTGACTGACTAGTTTTAGTGTGCACTATTGATGTCGGATCTCCACAGCCTACCCCTATCTTCGCCAATGCCTACTACATACATAATATATAAATAAATGCACCTATATACAATTAAATTTCTTTGATAAAAATGAATATCATAATCTTCTAGTAACCTGTATTATTATGAAGTAGTTTTCAGTATATTATTTTCAAAACAATACAAATCAATCAACACGGATAATATATAGACAATAACTTCAAGGGAACACATAAAAGTTATGATATTCAAATTAGCCCATGGTGGAAAAGATCATTTTAAAGAGGAGTCAAAATATGAATAATCAAAACATGGAAGGTAGCATCATTCTAAAGCCCCGATTTTCACAAAAAAAAATACAAGACCGCTAGGTGAAAAAAATACTTTTGGGGTACCTAGGTGCAATTGTTTCAACGACAGAACGACAAGCGGCCGCCCTAGAAGATTTTGCCACGACGACTTGAGAAAATTTATTTCGGACTTCAGGATATCGATCATCAGGTCATAATCCGAAGCTATGTAGAACCGTGTCATGTCAGAAAACTACACATAAAAAAAAATTGAATCGTCTGTATCTTACAATAATATTGAGACAAACAGCTGTAAACATTGAAATAATGTAATTAATCAAGTAACTACTGCCTACATATCTGAATTACTAAAATGCAATTTTGTGACTAAGTAGAATGGTGTCAGATTCTTGTGGCAGTGCAAGCGACTCATTTAGGTGTTGGTATCGATAGTTTCAAATGACACCAATACCGTTGCAAAGTGATTTCATCATGACCGTAATGCCAGAAGAATCCGTCAATCATCAAATGAAATGAGAATCATGTTATTAACACTTCACCTATTGCAAGTCCGTGTCCGGAAACTTGTACGTATGCAATTCGCCTTATTACACTTCACCGTGAAATATTCTATCGGAAAAGTAAGGCCGTATATTGAAGAGCGCCAAACCTCTTTGGGTCGTATAGTACTGACATAAAATTCATGTCTAAATAGAACACGGTTTTTGTTGGTTCACACTTTACAAGAAGCCAGCAGCAAATAAATTTTAGGTTAGGATTTCATTCGTGAATTCATGAATTTTGCCAAAGTCAACTATGAAAATTGAATTAATGTCCATATTGAATCTAATAAAATTGGAGACCATTTAGTATACGGACATCTCTTTCCGATAAGAAAGCTCACAGTGAACTGTTTTACGTACAATTTACATGTAACCTTGCAAGTCACCGACACCAGATACTGCCAATGTTTTGGCCAAAAACGGTAAATTTTGATTGCAAAATTATAAAACTTATGAACCCTTCAATATAATCATTTCAAAACAATTTTTAGAAAATTTTCAACAAGGTTTTAATCCACTCTATAATAGTACTATGTATTATGATTAAAAGTTTTTTTATTTTCTTAGTTATAAAGTTCTAAACCAAAAAATTAAACTTTGGATTATTGAAAAATTTACATGTTAATGACCATAACATAATATTATTATGATCCACTTTTTAGTTGCAGTTCTGTGAAGAAAATGTTGAACATAATTAATTCTTTTATCATGAGTTCATACTTTGAGGACATTTTCGACCAAACATTGATAAATCTTTAAAGCAAACATCGCACATAGAATTTATTTTGTAAGTCAAAGTTGCACTTGTCTAAATATGCATACCAATGTGTGGTTCGTAAAGCTTGGCTACTATGGCTTACAACATTGGCGGAAGCGGTAGGTAAAATGTTTTTCTGAATAAAATAAATTTAAATAAATAAGTGTATTCTTCTTCATACCTGAGGTGTAAATGCAAATATTCTATCATTTAAAGAGTAGAGTTTGCTGGTACTTAAAATGCCTACGTCCCTCGACTTTCTGCCAGAAAGACCTAGTTTCTTATTACGCCCTACAAAAAACAACCAAAAATACAAAACATAATAAATAACAACATTTGTAAGTATTACACAGTACCTATTGATATAAAGTTTATAGTAAAGTTTTCAATGCAAAAAAAATTAATTGGTGATTCTATATATTCTATACTTGGGAGCAGCTGTCACACACATAATATTTCAGGTAGAGTCTTCTATAAGCTGGCGTACCGGTTTCCCCCCGTTTAAGCATGCATGCTTCCCTCCCATTGAAAACTTTTGAACAGTTGAACGCGATGGCACAATGCTTTCCGTGTGACGTGTACGCCAGTTTATAGAATTTAGACTCTACACAATCTGCAATTAATTGACTTGAGCAAAAACATGTTTTAATACAGAATAATCTGAAAATATATTGTTTTAAAAGTATCATATTTTCTCTCCCAAATGAAGTGTTATACTTTCATACACCAACGGTGGAATGGTAAATGAAGATATGAAGGTGCGGAGTCAATTATATTACCATGTATTAATTAACTGTGGTAAAATTTAATTTGAATTAATTTCGGACATGTCTAAATACCCATTGAAACATAGGCTCGATTTATTTGGGCATGTTAACATGCTTAACGTAGTGTACGGGTTAAATAACATTTAGTTGTAAGTCATCCTTTTAAAAAATATGTACAGTTCTGTAAATTTGATAGGTAACCTGCGATTTTTAATGTAAAAGTTAGATCGCAAAAAAAACTATACAGAAAAACATATTTGATATGACCCACGTTATGTGTTTTAAAATTAATCAACCGTTGGCAATTATATAAAGCTTGTCCACACCTAAGTAAGTGTACAAATGACTTAGAACTCGGGCAGGCTGGACTTCGATGGGTGCGACTTCAGCTATTGTCTGAACGGAGAGGTCATGCTCCATTAGCTTGTCCCTGATAATATTGTCTTCTGCCAGAATTACAACTTGCACAACCACATCGGGTTTCTTCTCTGAACATAACCTTCTGTTCAAAGGGTCTAATTCTCCGGCAGCCAGGAATCCCTGAAACATGAGTAACATGGGAGCATAGAGTATGCGTTGGTGTAATATATAATATGTATACCCACATAATTATTTATTGTACAGTCATATTATTGTGTATTGTTTATGGACACAAGAACAGAATATTAAAGTGAACTGTCATTTCATTGTCACGTAACATATGGACCTGATCACTACAAACGGGTTTTACTCTTTCCTGCTCATCTGCTTTCCTGACAGTTTGTCATTCAGCATTTATCACAAAGAGACAACTGTAGAAAACCAAAGGGGTTTGACATTTCTGATTGCATTTAAGGCTATACCTCAGTTGAGGCATGGTCTAAAAAGATTGTGGCTAGGCGATGCGCGGATTGCGGGTGCAAATGACGCATGCCGAATGAAATAAAATTTGTCATATAAATCCAACATGCGTCCATTTAATGTTCTGTTTATTATTCTATTAGTAACAATAATAATATTATATTCATTGACATGTTTTCTTTTTCAAGTAAATGGGTAACGTTTTTAGTCATCTTTACACGATTTAAGAATTAATACCCCCGTCGCCATCACTAAACATATTGACGTATTGACACCTCGACGTTCGCTCTCTGAATGCCAGCGAGTCGACAATTTCGTCGCGGCTATGGTTGAAAATTATTTGCCGTTTCACTGATGTATCGTCTTAAGGTGGACAAGAGATTAGTTACATTTATTTAAAATAAAATTCATTATTTTCCCAATCAACATGTGTAATTATTGCGAAAATGGTGGATCCATGATCTATGGAACAAAAAGCAGACATTGTTACTTCCGCTCAACATTAGCCGCATATTTTAATCAAATTTATATAGAATAAACATTGGTCAATATGAAATTTGATGACTTAAAAAATGAATCCTATTTACCTCTTGTAAAAGTTTTCCCAGTATATACAGAGACTGCCCCCAGAGAAATGGACATCTTCCAAGCGGTATTCTCTCTTGACTACCCGGATCCTTATATTCTCCGTCGACTTTATTACCGGGCACCGCATAAAGCTCGGGGACTAATTTTATGCCGTCTTCAGATTTGATCAAGACCTCATCTAATTTTTCTGAATACTCAACAATAGATTGCTTATCTCCTTGAAAGCAAAAGTCCAGAATGAGGTAACAGAAAAACAATGGCCAATCGCATTCAATATTTTCAAACATCCTAAGCTCCCACGGTTCATAATACAAACGATTGAGGTCTTCTTTAGGAGTCCGGTGGCCGTCTCTCAGGAAACGTTTACATCCGTATTTTCCTTTCAATTTCGTTATAATTGCGTCTCTCGTTTTTATGATCAGTTGCGGGTCATCGACGGCAAACGCAGGGAAACTAATTATTGCAAGTAAACCGGAGTCTAATTCTTTACTGTTTGATTCTCTAGGAAGCATCGATTGAAGCACGGCTTGACATTTTTGAGCTTCGTCTGCTAAAACATGAATGACGCTGGATGGTCCGCCTCGGGCTCCGAACAGATCGAGCTCGTTCATGGCTTCTAAGGCCGCTTTCGCCATTCCAATTGAGCTTGCATTCAATTCTGGCAAGCCGTGATTTGTCTTATCACCTCTTTCCCAGACTCCATAGTCGGGGATACAATATGCTGATTCAATGTAAAACACTAGATTTTGTATGAATGAAACTTCATCGAGAGAGAAGACAATCTGCAGACCGGAAGCTGTCATTTGGGCTAATACTAATAAATAAAGAGAGATGGCGTCAATTTGTAAATGACCCCATTCCATGTCTCCTACGACAGCTCTTCCGTTTATTGAAGAGTATTTGGCGTGAAGGGCATCTAACGGATTTTGAGTTGTTTTAAAGTCTTCCACTTTCTGTTTTTGTTGCATCATCGCCATAAGCAATCCTAAAACAAATAATATTACAAAATGATAGTAATATAATAAATAGCCCGAAACGTCGAGGAAAGAAATACAATAATGAATCTCAAACAATATGAAACACTGTTTACAATAATCATGGAAACTTAATGGAAAATAGCAAAAACAAAATTGACAAAACAAACATATTGCGATATCATTCATCTGGTTTCCATTTTCTGTAGGCCTCTTATCGAGTTATTTGAGGTAACGTAACAAACCATTATTAATAAGTCATAATTATTGGTGATTGCTATTATACATACATACATACATACAGTGGTGGGTAGAAATTGTGTTTTAATAAATTACATGTTGTCCTACTGACTATTAAGTAAGAATAAGGTGTTCTACAAACCTCTCATTAATTTGACACAGCTCTGTTCAAGTTCGTAAGTTTTAGCTCGATCCTCATCTTGGTCAGCGATTTTTTTATACGCCATGGACAATCCCCAGACGGCGAGTATACAATAAACATTGTCGCGGATCCACGCATGTTCATTGTCAGGACTCGCAGGGAAAAGTCCAGTTACTGGCTGTTGGTGATCCATAATAAGTTTGTGTACAACTCGTTGATAATAATCTAACCTAACCCCTGAATTGCTGCGACTCCGCATTTTCGTGCGTTTTGTTTACTTATATCTTATTTGTAAAGGTTTTTCACATATATCGAGGTCGTCAATTGTAATAATTTCTAGCTACCATTCTTATTAAAACACTATGAACCCATAACACTACAAATTGAATGTATAAATATAACCAGCTGACAAGTTAATAGTATGCACGATGTCACTTGAATGTCAAAAACACTGTGAGAGTGAGAGAGAAAGAGAAAGAGAAACAGTGTTGCCATCTTTTTGTCACAGGATTATAGTACGCGGTCCAAGAAATTGTAGTATTTCAGCAAAAACAATAGTACGCGTTGTCATATATTTTTTTTCTTCCTACCTTTTCTTTTAACTGAGACCTTGTGAGGTCTGAGAGGCAGACCTCGGTTTCCTGACTATTATTTCTAGGGTTGGGTCTTGTAAGTACATTAATGCCCTTTCCCGCATGTAATCTGGCTAAGTATTGGGCTGTTGAGTTTACATTTACCTTCGCTTTTCAAACAAGTCTTTCGAGGGAAAACAGTTAAGAAAAACCCTCTTCCGAATATTGTCCTTATGGGTCCAACAAACAAAAAGTTCATCCTTTAGCGGGATGTTCGATTGAAATTACGAGTGGAAAGGATGGCTGTGTCATCTGCGTATAGCGCCAGTGTGCAGTTGGCGGGGTTTGGCATATCACTTATGAAATGATTGAAGAGCCTGGGCCCCATCAAACTGCCCTGTGGTACCTCTGCATCAATAGTGCGGTGAGATGAATTCTCCCGCTTGACCACTGCAAAGAGCGCTCGACCGCTCAGGTAGTTCTGGATGATTTTTGTGATGTACACGGGCATGTTCGTGGTAAAAATTTTGTGGATTAGACCGTCATGCCAGACCGTATCAAATGCCTTTTCGAGGTCCAACCATTGATATACGACTGGATGAATCATATGCTTCTTAAAATGACGCCCGATTTTCAGCGACTCGGCCTTTGTTAAAACTTACTGAGTAAGCCCAATCTAGCTTGCATCTTACTCTAACTAATAGTCAGCGCATGACGACTTGCTCTGTCTGTTTTGCGTTGCAGTCACCCTTAGGTTCACTATTTCAAGAACGCAAATTTAGTTTTACAGCCAGGGCAATACGGGTGAAATTCGGGAATCCATGTTAACGGTCTTAACGCATTATACCTACAAGGAAATATTATAAGACGATATTCGTAATATTTTTTGTGGTACATTTTTAAAATGACACTTGTATGGGAATTGCTCATCTAGTAGTATATCAATGGGTCCAACAGAACCATACCAGTGGTCTTGCGCTGCCTCATATCGGCCATTACAATCTCGGTAATTCTGGAGAGTTGTAGGGTCGTTGATAGACCCTTCCTGAAATCATATTGGGTGTCCGGGGGGACTTGATTGTGGGATGGGAGAAAGCGTCGAAGGATCACTTTCTCGAAAAGTTTGCTTATGCCATCTAGTAGACTTATAGGTCTGTAGTTTACAGCCAAAGAGTGGTACTTTTTGGGTGCTATAGCGACAACGTTAGCCGTTTTCCAGGTCTTTGGAAAGTATCCGCGCAGCAGACATGCATTGAATATCTTAGCAATATGTATCCGCGCCTTCTCGTGAAGTCGTTACATCATGTCATTTGTGATATTGTCTCGTCTGGGTGCCTTTCTGGCGATCAAGGTATTGATAGATCTAGAGATCTCGCGCGGTTCAACAATTTTAACATCATCGGGATCGATGTCTTCTTTTGCAAGTGCAAGAATTGAGTTGTGCACCAAGGCTTTAGTAGCTGAATCGGTGTCCGACTGGATTTTAGTATAATTGACGAACGCATCGGCAAGTGCGTCTGCTTTTTCAAGATCTGAGTATACGAAATTTTGACTAGTCGCGTTCTGCCTGAGGGGCTTAATGACAGACGGGCCCAATATAATCGAGTGCCCAGAGCGAGTTCCGCGGGTCGTCTGTATAAATTCTGCAGTCCTTGAGTTTATTGTCCCATGCTCGGCTTGTAGTTCGGGTACTATCTTCTTGATTTTACCTTGCAAAGTATTGATATCACGTTTGATGAAGTGATTTGTACGTCTAGTTTTGTTCCATTCCTTGCGTAGCTAGTTTTTAGTATTGATGAGCTCTCTGGCCTCATCATTAAGATCCACCCTGATAAGATTTTTCTTGATTTTCGGAATATAGCGACGTCTCGCTGTGAGAATAGTCTCAGTGAGTTCGACGGCCGCTGTCTCTATCTCTACCTCCGTTTGAAAGGTTCTAGACGTGAGATCAATGCATCGATTAATATGCCTCTTGAATAGGTGTCATTTGGCTTTAAAGTAGTCAAATTGGATTTTACTTTTTTTATCGTATTCGCTTCCAACTTCGAAATAAATTGGCAGGTGTTCCGACTTCAGAGCATTAAAAACTCTCGGGACACCGGTTTCTGGGGAGTTGTTTGCTATCACAAAATCTAAAACTGCTGGGTTGCAACGAGCTTCCACACGATCGCCTCGTCAGGATGTGAGATTGAGAAATCGTATTTCTCTGTATTCTTTAAGAGGGCATTGCCACGGGCGTTGTTGGAATTGCAGTTCCAAATCTTATTATGTGCATTAAAATCCCCTGCTAGGATGACTGAGCCTCTGAGGTTGGCAAGGTAGACCACCTCTGCCTCGCTCACTTTTTCTTTGGCATGCCCATATACCGAAACTATGGCATGTAGTCGTCCATTTAAGTTTACTTCAACTGCCGTGGCTTCAAATCCAATGAGAGGCTTAATTGAGATATGAGCATGTTTTAAGTCTTGATTGACTAGTATCATGATACACCCTTCGCTGTGAGAGGGCGGTCCTCACGATAGCAGTTAAAACCGGGAACGGAGAAACAGTTTTTTGGTTTAAGGAATGTCTCCTGAATTAAAGCAATGTCCACGTCTAGCACCCGGAGTAGGTCAGTCAACTACAATCGCTTATCGCGGTGAGCAATGCTGCGGGCGTTCCAAGAGATTATTTTTAGTGGGCGCGTGTTAGCCATTTAGGGCAACATGCCGCATTTATTAAGCAGAGATTCGGCTCTGTCAAGCCTTTCCTTCATGGACAGGTAGGCTCTGCTCGAATAGAGCGGGTCATTTTGATACATTCCAGTATGGCTGGAATGTCATCTATGTTGACACCATCCTCTTCATGAAGGAGTGAATTCAGTGCTTCCACCAGAGTTGAAGGAATGGTCCTACTGTGGGGGCTTGACTGATTGGCTGCTGCGAAAGCAGATGTTTGCGGTTACGTGAGAGCTGCCGTGTATGTTAATGTTTAGGGGTCTGCCGCTCGGGAGACTGATTTGTGCGGCATGGCTTTGGTCTTAGAAGTCACTGAGGCTGCTCTGTGAGATACTATTGCCTTATCGTAGGCAATACTTTTAGGGCAGTACATTTTAGTTTGCGAACTATTAAAAAAGTATAGATGGGGAAGCTGTTGTACCTCGGACCTATTTTCCCTTAAAATATATTTCTTAAATCGACGCAATCAACATTCTTTATTTGATTTATTGCCAATGCTTTTAATTGTCTTTACTTCATCAATATAAGACGTAAAATTACATATAATGCCTAGTTCCAACATCAATTTAATTGACTTTTTCTCTTCTCTAA
Source organism: Rhyacophila brunnea (assembly GCF_057557595.1). Taxonomy (NCBI): domain Eukaryota; kingdom Metazoa; phylum Arthropoda; class Insecta; order Trichoptera; family Rhyacophilidae; genus Rhyacophila; species Rhyacophila brunnea. The sequence continues at coordinate 35,161,933 of NW_028233350.1, forward strand.
TGCTACAACTACTATTATAATATCGTAGATAAAAGCTCTAAAAATGTGTTTGTTACCCTTTAAAAAGTTTTCTAAGTCTTCAGAATAAAAAAGCCGCATCACCATAATAAGGTTTTAATTTTTTTTATCGTATTAAATTACTATATAATTATAAACGATATTTAACTGTATTTGCTGTCGTTGAAATAAGGCAAGGCATATTTAATTTTTTTTCTCCAATGGAATAGGGTAAGCCGCCCAGTGAATGCACACTTAAGGACTTTAGAGAATTGTAGAATTTCTAAAAAAGTATAGGTATTCTTATAGCTGTTATTCTAAAAAATATTGTACTCATCTATAACTTTTGTAGATTTAAATGAATTTAATTGTGAAACATGCCACTGTTTAATAAAATAAAATATAAAAAACACAGAAAAGCCCGGTAATTGAACACAAAATCTAAAGAATAAACCTGAAAAAAACCAGTAAATGAACTAAGCATATTAAACCTTTATTATTTGACAATTATAACAAAATGTAAGTACAATAAATTGTGTATGGCTATGTTATTACTAATTTTGTGGCATTCAAGATAATTTTTCTTAAAAAATAAGAATATTTTGAAATTTTGTTGAACATTTAAATTGCTCATTCATCTGCCGTCACATCCTAAAACTGTTATTGTACTCTAAATATTCCTTTTTGTGAAGTAATCATAGAAAAAAAGCTAAGGTCCACTTATCAACCATAATATCTAAATACCTAGGTACTTGGAAATATAGTAGGTGTACCTAGATACCTAAGTGCTCATAATTTGAACCATTTATTCCGCATCACAGATCTTCAGGGAATTTCAATAGTCCACGCCTAGAAACCACAGGGTCAAAAAGGATTCTTTCTATATCTGCCAGATTCACTTCACTTAACTAATGGATAGGTAAAATAAATAGAATTAGCGGCCTACACACACACAATCTTGTCTGCGTGAAAGCCTGGTGTGCGCGATGTCGCACGAGAATGATCGTGTCTAAAGTCGCGGAGCGAACAGCGGAAAGAGTAGGGTTAGTCGCGTCCAATCTTTCACGCGTGCCTACGTCAAGTCGTTTTTTAACACATTTTACCACGTTTAATCTTTCACGTGTGCCGTACGCAGTGTTGCCAACCGTACTATAATTATAGTATTTGTACTATAATTTTCGTCTGCGTACTATGTACGATATAAAACATGTATAGTATGCCCAAAATACTATAATTTTGAGAAATCGGAAAAAAGTTGCCAATAGAAGAAAAACAACGCCAAAATAATCCGTGAGATGCAAAAAAAAAATATCCCCATGTCTAAAAAAAGGTGACGTTAATTACTTATTACAGCGATTTTAAAACTGGGAGGTGCGGAGTGTTGCAAAAGGAGGCGCGAAAAGCTTAACACAATTAATGTAGCCACAGGTTTGTAGTTTGCAATTGCATAGTCTATAAAACGGCCCCTAGTTATAAACTACACAAAAAACAGTCCTATAAAAGATTGCTTGCAAACGTTTCTGCAAATATGGAAACTAATTTTATAATCCCTCACTTCTATACTATTGTGAAGCGTAATAGCTATCTCGTAAAAAAATGAAATAAAAGGGTCAAATTATACATAATGTTGAAATTTGAGGCAAATTTGTTTGGCTGAAATTTAAAAAAAAATCAGTGAATAAATCAATCCAAGAACCACTATTGCATTCACTGATTTAAAACGACAAAGTGAAGGCATTCATATAAAATTGGAGCTTAGTAAATCAAAATGACAAAAAAAAATTCGCCATGTCTCCATTTTTAAATGTTTTCTACGCCAGATATATTGAAGCAAACAAAAATCTATTTACTGTGTTCTTGGTAAGTTTGCTTACTAATAAAATTTTCACAATATTTTATTAATGGCGCTGGGTTGTCGTGGAACTATTAAATATTTTAAAAATGTGGTTGAAAAATTCTGACCCGGGGGGTTCGCTTCAGGGTGTGGGGTCCATGATAGAATCCATTTGTCAATGAACGAAGATGAATTTGGATTGACTATAACTATTGAAATTGATTGTGCTATTAAACAAGCACATTCGTCAAAAATTAATGTAATATAAGTAATAAAACCTTGTTCATTTTTGTATTCGCAAGTAGGTACATTGTTGACTATTTAAAAAGTTGTCTATATTATTTAATGATATAAGGGGGGGGGGGGGGGTGGCGCCTAGATTATTTTTTTAAAAGGGAGGCGTAGTAACAATAAGTTTGGAAACCACTGACTTAACATTTCAATTTTGTCTAAAAAAAAAAAGACGTTAATTACCCTTACGTTAAATTTTTTGAAAATGCAATAAATTATTGGTCACTCAACGGGTACTATATTTTTTGCCGAAATACTATAATTTTGAAGGCACTGTACTATAATTTCACTTTTAAAATATGGCAACACTGGCCGTACTCTCGTCATTTTATTACGGACCTTATGGACATGTGTAAAATATTCCCATGTTTGTGGAGAATAAAATCGTCGGTCGGAATAGAAATTTACGCGATGTGGTGTATGCAAAAATAATTAATTTCTTCAAAGAGAGACGATTTCCGAGGCTAATAGAGACTTTGTACTAAAAAAAATTAAAGGTTCTTTTAGGAAATAGTTAAAAAAAAGTAGAGGAAAGTCGACGTAGTGGTGGCGGAAGAGATGAAATAGGTATATGAGCCATCATTGTGGTATTGCGATCTGCTGCTCTTCACGAAGGAACAAGAGCTTCCAACGGCAAACATGTCAAATATGGATTAGGAGATCGAGGATGTTGAGAATGAATCTGTAATCAAATGATGAACTACTGTTCATTCTTAAATAATTTTAAAAATCATCGGGATAGTTTTGACGTAATTCATGAATTAAGGGTATGTGATCAAAACACCGTCTATAGTGTTTAACGCAGACTTTTCGTTTTTTGCTTTGAGTTAAACTTATACTTGCGCCTGCACAAGCTCAGCTTGTATAATATTTCTTTTTTGTATATCCATTTATAAGGTACAAATTAAGTGTTTACAGATGCCTTCTTGTATAAAAATAAAACTAAACTTGTTCATACGTTATATTTTGGTTATTTTGTGTGCGGAAGGATTTGATTGAATTGTTTTATCTCAAGAATGGTTCATTTACAAAACTGTGTTTGAGCTAAATGTCAAAATGCAGTGTGTCAAAATAACACACTCACAAAATCTTACTAAAACCATGCTAAAACGATTGAATTGTTGTACGCTCCAACGACTTCCACGATCACGCCGTAATGAACGCGCGATATACCTTTGGACACTCAATCCCGGCGCGCGCTCTTGAAAACATGCGCAAAACGTGCTATCGCGCAGGATACAGTTGACAATATGTAAATTGTAGCAGCAGACATCTGACACGTGTGATATTACGCGCTCAATATCGGGTTCCGGCGCGTACGCTCCTGAGCATGCGGTAAATAATGTATGTGTAAAGGCCGCTATTGTCTTGTTTTTTTCTTGCACTGTTTCCTCAAAAAAGCTATTTTATATTTTTTGCTTCTGTCGTTTATCATGCAGACTTTTCCAACGAAATAACGTTGTTCGTAGAATATTTTACAAATACATAGCAATCATAGGTGATTTTTTCTTCAAAATTTTTTGTTTTCAGGGTATCCACTGCATTGTTTTCGGAAACTGAATTTTCAGATGTATCCAGAGTGTTTGCCTCAAACTCTGAATTTTCTTTCTCTTGGTGTGTATTTTTTGACTTCACTGATGGTTTTGTTTTTTGCCCCTAGGTTTCTTATCGATATTTTTTCCATGTTTATTTATGTCTTGTCTTACCTCCAGCTTCTTTTTTTATTCGATTCGTTGCATATCTTACCTTGTTCTCATTCAAGTTTTTTACTTTTCACCAAGGTCACTTTATCTTTACTTTGTACATATTCGTACACTTTTTTATATTCCACCTCAGGAAATTCGATGCTATTGTCAATGGTTTTTCCCATTTCCAAGGAACTTTCCAGATATGCGACCACAGTAGCCTCGTTTTCTTCAAATTCAGAACTTTTTCTGTTTTCTCTTTGATTCGGTTAGATGTAAATTCTTTGGTCCATTCAATAGATTAAAAATGCTAGTTAATGAATTGCCGTATGTTAAAAAAAGTTTTCAAATACTAGCTATAAGCTTCTTAAAACATTTCAATACATAATAATTGACATTACAGCTATGTATTATAATAATTTCAGGGTATAATAATAAATAAATAAAAAATCAATAATCTAAAGAATAAACACACCGTTTATTAATTGGATTAACCTCCATAGAAAGACCACTTAATGAACACTCACATTTAATGTTGCGGTACAAAAAATATATAAATAAAAGAATATCTTACATTTATTATCTTCGGTTCCCTCTGCAAAATTAAGAATTGGGTAGTATATGCAGGGAAACACAGGTTAAAAAGACACAATTAAAATGTCGCACCACGCACATTCCTTAGTAGAGTTGGTTACAAAACCTCTTAACTAAATAAACCAAAACCCAACCTAACCTAATCTAAACAAACCCAAACTAACAAACAATCCAATATATCGGGTATTTTCAAAATGTGTTTTCTGCTGTATTCCTGATAACGGGACACGACAGCTTCACGGCGGATATCTGTTTCAATTCATTCTTAACGGTTCCTAGCATAGTTGTCGCTCTTTATAATGCTTGTTTGTGAATTGGTCATTTTCCAAAATTCTGGAAGGTAGCTAGAGTGGTGGTCATTCCCAAACCGGGAAAGGACGACTACGCTAACGTCTCGTCATATCGGCCCATCGGATTGCTGCCCGTGTTCAGCAAAGTACTTGAAACATTATTTATTAATCGAGTTTCTTGGAAACTCCAGACTAAACATCTGCTCAGCGAATACCAGTACGGTTTCACTCCTCAAAAGAGTACTGGAGACGCGCTTCGTGCAGTAATTGATAGAATCAGGGCGGCTAACCGCGATGGTCAGCTTGTAGTGGCGGTATCTCTTGATATCAAAGGCGCGTTTGACAACGCATGGTGGCCATATCTTCTTCAACAGTTGAAATCTAAAAATTGTCCCGCTAACATTTTCAGGCTCATCAAAAACTATCTATTCGACCGAGAAGTCTTCGTCGAATATGCTGGAGCATCTGCTACCAAAGAGACATCAAAGGGATGCATACAAGGTTCGTCTTGCGGCCCTGTCCTGTGGAACATAGTTCTCGACGATCTTCTCTCTGTGCCGTTTCCTGAAGGTTTACACGCACATGCCTTTGCTGATGATGTATTGCTGATTATGGAATCCAAAGAACTTGGTTCTCTAGAAACCATGACTAACAGCGTGTTGGAGAGCGTCAAGGCCTGGGGAAGGAAGGTCAAACAGTCTTTCTCCGCGGAGAAAACGAAGGCCTTATTCTTTACTAGGAGGCGCGTCTCTCCGCCTTCGCTGGTTATGAATGGGCAACCTCTATCTTTTTCTAGGGATTTTAAACTTTTAGGGGTAGTAATCGATGACAAACTAAATTGGTCAAAGCACGCGGACAGCATCTGCAAAAGAGCAGCGGTGACTTCGCTCAAACTAGCAAGAATGACCAAACGCACATGGGGTGTATCTTCTGAAGCTCTTTGAATTCTCTACACTTGTGCTATTGAGTCTATGATCACGTATGCGGCCAGCATATGGTATGAAGCTGCCAAATGGAAAAACATAGCAAAAAAACTCAATACGGTTCAGCGAGCACTAGCAATACGAATATGCAGAGCTTACCGCACGGCTTCGCTAAATTCAACGCAAGCTCTAGCACGACTTATGCCTCTAGATTTACGTTTAAAACAAATCGCTCTCACTTACAGAGCTAAGAAGGGCGAGGAGGGCCTCGCAGGTTTTCTGCTTTACGAACGGACAGGCTTTACGAAAAACCGGTAGACTAAAGAAGGGTGCCACATCCGGCTAGATGATTTTCTGAAGTGGTTTCTTATCCTGCAACGTTAGAAAGCAACGAATGCAATAACATGCCGATTTTCACGGATGGGAGCAAAATTGATGGCGGTACTGGTGCAGGGTTTGTGGCATACATTAATGGCGGTGAGATAGCGGCTTGTAAGTACCGCCTTGCCAGCTATTGCACGGTAATGCAGGCCGAACTCTATGCCATCCAATGCGCTCTGGAGTGGGCAGGCTCAGATCCAATCCAATGCAAGCTCACCGAAAACCACTCGGACTCCAAAAACTCAATCCAAGCAATTGGAGATCCCTTGTCTACTAATTCGATTGTCTTTTCTATTCAAAGAGCCGACAAATTTGCTCGGCATGGTGCCTCTGAACCCAAGACCACGATAGCTTATGACAAATTTCTTCTGAGCTACGCGAAAATTACAATTTCAGATATGGTGAAAAACGAATGGAACTCACGATACATAAACTCATCGACAGGGGAGTTGAACCGAAAGTTTTTACCTTCGATTTCAGCAGCACGAGACGTCAGGGTGCATACGGGGCTGTGTTTTGAGATGACTCAGATTCTTACAGGTCACGGAGTCATGCGAGCATACCTGCACCGGTTTAAAATAGCATCTGATGGAAGTGTCCATGCGACGACGGAAGCAACCAGGACGTCCTACATTTACTCCTAGATTGTCAAATCTTTAGCAAGGAGCGGCACAACCTGAACTTTTTATTACAGATGGCAGATGCGGACATTCGAGACCTACCGAAGACCATGGCAAACGAGGCCGGAAGAGATGCACTTCTTAATTTCTGTATTGATGTAATAAAAAGAATCAAAATAATAAATGGTGACATCTAATGATGATTCATGCCTTTCAGATCCAGTGACTGCAATCATATCAGTCCTATGCGACATTTCTTTTACCACGAGAAAAAACTCGACTTCAAATCGCAGTCCTCAGTTCCCAATGAATACGACAAAATATTCATTAGAATCACCACCGCCTTGCGCTATAAAGAATTTTCCAGGGTTTTTCCAAGGCGGTTTCATAGGCGCTGGCCGAATTCAAATTAGCAATACCCGATGCGGGTAGAAGAATAGTTTTCAATAAGGCATATTCTCTCAGCCGGTACAATTTTCATTTGACTAGCATCAAGTAGAGTAGTTTGCGTGCCAAAGTCCTTAAGAAACTCAATAGTAAATGCGAGGTATCCATAAAGGCATATAGAAAAAAAATCCTGATAACAGAACAGTACCAAAAATTCTACTTCAGAAAAATATCACCCATTTCTTATGATTTTCAAATAATCGAGTTTGGTCATTCACAGGGAGGGGTTCATTATCTGGGCGGCTTACCCTATATCTGTTTTATAACGCACATATTACGCGGACCAAAATTTTAGTACAAATACTATAATTATAGTACGGTTGGCAACGCTGGTGGAACGCCCATAGAGGTAGAACGCAACTTCTAAAATTAAATTTACGTTGTGAAATAAAAAAAGTCTCACTTTATATTAAAATATTTTTTATGTCATATAATCGTTGTTCAAGTTTTTATCAAATAAAATAATATTGATTTTATTTTATTGAAAGTTTTTAAGCTTTCGATAATATAATTGCTGGCAACATGCCTTCTCAGCTATTGTATTAATTAGTCTGTGGTAGAATTTTGGCATATTTATTTTATAACCTACTTGTTGGTTAGGTAGTTTATATTATATATTTTATAATAACAATATTGTGTACAGACTTTTGTATTATAAGGATGGACATTTACATACCACTAAAATAGGATACCTGGCCAATTATTGTGGCTTAGCATTAATGCAATCGGTAGGTATAAATAACCAAATTCACTGTTAAAAATCGCCATGAAATACTTTGGTGACTTGATCGATATGTAGGTAGGTACATAATATTGATTATGTTTTAGCTCCCCGATTATTACTAAGATATCTAAAGGGTAGTACAACCACTATTTTTTAAAGTTGTAAATTGTATTATTATTATAATACTAAGTAGATAATGGATTTGGATGTTATTTTCATAATGTTTTTCTTATTTTATTTGGTTAACCTAGTTAATTATTATTAATGTTGAATTAAATTCAATTCGCTTGAGCCATAGGCAGGTGGGTAGTTAAAAGGATTAGAGCATTGACTCTTGACTGTGAAAGAAGTGATTTCGACTTCCACCTAGTCAAATATTTTTTTCTGAGGAATTTCAAATTATTTACTTACTTATATTCAAAAAGATACATATTCCTCATCATATTTTAGTTAAAACAAACTAATAAAAATAATTAAAATTTATTTAGCATATTCTTAAACTCTTTAATGATATGAGTTTAAGGAGAAACCTATACCTATTGTATCTCGTGACATTTTACGCTATAATAAGATTAAATAAATGACCTCACCTTGAATGCTAAAACGTCTGTCAGCATTAAATCATAAAATATAAGTAATATCTTGTACCTCAGATTTAGAAATTTTTAAGTCGAATTTTGTCTTAAGGGGACGTTCTACAGAATTGGCCTTGAGAATTGAAAATATGATTTTTTAACACGTGGTCCATAATATCTGGTCTACTAGTTAATATAAAAAGGTCGTGTCAAAGTTGTTTGTGTCAATAAATTTGCTCTATGACTCAATCCGACTCATATTTCACATTTATTTCATCAGGGCTGTCGAAGACATAAATCATAAATATTTATAATTTAAAATTTTTATTTATAATAAGTATATATTATTTAAGTTTTGTGCATTTAATGCCGGGTCCACACTGGCAACAAGTTAAGTTGCTGGTAACCTCGTTAGATTTTACGATATTTATGATGATTGTCGTAAAATTTCTTAAGCAATTAAGTATGGTAAGTATCATTAAATTTAATGAGGTTGCCAGCAACTTGTTGCCAGTGTGGAAATGGCTTAATATCCACTGTAATTCACGTAGTGGCATGGACCTGGGGTTAACTAATTCAGGAAGTCAACACCCATGATAGACTCTTCTGTAAAAATCGTTTCTGATTTTATAAATGGAAATTTATCGGTGTACATAGTAAACAAACCTACGAATAAAAAAAGACAAGAAGGAACATACTGATTCATCGCAGTAAAATCTGGCAATCAAATTCGCCATTTTGAAAAGCGACGATTTTGCGTAAATAAATATCACGTGGTCTGTACGTGTGCGGCAAACTTCGAATGTGTTTGTAATTTTGTGTATTTTATGTTTGTGTATCACGCATTGTCGGCCATATTTGCCGGCCTTTCTGATTGCTGTGATTTGTACACATCTTCCTTCCTGTCTTTTTTTATTTGTGGAAACAAACAGTATTTTTTATTAGTTATATGAAGTTGGCCTTGAATCTGTAATAAAATAATACACAATTAAAAGATTTTCAAATAGAAAAAAACACATTTCCAAGCTTTCAGCCGTGCTCACTCATGAATGTCATTCGTCATTTAGATAAGTATATACACATTTTGATGTTATCTTGCAAAGTGCGAATGTAATGTTTTCAAATAATTGAAATGGATTATTTATACCATCGTATTATTTTCTCGAAATCATAAACATACTATAATAGTATTTGAGTATCAACCTATGTTCAATTTGAATTGGGTTATAATAATAATATACCCGTATATATATCAATAGTATGTTTGCTACAAAATCCACCCAAGTTATCAGTACGTACTTGCACAGGTTTGATTAAAAACTATGATGAAATTAACATTTTAAAAATATGAATTCATAATATTATTTTGACAGCCCTGTTTTCTGATCGGCGTACATCTTGCAGGTGTTTATAAAATAATAATAATGTTCAGCGGCAGACAATATCAATAATAATAATAATGTTTCTTGAAAAAAAATCTCCGATGATTAGTGATTTTTGCGAAAAGATCGATTTAAATTAACGTACTTACAACGCCGAGGTCCTTTTTATACTAAATTATATTTGAATGTCGAGCTCTTCAGCCCCCCCTTAAGACATAAGACAAAATAAAACTGTAATTTTTGTTTGTAAACAGAAATTTGATATTATGAAAAAAACACAAAGTGACAACAATTTCTTCTGTTTTATGGATATAAATTATGAAATTTTTGTGGATTTTATTTGAAATAAATAGATGTATTAAGATTGGTGCAAGAATTTTACACATATGCAGATAATAGATTTAATGATATTAAGTAGCATAATATTCAAAGGAGATTTGATTTCTTTTTACCAAGATAGAATACATAGAGTGGAGGTTATATTAACAGACTTTTTTTTACAGGTTTACAAGGAATTGTTATTAGCTCTCATCCTCCTTGGATCATCATTGGCAGCATTTTGCAGTGTGGAGCATGCAGCGTGCATATTGTGTTTACTTGTTTAACATGCACACCTCGCTCCGCAAATGCCGCCACTGAGGCCTTACACTTATTCCTCACGCAAACATTGGATCAAACACACATTGAAAAATATTATATGAGAATCTTAGCATATACGTTTGACCTCAACCCACAACTTCAGAGACTAGCACTTTACCACAAGTCACCATTGGTGTAAAATGAAATTTATGATTGGATCATTTTATTATTGTATGTTTTAGATGTGTGCAATGGGAGAGACTTAATATCAAACAGTTAAATAGTTTAACAAACAATACGTCTGTTCATTACTTTTTACAAATAATAACTTCATAAAGCATCACAAGAAATTTTTAACCGCCATGGCGATACCCACATTATATATTAAACAGGAAAATGTTTCTTGTATAACAGAAAGTGATCAAAATATACAGAATGACTGTCAGGAGAGTATATCTGTATTATTCCAAGTAGAAAATCAATATGTCACCACATCACAGGAAGCGACAGTTAAGTCGGCTATTTGCAGACTCTGTTCTGAGAGTGACTTTGATGCAGATAATATGACGAATATCTTTGATGAAAAAAATATTTATGAACAGATTAATATATGCTTGCCGATACGTGTGTTGCCGGATGATGCATTGCCAAAAAATGTTTGTTCCGAGTGTGTTGAGTGTTTAGATAAACACTTTAAATTTCATCAAGCGGTCATGGAGTCAGATAATTGTCTCAAACAAATGTTTGACGGCTTTTTACAATCTGATATTCCAATGATACAAATTATCCCACACGAGGAATATGAAGCGCAAGGTATACATAAAAGTGTTGTATCTAACAGTATTCATAATGATCATTTGTATGCTGAGATTTCGATAGAAAATAACGAAAACATTGAAGCAGTAGACGTTATCACAGATGGAGATGTCAGTGCTGCTTTATCGAATGAAATATGCACCATGTCAATGTCCCCGGATCAAAATGTTGTAGTTGAGACTTTGGAAAGTATAAATGAATCATTAATTTATATCGAAGAAAATCAGTCCGATGTAGAAATCATTAACATTATTAACAGTGAAAACAGTCAATATGAAGATAATGGAAGTGAAGTCATTGACAACTCTACGCCAATGTATATGTGCAATGTGTGCAATGGAATAGCTCCCGATCTGGTATCACTTTTTAGCCACTCAGTCGTGGCACATTTGACATCTGAAGAAAAATATCCTTGCGTGTTATGTGACTCGTTGATTTTCACTAGTGAAGATGAATTATTCAATCACATGAACCTTCATCAATATTCCGTAAGTATTGTCACCACCATGATCGGGTATTGGGTAGAAATAACGTATTTCAAAATTGGAATCTGGCATGATAGAAAATGTTACATAATATCGTCTATGTGAGTTTAATACCGCGGAAGAACCTTTTGTCAAGATGTTCAGGAGGGACAAAAAACCTTTCAATTTCGTCAATAAAAAAGAAATTTAAATGCAGTTTATTGTGTCTTCCTGTTTTATATTAGAAAATATATTTTTACGATCGTATGCGTCTGATAAAATTAATTGCTATAGGATTATTTTGTAAATCAGTTGGACCTTACGCGGTATTATGCAACTCTCCGTTGATCCGCTGTATTGGATCAGGGATATACACGGTCTTGCTTGCTTCTTTAGTATGGATAATTCATACGCGGTATTGATTTTAACCGAGTGCAAGTAGTCTATTGGTCAATTTCAAAATTTGAATGCACTAATCAATGCGGCTTGTGCTGTTTAACCGAGAGCGCCAAAAATAGGTATTTTGAACATATTGGCTCATAAACTCCTTGAACTTACATAGACGATAGTTTATGTAATATATTATAGTGTTATTTTCCTAGTGTCAGCTTATCAGACACCACAAGGGTTGCAAGATTAATTAATGCGCTCCCTGAGACATACACATTTTCAGTGATGTACTGTGTTTTTCATTTTTGAAATTTTATATTGTTTAACATTTTTTTTTTCTCTTTCTCCGGAGGGTAATATTTGCTATGTATTAAACAGTAGCGTGCGGTGATTTTTGCTCTTAGGGATGCTGTTGAAAAGAAAAACATACATAGCTACGTTTTGCTAAATATTATCAACTTAAGGTTTTTTAACTAATTGGATTATTTTATAAAAAATTATGTAATATTAATAATAATATGGAAATGAACATAAGCAAACAATATCCATTACAACAATAAATGTAATAACATAGTACTTTATCCATTACTTCTGTGCATGCACTGCATCTACAGCATATATAGACCGCATGCCACTGGTATTAGATATATATTTTTATTTATCTATAAGTATAATATTATCGTTTGCCGAGAACCAGCTCTTTTTCAATTTAAATGTCATGTCGTGAATGTCCTGAATTTATCCACGATGTTTTGTTTTTAAATAAATAAATGAACATCTCAAGATATCCTTATTATGATTTTAATATTATACTAAATGATGTTTGATAATTTATAGCAAAATGAATCGCCAAATGGTGACACTGCCGAATCAGCGATACTTGGAACAAAGAATTTAGACTTTGGATTCGGTGAAGTATTAGAAATGTCATTAGACAAAGATAAAATGAAGGAGCCAATAATTGGAGAAACCACAACACCGAGATCATATTTTTCTTGCACTGTCTGTGATAAGAAATTTAAATTAAAATCACGAGTCGATTTTCATATGCAATTTCACAGAGGCATAGAGCCTGGCTACTGTACAATGTGTGATAAGGTAAATGAATAGTATTCCTCAACCTTTGTTTTGTATAATTTATACTCTGATATTTCTGTAATTTGTTTGAATTATTACATACATAAGTATTTTTGATACTAAGGGCCTGATGCATAAAATGTTGATGTTATGTAAAACTAAGTAATTACGATTACTATGCATAAATGACATTTTATCAAAACAATATCATGGCAATATTACATTTTGCGATTAAAATTATTGCCATTTTTACTTGAAGTATTAAAATATTTATACAAGTGAATCTAGTATTCGAATAATACTCTTAATTGCAATATTACGTCAATTGACAGATGCGTAGAATAAATGTCTTGTATAATACGTTTATTATTGCGTAGATAATTGCCTAAGGCCTGAACAAAAAGGAATCGCAAGTGCGAGTAAGTATTTGGCATGCTTATATCTCCGCACTATGTGTTAGAGAAGATAGAATTTCTACGGCTGAATTAAATATTTTTGGGAAACATCAGATAATATGGATTTGACTGATTACATACATTTAAAAACTGCGAGCATGTGTTGCCGAAATTTATTGTTTTTGTGTTTAATATAAAGTTAGTGGTATTTATTTTTAATTATTTTAGTAGAACATATGGTTAACTATGTTCTGTTTAAATTTGGTAGCCAACACAATGGTACTATGTTTCATAGTTAAGTTGATAATAATAAAATCATGGTTCTACTGTACATTACACGCAAGAAACACGGCTTCATTTTGCCGAACAATAGGTGCTTTCTATATATGATTACTCTGAGGCTTTGCCGGAAACAGGTACACACCATTTAAAATAGCAGTTGTCGCTTTTGTTTCAATTTTGCCACCAGGAGCACCACCAAAGAATTTGTATTATAGATAGAAGGTGCATTATATGTTATTTCTGTTATTGCATTTAAAATTATTTACCAAACGCTTGGAGTATGGTTAAGTTGGTAAATTCCATAAATATTAACATCGCTCAGTTTCCATTCTGATTTTCTTACTCATGCACTGGCTGTCACTTTGTTTGTGCATTGTGATTAAAGTGCAGTTATTAACGGTTTTATATCGTATTTTCAATGCTGAAGTGTAGTATTATTGGTTGCTTATCTACTCATTGTGACAGATTACCTTTACATACACCCTATAAATTGGCTAATAAATGTCGTAACAGTTCTCTGCAAATGAACCTGCAAGTGGAAGTCACTTATAGCTAATTTAATCAGTGGACCATAGGTCCTTTTTTTGCTTCAATTTCATCTCTATAGAAGAAGGTTTTTTTCAACATCTTTGGGCACTACCTCATTTCCGTTCTGCACTATTTCCTGTGTCTGAAAGTGGGTTCACTCATACATAACCCACTTATTAAAAAAATTAATATCGCTATGCATTTGATCCTAAAGCAAAAATGCACAATTAAATGAAATGCAATGTTGTAAATGAAAAATTATTATTTCCACTGTTACAGAAATTTGTAAATGAGAATCTATTGTATAGACACATTTGGTATCTTCACAATGGAGGTGCGGAAAAAAGACTGTCAAAAAATAATTCGAAGAAGGCGCGAAACAAAGCCGTAAGCGGTGAAAATTGTGTAAAGTGTGACATGTTTTTCACTCACAAATTTTCCAGACTTGTCCACGAGGAGAGAAAACATGGCATCACCCGTCAGTGTTACAGCTGCTTTTATTGCATGGAAGCCTTCGCAACTCCTGAACAGGTCAAAATTATTATCTATTAAGTATTATGTCCATCAAACAATAATTATTACTATACAGTAAACTCTTGATGTGGATTATGCATACCTCTATGAAATCAACAAGATATAATACTATTGAAAGTTTCTCAAAAACAAATATTATATTACAATTATATACAAATATTAATAAACAGATTTCTTGAATAAATAATACGTATTAAAGATATAAAACAATTGACTGCATTATAAATATGTTAGATTTTAAAACAAAATAAAAATTAATAGTACCTATGGATTATGTATATCCCTTGTTTCTATCATTAGCCCGGATATCGAGTGTATACTGAATAAAATATTTTATTGTTGTCATTTTATCTCAACCATAGTCTTAAGAAATACTTAGAGTCTGTCCACAAGGTACGAGTCCCATCACGATTTACGCTCGAGAACCAGAAATGTCTTCCATCCAGAAACGGCGTAGTCTGCGCATTCCATTTTCCAGGGAATTAGCTAGGTGACGTAATTCATTTTTGAATTGACAAAAAAAAAAAACGCGAGTAGAAAAAGCACTACTCAATTGTGTTAGTCGGTTTCCATGAGATTTACATTCAATACCTATTCTCGGCACTTTACACGTAATTTATTTTCGAGTAGCAATAAAAAGTCTCGCATTTGAGTGCCAAAAGGTCATAATTCATTTTGTAATGGCTGTAAACCCCGCGATCGTCCAGAGTCTAGCACTTACAGACGATTGTCGCGTGACAATCGTCACTCGTGAGTGCTTCTGGACGTCTGAATATGTACGTGGAGAACGCGCAACTTGCTACTCGCACGCAAAAACATGCCTTGTGAACAGGCTCTTAGATTCAGTGTTGTATCTTACTTACTTTGTTCCTGATGGTTAAATTAAGTTATGTGGATGAATTACCTACTTACTACATAATATATGCACCACTTCCGTGGTTATTACAGTGCACGTCTCTGATGGGTTGCAAGTCTGATCTCGCGCCTTACAAAAATACATGCTGTTCAATGTATATTTCATTGTGTGCAAGCATTCAATGGGTTAGACCAGCGCTGTCCAACTTCTTTTAGGTCGCGGGCCATTTTTTTGTTTAGCAAACATTTCGGGGCCAAAGAGGATAGGTAAATGAAAAGTCAGTTAATGTCAATTCAAAAGTTATTTTTTTATACAAAAAAAATCAAAAATAACACATAATTAGAAATAATAAAAACAATAATATTATTAAGTTATCTAATTTTTTTTTGTAAATTTTTTTATTTATCATAAAATAATTACGTTTACAAAACAAAGATTATACTTATACGTACTTATAAGTTATTTAATGGGAAAATCATGGCCTTAGTTGTTGAGCAACAATTTCTTTTATGTCAATATCAACATTTGTGGAGTCCTTCAAGCTGTTTCTATATTTTGATTTTATGTATTTCATGTCAGAGAAGGCGGCACGCTCGCAGATATATGTACTTCCGAACATAGAAATGATTTGAAGTCCAAAATCTCTCATTTCTGGGTATTTTTCTATATCCAAAAGTTTGAACACTTCTATTCCAGTTGCTCCACTAGATGCAATAAATGGGTCGGCCTGAAGGTCGCATAATTCCAATCGATATTTAGGATCAATAGAGCTAATATCGGTATTGAGTGGATCACAGAATAAATTAATACTCAGCTTAAGGTCATCAAATTGTCTCTCCCCAATGTTGGATGAAAAATTTGCTGTACAGGTCGTGGGCCGCAAATTTTTTTTGACGGGCCGCATGTGACCTGCGGGCCGCCAGTTGGACAGCGTTGGGTTAGATGAAATTATAAGAATAACATTAAACAATAATTCAATTAACTTACCATCTTCATGCAATGCATGAATATCGGTAAGTACATTATAGTTAGTGATATAAAATAATATCATTAATTAAATATAAATTATCAGTTAATTAGTAAATTCAATCAATACTCCATTATAGTACATATTATTTACATACATTAAATCTATATAAATCCGATAATAACAAAACTTCTCATTTATAGTGTTTATTATTAATTTTATCTGATCCATTATTGCGTTGATCTACTTTATAGTAAGGATGTACCCTTTAATCAAACACAAATGATTGAGTCTTTCTTCACGCTGTATATATACGATGATTCAAGACCATGTAGGTATTGATATGGCCTCAACTAATGGACGTAGCTTAATGTGCTGTTATCTTCATGATTTTACTTTATTTGCAATAGGTCACTGAACACATGGGCTCGGAACATCCCAATATTCGCACAAATGATGTAAATATGAAATCGACAATAATCAATCGACTGTACCAATGTGAATACTGCTTTAGATTGTTCACCAAATCATCGGCAGTGCATACTCACAGGTATTATAATCATATACTATTAAAGGTCAAACTTTTGTTTTTCAACAAGCATGCAAATATCAAAATTACTAATAAATCACACATTTTCAGGACTTTGGAACACAGTAGGAATCCAATGTTTTCCTGTCGCCATTGCTCTGAGGAGTATTCTACTCATGAAGATTTACTCTGTCACATAGCTTGGACTTCTCAGCACTATGTATCTCATAATAAACAAGATTATCCGCCACGGCCTGTTGCTAGAAAAGTATTTCATTGCCACTTGTGCTCCAAGGTATGAAGAAATTTCATAATGATTCAAATATTATGTATAATACATTTTCTTGTTGGCTTGTAAATTTATTCATAAAATTGAAACCATCTTCATTCAAATCATTGTATTCTTTGTCCCATTACTGATGATGGTGATCACTGAAATTTCAGGTTTTGGCAACATTCTCCTTCCATCTGAAACGATATCTTAATGTTACGGTCGTTGTTAATTCAGCAGTTTTCAAAACTTTTTTAGCTATGGGGCACCTCCTCCCTTAGTGATTGCTGCCCTGTCTAAGATTATCAGATCTCTTTCTAACACTATGCTCGAAAAATTAGAGATCACATTTCTTGCAGGTTGCCGAGAGACGTTCTTCAATGTCGAAGGTCTTTCAGTAGAGAGATTTGTGTGCCTGGCTGTTCACGGAATGCGGCAACACATCTTGAATGCATCAATTCTCTTTCTATTGGATTTTCAGAATAAATTAAACTACCAGATGATAAAATCTTTTCAAAGCTGCATATATAATTCTTCGTATTAGTCCAAGTCTCCAAAGATCTCTTGCTTGCCAGTCTTCTTTCATCTTTCCAAATCATGCCAACATCCTATAGCTTCGCCGTATACACCCTATGGATGATATTTAGTGACTTCCAGGATGGCGGAAACTGGTTGGTTTGAAGATCAGCTTCTCAAGCAGATGAACATTTGTCTAATATTATAATGTGTACCTACACGAGAATCTATCATGTACTTAAAATTCATGTAGTTGCGTCAGACACATGTTCAATGTTAGGCTCATATAACATGGACTTTAGATTTAAAACATTTATTCTCCCAGTAAAACTTACACCATTTAGTTTACTAAATTCTTAGTATTATTGACTAATCAAGTCAAGGGCCATAAAGAAAATGACATAAAGATATACGGCGTGAGTGTTGGTCCGGTGTTGCCACATGGATAAAAAACAACCACGCAGAAAATGTTTATCTCCAACTCGCCACAGTATCTACCGCTTTAGACTGTTTCGTGCATAGAAGTTTGAATTTTATCATAATTATCTACAAAAGTTTGCTACTATCAAAGTTTTATTTTAGATGTTTTACGAAATCAAATTCTGTATATTGAAAATGAAAACACTGAATTAATATTACATAATATATTATATAATATTTTTTTTTATGAATTTTCAGATGTTCCAATCACTCGCGCCAATGGTTAATCACATGGCAATCCATAATGAATCCGATAATCTGTTAGATGTAAGTTTTGCAGGATTTCAAAATTTATCCTAACTCCTATCAATTACAGTAAAACCGACAGTAAAATGAAGAAATTCTAAAAAATTACAAAATGCATGTAAAACTTGAAAAAAAAGTCTTTTTTGTTACTTTTTGTAAGATTGTTCGAAATGGCAATAAATAGATTTTATGAGTTTTCTCAAAAATTTCGATTTACAGCAAATTTCGAATTAACCGTGTTCATATTAATGGGGTTTTAGCATAACAAAATGTGAAAATTATGGTATTATATTATTTGTTTTCAATTCTGTTTCAGACTTCTGAACAAGCACGTCAGCACACCTGTTCTTATTGCCTGAAGACTTTCACGCAAGAAGCCGCTCTTATCAAACATACTAGAATACACACTGGTAAAATAATGTCATCAATTTCCTTGACATGTAGTTCTAAACTACATGCTACACTACTGCTAAGTATTATGCTATGTCCTAACTAAATGCGGGTACATGCGATGCGGTCACTGTCTTGTATGCACGCATCGCAGACGTTTGCGACGAATCCGAATGTGTCCAAATAGATTAGACTATATTGCAATGAAAAAATTTTTGTTGGCGTTTTCAATTATTTGGACTTGGTGCTCGACACCACCCATGTTTTTTTGCATTCCTATCTTGAGCACCGATGAAGAATAGATTGGTGAAAATTTCAGATTGGAAAATGTCTTTAAAAATAGGATATTTTTTACAATCTGAGTGTAAAAAATCACTCAATGCATAAAAAAAATCGGTGTGTGTACTTATGTACGCGCGTTAGAAGTTATACTTATTTGACGTAACAAAACAAAAACAAAACTTGTGATAAACTAGATTCTTCGACTGTTAAATTACACACTCAAGAAAAAGAACCGCTTATTGGAACGCGGTTGGTTTATTTCTATACACTTATACTATAACTTATATAATTATTTATTATTGTTTTTATTTTTAAAATAACAACTGCCACTATGACGTTTAGTTTGTTCACGTAAGGAATTGCAAATGACCGACAATAATAAATTCGCTGCCTAGTAACGGAACAATTCTAAACTATATACTGTATAATCGTCACGATTGCAGTATCATTCTGTGGCGTAATGGTTGTGCGTTCGGCTGATAACCGAACAATCGTTGGTTCGAATCCAATCAAGTGTGTTTTTTTGTGTGAAAAATAAATTATGTGTTACATGTCACACGCCAAAAATACACTCTGATCTGATTTTCCAAACGCGCCTAAAGAAGTATAACTTCAAAAAAAACAGAGTTTTAACAATCCCGCTATCATAAACTGTTGGTAATGCTCAATGGTGGCTTTTGCATGGGCAAATTTGTAAGGGGATCTCCGAACCTGTCATCACCTCGGGCCTCCATGTACTTAGTACTGCCACTGTGCGTTCATGTTGCGTTAAAAACAATTTTAGTTGGTTGGTAGAATATATTGAGTAGAACAACGGTTTTGAGTTCAACAAGTTCCATTTTACTAATTTAAAACATTTTACTGAAACTGAAAATATTTTTTATTGAGTTTAAAATAAACTGTAGGAATAGGTTTATTTTGTATAATGATTGTAGGTATACAATATATTCAACGATTTATTAAAAAATATATATGTAAAAAATCCTCTTCCCTTGATAGTTAATCGCGACCTTTAATTTCTTTTATTCCATGTTATATATTGTATTCTTTTTTTACACTTAGAGCGGAATGCACAATCTAAGATTTCGTTCCTAAGGATAAGTCGCCGAAAAGGATGACTTAACTATAGACAATCCTGAGTATAGAGTTAAGGAATCCTTAACCATAGACTACTTTTGTTATGAACACGCCCCCTTCTGTATTACCATTTACCACTGACAGCTGCTGTCAAAATAAATTCGCATGTCTATAACACAGTCCATACACTCAAATTCATTTGACAATGTATCTCAATATTGATATTGATAGTGTTAATTCGTTTGGCATGTACTTGCAGAATATTATTTTATTTTTATACGCCAGCCCGCAGAAATACAAAATACCAGATGAAGAATGACACTTGATGCTAGTGTTACCATGTTAAAAAAAAAACTTGTGGTGCCTGTGGAATCACGTATAATGACTTATAACGGAAACATAAGAGTATTATAATTAAATATTAATATGTATTTATAGTTATTGCATTTATAAAATGCATTTGTCATATTTTTGTCATCGTTTAACGATTATAAAATAATTTACCTAATTTACCTAACGAGAATTTTTAAATATGGTATTATTTTCAATAAAAATGATCTTAACTAAGGACAGTGTTTCTGCATAGTGTTTTCTGCTAAGAAAATTTTAGTTATGACAAATGTTTCTGCATTCCGCTCTTAGACTACAACAGCGGTTAAAATCAAACTGTTTTCATTTTCAAACATTGCATGATGCGATATTGTACTGATCGCATGCATGCTGTCCTCAATTTAGTCATGATCATTTGTTGCTTGCAGTTTCATGGTGGATGTTGCCTGCATAACATGCACCGTACTGCGCACACATAATTATACTTACAAATATAAAAAAAAATTAGGTTTTACAATTGATTCATATTCTGTTGACAGGTGAACGTCCGTTTGTGTGTGCCATTTGTGGAAAAAGTTTTAACCAATCATCGGGACTTGCAACACACTCAAAAGTACACACGGATGAGAGGCCCTATACATGTGATCACTGTCCTCGCACATTTAAAATAAAGGTATTATCAGAGTTTGGTCTATTAATACCTAGGGCCAGATGCAAAGTTTTTTATATTTAATGAATTGAGGTGCTGAGATTTGAATATCTACAAGTAGACCAATGGAGAAATTGAATTAACCGAATTCATAGTTTAATAAGCGATTGTAAATTTTACATAATTAATTGTTTCCGACATTCTGTGAATGAGGTTTTGCTTTTGTTCCAAGAAAAAATATCATTATTTATGTAGGACAAGTTGGGTCTAAACATTCAAATTACTTTATTGTATTATACGTAATTGAGTTGCTAAGAAAATATAACCATTTATACTCGGGTCTATGTAATGTAATGTTTAGTTAAAAATGCTTATACCTTCATTCAAAGTACTGACGTATTTTAATCCTGTTTCATCCTATGCCGTCATATGCTAAATGTCTCATTATTGGACCAGTATTCTTCCGAATTTTAAATTATTCAAAACAAACGCCTGAGACTGGCATTCTGTCATCTAAGACAGGCGAATAAGTTCCCGTTTTTTATATGGCCGGCGCTGTATGCCCGGCCATAGACGCGAACATGTTCGCTTTGGCACAGAACCGTTCACATTATATAGTTTTAAAAATATCAGCCTGTATAGTGCTATCAAATAGGTTAATCACACGATACACAGCATCATGGAACATCACATCCATCCTGTGACGGGGTATCATGAATTATCTTTCAATTTCAAAAATATTAATTTATCTTTCTCAATTTTTTTATTTATTAAAAGTGTTTTCGA
Source organism: Rhyacophila brunnea (assembly GCF_057557595.1). Lineage (NCBI taxonomy): Eukaryota > Metazoa > Arthropoda > Insecta > Trichoptera > Rhyacophilidae > Rhyacophila > Rhyacophila brunnea. The sequence continues at coordinate 35,184,120 of NW_028233350.1, forward strand.
ATGTAAATTTGTGGTAGGTTGTATGACAATAAATGGTGTTTGAGAATCTTGCGAAAGATCTTTCGCTAAATCTGTGACAATGGCATCTGGTGATATCTCTATAAATGGAATTATGAACTCTATAAGCTCTTTGACGAGTCTGATGTTCTCAGCTGGGCTGGAGGAGTCTGCTTGAAGCGGTCAAAGTCCACGGCAGGCTATGGTGCCAGAGAAGAATTATTAAATTGCATGCTCATTAATTCCATTACTAGATGTCGCTAGACGCTAGACTTTTCCTTAATAAAATATGACATATTATTATATTGTTTCAGGGCGACCGTGATGTACATCAGCGCAAACATTCTGGAGACCGACCCTTCAAATGTTCCACATGCCAAAAAACATTTATGACTCAGCAGGTGTACAGTCAACATTGCAAGATACATACCAATCATAGGCCATACGTTTGCAAAGTAAGTAATATTCCATAATATCATTAGGCTAGCTGCTGATAATGCTTCGATAAGAACCGACAGTTTGTATATTGTATAAACCAGTGGCGAGGGCTGAAGATAGGCTGTTAAGATTCAACATAAATAGTGCACACTAAACTTTGTCATTCATACTTATTTGTTTTCATTGAACTAAAAATACAATTTGCTGATGGTGCTGGTTAGTATTTAAAATTCAATTAAACCCTGCCTAAAGCAAACCATAAAAGTTTAGGTATGCTATGGGCGATCCGACAAAATAGTGGACACTTTTTCGAATACATATTACAGATGGTGTAGGTTAGTTTTTTAAAATTCATTAAGCCCTGACTAACTAAACTGCAATCGATAAAAAATCTAAAATGATGTATGGTTTAATTGCATAATTTTAGATATAAACAAATGTTGTTTGACAATTAATATCTACTATAGCTTGGAAATAGAATTTCAAAAACTAACACTATATACACATTGTTGTCTTTGTTCAATGAAAACAAATAACAAAGTTTAGTGTGCACTATTTCTAACTCATTTAGGAATTAAATTAGTAATTTACTTTTGTCATTGTAGAATTATCTTACTTACTAACTTATGCTGACGCTACAAACCATTCAGGTCACAACCATCCTTCAGGTCTCTATCCCGAGCTCTCTCTCTCTAGTCGGTCACACTCAGCCTCTCTGCGCCCCCCTTGATGTTATCCACTCATATCCCCCAGGGGGTGAGTGCTAATAGGGCTTTCTTCATATACTCTATGAAGAGCTGTAGATCCATCGCATCTAACGTGACTGGCCCATCTGAGTCTTCTCACCGTCAAGACATCGATTATATCAGGCTTAAATTGTTCGCAAAGCTCAGCATTCATACGAATGTGCACCTTTGGTTTTCTTAAACCGGCTCTGCTATACCTTGTTTTTCTATTTATTTCTCAAGGCCATCAAAAAAGTATAAAGCATTACTTTTTGACAGATTATTTTTTCATACCATGTCTGATCCTAATAAGATCATAATGGGCCACCACAGATTGGAGGTTTGTATTAACAGATTTTAGTTTTTACAAGAAATGGATGTCAGCTACTTGCTCAATCTATTAGATCCATATGATACTCTGACCCATACACAAATTGAAAAACAATGTGTACTTGCCAGACCCAAGATTCGAACCTGGGATCCATGATGTTATAGGTGGTACATCGCGGGTGCCAGTTTGATTGACACCTATCAATATTTTTCGATTTTTACTCCGGAAGAAAATCCTTTACGGACAAGCATTATTTGATAACAATACATTTCTTTCGATATGCCAGCCCCTAAATATAACATTAAAATAATTTTTATATTTTAATTATATATGGTGATTCTTTTAATTACGAATCAATGTGGTTTTACTTTGCATATTTTACCTGTTTCCAAATTGATGGTTGTTTTCAGATTTGCAAAGCTAGCTTCCGCCGTTCGCACGTGTTGACGGTGCATGCTCTCCGGCATTCTGGTGAAAAACCCCATTGTTGTGAGTTATGCGACAAGAGATACCGTCAGCGCAGTGATCTTCTCAAACACATGAAAGTGCAGCACGGAGTTACCAGTGCTATGATGAACAATAAAAAACTTACTGAATAACTAAAATAGACTTTTTATATAATGTTGATATGTACACAGTTATTATATTATTTTTACGATTATTGAAAACTTGTGGTACTGGTTTTATTTCAATGCTGCATCAATAACTCATAATTTATAACCATGGTCTTCAATGTAATTTTATTTAAAGAAAATGCATTTGTCTATTTTTTACAATTCTTCCTAACTATAAATTTACTATTCTATATCAACTTATATATAAATCACAGAATGGTCATAAGGTGATGTGTTTTTAAATTATTACATTACACCCGATCCTCTTTTTGCACGGTTTCGAAATAACACGGTTTAAAAAAAGTAGCGATTATTTTTTATTTACATTGATTTTTTTGCTTTAACAGGGTTTAAAAAAACTAAAAAGAATAATAATACGTATGTATGTACATATTTATACCGCACGCCACTGGTGCATACATATGTTGTCACTGGATGCCGCCCAGATATACATACGTACATACATAGCGCCACTAGTCAGTCACTTCGTCTTCGATACGAGACGCGTCGCATGCTTCGGCGTCAGCGTCAGCGTCATTAAATATTTCCAGCGATGAGAGTGATTTTTCGCCAGCGAAAAACAGCAGTACACAGTCACATTTTTTGTCAAGTAGCGAAACTGAATGAATATAATATCGTCGCTGTTCTGGCAGAAAACACTAATTCGAAAAAATTACATATTGAGTTAGTTACCAAAATGTTCCTTATTTCAAACTTTACCGTCTGGAAACCTTCTTAATAAATAAATAGTCTTTATTTTAAAGCCATCCTTTTTATGATTACTTAATAAACTCACATCATAGACCATTATTTCAAACATTTTAACAACTTCAAAGTCAAATTACTCAAAACTAGTATTCTCCAGTTAGTGTGTTCTGCCAGAACAGAGACGATATATTCATTTATTCATCGAAATATTATTTCTCTATGCTAAATTTAATTTAAATCGAAAACTCTGTATTTTCATGTATAAATAATAAATAAATTCGATTTATTTTTGGGATCAAGTATTTCGTATTTTGAGTTGATTTTAACTAATGGAACCAATCTACCATTTTTGTATGGGCACCTTATCTAGGATCGGGTGTATTTCGAATGACTTTTATCCACCATGCCACTCAATGCTATTTTTAGGATAAAACAGTAGTTGGGAACCTTTTATTGTTGACAGGTTGTATTAAGTTAGCTGTTACCTAAAATACGCTGCATTCAAGAAATTTCAATTAGATGTACATACTTCAAAATGTATGTGTTTTTTTTTAATGTGATATACATGACCAAAAAATACACACTTAAAATTATTAGTCTTATTGCCTACATTTCAGGATATATTTTTGTCAATTTTCAAGTTTACTAACCTTGAATGAACCTTCAATGACTTGGTTGTGTTCTGTTCTTTATGGGAAATAATTAGCATATTTGGTTGCTTGGAAAAAAGGAAATTTATAAACAAAATTCAAGTAGGTATGCAAAACTAAAATTTGAAGAGAGCCTAACGCCGTCTAAGAATTAAAGTAAGTACATAATTCATTCATTCAAAGATTAGATGCATAGTTATTAGTTCATTTCACCATGATTAGTTATGGTACATATGGCTTAATTGGTAAATCACAATGGATGTCCTGTCCGGCACCAATATTTTTTTCATAGGTATATTCAATGACGAATGTTACATTCTTAAAGCTCATGTATTATATTATCCGGATAACTGCCGCCAGCGTCTTAGGATGCTCTTCTATTCCGAGAACAAAGGGCCGGCCATACAAAATGTTCGTTCAAAGACGCTCCACTTAAAGCGCAATATATTGGTCGATGTTTGAATAATTCAAACATATTGCCCACACAGCGACATCTCTTACGATCATGGTGTAATACTTACATTTGACATTTTTTTATATTATAATCAATGAAACATTAATTTAAAAAAACTTTCATGGTTTACCGAAACGCGTCGCTAAAGCAGGGTTATACTATGGGTGCGATATTTATCAAATCATATGCCGGGATTACAGTTACTTATGGTAGATGCAATCGAAATTATGGTTCGCTTATGCATACGAGAAATGGGGAATACTATTATTCCTGAATATACACTACTACACAATAGGAGTGACGCATCGTGGAATACATCTTCTTCTTAGGCCATATCCGCCCCTTAGTCGGAGCATATGGACACCACGCGGCACCTCCAAGAATCCCTGTCCCTCGCCAGTCTTTTTGCTTCGATCCAGGTCAAACCAGCATCCCGTAGCTCCGCCGTATACACTAGAGGTGGGAAAACTGGTCGATTTAGAAGATTAAGTATACTTACTACCAGTATAAAAAAATACTTAGTATCGAAACTTGTTCCAAAATACTTACTAGTATTTGAAATATCGGCTTTAATAGAATTGTTAAAAATACATCGGGTTTTTGAAAAGTCCCATTTTCGAGACAGGTACAGCTGGAACTGTGGCGCTAGTCACTCCTGTTTCAGTAGAAAATACTGAAGCATTAAAAGCACTTTGTAAAGTATTTTAATGTACAGGTGGAGCTATATTTTGCCTGGCAAATTCAATATGAATAGTTGGGTGCTTGCGCTGTAACTTAACTGTTTCTTCAAATTTGACATTGACTTGTATGAAATTTTTATTTTACAAATATTACAGATGGCATAATTTGTATCTATTTCTTTGAAACGATTCCACATGAAACTTTTAGTAGCCATTTTTACACAAAAGGTTTATTAAGTACTAGCTGAAGTACCCGGCTTCGCACAGGGTCGCTTCGTGGTTATATTTATCTTAGATATTTGAAAAATAATAAGAGGTAATTATTTTATTACAATATAGCAATATGAAAATAATTCTAATATGAGTAAAGGTCAAACATAAGAACACTACTTAAATTAAAATCGAATCCAAAATATGAAAACGTTATTAATGTTATTAATATGTAGTAAAAATTGGATGGAACAAACAAACAACAAACTTTGTATTTTATATAATAATAATTTAGAAACCTTCGCAGGTGTGCGCACAACGACTGACAAAAGTTTCATCGCAATCGGATGAATGGTATAGGAACGCATACGAATAGTAGAAGAAGATGATTTTCTAATTCAGAAATCTTCGTGGGCATGCGCATGACAACTCACTAAAGTTTCATTGCAATCGGATTAATGGTATAGGAACGCATACGAATAGAAGAAGATGGTTGTACTAATTCAAAAACTTTCGCGGGCGTACGCACAACAACTGGTCAAAATTTCATCACAATCGGATGAATGGCATAAGAACGCATACAAATAGAAGAAGAAAAAGATGGTTGTACTAATTCAGAAACCTTTGCCGGCGTGCGCACAACAATTGGTCAAAATTTCATCGCAATCGGATGAATGGTAAAAGAACGCATACGAATAGAAGAAGAAAAAGATGGTTGTACTAATTCAAAAACCTTCGCGGGCGTGCGCACAACAACTGGTCAAAATTTCATCGCAATTGGATGAATGGTATAAGAACACATACGAATAGAAGAAGATAGAATAGAAGAAAAAGAAGAAGAAAATGGTTGTATCAATTCAGAAACCTTTGCGGGCGTGAACACAATACTTGATCAAATTTTCATTGCAATCGGATGAATGGTATAGGAACGCATACGAATAGAAGGAGAAGAAGATGGTTGTACTAATTCAGAACCTTTCGCGGGCGTGCTCACAACAACTGGTCAAAATTTCATCGCAATCGGATGAATGGTATAAGAACGCATACAAATAGAAGAAGATAGAATAGAAGAAAAAGAAAATAGTTTATCAATTCAGAAACCTTTGCGGCGTGAGCACAACACTTGATCAAAATTTCATTGCAATCGGATGAATGGTATAGGAACGCATACGAATAGAAGAAGAAGATGGTTGTACTAATTCAGAAACTTTCGCGGGTGTTGGCACAATTACTGACGAAAATTTTATTGCAATCGGGTGAATGGAATAGGAACGCATATGAATAGAAGAAGAAGATGGTTGTACTAATTCAAAAACCTTTGCGGGTGTTACCACAACAACTGATGAAGGTTTCATCGCAATCGGATGAATGGTATACCAGCCCTATAGGGACCATACGAATAAAAGAAGATAGAATGAAGAAGAAGAAGATGGTTGTACTATTTCAGAAACCTTTGCGGGTGTTAACACAACAACTGACGAAGGTTTCATCGCAATCGAATGAATGGTAGAGGAACCATACGAATAAAAGAAGATAGAATGAAGAAGAAGAAGAAGATGATGATTTTTCTAATTCAGAAACCTTCATGGGTGTACATACAACCACTTACCAAAATTTCATTGCAATCGGATGAATGGTATAGGAACCATACGAATAAAAGAAAATAGAATGAAGAAGGAGAAGAAAGTGATGATTTTTCTAATTCAGAAATCTTTATGGGTGTGCATACAACCACTTCCCAAAATTTCATCGCAATCGGATGAATGGTATAGGAACCCATACGGGACAGACACACAGACATTCATTTTTATATATTAGTATAGCCTATACTCTTCACGCAAGTGCAAGCAATAAGTTGACAAAGTTTTATCGCAATCGGATGAACGGTATGGCTGCGCATTAAATACGAACAAACAAACAAACAAACAAATATTAATTTTTATGTATTAGACAATAAAATTATTATCCATTTATACAATCACGCATAGAATTTGAATTCAGTTTATAAGTTCCAATTATAACAATAAAAAATCTAGAAACTCGACGTGACGAAACCAGATAAACGCGTAGTCAGTTAGCGTTATCAGAACTCGAATACTAGCACCTATTCCGGGATTTGTGACTCACGTCAACTCGATATAAGTGTCATACTCAACTGAAACTATCTCCGTAGTATTACTATAAAACGAACATGTTACCATTTCGGTCCTTCACTATACCAACTTTACAACTGGGGAGAAAGGGAGAGCAATGACAGTTGAGTATATCACGGCTAGACATACGTGTATAATGCTATCTCGCTCGCGCGCATTTAATGTCAATAGCATTGAAAGTCTACCAACAGTACCAGGTAGCGAGTCGCGGCGATGATATCGGATGGGTTCGAATTCGAACTTCTAATTACGGCTAGACATACGTGTAACATGATATCTCGCTTGCGCGTATTTAATGTCAATAGCATTGAAAGTCAACCAACAGTACCGACTAGCGAGCGCGGCGATGATATCATCGAATGCGTTCGAACTCGAACTTCTAATACGTTTCAAGTTTCTTGGAACAAGTTTATTGGGCCACACGTACTCAGTATGGGTAGTACATGCCGAGAGTTGAGTACGTAAACTGGTGATAGTATTTCTAACTCACCTCTAGTATGCACGCTATAGATAGATAGTATTTAGCGACTTTCCAGGACGCCGGAATCCGGTCAAATTGAAGAACAGGCAAGCCAGGTTGAGGTTCTCTTCTGGCATCCACAGCACGTGGCTGAGCCAGGTCCAACGTCGCCTCTTCACTCTCAGCGTAACGAGAGGCTGCTTGGTGCGTTCCCTTATCTCCTCGTTGCTCATAAAGTCATACCACCGCATACCAGTTGAATATTCGTAGTCGTGTTTAACTCATCTAATTCAGTTTCACGGCTGAAATATTTTCACTTGATACTTCATTTCTTTTATGATAGTTTTATAATAATTACTTTTCGACTTTTGGCATTTTTTTTCGTAATTTACGGGTACAATTTGGTAATTTTTTAAACCTTCGTAATCTATGTTATGTCGATAATTATTTATTTTATAAGATACAAGCTGAAGTACCCGGCTTCGCACAGGGTCGCTTCGTGGATACATTTATCGTAGGTATTTAAAAAATAAGTAATTATTTTTTAAATATTAAAATATCTGTGTAATACAATATGGCAATATGAAAATAATTCTAATAGGAGTAAAGGTCAAACAAAAGAACACTGCATTAAAATCGAATTCAAAATATGCAATATGTAGTAAAAAATACAAAATTGGATGGAACAAACAAACAAACTTTGTATTTTATATAATATAGAATCCTTCACCGGTTTGTGCACAACAACTGACAAAAGTTTCATTGCAATCAGACGAATGGTATAGAAACGCATACGAATAGAAAGAGATGGTTGTACTAATTCAGAAACCTTAGCGGGCGTGCGCACAACGACTAATCAAAATTTCATCGCAATCGGATGAATGGTATAAGAACGCATACGAATAGAAGAAGATATAGTGGGGGTAGTAAAAATCTATATATTTTGGCACCAAATGGAAAAGCCACAAATATTGTAAGTAAATCGAAAAGCCCTGGAATGATGGATTGGATATTTATATTATATAGAAAAGCCTTAAAATAATAAATTGAATATGTACTACTTTTGAAGATATTTAAATGCAATACATATTGTCATGTTACATTTCACGTGGCATGTCTACATTTCAAATGCAGACTTAATATAATGTTAATTTAATTAACAATAAATTTGGCACAACCTTGTTAAAAGTGTGTGCCAACCCTTGTTTCTAAAACAATGACGGTTAAAAATGAGCCAATGGGGTTTCTTCCCGCTTTTATGAAAGCGTGATGTCAACAAATAACTTATTTCCGCCCAGAAGATTTCACTCCATAATTAGATTCAGTACTGATAGGATGTGCTCGGTTAACATAATAGAAACAGTTTCAACGCAGGATGACGCTTCCTCCTTTCGGACGGGAAGGTGGAAGTTCGCAGTTCATAAACCCAGCCAAGATGAAGTTCTAGCCATCACACATTAAACATAAAGCTAAGTAATCATTACCATCTTACAAGAAATTCTCTATGTCCATACCAAGGAACGCTTCTCAAATTTGTATTAAAATTTGTATTTGTTTTTCGTATCATTTTAAATTTCAATGTAAATTGGTTGTGTGTAATTAAATAACACTTTTCACGATAAAGCTGTGTTTTTATTTTTATACTGTTATATTTAATTTGTAAATACACAACTTTTAAGGCGCCCAAAAATTATAATTTAATATTTCAAACGAGTTTACAAGTGACATTTTATTTGAGGTAGATAAATGATTTATAAAGCATTCTTTACAGAAGGTTAAGTTGGCAGAAAGCCGAATCTCATACGCTGTGAGATTAATAGTACTAAATATTTCATGTTTTATTGATTGAATTAGTTGGCACTCCATGTTTAACGATTGTGCATTACAATTATTAAACTTCTTTTACTATTATCATTCTAACTATTTACTATTTTATACTCTTCTCCCATTTATTAATTTGACAATGTACAATAATATACTATATTATGTTAAAAATAAAAATCTCTAATATTATATTTTTTTAAATTCAATACTTTTCACTCATGTACTAAATTTAGAATTTTTATTTTCAAATATTAAACCATTCCACTCCTGGGCAGCGCCGGGCGATACTGCTAGTAAAATATATCAGTCAGTATTCCGTATCTGTATTCATCTTAATTTAAATAATACTTGCTCATTTGCATTTGCATTCATTATTGGTAGTATTTTAAAGTGGTGAAAATGATCACAACTTTTTGACCATAGCAACTATTTTGCCGTGGTTGTCTATAGTCAAAAAGTGGAGATTGCAAGTTGTCATCCGGGTAGGCTCTCGTAACATAGAGCCGACAATTATTACATTTCATAAAAACCCAAATGTAAATTTCTACTTACTAATAATTGATAAACCTCACCAAACACCAAAACACGTTTCGTAAAAGAATTTTCATATGTGATCAATAGGATGATAAGACATATTTCATCAATTATGATTACCAAGTAAACACGGAATGCCTTGAAAAAATACAAACAACATGAATGTTAACAATAATTTTATTTTAAATGCACTCTAAACAATATAATAAATGAATGTAAATTCACAAATCTACTACATAAATAATAAATTCATCCGTTATACTTGGTCAATGAGCTTGAAATTTGTATGTTGTGGGTCAGCTATGACGTTGAAGTATTTTTTGTAGATTACTTGGTTTTCCCTTCCAGCGTATATCCTTTGTACCCATGGTCGGTCCCAGTTGGGATCAATTTTTTCACAAGTAACTACAACCCTGCCTGGTTCTAAAGCCCATATGGTTCCGTTATAAGCAAATCCAGCCTGCAATAGAAGTGATATATTTGTGGAAATTAGTCATCCAATCCCAAATACTCAAAATAAAAAAGGACTAATTTCATTAATGTAAACATACACAATATTTTGTTAAATGATATTTGCCAAAGCATTCTAAATGGGTTTGAAATATAGGGGTCGTCTAGTCTAATATAGGGGGCTGGTTTATAATTAATGTTATCCATCGAAAAACTGACAATTAAAAATGGATAGACTGCATTACCGTCAATAATCGGTAGGGACTCAATATAATTTTGTAACTAAAGGGTAGCGTGTGGCGCTGTTGATTTCGGTTACCTTACTTAAGTACCTATTTAAGTAAGTAGGACATAAGTTTGTATCTGGTCGTAAGCATATAATTTTACACAGTTTATACGAACAAGCCACATCATGTTTTTTTCAGTAAGCAATATTGAAATCTACTGTCTGACAAGAAGATCTCGTCGATAACAGGAAGTCGCTGTAGTCGCATATAGAAGACTTCTCAGTGACGTACCTGCCATGGCAACAATGCGTGTGTAAATAATGTATCAACTCTCATTTTAGATGGAATTCTTTTTCTTAAACCAAAAGTTGACTCCTGATCGTTTTAGACATATTTTTATTATGAAAAGCATCAAATTATGTAAATTGATAGATCAGTATACCACAGAAGCGTAAAATGAAATGATAAATTTAGGGTAGTTCTTCATTTGATAACGGAAGTGTGATTTTTTTTTTCTTTCTAGAATTATTAACCATGTCCTTGCTTTCTCGTAGAAAGTGGTTGTTAGTAATTTTGAACAATCACAAACACCCAGGCTTTGGAGAAAAACACATAAATATTGTGTCCTCACCGGGATCGAACCCAGAACTCTCGGGCGGAAGGCCAGCGCATTACCCACTGCACCACGAGAGCCGCCAACGGAAGTGTGATTAACTGCACAGGAGGGGCTTCGTAGTTTACAATTTTTACACGTGGACAAGAAGTTCTTGTTCGACAATAGTACTTACATTTAAGCCTGGATGAAACCTCAACTTTCCCCGCTGCAGGACCAGTATAGTTCCTGCTGTTACCCGATGACCGTCCTGTTCCTTACATCCACGATGTTTTGGGCGAACCCTTGAACTAGTGTTTTGTGTACTTCCTCCTGTTTTCTTACTCGCATTTCGTACACATTCTATTCAGGAAACAACCAAAAGGAAAATTAGTGAATGGCATCGGTAATTTTTATAGTACTTACTCCATATCGTTTTGATAATTGAGGTCTTTTGGAACCAAAAATCTAACAACCAATTGTCCCAACCCAAAATAAGTAGGTTGTGTTTGGTTTTTACTGTAGGCTGTTGGGTTTTTGGTCTCAAAACACTTAGTGATAATAGTGATAAACCATACAATTATAATCACTGTAAGCCTTGGAAATATGAATAATATAGTAATAATGAAGAATGAATGGTAGATTCATTTTACGGGCTTCAAGAAAAATTACTAATACACCATAAAGTGGAATCATTTACGTATTATTTATTAGTGAACATACCTCTGACAACAGATTCTGGGCTCGTTATTAATAACCGACTAAAACTGGAAAATATTTTTGCGGGGAACATTTTGAAACGTCAAAACGGATAACCTCAAAAATATTATGTTGATTCATGTGGCAGCACTGTAATTCGATTGCCAGATACATACTGCTCAATAATTAAATATAATATAGGAATACACAATACACTTTGATACTTGTGTATATTTTATTATGAACACAATAAAATACAAATAGGTGATAATTCAAAGAGGTTGACTCTCTCGCTTTCTTTGGTAATATTATAATACCACCAAGGATACATACTGGTAGCTTAGTAGAAATGAATCATATTAATAAAATATATTAATTATTGTGTAAGGGAATTAAAAACTTTCGTAAATAGTTACCTATAATAATTTTATTATCATAACCAAAAACTACACTGCGCCAAAAATAATATTCTATAATATTATTAGTTATGCGGATTTTACATAATATGACGTGATTACAATATCACAAATTCTACGAAATTATAATAGTTGGTAGCATAGAGGTAGGTAGGTATTACAGGTTGGCACCTACCTAGGTACGTTTTTTTATGAGAGGAAAAGATAGCAAAATAATGTCAAAAAAATGTGAAACTACCAGTTTGGCCATTAAAATGGAATATAATAAAGTATCTACTCGTATATAATTTATGTTTTGACTAATTTAAGTACGTCTTGACTTAGATTTTGTGAACAAAATATGTACTTATTCACCTACTAAATCAAGAGCCAATTAAAACGTTATATTTGAATTATTTCAAAGAAATATTGCATTCTGTTAATAATGCACCAGCGTTCGAAATGGAATATTTTACAAACCGGAACGCTCTATTATTTTCTGAAAGTATTGACATATTTTATTTGAGTTTCCTAGAGCCATAACTTACATATTCCAAAAATCGAGTTTTCAGATAATCGCAAAAAACCACCAGAAAACTTGGTTTTTGTAATTAGAAAAAAAGCATTGAGCACCCTTGAATATTAATTAATGAGTGAGTGAGTCGACACATTATTTTTTAAAATACTTAAATAATACTCCCAAGGCTGCAGACACACAACATAATATGAGAAATAGAGCTCCCTGATTGAAGAGAGGTCTTGGTAACAGAACTCACATTATTCATTGATAAAAATGTGAGTTATGACTCTAGCTAGGCGACTCATCAAATTTTATAATATATTTTATATAAGTACAAATATGTAAGTTTGTTGGATTTTTTTCTAGATTCCCTCATTGGATACGTCGCCACCACCGCCATCCTCAATATTGGCAACACTCCAAAAAATTTAAAAATTAGGAAAAGATAAAGGCGAATATAATATAATAGGAGGAGATTTCAATGCAAAAAGCAGCTGGTGGGGGAGCCCGAAAAATGACAAAAGAGGCGAAGAGATTATCAGTTGCCTAGCCAGCATTGGGTGGCATGTATGTAATAAAGGATCAGTTCCAACTTACAGCACCTGGCGGAACGGGAAACACTTAAAATCTCATATCGATATCACTATCTCTTCACCAAACACAACACACAAAATTGCCAACTGGACAGTAGAAGACCAACACAATCCCATCTCAGACCACAACCCAATTACCTTTACTTGGAACAATACAATTAGCGTACTCTCACCCATGACCGACTCAACACGCATTTTTATAACAAATGAGAAAACCGACTGGAGAAAAATAAATGAATTGACAAGGGAAACGAGCTTAACATAGATAAACAGTACCTTGAAAACATACATACCACTCCTGAACTCGACACTGCAGTGGAAAAGGTCACCTCGGCAATCTCTATCGCATGCCATAAAATACTCCCACAAAAAACGCAACATGATATCAGAAAAAATCCAATCTGGTGGAATGCTGAATTAACAAAAATGAAAAGAATAACTCTCAGATCAAAATGAAAATTACAGAACTCAAGTGACATCATGCGCCCACAAAAGCTCACTGACTATAGGTATTGACAAAAAAGAGAAGCATATAAAACGGCCATTGAGGAAGCAAAAATTAAAAGCGCCAAACTATTTTATGAATCTCAGACGCCAATGACAGCATGGTCTTCGCTATACAAAATAACAAAAAAAAACGAATGCCAGCAACATACAATCGACACTTACAACAGAGGGAGTAAAGCACTCAACCGCAAAAGACTCTGCAAAAGCCCTAATGGAAAAATTCTTTCCGTACGATGATCCAACAGATACACCGACACAACACAACATCAGATACAAATCGGACAACCATATTCCGGGCGGAGAGGATGATATCCAATTCACACTTACTGAGGTTCTATCCGTATTACAGAACATGACTCCAAAAAAGGCACCTGGACACGACAACCTCACATTAGATATCTGCCAAAATTTCTCAAAAAACTTCCCAGAAGAAATTCTACTACTATACAATAAATGTTTGACACTCGTTCACTTCCCGAAATCCTGGAAAATAGCCATCATAAAGGCCGTTCCTAAGCCTGGAAAAGATGCTATGGACACAAAATCATACAGGCCTATCGGCCTCCTCCCCGTTTTCGGAAAAGTGCTAGAAAAACTAGCAATTCAGAGAGTGCACTGGCATCTTACAAAAATAACAAATTGAGCACTAAACAGTTTGGCTTTACCCCTCAGACATCAACAGAACACGCATTAAACAAAGCTGTACATATAATCTCAACACATCTTGAATTGAAAGAATCACTTATGGCAATTTCCTTAGACATTCAAGGTGCATTTGACAATGCATGGTGGCCACACATAAAAACGCCCTTGCAATCAAGTCAACACCGCCTAACTTGTACAAACTGTTCAGCAGTTATCTACAAGATAGGGAAGTAAAACTCAAGTATGCAGGCGAAGAAATAAAACAAACCCAAGGTTGCATCCAAGGCTCAACTTGTGGCCCAACACTATGGAATATCGCTTTAGACAGTCTATTAACAACACTCTTACCCCACAATACACACATACAAGCCTTTGCTGACGATGTGTTAATATTGATAGCAGCAAAAGATACCGACGAACTGGAATCAAAAACTAATAGCGTGCTTCAAAAAGTAAACTCGTGGGGTGAAGACGCTAAACTAACCTTCTCAGATATAAAAACAAATGTAATGTCTATCAACAAAAGAAAAATACGGACACCAGAAATCCAGTGGAAATGAAAACCGAAAGAGTTGATTCCTTTAAAATTCTTGGCATAATACTAGACAGGCACATCAATTGGGCGAAACACATCGACTACATATGTAAGAAAGCAGCTCAAATGGGGAAATTCTTTTTAAAAACAGCAAGAGCCACATGGGGGCATCACCTGAAGTTTTAAAAAATATATATCATGGAGCTGTAGAGCCAACCTTAACGTACGCGGCATCGGTCTGGAATAAAGCAACTCATAGAAAGTCAGCCCAAAAAAGACTGAATTCCGCGCAAAGACCTTTCGCAATATCAATTTGTAAGGGATATCGCACAATATCACTAACGACAGCACAAGTTCTGGCAGGCATAGTGCCAATAGATATAAAAATACAAGAACTCACAGGAATATACCAAGTTAAAACAAGCCACATACATCCTCGACACTTACCTACAGACAGAACATACGAAAACAAAATACACTACACACAACTTCCACACCCTGGTATCAGACATCTAGAAAATATAGAACACATAGGAACAGTTGACGAAGACACTAAAACAAAATACCACAGCACAGGATTGGAGATCTACACAGATGGCAGTCTAATTGATAACAAAGTAGGGGCAGCTTTTGTAGCTTACGAAAATGGAACATTAATAACCCCCCGAAAATTTAAGCTCGAAAGCTACTGCACTGTTTTCCATGCAGAAATATTTGCTATCAAAGAATCTTTCGAGTGGACACTGAAAAGATTAAAGTTCCACAGATACGACTATGTAAACATATTCTCAGATAGCCAATCCAGCCTGGTAGCTCTCCAAAACCCATCATCCACACACCCACACACCCACTAGTATGAGACATTTTAACACTATCAGCACAGCTTCGAATGATAGGAACAAACCCTAGATTCTTCTGGATAAGAAGTCACACAGGGATAGCCGGAAACGAGGAAGCTGATAAATACGCTAAACAAGCCACAACAGATAGAAGACCTTCAACCTACACACACTTCCCTCTAAGTTACGCAAAACAAAAACTAAACGAAGACACAAAAGAGCTATGGAACCACAGATACACAACATCCGCCACAGGATCAATAGCGCAGAAATTTATTCCAAACATAAACTGTGCCATCACTCTTGCAAGGAACTTAAAAATATCACACGAACTCACACAAATACTAACAGGCCACGGAGCGGTGCGAGCTTATCTAAAAAGATTTAAATTGAGGGATGATGACTGTTGTCCATGTGACGGCAACACATCTCAAACTGTGTGGCATGTCATCAACGACTTCCATATACTAAAAAGGGAGCGATGGACTCTCAGGACTCGATGTAGACAGCATAATTATGAAATTGACCTCCAAAAGCCTCACGAAGTACTAAGCAATAGAACAACTCACGAACACTACACAAAATATTTAATCCTGGCCATAAAGAAAATTAAAGACATAAATGGAGGAACCTAATTAGCCCCACATCAATGCAACTAACCCACCCAACCACCTTGTACGAAAAAGTAAGGGCATAGTTATTAATATAAACAAAAAAACTATCGAGGTTTCTTTATGGACTTTGGCACGCAAACTACTCTACTTGATGCTAGCCAAATGAAAAATGTGCCGGCTGAGAAATATGCCTTATTGAAAACTATTTTACCCGCATAGGGTATTGCTAATTTGAATTCGGCCAGGGCCCATGAAACCGCCTTGCAAAAACCATGGAAATTCTTTGTAGTGCAAGGCGGTGGTGTATCTGATGAATATTTTGTCGTATTCATTGGGAACTGAGAACTGCGATTTATAGCCGAGTTTTTCCCGTGGTAAAAGAAATGTCGCATAGCACTGATATTCTGAGCATATACTTATCCTATCTTATATGACTCCAGTCACTGGATCTGAAAGGCATGAATCATCATCACATGTCACCATTTATTATTTTGATTATTTTTATTACATCAATACAGATATTAAAAAGTGCATCTCTTCCAGCCTTGTTTGCCATGGTTCCCGGAAGGTCTCGAATGTCCGCATCTGCCATCTGTAATACACAGTTCAGGTTGTGCCGCTCCTTGCTAAAAATTGGAAATCTAGGAGTAAAATGTACGACGTCCTGGTCGCTTCCGTCGTCGCATGGGCACTTTCCATCAGATGCTATTTTAAACCGGTGCAGGTATGCTCGCATGACTCCGTGACCTGTAAGGATCTGAGTCATCTCAAAACACAGCCCCTTATTCGCCCTTAGGTCTCGTGCTGCTGAAATTGGAGCAGCGCTCGAAATGGAAAAGATTACGAACCGGAGCGCTCGAAAATTAACATGGTTATCAAATTTTATGTGTACTATTTTATAAACATAAGTGTGCTAGATTTTTTGTTATATGGCATATCTAATTCAGACGGGTCAAATTATTTTGTCCACGAGACGGAGCGATAACTTTACAGATTTCACGAACCGGAACGGCGCTCCGGTGCGTTCCGGTCCATTTCGAGCCCTGAATTGGAGCTAAAAACTTTCGGGTCAACTCCCCTGTTGAAGAGTTTAGGTATCGTGAGTTCCATTTATTGTTCACCATATCTGAAATTGTAATTGTCGCGTAGCTCAGAGAAAATTTGTCTTAAGCTATCGCGATCTTGGGTTCAGAGGCACCATGCCGAGCCAATTTGTCGGCTCTTTCATTTTCGTCTACCCGGTGTGTCCCTTTATCCGCTTGAAGTTCACCTCGGGGTGGCGCCGTCTCAGTATTGCGGACTCTGCTACGCTGTGAATAGAGAAGACAATCGGATAAATAGACAAGGGATCTCCAATTATTGCTTGGATTGAGTTTTTGGAGTCCGAATATATACAAATACTATGGTTTTCGGTGAGCTTTCGTTGGATTTGATCTGAGCCTGCCCACTCCAGAGCGCGTTGGATGGCATAGAGTTCGGCCTGCATTACCGTACAATAGCTGGCAAGGCGTTACTTACGAACCGCCATTTCACCACCATTAATGTATGCCACAAACCCTGCACCAGTACTGCCATCAATTTTGCTCCCATCCGTGAAAATCGAATGTTATTGCATTCATTGCTTTCCAAGTTATATACCTACGTACGTAGCTCCGACGGTCAAATGGAATAATACTAAAGAATTTTACAAATAAATTTAAAAATAATGACGACATAGCCATGCGTATTTTCTTCGGGTCTTAATACTATATTAATATTTACCTATTGATGCGCAACCGGAAACAACGAAATGCGTAAATGACAGATCGCATTGAATAAAAAATAGTATGCAAATACCACAAATTTCAATAATAAGCATTAAGTTTGTAAAATTAATGTAAATATATAATTTCATAGGTCGGTCTTCAGGCACACATAATAGTATCGCACTGACCTCATCAGGCGATGGGAGAAGCCGTCTCGTGAACCTATGATTTTGATAGATTTAATTACAATTAAAAATTAAAATATTCAATCAACAAACCTGAAGAAATTTAACGTCAGTCGTTCAAACACAAACAGTCAGTCCTTGTATGATATCAGTCGAAAAATAATATTTGGGAAATTTTGGCTCGCGTATGTAAAAAGGTTTGCCATCCCTGACCTAGGTATTATTTCAAGTAGCAAATAAAGGTACATGAAGCCACAGGCGCAAATTAGCTTTAAGGCACCATAGTAAAATTAATAATGGTTAACACCAAGATAACGCTACGCGTATTCCACCTCCCCCTTGCTATGGTAATGACCCTGCGGTAAGGTAGGTTCCGCGTAAGAGAAGATGAGTGGTCGGATATTCGCCCAGAATAATTTGTTATGTTGTAGATATCATAATTATTATTATTTCAAAACAAAAGCAATAATGCCGAGACGTGGGTGGTCAATTTTTAAAAATTGGTTTTAATTCGTGGATAATCGGCTTTTATTTAAGATTCCTGGCGTCTGGGTAATCCAAGGTACCAGAAAGGGTGCATTCTGCAGTTCAACGATAAGTGATTCTTAAAATTATGTAGGTAGATATGTACTTATTTATACCATTATAATCGTATCATATTTAAATTCAGAAGCGGAGCTACGTTGGGCATAATTGTGTAAGGCCGTGTAGGAACTGTTACACCCCCGAATGGTCTCCATTTGGGGATGTCTCTGTGGATCTAGAGAAGCCAGAACCATTATTAAGACGACTACTATTAATAGTAAGGGTTGATTGCGAAAATAAATAATGTTAAATATCTAACCGGCAACATTGTCTGAATGCCGTTAAAAAAACGAGAATGGAAACGCCGCATTTGTACCGCTTCCTGCGGCCAAAATTAAGTTGAAAAGAAATTATAACAATGTAATAACCAAACAGTAATTAACGTAATAAACCTCGCCGTTTTTTACTACAATTATGGTGTTTTAATTTGTTCACCTTCGAAGTCCTAATACTCCAAATGACAGACGAAACACCATCATACTGAGAGAGGAGATGAATGCCTCTTCTCTCTCACGACTTGGACGGAGATGTCAGAACCATCTTTAAAAAAAGTTCATTATCAATTATATAATAATATTACAGTCGACAAGCTACACGGGTGTGACTCAATGACCCATTTAATTGTTCGACGTAGGTACAGACCTAACACAGAAGTTTTTTTTACTTAATTCAACATAGGTAGGTAATAATATGATGTATCTATTTTACGATTTTATCATATTTCTTTCAAACCTCCCCTCAAAGTACCATTCACAGAACAAAAAGTCGCCTGCAAGTGTCCTAGTGTACCTAGTATATGCATTAAAAAGTGAATACATGATCTATACATTTTAATATTTTAAGCTGTCAATTTATTATACTATATTGATGATCATTTCGGGTTTAGAACAATATCGTAGGATCAACGAGAAACCCATTTTAATAATATAGTAAACGCCGATCCAGTCGATCTATTTTCATTTGTTTTATTTGGTACAGGTTTTAATAGTTTTTTTTTTACATTTAAAATAGATTAATGAAATAAAAAATAACATTTTTAAGCAAGGGTACCTATTTGAAATTCCTTTACTGTACAAATTTAGCATGCACGATCACCATTGTGGATTATTATTCGACATACATACACATATTGTATGTAGGTACATTGACGTGTCGAAGAACGTCTTAAACGAGGCATAACCGCCTGCAACCACTGACTGAGAAGAGGTTTCAGGTTTCATTTTCAGCCCGAGGCAACTGTAAATGGAAACAGGGGCATGTCGTAGATAAAGGCTACGTCTTGTCGCCGATCGCTTATGGCCGCTTTATCTCGTTCACAAAGCAAAAAAACTCTTTTATCTGACCGTTGCTGAATACTTTTCCGAAAATGAAAAATAATATCATACTTACATTGTAATATACAAACATATAATATCACATCTTATGTAGATACGTGTAGGGATTGCAATACCGGTATTACAAAACCGGTATTCCAGTATTTATCAATACCGACATACCGGTTTTGAAAATCCAAAATACCGGAATTTTCGGTCTTAAGAAACCACACTCGTTTACGTTTTAAAAATTAATTTTAATGTTATTTTTCATAACTTTATACTGTATTGCCTATTACAGGGTTTCCCAAACTTTTTCTGCAATGGAACACTTCGCAAACCCGGAAATTTTAACGGAACACTTAGTTTATTTTGTAGGTTATTTATTAGCGGTTACTGCCAATTTGGGCAACTGTCGTTAAACTGACAAGAATTGTCAGCCGGTCAGTTAAAAACAATATACCCCATATTTTTATGCGCACGGTATGAGAAAAGATGGTCGTCCGTCTGTACCTAGATCATGGCCCCCACATCCCGAATCGGGCCCCCAGGCTAGGATCTTTGGCGGGCCCCTTACTTATTGCTAAGGTTAAAGGCAATGTATCTACAGTTGCATATTCCGAATAATGGTGTTCGAGGTAATTTTTTTATGTTTTTAATGCACCCACTTTTATGTTGATATGCAGAATTATTATGGGCATGTCAAATATTGACATTAATCAAAAATTGTAAGTATGGCAAAACCACATATTATTAAATGTTAGTATGGTTGAAGTGAAACAGCGCCGCAGGCGACATTTTTTTACTATTAGTGCATGTTTGTGATGTGTGTTTATCTCACTTGGCTGGTCGATCTCTCACGCCAGGCCCCCCCGTAAGCCCAGGCCCTCAGGCTAGAGGCCTGTCCGCCGCCCCCTTGTGGGAGGCATGACCTATCTAGATACTTGAAGTCATAAACATCAGTGGAGATTGATCATCACTCGCCTTTCAATATGAAGTAGATTTTTTAATAATTTTAGTTATACTTATTTTACTTCTACTTAGTAGAAGATCTTTAAATGTGTTGCAGTATATAAACCTTTCCAAATGGTCGCGGAACACCTATTCAGGTTCGGCGGAACATAGTTTGAGAAACCCTGGCCTATTAAATTGAGTGTATAAGTTATGTGCTGCTAAAATGAAAATATATTGACTGAATCCAACAAATATAGGTGAAATAACAACAAAACAAATCCATCAAATATACCTATTTATAAAATTGTCCGGATAAATTAACATACATAATATTATTTCGAAATAGAAAACATCCGTGACAAATTTTCAATTATTCTATAATACAATTATTGATATGGCTGTATAAGCGTTGAAGGAGCTTTTCCAGCACCCAGCAAATGCACTTAATGAACTAGCCTTTTAGAGGGATTTAGTTAAAATTATCAATATATTGAAATTATTTGTGAAAATCACTAGTTCTACAATATTATGATTATTACATATTTTTAAATTTCAACATAATAAATGTAGGCAGGTAGGTCTTTGCTATAAAATAATGTTTTAAAGACATTTTAATAGCTATATTTACTGTTTTTTATGTTTTAACGAATACTGGTATTCAATAATAAATACCGAAAAACTAGTATTGATATTTTCATTCGGTATTGCAATCTCTAGATACGTGGGTATACTGTATATTTTATACGTATTTACTTGATGTAACTCGATCGTCCTACAGATTTCAAAATTCGAATTCCCTCGAAATGTGACTTCAAAGTTTTTTTATATGCTGATAGAAGAATCATTTTTTTTGTGAAAAAATATCAAACAAAAGAGTGATGAGCACTTCGTTATATTCTTTGGTACCGAAATTTGATTTACGAAAAAGGTCAAAGTATCACTAAATTGAAAAGGCAGCCATCGATAGAGTAAATGATTTCAGCACTCTCATTCGTGTTGGGTCCTTCAATCTAGTGTTGAACCAGAAGTTAGCAAAGACCAACCAATATTCTCAGATTGTAAGATCTCATTGGCATTATTGAATTTAATTGTTGTCTTGCATAAAAATACGTGTTCCATGCTTTGCATTATCTTATAGTATTTTCAGACTTGGAAATCATCAGACAACCTTGATTTAACTAAGAACTAATATAGATCCACCAGTATAAGTTGTCCGCTGAGTAAGGCACCACATGATAACATAATATCATTAAATAGGTACTTTTTTATATTGGGACGAGCTTTGTTCTAAATTCGAACACCTGATGATTTATGATGGTACCTATCTTCAGTCTCACTTTCCGTATAGCATTGTCGCAGTAGGTAAATTGAAATAAGTTATTATGGGTAGATATTGTGATGGAGATATTATCTCGTCTCAAGAATTCTCGAAAAATAATGAGAAAAGTTGATTCTCTTATTTTGGATTTCTTTTACTTTACTTTACAATTATAATAAATACCCTTTTCTGTCGGCGCATAGTCTTTTCGATCCAATAATTGTTAATTTAAAATTTGAAATTTTCATACATTTTTATGCATCATCATCCCAAACTAAGATTATATTAGGTAATATTAGGTTGGGGTAGGATGGATTAGGTTAGGTTAGGTTAGGTTTGGGTTGGTCTAAAAAGAAAGTTATAAAATCTCATGACGGCAGCTGCGGCACATTTACCAAAGAAATTTTGAAGTTCGTGTTTCTCGACAAAATAGGTATACAATGTGAATCATTTGAAATCACAAGCTTTACATAATGTATGACTATCGTAATTTCACAATCTTGATTAATTTATTTCTAGCAAAATTGACATTGTGTAGGTAATATTGATATTTACTTACTAGGACCGCACAAGCTGACTGTCATTATTTAGATCATATTATGGGAGAAAAGTACGTAAAATTGATAATAACAACATGTGATTAAGGTCTTGTCCAGATGGCACGATTTGACTCGCGCGTTTCACGCGCATTCCAGGTACATGTGACCTCATTGAGCTCGCATGTCAGCAGCTATCGCGCGACAAGCGCAAGTGATCGCCGGATTCTCGAGTACGCGCGTCTTACTGGTGAGTCGAGGTAATATAGGCGACAATAATTGCAGATGGTTGCAACAATTATTTATTTATTGTTACGTCTCATGGTGAATACTATCTAGTATAGTAAACTTATGCTTATAAAACGCGTTATATGGACGCAGCACACATTTGTTACTCGCGCGTTGAGTGCGGACAAAGCCAATAGTAATCAAAGCGATCCTTTTTAAAATTACAAAAAAAAATGTATGCAATGCAGATAATGATATTTTTTCTCCAGTTATCAATATTATTCAAGAATACCATGTCCCATAACATGGCAAGTCTACAATACTCCGTCAATCATAGTAATTCAATATCTTTGAGTTTAGATATTTGAACCCGCATTTGTTAATATAAATAATTGATTAAATACAATTATATCAACAAGCCATGTGAAAATATTGTTTGGCCAAAATGGTGTAGGGCCCCTGTTAAATAGTGTAGGTATAAGATGTCAGATTGAAAGCGACCGTTGGATTCACTTTGCAAGGAAAGCAATTAGCATTATTTGCAGCTTGACACAACCTGCAAGCCGCGTAGCATCTTGTCGTACATCGGCGTAGATAATATAACCTTGTAGAGTGTAGACCATATATCGGCAGCCTTTTTTGCCACGGAGAATACATTGAAATATTTGAAAACCGCCAAAGGCACATGAGAAAATAGCTATCGTTGTTCAAGTGTTAAAACATCTGATATTCTGACAAAAATAAAGTTGTATTCTTCTTATCGTGCCATCCCCTAGCGGAGGTCGGCCACCATCACGGCGATCT
Source organism: Rhyacophila brunnea (assembly GCF_057557595.1). Lineage (NCBI taxonomy): Eukaryota > Metazoa > Arthropoda > Insecta > Trichoptera > Rhyacophilidae > Rhyacophila > Rhyacophila brunnea. Next base: position 35,208,182 of record NW_028233350.1, read on the forward strand.
TTGCCTTATCATCTGCTACCAGGAACAGTTCGGTGAAAAGCTGCACTCGTATCATTCACGGGGGGGTTTCTTATGCCACGAAATGCGGCGACGTCCCTCTTCTACGCTTATCGTTGATCTTTCTTTGGATGACAAGTTGAGGAATGCTGTACCTTTGTCCTCCCATAATGTGGACGAGGTACTGTAGTTTTTTTGGTTTTGATACTGCGCAGAACTTCTCGTTCCTTTCCCATTTGGTTGAGAAGTCGAACATTTATTTTGTCACCCCGTTAGTCGAAGGAATTTTGTGAATGCGTCTATATATCTCATCATCTCGAAAGCCTCAACTCCCTTTTTCTAAAGTTGTTTCTTTAATAATTGCTGGTGTGACATCGGTAAATAATTATTTTCTAGATACTATCATTGCCCCTTATTAATAGGCTTACCATACGTCCCGGTTTGACCGGGATTATCCTGGTTTCACACATTGGTCCCAGCGTCCCGGCCGGCTTGGCATTTTGTCCCGGCTGTAATTTCGCGTATAATAAATTGTCATGATTGACCGCAGACAGAAGACGCATTTTGTAAGTGTTACTAACGTCACTTCAATTAGAAAAGAAGTAAAACTAGCGCCAGCTGTTATATACTTTTTACTATTGGAAGGTGTGCACCAATGTTGCCATATTTTCAAAGTGGAATTATAGTACAGAGCCTCCAAAATTATAGTATTTGGGGAAAAAAAATAGTACGCGTAGTAGAAAACTTGTATCTAGTAAACTCCGAGACCCCTTTTTATTTAGGTACCTCTACCAACCAAAAATGCTAACCGAAGAATTCAAGAAATTTCAACCAAAGTCCAAGGGTTCTTTTACGTTTTTCGAGCATTTTTTCCCCAAATCCTCTAAATCTTCTTATATTGCGAAATAATAGTACTTTGCGCCAATTTATCGAACGGAAATATCAAGATTTTAGTACTTTTTACCTATTTTTTCCGATATTCAAAATTATAGTATTTTGGGCGTACTATACCTGTTTTATATCTACATAGTACGCGGACCAAAATTATAGTATACATACTATAATTATAGTACGGTTGGCAACACTGTAGCAGTGTTGCCATCTTTTTTCTATATTGATTATATTACAAATGGGTAAAAAATATAGTATTTCTGAAAAAAGTATAGTACAGGAACATTTTTCTCCTCGAATCCTTTTAAATTGTAGTATTTTTGGCATATTTGCATAAAATTATAGTATTTTACATTTTCCGCAGGTTCAAAATTATAGTATTGTACTATAATTATAGTACAGTTGGCAACACTGGTGTGCACGTAAAGCTACTGGATTTTGAGCCTTTTCACGGCGAGACATCGAAAATATTGACTGAAAATATAATTTCAACATTGCGTCTTCATGAGATCGATAAAAAGGTAAGTGCATTTTGTGGTGACAATTATTGTAACCAGAATTTTGGAGGCATACATAAAAGAAGGCAAAATAACGTTTATAGCCGACTCAAACAAGAGCTTTGTGTTAATATGCACTATATACTTCAATCTAATGTGAATGGTCTGCCAATCGAAATTGAAACTCTTGTTGTCAAAATATATAGTTAATAATTATTATGTTCATATTATCTACACAGTTCGAGTAACACAATTGGCCACTTCGGCATTACATATGAGGGTGGAAGTAGTCCGCAGACAGTGCAATGTGTAGATAGCAGTTAAAACCTAAAAATTACAACATTTTAATAATTCAATATTTTTAATAATCAGCAAAACACTGCCGTGAGAACGGACATATGATCACCTCCCGCCGGCTGAAGAAATGCTTAAGTGCCGGGTGTCAGTTGTCCATCACAGGAATGAACGAGTAAACAGTGCATTCCTGTCATTGTGTCGTGTGAAATCCATTGTTGGACTGATAACGTTTGTACCTTAATCAAATTTCGCAGACAAAATCCCAGGAATCTATCCGCAATGTGGGAACAAAACAATAAATTTACCCACGCTGTGGATAGCATTTCCTTTGTCTACTTTCAATATAAAAACAGACGTGGCAATCCAACAAGAACTCAGTACCTTAAATTCGCTCGTCTTAATAACACGCCGCTCGCTTCAACGTTAAAATAACTTTTATCACAAACACTATCGTCGTAATCTAATTTATAAACTTTGTATTATTCAAGCTGTAAATTGAATCTGTAATTTGTGTTAAGGGATAATAAATTTGGGGAATTACTTTTATACGCATCAAAACCTTCTGATTTTATTCATCACCTACCCCTCATCACACCATCCCTCGCAACAGTGGTGACCCGTAAAGTAAAATTCAATTCATTCATTTTCATTTTACAGACTTCGTTTAATTTTTTATTAACTACTATTTTACTGTGTTTGTGAGAGAATTATTTTTTCGTTGGAGCTCGTTTTCCCGCGCAGTTTTCAACATCCGTTTTCCCGCGTTAATTTTCTTAAATTCACTTGCCTTGTCAAGATGCCCAATGGACAGTTCTCCAGCGGGTATGGCAGCAATGCCGGAGGAGAAACGACAACACCAGCACCAGCCCAGCAGACCACACCTCAGATCAGCCGCGTGGCAGTGAGGATCCCACCATTCTGTCCAGAAGACCCGGAAATGTGGTTCTGCATGGTGGAGCGAAGCTTCGAAGCAGCTGGCGTCACGACTGACGCGACCAAATTTGGATACATCCTGGGAGCTTTGGAATCTCGTTACGCTTCAGAGGTTCGAGACATCATCCTTAACCCACCTCGTGAAGGAGCCTACGAGCACCTCAGGACGGAGCTGACGAGAAGGCTGAGCTCTACCCAGGAGCAGAAGACCAGACGACTACTGGAGCACGAGGAAGTTGGTGATCGCAAACCATCACAGTTCTTGCGCCACCTACGTTCTCTCGCAGGAGCAGCCGTTACTGATGACATCCTACGCACGCTTTGGATGGGTCGCTTACCACATACCATGCAATTGGTACTGGCGACACAGAAGGACGCGGATCTCAACAAGGTTGCAGACCTAGCTGACGCCATGGCAGATTCCACATCAAAGGCATCCATTGCTGAAACCACGATGGAAGACCTGTGCGGCATCAGCAAGCTGGTGATCACCTTGCGGGAGGAAATCTCAACTCTTCGCGAGGAGCTCTCCAAAGAGCTCGCAAGAGGAAACCGACCATCAAGGCCACGTCACCAGTCACGATCAGCCAGCCAAAGGAGGAACCATTCCCGACCGCGAGACCAAAGCCACAGCAAACCTGGCATGTGTTGGTATCATCGTAGATTCGGCCAAGATGCGGAGAAGTGCGTCACACCATGCACCTTCAACAAGGGAAACGCCACGGGCAGTCGCTAAGCGCGGCCAGCGATTACAGCCCTACCTCCAGCCGCCTCTTCGTCACCGACCACGCCACGAAAATACAATTCCTTATCGACACCGGAGCGGACCTTTGCGTTTTCCCACGCACGAAAGTACAGGGGCGCCGACCAAAATCACAGTACGAACTTTCAGCAGCAAACGGATCTGTCATTGCTACGTATGGCAGTATCTCACTGACGCTGAATTTGGGGTTACGAAGAGAATTCACCTGGAAATTCGTGATTGCAGATGTCACCAAGCCCATTATTGGTGTTGACTTTCTAATCCATTTCGGATTATTAGTCGATGTCAAGAATCGCAGACTGTTGGATCAGACGACTCAACTTACAACCTCTGGACGCCACAGCAGCACTGAGATAGCAACTGTCAAAACTGTCGCAGGTAAATCCCTTTATCATGGATTACTGCAGCAGTTTCCGGATCTCACGCGCCCAGATGGAGCTGGTAGAGAAGTCATCCACAACACGAGACATCACATACGAACCACCGAAGGACCTTCTGTAGCTCAACGTCCTAGACGCCTAGCTCCCGACAAACTTCACATCGCCAAAAAGGAATTCGAAACCATGACCAGACTTGGAATAGCACGACCATCTGAAAGTTCTTGGGCGTCACCCCTTCACCTGGTGCCCAAATCTGAAGATCAATGGAGGCCATGTGGTGATTACCGCGGATTAAACGCTCGAACCGTACCTGACAGGTACCCCGTGCGTCATATCCAAGACTTCACACAAACATTGCGTGATAGGAAAGTTTTCTCCACGATCGACCTGGTGAGAGCATACAACCAAATCCCAGTGGCTGAAGAGGACATTCCGAAGACTGCCATCACAACACCCTTTGGATTATTCGAGTTTCCATTTATGTCTTTCGGCTTGAGGAATGCGGCCCAGACTTTTCAGCGCTTCATTGACGAGGTTCTGCAGGGTCTGGACTTCTGCTACGCCTACATAGACGACATCCTGGTAGCCTCCACAACAGAACAAGAGCATCTTCAACACCTGGAAATTTTGTTCAAACGCCTACAGGAGTACGGCCTGGTTGTCAACTCCACGAAGTGCCACTTCGGAGTAGAGGAAGTAAAATTCCTTGGCTACCTGGTTTCCAGCACCGGAACTCAACCACTTCCAGATCGTGTCAGCGCTATTCGCGAATACACCCGCCCAGACACTCAAAAAGGACTACGACGGTTCTTGGGAATTTTGAATTTCTATAGGAGATTCGTCCCCAAGGCCGCAGAAACGCAAGCTCCACTGAACTCACTCCTGCAAGGAAAAACTTCCAAGAAAGAACCTATCATCTGGACACCAGAAGCAATCAAGGCCTTCGAGGAATGCAAGAAGAGTTTGGCGGAAGCAACGCTATTGAAACATCCGAAAAGTGAGGGGACTCACTTAGCGATAATTAGTGACGCATCCGATACTTCCGTTGGCGCAGCACTTCAACAACGAGTTGACGATCAATGGGAACCGCTGGCATTCTTTTCAAAGAAGCTAAGTCCAGCGGAGAGAAAATATGGCGCTTACGACCGCGAGCTTTTAGCTATCTATCTAGCTGTCAAACATTTTCGACACATGATAGAAGCTCACACGTTCACCATATTTACCGACCACAAGCCCATTACGTTCGCATTCCAACAAAAATCGGACAAGTGCTCACCAAGACAATTCAGACACCTCGATTTCATCGGACAATTCACGACCGACATACGTCACGTCGCTGGAAAAGACAACATCGTTGCTGATGCCTTGTCTAGGATAGAAGTCGTTGAAGACACACTGAATTATGCCAACCTCGCAGCCGACCAGGAAACTGACAACGAAATGAGTACATTTTTACGTGACGGATCGGTACTTCAGTTGAAACAAGTACTTATTCCCGACACAGACATAAAAGTATTCTGTGACTTGTCAACACCTATCGCAAGACCTTTCATAACCAAACCGCACCGACAAGCAGCTTTTAATCATATCCACAGACTTTCACATCCCGGAATTAATGCGACCGTCAAACTTGTCACACAACGATTTGTTTGGCCGTCGATTAAAACGGATTGTCGAAATTGGGCCCGCAACTGTCTTCAATGCCAGAAGAACAAGATCACACGTCACATATCAGCACCACTCGGAAACTTTGCACCTTCAGGACGATTTGAGCATGTCCACATCGACATCGTCATCCTTCCTATGTCTGAAGGCTGCAGATATTGCCTCACCTGCGTTGACAGATTCACGCGGTGGCCGGAAGCATTTCCGATTAAGGACCAAGAAGCGGAAACGATCGCCCGTACATTCTACAATGGTTGGATCGCCCGTTTTGGAACGCCCTTGAGAGTGACAACGGATCAAGGCAAACAATTTGAGTCGAACCTTTTCAGACAATTAAATCGTCTGACTGGTACGGCGAGGATTCACACGACAGCATATCACCCAGCCGCAAACGGTATGGTCGAAAGACTGCATCGTCAATTAAAAGCCGCTATAAAATGCCACGAGAATGAGAGATGGACTGAAACATTGCCGACAGTGTTAATGGGAATCAGAGCAGCTTGGAGAGAAGATTTAAAGACGACAGCAGCTGAGCTTGTGTACGGCGAACCCTTACGCCTACCAGGGGAATTTTTGTGCCATCAAACCAGCACAAACCAAGACCCGAGCAACTACGTCACGATCCTAAAAAAACATTTCCAACAACTGCAACCTGTAAAAAGCCAGCAACACGGCGAGAAACGCGTTTTCATTTTCAAAGACCTTAACAAATCGACACATGTCTTCTTACGCGATGATACAGTCAAAACTCCGCTAAGATCTCCATTTACCGGACCATATGAGGTCATCACGCGCAATACGCGAACATATGTCATTTGCAAGAGAGGAAAAAACGTCACCGTTTCTATCGACCGTTTAAAACCAGCGTACATTCTCAAGGAAAATAAAACAATGGAACAGCCTGAGAAAAATCCTGACACCGTGGGAGCTCGTGTTACCCGATACGGCAGACGTGTCCATTTTCCAGACCGTCTCTAGGTCAATAGGACAAATATCGGTCAACAACATCAGGCACGAGCCGAACAATGCAATCGGGGTCGTGTTTCAAAACAGCACGCGGAGTTTCCGATTTCAAAACAGCAACGTTAGCGACAGCAAGAACACACATCGACCTAGAATGTAGGTCAGTGGTGTACGCAATATTTAAAATGCAGGCATAAACAATTTATTCACAATAAATGCGGATAACTCAACTGGATTATTCAGTATTTTACCATCATCATCACCAAGAGACACCAGCATACGAAAATGGGTGCACAACAGACAAAGGAAGAGATCATCGTCGCACAGACTGCGTCGGGCGGAGCAATTGTCAACGACACGTCGACAGGCCAACTGTCGTGGGCAACGCTTGCCTTGATTATCGTCATCATTGCCGCAGTTTCCAGCTACCTGCTATGGACAAATTGCAAAAAGCACATCACCAAGAGAGTCATCAAGGACATGAGAGCAGACGTCCCGGGATGCAGACCACCGCAGCATCCACCGAGACAGATCTGATTGGACCTTCAAGCGACCACCTCTACCTACTTTCATCGCGATTTGCGTGCCGCATTTCGCTGGAAGGGGGGTATGAGGGTGGAAGTAGTCCGCAGACAGTGCAATGTGTAGATAGCAGTTAAAACCTAAAAATTACAACATTTTAATAATTCAATATTTTTAATAATCAGCAAAACACTGCCGTGAGAACGGACATATGATCACCTCCCGCCGGCTGAAGAAATGCTTAAGTGCCGGGTGTCAGTTGTCCATCACAGGAATGAACGAGTAAACAGTGCATTCCTGTCATTGTGTCGTGTGAAATCCATTGTTGGACTGATAACGTTTGTACCTTAATCAAATTTCGCAGACAAAATCCCAGGAATCTATCCGCAATGTGGGAACAAAACAATAAATTTACCCACGCTGTGGATAGCATTTCCTTTGTCTACTTTCAATATAAAAACAGACGTGGCAATCCAACAAGAACTCAGTACCTTAAATTCGCTCGTCTTAATAACACGCCGCTCGCTTCAACGTTAAAATAACTTTTATCACAAACACTATCGTCGTAATCTAATTTATAAACTTTGTATTATTCAAGCTGTAAATTGAATCTGTAATTTGTGTTAAGGGATAATAAATTTGGGGAATTACTTTTATACGCATCAAAACCTTCTGATTTTATTCATCACCTACCCCTCATCACACCATCCCTCGCAACACATATAACATGACAACTTTTTTTATGAGACAATTAAAAAAAATGATATAGTGCAGAAAAAGGTTCATTCCAGCGAGAAGTACGAAATTTATGCTGCAGCAGAATCTTTTGTACATGTTACGCCGAATGTGCGAAATTGACTATTACATGAAACGGGAAAAATTTCGCCTAATTCATGTAATAGTCAAGCCCGTTGCCTTATTCATGAATTAGGTAAATTATCTGCCGAGTGCGTGAATTCGCCAGGGTATGGAATTCTTAAACTGTCAACATGACAGTAGAAAAAGTAAATTTAATACGGATGGTTTTATTAGTTATAATTGGAGATAATATAATATTATTATTATTAGGTTAGGTTAGGTTTTGTAATTTTGAATTCAACTGAATGATCATTTTGAGGTTAGCTGAAAAGTGCCAACAAACTATCAAATCATACTATCACAAACCACCAATCGACCATTGCACGATTGATACCAAAGCACGAATCAAATCGCGAAAATACCTTTTAATAAAATTCTTCCATTATCATATTATAGTTCTAGATTTTTTTGGGCATAATAAATGGATATGAACGTCATTGTAGTTATTAATTGGTATATTTTTATATAATCAATGACATTTGACACATTTGGTTAGATTGATTAGTTGCAAAAAACACCACCGGAGCGCGACCACCTATTTTGACCAATGCATGAGCATTTGACATATTTGGTTTCGTTGCAAAAAAACACCACCGTTGCGCGACTATCTAATTTGCCCAATGCATGAACTAGGCACAAAAATTACTGCCGAATTCATGCACTTGGCAGATATTTTGCCTAATTCATGAATAAGGCAACGGGCTTGCATTTTTCTTGATTTAGGCAAAATTTTTCCCATTTCATGTAATAGTCAATTTCGCATATTCGGCGTAATATACATACTTTTAATAATAAAACAATTTTTAGTGGGTAAATTTGTTTCTTTGACCTATCTATCGTTTCTGTCCCGGTTTAGAGTTTTATAATTATGGTAAACCTACTTAAGGATTTTTCCATCGAAGAAAAATGTTTTATAAAGTTAATGATGGGACCTTTAAACCTGTTTCTCGAGCACTTGGGTACCCGCGTGCAGGTGTTGTCGATCTCTGTCACACCTTTAGAAAATTGGTGTAGGTACACTATACGCAGAGATGGTTCGTACACCCATTCGAAATCCTATCGAGCAATGTTAGAATTTTATTTCTCAATTTAAACGTATGAATTAAAATCATGAATGCTTGTGTTTAAAGCTGCGTTATTGTTATATTATATTGTAGATGGCCGCGAGGCTCGTCGGGTTTTATTAGATTCGTTTGAGAAAACATCGGTGCTGGGTTAATAAGACAATTGGTGGCCCCAGGCCGACAATGATTTTGGAGGTCAATTTAAAAACAGTGGCCAATAAGTAAACATGGCAATAATGGTGCTCTAATTTTATATTTCCCATAACATTATGTCATGAAAAATCCCTCAATCTCAGAAAACAAAATATTCACAATAAATATTAATGAATTTTTTTATATACAGGTACACCCACGATGGCCACGCGGCTTAAACGTGGGCCTATAGCGCCCTGATGCCCGGGATCGAATCCTGGGTCTGATGAGTACACATTTTGTTTTTCAATTTTTGTGTAGAGTCAAAGTATGGACCTAATAGGTCGAGCAAGTGGCTGACCAGTGACGTCCCGTGGGGTTAGGCAGATTGAGCGTCACTTGGGGGCGGCAGTTACTCGAAGGGCGGCAAATCGAGGAGAATCATTTGGTATATGAATATTGAAATAGCTACCAAACTTAGTAATAACGAAAATATCTTTCTATTAAAAAATTCCGCTCACTGGTTGGAAACAAAATATATTAATTACCATAAAAAGTTTAATACGACTGTATTTTTTATCGGGTTCGCAATGTCTAGTTTACTTCCGTTGCTCTTCGACGTACTTGGTGACCAGAAACGACACGTGCAGATTTGTGAATAATTACAGTCTGAATATTTAGCCAGTGCGCATGGAAGTTGCGTTGGCCATCAAAACTATGTGTAGTGGCCTAGTGGGTACCTATATGTTTTGTCATTTCTCGAAGTCATGAAAGGATGATAAAAAATACTGTATAAAAATGAGGCGGCATTTTGTCTAGGGACATCACTGTGGCTGACATCCATTACTCGTAAAAACAAAATCTGTTAATACAAACCTCCACTCTATGGAGACCCATATGGTCTTATCAGGACCAGATATGGTCAAAAAAAACACGAATGTAGGTATTATATTAGTAAAATTAATTCAATTCAATCACAATATCACAATACAGTTTTGATAATAATAACTGTCACATGACGGCGTGCCCTTTAATTGAATAAAAATATAAATATATACCTACTTAAAGAAGTACCAAGGAACAAACATTGCTATGAGTTTCGATATTATGACAGGAAACAATACATTTTTTTTTCGACCATGTCCGATCCTAATAAGATCATATGGACCTCCACAGAGTGGAGGTTCGTATAGACAGATTTTGTTTTTAAGAGAAATGGATGTCAGCCACTCGCTTAACCTATTAGGTCCATACTCTGACTCATACACAAATTGAAAAATAATATGCGTACTTACCAGACCCAGGATTCGACCCTGGGACCCACGGCATTACTGGCCGACGCTTAAGCCCCGCGGCCATCGTGGGTGTTGTTTGGGTGTTTGAAACAAGGCATAGAAGGCGTTAAGTCCAAGAAAGTGATGCAATAAAACAGTCAGCAATATTAACTGTAAATAATTACAAGATAAAAAGAACTTTTTATGTACAATGCTTTTAAATTTTCTGTTGAATTATTATGCTCAATATGCTAAAACTTGTACTTGATATGAAGTAAATAAAAAAGTAAATAAAAAACAAACAAATATAGAATACTGAAATGTCATTTTGATTTCCATAGTAACGCACGTATATGTTAATAATTTAGTTGCTAGGACCACCCCCTTAGCAACCAATAATAGTCTTTTACTTTTTACGGATTTTTCTGAAAACCAAAACAGAATTAACTGAAAATGAATTTAATTCTGCTTAAAGATGGCTAAAAATATTAAAAGAATGCATTGGCATCGTGTTCTGATATATTCTAAAAGTTTCAAATGTCTAGCTAGTCGGGAAGTTAGTTAAAAATCGATTGCAAGATTTGTACTGGACAAACAACCACCGGATAAACAAGAATACGAGCTAATAATAAAAAGTCAGATAATAAAATTCGCCATACCTATTTAATTACTGTGCACGAAAATAAATCGTGTCTGAGTATATTATTCATGTTTAAATTGTTCTACTTTGGTATACAAGTTCGCCACAAAATGATGTAAGTGTTTAAGAAAAGTAGTAATTTTAAATAATTTATGGTCGGTGGCAATTATTAATACATGTTTTGTATCTAAAATTAAATTGCAATGGCCGCCCCCTGGATGGATGCCTAATCTAGAGTCGAAAAAGGCTTTTTGTTTCCTGAAATCTTTGATACGACGGAAAATGTCATAGGGGTACAATTTCACTTTCAGATACATACATTAGATATCTATAATTGAAAGCGCAGACAGCACTGAACGAATGGGGAGGTACGAGTAATACATTATATTTGACATCTTGCTAGTAAATTACTCTTCTGAAATTTGAAAAGATTTTTTTTTCATTAGTTGCTTTTGTTACGATTCACACTACCCTCGTTTTATTATAATGTGCGCTTCGTCGCCTTCAACGCTCGGTCACCCAACTCATTCGGGTCAAAGGAAGCGGACAATCGTTTTTACAGCCGGACGCTCACCAAATTATATTCAGCACGACGTACTGCCTAAACGTTCTACTGGCAATGATTCTGTTTTTTTACAACGACGAAACTATACTATTACGTTATCACATTAAACAGTGACGTCCCTAGATAAAATGCCGCCCCTAGGCAGCGCCAAAAAACCGCCTCATATTTTTATACAGTATTTTTATCATCCTTTCATGAGTCCAGTATCGAAGAAATGTGTTGTATGGATACATTACTGACAAAATATCAGACTAATTATTCGCAAATCTGCACGTGTCGTTTCTGGTCATCAAGGTCGTCGAAGGGCAACGGAAGTAAACCAGCTATATCAAAGCCGATAAAACAAGTAAGCTGATTTTTTAATGGAAAGATATTTTTGTTATTAATAAGTTTAGAACATACATAATTTTGAAAAACACTTTCTGAGAAAATATATTATAACCAATAGAAAAAAATCTTTTTTTGAAAAAAGTAAGGCACCTCGGCAGGGAATCGAACCCTGCATCTCCCGGGTTTACGTCCCATCCGCGCATTACATCTATGCTACGCAGTGACATACTAATTGCGACAAATTTTAACTATTGGCCACTTTTAATTCCCACTCATCGTAATCCCACTCATTACTCATTACTTTAATACGCACTCATCGTAATGCGCGGATGGGACGTAAACCCGGGAGATGCAGGGTTCGATTCCCTGCCGGGGTGGCTTACTTTTTTTTCAAAAAAAGTTTTTTCTATTGGTTATAATATATTTTTACAGAAAGTGTTTTTCAAAATTATGTATGTTCAATAATTAGAATGGCACATTCTTAAATCTTGTGAATTGTTCGTTGAATAAAAGAAGTAGTTAATTATAATAAGTTAAGGTAGCTATTTTTATATATTCCAAATGATTCTCTTCGATTTGCCGCCCTTCGAGTAACTGCCGCCCCCAAACGATGCTCAATCTGCCTATCCCCACGGGACGTCACTGACATTCAACCGAGGTCACTTAACCCACGAAGTTATGCGGCATCCAAGGTAACATTATGTACTTTTAATTTACCTGGATGAATTCCCAGCTGAATGAAGAACTTTCCAAACGGATTAAATTTTTCTCGGCTCCTGTGCGTTGTATTGGTGCCACAGAACAGATAATAAATATAATTCAGATACGCTATGTTCAGTGTGCTACATTTTGATGCATGGTTTTAAATGTGTGTGTCCTACAAAAAATGAAACACATTATAGACATGCAATAGTGTGTGTTGGAACACTTGCAACCTTCAAATACATCAATATTGAATGAGGGTCAGTGCATAAACCGAGAGCAGTGTCAGAACGAAGGACAAGCTTAAAATGACGTATTATTGACACGTGTTTAAGTATATCCCATATTCTTCCACACTGGAGATCGGTTGCCTGTTACTTCACACCCCTTAGGTATTTCAGTTTCCATTAATTCTGTGTTTCCTGTACCCAACTGTATATTATATTATTTACCATTTTATATCCATTTATGGTATGGTCACAATGTAATGTATGTTTATAGATTATTACATTATTTGGATAGACTTATACCCACCATTCGCAGTAAGTCAAGAATATGGGTTAGGATAAAACAGGAGTTGGGAACCTTTGCTTCTGGCAGGCTGCATTAAATTAGCTGTGACCTAAAATAGGCTGCATTCAAGAAATTTCAATTATATGTAGATAGGTACTTCAAAGTGTACATGTTTTTTTAAAATATGATATCATAACTGTGTTTAAACCCGATGAAGTTTTTGATGCAGGGTTTTGAATATGTGAGTACCTACGAAAATGAAACACGCATTATGCACGTGGAATAGTGTGTGTAATACACCAATATTACATGAGTGTCAATGCATAAACCGAGAGCAGTTGTAAGTATTCGACGTATGACGTATTCTTGACACGTGTTTAAGTTTATCCCGGTACTTCCTTACTCGAGATCGGTTACCTGCTACTCCTTACCCGTTAGTTATTTCAGTTCCCTGATTGGGAAGTTTTACTAGTTTACCGTAAACTTTTGTACCGGAAATAGATGGAGTGTATTGAGATTAAATTCATGTCTAAATGAAACACTTAATAATTACAAGATAAAAAGAACTTTTTATATACAATGTTTTTAAATTTTCTGTTGAATCATATAAACTTGACTTGACTAGCTTAAACGATCAAAAAAAATTGTACTTGATAGAAATAATACTGAAATGTCATTTTGACATGTCATTGATTTCCACAGTAACGCACGCATATATTAATAATTTAGTTGCTAGGACCACCCCCTTAGCAACCAATAATAGTTTTTTATTTTTTACGAATTTTTCTGAAATAACTTTCCATACAAAACAGAATTAACTGAACATGAATTCAATTCTGCTTAAAGATGGCTAAAAGTATTAAAAAAATAAATTGGCATCGTGTTCTGATATATTCTAAAAGTTTCAAATGTCTAGCTAGTTGGAAAGTTAGTTAAAAATCGTTTGCAAGATTTGTACTGGACAAACAACTACCGGACAAAAAGAATACGAGCTAATAAAAACGTTGTAATAATAAAAAATAGCAATTTTCTTCATTAGTAATATTCATTCTAGTTATTATGAAATATGTTTAATATTAGTTGAACTTTATAATAAGTGGCACTTTTATGCAAACAACAAAGAGCTGTTGTTTAGAGGTACTAGTTCATTTTTACCACCATTTTCATACGTTTAGTCTCAAAAATTTATTCAACATATTTGGTTACTATGGTAATTTTATTTCTTTAATTTTTCAATATAGCTGAATTTAAAATGGCGGCTGTTGGCTGGATTGACCAATTGGATGAAACATTCAAATGCGTAATCCCTGTTACAACGGTCACAAAGAAGTTTTTACTATACCGTTATAGAATTTTTTCATCTTTTACATATTCTACGTTTCATACGTAACATAACCTTTTTTGACAATTTTATAAAAATAGTCCAAACGTACCTTTTCTAGCATTTAAAAAAACCAATTTTATTATACCTATCTGTCATAATATATTATTCTATATAAAGAATAATGTAACACTCCAATGCTTCTAAAAAAACCTTTATTTGTTTTAAATCGAGCAGTTTGCTATCTTCCGCAGTTTAAAATTTCCAAATAATCCTAATGTAGGAATGAAAGATGAATTAAAATAGTCGAAAAATTCATTCGATTATCTCATGGCACTCTTGCAGTCCATAATATTTATAGACAACTTAGATTTTTTTAAATCTTATAATAAATGGTTTCTGACATGTCACAAAATTATATTGCTTTTTAAAATTTAATTATGTATTAATTGCTGTTTATACTAATTATCACTGAGAAATGTCATAACTTATGAAAACTTACTAATTAATGTTATTATTAAAACTATACTTATTTTATTAAATACTGAATTATGCAGAAAAATTAAGAATGTTAAATTTATATTATTATAATAGGGTACGTATACAGTTTAAAAAAAAACAGAAATATACATATTGGAAAAATTATTCAAAGTTATTTTTCTTATTCAAAGTTAATATAATATAAGGTTAATTCTTTACTCTTGTCAATTCTCTCACATTTTCCTTTTTTCCGTATCTTTGAAGGCAATTAGTAAATAGGAGCACCTTCATGATATTAATTAGTCGTCCATGAAATTCGGAGAATCTTCTTCTTCTTCAAGCACCACAATTGAAACAAGTTGAGGTATTTTTTCTATCTTGCTTTCAGAGTCTATGTTTTCAAACCCTAACGATATAATAGATATAATTATTATATAGAGCAGACTAGCGATCGTACCCACTAGATGTCTTTGACTGTGTATCTTATTTATCAGTTATGGACTAAGTAATGAATATAACGTAATTAACTAATTATTATTGATGTAGACAGCACACTACCACGCCCTCTATTTTCGCATCTACAATATTTGATTACACTTGTGATATTTTAGACATCGTATCATAGGGTTAAGGGGTCATATGCAATGATGTCATTCAGTCGACTCACGTTGAAATATTGAAATCTCTACAAATATATAGCAGGTATATTAGAATCTCAATTTTTTAAAAGGTCCAATTCCTGGTTTAGTTTTACGCGATCATTATGGTGGTCGTCGATTACGAAAGTCTAAATATTGTTTTAAGGAAACGACAGAAGAAGTATGAATATATATACTGTTTTTATAATCTGTTCTTATTGGAAGAGGCCATTGAGTTCCAGGTTATGTCAAATCCACCAACTACTGTCATTTTATAATATGGAGATAATTTTATAAAAACCATTTCTTTCAATATTCTTCTTCGTTGAGATTTCATGAGTGATGAATGACTTGGCCCTCGCGCAGCAGTTTTGTAAATGCGTCGGCTCCACCCCTATCACTTCTTTTTATTATTTGATATGCAGAAATAGGGGTGGTTTTCATCTTCTCCGACCTCTAAATTGAACATATACTACTAGTATTTTCAGGTCCTTCCTTGCCTTGCATTTTTGAAAGAATGAAACCAGAAAATACATTGCTGTAAGTAGTAAAATAGATGTCATTAATTAACACATTAACTGCGGACCTGATAATTAGTAATTAATTACCACATTTAAATATCATGTTAATAATATCTAATGGCCAACTAATGGTTACGCGCCTAGCGCGTCATTAGCATTGAAAGATTTAAGGCTATACCTCAGCTGAGGCATGGTTTAAAAAGATCGTGACTAGGCGATGCGCGGATTGTGCAAATGACGCGAGCCGAACGAAATATAATATGTCATAAAAATCCAAGATGCGTCCATTTAATGTTATGTTCATTGTTATATTACTAATAATAATAGTAAATTCATTGTCATGTTTTCTTTTTCAAGTACATGCGGAACGTTTTTTAGTCATCTTTACAAGATTTAAGAATATATTTCTCCGACGCCATCACAATACAAATTGACGTACTCACAAGTCGAGTATCGCTCTCCGAATGGGAACGCGGCTGAAATTACGTCCCGCATAGTGTTAAAAATTATTTGCCGTTTCACTTATGTACGCTCTTAATGAAAGTATATTAATTGTAATCAATTTCTAAAACATATTGTCAACATAAGTATAATACTGTCGTTAGAGTTTATGGATATTTTTGATGATGGTCAAAAAGTCAAAAGTGTAATATAGGTAATATTAAACAAAAAGAAATTCAATGATACAACAATGAGACTATGCGCACTCATCACTGGCAAATACACATTGGCAAATATAGTAATTTAATACGATAAAAAAGATTAAAACCTTATTATGGTGATGCGGTTTTTTTATACTGAAAAAAGAAGAAAACTTTTTAAAGGGTAACAAACACATTTTTAGAGCTATCTACGATATTATAATAGTAGTTGTAGCACTAGAGAAGAGAAAAAGTCAATTAAATTGATGTTTGAGCTAGGTATTAAATATAATTTTACGTCTAATATTGATGAAGTAAAGACAATTAAAAGCATTGGCGATGAATCAAATAAAGAATGTTGATTGCGTCGATTTAAGAAATATATTTTAAGACAGTAATAATTATTATGAAATGTGCATTTCCGGCCATTTTAATGTAGGTTAAATTTTGTTTAATACATAAATATGCCTTTTATCTATGGCAGGTTCCAATTGGTATTGTAAGTAGGTTTCCTGAATGGTTAGATTTGCCTTTGAGACTGTTGTATAGCTATTATTAATCTCTATTCATTATTATTCGAGTTAAATCAAACCACGAACCGGTTACTAGAAAGCAGAATGCTGCCACTGGAGCATGTACGTTGCATAAATACGATCAACGCAATAAAGTGTTTTATTTGGAATTCGGTTAAACTACGGCGGGAGCAGACGCGTGTTCATTAAAGACAGAAAGGGGAACACCAAAAACACAGAAATAAATTGTCGCTGGCCCACTTTATGAATATCGCTTGCCGCAAAAGCGTCCCACACATAAACCCGTTAGCACGTTTACCACAATAAAATAAAATGTATTCGAGTGACAAACGTGGTATGTAACGGGGGGTTGTTTCGTAAGGGGTTTTGATGTTTTTCTCAGATAAATAATGCCGTTTTCTTATCGCGCTTTTGGCTCTGTGCAAACCGTGCATCCCTGGGGCGAATCACCGGCGATACGAGTGTCCTACTCGTTGATAAACGTAGAAACAAGCTATACTAGGATAGAATAATACCTACATATTCATTATTATTTAATAATATGCAATGCCGATGTTCAGGTATGAGCTCAGATAGGGGTGTCCCACAAGACTTAAATATTACACCATATTAATTTATGCAAATTGTAAAGGTAGTGCCTAAACTAAAACGATTATTTTCTTTTAGTATGTTATATAATATAAATGTTCTCGTTATGTTATTTTTAAAGAATGAAACTATATTAAATAACGTATCCGGAAACTTGTACGTATGCAGTTTGCCGTATCACATTTCATCGTGAAATGTTGTATGGGATATATATTATGACCGTATATTAAAGAACGTCCAACCTCTTTGGGTCGTATAGTACTGACATAAAATTCATGTTTAAATAAAACACGGTTCTTGTCGGTTTACACTTTACAGGAAGCCAGCAGCAAACAAATTAAAAAAAAACCGGTATACTGGATTATTTGTTAGGTTAGGTTTTCATTCTTGATTTCATGAATTTAGCCAAAATTAGCTATGAAAATGTAATTAATGTTTATATTGAATCTAATAATATTGGAGACTGTATAGTATACGGTCATCTCTTTCCGATAAGAAAGCTCATGGCGAACTCTGACACGGTGAAATGTTTTACGTACAATTTACATATTGTAACCATTACATAATACAATCTCTACCTCAGTATTTAACTAGATAATACTATGTGATTACAAGCTTTACTAATTGAAACATATCCTCGTCATATGCATGATTGAATATATACATAATTACAGTCAAAATTATAATATAGGTATTTTTCATTGTTTTCGCGTTTAGTTTGCTTCTACGTTGATACGCCAAACCTTCTACGTCACGTTGTAGATGCTCTACGCCGCCGTAGCAATATCCTATATTATCGTAGATTGGTTTTCTTCTAGCGACAGCTCTCTCAAATAGCACAAATAAAACATCAAGAACATTTAAGCCATTTTTTTGATTACAGAATATTTTATAAATTTATAATTAGACAGTACGATTATTGTTTAAATAGGTACAGGAAAAATCATAAAACAATAATTTCCAACATGATCTAGAAATTCATTTTAATGATTTGCTAGTATTTTTTTGACTTTTGAAGAATTTTATTTTTACACTGATGTACCATTTTTGATCCAAAGTTAGATTACGTGATATTATATATTATGTATGCAGACAAACTATATGAGGGCTTCAATAATCTATAGACAAATATCGTTATTATTTTGGTCTCGTATTAAATTTATGATGGAACTGCTTCACAAATAATTTAAGTAAGATATTAGTTGTTTCAAATTTGCTTTCCAGGCCTCACTTGCTGGTGAATAATTTTGTTCGTAGTCTTTATGGATGGTACGAAAATGTCTTTCAACATAGGCTCTTTTAGATATTACAATGCTTGGATTACAAATAACACAAACATAGTTATTAATAGTAACATAAACATCGTTTCATTCATTATGGAAGCAGTGTGTGTTCAGATGAATAATTGAATTAAGAAGTATGCGTAATTATACTAACATAATATGTTTCATCTGAACTTGAAACTCAAGATGCGAACTAAATATTTCGACTTTAGTTTGAAAAAAATCCATGTCGGAGCTGCCACATCTCAGTCCGGATTAAAATAATTAATATAGCATAAATTATTAAATTCTAAAGTAAACAAATATGCCTGATACACGAAATATCAATCTAAGAATGAACTACTAATAAATTCTTCCCAGATATTCATATCAACTCAAAAAAGACTCATTGATTGGCAACTCCAGAGATTTAATTACTGTTATCTAATTGGACATGCAGATATTATTTCTTCAGATAAAAATCCACACCTTCAAAAAGATTGTGTTTGGTTTTGGAGAAAAGATTTTTCCCACATACCCTTCTGCCTATAATCCGTAACAGTATCAATAAACAGAAGTCACAAGAATTACTGAAAAATAGTAAATAATAACTTAATGTAATATTATCGCCTACAATGACCGAGCGGCTACCTTGTTGGGTTATGGTGCCGTGGATTCCGGCTTCGAATCCTGGGTATGGTAAATTCACAGGTTGTTTTAAAATGAATATTTGGACCTAATAGATTGAACAAGTGGCCAACAACTATTTCTCCTAAAAACAAAAATCTGTCAATACACAATGCTCTCTCTTCTTAAGATCGGATATGGTAAAAAAAATATTGCATTATAATTAGCAGATAACTATTTGTCTTTCGTTTGTTTTTTCCGAAATATAGAACAAATTTTATTTTCTAACTGATTTACGTTTTTTACTATTTCATCTAAGTATTTTTTGTGAACCGATTTTCGCCTTAAAATGGCAAAAAGATAATATACACCGACACAGAAAAATATGGTTAATTCTAATTTATAGACTACATCAATACACTAAAATATCATGAAAAGATTACTATTAAGAGGGTTAGGGAAAAATTAGGTTGTTAGAAATATACAAACTATTAATAGATTTAACATCATAACTTTAATCAAATAGCATTTAAATTCAGATGCAAATGGTTATAATTAAATTTTTTTGTTAATTGATTATATAAGAAGTGTATTTCAATGTCTCATTGACGAGGATTATGTTTTACAAAGTGGTGCCATTAGCCATAAGATGAAGAAAAATGCACATTGTTAAATTGAAATGATTTAAGATTTTGTTCAGATTTCAAAACAATATTCTAAAATTGAATATAATACGAGTGTGAAATATCAGCGAGCGTGTTCGATTGTGGAACTGAATGCACTTCTTCCAGTCGGCACAATTACCTGTTCGCAAAATGCTCGTGCTCTTTGCATTTCCCGAGTTCATTTTTCTTCAAAGCCTCTTTCTTTTCTCGGAAAAGAGAATTTTTGCGCAATAATTTGTCACAACGCGAGGCGTGACAGTCTCACTTAGGTCGGGACTTCTGGAATAGTTTCCCTAACTACCTACATATCTACTTACTATGTCAAGAAAGACTTTTAATGACTTGAATCCATGCAAGAGTACATAGATATACTACCCTTATTATTCATAAACATAATACTATACTGCACCATTTTTCATATTATTTTATTGTGTTCTTTTTTTAAATATTATTTTCAATAATTATCAAAAATTATTGAATGATGGTATTTGTACAGCTCATTGGGATTTCATGTGCTTAGCGACCTCTATTTCATCGCGTACTAATGTCTACTACCCTTATCCATTGCCTTATTTTGTAATATTTCCACGATATGCCCAAAACACGTTTCCATGCCCCGTTGCGCTACTTGTAATTATTATTGAATTTCTCTTACACACTCTTAGCACATATTGGTTGAACACTTTAGGCTTAAGCCACAGTGTGAGGTCACTTCTGAAGATACTATTCAAGCGCCTAGATTCACGCTATGCCAGTTTGGTTCTGCATACAATCTCGTTATATATATACCATCGTCATTTGGACGGTATTATGCAACAAAGAACCAATCCACAAAAATCTACTTCTGAAATAAATGCCTTTAAGTTTTATGTGCTGGTAAACAATGTGGTATTCATGAACAAATATTTTGGGAGTTGAAAAGTATTGAAAGTAGGTAATTATTTATTTATATTGACTACTTAACTTTTGCTTTATCTGAAGAAATAAATGCATTTTTGAAGAAAAAATATTGATTGATTCTTTGTTGCAAAATTTAAACAGTCCATTGGTGAATTTTTAAAATTCTTACAACGATAGTTGGCAGTAACATTCACTTACACAACAAATTTACTCTTATGGGAACCACATTATAGCACTTACTCATATTGATGGTTGGTTCCTTGTTGCATAATACCGTCAAATTGACGTGTGTTGTTCGAGATATTCGTAGTTGACTCGCTAGATTTTATGATGATCGGTTTTGGTTCAGAAAAGCATTATATTATTACCTTTATCTTCGACAAAATCTTTAAACATACTTTGCGGCTTTCATTTGCAAGCTTTTGCACCCTGTTCTGAAGGACTTTTGGGTCGTTTGTAAAGACAACAATGTCTTCTGCAAAGCATAGGTGACCGAGGTATTCGCCGTTTATGGCGATGCCACTGTTCTCCCAGTCGAGTCACCTGAATAGATCTTCTAGAATAGCGGTGAATAATTTGGGTAAGATCACGTCAGTTTGTCAGAAATAAACTTTGAAAAAATGTGAGTGTCAATGTATTTCACATTCTTTAAAAAATAATAATGATACCGCTTTTCATATTACGAGTATGCATTTTAAAATGATGTATAAAAAAAGTTTTTGGTCAGGTTGTTTCGAAGAGTTTAATAATAGTGATAAAGGGTACACTGGGAAATTAAAATCTCTCAGCGTGACACCTGAATGGAAAATATTAATAAATAAAAAGGGTAAGTCCCGTAAATAATGCGAAGGCGCCTTTTTTGCGACAAAGGCGACCGTCGCAGAATAAGTAATGAAAACCAGGTAAGAAGAAGAATATAGGTTCGAATAGAACGACTACGTCATACCCGCTCAAGGAGGGTATACATCGTCAACTTAAAAAGTTTGCCAAATAACCTGGGGTATGTGCAATACCTTATCCACTTTCATTGGTGCTCTTTCATCCTTTCCCAACTTCCGAGTAATTCCGCAGATAAAATACGCCCAACTTTTTATGGAGGATGTTTCGTTGTTACGGAAACTAAAGGTTTGTGCCAGTTGTTCTCAACGCTTTGGAAGACATTTCTTTCAATAAGTGACCAGTGCAATATAACATAGATAGTAATTACCATAACCAAATTTGAATCGATCCGGTGGGAACAAACCCAGTAAACCGGTTTCAAAAGCATTTTATTTTAAAAATCATTTTTGTTGTAAACCGTAAACAACGTGAACCCAAATATGATATCACTGAAATTTGACATCACATTGACGCAATAATTCCTTGTGTTTAAAATATTTTATCACCCCTCCGAGCCGTTCAATATTCGTGAATAAAAAATATTTATTCACATTCATTTCGTTTCAATTCAAAATATGGTACATACACATTTAATATAATATGTGTACTAGTCGGTTATTCCGGATACAGCGGCTAACACATTTTTAAAATAGCCGATATACTGGATTATTTTTTAGGATAACCTAACCTAAACTAACCTAAACTAACCCAAACTAACAAATAATCCAGTATATCGGCTATTTTAAAAATGTGTTTGCCGCTGTATCCGGGATAACCGACTAGTACCATAATAATTATGTATAATTAAATTGTAGCTATTTGTATTCTTGTGTCTATCGATGCAATATGAAAATTTTTACTGACGCTACAATTTACTAACATTATGCGTCGGAGTTTAAATAATAATATAAACAATATCATATTTCGATAATATTGGCGACTATATTGTAAGTTTGATTTAAAAATATACTTACCTAATACGCACACTGTTAAAAAAATATATGGGAATAATGACTATAGTGATAGATTAATTAGTTACGCCACAGTGATATCATCCCAATCCTTTTCTATGGCATGGAGGTATGGACGCTAAACCAGGGAATATCGTGGAGAGTTGAAGCCTCTAAGTTGGTGTATAGATGTATTCCTCAAAAAATGTGGTTTCAAAACTTCCCCGATTTGTAAGAGTTCAGTTGCAGTTACATAAAGCTATAATCACCCTGGTCGTGGCCTTGTACCTGGAATGAGATGATTGTGGGTTCAAGTTTTACTCCGTGCAAATATTTCATATTTTTGTTTATACGTCCACAATGGGTGAGCATGTAATGCATCAGCTTATATATGGTGTCGTGGGTTCCGTGTTCAAATCCTGGATTTGGAAAAAAATACAGTTTTTCAATGTGCAGAGTCAGAGTATGGACCTACTAGATTGAGCAAGTGGCTTAAATTCATTTCTCGTAAAAACAAAAATCTGTTAATAAAAATATCAGAGGTTGCTTAAATGCTTTGCACCTAATATTAATTTTGAAAAAATTGTAGAATTAAAAACAATACGCATTGTCTTATAGGTGCAATAGCGGAAAATAGCAGTGGCGTTGGCAAAATAGGACATTAATGCACCGATATTAACGTAGATTTTAAATTATGACTATTTTTGTGAGTGAGTCAATGGTCATTTACGAGACCGGCTACCCCATTTATTATTTACATATTGCGTCGAAAGTCACTGGGATTATAATACCTGCTTAGCATTGAATGGTAAATTACATTTAAAAAAAGGTTCTTCGCCGCTGGTTTATTCTGTCTTATCAATTCTGAAAGGCTAGAAGTTGTCTTTATACACCGGATCTTAATATTTTTTTCTTAAAAGTATTGTAAGAAGCATTTTGTCTTTACCATTATCCTATTTAAGTACTTTCTGAATTCATCGCTAACTTGGCGGAACCTTAAGTTTGTTCTTTAAAAACCTGTAATACAAAAATCGCCTTTTCGTAAAATACTTTAAGTTAAAATTTGTAACATTTTCGTGTAGTCTACAATATTAAGACTATGAAGTTTTATGATATTTAAGACAAAAGAATTCGTATTATAAATTAACAAGTTTCGGTATACCTACATAATATATTTTTAACAAATTCTTAAAGTTAAAAACTCATTATGTCAGTACACTATTTTAAAAACTCTCAAAATTTCAAACATTTTTTATGATATCTCGCTATACTACACAAAAAATATTTTCGATAATTCTAGCACGTTTTATTATTACCGATACAAACTCAATAATATTTCGTCTTGTAAATATAGATGTTATCTAAATAATAATTTATTGTTATTATTATTAAATCTATTATTATGATGATATATAAGAAACATGCCTATTACAACCTGAAGCGGGCCCTCAAGCCAGGATCCTTGGTGGGACTCGTAACCTATCGCTAACGTTAAGAACAACGATTTACTTGTAGTATTTCGCGGAGCCGCAGAGTTCCACGAAGTAAAAATTACGGGTATGCCGTGTATTTTTAGCGTTTTTTGTATAAGTAAACAAAAAATCTTCTTAACTTTTGAATTGTGAGGATGTGACCCTCGCCGTGTTGAATACACACTAAAAATAATTATAAAATAAAATTCTACGAGTAAATTATCATTTAATTAAATCAATCATGATATCTCATCTAGCTAGTCGACTCGCCAGGCCGGGTCCCTCTTGCGCTCTGGCCCCCAGGCAAGAGCCCTGTCAATCCCCAACCTTGTGGGGATTAAGAACATTTTAATTAATCTGTAATAATAATAAAAATGAAATGTCTGTCTGTAACTTCGAAATATTTCCCACATGATCAGTATTTTGACTATTTCCATGATCATTATATAAGCACAACATATAGTTTTTATTTTTTTGTCTGTATTTCTGCCTATTCGTTCTATTGAAACTCAAAGAGTAATATACCAATATTGATGAAACTTATACATCTTACAAATCAATCTTATTGACTAAATATAATACTTACACATACATTTTATTAAGTATATTCATTTTATTAAAAAATAAATAAATACACTTACCAGTAAATTACGTAGTCAGCTAGCAGTCGTGGGGTAACTAATATATTGTTGATTTGAAAAATAGATAGTACAGAATAATATTTATATAAGATATAAAAATGTGTTTAGTATTTTTATTGAAAAACAAAACTTACAGAATACTCAGAAATATGAATATTAGAAAAATCCTAGTGAAAATCTTGAACCAATTGGAATTCGCTCATATCTTTTACTTGTCGAGTTAGTGCTTATTGACTCAGTACTCAATACTAGGTAGCTTTTCCACTTATTGGGACGAAATTCATCATAAAACAAAAAAGTTCCTCATATAAGAGAGACATTGGCACAATATCCATTGTAGCAGTCTGTAAGTTTACGATGACAGAGGAAATTACATAAAGAATATGATTATTTTTGCACCAATGTCAAATCTATATACTACTGGCATTTTCGTTCAATTCCGAAAGATTATAATTTATCTACCTATACAATACAAATAGGCATGTAATTCTAAATCCATAATTACATATTATTTGATGTTAATATTTTATTTGATTGAAGTATTATGATTTTTGAGAAGATGTTTTCCGCGAGGCCCGTCGCGACCTGGCACTAAAAATTGGAATAACTAAATGGGGAACGATAAACTATAATTTTCATAATTTATGACTTACAATAATTACACCAATACACCGCAACCACCATACATGCAATATACGACCTGGCACTAAAACTTATTTACTCAGATACTATGTATGTATGATAAGACGGCCTTTTCATAATAATATATTGTTTATTTTATAATTATTATCATGTTTATTTATAAATAATTAAAAGATAAAAAGAACTTTTTATATACAACGTTTTTAAATTTTCTGTTGAATCATATAAACTTGACTTGACTAGCTTAAACGATCAAAAAAATGTATTTGATAGAAATAATACTGAAATGTTATTTTGACACTCATATTGATTTCCATAGAAACGCACGTATATATTAATAATTTCCTAGCAACCAATAATAGTGGATTGGATTACGGATTTCTTCCGAAATAACTTTTCATACAAAACAGAATTAACTGAAAATGAGTTCAATTCTACTTAAAGATGGCTAAAAGTATTAAAAGCATGCATTGGCATCGTGTTTTGATATATTATAAAAGTTTCAAATGTCTAGCTAGTCGGGAAGTTAGTTAAAAATCACCATAATAATGATAAACAACCACCGGACAAACAAGAATACGAGCTAAGAAAAACGTCGTAAAACACAGAGTAATATGAGTAAACAATAAAAAAGTACACGAAAGCACATAGAGTAAACTAAGTTGATAGACGCTATCTTAATTAAAAACGTATTATACAACGTCTACCTAAATTCACCCTCAACTAAGTGGAATATATCAATATCCGAAGCGATTTGATTGAACATAGTTATTGCCCTCCCAATTGGCATTACTAATGGCAGGTAAGTTCTGCACCTTGTGAGAGCAAAATATAATAGAATAAAAAAATAGTGGCTGTATGTGTATGCGCGTATTACGAGCACACTCGACAGAAGTGAAATATTATATTTTTCTCTCCATTCTTGAACACAGATTATAAATACCAGCCATAGTAAAGTACAGATATTTTTGTTTGGATTGTTTTATGTAAGTATAAGTATTTTTATTCGAAATGATTTTTTTAATAAATATAATATTCTTCATTCATAACCAACAAAAATAATAATTTTATACTACCATCTGTTAATAATAACACAAACTATAGTGGAACAACTTAACCTGAATTTGGTCAGATTACGATTTCTTCTACTGCGTACGAATTACATAGGGTAAATTTAATTATTGTTATCGTTATTATTTCCGACTACTTTTGCAGTATATTGCATCGTGCTGACTCGCTCAACGTCTCTCTAACTACGTCATATTTTTTGTCAAAACAATGTGGTATGTTTATAATAATTTTAATTAAAATCGATAATTTATTGGTTTGCGTCTATAATAATAGTTTTTTCTTAAAAAAATAATTACAATAAAATTATATTCATCCGGCTTGAATACGCTATTTCCCGTTGTTGTGACAATAAAATAAATAAGTAGATTTTTTCCTTTATTCAGTGAGAAGTTTATCTCGTCTAGATAATGGAAATTGACATATTGATTTCGATAAATAAAATATCAGCTGGAATTGATTCTTATTTTAGATTGAATATGACATAAATGCTACCAAAGTGATAAAAACTTTGACATTTACGAAGAGTCCGAATACATTTTACTTTATATCAGTCGGTATTTAGTGAAAGCTTTTATATAAAAAACCTCGACTGTCAGAGAAACTAGTAATCAAATAGGCACTTACATAATATAAAATATTTAACTCAACGAAAAATATTTCTCTTTTTATTCTTGAAAAGTGTATCGACAGCAATTTTATTAAAGGCAATAAATTCACAATTATTTATAGTTTTATCCATTTAAAGTGATTTAAAAATACTGGCAGCTGTTGAAAAATTTCACCTTTTCAAACTTTTTTGTTTTCATAAGATTTTAAGGGTCGTCAAACAATATTCGATGTTTTTTGACCACCTTCTTATCGTCATACTTTATCATAAAAACTTCTCCACCCCTGTTTAAATCGTATCATGTTTTTGTACTTCTCTCATTCGTTAAAAATCAAATTCATTGAAATGATCGATTTCGGTACCTAATCTTTTAGGTTTATTCTCTAGTTTATATGTTGATTTTATGCGGTTTAATTTCATAGAACTTTTCTACCACTTTTGTCATACATCATAACATTATATCAGACACCTCTTATAAGGTTTAACATTATAATATATATGACCTATTAGTTAATTCAGATACCTAGACAGTGACGTCCCTAGATAAAATGCTGCCCCTAAGCAGCGCCAAAATGCCGCCTCATTTTTTATGCATTATTTTTATCATCCTTTCATGAGTCCAATATCTACGAAATATGTTGTATGGATACATTAATAACAAAATATCAGACAAATAATGACGTCGGAGAGCAACGGAAGTAAACTAGATATCGCAAACCCGACAAACCCAGTGAGTTGAATTTTTTAATGGAAAGATATTTTTGTTATTACTAAGTTTAGGTAGTTATTTCTACATATTCCAAATGATTTTCCTTGATTTGTCGCCCTACGAGTAACTGCCGCCCCCAAGCGACGCTCAATCTGCCTACCCCCACGGGACATCATTGTACCTAGTAGACTGGTTTTTCAAGTAATGAAACATAATATAGAATAACAGTGATTTGGGTTGAAACAATGACAATGCATATTACTTTAATTAATGATAAAATATCATTGTTTTTTTTTTTGATACATTTACATAAAACCATCACGCTATTCCGATAATATAGACAATGGATTTTTTTTGATACAATGGAGATGAGTGCGTATTTGAGGGATTTATTCGAAAAGAATACTTCAACAGCCATTCTTATAGGTTAAATATATTATGTAAGTCGATAATGATAATACATACATGATATTAATTTTGATGGAATTTTAAAATGTGACTGACTGATAAGTAAATATTTAATTAAATATTTTTAAAGTGACACAAGAGCCAAAAGGAACATTTCTTTTTCATAGGTAGTTCTGTCATATTTTAAAATCGCCTCAGTTTTCATACTGAGATACTAGGTATGCTATATAATCATCTTATATTTATTTGTAGATTTGAAATCTGGTTCAATAAATCTGGCACCATATTTTCTATATATTTTTTGAAGAAAATTACAACCTTGGTAATTTGATAGAATCGACAGAAAAAAACACGTTGAACCCACTAATAATGATATCTAACACCATGATAACACTGGTCGATATAGTTCAGAAGAACATAATAATAAATGTTTATTTTTAAATAAATTTTTGTGGTATTGATTTTACACGGTCCTTATGTGTAAATAAGTTGACTTCACTAGTACGTTCCCGATTTGATTTTCGGGATTATTATTGTTCAAAGCACTTATCCAAAATTGCATAATTATTATCCGATGCCAAAGTAAATAATTGATTCAAATCTTGTTTATGTTGTCATTGTGGCGATAATACTAGCAATGATAATTGCTTAATGCTAAACTACTAAATGACGCGAAACAATATTAGCTAGTAAGCTAGTAGTGTTTTCTCTTCGCTAAGGGAGAGCTTTTCTTGCAGCAGAAGGATTTCAAGTTATATACATTTATATTTTTTATAAAAATCGATGTTTTTTTTAAAATAGATATAAAAAATATTAAAACTATGAATTAGTAAAAAATCTAAACGGAAAAAATTTGGAAACTTAATAAACTAAATTTTAATAATAAATATAACCATAAAATATAATGAAATAATAAGATGGGACCCTGCAACGAATTCACATTTTATTATATTTTTTACAATTCGAGTGCTTAAAGTCAGACAACGTTATCTACAAAAAATTGTTTTTTTTTTTTTTGAGATAACGTTATTTTACATTTACGGCTACATGATAGTCAAACAACGTTATGTCAATCTTTTCTAATTTCTTATTAAATCGTCAGTAAAGTTTAACGCTAATTACATAAGATACCCTTGTTTTCATATTTTTTTAAAACTATCCCTATAAATTTTAACATCATCATAAGCAAGATAAATGTACAATACACAATAAATTATAAAATATTAACATTAGGTTTTAAATAAACATTTCCCTTGTTAAATTACAAGAATCTAAAATAACGATTTTTGGCTCTCCTGTAAAGTTGCACTTTTGTAGATAGTGTTGTTTGACACTAAGCCATCGAATTGTAAGTTTATCTTTGAATTAAAAAAAAATCTTTTTAATGTTTTCAGATACATATTTATTAATTAATACAGTTGAAATTGTAAATTATCAAAAAAAAAATTCTCAAATTGCAAGCTTCGAATTTTTCCACTAGGTTCTCTGCTGGCATGCCTCTCCCCCTTAATTAAATTTGAATGTAGTGGGGAAGTTAATTATTTAATAATAATATGAAGTCTATTAAATTTTAAAACGCATCGCGTCTTAAATGTAAAAGGGTATTGGTTGGGCCAAATCGAGGTCGCATTTATCTTTACTCCCCACCTAATCACATCCCCTTATTTATTATTGTCACAGGTCATAATACGACCGTGATGGCGAATAAGGCAGTTAGCTCAAGTGATTATGCAGCAAGCGGACGTGGGCAAATTGTTATACTTTACCGTCGCTTCGTACATATTATAGAGTGATTCAAAAGTTAACTCAAAACATATCTGTTCGACCTTCGTTGCACTAAGTCTGTTACGGTTTGAGTGAACGTCGCGTCCATTAATCATCCACCATGAACTTATCATTACCATTCATCAACCTCATAATATATCATCCATCCAAAAGTGTATCGTCCGTTTACCAGTGCGTGAGTGCGTGAACACCGAACCAGTTCCAGTGCACGCTAACCCTCTTAACATCAAAGTACAGTGTTTGGCATACTGTGTAAACCCTCCCCCCCTAGATACGTAATCCACCATCCATTATCACCTTCAAAATTACAGTCCACTACTAAAAGCGCCACCAGTATATAAAACTGTTCAAATAATTTGTTGTTGTTTTTATTGCGCAGAAGTTTGCCAAAAATACTTTTAAAATATCAATAATATTTTATTAATATGCTTGGAGGTGCGAGTACGCGGTAGCTTAAAAATATTATAAAGCATTAAACCGGAAAGGCATGTTTTCAGTTTTACTTCCATTCCGGAATATAAAATTTGTTGAGTAGGTGTGTTAGGCGAAAATTTGCGTTGTAATTCTGCAGCATTATTTATTTTTATATTACTATTCCGAGTAGGTACATTTGTTTGTACGGGCCAGGCGCGCACACAGAAAATGGAATGGGGGGACATTGAAAAAAAAATCCGCAATATGACGCTGTACGCAAACGACAATAATTTGTCGGTACGACAGTTCATAGGTCACGTGTTGATAACAGGATCGCTATGGATATGATATCACACGCATTTTCTCGTAGAACATCCTCATATGTAGGGATTGCAATACCGGTATTTTAAAACCGGTATTCCAGTATTTATCAATACCGAAATACCGATTTTAAAATTCGAAAATACCGGAATTTTCGGTATTGAAAGCACACTAATTTACGTTTTTAAAAATGAATTATAAGTTATGTGCTGCTAAAATGCAAATGCAACATATGTGAAATAATAAAAAAACAAAATCAATCAAATATAATATTAATTATATAATTGTTGCGATGAATTATCTTAATATAATTTCAAAATAGTAAACAAATGACAAATGTTCAATTATTCTATTATAATTGATGACTGTACAAGCGTTGAATTTAAGAAGCTTTTCCTGCAGTCGCACTTATTTGCACTTGATGAACTAGCCTTTTTGAGGGCATTAATTAAAATCATCAATATATTCTATAATATTATGAACAATAGATATTTTTAAATGTCAACATAATAACTGTGGGTATATCGGTTTAGAAATTTTAATAGATATAAGCAGTAATTCTGTATTTTTAATGTTTTAACGAATACCGGTATTCAATGAGAAAAACCGAAAAACCGGTATTGACATTATCATTCGGTATTGCAAATTACTCACAATATGCAACGAACGCTTTTGATAGCTGGATTCCACTCGATACGGAGCTTGAAAATTCTAAAGATAGTCTTGAGTTGATGATGGTGGAATGCTTATCTACGAGTCATTTCAATACAAGTAGGTAGTTATTGTGTTCGCGTGTCCCGACATTCTTAGTGTCCATTTCTGACGTCTATGCCGCATTGTGTCATATTTTAGTCAATATTAAAAGCAAACATGAATGAAAATGAAAACTGAATGAGTTTGATTTGATGTTTTTGTTCCTTTATTAAATGGTACAAACCGCGAGTGGAATGTCTCACGGCGGGATTAGTGAATTGTTATTAATTTGTGCTTATTCTAGATCAGTGGTTTCTAAACTTTATGTTACTACGCCCATATTTAAAAAAAATCTTCGCGCATATATAAAAATAAAGTATTACAGGTTAAACTTTTCGCACGTCCCTTTAAACAACTACGCGCCCCAGTTTGGAAACCGCTGCTCTAGGCAATTGGCTAACCAAATAATAATGCCTCAATAAATCATGGAGTGATACATTCCACCGTGGTGGGCACAGTGCATTATATGTGGGGGAAGTCTGGACATAAAGACCCCTCTGTGTGCGCGCCTGTAACGGGCAATGTAATATTCTGTACACTAGCACCTCGTAACGCGCGAAAATATTGTAAAATAACATACAGGGCGGGAAATTTAATTTTGCATAAAAATATGAATAAGCGTAGGCATTAGTCGAACGCGATGATCGTAAATTTTATTATATTTTGTGATGAGAGGGAAGAGAATTTCAACTACTGCAATATATCTTTTAGTGCGTGCTCAGTTCTATTATAAAAATAAAGGAGACTCTAACTATCGATCATATAAGACACACATTATAACCTAAGTAGGGAAACGTTGACAGATCAAAACGTTTTAGTTTACTTTTCAGTATTGAGTTCAGTGCATTTTGTCTACTTCAGCTGCGATTTTAAGCAATTTGAAAAAATCTTTCAGTAGTGTAAGCCAAAATACTAATGTGCGATATGCTTTAGACCAGGGGTGTCAACTAATTTTTACATAAGATCTACTTTTCTGAAATTAATGACATATATATATATTATATATATATATTGTGGCGCTTTTGGTGGACTGTAATTTTAGGATTCTGGTGGATTACGGATCTGAGGAGGGGGGGGGGGGGTTACACAGGATTCCAGACACTGACTTTTTATGTTGAGAGGACTGGCGCGCACTGGAGCCAGTTCGGTGTTCACGCACTGGTAAACGGACGATTCGGAATGTCACTTCCACGTTTTCACTTTTGGTTTTGAGATGTATGATGATAAAAATTTCAAGATGGATGAAAGATGCGAAGTTCACTCAAACCGTATCAGATTTAGCGTAACGAAGGTCAAACATATGCGTTTTGAGTCACTATGTGGTTAACGACGGCTAAACTATAACAAGCCTGCACACGACCGCTTTTTCGATGTCACTCGAGCTAACTAAATGTTATTCAATCACGATGTGACGTAGGTGGGAAAATAAGGAATGACGGCCACGACAATTGGCCCAACCAATATATAATTATGTATAGTATATAATATAATATATATTTTTAAACCAAAATAGAATCTTACTAAGAAAATTAAAGCGTTGTACATAGGATTTTTTTATTTACATAACTGTAGTTATTTTATTTTGAAAACATACATTTTATTTTGAGCTTCCGGATGCTACCGAGCTTGAATTACTTATCCCACATTGTAAGGTATTTACAATTTTTGTATATTTGGGAGTGTGATTACTCAAACCATTTTTACACCACAATTAATTAATGTTAAATTGTAAGAAAACATATTGTAGATATATTATTTTATTTATTTAATGCATCTATGGTTTTAAAGTTATCTAATATTTTCAAATACAGTTCCAATTAACTTCAGACTTACCTTGTTTTATCATTTTGAAGAGAAGGAAATGTAGAATCATATTATATAGTTATCTCAAAAACAGTGAAAATCAAGTTATCTAGTTGTAGTATTGAGTTGACGCAATGTTCTCCGTTAAAGTTGTTCTGTACTTCAATTTTATAATTTTAATTTGCGAAAACTCTGATTCGCACAAGAATGTCGAACCAAAACAGGCGTACAAATTTTCAGCACATTTTAATAGATTTGAGCACTTATCTGCTGGTAAATATTTCCAAAATTTATCTACCGAAGCTCTTGCTTTAATGTAAATATTATCATTTTGCAGCGTAATTATTTTATCTACAAGTTTCAACATATCCTTGAGAAAAAGTGTAAATAAATATTTTTGGCGATTGACTTGTAGATCGCGATCGACCTTATTGACACCCTTAATGAAGATAGTTGTAATTTAATTGCACTTTTTATTGTGGTTATTGATCATTTTCGTACATTGTAACATTTACATGTATTTTGATGTCAAATTATTGAAGTTATACTTATTCGGCGCGTTTGGAAAATCAGATCAGAGTTTATTTTTGGCGTGTGAACTGTAACACATAATTTATTTTTTCACACAAAAATAAACGCACTCGATTGGATTCGAACCACCGATTGTTCGGTTATCAGCTGAACGCACTACGATTACGCCACAGTATGATACTCCAATCGTGATGATTATACAGTATAATATTATAGTTTAGAATGATTCCGTTGCCTAAGCAGCGAATTTATTATAGTGTATATCAAATGTCCAATGTGTTTCATTACAATATTCTCCTTCTTGTTTCTTTTTTTTTAATCTCAAATAAATAGTTTTGGTGGCGCATTAAACCACAATTATCTTGAGCAGACGATGGTAATTTTGCCGCCATGTAGGATATAATATGGTTTACGTGTTTCCCCAGGAAGCACGTTGC
This sequence comes from Rhyacophila brunnea, assembly GCF_057557595.1. Classification (NCBI taxonomy): domain Eukaryota; kingdom Metazoa; phylum Arthropoda; class Insecta; order Trichoptera; family Rhyacophilidae; genus Rhyacophila; species Rhyacophila brunnea. The sequence goes on from NW_028233350.1 coordinate 35,242,767, forward strand.
CTTCTAAAAGGATGTTCGTTAAAGAGTTTCTTTATCTGCCACTGAGCTAGGCCAGATCATTAATATTATTAAATAATTATTATCTTCTTAGTAGTAAACTTTTTACTATGTATATTAATAATATGAATGATTCAATAATACTCATTCATATTATTAATATAAATTGTTTAATTTGTACAATTTTTTCATATTATGTTACTTCCATAGGTTGCCCATGTCTAGTATGAGAGCCGTCTTCAATGGACTCACTACTTAAATGGCGTATTACACAATTATTTGAGCTTGCAGTTGGAATGGGCAGCCTCTATTGATCTTCTTTCGCGTCTACCCTTCTTTGGTAAACCAGGTACATAAGTACAAGAAGTCGTAAAACCTCAAAGATATGCATACTGCCAGTAAAGATCAGATAGTATATTGTATTGCTAGTGGCAAGCGATATTTTTGAAAAAGCAACGAGGCGCGGCAAGGTATTAAGTTATAATGATCTCCCATTTATAACAGTATGAAAAATGTCGTATGTAGCGTGTGGTTACTATTTGTTACCATAAATAGCAGGAATGCAGGTGTTTAATGCGGGAATAGTTTAAAATTGGCAATATCCTCACGTATTTCCCCACGTCCAAACCGTCTCTGCATTGAACACCAAACCTGCGATTTCCCTGAGTGGGCCGGTACGCATAAGTAAAATATAATAAAGTATGTCCTTCAAGCACACTCATTAGCTACTGTTAAATAATAGGGCTAGAAGGCTAGAAGGTCACATTAAAATCTGCAAAGGCGGAAAAAACAGGCGGAATGAATAACATCATTTCTCGTTATTACAAGTTTCCTGTACCAAACGCTCAAATAAATTAATAAATTACCTTTTTATCGTACTTTGACGTTGTTTTTCTATCCGACATATATATAAAGCCTACTATTTATCGCACGCATATTCTTAAATTCGTTTTCCATCAACATATATATAGATAACTTTATATTATTATCTCAGTCTTATAAAATGAATTTACCAGTAGGTATTACGTAGGCACGCGCCGATCTATTTTTATAAATGGGCTGTAATTAATAGTTGCCAGGATTTAAAAAAAAAAGTATTTTACTCGACAGGAAAACTTTTCCTCTTCATTAGTCAATTTCTTAAAAAAAAATATGTCACTTTTATTGAATCTTTTAAAGAACTTTTAGATTTTCCGTCATAGAAGAAATTAATTACTTTAATTACAATTGACGAAGATGTATACTTAACCTTCATAGCCTGTCATTTTATTTTTAAAATAAAATGGGAATATTTTTAGAACCAAATTAAAAGCTTTCTGAACTGTAATAATAAAAATGACAGCTTAAAAATAGAGTAGCTACACAATTATCTATTTAAAAATTGATGTAGAATTATAATATTGACTTTATAATTCCTTCGCTACATAAATACTAATGTTTAATCAACATCGATATATTTTTAATTAAACTATTTATAGATTCACCAGTATAAGTTGTTAGCTGAGTGAGGGCGCCACATTTTAACATTTTTTGACATATCATTTCAAACTTTTTGTACTGAGATGAGCATAGTTCTAAATTCGAACACTTAAGGATTTATGATGGTATATTTATAATAATGTAAGATATAATACTGTAGTATTCGTAATTCGAATCATCCCTATTAAGAATATACACATTCGGATTTCGGCTAATGTGTTTTACAAATTATTAAACAACCAGCACCATAACTAATCACATGATTCCTTATGCGCCAGCTAGACGGCAGCGACTTGTCTGCGCAGTATAGTTTGTACAAAAAATATGGAATACTTTACAACGCTTTTCGGTTTGCGCGAGCTACAGTTTTTCCGTCCATACACACGGGCTTCCCGATACAAACCGGTTTGCACAGGTAACCTTTTGGTAAAGCATGAGCGTCTAGCCGCCACTTAATTGGTAAAATATAATGGCCGGTATCCGATAGATGCAGATTCAAGTTCCGATCGGTAAAAATATTTTTTCTAATATGTATGTTTCTGAGGTGGCTTACGCTTCGTTTTATGTCTGATATCGTTGTTTGATCCTTTGCCCATTTCGGTCTCTTTGGTTATTGCGATTATATTAACAGAGGTTGGTCACCATCTTAGCTTTATCATCCGCTTCTGGACCTGTAATTGTACAAATGGTGCATTTACCATTGATCTTTCCTTGAATAACAATTTATGGAAAGCTGTACATTTGTCTCTCATAATGTGGCCGAGGTACATCAGTTTTCTGGTTTTGATACTACACAGAATTTCTTCGCCCTTTTCCATTCGATTGAGAACGTCAACATTTTTCGCCTGGTCAGTCTACGAAATTTTGAGGATTGGTCAATATATTCACATTTCGAATGCCTCAAGAAGCAACAATAATTGAGAGAACATAACAACAAACCATACGCAGTTTAGAATCTAGGTTAAGGTCTCGATTTATAAGGAGGCGTCTCATTTTGAGAAAGGCACACTTTACTATCGCAATTACTGTTTTTATTTCCCGAGACTTGTCCCATTTCTCATTGACCCATGTTCCTAAATATTTATACTGCGTCACACGTTTATTCAGTTCAGTTAAGAACAATGATAATATATACTTTAAAAAAACTTGTACTACTAACTAAAATTTTATAAAATGGTTTTATTTATACTCAATGCAGGTATTATAATATTTGAAAACGATCGAAATGAAGAAAAACTACTTTAGCGTAAAGTTCTATATTAATATTATTATTTTATTTCTTTGTCGTATGATATATGAAATTATCGGATAGCCGTCGTATATTTCAGGGGATATAACTTTAGCCTCTGCATTAAGGGACTTATTTAATTAGTCTTTAGTTACATTTCTCTTCATAATCGTCCCTTTGCTCCGCCGCGTATATCACATAGACACTACATAGTTAGTGTGCGTATGGAGTGCTTTGACAAACTTATTATCTTAAAGCTTTCTGCAAAGCTTTTAACTGGTAGTGAAGTGTTTAAGTCGTGATCGCGTTCACATAGAATTAACATAACAGGCTTCTATCTACTCAAAAAATTGGCGTCTTAAGCAAATATGTTAAAGATCATCCAAGTATACTAAACTTATACGATGTATGTAAAATTTGAAAGCACATTAGTGCGAATATGTAAATGATGTCATATATCGTGTGTACCTACAACGTATTATTACGATTCGTACTAGAAATGAGATGTGGTATATTATATTATAATGTATAATAGTGGTAGTGGTATTATTATTACTGTATTATTAATACTATCCAAGACCGTAGTTAGAACTTTATAACAATAGACTTGCGGGAAAGGAGCTGAATGTTGTATGGAAAGGGATGTATCAAAGCCAGTCTAATTGGGTCTTGGGAGTGACATTGGATGGAACCTTAATATTTAAGGCCCACTGCAAAAATGTCGCAACATGAAATAACATTAAAAAAAACTTAGTGGAATGTAGTTAGGGTGCCAAAGCTCATGTCCTAAGAATGACTGCTCTGTGACTGATTTTTTCAGTTGATGAATAATCTTGTCATGTGTGGAACCGTTCACAACATGTGAGAAAAGTGGATACACTCAGAGTAATAATATAAAGAGAGTGGGTATTGTTCGACAAAATGAAGCCGTGTTTCTTGCGTATACTCACAGTAGAACCTCGATTTTATTATTTATAACTTAACTATGAAACGTTATACCATCATCTTCTCAGTACGACTGCCAAATTTAAATACAACATAGTTAACCATATTTTCTACTTAATTAACTAAAAATAATAATTACCACTAACTTTACATTCAATACAAAAACCCCAAATTTCTGCAACACGTTCTCACAGTTTCAACATGTATATGTTTTACCGCTTTTAGTTTCAAATGTTAAGGGGGGACATGCTCGTCGAAGGTCAAAATTGAGTTTTTATTGTATTTTCAAACCATGATCCTGGACACTCCTTAAACGTTGTAGATAATCTATTTATATAATTTTGAAGCCTTATTATCCTTTATAGTTATTTTAAACATTTGATGACTGCATGAAGTATTTTTGTTACATAAAATAGTATTCTTTTAAACCTCTCGCTCTAATGTTTTAGAATATAGTCATATTTCGGTACAGAACTGTGCAGTGGTGTTAAAATTTTTTACATTTATTAATTTTTAAACGCATTTATAAAACCATTAGTATAATTTATTACGAGATAATTTTTGTAAAATATTCACGATAAAAAAATATTTTGATAATCTCTGTGATCCCAAATTTGACAAGAATTAGGCATTTTATTATTCAAAAAATCGGCAAGATTAACACATTTGAAGATGATTCTAAAGATATTTATTATAAGCTATGTCTTTGACCATTCAAATGTGATAAAAATCTTATGAATAATGATTGCTTTATAATAATTATTGACCTAAGAATAAGGTAGTGTTTTTTTGAAATACGCCATTTCTTTTGTCATTCCCTAGTGGTTAAGCTACAACATATGGCCGTAGCCATAAAATGACAAACTATAATTAAAGTAGGGAGTAAAATTATGTTAACGCGCGTGTTTGAACATGTACCTAACCGATTTTATTTTAATTTTTTTTTAAACGGTACATGTTCAAACACGCGCGTTAATATCATTTTACTCTTTACTTCAATTATAGTTTGTCAATTTATGGCTACGGCCGTATGTTGTAGCTTAACCACTGGGGAATGACAAAAGAAATGGCGTATTTCAAAAAAACACTACCTTATTCTTAGGTCAATAATTATTATAAAGCAATCATTATTCATAAGATGTTTATCACACTTGAATGGTCAAAGACATAGCTTATAATAAATATCTTTAGAATCATCTTGAAATGTGTTAATCTTGCCGATTTTTTGAATAATAAAATGCCTAATTCTTGTCAAATTTGGGATCACAGAGATTATCAATATAATTTTTTATCGTGAATATTTTACAAAAATTATCTCGTAATAAATTATGCTAATGGTTTTATAAATGCGTTTAAAAATTAATAAATGTAAAAAATCTTAACACCACTGCACAGTTATGTACCGAAATATGACTATATTCTAAAACATTAGAGCGAGAGGTTTAAAAGAATACTATTTTATGTAACAAAAATACTTCATGCAGTCATCAAATGTTTAAAATAACTATAAAGGATAATAAGGCTTCAAAAGTATATAAATAGATCATCTACAACGTTTAAGGAGTGTCCAGGATCATGGTTTGAATATACAATAAAAACTCAATTTTGACCTTCGACGAGCATGTCCCCCCTTAACGCAGAATGTTACCAGCCGAGTGGCTGACGGTCTCGTCCGATCACTGAAGTTAAGGAACATTGCGCGCGGATAGTCGTTGGATGGGTACCGCTTGGGAATTTTCAATATTTTTATTTTTGTAAAACGCTCAGTCGAAACTATTAAATTAGCTTTGAATAATCACTAATCATTGTATTACGTTTAAATTAAAAAAAAAAATAACGCACTCTAGTGAATTCGTACTACTTATGTACATTAATTATTATTAGTATTGCCATGTCACCTCACAGTTATTTTAATAATACATCTATTTATCAATGGACAACCATTGTTATTCGAGCATTCACAATTCACCCAACAACTTCTTCACAATTACTAATCCCAATTGATATGACGTACCGACTGCGCTTTGTGTTGCAATACAAATTTATATGAAATAAAACTTGACATCATAGATAAAGAATAGGTCGGCACTGCATGCTTTGATAGCGCATCGAATGCACTCGAATCAGCTATTTCAGTATATCAGTGGTGCAACTATGCTGAATGAAAATCGTTCTACGGAATCAAAACATAATATTTAAAATTTACCTTTCTATAAAGGAATACGTCTGGACGTATTTCAAACATCGCGTTCTATTGTTAAAGTAGATTTGCGACGCACTTGGTTTACAAAGCGTACCCCAAATCTATAGACTTCATTCCCCCGTTGGAAAAATGAGTTTCAGATCAGTATCCTCATGCCTGTCTAATAAGTTAGACACGTTCTTAATACTTCGAGACTCTTTCCACGTACAGGATTGATATACTTTGTAATTTTTACTGTCTGTCACAATTAATCAGTGTTCATTCTGAAACAATCCACTGTCCACAAAAACATTTTTGCCATTCTCTCCAAGCAAGACGGCGGTTTGTTAATCCTATAAAAATGTTGGACTGAGTAGAAGTTCAACTCATATCTTTCACTCTCCGGATGAGTGCTCTTATCCTCTTAAATCTACCAATCCGTCTATGAGTCGTGCGAATTCATTCTAACAACTACTTGTTCATTTTTTTCTAGGATATTTTTCTATTAGGATAACATTATGTTTTTAATGTATATTTTAAATTATGTATTTTAAATAAAAAATCTTACATTCCTAAATCTTGCGTATATTTCTTATATAATAATAAAGAAAAAATAAACATGTATTGCGAGGAATATATTTTAATATAATATAATGTTGAATTAGATGAAAATTGAAAATATAACGCAGGTGTTGATAAAATAATCATTTAAAAAAGTGTACCATTATCATCAAGATTAGTCTCATCCATTTTAATGTGACATTATCAACTGATAAAAAATAAACCACATCTTTTATTCAACAAATTTAGAAGACTTGAAAATGATTCTTTAAATAGAAAATACAAAATTTTAAATACCAAATTTGTTTAAAAACAATACGATGCCCGACAGAATTTGAACCCGTATCTATTGGATTCGTGCTAATGTATTTATTAATTAAGCCATGGGCGTCGTATCTAATTACGAAAAAATTAACTAAGTAGTACAATTTATATATTGAAATTGTCATCAAAATAAAATATGTATAATATGCAATATAAAGAATGTTACGTTCTCAAATCTTGTGAATAAATATTATTCGCTGAATAAAAGAAATAGTTGATAAAAATATTTATTGAAGATAGCATACAAAATAGTTAATTGCAAAGCTCTCTGTTTAAAAATCAATCAATTATATTTATACAGATTTTCAGAAAATATTAGTGTAAACAAGTCATGTAAACATGCCTCATGTAAAAAAAATACATACGAAAAAGGATTGTTCAAAGTCCTCCTATAAAGTTGGTACCGAATCCTATCATCATTTTTTACCACAGCCAAGGAAAATTTCTTGTACTCTTTCAACAATAATTAAATAATGAAGTTATCCATATGGACAGAATGTCTTCTAAATCTTTCCAATAAATATTGTTCACGCTTTACAAAATCTTTCTCACTATTTTAAGGAACCACATAAGTAATATATTGCATACATGTAAGTACGTATAATTTAATTGATAACTATTTACTGATTTTTCAATTCTTAATGTAATAACACTACTATCGTCGACTTCAAAATGTATATTTTACAACGTTTTTATTAAGACGTATTCTTATTTGTCCGGTGGTTGTTTATCCAGTACAAATCTTGCAATCGATTTTTAACTAACTTCCCGACTAGCTAGACATTTGAAACTTTCAGAATACACCAGAACATGATGCCAATGCATTTTTTAATACTTTTAGCCATCTTTAAGTAGAATTGAATTCATTTTCAGTTAATTCTGTTTTGTATGAAAAGTTATTTCAGAAGAAATCCGTTAAAAGTAAAAGACTATTATTGGTTGCCTGGGGTCTGGAGTCCTAGCAACTAAATTATTAATATATACGCGCGTTACTATGAAAATCAATATGAAATGACAAAATGACATTTCAGTATTCTATATTTATTCAGTATTTTTATCAACTACATTTTTTCGATCGTTTAAGCTAGTCAAGTCAAGCTTATATTATATTTCAACATAACATTTAAAACGCTGTATATAGAAAGTTCTTTTTATCTTGTAATTATTTTAATTCAGACTACGCAAAAAATCCGTACGAATTTCAGGATATTTTTTTGAAAAACAAAACAATGTTAACCTGTAATTGGAAAAAAATATTACAACACCACTGTATCTTTCTCTGCTGTTATTATTACTAGGGAGTAAGATGGGCAGAATGTGAAGACGTCCAACATCAAATTGGTATCGACCTCCGGGGCCTGCCGCTCAATTTCGAACACAAACGCCGAAGAACTGTCAATATCTTATCACAACTCCGGCTATAAGCGACGGCTGCATTCGCCATACAAAGAATAAAGTTCTTTGCCGAGCTTTAAAGCTCGATTTTACATGGTCATTTTCCTTTTGGGAAACTTCGCTTCTTTGCGTCGATCTTTTGTAATACAACGGATGTATATAGAAGTCAATGGGCATCTAAAAGTAAATCGTTTACAATACCACGTCTCGAGCCAACGTTTAAATAATACAATAAGTATGCTTACATATACGTACTACAGAATATACAAATACGTAGCTTTAATAAGTCAATGATTGTTCTCATTTGTTAAATTAATGACAAAATAATGTATCTTGCAAACATGATACAGGTAAACTGATGCGTATATTATATTGTATTTTTGAATAATTTTACTATATTATATTGTATTTAAGGTTTGTAAATGTAATTTATTGAACATAGGTACCTACATAATTTTAAAACACCTCATATATATTATGTATACCTAACTACTAAAATGAATATTTAAAAAAAAAAAATCGAATCCGCATCCCCTAGATTCGCGCCAATGTTCCTTACCAATCGAGTCATGTGCGTTCTATCTAATTACGAAAAAAATATCTAGTGGTTTTTTTTCTGAAACGCTTCGCAAATTAAGTTTTTGGCAGTCGGTTTTTGTGTTTTTAAATCATAGTATCAATTTAAATTACCTGAATTACTTATCGGTGTCAGGATCTCCCTAAATTTCAGTTATAACGTACTTGCATGTGCTAATAATTTAATAAACTATTTTTTATATTCAACAGATAATTCACAAGATTTGAGAATGTTAAATTCTTGTTTTTACTACTACTTACGATGGCCGAGCGGCAACTTGCCGACATGTAATGTCATGGATCCCGGGGTCGATTCCAGAGTCTGGAAAATTCATATGTTGTTTTTAAATGTCTGTTTGAAGCGAAAGTAATAAGATCAATTGCCATCATAAACATGGTGCATGCTCAATACCATGGAAGAGAGTGCTGGGTTCATTTAAGCGGATTCAAATCCATATATTACACGTAGTTAGGGTGGAGAAGGAGATACAACAAAAGGAATAAGTTGTAACCTTTGTTCAATAATCCACAAAGCATACAGTCCATCCATGATATTGAGCCACCTTATGTGGATTCGATATTTATATAAGACGGCTCTCATGGTTCAGTGCGTAGGGTGCTGGCCTTCCATCTGGGAGCTTTGGATTCAATTCCCAGCGAGGTCAAAGAATGTTTACATAATCTTATTATGTCAAATTTTATATGTAAATTCTACAAGCCTGGGAGTTTTACCACAGTAATTGGGCTTCACGGTCTGATGTGGTGTTTAACAAAGAAACAAATAAAAAAAAATACCAAAGAAACTGACATTTGGGAAGTCAGACGGTAAACAAAGATTAAGTGGACTTCATATATGATAGAAGGACAGTGTTAAATAGGAGTATAATTATTTGAAGATATATTTGAAGGGGTGATGAGGTGTGTAGAGATAAAGTCGTAGTTGCTTGGAAGTTTCGAGGAGAGAGTTTATTTATCGATACAAGAATAAATAATCTAATAAGTAATGTTATAATCACGGGTACGGATCTGATGAGATTGATGTTATCGAGAGATTGGACTCGAGTAGAATGACGGTTTTCTGTGTCGAGTAACCGGACTCGAGACGAGTGACGAGTTATGAACCGCCCTTGCTATTTATACAAATACATTCCATACCTCAGAAGCGACATTGTCGCAATGAAATAAATTTAATAAATCATAATATACACTGTTGATCTAGGTTATGGTTGAGGAAACGCTGACTATCGCTTCCGCTACTTCGTCTGGTTTTCTTTTGACAACACGACATAAATATTGAAGTGTGTCACACTTGCAATGCTGAGTGGTATGATTGCTATATTTTTATTTTACCTTCTTTGACCACAATATACGCTCCTCGATTAGAGTATATGAACCACCTTAAAAATTTCTGTTATTCGCCAGTGTGATTGCATTTTCAAGGCTAAAAGTAACATAAGATTATAGTGCCAGGAAGCTGAATAAGTACCTGCTATAATTTGGTTTTATTGTAATTGAGAACAATCGCCAAACTAATTTCACATTTACAGCGGCTTTAGGTGATAAAATAAATAGCATTGCCAAAAAATAAATTCTTAGAATTTGAAAACTAAAGTAATTTAATTCTACAAAGAAGTTCAAAGTTAATTATAGAGAAAAAAAAGATAAGCTTGGGTTTCTTTAGAACGCGCAATATAAAAGGAAACGAATAAATAAATACTCAAACGAAAGGTCAAAAAACCATTTCAATCAATTCCAGAAAAACAACAGAGAGCGTAAATCCGTGTGTATGTATGTTTAGGAAATTCACATAGCAAAAGGTAACTTTTCAGGACTTTTTATTCTTATCGAAGGCAAGTGAGTTAATAAACCCAGCAGGTGCGACGCGCTTATATACTTTGAAATTTCCCCAAAGGCGAATAGTGCAGACTGAGTTCGATTTAAAATGAAAAGATTTCGTCTGCTCGGTTACATCATTTTTCACCGAAGTTTTATGAATAAGTTGTGGAAAGTAAGTCGGCCGTCTGTGGAATTCCGTAAGACAAACCGCGAACTGGGTGCACTAGTGTGTTATCCGAGCAAACTTTTACCAAATATGTCGGCAAGATTTCCATTCTTTCTTCTGCGATTATTTGCTAACGGAAAATATGGAAGTACTTTTTGTTGAAAACTTTATTCCCGGCTAATGTTATTTTAAATTGTTTTTAATTTAATAGTTTACTCACAAAAATAGTTTGAGGTGCTAAACATTAAACAAACACAATCAATATCAAAATTAAATATGCGATATTACATTTCTAATATTCGGTAAATTAGGTCTAATTCTTAAGGGGGGACATGCTCGTCGAAGGTCAAAATTGAGTTTTTATTATATTTTCAAACCATGATCCTGGACACTCCTTAAACGTTGTAGATAATCTATTTATATAATTTTGAAGCCTTATTATCCTTTATAATTATTTTAAACATTTGATGACTGCATAAAGTATTTTTGTTACATAAAATAGTATTCTTTTAAACCTCTCGCTCTAATGTTTTAGAATATAATCATATTTCGGTACATAACTGTGCAGTGGTGTTAAGATTTTTTATATTTATTAATTTTTAGACGCATTTATAAAACCATTAGTATAATTTATTACGAGATAATTTTTGTAAAATATTCACGATAAAAAAATATATTGATAATCTCTGTGATCCCAAATTTGACAAGAATTAGGCATTTTATTATTCAAAAAATCGGCAAGATTAACACATTTGAAGATGATTCTAAAGATACTCATTATAAGCTATGTCTTTGACCATTCAAGTGTGATAAAGATCTTATGAATAATGATTGCTTTATAATAATTATTGACCTAAGAATAAGGTAGTGTTTTTTTGAAATACGCCATTTCTTTTGTCATTCCCCAGCGGTTAAGCTACAACATACGGCCGTAGCCATAAATTGACAAACTATAATTGAAATAGGGAGTAAAATGATATTGACGCGCGTGTTTGAACATGTACCGTTTAAAAAAAAATTTAAAAAAATTCGGTTAGGTACATGTTCAAACACGCGCGTTAGCATAATTTTACTCCCTACTTTAATTATAGTTTGTCAATTTATGGCTACGGCCGTATGTTGTAGCTTAACCACTGGGGAATGATAAAAGAAATGGCGTATTTCAAAAAAACACTACCTTATTCTTAGGTCAATAATTATTATAAAGCAATCATTATTCATAAGATCTCTATCACACTTGAATGGTCAAAGACATAGCTTATAATAAGTATCTTTAGAATCATCTTCAAATGTGTTAATCTTGCCGATTTTTTGAATAATAAAATGCCTAATTCTTGTCAAATTTGGGATCACAGAGATTATCAATATGTTTTTTTATCGTGAATATTTTACAAAAATTATCTCGTAATAAATTATACTAATGGTTTTATAAATGCATCTAAAAATTAATAAATGTAAAAAATCTTAACACCACTGCACAGTTATGTACCGAAATATGACTATATTCTAAAACATTAGAGCGAGAGGTTTAAAAGAATACTATTTTATGTAACAAAAATACTTTATGCAGTCATCAAATGTTTAAAATAACTATAAAGGATAATAAGGCTTCAAAATTATATAAATAGATTATCTACAACGTTTAAGGAGTGTCCAGGATCATGGTTTGAAAATACAACAAAAACTCAATTTTGACCTTCGACGAGCATGTCCCCCCTTAAATGATTAATTATTAGTATTCGAATATATATTATATTATATACTATATGCGCTGATGTGAAACTGCTCATAAATTTCAATTATATGTCACTTGTACTCAATTAAGGTTATCCCCATACCCCATAGGAACTACCCCCTCCCTGATTAGCGACGAGCGTGTCAACAGCTTCAAATATCAGGAGGTACACATCACGGGAGATGGAATTTTGAAAAGAGAACTCGCTATCCGGGTGGGAATAGTTGGGGCAACATTCAACTGGATGCGGGGTATCTGGGACTTACGACTGTAAAATACCGGTTAAAACCATGTCGCCTATCTGATGCTTTCTGATGATGCTGATTTGCGGTAGTGAATCGTGGCACCTTACGATGGCTCAGATCAACCGTATACTGAGATCAGAGAACAGTTGTGATGAACACTGGATGTGCGATGATATGACTTTTGGAGTAACGAGGAGATAAGATAGCTAACCAAGCAGCCTCTCATCACGCTGAGAGTGAAGAGGAGAAGAGAACTTCAACCTGGCTAGCATATTCTTCAAGCCAACCGGATTTCTGGTATCTTGGAAGGCCGCTAAATACCATTCCATATACGTATGGCTGGGCTACGGGATGGTGGTATGACCTGGAATGATGCAAGAAGACTGGCAAGTGACAGGGATTATTGTAGGCGTTGTGTGGTGTTCATATGTTCCAACTAAGCGGCGTAATTGATCGATGAAGACAGCCTAGGGTGAATTCTGCTAGTTTCCCGCCCTTCAGTTGATTATTACTCCTTTTGTAGGTCATTGTGCCTTCATTATGAATTCAAGAAAAGTTTTTTCTCTCTATTGGTTTCTCGAGAATCTTGAGACTTTTCGTGAAATATCTTTATTTTTTTAACTCATCTGGTCCAAGTTTTCTGCCGGGAAAATCCGTTTGAGATCAAATTCGTGACCTTTTTTTTATAGCTATTCTTTCCAATAATATTACAGATAATGAAATATTAGTCCAGATTCCACAGTCCATTAGCTGAATGAAATTAATATTGATGTGGTATTTTAAAATTAATAGTATGTGAATATATCAATGTCAGTTTTGTGTAGTTACATAAAAAAGCGCATTTTAGCCATATATCATTTTTTAAACACTGTGAGTTTTCATACAAAAATAATACATCATTACAAAATGTAATCAAAATTATCTGTATAAGGGGTGAGTCACTATTTTATTTATTAATATCAAATCCATTAGAATTAAACATAAATAATGTACCAATCTATAGAATTCCGTTAAATAATGTTATATTTATAATAAAAAATGAATTTTGACAAATAACGTCAAATTGATCTCTAGGTGACAACAATTTATTATTTTGCTGTGGAAAGTCGAGATCAGGTAATTTATTATTCATTGAATGGTAAATGAAAAATTCCTTACAAAAATATGATACGCCTACGAAATACCAATATTACTATGAAATAAAAATACGTAATTCATTGTTTAAAAATTATGTGGTAGTTTTGATAGAATATTGTACATTTTTGTAGGCATCGTAGAATTCATTGATTTGGAAAGTATCTGTCAAAAGTAGTTTAAGTGAAATGAAATGGCCCGACCAGAATGAGTCTATCAGATTGAAGGTTATTTTTATCAGTTAATAGAAAAAAATCAGCTTTTCTTTTAGGTTGATATTTTCTTATCCGTATAGAATCCATTGGGGAAATACTTTTTTTTTGTATTAGGGAAAATAATGGAAAGGGCTAAAGACTTTCATTAAATGTGATAATTGGAAATGTTGCCGATAAAAGAATTTCCTTTCAAAAGACCCTTTTCATCCGATTAAATATTAACTTACTATAAAGATAACAAAGATACTAGTAATGTGTATAATTTTTCCATTATGCTACTATTATTTGATTGTGTTTCAGACACTATAGCAGTGTCAAAATTATTACTTATAGTTATGTATGTTACAAAATCGGCGCTTTTTATAGTGGACTGTAATTTTTGCACGATTGTAATGGTGGATGTGGATGCTAAGGGGGGGGGGGGGGGCGGTTACACGAGAGTTAGTCCAGGCACTATACTTATTGATGTTCAGCTGCCTGGCTAAAGCTGGTCCCTGGTGCATGCCTACACGTCTTAGTAGGTATTTGCACGGTGCACTTGGGGATATATAATAAATGAGGAGATACCCTCAGCCAGACAGTAACACGGATTGACAGCTGGTTTGATTTACTGAGTTCAGACGGAGACTCGCATAGAATTGTGGTTTACACGACGGTTATACTGTACACGCTCGTGGTCTGCACTTACCTTTTTGAATCATCTGTATGTGCTTTGAATTACTCGTTAACGATAGTCAAGCTAAGCTAAGATAAGCCTAGATGCGTTCGTCTTAAAGTACCCAACTAAATTTTTCAATCACGGTCGACTGATGACCCGTAACTGACTTGCTCCTGGACTTGCAACAATAACGAGGATTTAAGGTAGGAGGGAAATATAGGCATTAGGGCGACCATACTAGCCCAACAACTGTTTGTTGATTAGTACAATCAGTTACAATCATAAGAAGTACTAACTGCATGTTTACTTTAAATAACAGAAATATTTTGTAAGGCTGGTGTTAAGTGGCTAGTCCGCAGTGGCGGAATCCATAAGTATTTTAAGAAAGGGCCATGAGAGAATACGCTACCTTTCGCGAACAAATACACTTGGCACACTCCTATATACAATATTCTAGTTATATAAACAACACAAAGATGCTTCGAGCAACAATATTTTTAGAAAATTTCTTTATAGGCCATGAAGTTACTAAAGCCGCGGTCTACCCGTACTCCGTTTCACTTCTACTCATTAAAAATCATAATCTTTGCCAATAATGAAGTAAATGCTATTCACCCTCTCGACACATTTAAAAAGTAACCTTGGACTTTAATATGCCTACATATTTTATATCAGTTGACAATATTACAATGAAATGGTGATCCAAGTGATTTGAAAAATATATTTAATAGATATTGCAATCTATATATATAAAACAAAGTCGGGTTAGTTACACCATTTATAAGAGAACGGCTGGACTGATTTTTATGATCTTTGATTTGTTAGATTTGTCTCCGCCCCGAATATCAGAATAACTATTAATATAACTATGACTAACTATAAAATATCGGATAAATCACGGAAAAAAAATACATTATGAAGACAATTCATTTTCTCATACATTTTGACATTTTGAAAAATGACCTCGCGCATTCGAAAATAAAAGAAAATCACAAAAAATTTAAATCCATATACATGACAGAAAGAATAAACAAGAAACAAATGAAAGGCGTTGTGTGCATTATCTATCCTTTGACAGTTGATTCAGTTCAGCCTCAGATAATCCAGAAAGACTTTGTTGTATACTCCGGCGAATTTTGGAGGAAGTTGTCCTGCCTGAATCTTTTTTACTTCTTCGACAGCGTCCAAAAATAAAGCCAACGATAAAATTACATGATCTCATTGCTGGTATTGCTCATTATTTACCTACCAATTTCAAAATCCATCCTTCGAACTTCATTCGACAATCGATCTACGTGAATAATTGAGCCGATTACCAGCTAGGTGCGCAAATAGCTATTTCGATCGTGATTTTCAAATGGTAAGTAATCTGCCGTCCTAAGCCAAAGAGCAGTATCTCAAAAATGTTAACTTTTGGCTATGAGCAATTTTGTAAAGATACAAACCGCACCACTTTGTAAATTATTATTTGATGTTTATATGCGATATAATACCTATTCTCATACTTACCTAACTGCTTATGGGTTAATTTTAATTAAAAATTAAAAACTTAAGCTAATAAATGAGATACGTCCATTTTGCTTAGTAAATTTGGTTTCGAAATAATAGATACGACCTCGGCCTTTATGATGTTGTAGGAAAACTTACATTTATTTTCAAAAACTTGCATTCTTTTATACTTTCGTACAAATCAAGTTTTAAATATCATGTTAATTATATCTAATGGCCAACTAATGCAAACGCGCCAGTCGCGTTGTCAGCACTAAATGATGTGCGAAGTGTTATTACTTCTAAAATCGTTCTCAGCACACACGACTAACTGTCATTTTGCTTGACAGGAACGTTTGAAACATGATGTAATATGAAAGACTTTCTTGCCATAGAACTGTATATTTTCAAAATTCTTTGTTAAGAAACTGCGGCCTTTCTTCAGATATCATTTCAGCGCACTTATGAGCACATTTTTTCAGTATCACAACCATTTTTTACTGCATGCATTTCTGCTATTTTTTGCAACTTTTGTTTTTTTAGTTCTTTTAAACACAAATCAAACTTTTTTCTCTTTCTAATTAATCCCTTTTTTGTGTAAAGGACATCACTGTTGCGTTTACGTTCACTAAAAATTTCACCTGTGCCATTATTCTCATTAATCTCACCCTCATCCAATATTTGTCGAATATCTTCAGTGACAGTGTTATTAGAACTGACAGGATTAACTGGCTCAAGTTCTAATAATAATGAAGAATCTTCAACTATAATATCATTTATTGGAGATTCTGTTTGATTCAAAGAAGTAACATCATACATAGTCGCAGTAGCAGTAGCAGGACTAACTGGCGGCCAAAAATAATATCACATTACATCTACGTTGGTCTGAAATAATAAAATCACGTATTATAAGTAATATTGTATTGCTTGGCCTTTATCTGATACACTATAAATACGGACATAATATTGAATTATATCGATTAAAACAAATCAAAGTTACCTTCAAAACACAATATGTTTTCATCCTGAAGCATTTCTGAAACCATACCCACCCAAATTGTTCTGCATTGCCTCACCAACATCAGGTTCCGAACATTTAACAGTTTCTGAAATGACGTAAGTCCGCACTTAAACGGCCCACGTGCGCCGCGTCGCGTAGGTCAAAATTGAGGTTTTATGGTATTTTCAAAGCATAAGCCTGGACATTTCCTAAACGTTGTAGATAATCTATTTATATTATTTTGAAGCCTGATTATCCTTTATATTTATTTTAAACAATTGATGACTGCATAAAGTATTTTTAATACATACAATAGTATTCTTTTAAACCTCTTGATCTTTAGAATATAGTTAAGATTTTATAGATATATTAATTTTTAAAGGTATTTATAAAATCATTAGTGAAATTAATATTAACATTATACAGTGAAATATTTACTTATAATCTCTGTGATCCTAAATTTGACAAGAATTAGGCATTTTATTATTCAACACGATTAACACATTTGAAGATAAATGAAGTAGGGAGTAAGATCATGTTAACACGCGTGTTTGAAGATATATCGAACCGAAAAAAAATCGTTTCAGCAACAGCTGAATTATTCTTTATTAATTCTTTCTCAGTTTTAGATATAGATTTCAGAATACTTACTTTGAAAACAACCAAATTTCGCAACAATCGCTGATAATATTGTAGTATAAAAGAATATAAAAGTCGATTTGATCGAATGTGATTGACATAACCTCACATGCATTTTTTCGAGAAATTTAAATGCATTGTATTTGAATAATATTAATGTCTTACCTAATTCCTTTATATTTTATTGACACATAATCATCATTTTCATCGCTCTTGAATACACTCTTGCTATATTTTTGATAAAAACATGCTTGTCAAACCTACAATAATACACGCCGAAACGTCAAGCCGACAATTATGGCATTGTCGCTAGCGAAATATTGTGAGCTTTTTCGGTCATAATGGTAAGCGAAAAGGGCGTATCTCAGAAATTCCACTAAACCGCTTAGGAAATTGAGATACTGCTATTGCGCTTAGGATTCCATTGTGATTTTGAGATACGCCATATTTAATTAGCTTATTTTACCTATTTAAAAATGAGATGCGGCTATATCGCTTAGGAAAATAGATGTGACACCCCCTGAATGTTCATAAGGCAACAAAAACCAGAAAACGAAAAAAATGAGATACCGCTCTTTCGCTTAGGACGGCAGAGTTGCCTTCAAAGATGTTCACTTTGTGAGGTTATCAAATTTGTGATTGTGTGTGCATCAATAACTGCTTCATTATGTAATTTTGAATTATGTGATTAAATTTCCAGTGTTTATCATTTGATGATTCGTCAAAATGCTGACAACTATTTGCTGCGATTTCGTCGATTGCTTAAAATTGAGACGGAGCGCCTCACTTTCATTCGGTTGAACCAAGCCAAACTGCGATCGGAGGAGTATATTCATTTACGCAATGCAATCAGCACCGTAGGAGATGCAGCTAATGTTGGTCGATTGACTATTCTATCGGCGATGTACATTGGCAGCCCACGTCATATGCATGAATATGCGCAAGATGCAATGAAATATGTTCGTCATTACGGTCGTCCAGATCTATTCATCACCTTTACATGAAATCCGAAATGAATAGAAATTGTTCAACTGCTACTCCCCGGACAAACATCAAGTGATCGGCACGTGTTTTCAAACAAAAAATCCTGTCGCTGATGAACTACATTGTTAAGCATCGCGTCTTTGGGAAACTCGATGCTGGATGTATTCGATTGAATGACAAAAACGAAGCTTGCCGCATGCACACATTTTTATTTGGTTAGTCAAAAGAATTCGACCAGACCAAAAAGATGACATCATATGTGCCGAGATTCCTGATCCCGAAACCGATTCAGACCTGCATGCTGTTGTAATTACTTAAATGATTCATGGACAGTGTGGCGCCATCAACCCCCCCCAATCAGCGTGCATGGTCGACGGCAAGTGTTCCAAGCGTTATCTATGAAGTTTAACGGCGGAGACTATCACTGCCAATGATGGTTATCCACTGTATCGGCGTCGATCACCCAATGATAACGGTAGAACTATCACAACGAAAATAAAGTGAAACGATATCGTGGTCGACAACACTTGGATTGTTCCGTATTTGCCACTTTTTTCCAAAACATTCAAGGCGCATTGCAACGTGGAGTTTTGCAATTCAGTGAAATCCATCAAATACATCTGCAAGTATGTCAGCAAAGGCAGCGATATTGTAGTTTTTGGCGTTCAAACTCCCAATACCAATGATGAAATCACGCACTATCAAGTTGGTCGATATGTGAGCTGCAATGAAGCAATTTGGCGTATTCTCTCATTCCCCATTCATGAACGTCATCCCACTGCTGTAAATTTGGCGGTGCATCTGGAAAATGGTCAACAAGTTTATTTCAACACATCGAATGTTGCTCAACGTGCTGAAATATCTCCAGCGCCAACATTGACCAGTTTTTTTTCGATTTGCCAAAGCGATCCGTTTGCACGAACATTGTTCTACTCTAAGATGCCACGTTATTACACTTGGAACGCTTCATCGAAGAAATTTCAACGTCGGAAGCAAGGCGATGCGGTTCCTGATCATCCGGATGTGCATTCTACTGATGCTCTTGGTCGCATTTACACAGTTAATCCGAAGAATGGCGAATGATTCTACTTGCGGTTGTTGCTGGTAAATGTTCGTGGGCCGACATCATTTGAATCACTTCGAACTGTCAATGGTGTAGTGTGCCCAACATTTCGTGCTGCAAGTCAAAAGCTCAATTTGCTTGAAAATGATACTCATTGGGACATGACAATCGCTAAAGCATTTGTTTCTGCATCTCCAAGTCAGATACGAACATTATTTGCTATCATTATTTCGACATGCTTCCCATCGAATCCACCTGAACTGTAGAAAAACTACAAGGATGACATGTCAGAAGACATTTTACATCGAATTCGTGTCATTTCAGCGAATCCTGATCTCGAGGTGAATAAGGAGATACATAACCAGGTTTTCCTTTTGATCGAAGACATGTGTTACCTCATGTCCGGCAGTTTGTTAGTCAAGTTAGGAATGCCAATGCCACATCGTGGAGTGAATTACGCTTTCAATCTAAAATTGGAACGTGAACGTGAAAATGATTGAGATGCATTTAATTAGTTCAAACGAATGTACTAATGTTGAACCCCCAACAGAAGGTAGTGCACGATACGTTAATGAAGGCAATTGATGATGGAAATGGTGGCTTATTTTTCCTCGATGCGCCCAGTGGAACTGGGAAGATATTCCTCATGTCATTGATTTTGGCCACTGTTCGTGCGAGATCCGAAATTGCTGTAGCAGTTGCTTCTTCCGGGATAGCGGCCACGTTGCTAAAAGGATGCCGAACGGCTCATTCAGCGTTGAAATTGCCGTTAAACCTTCAAACGACTGAAAAACCGATATGCAATATTGCGAAACATTCAGCAATGGCCACAGTTTTGGTAGCAAGTAAAATCATCACCTGCGATGAATTTAGAATGGCGCACAAACGCGCATTGTGAGAGATGTTTTGGAGGCGCAATGATTCTACTATCTGGCGATTTCTGCCAAACACTACCAGTCATTCCAAGATCGACCGCTGCCGATGAAATAAATGCTTGCCTCAAATCATTGACTCTGTGGTGCTATGTGAAGAACCTTCAGCTGACGACAAACATGCGAGTTACATTGCTAAACGATCCGTCTGCCGAAGATTTCTCTAAGCAATTTCTGACTATCGGTAACGGCCGTGTTCCTGTCGACGAATCAAACGGATTAATTTCGTTTCCGCTGAATTTTTTCAATTTCGTGTCAACAATTGGTTGAGTGAACGAGCAATTCTTGCGGCAAAGAACAAAGATGTGGATCACTTAAACTTCACAATTCAAAATCAAATCGTTGGTCTACTGCATTCCTTCAAATCTATCGACTGTGTAAGTGCTCGGCCGTAGTAATTTGGCGGGTGTGGTGCGGCGGCGTCTTGCGAAACTCAAACGTATAGCCATGTGTATTATGCCCGAAAAAAGACACTGTCTAAGAACATTTTACACACGGTTATACGTTTGAGTTTCGCAAGATGCCGGCGCGCCACCCCCGCGCGACCACTACGTTCTTGCACTAACAAACGAAGACGAAGCAACCAACTAGCCAACTGAATTTTTAAACTCATTGGATCTTCCTGGCTTGCCACCGCACAATTTACAACTAAAGGTTGGCTCGGTAGTCATCGTGCTTCGAAATCTGAACCAACCAAAACTATGTAATCCATTTCATTTTGGTTTGATTTTTGCACATTTATTGAACTTAATTCATTTTGAATATTCATTTTAACTTAATAAAAAAATGAATTTAATTCAGCTAATAAGTTAACACAAGATTATTGATTCTGAGGCGGTACGAAGTTTGCCGGGTCAGCTAGTATATCTATATTTTAAAGTCATAATAATTAACGTACCGTTTGGTAAATTTGTAATATTTCCCTCCACTTTGCACCAATGTAGCCCGCTATCTATTAAATATATATTAAATAATTTTTTTTTCGACCATGTCCGATCCTGATAGGATCATATGGGCCTCCACAGAGTGGAGGTTTGTATTGACAGATTTTGTTTTTTTTTTACGAGAAATGGATGTCAGCCACTTGCTCAACCTATTAGGTCCATACCCTGACACACACAAATTGAAAAACAATATGTGTACTTGCCAGACCCAGGATTCGAACCTGGGACCCACGGCTTTATAGTCCAACGCTTAAGCCGCGCGGCCACCGTGGGCGTTAAATAATTACAAGATAAATTATATGCCACGTTTTTAAATTTTCTGTTGAATCATATAAACTTGACAATTCTATGTATTAATAAATACTTTTTTTTGTACTTGATAGAAATACTGAATAAATATTATAGAATAAGTAGTGAAATGTCATTTTGTCATTTCATATCGATTTTCATAGCAACGCATGTATATATTAATAATTCAGTTGCTAGGACTCCCTTAGCAACCAACAATAATAACTTTCCATACAAAACAGAATTAACTGAAAATGAATTCAATTCTGCTTAAAAATGGCTAAAAGTATTAAAAGAATGCATTGTAATCATGTTCTGATATATTCTAAATGTTTCAAATGTCTAGCTAGTCGGAAAGTTAGTTAAAAATCTTCAACCGTCTTATAAAAATCTCGGACAAACAAGAAAAAAAATGTACTGGACACACAAGAAAAAATCTGTACCGGAAAAACAAGAATACGAGCTAATAAAATCAGATGAAATCTGTAGAGAATAATAAATTATATTTTCTACAAAATTGATAACAACTATTTTTATAGTTGTATCTATTGGTAATGAGATATTGTGAAAAAACTGCTTTTGCGCTCCATTTTTTCCAAGATGGCGGCGTCTTCCGGTATGCGCCAAGGTCGAAAACTAATAAATAATTATTGTACTTTATGCATGGCAAAACTACCCCGCTATTGTTCTATTGAGTTAACTACGTCTTAGACTAGATTCCGGGATTCTGGAAGGCCGCTAAATATCATTCAAGGAATCATTGAAGCGCCGTTGGCGTGTGGTGTTCATATTATACTTCAACTAAGTAACTTAGACTGAGTAAATACATGAAATAATATACTTCTAAGTACTTCAAAAACAGATAAGTCCAAAAATTATGTTATTTTTATTACCTATTGGTAAGTATAACAAATGAAAAAACTTTTTGTAGGTAAGAGTATAATAATTAACAATGAATTACATATGATAACGTCATAACCGTCTAAAGTTTATTTTTATGAGTGGTATCCGACCTAGATTTATTCAAAGTTTATATCCTGCAAGCAAACAAAAGTTCTAAATTTATCCTGTAAATTATTTTAAAAGCTCGGCTACTGTTTTGAAAACGAAGCTGTGGATTAAGAAAGCTTAAAGCAGTTTCGGAATGAACAATAGTCGACAAATCAAATAGCGTTAGTGGGGGATTTAGAGGGGACATTACTCGGATTGCCACATCTAACCAGTAGCCATTCGCCGTTATGGGTATGCCGAATGTAACACCTGTAGTCAGGAAATGGCATTAGCGCAATACTGCAGAGAACATAATAATATTGAACGTTGTTTACCTGTATCAATATAGCACTTTATTTTCATTGAAACAGATTGGATAATACGCTATTTGGATCGGATATTTTGAAACTCCACTATTTGTAGGTAATAACAAAAGACACACATGTTGTTGTTATTTATTGTTTCTAGTTTTATAAAACTAATTTTATAAGGTAATAATAGTCTATATTTCAATAATACTAAAATAAATTGTACTATATAATATTATATGTCTGTTCCCATTCCTTCCCATTTAACTCAACTTAATAGAGTTTCCCTTTCTTCCGGTGTTTCAACTGTGGGATCCTCATACAACCGTTTATTCGGTAGGTATATATTATTAAAAAAACAACTGATTCATAATAAGTAGGTAGTGTATAGAAAGCAGCGGTGGATTGGTGAGGTGCGGTTCGGGCTCAGGGATACGAGCGAAAAAAATCGAATAATTTATTCATTCTGTATATCTATTTTTATCACGTAGACAAAGTCGCGGGATATCACTAGTACTTTAATATGTACGTTAGAACAAACGGCATTAGACAGATATTTTACTCTTATTTGTGAATTTGTGTCGTACCTGTTTTCCATTAACGTATGTGGTACTTAATGTACGTACTTATTTTTACTACTTTACACTATAATTTTAAGTGTAGAAAATTGGTTATCTTACTGTCGTTCTAAGGATGGGTTCGTAACCCGAAACAGTTGTCAGCATACATATTCAATAATCGTACAATTAATAGAAAATTTTGTCTTAAACTCATTACTAGGTAAATGGTATTTCATACATTAATAAAATCAGATTTAAACTAATGCAAATTGATAGGTACCTAAAATGCGTAGATATAACGTAGGTATCTATTACATATTTCAGCGTATTTTTGCATATATTTTGCAAAATGATTTATTTCTATATAATGACGTCATTGAAATAATAATATCAATAAACAATTGAAATATTGAAGTGCGCAACATTAATGATTCGTAATTTTGATGTTTATGTATGTCAGTGAAAAATAAGTTTTGTATAATATATATAACGTCATTAAATTATTATGTGGCTAATGAATAAGGCCCGTTTCAGACGGGACACTGGTTTCGCGCTCGTATATAATAAGGAGGCCTATGTATTCGAATAAAGGGGACATTGTTTTATGTTTATGAACGCCCAGAGCTAATGAGTCAACGCGTGTCCGGTACACTTTTCCGTCGGCCGCTACATTCTCAAGCCGCCGATACACTTGTTTTTATTACCGCAGGTAGTTTTATGTTCTAATTTATAACGCGAAATTATGAATTGACTCATTAGCTCCGGGGCGTTCATAAACATAATACAAAGGTCCGTTTATTCGAATACAATGGCCTCCTATATTATATTGATCGCGACACCGGTGTCCCGTCTGAAACGGGCCTAAGTGATTTTTTTTTTTTAACAGTAATCTATTTTTGGCTAATGGCGATATTTTCAGGCTGTACTACTCGCAGCGACCCTGTTCAGAATTATTAGAATTTTACGAGATCTGTGATACATGTTTGACGTATAAAACTTATGCTGGAGTTTAGGTTTAGATAATAATAATATTATCATATCGCTTCGTTTATCCAAAACTACGTCAACAGACAAAAAATAAAGCCTCCGAGCGAACAGCATCACCATAAAATTTTATTTGCCACGAGGATCGAACAAACCGAAAGTGTCTCATAAAAAGTTTGTAATGTTGATCCCTCTTTGTGTGACGCGCCTATAAAGAATAAATCATGTATTCGCCCAAATCCGATTAATATTTATTTAGGATTTTTGATTATTTCCAAAGTTTGATTAAATATTTTATTGCTATACATACACATTTATGAGAATTGCTAATAATAATAGTCTCGAAAAATGAATATTACATTTGTATTATAATATTATAATAAATGATAATTTCTTTTATTGTCCGAACAATTCCCAAGATTTGAGAATGTAACATTATGTAGAACATACATAGAAATAAATATTACAGAAATGGTTATTAAAAATTATTAGCAAGTTTAAGTAGACGTTATAACTAAATATTTGGCAAGAGCCAGGCGTCGGATAGTAATTAAGGCAATTATTAATGATTCCTTAAATAAAACAAAAACCGAAAGTCAAAAAATAACGCAATTTGATAAGCATTTCATGTAGGACCTACTAGATAAATTTATCGTAATTAAGTGGGAGGCCTGGTTTAAGCATATTGGCGCGATACCGATGGATATATGGGTACAAATCTCGTCGGGCGTCGTATTTTTTTCAAATTTGATTTTTTATAGTGGGTATAAGATAATATGATTAAATATGCTGTGTTTCTCTATAGAAGAAATATACATATTACGGTTAGCGTACTTACGACACAGACTGAAATATATAAACAAACTATATATTTGTATGTAAATAAATATGATAACAACAAACTACTGACTGCGGTTATATTTTTCTTTTAGTTTGGTACGTGTGCTATGGTATCTAGTTAGGTTTGAATATACGTTTTTATCTTATGCACATTATTTAGTACTTACAAATTTGTAGAGCGGCTTTGTATAAATTCACGGGTCGAGAGATAGATACCGCAGCTGTACAATTAAACATGCATGTTGTAGCAGTAAAGTACTGAAGATGAAACAAAATTCATTTTCAAGTCCCGTATATATGAGTATCTTTTTACGCTTGTCCATCGCCTTTGCTACCGGTGTAAATAAATTAAATATTATACAAATGGATTGAGGTCATGAATTGGGACAATATATAATACGGTGCCGCCACGGTGTTTCCTCTGACCCGGCGTTGTTACACTGCCTACATTATCTGAAAATGGAAACGTCCAATTCATATTTGCCTATCACAGCCTAGCTTACAGATAAACTCATTAAAAGTAACGTATATCCAATAAAATATGGAATAAATATTGTTTGTGTCTTTCTTACGTTAAATTGTACAATAATTATTATATTTGCACAACGTAAAACAACATTTTTTCAATTTATCAGATTTTGTGTTACATTACCAACTGATGGACTGAAGATTACTGACAGTGAATCCTACAAAAAAACGCACAAACTGGCATACTAAAAAACATCTTGACTGCCGTATTCCGTACTTGGATGTAAATATATATTATTATAAATCCAGACGTTTTAAATTTAAAAGATGTTCAGTAGGCATTAAAACTGAAAGGTCCTATGTTATAAAAATGTCAAAATGAAAATTCATACGCACGCTAAGTAAATCAAGACTTTTACGCTTTTTTCGTGTTAAATATGTTGTTGACGCAAATAAAATAGTTTATTGACACTTAAAAAGTCAGTGCAGTAGGAAATTGGTGTATATCAACGTTAAACATTTTATGAAAACAGATAAAACATAAGTCGTTCGGTAGTCCGCGTTCTGCGATTACACGTCACGCCACTGTCTACTTTGTATTTTTATTACTGCCGTTTATTTGCGAGAGATTAGGGTTGTCAATTTAATACAATGGGACGAGATTGGGCGAGACAATGGATCTTCTGAGTTAAAATAATATCAATTACTTTTATTTCATATTGTGCAGGAAATTCGTCTGTAAATCATTAGAGGGTACTTACTACTTTAGATTTTTACAAAAATAGTGAGTGCAGTTATTACTCTCATAGTTATATGTAACTTTTATGCGTGAGTTTTATAATTATACGGGTGTGGGATTGGTTGTAGGTGGGTACTATGATTAAATAATTTGTACTTGTGTGCATGACTGTGTAATACGTATGTGCCGTATACCGAGGCCTGCAATGGACTGGTTGAATGACGGCCGCTACATGGGTAATATAAAAAGTTAAATTATTTTATGGTTCACTGAACCTTCACTCTGCCCTGAGAGAAGCAGAAAACTGAGACGAGTGGAAAGATTTGGTGGCTCAGAAAATGATTACATTTTTAGATTATCATGATCCTCAGCCATTAAGGAACGATAGAGAACAGAATATTTAAATAAAAGAATATCCACAATGAAGGAAGAGTTTAAGAACACTTGTTGCGATAGCTCATAACCTGGTGTACACCAAATGGAGTAATAACGCAATCTACATAATAATATTATATAGCAAGATGCTACAGTGTGAAAAGGCTCCTTTATTCGAGCATACATATGAAGTAGGCATAGAATAAACTTTAACTGGTTGATGGTGACCTGTTGGACCAGTTAGAAAAGAAGGCATATATGTGTTAATTATTTAATACTAACGATTTGTTCTCTTTCTAGTTGTTAATCCATTGACATGTTTAATGCCTCCGTTCAGGTACTCAACCAATACAGTAATCGAACTTTTATATAGTGTATCCGTGTAATTTGTCATAATATCATATCCATTTTATACTTAATAAATTATTGTATTTGTCCATTTTATTTAAATTTTATCTTGTTATACTTAATCGATAATTTTATTTTGATTAATTATTTTATCTATTTGTTATTTGTTAATTTTTATTAAGAATCTATATTTTTTCTTTATTGTGTCAGTTATAATGTTTATTTTTTTCGCTGTTCTCATTAATTTATAACTAAAACTATATAACTTTAATCTAATGTGAATGCGCCATGTTTTGTAATAAAAATCAAAAGTGTATAATTATAATGTAAGTACCTACATATATTAATTATTTGCAAACATTAATCCAAAATATTACTAAAATACCTATACTAAAATACTTATATTACTAAAATACTGACGCTTAGATAAAAATATAAAGTTTAGATTCCCGTTCAATCTTCACAAATCAATATTTTTCCTTAGTAATCTTTAGTAATTCTCTAGCTTTGGTAGAATCTTTGATTTTAAATGAAACGTACATTTGGAAAAGATTGGAGTTTACGGAGAAGATATTTGTAAATTAATTATCAGCTTATTTTTTTATAGTAAACAAACAGAGACTTTATACTTAACTAGTGAATGTAATGTTATGGGTGATCAATAGGTAATCAACACGATAAAACAATACCGTCAAATAAATGTGATGATTGCTTGTTCACAAATTGTAAAGTGATAAAAAATGTGATCATTGATAATTATTCACACGTAAAGTTTTATTGTATAAATATTTTGAACGTGTTTTGTTATCTGTAGTAAAAAAAGAGTAAGTTACTAGGCTTTTCAATAACTTAGTTGTTGTTTTGTATTTGCAACCATTGTATTATAGTTAATATTATTTATATTTATTAATAAAACATTTTAAAATGCAACACAAATTAATATTCTGGATATTAATTATTAAGTTATGATTGAGATAAAGGAGTTGGCATCCCTAAAATTTGGTCTGAGAGATTTCCATTTATAAAATTTCGAATAAAATATTACGTAAAATAGCACGCAGAGAGCGTACTGACTGGAATGCTTGCGAAAATATGATGCAGTGGTAAAACGTACTATTGTTGATTTAAAGAGGATATTGGAAATATTGGAAGTGTATATATGGAAATTATACTGCGCCGTATTAAAAACGTTACATTTCGAGATCAAATAAACGCAGCATATGTTGAAGATTATGAAAATCGTTGTTAGGAAATCTATTTTTTATAGCTTTGTATAATATTATGTTAATACAATCTACTAAATATTTTATTAAATCTTTTACGAATACAATAAAAACATATTATATTTTTATTACATAATGCATGTATTTATTTCGGCGTATGTATTATGGTTTGAGTCAGCACCTATCCTAATATTTGATATTTTTACTGTGTCTCATGATACGATTATTGTATTAATAACTTTAATAAGTTATACTACTATAAAATTGTGATTAACAATATTCTTTTGTAATTCCACTATAAAACACAAAATATTGAAAAAAAATATTATTATAATGAAAATACACTGAAAAATATCGACGCTTGACAGATTTTTCTTCACTTATCAGTCATTATATTTTATAATATAAAATTGGCCATTCTTTTATATTATTTTAGTATTTATACTTTGGTAGTGATCGGAAATATGTGAGATGATTAATACAATGAAAATCAATGTAGTATAACTAAATAGACTTCTAACCACTTAATACCAGTTAGTTTTTGACAGGCCATGGTGAACTCGCTTCCAAGCTCTATGAGTTTGGACTTGTTACCCGGCCAACATGTCCATATGGCGGAGAACTACAGAATGCATACCACATCCTCTGGAAATGTCTGAGAATGTGCTTAAAGAAGGAAGAGATGCTTAAGTCGGCCAAACCAGCTGTTGGGTCCATCGTTTGAAGCATTTAAAAAATTGCGGCGTCTTATTGCGGAGTGAAGATCTCTTCATATAGTTTTGTTTTAGCTTTTTTTGTCTTATGTATCATTAAATTCATTGATTTCCGTTAAGTCTCCGTGCCTTTCTCTCCCGTGGCACTTTTTATTGAAATACGTTCTTCAGTAAACTCAGTCAAAGCTCACTTGAGAGCGTGGAGATCTCCGTCATGAATATCTGCTCCTGAGACATTTCCAGGCGTAAAAAAACTATTGATGCATCACATCCAAACGTAGGGCCTCGTGATACGCTCGATTAAGTATGGTACGGTATTGGTTTCGAGTTTCATTTTTGTGTTGTAGACTATACTAGTCATTTATGGATTGATTTTTTTTTGCGATTTATTCAAAGTAAGCGAATTACAAACTACGGTTATACGGAATACAGCGGAAAATACATTTTAAAAATAGCCGATAACCTGGATTATTTGTTAGGTTAACCTAACCAAACCTAACTTAACATAACCTAACCTAACCTAAACTAACCCAAACTAACAGATAATCCAGTTTATCGGCTATTTTTAACGCATTCGCTGCTGAGTAGATAATGATTTTTTAATTAGCACTTTTAAAATGCACGTTAATTACATCGATCGGCCGCCTGGTCATAACGCGCATGTGCGTCTTCAGCGTCCAAAGTATTAAAATGTGTTTTCCGCTGTATTCCGTATAACCGAACAGTACCAAGTAGATTCTTTGACTAGCTCTTAATTATTTTGTTAAATTACATACTCAAGAAAAAGGACCGCTTATTGGAACGCCGTTGGTTTATTTACTTATATTACTAACTGACGTTTAATCGTTTGTTTACATAAGGAATTGCAAATGGCCGACAATAATAAATTCGCTGCGAAGGCAACGGAACAATTCTAAACTATAATATTATACTGTATAATCGTCACGATTGCAGTATCATACTGTGGCGTAAAGGTAGTATGTTCGGCTGATAACCGAACAATCGGTGGTTC
This sequence comes from Rhyacophila brunnea, assembly GCF_057557595.1. Lineage (NCBI taxonomy): Eukaryota > Metazoa > Arthropoda > Insecta > Trichoptera > Rhyacophilidae > Rhyacophila > Rhyacophila brunnea. The sequence continues at coordinate 35,273,341 of NW_028233350.1, forward strand.
TAATCCAATCGAGTGCGTTTTTTTTCGTGTGAAAAAATAAATTATGTGTTACATGTGACACGCCAAAAATACACTCTGATATGATTTCCCGAACGCGCCAAAAATAGTTTCATTTCTTTTGTTATTGGATTTCACATAAACAGGAATAATGATATCGTAATGAAATTATTTTAATCTACTTAATACTAAAGAAAATATGTTCATAATACATTACAATATAATATTATGTAATATATTATATTTTATCATGATATCAGAGAAGTAAAAAAGCATATTATCATGTTACATCTGTCATTTTCTATATTAATCAAAAAACTACATCAATTTTTGTTATTTCGCTTGATAGATTCGTTGTAAAACCTTGATAATTTGAAACATTTTAATTTAGTGAACGTATAAAAAATATTAGTCTGAATGGCTGCGTTTTTTTTTGATTGACACTAACTACGATCACATCAATATATTTTCATTGTAATATATTTTTTCGAATAACGAATATCATGTATACTTCCTCATAGATATAATAAAACGCCAAATGTAAATGTAAGAATTTTCTACAGAGATAGTGTAGCGTGAACTCAATAGCGCAGATATGCAATCAGGTGAATGTAGACCGAGATTCATAAAAGCTGACTCGGATATTTCATCGAAGCTGCAACTAAAGCCTTTGTTACATTTAAACAGAAGACTTTAGATATTTCAGGCCTTCATAATAATTATTCAAATCCCGGGCGAAGGCACGCTGGCAAGTGCTCTTACAAAATCGTGATCTTTCGTATAAGGTACGTGTGAATTATTCCCCAATGGCCGCCCTGTTAAACCTTCACAACCGTATATTATTATAATAATCTTTTGAAGACTATATTATTTCTACATGTCGAGGTATTTTTATACATAATAAATTGACTATAAATGCCACAATTTCATATAATGATATTTAGTCAACACACTAGCGCAGTGGTTCCCAAAGTTGACTGGGCTCCGACCCATCTAACAAAAATGTCCAATCTTGGGACCCACCTCTTAGCTGTCTTAGAGAAAAGAGGGCATACATATTGGTAATGCTCAGATTCCCTAGTGGTGAGTCGTGGAACTACTTAATGCTGTCTTATTTGTTCTAATTGAAATAAAAAAAATATTTTTTTATAAGTGTTACCAATATGAATGAAAGACTGTTGAAATAAGAAACACAACTTAAATAAAAAAAATATTACTTAAATACCTAAACCTGCAAGGTTTTTTTACATAGTTATTTCAATGGGAAGGATGTATTTGTTTCTTATTTTTCTTTATTACAGTTTTAGCATCAACTTCAACTTTAGTTACTTTTAATCGCAGTGAGTTTGATATATCCAATTTATTTCTGTATTTAGTTTTAATGTTAACCATAGCCGAAAATCTGACCTCACATAGATATGAGGTAGTAAAGAGGAGGAGGACTTTCATAGCTTCATCGAACAGGCAAGGATAATTATCAGCAACTGAGAGCCAGAATTTCGTAAACTGTTTACGATTGAAACTATTTTTCAGTGACGTATCTTCTGATAAATCAATGAATTCTTCACTTGCTTTTGATTGTTGCTACTTTTTTTAAATTCATGTATACAGTGGCGAGGGCCCACTCAAACGCCATATTCAATAAAAAGAATATTATTTTGATTGTATAAATTGCGAATAATAATTCATCTGAGATGTCGCTTTAATATAAGTTCCCGGGCTGTGAGAATCTCATTCTCCGTATAGTCCCGCACAACATCTCATTGCACCGAGATGCGGACTTCGGACCCATATCATAAGTATTGTAACATAACTACTGTTACATACTATTGTATCAACCATCACGACTAATAAAACTCGCTCCTGCATACATCTTCGACTTCATCATCAGCATCCTCAACACCATTACCTACGACACATCGACGACTCCCCCAGTGGTAACTCACATCGAACCCCACATTGGTGACACCCGACTTAAGAAAACTACGCAACCTTCTGATCAGAAAGTTCAACAAGACGCTGATGGGATACGATACAACTGTCTCTGCCGCAACCTTCTACCGGCAAGTTCAGCAAGGTGCATAGGGGATACGAGACCTCTACATTTATTCATATCATTTGCCTTATTGCTAAGGATGTTGATCAGTAAGCTTACAAGCGATGCGAAAAATAATTGTCTTTCCATTTGGAGCGATTCTGTACTATCTTGTAGATTCCATTGTTGTTTATTCAGTCGCTTTCTTGATAGTGTCGTTTCATCTGAAAGGCGCACGCCCTCACGACCTCCTCCCTCCGACTCCACCAAAGATCACTCTTCTAGCCAGGCTGCACTGATGTGGTCTTACCACGTGACCAACGAATGAATTGAAGAATGTGTCTCTTGTGGTTTGTTGATCGACGATCTTTGATCCATCTTTTCTAGTATTGCAAACGGAGTATCGTCCTCCAGCACCACATTTCTTCAGATTCTCTGGAAGTCCAGTTTTTAAAACCGTATGGGAGGGTTGAAAATATTAGCGTATTAACCAGGCATAAATATGAATGACATGACTTACTTAAAATTTTAGAATTATTAATAACCATGTCCTTGCTTTTTCGTACAAGGTGGTTGTTAGTAATTTTGAACATTCACAAACACCCAGGCTTTGAGAAAAACACATACATATTGTGTCCTCACCGGGAATTGAACCCAGAACTCTCGGGCGGAAGGCCAGCGCCTTACCCACTGCACCACGAGACTGTAATAAACATTAAAAAGAAGAAAACATAATTTAAAAACATACTTACAATTTAAAAACAACTGTATACATAATAAAATGTGCGTTATTGAAGGGTTTAATATTTGTTATGATTATTTTTACCATTAAAATATAGTTTAATAAATTATATCAAATTCTATAGGAAGATATTTTTAAGTAATTTAAAGTTTTAATGTTTTTTTTATAAATAAAATAAAACTTGAAATCCTTTTTGTTTATATTGATTTCAGCTTTGGAATTGTGAACTGTGAAGCTATATAGATAAGACATGACCCTTCAACGAATGCACATTTCAGTTTTTTTAATATTTAGTAAGTTAATTTTTTCTTTTTTTCTTTTTACTGTTTTGAGATACGTGTTGAATATTTAAAATGTAAATTATTAGTCAAATATAATATTAAAATGCAGTTTTCGTATTCTGTACGCTTACAAAGATATAAAGGCGAACTTTACTAAAGACATTAATAATACGTATACAAAAACTTATTTAATATTTTAGATTTATTACACAAAATAATTACGACGTTTCTATTTTACTTGTTTTAACGTACTATATCTAAGTGTTTCTATTTATTATTTCATTTTGGTTTGTTGGTCCAGATGTGTCGATTTATTTTTCGGATATTGCTGTATCCTATCATTAAAATAATTAATCTTCTTACGGTACCTTCCGAAATAATAAATATAACACACACCGATAGTCTACTTTCATCAAAAACGATTACTGATATTGATTCATAGTACGCAATTTGTGCGTTATTTACGATTTGTCAAAATAATGTATGCTTCAACCAGTATTGGAACTATATTAAGGAAAATACTGCCTTGCTAAGTAAAATGACAGTGTTTTGGTTTTAGTGAAATTAGAACCTTAGTTTTAAACTACATTTTTCTCTTATATTATGTAAAATTATCTGATTGCTTTGGCATAATCTCTAAATACACAGTATTATATTATTTACATATTGTGTCAAAACAATCCAATAATTTAGTTAGAAAGATAGCTTAAAACTTGGGTTATCAATTCACATTTCAATAAAACCAAAAACATTGTATTTTTACTTAGCAGGGCAGGAAAGTGAACGATCCTTGATGAATTAAATTAATATCTTAAGGAATTCTTATCTTAGTGCATCGCATAGTTTGAAAATCACTATCCCAGACAGTAAAAAGGTTTCCTACGCCGTGTCTAGATCAGTGGTTGTCACGAGAAATTTAACTGTGGTCGCACAATTGACATTGAGAGTTCTATGGAAACGTCTGTTGGCCGCATCAAATTTCATTTTTGTTATGATTGGAGAAATTAAAACTAAATTTTATTTATATACGAAGAAAATGGATCAATTTATTTATAGACAAGTCCATTTAATAAAAAACATTTGAACATTTTAGTAGATATCTATTTATTTAAAAATAATACAAATGGAAATTCCTCTATACCTACTACTTTTTTCCAATGCGAGCCGCATGGTGGTTGCTTCTAAGCTTACATCTGTCAACTGTCTTCGATATTTGTTTTTTATGAAGTGCATTACACTGAATGATCTCTCACAGTACAGTACACTACTAGGAAAAATCGATAATATTAATAAAGCAATTGTTGTCAATTCTTTGAATTTTCTTTATTTTCAGAAACGGACTATTTCACACATGATCTCATCACAAAAATACATTATGAATCATTAGATCGTGGAAAGAAATTTAAAACAAGTCATGTCATTCAACCAATTTTATAATTTTATAAATAAATTTTTGAAATATTATTCTGTAAAGCGCTGGTGACCGCAGCAAAATCATGTGGTGGCCGCAAATGAGAGCCACTGGTCTAAATTGTTATTTTAATAATACAAAATATAATCTATTTTCAGTAGTAGGCATATATTATACTCAACATGTCATTTTAATGGATGCTGAGTGTTTATTAAAATTTGACGCGACGAATATATTATAAACTATTTTTTTGGTACGTCACGTATAAATATAATATGAAATTTATCAAAGGATTTATAAAAAAATAATAGTTAAAAAAAGTGAAAATATTATTTTACCACCGACAAAAGCATTCGACCGAGTAAACTGAAGCTGTAACTTTTAGTAACGCATTATAAATCCTGACAAACATGCAATGCGTGACATTTTTAATAATTCATTTAACATTTTAATGTCCTTGCCAAAAATATATTTATATCAAACTTTTGAAAGCAATGACACTATTTTATAAACTTTGTACCACTGCAGAGTTTCACTATTTTACCATTTTACTGTCATAATAATATTAGTTTTGAATACTATCAATTTGTGAATTTATTGAAAACTTTTGAAAGTATCATAAATTTGTCCCAATAAAAGAAGTTCCCATTTTTTTAAATTACGTTCAGCATATTTATTCGAATAATTCTACATAAATTTAATACATTGCCAACTCTTACCGAAGGTCAGTTAATATCACGGCGATTTGTACTATACTTTATTACCGCCCTGTAAAATTAGATGGAACTACTCTCGTACCATATTAATCGAGATTATTAGGCGCAAAGCCCACAGAAGGTAGCGCATGGTAACGAGGTGAGTGTCACTCTTGCAAGTAATGCTACCACTCAACCAAAATAAAATAATACAAGCTAATAATTAATGGCAAACCTTGACAATATCAAGATGTGGTCACTACGAGAACTTCGTCAAATGGCAGGCGCCTTTCACGTGAATAATATGATTTTGTTTACGTTTTTAATCAGAACTATTCATCAATCGATTTTTCATGGTCGGTTTCGGCGCTGGCCTTTCATCTGGAGACTTCGGGCTCGATTTCCAGTGAGGTCACAATATTATATTTACATAATATGTGATTTTCTCAAAGCCTGCGTGTTTGATTGTTTCACTTCGACTACTACATAACTGTTTCTCTCTGTCATGGCCTCGTGGCCTGTTAAAGATTTAAAATACATATATGCATATTATATAAATGAATATATTTTGTTATACACAATAAAAAGAGTAAAAAAAATATGTTGTCGATCTACTTTCTGAGATAGTTAAAATCGAACATTTCCACAAAATAACTTCGCTGAATACGACATCTCTAGGTGATCGTTTTCTTTGTGTTCGTTGACTGTCTTATGTAACCTTCCTGCTAGAATCAAACAAATTCCATATGACACCCGCTGTGGACTCTGCTTTAAACTACAAAATGCGGTATCTTTCTTTTATACGTATACGGGAAATCGTTGATCGTTACTATTATAATGAGATGGGGAATACTCAGTGTTACTCCACTTATAACGAATAATATGAAATTTTGTAGTTTTATACTTTCAATACTATGCTGAACTCCTCGGTTCTTTTTTGTTCGTTTAACGACATAAAAATTAGTCAGTTCAAAAGATTTCTCATAGGGATTGAAATACCGGTATTCCAGTATTTATCAATACCGAAATACCGGTTTTAATAATCCAAAATACCGGATTTTTCATTATTAATAGAGCTCACTCGTTTACATTTTTGAAAATGAATATAAAGTTATTTCTTCATTACTTTGTACTGTATTGCCCATTAAATTGATGGTGATATAATAATAATACAAAAACCATCAAATATATCTATAAAATTGTTGCGATGAATTAACATAATAATATTTTGAAATAGAAAATATCCGTGACAAGTGTTTAATTAGTATATAATAAAATTATTGATGACAATGATGACTGTACAACCATTTAATGAAGCTTTTCTCGCAGTCACACTTATTTACACTTAATGAAGTAGCCTTTTTGAGGGCTTTAATTAAAATTATTAATATTGGTACTTATTCAAATTATTTGTAAAAATCACCAGTTCTACAACATTATAATCAATACGTATTTTTAAATGTTAATATAATACAATATTTGGGTAGGTAGGTTTTTGCTATAAAATAATATTATAAAGTAATTTCAATAGCTATATTTACTGATAAGTACTTCTGTTTTGTATATGTTTTTAACGAATATCGGTATTTAACAGAAAATACCGAAAAACCGGCATTGATGTTTTATTTCGGTATTGCAATCCTTAATTTTGCGTATATAATGTACGTCTATACGGCCACACTTTGACGCTGTCAAGCCTGTATAATATTAAAATGGTTCAACTTCCACAACTCCATATCGTAGAAAATAATTGATAATATGTAACAGGGCATCATACATAAACTAAGGTTTATGCTATTTAAATTGATTACGTATCTTTGTGAAAACTTCAATAATGTCCATTATGTAATTAATCCAGGTGCTGTGATCGAATTCGTATACATAGTTAGAGAGATGCACTTTCTTTTGCGATTCGTCTACTTGAGACAATAGTATACACGAAAAGTCATAGTTCTAGGAAGTGGTCGTGATTCCCAATTCTCACATCTGTAACTTGGTATTTGACGAGTATCGGGCGTGTGGCTCATATTCATTTACATAATATTACATAAGCAGTTTCTTTAGTGATTCGTATACAATAGTACTTACATACAACAGTACGTACAACAATAGTATTCACGAAAAGTCATGGTGTCATGCTAAGAAATCATTGAGGCTCATTTTGGGACTCGCGTATTTCATTCAATCCATCAGACAATACGCGGCTCTCGTAGTGCAGTGCGTAAGGCGCTTGCCTTCCACCCGAGATTTCCTGGGTTCGATTCCCGGTCAGGACACACAATATTTATGTGTTTTTTCAAAGCCTGGGTGTTTGTGATTGTTCAAAATTACTAACAACCACCTTGTAAGATTTAAAAGCAAGGACATGGTTATTAATAATTCTAAAAAAAAATCCATTAGACATTGAAACATGTCTAGTGGTTTTTATATACTTTCAATTAGTACAAAGAAGAGTTATTCAAATGAATTTATGATAATAACTAAGGTTTATTATTAGTCTATCCTAAAAAAGATTGCATTGTATCATGGCTATTTTTATCTCAAATGTATTTGACCCAAATTGTGAGAAAACTACTCGAGAAGCTTTCCGCCTAGTTTACGATTCATAAGCTTTAATAGAACTTTGACATTTCGTAAATAAATTGTGCGTTGAAAACTAATTTAGTACTATGAAGTCGTATCTGGAATAATTATTTCAGAAAATGAATACGTTGAACAATATAGAAAAAAATAGGTGAGCTTATAAAAAAAGTATTAAAAGCTCGAATAAAAGACAGGAAGTCATTATGGCCATAATGTGACGAAAATTGGGATACATTAGGCGCATTATGAGAAAGAACAAATTATATTAGTCATATATATATATATATATGTAAACCCGTATTACTTAATTTACATGGAATTATGGAACTAACGTATTCATAAAAGGATGTAATAGTCACGTAAAGCGTGTTGATAAAATAAATAATATTTGAAAGCATAGTCCCATATTGTATGTATCGTCTGTAATTTTCTACAAACACGTATCTCAAAAATCACAACTTTTCAGGAGAGGCAAATAACAACTTTATTATCTCAGTTTTTAATTTAGAAATAAAATTTCTTCTATGAAATATCCATTTAGTATAGTTACACATATTTTCATGAAAAAAATGTTATGTTTCTTCAATTTATCGCACTATACTTTCGACCGATTAGTTATATTGTTGGAGATACGAGAATGGGTTGCAACTTTACTGTGAATATGACTGCAGCAAACACGTATATTAACTTACGAGAAAGAGCTTCAGTACAATTATCTATCGGACTTCAGTATTCTGTATACTTACAAACACGTAACGCAAGATACGAGTTTATAATATTTATACAAGTCTTTTATTGTGATACGAGTTTTTGTTATTGCTTAAACCTATTATGTTGTAAAGTATGTTTTGAGATACGTTTTAGTGGAATATGTGCGTATTTAAATTCTGAATTCATTACATCAAACAACTCAAAACTGACAAAAATTGAGATACGTGTTTGTAGAAAATTAACGACGCCTAGAGTGGACCTTGATCTTAAGTAAACACCTCCAGTCTGCCCGGTCCTCTGATTGCACTCTACAGTCGATCACTAATTCTATCTTTTACAGATCTTTCAGTAGGTTATCAAGTCACAATATTGGTCTTTCAATACATCTCTTAATCATTAAACGTAATACGTTTTATCGGAATCTGCATTGTTCGTCCGTACAAATTACGTTGTGAAATGTTGTATTATTAATAATAATACATGGACTGAAATATACTCAAAGATTTATAAAACTAATATTCTTCTAGATAGAGCCTTCTATGTTTTCCCATAACAAGTCTAAGAAGCAAGTTCAAGTTTGACGAAGTTATCGTTTTTGTATATAAAATAATATAATAATACATAAAAGCTCTCATTTCAAAGTTTGTATGAAATTAATTAGAGGTCACAAAGATACTTCTTACCTTATTTTTGCAGCTCTATCTCTATGGAAGGATGTATTCTTCAATATCCTTTGGTACAGGTACATTTTTTTATTTTTTCAATTTATATAGAATACAATACAAGAAACGTAAAATAATATAAGTAGGTATTAAAAAGAATAATTAAAATATATATTACATAAGACGTGTAGTTATCGGTTATTTTTGTAATGATTAGGTTATGGAACAAATATTTTTTCTAATATGTATATTTCAGATTTCTGAAGGTTATCAGGATTTTTTTTTTAAATCTTGTGTATTACTCATCGAATAAGAAAATAGTTTAATTAAATATTTACATTATAGATGGTTACGATACAACCAACATAATGCCGGCAGTCGTTGTCTAGTGCGTAAAAAACTTCGCTCTCATCTGTGGGCTCCGGGTTTCAATTCCCGGCGAGGTCACAATTTATTTATGGGATTTTCTCAAAACCAGGGTACTTATAAGATCGTTTCACTTATATTTCTAATATTACTATACTATTGCTTTACTGTACTACAGTCATTGGGCCTGATAACCTGTTGTAGTGTTAAAAAGAATACCTATTTATATTTTTATCATTGTTCTTTAATATAAATGTAGATAATGAAGTGACCTTTAGCATGTTACGTAACAATTTGAAATATAAACAGGTTATTAATCAACATTATCTTTATTAACACAAACTGTAATTGAAGGTAATTAATTAGGTAAATTATTAACAAACTCTGTTACTGTATTGTGGATTCAAAGTGTTCTAGTTAGGCAAAGTTTGTGTTTAAGTTAGAACAAAACATAGTTGAATAGGTACTTATACCTAAGGGTGTTTCATCCAAAAGGCTTAAGCGGATAAGGAAGCTATAGAGGGTGCAACCCTTATCGGTTCATTTACATTTCAAGAACGTTTCTTCAAAACTCCCCATTCGCTTATATAAAGAATAATATTGATTTTTGTAATCTAGCGTATGCGTACCTAATCAATTGGAAAACGAAGAAAATTTGAAGCAGAGTCTGAATTAAAATAGTTTGTTCATTACTTTTAAGCTTCAATAAATATATAAAATGATTCTTAGTGGTACTATTGTATTAAACCCTAATGCTCTATATATACGAGCAGACTTATTGAGTCGATGGTTCGTCAACATTTACAGTATTTATACAGACTTTTACATAGCATTTCAGATTTATGTTTACTTTCGTTATTTGGTAATATACCGTCCAAGAAACGCGTTCTCCAAATCTTCCATCAAGTAGTAAGAAGATATCGAAGCAGTCTGGAGAGAAGAGTAATTTCTGGTGTGGTCGAAGGGTGGAGGTTGCAAGGCGTGCGCCTTCCAGATGGAGCGTTATTATCAAGAAAACGACTGACATAACAATAACTGACGCAGCAAGACCAACGGAAAATCGCTCTAGATGGAAGAAGATTGTTGGAAACGCCTGTAATTTTAGTGATCACCATCATCAGTAATGAGGCAAAAATATGAAAGAATTATATCCATTTCATGGGGTTTTCTTTGTTTTTCATTGCGATTTGTTTTTTATTGCATTAAATAAATGTTATATTACAATAAATAAATTATTATTAAGGTAGCTTAAGCATCGGCCAATAACGTTGTGGGTCCCAGGTTCGAATCTTGAGCCTGGAAAACATGTACACACATTGTTTTTCAATTTGTTTTTGAGTCAGAGTATGGACCTAATAGGTTGGGCAAGTGGCTAACATTCATCTCTCGTAAATCTTTTAGTTAAAACCTTCCATATGATCTTATTAGGATCGAACATGGTCAAATTAAAAAAAAATCTTATTTTACGAGGAAAAATGATATAAACTTGGCCAACTTCGCTGAAATTTAAATTCGCTAAATATATCACAAAACTATATAAATGAATCGATAGGACATATAATTACTGTTCACATTTATTCCCCACCATCTATACCCGGTATATCTAATCTAAGGTAATCACGAGGGGTGGTTTCCAATCCTGGCGTCCTTAAGAATTAAAATTTATACGCGCCTATCAATTGCCTATGTGGTCGCAGCCATGACCTATTCTGGGTCAGAACTGTGTCCGAGTCAAGCCTAACAGGCACTATTAGCGAGGGGTGTAAGACGAGTAAATGCGCTCCCTAAAGACATAGAAGACATATTATACATTTTCTTACTGTACTTTGCATTTTGTTTATGAAAATTTATTTTATTATATAAAATTGTATATGTTTTTTTTATTTGTTATTATTATTTTTTTCTTCTTCTCTCTTGTAAGAGTAATATTTTTGTTATAATGTAAATCTTATGTTTGTGAACGTACTGAATTTTGATTTTTTATGTTCACAATGTTTTGTTTTCTTAAATAAATAAATAAATGAGCTGATTTGGCTAAGTTTGAAAACAAATGGTCCTAAGTTAAAAAGAGTACAATGTACCTATAAGGTTTTAAATAAAGTTTTTATTACCTATAGCTACTTATATCAGTGAGTGGAAAATACACGTTCTCGATGCGAGCGGAAAAATAAACATACAATCCCCTTAATCATGCACTGCATAAAATTATTTAAGTACCTATTTACTTTATTAAATAAAGCACAGGTGACTTAATTTGAAGCAGTGTTGCCGGGTTGTAAAACTTCTCGTTTCCCTGAGATTCCGGAAAACGCCTCCCTTTTGTCTGCCTGCACCGCTCAATTATTACTTGTATTTTCACACATTAATCTTGTTCGACAAAAGCAGTTATAGCACAATAAAACAACGGCCCACTTTAACGCCGGCAATATTGTATTGGTACACTTAACGAATAAAGCCTTGAATTGGGGCGAAACCAGAGTGTTTAGTATATTATACGGTGGTTTATAAACTTTTTTTATGGCGCCCTACGCGAATAAATGGGTGAGGATGTTGTCCAACACGTATTTCTCAGATCTAAGAATCAAACTAGATACAGCTGCTCAGTGATTTAATTATCTCTAAACAAAAAGCTCCACCTTTGTATTTATATTTGCTAAATTTTATTATTTTGATATCTTCTATTAGATCTACGTAAAGAATTATCTTTAAATTCTGATAAAATAAATTTGATTATATACAGTATGTTAGTGGTGCTTGCGAAAAAAAATGTCTCTTTAATATTCGCATTTTTTCCATTTCCAACATATCGATGGCTCAGTTCGATAGAAGGACAAGTCCAAAATTTGATGTTTTGAGTTATATTACCCATTATATTCGAATATTGCTCCTTTTCAGTTTCACAAAAGGACAACTCGTAAAAAGTACTGATTTTCTCTCGTTGAACAGATGTCTGTATATGGAAATAAACAAACTTAAACACTCTCTCAGTTCCATAAAAGGACAAGTCGAGATATCGTTTTGTAAAAATATTGTTTTGTGACTTATTGCGTTTCATAGAGGGACAACTCAAAATGGCGTTCTATCATTATGAAAGTAGGATCACCGTGTGCTGAGAAGTGCAGATTAAAATATTATTATTGAATTCAATCAAAGGGAACAAATCCACCAGTCTTTGGTGGATCGGAGACATTGATCGACGACGTGAGTTTATTTATTAAGGTGCATCACGTCAGTTATTCCAAAGTACAGAATGCAAACTCCTGGTAGTACACAAACAGTTAACAAGGCGTACTGTTTTGATATAAATGAGGTCCAAATAAGTGTCTGCAATTTTTTTATTTGAATACTTTGAGCATATACAAGACAGTGACTGAAACTGCACTAAAAAAAAACATGGAGTGTTGCTTATGCTGATATTATTCACTATCTATAGACACGAGACGTAGGTAACTATAGATCTATTTATTTTTATCAGACCATGAACTTCTCCATATTATCTTCTTGAAAGTATTTTTGAAACCAAAAAGTTCAGCGGATATTGGTGTTATATTGCTTAAGACCACCATGTGTTCATCTTCATCTTACTTCCCTCGAAATAATATATTGAAGTGAACTGTTAGATGCATGAATGCGAACGTCGCTCTAAGTAGTTATATCGAAGAGAGGTATGTTTATCTGAGAACAAACGTTGCTCATAGTACAAATATAGGGATGTGATAGCAATGCTGCGTCAATTATTGTGATGACAGGAGTTATTGGATTTTGTTGAAAGAGCTGGAAGACATTTTTAAATGTAGCCCATCGTCCCTTTCATCTGACAATATTGAGCCTAAGCTTTTTCTCCACAGTACTATGCTCAAATTAAATAATTATAGGTGTACCTTAACATCAGCCGGATTGATAAACTCATTACATTTGGAGGAAAAAAAATGGCAATAAAGACGCAGGGACATAAACCAGTAAAAGAAGCCTGATGATCATCTTACCAAGCACTTAATTGACACCGCCTAATGACAATAGAAAAAAACATAATTCTCAAAAAACATAATATTATATTACATACGTAATATGAAATTTTTTTGAATCGAGTGGGACCCAAACTCTCATATTTCACTTTTCGTGTGCTTTCACCCTTAAGATACATAACCATTTTTTTTAGAATTATTAATAACCACGTCCTTGCTTTTTCGTAAAAGGTGATTGCTAGTAATTTTGAACAATCGCAAACACCCAGGCTTTGAGAAAACACATAAATATTGTGTCCTCACCGGGAATCGAACCCAGAACTCTCGGGTGGAGGGCAAGCGCCTTACGCACTCCACCACGAGAGCCACCAAGATATAACCATCGATCCATCTATGATTTATGTGAATTATTTCTAAATACTGCATTTTGACTGAATACTAAATAAATATAATATTTAATGAAGCACAGATCACGAGAAAAAATACGCAAGAATAGCTCAAAATAAATGTTCCACAGGGTTGATTTGTTTCAATTCCAATAATAACGGAGTCTTATATGAATCTTTCAATACAATCTTTTACGTTAACCTATAAGTATAACTCAAGTACAAAATCCTAATAAAGCCTGCATACTAGCATTGGCAAGAAAACCCATTCTATTCGGCGAACCCCCGCATTGTGTCTAAGAATAGAAATAATCAAAAGGGAGGAGGGGAGGGTTCGATCTCGGAGGGGATCAATTATAAATGCATCCTCCCATTCACTCGGGAGGGCCCATTGTGTGAAGCCTCAGAAGCCACAATAGACCGCGCGAATGAATAGAGAGAGGAGACAGTAGCCCACTTTGGAACGTTGCACCGGGATATTGTTTATGACTGGGGCTTGAATCAGTGTTCCCTGTAATTATTATACTTGTAGATTATTAATTATAGACTACGTTTAAAGTGTTAAGCACTACTGCGTTTGATGCATCTAAGGACAATACAGCATAGTTAAATAAATACATAATATGCAGGTATTATTGTTAAATACATAATAATATAGATTACTACTCCCTATATTTATATGTAATTGTTTTGGCGAATAATTTATGTATTAACGGTTTTAAGGGGGGAAATGCTCAGCGTAGGTCAAAATGGAGTTTTTGTTCTATTTTAAAAGCATGATCCTGGACATACCTTAAACGTTGTAGATAATCTATTTATATAATTTTGAAGCCTTATTATCCTTTATATTTATTTTAAACATTTGATGACTGCATAAAGTATTTTTATTATATAAAATAGTATTCTTTTAAACCTCTCGCTCTAATGTTTTAGAATATAGTCATATTTCAGTACATAAATGTGCAGTGGTGTTAAGATTTTTTACATTTTTATAAAATGGAATTTATAAAATGGAAAACGTAGTAAGTATGAAGTGAGAACAGTTTTTTTGTGATTTTTTCTTAAGTAGAAAATTTTCCAGAGCGGATTTTGTAACTTGATGTCTCAAATATTGTTATTCATTTCACTCTACAATGATGATTAAGTAGGTATATTTAAAATTATTTTATGCATTCTCCTTCATCACATATATACAATATGTAGGCCCAATTATTATTTCTCCACGGCACCCGGTCCTGTGCTTTCCACATCAAACTGAGTCCAGAGGTTCTTTTGATATCATCTGTCTATCTAATAGAGAGCCTTCTAATACTTCGACGTCACATTCGAGACTTAAAATTTATGACGTTTCTTACCCTCTGATCATCCCTT
Source organism: Rhyacophila brunnea (assembly GCF_057557595.1). Lineage (NCBI taxonomy): Eukaryota > Metazoa > Arthropoda > Insecta > Trichoptera > Rhyacophilidae > Rhyacophila > Rhyacophila brunnea. Next base: position 35,288,546 of record NW_028233350.1, read on the forward strand.
CTATGTATGTAGCCGTTCATTGTCACTCGAGCTTTGCTATGTGATGTGATGAACGATATCTGCGACAATCTTCATCATCATGTATCGAACTTATTGTTCGATTAAATTGTGTAATCAGTAGAGTTTTTAGTAATCTTTATAGACACCACGATACGCGGCTCCTCCAAGAATCTCTATCCCGTGGTGTCCATATGCTCTAAATAAAGAGTGGGCAAGAAGAATATTTATTTATTACATCAATTACTATCGATCACCCACTACTTCATCCGCGTGTAGTATAAAAATGTACATGACATCCCATATTGTTGCAAGTGCGTTATCTTTGAAAAGTTTCTATTGAGATGTCAGAAATCGAGATAAAAGTTTATGAGTGGTCTATACAGTGATGTCCCGTGGGGGTAGGTAGATTGAGCGTCGCTTGGGGGCGGCAGTTACTCAAAAGGCGGCAAATCGAGGAGAATCATTAGGTATATACAGAAATACCTACCTAAACTTAGCAATAACGGAAATATCTTTCCATTAAAAAATTCAGCTTACTGGTTGGAAACAAAATGTATTAATTAGGTAAGTACTATACAAGTTTTAACAGGAGTATTTTTTTTGTCGGGTTTGCGATGTCTAGTTTACTTCCATTGTTCTTGGATGTCACGTTCTTGGTGAACACCAATGACACGTGCATACCTAATTTAAAATTTATCCAAATATGTTTGCCAGTCACTCGTGAGTTTTGGAAATTGTCAGGTGTATTTTTAAATGTACGTTTCTGAAACCGTAGACTCGCAATATTGTCTATTGAAGCAGTGATGGCATTTAAATTTGATTTAGTGGTATATATCTTGTTAGTAATTTATACATACAACACATTTTTTAGATATTGAAGTCATGGAAGGATGATAAAAAGTACTATATAAAAAATGTGGCGGTATTTTGGCACTGCCTAAGGGCGGCATTTTGCCTTGGGACGTTAGTGGGTCTATAAACTACGTAATATTTATTAATGTTGTGTCAGTTGTTTTACCTAAGCAAACTGACAGATAGAAAATATTAAAATTTTAAAGACTATCTATGCAGTAGGCAATCAGACCTTGAAAGCTAAATCGCATTGGACACGGATTGGTGTTTAAAATCGAACCGATTCGGTTTATCAATTCGTTAATTTGCACTTACATACCTAATCTGTATCGTGATCCTGGATTATACTACATAACTCCATAGCAATTCAGATTGTTTAATGCTATACTTCAGCTGAGGCATGGTCTAAAAAGATCGTGTCGAGGCGATGCGCGGATTCTGAAAATGACGCGAGCCGAACGAAATATAATTTGTCATAAAAAATCAATATTTTATGTTTATTATTATATTCGTAATAATAATAGTAAGTATATTCATTGATATGTTTTCTTTTTCAAGTACATGCGGAACGTTTTTTAGTCATCTTTAATATATTCCTCCGACGCCATCACAAAACAAATTGACGTGCTCACACCTCGACTGACAGTCTCCGATTGGCGAGGACTGCAAAATTTCGTTCCACCGACTGTTGAAAATTATTTGCCGTTTCACTTATGTATGCTCACGCGCAGACACAATTGGGTGTTATTTCAGCCAAAACTAAAATCATATTGACCCCTTCAAAACTGATGAAAATAAATCACATCGTTGAAAATCTGGCAGTTGAATTACCTTAGTGCCTATCAAAATACAATTAAAATGTTTTTTATTTCTTCATAATGATACGCCTATTTATACAACATATAAATTTGAAATAATATTATCATTCATAATTAAAATGAATGCCACAGAAATGTTATTAAAACAAATTAAACGATAACAGCTTTGAAAGTAAGGGATAAAAAAACATGTTTATATTTCAAATGGTAGGTATGGATTTTACGCTAAACTCTCATTATTTCTTCTGTTTTGATAAATTAATTATGAAAATATACGGCCGGTTATTTAATTATTATCACATACCTACCACAAAAAAATGAACGGCACAAAATCTGGCGAGTCGAACGTCTTATAATTTTTCACAAAACCCATCGCTTAATTAAACTAATTGTAACTGTTCCCGTCAGATTTTGTGCAGGTGACTGTAGCAGGACTACGAGATCTCGAGAAGTGGCCTGCCTATTCAGAATAATTGTCCAGCCCGCTACTAATTAGTTTGATTAGTGAAAATTACCATTAAGCCAAAGTTCGTTATGCCGACTATAATCAAATCAGTGTAAGTTTTGAACTTTATGTTGGTCTAAGAGTTAAAAACAAAGCTGCTCCGAGGTTGCTAAGAATTATTATAATATTAGTTTATCGTCACCCCACTTCTAACTTGTTGTAAATGAAGAATTAATTTCTTAAATGACCATCATTCGTCAGATATTAATTTGTGTAGTTTTTGTCTCTATTCGTCATGCCATTGATTATATGCCCGTAATGTTAAGGCTATGCCTCAGTTGAGGCATGGTCTAAAATGATCGTGGCTAGGCGATGCGCGGATTGCGGGTCGCGGGTGCAAATGACGCATGCCGATCGAAATATAATTTATCATATAAATCCAACATGCGTCCATTTAATTTTCAATTAGTAATTGACATGTTTTCTTTTTCAAGTAAATGAGTAACGTTTTTAATCATCTTTACACGATTTAAGAATTAATACCCCCGTCGCCATCACGAAACAAATTGACGTGTTCCCAGCTCGACGTTCTCTCTCCGAATGCCAGCGAGTCCAAAATTTCGTCGCGCCTATAGTTGAAAATTATTTGCCGCTTCACTGATGTATCGTCTTAATGCGGTAGCGAAGACAGCATACTAGGCGATTATTTAAACTTAAGGCGAAGTCTTCATTGAGCCTTTTTTAAAGAGGCACCTAGCGGAAAAATACGAAGCTTGCAATTTGAGACATTTTTTTGATAATTTACAATTTCAACTGTAATAATGTATAAATATGTATTTGAAAACATTAAAAATAAAAATATTTTTTATTTTAAGTCAAAGACAAACTTACAATTTAAAAAAATGTAATAAAATGTGAATTTGTTCTATCGGTCCGCACCCTATTATTACATATATTTTATGGTCATATTTATTATTAAAATTTAGTTTATTAAGTTTTCTAAGCATCACCTAAGCGATTTTTGACAAATTCATAGTTTTAATATTTTTTATATCTATTTTAAAAAACATCGATTTTTATAAAAAATATAAATGTGTATAACTTGAAATCCTTTTTATTTATATCAAATCAATTATTTTTATAAATATAAATAAAATATTTATATTAATATAAATAAAAAGGATTTCAAGTTATACACATTTATATTTTTTATAAAAATCGATGTTTTTTAAAATAGATTTAAAAAATATTAAAACTATGAATTTGTCAAAAATCGCTTAGGTGATGCTTAGAAAACTTAATAAACAAAATTTTAATAATAAATATGACCATAAAATACATGTAATAATAGGGTGCGGATCGATAGAACAAATTCACATTTTATTACATTTTTTACAATTGTAAGTTTGTCTTTGACTTAAAATAAAAAATATTTTTATTTTTAATGTTTTCAGATACATATTTTTTCATTAATACAGTTGAAATTGTAAATTATCAAAAAAATGTCTCAAATTGCAAGCTTCGTATTTTTCCGCTAGGTGCCTCTTTAAAAAAGGCTCAGTGAAGACTTCGCCTTAAAGCCAACCTTATTAAAATGACAATTATTTTAAATTGCCTACCTATTAAGTCTTTATTAGTTGGCCAGGCGCGTGTTTATTAGTTGGCCATTAGATATAATTATCATGATATTTAAATGTGGTAATTAATTAGTAATTATCTGGTCAGCAGTGAATGTTGAAGGTATGTATTATAATTGACTGTTATAGGCACTACTATGTATTCAGTTATTACACCAAAGTCATCAACACACTCTGACAAAGGCCTCAACTAATTTCGTACATTTCACGCATACAACACATGATAGTACGTACTATTACACACATACACACACAATATCAAAATCAGTGTCTTACACGTATCACGTCATCCGATGTTGTAGGTATTTAAGCCTAATGTGCACTAAAGTCCATACAACGATGTAATTTTTGTAAAAATGTTGGGCATTACTTTTCTCTGACAACTATTTTAGTGTTATTAATTTTAATAAAACACAAAATTTATTTTACTGAATTCACTTTTAATTAATATTTGGACTGGTTTCGTCCGCCTCAGAGGGACATTTTCAACTAAGATAATATAAAATAAAACAGACAAACACGAGACAACAACATTAAAAATACCTACAAGTAGCCTATCAAACAGTATTATGGGACTCCCGTTTAGTAATAATAATAAATAAACGAATATTAATGATTTTTCATTAAATATCATTAATAGGCAATGACATTAATATGGACGAAGCATCTAGAAAATAAAATGACACTCACTTTGTGTCGGGTCTGCCGGATGGCGAAATTCATATTTTAATATCGGTATCCTACGCTCAAATGAACATTCTGCTTGCAAGCGGTCTGGCGACACCGCTGGGTCTGCCCATACAAAATTTCTGACTGTCAGGTTTCGACTTCACCGTTATTATTATGTTACAAAATGCCAATGTGCCTAGTTAAAAATTGTAAAAAAATCTACTAAACACTCCAAGAAAGATGGGATATCACTTTGCATGTGTTAGTATTATTTATTATTTATAAAATGCCATTTTAAGATATTGATGAATGTTTATTCAATGCAATTGAATGACAGGAACCATTGGACAGTCAGTCGCCTGTGATTCGCTGGGCACGCTTGCGTCTAATCTCCGAGAAGTCGTAAGTAACCGAGAATCTGTTTCTAACGCAATGAGTCATGACACTAATACGCCATTACAATAAAGGTTATATTACTATAAATTCTCGAAGCTTGTATCGCATAATGGAAACGGATACGTCAATGGTCACGTGACATCTACCTATACATCTGTGAATGACTTTCATGGACAATTTCTCGTGCGCGCCGGGTATGAAGTGAGTCGTCCATTTAATATGTCATTGTTAATAGGACACTACAATCATAAACAAAATTACAAGAACATTATAAATCAATAACCACTTACGTACTAAGACGTTAGATAGGTAGGTATATCTTAAGACAAATACTTTTAGTTAATCAATATTTAATAACATGATATATTTAATTATTAATTAATTTATAAATTTATAATATTAGGTATATAGTAATATCATTTAATGGGACATTTGAGCAAATAATGTAACAATATTAACGTTCGGGCCAATTATGGTGGCCTTAATACGATCCTATATTTCCTACCTACCCACAACATTCATTGTCGCCATCCAGGCACTTAAATCAATTAAAGTGTGATCATTCCACCATGATGGCCTTAACAGTCAGTTATATGAAGCATCATCAAAGTCACAGGATGACTCATCCAGAAGTTATCGTTCAATCTTCGTTACGCTAAATCTGCTATGGTTTGAGCGAACGTCGCGTCTACCATCTATCATAAACTCATCATCTTTATCCCAAGACCAAAGTGTAACCGTGAGAGTAACAGTCAGCATACTAGTGTGTGAGTGCGTGAACCCGGGATCTGCTCCAGCAATAATACACCCGATCAACATTAAGGTTAGTAACTGGACTGAATCCCGTATAAACTACCCCCCCCCCGCATCCTTAATCCAATCCCAAATACAGTCCATATAAAATTCATCTCCAATTAATTCTAAAATAAAAAAAAATCATTTTCACCATGAATTATTGATAGTTGACACAATAAAATAAATATATTTTAGTGTCTGTTATCGTTTTTCATGTAATATTTATTATAAAAAGGTTAAATTATTACTATTGTATTTTTTTTTCAACAAAATAATGAATGCTCAAATTCAAGTAGGTACTGCAAATATGACTGTCTTAGGACTTTTTTTGCAATTATCTATCACTGCCTACCTACCTATAAAAGGCACCCATCGCCACTATATTAACTACTAACTACTTACTGCTGTATTGTTTTAGGAGTTTTGGGTTTCTGTTATGAACATACTCAAAGTGTCAATTGGTCCTGACAGCTATAATAATTTAGGTACAAATTTCAACTTAACTCATTTTCAGCGAAGTTTTCAGCACTTGGAAGGAATACAAATAATAGAATTTCATTATATTTCATAATAATTCTTGATGTTTTTTGAATGAGTGAATTTTTCTCGGTTTATATATTTATAGTATGACGATAGGTACTGGGCACCAAATGTTTTTTGACCGAAATATCATTTTTATTTAAACTAATTCCGGAATTGCAGAATAATAATTCAGTAATCCTGGGACTAAAAGTTCTACCTGGGATTACAACCCCTAATATATACGTATTATATATGCAGGACTGCCCGTACTCTCCGGAAAAGTCATATTACTTCCTCACATTCGAAAAGCTAACTGCCCAAGAGAAAGCCCATATATTAAATGCCCGTCCACAGCGTAAGGACGGGCTGATCGAAATGTGATTGGATACTTAGAGGAAATTCGAGAAAACGAGTTTGCAGAGAAAATTCTCCTCTTACAGTGAGCGGGGACACAATTTTATCACAAAAATACTTTATTTAATTTTAAACTACATTGAAAGTCGTGTTGGTTGTACGTACATGCTTTTTTCTTTAAAGGTAAGGAAAATTATTTCAGATGTATTTTATTCTTATTTTTATCTAATACGATATTTCGATTTGTCACGGCACGAAAGATACTCGTATTTTATTTGGCGTACATATAAATATTATAAATATGTATGAGCTTTATTGATGTATCTAACGCTACAGCGTGAAAAAATTGTATTTTTTTTCACTTTTGAAAAATGAATCTGAAATGGAAACACTTTTAGACAATATATTTATTTCATCAATTTTACGTAAAATATTTTGTTATAAAAGGGACTTTTTTATGTTCTACTTTTATGTTTGTACTGATTATTTATGATCGTCAACATTATCATAATCCTTAAGCTATTTACTGTTGAATGTCAGCCTCTCTAAGATGATTTCATTATTATTGGTCATATGCGATGCATTACCACGTTTCTGGAGAACTTAACTGAGCAATAATTAGTGAATTCAGCGCATTTTAAGTTTACCTTTTGGGAGTCTTATATCTTTTTTGATTGTCTCTTACTTGAGATATTTCACAGCTCATTTTTATTGGACGTTTTTAGAAAATTACGTGATGTAATTGTACCCTTGTCTGTTCCTTTATTTATTAATTATGCCGTTTTCATCCGTACGGGTTATACCCAGCATGCATGTTTTTATGCTGCATTGTGATACATGACATTTTCTCTTTAATCAGTGATTATTTTTATTTTAAATTCCGAGAAAAAAGATAGCCAACTTTGTGGTTAATTTAAGGTAATGATATTAATAACTCAGTGATTACCAACATTTTTTGTTTGGCGGAACTCTTGAAATATTTTTTTTAAATCTCGTGGAACGTCTACTTGACTGACAATCATAAAGATTCAGGATGATAAATTACAAAATGGCTGTGATAGGCAGTGACATACCTTAGCAGAAAGTTAACCGTAAGCAAACTCAAATTACGAACCTTACTATTTTGATGTTAAATGTCATCTAAATTCCTTCTCAAAAACAGATATCTGCATAATTTTTTTTAACATAATGGTTAACACCTCTATAGTCTATAGCCAGCAATATGACATTAACGCAGCAGGCGAAAATTTGGTTTTCTTTAAATCATCTACGGTCAAAAGTTGTATTATTTCTATTTTTTCTTTCTTAATTTTCCGTCTTCTTAGAATGACTTGCCCTAAGCAACGCACAACCTGCCTACCGGTAGAGTATGTCACTGTCAGTAGTGTTAGTAAAAAATACCTAGTAAATACTTCCGTATTAAAAATATATTAGAAGAGTTTTCAATAGAACTGAATTCCTCAATTTGTGTTCCTTTATATAGGTGTTGAAAAACTATGGTGTGATGTCCACACTTAAACAATCTCAACTTTCCAATAGCCCATTACTTAGATGTAGGTTACATGCTTACTTTTAGTCTATTTGAAAAAAGCTGTACTTACTTAACTTTGGGCGAGCTTTTCAAATATTACGTAATATTACTGACCCTGTTGGGAATCACTACACTAAAAACTACATAGAAGGTATTAATATATTAAAAAAATAATAATTTATAAGTATTAGATTGATCCAGCTGCTTGAATCTTTGTTAAAGAAAGTTTTGCGATAAGACTTGAGTTATTGCAATTCACAAATTTAGAACGAAACTTATACGAAAATGCACCACCAATGTGTCTTTCAGATAATGTATTGCGGAATCCCCCGAGATAGCTGTCGTGTAGTTAAACCCGTGGTCCGCGGTTTGTTTGCAGAATATTGCGCAATTCGCAGGCAGACAATGCTGTGTTCGACAAATTTGATTCGAGCCAACCGACAATTTGAGTATCAATAATCTAATACGGCCAGATGATCCCGCCCCTATAATGCTGCCCCGATCCTACCACCCCCTGACTACATTACCATATCATTATAACGCGGCCGAATTAGCCAGTAATGTATTTTCCGCATAAAGCGGTTGGGGTTTCCGCCCGAAAATGCGATGTGAATACTTGATTAGAGGAACCTCAACAAACGGTTGATGCCACATCCGAAAATGTAGTTTTGTATGAAAGGAACAACTAAGCCACATATTCTTGCCATTATCATCATCGTGACGTTATGCTTTCATATTAGATCTCATGTTCTTCTAGTCAATATTGGACCGAATTCATAATATTATACAATGATAATATTGAATTTACATATTATTGACCAGCCGCAGTTTGTCGTGTACCCGGCTTAACAGTTCTGGCTCGTGGAATATCTAATGATTCATTTATGATGTTTTTTGATAGAAAGGTGACAATATCGGAGGGAAAGATTGAAAATTAGTGCTCAACGCTAAAACAAAGATTACATAAAATCATAATATTTAGAAGTGGAATTGCGCTGTCATTTAAATTTAACTAATAGTGAGGTATAATAATATAAATATATTTATAAATATAAGTATATATCAGTAGAAATATAAAATTATTAAAATTATATGTCTATGAGCATATGGGCGCCAAGTGATTTCTTCAGGAATGGGACAACTGGGTTCCAGTACAATTGGGCGCAGCTCTGTCTAATGAAAGAAATAGACGTTCGTTACGATTTTATACTGAAAGTAGGCAAATAATCTGTTTCTATCTACTACTTAGTAGTTTTAATTCATTTTAATCTTAACATAATGTTTTTTTTTATTGCGGATTGACAATTATCATGCCTAAGGCTTTATATAAAAATAAAAAAACTCTCTTCTCGTTGGAATTTAAAAATATGCACAATTAAATCATTATTTACGTTTGGACGTTTAAATTCACACCAAGTATTAAATGATAATACAATAATTTAAATATATGTAATATTATTAAATATATATTTTAAAAGTACCTATAATTCACGAATGGCTATTTATTTTCAAATTTCATTCGATTGCGTGGCGCCCAGCTGTTCCGGCGCCGAATCGTCCTAGTGTGTAAGACATATTTTCCATGTCCGGAAATTTGTACGTATGCAGTTCGCCGTATCACACTTAATCGTAAAATGTTATATCGGATATATATATATATATATATATATATATATATATATATATATATATATAGACTGTCTAACCTCTTTGGGTCGTATAGTACTGAGATAAAATTCATCTCTAAATAAAACACGGTTTTTGTTGGTTCACAGGAAGCCAGCGGCAAATTAATTTTGAAAATAGCCGAAATACTGGATTATTTGTTAGGTTAGGTTAGGTTTTCATTTTTGAATTTATGAATTTTGCAAAACTCGCAAATGAAAATTGAATTAATATTCATATTGAATCTAACTAAAATTGGGGACCGTATAGTATACAGTCATCTCTTTCCGATATGAAAGCTCACGGCAAACTGTGCTACGGTCAAATTTAATATGTAAAATTTACATGTAACCATATTTTTAATTATGCAGTTTGTTAAAAAGAAAATACCGTAACTGTTAGATAATATGACAAATGCTTGGTGTAAGTTGAAATATATATGAAAATAACAATTATTATTTTCTAAGCGGTACAAAATAAAGATAAATGTCTGTAAACAAATATTAGGTGTCATTTTTTATGGTATTTAAAACATGGAAAGGTTAGAATGTACTTAACTGGTTGGTGAATTTCTTAATCTTCCTTTCATTTTAAACTGACTCAGTACATTTTTGGAAAGAGAAATTAGGTACATGTCATGATAACCGAGATTGTATAGGTACTGTCCGAGGGTACCCGTTAATGAAGATTTTTTCAGCATTCCTGTAGATCCAAACAGATTCTAAACCATGTGAGGTCAAGGTTAGAGTTAATAGTAATTCGATAATATGCCCATGACCTTGACATCATAGGCTGAAGAAAATGTTATCAAGGAAGTATTTTTGGACCTTTGAATAAAACGCTGGCGCATTGGAGTCACTGTTAATGTGGAGAAACGCAAATGTTTTACAATTGTATACAAAACAACGTTCATGTATTGTAACACTTTCAGGAGACTTTTAGATGGTCAAAAATTTCGTATATTTGGGATCCTTCATTAACGGTCTTCAGTAGCCTAGAAATCGGAAGTAAGAAACGCTACTACAAGAGAAGGTATACAATACAAACAAAGACACTTGAAATGCTTCTTGTACAAAACACATACGATCACTAATTGTCGTGCATGGCTTGCAAACTTGGTGCATGACAATAAATATGGAAAGAGTATTGGGGTCATTTGAGCGAAGTATGCTGCACGGAATCTTCGGACCCATCAATGACACACAGTCTGGGGTATAGACGGAGCTTTACGCTTTGTACAGGATAATTTACATCGTAATGTAGGTATATGAAATCGAGCCTCTTTAGATGACCAGGCTATGTAAATAGGATAGATGAAACTGACAATGAGGAAGCCGGAAAGCAAATCAATACCTGAATAAAAAGATGAAAGGTTATAAAGAAAGCCAAGACCTATTCAGGGTTGTAGTGTCAGAAAGAAGACAAAAAAGAATTCGACTTTGTTTTATGGCTAAATAATATTTTCGGTAAGTATTTTTTTCATAATTATTATCAATCTGTCACTAGCTGTGCATTTTTATTATTAAATATACGTAATTTTACACCTTCAAAATAGTGTTCAAGTATCCCATAGTATTTGACAACTAAAAAAACCGGGCTTATCTGTTAACACCTTAATAAAATCAAGTGCCATCTATTTATGTCATGATTTATGAAGTATTCGTGAACATCCGTTAAAAAGCTTTTGATATTGACTTCCTTATCACCTGAGGGAGCTTTTACGACTTCCTATAAAAATCACCGCTTTCTAATAACTGCAATGAGCGTTAAGTAATCTAAAGTGACAGTTAAATAACCGATTGTAATTTTATTGCCCACTCTTTATCTTGACTTCGGGAATATCTTTAAATGGGAAAATTCGCTGACGAATTTTCTCTTATATAGATCGCTTAACATTTTTACTGACTTTACAGTGATTAGTTAATTTACTGGCGTTATAGACGAGGTAAAATGTGATAATTGAAATAAGTTTTTTTAACGGTTATTTGATTTTAAAACACACTTTCATCTGCATATCGATAAAAGCATGAAATTAACATACTCAACAACTTTATTTACCTACGGTACTTATGTGAGATGCATGAAATGTCTAATTGAAATTGACGTTAATAATACACTATCTAATCCAATGAATTTAAGTACCTATTCAAGGCTTATTTTGGTAACATCTGCAGATATAATTATGTATGTAATTAACTAATTCGGTGTATCTGAAATTATAGTGGAATGTCATAGTAGAAGTTTGAAGTTATCTTCATATTATTAAAAAAATATATGTAATATGATGTACATATTTTAACACGTAATATGCTACTAAGCCTAATTATCGTAGTGTGACAGTCAGTGGCGAAGACTCGATACTGGGCGATTATTTAAAGTCTACCTTCTTATGAAAAATATTTTTTAATAATGATTATTTTAATTTGCCAACGACATCTATCGTACAATTACGTACAAAGATTGCAACTAATCTAACGATCTAAAGTTTTAAAAAATACGCCATATCGCGTCTTCAACATTGTATTGTATGGATTATTTGCCGGTGAATCCTGGTGTTTTTTTTAATATTCACTTAGTATTAACTAAAATGTCACATGATCTCGACGTGTCCATCTCAGTCTATACAAACTGATAGGCTAGAATAGCTAAGCTTAACCCATTTTCCCATAATATTATGCTCTATGACTACATGTTTATCCAAAATAATTAATAATAAGATAGGTAATTTAAAAAATAATTTCGAGGCGTTTCAATCACATATTATAAATATTGATTGTTTTTAAAAATATTTTATCTCGTGATTTTTATTTATAGACTAAGATAATTTATTCAGTCAGTTATATCAATTGAGATCTGATATTGTACCTAAGTCATTCGTCAGTATTTTAAATAATATATAAGTATTTTAAAATGTCTAAAATTTTACGGGTGAAATTGTAAATTGTTATGGAACAGATAAATAACAACGGATTTTTTCAAAGATGACATGTTTTGAGCGTACTTATATTAGTGTATAAATGTTTAGGAGAAAAGATATTTAAAAACCATCGATCAATTTTACATGGTCATGGTTACATGGTAAGTATATTGTTGTCATTAGTGTGTACCTATTCATCAGTAGTAATATCGGATTATCTTTTTATTTTTCGTAAGTACACCTGACAAGTGTGATTTATCCACAGCCTACCTCTTTCCAAAAGTCATCCTTCACCACTGGTGAAGTTTTTTACAACATCTTTATTCCATTTTGATTTTGATTCCTGCGACGATTTTTTCTTTAATCGTTCAATTACAAAAATCACAGTCTTAATATACGTACTTTATTATTGGGCTTTATCGAAAAGGGCGAGAAAATAGATTCCAAAGAGAAGATATTGAAAAGGTTCATCGGAACCGTACATAAAGATGGCACGTGGCAAGGTAGGTACAACCATAAATTGTGTGTTGTATCTTTCTATCATCTAACATGTGAAAGTGGGGTAACTCTCCCTCGGATGTTTCATGTTTCAAAGCTAGTTGTAGCCTGTTAGTGTTTTCTTTAATATAGCAGATGAAGAGAGAAGGATCTTGAGATCGATACTTAGATTGTATGAAAATATACACGAATCTCAATGACATAGGTAGTTGACGAGCTTGCGGTAGATGAAGTGGAGTGGAAAAGTTTTTTGAAGTCAGTTGAAACTCACATTGTGTTGCATTGTCATATAATATACCTATTTAAATTTATCTTACTCTTCTTCGGCCATGTCCGTCCCTTAGCTGGATCATATGGGCACCACACGGCGCTTCTTGCGTTATTCCAAGTTATACCAGCATCCCGTGGCTTCACCTTATACACTATAAATAGTATTTAGCGGCCTTCCAGGGCAAAGTAATCCGATTGGCTTGAAGAGCAGGTAAGCCGGGATAAGGTTCTCTTTTGGCATCCATAGTATATGGCTGAGCCAGGTCCAACGTCGCCTCTTCACTCTCAACGTTATGGGAGGTTGCGTGGTCTGCTCTATTATCTTCTAATTTATATTCAGTATCCGTCACAAATATCTAAAATTTAAATATTTAATTTTAAAATTTGGCGTAGGTACCTAGACCAGTAGCATTCCAAATAAAAAAAAAACAAATACGAGATAATTATTAATCATACGGTTAATTGTACAAACATTAAATATGTAATAAATTAACAATTACCATAGATTTAAAAGCAATTCATCAGTTTGCATATTTTTCTAGTGCAAGTAAGGGATTATCCAGGGATATTCTAAAATATCGAAATTGTTCAGCGTGGAATTACATCAGCATTTAATATATACAAGCTTTCTTCTAAAGCTTCTAAAGATTCTATTACCACACGAGTGAGTATAAACGTTTTCAATCAGTAATGTGAGGTTTGCATCAGTATGGGAATGTATATTAGGTATGCAATTAAGTAAACCAAAAGAAATAAAGCTCTGTAATCAGAATGTTTCTACAGCTTTTGGAAAATGTGATTGACATCAACGTCCGACGAAACCGTTAATTAAGATTGTAAAGTTAAAGCGTATACTTCTAATGTAATATGGTAAGTTATTTGTAGATAATTCCGTCTACATAGAATTATAAATTATTAAAATTAAATAATTATGATAGATTCAGAAACGTGGAAATTAATTTAATTTAATTAGTAATTTCGAAAAACTATAATTATGTGTTTGAACGTAGAACTAGAAAAACTTTTTAATTAAACAATTTTGGTGTGACGTGAAATCTAATTAGTCTTAAAGTGTTTCATCAACCGAAAAAGGTTGAAAAATATGCTTTAGAGCTGTGTTTCTCAACTGGTGGTCCATGAATTTTTGGCGTCCAAATACATAATTATATGAGAAAACCCGTGCGCCTGTAAGTGTTTGTACATTGTGTGTTTTGTTATTAAAATATTATATTATTGGTATTATTATATGACCGCGATCAGACGTTATTATACGTTACCATATAAATAAAATATTTCTACGTTAGTGTAAGGAAAGACTGCTTTAGAAGATAATAAAATTTTGTAATCATTTTGGTTCGTATAAATAAGTCAATTTATAGCGCCATAGAAGAAGAATGTATCATAATTGATTAATGACACATAGAAAAGTATTTTTACCACGTTTTTCTTAGCTCGTATTCTTGTTTGTCCGGTGGTTGTTTATCCAGTACAAATCTTGCAATCGATTTTAACTAACTTCCCGACTAGCTAGACATTTGAAACTTTTAGAATATATCAAAATACGATGCTAATGCATTTTTTAAAATACCTTTAGCCATCTTTAGGTAGAATTGAATTCATTTTCAGTTAATTCTGTTTTGTATAAAAAAATATTTGTTTGTTTGTTGCAAAATAGTAAAAAAATGATTTGTTGACAATTGCCATATTTTTTCTAAATTATTAATACATAGAATTATCAAGTTTATATGATTCAACAGAAAATTTAAAAACGTGGTAAATAAAAAGTTCTTTTTATCTTGTAATTATTGTTGTTAAAATTAATAATGTAGCAGAAATGGGTCAAGTGTACAAAACTAGTAAGTGTTCGTAGAATCACGTTTATATTTCATAAATATATGTTACAGATGCTTTTGAATGAAAATTTTAAAATGGTCGTTTAGATGCACTGAGAGCCTGATATAATAAAATTCTGTACCTTTGAACCCAGAGGGAATGGCAATTTCTACGGGCAGGAATGGCTGTCGCCAATATTCGTAAACGATAATTCAATTAGTGTCCGTTGTCGGTGCAATTAGCGCAGACATTTCTGCAGTCAAAGGTATGTAGGGTATACATACCTTTGGCTGTTTATTTGTTCGAGCGTTGAAATCTTTTCAACTCTTTCCCGCGCCTTTGCAACGGGTTCCGGTTTTCCAACGCCGGATTTAATTACGACAGCAGTGTAATTTCATTAGGTAATTAACGTAATGAATTGATTGTTATTTTACTGTTAAGTATCTGGGGAATTCAATTAAACAAAAAATACTCCAAGTATCCAGTGTAATATAATTCAGTAATCTACTGTAAAACACTTCTTTATCCTAGAACTAAAAAACCTATTTTTTTTGGAAATCGTATTGAAAATTTATTTAAAATACTATTTAACAAATCGACAAATTAGTTACACAGATATTTTATGGAAATAACAAATAAAACTTATTGTTATTACCTATATTAATACTATCGACCATACTAAACTAGATGAAATTTGAGTTGAAATTCTAATGGATTTAGTCAGTAACGGGTCAGTGTATATTTACCATTGGTGAGTAGGTATGCATATGCCTGACGATGCCGAAAGATCAAGCCTTGGACGCAAAAAACGACTCAAATACATTAGAATTTATACTTTTTGATAATTTCTACGATATTTAAGTTATTAATGTTGATAGATGTTTCAGGCTATAAATCCATCTTAAAAACGACCGTAAGATAATTAGTCTTAATCTCCTTCCTGCTATATCATATGCCTCCATCCAGGTATATCCAAAACTGCTCACCTCCAGTTTAGGATACCAAATGTCTTTAAATTCAATTCGACAATATCCATCAATCTTATATGAGGTCGACCATGTTTTCGCTTGCTTTCCGGCTTCCATACATGCGTGACTCGGCCATCCAATGCGGCTAAACTTAATGTCCTGTACGATGTGTAGACCCCCGTACAAAGTGTATAGCTCGTAATTGTATTCTTATCTCCACCCCGACTGTATGGTTTTGATGGGTCCAAAGATACCATGCAGCACGCTCCGCTCAAAAGAGCCCAACACTCTTTCGAATCATTTGGTCATGTGTATCAGGTCTCAGAGGCAAGCCCGGTCTTAAGGCGATTGGACCGATCGGGACTCGCGGTCAGGGTAGGCTTCGCACCCTCGTCACAAAAAGCTCGATTTCAATTTCTGTCAAATACTTTAGTAAATATAAAACATTTAAATGCGAGGTCCAAACTTTCACGGAAATCGAAAACGACTATCTCTAATGAGGGGATTGTAGGAACTAATTTGAAATTGATTGAAAGGTTTCTGAAAACGTATTAAAAACAAGAACATAGTGGAGGATACGATACGAAGCAATATTGGTAAATTAATAAAAGTGGTCATTTTTTGCTGTCTTCCAATTTTATCTGTTATTATTATTGAATATACTTGGAGTTAAATTTTTGTTAAGGCTATACTTCAGCTGAGGCATGGTCTAAAAAGATCGTGACTAGGCGATGCGTGGATTGTGCATATGACGCAAGCCGAACGAAATATAATTTGTCATAAAAATTCAACATGCGTCCTTTTAATGTTATGTTTATTATTATATTCGTAATAATAAAAGTATATTCAATGAAATGTTTTCTTTTTCATGTACATGCGGAACGTTTTTTAGTCATCTTTACACGATTTAAGAATATATTCCTCCGACGCCATCACAAAGCAAATTGACGTGCTCACACCTCGACTATCGCTATCCGACTGACGACGACTGCGAGATTTCGTTCCACATACTGTTGAAAATTATTTGCCGTTTCACTTATGTACGCTCTTAAATGTGCCGCAGATGCCGTCATGAGATTTTATAATATTCTTTTTAGACCAAACCAAACCTAACCTAACCTACTCGAACCTAATATTACCTAATATAATCTTAGTTTGTGATAATGATGCATCAAAATGTATGAAAATTTCAAATTTTAAATTAACAATTATTGAATCGAAAAGCCTATGCGCCGATAGAAAAGGGTAAGTATTTAGTATAATTATCGATATGGCATGAACTGTTTTCGTAAAAAAATATTATAAAAGCTCATGACGGCATCTGCGGCACAATTACCAATTTTTTTCAATAATTTTTCTAATAAATTCTAATGGATTTAAGTTTTGTACTATTCTATTTGAGTCGGTTTTTGCGACCCGGGTTTCGACTTTTGGTATCTTCAGACACTGCGTACACTCGCCAAAAAGCAAATTAACACTGACTGTTAATTTGCCTTTTGGCGAGTGTACACAGTGCCTGAAGATGCTGAAAGGCAAAACCCGGGTCGCAAAAATCGACTCAAATAGAATAGTACAAAACTTATACCCATTAGCATTTAAATTCAAATTCCATCAAGTACCTTCGGTCGATAGTATTAATATTTTTCTAATAACTTTCTAATTAGTCTTTGGAGTCGTGTGCGATCTTGATGGATCATGTCGACAAAGGAACGGAGCCGATTTATTTATATTCTTACTATAGTAATATTTCTGTTGTTTTCCATGTGAAAGTAGAGCTATTTCGATAGAAAATCCCATTCTATAGGATGGACGACACCAACTCACCCAAAGAAGTCTTCTTTAATAAACTGAAAGAGAATACAAATATTAATGTTATAATTATAAAGCTATACCGGATACCGGATATTTTTACTAAGTGGTAATAGTATGTAGGTATGCGTTACATTGAAAATCAATTTATTTTTGGGACACTTTATTTTCACTTAAGAGAAAGCTTGAAAGCTTAAAACGCAAAAATGTCGCATTTATTTTTACAATTATAGCAACAATCTATTGAATTAAAAAAATTATGATTTTTTGAAAGAATTATTTATTTCCGTAAATTGTAACTACCTTTTTCAAATCGTCATCTCAATACTACAACTAGATAACTTGATTTTCACTGTTTTTCAGATAGCTATTGAATATGATTCTACACTTTTCCTTCTCTACAAAATGATAAAACCAAGTAAGTCAGATGTTATTGGCAATTGTACTAATATTGTGTTTGAAAATATTAGAAAACTTTAAAACCATAAATGCATTAAATAAATAAAATAAAATATCTACAATATTTTTTCATAAAATTGAACATTATCTAATCGTTCCAAATTAGACAGGCATAATTTCCCATTTTTATTTTAAGTTATAATTATAGCCTAAATTTATGTTAATCAAATAAAGTTTAAATTTCATTTTCACAACAATGACCAAATCAGAATTATCTAGTTGTAGTATTGAGGTGACGAAATTTTACTTTACTTACATAAGTGTGTACCCTATTATGCATCAGCAACATATATGATCGCGCCCATGGGTCCCACATCCTGAAACGGGCCCCCAGGCTATGATCTTTGGCGGCCCCCCCTACCTATCGCTAAGGATAAAGGCAGTGTAACGCTCTACAGTAGTGTTTTCCAAATGGTGTACGCGGTAAAATTAATGTGTATATTTAGTGTTTTTTGTATATTTTAATACATCCATTTGAATTATGGAGTTGTCAAGTATCGATACAAAATTAAAAATTATATCGTGCAACTACATAATTTAAAATAATAACATTATGGAAGGAAAATAGCGCAGGCGACTTTTTTTGCTATTAAAGCAAATTTGTGATGTGTGTTTATCTCACTTATCTGGTCGACTCGCCACGCCGGGCCCCTCCTTAGCCCGGGCCCCCAGACTAGAGCCTTGTCAGCCCCCTCCTTGTGGGGGTCATGATCGCGCCACTTCTCTCGGTCCTTCACCATGTCTCGCGCATCCAACCATGTGAGACATGCGGTGCGTCAATCGCTTTTGTAGCACCTAATCCGCTTGTTCACTGCACGAAAATACCACAGTTCTTATGTCTGTAGAGTATAAGGTTCATAACTTTGCACTCCGGCTCTAGGATAAAAACAATGTAATATATTCTGAAAATATTTTTTTACATATATTATCCATCAATTTTATTATTTTTACATATTATATTATTAATACAAGTGAATATAATTTGATCTAGTTTTATGCGAGGTAATCAGGCAAAGAGGCGTATCAGTGTAGGAAAAAGTGCAAAGTTATGAAATATATACTCTACAAAGCATTAGGGGTACACTGGTACGACAGATTTAAGTTTAGTAATTAATTAAATCAACGAAAAACAAGCTCAGACAAGGGTGCAATGGTTGACAAGAAAGTACTATCCAAAGTACAAAATATAAACACTTCAAAAGCTAAAATTTTGGAGTATGTTTTTTATATGATAAACATTCTGTTTTAATTAATTATAAAAACCATTATAAAGCTCATAAATTACATGATTTAGTATAATTAAAGTCATATATTATTACAGTAGTTTTTATGAATAAAATCCGTATTATGAGTGTAATTAAAAATCATTAGGGTCAGAAAATAAAATTTTGTGGTTTAGAATACGTGACTAAAAATTAACCAAAGGCATGCTTGTTTGTAAAAATAATTATACCCCATGTGAGGAATAATTTTAATAACTCAGTTAAAGCCTAAGTTATTGTCCTAATGTGTGATATTTATCACTCAAGTATACATTATTAAAATTTAATACTCACCCTAATTAAGTACTAAATTCCGGAACAAAATTATACGTTAAATTTTTTGGTCGTTTTAGTGTAACCATAAAGTATTATATAACTAATTTCAGACGACTATTATTAATATAATAATTAATTCTTTATTAATAAAGTGAATATTTACTAATTTACATTTAAGGGGGGACCTGCTCGTCAAAGGTCAATTTTAGTTTGTCAATTTATGGTTACGGCCGTATGTTGTAGCTTAGCCACTGGGGAATGACAAAAGAAATGGCGTATTTAAAAAAAACACTACCTTATTCTTAGGTCAATAATTATTATAAAGCAATCAGTATTCATAAGATGTTTATCACACTTGAATGGTCAAAAACGTAGCTTATAATAAGTATCTTTAGAATCATCTTCAAATGTGTTAATCTTGCCGATTTTTTGAATAATAAAATGCCTAATTCTTGTCAAATTTGGGATCACAGAGATTATCAATATAATTTTTTATCGTGAATATTTTACAAAAATTATCTCGTAATAAATTATACTAATGGTTTCATAAATGCGTTTAAAATTAATAAATGTAAAAAATCTTAACACCACTGCACAGTTATGTACCGAAATATGACTATATTCTAAAACATTAGAGCGAGAGGTTTAAAAGAACACTATTTTATGTAACAAAAATAATTTATGCAGTCATCAAATGTTTAAAATAACTATAAAAGTTAATAAGGCTTCAAAATAATATAAATAGATTATCTACAACGTTTAAGGAGTGTCCAGGAACATGGTTTGAAAATACAATAAAAACTCAATTTTGACATACGACGAGCACGTGGGCCGTTAAAGGGATTGTTCTCATTTATTCACTGTCTGGGCGAAATCATGTATCTTCCAAGCATGATTTAAATAATGTGATACTTATATAAACCACTTTTTTTCAATTTCAACTTATAATAATAATTATAAGCAATTGAACTCTTAAATTAAAAAAAAATATTTAGCCCAATTGATTTTTTTTACCATATACGATCATAAGAAGATCATGTGAGCCTCCACATGGTGGAGGTTGTATTAACAGATTTTTATTTTTCACATAAAATGGCTGTTAGCCACTTGTTCAGTCTATTAAATCCATACTCTGACTCCAAACACACAAATTTGAAACCGGGACCCACGACATTTTAAGCCAACACATTACTGCGTGGCCATCGTTTTCACATAATAAAAATTTACATAATAATTTTTATTTTTGTGATTATTTGTGGAATATTGTAGGTTAAATTTAAACAGTTTTTACAACGAATGGTTATTAGCCATTTGGGCAATTAATAGAGTTATAAATTTAAAAAAATTATATTTTGTGGAGTCAGTAAAAGTAAAATATATTTAAGTGAAATTCGTATTGACGGAAGAATAACAATAATTCGTTACGAATCTAGTTCATACAAAAAATACCCTCATTATTATTCCAAATTACGCAGCAGAACAGGAAGATAGTAAAAAAGAGAAAAAAATCTTTTAAAACCTTCGGTAGGATGAAGATTCGTTAGGTATGAGTTTTCTTTTGTAAACCCGTTCGCCCTATGAGATATTCATGTTTGAAATTATGATTTGACTTCTTCGTGAAAAAGGGATAGAGTTTTTTACTTCGATTGCTGACAGAAAATACCACTGTCTAGCTTTCAAACACGATTTACACACGAAGAAGACATGCTTTGCATATCGGTAAGTAAGCAAAAAATAAAGAGACATCTGCATTAGGTTTCGTGTCAAGAATACAGAGTATTTTATTTACTATTGTACTAACTGAATTATTTAAATATTTTATTTATTTATTCAGTAAACATATTATTATTATTATTATTATTGTGGTATTTATTATAGCTATCGGCTAAAATATCATATTTTATTTGATATAAGGTGAAATCAGTGGTTATTTTTCAAAACTGGACATGTCCACTATTCACGCCTCAGAGAAAAATGAACTTTTCAAATAAAAACACAGAGCGAAAACACGCACGCGACAAAAACCAAACTGTCAGATTGTATGACAACATACTTGGTCACGTGACTCAATACAGTCCCACCACTAGCTGAAAGTGACATGTCTTATTTCGAATGTCAACAACGTTGGACGTGTCCCTATTTGAATGTCAACCTACTTTTTGAAATATTTTTTCAATATGAAATTGGTGTTTTGTGGCTATATTTGAAAGTCAACAAAGTGTGTATGACATTATAGAATGATATTCCGATAAAAACTCATTTTTGGCATATAATATTGACATGTCCAGTTTTGAAAGTTAACCATTGAAATAAAAGGTTGTTAAAAATAACTGTTAAATTATTCGACAACTCAATATTAATTATTGGTGTAAACAAAATTTTCGTGTATTAGGTGTCTAATTGGTATTAGCATTGGCTTATTTTTCTGTCTAGGTTTGTTTAGCTTGTTTGAAAATCAGAAAAGATTGTTGCCATTATTAGCGGTGTTTTAGATACTACATTAGATACATAGTTATTAATAAATTTTGCAGTAATTTAGTATTGTATACACATCTTAATTATTGATAGAGAATATCAGCCGGAATGCGATGGACGCAGGTACGAGTTTGAGTAACACATTTTTAATACATATTTGTTCTTATAGGTTTTAACATACAACAAATTGATTCTTTTTGAAGGATTAAACCGGAACCGTTTTCTGATAATAGTATAATAAAGACTGGGCTATTAGGTATTCATATTAGGTTTTATTTAAATAGTGTTATAAATTTCCAAAGTTATCTATAAGGCGTGTACTATAAATAGTGTACAAAACATTTTACCTGGTCCCACATTCTGAGAAGTCAAGGTTCAAGCAATGCTGTATACTGAAAATAGTAAATAAGGGCACCCAGACCTCTTACATTACCGGGTCGCTTGATTTAATTATAGAAAATCAACATTGATTTATAAAACAAAGTACAGATCTGTAAAATATAAACCTCTCTCTACCAAAGTGATTATTTATTGGACGTTACAGTTTGTTTTGGAGATGTTCTAAATTATGTTTAATTTATATCATTGTTTTGTACAATTCTCTTAAGTCAATTAATACATTGATTGATTACATCTTTCACAACATTTAAAAAGAGTATTTACGTAGTAAATTCCTGTAACTTAGGTGGGTACATCCTAACCCAACAATCGGATAAAAGCTTTCTCTCTATGGAGTTCTATCGGGAATTAGGCTCGAAATACGCATTAAAAAGTTGAAGCCACCGGTTTTATGTTTACTTATCGTTTTTAAGACTGTTTGAAAAAGTGAAAGCCCTTGTGGGTTATACAAACAAACTCCCGAGAATTTCAATGTAATCCTCTCCGGGCCTTTGTTTTAAGCACAATCACTTCCCGGCGCCGATCTGTTTGCGCTCATCACTTATGTAGACCAATTTTCAGACAGTTATTCCAGACAAGACTAACAACTACATCAAAATACGCTTCATTACACATACAAATCTAACCAAAATCAACAAATAATAATTAGTATTTTAATATAAAATAATGAATTTTATTAGGTTTAAGTTGATTTTAATATAAAAATGATGTGTGTGAATGTGTCAGTGATTGGAATTGTTATATTGAATGGTCTGCAACCAAACAGGCTTATTTGTGATTCGGCTGCGGCTTCGATCTTCTTGAAATATATTGAACGTTTGCCTGTTGACAACAAGTTAACGAGGACAAATAGAATAAGAGTATGCCCTACACTTTTTCTTTTCCTTATATTTGGTTTTACGGATGTTTTTACACGAGTCGACATAGTACCGTAATGCTCTTATCGGTAAACATTGAAAACAGTTTCCGCACTGATGAAAAAGCAAGTCTTTGAATGTACGACAGTATTGATTATTTTGAGTTACATACCTACTATCTATATTTCATTTAGTTTATATTTTTGTAATATTTTGAAGAAACCCTCTGAATCACACCTCTTGCACAGTGGCGAAGGGAAAAGGTAGGCTGTAAAGATCCGATATTAAACATTGTCTGTCATACGTATTTTATTTTCATTGAACTAATTGTAGATAGTTTTTAAAATTAAATTAAACCATTCGTAAACCAAGCAATAAACAATAGTCAAAATATTAGTCTATCAATAAAATATTTAAAATTATGCCATTAAATCATACATAATTTTAGATATATTATAGATATAAGAATATTTTTTATCTACTCTTATTTGGTTTATGCAGGGCTTATTAAATTTAAAAAAAAAAACTAACACCATCTGTAATAATATGTGTTCATAATTGAATGAAAATGACTGAATAGAAGTGCACTATATTATCGGATCGCCCATTGCATAGGTACCTACTTAAATTATAGTGGTTTGGTTGAGCAGGGCTTAATTGATTTTACCACGTTTTTATTCACGAGCGTATTCTTGTTTGTCCGGTGGTTGTTTATCCAGTACAAATCTTGCAATCGATTTTAACTAACTTCCCGACTAGCTAGACATTAAAAACTTTTAGAATATGTCAGAAAACGATGCCAATGTCTTCTTTTAATACTTTTAGCCATCTTTAAGAAGAATTGATTTCATTTTCAGTTAATTCTGTTTTGTATGAAAAGTTATTTCGGAAGAAATCCGTAATCCAATCCACTATTATTGGTTGCTAAGGGGGTAGTCCTAGCAACTTAATTATTAATATATACGTGTGTTACTATGGAAATCAAAATGGCATTTCAGTATTCTATAATTGTTTGTTGCAAAATAGCAAAAAAATGATTTGTTGACAATTGCCTTATTTGTCCTAAATTATTAGTATATAGAATTGTCAAGTTTATATGATTCAACAGAAAATTTAAAAACGTGTTATATAAAAAGTTCTTTTTATCTTGTAATTATTTTTAACTAACCCCATAATGTGTAATTTGTATTCATTATTCAAGTATTACTGACAATGTTTGGTGTTCCCTAATTATGTCAGATCGAGTCTATCTGAGATATATGCCTTCGAAAACCAGCTAAGTTCTATATAGTTATTTTTTGTTCGAATACCACTCGTTCAAAAAACAAATATTATTCTTATTTGTATTATTTTGACATTAACTTAATTATGTAAGTTATTGTAATTATTTTTTATTCTCCCTGTTGATAAATTTATTTAGTAGTATTGTTTTCAACAGATTTAGCATCTACTTGACAGCAATTCAAAATTATTGATAAAATTAACATTTGTTATTCACCACATTTACGACACATGTTTCGTTTACTTAGTTATAAAAAGCTTGAAAAAGCTCGTATCATAGAAACAATTTTTATATCATGTAATGATTACTCTCGTCATCGGTCGATGTTGGGTCTCGTAGTCCAGTGCACAAGGCGCTGGCCTTTCATCCGGGGCTCGGGCTCGATCCTGTTGAGGTGTTGTAGTGCTAAAAATAATAAATAATTACCTATATATATAAAGTATTATCATTATATATGATAAAAAATTAATTTTATAATTAATTAAATACTAATAAATAATAAATTTTGTAGCCTTTGTGATTTTAACGTATCGATCATCATTTGTTTTGCACGTACCTATACATAATATTATTTGTATAGATTATTAATTTTCTTGATAATCTCAGGTAAACAGAATGCGCATTCAGGAGATATTTAATATTTGTACATACTAATTTAGATTTTCATAAATGTTTTTTTTATTATTCATTTTAAATTGTTATCTCAATTTGTTGGATATCTGAAAAGGAATATCAGTCGTAAGCGCCGGCTAGACGCTCATGTTTTATCACAAGCTTACCTGTGCAAACCGGTTTGTATCGGGAAGCCCGTGTGTATGGACAGGAAACTGTAGCTCGCGGAAACCGAAGTGTTTTTTGCACAAACTATACTGCGTAGGCAAGTCGCTGCCGTCTAGCCGGCGCATAAAATAACGAACTTGCAACAATATGAGAAGGAATCGAATAAATTTATTTACTTGTAATGACATATTATGTCAAAAATTTGCAACCATAATAATTGATAGGTGAGGCATGAGTAGAGAGACGAATCGGTCTATTTCTTTATTTCGTATATGTCGTCTACTTTTGTTTCGTATTTTACGTCGAAAAAGTCGTGGGTAATCGATAGTAATGATTGGATAAAAAGAAAAAGGGCATCTATCCATTTTTGAAATTTACTGCAGCCACTATCTGTGATGTTCAAATAAAAGCAAATTATCATCATCATCAGTCTGAATCTATCCATTGCTGGATGAAGGCCTCTCCAAGCTGATTCCAATTCTCTCGGTCCTGTGCGTTGCGTTGCCAAGTACTTACACATAAATTTATCATTTCATCCATCCAGCGGCCTCTAGGACTACCTTGCGGATGTTTTGTACTTCTTGGATACCACTGGATGACTAAATTTGTCGAACGATTGTCTCTTCTTCGAACTATGTATCCAGCCAATTTCGATTTGAGGTTTTTTGCCAACTCTATTACATCGCAAACCCTTGTCTGCCTTCTTATCCACTCATTCCTCTTTTTGATCTTTCGCGTTAAGCCCAGCATGCACCTCTCCATACCACGTTGTTCTACTCTAAGTTTCTGGATCTCTCTTTCTTTTACTTAGGGTCCATGTTTCACACGCGGTTAAAGTATTTCAGTATGTTATTGTAGATCATATAATTTATAATGTACCCTTTCAAAAGGTTGTAATTATTTTCACCCTCATTTTGCTGTGTGTTAGCGATGGATTGTAGCCATTTTGCTTTTTACCTACTGAGTTATGAATAAAACTGTAATTAAAAAAAAAGAATTAAAAATAAAATCATAATAGGTATAAAATTTTTAGCTTGTAATTCACAGTTATTAATCCTAAGTATACATTTAGAGAAAAAAAAAATTTAATTTAGGAAGAAACGCGAGGGAAAAGTGTTTTTGGCTGAGATATATTATATTTATAAAAGCATTTATGAATCTCTGGCGAGATGGCGAGATTTTTTCGCGCTGATTTGCTTTTCCTCGAGGTGTTTCTTTTGAGACCTTTGGCTCGGGGAAAAGAAGAAGAATAAGTTAAAAGGGGAAACGGGGGTGAGTGTGTTATCGCAGTTCAATTTCATTAAAATAATGGCTTTAAGAGAAAAAGTTTTTGTTCTTGTAAGTAGGGGGTTAGTGGTGTGCGGACTGAAAAGTGACTGTGGGTAGCTTGGGGTAAAACGGCCCGATTCTTGCGTTTTCACATTACGACCTGCATTTACATTTTGTTTGCAGATTTACGTTATAATAAAGTTACACAAAAAGAATATTTGTTTTGAAAGTTTCATCATCATTTAGATTTGAGAAACTTTTTTTTTATTAAAAATCCTAATATCTTTACCAGTATGTAGAATTAAAAATTAAAAAAAAGCATAAAATAATAACAAGATAAAAAGAACTTTTTAAATACCACGCTTTTAAATGTTCTGTTGAATCAATCATATAATCTTGACAATTCTATGTATTAATAATTTAGGACAAATAAGGCAATTGTCAACAAATAATTTTTTTGCTATTTTGCAACAAACAAAATATAGAATACTGAAATGTCATTTTGATTTCCATATTAACTTTACCATATTAGATAAAAAAAACTTTTTATGTACAATGCTTTTAAATTTTCTGTTGAATTATAATGCTCAATATGCTAAAACTTGTACTTGATATGAAGTAAATAAAAAACAAACAAATATAGAATACTGAAATGTCATTTTGATTTCCATAGTGACGCACGTATATATTAATAATTTAGTAGCTAAGAACACCCCCTTAGCAACCAATAATAGTGGATTGGATTACGGATTTCTTCCGAAATAACTTTTCATACAAATCAGAATTAACTGAAAATGAATTCAATTGTTGATGGCTAAAAGTATTAAAAGAATGCATTGGCATCGTGTTCTGATATATTCTAACAGTTTCAAATGTCTAGCTAGTCGGGAAGTTAGTTAAAAATCGATTGCAAGATTTGTACTGGATATACAACCACCGGGCAAACAAGAATACGAGCTAAGAAAAACGTGGTAAAAATAGCATAAAAAATATGCAATACTATTTATTTAGATTAAAAAATAGGTGATTAATTTCAGCAAATATTCACTCATAACTTTGATGGTCATCGCAGATTAAAATCACAGTGGTTAGATATAATGAACTATTGTTTTTTTTAAACCAAGTTTTGTAAACTATATAAATTAGGCTTTAAACCCAATAGGTTATAAGATTGAGTTACAACTAATCCTAATAATAGTTTACGAAAAGTTACAAATCCTTAATTTTCAATCAGAAATGTTAATTTACTTTACCAAGTAATCTGGGTTTATTATTTTTTACTCTCTATTATCCTTTACAGAAGAAACCATGTCGCTAGCCAGTCTTTTTGCGTCGTTCTGTCATACTATCATAGCATCATTCCAGAAAACTGGCGTTCAGTAAGCTTGAAGAATAATATAGAAGTCAGGTTGAGACTAAAAGTATTCCTAGCACGTAGTCAGTCATGGATTTAAGGAATTAGAGGTTCGAATCATTGACCGATTTTCAAGCCCATGTAATAGAAAACATATAAAATTCAGCCACAGACCCAGTAAAAAAATCAATATGTCTCTTTCCCAAAATCACGTTCTAAAACTAAAAATAATTGTTCTTGAAGTTGACTGTGATAACACAATATAATAACAGTAAGTATCTGTTTAAGTTGTTTTTTTTTCTAAGTTTATGTAAAAGTAGGTACGTAGGTATGTGTTTACCTGGCTTTGTTATAGACCACTTTTGTGTTAGTTTTTGTTATGCTTTGTGAGAATCATTTCAAGATTTTGGTGTAATTTAATAGTTGTATGACTACGACTAGGTATATTGAATATATGAAAACATCGAGAGCGTTGACAGCTTCAAATACCTAAGGATACACATCACGGGAGATGGCATTTTGCATCGAGTGCACGCTATCCGAATGGGAATGGATGGAACAAAATTAAACTCGATGCGAAGTGTCTGAGACTCACAATTGTACTCGGTAAAAACCAAGTCCTGCCTATTCGACGCTTGCATTCTGACGGAGTTGCTTTACGGTAGCGAATAAAGGCACTTTACGAAGGCTCAGAAGCCGTATACTAAGCTTCGAGATTAGATGTTTGCAATGGATACTGGGTGTTCGGTGATATGACTTTAGGAGAAACGAATGCACCAAGTAGCCTCTCATTACGTTGGACCTGGCTCGGCCACGTGGTACGGGATGATGGTTTGGCCTGGAACGATGCAAGAAAACTGGCGAGCGACAAGGATTATTGGAGGCGCCACGTGGTGTCCATATGCTCTAACTAAGGGGCGGATATGGCCGAAGAAGAAGAAAAATGACCATATAAAATTTTTTCAAGGCACCTTTTTAAAATAAGAAAATCACCCCTTCACGTAGCTTGGCACATCATATTATAATATGTAAAAATGCAAGACCAGATTGCAAGCATGCAATATGCAGCACTTAGGTATATATAACAAACTGAATTGGTATACATTTATAGTTATTTTATAACGTTTTTATTTGGTCGTATTCTTATTTTTCCGGTGGTTATTTATCCAGTACAAATCTTGCAATCGATTTTTAACTAACTTTCCGATTAGCTAGACATTTGAAACTTTTAGAATATGTCAGAACACGATGCTAGTGCATTTTTTAAAATACCTTAGCCATCTTTATGTAGAATTGAATTCATTTTCTGTTAATTCTGTTTTGTATGAAAAGTTATTTCGGAAGAGAAATCCGTAATCCAATCCACTATTATTGGTTGCTAAGGGGGTGGTCCTAGCAACTAAATTATTATATATACGTGCGTTACTATGAAAATCAATTTGAAATGTCAAAATGACATTTCAGTAATATTTCTATCAACTACAATTTTTTTGATCGTTTAAGCTAGTCAAGTAAAGTTTATATGATTCAACAGAAAATTTAAAAACGTTGTATATAAATATATCTTTTTATCTTGTAATTATTTTTATTTCTAAATCAATGTTAACTATATAAAAAAAATACTTTTATATTATTCTTTCAACTTACGATTGTATGCATATTATAAAATTATTTTTCAATATTATAAATTAAAAAAAGAATATTGTTTGAAAAAGAAAAATTTAATAGAAATATTTTTTCAATGAAAAAATAATAATAGAACTTTGTTCGGTTCGTAAGAGAGAATGTATAAATACATTTTGCAACGCATGGGTATTATTGAATATTGATCAAATAAAAAAGGCAATTTAAAAACGTTTGAACAATTTTATGAGTAAATATTCAAAACCCCAATAAAACTTCAAATTCAGGCTGTTTTTTTACGCGTTGGCAAAACGATAGGTGTTTTTGTTATTAATGTACTTACATTTTTTTACTGATATCAGCCAATTTAATTTGACTGCGTGACACATACCAATTACGCAAATATGATCTACTAAAATTGTATCGAATAACATAAATAAAAAGAAAAACGAAGTTTCCAACAAAAAATATCGTAGAGTGAAAGTTGATCTTAAAAAATACATTACGAATTAGCTCGATTCATATGAAAAACGAAATATTTTTTACGTTAAATTACAATATAATTAAATGGAATAATAATAGTAAATTATAAAAATTAACTACACAAACCATCATAAATATTATGTGGATTGTTTCAATACAAATTAATATCTTTCAATCAGTGTGTACAATATACACATAATCGTGCTGTTAAATCAGGGTGGAAATAAAATAATATGGTATATAAATACACAATACTATACTTTTACTTATTATTTAACCACGATCAAGATTTGTGTTGTTTATTTAATAAGACATCAGTTGACACTGTCCTATTGAGTAGGTGGAACCGGTCCTGATATTCATCGAATTGTGTAAATTTAGAATTTTATATATATTTTTGTGTTTCTAAAATTAATTACATAATTTAAAAAAATATTTAAAGTTAAGTAGTTGAAATTATTTTTAATTTGTAGCTCGAATATGCATGAAGAATAAATAGTTTTTTGTTAAATACTGCCAAATTAAAGAAGTAATCGCTCATTGTATAAGAGTTATTATGTCACACATAAATGGATCGAAATGGCACGATCTCATTTCATTAAGTATTCTTATACGAAGGGGATCCTGTACTGTAATGGTAAACTCAGTTATGATTCAGTCCATAGAAAAGCTCGGTAGAAAGCACACGCGCATTATACAGTCTCGCACGTGAGTCAATGTAGTTTTATGTTTATTTAATCAACTCAAATACATATGATATTAAAAGTGTTTCAATGATCATGCATCAACACCAAATTTTACATGTCCAAAAACTTTGAAACTTAAAATCTATTTTTTGAATGAATTAACGGTCTTTTTAGAACGGTAGACGATTTTTATGCGTCTAGTTTAATGAGGTTATTGTAAAATAAAAATAAATATTTTACCGATTTCATGTTTACACATCGTACTATTTAATGAATAGAGAACATTGAACATCTACCCTTATCTATTTTCAGTCAATCAATCATCATGGCTGAGGATCGTGATCACTCCAAAATAAAAATCGTTTGAGCGACCACAATTATACTATATCCTTCATGTTCTTCTGCTTATATCACGTCCTCCAGCTCGTTTACGCTTTTCTTCTACTTCACTTTCCCCCAAGGCTATCCAAAACCACCAATTTATCCATATGTCTGGTCCACGAGAAAGCCATGTGCTCAGCGAAATTTAGGATAATTGTTTATTTCTTGTCTCTGTATGATGATTGATTCGATATTATATTGTGTTAGTTCTATTTAATGAATTAAAAAAATGGCGCCAATACCACGTACCTAATACTGATACTTCTACTAAAACACAACCGTCATTGGAAACGTAATATGACGAGGTTCAAGAAGATAATATCGTGTGAGAAACTAAGCGTTTATTATATTTAAAAAATTTGACGTAATATAGTATAGTTGGGTAGTATAAGTAACAATGTAACGCAATATAAGTTTATACTTTTCGGGTGTGGCAAGAATGAAAATGAGCTATAATCTATTAACAAAATTAATTCTTATGAAATTGACTCACGACTTGAACGACATTAAATGATAATGTTTATCTTCAAAGCAAATGCAATTTATGTTGCTTAAAACTATGCTTAAAATTAAGTAGTGGGTGTTTCGTGGTTGTGTATTGCAGCTGCCTAAGTGAGAGGCATCGTGCGAAAGAGATAGCGACTACAGTCTCACCATAAGAACTTTGTGCGGGGAGATTCTGTACAGTCTAAAATGAAGTTTAATACTTTTTTTACATATTGTCACCAACGTTCTTTCTAATTTTTCAATTGTGTGTGCGGATCATCAACGCATCTGAGCAGGATCGGTGTCACCCGGTGCGGTAAATTTACACCCCCCCACAAAAACACACATAATTTTTCATTAAAACTTATATTTTTAAGGTATTTATTCATTTCAGTGATTTTATATAATAATAACACTAACAACGATCATTTTTGAAGTAAATAAAAAATAAAGAAAATAAGTAGATATTCGTTGATAAAATTTATTTAATACTAAACTTGCAGAACTTTTTTTTTGTTTTTTAAATCTATACTTATACATATTTGAATGTTGGGTTGTTTTTGTTCAATCACTTTTATGCAAAATAAACATTTATAAAAAATGTGTTTCTTTCACCCTGACCCATGATACAAATATTTTTCTTATTTATTTTTCAACTATGTAAAAAAAAATCTTTCTCCGAACATGTGATTGTTTCGTGCATTTGAGCAAAACCTCAGAGTAATGATATATAGAGAGATCCTATTTTTCGGCAAAATGAAGCCGTGTTACTAGCGTATAACACACAGTAGAACAACGTTGTTATTATCAACTTAACAAAGCTTCTCAGATTCTTAGCTTCTCAGTACGACTGCCAAATTTAAACACAACATAGTTAACCAGAATATTATGTTCTATTAAAATAACTAAAAATAATTACCACTAACTTTATATTTAACACAAAAACAATAAGCTTCAGCAACACGTGCCCGTGGTTTTTAAATGCATGTAGCAGCCAAATCTTTTTTTTCCGGCGACGTTTTCAATTTTTTACCTTACACTAACGCATAGAGCGGAGATATAAGCGTGCTGAATGCTTACTCACTCAAACTTATGGTTCGTTTTTGTTCAGGCCTTGAGCAAAACTAAAATCTGGCAAAGGAAACTTTCTTTTACAATATTTTTGTGTGAGGACTGTGCGGGGTTGAAAACATGTGTGCGGACATATTTTGGTAGATGTGCGCGCGCACACGCGCACACCTTAGAGGGAACATTGATTGTTACTGTACAGGCCAATTGGCGTAATCTTGAAATATCAAATTGTTCAGGAAATGAAAAAAACTGTGGGCATTATATAATTAGTATATTATTTTATTACAGATTGAGAATTTTCTTTTATTGACACACCAGTGGCTTCCGTTTAGAGGGTTGCAGAATTTGGCTGGAATATTAATTGTTGTCAAGTTATAAATAGTTTTGAATTATTTTGATATGAAATATTTTTTTGGGATTTATGATACTTGGCCAGTTCGTGTAAAAGTATGCAATGAGTCCATTGTCATTGAAATGTCACAGGTGAAAAGTGAGGGTTACGACAATTATTATTATTGGCCTGCATATGTAGTGACGATATTATACTTTTACTTATATCTAGACTTAATAGAGAGCTTTAAAGACTTGTACTTGAGATGGAAAGTTGTCGACACATTACTTACTATATAGTTTATTGTCTGTAATGTCATTAAACTTATATTGTCTTGGTGTTGTTTTATTGAAGTTATACTTCTTTTGACGCGTTTGGGAAAAAAGATCAGAATGTATTTTTGGTGTGCGATGAAGTTGCGTGCGCCGATGTAACACATAATTTTTATGATTATATTCATTTCGGTCTCAAGGTTACATGCGCATGCGCACAGTGTCATTTAGTTAATCGTTCAATACAACCAAGTAAAGAGCACGTGTTGTAAACATAACCAATATTGTGTCATAATAAATATATATGTTTATAAACAAATTTCTGGAAACTAACATTCTACACTGTTAATTTATATTCATAAAACTTTATTTATATTGGAGTGTATATTTATTTTTCATTGTAAAGGTTGTGTATCAAGATTTGAGTTATGTAAGTATTATTTATGATTAAATATATACATATCAATAAATAAATAAATTTTGTGAATATTGAGTTGGTAAATAATTCAAAAAATATATTAAAATTTGATTTTTTATTAATTTATCGTGGGCAATTCTGAATAAATTATAACCGCTGTATGACAAAGATGAGTTTTGGTCCAATACAATAATTAAATTACAATTATCATGTGCTATATGAGACACAGATGAATCGCGTACGTTTACGTCAACCTATTCCACTGTAATATTAATAGACTCAGGTAACGGCTTATTTTGTTTTGTTACGCCAAAGAAGTGTATTAAATTCTAATGCGTGTACATAAGTATTATAAATAAAAATGTGGCTTTTCATTGAAAAATGAAAGCGTTTAATGACAAAGTTTAAAGCGAACGTCTTAGCGACTGAGGCGTATTACTATAAGAGGCGTCTTACGTACTTAAAGAGCAAAGGCCTGCAAAGCTGAAGTTTCGCACTCTGTACAAAGTTCCCTTTCAGGAATGCTAGCTATATTGTGGAAGGACATCTGAGGCATTGCGCTTATGAATTGGTGGCATTTTAGATTGCGCTATATGGCTCGGTGCTCGGTATTATTATTCAAAAAAGG
Organism: Rhyacophila brunnea; assembly: GCF_057557595.1. Taxonomy (NCBI): domain Eukaryota; kingdom Metazoa; phylum Arthropoda; class Insecta; order Trichoptera; family Rhyacophilidae; genus Rhyacophila; species Rhyacophila brunnea. Next base: position 35,323,317 of record NW_028233350.1, read on the forward strand.
GCGGTCGTTCGCCCGTACCATTACGAATGAAAAAAATGAGTATGAGAATCAGGGACGTCTTATATAACACATTTTGACATCACGAGTGGCACGATAAAAAATGACATCCTTTTGTAAAAAGATAAATAACAATAATTTAACGTGTAGTATAATAATAAGAAATATCTACTTTCTCCAACAATATTACAGCCACGTGTAATAGTTACATCACAATGCATGTATGATCAAATATTATAGAATGTGTGATATTTATATAAAAAAAAATCCATTCACATTTGATTCTAGCAAAATTTCACTCAGTACATTGAAGATTTTTTTTTCAAACTGATGTTATCTCCAGAACACACTTTTGTGTGTTATCAAGTTTTTCAACCACACTTCTTAATTGTTCACAGATCTGATTCATCATTTCGCGAACTATTATTATTAAGTATTCAAAAAGTGCCGTGTACGGATTTTTTAACATGACTTAATGACCCACTCAGATCATTCAATTAGGATTGGCACGTATGGCAATATAAGCAGCATATTATATTGATGACATTAGATATTATGAAGATGTGCAGAAAGATTTTTACCAATAAAAATATAAACTCACAAGTAATAAATGCCCTCCAAGCTTGGCGCCTTTAGGCTATGGCCCATTCAGCCCATTTGGATGAAGCCTCGTCCCGCCCCTATTACGAATGAAATCAGGGGTAAAGTTTTTTCATTATGCCTCCAAGCGAGTTAAATCCTAGCGCGAATCGATTACGATGCCGTTATAATGTCTGTTATGAAAGCTCCTCGGTAATCATTATTTTTTTATCCTGCTAAATGCCTTTATAAAAGGATTATTTCTTTTAGCTTCGAGATATTTGAATGGACTCACAAACGGGCTGTAAATAGAGAGGAAATTTTTACTGTCTTGAGAAGCCATTTACGACTATCGTCATTTGTGTAATATTGCCTAGCTTCGTTTGGCGCACCGATTGTTTCATTGGCTATTACAGCGTTTAATTTCTAACAATATGACTGCTGTTATTTTCAAACATAATTGTTGAATGAAATAAATATTCATGTATATAGATATATTTCATTTCGAGCCCAATTTAGTTAATAATATCCTATATATATATATTAGTGAAGATTTAAATCGACTGGTCGCAATTGATCTAGAGCAAGGGCGTGGTTATTCGTATTATTAATTCGGCCTATTTAAAAGTGTAAACAATTTAGTCGAGTAATTTAGTAAAACCATTTAGTCGAGTCAATCCACTGTGTTCTCATTTTTGGTTTAATGGTGACCCCCACCATCTCTTTCTAAATAGAAAATAAATCACGAGACAAGTCTGAGAACGTTATACTTAGGTTTATCTGTTGTTGCAAAAATGTCAATTCGTTGGAGCGAAGATAATTTGTGTCGGAAAGCTTAAATTTTAAACTAGCTATAAGTGGCTGTTAAATCTCCACTTCATAAAAATAATCAGGCTATAAGTGCATCTCTCATACAGATCCATTTTATTTTCTCTCACTAATTTATTGCTCTATTTCTTCTAATGACATTACAAATAAATTTATGAATCTAATTATTATTATAATTTTATGCTGTACTCCTTTCATATTGACTGCCACTTACTAATGTACTATGTTCAGATACTTTTCAGCTACTAAAACATCTAGTTGTCAGTAAAAAACACCAAATTGACTACATACTACATAAAATTGCAAGTTCAAGTAGACGTTATAACTAAAATATTTGGCGAGAGCCGGGCGTCGGTTAGTAATTAAAGTAATTAATATTCCTTGATTTAATACACAAAAACCGATTGTCAATAATAGCGCAATTTGATAAGTATTTTATGTATGTCCTACTATTTTAAATTGTCGTTAATAGATAGGAGGCTCGTAGCATGATTGGTTATGCACAGTTGGCGCGATACTAGTGGTTACACGGGTTCAAATCTCGTCGAGCATAGTATTTTTTTCAAATATGATGTTTTCTAGTGGGTATATATCTGAGGTATTTTCAAATTATGTGTGTTCAATATATAACATGTTACATTCTCAGAATCTAGTGAATTATTCGTTGAATAAAAGAAATGGTTTGTTAAAATACATAATCTGAACCACTCTTAACCAATAGTGTGTCGTTGGCATATTGAATTTAAAATACAAAAATTCTATAACAAAATCTTCAACTATAATAGACGCCTTGAAGGAAGGAATCTCTAGACTATATATTATAGACAGTCTGAATAGCATAATATTATACAGTGATGCAAGAGCCAGCGTAACGTTTTCATACGTCATCATGCAGGTTTTCTATTAGCAAAGATAACCGACAAAACGACACGATCTCACCGAAATTATACCGCTACTCTAGAAGAGTATTCAGGTGATATGAATAGTTGTAGTTGAATAATAGAATGTCCATTAACGGCAAATCACCTGCGCTCTGACGACATCGTTGTATTAATTGCCAACGATCCAGAAGACGTTCAGAACAGGATAGAGGCACTTGCAAAAGAAAGCCGCGAAGTAGGCTTAAAGATAAATGTTTCAAAAACAAAAGTAATGATAACCTATTTTGCTGAACTAAAAGTGATTCAGATCAATTGCACTTAAATCGAGCAGGTCATCAACTAAGTTTTTCTTATGTCAGTTGACGGTTGTATGTATGACGAGATTGCTTTGCAGAACCAACCTGGCGTAGAGTGTGATAGAGGACGCTAAGCAAATGAAATGGACACGGGTTGGACATGTCACTCGGCCAGTGGAAAATTTCTGTACAAATACCGGCATACAGTGGTACCCAAGGAGCACTTAACGTCCACAGGAATGCCCTTAAACCCGCTGGATAGACGAACTTATACAGTTGATGTGGATGTACGTGACAACGAAGAACTAAGGACTGGTAAGAGTGGATGGCGCTAGGGGAGGCCTTCATACAGCAGTGGAACGACCCTGCCTGGCGATGCTGATGATACAACAATACTATTGATCATATATAACATCTGTAACAAAGATGATTATTAATTTTATCTTAGACCAAATAAATAAATTTAATTTATTAAATATTCTCGTTCAGTTTGCTCGTTTAAAGTTGTTATTAAAACGAATTGGAACATCAAATTGTATTTTTAAGAAATATTGTTTGAATTGAGTATTTTATCTCAATTTAATTTGGTTAAAACGTTTAGTTTATGTGTTTTATATGTCAGTTGTATACTCAAAAGTAAACAACTAAGTCATAAAGCTCCCGAAATATACTTTCTGTTTGCTGAAACGCGTATAAAACTCAATATTTTCGCTATGTGTTCAAACAACTTCATATATGATAAGCTGTTTGCAGGAACTAGCCCGGAAAATGAAAATTTAATATCCGGTTCAAATAAAGGCCGATTGAAAAATAAAATATGATTGCACGGAACAACAATGACAAATAAACCATCACACAAGCTCAATAATATGGCCTTTTGAGAGCTTTTTTTTGTGGGAGTAGTTCTACTATTTCAGTTGATTTTGAAAATAAATAAAGAAAATAATAACATACGTGAAAAAAATAGATTAGATTAAATACCCTAGGCCCTAGGATATTTACGTTTTTATATATTATATTATACATTATTGGTATTGCATTGTTATTCTATTATTGTGTAAGTATAATATGTTAATTGTCAATGTTATTTATAATATAAAAAGATAATATTATAGGCCCATACATTCTCTGGGTCCAAACACAAATTGAAAAATAACGTGTGAATTGTCCTGGTCCGGGATTCGATCCCGGAATCAACGACATTATAAGCCTGACGCATAACTGCTCAACTGTCGTAGATGGTAATATACTATAAATACTTATAGCGTTCGCGATGGCCGAGCGCATTTGAATCCCGGGTCAAGAAAATTCATATTTGGTTTTTTTCGCTCCTCGTTCCACAACATATTATACAGCTGATTAAAAAGTACATACTTAAACAAATATTAATAATTTATTAAAACATAAATTTTTTTATATTAATACTATCGACCGAACTTGAATTTAAATTATAATTGATTAAGTTTTGTACTTGCGACCCTTCGACTATTCATACTTTGTTTATTATATTTTTATTGGGATCCTTGACTTATTAATTATGTAAGTGATAAAGTTTTTACTAAGTTTATTGTATTTATTTATTATATAAGTAAGAATTAACTGTAGGTCAGTTTTGTGTCAGTGTCAGTGGGTTGCCTGTGTACTAACCATGGGTGAGTGAGCATAGTGCCTGAAGATGCTGAAAGGCGAAACCAGTGTCGCAAAATGACTCAAATAGAATAGTACAGAACTTAAATCATTTATAAATTAAATTTATTATTATAAAATAAGCATACAAAAACAATAATATAACTAAACGTACATAAAAAACTATTAAGTACATATTTAAAATAATAAGTTTTTTACTACCTACGTATTCCATTTGAATCGTTTGTCTTTTGGCATCATCAGGTATGTACTACAGACATTTATATGATATGCTTGATAAATAAAACATATAGTGATACAGATTATAGTTATAAATTGCAATGTATTAAATTTACTCATTAAAACATCGTAATAATAATATTATTATGATACGATGCAACAGTGACTGATATTTATCGTATTGCCTCTATAATATGTACAAACTTAGTATAGCGTGATAATATGATATTATTATAATTCCTTACACGTGACCACGAAAGATCAACAAATGGCTGAACGAGACTGTTGTGTACATTTGTAACACATTTTGACACACAATGGTGCAAGGTTTATACTCCCATACTGATACGCAAGATCAGATTCACCCCAAGGCACTAAACTGCCCTTGTGTGAAATTCAAACTACCACCTAATAAAAATATTGCATTATTTTCAATAGCAATAATATAAAAAATATAGGTATAATCTCCAGATAAAATATTACAATCAATAAATTAATATATGTAAATGTACCTATCCGTGTTTGAAGTATTGTGAATGCAATTATGAAGTTGTAGTAAAGACAACGCAAATAATTGGTTAAGTCGATAAATCTAAATAGTTAGAGGAGGACAGATTCCTCTGGTATTGCGGCCATGACGAAATAACTTTGGAACGGTGTTAGTGTCATTTGAAAGTAACGACACCAACACCTAAATAAATCGCCTGCACTGCCAAAAGAGTCTCACATCATTCTAATTATTTTTGAAGTTATACTTCTTTTGGCGCGTTTGGGAAAACAGATCAAAGTGTATTTTTGGCGTATGTCGAAGTTACGCGCACCGATGTAACACATAATTTATTATTATGATTATATTCATTTCGGTCTAAAGGGTGCATGCGCATGCGCGTAGTGTCATTTAGTTAGTCGTTTAATACAACCAAGTAAAGAGCACGTGTTGTAAATATAACCAATATTTTGTCATAATAAATATATATGTTTATAAACAAATATCCGGAGACTAACATTTTACAATGTTAATTTATATTGATAAAACTTTTTTTATATTGGAGTGCATATTTATTTTTCAATGTGAAGATTGTGTATCAAGATTTGAGGCTATATTTATGTAAGTATTAATTATGAGTAAAATTATTTATCAATAAATAAATAAATCTTTTGAATGTTGAGTTGGTAAATAATCCAAAAAATATATTAAAATTTGATTTTTTATTAATTCATCATGGGCACTTCTGAATCGATTATAACCGCTGTATGGCAAAGATGAGTTTTGGTCCAATACAATAATTAAATTACAATTATCATGTGCTATTTAATGTTAAATTTGTAAGGTAGATAATATTTCATTGGAAATTGCGTTTTTTGCATTCCCTTTTATGGCGATATTATGCATTTCTTGTTCCACTGGGAGGATCAGGTAACACAAACATAAGAACAATAGATTACCTTATGGATGTGGTTCTAAGAAACTACGATTCTTGAGTAGGTATGTATACATATATGATAAACTTAATGTTAAAGATTATTGTGTTATTTTCAATGTTAACGTCTGAATTATAATATGGATTAAATTAACGTAAACGAAACGCGCATTCAATATTCATAGTATTTGAGGATACTCGGAACTTTGCATTTATTAAGTTTTTTGGCCTGACGATGATAAAGTAATAAACCGAAAATACGTTCAAAGACTCTACGTGTCTAGCGGGGAGGATAATATATTTGCAAAGGGTGGGAGTCACGTAATTTTAACACTTAACATGAAATGAAAATGAAAATAAATTTTTGACCGCCCTCGTGCAATTCATATTTTGCATGTATCGATAGGGTGGACCTGGAAACGATTCGACTGTGTTTAGGAAAAAGGGCGTAACCCTCGATTTTTCTAAAAGTGCTTTTATTAGATATTAACAATGTATACAAGTAAATACACGTTCTGTAAAAAGGAAGTAAGCCGCAAATGCCAAAGTATTATCTAAATTTAGGTTTTAATTGAGATTACTTAATTTTTATATGGAACAAAGCATTTTTATCCTCAATTTTAATGGATTTTCTGTAAAAACTTCTTTAATTATTATTAGATCGAAAATGTATTACACCAAATCATCAATCATCATGCACACAATGTCTGTGCCTATTTAAAAAAAATATTAAACTAAAAACTCTCAAAAAACGTTTTTGCCTCTCCTGTAAAATTTGTTCAGTGAGGGTTACGTCTTTTTTCCTAAACACGGTCGATAATATGATTCACGGATATACAATAAATTATTAATGGATACCGGTCATTAAAAATTTAATTTTGTTTGTTTGACTTTAATGATATAATGTGTTTTCAATGAAGTTGATTGTTAAAGTTATATTATTATCAATGAATGATTTATTTAAAAGCATTAATATACTTATATAGATTGAATAACGGAACTGTCATCAATTTTGTAACGGAATTGTTAAAACTCTTGTTCTATTTGGGCTTTAAAAACATAGTACCGTCTATCTACCTTTTGAATTATTGAGCTGATTGAATTATCTGATATCAGACTAAAAGCTCGGTAATTTATAAAGTGGCAACATTGCCGCGAACCAAGTAACACTCGGTGAGAAGAAAATTAATATTGCACGAAATAAATCACAATTTTATTGCGTGGATATTTTGACTTCATGATAAAAGTCAAATTTCAATAGTGACTTATAAATAAGTATATATTTTCAATTTAATTCAAATATTTGCCTATTTTATCAACACGTTTTAACATGGCGTAACAAACTTTAGGCACCCTTCAATGCGGTGCTGAGAATGCCTTGAAAAGGTTTGTTTTTTGAAATGTTAGTTTCTACACATTTTTTTTTAATTTAGAGAAAATATAGCAACTTTTCTGTAATCTATTTTCTGAATGATCGTTACCAACACTGGTTGGGAATTATCCAATTTTACTTCTGATATCTTTGCACTGAGCAATGGACAATATTGACGAAAAGTATTTTTAAAATATAATTATTACTTATTAGCAAGTGCAAGGACCTTGTAACTAAATCTGGATCATGTGCGCATGCATCACCTGAAGACAAAGAACCTGGACAGTTGGAACTGGGCTGACTGGGCTGCGTCACGGTATGATACTCGCCTACAGTAATTGAAAGCGGCAGTACTGGACCGAAATAAAGAATTTCTTTGGAGAAAGCCAAGACTCGCTGAGAGTTGTAGACAAGACAGGAGAATGCCTTGAAAGGAGTAACCTTGGTCACCGTTCACTAGAGTGATGAATATTACCATGACTATATCTAATTAGAATTACCATTTAACATTGAGATATTTATAGCTCAGCCAAACATCAAAGCATACCAGGTCATGCTTCGTTTGTTTAGGCTGGCGACTTTATGTATTATACGGTTGGCAACATTGCGCGACTCACTATAAACTTATATCATAAAGAGTGGGGTTCGATAGTTTTGATAGAAAACAAAAAGACATAGTCAGACCAATACCAATTGAGAGAAAGCAATATGATAAACTTCAAGTAATTGGAGTACAGAATAACGACCGTAACAATAATCAAATTTGCATTCTCTAATCCCTGCGCACTAGAAGACTTTGCTTCTGCTCATGGTCAAGGGTTGATTCTTAAAAATGAGTCACATTGTAGGGCGTGTTCATCACTATTTAGTGTCCAGCAACATATTATGAAACAAATTTTTACGAAAAAAACAAAATATCAACTGGATGCGTCTCTTAAAATTATTCACGCACTATAGTTTGGGACCATTAGAACGGTGACTACATTAAACTCAGAGAACTCAGAAATAGTGAGAACTGAAATACCTAACGGGTGTGGAGTAACAGGCAACCGATCTCGAGTGTGGAAGAATATGGCATAAACTTAAACACGTGTCAAGAATACGCTTGTATTTCGTTCTGACAACTGCTCTCGTTTTATGCACGGACGCTCATTTAATATTGGTGTATTTTAAGGTTGCAACACACACTATTGCACGTCTATAATGTGTGGTTCATTTTTGTAGGACACTGACACATGTATTGTATTGGGATATAGGCAATCGGAATTCTATTTATTAATCTGTTCTGTGGTTTAAATACATTGAATAACACTTGCGCGATATGGCATAGGAAAATCGATTATATCAAACATGCGTTAGTAATTAAATTGAGCTTCCATTTTAAACTATAACGATGTCAGATTTACCGAACATGACGTAAGTACTCAGCCATTTTACCACGTTTTTATTAGCTCGTATTCTTGTTTGTCCGGTACAGATTTTTTCTTGTGTGTCCAGTATATTTTTTTTCTTGTTTGTCCAAGATTTGTATTGGACGATTGAAGATTTTTAACTAACTTCCCGACTAGCTAGACATTTGAAACTTTTAGAATATATCAGAACACGACGACAATGCATTCTTTTGATATTTTTACCCATTTTTAAGCAGAATTGAATTCATTTTCAGTCAATTCTGTTTTGTATGGAAAGTTATTATTGTCGGTTGCTAAGGGGTCCTAGCAACTAAATTATTAATATATACGTGCGTTACTATGGAAATCAATATGACATTTCAATATTTTATAATATTTATTCAGTATTTCTATCAAGTACAATAAAAAGTTTTTATTAATGCATAGAATTGTCAAGTTTATAATATGATTGAACAGAAAATTTAAAAACGTGGCTGATAAAAAGTTCTTTTTATCTTGTAATTATATATTATTAATTCGATTAGGTACTTATATATTGAATAGAAATTGGAACCTCTAGATTTTTTTATAAATAACTTTCGTTATTTCAGAACGATATTTGGTTAGCTGATTCACTAAAATAACTGTGTGCTTTTATTCATTCCGCGAATGTGATAGAAAAATTAATTTACACAGCAATTAAACTAGAATATTTTCAATTTGAATTAAACTGCTTATCAATATAATGCACTAATTTACGAATATTCTGTTACGGAAATTCAATAAACTTGTTCGTACAAAATATATCTCATTCGTACAGTGTGTACCTATTACAATGATAGCTCGTGTATTCAATAAAATATAATTTAAATCGTGTTATTATATGATTGATTGCTTTGTGAACCTACATGCTCGCACAGTAGTGGTGTACCTAAACGTATTTTTATTAACAACCAGTTCTCAGATTTATTAGGCGATACCTTAAGTCGGGTACTCATTAGCGAGCCGTAACTGTGACCGTTCGAGATAAAGTAACTACATAGTATGGGCGCCAAATAATTAGTTCGGGAGGCACGCTCGTAGCGATCCATCGATTGACGGTATTCGGCTGCAAATAAAAAGGAGCCTTGCAGTTGCTCGTGGACGTTGAATGTTGCACCCGTTTTTCGCCGCGAACAGTGAAAATACTTCCATAGTGTAATACAATTTTAGACATTTGGAAACTTGGATATGAATTGTATAATTAGAAAATTTTATAGATGATTTGGTTTCATATATTTTTTCAAGTTATAATATTATAAACATTATTACCATGATAATAATATGTTCTTTCAATCTATTGATGAATGCCTGACAGATTTCCAGGACGATTATGTTGAAGGCGTGTTTAGATATGCGAAAATGATACTGCAAACTTGTGAAATAATCCCCAGTAGCCAAATATCTTGGTCTCTTGCACATTTAAACTCGTCTCGTCTGCAACTTGTCAAATACGTCGATGTGATGTCATCGTTATCCACAACACACACGTTGCCAAATGGAGGTCCGCACATTGGTGGAATGCGACTTTCTAGTTAAAAAAAAATCTAAGTGTTGCTAGCAACAAATCGCACGCGTCTCGGGCTGCGAGTCAAAGACGCTACGAATTGGTCATTTCTGTTTAGACGTTGAAGCTCGCCGGTCGCCACATTCCATATTATATGCACGATTTGAGAGGTTACGCGCGACTGTCGCTAAGCGCCTATCCGCGCGGTTTTCATATGCAATATCGGTGCGACGTTTCTAGAAGGTTTGATTTATGGCTGTCTGGTAGACGAGGCGAGTTTAGATGTGCGAGCCTGCTTAAGGTTACAGCTATTCTATCTTACACCGAAATTGCTTCTCAAAACCTAGTGTTTCTTCTCTCAATCTTAGGTCCAATCAAATATTGATTAATATATAATCAAAATCTGTACGACTCAAAACAGTAAGTAAAGAAAAACTGATCCTATTTTCATACATGTCGTGACTCTACCAATGTCATCGACGACATTTGCATTTTATCGAGTAAAACGTCTATAAAAATTCAGTTTCAGCTCAGAACGAACACTACGGATACGGCGGGTCACCATCGGTTTCATGTAGATCATTGATTGACGTCGCGTCCACATCTAAAGTTTGATACAGTATTTGGAACGGTTACTAGTTACGACTCTCTAATGAGTACCTGGCTTAATAGCGTGTGTCAATAATATTATGTTATGTTGTGTGCACTAACTAATTAATTAAAATTAATACTCTTCACCCCAAATTGCTGTAAGTTATCTAACCTAATTTATTGAAATTCTTATTTATTATATTAATACTATCGACCGAAGGTACTTAATGGAATTTGAATTTAAATTACAATGGATTTAAGTTTTATACTATTCCATTTGAGTCGTTTTTTGCGACCCAGGTTTCGCCTATCGGCATCTTCAGGCACTGTGTACACTCACCAAAAGCAAACACACACTGACAACGAATACAATTAACTTATAGAACAAATCAATACAATAAAGTAGGTAAAAACTTTATCACCTATATACCTACCTATTAAGTCAAGGATCACAATAAAAAAATATGTAACAAACAAATAATGATAAGTTAAAATGTGTGTAAAAAACCCCCTACCTTATCAATAATAAAACACTCGATAAGCGTATATAAATAATCGTCAAAGACTAATAATAGATCATTAGTAATTATTATAAACAATAAAGATACTATACTCAAGAGGTGTAAAATCGTTCACTCTGGGAACAATGGTACCGTATTGGGAATTAATGGAGTTAAATGGAGAAAGCCGAAACCCGGGTCGCGAAAAACGACTCAAATGGAATAGTACAAAACTTAAATCCATTAGAATTCTTATTTATTAGTTTTCAGTAGTGTTCAGAATAATATAGTATACGTCGTTGGTATATACGATAAACTCTTTGGTATATATGCCAGAGTAGAATTCCATGTAGCGAAGACTTAAGCCTATCAATAAAAATATGGCAATGTCTACTGAAGAGTGAAGAGAGAAGAGAGATAGAAACTACATACGTTTGTGATGACAGACGGAAATACAAAAAAGTTATTTTTTATACTCTATTTATCAAGTGAGTGACGATATCAATACAGTACCTACATACTAAATTCATAATATTATAATTCTAAACAATCTAGAATAGATTCGTCCTTTTAGAGAGACATTGTCTATTTAACCAGATTAATTATATGTTTAGCCAAAAGTATTTCCTGATATTCGCTAATTTGGCTCCCTTACCTTCAGGGAGAAGATCGGAATCGGCTTCTTGCAGTCTCATAACCAGGATTCAATTCAGTTAAGAGTAGGTTTAGTTTTATTTTGTGTTTTTATATTAATATAACGTAACATAATAAAAAAAATTGTAACCGATTACCTGTAAGAAGCCACTTGGTTAAATTCCGAGAAGGTACTCCGTAGCTACCTCGCTATGCGATCTCATTTCGCACCGAAAACGGCGAACATTTGGTTTTTGAATGTGAAAAAATCTGTACCTACTAGAGGTGGAAAAACTAATCGATTTTGAAGACTGATTAGTATACTTACTACCAGTATAAAAATACTTAGTATCGAAACATGTTCCAAAATACTTACTAGTACTCTACACCACTGCTGCCTCAATATCCCCAAAAGTATAATAATAAAAAAGTGGAATTAGCTAAAAAAACAATCCATTTTATTTAATTATTAATACATTATCTGTATAAATAGCTACAAAATGTTTCGTTTTATATCAATTGACAACTATTTCTCTCTAAGCGTAATCCGGTACTGATCGTTATTAAGTTATTTGGATTAAAAGGATTGCTCTAATTAAATGAGGACAATCCTATTATTCACGGCCAAATCATTCGGGTCACGATCCTCGTTCACGAGGTCCTGATGAAGAAGAAGATGAAATAATATGCCATTCACTTGAATAATTTGTATTTTTGGTTCTTGGGGCGGATACGAACCCCTCTCCCCATGGACGTCCCTACACAAAATGCCGCCCCATCTTTATATACAGTATTTTTTTATCATCCGTGCATGTGTCGTTTCATATGAATATATGTCGGTCACCAACGACGTCGAAGGGCAACGGAAGTAAACTAGACATCGTAAATTCGACAAAAAATTAGAGTCCTGTAAAACCTTTTATGTCAATTAATACATTTTGTTTCCAACCAGTGAGGTGATTTTTTGGGAATGGGACGATTTGACACCGCGAACTGGCCTCCGCCGATTGACCTCCGGTTATTGGCCGCCGGTACAATCGGACACCGACCCAATTGGCCTCCGGGACGATCGGACGCCGGTACAATCGGGCGCCGACCCAATTGGACACCGGCCCAACTGGCCGCCGGGAGATTGGACGCCGCACGGCTGAATTAAATGCGCAAAGGAAAAGACCTACGTAACGACTTGGTAGAGAAAGTAGACACGACACTTTAATATGCTTATATCTACTTAGTGGTTGTACCTTATACATTTTTCGCTTATGATTGATAATAATTATTACTTATGCTTTATGCTGTTTATAAAAAGAGAAGAATTCTTTCCTCGTCAGAACTTGAAGATGTGCATAATTAAGTGAGTAATTTATTGTGTAATTAAAAACAACAAATATTAATAATGAATTGGTTAGTGAAAATAATATTTTTCGGCGTTTTCTCGATTTCATGTTATTATAATTGAACTTTATATTTATTCATCATCCGTAAATAAGTATTTTGAAGTTTATGAAATTACAAACAATATAAGTAGGTAAAATACTTGAAAGGTACCTACATATTACATTATATATTATATTATTGTTTGAAATGTGTTGGTCAATCGATCTTTAATAATTAGGTACAATTTATATTAATCAAGGCGTTTACGTAATAAATAAAATAAGTCTATAATAATTAACAAACTATACCGTATTCAGTACCTACATGTATTCTGTACCTACATTATTATATATTATGTTGACAAAGCGAATTTGTAAATAATAATATATAATGTTATGATGCATATCATTTCAAGTCGCGACCAACACGCTTCTTGTGAAGCTATTGTATATTATTCAGTTTATCATAAGATACTACCAGAAGTAGTCGCTTTACAATTTGAGCTTGGCAAAAAATCTCCATACACCACTTGAGTCACAAGCTTAAAGCTGGGTAAATATAAAGAAAGTGACGGGACCCGAGTGGCGCTTCATAGGCGGAACGGCTCCGTCTGACACGGACCTAAGGAATTCTATTAAAGCTTGCGCAGGATTGGTCACGTACATAGAATACCGGAGATGCTTTGAGAAAGGCACGATATGGGAACATCCTCTATGGGTAAGAATATAACCCGACGGTCGAGACTAAATTGGCTGAATCGTCCGGGGTGTAGAAAGTTTATGGAGGAGGCTAAAGGTTGCAGAGATGGAAAATGATTATTAAAGTCTACGATATTAATATACGCGGATATCTTTCGCCTGGTAAATATATTTTCAATTAGATATACGTATGTTTTTAAGTTTTGATTAAAATTTTCCTTCCCTAATGACAGGAGAGGCGGGCGTCGATTGCACACTTTTGGGGAAAAACTTGCGAAGCCTTCGGAAGTTTTCCGAACGACACGAGATGTGTGTTAAGATAAAGTTTCCCTCTTTTACGTTATTTTACAACCCAATTAGATGGAGATGCTTTATGCCGCCATTAAAGCTTAAAGCTACATGCAATTATTTGAATCCGGAAAACGTGGAACGAATATTAAATATAATAAAAAACGCAGATGTCAGTAATTGATTTAATAATGCGCTCCGTTGGAATTTTAACGCTAAATATATGAACGTTTAATATTGTTTTACGTATTCATTTTGAGCTTCAAAGAATTTGATAGCGGGGTGGAATTTTTATAACGGATTCTTTAGTTTTTAAATGGCCTTATGCTTAAAGGATAGTTAAAACGTAATGTTACATTGTTCTGTTTTATTTTCTATACACTCAGATGTGGATTAGGGCATCTGATTAACCGAAGAAAAAAACAACCCGGTTAGCGACTATTTTTACGAATAACTAACCGATTCACCGGTATAAACCGTCAGAACTTAAAAATTTAGATTAATTAATTAATTAAATAAATTAAGAACATAGGTGGGATTCTGGAGAATTCCAAAAACGTTATAGTCCACGACGCAAGACCAACTCTCATCAATTAGGATTATTAGTTGTCTTAGTAATTTTAGTTGACAATATTTTATTTTTTTGTCATGCCGAGCTGCGCTGCTGTCAATGTGTATTTTTACGTAAGTACTTTATTATATTTATTATTCGTACGAATACCTACTAAGAATTTGGTCGGTTAACCGTGTAAAATTACGCGGTTTTCGGTTAGTTTAAATACGCGCCGCGATTACCCAGTTAACCGGTTTGGATGATCTAGACGTGGATATTGGCTGCCTCACAAAGATTTTTTTTACGAGAAATAAAATATAGACACCGCTTCCTCAACGTATTAGATCCATGCTTATGGTGCAAAAACATATTTGCCAGACTCAGGACTTAAACTGAAATAGACAATTTCATAAGCGGACATTACTTATTGTACAATGCAGGTGCTAGTTAAAATGGCGTTACGTATTTTATACGAATATTTCAAACGACGCTATATTAATATTAAACTCAAGATTTATAGATTTAGTGAATTTATTCTATTTAGTAACATTCAATAGTAAAGTTTATACTATTGTTTAAGTATATATGGATCTAGTGGATGTATTATATTATAACAGCCGTTGTTGATTGTAACCTTCTTACCGTTGTCTTTCACAACAAAAAGACCGTCGACTATTTCAACTTCAATATCAATAAATATTTCGTGGTCAGCGAACTCGGCCAATATTTTACACAGATATTTCACAGCTACATAAAATAATTACAAGATAAAAAGAACTTTTTATATACAACGTTTTTAAATTTTCTGTTGAATTATTATGCTCAATATGCTCAAACTTGTACTTGATATGAAGTAAATAAAAAACAAACAAATATAGAATACTGAAAATGTCATTTTGACAATACATTTTGATTTCCATAGTAACGCACGTATATATTAATAATTTAGTTGCTAGGACCACCTGCTTAGCAACTAATAATAGTCTTTTACTTGTTATGGATTTTTCTGAAATAACTTTCCATACAAAACAGAATTAACTGAAAATGAATTCAATTCTACTTAAAGATGGCTAAACGTATTAAAATAATGCATTGGCATCGTGTTCTGATATATTGTAAAAGTTTGAAATGTCTAGTTAGTCGAGAAGTTAGTTAAAAATCGATTGCAAGATTTGTACTCGACAAACAAGAATACGAGCTAATACAAATGTTTTAATAAAATGTAGTTAAATGAGTTCTCTAAATATAAGAAGGAAACATTTTCAATAATTCATCGGTTTTCTAGAAAATGAAAATGATGAATGAACGATAAATAATTAGCTTTAAGCTCTTTCCTATTATTTAGATTCGAGCTTTGGTGTGGTCACAATATTATCAAAGCTCGAATCGTTCATGAAAGCATTTGACAGAACTTAATCATTTAACTGCCCGTAACGCACGACATAAAATATTTACGATATTTTTTTAATAAACTACATTTTAATAACGAAAATGACCATAAAATGATTTGTAATAACAAGATGAAAGACTTTTGTAACAATTATTTTAAATTGTAAAATTATTTTTATGTTATTTTCTTTTTAATATTTTTAGATGGGAAGGCTAAATTGTATAGATTGATTACATTTTTAAACTGTAAATTACAAATAAAATGTGTTATTTTGTAGTCACTAGACACATTATGCTCACCCTTAATGTTATATTATTATGAGATATCTGGCATCCCAATTGATATAAATACCTATATTTTGGTGCCCTTCGACAACAAGTCAGAATCAGCGACCAACCTTACGGAGTTCGTCGAAAAAATAGTTAGTATAAATTTTTATTTCACCCTTCGAATGCTAAACAACGATATATCGTTGTTCATAATAACAGCGAGAAATGTTAATAGCGATCGTTATTTGACATCATAATGCTAATGGTAAATAATGTCGGGAATTTTTTTTATGTTTAAAAAAAATAATTACTCTTTTTAACAATTATTTTGCGGTATAGGATAGGGGTGGGATGATTATAAAAAATACAATATTTTTTAAAAACAATAATTATAAATTATTGTAGCATTTCTCACTGGGATTTAAATTAATTGAATATTAAAAACATCAAACCAGTAAAAGAGTCAAATTGTATTTGGTTGGGCCAAATTGTGGTTATGGTCATCCTTAGTCCCCACCTACTCAAATCTCGCAAAACAATTGCGGGTGATAAGACAACCGTGACATCAAGTAAGCGGTCGTGTTGCGGGCTTCCGATAGCTTAGCCGTCGTTAACTACCGAGTGACTCAAAACGTATCTGTTCGAGCTTCGTTGCACTAAGTCTGTTACGGTTTGAGTGAACGTCGCGTCAATCAATCATACAACCTATCATCATCATTCATCAATCTCATAATATATCAGCGTCGCCTGTTTATTCACCAGCAGTTATATTCAAAATGTATAGAATAATAATTGTATTACCTACGTCTTTTAAAATCAAACATAACAAAAATAAACCCGACAACTTCCAAAACTCGCCGTAAGTGTAGTGCAAAAATATTTGGATAGTAGATATGTACCTACCTATAATTCAAATATAAATCGCAAATCTGCACGTGTTATTGCTCCTCATCAAGGACATGACGTCTAAAAATAACGGAAGTAAACTACACATCAAAAAAATTACAGTCCTGTTAAACATTTATGTTAATTAATAGATTTTGATTCCAACCAGTAAGCTGAATTTTTTAATGGAAAAATATTTCCGTTATTACTAAGTTTATATATACCGCTATATAAATATATATACCGCTATATATATATGTATATATATATATATATATATATATATATATATATAAATCCAGCTATCATTTTTGCGTCCTTTTACAGAACCCACAGTATAGCGTCCATCTGAAAGACTTGATTTTTCGTAAATTTAAACAAAGTATTTTCTTTTTGTCATTTATCTGACGACCGTGAGGTATTTAAATTTTTGAAAAACGTTTATATAAAAATATACAAAAATAAAAAACTACCTTTCAATGACCCGCTTATTGGAACTCCTTTCATATTAATACATTGGGGGGTCCTTCATATATTTTTTCATAGTGGGTAGCATGTCGTGCGTCCCACTTGTATATTTGGTTTGATTGTCCCAACAATCGGACGTCTTGCGATGTTGCCACTATTTCTCTACGTTTTTGTTTAATAGATTTAGTAGGTATGTAGATAGGTTGTTATTGAATGTTAAAGCGTTCTGGGAGAGCGCTATGATCATGGCGGGTTATTATGAGTTTTCAGAGACTATTATTTGTAATAGAAAAATTAGAATGGTACTCTTTATTATGGTTAGTGATATGAGATATATTATGTATTGTTGGGTAGGTACTTTCCAACCTTTTTCAGTTCATTCTCCCGCCTCAATTTTCTTCCGTCTTTGCTGGAATACTTATTTTTAGGTCTCGTAGATCTTGATATTTTCTATATAGTATGTGGCAGTATCGAAGGATGGAGGTAGGCTGTAAGATTCGACATAAATTGTGTGCACTAAACTTTGTCAGTCATACGTATTTGTTTTCATTGAAATAAGACTAGAGGTCGGTTGGTTTGTTTTTAAAATTCAATTAAACCCTTCAAAAACCAAGCCATAATAGATAATAGTCAATAAATACTAGTAAGAATATCTATAAAATATCTAAAATTATGCAATTAAGTCAAACATAACTTTCGACATTTTATAGATATAATAATATTTTTTTATCTATTATAATTTGGTTTAGGAAGGGCTTCATTAATTTTAACAATTAACCAACAGTATGTGTAATATGTATTCTGAATCCAACGAAAACAAATAAGTATGAATGAAAAAGTGTACACAGTTTTGTCGTATCGTCCAAAATATACCAAAACTATTTTGGTTTGGTTTACGCAGGGTTTAATTAATTTTTTAAACTAACCAACACCATCTGTAAATTGTAGTCTTAGTTCAATAAAAACAAATACGTGTGACTAACAAAGTTTAATGTGCATTATTTATGGCAGGTCTTAACAGCCTACCTCCACACTTCGCTGCTGGAAGGTGGTAATTGAGTTTCATAATTATCTGATTCCCTTTACTGTGATAAGTAAAACTATACTTTGCGGATCCATGAAATTGTATAAGCAAAGAGAAAGGGGCGTATTTAATATAAAATTGATAGCATATCATTCTTATAAGTACGTCTGAATAAACACAAAAAAAAAGATATTTATTTATTTTATATAAGGTCATTTGTCCAGGATTTATTCGATGCTGGGTGAAAGAAAAATAGTCATAAGCAGCAAAATTATTTTTAATAAATTCATATTATAATAACTGTTATAGTATTATAGTTACTACTTTAAATAATAACTATACCTAAATGAAGTTAGGTTGATAGTTAGTAGAAGCATTAGTTGATAAAAATAATAGGCAACCAATATGTACTTCAAAATAGTTACACAATTGAATAATTAAAAAAAACAAGAACAATGTCTAAATAAAGTTAGGTTTTTGGTAGAAACACAATTATGACATTGAACAAAAAAACAAGAATTACCTATAAGTAACAAAATAAAGTTAAGAATGTTGATAAAAACATGCAAGAATCAATAAAATAGCTGGTAATAAACTTTTGCAAAAAAATGCTAAACTCAATAAAACATCTTTCCCTACCAACAATAAAAATAAAAGATATTATATAATACTGTACAAATACCTAATACTAAGTAGGTAGGTAGGTTACCAAAATTCCAAAACAGAGAGTATCAGAAACAATAACGGGAATGCGATAAAATAATAATACTTACCTACCTAATTTACCATACATCGCGTCTGTTCCGAAGGTCACATCATAGGAATGAGTAATGAATAAATAATAATTATTATTGCATCACACGTGCTGGCATAAAAAGCTGGAATACAGCGTTGCCAACCATAGGACGTACGACACGCGACACATTGTAAACAAAATATACAGGCACAAATATACAATCATCGCTAGTAGCGCCGTCAGCGACAAAACTGCAAACTACAAATACATATTTTGTTCCTATGAGGTAACAAAACTGCGTCTGGGCTATTTTCGGTTTTAGACTCTATGAGCGGTTGGGAGATGAGAAAACGTAAAATTACATGAATTCAATTCTGCGTCCGTATACCGGACGCCGTATTACAGTTGGACGCAAGATTGAATGAAAGTGTCCTATTAGATGACGCAGTAATGATAGCGGGATGTATATATATATATATATACTTAATGATTCTCATCGATTTATCGCCCTTCGAGTAACTGCCGCCCCCAAGCGACGCTCAATCTGCCTACCCCCATGGGACGTCGCTGTATGTCACCAAAGAAATTGTATAAAAATATAAAGTAGGTATTGTATTGTACTCTAGAAGTACCTACCTACTTGCGAACCTTACGGTTCCATATATTTTTTTATCAGAAAAGCTTTGACCTCCCCCGGGAAATACAGCGTAACGGTTTAGCGCAAGGTAAATACTAAATAAATCACGGTTCGGAAAACGGTTTTTCCCTTTCTTAAACGTTTTTATATGGTTGTGCTCTGAAAACAATTACGCGAATCGTTCTAATTGTCGTTTTGCGTTGCTCAGTACGAATCCCAGTATTAGCGGGGCCAATATTTCAAACAAACAGCCTGAAGTGGTCCGGGATTAGGGATGCGGTATCCTAAGTAATCTACCGATATCATCTAAAATGCATAATATTATTTGTATTTTTATTTGAATTTCAAAATTTTTTGACCTTAGAAAGTTTGCCGAGCATGTTTCACTCTTTTTAATGTTATTTGGTAATAAAATTAACGGTTTAATAAAAATATTATCACTATATTTATTTGTCTCTAAACCAGGAAATAAAAAAATAAAAAAAATTAGAAACAATAATGTTGGTTTAAATAAAACATTAATTAATTTATTTTGATCATTTACAAAATCGAAAAATTTATTTTTGAAGCATTTATTATGTACTTATAAATATCTATACTAGTTGGGCCAACTATGGTGGCCGTCATTCCTTATTTCCCCACATTACCTTATGCTTATACCCTTATTTATTATTTTCACAAGACCAAGTGACCGTCAGTTACGGGTCATGAATCGATCATAATTGCAAATAACATTCAGTTATCTTAAGACATCGTGTTTGTGTTGGCCTGTAACCGCTAAACCACAGTTAATTAATTAATTCAATTATTATACTGACTGATTCAGAAGTTGTTTGTGGATCACGGCCGGGTCAGCTAGATATAGTGTGACCGTCGCCCAAGCGATACTTCTGAATACCTAGCAAGCCGTGATACCGGCTCTCATCATTCATACAACCTATCATCATCATTCATCAACCACAATATATCATCCATCAACAGTGTACCGTCAAGTGCCGCGCTCCGGGTAACCCAACAAACCATACCGCGCAAGTGACAGTGCAATCAGACCACGGAGCCATCGTCAACATTATAAAAAGGTCAGTATCTGGCATCCTGTTGAACCGCATCTCCTAGATCCGGAATCCAAGCATCACCTTCAAATTACAGTCCACTGCCAAAAACGCCACTATATAGGTACTACTATAATAATAAATGTATGTTTTTTTAAGACAATATATTATTGTATTTTTTGACTCAAATTAATATTTATCGATCTCTTGTACTCGTATGTATATGAATCATAAAATAAGTACTATAACTGATAAACCGAAACAAAATGACCAACCTGTTTGGACTTCGGGACCCATCGTCAAACTGGGACAATTTAGGTCAAATCGGGACCAGTGGCGGCCGGTGGTCTTCAGAATAGCATTTTCTGGTAGTGCGCAATGGTTTACCTTCTATAAAGAGAAGATCTTCTTCTTTCACCCTGTCACGACCCAGCATTGGAGCATAGGGCAAGCACAAGTTCGCGCCACTTCCCTTGGTCCATCGCCAATTCTTGCGCCTCCCGCTATGTCAGACCTGCATCACGTAGGTCGCTTTTGTGGTACCGCTGCAGGGTGAGTGAGGGCCGGCCATGGCGACGGAACCCTTGAGGCTGTGCCATAAGGGTACGACGTGTCACACTTTTTGGAGGCATCCGGAGCACGTGTCCTAGCCACGTAAGGTCGTAAAGCGTCTTTTCATGATTACGTCAATCACCGAAGGCTACCGTGTTCCCTTACCGACTTCTCAGAAGGTAAATTAAATATGTTTTTGTTTATTTATACTATTTATCAAAAAAGATTTGAACAGCAAGAATTATTTAATATCAATAAAGAAATATAAATGTCACAGATTATGGCTTACGCTCTGAGCGAACAACGCTTTAGCGCGTTAGCCAAATAAATAACCGCTGATGTGCTTTTTTATTATTTTGAATGAATTTGAGTGGTTCAGAAATAAACGCGGCAGGTTTGTATTTTCATAAAATGTTGGCGATTCATTAAATATGTAAACTGTAAAAATATTTAAAATTAACTCCCCAACATTGTTATAAAACAGAAACTGGCATTTTTGTTTCTAGAGTCCTTCGTTTCGTGCGCCGATCTAAAAGTGTGTAAAAAATTCTACACAAAACGCCACTAGAGGAACATTCGGCCACCGTTTAAGCAGTATATAATGACCTCATTGTAATCCTGTGCAAACTGAAAATCTATTTGAACACAATCGCTTTGCGCTCATGAACGGAGAATTATTAATAATACTGCTAC
This sequence comes from Rhyacophila brunnea, assembly GCF_057557595.1. NCBI lineage: Eukaryota > Metazoa > Arthropoda > Insecta > Trichoptera > Rhyacophilidae > Rhyacophila > Rhyacophila brunnea. Next base: position 35,345,840 of record NW_028233350.1, read on the forward strand.
ATGTTCTACTTCGCGAAGTGAGTGATACACGTATGAATAACAATGAAAAGTTGAGCGATGTCTTCAAAAATGCAGGCAGTGCGTTGCACTTGCATGGTATTAGAGGAGCCGCCGCTGATCGGGACGTATGGCAAGCGTATTAGGTAATTTTTTTGTCCAAAATTAACTAACTCGTCTCGAAACCCTAAGATTCGAAACTATAGTCCATATAGGTATACGATTTTATAAGTTGACAGTGTGTGATTTATAACGTGGACAGCAATGAGAGTATCACATCCCATCAGCGCTCGAAATATAAACGTTTATGAATTGGAGCGCTCGATAATTTTTCCAAAAACATTAAAGTGTGCAAGTGGTTTTATGTACTTTATATCTATCTAACTAGGTACCTTATATGAACATAATGTAATAACAGTCAAACACGTGATATGCATTACTAATTCAGCAGGCAACAATTTTCAATGCCACAGGCGAAAAAAACTATTTACTTTATCTCCCGCATAATATATAATCTGTGCATGGTTTGTTTCCCTCGCGGGACATCACCGATATAAACTTATAAAGGTTGCATAATTTACGATTATTAAATTTGCAATATCATACAATATACACATGATACTTCCACGTTTATACGTGAATGGAGGACCCCTTAAGGGTAAAGTACGAGCGAAGTTATGGATGCCACATTCATGTTTCTTGTAGTCCGCCAAGCCGGATTTCCCTCTGTCGCCGCTCGATCACGTGGAATGCTCTGTACTTTTATTTGTTAGCGGAATAAACATACCTAATGCTGTTCTTTTTGAGCCCAATTCTCCGAATTCAGTAACACGGCTACCTGGCGGAAAAAAAAACCCATGGCGGGTAAAAGCCGAAGGTACACGCCGCGGGCGAGAATGATAGAGAGGGGTGAATGTTCGGGGGTAGATTGAGAGGGACAGCGATAAAACCAAAAAAAGGAGACATGGCCGCGGCACGCGGTAGGTGTCCAGGCTGGTAAGGCAGAAAAACCGAGGCCGTTGGGTAGGATGGACAGGGTGTCTCCGCGTACCATTCCTAGTGTTTTCGCCGATTGTCAAAAATAATTTCAGCGTTCACGTGTTACGAACGTGGAAGGATTAGATCCTTAAATTTTTAATTGCCGCAGTCCACGGCGCTCATCAATAACAAATTTAGGGCTGTGGCGAAATTATTAATGTCTATTGATATTGTGTTGTGTATGTTTTTTTTGTTGTGAACCTAACTGTTAAATATAAAACTCTGTGCTACGAACCACGTGTGTTTCATTGTAAAGATCCAACATAATCAACTGTCAATCCTGCATCTTTACCTAACCTAACATAACCTTACACTGAACGTGCTCTACCGAAACACCAAAACCCAGCTTCAATTGACCACCCCAAACAATTTCAATCACTGAGCTAGTCGAAGGGTGGAAGCTGGTCGTGTGACTCCCACGTGCCGACTGACGGCACGCTACCAGGGCGTAATTGACGTCTGGCCGACCGGAGAGTTGAGCGCGGAGATCAGATCGGGGTGTCACACAGATATTGAAGATGTCAAAAGGTGAAACCCTAAATCTTATGGAATTGTACAGAACTCTCATTAATCAGAGTGTGTGTAATTATTATCGCATAAAAAATTTGTATTAATAAATAACACAAAATCTTATTATTATTGGTGGAACTAAATGTGTAGGAAATGTCAAGTTTCTCACTAAACTTTATTAAAAAAATGTAAATTAATGTACTGATTCTCAGAATAATTTCCGAATCAGAGAGCATATTTTCTACGAGACGAGCGGTAATCTCAACAATTTTACGAACCGGAGCTGTGCTCCGGTGCGTCCGGTCCATTTCGAGCGCTGCATCCCATATTATATCGATCGGAAGATGTCTGCAGTGTATGGATGACGGCTGTGCAAGCAGGTGTTATTCAAAAGCTTTGTCGGTACTTCGGTTGTCTGATGATGTCAGCATTGATGGTGCTAAAAGTCTGGGCTTATGGACCCAAAAATAATATGGTAATATAAACAAATTTCAACTGTCACAACAAATACAATATTTTTGTTTATAATTTTCTGTCAAAATAATAATACAATAACAATAAATTTATATGCACAAAAAAGCGGTTAACACTAAAATCACCACAAAATCATAATAATATTATTATAATCAGAAACAACAATATTCTTAAGTTTTTTTATTGATAGTAGAACAATCACTACGAGGGGTTACTGTTGTGACACACACTCAAGCCACTATGTTAACAGTGTCAATATCATTATCACACGCATTGATAAACGTTTGTAATAAATATATTTATTTCATTCAAATAGGTATACGAATAAACGCAAGAACACTGATTCAACGGATTATAAACATTCAACCTCCAACATTTATTCATACAAAAGTATTTTTCTCTTTGGTATTGGAAAAACAGTCTTCTACAACGTACTTATTTTCGGTACCATTACCATCACAGTTTATTTTTTCCCATAATGGTATCAAAAGAAAAGTTAGGTATTGAAGATAAGGAAAAACTATCAACAGTTACTTCAAAAGTATCGATTCTTTTTCGCCATCCCTATCCGGGGTAAGTTTTGAGTTTGACGGCGCACTGGGATTAAGGCCGTTATGTGTAAATTATTAAGCTGAGCGCAATACGCCGAGATTTATTGGCGTTTACCATTGGAAATGTAAGCGACACACCCTCCCTCTCTCATAATGGCTTAGCGGCAAAGCTGGATGTATTTACATTCGTATAATGAAATAAAGCACTCACCGGATTTATGAATTTATATTCAATTACCGTCAATCATCATCAGCGAACAATAAATAGAACACCGTGTACAAGGGTCTCGTAAATTATACAATTATTTTTGTTTACAACACAAACATAGACGCCTCCAAACCAACCGCCCCGCACCATATTCGGTCTTAATCAAACGTACCTAAGTATTTTTTTTAGAATTATTAATAACCATGTCCTTGATTTTTCGTACAAGGTGGTTGTTAGTAATTTTTAAGAATCACAAACACCCAGGATTTCAGAAAAACAGATAAATATTGTGTGTCCTGACCGGGAATCGAACCCAGGAACTCTCGGGTGGAAGGCAAGCGCCTTACATACTGCACCACGAGAGCCGCCCGTACCGAAGTATTAGGATTTCATACGAGCAGTTATTTACGCCTGTGAATATCATAGGAGCAGATACTCAAGACTGAGGTCACCACGAACTTAAATGTGCTTTTAATGAGTTTACAAAGACTCAATTAAAAAAAAATGCTCACGGGAGAGAGAGTGCACGGTGTGCTAACACAAATATAATGAAAATTCTAATGGATTTAAGTTTCGTACTATTTCATTTGAGTCGTTTTTTGCGACCCGGGTATCGCCTTTCGGCATCTTACTTGAATACAATTAATTCTAACTTATATAATAAATAAAGTAGGTAAAAACTTTATCTCGCACATATTATGTCAAGGATCACAATAAAAATATAGTGTTTGTAAAAAACGCCTATTCCTAAAAATATAATCAATAGGCATATACATCGTTAATAATAATTTATTATAATATATATATATGTAATTATTATTAACGTACGAGTTATAAAAACGTAATAAAATATAATTAATAATAAATCATAAAATTAATAATAATCAATAAATAATAAATTCAATAAGTGTAAAATCGTCAACACTGGGAAAACAATGGCAACATAATATTAGGAATTTAATGGAGTTAACTAATGCGATATAGAAAGGCGAAGCCCTTAGAAAACGACTCAAATGGAATAGTACAAAACTTAAATCCATTAGAATTAAAATTAAAATTCCACCAAGTACCTTGGGTCGATAGTATGAATGTTATTAATGATACAAATATAATGGTTTTGATTAATAAATATATACAAAATAAACAAAGGAAAAAAAAACTACCCGATAAACTTTTTAAACGCAACAAAATTGGCCTTTTATTTTCCTTCTAATTGGCCTCCAATAATCATTGTCACTCGCCTGTTATCCTTGCATCTTCCGAGGTCATGTTAGAATACCATAGCTTCACCGTATATACTACGTGCATAATATTCAGTGGCTTTCAAGGATGCCAGAATCCGGTTGGCTTGAAAAATATTCAAGCCAGGTTGAAATTATCTTAAAGTGTCCGCAGAACATAGCCCAGCCAGGTCCAAAGTAATCTTGGTACGCTCTCCTATCTCGTTGTTACTTCTTAAGTTTAACCTCTTCATACCTAATATCCATAGCAAACATCTGTTTTCCAATCTCAGCACACGGTTGCTCTGAGCATTCGTAAGGTGACATTACTCGCTAAAAAAATATAATATCGAAGATATAATATATGAAAATAATATATAATAAAGAAGCTATAAAGGTTTAATTAAGGTTTATGATTTTCTTGAGTGCCAATAGATTAGCAGTTAGTATCATTAATCGTTCATAATTATAATATAAGACTATGCTCTCTTGAGTTAATATGGTGTAGTAATCTCTGAGCCTATTTCAGGATGTCTAGGTGTGCGTGAGTACTTTGGAATATATCGCATTTTATTATATAATAGTTATGCGTTCTTTATGACACTTCAAAACTTTTAATAGGGATACACCACCAAAGTACAAAATAATTTTCAAAAGAAAAAGCTTGACACTTCGAAAGCTGTAAAATTGGAGTAACGCAATATGTCGTAGGTACGTCATGGGTAATGAAAAGGTTAAATATATTCTTAATTCTCTCTTAAGATCTTACGATCACACGAGGACTTCGGTAAAGTGTACGTTTTATAACTTTGCACCTGTTTGCACTTTTTACTATACTGATACGTCTCTATTCCTGAATACCTCGCATAAAATTAGATCAAACGATATTCACATATTATATTAATTTAATATGTAGCAACAAATATTATTTTTTCGACCATGTCCGATCCTAATAGGATCATATGGGCCTCCACAGAGTAGAGGTTTGTATTAACAGATTTTTTTTTTACGAGAAATAGATGTCAGTCACTTGCTCAACCTATTAGGTCCATACCCTGACTCACACACAAATTGAAAAACAATATGTGTACTTGCCAGACGCGGCCATCGTGTGTGGAAAAATAAATAAATTGATAATATATGTAATAACAATATTTTTAGAATATATAACATTATTTGATTCCTAGAGCCGGAGTGCAAAGTTATGAAGTAGCAACTCTACTATCGCGTGAAGTTCTACAAAACTATATTCTCATACATATTGTGGCCTTCGTATTGGAGATTCATGTATAACATCATTTTGTGATTAGTGCAAGCCTACAGTTTTTATACAATGAATCATCATTATTAAGTTTATACTCGATCATATAATTAATTGGTGAAAACAAACCGCCATATTGTTTATGTCACTATAGTCATAGTGCAATGCAAACTGGGTTGCACATCTAAACTCGTATCGACTGCAACATGTCGAATATGTCGATATGATTTTGTTGGTATTCACAAAACATAGCTAATTTAATATACCTCTGCACACAGATCGAATTCGACACCCGTTGTTTGAAAAAAAAAACAGTTGGTGTCGCCAAATTTTACTCGACATGGGGCGCAGGTATATAAAAATATCACATCGGCATATATTATGTAGACGATGCTTTTCCGTTCGTTTCGGTTAGCCGCGTGACGCCAATGTCCCGGCATGGAATCACCTATGCATACGGAAGAAAGTTGAACTAAAGTTGAAGTTGACTAAATTTTAAAATATTATTTTTCAGTCTAATTGAATACACTAAAACATCATGGAATTGCCAAAAAAATATGTCAAACAAATAAACAATCAAATTAATTTGCTCCCAAATTTGAGTAAAACACAATAATATTTAAGTAGTTCTTGCTAAATGGTTGAATAAAATTTAGAATATACATAGATTTAGCGTCATAGTTTTTTTAATTCACACGAAATTACGGTTCGGAGGAGTTTTTGGGACAAAAACATCTAGGGAAATTGCGGCATTTAGCATGAAAAATATTAAACCTAATGAGTCTTTAAATGGATTATTTAATCACCAATATATTGATTTATTATTTTTGTTATTTATTCAAAAATAAAAATGACGTTCTATGGATGGGTTGAATTGTCTTAAATCTTAAAGGTTAGCGAATTGTGTAAAATTTTTTTTTTTATTTTCATCTCATTTATATCCACCGCATGATTTATATAACGTCATTTATTTTGAAAATGGAACAAAATGAAATAGGTAACATTTTATCTAACACGTTGAAACTCCATGTAAACAAGATAATTTATTGAATGGGACTTTTCCTCGAAAAAAGAATGAAGATGAAATATTTTGATTTTGGAAGTGACATAAATTTAGTACTCTGTACCTACTTTGAATACACTGTTCGCGTTTTAGGTAGGTGGTATCATTTTTTTTGAATTGAGTATGTCAAAGTATGTTTACATCTTTTTCATTTAAATATTGATAAAAGTGTTTGAATATATAATTGGTGATGTTTGTTTCCTAAACACTAATAAAATTGAATTTGAAATCTTCTTACTGACGCTCTAGAATTTGCCTCCACCCAGCTGTGTTTCTGTGTTTTGTGTTCCGTCCAGTTTTAAATCCCACTCAAGACTATATCGTCGGGTTGGTGCCAGAAGTTGGTAAGTCGATATTTTAGGTATTTAAAAACGGGTTATGTGTCTATATATAAATATGTACGCTAGAAAAAAAAATCAAGGTCATCCGATATATATAGAATATAGTTTTTTAGCTATTCATTATTTTAATAAAAATATGTGACTCCCGATTTTTCGATTATCGATTGCGATTTCTCCATAACATGATTTCGAGACTTAGCAACATTTGGCAGCACACCGACGATATATCAGTTCTTCGTTTGTATTATGGTTTTTGGAATTTTAGTTTTTTCAGTAATTTTATTTTCTTTATATCATCCGTTATCGGACGACGTGATAGGTCTCTTTATTTCATAAAAAATTATTCAATCCTCTCGGTTATTCATACATTGTTGATTATCGTGATCACTTTCAAATGCAGCCGGGGTGCGCAAAACGGGGGTGTCAGGGGTACCAAATACCGGGCGGCTAAATTTAAGGGGTGGCAAAATTTTTAAGAATCAGTTACCAGAATTAGTTAACAGAGTTAACAGTTAGTTAACAGAACAGTTACTAAATTTTCCAGCGATATGTCCGAAAATTTGAAATATGAGTATATCTTAAAGATATTGTCCATAAACCTCTCTTTATTCTGAGTTTCTCAAAGGCCGATTAGTTATTGTCAAAGAATTTGAAATAACCAAATAATTAGCACTTCATTTAAAGTTTCAGAATTATTAGTTCTGTTGAATGAAAAAGCCCTTATACACTTTTAAAATCGATGTTGTAGGTACGCTCTTAAAACATTAACTGTTCCATCGTCTATATATTTACTGTTTACATAATAGTTACAAAATTGTTTATTTATGAAGAGAAAATTTTCATACAATTAATGCTTCTTTTTGTGAATAAGGACTTGATCCAATTTATTACAATACGAAATCTCAAGATCTTGCTACAAAGTGTTCCCACTATAGTAAGGGTATTGTTCGCATCGGCAATTAGCAATGTTAATGGCAAAAACAATATTTGATGTATAAATGAAGACTGGCCTTTGGTCCTTGTTAATGTCGGTTCGATAAGCATTGCCTTGAATATGATTTCGCGTACACTATATTTGACGTAATGCTTCTGGCTACGTTGTTAATCGGTTAAAATAGCCGATCTGAAAACATTGAAATTTTACACTAGATACTCAAAATCATTTTATTGGTACAAAATTATTGTCTCATAATCTTTCTCATCGTGTCAGGTCTTTAATGGCTACACTGTGCAGCTCCAGAAGTTAGCGAAGGTAACACCATTTTCCTCGGCTTGTAGGATCTCGTCGAAATTGCAGCTTACTGGGCAAGTCTTGCATGAAAATAGGTGCTACATGGAGAACCCCCACTTCATCATGTTGTCTCGAGTACTCCCTATCATGGCTCTGTCTGTTTAAAGTCTAGTCTCATAATAACTTGATTGATCTTAAAAATAGTAGCCCAACTTCATTATTATCCCAAACGTAAAATTATGAATAAATTATTTATTCTCTATAACATCGCTGTCCTGTTAAAACTTGAACTAAATTGAATTTTTACTTGAAGTAGTACCTACTTGAAGTTACGGAGGTGAAGAGAACCATGATCACTTTTGGGGCTAGCATCATGATTTTTTATCGTATCTATCATCACTGGTACAACACGAATCACAAAAGAAACTTCGTCCCTCATTTATATAAAATACTGAACTACCCGTACCACTAAGTTTAAAGTCTCACTGAGCACAGATCTAAATAGAATGTGTTAATAAATACATCTGTAGCGGGCAACAACCTCGGGCCTTATCAATCAAGTTATTAGGACAACGCAAGAATCGGCGAGGAATTTTGCTATCGCACAATCATCGATTCTACAATCAGCATATTCTGCAGATGTGAAATACATTGATGAGGGTTAAATACCTCGGACTGGGTCATCGAAACGCCTGGCAGTTGCAGCGATGAGGCGATCAGCAGACTTCCCAATTCCATACATCTGAGCGACCTACAGCCAGTATCTATACCTGTCACCCCTAAGTGGTTCTCATCCCTTTACAACGAGATAGCCAGACATTGAATTAGGACATTCATTCATCAATAGCTAACCCATTAAATCATACAGTGCTGACGACACGGGTGCCGTGTGCACAGAATGCATCGAGCAAATAACAAATTAACTCTAATTATTGTTAATTTGACAGTACACAGAGAGTTTTTATTTAATTTTCAATTATTATGTTATAAATGTTTATGTCTCGTATGTCATATTATTAAATAATATTTTCTTCATATAAGCTACGCTTTCTAATTAAGACTTAATTCTAGCCGATCCTTTTGAGTAGTAAAAGTAAAAAAGGTCCAAAACGTCTCAGTTATTTAATGCATGATATTATAAAAAATAGTACCTATATTACTTCGGTGTTCAATGCCATCCACATCGCGTTGTGGCTGCGTTTTTCGGTGACTAAGCATTTTAGTTTGTTTCAACCAGACTTGAGAGTGGGTCTATTGTTTGGGCACCGCATCAGTTGAAGTATGGCCTTATGGTGGAGAGGGTACAGAAGAAATTCTTGAGACTCCTTTACTTGAGGTTGTATGGATAATATCCGTGGCTTTATCCAACTGACTTTCTCTTAGGCATGCTTACATACTGCAGTCTGCAATTTAGAAGAAATTTTTATTTAGCTATGTATTTTTTTCGACTTATACGAGGTATAAATGAGAACTCTGCCATTCTGGGCAGTGTTGACCTGTGTGTCCCTGAAAACTATCTTAGAAATAGAGACCATCAGTTGTTTATTCTCCCAAGCTGCAGAACCAACCTGCCACTGGTAATGCCAATTGGGAGAGCGATAACTATGTTCAACGAAATTGCTTCGGGTGTTGATATATTCCACCTACGTGAGAATGAGTTTAGGTGGATGTTGTTTTATAAATTCTTAAAATAGGGTCTGATTAACTCATCCGGTGTAATTCCTTGTACCAATCTAATTTATCTACTGATATTTATATATCTTTGTTGTTGTTAATAAATTGAAATTGAATAAATTGAATTGTAACCAATGACATTATTAATGGACAACTCACTCAATACAGTAGTTAGCAAATAAATTCATGCATAGCGACATTCGCACATGTATAGGTAGACGTCACGCAATTTCCATTATGCGATATCACGCATCGGGAATTTATAGCAATGTGACATTTATTGTAATGGAGTTAGAGCAGTGTTTCTAATGTCAATGTTCATTTGAGCGAACTCGTTCGAATTTATAGCAATATCACCTTTATTGTAATGGCGTTAGAACAGATTATGCCATTCGGCAGACCCGACAATAAAGTGAGTGTCATTTTCTTTTCCAGATGATTCGTCCATCATTGATTGTAACGTACTCGTTTAGTTACATAATATAGAGATCAATTAATATAATATAACATTTGTAAAAAACAGTCATTTCGATATGAGATAGTTATATCTTTATAGTTTTATTATAGTAATAGTCGACAGCGACCGGAATTTGTATATGAAATGTTATCTACCTATGAATGTTCTGTCATATTATTTGGGAGGTTTTAGGATTGATTACAGGCTTCGTGAGACATATTATTATTGTAATAGGTACCTACGTATTCGTTGGTTAAAGGAAAATAATTCAATATGTAAGGAAATTATTGATTTGGAATGCTCCTATCCCCAATTACTTTATGTATTACATAAATAAAATCAAATAATATAAATAATGCCTACTCATATTAATTATCTTTATTTCATTTACAATAAATTATTTTCTTTACTTTGTCATTGGAAAAGGATTTCTGTTTGTTACTTATTAAAGTAACAAACAGAAATAAAGAAACAGGGATTAATTAGAAAATAATTTTATTGTAACAGTTTTGTAAGGAAATTCCCATTTATGTTATGGATATATAAGGATATATTTTAGTTGAAAGGGTTGATTTTTTACAATGTTTCTAATAGCTCGTATTCTTGTTTGTCCGGTGGTTGTTTGTTCAATATCTTGTGATCGATTTTTAACTAACTTCCCGACTAGCTAGACATTTGAAACTTTTATAATATATCAGAACATGATTACAATGCATTCTTTTAATACTTTTAGCCATCTTTAAGCAGAATTGAATTCATTTTCAGATAATTCTGTTTTGTATGGAAAGTTATTTCAGAAACATCCGTAAAAAGACCATTATTTGTTAAGTTAAGTTAAGATTAAGTGGTTACTATGGAAATCAAAATGATATTTCTGTATTCTATATTTGTTTGTTTTTTATTTACTTCATATTAAGTACAAGTTTGAGCATATTGAGCATAATTCAACAGAAAATTTAAAAGCGTTGTATATAAAAGGTTCTTTTTATCTTGTAATTATGATATAGTATGATTGTTATTATTGCAAATAAAATATTGATTTATTAATTTATGAGACATGTTGCAGTATTACATTATTCGCTGTGATGATCAAAACTAGATTTATAAGACTGATAAATTATACTGATATCTGACTTGAACTGTTTGTAAATTGGAGATAGATCGATGAAACAACACTTCAACTCTTTCAGCTGGCGCACAAGACGCTGTAAATCTCAATTCTTGTTTGTTCCTTGTTTATTACAGGAATATTCTGTCACGTTAAAATGTTAATTTATTGCGTGATCATAGATGTCATTGTTGTAGATGAATTTTTCAATAATAATTATTATTTATCATAATAATGGAACAATTTAATAATAAACACGCGTAGATTTATTTTCTTTTAGTACGCAGGAATTACGCGAGGCGAATGTAATTATTTTTTCGTTTGGTGTTCTCGACTTTACTTACGTCAAGTCTATTACATCAATGTCTCTCGCTCGGCGCTAACTTTGTCTTGTTTTCAGAAAGATCAAACTTCACGTGGTATATTAATAGTACAGTTTCTGAAGAATATGATTTTAACAATAATTAAAGATATTTAAAAAGCAACGAAGAATACCTACATGGAAAAAGTTATAATCTTAGTAATAACTATATCTATTTTAATGCTACAATATTCATCCTTTCTTCTGTTTAAAAAATACTCATTTGGAATGTATCCTATTCGGAGAAATAATGCACGTACACATCGGCGATAATTTAAATGGACTGTATTTGATTATGTTGTGTTTGGGTGGAAGATGGTGGGTAGAGAGATGGATCTAGGCATCTGATGATAGGACTCCTGGACTCCTAGTCTCTCACTCGCACACTTTTATTTATGGTGGGGTTGAGTTAGGTGATCACTCGTACAGTGGGTCACCTTGTAGTTTAAGTGTATTCGTTTTGATTGAATTTAATATTGTGAGCCTTGCAGCGATCGATTTGGCGCTGAATTAAAATGTGCCCAGGAGACATAAAGCTTTAGAAGGTGGAGTGAGAATTGTTTCAAATACATATTTTTAACATCTTTACACTAACACCTCATAATTTTTTTTTCCGACCATGTCCGATTCTAATAGGATCATATGGACCTCCACAGAGTAGAGGTTTATATTAACAGGTCTTGTTTTTTTACGAGAAATGGATGTCAGCCACTTGCTCAACCTATTAGGCCCTTACCCTGACTCACACACAAATTGAAAAACAATATGTGTACTTGCCAGACCCAGGATTCGACTGTGGGACCCACGGCGTTAAAGTCCAACGCTTAAGCCGCGCGGCCACCGTGTAACCGTATAATTAATACCTGCAAAAATTCAAACAATTGTATTTATAATATATATTGAAATATTTTTTTCATTTGCAAAGTCTTTCTTAATATAATATTTATAACACAAACATGCGGTTTGATAGTTTATGCCACGAATTTGGAGGAAAGAGAAAATGCGACGCAATAGGCTTGATGTAACTAATCCGACAATTACTGTACATTAGCATAAACCGTGTATGGATGCTTGAACGATTCCACTATCATAATATAAGAGACGTTTTACTATAAAACGTACGAATTAAAAAAAATAATTTATGTAAATAACTGAAAACTTGTAGCACAATTTTGATTCGTTTAAGAATTTGACTTATAATGTCAGGAATTATTACAGATACTTATCGTTTAATTAATCGGAAAAAAATAAAATACATCTATTTTTTAACGTTTTTTAGGAAAGTTCTTAGTAATATTTATTATTAAAAAGAAACATAGCTCAAACTTACATATTTAATAGGGTTTCCTCTTCAGTTGCATAATAAAAGTTTCTCTCCGTGGATTTTGCCTGCGGATGCTCGGCCATAAAACCTAGTGCACGGAACATTTTCCAACCGTGATCAAAAGGCATATAAATGAAAATCACATTTCAAGATGCGCTCGTGACTTTTGCAATGAAAATTTGCATTCGAGCAGGATATGCAACGGATTCTTTGTCTGTTAGACTATTTTTTGTATTTGCATGTAAGTAGTTTTAGTCGAACACAATCGTATATATTATTATATACTTGAACACAGGCAATAAATTGATTTTAGATTTATTTATTTAAAGTTAAGTTAAAATAAATACTTGAATGCCACGCTTGCTGACGATGCATAGATATCGTGATGGATTTACCTATTATTTTGCTTGCAGCTCATGAAAAAAATATTACAAAAAAAATGTACTAGATACCTACTTACTCAAAACGGCAGTACTTAATGGTAATAAAATCGCATTGTGTGATTGATTGTTAATAAAGTGCACATTTTTAAAGATGGCAAGGAATATACAACCACAAACTGTATGTATTGTACGATGATCACCCCGTAGTATCGGGGGTCTAGGACGATTCGGCGCCGGGACAACTGGGCGCCACGCAATTAAATTATATTCGAAAATAAATGGACGTTCGTGAATTATAGGTAGGTACTTTTTAATTGAATGTTATTGTTTATATTTAAATTATATACATATTTAAATAATATGTAATCGTAAATAAAAAACCTTGAGAGGCAGGCCAATCTCAAGGTTGAAACATACCCACCCAGCAAAGAGGTGCCTTCCTAACAAACCAGAAGTTAAAAGCATGAGTTGAAGGCCTAGACTGGAATATTTGGACTATGTAAAAAGGAGCACAGCATTCCTGAGGTTAATGCGGTTGCAGAAGCAGAGTGCATACAGAGTATGGGTATTTACAAAACTTTCTCATTATAACTAAATAAATGTTAAAGCTCACTCTATCATAGTGTATATATATATTATATACTCAACATCAACGACTGGAATATAGTTTCAGAGGAAAGAACAAGTCGAAATCTCTATGGTCAACAAGCTGGGAACCCGCCATCCTCCAGTAGATACTAGAAGGATCTGGGGGTGTACGTTACTGATCCCAGGGGTAATAAGGAGGCTTTTAGGAGCAAGTGGGCAGTAAAAGATGAAAAAAAACAAAAACGGGTACCAAAGTTTCTGGTTACAAACGCAGATAGCCACACGCTATTCTGGTGTATGGACTATGATAAAAAATGTCATCTTAATAAATGTGGATTTAGTGCGATTATAAGGATTTTGGAAAAAAAACAGTAATATATTAGAAATAGACACCCGCAAAGATTTACAGGTGCTGTTAACAAAATATACGGTCTGATATAAACAAATTGATAGTGGCCTCACTCATCATTTTTATTAGATTATTTTTTTAATGTTACTACCTAATTTCATTTCTAACAATGGAGAGCTGGAGGTGGATAACAAAAATTGCATTTTTATTTTTTTCATTTTAATATATTTATAGTTTAATTATTAACATTTTAAGTTTCAGGATATTTTATTTCCAAATAAGCTTTTCAAAATTCACAAACAACTTAAATAAATAATATATTAATGAAATTCAAAAATTACAACTACAATAATCTATCGTTTGTTCCACTAATACATCTTATCTTTAAAAGACAATATAACAGTTTAGGAAACTATGCTCGACCTAAACAGGCTAAAGTATGCATATAGCTATCAATCGTAGTGTATATAATAATGAGGACATAATTTTTTATGACATATTTATAGATACCTAATTCTTTGTTTACGTAATATGTAAATATCTTGAAAATTTGAACACCTACTGGGTTCTTAACTGTTTACATATAATTAATTTAGTATACGGAAAATGTCGACGTATTCAAATGCAAGTTATAAGGTCTCTATTCTCTTTGGCGTAAACTTGGTGGACTTTGTGGATTGTTTTCGAATACATAGAATACCCCTAAGGGATTTCCCACGATGAATCTGGTAACTTCGGCATGCTAGTAACAAGAATTACCATTGTATTCACAACAGACAAATAGAAAACAAGAACCAAGGACTAAATAACATGACCAAAGGCTATTAATTTATCTACAATAAATGAATTATTAAAATCATGTTTAAAAAAATTAACATTACAATATGAGAGCTAAGAGAGGTATTATTCCCTTTGTATGTTAAGCGTCGAAGTCAAAATGAGGAATTAGGGGTATCTTTGCGAACTCACATAAATAATCTGTAAAGTTTGTAGGAAAGATATAGTATACTATGTTATTATGATACCTTGTATTTTTTCACCTTAAAAATTTACATTTCATGATCACATAGATTATACTGTAAATATCGTCGTGTTAATATTGAAAATAAAACCATTTTAGGGTACCCTCGGACAGTCATGTAACTATTCTTACAAAACTTTACAGTAGTTAGTTTAAAATAAAATTGAAGGGCGATTAAGTTATCCATCAACCGGTTAAGTACATTCTAACCATTCCATGTTTAAATATGTATCGTTTGTTAATATTGTTAAATGTTAACAACCACGTCTTTTTATTTTAAGATTATATAATTGCAATTGTTTGTCATCTTACTTAAATTACAGTATTCTCTTCTTACCCACGATGGGCGAGCATCTAACGCGTCAGATTATAATGTTGTAGGTCTCAGGTTCGAATCCTGGGTCTGAAAAATACATATATTGTTTTTCAATGTGTGTTTGAAATCTGTATATAGATCTAATAGGTTGAGCAGTTGGCTATCATCCATTTCTCGTAAAAGAAAAATTCGTTAATACAAACCTCCACTCGATGGAAGTCCATTATGATCCTCTCAGGATTGTAAATGGTTAAAAAATCTTTTTAATATACTGCGTTACTGAATAAATTGTCTTATACATCTAGAAAAAAGCGGTTGCCACCCATATAATTATATACCTACATAATAAACCTAAACCAAGAGATGTCACGGATAGGTGAAGCTTCTGAGTTATGGCTGTATAGACGCATCCTCAAAATTCCTTGGACTGACCGGGTGACATATGTTGAAGTTCTCAATCGAATGGGAAAGGACCGAAAAATTCTGCTTAATTTCAAAACCAAGAAACTACAGTACCTCGGCCACATTATGAGAGGACAAAAGTACAGTATTCCCCAACTTCTGATTCAATGAAAGATCAATAAATTGTAAGCGTGGCAGAGGACGACGCCGCATTTCGTGGCATAAGAACCTCTGTGATTGGTACGAGTGTAGCTCCACTGAACTGTTCTAGGTAGCAGATGACAAAGCTAAGATCGCCTTGATGGTGGCCGACCTCCACTAGGGGATGGCACAATAAGAAGAATAATAATAATCTAATCGTATTTAATAATTTTTATATTTCAACCGAAATCTGTTCATATAGTCTATCTTATCTATCTAATTACCGCATGAGCACTTTTTCATTTGATATATATTGCAACTCTTTCTAGTTTTACACTATGCATAAAAAAAGGTTGGCCAGCTTTGACCGTTAAAAACAGTTGAGAAATATCTTTTGGGACGCAGAAAAATTCTGGATTGTAGAGCAAATAAAATATATCCATCTATCAACAGAACTAGGGAATCCAATCCCGAGCCAAAATTCGCATCCCGGGATTTCAAGATTACAATTTGACAAACTCGGGATTGGCATTTTTTTCCATTGTCAATATAAAAATTTTATATTTACAAATAACATCGATAAAATCGGTCAAAAACAAATCTAGTATAATTTATACTATTTAAGACATGTATTGTTAATATTGTATACGTTCAATCTTGGAAATACATAAGTTTAATGGAGTAAATAATATTGTAATATAAATAATAATGTGAATTTAATATGAGATTGCTGTTTCTGATAGTAAAGACTTAATGAATGGGTTAGCGAGATTTAAAATAGTAAAGCAAATCATGGTGTACTTATGGCCTTTCCGCTTCATAAATCTAATTAGTCAGCCAAATATGAAACTGCCATAAAACGTATGAGATCATGGTGGAATTACTTTGTTAATAGTGCAAAACATTGTTTTTTTCCAATCTTTCTCATTTTTATTAATTTATGTAAAAAAATAAAATGAATCGGCAACTTACACATGGGTATAAATCAAACTTTATTCAAAATCAGTTTATTTCTAATGTAGTTAGGATTTGTTATTAAAAGAATTTTTTTCTGTTATATTTTCGTTTTTATTTTATTTTCCATAACAATTGATAAAAAAATCAATCCCGAGAGTTTCGGGATCATGTTTATTAATCCCGGGATTCATAGGTATCGAAAATAGCTCGAGATCCCGGGATTGGAATCCCTAAACAAAACCAATAAGAAATTAATTTTTGTTGATGTTTTTCTTTGTATTGTAGATTGTAGTGTAATTATTGGAAAATACGTCGGCGTTAACGGCTGATGATGATCATAAATATTGCGGTCTTACAACAAGTTTGCATTGAAATTTACAATATGTTAACTAGTATGTCTAACAATTTGATAGGAATTCAATGAATGCCTCACGATTGTTTGCATTATCAACCGAACAATGTTGATACGTAAATTTATTCCTCGGAATAGTTTTGAATATTCAAATAATCCAAATACAATAAAAGATACAAATAATGTTAGCCCAAATGCTAAAGCCGTGCTAATCAAGCTAGGTTTATTTTGCCTCTCTAACAATGCTCAGATGGAAATAGTTGTTTGTTTGGTCCGATGAAATTTTAACGTTTTCTCCCCTCTGCTTGCGAGAAAGCGCACGCTCATGATTGCTATAGTATAAAATATTTCGCAAATGGTGAACAACCCAGTTAAATAGGGATAAAAAACAGTTTTATCCAACAAGTTTTTAGCTCAATTAAGTTAAGTTATATGTAGCAATTTGATACAATGAATAAGTGGATAAATAATTTATTATTAGTTCTCTACGTATTTTGCAACTCTCCTGAAATATTGAAAAGGGCATGTATATTTTAAATTGGATTTTATTATTGATTGACCAATACAGTATATGCACGCACAACTGCACAAATTATCGTGTCATATCTCTCCTACCGACAGTGTATAAAGTTCTCTCAAATGTTGTCCTAGCAAAAATGTTGCCTTATGCAGAAGCTGCTCTGGGTGACTATCAGTGTGGGTTCAGGAGAAATCGCAGCACAACGGATCAGATTTTTACACTGCGCCAGATACTAGAAAAGAGGTGGGAATATAACCAAGATGTCCACTGTCTCTTCGTTGACTTCAAAACTGCATACGACTCTGTGCATAGAGAAACTCTCTGGAAAATATTGAAAGAGTTTCAGTTCCCAGAAAAGCTTATCAATTTGGTTAGGGTATGTACAGAAGGATCGCGAAGCAGGATATTTATCCAAGGAGATGTATTGGAATCCTTCAAGGTGACAGGTGGGCTGAGGCAGGGCGATTCTCTATCACCGTTGCTTTTCAATCTTGCATTAGAGAAAGCAGTGAGAGAAACTCTCAAAAGTGACGGAGGAGTCGACCTGAATGGATCCCATAAAGTTCTTGGCTATGCAGATGATCTGGTGATCCTAGGCGATGATCAGGCACATATAATTGATATTTTCACTGCATTGGAGGCCACGGCAAAGAAAATTAATCTTCAGGTTAACGCAGAGAAGACCAAGTACCTAAGAGTGTCGAGAAAAAACCAAAACTCAGGAAATATTGTAATTGGCAATTCCATATTTGAAAAAGTAGCACAATTTAGGTACTTAGGAACTGAGATCTCTGAAAAAAAATGATCTTGACACAGAGCTTGCCTGTCGACTGAAGAGTGGAAATAGAGCGTTCTTTGCATTGAAGAGCATACTTGGGTCTAAACTGCTGTCCAGAAAAACGAAATTTTGGGTATATAACGTGATCGTAAAACCTATAGTTCTCTACGGATGCGAAACCTGGAGCATTACGGAGAAACAAGAAAAGGCTATCCAAGTATTTGAAAACAAAATTCTCCGAAGAATACTTAGACCAATTAAAGAGGACCAAGGGTGGCGCATTCGTAAGAATGCCTAACTTTACGAGTCTTTCAAGCCGAAGATCAGAAATATTTTGAGGGCAAGAAGGCTGAGATGGGCCAGTCACGTTGTAAGGTGCGAAGAAAGCAGAGCTCTCTACAGGGTCTACAAGGGAGTCCCAGTGGGTATCCGGACTCTAGGCCGACCTCGGAAGAGATGGTCGGACGCCGTCAGCAGAGATGCAGCGAAGCTGGGTGTGACCGACTGGAAAAGAGAAGCTCTGGACAGAGACTCCTGAAGGATGGTTGTGCAGTCGGCCATGGACCTAAATGTACCTTAGCGCCAGCTTTAATCAAAAATAATTAATTAATCAATACAGTATATATTTGTTTTGTTTTATCTGTCTAGCTGTAACGCGTAAACTTTCCTTCTCTCTCTCTGACGTACGCATGCGTATTTGTTGCGCGATGCACTTAATCGCGTTGGCCTTGTCCACATGGGGCGTTTTAACTCGCACGCATTCCAGGTATATGTGACATTATTGAGCCGTCCACACGCACTTGCGGCGAATCACTGCGGGTCACGTGCCATGTGGACAGGGCCTTAGTCCCGTATATTATGATTATCGCTCACACGCATTGGTATTTATATCGACGCGTTCTTTTGTTATGAAAATTGTTACCCTACATTGATTTGCTTATGATATAAAAAATAGTAATGTTGTGCGCATCGACAACAATGGTGATAGGATGCACTGTAATCTGATATTTTTTTTTATAGAAGATAAGCTTTTAAATAAAATAATTCATATAAATTTGACGCGTTCATAATTTCTGACAGTTCGTCAAGCATTTGGAGCCGTTCGCATTGGCAATTAACGGTATGCAGCCAATGATGTGTCGATTGATTCAGCAACGAAAATTTTAAATCGCTATTTTAGTTAATATGCACACCTTACAATAAAACTGACAAGCCTACAACGTATAAACCGTTGTTAATTTTCAAAATATAACATACACTATTATTAAGTGACCCTGACTACATCGTGAAAGTATATTCAATGATGTGTACACATTAAAAATTCAAGTAGTGCAAAGTAATAGTAATTTAATTCAGCTAAATATTTAAACTACATACACAATTTATATAATATATTATGTTTACAATATATATTCAGTGGTGACCGTGACCGTCGTCTTTATCTTTTGTTAATTTTCCATATCCTATGGTGAGGCCAAACATGACGAATCCCGGAACAAAGTCTCTAAAGAAGAACCTCAGTCCATTCTGAAAAACCGATTACCTACGGGAACGCTTTGGGTCAAACCTCCATGCTTCATTTCTCAGCCACGAATTGCGGAGACCCTTCTTTTCTAAAGCCTCTTTGACCGTCATCAGTCGATGAACATTTTCCACTTTATAAATTGACGCATCGGGAATTTTCAACGTGGGTGCGTGGTGTTCGTGGCCGCCTTCCATTTTCTTATTATTTTTCACGTTTTCTCTCTATATGATGCTATGACCCAGATGAGTCCAAACTGAACGTGGGCAATGTACGATTTTGTAAAGGCGTCTCCATGAGCGCAGTAAAAAGTTCAAGCTTCATTGGTATTGATTGGCAATGCATAAATTAACTCATTATAGCTGTGAAACTCAGTACATATATTTGTTTACCAACGAATATATTATTAAAGTTTTTATTACAATATTATTATAAGGTAATGGAAACATGATATGTCGCACTATTTGGTGGCATCCGGAACAGATGCTACACTTCGTACCCTTGTGGCCACAGCCTCAAGGGTTCTGTCATCGTGGCCGGCCCTCCCTCACCCTGCAGCAGCGCTACAAGCTGCAGGTCTGGCATGGCGGGAGGCGCAAGAGTTGGCGATGGATCGAGGGAAGTGGCATGAACTTGTGCTTACCCTATGACCCGATGCTGGGTCATGACAAGGTGAAAGAAGACGAAGAATGGAAACAAAATTCTGAATAACTTAGTTAAATATTTTAAAATAATCTAAAAAAAGTTAGACTTTTTTCAATAATTAATGTGTTTTTGAAGTTTTTCAAAATTATGTAGATATTCTCCCATAAGATGGTACACTATGTACAATAAAAATGTACCACATATTATATTAATCTTGTTTACTTATATATTATTCTTGTTCTTTCCGTACCACTCCCAACAGAGGTAGGTTACCATCATGGCCATATTTTCTCTATCGTTTGCTATCCGAAACAGTTCGGTAGAGCTGCACTCGTATCAATTATTGAAATTAATAAATCACGAAATGCGACATCGTTATATGCTACTTTCCATGAACAACGGCCTGATGAATGCTGTATTTTTCTCTTTTAAAATTTATTAATCAAGATTAAATACAATTAATATAATATATATGAATATTTGTGTCGCTAGATTTCAAAATCAGTCAAGTCCATAATAGATGAATAGGAGAAAAACAGCTTTTTGTTTTCTCAAGTACACAGTCACAAGGATGAAAGTTTATATTATTTCGAGTTCAGAATATTTAAAATTAATAAATTCCACATTCCGATAATGCAAGAAAGTAGTAGTTCTTCAGCAATTCACAAAAAAGTAAAAAATACCTAAATGTGGATTTTGGTGATTTTGAAATCTAGCGACACATTTTATGTTACCATAAACTATGCAAATTAAAATAAAACGTTCATGATTACAATTTATCTTTCATTCTTTATTAAATAAACTCTGATTCCGCAGATATCTCGGGCACAGATGGCAAGCGCAATTGCCCATTCCTTATTAAATAGAATTTACGTCAAAAGGGCGTAACCAACGCCTAGTTTACCATTTTTCCATTGTAAATGGATAGCGCGAGAAAAGAATTTATCTCTTTTCGTAAGGATAACCTCACCACTTCACATAGTCGAAAGTCTCAATGAAAGTCGCAATCGAAATCCCTTTTGGAACATTAACTGTTTTTCGCATTTTATCACTCATACTGGAATCATTGGTTTCAGGAACTTAAATTTTACAAGGGGTTAGTCGGTCAGTAAAATACCCAAAATTGTAACACTCCTTGCAAAGGAATTTCAATCGATAGAGATAAAACTAGAATGTAGTGAGAGTTCGCTTTTATGGGGACCGTCCTATTCTCCTTGATGCTTTATCCTGCGGCGGCCTTGATATTGTTGGAATCACTTGTGTATTTTGTATTACGAATATAAAATTCGACCCCTTTGGACCAAAGAAACGTATCTCAATTTTTATCAACTTTGAGTAACCTATTTTACCTACTGAACATAAAAATAACGTACGAGTATTACGTTAAGTGAAAATGAGGCAAAAATATCAATAGATAACATACGTATTAACGGCCCACATGCTCGTCGTAGGTCAAAATTGAGTTTTTATTGTATTTTCAAACCATGATCCTGGACACTTCTTAAACGTTGTAGATAATCTATTTATATAATTTTGAAGCCTTATTATCCTTTATAGTTATTTTAAACATTTGATGACTGCATAAAGTATTTTTGTTTCATAAAATAGTATTCTTTTAAACCTTTCGCTCTAATATTTAAGAATATAGTCATATTTCGGTACATAACTGTGCAGTGGTGTTAAGATTTTTTACATTTATTAATTTTTAAACGCATTTATAAAACCATTAGTATAATTTATGACAGTACATGTTCAAACACGCGCGATAACATAATTTTACTCCCTACTTTAATTATAGTTTGTCAATTTATGGCTACGGCCGTATGTTGTAGCTTAAGCACTGGGGAATGCCATAAGTAATGGCGTATTTCAAAAAAACACTACCTTATTCGTAGGTCAATAATTATTATAAAGCAATCATTATTCGTAAGATGTTTATCACACTTGAATGGTCAAAAACATAGCTTATA
Organism: Rhyacophila brunnea; assembly: GCF_057557595.1. NCBI lineage: Eukaryota > Metazoa > Arthropoda > Insecta > Trichoptera > Rhyacophilidae > Rhyacophila > Rhyacophila brunnea. Next base: position 35,368,602 of record NW_028233350.1, read on the forward strand.
ATGAGTATCTTTAGAATTATCTTCAAATGTGTTAATCTTGTCGATTTTTGAATAATAAAATGCCTAATTCTTATCAAATTTGGGATCACAGAGATTATCAATATAATTTTTTATCGTGAATATTTTACAAAAATTATCTCGTCATAAATTATACTAATGGTTTTATAAATGCGTTTAAAAATTAATAAATGTATAAAATCTTAACACCACTGCACAGTTATGTACCGAAATATGACTATATTCTAAAACATTAGAGCGAGAGGCTTAAAAGAATACTATTTTATGTAACAAAAATACTTTATGCAGTCATCAAATGTTCAAAATAAATATGAAAGATAATAAGGCTTTAAAATTATATAAATCGATTATCTACCACGTTTAAGGAGTGTCCAGGATCATGGTTTGAAAATACAATAAAAACTCAATTTTGACCTACGACGAGCATGTCCCCCCTTACAAATTGAAATTTACGTGTCTTAGGGGCTCCTAAAAAATGAAGATACGTTTGTTTGGTCTTAAATGATCCAAATACAGTAAATCCAAATAAAAAATAAAAAAGGTCCAATCACAGTATTTATTAATCAATCAATACAAGGAAATAAGCATCATTGATTTTTTTAAACATATATTTTAGTAGAAAATTAGGTATTCATATAATTCAGTGGCCTTTTAACGCTTTCGCTGCTGAATAGATAATGAGATTTTAATTGCCCCCTTTAAAATGCACGTTAATTACATCGATCGGCCGCCTGGTCATTACGCACCGTGTGCGTCTTCCGCGTCCAAAGTATTAATGTGTGTAATTAATGTTTTTTTATGTATGACATTGGTTTAACCCTTTAACCAATGAAAAAAAACATGCTTTTTTAATTATAAAATTTTCCTTAAAATAAAAGACAATATAAAAGATGGTATTGGTAAGTACCACCTTATATACATAACTAAATAAACATGATAGCCTAAGTCGTTCATACAAATTAACATTGCTAAGTAAAAACAAAAGTACAGTTTTCTTGATTCTGATTACTTCCCCATCACATCATTATACATCATTTGAAAACACCTCATGTATCATCTACTCACACACTCATAGCGGGACTCGAAGCCACATCCACTAGATTCGCAACAATGCGCTTTACCAATTGAGAAATTTGCGTCCTATCTAATTACGACAAAACTAACTACTAGGTTTTACATTTTTAAGTATTTTCAGGTTATGTATATTCAATAGAAGAATGTTACATTCTCAACTGTTGTTGAATAAAAAAATAATTTATTATAAATAAAGTCCAGCTTCGTTTGTCAGTAAAGTAGAATTAAACGGGAGGTTGATTGCAAAGTTACTTCAACCGCCTTTTTTATATATAACGACTAACTTAAAAATTATTTTTTATTTAATAATGGCATAAAGGATTTTTTTATTTTACTATTACCATAATAATTTCTTACTAATATGTTTGTAAAATGAAAATATATTTGAAATCCTAAAATTTTCTTGACGATTTTTTTTTGTGGTTATCTCAAAATGGCGGAATATAGGGGTTACCGATTCAAATATCGAGTAGAGTTAACAAAATTGGTAATAATCTTTGTCAAATTATAAAGATTAATAAGGTATTAAATATTTTATTATTATTAATTATGTTTAATAAAAATCCGCAACAGCCGACATGAAGAGCGAAATTCACTCTACCGACGATTTTAGCTTACCGAATGTAAACAAGTTTAACTACAATAACCAGTGCAATGTGTTAGTTGTTGCATACGTAAGCTAATTATAGTAACATAATTATTTCAGTAAACAGTATACTACCATTAGATAAGTATGTTTGTTTAACCAAACTACTTACTACGTAAGTTAATCTTAACTTCCTTCAGAATATATTGCAAACATTACCAACTTAAACAATTCAGCAGTAAAATGATATGACCTATTAATTAAAGTAAAATACAATACGTAGGTATGTAGTACTAGTTGCACTTATTTTTTAGGACTTGTTTCATCCGCACTGTCAATTGGTGAAGAATATTATACAATAATATATATATTAATCCAGCATGACTTGGCAGAAAACCATTACTTCTTAATTTATATCGCAACATTATATTGTTTAAATACGCAAAACAATACTTATGGTGAAACAGGCCATTTATGTAGGTCAATTAAATTTCAAAATTAAGCTGATTTAGCAAAGAAATATTAGTATTTATTTACAATTTACGAAACAAAACACACCTGACTAAACAACTAAAAATCAAACACATTTCATTGTAATTTCAAAATGCAGTTTTTCAATCTATAAAAATATGCTATACAAACATGTACTTTCAGACACTCTCTCGATCACTCATTTCAAGACGTTCATTAGAATCACTACACGTGACTCGGTCTCATTTCAATTCACTGACCCTCGTTCTTATACTTCATCCACATAATATAAACAAATTTTAAAATGCAAAATTATTTATTCATGATAATATGCAAAATAATTTAGGTACTGTTCGGTTATACCGGAGCCAGCGGAAAACGCATTTTGAAAATAGCCGATAAACTGGATTATTTGTTAGTTTGGGTTAGTTTAGGTTCGGTTAGGTTGGGTTAGGTTAGGTTAGGTTAGGTTAGGTTTGGTTAGGTTAACCTAACAAATAATCCAGTTTATCGGCTATTTTCAAAATGCGTTTTCCGCTGGCTCCGGTATAACCGAACAGTACCATAATTTATTAAAGAAAATTCTCAGAAATTCTCTGTTCAAAATTACTCAATTAAATTTAACTAACTTTGCTTATCAGAAAATATTATTATAATCGTATTTAGATACATACTTAAGCTGCTGCATAAATTGAATATTAATATTTCAACAATGAAAAGTTACTTGGAAGTCGGAATACAATAAATCGTGAAGAATAAGACGGCAATTAATGGTGATTAACATTATAAACCATTAAAAACCATTAATTTTATTGTTAAGAAAATATAAATTGAACAGTTACACGACCAATTATTATTATTATATTATAGACTAGGGTTGGCGAATCTTTTCACGTACGCGTGTCAAAATTTCCTAAATATTATTTTTCGACTGTCTGACGTGCCGAGCAGTTTCTCATGGGGAGAAAATAATATTTAATACATTTAATAGAGCATGAACGTAATAATTTGCTAAATATTATTTATCTTAAATTAAGACCATGTAAAATCTTTGGAGAGTAGACATTCTCTATCTGATCAGTATTTTCTTTTCAAAATTATCAATGGTTTTGTTGGCTCGCCAAACCTACTCGAAAAGGTGGGTTTCTATTGTAAGTACATCAAAATGTACGCAAAACCAAGTTTTGTCAGTTGTAGTGATTCTAATTTTGCACAAAACCTCTTTATTCGGCGTTCTTGTTCAAAACACAATATTATGTATTTCTCCACCGTTGATCCTTAATCATTTAAACGCGCCATCTCAAAAATTTTCTATAATTGACATCAATTGTATTTTAAATGTATATTTTTCTATTTCTTTTCTCTTTTTCTGTTAGATTGCTCATATTATGTATAAATGTCAATAATTCTTAACACACATATTAAAAAAAATGTTACTATTTTGTCTATATTCTTTCTCAATATTCTTTCTCATTTTTCTTATGTAATTTCTTTATATGTTATTTTATTCTCACTTTCTATCGTGTTAGACACGTGGAAACTTTGCTGATTGGAATATCTTTTCTCTAATCTATTTTAATACATATTTGTAATCAATGTAACAGTTTGTTTTCCCTAATAAAAAAAAGAAAGTAAATAACCTAAATAACAATTTAAACTTCATGTGTTAATTGAAATAATTATCTTTCAAGAACGTACAGATGTGAGATAAAAATAAATATCTGGCCGTTGGTAATTTAAATAAGAGAACCCTATTCGACTTTGTCAACTCCAATTATTGTGTAAATTAAGACCTACATTAAAGATTATTCCTTCTCTAAAAAGAGATATCTAAAGATCAATTCTCAACGTTATTGTCTACATTTACACTTGTATAACAAAGAAAGATGCTTAGTGTGTCTGTTTAAGAATTTATGAATGTAGTAGCCTTTTTGAGATAACGCTGTTCGAAATGTAGAAAATGTACTGCCACATTTCCGATTGTCTTTGTTTTGTTCCGTATTGCAATTTAACTGAGTGCTCAATGTTGTTGTTATCGCACATGGAAGGATTGGCCAATTAATATATTTACTTAATATTAGTTATCGAGGGCATTCTGATAATACGGCCTAGCTACAAAATAACCAACATTAGAATAGGACAAAAAAAAACTGGAGGTAACATATTATTTCTTATGAAGCTAAAAGATGTTGTTTTATAATTTATATTAAGTTTATGTAAAATAGTACTTACCTATTATATTGTATTATGTATTAAGGCGATACCTCTACCTACCAGAGGCATCTAGCGGAAAAATACGAATGTTGCAATTTGAGACTTTTTTGATAATTTACAATTTAAACTGTATTTATTAATAAATATATCATATCTGAAAACATTTATTAACATATTTCTTATTTTAAGTCAAAGTATAAACTTATAATTTTAAAAAAGTGTTATAAAATGTGATTTTTTCAAATGAACCAATCTTATTATTACATATATTTTATGGTCATATTTATTAATCAAATTTAGTTTACCAAGTTTTCTATATTTTATCGTAGAGATTTTTGACTAATTCGTAGTTGTAATATTTTTTTTATATTTATTTTAAAAACATCGATTTTTATAAAAATAGAAATGTGTAAAACTTGAAATCCTTTATATATACATATGAAATCTTATTTAGGTATGGTTCCAATATTGAAGCTTGATTTGAACACAGTAAGCCTGAAGCAACCCCCTTCCTCACTAAAAAAAATCCATCTCTCTCACATGCGATTCCACGTCTTATCCCTCCGTAGCCAAAAAGGCGGTTTGTTTCCACCCATTATGAATAATATTATGATTTTTGATGATTTTGATTTATCATTAATTTTATATACATCTAATAAAAATATATTCGTGTACAGTTACAGCCTTGACTGGGACTTTGTTGCCAACTGGATTGATGTGGTAATCAATTTTAAAAGTACTTGGCAATTAAATGCGTGAGAAAAGCAGAGAGAAAATAGTAGCCTTCACTTCGTTAGAAGGTGTACTTCTTTGGCGTAACAAAACAAAAACAAATCTTGTGATAACCAAGATTCTTCGACTAGCTCCTAATTATCTTGTTAAATTACACACTCAAGAAAAATGACCGCTTATTGGAACGCCGTTGGTTTATTACTGTACTCTTTAACTTATATTACTAAATTATATAATTATTTATTGTTGTTTTTATTTTTAAAGTAACAACTGCCACTATGACGTTTAATAGTTTGTTTACGTAAGGAATTGCAAATGGCCGACAATAATAAATTCGCTGCCTAGGCAACGGAACAATTCTAAACTATAATATTATACTGTATATTAGTCACGAATATACAAAAATACACTCTGATCTGATTTTCCAAATGCGCCTAAAGAAGTATAACTTCAAAATTATATTACTATATTAAATGTTCTAACTGCTATATTCGGCTCTGTCATAACAATGGTATTCGATATTGCTATGCAAAACCTAATACGTTTGTCCGTATTCCATGTAGTCGCTTGAAGACTTAAACATGTGCAAAAACATAACTTTGTATTATTTCACATGCGATATCGCACCACCGCTGTTTGCACTATCGTCGAATCCTATCAAAGAAACTATAAGTTATTTGATTCAATTTCTTTCATGGACGTATGGGAAACCATGAACAATTCAAGGAAAATTCAATTTGTTACTTTATCTACATCGTACGTGGGAGCGTGAAATTGGCTGGAGTAGTAAAATATTATTTAAACTACACACATAATAAATTATAACATACTCGATTTGATATTTACACAGAAATCTGGGATTGATTTCTGATTTATTTATAATATTATGACGACTTTACTCATATATAGAGCACAAATATTGACTCGAATATCATTCACGGGTCAATATACATCAATCTATTACGGATTGAATAATATAATTAGATTGAAATCATAATATGAAAAGTTATCTTTGATACAAACAGTAAATAATCAAATAAGTATCTATTTATTTTATCGTCCTATTATTAAACAAAATTTAAAATAGTATTAGATAAAATTGAGGTAATATATTATTATCACCCACTCAACGATGTACGAAAAAATATCTAAATTCTTGTTGAAATTATAAAAGTTATTCTTCCATCTGTAATTTTATTTAGGAACATGACTTATGTCAAATAACAGATTGGTTAAAGTCCCCCTACAAAGTTGGTACTTAATTCTACCATCACTTTTTTACTACATACTGCACAGGAAAGTGTCTTACGTAGGTACCTTTATACAAGGATTATTTCCACAATTAATAATAAATGAAATCATAATAATTACAAGATAAAAAGAACTTTTTATATACAACGTTTTTAAATTTTCTGTTGAATCATATAAACTTGACTTGACAAGCTTAAACGATCAAAAAAAATTGTTTTTGATAGAAATAATACTGAAATGTCATTTTGACATGTCATATTGATTTCCAAAGTAACGCACGTATATATTAAAAATTTAGTTGCTAGGACCCCAGATAATTTTGTCGAAATAACTTTTCATACAAAACAGAATTAACTGAAAATGAATTCAATTATACTTAAAGATGGCTAAAAGTATTGAAAAAATGTATTGGCATCGTGTTTAATATATTCTAAAAGTTTCAAATGTCTAGCTAGTCGGGAAGTTAGTTAAAAATCGATTGCAAGATTTGTACCAGACAAAGAACCATCGGGCAAATAAGAATACGAGCAAAGAAAAACGTTGTAAAAATGGAAAGAATGACTTCTAAAAACTGATAAGTAATTAATAATAAACCTTTTAACGTTTTTATTTTTTAAATTTTCCTTATTATTTTAAGGAACCCTCACAATATATAATAAGTACTTATAACGTAATCGATGAATCTATTTTTACAGCGCGTAATGCGAATGACAGGCGGCTCTCGTGGTGCAGTGCGTAAGGCACTGGGCTTCCATCTGGGAGCTTCGAGTTCGATTGCCGATGAGGACAGAATATATTTATGTGATTTTCTCAAAGCCTGGGTGTTTGTGATTGTTCAAATTACTAACAAACTACCTTATACAAAAAAGCAAGGGTACGGTTAATAATAATAATTATAACCGCTGTTTTTATTTGTTTTACTAATTACTGGTCATCGACTGAAAATGTAAAATGATGTATACTATATATAGATACCTGTATTTGTACAAGATAAACAAAAATTTACATTTTTTTATACTTGACAATCGTATAATAACAGGCGTTAATGCAGTGATAATAATAATATTAGGTAGGTATTATATTATATTACCATTTGGTGACGGTCTTGTACTCCACAAATATAATGTTCTGAAAAATAACTTTTTTTCAACTTTTAGAAAAAGCTTCATTTCATTAATAAATTTCGTTGTACCTATAAGAAATGAAAGCTTACTTTCATTAAAAGTAATGTGGGCTGTTAAATTTTAAAATAATTTTAATAAGTTTAAAGAGCATAGTGATTATCTATAGAATCGTTAGCTTTAAAAGTTTTCAAATTTTAAAATATGCAATCTACTTACTCAAGATGGTATTCATTATTATAATATGGGGTATTACATTTTAACGAAGTTAATTAGATGATTTCGAATCAGTGGCGTGCCAAAGCTTCTTGTTTTTTTTTTTTTTTTTTTTTTAAATTTAATGTGTTAATTATAATACATAAACATATATAATACAATTATTCGGATATTGTACTAGTAATACAATTATTATTGTATCGCTCACTTTTAATCGTCACATAAGAAGAACATGTAAACATAATAACTATTAATTTCATAGTTACAAATTTGTATTTCAGCTCATGTTAAGTAGTTGCTTATTTTATGATCTAGAATTTGACATTTTAATAAATAGAAAATTATGTCTTCCACATTATGTCTTACACGACGTCCATAATTTTAATCACAGATAAGAATAATTAGATACCAAATGCAACAAATGGGATATCGGTTCTTATATATTGATAACAGTAGTTTTCAAACCTTCTTATATCGGCGCATTTTTATGGGTTTCAACAAAATAGTTAATTGAAAATATTCCTTTTTGCATTAGCATTTTAAATCTTTTTTTATTTCAAAACCAAATGCCGCCTATTCGACGCTTGCATTCTGATGTTGCTGATTTACAGTAGCGAAGCATGGCACCTTACGAAGGCTCAGAGCAACCGTATACTGAGCTTCGAAAACAAAATGTTTGCGACGAATACTGGGTGTGCGGTGGGAGATAAGAGAACGCACCAAGTAGCCTCTCATCACGCTGAAAGTGAAAAAGCGACGTTGGGCCTGGCTCGGCCAAGTGCAGCGGATGCCAGAAGAGAACTTCAACTTGGCTAAATATAATCTACAGTGTATACGGGGGAGCTACGCAATGCTGGTTTGACGTGGAACGAAGCAAGAAGACTGGCGAGCGACAGGAATTCTTGGAGGCGCCGCGTGGTGTCCATATGCTCCAGTTAAGGAGCGGATATGGCCAAAAGAATTTTAAATCAGGTGATCAACTGAAAATCCAAACAATACACAAAATATATCATTACAATAATTGATCAAAACTAGCTAGAGTTATAATAGGTATGACGCGTAGGATAAAACTATAATTAATTGAAGGACTAGGTACTTTTCAAAATAATATTTAATAGTTGCAAGACTGTACGCCACTGCATTTATATTAAGTTATAATGAAGAAATTTTAGTGTCCATTTAACTTGATTTTATAAGATCTTAGCTGAACGATCAGTTTAAAAAAGAATAAACCGAATTGTAACAGTTTAGGGGCAGAAGAAGAGAGGAAAAGATCGCGATCGGCTGTCATACGAAACCATCCCTTGGGGCGATAAGACTGCCTCGGGCGATTAACTAATGGAATAATTTAACTTATGAAACAAAAAAAGGCAGACAAGTCAGATTCGAGCAGAAATCGAGTTTATTGAATCGGAATTTTCCGGCAAATTAAAATCTTTTAAAAAGGATAAAGTTTCCGCAGCTCCGGGGCGAATCGAAAATTATTTTAATCGTCGAAATTTTGTTTCCCCAACTTATTACAATATTGGCTCGTTTCTGAGTGCGCAATAGCCCCGAAGATATTAAAAGGTGAAAGTAAAATATCGTAATGATTGTGACGTCGAGCATTCTTTACAGCGCTAGGAAAAAGTTTTGCAGAATTCTCCTGGGATTCTTGCAGCGTAATGTTTTTGTTTTCCTTGTTTTGTAATCTTACAGCTTTATTACATTATGAATTCCATCTTTTTCATTTTCATGTTTCATTTTTTTTACAAATTTTAACAATACGGAAAAGTTTCAATACATAAAGATCTTTTAATAACCGACAACCTCAACGGACTAATTTATAATTATTTTTGTAAGTACCTAAACACCCCCAATGAAATTCTATTATAATACCTACCTACTCAAATAAACAACAACAACAATATATTTTAACATAATTTTTAACAGCATCTTACATTAATCTTCTGATAGTCTATTTTTATAATCGTTTACTTATAAAATGCTGAAATTATTTTAAGTATAACTAAATATTGGAATATAATATAAGGTATGTGTCGTCATGTCTGGAAATTTGAACGTATGTACTTAGTTTGCCGTGTCATAATATCTCATCGTGAGATGCTGTATTGGAAATAGATATCCGTATAGCATTAACATCAAATTTAAGTTTAAATAAAAAATGCGTTTTGAAAACCACAGGAATGCAATAGAAAAACAGAAGAAAATATGTAGGTAAATAAATTAGAAATACAATCATATTGTATATAAAATTCGAATACCTAAGTGCTCGTACATAGTAAGTCAAACCTATCAAATATTTGATAACAATCTATATGAAATTAATGTTCTTATTGAATGTAATAAACTTGGAACATTACTGTTAGCACTGCTCCATGTACAACGTGTTATTTTTTATCGCAATGCTACACGGTCATTTCTTTCCGGTAAGTTACGTTGAACTGTGGTAAGGTGAAAATTTAATACGTGCAATCGTATAATTTGTATGTAACCTAATTTAGTGTGATGAATATTATTTACTTCTAATGTACATTTGTGTTCTGAATTATGTACGTTCTATTAATAATCCTACATTATTTCGTCTCTGTTCTGGCAGAACACACTAACTGGAGAATACTAATTTTGAGTAATTTGACTTTGAAGTTGTTAAAATGTTTGAAATGGTCTATCATGTGAGTTTATTAAGTAATCGTAAAAAGGATGATTTTAAAATAAAAACTGTTCATTTATTAAGAAGGTTTCCAGACGGTAAAGTTTGAAATAAGGAACATTTTGGTATCACTAATTCAATATGTCATTTTTTCGAATTAGTGTCTTCTGCCAGAACAGTGACGATTTAATCTTGTGTATAATATTATTCATTGAATAAAAAATAAATATTCTGTTTGCAGTCCTAAATGTGGTTAAAGTTTTTTTTTTTGATTATCTGGAAAAATATAGTACTGATGATAACTTTTTTTGATAACTTGTGTTAACTGTCAATTCATAGTGGAACTGTATTGTATTATTAATTAATTTAATAAAACGAAAACATTTTAGTACTTATTCCACTTTTATTATTAAATAAATTTAGACCGGTTTCGTCCGTTTTCAAGTTGAAAATATTATAAAAAAAAAATCAATAATAGTATAAGTGTTATGGAATATAGTATAGGTATCTATATAATATTATCAGGGAATTCTGAACTAATGGGAACTGACATACATAACGGGTAAGGCGAAAGCACGTAACCGACTCGAGTAAGGAAGAGTCCGGGTTAAAAATACGTTTTACGTCGAATACTGAAAACTGCTCTCGGTTTATTCATTTACGCTCATTTAATGTTGGTGTATTACACACACTATTGCACGTGCATAATGCGTGCTTCGTTTACGTAGGACACTCACACATTCAAAACCTGCATCAATATGCGGCATATTGAATATAGCCTATCGGTACTCTATTTATTATCTGTTCTGTGTATATTATTATAGTACTGTGTATTATACTGTTTGAATTTTATAAAAGGACAGACCGATCACATTATTGCACATATGAGGTTTATTTTATTCATTGAATAATTTACAAAATTTGAGAATGTTACATTCTATATATTGAACGTACATAACTTGAAAACATTACAGATATATACCTACTAGAAAAAAACACAGATTTGAACCCGTATATCTACTGGTATCGCGCCGATATGCTTTAACCAATTAAGCTACGGGCTTTTTACTTAATAAAGATAATTAGTCAGTAGTTTCTACATGAAATGCTTATCAAATTGCTTTATTTTTGACTATCGGTTTTTGTGTTTTAAATCAAGGAGTCATTAATTACATTAATTACTAATCGACACATGGCTCTCGTCAAATATTTAGTTAAAACGTCTACTTGAACTTGCTAACAATTTTTAATAGACCATTTCTTTTATTCAACGAATAATTCAGAATACTTGAGAATTTAACATTATATATAATATATTGAACATACATATTCTTGAAAACAACTCAGATAATATAGCTACTAGAAAAAATTACATTAAAAAAAAAATACGATGCCCGATATATCTGCTATATATTTCGACCCAGCTACTATGCTTAACTTTCACATCTTTTTTAGTTAATAAATTGCAGAAAGTAGTATTTTTAAAACAGCGTCAATATTTTTTGTGGCTACCAATTTAACGGCGTTATAAACATTGCAGCATCGCTATCAAGTGATGTAATAATTATTAAAGCTTGCACGGCAGGTGGCATATATAGTTATAGTACAAACTATTGGTTACCTACCACGAAATATCACGTTTTTGTGGAAAACTTAAATATTTACATATTTTTTTTTACTGTTGGGTTGAAATATTTAGCTTCAGTGAATGCACCACCAGCTCTATATATGTGACTAGAAAGATTTACGTAGGGTCTTTCCTTCCCCGAGCTCGCAGACTCTGGTTTTAAAAAAAATACCAGCATTTTCCCACACACCTTTTTCCTCCCAGCGGAGTGGATGGATAATCGTGAAATGTCACATATGAAAATAAACAAAGAATATACACTGTTTTAAAAAATGATATCCATACTTCTGCTTTGATATAGGTGCGTAATACTTACAGTTGTTATTATTTGCTTGTAAGCGAATTTTTCACAGATATAAATGCTGAGTACGTAAGCATTTTATGAATCATAATAATGATTGTGCAAAAAAAATATCTCATTGTCTAGTCAAATAACAAAGAAAAAGAATTTTTTTTTTTTTTTTTTATATTATTATCATCTTATTTTTTGTTATTCAAGTAGTATTTTTGGCAATATACTGACAGTACGTAAAAAAATATGTCGGTGTAGTTACTTACCATAACACAATTATTAGGAAACATTTTTCGATGATAATAATATATTATATTTTATCAGTACGAAATAATATTATATTCTTCAGTGATTTAAATGTCAGAATATTTTAATGATTAATAATAAGGTGATTCTTTGGAGATTATTAATAGTAGAAACTTGATTTATATTATTAAATAACCGAACGTTATGACTTTGATGTTTTACCAGGTAAAATGATAATCCAATTAATAATACATTACCTTTACAGATCGATTGATTGACAGTTTTGAGTAGGTCTTAATGGTTTCTAATTTTATTAATAATTTTACGATTACGCACATATATATTAAAACAAAAAGCTTGCCACATTTCACTGATATTATTAAGCTACTTTTATTCCTCTTTGATTTTTTCATTAACTCTACAATCTGATATGAATTTAACTAAAGATATTTAAAAACAGATTTTTTACGTTGAGTGATGGGTTTTAGCCAATTTTACAATTTATTAGGTCCATGTTTTTGATCGAAACACACGCTGAAAAACAACGAGAAGCAAATCTGTGATCTATGACTCAATAAACTGACTTGTTGCCAATTATACCACTTACACAAACAACTAGCACTTACTTTCGCCAAATTTAATTAAATTTAATAAGTCAATTGAACTAGTTTTAAGGTAACTGTTTAGTGACTCTGGAAAATGGATTTTTTTCAGCGGATATTCATTCACTCGCCAATCAAAATGTCCAGCTCAACACATTTTCAGCATTTTGGTGACAATGTCTATCATATGCATGGCCCCCACATCCCGAAGCGGGCTCCCAGGCCACGGCGCTTAGAGGGCCCCACAACCTATCGCTAAAGATAAGGGCAGTGTAATGTTCTACAGTAGTGTTCCCCAAATGTTATTCCGCGATGTATTAACTCCAGAGTTCCGTATAAAATAAAGGGTATTCCGTGTATTTTTAGCGATTTTTGATATTTTTAAATAAATCCACTTGAATTGTCGGATTATTATCAAGGACTGATCGCGACCCCCTTTTGTGAAACACACTAAAAATAATTATAAAATAAAATAAAATAGACTCACTTAAATGGTCGACCCGCCACTCGGGTCCCCTCTTAAGCCCGAGCCCCAAGGCTAGAGCCCTGTCAGCCCCTCTTTGTGGGGGCCATGATCACATGACTTACTCTTCGTAACTTTTAATAAATTAGTAGCATAAATACCTCTGTATTTTAGCACTCGGTGGCGGTTATTTGGATCAGTATTTTTCCAAGAAAGCCACACCTATCAGCGTCGCAAGGGTCATCCAAACATAAAATAAGCGTCTTGGGTATGCATATAATTAAAACTACTGCTGCGAGATGTGTCCAACATGCATATTTCGATATTATATTGGGCTAATTTATTATTGGATCACTTTTGGTTATCTACTTGTTTTAAAATGTTTACCTGGTATTTAACCAAGGTACGATGGTGCACTGTTAAATGGTTTAAGGATTGTTTGAAGAATAACACACAATATTTGAAAATAAAACCTATTGATTTCTTAAATTTGGTAATAATTAATAATATAATATATTTTAAATATTTTAGAGCTAAGTTAGTTCTAAGAATTATTGCCAAGGTATGTATCTAACAAAATTGCGTATGGAGTGGGCAAGGTAAACAAACTGCTTTAAAGAAATTAAAATGCACTACAGCAGCATAATATGATATTTTATCGAAGCAATCAAACCTACCTGCAGGCATGTGATGTAATGGATTGGTTCGGCAAAATAACTTGGGTGCCCTCAGAAATTTTTAAATGTATTTTATCTGTCGATTTATGATATATTTGTTGGCCAGTATAAATTTCAGAATTGCCATCTAACAAAAATACGTGTGAAGTAGGCAAGGCAAACGTAATTAACTGTATATTGTTATTCCAGTTTTATGGTAAAATCAAAAGTGGCATAGAAAAGTGCATGTTGGGCATAACGCGTAAAGATCACAAAACACCCAATGAATAAGGAAGCAGAGAAGAGTACACGATGTGATAGAGGTCGTAAAGCAGGTGAAATAGCAGTGGGCTGGAGATGTCGCTTGGCACTAAATGCCCACAGGGACGCTCTAAAACCAGCTGGATAGACGAACTCATAATGTTATTCTGCAGCAAAGAGCTAGAAACCGAGAAGAATAGATGGAGCGAGGAGAGGCGACGCGGCAGATGGCCAAACAGTAAACATTGTTAACTCGCGTTTCATATAAAAGAAATCGTAACTGTGAAAAAATGTAACTATCAGAATATAATATTAACGTAAATAAACCTCGCCGTTTCCACCACAATTCCGGTGTATTATTTGTCCACCTCCAAGTTCTGAATCCAGATGAAAATCCATACCAAGAAACAAAGTGACAGCGTGTTTTAACAACTCGAAAATGGGGGTAAATGACACTACCTATACAGTTTACGTACTACTTTTACTACTTCGTTTACTATTTTTATTATGGACATGGGAATAATAAAATGTATATTATCAACATGAACTCTTTTTAAAAATTAAGATGTTACAGTGAAAATAATAGTCGATGTGCATTTTTACACATAACGTTGCAATAGTCTTAATAATTATCGCAACTTTTTTGTTTACTATTTTTGTTAAATATCGGCATTGTATTTTGGCAATTCATGATGATAAAAGCATTATTCTAGTAAAATGTAAAGGTTGTTCGGAGAATAACACATATAATGTAGGGCAGTAAAACCTCCTACAGCGAAACGATCATGCCAAGAAAACGAAAATGGTAATTGAAACAGTGCTCATCTGAAACAAGTAGACATTAATTTCGTTCTCGCGTTGGGGATGTTCTTTCAAAAGTAATACCTACAATTTAACAACATTATAGCAGCCAAAGGTAACGAAATGTATTATAATTTTATTTAATAAAATGGCACATAGGTATGTACCACGTCCATAATATTTAAAAAATATATTCTCCGATTTTTTTTCATATTAATAAATTAAATATATTTATGTTTAAAAAAAGTCTTTTTTTGATATGGAAAACGATTTTGAGTTTTACACAATACCGACCAATACCAAGTGACCGACAGTTACGGGTCATAAATCGACCACAATTGCGAAGAAAATTCAGTGACTTCAAGACAGCCGTCGCGCGTGAATCAGCCTAAGAGAACGAACAGGTGCGTGTTTCCGCACTGCGATTGATTCAAAAGTTAATTCAAAACATATCTGTTCGAACTTTGTACAATAAAGTGTATTGTTCGTGTACCAGTGCGTAAGTGCGTGAATACCGAACCGGCCTAAGAGCGCGCTAGCCCTTTCAACATAAAGGTCAGTGTCTGGCATCCTGTGTAATCCCCCCAGCTCCATAATCCGTCCACCATCACCTTCAAATTATAGTCTACTGCTAAAAGCGCCACTAGTTATATTTAGATCAGAGATATAAATATACTCCTAGTTTGGTAGGTACATTATAATAGTACACAATGTATGCAAGTAGCACATCGAATGATTATCATTTATAGACACAATCATGAATATTAATATCGTCGGTGAGTTAACAATATCGATTGAACGTTAGGCTGAATATGTCAGTAAAGGGGATGAATAGCGGAGAAAAAAGGTTCTAGAATTGAGGTCTCAAATTTAAAGCATGTAAGTCTTTACTAATATAAGGACGACTGAAATCAGAAGAGCTACCGGATTTAGTTGGGTGCGGTAAACACAAGACCGAATTATAAATAAGAGAATAATAATTAAGACAAGCCTTTCTCCCGTAGTGAAAGTATTTTTATTTATTTATTAATTTAAACAAATCATTGTGGATATAACAAAATTAGAATTCAGGACGCTCTAATCAAACGAGTTAAATAAAAAAACATAGACAATATTACACCCAGAAAAATGAGGTCATGATTGCGTCCACGTAGTTAATTGACGGACGTATATAAAATTATAACTTCAAATTCTTCAGTACGTTAGAATTGGAAACCATCCCTCGTGAGAGCAGGAAAAATGTCTTTAGATTAGATTACTTTGCAGTTTTACTTATATTTCTTGTTCTGGAGTATTAGTTAGATATACACCAACGGTCCGTATATCTTGTTCTTATCCATATTGCCGCTGGGATCGTAGTTTCTCTACCTATGTTGACGTTAAACGCTTCGACTCTGACATATTGATCATTATTTATATGTAACTAACTCAGCGGAGTATTATGTAGAAAGATATATACAAATATAATAAGAATAAGACGAAATCGCGGAGAATAAAATTAGCTATGGCTTATTGCATTGTTACAAAAAAAGCTCAATTAGAACTTAGCCTGTGGCATAATAACGACATAGTGTGCAGCGTGTTTCGTCTCCCGAGATGCGGACGGCGCACTAACTCAATTACAAAAGTGCTCCGCGTAATGAACTTCTGATGGGACAAAGTGGAAAGTTTGTAGACAACAGCTCGCTAGCGTTATGGCAATAATTACTCGTTGTCTCTGATAGAGCTAAGTTTTTATTATTTATTTTGCACTGGGCTATAGAGTAGTTCAGATGGAGTTTGATAACTAGGTTACTAGATAACCTTGCTTTAAACAAGCGAAGGTGCTATAAAGTAGCAACGATTATGGCTTTATTCACAGGTTCTTAAAATTTTCTAGCCGATATTACTTTTCTGGAAATATCGATTTCTTGTAAAAGACAAGCCACATGGCGCTGCAAATTTAAGCAGTATTAGATATCGCAGTTTTAAGCCTTAAATAGTGTAAGCGGCCTCGGACATACAAACTCGATGTAAGGCAACTTATTAAATATGCAATAATTTACTTAATGATACTGATAATGATACTTAAGGCTTAATTACATTTGCTGACGCGCAGATCCAACCAGATCCAACGATCCACGCCGACCGTCATGACCAACGTCTTTACACTATAAGCAATTACACGCAACGATCGGGTCGCGTTGGTTCTTGGTTTTTCATTGGTTTAAAATAGATTATTAAAAATGTAGCTTGACCGAAAACTATTTCTTTCTTGGATTGGTGGCTACAGTTTTCTCTCACAATTTTAAGTCAAAACTCAACTGTCAGACGTAACCTTGCAAGCGGGCGGTAGCTTCGGATATTTTCGTACGTTCTCGGCAATCTTTGCTTGAATCTTCGTGAATCATGGTAGACAGAAATAGGATTGGTTCTAATTTACTCACGATCGTTTACCATAGACAATAGATTTTGGCAATCTGCCAATGTAGTTTGAGCATTACTGATATTCAAACAGTTCACTCAACATTGTTGATTGAAAAATAAAATTGGCTTATGTTGAAAATTAAATTGGGAATGACACGGCAAGCGTGTCGCTTTCGAATAGAGGTATGTTCACCATTTTCATTTGTCATAGGAATGATACGAAAATGTTCTGCAAATGTAAGACTACGTTTATCATACAATATGTTGAGAAGTATCCCTTCAGTAATAAATAAAAATAATAATAATTTATTAATGATCGAATAAAATTGACCAATCGCCCGGAAATTTAAGGAAATGGACACAATCTCAAAAACAGCTAGTTTTGCAGATTCTAGGGCTTCCAGTATTTGTACCGTTGAGTAATAATATTGTTAAAATGTATTTGAAGTTTCTCAGATAAAACGTTATTAATAAGTATAATTCGCATGAATCATATACAGATCAATAGCATTAAACAAAGCACTCATCCGGAAAGTTAAAGATGTGACATAAAAAAATACGAGGAAGCTGTCCGGTGAAATTATTGATGAAATGTGGCACCTCAACAAAGCGATAGATAGTAGACTGAAGAAATAGATTGTGTAGAATGTAGATGAAGATTGGAGGGAATTACAAAACGGATATGTGTAACATCACTTAGAGATTCATGACGCAATTACTTGATAGCAATTAGTATTTATTTGTTGTGAGGATATAGTCAAGATAATAGGTATGAATCGATAATCGATACATATCTATTTAGATCATTCAATTACTAACCTATATACGAATACAATACCAAACATATAACACCTACTAAAAATGATTAGTCAAACTCAGTGCTTCACAGTCTGTTGACGGTGATTCAATGATGTCTAGTTGGTTTGGGGGTATGACAATTGACTCGTGATTGACATTTTGACTCTTTGGAATACATCGCGCTTGTATGCGAGATCGGGAAAGCAATTTCAGGCAACATGGAACGCGTCGATTTTATGTGTATGTACTGCCTTATGTTTCTGAAGTCAATATTTTGAAAGTTTCTCTTCCATAATACATTTAGCGATCTTATAATTCTAACGATATAGTTTGCCTTATTGTGATATTTATTTTTTTGTTAAATGGTTAAAACACGTTTTTGTAGACATTACGTAAATATAATATTATCTAAAAAAGTTTAGGTAGTAAATCACTTCCCGTTGAAAATGTATTTAACCTGGATATTATGTATATTTTGCGTATTTCAATAAAACAGTGGCGAAATTTAGAAGTCATTTAGCGATAAAACTGGTTCTATCGTTAACTAATTTCCTTAGCTTAATTATTGTAAAAAGCATACTGGCGCGAATCCAGCAGATACAGGTTCAAGTCCCGTCGGGTTCTTATACATGATTTTTTATAGTGTGTATATGCATGCGATTATGTATATATAGTATATAGAATGTTACATTCTGGAATGTTGTGTCTTATTCGTTGAATAAAAGACATAGTTTATCATATTATATTAATTTAAACTTTCCTCGAAAACAATATTTTTTTATGTGAGAAAAAGCTAATTTATTTACCGCCGTTTACCGAATACCGATGGATCGAATTTCTTTTATTCCATTTCGTACTAAAAACTTTCAACGTAAAAGAATTAGTTACTGGTGTTTTAGTCTTATATTGAGACGTATTCCCTAGCGCCTAAGAATCTATAATCATTATATCTGTAAAGTTTTACCTGGCAACGCCGTTTAATTTTAGCGTCTTGGGCAAAGAATATTAAATATTACCTAAAATTTTATTACTTGCCGTAAAAAACATGTTACAACGATATTCATTTCCAAAATCCGTTTCAGCTGGCAACAGAATTTTGCAAAAATAAGGTTATGTACAAGGGATGGTGAACCTTTTACGACATATCTGCCAGAGTATACCTAAATATAGATAAAAACGATTCTTATCAAGCAGGACGTCTATCTTAGATATTAAAATATCCAGTAATCGGAGTGGATGAGGTAAATACAATGACAATATTAATGGACAACGCACTCAGTACAGTAGTTAGCAAGTAAAGTCGCGCATAGCGACATTCGCACATGTATAGATAGACGTCACGCAATTTCCATTATGCGATAACATGCATCGGGAATTTATAGCAATATCACCTTTATTATAATGGCGTTAAAATAGTGTTTCTAGTATCAATGTTCATTTGAGCGAATCCGTTCGAACCAAATTATTCGGCAGACCCGACAAAAAGCATCGGGAATTTATAGCAATATCACCTTTATTGTAAATGGCATTAGAACAGATTATGCCATTCGGCAGACCCGACAAAAAGTGAGTGTCATTTTTTTCCCCAGATGATTCGTCCATATTAATGTCATTGGGTATACGATATGATTGGTAGCAGAAATGAACTGAATAGTTTATAACCTGGTTACTGCCAGAGCCGAGTTGTCAAAGTATGTATGTCGCGTCAGGCCATGTACGAGTTAGCTCGTGCGTTCTTGTAAATGCCATAACTTCTGAATAAACTATTTGTGTATATTTTATAAACATTATTTATCATTTTAGTGTAAAAATACTTGACAAACATGTTGATTTGGTAAGTTTTCACAAATATTTATCATTATATTACTATTTAATATTTTTAAGGAATTTATTTTATTCCAAAAATAGTTGGCCTATAATAATTAGTGTCCACCTAGTAAAAATGGCTGGAAGTGATAAGGTTAAAAGTGACTTCTCACTGTGTTTAAACTAATGTGTGCTAACAGTGTTCACGTATATTTGTGAAACTTAATAGAAGAGAAATCCCAACAATAAAGGTACCAATGAAGCATTAAAGAAACCAATGGATAAGGAGGCAGGCATGAAAGATTACGTGACGTGATATTATATGCTACCAAGCTGATGAAATAGCAATAGGCTGCACATGTAACTCAACGAGTACACAGTCGCTAGGGGAATGAAGTGGTGCTCAAGAAACATTAAACGATTACAGAGGCATTCTTAACACGCTGGGTCGACGGACTCATTAAGTTCAGACGATTTAGACGAAACCGGTAGCGGACGCCTGCATCTAGCAGTGAGTCTTATCCGAATTATGGTGATGAAAATAACATACTCACACGTCAGGTAGCACTGGTGGAGTGGTGAGGTGAGATGCAGATAGAAAGACACGTGTCTACATTCAAGCGTTGTCTATTATATATGGATTAATGACATCAATATTTTTTTGTATACTTTTATTTGGGCGTTTAATTCCTACGAAGTCGCGAGCTATCGTTTATTAAGAGCATACTTCAGTGAAACGGCAAATAATTTTCAACAATAGGTGGGACGAAATTTCGGACTCGTTACCAATCGGAAAACGATAGTCCAGCTGTGAGCACGTCAATTTGTTTTGTGATGGCGTCGGAGGAATATATTCTTAAATCATATAAAGATGACTAAAAAACGTTACGCATTTACTCGAAAAAGAAAACATGTCAATCAATATATTATTATTACTAATATAACAATAAATATAACATTAAATGGACGCATGTTGAATTTTTATGATATATTATGTTTTGTTCTGCACGCGTCGTTTGCACAATCTGCGCGTCGCGTAGTCACCATCTTTTTAGACCGTGCCTCAGCTGAAGTATAGCCTTAATGATAAAACCATGTAGGAGTGAAATCACCACAAGATAATTTCTTGTTTTCGATTTGATAAAATTCTTCGACAAAAATAGTTGTCCGTAATAATTAATACTGACCCAAATATTATCATAATTGCAGTGGCCTAATTTAATTAAATGTATCAGGTGACAAATTTTATTAATTTAATAATTTTATTATAAGTATACTAGCTGACCCGGCGTTCTGCCATATAAATTATTTCTAGTGAATATTTTGGTTATTAAATAAAAAATAACGAATGTATCGTAGGTGTGTGGGGATGGGATCTATGACAGAAAGAGGAATAGAGCGCTGTAGACGATGACCGCCGATAAAAACAAAAAAACATCAACCCTTCACTTTCTCAATTCAAAATGAGTAATGATGTTTATAATGAATGAATTACCTGTGACAGGTTCTGGTTGTTTAATGTTTATGCAATATCCGTCTTGTCCCTTCCAAAAAATTATCGGATATTGGAGAACGTCGTATGAACGGTGTGTGTCAGCGATGAACTCCAGATTATTGTTTCTTCTTCGAATCACGATTTCTCGCGTCGATGTGCGGTCGCCAACCATGATTCCAGCAATGTCGTCAACAAGAGGCACATTGAATCGACGCACGTGCTCTCCAGCTGGTGTTTTATCAGAATTAATAACAATAGCGTGATTGTCACTTTGCAATTCATGCATGTGTGCTTTGAAGAATTTCAATAATTCATTGTGCTCATTCAACAGGGCGTCCAGTTCGCCGACGATGCGTCTGGCATTAGGCGAATTAAGGCTATTGTAGCCGTAACGTGCATCCACATGATTGATGTCCTCACCGCCCATGAAGTAGATTTGTAAAAATGTATGTGGTTCGTTTGGCATTGGCAGCAATGAGCCTACTTTGTGGTATACTTGGCCTTTGATTTTGAACGTAGAATGGAATTGTTGACCATTTGCCGCAGTATTGTGAACTATTTCTGTTGCTCCAAACGAAGTCATTTGGAAGCATGAATTGAATGTGCGAATGGACTTCAGGAACAGGTTTGAATCTGGAACCGTGCCGATGAGCAAGCCGTTCAATGGTTCTGGTGGTATCTCAATTTCTGGTAGTTGCACTTTTCCTGATGCGCAACACACCCCGGCTGACTCATGTTTGAATTTGAGCGCATGACAATGGGGACATTCTTTGTCCATAGCTCCAATCAGCACTTTCGGATGAGCGGAATATTCAATATCTGGCTCGTACTCGAATGCGAGACGAAGGAACGAAGCGGATGTAAATATTCGATGTACTTGTTGGCGTTGTCGGTCATTTTCTCTGCGTGTGTTAACTACGAACCAGCGCGCTTGGCTCCGTTCCAATTGTCGTTGTTGATTTTGTTCAGCTCGTGCCTCTTGTGATTGAGATGCACGCAATTGCGACATGCTTACACCCACGTTTTTGTTATCTTGTTGGATTTGTTCGTCTGTTTTTTCTGCTATTTCGCATGTTTGTTGCTTTATTCGTTCGATGGCCCAAATGGCCCCCCTTGCGTCTTGCTGGCATTATGCACTAATACACGCACATAAAAATAGATAAATTAAAATAAATCGTACAAAATTTTGCACGCACTGCGTTGTGATATGCCGAATGAAATGTCAAAATGAAGCGACGCTTCTCTTGAATTCTTCTCGGACGTAGCGCCATCTGTCATTCAACAACATAAACAATTTCATTCTGTTTGAAATACGAACGACGGTTAAATTTGTTCATACAAAAATAATAAAATCGCGATTAAAAATAGGAGGGTGGGGGTAGGAGGGTGAAAATTTGGGGTTATATGTATTTTTTATGCCAAATAATAAAAAAAATACAAAAAAAATGGTCAAAAAAATAAAAGAAAATTTTTCTGGATAGAGATACCATAATCACCTAGCGGTATGAAATACACTTGTTGACCTATTCTCATACCTAAAAAATATACATAAAAAATTCATAAAATCGGTCAAGCCATTTCGGAGGAGTTCGACCACAAACATCGTGACACGAGATTTTTATATATATAGAGATTATCCAATATTGTTCCATCGCCGCAAACTCTATTATTTCTAAAAATATGTAAATAAAATCTCTCTTATAATTTATTTCTCGTCTTTTTAATCTACTGCAATTGTTAAATAAATATATTGTTGACAAATTAGAAACTGCAATGTGTTAACTACGAGTTTATTACAACGTTTTTCTTATCTCGTAATCTTATTTGTCCGGTGGTTCTTTGTCCGGTACAAATCTTGCAATCGATTTTTAGCTAATTTTCCGACTAGCTAGACCAGCGATACTCAACCTGCAGTCCGCGGGCCGCATGCGGCCCTTTAAGCTTTCATGTGCGGCCCGAAACACATTTATTATCAGGAATTTCGTGTATCCTGAGATTCGTTTCGACTTTGACGCACAGATAGTGACACCCGAAGAGGATTGTCATTATGGTCCACATCAGATCTGGTATAAGAGTGTTGCTATTGCACACGATTAATTAAAAAAAACATGCATAATTTTTGAAATCTCAAAAATGTTTTGTAAAAAAGGGGGGGTTTCGTGATTTTTTTTGTCACACCAGTAGTGATGCGGCCCGCGTTACTTTACAAAATATATTATGTATTTCGCCCGAAGAAAAAAAAGGTTGAGTATCATTGAGCTAGACATTTGAAACTTTTAGAATATATCAGAACACGATTCCAATGCTTTTTTAATACTTTTAGCCATCTTTAAGTAGAATTAAATTCATTTTCTGTTAATTCTGTTGTGTATGAAAAGTTATTTCGGAAGAAATCCGTAATCCAATCCACTATTATTGGTTGCTAAGGGGTCTGGGGTCTTAGCAAGTAAATTATTAATATAAACGTGCGTTACTATGGAAATCAATATGAATGTCAAAATTACATTTCAGTATTATTTATATCAAGTACATTTTTTTGATCATTTAAACTAGTCAAGTCAAGTTTATATGACTATTTCTTTTATTCAAACGAATAATTCACAAGATTTAAGAATATATCATTCTGATTATTCAACATTGTATAACATTATATAATTTTAGAAAAACACTAACTGAGAGAGTATATCACAACCAATAGAAAAAACTTTTTTGAAAAAAGTAAGCCAACCGGTCAGGATCGAACCCGGCATCTCCAACGGGTAAACGCCCCAAACTCGTAGCATTCAACCATTATGCTACGGAAGACATACTAATGACGACAATATTTAAGCTATTGGCTATTAAATACCTACCACTCAGCGCTCTTAGAAATCATGTTATCATGGTTTTTCTAAAATTATATAATGTTCAAGTTTATATGATTCAACAGGAAATTTAAAAACGTTGTATATAAAAAGTTCTTTTTATCTTGTAATTATTTTTAATTAGTATTTTTGAAAATCTTCTAAGCCTATGCACACACAATTCTAATATTTCCCACTTGTCATTGTTCACTATCTCTGATGTAAACAGTATTTGAAAAGCTTTACCAGCGAACAAAGAGTACGCATTCGAATAAAAAAAATGTTGAATTTGAAATTTATTTAACAAGGAGAGAAATTTAACGAAGGGAAGCGTCAAGATTTAAGATGTCACTCGACGGAGTAGGTTGGTACGTCCAGACTTTACCGCTCTTACGGATTTTCGTCTGAAAAAATATAACGTGGGAAAAAATACCGCTCTATTAGACCGAACGCATAATGAAAAAGCTCAAACATGACTCTCTGAGATTAAAAAGCTAAATTTATATTTCTCATTTTGAAAGCTCACAAAGTAATTGTTTTTTCTTTTAAAAAGTACCATAACCGTTAGGTTTTATTTAAAATCTACAATAACGTCAACTATAACTAATTATTATTAAGAACTAATAATTGAAACCATAATAATTGTATTTATAAGCCCTTAAAGTTTATTTGAATTATCAGTACGTATTTTAGAAAGAATTTTATACGTGGCAAGTATGAAGCGAACTTTCAAATGATTATTTTTGAAGTTATACTTCTTTTGTCGCATTTGAGAAATCAGATCATAGTGAATTTTTGGCGTGTGACATGTAACACATAATTTATTTTTTCACACGAAAAAAAACGCACTCGATTAGATTCGAACCAACGATTGTTCGGTTATCAGCCGAACGCACTACCTTTACGCCACTGTATGATACTGCAATCGTGACGATTATACAGTATAATATTATAGTTTAGAATTGTTTCGTTGCCTAGGCAGCAAATTTATTATTGTCGGCCATTTGCAATTCCTTACGTAAACAAACGATTAAACGTCATAGTGGCAGTTGTTACTTTAAAAATAAAAACAACGTTTAATAATTATATAATTTAGTATAAGTTAAAATTTATAGAAATAAACCAACGGCGCTTCAATAAGCGGCCCGTTTTCTTTCATGTGTAATTTAACAAGATAATTAAGAGCTAGTCGAAGGATCTAGGTTATCAAAAGTTTTGTTACGCCAAAGAAGTATAACTTCTAACGCGCGTACATAAGTACACACACCGATTTTTTGTCAAGTATTTTCAGTAAAATAAGTTTTATGAATATCAGTTTATATATTATAATATGTACCCTTTGTTTTTGGGCGCCTGAATAATGTCTTCAAAAGTAATCTCACACTGTGCCTAAAGCGCAAAGTGTTCAACCAGTGTGTGCTTCCCTTAATCACATATGCGTGTGAAATATGGACCCTAAGTAAAATATAGATCCAGAGACTAAGAGTCGCACATCATGATATGTAGAGGTGCATCCTGAGCATAACGCGAAAGGACAAAAAGCGGAATTAGTGGATAAGAAAACAGACAAGGGTTTGCGATGTAGTAGAGTCCGCTAAAGACCTCAAATAGAAATGGGCTGGACACATAACTTAAAGAAGGGACAATCACTGGACAAATCTAGTCATCCAGTGGTACTCAAGAGGTATAAAACGTCCGCAAGGTAGATCCAGAAGCGGCTGGATCTATGAAATAGCTGTGTTCTGTGGAAGTACATGGAAATGCAACGCACAGGATTGAGAGAAGTGGCATCAGCTTAGAGAGGCCTTCATCCAGCAGAGGATATATTCAGATTGATGATGAAGATGATATATGTACCTACTAATATGACAATGTTCAAGAGATTACGCGTCAGGCTTATAGTTTAGTAGGTCCCGGGTTATTTTACAATGTGAGTTGCTCAACATATTAAGTGACTTATATCGACGTCTCGTAAAACGAAAATATGTTAAGAAACCCGAAATCGATGGATATATATGGTAGTTAGTTAAAATATAGCTTTGCTGAGTATATTAAAAAAAATGATTTAATTTTACAGCTCTTCTCACTGGTATTTTGATTTACTCTTTTAGTGTTATAATTGTGTATTTAACTATTGATTCTCCACGTAATTCTCTATACAATTTATGATTATAATAAACTTTATCTAAGTAGGTAGATAACTTAAGCTTAGGTGATTTTAATAACAATATTTTTTAATATTTTTAAGTTAATGAACGCACTTTAAAACAGTTTTCGCGTCAATGAGGGATGTTACATAAAAATAAGGGAAATTGGTTACTTTCCGGGTAAAGGTGTGATAAGGTATATTTCTCGAGTGAGGATAAATGTAAGGTAAATTAAAACAGAATGTAATTTTCAATAGAAACGTCTATTTCATAATTTGGATTAAAGTTTGTCTCGCAAACGAAACGTGTATTTAATATTAGTAATATTTAAAGCTTTGTATTTATTATGTTTTAAAGCCTGACCGTCATTAAGTAATTTACAAAAACGGGCTTCAATTCCTTGGTCCATCGCGATCGGCTTTCGTATTGTTATATTATTACTCCATTCTGTTGCTGGGGCTTTGACTAAATATAATACACACATTACTCATAATCAGTGACGTTCCGTTGGGGTAGGCAGATTGAGCATCGCTTGGGGGCGGCAGTTACCCAAAAGACGGCAAATCGAGGAGAATCATTAGGTGTATATTGAAAAAGCTACCTACCTAATCTTAGTAACAACGGAAATATCTTTCCATTACAAATTTAGCTCACTGGTTGGAAACAAAATGTATTTATCAGGTAGGTACCATAAAAGTTTTAACAGGACTTTGTTTGTCGGGTTCGCGATGTCTAGTTTACTTCCGTTGTCCTTGGAAATCATGTTCTTGGTGAACAGAAATGACACGTGCATACCTAATTTGAAATTTATCCAAATATGTTTGCCAGTCACTCGTGAGTTGTCGGGTGTATTTTTAACTGTACCTATCTGAAGCCGTAGACTCGGAATATTGTCTATTGAAGCACAGATGGCATTTAAATTAGATTTAGTGGTATACATCTTGTTAGTAATGTATCCATACAACACATTTCTTAGACATTGGAGTCACGAAAGGATGATAAAAAGTACTGTATAAAAAAATGTGTCGGCATTTTGTCTAGGGACGTTACTGCTGATAATTTACATTTTAAATAATCAATACGTATCTAAAGACACATTTTAAAATTAATAAAACAAACTGATATCGTACTATAATTGCAAGAAAGCTCGATTCGATTTTCAATTTGAAAAAATACACTAAGGCTACGATTTTTTTTTTAAAAATTCCTACAATATTTGAGACAATTTAAAAAATCATTAATTTGAATGATAAAAATAGTCAAAAAACAATATTAAAAGCTTGCAACGAAAGTTGAAAAATGACATTATATTCAATTGAGTTGTTTAAAAACAACGTGAAAACTGTAAATTTGTCATAATTTAAAGTGGAAAAGCGTTTCATGCTTGCCTGGATATATTTAATTCAGTTCTGATGTTAGAGTAGTGTATGTAGAATTTCATCTAACAGGAACATTTAAAAGTAGTTTGTTTTGCTCTCATATGAATTTGATATTTTAGAAATAGGTACGTACAAATGTAATTTTACCCGTACACCACAGAACCTGGAGTAGGTACGTACCTATTTTCTTAAATTAACGGATGTTGTGCGGCGAGGTAAATTATATTAAAATGTTTTTAAAACAGGATATTCTTAGAATGTTGTATTTATATTGTATAATGTTTTCATTAAAATGTCTGTTTTAATTGCTGTAAACATCATATTATATATTTAATAATTATAAATGTCTTTTTTTCGAATGAAAAACTGATTCTAGTCATTTCAAAATTAATTAAAACTTTGATTAAGTATGTAATAGAGTGTACTTAGACAGTGGATCTACGGGATGCTAGCGTGACTTGGGAAAACGCAAGAATACTGGCGAGCGATAAAAAATCTTGGAAGCACCGTGCTGAATTAGGTTTTAGGAGAAGATACGGACTAATAAGAAAAATTGCAATAGCAAATCTTGTCATGCTTATAATATTTATTATAAAAGCTGGTATAACAATGGCTAAAATTAAAAATATATAAATATCAGAAATATGTATGTATATTATTATGTACCTACATATTACTAGTATTAATATATTTATATATGTTCTTATACGAGCATGCGGTGAAAACTTCACATTCAATAATTATACAAAACTGGTGATAACCCAATTAAATGCGAGGTGTTTTCATATAGAAGCAGTAGATTTTTCCGCGCCAATTTTCATAGTCGATTTTGCATTTACATGTAAAAGATATTATGTCCATTCAAAAAACAGCACTGGTAAAAAAATAGAATTTTGTTTATATCATTATTATAATTTATAATAGTGATGATTATTATTATTTATGTAATATACATGTATGTTATTTTTAATACTACAACATGGCACGAGGCTCAATGATAGTAATGTAGTGATACAATAGTGTATTAGTAGTAGAAGTAGGATGATCACATACACATAGGCTTTGAGAAAATTACATAAGTATATCGTAGCCTATATAATTATATCTCATAAGAATCAAACACGGAGCCCCCGGGTGAAAGCCCAGTGCCTTATTGCAAGTGCATACCTATGATTAAAAACTATCCAACATTCTCTTCCTAAAAATAAATGTATGTCATAAAATTGATTCATGTACAATTAATATTATTTCACATGCCAAAGGTTTGCCACTTCTGTACTTTAATATACCTACCATTGTACTTATTATTAATTAATTTATTATTAATTAATTTAACGTATTTCTAGTAGAAATTGACAGTTAACTAGTGATTGAATATAAGCTTTGAAGTAGTAAAGGAATTGATTATCGGTTTTAACTACCTGTTCAATACCCAATTCTCAACCTTTCTAACTCGTGAATGTTTTTTATACCTTACATACCTACCTTACCTTACCTCATATTACATAAAATATTTTTTTAACCATGTGAAAAAATAATATTATCAAATTAAATTTTACATCACGTAATCAATCATTACACTTATCTATCTGCCACTTTTACTACTTTTTTTACACCTAAATTGTTACATTTGTTTCTTTTCCTGTGGATTTCCAAAAAACGAATAAAAAATAATTTCCATATATTTTTTTTCATCGAAATAATTATATAGTGAATTCTTATGGTAAAGAATAAAAGTAGCGATAAATAAGGAGAAATTATGAATAAGTAAATTAATACCTAATCAATTGAAAAGTGCATCAAAGTAGACAGCGGTCGTCCGAGTACAATAATTATTATCTAATTATATTATAATAATAAAG
Source organism: Rhyacophila brunnea (assembly GCF_057557595.1). Classification (NCBI taxonomy): domain Eukaryota; kingdom Metazoa; phylum Arthropoda; class Insecta; order Trichoptera; family Rhyacophilidae; genus Rhyacophila; species Rhyacophila brunnea. The sequence continues at coordinate 35,398,622 of NW_028233350.1, forward strand.
AATATAGCACATATTTGAAATTCGGACCATGAAGAAGTAGATAATATAAATAAAGAAGTGACTATGATAAGTCATGGTGTTATTAATCAGTTATTGTCCTATAAAATATATTAAAGTTTAATTAAAATTAGTGGCATGTGGTCCATAGAATTCTGTAGATGCAGGGCATCCCCATAAACAATCGATGAATAAAATTATGTATTTATTCTGGAATTATTATGAAGTGCATTTTACAAGTAACTATACTTTTTTGCTCAAAAAGTTCAATATTGTTTCCATTACATTAGTAAATGAATTACTTTTTTGTTACTACTCCACGGTAATATGAACTGCATATGAATATGCATACATCGCTTACCCGCCAAAATAGCACCCTTAGTAAATTTCATGTAGCAAACATAGTATTTTACAACGTTTTTATTAGGTCGTATTCTTGTTTGTCTGGTGGTTGTTTATCTAATACAAATCTTGCAATCGATTTTTAACTAACTTCCCGACTAGCTAGACATTTGAAACTTTTAGAATATATCAGAACACGATGCCAATGCATTATTTTAATACTTTTACCCATATTTTAGTAGAATTGAATTCATTTTCAGTTAATTCTGTTTTGTATGAAAAGTTATTTCGGAAGAAATCCGTAAAAAATAAAATACTATTATTGGTATTAATATATACGTGCGTTACTATGGAAATCAATATGAAATGTCAAAATAACATTTCAGTATTCTATGTTTATTTAGTATTTCTGTTACGCCGAATGTGCGAAATTGAATATTACATGAAATGGGCAAAATTTTGCCTAAATTATGAAAAATCCAAGCCCGTTGCCTTATTCATGAATTAGACAAAATATCTGGAGAGTGCGTGAAATCGGCAGTAATTTTTCTGCCTACTTCATGTCTTGGACAAATTAGATAGTAGCGCTACGGTGGTATTTTTTGCAACTAAACTAAATGTATCAAATGCTCATGGATTGGTCAAAATGTACATATTATATATTATCTATGGTCAAAATAGATGATCGCGCTCCGTGGTGTTTTTTGCAACTAAAGAAATTTGTCAAATGTCATTGATTATAATATAAAAATATACCAATCAATAACTACAATGACGTTCATATCCATTTACTATGCGCAAAAAAATTCTAGAACTATAATATGATAACGGAAGAATTATATTGAAAAGTATTTTCGCGATTTGATTCGTGCTTGGGTATCAATTGTGCTATGGTCGATTGAATGTTTGTGATAGTTTGTTGACACTTGATAGCTAACCTCAAAATGGACATTCAGTTGAATAATTTAATTCAGAATTACAAAACCTAACCTAACCTAACCTAATAATAATAATATTATATTATGTCCAATTATAACTAATAAAACCATCCGTAGTACATTTACTTTTTCTTCTGTCATGTTGGCAGTTCAAGAATTCCATACCGTGGCGAATTCATGTACTCAGCAGAAAAATTACCTAATTCATGAATAAGGCAACAGGCTTGACTATTACATGAATTAGCCAAAATTTTGCCCATTTCATGTAATAGTCAATTTCGCACATTCGGTGTAACATTTCTATCAAGTACAATTTTTTTTGATCGTTTAAGCTAGTCAAGTCAAGTTTATATGATTCAACAGAAAATTTAAAAACGTTGTATATAAAAATTTCTTTTTATCTTAAAATTATTTATAATATGTTCTACTTACATAATGTATTTTCAACAGCATCCCTATAAGCAAATCTCACAGCATGCTACTTGTTAACATACATCCAGAGAGAAATAACTTTAGCTTTTACAAAATATCAATCATTACATTTGTATATTATATTGAAAAGAGCTTTTTATTTTTTCCACCTATAACTTACTGTCAGTAAAGTTTTTATTTCCACTTTCAGCTGAAATCTCTGATTTTTAGACATTATGGTAGATCAAGTGTCGATTTCCTGAGTGTCATATAAATACGCATAGTATACGTCATACAAGTTTATGCAAAATAAACAAATTTATTTTTGTGTTCTATTTGGTGAGAAAACACCTTGTGACCCCTTTTCGAGAGAGCGCGTCGTATGGTTTGGGGATCCGTTATGTAGTATGTACATAATCTGTAGAATTGTATTAAAGTTACACATTCGCGCCGAGAAGCATTCTCCTTGTACAATGTACGCCTATTTGTGACGAAAACCGTCGCAAAACATGTGCCATTAAGCGGGATCACCTGGCTATAATTAAACGCACCTGTATTGTCAAATCACGATATATTGTGCTTGTGGTGGGGCCCTATTCTCGCTGACTGAGTTAACTACAGCGACAGCGTAAATTATTATATTCGTCACTTATCCAAACAGTAATCAATATCACGGCGTTCAGTAATGTGAACGAAACATTATGCGTGCATGAAGAATGTCTCACGCGACTGAGCAATTATTAACATCAAGTTGGGTATAATTAACTGAAACTTCATATCTGTATATCAGAGGTAAGCCGTATTAAGACGACAATAGTATATTTTGAGACATTATAGTAATAATAAAACATATATAATTTTGAAAAACACTTCTTAGAAAATATATTACTTATAACAAATAGAAAAAATCTTTTTGAAAAAAGTAAACCACTCGGCTGGAATCGAACCAGCATCTCTTGGATTTACGGCCCGTCCGTGCATTATCCTCTATGCTACAAGGCGACAAACTATAACTATTGGCCTTTTTAATACCTGCTCATCAGCGCACTTCGAAATCAAGCTACTTTGGCAATCGGTTTTTGTTTATTAAATCAAAGTAGGTACTCGTACCTACTACTTTAATTACTAACCGACGTCACGGCTTTCACCAATATTTTTATGATGTAACTTACTTGAACTTTCTAATAATTTTTAATTAACTATTTCTTTTATTCAACGAATAATTTACAACATTTAATAATGTACCATTCTAATTATTGAATATACATAATTAGTTGAATAAAAGAAATCGTTAATAGTAATAAGTCATAATAATTAAAAAATATATATAAACTATTTTTTTAATGCATAAATTAATATTCTTTATTGCGCTTATATAATTTTATCAATGTTTTGTGAAAAGGGCGAATTAACAAAAATGGTATATTACAGGAGTAGGAATTTTAACTTTTGGCATTTATTTATTAATTACCTGTGGATGATTATAAATGTTTAACAAGTTTATAATAAAGCTGAGAAAGAATACTGTCCTTATTTGTCAATATGTCAATATGGCCTAATATGTCACATTCACTATTTATTCGTAAAACTAAGTGTATATTTGCCTTTACGATTATAGTTTTTAAGTACTTTTCTGTGGAGATACAAATTCGTCGTTTTTTATACAACAAAGTTAGTGAAGTACATATTGTTTTTTCATTAAAATCTCGATTTCGCCAAAATGGTAAATTCGCCATTTTTTACAAAACACCGATGATTTGGTAACCCTTTAGAAACATGGTTTTACACAAAGCGGATGAGACGACAGCAGGAAACCTAAAGTAAAATACGAATTGGCTTACCCTAGTGGGTATGGCATGAGTATATCAGACTACGGATCTGTATGGGACAAACTTAAACAAGTCATAATGAATATGTCATTTTCAATAGTTACGTCAATATCATAATAATGTACATTACAGTTTGTCACGTACATGTAACGTACATTCAATATTTGAATGCAGTTGGTGCTTTTTTTTAGTTGGGTTTTATTGCATGATCATCATCAAGTACCATACCTCAAAACATTATCAATGGCAAAGGATTTTACATGTATATCTTGTTAACCTGTTCTGTGGGCGGTATCTACCTTGATAGCGATTTATCACACAAATATTTTTTCACTGTTTGTGATAAACTTATATTATTAACTGTGAAAAGGACAGCAATATTTATTTATATGGTCGGGATTTTTGAATGCTTTTAATTGATTTTTCATCCTTTTAAGATTTAAGTACTTACTGGTGAAACAGCTACTTTATCTGCGTTTTGTAAAGTTAACCCAGATTGTTTCCATGCCATACGAGGCTGTAAAAATGGATGTTTGTCTATTTCGCATCTTTGTGATACAAGACGTACTTCTGGTGGTGCATGTTTTTCGCCAATCGTCTACGGTTTCCAATCCATTCCATCTTGCACCTTCTGTATAGTTAATTTACTTGGTAGTTTAAGTTGACGTACCCAGCTGAATCTTCGGTATCCGGTCGTAGTTACCATCAAGTACAATATATCGTATCCTACAATTTATTTTTAAAATGGAACATTGCAAACATTGCAACCAGTACCTTAAGAAAACTAAAAAATACAGTTCCATGACAAAACAGAACATGACAAAACATAGCATGACAAAACAGAAAATGACAAAACAGAACATGGCAAAACAGAACAGTGACAAAACAGAACAACGATAAATATAACTATGACCTTTCAGGAAAAATATAAATTTACTATTGAAATTGTCCTATCTCTAATTATGTTAATAGATTTTTAATAGCATAGATTTTCAATACGCCATAATAAATTAAATTATATACCTAATTTCTGCATTCCTAATCGCTAGAAAGCCTCAAATAAGCGGGAATTAACTCGGTGTTGCCAGCAAGCTTAGGATATCTCATATTAATCAATATAATATGTTCAAAATGATTGGGTGACTAGTTACAACGAAATAATGACCTGACCTTACCCAACCTAAATAGATTCCACAAAAATTAAGGCTATACCTCAGTTGAGGCATGGTCTAAGAAGATCGTGGCTAGGCGATGCGCGGATTGCGGGTCGCGGGTGCAAATGACGCATACTGAACGAAATATAATTTGTCATATTAATCCAAAATGCGTCTTGCTGTTTATTGTTCTATTAGTAACAATAATAATATAGTCATTGACATGTTTTCTTTTTCAAGTAAATGGGTAATGTTTTTAGTCATCTTTACACGATTTAAGAATTAATACCCCCGTCGCCATTACGAAATAAATTGACGTATTAACACCTCGACGTTCGCTCTCAGACTGCCAGCGAGTCCAAAATTTAGTCACGCCTATAGTTGAAAATTATTTTCCGTTTCACCGAAGTATCGCCTTAATGGTTCATTTTCCCCTGGGTGTTCTGTTTTGTCATGTTCTGTTTTTTTCATTTTCTGTTTTGTCATGTTCTGTTTTGCCCAGTTACCAAAAATATATATCAAAAGATTATCTGTACCATATACCTTCAGATAACCGTACTACTAGTATATATTAAAATATAAGAATTATTCATACCTACAAAAGGAAAACTAGAAAAAAAATTACATAAGAGTTAATATAAAAAATACGGGAATATACACAGTTTTTTTCTGATAACGTAGTTTACCTCTGATATTCAGATAATGTATTTTATGCGTTCCTCTTGCTTAAATATAAAATAATTATGATGGATCTTTGTAGCTTTATTTAGATAGAGAAAAATACTTTTAAATGGGAATGTCAAATTTGTAACCAATGAGGTTTTTCCGAGGTATTGTTACTAGTTGAAATATGATTTTAATCGTTTATTCTATGCATTAATAAAAATTGCACTGATATTTTTTGACGGACTTGATTGGTTGACTGTTTAAATTAGCTTTGACAACACTGGACATATTCGGATATATTGTGTAGTAATTAAAAAAAGCTTATTTTTATATCTCCATGATATAAATGAAATCTTTGTATGTATGCATACAATTATTCCAAATATATTATTTAGTAGTAGGTATGTAAAACACAAAATTATTTTTCATTCTATTGCACATTTATTAAATTTAATTAATGACACTACGTATCCCACGATAAGTGAAATACTTCCAGCAAACTGTGGCGAATCAAATGACTTGGAAGCCCGAGGCACTGACTGATTTTGAGCCCTCCAGGACAAAAATAAAATAAAAACCATAAATTCCAACTAACAATGTAGGTATCTTTTCCTTCAATTATACATAATTGAAGATACCAGAGTCATTATATTTAAGGCCTCTTTGATATTGTTTGCAGGGATTTGGTTATGCTTTGGATAATATTTAATACTCATTTGGTGAGAAATATGTACAGTTTAAAGGTTTGAACTGTTTCAAGGCCCTCTTTTAAATCTTCTGATGAGTTGATTATGTGTACGTGTATCAAAAAAAAATCGTCGTTACCCCCAACCCTCTTTGACGATGTGAAAAAATGTGAAATCGCGGAAACAATCATTGAAATCAGCTATCTACTGAGTTTGCCATAATTGGACACTACGAGAAATGGGTATTTAATATCGCCGATCAATATGCTGAAACGGAATGAGTGAGTTGTTTATCACCATAAATGTATTAAAAGTTAAGCTTACTCTAAATTCAGTAGACGATTTTCAATAACTTCTTCGTATTATTTTATTCAAAGTTATTATTTTATAACTCTGCCAAATTGATTGATGGCGCATATTGCAACTCTTATATGATGTAATATGACGTTCCAATATAGACGTCATCTCCTCTTCCGTGTATATATCTGACAAACGGATATCCGGTAATTTTTACGATATTCAAAGCAATTTATTCTTCACCTTTGATGTCAAGCGCAAAGGTATGAAAATAAATCAGCTTCTACATCATAAAATGCAGATGCATTAAATAGATTCTAAGAAAACTTAGGAGATTTGTTGATAAACGTCAAACGATTTTCTTATTTTTTTACATTTATTTTGGAATTTGTTGAATATAGAGTTTTTTTATCTGTCTATGTATGAGACATATCATCTTACTTACTACAATATCAGAAAGTTTAATAAATTCGTTTAACCTACATTATACGCGGAAAGAAAGACGGAACATACATTATTCATACATTATATTATTATGTATATAATACAATAATTAATAAGATGATAAATGAGTTGTATATATATATAATGAAAAGTAGAAAACTATACAATATTTAGAGGTATTAAAAAAAATATACCATGAAATTTAATGTTTTTAATACATAATTTTGAAAAATCTCAGAAACATAAATAATCATAGAAAAATATTGTTTGCCGAATGGAATTTGAACTCATATCTTTTACTATACGGGCGGTTGCTCTTATCCTTTTACTATCAATTTGTCTACGATTCATGCGTGTTATTCAAATAATAAGAACAGGACATTGAAACATGACAATTTAAGGGGGAGAGGCATGCCAGCAGAGGTACCTAGCGGAAAAATATGAAGCTTGCAATTTGATACATTTTTTTAATAAATTACAATTTAAACTGTATTAATTAATAAATATGTATCTGAAAATATTAAAAAGATTTTTTTTAAGTCAAAGATATGTTACATAGTAATTATGCCACGAATAACGTTATTATGAGATTAAATTTATAAAAATATTTATTATTAAAATTTAGTTTATTAAGTTTTCAATTTATGACTGTTTAGATTTTTGACTAATTTATCGTTTTAATATTTTTTATATCTATTTAAAAAACATCGATTTTTATAAAAATATAAATGTGTATAACTTGAAATCCTTTTTATTATATAACTATTTATTTAACAAATAAAATGTTTCATTATAGATATTATCTACTGGTAACTATTTCAAAAACTTTGAAGACAAAAACATGCTTTAAACTAGTCTCATTTATCACAGTAGTACGACCATAGATTTTTGCAGAGCATGTTAGTTGTCTATTAGCAAGCATTTTATAAACTCGAAGTAGAATAAATTCATAATTATAAAAAAAAACTGAAGTATTCACTATTCGGAACCTATCCCATATTCAGTGTAGTTCACGTACTGAGAATTTGACAAGATTAATGGTTATAAGTCTGACTAAAAAGGTACATTCGTTGACTAGATAAAATATAAAGTTAATTTATCAAACTAAAACTATGACATCGCATAAAAAATAATAATAAAAATGTATTACATAAACAAGAATGTCTTCAGTAAAGAAACAATACTCGAGTTGTAGCAGTAAACGGGTGCAACTTTGGTCTACGAAATCAACTATAGTCTAACACAGGGTTGACGAACCTTTTTATCTACGCTTGCAAAAATTTCACAAACATTATTATTCGACTGTCTGATGTGCCGAGTAGTTTTTGAGAAACATTGTTTTTAAGAATTCTATTAAAAAATGGTGATACACCATACATTTCGGTCCACCAATTTTGAAACTGCCTGCCAAATTACTACTACTAGCTCCCAGCCATTTTTGTGGAGAGAAATGAAATTTGTTGTTACTGTATTTTTGTTTTTTTACGCACAAATTGATACCAAAATTGGTTCGATCAAACGAAAAATTCTCTCGCTACAGTGGTCTCAAGCATTGTAAATCGATTAAAATCAGAGCTTCCTCCGCCGCCTGATGAGGTTAATGCGATAATATTATGTATGACGCATTAATCGTAAGGACCGACCTATACAATTATATATTTACATTAAACATAATGCTTATTCTTGAAGACTTTTTTTTTCGACCATGTTCGATCCTAATAGGATCATATGGGCCTCCACAGAGTAGAGGTTTGTATTAACAGATTTTGTTTTTTACGAGAAATGGATGTCAGCCACTTGCTAAACCTATTAGGTCCATACCCTGACTCACACACAAATTGAAAAACAATATGTGTACTTTGCCAGACCCAGGATCAAGCCGCGCGGCCACCGTGGGTGTGTCTTGAAGACTATTTGCCTGTTATTTTTTATACAATGTCATTTATTAATATTGTAGGTGTTTATTTTCTATTCCAACTATAATATTCGCGTACCATGCAAAATCGTGTCACGTGCCATAGGTTCACCACGACTGGTCCAGTATCTTTTCCCATTGTTGACCCGACCAATATTGGACCACGGGTAGGAGTCTTGGACTCTTACCAATACAGATGAGCGTGCTCTCAATGTATAACAAAGAAAAGTACTGGGAAATAGGCTTTTTTAAGAGCATACTATATTACTAAAAATCCAATAGATCCGTTTATTGATGTTCGGAAAACTTTTTTAGATAATATAATATTTTTTTTCGAAAATAAATAAATACAAAATTACTTCCAATAATAATAAATTGTTAACCTACTGATAAAATCCAATATTTCTTTTATACAGGAAACAGGCATTTACAACAAAGATACATTATTATCTAAAGTACAATATTATATCTAAATGGATTTTATTTTTTCCGTAGTCAGCAACTAAATATCTGTAGCGACTAAATCTTTTATTTCGTGTTTCGCATTGTTTTTTATCATTCTATGGAGTGTGCTTCATTTTCATGATAAACTTATAATCGAAGAAGTTTAAGAAACATTCCTATGTAGAGATGGATCTTAAATATATTATGAAAGTCTTGAAACTTTATTTAAGTAATCATAATGCATTTATATCCATAATAAAGGAAAATAGCGAGTCGAACTTACGCCGCTAAATTATTAAATTTCACACAAAAACGTAGAAGTTTCCCACACAGAGTTATCCAAAAGGACTTAAACTTGGGGCCACTGCTATTTAAAAAAAACCGGTGTGTGTACTTATGTACGCGCGTTAGAAGACAAGTTATAGGTACTTCTTTGGCGTAACAAAACAAAAAGAAAACTTGTGATAACCTAGATTCTTCGAGTAGCTCTTAATTATCTTGTTAATACACACTCAAGAAAAATGACCGCTTATTGGAAAGCCGTTGGTTTATTTCTATACATTTTAATTTATATTACTAAATTGTATAATTATGTATCGTTGTTTTAATTTTTAAAGTAACAACTGCCACTATGACGTTTAATAGTTTGTTTACGTAAGGAATTGCAAATGGCATATTTAATGCAAAGTTTAATTGCAAATGGCCGAGCTATTAAGCGATTTTAAATTCGCTGCCTAGGCAACAGAACAATTCTAAACTATAATATTATACTGTATAATCTTCACGATTGCATAATCATACTGTGGCGTAAAGGCAGTGCGTTCGGCTGATAACCGAAAAATCGTGGTTCGAATCCAATCAAGTGCAATTTTTGTCGTGTGAAAAAATAAATTATGTGTTACATGTCACACGCCAAAAATACACTCTGATCTCATTTTCCAAACGCGCCTAAAAATTATAACTTCAAAAATACATATTTGTGTTGTTTGCTGATGAGTTGAATTTTTCTTGGAAGTTGTCAATATTGATAAATGTAATATTTTATTGTTTTCTCAGAAGTGAGATGGAATAAGGAACAGGCAGGGTAGGTTGGTTTGACTCCAATAATAAGAAGATTGATGCGTGAATGAAATGAACTCTGGTTTTATTATCTCCTTCCAAATAAATATTAATTTAATTATTACAGGTACGTTTACAGATTATAACTTAGACGCGTGAAATCACGGTTATGCGTTCTGATGAATTGCGAAGTCGATCGGGCGGAGTGGAACGATAACCTTACGGTTATATCTTTGATAACTGACTGACATATTATTGTTTTCATGGACTTAGTGTTTTTATAGTGATTCGATACAATAGAAAATGCTGCTATCATTACTTGAATATTTTTAAAATCATGCTTTGTTGTGTAATGCATGGATCGTTTATAAATAATTGATTTTAATTTGAACAATTAAGCAGTTTTTAATAACTAGGCAAGATTGATTTTCGTATAAACAATTTTTGTGCATATCATGATAAATCGTTTTGTAAATTATAAATATTTGATTAATATAATTATTGAATTATTTTTGCTAAATTAGCTTTCTGTTAAAAATTGATTGATTCACATAAATCGCTTGTTTTGCTATTTCAACAATGTTATGTTGCAAGATACATTGTAATTATAAATTAAGTCATGCGGATGGTAGGGTATTGACCTTCCCTACAGTTTAATAGATCACGAATTATATTTTACCAATATTTGATGCATGGCAGAGTTATTTTGCCGATGTAATCTGTATGGGATCTTGGCATTACGTTTGATACTGAAATGATGTTTAGTGGCCTTGTGGCTATCATCTGTAAAATAGCGAAGATAAAATTGGTCTTACGTACTTAATGGGACTTTTCGGATGTCACCATAATAAAAGTTCTTTATACTTAGTTCCTTATTCGACGCCGACTTGAGAGTGTGTTTACTGTGTGGGGCCCGTATCAGTTGAAGTAGGACCTTATGGTGGAGTGAAGTCAAAAAATGGTGACTCTTTTGTTTATTTGACGATGTGTGGAAATTATCCGTGGGTTTATCCAACTGACTGACTTTCTATTAGGTATGCTAATATACTGTGTACAGTTTTTAGCCTGATAGGACTCTCAAGGTCACTGAGATGGGTGGGTCGTTGCGGTAATCATTTTATGCGGATAAATCTGTTTGATCTCAACCATCTTTATTATTTTATGAGACGGTCAAATAAACCAAAACGCAACGATTGTCTTCAAATATTGAATACGCATTTTGTTTACGTGAAAAACTTTAATCTATTGAAAATAATATATTATTATCAATACGTGTTTAAATTTATCTAATATTTCTTCACACTCGAGATTTGTAGTCGGTACCATATGTACCACACCCGGTAGGGTAAGCCAGTTCACATTAATTTTGTTTTCTATGATATCAAAATTTCGACGATATTGACGTTTATGATGTACTTTTTAACCATTCAATCGTTTAATAAACAAAAAACATTCCTTTTGCTAATTTCGCCAAAAACCATTCGGCTCACTTTCGATTGTAGATTAATTTTGTTAAAAATCACACTTTTATCACAAGTATTACTGAATAATTAATGATATTTTTTGGAAGCGAACTACATTACTCTAAAACAAAGAAACAAGATTAATTTATTTTCGTAAGTTTTTAAAGCATTTTTTATTTTAAATAGTACTACCTTTTTATGTTCAAATACTAAAAAATAAACCAATATTCTATTTTGTGTAAAATATTACATGGAGGTAGGTACAATGTATTGGCTTCTTCCAGAAACTTTAGACATCCCGAAAGATCCAGCGCTACCACAATACAATTATTTACCAGAAATATCTTCAAACTTTCTGATGCTTGTTCAGCCGCCCAGGGTTTCGAACCGATTCAAGTAAGATAATATAATATATCGGTTCGTTTCCAGTTTTCGGTTTTAGGTTTAGCTCCGAGTTATTGATTTTTAAATGTTTTTATTTGTATTATACAATTATTTTCCACTATAATTATAAAATTTTATGGTAGGTACTCTTATGCTAGTTATACAAATTAATAGTATTTATAACCAGTAGTTATGCTGCATCGCACGGCCGTAACCATAATTTTTAAAAATAATATATTATAAATTATGAAAACTATGACGATTGAACGACAACTAATGTGGAAGAGGAGGGTAAGATTATGTTAACGCGCGTGTTTGAACATGTATCGAACTGAAAAAAAAGTTCTTTTTCCGGTTCGGTTTTGGTTTTCGTTTCGACAAAATGAACGGTTTTCCGGTTTTTTCGGTTTTGGATCAGTTCCGGTTAGAAGCCCTGCAGCCACCTGTATTGGCTGCCCAGGAGTTTTTTCCTCTTTTGCCATCAAGTAGTACGTTCGTAACCCACCTTCTTGGTAGATTCTCGATTTTTTTTTGTATTTTTAACATTACATACAGTGACAAAAGTCAAAAAAAGTAAATATATTCTGACTGCATCGAAAATCGGAACTCTGTATTTACGAAGGCAATTGGTGGAAAAATACGTTTGTTCAACTAAATCGCTTGGAATATTAATGTAAGTATTCCACTTTCTGGAGAATGAGTTTACGTGTACATATCATTTATGTTGTTTTATTTATGTATACAATTGAGTGTACTGGACTCATTTGGTATGCTTCTATGATTCTTTATATTTTTTTGCGTACACTCTTCTTATTAAGATGTGTTTGAAAATTGTAAATATTGTTATTTTGATATCTTTTGTTTCATGTTGTGGTCGTCTTGAATTTGTAATTTGTAGTGTTCATTATATGTTAAAAAAATGTAAAAAAGTTGTAAATGGAAGGCTGTGCCTCTCGCATTAGACTACTAGGGTCTATTATAAATATATTGAATGGAAATTCCAGTGCAGATTTGCTATTTAGCAGTATTTGCTTTAAAAATAGCTGTAGGTAGATATACTTACGGATAACATGAATTAAAATAGATTGTAATCAAATAATATTATATCTATCTATTAAATATTTTTAATATTTTTGCAACTAAAATATAGTACAAAATTGTCCATGGAAAGACACCTACATATTGTAATATAAGACTGTATAAAGTTATTCTCTTCTAAGTAATACGTTTTACAAAAAATCCCAAGGTTAAAAGATATTTCAGTTAAAATGTAGCTAACATAAAGAATATTTTTTCAGAAAAGGTTTGCATTATATCTAATATCTTGTATTCAAAGGAAGCTATAAATTATTAGGTATTGAATATTTTTAATAAAAAAGAGGAGATTGTATACTTTTAATAATAATTCATCATCAATATCAGTGGCTGTCAAAAAAATGCTGTGTCACGGTGTCCTCAAACTTTGTATTAGTATTTGATTTTCTGCGAGCGCTAAATTTCTTTAAAAATTTTAGCGTTTTAATTTCCAAGCTAATATAATGTTCCCGTCTTACAATATAAAATAATCGAAGCAAGAGAATTTCACTTACGTCTTTTAAATTTAAGTAAAAAAAATGTCGTGATATCGGTTCTTTTCGATTTGAAAAAAAACGAAAAATCATGTAAAACGGTGAATCAAAAAATGCAACTTTGTAAAATGCTAAATTACAAAAAAATAAATATTATACAGTCGAGACACCGTTGAAATAGAAATAATTACAAGATAAAAATAACTTTTTATATACAACGTTTTTAAATTTTCTGTTCTGACTTGACTAGCTTAAACGATCAAAAAAAATTGTACTTGATAGAAATAATACTGAAATGTCATTTTGACATTCATATTGATTTCCATAGTAACGCACGTATATATTAATAATTTAGTTGCTAGGACCCCAGACCCCAGACCCCTAGCAACCAATAATAGTGGATTGGGAACGAGTGGAACTTTTCATACAAAACAGAATTAACTGAAAATGAATTTAATTCTACTTAAAGATGGCTAAAAGTATTAAAAAATGCACTGGCATCGTGTTCTGATATATTCTAAAAGTTTCAAATGTCTAGCTAGTCGGGAAGTTAGTCAAAAATCGATTGCAAGATTTGTACTGGATATACAACCACCGGACAAATAAGAATACGACCTAATAAAAACGTTGTAAAAATGCAGCCTTTGCAGACACATTTTCACATAGAAAACGTCTAGGTACCTACTGAATAAATCAAACACATATCATTGGTTTTGAATTTTGAATGTTATGCTTAGCTGGGTGTTAAATTAATGATTAAAGGTTTTTTAAAAGTTATGTCTAAGGAAATATTTAAAGTTTGCGTGGAAATATTGATTAAATAAAAGCCGTAATCGTATGTGTTGTATACTTACAATATAGTAATTAACATTATCCTAATTAACTATTTTTTTATTCAACGAATAATTTACAAGATTGAAGAATGTAACATTATTTTTATTGAACATACACAAATTTGAAAACACTTCTGAGAAAATATATAACCAATAGAATTATTTTATTTTTTAAAAAAATACGTTACCTATCAGGAATTTGACCTGCGTCTCTCGGAATTCGCGCCCACGCACATCGACCACAATACTATAAGACGTATCCTATCGAATTGAGACAGATTTTAACTAATGGTTCTTACAATACTCTCTGAAGCACTTTCCAAATCGAGTTACTATTGGCAATCAGTTTTTGTATTTTAATTCAAAGTAGGTACGAGTATTATTTACTTTATTCATTAATCGATATTACGGATCACTCAAAGATTTTTTGTTATAACTTACTTGAACTTGTTAATAATTTAATTATGTATGTTTAATATTATACTATTAATAAATAATTTATTTTTAATCAATCTATAAATTCAATCGCTAGAACATTATTAATTGAAATGTGGTAAAAATTATATTATAATTAAGCAGTCTGAGGAAGTCCGCCAAAGTGGTAATAAGCATTTTTGTGTCAAATCTTTTAATTTGTTTGGTCGAAAACTTTATAAGTTACTACTACTATACACTCAAAGAAGACACAATTACAATAATTAATAGTGTAAAGTAAGCTTAGCTTAGATATATTTTTCTACCATGTCCGATCCTAATAGGATCATATGGGCCTCCACAGAGTGGAGGTTTGTAATAACAGATTTTATTTTTACGAGAAATGGATGTCAGCCACTTGTTCAACATATTAGGTCCATACTCTGACTCATACACAAATTGAAAAACAATATGTGTCCTTCCAGACCCAGGATTCGAACCTGAGATCCTCGACACTATAGACCGGCGCTTAAGCCATGCGGCCATCGTGGGTGTTAAAACTTAGACACGGAAAATGATTATCCGAAAGAGTTTGCCAAAATTCTTACATCCATGCATTTGTGTCGGTCGACTATTACGGATCATTTCACGACTACTGAATAGACTTAAGTTATAACAAAAATAAACAAAATGATTTAATTATAAATACAAAAATTTTAGAAGCTTTAGGAAATAAACCAAATACACTTTTAGTTAGGCAAAATCTGGATTTTTAAAAAATATATAACACGTAGTATCTAATGTATTTACCTAATAACTTGTATGAAATAATTATGTATAAATAATCATAGAAAAATATTGTTTGCCGAATGGAATTTGAACTCATATCTTTTACTATACGGGCGGTTGCTCTTATCCTTTTACTATCAATTTGTCTACGATTCATGCGTGTTATTCAAATAATAAGAACAGGACATTGAAACATGACAATTTAAGGGGGAGAGGCATGCCAGCAGAGGTACCTAGCGGAAAAATATGAAGCTTGCAATTTGATACATTTTTTTAATAAATTACAATTTAAACTGTATTAATTAATAAATATGTATCTGAAAATATTAAAAAGATTTTTTTTAAGTCAAAGATATGTTACATAGTAATTATGCCACGAATAACGTTATTATGAGATTAAATTTATAAAAATATTTATTATTAAAATTTAGTTTATTAAGTTTTCAATTTATGACTGTTTAGATTTTTGACTAATTTATCGTTTTAATATTTTTTATATCTATTTAAAAAACATCGATTTTTATAAAAATATAAATGTGTATAACTTGAAATCCTTTTTATTATATAACTATTTATTTAACAAATAAAATGTTTCATTATAGATATTATCTACTGGTAACTATTTCAAAAACTTTGAAGACAAAAACATGCTTTAAACTAGTCTCATTTATCACAGTAGTACGACCATAGATTTTTGCAGAGCATGTTAGTTGTCTATTAGCAAGCATTTTATAAACTCGAAGTAGAATAAATTCATAATTATAAAAAAAAACTGAAGTATTCACTATTCGGAACCTATCCCATATTCAGTGTAGTTCACGTACTGAGAATTTGACAAGATTAATGGTTATAAGTCTGACTAAAAAGGTACATTCGTTGACTAGATAAAATATAAAGTTAATTTATCAAACTAAAACTATGACATCGCATAAAAAATAATAATAAAAATGTATTACATAAACAAGAATGTCTTCAGTAAAGAAACAATACTCGAGTTGTAGCAGTAAACGGGTGCAACTTTGGTCTACGAAATCAACTATAGTCTAACACAGGGTTGACGAACCTTTTTATCTACGCTTGCAAAAATTTCACAAACATTATTATTCGACTGTCTGATGTGCCGAGTAGTTTTTGAGAAACATTGTTTTTAAGAATTCTATTAAAAAATGGTGATACACCATACATTTCGGTCCACCAATTTTGAAACTGCCTGCCAAATTACTACTACTAGCTCCCAGCCATTTTTGTGGAGAGAAATGAAATTTGTTGTTACTGTATTTTTGTTTTTTTACGCACAAATTGATACCAAAATTGGTTCGATCAAACGAAAAATTCTCTCGCTACAGTGGTCTCAAGCATTGTAAATCGATTAAAATCAGAGCTTCCTCCGCCGCCTGATGAGGTTAATGCGATAATATTATGTATGACGCATTAATCGTAAGGACCGACCTATACAATTATATATTTACATTAAACATAATGCTTATTCTTGAAGACTTTTTTTTTCGACCATGTTCGATCCTAATAGGATCATATGGGCCTCCACAGAGTAGAGGTTTGTATTAACAGATTTTGTTTTTTACGAGAAATGGATGTCAGCCACTTGCTAAACCTATTAGGTCCATACCCTGACTCACACACAAATTGAAAAACAATATGTGTACTTTGCCAGACCCAGGATCAAGCCGCGCGGCCACCGTGGGTGTGTCTTGAAGACTATTTGCCTGTTATTTTTTATACAATGTCATTTATTAATATTGTAGGTGTTTATTTTCTATTCCAACTATAATATTCGCGTACCATGCAAAATCGTGTCACGTGCCATAGGTTCACCACGACTGGTCCAGTATCTTTTCCCATTGTTGACCCGACCAATATTGGACCACGGGTAGGAGTCTTGGACTCTTACCAATACAGATGAGCGTGCTCTCAATGTATAACAAAGAAAAGTACTGGGAAATAGGCTTTTTTAAGGGGGGACATGCTCGTCGAAGGTCAAAATTGAGTTTTTATTGTATTTTCAAACCATGATCCTGGACACTCCTTAAACGTTGTAGATAATCTATTTATATAATTTTGAAGCCTTATTATCCTTTATAGTTATTTTAAACATATGATGACTGCACGAAGTATTTTTGTTACATAAAATAGTATTCTTTTAAACCTCTCGCTCTAATGTTTTAGAATATAGTCATATTTCGGTACAGAACTGTGCAGTGGTGTTACGATTTTTTACATTTATTAATTTTTAAACGCAATTATAAAACCATTAGTATAATTTATTACGAGATAATTTTTGTAAAATATTCACGATAAAAAATTATTTTGATAATCTCTGTGATCCCAAATTTGACAAGAATTAGGCATTTTATTATTCAAAAAATCGGCAAGATTAACACATTTGAAGATGATTCTAAAGATACTTATTATAAGCTATGTCTTTGACCATTCAAGTGTGATAAAAATCTTATGAATAATGATTGCTTTATAATAATTATTGACCTAAGAATAAGGTAGTGTTTTTTTGAAATACGCCATTTCTTTTGTCATTCCCTAGTGGTTAAGCTACAGCATACGGCCGTAGCCATAAAATGACAAACTATAGTTAAAGTAGGGAGTAAAATTATGTTAACGCGCGTGTTTGAACATGTACCTAACCGAATTTTTTTTTATTTTTTTTTAAACGGTACATGTTCAAACACGCGCGTCAATATCATTTTACTCCCTACTTCAATTATAGTTTGTCAATTTATGGCTACGGCCGTATGTTGTAGCTTAACCACTGGGGAATGACAAAAGAAATGGCGTATTTCAAAAAAACACTACCTTATTCTTAGGTCAATAATTATTATAAAGCAATCATTATTCATAAGATGTTTATCACACTTGAATGGTCAAAGACATAGCTTATAATAAATATCTTTAAAATCATCTTGAAATGTGTTAATCTTGCCGATTTTTTGAATAATAAAATGCCTAATTCTTGTCAAATTTGGGATCACAGAGATTATCAATATAATTTTTTATCGTGAATATTTTACAAAAATTATCTCGTAATAAATTATGCTAATGGTTTTATAAATGCGTTTAAAAATTAATAAATGTAAAAAATCTTAACACCACTGCACAGTTATGTACCGAAATATGACTATATTCTAAAACATTAGAGCGAGAGGTTTAAAAGAATACTATTTTATGTAACAAAAATACTTTATGCAGTCATCAAATGTTTAAAATAACTATAAAGGATAATAAGGCTTCAAAATTATATAAATATATTATCTACAACGTTTAAGGAGTGTCCAGGATCATGGTTTGAAAATACAATAAAAACTCAATTTTGACCTTCGACGAGCATGTCCCCCCTTAAGAGCATACTATATTACTAAAAATCCAATAGATCCGTTTATTGATGTTCGGAAAACTTTTTTAGATAATATAATATTTTTTTTCGAAAATAAATAAATACAAAATTACTTCCAATAATAATAAATTGTTAACCTACTGATAAAATCCAATATTTCTTTTATACAGGAAACAGGCATTTACAACAAAGATACATTATTATCTAAAGTACAATATTATATCTAAATGGATTTTATTTTTTCCGTAGTCAGCAACTAAATATCTGTAGCGACTAAATCTTTTATTTCGTGTTTCGCATTGTTTTTTATCATTCTATGGAGTGTGCTTCATTTTCATGATAAACTTATAATCGAAGAAGTTTAAGAAACATTCCTATGTAGAGATGGATCTTAAATATATTATGAAAGTCTTGAAACTTTATTTAAGTAATCATAATGCATTTATATCCATAATAAAGGAAAATAGCGAGTCGAACTTACGCCGCTAAATTATTAAATTTCACACAAAAACGTAGAAGTTTCCCACACAGAGTTATCCAAAAGGACTTAAACTTGGGGCCACTGCTATTTAAAAAAAACCGGTGTGTGTACTTATGTACGCGCGTTAGAAGACAAGTTATAGGTACTTCTTTGGCGTAACAAAACAAAAAGAAAACTTGTGATAACCTAGATTCTTCGAGTAGCTCTTAATTATCTTGTTAATACACACTCAAGAAAAATGACCGCTTATTGGAAAGCCGTTGGTTTATTTCTATACATTTTAATTTATATTACTAAATTGTATAATTATGTATCGTTGTTTTAATTTTTAAAGTAACAACTGCCACTATGACGTTTAATAGTTTGTTTACGTAAGGAATTGCAAATGGCATATTTAATGCAAAGTTTAATTGCAAATGGCCGAGCTATTAAGCGATTTTAAATTCGCTGCCTAGGCAACAGAACAATTCTAAACTATAATATTATACTGTATAATCTTCACGATTGCATAATCATACTGTGGCGTAAAGGCAGTGCGTTCGGCTGATAACCGAAAAATCGTGGTTCGAATCCAATCAAGTGCAATTTTTGTCGTGTGAAAAAATAAATTATGTGTTACATGTCACACGCCAAAAATACACTCTGATCTCATTTTCCAAACGCGCCTAAAAATTATAACTTCAAAAATACATATTTGTGTTGTTTGCTGATGAGTTGAATTTTTCTTGGAAGTTGTCAATATTGATAAATGTAATATTTTATTGTTTTCTCAGAAGTGAGATGGAATAAGGAACAGGCAGGGTAGGTTGGTTTGACTCCAATAATAAGAAGATTGATGCGTGAATGAAATGAACTCTGGTTTTATTATCTCCTTCCAAATAAATATTAATTTAATTATTACAGGTACGTTTACAGATTATAACTTAGACGCGTGAAATCACGGTTATGCGTTCTGATGAATTGCGAAGTCGATCGGGCGGAGTGGAACGATAACCTTACGGTTATATCTTTGATAACTGACTGACATATTATTGTTTTCATGGACTTAGTGTTTTTATAGTGATTCGATACAATAGAAAATGCTGCTATCATTACTTGAATATTTTTAAAATCATGCTTTGTTGTGTAATGCATGGATCGTTTATAAATAATTGATTTTAATTTGAACAATTAAGCAGTTTTTAATAACTAGGCAAGATTGATTTTCGTATAAACAATTTTTGTGCATATCATGATAAATCGTTTTGTAAATTATAAATATTTGATTAATATAATTATTGAATTATTTTTGCTAAATTAGCTTTCTGTTAAAAATTGATTGATTCACATAAATCGCTTGTTTTGCTATTTCAACAATGTTATGTTGCAAGATACATTGTAATTATAAATTAAGTCATGCGGATGGTAGGGTATTGACCTTCCCTACAGTTTAATAGATCACGAATTATATTTTACCAATATTTGATGCATGGCAGAGTTATTTTGCCGATGTAATCTGTATGGGATCTTGGCATTACGTTTGATACTGAAATGATGTTTAGTGGCCTTGTGGCTATCATCTGTAAAATAGCGAAGATAAAATTGGTCTTACGTACTTAATGGGACTTTTCGGATGTCACCATAATAAAAGTTCTTTATACTTAGTTCCTTATTCGACGCCGACTTGAGAGTGTGTTTACTGTGTGGGGCCCGTATCAGTTGAAGTAGGACCTTATGGTGGAGTGAAGTCAAAAAATGGTGACTCTTTTGCTTACTTGACGATGTGTGGAAATTATCCGTGGGTTTATCCAACTGACTGACTTTCTATTAGGTATGCTAATATACTGTGTACAGTTTTTAGCCTGATAGGACTCTCAAGGTCACTGAGATGGGTGGATCGTTGCGGTAATCATTTTATACGGATAAATCTGTTTGATCTCAACCATCTTTATTATTTTATGAGACGTTCAAATAAACCAAAACGCAACGATTGTCTTCAAATATTGAATACGCATTTTGTTTACGTGAAAAACTTTAATCTATTGAAAATAATATATTATTATCAATACGTGTTTAAATTTATCTAATATTTCTTCACACTCGAGATTTGTAGTCGGTACCATATGTACCACACCCGGTAGGGTAAGCCAGTTCACATTAATTTTGTTTTCTATGATATCAAAATTTCGACGATATCGACGTTTATGATGTACTTTTTAACCATTCAATCGATTAATAAACAAAACAACATTCATTTTGATAATTTCGCCAAAAACTATTCGGCTCACTTTTGATTGTAGATTAATTTTGTTAAAAATCACACTTTTATACATATAATATATTCTAGGACTGCACAGAGATGATAACATCTTACTTTTATAACACAGTTTACATTATTATTCACAACATTTAAATGAACAATCATATAACATTGCAAGCAACAGAAATGTAATATGTATTATTATCTATGTACATTATAAAAAAAATATCAAAATGGCTGCTACTTGCCAATTTTCTATACTATAAAATACAGAATAATAATTTTCTATCATTCTTTCATTTTCTATCAACCATGCTATGTAAAAGCGTATTGGAATAGCCATCAGGCTTATTTTTATACTGAAAAGTAAACATAATCCTGTTAGTAATAGTCTAAGCTTCTTGATTACAATACTGGTTTAGAATTTTAAAGAACTTTATGCTTAATGGTCCAACTATATAATAACGAGGGAAATATATTTAAGTATTACTGAATAATTAATGATATTTTTTGGAAGCGAACTACATTACTCTAAAACAAAGAAACAAGATTAATTTATTTTCGTAAGTTCTTAAAGCATTTTTATTTTAAATAGTACTACCTTTTTATGTTCAACTACTAAAAAATAAACCAATATTCTATTTTGTGTAAAATATTACATGAAGGTAGGTACAATGTATTGGCTTCTTCCAGAAACTTTAGACATCCCGAAAGATCCAGCGCTACCACAATACAATTATTATTTACCAGAAATATCTTCAAACTTTCTGATGCTTGTTCAGCCGCCCAGGGCTTCGAACCGATTCAAGTAAGATAATATAATATATCGGTTCGTTTCCGGTTTTCGGTTTTAGGTTTAGCTCCGAGTTATTGATTTTTAAATGTTTTTACTTGTATTATACAATTATTTTCCACTATACTTATAAAATTTTATGGTAGGTACTCTTATGCTAGTTATACAAATTAATAGTATTTATAACCAGTAGTTATGCTGCATCGCACGGCCGTAACCATAATTTTTAAAAATAATATATTATAAATTATGAAAACTATGACAATTGAACGACCACTATGGTGGAAGAGGAGGGTAAGATTATGTTAACGCGCGTGTTTGAACATGTATCCAACTGAAAAAAAACAGTTCTTTTTCCGGTTCGGTTTTGGTTTTCGTTTCGACAAAATGAATGGTTTTCCGGTTTTTCGGTTTTGGATCAGTTCCGGTTCGAAGCCCTGCAGCCACCTGTATTGGCTGCCCAGGAGATTTTTCCTCTTTTGCCATCAAGTAATACGTTCGTAACCCACCTTCTTGGTAGATTCTCGATTTTTTTTTGTATTTTTAACATTACATACAGTGACAAAAGTCAAAAAAAGTAAATATATTCTGACTGCATCGAAAATCGGAAATCTGTATTTACGAAGGCAATTGGTGGAGAAATACGTTTGTTCAGCTAAATTGCTTGGAATATTAATGTAAGTATTCCACTTTCTGGAAAGTGAGTTTACGTGTACATATCATTTATGTTGTTTTATTAATGTATACAATTGAGTGTACTGGACTTATTTGGTATGCTTCTATGATTTTTTATATTTTTTTGCGTACACTCTTCTTATTAAGATGTGTTTGAAAATTGTAAATATTGTTATTTTGATATCTTTTGTTTCATGTTGTGGTCGTCTTGAATTTGTAATTTATAGTGTTCATTATATGTAAAAAAAATGTAAAAAAGTTGTAAATGGAAGCCTGTGCCTCTCGCATTAGACTACTAGGGTCTATTATAAATATACTGAATGGAAAATCCAGTGCAGATTTGCTATTTAGCAGTATTTGCTTTAAAAATAGCTGTAGGTAGATATACTTACGGATAACATGAATTAAAATAGATTGTAATCAAATAATATTATATCTATCTATTAAATATTTTTAATATTTTTGCAACTAAAATGAAGTACAAAATTGTCCATGGAAAGACACCTACATATTGTAATATAAGACTGTATAAAGTTATTCTCTTCTAAGTAATACGTTTTACAAAAAATCCCAAGGTTAAAAGATATTTCAGTTAAAATGTAGCTAACATAAAGAATTTTTTTTCAGAAAAGGTTTGCATTATATCTAATATCTTGTATTCAAAGGAAGCTATAAATTATTAGGTATTGAATATTTTTAATAAAAAAGAGGAGATTGTATACATTTAATAATAATTCATCATCAATATCAGTGGCTGTCAAAAAAATGCTGTATCACGGTGTCCTCAAACTTTGTATTAGTATTTGATTTTCTGCGAGCGCTAAATTTCTTTAAAAATTATAGCGTTTTAATTTCCAAGCTAATATAATGCTCCCGTCTTACAATATAAAATAATCGAAGCAAGAGAATTTCA
Source organism: Rhyacophila brunnea (assembly GCF_057557595.1). Taxonomy (NCBI): domain Eukaryota; kingdom Metazoa; phylum Arthropoda; class Insecta; order Trichoptera; family Rhyacophilidae; genus Rhyacophila; species Rhyacophila brunnea. The sequence continues at coordinate 35,422,720 of NW_028233350.1, forward strand.
CTTACGTCTTTTAAATTTAAGTAAAAAAAATGTCGTGATATCGGTTCTTTTCGATTTGAAAAAAAACGAAAAATCATATAAAACGGTGAATCAAAAAATGCAACTTTGTAAAATGCTAAATTACAAAAAAATAAATATTATACAGTCGAGACACCGTTGAAATAGAAATAAATACAAGATAAAAATAACTTTTTATATACAACGTTTTTAAATTTTCTATTCTGACTTGACTAGCTTAAACGATCAAAAAAATTTGTACTTGATAGAAATAATACTGAAATGTCATTTTGACATTCATATTGATTTCCATAGTAACGCACGTATATATTAATAATTTAGTTGCTAGGACCCCAGACCTCAGACCCCTAGCAACCAATAATAGTGGATTGGGAACGAGTGGAACTTTTCATACAAAACAGAATTAACTGAAAATGAATTAAATTCTACTTAAAGATGGCTAAAAGTATTAAAAAATGCACTGGCATCGTGTTCTGATATATTCTAAAAGTTTCAAATGTCTAGCTAGTCGGGAAGTTAGTCAAAAATCGATTGCAAGATTTGTACCGGATAAACAACCACCGGACAAATAAGAATACGACCTAATAAAAACGTTGTAAAAATGCAGCCTTTGCAGACACATTTTCACATAGAAAACGTCTAGGTACCTACTGAATAAATCAAACACATATTATTGGTTTTGAATTTTGAATTTTATGCTTAGCTGGGTGTTAAATTAATGATTAAAGGTTTTTTAAAAGTTATGTCTAAGGAAATATTTAAAGTTTGCGTGGAAATATTGATAAAATAAAAGCCGTAATCGTATGTGTTGTATACTTACAATATAGTAATTAACATTATCCTAATTAACTATTTTTTATTCAACGAATAATTTACAAGATTGAAGAATGTAACATTATTTTTATTGAACATACATAAATTTGAAAACACTTCTGAGAAAATATATAACCAATAGAATTATTTTATTTTTAAAAAAAATACGTTACCTATCAGGAATTTGACCTGCGTCTCTCGGAATTCGCGCCCACGCACATCGACCACAATACTATAAGACGTATACTATAGAATTGAGACAAATTTTAACTAATGGTTCTTACAATACTCTCTGAAGCACTTTTCAAATCGAGTTACTATTGGCAATCAGCTTTTGTATTTTAATACAAAGTAGGTATTATTTACTTTATTCATTAATCGATATTACGGATCACTCAAAGATTTTTTGTTATAACTTACTTGAACTTGTTAATAATTTAATTATGTATGTTTAATATTATTCTATTAATAAATAATTTATTTTTAATCAATCTAGAAATTCAATCGCTAGAACATTATTAATTGAAATGTGGTAAAAATTATATTATAATTAAGCAGTCTGAGGAAGTCCGCCAAAGTGGTAATAAGCATTTTTGTGTCAAATCTTTTAATTTGTTTGGTCGAAAACTTTATAAGTTACTACTACTATACACTCACAGAAGACACAATTAAAATAATAATTAATAGTGTAAAGTAAGCTTAGCTAAGATATATTTTTCTACCATGTCCGATCCTAATAGGATCATATGGGCCTCCACAGAGTGGAGGTTTGTATTAACAGATTTTATTTTTACGAGAAATGGATGTCAGCCACTTGTTCAACCTATTAGGTCCATACTCTGACTCATACACAAATTGAAAAACAATATGTGTCCTTCCAGACCCAGGATTCGAACCTGAGATCCTAGACACTATAGACCGGCGCTTAAGCCATGCGGCCATCGTGGGTGTTAAAACTTAGACACGGAAAATGATTATCCGAAAGAGTTTGCCAAAATTCTTACATCCGTGCATTTGTGTTGGTCGACTATTACGGATCATTTCACGACTACTGAATAGACTTAAGTTATAACAAAAATAAACAAAATGATTTAATTATAAATACAAAAATTTTAGAAGCTTTAGGAAATAAACCAAACACACTTTTAGTTAAGCAAAATCTGGATTTTTAAAAAATATATAACAATAGTATCTAATGTATTTACCTAATAAATTGTATGAAATAATTATGTCCGTATGACAATTCTTTTTTAAATCCATGTAAGAAGGTTTATACTTTATAAATTGAGAGTTAGCAGCGTGTTTATTATAAAATATGCCAAAATATAACCAATACCTAATAAGAATCGATATTTTTTCTCTATTTGTCATAACAAAAATAATACCAAACGGTAATAATATTATTAAGTATTGAATAAGATTTTTTTTTACAAAATGTTCACGAGGAAGCTCCTTTATTGTACCTACCATTCCGCCTCATTTCCACTTCGTCAAATAAAACGGACACGCAATCATAAAAGGAAGAATAAAATTGAAGGAGGGTAAATTGACTTCTCTGCAATCGCTTGTTAAAGTTCTGACAGAAGATCAATGTTTCGCTTAGATTACATTGCAGACTATTTTTTCTTCGACGAATAGCATGAAAGAATTTAAAGATATATTGTATTACTTGAAGACAATGATATTATTGGACGTACCATTTCAGAAAAATTGTCAGCCATTTTAGCAATGGATATTATGATCGGGCAGATATATAACAAGACATTTCTGTAACTTAGAGCCAGTGTATCTTAAGTACAAGAAGAACAGTTTCGGTAAAACGTATTTTAGTAATGTTAAGGTCAAGGTGTGTCAAGGTCAAAAATATAGAATTTGGGGTATCTTTGTCAGATAATTCTAAATAATCTATATATATTGTTAAAAATGTATATTTCATTCTGATACCTTGTTTATTTCACTTTAGAAATTAAAATATTATAATAACCACGTAAAATATAATAAAACCGTAAAAGAGTATTATTTTAGCATTACTTATTTTTTTTGAATGGGAAGGTTTTGAAACAATGTTATTTTTGTTAATTCTATTTTATCTGAGTCATTTATATTGACAGCTGTTTCGGGCTCTAAACCTATTTTCAGAACCGTCGAATATAACTGAAGTTGAATGGAATTTTTAATTTCGGTTATAGTCGACTATTCTGAAGATAGGTTTATAGCTCAAAATAGCTGTCAACGTAAATCACTCAGATAAAGTACGATTAACCAAAATAATTTGGTTTTAAATTGATTATGATGGAGTTTTACCACGTAAACGATGGTTCAATACATAATTATAATATTATGTATATTAATCAATCATGAAACACATATGTTTAATTGTACTCGTATCATAATAGTGTTAAATCTAATCGCTATGGATATTGATATATTCTACTTACGTCAGGGTAAAATATGTCACCCAGTGTGCTACGATTTACTTTTTTATATTATTTTTTGTACTTATATTACGTACCTTGTACTTATTGTTATTTAAATAATGTTATGAACGGTTTAAATTTGTAATTTATCATCTTCATTATAGTATGTAAAATAAATTTGAATTTGTATCACATGAATATTATATTCCATCAATATATAAAAGTAGTTGGCGACCCCTTAGAAATCATGTCGCGATTGCCCTGGAGGTCACGAGTCATGGGTTAGAACCCGTGTTCTAATATCATATTTTCTGAAAGTAGGGTACGTCGATTTATTTGTAAGCGTGTTAGATTTCCAGTTGTAACTTTATTAATTATGAGAAAAATTATAACATACTCGTACGTGCCCTTTCTAAGATGGACGATACATAATTTTTTTTTTTTGTAATATACGTAAAGTTCCCGTGACTTATTTTGCCTGATTAATTTGACGAAATGAATCATTCGCTTAATATGAAAAGTTTACGAATTATATTATTATAAATCATGCAGGAGCGACATTAAGACATTAAGAAATAATTTACGGCCATAACATCCTTAAAGTTTCTTAATATTGGTTTTAAGGGGTTATTAATTTAAATTATATGCCAAAATAGTGGCGTCGCGACATGGATTCCTATCTATACAAACCTCACCAGTAAAAAAGAAAAAATTAAAAATATATTGTTGTCTCCGTCATAATTTCTTTCAGAATCTACATGATTTGCTTTGATCGCTCGCGTAAACTTTACTTTTTTGTTGTAATACATTTTATTTTTGAAGTTATACTTATTTTAGTGCATTTAAGGAATCAGATCAGAGTGTATTTTTGGCGCGTGACGAAGTTGCGCGCGCCGATGCAACACATAAATTATTATTATAATTATATTCATTTCGCTTTCCAGGGTACATACGCATGCGCATAGGGTCATTTAGTTAGTCGTTCAATACAACCAAGTAAACAGCACGTGTTGTAAACATAACCAATATTGTGTCATAATAAATATATATATTTATAAACGAATTTCTGGAGAAAAACATTCTACACTGTTCATAAAACTTTATTTATATTGGAGTGTATATTTATTTTTCATTGTAAGGATTGTGTATTAATAATTGAAGCTATATTTATGTAAGTATTATTTATGAGTAAAAATAAATATCAATAAATAAATTTTGTGAATGTTGAGTTGGTAAATAATTCAAAAAATATATTAAAATTTGATTTTTTATTCATCTTGAGCACTTTTGAATCGGAATCGATTATAACCGCTGCATGGCAAAGATGAGTTTTGGTCCAATAAAATAATTAAATTACAATTATCATGTTGCATATGAGACACAGATGAATCGCGTACGTTTTTATTAACCTAATCAACTGTAATATTAAAAGACTCAGGTTATTGTTTGTTATTTTTTGTTTTGTTACGCCAAAGAAGAATAGCTTCTAACGCGCGTACATAAGTACACCCACCGATTTTCTTCACTCATCTTGCGATGTGGGTCTTTAGTTCAATCAATCAAACACTAAAAATAGTTTTTCCATAATTATTTTAAATGGAATACGAAATAATATTATTATGTACGTTAAGATATATTATATTGTCAATACACACTGTGGAAATATGTTTAAACTGATCATAGAGATGTGAATGTCAACGTCCCAGTTCTCAAATTAATATTCATTTTCTTAATATCATTTTTTACGCAGAGTTAGCCAGTATCCAATTATTGCAAACTAAATGAAATAACTGACTTCAATTATAATATTATCTATTAATATTCTTTTCAGCGAAATGTTCAATTATCGCATACTCAATAATATAGCTTATCCGCAATATATTGAATATTCATTTCAACATATTATTCAATAGTGCGTACGCAAAATAATTAAAAGTGGATCATAATTATTGATTGGATAGAATACTCTATCATAACTTCCCAGACTGAGCATATCTCACCACGTAGTACCTTGCACTGTTTACTGTCGTACATGTCTCGTCACTTTACAAGGAGACCCCCAAAGAGATAATACATTTCGGATTACTGAATATATAAATATTTATACAGATATTATGTTCGATACATCATAATTAAGTTACAATATAAATATTATATTGAATATTTTTAATATTTCGAAAGTATTTCAGCAGTAATAGTAAATATTTCAGTAGGTTGTAGGTAATTCGAAATAATTATTTAAGTTAATAATAATCATCTACGATTTTTTTCAATTTCCATCTATAAGAAAATTTTTGCAAATGGTTGAGACGGTAGCCTAATTTGTAAAATATTTATCCAGTACGCAAACATATAGGCCGAAATGTTATTCAGCTTAAGAGTTTAAAAGAATTTTTCTAACAGGTATTATATAAAACATTTCCGATTAATCTATTTTCTTTAGAGATATAATTATTTACATAGTTTTAAGACTTCCTCTGACCTTTACAAATTAAAGAAAAAAAAACTATTATTCTTAACGTAGGATACGAAATATAAATAATTCAATATAAAAAAAAATAAAACATGCTTTGCTAATGATAAATGACTTTCTAAAAAAAATGTAAAATCGCAATTTATGCTTTGACTTCCAAGAATATAATTTGTTTTAAATTTAAAAAAAAATACTTATTTAAATGTCATTATCCTCTTACATCTTAGCGAGAAAAATATCTTTAGTTCATTACGGGCAAGGTTATATATTCTTGCAAAATTACGAAGCTCTTAGACTTTTGGTGGGTAAGTAATTTTACATTACATTTTTCGGTTGTTAAAATTCTAAGAAAATTGTATCTCTAATTCAATATTTTCGTTGGATTGTTGTGAAAGTATTTTATTTTGTAGCTATTATGTTGTAATGGAACTACGGTATGATAACAAAACTAGCAAAGTCTTTTTCATTGTTGTGTGGAGATTGTTTATAAGATTCTGAAAGGCTCATATGTTCCCTGGCGTATAATGTTTCTTCTGTGTATTACTAATTCTATTAAAGAGGCGCCTTATAAAGGGTAGCAAAATGGAATAAATAAACAGATAAGGTTTTTGTAATACATTTTACAAACGTATTAAATTTTCTAACCTCTAAATAAAAATACTATACTGTGGTCCCATAAACATCAAATATTTATGATTGAATTGTTTTGTATTCAAAAGACTAACTATGTACAAGGTTTTGGAATTACTTCTTCTGATAATTATATAATTATAACACAATTCGATAAGCATTTTATGTAACAACTACTAGTTACAATAAGATGCCGTTAGCTTAATTGGAAAAGCATACTGTCACGAATCCAGCAGATACAGGTTCAAGACCCGTCGTATATATTATGGTTGGGCCTATTACAATCCCAATATAATCCTTAAGCCCGCAAAAATATGTCATACCTATCATCCTTATTATTCTTGTCATCCAGGCCCTTAACAATCACGGGTCATCGGTTTGACAGTGATTTAATGACAGTCAGTTATTAGTAGACAACGAAAGAGTAAACTTGCTATAGTGTGGTCGTAGTTTAAGCAAGAACTCAGTACAAGACTCCTTGTGAGCTCAGTATATCAGAACATCTATTCAAGCCGTATTACCGGCACAGGGTGTCTGATCATTTATACAAACATCACAATCATTCATATTAACCCAAGTGTAACAGTGAGAGTGACACTCCAAAACTATTTACCTACTAGTGCGCGAATGCATGACCCGGGACCAGTTCTAACTCGCACCAGCCCTCTCAACATCAAAGGTCAGTGCCTGGTATTCTCGTATAATTCAGCCCCCCAGATCCGGAATCCACAAGCATTCTCCAAAATCATAGTCCATAAAAGCTCAACCAACATTCATACTGTTGTATAAGTATTTTAATAAGATAAAATCGTTAATTACTAATTTTGGACTAATTATAGTAGCCTGATCAAACCGTGCTATAATAAAAGACTAAACTAGATAAAGAATAAACTAAATAAAAAGAAAATGATCGTATCTGCATTCTGTTGATACGTTAAAGTGCCCACCACCACCCGTCATATATGCACAACCGTGGATATGCACGGCCGCTTTCTATGACGCTTTAAACGTGTCTGAAAGAAGTGATTTTAAGTGCTCATTCCATCCCGAGACGGAGCCGCACGGGACTGATGCTGCAACCATGCACCGTAGTGCTGAAAGAAGAAAGTTAAGAAAGAAAATGTTTGTTTTTGGACTGGCTCTGCTGTCCGCTGACGTTAAGCGCTTTGTGTACCCGCATACTGAGTGTCACGAATTGAAATGGATGAGTCTACAGAAGAGTCGGGACTATCCCGCTCCCCATACGACGCTGCAAATTTCTCAAATGCCGCAAAGTTGGCCTCGGTTGCTACCAGATCTCCATGACCAATTGGGCCCGTGTGAGGACGGACCCTGGCAAACAGCTCCGCTCGTTCGAATTCCATAAGCGGGCAATCCCAGAGGATGTGTTCAACATCTTGGTGGTCATGCCCGCAGGTACAACCCGGCCCATCTACTATCAAGCCAAACTCGTGGAGTCTGGCGGCGAAGTTGCCATGGCCGGTGAGGAACTGGCTAATCCAGTGCGAAGGTTGGAGTCTTCTAGTTTGGTGCCTGCAGAATACGTCTGGAAAAAAACGGTAAGTGTGCCGCCCCTTGGGGGAGGCGGTCCACCTCGCCTGCCATGCCGCAAATGCGGTCTTGTACACAATGTCACTTACAGTCTTCCTGTAAGGAACGTCCTCGGATCTCTGCGGTGGTGTCAGATGGACACCGGCGAGTATTGTGCTGATCCCCCTCAAGAGGAGGGTGATCGATCCTCTGACTTGGACGTGCAGATCGAGGGGTAGCACCCCCGCGAGTACGGCAAGCGCGTCAGTAGAAGTTGTGCGGTAGGCTTTGGTAAGCGAGATCAGCGCAAGTCGCTGCCCGCTTAATAGTGCGCGTCTCACGAGAGTTAAGGAGTTTACTCGAGAATGCCAAATGCTGGAGGCGTAACCGGCAATTCCCATGAAAATTGCGCCGTATGTAACCTTAAGGGCTCTAGGCTTAAGTCCCCAATTGCTGCCCGCCATTCGGGCCATTCTCTGATAGGCCGAATTGGCCTTAGAGACGGCCGTCTTGGCGTGGTGAACGAAAGACAGCTTGTCATCAAGAATTACTCCCAGATACGTAACCCTTTCGGAGAAACGCACTGAGGTCTGGCCAAAACGAACCGTGGGCGGCCGTCGAGTTATGTTATGTTATCAATCTTTCCAATATCTTCCCGAAGACGGGAAGGAGCGTAATCGGTCTATACGCTTTCGGGTCACAAGGAGGGCGACTGCCGGCTTTGGGGATCACCGTGAGATGACCCTTTTTCCAGCAGTCGGGGAATATGCCACTACTCATGCATTCTTTGTAGAGTTGCGTGATCTCGTGTGAGGCAAGAGACCACGCCCTTCTCGCTAGCGCGTTATCTATGCAGTTAAGCCCCGGGGCTTTGCCAATCGGGAGGCTGGCAAACAGGATCCCTAGCTCGGACATGGTAGTGGCTGCGGATCGCGGAGTGTTTAAGGGGAGCAGCGCATAGACGCGAAGCTGCTGAAATCGGTCGTTGTCAATGTCGAGCGACTCGTTGTCCTGCGGGATAAGAGCATCCAACAGGACTGTGGCGGACTCTTCAGAGCTATTGGTGAACGATCCGTCGGGGCGCCGTACCGCCGACATGACTTTTCCGGGCCGTAAGCCCAGCTTCATCACGCGGAAGGGGGGGCCCCACGGATCATTGCCACCCATTTCAGTGACGAACTCTCTCCAGTGCACCTTCTTAGCCTTACTGATTGCCTTTTTGAACTTGAGTCTAGTGGTCCTGTAGGTGACCGCAAGCGGATGGTCCGCGTGCAGCGGCCCCTCCAGCGATCTTCGCGCTGCTTGTAAGGCCCTTCTGGCCCTCCTCATCGTGTCTCTCAGTCTTGTCAGTCTCGGCTTCCACCAGGGTGCGAGGTTCGGCGGTCTCGGGGTCGTCCTTCCGATAGTGCCCTCCGCTTTTTCAATAATGAGATTCGTGAGGTCCTCAGCCGCAGCGTGCATGTCCTTTGGCGGAGGGCGCGAGGCCATCCTGTCCAGACCCTCAGCAAACTCGCGGTCAAAACGTACCCAGTCGGTTCCCTTGGTCCTGAAACGCCTCGGCAGTGACTCGCTCACAAGTGGAGCGAGAGACGCGTGGCCCCTCTCGGTCCTGTAGGCGAACGTGATCAGACGGTGGTCGCTTGCTGACGCTTCCAAATGGACAGTCCAGTTCACGACGCGTCCGGCAGAACCATTGGATATCAAAGTGACATCAATGTGAGATTCCCCATTGTTGGTAGAGAATGTGGCTGGACCATTAGAGTTATTCAGCACCGTCAGGTCGTGAGTTGCCACGAGTTCCTCGAGGGGCGCCGGATTGTCCCGGCCAGACCGCGGCCCCCGGGGGGCCCACAGCCATGATTGAACGTTGACGTCCGCTCCCACTATAATCTGTTTGCCGCGGCATGCAACCAGAATTTTATCGAGCTGCTCGACGCATTTCAGGATGTTTACGCTGAATTTAAAGTAAGAAGAGACCACCACAATGGAGTTCCCCGATCGGTCGGAGACCTCCGCTACGGCAAAGAGTTCGCTCGACAAGTGGGCAAGGTGTAGCACCACTAGGGTAGGATTCGCAACGAAGATGCAGGCCATGGACCCCAGGCCGTGGTGCATTACCCGACCCCCACTGAAACCCAGGTTGGGGCCGTAGGAGTAAGGCTCCTGCACCAGGACCAAATCGATGTCCATTTCCCGAACCGTCTTGATCAGCTCCGCCGTTATAGCCTTCCCTTTGCCCGCATTTAACTGACCGAACCGAATCATTGAATCGAATAATCCGTTCGGTTCCGCTCCTGTGCCATTGCGTACTTGCGCGCTGGGCAATCAGGGTCGATCGCTGCATGTTGATGCGGCTTCTTGTGCCTGGCGCAGGCCGGGCACTTTCCGGGGGCCTTAATATTAGGGCATTCAGCCCTATCGTGTCCTTCCTCGGTGCAATGGCCGCATGTGGCGCTTCTCGCCGAACAATTCTTTGCCATGTGGCCGTATAAGTGACACCTTGTGCACTTGACGACGCCACAAAAGTCTTTGGTTGGGAAGGATTCCCATCCCATATATATGCGCCCGTCATTGATGAGCGCTTCCCTCACCTTTGCCGGGACCGATATCACCATGTGACATTTTCCGATTCTGGGGCCTGCCCTGTGGCTCAGTTTAACATGGCGGTATGCCTCCGAGGGGAGACCCGTGACCTCTTGAGTGTTGGCCTTAATGGCTTCCTTAAGGTCGTCCTCCGTCGTCTTGACCGGCACGTTGAATACAATTATCCGCGGGAGCCTTTTTCCTGCGATTTCAGCCCGGAGACCGGCCTCCTTTAGACCGGGAGCGGCGGCCAGTCGTTTGGCCTCTTCCTCGGTTCTGGGGTGAATGATTACCCCACCTCCACGTACCATTCTCAAGCCCGTTATTTGGACTTTTAGTTCCGAGGGCACGATGGCTTTCTTGACGACTTCTTTAGTGGCCGGAGACTCCATTCCTTCTTGTGTAGGAAAAAAGAACACGCCGGGCCTTGCGGCGGTTGTTGGTGGCACAATTGGCCATTCCGGAGAAGTCTGTCTGACCGGCTTGGCGCCTTTTCGAGTGACGTCGCTCCAAGAATACTTGGTTCCTTCACTGACTGCGTCACCAGTGGCAGCGGCAACCGCGTTTATGTAGGAGGCACGATCTTCCAGTATGGCTTTGCTGGATTCAAGCTTGATTGCGAGAGACCAAGTCTCCGCGACGACTGCCTCCAGTTCCATTGTTATCGCCTTAATTGTCGATGCGGGGATATTTCCGTCGCCGGAGAGTAATTCTTTCACTCTTTGGATTGCTTGAGCAACCTTAGTAGCCCCGTTTTGTGAGTCCGTAACATCCGAGTCGGCTATCCTATCCCCGGGAGGGGCAACGCTCTTTGGATTCTTGGCGTTTGGCCTCGGGGTTTCCTCGGAGTCCTGTGGTATTTCCTCAGCCAGGGAACGTCTTTCCTTCCTGACCTTTTTGACCTTCTTGTTGGCCTTGGTGGCTGCCGCCTCTTCCCTCTCTTTTCTTTCTGTGGCCGCTTGGCGTTCGGATGCTTTGGCTTTCACGGCAGCTTCCGCTAGGATTTTTTCCGCTTTCAGATCCGCAGCCTTTCGAGCAAGGATTTTCGCGTCATAACAACCCAGTTGCGTTAAGATTGTATGACAAAATGAGCAAATCACCATAATTATTCTTTTCTCGTTAAATACAATAACTGCATACCCTAAAATATTGGTTCATAATAGAAAACCTTCAGATAAAATATTCCATTGGGGTTAAAATAACTGTCAAGAAATTTAATGGAGGCATTTTTTCTCGGCAGCATTTTGATGAGTTTTAGAAATAGGGTGGTTTTATTTTCAATTTCAATATTTTTAAAAGAACCGAGCACTGGTAATATAGAGCGACATTCACGTCAGCGTCACTCACGAGTTATAATTTCCTGACCCCTGACATTGGGCATCCAGCATTTACCAATAGATTGGACTATAATGGCAATATTATTTGACCCCATGATGCCCGCCCGGCTTAAGCGTCGGCCTATAGAGTTGTGGCAACCAGGTTTGAATCCTGGGCTGGAAAGTACCGATATTGTTTTTCAATTTCTGTATAAGTCAGAGTATGGACCTAATAGGTTGAGCAAGTAGTTGACATCCATTTTTCGTAAAAACAAAATCTATTAACACAAACTTTCACCCGGTGGAGGCCCATATGCGTGGCCTCCACAAAAAGGGGGGCTGACATGGCTCTAGCCTTGGGGCCTATAAGGTTGTGCAATGCTATTTTTGGTTGTTGTGTGTTGATACTCGCCAACTCCATAATTCAATGTGTTAATTAAACACTAAAAATACACTAACGAATTTTATATGACGTCGAACACCATTTGGAAAACGTCACTGTAGAGCGTCAGACTGCTTTTAAACTTAGCGATAGGTAGGGGGGCCTGAAAAATATTCTGGCCTGGGGGCCTGCTTCAGGATGTAGGGGCCATGCCCATATGATCTTATTAGGATCGGACATGGTTAAAAAAAATTGTATTCATATTAACAGAAGAGTAATTTCAATGGAATATTAAAAAAAATGAACTATACCAATGCGTTCTCAATTAAATAAGTATCGTATTAAGTTAAAAAAAAAATGCAGTAACTATGCGTTTTTCAAGTGACCGTTAATATTATAATTGCAATTTTGGTCTAGTTTTATACTGCGGCGATAAAATGTAATCCTCAGTTGAAGGCCATTAAATTGTAGGAAAGGAATAAAATTGAGATAGGGTTCGCTTTTGGATTAGCCGACTAACACTGAGAGTAGAGAAATTCGTTTTTATTGCTAACAAGTTTCAATGTTATGTTTATTACGCTCGACCGATAACTGCTCGGTTAAAAGCAAACAGAAACATAGTGAAGACATAATATAAATATACAACCACAAGGTTAATCTAATAATCATTATAATTTCGATCTAGATATTTCGCACTACCACTATTTTTTATTACATAATGTTTGAGGCTTTCACGGTTGTTTTTTATCGTAGTATATTCTTGGGTTTTCACCGTGTCTCCTTCTTCCTTCTTTACTCGACGTTTCGGGCTCGTTGCAGAGGCCATTATATCCACTATCTCTTGATAATGGCCTCTGCAATGAGCCCGAAACGTCGAGTAAAGAAGGAAGAAGGAGACACGGTGAAAACCCAAGAATATACTACGATTTTTATTGCAATTTTATATTAAAAATAACAAGCATTTCATAATGGTTGGTCAGTAAGTTATAAGTTTTATTTATTTATTTAAAACAAAGGATTGTGTGAAAAAACACAGAATTCAGGACGTTCACATTTTTATATAAAAATAAATGTTTTAATAAAAATATTTATATATATTTCAGAAAAGAGAAATTTACATAAATGATGTTAAAAAAAACACTTTAAAAATACACAGCACATCATTAAAAATACTTATGTTTCTGGAAAGTACATTGATTAGTCTCGCAGTCTCTTGTTGATGGTGCCTGATATACATGACACGAGGAAACAGTTCTGACCCAGGAGCATATAAATTCAAATAATTTAATTTTTATTAGTGAATAGTATTCTAATCTTATTATACACCCAAAACCGGTGTCATTTTAAGGTAAGTATATTTTCAATTGGTAAGTTTTTAATTATATAATATTTTAACTTTTTTTGGTAGCGTATAATATAGATAACTAATATGATATTTACACCCACGTGTCGAGGGTCCCAGGTTCGAATCCTGGGTCTGGCGAGTACACATATTGTTTTTCAATTTGTGTATGAGTCAGAGTATGGACCTAATAGGTTGAGCAAGTGGCTGACATCTGACGAATGAAAAAATAAAATCTCTTAATACAAACCTCCACTCTGTGGAGGCCCATATGATCCTATTAGGATCGGGCATGGTCAAAAAAAATGATATGTTAAAACTATCTCTCATTAATTGAAAGTATCAGGTAGGAAGTGACTTGCTTTTGGTGTGTTGTGATAATTACGGCATAGGTACATACAAATTTTGAAGTGTGTATTATTTCTAATAACATGACGTCATTCTTTCAAGAATTAACACAAAAAAATCATTAAATAAATATTAACAATAAATGAACATAATAAATTAATATGGATAAAATAGTATATTAATATCAGATTGAGCCTACTAAATTCATTTAGATTGTTTTTTAGTTAGTGACCATTTTGGCATTATAAAAATTAAGGGTCAAGTGCATAGTTATATTTAAGTGCTTAAGTGGGCACGAGATGGTGACTTAGGGGAAGTGAGAAAAAACAAGCTACGTGTTTATTATTATTATTATACGAACGTCTTAGTTAAGTCTAACATAACGTCGAAATCTCTGTATTTGGCGTCTTATGGTCGAATACATTGTTTTATTTTATTGGCTTATATTACGTGATATTATTTGATCACTTATTTCTTCTTTTTAAAAGAAATGTGGTAAACTGTCATTTAGAAAACATGAACGGGATTGCTTTCAGTTATTCACTGTATTAAAAAAAAGTGTATGTCTTTCAAGCATGTTTGAAACCTACTCATTTTAAAATCAATTCCAATGAAATGCAAGTAATCATCATCAAAAGAGAACCTACCATTTACATAGAAGGTAGTGAATATTGAAGAGGATAGTCGGACAAAACAGAACATGAATACACAAACCAACAGCTAGGGGAAAAATATAAATTACCCATATATTTATTAATTAAATACTTGTACTTATAAAACTTAAGTTTATAAACGATATTTACATAATATAAATATTTAATATATTATGTAAGATTGCTGAAAAAGTCTACCAGTGGCCAAATAAATAAATATGATTAATATGATGCTAATAGATAAACTACAATACATATTCAAACAGCTAAACTTCCGTTTTTTTATTATATCCATATTAGATTGATTAAGATGAGATATACCTAGCTTGCCGGTAACATCGAGTTGAGTCCCGTTTAATTGAGGCTTTCCAGCGATTAGGAATGCAGAAATTATATAATTTGATTTTTTTTTGCAGCGTATTAAAACCTGTGTTCAACAACATAAAACATCTATAAGTACAACATAATATAGAGATATGACAATTTTAATATTAAATGTTTTATTTTTCCTGAAAGGTGATAGTTCTATTAATCGTTCTTCTGTTTTGTCACTGTTCTGTTTTGTCATGGAATCGCTTTGAAGAGAAGCTTACAATTGATAATAATAACTATGTTATTTTGAAAAATCTCTCAATGTCTGAGTATGCATTAAGCTATCGATCCATCTGTATTATTACTCACCCAGATAATGAATGATGTGGGTTCAAATCCAACTCGATTCATTTTTTTTTTTCAAATCGGTGTATTTATTTTTCAAGTTTTTCAAAATTCTGTATTGTATCAGTACTAAACTTAATACATTATAATTGTAATATGTGTGAAAATACTGAGCTGTTCTATATTTTCAGAGACTTTTAGCTCATGTCAGAATTTCTGGGGATTTGATCGTGCAATAAATCCATTAATAACAATATAAGAAGCGGCCGCTAAAAGATAAAGTGAAAATAAACCCGACGACCACCTTGTTACAAAGTTGTTACCACGGGCATACCACGCCATTTGTTCGAGGAAACGACTTGAGTAAGTATGGTTAGCAGAGACGCTTTTCTCGTGATATATACTTTTGGGCCGTCGTCGGCTTTATCGTCAACATCAGTGATTGCGACCCTTTTTTAATAGCACGCCGTTGATTTTTATGGAAATATTGTAATTTAGTACCTACGATGCCAGATGATTTAGATAATAGATATCCCGACGAAAGCTCATATCAGAGCTTTTAAAAATATCTATATTGTATAAAATAAATATTGTCCTCAAAATAGAACAATCATTACGCTTCCAAAACCGGTTATGTGTTGTGTATATGCAAAACTACACAACATAGAACAAGCCAATTTTAATAGCCGTGTTTTACAACGTCGATTAAGCGACAAATAAAACGCAATTCTATCATACCATTAACTGGGCCAGTTGTTACAACCTTTTAATTACGGACAACTACTTTTTTGTCATCTGCGCAGTTTAACGATAAATATATTGTCAAACATTTCACCTGGTCCCACAATTCTAAGAAAGCGGGCTTCAAGTATATGACGTAGTGTTAATACAGCACACACGTATAATAATAGTCAATCGGGAGCTTCCCCTGCCGGGCGGAATATTGGAACCTTGTAACTACTTTTTTGTCATTTTTCGTCGGTACTAAAGGTCAGCTGTAGACATGCTAGATGCTAATATTGGTCCTGTTTGACCATATAAGATGTTAAATATTTTACCTGGTCCCACAATTCTGAGAAAGTTGACAGTTGGAATATAAATAAAAATCAGTTGGGAGCTTTCCCCGCCGGGCGGATTATTGGAACCTTATTTTAATGATGGACAACTACTTTTTGTCATTTTCCGTCGGTATTAAAAGTCAGCTGGACACTCACTCGATGATATTTCGGTACAGTTTCAAATTCGAATTCAAATGTATTTTTTTTTTTTTTTTACATACGGTGAACATTACAAATTATAAGTTTAAGACGTTCGCCACATGACATTTCAACCATATTATAAAGTGGCAAATATTTTTCCTAGTCCCATAATTCTGAGAAAGCGGGTCTAAAAATAATAGTCAGTTGGGAGCTTTTCCCGCCGGGCTGTTCGCTTCATGTAAATTATCTGTTTTATATAATAATGATTATTAATTATTATACACTGTCTTTTTTGTTTTTTTTTTTTAATATCCACCATTCTCCACCCAAATTGGATTTGCCACTTCCCGATAATAACACTATGACGTAATACATTAGTACATAACTACTTTGTACTTACAAAAAAGTTAAGAAGAAATTAAATCAAAAAAATATTATTTCCATCTATGTAAGGAAGGTTTTCTTTAACGTAATAATCAGAAATGATCAAAATAGATGGGTATATGATTAAGAATTCACAATTTTCCAGTTTCTGAAATACGCTGTGAAAATGTAGATACCATGAATCTTTATTGTACTATTGAAAATAATTGGATCGGGCACATTGTCAAGAGCGATCATTATGGATTGAAAATGCGGAAAGAAAATTATTATCTTTGGATTAAAATGGCATTCCTTTTATATCATTAGTTCGACATTGTGTGGTTTCAAATATTATTATACTTAACGATAATAGAATTTTAAAAGGCAGATTTAGCAATATATACAATTAAAAAGTATGGTGGAGATGACCATTATATATTTGAATTTTAAAAAGAATTTCAGTGCCCTAAAAAAGTATACACTATAATATGTTGATTAAATTATATAAGGTACATTAAGATGTCTCAAGTACAGTTTTTTTAACATAAATTATCATAAATCTGTCAGATTCAATTCATACTTTGAGTTCATTTATGATTGAAACCCGAAATTCTCAAAATAATAAAACTCTTGATATATTTAAATTATGCAGTTATTATGAACATCTTAAATTGCGTTTTCCGAAAGTGTTCTTTTTTGACTTAAAGTATAGTTGCACTCTGGCTCAAGGATGACCAAATATTGTTAAAATATTTTTTTTACTTAATATTATATTACTTATGTACTTAAAAATTTATTTATTACTAACATATTATATTAATATAAGCGGATATCAATTGAATTAATTTTATGCGAGGTAATCAGGCAAACAGGCGTATCAGTGTAGTAAAAAGTGCAAAGTTATGAAGCGTACACTCTAGTAATGGCTCTCAGGTACACATATAAAAAATGGAAAACACTTCAAAAGTATTTAATTTATGTTTTATTTTTATATTATAAACAAGACTAGTTCGTCGATTGGTCAATATAATATTATGCTTGTATATAATAATAACAATATGATAGTAAACTTATAGTTTTCCAAACTCTTTCGATTTTCCACCCCCTTATGAAAGATATATTTTTTCAGTGATAGTAATCATGTATAAAAAGTAACTAGTAGCATATCAAAGTATTTTATGTAGTTTTGTTTGTTTATTAAAATTTTACTAAAAATGTATCAACGTCATCAGTGTTGGCAAGTATATCTGTCAAACCTGAAGTGTTCGTTGAAGTGGCGGGGAAGTCTTGTCCAAGTGATTCGTAAGGAGAAATTGTATTCACGATGACTTGATTTATGGTAAATTAAACTGATTACTGCCAGAGCCTAGTTAACTCGTCAAAGCAAGTATGTCGCGTCAGGCCATGGACGAGTTAACTCGTGAATTTGTATAAACGTCATAACGTCTGAATAAACAGTTTATGTATGATTTATAAACAATATTTATCATTTTAGTTTGAAAATATTCACCATAAATTCGAAAAACATGTTGATTTGGTAAGTTTTTACAAATATTTATCATTCTGTTAATATTTAATATTTTAAGGAGTTTATTCTATTCCAAAAATAGCTGCCCTACAAGTGTCCACATAGTAACAATTGGCTGGTAGTGATAAGGTTAAAAGAATAAAAGTGAAGGAGTAGAAGAATTTTGTATTTTGTGACTCAAATGAACGAATCAACCAGAAAGAGTCGTAAAATGTACTCGAAACATTTAAGTTACTCATTTTGGAATAGTGAGAGAATGGACTGGTCAAAACTAAAAAGGAGTCACTGCAAACTTTAGTAGTCATAATATTATGATGAACTCAAGTAGAATACTTAAACTACGACGGTTATGCAGTCAGCAATTTTTATAACAACGTCCCTTAATGTAAAGCAGTTATTTAGGAAAATATTTAAAAATCTTTCCGCGGGCGTCGAACATTGGAATAGCAATCGACGTATTGCCAATCCTTGCTGTAACATACGAGCTTGCAACTTGGTAGGTTTATATAAATTTGTCATAAATTATAATATATGGTTGAATAGATTTGATAAGCATAATAATTATTTAGAGAATGTGTATTTATGGAACTCTTATCATGGTTGAGCAATAATGTATTGTGAAAGATAAAGACAATGAAAATCGATAATGCCCTTGGCTCACTACGGAAGTATTAGATGAGTAAACAAGTGGAGAACATAAGTTTTGGCACGTATTTACATACCCACAAGAAAAGGGGTTTTAAAAGGGTCTAATAATGTTTACACGGAGGCATTTATGTTTTAATTACAATTAAGCCGGTATAATTCTTACGTTTTTCGACGAAAACATGCTTAAATTTAATAAAAAAAATTAACAAAATTTACTAATGCTTGATTGTCGAAGTTATTATACAAACATATTTATACTTCTCCAAGCTAATCCGCTCCGTATCACACTCGGTCTTAACCTTTTTTATACCTTACGATATTACTATGGCAGTATCTGATAGGCCGCAGATTTTTAACAACACACGTTTAATGTAGCGCGAAGCTCTTAGTATAATCGCTGTAATATTGATAATAATTTGTGGTTTAGTATTTCATAATTATTCAAAAAGATGTCACTGAGTGTTTAATTTTTTAGATTATGTAAATCAATCGACAGTGGCTATTAATTTGAGTTTAAAGTCGGGTGAGATAACTCGTGAAATTTGAATATGCCACGGCCAAACTAGAGCGAGATTACTCGCTGAAAGCATAGAACTGGTTAATAGAGTGAATGACGAAGCCTTACGTTTGGTGTAAAACATCAGCTGCATTTTTATTAGTTCATGGTGTTCGCTTCTAGTGGGAATTGTTGAATGAGTCACAGTAAATACACTTGAGCGCGAAGAGACTTTAGTCTTGAGTATCTATTCCTGAAACATTCCCAACTGTAAACAACTGCTGAAGCTTCTCATCTAAATATAGGACCTTAGTGTGTTGCGGAGCGGTTTTGGTTTGAAGGGAACTATTAGGTAGTATTACAAACTTGAAGAAAGCATCATTTTTGATGATCACACTTCAGGCGATTAGATAAAAAAATTACTATACTTACTTTTCTGATGTGTAAGCCACGTTGTGAATAAGTGTAAAATATTAAAAGGAGAGAGCCTACAGGAGGCGGTATGGCGAGGGTGTAGAATTTGTCTAACTTAGACTAAGGGTTATGCTCAGTGCAAACAAAACGAGGCGACCACCGCACTTCCAAGCTTAATAGTTAACCACGTTGCCAACAGACAAATTATATTGCGGACATTTTTGCATTGTATTATCTCTAAAAGTAAATCGATGGCTTTTTGAAAACCAATCAAGAAAAATCGCGGTGAATATATCATATCAATAGAAACATGCGAATAGTTTAAGAGGCATCTCTCATTTAAGAGAACCTTGTCTGATTTCAAAATAGGCCATCTGCACTCTATGTGCCTACTTTACTGTGCTCTATAGTATTAATTTATATTGAATTTTGGTTGACTGGTAGTGCCCCTTTTAAGACTAATATTATGTACGTCTACACCACCTTAGGTGGGATTTGCGATTTTTCGATTTTTTCCGACGTCCTGAAATGCCACTAAATACTATCTATATAGTGTATACTAGCCGAGATAGCGGAGCTATGGTATGCTGGTTTGACCTGAAACAATGCAAAAGGACTGGCGAGTGACAATGATTCTCCAAGGCGCCTTGTGGTGTCCAAATGCTCCAACCAAGGGGCGGATATGGCCGAAGAAGAAGAATTTTTACACGATAATATTTTTAAGAATTTATAATTTACAAGATACGATTGTAAATTACTTAAGTATAATCTAATAGGTTCAATCCAAATACATGCGATTTTGGTATCTATGACAGAGTAGGATTAAGGTAGCAAATACTTAAGTCGATTGGTAAAACATGGCAATCCATAGAGGAGAGTCACCCAAATAAGACTTGTTGATAATTCAAAAGACCACTCTTCCAATTCAACTATAGTGATTTTTATAGTGAAACTGTTTTAGCTACGGGTACCTATAAGTTAGTTCAATTGAAATCAAAGTGAAACGAAAATTGAAACCGAGGGCCATGTCATGGCGAGAACCACGCATTGCAATCTTCTGCCACACTCGCATTATTAGTCAGTCGAGGGTGTAGCTAAAGTGTATTGCGGACCAGTGAACTGCCAGTTGTTTGCTACGGTTCGAATGAGGTGGAATACAATTAACACAGTATTTGGTAGATATTTATATGTATTATAATTATATGTCTTAAGCGTAGAGTGTTCAACCAATATGTGCTGCCCGTGCTCACGTATGGCTGCGAGACTTGGACCCTCAACAGGAGATATGTTGAGATGCGACAGGTGTATCTAGAGCATCACGCGAAAAGACTGTAAAAGAAACGAATGGGTTAGGAAGCAGACAGGAGTACGCGTTGTAATAGACGTTACCAAATAGCTGAAATGGAGATGGGCGGGGCACATTGCTCGTCGAAAGGATGGCCGCTGGACAAATGCCGTCATCCAATGGTACCCAAGGGGCACGAAACGGCCACAGGATCGCCCTAAAAGCCGCTGGATTGAGGAATTGATAAAGTTCGGCGGAAATACGTGGCAGCAAACGACACAGGACCGAGGGAATTGGAAGAAACTGGGGGAGGCCTTCATCCAGCAGTGGATTGACCCCGGCTGATGATATATATATTTGATGACTTACATATCATATTTTAGTTACCATATTTAGCTGATAACTTCAAACTGTTCGCAAGTGGATTCTTCCAAATATATTATTCAATTATTATGAATCATAAATGTACCTATTAATGTATTTATTACTATACGATTATGTATCGCTCTTATATTTATTTTTGTCTTACTATCCAGGGCTTCGAACCATTATTGTTTTCCGTTTCGGTTCAGCTCCGAGTGATTAAGCTATAAATGTTTTTATTTGCATTAAATATGTATTTTCTATGACAATTGAACGACAACTGAAGTGGAAAGTAACATTATATTAACGTGCGTGTTTGAACATGTACCGATATTTTTACATTTTTTTCCGGTTCGGTTTCGGTTTTCATTCCGACAAAAACAAAACAAAAGAACGGTTTCCGGTTCAGTTCCGGTTCGAAACCCTGATACTATAAGCAAGTTATGTTACTTTAACAGGTGATTTTCGATATTACTTTACCATAAACTGGCCACGCTATTGAACAAGTTAATAGCTTATGTCGAAATCATGAACACAATGAATGAAAAATGAGGTAATCAAATTCGTAAATGTTACCTATATACTATGTTTAAGAGCATACATCAGTGAAACGGTAAATAATTTTCTATAATAGGTGGAACGAAATTTTGCACTCGCTGCCAATCGGAGAGAGGTAGTCGAGATGTGAGCACGTTAATTTATTTTGTAATGGCGTTGGAAGAATTCATTCTTAAATCATGTAAAAATGATTAAAAAACGTCACACATGTACTCGAAAAAGAAAACATGTCAATGAATATACTATTATTATTACTAATATAACAATAAACATAACATTAAATGGACACATGTGGAATTTTTATGACATGTTATGTTTTGTTCCGCACGCGTCTTTTGCACAATCTGCGCGTCGCGTAGTAACGATCTTTTTAGACCATGCCTCAGTTGAAGTATAGCCTTATGTAAGCAGCATGACTCAGCGTCTCATGTAAATATATCTACAAGCAAAGTTTGTATATAAAAATTACAAAAAATACCTGAACAATGACAATTTTTTCGTATAATAATTTATTTATTTACATAATATTTCAGATTTTACCAATGTTTATGTACATTACCCAAAATGTACATAAATCTCTATAATATTACGTTTCAAGTTATTCTTCACTGCTCAACAAAATTTATATGTACATACATTTACGCACTTACCACTTCTGACCTCATGGAATCATTCAAGAATTACATTATTCAACCTTAAACTGTTTTTGTACAGTGTGATAAAAAACACACAAGACAATAAATTATGCTTTAACTACGTTTAAATTTCAATACATTAATTCAATTATAATAAAGCATTTTTCTATACCATTTAGTTATGAATAAATTATTAACTAGTTATATTCCGTGAATTTGTTCACGTGAAATACGCAAATAAAAAGTACCTACACATTTATAGGTACATAATAATGATAAAGAGTCATTCGATTTTTTTTCTTTCTTATCAATAATATTAACAGCTGTCGGGTATTATACAGAACAGGTAACAAGATATAAAACAATTGAAGCAATTGTTTATGATTTAAAGTGCATTATTTTCGAAAAAATCATAAATTGCTACAAGCTAGGTATATCGTTCATAGGCTGTGCAAGTGTTATTAATATTCAAATATTTGTTGAGTTATAACGGAAAATATAATAATATACTGTACCGTTTATCTAAAAGGTAAATATTTCAAAATCACTACTAAATTATTATTTAATTATTAGTTAATATTAAATGGAAAATATGATACACAGACAATTGATTTTTCAGATAATTTATTGGTGATGAAAAGTGTCGATGGAAAATGATTAAAATTAAAGTATATATAAGGTAGGTACTTATAACATGATTTAGTTTACAATTTTTTTTGTTTACTATATGGTTGCTGCATTATCCAAAAACAGAAACATATTCAAATTCACCGGTTTTATCTAATTTAAATGGCTATACAAATTATTAATAATTATAAGAAAAATTGTATGATAAATTATCTGTAAATTTATTGAATTGGCATTTACGCGGTTAAATCCGTTAAAATAGTTTTAAAACTATTTTTTTTTTGTAAAATCTACATTAATTAATAATTGTGTGTTTTTTGTTGACATGTGATTTTTGGGCGATTTGACCAGAGAGACCCGATTTATTACAACGTTTTTCTTAGCTCGTATTCTTATTTGTCCGGTGGTTCTTTGTCCGGTAGGAATCTTGCAATCGATTTTTAACTAACTTGCCGACTAGCTAGACATTTGAAACTTTTAGAATATATCAGAACACGATGCCAATGCATTTTTTGTTACTTTTAGCCATATTTAAGTAAATTGAATTCATTTTCAGTTAATTCTGTTTTGTATGAAGAGTTATTTTGAGACCATTATTGGTTGCTAGGGGTCTGGGGTCCTAGCAACTAAATTAATAATATATACGTGAGTTACTATGGAAATCAATATGACATGTTAATAATAAATAAGCTAGTCAAGTCAAGTTTACATGATTCAACAGAAAATTTAAAAACGTTGTATAAATTAAAAGTTCTTTTTTTTTATCTTGTAATTATTTTAGAATTAACAAAACACTATTTTTGATGAAACAAAGTAGTTTTGTCATAGCATATTAATAATTTTCTTTTATTAATTTGTCGCAGTTAATAGGTATTATATATTTTTAATAAGTTTGTTAATCTGTCCACGGATATAGCCTGCCATTGTTCAGCTACAAATATAAGCTGATACTAACTAGAAATGCATGAAAATCATCTCAAAAAATTGACAACGTTTATATGTGGAGAGCTGTTATTTTTCCTTTTGATATAATATTTTCAAAGCATCTAAAACTTTAGAGTCCTTTGTTTTGAAATAATACCCATCCTATGATATAATATGAAGCACACGTCACATCATAAAAACATGCGCTGTCATCTTAAGGTGAAAACGCATCATCTGATACTCCTTGCACGTCCCATTCTTCATAAAGATCTGCTCCGTCTCAAAAGTATGATTTGTTTCTACTCCCCGTACGTTCCGAGAATCGAATTTTCATTTCAGAGATGTGAGATTCTATCTACACTTTGGGGATGAATGTTTCTCTAGTAAATAATATTGGAGAACTAAATATTATTTTATTTTAAATATTTTAATAGTATATACGTGTTTAACTTATAATAAAAACAATCTCTTGTTGTTTAATTTAATAAAATGCATTTTTTTTGTATTGCTTCTCAGTGTAGTACTTACGCCTCAGAGAGACATTTTCAACTGAACATTTTCAGTTGAAAATGTCCCTCTGAGGCGGACGAAACCGGTCCTAATTTATTGATTAAAAGTGGAATAAG
Source organism: Rhyacophila brunnea (assembly GCF_057557595.1). NCBI lineage: Eukaryota > Metazoa > Arthropoda > Insecta > Trichoptera > Rhyacophilidae > Rhyacophila > Rhyacophila brunnea. Next base: position 35,447,548 of record NW_028233350.1, read on the forward strand.
TACTACAAAAAAATGCGTTTTATTAAATTAAACAACAATACAAGCAGTTCCGCCATGAATTGACAGTTAGCAAAATAAAAGAAATTAAAAAACAATCTCTTTGATACAGTAAACAATAATATTTTTTATACACGACACTGGTCGTAGCCGAAATAAAACGTATTGTAAAACTGTTCCACATAAATTGTTCATCCTCTGATTTGAATGTAATCTTTATTTATGTTGCATATTAACAATACTAAGTACATAGGTACATATAATAAAATTCTTCTTTTTTCTTGTCTGACCCTAATATGATCATGGGCCTCCACAGAGATGAGGTTTGTATTAATAGATTTTTGATTTTACGAGAAATTGATGTTGCCACTTGCTCAACATATTAGGTCAATTATTCTCTGACTCCATACACAAATTGCAAAATAATATGTATATTTGCCATACTCAGGATTTGACGAATAAGTACGTTTAAATACTTACTATAATTATTATTTAAAATGCAATTATAGAAAACTTGGATTTAAATAAATTATATACGAGCTTTTTACCAGTTGCGTAGCTCATCGTAAATCTCAACAAGCCCTAAATCTAGATCCGAATTAATGATTTTTTTTATTTTATAATAATATTCCGTTTACGAAAAAAATTAACTAAAAATTAATACTGCGGATATTTGAGTTTATTTAAAAATAAAAGTTTCTCGAAGTTGACTTTGGACGGATTTGTTTTGGAAGAATAGTTAAAAAAGCCCATTCAAGGGGGCCCTTGCATCTTTTTTGTATTGGGGCTCAATATTTAAAGCTACAGCTGACATTTTTTATAAATTATTATGTAATATGTAATTAATACGTTGCCGTCACAGAAAGCTTGGATTGTAGGTTTGATACTGCGGGCAGGAAAAAAATGTACCTTATTTTTCAATGTTTTATATCCAGTGAGTTGGACAAATGGCTTATAACCATATTATCTTGGAAGATGTCCTTTATGAACCAACACATAAACTTAGACACAATTTTTAAAAATGTTGTTGATGCCTAAAGAAAAATAGTAATTAAAAAAAAATATATAACTATGTAGGTACTTTGAAACTTATTTGTTATTATTATATAATATTACATTCATAAACTGTATTTTCCAAGAATGATAATTTAAGCTTAAAACATAGAAGAAGATAGATTTAAAAGCTTTTAAGTTTCTTTTATTTTGTTAACTGTCAATTCATGGTGGAACTGCATTGTGTTGTTGTTTTTATTTAATAAAACGCAATTTTTTTGTAGTACTTATTCCACTTTTAATCAATAGATTAGGACCGGTTTCGTCCGCCTCTGAAGGACATTTTCAGAGCTTTTAAGTTGTTTAACTCACGACTTTCCGCCATGAATAAATAGTGCGAAATAATAATTATGGATGATTTCATCAATGTGTGAAAATATTACTGATGAAATAAATGTACCTACCACATAAATTATTTAAAGATAGAAATATAAAAGCCATCGCCATGGATCAAGGTTTTGAAACAGGGTACTTTATGTCGGTTAGGCCATAAGCCAAATTATAAAAGGACATCGTCTGACTAAATATTGAATGTGCGTTACATTGACGTGACAATCTTTTATGCATAATATTATTATGATACAGACGTTACTATTGAAAATAACGTATTATTTAACACGTGCTTAAGTTTATCCAATATTTTTCCGTACTCAAAATCCATAATCTGTTATACCACACCCAGTAGGGTGAGCTGGCTATCTAAAATTCATGTTGTGTTTCCTGATATAAACAATCATATGATACATTATATACAATTACAGTAATTGGTATGCTTTTTTTCATTCACGATAAATGCAAATAAGTAGTTGAAATAATTAATCAATTCAAATGAATTAATCAATTTTGATTATTTAATATCAAATGGATTAATTGTGTATGAATAAAATTATTTCTTTATAATTGTCTGCGATTTATGTTTCACATTCCAAATGATATCATTTTTTTTTGTATAACGAGGAAATTATTCAACGCAGTAAACCAACAGAAGTATTTTTTTTTCAACCAAATAATAATATGCAAAATTTATTCTGAAAATAATTGCCGTAATTTATTAGGCATTTATCAACCCAAAGAACAAAAAAAACAATATTTGCTTTTTTTAGGGAGAATTCAAATAAAACAAAATTTAATAATGAAACATTAAAGCGCTGGGCAAGGATAATTACGTGGAGATATAATTAAAATAAAACAGGTGGTTTTAAATAAAGAAAAAAAAGCGTATTGAATTTTTATTTCTCGAAGGCATTAACAATCTTAGCATGACTCTCTATTCCAGAGTCGGTCAAATGATGTCTCGCGGGCCTGATTTGGTTCGTATAAAAGTGACAATTAAAAATTAAAATCACTCTAAAAACCAAAAAAATATGAAACGTTAATGATTTTTATAATTTTCATTGGTAACTATTTATAACAATGTAATATTTTCTTAATGTCCTAATGTACTTTGTATTTAATTTCTCCGCCAACAAAATATTGAGTAAAGAAGCATTCAAGAATTGTATCATCAATCAACATTTGACCTTAAATTTAAATAATGGTATGTACAGGATGGGGCATGGCCCCCACAAGGGAGGGGGGGGGGCTAGCAGGACTCTAGCCTGGGGGCCCGGGCTCAGGAGGGGCCCGGCGAGGTGAGTCAGCCAGATAAGTGAGATAAACACACATCACAAATTTGCTTTACTAGTAAAAAAAAAAAAACAAGGCGCTATTTTCCTTCGGTAATATTAATATTTAAAATTACAACTCAATCTTTAATTGTGTATCAATACTCGAGAACTCAATTAGTAATTCAAATGGATATATTGAAATATACAATAAAACATTAAATAGAAACATTAATTAATTTTAAAGTGTACACCATTTGGAAAACGCTAATGTAGAGAGTCACACTACCTTTATCTTTAGAGATAGATAGGGGGCCAGATAGATCCTAGCCTGGGGGCCCGCTTGAGGATGTGGGGGCCATGGGGTGGGGCGAAGGAACTTCATTTTTTCTAACGGGATGGTGAAGTTAGTGGGAGTCACAAAGGGGAGAGGAAGGGCTCAATGAGAGGAACTGGATTTAAGGTTTGTGTTTGTGTGATTATGTAACCCGACAAACATAATGTAAGCTGCTGGTTGACATCTTTCCCAACGATATACTTGTGTTCTTCTCTGACGAGGCGTATTTTTACGTTAGTGGCTATGTTAACAAACAGAATATACGGTACTGGAGTGAAACAAATTCCAGGATATTTAATGAGAGAACCCTTCATTCGGATCGTGTCACGGGTATGGTGTGCAATTTCAAGAATAGGCATCATCGGCCATTAGTTTTTTCAAGAAAATGGTTGTGCTGTAACCGTGAATAAAGACCAACATAATAACATCCGAGCTGAAATTGCCAATTTACCGGTCGGCATGCTTGAAAGAGTGAACCGGAACTTCCGAATTCGACTAAATCAGTGTATTGACAATGGAGGGGAGAAAAATATTTACATGATATTATTTTTAAAACGGCGTAAAATGAAATCTCATGTATCATATTGTGCCAAGCGAAAAATTGAAACATCAGTTTTTTATTTCATTTTCAAAATAGAAAGTTCCCACGCCCCACCTGTATATACAATAAAATAGCAATTATCCGACAATTTCTAATTAATTTATAATGATGGAATAGTATATCATATCGCATTGTAGTGACATCACAACTATTATAATATGTAAGTAGGTATGCAGATACCATTTCATATTTAGGCGAGGCCAATTTGTATATTGTTTATGTTGTTGATTTTGTAAACATAGTTTTCATCGATCTTATTAATATTTTCTAAGGTCACCACGAGTTGGCATGAAGTTTAGTATATACATGAGAGAGTGAGAATAGTAAATAATAAGAATATAGAACTATCTAAATCTAAGTAAGAGATCTTTACTTCAAAATTTGCGACAAAGTTTTTAAAAGCAATACAATTGGCCTGATTGATATGACCTTGGATATAAAATTTATACGGAAAGAGAAGAGCTGCTCAAGTCGGTTCAACCAGTTGTTGGGCCCATCGGACTGTCCGACCTGGTCGCCATAAAGGCCAATTTTATTGCATTTAGAAAAAATGCGGCGTCTACACTATCAACGTAAACAAATCTCTTCACTTAGAATGTTCGGCAGTTTTGTATTAGCTTTAATTTGTTACTTACTAATATTGCTTCTACGTGGTCATCTCTCCTATGGGTACCTTAATTAAAGTCATGTGAATTCAGTTAAAGCATATTTGAGTGCATGGCAACTTTAGTCTTGGATAACTGCTCCTGACACATTCCCAATCATAAAAAAATAACGCTTCACACCAAACGTAGGGTATCGTGACAAGCCCGATTAAGACCGGGTGTGGTTTAGTGGGGCCATTAACTTCAATCATCTTGGATATGATATGGCATAACAAGATGAAGAAAATTATATACCAAATAAAATTGGACCGCTCTGTAATAAATGTTTGTAACAGCTGCAGTACCCAAGTGTCTTTCGTATACCTCCTTGAGCCGGCTTTTAATAACGAATGTGTGTTCTTTTACTTTTTAATGGAGGTAATTTTGAATCCTGGGGGAGGAAGAATATACCGCGCGAATCTTTATAATAATGGTAACGAAAAAATAAGATCAACATATTAAAAAGAAGTAAAAAATGGCCGCCCGTAAAGAGGCGAGGCCGGGAGGTTAAACGGGAGTAATTTGGTGAAAATTCTGAAAGCCATTTTGCGCGGGCTCATTTTTTTGTTCTGTTTTTTTCTTGTGTCATTCTTTTCAGATTTCATCTGTTTATTGCGCTGGGGTCATATATTGTGTGAAAAAGGGCTTTGTCGCTTCTTTACTGTCACGGTACACTCGGGACTTGTGCCTTAAGGATTTTTATTGTGACCAGGGTTATCCCGCGCAAAGCGTATTTTTTTTCTTCTCTTCACTCTGTTCGCTTTCTTTCGCCGCTAACGTATAGAAGTAAAAAAAACTGTTAAATGGTTAATTTATAACTTTGCGTGAAGAATGAATTTCGCGGCGGTAAGTAAAACGGAGAATTTATAGTCCTTTCAATTGAAACATCTTTTTCGCAGGCTTTATTTTTAATTTTTCGAAACATTTTCTTTGGCCGCATTACCAATGCAAAGAAAAATCTGTTCAGTTATATTAAATACTTACATATTATCTACTAAAGTAGTTCGCTTTTATATCATGTTAACTGTTCCTATGTAAAGTTTTCACTATTTTCACTTTTTCAGTATCATCAATTTTTAAATATAGCATTCACAACATATTATATTTATAAAAATAAATAACACGGTCAATCACGGAGCATAGATCAATTGAATTTACATTGACTGGTAGAGTATCTAGTAGTACTTATAAATAATAAATGGGTGGTTCAAAATAATTATGGATCAAGTCCATCAAAATGGATCCTGAGATATTTGGAGTTTGGATTAGCTAAAACTCCTTTTGTAAAATTAAGGAATGTTTTCCCTCTATATGCTTACCATATTTTGATAGTATATGGATCAATAATAAGTAGTCGTAAAAAGTCAAACATAAAGTATATCCAGGCTTTATTAATGTTAGAAAATAGCTCTTTATACTGCTGAAGGAACACTGTCAAAATGGACATGATCACATTCAATTATATGTCTTATCAATACTAGTATTACTATTTATGCGGAAAATTGTAGAGCTAAGATTGTGATATTAACACATAATATAGAAATCTGTTTTATCTAGCCACTGAAACAAAACAATTGAATTTTATGGAAATTGGACATGATCCGTAATTATTGTGAACCACCCAAATATTAATAATTTTCCATTGTAAAATACAGAATACAAACCACATACTCTGGGAATGTTCTGGAATCTGTACGAAAAGAGAAGAGGATGCTCAAGTCTCTTTAACCAGTTACTGGTATAAACGGGCCGTCTATCAGACTAGAACATTGCGGCGTCTTACTGCGGTAGAATTGTGATCAGTCTCAAGAAATAAAAACTAGAATTGAGATCGCAAGGAGTGGTTTTCTCAAAATGAGACGCCTCCTTAGCAATCGAAACATTAGCCTAGGTATAAGACTGCGTATGGTTCGTTGTTACATGATCTTAATCCTTTTCTATGGTATAGAGGTATGGATGTTAAACCAAGAGATATCACTGAGAGTTGAGGGTTTCGAGATGCGGTTGTTTAGACGCATCTTTAAAATTCCGTAGACTGACCCGTTAAACGTAGCAGAGGATGACGCCGCATTTCGGGGCTTAAGAACCTCAGTGCAGTTATACCAAATTAATTTAAGTAGCGGATGATAAGGCAAAGATCACTCTGATGGACTTCCACTAGGGGAATTCATGATAAGAAGAAGACCGTGGACGTTAAGACCTCTTCATATATAATATTAGTTATTTTGATGTAACCCTGTTTCTATAATAATAACTTTGTTCAATAAAGTCATTTTGAGTATTGATATACTATTATATTTACGTGAGGTAAGATAAATGAACGTTTTTGAAATATGGTCTACTTAGTTAACTCAGCGTGCTTCTTCTTACGGACAATTTTTTGCCTTCCATGCATATTCATCACAGCTTAGAATAATATGGCTTTTTCCATGACAGCTATTCATTGAGTTCTGTCCTCTATCATTATTCTCTACTTTCCAAATCATCCCATATGGCTCTTATCTTCCTAAATTCAGCAAGTCCAGAGTCCACAACAACTTTGCATTGTGAATGATTGTGCTGTAATACAAGGTTTCGGAATATATATCGCTATATAACAGTAGATCATCAAAAAATAGTCGAATGAATGTTTAAATATAGGTACATCAGAATCATATCAAATATCGGTGCCGAGCGGGATTGGAATCAGCACACATCGGATTCTGGCTTATATTCTTTACTAATTAACTCACTTACACCATCACACCAGATGAACCAATGACCATGCATCCTTTTTTGTGATTTTAAATCAAGGTAGGTTTTAACAATATGTAAGTACTTACGTTTATTCCAAAATGGCATCTGGATCTCTTAAAAGTTTAGTTTTAACGCACATGAACTAATCTAATTATGTTCTATATTCAATAAATAATACTTGGCGGCTCTCGAGGTGAAAACTTATGGCGCTGTTATTCCATCCAAGACCTCTGGCATCGATTCCCAATGAGGTCACTATATATTTATGTGATTTTCTCAAAGCCTGGGTGTTTGTGATTGTTCAAAATTACTAACAGCCACCTTATACGAAAAAGCAAGGACATGGTTATTAATAATTATAATAATAAAAAAAATACTTGGTTTCTAATAATGTAATATTATTTGAATATTGTCAGTAAATAATGCTGCATTTTTTCATTAACTAGGGAACATGGGTTAATAAAAAAGTATAGCGGGTATTAAAATAAAATACCTTTTCATATTTAATACATTGGACGCTAAAGACGCGCCCAGCGCGTAACGATTATGTGGCCATTCGATTTAATTATATGGACTAGATTTCACGGTTAATTTTTATATAGGGTAAAAAAGTTAATGTTAACTATAACTTACTATGGTAATCATAATTAAACGACCTAAAATCGCTAAGTAATTATTATCTAATCATACTTAAGATATTTATGACCTACCAGTATAAAAAACGTATATACAATAAAATACAGTAATGTCTTGTTTTCACAATGCCACTTGATTGTAAAAAAAAATAAGAAATATGTTCTCAGAATATTGAATAGGACAAGAAGAACATTTAGTTTTGTTTTGGCGAAAGCGAGAAAGAAAATTATATTTTTCAGAGTTTTGTTTTTATTTTTGGTAAACTTGGATTTCCTCTCACGTTGATAATCGCTAGCGGAACGAAAGAGACCTTCCATTTCTACTTCCTTCGATCTTTTTGTTTGCTTCTTTTCTTATTCTCACAACAATAAAGGTCGTGTGTTTGTCCCGCTAGCCGGCGAAATAGGTTAAATTATCGCCGTCCCGCTCTAACGAGCCAAATGGTACGAATGTAAGATAAGAAAACAGAGGGAAAGCGAGTTTTTGGTTTATATTTATTGGTCCGATAGTGCCATAAGGAATTCCGGAAAGACTCTTTTAATTATCGCGTTCGAAGATTAGTTTGTTTTGGGTTGATCATATACTAGCGGTGTTTCTAAAAATAATTGCGATAATAAAGGCACGGAAAAGTGTGCGTACTGCCTTTTGCAGGAAAAGGAAATCGTTCCTTTTGACAAAATCGTTATTTTGGTCTCTCGTTAATGGTTCCATGACTATCCACAAAAAGCTTGATTAATCAGTGCTTTGCGTGCGGAGCTTTTGGTTCTCACAAGTGGAAGGTACACATATGATGAGCGGAATCGTTAGGATAAGTTTGAGGTTTTTAAATTATATAAACGAGACAGAATAAACAGACGTTGCTATCTACTTACTAAATATTGTTTATAATAATTGAAATAACAACTTAAGTTGTAACATCGGTGAAGAACAAGGAAAACAGTACTTCAAGACACTTAATTTATTTATTTGCATATAGAAAGATATTTTATTTTTCATAGACAGATATATTTCTGGAAATAAACGCTAAATGATTTTTCCATTATTCCGTTGTACATCATATTTTCAGATGATTTTAAAAGACATGCTAAACGAAATATTAAAAGTTTGCATCAAAAATTTTAAACACATAAAAGAGAAAAAATAATGTTTTCTATACCTACTCACATTATCATAATATTTTATAAATCAAATCGCTGAGACATAATTACCGAAATATGACTGCACTATTTTCGTTTTTTCCAAAAACGATGACGGAATTACGATATGTAACCACGAAATGTTGATTTATAAAATTAAAAAGTAAAGGGTATTATAAAACTACTATCTATTTTTTCTGTAAAATCTACGTATTATCCAGAATTAGCCTCCAAAGATACCACAAATTATTTGTTTTCGAACACCTGAATCTTTAATAACGAATGTTTTTATTAATCGATTTTACAATATGATGTGTATAATGATGACGTCTGAGGAGTTTTCTTAAAAATATGTTTTTTTTCTTCACGAGAGCCATTATAATGTAGTTCTAAATTACGTGTCTCTGAAGCCGAGAATCAAAGTCGATCATCGCATCTGAACAACATCACAAATATTGTTTTCTCAATGTATAATTGATTCACTTAGGAAAAAATATTATGATAATAATAATATGATATATTATTCATATTATGAACACTACAATAAGCCATGAGGCCCATTTATAGTAGTGTAGTTATTAATTTAAGTAAAACAATCACAAACACCCATACTAAAATCTCATAAATATATTGTGACCTCTTCGAGAATGGAACTAGGAGCCCTCGCACTAGACTACAAATAATTTCTATTTACTACAAGGACCTACTAGCTCGATGCTCTCGGTATAAATAATTTATTGCGTTTTAAAACAATTGCCCACGGTTTTATAGGCAGACGTTGTTACTTGAATAATATTTGTATAGTTATAACACTTGCCGCAAAACTATGTAAGGTATTCAGTATCCAACTATGATAAAGGTTTATAATTCTATATATTCAGTGGAAATGGAAAGGTTTTGCGTATTCACTACCCACATAAATAAAAAAATGTTGTAAAAACCGAGCATATTGTATAAGTTAACGGCTTTCAATCATTCAAAATGAAATTCTCTAGCTTCTTCCGTTTATATTATGATAGATATTTTATGCATGGAATTGTATATACCGTCAAGTATTTGTTTACTCCCCCCAACAGTATCTAATCACTATAAAAAAAATATGAATATAAGACTTACCCGCTGACACGGGTAGCACTCTATTATCGAATAAGTATGAAATATTACCCACGAAAGATCAATATAAAACCTTTAGTGGAATATACATTTTTCATGAAATAATTTAGGGAAGACCTTTTTCAGTGTTACGTTCGAATCCAATATGCAACGAAGGATGGCCACTTAACAATATAGGAAGGCTGAAAAAATGTACGCTATGCCGTGTTATTATTACGGCGAGGTCTCCGTATTGGTGAGCATCGATGAGGAAGAAACGAGATAAGAAGATATACTGCCGACGAGGAATTTTCGGGGTAAGGGACAAGCAGTTATGGCCTGGAAGCGTTCGATTACTTAGCGACGATAGGTGATGAAAAGACATCTCGTGATAATACCGCGGCTGTTAAGCCAAAAGGACGTAAGTTAGTAAAAATGAAATAAGTACATGTTATCTTAAAATATTCATTTTCAGTGTCATAAAAGTACAAACAGCGAAACTTATTCCGATGTTACAAAATGATTTTGGTAAGGCGTAATTGAAATTTTTTCATCACTTACGCCCTTTTAGATTTACAAGAAGTAACAAACTATTTTGACAGAAAGTTTGTAAAATATATAAAAATGCAAAACAAATGCAATTATTATTTCATTTGATGTAAATTGTTACTTACGCCCTTTTGGAATTGTAACTTCGTTACCTTTAGGTTAAGTTTTCCGTGTCATTTAAGTATGGCGGGCGTTCATCTATGGACTATTAAAATGACGTATAGGCGAAACACTGAAATATAACCGTGTATAATTTATTGTAACGTCTACGCTTTAAGTTTAGCTTAAAGGAGAGTGTACTGGCGCTTGGGATAGTATTGAAGTAATTACGGAACATGCAAATAAATACAATTTAATAAAAAATTGGCACTTAATTATTAATCGTTATGTTTATAAAAATATTAGAAAGAAGAAAAAGGCTGGAAGTATTCAATTATGTACCTATACGTGATTTATTACTGATAAGAAGACATCTCGTAAATGAGTATAAATATACAGCATCTCAAAGATTCGCCAGAAATAGTTATAATGTGACGAAGTTACAAATTATTTAGGTATTAGTAAAAATAATATAAAATATGTAAAACAATTGAGGGAACAGATATGCCATAAATTGTGCTGTATCTAACCGAGAAGTCAGAAATATTATTATAATTTTTTTTATTAAAGGTAAATTTTTTTAAAATTCAATATGGAATATATCTACATATATTTATGTTTGATATAGAAAAAACTCGATTATTGAAAAAAAGAAATGACATGAAATCCCTTTTATTTATATCTGAATGATTGTCGATATTAAAATAGAGATGTTCTTCCTAAAAAGTGATTTAAATAATATAATATTTATTTACTAAGAATGTATCATTAAGTAAATAAAGAGTATTTTTTTTAAATAGATTATAATAATGCTTAACCTAAATTAATCATAATGAGAAACGTCGGCTATATCAGCTAGTTACTTGTTAAGATTAAAATGAATTATTATGCAATATAATATATTTATTAGATAATAATCTTATATAGTAGTAACCTATTGGAAATATATTGTAAGTAAAAGAAATGCTTTTAATTTTACCTGCATCCAATTATTGTGAATGCAACTTTATACCAAAACCTCTAGAGAAATACTTCTAAGATGCAATATTTTACAAGAATAGCAATTATATGCACTGTTTTCAATTATTTATGCACGTAGTCTGATTTACTTCTGCAACCTGATAAGCAAATACAGGTAATAAAGTAAAAATGCAAAACGTTTATGTAATTGCGAAAACGGTTTATATTAAAAAATACACGTTTCTTGCACAAAAGAGCAATAAATTTAATATTTTTTTCTGCCATAAAGCAATCCTGCACTCGGCTTTTGATATCCGTGCTAGCCGTAGTAAGCACAATTAAACTAAATAAAGCCGAGTAATTTATTGTGAGCGTATATAAAAATAATTTTTCTATTCGCGAATGCTTTATGTTTTTTTTGTGTATAGAAAGAACACTTACTGGTATAATTGCTTTTGCAGCTAACACTTTAAGCATCTAAAGTCAGATTGCAGTGTTACCATTTTCGCCGTTTACTCATTCTTTCAGAGGTATAAAACATTTTCTGTCATTGTTTTATATAATATTACATAACCTTTATAGAAGCCTTATACATTAGCGTTTATTAGAAGCGCCACACGTTGCTGGAGGGAAGGTATGGTGACAGGATATTATTCCCCTGTACCAAAAATTCTCGGACATAAACCCCCCGAACAATAACTGTACATAAGAGTATCCAGAAAAATAACCCCCCCTTATTAAAAAGATGGTAAATTGAATTAAATAAAATGACAAAATTTTAGATGAGAGGTTGATAAAATTTCGCTACATGGTTCTGAAGCACTGGTGAACTTGCTTTATAAATATTTTTTCTTATAATAATTCAATTAAAAATTACAAGATAAAAAGAATTTTTTATATACAACGTTTTTAAATTTTCTGTTGAATCATATAAACTTGACAATTATATGTATTAATAATTTAGGACAAATAAGGCAATTGTCAATGATTTTTTTGCTATTTTGCAACAAACAAACAAATATAGAATACTGAAATGTCATTTTAATTTCCATAGTAACGCACGTATATATTAATAATTTAGTTGCTAGGACCACCCACTTAGCAACCAATAATAGTGGATTAGATTATGGATTTCTTCCGAAATAACTTTTCATAAAAAACAGAATTAACTGAAAATGAATTCAATTCTACTTAAAGATGGCTAAAAGTATTAAAAGAATGCATTGGCATCGTGTTCTGATATATTCTAAAAGTTTCAAATGTCTAGCTAGTCGGGAAGTTAGTTAAAAATCGATTGCAAGATTTGTACTGGATGAACAGCCACCGGACAAACAAGAATACGAGCTAAGAAAAACTTGGTAAAATAGGTCCTATATTAAAAAAGTCTTTGGAATAATTAATATTATTTCAGACTATTTATACTAACTTAATTATATGGTAAATTATAATAATAAACCATTAGCTAAGCTATCGACAATAGTAAATTCGTTATCGCCCTAGATGAGGGATGTTTGCTTAATGCAATAGATATTTTAAAGAATTCACACTCAATTATTATAATATAATTTAGATATGTACTGAATGTAATAAATTATAATGATTATTATTTTTTATTGATACTAAAACAGTCCATAAAAGGCACTAATAATTACAGTAGTGAAAAAATCACAGAAATTTACGTAGATAATATGTGTGACTTTGCCGGGAATTGAACCTGGAACTATATATATATTGCTTTAATGAAACCAGTGCCTTACGCTTTAGACTAATAAAACCAACGTGATTTCGATATTAAATGTATATTGTGTTAGGTACATTTGTGTAAGAATATCTATATATTATATCAATATTGATAATGCTAAATTCTAATTGATTTAAGGTTTATACAATGTACTTATGTACCTCATTTGTATATTTTGAATTTCAATAGTATTAAATAGAAATAAATTATATTTAAAATTCAAGTTTCACTAAGTAGGCAGGCACCCTTAGTCGATAGTATTTTTTTTTGTTGATAAGTTTGGAAAATGATTTGTAACTTTTGAATATAAGTACCTAACTAGATCGTTATAATGTCACGTTTTCATAATATATGAAAATTGTCGTAATATAATAAAGTGCCAAATGGGACGTAACATGTTTTAAATCTACATAATATCAGCATACTTTTATGTTTACTGAGTCAATATTAAAGCCATTTCTCTTTAAATGGCAGATATTTCCTATTTTTTAAAATGTTAATATTTTATTTGATAGTGGGTATAGTAATTTTTAAGAATAATAATGGTTTATATTAATAAAAAGGAAGATAAGGACATTAGTAATTTTTTTTTTTGGTATTTACTATCTGTGGGCCTATTCTAATATATCACTTAACATAAAAAAGAGCTAATTGTGATAAATATATCACATTTATCACTTTACGTTTTCTGGCGGTTAATTATGTTAAAAAAATAACTGTCTGAACTGTCAAAAAGTGATATCTTTTAACAGCCCCTCGCTTGACCGTGCTAACTTTGAGAATGAGAGAGTATGTCAATTTTACATATTGAGAATTGAGACGGAAGATCTTACTGTTTTGGTGCATTCGCAATGACATGAGACATAACTAATTATAGGTTATGTTGATAATATGTCTGACGTGTCAGTACGTACAACATTCTTATGTTCGGCTCTTTACCTACTAGATGGCGCTGGTTCGGCTTTATCCGCTTGTGTTCGGTCTTATTTGCTTGGGTTCAGCAGTACAAATTTGACCGACATGTCTATCAACCTTCATTTTCGACGTATTACGAATTATACACAGCCGCCGCTAATCGTTTAGTGTAAAAATACCTTCGGTGCTGACTTGGAAGAATGAAAATAACGGAAACGTGCTAAAGTGATAACCTTAAGAATAGACCTACTAGAAGTCCATTAACAACCGATTTAGAGTTTCTATCATACACATTATTTTTAGTTTGTTTTTTCACCCCTGTAAAAGATCTCTAACGCTACGTTTTATATTTTCTTATTTAATAGCTCTGGGATCATATCAACTCCAATTAAATATAAAAATCTTTAGCGATAAAATTTCTCAAATGGCGTTATACAAAGGGCTGCTATTTCTCGTACAGTAGCAAGTTGCCTTTTGAAGGTGACACAAAACACAAGTTCGAGGCACAGAATAACGGCGCTGCGGACGATAAATGAGTTTTGTTTTCCTTGGAAACTTTTCGTTGTATTGTTTTTAACTTTATCTTGACATTTATGGTTGAAATTTCCGTTAAATTTTAGTAGCATTACGAAAAACAGCCCCCCCCCTTTCACAAAAATTAAACACCGTCTCTGTTAAGTATGATTCATTCGCATAATAAAGGAAAATTATAACTTATCTTATTTTATTATCTTATTTATTTATATCAAATCATACGTCCGTAGCTAATAAAGAATAGTATTACACTGTAGGTATTTTAAAATTCTTCTTCGTACCAATACAGTAGATTTAAAAAGAATACATTTCAATTTATAAAAATAAATGAAAATATTAACACAGATAAGTACAGTTGATATTTGATTCTGGGAATACTGTAACCACAGGACAGATTAATAAATAGAATTCCGATAGTCTATATCCCAGTAGTTTTTGAATGTGTGAGTGCCTACGAAAATAAACCACGCATTATAGACGTGCAATAGTGTGTGTTGCAATCTTCAATACACCAATATTAAATTCTAATGGATTCAAGCTCTGAATCCATTAGAATTTAAATTCAAATTCCATCAAGTACCTTCGGTCGAAAGTATTAATATTACACCAATATTAAATGTGCGTCAGTGCATAAACCGAGAGCAGTTGTCAGTATTAGACGTGTGACGTATTCTTTACGTGTTTAAGTTTATCGCGTGTTCTTCCACACTCGAGATCAGTTGCCTGGTTCTCCACACCTGTTAGGTATTTCAGTTACCATTATTTCTGAGTTACCTGACTGTAACTAAACGCACATAATACTATATAAGTGGTTTACTTTTTATTTACAATTATTGTATTTATTTGACTAGTTATATTGTAGCTAGTTGCAAGAATTTTGTTATGCTTTGAGTTATATTTTATACTCGATGTGTGAAAAGCTCACATCTTTTTGACCTTTTGGAATAATTTAAAAAATTGGAGACAATCAACGCCAATTTGATGACCCTGTTGACCAAGGTATTCTGGACAATCTGCGTCAACATGATGCTGCTTGTACTTGGTAAAAATGTTTTATTTTTTACTTTTAGATATTTTTTCTTAAAACTCCACAAATTTACCTACATATTTAAAAAGATGATTTTGGATTGAAGTGTTTCAATACGTACAAAGGTTTAGAAAACAATTAATCATAATATAATATAAAAATGAACAAAATTTAATCTGGCTATTGGTCCACTTTTTCTCCTTTTTGTCTCCAATGTATTAATAATTGAGTGACTTATTTTAACTATTTAGAGGCTTATTTTTAAATCTTCTGACGAATTGAGTGCGTCATCTCTAGTTTGTTTGTCAACTTACATCACGAAACGGAATAATATCACAGTCTTGTCAAAAATTGTTCGACAAAACGGAGTTCACCCAGTGAAAGTTGTATTGTTGTAAACAGGCTAAGTGAATCCGTAGTCCGCAATATAATCCGTAGTTCTATTTTACGCGCCACACTCCAGAAAACCCAATTTACCTTTATAATAGTACTTTACAACTTCACCATTATTATGTACAGTTATTAGCGGAGGTCTATTGAACAAATGATATATAAATAGTATTATAACTTATATTAACTCATGTTATTATATTGTGATATAAATTTCAACGATTTAATATTGAGATATATATTTAAGGTATTGTGTTGTAGCTGAAACTTAAATTTAAGTACCTAATATTATAGGCTATGAAAAATGACGGATTATTACCAAGTGTGCAAAAAAGATAGTTTTCCCGTTTATTGTGATTTAAATTTCAACTTATGATAGATTGATTTAAAATATAAATGTATAGCAATCATACCACTCAGCAGTACATGAGTGACACACTTTAGTATATGTTTTGTTATCAAAACAAAACAATAGAGCGATAACGATGGCCAGCATCTCCTCAATCATAACTAGATCAGTAGGGTCTGTTATGACTTGTTAATTGCGACAATATCTCTGGTAATATATCGACTACATTTTTGTATAAATTGGAAGGACAATACATGAATCCTCACTTACTCATCGAATCCATCACGAGACGCACTACTACATTA
Organism: Rhyacophila brunnea; assembly: GCF_057557595.1. Taxonomy (NCBI): domain Eukaryota; kingdom Metazoa; phylum Arthropoda; class Insecta; order Trichoptera; family Rhyacophilidae; genus Rhyacophila; species Rhyacophila brunnea. The sequence continues at coordinate 35,464,253 of NW_028233350.1, forward strand.
TCATGAGTCCTTCACTCGATATAGTCAACCGTTATTCCACTCGAAACAAGTCTCTCAGTTCATTAATATAATCAATCTCTTGATCACATCGATGTCACCAGTGCATCCGCATCCACGGTTATAATTATACTCACGCTGTCATCTTTATTAAAGTATCATTGTATTTATTACATTCTTGTATTGATCAATAAACGCTCTCCTCTAAACATCAAACAAGGCGACTTTCTCTCTCCTCCACCTCATCTACTACAAAAAATGAATGTAAATAATTAATGATCAATATTGATATAGCAAAGAGAAACTTTAAAAGATCAACGAATGTCATATGAAAAAACCATGGTAAAAGTGCCGCAGAGGTGGACATGAGATTTTAAAACTTTCTTTTTAGACCAAACCAAACCTAACTTGAGCTAACCTAACTTAAGCTAACCTAACCTAACCTAACATAACCTAACCTAATCTAACCTACCCCAACCTAATATTACCTCATATAATCTTAATTTGTGATAATGGTGTATCAAAATGTATGAAAATTTCAAATTTTCAATTGACGATTATTGCATCGAAAAGCCGATGCGCCGACAGAAAAGGGTATTTATTATAATTGTCTACATGGAATAAACTGTTTTCATAAAAAAAAATATAAAAGCTCGTGTCCACCTCTGCGGCACAATTACCAAAACCATTTTTGTTGATTTTTTGACATATACAGTGACAATTTGCGACTTCATAAGTAATGTAGATACTAAAATTAGTTTAGTAATATATTTTTACAAAAAACCTACAAAAATAGTTGTCACTTCGTCATGGAAAAGCTCTTGGTGCCACACTTTTGGGATGGTGAATCTAAACAATCTATACCTATACATTACTGATTTTCACTAAAATAACCTTAACGGCTTAGCAACCTCGATATATTTATTTTCAATTATAACTTTCACAGGAGAATCTAATCAGGATAAACTTTCAAAATACTTAAATGTTATTTAAATAGTTTACGCAAAAACTTAAAGCTTTTAAAATATTTTACTAAAAAATGATGACATGATACTGAACTTTGGTTTGGAATTATCTACGTAATATGATCAAGAAAAATATATATTTATAATATTATATTATAGAAGTACTTATAGTTACAAAAAGATGCTTGATGAATTTTCACAAGACTATATACTTGTGGGAAGACCGTTGCTTTGCCAAGGAACTGGTTTTGGTTGACGACTGTAGTTAGAACAGTGGATGAGCGAAATAGTGGAGGTGGAGAATTAAGGAAATATAAGTCTATTTTGGCTATATTGTTCCTGAAAGAGAAGAAGCAGAAAGATGTTCTTCCTAGGTCCAAATTCAAAGTTAAAATAAGACGTAAAAGTGCTTAACTTTAAGCCATCGACATTGGCAACTTAGTGGAAGTGAGAAAAAACTGACCACGTGTTTATTATTATTATTATTAATAATAATAATAATTAGGTCTAACTTAACTTCGACGTCCTTGCGTTTGGTGATTTTTGAAATTGAATTTTATGAATTAAACTTCTCAATGCATTTTTAAATACCAAGGATTCATTCCAGTTGAATGATTAATCCATTACATCCAATACCTCTCCATTCAGAAATTAAAGCATTGCAGTGAAATTAACTTTTTGTTATGCACTAAATTTATTTCTAATAATTAAACATGTTTATTTTACATACATACTTTTGAAAAACACTTCTGAGAAAATATATTATACACAATAAAAAAAATCTTTTTGAAAAAAGTAAGATATCCGGCAGGATCGAACCTACATCTCTTGGGTTTACGCCCCGTGCGCATTGTCCACTATGCTACTAGGTGACATAGTAATTACGACAAATTTCAACCATTAGCCCTTATAATACCTGCTCATCAGCGCTCTTCCAATTCAAGCTATTATTGACAATCGGTTTTTGTTTATCAAATCAAAGTAGGTACCTACTAGTTTAATAACTAACCGACGTCACGGATCTCTCCAATATTTTATTTTGTAACTTACTCGAACTTGCTTATAATTTTTAATTAACTATTTCTTTTATTCGACGAATAATTCACAAGATTTAAGCCATTCTACCATTCTAATTATTGAACATACATAATTTTGAAAAACACAAATATATTTTTTCAGAAGTGTTTTTCAAAATTATGTATGTTCAATAATTAGAATGGTACATTTTTAGATCTTGTGAATTATTCGTTGAATAAAATAAATACTTACCCAATGTTTATTTTATATAACTTTTTTAAAAATGACGATCTGTATTTTATTTACATACTTTATTTATTTTATTTTATTTTATTCTGAAACTTAATGAATTTTCATTCAACGGTGTGCGCTTTGTTAATAAAAAATACACCTCATGCAAAATAATTGCCATCATACCACCAAAATCATAAAAAATATAACAAAAGTATACATACCAAAATTTTAATCTATTTTGGTCCAGTAAAACCGTGACGTATTTTTAATCTCGCACCAACGCAAACTTTTTAAAGTTTTATACCAAATTTCAATATTTTGCTTCACTTGTTTGGACAGCACTAAAGCGGCCTCTCTGAAGAAGATAATAAAACGTTTCAATTATTTTCGCCGCGTAACGAAAAAACATTAACTTAATCCGTAATTAATCGAAAAAAGTGGCGGGCTCTTTGCACCCCCAGCCCCCCGCCAACATAATTCAGGGTCTAGATTAATGTTGTTTCAGATTACAGGCAAAGTTTATTTTAAACCACCCCTCGAAGCCTTCGCAAAGTTAAATGAGTGAGAAAGTGGTTCCACTCGATGTGTCGGCCCGATACTCTGTACATTACTCACCCTGTTTCTTACGCCCCTAAAATATTGTTAAGACTTCTTCACTATATTCAGTCAAAGATGTGTGCACTCAGCTGTCATGAACTCAAATTGAATTTTTATTAGATGTTCTCTATTTGATAGAGTGGAATTTACGTGACTGTTGTCTATAAAATCAATCTTGAGACGAGAAAAGTGAGAGATCTAAAATCGATTAGATCTGTATATAGCAAAAGAACATACAGATAAAAGTTAATTAAGTATCCGAAAATACATTTTGGAAACATTTACAATCACTTGTGACGCATACAGGGAATAACGAAGAATAAAAACGAAATAACTGGATAAGGTAGGAATCTAAAAACTGTACCTAACAATTGCTAGAAATAGTCTTTATAGATTATAAAAGAACTATTACGATATACAAAAATTATCATTTTATAAATGTTTTGGAATTGGTAATTAAGATAACTTATTAGTTGTATCAACAAGGTTGTTATGAAAAATGAGCAATTAAAGGTAAATAATATAATAATTCTATAAACTGTCGAACAAAAATTTCTTATCTGCACGTTAAAAGTGTGAACTAACAATTATCTCCAGCACAGCTAATCGCACTTCCGGTTTCAAATGGTGAACGTCCCCAAATTAATCATTTCATTTTACGCTCCGGTGGTGTTCGGATCTATCAACGTAGTTTGAAGCTTTTTATAATAAAAATATGTCTAAAACGACCAAGAGTGATGTTAAAATTATTATTAGTAAACTTTTGGTTTATTGCAAGAACGAAAAATAGTCGCATCTAAAAGGCGAGCGCCATCGAGAGTATCCATCAGTTGCTGCGATGACGTTAAACTATATTATCTAAATAAATTAAATTAACTAACCGTTATATCGTGTTCCATGTAAATAATTCATAAAAATTACGAGATAAAAAGAACTTTTTATATACCACGTTTTTCAATTTTCTGTTGAATCATATAAATTTGACAACTCTATATATTAATTAATATAGAATACTGAAATGTCATTTTGACATTTCATATTGATTTCCATAGTAACGCACGTATATATTAATAATTTAGTTGCTAGGACCCACTTAGCAACTAATAATAGTGAGTAGTAAATATTACTTTAACGATTTTTTTTCCGAAACATACAAAACAGAATTAACTGAAAATTAATTCAATTCTGCTTAAAGATGGTCAAACGTATTAAAAAAATGCATTCACGTCGTGTTCTGATATATTATAAAAGTTTCGAATGTCTAGTTAGTTGGGAAGTTAGTTAAAAATCTTGGACAAACAAGAAAAAATCTATACGGGACAAACTAGAATACGAGCTAATAAAAACATGGTAATAAATTCAGCTAACTTATTTAAGAGTTTCAATATAAAATCCTGTCGCTAACCTGTAGGTAGGCCATCAAAAAGTGTCAACTGATACAATTATTCTTTATTGCCGTAATCAATACCGATTTGATGCCGAAATGATTTTGCAATTTTTTTTCGAAATAAATTCTTTGCGGACAAGCATAATTTGATACCTATAATTGCGAGTATCGATACGATACATGAATAATTTGGCATTGATACTTTTTCTTTCGTTAATGCAGGCTTATCTGTATGTAACTTGTTGCCGGAATCTTATAAACGACATATTGCCCAAACAAAATTCTCAAAAGTGCATGGATTGTAATAAATGGCTTACATTGGCTACCACAATAAATATTTGGTGAGCATATCCATTGAAACTGCTCGAAAAAAAATGACAATCAAAGGCAAAAAAACTGTCGACTAAAATTACGGAAGGCGGGTTAAAATGTCTTAAAGAAGACTTTTTTGAAAAAGGAATCTAAAATACACGGCCCTTGAAAAAAAAACTAAAAACCACTTACTTTTGGCTCAGTTGTGTCAGTTAAATGTCTCAAATGGAAATTAACTGGGCCCAAGAGGACAAAAAACGCCGATGTATTATTCATTCATCACAGTAATACTCGGTCAAGTCATGGATGAAGGCCTCTTTTTGCTGTCACTATTAGTCATAACTCATCGATCCAACCGGTTTTTGGATTGGGGTATTGTACTGGATAATGAAATTTGCCCAGCGATAATTTTTTATTTGACCAATGTGACCTGTTCATCTCTACCGCGACGTTTATACTATATATGTACAGTATGCACCTTTCCCCCTATAAGTTATTATTATGGAAAAAACACACCGACATTGAAAGGCTCGGTATCGTCTACGTTCTACGATCTACGTCAAACGACTCGGACTCAAAGTATTAAAAAAATAATAAAATTATTACATACCTTGTTGATTAAAATATTCACCTACATAGCTAATTATTACATATTATTCCTCTCAGTGAATGGTTATTAAAAGATTGATGAATTTGAATTTAATATATGCATTGTTTATGATAGTTAACTGTTTGTGATAACCCTAACAAAATAATTCATAAAGTGCATAAGGGTTGTACAGTACAATAAAGTTGTATGAATATTTTTCTTCCTTCTAGATCCCTACTTTTGATCGTAGTTATACAATACCTCCATGATGCTTCTCAAATACTACAAGGTTGCCCTAACCTAACCTAACTTGACGTAACCACTTTATGTTAACTTGGCGTTAATTTAAAAAGACAGTTCCTGATTGCGGCGGTGAAAATCTGACAGAATTCAGTGAAATACCTCAGAAAAAAATCAGGGATATAATATACTGGTTTGAGCAAACATGTTGAGAGAATCTTCTTATATAGAGATGTAGCCTAAATTTGCGAAATTGAAGAGTAAAAAAGGACCACTGGTCCACTGATTTGATTAGCTTCAATTGACTTCGTATTGAACGTTAATTTGTAGAGAACTTCACACTTCTTCTTCTTCTTCGATGGCGCTACAGCCATCTATAGTCTATGGCTACAGCTCAAATCGGGCCTTGGCCTCCTCCACCGCCGTCCTCCAGCCTGAACGATCCTCCGCACGTCTTTTCCAGTTCATGATTTTTAGCAGCTGGTTGGCATCTTTTGTAATGTTGTCACCCCATCGTGTGCGTGACTTTCCCACTGGCCTTTTCCCCCCTGGGTTTCCTTCGAGGATCTTCTTCGGTACCCGTGACTCAAGCATGCGCTGGGAAAGGACTGGCCAGCTTAGCCTCTGGAGTTTTATGAAGGTGGAGAGTTTTGAATCTTGGTATAAGCGGTATATTTCCGAGAACTTCACACTATTGTTATGAAATTTATTTGCAAATTTACAGGCTGTATAAAAAGACAATCTGTCATGACACGATGAATATAATATAAGTAACCAATAATACTATTATTCTCTCTTTTTGAATTTTATTTCATTTTGGAAAAAAATTACATGTGAAAATGTTTTTAAGATACCGGTTTTCAATATGAAATACGAAAATACCCACATTAGTATTTTATTCCGTATTGCAATCCCTACTCGTGGTATAAGTATTCGCAAAAGCTTAATTTTCGTGTCAATTAAAATTTCTTGATTCTTCCGTATACCTAGTGGTAAGATGTCTCATCGATTTTTTTTGTTAATCTGAATGCTCCTTCTTATTTCTGCTTCACATCCTCCTCTAATAGTTCATCCCAGAATTACTAACTCATCTATTGTTTCTCGCTCTGTGAGTTCCTTTTAATCAGCAGCAATTAGTGCAATATCATAATATGCGAATCAACAGTATTTATTTTATGGCCGCTGTATGAATGATCTAGGGCGGGGTTGGCGAACCTTTTTACGTACGCGTGCCAAAATTTCCAAAATATTATTTTTCAACTGTGACGTGCCGAGCAGTTATAACGAAAAAATAGTTTCAAAAAATTCTATTAAAAATGACAATGTTTTAGATACCACCACGAAAATAGCACACATAATAGATTTATCACTTTTTCAATTACCCCATACATTTCAGTCCACCAATTTTGAAACTGTCTGCCAGAATTACTACTACTAGTTTCACCAAGTTTTTGTTCCTTATTTGGTGCAGTCATTTTTTCTGACTAGAAATGAACAATAATTGTTGTTTGTTAACGTATTAATTAGTTTGGTTATTTATGCACAAATTGACAGCAGAATTGTTCCGATCACGTAAGTCATTCTCTCGTTACAGTGGTCTCAAGCATTGTAAATCGATCAAAATTAGAGGTTCGCGGCGCGGCATTACCTGTGTGTAACGCATAAAGACTAAGACCGACCTACGTAATTTTATAATATACATAATTATATAATAATATATTAAATTAAACGTAATACTTAATCTAGAAGAGTATTTGCCTGCTATATTTTATAGAATGCGATCTGTCATTTATTATTATTACAGGTAGTGTTTTTTTCTCTTCAAATGCGTGCCACGCAAAATCATCTTGCGTGTCACTGGTGGGTTTCCTAGGTTTTAGAGGTTTCCGTATTATATTAATAATGACATTTCTCGATCGAGTCAGACGCTCGGTGAACGTCGTCGACTCGTCGAGTAAACGAGTCTGCTCATGTAATTCACATAATTTACAAAGATACATAATTATTATTCATCGTTATCATTCTTTAGTTACGCCTTTATTTATTTTTGGTATATTATTGAATGTGCTTTGGTTTTGACTGGTATGGTACGCCAGTGGAAAGCATTGATTGCCGGTAAACGGTGCGTAGTCACGTCCATACCATTTTAACGTCCAATGAAAACTTGCAGCAGTTAAGTAAGTACCTATTGGAAAATATTAAACCAGCTCTCGCCCTCGCACCGTATCCAATTAATAAAGTCTCTCGAACTATATCCGCCGCCATCTTTGAAGTTCAATTTTGTGTCGCGTCAGTGTTTCTTTTTCCCGCCGAAACGACATTGTAAAATTTTAACACGTTAAGGTACAATACTTAAGTAATCTTTTATTGTATAACATTTCTTTTCGTATTTAATATTCAAATAATATAAATATTTATTTTAAACGGATATAATCCATTAAAAAAGTAGCAAACAAATTGATTTTAACTTTCTAGGGACTATTTGAAAATATATTATATTTTGGTATATCGCCGTTTTCACGTTGATACAGGTAATTATATTAATCGCTTCTCGTATATTGCTTAGTATAGTTAAATATCTATCCTACATTTTACTTGATATTCGTATATTCATCGTGGGACTCTCATGTGCCTATTCCCCAGGTAAAGTGGTACTAACGGTCGATCATTCCTCTTCCAGGAGTGCCTGGTAGACTAAATAATAACGATACCTGCGTTGCAATAACATTCATTATGATTTTCAAGATCTAAGATTTTACATTAAAATGTCATTTTATTGTATTAAAAAAATGTAGTCTCATCTCGTATATTTACGTAAAAATATTATAACCTAATTACTGCAGATTGACATGATAAGAAAATAAATATTATTTAAAAATGAAAACTTTAAAATATATTAATTATTAATAACGAAACGTAAATGATACCCAAATTTTAAGATAAGATATTGGAGCCGCCATATTTCAAGGCGCCAACATACAGGATATTTATATTTATGGTAACCAATTTGACCACACTAAAAACATTGAGAGATCACCATCTATTGTTGCAATACATATTTCATAGCTGCAGTCGCGTTTGAATTTCTTCCACGTCTACGATATGTTTTTGTTTTATTATTATTAACCATGCCCTTGTTTTTCATAAAAGGTGGTTGTTAGTAATTTGAACAATCACAAAGGCTTTGAGAAAATCACATAAATATATTGTGTCCTTACAAGGAATCGAACCTGGATTTCCCGGATGGAAGATCAGCGTTTTACGCACTGCACCACGAGAGCCACCCACGTCCAAGATGTGATTAAAATAGGGTGATTATTGTGTATTAAAATTGTAATTATTTAGTATTGAAAAGTCACTTGAGTTTAAATTAGAATTAAAACTGTCCAACACATATAATAAACACCAAAGGTGCTGAAGAAATCATTCTTCTGCCAGTTGGTTTCCCTATAAAAATTATGGAGCAACTTAAAGTTTGCCTTGTCATTTTTCTATGCGATTGTAATTAATATGCAACCATTGCAACTTTTTACGGTTTGTATGCAAATATGTACTAAACGTCATTATCATAAATTAATATTGGTAATAATTGGTCGCAGCCATGACCTATTTTGGGTGAAAGCTGTTTCCTCATGGCAGGCTCACCAGGCACTAATACACCAATTTGTATACATTTTTATGTATTATGTATTTTGTTTTTAAAATTCTATTTTACTTAGTGAAACTTGAATTTTAAATATAATTTATTTCTATTTAATACTATTGAAATTCAAAATATACAAATGAGGTACATAAGTACATTGTATAAACCTTAAATCAATTAGAATTTAGCATTATCAATATTGATATAATATATAGATATTCTTACACAAATGTACCTAACACAATATACATTTAATATCGAAATCACGTTGGTTTTATTAGTCTAAAGCGTAAGGCACTGGTTTCATTAAAGCAATATATATATAGTTCCAGGTTCAATTCCCGGCAAAGTCACACATATTATCTACGTAAATTTCTGTGATTTTTTCACTACTGTAATTATTAGTGCCTTTTATGGACTGTTTTAGTATCAATAAAAAATAATAATCATTATAATTTATTACATTCAGTACATATCTAAATTATATTATAATAATTGAGTGTGAATTCTTTAAAATATCTATTGCATTAAGCAAACATTCCTCATCTAGGGCGATAACGAATTTACTATTGTCGATAGCTTAGCTAATGGTTTATTATTATAATTTACCATATAATTAAGTTAGTATAAATAGTCTGAAATAATATTAATTATTCCAAAGACTTTTTTAATATAGGACCTATTTTACCAAGTTTTTCTTAGCTCGTATTCTTGTTTGTCCGGTGGTTGTTTGTACAGTACAAATCTTGGAATCGATTTTAAACTAACTTCCCGACTACCTAGACTTTTGAAACTTTTAGAATATATAAGAACACGATGCCAATGCATTCTTTTAATACTTTTAGCCATCTTTAAGCAGAACTGAATTCATTTTCAGTTAATTCTGTTTTATATAAAAAGTTATTTTGGAAGAAATCCGTAATCCAATCCACTATTATTGGTTGCTAGGGGTCTGGGGTCCTAGAAACTAAATTATTAATATATTCGTACGTTACTATGGAAATTAAAATTACATTTTAGTATTATTTCTATCAAGTACATTTTTTTTTATCGTTTAAGCTAGCAAGTCAAGTTTATATGATTCAACAGAAAATTTATTTCTTTTGCTATGATATTATCTTTTACTTTGTTTTTTTCTTTACTAAGTTGATTTATCTGTTCTTTATAACTTTAAATAGTTATGTGCACGGTGTGTCTTTTTTTTTTAAATAAATAAATAAATAATATAATAGACTACGTTTAGTTCAGAATATTCAAAACACTTTAGTGATAATAAAACGAGTAGTCAAAAATCAATATCATGCGATGTTTTTCGTATATAGCCTGGTTCAATTAATAATAAATATTTTTAAGACGTGTTTATATTGTGTTGGGAAAAATTCTAGGAATCAAGAAGGTAAAGGAGACGGTCCATTACGGGGCCATTATTTTTTATGCGCCGACGTAAAACGGAGATAACGGACCAGCGAAGATTGTTTTTCCACAAAATGTATTGACATTCATGTAGTAGTTTGGCTTGATAATGGTTATTAAATTCATAACTGATGTCATTAAATTGATTTTGTGTACCATGAAAATCAATCAATACATTTTTAGTATTCACGTAAAATTCTTAAATTTTATTTTAATTAAATTTATGTTTACACTACATACAAATTAAAACTAAATTAATTATGAAAACCGTAACTTAAACGTAAAAATTAGGTATCTAACGTAAAAGACTGTCGGCTTTTATTGTAGTATGTGTGTTTTCTGACGTTGTCTGACCTTAACTATTTATAGCATAGGGGGAAATAGTATCATCATTATCAAGAGTGTGATAACCTGTGGTGGGTGATAATTTCTACCAAAAACTGTCCCTACCTGCCACTCGAGCTGGAATGTTCAAGTAAAATTACTTAAAATGCAAAATTATAATGTAGCCTTACGTCATGGTCCCCACAAGGGGGGGCTTACGGTAGAGCCGGCATGACCAGTTAAGGCTATACCTCAGCTGAGGCATGGTCTAAAAAGATCGTGACTAGGCGATGCGTGGGTTGCGGGTCGCATGACGCGAACCGAACGAAATATAATTTGTCATAAAAATTCAATATGCGTCCTTTTTATGTTATGTTTATTATTATAATCGTAATAATAATAATATATTTATTGCATTGTTTTTTTCAAGTACATGCAAGTACATAAGTCATCTTTACACGATGTAAGAATATATTCACCCGACTCCATCACAAAAGAAATTTACGTGCGAACAGGTCGACTATCCCTCTCAGAGAATGGCAACGCGCTTCAACGCGGCCGAAATTTCGTTCCACATAGTGTTGAAAATTATTTGCCATTTCACTTATGTACGCTCTTAAGTGAGATAAACATTTGTTTTAATAGTACCACAAATTTGTTTTAATAGTAAAAAAATTCGCTTGTGGCGCTATTATAATCTATAAAGGCTATTTAATAATGTGCGATGGACTTTGATATGATATGAAGATTGATATAGTTACATGATAATTCATATTGTGTAGAATTTTATTTTATAATTATTTTTAGTGTGTTTCCTGACTAAAAATGGCCACTTTATTCAATATATCGAAGGGTCTAACTAATATGAAAAGTTGCACTGTCCTTCACCTTAACGATAGGTAGGGAGCCCACCAAACATCCTGGTCTGAGGGCCCACTTCCGGATGTGAGGCCATACCTCACGCTGCTTCGTATGGAGTATGGAATAATTCCGATCCTCAGATGCATCTCTTTCATCTCTTGGCTCTCCTGTTACGGCAGTTTCAGTACACAGTGACAGAGGACACTTCATATCACTAAAGCTAAATGACGGCAGAGAAAGTCAAGAATCTTTTTATATTTTCTAAACTTTTGCTTTAAGTACCAATGTGCATGGCTCATCGGTCCTGTGCAGCTTCGTTTCGGGACATGAAAGTGTGTAACTAAAATATTATCATTCAGACACGTATAGCGTCACGGAAGGCCGCCGTACACAAATCCCGGCTACATAATACATAACGGGTGAAGATGGTACATTACAAAACATGCCTCATGTTAATTATTGTGTTTGTACACATACTAAACTATTTATTTTATTTAACAAATACTTCATATGATTTGAGAATGTCACAGTCTATATATTGAACATACATAATTTGACACCCGACGGAACTTGTAACCGCTGGATTCGCGCCATTGTGCTTTCCCAATTAAGCTACGGGTATTCTACTTAATTACGATAGATTTAAATAGTTGTTCTTATATAAAATACTTATCAAACTAGGCTAAAATATTGCCTATCGGTTTTTGTATATTAAATCAAAGTAGGTTTACATTTTTATAAACATTTGAACAAGATTTTTTTCTAGTGCGTATATGCATGAGATGTTTAAATTATGTATGCTCACTACGTAGCATATTACAATAGTTTAAAAAAATACATATGCAGTAAACACATAATAAATACATATGCAGTAAACACATAATAAATACATATGCAGTAAACACATAATTCCTACAACTATAAGACAACTACTAATGCCAAAAGCCACTAGTTCTAATACACATTATGTATTGTATTATACCTACATACCATTTCTTGTTATATTAAATTTGATCCCACTTTGAAGTTAGACCACAATAATTAAAGTATTATAATATCTCCATAAAACAATGGATGCCACTACCCGTAGTGGGGAGATAAATGTTACCAGTTTAACCTCGCCCACCGCCAACAGCCTGTTATCCTGCGATAACTCTACGCGTCAAGAGATTGACTAATTTAATACAAAATTGGCATATCTCATATTATTGTTGTGTTAAAATATTATGTTTGTTAGCCAAAAATGGTTTGTCAACGATTGGTAAGAAAGAGTTCATGGAATACTTTATTCTAAGTCATGGGTGGCCAACCTTTTCAGCAGCCGGGTCAGATTTAAAAAATGAGATTTCCTACCGGACCGCACACCTGATTTTTTTTATTATACAAAACAATATATATATATATTAAGTAGGTAGCGGCAGAATAATAGCTAATCAAATATCTGTTGTTTAAGATATCAAATTGCTTTGCGATTATACATTCCCAAGCGAATCCATTTTCTAGTAAACAACTGAGCAAATCGGTTGGCGAAATCAGAGACGGTGTAGTATTACATATTACAATACTTTATACCATTATGGTGTATGAGCTGAATAATCACTTTTCATGTATTATATTTTTGTACAACTGTAATAACAAATAATATTTCATTTCACTACTCGATTTAAAACGCTGATTATATAATTAGTTTAATATGATTATGTACCAGAATTTTATGTTAATGTATCATTTTTTATTGTATAAATAACGAAGAATAATTTACCTAAATGTCATCGAATCAGAGTACTTAGCTCGTAATTATCATGTATAATATACTATTGTACCGATACGCTGCTAATAAATCTCACCCTGCTACATCGTAGACTTCGTCATTATCATCATCCTCAACCTACACATCGAACACCACACACACGAGTGACTCAACATATATATTAATAAAATAAAACAAAAATGAGAATCAAACATATTTATTAGATTAGACTTTTTTTAAATAATAAAAATAAACAAAATAATATAAAAATAATAAATTTTAGTGAGAAGTTTGATTTTGTGTGGCAGAACTAAGTGCATTAATATCGATATCGAGTGAAGTTGTTCCTACACGCAAACAGTTTTCCAAAATACACATCAGTGATTCGTGTTCTCACTCGGGATATTTGATATGCTTCATCCGATTAAAAAGCTGTTCACACGTGTAAGTGTTTCTAAATAATGAAGACATCATTAGAGCATGTTTGTAAAATGCATGATATTTCTCCTTGCCCAAATATGTTTTGTAAAACTCTTCCAAATCAACCTGATGGAATTTCTCCTTTACCTGTTCATCGCAACATATTTCAAAATATTCCATTTGTAAATTTCCCGGTAATAAATTCACATCTACGGAGAATGGCGTTGCAAATCCAGCAAAAAGCACATGGTGCTTTTTAAAATCTTGAGCCAATATCGAATCTCAGTTTGCGAAATTAGCACAACTAGCGGCAGCATTTGATATTATTTTTATTTTCTCACTGCTCCACAGGCCACAAGTTGACACCCGGTGGGCCGCGGGTTGGCCACCCATGTTCTAAGTTGAGGTAACGCTGGAGTATATTGTCACTGTACGGTTGGATCAATTGGCGTAACCCTCAAACATTAAATTTTTCAGGAAGTGGAAAAAACTATGGGATTTACTTATTATTTTATAATTATATTATTTTATTAAAAATTGAGAAATTTCTTTTATTGACACACCAGTGGCTTGCATTTGGAGGGTTACAGAATTTGGCTGGAATATTTTTTGTCAAGTTATAAATGGCTTAAAAAATAGTTTTGAATTTGTTCGATAAGAAATATTTTTTTGGGATTTATGATACTTGGCCAGTTCGTGTAAGAGTATGCAATAAGTACATTGTCACCAAAATGTCACTATGGTGAAAAGTAAGGGTTACGACAATCGGTCTGTACAGTGACGATATTATATTATGTGGTTCGCGTAAAATTAAATAACCTAGGTAGTATAGTAGTAGCTAGTAAAGCTAGGCTGGAGTGCTTTTGGCCACCTAAATAATGTCTTCAAAAGTAACCTTCCACTGTGCCTAAAGCGCAAAATTCAATCGGTGTGTGCTTCCCGTAATCAAATATGCGCCTGAAATATGGATCCTAAGTAAAAGAGAGATCCAGAAACTTAGAGTAGCACAACGTGGTATGGAGAGGTGCATGCTGAGCATGACGCGATAGGACAAAAAGAGGAATGAGTGGATAAGGAATTAATTCACTAAAAGCCTCAAATGGAGATGGGCTGGACATATAACTCAAAGAAGAGACAATTGTTGGACAAATATAGTCATCCAATGGTATCCAGGAGATACAAAACGTCCGCAAGGTAGACCTAGAGGCCGCTGGATCGATGAAATGACAAAGTTCTGCGGAAGTACGTGGCAACGCAACGCACAGGACCGAGAGAAGTAGAAGCAGCTTAAAGAGGCCTTCATATAGCAGTGGATAGATTCAGGCTGATGATGATGATTTATTTCGAATATATTTTTTCTAATAGTTAGGTACTTATATAATTATGTTTCTGAGGTATTGTCAAATGTGTATGTATAATTATATTGTGTAAAAGTGTCCTTCCAAAGTAAGAGATCTTATCATATTGTTTGACATAAGACTACCTTTTGACTTTTACAGCCCTGTCTTCAAGGTTCTAGGGTTCACCATGACGCATAAGCTAAGCTATTCAGGAATCTAAATGTAGTCTTACTTACAGTCTAAGTTTCGTTAGGTATTCGATTGCCGTCTTCATGAGACTTCATCGACGTTAATGTGAATCATTATCCTTTATTCCACACTCACTGCACCCTCTTTATAACAAATAAAACGACTTTATTTAACGATGAACGATGATAGGATCGAGTCATAGTTTTTAAGTTTCAGTTTTTCCCACTTTTACTTCTAAATCTTCTCACGATCTGGTGTTAGTAAATTGTCAAATATAAATGTCATTAACAAACTTGAAATAGATTAATTATTTCAGACATTCATTTATTAATTTATTATTTATGTCAGATTTCGTAATCGTCCTAGTATCCATGCCCCCCACATCCTGAAGCGGGCGGCCCCCCTATCTGTTGCTGAGATTAAGGCCAGTGTGATGTTCTACAGTAGTGTTCCCCGAGTCGGCACTTGACATCATATAATAAAACACTAATCGCAATCCCCATTTGTGGTAGCCAAGTAACATGTGACTTTACCATATTGGATAAATAGCCATTTTATTAGTCAGGAAACTCAGGAAGAAATAAATATAAAATAAATTTCTCCGCGCAAACTATCGTTTAATTTTATCAATCATCATAATATCAATTAACATATTAATACTATCGACCGAAGGTACTTAATGGAATTTGAATTTAAATCCATTAGAATTTAAATCAATTAACATCAAATTACATCGTGCAGCCACATATTTTGAAATGTTAATATTCAGGAAGTATAATAGGCGACATTTTTATTGGGGCAAGTTTGTGGTGTACTTATCTCACTTAACTGGTCGACACATCATGTCTGACCCCCCTAAGCCCTGGTCTCCAGGATAGAGCCCTGTCAACCCTCCATTGTGGGGGTCATGCTGGTATCTAACAATACCACTAATAGTTGAAGCTAACTAAAGGTATACGAAATATTTACTGTAGCCTGTATCAAAATTTAAAGAAAGCATTTAATTTCTAATTAAGTAAATGTAAATATTTACATCTGGCTTTCTCTTTGCGGCTGTGTAGATTTATAAACCTGATAGCTTTTAATGAAAACCATGAATAAATAATATTTAAAAGAAATGGAAAAAAATAAAAAATATTTGGGTTGTCATTATAAGGTTGTTTGAGTATTTTTTCTAGAACCTATAGCTTTATTTACATAATTATAAAATTTTAATATCTTTATTAAAAGAACTAGGTACTTTGATTTTTTTTCAAGTGACACATTTTTATTAATTTAATATGTATGTACACAATACTTATATAGAAAAAAAACAAGTAAAATAAAAAATGTCAGTATTTTTTTTAACAACATCATAATTAATATCATAAAATGTTTCAAGTAGTATGAACGATAAAGTCATTATAAATAGAAAAAATGATCCCAAAAAAACTCAATTACGTACAATAGTTTATTTTTGGACTCAATCAGACTTATAGCGGGCATTAAAATTATTTGTCCATTTTTTTTTGTAGAAAAACCGTGATTTTTTTGCTTAAATAGTTGGGACAATATGTTTTTTGTTTCGGTTGAAAATATCAGGTTAAGCGGCTGGAAACCGTCCTGATCGTTTTTAAATTAGGTATGTGAAAAAATACTTACTGTAAAATCATTCTGATTTTTATTTAAAAACTAGTACAAAAAATGTAGCTTGATAATTATTTATGAATAAAACAAAAGTTTGATAAACAAAAAACTAACCCTTAGGTTTACGTGATGTTAATGCGATGCGATTTTAAATAAACATATTCTACAATATTTCAGCTATTTATATTGACAATTTGTTTCGATCTATAAACTATAAACCCATTCTCATTTGACTAATTTAAACAATCTTAAAAAACATATTTTAATAATTCGTCACCACGTTATCATGTAAGACGTTTAGTTTTACGAATTTCCGTTAGTAAATTTATGATAATTTTCTATTATTTTTGTCGTTTTACAATACCAATTATCATTTTGTATTAATTTGATACTCTTTGGAACCCAACACAATTATACTCTACCATATTACATAGTACGGCATATATTTCAATGCGATCTTCAAACTCGATGACTCTAACACTAATTGGTATAGGACATTATTACATTTTAGAACTAGAGTGTAATAATAGTAATTGTATTAATACTGTCGACCAAGGGAACGTACTTGGTGAACTTTAAATTTAAATTCTAATCGATTAATTATATAATAATATAAATCGAGGTCCCGGAATTAAAATTTTCATCTACCCAATATTATCACTTTTCAGTCTACTATATACATAATATATTATTATAGTTTATTCAACAATAAGAGTGTGGTATTTAAATCATTTTTTTGATAGAGTTATTTTCAAAAATACAGTCATATTATAGGCCATCCATGGATTGAAACCGTATGCGGTTTCGAACCGTGTGCTATACTAAGCTTATCTTTTCTGGCCATAGAAATATATTTCCACAAAGTACGAGTATATTATAAGCATCTGATCGTATCCGTTTACACAATACACGTACACTTACAAATTTAGTGAAATTATATTTTCATGAACAAAAATCATAAGTTTAGTATGGCACACGGATCTAAGCCGCATACGGTTTCAGTCTATGGATGGCCTCTTAATTCTAATAAAATTATACACGTGCACAGGCGTAGACTGTAATAAAATGCCTAATGTAGTTAAGCAGTGGCTCGAAATATAATATTACTATTAACTTGCTACACCTACAAGAGTGTCAGATGTCAGTTCTATAATTTGTATAGTTTCAAGGCTCTTTTTTTTTCACTAAATTAACTATAGTTCTACCAAATACCATATTAATTGTTTTATACCTTCGTTAGTGAAGCTATTTTTTTGATTCATTAACACAAAACTATCATTCTCCCTTATCAGTCACTTGTCTGGTTTCAGGACGCTGAAGTATTTATGAGTTATTCGTAGAATCTAAAATATTCATTATCAATTATTACTTACGGCTAGGCATGTAAAAAGTATTGACACTTTGAAGTATCAATACTTTTTCATTATTGGTATTTTTAATAGCAATAATAAAATTAATGATTAGGTAACATGTATTGGAATAATTGCAATATTTTCAGTGTAGTTTTTTTAAATACCTTTGCTTAGATTGAACATATTAATATATTAAATTTATGAAATAGAAAGTGTTTTTTTTAATAATTTATATTTTATTGTACGTTTTTCACTACTCAAATAATAATATTATTCACTTATCTGCTACTTTAGACTTTTACTCCTAATTCGTAAATGAAGATAATACAATATTTGATTTTTGTTTTGAGTCAGTATAGTATAAGAAACATCTAATAATGTCCTACAACAAGAAATCAGCGATAACAAGTTGCCGTTAGTCGCATATAGAAGACTTTTTAGTGACGTAGCTGTCATGGCGGCAACGCGGATTTAAATAATGTATCAGCTCTTCTTTTAGATGCGACTCTTTATATCATTCGCAATAAACAAAAGTTTACTAATAATAATTCTATCATTAGTCCTGATCGTTTTACACATATTTTTATTATAAAAAGCTTCAAATTACGTACCTACATAAATAGAAATTATAATTATGCTTATTATATGTGATTGATTCTGTTGGTTTACCTAAATAAATAAAATATAACAAAAAATCAGTTCGTATGGTCACATTACATTAATGTCATAATTAGTATCCATTATAATCATGATGCTGTACCTACGGAGTTGGTGTATTTTGATTTAGGTATATCATTATGATTAATTCTGAAGTACAGCTGTGTAATAAAATTGCCTTCTCGTTTTTGCATAGTGTTCATTGTTATCTTTTCGAGTTCATTGATTGAACACAAAAACCGCCATGCCGCAACCATTGTACACAAGAAACAAAAACAACCAACGATAAAATGCGCGTCGAACATTTAACAATACATCACAAATTAAGTCTCGATAAAGCAATCTCGGTTAACCCTTGCTTGATATTGCCGTTTTATTATTTTATCTCCCAAAAGAGTAAATTCAACAAAGCGCTATTAGAACAGCACTGTTTTATATCTGTGTCCATTAAGATTGTATCTCGGAAATATATGATTCGTGTGTAATTAGAGATTTATAAAATATTGTATATGAAACCGATTTATAGATAATAATATATTAAAATATCCATTGTATTTAAAGACTCGCAGAGAGCAAAGTGTATTCAATGCTAATTAGAAAACTATGCAATACTGCAATAATTATCTAATTGAAGTTAAATTTGTGGGGCTACTGCCAAAAATTGTCTGCCAAAAAAACTGCCAAAAGTCTCGAAATCATGTTATATGAAGTAATTTATTGAAATTTGAAAGTTTGACATGCCCTCTAAAATCAATGTTAATTTCTTTGTACTTTACGTGCATGTTCTGTATATCAGATGACCTTGAATTTGTTTTCTAGTATACACAATAATATATAAATATAATATAGACACATGGTCCGTTGTTAACTAACTCTAAATCCTTAATTGGCAATGGAGCATATTGTCACATAGTGGTGTAAAATTATAGTAAGTGCAAATGAAATGGTTTGAAGATTTAATTCATTCATGAAAAATATTACGACAATAATATTGGTTTACATTATGCCATATTAAAATTACAAGATATTTCACATTTAAATCTTAAAATCGATTTTTTTTACTAACACCTAAGAAAAATAATATATAACTATGTACTAGGAAAAATCTTTTTGAAAAAAATATGATGAGAAGCTTAGACTCCCTGGATAACAAGATAGTGACTTATGCATTACACTACAAGGGTCACCGATGACGGAGCTTTAAAACGTAGTAAAAGAAAAGATGTTGAAAATGTCACACCTAAGACACTAAATTTATCTGGAATTCAATAATTTTGTTATTTATGATGTAGATACAAAATTTAGATAATAAACTAAAATTTGAGAACACAAAATTTTTATTTTACCTTTTGGTTAAAATAACTATACAAAACAAATTGTTTACTTTTAAGTAAAATATTAATTTTAATTTTGAATAACAGTACACAAAGTCAAGCATTAGTGACTACGTAAATACAAATGGTGTTTATTAAACGCAAAAGCAATTTATTTAATTAAACCACCTGTTTTTAATTTAAAGTTACGATTTTATTTGTTGGTTAAACGTAAGAACTTCACTCCAAGGAAACTGGTTAATAATAATTTTAGCTTTACGTGTAAAACGAACTTTGCACTCGAAGATATTTGATAAGTTTCACTTAGTATTCTGGTAGGACACATTCAAAATATGATATGTGAGATACGCCATGTTTCTCAAGTCGATTTCAAACTTTACACATAAAAAAGTTAACAATTTATGACAGATGTTTAAATGTAAAAAATCTCTACGTACTTCAAAATATTTAGTCAGTCGAATGAATTGTTTGATGCATACCAATCCATTTTTATTGTTAAGAATCATTTTTGTTTTAACATTTAATTTATATTCTAATGGATTCAAGCTCTGTACTATTCCATTTAAGTCGTATTTTGCGACCCGTGTTTCGTCTTTCGGCATCTTCAGGCGCCGTGTACACTACTCCGAAGGTAAATACACACTGACAATGAACTCTCTTTACTCTAGCTAATATAATAAATCAATACAATAAAGTAGGTAAAAACTCCATTACCTACCTATCAAGTCAAAGGTTACAAAAACCTATAAGTAATAAACAAATTTGAATAGTTGAAGTCTCAGTAAAAAACTAATTAGTAAAAACCCTATCTAATTAATAACAATGCACTCGAGAGCATATTATAATAAATCGTCAAAACATAATAATTCATCATTATTCTTTATGAACAATAAAAATACTACATTCAAGAGGTGTAAATCGTCAATTCTAAGAAAAATAATTAATGGGGTTAACTAATGAGATATTATTCTTTAATAATACTCTTACATGGTACCTATTTTTTTACAACATTATTTAAAAAAAAAAAACTATACATATAAACTCGCTTAATATAATATACATGTATATACACACCTATACATAACTAAATCCTAAATTCAAATTCCATCAAGTACCTTCAGTCGATAGTATTAATATGATAATAAAATTTTTGGATATATTATTACAGTTAAAGAATAAGTACAGTTTGATAATTTTGATAATATAAAATTTGTATCAATAACATTGGCCATAATAATATAGTCTCATATGTAACACATCATACAGGATATAACAAAGGGCTACTAGGAAAGCTAAGTTGATCATTCAAAATAGGTAAGCTCTGTAACTGTGCTCTATTTATTTCTAATATTTCTTCATCAAGTACCTTCAGTCGATAGTATTAATTTAATTTATAGATCATGACCTCCAATGATTGGATGGGTCCGATACCCTCGACGATTCTTCACCATTATTTCTTTCGTTCCACAGCTCTAAGTGGCATTTTCAGTAAAGGAATCTCCGTAGAAAAATCCGTAAGACTTTATATACACTTAGAATATTGTTTGTAGACATCATGAAGATATTTCCTAATTTACGTGCAAATCATTAAAAAAATATTATGATAACTCGATACTGAAATTACATTATTTATCGTCCTGCCTGAACTCAGTTCATTCTAATAAGGCCTATTCTAACATATCACTTAACATTAAAAAATAGTTAATTGTAATAAATGTGTCGCTAGATTTCAAAATCAGCCAAGTCCACCTTTAGGTATATTTGACTTTTTTGTGAATTTCTGTAGGTATTATCAAAATGTGGAACTTATTAATTTTAAATATTCTATCTTCAAAATAATATAAACTTTCACCCTTGTGACTGTGTACTTGAGAAAACAAAAAGCTGTTTTTCTCCTATTCATATATTATGGACTTGGTTGATTTTGAAATCTGCGACACAAATATATCACATGTAAAAAAAGTTAACCGTCTGAACTGTCAAAAGGTGATATCTTTTAACAGCCCCTCTTTTGGCCGTGCCAACTTTGAGAACGAGACAGAGTACGTCAATTTTACATAATTATTGAGATGCAAGATCCGACTGTTTTGAATCATAACTACGTCACGGCCGCCGTCTTAATTTATATTTCTCCGTGAGCTGTTAGATATTGAATGGCTAGTAGCAGCTAGTAGTAACATAATATTTATTTTACTGCAATGCAATGACACGACTAATAAATTGTAGGTTATGTTGGTATTCGGCTTTATCCGCTTGGGTTCGGCAGCACGAACATATCTGAATTTTACCGATATGTCTACCACCCTAAATTTTCGCCCTATCACGGATAACATTGGAGATAGCCGCCGATCGCCATTTAGTGTATAGAATGTCTTCCGTGTTAATTTGGACTAATGAAAATAACGGAAACGTACTAAAGTAATAACCGTTAAGAATAGACCTGCAGGCCTCAGTAGAAAGCACAATATGCATATTATAATTATAGTCACACATATAAGTCCGGTCTGGCATTGTATTTTTTCAAGACTTTTTCTAGTAGGTACCTACTGTGAGTGTATTTATGAGATATTTTCAAATTTTGTATGTTTAATAAAGAATTTTACACCCTCAAATAGCGTAGTAAATTGTTAATCATACATCGCGATCGTTAAATATACAATGTAAGTATAGAGATTCGAACCAAAATAAACATTGGTTTTATCATTGCTATGTCGAAGGGATTGGGTGATATTATGTCATTTGAGTCGTCAAATAATAATTCGCGTTTTTTTGCGAAGGCGCCTGAAGCTGAATTTCCAATATTCACGCAATATCAACTGCGATGGATATTGCAAATTGATTCCGAACAAAAAAAAGTGTATGGAAAGATGTAATAAACATTTAAAGAGAAAAGATATTTTTACGAGTGTTTCACCGAAAGATGGAATGATTTACGATCTATGGTGATTGCTTTGGATACACGTACTATCTACCTATTATTATGAAATTGCTTTCTTACACGTCTGTATCCTAAAATATATTTCAAAGATATCTTTGTTCTGAATTCATTGTTAAATGAAAACCTGTTTTATCCTTGATATTTGAACAAAAGCTGTAAGCTAACCATGAAAAACATGAATGCTATATTGATAAACCTCAATTAATACGACGGAGAAAAGATAGTTTTCACATCATCATCCCGAGCGTAATAACTCAAGGTGACTCTTGGCTTTCTCTGACAACTCATTCTGCTTACCTTTTCTAAAATGACCACTTTCCGATTCGGAACTTTGCAGCTCTATCTATCCAGTTCAGTCATGTGTAAACTTTCTTTTCAAGATTGTCAAAATAGATGCGAAACAATTTTTAGGGGGCACATTTATATAGGTACTCTTATTATTCTTATTGGTCCTTCCCTCGTGGCTGAGGATTGTGACCACTTTGAAATTCCGTCATCTTTTGAGTGACCAAGACTTTCCACTTCTTTGTACCTTGCACCTTTCAGGGCTGAATAAAGATAGCCCCAATAAGCTTTTTCACTTCTTCTTTCATTCTTCTTCTGCTTCGCCTTCCCTAGAGGCTACTTATCTGATCCGCGCCGAACAATCTGTCCAAAAATTGCATCTCAAACATATTGCTGGAAATCGTTTCTCTCTCTGTAGTCTCTGGATGATTGACTGGTTCATCCTGTGCTCTGTCCAAGATATATGAAGCATTCGGCACCAATACCACATTTTTTAGAAGGCATCAATTTCCTTCCGTTAAAGTAACATTATATCAACGGTCCTGAAGACTGGAGGCTTTCGAGATATGGCCGTGTTAGCTTGCGATGAGGATTTCCTGGGCATATATCTATGAGCATATTTTGGTAATAAATAGAATAATTTATTATAGTTTATAATACAGAGAAAAGTATAAGCCTGCACATGCGTTGAAAAATTATGATTCTCTTGGCTTCCCAATCTTCGTAAGTGGTCTAAAAATGTTCAAGGCGTCAGTGATAAGATCATAAATAAGTGAAACGGCAAATAATTTTCAACAGTAGGTGGGACGACATTTTTCACTCGTCACCAATCGGAGACCGACAGTCGAGGTGTAAGCACGTCAATTTGTTTTGTGATGGTGTCGGAGGAATATATTCTTAAATCGTGTAAAGATGACTAAAAAACGTTACCCATTTACTTGAAAAAGAAAACATGTCAATGAATATACTATTATTATTACTAATATAACAATAACATAACATTAAATGGACGCGTGTTGAATTTTTATGACAAATTATATTTCGTTCGGCTCGCGTAATTTGCACAATCCGCGCATCGCCTAGTCACGATCTTTTTAGACTATGCCTCAACTGAAGTATAGCCTTAATACAATTTAGCCAAACTAGGGAATAGGGAATAGATACACTGGAATTCGGTCGCCGATATTTGATAAAAGACACCACCAAAGAAAGAAAAATATTATCAAAATAAAACATTATAATACTTTGAAATTGTGGTTATTGTTGATTAAATAATTATTATTAAAAATTAAACACTCTGTCAATATTATTATAATATCTAGTCTGATAAATAAACATCCCTGTATAAGCTTAAAATATGATAAGTTATTTACCTATATAATATTATACACCTACATGGAGATTTTTATTTATTCGAAGGAAATGCGGTCCGTTGCAGACGCTCA
This sequence comes from Rhyacophila brunnea, assembly GCF_057557595.1. Taxonomy (NCBI): domain Eukaryota; kingdom Metazoa; phylum Arthropoda; class Insecta; order Trichoptera; family Rhyacophilidae; genus Rhyacophila; species Rhyacophila brunnea. The sequence goes on from NW_028233350.1 coordinate 35,489,168, forward strand.
CAGTGTGGGCGTGAGGGGGGGGTCTATTTGTAAACGTCGCGACGGAGCTGTGCGCGGTTGATACCATTTTTTAAATTTCGCTGCGCTCGAGAAAGTTCATTCTTCTGTGCTGTGGTCACTTTTCATGAGGCGAATTTTTCATATTTGCCTTCTGCGAGGGGCCACAGGCCTCGCCCCCCTCACCCCTGCACGCGCGTCCATTTTCCGTTCGCTATTTTTCTCCTTACCACTAAACAGAATTCCTGAACCGTGTTTACTAAGCTCACTGACGCGTAAATTAAAATTTATTCATGGTCATATTTTTGGTAACTAACAAAAAAGAAAATTAAAAGTATCTTTATTATAGCCAGTGTCATCAAGAAATTTAGGGTGTAATTTATGACAAAAATATTCAAAAAAAAAACTTTCAACTCATAATGATATAATTATATATTATTATATATTTTTTAAATAACTATTTTTTTATTCAACGAATAATTTACATGATTTAAGAAAGTAACATTCAAATCATTTAACATAGGTTCTAATTTCTAATTCACCGCCGTATATATGGACCGATCAGGGACGGCACCAATTGGAGGAGAAGATTATAATGCTGAGCTCTACGTGCTGTACGAAGATTGCAGCGCAGTTCAATCAATTAAGATTAGGAGACTGCGATGGCTAAGTCATGTGCACCGTATGAATGACAATGAACCGGCAAAGAGAGAGAGATGTCCAGCAATCCAATAGGGCGTAGAAAAAGAGGCATGCCAAAGATTCGCTAGTTGGATGGAGCTGCCAGTGACTGCCGTATTCTGGGAGTACCGAATTGGAAAGCGGCCACACTGGATAGAGACAGGTGGAGGGAGCTGTTGGAGGAGGCCAGGACCCACACCGGGTTGTCGGTAAAGGAGTCATACTTAATAACATTAAAGTAATACCTACTTTGATTTAAACTACAAAAGCCGATCGCCAATGTAGCTCAATTTAGAAAGCGCTTCAGCGAGTATTAAAAGCCATTAGTTAAAATTTGTCGTAATTAAGTATGACTCCTTTAGCATTGTGGTCAATGTTCGTGGGCGCGATACCCGAGAGATGCAGGTTCGATTCCTGCGGGGTGTTTTACTTTTTTCAAAAAGTTTTTTTTATTTGTTATAATATATTTTCTAAGAAGTGATTTCAAAATTAGGTTTGTATGTTCAATATATTTTTTAAATAGTCTCATAATTGAGAGGTAAATGAATCCAATAATCAACTTCGAACTTCACGAGGATAGGTATATATTTAAAACGGTTACAGCGTAATAAAATAATAATAAATATAAATTTGTAATATTGCAGTGTCTTCTTTACCTATGACGGCGAGTGAGCAGCACGTGACGACAATATGTAATCATTACCACCTCTCACTCATCGTAAGCTTTCTCTATATAGTTACCTGAGAGCAACAGTGAGATAAAGTGAAAAAAGTCGATTTTGAGATAAGTATTCCATTCGATTGATGGAAGGAAGTGAAATTTAAAAAAAATATGGTTTGTTGCATTTTTTGGAATTGTCAAAAAATTGCAGAAAAAAGCAAAATTTTATTTGTAGATACGCCAGATACATTAAAGTTCAAGTATCTCAAAACTAGTATTTTTGACTTATTCAATTCAATTCAATTTTTTTTTTTAACATTTTGTGGACATTACAAATTATAAGTTTAAGACGTTCACAACATGACATTTAGTAACAAAGATATAAAAATATGACAGTATTACATAAAAAAAGAGATATATCAGTAGATAAATTAGATAGGTACAAGGAAGTACACCGGATGAGTTAAGCAGACCCTATTTTAAGAATTTATAAAACAGCGTCCACCTAAACTCATTCTCACGTAGGTGGAATATATCAACACCCGAAGCAATTTCGTAAAAGTAAAGCTAAATAAGACTCAATTGAGACTTCGGAGCTTAATAAAATTTAAAAAAAAATAGTTATCGCCCTCCCAATTGGCATTACCAGTGGCAGGTTGGTTCTGCACCTTGGGAGAATAAACAACTAATGGTCTCTATTTCTAAGATAGTTATCAGGGACACACAGATCAACACTGCCCAGAATGGCAGAGTTCTCATTTATACCTCGCATAAGTCGAAAAAATACGTAGCTAAATAAAGATTTCTTCTAAATTGCAGACTGCAGTATGTAAGCATGCCTAAGAGAAAGTCAGTTGGATAAAGCCACGGATAGTATCCATACAACCTCAAGTAAAGGAGTCTCAAGAATTTCTTCTGTACCCTCTCCACCATAAGGCCATACTTCAACTGATGCGGTGCCCAAACAATAGACCCACTCTCAAGTCTACTTCGAACTAAAGAATTAAATATAAGTTTTAATACCGTAACATCTGAAAAGACTCGGGAAGTACGCATGACGAAGCCCAACATTTTAAGCGCTTTGTTACAAATGGTAACTGTATGGCTAATAAATGTCAGTTTACTCTCAAACGTAATGCCAAGATCCCTTACAGACGATATTCTTGACAGAACTCTGCCATGCATCGTGTATTGGAAAAACAACACTTTTGAGGCTCTGGTAAACGATAAAAGATTGAATTTATCAATATTGTATTCTAGTTTGTTACGCCTGCTCCAATTTAATATATTATCTATATCAAGTTGGAGCTGACGACAATCGTCCAAGGTGACAACTTCCAAAAAGAGTTTCAAGTCATCAGCGAACAATAAAAACATAGCATTTTTTATTACCAATGCTATGTCATTTATAAAAATCGTAAACAGCAACGGCCCTAAGTTTCAGCCCTGGGGGACACCAGAAAATGTGTAAAAGGTCTGTGACTGATAATGTAAAAGGTCTGTGACTGCTTTGCTGCTGATTGCTTTCAAATAGCGATATCCAAATGCCGTCACCGACTGACGTCCACGTGACCTTTCTACAAAATAGTTAAATTGCAGATATTTTGGGAAAGGTATTTTATAATAATACAGCTGATCTAATTTAGACAGATACAATATGAAATAGCTAGAATTAAATCTTTATATTATAATTAAATTATAAATTTAAGCTAATATCGTATTATAAAATCACCCGAAGTCGGTTCCGGCTAGGTAGGTAATAGTCAAATATGTTCAAAAGAAACTATTTTACCAGATGCAACCTTTAAAGGTTTTCTTTAACAATATTGCTGAAGCAAGTTTCAATTTGAAGTACATGATCCTATATTTTGTGCAAGCCTAATAAACTACAGCTATTCATAACTTTCCGACAGGATCACCATTTGTAGTTATTTGGTATTATAATTTGGTATGATACATATTTGATTAAAAAACACAGAACTGTTTTCATGGTTGTTTTATTTTATGGAATTGTACGAGGGTGGGTCAATAATTCCTTAGAAAAAAGCATTAAAACAGTTTTTATTTCTGTATTTTTTTTTTATTTCTCAACATAATCTCCTTGGAGCTCAATACACTTGGTTAGACGTTTCTCAATATTTTTTAAACCGTCAGAAAAATAAGTTTTCGGAAGGTCCTCAAAATAAGCATTTGTCCGATCGATGACTTCTTCATTTGAAAAAAAACGTTGTCCACTTAGCCATTTTTTTAAGTTTGGGAAAAGGAAAAAGTCACTGGGGGCTAAATCTGGCGAATACGGTGGGTGGTCGACCAATTCGAACTTCAATTCTTCAATTTTAGCCATTGATCGTAAACATGTGTGAACACGGGCATTGTCCTGATGAAAGAGGATTTTTTTCCTGTTTAAATGAGGCCGTTTTTCTTCAATTTTGTTTTTTAGCTGGTCCAATAAAGATGCATAATAATCCCCTGTTATTTTTTTTCCTTTTTCCAAATAGTCAACGAAAATAATTTCACGTGCATCCCAAAATACAGTAGCCATAACCTTACCAGCTGATTTTACGGTTTTCGCCTTCTTTGGACATGGTTTGCCTTCGCAATCCACTGCTTTGACTGTTCTTTCGTCTCGGGAGTATAGTGGTGTATCCATGTTTCATCTACAGTCACAAAGCGACGAAAAAATTCATCCGGATTGCGTTGCATGAGCGACAACAGGGCTTTAGAGGCCACCACCCTATTGCATTTATTGTCGACTGTGAGCAAACGCGGCACCCATCTTGCAGAAATATTTTTCATGCCTAATTTGTCATGTAAAATAGAAATGACGCTACCTTTTGAGATCCCTGTAACCTCAATTATCTCACTCAACTTTAATCTTCGGTCACTTAACACCATATCGTGGATTTTATTGATCATTTCTGGTGTAGTCACCTCTACAGGACGTCCTGAGCGTGGTTCATCCTTTGTTGATGTACGACCACGTTTAAATTCATTTAACCAGTTATAAATAGTTGCAAGTGAAGGAGCAGATATGCCTTGAACTAAATCCAACTCATTTTTTATTTCCTTTGCTGTTAACCCTTTTATATTAAAATGTTTAATAACAGCTCTAAACTCAATTTTCTCCATTTTCCATTTTTCCATTTTCCACAAGCAAATTTTTTTTTTAAATGTACGAGAAACACACAACAACCCGACCAATCTGATTGAAACTTCGCAGCATACTGAATCGGTAGTGCCGCTGCATGAAAACAAACCGCTTACAGTACTAGTCGCGCCACCTGTCGGCTTTTCTAAGGACTTATTGACCCACCCTCGTACATTGTATTGCATTCTGTATAATATATTTAGATAATATTAATTTAGTTTTCTATGCAAATTTAGTATTTAATAGTTTTAACAGTATACGAGAAACGATTATTCGATAGAGATTTTTTGAGTACTGTTTTATTGAAATGTTTGATATCGATTAATCATTATGAATAATACAATGTAATATTATAAGTTCAAGTGAGGGATACTTAATTATTTTCTGAGATCGTTAGTTCTAATTTATGTTGATATATCTTACTATAGAGCTGACAAAATAAATTATGTATGACTCCGTAGGCATAAGACAAGCCCAAGGTAGATAAATAGGTTAGGTAATTTATTGTTCAGAAAGTTTTAAGTATGGTACGTCAGATACATCAGACTAAAGAATGTGTCCCATTATTTGCTAATTTTAAAGTTAGCGGAAGCAAAAGGTAAAACAAAAAGATAAAAAGGTTTTATTACTTAGTCGTATTTTCCTACAAAGTAAGCTAAGGATTACAGTGGTGTATTTATCCTGGCCAAACATTGTAATCAGATTTCAGCCTATAAATTATATAATGGTCGTAACTTCTAAAGAACAAGGCCGTAAGTATTATTTTTAGAATGAATTATCTTCAAGTATTTCCATTAGTATTAGATAAAAGTAAAAGTACCCACAGTAATATTTTCAGTAATTTAATAAAGGTTAATTAGGCGTATGGGAATAATTAACTGTCCAAGCATACATACATACGACTTTAGCAATAATAAATCGCATTAGTACTTATTTCCATTATTATTTTAATTGATAAAGGTTATAAGTAATTGTAGGTACATCTTGTATAATAGTTATCAATGTTATCAATGTTATCATATATAAATCCTCGTTACTAATTTATATATTATTATTAAAGTATTTTAAATCAAAGTATTATAATTACCTACCTTAATTACTAACTCAATTACTGATGTCAGTAGTCAGGACCGCTCCAAATTTTTAATGTAATAACTTACTTGCAGTTGCCAATAATTATTTCATGAACAATTTTTATTCCTATTATCCTGAGGACTCACGTTCGAATCCTGACGGGTATCTTTGAGAGATTTTTTGAGTGTTTTCAAATTATGTGTGTTCAATAAAAGAATGTAACATTTTTAAATATTGGGAATTATTGGGATAAAAAAATAGTTCATTAGATGTATTTTTATTTTTAATAAAATTTGATCCAAATAGCGCATCTGGTTTGATTTGATTTGCCCCATCTCCATCCGCCATGTATAAGCAGCCGCGGTTTGTGCACGGCCGCCTTCCATGACGCTATAAACGTGTCAGAATGAAAAGATTTTAGTGCCACACTTATTTGTCCCGAAGCAATGCTGCATGGACTGATGTAGCAACCATGCACCTTAGTGCTTAAAGAAAGAGTTTTAGAATATACTAACTAAACCGGTGTATCCCTGAATTTAATTGTGAAAATAATGTTAATGTGTACTGTGAATTCTTGAAAATATAACAAGTTTCTTTAAATCTCCGAAGGGTTTTATTTACTTTCAACCTGCATTTAATTTTGAAACTTCCTAATAAAGACGAAAAACTATTTATTATTTTGTGAGCCGGATTCAAACTATAACACCAGAGCTAGTTGTTGAATCCAGGTGATCAAAATTTTGAGTGGCCGTTTGTATACGTGAGAGTTCTCCATATGGTTACCATTTAGCTACAATAAGCACTCGGCCTCTGAACTATCCCCAGAGGAGATGGTTGGACTATATCAGGAGGAAGGACAAAAAATAATACAATAGGCTTAAGAAGAGAGTGTGAGAGTGTGCGACTGAAGGAGGAGAACTTGGGATAAAGATGCCAAGATGATATTTGTGCAGTCAGGTATAGATCTGAATGATTTTCAGTGTCAGTTAAAGGAAGTATTTTTGTTATATTCACAAAAAAACATGTACTGTATAAAGCATTTTTATTGAAATACATACCATGGAAACACCATCAAAACGTACATAGTTATACGTCATATAAAGTTTAAGAAAGAATATTAAGAAAGTTTAGTTTATTCAGTAAAAGTCTTGTTTTTGATTAAAGATGCTTTGAATTTTATATTAAATTCCGAAATTCTGTATTCTGTATTAAAATCCGTAAACATAAAAACCACTCCAAAAATGTTGAGTGAAGAGTTGGTAATACATAATTGTGCCGTGTCTGAATTTAATGTAGTAATGATTATTAGGTACATACATTTATTATTTGAACACATCTCAATATACCTATCTATAAACTAGAATTTTTTTTTTTTTAATACGACGTCCAATGGGATTTGAACCTGTAACCAATGGAGTTTATCAATCAAACTACGGGCATCTTATATATTGACGACGAAATTAATTAGCAATTTTTACATGAAGTGCTTATAAAATTGCGTTGATTTTGGCTATCGTCTTTTCTTTGTTTAAATCAAGGTATCAATAAAAATGCTCTAACTACTACCCGTTGAATAAAAGAAATAGTTCAATGATTATTACATTGATTTAATACAAACACAAATTCTGTTGACAGAGTTTTACTATTTTAGAGCACAGTTGCAGCGCTTACCTATATTGAATGATCAACTTAACTTTCCTAGTAGCCCTTTGTTATATCCTATATGATGTTTTACATATGAGACTATATTATGGTCAATGTCATTGACACAAAATTTATATATGTTTGTATGAGATTGTATGGATGAGGATTTAGGTATGTATATGTGTGTATTATATACATATATATTATATTAGGTGAGTTATATATATTATATTAAGGGAGTTTATATGTATATTTAAAAAAAATAATGTAACAAAAGTAGGTACCATGTACGAGTATTATTGAAGACTAATATCTCATTAGTTAACTCCATTAATTATTTTCTTAGAATTGACGATTTACACTTCTTGAGTGTATTATTTTTATTGTTTATAAAGAATAATGACCTATTATTAGGTTTGACGATTTATAATAATAATATGCTATCCAGTGTATTGTTATTAATAAGAGAGGGTTTTTACTAATTAGGTTTTTACTGACAATTCAACTATTCATAATTTGTTGTTGCATTTTTTCTTTTTTTTATAACTTCTGACTAGATAGGTAGGTAATGGAGTTTTTACCTACTCTATTGTATTGATTTTCTATATAAGGTAGAGTTAAGAGTTTTCGTTGTCAGTGTGTGTTTGCCTTTGGTGAATGTACACGACGCCTAAAGATGCCGAAAGGCGAAACCCGGGTCGCGAGAAACGACTTAAATGGAATAGTACAGAGCTTGAATCCATTAGAATTTAAATTCCATCAAGTACCTTCGGTCGAAAGTATTATTATTATTAATATTATTATTACTACATAATATTTCAGTGAATTTTTAGTGCATTACTTTATTGTCTATTCTTTAGATTCATGCAGTAAATATGCTAAGTGCAGATTTACACAAGTGTGATTTTATTACTTTGCAAACAAAACAAATTTAACATAATACTTGTTTCGAACTGTTGTACGCCAAGAAGTTGAGCGCTAGTGTCGCCACAAAATGTCGGAAATAGGTATATCATCTTCCTAGTTACTTAATAACACTACATCGGTGATTCTCAATGTATTTTGGCAGCATAACCTTTCGATAGAAATCATTTTATAAATCTTTAATATTGCAAGACACACTAGATCAGTGTCAAAGAGTACCTCTTGGAGAGTTGCAAAATATAATAGGTAACTAAAAAATGGACAATCATACATGAGGGAGTTTAATTTCGATTTATTAGTAGTTTACTTAAAATTATTATTTGTATTGATGATCTGTCTCCTTTGATTGGACTTGTTGTTCATCAAGCAACTGAAGGGTTGCAAAACGCGCGAAAAATAAATATCTATAACATAAAATAAGCCAAATTCGAAAAGAGGTTTTTTTAATATTAATCTTCCCTCTCGCTCATACAATTTGAAGTATTATTTGTGACCTTATCGGTGTACCTATTGCTGTTTCTTAGATGCGTGGAAAGACTGCAATAATCGAGAGTTATCTGCTTATATTAATGTATTATTAATTAATATTAATAAAATGCAATTTTTTTTGTACTTATTAGACTTTTTATTTAATAAATTTGGACCGGTTTCGTCCGCCTAAAAGGGAAATTTACAACTGAATAATAAAACAGGTATTTACTAAAACAATTTATATCTATACAATTTCTTCTACCGTTCATTATAATATTATATTTATTAGTGGTGAATATAATTTCACGTTTTTATAAAAAAATCTTTGTAAGTTAATGTATACATTACGTGGTAAATAAACGTCTGTAATTTAACGCTAATATTTGGATTTATTTTTTATTAATGTATTAAATACAGTTGGCTCTAACATATAATGATCTAATAAGAAGTTTTCGTTACTGCAATAGGTCCATTAAAACACGCATTATATAGGTCATTCATTAATAATTATTATACTTATGAATGAATATAATTAGATCGCTGAAACAAGTGCGTGTATATTGACACTAGCGTTGTTAACAGAAGATAAGATATGAGTGTATTATAGAGATCATTGAGTCAAAGATACGCAATGGAAATACAGGAATTCTCCTATCGCAAAAAATGGAAAAAAAAATGTTAGAAATGTTATGGAAACTGTCCTTTTAGATACAAAAAACTTTTGCTCCTGGATTTTTTTTGCTACAAAAGACTATCATAGTAGGCGAGACTTGCGTTATCTTCGAGGATAATGTTTTTCATGCAAAGAAGAAGTAGAATTGGTGGTGACGGCATGGTATGTAGATGAGTGGAAAGAGTTTTTTACAGATAGGTTAAAGTAATTCTTGGATACGTAAACAAAGTCAATTTTACTACATAGTCTGTTAGGTTAGGTTAGTTTTTTTTATTTAATCAAAATAGGCATTTTAAGTAGGCTTGTAAACATACACAATCTGTGATAATAATAAAAATATATGGCTCGAATACTTTCTCCCTCACGTATTCGTATGTCTTGTACAGTGTCATCCAGGTTTTAGCTCAGTCTAAATATCTAGCTTACTTAGTTCAATATAATTATCAGCCTTGATTGACGCTGATACGGATACACTGCATTAAGTAAACTGTTTCAGAATTGCTTGTGATAAGTGCATTATCTGACTACGTCGTAGTACTCAAACACTTCTGAGATAATAACAAAATCTTTTTGAAAAAAGTAAGACAATCCGCAGGAATCGAACCTGCATCTCTCGAGTTTTGCGGTACCATACTTAATTACGACAAATTTTAACTAATGGGTCTTACAGGAGATACTCTCTGAAGCGCTTTCCAAATTAAGCTACTGTTAGCTTTGAGCTTTTGTATTTGACCAGAATTTTAGATTTTGTTTACATAAACCTCTATTGCAGTGCCACTCAAAGAAAGAAAGTGTTTTTTTTTATTGAAGTGCTTTTGGATACACAATATTTTTTGTTTTTTTATTCGAGTACGCACTGTTTAAGCCCGTTCGTCTGAAACAGATGATCAACGGGAAGCAAGACTGGAAACCGCTTTTTAGATTAAAAAAAAAAATATAATTGTTATTGAATGATTTTTTAGAAACCTTCATAGGTAGGTGTGCGCACGACAACTCACCAAAGTTTCATCGTAATCAGATGAATGGTATAGAAACGCATACGGGACAGACATACAAACAAACAAACATTCATTTATATATATATATATATATATATATAGATTGTAATTGTCAAACTTCAAATAAGTCATTTTGACCGCGAATAGACGGACGAATAAAACAATATTGCATCATCCTACAAGTATATAGGTTAAATTATTATATTTATGTTTGTGCCATATTTTAGACAGCATTCTATGGAAAACTTGATTTCTCTTCTCGAAACTTCTGCGTTCCGTAGATCACCATTTGGGAAACGTTTCTCCACATATTCTTGTTGACTAAAGTTTGACATAAGTACTTAAACCACACATTTAAGGGAAATGTTTGTCGCGAAGCTACTAGAGACGCCCAACAAATCAATGTGTTTACCACAATCACGCTTCCCGAGACCCGCCATCCCTTTGAATAATACATGGGTATAGTTTCTTTTATTTTCTCCAACTAATACTCGCAAATGTATGGAGAGAGATCGTTGCGCGGGTGTTCTTGATTGATCGTTTTCGATATCCACTCGCACGCGATATGAGAATTTCACGAACACACTGAAAGAAAAAAAAACAAAAAAAAATATCACGACATTCCCAGCCTCCCGGTAACAGCCCGCCCCCTTCTAAATTTATCTACCGTACAGTTTCTGGTGGCACTGAAAATAAGAAAGCGGTTCAGCTGATATTAAATACACTTTTATAGCGAAATAAAATATATTAAGGCTCGATGGTTTTATTGATTATTGGTGTAGGGTCGTTAAAAGGGTTAGTTATGAATTCTGATGTGGTTAACGAAACGTTTTTATAGGTTTTTAATATTTTCCTTAAAGGTTAAGTTATTTTGACATCAAATTTATTAATATGCGAACGATACGATAAATAACGAATTAAGAAATATTCACCCTTAAAATTTTACTTAGAATATCATAATGTGAAAAATAAATTGCTCCCTGTAAATTTACGCAAACCATCTAAGTGGTCTTTATCGTCCAGGCGTAAGGCATTATACAGGTTCTAATTCGGGACCTTTGGGTTCGATTATCGGCGAGGTGACGTTTAAAATTTTATACAGCGATTCAAATTTACTTATTTTATGAATGTATGCACGACAGTGTCATTTAGGGATTACAATACGGGTATTCTGAAAACCGGGATCCTGCTATCTATTGATAACAAAATACCAGGTTTAAAAATGAAAAAAACGCTATTTTCGGTATTAAGAAAGCAGAGAAATTAAAATTACTATATTTGAAATGACTGAATCACCGAATAAATATGAAATATGTAATAACAAAAAATCTGGTGGAAAATTTCGACTTTGGTTTTGGATGGAATATCTATGTTTTAGCAAAAAAAAGCGCTCAAGTTTGGTTTTCGAAAAATTCGGGTACGGTAACAGAATTATTGTCTTTTTAACGAATACCGATCAAAAATGTCAAATGTTTGTTAAATATAAAAAAAAAACATTGCAAACTCAGCATTGTATAATCGCAATAAAAATATTGTATTCTGAAAATACTCGTATTAGCAAAATATTTCCATATTACCGTATATAAAGAAATGTTATGATGATTGCAAGCAATGACATATTAAATGGACAACTCACTTCATACCCGGCGCGCACGAGAAATTGTGCATGAAAGTCATTCACAGATGTATAGGTAGATGTCACGTGACCATATGACGTATCCGTTTCCATTATGCGATACAAGCTTCGAGAATTTATAGTAATATAACCTTTATTGTATTAGTGTCATGACTCATTGCGTTAGAAACAGATTATCGGTTACTTACGACTTATCGGAGATTAGACGCAAGTGGGCCCAGCGAATCACAGGCGACTGACTGTCCAATGGTTCCTGTCATTCAATTGCATTGAATAAACATTCATCAATATCTTAAAATGGTATTTTATAAATAATAAATAATACTAACACATGAAAAGTGATATCCCATCTTTCTTGGAGTGTTTAGTAGATTTTTTTACAATTTTTAACTAGGCACATTGGCATTTTGTAACACAATAATAGCGGTGGAGTCGAAACCTGACAGTCAGAAATTTTGTATGGGCAGACCCAGCGGTGTCGCCAGACCGTTTGCAAGCAGAATGTCATTTGAGCGTAGGATACCGATATTAAAATATGAATTTCGCCATCCGGCAGACCCGACACAAAGTGAGTGTCATTTTATTTTCTAGATGCTTCGTCCATATTAATGTCATTGATTGCAAGGGTAAAAGAAAATATTCAGTAAAAAACGTTGTAATAACATGGGAGCGTACTAACTTTTTAGAATAGCGTAATTAGCCTTTTTAAATTTCAAAAAATTCGCTGTCCTCGTCCAAATTTGTTATGGCCATTCAACAATCCTTGGAGTAGTAAAAATTTAGCGAAAAAAAATGTAAATTTTCGTGTGAAAATTTTCAAAACACAGCTCGTTCCAGCCCGGAAAACAAAGCATACTCAACGCGTAATTTTCCGAGTTCCGTTTGGAGGCTGCTTTTTGCGCGTAGCGTTTCCGGCGCTGAGAATTTCTGACCGGCTACGCGGACCATAGAGCGCAAAGCGTAGTGACCTCTACGAGAAGGAATCCGTATTCATTTTAAAGTAGTATGTATATAACCAGACCGGAATATAAGACAGATACGATTATATTAGTATACTATGAATATACTAGCAGCGCCGAGTGACTGTGGGAATTAGGTAGACTATGGTGGCCATAGTGAATAAGCTGCATACGTTGGTACTTATCAGTTATACTTACGAAACCTAAGAAAATAATAATTATGATATTACTACTGCAGTAAATGTAGAATAATATCCAAGAATTCAGAAAATCATCATCTGTTCTGTCAAACTTTTTTACCTGATGACGCAATCGGTAAAACCTTGTCTAGATGACGCAACTGAACTCGCACGCATTCCAGGTACATGTGACCTCAGTGAGCCGTCCACATGTAATCGGCTCGTGACATTTCTCGCGCGTGGTCGAAGTACATGTGGCATCATTGAGCCGTCCACATGCGCGACATATCGCGGCGAGACACGCGTCATATGGACTAGGGCCAATTAAGGGGAATTAATTAACAACCAATCCTTAGAAAATAAAATATATCTGTGTTGTGGTTGGAATGCTATATCTACAGCGTGTATAAAATAACTAAGACGATGTAAAAAGTGTCTATAATTTTCTTTTGGTTAGGTTTATATTAATAAGTACAACAGTGTAATACGCCATAAATAGGATGTCACTGCATATCAAGTAAAAGTATTAATAATGTTGTCATTTTTATCTTTTATACCTAATAATAATATATTTATTATTAGTTATTAAGTATTATGTATTATTAATTAGGTTCTAGAAACTATAAAAATATTTGTAACAGTAAATTAAGGATTAATAACACTCGGACTTAATTATACTTACAATTAGGTTTTATTCAAGATGGTTAAAAATTACAGCGTATAATAATATCGTCTCTGTTCTGGCAGAACACCCTAACTGGAGAATACTAGTTTTGAGTAATTTGACTTTGAAGTTGTTAAAATGTTTGAAATGGTCTATCATGTGAGTTTATTAAGTAATCGTAAAAAGGATGACTTTAAAATAAAGACTGTTTATTTATTAAGAAGGTTTCCAGACGGTAAAGTTTGAAATAAGGAACATTTTGGTATAACTAACTCAATATGTAATTTTTTCGAATTAGTGTCTTCTGCCAGAACCGTGACGATATTATGTAAGTTAAAATAGATCTCTCAATTAGCTAAACAACAAACTAAATTTTTAAGAGAAGTAAAATTAGTTTACAATAACTGAAAATAAATTAAACTCTCGCCAAATGTAGTATCAATACATCGACCATTCACCATATTATTATAATTTTATTTCAATTGAAATTTTCTAGTACTATGTTTTAAAGACGTGTCCGGTTAGTGTCACATGTAGTAAAGTTATTTTATAGTACTTCTCTTGACGAGCGACTAAAATGATATTTACAATATACTCAACCGTACGTTCCACAATGCGGGGAAAATGTATACCATAGCATTACCAACGAAATTGACAGAAATTATGGGCGTTGAGCGGAAATAACGTGTGGCGAAGTTGGAATAGATAACTAGTTTATAATTTCGCCATTGTACCATCTTATGATAGTTTTACGATAAAAACATACTATCAACACTATTCTAACATCAATAAAAGTAGTTCTAACATCTCCAAAATCAATAAATAAGTAGATAATATGATATACTCGTAGTAGTTAATTATCCCGGGAAGTTAACTATCAGGCGTGATATTTTTTAACATGGCTGCTCATGATCGCGTTAACCACTAGCTGTCAAATAACGTTAAGTAGCACAGTTAAGACGCCATACTTGATTCTAATTGTATGCATTTTGAATCAAGTGAGATGCAGTGCCGTGATGTGTTAACAATTAATATTGTAGATTGCCGCATCGTGTTATTTTAGAGTAATAAAAATAATGGAAACGTTTTACTGTATTAACTATTTAAAATACCCCTTGCAAAGTAAATTCAGGGCCCGAAGGGATCCACCGGATATGTCTAAGGGTGAGTTCAGTTAGCACTTTGTATTTTCGTAGACTACTTTTATTGATACAGCTGTATTTGCCGAAATGATGACGCGGCCGCACGCAGTTTGATTACTTCGCCGGTCTAAGTTTTCCATTAAAACACAAGAATAATAAAATATTCGTTAGGAAAAACTTTATGACATGTTAATTAAGACGGCGCAGGCCATTAAAATGCGTACAGCTTGTTCCTTGGTTATAAAATAAAATGAGGAAATGAATTTTCAGCGAATGACTCGTTTAATTGCTCCTGTATCTCTACTTGATAATGAAACTTGTTTTATTTGACGTAGTAAGATTACGAAACAAATAAAAGTTAGTTTACTACTCAGCACGGCGGTTTAACAATTAATTGAATCTTTATTGTCATCAGAATGTGCCATGAATGAGCATATTAGAATATCATTTTAATAAACTAATGAAAATACCATATTATTCAAATAGTATTATTTTTATTTAATATTGAATATACCTACACAATACACATAATTTGAAAATATAAAAAAAAAGAAATACGATAACTTGAACTTGTATCTGCTGGATTTGCGCCAGTATGCTTTTTTAATTAAGCTACGGGAATCTTATTAAATTACGAAGATTTAAACTAGTCGTTGTTATATGAAATGTTTATCGAATTGCGTTTGTTTATATATTACACTATTACAGACAAGTTTTAAAAAAGTACCAATAGGAAAAAAAATAACAAAACCACAGAAATATATTTATAATATAACAAAAAAAAAAAATGAAACGAGTGGGACTTGAAAACGGACCTTTTACGTTCCGGATGAGTGGACTCGCCTTTAACCCTTAAATGCATGATTTTTCCGATTTTGATAAAAAAAAATATATTCATATGTAGTTGATTGTCTATAACATGGGAAAAATAATAAAAAAAAATAAAAATTATTTTTTGGATTAATTTTAATATAAAAACCATTTGTATTCATATGAATACACCATGCATTTAGCTCATAAAAGTGAAAGTTTACAACATGAAATGGAAAAATTGAAAGACTTATTTAAAACCTTATAATTATAATATTATAAATCAAATTCTTATAATTACTAACAAAACAACTTATAATACATTATGGAATAATTTAAAACAATTTTTTGTTTGATTAAAACACAATATGATTCCACATTTTTCACAATATACTCTAGATTGTCCTATATAATAGTTATCAATATACACGATATGATTAATGTTTTTTGAAGCATTTCTTAATAATCTGACGACAGTATTCCCACTTGCTCCCAGGCCTGGTTCAGACGGAAGTCTGTTTTTTGCCTCATTTTCTTGTCCAGAGTATATCTCAAATAGGTAGGCAAAGTCTGACACATCACACAGCACAAACAACTTGAAGCTTCATTTATTTGGCTTTTTAGGCATGTACTGCTTCATGTAATGCCCAATTTTTGACGAACACATTGGTTCATCTACACAACCTCTGCTCCATAGGAATTTTACAGAACATTTGATTTAATTTACCATAAATAGGCCTAATTAATTTATGTAGCCTATCGTGGTTAGAGTCAGTTCTGGGAAGAAGCGTTGCATTTTGGTTCAGCAGAAAGTGACGAATCTTTTCAAATTTATTTATAGGCATTGTTGATTTTATTGGTTAAAACGGATATACATCTGATCAATATCAACCAATATCAACGAGTGCCAGGATATCGAAAGACAGACATGAACATAATTATAGCTATATACTGCCTTATGTCAATACAAGAAACTCCCACTGGCTTACTCGGGTCTTTTTCAATGGAAAACAAATTCGTTTGAGCAACTATTTCTTCAACTATATCATCGGTAAAAAAATAAGTGAAAAATTGGTAAGGTGTTTTGAGATCTTACTATGATATGTACTACATGTATATGAACTGCTTTAATAATAACATTATTAATATAATAAACAAAAATGTCAATAATATACTTGGCTTGTGCTGGACATCGATTACGATGAACTCAGTAATGTCATAATGTACCTATCCCATAAAACTTAATTTGAAGTACGAGTATCTCAGTTAAGTCGCGCTAGATTTTTTTTTTTTTTTTTTTTTTTTAAATATTATGTGAATTTCATTACCTTAAGTTATTATAAAAAAAAATCCTAAGCCTAATATATAACCATATGTTAGTTACAATATTATGACAGAAAGGTGATTGACAACTGTGCTACAATATTATATAGAAATACAATATAATATGCAATCATTAAAAACGGTGAAGTAAATAATAAATTATGCAATAGACTACGTAGTACTTATCACAATAAAATATATTTTGATAAAAAAAACATATTGTTGAGTAATACAGATATAGTACGAGTAAATGCAAGTAATAAATACTATCGATTGATATAATCGATTACCCCATCTCACACACCCATAAAATTAAAGAATTCAAGAGAAATTACACAATTAAGAGGGTAATTCTTCTCTATTTTCCTTACAAATTATTTAAATAAATAATTATTTTTTATTTTGTTATTCTACAATATTTGAATACCTAATTTATATTGTCATATTTATTTCGGACTATAAACGCATTTTCAGAATTTTCACTAAAATAACTTAATAACTATGTAATCATAATTTATTTTCTTGGATTATATTCTACAGTGTCCTGATTTTCCTATTTAGAAAATACATCGTAACTTTTCCATTTCCTTCACATGAATAATTTTTATTATCTGTCCAAAATTAAATTAAAAAGTAAATATAGGCAGGGATTGTGAATCTAAAAACTTTTTGTTATGTGATATGCCACACCAAACTGGCACATATTGTCCGGCAACTTCATCTTGGCTACGTGGCAAATCTTTGAACTACGTACAGCTAATCGAACTTCCGGTTTCAAATTAGGAACGCCCCCAAATTTTTCATTACATTTTTGACACTTCGTATTGGACGCATCTATCAATTTACGTAATTTGAAGCTTTTTATATTCAAAAGATGTCTAACACAATACGAAATGATGTTCGAATTATTATCAGTAAACTTTTGATTTATTGCGAAGAAGAAAAAGAGTCGTATTTAAAAGGTGAGCCTATACAATACTTTCAACAAGCCCATTTTACGGGTTCCTGTCATGTCAGGTATGTCAAAATTCAGTGTTGTAATACTAGAAATATTTCCCCAAATACTGGAAATTATGTTTGTATATTATAAAGTTATGTGTATCGTAATCTATTTTATTAATATTTTTAGACGTATAATAATTAAGTATAAATGATCATTAGTTATTTAATGAATTGTCCTATTTTTTCCTAATTTTTAAACCGATAAGTAGGTACATATTGTTTTAAAATTTATGTAAGGTGGATATAATTTAATTTATAGAAAATTATTTTCACAGTATGTGTTTCTACAACAATTTTACTAAAAATACGATATAAAGACATCATTTGTAAATTATAAAACATGTGATTGGGTCATCAATATAATATTGAATATGTTATATCTTTCACTTCTACTTTTTTACTCATAATTTGTGTTCTAGTTATTTAATTAATAAATACCTGCAGCAATATTATCAGTTAATGTGGGTTCAATGATACATTTCCTTCCAAATTCAATAATTACACTGTAATAATTAATCTAATATAATAGTAATAATTAAGAGGTGAAATTATTTGAAAAAAAAATTCTATTGATATTTATTGAACAATAATTAGACTTATAAATTAATGTACTTATAAACTTACTGAGAATAGAATTGATATAAACTTAAAACCTAATTTCGCGGGATATGTTTTCTCAAAAAATGACAACACTGTGAAATATTCTATACGCGATAAGAGCGACTTCCTGTTGTTGCCTAAATAATGTTGTCGTACAGTAGTTTCTATTATTTGTATTAAGTCATTTGTCATTATCATCAATCAATCAAGATATTATTATAAATGGCGTATATGTAAATATTATTAACGTAATATTATAATATGTCGGTACTGTGATGGCAGACGGATATAACTGCTGTTTTTTCAAATTATTAGTTTTATTCCATAATAATACTATGTTCTAAATTGTACATTCTTTAATGTGGTAAAATATTAAAGCTGCAACTTTATTGGTCACAAATTAACGTTAAAAGATATCTGCATCTGACCATATGTGAAAAACTTTAGATATGGCAAAAAGTTATATCTGTTTAAAATGCAAGATAAATAAAACTTAATTTTTTTTAAAGAAATGATTTAAGGTTTGTGTTGGGATGCTAATTTCGCTTATTTTGACATAAAATACTTAAAATATCTTATAAGTTAACTCTTGTCCGACTGATTTCAAAACTTTGGTTTTGCTCTCTTGTAAAATTGTGTAAACAGCAGTTATAACCGTTTGCCATCAAAGTACCGATGTATTGAGTGCATTTGATAATATTTACTTCGGTTTGGATCTGATAACTAAATTGTACTGGAAGTGACTTTGTTGATATTATAAGATACAGACAGGGTAAACCCGGGTTACTGATTTGATCCATATGTATACATAATATCATCGTAGATACTTACTTTAGATATTATTTGTCTTAACGCATAAGAAAAAGCATACATATTATACATGTAAGACAGAAACAGAATGAAGATTAAACATACACTTATGAACGCAAATTCTAAATTAAAAAAAATCTGAGAAATCGTTTATTAATGATTATTGGTTAGTGAAAGAAAACAAACGATACTCTCACAATAGTTTCACAGATGCTTACAGTGCGGTAATAGCATACTGTATGATTAATGTGTTATTCAAATGACTTAAAGGTAATTATAATAGGGTTAGGGTACTGTAGCCTACTATACCTTAGGGCCCTTAGGTAATATACATAATTAATAAAAAAAAAAGAAATATTATGAATAAGGACAAACCATCGGCTAAGCGTTGCCGCTTGACAAATGAAAGAGTTCAGCGATGGCATGCTGATGCAGCAGCTCTCATACAAGTAAATGATTCTGATAAACCATAACAAAGACGGTAAGAGGTAAGACAGAACATACATGTAAACGTATGAGAGAGAAGGAGACTGGAGATGTACGAGAATGTTGAAAGATGGTACTGCCACTTAGTAATATTGGCTAGTTTGTAATATGAATCTAGAAGATTGTGTATTATTTATGTTGGTCAGTATAACAATTTTAATCTTTTCCATGTAATTCAATATAAATAGCATCAATGATTGACTTTATTCATGTGCTTACGAATTATCTCCTCAGCTTTCATTTACTTCACATCATCCAGTAAGTAATCCAGCCAAGTTTGGTACTCTTATGAAAAAGTGCAGTTTTCCACTAAGATACGTTGCTGGTACCATTATTTTTTGTAAGAATCGAGAATGGAGACTGCACGGAGAGACCATAATTTAGCCGTGGATTGGGAGTATGGTATCTACCTACTATGTAAATATGAATATTCATTCAAGTACGAGGATTATGCCTAATATACTTAAGTTCTATAAACTCAAAGACACTTTTAATATTTTGAATATCCCTGAAGTTAAAAATATATTAATAAAGACTTCTTGTATGAGTCGACTTAAACAAAAGCTCAGATAAATAAAAAGTTGAGAATAAGTTGGCAATAAAGGACTTAATATTATCCGGCAACTTTAAATTTGGTCGAGTCTAAGCGGGACACAATCGAAAGTGTAGTCGTAAATAGGGCCGTAACAAAGTTAGTTACTTTTGCTTGTCCCCCGGTTGCTGAGAAAGTTATATTAGAACACGGCGATGTAGAGCAGAACCGTATAAGAGAAACGTAGAGGCGTAGCGGCGTAGAGGGTAAAAGCACCACGAAAAGCTCTTGTTATAAAACGGATAAATAAATAGAGAAATGTGGCTTTAACGTGTAAAATTGTAGAAATAAAGTAAATTCTGCACTTATTAATATACGCCTAATTAAAAAAAAATATTCATGACGAATGTTCCTATTTGTGCGACTACCTACCGATACCTTTCACACCTAGGTAAGCGTGGAGAGAGTAGAAAGGCGGTACCTCATTGACAAAGTGGTTGGTGAATATTTTGACAATATGGGTTATTGTAGAGTGAATATACGATTTATTTTTCATATTACGTATTGAAAATCAAAACAAATTATAATTCTAAGTCATCCACGACAGAATATTTTATTGTACCACATGTCTGAATGCGATACTAAATTTCTCTGACTGAGGAATTAATAAAGATTTTTTTTTTTAAATTGGAGTACTAGGCTTTGCATCTCTTGAGAGACAAGGATGCGTCGTTCAGTTAAAGGCACTTTGAAGTTCATTAAAAAGTTTCACTTCATATTTAAATTGGCAACAACTAAAATTGTCCTGTCAGAGGCACCCTGATGTATTTATTTATTGATATTACCTACATATTATACTTATTGTTTGTTTTTATTATTAATTATAGAATTTTTTCACCATAATATGTCATCTTAAAAAATATATGTGGCTTGCTGGCCTTCTTGTATATATCCAAGATATGCAGGTTCCCGTATGTGGATAGTTGACAGCGATCTGGCAGAACGTCGGGATCCGGTTAGGTTGAAAAAAGGTAGGCCTGATTGAGATAGATGTAAAGTCGCATCATAACCTTAATGTTAATCCCTACGAATAAAAAAGAAGGAATGAACATATTATTATGTACAAATCACGGCAATCAGAAAGGCCGGCAAATATGGCCGACATTGCGTGATACACAAAATTACCAACTATACAAAGTTTACGCACACGTACAGATCACGTGATATTTATTTACGCATAATCGTGGCTCTCCAAAATGGTGAATTTGGTTGCCCATTTTTATACTGCAATGAATCAGTATGTTCCTTCCTTTCTTTTTTTATTTGTAAGTTAATTCTTAAGTATTTAAAGCTATTAACACTCGTTTAGATTATCTTTACGCTGATCAGAGCAAAATATGAATAAGGATAGTTGCTTTTTTATATATCGTTGGTTTTCTTTATGTTGATTTTAAGGCCAGAGCAAGACAAATTGTTAATACATACACCTGCTTAATGTATACTAAACTTGAAATATTTCATCTAGATGCAGAATTTATTTAAGCATGCTTATATTATAACTGAATAAAAACCAAATTTACCCCATTTATTATTTAATGATGTATATTTCAGATTATGTATAAAATTTTTTTGTTGCAATGAAAAAAATAATTATATTAAACGAAAAACGAATGTTATTACTTTAATTTATAACTCAGTTTGAAATTGACGTTAACATTTGATAGCGTGTCATAATAATATGTACCTAACTGTTATTATTTTAAAACAATGACAACTTAATAATACACGACATCATTCTCAGGTAACATAAATAGTATACGATATAAAAGCAGGTAATATTTTATTGATTTCCCATAACCCTTCTTAGAAAATAAAATTAACTCTTTACATTGCATCATTATTATCTTTAACCCGGATCAATCTACTGGCAGATAAGTGCCTCATGTAAATTCTTAAACTTATCTTGGACTGTTTGGTGACAGATATATATATATATATATATAAGAAACTTTATGAATACGAAAACCTACCAGGTTTTATGGGTGCCACGTGTTCGATTTATTTTACTAGAGTTCAATAATACTAAAATTGTATTAACGACTAGTAAACTGCCATATATCTTTGCAAAGAAGCTTTTACAAGTCTTCTGAAATTGAATATCATATATTTTAACATCACTGAGATAATAATATAATATACCTACTATACATATTATTATGTATATATATTTATAATATTTTATTGAGCACAACAGAGTTATAAACGAATACGTTTAGTAACAGACTTCTTTTGAGTAAACAAAAACAGATAAATTTAGAAGAAAAATATATCAATAGGCGTAGTAAACAAAACATTATACCAATCTTTCTGTATCATCTGTGATTGGAGTCATGGTTGATCTGTCAGTACATCAGATGTGGTGCGTTTATTGAGAAATATTTATTACAGTTTATATATTTTTAGTAACAAGTAACGTGAACTCACCTATATTAAATAATTTGTGTTGGATTAAAAATGTAGGTTTTTTACTCTCCTTTGGACTTATTTTTAAATGTAGTCATTTAAATGTTTTGCTTTTATAAAGTTATTGTCTTTATCATTGTTTTTTTCACTGTTCATATTAAATTTGATAGAAATACATGGTATTTTAAAAACAAACACTTTTATATGACGTACCTACCTATGTTATAATTAATATTTTTCTTTTTTCACAATTAGTTTATATTTTTAACACATCACTGGTTTTATCCTAATGGACATTTTCAGTTAATTGCAAACATTTATACAAAACAATATTTAAAAAAAAATCTGTTGACTTATCCAACTTTTGGGTATAATACTAAGTTTATCTTTTAACAATTTTTAATAATAAAAATAATATTTGTTTTTTCAATGAATTATTTTAAATATTTAAGGAAATAGAGTTAACATAAAATCCTTATTATGTATATTCTCTTTGTAAGATACGTATTAGAAAAAATATTTTAAAAATAATGAAATTCGGCGAGACTCGAATCCGACACCTGCACCATAATCACAACGGAATAAACCAATAAATGTGCGTCTGAGAATGCCCACAATAGCTGAGCGACAAACGTGTCAGCCTATAATGCCATGGGTTTTAATCCGGGGTCTGGAAAAAAATCATATGTCGTTTTTTAATGTGTGTTTCCCAGAGTGTGGAAAATCTGATAATACAATATTCACTTTGTGGTGAATATGATGGACAAAAAATGCATCCGAGGTATTTCGTTAATATTGGTGTACTTCTTTTATGATTTTAATTTAAGAAATTAACAGTTGTGACAACAGCTTACAATGAGGTTTAATTTCTTACAAATAAAAACTGTATATTGTTCAGCTTCAGTTTGAGTAAGCCCGATATAAAATCTCATTGGCTAAAAACCACTCCATACTAATCAGGTGATACTTCACTGGCTGCATAGCGTTTAATGTTAATACTCAAACCAATCAATGTCTCCGAATATTTTCGAACATCGAGACAATTTGTATTCATGAAATCGCCGAAAGCCAATCCTACATAGTAAATCAATGTTTTATAAAAAACTAAAAATTACAACAATTAAAAATATATATATATATATATTGTCTAATACGTGGCACCTCCACCCTAGCTGGTGAGAAAAGACACAGAGCGCGATGGAACGACATGATAGAGCGTAGCTGTCGCCAACTTTGGTGGCAAAACGAATAAATTAGCGCCCGGATAGACGCGAAGTAGGGCTGGCGTTTTAGCTGGCGGGCAGATGTACTGCAGCTGTTGTTTGATTTAATAGTCCGCCTCTGGAATTATTGGTAGACTCTGTTTCAATGTGTTACTCCGGCGATGGTTTAAACACTTGATATGAGTTAAGTCAACATTATTTGTTAACCAAACAAAAGAATTGTGCTAAAATACGATTAATTTAATTACTAATTTTAACGTCATTCTCACACCGCGGTCTACAAGGCTGACGATAGATGGAGTTTAAAATTGTCTACGTCGCTATTTTATGGAGATCACTGCCTACGCTGCAAGCATATCGATTGTAGAAAGGCAAAGGGATATAACCCTCAGGTTTTTTGAAATAGATTTTATTGGAAACTATTGCACACTACTAAATACACGTTATGTCCAAAGGACGTAAGCTGCAAAATATGCTGAATTATTATCTAAATTTAGCTTTTAATTTTGAAGAAAAGAAGGAACTGAATTGGGGAAAAAGGCTTAAAACCATTGTTGGTTTTTCTTTATTTAACTCAAAAATTAATATCAGAATGGGAAAATAAAACACAAAATTAATAATCGAAATGCATTAAAATTTTTTTGTAGAATTATTAATAACCATGTCCTTGCTTTTTCGTACAAGGTAGTTGTTAGTAATTTTGAACAATCACAAAAACCCAGGCTTTGAGAAAAACACATAAATATTGTGTCCTTACCGGGAATCAAACCCACAACTCTCAAGTGGAAAGTCAGCTTCTTACGCACTGCACCACGAGAGCCGCCGCATTTAAAGTTTATGTCTATTTCATATCTTAACTTTGATTGAAAACCTTCCATCTGAAAGTCCTTTTGCCTTTTAACAGTCGATATAGTAACGTCGAACGTTCGAAACGTATCCGAAAAAAGTGTTATTAGGGAATCTCTTATATTAAGTGAGCAACGCAATGTGCTGTGTTGTCAATCACAAATGCCTACCATACAACTTGAATGAACGCGCTTTCTGTATTGGTTGGGGTGCTTCCTTTCGATTTGCATGTACAAGTACGTGTTGCATCCATGTTACGCCTGATAAGCTTCATTGAATGTATATTTTATAATTTCCTTATCTAGACATTAATATTTTTCGATAAAGTAGGAAGTATTTGCATTAAGGGTGGTTCTGCCAAGCATAATAGGTTGTAAATGCCTCTTAGTGACTTTCATAGATATGTTTTTAGCCAAGGTATAATCTATTTTGTACCACCAGATGATGAGGTTTATTCATCGATGATCTATTTTTTTGAGTAAAGTAATATATCTAATTTCATTTCAAGATACTTTATACTACAACTTTCGGGTTAGAAAAAATAATAATGAAAATTTATTTTATATTAAGATAATATTACAACTAATCTCGTAAAAAGTTTTCTATCTACAGCGTAAATTGAAGTGGGAAATCATTGCTGGATTTTATAAAAATAAGTTATAAGTATTTTTTGACGATTAACTTGGAAAATATATATTTTACATCAGTCATTGTACGTAGATTGAGGGAAATGTTTATCTGGCAGGAATAAGTATGACGGTCATTCTCAGTAGCACCACAGGGTGAATACATACTATTTCGCAACGTGCTTTCTTTTACTTAATGCTCGCGAAGGGGTAAATATTATAGGGTGAAACCGCTGATTAATTTACTGCTATCGAGCACTCTGTTTTGACTTCATCTTTGAACTGTATTTCTTGGAATGATGATTGAAATATATGGATAAAATATAATATTTGATATTGCACGTACTGAGAAATAGTTCAAAACTATAAAAAATCTTTATTTCAACGTAAATTCAATTAATAAATGTAAAAAATCGTAATACCGCTGCACATTCATGTACTGAAATATGACTAAATTCTAAAACATTAGAGCGAGAGGTTTAAAAGAACACTATTTTATGTATTAAAAATACTTTTTACAGTCATCAAATGTTGAAAATAAATATAAAGGATAACAAGGCTTCAAAATTATATAAATAGATTATCTAAAACGTTTATGGAATGTCCAGGATCATGGTTTGAAAATGCAATAAAAGCCCTATTTTGACCTATACTGAACACGTCCGCCCTTAAGCAGAATTGAATTCATTTTCAGTTAATTCTGTTTTGTATGGAAAGTTATTTCAGAAAAATCCGTAAAAAGTAAATGAATATTATTGGTTGCCAAGGGGGTCGTCCTAGCAACTAAATTATTAACATATACGTGCGTTAATATGGAAATCAAAATGAAATGTCAAAATGAAATTTCAGTATTCAATATTATTGTTTGATTGTTTGTTTGTTTTTTATTTACTTCATATCAAGTACAAATTTGAGCATATTGAGCATAATAATTCAACAGAAAATTTAAAAACGTGTTATATAAAAAGTTCTTTTTATCTTGTAATTATTTATCTTTATAGTAGGTTCTATTCCCATATATTTATTTGGATTATTCGGACGGGTCAATTAAAAATGAAACGTTTTAAGCAGTAACACACTTTAGAAAAATGCTGTCACTATTTTGGATTAAAATTTTATTTCAATTCCTTACCTATTAGGTATGTTTTGTTATATGTGTGTTGGTATATTAAATGGATACAAGAAAATGTTTGTTTTAATTGTCATTCACATTGACAGTGTATTAGTACCGCATGCAAAAAAAAACAGATCTGCGGACTCCCAAAACTTTTATTATTTGCATAACAAAGTAACAATAGATTGTATACAATAATAAAATAAACCAACATTGTGCTAAACTGTAACCATTATTGTGGGAAAATTTTAATCGCTTTGGTACAATTAAAAGTAATAGTGCATTGGTTATCATTGTCAAATAAATCACCGATTAATTTAGTCCAACATTCCAGGTGCTATTAAAGTTTTTATCCATAAATACTTCACTAAATATTTACATAAAACAAGTTTATAAAACGAAATACCACATCACAGGATTGGAGATCTACACAGATGACAGTTTAATTGATGACAAAGTAGGGGCAGCTTTTGTAGCCTACGAAAATGGAGAATAATAACTCTCCGAAAATTTAAACTCGAAAGCTACTGCACTGTTTTCCAAGCAGAAATATTAGCGATCAGGCTGAAAAGATTAAAGTTCTACATATACAACTATGTTAACATATTCTCAGATAACCAATCCAGTCTGATAGCTCTCCAAAACCCATCATCCATACACCTACTAGTAAGGGACATTTTAACACTATCAACACAGCTTCGAATGATAGGAACAAACCCTAGATTTTTCTGGATAAGAAGTCACACAGGAGTAGCCGAAAACAAGGAAGCTGATAAATACGCTAAACAAGCCACAACAGATAAAAGACCTTCAAGCTACACACACTTCCCTCTAAGTTAGGCAAAACAAAAACTAAACGAAGACACAATAGAGCTATGGAACCACAGATACACAACATCCGCAATAGGATCAATAACGCAGAAATTTATTCCAAAAATAAACTCATCACTCTTTCCAGGAACATAAAAATAACACACGAACTCACACAGATACTAACAGGCCACGGAACGCTGCGAACTTATCTAAAAAGATTTAAATTGAGGGATGATGACTGTTGTCCATGTGACGGCAAAACATCTCAAACTGTGTGGCATGTCATCGACGACTGCCCTATACTAGAAAGGGAGCGATGGACTCTCAAGACTCGGTGTAGATAGCATAATCATGAAATTGACCTCCAAAAGCCTCACGAAGTACTAAGCAACAGAACAACACAAGAACACTACAGAAAATATTTAATCCTGACCATAAAAAAATTAAAGATATAAATGGAGGAACCTAATTAGCCCCACATCAATGCAACTAACCCATCCAACCACCTTGTACGAAAACGCAAGGGCATAGTTATTGATATTAAAAAAAATATTTACATTAATACTAACTATGAAGCAATATCTAACAAAGTTAAACTTTCAAAACATTTATATGTATTAAAATTACATCACTGTGTTTGATTCTATGAGATATGGGCCTCCGCAGAATGGAGGTTGTATTAACAGATATTTGTTTTTATGAGAAAAGAATTTTGACCACTTGTTCAACATATTAGGTCTAAAAACACACAATAAAAACAACATGCATTTTTTTAGACCCAGAATAAGATAGTAAAAGCCGGCACGTTACCAGTGTTACCACTTAGATATCGTAGACGTAAAACTAGGTCCCAATAAATCTTGTTAAACTTTATTACCTACTTACAAAAAAAGATTTCATGTTATAGAATAGGTGTAAAAATTAATCTTGTTTCTACTCTATTATAAAACAGGTATATTTTCGGAAAATTTTTGGAATTCTTGCGAAATTCCTGACATACCTCACGGAACCCTGTCTGGAATTCACTGCAGTATCATGGAGGCAGCCAAAATATTAATATGTCAAGGGTAATGTTTCTTATCTATATATTCATAGAATCATTAACTTATATAATATCATGCTCTCGATGGCCAGGCGGCTATGTGCCAGACTTATAATGTCGTGGGTCCCGAGTTTGAATTTGATAAAAATTCACATGATGTTTTTCATGTTTGGACCCAGAGTATGGACCTAATAGGTTGAGCAAGTGACTAACATCCATTCTGTTAAGAAACCTCTTCATTAGGTGGCCTAGCGCATCTATTATATACACTGCTATAGGCCGCTGTCGGTAGCTATCGAGGGTAGTTTTTCATTTTTGTATCAAAGTATTAGCACTTATTGTAACAATTACAATAAGTTAGCCGTCTAAATAGTCAAAACTGTCTATCTCGCTCTAAAATTTATCACAGCCAAGAAAGGTGCTGTTAAAACATAGCACTTATTGTAAAAATTACAATTAACTTACTGTAAACATGTACAATAAGTGCTAATACTTCGATATAAAAAAGGAAAAACTACCCTCTATAACAGTCTTGTGTATAGTATAGATGCGCAGCTCCACATTGGATTGTATAGAGCCATTTAAAAAAAATAATTGACATATTCTTTTTATGATATTTATCTACTTGGTTGATTTCATGAGCTACTACCCCCTCCCCCAATCGAAGGACACGGCACTAGATATATAATATAAATAATAAACAATCAATGATGTACTCATTTTAATGTGTAGAAATCGACTGTCAATTATATTGCTAAATTAATTCGTAAATATGAGTAACATTGACATAATAGTATTGCATGTAAACAAAGCATGTCAAAACCGATATATTTTATTGATTATGCAGACAAACGGTAGGATTACATTTTATATTCCACCTGTCTCAATTTTTAAGTAGGTAGGTACATACTATTACAAAAAAAAACAAAAAGTAAAAAATCTCGCCTCAGTACATACATCTAAGAAAAATGTTTTTCTTAAAGTTATATTTTCAACAAATTCTATTTGAGACTTCTTATCTTAGATTTGTTTTAGAAAGCATCACCTGTAACTGAATTTAAGCAAACAGCGTATTTGAGATGACTGCTAGTCTCTGTAACTAAGCCAATTCGAGAAACTCAATTCAATCATGACATTTAACACTATTTAAAGTGACTCAATTTAACTGGAGAAAATTAAATTTACATTCCAGCCTTTATTAAATAATTTGAAATGCAAAGGGATGCAAGCAAGTAAGTAGATAGTATTACGAGTGATTACTCTATTTTAACATGGTTATAAAACCTCCAATTTATTATTTTAATTAAAATGTACTCTGGACCCACCGGTTTCAGTGACTTAAACAGTTATATTAAGATTTTAAAGAACTATATACATGAATATGTTCATTATTATATAAATTAATACGAAATGACAATGAATGTGTTTGTAACTAAATTAAAATAAATTAAAATTACCAAGAAAAAAGGGTGTAGAAGACATTTTGGTAAGAACAAATTGATGGATTTAAAATTTTATATTAAGAACCCCTTTTGTTTTTTTTGGAAGGGTGTTAGTGAAAAATACAAATATATATATCTTATAGTAAATCCGAAATAAATGAATTACAAAACATGAAGTCATCAATTATTATAAATACTGTCGTTCTAAGTAAAAAGACAGTGTTTTTGGTTTTGGTAAAATGAGAACCCAAGTTTTAAAGGACCTTTTCTCCTATATTATGTAAAATTATTGGATTGTTTTGACATAATGTCTAAGAATTTCAGATTATATCCAAACAATCCAATAATTTTACATAATATAGTAGAAAAGGTCCTTTAAAACTTGGGTTTTCATTTCACTAAAACCAAAAACACTGTATTTTTACTTAGCAGGGCAGTATAAAACATTTACAATATTCATACAGATTTATAAACAGGTCTCTAGATTAAAAAAATCACTGATGCAAGTCTTCCTTGTTTATATGAGAATTAGAGATCCCGTTTATTTATCTTTTTTGTCTCACATTTTTATAAATTTAAGTTTTATCTCTATCCAAGAAAAAAATATTCAACATCTTTGGTCATGCAGTAATTATGAAAAATTCTTCTTCTTCCACCCTGTCATGTCCCAACATTGGGGCATATGGCAAGCACAAGTTGGCGCCACTTCCCTCGGTCCATCGCCAACTCTTGCACCTCCCGCCAACTCAGACCTGCAGCACGTAGGTCGCTATTGTAGCACCGCTGTAGGGTGAGGGAGGGCCGGTCACGGAGACGGAACCCTTGAGGCTGTACCACAAGGGTACGAAAAATAGACAGTGAATAATAATATAAATAAGGCATCAAGCATCATACATCTGATGAGGAAAAAATAAATTGTAAATATACGTCGAATAGGACAGGGACAAATCCCGTATGCATATAGCATGCATACGTGAGTATTATAGCGCCTGTACACGTGCATGGATTTACTTGAAGCAATAGTATGTATTTTAAACTATCGCGATAATAACTGTTCACACTTAAAAATGCTGACTGTCTCGCCAATCTCATTCTTCAAGAGTTAGAGCTGTTTCACACGTGACACCTGTGGAAAGCCACCGACGTAGCAAGCGACTGCATTTACATATAACTGAATGGGCACGTTCAGACGGGGACACACGAGTGTCGCGTTCATTTATATGTAAATAATGCGAAATCTCGCCACGCCAGTCGGTGGCTTGCCACAGGTGTCCAGTGTGAATAAGGCCTAAGCGAGACGCGATGTTGTCATTTTATAGTACTATTTGACAGGTCGTAAAAATCGGTTAACCTCAAAATGAATCTGCGCGGTGTAGTTCGTTTTTTTTACCAGAAGGTTTGCTTCAATCGTTCTACTGTGCAGGGGCAGATAACTTTTTTGATTCATGGATGCAATCTTGCAACTTGCATGATAATACATGTTTACACGTGCATTTTATTATTATTGCCGCGATAATACATATTATTGTCAGCAGTAAATATATGCAGGTGTAAACGGGGTATAATAATAATATTATCTATTTCTTTTGTTTGAGTGCAGTATATCAAAGCTACTAAGCACCGAGACCTGCGACTTGTATACATTTCCCAGGTTACTTTCTGCCATCTATCAAGCTGATTAAATATGCTTACATAAATTGACGATCTGTTTACGCCTCTTTCATGGAAACTATTAATGTGATTATATTATATTAGTAACTGTGATATTTCTGTAACATTTCTTTCTTGAGATCTACACTCAGTCTCAGTACGAGTAAATCAATAAATTATTATTTTATTTTTGACTAGGTAGAGACCTCAACCAAATATTTACCCATGTACATTATCGAAATTCTTATTAAGACCTTCATAAAATTTATAGATTGTTGCCTAGAGTCATAACTCACAATTTCCAAAAATTGAGTTTTGGGATAAACGCAAAAAAATACCAGATCACTGTTTTTTTTTTATAATTGTAAGAAAAGTATTGAACTCCCTTGAATATTAATGAGTGAATGAGTCATTTACATAAATATATATATAATACTCCTAAGTCTGCAGACATACAGAACACAATGAGAAATAGAGCGGTTAGAAAAGCCTTGATTGCAGAACTGACATTATTCGTTGAAAAATGTGAGTTATGACACCAACAGTCAACATTGTCAACGATTTTTACATGGTTTAAAGTAACTTATAGGTATATAACTATTTTGTTTATATATCTACATCAATGCCTATAAAATCACAATGACAAAATTGCAAAATGTGGGTTATGTCTCTAGGCGACTCAAATACTGCATTACATAATATGGCATAAAATAACAGAAACCGATTGCCAAAGATCCTCTTTAAAGATGATACCGAAACCCATCATTATATTGTTTATCACTGCCAAGGAAAATATCTTGCGTAGGTATGTCAAAGTATTGTTTTCATAAATAATTAATAACGATGTAATGTGAATTAAATCAGATAATGAATATTTTCTAAAACCTTCTTTTTTTGTAAAATGTTACCACTACAATTAATATAGTATTTTTTCAATGTGTAATGTGAATGATATAAAAATAAATTATGCCTTTCTTATTTGTTTTTTTCATTTGTCATCGTCGTCAAAACAATGTTTTTGAAATTGGAACAGAAGAACCATACGCATTTTAGGTTAAATTTTTCGGAAAGTGTATAATTATAATACACAAGATGATATAAATATTTCTGGAACGTAATTGTGTCACATTCATTTATATATAGTGGTTTACACCACCCTCAAGGAAGCTGTTTATTCATGGCAAAACTAATTATTTAGTGCGTCGTCTCCCGCGAAAGCTTAACGGCTGGGCGTTGCTATTTTCCTGGCAAGACATTATATTAATTGTCAACGTGCGAATGCTAAGAATTCGGGGATTGTATCTTTACCTTGGCAATATGAAGAGCTGTACGCGTTGTAAAAAAAGGATTCGATACACGTATGGGTATTCGTTACTTATTTACAGTGGCTAGTATCCTATAATTATTTACCAGGTTCTGTCTTCATACTGGCCCAATTGACCATGATCTGATAGCAACCCAGGCCAACTTTGCGTTATCCGAGAAATTTGCAGCACCGTATGAGCAGTGGGATAGTCCCGAATCCTCTGTGGACTCATCCATTTCAACTAGTGACACTCACATGGCTCTTAATGTCAGCGGACAGCAGAGCCAGTTCAAAAAAATGGTTCTTCTTTTTAACTTCCTTCTTTAAGCACTACGGTGCATGGTTGTAGCAATACCCCCTCCACTACCTGCCGTATATACAGCGGTGAATTATGCACGGCCGCCTTCCACAGCGCTGTATTGCGACATAATGAATATTTAATTGCTCACATTTCGTCTCGTACGGAGCCGCACGGGACTAATTATTTGCAACCATGCACCTCGATGCTTAAGATTGGCGCTAGAAAGAAAGGGAGAAAGTGAGGTCCAGCTCTGCTGGCCGCCGGCGTGATGCGCCCTGTGTACCCGCGTACTGATGCTCAAGATTTAATCTGATTCTTCGGAGGAGTCGAGATTATCACGCTCCCCAAACGACGCTGCAATTTTTTCAAATGCCGCAAAATTGGCCTCTGTTGCAATCAAGTCCGCATGGCTAATTGGGCCCGTGTGAGGACGGACCCTGGCAAACAGCTCCGCTCGTTCGGATTCCATAAACGGGCAATCCCAGAGGACGTGTTCAGCGTCTTGTTGGTCATGCCTGTATGTTCAACCCGGCCCATCTTCGATTAACTGAAACCCATGAAGCTTAGTGACCAGTCCAGTACGGTTCCGTCTCGGGACAGAATAAGCACTTAAAATTGGTTCTTTCAGACATATCTATAACATCATGGAAGGCGACCGTGCAAATCCACGGCTGTATATACATGACGGGTGGCGGCGGGAACCTAGGTAGTTTCCATTATAATCTCAACGACTCTCTATCTACGGCTATCGTCGTACTTGAATTATTAAAACAGTCAATTCCGCTTTATTGGAACACACCATACTATGTAATTTTATCCCGATTAAGTGGCTGCCCAAACTAAGTGATATCTACATAAAATTAAACAATGAATATTTTTCCACGAGATGGTGAATCGGTAACTAAGTACGATACAGTAGTAGCACAGGTATACTCCTATAGGTCTAACCACCGGTACATGACGACAAAATATGTGATATCCGGTTAAGATTAAAACAACGCAAAATGTAATAATTGAAGTGCTGTTATAAATTTAATGATATCATATTAAATTATCTAAGTATATATACTTTTTCTTGAGATTATGTAAAACAAAATTGTGAGCTTAAATTTCATATCCCGATTAAGCAGAATATTGTCCAATTAACGGCCCACATGCACAGCGTAGGTCAAAATGGAGCTTTTTATGGAATTTTCAGAGCATAACCCTGGACATTTCTTAAACGTTGTAGATAATCTGTTTATATAATTTTGAAGCTTTATTATCCTTTAAATTTATTTTAAATATTTGATGACTCCATAAAGTATTTTTATTACATAAAATAGTATTCTTTTAAACCTCTCGCTCTAGTGTTTTAGAATATTGTCATATTTCAGTACATCCATGTGAAGTGGTGTTAAGATTTTTTTCAGATTTATTAATTTTTGAATGCATATACAAAACCATTAGTAAAATTAATGTTAACATTATATAGTGACACATTTACGATAAAAAAATATATTTTATAATCTTTTTGATCCCAAATTTGACAAGAATTAGGCATTTTATTATTAAAAAATGGGCACGATTAACACATTTGAAGATAATTCTAAAGATACCGATTATAAGCTATGTCTTTGACAATGCAAATGTGATGAACATCCTATGAATAATGATTGCTTTATAATAATTATTGACCTAAGAATAAGGTAGTATTTTTCTGAGATAAGCCATTTCTATCGGCATTTCCCAGTGGTTAAGCTACAACATATGGCCGTAGCCATAAATTGACAAACGATATATGGAGTAGGGAGTAAGATCATGTTAACGCGCGTGTTTGAACATGTACCGGTGGAACATGTGGAATTATTAAGCTTGTTTTCCCACTGGTTTTGTATAATGTCAATTATTAAAGTAGTGATATAGACAGCTGATTACAATATATATTATAAGGATATAATAAACAAAGTAATCAACCAATCCCCTCGATAATTACAAAATTATAATGTATACCCACTAAGTTATAAAGCTTACATTATGTGAAAACTAATCAAGTGTTGTACTTATAAAACAGGGTTTTACGATAGTTTCTTATCGTTTCATTTTCTGTTAGTAGATAATATAAAATTGATACTTGTTAAGTCAAACAAATTTAAGTACTCATATAAACAAGACTATGGGAAATCTTATCAACTTTAAATTTGTAATTAATAATAGTTTTACAAGCTTTCTCTTATAGGATATTCTTCGACCTATAAACATATCGGCGCTTTTTAGTGGACTGTAGGAAGAGGATGATTTAGATGCAAGGGAGGGGGTTATACAAGCACTAAGCTTTAATGATGATACGGTGGGCGCGCTAGACTGACTCCATTTTTCCCCCGCATCCACCCACTAGTACTATCACTCTCACGGTTACACTGTATTGGAATGGAGATGAGTTTATGATAGATAGTAGAAGCGATGTCCGCTCAAACCCTAATAGATTTAGCGGTAACGAATGTTGAATGATAACTTCTTGATGAGTTATCATGTGTCACGGCGAACGATGCTCAAAACTTATGCTGGTAATAACGTCTCGACGGGTAATATGTAAATAAAGTGTTTATACCAATGATGTTGAAAAATGACTTAATTACTTATAACATGTCTGGATGCACTACAATCGTTGTGGAAGATAGGTACGATATTTGTATGGGATTAGCACTACCATGGTGGGCCCAAACATTAGCTGTATGATTTTATGTATATTTTGTATTAGTTAACAAGATCCAATTGAAGCCGAAGAAACAATTACATATTGATTTTAATTAAATATATATTACACAATATTGTGTTTTAGTTTAATTAATATATAATATATTTTTGTCAGTGTTGTAGTTATAATTAATTTAAGATAACGCACTCATATTTAAACCAAACAGGTAATTATTTAATACTGATACTGATTTATACACCATTATTTTTTTCAGACATTTCCAGACATTTCTATATTATTTTGTCTAAAATCGACATTTTCTTGCGATGTTATACTTTTAAATGTTAAGATTTTCTAATTTTGTATCATTTTCAAAGAGTTCTATAAAATATTCAAATTCCATTACAGTACACTGACGAACACTTTTTTTGCCATTGGAAAAACTGGAATCGGCGGTAAATTTTCCGGATAAATATTAATACAATCTTCATATGTAGATTGAACTACTATTACATAATATTCCAAATTTAATTTTTTTGACAATCTACTGATTTTTTGGAATATTAACCTAATATTACCAAGAAAAATTAGATATGCCAGAAAGTTAAATCAAGCTACAGAAGTATATACTATTGTGGGTTTTCAGAAAATTTAGATAGGTTTATGTATTAGTTTTCATATATGTTTGTTATTATAAGTGTATTGGGTATCAATTAATATTTTAGTATAGAATATAATAATTCCCCATAAGAAGATGTATAAAATTTTAAATTACGTTGTCAAAAGTAACGTATACCTTAAAGTATTTCAAAGAAAAACATTTGCTCAGCATTATCACGTGACGAAAAGTAAGGAAGCTCTCACACGCCGGGTAAAACATATTAATTTGTGAAGTCTTAATAACTACACATATATTATTATTACCTTCCGCACTCGGCTTCAACAAGGCTTATACGAATATTAGTTCAGACAAAGCACACTCAATATGTGCTTAGCGTGAAGACAATAATATTTATTTTTACTATTACGACAGCCTCTCTAGCTATTTTAGCATCAGTTTATTTTTATTACATCTTAGTTGAAAGGAAGAGATGACATGACTACTTTAGATATTGTATATTACGAATGACTATTACAAGCTCTAAAGGGTATACCAGTAATTCATAACCTTTCTTTTGAGGAATCATTAAACCATATTTTTAAAATCTTCAGTAATCCACAGGAAACCAATTTCAAGCAGTATCGTAGTTATTAAAACAGCCTGTTTTGATTGTATATGAGAATTTTTGTTTCCGAGGCTTTTGAGTTTTACATGCTTCCCCGGTAGAGGTGCTAGTTTGTCGCTGGTGGTCGTCTATTTAAATTTTGACAGATCGAAAACAGATTGAATGTCGTAACATAACGTTGTAAGGCTCTGTTATTTATTGTTCTTTGGCTTTTCAATATTATCGTTGGAAGTGTTATTTGGTATTTAATTTCTTATTAAAGTATTTATTGTTGTTTTGTAATATGGTTCGTAATAGTTTTCAAGCTATTTCGCGTTTTAAGCTAGTTTTAATATTTTATAATACTACTAGGTGAAAAAATTGGGCTCCAAGTAGCTTATACGCTAATATATCAAGGTCAAAAGAGATAAAATGCAACATATTATATACCATCAGGTGGCACTGGCTCTTACAGTTTATAGTCCTATATATTACAGAGTATATTGTGCTATTATATAAATATTACTTTATATTACCACGTTCGCTCCTAAGATGATCATATGGACCAAAACATAGTGGGGATTGTATTAAAAGATGTTTGTTTATATGAGAAATGGATAATAACCATTCGCTGAGCTCAACCAGCTAGGCTGTGGTTGGATGGAGCTGCCAGTGACTACCGTATTCTGGGGTACTGAATTGGAAAGCGGCCACACTAGATAGGGACAGGTGAAAGGAGCTGTTGGAGGAGGCCAAGACCCACACCGGCTTGTCGCGCCCCTGATGATGAACCCAACCCAAGATTCGAACACGAGATCCACGACATAAGCCGACAAGTTACCGCTCGGGTATCGCGGTAATAATAAATGGTGCTTATAGTAATAATGTATTATTGTGTTGTAACTGTAATGAAAATATTAAACACTGATAGAAACACCATAGATAGTGTGTAGTTAATAGGCGTCGATGTTTATTACTGCCAAATAGATTCATTCATTCGTCACTGCTACATGAATTCTATTTCTAAGTGAACCTCTCGCTTCTTTATTATTATCTACATTGCGATAATAAAAACGAATCTAGAAAGGAAAAAGGGCATAACCCTCAGTTTTTTTCAAAATAGGTTTTATTGCATATTAACATTGTACTTGACTAAATACACGTTGTGTCCAAAGGAAGCACTTTTTTTACAATGCTAGATGACGATTTATTATCAAAATTTAGCTAGCAATTAAAAATAAGTGGGAAGTGACGTGGGAAAAACGGCTTAACAATCATTCTGTTCCTTTTTTTTAATTAACTCAATAATTAATATCAGATTAGGGATATAAGAACCAAATTAATAATTATCAAGCACTTGGAAGTTATGTCTATTTTGTATTTTAACTTTGACCGAAAACCATGACAAACACGTTTTTGTGCCTCCTAAAAAATTTGGTTTGTGTGGATTACGCCCCTTTTTCCTATCAACAGTCGAAATTTAAACAAGTTCTTCTTTCTATGATATACCTAGTTAATTGTTTTAAAATATGTTACAAAAATCTTGCTGAAGTTTATTAATATAAATAAATTTGTTTCAAGTTGTTTTATTTACTCTAGCTTTTGGACATTAATTTGCGCAAAAACACATGTAGAGCCTCGGTGGGTAATCACTGAGTTATACTTACCTTCATTTCGTCATGTAACTATATCCTAATTAAATTTTTATTTTTATTATACCCGTTATTTTCTCCTCCCTCGTTTTATTATCCCTCTCGTATTTTGTCTTTCATTTTCCTTCTACTTTAAATAGCCTGCCTTTCCATAATAAATTAATATTAAACAAACAGTAATTACTGATTATATTACATGCATTAATTTGTCTTTCTCTTTGATGTTTTTATCGCCATTTTGTGTACTATACTTATGTTTAAAAGATAAACAAATGATATGAATATAGGTAGGTCATATTTAATTTTTATATAAAAAATCGGATATTCGAAAGAAAGATTTTGAGAAACGATATTTTAAGCAATTACCCACGATGGCTACGCGGCTTAAGCGTCGACCTATAGCGTCGTGGTTCTCAAGTTCGAATCCTGGGTTTGACAAACTTCCACTTAACTACATAATGATCCCAGCAACCAGAGTCATCCCTCACTTCACAAGAAAATTTAACAGGGCTTATCCCGAGTCGATAAGTTTTAATATTAGACATCTTCAGTTTTGCATGTCTGGAAATGTATCAGAAGCAGTTACCCAGAACTGAGGTCACAACGGATTAAAGTGTGTTTTGATTGAGTTTACAAGTTAAAAACGCAAGGATGTAAAACTAATACAATTTATTTCACTATGTTATTATCAAGTTACAGATCAAAAAATATATATCATATTGTAGTCAGCAACGGCAGGTATTATATACCTAGAAACATAAAAATAGTTTTAATACAAATATGTGGCCATGCAAAATGAAAGTCAGCAGTTGTGTGGAGTAACTTAAAAAGTAAAATAAATTACTAACGATTAGAAAACACCACGTGGTATCTTGAAAAATCAAAGAACATAAAAGAAAAAAAATACATAAGTCATCGTTTATAGAGAATGCATCGATCAATATCGAATTTTATTCTACTGTAATCTGATACTCGGAACAGTTATAAGTTCTGACACAGAAAAGGTTAAATGAAAATATTTTTTATTATAAAATCGATCGTTAAAAAAATATAATATGTAATTATCTTCAATAAAAAATGTACATCAATTATTTATTCGATGTTGCCATTAACACGAAGGTATACACGTCTTACAATTGCTAATAGTATTTTAACAAACAAATTTCTTTCACACGGCAGAAAGTTTTCACACTTTAATTCGGGGCGCCTCGCCTCCATTGATATTCAAAGAAAGTATTAATTAAATGCGGAGAAACCTTCTTGATAATAATTACAAATAGTAAATTAGTAGAGTTAGGGGAGGGGTCTTTTTGAACTCAACGTGAAGCGGCGTAGGCGAATTGAATAGACGTACAAAATGAAGGGGGGGGGATTGTTTAATTATATTTCACAGTTGTTGTTAATATACAGAGCGGTGTATCGTGAAATTGTAACACAGTTAAAGTTATGTAATATAATAATATACAACTAAAAAGTTATAATGTTTTAGAAGCTACCGGATAAAATGGGTCGACTTTATTTGATAAATAACAACTAATGCATTTAATATTATGTCTGTACCATTTTATTATTAATTTATCCTGCTTAACAATTAATAATAATCACTCTTTTCTTGATACTTAATATTGTTTATTCATTTCCATACAATAAAATATGATGTACAAATTAAAATAAATTTAAAAGCACAGTAGAACAGAACCAAAAGTGCAAACTTTAATCTTAATCTATGGTACAAATTTAATTTTGGAAAGAACGAATACTTTAACATCTAAATATCCATTGATACTTTGAATTTTATGTACCTATTAGAATAGATATTATATTAATTACGTATTAAAATAGAGACACATCGGTACAAGTCAGTTTACGGGAAGCCAGGCGTGAACCGCGCTAATTTTCATAGCTGATTTTGGCAAAATTCATGAATTCAAGAATGAAAATCTAACCTAACACAACCTAAAAAATAATCGAGTACATCGGGTATTTTAAAAAATTGTTTGCCCCTGGCTTCTCGTAAACCGACAAGAACCGACACATCTATATTATATTTTCTCAATGTTTAGTATTGCCTATTACAATAATTTTATGTTTCCATGAAAATGTGTTAATGTCACATTTTGTCGAAAACGAGACTTAATTCATCCTCACATAATAGTTGACGCGTACATAGTTATTGACATTTCGTAAAGCAATCAAGGCTGAGCGTTATTCGTCCCACTAGTAATGGAATGGTTTGTAGTACCTAGCCAATGAGGTTTTATGGCTCAAAACTAGAACGTGGGGTCTGAAGAAAAATCTGATGTTGAAGAAAACTTTCTTCTGTATATATGGAGAATATACATTTATAAAACTGAATCAATAAAGCGATTATACTGAATACATTAGCTACAAATGACTTTATATTACAAGTTCATTTGAAGAAAACTTCACATTTCTACTATGAGATTTATTTATAAATTTACAAGACATTCGACAAGATAATCGATTATGATGATCAAAATAGAGAAGCAGCCAATAATACAACACTTGTTTATAACTGTATATGCAAATAAGTAGATAGTATAAACACACAAAAAGGCAGCCGTTGCTTTTTATAAGGAAATCGGAAATGCCAAATTAGCGATATTAATATCTGTACAGGTTATCAACTTAACTATGCTTCATTGTTTTGATAAAAACGTTCAAATCTCATTATACAGATAGTGTACATACCTTTAAGACTACACAATATATTTTTTTGATCTCCATAAAAAAATGAATCCTCCTCGGCACCTACTTATTACAACGTACAAGCTCGTATTCTTGTTTGTCCGGTGGTTGTTTGTCCAGTAAAAATCTTGCAATCGATTTTTTACTAACTTTCCGACTAGTAAGACATTTGAAACTTTTAGAATATATCAGAACACGATGCCAATGCATTCTTTTAATACTTTTAGCCATCTTTAAGTAGAATTGAATTCATTTTCGGTTAATTCTGTTTTGTATGGAAAGTTATTTCAGAAAAATCCGTAAAAAGTAAAAGACTATTATTGGTTGCTAAGAAGGTGGTCCTAGCAACTAAATAAATATATATATATGCGTGCGTTACTATGGAAATCAAAATGAAATGTCAAAATGACATTTCAGTATTCTATATTGTTTTGTTTGTTTGTTTTTTACTTACTTCATATCAAGTACAAGTTTAAGCATAATGAGCATAATAACTACACAGAAAATTTTAAAACGTTGTATAATTATAAAAAGATCTTTTTATCTTGTAATTATTTTTACTTTCAATATGAACTCAATACTTACTTTAGAGATATTTGTAATAATAATTGGGTAAGTACTAAAACACGTCAAAATGTTATGTCCAAATAGTTTTTTAGTACGTAAGTGTCTTGACATTTTGAGCCATAATTTAATTTCGAAAGCCAAGGAAAGGTTTTCAATTATTAACTTCAATGAATTCAAAT
Source organism: Rhyacophila brunnea (assembly GCF_057557595.1). Classification (NCBI taxonomy): domain Eukaryota; kingdom Metazoa; phylum Arthropoda; class Insecta; order Trichoptera; family Rhyacophilidae; genus Rhyacophila; species Rhyacophila brunnea. The sequence continues at coordinate 35,531,397 of NW_028233350.1, forward strand.
AGTTTTATTATTAAATACCAAAATAAATAACCAAAAAACCACTCATAAACTACATTCACAAGTTGTCGTCAATTTTCAAATCCATTTCGAAAAGTTAATAAAATTAAGTGGTCACTGGAATAAAGAACATTTAAATTATTATTTCGGCAGCCCGTGTTGCTGTGTTATTAACGATTCGCGAAACAGATTTGTCTCGCACTGAATCAAAATATAATATAAAGTTGGGGGACCTAATAAATGAGCCCGAGTTGAAATGCTTTAGGCTGTGAAAGGATATTAACAGAAAGTTTGATGGAAATGTTGCGAGAAAAAAAGAAAAAAAGCAAGACTGGATTAAGAATAATATTTTTAGAATCGCAAAACTTTAAAATGGCTTCTTCAGCCCTCCTACAAAACATTTAAATGAAAAAAAACAAATTAGATTTTTTAACTAGTCCTAAGGCTGTGCATAAATTTTAATTTCGATATTTATTTATTTAAGAAAACTAAACATTGTGAACAAAACAAATCTAAATTCAAGACGTTCACAATATGAGTTTTAAATTATAACAAATATTATCCTCCCAAGAGAGAAGAAGAGAATATAATATTTATAATAATAACAATAAAAAAACATACTAAAGTACAATTTTATACAGAAAAATAAACATTCGAATAAAAAATACATATCACGTCACTGAAAATGTCTACGTCTTTGGGGAGCGCATTGATCGCTAATGGTGCCTGATACGCTTGACACGAGGAAACGGTTTCGATCCAGATTAAATCATGGCTGCAACCACGTACGTAATTGACAGGCGCATGCATATTCAAATTCTTTAGGACACCAGAGCACCTATTCTATACACAAGATTACTATCGCCCGCTATCGGCGGTTAACAAGGGTAGTTTATCATATGTTTTTATTGAAGTATTATAATTGTTACAATAAGTTAGCCGTCTAAACAGTCAAAACTCTAAAATTTAGCATACCCAAGAGAAGTGCCGTTAAAACATAGCACTTATTGTAACAATTACAACTTACTTATTGTAATTGTTACAATACATGCTAATACCTTGATAGAAAAATATGAAAAACTACCCTCGATAACAGTATTGTGTATAGAATAGATTCACAGGATTGGAAACCAACCTTCGGGATAACAGGCAAAAATGTTTCAAGAGCAGAGGGCGAGAGAGAGGTCACCTACGAGAATGAAGAGAGTGAAAATTAAGCATGCCTTGTAGAAAGGCAGACGGAAAATAATCATTTGACAAATTAACGAAAGGAAAATAGTTATATGTCTCAAAATAAAGACATCGATGAACTTACGAGATACATATTTCTTGAACCCGTAGATCCTTAGATTAGATAAAAATAACTGCATGTTTTTTTTGGGTCTCCAATATGGATTTTGGCTGACCCACCAATAGGATTCTTAATAGTTTTTTTTTCACGGGAGTTACCACTAACTCAATACTCAATATACTAATTCTCTAGGTACAAACATATATTGAAAAACAACAAACATTTACAAACCAAAGATTCGAATCCGAGACTTTAGAATCCGACACATTACCGTCCGGACATTTATATAAACATAAAAACATACAAGATTTTTAACCTTTGGAGCACTTTTCCCTTTGATAATTTAGTTTATAAAAAATATTAAAACCTCAGAAATATACCTAGTAGAATCGGTCCACTTTGAAAGAAAAATTCTCCGCCGTATATATGGACCGATCAGGGATGGCACCAATTGGAGGAGAAGATATAATGTTGAGCTCTACGGTCTGTACGAAGATTGCAGCGCAGTTCAATCAATTGAGATCGGGAGACTGCGATGGCTAGGTCATGTGTCGCCAGGAGAGAGAATGATGTCCAACAATCCAATAGGACGTAGCAGAAGAGGGAGGCCAAAGATTCGCTGGTTGGATGGAGCTGCCAGTGACTGCTGTATTCTGGGGGTACCAAATTGGAAAGTGGCCACACTGGATAGGGACGGGTGGAGGGAGCTGTTGGAGGAGGCCAGGACCCATACCGGGTTGTCGCGCCCCTGATGATGATGATGAAAATCGGTCCACTTTAATTTATTGGTATAACACTTTGGCCGGAATTCAGTGGATCAGGTTCCGTCCTACCCAGCATCATAATATTTTTAATTAGGTTTTTTATGCGTATGTTTATGAGGTGTTTTAAGACGATGTAGTATATAATTCAGTACTGTTCACTTGATAATGTTTTTTTTTTTTTTTTTTTTTTTTTTTATTATTTATTTATTATTTTATTTTCTATTATTTTTATTATTTTTTACTTAATTATTTATAACTATGACTGTGGTTTTATTTCAATATATCTATGCTATCGCCTACACCCTGGCGCAATACGAATGAATGTCAGCGAAAAATTATAACTATCCATATTTTTCTCGATCGTGAAAATCCAGCTGTGAATATTTGTTTATATAAATTAATTGATATATTATTCAAATTTTATTACCTACACTTCTTTTTATAAAAAACCTTACCCTTTAAACCCAATAATCAAACATTTTTATCAAAGAAGTAAGATACCAATAAATCGAGTTGGATCCCAGGAGTACAGACTCCAACATAACGGATATTTGCAAATTCAAATTGTAAAAATAAAATATTTTAATATCCATTACTTTGAGATTAAATCAGCCTTCCTTGGGTGAGTGTGACTATACCAAAACTAGTGATTCAACATTATGTTGAGATACATATGCTGTACATTTCTCCTGGGAGACTTCATGCCATCCACCAGACTGACGAAAGACCTTGACATGCAATAACATTTACAAAGTTTAGCCCTTTCTTGCTTAGTGGTTTCACAGTGAAACCACTATTTATTATTTATGGGCTGGAAATGAGTAGTAAAAATTGTTTACTATGATAAAAATAATATAGAACTACCAAACTATTAAATACATAGTTCTTAAACTAAACAATGATAATATATGATATTTATACATATTGTGATAAAACCTTTGAAAACTTTGTATATAATTATGTCACAAGAAATGACTAAAAAAAATGTTTAAGTATGTAATATTCTACAATAAATATTGTTTTATGTATATATAGAAAAAAAATCATCTTTATTTATATTAAATAGGTAAATACATAATAATAATACTATTATGCAACCGTTTTTAATTTTATTCTATTTGAAAAATATTAGTTTTGGGATGAAAGGGTTAATATACGTTTGTGTTGGTGTTGTGATATAACACCCCTACTTCAAAATGCCATAAGGGCGTAAGCGACAATTTCTAATGGTAAAAAAGTGTACTTTGAATTAATAATAATGCTATCGGTGCCGTCATATATTTTTCACTATCTCAAAATCATTTATTCTTGGGTCTTGGCCTCCTTCAAAAACTTCCTCCATCCTGGACGATCCAGCGTCGACACTCTTCAGTTGCTTTGACCGAGTATTTTTTTTCTAACCCAGAGGTATGGATCATTATTCGACCAATGGACACTTTATCAAGAGAGAGTAATAAGTACCATCGTCTCGTAGCAGCCAATGCAAATACAAAAATACATAAAAATACGACACAAATAACCGATTATTGCACAAAATTTTCCCCAACCCCATTTAAATTAGGAAAATATCGGTAATAATAATAATTATATAGATTATTTATAATTTACAACCCTTAATGAGATATTTGTCTATTTTTTTTATTTATTTAAAGTATTTTATTCGATGTATTTTGTTGTGTCATTTGATTTTAACGCTGAACAGTTGGTCGTAAATTTTCTATACCTTTATAAATTAAACAACCTACGCTTGTTGTTTGCTGTTTGTTCCTTGAACTATATATACATAGTTAGGTACTAGGAAAGGCAAATGACAAATGTATTTAGATAAAATTTTCAAATAAAACAAAATGAATGACCATAAAATTTATGCTAACAAAAATGGTCGACAAAGATATTACTTCGTTTATTTACGTTATGAATTATTTGAAACACGAGTTTCATTATGCTTGAACAATATTATAATAATATTACGAGCTTTTCAGGAGCTTTGAAAGTTAAATAATGGTTATAAAGAATTTAAGATACAATGTATTATTTATGAATATAACTTATTCTTTTTTCAAATGGAGTCTTGGCTTCCTGAATTATTCTCAATTCTTTATTTTCCTCTATCGCCAGAAATTACTGAACAGTTGTCTCTCTTTACTCAATCTATTCGGCAGAGCTGTGGCCTTATTATGTTACACTTCCCATTTTTGTATTCGTTGAGTATTATCTTTGAATACTAACGAGAATGGAGTGATCGGGTCAATTTAGTATCATAGATTTTTGAACCAGGTTTCTCTTACTCTTTTCTTTAGTCTTTGAACTAGTAGAAGTTGGTAGTTTTTGGTATTCTCTTTTTACTATATATATATATACTAGATTTTTAATATAAAATTAGGTATCGTATTTGATTACTTAGCTCATAATATCTGTTTTACTCCCTTGAGAAGAATAAGGCAGGGCCATGACCCTCACATCCTGAAGCGGGCCTCCAGGCTAGGATATTTGGCGGGCCCCCCTACCTATCGCTAAGGGTAAAGCTAGCGTTACGCGCTGCGGTAGCGTTATCCAAATGGTGTATTTTTATTTATATTTATATTTTATTATTTATTATTACGGGTACATCTATTTGAATGATGGAAATGTCGAGTATCGGCACACAGTATAAAATTGCATCGTACAACCAAATAGTTTTATTAGAGCAAATTTGTGATCTGTGTTTATCTCACTTATCTGGTTGGCTCGCTACGCCGGGCCCTTCCTGAGCCTGGGCCCCCAGGCTGGAGCCCTATCAGCCCCCCCCCTCGTGGGGGCCATGGGCAGGGTACATGATGACAGCCTCAACACTAAGTACAATAAAAAATATTCTAAAAGCCTAAAGCAATAATATAAGTAATAAAAATTATTAGAAAGTGAAAAATTCGCATGTTTGTTTAAATATTCGGTTTAAAACAAGGTGTTTTTTTTAAATTTCGTGGTATCTAAAATTGTAAAACATTTTATCAGTCAAGTTCTTGCAAGAATAAAATTGATGATACCGTAAAACAGATTGGCTTTGAAGAAAGCCAAAGTTTATAAAATGCAACTTTGTCTCAGGCGAAAAACCAAGGGTAGTTGGTACTGTAAAAGAAATTTCCAGATAAAATAGAAGCTATCTCACATAACAGAGTTAGTGGTGGAAGTTGACGGATGAATGTCAAGCAAACAAAATTGATGCTCACCCACGAGAGGTCGAGGTGTTTTTAAAGGTAGGCACAAATGCTGTAATGTAACAGTGAATGGAACGAGTAACTGTCACGCAGTTGTAATTTATTATCTTTGAGAAAATTGTACTACTTACTTTATGTTACTTCATACAGGTGTCAAGAATTGTTATTTTCCTGAAAATAATTTTACAGTTTCAAGGAAATAATCTTTATAATATATCGCACCCCTAGTTTTAAAGTATGACAAGTCAAAAAACAGCATTCTGAGATAATTGGATTCAAAGATTCAAACCCCCTCAACTAAATCTAAAAATGTATGTACCAAACTGATTTTCTTGCTCAATGTGTATTAGGTCTTGTATTTTTGTATGAAATTAATATTATATTGAAAAATTATACAGAACACATATTTTTGGTAGTTTTTTTGAAATGTCATAGTCTAAAATTGGACTATTTTGATAAAATTTGAAATAACCCATCATGCACACAATACAAACTAATATGAAACAACATAAAATCTCTTCAATATATTATGCATATCAAGTAAAATAATAAACGAAATGGTTATTTGAAATTTTGATTTCAAAATAAAATAACTGGAACAGGTAAACCATCACATACCTACCGAATTTTTAAAATATATAATTGTATAAGATTATGATTACCTTTTCAAGATTCTTGCATATTATGTAATGAAAATTATTATATAATTTAGAATTAATCAGAGTAATTTCCATCACTCTCTTCGTGAACCAAGTCATTTCTTGCCACTTGAGTACTATTAGCGACTTTCAAATTATTGTAAAAATCGTGGTACGTCATCGGTATCAATTCTTTTGCATATAGTTAAAAGATCTTGCCTTTCTGCATGGTTATTCCTGGTGGGTCATTATAAGCTTTCTGTAAAATTATCATATTCATGTGAACCGGACGACCCGTCATGCGATGCCTTATATTAATTTCTTCATAGGAAGAATCAATAAAATTGGAAATAATGAAAAAACTATACGGTGATTCTTTTTTCAAATGCATGACTTTGATTGCTTGCCATGTTACCTTCGTACCTACGGTAGTTATAACATAATTTTGTCCCAGCTCGTCGGACAGCAATTTCAGGTCAACTATATCATCAGTTGCCATTGCATTAACTCTATAAGGTTCATCATTCTTTTCAGCCATGGCTATAATGGGTATCCATTGAGCTGGTATGAAGACTGGAACACTTTTAGCATTCTCTTTTTTTTCTTTTTCAGTGAGTGAGTGCATCGCAATCCACTGATTTTGGGTGTGACCCGTGGTCAAATATTTTTGCGTTATAGACTTTATATTTTCTGTTTCCAATAATAAATATAACGCAACTAAATATTTATTCTTATTCTGTCCAGCACAATTATCGGACCAAAAATGCACATTCTTATTTTTTAGAATATCTTTTTCAATTAATGATGTGTAAATACAACTACCAATTTCATTAGAATCTCTTTTAGGAGTTACTTCGTTCCAGATACAACAGAACCCTTTTTCTCACCAATATCAAAGATTGTGAAATATGTTGCAAGTTTTCTGGTGTAATAGAAGTTTGAGACTTCACCACAGGGTTATGAGAGAACTGCAATTAATTGTTTTGCTTTTTGTGTATCATTTAAATTTGTATATGCTGTGCTGACCATTGATCGTTTTTTGACTGAAAGCGCCTAATATTAAATTCTGTATTAAAGATCGTAGAATACTGAGATAACTTCACGAAAGGTCGATCATTTTGTTGACACTTTCCTTTGTATAGCCTATAGTGTTGCTAAATTTAAAGAGCCATCAATAAATTGTCTGGTAGTTAGTCTGGTGTAGCGTCGTGGGTCATAGATTCAAATCCTGGGTCTGGCAAGTACACATATTGTTTTTCAATTTGTGTATGAGTCAGAGTATGAACCTAATAGATTGAGTAAGTGGGTGACATCCATATCTCGAAAAAAACAAAAATCTGTTATTACAAACCACACCGTGGAGGCCCATATGATCTTATTAGATCGGACATGGTTGAAAGTTTGAGCTCTCAGGAAGTGGGAGTCTATCCTAGGAATGGAATCAATGTGATCTCTAACATATTGTTTTAATTCGGTATCAATTTTCTTACGATTTTCACGTGTTCCTCTGAGATCTTTTTCTATGATTTCATCACTGTTTGTTTTATTTATTATTGTGTTTATCAACAAACTACTGTCAAATTGTCAATGTTTTCAGAATGGCTAGTCACCAGTGTGACCACAACACAAGTTTTATTTACTTTGTCCATTCCTGACCTATGATAATTCAAGATGTCATAGTTTTAAACTCGCTAAAAATTTGAATCCTAATTTAAGACTATAACAACTCAAAATAGCATAGTCTTTAAATATCACATAATACTATTTATAAAAATTATAGACTATTCTTTCTGTCCTGTATTTCCGTAGAATTCATTTAGACTTGTGATAGTCTTTGACCAGATATATAATGATATTTTCAACCATTCTGCATTATTAACTCAAAATGTCACTTTTTCGACTTGTAATAGTTTAAAACTAGGGGTGCGATATACTTTATGAAATTAATGTTTTATGTTGATGAAGTAACGCATGGGGGGTGATAGGCTTCAGTCATAGATAGTTCAACAATATTTTATAATATACCTTCCATAATAATATCATAATATGTCCCCAGGATACATCCTCGCTTTTTATTTCTAATCGCACCTCTATTAGGAAATTACCTGAAAAATGGTTAGTTAATTATGATGCGCATTTTAATCATTATTATGAAAATATATGATTACTTTTAAGTAACAAGAATAATCGGTATACAGAAGGTAATTCACTCTATAGAGAGCTGAAAACTCTAACCAAAGAAGTGTGACAGATCTTATTACTTAATACTTCAATTGAGCGTAGTTATACACAAAGCAGCCAGGCCACAGTTTTGAAAAAAATGAGTCATTGTGATTTCCATAATTTCACACGTTTGTTTAACGTTCTGCACAAATCAGCCAAGCTGCTGTCATACAAAAATCTCATATAAATGCGTTTTAAAGATTTTACAAATTGCAGAATATGACTTTTTTGATCTGCATACAGCAACCAAGCTGCTGTCATACAAAAATTTCATATAAATACGTTTTAAAAATAAGCCATTTTTGGTCTGCATAAAGCGACCACATGATTATTATGTACCTAATTATTAAAACCCTAGCTGTGTAAGGTGTGTTTTTCTACATTCCATTAATAAACATTATTTTCTCAATTACATTATAAGTTTTCATTTTATTATGTATATATATTATATATTATTATTTAATATAATTATAGATTTTTCATGTAAAAATTGGTGCCAGGCAGCTAAATATTAATTTATAATTTACAAGTTTTTGCAATTCCCATAATACCTACCTACTTGAGTAACTTAGAAGGTTTTTTTAAAGAAAATAGTTGGAAAAATAAAGTTACAAAAACAAAAGTTAACTGCATTCCAGAATGAACATTCTAAAAAAATCGTTTTGCACAAAATAGCCTGGACTGCTAAAACACCATAATTTCATAAATTTTATGCTTTTATCATTTTAAAAGTTACACAAAATCATATATATTGTGACGTTGCAGACGTCACCAACGACCTAATTAACAATTTCAATTATTGGAGAGGTTTTTTTCTCGCGGGCAACACAAAAATCCTGCGGTTGGTACTTCGAGAAAGCGTCCGGGTTTGATAAGTGGTGGGGGGGATCGTTCCTTCGCCGATCGATATCCGCTCGCTTTTCTCTTTTCTGGTTGAACTTTGACCCCTTTGTACCCTGAGCTCTCGGTGCCTGTTATCCACATAGACTTGGATAACAGTGTTAATGGATCGTAGGTTGTATGTAGCCCAGATTTTATTCTTCTTAACAATATAATACATATATATATATATATAATATATATATATAATTATATATATTAAATATAAAAAAAAATATTGAATGATCAAAAGGTATAAACAGTATAGACAGGCTTTGTGGATTTAAAGAAACACACTTTACATAAAAGTGCTTATATCTCTGTTTGAGGCTTGTGTGGACTGGCTGCTTTGCGTATAACTACACTCAATTGTATCAATATTTAAATAATATTTTTTACCTTCTAATGAATTTGTGTTACTAATATTCCAATTCGTAATAATTTCTCATAATTTAAATTTATTTTGCAATTCAGTCATCGAGATGTTAGTTTAAATAATTTCTTTAACAATTTGACCTGCGATGAAGACGTCACGTGCGCGTTATCTCTCCTACAATGGGTGGTTTGATGTAAAATAATATATCTGTTATTATACCTGAGAGATAATCCATCTTATCTCTATCCGAGAAAATGCATTATTTAAAATCTCATTACTACTAACGAAATTGTGACTTCGGAAGAGTTTCGGTTTTCTGTTATGAACAAACTGAAGGTATTAATCAGGCCTAATAGATATGTTAATTTAGATACAAAATCAGATTTTTATACATTTTTGGCAAATTTAACTTAATACTTTCTCGCTCTGGGGTATAGATACATTCCAGGTGATAGCCTGTCAACCGGGAGCTCAGGGTTAGAAACCGGTAAGGTCACAGTGTATTTACTTAATATTTGATTTAAGTCTTTTTCAGCTCTTCTACTATATAACTTTTTCTCTAAATTACTACCATTAGTAAGTTGTTTGTATAACTAAGATAATAATATATATATATTATTTAATTGGACTTACAATGCTGCTTTATGAGAGGTTTCTTAACATATTTTTTGGTAATTGAAATGGATGTTAGCCATTTTACAAACATAATAGATTCATACTCTCGTTTTAAAAAAACATGTAAATATACCCGACTCGGGCTTTAAGTTTGAAATCTACATCACAAACAAAATAAATACTTTACCATCTACTGATAATATCTCATTTAAATAGGTGGAAATACTAATATAATACGTCCATTTCGCTTTCGATGTTCAATCAATTCGAATCTTATAAATCAAATTTTCTTAAAGCATACAATATACCCTATCGATCTATTTAGTTTTTCAGTAAAATGGCCAGAAAGAAAACTCTGTGTAATATTATATATTGGTGGGATGAGCTATTGCCGTTATTCGGGTGAACCCATGACCGAAAGCGAGGTAGAGGTTCGGGAGGCGACACCAAAATAAACCCAAAAGTTTGTAAAGAAAACCATAAAGCCACAAGATCTGTACGACGTAGTACCTATGTATACAATGGAACACCAACAGTATTTTGTTACGGTCAGGTAACTGATTGTGATATTGATTATGTTATATATACGCGAATTTGTATCCATTTTATTGGTAATACTTTACATTATTTATAATATAAAATTAATGTTAATCTTTTATATTAAAATTATAGTTTATTCAATTTGATATCGATATTCTACAACGTTTTTATTAGCTCGTATTATTGTTTGTCCAGTACAAATCTTGCAATCGATTTTTAATTAACTTCCCGACTAACTAGACATTTGAAATTTTTAAAATATATCAGAACACGATGCCAATGCATTCTTTTAATACGTTTAGCCATCTTTAAGCAGAATTGAATTCATTTTCAGTTAATTCTGTTTTGTATGGAAAGTTATTTCAGAAAAATCTGTAAAAAGTAAAAGACTATTATTGGTTGCTAAAGGGGCGGTCCTAGCAACTTAATTATTAATATATACGTAGGTTACTATGGCAATCAAAATGAAATGTCAAAATGACATTTCAGTATTCTATATTTGTTTGTTTTTTATTTGCTTCATATCAAGTACAAGTTTGAGCATATTGAGTATAATAATTCAACATAAAATTTAAAAACGATGTATATAAAAAGTTCTTTTTATCTCGTATTTATTTATTAATATTTTATATTTGAGTTGTAAGATAAACGAATAATAATTCAATACCAAAATCATATTTTTTTTATTAATCCATTAAGTCTCAGCTAAGGCATATTAGCTTTATTGTACACTGTTGTACCAATACATTTATATAATATATTAATTTAGATTGTTATTTTATATTATTTATATAATTAATATAATGATGGTTTATAGAATTTTTTCAAAATATTACTTTATTAACACAATATAATATAATGTTAAAATTAGAAAGGAAATTTTTTTCATAATACAACATCGTTAACAGTTATATTCTTTTATGGTATTGATATTTAAAAAAATAAATTTGGAGAACATCAGAAACTATTAGAAAAAATAGAAAAAAATCGTAGAAAAAAAGTTGAACCAAATTGGACTGAAACTGACTTACTTTCCGGGCTAACGCTTTCACCTCTACGGTATCAATCCATCTATGATTTATTCGAATTATTTTAATAGGTATGTTTGAAATGAAGTACTCAAAATTACACCAATCAGGAGGCAATCTGCCTTGTAATTTTATTATTTGAAGTAGGTAATGATTTTCTAATTTTGTTGTAAATCCTACTTTTAATAAAGTTCTTATGCTAATGAATAATTATTTTTTTTTTAAAATTTAATACCTCATTCGCTGCTGACTAAATAATGATTTTTTAATTACCAACTTTAAAATGCACGTTAATCACATCGATCGGCCGCCTGGTCATTACGCGCCAGGTGCGTCTTCAGCGTCCAAAGTATTTATACATAAAATTAGATGTTAAATTTAATGTTAGATCCTATTTTAAAGTAAAAAATCATGATTTTAGAAACCTTCAGAAACACATACCTAATGGAGTATAAGAAAAACTATTGAAAAAAAGTTGGATCGAATGGGACTCGAACTCACGTATTTCATTTTCTTGGATGATTGCTTTCACCTCTAAACTACCGATCAATAAAATTTATGATTCATACGGATAACTACGTACAACTACCTCTAACTAAACTATGTATTTTATAGTCGAGGCTTGTAATGTCGTGGGACTCAAGTTCATACCCAGTGTCTGAAAAATACACACTTGTTCTTAAATGTGTGTTTGGAGTGTATATGTACCATATATTATATTGAGCAAGTGGCTAACATCGATTTCTCGTCAGAATAAAATCTGTTAATACAGCCTCCACTCTGTGGAGGGCCATAATATGATCATCTTAGGATCGAACATGGTAAAGTAGAATATTATGATGATATACGTTGGTTGTGCTTTTTATAGTGGACTGTAGTTGATTGCGATGAGAAATGTGGATATTGGGTGGGGGGTTATTTTAGGATGCCAGGCACTGACATTTCATACTGTTAATGATCTTCGCACAGTTGATGAATGACTGAAGTTTTTATATTAATAATCGGTCAACTACTGACTCGTAACTGAGTTGTGCCTGGTTTTGCGACAATGCTGGGGATTTGAGGTAGAAGGTAAAAAATGAATGAGGGTCACCATAATTAGCTCAACCATAAGTAATTGCAACATATGCTATTAAAAGGCATACATGCAATAATTGCACTTGTATGTAATTTGCTCAGTTATCAAATGTTGTATGGCAAGTGAGGTAATATCTTATGTCACAGCTATTGATTGAGTAAAAAGTAAGTGCAGAAAAGACTTTTTGAGATTTCGGAGTCGTTGTTAGAAAAAAGAGTATAAAGCTATGAGTAGGTAGGTATATAGGGCTCGAACAAAGCTTGTATGAAATTCCAAAAGCGTCCCCACGATATAATAGTGTTATCCATTTACACTAACTTGTAAGTGGGTATACAAACACGGCATCTCATACATTTTCATCGCACATCGTAATATATGTGTCGGCGGCGTACAAAATCGAAAGTCGAATTCTGCGAATTTGAATTATTCGAAATTTATTCTTTTGAATTTTTATTGTGTTACCTCGCAAGATATCTTTTGAACACAAGTAAAAAGTTCATACAATGAATTATTCAGCCAAGTACATACACATCAATGTTGAAAACCGCATAAAATATTTATTATAATTTTAATATCTTAATTTTACTTAACTTTAATATCTATTATTGCGCTAATACCTATTGAAGATGTAGATTAATCATGTCGAAAGGTGTAGTAAGAAAATCGAGGAAAACTCTAAAAAAAATCAAATTAAAAATCAATTTTTATTAAATATACATTTTTACATGTTATTTTACTTTTACTTAAAATATATTTTTTAAGAAATTTTACCCGTTAATCATATCAAATCAAATTTATTTATTTTACAGATAATGAACATAACAAATTATAAATTCAAAGCGTTTACGACATGATATAAAATTGTTATCAATTAAAAAAAAAATACTGAGAAGTGTGAGTTAATAATACAATAGGTAATAAAATAAGAAAAGAAATAAAATAAAATAACAAAGTAAAAGTAGATGGAACCACACAGAGTGAACTTTGATAGACCCTATCTTAAAAAAACTTATAAAACAACGAGAAAAAATGAGATAGTATGGTTGAAAAACTAAAAAATCGTCCACCATTTTCCAAGATGGCGGCCGTATCTACACTAGTATCAATTATTGTTCGAATAATCTGCTGGGTTTTAGCACTGTACATTTATAAAGCTTCCACCTACTTCAGGAGATTTATTTCCTGGTAAAATTCTAATATCGTTTGTCTATTAGTAACCAAGTTTATTTATTTGATAAAGGTGATCTGAAAAATAAAATAAAATTGAAAATACGTGCGTTACCAGGGAACATATAAATAATGGAAACCGTGGTACCTTCTAGGTGTGGTAGTAAAGTTTGAAAAATTTAGAAGCGGCCGGTTGCCGGTAACCCCATGGCAACTTACACGCTCATGTAGAATAGTCATGAGAAAATACGATTCTCTAGTGAGAAAAATATGGAATAAACATAAACACGTGTTAAAGTATCATCATCAGTCTGAATCTATCCACTGCTGGATGAAGACTTCTTCAAGCTGCTTCTACTTTTCTCGGTCCTGTGCATTGCGTTGCCACTTACTTCCGAGGATCTCTTTTTGACCCGCAAAGCAGTTGAACATGACTTTCGTCTTTTAAGATTTATTTTCAAACCTACTTTGTTGCTTACTTCAGCGAGTTCCTGCATTCTGCTTTGGAGGTCTTCTGAGTCTTGCGAGAAAATTACTATGTCATCGGCGAAGCGCAGATGACTCAGGTATTCTCCATTTATGGGGATCCCTTTGTCATTCCAATCAAGTTGCCTGAATCTTCATTCTTGAGTCTTCAAGGATAGCTGTAAATAGTTTAGGTGAGATTGTATCATCTTGTCGGATTCCTTTGCTGATAGAAAATCTGTGCGATGGTTTATGGAGATTGATAGATGCTGTTGCGCTACTGTATAATTATATTATTGAAAATATTTATATAGCGCCCAGGGATTCTTTGTTTTCTGAGTGCGTCGAGTATTGAACATTTTTTTATCGAATCGAACGCCTTCTCATAGTCTATAAAACCCATGAATAGTGGCAGTTTGTATTCCTGGCACCGCTCTATGATTTCTCTGACGACTTGGATATGGTCCATAGTGCTATATCCTCCTCTAAATCCACCTCGTTCTCTCGGTTGGTTTTCGTCTAGCACATTTTGCAGACGGTTTGAGAGAATTTTTGTGAACGTCTTGTAGAGAATAGGGAGTAGATTTATTGGACGATAATTTGCTAGGTTTTCTCTGTCACCTTTTTTGTGAAGAATGACAATGCTGGTTAAAGTATAATAATATTATGTTATTTCCAATAGAAACATCTGCATGCATTAAAATTTATTACGTAACTGATAGTTGTAATTGGTAATATTTAAAGACATACCGAAGGCATTATATTTCGAGAATTTTATGACGCAGTGGTCAGTGGCCAGTCATACCTAAATTTTGGTTTCATAATCTTGGTCTAGGGTAAAAATTAGATTAATAATCTGTTATATGTATGTTACATCATTTTACACAAGAATATAAAGTTATGCTAGTGTTATATTGTTACAGTTTTAAATCCAATTAGAAAATGTAAGATAATTTATGTTTTTTGTTAATATATTATTATTAATATAGCATGTACCTGAATCCAGTGCGTAGATCAATAATTATAATGCTATTTTAATATTGTTCTTATTATAATAATTAATAGCATTAATAACATTGGACTAAATCGTTAACTAGCATCCCTTCATCGGTATATATGTATTTATATACACATATATATAAATATATGCTATATACACACATACATAATATATATATATATATATATATATATATTATACTTACACAAATATATAATAATAAACGTGAACAGTATTTCTTATACGTCTCGCAGCCCTTGGGAGGACAATGTCTCGCAAAAAGTATGAACGAAATAAAAGGGTGGCTGATAATGTGTCAAATATTGATACACCGCATATTGCTATTGGTGACCCAGCCGTCGGGAAAAATCAGTTCGCAGTGCGTCAGATTATATCGGGCAATCGTTTTTCAGGCCGGATATAATATATACTATTATGAAAAATTTAATATGTATAGGTACATATTATTATATACGTATAAATTAATACTTAGGTTCTTAGCAAAGTCTATATCATCGCCCACTCTGGTTTAGTTCCTTATTATAGTCATCTCTGGTTCACTAAAAACGTTCACATTAACGGCCCACATGCTCAGCGTACGTCAAAATGAAGGTTTTATGCCATTTTCAGAGCATAACCCTGGACATTCTTTAAACGTTGTAGATAATCTATTTACATAATTTTGAAACCTTATTATCCTTTATATTTACTTTAAACATTTGATGACTGCATAAAGTATTTCTATTAGTACTATTAGTACGCCATTTCTATCGGCATTTCCCAGTAGCTAAGCTAGAACATACGGTCGTAGCCATAAATTGACAAACGATAAATGAAGTAAGGAATAAGATCATGGTAACGCGCGTGTTTGAACATGTACCTATCTTAAATTTTTTTTTTTCGGTTAGGGACATGTGTCTGTGAATGCAGTGCGTTCCTAAATTGTTTAAAGATAATTCGAATTTGATATCTTTAGGACCTAAATAAATAAATAAAATATTTTTAATTAGTCACGGACTCACTGAATTGCCAATATAACTGTAAAATATAGGTAGGTATATTATTTTTAAGTTTTTTACTTTATACCTACATTTAGCATATATGGGTATATATGTGGTGTTTGATATGTGGGTTATGGTGTTGAGGATGATGATGAAGAAGTCGAAGATGTATGCAGGAGCGAGTTTTATTTGCAGCGTAGCGGTCGGTACGATTAGTATAAATAAAATGAGAGTACATATTACATACTTAAATAGTTACGAGCCAGGTACTTAGATTCGAGTGACATTTTCATAAATCAGTATTCGTAATTTATACAGTCAAAAGTAATACCTAAACATTATATTCTAGTACATAATTATATTGAACGAGTCAGCGGTTTAAATACGAGTAGCTGTGAATTTTATTTATTATGTCATAATGTAATATGATACTATGGGAATGGATATTAGCCTATTTTTACATTGCAATACCGTATTTAATATCGCCAATTAATCTGCTGATACAGGTAATAAGTTGTTTACCGGTATATGGAGTCCTGATAATTTATTATTGCGGTCGAATAGTTTGATACATTAAAAATAGATATAATGATCATATATAATAATAGCTACATATTATATAATAATATTATAAAACATTTTAAAGTAACACAGAATATTATTTTTAAATCAATTATTTTGACGAGAATCACTAATCCCAAAAGTCATCGAACTCTATTGCTACCTACTTATTCTAGGAAATATGTTTGAAAAAACATGAGAACCACAGTGAAGATAATAATATTGTATTCTATGAAAAAGATAGCAGAGCGGAACTCTAAGAAAGGATCGGCTTTCGATGGATAGAGGGCTTAATATGATGTTTTTTTTTGGGACATGTAATCCCCCAGTTTACTAATCATATTTTTAAGAAAATGATTATTCTGCACATACATATTTATTTTAGAGTATCTTCTTACAGGTAATCCTCTACATTATATCAGATTTCAAAATGTTTATTTTTATAATGATTTGTAGTTAAAGTTGGTAGATATCATATATTTATTTTATTTAAAAAAATGGTATAAATATATATTATACCTATACCAATATATTATTTTAAATACTACAACAGGTTATGAGGGCTAATGACAGTAGTGTATTTAATAATAGAAAAGAAATAACCACAAACACACAAGGTTTGAAAAAATCACATACATATATTGTGACCTCACCGAGAATCGATTTCGGCACCCCCGAATTAAAAGCCAGCGTCTTACACATAGTGCACTTAAGAAGTATTTTTGAAATATAATATTTATACTGAATAATCGATGATAGGTTTTAAAACGAAAACATGTATTATTGTCGACATTTTCGTTAGGAAAAAATACTTGCTATTGAAATTATATTTATATTTATTATATCTCATTAATATTTCTCACAACGAAATAGCAAATTTCGTATCTTACCATGTTTTTCTTTCATAGGAAGAAGTACTAGGCAGCTAATTTAATTTCTTTTATTTTGTTAACTGTCAATTCATGGTGGAACTGCATTGTATTGTTGTTTTAATTTAATATGATCAATAGATTAGGACCGGTTTCGGAGATTCGGAGGTTGGACGGAGAATTTATGTACCTATTGTTGTATTATTTCTGTCGCTTCAGATTTTGTTTGATAAATATTGTTTTTAAAAAAATGTATTTAGTTGAAAATGTCGCTCTGAGGCGGACGAAACCAGTCCTAATCTATTGATTAAAAGTGGAATGAGTACTACAAAAAACGCGTTTTATTAAATTAAAACAACAAGCTAATTTAATATAAAATAACTACTTAAATTAATGTTCTTTTAAAATGAAATAGATATTTTAAATAATCTGTAAATATAGAGATCTTTGTTTTTCATATACTCGTATTTATATATTTATTTGTCTTATATTTCATATAAGACGAGATTTCTCTGACGACCAAATAAGCATGGAGTACATTTAGAGCGTAGCATAGCATCTTAGAAAGTGACATTTAATTTTGCCTAGAGTATTTATTAAGTAGGTATTCAGACAATGTGTGCTACCAGTTATGTACGTATGCAAGTGTAACGTGGATCCTTAACGTCAGAGAAATCAAAAAACTACGAAATAGGTACATACTTGGCATAACCCGGAAAAACCATAAAATAAACCAATGAATATTAAGTCAGATAAGTTTACATGATGTGATAGAGGTCGTTAAGCTGATGAAATAGTAATGCTTTGGACATCACGCTCGGCGAGTGGACAACCCAAGAATAAATGCAGTCATACAGTAGGTACACTAAACACACACACGATGTCTTAACAATGTCGGTCCTCTTAGTCCAGTGCGTATGGCGCCAGCTTTTTTCAAAATCTGAAGTGTTAGAAAGAATATTGTATATGAAATATTAACCCAGATTTGGCAGATGTACATGGCAGCGAAGAACTATTGACCGAGGACAATAGAAGAAGCTAAGAAGATGCCTATTAGCCGGATGATGATCATGATAATGAAACACGTCAGTCTTACCAATCATCATCTATGGCGAAACATCCTAATATGGGCTTTAGCTTGTCGCCTCGTTTCCGATCAATCATCATTCAATTCGATATGCCGGTTTACACATCCTGGGTTACGGCATCCAATCACTATTTAAAATATTTCACGAGCTGGTTGATCTATGTATATTTTGTTTAACATAACCATCCCATCTTAAACAGCTAATTTAACTGCTTAATTATTTTATGGTTAAGTTAAATTCCATCAAATTTTTCGTAGATTTTGTACTTGTGCATCACCTTTTTTTAGTTGTAAATAATTCTCTTTGAGTTTCATAAATCACTGAGCTTTAGAATATCATAATAATGAATGGCATACGAATCATAATATAAAAATAATGAAAAAAAATAATATTAAATATCATGTCATTCATTTCTCATTTTTCACATTTTCGAGTTATACCCATTCTTGATTCTTAAATCACCAAGTTTTTTAACTGATTTTTTTATGCATAGTCCATAAAAATTTTCGGCAGAGTGGATCCCGAAGATTTTTGACGACATATCATAATGATTTCTTTTATTGTTTTAACTGTCAAAACATGGTGGAACTGCATTGTATTATTAATTAATGTAATAAAACGCATTTTTTGTGCATATTCCACTTTTTTATTTAATAAATTTGGGCCGGTTTCATCCACCTCAAAGGACCAATGTCCAAAAAAAAATTTATTTTTTTATTATAAATTAAGTTCATCAATAAAATTATCATGATTTTATTCTACGAAGTAAATAAAAATAAAATACGGATTGCGCTATTCTGGCCAACTGGCGTATGACTATTTTCATCTATATAATTTTTCCTAATCGATATAGAAGGCAACTATTATTATAAAAGCAAACCAATATATTACTGATTTTTAGAAGTATTACGCTGTGTCAACTCAGATGGAAATATAAAATTTTTATTATATTTATGTTGATTAAAAATTTAATAGGTGGCAGTATATATTCAAATTTAAATACTAATTACATACTATTTATTTCCAACAATGATATCACATGCACTAAAACACTTGCGAGACACAAACACAAATATAAATTCGATTTATTTATTCATTGAGTACAGCATATCATTAACTCAAGACGTATACAATAACAGTTTAAATCAACTTAAAAATGAAAAAAATAAAGCAAAACATAATTTTATAGCAAAAGAAATAAAATAAAAATAAAGTACTAATAGTCTAGAATTGTCTGAGAATGGAAAGCAAACCAAAGTGTTTCACTGCTGTCGCGTGTGTTTGGCACATATATATGAAATTTAAAGAAAATGAAACATATATATAGCGAGACGTCTATACATATCTGAGAATCTAGATATTATACGGGTTTGTAGAAATAATATCGAAAAATAAGTAACGGAAACAGTTGTGATTAAAATAAATGGGTACAAGGTATTATCTTATTGATAGCTAAGGTGTACTTAATACACTATTCTCAAGTTAGATTTGGCTGGATTTATATTGTTAAAAGATAAAACATTGAAAGTAATAATAACACATTATTATCGATGTTCAAAATTTTCACATTGTGATTACAGTACAATTGGGCTTTATCCTTAGAAACAGATTTTATTGTTACACCTATCTTTGTAGTATGTAAACCTGAAAGTAATTTTATATAAAGCGACAGTCACGATAAAAGGATTTTCATTTTATTATTTGATCAAATCAGTCAATATTATTAAATAAAAACAGTAGCGTTAAAAGCATCATGGCAATACTAAATGATTCTGATTTAAAACAAATCTGTCAACTGATAGCGTGCTATGACTTTTACTTGTAACCAAACAGTATACGAGTAGACATAAAAAGATTGCAACTAATTGAAACATGGATAGTAGTATGAATGATTGTATGATGTTTTGGTATGAAATATTCGAAATATATACATAATATTATTCATAATTCTAATGGATCTAAGTTTTGTACTATTACATTTGAGTCGTTTTTTGCGACCCGGGTTTCGCCTTTAGGCATCTTTAGGCGCTGTGTACACTCACCAAAGGTAAACACACACTGAAAACGAATACTCTTAACTCTAGCTTATATAACAAATCAATACAATGAAGTAGGTAAATACTCCATTACCTACCTATTAAGTTAAGGGTTATAACCATAGACTATAGATACATATAGACGCCACCCGTTGCATTGCTAAATGAAGCTACGTGCCGTGCGTTTGGTTTGTGGGCGAGCGAACGCATTCGCCTATAAATGTTCGAGACCATAGACCATTTCGCTAGTGCTCGCCCAAAGTGCTCGCACTAGACGCTCAGAATTAAAATATAATTTTCGGTTTTTTTACGTTATATAGTATTTTTAAGCGGTCAAAATGCAACCAATTAGGTAAATATATCCATAATTTAAGTTATTTTAAAGAAACACTAGGTCACTGATATTAAAATAAATAATAATATACAAATAAATTGTCACGAACATGTATCAACTTACCTATGAAACGTAATACCATCTTCTTGCTTATCAGTACGGCTACCATATTTTAATACAACATGCAGAACCACCTTTCCTACTTAATTAACTAAGGTTATAACAAAAAAATACAACAAACAAATAATTATGAATAGTTGAAGTAAAAAAACCCTAATTATTAATAATAATACACTCGATAAGCATATTATAATCAATCGTCAAAGCCTAATAATCGATCATTACTACTAATAAACAATAAAAATACTACACTCAAAGTGTAAATCGTCAATTCTAAGAACAATGGTAACGCATTAGAAATTAATGGAGTTAACAAATAATGAGATATTAGTCTTTAAAAGCCATTAGTTAAACAATCGATTCTCAATAATACTTCTATATGGTACCTTCTTTTTTATTTTTTATAATATACACGTTCACTATTAATTTTTAAAGTTATCCTCTATAAGTTTCTTTAATTTATAAGCTTGTTTCTCGAATTTGGCTTGAATTATTAATGAACCATTATATCTCAACTCTCTATCTAAGCGTCGAAACCTGGGTCGCAAAAAACGACTCAAATGAAATAGTACAAAACTTAAATCCATTAGAATTTAAATTCAAATTCCATCAAGTACCTTCGTTCGATAGTAATAATATATTATTAGAGTATGGAGAATAACAACCAACCATGAAAGTCTGAAGTAATAACAGGAAAAACGGTCACCAAACATTCCCGACCTTATACCTTCCCAAATCTTGTAGGCATATACAAATTATTCAGTTATAATTCGACGGCCACTACACCAATAATTTAATTTAATCAAAAAATCATAAAACAATATATAGTTACAGGTACTGGGTGATCCATCGCGAGAGTGATACACATAGCAATAAATGAAACCAGTGCGCGAGTGCGTGACCAGGGATCCAGAAAATCCGTTAAACTATCAAAGAGGTTAGTGCCTGGACTACTTCACCGCGTCCACTATTCTTTACAGAGCTCCAACTTCCTTAAATACAGTCCACTGAAAATTATCGCCAACAAATAAAACCTTCAGATAAAGTAAAGTTGAGAAAAAAATATATTACGATAAAATTGCCTAATAAAATACATTCATAATAATTTCGCGAATATTTCTAATGCTATTAACATTTGCAACGTCAATTCTTAATTTGAAGTCCTAAGTGATATTTTGAATCACAATAATCCAGATATACAAAATACTGCAGAGGTTTGTCCTCATTTGTGGATTAGAATTTCGATTCATCAGTAATACGTCTGAAAATGGTCTTCTGATATTCGAATAAAAAATATTATGAAACCTAATATTGGTATTAACTACATAACCACGGTTTTACTAAATAACTTGGAAGACATAATACACAACTAAAATGTATATTTTAAATGTTAATTTGAGACAATATTTAGGTATATAAATTAAAACCATTGGTTAATATTATTTGTGAATATTTGTAATGGTATTAAGAAATCTGAATACATAATATATTATTGTATTCGCATCAGTTTCATTAAGAGAACATGCATCATTCTCAGATATCAACTCTGTTTAAATGAGATAGGTAGACAATCCATCCATCATCCGAAAGTTTGGCACATAAGCTTTGTATTTCCGTACCTATTCACTGAGGCGTATAATGTTTTTATTAACCAGAAACCAAAATAGAATAATAGCGTTTGGTTTGATTAATTAATTATTACTTAAATATTAAAAAATACCTTATAATAATATAAAATTAAAAATAATAACTCTTGTTTTATGCATTATCATTTAAATACTAAATAAACTTTGCAGTACCTATTTATTCATATACCTTGTACGAGGTAGACCAACTCATTGTTTGGTTGGTTTAGGGTTTGTAGTCAGTTAGTGGCCTTACTAAGTTTATGACAAAAAAAATATAACGGTATTAAAATAGATAGCCTAATATTGCATTTACGGTAATTAGTTAATTCATTCGTTCAACCATTTATAGTCCTGGATCATAAATACAACTGGTGTTTGATAATAAAACACATCTTCAGTCTAGGTATATTGAAAAAAATATAAATATCATTATGGTATAAAATTTAAATTATATTGAAAACACTAGTATTATTTACAATCTACATATTATGCATTCTATCTATACTCGTCTATATAAAACGTCGAATCATTTTTTTTAATCCAAAAATACCTCCTAAATCGTTTCCGTATAACGATAAATTTAAAAAAAATTAAGAATTTGTGTTTTTTGCATGTTCGTTTTTCAGTTGTCAGGCAGTTATCAAGTACTCCGTGTAAAAACGAAATAGTTATCGACTGATAAACCAAAACGCTGAGTTGCATAAATACTATAGATTAACATTTTTTTATAAAGTGGAGTGTTAACGTTATAAAATTATTAGTTGTTATTTGTTTTTATTTTTGAATTTCGAAGTTATATTTAAAAATGTTATTGGAGGGGTTTCAACTGAAGCCAGAAATAATTATTACAAGATAAAAATAACTTTTTATATACCACGTTTTTAAATTTTCTGTTGAATCATATAAACTTGACAATTCTATGTATTAATAAATATAGAATACTGAAATGTCATTTTGATATTTCATATTGATTTCCATAGTAACGCACGTATATGTTAATAATTTAGTTACTAGGACCCACGTAGCAATCAATAAAAGTGAGTAGTAAATATTACTTTTAACGATTTTTTTTCCGAAACATTCAAAACAGAATTAACTGAAAATGAATTTAATTCTGCTTAGAGATGGCCAAAAATATTAAAAACTGTATTCCCGTCGTGTTCTGATATATTCTTAAAGTTTCAAATGTCTAGCTAGTCGGGAAGTTAGTTAAAAATCTTGGACAAACAAGAATACGAGCTAATAAGAACATGGTAAAATAGTTATTTTGAGTTTGTGATGTATACAAGATAAAATAATAACATGTAATTTTTCACCGGCTGAGAGTATTCGTACCTATGAGCTATCGGAAGCACAGTAATACTAGTGATATTTTTTATGATATTATAGGGTAAAATTGTTATCGATATTATTTATTACAAATGTATAATAGTATATTACAATTGTATGTATATTTTGTCTCTCTACAATATGCACTGCAATCCATAAGTTTCAGTCATTGTTCCTGGAATTATAATCTGTTGTATATATTATGAGCATCACGTCATATATTTGAATTCAAACTTGAATCACGATTCACTCAGAGTTAATGAAGTGTACTATAAGATAAAGTAAATTTAGAGTGACTGACGACTTGTATAATATTCATTTGCCAGAATATGAGACCTAATGATTTGCAAAAAATAACATTGTTAATTATGTAGAAAGTAACAAGGAAAATATGGATCTTTAATGCCATCGTATCTATGCTAGACAGAATTTGGTAGACCAAAATCTGACAGTACGTTAAAGTTCCTACCACCACGTGTCATATATGTGCAGCCGTGGATATGCACGGCCGCTTTCCATGACGCTTTAAACGTGTCTGAAAGAAGTCATTTTAAGTGCGCATTCCGTCCTGAGACAATTAGTAAGGTCATTAGTCGTCTTTATAATATGATTTTACGGTGTGAAAACAAAGGTACTTAATACAAGAAAAAAATAACTACTGTTAGCAGGTCTTGAGATGTGGTACTGGGGGGAAATACTCTGAATTTTACAGATGATAGATGATCCAGGATAATTTATCGACTTTATGCGTAAAATAATTACTCCATAGATGACATGGATGGATCTCGTCTCACCGGAGTGACCAAGTCTTAGTAGGTACGCCATGGAGTTCTCCCAACCAACGTCATTTACCTTCCCTTTACGATGCTAATAAATTCCGTCCGTTCCGGTGACGTCACCTTGGGTTACCTCACAAGATTGACAATATTTTTACAATATGTAAAAATAAAATATGTACCTATTTTGGCAACATAAATAAGTCTAAAACGGTTTCATAATCAATTCTTCCTCTTATTGTGCCATCCTCTAGCGGCGGTCGGCTACCATCAAGGCGATCTTATCTTTGTCGTCTGCTACCCAGAACAGTTCAGTGGAGCTGCACTCGTACCAATCACGGAGGTTCTTAAGCCACGAAATGCGGCGCCGTCCTCTGCTACGCTTCCCATTGATCTTTCCTTGGGGAATTCTGTATTTTTGTCCTCTCATAATGTGGCCGAGGTACTGTAGTTTCCTGGTTTTAATACTATGTAAAACTTCTCGGTCCTTACCCATTCGATTGAGAACTTCAACATTTATCACCCGGTCATTCAAAGGAATTTTGAGGATGCGCCTGTACAGCCACATCTCGAAAGCTTCATAATTATTATTTGCTATTAATTATAATCATATGACTATTTCCATACATTCTTACAACCTACAAAATCATTATACTATCTTAATCTCACCCCTTATTTTTTTTATCTCTTTCTCACAATTGAGTATGTTATTCTTTGTCGCATATACTTTTAGATCTATCTCTTTTGTTCGTAATATGATAATGCGAGGCTCTGTATGCAGTATGCATTTATAATTTATGACATATAAATGGTATCTGACAGATATCAATCAATTATATTTATTTACTGGATAATGCTATCGATTTTTAGCGATGTAATATGAAGTATGTTATGTAATACAAAGATGACGAAATGCGTAATGTTAACTAAAATATTTGCAGTTTAATGGGCTGGGTAACCTAAGGTGACATTATAATAACGAAAAGTTTATTTATTTACACGATGCGAATATTAATAATTATAAGTTCACAACATGACATAAAAATTAACATGCCATTTAGAAACAACACAAGTCTAATTATGTTAGTTATTGTATTATAAAATAGATTAATTTGTTTTTTACGTTGTAAGTAGGTATACTATTATCTTTTACTTATTAAATACGTCTTGAAAATTAAACGGCTTTTGAAATATATAAACAATTGTGGTAATATAATATAATACGAAAATGATTAAAAAAGCAGTTTCATAAGAAAAATATTTACAAAACTATACAAGTATAAGTAAGGAAGTCTAAATATACCGTATCTAAACTCACCCTCAAGTACGTGGAAAATATAAATATCCGGCTAAAAGCTATTCAGTTGATCACGAATATTACCTTCCCAATTAGAATTACAAATGGTGTGTTAGTTTTACATTTTAAGAAAGAAAATAACTGATAATACCGGTTTCTAAAATAATAAGCTCAATATTTGTACACACGGTAGAGTTCTTATTTACACCAAAATACAATTTTAGAATGAATAATGCATGAATAAGAATGCAAAATGTAATGGAAGGCTCAAAGCAACCATCTACTGAGTTTCGTGAAGATATGTTTGCGATAGATACTGGGTAGGAAAGCGGTTATGACTTTAGGAGTAACGAGGAGAGAAGAGAATGAACCAAGCAGCCTTTCATCACGCTGAGAGTGAAGAGGTGACGTTAGACCTGGCTCGGCCATGTGCTGCGGATGCCGGATGAAAATTTCAACCCAGGTAGCCTGTTATTCAAGCCAATCGGATTCCGTGTCCTAGAAGGCCACTTAATAGTATCTAGAGAGTGTATATGGATACGTCTAAAGGATGCTGATATGACCAGGAATGGCACAAAAATACTGACAAGTTACATGAATTGTAAGAAGCGCCATGTGGTATCTATAATATGCTCCAGTTAAGGGGAGGACTTGGCCAAAAAAGAATAGTGTACACATATTTAAGATAATAAGACGTCAGTCGAATAAAGTCACTTATAGTTTAAAGTAATCTTCTAAATAATTTCTACAGTAACCACCGTACTTCAACATCTTCTTCTCTATTCTTCTTGGTCGTACACTTATGGCTGAGGATCATGATCATTTTTAATTTTGCCATCCTTCTCGATCTTCCGCCTTTCAAGGCAGAGTGAATGGTGCCCCCAGTCAGCTCTTTCACTTGGTCGCTCCAACGCGTAGACGCTCTTCCTCTGCTTTGTCTTCCCTGGAGGCCACCCAAAACCATCAGTCTCTCCATGTTGTCCGGTCCGCATCGGACAATATGTCAAAAAAACTGCAGAATTCGTCTCAGACATAGTGTAGCGAGCCGTTCCTTTATGTGCAGTCTCTGCATGATTCATCCTGTGCTCCATCCAAGATGTACGAATGTTTCGTATTTCTTGGACTTCAACATATCGGGGCTCAAATAATTGACCCACTCTTAAACCTACTCCAACTAAATAATATAATGAAGGAAACAAAGCTGTTTTTGTTTGTGATGGAGAGAGAAATAAGTCATAGAAGAAGAATGAACAGGTGTACACTATTAATTATTGTTACAAAGAATAATTCAGATTTTAATTTAATACTTAGTCAACTTGGTGTAAGAGATTAATGGGCTCAATTAAGCTTTAAAACTATGTAATATCAGACATTTTATATGCCCGCTATGAAGCAAGTTATGGTCCCCATCAACGTAATAAATGCATGTTTGACGATGCCACTCCACATTCTCTATTATAGAGATGAAAAGCATTATCTCTTAAAGTCAAGGCTGCGAATTTATGGCTATTTAACTCTTATAACGCCGTAAAGTTCAACACTATTGGCCATATTACATCTCAAGACGCAACTCAATTAAATGCGATGCAACATTTTAACACGATACTTTTGTATGCCATAAATAAAATGATTTTGTTTTAAAACAATTGCACCCAATATTTATTTTAAGGGCGGACGTGCTCAGCGTGGGTCAAAATGGAGTTTTTTTCTATTTTCTAAGCATGATCCTGGACATACCTTAAACGTTGTAGATAATCTATTTATATAATTTTGAAGCCTTATTATCATTTATATTTATTTTAAACATTTGATGACTGCATAAAGTATTTTTATTACATAAAATAGTATTCTTTGAAACCTCTCGCTCTAATGTTTTAGAATATAGTCATATTTCAGTACATAAATGTGCAGTGGTGTCAAGATTTTTTACATTTATTAATTTTTAAACGCATTTATAAAACCATCAGTATAATTTATATCGACATTATTATAGTGAAATATTTACGATAAAAAATTATATTGATAATCTCTGTGATCCCAAATTTGACAAGAATTAGGCATTTTATTATTCAAAAAATGGGCAATATTAACACATTTGAAGACAATTCTAAAGATACTCATTAGATACTACTCTTATAATAATAAGGCTTTAAAATTATATAAATAGGTTATCTATAACGTTTAAGGTATGTCCAGGATCATGCTTTGAAAATAGAACAAAAGCTCCATTTTGACCTACGCTGAGCATGTCCTCTTTAATATATCATTTTTTATCTTATTCCTATATCTGAGAATCGTGGGATTGAAATACATAATGGTATTTTCATTACCGGTATTCATTAAAAACATACAAATACAATTCTTTCATGACACCCAATTTTTCCTTAGTGCCGTCAACTTGTTTACAATATATAAAATAAAATTTCATCAAAAAACTGAAATCGGTACAGGTCTTTTTAGCTTATGCCAAAAAACAAACATTTCACAAAAAATTCGTATTGATTTTTTTTTTGTTATTATTTCACCTTTATCGGTGGTTTAGTTATGTTATAATTTATTGTATTTTTAATTGATCTGATTTATTTCTACAGAAATTACCGGTAATTTAATAACCGGATTAACAGGATCCCGGTTTTTGGAATACCAGTATTGAAATTCTTAGTCTGACGGCTTGGCTCCATGCATTATAGAGATTATAATAGAGATCAGAGATACTGTGATTATGGAATCATTGGTTAGTTTGATAATCCAAGTAAATATCAGAATCTGCATACAGCATTTGCATAGAGTACCTATTTTCGATTTCGGTTCCACTTCTAAAAAGATTATTATGAGACATTGCGGGTACCTATTTTAAAAATTTTCACACATTATACAATACACTTAATGTGGAATTTATGATTATGATATAACGTATTCGAAGTTATTAAACCGAAATGGAAAATTGGCAAGTTTACATGCGAGCATTGTGAAAAAATAATCGTTTTATTGTTTTAATAATTTATCCCCATGAGTAAATAATGGTTGCGCCTTTTGCAGTCAACTGTAATTTGAAGATGCTGGTAGATTACGGATCTGGGGGAGGGGTTAAATAGGATAACATATTGACCTTTTATGTTGAGAGGGCTGGCGCGCGCTGGAGCTGGTTCAGTGTTCACGCACTCATGCACTGGTAGGCGGACCATTCGGAAGGCACTCTCACGGTTTCACTTGGGTTTTGGGATATATTATGCTGATAAGTTCAAGATGGATGATAGACGCGACGTTCACTCAAACCGTATCAGATTTAGCACAACGAAGGTCGAACAGATGCGTTTTGGAAGAGTCACTCTGTGGTTAACGATGACTTAGCTTTAATAAGCCTAGGCGTGTCCGCTGTCTAGCGTAACTGAATGTAACTTACAATCACGGTCGACTCATGACCCGTGTCTGGTATTCACCAGGTATCGCCTACAATAAGTGGGATTTTTGGTAGGTAAGAAAAAAGGAATGAGGGCCACCACGACCAAGTATTTTTTTACCAAAATATCGCTTACGCCTTTTAGGTTTAGAGCATTTAAATTATCATCGCTTAGAAAACGGAATTAGGCCTCGTGGTGTAATATTAGTAGAGTGGTTCAGTTTGCGTTGGTTAGATTTTGTTGTTCTGGTATAACCAAAGGGGCATTAGTCTATCTATGAGAGCATCTGACCCGTGGGAGCAGACGACAGTGCACTGCCCTTATCCGGCTTAGCGCCATATCCCGAAGGCTTCCAGTTTTATGTAAGGCCGTTATACCGCGACCCCGCGTCGTTACAGGTTGATGTTCTACAACAGAGCGCAGTGTATTCTAAACATTTTCGAATCAAACCACCCTCTCACCCTCCCACATAATACATTAGCATAACATCACACGTTGTTGGTTCTATAGGGAAACAACTCAAAATACCTTGTTCTAAAATGATGGCGTTAAAATTAATATTTATCACAAATTATTCTTATTTCAATATTAAAGCCTTGATTTTTGAAGGAAATGTGTTTATTGTTTTAATTAGTTCAATCATGGACTTAGCAAAATGAACAATGGAATTTTATAGTTTAAACAATAATTAAGTAAAACATTCCCGTTTATAATTAAATTAATGATTAATCCGAGAAAGAGTTATTCGATTTTATGACCCATTGAAGAAATTTTTGATTATTTAAATAAAAGTTCTTTTTACATCGAATGGCATTATTTACTTAAAACCTAGATAGTTTCAGTTATCTCTCTATATAACTAGGGTATTGAATATGTTTATTTTATTGTAATTTTGTCAGTTTGTTCATCTGTCTGTTTCGTTGTAACTTAAAAAATACTCGACTAGTTAAACAAGTGCAAAGAAAGATACTAAAATCTGTACTAATTTAGCAGCAAATAGCACATCTGAAAGTGAAACCGAAAGAGAAACATGGAATCCTGATAAATACCTAATTATTTTGAAACCGTGCTCAGGACCGAACTCTTGATATCTTGAGAACCCGAAACTGGAATTTCTTATTTATATTGAGGAAGCTTTGGAGGTTTCATTGATTTATTATTTTAAGTCATCAATTATTGTATTACTCAAGCTGGAACTACATCTTATTCCAAAGAATATTACCCAATTAATTGACTTAAAAATTGCGGTGTCTATATGCTCCACTTGCTGAGAATATCTTGAAAAAAAATTAGACACAATATACTTTTTGAGATTTTAAAGTAGGCAATTATATTTTTTTTATTTTTTATGATTGTAATTAAATCTTGGAACAGGGATTCCATTCATTATTTTTTTGTAACCAACCTTATTAGATTTTCGGACAGGAATCAAACTTGGATCCAAGCCCTTAAAAAAATTGGAATTTATTTAGAGAGAACAAAGGATTTTAAGTTAAATTATTACATTTTTTTTTATAAAAATATCGTTGTGTCTCTCGCACAACATTTTGAAAAACACTGAAACAGCAGAACCAACACCAAGCACAACCTATTTTTCTTGCAAACTAAAAAATAAAGCCGTGGTTTGTTTTGCCTTGGCAAAGGTCAGACGTTTGATTTTTTTCATAGTCTTTTATTCGATTTTTTGCGACGTTTATGATTGTATTTTCCCACAAGGAATAGTCCCCTGCTTTGAGATATAATATATGACAGGCTCAAATATCTACACACGATATATCTGGTAGTTTATTAAGGGTGTAAAGTTAGCTGCGACATGACGTTAAAGTTTTCACTGCTTTCTCTAAAAAAATATACTTAAGTATTTTTATACGCCAAATAATAAAAATACGTATCATTACATTAAGCGCCAAACTGTAAAATATTATAACTTATGTTACCACACTAGTATTTCAATTTTTTGACTGGTTGTAACATTAAAACAAACCTCGGTACTTATAATGATAATGCATTAATATTAATATACCATTTATTTTATTCACAAGATTTTAGAATAAAACATTCTATATATTATTAAACATACATAATTTTAAAACACCTCAAGAAAACATTTCAAAAAAATCGTTGAATAAAAGAAATAGGTTATTAAAAATTATTAGCAAGTTCAATTAGACGTTATAACTAAAATATTTGGCGAGATCCGGGCGTCACTTAGTAATTAAGGCAATTGATGATTCCTTATTTTAAAACACAAGCACCGATAGTGAAATTTAATGCAATTTTATACCTAAACATTTCATGGAGGACCTACTAGTTAAAATTGTCGTAATTAAGTAGGAGGCCCGTATCTTAATAATTAGTTAAAGCATGTTGGCGCGATACCAGTGGATATACAGGTTTAAATTCCGTCAGGCGTCGTAATTTTTCAATTGTGATTTTCTTGTTGATATATATATCTGAGGTCTTTTCAAGTTAAGTATGTACATTGATTTTATATTATTGGTGTCACGTTGAGATTGTAATGCAATTCGAAAGAGTCATATTGTGACAGTTATATGACGATATCTGTATTCTGCTTTTTCTACATTGTTCATGATGGTATTGGAACGTATGGGGCACCTGTTAAAGTAGGAAGTTAAAAAGGCAACATAATAGAGTCCATCTGAAAGTTTGATTTGAAAAAAAGCTATCAAGACAAAAATATTTTATGATTATAGAAAGTTTGAATGCGCAACGATAATAAGAGTATGTAAAATATCTCTAGTATTACCATCATGATAATGCATTGGTGATGCTTATAAATAGGTTCGCTTAATTTTTACAAATTTTAAAGTACGCGTCATTAGTGTCGCCGATTGAAATGTAGATAAAGACGAACAAAACGGCGTCCAAACATACGACGCGCAAACCTTTCTTTTCTACGTTGTTCAGTTCAACGACAATTAGTTATCTTGGCTATTATGTAGAATATTTAGTAAACTTAATGCTTAAAATATAACCGACGATTGTTGTTTTCCCGACTCGAAAGAATACTTGACGTGGTACTCTCAAGCCTTAGTGGCTCTAAAAAAACCATTCTCTAAGCATGTTAAAAAGTGTATTTAATATTCCTATACGAATGTAAAAGGTGTGCATAAATAAAAATATAGTGACCATACTGGAACGTTCATTTTTCTTTTACATTAAAAAAACCTCACATTAAAATTTTGTATCGTTGCCTTCTGACTCCCATTCATAAGTAACCCTCAGTCTTCTGGTTATACTCACTACAATACTAATATCAACTAGGGATTGCAATACTGAATGAATATATCAATACCGGTATTTCGGTGTTTCTTATTGAATACCGGTATTAATACCGGTATTCGTCAAAACATAGTATTGAAAAAAGAAGAACATATGAATAAATATAACTATTACAATTCATTTAAAATGATATTTTATAGTGACCTAATATAGTACCTACCTACAATTATTATGTTGACCTTTAGAACTGCTATTTTTTTACAAATACTATAAATCTCGGGTACAGAAAAATCTCTGTAAAATTCAACGTTCGTTGGATGTACTATATACGTTGTATCAATTATAATAGTTACAGAATAATTGAAAATATTTGCCACAAATCTTTTCTTTTTCGAAATATTTTAATAATTCATCTCCACAATTCTATAATGTATATTTGAGGGATTTTGTTTTAATGTTATTTAATTTTTATTGGTTTGCAGTCAATATATTTGCGTTTTGGCAGGATAAAACTTAATTTAATATACAATACAGTAGTAAGTAATGAAGAAATAATATATACGTGTATGTTTTCTTAATACCGAAAACACCGGTATTTTTGATTTTTGAAACCGGTATTTTGGTATCAATAAAAAATTTAATATCGATTTTAAAATACCGATATTGCAATCCCTAATATCAACGAAGAAGACT
Organism: Rhyacophila brunnea; assembly: GCF_057557595.1. Classification (NCBI taxonomy): domain Eukaryota; kingdom Metazoa; phylum Arthropoda; class Insecta; order Trichoptera; family Rhyacophilidae; genus Rhyacophila; species Rhyacophila brunnea. The sequence continues at coordinate 35,565,028 of NW_028233350.1, forward strand.
CCTAACAAGGCGATTATTAAATTTAGAGCTTTCACTTTTAGCTAATACTTTTTAGAGCGTTATTAAATAAAAAATATATGTTTTAATTTACACCATTAAGAAACCAATACATAATAATAATACATATCTATACGTACCTAAAAAATGTACTCCTGTGATGTTGAAAAGCCATGGAGTTACACTAATACTTTGTCATACAAATAGTTTAACAATCTGTACGTATTTTAACCATATTTTTTATTTTGATTATCACGTGACATCTAACATAAATTATGAAAGCAGATCAAAAAGTTATATAGCATATGAGGTTTTTGTATGTTTAACCTTCAAATATATTAAGCATTTTAAAATTTTAAACTGTAACTAACTAATAATATTTTACTAAATTCTAAATCAAATTAATAGTTAAGACCAGTGAGAGTCGCTGACGCATGTTAGTCAACTGTTATGTTCCAACACGAATACATACCCCTCAGTAATATGGTCAAAGTTGTAATTTTATATATTAATATTAAGTGCTACAATGTACCCTTTGACAATGGTAATATAGTTAATTATGCTTCATTCGTTCTATTCGTCAGTGGTAATAATATATTGTTGTTAATAGAATATTGTAAATTCCCGTAAGAAATTTGTATAACTGGCAAATATGCAACATTTTTTAAATCCCCATAGCCTACCTCATTCAAGTATTCACTCTTTGCTACTGACTAATATTACAATATTTTGTAAACGTATTCATGGCTGAGAGACGAATATTTAGGGGGAAAGGTATTGATCAAAAATATGTCATAATTTTCTGCAACATACAAAAAGTGTTTTTTTTTTTCAATATATTCATCTCGAAATATGAGATATAGATAGAACATGTTTTATGACGAAAATATTTTACCTTCCTCTATTTTCTGCCTTTTTATATTCTTCTGCATATATTGTGCATAGTAAATAAATGTTCGGGAGGAGATTTCCCCAAGGCGCAAACTGAGTTGACTAAATAAAAAATCTAATACTTCACGCGAGTCTATAGTCCCTTAGAGAGCGTCATGCAAACACGATAGGGATCGATAGTATTTACATATCGATTGATAGAATTAAGCCTATGAATCCGCTTAAGTGTTTTAAAATTATTTATATTATATGAACAATGTAATAACCTGTTTTCAGCAATGTGTCAGTCTTGACACTTATGTGAAGAGATGGCGAAGACTCCTTGCAAGATGGTATTTTTTTTAAATCGACCATATTATGAATGGTTGAGTAATTTATGAATCAATTCGTAGTAGAATGAGATGATAGGCAATGGATTGATAGTGTCGATGGAGATTGAGTAGCAATTATTGTATAAATGGATATAAAACTAATGGGTTTAATAATTGATAAGAATGGACAGATGCTAAGTTAATTGTCGATAATTCGTATAAAAGAATAAATAACCTGAAAACACTTACATAGGTGCTAGAAATATAAAAAAATCGCAATTTGACAAGCATTTGATGTATGAACTGCTTATTAAAATTATCGTAATTATGTAGGATGCCTGTAACTTAATAATATATTAAAGCACATTGGCGCGATACCAGTAGTTATACAGGTTCAAATGCCGACGGGTATTGTATTTTTGAAGTAAAACTTCTTTTGGCGCGTTTGGGAATTCAGATTAGAGTGTATTTTTGGCGTGTGACATGTAACACATAATTTATTTTTTCACACGAAAAAAAACGCACTCGATTGGATTCAAACCACCGATTGTTCGGTTATCAGCCGAACGCACTACCTTTACGCCATAGTATGATACTGCAGTCGTGACGATTATACAGTATAATATTATAGTTTAGAATTGTTCCGTTACCTAGGCAGCGAATTTATTATTGTCGGCTATTTGCAATTCCTTACGTAAACAAACTATTAAACGTCAGAGTGATAGTTGGTACTTTAAAAATAAAAACAACGAGAAACCATTATATAATTTAGTAATATAAATTACAGTGCATAGAAATAAACCAACGGCGTTCCAATAAGCGGTCCTTTTTCTTGAGTGTGTAATTTAACAAGATAATTAAGAGCTAGTCAACGAATCTAGTTTATCACAAGTTTGGTTTTTGTTTTGTTACGCCGAAGAAGTATAACTTCTAACGCGCGTACATAAGTATACACACCGATTTTTTACGATCGGTTGTGTTTTAAATTGAGGTATCATTAATTGCCCTAATCACTAACCGACGCCCGGCTCTCAACAAATATTTAGTAAAACGTACTAGAACGTGCTTATAAATGTATAATGGTTTATTTTTATAATTAAAGGGTTCATTGATTGAGCGAGTTAATAAATCTTGTATGGATGGATCTTGAATGGATATCAATTTTCATATTACGAGTATAATGAATGATTTGATCAATTAAAAGTAAAAATGTGTTGATAATTTATTGATTCGTATTGAGTTGGATTTAAAAACCCTGGGATTAGTAATTTTCTTCGTCACGTTGTAATATTTTTTAATCAAATTTCTTAAAAGCCTTTGATAGTGTCGTTGTTTTTTTATATTATAGTCACTTACATAGTCTATATTATATAAATATGATACAAAGTAAATATTATGTTTGTTCACTTTTGACTTTCAACTACAGATTATATTGTGTGCATATTTTAATTTGGTGTTTTTTTTATTTTTAATACTGTTATAATTTTTTCTACTTTGACATATTATATACCTAGATATAAATTCTGATATTGAAAGATGTAATTTTAATTGTTTTGTTAGTGAGATATATATTTGGGCCAATTATGGTAGCACTAATCCCATAAAAATTCCCTACCTACGTCTCATAATTATTGCTGCTATTCAGGCACTATAGTACCAGGCACATTATTAAATAAATGACAATCCGTCATCTTCAGACTATCAAAGCATCGAGACTTGCGCTAGTTTGACTGCCCGAGCTTAATCAATGCAGTACCTAATTCACCGCAAAAGTGATTGTACTAGTTGAGTGCGTGAACACGGAACCATCCCAGTGTGCTCACCATCTCAATATCAAAGGTCAGTGCCTGGATTGAATCTCTGTGTAACTGCCCACCTCCAGCATCTAAAACATCCCCTTCCTACATTCTACAAATAAAAAAGCGTCGCCAATAAATATTATGTCGATTAACAAAGTGACCTCGTTCAGAGCCGGGAATATTAGGTACTAATAATATATCTAATATCTAAAAAACACACGCATTTTGAAAATATTATAATAATACGTTATTTATCAAAATCACTAGGAAAACTTTTTTGTAAACATCTAACTACCAAAGCTATCAAAATAATATTTTTATTTAATATATTGCGATCTTACATGGATATTCATACATACACACACATGTAAAAACATTTTATTTTAAGAAGTGGGAGAGATAATTTACATAATATGCAAATCCCAAAAGAATATAGGTATATCTCACAAATGATAATAGAATATTGATATGCCGTAATATTTTTCAGATTTCTTTGTGATTGTAAAGTATATATAGAGTTTCATCGGCTGTTATGATCGCCATCTGGATGGGTAAAATATAAAAAAAGCCGAATCGTTAATCACATAAGCGTGTGAAATTTTTCAAAAAACTTTTTTGATATTGTGCTCACAATGTTTAATAATATTATTCGATTCCCAGCGGAATGGAGCTGAAAGCTTATTGCGGCATGTTAAATAATGTTGTTTAATAAACGTTATTTTTTTTTAAATTTATAAATATATATATTTTTATTTTATCAGATAAAAATTCAGTAGACAGCTACTCTCTAATTAAAAAAAAATCACGCGGTTCGACGGGCGTGTACGCCGCATCTGAGAGATTAACGCATCGTACCAACGCAATTTTGTCCAGGTTTGAATCCTGCTGGCTTAGTTGAATGAAAAATATTTTTTGAAGTTATACTTATTTTGGCGCGTTTAGAAAAACAGATCAGAGTTTATTTTTGGCGTGTGACATGTAACACATAATTTATTTTTTCACACGAAAAAAAAACGCACTCGATTGGATTCGAACCACCGATTGTTCGGTTTTCAGCCGAACGCACTACTTATACGCCACGGTATGGTACTGCAATCGTGACGATTATACAATATAATATTATATTTTAAAATTGTTCCGTTGTCTAGGCAGCAAATTTATTATTGTCGGCTATTTGCAATTCCTTACGTAAACAAACTATTAAACGACATAGTGACAGTTGTTACTTTAAAAATAAAGACAACTATAAATAATTATATAATTTAGTAGTATAAGTTAAAGTGTATAGAAATAAACCAACGGAGTTCCAATAAGCGCTTCCTTTTCTTGAGTGTGTAATTTAACAAGAAATTAAGAGCTAGTAGAAGAATCTAGTTTATCACAAGTTTTGTTTTTGTTTTGTTACGCCAAAGAAGTATAACTTATAACGCGCGTACATAAGTACACACAACCAACACTTTCTGTACCATATTTAAATTAAAAAAGTTGCGTTTATTCAATATTTTATTATTCTATTTCATTGGAATATTTTGTTATGATGTAACGTAACGGAGGATAAATAATTAATTATTAAATTATTTCTTTGTACTCACCACACTGAAGACTGGCGAAGATTAATATAACAAGAATTGGTCATATGATACTCGCTTAGGATCCCAATTTTTGAAACAAGAAGCAGTATAAAATATGAAAACATGCTTGAAAACGCGAAATAGCTTGAAAAGTAAGCATGATGCTTTGAACTGAGTCCAAAAAATGCCACGTTAATTTAAGTCGTCAGCCGAATGCCGAACTGTTCTAAGTCGCATTTTAAATATTTTACAGAGGTATTGTCTGAAACATCCTATTTAAGATATTTATTATTTATATAAACACATTTATGTATTATTATTTTCATAAATAGTCTTAATAACAAATAATACATAAATTAAGCATGTTATTTCAAAGAACTCGCTTCTAAAATATTTCAAATGTGAGCATTTGAGTGTACATTTAGGATTGCGTAAGAGTTTGTATTATATTTTAATTTGTTGACTCCATGACAGATAAGTTAATATATTGTAAACAAAAAAAATCTCATACAAAATCGAAACAATGTGCTTGAAAAGCTTAGATACTCCTTGATTTGAAAATTGGGCTCCAGAAAGTATCAAGCCGACTGGCGAAGCGTCGTAGATTTCATTCTTACATCATCAGGTCTCAGCAAGGAAGGTTTCGAGGAAAACACAAGAAAATTGTAACCACACATTGCGAGCGTCCATGGGAACTAATCCAAGTTCGGACTCCAATAATTTAGGTTGTACCGAATTGTTTGTTTTAGTGTTAAGCTTTCCTTTGTTAGTTAAAACACCACCACAATTCTATTCACATTCCAATTTTCAAGCTAACTATTATGTTAATTGTATTAGAATTCATATCATATCTTGCAGGTTTGAATAAACTATTATGTTAAACTCATTTTTTTTATTCAATAGGTACATAGTGGTTTGTTATAATTACTTGTTTTACTTTTCAAAATCACTATTGATCATTTTTGTTTGAAATCTATTATTTTAAGAACACGGTGGTGCCCATTAAAAGCTGTTTAAGGTTGAACTTATACACATCTTCATTGTTAAGAGAAGCACTAAAAACGGTGTTGAATCTACGGAGAAACACGTATTGTATGAATATGTCTCATGTTCTGATTATTTTGATAATCGTTATAACTTTATTACCATTAAATTCTTAATAAACTTTCCTTCTTTATTTCATTTAATCATTTTTGTATATATATAACAAAATACCTTTATTTAGATTAATGTAAACGGCACATAAAGAATCTTCGTAAATGCTTCGTAAAAGCATAATGCATTAACAATAATTATTAATTTACATAATGCAATTTTCAAAAACCTCAACACATATTAAAAAAAATCTAGAAAATAAGTTGAAGCGAATGGGACTCGAAATTTTACTTTAATTTATTTGTCTTTTCCAGAATAAATTTTAACAATATTTTAAGTACCTACTAATGGTAAAATTCTAATGGATTCAAGCTCTGTACTATTCCATTTAAGTCATTTCTCGCGACTCGGGTTTCGCCTTTCGGCATCTTCAGATTTCGTGTACACTCACCAAAGGCAAACACACACTGACAACGAAAACTCTTAACTCTACCATATATAGTAAATCAATACAATAGAGTAGGTAAAAACTCCATTACCTACCTATCTAGTCAGAAGTTACAAAAAAAGAGAAAAAATACAACAAACAAATTATGAATAGTTGAATTGTCAGTAAAAACCTAATTAGTAAAAGGGTTAGGTTTGAGTTAGAGCTTGAATCCATTAGAATTTAAATTCAAATTCCATCAAGTACCTTCGGCCGAAAGTATTAATACTTACAGATTAGTAGTAATCTAAAATAATTGGGTGTCTTATTGCTAGAATAAACATTTTACATGACAATTTTCTCTTCACTCTCACATTATTTTTTTCTGATTTACAAAGTAGTATTAGATTATAGGTATTATGCAAAAAATAAGTGATCACAAATAATTCTGTACCTCAGAGTCAGTGTATCACAAGTCTGATTATGCCGAATTTATACCGAATTTACCAAATCGTTCAGAGACAATTCATATTTTGAGTATAATCTTAATAGAATCCCTAAATTATTTAAATTATAAAACCCTATGTGCAATAACGTTAAAGCTTAATTAAATTAACATTGCAAATGTACATAATTTTGAAAACACTGATTGAAAAAAGTAAGACACCCCGCAGGAATCGAACCTGAATCTCTCGGGTATCGCGCCGAGCGCGCATAGACCACTATGCTCAAGCTGCCATACTAATTATGACAAATTTGAACTATTGGCTCTTATAATACTCTCTGACGTACTTTCCAAATTGAGCTTAGATTGGCTATCGGTTTTTGTATTTTAAATCAAAGTAGGTATTACTTTGATTACTAACCGACGTCGCGGATTACTCCAAGATATTTTAGTATTGTAACTGACTTGAGCTTGCTAATAATGTTAAATTAACTATTTTTTTAATCAACGAATAATTCACAATATTTAAGAATGTATTATAACTTATAACCAATAGAAAAAATCTTTTTGAAGACAGTAAGACACCGCAGGAATCGAACCTGCATCTCTCGGGTATCATGCCCGCCGCGCATAGACCACTATGCTAAAGCTGTCATACTAATTACGAAACATTTTAACTATTGGCTCTTATAATACTCTCTGACGTACTTTCCAAATTGAGCTACGATTTTCTATTGGAAGGTGCATGGTTGCTACATCAGTCCCGTGCAGCATCTCTTTGGGACAAGAACGTGTGGCACTAAAATATTTTCATTTTGACACGTTTATAGCGTCATGGAAGGTGGCCGTGCACAAACCGCGGCTGCATATATATGGCGGGTGGAGATAGGGAAACTCAAATCATTGGTTATAATACATTTTCTCAGAAGTGTTTTTAAATTTATGTATAATATGAGCAATACTTAGAATACTACATTCTAAATCTTGTGAATTATTCGTTGAATAAAAAAATAGTTAATAATTAACATTATTGAAGAATATTGAATTGCATTTTTCCGAAAATATCAATATTGGATCTAAGTAACACTGGCATTTATTATACAGACATTATTTTACGTTTGAAGTAAAGCTAAGTAATACAATTATTATGAAGTATTTTTCATATATTTCTTTTAATAAAAAATATTAATAAAAAAAATGAATTCCGAAATGAGATTTATAAATATTTATATTATACAAAAAAAATCTAGAAAAACTTTTCTCTGAGAAATATTTTCTTATAAATTAAAATATCCTTTTAATACAGTTCGTTATTAATAAAATCTATTGTTGAATACCAATGTAGAAGACCGCGTAGGTAAAGTTTTAAGTAAAAATATTTTCCGGTAAGCCAGCTTATTGCTTTGTTATTTTTCCGAACATTTCCACAAACTTATTTGTATTTATTTATTCAAGAATACAGTGCAAGGCATTTGTAGGCGAGAAGGAAAATACACAATCTGGTGGTGACTAGAAAATGGTCTGGACATGAATATATAAACAATACAGGATAGCATATAACAATATTATAGAACTGAATTTTTAACACTTTAAACTTTGACGCAATCTTATAGAGTCATCAGACAAATAGGGGTGGAAAGAACTAGTTTAATTTAAAAAGTATGTACTTAAAATGATTTAGAATATAAAGTTAACTGGTTGGTACTATTTTCAGAAAATTTTGCCTTTTTGTTATGTTTATATCGAAGGGCCTTTTTGAATTTGTAACAGTTGGGAATTACAATAAAATATGTACCTACCTATGTAGTATATAGCGTTGTACAGTAGGCGTTGATATATTTTAATCTATCTAATTACTAATACGAAATTAATATAAAAGTATTGCATTAAATCATTTAATGATGATTTCAGAAGGTTTCAAGTATGGTGTAATTCAGACATATCTAATTTCAAGTAAGCTGTGATCAACAATGTAATTTGAAGGCTGATAGTAAAATTCTATTATCATTCTTTAACTTAACCCCCTGTTACTGTAATGTCACCTTAGGTTACCAAGCCCATTAAACTGCAAATATTTAAGTTAATATGCACTTCATTATCTTTATATTTCGGCTACTCCTAGAATAAGCAATATAACATCTAATTAAAATGTTATTATTTTCAAAATCAATATGTAGCACTATCCAGTATATATATATATAATTAATAGATACCACACAATTTTATTTATGTGTCATAAATTATAAATACACATTGCAAAATGTACATATTCGTATAATTATAATTATTTTTTATCATTTTATAGATTAAACAAATAGAAAAAATAAATGATGATGAAATCTTATTAGACTCCTTTCACCAATTATTATAGTTTTGTTATTATTGTATTGTAATCCAAGGTGACATTACTGGAACGGAATGGAATGGAATTTATTAGCATCGTAAAGGGATGGTTAAACCAATGTATTGTATTTGGCTGAGGAGTCTTTACAAATTAAATAGCATTTGTCTTTTATCATCAGAAAAAATATTAATGTTACGTTCGTTGTGAAAATTATAAGTTTTGGTCATCTTTTGACCACTCATCGTCAAGATATCCTTCTAATGTTATAATATGCCCCAAATAATATTCAATATTTTTTTTTTCAATTACACCAAGTAGAATTTTGGCACATGTATTAAAATTTGATGTAATAGAAACACTGAATTTGAGAACTCTAAAAAAATATGTCGCACGCTTAGAAGTATTACATAAAAAGAGGGGAAAGAAATCGGCTTTCTCATACAACTGAATGAGTTTATATAAGAAAATATTTAGTGTTGCTTGGTTAACATTTTGATTGATTTTAATTTTGATGTAATCATCAAATGTGGGTTAATACCCACATGTGCAACACGTTACTTTTGCAATAAGATGTTGGTTAAAATGGTAACTAATTTAGATATAATGCATTTAAATAATAATTATAGACTAATAATGCCTAAATATATAAAATATATATATATATATATATATATAATTTGCAGTTTATTTTTAATACTATATTGTTATATTAAATATTATCCATCTGAATCTAACACACAATTTTATTATATATAGTGAAACCATTATTTTTGCTTCTTTAGGAATAAATTATATCAACAAACTTGTTCCTGTTGTAACACCTTGCCATAAAACCTTTCCTACCCTATCCTAACAAATTTAATTCGCTCATCGCCGCCACCGATATGCTGAAAAACTTTACTTCCCTCCAAGGAAATTTATAAAGAGTAAATTTGTGATTCTGAAACAATGTTGGCAAGGTACCCTACCTAGTAGAATTATTCACGACGTGGTTTAGGGCAATCCTTCAGAATAATGCTGCCAGGCGGATAATTTATTCGCGTAGGTATAACATACGAAAGGGAATCAATCATAGAACAGTATATTTCAAGAAAAAATATATAATATTATTTCCGATGAGTTCTGAGTGGAGAGGCGCCTACAGGGTGGCGAAAAAATATGAAAATTATTATTATTATGCTGACACAATTAACACAATGATAATAAATTTCTTGTTATAGTAAATATTTCTGTTATGACTTAGGTGATACTACACATTTATAATACAAACTCTTGATAAAGACAGTCATGCTTGGGAATTTCTTAGCAGCAGATACCCAAAACTAAAGTCGCCACGCACTCAAGTGTTCTTTTACTGGGTTTACCGGAGTTTGTGGCCAAAAACAAATATAAATAACGATAGATCATAGAGACTATAATTATAGCAAAACATCAAAACATACAGCTTTTCATCTCTTCCACACTTCCGAGGCACACAATATATATTTTTTTTATCGAACAATTTACTATTCTAAAATATTTTAAGAATCGTAGATAAGCATTGTAACCAGTGGGGAGGCTTGACGACTTTCTAGGTAGTGGGCTTTAGCCATTAATTATTAAATATACATACATACATAATTTCTCATATTATATACTATCTACCAAGCTACTTCTAATAATATGGTTGCATTAATGAGGAAATGAGTAATTTTTCGGAATACATAATATGATTATCTGAATCACATCTAAAAAGCTTGCTTAAAAATATTAAATTAATTACTTATAATAAATATTATAGACTTACCATTGTCAGTTTTGAACAACGACATACAGGGAGCATTTTTACTCAATTAGAGATGATTTGATTCGCTCCCCAGAAAGTGTATACCAACATATAATTAAATAAATATCGGACGTGTATTTTTGACATGATAACAATATGGGGATGGTCCCTACGATCCCTCAAAGTAGAGCCGCCTTTGCTTGTAATATAAAGACATAAAATGAATCTCTCTAGATGCAGTAGATGATATATAATATTGAATCTGAAATAAAAACAATAAATCTATTATCATTTTATAATATTTACGGGAAAGAAGTTAGACTAAATTGCTAGGGACGCTTCTGTTATAAATAAAAATAGATTAGTGTGGATTAAAAAGTCAGTAAAGTTTGTAATGTTTGTTATTTCAAATAATCACCAAACGAATCGTAGCTAGAATGGAGAGGATTTCAAAGGAAGACTGAAACTTTTTACATTATTCTTTTATCTACATTCGATTTAAATCTATTTCACGGTGTTCCTGTATGGTTGGTGCAGACGATCGCTTGCTCGTATGGCTTCCGCCGTTCTTTGAATAGAGTTTCCCATCGCTGGCTTTGAGTGCATTGCCCGTTTAGCGAGATTAGGTAAATCCAATAAAACGAAATCTGCCATACCTACCTACATATCTTCGCCTCACCAGGGAATAAGACTTTAAAATGTTCCTACCTACGCATTTCGCGAATGTAAAAAAATATCCGAATAAAATTCCGTTTCCATATTTTTTTATTTTACATCTCCACCCAGCGAGGCTTAATTTTGTGATCTAATAAAGGGAGGATATAGAGTATTATAAACGTAAAATTTTATTAGCAATAATACTAGTTGATTAAATTTAATAATGTTGTGTTGTTGAAAAAATAAGCTACCACAGACAGATAAATTGTGTCTAGTAATTTGTACAAAAAAAAACAAACATATTGAAAAGTTAATTTATTTTTGGCTAAACTTAATAATTCAATTCACAAATGGTAGAAAAGTGTTAAACCCTAATGGAATTTTCATCTATGAGCATTTTGCTAAAACGTTCATTTGTTAATTTAAAATTTATGTTTTTTTTTAAATTAATTATGGACAAGTTTTACTTTGTACCGATGTACAAGGATTTAAATCTATTAATGTTCAGATTATTAATCTACTCACGGTGATCGCGCGGCTTAAGCATCGGACTATCACGCCGTGGGTCTCAGGTTTGAATTCTGATTCTGGCAAGTACACATATTGTTTTTCAATTTGTGTGTGAGTCAGGGTATGGACTTAATAGGTTGAGCAAGTGGCTGACACCCATTTCTCGTAAAAACCAAAATCTGTTAATACAAACCTCTACTCTGTGGAGGCCCATATTAGGATCAGACATGGTCGGAAAAAAAAATGTTCAAATATATAATATTTTGATAACGTTATATGTTGTGACATGCCGTCACAGTAAGCTTCCGCTACGGGGAAAAAATGTGTATTAAGGTCGTTTTTCTTGGTATTTAAAATATTACCAGAATGATACTCAGCACATTTTTAACCTTTAAACAAACATTATCATTTAAGAAAATCTGCCGAAATCAGCAGAACAATAATGAGGTCACCTCACGGGTACCGCGCTGCATCGACACCTGTATGACTCAATGAACGGTTTTTATCATTTTCTACATGTCTACACCATTTTAACTCATGTCGAATTCGCGTGCTTTTTGTTTTTAGTGGTTGGCACTATGTATTTTTTATAAGAATGCTGTCTTTTATCCATGGTCTGCAGGTTGGGTTCTGTTCAAAATATTATCTATGGATGCAATATTGCAAGTAATTTTAACGTGCACACATATAGAAACTGTTAAAATTAATTGAAAATCAATATATTCACAATGATTCAAAATACTAATACATTATAGTTGGCACTCTCCATCATTGCATTTATAGAGATGTGATTGTTCAAAATATTCTGCGGAATGACGAGACCATAGACTAAATTTTGTCGCCATGACAGCATGTGACAGTAGGCAACGTGCATAATAGTGTATTTCAACCTTTACTATTTTATTACACAATTACCTACTAATGCAGGTATTAGACTGTCAAAGATCTTTTATGAAGAATATTTTATAAAATCTTTTACAGTCTATAATAAAAAAAAAAAATAGAACACATCAACTTCACATCACTTGATGTAAAATAGATTGGTGGCATTCAAAGCATGCTGTTCTTATAATATTATAACCTTACAACTTACTCATCTTTTAAAAAAATAATACAAACGTGACCTTTAATTAGATATTAAATGCTATTACATTTACAGATATTTTAGTTAACATGGCAACGCCGATGAAGATTACTGTCGTGATACTTCGCTTCAAAATGGAGGACGGGAAAAATTAACCAAGAAAATTATTGTTGATTTCCTTTTATTTGTTTATTAGCATTTACTTATTATGCCATTTTATACAATAAAAATCTTTTTAATAATTGTTCTTACATAGTTCTTTTGATTGATTGTATTACAGCTGTATAAAAATACTTCAGAAAAGCAGTGTATATTTGATTCAGAATGGGAACAGTTTCTTAGAGGTCAATCAAGTAGAAGTTTTATTCCCAGGTATACACATACATTTATAGAAAATAGGTAGAGTAGATTTACAATTCCAATGGTAATATGTTCAGCTATGACCTTATTAAATCTGTTTAATATTCCTTTCTTAAACTGTTTTAATATCCACTGTATGAAGTTTAGAGAAGTTAAGAATAATAATAAAAATGAATAGACAATAAATTAACATACGAGTACATATAAAGATTGATACTACACTAATGTTGTGTACAAAGACAACCTCTCTTTCTAATCATATACATTTGAATATTTTGTGGTATGTAGTCATTTCAGAATATCTTAGATCATTCTGAGGATGAGTTAATATCCCAAAACACCTGTCAATATCTGAAAAAGAAAGTCTGCCATGTGCCTACTAAATTAACATCAGAAATTTCTGGTAATTTTAGGTTAATTGCTTTTTAAATCATGATCTTTATTATATTAAAATAAGTACAATTTTTAAAGTAAGTAGTCTGATGCGTAAGATACTGGCCTTTTATCCGGGGGCCAAAAGTTGTGAGGTCACAATAAATTATTTATGTGATATTATATATTACGTATAGTATATATTACTACATATACTACTATTTCTCTGTACTACTGTCATTAGGCCTCATGATCAGTTGAAGTGTTAAACAGAATATGTAATATATTAATATTACAAGAATAAATTATAACATTTTATTATTGCAAACAAACAGTTACGTTACATTGAGAATTACGTCATAGAGAATTAATAAATAGGTAAACAATAAAAAAAGAATTAAACAAAATAAGCGAAAAAGGGCGTAAAATTAAACGATATAAGTCACTGCCATCTTTAGATTAATAAAGCCTGAGTATAAATTTTTGCACAAGCAACGAGTAGTCCACTGTTCACCTGTCAAAATCAGATCCCAGATTGCTTCGCCCTTTCTCGTTTCAAATTGAAATATAAAAAGAATCTCAAATCACATATATAGTAACTATCAGTGTTTTTAATAAATAATATACATTCCTGTTATTCATCAGCTGTCAAAGTGAGACTAGTCCTTCACATAAAAACCGGTGGTAATATCGATTTCCAAAAAATATGTAGTATTGATTTAAGCATTGCATTTGTAGAAGGTGTGTTAATACTAGTGTATTATTTATCATGTAACTTATCTATTTAAATCAAACCATTCCCTGTGTGAACATGACAGACGCGTCAGTATGAGCACTCTATAGAACAATGGCAGGCAACATAGACAACAATGGGAGGGGCGGAAAAAGTAGGACTAGTCGTTGTGAATGTATCGGCTTTCTACTTGAGTCGGCAATGTATAAGTACATATTTATATAAAACAATAAAATAATAATAATAAAACGATTGATATAAGTCTAGGTTTCCCCAAGTATATAAAATACCATTTTATAGTCCTCTGAATACCACAAGAGTACCTAAAATAACGACTGCATTACCTCTTTGGATTTCTATTCGCTGACTCAGGTACTCAGTAGGACGAAACTCACCTTATATTAGTCACGCAACGATCGATCTTAGCCATCGTCTTAGTCGTCGAGGATAACTAGATTCCAAATATCTCAAAACCCAGGGGACAGAGAATATAATTAAGTGACAGAAAGTCGTATTTTTACAACGTTTTTTATTAGGTCGTATTCTTATTTGTCCGGTGGTTGTTTATCAAGTACAAATCTTGCAATCGATTTTTAACTAGCTTCTAGACTAGCTAGAGATTCGAAACTTTTAGAATATATCAGAACACGATGCCAATACATTATTTTTATACTTTTAGCCATCTTTAAGTAGAATTGAATTCATTTTCAGTTAATTCTGTTTTGTATGAAAAATTATTTTGGAAGAAATCCGTAATCCAATCCACTATTATTGGTTGGTAGGGGTCTGGAGTCCTAGCAACTAAATTATTAATATATACGTGCGTTACTATGGAAATCAATATGAAATGTCAAAATGACATTTTAGTATTATTTCTATCAAGTACAAATTTTTTTGATCGTTTAAGCTAGTCAAGTCAAGTTTATATGATTCAACAGAAAATTTAAAAAACGTTGTATATAAAAAGTTCTTTTTATCATGTAATTATTATTTGACTAAATTAGACTCGATTTATTTTTTAATTATAAATAAAATTCTGTTTTATTCAATACCACTCTCTCTTTGAAATTTTTAATTGCTGTGATTCTCATATAAATCTAAAATAAATTACTTTTAATTACACAACGATAATAATTTAAATAATAAGAAATTATAAACTGATTGTAAGAGTTCATACTGAGGTATGGGCGTTATGCTTATTAATACACAATGCAAGTAGTTTTTAATTACACCCATTTGGCTATTAAATTGTGTAGTTAGTTATAATAATAAAACACTATAATAAAATTATTTTAGCAAATTATTTTAGATTTTACTTTTTCATACTACACCAGTCTTGCTTAATTAATTTAAAATTGATGAAAACAATTTTATAGGCAATAAACAGATTTTTATATAAATCATCTTTTTAATTAATTTATACTCATAAGTATATGTTTTCTTAAGGGGGAGAGGCATGCCAGCAGAGAACCTAGCGGAAAAATACGAATCTTGCAATTTGAAATTTTTTTTTCGATAATTTACAATTTCAACTCTATTAATTATTTTATAAATATTATGTATCTAAAAACATTAAAAAGAATTTTCGTTTTTTTTATTCAAAGATAAACTTACAATTGTAAAAAAATGTAATAAAATGTGAATTCGTTGCAGGGTCATATCTTATTATTACATTATATATTATGGTCATATTTATTATTAAATTTTAGTGATTATTAAGTTTAAAATTTTTGAATGTTTAGATTTTTGACTAATTTATCGTTTTAATATTTTTTATATTTATTTAAAAAAAAAACATCGATTTTTATAAAAATATAAATGTGTATAACTTGAAATCCTTTTTATTTATATCAAATCGAGTTTCAATATTGGGACCATACCTAAAATTAAATTTAAAATTCAAATTGAAAGACAATAATATTTGTGTTCTTGCCAGACCCAGGATTCGAACCTGGGACCCACGACGCTAATAGGCCGCGCGCATGTTGTTGCGCGGGTGTTGTAACCTTATTATTACATAATTTTCATGAATATTTTTCATATTGTGACCTCAAAGAAACTCAATTTGACAGAAATCTATAGGGCTTCTAATTGTATTAGAAATTGTATTAGGAATAATTGTATTAATTGTTCTCAGGTGTGACATTGCGCGGTTCCATAATGTTGGTACATAAAAGCAACTTCGATCTACCATTTATAATTCCAGCCATACCTGGCCTAATTAACTAATGTTAAAACCGTCCTTGCATTTAAGATAAATTGCAACGTCGTCCGAATTATATTAACGCCTATACGCCGCAGTGTGAAGTAGCCTTAATTATGTTAACTAGATTACTTTTTGTAATTTTTTGGAATCATTATTGGAATATTTTTGGAATCACCCAATGAAAATTCACCCAATGTCAAATTCATTGTTCTTGCCACTCCCAAGGAATATAATATTACCTTGTGTATTTAAGTCATCCAGATAGCCAGAATGTCTTCTAAAACCTCACAATAAATGATTTGGAAAATGTTGCACCTCAACACATAATAATGCTGTTATAATTTAATAAATACCGATATTTTTAGTAAGTAATGCCAATGATAGAAAAGCTATTTTCAATTGTTTTTATCGGTCAACATTTGACTATAAGATACTAAATGTTTTTGAAATTTGACTTGCGCAGAAAACACACTTTCAAATTTGAAACAGTGAAGTTTCATACAGACCTACAAACTTATCTGAAGAATGGGATGGGAGAGCCACTATCGAAAACAACCCAATCAAGACTCGTAACTGAGCAAAATCTGACAATCGAATGACATTTTCAAAATGGCGTCCTATTGTAGTTCGTAGTTCCATTTTTGGATGCCAATGCATTTTTTTAATACCTTTAGCCATCTAGCCATTTTAGCCATAAGTAGAATTTATTTCATTTTTAGTTAATTCTGTTTTGTATGAAAAGTTATTTCGGAAGAAATCCGTAAAAAGTAAAACTATTATTGGTTGCTAAGTGGGTCCTAGCAACTAAATTATTAATATTAATATATACGTGCGTTATTACTATGGAAATGAATATGATATTTCAGTAATATTTCTATCAAGTACATTTTTTTTGATCGTTTAAGTTAGTCAAGTCAAGTTTATATGATTCAACAGAAAATTCAAAAACGCTGTATATAAAAAGTTCTTTTTATCTTGTAATTATTTGAGTTTTAAACCTTCCTTACTTTCTCCCATATTTATTTGTCATACCTATGTAGTATGTTTTTTGCGATACGGTAAATTTTATTACGTTATGTATATTTAGTTCCAAAGTTGTCCCTACTATTAGAGAGAGTAATACTTTTAGTTTGTATTTTCACAATAAACATGAAAGGAAACGTTTGAAGTGTCTTTTTTGCATACGGGATATAACATAAAAATATATTTGCTAACCATTTCTGTTTAATAGAAAAAAGGCATTCGTTTTTACAGTCTACCCATTGAATTCTATTTTTTTATTCATGATAAGAAAAACAAATGATATTACTAGGAAATAATATTTCAGTAAATATCAGAGGCAGAATGCTTTCATCATAAATTAATTAGGTATCTGTAATCAGTAATAAAATTAGTAACATAATGTAATTCACCCACGATGGCCGCGCGACTTAAGCGTTGGTCTTTGGCGTCATGGGTCCCAGGTTCGAATCCTAGGTCTGGCAAGTACACATATTGTTTTTCTATGTATGGACCTACTAGGTTGAGCAAATGGCTGACATCCATTTCTCGTAAAAAAACAAAAATCTGTTAATACAAACCTTCACTATGTGGAGGCCCATATGATCCTTTTAGGATCGGACATGGTCGAAAAAAAATCAGTAATATACATAATATTAACCTGTTAATTATGTTTTTTATCCATAATTCCTCCTCAACCATAATTATATTATAATAAAAGAATTAAAAAGGTATAAAATAATTTACCATTTTCAGCACCGATGCGATGAAGTCCAGCGCATCTATTCTATAGACAAGGCTGATATCAGCCGCTATCGGCGGCTATTGACGGTAGTTTATCATATTTATATATTGAGGTAGTATAATGGTTACAATAAGTTAGTTAGCCGTCTAAACTGTCAAAACTGTCTATCTCGCTGTAAAATTTAACACGGCCAAAAGAGCACATAGCACTTATTGTAATAATTACAACTAATTTATTGTAAAAATTCTATATCATATATATTAACATAAATATGATAAACTACCCTCGATAGCAGCCGTGTGTATAAAATAGATGCGCAGGAAGAAAAACAGTTTAAACTCATCAAAGGCAATAATATCGAGCGGATTAATAACTACGTCTATCTCGAATAAAACGTGTTTATATTTATATGGTAAATGTGATCATTTTTTTATGCTGGATTTTAACTGGATTGGGGTGCATTTGGGTACATGAGTAATCAAAAGTAACACTATGCTAAAGCCTAAAGTGGCAAACTAATATGTACTACTATCAGTCTTACCGTATGAGCTAGAAATACGAACTCTTAATGTGAGAATCTCCAAATTTAAACGTAGATAAATGGGTTACATGTAAGTTGTGCGTATGCAGTTTATCGTGGGATACTTATTCGTGCGCCGCAGTACGTGAAACATGAGTTCGTATAACATTTTATCAAATGACGAGTTCTTCGTTGAACGTTTCACCGTGGAATACATTTTGTACATAAAATGCGGCGATAGTTTGCAAATAGTACTGTTCCAATTAGATTAACCCTAACCTAACCTAGTAAAGACATCTCATAAAATTTGCCACATGTTGTAGCATACATATAAAATAAATATACTCCACGGTGAAATGTTCAACGAAGAACTCGTCATTTGATTAATGTTACACGAACTCATGTTTCACGTACTGCGGCGCACGAATAAGTGTCCTGCGGTGAACTGAGATTGTGAAAATGACGCGTGCACAACAGAACATAAATTTCCATAAAAAGTCAACATGCGTCCATTTAATGTAATGTTTATTGTTCTATTACTAATAATAATAATATGTTCATTGATAGGTTTCTTTTTTAAGTAAATGGGTAACGTTTTTTAGTCTTCTTCACACGATTTAAGAATTAATTCCCCCGTCGCCATCACAAAATAAATTATTATAATATAGTGCCTGAATAATTGAATTATTATATAAAGATGCCAAAAGACGAAACCCGGGTCACAAAAACCAACTCAAATGGAATAGTACAAAACTTACATCCATTCGAATTGAAATTTAAATTCCATCAAGTACCCTCGGTCGACGGTATTAATTGAATAATATGTTTATATAAGAAAAAATGTAGATGTTTAAATCGGGACAAAATAAATGGCTAATTTTATCTCTCCTGTAAATTGAGCAAGTGGCTGACACCCATTTCTCGTAAAAACAAAATCTGGTAATACAACCTCCACTCTGTGGAAGGCCATAATAATTATGATCTTATTAGGATCGGACATGGTCGGAATAAAAATTTGTTAATTATGGACTTACCGTACTTTATCTTTGATCGTTAATACATTATAATGTATAAAAACACTAAGAATGTACATGAAACATTAACAGTAATCAAATAAATAAGCTTTTTAAGTTTTTTGAAGTTATATTTCTTTAGGCGCGTTTGGAAAATCAGATCAGAGTGTATTTTTGGCGTGTGACATCTAACACATAATTTATTTTTTCACACAAAAAACACACTCGATTGGATTCGAACCAACGATTGTTCGGTTATCAACCGAACGCACAACCATTAACGCCACAGAATGATACTGCAATCGTGACGATAATACAGTATATTATTATAGTTTAGAATTGTTCCGTTGCTAGGCAGCGAATTTATTATTGTCGCCCATTTGCTATTCCTTAGGTAAACAAACTATTAAACGTCACAGTAAAAACAACGATAAATAATTACATAATTTAGTAATATAAGTTAAAGTGTATAGAAATAAACCAACGGCGTTGCAATAAGCGGTCCCTTTTCTTGAGTATGTAATTTAACAAGATAATTAAGAGCTAGTCAAAGAATGTAGTTTATTACAAGTTTTGTTTTTTGTTACGCCGAAAAAGTATAACTTATAAGTACACACACCGATTTTTTAAAAATACTATTTGCATTAACCTGAAATCAGCAAAATTGTTAATAATTTTATTAACAAACTTGAATACCCAATATTTTTTTTACGGAATAAACGACGGGTTACGTAATTTTGGTGACTTATGCCCCGCGGAAACAAAAAACTGGCGAATCTTTCTTATATATTTTTTTCGCATATCTGCTTCTTCCAGTCGAGTAATTGCGTACGATTGCGGAAAACTTTTCTACGTGTTTATCACCCAGCCGGAGGAAAAAATCCGCCCAAGCCGAATGCTTTATGGATATAATGCCTCCCGATGGTGTTTACGATTTTGTATTATAATATATTATTATGTTAATCTGCGACATTTTCCTATGCATTAGATTTCTAACAATACATAATAGAATGTTGTCACCTACAATGGCTTTATCCGATTGACTCTTTCTTATGTATGCTTACATACTGTAGTCTAAAAGTCGGAAGATATATTTGGTTTCGTACTTTGCAGACTTAGACAGGGTGTAAATGCATATTTTGCCATTCTTCGCAGTATTGACCTGTGTGTCACTGATAACTATCTTAGCAATCGAGAACATTGGTTGTTTGTTCCCTTAAACTTTTCTATGCCTCACAATATTACTATGGCAGTATCTGACAGGCCACAGATTTTTAACAACACACGTTGAACGTAGAGCAAAGCTCATTCTACGGTCGCTGTAATATCGATAATTTGTGGCTTTATATTTCATAATGTTATTAAAAAAGGCGTTATAATTAATTGCGACACATTTTAACTAATGGCTTTTTTAATAATCTCTGAAGCGTTTTCCAAATTGAGCTACTATTAGTGATCGGTTTTTGTATTTTCAATCAAAGTAGGTATTATTTTAATTATTAACCACTCCAAGATTTTTTGTTGTAACTAACTTGAACTTGCTAATAATTTTAAATTAACTTCTTTTTTATTCAACGAATAATTCACAAGATTTAGGAATGTAACATTTTAATTATTGAACATAATACATAATTTTGAAAACACTTCTGAGACACTTCTGCGCCCATGCCCATAGATCACTATATCTATATGCATGGGCGCCATACTCGAGAGATGCAGGTTCGATTCCTGAGAGGTGTCTTACTTTTTTCAAAAAGATTTTTTCTATTGGTTATAATACATTTTTTATAAAAAATTCAATTTCAATTTTCAAAAATTTTTACCTATGTTCATTTTTTTCTTATTTTAATGACGTAAACGCAAGTTTTTTTCCGATTTAAAATATAACTAATTCTCTTTCTGACAAAATTAAAGTAGCTATGTAACATTGCTAGAGGAATAATTTAAGATTAAGGTACTATAAAAGGTTTCTTTGAAGAATGACATAACAGATAATATTATTTTCATTGCTGTGTAATAATGTTTATAGAAGCTTTTTTTAAATTAATATTTTCGTTCAATTTATACTTCATGTATGCATATAAAACTCTACTATGTAACGTGGTATGAAAATAAATTAAATAATATCGTTTAAATTATTTTTCAAACAAAAATTATCAATGTGATATGACAGATAATAATTTTTGAAACTCTCCAATGATTGGTTTGGCTTCATGCAAATGAATTCAATAAAAAAAGCAATTAATAAAATGCAAATTGAATTAGGATGAAATGTAGCGGATGGCTCTGCCATATGCTTCCCTTGCACTCAATTATGACTTCAATGCTCGAATAATAATTACCACATTGTGTTTATAAACGTGGCTTTTTATTGCCCCAGTACTTAAATTAACATGTTTCAGTGATTACGCAAATCATGCCACGGTATGATAAAAATCATAATTTTTATTAGGTATTATTTCTCCACCCCAGTTATCGATAAAAATTTCCATTATTAGATTTCATTTCAAACTTGTTTATAATAATGTATTTTTTTTATTTTTTTATTTTGTTAACTGCCAATTCATGGTGGAACTGTATTGTATTGTTGTTTTTATTTAATAAAACGCATTTTTTTTGTAGTACTTATTCCACTTTTATATAATAGATTAGGACTGGTTTCGTTTGCCTCAGAGGGACATTTTTCGTTTTTATATTCACGTACTTTGGCACAACCTTAAGGCGAAGACTTTCACGATTGAACCAGATGTGTTGTGATGATAAACTCTGTTTTAATTTGTATTTCTTATACAAGACAGTACGTTTTGTCGTACTGGCTTCATTAATTTCTTTTATTTTGTTAACTGTCAAAATGTCCCTCTGAGGCGGACGAAACCGGTCCTAATCTATTATATATAAGTGGAATAAGTACTACAAAAAAATGCGTTTTATTAAATAAAAACAACAATATAATAATGTAGGTAAGTATATTTCAATAACTGGCATAGAACCAAACATGTAAAATAATACAACATAAAGGATTGATTCCCAAAGTGGGTGCTAACGCCAGTAAAGTTGTAATCGCTGAAAGGTATGAGAAGGCGTAATAAAGGTCAAAATACAAACTTATATCTAATCAAAAGCCATAGTTTTTATCATTATGTGTCATTTTTTGTATTTCTTAGTAGTACACGTTCAGTGGCACAGCTCATGTCGTAGCTCATGCTAATTGTATGAAAAGCATTACCAGATAAAACGCCATACATTTTAAAATGGAATAATATATTATTTTATAATATTATATTGAATTATGAATATAAATAATATAGTATATAAATGAATAGTACCTACAGAAATATGAAAAAAAAAAATAAAAAAGCTAAAAACCGCTGTCGACCAGGCCGCAAGGTAACCGCGTAGGAGAGGAATCAGTAAAGACCTGAAAAAAAACTACAAAAACATAAGTGCGAGTGAGAAAGACTAAGTACGATAAAAGACATGATTGTGGGAGTTGGGTTTTTGAAGGTGAAGCCGGTGAATATTAGTTTAACGGATGCGCTGAGGGAAATATGTAGTTTTGTGCGAAATATAAAATATTTTTAGTGAATTTAGTAGAGACTAGAGTACGTATTCTTTATGCTGGCGTTCAAGTTACGTCGCTCGCGGACGGAAAGCATTGTGTCATCGCGTTCGACTGTTGCAAGTTTTCAATGGGAGGGAATGCAGTGTTAAGATGCTGAAGCGGAGGGGAAACCGCACGCCAGTATAAGGAATACGGACCCTATTTTGTTAACGGCTATTAATACATTGAACGCTAAAGACGCGCAACGATTAGGTGGCCATTCGATATAATTAGCATCCTATTTAAATGTGGTAATGAAAAATTAATATTGTGTTTAAATGTAGTAGCCATATTGAAAAGCAAGATACTGTTATAAAGTTTCATACTATGTACCTTAATAATTATTAAATTGAGGTCATAATATGCAAAATAATGGCTTCATATAGTCGGATAATACCTCTCTCTTTAGTAGTATTGCTCTAAGCTCTTGATATTGATTTTGGACTGAAAATTATAATTTTGACTAAAATAATGCATAGAGAGACTGATGAAAAATATTCCCTAAAAGTAGGGTTGTAGTTAGAAAGTTTTTGGGAAACTCTGGTTTTCAGAGACACTCGAGATCAAAACTTTTCTAACGGAAAACTAAGATAAAACTCTATAAAAGTCATATTAGGCCTATACTGATCTATGGATTTACGTTGCAAACTGATTCCTATATCGTCTCACATGTTGTGATAAGTGTAGCATAAGTGACGGGCTCCAACTGTCTAAGAGGTTCAGTAGACGAAAAAGAAAAAGGAGAGTTGAGATTTTAACTCAAATTATTGTAAAGTATAGAAGAGACCTAACTTTATTTAAGTTTTTATTATTTAATTTAGTTTAATTTATTTGATTACATTCTCCCTACACTGTCTCATTTTCAATCATTCCAACCACTCCACTGCTGGTTTGGTTTTTCTTTTGAAGCAAATTTATTTTGTCAACCGTAGTGAGAGTACAAAACTCTGACCCGTCAGTCAATACTTGAGAATCGATATGTTTTATACTCTTTTATAGTCGTGCTTTTTTTCATACATAATTACAAGATAAAAAGACCTTTTTATATACCACGTTTTTAAATTTTCTGATGAATCATATAAACTTGACAATTATAGTTTTTAATAAATACTTTTTTTTGTACTTGATAGAAATACTCAATAAATATAGAATACTGAAATGTCATTTTGACATTTCATATTGATTTCCATAGTAACGTACGTATATATTAATAATTAAGTTGCTAGGACCCTCTTAGCAACCAACAATAATAACTTTCCATATAAAACAGATTTTACTAAAAATGAATTCAATTCTGCTTAAAAATGGCTAAAAATATTCAAAGAATGGATTGTCGTCGTGTTCTGATATATTCTAAAAGTTTCAAATATCTAGCTAGTCGGGAAGTTAGTTAAAAATCTTTAATCGTACAATACAAATCTTGGACAAACAAGAAAAAATCTGTACCGGACAAACAAGAATACGAGCTAATAAAAACGTGGTCATAAGCTCCCGCACTTGCCATTATTACTCATTTATCTGACAATATTTAAAAAAAAGAACTTGAAAAAACACTTGCCCTTATTTATAGACTACTTATTTTATATTATTATAATACACTATTACAACATATATTTCAAACTATCAACTTATTATTGGACAGAATATATATTTCAATTATCTATGTATTGTATTTTCCTTGAAAAAATACACAAATTAAATAAATCTGTAACAAAAAGCTCCGAAAAAATTCATTTCTTTTGAAGTTTCATAATAAATTTATAATAAAATTTTTCATAATAACTATATTTTATAATATTTATATAATTTGTCAAAATAATAATACATTTGTTTGATTTCCGTTTCATACTCGGGTCCAACTGACATCTGGATAATATAAAAAATTCAAAGTTTTTCTGTTCAAATTATCTTTCCTGTCAATTCCAATTTTTACGATAGATAAAGTTTGCATATTTTGGATTCCATTTAAATTTCTTTTGTTTGACTTGGCCGTCAGAATTATTTTCATTTTGACATATTGAATGCCTAGATACAGATATTTTAATATTGAAGAATGGAATTATTATTGTTTTGTTAATAATTCAGCTAAGAAATTAAATATATATCGGTCAAAGAAGCTTCCTCGTACAAAGTTGGGTATAGATAGTAATAATATTATATAATATCATCAAGAAAATATCAACTAAGCCCAAAAAATGAAATAAATACATTTGACTCACACCTATAAATTCATTGTAATATATAACGACCTTGGTTTGAAAAATACCTATTTATTTTTGTAAGAATATGTTTACTCGCATATCTACCTACTTATATGACTAATACTTCATGTCATCAGTTTCTCTCCTTTTCTCGCTTTTTCATTCTATCAAAATACTTCCATGTATTATATTTTTTTCACGCTGTTTTTCTGCGTAGTGTTCACTTGTTATGTTTATTTTTTATATTAATCCACTACACATAGTATACAGTGTTTCTTAAACTCGGATAAAATTTTTTCCAGCACACCCAATTTTTCTGTCCAGCCAATTGAGAATCTTCTCTTTATATTTGAGACCTATTTTTAATGATCCTTATGACATTATGAGTGTATATTTTAAGAGTACAAATTACATAATAGATAACATCTGATAAGAATTTCATGAATTCAGCCAGATGAATTAATCCACTATCACCCATGCTTTCTCTATATAAATTTATTAATATTTCGCACCCACCTTAAAGTAACTGTCATACTTTAAAATTCGTCTAACAAATCTAACAGAGATAGATTATTGGTATTACAAATTTAATGATGCACAAAAATAATCTTTTTTGCGATATTATATACCACATTAAATATAAGTTAAATTGAGTCGCTTAGAATCATAACTCACATATTCCAAAAATCAAGTTTTGAGATAATCGCTAAAAACCAACAGAGCACTATTTTTTGTAATTAGAAGAACAGTATTGAACTCCCTAGAATTTTAATGAGTGAGAGAGTCGAATAACTTTTTTTTTTAAATATTATATACCTAATACTCCTACCGTTGCAGACATACTGCATACTATGAGAAATAGAGCTCCCCGATTGGTTAGGAAGGCGTTGGTGACAAAACTCTATTCTTTGAAATATACGACATATTACACCAACAATGAACTTTGTCAACGATTTTCACATGGTTTAAATTGACTTTTAATACTCAACTATTTTTCGGTATATAGATTAATTCATTTAGAATCACTTGGCATATTTAACTAAAAAACGACAAAATTGCAATATGTGAGTTATGATTCTAAGCGACTCAATTATATATTTTTTTAAAATACCTATATTAATAATATTATAATTATTGTGAATGACGACTTCGAGAAATCGTCACCCCAATTCTAAGAGGTTGTAAGGGAAAAGAACACTTACTTTAAATCGTTAACTCAATTAAATTGTGTATTTTTAGCGTCTTCAGTTGGCGTATTCATGTTTTATTCAGAAATATTTGCTATGGAGAATAAAATTCTACTCTGCCATATACAGCAATAAAAAATATTTTTGCATTCAATAAATCGCACCTTACTATCTGCTTAAAATGGGGTGACAGATGTTATTTTTATAAATTAGAATATTATTAAAAGCCGACATAGACGTTATGACTAGGGAATCCAATCCCGAGCCAAAATTCTGATCCCGCGATTTCGGGATTACAATTTGACAATCCCGGGATTGGCATTTTTTCCATTGTTAATATAAAAATTTTATATTTACAAATAACATTGATAAAATCGATCAAAAATAAATCTAGTATAATTTATAATATTTAAGACATTTATTGTTAATATTGTATACGTTCAATCTTTGAAATACATAAGTTTAATGGAGTAAATAATATTGTAATGTAAATAATAATGTAAATTTAATATGAGATTGCTGTTTCTGATAGTAAAGACTTAATGAAAGTGTTGCGAGATTTAAAATAGTAAAGCAAATCATGGTTTACTTAAGGCCTTTCCGCTTCATAAATCTAATTAGTCAGCCAAATATGAAACTGCCCTAAAACGTATGAGATCATGGTGGAATTATTTTTTTAATAGTGCGAACCACTGTTTTTTTTCTAATCTTTCTCATTTTTATTAATTTATGTGAAAAAATAAAATGAATCGGAAACTTACACATGGGTATAAATCAAACTTCATTCAAACTCAGTTTATTTCTAATGTAGTTATTTATTATTAAAAGTATTTTTTCTGTCATATTTTCGTTTTTATTTTATTTTCCATAAACATTGATAAAAAAAATCAATCCCGAAAGTTTCGGGATTATGTTTATCAATCCCGGGATTCATTGGTATCGAAAATATTCGGGATCCCGGGATTGGAATCCCTAGTTAATACCAATGATAAGACCTCGTCTTTAACGATGACGGATTTAGGATAATGTTATCATTACTTTCATCATTACAACATCGGATAATATACCTGATTCATTCTTGAAACTTAAATTTAGGTAATTCATAAGTAGTAAATCGCAATTGGAACAGGTTATAAACACATGGCTGTAAATCTATTGCATTTATCATTATAACACGCATATTTTTAGATATTTGACAATTTTGTTAAGGCGTTAGAAGTGAGAGGTTTAAAATATTGACCTGAACATCAAAACAAAACAATAAAACTCAATAATCGGATTAGTTACAAAATATTTCGATAAATAAATAAATGTGAGCGATGACAATAGAAAGCTTTTTTCTAATACGATTAAATATTTATACTGAAGCGAAAGTTTGCCTAAAGCTCTCCGTAATAAACTTGAAATGCGAATTTGCCTTCATGTAATAAAAATGTACGTCAATAAAGTAGACCGAGTTTTTCTTTCAGGGCACCGAAGTGAGTTGGTAGCATTTTAAATCGCGGACTTATAGTCGGCCTTGCCACAATCGGTCGGCGACAATGTTTGCAGGATTTTGATATGCTCGCAAAGGGAAGTGGAGTATATAAATTGAGGGAGTTCACATTCAATACCACCCGTAAAAAAATCTTAAAATAAATATGTATTATAAAAAAGACAGAGACAACAACGCAATTATGTATTATATGTTTTTTTTAATATAATTCTTCACAAATACAATTCTTAGGTGTTTAATTTTTAATATCATAACAATAATATGTGGTATAGTCAAATGGCTTATGCCATAGTCGAACATAAACCAAAAAATTAAACTAAAATACTAAAAATTTAAGGATTGCTCAGCTCTTGGGGGGAGGGGGAGGAGGGGGTTAAAAATGGCCTTCCCAAATACATGTAACATCACTCAAAGATGTAGGCTGTACATGAATTGCTATAAGTAACGAAATATATGCCAAGAATAATAAGAAATTTACTGAGCATTCAGTAAACAGGATTAGAGAAATATAGATATCTTTGAGAGCGGAGTAGGTATTGTGAAGATTTTTTAGGGCTATTCAAAAAGATGGCATGTGAATATATGTGTCGCTAGATTTCAATATCAGCCAAGTCCATAATAGATGAATAGGAGAAAAACAGCTTTTTATTTTCTTAAATACATATCACAAGGTCAGAAGGGTGAAAGTTTATATTATTTCGTGTATAGAATATTTAAATATAATAAATTCCACATTTTGATAATGCAGAAATGTTAGAAAGCAGTAATTCTTCAGGAATTCACAAACAAGTAAAAAATACCTAAAGGTGGACTTGGCTGATTTTGAAATGTAGCTAATCTTATGTCTAATGATGAGCTGTAGATTATGTGGCATATGCAGAAATTGCACTTAGTGCATAGAATGCTGGAGAAGGTACGGGCAAAGTGTTATGTATGCAACTCTAGATGGCAAAAAAAAACCTGGGGAGCCAAAACTGATATCGCTAGACTTCGTCGCACGAGTAATGCTCGATCAAAGCAAGTGGATAGTAACGGAACTGGATCGTCCAGTATAGATTTTAAAGGAGGTCACAACGCGTTTAGAGTTTTAGTATCATAAATAGTTGTGTTTTAATTTTATTATTTTATTTTAACAGTGTAGCTTATAATGACCGGAATTATCAAAATATTCCGCGCAATTGTAACCACTTTTGCTAAACTTCAAACACCAATCATCAAATTGCGTAATAGATGATCAAAATGCTGCGGCAGCCTCCACAAATTGAAAGAATTTGAGCCGCCCTCGTAAATCAAGGGTGTTCGTGTTGAGTTACCAGCGCGCTCATACTCCGGACGTACGACTGTTAGCAAGAGGAGGAACTGGCAAAGTAGAGGTGGGGGTTAAATAGGGTGGCGGGGAGTGCTCTGGTTGATTTGTGGCACCGCGGCTGAGGAATGGCCCAATTGTTTCGGTTGCAGAAACGTTTTCCGCTTCAATTGCTCTACTCAAAAGGCAGGGCTATAAAAACATTATGCCCATTAGTTTTTATAGCATGGACCAATTTCTGGCGTTTTTAAGATTTAATGACTTATATGAGTGTATTTTTTGTGGCTTTCGATAACAGAAACATGTTGCCGATTTCATTTGAATAACCACTATGTATTGACAATGTACCTAATATATTATCATTTAATGAATTATCCATAAATTTAATAAATACAATATAGGTATGTGGTAGCGCTTTTTTGAGGTAGATTGTAATTTTGGAATGCTTGTGGATTATGGATCTAGAGGAGGCGGCTTAAACAAGATGCCAGACACTGTTGAGAGGGCTGGCGCGCACCGGAGATGGTTCGGTGTTCACGCACGCGCGCACTAGTAAACAGACGGTTCGGAATGTCATTTTCACGGTTTCACTTTTATTTTAGGATAAATGATGATGAAAAGTTCAGGATGGATGATAGACGCGATGTTCACTCAAACTGTATCAGGTTTAGCGCAACGAAGATCGAACATATGCGTTTTGGCTAAATTACTCTTTAGTTAACGACAGCTTAGCTTTAACAAGCCCAGGCACGTCCGCTGTCTTGACGCAACTGCGTTAAGGTCAAAAGGGTACTCGATGGACAAATTACCCTGTACGCATAGCAGTTTATGATCAATTTATAAGTGCCAGTTAGCAACGGTTTAGCTTTAACAACCCTAGGTGCGTCCGCTGTCTAGATGTAACTGAGTGTAACTGCCTTACGGTCGACGGAAGACCCGTAATTGGTGGTCTCCTGGCTTTGCAACAATAATAAATAAGGTTTCGAGTTAAGTGGGAAAATAAAGAATGACGGCCACCTTAATTGGCCCAACCAATAGGTATAGACACGCATGCATGGCAGAAGGCACAAGACGTAAAGCTTAGTGCAAATTAATATTTTAAACCTGTTAAAATGTGTTTTTTGACTTATCTTACACACACCTAAGAAAGGTTAATCTCTATATATATAAAAATCTCGTGTCACGATGTTTGTGGTCGAACTCCTCCGAAATGGCTCGACCGATTTTCATGAATTTTTTAATGTATATTTGTTAGGTATGAAAATAGGTCAACAAGTATATTTCATACCGCTAGGTGATTAGGGTATCTCTATCCAGAAAAATTTTCTTTTATTTTTTTGAAAATGTTTTTTTTGATTTTTTTTTATTATTTGGGATAAAAAAATACCTATAACTTCAAATTTTTACTTTCCTACCCCCACTCTCCCATTTTTTAATCGCGATTTTATTATTTTTGTATGAACAAATTTAACCGTCGTTTGTATTTCAAACAGAACGAAATTATTTATGTTGTTGAATGACAGATGGCACTACGTCCGAGAAGAATTCAAGAGAAGCGTCGCGTCATTTTGACATTTCATTCGGCAAATCACAACGCAGTGCGTGCAAAATTTTGTACGATTTATTTTTATTTATCTATTTTTATGTGCGTGTATTACAGTGCACAATGCCAGCAAGACGCAAGGGGGGCCATTTAGGCCGTCCAACGAATAAAGCAACAAACATGCGAAATAGTAGAGTAGAAAGAACAGACGAACAAATCCAACAAGATAACAAAAACGTGCGTGTAAGCATGTTGCAATTGCGTGCATCTCAATCACAAGAGGCACGAGCTGAACGAAATCAACAACGACAATTGGAACGGAGCCAAGCGCGCCGGTTCGTAGTTAACACACGCAGAGCAAATGACCGACAACGCCAACAAGTACATCGAACATTTACATCCGCTTCGTTCCTTCGTCTCGCATTCGAGTACGAGCCAGATATTGAATATTCCGCTCATCCGAAAGTGCTGATTGGTGCTATGGACAAAGAATGTCCCCATTGTCATGCGCTCAAATTCAAACATGAGTCAGCCGGGATGTGTTGCGCATCAGGAAAAGTGCAACTACCAGAAATTGAGATACCACCACAACATTGAACAGCTTGCTCATTGGCACGGTTCCAGATTCAAACCTGTTCCTGAAGTCCATTCGTACATTCAATTCATGCTTCCAAATGACTTCGTCCGGAGGAACAGAAATAGTTCACAATATTGCGGCAAATGGTCAACAATTCCATTCTAAGTTCAAAATCAAAGGTCAAGTATACCACAAAGTAGGCTCATTGCTGCTAATGCCAAACGAACCACATACATTTTTACAAATCTACTTCATGGGCGCGGCGGTGAGGACATCAATCATGTGGATGCACGTTGCGGCTACAATAGCCTCAATTCGCCTAATGCCAGGAGCATCGCCGGCGAACTGGACGCCCTGTTGAATGAGCACAATGAATTATTGAAATTCTTCAAAGCACACATGCACGAATTGCAAAGTGACAATCACGCTATTGTCATCAATCCTGATAAAACACCAGCTGGAGAGCACGTACGTCGATTCAATGCTGCGACAGTTGTTGACGACATTGCTGGAATCATGGTTGGCGACCGCACATCGACGCAAGAAATCGTGATTCGAAGAAGAAACAATAATCTGGAGTTCATCGCTGACACACACCGTTCATACGACGCTCTCCAATATCCGCTAATTTTGTGGAAGGGACAAGACGGATATTGCATAAACATTAAACAACGAGATCCTGTCACAGGTAATTCATTCATTATGAACATCATTACTCATTTTGAATTGAGAAAATGAATGGTTGATGTTTTTTTGTTTTTATCGGCGGTCATCGTCTACAGTGCTCTATTCCTCTTTCTGTCATAGATCCCATCCCCACACACTTACGATACATTCGTTACTTTTTATTTAACAACCAAAATATTCACTAGAAATAATTTATATGGCAGAACAACGTTTGCCTGGTCAGCTAGTAATAAATAATAATATAAGTTGCCTAGAATCAAACGCAAAATTTGCAAGTGCATATTGTGGTTTTATAGTTTAGTGATTTAAAATACATCATCATATTGTTATAAATGCTATAAATTACTGTATTATTACCTTTTACAATATTCGATTTTTATAAGATCATATCTATGGGTGATTAACGCAAAAACCTATTAACAAAAAGTCGATTATTCAGGAGAGGCAAAACAAACTTTTTTTTGTTTCAAGAGGTTTTTTTAACAAACCTAAAAATGATAGAAAGATGAATTTTTCTCGAGGTTATATTAACAAGAAATGTATGTTAGTAGTCACTTGCTCAACCTATTTGGCCCGTACTCTGGTTTCAAGCATACATTGAAAAACAACATGTGAATTTGTTAGACCCGGGGCTTGAACCCAAAACCCACGACATTATTAACCGACGTAGTAACCGCTCCGCCATCTTGGGTGACATAATATTATACTATTATATTATACTAGGCATACAGAAAAAATCTTCTTCTTATTTCGACCATGTCCGATCCTAATAAGATCATATGGGCCTCCACAGAGTGGAGAATTGTATTAATAGATTTTATTTTTACGAGAAATGGATGTCAGCCATTTGCTCAACTTATTAGGTCCATACTCTGACTCATACACAAATTGAAAAACAATATGTGTACTTGCCAGACACAGGATTTGAACCTGGTACCCTCGATACTATAGGCCGGCGCTTAAGCCACGCGGCTATCAATAGTTGGGTGTCAAATATTACTTTAAACCTTATAGAAATCATTTACAAATATCACTATTAGGTGGATCCTGTTCTGGCTCTAATTTAAGGGGGACATGCTCGTCGTAGGTCAAAATTGAGTTTTTTTTGTATTTTCAAACCATGATCCTGGACATTCCTTAAACGTTGTAGATAATCTATTATATCTAATTTTGAAGCCTTATTATCTTATATATTTGTTTTAAATATTTGATGACTGCATAAAGTATTTTTATTACATAAAATAGTGTTCTTTTAAACCTCTCGCTCTAATGTTTTAGAATATAGTAATATTTTGGTACATAAATGTGCAGTGGTGTTAATATTTTTTACATTTATTAATTATTAAACGCATTTATAAAACCATTAGTATAATTAATGACGAGATAATTTTAGTAAAATATTTACGATAAAAAATTATATTGATAATCTCTGTGATCCCAAATTTTACAAGAATTAGGCATTTTATTATTCAAAAAATTAGCAAGATTAACATATTTGAAGATAATTCTAAAGATATTTATTATAAGCTATGTTTTTGAACATTCAAGTGTGATAAATATTTTACGAATAATGATTGCTTTATAATAATTATTGACCTAGGAATAAGGTAGTGTTTTTTTGAAATACGCCATTTCTTTTGTCATCCCCCAGTAGTTAAGCTACAACATACGGCCGTAGCCATAAATTGACAAACTATAATTGAAGTAGGGAGTAAAATTATATTAACGCGCGTGTTTGAACATGTACCGTTTATAAAAAAAAAAAAAAACAGTTAGGTACATGTTCAAACACGCGCATTAACATCATTTTACTCTCTATTTCAATTATAGTTCGTCAATTCATAGCTATGGCCGTATGTTGTAGCTTAACTACTGGGGAATGCCAAAAGAAATGGCGTATTTCAAAAAAACACTACCTTATTCTTAGGTCAATAATTATTATAAAGCAATCAATATTCGTAGGATGTTTATCACACTTGAATGGTCAAAGACATAGCTTATAATTAATATCTGTAGAATTATCTTCAAATGTGTTAATCTTGCCGATCTTCTGAATAATAAAATGCCTAATTCATGATAAATTTGGGATCACAGAGATTATCAATATAATTTGTTAACGTAAATATATTACTAAAATTATCTCGTCATTAATTATACTAATGGTTTTATAAATGCGTTTAAAAATTAATAAATGTAAAAATATTAACACCACTGCACATTCATGTACCAAAATATGACTATATTCTAAAACATTAGAGCGAGAGGTTTAAAAGAATACTATTTTATGTAATAAAAATACTTTATGCAGTCATCAAATGTACAAAATAAATATAAAGGATAATAAGACTTTAAAATTATATAAATAGACTATCTACAACGTTTAAGGAATGTCCAGGATCATGGTTTGAAAATACAAAAAAAACTCAATTTTGACCTACGACGAGCATGTCCCCCCTTCTAGGATTCAGCATTTTTCATACTGATGACGGCAGTTTTCTCACTTCTCACGAAGAAAACTTTTAAGCCTTTATATAGGTATTTATTTATAACATTCATTGGAATTTATTGCTTTTTTGTTATTACGATAAATAATTGTTTTTATTAGCAATTTTTGGAGAATATAAGTTCTGATCCTAGGCCGCTTATTTCAGCATTTTTTGTGCTATCATCAATTCATTCATCTAATAAGACTTGTTTAGAATGCGCATATATCGTACCTTATAGTAATATACCTTTTCTTACAATAAATCTTAATATGGTTAGCTGACATTTGATATAAGTCAAGTAACACTCTCTGAATGAAAGCAATAACATTATACATTGGTATTTTATGTGAGTATGTATCTAAACAATATAATATATTTTATTCATAAATATACAGCAGCGAAGTTTGTTTTAGGGGTTATAATCCAGAACAGATATTTCAATCCCGGGATAAACATTAATCGATTCCGGGATTGATGAAAATAAATTTTTGGTGAAAAAATTATTAAAAGGTATAATTTGTAGTATGGAGGAAATTATATTTACCAATCAAAAATTATCCCGAAAAAATAAGACGATTCTTATTTTACAACACTTATTGCTATGGTAATTTATTATTTAAATTAAGAAGAAAATATATTAATTCGTTTCATAAAACATTTAAACGTGAGTAAGTTATACAATAGTTTGTCATTTATATGAAATAATTACTATTAAAATAGCAATATCCATCGATTTTATTTGGATATTATTTTATTTATTTTCCCAAATTCACTGCAAATACTACTTTCGGTAGAAAAAACCTTATCTAAACTGAACGTAGTTATGCAGAATATAGCCAGTCCATAATAATGTCGAGCTGAGATAATGAAACTTCAGTAACAACATGATATTAACAATAATGTATGTAAAATGTAAAATTTTAAATAGTATTTTATTTCAAGAATAATTTGTTTGCGGCTTGGCTATTTTCAGCAGAACGTAGAGAAAAAACCTTCTCGCATCTGATCTAAATCATTTCTCATTTTTTTTTATTTTTTGTGGACTTACTACTTTCTGCGTAACTATGTCCAACTAATCTTGAACTGCAAGGACTAAGGTATGTTTAATCCCGGGGATTCGGGATTAAGAAATCTAGCTGGGTCCCGTCGTTGCAAACCCTAGATGGTTTTGCTAGCATAAGCATATTATCCGATAATATTATTACCGTGACAATATTTTTTCCGAAGGATTTTTTTCGCCTCGGGCTTTCACTAAAAATGACAAATAACTTGTGACAAAAATGGGTGAGGCGAAAAAATTCTCAATGTCTTAATAACTTTTGTTCATGCTACTATCAGACCCGCCCGGCCATTATTAAACTTGACAAAAAGGGCCATTAAACAAAGGGAGCGGTGAAAATTAATATGTTTTTTTTATACAATATTGCAATCTTATGAATGAATAGCAAAGTATCATAAGTCATAAAATTATAGCGAATTTATCTAGTCATTCTAAATTTTCTTTTTAACTCAAGTTAGTCAGAATAAAGCTATTTGAAACTCTACTTAGGGTTCCAACAAATCCAACAAAATAAATGATGCAATATGCCCTTAGGTTGATTTATTAAAAATACCTGCATATTATTAATATCAAAGCGTACATTTGGGTAATTGAGTACCTTGATATCATAGTGGGACAAACGCCACCTCCCACTAAATTCATGTTTTAATTGATTATGGTAGTGCGATGTTCTTTTCAAAAAATCCACCAAAAGTATCAAAAACGGTAGTTTTCATAGAGATTTTTGAGTTTAAAGTTGGTATGTTATATGAAAAACGGACACTTCACATATGTTGTGAGTCTCCCGTAAAATTTTGTAAATGACTTTATATGTCCCACTTTGATACTAAGCTACTCAATTACATATATAGCATTCATTGTGTAGCGGCGTTACTTCGAAAAGAGACCCATAGATGTCATGGCCCATTGACTGGACGCCGCAAACGCTATGTAGACGGATTAGGATTTAACTCTATTTTAACTACTTAATTTCATCTGTGACAGTCTTATAGCTAGTCAGTTTAGTCTGATTAGCTCTGACCCTTTTGATCATACAGGTCCTCTATTTCGAAACTAAGTACCTTACACTATCGACATTCGTTTCTAGTGATAAGTATGGTTCCGAGTTGTCAATGTGATACCTATCTGAACTGAACTAATTTCTTGGCAAGTAAATTTGGTTATTTGGTCAAGCGAGTCATCTTATCTTGTTAATCTGTTTTCGTGTACCGTTTTAAATATTCTCTGTTATTATTGATTAATCTTTGTGAACTCTGAATACATAAGTTTTAAGCTCGGAAGGGTTTCTATTTTTATTAATAAAAATACTATACTTTAATAATTATTATTATTTTAGTACAAAAAATCTGCAAAAATTTGTTTAATGAAAAATAAAAAATATTTTTAACATTTTTGAAAAGCACTTCAAGCTAATTTTTGTTACAAAAGTTTTCAAAATATAAAAATAACATGAATGTAAAAATGTGTCTATTGTGAATGAGAAGGAAAGCATTTAATAACACAAATCACAATTAATACACCCTCTCGTTCTATTATGACTAGATCAATATGAACGATTTTTGTCTGAATCTTGTTGATTAGTAAGGTATCGTAAACCATTTTAGGTGTTCGATGAGGTAATTTTTAAAATGATTCCTCAGAAGCCGTTTTTTTGCATTTGACGTATGGTGTTATCTCAATTTTAATATTATTAACCTATGAAATATTATACCATTATCTTGATTCTCAATACAGCTATTTAATCATCTTTTCTACCAAATTAACCAAATTAACCAAAAATATCTAATATATTTTATCAACACATACTCGCAGTGTTTACCCTTACCGCAAACATCAAACTAATATTTATCGGCTTCACATCCCAAACCAAACCATTTTATTCACATGTCTTCTATCTTACTCTAACAATTGCTTTCTCACTCGCACTTATGGATAGTTTTTGCTCAGTTGATTGCATTTCGCTCAGTCCTACCACCTTGATATAGTTTTCAGCAGCACATTACTATAAGTTTAACCAACATACAGCGTCCTCTTAGTCTTTCTTTAGATTAAGTGGTTTGTCCATTGATTGTATAATATGTGTGCTGCAATATTTCATTTAGACATTTTACTAGTTACGTTGTGTTTTCTTATTTGTTCAATATTTAATTATTCAGTTTGTTTTATTGTAATGCGCTATGCCTAGCATGCACCTCTATATTATAATGATTTTCCAAATATTGTATTAACAAAATAATATACAGCAGTGATTTTAAAAAAATCGTATTTTATTTAAGTTTTATAGCTCTGTTGTGTTAAATTATATTTTGTAGTCTGCACCTTTTAATGGTGTAGTTACTGCATAAATGCTAGCGACGTGCACCGACACAATATACTTATTTGGTAAATTCAATACTTAAATACTACAGAATTATCCGCTTTACAATGGCTTTGAAAAAATCTTTTATATACTTACTCTAATAGATAACCTAAAAA
This sequence comes from Rhyacophila brunnea, assembly GCF_057557595.1. Classification (NCBI taxonomy): domain Eukaryota; kingdom Metazoa; phylum Arthropoda; class Insecta; order Trichoptera; family Rhyacophilidae; genus Rhyacophila; species Rhyacophila brunnea. The sequence continues at coordinate 35,603,490 of NW_028233350.1, forward strand.
TATGAAACGGAATAATATAAAAAAGGACTTATGAATTACTGTTACAATAATCTACAATTATTACATACAGTTTGTATCCAACCTATCACTCTAATTGTTATTTAAAAAGTATAGTTTTTAATTTAATTAGCTTATTGTGATAGGTAATACGCGATAATGATGAGTGAAAACGCTATGCAGGCTAATAGCTTCTCAAGGCGGCTCTTGTGGTGCAGTGGGTAAGGCGCTGGCCTTCCGTCCAAGGGTTCTGGGTTTGATTTCCGGTGAGGACACAATATTTATGTGTTTTTCTCAATGTCTGGGTGTTTGTGATTATTCAAAATTACTTACAACTACCTTGTACGAAAAAACAAGGACATGGTTATTAATAATTCTAAAAAAAAAATAGTTTCTCAATAAGGAATTAAATCGTTATTATTCATGTGTTATTACAGTTCACTGATTCGGCAAAATATGTATAGATATTGCCAAGATATTTAGATAGAAAATCACAAAATATTTGTTATTCGTATTGAAAAACCAATATAACAATTAGAACAATAAGCAATCCACCATATTCCAATGTTGATCTACTGACTAGTATGTAGCATAGGTCGATTGAAAATGCAGTAACTTCCATGATATCATTGGCACAATCGTGCGATTCATTTAAAAAAAAAAGACATTCAGATATTATAATATAATATAATATGCTTTATAACTTTGCACTTGATGTAATATATTCTAAAAATATATATTTTACATAATATGTTATTTATGTATTTATTTTAATATTATAGTATATATATTTATTCTACTTAAGAACATACGGGTTCTTTCCTTATGATAATGATAATAAAATGAATTTCCCGACTCGTTTTCTTTTGGGTATGCTATCAATGCAATCCCTGTCTACCCGAAGAGTGATTGTTCTTTTAAAGCATTTCTTTTTACTTCTTCGTGGGTTCATTTACAATCCGTATATACTGACAAATATTAATTTTCATGTTCCCACCAATATCACTCGTAGCTCCACGGTCTTCAAGATACCTGGTCGCAGGACAGATTTTATGTTTCATGATGTTGTGTATCGTGCAATTAGCTTATTTGATGGCACCACAAAGGTTGATTTGTTTTTATTAACTATATAATGTTTGTAGACGTATATTAGTTGTTATTTGTAATTAAGATATTTTTATATATATGTATTTATTATGTATTATGGCGCATTGGCCAATCGCTGTAATGCCGTAATACTCTTTTTCCAAATAAATAAAATAAATAAATAAAAAAATACATACATTAATACAAGTGAATATAATTTGATAAATTTTATGCGAGGTAATTAGGCAAAGAGGGGTATCAGTATAGTAAAAAGTGCAAAGTTATAAAACGTACACTCTAACACAAAACAATGTTCCAGTAATGTCTATACTTGGATTATGCTAACTCTGTTTATTTACTACATTATTTATACCACTAACTTACTAACTACCTTTTATATTAACCTGGTTTTGGCTGCTAAATCAACCACACCTAAAACTTTCCAGAATAAAATTGATAATAATTATTTAAGGTCCTTTTTTATTTTCTTTATTTTCAATATATTATTTTCATAATAATTTAGTAATAAAAACTTTTATTAAGGTACATGAAGGTGTAGTCTTTAGTTCACTGTTGTACTAGTGTATGTAAATTATGGCCCCCACATCCTGAAGCGGGCCCCCATGCTAGGATCTTTAGCGGGAACCCCTACCTATCGCTAAGGATAAAGGCAATGTGATGCTCTACAGTAGCGTATTCCAAGTGGTGTACGCGATAGAATTAATGTGTATATTTAGTATTTTTGTATATTCTAATACTTATATCCATTTGAATTATGAAAATTAAAAGTTGTATCGTATAGCAACATAATTCAAAATGATAATAATTTTGAATGCCTTTTTTTAACTATTAGAACAAATTTGTGATGTGTGTTTATCAAACTTATCTGGTCGACTCGCCTTGCCGGGCCTCTCCTGAGCTCGGGCCCCCAGGCTAGAGCCCTGTCAACCCCCCCTTTGTGGGGGCCATGATCTACATAATTATTTTATTAGGTTAAGTGAAAGTTTTAAGGTTTTGTATGATTTTTCTTTAAAAAAGAGTACGATATTATCATAGCATAATGACGCTATAACTTTTTAGCGATGAAATAACGAAGGCGCATATCTTCTGCCGACGAACATAAGAAATGAAATGTATGATTATCATTTCCGTCACGTATTTTAATTAGCGACGTAATTATTCCGATCCGCGATTCCCTTTGTTGTGATTTTTCGCTCTCCGCTTCCAACGGGCGTCGCAGGAATTTAAGGCGATGTTTTTTAAAGTTGCCAGTGTGAGATTCGCTAAGCTTTTGCGCGGGAGACGAACATAAAATTAACATTTAAATTCGAGTGTCAAGCGTTCAATTTTGCAGAGGAACCTCTCCCCGTATGAATTTATGGCACCAGATCTTCATTGCCGTACGTGGTGAAAAATATAAGCTCAGCCACTTGAGTTTTACCCTTCGTTTATCCGTCGCATAAAAACCGTATAAAATTATCGTAAATGGGCTACATGTCAATATGAATATTCAAAAACCGTAAGTATTTCATAAATAAGTATTTTAGCATTTTTATAATAAATCAACTTATTTTACAACGTTTTTATTAGCTCGTATTCTTGTTTGTCCGGTGGTTGTTTATCCTGTACAAATTTTGCAATCGATTTTTAACTAACTTCCCGACTAGCTGGACAGTTGAAAGTTTTAGAATATATCAGAACACGATGCCAATGCATTCTTTTAATACTTTTAGCCATCTTTAAGCAGAATTGAATTCATTTTCGGTTAATTCTGTTTTGTATGGAAAGTTATTTCAGAAAAATCCGTAAAAAGTAAAATACTAATATTGGTTGCTAAGAGGGTGGGTGGTGGGTGGAATAATTTCCTTAGTAACGCACGTATATATTATTAATTTAGTTGCTAGGACCATCCCCTTAGCTAACAATAATAGTATTTTACTTTTTACGGATTTCTTCCGAAATAACTTTTCATACAAAACAGAATTAACTGAAAATGAATTAAATTCTGCTTAAAGATGGATAACAGTATTAAAAGAATGCATTGGAATTGTGTTTTGATATATTCTAAAAGTTTCAAATGTCTAGCTAGTCGGGAAGTTAGTTAAAAATCGATTGCAAGATTTGTAATGGATAAACAACCACCGGAAGAATACGAGCTAAGAAAAACGTGGTAAAAAATAATAATGCATTGACAAAATTTGAAAAAGTGCCTTAACCACGGATATATTCTGATGTGTCAAATAATATGACCTGATTCCCAATTTTAATACGACAACGTTGTTTAGACACAGTATCATAATGACAATAATATGTTTTTCTTACAAAGTTTACATGTTATTGTCTAAGTTAATTAATTAATTTTCTACATTCATACTGCACTCCAGCCCTTAAAAGAGTTTTACCCCCGGGTTTTAGAATCCATACAAAATGCATGTTTTGTGTGATGTTTTATAACGCTAAATGTCATAAAAAATGTTGACAAAATAATCGGTGCTAAAAAATAGTTTAAAATCAAATTGTGTGATAAAATTGTTTTTGAACTGTGATTTGACAATTCGCCAGCGAAAATAAAATAATTTCGATGACCCGATTATTTTCAATGAGATCGAACAATATAATTTGTCACCACGCGACGCTGCGGCATCCTAATGTGTTTAGCAAACAAATAATTTATCGCTTTTTGTGCTTTTGACATGAAAGAGATTTTTTATACAAAACTAAGTGGAAAATTTGACCGCAGATAACGGGTTACAAGTGGGCCGTGAGTAGCGCCGCGTGGGGAGGGGTACTCGAGTTTCAAAAATCCACCCACGGTCATTGTTAATATTTTTTAGCCTAGGTGATTTTTCTGGCAACAATTGACTACTCATTAATTCCCGCAAAGGGCGTGCGAAAAATTAAACATGCTATATTTTATCAGATCCATTATGAAACACACAGGTAAATTATAATAATGGAGCTAATGCAATATTGCGACTTTGTAGATGATAATATACTGTAGGTACGAGGGTGGGTCAATAAGTCCTTAGAAAAGCCGACAGGTGGCGCGACTAGTACTGTAAGCGGTTTGTTTTCATGCAGCGGCACTACCGATTCAGTATGCTGCGAAGTTTCAATCAGATTGGTCGGGTTGTTGTTTTTTATTTTCGTACATTTAAAAAAAAAATTTGCTTGTTTACAAAAATGGAGAAAATTGAGTTTAGAGCTGTTATTAAACATTTTAATATAAAAGGGTTAACAGCAAAGGAAATAAAAAATGAGTTGGATTTAGTTCACGGCATATCTGCTCCTTCACTTGCAACTATTTATAACTGGTTAAATGAATTTAAACGTGGTCGTACATCAACAAAGGATGAACCACGCTCAGGACGTCCTGTAGAGGTGACTACACCAGAAATGATCAATAAAATCCACGATATGGTGTTAAGTGACCGAAGATTAAAGTTTAGTGAGATAATTGAGGTTACAGGGATCTCAAAAGGTAGCGTCATTTCTATTTTACATGACAAATTGGGCATGAAAAAAGTTTCTGCAAGATGGGTGCCGCGTTTGCTCACAGTCGACAATAAACGCAATAGGGTGGTGGCCTCTAAAGCCCTGTTGTCGCTCATGCAACGCAATCCGGATGAATTTTTTCGTCGCTTTGTGACTGTAGATGAAACATGGATACACCACTATACTCCCGAGACGAAAGAACAGTCAAAGCAGTGGATTGCGAAAGGCGAACCATGTCCAAAGAAGGCGAAAACCGTAAAATCAGCTGGTAAGGTTATGGCTACTGTATTTTGGGATGCACCTGGAATTATTTTCGTTGACTATTTGGAAAAAGGAAAAACAATAACAGGGGATTATTATGCATTTTTATTGGACCAGCTAAAAAACAAAATTGAAGAAAAACGGCCTCATTTAAACAGGAAAAAAATCCTCTTTCATCAGGACAATGCCCGTGTTCACACATGTTTACGATCAATGGCTAAAATTAAAGAATTGAAGTTCGAATTGGTCGACCACCCACCGTATTCGCCAGATTTAGCCCCCAGTGACTTTTTCCTTTTCCCAAACTTAAAAAAATGGCTAAGTGGACAACGTTTTTTTTCAAATGGAGAAGTCATCGATCGGACAAATGCTTATTTTGAGGACCTTCCGAAAACTTATTTTTCTGACGGTTTAAAAAAAATTGAGAAACGTCTAACCAAGTGTATTGAGCTCCAAGGAGATTATGTTGAGAAATAAAAAAAAAATACAAAAATAAAAACTGTTTTAATGCTTTTTTCTAAGGAATTATTGACCCACCCTCGTATTACCTAACATTATTGTAATCAATTTTGTTGTTTAGTTTTTTTTTTAAACGGTTCATTTCACTTATTTGTGGGTAATTTAAAAGCGTTCTTTATAACCTATTATCATTTTATTATTTTCACCGACGTCACTAATAAATTATTCTCTTTTAATGATCCAACGTTTCAGGACCGCTTTGAGTCTATCTATATATTATTATTAATAAGCATGCATAGTGAATGGCTAGAAATATAAGTATTTGATAAAGATTTGCTTTATCGCACCATTATAACTATCAATCTAAACGTCTGTAATGCAATGCATCTTTATCGCTCATTGTTTCGAATTTCTTTATAACGAATATTGTTTTATAGGTATCCACCTTTCTTATCAAACTAAATGTCTGAGAATAACATGCGTAATATTAATAATGTTTGTTTTATATGTAATCAAAATAGCTTTTCAATTCAGTTTTAACTCAACCTTAAAGAAGGACACACTATATCAACTGTATGATACCGACTGTATCAAATCAGACTATTAACAAGTTATTATCGTAGTATATTCTTAGATTTTCACCGTGTCTCCTTCTTCCTTCTTTACTCGACGTTTCGGGCTCGTTGCAGAGGCCATTATCTAGAGATATGTTTTATGATGAAATGTAGTGTAGGTATGTATATGTAAACGTTACTCTTAGAATGTCACAAGGAATCTGATTATCTAAGAGCAAACGTTGCTTAGAGTAATCTGTCAATCATTACGACCGGGGATACCGGCTCGAATATTAGATTTTGCTGATAGTGCCGGAAGCCATGACGTTTTTAACCGTAATCCATCATCCCTCTTAATATTATCAGGGTTTCTGTGGATTTCAATGGCCTACTTTACCAATTGTGCGAAATATCCTTTATTCCGACCCAATATCTTAGTCTCGAAGTCAAAACGTCGAGTAAAGAAGGAAGAAGGAGACACGGTGAAAACCCAAGAATATACTACGATAAAAAACAACCGTGAAAGCCTCAAATATTATATAACAAGTTATTGTCTAAAACATAATATGTATTCTAATAAATCCAATACTAGTATTTTTTAATATTACACTTTTTCTACTTTATTATTTATAATTACTGCATACTTTTATTTTTAATGTGTATTATGGCGTATTGCCAAATCAATTTTATGTAATAATAGTGCCTTTATGAATCTTCTTCGTCGTGTCGAGTATTCAATAGCTACAATGTGTCGCTCCAGAAGTTAGCGAAGGCAACACCGTTTTCCTCGGCATGTGGGATCTCGACGAAGTTAAAGCTTACTGGGCAAGTTTGCATGGAAATAGGTGCTGTAATTTTTTTTACCGCACTTGCAGGTTTGGTCACCAGAGAACCCCCACTTCACCATGTTGTCTCGGGTGCACCTTACCATGGTTCTCAGTCTGTATAGAGCTTTCCATGTACGGTTCCCGAGACTGGCTCCGGGTGGGAGATGCTCTGCTGGCTTTTCATAATCTTCGAAACCTTCAAAGGCTAGGTTCGCTTCCCATGCGGATAGTCTATCTTCAGACGTATAGTTAATGAATAAATAAATAAGTATTAATCGAACAAAAAAGAAATTAAAGTATTAATTTCATTGTAGTCATTTAACATTATGGAAAATTATTTGATGACTTAGCAAACAAAATACACTACTGTAAAAATGCATTACAGTAAAAATGTAAATTGAAAATGCTATTCTCTGAATAATTATATTATTGTACTTGGGCAAAATGAGTTTATTTAATCGATCCAGTATTATTTTTATTCTAATCGTACGAAGAATTGTTTAACACACAACCCACTTAGACTCCAAAAAACAAAAAGCATTTTAAGCCTGTTCGTTTTCTCTAACGGCTCGAATAAAGTTCTAAGATAGAATGTTATCTTAGGTTTTAATTATTTATAATAATTACAATCAGAAATCTTAATTAAAACAGCCCTAGGTAATTGAAACTAGTAAAATGTATGCTTTGTGAATGTAGATGTTAAAGTCTCTCATAAGATATTAAGTGAAATATTCTTGCAATAGCGGTAATTTATGAAGTGATAGCCTTCATTGAAAATGATATCTTTCGTACAATGGCTAAATTAAAATGTTATGCAGTGTTGAATAAAATTTACTTTATCTCTATGAATTTTATAACGAATTAGCCTTTTCTATATAACTATACATGGATTAATAAAAGGTTATATAGCTATTTATACCAACGTATAATTTAATCGGGTAGTATAATAAACTAAACTGGTATATTTGATAGTGTCAGTTTAAACTAACGATAATAAAATCATATTTACTTAATAGATTAGATAAACCATAATCTTTTTAGTACGGTGTGGATCGTGGCAGTTTCAACGATAATCAAACACACAAACGCTATCATATTGTAAATTCACCAGACACGTGATTGGATCTCTAGGCTTGTGGATTCAGAAGTGAATATTCTGCCACTCAGAAGATACCTATTGTTTATAAATAAATAAAGAAGTTAAGATATAATTTTAATTTGTATTAAATTGGCCAAATTTTCTTAATTCATCATCATTATCATTTATGGCACAACAGCTCTTGGTGGGTCTTGGCCTCCTTCAAAAACTTTCTCCATCCTAGATGTTCTAGCGCCGACACTCTCCAGTTGCTTTGACCAACCATTCTTAAGGGGGGAAGTGCGCCGCGTAGGTCAAAATGGAGACGTTATGCTATTTTCAAAACATGATCCTGGACATTCCTTAAACGTTGTAGATAATCTATTTATATAATTTTGAAGCCTTATTATCCTTTATATTTATTTTAAACATTTTATGACTGCATAAAGTATTTTTATTACATGAAATAGTATTCTTTTAAACCTCTCGATTTAATGTTTTAGAATATAGTCATATTTCAGTACATCCACGTGCAGTGGTATTAAGATTTTAATAATTTTTAAAAGCATTTGTAAAACCACTAGTAAACATTATGTTGACATTATTATAGTGAAATATTTACGATAAAAATTTATATTGATAATCTCTGTGATCCCAAATTTGACAAGAATTAGGCATTTTATTATTCAAAAAATGGTCAAAATTAATACATTTAAAGATAATTCTATAGATATTGATTATAAGCTATGTCTTTGTCCATTCAAATGTGATAAACGTCCTATGAATAATGTTTGCTTTATAATAATTATTGACCTAAGAATATGGTAGTATTTTTTTGAAATACGCCATTTCTATTGGCATTTCCCAGTGACTAAGCTATAACATACAGCCGAAGCCATAAATTGACAAACAATTAATGAAGTAGGGAGTAAGGTCATGTTAACGCGCGTGTTTGAACATGTTCCTAACCGAAAAAAAATATTTTTTAAAAAACTCAAAATTATATAAATAGATTGTCTATAACGTTTAAGGAATGTCCAGGGTTATGCTCTGAAACTACCATAAAAGCTCTATTTTGACCTACACTGAGCATTTGGGCCATTCAATAATATCCTCTGTTGAAGTCCAGCCATCTAAATTTCGATAGTCCAGGTTTTCTCTTGCCCTTGGGGTTGCGTACATAGCACGCCTTGTATTATAATATGTACGTAGCCGATCCAGCGCAGTATCTGCATTTTCATATACCATGTGATGTTGTCGCCCCCATAAATTGTGAACCATATATATACCATAATTAGGTATATAGACCTTGAAATGCCATCTTTTTGGAATATTCTGATCCATACGTTAACACTGGGTGCATTAGAGTTTTATATAAGATTGTATTGGTTTTCTTTGAGAGTGCATTGCTCTTTAAAAGCCTTTGGAGACCAAAATAGCACCTGCTGGTGAAGGTGATCCGGCAATTTATTTCGTCACTCGTGTTATTAGTATTTGTCACAAGAGACCCGATAGATAAAATGAATCCACAGTATGTTGCACTGTGAAGAACTGGAATGTATTTTATTTTACCGTTTATCCGGAGTTCCATGTTTACAGCACTTGACTTTATGGAAATAATTTTGATTACCTAGGTAGGTACTTATATTTAAAATAAGACGGTCCATCTATGAATATTAATATTTATCTCACGATTTATTCATACAAATAATAAACTTTTTATAATATATTCAAAAACAATTAAATGTTATTAACGAAATTATGTCATACTATATTGTATTATTTGCAATGTCGGCATTATCTATGTAGGGTGCATACCCTACCATCCTGCATGACTTGGCAAGAAACCATTAATTTATAACTACAATATATTATCTTGCAACAAAACATTGTTAAAATTGCAAAACAAGCGATTTATGTGATTCAATCAAATTTCAACAAAAAGCTAATTTGGCAAAATAATATAATAATTCAATTAATCAATAATATCGCAAATTAAGAAATAATGCTATGTGATATGCACAAAGTTGTTTGTCTTACGCAATTATTAAAACTGCATAATTGTTCAAATTAAAATCAATTATTTATAATTTACGAAACGGAATCATGCATTGCACAATAAACCTCATAAGCATAATTATTAAAAACATTCAAGTAGTTGATAGCAGCATTTTCTATTGTATCGAATCAGTATAAAACACTCAGTAGAAGAAAGCAACATGGGAATTCAGTTATCGAAGATTTAACCGTAAGGTTATCGTTTCTCCTTGCACGATCAAACATAGTAATTTATCAGAACGCATAATCGTGATTTCACTCAGCTAAATTATAATCTGTAAACTTATCTGTAATAATTAAATTAATATTTATTTGGAAGGAGATAATAAAACCAGAGTTCATTTCATTCACGCACCAAATTCTGAGTTATTCATTTGGGAGTCAAACCAACCGACTCTGCCTGTTCCCTATTCCATCTCACTTCAAAATCTATCATAAAATTTATTTACCAATAAAAATGTTTAGTCTTTGTGTTTAATTAAACCATTTTTTTATTATTGGTTGAAACGTCTGCACCAGTTACTGTGGATAAAAGTTTGTGGATATAACTGACTCCGTAACAAACTAGTTAGTAAAGTAAATTATTTGTATATTGTATTATTATGATAATATATTAAACGTTCAGTCATAATTTTCTGTAAACATGAAAATGCACTTTATGTATTCAGGCTGGTAGCATCAAGGTGCCAAGTTAAAAGAGCGTAAGGGAGATTTTTAGCGAAAATGAGTAAATTATTTATGCAGATAGGTTTTTAAAAATCTTCATCGTCACAAAAGCATCCTAATCGAAGGCGAATGAATAGATAATTATGTAAGTAAATGAAGAAATGTCTTTTCAATGATGTCAACTGTCAATAAAATTATTATGGTTGGAAATACTTTTGTTTCAAATAAAATAAAACACAATAATATCATGTAGTACTTATTCCACATAATTTAATAATAGTCAGGATCGATTTCGCCTATTTCGATGGATCATTGTCAACTGATTAAACATATTATAATCATAATACGTAATAACTTGTATATTTTGTATTAGTTGACAATGTCTCACAAAAGCGGATAAATCTGTTATAATAATAAAATTATTGAATTATGTAGGATAAATTTAGTACAAAACTCAAATGACCAATTTGGGAATATTTTTTTCAGCATTAAGATAATAATATGATACATACGGGTGTACGGCTCTCATAGCCCAGTGCGTAAGGCGCTAGCCTTTCATCTGAAAGCTCCGAATTTAATTTTCGATGAGATCACAATATATTTATGTGATTTTCTCAAAAACCTATGTGTTTGTATTTGATTCTATTCTATTACTAGTAATTATAACAATACTGTCACTAGGCCCTATAGCATATTTTGTAGTGTTCAAAGAATACAGGTGCATGTATATATTATAATACATTCTCTAATACTTATACTAATAATACATAATATGAAGAAATGGATACATTTTATTATTCTTCTCAGAAAAACGATTTTTAATTGATTCTAACTTAACAATTTTTTTGATGGTTTTTTTTTTAAATTTTTGCCCTCACCTCTCAGTGATGATAATTATTATTATAATAATACTAGGATGGTACATAAAAGTATTCATTCAATTTTACTATCAATATTGTTGTCTAAATATAAAATATGAGTAACTATTGTAAAATATTTTTTTATATGGTTAGTATACCTATATAACAATGGAGAGTGAGCAGAGGCTGTGACCGGATATAAATAGTGCACACTGATCTGGCAGTCAAGCGTATTTGTTTTGAATAAATAAATTGAACTAAGACTACAACAGTGTGTAGATACTGTTTGTTAGTTTTAAAAATTCAATTAAATCCTGCCAAATCCAAGTCATAGTAGATAATTAAAAAAAAAAACATTCGTATAACTTAAAAGTTTAGAGTGCACTATTTATATTGGAGCTAAACATTCTACCTCCACCTCTCGCCATATATACCTACTGATAAGTATTGGTTTACGTAGGGTGTTGATTTATACTTTTCCACTTATTAAAAACACGGATTCAGGGACATTAAGTATTACGTAAGTATATTTCGCCTGACAAGTAACAATTAATTATTAACAACATTAATTTGTAAACGCACGCTTAGGTGCGAAAAGGTGGTAAATTGTATTTAGAGGCGACGTTCAAGGCTCGGGGGTAGGTTACCTACTGACCGTACCTACGTATCTATAGTCTAAGGTACTTACTTTCGATCCTTCGTCCGCCCGGTTCGGTAACTTTCTTTTTATTTGTTTCGCTGTGCATCCTGGTCTAGCCTTGACTCATTTACAGTTACAATAATATTATCATTATATTCCCAACTGTGTCGATTGGAGGATTTTTGATGGGGGATTTAGGCATTATGTTATTTGGTATCACTACATATATTTATTTATTTATAAAAAAGAGTATTACGGCATTACAGCTATTGGCTAATGCGCCATAATACATAATAAATACATATGTATAAAACTATTTTAATTACAAATAACAATAAAAAGACAGCATGTGTAAATATAAATGAAATATGATAATTTATACAATTATAAATTTAGCCTATTTAATACGTCCACAAACATTATATAGTTAATAAAAAAACAGATCAACCTTTATGGTGCCATAAAATAAGCTAATTGCACGATACACAGCATCGTGAAACATAACATCTGTCCTGCGACGAGGTATCTTGAAGACCGTGGAACTACGAGTGATATTGGTGGGAACATGAAAATTAATATTTGCCAGTATATACGGATTGTAAATGAACCCACGAAGAAGTAAAAAAAAATGCTTTAAAAGAACAATCACTCTTCGGGTAGACAGGGATTGCATTGATAGCATACCCAGAAGAAAACGAGTCGGGAAATTCATTTTATTGTCATTATCATAAGGAAAGAACCCGTATGTTCTTAAGTAGAGAAATCTAAGAAATCTATTGTGGACTCGATCCAACTTAATTGTGTGGATGGACCTATTAGGACTCCAAAAAATATATTTCAAAATACTAATAGATCTATAAAATTGAAAACTGTCAGTTACGCTGTTTTGATTAAGCACTCTAGATATTGTATGTACAACAAGATCAATGCGACAGATTGTAATTTAATAATGGATCGAAGCAGAGATATTACTTGCATGGCACAACAAGGTAAAATATTGTCATAAAAGATTTATATTAATGCATTTGCGTGAAATATTCGGCGAAAAAAACCCGATTTATTACACACGGGTTTTGTTTAAAAAAAATAAAATTCATATAATTTATTACCGGCCGCGTGGAATAGCGTACATGAGTCCGATTTTCAACGCTACCGCTGAGTGAATCACGGTTAAATTTATTGCGAGGACTCTCCACACAAACTGGACATTGCGCCGCCACTGGAATTTATACGGGACTAAACACACACCGCATGACGTCATCAGCGACACTACTATATCTACCATTGAAAAATCCAATCAAATTTTACCCCCGGATTTCTGATAGTTTGCTGATTTGGCGAAATCTATATTATTTTTTACTTGTTAAATATCCTGCTGTATTTTATGATCATATTACACGTACAACACGCTCCGATACAACACAATTTAAACGTGATTAATTAATTAATCTTCTATTTAAGATTTGCTACTGTCATCTCCCGTCAAAATGCGTTGGTGTGAGATGCATTTTTCTTGCTTGTTTTTCGTGTTTTTTTATCATCTGGCAAATTTTGGGGACTTAGGAGTGAACAAATAACACACCGGAACTGTTGTAAGAAACGGCGAAGTTTATTATATTAATATTACTCTAAGACTACATATTTGTAAAATTATTTTAGAGCCGCTGTTTGAACATGTTAATTGTTCGATGATAAATCGATTCTACCTTTTTAAAATGGCTGCTTAGGCGCATGCGCGCCAAGATCGTTGGTCTTTCGATCCTGCCGCTGCAATAATTTGGCGCTACGAGCGGTCTCGCATCGCATTTTAAGCGATGATTTTTACGCTAAAAGCATTAGATAAGAATGCGGCGTTGCTGTTATTAAATTTTGGCGCCAAACAAGTACAGCGTTGCTGGTTTATTATTATTTATTTTCGTAATCAACCCTGACTATTTGTCAGTTTGGTACCGATTTGGATTCTCCAGATTCACAGACATCCCGAAATGGGGCCATTTGGGAGTGTAACAGTACCTATCAGTTAACTTCAGTTGGTCAGCCGGTAAGGTGTCACAGACCCAATACAAAATTCCAAGAAACTGTATAAAAATGCCTTTTTGTATTATGCAAATATGCAAAAACAATTTTATGGAGGTAAAAAGGGACGATGCAATTAGTTACCACATGATACAAATAGTATTCCTTTTGAATTATCTGACATTTGTTCTGTAGAATTAGCCGCCACCTAACCTTGCAATTTGGAATATTTTTTTTTAAATTAAAACGTGAGTAAACCAATCAAGTGCTTGGAATTTACTAATACAATTATATAGCATACATGAGTAAACCAATCAAATGCCTGGCTTTTACTAATACAATTATACGGTTGGGTATACACACAAATCCTTGTCACTGTGTACAATGGTAAGGTTATCTGGAGGATACTTCTACTCGGTCGATCTGTAAGGTAAGCTATGATTGGGTAATATTATGAATACATTTTCTAATAATGTATACAGCGGAATATCTCGGGGGGGGGGGGGGGGGGGGAGAAACCGTAGCGGCGGCATGGTATTTCCTGTGTCAATTCATAACAATATTGTAGAGGTTTTACCCAACTCTGCAACTGACACGTCATTGTCTATGCTCATGTTTAGGGCATAGACAATGGCGAGTCGGAAATGACAGTTGTCTAAAGACCCTGAATCTATGTAGAGGTTGCAAGGGAGTTCAGCCATTTTCCAAATTGTCATGTAAAAAGAGTCATGTTAAATTTTACACTCAAAACAGAGTAATATAACTTCATGCTATCTGCCCTGTAATAACCACTAATGTATTTGTGCCATATTATAAACGTTACAAATACCAACTCGTGTTTTCCTTCAACACTGCCCATACAATATCATAAATGTCACATACACAAGCAACCATCTGAATATAAGAAAATAACAGAGGTAGTTGAATAAACAATTAATAACAACTACACCACAAATCTATGCCAAGACATAGTGGGCCAACATAGAAAATATTTGACATTTTTTAAGATGTGGTGCTGGCAATAACTGCTGACAGTATCTTGGATATAATACAGTAGAAATGATTCGATACTGAAAGAGTTGCACATCAGTGAGAGACAGTCGACATTGTGTTTGTGTCATATTTTACGATTCTTTGGATAGGTACTGACATGACCCGGCTCACGGCTAGCTCAATAATGCTACCGGGCCGTCACTGAGGAGACTAGTGATGAACTAGGAGAGGTGGATCTCCTTTGTAGTATCACAACTTTTGAATTCCCGAATAAAACTCTCAGCTGGTGTGGTGCCGAATTTATCCAGGTACCAGAGTTCACGGTCACCCAATAAGGTTAACTGTCATTGTTCCCGTAATTAAATCTCATTAAAGTATCAGTAAACTATTTATTTGTTCACTATAGGATCTCTGTGAAATCTTTCACAAATTCCCAAAAAGTCACACCTAATTCAGAAAATGTATACGCAGATATTCTTTGGATATTTTTAATTCATGGAATATTTTCCCATAAGAAAGAAAATATAATTTATTCTTTGGTCACACAGTATAAGGTTTATAAAAGAATAGAATTTATTTTATTGTTGTTTATAAAGTTTATTTATGTTCACAGCATGTTTACAAATATTTATTTGTGTTTACAAACTTGTTTACAAAAGGTTTGCTTAATGTTTACAAATTTATTTACTAAAATTTGTTTTTATGTTTACAAATTTATTTACCAAAACTTGTTTTATAATTATGTTTACTTAATAAAGTTTCAAAAATTTATTTTATAATCCCGAAAAGATTTGTAAAATTTATTATTACAGACTGAGTTTATTAATTTGTTTTTATAAAACAAATCCGATCGCGTAATTTATCCCGATTACGTCACCTCGTATGATGAGTAATGAAAAATAAAATTACTCCGCGAGCGCGTCACTATCGACAGATACGTAGTATTCGTGCTACGTTTTAGCGGCCGACGTCACTACCGACAGATACGTGTTATTCGCGCTACGTTTTGCCCGCCGAAGGGGACTTACTGGTACGTATGAATCGCGAATGTACTGAGAACCATGTCTCACAACTTTGCAGTGAGGACTGCTGCTTGCTGAAGATCGCTGGTGAAGAGTGTAGAAACTAATGATTTTACGGGAAAAGTGGTCGCCTTTTATACCCTTCGGATAGAGGTTTAACAGGAAACAGTCCGTAAGGGATAGCAGATGTATATCTTTCTCTCACGGGATAAATTTACGTATATCTCCCGTTCCTGGCAACTTTCTAATAGAGATATCTTCTAATTTGGTCGGGTTAAATTTACTCTACTTTATTTTCGCAAAATTAAGACTCAATAGGGGTGTTTCAAGCACCCTCTAGAACATGTCCCTTAAATGCGCAGTTAGGATGACGTAAGCAAAATAGTTGATTTTATATGATTTTTCGTGTTCAAACGAAGGGGAAAGTTTCTAGCTTTCCAACGAGGTATCGGAATAAGTATTCGGGTACTAAATAAGGGAATGGCAGTCTTTAAATTTAAAATGTCAAAACGAAAGGTTGACACCCATGTACTAGTCCTTTCCACCACTCTCGGCCTTTTTAGGCCAATAGAATTTTACTAAGTTTTAATAAAACTGTTTGGAGCCGCAGAAACTTTCTCATTCGATATTTACCTTTCGGACGAACATTATTACGTGAAAATACTATAATATTATACTTAACATTTCCACTTAAGTATATAAATGCTTAATTCTAACAAGATGTTATACATGAGCAGTTACTAACTTATTTAATCTTGTATGGTAGCTTTTATGTAGTAATTTGAATGCAACCTTGAATCTATTTTTGTCTCGCGACGTGAACCAGCTGGTCGGTACTTTTGAATGAAATAGATTTTCTTTAAAGTTCAAGGTTGAGCGATAATTCGTATTTTTAGTTGTGATTTTTGATTCTTTTATTACTTAGGATGCGATTAAGATTTGTTATTGTTTATGGGTAGAAACCCATCTATACCAAAATCTTAAGTTTTTCCAATTGTTACTTTTACAATATTCATTATAGTCAGCAAGTTATAGCATTAACAAAATCTATAATTATAATTACGCGTCTATAAGTATAGGTACGCGTTTACAGTATTTTTATAACGGTAGTTAGCTTCTATCTTGTATTGATAAAATTAGTATTAAAATTCTTTATTTATAATTATACAGTATATAAATTTATAAATATTCAATTTTCTTTTTCAATTCTCATACATTTCCATTATTGCTATAAAAGTTATTGAAGCATGTACTTGCTAAATTTTACGTAAACAATCTCTTCCATAACTTATTTTCTAAGTTTAATGGAGATTTCCCGGAAATTATTTCCAAATTAGATCGCGCCGAATCTACGCGACGTGTCATTTCGAGGCCTGTGGTCACAGCGCTCTAATTACACTTTAGCAGTCTCGATTTTTGGAGGCGAAATTTTTTTACGTAAAATTTTATTACATTTACAAAGAAAAGATTAACAACATACATTTTACTTCCTATTACTAAACGATTACGTTACTGGTTACCTGTTCAAGGTCTCTTTCGACCATTTCTTCTCTGCTTCTTCCATAATTTAGAACCATGGGACTTATATATCCTGTCTGAACCGTGTCGTGAGGTTGTCGCAAGGCTATTGAGAAGTAGAATTGACTACAAGGCTAGATTTGTATAGTTATGTCGTTAAACCATACTCTGCCACAAACACTAACTGAAGGTCGGCGTTTCTGCTCGTGTCAGTACACTACACTATTCGGCGTTGCATAGAAAACTTAGAATATTTATTATTTTGAGCAATGTGACTCGTGAAAGTTACATATAATAATGAAAAAGTTTCTTAATTCCTTCTGAACTACTTAATATAAAACAATACCTTGACTAGATATTATTGGGAAACGCTACAAGTAGCAAACCACGATAGAATAATCACTGAAAATCTATACTTAATAATCGAGAAATAATGAAAACTATTTGGAATTTATCATCGTCCAGTAACTGAATCGAATTTTGACGTGTAATATGATCATAGGTAATGCAAAACATGCCAATGTTTGAAGCCCGGCCATGTTCAACAATAAATATTACAGAGTTGTAGTTTTTCCCGCAGTTTTCATTGTTCGAACTCGCGGGCTTTTTATCCAATGGGTGCTTTCGTCATGCTGAAATGTTTTGTTTTTCGGCAGCGAAATGGTATCGGAGCTTTTATTTTATTTCCGTATTCAAAACCGCATTTTCACAGAGACAAAAAAAGCATTTTTTTTATTTCGACGTAGATCCTGAAAAATCATGACATGTGCAATTATTTTCATATTTATTCAACAGACGTACCTACGTAATTACAATAATTTTTGCTCGTTTTTGATGGCATGGAGATTTTAATTATTTACAACTTTTTTGATCAATGTTTATAAATGGACTGTATTGCAGAATAATAAAATTTTGTTTTAATTTACCATGGCAGATTTTTCAAATCTTTTTTTCTAAATTAAATAATTTCGTTTTTAACTTTTTGACAATGTACCTACTAACTTGACCACTAAATTTACCTCTACTCCGGGCATTAGGCTTAAACTGGCTACTGATGGGCGTATTTGGAGTTTACTGCAACGCAGACATTAAATATATTATATTTTATTTAAATAGTGTTATATATTTTCAAATAAGCTATAACGCGTGTAACAAACATTATCCCATATTCCGATAAATTGAGACTCATGTAACATTGTGCGTAGAGTTGGGTATTTCCCGAGAAAATCTCAATCTCAATCAATTTTAAAAAAATCTGTAAAAATCCTAAAATCAGTGTAAAAACAGACAAATTCCAATTTTTTTTTTATTTATATAAGAAGACAAACAAAATAGAAGTAGGAAAATAAAAATATTTCAAAACATTGCTTATAAAATAGAATTTCAAAAAATACAGACTGACAATCGCGTACGCTTTTGAGACACAAATTCCCTGATGTTGCAAAAGTTGTGCTCATTTTGAGTCTACGTTGGCTTAATTGTGTTAAATGCCTCGATCAGTCTTTGAACGTTTTATATTTTGTGTCCATTTTTTTTACATAGAAAATCGTTTTTTCAATTAATATTTGATCATAAAGAAACCCCGAATCTCGAGAAAAGATTCTCGAGATCCAGGATTTCCCAAAATGTTAAAAAATTCAATTCTTGAGATTCGGGATGGAAAATCTCGAAAATTTCTTGAGAATTCCCGTCGTTAAATTCTCGAAACCCAACTCTACCGTGCGCTAGGAATGGAAAATGAGGCCAGAGTCGCACCTCGTCCTTTATCAAGACAAGTCACTTAATTTTCAATTGTTGAAAATTAACATTGATAATTTTATTTATAGAATAATATTTTTAACTGTCTATCTTGATCTGTAAAATGTAAACCCTTCTCCACCTAAATTATTATTTATATAATAAAATAATTTGTTTACAAGTACCTAACTGATATGTTAAAAAGATTAATTCAAATTATGCAAGTCAAGTTGACATTGAATAAAAATTATTATATTCGGTAGATCAGTAGACTTTTTTCTATCTTCACTTTCAAAAATTAAGGCTCCATCAAAATAATTGAAGATTTTTTTCAACATCTTCGGTCATGATTTTTTATTGATTTTAACTTATTTTTATTATCGTGTCATCGTCAATGGTGGTTCAAGAACAGTTCGATGAACCTAAACGTCTTGTACGAATCATATTCGTTGATTTAATTATATTATTAAATATAAAAACTAATCTTCTAGTAATGTGCTTATATTTATCATCTAAACTATCGAAAAATCAATACGAAATATCACAGGCTTTTTTTTTAAAAGCATCGATATAAAATTTTCTTTGTAAGTATTTTACAGGAACCGTTTACAATAATAATTCCTACGCTCCCAAATCTCCGGAGCATGATACAGAAAGTTTAACAAGGATTTATTTAGTTCTGTAACTTCTTACCGCACGAAAAATATTGAAAGCCTATTTGTATTGATGTTAGTGAAACCAAGAGAGAAAACTCGAAGCATTTTCTGAACCATACACTAAAGAATATTTTGTAAAAAATACCCTCAGGGGAAACTGAATCCAATATGTTCCGAGCTTACTCGAGCATTCATATTTTATAGGCAGTTCTTCGAGTGCGTCTGAACAATTCCTATGGACAGCCACGCATACTCCACAAATTTCTATGCACATATATATCATTTTATTTTGTTGCTCGAAAAATACGACGACATCTTGTACCAATGAGGTTCGTGTTTTTTATTTATATCAAAAGTTGATCGATTCGTTTAAGAATGGCCACTTTTAACGAAGTATACCTATCGAATCTTCAAAATATATTTTACACTGTATCACTGGATATCAATGTTCATTATGTGGATCCTGAGCTTAGAAAATATACACGTGAGAAAATGGCCAACAAAAAATTAATAAAATAAAGTCTTTTTCTAAAATACCAGTAATTTTATGGCACAATTATGAATAAAGATGACAAAGTAAAATAATAGGTTTAAGATATTTGTTGATTTAATCGACGGTGCAAACGTCGAAAACACCCAGAATAGTCCTAAAATTTAAATGTATAAAAAATGATCTTTTGTTCAATCAGGGAAAATTGCTATAATAATCTATGAAATTTTTACTAAACATAATATATGTATAATAATATATTGAACACACGTCTAGTCGCCCACCACACTTGGTGTTAATCGGGCGTATCATGAAAAATGAATGTTTTTTTTAATGTCTAGGAATGTCTTGGGCGCAGTCATTCAAGACTGAAATCGCCATGCAATAAAGTTTTTTTTTTCTAAATTTACTTGACTTTATGCTGCTATTGTCCATGCTAGCGATATGAAAATGAACCAAATAAGATAATAGTAGTTTCGGCTTGAATGATCACGTTGATTCTGTTTATATCACGTCGGGGTCACCACTTTGGGGATTGTATGAGGAGGTAGGCGGGTGAGTTGATTGAGGCAGTAGTAGTAGAGATGGGTGTGGATTTTTATTGTCTTGATGCAGCAATATAGAGAGTTACAATGGTCGGAGTAAGATTACCGGTGTGGAGTGATCAAGGTGAGCTCGTGCTCATACCGAGCCGCGATCTGGTACCGACGACCACCGATATACTATTAAGCAAGGGACTGTATCCAGCGACGGACTCAATTGGAGTAGTGAGTCGAGTGACGGACTCGAGATGAGTGACGAGTTATGGATCGTCCTACATGAAATATTACAATACACTACAAGAGAAATGATCCAGCATTGTAAATATACAGCTTTTTTCCGTCCAGTTGGGGAGTAAATATTATATACAAATAACATAATATAAGTACATAGAATAGTGCCCACCACCACCAGTCATATATGCACAACCGTGGATATGCACGGCCGCTTTCTATGACGCTTTAAACGTGTCTGAAAGAAGTGATTTTAAGTGATCATTCCGTCCCGAGACGGAGCCGCACGGGACTGATGCTGCAACCATTCACCGTAGTGCTTAAAGAAGAAAGTTAAGAAATAAAATGTATAATATAGGTACATTAAAGTGCCCACCACCACCCGTCATATATGCACAACCGTGGATATGCACGGCCGCTTTCTATGACGCTTTAAACGTGTCTGAAAGAAGTGTATTTAAGTGATCATTCCGTCCCGAGACGGAGCCGCACGGGACTGATGCTGCAACCATTCACCGTAGTGCTTAAAGAAGAAAGTTAAGAAAGAAAATGTATAATATAGGTACATTAAAGTGCCCACCACCACCCGTCATATATGCACAACCGTGGATATGCACGGCCGCTTTCTATGACGCTTTAAACGTGTCTGAAAGAAGTGATTTTAAGTGCTCATTCCGTCCCGAGACGGAGCCGCACGGGACTGATGCTGCAACCATGCACCGTAGTGCTTAAAGAAGAAAGTTAAGAAAGATTTTTTTGTTTTTTGGACTGGCTCTGCTGTCCGCTGACGTTAAACGCTTTGTGTACCCGCATACTCCGAATTCGTGTCACGAATTGAAATAAAAGAGTCGGGACTATCCCGCTCCCCATACGACGCTGGAAATTTCTCGAATGCCGCAAAGTTGGCCTCGGTTGCTACCAGATCTCCATGACCAATTGAGCCCGTGTGAAGACGGACCCTGGCAAACAGCTCCGCTCGTTCGAGTTCCATAAGCGGGCAATCCCAGAGGATGTGTTCAACATCTTGGTGGTCATGCCCGCAGGTACAACCCGGCCCATCTACTATCAAGCCAAACTCGTGGAGTCTGGCGGCGAAGTTGCCATGGCCGGTGAGGAACTGGCTAATCCAGTGCGAAGGTTGGAGTCTTCTAGTTTGGTACCTGCAGAAATACGTCTGGAAAAAAACGGTAAGTGTGCCGCACCTTGGGGGAGGCGGTTCACCTCGCCTGTCATGCCGCAAATGCGGTCTTGTACACAATGTCACTTACAGTCTTCCTGTAAGGAACGTCCTCGGATCTCTGCGGTGGTGTCAGATGGACACCGGTGAGTGTTGTGCTGACCCCCCTCAAGAGGAGGGTGATCGATCCTCTGACTTGGACGTGCAGATCGAGGGGTAGCACCCCCGCGAGTACGGCAAGCGCGTCAGTAGAAGTTGTGCGGTAGGCTTTGGTAAGCGAGATCAGCGCAAGTCGCTGCCCGCTTAATAGTGCGCGTCTCACGAGAGTTAAGGAGTTTACTCGGGATGCCAAATTCTGGAGGCGTAACCGGCAATTCCCATGAAAATTGCGCCGTATGCAACCTTAAGGGCTCTAGGCTTAAGTCCCCAATTGCTGCCCGCCATTCGGGCCATTCTCTGATAGGCCGAATTGGCCTTAGAGACGGCCGTCTTGGCGTGGTGAACGAAAGACAGCTTGTCATCAAGAATTACTCCCAGATACGTAACCCTTTCGGAGAAACGCACTGAGGTCTGGCCAAAACGAACCGTGGGCGGCCGTCGAGTTATGTTGACCTGAGAACTACCCCTGAGGAGGACAGCTTCCGTCTTGCTCGGGGCAAAGGTCAGCTTGTTCAGCAACCCCCAATTAAGGATTCTGCCCAAGGCGTCCGTGGCTGCACGCTCAAGTGCCGGCCGGCTCGTCGCCCCAACAAGCAATAGCAAGTCGTCGGCGTACGCAACGAGCGTGCAGCCCAGAGGCAGTGGCAGGGACAGAACGTCGTCAAACAGAATGTTCCACAGAAGAGGTCCCAGAACGGAGCCCTGGGGACACCCCATGGTGGTCCTCCTGTGAATCAGGCTGGGGCCGGAGTCGTAGGTTATCTCCCTATTGCTGAAGTAGCTTTGAACTAAGGCAAAGAGGTCCCCGGGGATCTGTTTCAGCCTAAGCTTTGCCAGAACCAAGGGCCACCACGCAGTATCAAACGCGCCCGCGATGTCGAGAAAAATCCCGACAACGAGGTCCTTGCCAGAGCTCTCCACAAAATTGATCACAAAGCGAATCGCATCCTCGGTGGACTTTCCGGGTCTAAATCCAAATTGTTTTTGCGAGATTGGACAGTTTTCCGACAGTTGGGACTCAATCCTGCTGTTTATCAATCTTTCCAATATCTTCCCAAAGACGGAAAGGAGCGTAATCGGTATATACGCTTTCGGGTCACAAGGAAAGCGACTGCCGGCTTTGGGGATCACCGTGAGATGACCCTTTTTCCAGCAGTCGGGGAATATGCCACTACTCATGCATTCTTTGTAGAGTTGCGTGATCTCGTGTAAGGCAAGAGACCACGCCCTTCTCGCTAGCGCGTTATCTATGCAGTCAAGCCCCGGGGCTTTGCCAATCGGGAGGCTGGCAAACAGGATCCCTAGTTCGGACATGGTAGTGGCTGCGGATCGCGGAGTGTTTAAGGGGAGCAGCGCATAGACGCGAAGCTGCTAAAATCGGTCGTTGTCAATGTCGAGCGACTCGTTGTCCTGCGGGATAAGAGCATCCAACAGGACTGTGGCGGACTCTTCAGAGCTATTGGTGAACGATCCGTCGGGGCGCCGTACCGCCGACATGACTTTTCCGGGCCGTAAGCCCAGCTTCATCACGCGGAAGGGGGGGGCCCACGGATCATTGCCACCCATTTCAGTGACGAACTCTCTCCAGTGCACCTTCTTAGCCTTACTGATTGCCTTTTTGAACTTGAGTCTAGTGGTCCTGTAGGTGACCGCAAGCGGATGGCCCGCGTGCAGCGGCCCCTCCAGCGATCTTCGCGCTGCTTGTAAGGCCCTTCTGGCCCTCCTCATCGTGTCTCTCAGTCTTGTCAGTCTCGGATTCCACCAGGGTGCGAGGTTCGGTGGTCTCGGGGTCGTCCTTCCGATAGTGCCCTCCGCTTTTTCAATCATGAGATTCGTGAGGTCCTCAGCCGCAGCGTGCATGTCCTTTGGCGGAGGGCGCGAGGCCATCCTGTCCAGACCCTCAGCAAACTCGCGGTCAAAACATACCCATTGAAGTTAAAGTCCCTCCACCAAACCCGCCCCGTACCACCCTCGGTCTTAATCGAGAGTATCACGGGACCCATCAATTGGTGATGTGAAGCATCTAAGAATTGGCCTGGGAGTGTCCTGGGAGAAGATGCCCAAGACTTAGATTGCTACGCTCAAAGTGAGCTCTGACTGAGTTTACTGAGTTTACTCTAATGCAAAGTGCCAGGGAGAGAAAAAGCACATGGAAATTACTAAAAAGAAAATGAACCTACTTGTTTATTAAATTAAAGAACGAAGCTAATCATACAGGCAGCAAAATTTATGTGAAGAGATCTTCACGCCCGTAGTAAGACGCCGCAAATTTTTTGAAAGCAAGATAATTGGCCTTAGTAGCAACCAGGTCGGACGGGCCGATGGGTCCAACAGCTGGTTGGACCGACTTGAGCATTTCCTCCCGTTCGGAGCACATACTCAGACACTCCCATAGGATGTGGTTGGCATCCTGTATTTCCCCTCCGCATGGACATGTCGGACGGCTTACAAGTCTAAGCTCGAAGAGCTTGCCAGCGAATCCACCATGACCAGTCACAAATTGACTGGTGTAATGGTCTGGAGTCAGATATTTGGTTATCTCCATTCGCCACTGTATGTTTGGAAAAAACGTATATGTGTGCCGGCCCTTGGTCGATTCGTCCCACTTTCGCTGCCAGGTCGTAATGGCCGCGTTGAGCGACATGAGTCTAATTCTGCGCCTCAATAATGCTACTCCTTCGCCAGCTAGCCGACGGGGAGGGACGAGGTGAAAATCACCAACGTCGGCCTCCTCGCCCTTGAGGAGCAATATTGAAGCGCCGCTGACCTGAATATGCAGGTCAAGTGGGAGAATGCCGGCCAGGACCGGGAGCGCGTCAGTTGAGGTAGTACGGTAGGCTTTGGTAATGGACAGAAGCGCGATGCGCTGTCCTCTTAAAAGAGAGATTCTAAGTTTGACACTTTTGGGAATGCGCGGGCACCAAGCACTGGCGGCATAAGCCGCGATTCCCATAAAAATGGCGCCGTAGGCGATCTTGAGCGCCCTTACTTTTAAGCCCCATCCTTCACCAGCCATGCGGCCGATCCTCTGGAAAGCCACCCCAGCCTTGTGGACTTGGGTTTCGGCATGGTGTAGGAAATTTAACATTGTGTCCATTTTGACGCCTAGATAGGTGACGATCTTCGACACTTTCACTCTCGTGTCACCGAATCGGACTGTGGGTAGTCTCGAACAGCTAAGTCGTCTCGGTCCTTTAAGGACAATGGCTTCTGTCTTGGAAGGTGCGAATGATAGTCTAGTTAATCTACCCCAAGCCTCAATTGATGCTAAAGCTTCGCCAACGGTGCTCTCAATCTTCGCCCTGCTGTCGGCCTCGACCAGCAGCAGCGCATCGTCTGCGTAGGCAATGACAGTACAGTCGGTTGGAAGCGGAATTCTAAGGAGATCGTCGAAGAGTACGTTCCAGAGAAGGGGCCCGAGGACTGAGCCCTGGGGACATCCCATGCTGGTGTTCCTCTTTATTGTGGTTGAACCAACTCGAAACTCGATCGATCTATTGGTGAAATAACTTTGAATTGACGCGAACAAATTTCCTGGTAGTCTCTTCAGCCGGAGCTTTCGAAGTATAAGAGGCCAAGACGCACTATCAAACGCACCTGCAATGTCCAGGAAAACTCCTAGGACGTATTTACGGCGAGAATTTTCAGCAATGGCAATCACGTTCCTTATGGCGTCGACTGTTGATTTGCCTCTTCTGAATCCAAATTGCTTATCGGAAAGCGGCGAGTGTGTCTCCAGGTGGGCTTCAATCCTGTGGCACAGTAGCTTCTCCAGCACTTTGCCCAGAGCGGGCAGAAGTGTTAGAGGGCGGTAGGCTTTGGGGCTAGACGGTTCTCGGCTGCCAGTTTTGGGGATTACCTTAAGTAAGCCCCTCTTCCAGCAGTCGGGGAACGTGCCGCTTCTGATGCAGTCACTGAGGAGGGCTGTAATCTCTGGCGCGGCGATGGCCCATGTGCGTTTGACAAGTAAATTGTCAATGCAGTCCGGGCCCGGGACCTTGCCAGCAATCAACGTGCGTATGATGTGGTTGATCTCCTGTTCGGAAGGCAACGATGAGTGATCCGTGTCGATGGGAAGAGAAGCCTCAAAGCGGGCCATCCTCATGGCGTCATCATCCCTGGATTCGTCATCCAGGGGGATGAGGGCCTCGAGTAGGACCGCAGCCGTTTCAGACTCGGTACTGGTGAATCCGCCACCCGGTTTCTCGATGCCGCACAGGAGGCTCGTCGGTCTGAGTCCCAGCCTCAATGCGCGGTATGGAGGACCCCAGGGGTCCGAACCTCCCTCAATGGTGACGAAGTTACGCCAGTAGTCTTTCTTGGCTTGAGTAATCGCTTTCTTGTATTCCATTCGGGTGGATTTGGTCATGGTTGCAAGGGGATCGATGGAGGCAGGTGGTTGCTTGCGCAGGCGTGCACGTTGATGGGCCTTGCGCGCTTTTCTGAAAAGGTCACGCAGGCGCGAAACATGCTGCGTCCACCACGGCGACTGGCTTGGTGGCTTGGGCTTGCAGCGTCCAAGTGAAGCTTCGGCTGATCCGGTGATGTCTGCAGTCAGTCGTGAGGCGGCTGAGTGCAGGTCCGGAAATCGGGTTCTAGATGTCCTGTCAAGCTTTTTGGAGAGCACCTCTTCAAACTTTTCCCAATTCCCGTCGCGCGTTCTAAATCGCGTGGGCGGGGTTGGGGATACGTCAGAGACGCCATCGTGCGAGGAGACAGTGGCCAGCTCAAAAGTGATCAGCCGGTGATCACTCATGGAAGCGCTCTCATGGACTTTCCAGCCGCTGATTCGTCTCGCGACGGACTCAGTGGCCAGGGTGATGTCGATGTGGGTGCTTCCGGAGTTTGCGTGCGACACGAAAGTCGGCAAGCTGTTGGGGTCGTTGAGGACGACCAGGTTGTGCTGGTGAACCAGCTCCTCGATGACGTCCGCGTCGCATAGGGGGATATCCACGGGCGCCCAGAGGGGGGATTGCGAGTTTGCATCCGCACAGATGATGACATCCCTGCCACCAACTGCGCGTAGGATGCCGTCGAGCACTGATGCCACGTGTTCCTTTGTGCTCTTAAAGCTGAAGTAGGCGGAGATAACCACCACACTGCCTCCTCCGGGAAAGCTTATGTCTGCACATGCGACTAGCTCAGTTGACAGGTGCGAGAGCGAAAGCACGCCAAGGCGAGGGTCAAGAGCGAAGACGCAGGCCTTTGGCTCTGCACCCCTGGCGCTGACGACAAGGCCCGCGCACCCGAGTCCCTTTTCAGTGGCCTTGGGGCCTCTTTTAGAGCCCCAGTGGTGCGGTTCCTGCACCAGCGCCAGAGACAAGCCTGTGGCCCGCATGGTCTCAATTAACTCCGCCGAGCCGGCGTCGCTCAGGTTGACGTTCAACTGAGCGAAGGTAATCATCGCGTGGCAGTGTAGTCCACCATAGCCCTCTCGCGCAGCTCAGCGTGTAGCCTTGCTGGGCAATCGAGACTGCCGGTGGAGTGATCAGACGGTTGCTTGTGTTTATGGCAGGCCACGCATTTGGGTGGGTTTCCTTTGTTGGGGCAGTCCTCGCGGTCGTGGCCGGAGATGGCGCAGTGGCTGCACGTCGGGGTTTTGTTAGAACAACCTTTGGCCATGTGACCGAAGAGGTGGCAAATATTGCACTTTACTACCCCAACGTAGTCCCTAAGAGGGAAGGATTCCCACCCCATGTAGAGTCTGTCTTCTGCTATTAGGGCAGACCAGATGGCCGCCGGGGCGAAGACCACAAAGTGGCATCTGCCGGTTCTTGGCCCGGCTTTGTGGCTCAGTCTTATTTCCTGGTATGCCTTTTCTGGCAGGCCGGTCTGTTCCCTGGTGGAGGTGAAGATAGCTTCCCGGAGTTGTTGTTCCGTGAGAGTCGACGGTAAGTTAAAGATAATGACACGAGGCTGTTTTTTCCCAGCGAACTCGGCTCGTAGGGCAGCCTCCGAGGTCTCCAGGGCTTTCATAAGGGCCTTGGCCTCGACTTCAGAACGGGGGTGAACAATTACACCTCCGTTCCTTATGTTACGGATACCCGTAATTTGAACCCCAAGGGACCTGGGGTCGAAGGCCTTCTTGAGGATCTCCTTCGTGGTATCCGACTTCTTCTCCCCAGATCCGGTCGGGAAGAAGAGAACTCCCGGTCTGGGGGCGAGGGGAAGCAGGGACGGAAACTGTTGGCTGGCGGATGTTGAGGTGGAGGGTGGAGCAAGTGTTGCTGTAGTCGCCGTAGGTGGGCGGCTCTTCCTGCCCAATGCTGTGGCCCATGACATTGCAGGTGTCGTTGCTGTAGGTAGGGCGTTTGTGACCGCTTGTGGCTGGATAGTTTTTAATATTTTAGACTGAGCATGCAGGTCCTTGATAGCCTTTTTTTGTAAGTTGAGGCCGGAGGTCCTGTCTTTCAATAATCCTTCAAGGTGCAGGATCCTAGCCTCTTGGACGATTGATCTCCGCTCTAGCTTGGCCATAGCTAGATTTTGTCGGCTGTGGGCTTCCGACATGCTCAGGAGGGCATTTGTTATGCGCTCTTTGGCGCCGGCCTGTTTGCCGCGGAAGGCCGTAATAACCTCGTTCAGGCATGTTGAAACCTCAGTGTATATGTCCTCGTGCTGGTCGGGGTCTATCCTGGAGAAGTCCACCTCGTAATCCTCGCCAGAAGAGGAGGAGTCTTCGTCTTCTTGTGGGGGGGGCGGCTGATGGTTTCTGGATTTGGGTTTTTTCGCCTCTGGTTCTGTGATTGTTGTCGGAGAAGTATTTTTTTGATGTTTTTTTTGTTGATGGTGATTTGGGGGAACGTTGTTTCGTTTTGCTAGTTCTGGCCGAAGATGGGGCGTATGCTGTGGATCCCGAAGTGGATGCCGCGAGGGTTGGGGAGTTGTCAGTCTCTGGAGGATCAGGACCCTCCTGGGGAGGAGTGCGCATCATATTCGGCATGCAGTCGCGTGATGGTGTGTAGGCAGGGAGAGAGAAGACGAGTGGAGTTTATATTGGATTTGGTTGTCCGTCACACGGCCGGTAGCTTGACGTTTAGATAGTGTTTTAACACTTTGTCGGGGGTGGCCGAAGCGAAGCAGTAGTTATGTATACAAAGTGGATACCTACTTGGCTATCAGGGGTGCCCAAGTCAAGGGTTGGGGTCCAGATGGGGTCCCTTGACTTCCGGTCAGGGGAGGTCAAGTTGGGCCCGCGGTCCAAAAATGGTCCCTATCCAAAATTGTACAGGGACACGGGGGGGGATAAAGCGGACCTCAGAGACAATAAGTTGTCGAAGTTGGCGCGAGTATATGCTGTATTGGGTGAAAAAATGGGGTGAAGGGAGAAAAAGCGTTGTCTGGCTAAGTGCCGTAGGTATTGAGTTGAAATGAAAAATTTGAGAAAAAAAAAAAAAATTACAAGTCCAAAATGGGCTTGATGTAGGTATTGAGATGAGATGAAAATTTGAGAAAAAATTACAAGTCCAAAATGGGCTTGATGTAGGTATGGAGGTGTAATGAGTGAGAAAATAAAATTACGAGTCGAAATCGAAATCAGAAATTAGATGCGGGTGGGGCGAAATGACCGCCCGCTCTAGTCGGCCGCCAAAAAGCGACTGACGCAAGAAATTCAAAAAGTGGGCGTGGATTTTGGAATATGGGATTAGGTTGGAAGGGGTTTAATTGCTTTGTTTACTTCCTCAGTATTAGCCTTCAAGTCGTTAGCAAGAGAATGATGGTGATAAATCTTCGGACTTGGTCGGTGATTGGAGGTCACTTGTGAGTTCTTGATGATTGCTTCTTAATGTTGCTGTAATGGCAGCAGACGGAGAGTTCAAAGTTCAATGTTTGTAAATCTTGACAGCGTATCACATGAAAAAATCGTGAAAAACACACCGTGGTTATAACACAATCACTTATGGAAAGCCGTTGTTTCGTAGGGCAGACAGTTGCTTATTCGCTGTGCGAATTTGGAGCACTTTAAGCGTCTGGTTCGCACTTATAAGCAGATTGATATCGCTTAACACAAAAAAAAAAAAAAAGTCACAAAAGTCACAATTCCCGGGAAAATCCCGGTAGGAAGCACTTGAAGATATGTCAGGTCGAAGTCCAGGGGCAGGCGCGGGTAATAAAGTGAAAACGGGATCAAAAACAGTAGAAAGCTGGGTCAAAGATAAAATGTTAACGAAAAGCGGTGAGTCGGCGTAAAATAGTTGCGGAGCGAAGCAAAAAACACGTCTGCATTCGGCAATTTGCCTCCAATAATCCTCCAAAACATACCCAGTCGGTTCCCTTGGTCCTGAAACGCCTCGGCAGTGACTCACTCACAAGTGGAGCGAGAGACGCGTGGCCCCTCTCGGTCCTGTAGGCGAACGTGATCAGACGGTGGTCGCTTGCTGACGCTTCCAAATGGACAGTCCAGTTCACGACGCATCCGGCAGAACCAGTGGATATCAAAGTGACATCAATGTGAGATTCCCCATTGTTGGTAGAGAATGTGGCTGGACCATTAGAGTTATTCAGCACCATCAGGTCGTGAGTTGCCACGAGTTCCTCGAGGGGCGCCTGATTGTCCCGGCCAGACCGCGGCCCCCGGGGGGCCCACAGCCATGATTGAACGTTGACGTCCGCTCCCACTATAATCTGTTTGCCGCGGCATGCAACCAGAATTTTACCGAACTGCTCGATGCATTTCAGGATGTTTACGCTGAATTTAAAGTAAGAAGAGACCACCACAATGGAGTTCCCCGATCGGTCGGAGACCTCCGCTACGGCAAAGAGTTTGCTCGACAAGTGGGCAAGGTGTAGTATCACTAGGGTAGGATTCGCAACGAAGATGCAGGCCATGGACCCCAGGCCGTGGTGCATTACCCGACCCCCACTGAAACCCAGGTTGGGGCCGTAGGAGTAAGGCTCCTGCACCAGGACCAAATCGATGTCCATTTCCCGAACCGTGCAGGTGCGTTTGATAGTGCGTTTTGGCCTCTTATACTCCGAAAGCTCCGGCTGAAGAGACTACCAGGAAATTTGTTCGCGTCAATTCAAAGTTATTTCACCAATAGATCGATCGAGTTTCGAGTTGGTTCAACCACAATAAAGAGGAACACCAGCATGGGATGTCCCCAGGGCTCAGTCCTCGGGCCCCTTCTCTGGAACGTACTCTTCGACGATCTCCTTAGAATTCCGCTTCCAACCGACTGTACTGTCATTGCCTACGCAGACGATGCGCTGCTAATGGTCGAGGCCGACAGCAGGGCGAAGATTGAGAGCACCGTTGGCGAAGCTTTAGCATCAATTGAGGCTTGGGGTAGATTAACTAGACTATCATTCGCACCTTCCAAGACAGAAGCCATTGTCCTTAATGGACCGAGACGACTTAGCTGTTCGAGACTACCCACAGTCCGATTCGGTGACACGAGAGTGAAAGTGTCGAAGATCGTCACCTATCTAGGCGTCAAAATGGACACAATGTTAAATTTCCTACACCATGCCGAAACCCAAGTCCACAAGGCTGGGGTGGCCTTCCAGAGGATCGGCCGCATGGCTGGTGAAGGATGGGGCTTAAAAGTAAGGGCGCTCAAGATCGCCTACGGCGCCATTTTTATGGGAATCGCGGCTTATGCCGCCAGTGCTTGGTGCCCGCGCATTCCCAAAAGTGTCAAACTTAGAATCTCTCTTTTAAGAGGACAGCGCATCGCGCTTCTGTCCATTACCAAGGCCTACCGTACTACCTCAACTGACGCGCTCCCGGTCCTGGCCGGCATTCTCCCACTTGACCTGCATATTCAGGTCAGCGGCGCTTCAATATTGCTCCTCAAGGGCGAGGAGGCCGACGTTGGTGATTTTCACCTCGTCCCTCCCCCTCGGCTAGCTGGCGAAGGAGTAGCATTATTGAGGCGCAGAATTAGACTCATGTCGCTTAACGCGGCCATTACGACCTGGCAGCGAAAGTGGGACGAATCGACCAAGGGCCGGCACACATATACGTTTTTTCCAAACATACAGTGGCGAATGGAGATAACCAAATATCTGACTCCAGACCATTACACCAGTCAATTTGTGACTGGTCATGGTGGATTCGCTGGCAAGCTCTTCGAGCTTGGACTTGTAAGCCGTCCGACATGTCCATGCGGAGGGGAAATACAGGATGCCAACCACATCCTATGGGAGTGTCTGAGTATGTGCTCCGAACGGGAGGAAATGCTCAGGTCGGTCCAACCAGCTGTTGGACCCATCGGCCCGTCCGACCTGGTTGCTACTAAGGCCAATTATCTTGCTTTCAAAAAATTTGCGGCGTCTTACTACGGGCGTGAAGATCTCTTCACATAAATTTTGCTGCCTGTATGATTAGCTTCGTTCTTTAATTTAATAAACAAGTAGGTTCATTTTCTTTTTAGTAATTTTCATGTGCTTTTTCTCTCCCTGGCACTTTGCATTAGAGTAAACTCAGTCAGAGCTCACTTTGAGCGTAGCAATCTAAGTCTTGGGCATCTTCTCCCAGGACACTCCCAGGCCAATTCTTAGATGCTTCACATCACCAATTGATGGGTCCCGTGATACTCTCGATTAAGACCGAGGGTGGTACGGGGCGGGTTTGGTGGAGGGACTTTAACTTCCCGAACCGTCTTGATCAGCTTCGCCGTTATAGCCTTCCCTTTGCCCGCATTTAACTGACCGAACCGAATCATTGAATCGAATAATCCGTTCGGTTCCGCTCCTGTGCCATTGCGTACTTGCGTGCTGGGCAATCAGGGTCGATCGCTGCATGTTGGTGCGGCTTCTTGTGCCTGGCGCAGGCCGGGCACTTTCCGGGGGCCTTAATATTAGGGCATTCAGCCCTATCGTGTCCTTCCTCGGTGCAATGGCCGCATGGCGCTTCTCGCCGAACAATTCTTTGGCATGTGGCCGTATAAGTGACACCTTGTGCACTTGACGACGCCACAAAAGTCTTTGGTTGGGAAGGATTCCCATCCCATATATATGCGCCCGTCATTGATGAGCGCTTCCCTCACCTTTGCCGGGACCGATATCACCATGTGACATTTCCCGATTCTGGGGCCTGCCCTGTGGCTCAGTTTAACATGGCGGTATGCCTCCGAGGGGAGACTCGTGACCTCTTGAGTGTTGGCCTTAATGGCTTCCTTAAGGTCGTCCTCCGTCGTCTTGACCGGCACGTTGAATACAATTATCCGCGGGAGCCTTTTTCCTGCGATTTCAGCCCGGAGACCGGCCTCCTTTAGACCGGGAGCGGCGGCCAGTCGTTTGGCCTCTTCCTCGGTTCTGGGGTGAATGATTACCCCACCTCCACGTACCATTCTCAAGCCCGTTATTTGGACTTTTAGTTCCGCGGGCACGATGGCTTTCTTGACGATTCTTTAGTGGCCGGAGACTCCATTCCTTCTTGTGTATGAAAAAAGAACACGCCGGGTAATATAGGTACAATTTGAAAACACTTCTGAGAAATATATAGCCAATTGGAAAAAAAATACGACACAGCAGAATTAGAATCTACGCCTTTTAGCATTCGCACTCATGTGCATTGACTACTATGCTATACGTGTCATATCTAATTACGACAAAGTTAACTAATGTTATTAAAATGCTCTATAAAGCACTTTTTAGATTGCGTTACTTCTTTTGCAATATATGTATTTGATATCAAAGTATTAAATTACCTTAATTACAAACCAGTATCACGATCACTCCAAATCTTACGTACTTGCACTAGCTAATAATTTAATGAATACAAAAAAGTTATTTTTATATATCTACAGATATGATTACCTCTAAGCAAAGCGAATGGAACCCATAGAGTAGAATTTATAAAAAAAGAATTATTACAAGGTATGGGAAGTTCGCCTAACCATAACTTGCTGTATTGTGATTTTAAAAAAACATCTTCATTCAGATGACGAGTAATTATTAATAGGTACCGACCTATTTAGATTTTATTTTTGTATACGTGTTTATATGAGTTTGTATAATACAGTGTGATAGAATATTGTGCAAGTTTTAAATATATATATATATATATATATATATATATATACTTAAGTATATATTATAATATTTTGAGAAATCGTATTATTTCTTATATCGATTCCAAAATTCTTTCATATACCTAGTACTCGAGAAAACAAGAAGAAAATGCAAAAAATGCTAATCATATTCGATGAATAATGAATTCCAACGGAAAAAAGTCGACGTGGTATCTGTGAAAATGTGTAAATCCATTTTCGTCGTGTTCATAGATAGCAAGGCGTATCGAAAATTTTGACTGAATTTAAAATTTATATTTTTTTATTATCGGCAAAAGAAGAATTGTTTCGGAAATTCTGCGAATTTTCAACCTGAGAATAATAATATACATCAAGGCTTCTTAAAAAAGAATGTGCATTCATCTATCAAAATATTTGAGAATACCGAACACTTCCTTCCGGATGATTGTTTTGTATTATACTTTAAAGAGATTTTAATAACAACATTTTTCAACGTTAGAAATCTAAATTTATCATTTTCTGCGATCCATAAATGAGTAATTCTAAATCTTTAAAATGTTTAAAAAAAATCAACTTTTAATTGGCATTCACATAATATATCATACTTTATTTTAGAATATGCTAGAAAAATACTTTTAATATTATTAAGCCTATGAAAATGACTGCACATAGATAATACGTATTATTTTAATTACATTATTATTCCAAAGATAAAATCTGTATTGTCAGACAAGAAAAAAGGATGATTTTCAATAGAGTGGGGATGTAAAAACGAAAAGCATACTGATTGAAAGAAAAATTTATTTTAATAATTTGCTAGACATTATATTACGCTGAGATAAATTCAGTTGAATAAAATTGAATAAGAATAATCTACTATAAGAAAATTCCAAAGTATTCAAAGTAAAACTTTTTTTTAACATTTTCAATGCTAAGCGCAGTTAATATTAATATTATATCAACTTCTTTTTTCGACCATGTCCGATCCTAATAAGATCATACTCATATTAAAAAACAATATGTATTCTTGTCAGACCCACGATTCGAGCCTGGGGCTTACGATGTTATAGGCCGACGCTTGAGCCGCGCGGCCATCGTAGGCTGTAATTATATTAATATTTTTTTATATAAGGAATGATTATTAGCCATCCATCTTACCCATCTGATCTTTACTCTGGATTAATGATACATACGTCGTTTACAAGTATATGTATTACTACTAAATAATATTGCACATTATCATTTTTGGGATGGGTTTGGACATAGGTATATTACTCGTGGTGATACGGAGTTATCGCCGTTCAAGAATCCGCAGCACCGTCCAGTAGCCGTTGTTTTTCTCGTTACTTATTCATTTAATCTTAATATGCCGATGTCCGAACCATTCCCGAAATATACATCTGGACCACTACGTCCTATAACATTTAATTGCGTTTAACTATCGTAATAAATAATGAGGCTAATTATTCTATTTTGGCGTCCATTATTTATGTATTATGAATAACTATATTATATTTATTAGGTATATTATAATACCACATGAAATAATTGAAAATATGTATCGTCCTCCACGGTGTAAGAAAGTTATAAACTTGAAAAGTGTTGCCGCAAATGATCTCTGGCGACATTTTATCAGTGTCTCGTGGTTCGAATAAAATGGCGCGAATGGGACGCCATGACAGTTGAAAGCTCGCCTACACAATCATACGTGTTTACAGCTTTCGAGTGATGTGCCGGGATCAGAACATATAACGGAAAATAGTAGAATACCAACGGAAATGGGTGGTAAGGGGCTACATTGCCGATTTCCTTTTCATGTTTAACCTCATGCAAACTAGTATAATAAAAATTCTATGACAAGCTTTGTACATACTCTACATGTTTCGATATAATACTTAACACATACAAATTGATGTCACTTAAAAATACCATACTTACTTACTAAGCCAGTAACGCTTCAGCATCGGAGCAGAGGGCAAGGGCAAAGTTGTACCTACACACTACTTTAACCCATTAAAATTCAAAGAGGTGTTGTGGTGGATAATTTTAGGTGGAAGTATTTAAGGAAAAAAAGAGGTTCTTATTCCAACCACTGAGCGACACTTCGGGTATTTATTATTTACCTGTTATAAATTTATCTAAAATTTCCACATACCTGTTATGTCTTACTGTCTTTGTACTGGTATTTCAGAATACTTTATTAAATTTATATGTCAGCTACTGCAGACCTCCTGACTTTGAGGAGCATGCCACCGCTGAAGTCTTTCATTTGACAAGCGACAACGCTTGGCTGATGGTTTTTCTTCATCGATAATGTTTATTTGTTGATTGATTGTAAAAGTTGACTAAGGTTTTAGTAGGTAATAGCACCCTATTCATATTATAATTCTTATTACCTTTAAATCTATTGCATAAAACACATATTTTTTGATACTCGAATTACCATTACCGTACAGTTAAAGCATTTGTCACACTATTATGAGGGTAGGATTTATTTCCTCCGATTTTTCAAATTTGTCTCGCTCTCTCTTACACATTTTTATATATTTTTCTCGCATGCGTTACAGATAATTCAAGCCAAATATAAAGTAAGATAGGTACCTTCAATTTTATTTTATAAATATATATTTTATTCCATGCAAGATTTATTACTAAAATAAAAAATATGATTCATAATTTCTATTTTAATTAATATAAGGTATGGCAAAATATTCCAAAATATATATTAATTCTGATTTTTTAACTTATGGGTTAACTAAACGTTAACTTAAAGTTAATAACCAATAATCTTATTTTACACAAAACAAATAATTTACAAGATTTAAGATACCTACATAATATATGTTTTATAGTCATAGGAATATTTTTATCGATATAATATAAGTCTAATAATGTTTCATCATCATTATTTTCTATTTATTTTATCTAGAGAATGATCAAAAAGTTAACTTAATTACAATAATACGAATATTTATATACATTCATAAAGCAGACAAGTCATATTACTATCTTGATTTCACTCCTTATTTTCATAATATCTCTTTTTCACAATTGAGTAGGTAATATTATGCCTCTATGTGTCGCAATTACTTTTAGATCTAGGTTAAGGTTCCCACCACCACCAGTCATATATGCACAGCCGTGGATATGCACGGCCGCTTTCTATGACGCTTTAAACGTGTCTGAAAGAAGTGATTTTAAATGCTCATTCCGTCCCGAGACGGAGCCGCACGGGACTGATGCTGCAACCATGCACCGTAGTGCTTAAAGAAGAAAGTTAAGAAAGACTTTTTTTTCTTTTTTTTTTGGACTGGCTCTGCTGTCCCCTGACATTAAGCGCTTTGTGTACCCGCATACTGAGTGTCACGAATTAAAATAGATGAGTCTACAGAAGAGTCGGGACTATCCTGCTCTCCATACGATGCTGCAAATTTCTCGAATGTCGCAAAGTTGGCCTCGGTTGCTACCAGATCTCCTTGATCAATTGGGCCCGTGTGAGGACGGACCCTGGCAAACATCTCTGCTCATTCGAGTTCCATAAGCTGGCAATCCATCTATTTTGTTCGTTGTTGATAATTGATAATTCCAGGAATAGCCAAAACAATATGAAGAGATATATGCAATTTAATAGGCTGCATATCAGTAGTGAAAGGTGGAGGTAGGCTGTTAAGATCCACTATAAATAGTGCACATTAGTTATTATAGTACCTACTTTGGGCGGTGCGACAAAATTGTGCATGCTTTTTAAGCCTACGCCAAACTGTAGTAGATAAAAATATTATTCTATCTATAAAATATCCAAAGTGTTGTATGATTTAATTGCATAATTTTAAATATTTTATAGATATACATATTTTTTGACTATTATCTATTATGGCTTGGTTTTGCAGGGCTTAATTGAATTTTAAAAACTAACCAACAACATTAAATTTGTAAATTGTAGTCTTATTAGAATGAAAACAAATACGTATGAATGACAAAGTTTAGTGTGCATTATTTATGGCAGATCTTAACAGCCTACCTCCACCCCTCACCACTGATATATATATTTTAATCTAAAAATAGTTACATTCAATTTTATAAAATTTTAATATAATATGTTTCAAGATCTTTGAGAAAAGAGAATATTTTTGTTGAAATTGCTAATTGATTGAGACAATACAAGAAACGTAATGGAAGTATAAGAAGGATTGAGGATTTGGAAGAACAGCCAAAGTGGGATGTGGAAGTAGAAGGGTGTCACGGAGCAACGCCGAGCCACATCCGACAAGGCTGATTGATGAAAGATTCATTAATTCTCGGCAAACAATGTTTACGAATTGAAAGAGGTGGGCGAAAAAATTGCCTACTACGCCCCGTATAATACGTATATTGTGTAGCCCCGGGTTATTGCCAAACAATATTCGTATGGACTTTGTGCTGTTTGCAATATTATTGTGTTTTACATTTTCCTACATAATATAATACCAGGATCGGTTTCGCAGAGGGTAGTCTATTCTACATGGCGGTCAAATATTTGAAAAAGAGTATATCGTATTACAAAATTGGATATGAATCAATATTATATTTATAAGCACAATACAAATAATCATAAAATCAACATCATTATTATATTCATTTGGTCGCAATCAGAGCTGTTAGAACCTTTAGTTGTTTCAAGGGCTCAGTTTTGGATTTGGTTCCAGTGAAAAAAAATAATGTGCGTTCCAAATTAAAAAAAAAAAATATTACACCTATCTAATATGCTTATTCATCTAGTTCGCAGTGACGAAGGGTGGTTGTAGGCTACTTTTGTAAGAATGTCTTTTGGGCAGCTTGTGAAAATACGTTAATCCTTTTCATCTGAATGATTGTGTCGTGTGAAAGAAGTATCTTCTCCGTGATTAATTTTTGTGGGATGATCGGTTTTGTTGAGTTTTTGTAATGGTTTTTGATTTAAAAAAAAATCGATGTTGTGTGTTGTTCGTTTCTATAAGAGCATCGTGGCTTGGATGATTAAAAGCTCTTTAGGTTTATAACTGTGTCTTAAATGTTTTGTTTTTTGTATTTGTTGTCTAACGCCTGTCGTGTGCGTGTCTTGTCTATTTGACCATGCTGGTCTTAGATTTGTGGTTGGTCGGTCCAAGGTAGGGTGAGGCCACAGTGATTTGGGCCTAAATTTCTCGTCAGGGCTTGGATGCGTCCATGTATGCGTAGGCTATTGAAATCCGACATAAATAGTGCACACAAAATTTTATCAGTCACACTTATTTGTTTTAATTGAACTGAGAATAGAAATTGTAGATGGTGTTGGTTAGTTTTAGAGATATCCTTATTAGATGATACATCTTCACACCACAATTAGTAGTAATTTGCCTGTAAAAACGGTCTTTTAAATGTGTATATTACAGTGGCGAAGGGTGGAGGTAGGCTGTTAAGATCCGCCATAAACAGTGCACATTAAACTTTTTCAGACATAGATATTTGTTTTCGTTGAAATAAGACTACAATTTACAGATAGTGTTGGTTAGTTTTTAAAATTCAATTAAACCCTGAGAAACCAAGCCATAATAGATAATAGTCAAAAAATGCATGTATATCTATAAAATATCTAAAATTATGCAATTAAATCATACATAACTTTGAATATTATATAAATAGACGAATATTTTTAATTTATTATAGTTTCGTTTAGGCAGGGCTTAATGAATTTAAAAAAATAACCAACAATATGTGCAATATGTATTTTTAATCCAACGAAAACAAATATTTATGAATAAAAAAGTGTGCACAATTTTGTCGCATTGCCCAAATTAGACCAAAACTATTATGGTTTCGTTTAGGCAGGGTTTAATTGATTTTTAAAAACTAACTAACACCATCTGTAAATTGTAGTCTTAGTTCAATAAAGACAAATACATATGACTAAAAAAGTTTAGTGTGCACTATTTATAGCGAATCTTAACAGCCTACCTCCACCCTTCGCCACTGGTATATTATAATATATATGTATATTTATAATAACTTACTGTCTCCAGTATGAGAACATAACAATGAAACATAGTAGAATCATATTTAATAAAAGTACAATAAAATCGATGGAACTTTCAAAACCCCGAGGTTTCTATTACGATAGGTTTTCAACACTAATAATTACAAGAAAAAAAGAACTTTTTATATACCACGTTTTTAAATTTTCTGTTGAATCATATAAACTTGACAAATCAA
This sequence comes from Rhyacophila brunnea, assembly GCF_057557595.1. Lineage (NCBI taxonomy): Eukaryota > Metazoa > Arthropoda > Insecta > Trichoptera > Rhyacophilidae > Rhyacophila > Rhyacophila brunnea. Next base: position 35,644,200 of record NW_028233350.1, read on the forward strand.
CATATTAATAAATGTAGAATACTGAAATGTTATTTGGACATATCATATCGATTTCCATAGTAACGCACGTATATATTATTAATAATTTTGTTGTTAGAACCCCCTTAGCAACGATTTTTTTCCCCGAAATAACTTTCCATACAAAACAGAATTAACTGAAAATGAATTCAATTCTGTTTAAAGATGGCTAAAGGTATTAAAAGAATGCATTGTTCATATTTTTGTACATATATTATAAAAGTTTCAAATGTCTGGTCTAGCTAGTCGGGAAGTTAGTTAAAAATCGATTGCAAGATTGGACAAACAAGAAAAAATTTATACTGGACACACGAGAAAAAATCTGTACCTACCGAACAAACAAGAATTCGAGCTAATAAAACGTGGTAAAATATAAGCCTCGAGAGCACCGAGAAGGGGATGTGATCTCAAGATTTAAATTAAACAGTTCCGGTCTCGGTTGGTTAGTTACCTAGTATGGGGTTCTTCATTGTTTCAGGGTTCTGTTTCGGTCCAATATCCTGCTTTGATCCCAACAGACCAGATAAAATACTGATTTCTTTTAGTTGTCACTTCTTTTGCATTATAAACTCCGCTTTTATCCTCACTTTGGAGATATTCATTGCTGCGCTTCTACTTCACGCGATCCAACCGCCGAAGCTTGGATCTTAAAATATTAATATGATCAGAGGTTGATCCAATCATAACAGGAACCTTACCTGTTTATTTACATACTAGTGCTAGTCCATCATCATCAGCTATATTATTTGCTTTTACAGCACATGTAGTAGGTATCCCACAAAAAGTGACTTAGAACGTAGCTGTTGTGAATGGCGTGCAATAGAGTATGCAAGATTCCTATTTTAATTCTATCGTTATTTCGGTAGAGTTTTGATGTCACAATATCTTCGTCACTGTTCTGGCAGAAGACACTACTTCGAAAAAATGACATATTGAGTTAGTTATACAAAAATGTTCCTTATTTCAAACTTAACCGTCTGGAAACCTATTCAATAAATAAACAGTCTTTATTTTAAAGTCATCCTTTTTACGATTTCTTAATAAACTCACATGATAGACCATTTCAAACATTTTAACAACTTCAAAGTCAATTTACTCAAAACTCGTATTCTCCAGTTAGTGTGTTCAGCCAGAACAGAGACGTCTTGTTTCACTCCATTTGACGTTGCAAACATAATAATTATTATGAGTTAAATTTAATTATCTTCTACCGTGGAAACCACGTTGCAAGAGAATGTTGCAACTGAAAGGTGGAATGAATTCAGTAGCTTTTTTATTTCAACTTACATCCCTGTTTGTGGACTTATAGAGTATCTACAGTATTATATTATACCTGAGTTGAGTTGTCTAGAATCATAACTCACATATTCCAAAAATCGAATTTTGAGATAATCGCAAAAAACCATCAGAGCACTGTTTTAGAAAAATATTTAACTCCATTGAATATTAAATATAAATATTATTACTAAGGCTGCAGACACACAGCACACTATTAGAAATAGAGCTCCTTGATGACAGAACTCACATTATTCATTGAAAAATGTGAGTTATGACACCAACAGTCAACTTTGTCAACGATTTTCATGTGGTTTAAAATAACTTTTGATACACAGATCAGATTAGATATATTCGGATTTAAATACCGTCCGGTCATAATATTTTACCACGTTTTTATTAGCTCGTATTCTTGTTTGTCCAGTACAATTTTTTTATTGTTTGTCCAATACAAATCTTGTTAAACTATTTTCCTGATTAGCGAGACATTTGAAACTTTTAGAATATAATTATCAGAACACGATGAAAATGGATTTTTTTAATACTTTTAGCCATATTTAAGCAGAATTGAATTCATTTTCAGTTAATTCTGTATTGTATGGAAAGTTATTTCGGAAAAAATTCGTAAAAAGTAATATTGATACTGATAATTGAATAATAAACTATTATTGGTTGCTAAGGGAGTCCATGCAACTAAATTATTAATATATACGTGCGTTACTAAGGAAATCAATATAAAATGTCAAAATGACATTTCAGTATTCTATATTAATTCAGTATTTCTATCAAGTACAAAAAAAGTATTTATTAATACATAGAATTGTCAAGTTTATATGATTCAACAGAAAATTAAAAAACGTGGTATATAAAAAGTTCTTTTTATCTTGTAATTATTCTTTATATACCTAGGCTTTAGAATCACTTGGTATATTTTGCTCAAAAATGACAAAAATGCAAAATGTGAGTTATGACTATAGGCGACTCATATGTTGTGTCATATCATTCTTCCAGGTCCTTAGTTTTTGCTTTCTTTAGATTCTGGACAATTTTGCGCTACTTCAATATAATTCCTTGGCTGAGCATCTTAAATTCTTATGAGTCTTATATTCAGAAATGGATAATATTCATCCTAAAATTATTAATGTTTTTTAATATGTATATAATATTAAAAACTTTAATTAAAGTATTATTATTTTGAATGCACACAGTCATAATATATGTTGTTTATCAGTATGTAGGTATGTTTTATTTGTTGAAAATTTAATTACCTTATAGTCGGAAATTTTATTAAGGGTTGGTCAGTATTATATAAAATGATATTACCATATTAATACTATACCTATTAAATACAATCGGAACGAATCATTTTCATTTACGTGTATGCATGGTAAGCTGTAGTTAAATTTTGGCATATATTTTATCAGATAGGTACTAATTCATATTGTATGTTTAATGTCACTAATTCACCGTTGGTTGAAAATAAAATTATATATCGTACACGGGGCTCGAAATGGACCGAAACGCACCGGAGCGCTGTTCCGGTTCATACAATCCCCAAAATTATCACTCCGTCTTGTGTAAATATTAATTTGACCGTCTGAGCGAGATATGTCATATTATAAAAAAAATCTAACAAAATCGTTTTTTTAAATACATATATGTATAGAATTAGATAAGTAACAGTGTTAAGATTTTCGTAAAATTATCAAGCGCTCCGGTTCGTAAAATTTTTCATTTCGAGCGCTGATCGTACAAAAAGTATTTAATAACAATATTGTGATTAACACTTCATCATAATTTAGTGCAACTTCACTGAACTGTTCCGGGTAGCAGATGATAACGTATCGATAAGGATCGTCCTGATGAAGGACAATCTGCGCCAAGGCATTGGACGATAAAAATAATAATATTTACTAAATTTGAATAATTTGAAATGGTGTATTAACTAAAATAAATAAATTAAATGTTTAATCAATAATTCATACACACGGCGTGTAGATCTTGTTTTTTTTTTATCCAAACATAATATTATTATATTCTCGTATATTTACAGTTGCCAAAGATTATAATAAATAATTACAAGATAAAAAGAACTTTTTGTATTCAACGTTCTTAAATTCTGTTGAACCATATAAACTTCACTTGACTAGCTTAAGCGATCAAAAAAAAATGTACTTGACATGTCATATTGATTTCCACAGTAACACACGTACATATTAATAATTTAGTTGCTAGGACCCCTAACAACCAATAATGGTGTCGAAATAACTTTTCATACAAAATAGAATTAACTGACAATGAATTCAATTCTACTTAAGGGGGGACATGCTCGTCGAAGGTCAAAATTGAGTTTTTATTGTATTTTCAAACCATGATCCTGGACACTCCTTAAACGTTGTAGATAATCTATTTATATAATTTTGAAGCCTTATTATCCTTTATAGTTATTTTACACATTTCATGACTGCATAAAGTATTTTTGTTACATAAAATAGTATTCTTTTAAACCTCTCGCTCTAATGTTTTAGAATATAGTCATATTTCGGTACAGAACTGTGCAGTGGTGTTAAGATTTTTTACATTTATTAATTTTTAAACGCATTTATAAAACCATTAGTATAATTTATTACGAGATAATTTTTGTAAAATATTCACGATAAAAAATTATTTTGATAATCTCTGTGATCCCAAATTTGACAAGAATTAGGCATTTTATTATTCAAAAAATCGACAAAATTAACACATTTGAAGATGAATCTAAAGATACTTATTATAAGCTATGTTTTTGACCATTCAAGTGTGATAAAAATCTTATGAATAATGATTGCTTTATAATAATTATTGACCTAAGAATAAGGTAGTGTTTTTTTGAAATACGCCATTTCTTTTGTCATTCCCTAGTGGTTAAGCTACAACATACGGCCATAGCCATAAAATGACAAACTATAATTAAAGTAGGGAGTAAAATTATGTTAACGCGCGTGTTTGAACATGTACCTAACCGAATTTTTTTTTATTTTTTTTTAAACGGTATATGTTCATACACGCGCGTCAATATCATTTTACTCCCTACTTCAATTATAGTTTGTCAATTTATGGCTACGGCCGTATGTTGTAGCTTAACCACTGGGGAATGACAAAAGAAATGGCGTATTTCAAAAAAACACTACCTTATTCTTAGGTCAATAATTATTATAAAGCAATCATTATTCATAAGATGTTTATCACACTTGAATGGTCAAAGACATAGCTTATAATAAATATCTTTAGAATCATCTTGAAATGTGTTAATCTTGCCGATTTTTTGAATAATAAAATGCCTAATTCTTGTCAAATTTGGGATCACAGAGATTATCAATATAATTTTTTATCGTGAATACTTTACAAAAATTATCTCGTAATAAATTATGCTAATGGTTTTATAAATGCGTTTAAAAATTAATAAATGTAAAAAATCTTAACACCACTGCACAGTTATGTACCGAAATATGACTATATTCTAAAACATTAGAGCGAGAGGTTTAAAAGAATACTATTTTATGTAACAAAAATACTTTATGCAGTCATCAAATGTTTAAAATAACTATAAAGGATAATAAGGCTTCAAAATTATATAAATAGATTATCTACAACGTTTAAGGAGTGTCCAGGATAATGGTTTTAAAATACAATAAAAACTCAATTTTGACCTTCGACGAGCATGTCCCCCCTTAAAGATGGCTATATATTCTAAAAGTTTTAAATGTCTAGTTTGTCGGGAAGTTAGTTAAAAATCGATTGCAAGATTTGTACCGGACAAAGAACCACCGGACAAATAAGAATACGAGCTAAGAAAAACGTTGTAAAATACATCTGATTATTATTACAATACCGGTACTTTCAATGTATATCAGTGGCGAAGACCTCACACTAAGCTATTAATTAAAACCTACCTTCTTAATAACAAATAAATTATAATTATCTAAAGATACTTTGAAGTAAAAAAAAACTATTGAATTTAGGATTCACATACACATAGATAATATTATACTGTATCTAAGTTTATTGAATAGCTTACTAACATAATATGCAAACAAATGCTTTAAATAATTCAAAGTATTTTTCTATGTAGTTTGATGCTATTTGTTCTTGAAATCTTAGCGTTGCCTGCTTCATTACACGAAATGATGCATGCTCTACCTTTGCGCATATCTTGTTTGTGTATGACTATATTGTTATTTGACGTATTCTTTTAGAAAAAGCCAACTAATGAAACCGTAGACATTTTTAACTAAAATTTTGTTCCCTTTCGAGCATCAATATTTTAGTGAATGTTGTTTTTTTTAGTTAAATATATTACAGTTTAAATACGTAAAATATAATATGTAATGTTCAGTAAATTGCATCCGTAAAATTCAAATTAGGTCCTGTAAATATGCAAAATCTTAGGATTTTTTTAAAATTACCTACAAGACAACATTCCTTCAATAGACATCCTTTGATATTGATGTATATTGAGAGTTGGTACTGTCTGGACCTTGAATTGAGGCTTTAGTTGTAATAGTAAATATTGTCTTAAACTTTCAACAAAATTCTTTTAATAAATCCTTTTAAGATTTATATATATGTTTTCACTTGTCACGGCTTATAACTCTTAAGGTGGCACTAAAAAAGATATACTTACCTAATTTGGGACAACCTAGAGCAGGGTTGGCAAACCTTTTTACGTTCACGTGCTAAAATTTTCCAAATGTTATTTTTCGGCTGTCTGACGTGCCGAGCAATTTTTCATGGGGAAATATAAATTTTAAGAATTCTATTAAAAAATGATGATGTTTTAGATACCACTCACAGAACATGTCACGCATATAGCTTTATCAGTTATTCAATTACGTCATACATTTTGGTCTATCAATTTTGAAACGGCCTGCCAGAATTACTACTAGTTACTAGCTCCTTCAACTTTTTGTTTGTTATTTGGTGCAGCCATTTTTGTGGGTAGAAATGAAATCTGATAAGGCATTCTCTCGCTACAGTGGTATCAAACATTGTAAATCGGATAAAGTTAGAGGTTCGCGACGCGGCTGCCCCCGCCGCCTGATGATGTTAGTGTGATAATACTGAAAATATTATTATATGTGACGCATAAAGCCTAAGAACCGACCTATACAATTATATATTTACATTGAACGTAATGCTTATTGATTCTTGAAGAGTATTTGTATGCTATTTTTTATACAATGCGATCTGTCATTTATTATTATTATAGGTATTTTTTTATTTTCAAACGCGTGCCATGCAAAACCATCTCGCGTGCCATATGTTTGCAACCACTGAGCTAGAGGTTAGAAAAAAAGATCCAACGTTTTATTTCAGTCGAGACGAAAACTTTACCATGAGAGATCTCGCATTATCTTAACTTTTTGGATTTATCGCAATAAAGGTAGGAAGGATTCTGGTAAATGTATTGTATTCGGTGGGCGGTAGTGAAAATATTTTTTCGAGCTTCCAAGCATTCCGTGATTTAGTAGAGTGCAGCCGGAATGGCTACATGGCACGCTACACTTCACCTGAAAATAAATAAAAATGATAAAAGTGGATCTTTCACAAAAAACCCCCAAAACTTAGTTCATTCAAACTTTTTTTAGTCCCATAAATATACGTATGTACCTAGTGGGCAATAAACATGATAAAATGTATATAACCCTTTACTCTTGTATAAATATACAATAAAAATGTAAATTAGCATCTACACACTAAAATATAACATTTAGGCCTCCTATGTTCTATTATATCAGTTGTAGTTACTTCCAAAAATTTTGAAGAATTATATTGTATTGACAAACTAATTCATTTAAAAAATGTGATAATACCTATTATAAGAAGTATATTTATTATATTTAATAAAAACCATATAAGGTTAAGAATGTATTTAAAACAAATATAATATGTCAATATTAGTTGCGATGTTATCTACTATTACCATTGTAATAACAGATCGATGATATGTGTGAATCGATGTATTATTGTAATATTTGTAATAATTGTGATCGATTGACTGAAGCATAGCCGGTTTGATTTTATTTAAAATTGCCGCGTTTTTAGCAAGACACGCTCTGACTGATTGCGAAAACAAATGGCACAGTCGTCAATTCCAGATATTTTTTGAGATACGAAAACGACTAGGCATGGAATCATTCAAAATATAACTTTCCTAGATTTTTGTAGGGTAGGACATTCTGTATCTCAAACCCCTTCCAAAAAGAAAAAAAATCATATAATTATCATATGAATGTACCTAACAATGTGTAATTAATTATTAATATCGATATAAATGTGTTTGTTTGAAAATAAAGTGGGGTTGTCAATTACCATCCCCTCGATTCAAGATTATGTCCAGTTTCCTGCCATTCTCAAATAAACCCCAGTACCACAGTACCGATTTTCCAACAAACTAAACAATTTAAATACATTTTTATCTGCGAGTGGATTTCATAGTTAATGAACATACACATGAAAAATACCTATGTGGGTACCTAAAACGGATGTTAATAAAATGGAGGTAGCTGACATCATAATTTATTAAGGGTCCACATTTTTTTCTGAAACATGTTCGTGAACCTTGTTTGTCTATAAATACGCAGGATATAAACACACATTGAACAAAAAAACATCATGAACATTTTATCTAGCCACAGGATTTTCGCTAGAAGATAACTGCAGGGAATTCTGTCCACTGCAAGCACATCTACATAATAGATAAAACGGAAGAACATGCAAATACGTTATCTATTTTATGATGACATATTATTTAAATAAATAAAACTTTTAGAAAACCTTGATGTTCGTTGACATTACATAAATTAATAATAACCCTACCCTGTAAAGCGAATATTACTGTTTTGAATCGAAATTATTATTAAATTCAAAAATAAAATTAAATAAAATTAATCTAGTACGACGGAAATGTATATTAAACTTACAAAATAATATAATATGAAGAAATGGTGTCTAAAAAGATAAGATAAATGAAATGACGAAAAGCCTCGTTATGAATGACGAAAAGATATAGCTACAGACGAATCAATGATGTAAATCTACATTCGGAATATCGTACAAAAATTAGGGGTAATTAAATTTAGTTACGTTTTTTCCAAAACACAATTAAAAATTGACATATTATAATTAAATATGCTGGAGATTATTATAATACGTTTTTTTTATAATTAGATACAATAAATCCGCATGACGTGTCACATAAAGTAGGTTTTATGAAAATCGAATTTAATTATTTTTACTATAATAAGGATACATATTCATTTTTTAATCAACCTAACAAAGGTTATATTGCTCACACTTTTGATGTTCCAATTTCAAATCTAAATTTTGAAAATTAAAATAGTACCTACCTATAATGATTTTTTTTAACAATAATTAATTCATAAGTTTTGAGAATGTACTACTATTCATTATTGGGTATACATAATTTGAAAAAACCAAACCGATGGGAAATATGAACGTAATTTGATAAGCGCTTCAATTATTATTGTTTGCTATTAGTTAATTTCGTCGTAATTAGGTAAGACTCAGGTATGCCAAGAACGCTAGGAGTCGTCTCATCAAACTATGAAAAAATCGCAGCATCATAAAAACCACTAGAAAAGACTCATTAAAACGGTTAATATCTTAATTTTTCTTATATCTACGATGTTGAAACCTAGACTTTTAAAGAGTTCGATATAAAGAGATTGACGCGTTTAAGATATGGTGTTAGTGGAGGATGTTCGGTATTCCGTACATGGCCAGGTGTACAAATGTCTCTGTTCTCTAATTCTTCGGTCATGTGGTAAGAAGTGGTCCGAGTAGCCAATTCAGAAGAGTGATCTCTGGTGGCGTCGAAGGGATGAGATTGCGAGGGGGTGCACTTTCACAAAATCACTAAGAAAGCAACTGCATCGACACTAAAAGAAGCAATAAGATCAACGCAAGATTGCTCAATGTCTATGTCACAAGTGCCGGTCCGCAAACAGTTATTGTTGTCCATTTTTAAATGCATATGCCAAAAATTTCAAGCAAATCGTTATTCAAAAAATTAAATATTTTTTATACATTAGTCTTACACTAAATTTATTACATTATACTTACACTAAATTTATAACATTATTTTTACTTATTACATTACACTATTTTTATTACATTATTCTTACACTAAAATCATTTACATTATTGTCCAGATTTTTGACCGCATATTCTTGTGAGAAGACTTTTTTGATCATGTCAGTAATAAAACTAAACAGACAAAACAAATGAATGTCAATGCAGCGTTTTGTCTCTCCGAAATATTATTGAAGCCTTATCAACCATTCTACCGATGATGTAGTAGCAAATTTCGCACATCATTAATAATTAGGTGTTTAATTATTTCTATTTACCAGATGGTTGGAGCGAACTCTTTTTTGAGTTGCTCCGCTCCAGCTCTGCTTCTGGTAAAAAGTTTTGTATGTTTTATAAGTATTATACCTACTAGGTATGTATACAAATGTGAAAAAAATTAAAAACTAAATACAAAGTTTTGAAATAAGGTTTATTATTCGTCCCTTTCATTATTAATTCCATTAAACAAAATTCAGACAGCAAATCATATTTCATTATCTGCTTCTCCTGTCAAAAAAGTGAGGTTATTTAAAACTTTGTAGTGTTACCATATTTTAAATAATTTCAGTGTTGCAAAGTGTCAAATATAATATTTTCATTGGATTTTTGGACAAAAATTTAATAATAATAAAATCATCCGGAGCAGTGGAGCACTACAAATTTTCGATGCTCCGGGTAAAACCCCATTGCTCCACTGCTCCGAGCTCCGTTCCAACGCTTTGATATTTACAATAAAATATTCATGGTATTTTTTTTGTATTAACAATCAAATTGTTATGACCACCAGTTCAATATATAAAAACTTAAAAAAAATACTACTTATATAATTTTGCGTTAAAGGTTTCAGAAAAATTTGTCCTATTTTCACTGGGTCGCACATTGAAAAGGTTGGGAAGTACTGCTCTAGATGGAAGGCTATTATTGACAACGTTTGTAATTTTAGTGAACACCATCCTCATCAATGAGGCAAAGGGCGATAATATAAGTAACTTTGTATACAATAAGTAATTAATTATTAATACGGAGGTAATATAGACACATTATTATGATAATACTTTATAATATAGTTTGAGAGGCATTGAAATTTTTAACTTTAAAAAATGAGTTCATATTATACAAATCATTATTCCCATTCTTGTAAAATACGCCGTTATCGTTAGATAATAATCTAGGCCGTTACGGAGAATTCTAGAGCCGATTTCATCACTCGGGCGACACGGCCGTTACGTTTTTGCGATTAAGTGAAGATATGCGTGGAATTTAAGGAGTTTGCCACGTCCACGAACAAATGGGATCAGCTGAAACGTTATTTAAACTGAGCGTAATACGTCTTTGGTGTCGAGAACGGCGCGAATCAACGTCTCCGTCCGTCACAATAAAAAAGAATGAACACATGTTTTCCGCGTCAGGCACTGAGGTATATTGCGCGCGGCAGAAGACACGGGGCGGAGATGGATGGTTGATTGATGACTGGTTCATTATGTCGCCAGCGTAAAGGCCAGGGCCGCATTAACACAATTTGCCGTTCTGAGTTAACACTAGAGGTGGGAAAACTGGTTGATTTTGAATACCAAGTATACTTACTACCAGTATATAAAAAATACTTAGTATCGAAACTTGTTCGAAAATACTTACTAGTATTTGGGATATAATATAGAGCGTTTGGCGCACATGACTTTTTAGAAGCCATTTTTACACAAATTTTTTATATAATTATTATAAATTTACACAATCACGCATAAAATTTAATTATTATCTAATTTCAAAGTAAAACAAAAGACAAAACAAAATAAGTTATCATTGACGATTATCGTTTTTATTTCTTTGATATTATTTAGACACAATCTTTTGATGTTTTGTTTGCATTGTGTTATAAAAGAATTTATTTAGGTATATATTCACATAAATATTAATAAACAAATATATTAACTTTATATCTTTCGAAAGAATCATAATATATTGATCTATTCGCACGATGTTTGTTGGGAAAAGAAGTGTCACGAAAACTTGTAAATGTTTGTGTTTCATTCATGTTTCACTTAAGTAAATATAGACGGAAAATGCGTATTTTTTATAATACCCGTTATGCGGGTGTAGACCGTAGCGTAAAAAATACATATCAGATGCTCTTTACAGTATAGTTGTGTTAATAGTGTTATAGGAGCAACCTCAATAACTTGGTTGATGTGAACTAAAGTGTGTCTGATTACATGCATAGTCAATCTTTGTCAAGAAGAGAACTTCTCGGTTGCTGTAATGTGCCGCATTTTTTTAAAACTGTATATAAATATGATATGACATTTTTTCATATTTACAAAGCCGCAATGGCTGACAGTTCCAGATTTCATCCGTTTGGCAAAAAACAATAGCGTGATAATATTTGCTGCGTATGAAATTGGGGTAACGAAAACTGTATCTAACTTGAAACAGTAGCCTGTACGATGGTCAAAGCATAAGATATGTGATAAGTATAATACTATTAATTATCTTCTTCTTGGTCGTACGTTCATGGCTGAGGATCGTGACCACATTTGAATTTCGTCATCCTTTGAGCGACCAAGACTTTCCATCCTTATCGATCTTCCGCTTCTCTCAGGGCAGAATGTATGTTGGCCCTAGTCAGCTCTTTCGCTTGGTCGCTCCAGCGTGCAGACGCTCTCCCTCTGCATTGCCTTCCCTCGAGGCCTTCCAAAATCACCAGTCTCTCCAGGTTGTCCGGTCTGCGCCTAACAATATGTCCAAAAAACTGCAGAATTCGTCTCAGACATAAATTGTCGAGGGCAGTTCCTTTATCTGCATTCTCTGGATGATTGACTGGTTCGTCCTGTGCTCCGTCTAAAAAATACGAAGCATTCGGCGCCAACACCACATATCAAAGGCATTAATTGCCTTCCGTTCCTTTGCATTCAGGGTCCACGACTCGACTTCGTATACAAATATTGAAAAGACTAATGTTCGCACAAGAATAATTTTTATGGCAATCAAAATTCTAGTGGTAAGACGTATCATTGCATTTTTTGCAATCTTTGTGAGCCTTCTTATTCCGCTTCACATCCGCCCTTTTCACTGATGGTCGATCCCAGATATACAAACTCATCGACTGTTTCTAGGTTTTGGAGTGTACTTGCTGTTAGAAGGTTAGCCTGATCGACAACCATTAACTTGGTCTTATTTCTATTAATAAGGAGGCCATATTTGCGACTCTTTTCCTCAACACGGTGTAGCAGCTCTGTGAGTTCTCTTTCATCAACAGCGATTAGTGTGGTATCATCTGCGAATCTTAAGTTGTTTATTTTCTGGCCACCATTGTTATTCCGCCTTGCCAATGATCTAGGGCTCTTCGCATTATATGCTCTCTATATTTATATATGTCTATACATTATATTCCTCATAACAACGTAAATTAGATATATAAAAAAGTTTTAATCTACGTATAAATACTATTAAAAAAATCACACAACTATTCACTGTGCTTTTAATAGGTTTAGGCGGTATAGTCGTAGCTTTTATACACGACATTATAAATGTGCCTCTGTACTAAAGATTGCATAGTCTCAATAGCTGTCGTTAGATTTCACCGTCTACCCTCCTTTAAGCTCCCAATCTCCTAATCCTGCTCTCAATGCGCTACCTACTTATAAGATAATCGCTCCTCTGTTGACAATATCCATCCGATAGGGATATATAAATCATACGAGTAGGAAGGATTAGTAAATGGTTCACGATAAAGTTGTTTATTGATATATTGTTATTAATAACATATTGATACACACAATTAATAATGGAGTAATATAATACCTGGGTATGTTGGGAATAAAAATTAAATCACAATTGAGGTTTTTTCCTCCCAAATAATGAGTGATTTTCGAGAGGAATAAATTGTAGAAGCTTATTGTTATCATATTGGAGAATACTGTGACTAGTATATACGCTTTTTCTCCATACCTGGGTATATTTCCCGAACCCGTCTACCATCTACCGTGGCGTAGGTAAAAACTTTATCACATACTAAGGTCAAGGATCACAATAAAAAATGTAACAAATAAATTATGAATAGTTGAAGTATTTGTAAAAACACCCCTACATTATCACTAATAAATAGGCGTATAAATCGTCAAAACCCTAATAATAGATGATTAGATAATAAGATTCGACAATTCACCTACGGTGGCCGCGCGGCTTAAGCGTTGGACTATAACGCCGTGGATCCCAGGTTCGAATCCTGGGTCTGGCAAGTACACATATTGTTTTTCAATTTGCGTCTGTCAAGGTATGGACCTAATAGGTTGAGCAAGTGGCTGACATCCATTTCTCGTAAAAATCAAAATCTGTTAATACAAACTTCTACTCTGTGGAGGCCTATATGATTCTATTTGGATCGGACGTGGTTGAAAGATAGAAAAGCAGATAATAATCAATAATAATACGTTCGATAGGTGTAAAATCATAAATACTGGGAAAACATTGGCATTGTATTAGGAGTTTAGTCATTTAGAATTTATTAGTGATAAGGTAGCTGTGTTTACAAATACTTTAACTATTCATAATTTATTTATTATATTTTTTATTGTGATCCTTGACTTAATAAGTAGGCGATAATGTTTTTACCTACTTTATTATATAAGTTAGAATTAACTGTATTCGTTGTCAGTGTGTATTTACCACTGGTGAGTGCGCATCGTGCCTGAAGATGTCGATAAACGAAACCCGGGTCGCAAATACGACTCAAATGGAATAGTACAAAACTTAAATCCATTAGAATTTTAATTCAAATTCCATCAAGGTCGATGGTATTAATATTACAAACGAAATATTTATATTGGGCCATATTAATAAATAACTAAAGGGTTATCCATCGGCCGAACCGTATGTAGAATAATAGTTGCATTTCCCCTTCGATCAATATAAGGGGACACTCTCAGAAGATGTGATTGGTATGTAACATACCGAGTCTGACTGCACTTGGTAAATGCGGTCCATAGCTCCCGTCAGACCCACAACGAACACCATAATAACTCTCTATCCAAGACAATAATTCTAGTTCCTAACATTAAGGCTTCGTCAGTCAGCTAAAAAGCATTCATTCGCAATAGCAAGACTATTTCTATTCACTGTTGTATCAGTAACTTTTTTGAAAATAAACGTTTTATCTGTAGATAAAGTGATACTTTCTAATTCTGAAAACACTCATGAGAAAATATAGCTAATAGAAAAAATCTTTTTTTAAAAAAGTAAGACACCCGGCAGGAATCGAGCCTGCGTCTCTTGGGTACCGCACCCTGTGCATTACCACTATGTTACGACTGCCGTGCTTAATTGCGACACATTTTAACTATTGACTTCTTTAATACCTGCTCATTAGCGCTCTCCAAATTGACGTAATGATTGATAAAAACTTAATCATTGAATTTATTTTCATAACTTTGGAGAATCTTTTCTACTGAAGAGTATATTTTTTTAGTAATTTAAATATGTTCAAGCTCTTTCAACTTGTTTTCTAATAAAAAATAATACAAGCATGATACAATGTTTACTATCAATTATTTTAATAATATATTTATTATAATTTAGATACAAAAGTGTTTTCTTTAACCTATGTATTCATACTTTAGTTAAAATGTTATGTTATTTTTCTTATTAGAGAAAACAAAGTTAAATTATTATACTGAATATTATAAAGTCTTCCGCAAAACCAAAAAAAAAATATAAAAATAAGTTATAAAAACAAAAAATATTATTAAATAGTTTTTACAGATGTTATGAAAGAAAACAATATTTATTTTTTTATTTATTATAGTCGTATAGTAGTTGTTTATAAGTAGGTAGTTATAAAAATATTATTTATAAGCTTCGAGAAATGTTTTATTATTGTTGATAATATTATATTTTATATTAACACAATATAATATTGGAATACTCTGAGATGCCATACATAATTGTTTATTCTATGAAAGGATCATATTTTCAGTTATATTACGAGTTGAGTTTATTTTGTATAACTATTTTCATATTCAAATTTTATTTTAGAAAACCCCAATACCCAATACTTTAAATCATATTAATTTGTGAAATAATTAATTATATCCTAAGTTTATCCAGTAACAAGATATAATACGTATACCATTTATTTTTCACGAGTAATTAATTTTACTAAAAAAATAAATTCGTTACCTCAATATTCTGACTAGATAACTTGATTTTCACTGTTTTTAAGATAGCTGTAGAATATAATTCTACTAAAAATGATAAAACTAGATAAGTCAGAAGTTAAGAGTGATATACTTATAGTGAAACGGCAAATAATTTTCAACTATAGGTGCGACAAAATTTCGAACTCGCTGGCAATCGGAGAGCGAAAGTCGAGCTGGCGACGGGGGAATTAATCCTTAAATCGTGTAAAGATGACTAAAAAACGTTACCCATTTACTTGAAAAAGAAAACATGTCAATGAATATATTATTATTATTACTAATAGAACAATAAACATAAAATTAAATGAACGCATGTTGACTTTTTATGACAAATTATGTTTTGTTCTGGACGCGTCCTTTGCACAATCTTCGCGTCGTGTAGTCACGATCGTTATAGATCGTGCCCCAGCTGAAGTATATATTATAGCCTTAATAGGAACCGTAAAAATTTTGTGTTTGAAAATAATATTAGATAACTTTAAAACCTAAAATGCACGAAATAAATAAAATAATATATTAAATAATATTTTTTCACACACTTCAACATTATTAAATTATTTTTCCCAATTAGACAAGCACAATTTTATTTTACATATTAATTTATGTTAATCAAGTAAAGTTTAAATTTCATTTTTCTCACAATACTTATCAAATCAGAGTTTTCTAGTTGTAGTATTAAAATGATGAATAATTGTAAGTGATAAATAATTATCTAACTAGGTATATTTGTGACATTTAAAAATAGATCATCTTGTTTTCGTTCTTCTAAAAAAAAAACAAAATTTCTGAAGAGATTGTTAAAATATCAATGTTGAAATATACCCTGTGCATTTGGACGTATACATAAAATATTCAAGAGTGACTTTACATTAGTGTTGGGCATAGTATCCCGAGATCACATTTTAAAATATATGGACACTTTATTTGTTATAAATTGTATAGGAATTAATAACAAACTTCACAGGAGAGCCAAAAATTATTTTAGATCATATTAAATGGTGGCTTTTTATCGATTGCTTTTAAGTTTTGTGTGTAATTATTATATGTATTATACGCAGAAACCAAACTTTTACTGTCAAAGTTAGTAAGTGCTCTGATAAGGGAAATTTGTATTCCATAAGAGGAATATAATGACAATCAGGATATATAAAACTACCTAAAAAGTCTTGTGAATGGATTATCTAATCAAATTATGTGAATGACAACTAAAGATTGAACATGAAAAGACTAGCCACAGCAATGACAAGCCTATATACATCGATGAATGGAGAGTAGTTTCAATGCAAAAAAATCAGAAGGTCTCAGTATGATTAATCAAAAATTATATAAGTTAATGTGTCTTTACTTTATGCTAATGAACGTTAATATTACTATTATATTAGTTCAAAAGAGTATGACGTAAGTAATAAAAACAATAGTTTATTTAAGCTAGCGTTCTAAAACCACGAAATTTACAAATAGTAAATAGGCTCGTTTGCGGTGAAAGCTTTGAGATTAAAGCCAGGACGATATATGTTCCTATAAATACTTACACATTATTACAAAGCAGTTGAGCTTTTTTTCAAAAGCTCGCTTTCGCATAATCTCTGTGTGACAGTTGTATAGACGGAGTTTGAATCTATAAATCATACGATCAAATGGATTTGTGGTCGTTTGATCTGTGAGTGTGTTTGTGTTTACATTTGTGAGAGATTCTGATAATATGAGTAGAATTGTATTCACTGTTGGATTAATGGATTGAGCCCATATTATTCTCTAAATGGCTATGTGTCTATCTGTGTGTTTGGCTGTGTGTCTACGTAAACATAATGAGAAAATGATAATGGATCGTCAACTGTTACTTGCTTTTAGACCACAGCTCGGATTATACCGAATTAAATATTTTAGATAGAAAAATCTGTCACCGTGTAATTCAATCATAGTGTGGTGTTCGATATGTGGGTTATGGTGTTGAGGATGATGATAAAGAAGTAGAAGATGTAGGCAGGAGTGAGTTTTATTTGCAGCGTAACAGTCGGTACGATAGTATAAATACAATGACAGTACATATTACGTAGTGAGATAGTTACGAGCCAGGTACTTGGATTCGAGTGACATTTTGATAAATCAGTATTCGTAGTTTATACAGTCGAAAGTAATACCTAAACATTGTATTCCAGTACATAATTATATTGAACGAGTCAGCGGTTTAATAGCTGTGAATTTTATTTATTATTACAGTCATAATATAATATGATACTATGGGAATGGATATTAGACTAATTTTACATTGCGATACCGTATTTAATATCGCCAATCAATCTGCTGACTCAGGTAAACAGTTGTTTACCGGTATATTAGTCCTTGGGAATTTATTATTGCCTTTGACTTGACTTGTGATATTCCTCGGTTTCAGGGCACCCAAGCTAATCCCACATCCCCTTCATCTGTATTTTTATCTGAAATATAGATTTGTATGAATTTACGTGTGCGATTTTAATTTTAATATCCCGGTTCTTGAGGAGGACCGGGAGGGGTTCATACCTCCAAATGCAAGGGTGTTGTTTTATAATTGATTTTAGAAGCTACTATCTTTATAATATATCCTCACGATCTCGAGCCACCCCCTCGGCCCACATCGAACCGACCGCGCTGCCGCTTTTGTACCCAACGTGACGATCGTCATGCCACCCGACCGGGTTCCTTTTGATGCATCTGGGTCCAGTGGCTTCGACATGAGGGTTGAGAAGGTTGCGAGTTTCGGAGTTCGGGCGTACACCAATCACCAGTTTAAAGCGAAGACCGATGAAAAGATGAAGAAGAAATAATGCTTTACCAGGTAACCACTTAAAACCTGTTCGTTCATCAAAAAGTGAACCACGGTGGGGTGAAAAACTCCGAGAGTGGGGTGTGCAATACTCTCGGCCAAAAACCCTACCGCTGTGATTTTTTCTGAAAAGGAATTGGTATTAGTGGTCATTGGTTGCGTTGGTCGTCATGGGCTGCTTGGCTCTGATATCAGAGGTGGTGTCTTGGTAGATCCTGGATGTAGGGTGATTCCTGGTTGGGTATATTGTCATTGCCTACCGGGAATCTGAAAGCATAAAAAGTGTCGGGAGGTCCTGGTTGATGACGTCTGCTGCTGCTGCTTTGGGTCTGTAGATCTGTAATTATAGAGTTTTTTAGTGGTTCTTACATTGATTTTACGGTGGTTGCGGGGGGTTGCGTCGTAGTATGTTTCGTGGTCTGTTGCATTTGGTGATGTCGTTTATGTCATAGTCGTTTAAGTTCCTGATTTTGGGGTTGGGGTGGTTTGTCATGGAGTCATAGAATTTTATTGCTAGTTTTTGTATATAGTCTGCTAGGGGTTCTATTTCTAGGTCGTTGTGGAGAGTCGATCCTCTGACATAGTTGGGAGCGCCTGTGATCGAGCGTAGAGCTACGTTTTGAACTGTCTGGAGTTTTTTTTTTATTAGGTTGGGGCTTCCGTGTGCCCAGGTTGGGTAAGCGTACGTCATGATTGGTCTTATGATTGCCATGTATAAGAAACGTTTTCCTCTGAGGGATAGCTTGCTGCGTTTGCCTATCATTAGGTTGAGTCTTGCCCTGACTATTCTAGCTTGTCTGTCTTTGATGTTTATGAGTTTGAAGAAGTTAAGATGCTTGTCCAAGTGGAGGCCTAGATATTTAACTGTGTCAGTCCATGGGATGGCCGTGTTATTCATGCGAAGAGATTTTGCCTGTATGCTGTGTAGGTTAATGTGGTGTGAGAATACGATTGCCGCACTTTTTTCAGCGTTGACTTTGATGCGCCATTTCTTGCACCATGTGGAGATGTTATGTGTTGCTTTCTGTACTATCTTTGTGGCTTGATTTCTGTTGATGGAGTTGGCTAGGATTGCAGTGTCGTTGGCGTATTGGGCTACTATGCAGTAATTTGCTGAAGATTTTATTGGGATGGGAATATCTCTAGTGTATAGATTGTAGAGAGTTGGAGCTAACACTGAGCCTTGGAGGACTCTGGCGGTGGGAGTCCAAGTGGTTGATCTGATACCGTGGTATTTGACCGAAAATTGTCTATCTGTGAAGAATGAGTTTAGGATTTTGATCATGGGGAGGTCGACCTCTGCTCTGGCTAGTTTGACTATGAGGCCGTCGATCCAGACTTTGTCGAAAGCCTTGGCTATATCTAGAAATAATCCTACCGTGATGTGTAATGGTTAAGGGCATCTATGATGAATTCCGTGGTATGTAGTAGTTGATGGTTGGTGGAATGACCTTGTCTGAAGCCGTGTTGTTCATTGGGTATGAGTTTTTTCTCGTAGATAATGCTTTTAAGTCTTAAATTTATGGCTCTTTCCAGTATCTTGCTCATAGAAGGGAGCAAACTAATCGGTCTGTGGTTTTGTGGGAGCTTGAGAATCTTACCTGGTTTAGGCAGAAGTGTTACGTCGGCTGATTTCCAGGCATCTGGGAAATACTGTAGTGCCTTTATCTGGGAGCTTTTTTAGGATGAGATTGCTAATCCCGTCATTGCCTGGTGCTTTGCGATTCTTTAGTTGCTTGATCAGATAGTCTGTTTTGTCTTTGGTAACAGCTACTAGCGGTGTTAGTGGAGGACTAGGTGTTGAGTTGAGAACAGCACCGGCTTCTCTAATAATTGAGTTTACGTGTTTTCTGGTTTCGGTGTCCGAGCGATCTATGGGGTTTGGTGAAAATTGATCTTGGATGCTGTCCGCGAATAGTGTGGTTTTATCTGTGTTGGTGAATACTGGCCTTTTGGATCCAGTTAGCGGCGTTATTGGGCATTTTGAAAGCCTTAGAATCTTGGTGAGTGACAAAAAGGGTTGACTGCCTTTACCTAAGTTTTGTAGTTTGCTGATCCATCTACTTTGGACGTAATCTAAGTTTTCGCGGTCTATTTTTGCTTTGAGCTGTTTGGCTCGTGCAAATTCCTGGGGGTCGCATGTGCGCTGACCTAGTTTTCTGTGATGAGAAGTTTGATGTGTTTGGGTAAGTCTAGTCGATGTTTGGTGATTGGATTCGAAGGTATAGAAGCTGTCTTAATTGCTTCTTGGATTTTCTGGGTGAGATCCATTATCGCGGTATCTATGTCTAGCTCGTTAGTGAGTAGAGTGTGCGGTGTGAGGTGTTCCTCTAAATAAACTCCGACTTACTACTTAGGATAATGTGCTTAAACATTTGGGCCACCTAGACGATATTTAACGTCTATCTCCTTTATATGTGATAACTATCGGGAGTGAAGCATGATTGTGAGTGGGAGGCCTGGCTTCGGCGGCTTCGCGACCGACCGATGCCAGGCTGGAGGTCTAGGTGAAGGGATCTCTAGTAAGTATATAAAAAGTGCTATGTCGAACAAACATCACAACGAGGACCGCCCCCAACACAGGCCACCGCGCAATTCTTCCGTGCAGTGATCCTTCCTCTCGGCTTCCGGTATTATAGGAGTCTTCTGTCCTTCCGTCCGTCTTCTCGTCAAGTCTCGGCGCTTGGATGTTCGATACAGTTCCCTCGAGTTAGCAATTAATCTTTTTTGCTAGGCCCTTGATCTCGTTGAGTTTGGTATTGATTATTTTTTTTAATACCTAGGGTGGGTGGGCTCTGAGGCTTGCACATATGTCAAGGATCGGACTGACCACCATCTTTTGTTATTTAGTTTATACTCGAGGGAAGTTTGATCTCCGTGTGACGCAATGGGGTCCCGATTGCGGTCGCTGAAACGAAATGAAGGTCTAAAGGGAATGGGGGATGTGATAAGCTAGGGAGGAGTACCTTGCTGGGCCAGTCAAATTCTGTATGTGCGTGTATGTCGTATTGTAATAAGTGTGAAATTGTCGTGTTGGGATGGTTGTTGATGGAGCTGTAGAATTGCTTCGTAAGCTTGAGGATGTGGGTGTGGAGGGTTTCCACGTTAAGATCGGTGTGGAGTGTGGTGTTCCTGACGAACCAGGGAGCGTTTGTGATTGCTCTGAGAGCTTTGTTCTGTGGGATTTGGAGTCTGTTGATATATTTTAGGCCTGCAAATGCCCAGACGGGGCAGGCGTAGGTCATGATGGGACGAACGATAGCTGTGTATAATACCAGTTTGCTGCGATAGGCAAGCTTGCTCCTATGACCTATCATGGGTTTGAGCTTAGCTAAGACTATGTCGGCTTGGCGTCTCGCCAATGTGTTGTGAAAAAGTGAGTTGTTTGTCTAGCGTAAGACCAAGATATTTCACCGTATTGGTCCAAGGGATGTTAGTACTATACATGATCAGATTTGGGAATATGCGCTTACGTTTTTGTGGTCGTTTTTTAAAATTGCGCTTGAATCAAATGGCTTTACGTTTGTCTGCGTTTATCTTTATGCGCCATTTGTTGCACCAGGCAGAAACCTGGTTGGCCGACCTTCGGACTAGTTCTGTATCGTCTGCATATTGTGCAACTATGCAAGAATCTGCTGAGGTATCTATAAGGATTGAAATGTTTCTTGTATAAAGGTTATACAGAGACGGAGTGAGCACGGATCCTTGTAGGACTCCGGCACTTGCGGGTCTGATGGTGGATTTGGCTCCAAACAGTTTGACTGCAAAGCGTCTGTCAGTGATGAACGAGTGTAGGATTTTAATGATTGGCTGTTCGATTTCGGGCTCAGAGAGTTTAACTATGAGTCCTTCGACCCAAACTTTATCGAAAGCTTTAGCAATGTCTAAGAACAAGCCAACTGTACATTTGTGGTGATTGAAACCGTCTGTTATGTATTCTGATACGCGCAGCAGTTGATGGTTCGTGGCGTGGCCGGCTCTGAACCCGTGATGTACGTCTGGAATGAGTTTTTTCTCATAGATAATGATTCGAAGTCTGGAGTTTATGATTATTTCTAGAAGTTTGCTCATCGTAGGGAAGAAACTGATCGGCCTGTGATTTTCGGGGCGAGTGTGATCCTTGCCTGGTTTTGGCAAGAGGATGACGTCCGCAAGTTTCCAGTCATCTGGAAAATATTGGATCTCTAAACAGGCATTGAAGATCCCAGTTAGGGCAAGGATGCCTTTTTCTGGTAGATTCTTGAGGGTGAGGTTACTCACCCCGTCATTACCTGGCGCTGAACGATTTTTAAGTCGCTTAATTAGATATTCAACCTCTTGAGTAGTGGTTGGTAAAATCGGTGTGGGTGGAGGATCTATCCTACCATGAATTATTGCGCCGGCCCTATCTGCAATTGATTTTAGGTGTCGTCTGGTAGACCTTTTAGATGTGTCTATATCGTTGGGTCTCAAATTGATTTTGGAGGCTGTTTGCGAATACCTCAAGTTTCTCCTCTGTGGTGTATACAGTTTTATTGTAAGCTTTCAGTGGAGTTATTGGACATATATTTGTCCTCAAGGCTTTAGAGAGTTTCCAGAAGGCGTCACTACCCTTAAGTAGCGCTGTGAGTTTGGCGTTCCAGGTCTCAGCAGCGTGTTCCGTGTTTAGATTTCTAACCTCCTTCTTCAGTTTCTTAAACTTGCGGAAAGAGGGCTGGTCCCCCAAGATTTGTGAGATCTTTCTGGTACGGTGTCTCTCCGTGATTTTGATTCTCGTGGATTTTGGTATATCTAGTCTGTGGTTGTCAGTCTGACTGATCAACGTGGAAGCAGACTTTACCGCCTCGTTTATGGAGGCCGTCAAGTCCCTTATTGCGGAGTCTATTTTAGATGATGACGAGAGATCTAGTGGAATTGTGAGGTGTTCCTCCAAATGAGTAGCAAAATTTTCTTAAGATACTTTAAATCTTTGAGAGTCAGGTGACGTAACTAATGGGTCCAATGCATCCCTGAGAAACATTAGTTTGATGTTGTTTTATATCTGGTGTTGTCCGGGAGTGTGGCGAGAGGGTCTACTGGGTCTCCTAAATACAGTAGGATGGGTTTGTGGTTTGAATTAAGCTCGTCTGTTACTCTAATTATCGGGATGTAGCTAGTGTTTCTTAGAAGTGCAAAGTCAACAATGTTGGATTGACAATGTGGTGTGTGGATGGTGGCTTCTGTTGGGGCTTGCGGTCGAATAATTTTATACATTAAAAATAAATATTTGATCAATAATATACTGACAGCTCCGTCATTCAATTATTTTGTTTTTAGTCCTGACGCATTATGCCCAGCATGCACCTTTTTAGCATAACTATACTTTGATAGATTTTTGGTCATTATACGCATCTATTCTATACACACGATTGCTATCGGCGGCTATCGAGGTATTTTTTCACATTTTTGTATTGAGGTATTATAAATATTGTCATAACAAAAATAATAATAAAATAAGCATAATTAATTCATTTGTTAAAAGAAGATTATAAAAGATAGTTATAAAATACTTTCTACATTTATATTATATTTTATACCAATAGGTAGGTATAATTTATTATATTTTATTGGTAAATACTACTCGAATAATAATATGACTAAATAAAAATTAATCTATGTACTATTTTATTTCATTTCAAGTTTTTGATACGTCTTTCTGGAAACTATTTTATTATCTGTTGTTTGATCTTTCGCTTCCTAATTGATTACAAATTACAATGCCAAACTTTGAAAGCTCTGTCCTTTGACCCTGCATCAATTTAGATAACACAAGCACACATTTCCTATTCCGGGCTATATTTAGCTTCCTCTTGCCACCAAATTGGTCTATTATCCCCTGATGGCCAAACTCTGAGGTTGATTTCCATGCAAGTTGACTGAGGTAAACGCAAGAGACACATAAGATGTAGAATGGGAATACGGAGTCAAGTTATTGCAGCGTACAGTTTGCGGAAAATGCAGGTAAATCTGAGATACTGAACATGGAACGTCGCAATTCATTTATTGAACCAAGTTTTCATGTTCTCTGTATGCTTCGTGAGTATATATTGTCATAGTTACGAGATTTAATATTAAAATTGTCGAAGTAGAAAACAGTTCACGTACTAGAGACACTATAAGTTTCATAAACGTATTATTTTAATATAACACTGTTTTACTGAATATCAATATAAACTGGAAGCATTTTACATGACGTTCGATATTCATATATTAGGTATAATGTTTGCAATTGAATGAACTCAAACAAAGAAAACGGTTATTTTTACATTTTATATATTCCATATTGAAAAATACATTAAATATGAATATAAGCGTGGATTCATAAACCAGACTTAGTTTATTATAAAAATTCTATAAATTTAAAATAAATCTTGAAAGAAAAAAAATATATTGGGTAGCATTTATGTTTACAGGCGCAACATGTTTCCACATAGAGGTCAGATGAACACGTTTTTTACTAGATACTGTTGTTAGTCACTCTCCAAATATATCAGGTTATTAATTAACAATTTCTTTTATTCAAACGAATAATTCACAAGATTTAAGAATATATCATTCTGATTATTGAACATTATATATTTAGAAAAACACTAACTGAGAGAGTATATCATAACCAATAGAAAAAACTTTTTTGAAAAAAGTAAGCCAACCGGTCGGGAATCGAACCCGGCATCTCCAACGGGTAAACGCCCCAAACTCGTCGCATTCTGCCATTATGCTACGGAAGACATACTAATGACGACATATATTTAAGCTATTGGCTACTAAATACCTACCACTCAGTGCTCTTCAAAATCATGTTACTTCGGCAATCGATTTTTGTTTATTAAATCAAAGTAGGTAGTTATTTTACTATTACAACGATTACTAACCGACGTCTAGGAATTTCTCCAATATTTTTTAAGCAACTTCTTGTACTTGCTAATAATTTTTAATTAACTATTTCTTTTATTCAAACGAATAATTCACAAGATTTAAGAATATATCATTCTGATTATTGAACATTATATATTTAGAAAAACACTAACTGAGAGAGTATATCATAACCAATAGAAAAAACTTTTTTGAAAAAAGTAAGCCAACCGGTCGGGAATCGAACCCGGCATCTCCAACGGGTAAACGCCCCAAACTCGTCGCATTCTGCCATTATGCTACGGAAGACATACTATAATCAGAATGATATATTCTTAAATCTTGTGAATTATTCGTTTGAATAAAAGAAATAGTTAATTAAAAATTATTAGCAAGTACAAGAAGTTGCTTAAAAAATATTGGAGAAATTCCTAGACGTCGGTTAGTAATCGTTGTAATAGTAAAATAACTACCTACTTTGATTTAATAAACAAACATCGATTGCCGAAGTAACATGATTTTGAAGAGCACTGAGTGGTAGGTATTTAGTAGCCAATAGCTTAAATATATGTCGTCATTAGTATGTCTTCCGTAGCATAATGGCAGAATGCGACGAGTTTGGGGCGTTTACCCGTTGGAGATGCCGGGTTCGATTCCCGACCGGTTGGCTTACTTTTTTCAAAAAAGTTTTTTCTATTGGTTATGATATACTCTCTCAGTTAGTGTTTTTCTAAATATATAATGTTCAATATCAGGTTATTATTATTCCTGAGTAAAACACACTGAAAATGAAAAAAATCAACATAATATATTTTTTGTCAGCTGTGGCTTCAGAGAAATGCATTCGACTAATCATTAGGCCTAGGTATACCTTATAATAAATTTTGTTGTTATTTGTTATTATCATCATAATAATATGTTTCCGTGAAAACATACATTTATTAAATCGATCTGCATTTTTTTTGTTGATTTGAATAATCTTCTATTTTACAACGTTTTTATTAGCTCGTATTCTTGTTTGTCCAGTGGTTGTTTGTCCAGTACAAATCTTGCAATCGATTTTTAACTAACTTCCCGACTAGCTAGACATTTGAAACTTTTGGAATATATCAGAACACGATGCCAATGCATTCTTTTAACACTGTTATCCATCTTTAAGCAGAATTTAATTCATTTTCAGTTAATTCTGTTTTGTATGGAAAATTATTTCAGAAAAATCCGTAAATAGTAAGACTATTTTTGGTTGCTAAGGGGGTGGTCCTAGCAACTAAATTATTAATATATACATGCGTTACTATGGAAATCAAAATGAAATGTCAAAATGACATTTCAGTATTATTTGTTTGTTTGTTTGTTTGTTTTTTATTTACTTCATATCAAGCATAAGTTTAAGCATATTGAGCATAATAATTCAACAGACAATTTAAAAACGTTGTATATAAAAAGTTCTTTTTATCTTGTAATTATTTAATACGAATTTATTGTTTTCTAAAAAGGCGTATTCATATTTTACCTTTAAGTTAAAATTAAAATTATTATGCTCTTTCTAATTTCTATCGTAATGTCTTTTCACATTCGAACAATTTATTTTCATTCTTCAAAAAATCCTTTAGTACTATATAATAATTATAAGTAAAATAAAATTGTTCATTATATCAGAGTTTATTTTTATCATTTTTATTAATCATCATCATCAGCCGAGGACGATCCAATACCGGATGGAGGCCTCCTCTAGTTTTCTCCACTCTTCTCGATTCTTAGTTCTTCGCTGCCACGTAAATCCATCAAACTTTATAATTTCATTCACACAGTGAGTTTAAAGACGTCCGTGTGAACGTTCACTACCCCTTAGACACCGATATATGACGAGGTGCATCCAGCGGTTGTCCACACGCCGGAATATAGATATTATTTAATAATAACATTGATTAATGACGATTAAACATGTTTTTTTTTTATAATGACAAGTAAGTATTATAATATCGTCACTGTTCTGGCAGAAGACACTAATTCGAAAAAATGACATATTGAGTTAGTTTACCAAAATGGTTCTTTTTTCAAACTTTACCGTCTGGAAACCTTCTTAATGAATAAACAGTCTTTATTTTAAAGTCACCCTTTTTACGATTACTTAATAAATTCACATGTTAGACCATTTCAAACATTTTAACCACTTCAAAGTCAAATTACTCAAAACTAGTATTCTCCAGTTAGTGTGTTCTGCCAGAACAGAGATGATATTATCATTAAATATAAGAATCAAATCAACACGAAAAGATAAAATTTAATTGCTGAAAAAATAGCACAGTAAATTATTAGCAAAAGCAGTTCATTATTTTTTTTGTTGCGAAAATTATTGCAAAACAAAAATATTGTTATATTTGTTTTTCAATTAAAATTTGTTTTAAATTCATGCTTGAGAGGTTTTTTCTATTTCTTTATTTTAATTAAACATTGAATTTGGCATTAGAATGCGAGAGTCGAAATTTATTGTTGCCA
The DNA here is from genome assembly GCF_057557595.1 of Rhyacophila brunnea. NCBI lineage: Eukaryota > Metazoa > Arthropoda > Insecta > Trichoptera > Rhyacophilidae > Rhyacophila > Rhyacophila brunnea. Next base: position 35,671,992 of record NW_028233350.1, read on the forward strand.
TTAAAATTAATTAAGTTAAGGCACCCTTTATACCGTGAACTACGTGCCGACGCTAAAAGGTTTTCTCGTTATGTTTTATGATGTTTTACCATCCCTGGCAAGGATTAGATTATTTTATTTTTAAATTAAGACAAACGTCTAGCGAAAGGTAAAAGGTAACGCTTTGAGCGACATTCATAGAAAGTCTTTACTATTGCGTCATAAAGGCATAAAAAAGGAAAGATTTTTTATTTTAAGATTTAATTGAATTAGGCGAGAGCAGAATTTCTTCAAGCTTTCAAAACAAAACACTGAAAATGTATATTATTAGAAAGTTATATTTATATTCTTTAAGATAGAAATTATGATTATTCAATTACGAATGTTATATTATTAAACCTTATGACTTATTCAACTGAATAAGTAAACTTTTATAATTATTCGTTTGCAATATAATGACAAACATAAATGAAATCGAAAAAATATACAGTGTTTGGACACACTTTTTCGCATATTATAATAAAACAAAATTTGACCATTCAAAATATAAATATTCGTTGAATAAAAGCAAAATGTTTTTGAATTGACGTTTACTTGTCAAATTCTGACAATAGTATGTTGTTTAAGCCGTGTCAAAAGAAATATCAAAAGTTTACGTTGAAATATAAGCGTTTATCGTATGTATCGTAGTAATATTATGTAACTACCTGTTAATTTATTCTTTTACAAACTAAATGGCTGCAAAATTATTACTAAAAGGTCTTAAAGTTTAACAGCAATATTTATTTTTTTGTTAAATGATTGGGTAACTTTGGCAACTCGCTTTTCTCTACCGAATCGTTTTATCTGTTTGATTAAAAAAAAAAAACATATTACTGACAAATGAAAAATTAATCAATATAATCAATAGTTATCTCAGCAGGAAAGTGTAAATTTAATATACCAAATATAATTTATTGAAACGTCATAACGGTTGCCTAAATTCTAACATCCATTAATTTGCGTCAGCCACGTATTATCAAGCATTTTGCGGCTATTCGATAGCCTCAATTCAATGGAGGCTTACATAATTTTGCTCTGCTAATGAGTGATAATGATAATTTATCGTTGTTTAGCGATTCATACACCTAAATAATATATCTGTACTTAAGAACAAGTATGTATAGTATAATTATAATACTGTAATAGAAGAAAAAGTAATGCAGATGTGTAAGAAAGAAAAATAATGCTAAAACAGGTATAGCAAGATTAATTAATTTGACTTTTAATATCAGGGTGTGAGATCGCATTGTCACGTAGATTTGACTATCAGTGAAACATGGATATCAAGAAAACACAATAATTTAGGTAGTTTACAATTGTTTATTAAAATATAAACTAAATAAATAAAATAAAAAAGCCTTTTTATTTCTTACAAACAAAAAAAGTAAATGACAGTGAATTGACTATATCTAATGTATATATAACCTATGATTATATTTATTATGTATATATATATATATATATATATCTATGATTGTTTTATCTACTTATTATCTAGTTTAAACAATATATTTTTTTTTACATTTTTGTATAATGCATAATATATATATTAAGATTTTTATTTTGTATATAATACTAATCAATAATGTTTATATATTAAACAGTGCTATGTAACGTTTATATTAGTATATATTTTTGTATTTGTAACTTAAATAATATTTTTAATGCTAAGATACTAGTTTGTTTGGTTTGTAAGAACCCCTCTTCGGGTGAAGGCCTCCTCCAAAGAAAGAAATCCCACTGGACTCTGTTTTTGCCTATTTGTAGCCAAATTGGGCCCGCTGTTTTTGTGATGTCGTCTTGCCATCTCGCATGGGGTCTTCCTCTGTAGCGTTACTCTTTTGTTCTATTGTAGGTTAATATGTAAAACTTAGTTAGTGGGATAGATGCAAGGTTTGTTAGACCAGTTAGTGTATGACCAGCCGTATTGGAAGATGGTTTTTGTTTCTTGTTATAATATGTTCATGTATGAGATGTTCGTGGGAGAGGTGGGTTGGTTACTATGTGTTCTTGTCTTTTTTGACTTGGTTGTTTGTTATAATGTTGGTATTTTTGTTGACTTAGAAGTTCAGCATACCCAGTTTTGGGGCTCCTTCTGATAAGATCTGATTTTTGAAACGATGTCTGTAGTTGGAGCGTTTTGTTTTTTTGTTCTTTTTGGTGGCTTGAATGTTTCTATCGTTCTCTGGTAGGGGGTCATTTTCAGGTGATGTAGGGAGTGTTCTTTTATTGTTAGATTTTACTATGACCAGTTTTTCATATTTTATTCTGACTGTATTGCCTTTCTCTTTCTCTAGGATCATTTGCTGTTGTAATTCTTTTCTTTTTACTTTTTTTTGTACTATGGATAGTCTTCCTTCATATAATATTGAGTGTCTTTCAGCGCTCTCTTATGTTTAAATGTGTTTATTTTGAGACCGAGAGTAGTGAAAGTTACTATTATTGGCCGAAAATACATAACAAATATTAATCCAAGTGAAACGAATGAAAAAATGGAGAAATGGTATATTATAACAATGGAGACTAGTAATCTTTGTTCGTAGGGACAGAGAAATTATAAATACATTGTAGATAGGTACATGGATACTCATCTGTTGTACGTCATTTGATATTCACTGATTCTATAAAAAAATCGAATCAAGCTACTTGTCATACTGAATTTAATGTTGGATGTCATCCGAGCGGCAACTATCAAGGTAAACTGTTTATAAAAAAAAATCTGTCACTGAAAACTAAAGCCCTTCTTTTCTGCTGCAGCGTTGCATTGGTGTAACAGAGAAAATTAATATTCTCCCTTTTTCTAATTTCTCATCTCTATACCTTTTTTTAATTAGGTATACATATTTGCAACCTGACAATACATAATTTGAATACCTCAGAAACACAGATTATAAGAAAATAATTACACGATAAAAAGAACTTTTTAAATACCTCGTTTTTAAATTTTCTGTTGAATCATATAAACTTGACAATTCTATGTAATAATAAAAACTTTTTATTGTACTTGGTAGAAATACTGAATAAATATTATGGAATACAGAAATGTCATTTTGACATTTCATATTGATTTCCATAGTAACGCACGTATATATTAATAATTAAGTTGCTAGGACCCACTTCCTTCGACCATGTCCGATCCTAATAGGATCATATGGGCCTACACGGGGTAGAGGTTTGTATTAACAGATTTTGTTTTTTACGAGAAATGGATGTCAGCCACTATCTCAACCTATTATATCCATACCCTGACTCACGCAAATCGAAAAACAATATGTGTACTTGCCAGACCCAGGATTCGAACCTGAGACCCACGGCATGATAGTCCAACGTTGAAGCTGCGCGGCCACCGTGGGTGTAGTAGGACCCACTTAGCAACCAATAATACTGAGTAGTAAATATTACTTTTTACGATTATTTTCCGAAACATACAAAACAGATTTAACTGAAAATGAATTCAATTCTGCTTAACGGTGTAAAAAAATGCATTGTCGGCGTGTTCTGATATATTCTAAAAGTTTTAAATGTCTAGCTAGTCGGGAAGTAAGTTAAAAATCTTGGACAAACAAGAAAAAATTTATACTGCACAAGAAAAAATCTGTACCGGACAAATAAGAATACGAACTAATAAAAACGTGGTAAAATATTAGGACCGGACGGTATTTAAATCCGAATCTATCTAATCTGATCTAAGAATGTTACTCTATCATTTTTGGATTTACAAACACCATGCCTGATCATCTGTGATGCTTTTTATTATGTATTTGGTATCAAGTAGTATCAAAAAACAACACTTTCTGGAAAACGTTATAAATGATGATGATGAAATATAATGTCAATATAGTTACTGACAAAAAGGTTTAAAGAATTTCTGGCATAGGTAGAAGCAAATGAATTGACCCTTAAGGGCGGACATGCTCAGCGTAGATCAAAATGGAGCTTTTTTTCTATTTTCAAAGCATGATCCTGGATATACCTTAAGCGTTGTAGATAATCTATTTATATAATTTTGAAGCCTTATTATCCTTTATATTTATTTTAAACATTTTATGACTGCATCAAGTATTTTTATTACATAAAATAGTATTCTTTTAAGCCTCTCGCTCTAATGTTTTAAAATATAGTCATATTTCAGTACATAACTGTGCAGTGGTGTTAAGATTTTTTGCATTTATTAATTTTTAAATGCATTTATAAAACCATTAGTATAATTTATGACGAGATAAGTTTAGTAAAATATTTACGATAAAAAAATATGTGATACCAAATTTGACAAGAATTAGGCAATTTATTATTCAAAAAATGGGCAAGATTAACACAATTAACAAAAAAAGCTCCATTTTGACCCACGCTGAGCACGTACGCTCTTAAATATATGATAATTTAGGTACAAAATCCTGAGTTTGTATCAATTAGATAACGGGAGCTCTCTTACCATCGATTACCGGAAAAGTTTTATGCGTGTGGCTTCTTGAAAAACATATCCATCATAAAGATGCGATAAAAACACGGAATATAAAGAGAAAAAAGCTGTGTATATATTATGTGCTTGCCAATATTAAAAAATGAGTGATCGATCATCGCTCTTGAAATATATTGGGCGAATGAATGGGAACAAAATGACGACAAAGTTTTATATTGAGGAAGAAACCTATGACCATCGTGAAAGGCGTTTTATTTATAGTGACATAACATAGCATGAACAAATGTGAATGATATTGTAGGTTCATTTTATATTATGAGCCGGACAAAAATGTATAAACATGTTTACTTATTTGCTCACACAAGTATGAATAAGTAAAAAAAGTTTGTCGTAAAAATAGTGTGTTTCATTATTACAATATAGATCAGTGGTGCACAAGCTTTTTGAAAGAAGAGCCAATTTATCCATTTTCTAATTTTTCACGGGCCGCAAAGTGTTGAAAAATATTGATATATTATACTAGATGAGATATACTTTTTATGTTTTTTTTAAATTTTTTGTTTACGAAGTTCTCCCTGAAACTTTTCGACAAATTTTTTATGTTTAATATGATAGTGGCGATTCAGATTAAATTCCTTTGGTACTGCAATACTTTGTTCACATAATTCAAACATGTGAAAAAATATTCAATGAAACATTACCTGTCCGTCCATTGTTCTTGAAAAGTTCTATTTCCTTTTTCGATTCATCTTCGTTTTTTAATGTTTACTGCCATTATAAATAAATGGAGAGAAAATTAGATCAGATACGATTAATTAGTTAGAAAATAATAAAAGTACATACCTAAAGAACTTTATACGTCATACACTATACACACGTATGTACACAAACAAATGTTTCATAATCTAACTGTATATTTTCTGTTAAGACAAGCGATTTTTTAATATCGATTCACAAACGTCGTGCACTGATAAAATTCCAGGAGAACTAACACTAAAATGCGCGTTTTGAAAACAATAATCTTAAAATAGACTGCACTTGCACCACAGACGGTATGACTTATTGTAAAAAGATGAATTTCAGTCGAAAATCTATACCCATGAAAATATAATCATATTAAATAATACAGAATAGCATTTAGTTTTCTATCAGTGACGATTCCGATTACATACCGTTTCTACTGCATTTTTGTTCACATATCTATCACAGATTTTTATCATATTCAATGAAAAATTTTATGATGAAGTACCTATTTGTTATTTTAGGCCGCAACGAATGCCATTTCGGGCCGCGTTTGTGCACCACTGATATAGACTAAAATATAGTGTCGTCTTGAGAAAACAATTTAACGTCTGACTATCTCGGACAATGAGTAAGGTCAGTAATTATAGTCTTTCTCGTAGCTAGCCATGAATACTGAATATAAAAACTCTCAATAGACTGGGAAATATAATAATTATAATTATTACGCACTCGAGACAGTAGTGTAATGAAATTTATTATCTACGATGGCTAAGTCTGCGAGTGAAGTAAAATACAAAGCATGGTATAGCTGCTGTTACTATAAAAAGCATTCTTACTAAGATGCGTTTTTAATAAGTCAAACCAAGGAGAATTATGTTGTCTATGTTAACTTCTGGAATGATACTCTGAAGACAATGTAGACCCGGCAGCGTCTTGCCAAACCCTATTTACCAAAAAGTCAGGAAGATGCAAATTTTCCGCGTATATTGATTGTTATGTTCAAAATGAACATAACTAACTTTCATACCTCTGGCAACCCCGACGATTATCCATGGTCACGTCGATGGAGCGTACGCGATTAAAACAGATGTCGCTGATGGAATTTCCGGCCGCAACGGAGTTCGCAAGGTGCGAACGCAGCAACATGGCTTTTTGATTCTGACTGTCGTCTAGTATTTATAGTCGTGCTCCGCTTGAGTTTTACCCAACATTTATAATGGACGTCACTTAACGGAGCACGATTGCAGCCGCAGTGCTTGAAGCCTCTGATCGTTCCAGTTTGGTATTTTAAAATTATTATTTGATTCACTACTCTTCCAATATTTTCTTTTCAACCTTAGCTGCTTGCATTTATTTTAATATTTCCAAATTTCAATATCGAGCCGCTTAATAACCTTTTAATGTATTTCTAATTTCTTGCTTTTGTTATAATATAGTCTCTGTCAAGTATATAAATTAATGTTTTATTTATTGTTCCCACTTTATTCCACATTGTTAAATAATTATAATCTTTCACGGTCTCAAGATCGTGTGGCGTCCAGGACTTTATTATGCACATCTTTAAACCATAGATTGCACGTGCCTTCAGCCGTGTAATCCCTTCTTGTTTTCTAATTAAATTTTACAGTTGTCAGTTGCGAGGTTGCGGAAGTAATTATTGCTCAGCTTGAAGAAGATTAGGTAACTCATAGCCCTTCCTCTTGTTTCTCTTGTGTCTCATGCTCTCTTTGCTATTTAACTATACTTTATTCTATTCTATCCTATCTAGAAACTGCTTTTATTTTGTGATTGTGACGACAAAGATCACAATCACAAAATATTAATATATCATGATGTAGCCTTTGGTGACCGCATTTTTACTTCACCCATACAGACTACAGTGCCAAACCCTACTTAGAGTAAACCAGTACATCGCAGTAGTATATGGCACAAACGTTGATACGTTCATACCGATATATCAAAAGTATTTTATATATAAGATTGAAATGCGGAAGCCGGTTAGTATAGACTAAGACTTTAAATGCAAGAAATAAATTGTCCCCTGAATGTCCTCAACTATTACTAATATTGAATGCCCGTTATGACAAAATGTCAGGCGACTACTATTAATTCCTAATAGCCACACAGTGGAAGAATACGAAGCTTGCATTTTGAAACATTTTTTTTTTATTTATATCAAATCTGATTTCGGTATGATCACAGTATAGCTTGATTTGATATAAATAAAAAGGATTTTAAGTTAACTTTTTTTAAATAAATATATAAAAACCTTACAACTATGAATTAAATAATAACCTTTTCGAAACGTTCGTGAAAACTTAATAAACTACATTTTAATAATAAACATGACAACAAAATTATAATTTATTCTACGATGTGAGCATTTTTTAAAAATATTTGTAAGTATGTTTATCTTTAATTTTAAATATTCTTTTTATTGTTTCAATATTTGTAGATAATATTATATAAATTAAATATTTAAATCATTGACAAATTGAAAATTTCATTTTTCGGCTAGGTGATTTTGGTAGTTTGAGTACCTGTATACTTTAATGCACGTTTTTAGGTTTATCCCATATTTCTCTTAACACTGGAATTGCACTTTTTTAATATAATAGCCAAATTCTAAAAAGAATACACTTACAATTATTTTTGTATTCCCAGGTAATAACATATAATTCGTACAAGAGTTTGCTGATGTACCTTTTCAACAGCATATTGAATGTACCTACTGTGATTTGAAATATTTCTATCTACTTCCTATTAAGTAGGATCATCAGTTTGTCACATGAGTTAGTTTAGTTAAATTCGTACCCAGTTTGCTGATCGGTTAAAAAATTAAGTACATATTAATAACTCTATGATATCAATCGTGGTTCTATATTATAACAATATTGAACAATAAATTTTCGTGGCTATTGTGACTTCAATTTAATTTGAGGCCACATTGATAATCTGTGTTTCAATCCTGACATCGATCAAGGGTCGTTGAGATTTACGAAAACTTTTTATAAAAGCCCTTAGTTATGCATAAGATTATTTATTTGTATCGTTTAAAGAGACAATTTCACACTCATTACTTAACAAGATATAAGACATTTATAATAAGATTTAAATAAATTAGAATTCATACATACATACATACACTTCTGAGAAAATATATTATAAACAAGAGAAAATCTTTTTTGAAAAAAGTAGCATAGCCAGCAGGAATCGAAACTGCATCCCTCGGGTTTCGCGCCCATGCACATATACCACAATGCTGTAGGCCTCATACTAGGCGATATTTTGTAATTAATGGCTCTCTATACTCTCTGAAGCGCTTTCCAAATTGAGTTACTATTGGCGATAGGCTTTTATGGTAATTATATTATATTATATTTTAAGAAAATTATGTGTGTTCAATAATAAGAATGTTACATTCTTAAAAATCTTGTGAATTATTCGTTGAATAAAAAAAATATTTAATTAAAAATGAGAATTCATTTTCGAACTGTTATATTAAGCTAACATAATATTATAAAGAAAACAAATAATCATGATTACGGCTTACCAGAAAAATATATCAATAAGATTTTCTTTAATCCTGAAATATAATTAATAAAACCGTTTAGAGAAAACGCGTGGAAACTGGTATTTTTAAGGCCCTCTTTCAAAATTCAACAGAATGAGGAAAGAATATAAAATGCTAGCTTTTGTTTGTGTTATTGAATATTATTTATTTAGATACAAAATTTATTTAACAAAAGCCTTTCATTTCGCACTTGAAAGTTTATTAATTATTTTGAAATAATTGAAAGTAAACGAAATCCAGCCAGTCTATTCAGTTGCTCCTGACTCAGTATTGATATTAGAAAGTTTTAATCCATTTCAATAGGTAAACTAAATGATTTTTAGTTCTTCTTTTTCACTCATAGACATGATTTTAAAATCAAATCGCAATAATTAACGTTATACTTTAATCAATATTTGCAAAACAATGAGATACGTAATTATATTGAAAATTGAAACACTTACAATCATGGAGCCTGAAGCAGTGGTCTCCGAACTCAATAAGGATGTGAGCTTCTTTTAGAAATTAAAATTGTCTGGTGAGCTACCTATTTTACATATTCCTTCTTTATAATATTTTATTTTCGTCTTTTATTGTACCATACTTAATATTATTAAATGACTTTAAACAAAGTAGGACATCAGACTTCCAATTAAACATTAAATGCGTACTTAAATTATTTATTTATAAACAATAATAATTGAAAAATATCTTGAAATAATTATAAGTAAAAGTAAAAATAATTAGTGAAAAGAATGGCATTCAAATTTTCAATTCTCGGTAAGTACCTTGTCACTCCCATCCGAATGCAATTATCAAGATATACATCAGTGAGTCTGTTTCTATATTTACTTTTAACCACCTTCATAGTGGAAAACGTTGATTCACATAATTAGGTAGAACAAAAATCATATTTCAACTCATTGAAACTTAGTTCAAGCAATATTTCATTTCGAAGTCCAATAATAAAATCTGAGAGGCAAATTTATAAATATGATAAAATACCTTACGCGAGCTACCGAAAATGTCGCCACAAGCGACCGTTTGGCGATCACTGGCCTGGAGCAAACTGTTCATCCTGAGTTATGCACCGTCTGATATTGTCTGTTTATATTAAGTTTTGCTATGACAATTTACCAAATTATGACACTATAAATAAGTTTTTAACCATCAATATAAATTATTAAAGTAGATATCTACGTACATGTCAAAGATTAACTTAATATACAACTGAAATACAGAGAAGAAATCACCAGTGAAGTTTTTTCGTTATGTAAGGTAACTATTATGTAACTTGAAATTTAAAACCATATAGACACTATATTATAGTGTTTGATGCGTGGTATCTTACGACCCATTGATGACACACAGTTAGAGTGGAAACGAAGATACAATAATATTACGTTCCACAAGCTTAATAAAGGGGTCCACATATTGTACAGTCCATCAAATTGGGTCACCTTAGATGGCTAGGCCCATCATGCCCCCCATATCTTGAAGCGGGCTCCCAGGCCAGGATCTTTGGAGGCCCCTCCTACAAATCGCTAGGGTTAAAGGCAGTGGAATGCTCTACCTACAGAATCGTTTTCAAAATATTGTTTCAGGTAAAATTAAGGGTATTATGTGCATTTATAGCGATTTTTTTTTATTGTTGAATAAATCCACTTGAATTATGGAGTTGTCGAATATCGACAAACATTAATCGAAAATTGCATCACACAACTTGATATTTTAAAATGATAATATTATTTAAGTAAACAAGCGTAATTCGAGAAAATCTGTGATGTGTGTTTATCTCACTTTTCAGGTTAATACACAACGTCCCGGGCCACCAGGCTAGAGTCCCATCAGCCCCCTCCCTCCTTGTCGAAGACATGGCTGGGGCATATACATGTACAGGATAGACGAGTCACGCATGGCAAGGAAACTGACATTCGGGAAGCTGGAAGACAAATGAACACCTGGACGTGAAATGAACACGACTTTATATAAGATTGAAAGACAGTGTTAAAATATGACAGTGACAAAATAAATGATCTTGGTTACCCTAAACCAAAAGAAAGCGGCTTTTGGTAACAGATCTTTGGAGAAGAAAAAGAAAAATTTAATAGCCAATATATAGATTCAAGTAGACACAGTAGAAACGAAATCATAATTTATTTAATTTGGGTTAAGGACCATTTGTTGGTCGTGGGCGCAATATAATATATTCCGTTTGCAGAACGTTTAATATTACATACTTGATTATATGTTTTAAATATTTTTTCTAGTGTAAATATATTATGATATTAAAAATAATGAACACTTTTTCGTTGGTTATTTTATTTTAAATTTACACTATGTAAAATACTTTGATAAAAAATGCTTTGAAAGCATATTTGTCAAACAATATTTGCCTACCTATGCTTATGAAATATTCTGAAGATTAATGATGACATTGTTATTCCCAACATAGTATTCTAAAAAATAAAAATATGCGTTTACTTGTAGATAACAAAAACTGTTATCTTAGTTTCAAAAAATCTGCCGCAAATAAATTTATCTCTAGCCGTGTTGTTCATAACACATTTAAAAAAAGTGAAATAAATTTCACCCTTCTATTGAACTATAAATATAAGTGTTATCTGTAAAGGAACATTTCTTCTACTCAGCTAACCGCCCGTAATAAAGAAACGAAAAAATGTTAGATAACTCCGACGTACTTTATGTAAAATCCATTTTCTTTCCATAATACATATCAAGCAGGCAGAGGAGACGCGCCCCCTATAAGATATACCGAACGGTAAGGGATGGTTTCATTTTTCTTCTCCATACTTGTTTAACCTTTTCAGGAAGTTAAGTCCCGATCGGTATCTTGACAGATTTGATCAAAATAATTTCATAGAAGTCCCACTTCATACATCCTTCCTTGTTATTAATATAGAATAGAAAATAGAGAAGTTTATGCTTTGATTTAGATCTATTATTTCATTATTAATTATTTTTTATATCCAGTAGTGGGTTTAAGGACTAAAAAACTCGAGGCACCTATTTTTTATGAGACTCTCCACGATAATAAAATAATTAAAAGTCATAAATTCCAAGTACCAACGTACTTAGTACTTAGTAAAAATGTCATTATAGAGCATTATAGGTAGAGCTCTCCTAGAATCATATGCTGTAATTAAAATGAACTTAATCATCATTATTGAGAATGACAGCGACTGATGACACATAATCATATTTTTTTGTGATTATTTTTTTAAGTACAGATACGTACAATTTCTTGACTGGCTATGTTATTATAACAGGTCCCCTTAATAATCAAAAAAATATTCAAATGGTTTTAACTGTTTCGAGGCCCCCTTTTAAATAATTTAATAGATTGATTGCATTATCTGTATCAAAAAATTTGTTTGCCGTTAACCAAAAAAGGTTTACTAATAATTATTTACTTATTATTATTATTTTTTATTATTGTTTTTTATTAATTTTATTTATTATTATTATTATTTATATTATTACTTATTAGTATTATTTATTATTTACCAATAAATCATATTAACGCCAGCGCTATATCGCATATTCTAGACCAAGACTGATTGCGGCCCCTACGGCAGCTATCTAGGGTAGGTTTGTACCAAAGTATTAGCACCTCTTTTGACTGTGGTAAATTTTAGAACGAGATAGACAGTTTTGACTGTTTATACGGCTAACTTATTGTAATTGATACAATGTGCTAATAATTCGAGACAAACCTACCCTAGATAATTGCCGTAGCGGCCGGAAGCGGTCTTGTGTATAGAATAGATGCGCAGGAATAATACATTCATTTGTTTGTCATATAAATTGTAAATACCCATTTTTTTTCATTTAGTTCTTGAGACCTTATTGGTTAAGTTAATTACTCAGTATTCACAAAAATATATACTTACTCAAATATGTTTAAATACTTGATAAGGCTAACAATTTTAATGTAACACGTTTCGTAAAATAACCCTTTATATGTGGCAAATACTCGTACTAAGTGATAAACACATTTTATACATAATGTAATTCTTTCTTCTTTGCGTACCATATCAAGTCCCGCTGAAGTTGGCAATTACTTTGGCGAAGGTATCTTTGTCCTGCGCTACTTCGGAATAGTCCCTCGACTCTTCTCATTCCATTCCAGTCTCACAGTAATTTCCTGGAAAGAATTAAACAAAGTGGTTTACCGTTTGTTGCCTTCCCCGATGGATTTTCTGTAAGGGTTTAATTCCTTTATATAGTTTGTTTGTGGTGCGCTATGGTTTTACTCGCGCTCTATCTGCAAGAATTATTGTAACATTCATTTTTAATAATTCGATTTGTGCATACTGATAATCTTACTTTACTATTAAAAGAGAATTACAAAATCACACTTATGTAATCAAAAATTGTAAAATTAAAATAATAATACACCAATTGGAATTGTATCAGGGTTGTATGTTGTAATTTAAAGTCTAGATTAAAACTCTAAGAATATCAGCATATCTATTCTATACACAAGATTGCTATCGGCCGCTATCGAGGGTAGTTTTTCATAATATGTTTGTATTGAAGTATTATAATTGTTACTATATGCGCTTGTATTGTTCGTATAGCGATGTTACGAATACTATGATTTCATATCAAACATATTCTGATAACAATTATTTTATTTTCATAGATCAACATATCGAGATCAAGTAATTGGATAATAACAATGTTTAATAGAATTAACTCTTATGACAATACGCATTTATGCAGTTTAACTTAGCTGTTATATAATATAATTATTAAAATAATGAAACCAATCAAAATATAATTATATCTTAAAATGTATTCGACTTTAAAAGCTATTAGAAAACATCTAGGAATAAGTCAATGCCGCTGTTACCATATTTTAATGTTTTATAAAAAGGTTTCTGCGTGATTAAGGGGGGACATGCTCGTCGAAGGTCAAAATTGAGTTTTTATTGTATTTTCAAACCATGATCCTGGACACTCCTTAAACGTTGTAGATAATCTATTTATATAATTTTGAAGCCTTATTATCCTTTATAGTTATTTTAAACATTTGATGACTGCATGAAGTATTTTTGTTACATAAAATAGTATTCTTTTAAACCTCTCGCTCTAATGTTTTAGAATATAGTCATATTTCGGTACAGAACTGTGCAGTGGTGTTAAGATTTTTTACATTTATTAATTTTTAAACGCATTTATAAAACCATTAGTATAATTTATTACGAGATAATTTTTGTAAAATATTCACGATAAAAAATTATTTTGATAATCTCTGTGATCCCAAATTTGACAAGAATTAGGCATTTTATTATTCAAAAATCGGCAAGACTAACACATTTGAAGATGATTCTAAAGATACCTATTATAAGCTATGTTTTTGACCATTAAAGTGTGATAAACATCTTATGAATAATGATTGCTTTATAATAATTATTGATCTAAGAATAAGGTAGTGTTTTTTTGAAATACGCCATTTCTTTTGTCATTCCCTAGTGGTTAAGCTACAACATACGGCCGTAGCCATAAAATGACAAACTATAATTAAAGTAGGGAGTAAAATTATGTTAACGCGCGTGTTCGAACATGTACCTAACCGAATTTTTTTTAATTTTTTTTTAAACGGTACATGTTCAAACACGCGCGTCAATATCATTTTACTCCCTACTTTAATTATAGTTTGTCAATTTATGGCTACGGCCGTATGTTGTAGCTTAACCACTGGGGAATGACAAAAGAAATGGCGTATTTCAAAAAAACACTACCTTATTCTTAGGTCAATAATTATTATAAAGCAATCATTATTCATAAGATGTTTATCACACTTGAATGGTCAAAGACATAGCTTATAATAAATATCTTTAGAACCATCTTGAAATGTGTTAATCTTGCCGATTTTTTGAATAATAAAATGCCTAATTCTTGTCAAATTTGGGATCACAGAGATTATCAATATAATTTTTATCGTGAATATTTTACAAAAATTATTTCGTAATAAATTATGCTAATGGTTTTATAAATGCGTTTAAAAATTAATAAATGTAAAAAATCTTAACACCACTGCACAGTTATGTACCGAAATATGACTATATTCTAAAACATTAGAGCGAGAGGTTTAAAAGAATACTATTTTATGTAACAAAAATACTTTATGCAGTCATCAAATGTTTAAAATAACTATAAAGGATAATAAGGCTTCAAAATTATATAAATAGATTATCTACAACGTTTAAGGAGTGTCCAGGACCATGGTTTGAAAATACAATAAAAACTCAATTTTGACCTTCGACGAGCATGTCCCCCCTTAAGTATTTTAGATTTTATAAAGTTTTCCGACACCATGACTGAGGATCATAATCATCCTGAAATAAATGCAGCCATCTTCTATGTAGCCAAGACTTGCCTCCATCACATTCCTCTGTTTATATATGAGCAGAAAGTAAGCGATTAACCTCATTATATTGTTTCAATTAATTTGATTTCAATATAATTGTAGCAGCTAACAACCCCAGATCTTGTCAGCATAATTGAGACAACGTGATAATCAGCGAGTCACACAAGTATCGCATAATTGCCTTATCTACGGTAAGCACATTCTCCAAGTGCGACATACTTCGATGAGGGTCAATAACACCAGGCCTGATCAGCAAAACAACGTGAAGTTGCAATGGTGCGACGGTCAGCCTTTTAGCGAATAGTGACCTACATCGATAATAGCGTGCCCCGATTTATTGAATATTCATTGCACTCTATTATAACTTCCCAAACTGAGCATAATATCTTAACTTGGAACTATTAACTTTGCGGCTGTATTTTGTATCATTGTATTTCATCATTCGGTACAAATAAACTTAAGCAATCTACGACCAGCCTGTCATCTCTACAGCTTTGCCCCCAAATAATATAGTGTTTTAAATAATATGTATTTTATACTAAGCAGATCTACAAAGATTTCATTAAATTATACGCAATCTGTTATTATATTATTTATTATCATGATAGGTAGGTACCTACTGAAAAAGTTTCAAAGAAAATAGTTTATCTTTTCATTAAAAATCAGCTCTATCGTCAGTTTTATTAGTTTTTTACAAACTGCTTTACTTTCTTATTAATCCCTGCGAGTTAAACTTTGAAAAGTGCTTGAAAGATCACTTGAAGTTTTTTAAAAGAATTTGTAAGTAACCCGCGGATCGACAGTTGGGAACTAATCCACTCTCTACAGCAGCTCATCTTAGTTGAACTGTTATAGAAAATGAATCTATGTGCAGTCAGGCTAGTAGCTCCGGCCAAGCCTTTGGATGCTGAATAACGTCAATGGGTGGAACCTTTGCTTTATTTTTATGAATACAAATTGTACTCCTACATTTGTAATTTAAATTTTCTGCAAACTGATCGTTTGTATTTATTTTATTTATACAATGACTCGGCGAAATTGCATTTGTTGTAAATCTACATTAGCATATTTTATACAATTCTGGATTCATTTAATTAATGTGTCCGTAGTGGAGTTAGAAGTAAAGCAAGCACCTCTAAAGCTAAATATATGAATTCTAATGGATTTAAGTTTTGTACTATTCCATTTGAGTCCTCTTTTTGCGACCCGGATTTCGCCTTTCGACATCTTCAGGTACTGTGTACGCTCACCAAAAGGCAAATAAACATTCACAACGAATATTATTAACTCTAACTTATAATATAAGTTTATTATAACATGTTATAGGTATTATAAAAAATCAATACAATAAAGTAGGCGAAAACTTATCACCTACTTATTAAGTCAATGGTCACAATAAAAAAAAATAGCAAACAGACTATAAATAGTTGAAATGTTTGTAAAAAACTCCTTACCTTATCAATAATAATACACTCGATAAGCGTATAATAGATCGTCAAAACCTAATAATAGATCATTAGTAAACAATAAAAATACTACAACACTCAAGAGATGTAAAATCGTCCATTCTGAGAAAAATGGAAACTAATGGAGTTAACTAATGAGATAAGATGAAGAAGTAAGAGAAGATGCCGAAAGGCGAAACCCGGGTCGCAAAAAACGACTCAAAAGGAATAGTACAAAACTTAAATCCTTTAGAATTTAAATTCAAATTCCATCAGTACCTTCGGTCGATAGTATTAGTACTAAAGATATGAGTTTGAATCACGCATATAGATAATTTTATTCATACGTTGATTTTTAAATGATTGTTTGACAGTTAACAACCATGGTAAATAAAAATGACCCATATCTACTCAAATTTAGTTGTAATACCTACTCGTAAGTAGATAGAGTTTTTTTATATGCAAATATTGATACATATTTCAATAATTGACAAAAATCAATTATATTTTTGTTTTTACAAAAGTGGAAAACCGTATTGCTACCATTCCAATAGCATGGTACAATTATTTTTGATCATTTTAAATTGATATATTATGTTTATGCTATTAGAATATTCATTATATGTAGATGCAGAATTTGATACTTTACTTAATTTATTACTTATTTTTTTTTTTTATTTATTTTATCAGTTATTTCATGTAGCCTAAATATCAATGCAAAGAAAGCCAACGTTGTCGATTGGTAGTCTCTATATGCTAAAAACGTAAAGCGGACATAGAATGAGATTGCATATGGAAATAATAGTTTTCATTATAGTAAAACAGGAGTCTATTATATTTGAACTATCCATTATCTTTCTTGGCTTCAATAATAATGTGTTCAAGTATTACGAATAAATTCTTGAAAAATATTGTGTTTCATATAAATAGAACAAAATAAGGCAATTTATTTACTAGACTAAAATAATGAATTTGAAACTATATAAATTATGTACAATAGATACATAACTAGATAGATATCTGTAAAATGTTAAATGGTCAAAAAGTCTCTTGAACCCAGTCTAATTGACTGGTATAGTTAGTATTCTAGCTTTACAAGTATATATCTACTCGTAAAAGCTTTTAGGACGTCTTAAAAAACTCCCTAAGAGAAAAGTTATTTTAAAAATAATTAAAAAATGTTTTCATTTCAGTTGTCTTCCACAGAAAAATTAAATATTAGAATCGGGTTATACAAACAAAAAAAAAACTACAAAACACTAAGTAATATTTTTTTATTATGATTGCTTAAACAATAAAATGAAAAAAATATTACAAATTCTTAAAAACGGATTGGTTGGTTATAAAAAATGTAAATATACCAGAGGCCTTTTGGATACGGCTGATATTAGACAGCGTGAAATTATTATTTATTTATTTTAAATTTAATTGTCAAAAGTCTATAGAATTAGTCATAAGAAAACCATTTGGAATATAATATGATGTATGTATTTTATTTGATATTCACCATTATTTATGGCACTTATAACCCTTGGCAGATCTTGGCTTACTTTAAAAATTTCCTCCATTCTGGACGATCCAGATACTCCCCAGTTTCTTTGACTGAGTACTCTTATATCTCCTGTGGCGCAGTCCAGTCATATCGATTTCGACCGTCCAGGTTTTCTCTTATCCTCCGTAGTTGCGTACATACCCCGCCATGTTGGTATATCCTCCAGCATTCTATGTACGTGACCAATCTAGCACAGTCTCTGCATTTTCATATGTAACGTGATCTTTTCGCCCATATAAAGAGTGTACAGCTTATACATTGACCTCCAAGTGCCATTTTCTTGAAAAGCTCTAAATATTCTCTTCAAAACTCTCCTGTCATCCTGTTTACTGAGTGCACTGCATTCCGATCCATATGTTAATACTGGGCGCAGGAAAGTTTTATGTAAGGTGGTTTTGGTTTTCCTTGAGAGTACTTTGTTCTTAAGAAACCTTTGGAGGCCAAAAAAATGCCTGTTAGCGAGGTGATCCGGCAATTTATTTCGTCGCTCATGTTATTAGTGTTTGTGACAAGGGACCCTTGATAAATAAATGTACTCAGAGATTCAAACGCATCGCCGCCAATGATAACGGTGCAATTTTCATCTGTCGCACTGTGGAGAACTCACAATATATACTTAGTTTTACTTTCGATAACTCGAGTCCCATGTTTGCAGTAGCTGATTTTATGGAATTATTTAGTATTATTTGATTTTAATTTAGTAGATATTTGCTAAGTTTCTGTTGAAAAAATACTATAATTATAAAAGTACTATTATAAAAAGTTTTTTAAAATTCTAAGAAGATAATATAATGAAGAAGTGAATCCATATAAATTATTTATCTTTTATTTAGAAGTTTTCTATTTTATTCAATTTCACTTGACAGAGCTACATTGAACAGTCCAAATGCTCATCGTTTAAATCAATAAAGTTTCAGTCAGTCGATTCATAATCATTATGATACATTGTAAAATTAATTTTAATAGAAGGTATGCTGATACAATCACTACAACAAACGTTCTAATATTCATTAATTGTGTTGAAATGATAAACCCTCCCCAGTGTTTCGTACTAACTGAAGAATATCCAATTGGTAGTTTATTTATGCTATGATGATTTTTCCTGAATCACACCAGCAGCTCTATTCCGCTATCGCGTGTTAGTCTCGTAGCTATCACCTTGGTTACTCAACGCAACTTGAATCCGCGGCACGGTAATCTATCGCATCATTTTGTTATGCCCCTCAGGGAAGTAGACAAAATAATCAGGTGATTTGTGTTGAAAGAACTTGAGATGGTATGATGGTGTTCTCCTTCGTTTGTCTCCTTACCAAAGACAATATTTCTATGCGGCTCATGAGTAGTATGCACAGCTTTTATGTTTAAAGACTGTCGTCTCGAAGGTAATCATCAGTTGATTTACCTTCAGGGATGTGTTAAGACCAGATGGCGAGAAGATGATCAAGAAACAATAAAGCTTTCACGAAAGTTAGCACATTACAATTTATTCAACGGAAATGTAAGTACATATACAGCGGACAAGATATACGCATTACAAGGAATAATAAAAGTCAAAAACGCTAGGTGCATGGTCCTTTTTATACATTTTAGTAATATCATATTAATTATTAGTATATTGACCACTCATGTATAATATCCGAGCGTGGGTTCATAGTACCTTCGCACCAGATTAACCAGTTCCTCACCGGCCATGTCAACTTCGCCGCCAGACTCCACGAGTTTGGCTTGATAGTAGATGGGCCGGGTTGTACCTGCGGGCATGACCACCAAAATGTTGAACACATCCTATGGGATTGCTCGCTTATAGAACTTGAACGAGCGGAGCTGTGTGCCAGGGTCCGTCCTCACACGGGCCCAATTGGTCATGGAGATCTGATAGTAACCAAGGCCAACTTTGCGGCATTCGAGAAATTTGCAGCGTTGTACGGGGAGCGGGATAGTCCCGACTCTTCTGTAGACTCATCCATTTCAATTCGTGACACTCGGTATGAGGGTACACAAAGCGCTAAACGTCAGCGGACAGCAGAGCCAGTCCAAAAAACAAAAAAAAAATCTTTCTTAACTCTCTTCTTTAAGTACTACGGTGCATGGTTGCAGCATTAGTCCCGTGCGGCTCCGTCTCGAGACGGAATAAGCACTTAAAATCACTTCTTTCAGACACGTTTAAAGCGTCATGGAAAGCGGCCGTGCATATCCACGGCTGTGTATATATGACGGGTGGTGTTTGGAACTTTAACGTAGTACTATGACCGTCTGCAGGCCTACAAGTGTTTATCAAGTTAGATTAGTTTTGTATGTATTGCAACATATTAGATGGTTATTTTTTATTAAACGTTTTTAACTTTCAAAGTTTGATAGGTATTACATACTCTGAAACTTGGGAGGCCATAATGACAATTGAAATAAAGCAACTTAGTTGCAGAACTTTCCTTGGATATTATAAAACATACAGTTTTCTTCCTTCTTCTTTCCTCAACGTTTCAAGCTCATTACAGAAGCCGTTCTCAAGAGAATGCTGTGGAAACCTAAACTTATATTACAACACCCTTCTAAATATTAGACGATAATTGTAAACATTAGTAGCGGATATCACTGCAAGAAGCAGCATTACGCAGTGCGCAAATATGATAATTGTTATGCCTCTCGTTCCAGGTACGCATCGCACGGCCATTCGCAGTGTGCTTTGTCGCTTAGGCTTACTACACACAATACGTACACCCTTAAACGAGTAATAAATATAAGCATTTTTAACACATTTTCCGCCACTGAATAAAAATCGATGATTAATTTACATTGTTGTTAAAATTGTTCAAAATATTTTCAAATTCATTAAAAATATGTATCTAATTAAAAAGGAACAGCTCATCGTTCAAGTTACGTCAACCATTATTGAGATAAAAGGGAAACGTGAAAAGCCAAAGGTTGTTTTTTTTTTTTTTTTTTAACTTATTCTCAAATTAATAATGTTTACCACGCTTATGCCATCGTTTGCAAAACTTTCTGCGCCACGTGTTTGCTTGTTTGATCTACAATCTCCGCCATCTATTCACAATTAGCAAGCTTTGTAATCTTAAAAGTGCGCCAGGCTAACTTCCTAACCAGATGCTAAAACACCTGTACAGTATCATAAGGCTTATTTGTGTGTTTATCGAACGAGCAGAGTTTTGAATAAGTACGAAATAAGCCACGTAAACATAACATAATATCACGTTTTGTGGGAAGTGAGAAAGGAAAAGTTATAAGCGGAATACATATTGATAAATGCCTATTTGGCGCGAATGCTCAGAATGGCTACGATTTTTCATGACGTGCTTGCTTTTTCAACTCTCATATCTACGCCTTATAAGTCGTCATTTAAGTTTTTTCGGAGAATAAATTGGTACGCCTTATGCATTTATAAAACTTTTTCAACAGCCTTGGATAAATAACGATATTTAAAAAATGAAGTGTCATTTTTATACTTTCGGCATCCTTAAGCACTGTGCACACTTTTCAATAGCAAATCCATCATTGGGCATCTGAAACATCTTTTAAGGATTATAATATTTTTTTGGTACAGTTAGGTTATGAGGAATACAGCGGAAGACACATTTTGAAAATACCCGATATACTGGATTATTTGTTAGTTTGGGTTAGTTTAGGTTAGGTTAGGTTGGGTTAGGTTAGGTTAGGTTAGGTTAGGTTACGTTCGATTTGGTTAGGTTAACCTAACAAATAATTCCGTATATCGGCTATTTTCAAAATGTTTTTTCCGCTGTATTCCTCATAACCTAACTGCACCTTTTTTTTTTACTAATTCTGATCCTAATAAGATCATACTATAGGCTTTTTGTATTGTATTCACACATTTTTGTTTTTACGAGAAATGAATGTTAGCCACTTGTTCAACCTATTAGGTCTATACTTTAACTCACACACAAATTGAAAAACAATATGTGTATATTCTAGACCTAAGATTCGAACCTGGGACCCACGATATTGTAAATCGATGCTTAAGTCGCTTGGCCATCGTGGTAAGTTGTTTAATATTATTATCTGTGAATATTGTTTAAAGTATGAGGGTAGGGGAGAATTAAAAAAAAATATATTCACATTTTTACCAAAATATTGGTAATATGAAGTCTAACTAGACAGCTAGACGACAAAATGTATTATTAGAAAACTTGGTTTTAGTTGTGGTACCATCAAATAAAATTAATAATGGATGTAAGTTACTTGCTCAACCTATTAGATTTATACTCGGGGTCCAAACACATATTGAAAAAAAATATATTTTAAAAACACAGGATTTGAACCTGGAACTCATGATATAATAAACTGACACATAAGCCGCTCGAGCAGCGTGGGGCTGTTATATTATTTGTTAAAATACTGCACATTAAAACAAATACAACTTATGGAGAGAAGCGATACCTAGATATCCGATGAATGTGATGTCCAGGAGGATTTTTTATACAATAATGGTTCAGTGCCCTATATTTTAACGACACAGAGTAGAGCCGAGGCTTGCAAATATGCTTGAAAATTTCAAGGATCTCAAATGTCTTCTGAAATTGGAGAAGGCGGAAGAGAGAGGAGAGCGGATCCTCATTCAGAGGTCAAGAGGCGATACAACAGCAGGTCGTTATCAAAGTCTCGGTAAAATCATATATTGTATAAAACAAATTAAAAAATATATGGGCGTCTAATTACAAAAAGCGACAAGTCCACAATTCAATATTTTCGGGAAACAACTTTTTTATGTTTCAAGCTTCAATTATTTGTTTTAACGTGAGATTATTTTTTCCGTTGTATTCTATGTCGAAATCAGAACCAAATGATATTTTTTTTTCAGACGATAAACTCTTAAATGTAATAAATATAGGCAAAATAAAATTGGACGTAGCGCTACTTGTACCTTTTCTAATTTATTCCACATATTTACGTGGCACCGTCATGAGTTTACCAGATGCTACAGCATGGGAAACGCCCTTTTCATTATTGAACGTTCCCTTATTGGTTGACTTAAATACGCGCGAAATCAACAAAGCTTTAAATAATATGAAACACGGACGTGGCGCTTTTTGTAATAAATCGAGACTTAAAATATTTTTTTTGTAGGGTTATGTTGCGTTTAGGAATTTATAGATCAATACATATTGTGTAAAATTATATACCTAAAGAATACGTGCGTATTTTTTCACGATTTTGACCAAATGTGGACTTTTTGGAATTAGAAATATGGACCGCTTTTTGGAATTTGACGCCTCATATGTAAGTATTTCAAATACAAAGGAATACTTTGGACGCTGAAGACGCACCTGGCGCGTAATGACCAGGCGGCCGATCGATGTAATTAACGTGCATTTTAAAGGTGGTAATTAAAAAAATCATTATCTAGTCAGCAGCGAATGAGTTAATTACTTAATCAAAAAATATACTATTAGCGGCATTGCAATAGTCACCGTAAAAGAATTACCTAAAATGAAATGTAGATTAAAATATAATTCTTATAAGATGAGAGTTCTATGGGGTTGGAAAAAAATTAAATAATTTCTGTAGATGGTACTTTATTTTAATAAATATTAATAATTCAAGAGGCAATTGCTGAGATGATATTGAATTATTTTACTAGACTAGACGAAAATTTCCTCGAATAGGTCTGCTATTTGATTATTTTTGTCATCATACAAAGTAAAATATTGTGAAACGCGTTTTAATAAATTTAAGTAGGTAGGCAGAGAAAATCTCACTCACGATTATTTTCATTTTTGGCTAACTTAGTGCAATATTTTTTCGCTGTAATAAAGAATTCTTTATCTAATATTATGTAATATGTAGGTAATAATCGAACCTATAAAAATAAGGCAGTGTATTGAAGCTTGGCCTCGTAAAAATTGTAAAGAAAAAATATGATAGATATCTTTCGGTAAAGTCATAATGGTGTTGGTTATTGAATGCGGATAGAAGTTACTTAATATCAATATTTTGGGCAGTAAAAAAATGAATTTTATTCAATTCAATTCCATCTTAAAATATTTTGAAAGAGATTTTTTAAGATTAATATTGCTCTTTTATTGTGTTAACTACTGTCAAGTCATGGTGGGAATGCATTGTATTATTAATTTATTTAATAAAGCGCATTTTTTTCTACCTTTTCCAATTTTAATCAATAAATTTCGACCGGTTTCGTCCGGATCAGAGGGACATTTTAAACTGAATAATCTTTAAAAAACGGCATCCATCAAAACAAATTCAAAAGGCGACACAAATAATCTACCAATACATTAAATTACCCATCCAATAATACTTTTTCATTATTAATTATATTAAAATTAATGAAATTTGATATTAATATTATTTCATACTACATCTTTTTGCCTTTTATCGCGAGGGATGGTTTCCAATCCTGGTGTCCAAATAAATTTGAATTTACATGCGCCTGTCAATTACCTACGTGGTCGTAGTCATGATTTATTCTGGATTGGAACCGTTTCCTCGTGTCAAGCCTATCAGGCACCATTAGCCAAGGGTGCAAGACTAGTCAATGCGCTTCCCAAAGACGTAGATATTGTCGGTGACGTACTATGTATTTTGTATTCGAAATTTTATTTTTCTATATAACATTGTACTTAAGTATATTTTGATTTTACTTAATTTTTTTAAAATTATTATTATTTTTTCTATATTCTCTTCTTCTCTCTTGTGAGTGTTATATTTGTTATAATGTAAATCTCATGTTGTGTACGTCTTAAATTTAGATTTGTTATGTCCACAATATTTTGTTTTCTTAAATAAATAAATAAATAAACAAAATATTCTAAATAATTAACATAAAACAAAATGTGAAGCAATAAGTACTTACAATAACATTTCAATATATCAATATATTGGTATCAAAGTATTATTGGACGGATAATAATTAATTATTCAATGTGTTAATAGATTTTTTTTTTAGAATTATTAATAACCATGTCCTTGCTTTTTCATACAAGGTGGTTGTTAGTAATTTTTCAACAATCACAAACATCCAGGCTTTGAGAAAAATACATAAATGTTTTTGTCATGACCGGGAATCAAACCCAGAACTGTCGGGTGGAAGGCCAGCGCCTTATCCACTGCACCACAAGAGCCGCCTTGTATTGGTAGATTGTTTGTGTCGCCTTTTGATTTTTTTTATAGATGCCTGTTTTGTAACGATTATTCAGTTGAAAATCTCCCTCTGAGGCGGACGAAACCGGTCGAAAATTATTTATTAAAAGTGGAAAAAGTACTAAAGAAAAGATTTTTATTAAATTAAATCAATAATACATTAGCAATAATATTTTGAAATGGCTGTTTATAATTTTGTTCGGAGCAGAGACTGATTCTAGTATTAATGGATAACCGGCTTAAATTTCACCGTCGGTTTAAATAATTGTAAAGTATTCTTAAATCAAAAAGTACGTTTGGGTATAGGTGCGGTGTTAAAATCAGCTTTGTAATAAAATTAAAATTTTACTGGAGAGACAAAAAGCTGGGTCAAACACGAAAGTAAACTTTAAAAATATATAATATTATAGTAAAGGACTCATGGTAACCATCGTATGTTTTTAATAGCTCATATTATTATATAATAATTGGAAGTATTATTTGTCGTATACACTGAGATATTCATTTGCAGGTTTCTCTAATCAAATCAATTTTAATCTTTTTAATTAAAGACTTACATAAATATAATTTGAATGAATTTGAAAATATTTTAAATAATTTCAACAAGTTTAAAAATAAAATGATTTAATAAACGATTATTATTCAGTGGCAGAAAATTGATTAAAAATACTAAAATTACTCGTTTAAAGGTGTATGTGTTGTGTATAATAGTAGGTCTAAGGTACACGCGACAAAGCACACTGTGAGTAGCCGTGCGATGCGCAAATGGCGCGAGAGGCTTAAAACACCTGATTTGCGCACAGCGAGGTACGCAAAGCATGTTCCGTAAAGGTTCTTTTTGTCGTGCGCGAATCGCATGGCTTTTTGCAGTTTGGTCAGTATGTTTGGAACATTGTCTAATGTTTAGAATGGTATTGTAATATAGTTTTGGGTTTCTATATTATTTGATAAGTTTGGACGGTTGATATTGTATAGAATGACAGTGACTTCAAATTTAAACATACTTAGACGATTTTGGTAGAAATACCATAGAATAATAAAATTATTCATCTTCTCTACGGTATAAATATACTTTATATTGATGTTGACTTTTGTTTTCAATTCAATCGTAAAAATATATAATATAAGTATATTAAGTACCTACTAAATAAATTCTTAATAAATATTTTTTTAGAAATAGAAGAGGTGGAGGAGGTGACAAGATGATAAAGACAGCGGTGGTGCAGATGGATGAAGACGTTTAATGTCTTCATGCAGTAGTAAAGTATCGCGGTGATTTAGATGCTCAGACCGAGCTGTGGTCCAGTAGTGATGATGATCGGGATGAGCTCGGGAGTTTACTGTGTCGAGTAACGGACTCGAGTGGAGTGTTTCTTACCAATCTTCGTTCACTATTAAAATTTTAATACAACCAATGAATCAATACCTTACACGAGCCACCGTTTTCTAGGTTAATTTTAAGAAACCAGTTGAATACAAGATTAAACGACTACGAGGTGTTTTGATGAGCAACCATGATACAGCCTATTACTATGTCATTGCCTGTAATAAAAACGCTGATGCTAGATGAAGCAATTGATAGTTAAATAACTTGTTGATTGTTATCTAAATCCATGCTGACTCGGCATAAGGTCATTGATCGCTATAATTTCATAACGATCTTCCATTTTTAATTAATTATCGATGATAATGTTTCGATTATAGAAAATAATATAATATTTTGTTTAGTGATTATACTATTCCTATAGAAAAAACATATAAATGTACACAGAGTTAGACACTTCCTATAAGTATTTTTATTCTTAGGACCGACTTAGACGGATATTGTTGACAGTAGTTGTTGATCAGTAAAATTTTCAATATCAGTCGCAGATAAAAGTACTCGTGATTGCTTTTAAATTACGAGGATTACGTACTTTTGTTTCTAAATTGATTTGCAAGTAAGAGTTAGTCCAAGAACATTAAAGTCAAAAAGTTGATATTTGTGTTTTGGTTTAAAATGTTAGTGAAATAACAAATAATTACAAGATAAAACGAACTTTTTATATAAAACGTTGTTAAATTTTCTGTTGAATTATTATTCTCAATATGCTCAAACTTGTACTTGATATGAAGTAAATAAAAAACAAACAAATATAGAATACTGAAATGTCATTTTGATTTCCATGGTAACGCACGTATATTATATAAATAATTTAGTTACTAGGACCACCCCCTTAGCAATAACTTTCCATACAAAATAGAATTAACTGAAAATGAATCCAAGTCTGCTTAAAGACGGCTAAAAGTATTAAAAGAATTCATAGGCATCGTGTTCTGATATATTTTAAAGTTTCAAATGTCTAGCTAGTCGGGAAGTTAGTTAAAATCGATTGCAAAATTTGTACTGGCCAAACAACCACCGGACAAACAAGAACACGAGCTAATATAAACGTTGTAAAAAAGAAGTAATTTTTAAGCGATCAACATTTTTATTTAAATTCATTTTAAAACCAGTTTTTATATTGGTAAGAAGTCCAAAATATACATATTTGTACTTATTTAATAAAAGTAATAAATTACTGTAAAATGGAATAGGTATTAATTATTATTATATAATAATATTATATTCCATTAAGAAATCATCCGATTTGATAAAATTTTAAAATTCAGGAAAGCCAGAAGCTACTTTATAAGCAGAAAATTTTAATCCCCCATAGGAACAGAGGGTATGAAATCAGTACCGGGTTTTCTATCAAAGCAATAAGACGTCATCAACCTAATACTTCTTCCTGCACACGCGTTGTGTTAACGAAACATTATGCATAATTTTGTACTTCTACCGTTTCAATAAGTCAGTTTTATCAACAAAAACTTATTTTACCTTATTAAAATGAGACTATATTATATTAATTCAAACTTTTTAAAATTAATTATAATATTTTAATTTTAGTACCTAGTATATTATAAACCATTAAGGATTTTACTTGAACTATGTGATAAATTATGAGCAGAACATAATATTATTGAACCCATTTTACATCGGAAGTTTTATCAGATCAAATAAAATATACTGTTAAAAAGAGTAGCAGAATAAAAATGGATGAAAAAGTCGATCAATGGGTATCGCTATTGATTGCTTTAGGACTAAAATATAATTAGAGTAGCTTTTGTTAATTCCAATAGTATTCGTTAAGCAGACACGGCAATAAAAGACGTGAGAAAAAATAAATGTAAATAATTCATGTCAATAAATAAGTAAATGAACAAAAACAAGGCACGAAACATAATTTAATTAACAATGAAGTATTTATTATACGTTAATAAGGATTGCAATAATGGTATTATTAAACCGGTATCCCAGTATTTTTCGATACCGAAATACCGGTTTTAAAAATCAGACTATAACGATATAATTTATTTGGTATTGAAAGTGGATATAAAACGTATTAATTATTATAAAAGGTTTGACAGGACTATTATTTTTTTGTTGGTCTGGTTTATTTTCATTGGCCTTCGATCTAAGTGACCAGTAAGAATACGTGCAGATTTGCAATATACATTATTTCATTATATCTACTTCTCTGATAAACAAACAAGTGGGCAATATTGTGTTTGGTTTTACTTCTTATGGGATAAAAGTAAAGAAGTAGCTGAGTGTAAAAAGTTTAATAAAAAAATAAATGAAATTACTAGCGAGGCAAGCACATACACATCCAAGAACATTTCATAAAATAAATTTATTGAAAGATCATTCGAAAAAGAAAATGCATACTATTTAAGTATTTGCAAACATCAGTATTTCTACCATATTATCTTGCCTTTACCTATTTTAAAAGTTACATATAAATCAATGATTTGGTTCGTGGATTGTATGCGTACGAATACGTAAACCATCGTCAGCACTACAAGTACAACGGCTACCAGGTAATTAGTAGCACTAGTAGCGGTAAACATCCGCACGCACACCATAGACCAACCGAATCATTGTTTTGTTTTTACTGTACTTATTAAGATATTTTTGGCTATAAAATAATAATATTTTAAAGAGATTATTATATCTATATTTATTAGTTTCTGTTTTTTATATTTTCTTGAATACCGGTATTAAAACCGGTAATAAATTGAAATACAGAAATACCGGTATTGGTATTTTCATTCAGTATTGCAATCCCTACACGGTAACAGTGCAAACAGTAGAAAATAATTAAACAAATTTAGACGTCGAGAACGTAGTATCGCTTGCGATTTTACCCTATTTTTGCAAATTTATCGATACGGTAACTCAAATTAACAAAAAAATACACTCTTTTATCCGCTACTTTCTCATTAAAACAGAGTTACGCCCGATTTATAACTGAACCATTAACAGTTCGCTGTGTAGTACTATTTAGCTGGAATATACGATAGGTCGGGGGACTTCCCTCAGGCAGTTTACAATACAGCGAAGCATTAGCGGGGGGCGCGTGCCTCATACCCCCTCGATAGCCAAAGATCGATGTGGAATAATTTATCAATGTTACGATATCAAAAGGAGATTATTCTTGGATTGATACTGTTACGGAAACTCGGACGAGACGCATTATATCGCTTTACTTCTGTAACTATTCAACAATAATATTATTACCTCTGATCACTTCAGTAGAATACCGTAATCATACAATCGCTATTGTTAACACCGCGTCGGAATCAAAAGTTTTACATTTATCTAAGTAAACATTTATCAAGTTCCTATCTCTGGTTGACGATTTGTGAGCTAGTGGTGTGAACAATGATAAAATAAGTTTAAATTGATGTAGTTATAGAAAATAAAAAATGCCAGGTGATGAAATGATTGGAAATTACTGCTCAGAATCAATCTAAATCACGGGACCCTACTTTTGGATATGAAGCATCATTTTTTTTTTGTCTGGGAATGTTTCAGGTGCAGGTACCCAAGGCTTAGGTCACCACGCTCTCAAGTGAGCTTTGATTGAGTTTACTGATTATACTATGCCGGGGGAGAGAAAAGGCACAGAGAATTAACAAAAGGAAAATGAAGTAAAATATTATATATAACAACAAACGAAGCTAATCTTTAATAAGAGATCTTTACGGCTGCAGTAAGACGCAGCAAATTTTACCAACAGCGAGATATTAATGGATAAAATGGTTGACAAAATAAGGGCTATTAATAAATATGAGTTTATGGTTTATATTAAATATTATTTTTTGAGTATATGGGCGCCGTGTACTTTTTTTTAAGTATGTAAAAAATAGTGTTGCAGTTTGTTAAAAAGAAAACATTTGATAAACATTTATTTCAAGTTGACTATTTTTACAACAATCTTATAAGCGGTACAAAGTAAAAATGGTTGAGCTATTTAAATTATTGAAAAGTTTGGATTTACATGACAAACTCATAACAAAGTTTTGAAAAAAGTTGAAGTTGCATGGGTGCTCCAAAAACCAATACGTTCTATGCAGTAGTACAATCGTAAATTTGCACTATTTACCCTATTAAGACCGCTTCGATTGGTAGGAACAAACACTAGATTCTTCTGGATAAGAAATCATACAAGGATAGCGGAGAACAAGAAAGCTTATAAAAATACACTAAATAAGCCAAAACAGAATATAAATGACCTTCAATCTATACATACTTCCCCTAAGTTACGTAAAACAAAAACTAAATGAAGACACAATAGAGCAATGGAACAATATATACACAACATCCGTTACAGGATCAATAACGCAGAGATTAATTCCAAATATAAAGTCTGCGAATAAATGGAGGAACATAATTAACTGCACATGAATGTAACTAACACCCCAACCGTCTTGTATGAACAATCAATGGCATGGTTATTAAAATAACCGAAAGTCTGCTGGAGTACCTCGACCAAATTATTACAGGACAAAAGTTACTCCAAGTTTCCAAGTCCAGTTTCCCCAACTCATTATCCAAGGAAATATAAATAGTAACCATAGCAAAGGACAAAGTTGAATTCTAATTGGTACACGTGCATTACAACACAATGTATAAAAAAATGGGTAGAGCAAAAATTGCCCTGATCTGTGATGGAGGATGATATGACAAAAAGACCCGAATCCATGATTTAAGACTTACCTATTACTCCATGTCTGATTTTAGGTAGATAATTTACTTACTACATTTTTTCGTCAATATTCGATAGAAGGTAGCACCAAACAAAGATGAAGTTAGTTGTAAATTAAAATTACAAATACTTATATATATATTTATTTAATAAATTATATTGTATACGGAAAATGTCTTCCAGTGATACGATCTAAGTTAAACTAAACCTTCGAGCTAGAGTACAAAAGCTCTCGCCAAAGCTTAATGCCAACATGTTTGTTGTTTGCTCAGCGGAGATAACATGTGACAGCGACTTTATATCTTATTAGAAAATTACATATTATAAGATTTTACTTTATTTAAGCTCGAATATAATCTATCGATTGTATAAAAGATAATCATATGACCAAAAAACTTTATACAGATAATATAATTTGCGTTATATTTTCAATAATAAAAAATATATTATAATAAAAGTTTAAAAAAATGAAATCGGTTGAGGTTGTTCGACATTTGCTGTCACGTAGCCTTTAAAAATAAATCAGTATGAAGGGTAAGTTAGCCCACAAAGTTTTTCAAATCTTGAAATTAATCCGCCTGTAAATAGGCTCAAAACGTTCTCCTATATTATTTATGGCCTCACATTTTATGCAACTTTGACCACATTATTTTCACCACATAGGTAAATTAATTGAAATGAAACATAGAGATATCTTAAATTATGTATTAAACAAACAATGTCAAAAAATGTCGACTACACTGAATTGACTCTAAAAAGTTATATTATCAGCATGCATTCCTCAAATCAAGCAACGCTTGGCTGCATTGAATGACAATGCTTTCATCCCCATTCTTCTTAGATCTCTAATCCAAATCTGAATATTATACTAATATGAGAAAAGTGAGTTTCAAAAATAATTTTGTACCGTAAGATGCATTGGAAGTCACAAACAGATGCAACAATTAGGGATTGCAATACCGGTATTTTAAAACCGGTATTCAAATATTTGTCAATACCGAAATACCGGTTTCAAAAATCCAAAATACTGGTATTTTCGGTATTTAGAAACTATACACTTTATGTTTTTCAAAAACTAATTTAATGTTATCTTTTCATTACTTACTACGATATTGTATATTAAATTTAGTGTACTGGTTTTATGCTGCTAAAACGCATATTATATATTGACTGTAACATACAAAAATTAAATAACATTAAAACAAAATCCGTCAAATATACTTATAGAATTGTCGCGATGAATTAACAGATTTCGAAAAATAAACCATCCATAGTAAATATTATTTTCAATTATTCTATAAATAACTATTAATACAACGTTGACAGTACATCCAAAAAACGTTGGATTTCAAAGAGATATTTCTAGATACCCGGACTCTTGTAAAAATTAGCAGTTCTAAAATATTATGGTTTATACATATTTACAAAGGTCAACATAATACATGTAGGTAGGTACTTCAGATTACTATAAATAGTTTTTTAAATAGATTATAATAGTTCTAGGTAATTATTGATAAGAACTTCTTTGTTTCTATAATATATTTTGAATAATACCGGTATTCAGTAGTAAATACCAAAATACCGGTATTAATATATTCATTCGGTATTGAAATCCCTAGCAACAATGAGATCTATAATAATTATTGTGATCGTGCATCAGCGATTGTCAAACAGCTTGCGGTGCTCTTAGGTATTTTCGAGCATAACGAAGTACAGTTTGAGTACCACTGGTTTAAATAATGAAATATATAATATTATAGAATTGAAATATTTTTCTAATAAAATTTAAATCTTTAAGACTTTGTTGAATATTAATGTAACCTGTTCACCTAATAGAAATCTTATAATCAAGAAACATCAAAATTGTGATGTCGAAAAACTTCAACTTTCTAGTACCTAGGCGAAAAGTTTGAAAGTAATTTTGTTGTAAGATAATTTAACTGTATACAGTGAAAACTTTTCTAAATGATTGATATCGAAAATAATGAGCAGAACGCCAAAAACAATTTTCGGTGAACGTTAAAGGATTTTCACTAAAAGCCATTAATAATTAAATTTTCACAACCGACTTGTTTAAGTTTTCATGTCAAAAATGATAAAATTTCCTTTCCGCTAATTGATCTTCGTTGTTTTTGATGTCGCGTAATCGTTGGAAAATCAAAACTTTGATATTTGAACCTAGAAATAGAACCACCTGAGAGAAAATATTCTTGTAAGTAAACTATAAAATATACACAATTATCAAGCAATGATAATAATAAAAAAAAAAGATTTCGTTTCTATTTATCAAAAAATATTTTGGCATAATCAACAAATTGTGTTTGAACTACAAATACGCAGAGTTTTCTTGTGAATTAGTTGAAATTAGATTATTTCTTTTTCTATTTAAAGAGTTATTAAAGATACCCATTTTAAGTGCTCACAATTTTCTGATTGTTTTTGATTTAGAAAAAAAAAACTAGAGAAAGATTGTTTATTGTTATCAAGAAGTAATATTCGTCATTTTTCTAGAAGTACTTTTTGAATCGTATTTATTGTTTAATGATCTTCAAAGTGTGTTATCCATTTTTAGTTTTTTAATTTATTATATAATTCTTTTTCCATATAAATTTAATAATAAGTATGAAATTAATAATTCAATTTAATTAATAATAAATTAATAAAAATATCATTTTTAACTACAATACAAATCTACATTCAGCGATATTCAGCGACATTCTCCTATATTTAGTTTATAGTAACTAATACGATTGAAATCAATGGAATCAAATAATAGAAAATAAGAAACATCTATCTATCTAAAATGTTTAACATCTGTTAAATTTATCATTCAATTTTGTAACTAACTACTTTTTTATTCAACTAATAATTCACAAGATTTAAGAATGTACCATTCTGATTATTAAACAAACATAATTTTGAAAAACACTTCTGAGAAAATATATTATAACCAATAAAAAAAATCCTTTTGAAAAAAAGTAAGCCACCCCGGCAGGGAATCGAATACTGCATATCCTGGGTTTATGCCCCGTTTGTTGCATTTACCTCTATGCTATAAGGCGACGTACTAATTGCGACAAATTTTAACTATTGGCCTTTTTATTACTTACTTATCAGCGTTTTTCTAAATCAAGCTACTTTGGCAATCGGTTTTTGTTTTATTAAATCAAAGTAGATAGTAGTAGTAATCAATAGTTAAAATTTGTCGCAATTAGTATGTCGCTTTGTAGCATAGAGGTAAATGCAACGGACGGGGCGTAAACCCAGAAGATGCAGGGTTCGATTTTTTGCCGGGGTGGCTTACTTTTTTCAAAAGGATTTTTTCTATTAGTTATAATATATTTTCTCAGAAAGTGTTTTTCAAAATTATGTATGTTTATTAAGTTTTGTTTTAAAGTATTTCCTTCTTTGTGACTCTACTGTTATAGTCGTGGACAAACATTTTTTTCTATCATATTATGATGTCGACAACTTTCTTTGGCCTGTGACATTAAAACGTCTCAATTGACTTCACAAAGATACTTCAATCGATAGAGAAGAGTATTTTTAATATTGGGTATCTAATGCGGCGTGAAATAAAAAAATCAGGCATTCGGGGTTAATATTTTTCGATGGTTGATTTTCATCAAACTTTTTTGTTTATATTTTATGAGTGTTTTGATAATTATATTATGTCCATACTGATAAGTAACCGTAGTAAATACATTTTATTTTATAGATAATATATCTTTAATTTTATTAACTAGCTTACTACTGATATCTTGGAGTAGATCTACCCCCAGATATATTAATAACAAATCTGCTATATTGGTGTATTTCAAATGGCGTAAACCATGGCCCCCACATCTTGAAGCGGCCCCCTGGCGAGAATCTTTGGCGGGCCCCCCTACATATCGATAAGATTAAAATCAGTGTGACGATCTACAGTTGTGTAATACAAATAGTATAATGTAGGGTATTTTATAGCAATTTTTTGTATTTTACTGCATCCATCTGAATTGTGGAGTTGTCGAATATGGACAAAGAATAATCAATGTTAGTATACTCGTGAAATTGTGTTTTTTATTATTACTGCAATTTTGTGATGTGTAGTCGGTCCGCCACGCCGGGCCTCCCTTAAGCCCGGGCCCCCAGGCTAGAGCCCTGTCAGCCCCCCTCTTATGGGGGCTATGGCGTAAACACAATGATTTAAAAACATTCACCTCTCAATGTATATTGATGTGAAGGTAAAGTTTGATAATTACGCCAAATATGCAAAAAAATCTAGTAAATTCCTCATCGGAAACGTAAAGAAATTGTCTAAACCGAAACATTTATCTGTAACGAGGATTTTACGAAAAACGGAGAGCAATTATTTACAATTCAACTGAATCCCATTGATTTATTGTTTCTGTCTAACGACTGATTTGGAATAGGTAGAATGACTAATTTATATGTAGTTAAATAATTATTCTTCACCGATATTAATTACCAACTACAAGGTAACTGAATATGCCATATTATACTGTGTAGTACCTATTCTGAAATAATTATAATAACCAGTCATGTTAAAGTGATCATTGAAAATTATTTAACATGTAGCAATTTTGAATGTGGTGCAAGGTTAACGTAACTGCTTAGCAAATGAAAGAACTCGGTTTTGAATTCCGTCCACTCCATTAAAAAGCAGCCAAGATCCACATGAATCCACAAGAATCACGACAAAATCAATTAACAGCAGTG
Source organism: Rhyacophila brunnea (assembly GCF_057557595.1). Classification (NCBI taxonomy): domain Eukaryota; kingdom Metazoa; phylum Arthropoda; class Insecta; order Trichoptera; family Rhyacophilidae; genus Rhyacophila; species Rhyacophila brunnea. The sequence continues at coordinate 35,708,057 of NW_028233350.1, forward strand.
TTAATAAGTTTAGTTTTGTTAGTATGTCTTAACGATTTTTTTTTGTTAATAGAAATCATGGTATTAACAATAGGTACTTAAATAGTGTTAGACCATATTTTTAAAACAACCTAACTGTCTGTCTGTTCAAGATGAACGTTTTCCAGCCAATCATTGTTGAGTGAATTACAATCGTAATCCAAAAAAAATGGATCTTTTATCAATATTATGTAAGACTTATAATGGAAAAGGCACATTTCTTTCTCATTTCTGAGAAAACGAAAGAATGATCCCTTGGAAATGTGTTTTTAATGAAAACGATGGAAGGCTTGTCACATGTACTTCGAAGGGCGCACCGGCTAAATAAAACTTCTATCATGATCGTGGAAAAACAAACACTTCGAATTAATTGGTATTTGGCTACTCAGTATCTACCAGACTCCTCTTAGATATCCCAGAATTCGCTTTAATTTTATTTATTTATTGCTAGAAAACTACATCCAATTATTTCACGATGCTTTTAAGAAGTTTGAATATAATAAAGCTTTATCAAAAGCTTAATTAGTTTATGTCATGCATTTATATACTAAGCAACGATTTTGTAAAACTGAAATAATTGCCCTTTTCTTTTAAATTATTTCAACATGCGTGATAGCGCTTTAGTCAAACTTCTTTTAATGAAAAACAGCTCCAAAAAGATTACTGTAGTATATTGTGAACAATAGGTTTTTTTAAATACACGTGATCAACGCACGTTTATATTCAAGCGGTGGCACTGAATTACTAATGACGATAGTAGTGCTAGTTAATATTTATTTGAACGCAATGCCATACCATTTATTTCAATATGCAACAATCATTATTTTCTGCAAAAAGTTTACTGTACCTATTGCGTTCAATTTATGAGCAATAACTAACACTAACATCAATGTGTTCAGTTTCGTGTCACGGCTTGACATTATACACGTAATGTAGAGTTATTAGTAGTTAGAGATTTCAGGTTTCAAGAGGTCAAAATATTTGAATTGATTTTCTAAATGTTTAGACTTGTGATAATTTCACTTCTATAACTACACTACTGTCATTGGACCTCATGGCCTGATGTTAGTAGTCCTGAAGAAAATAATATTCAATTTGTATATTATAGTATTATAGTGTATTTTAGAGGGCACGTCAAACTTCTAATTGAATACTAAATTACTCCATAACTTGATTATAAGATTTAGAGACTTTTGGCAGTGACCTCACGATATATTCTTTCTAACATTGACAAAAATATTTCTTATAGATTCAAGTAAAATAAATAAAAGATTAGCCTAAAAATTTCTATACATCGTAGTCCAGTCTATAAGGCGCTGGTCTATCATCCGCAGTTAGATTCTCGGTGAAGTCACAATATACTTATGTGCATTTCTTAAAGCGTGAGTACACTGCTGTTAATGAGCCTCATGACCTGGTGTGTGGTAAAAATAATATATTATTTTACCTACTCTTAACGATGCTAATATAATATTCCATATGTTCCAGTGATGTCACATTGGGTTACCGTATGAGATTGACAATAATATAGTAGGTAAAAGGAAAATGCATATTTTGGTAACATAAGTAGGTCTAATAAGGTGTCATTTGTTTGATTTATAAAATAATCAAAAATGCATCAAAGCCTAATTATAATCACACGAGTATTTCTATATATTATCTTTACAGACAACAAGTCATAGTACTATATTACTCTCACGCCTTATTTTTATATTAGTGAGGAGTCTAGTTGCAAAGGCGTCACTGTATACTTTTTGTGAATGTTCAGAATCAAGAAAAAACGATTCACATGTTTATTTTGAGGGAAAACCAAAATACCATAGTATTATTTAGAAAGTGTATCTCCAGTTTATCGTTAATAACGATATAATTCAAATATATGTACTGGATAAGTAAATATTTAAGAAAGTTTTTTTGATAGTGGCGGGTTTGCAAGTAACCTTTAATATTAAACATTGGCGGGGTTGCAGCGCACTATTTATAGTGAACAGTGGCGGTTTTGCTGCAAACTAAATTCAATCTGACAGTTCAACTTGTCATAAATATTTTAACCCACTCATTACCGGTATTTTTTTAATCTATAATATCTCTTACACTGAAGATCAATAATTATTATTGAAACTAAATTATATTATAGACTGTTTTTTGAGTTTATAGTTTTGTTTACCTATCTGAAAACAATTAACATTGTACTTATTGGTTTTGGATATATATAGGTACATTTAAAGATTAAAACTGATAAATCTGTTAGGTATACCTATATACATAATTAAATCTAATTTCCGTAAATATTTTATTATGATCACAACAAAATTATTACATACTTACCATAAATTCAAATGAAATAAAAATGATCTGTTTTGGAATATGGTTCTGAATGGGTTACATTGCGAAATAAGCACACATTTCATTGAGAAAAGACGCATAACTTTAAAGAGTAAAATCATACCTTTTAGCTTTTGCCACGTTTCTTTTCCAGTTTGTTATTGTTCTGTTCCATTTTTTTGGCTTGGTTTTCCTCAACAGTTGTCACATTCACGTCCATTTTTACAATGAAATCTAACTTTTTAATGAAGTATAATGACTGTCAACCGACGAAAACAATACCGCACGGCCATATGAATTTTATACCCAAGCTGTTCTGTGATTGGTTGAAATTGAACGGTGGCGTGTTTGCAAGTCACTTTTTAAACAGTGGCGAGTTTGCACCAAACCACATATTTCAAAGTGAATTTTATACAAGATAGAGTTACTTTTCAATAAATACAAAGGCTGCATTCGATAGCTTTTTTTATACAATTTCATGATCAGTAGCTAACTTAATATCGACCAAAATCAAATAGTGGCGCCTTTGCAACTAGTCCCATCAGGTATCTTATTCTCACAATTGAAAATGGCAATCTCTGTGGCATGTATACTTAAGATATAACACTTTTATTCGTAATTGACCAATGCGATGCTCTATATAAAATGTGTATTTTTTATAATTAGTAATGATAGGTAAATGAAATCTAATAGACATCTATCAATTATGTGGATTTTTAAATAATAACATTTTAATTAAATATAATATTAATAACTCTAAGAATAGCGGATATATTATGAAGATGAAAAAAGCATAGTAACTGAAATATTTTCAGTCTAATAGGCTGGTTAAACTAAATAATGATTATTATGCATTTTATATTAGATCTACTTTATTAATACAATATAGTTGTAATTATGGAATCCAATCCCGAGCCAAAATTCTGATCCCGGGATTTCAGGATTACAATTTGACAATCCCGGGATCCCGGGACTGTTCCCGGGATTGGTATTTTTTTCCATTGTTAATATATTTTTTTTATATTTACAAATAACATTGATAAAATCGGTCAAAAATAAATCTAGTATAATTTATACTATTTAAGACATTTATTGTTAATATTGTATACGTTCAATCTTAGAAATACATAAGTTTAATGGAGTAAATAATATTGTAATATAAATATTAATGTGAATTTAATATGAGATTGCTGTTTCTGATAGTAAAAACTTAATGAATGGGTTAGCGAGATTTAAAACAGTAAAGAAAATCATGGTGTACTTATGGCCTTTCCGCTCCATAAGTCTAATTAGACAGCCAAATATGCAACTGCCGTAAAACGTAAGAGATCACGGTGGAATTACTTTGTTAATAGTGCGAAGCATTGTTTTTTTTCCAATCTTTCTCATTTTTATTAATTTATGTGAAAAAATAAAATGAATCGGCAACTTACACATGGGTATAAATCAAATTTCATTCAAACTCAGTTTATTTCTAATGTATTTATTTGTTATTAAAAGCATTTTTTTCTGTTATATTTTCGTTTTTATTTTATTTTCCATAAAAAATGATAAAAAAATCAATCCCGAAACTTTCAGGATTATGTTTATCAATCCCGGGATTCATAGGTTTCGAAAATAGCTCGGGATCCCGGGATCCCGAATCCCTAGTTGGAATCTCTAGTTGTAATGTAAATGTATACTATTCAACAACCGACTTATCTGTATTGTAAATAATTACTCTCTTATTAAAGTATAAAACAATAATAATAATTCATGCTTCACCTGTTAATTGTTTTGTATTGTATTGCTTTCAAGAGTCACTACAAAATTTTAGGGTAAAATCAATACAACAGAGCTGTTAAGTAATATCAATTAGTTATCTTTTCCATTAGTCCTATTGATTTCTCAATAACTTGAACAATAAGTTTACAACTTGGAGCTGTATCTCAAACTGTAATTTATATAAATACTGAGCAAAGCTAATGGTGTATTTGTGGAGATTATTACTGTTTGTTCACCCCCCCCCCCCAAGACAGCTGACTGAATACCGAAACTTAGTCAATATTATTCGTGTGTGTGTGTATTTAGTGTTTTGTTAGGAATTGAAGTTTAGGGGTATCAGAGTAAGGCTCTGAGCCCAAAGGAATTAGCACTCAATAACACTCTGCTTAGTTTTCGCACCCCTTGTAGGGTGTTTATGCGCATTACTTACATTTCAATGAATATGTTTTCAATTTATAACAATAGTCACTTATGCATATGAGGCAATTAAGCTTAGTATATGACCTAATAAGTTAGCTAGTTAGTCAAAATGTATACAATAGTATAATTTATTTATTTATTAATAATATAATATTAAACATCTTAGTCAAAGTTATCCATAATGACTAAAGTTACCGGAACGACAAGAAAGTATATTGTATGAAGTTAGTTTTATATCGGTTCCTAGCAGTAGCAAAGACTAGAGGTAGATTGTGAATATCCAAAGTAAAAATTGCATAATAAGTTTTGTCAGTCATACTTATTTATTTTCATTTAAGTAAGAATACAAATTACTGATGTATTTGTTAGTTTTAAAAAGTCAATTAAGCCCTGCTTACCATCTTAGTTATTATTATCTATCTTATTTACCAATGAGATTCATTAGATCAATATGGACCTCCAAGGGAAGGAGTGGAGGTTCATATACTGGCTCTAAATCAGCGATTTCAAAACTAGGAGTGTTGCAAAGGGAGGCGCGAAAAGTTTAACGCAACTGTAGCTACAGGTTTGCAGCTTGCAAATGCATTGTTTATAAAGAGCTCGGGGGTCCGGGAATAACAGACATCACAAATTTACTCTAATAGTTAAAAAAAAAGTCTACTAAAAGGCGCCACTTTGTTTCGAAACTATAATATATTTTAAATATGTGGTTATGCGTTGTAATTTGGTGTGATACCTATATGATGATTGCTATAAGTACTTAAATGATAATTCCCGTGTATAATTTAGGAAACATTACTTTAGAGCACCACACTGCCCTTAAACTCAGCGATAGGTAGGTGGGCCCGCCAAAAGTCCTAGCCTGGTGGCTCGCTTCTGGATGTAGGGCCCATGCTAGAATCCATTTGTCAATGAACAATGATGAATTTGGATTGACTTCTATTGAAAAGGAAAAAAAATGATAGACTTATCATGCGATAATTCATTGAATCAAAAACCCTAGTTCAATTTTGATTGAATCGAAGTGAAGAATAATATAATACTTTGTCAAGAAAAGCAATGCAAGTTGTAAGTAAAGTACTGTTACCATTCGTAACATCATATTTATGCGAAATAGGATTTTTTGCATTAGATGCAATGAAATCCAAATATCGACCCCGTTTAGTAGAAAAAGAGCACTTTGTGCTAATAAACAAGCACATCCATTGCATGAAAAACAAATAAATTTAATTTGTTTATTTTTATATATTTTTTTCATTTTTGTATTAAGTAGTACATTTTTGCCTATTTAAAAGGGTGTATTATTTAATGAAATAAAGGGGGCGCGCCAAGATTAGATTTTTATAAAAATGAGGCGTAGTAACATAAAGTTTGGAAACTACTTCTCTATATATACATTGGTAAAAAAGATCATTTGAATTTACTAGACTCGGGATTCCAATTTGGAACTCACGGCATTATAAGCTTTCGGCATCTTCATGCTACTAGTATTAATTTTCTAAATATATTACTTTGGAAAACTTTCAAATGAACTGTTCAATATTTGATTGAAGCTACATATATTCGGATATTTACAATTAAATGTGAACTTAATTATTGACAGTATTTCAATATTTCATATTCAAAATTAATGTGGTGGTTATGTGATGCAGGTAGCAAAATTGATAAAGCATACAAATTAGCCAAAATCCGATAGATACAGATTTGAGTTCTGCCCGTCTACTATATTTTTTTTTTTAAAGATTTTTCTAATATTCAGATTACTGAAGAATTTTCACATTATATTAAATTTGTTTTATTAAAAAAAAAAATTATAAATGTTATATATTGTAATTATTATATGTTGACTAACATTTTTTTAAATTCTAATCGTCGAAAGATATGGAATAATATCTATCTAAATAATTCAAATATCGGATATCCTCGATAACAGACGGATATCGTAACCAAAATAGACTCATGATTTTATATTACTCTACACTTAGTTAAAGGAATATTCCAATAACTTGATCATTATTGAGTATTGAAAGTTTCAAGAGGTCACCAGTAGAATTATTGAAGGATGAAGAGGGACGCGGAAGAGTGACTATGCGAAAGATGTTACTGGCTTTCCTCTCCAGATGGTTGTCAGGGTCAAACGATTTAAATTATAATATAGACGGGTGGTTGAAGGCCTGGCAATTGTTTTATAAAGGTATGTTAATATTATGACAGTCATTTTTGGCGAAAACCAATTATAGGAGAGCATGCCGATATGCATTACGTGTATTATTTTATTCATGATCATCATGAAATATGGCACTACAACACTTAGCGGGTCTTCGCCTCCTTCAAAAACTTCTTCCATCCTTTCCGATCAAACGTCGATACTCTCCAGTTGATTTGACCGACCATTTTTTAATTTCCCGTGGCGCAGTCCAGCAATCTCAATTTCAGCCGTGCAGGTCTTAATATTTATTAGATTTTGTATTATATTATTAGATTAATAAATTCAATATGATTTTAAGCACATACTCTTATAAAGCATTTTAATAACATAATATACCATTTAGCAGTGGCGATTGAAGCCTACCTTCTTAAAAAAAATAATTTTTAATTGCATATTGACTTATTTATACAATCACTTGATGATATATTCTATAAAATAATTTATTTTGCCAACGAAAGATGCCGTATGTGTAGAAATGTATTACACAGATAATTACAAAACAATCTGCAAAGGTTTTTAAATATATACCACTGCGCGCCATCTGTCTTGACGTAAATAAAGGTCGGATTATGTTTCAAATAATTATCAATTTTTTCATATGGACTTTACGTCACGTCCCCGCCCAGTCTATCGAATTGTATGAACTAAGGTAAGCTCCGATCGCAGAGCCAAAAACTAAATATTTAATAATTAGATAATTAAAAAATAATAATTTCTATGGTGTTTAATTGAATTTTAATAAATATAGACTTTTTAAAAATAAAAATAACTTTTTATCTAATTATTTTTGATGTGCATGAATGTTTTGAAAAAATACCTACTTAATTTAAACTGATCGCTTTTTATGTAGTCAGTGAAGTTTCATTAAATTAGTGTGTCATTGTCATTAGTGTGTACCTATTAATTAGTAGTAATATCGTATTATCGTCTTATTTCTCGTAATTAGTATATCTGAGAAGTGTCTTCTTTTCATCAGATCTCCACGGCCAACCTCTTTCCAAAAGTTACCCTTCGCCACTGCCATTTAGGTACCTTAAATCACCAGATATAATTTATATATTTATATCTGTTAATCAAATAACAATTTCTTAGTCTTCCTTTAACACTATCGTTACTGTAATGTCACCTTAGGGTATCTAGCCCATGAAACTGCAAATATTTCAGTTAATATACACTACTGTCTTCATATTTTGGCTATTCCTAGAATAATCAATATTTCATATAATTAAAATGCTAATATTTTCAAAATCGATAGCATTATCCAGTAAATACATAGATATCCGTCAGTTTTTATTTACCTGTCACAAATTATAAATGCACATGGAAAACAGAACGTCGCATTCAATTACGAACAAAAGGGAGACATACTCAATTGTGAGAAAGAGATATAAAACTAAGGGTCGAGATCTAAATAGTATTATGGCTAATCATATGCTGTAAGAATTTATAGAAATACTCGTATTATTAAAATAATTAAGTTTTGATGATTTTTTATCATTTTTTAGATGAAACAAATGTCAAATAATGATTATGAACCTTATTAGAGTTATTTATGATGGCTAATTAGGAATTTCCTTTTTACTTATTGTCAAGGTAACCCAAGGTGACATCACTGGAATGGACGGTTTTTATTAGTATCGTGAAGGGAAGGTTAAGATTAATTAGTTATCGAAAGTTAATTGAAACACATTACGCAACCTGCTGAATGTCGATATACGATTGCACAATATAACTGCAAATAATTGCAAGGTTAGAACGCGAAAGTACACAATCGATACGAGTCTTTGCAGCTACTATAAACCTAGATTAATTACAGGTAGATATAACGTTTACTTCCTGCCTCACGTCGTAACGTAGACGTATGTTTTCAGTAATTCATTAATTTACATAATACCGAGATGTCCATCGTCTTATGTGTCGCTAGATTTCAAAATCAGCCAAGTCCATAATAGATGAATAGGAGAAAAATACCTTTTTGTTTTCTCAAATACACAGTTGGGTGAAAGTTTTTATTATTTCGAGTATATAAAATTTAAAATTAATAAATTCCACATTTTATTAAAGCAGAAATGTTAGAAAGCAGTAGTTCTTCAGCGATTCACAAAAAAGTCAAAAATACCTAAACGTGGACTTGGCTGATTTTGAAATGTAGCGACACTTATGATTCTGGCATCTAGTAGGTCATGCCAAGAAAAAGATGAAGATCAATTTGAAGATTTCCAATCGTTAGAGATGATAATAATCAACAAAACTTAAATTTTATAATCATAAAAAATAAATCATTTGACCGTTGATTGATTCAGCTAAAAGCCAATGATACAGCACGAATATGTACCGCCGGTAGTACAATCGAAAATGCAAATTTTAATATTATTACGTAAACTATCACAAAATAATATATTAAACGTATTCTATTTACTATAGGTACCTATTACAAATATTGAAATAAACCGGATTACAAATCAATATAATATTAGAGTGAGTTTTATTTGACAATCCGAAAGTTGAACGGGTTTTTACAAATCTTATTTTTCCACATTTCTTTGGGTACACAAAAAACATCATTCCAGTGTAGGCACTCTCCTTTGATAGACGTGTAAATATTTAACCCCTTCATAAATTTACATGACGTCTTCAAACATATGACGCTTTTTTCCGATTTCACGTGTGTGGCATATGTTTCCTTGATTTTATTTTTATCGAGCCTTTTTTCATAATACTTTTTTGGCAAATAGCCCCCTGTTGGTGAAAATGCACACTTAACTCCGTTTAATTGATTAAATCCCCTTTCTATATAATATCAGAATATAACACATTTTTGCTAGAATACACTCTTCCAAGTGCTAGATTTAAATATTATATTGACGGCGCTTTTCAGTGGACTGTTCGGTAATTGCTGTCGATTCTGGATGCTGGAGGGGGGAGTGGTTACACAGGGATTCAATCCAGGCTCTAATTTTTGATGTTGAGATGCACGTTTCACGCACCCACACAACTGGTAAATAGACGGTTCTGAATGTCACTCTTACGGTTTGGTTTAATCATGGCAGATGTAGAGACAACGAGGGTCGAAAGATAATTGATAAATGAGTCACCCTCGATGATGTTTTGATATTTAACAGGTAACAGTTGTTAACACGGTTGAACAAGGACTGATTGTCATTTATTTATAGACATGCTTGATATTAAGTGCCTGGATGGCGACAATAATTATAGGTAGGGAATATTGGTTTGGGCTAAAGATCGGATTAGTATCATAATGGGCCTAAACATCCTATTAAATTATAGTTTGATTGATATTTTTAAAAGAATATAAGATAAACTTGCATATTCTTGAGTTAAATATCAATAATTATACTAAATCAAAAGTTTCAGTATATACTATTTTGTATATAGAATTAAATATTAAGTATATAAAGATTGCTTGTTAAACTTTAATAAAACCATTACAACGTTATTGAATCTCAAAGTCAATAAAGCTTATTGACGTATTTTTGCCCTACTTCAGAATCCAATAAACACATTTTACTAAATTAGAAAAAATATTAAAATAATACACAATTACTCAACTTCCGTATATTTTTTAAAATGAAATAAATATTGGTTTCTTTAATTAAAATTATTATGGATTTTTATACTGGTATTTCTCACCAATTCAAAAATATATCATCACGATGACATGAGCAATGGTTTATTATTAAAGAAATCATTCTAAATGGCATGTATCATAAAAATATTTTAACAATTAATATTATTGATATTTTTATTTGAAAGAAAATACTAATACTAATAAAAATCTGAGTTATCTGCGTAAAAATAAATACAATGTTGCCATCTATTAAAACTATAAAGCACTGTTGTACTTAGTCATAAAATTAGATAATTTATTGATTTAAGTCTACAATCTTAGACTATAGCTATGTCTACAATAATATTTTTCATGTAAATGTATAATACCTACATATATTATTAATTTCTATTGACAGCGTATGCGCTTGCCAATAGAAAAGTCGTCTGGACCAATCAGCTCATTACATTTGATATTTATTTTGCCCATCGAGAAATTCATATCGGGCTGTCGTCAAAATTTACTTGAATTTGTTCAGTCCGGAACATTCGCGTAACGTAAAAATTTTCCCATTCAAAAAATGGGTAAAAACTACATACTTTACTGATAATTAGAATGATAATAAGGGTATGTTATGTGTATTTTTATTTCTATTGAGCACAAATTTAGTAAATAGAATTTTTAATCGGCTTATCAGGATTTTATACTTGTATACGCTAAAAATATATAATGAAGGTAGGTACTACAAAGAGGACTTTTAGACCTTGTACAGATGGCGCGAGTTCCACCGCGATTTACGTTCGAGTACCAGAAATGTGTTTCGTCCGGATAACGCGTTTCATTTGGCAATGAACAAGCTAGGTGACGTATTTCATTTTTAGAACGGAGTTACTCGGTTTCTATGAGATTTTGTGTTTCGAATAACTTTCAATATGTATTCTCGGTACTTTACCATCTAGGTAACGTAATTTATTTTGGAATAGCTATAAAAATTATCACGTTCGAGTGCCAGGTGGTCGTAATTCATTTTACTCGTCTGGCGATCACTTGCGATTGTTGCGCGACCATCATCACGCCACGAGTGCATGTGGACGGCTCAATTAGGTCACATCTACATGGAATGCGCGCGAGTTTTAACGCGCAAATTAAAACTCGGCATGTGGACAAGGCCTTTGTAATGATGACGTCTACTTTTCAGTTCGTTTTAAACTGATCAATATTATTTGTTTCACATTTTTATATTATGTATCTGATCGTGAGTAAATTGGTCGTATTTACATTTTTTTTTATATATAAACAAGTCCGAACGCTATATAAACATGTTAATATGTAATATAATAACATTTATTTAATTACAAAGCTGGTTATCTTTCGTTGGAGATATTTGAACACCTCAATGTAGTAACATTTAAGTAAATTTTTACCCTTTAAAAAAATGTTTTACATTTGAAAAACGATTGTTTTATCCGGCACTCTAAATAATGTAAAAAGAAATTTCGTAAATAATATAAGAGTTTTGTAAAGGCAGCAATATCTGATCGAAACTGTATCATCTTTTTTTACACTAAGTTAAATTGGTTTGTTTTAAGTTGTTTAGCTTTCTGAGTGCGCTAGAGACCAATTCGTATTAAATTTACTTGACGAAGCATAACAAAGGTGAAGCTTATTTTTGTATCAAAAGAGACTTTTATTTCATATGTGGGACGAAAAAGAGGTTTTCCAAAAAATACTTTACGAGTCAAGTTTTACTTCTACATCGGATCTGTATAGCAAATATATTCGATACCTTTTAATATAATATATTGCAATGTTATACAAAAAAACTTTTAGATATTTCGATTGAAATACGTTTTGGGGCAACTGCAATCTTGTCATTGTTTAGAAAAAAAATATAAATAGACACCTTGCGTTATAAAATATATACTAGCATTTATATTATGCTTTGCTTGGGGGTTTTCCACTGTGTTTATATATTTTTACGTTTCTCATATTATTTAATGAATGTATTGTCGGTTCTCTTATCCAGAATGTCAAGGAATTTATAGCTTTATAGCTTTTGATTGTGCTTTTGCCTGATTAGACAACATTATTCTCCCCAAAGATAATCTTTCAGACTCTGATGGAGGTAATCTCTTTTTGAAATTATTCTCATCTGCAATTACGATTTTGAAAAATATATATGAAAGTATGCATTACTGTTATGTCAGTACACCCCCCTTAAAAATGTAGGTTCAGGTAAAAATGTTCTTCAAATGAGGTAGATTTTTGGAATTTTGAAAATATCGTAATCCAGTATCACTCGATTATAAATTTGTAGATACTGTTAATGAATGAATTGAATTCTAACTTCAAATCGACATTATTTTTGAGGTCGAACAATTCTTCAAATATTTTTTTTTGTAACGTTACCAAGATTAAAAATGAATTACGTAAATCCAAATTTTGATAATACATTATGCGAATTTTCCTTTATAGTATTAACTGTCAATTAATAGTGGACCTGCATTGTATTATTTATTTGTTTAATTAAATAAAACACAATTTCATAGTATATAGTTATTCCACATTATCCATTTTATATCCAAAATAAAGTGGAATAAGTACTATAAAATGGTCATATCTCGTAAATTACTCTACACAAAAACCTCATATTATCTGCGTTTTCCCAATTTTTTGCCAAGAAATCACTGTATAACTAAACTTGCCATTTCATAGTCTTTGAATCCCGGACAAACTTTTAAAATATAGGTAGATACTTTAAGTACAACGTGTGCTGGTGCCATATATCAATGAATAATTATATCACTCTATTTGTATTCAATTTTCTGTATTTCTACAGTCAGGATAGACAGTTTTCCGTGTAATACGATGTAAGGGTCTTCAATCTGACCACATACTCAACGTCGTAGATTTCTTGTATTTGTCCAGTTTCATATCTGACCTCTAAAGATTTGTCTACAATGGTAAATTTGGCTCTAGATATATTTATTTTACCCCCCTTTTAATATGACATAAATTTTCTAAATCAAAATATCAATCTCTAAATGTATTATAATATAAAGCTGCTTCTTTTTGTGTTCTTATTTTTTCAAAAAATGTTATGTATACATCTTGAGGACACTACCGCTTTTTATTGACATTTAATTTCACTTTTAAAATCATGATAGTTTAGTATATCTACCTATACCTGTCTCTTTCAGTGTATTGTAACACCTGTTTACATTTTGCCAATCACATCTTAAAAACAAGATCTTGGATACTGAGATACAATAATAGTTGAATAAAAACAATTATTTAAGTAACCTGTTAAAAATACAATTAATAATAATTGTATAATAGTGTTATTATCAGAACAATTATGCGATATCATATCCAATAATAATTATAGCATCAGTATGGTGTGCCATCAACTGCTACCATATGGTTGGTATTAACTGGTTTAGGGAGCAATATCGTGCCCTAAAAGCCGTGGAAATGAAGGCTTTGGCGGGATGATCGGGATAATAGTGTACCGGAAGCCTCAGCTTGGCCAATTAATTAACTTATTTCCAATAACCGCCCTAGTTCCGTAGCCGGAATAACCTCTACGACTGACGAGGGGCGTGTTCTCAGTATTGTTTATGATTGAGCATCCGAATAAGCAATATTTAATTCTAAACTTTGGCTTATTGAAAATGCAAAGTATGAAAATAAGTCTGCAAGTATATTAATGAATCGACGAAGTGATTGTTTTCAAGATAAGAGAGAAAAACAACGGACAGATGATTGGAAGAAAGTTTACGGAAGCTTTTGCATTGGATAGATGTTAACTCCTAAAAGTTTGATTTATAATAATGTGTAAGTTTTATTTAACTATTTTTTTATTCAATGAATAATTCACAAGATTTAAGAATGCATCATTATAATTATTGAACATACGTGTTTTCAATAATTAGAATGTTAGATTCTTTTTTCCGACCATGTCCGATCCTAATAGGATCATATGGACCTCCACAAAGTAGAGGTTTTTATTAACAGATTTTATTTTTTACGAGAAATAGATGTCAGCTACTTGTTCAATCTATTAGGTCCATACCCTGACTCACACACAAATTGAAAAACAATACATGTACTAGCCAGACCCAGGATTCGAACCTGGGAACCACGGCGTGATAGTCCAGCGCTTAAGCCACGCGGCCACCGTCGGTGTAAGATTCTTAAATCTTGTGAATTATTCGTTGAATAAAAAAAATAGTTTCTTAATTAAAAAATATTAGCAAGTTCAAGTAAGTTACAACAAAAAATCTTGGAGTGATCCGTGACGTTGGTTAGTAATTAAAGTAAAACCTACTTTGATTTAAAATACAAAAGCCGATCGCCAATAGTAAATCAATTTGGAAAGCGCCATTAGTTAAAATTTATCGCAATTAAGTATGGTGCCTATAGCATGGTGGTGTATGTGCATGGGCGCGAAATCCGAGAGATGTAGTTTCTATTCCTGCTGGGTGTCTTACTGTTTTCAAAAAGATTTCTTCTATTGGTTATAATGTAATATTATTTTCTCTGAAGTGTTTTCAAAATTATGTATGTTCAATAATTAGAAAGTTACATTCTTAAATCTTGTGAATTATTCGTTAAATAAAAAAAAATGTTAATTATAAATTATTAGCAAGTTCAAGTAAGTTACTTACAACAAAAAATCTTAATGTGTATGTTGATCGAATTTATTGGCCGTCTCTATCAGGTTGATTCAGAGATGGCAGAAAGTATTCAAACAAACTAATACAATCAAGATCAGCTGTTTACATAAGCTGATCGACAAAAAATTATTTCAGACATAATATAATACCTATGTGAAATTAATAAGATTATTCATTTGAAATGAATATAACTCTGAATAAACTTTCATATTTCCCTATTTTTTGTCATTCTGAATGACTTGCAATTTTACGTTGTTCAATATAGATATTTTAAAACTGTAAATTCTTACTATAATTATTATGATTCATACGTATATATTGAATGTATATTTTTTTATTTCTTTATTTGGAAGCAATTGAGCTCTTCTCTGAATGGAAGACTATTCTGCTTCACAATGGTTTACGAAAGTATACATAAACTTTTTTAACTACAGACATAAACAGTTACATTATTAATAATACAGAATTGAATTTTTATTACACTATACACTAGACATTTACGTTACATTTTTGGAGAAATTCATGTACAATTTTCATAACTGAAATATTTGGTTTTGCCAGGAACGAATTAATCGTGAAAGGAGGGTATAACCTGCATTTTCCCAATTTATTCATTAACACCTCTCTCTCCTAGTCATAGGCATCACATTGCCAGATAATGTGGTTAAGATCTTGAGTGGGATGCCCACACTGACACTGAGGTCTATCTACCACTTTAATTTTATACAATGATTCGTTGAGACTGTAATGCCCTGTCCTGCTTCTAGCTATTGTCATTTTTACATCTCGCTTTATTTTACAATGTTTATTATACCAAGCTTTAGGAGATCTACTATAATAATTTTGATAGTAGTGTGTTCCCTTTTGTTTCCCAATTTTTTTTAAATATTTACCGTTATTTTCGCTATTGAATGTATATATTATCGTAGTTTTCGAATAAATGCCATAAGTACCTCCAGGGCTTTTTTTTAAAAAAAAAAGGTGCCGGAACTCACTTCATGTCAAGCTTTTTACTAAATAAAATTATATTCAAATGTCACTTAAATGAAATTTAAAAGAGCTATACCACGAAGCGAACAAAAAAAGGTTGATTTTTACGATAATTTTTTATTTTAGTCAAAACAAAGCTACAGAAACAATAAAATACATACATTATATTTGAAATATATTGTACAAATAAGACTAAATAAGACTAACTTTAAAATATAATTGTAAATACATATGTAATGTATTTATTTATGAACTTGAATAAAAGTTTAGAGTGATTTCCAAAGTTTTTTCCAATTCTCGTCTGATACATCATCTCGATTCCTTTTCTTAGTATTAGAGTCTAAGGCCGAATGTCTTCCTTTAAGTAACCACCTATCAACATATTTTGAAGGATCGAAAAGTGTCAAGGGTGGTCCCACGAGTTTGATGAACAAGAGTGCCGAAACTGTTTTAGTGTTTAACGAAGCTCTTGTTGGAGTAATAATAAGATTCATTTGCGAAAACCCCCGTTCACATTCACTTGAAGAAATGGGAATAGAATTCAGAGCATATACCAAACGCAAGAGTTTTTCAGAATATGTCTTTTCGAGAATGTATTCGCGAAATCCACGAATCATTTCTCGTTCATCTAGTTGTAGCCTGATCGAAATGTTTCTAATTTCCATCTCTCCAAATGTCAACCGATTATCAATGTCTTCAGGCCAATATTTTTGGTCAAGTACGCGAGCCCAAAGTGCAAACTCAACATCTTTATTATCTAGCAGCCTTTTTTCAATTGACGTTTTCAACGTGGAATAAAATATTTTCGGATCAATAGGAGGATCATTTTTAGAAACTTTTTCGTGAAGTAAAACTCCACGAAAATGCAGATTGCTTATAGCAGCTGCAGCACATTTATAATAGGGTCCAAAATTCTGTTTTCTTTCTTCAAAAACTTGAACGAGTTCATTTATTTTTCGATTTGCAATGTAAAGGTTCACATTGCGATTTTGTAGGTCCAAACTAAGTTCCGACAATTCTTGGAGAGCGTCGCACATCAATGCTAGATCCAATAAAAATGCTGTTGATGTTATTTTGTTCTTTAAGCCACTGTAAGTACACTTGTCATTTTTATCTCTTGTAGGGTCATTCATCGCTTCTTCAAAATGACGCACAAGGGATTCATAATTATTCCACACAGCCGAAACTGAACGAAAACTAGATGCCACCCATCGGGTACTTAAAACTCTTCCGATTTTCAGTACCTCAACGCCTAGTGATTCTGCACATAAATGCAACTCTCTGTATGAAATATCTTCTGTCATCGTTTCTGTTTTGAGCTTTTTATTTGCGGAATCGGCGCCGCTGCCGGTGGTTGAGAAGTAACAGGAAATTTTTTTCATATTTAAACTTGGGGTTGCACTAAATAATATATAAAATAGTTGCACAACACGTAATCGTAACACAAACTGACTAAACAAACGTAAATAACAATATACGCAGATGCTGCCATGCGATAAACGTCAAACTGTCAAAATCATAATACGCAGCATACGTATGAAGCTAGTTACATACGCATGTTTGCTATTTAAACTATACGGTTACTTCACTAACACTAACACGCCAACATTCAAAATGGCTTCCACCTGTACCTTATTTTATCATTTTAACGAATTATTATTGTAATTACTTAAGCGCAAATATTTTTTCGTTTAATTGATTTTGAAATAAAACCGTGAAAAAAGGTGCCGGAACGCCGTTCCACCGCGTTAAATGGAAAAAAAGCCCTGAGTACCTCAAATAAAAAGTTTAATTTATTAAACACACGCTACGAAGTTACTATGCCGCATTTATACTTCAAAATAATCCGTATTTTCCTTATAATCCTTGCATGCGCTTATTCTGACAAAGAGGAACAACTCGGGAGAAGAGATAATACTACTTACTTAAGAAATTATAGTTCTTATTAAAATTGATAATATCGGGTGTGTCAATAAATTTTATAAGATGGTTTTTCAGAAACAAAAAAAAAATACAAATTCAACGAAATTTGTTATGTTTTGCTATTATTATTTTATATTTGATTGAAAGATATCAGAATACCCAAAGACATATGAACACATGTCTAATATTACGATAAGGGTATCTTGAATTATGTATTAGATAAATTAATTGTACTGCAATTCACTAGGGATCTTTCTTAATAAACGTCTGGAAAGCCATTGCTAACGGAATATCACATATTATGTATTATGACGTAATATATTATTATGATAATGTGTGTATAAGATAATATATAATATTTTTCTTCTTTCATATTACCAATAATTGAATTGAATATTATATAAATTTTATCATTCAACAATAATTGACACAACTTATATCATATATTGTCCAAAACTTAAAAGTCATCTGTTTTTCTATTAAACTTTCTTGTAAAATGGGGTCAGTTAATCCTTTCGTATGATCAGACGAGATTGGCATTTCTCTAGCCGCAGTGGACTTACAAATTGAGAACACAGCAAAGCTTTATGCTACAGAGACAGTTGGCTTACTGTGGAGTTGGTCTAATTTTCTGACATATTTTTATACCGCATTAGCGTCAATTTAGAACAGTTATTTATTAATAAATATCTCTTCTAATCACGGCATATAAACAGGATATAATTATAATATATTATATTATCGGTATTAATTAATTGTGTATGATTTATTATCAACTTTTGATTTATTATTTTTATTTAAAGCTTATAATATCTGTTGTCTAGTTGTCTAGCTAGACTTCCCACGAGCTTTTAACATGGCCAATATTTTGGTTATAAATGTGAATGTTTTTTTACTCTCCCCTCGTGGACATTTTTAGCGATGTAATATGTATTTTGTTTTTTAAATTCTATTTTATTATTTATTTATGTATTTTTCTTGAATTTTGTGTTTTATTTATATTGCTATTTCTTTTGGTTTATTTTTTCTCTAACTACTAATTTGATATATCTGTAGGTAGTTTTTATTCTGAATGTCATGGCGTGAACGGCTTGAATCAATAATTTGTTATGTTCTCAATGTGTCCTTTTAAAATAAATAAATATCTAAAAACTGCTTGGTCAGTGATATTTCACGTTATTTAATACTAGCTGACTCGACGGACTTCGTACCGCCTCAGAATCAATAATCTTGTGTTAAAGTAATTAGCTGAATTAAATTCAGTTTTTTATTAAAATAAACTGAATACTCAAAATGAATTAAGTTCAATGAATGTGCAAAAATCAAATCAAAATGAAATAGATTACATAGTTTTGGTTGTCTAGATTTCGAAGCATGATGACAACCGAGCCAACCTTCAGTTGTAAATTGTGCGGTGGCAAGCCAGGAAGATTCAATGAGTTTAAAAATTCAGTTGGATAGCTTGTTGTTTCGTCTTCGTTTGTTACACAGTCGATAGATTTGAAGAGATGCAGTGGACCAACGATTTGATTTTGAATTGTGAAGTTTAAGTGATCCATATCTTTGTTCTTTGTCGCAAGGATTGCTCGTTCACTCAACCAATTGTGATTTTTGTGGTTAGCAATGATGTTCGGGAACACTTTGTTCATGAGGTCGTCCTTCGCTGAGACAAAATTGCAAAAATTCAGCGAAAACGAAATCAATCCATTTGACTCGTCAACGGAAACACGGCCGTTACCGATAGTCAGCAATTGCTTAGAGAAATCTTCGGCAGATGGATCGTTTAGCAATGAAACTCGCATGTTTGTCGTCAGCTGAAGTTTCCTCACATAGCGCTAGAGAATCTATAATTTGAGGCATGCGTTTATTTCATCAGCAGCAGTCGATCTTGAAAGATAGTAGAATCATTGCGCCTCCAAAACATCTTTCAAACAAAACCCGATTGAGTGCTTCCAATGCGCGTTTGTGCGCTATTGTACATTCATGCCAGGTGAAGATTTTACTTGATACCAAAACTTTGGCCATTGTTGAGTGTTTCGCAATATTGCATGTCGGTTTTTCAGTCGTTTGAAGGTCTAACGGAAATTTCAACGTTGAATGAGCGATTCAGCATCCTTCTAGCAACGTGGCCGCTATCCCAGAAGAAGCAACTACTACAGCAATTTCGAATCTCGCACGAACAGTGGCCAAAATCTATGACATGAGGAATGTCTTCCTAGTTCCACCGGGCGCATCGAGAAAAATAACCCACTATTTCCACCATCAATTGCCTTTATTAACGTATCGTACACTTCCTTCTGTTGGGGGTTCAACATTGGTACATTCGTTCAAACTGATTGGTTCAATGTATCTCAATCATATTCACGTTTACGTTCCAATTCTCGATTGAAAGTGTCATTCATTCCACGATGTGGCGTTGGCATTCCTAACTTGACTAACAAACTGCCGCACATGAGGTAACACATGTCTTAGATCAAAAGCAAAGCCAGGTTATGTATCTTCTCATTCACCTCGAGATTGGGATTCCCTGAAATGACACGAATTCGATGTAAAATGTCTTCTGACATGTCACCATGTAGTTGTTCTAGAGTTCAGGTGGATTCGATGGGAAGCATGTCGAAATAATGATAGCAAATAATGTGCGTATCTGACTTGAAGATGCGGAAACAATTGCTTCAGCGATTGTCATGTCCCAATGAGTATTGTTTTTAAGAAAATTGAGCTGTTGACATGCAGCACAAAATGTTGGGCACACTACACCATTGACAGTTTGAAGTGATTCAAATGATGTAGGCCCATGAACATTTACTAGCAACAACCGTAAGTAGAAGCATTTGTCATTCTTCGGATGAACTGCGTAAATGCAACCAAGAGCATCAGTAGAATGCACTTACGGATGATCAGGAACCACATCGCCTTACTTCCAACGTTGAAATTTCTTCGATGAAGCGTTCCAAGTGTAATAACGTGGGATCTCCGAGTAGAGCAACGTTCGTACAAACGGATCGCTTTGGAAAATCGAAAAGAAACTGATCATTGTTGTCGCTGGAGATGATTTAGCA
The DNA here is from genome assembly GCF_057557595.1 of Rhyacophila brunnea. NCBI lineage: Eukaryota > Metazoa > Arthropoda > Insecta > Trichoptera > Rhyacophilidae > Rhyacophila > Rhyacophila brunnea. Next base: position 35,729,015 of record NW_028233350.1, read on the forward strand.
CGTTGAGCAACATTCGATGCGTTGAAATAAACTTGTTGACTATTCTCCAGATGAAACGCTAAATGTACAGCAGTGGAATGACGTTCATGAATAGGGAATGAGAAAATACGCCAAATCGCTCATTTGAGGTCACATATCGACCAACTTGATAGTGTGTGATTTTATTGTTGGTATTGGGAGTTTGAACGCCAAAAACTAAAATATCGCTGCCTTTGGTGACATATTTGCAGATGTATTTGATGGACTTTACTGAATTGTAAAACTCCACGATGCAATGCGCCTTGAATGTTTTGGAAAGAAGTAGCGAATACGGAACAATCCAAGTGTTGTCGATCACGATATCGCTTTCCTTCACTTTTGTTGTCATAGTTCTACCATTATCATCGGGTGATCGACGCCGATACAGTGAATAACCATCGTTGGCAGTGATAGTCTTCACCGTCAAATTTTGTGGATATCGCTTGAAAAACTTGCCGTCAACCATGCACGATGATTGGGGGTTGATGACGCCACACGGTCCGTGAATCATGTTAGTAATTACAACATCATGCAGGTCTGGATCGGTTTCGGGATCAGGAATCTCGGCACATATGTTGTCATCTATTTGGTATGGTCGAATTCTTTCGACTAAACAAATAAGAATGTGTGCATGCGGCAAGCCTCGTTTTTGCCATTGCCACGTGCGGTGATGTCGTGCCGATCACTTGATGTTTGTCCGGGGAGTAGCAGTTGAACAATTTCTATCTATCTATCTATATATATGACGCGGGCTACCAATGTACATCGCCGGTAGAATAGTCAATCGACCAACATTAGCTGTATCTCCTTCGGTGCTGATTGCATCGCGTAAATGAATATACTCCTCCGAACGCAGTTTATTATTAGTCGTATACGGATTTTTTTGTGATTTTCTTACTTTTCCAATGCGCGAGGAAACTTTTCGAGGCCGAGACGAACAAAAAAAAATTCATCGAAATCAGTCAATCAGCTCTCGAGATATCATCAAAAAAGCCATTCCATACGAAATGTATGAGAAAATGATTTTTTTTAATATTTTTTTCGGTGATTTTTTCTGATGTTTTAATAGTTATTCTGTTATTTGGGGCGGAGATAAATTCAACAAATCAAAGATCATAAAAATCGGTCCAGCCATTCTTGAGTTGTAAATGGTGTAACTAACCCGACTTTGTTTTATATGAATAGATGCTCATTCTATTTACCTATTTAAATATTCAATTTATCATTTATAATTTATAAATTCGACTATAATATTATGTTTATTATTATATAAAATGAATACTTATTTTCTAATATTATCGCTACCGGTATGGTAGTAAGTAATGTGAATATTATATTACTATATACCAGTTACTGCTAAATATAGTTGCCGTGAGCCAAGAACTAAGGGTATTAACTTGTGTAGGCGAGAGATAAGTATACCGACACTATGGCCGTACAATAGGTAGACCAGCTTCACAATACAATTTTATGTATGTAGGAGCCATACCGTACGAAAGCTAGCGACCTGGTGGGAGGACATTGAAATCTGCGGTGATCTCTGATTACAAGCAGACACATTTCATATCACATTGATCCATAAAGCCTTCGAATTCACTTAACCAATGTCAATATTCTGTCGGTGGTATCAAAATTCAAAATTGATTTCATTCTATATTACCTTGTGAATGAATGATAGGTCGATGTCTATAAGCTAGCAAATACTATTAATACTCGTAGTAACCTCAAAGTGAGCATATTATTATTTATACTTACACTAAACTAAACTAAACACACGGCTAAACAGTATTATTTTAGCCTGAGTGTTAACGACATCTTTATTTTAATGTAGGTATATAAATATTTTCCTTTTGACAGTTTCTCAAAAAAATATTTTCCGACTAACTTTCTTCAAGGCATGCTCGCATTTATTTTCATTCTATTGAAGCTCGTAGATCATTTCTGCTCTTAAAAAATTTTTCCCTGCACTCAGGTGGTAAAGTTTCCAATCCTGATATTCTAGAAAATTTTAATTTTTAAGCACCCGTCAATTACATGCGTGGTCGCAGCCATGACCTATTTTGGGTGAAAGCTGTTTCCTCATGTCAGGCTCACCAGGCACCATTAGCGAGGGCTGTGTGGCTGATCAATGCACTTCCTAGAGGCGTAGACATTTAAAGTGATGCAATATTTATTTTGTTTTTAAAATTCTATTCTATTGTTTAATTATTTGTATTTTTCTTGAATTATTGTTTTTTTTTTAAATTTCATTAGCTGTATAATTATATTTTGCTTTGTTTTTTTCATTACTAAGTTGATTTACATGTACTTTGTATTCTAAACGTCATGTTGTGAACGTCTTAAATTAATAATTTGTTATGTGCCCAATGTGTCTTTTTAAAATAAATATATGTAATCGTTTTACTTCTACTAATTCACTACAGTACTGTCATTAGGCCACATGGCATATTTTTGCGTGAAAATATTCTTCTATAGCGTAAGTGTATTTATTATATTTAAGCAAGGTGACGATTTTGCATTTTGGGTTCATTTGCGGAGAACTCCCTACTGCTACGACATTTATTTGTCAATTTTCAGGGCATATAGGTAAATGAACAATCCATTACGATGAAGAGATAAGCAGCCAGTAATACTACACTTCGGCTTTATTATGTAGTTGATAAATGGTATAAAATTAGTTCTAAAAATCGTTTATAAATACCCTCGAGTTGGTAATCACAATGAACATAAAAAATGGTCGACATATTGCATGAATAAGAAAATTGGCACTCAGCTGAGCGATGTTCATCCATGCTTCACGAGTTCGCTAAATAATTTCAAACATCACAATATAACGTATAAAGTTCATATTATGTATAGTTCTAAATCTTTGGATCTGAGATTTTATACAAATTTAGCTAATTATTTAATAAATATTTTACATACATAATAAATTATAATGTATGCTGTAAACATACAATCATTTATGTACCTATACGAAATCAAATCGAAAGAGATTTTATTTATTATATTAAATTTAATAATAATTTTACTATACTTTGTATATATTGGTATTGAAACTAAATGAAAAGAAAATACTGTTATTTTATAAGAAAAACTACACCGTTAACTGAATAAACTCATTCATAAAATTATATAGAATTAATTGTAGTAAAGAATTTATGAATAAAATGAAATAACATTTTGTACACACAATAAAAAATATATATCATTAATTATTATTACACTGAAAAATGCTTTTTGAATAGTCATTTTGTATTTTTTCTTTATTGTAGATACATTTTATATTTATATACATTTTACAGCTAAATAGTGACAAACATTTTATTGTATACAGGCAATAATTAATGACTGGATTTTTTTGGCAACGAATAGTTTACAGGAAGGTCAAATATAAGAAAAACTTCGAGTCTTGCCAAGCCTGCAAAAAGGATAATGAGCTGTTTATGAAGAGAAAAGTTGGATTCTGCTTGTGGCAGTGGTTTGTCTGACCTTGTTAAAGTATCATCCAACTTCAATTCATATTACATTAACAATACATCTAATCCTAAATTAAAACTAACTGAAAATACTTTAGAATCAAAAATAAATTACATTTAAATTGACCAGACATAGATAACTACACTTATCACATTATATAAATTATTTAATTCTTAATAATAATAATATATTCTAATGGATTTAAGTTTTGTACTATACCATTTGAGTCGTTTTTTGCGACCCGGGTTTCGCCTTCCGGCATCTTCAGGTACTACGTAATAATATATCAATACCATTACACCATAATTATAGTCTCGCATGTAAACCATAAATAGGTAGTGTAGGTGTAGGTAGGTGTAAGGTTTTGACAATTTATATTTGCTTATCGAGCTTATTGTTAAGGTAGAGGGCTTTTTACAAACACTTCAACTATTCATAATAATTTTTTTTTTATATATTTTTTTATTGTGATCCTTGACGCTGAGCGATAAAATTTTTACCTACTTTATTGTATTGCTTTGTTATATAAATAAGAGTTAATAGTATTCGTTGTACATAGTGTCTGAAGATGCCGAAAGGCGAAACCCGGGTCTCAAAAAATGACTCAAATGGAATAGTACAAAATATAAATCCATTAGAATTTAAATTCAAAGTCTATCAAGTACCTTCGATCGATAGTATTAATATTAATAATACATAATAAAAGGCTTTCAATTGTGTAATAAAAGTATGGTTGTTTTGATATTTTATATGGTGATTGTAGTGGTGATATACTTACCATGGTAAAACTATATTATAACGGTAGTTCTGACGGAAAGTATAGAAATAATAAAAGTAACAGCATTAATCATATATTTTATTTCGCATTAAATATTAAATAATATTGAATAAGTTTTTTTATATATTTATTATTTTATTGCGAATGAAAACTTAGACGAGATATAAAATTTACATTTCTAATGAGGTTTAAACTTTAATAATTTCACGGAAATTAGTGTTATAAAAAACTTCCATCATAAAAATCATCGTAATTACTTATCCAATAAATGGCTTTTTCAAACATTTTCTAAGCGAAAAGTCTTCTTATTAAACGCTTGCAAATTGAAGGTCCTTAGCGGAATAATAAAGCCTAATTTAGTGGAAACGAAATCTGGTTATGCTACTGGAGTAATGAAGTGGCATTTAAATTTATTTTTCTTATAGAAACTTTTAATAAAGAATGCCCTAGGAGGGGCGGCAGACTGGCTGCGTTTATGAATAATTGATATAGGGATTGAATTTATAAAAGCTTTTTGTTTTTAAGCTATCCCCTATAAACAATAAGTCAAAAGCTCTTTCGATAAATAAATCATTTAAGATGGAACCACGTGACATTCTTTTTATTGTAGGTACATATTTTAATTTAAAAGCTCTTTATAAAATACGACACCAAACAAATAGGTACACAAGAGTTACGTACTAGAAATGATTCACGAAAATTACAATCAGTAATGCCTGAAAGATGATAAGAATATAATAAAAACAAATTTTTGGAGACGTTATATTAAATATTGTTTATATTATATAAATAGTTGGTAATGTTCGGTTATCAGGAATACAGCGGAAAACACATTTTGAAAATACCCGATATACTGGATTATTTGTTAATTTGTGTTAGTTTAGGTTAGGTTAGATTGGGTTAGGTTTAGGTTTGGTTAGGTTAACCTAACGAATAATCCAGTTTATCGGCTATTTTAAAAATGTGTTTTCCGCTGTATTCCTGATAACCGAACAGTACCAAATAGTTTTGTAAATTAACTACCACTTAAGAAAAGTTTGTTTAATAATATTATTATATTATAATTAATTATGTGAAATTTAACAAATAAGTATCAATCGGAAACCACCACATAAATCATAACTATGTAAACAGGTCCAATGATATCTTCAGTGACCGGAAAGGTGGTCAACTGCCTGTTTTCCGTTACTTCTCTTTACCTCTCACCAAGCTTTACCTCGTAATACCCCCCAAAGCTTACCTCTTTCCGCTTTTCTCTCTCTAAGCTACCCCGAGCTTTTGGTTGCTGTGTTCTAAAACCAACAACCACATAGTTTAATCTATAGCATCAGCGATGTGATGATATTAATAACAAAGTTTTTGGAGAACAGATTTGGAGGTAAGGACTGTTTATGTAATAATTTCTACAACTCTAGTTTCGAGATATTATTAGGCAAATACAACGTCTATACAAGATATTGAAATACAAGTGTTTGGTTACAGACGAATATGGTATACATTTGATTCTTAGTTAGAGATAAATGCTGACATAATACTATTATGTATGTATTCCTAGATTAATTTTGTTACAAGAATAAAAATAAAGTGTTATTATTTTGTTTTGAGATATTTTATACATATTGCAGAAAAACCAGCGAACTCAAAAATAATGAGAACTGAAATACCTAACGGGTAAGTAAGGAGTAGCAGGTAACCGATCTCGAATAAGAAAGAATCCGGGATAAACTTACACACGTGTCAAAAATACGTCATACGTCGAATACTGACAACTGCTCTCGGTTTATGTATTGACGCTCATTTAATATTGGTGTATTACATGCACTATTGCACGTGTATAATACGTGTTTTATTTTCATATGCCACTCACACATTCAAACCCCTGTGTCAAAATGTAACGTATTGAATATAGCCTATCGCAATTGTATTTATTATCTGTTCTGTAAGAAAAACGGACGACATGCGCTCCGGGACTTTTTAATACAATACTATTGAAATACAATATTTTTAATTTTTGTTATATAGCAACCTGGCATTAGTTTTTTTCAGCACTGCCACTACCCACCATCTAATAAATTTAACGTATTTTCACTTCGTTAGTTTCTCTTATTTTATCATTTTACTAAAATTTGGATAAAATTTATTGTATTTGGAGTGATAGTTGACAGTTTAGACTGATTTATATGGATGTATATTTCTGTGTCCAGATGTTCTACGGTTAGTGAGAATATAGTGCAGTGAGTTCATTAATTAATTGATCCAATTCATATATATAGTATTTTATAAGATTTCATCGCTGTTATAGCACGATAGCTCAAAGCAGATTTTAATTTTTTTTACTAAACACTACTTATTTATTAATTGACTTAATTAATAAGAAATATAATTAATAAGAAAATTAAAGATATTTAAATTAAGTATTAAATACGTAATGTATTTTTGTCAAAAAAAAACAGTTAATTCACTTCACTTCTCAACGGCTTAATTTATGGGTTGATATACTTATCTAATAAATTTATATGTATATATTATAATACTGTTTTAACGTGTTTTAACGAATTCTATAAAATGTTTTATAAGTAGCTTTTATTGTACCTATATAAGTAAATTAATTATATTAATTGAATTAGCACTTACGTGGTAAATCTCCAATATAATGCCTTTATAACTTTTTTTCAATTCAATGATAATACAATTACGTTTCATTTTTAGAGATTTTTCGGGGTATGAAGCCATCTTCAGAACAATACTGGTATGATTGAACATACATTATTTTGAAAATACTTTTGAGAAGATATTATAACCGATAGAAAAAAATCTGTATCTCTCGGGTATCGCGCCCATGCACGTAGACTACTATGCTAAAGGAGTCATACTTAATTGCGATACATTTTTACTAATGGCTTTTAATACTCACTGAAGCGCTTTCCAAAGAGCTACTATCTTCAATAAATAGAATGTTACACTCTTAAATCTTGTGAATTATTCGTTGAATAAAAGAAAATAGTGAAATTATAAGATTATTATTTTTTTAAACTTAAAACTAAATGCACGTAGCTCCCAAAACTAAAAAGCAGAAAGAGAGTATGTGTTGTGTTTATTGATGCAATTGTGTTCGTGTAATTGTATTTATTTAAATATTAATTTTTGTTTATCATATTTTATTTAACTAACAACATTTCGTTCACATAGCTATGGATGTTAAAACAGTTTTGTAAGAGGGTTATTAAAATAAGTTTACATCTATATTAATAAGGGCATCTTTGAACTTTTTTATAATGTATATTAATTATATACTCGTACATAATAGTTATTAGTTCCTTTATAATAAGGTCCTTGAAAATTTTTCATTTCCGTCTACGCCGCAAAATTATATTTTATATTAAAATCAACGATCATGTTTTAATATACGAAAATTTAAGTGTAATTAGATACAAGGTCGATGTGAAAACTTGAGTGGAAAATAATTGACTTGGATAAATTGGATAAAATACCAACTTAATAGGATATGTAAAATAACAGCTTGAATAAGCATGCCAAATTAGTTATACTAGAATACACACTCAAAGCCAACCACGACATTATAATATAAATATCGTTATCCATTATTATACATCAGTCAACGTCCCACACTCCGAGGAAGGGGATTGCCAGGTAGACCGTAAGTATATCCGGGCGTCATTTGAGGAGATATCCTGCCAGCTGACTCCGGGACCACCGTTGTGGTTAGCGGCATGTGGCGTTGCGTCATATTGTATGACAGTCGTTGCAACACTGACCCGACTACTTCGCTCGACATTTTGCCACCCTCTAGAGCTCTACCAGGAGAGATTTCAAACCTTTCTAATATTACAGTGTACTTTATTTTGTTAAAATGACCGTTTTTATACTAATTAATACTGAGGGTAACTAAAGAAATTTCGGTACTGTTCGGTTATACGGAATACAGCGGAAAACGCATTTTTAAAATAGCCGATAAACTGGATTATTTGTTAGTTTGGGTTAGTTTAGGTTATTTTAGTTTGGCTTAGGTTAGGTTAGGTTAACCTAACAAATAATCCAGTTTATCGGCTACTTTCAAAATGCGTTTTCCGCTGTATTCCGTATAACCGAACAGTACCAAAATTTCGATATAAATTCTTTACCGTATAATCCATTAATCTCATACATAATCTTATATTATGTACAAAATATATTTATGTGGTTTTCTCAAAGCCAGGACTCAACTCGATACGTTTACTCCATCTTGTTTGAGGTCGATCAGGTTATCGTTGCCTTCCTCTCGAATATCAGTATATTTGCTACGTACGACTTGTTCATCCTATGTATTTTGCTAGTCATATTGTAATATGTATGTACTATTATTGGCTTAACATGATGAGTTCTATATAAAGTTTGGAGGTAATGATGTACTTATGTGAGATCAATATGATCAAGAGATTAATGAATATAAGAATGTACTGAAAGACTTGATTAAAGTAGAATAACGGATGTACTATGTTGGGTGAAAAACTCGTGGCAATAGCAGCACCTACATCTCGTGACGGACTCTATGAGTGGAGTGTTAGTACATAGACTGTTCTTCTTATTTATATTAAATGGAGTACATATAATATTAAAATGTCGTAATTCTCAATAAAACAAACATTACTGGTCTAGTTATGATTGAGGAATCGCTGACAGAGTTATTATTTGTAATGTTTTATTTTAATAACAAAACCTACTTAATTAAAATTGTGTCACTAATTTAATGCAGAGTATCATGATCGCTACAAAAGTATAAATATAGCTCATTATAAATTGGTAAGGTCACAATATATTTATGTTATATTCTATAATCGTGGGTTTTAGTAATTTTTTTTTTAATTTTTAATCACTTAATAGTCCACTAACTTTAACAGGTTCCTTAATTTAGCATTTTATATTTATTGTAGACCCTTCAAGTCCATTCTGTTTATTTTTGAGTAAGCTAGGTTCAAACATAATATTTGAGTATTTTTTATTATGTAAAGGGTATGCTTTCCTTTAAATAATAACTTAAATTTACTCAAAATAACACTTCAGAATTAGAAATACTCAAATATTATGTTTGAACTTAGCTTACTCAAAAATAACCAGAATGGACTTGGTTCACTATGCTTGTGAAACACTCATATATAAGATAGGGACTGACCTTTAATTAATTAACTTTTTTTAATATTTGGTCGCAAATTTTATGAGCAAAATAAGTAGACTTTATGGAATGGGTATTATTGCGACCACAGAGGAAGAGGATTGTTAAACACTGAATAGACTATGAACTGGTGATCCATAGAATGATCCAGATCCTCAGAATTTATACATTTTCCTATCTGAACATATTACGCGAAATTGTATTTTACGTTGCTTAGTATTAGATGTCTTAGCTCATATTTGTTGCAGGCACGCATATAGAAACATAGCATGGGGGGGGTCCAGTTCTAACAAATATCCATAATTATTTATCATTATAGCGGCGGCAGGGAGCGGGGTTAACAAAATCTAACAGGTGCCACTGACCTCCGAATTTACTCTGCCAACTACTAATAGCTTTTAGTCGCTTTAACCGCAGTCCTCCCTTTTTCCAGGTACATTATCCATATCCAGACACTCTGCAAATTGAGTATAGCGATAAACATCTGACCTGCAGTTATAATCAAGGGTGCTCATCTATGAGTTAACGCGACATGTTGCATTCACGAGTGATTATAGAATGCGCGTGGACTAACGGTCATAATTATTAGGATCGTCAATGACCCTTTGTGTCATCCGCGCCGTCTTGTCTTTTAAACTTGCCGTGTTAGGATGTCTCAGCTAGGTGGTTGCATGAGTTTTACTGACATAGGCCTTGTGTGTCGTAGAATGGAAAAGAGAAAATCAAAAGGAGAAAAGCCAACCCATTGACAATGCTGATCAAAAGCAAAATCATCCGGCTCATGACTGAGAATCGAGGCTTTCCCTTGATTATTACACACTTATTTTGTACTTATCTGCCTTACATTAGTATGAAATTGTCACATCAAGGTTAGGATGAAAGTGATTCATGCTAACTATAATGAATTTTTTGATGTAATCTTGCAAACTGCAAGAATTAAAATTAAATTTCTCTTGCGCTCAAATCCAACGGGTTGTCGATGGTTTCCGTGTGTAGCTTTTGAAAGCTAACCAGGTGAGAGGCTACCTTGATTAGGTGATTAGTCGCTCCAAGCCGAAAATGAAGGTAAGCTTTTATTACTATATCCCTAGGTTCATAGTGCAACATCTTAGAAGAATGTAAGTAGGTAGTTCTGGAAAGAAGCCACATGGGAAATTTTGATTCTAGATTACAAAGCATGGTTTCATAATAATTAAATACCTTCTATCTCTAATTACAGAAAGAATATTTTTCACATCATAATAATTATATGGAGTATTATTTTATTTTTGACATCTCTCTCGTATTAATGTCGAGGGTACATTTCTTGTTAATCGGCCTTTCAATCAATTGATTCTATTGGTATTATCGTGTCGACAATATTTGCTAGCATTTTTCGAATTTTACAGGTTTAGTTAAAGATATAATAGAAAAATCGGAAATGTTTTGCGTAAACGATACATTTATAAGGTTTGCATCAGCTAATTACTTCCAGACAGTAAATTGTTTGAAAAATACAAAGCTAATAATTAATAAAAGTAAATATAATTTTGCCCTTTGGATTTTAAAACCTTTAGACCACGAAGACTATCTTTACTAAAAATAATGACCAAAAATTAGTCATTGTTTAGTGTAAATAAAAATGGTAAGTATTATTCATGTGAGCATCCAGGGAAGCTAAAGAGGTAGTGCAGTCCCGGATATCTTTGATTCATTTGTACTTATTATTCTAAATGTCATGTTGTAAACGTCTTGAATTAATAATTATTTTGAGCCCAACGTGTCTTTTTTAAAATAAATAAATAAAATATGATGTGTACTCGATAAAGTTTTTAAAGAAAACCAGGGCTTGAAATGGACCGGAACGCACCGGAGCGCCGTTCTGGTTCGAGAAATTTGTAAAGTTATCGCTCCGTCTCGTGGATAAAATCATTTGACCGCATGAGCTGGATATGCCATATAACCAAAAAATCTAGCACACTTATGTTTATAAAATACACATAAAATTTGATAACCATGTTAATTTTCGAGTGCTCCGGTTCGTAATCTTTTCCATTTCGAGCACTGAAGAAAACGTTCTCTATAGATGTAGTTTAAAACCCGAGAAGCATAAAAAGGGGTCCACAGTTATTTTTGTACAAGCTCTAAAAAGAGAAAAAAAAGACTATTTTTATTTTTGTATTGAAAAGTGGAACTTATTGATAATTGGAAGTTGTTTTCGTGATTTATATAGAAAAACTATTGCTTAACATGCAAACCTCTTGTGAAAAGCCCAATCTTCTTTATATTTTCACTGCCCTTAATAATAAATAATAATTATAGTTTTAAAATATTATCAAAAAATATATTTCTTATTGATATTTCAGATAAAATCATTTTTGTGATTTAGCGAATTACCAAAAATCCAATTAAATAAAATAATAATCTTGCTTCTAATATTAAAGTAGATGTATTGATTGATCAAAGCAGGGATTTAAATTTATATGTTATAGTATCATTGTAAAAAGTGTTATCGTTTAGTCAAAAATCACTATTTTTCAGGTGAGCCAAAAAATAGTTTGGGATAACGTTTTATGGAATTTCCATGTTAAATTTATCAGGTAATTGATTTTAAATAATTAGTTGTGGAAACATTGTACAATAAAATATAATTCACCTTTGATTGACTTTTTTCAAATTTACGTATAATATGCATACCTACTTATTGAATTGGTAAAGATCTCCCTTTATCTGACATACACAGATAAATTATACATAATAATATTATTTTCAATCTAAATAATATTTTTATACAGTCTTCAGCAAAATAATCAACTGGCATTTTTGGTAAATTATAAATACAATATATTATTATATACTTTTTATTGTTTGAACGTACTCAGTTAAACTTAATAATACCCATTATAGAAATAAATATAATTAAATTAGGTACGGCGAAAAAAAAATAATCACATTAAAAATGTCAAGGTAACAAAGTTTATGTATTATAATACAATATACCTATATATACGAAAACCGCGATAAAAAGTGTTTGAATGAAATCCTTGCGGGAAAATCTTTTTTAAGTACCAAGTACTTACTGTGAAATTTATTTTGGGCTTAAGTGTAAAAGGAAACTATGAAAAAGAATTTAAATATTATCTTTACTGTATTGTATAAAACTTTCTTCGATGCTTATATAAGTAGGTAATTGGATTTTTTCCGGGAATTCTTTTCACATTTTGTATTCAAATGGCTTTATGTATTTACAATAATTTTAAATATTAAAACAGGATCAAGGAAGAAGGATAATATATAAATCTAAAATCTAAGACTATAATTATTATTCTTAAGTTTACAAAGGTTTTATGATAATGATAAAAATAAAACGAGTACCCATCTCCGATATGAGGTTCTAAATAAAGTGTCATTCCACATACTCAATGGCTTTACTATAAATAATCTATGAAACACAATACTATTGGAACTATCTACATAATACGTTACAAATATTATTTTATGGCCAAGGTCATTTTTTCATAACAAGCAATATTTTTTTCAGCAGCGTTCACAATTATAGTGTATTTAAAGATCTTAAGTGGCTTTCCGCTCTAAATAATATATAATTGAAACTAAGGGTTTGCTACACCGGGATTTCAACTGATTTTTTTCATGCTGAAATCCCGGAATTCCGATATTAATTATAATAGGAATTTTGTCAAAATAGCGTATTTCCATCAACTGACGAAAGAAACTTGAGAGGTTGAAAGTGTTCAGTTTCTAAGAAAAAAAAATCTTTTTCTCTTTTTAAGTTTGCAGATATTTCACGATTTCTTTAAAAACAAGTACATACCTATTTTAAAATAAGCGTAGGTATTTTTTCTTGATATGACGGGTGGTGGATATAGAGCTCTCCATGAAGTTTGGGCTGCTCCTGGAGGAGATGGGTGGATAACACCAAAAGAGATGCACAGAGGCTGAGTGTCACCAGCTCGGGAGAGAAATACTTAGAACAGAGTGTTGTACAGTCGGCCATTGACTTGAATAGTCGGTAGCACCAGGTTAAGTAAGTAAGTATTACGGGATATTTCCGTTCTAAATAAAACTTTATGTATATTCAGTGGCTATTAAAAATAAATATAATACTTAATAAATTTTTGTTTTAATGTATTTGTTAAGCGAGGCTATTAGTTTCAAAGTCGATAACATCAATTTTTATTTATTTAATGTTTTTTTTGATTATGATTCTGATACTTTTGATGGTATTTATATTCATAAAGTATCAAATCCAGCTCCCTTTTCTAGTTAAATAGAATTTCATATTAATCTTATAAATATTTAGAGATTACTTGTTTTCGTTGAATAATATTGTAGGTGATGTTGGTTAGTTTCTTTTCAATTTTTAAGCCCTGCCTAAATCAAACCATGATTGATAAGAAATATTGTTCTATCTAAAAAATATTTAAAATGATGTATTGTTTAATGACATAACTTTAGATATTTAATAGATAAACAAATATTTTTTTACTATTATCTACCAATAGACAATAATATCGATATATCAATATATTCGATATTAACCAATTATGTTTAGCTGACAAAGTTTAGTGTGCACTATTTATGTCGGATCATAACAGCCTACCGCTCAAAATTAGAAATTTTACGAATCGGTGCGCTCAATAATTTGCCGAAAATATTAATATAGTTATCTAAATTTATGTATTATTTATAAAACAAAAACAATTGTTTTAGATTTTTCTTTATATGGCTCTAGCTCAGATGGTCAAATTATTTTGGGGGTTTTATGAATTGGAACGGTGTTCCGATGCGCTCCGGTCCAATTCAAGTCCTGCCTACTTTCACCCATCGCCACTGAGTCATTTATAGTACAAAATTGTAGAATACCAAGATATACCGACATTGAAACTGACGGACTGAAGTATTCATAAATAATCAGATAAAATGAGATAATCGCAAAAAACCACCAGAGCACTGCTAATTTTGTAATTAGAAGAATAGTATGAATTGAACGCCCTTCAATATTAATGAGTGAGTGAGTCGTTTTTTTTTTTTTTTTAAATTTATATATATGACTCCTAAGACTGCAGATACACGGCACATTATGATAAATAGAGCTCCCTGATTGGTTAGAAAGGCCTTGATGACAGAATTCACATTAATATCAACGATTTTCACATGGTTTAAAGTGACTTTTGATGGCCAAATATTTTTCTTTATATACATTAATGTCTTTAGAAACACTTATATTTTATTATTTACTATATAACTATTTAACTAAAAAATGGCAAAATGTGCGTTCTGACTCTTGGAAATTCATCTTGTTTTTAAGACGGTACTTCAGTGAAACGGCAAATAGTTTTCAACTATAGGTGCGACGAAATTAGAAACGTCAATTTGTTTTGTGATGGCGACGGGGGAATTAATTCTTAAATCGTGTAAAAATTACTAAAAAACGTTACCCATTTACTTGAAAAAGAAAACATGTCAACATAAAATTAAATGGACGCATGTTGACTTTTTACGTCAAATTATGTTTTTTTCTGCACGCGTCATTTGCATAATCTTCGCGTCGCGTAGTCACGATCGTTTTAGACCTTGCCCCAGCTGAAGTATAGCCTTAATAATCGGGATTGAAATTTTTTTCCGGGATTTTAATCCCTAATTTGTAACAACATCGATATGAAATCGTGAAATAGTGCCGTTCATAACTCAATGGCACTTAGCCCTTTCGGCTCGGCTCGGTGGCCTTGATGCTATATAGATTGTTGGCCGCAAAAGTTTTGCAAGCGAACAATATTATATAAGCGCTGAATAATCGCAATTCCATCCGCAGATCGAAATTATGCTCGGTGCGTTCGGCTAAATCGTTAGTTTGATAAATAGTCGTTGACTACGTTGAAATTCAATTGAGGAAATTGGCCAAATTTATTGAAGGGTTAAATTTGAAGTGAGGTGTTATCGAGCCATTAGGGCGCATTTTGTACGAGACGGGAATGAGGGACGCTCAAGCATTGGTGAGGGCGAACGGTGGTAAGGGGAAAGATGTCGGATGTTTTGGCATATAGCCTTCAAAAGATATTCAACTATACATATTCAGTAGTGAAGCTAATATATTTTTTTTGTATTTCTATTCCAAGACATCTGAAAACATTTACATCAAACGAATATTTTCCGATATAATATGTGTTTTTATTTATAATATATTGTAACCGTTCTATATTCAAAACGCATTATTCAGATATCCAATCATTGTATATAAGATTTCAAATAAAATAAGATCAAAAAATACTATCACTCGTTTTACAGACGATTAAAAAAAACAAACGAATGCCTTTCCCATTTTCTGTCACTTGTATACGAACTACTTTTATATGACACTTTATTCTTTAATGTTAGAAAGTGTTATTTATAAAAAGTATTTTGCGTCTCTTACAAGACAGAAAATAGAGAAATCTTTCATCTAACGTCTACATTCCCTTTGTTTTTTTTCTGGTAGGCCATCCTCAACGTTGATTGAAAATCATGTCGATGTTATTAATTTTATAAACGCCGTGTGTCTTGTATATGTGAAGAAAATAATACTACACATGGGTGATGAAAATAAAATAACAGTGATCTTCCAAACGAAGTTTACACTAAAAACAAAAAAAGCGTCAACGTCAGTTCTTGAATAACTCTTTTAAACTAGATACTATAATATAACCGAGATGTGTAACCCTCTATTTAAATCATAATATGTGAATACGTCTGCGCAGACATATTCTATAAAATTGAATGTAGTTTGATACTATTTAAAAATATTGAACTGACTCTTTCCAATTGATATAATATTATGTAAGATTAATGAAAATTGAAGGTGTCTTTCTGAAAATTCGTAGCAGTAAAGCATACACCCTAGTTTGATTTATTTCAATGGCTTAAGGGCATGCCGCATGGTGATAGTGTGTAAATAGTATTATTCTAATTATGCAATTTTATTAATTTATTATTTTTTGCCTTGTATCTACATTCCAATGCATATACTGACCGCCATCAGGAAAGGTTTTGTGGTAGTGAAAAAGAGAAAAATGTTAATCAAATAGTGATACATAAAAAAACAGTATGTCGGGAGTTGCGACAATACGTTTTAGCAAATTGTCAATACAAAGAAGCTTTTACTTTTGATGGGCAGTAGCTTGAAAGGTTTATACACATAATTTGGAATATCCCTACTCCATTACAACGCAAGTCAGACGATTTATTATAAGTAATTGAAGATTTTTTCCCGCGTAAATTATCTCAAGTATTCGGATTTTAACTCTGAATATCGAATTCGAATTGATATTATTTTACTCACCGACTCGCCGATGTTCATTCATTAACCACCATTGTAAGTTAAAACTACAGACAATGCACAGTCATTGAAATTGCAATAAAGGTTATTTTTTATAGATTAGGTAATATATTAGTTTATTTAATAGAATAAGAGAAATCCGTTTTATTAGAAAGTTAGAAAGATTTTATAATATTCGTCTTGTATTCGAATTACTCTTTTGTTATTGTAAATAAATGTACACACAAATAACGTCATAATATTGAAAAATGTCACGGTATATTTAACTATCACAAACCTAAAACTACATGTTCGTTGATCGTTCGTTGGTCAGTAGCAGAGAGTATAAAAAACAGCAACACAACAACAATTTATTCGCGGATTTTTGGCTCAACAATACATTAGATATCGTATGCATAAAAATATTTCTTGCTACAGCTCAATATGCCAATCGACCCAATTTTGGGTGACAACCCATATGTTGAGAACTTCTGAATTATATTATTTGGCAATACTGATAGTTCAATAGACAGTTATTCGAGAAAATGTTATTATCGCAAATTTACATCTTAAACTATTATAGTAACCTATAAAATGTACGATATCTCTAAACATAATAATATATATTAGAATATTATTATTAACAGTGCGATTTATGAACATATTTTAGAGCTAAAAGTATAAAGATATTCCTACAATATTCTACATAATTCTAAGAAACCTGTCTACGCATCTCATATTATAATCTTGTAACAGGATTTCCAAGAATTTTCAGATACAGAAATATTGGTATAACCTAGTGGTTTTATAACTATTACGTTTCACAACACCCTTAGTTTTAGAAAGATTCTTTTCAGGTATTTTTAAATATATCTGTATTCCGATGAACTGCTTAAAAAAATCTCTTCTGAAGAAGATCAGAACCTTTTCTAAGCTGCCATTTAATAATTATCATTATATTCAAAGAGTTTGGACTGAGGAGACTAATAATTAATAGGTTACTCATGTTACCTGTGCTAATCTAACGAAGTCAGTTTTTATATTATATTTTCAGTGATATTCAAAAATATGAGTCGATCGTTACGTTTGTTTGACTTTTAGTACTCTACAATTAATATTTTAGTAACGCCAGGTGACAATCTGAGCGTTCATTACCGATACATAACAATTTCCAATTCATTATTCGTTGAGCAATTCGCTTGCTTAATTTTGACAGAATTCTCGTCAAATATACGTCACAATGTATATAATAGACACAATTTCACTAAAAGATGCCAGTGACTTATATCTTCGGTATCGCTTCAGAAACTTAGTAAGCTCAACATCATTTTTCTAAGTTTTTCTTGTTAAACTAACTAACTGATTCATGTTTTAAATTTTGCCGTACTTGCAGAGTTAGGCATGTTATTATCTCTTATTGGATAATTTAGATCCTTTCTTCCATTCATCACTTTCAACTCCAGACTTCTCTGATTAGGTATAGTTTCGGTAATTTGGTATAAGTAGATTTAACCTTCTTTGGTATTCAGTTATTATTTTTTTCCTAACGTATTCCTTCTATATTATGCTGTACTATTTTTGGTATTATTATTTTTAGTTTTTTGGACCCATCTTTTAGTGAAAGTCAATATTTTGAACGCATACAATATATTGTGTGATTACAGAAAGTATATTACAGTAATTGGATACTTTGTGTTTTAAGCATAATGTAAGACCATTTTACTACTTAACTATTCAGATGCCCGAATACGCTTTATATCATTGCAGTAAATCTCGTGGTTAATATTATTATCTCATATTTAAAATTTTATTCAAATTCTATTTATTTTTACATTTATATATGGTGAGCATTACAAATTATTAATTTAAGACGTTCCCAACAAGATATTAAGAAATAAAGAAATATTAATAAAACAGTATTATTTAAAAAAAAAAAATTTCAGTATAGAGTTATTAAACAGTAGAAAAGTGTAAGTACAAAAAATATAAATTAGATAGGTACAAAGAAGTACACCGGATGAGTTTAGCAGACCCTATTTTAAGAATTTATAAAACAACGTCCACCTATACTCACCCTCACGTAGGTGAAATATATCAACTTCCAAAGCGATTTGGTTGAACAGAATTATTACCCTCCCAATTGGTATCACCAATGATAGGTTATTTCTGCTACTTGGGAGAACAAACAACTGATGCTCCCGATTTCTAAGATATTTATCAGGGACACATAAGTCAATACTACCAAAAATGGCAGAGTTCTCATTTACACCACGTTTAAGTCGAAAAAAATACGTGGCGAAATATTATTATATTCTAGCATTTAAACGACAGTATGTAACCATACGTGAGAGAAAACCAGTTGGATAATGCCACGGATAACATCCATTTTATAACCTCAAATAAAGGAGTCTCAAAAATTTCTTTTGAACTCGCTCCACCATAAGGTCATATTTCAACTGATGATTGGCCCAAACAATCGACACACTCTCAAACCGGCTTCTAACTAAGGAATTATAAAGGGTTTTCAATAAAGTTGCACCCAAAAAGACCCGGAAAGTACGTAAGACAAAGCCCAACATTTGTAGCGCCTTCTGTTCGTATTTGTCGTTCGAGATAGAGGTAGTTTTTCCAACGTTTTAATTAGGTCATATTATTGTTTGTCCGGTAGTTGTTTATCCAGTACAAATCTTGCAATCGTTTTTAACTAACTTCTCGACTAGCTATAAATTTTAAACTTTTAGAATATTTCAGAACACGATGCCAATGCATTCTTTTAATACTTTTAGCTATCTTTAAGTAGAATTGACTTCATTTTCAGTTAATTCTGTTTTGTATGAAAAGTTATTTTGGAAGAAATCCGTAAAAAGTAAAACACTATTAATGGTTGCTAGGGGTGGGGTCCTAGCAACTAAATTATTAAAAAATACGTGCGTTACTATGGAAATTAATACGAAATGTCAAACTGACATTTCAGTATTCTATGTTTATTCAGTATTTCTATCAAGTACATTTTTTTTTGATCGTTTAAGCTAGTCAAATCAAGTTTATATGTTTCAACAGAAAATATAAAAACCTTGTATATAAAAAATTCTTTTTATCTTGTTATTATTTAACAGTTAGATTTGAGTATTATTTGTCGAATTCAGTTTAGATTAGCTAAAAATGTTTATAATACATGACTACCAAAATCATTTGATAAATCCGGGTTTACGCCGTCGTATGTTTGACGCGACGCGCATTGTCGGCGTCGGTTTAATGTAGGCAGCATATGGGGATGATAAATCGAATTTAATTATGATTTAAGACATGCTTCAGGTGATTGCTGGCTTGTCACCGCTAAAAGAACATTTACATTAGCAAATGTAGAACACATTTTGTTATGGCGACAACTTACGCGGAGTAAGGCGTAAGTTTTCATTAAATTTTGGCAGGCGAATAATAAATTCTATTGCTACATTCGAGCACCCGCGACACATTTTTAACAGAATTTATTTGTATCAATTAATTTTATGTAAATGGAGCTTTCTGAAAGCATTTTTATCAATTAAATGTATTTATTTGAAATAGTAATTACTTATTGAATGAACCAATATATTTATTACAATAAAATCATAAAAACTGAAAATAACAGAATATGATACATACATTAATCATAAAAAACGTCAAAATATCTTATTTCGTCGCCAATTTTCTACAAACACGTATCTCAAAAAACACAAATTTTTAGAAGAGGCAAATAACAACTTTATTCTCTCAGTTTTTAATTTGGAAATAAATTTTCTTGTATGAAATATCCATTTAGTATAGTTACATAATTTTTCATGAAAAAACGGTTACGTTTCTTCTATTTATCGCACTATACTTTCGAGCGATCAGTCATATTGTCGAAGATACGAGAATCCGTTGCTACTTTACTGTGAATATTACTGCAGTAAACACGTATCTTGACTTACGAAAAAGAACTACAGTATAATCACCTCTCGAAGTTCAGTATTCTGTATACTTACAAACACGTAACTCAAAATATGAGTTTTTAATAATTATAAAAGTCTTTTATTGTGATACGAGTTTTTGTAATTGCTTAAATCCATTATGTTATGTTAAGTGTGTTTTGAGATACGTGATATGTGCGTATTCAAATTCTGAATTCATTACATCAAACAACTCAAAACTGACAAAAATTGAGATACGTGTTTGTAGAAAAATACCGACGATTTATGCCTTGACCTTCCAGTGCTACCAAATGTTCTTCTCCATTGAGTTGTTATCGAACATTGATTTGTTTTTATATTAAAAATACTAATTCACTCCTACATAATCTATTCATATTTTGGGAGGTTTTCATATTGTATCAAAATTGGCCGAAGTACACTAAAGACCACATGAATATAATTTGTATGATACCTACTTATTATCAGCAAAAAAATATGTATTAAGTTGGTTTAGACGTTATTTAAATTTTGAAATAAAATATTTTATAAAAATTTAAAAACAATTCATTTTAAAATGTAATAAATTGCATCATTCGTATTTTGTCGTTAGATGTGACCTGATGACGAAAAATGTAAAAGTAAATATTCAGGTCTTTAAATGCCTTAAAATGCCTTAAATTTCTAAATTGAAGAGAGAGTCTTCACCGTGCCCCCCACAAGGGGGGTGGGCTGACAGGGCTCTGGCCTGGGGGCCCAGGCTAAGGAGAGGCCCGGCGTGGCGAGTTGACCAGATAAGTGAGAAAAACACACATCACAAGTTTGCTTTCATAGCAAAAAAAAGTCGCCTGCGGGGCTATTTTCCTTCCATAATGTTATTATTTTAAATTATGTAGTTGCACGCATTGTCTATCGATACTCGACAACTCCATAATTCAAACATCCATGTATTAAAATATACAACAAACTAAATATACTAAATATACACATTAATTTTACCGCGTACACCATTTGGAAAACACTACTGTAGAGCGTCACACTGCCTTTCTGCCTCTATCCTTAGCGATAGGTAGGGGGGGCCGCCAAAGATCCTAGCCTCCAGGCCCGCTTCAGGATGTGGGGCCCATGATCTTTATGGTAACGCACGGATTTTTTTTACAACTGCTGAAAAAGTTTAATTAAGTCGCTATTTAAATTTTGTGATATCAGTATGGGGAATTTCGCTGATGAATGATGCTGGATCGTGGGCCGCATTTCCTCAAGATCTGTTTAGTGAGATGCAGAACATCTATGGTATATTTTTTATCCGTCATGATTTCATTTACAAAGTATTATATTTTTAGATTACTGAAAACTGGATAAAAAAAACTTTTGTGGGTCACGGCACAAAAATGCTTGCTCTGCCCGTTGACACTTTTTGAGGATTTGGTTGAAGATGAGATGATTATAACATAATAAATCATACGGTAGAATTTTTCACTAACAAAAATGTTATTAGAGATAATATTATTATGTAAACAAATATTTTAATAAAATTATGAAATGTTTGTGAAATGAAAAAAAAAAACAAATAACTACAGAAATAATGCTGAGTCGAGTATTTTTTCAGTTTTTATTATAGAAGTATTAAAAAAATACATAAATAAAGATTACGATATAAGCCACAGTTCTTTTGGGTTTTAATAGATTAACTGTTTATTTCATTCTATGTTTATCACAAAACGTAACTTAACCTAACTTAAAAAAAATCGACAACATAATTAATAATCATCATCAACAACAAAAAAGTAGGTATGGATTTTATACTGCCCTGCTTAGTAAAAAGACAGCGTTTTACTGGGTAGTTAGTAGGTATATTAAAATAGTTTCACTTTGTTTATTACAGATTATTGCATATATTAATATACATAATAATATTATAACTTCATGTCATATTAAATGCAGTGCTAGTCATGTAAAAATGCAGCTTGAGTAAAAATCTTAGAAATCGGGATCATTTTTTTTTCGTTTGTTTTCCTGAGGTAGCAGAACTAAATTACTTATGGTGATACCAATTGCAAGGGCAATAATGATGTTCAATCAAAGTACTTCATTAATTTATAAAAAAACTACTTGTACATGTATTACTTATAATAAGGTTTATTCTCTGTGTACTTCCTTGTAATATTTTTTGATTTTGAAATATTAACCAATTACGCTGATTTTTATTTTAAAATTTGGTTTGTTCATCTTGTGAATATCTTAAATTTCCGACCTAGACCGACCAGACAAAGAGTACTAACGGCCTTTCCAATATCTTCAGAAAAGCAGACGGTGGAATATAGTGATATCTCAGGAGATATAACCAGAAGAGCTTATATAGGGAGGCGCGATCTTTAAACAGAAATAATGTAACATTAAATTCATCATTTAGTTATGAACTTAGTTATCAAATTAAAATAAAGTTAAATAGTTTATCAAAATTTAAAATATATTACAGTTTTAGCTAAGTTATTAATACGTATTTTATAATTCAATTCTGAATATTGGTATAAGAGACAAACGTAAGTTTCTCATTTATAATAATAATAATTATGTTTATAAAAAAAGACATAGCTAGAAAAAATCATTAAAAAAAGTTTGGCTAAGTGAGATTCGAAACCATTTCTTTCAATGTCTGTGTGAGTGAGTGATTATCTGTTAAACTACCGACCCGTCTATGTCTTGTGTGACTTAATCCTTACAACTTAGTTATCTGTGATATAATTCAAATTTCATCGATGAAATGGCAACCAATTTTGTAATTAATTAATTAATTAGGTTGCTTAATATTACAGGGCTTGAAATGAACTGAGGCGCACCGGAGCACAGTTTTGGTTCATTAAATTGTCCAGATTCTTGCTCAGTCTTGTAGAAAAAATATTTTCACCATTTGATCTAGGTTGGTCATATAGAGGTTATATAATATATACAATCTGAAACTCGTATTTTTATAAAAGATACATATAATTTTATAAACAAATAAATTCATTAATATTTTCGGAAAATTATCGAATGGAGAATTACTAAAATTTTCCATTTCGAACACTGATTTTATAACCAACAAGATTAAGTGGTGTTCAAAATTTTAATTTCGTCTTTCTACTAACATGAATAATTATTATTAATATAATTATGTATTATCTTTGTATTAAATGCTGAATAAGTTTTAAGAATATATAATTTTGAATAAGACTTAAGATTTCGAAGTTATTTAAATATTATTGTATTCTCTCCAAATAATTTATTTATTTTAAGGTATTTAAGGTACCTATGTCGGTGGTTTCCAAACTTTACGTTACTACGTCTCTCTTTTAAAACAATCTAATCTTGGCGCCTCCCTTTTATTTCATTAAATACATTTTTACACAAAGTGATTTTTTCTACTAAACGGGCTCGATATAATATGAATTTCATTGCGTCTAATGTAGAAAATTTTGTTTCGCATAAATATTATGATGTTACGAAATGGTAGCAATTCCTATTTTTTTTTCTTGATAAAGTATCATATTATTATTAGTCAGTTTGATTCAACGAAAATTTAAAAAAGGTTTTTGTTTCCATATAGCCATTTTTATTAGTCAGGAAATACACTACAACTATTTATAAAATAAAATTCTACATGTGAATTATCATCAATCACACACACCATACAATCACATCAAATTGTATCACACAGACACATAGATATATTATAAAATGTTAATACTCTGTAACCGAAACAGCACCGCAGGCAACTTTTTTACTAATAGAATGAACTTGTGGTGTGTGTTTATCTCACTTAACTGGTCGATCCACAACACCGGGCCCCCAGGCTGGAGCCCTGTCAGCCCCCTCTTGTGGGGGCCATGCACAATAGTATAGAAATGAGGTATAATAAAATTAGTCTCCATATCTTCATACAGGTTTGCAAACAACCTAACTTTTAAAGGGTTTTTATGTAGTTTATAACTAGCTGTTATTTTATAAACTATGCACTTGCAAACTGAAAACCTTTGACTATATTATTGTGTTAAACTTTTTGCACCTCTCTTTGCAACAGTCCGCGCCCACCAGTTTGGAAATCGCTGACCTATGTAGTTATATTTTGCTATGTATTTTAGTCAAATAATTCTATTTATTTTAATTAATTCTTGGCAAAAATAATTATATCCTGTCCATTGTCACAGTTTGTAATATTTAAACTTTATTTTAAATAAATTTATATCGTAATAAAATAGTAATAAATTATTCAATATCAGTATAAATTCAGGGTTGTTTTTTTTTTGCAAATTTATCTTCATCAATCTCGAAGCCAAATAATAAAGTGAAAACCAGTAAGCCTCCCTACCATAATTTTAAAAGTTCTAGCTGTCAAAAAGACTTAATGAAATGTTTTAACTCTTCTATCAATCTTTATTATGTTGGGGAAGCGCTCATTAAAACCCGAAATTACGTAAAATTTCACTTTGGTCCAAGCGTAATACTTAACCTTGTTAATAATGTTATTATTTTGTTTATTTTAAAATTATATTTTCTGCGATACAACGCAAAGCTTATACAAATTTGAAAGCTTAAGTCTGAGAGAGTAGGTAATTAGTTGAGATTCTAAAATTTGTAATAGTTTTCATTAAAAATATGTAATTATGATATGACTTTAATTAATATTAAAGCACGAAACAAAAATAATTTAAAGTTATCGTGTAAGTTATGAAATAGTAAATATAATAATAGCCTCTAAAAAAATGAAAGGTACTGACGTTAAATATGTAAGTTTTATAACTATTAACGGTAGTTGAGTATTAAACTACTTTAATATTATATTACCACTTAATAATATTTTCAGTATGACGTGACCATAATATTTTGTTATTTATAATAATTAATTGACAATACTTATAATTATTAGTAACATAAGGCCCGTCTCACATTACGATGACAAGGGCAACCAGAAATTGCAGAAAGTAGTATCCGAGAACATTTCTAGAGTCGTTCGTGTGGGAATTTTTTGACTATTATACTACGCTATCAATCTATTTTTTTTTTAAATGGAATTTGAAATGGTTATACTAAAATCTCTTTGATAAAGGTGAAAATGAAAAAATGATCACGACTTAGTTTTAATTTTGTCATGCCATCCCCTAACGACCACCATGATTGTGCTACTAGTATTTTTACACCTTGTAATATCTCAGGAACAGATACCCAAGACTGAGGTCGCCTTGTTCTCAAGTAAGCTTTTGCTGAGTTTATTGATTGACATAATATAATAAGCATGGCCCCCACATCCTGAAGCGGGCCCTAAAGCTAGGTTCTTTGTCGGGCCTATCCTGGACCTATCACCAAGGTTAAAAGCAGTGTGATGCTCTACAGTGGTGTTGGCCAATTGGCGTTCACGGTATTAATATAGGTATTTAGTGTATTTTTAAAACTTA
Organism: Rhyacophila brunnea; assembly: GCF_057557595.1. Classification (NCBI taxonomy): domain Eukaryota; kingdom Metazoa; phylum Arthropoda; class Insecta; order Trichoptera; family Rhyacophilidae; genus Rhyacophila; species Rhyacophila brunnea. Next base: position 35,755,113 of record NW_028233350.1, read on the forward strand.
CGTCCACTTGAATTCCCACTCACAACATATTTTAAAATATAACCATTATTAAAGGAAAATGGTGCCGCGGGTGACTTTTTTTACTATTAGAGCAAATTTGTGATGTGTGTTTATCTCACTTATTTGGCCGACTCGCCACGCCGGGCCCCTCATGAGCCCGGACCCCTAGGCTAGAGCCCGGTCAGCCTCACTTTGTGGGGGCCATGATAATAAGAGTGTTATAGTAGAAAAAAGCACGGAGAGTGAAGATAAAATAAATGAATTTAATGGTATTTTGGCGACTCTCGTTGTTGAGGGACGAGACCGCTGTGATTATGGATGACCATGAGGTGTAGATGGAGATTCGTCAGGAGGAGAGATGAGAAATCGAGATTTAGTGGTTGCTCCGATGGATGGAGGAGCGAATTCATTTGCAGCGTAAATAGTCGGTACAATACTTATGATACTGTTTCTAGGTCCGAGCTCAGTAAAACAGAATGCTGTGCGGAGCGACTGACACTAAGCTCGAATCGGCTGAGTTGGACTGAGATTAAACAAACATACATAAACTATGTGAAGAGAGGAAACTACGTGGTAAGACGATAAACAAAGCCGGTATATAAGAAGGCAGATAATACTGCGCAAGGTAATAGAGGTTGTAAAATTATAATGGGCCGAACATGTTGCTTTCCGTGTGAATAACTACTGGACAAAATTCAGTCGTAAAATGGTACAACAACAGCGGTAGATGACCACAGAGGCATAGTTAGTGGAGTAAGTAAGGCAGGCTTTCATCCAGTAGTGGGTTGACCCCTGTTGAAGATTATTACAATTAATCTACAACAAAATAATATGCTTTTATTATATTGCTTTGGTTGGGCCAATTATGGTCACTTTCATCCTTTCTACCTCAAATCCCTGGTTATTGTCGCAAGACCAGGCGACCATCAGTTACGGGTCATGAGTCGACCGTGATTGGAGTAACATTCCATTACTTCTAAACAGCGGACGCGCCTAGGTTTGTTAAAGCTAAGCCATCGTTAAACACAGAGTGACTTATCCAAAACTCATCTGTTCGACATTCGTTGTGCAAAATCTGATACAGTTTGAGTGAGCGTCGCGTCTATCATTCATCATGAACTTGTCATCATCGTTTATCCCAAAACCCAAGTAAAATCGTGGGAGTGACATTTCGAACCGACCGTTTACCAGTGCGTAAGTGCGTCAACACCGAACCATCTCCAGCGCACGCCAGCCCTCTCAACATAAAATGTCAGTATCTGGCATCCTGTTTAATCCCCCCTCCCTAGATCAGTAATCTACAAGCGTCTTCAAATTACAGTCCACTGCAAAAAGCGCAACCATGCTTTATTGGTTTATTAGAGTTAGTACAGAATAGTACATTTTACTCGTGCATAATTTATTCGTCGTGATTAAATTTGATATATTTATATTATGTAACTACATTCGTGTGCGTTATTACATGAATATGCTTGATAATTTTCGCACCAAATTATTTGCTTCAATTCTCTGAAATTTAACAATTTCCATCAAGAAATTCCTATATGTGACTAATTAATTCGTAAAGTCAATCAATATCTGATGTGCATTTGATGCTTTAATTTAAATGGAACGAAATAATATTTCCTAAAATAGTTATTAATTTATCAATTAGCTGTTCATTTTCAATTATAGTTACGGGCTTTAGTAAATTTGTATGTGAAACAACATTTTATAGATACCTATGTCTGAATCATCAAAATTTTTAGCACGGGGCGTTACAGAGCTCTACTTTTATATTTTTGTAAATTAAATAATTATATTATAAACAACAAACACTTCATCGACAATAAGTGTATTAATTATAATATTATCGGTTTTTAACACTTAAATGCACGATTTTCCACTCTTTAATAAAAACTATATACTTATATACAACTAACAGATAGGTGTGGTTACGGAAAAAAATAATTTAAAAAATATTTAATAGTAAAGTTGCTTCTTTATATTTTTATCAAATAACAAGGTACTGTTCGGTTAAAGCGGATACAGCGGAAAACGCATTTTGAAAATAGCCGATAAACTGGATTATTTGTTAGTTTGGGTTAGGTTAGGTTGGGTTAGGTTAGGTTAGGTTAGGTTAGGTTATGTTAGGTTAGGTTAGGTTAGGTTAGGTTAGGTTAGGTTAGGTTAGGTTAGGTTTGGTTAGGTTAACCTAACAAATAATCCAGTTTATCGGCTATTTTCAAAATGCGTTTTCCGCTGTATCCACCTTAACCGAACAGTACCAAAAACAATATTTTATAAAAATTCTGTATTAAACATTATGTTATATTTAAATTATTTTTAACAATTATATTACCATAAATAATCAATCCAATACACCTTATAGAACCCAATAATATTTTTTTCCCGATCAAAATCCAATATTTTTGTGGTTAAAGCTAAAAAAAGATAACTGCCAAAATCCGGCTCATACATAATATATTATATTATCATCTACGGCTTGCGTTGCTTGATTACAAATTATATCCATCAACCATAACTTACAATGACATAATATATCAGTAAAACTGAAATAATGATTCCTACTTTACAATTGGAAATAAAATGTATGGTAAAATCGATTTTTGTGTTGCTAAAAAAATCGAAATTAAAGTTTTTAATATACGTAGTAATATACTAAAAACGAAACTGATCTTTTTATTAATATATTTCTATTGTGGAAATAAGTAGGAAAATAAAAAATAAAAATTTCATCTCATTATTTTTATAATACAATATCTTTCATCAATGAATAACTGTAAAATATTGAAGTATAAAGTGTTTATAGTTATAATAAATTAATTTCATGAAATCACTGAAACATGACTGAAATTATTATTATTATGTAAATGTCTAATTTCTTCAAATTTTTATACAGCCAATAACTACATCGGTGTTAGTAGGTACCTATATTAAAACTTTAGTTATTTGTGTATAAAACTAGGTTTGAAATAATTTATCGTCAAGAATTGTGACAAATAATACAAGACAACCAGACAGTAATACTTTACTGTCACGAAAATGGATAGGTATTTAGATATTATAAAAACTTTAAAATTTACGAGAGGCGATTGTTCTATTAGCTACTTCATATTTTATAATACAGTCCCCTGACAAATATATGCAGTTTGTTAATCATTTTAAGAAACAAGTATATTATTAAAGACCAGGTCTACTACTACTATTATGCATTCATTGATCTCTTTTAGTTTCATACATCCCGTGGTAATTAATCTATTTGATCACTGAATGCTATTAAAAATCGCACAATTTATTATTAGGCTCAAACCGGAAACCAAATGATATGTTACGAGGGTGGGTCAATAATTCCTTAGAAAAAAGCATTAAAACAGTTTTGATTTTTGTATTTTTTTTTTATTTTTCAACATAATCTCCTTGGAGCTCAATACACTTGGTTAGACGTTTCTCAATTTTTTTTAAACCGTCAGAAAAATAAGTTTTCGGAAGGTCCTCAAAATAAGCATTTGTCCGATCGATGACTTCTTCATTTGAAAAAAAACGTTGTCCACTTAGCCATTTTTTTAAGTTTAGGAAAAGGAAAAAGTCACTGGGGGCTAAATCTGGCGAATACGGTGGGTGGTCGACCAATTCGAACTTCAATTCTTCAATTTTAGCCATTGATCGTAAACATGTGTGAACACGGGCATTGTCCTGATGAAAGAGGATTTTTTTCCTGTTTAAATGAGGCCGTTTTTCTTCAATTTTGTTTTTTAGCTGGTCCAATAAAGATGCATAATAATCCCCTGTTATTGTTTTTCCTTTTTCCAAATAGTCAACGAAAATAATTTCACGTGCATCCCAAAATACAGTAGCCATAACCTTACCAGCTGATTTTACGGTTTTCGCCTTCTTTGGACATGGTTTGCCTTCGCAATCCACTGCTTTGACTGTTCTTTCGTCTCGGGAGTATAGTGGTGTATCCATGTTTCATCTACAGTCACAAAGCGACGAAAAAATTTATCCGGATTGCGTTGCATGAGCGACAACAGGGCTTTAGAGGCCACCACCCTATTGCGTTTATTGTCGACTGTGAGCAAACGCGGCACCCATCTTGCAGAAATATTTTTCATGCCCAATTTGTCATGTAAAATAGAAATGACGCTACCTTTTGAGATCCCTGTAACCTCAATTATCTCACTCAACTTTAATCTTCGGTCACTTAACACCATATCGTGGATTTTATTGATCATTTCTGGTGTAGTCACCTCTACAGGACGTCCTGAGCGTGGTTCATCCTTTGTTGATGTACGACCACGTTTAAATTCATTTAACCAGTTATAAATAGTTGCAAGTGAAGGAGCAGATATGCCGTGAACTAAATCCAACTCATTTTTTATTTCCTTTGCTGTTAACCCTTTTATATTAAAATGTTTAATACCAGCTCTAAACTCAATTTTCTCCATTTTCCATTTTTCCATTTTCCACAAGCAAATTTTTTTTTTAAATGTACGAGAAACACACAACAACCCGACCAATCTGATTGAAACTTCGCAGCATACTGAATCGGTAGTGCCGCTGCATGAAAATAAACCGCTTACAGTACTAGTCGCGCCACCTGTCGGCTTTTCTAAGGACTTATTGACCCACCCTCGTATTACTTTGAATGTCAGAAACGCACTGTGACAATACTTGACAAAATAATACTTGCATCGCAATATGAACTTACTCGTATCAATATGGTCAATATTTTCATTCATACTGAGGTATTACAAACAACTAGTTGCGTGATAAACAGATCACTCATAAAAAAAAATTTTTGCATTTACGTTTGAATAATTTGAAATAAATATATAATATATATATAATAGAGTAGTTAAAATTAAGATTCACTTTTGTTACTAAGCCGAAAAGCCTTGGGGAGTGGAAGTAACGGGCGGTACCGGAATTTCAGCTATTGTCAGTCACTCCACAGAATAGAGTTCTTTTCTATCTTCTCAATTATTAATAGAATATAGCAATATAAAAGTTTCCATTTACCCTGAAAAAAATCACACAGAGATCTCAAACTATTTGCGTTGATTTAAATATTGACAAAGGAATCGCCCTAGAACCACCCGTTTGAAAGCCTTAGAGTTATGAATATATATATATATATACTGATAAACTCCTTATATGATAGTACATAATATTACGTGTATCATAATATATCAATACAATAAAAATAGATTGATTTATAGTATACACAATATACTCTAGAAATGGCAGTAAGGGTAATAATTCTTTCTAAAAATAAGTGTGAAATATAAAAGGTTCCTTATCGCAGCGGATGTATCGTTCGGTGATTTAAATCCTACACCGTTATGTTTAATTCATAAGCAGTTGTCCATGACCGCTATTGGTTTTCGTCACCCTCCCAGTAAGTTCACACTATCACCTTTTCCCAGCAACATAACCTTTAGGGGTATGTTTAGACTGTTGCAAAGTGCTGAGAAGGTGTTCGCTTTTATACTAGAGCGCCTGACTTAATAAATCTCCGCGGAAAAAGTTGCAGCCCGAAGGTTAAACTTGTTGTTACACTTCTATGCTACGCGAGTTCAGTGCCTGAGAAAAAACTTCTTGGGAAACTACTCGACAACATTCTTGGAAGAAAATTCAGACTCCTTCAGTGTAATGTAATATATCATCTTTTTAGCAAGTATACGACTTTGTTGTTTGAACAGAAACTGCAGCGCACCAGTATATTTTTATAAACTGAATATATGGAGATATTTTATTTGTATGTACTTACGCTGTTTAAAGTTTTCTACCCACTGTATGCAAGAAAACTCATAAATATATTCGATGAAAAAGTTCATGAAAGCCAATAGCTTAATAAAATCTTTTATATTTTTACAAACAAGACGTGTATTTTTATAAAACTATTATTACATTTTCTTCTATATAGATATCGATAACGAATGGGGTCAATACACAGTTAGATAAAAGCTCTAGTTCCATCCACTGTTCTCGGATGCAAATTTTTTGTTGTTGCGTACATCCACCGAACTTTATACAGCTGATTTTAGAGTTCCTGTGGTCTTTTAGTGTCCTTTGGATACCGAAGTAATATTGCAATAATCCATCAGTAGTTTATAATATACTAATATACGTAATGTATAATTGAATCTTCTTCATCTTGTTGGGTCTTCAATAGCTATAATGCATCACTGTAGAAATTGGCAAAGGCAGCACCATATTTCTCGGCTTGTAGGATCTAGTCGAAATTGCAGCTATTGGGCAAGCCTTGCATTCAAATGTGTGCTCCATGCTTTGCATTTCACCTCGCAGGTTTGGTCATCGGAGTACCCCACACTTCACCATGTTGTCTCAGGTGCGCCCTACCATGGTTCTCAGTCTAATTATGGCTTTCATTGTACGGTACCCGAGACTGGCTCTGGTTGAGAGATGCTCTGCTGGCCTTACCCAATCTTCGAGACCCTCAGAGGCTAGATGTACCTCCCATGCGGATAGTCTATCTTCTTAGGGTGTGACGGTCAGAGATAATATGGTTGTCACCATAAAGCTTTTTCTGGATTTTAGCCTTGTTTTGAAAATATTGAATTACAGTAAGTAAATGTTGTATTTATTTTCCATCTTATTATCTTGTGACAGATATTTTAATATATAAGTATACTTTGGTGCATCATTGCGGTGTTATTTTTTTCGGAATGATTCGTAATATCAACCGTGAAATAGTAGATATTAGCAAGGAGCATTCATAACTACCTCGCATATTCTATATTATGTCTATACTCGTTTTTTATTTAATGTGTAATTGATAGGTACATTTTGTAAAGAACCTGACATGTGAAAAACAGAATGGTTGAATATAGCAATGTATCGTATTTATTGAATTTTAGTAGACGAAAATTTTTCTTTGTAATCATTTATGAATCTTTACATCAATATAATTCCATAATGTATTACATACATGATAATTTTATTAGTAAAGCTATATTAACGATACAATTGAGGTAAATAAGCAATGAATTTTAATATAAATCACTCACTTGGATACAGACGTGTCACACTATCAATAACTGTACGTATAATTTGGAAGAAAAATACTATATTTATCGTATCTATGTTAAAACAGAATATCGTAAATCATTTATAGTTAATACGCTCATTACCGCATTTGTGATTTATATCTTATGTCTGGTACTTAAGATATAATATATTGTTAGTCCTTAGAATTAATAAATTACTTTAGTTTATATAATTATAATTATTATTATACAAATGGAATCGTAAACATCTTGACCTTCTCATTAAATTTAATAATATTATATTAGTTTTTTTTTTACTGCTTTTTTTATATTACACTGGATTGCGAATAAATCTGTAATATACATAAATTCATAAACATAGAAAAGGTCTTGAACTGAATACTTAGATAAGATTCGAATACAGATTTTCCACTTTTCAGGTGAGGAATTTTCACTTACTACACTACTGTCTCAAATTTCTAATAATTACAAAATCCAAAGATTCTGACAAGAAATATGTAAGTATCATTTTTTTCAATTTAAATTAAGGTAATAATTAATGATATTAGTAATACGATTCATATATTATGGCATCAGCTGGATTGACATTATTGTATTTTTATTATTCGAATAAGAGTTCTCATCCATCAAGCTATCGTTTTCTCTAAAATTTTTATGGATGATTACTAAACCTATTTAAAAAAAAATATGCTACTTAAGGTGTTTTAAAATTCTACTAGAAAACGTCTACAAACTTTGTTATTGAAACTAATGTAGGTACTGCTATTATTTACGTAGCTACGTGATTTACGTATCTATTTACGTATCATTAAAAGCAATCGAGTTATTACATCATTATGCTGTTTTATATTCTAGGAGACTGTTTTCCAATACTCGATGGATGGCAGAGTTCTGTCACGAATATCATCTGTAAGGGATCTTGGCATTACGTTTGAGAGTAAACTGACATTTATTAGCCATATAGTTATCATTTGTAACAAGGCGCTTAAAATGTTGGGCTTCGTCATGCGTACTTCCCGGGTCTTTTCAGATGTTACGGTATTAAAACTTTTATTTAATTCTTTAGTTCGAAGCAGACTTGAGAGTGGGTCTATTGTTTGGGCACCGCACCAGTTGAAGTATGGCCTTATGGTGGAGAGGGTACAGAAGAAATTCTTGAGACTCCTTTACTTGAGGTTGTATGGATACTATTCGTGGCTTTATCCAACTGACTTTCTCTTAGGCATGCTTACATACTACAGTCTGCAATTTAGAAGAAATCTTTATTTAGCTACGTATTTTTTTCGACTTATACAAGGTATAAATGAGAACTCTGCCATTCTGGGCAGTGTTGACCTGTGTGTCCCTGATAACTATCTTAGAAATAGAGACCACCAGTTGTTTATTCTCCCAAGGTGCAGAACCAACCTGCCACTGGTAATGCCAATTGGGAGAGTGATAACTATGTTCAACGAAATTGCTTCGGGTGTTGATATATTCCACCTACGTGAGAATGAGTTTAGGTGGATGTTGTTTTATAAAATCTTAAAATAGGGTCTGCTTAACTCATCCGGTGTACTTTCTTGTACCTATCTAATTCATCTACTGATATATCTCTTTTTTATGTAATACTGTTATATTTATATATCTTTGTTTCTAAATGTCATGTTGTGAACGTCTTAAACTTATAATTTGTAATGTCCACAATATGGAAAAAAAAATGAATTGAATTGAATTGAATTGAAAAAAATTAATTGATATATAGCGAATATTTTATAATAACTATCTACGCTATCTGGGTGGTGCTTCAAAATTCATCAAAAAAATACTACCATACAATTTGTAATCTAAACCAAAGAAAAGATAATATTACTGACTAATTATATTTATAGATGACGTCACTAAGAATAATGCAAATTTTTATGTTCCATTTCGACTTAATTCAATGTTTTTTTCAATGATTTTTCCTTTTTTCATGTGGCATTAAAAATGTGTATTTTCTATAAAAATAATATACCACGTACATTTTTAAATTTTGTGTACAAATGACAATGGAGATATGCAAAAACTTACAATCTAAAGCTTTTAACAAATAAGTTTTTTTTTGTATTTTAATAAATAATGGTAAACATTGGTGAACTTTCGATAGACAGTTGTTTGTATTATATGTGTTCTTTTTTTCTTAATGCCTATAGTAACCATTCGAAGCTGTTTTTGAAAAACACCGAAAGAAAAAAATATTTTTCCCTAATTTAAATAAAAGCTCTGATTCAAAATTCAATGCTTTATTTGTGTGCCCACCCGTTGATTCGTTGTAGACTTGAAATACATTTGCGGTGTTTTGTATCTCCTCTTACAACATTGACCGTAGCTCCATAGAAATATCTTGACAGGCCATTCATCACCAGACTGCTGAGATCGAAGTTCAATATTAGCATTTTCATTCCGCTAATAGGATACAGCCTAACAGGGTCAGCTCAACCCGCTACAGCCTTATTTCGAATGTGGATTGGGTCACATTTATTGAATAAGTTATCATATAATATAAACCATTGCAAAGGCTTGAAAAAGCTTTCACTATGGACGTGTGTAACGTCATAATATTATGTCATTGATTTAGATAAGAAAAATAATGAATCATAACTTCATACATTTACTTTATAAATTAATTTATAAAGGTTGATAATGTCTCTCAAATAATATACTTAACAAAAAGTTTAATAATTTATTGAATATGTCACGTATATTGAATATGTTTTGAGTTAAATGGCGTTCTATCATTATGAAAGTAGGATCACCGTGTGCTGAAAAGTGCAGATTAAAATGTTATGATAAAATTGTATTCAATCAAAGGGAATAAATTCACCAGTCTTTGGTGGATCGGAGACGTTGATCGACGACGTTAGTTTATTTATTAAGGTGCATCACGCCAATTATTCCAAAGTACAGAATGCAAACTCCTTGTAGTACATGTACAGTTAACAAGGCGTACTGTTTTGATATAAATGTGGTCCAAATAAGAGTGTGCAATTTTTTTTATTTAAATATTTTGAGCATATGCAAGACAGTGACTGAAACTGCACTTAAAAAAACTAACATGGAGTGTTGCATTCCGATTTAAGGGGAAGACATGGGAAAGGTGGAGTGAGAATTGATGATAAAATAAAGGAAAAAATACGTAATCATATTAAAACATTTCCAGTAATGCCTTCCCGTATTGTACAGCTCATAGTGAAAAAATGTATCTCGATGGAAGCCTGAACATTGGTACAATGTACAGGCTATACCAAGAATTTTGTACGGAGAAAGATATGCCGATTGCAAAAAAAACATCTTTATAACACAATTTTTAACACCGCTTTTAACATTGGATTGTTTGTCCCGAAAAAAGACCAATTTATCACTACTACACATTAAAAAAATTAGAAAAGAGGAGCAATTAGGTGCACAAGCATATAAAAGAAAATGTCGCTGCTTCGAGTTTGGTCAAAGTTGCTTGCTTCGATCTGCAAGCTGTTCTGGCGGTGTCTTCCGGAAACATTAGTACATAGTTTATTTTATAAACACCGGTTAAATACGTATAATTTTACTATATACGACAAAACACAGAAGCAAGGCCACTATTACTTATGGCATGAGGGCTTAGGAAAAAGGGGTTCAAACGAAATAGGTAGCTGCTTGTTAGCTTTTTTACAAGTACCTAAACCCATCAAAAATATTGTATTCTATTCGGATAATTGTGCAGGTCAACAAAAAAAATAATTTGTTGCTTCCCTATTAATGTACGCAGTCAATTCAATAGATGGCATTGAAGAAATCTGCCACAAATTTTTGGTTGTGGATCATACCCAAAATCAAGGTGATGCCATGCATGCGTTAATAGAGCGAGAGAAAAAGAGATATCTGAGGCGGACCCATATACATAGCTATGCAATTAGTCCCAATAATACGATTAGCCAAGAAACTGGTTAACTATATACAATATGTAAAGAAATGGACTACTAAGACTACGATGGGCGGGACCTGTGGAGAGAATGCCTGAAGTTAGAGCGCCAAGGATCATGACGAAGTGACTACCCCAACGGAAGAGACCCAGAGGCCGTCCAAGAAGGAGACGGGCTGACACCGTAGAAGTGGACTGGCTTCATATAGGAAGACCCGGTAACTTGAGAAGTGTGGCGAGAGACTGGAGTGAGTGGAGAGCAGTTGTGGAGGAGGCCAAATCCCACCCCGGGATGTAGCGCCGTGGAAGAAGAAGAAGAAAAAAATGGACACTGGAATGGAATGGATTGATTTCATTGACTGCAAGCTTTAATTGATTTTTAAAAACTTACCAACACCATCTGTAAATTGTAGACGTTAAATGAAAACAAATACCTATGACTGACGGAGTTTATTGTGAACTATTTATATCCGATCTTAACAGCCTACCTCCACCCTTCACCATTGGTGGTTACCCAATATGTGGATATACTGTTATCAGTGACTGATGTTTTGAGATGACGCCTATAAAGAACATTATGTTAACCGGATGCCGCCCAGACATACATGACCCCACTAGTCAGTCACTTCGGGTTCGATACGAGAGGCGTGTGCTTCGGCGTCAGCGTCATAAAATATTATATATATTTCGTATCTATTTCTCACAATTAGGTATATATCATAATGCGACGCTTTGTTTGCAATGGCCTTATTATATAACTATTTATAACAGGCTGCAATAGTTCTGACGAATATATATAAATTATATATTTATATCAATTAAGTATAATATGTATTTACTGGAAAATAATATCGCTTTTGAATATATATTTGAGTATAAATTTTAATATATTATTATGAAAATAATATTATCAATCGAGGGTACTTGGGTGAATTTTAATTTTAATTATAATTGATTTAAGTTTTGTACTATTAATATTAGTCGTTCTTTTAACAAATTCATACAATTAATAGTAGGACGTGAAAAAAATATTAATTACGAAGTAAAGGACTAAGTGTAAAAAATAATTTTGGAAATTTGAAGTGCTTGCTCTAACCCTTACCCGTATGAGATATATTAATTACTCACTTTTAACACATTAAGTAAGTGCATTAAATTGTCTTTGCTCATAACAAATGGAACCAAGTAACGTAAGTAAGGGATTTAATAAAATTAATTTACCCAATAAATCATATCATTAAGTACGTATGCCTATATAATGAATAAAAACAAATATACAATGTTAAGGTATACCTAATCTACAATCGGTAGGTAAACTGAATGCGTCAACCGTGGAGCCAAAATTTATATTAGTAAAGTATCCGTACTTATTTACATTAGAATTTTAATATATTATTTTTAATTAGCTAAAAAATATATTTATAGGAAAGAACACCGAAACTTAATCAAGTGGAATTCAAACTTAAATATTTCACCGTCCGGGTAAGTGCTGTTATCCGCTAAACTACAAATTCGTATAATACGACTCATGACATATTATTATCTTAAAAAATACGGTTATCAAAGTGCTTCAAGTTCTTCTAATAGAAAGGCAATGAACTTAGTAGTTCTTCTTATTGTGTCATCCCCTAGCGGAGGTCGGCCACCATCAAGGCGATCTTATCTTTGTCGTCTGCCACCCGCAACAGTTCAGTGGAGCTGCACTCGTACCAATCACGGAGGTTCTTAAGCCACAAAATGCGGCGCCGTCCTCTGCTACGCTTCCCATTGATCTTTTCTTGAATGAAAAGTTGGGGAATGCTGTATTTTGTCCTCTCATAATGTGGCCGAGGTATTGTAGTTTCCTGGTTTTGATACTACGTAGAACTTCTCGATCATTCCCCATTCGATTGATAACATCAAACTTTTTTGTCACCCGGTCAGTCCAAGGAATTTTGAGGATGCATCTATACAGCCACATCTCGAAAGCTTCAAGTCTCCGTGACATCTCTTGGTTTAGCGTCCATACTTCCATACTTCCATACCATATAAAAGAATTGAGAGCACATAACAACGTACCATACGCAGTCTCAGACATAGGTTAAGATCTCGATTGCTAAGAAGGCGTCTCATTTTAAGAAAGGCGTTTTTATTTCCTGAGACTGGTCCCATTTCTCATTGAACCATGTACGTAAATATTTATAATGGGTCACACGTTCGATTGGTTCGCTGTTAATGACAAAATTTGTGTTGGTGTCTGATGTCGCTGTTTTCGATACTAGTAATAGTTTTGTTTTTTTGAGGTTCATTTTTAAACCATAAGAATTACTGACCTCTTTAACCTTTTCTACCAGTTGATGTAAACTCTTTAAACTATCAGCAATCAGCACAGTATCATCGGCATATCGTATAATGTTAATATGTTTGCCATTAACCATAATACCCACCGATTCACCTAGTAGTTAATCAGTTCCTATAAGATTATAGATGGATCCAGATTAATAACGTTCATGCATTTGCGAATTAATGACATTTTTAAAAGTACTATGTTTTGAATCATACGTTTTATTAATTATTGAAGTATTTATATTACTCGCATATTATTATCTATATATTTTATTATAGCTACGACTAGAAATTAAATTGAATTTTAAATAGGGGAAAACCCCTGAATAAATCTAGCGGTCCAGCGGTTCTCATGATATAGAAAACGTTCTAAGAAGTAGCGATATGTGGAAGTACGTGGAAAGTCAATACTCAAGACTAACAACAACTAAACTTTCAGTTTGTATGAATTCATACAATTAACATCTGAAGTTAATTTAGCGGTACATTTACACTGCTATTAGATTTATAAATTAATGCTTATAAAAACATAAACAAACAAATACATATTATTCATAATTTGTCGGTACATAACATTATTACATGTCAGCTTCCACCATGTGGTAATATAATTAAATAAACTTGCAAGTTACATTATTTAAAAAATATTTAGATACACGAAACCGCTGTTATATTTGGCTGACCTATAAACATCTGAAAATTAAATGGTAATTGATAATATTGGCTTCAATTTTCAAGGATCCTTTGTTTTTAACCATTATAACGTGGACATTGCCAAAAAACCCGTGATTTATATCTTCATTGTAGTCTCTGAATTGTCATTTAGGATCATTTATTATACCTAAGCAAGCTAGGGATGCTGCAAGATTGTAGTGGTTAACTCTGCAGCATTCATGTATTATATTCTAATTGTTTTAAGTTTAGTACTATTCCATTTGAGTCGTTATTGGCGACCACAGTTTCGCCTTTCGGCATCTTCGGGTACTATTTACACTCACCAAAAGGCAAATACACACTCAAAACGAATAGAATTAACTCTAACTTATATAACAATTCAATACATTAAAGTAGGTACAAACTTTATCTCCTACCTATTATGTCAAGAACCACAATAAAAAATTATAACAAACAAATTATGAATAAGTAGTTGAAGTGTTTGTAATAAAACCTCCAACCTTATCACTAATAATAGATCTTCAAAACCTAATAATCGTTCAATAGTAATTATGTAATTAAAATAAATATTTTTTTGTATACCTAATAATAAGTTAATGATAAATAATTATAAGATAAAAAGAACTTTTTGTATACCACGTTTTTAAATTTTCTATTGGATCATATAAACTTGACAATTATATGTATTAATAAATCCTTTTTTTGTACTTGATAGAAATACTGAATAAATATAGAATACTGAAATGTCATTTTGACATTTCATATTGATTTCCATAGTAACGCACGTATATATTAATAATTTATTGCTAGGACCCCTTAGCAACCAATAATAGTGTTTTACTTTTTACGAATTTTTTCCGAAATAACTTTCCATACAAAACAGAATTAACTGAAAATGAATTCAATTCAGCTTAAAGATGGCTAAAAGTCTTAAAAGAATGTATTGTCATCGTGTTATGATATATTCTAACTGTTTCAAATGTCTAGCTAGTCGGGAAGTTAGTTAAAAATCGATTATTGCAAGATTTGTATTGAACAAACAAGAAAAAATTTGTGCTGGACAAACAAGAATACAACCTAATGAAAACGTGGTAAAATAATTATTAATTTGAGGTATTTTATAATACTTTAAAATAATAAGGTATTTACTGAGTCAATCAAAATATCATTAGTGACATATTATTATCCACTCAATATTTCACCATGTTTGATATTATGCTTACATGAAAATGAAAAATTGTGTTTATATTATACACCCCGTGACCCCATGGAAAGGTGAGGTTCTACCTTTTGGGATTAAATCACTGGCTATTTTAATACGAAATAATAATATTTGTTTTGTGGATCGCTTTTTCTTTTTCATGTGGATATCAAACGATTCGCATTATGCTAATTTTGTAACCCTTTTTTATCGGATACATAAATACGACGGAAAAAATGAAAATAACAGGTACGAAAAATCATTTTATAACTCGTCACAAAGATTTAGTTCTGCGGACACTAATAGAGGTCTCAACCCTTTTCATAGGCATTTTTTTTTATCTAACGATGATATTTTGCGGCACTGTGACTTTTAAAAGGACGTCAAAATATTTATACTTTGTTGAATATGTTTGAAGTATCAACAAAATTTTTATAAGTGTCAATCTCACACAGTTTTTTTTATACGTAATACGTATGACATCGTCAAGAGATACATGAGTGCCTTTACATTACAAAATATAATATGCTTTCGTTTTGATTGAAAATAATGTAACATACGAGTAGGCATGTAAAAAATGTTGCTTATTATTATTTATATAATAATATGAAGCAGTTGCGAAAGGAGGAGGTAGGCTTTGAAGATCCGCCATAAATAGTGTATAATAAACTTTGAAAGTTATACGTGTTTGTTTTCATTCCTTATGAGATTTCATACAGTCTTATTTCAGAACGCCTCCAGAAGAAATTTCTTCGATGTCTTTACTTTGACATATAACTATTTTCCTTTCGATATTTCAACAAAATGATTATTTTCCGACTGCCTTTCTATAAGGCATGTTTACTTTTCACTCTTGTATCTCGTAGGTTTCTTCTGCTCTTGAAATATTTTTGCCTGTTATCGCGAGGGATGGTTTCCAATCCTGGTGTCCTAAAGAATACTTGCGCCTGTCAATTACCTGCGTGGTCGCAGCCATGATTTCTTCTGGATCGAACCCGTTTTATCGCGTCAAGCCTATCAAGCAACATTACCGAGGGGTGCAAGACTAGTCAATGTGCTCCCCAAAGACGTAGAAATTTTCGTAGAGACGTAATCTAATATATAAAAATTAATATTTGTGTGTTTGTTTGTTCGTATTTAATGCGCAGCCATACCGTTCATCCGATTGCGATAAAACTTTGTAAACTTATTGCTTGCACTTGCGGGAAGAGTATAGGCTATTCTAATATATAAAAATGAATGTCTGTCTGTCTGTGTGTCTGTCCCTTATGCGTTCCTATACCATTCATCCGATTGCAATGAAATTTTGGTAAGTGGTTGTATGCACACCCATTAAGGTTTCTGAATTAGAAAAATCATCACCTTCTTCTTCTTCTTCATTATATTTTCTTTTATTCGTATGGTTCCTATACCATTCATCTGATTGCAATGAAATTTTGGTAAGTGGTTGTATGCACACCCATGAAGGTTTCTGAATTAGAAAAATCATCACCTTCTTCTTCTTCTTCATTATATTTTCTTTTATTCGTATGGTTCCTATACCATTCATCCGATTGCAATGAAATTTTGTTAAGTGGTTGTATGCACACTCATAAAGGTTTCTGAATTAGAAAAATCATCATCATCTTCTTCTTCTTCATTATATTTTTTTTTCTAATATATATAAATTAATATTTGTGTGTTTGTTTGTTCGTATTTAATGCGCAGCCATACCGTTCATCCGATTGCAATAAAACTTTGTAAACTTATTGCTTGCACTTGCGGGAAGAGTATAGGCTATTCTAATATATACAAATGAATGTCTGTCTGTCTGTGTGTCTGTCCCTTATGCGTTCCTATACCATTCATCCGATTGCAATGAAATTTTGGTAAGTGGTTGTATGCACATCCATGAAGGTTTCTGAATTAGAAAAATCATCACCTTCTTCTTCTTCTTCATTATATTTTCTTTTATTCATATGGTTCCTATACCATTCATCTGATTGCAATGAAATTTTGGTAAGTGGTTGTATGCACACCCATAAAGGTTTCTGAATTAAAAAAATCATCATCCTCTTCTTCTTCTTCATTCTATCTTCTTTTATTCGTATGGTCCCTATACCATTCATCCAATTGCAATGAAACCTTCGTCAGTTGTTGTGGTAACACCCGCAATGGTTTTTGAATTAATACAACCATCTTCTTCTTCTTCTTATATTCTATATTCTTCTATTCGTATGCGTTCCTATTCCATTCATCCGATTGCAATAAAATTTTCGTCAGTAATTGTGCCAACACCCGCGAAGGTTTCTGAATTAGAAAAATTATCACCTTTTTCTTCTTCTTCATTATATTTTTTTTTATTCGTATGGTTCCTATACCATTCATCCGATTGCAATGAAATTTTAGTAAGTGGTTGTATGCACACCCATGAAGGTTTCTGAATTAGAAAAATCATCACCTTCTTCTTTTTCTTCATTATATTTTTTTTTCTAATATATATAAATTAATATTTGTGTGTTTGTGTGTTTGTTTGTTCGTATTTAATGCGCAGCCATACCGTTCATCCGATTGCGATAAAACTTTGTAAACTTATTGCTTGCACTTGCGGAAAGAGTATAGGCTATTCTAATATATAAAAATGAATGTCTGTCTGTCTGTGTGTCTGTCCCTTATGCGTTCCTATACCATTCATCCGATTGCAATGAAATTTTGGTAAGTGGTTGTATGCACACCCATGAAGGTTTCTGAATTAGAAAAATCATCACCTTCTTCTTCTTCTTCATTATATTTTCTTTTATTCGTATGGTTCCTATACCATTCATCTGATTGCAATGAAATTTTGGTAAGTGGTTGTATGCACACCCATGAAGGTTTCTGAATTAGAAAAATCATCACTTTCTTCTTCTTCTTCATTATATTTTCTTTTATTCGTATGGTTCCTATACCATTCATCCGATTGCAATGAAATTTTGTTAAGTGGTTGTATGCACACTCATAAAGGTTTCTGAATTAGAAAAATCATCATCATCTTCTTCTTCTTCATTATATTTTTTTTTCTAATATATATAAATTAATATTTGTGTGTTTGTTTGTTCGTATTTAATGCGCAGCGATACCGTTCATCCGATTGCGATAAAACTTTGTAAACTTATTGCTTGCACTTGCGGGAAGAGTATAAGCTATTCTAATATATAAAAATGAATGTCTGTCTGTCTGTGTGTCTGTCCCTTATGCGTTCCTATACCATTCATCCGATTGCAATGAAATTTTGGTAAGTGGTTGTATGCACACCCATGAAGGTTTCTGAATTAGAAAAATCATCACCTTCTTCTTCTTCTTCATTATATTTTCTTTTATTCATATGGTTCCTATACCATTCATCTGATTGCAATGAAATTTTGGTAAGTGGTTGTATGCACACCCATGAAGGTTTCTGAATTAAAAAAATCATCATCCTCTTCTTTTTCTTCATTCTATCTTCTTTTATTCGTATGGTCCCTATACCATTCATCCGATTGCAATGAAACCTTCGTCAGTTGTTGTGGTAACACCCGCAATGGTTTTTGAATTAATACAACTATCTTCTTATTCTTCTTCTATTCTATATTCTTCTATTCGTATGCGCTCCTATTCCATTCATCCGATTGCAATAAAATTTTCGTCAGTAATTGTGCCAACACCCGCGAAGGTTTCTGAATTAGCACAACCATCTTCTTCTTCTTCTTCTTCTTCTTCATTTTATCTTCTTTTATTCGTATGGTCCCTATACCATTCATCCGATTGCGATGAAACCTTCGTCAGTTGTTGTGGTAACACCCGCAATGGTTTTTGAATTAGTACAACTATCTTCTTCTTCTTTTATTCTATATTCTTCTATTCGTATTCGTTTCTATTCTATTCATCCGATTGCAATAAAATTTTCATCAGTAATTGTGCCAACACCCGCGAAGGTTTCTGAATTAGTACAACCATCTTCTTCTTCTATTCTATCTTCTATTCGTATGCGTTCCTATACCATTCATCCGATTGCAATGAAATTTTGATCAAGTGTTGTGCTCACGCCGCAAAGGTTTCCGAATTGTTACAACCATTTTCTTCTTCTTTTTCTTCTATTCTATCTTCTTCTATTCGTATGAGTTCTTATACCATTCATCCAATTGCGATGAAATTTTGACCAGTTGTTGTGCGCAAGCCCGCGAAGGTTTCTAAATTAGTACAAACATCTTCTTCTTCTTCTATTCATATGCGTTCCTATACCATTCATCCGATTGCAATGAAACTTTGGTGAGTTGTTGTGCGCACGCCTGCGAAGGTTTCTGAATTAGTACAACCATCATCTTATTCTTCTATTCGAATGCGTTCTTATGCCATTCATCCGATTGTGATGAAATTTTGACCAGTTGTTGTGCGCACGCCCGCAAAGGTTTCTGAATTAGTACAACCATCTTTTTCTTCTTCTATTTGTATGCGTTCTTATGCCATTCATCCGATTGTGATGAAATTTTGACCAGTTGTTGTGCGCACGCCCGCAAAGGTTTTTGAATTAGTACAACCATCTTCTTCTTCTTCTATTCGTATGCGTTCCTATACCATTAATCCGATTGCAATGAAACTTTGGTGAGTTGTCATGCGCATGCCCACGAAGATTTCAGAATTAGAAAATCATCTTCTTCTACTATTCGTATGCGTTCCTATACCATTCATCCGATTGCGATGAAACTTTCGTCAGTTGTGTGCGCACACCTGCGAAGGTTTCTAAATTATTATTATATAACATACAAAGTTCGTTGTTTGTTTGTTCCATCCAATTTTGATTTTTTTTTTACTACATATTAATAACATTAATAACGTTTTCATATTTTGGATTCGATTTTAATTTAGTGTTCCTATGTTTGACCTTTACTCCTATTAGAATTATTTTCATATTGCCATATTGTATTACACAGATATTTTAATATTAAAAAAATAATTTCCTCTTATTATTTCTCAAATATCTAAGATAAATATAACCACGAAGCGACCCTGTGCGAAGCCGGGTACTTCAGCTAGTCTAATATATAAAAATTAATATTTGTGTGTTTGTTTGTTCGTATTTAATGCGCAGCCATACCAATCATCCGATTGCAATAAAACTTTGTAAACTTATTGCTTGCACTTGCGGGAAGAGTAAAGGCTATACTAATATATAAAAATGAATGTCTGTCTGTGTGTATGTCCCGTATGCGTTCCTATACCATTCATCCGATTGCAATGAAATTTTGGTAAGTGGTTGTATGCATACCCATAAAGGTTTCTGAATTAGAAAAATCATCATCTTCTTCTTCTTCTTCATTATATTTTCTTTTATTCGTATGGTTCCTATACCATTCATCCGATTGCAATGAAATTTTGTTAAGTGGTTGTATGCACACTCATAAAGGTTTCTGAATTAGAAAAATCATCATCATCTTCTTCTTCTTCATTCTATCTTCTTTTATTCGTATGGTTCCTATACCATTCATCCGATTGCAAT
Organism: Rhyacophila brunnea; assembly: GCF_057557595.1. NCBI lineage: Eukaryota > Metazoa > Arthropoda > Insecta > Trichoptera > Rhyacophilidae > Rhyacophila > Rhyacophila brunnea. The sequence goes on from NW_028233350.1 coordinate 35,775,764, forward strand.
GAAATTTTGGCAAGTGGTTGTATGCACACCCATGAAGGTTTCTGAATTAGAAAAATCATCATCTTCTTCTTCTTCTTCATTATATTTTCTTCTATTCGTATGCGTTCCTATTCCATTCATCCGATTGCAATAAAATTTTCGTCTGTAATTGTGCCAACACCCGCAAAAGTTTCTGAATTAATACAACTATCATCATCATCTTCTTCTTCTTCATTCTATCTTCTTTTATTCGTATGGTCCCTATACCATTTATCCGATTGCGATGAAACCTTCATCAGTTGTTGTGGTAACACCCGCAATGGTTTTTGAATTAGTACAACCATCTTCTTCTTCTTCTTCTTCTTCTTCTTCTATTCTATATTCTTCTATTCGTATGCGTTCCTATTCCATTCATCCGATTGCAATAAAATTTTCGTCAGTAATTTTGCCAACACCCGCAAAGGTTTCTGAATTAGTACAACTATCTTCTTCTTCTTCTTCTTCTTCATTCTATCTTCTTTTATTCGTATGGTCCCTATACCATTTATCCAATTGCGATGAAACCTTCGTCAGTTGTTGTGGTAACACCCGCAATGGTTTTTGAATTAGTACAACTATCTTCTTCTTCTTCTTCTTCTTCTATTCTATATTCTTCTATTCGTATGCGTTTCTATTCCATTCATCCGATTGCAACAAATTTTTCGTCAGTAATTGTGCCAACACCCGCGAAGGTTTCTGAATTGGTACAACCATCTTCTTCTTCTATTCTATCTTCTATTCGTATGCGTTCCTATACCATTCATCCGATTTCAATGAAATTTTGATCAACTGTTGTGCTCACGCCGCAAAGGTCTCTGAATTGTTGCAACTATTTTCTTTTTCTTCTAATCTATCTTCTTCTATTTGTATGCGTTCTTATACCATTCATCCGATTGCGATGAAATTTTGACCAGTTGTTGTGAGCACGCCCGCAAAGAGTTCTGAATTCGTACAACCATCTTCTTTTTCTTCTATTCGTATGCGTTCCTATACCATTCATCCGATTGCAATGAAACTTTGGTGAGTTGTTGTGCCCTTGCCCGCAAAGGTTTCTGAATTACCACAATCATTTTCTTCTTCTATTTGTATGCGTTCTTATGCCATTCATCCGATTGTGATGAAATTTTGACCAGTTGTTGTGCGCACGCCCGCAAAGGTTTTTGAATTAGTACAACCATCTTCTTCTTCTTCTATTCGTATGCGTTCCTATACCATTAATCCGATTGCAATGAAACTTTGGTGAGTTGTCATGCGCATGCCTACGAAGGTTTCTGAATTAGAAAATCATCTTCTTCTACTATTCGTATGCGTTCCTATACCATTCATCCGATTGCGATGAAACTTTTGTCAGTTGTGTGCGGTTTCTAAATTATTATTATATAACATACAAAGTTTGTTGTTTGTTTGTTCCATCCAATTTCGATTTTTTTTTACTACATATTTATAACATTAATAACGTTTTCATATTTTGGATTCGATTTTAATTTAGTGTTCTTATGTTTGACCTTTACTCCTATTATAATTATTTTCATATTGCCATATTGTATTACACAGATATTTTAATATTAAAGAAATAATTACCTCTTATTATTTTTCAAATATCTAAGATAAATATAACCACGAAGCGACCCCGTGCGAAGCCGGGTACTTCAGCTAGTCTAATATATAAAAATTAAGATTTGTTTGTTTGTTTGTTTGTTCGTATTGTATGCGCTGCCATACCGTTCATCCGATTGCGATAAAACTTTGATAACTTATTGCTCGCACTTCCGCAAAGAGTATAGGTTATATCTTATATATAAAAATGAATGTCTGTCTGTCTTTCTGTCTGTCCCGTATGCATTCCTATACCATTCATTCGATTGCGATGAAATTTTGGTAAATGGTTGTATGCACAAGCGCAAAGGTTTCTGAATAAGAAAAATCATCATCTTCTTCTTCTTCATCATTCTATTTTCTTTTATTCGTATGGTTCCTATACCATTCATCCGATTGCGACGAAACTTTCGTCAGTTATTGTCAGCACACCCGCAAATGTTTTTAAATTATAAAAACCATCTTCTTCTTCTTCTTCATTATATCTTCTTTTATTCGTATGGTTCCTATACCATTCATCCGATTGCGATGAAGCCTTCGTCAGTGGTTGTGCCAACATCTGCGAAGGTTTCTGAATTAGTACAACCATCTTTTTCTTCTTCTTCATTAGGCTGGCTCAGGACCAGACATGACTAACCCACATTTCTTAAATATATAGATTTTTCCTTCCAAATTACTTGGACATCAACAATTTATTAGTCCCAGATACGACTAAGCCATAATACGAATTCAGTACAACACTAGCATCTGTAAGTTGTTCTGGCAACTACGATTTTTTTTTTATTAAAACAAAAAACGACTAACCAACATTCAAAATGGCAAACAGTGACAGTTGTGATTCGTCTTTGTCAGGTTATTTTGGTGATTATAGTGAAGATGGTGGAGATTTTATACCAGAACCTTCAACATCGTCCTCGGAAGGCAATATTTTATATTCATTTTATCATTCAATTCTTTAAATTCTTTGATTTATTAATATTTTTAGCATTCATAGCACCATGTTGGATAGTCACTTTTGCGTTTTACAACATTTAAAAAAAATTTGCAATGATGTTTAGTCATTTTAATGTTTTATTTCCAGGTGAACCACCACCTGACAAAGCTATGAACTCCATTTTCATCATCTCGGAAAAGGCAAAGACGTCCTCACATTCATAAGACAAATATAACAAAAGAAAAATTGATGAGTGGTGAAGAAGAAACATTAACTTCAAAAAAAGGTATTGAAGCGAAGCATTTTGAACCTAAAATCTGTGAATGCAAATTAAATTCCAATGAAAAGGTGCCTACAGACCTAAGGAAAAGTATTTTTGCAATCTTTTATTCAATTAGTTGGGAATTAAAATCGGTGTTTATAATGGGTCATGTTATGTGAAATACCAAAAATGACTAACCCATGACTGACCCACATTATTTCATTAAAATTTTAAAAAGAAAATACGCCAAAAAAGTTAGTGACTTTAATGTTTTATAACTTTTATGTTTCTGTATTTGTTAAAAATAAAAATACATATAAAAATTGTGTGGTTATTACACATGTATTTCAATAGATTGCGTTATTGTGTCATCAATGGAGATTTAAAAAACAAGTTCTACCTTAAACCCCTATTATCTCAGAATCACTTTAATGTGAGATAGTCATGTCTGGTCCTGAGCCAGTATATAATTTATATCTTCTGTTATTCGTATGGTTCCTACACTCTTCATCCGATTGCGATGAAACATTCGTCGGTTGTTGTGGTAACACCCGCAAAGATTTTTGAATTAGTACAACCATATTTTTCTTTTATTTAATATTCTTCTATTCGTTTGCGTTTCTATTCCATTCAACCGATTGCAATAAAACTTTCTTCAATAATTGTGCCAAAACCCACGAAGGTTTTTGAATTAGAATAACCATCTTCTTCTATTTTATCTTCTTCTATTCGCAATTAAACTTTGGTGAGTTGTCGTGCGCATGCCCACGAAGATTTATGATTTAGAAAATCATCTTCTTCTTATATTCGTATGTGTTTCTATACCATTCATCCGATTGTGATAAAACTTTTGTCAGTGGTTGTGCGCACATCTGCGAAGGTTTCTAAATTAGTATTATATAAAATACAACGTTTGTTGTTTGTTTGTTCCATGCAATTTTGATTTTTTTTCTACTACTTATTAATAACATTAATAACGCTTGCAAATTTTGGATTCGATTTTAATTGAGTAGTCTTTTGTTTGACCTTTACTCCTATTAGAATTATTTTCATATTGCCATATTGTATAACACAGATATTTTAATATTAAAAAAATAATTACCTCTTATTGTTTTTTTAAATATCTAAGATATATAACCACGAAGCGACCCTGTACGAAGCCGGGTACTTTAGCTAGTATAATATATTTTTGTATTCGAAATTTAATTTTTCTGTATAAAATTGTACTGTTTTATTATTACCTATTATTATTATTATATACTATATTCCCTTCTTCCTTCTTGAAAGGGTAATATTTATTATAATGTAAATCTTAAGTTGTGAACGTCTTGAATTTAGATTTTTTATATCTATATTGTTTTGTTTTCTTAGATAAATAAATAAATAAAATAAGACGATAATATTTACCGATGATATTGGTTAGTTTTTAAAATTCAATTACCCTGCAAAGACCAAGTCATTATAGTTTTGGTATACTTTGTGCACACTTTTTCATTCATACTGCAAATCAACACCATCTGCAAATAATTGCTGTCTTAGAACGTTTAAAAAAAATCGATTAGGTACATGTTCAAACACGCGCGTTAATATGATCTTACTCCCTACTTTATTTATCGTTTGTCAATTTATGGTTACGGCCGTATGTTGTAGCTTAGCCACTAGGAAATGCCAATAGAAATGGCGTATTTCAAAAAAACACTACCTTATTCTTAGGTCAATAATTATTATAAAGCAATCATTATATTGTCAAAAACATAGCTTATAATTAGTATTTTTAGAATTACCTTCAAATGTGTTAATCTTGCATTTTTTTGAATAATGAAATGCCTAATTCTTGTCAATTTTTTATCATAAATATTTCACTATAATAATGTCGACATAAATTTTACTAATGGTTTTATAAATGCTTTTAAAAATTAATAAATATAAAAAATCTTAACACTACTACACATGGACGTACTGAAATATGACTATATTCTAAAACATTAGAGCGAGAGGTTTAAAAGAATACTATTTTATGTAATAAAAATACTCTATGCAGTCATCAAATGTTTTAAATAAATATAAAGGATAATAAGGCTTCAACATTATGTAAATAAATTATCTACAACATTTAAGGAATGTCCAGGATCCAAGCTTTTAAAATAGCATAAAAGCTCCATTTTGACGTACGCTGAGCATGTGGGCCGTTACGTATATTGGTAGAGAACTTTAACATTACCTGTTAATGAAATTCAACGAATAAATTTATAAAATTTGAGAATGTAACATTATTTATTGAGAATACATAATTTGAAAACATTTACATTAATTTTTTTAAAAAATATTGGTTCCAACCAACGTGATTTGATTGCCACTTCATTTGTATAAGTAATTAATTAATTCCATCGCAGTTTGGTAGCTCAATTGGTATATAACATTGGCCGGAATTCAATAGATACAGCATAGTGTCCCATTCGGCGTCGTATTTATATAGAAGGTATGTTTTGAGGTATTTTCAAAATATTTAACTGATATTATTTTGGTATTAAGGTATCAAAAATACAAATAAAACAATGTTAAAAAAACGATTTGAATGATATGAAATAGGTTGTGAGACTCAATGACAGTAAATTAAAATATCAATAATTGATAATTGTCATAATCTAATAAAAAACTCACTGCAAATATTTTCCGATTTTTGTACTTTGAAATATTCAATTTTACTTGTTATTACTTTACCAAATCACTCGTTAAGATTTATCGAAATACCGATAATTAAAAATAGCTTGACCAAAATTCAGTGAAAAAAATTAAGCTACGAGTATGTTTACTGTTTAACTGGATTTCTGAAAACCAATAATGTATAATATTTGACAAAATATGTAAATATTTATTTTGTTAAGTCAATAGTGATACATGGCCACTTTGAAGTTTACATGAGAGTGATTTGAAATGATTATTTCGTTCGGTATATAATAATATCATATTATTTTTCCTAGCTACAGTGCAATACTATGTATAATAAAATAGTTTTTACTTGGTAATGGGCTTTTACCAATGCATTTTTCAGACTTCGCCATTTTACTAAACTTAAACCAACGGCTTTAGATGGGCTCTCTATCGCCTACTGTGGACCGGCTGTTGGAAAATATTAGGCTACATCACGTCACTATCATTATTATGGTGCAGTGTGTAAGGGGTGTTATCCGGGGGCTTTGAGTTCGATCCCCGGTGATGTCAAAATATATACATATACGAGTACATAATCTAATATGTAAATTCCTCAAGCCTGGGAGTTTTGCCACTGTAATTGGGCTTCGCGGCCTGTTGCGGTGTTTAAAAAAGAAACAAATAAACAATCTATTAAACTCGTAGAATGTAAACATTCCATAGATTTTCTTAAATATTAATTCATCCTAATCATTGTTCATTTTACAATGTGGTATGAATAGGTTTCATGTCAACATGTATTCAGTTTTCCGTATCACAGTTAACAGTAAATTGTTGTACCGAAAACAGGTGGCCGTATAGCATTGCAATCAAAAGATGATTCGTTTTGCGTGGAGCATTTTGCAAGCATTTACTTGCTTCTACTAAGCTACACAATATATACATAATATACCTATTGTTATATATTTATAATTTATTTACCTACCCATTTTATTCTGTCTTTTCATTGTATTCCGGTGGTTTTATTATGTATTTTTAAGTGTTTTATTTAAACATAAATTTAAGTAATATAATTGCTATATGTGCATCTGTTTCCGAAATAACAGCTCACGAAGAACTGCGATATTGCAAACTTCTGGACTTGAATATACCCTACTTCTACGTGTACCTGTCTTATGGTTTATTCTACGATGGTTCTTGTAAACATATTTTCCCCCCTAAATTATAAGAAATATGATATTAATATATCTAAATATATTCTAAAAATAGCTATGAATATTACGTTTAAATATTTTAGAATTTATAAATAATAAATTTTGAGTTAAATAATTTTTTATATTATTTCTTCCGGGTTGAAATATATTTTCAGATATGGTTATTTATTTAATAAATTCCTGGTAATACGAGTATTTTGTGTTTTAAAATGGCTAAAATTTCACAATATCTACATTATAATATTTTTAGTAATGAGATACCACAGTTTATATTTTTAATTCGAATTTTAAAGATATCTTTGTATCAACGGGTAATTAAATATGGTTGTTGTTTGATATTGCTTCCTTAATAATAAATTTAATAAACACAATATTATTTAAATAAATTATGAATAATATTGTATTTTGTTTCACTTGTAATGGAAAGGTATGTTATTATGTACAGTGGTAGAGAAAATTCTTCGCCTGCTCACTCCAGCGTATCCCAGCGTATCAAGAGAATTCAGAGTATTTTTTGTCTTTAAAATTTGTCTATCAATAACTAATCTATATTATTAAGATAATGTAGGAAATATAGCCAAAAAACGCATGTGGCATCAAGAGTTTATATTGAATGTGCACTTAGCCGTCCATGGAATTTGCTACATATTCTTAAAGCCATTTTTTCTTTTTTGCCCTCAATATTCATGTTTCTACACCGTAAAGCCATATGAATAAATCCAGTGGTCATACCGGATGTCTCGTAATATGTATGCTTAAGTTTTTGCTGCTCCAAATTCATTCCAGCTTAGGCACAGTCAATTTTAGCATGCCTACAATTGCGAATTGACTTGACGTTCAACATTTATATGATATATATTAAGGTTATTATACTTTAGCTGAGGCATGGTCTAAAAATATCGTGACTAGGCGATGCGCGGATTGTGCAAATGACGCGAGCCGAACGAAATATAGTTTGTCATAAAAATTCAACATGCGTCCTTTTAATGTTATGTTTATTATTATATTCGTAATAATAATAGTATATTCATTGACATGTTTCTTTTTCAAGTACATACGGAACGTTTTTTAGTCATCTTTACACGATTTAATAATATATTCCTCCAACGCCATCACAAAACAAATTGACGTGCTCACACCTCGCTATCAGTCTGCGATTGGTGATGACTGCGAAATTTCGTTCCACATACTGTTGAAAATTATTTGCCGTTTCACTTATGTACGCTCTTTAGTATAACAATATTATTGTATTCTATTCTGCAAATTAGTTTTTAGTCGATACATATTTTGGTTGTCATACCGTTATCACATGTAGGACAAAATTCGACACGAACCCATAACCAGTCAAGTTAGTGTGTTTTTTTGTTCTTTAGTTTGATGCTGCCGGTGCAAAAGCTTTTTCAGCTACACAAAACTATACAAGAAGAATACAAATAGCGTGTTTTAGGTAACGTTTCAATAGTGTTATTTAATATAGATTGCGTGTGTATTAGAAAATTTATTTGGTTAACTTCAATTTATATAGATAGCGAAATAAATACCAACCTACATACTTGAAATTGAAGTATATTCCACAGATAGGTTGTTGAATTGATCAATAATTCGATATTTATTTTTAGTAATTCATGAATATTTTTTTATTCAAAACTGAAGCAGCTAAGTGTACATAAGGGTTTAAATGGAGCAGTATTCATTGCAAATGCATAGCCCAGAAAACTCTATTAAAACTAGGTAATTATTCATATTAATAAAATGAAAAAATATTGAACCGAATGGGATGCGAACACATTTGTTTTAAAATATCAGTCGACGGGCGGGGTTTTTCTAATTAAACTACAGAAGCAAGTACCCATACGTCATAATAACTACAATAGCTCAGTTAATTTAAAATTCTCCGATATTTATCTAAAATAAGTAAACTTAATTTTTAAATTTATAGAATAATTATTGTGGTGTCTAATTACAATAAACGACAATAAAACTTATAGTCAAAATTTAACAAAACATAATGTAAGTGAAATTTCATACAATATGAAAGATCTGTAACATCTAAAATGTGCTAAAATCATGCGAAAATTTTATATATATATATTTATATATATATTATAAAATATATTTATTGCAAAGGGTTGTTTATCAGCTATATTGTTTTAATTTTAAAATGAAATTTTCAAACCAAGAATTTACACTGGACGCACAAAAAATGTTATACACCAACAATATTGAATTTAAAATTACTTATTGGTTTTTGTAAATTAATGACTTAATTAATTGATTGATTAATATGTAAAATCATAGTATTATCTATAGGTACTGTATACATATTTAATATAGTGACAACTCATGTGTAGAACTTATAACTAACCATAACTATTATTGCTCTCTTTCATCTGTTCTGAATTTCCGATGATATAATATGTATTATGACATGTCAATAATAACATTGAATCTTGTATGCACATATAATATTGACATATGCGTTAAAGCACTATATAAAACAATTGTGTATGGGTAAAGGTAGGTAGTGGAAATGCCAAAGACAGGCTTCTCGGGAGGTTATAGGCACCGCGCCGTCTGCATTGTGCCATAAGGGGTAGGTCTCCCTCGATTAATTTCTTCGTTGCACGGCCATTGAATCATTCATACTCAATTGAGCTTTGGATGGCAAAAAGCTCCGAGGTGCATTCGATTTTGCTTCAGTATTATTTGTTCTTGACACCAGCAATGTATTTGACTTCAAATTTAATGGAGATTGACAAAATGATGTTCTTTTTTCAACGTTTTTCTCAGCTCGTATTCTTATTTGTCCGGTACAAATCTTGCAATCGATTTTTAACTAACTTTCCGACTATCTAGACATTTGAAACTTTTAGAATATATCAAAACACAATGCCAATGAATTTTTAATACTTTTAGCCATCTTTAAGTAGAATTGAATTCATTTCCAGTTAATTCTGTTTTGTATGAACTAAATTAAATTCAACTAAATTATTAATATATTATACGTGCGTTACTATGGAAATCAATATGACATGTCAAGTACAATTTTTTTGATCGTTTAAGCTAGTCAAGTTAAGTTTATATGGTTCAACAGAAAATTTAAAAACGTTGTATATAAAAAGTTCTTTTTATCTTGTAATTATTTTAGATTACTTTTTGAGCTGTATGTTAGCCGTCTCTCATCAACGTGTCGAATACGTCGATGTCACGTCATCGTTATTCACAAAAAACACGTTGTCAAATGGAGCTTTTCAGATTGGTCGAATGCGACTTTTTAGTTTGAAAAAAAAACATCTGGAGGCGCATGGAACTATTTTCACCCGACATGCAGCGAATGTAATGTAATCCCAAAATGTCGTACTTGGTCATTCATTTTGGCTTGCCGAGTGACGTCACTGTCCTCGCACGGCCTTGCTATACGAACATAAGAAAGTTCGCTCAGTTTTGATTTATGACTATTATCCTAGTCGAGACGATTTTCAATGTACGGGTGAGCTTAGTGATAGATTGTTCAGCGTGCGTGTTTTCAGCCTTACATAACTACCAATATAACTAACTTAAAGGTTGTAGGATGAAAATAAACTTAATTAAAAAAAAAATGCTTAGTTAACAATGTACAGACTGATAAATAGCTATTTTCTTAAAATGTATTTACGAATCTGAAGTATGCTAGATAGAAAAATCTTCATTTAAGTTAATTCAATTCTATTTTAATTTTGACATATAATTTAAACCCAACAAGCGTTTAAATAATGGAGATATAAAATCCGTTTTATTTATATCTATTGTGGTTAAATATACTATTTTGAAAACGCGCGAATGTGAAAATTTACATTACCATTTAAATAGTTATACAATTCCTTTCATTTTATCTTACATATTATATATCAGAAGAGCTAAAAACCGCAAAATCTTTTGAAATAAGCATAATGGGGTTCTGTGACTGCACGACATAAGGCGAATCTCAAATCCCCCCACAATATAATATGGTAATTCAAAAGACAATCTCGTAAAAGTTTTAACCCACGAAACTTGTATGGATATAAGATCTAGATAAAGTTCTGTTGTGTCTGCAACTCGATACTTCTTTGAGATATTAACGGCAATCGTTGGCGATCCGGACGCTGGTATGAATTTTTGTTTCGCGGAATGTTTTAATAAAACTTGTGTTGTCCGCTTCGGCAAATGATTTATTACCCCTGGTCCCGTAACATTCGGTGCTGCCCAGTAAACAAAAGCAATTTTCGGGCAATATTAGATGAATATCAATATTTTTGCTAGGTATCATATAATATAATTTATCATCGGCAAATGGTACAACGAATAAATTTCTATATTTCAATGTATAAAAGAAATGTATAAAACTAAACAAACAAAATACATTATACCTTCATATAAGAGTAAACACTATACTAAAGGTAATCTGTTATATAAAGTTTTTCTGTGTACATTTCATTAAATCTAATATCTTTATTATTACAACTAGAAAAAATATCAGGTGGCAGTGCCACCTGTCAAAATTATTGGATGTAACATAGTTCTGCAACATAATTTTTTTTCGACCATGTCCGATCCTAATATGATCATAGTACGGGCCTCCACTGGGTAGATGTGTGTATTAAAAGATTTTTTTTTACGAGAAATGGATGTCAGCCACTTTGCTCAATCTATTAGGTCCATACCCTGACTCACACACAAATTGAAAAACAATATGTGTACTTGCCAGATCCAGGATTCGAACCTGAGACCCACGGCATCATAGTCCAACGTTTAAGCCGCGCGGCCACCGTGGGTTTACCATGTTAAATTACTACCTAGGTTCCCACCACCACCCGTCATGTATGAATGTACTAGCCGTAGATATCCACGGCCGCCTTCCATGACGCTATAAACGTATCTAAAATCCGAGACGGAGCAGCATGGGTCTTATGCTGCAACCATGCACCTTAGTGCTTGAAGAAGGAAGTTAAGAAAGAAAGATAAATGGACTGGCTCTGCTGTCCGCTGACGTTAAGCGCCTTGCGTATCCGCATACTGAGTGTCACGGGTTGAAATGGATGAGTCTACAGAGGAGTCAGAACTATCCCGCTCCCCATAAGACGCTATAAGAATATCATAAATTATGGGCCTTCATAGGGTGGATGTTGTTTCATATATTTTTTTAATTTTACAAGAAATAGATGTTAGTGACTTGCTCAACCTATTAAGTCCAAACACACATTGAAAAGTGTTATGTGATTTTTTGCTAGACGGATGTCGTGAAACTCCGACATTATAAGCGTGGCGAGTAATTGCTCGGCCATCGTAGGCACACTTTCACATTCCTCAATTAATACGTATTCTCTCTATCTCGCTTTCTCCTTCTCAGTTAGGTATGTTTTATCTCATGCGTTACAGATACTTTAATAAAATTTGTGTAATGTAATTATATTATTTAATATGTTATTCTTTAATGATAATTATCATTATCATCAGGTGCGGTTAAACCATTACCTACCCAAGCTCCGTTTACTCTTTGCTACTTGGTACATTTTCCAATATTAATGCATTCAAGCACCACTATAATAAAGTGGTACCATATTATGGATACCTTCACTGAAGTCCCGTGGGGGTAGGCAGATTAAGCGTCGCTTGGGAGCGGCAGTTACTCGAAGGGCGGCAAATCGAGGAGAATCATTTGGAATATATAGAAATAGCTACCTAAACTTAGTAATAACGAAAATATCTTTCCATTAAAAAAATCAGCTCACTGGTTTTGTCGAGTTCGCGATATCCAGTTTAATTCCATTGCCCTTCTACGTTTGTGGTGACCAGAAAGAAACGACACGTGCAAATTTACGAATAATTACAGTCTGATATTTTATTAGTAATGTATCCATACAACACATTTCTTAGACTTTGGACTCATTAAAGGATGATAAAAAAACTGTATAAAAATGGAGTGGCATTTTGGCGCTGCCCAGAGGTGGCATTTTATCTAGGGACGTTACTGGATACCTTTGTCCAGGCGATTATATGCCCGTCGAGAATAATGTAGAAAACGGCAACACAATATCACGTAAACTAGTATGTCGTTTTAACCATTGATTTATTTGTAGCAATCATACCACACTTTAATATGTATGTTTTGTTGTAGAAACAAAATAATAGAGCGATATTATTTGTCAGCATTACCTCAATCATAACAACTAGATCATAGGGGTCTGTTATGATTGGGAATTGCGACAATATTTATTATAATATATAATATACTGCATTTGTGACAATACAAGAATCCTCACTCAACTCTTTGAGTCTATCACGAGACGTTCTACTATTGTCACGAGTTCTTCATTCGACACAGTCAATATCATTTCACTTAAATCGAGTCTCTCAGTTCTTTAACCGGTTAATTGCCCAAAGCGTCTTTGGATGCCCTAATTACACCAATTCTTATGTTAATTACTATCAATTAACTAATTGCGGCATAAAAAGGATTAATATAATCAATCTCTTCAAATCACGATTATAATCTCACGGTGTCATATTTATTAAAGAATTATTTATTGTCGAATCAATAAATAAACTTTCTCTTCTAAGCATCCACGCAATAATGAACTTTATCTCCTCCACCTCATTATCCACTAAGTATATTTTGGTATATCTATGTTACGCATGTTGGCATTTTTTTATATTTGTCGTGAGTACACTTAAATTTATAATATAATTAAGTCGGTATCTTGATGTTTGAATAACACATTTAAAAATAATTCGATTTTCTCTTGACAAAATTTTATATTTGCAGTACATAGTTATTGTTATTGCGTGAAATTGATGTTAGGTACAGTGTTTTTAAGTGGCACTCGGAAAATCAACACTCGATTAACATCAAGGATCTATAATCAGAGAATAAATAAATGGTTACATACATTTTGAGAAGGTACAATTGAGGGTATTAGTTTCAAAGTTGGTAACTTAAATTTTTTTTTTTAAAGATTTGTCTTGATTCTGATTCTATTAAAAGTGCATACATTTTCATCAACTATAAATTAATAAAACATAAAATCAAGCTTCATTTCTTAGCTAAATAATATAAATATTATAAATAAATCGAAGGATGGTCGCAAAATCGTTAATATTTATTAGTCGCCATTTTTTATATTTTTCTACTGAATTGAAACAATATATATAACCTAAATGTGGTTGATTTTATTTTTGAAATTATTCCAAATGGCAGGATATGAAGTCTGCCGACCTAAACTAACTGCTCCAATTAATTACGAATCATATATTTAATAAAATTGATCTTCAGAAATCAGATTTTTTAAAAAGTAACCAAACATAGACTGGACAAATAAGGTAATATAAGCACAATGGTTTTTAATTAAATTTAAGCACTGAAGTAAAACCAGTGAAACTAAAATATAATGTTTGCCAAATAGAAATTAGAATCAAATCCATTTTGAAAAAGTATATCTACAATTTTGGCATTATAAAAAATTAATACATATTACAAAGAATAGCATAACGTTTTATTGGAAATCTTTACATTCACAATTTACACACGCTAAGTATAGATAATGAAATGCCATAAAAACATAGCTTTAGGGCACACTCAATTTAAACTCTGATGACATTGGCTTTTTATATCGCATAAAATTTGATTCCGTATGACCACGCTTTTATTATCCATTTTACATTCAGATATCATATCGCCATAAAAACCCCAAACAGATAATATTGTCATAAACCCTCAAATGCGGCATTTGCTTATATACCCCTCAGCCCAAGACAACCAAGTGGTTTAATTACATACATGCATAAATACACTGCCTCATTCAATATTAAATTGAGGTATTCAGTCTCAGAAACCCTTTAAATTTCCAACTCAGCTGCGAACCGAACATGAGTTTAACATTCTCACCCGTAGTTTCTGCTTGCCGTACCTGATGAATGTTCCTAAATATATACATACATAGGTGTTCTCAAAATATTTGCGAATACATAATAATGTAAACCTTATAATTAGTACGTTATAAAAAATCATTCCACCAAGAAAATAACCGTAAATAAAATTAATATTATTATCAATCAATATAATACCTAGGTACCAGTAGTGAAGACTCCATACTTGGCAATTATTTAAAGCGAACCTTCTTAAGAAAAATATTTTTTAATTGCTTATTAACATATTTATAATATAATTACTTGGTAATTTTATATTCTATAAAAATAAATTAATTTACCAACAACAGAATATGTCGTATAATATGTTGGAATGTATTATAGGTATAGATTACAAAACAATCTGCAAAGGTTTAAAAACATAAATATTACGCAAAATAAATGTCAGATTATATCTCAAGGAATTGTGATATTTTTTCGTATGGACTTTGTGTCACGTAACC
Organism: Rhyacophila brunnea; assembly: GCF_057557595.1. Classification (NCBI taxonomy): domain Eukaryota; kingdom Metazoa; phylum Arthropoda; class Insecta; order Trichoptera; family Rhyacophilidae; genus Rhyacophila; species Rhyacophila brunnea. The sequence continues at coordinate 35,790,827 of NW_028233350.1, forward strand.
TCGGTCAGTCTATCGAATTGCATGAAATATGGAAGGCTCCTATCGCAGAGCCTAAAATCTTCGTGTATAATATTGTTTTTAAAATTAAAAAAAATCAATTGCGTTTAATCGCATATTAATAAATATAAGTAGATTGTTTTTAAAAATAAAAATAAATTTTATCTAATGATTTTTGATGTGTATAAATGTTTTGAAAAATACGTAATTTAAACTCATCGCTCAATTTTATATCGTCAGTTAGTTTTTGAAGTTTCATTGAATTAGTGCATCGTTGTCATTAGTGTGTACATATTCTTTAGTAGTAATATCGTATTATCATCTTATTTCCCGTAAGTATACCTGATAAGTGTGCTCTTTTTCTGAGATTTCCACAGCCTACCTTTTTCCAAAAGGCATCCTTCGCCACTGCTAGGTACTTAATAATATAAATGATATTGATAACAAATCTTATAAATATGTATAGCTTTATAATATTTTACTTGTTATATTATAATGAGTAAATTGCTGTAAGTTATTTTTATTATTGCAGGTATTATTTTATATAAGAGTAATAATTGCAGGTTTAGTTAAGTATATCAAATAATTTTGTAAAGAAATTCGTTCTTTAAGTAGCTATTTTTCTATACTGTTTCCGTTTATTGTCATATCAAGAAATCATATTCAGTTATTTCTTTTAGTTTACGATAATTAGATACTGGCTGATTCTACGTAAAAATCAATATTAATAAATAATATATTATAATTGAGATCTGGATCACATGGATCCGATGACAGTCATATAACGTATGCTATACAAAATTTTCAATGAATATTAATAACAATTCAAATATCTTTCAATATATAGGTACGCTGATCAGACCAATACTGACCTACAGGTCAGAATATTAATCTCTTATCATGGCTGATGAGCGTGCGTTCGATATATAGGGTCTGCTTAACTCATCCGGTGTACTTCCTTGTACCTATATATTTTTTTGTATTTACACATTTCCTATACTGTAGAATAACTTAATACTGATCTATCTCTTTTGTTATGTACCTAATATTGTTTTAATAATATTTCGTTGTTGCTAAATGTCATGTTGTGAACGTCTTAAACTTATAATTTTTAATGTCCACAATATGTAAAATAAATGAATTGAATTGAATTGAATATTTGCGAAGAAAGTACTGCGTAAAATATATGGCTCCATACTCAAAGAAGATAAATAGCATATTCAAAGTAACCTGGAGCTCTACAACGTCTACAAGAAGAATGTATCTCAGCATCCGTTTAACTTAGTAAACTCCGATAGAAGGGCCATGTAACAAGAATGGACAGTGATCAATAGCCGAAGAGAATCCTGGAGACCCGACCGGACTAAAAAACGGAGTAAGTGGTTAGACAGGTCAACAAAGATGTTAGAGCAGCCGTGCAGATACCTAGAGGACATTGGCTTAGGAGTTCTTGGTTGAGTTAGAGTTGTAGGACCACTTATAATGATAGTGATTAGGTATTAAAGGTTCAAAAAGTATTAATTCAATAATATATATTCTTATAGATCACGTTGGATTTATGGATGACATTTAGAAGACTTAAAGTTTTATGGTTAGGCCAAATGCTAGCCCTCATCCTTTCTTTCCAGCTACCCTCGAATCCTTAATTATTATTGTCGCCAGACCAGGGCGACCTAGCAATTACGGGTCATCAGGCGACCGTGATTGAAAAACATTCAATTAGCTCGAGTGACACCGAGAAAGTGGTCGCGTTGCGGGCTTCTGATAGCTCAGCCGTTGTTAACTAACAAGTGACTCAAAACGCATATGTTCAACTTTCGTTGCACTAAATCTGTTACGGTTTGAGTGAACTTCGCGTCTATATCACCTACCCTGAATTTATCAACATCATTCATCAATCTCATATTATCATCCATCAACAGTTTACCGTCAAGTGCCACGCAATTTAGCACGATAGTGCAACCAGACCACGGAGCCATCATCAACATCATAAAAGATCAGTATCTGGAATCCTGATTAAACCCTCTCCTAGATCCGGAATCTACGACCATCACATTTAACGACCTTAAAATTACAATCCACTGCTAAAAGCGCCACCATTTAATAATAAACAGGTTTTACAAGAAATACGCAGTATAAAACTATTAATATATGTACCACATATTGAAGAAATTCGATGAAAAAGGATTGAAAACCATTTCGATATAGCAAAATCTAAACACAAAACTTGAGACTAGGATAAACAGTAAACTATGCCGAGTGAGGCACTTGCCGACCGCTTTAGGAAGTTGCCCCAAAACGAGCAGTTAGTCGCATGCTCAACTAACCCAACCCTTTACCGTTAAGCGCTGTTAAATATTTGCAAAGGTTTATGTGAAAATTTTACACGCGTAGGTAGGTGTCATGTACCCAACTTCCTGTTTGCCAAGTGTGACAAAATTGTATGCCCTAACAAAGACAATAATTCAAATAGGACAACAAACTTTCAATGAAATTTCAAAGTAATATCAGCTGCTCTTGTCCAGGTGCCAAAATAATGACAGATTAGTTAATTATTTTCCTCCCTTTTTTATACAGTCTACCTAATTTTGCATGGCAATCAAATCTTTCCTAATGAAGCATTTATTTAATATATTTTAATAAGAAAAAATGAAATCATTATAATATTCATAAAGTAAAGTAAAGTAAAATTCGATTCTTAGATAAATCAACAATTTACTGATCTTTCTTTTGATTTGATTTCTTTTGATGATAGTAGACAATATCTAATTATATATCTAAAAGCTCATTTTCAAAGAATTTTCTACGAAGCTTACAATTTTAACCATACATACATAAAAGTATATAAAAATCATTTATTTTATATATGGGAAAGCTCGTTAGTAATGAATACATTTGTTTTTTTTCCATTGTTTATTTTCCGTTGTCGAAAAAAAATGATTTTATAAATATGTGTCGCTACATTTCAAAATCAGCCAAGTCCACCTTTAGGTATTTTTGACTTTTTTTGTGAATTGCTGAAGAACTACTGCTTTCTAACATTTCTGCATTATCAACATGTGGAATTTATTAATTTTAAATATTCTATACTCGAAATAATATAAATAATCACCGGTGTGACTGTGTATTTGAGAAAACAAAAAGCGGTTTTTCTCCTATTCATCTACTATGGACCTTAAATATATGGCTGATTTTGAAATCTAGTGACACAAATATATTGTGATACGGCTGGGACAGGACCCTAAACTGGCGTATATTTATTATCAGTAAGCGGTGTAGGATAAAACAAGGAATTATATAACGGATATAATAAAGCTATTATAGCCTAATATTTAAGTAGTAAAGCAAGTGTATAGGTGTATTATAGCAGCATATGTATTAAAGCTCAGTCAGAGGTAAATGACTTCAACTTTTTGTTACAAAGCGGTAAATCCTACTAGAGCGATCACTGTCATATGATTTTGTATTGTCTCGCAGTAAAGCCTTTTCTGTAATAATAATTATATATGAACGCTATAAAGCAAATCAATTTTGTTACAATTCTTAAAACTAATTTTTACATACAGAAATAAGGACCAGTTGTTTATACCTGTTTTTCGTAATATAAGTAGTATTATAAATTAGGATTTTTTTGTGTGTCATTTCAAATATAAATTATTATGATTATCGACTAAGTAGTATTTATAATAAGAAACATTAAAGAAACTCATTATGTAATTGAAAAGTTTAATAATATATTTTGTTTAGTGACAGTAAAGTATTGTAAAAGAAAGTTTTATAGAAGGAATAAAATCGTGCTTCCTGACTAAATTCTTGGTTGAGTTAATCTTCAAAATAAAGCTCTCAAAACTTGGGCGAAATTGCTGAACCCCCCCGTTGTGTAAAATCTTCAATACTTTATTATTTCTGGTATAAAATAATAATTTAGACCAACAGAAGAAAGAAATTAAAGTCGGCAGCAAACGAGTTAGGCAAACACAAATCTGAAATCCGAAAGCGTATTTATAACGTACCAACATTTGTCCTTTTTTCATTAAAACAAAATAATATTGGGATTTGAGACTAAGCCGACTTTTCAAAGTAAGCGTTTCATTCCTAATACTTTTTAATCCGTCGCACTTTATACTTAAGGAATATTCATTAAAATGTTTTATGAAGATGAAAAGCCAAAATTATGGTGATGACATTTTAGATAAATTCATAAATAATAACATATTTTCCATCTTTTAATAGTATTATCCATTAATGTCTCTTAATACCTATCAAGGACTTAAATATAATATTTATATATTATTCTAGTAGTAAGTAGCGTGCGGTGAATTTTTTCCTGCAGGGATCCTGTTAAAAATACATAATAATATATAATGGGAATGGGACAATTGGACGCCGCACTGTCGTAAACACGTATAATATATAACGTAGACGAAGAATTTTAATCAGTTTCTATCTACTACTTAGTAGTTTTAATTTATTTTACTCTTGACATAATGTTTTTTTATTGCGGATTGAGAATTACCATACCTAAGGCTTTATATCAAATAAAAAACTCTATTTTTGTTGGAACTTAAACATACGCACGATTAAATCATTATTTACGTGTGCATATTTAAATTCCTACCAACTATTAAATCGTAATATAATAATTTTAATATAAATAATACTATTAAATAAACATATTATTTAAAAGTATATATAAGTACCTAACGTCTATTTAATTTCGAATGGCGTGGCGTCCAATTGTCCCGGCGCCAAATCATCCTAGACCCTATATAATAACCTAATATTTACCGTGTCCGGAAACTTATACGTACCTATGCAGTTTGCCGAATCACACTTCACCGTGAAATGTTGTATCGAAAATATATGGCCGTATATTAAAGACCGTCCAACTTATTAAAGTACTGGCATAAAATTCATGTCTAAATAAAACACGGATCTTGTCGGTTTACACTTTACAAGAAGCCAGTAGTAAACAATTTTTGAAAATAGTCGATAGACTGGATTATTTCTTAGGTTTGGTTGAATTCATGAATTTTGTCAAAAATTTGCTATGAAAATTGAATTAATGTTCATATTGAATCTATAGTATAGTATACAGTCATCTCTATTCACTAAGAAAGCTCACGGTGAACTGTACCACGGTGAATTGCAGAACTGGTGACACATACAATAATATTATTGCATAGTACTATAATAATGATTATTTCATGGCATGTAGAGTATCTACAGCATTTATAAACCGCACGCTACTTTTAATTATAAAGTATATAAGATTTAAAGACATTACGTGGTATTTTTTAAATACATATGATATTTTTTCAAATGCTATAAATAATGTCACAGTCGATGGTCAAGTTGTTACGTATCCGCTTAGTAAGTCAAGGGTATCAGATTCGAATAACCTATCTGACAAAAATCATATGTCTTTTAAATAGTAACTATTCAGCCACCCCACGACATTTAGAATCAATAAGACCTGAATAACGAAAGACATCTGTTCAAACATTTATGACAGCTATTTTAATTACTTAAGTGGTGACATGCTGAGCGTAGGTCAAAATGGAGCTTTTATTCTATTTTCAAAGCATGATCCTGGACATTCCTTAAATGTTGTAGATAATCTATTTATATAATTTTGAAGCCTCATTATTCTTTATATTTATTTTAAACATTTGATGACTGCATAAAGTATTTTTATTACATAGAATAGTATTCTTTTAAACCTCTCGCTCTAATTTTTTAGAATAAAGTCATATTTCAGTACATAAATGTGCAGTGGTGTTAAGATTTTTTACATTTATTAATTTTTAAACGCATTTATAAAACCATCAGTATAATTTATGTCGACATTATTATAGTGAAATATTTACGATAAACAATTATATTGATAATCTCTGTGATCCCAAATTTGACAAGAATTAGGCATTTTATTATTCAAAAAATGGGCAAGATTAACACATTTGAAGATAATTCTAAAGATACTAATAATTATAAGCTATGTTTTTGACCATTCAAGTGTGATAAATATCCTACGAATAATGATTGCTTTATAATAATTATTAACCTAAGGATAAGGTAGTGTTTTTTTGAAATACGCCATTTCTTTTAGCATTCTCCAGTGGTTAAGCTACAACATACGGCCGTAGCCATAAATTGACAAACTATAATTGAAGTAGGGAGTAAAATGATGTTAACGCACGTGTTTGAACATGTACCTAACCGAAAAAAAATCTTTTTTTTTAAACGGTAGTTTAAAGGAATATCCAGGATCATGCTTTGAAAATAGAATAAAAGCTCCATTTTTACCCACGCTGAGCACGTCCGCCCTTAAGCTTTTTCAAGTTAATTTTTTATTTTGAAGAAATACTGTTATATTCTTATATAAATAATTATCTTTAAATAAACTGGTATAGCAATATTATTAATGGATTGGTATTATCTTAATCTGTCTGTTGAAATATAATAATAAATAACGGTATTCTCAATTTCAAGTCCTAGTTTTTCTCTGTCACATTATTCCATCGAACACTGTAGATTGGTAGGTATATATTAATATTATTTGAAGAATTTATTCAACAGATGCAAAATTTGAAATAATTTTCAATGTCAATTATAAGCTATTAACATTATAAATTTATTTAGAACATTAATTTAGAAATCTCACTTAGACGTCAAATACGTAATTGAAATTCTACTGCTTTTGACGTCTAAGAGTTTATGTATTTTTTTTTTGAAAATTATTAGTAAATTAGAGTTGCCTTTTGCTAATTTTATAACTATGCATTCCGGCTCTATGATGAAAATGGTGTAATATATTATCCTAAAAACATTTTTTTTAAATATACATTATCTATTTGTTTTCTTATTACTACATAATATATTAATACAAGTTCATGGTGTGTAAAACTCCCACCTCCGCTCCCGTTATGTATATGCAGCCACGTCATACGCGGCCGGCTAACATAACCCTTACGTGTGCCAGATCAAAGAATTTAAGCACTCATTTTGTCCCGAGCAGAGCCGCACGGGACTGGTGATGCAACCTTGCACCGAAGTGCGAATGCATGATGTTTATTTATATGGCAACTATCAGAGTGACTTTAATTTGAAGAGTCGCAAGGAGAGTCTAGAGTGTCCCGCTCCCCGTACGCTCTGGCGAATTTTGTAAAGGCCGCAAAATTGGCCTCGGTTGTCACCATGTCCGCTTGTCCTATTAGGCCCGAATGGAGTCGGACCCGGGCAAACAACTCCGCTCGTTCGGGGCCCATAAGTAGACAGTCCCACAAGACGTGCTCTGCGTCCTGCTGGTCGTGTCCACATGAGCAACCCGACCCATGTCTTGCCAAACCAAACCACTGAAGTTTGGCCGCAAAGTTTCCATGGCCAATCATGAATTGACTAGTTCAGTGGGTCGGCACCAGTCTCCTCGTCATGTGTCTCACCAAGATATCTGGAAAGTATAGAAAAGTCTGGCGGCCCTTAGGGCAGGCCACCCATCTCGCCTGCCATGCCGCATATGCGGTCTTGTAGACCAGCTCAGATACAGTCTTTCTGGAGCTCACGCCCTCCACTCTCGATGGCGGTGTCAGAGGGACACCGGCGAGAGTTGTATTGATCCTCCCCATAAGGAGAGTGATCGATCCTCTAATTTGAACTAATACAAGTTCAGTGGATATCATTTGATCTAATTTTATTTTAATCAGGCGTATCAGTGTAATGAAAGTGCAAAGTTATAAAACGTTTACTCTACTAGAAAACAAAAGCAGACATTGTTAACCTATACTTAATACTATATAATATCTAATACAGTGATCAATATAATATTATTATGTAAAATCATTGAAACATGCTATTATTTTTCATTTTTCAAGGCAATAACTTTGGATCATAATTAGGGAATTTCGTATAAACATTTTGTAGATATTATTAACATTATTACTTTAATTTATATCGATTACGAATTGCTTCTAGTTTAATTGAATCGGATATTATAGTAATACTCAGTGGCTACCTTCGAGAGTTTAAAAAAATGGTGGTTATGGAATATTATGTTATTATAATGTACATATTATGACGTACGGTTATATGTATGCAATTTTGTGAATGTTCAATTCAATAATTATAAAACTAATTCTTTGCCAAAGATTCAATAATATAATAATAATATGTAAGTGCAGCAAAAGAAATAATTCACAATGAAAAAAAACAAATACTTTTCTGAAAGAGTAATTTAATTTATTTGCGAAATCTTTTTCATTTACATTTTCATAAACGCGGGTATTTAGCACAAAGTATTTTAAGTTGTTTCTTCAGTACAAATAAGTAATGTGTAAAGCACTGGCTCTTCATTCGGGGGCTCCGTCTATGATTTTCGTTAATGTTACATTACATTTATGTAATTTTATCATAACTTGAGTGTTTTATGATTATTTCGCGTTCCGTATTTAGATTCATCACTTTCAACTCCTTAATCCTCTGTTTTGGCATAGTTTCAGTACACGGATACAGAGGACACTTAAAGTTATTAAACATAATTACAAGATAAAAAAAACTTTTTATATACAACGTTTTTAAACTTGACTAGCTTAAACGATCAAAAAAAATGTACTTGATATAAATACTGAATAATGAAATGGCATTTCATTTTGATTTCCATAGTAACGCACGCATATATTATTTAATAATTTAGTTGCTAGGACTTCCTAGCAACCAATAATGGTATCAAAATAACTTTTCATGCAAAACAGAATTAACTAAAAATGAATTCAATCCTACTTAAAGATGGCCAAAAGTATTAAAAAAAATGCATTGGCATCGTGTTCTGATATATTATAAAAGTTTCAAATGTCTAGCTAGTCGGAAAGTTAGTTAAAAATTGATTTCAAGACACGGACAAACAACCACCGGACAAATAAGAATACGACCTAAGAAAAACGTTGTAATAAATGACGGCAGAGCAATTCAAGATTTTTTTTATTTTCTACAACTCTTTCTTTAAGCACCAATGTGCATGACTGCTACACAAGTTCCGTGCAGCTTTGTTTCAGGATAAAGAAGTGTTGTACTAAAATCTTTTTGTTCTGACACGTTTATAGAGTCATGGTAGGCGGTCATGCATATACATGGTAGGTGGAGATGCGTAACTCAAATAATGTTTTGCTTTTACTACTACTAGGTATTACAGAATTTATCATTATCGGGCCTCGTTACGTGTTCTAGCCCTAAAAAAAAGTTTGGCATCAAAATTTATTAGTATATTATCCAACGTGAATTGTAAAATACTAGCCTTTAATAGAATGTTTTAATAGACGCCGTATCAAGTCAAAAATGATGATTTTTAAGCCTTTTTTCTCAAAAATTGAAAGACGTTTTAGGTAGAAAGATACCAAAAAATATCTAGAAGTCTGGAAGATTTTTGGAGGGGTATATGGCATTTACTTTTTGCTGTAAACTTCCCTGCAAATTGATGAACAGCCTAACCCTCATAAAAAACTTTATTGGGGGGACTTCCATATTTATCAAATGCGAAATGTATAATCCTACTTGAGTCGTGTCGAAGTACGCCATTTCTGGAACAAGGATAGGCTTTCAACTTCGGAAATATTTCCAAAATATGAAAATGAAAATATCAACGGAGTATTGACTCTAACATGCGAAGCTAAAGTATTTTATGACGCTGTCACAAAACTCTAAAAAATACTGCTATCTTATTTTTCATACGCTGTTTGTGTTTAACAAAAAAACGTCGTTATATAACTAAAAAAAATATATAGAAATTCGAGAACACCAATATAAAAGTATCTGAAATTTACACAACAAAATAAATAATATATTATATCTTTACCTTTTTATAGAAAATGCCAAAGTATCTGTACTCCAAAGTACTTTTCCAAATGGAGTAAAAGCTAAACTTTTGTAAAGTACCCACCTACCAATATTATTGTCAAACAACACTTTGGAAGTATCCTCTATAATGTATGTTTCCAGTTTTTTGGTTTTAATTCAGTAAATACTTTTTCATTATTTTAGTATGTATGAGAATGTAACATTCTATAATATTATATTGAATATACTTAGACTTTTATGTGCTCCTTTTATTAGTAATTTACTTAAATTTACATCATATCAAAATCGTGTGGTGATACCAATGTAATGCAAAAAAAACGTCAAGTATGTAAATAAATTATCATTATTCAGCAATACTACGTGTATCTATTACATTTCAAGGAGTTTTATTAGGATCAATGTAAAATATATCAAAAAAAATGACAGTTTAAATACAGTTATCTATTATCTACTCTGTAATATATTAAAAATTCACGTTAATTTTTCCTCTACTTTATAATATACCCAATGACCTGAAATTCGGTAAATAATGCTAATGCAGTGATATTATCATAGCGCCAAGTTATCCAATTGAAATCGCTTTCCAGCAGGATTATTCTAATGGGCTAACACGATTTCATCTATTGATCTTTTTAAGCAGTTATTTAAATATCAGGTTAACACCATTGCGATTATGCATGCGAAACGCTATTGACATTTTTCATATCATGTCATTTTGATGTTGTTTACCAAACCTAAAAAATAACAAAAGTTATATACCTCGGTTAGTTTTGATACAGCGTTTATAATATACATTAATTTTGTATATTGTACGAACTAAAAGTAACATTATCTTTACAATTTGACAATATTTTGCGTACTTAATCGATGACATTTCACAGCTATCTGACGTGTGATATGCCAAGTTTGACTTGAAGACACTGTGCGGCTATACTAACTGGTGTCGCAATATTAGTAATAATTTTCAAAATCGTCCATTACTGATATGTAATATCCATCCTATATGCTGCTCTTAGAAATAGTTAGCGCGATTAGATGAACCAGAGTTAAAAAAAATCATTCATATCCGACAGTTCATATCCCGGGATAATTTACTGTCGTATTTATCACCTTTTTTATTGATTATTGGGTTAAGTGATATCTGAGAATTCATAGATTCGTGCAGTAAAGCCATACTTGCTGTTCAAATTTAATCGAAACCCTTGAGGTCGTAACTCAAAGTTTACTTAAGCAAATACACGTTGTATGAGTGTAAACATAAATTAACGCTTAAAGTAACCTCAGTAAATGCAGTGAATTTGGTACTGAAGTTCTTGAACGGCATCTTCTGCAGGGCTTTTAAATGTGATTTAAATTAATATGTTATAATAATTAAACTTATCGATCTTAAATAGCGCTTATACACATGCATGGATTTACTTGCAAAAAAGTGTGTGTTTTAAAGTATCGCGATAATAACTGTTTACACGTAATAGCGCCAATCTCATTTTTCAAGAGTAAGCGAGATGCGATGTTGTAATTTCATAGTGTTATTTGACAGGTCGTGAAAATCGGTTAACCTTTAAAATGAGTTTGCGCGGTATAGTTTGTTTTTTTACCGGCAGCTTTGCCACTATCGTTCTACTGTGAACCAGGAAACTACCAGGAAATTTGTTCGCGTCAATTCAAAGTTATTTCACTAATAGATCGATCGAGTTTCGAGTTGGATCAACCACAATAGAGAGGAACACCAGCATGGGATGTCCCCAGGGCTCAGTCCTCGGGCCCCTTCTCTGGAACGTACTCTTCGACGATCTCCTTAGAATTCCGCTTCCAACCGACTGTACTGTCAACGCTTACGCAGACGACGCGCTGCTGCTGGTCCAGGCCGACAGCAGGGCGAAGATTGAGAGCACCGTTGGCGAAGCCTTAGCATCAATTGAGGCTTGGGGTAGATTAACTTGACTATCATTCGCACCTTTCAAGACAGAAGCCATTGTCTTGAAAGGACCAAGACGTCTTAGCTGTTCGAGACTACCCACAGTCCGATTCGGTGACACGAGAGTGAAAGTGTCGAAAATCGTCACCTATCTAGGGATCAAAATGGACACAATGTTAAATTTCCTACACCATGCAGAAACCCAAGTCCACAAGGCTGGGGTGGCCTTCCAGAGGATCGGCCGCATGGCTGGTGAAGGATGGGGCTTAAAAGTAAGGGCGCTCAAGATCGCCTATGGCGCCATTTTTATGGGAATTGCGGCTTATGCCGCCAGTGCTTGGTGCCCGCGCATTCCCAAAAGTGTCAAACTTAGAATCTCTCTTTTAAGAGGACAGCGCAGCGCGCTCCTGTCCATTACCAAGGCCTACCGTACTACCTCAACTGACGCGCTCCCGGTCCTGGCCGGCATTCTCCCACTTGACCTGCACATTCAGGTCAGCGGCGCTTCAATATTGCTCCTTAAGGGCGAGGAGGCCGACGTTGGTGTATTTCACCTCGTCCCCCCCCTCGGCAAGCTGGCAAAGGAGTAGCATTATTGAGGCGCAGAATTAGACTCATGTCGCTCGATGCAGCCTTTAAGACCTGGCAGCGAAAGTGGAATGAATCGACCAAGGGCCGGCACACATATACGTTTTTTCCAGACATACAGTGGCATAACCAAATACCTGACTCCAGACCATTACACCAGTCAATTTGTGACTGGTCATGGTGGATTCACTGGCAAGCTCTTCGAGCTTGGACTTGCAAGCCGTCCGACATGTCCATGCGGAGGGGAAATACAGGATGCCAACCACATCCTATGGGAGTGTCTGAGTATGTGCTCCGAACGGGAGGAAATGCTCAGGTCGGTCCAACCAGCTGTTGGACCCATCGACCCGTCCGACCTGGTTGCTACTAAGGTCAATTATCTTGCTTTCAAAAAATTTGCGGCGTCTTACTACGGGCGTGAAGATCTCTTCACATAAATTTTGCTGCCTGTATGATTAGCTTCGTTCTTTAATTTAATAAACGAGTAGCTTCATTTTCTTTTTAGTAATTTCCATGTGCTTTTTCTCTCCCTGGCACTTTGCATTAGAGTAAACTCAGTAAACTCAGTCAGAGCTCACTTTGAGCGTAGCAATCTAAGTCTTGGGCATCTTCTCCCAGGACACTCCCAGGCCAATTCTTAGATGCTTCACATCACCAATTGATGGGTCCCGTGATACTATCGATTAAGACCGAGGGTGGACCTTTTTTATTGATTATTGGGTTAAGTGATATCTCAAAATTCATAGATTCGTGCAGTAAAGCCATACTTGCTGTTCAAATTTAATCGAAACCCTTGAGGTCGTAACTCAAAGTTTACTTAAGCAAATACACGTTGTATGAGTGTAAACATAAATTAACGCTTAAAGTAACCTCAGTAAATGCAGTAAATTTGGTGCTGAAGATCTTGAACGGCATCTTCCGCAGGGCTTTTAAATGTGATTTAAATTAATATGTTATAATAATTAAACTTATCGATCTTAAAGAGCGCTTATACACATGCATGGATTTACTTGCAAAAAAGTGTGTATTTTAAAGTATCGCGATAATAACTGTTTACACGTAATAGCGCCAATCTCATTTTTCAAGAGTAAGCGAGATGCGATGTTGTAATTTTATAGAATTATTTGACAGGTCGTGAAAATTCGTTAACCTTTAAAATGAGTTTGCGCGGTGTAGTTCGTTTTTTTACCGGCAGCTTTGCCACTATCGTTCTACTGTGAAGGCACAGATAAATCCCATCTGGTGCGTGAAAATTTAGAAGCTTCCAAACTTTTTTGATTCATTTATAATTTTAAAAACACTACCGATACTATTTCCAGGATACTTCGGAAACATGAAATCGAAACAATATTCACAACATCGACAAAGGTCCAAAATATGTTAAGACCAGTAAAGGACTCGCAACCTTTGGACTCGGCAGGTGTATACCAGTTAAGCTGTCGCGGATTCCCAAAAAAGTATATCGGCCAAACTTCTAGAACAGTAAAGAAGCGTGTGAGTGAACACGAGAGGGCATACCGACTTAAACATTACACGATGTCGGCAATTGCCGAGCACTCGATGGATACAGGACACAAATTTGACTTTGAAACCAAGATAATGGGTCGGAATAAAGAATATTTCGCACGATTGGTAAAGGAGGCCATTGATATTCATAGAAACCCTGAAAATATTAATAGGGCTGATGGATTACGGTTAAAAACGTCATAGCTTTCGGCACTTTCAGCAAAATCTAATATTCGAGCCGGTATCACTACATTTTCATCATAAAACATATCATCTCTTGATATTGGCCTCTGCAACGAGCCCAAAACGTTGAGTAAAGAAGGACACACGGTGGAAACCCAAAAATCTACTATGATAAAAAAACAACCGTGAAAGTCTCAAACATTTTATAATAATACATGTTTAAATGTGCATTTTCTTGTTATGGCCGCGTTAATACGTACTGTCAGCAGTGAATCCATGCACTAGTAAATGGAGTAAAATATTAGTTATTAGTTACCACTGACTATATTTAAAAAAAAACATATATTTTATCTTTGGTCAGTGATTAACAAAACATAAAAAGTGTCGAAAGCTCCGAAAAAAACATAAATGTTAAAAAATCTATTTTACGAGGGTGGGTCAATAAGTCCTTAGAAAAGCCGACAGGTGGCGCGACTAGTACTGTAAGCGGTTTGTTTTCTTGCAGCGGCACTACCGATTCAGTATGCTGCGAAGTTTCAATCAGATTGGTCGGGTTGTTGTGTGTTTCTCGTACATTTAAAAAATGTGGAAAATGGAAAAATGGAAAATGGAGAAAATTGAGTTTAGAGCTGTTATTAAACATTTTAATATAAAAGGGTTAACAGCAAAGGAAATAAAAAAATAGTTGGATTTAGTTCACGGCATATCTGCTCCTTCACTTGCAACTATTTATAACTGGTTAAATGAATTTAAACGTGGTCGTACATCAACAAAGGATGAACCACGCTCAGGACGTCATGTAGAGGTGACTACACCAGAAATGATCAATAAAATCCACGATATGGTGTTAAGTGACCAAAGATTAAAGTTGAGTGAGATAATTGAGGTTACAGGGATCTCAAAAGGTAGCGTCATTTCTATTTTACATGACAAATTGGGCATGAAAAAAATTTCTGCAAGATGGGTGCCGCGTTTGCTCACAGTCGACAATAAACGCAATAGGGTGCTGGCCTCTAAAGCCCTGTTGTCGCTCATGCAACGCAATCCGGATGAATTTTTTCGTCGCTTTGTGACTGTAGATGAAACATGGATACACCACTATACTCCCGAGACGAAAGAACAGTCAAAGCAGTGGATTGCGAAAGGCGAACCATGTCCAAAGAAGGCGAAAACCGTAAAATCAGCTGGTAAGGTTATGGCTACTGTATTTTGGGATGCACGTGGAATTATTTTCGTTGACTATTTGGAAAAAAGAAAAACAATAACAGGGGATTATTATGCATCTTTATTGGACCAGCTAAAAAACAAAATTGAAGAAAAACGGCCTTATTTAAACAGGAAAAAAATCCTCTTTCATCAGGACAATGCCCGTGTTCACACATGTTTGCGATCGATGGCTAAAATTGAAGAATTGAAGTTCAAATTGGTTGACCACCCACCGTATTCGCCAGATTTAGCCCCCAGTGACTTTTTCCTTTTCCCAAACTTAAAAAAATGGCTAAGTGGACAACGTTTTTTTTCAAATGAAGAAGTCATCAATCGGACAAATGCTTATTTTGAGGACCTTCCGAAAACTTATTTTTCTGACGGTTTAAAAAAAATTGAGAAACGTCTAACCAAGTGTATTGAGCTCCAAGGAGATTATGTTGAGAAATAAAAAAAAAATACAAAAATAAAAACTGTTTTAATGCTTTTTTCTAAGGAATTATTGACCCACCCTCGTATTTCAAAAATTAATGTATGTGATTTAATGTAGTAAAACATTTTTTTTTTATAATATCTAATTATTAATATATTTGCAAAAGGCTTACTTAGAATAAACCATAAACATAAAAAAAATATTGGTAAATCTCTAACTGCATGTGCATTAGTAGACAGTCTATATCAGTGATGCATAACCTATTTGAAATAAGGGCCAGTTTATACGTTTTTTATTTTTTTACGGGCCGCAGTGGATAAAAGTGATGAAAAATAATAATGATGTATTAGACTAAATGAGACATATATTTTATTATAAATAATTTTAATAGTTACATATCAGCTACTTAAATCACTCTCCACTCTGCATTACGTGTATATTATGTATTTGCACTATAAAACTTCGTATATCTAATATATAAAAATTAATATTTGTGTGTTTGTTTGTTCGTATTTAATGCGCAGCCATACCGTTCATCCGATTGCGATACAACTTTGTAAACTTATTGCTTGCACTTGCGGGAAGAGTATAGGCTATACTAATATATAAAAATGAATGTCTGTCTGTCTGTATGTCTGTCTGTCTGTGTGTCTGTCCCGTATGCGTTCCTATACCATTCATCCGATTGCAATGAAATTTTGGTAAGTGGTTGCATGCACACCCATGAAGGTTTCTGAATTAGAAAAATCATCATTTTCTTCTTCTTCTTCATTATATTTTCTTTTATTCGTATGGTTCCTATACCATTCATCCGATTGCAATGAATTTTTGGTAAGTGGTTGTATGCACACCCATGAAGGTTTTTGAATTAGAAAAATCATCATCTTCTTCTTCTTCTTCATTCTATCTTCTTTTATTCGTATGGTCCCTATACCATTCATCCGATTGCAATGAAACCTTTGTCAGTTGTTGTGGTAACACCCGCAATGGTTTTTGAATTAGTGCAACCATCTTCTTCTTCTTCTTCTTCTATTCTATATTCTTCTATTTGTATGCGTTCCTATTCCATTCATCCGATTGCAATAAAATTTTGGTAAGTGGTTGCATGCACACTCATGAAGGTTTCTGAATTAGAAAAATTATCATTTTCTTCTCCTTCTTCATTATATTTTCTTTTATTCGTATGGTTCCTATACCATTCATCCGATTGCAATGAATTTTTGGTAAGTGGTTGTATGCACACCCATAAAGCTTTCTGAATTAGAAAAATCATCATCTTCTTCTTCTTCTTCATTCTATCTTCTTTTATTCGTATGGTCCCTATACCATTCATCCGATTGCGATGAAACCTTCGTCAGTTGTTATGGTAACACTCGCAATGGTTTTTGAATTAGTACAACTATCTTCTTCTTATTCTTTTTCTTCTATTCGTATGCGTTTCTATTCCATTCATCCGATTGCAATAAAATTTTCATGAGTAATTGTGCCAACACCCGCGAAGGTTTCTGAATTAGTACAACCATCTTCTTCTTCTATTCTATCTTCTATTCGTATGCGTTCATATACCATTCATCCGATTGGAATGAAATTTTGATCAAGTGTTGTGCTCACGCCGCAAAATTTTCTGAATTGTTACAACTATTTTATTTTTCTTCTATTCTATCTTCTTCCATTTGTATGCATTCTTATACCATTCATCCTATTGCAATGAAATTTTGACCAGTTGTTGTGAGCACGCCCGCGAAGAGTTCTGAATTAGTACAACCATCTTCTTCTTCTTCTATTCGTATGCGTTCCTATACCATTCATCCGATTGCAATGAAACTTTGGTGAGTTGTCATGCGCATGCCCACAAAGATTTCTGAATTAGAAAATCATCTTCTTCTACTATTCGTATGCAGTCCTATACCATTCATCCGATTGCGATGAAACTTTTGTCAGTTGTGTGCGCACACCTACGAAGGTTTCTAAATTATTATTATATAACATACAAAGTTTGTTGTTTGTTTGTTCCATCCAATTTTGATTTTTTTTTTACTACATATTAATAACATTAATAACGTTTTCATATTTTGGATTCGATTTTAATTTAGTGTTCTTATGTTTGACCTTTACTCCTATTAGAATTATTTTCATATTGCCATATTGTGTTACACAGATATTTTAATATTAAAAAAATAATTACCTCTTATTATTTTTCAAATATCTAAGATAAATATAACCACGAAGCGACCCTGTGCGAAGCCGGGTACTTCAGCTAGTTAATTATAATTTTGTCGTATTCAATAAAAAAATTGGTGATGAAGTACTTGTTATTTTGGATTTACGGGCTGCGGTTTATGCATCACTGATCTACATAGTATAGGTGCATTTTGAGTTCAAATATAGTGGCTTTGTTGGTATTGGTTGGGCTATTTATGTTCCCATTCCACTCCTTATCTACTCACCCACCTCCTAATCCCAGTGTTATTGTTGCCAGACAATCAATAAGCAATTATGGGTGATGAGAGATGGTGTTATAAAGAACATTCAGTTGCATCTCGACAGCGGGCGTGTGCGGGCTTCTAATAGCTTTTCGTCGCTTAAGTGATTGACTCAATATATACATACTCATTCAGAATCTATCATCATCATTACACCCTCAAATATAATCCATAAAACTGAATCAAAAAATTCCTTAGTGTACGAACCGGGTGACCCAAAACAATAATACCTTGCGAGTGACAGTTGAAACCAGACCACGGAGCCATCATACATCATCACAAAGGTCAGTGTCTGGCATTCTCTTCCATCGCCCCCACCTCTAGATCCGACCTCCTCATCTTCCTTTAAAAATAATTACAGTCCACTTAAAAAGCTCAAACAGGTATAAATACTAATTATTTGACTGATATAAACTTTGTTGAACCTTGATACAAGTTTCTCACCAAATAATAGTTTCTAAATAAAAAAAAGACAAAAAAATTACATTATATAATATAATATTATAATATGATTGTAATATGATCATTGGTATGAGCTATGATGAAAAATGTCTCTAATAAGATAAATCCGTATTTAGCCTAATTTACATAATATATTATATGACATTACGTTCATGCTTTAAATTTTTGTCAACAGTTAAACAAATTAACCTCTAATTTATTTTCGGTCTAAAGGGGCACAAGTAACTTTGAGATTTCGTTTATTACTAATTGCAAGCCATATGTTGGAAACTCCTATTCGTAACCTAACTTCTGGATTCATTGAATCGCTCGGCAAGTAGAACGTGGCAGCGAATTACGTTTGATCTGCAACTTCTCACGCGAATATCACTCAAACGATTAACATAAGTAGTGTAATTAAAATTAAATTCAAAATGTTTTAGGAAAACGGTATTATGGGATTGAAAGCCTCACCAGCTGTCATTATTTTTGAATAATAAAAAGTTTTGTAAAGCTTAAGCACATCCCACATCTCTCCTAATATATCCATAATATTATATAACTGTGTATCATCTAGACATGTTGATATAATTAAAATATATTTTTTGGGTAATCTTAAGGAATAGGACTCAAAAAGAATTGTATATTATATTACACATAAACTATTCACAAGTGGCAGAGAACACCTGTTAGAGGCGAGCGATGGATAATCAAAAAATTAGACTTACGGGATTTGAGGTAGAATTTTCTTTTATTTCTAGTATCTATTTTCCAAGAAAAATATTAATAATATAAGTTACTCGGTATAAATACCAAAGTATGTTTTCTTTAATTGTGTACATTTGCATTAAATATTAACGTGATATTTTAAATTTACTAACAATATTTATGCCATAGAATTTTTTTTATACAAATATATTTAAATAGATAATGAATAAAATGTTTTAAACTAACTGTCGCATGCATGAGATTCCCAAAAACCTTATAGGCTATATACTGCACGTTTGTATGCATGAGTAAAAACGTAATTAGCTGTTAAGTGACGTCACGAAGATGTGTCATGGTGTTCGTATTATAAAATTTCATTCCCCGATAAATAATTCAAAATTTTGAAATTGTAAATGTGTCTGAAAGTGTGCGAACGGTACCATATAAATTTGATAATTATACATGAATAATTATTATGAAATTTAAATAATTTATCAGCTATTTTATCACATGTATTTTATAATTATTCTACTGTACGAAAGGTTGTATTGCCAGTAAACTTTTCCATTTGGTGGCAACACTGAATACATTTGGTGGCAATACTGAATATTATTATGACTAACTTCACTTCAATTATTGAGATCTCAAAAGAGAATAAGAATAAATGACAGAAAATGCAAATGATTTAAGACAATAATATGTAATGATCTCTGTATAATATTATCATTTATACCAATCACCGTATGATACTATTGATGTTTCCAGTGTATTTGAGAGTTGTGCCTTGTTTATTACAGTTATCTTACAATAATTAACTAGGTAGGTAGGTGGTACCGTAATATTTTGAAGAACGCAGAATGCTTACAATTGTATATTTTAATGCCAGATACAGCAGTAGATACATATTTTTGCGGTGGTTTAGCGGAGATATTTTATCGTAATCTTACGTAAGTCCATCTTATGTCTCCATGAGAAATATTGCAAGCGAAATAGGCGAAATAAGCGAGGCATTTTATCAGTTACCTACTATCTAGATTATAGACTAGGGATCAAAAGTATACGTATTTTGTAAACAGCACGACTAGGAACTGTTTTTAAAGTTCGCAAATGTTTTACAGAATCTACAAAACGAATAAGGGCCTCAACCAAATGTTTTTTGCAATGAATGCAAAATTAAAATGACATTTGAAAGTGACAGCTAGCTGAGGCAGCCATTTTTAATGGCGCGTGACGTCAGATCGCTTACGTCACAAAGAGTGTTATTAGCTATTCGATGGAAAATCGGTTAAATAGCTTATAAAGAATTTGGGAATCTCATACATACGGCCCTAAGACTCTTTAATTTAATTTTTCATTATGTCATAATACTAATTATAAGTTAAAACGGATTTTTTTTATACAGATGTTAGCCAAGTTTCAAATTAAACGTTTCTAGCAGAATAATACAACCACCACGCCGGCATCATTTAGCATTATGTATCAGGATGAATAGTGTCTGTATATTTTTAGTTCAACTTGCTAAATAGGCTGTAATACTCAGCGCTCGAAATAGAAAAAAAATACGAACTGGAATGCTCGATAATTTTCCGTAAAAAATCCAATTAAAGTGTGCGAGTTATTTTGATATATCTATAAGTACCTTATATACCTACTCACCTACCTTAGGCGGGTAAATACAATATTATAATTATATATTTATAGCTGGTACTATTATTTTTCTTTACCTGCCACAATTAAGCAAGACATGGTGTTTATACCCGGGAAGTCACTGCTTTGTATTTATGTTTTATTTACGATTATAAATTAGTTCAATAATTAATAATATCATACAATATCCACCGACATTGAGATGTGTGAAGACAAATTCTGCAATACTAAACTTAAATTTTATGGAATTATACAAAACTCTAATTAAACAGAATTTATGTGAGGTATATTAAAATCGCCTTAAACTTTGTATCAAAACAACACATAATTTTAAGTTTCTTAGTTTGTAGAAATAGGTACCTATGTACGACTGGTCAAGTTTCTTGTTAATATTTATTAAAAAATGCAAATTAATGTAGGTAATGATTTTCATAATAACTTCCGAACCGGAGTGCCATTTTACAACGTTTTTATTAGGTTGTATTTTTATTTGTCCGGTGGTTATTTGTCCGGTACAAATCTTGCAATCGATTTTTAACTAAGTTCCCGACTAGGTAGACATTTGAAACTTTTAGAATATGTCAGAACACGACGCCAATGCATTTTTTTAATACTTTTAGCCATCTTTAAGTAGAATTCAATTCATTTTCAGTTAATTCTGTTTTGTATGAAAAGTTATTTCGGAAGAAATCCGTCATTCGAATCCACTATTATTGGTTGCTAGGGGTCTGGGGTCCTAGCAACTAAATTATTAATATATACGTGCGTTACTATGGAAATCAATATGAGTGTCAAAATGACATTTCAGTATTATTTCTATCAAATACAATTTTTTTTGATCGTTTAAGCTAGTCAAGTCAAGTTTATATGATTCAACAGAAAATTTAAAAACGTTGTATATAAAAAAATCATTTTATCATGTAATTATTTAATTTGTTCTCGGGACGGAGTGGTAGTTTAGATGATTTCTATGATCCAGTACATTCCGGTTCATTTCGAGCGCTGTAAATAATTGATATGAATATAGGCCGATATGTGTTATTTTAATATAGGTACCGATAATAATTATTCGCAAGTTGTATTTTATAAATTAATCACGAAACAATCGCATAGTAGGATTGTTTTCACTACTGTACGGAGATTTAAAAATTCTCTGGCTTAAGTGTTCAGGATATCCACTGTACCTATACCAAATATACAGGTTTTGAAATTAATTCTCTCCTAACAGTTAAATGATTCGACTTCGCCGGTTCAATGAGGTGGAGAGAGATAGGTATATGTTGTCAGCTGCTTGGTGTACAGCAGGACTGGCCAAAGTCTAGACAGATAGATTTGACATTTAGATTGTAAAATAATATAAATAAATACATATATTACCTATGTAAAAATAAGTTATAACATGTAATTAAGATACAAAATTTTGGAAGACTTCAGAGCTACTTGTTAAAATTCCAAGAAAATAAAGTTTGGTCGAATTCATTATTAAATACAAAAGGTTTCAGTTTATTTATATTATTAAGTTTAATATTATAATATAAATACCAAGAATTTAAAAGATAGTTTATAAGGGTTTGTGATGATAATTATATTTTGCCTTCCATCACTTTATAATAAATTATTTGAATATATTCAATACAATTACGACAAAATTAACTAGCGGTTGTTACTTGAAAAGTACCTTAATTACTAACCGACGCCCGGATCAATCAAAATTTTAGTTAGAAGTACTTAAACTCGCTTATAATATTGAATAAACTATTTTTTTTATTCAACGAATAAATCACAAGATTTGAGAATGAACACTTTGTATTGAATATACATCATTTGATAACACCTCAAATATTTTCCTACCAGAAAAAATCTTTTTTGAAAAAATTAGCAAGTGCAAGTACCTTATAACTAAAATTTGGAGTAGCTTGTTTTAGTGGCAAAGATGCCAGACTAGTCGTTTATTAAAAGCCTACTTAACTGTCAATAGAATGTTGTAATTCTCTTTTATATATAGGTATAATTTCTACAAATTAAAATATCTATTTATTTTGGTTACATGTGACAAAGTCTATGGTACACAAAAAAGAGCACAATAATAATTCTATACACACTCTTCTTGGTCGTACACTCATGGCTGAGGATCGTGACTACATTTGAATTTCGTCATCCTTTGAGCGACCAAGACTTTCCATCCTTCTCGATCTTCCGCTTCTCTCAAGGCAGAATAGATGGTGCCCCCAGTCAGCTCTTTCACTTGGTCACTCCAGCGCGCAGACGCTCTTCTTTTGCTTCGCCTTCTTTGGAGGCCACCCAAAACCACCAGTCTTTTCAGGTTTTCCGGTTCGCGCCTGAAAATATGTCAAAAAAACTGCAGAATTCGTCTCAGACATATTATCGAGGGCCGTTCCTTTATCTTCAGTCTCTAGATGATTGACTGGTTCGTCCTGTGCTTCGTCTAAAAAATACGAAGCATTCGGGGCCAACACCACATCTCAAAGGCATCAATTGCCTTCCGACACTCTTCTCTACACACATTGGATTTAAAATCTAAATTTCGTAAAAACCAGACTTAAGAACTCTTATCTTGCAACTACAGAAGTATTGCAGCTTATTTTATGAGTTAAAATTGTGTACATTTATTATTACTTATTATAAGGCCAGGTTTAATTAAAGTACATTTTTTGACTTGGTGAAATGTATTTTATTCTCAAAAATATAGCTGTATACATTATATTATAACTTATTTCAAAATATCACATTTTCAATTCAGGTATTTGAGTATACCTAAAATGAGAAAGATTATTTTATTGAGATTGCAAACGATTGTCACTAAATACCTATTATAAAATTTGAATAATCACCATCATATAATTATTATTACAAGTTACCGCGATTTATGTTACATAGTCGTTGACAAGAATAAAAAGAAAATACTCATTTTTCTCTATTTGTTTCTAGACTGAGTACTTAAGGTTTGTTTCCTCGCTTTGGTACTAACAACGTCTGGAGCAAGCCGTCATTTATACCCGCCAACGGCAGTAATGCATTTCAGTAATCCCCGGCACCAGAAACCGTCACGTTGGGTGGTTAACTTCGGCGAACTCCCACTTCCACTGTGACCTGCTTACTTCCTTCCTTCATCACACTACGACTGACACAATGGATGTATTCAATACAATGTTATTTGCGTATTAAGAAACCATAGATTTAATATAACTTAAGAGCATACATAAGTGAAATGGCAAATAATTTTCAACAGTAGGTGGGACGAAATTTTTCACTGGTCTCCAATCGAAGACCGACTAGGAATATATTCTTAAATCGTGTAAAGATGACTAAAAAACGTTACCCATTTACTTGAAAAAGAAAACATGTCAATGTATATTATACTATTATTATTACTAATATAACAATAACATAACATTAAATGGACGTGTGCTAAATTTTTATGACAAATTATATTTTGTTTGGCTCGCGTCATTTGCACAATCCGCGCATCGTCTAGTCACGATCTTTTTAGACCATGACTCAACTGAAGTATAGCCTTAAGAAATACTAAGAATTATTTGTCAAATTTAATGATTTCAAAAAAAATCCCTTTCATCCCACATTTAATACATAATCGTGACTAGAGTTTCACAATTTTTAAACACCTTTGTTATATTTTTCTACTATAAAAATTCTAGATAAGTGAGATTCATACTCAAGTTTTCTGAGAGTAGACTGACACAGCTTAGTGTGCACTGTTTATGTCGGAACTTAACAGCCTACCTGCACCCTTTTTTAAATTCTACCAAATGAAATGATTATGCATTCATTGTCCACTCAAAATAAATAACATTCACTGTCTTTGTTTTTACAAATAATACTTATTTTAATGTTATTAATACTGTATACCATGATCAATAAACAAAATAAAACAGATATTTTCTGACCACTATCTACTATGGCTTGGAATAGGCAGGGTTTAATTGAATTTTAAAAAACTAACAAACACTATCTATACATTGTTGTCAATGAAAACAATAATACGTTTGACTGATAAATTTTAATAAACCATTTTTTTATTCAACGAATAAGACACAAGATTTCAGAATGTAACATTCTATATACTGAATATACATAATTTGAAAACATCTCAAGCATATTGGGACACAATAGAAAAAATCGTTTTTGCAGAAAAAAATGCGACGCCCGACGGGACTTGAACCTGCATCTGCTGGATTCACGCCAGTATGTTTTACCATTAAACTACGGATGGCTTACATAATTGCGATGACTTTAACAAGTCGTTACCTTACTTTGAAAAAGTTCTAACTGACATTTTGGCCTAAAATGACTTTTTGGTGTGAAAAGGTTCCATTAGCCATATTCTATCATATACGTTCATTTCAGAGTCATCTATTGTCAAATATGGGAATTAGCAGTATGCCAGAGTTCTATCTACATGTCTTTCTATATTCAAAATATGACCATTCCAAATTTCAAACGCTCATAGCTCAAAACATGGTTAATTGCAATTGGAACCTTTTCAAAGTAAGGTAACGAAGTTGTTGTTACATGAAAAATGCTTATCGAATTACATAATAAGGTTGGCTATCGGTTTTGGTATATTAAATTAGTATGCACTATTTATGTCTGATCTTAACAGCCTACCTCTACGCTCCACCGCTGTCACATAGAAATATATGACTACTCGAAAAAAAATTGCCAATGTGGTCTACCAATTTATGTGCGTCCTATCTAATTATGAAGAAATTAACTAGAAGTTTTTACATTTTTGAAGCACACGTTTTTTTTCAAAAAGTTTATTTTTGGTACGTAGTTATAAATTTATTTGCGGTGTTTTCAAATTATGTATATATATATATGTATATATATCATAACTTATTATGTATATATCTATATCATAACGTTTGCCTAAAATATTACATTCATGCATTTGCATTTGTTCAACTATTTGGGTAGTCTTAATGCTTTCTAAAAAGAAAATCTACAATATGATGGCATTCATATCACAGTAATACACGAATTCACATTCAGCTATAATAATATAGCTTTGGTATGTTTCCTAATGTTATGCATACCAGCCGAAGGAATCGAATATAAACTTTGGAAACCGTTTTTAATAGTACGGTTTGTTAACATCAATAGCTAGGTTAATACAACCGATTATAGCGTTGAAATAATCCCAATATAATGTTCGAACCATTATTAATGAGCAATAAATTAGACATAACCAAAGTTGGCCCTAGTTAATAAATTGTTTTGGAACAAGTTTTCCATCGACTTGAAACTGAACAAAGTAGTTTATGAAGTACAGATCTTGCTGTCCATTCACCCGTTTATAATATTATATTAAATATAATAAAAAATACAAGAAAAAAGAAATATAGATAAAAGTTTGTTTACGTGTTTTCAAAAATATGGTAATATTAAATAATATGCATTAATTAATAATAATAAAATTAATAAATGAAAAAAACTTATTTTTATTTAAAACAAAAAAAAATTGTAAATACTTACAATTATTATTATATAGGTATCTAAATAAATTTGGTGCCGGGCGGATATCTGCATCCATCGGATTAAATTTAGCCACCAGTACCCTACTCTATTCCGACACAATAAACTAATAGTTATACGCATTTTTCAAATTTTGTTAATATTAACTATCGGGTTTAGAGTGGTTTGAATAAATAATGCAAATATATATATATAATATTGTATTTTAATTCCTAGCTGGCATCAAAATCTCTCAAAATTTTAACGTATTGATTATAATATAATAATTTAATAAACTATTTTTTTATTCAAAAAATAATTAACATTATTCAGAATGTAACGTTTTTTTATAAAGAATTATTATTGGAAATTCTTAGAAATATACATATTAAATAAAATATTAAAATTCATGTAATGTTAATAGGTATTTTTAAGGTGTTTCCAAATTAATTATGTATAAAAAAGAGTGTTGCATTCTTAATTTTTAAAAGTTTTCATTGAATGAATAAAAATGGTATATTAATGTTATTAATTAATTATAATACACTATAGGTATGACATCTACTGCATATGTGTATATTATATTATAGTATATATAATATATTATAATATAGTATACAGACAACATCCTAAATGATAATATGTTCAATTACATTTTACTGATAAATTTTGAGATTTTCATGAGTTACTTATCGACTTTATACTACGGATAGTCACTTATCAATATTGTATTTAATTTGTATTTTATACCGGTTTTTTAAGTTTTCATAGATTGAAGACACCATAATGCAAATCTTGCTTACTGGAACCAATTTTTAGAGAATAGTATAAAACTTTTTTATTTGACTTTCATCAAAATGTTATTTGAACGTTATTATATTTTCTAAAAGTATAATTAAAAATGGTGTGCATTACATAGTAAAATAAACTAATTAATAATGTTTGTAGCTATTTCGGATTATAAAGCCATGCCCAGAACGGTCTGTCAAATACCAAAATTAAATCTGATCCATTTGAAATGTACGTTGTTGATTTCTAGTACCTACAGTTCTAGTATCCAACCAAAGAGAGGGTGTGATGTATAAAAAAGGTCACATGTAAGTTGTACGTATGAAGTTCATCGTGGGACACTTATTCGTGCGCCGCAGTACGTGAAACATGAGTTCGTATAACATTTTATCAAATGACGAGTTCTTCGTTAAACATTTCACCATGGAATACATCTTACAAAATGCGACGTAAGTTTGCATATAGTAATGTTCCAATTAGATTAACCCTAGCCTATCCTTACCTAACCTAACCTAGTAAAGACATCTCATAAAATTTGCCACATGTTGTAGCATACGTACAAATATACTTCACGGTAAAATATTCAAGGAAGAACTCGTAATTTGATTAAATGTTACACGAACTCATGTTTCACGTACTGCGGCGCACGAATAAGTGTCCTGCGGTGAACTGTTTACGTACAAATTTCCGAATACGACAAAAAATATTAGTGAGAAACCGATTACATTGAAATAATTAACAAACTCTATCAATTTGCGTCATTTTATGCGATAGAAATACGCGTATAACCATTATCCGCAATTGCATTACATACTCATTGATAGATTGAATAGCAAAGAAAAAAATCTACAATTTTTAGTAAAATACAATAATAATATGATATAACGATGAGCGTTATATTAATTATTGAGTAGATATAATTATAAATATAGAATATTATATCTTTTCATATTTATGATTTTAAATTAAGTATTCGTAAAATAAAAATCAAGAGATGAATAAATTCAGCAACTAAGGAAATGTAATTATACATACTTACCATTTTTTTCTTTCTTTTTTTAAATTTCTTCGAATCTTTTATTTTTGGAGTAAATAGCATGGACACATTGGTTTTTATGTTTTTTTTTCTTCCTCTTGTGGCGTATATTTTATCGCGATCTTCGCCAATCCAATTGGCAGTAGAGAGATAGAAGCTTTAATATAAGGGGCCGTGAATCGACTGAATCGTCAAAGTCGTTAAGCCTGAGGATAAAAGAAATAATACCCTTCATTTTGGAGATTACTGCAACGTACTTCATCAACCTTTTAGATCTTAACTACGAATTGCTTGAGAAATTATCTCTCACTTAAAAAAATAAGATTTTTTGAAAACTAACTATCGATACTAAAGATATTTAAAAAAAAAACCTTATTTCACCAGATAGAGTCGTCTGTGGGCTCTCTATGGAATTATTGAAGTCAATTTTAGTTAGCCATAAGTGCCATTTTTTCTACAGCTAATAATAAATGACTTGAAAATTATCACACAGTATTATTTTTCTTAATCCAAAATGACATGGATATCACTCGGAGAAAAACCGTCTGTAGAACGGTTATCTACAATAATTATTTACAAAATACATCTCACTTGATTCTAAATGTATAAGATTATAATTAATTGTGCCGAGTTATTACTCAACGACTTTTAAATGATTGTGGTTAACGCGATCATGAACGTCCGTGTTAAAAAAAATCATGACTGACAGTTAACTTTCCAGAATAAATAACTGCCTAAATACGACTTATATATTTTAATTATCATATTTTTATATTGATTTTGAAATTAGGTGGTATGTTAGACTAGCTGAGGTATTTTAGAATTATGTACTTACCTATATTCAATAAAGAATATATTCTGAAACCTTGTAAATTATTTTGTTAAATAAAAAAGTAGTATATAAGTGAAGTTATTTTATTTCACTAAACCTAAATAAAGCATTTAAAAGCTCTTAAAAAAGCAGTGCTTTAAGCAGAGAGCGAGTTGTTCATTTCAAAAGCAGCCCTTCCAGTGTTTGCACCGCGTTGCAGCACCGTCTTATATTAGTATTTCTTAGTTTGGTTGTAAATTTTCATTTACTGTAAGACTCAGATAAACATTTTGTAGAATAAAATAAGTTTAAATACCCGTAAACTTGTTTTTCACTCTTCTCAGAAACATCATAAAGAGAAGTTTTACTTTCAACAACCCGTATTAATAAAAATACAATTAATCACTACGTTCAAGTTTTGGATCAAGTTCAACAACTTTATAGAGCAATAAGGAATAAATTGTCTATAAATTCTTTTAACTACGTCACTTTTTTATTAAAGAAATATTTTGGAATAATTTTTATGTTCTTCATAATAATATAATGTTATTTCTCTTATAATTGAATGAAAAGCTCAATTTCATCTTTTCAAGAGATTTACCGTTTGCTTACTGGAATTTTATGATAATAAATTATAATGAGAGGCATATATTATATATTTTTAATTAATATATGTTGAAAGCATTTTGGTAATTTAACATTGCAGCCATGTTGGCCTAGTTGTTAGAGCGGCCGAAAGTTGTTGGATCATCAGTTTAATTACGCGGCCTAGTCAAAAAAATCGTGTTGCTTTTTCAATGTATATTTGATCCCGTGCAAAAACACAACGATTTGGGAAAATGGTTAACTAGTAAGTATCTGACACGTTTTGTAGAAGTTCATTTTTTTAAAACCGTATCGTTCCTAAGAAGATCATAATATTATTGGAGGTTGGATTAATAGATTTTTGTTGCTATGAGAAATGGATGATAGCCACTAGATCAAATTATTAAGTTCTTACTCTGGGTCCAAAACCCCATCGAAAAACCAACATGCGATTTGATTTTTTGCCATATCTGGGATTCAACACCGGGACCAATGATATTATAGGTCGGCACACTACCGTTCGGTCATCTTGTGCGTCAGAACTTCATACTGGTTATTACATGCACATTTTTTATTTTGATACCAACGGTGGCCGAGATGGTAGAGCGGCCGTCACTGAAGACATGGGAAGCCATATATATGTGATAGACAGCTAGGAAAAAAATATGTTATTTTATTGAATTATGTTTGATTCAGTAGAAGAGTGACATATGTTGGGTAAATTGCAAATAATCATATATCGTAAAAAAAAAATCAGTCTAATTACAACCCTGTGGAGGCATATTATTATCACCAATTAGGAGTAAAAATGGTAACATACGTTTTTTTAATTTTACCTTAATAAACCACTTACCATGGATGAGTGGTATCCTGTATGCTTATAAAGTCGTGGATCCTGGATACAGATTCCGGAGCTGACAAATTCGTGTAGGTACTTATTGTTTTTTTTAAAGTTTGTTAGGACCAATATCACTAACCAATAACTTGAGCAAGTAGCTCCATCTAATCTTCAGAAAAAAAATAGTTGAGAAATCTCTTCTTGATGCCACCAAGAGCCACGCCGGATCTTAATTTACCGATGAAAATCGTACTTCAGAGCATAAGGTTAAAATAATATTATTATCTCTATTTTTACCGTGCATATGCTATGAAAATAATGACCCAATTAAAAATAATCATAAACAGTATTGCATAATAAAAAGTTATCGTATTCTTGTGAAATGGAGGAATTATTACTAAGTAATATTTTTTTATTAATCTCGTAAAATGTCTGTTACTTGAGGAGCTAATAATAAAATCGGCATATTAATGGAGTGTCTTAGGAAAGGCCATAATATCTTTGGATGACCCATAGTTTACGATAAAATATTGGACACTATAGTAAAGTAATCCATAATGAGTATCCAGTTTACTGAAGCTTGAAAATTACCGTTTAGATATTTTCTATCGTTTTAATGGTCAATAGGTAATTTTGTTTGAAAATTAAGTCTTAATACAAATCAATCCTTATAACATGCTATTAAAATTATCCTAAAAATATTTTAAATCAATGTCTTTTTAATTAACGTACTCATATTATATAACAATACACAAGAATTTGATTGTTTGATTAATTATTTGTTTAATTAAATGAAACACAATTTATTAGTTTAGTACTTATTCCACCATATTAATTAAATTTTGGAGGAGCACGAAACCGGTCCAAAATTTAATTTAAAAAGTGGAACAAGTACTATAAAATCGTATTTTATTTAATCAAACAAATAATTAATCAAATATTAGAATGCAGTTTCCCCATGAATTGGTAGTTAACAATAAAAGAAAACAAGAATTTGAGTTGTGAAGACAGTAAAAATATATTCATTATTTTGAACAAACTCCATATTCTCTCATATTAAATTAATCGCAAAAAAACGTTCAAAAGTACATTTAGGACTGAAAAAAAGTATACGATTTAATTTTTAAAAACATATTAGATATATACCAATAATTTAGAAAAGGTAAATATCGAAATAAAATGTCCTTAAATTCATTAAAATTGATAAAAAATCATTTTTAAAGTTAATTCAAAAATATAAAAAAATGGTGAATGATGAATATGTCTGACTTTACAATCATCGTTCATATTATTACTATTTAAAAAGAATTATGTAACTGGAATATTATAAAATATGATGTAAAAGTACTTACAGAATCAGACGGTTACCTCTAAGAGGAAGGTAACCGATTTTAAAACCAACAACCTCATTTTTAAATTTATTCAACTTTTTCAACAGCTATACACATAACTGAAAGTAAAGTATTTTTTTAACGCATGTTTTTTTTTTAAAAAATCACATTAAAAATAAAATATAGCCTTAAATATTTTAAATTTATAAGAAAACCATGGTTTGTTTTTTTTAAATACATAATATAATATAATATATTGGCTGATAGATGCGACCGATTTTGTAACTAATTTCCAATAATTGGAATTAGATTATTTTAAAACAGAATTAGCTTGCATAGTCATAAGTTATTTCCGTATATTTGAAGTTTAGGATGGACATACCTAATATTATGTAAATATAACCTACGTTTTATTGAAATTTGTTTATAAAACATAATATTATATATTATAAACATTAGTATACATTAGGCTTTTACATTTATTAATTCACACTCATTTAGTCCGTTTGAAGAACTTTACCAAATGATAGAGTGATCTTTATAAATTATCTGGAAATTAATTTTGATTTGTATCACTTATAATATTTTTATATTATAAAATCGTGGGTCCCAGATTTCAATTCTGGGTCTAGTAAATATATATTTTTTTAAAAATAAATATTAACTGAGAAATATGATGTTATCAAAATCATATGTTTTATTTTATGTGTTAAGTGTTAAATTTATTTGTCAAAATAAATTTTACACGGAAATATCTCTATTGTTAAAATAAAAACATATTTATTTCTGTACATTTTTACAGACAATGACTCTATTATAAGAATAAAAGATAATGAAAATAAATTCAACTATAATGGCGAACAATGGTAATAAAAATTATTATTCTTTTGTCCTGCTGTCTGACGCCTCTGTTAGCAATAACAGTAGGTACCTACAATGTATTTCTCTTCCAACAAAGTTGATTTGCAGTAAAGGTGTAGAAAAAAAATACAGTGAGGTCCTGAAATAATGTTATTACACAGACAAATTATTTGTAACTTAATAAAAGAAATACTTTATTTTTTTGTCTCTAAGACAACTGCATTTTTTTACGTCAGTTATTTTAAAATTAACGTCTAGTGAATTGATAAAAGCCAGATGTTTTTTTGCTAATATTTAAAAAAAATATTATTTAACCGTTTATAAACAATCAATATTTACAATTTGTGGTGTCAAATAGTAGAATAGTAATATATTGTTTTATATTATATGCTACTTATACTTATATTATTATACTTTAAATTATACTTATACTTTATATATTATTATATTATATACTACACACAAATACATATTAATAATGTGTATGTGACGACCAACGAGTCCTGTGAGAACAAGCATTGTTATAAAAATCCGGTCATA
Organism: Rhyacophila brunnea; assembly: GCF_057557595.1. NCBI lineage: Eukaryota > Metazoa > Arthropoda > Insecta > Trichoptera > Rhyacophilidae > Rhyacophila > Rhyacophila brunnea. Next base: position 35,824,070 of record NW_028233350.1, read on the forward strand.
GAAAACGAGCGTCTATACACGCTGAAGGTACTTTACATTAATTATACTAGACCCGCCCTGTCAATTGTTTTAAATAATTTAATATATTGTACACACACTGTTATATCTTGGAATCATGGCAAAATATTTAACCAAAATACACGTCTTTATCATATATTTTTAATATATTTACAAAACAGGTAAATAAAATTTTATTTATTTGTAAAAATCTCGGCCCATTGGGTACTGCCATGCTAATACATATTGGAATTTAGTAGATTAATTGAAACCATAACTATAATTATGTAATATTGTCAGACAAAAATAAATCGGCGATAACAGGAAGTCGCTGTAGTTGCATATAGTAGACTTCTCAGTGCAGTAGGTACTTGTCATGGCGGCAACGCGTGCTAGAGGCGTGTTTAAATAATGTATAGGCTCTCTTTTCAGATGCGACTCCTTTTCTTCTTAGCAATAAACATTTTTTTTTTTAAATAATACCTAATTCTAACATTACTTCTGATCGTTTTAGACATATTTTTATTATAAAAAGCTTCAAATTACGTAAATTAATAGATCCGTACACCACGGGAGCGTAAAATGAAATGATAAATTTGGCGGCGTTCCTCATTTGAAAACGGAAGTGCGATTAACTTTACTGGAGGGGATTGTTAGTTAACAGTTTTAATATGTGGACTTGAAGTTCTCATTCGACAACAGTTATTTAATTTTCTTGTTACATTTTGAAATATTTCTTACCATGGCACTCTACTGCGTAGACGTCCTGTAGGGTAGAACAGCGTAACAAAACTGCAGTGAAAATGCAGCGAAAATGCAGCGCCCCGGACTAATTGCAGCATCCATCACCGTCGGCCGTCCACCGTCGGCCGTCCACCGTCGACCGGTTATGTCATTAGTCGAGTGGAGCGATCATTTGATTTATGCACGACGGACAACTGAATTATTATTTACCTCGAGCTGGGAATTTTGCTCATACGGGCATGCAAGGTTACCTACAGGGCGCTGAATCATTAATTTCACTAACGTTCCGTAGTATGAAAAGTATTCATAATTAATGGTCGAATTTGTGTCGTTCTACATGAAACTAAACCTTCTTTGTGTAGTGTTATTTCCATCATGAAACATTAATTTTCATTAACTTTTAGTAATAGATTACAGTTGTATTATATTTATTCAATAAATAAAAATAATACAATAATAAAATACATAATTTCCTTAAAAATAGCTATTAAAAAAAGCCTGTGTAAAATCATGAACAAGATGGCGATCCAAATTAAAATTCTGGTGGCGCTTTCAGCAGTGGACTGTTTAATTTTAAGGTGATGGTGGATTCCGGAAATAGGGAAGGGGGGAGTTTAACAGGATACCAGACACTGCTCTTTTATGATATTGATGATGGCACCGTGGTCTGGCTGTACTATCACTCGCGCGGTATGGTTTGTTGGGTTACCCGGTGTGCAGCATTTGACGGTACACTGTTGATGGATGATATATTATGTATATGAGATTGATGAATGATGGTGATAGGTTGTATGAATGATAAGAGCCGGTATCACGGCATGCTAGGTATTCAGAAATATTGCTTAGACGACGATCACACTATATCAAGCTGACTTGGCCATGGCCCACGAACAACTTCTGAATCAGTCTGTGAAAAATTGAATTGATCAATAAACTGTGGTTTAGTGATAATAGGCGAACACGCAAACTAGTTATCTTGAACTAACTCTTGAATTACTCAGTCTAACGCGGTGCGGCAATACACACCCGTTCAATCTCTTGAGCTGACTGAATGATATTCTCAATCAACGTCTTAATGACCCATAATTTATCGTCGTCTGATCTTGTGACAATAATAAATAAGGGAATTTGAGTAGGTGGGGAATAAGGTTGTCGGCCACCACAGTTGGCGCAACCAAATTCAAATTAAAATTTATCTATTTAGATACTTGTAGTTTACCTACTTTATAAATTAGAAATTCAAGACGTTAACAAAATGACAATATAGAAAAACAAAGAAACAGTGTTCAAATAAAAAAAAAATGAAAAAAACTTTCTCATGCAGAGATAAAAAAAAACCACTGGTGACTTTTCATTGCAGGTTTATGTGTATATAACTTCACACTACTGAAATGAAATTAATTATATGCCAATTTGTAGATAAACAGCCAATAACAGTTCGGCATTATTATTAAGTTGAAAAAACTTGTAAAATTAGTGTAAAATCTTTATAACTGCACAGTTAAGTAAGTATTCATAATGAACATAAAAAATGGCCGTTATTACGTGTGTAAAAAAACGGAATAGGCAACTGATCGATATTAATATTAATTGTGGAGTTTTCCAACTTATCAATGGTTCATGTGATTGCAAAATAATTTCAAATGTCATAACCGAACTAATATAATTATAAGACTAGTTCTATTTATAGTCAAAATTCTTTGGTGAAAACAGTACCTATCAAAAAACAGAAAAATATAAGCAGTTTAAAAAGAAAAAATAAAAAAAATACTATAAAGTAATGTACCTAGACTCAGAAAAGTATATATAAAACATCGTCTACCTAAACTCATCCTCACAATATATCAATATATGAAGTATTGGTTGAACAGATAATATATCTCTCTAAATAATTGGCATCAGCAATGGCAGGTTAATTATGCACCCTGGGAAACTGATATTTCCGATTTATAAGTAATTGTGACATCACAGACTTACAGGGTGACCGTTCCTGTACAAGACGTGTAATCCAAATCTACGAGTGACACTGTGGCATAATCGTGACAGTGTGTATGAGAGTGACTTGAAAGCCAAGAGAGCGAAACTTTCTGCTTTCCATCAACTCAAGGTTAGTGCCCGGAGTTCTCAAGTTAACTCTACCCATCCGAACCACAAACTATTAAAGTCCACTTTAATTATCGCTAGTTTTTAATTAAAAATACATACTTAATTGTATTTTTTTCTTATATGGCCAACGCTTGCAGGTATCTAAATAAATAGTAAAAGCGAAAACAGAATGAAAGATATTCTTTTTAAATTATAAAAATATAGTTATAGGAGTTATAGACTAAAAAAATTATCATTTTTGACTGTGAAAAAAATGTCTCAATGTCATATGAAAAACTTTTATAAAGTAAATATTTTTTTATATTTATATTTTAAGTGGTGGTCGTATCGCTACGTATAAATGCGTAAATATGCTAATTTATAAAACAGAGAACATTTAAAACAATATACGAACATCCTTTTACCTTTTTTGATTGTCTCTAAAGTTTGCTTTTTCATCTAAACATGTGAAAGTTGTTTAAACAAAGAAAATAATCCCCAAAAACATTAACCTAATAGCCTCAAAAAATTATCATAAAACTATTCGGCGAAAAACGATTTCAAGTTTAAGCCGTATTATTTGTTACATTATAACAAAAAAGTTTTTTATAAATCAAATGCGAATTATGAAAGATTATGTATATTTTTATTTGATTTCTTCCTTATCTACATCAAACTTTACTCTTTTATCAGTACTGCGACTATCCGTCCACTATTCATAAATGTCATAAAAATGAATATTGTTTAAATTAATTACAGTTCAGGCGTCCAGTTGTCCTGACGCCCAAATAGCATCAACAAGTAAACGGCGTCTGATGACGAAGCCAAACCACCCTAGACCCACTATCAGTATATTATGATTTACCATATTTACTATTGCATAATAACGTATAAAGTTTTCACGAAAATACTCTCAAACCAAATAAACAAAGTTCTAGATGAGAACCAACCAAGAGAGTAAGCCGGATTCAGAAGAGGCTACAGTACTATGGATCATATACAGGTCATCAGGGAAATCATAGAGGGCTACCAGGAATACAAACTGCCATTCTTGGTTTTATAAACTATGAAAAGGCGTTTGATTCCATCAAAAAAATCTCAATTATAGACGCCCTTAGCAACCAAGGAATTTCCAGACGCTACATAAACATATTGAATAGTATATACAGTGATGCCACAGGATGCGTTTTAACTCCACAAACGGTCGTGTAAATTCCCCATAAACAAAGGTGTTACATTTAATGGGGAGCACCTCAGTCACCTGCGCTTTGCAGATGATATTGTTATACTCTCACAAGACCCGAAAGACCTCCAAGGTAGAATGCAAGAACTCGCGGATATCAATCAAACGGTCGGCCGACAGATAAATGTCTCAAAGACAAAAGTGACGAGGAACTGTTTTTCGGACCCTGCGATTATCTGTATTAATGGCACTACGTCTGTCTCGGACAGCAGGTGCCCATAGACCGAAGCATGCACGATGAAATTGCTCGGTGCAACGGTGGAGAAATACATATTATAATTTAAACAAGAGCGCTGAATAAAGAATTTTTGTGTATTCCCTCTATGGTATCATCGTGATAGGGAAAGGGAAATGAATAGTTTGAGATTTCACTGTGGTGTTTACAAACAGTCGCAGCATCTCACCTGAATCTAACAAAGCCAACAAATACGACTGTCTGTCACCTAATTATTTTATCGGTTCCCTAGGTTTCGAGACATTTGGACCTAAGGGACCATCTGCTTGACTAATAAAATAGATGAGTACCGTTTAACTAAGTAATTGAGACAGCGAATAAGCATAAAAATCCAATAAGGTACCTAACGTAGTCGCTATTTTAAGTACACTTGAGGAAGTATTTTGTATAATTGGGGAAACCTTGTAGATACATTATCAATAGTTTTATAATTATTATTTTATTGGTTTATATATAAATATTATGTATTCTTATATATACTGGTATATATAAGAATACACCTTTTGTCACTTATTTTGACTTACTCTTTTAATATTATTATAATTTTTTTTATGTTTTTATAAATCTCTATATAATTCTCAAGATAATAATATAATATTATGTAATTATTGTTTGTTTGCAATAATAAAATCACACGCGATTGATAAAATTGTTTATTTATAAAAAAATTAAGTTTGATATATTTTTATAATATTATAAGAACTACGTTTATTGTAGTATGATGTACGTACATATTAGATGAGTACAGAGATTTTCACGTACGGTCCAGTTAAGTTAAAACGTTAAATGTCACAGAAACCGATACAGCTGCAACACAAAAACACTATTAATACGTCCCTTGTTGTCCGATAGTGAATCGTTCAGTTTGTTCTGTAAGCGAGGACGTTGTTGCTACAGGCGGTTTAGTTTGAATTCAACAGTGGTGTCCATAGATATTATTCATTCATCAATGATGTTTTTCATGCAAAAGTGAATCTGAATACAATAAATGATAATATCTTACACTTTTTAATACAAAATTTAAATCTAAGGACGACATCTAACCTAGCCTAATCTAACCTGAAAAGACTGGCGGTTGCTGAGTGGTTTAAGTTCGAGAGTTTTTTGCTTTGTACGATTTTGATATGCGATAATTGGGTAATACCGCGTTAGGGGCAATCTCGCATCGTTTGCTGACACGGCCTGGGGCTGTTGACCCCCACATGTATAAAAGCAATAAACTAATCTATTCTGTATCAGTAGTATATTTACCATAATTGAATAAGTACATAACAGATATGAAACTCATATCGATAAAAACAATTCCAATGGAAGATGAATACTATCAACTGAGAGTAGTTGAATTTGAATTAAAAATAATATTACACGACTTAAATCAATCATAATATTTATGATTGTTGATTTAAGTCTTGTAGGTACTATTTCATTTAAGTCGTTTTTACGACCCGGGTTTCACCCTTCGGCATCTTTCGCTACGATGCGTCGATCGAAAAATATTACAAATCATTATTATTACATTAAACATTTCAAGAATAAAATCTTGATATAAATGAAAACCCACAAAGTTATAGTAAATTCGAAATATTTGTACACAAAATACTAAATGACTTATTTTTATCATATTCCCCATATGACGTATGTCTCAATAATTTCCATTATTGAGTGCGTGGTAGTGCCTGAAAATGCTAAAAGGTGAAACCCGTTTCGTAAAAGCGACTCAAATGGAATAGTACAAAACTTAAATCAATTAGAATTCTAATAATATAGTAGAAAACTCAAATGAATTAGAATTTAATTACTTACTTAAGCTTTCAGATATAGAATGTACAAGTTCATTTTCGACTGTGGGTACATCCATCTTCTAGGTCCCTATTCCTACCTTTATATTTCCCATTTGGGATTCTCAACCTCTCTGCATCTATTTTGGCAATGTGCGTTCATCTTCTTTTTGAGCAGTTAAGTGCTCACTGGCCGTCGTCAGATATTATCGTTAATTATATAGACAGGTAACCGATAACATTTATAAATTAATAAATTAAATTAACGTATTGAGCTAAGATATTTTTACTAATTGTTGCCGTTAATATTGCATTACCCTTAAAAGATTACCTTTTAAAGATGCAAAAATAGGCCCAATTTGCAAATTGAGTCTGCGTCAAGGGAATACTAATGCTTTATTTTTATTTTAAAACCATCGGGAAAATTTATTGGACAATAATTGCGTGAAAATTTAAAAACAAATTACTAAGATAGCCAAAAATACATTTGAAATAATGGTCTTAAGTAAACAAAAAAATGTACTCTTTTTTAGTTAAGATTAATAGTGGTAATCGACTTCTTATATATTATATTAGTATAATGTTGTCTTAATATTATTATAATGGCTGTTCGATAAAGCTTTTGGATATATTTTTAGAGACGGAGAATATTGGACAAAAAAAGTTATTTGCAAAATGACGTATTCATATTACCCAAATTTATTGAATATAGTAAGTAGATAAATAATCCGTATCCGGAAATTTGTACGTAAACAGTTCACCGCAGGACACTTATTCGTACGCCGCAGTACATGAAATATGAGTTCGTGTAATATTTAATCAAATGACGAGTTCTTCGTTGAACATTTCACCGTGGAATACATTTGTACGTATGCTAAAAGATGTGGCAATTTTTAAAAATTTTCAATTTAATTTGAAATTAATGTGTATATTTAGTGTTTTTTTTTGTATAGTCTAATACTTCCATTTGAATAACAACAATACCGAAGAAAAATAGCGCCGCATGCGACTTTTTTTTTACTATTAGAGAGAATTTGTGATGTGTGTTTATATCACTTATCTGGTCGAATCGCCACGCCGGGCCCTTCCTGAGCCCGAGCCCCCAGGCCAGTACCCTGTCAGCCCCCCCTTTGTGGGGGCCATGCAGTGTTTAAATACATCAAACCCCCCATCCCCAAGAAATCTCGCTCGATCGTATGCTTCAGTAAATTGCCTTAATGTCATTAGTTTACAGTGTATATTTACACCCACGATAGTCGAGCGGTTTCGCTTCGTATCATAATGTCATGGGTCTCGTGTTGTTTTTCAATGTATGTTTGCTGCAGAATATGGACCTAATAGGTTGAACAAGTGACAAACATTCATTCAAAAATCTGTTAATGCAACCCGCGTCCCTTGAAAGCCCATATAAACGTCCTTTGAACATGGTTTAATATATATATTAATTATCTTATTTCATTTTACGTTGGTAGTCATTTTATCAACAATATCGCAATGCAATATATTCATCAACTTAAAAATGAGCCACAAATTAAATACACAAATTGTACACTTAGGGCTTGCGCAGACAGAGCACGGTCAGGCGGTCTGCGTTCCGCGTTCGGAGTTCGGCGTTCTTTGTACTGTATGGACTTCATACTGTATGGGTATACAGCCGGTGGTCAGACCGCGCCGGTCAATTGGAACGCTACAGTTCTGGAGTTCTATGCCCGGAATTACAAAGAACGCCGTACCTCCGCTGAGCAGTCACACAACATAGAGCGAAACCACACGGGGGAGTGAGTACGCAACAGCGGTGCTTTCTCACTTCCACTCGCAGTCGGAATATAGCGGTCAAGCATTATGCAGCGCTTGTGTCAGTACAACGTTTGTAAACAAATGGAACGCTTATTGTTGACCGCTACCTGTCTGCTGTCCCTGAACGTTAGCGGTCAACGGTCGGTTGAACGCAGAACTCCGACCGCTCTCTGTATGCGCAAGCCCTTAGAGTTAACAATTTTATGGTTTCGCATAAAATGAGAATCAGAGCTTCGTGTTATGTTGAATATTTTAAGCCCCTAAATAAAATTCTCCCTCACTGGTGTATGTATACCGGTAAGCAGCGATGCGTGTGTATACCGCCAGTTTACTGCAACCTAATTAACTTTTGCAAACAGGCGGTGCATCGCTCGTAAAGCTCTTGTAACTAAATCAGTAAGGAAAGTGGTAGGTTTGCTGCGTCAAAGCTACAATTTGATGACTGAAAAGCAGAACGGTAACCCGATTATTTTTTAGTAATAGTATGCTGAAAACAAAGTGAACAGGATGGAGACATGCATTTTGTAACACATAATAGCATCTTGTTTATATACATTGTATTGCTATTATTTGTGATACTCTATAGCAGTGATTTTTAACCGCTGTCCTGTGTATCCATAAATGATTAAATTTAGTACATTTAGAGATCGCTTCATAGTTATTGTTAGAGAGTTTTGCTTTGGAAATAAGTTTTGTAGTAGATGTAATAGAAATCAAGGTAGCTACTAACACCGTCAAAAGGGTGTCATTTTCTTAAGGACTTAATTCCCATAAAACCCAAAGAAGCCCAGAACCAGTATCGAGCTATCTTACAGAAAATAATATAATCAGAGTTGGCAGAAAAAATTGCATAAATAGTTTATATTACAGAATAAGTTTATAATATTTTGGATGTTAAAAGTATAATTTAATGGACCATTAAGTTATACTATATAATACTATATACTAAATATACTATATATCATGTTAAAAGTATAATTTAATGGATATTAGTAAATTACAGTGAGATTCTTAAGAGCATGCTTCAGTGAAACGGCGAATAATTTTCAACTATAATTGCGACGAAATTTCAGACCTGCTGCCAATCGGAGAGCGAAAGTCGAGTTGTGAATACGTCAACTTGTTTTGTGATGGCGTCGGGGGAATTAATTCTTAAATCGTGTAAACATGACTAAAAAACGTTACCATTTACTTGAAAAATAAAACATGTCAATGAATATATTATTATTATTACTAATAGAACAATAAATATAACATTAAATGGACGCATGTTGAATTTTTATGACAAATTATGTTTTTTTCTGCACGCGTCATTTGTACAATCTTTGCGTCGCGTAGTCATGATTGTTTCAGACCATGCTCCAGCTGAAGTATAGCCTTAAGTTACGGTGTCTGTAAAATAATTTGTTTGGATAATATGTTTTATTAAATTCAATGTAAATACTATAAATAGCATTAAGGCCACAGACCTATAATAATATTAGGTGCTTTTCAAAAACGAGCTGTAAACATATTATACCGTATACCTACCTATGTGAATATTTTATAGTAGAAAATACCAAGAAGGGTGGAAAACCAAATTTGGATGAACTAGGTCAGATAATAAAACCGTCTGACGTAGATTGAAAAGGAATATCATCCCAAGCCGTGGGTAGTGGAGACGGATTTTCTAGGTTTTTGGCAGCAAAAACCATGCGATAATTTATTTTGATTGTTGCTTGCAAGTTTTGATCTATCCAGATCAACAACGACCATTCGGGTTTCTAGTGCCTCAGCCTGCGTTCTTCAAAACATACAATATTATATTAAGTATGTGTGATTTTATACGCTGTAATCTTGTAATAATCTCGTTGAAAATAAATCTCCCATCAGCGGAGCCATGTAAGGGTTATTTCACCTAGAGCAGGGTTGGTGAACCTTTTTACGTACGCGTGCTAAAATTTTCCGAATAATATTTTTCGACCGTCTGACGTGCCAAGAGGTTTTTCATGGAGAAAAATAATATTTTTTTTAAAGTTTTCTAAAAAATTGTTTTTAAGAATTCTATTATTAAAAATTACAATTGAGTCTTGAGATCTTTTATTCTTTGTATACCTATTTTTTTCCTTGTTTTCAAATTTCTCAAATATATCGTGGAAGCATTTAAACCCTTATTTCATATTACATTCTCCATCACCGAACAGTTTTACATTTTTAGAGATTATGTTTGAGGCAAAATAACAAGCAGTTATTATATCTAAATGACTGCCGATAATTAGTTTCATAAAGTTTGTTGATTGAATATTTTTATTTTTGATTGCCCAATCCAAAGAACCAACCTATGAAATTGTATATGTATATTAACCATAATGATTATTCTTGAAAAGGATTTGTCTGCTATTTTTATACAATGCGATTTGCCATTTATGCGTGAATTTCGTCGTTTCCGTTTGCGTATCAATTGGTAAGTATTACATGAAAAAACGAAGAAAATACGCATGGCTATGTCGTTATTTTTTAATAAAGTAAGTAGATACCTACTTATGCAAGTAAGTACTTATATATTTATATTAATTTTTTATAAAAAAACACTTTTTAAGTAAATATATAAAATAGTAATTTAATTTCTTTTTTCTTCAAAGTGAAACATTCTCGTGCCACTAGTGGTATGTGTGCCATAGGTTTGCCATCCCTGACCTAGAGGAATTACTACTCAGTGTTGTCAATAGAAAACAGCGCCGCCTACTACGCACTGTCTACTTCATTTTTGTCAAAGTCTTTAAAATATCTACATAAACGTAAAAGTTTCCGAATGGAGCATTTATTATTATAGGTACCATTTATTGTAATTGGATAACATGGAAAATATTGTTATTAATTGTCTGTTAACTTATTTTTATTAACAAAATATTTAATCATAAATTACTATAATGATTCACGCAGATAATACTAATTTATATTGTCATCATTTTTTCACAAAATTATATTGTCTTCTATACCATAATATTATATATGAATAATTTAACTATATTTTGAATATTTAGTAAAATTTTATGCGAGAGGAAACAGAGTATCAAAACCATTGAATGTGGCAAATTTGCAAGAAAAATGGCTTTATTGTGTAATATAAATGAAATTCAAGTGACCTCTATTTACCGAATAATTCTACATGCGAAGAAGACACCAGTATTATTTTAATATCTTGTTTATGGCCTTTAAAAGTTTATGACTCACATTTTCCTTTTTGTTTTGCGAGTACTTGCAATGTATAAAAATGTTTACTTGTAATAAATTTCGCATAAATGCTCAAAAGAAAGCAAAATGTGCACTTGTTTGTTCTTAAAAAATGGACAGAATGTTATCTACTGTTTACATAAAGCTTTATAAAGGTAATAAAGATGTTTTTATGAATATTTGGATATGATTATGAATAAAATAAGGCCTAAATTACTTACACATAATATACTGAAAATAGTTAATCAATCTAATTATAGGTATATGTAAATATTAGAAATAAAAATAATATGTATAATGTTAATAAATAAAATTATCTGTGGTCTCTAAAGGTACCTTAAGAAAAACCAAAGATATCGGTAATTCAAGACTCTTATCAGCTGATACCCATACTGCATATGTATCAGAATATTGGGCACTAAAAAAATAATACTTAATATTTTTATTCGTTTGGGAGAAAGATCCTAAGGGCTCAGACACACAGCATTGCAATTGCAGCGCGTCAACGCAGGTCTAACTTAATTTCAAATGAATAATAATTAAATCACAAATTGATTTTTTTATCCAACTGAAGTTTCTAATTGAATGCATTTTGAATCAAGTACGCAAGACCCGCGTCGATGTACTGCAACTGCAGTGCTTTATTATGTTTGAATCCTAAGAAGAATTTTTGAACCGATACTATATGCCCACGATGACTGAGCGCGGCTTATAATGTCACCAGTCTCAGGTACGAATCCTGGGTCTGGAAAAAATACACATGGTTTTTCAATTTGCGTTTCGAGTCATTGACCTAATAGATTCAGCATGTGACAAGCATCCATTTCTTGTAAAAACAAAAATCTGTTTATAGATATGAACTTCCACTCTAATGATCCTATTAGGATGGTGAAAAGAAAAAAAATAGAATATGGCTTCAAATATGACGATACTATTTTGTTGTTATACAAAATAGTTGTTACACAAAACAATGACGTCTCAGATAATCATCCGCCCAATTATTTCATATTATTACGATTCAGAGTGATAAACAATTTTTAATGCGAATAAAAATGTGTTATACCTATATGACACCGGAGTGTGTCATGGAGTGAGTTATTAGAATATCATCATCATCATTCGGCGTAGTCGGTTCACTGCTGGATGAAGGCGTCGCATAGCTCCCTCTACACTTCTTGGTCCCTAGTTTTTTGCTGTCACGTACATCTACCAAAATTTATGAGTTCGTACAATCAGCGAGTATTAGGGCATCCCTGTGGGCGTCTAGTGTCCTTTTGGAACCACTGCATGAAGGCATTTTTCGTTGAACAACATGTCCAACTCAATCTCCCTTTCATCTGCTTCGGACTCTCTATCACAACGCATCCTCTTGTGTACTTCATTGTACATTGATTTATTTTGTGATATTTACGCATTATGCTGAACATGAATCTTTCCATGCCATGTTGCACTCGTATTTTTACCACGTTTGTATTAGCCCGTATTCTTCTTTGTCCGGTACAGATTTTTTCTTGTGTTTCCAGTATAATTTTTTTCGGTATTGTTCGGTTATACGGAATACAGCGGAAAACGCATTTTGAAAATAGCCGATAAACTGGATTATTTGTTAGTTTGGGTTAGTTTAGGTTTGGTTAGGTTGGGTTGTTTGGTTAGGTTAGGTTTAGTTAGGTTAACCTAACAAATAATCCAGTTTATCGGCTATTTTCAAAATGCGTTTTCCGCTGTATTCCGTATAACCGAACAGTACCTTTTTTTCTTGTTTGTCCAAGATTTGTATTCGACGGTTAAAGATTGTTAACTAACTTCCTGATTAGCTAGACAATTGAAACTTTTAGAATATATTATCAGAACACGACGACAATGCATTCTTTTAATACTTTTAGCAAATTTTAAGCAGAATTGAATTCATTTTCAGTTAATTCTGTTTTTTATGGAAAGTTATTATTGTTGGTTGTTAAGGGAGTCCTAGCAACTAAATTATTAATATATACGTGCTATGGAAACTATGGTTACTATGGAAATCAATATAAAATGTCAGAATGACATTTCAGTATTCTATATTTTATTCAGTATTTCTATCAAGTACAATAAAATGTTTTTATTAATACATAGAACTGTCAAGTTTATATGATTCAACAAAAAAATTTAAAACGTGGTAGGTATATAAAAAGTTTTTTTTTATCTTGTAATTATTGTAGATTTCTCTTCCATATTTCATACGTATATGTGAGCGTTGGTAGCGTATATTGATTGAACACTACGCTTAAGGCACAATGTGGGATCAGTTTTAAAGATACTGTTCGAGTGCTCAAATGCATTCCATACCAGTTTGGTTCTGCGACCAATCTCGTTATACATACCCACCGTTAATTGACATAATTGTTGTCCATGCAGAATACAAAAATATTTATATAAGTGCTCTCCACACATTTTGGTCATATTTTCTCCCATAAATTTCATTAAATTTGATTCATAATATTATTACGCAAGTAGGTACGTTAAACTATATTTATATAAAAAAAACATTTTAACTATTTTTTTATTCAACGAATAATTCACAAGATTTAAGAATGTAACATTTTAATTATTGAACATATATAATTTGGAAAAAACTTCTGAGACCATTAATTATTATTATAATCAATAGAAAGAAAAAATTAAGACACCTAGCAGGAATCCAACCTGCATCTCTCAGATTTCACGCCCATGCACATAGACCACCATGCTATATGCGCCATATTTAATTGTGTCAAATTTTAACTAATGGCTCATAATCCTCTCTGAAGCACTTTCCAAATTGAGTTACTATTGGAGATCGGCTTTTGTATTTTAATTCAAAGTAGGTGTTCCTTTAACTCATTTAGTGCTAACACATCGACTGGCGCGTTTGTAGTCGTTGCCCATTAGATATAATTAACGTGTTATTTAAATGTAGTAATTAAAATGTAATAAAATGTTAACAGTGATTGTTTACTAACCGACGTCACGGATCACTCTAAGATTTTTTGTTGTAACTTACTTGAACTTACTAATACTTATTATTAATTAAAACACATTAACTATTTTTTTTCAATTCACAAGATTTAAGAATGTAACATTCTAATAAACATAAATAATTTTGAAATTACTTCTGAAAAAATATATTATTACGTATGTTCAAAAAAACATTATAGAAAAAAAATCAGTGAATAATATATATTTTTTATTGTTCAGATTATACACCAACGTGGATATATTACAAGTTAATTTGTATTATCATTTATTCGGGCATACAAACATCTTTTACGCATAATATCTATGTTATCGTCAAAGATAAGCAATAAAGAATAAAAAATGTTTGGGTTTCATTTGTGTAAAACCAACCTTTTTCACTATGTTGATAAAGATTTAAAAAAACATTTTTACTTCCACTTACTTAGGAAGATATTTTAAAATATTTGATTTCAGTTGTTCAATTTTGACGTAGTAAAAGAATATGAAAACGTCTATGTGGTTTTTATAAATAAAACTCTTCAAATAAAGAGTAAAATATTAAGCCAATTGATATTTTTTCTTTTCATTTCAAATTTCATCAAAATTTCTATGGCGTCCAACTTTTTCAACTTTCCTAAAAGTAAAACCATGTTGATTTTTTAATTTAATAAAAAAAATCTATCTCCGCGAGATTTTCATTTCATTATATACCAAGAGAATGAACCACTTACTACGTTTTTATTTCCACAATTTAACTCGATAACTTGTTTTTATTATTAGTATATTCAGAGTCTCAAGTTTACTCTGTCATTTGCAGATGAACGATGTACTAAACCACAGCTGGAGATGGTGGAATCACTCCAATGATAAAGGGCTGCCACATTTTGGATGAAATATTATAATATTTTGTGTTTCGCAAGAGTTACTTCTTGGGGCTATTTTCTTTTTTAACAACTGAAGATGTTATGCAGATCACGCTGCTTCAAAACAAAGATCTCAATTTTATTTCTTTCATTTATTCTGCCAAGAAAATAATTATAAATGATATTATCTGAAATCATAATATGATATATTATAAACATTGAATATATCCTATTATATAAAAATATTTATTTTTAGAAAGCCAAAGCA
Organism: Rhyacophila brunnea; assembly: GCF_057557595.1. Classification (NCBI taxonomy): domain Eukaryota; kingdom Metazoa; phylum Arthropoda; class Insecta; order Trichoptera; family Rhyacophilidae; genus Rhyacophila; species Rhyacophila brunnea. Next base: position 35,839,266 of record NW_028233350.1, read on the forward strand.
CATAGAATTAATTTTAACTGACGATTAATTCACCGATATTCAGATAGTAGATGAGTAAATTAGTTATATTCTAATGGATTCAACCTCTGTACTATTCCATTTAAGTCGTTTTTTGCGACCCAGGTTTCACCTTTCGGCATCTTCAGGCGCCGTGTGCAGGTTTTTTACTGACTTGGTAGGTAGGATGTAATGGAGTTTTTACCTACTTTATTGTATTGATTTATTATATATTAAGCTAGAGTTAAGAGTGTTCGTTGTCAGTGTGTGTTTACCTTTGGTGAGTGTTCACGGTGCCTGAAGATGCCGGAAGGCGAAACCTGGGTCGCAAAAAACGACTTAAATGAAATAGTACAGAGCTTGAATCCATTAGAATTTAAATTCAAATTCCATCAAGTACCGTCAGTCGATAGTATTAAATTAGTTATAGTTTGATTCACGTTTATCATTTCGCTCACACATCACTTATACGGCATTGCATGCGTGTAAGCCTCGAGGATTCATCATAAGACAAGCCAAGCTATTTAAGAATCCAAATGTTCATTCTTGAATATGGATCCATTATCTGGAGTCCTTATGAGGTTTCCTATAAACTTGTTTTAGAGCATGTTCAGAAGAAATTTATTCGACATCTTTATTTTAATGTACATAATTATTTTTCTTTTTTTTTCTTTTCTCAAACGAGTAGGTATTTTCCGACTAATTTTCTTCTCTCTTGGTCACTTCTGTCTCTTAAAGCATTTTCTCACGCACTCACGTGGTATAGTTTCCGATACTGATATTCTGGAAAATTTGAATTTTTATGCACCCGTCAATTACATGCGGGGTCATTGACCTATTTTGGGTGAAACCTGTTTCCTCATATCAGGCTCACCAGGCACCAACAGCGAGGGCTGTGCGACTGGTCAATGCACTCCCTATAGACGTAGACATTTTTAGCGATGCATAATGTATTTTGTTTTAAAAATTCTATTTTTTTGTTTAATTTGTATTTATTTTGAATTATTGTTTAATTTTTTAAATTTTATTTCGTTTGCTATAAAATTATTTTTTGAATTGTTTTTTTACTTTGCTAAGTTGACTTACCTGCACCTTTTATTCTAAATGTCATGTTGTGAACGTCTTGAATAAATAATTTGTTATTTGTGTTTTAAATAAATAAATAAATGATCAGCCACTTTCACATTACGCATTGGCATGGAGTGGATAATCAAAATTGTATTCACTTTTACGTACAGGTATTAGCATGGGCAAACTTAATAATTGCATTACCATGTTGATAATTAATAATGTATCAATTAATAGTATTTTTCACTACCAAGTAGCAAATCCCACACCACATCTTATTTCGATAGGGAACAGTTAATATAACTAGGGTACTAGTATATTATTAAAATAACAATTGATATAATATATTACTCTCTAAATTAATATATTGATAATTATTACCTATTAAATGACATAAGAAATTTATTTATCTTTAATATTCGACGTGGAGATTACGTTTATTCACTGTTAATTAATATTGTCTTATTTTACTAATTACTAATACTAAACATAATGGTAATTTGTATGAGCTATTGAAAAACAGGCGACTATTTAATTAGCAAATTGAATTTTCCGTTACTGGCCGACAGCCAAATTTTACAAACTGAAAATGCTTATTCCTTGCTGCAAGATTTTTGTTTAGTTAGGTTATTAAAAACATGCAGCATAAACATTGACATTATAATATTATGTTTTAATAATATTTATAATAAAATATAATTAAAAAATATACCTATACAGCATTTTAAATTCAAGATTTCTATGAAAATGAATTTGAACCTAAGAGTAAGATTAATAGGAGCATTTGAAGTAACAAAGAAGCAATGCTAGAAGAGCTATTCTAAATTTGAATACTTTACACGGTAACTCGTTTCTGTAATTTGTATTTCTCCAAAGTAACACGGATATTACTCTGAGCAATTCCATAAACAAGGCGGTTATCGAAAATAAATGTAGACATAGTTAACTCGTCTTACTAGATCCAGAATTCATCCCATTAAAATCTCCAATTGTTTTTTTTATACAATTGGAGATTCTAATGGGATATATTTATAATAACGTAAGACGTGGTAACTATGTTATTCAACTACATTTTTGACAGTTAACACTTCGGGATAATTAAATGCCTGAATCAACAAAACATATTATTATTATTATCATATTTATCACTTTCCTATTAATTTTGGAGTTAAGTAATATTACTTTAGAATTTAGTACCTATCATTGAATTGATACAATTATTTCGTGGGGTTGCTACCAAAAGTCGATAATTTGGGTATTTAAAGTTTACAACAGATTAATTATCTATTATATATATTATAAATATGTATGCCAGAAAAAAAATTAAGGTCATCCGGTATAATAGAACATGCACATGAAGCCAAAAGAAATTAGCATAATGCCTGGTTGTAGAGGGCTGGTCAAACTTTCAAAAATAGCAATTATTACTCCATAACATGATTTCGAGACACACCATATTTTTGCAGTAACCATACGTTTAAATATAATACATAAGAATAATATGTATCTGCGAGATTAGTATTAACACCAATGAAAATACTTCGGCGTGATCTTGACAAACACGTTTTAAAACATACTTGTAAATCTGTTTTATATGAATCTGCAATGAAAATGGCTTGCAGTCATATCATTTTCAGCATTTCATATAAAAATGCTTTCTATATCCATGTAAGAACACTTTTTTTTGTTCAAAAATTATGATTTATTTATTTAATTATCTACTTATCAATGTATAATTCATTTTTTTTAAATAATCTTCTTTTATAGTGGCTTCTTAAGGTGACGCATCAGTGAAACGCCAAATAATTTTCAACTGTACGCGCGACGAAATTTTGGACTCGCTGCCATTCACTGAGAGAATGTTAAACCAGGTACACGTCACTTTGCTGCGTGATGGCGACGGGTCAATTAATTCTAAAATCGTGTAAAGATGACTAAAAACGTTACCCATTTACTTTAAAAAGAAAACATGTCAATGAATATATTATTATTGTTACTAATAGAACAATAAACAGAACATAAAATGGTCGTATGTTGGATTTATATGACAATTAATATTTCGTTTGACAGGCGTCATTTTCACCCGCCACCCGCAATCCGCGCATCGCCTAGCGACGATCTTTTTAGACCGTGCCTCAACTAATGCATGGCCTTAAGTTTGAAATATATTTATTTAAGTTATTATTAAGATTATTCCATTTTGATTTAAAAATTCATTGAAAAACTGATACTACGAGTACCTTAGACTGATACTACATTTTAAAATCATATTATGTACTTGTTATCATATTGTATAAAAAGAGGTTCCTACTAGATAAATCTTAAAATGTATAACACTGTTGAATCAGTCGGAAGCCAACAGCGGTGGAGTGAGGTTGTACAACTTCGCTTGCGTATTCGGGACGCTATTCGCCTGGATACTCGCGAACGGTTATAAATACGGGATACAACAAAAATAATATTGTTTGTAAATGAATTTGACAATAAACTCAACATGTGTGGTCCCATGTGATTTTGACAATCAGTGCCAGTGCTTGAGAAAAAGTGAAAAATATTTATTGTTGCACGGATAGTGCACTTTGTGCGGGGAGTGCGTCAAACGCTGTGAAGCGAGGGGTTGTCCACACTGTTTTTTGTTCACACTGTTGCGCGAATTCCAAGACCGCGTGAACGGCAAAAGCAATAAAATGGAAAACACCACGATGGAAGTGAATGAAACCAAAAAAACGAAGAAGAAAAGAAACGATGATGAAGAGGAAGTGGTTGGAGAAAAAGAAGAAGAATGGCAGACGGTGACCTCTGGAAAAAAACCCAGAAGAGACTCTGGGGTCACTCCAAAGGGAAACCAAAACATCGTCATGATAGCGACGGGAAGTAAAATTCCATTAAAATTGAAAATAGCGCAGATGCTGCATAAGGCAGGAGTAAAAGTACAGAAAATTTACAATAAAAATTTAAAGACGTACATCCAAGTAGAAGACGAAAAAGAAGCAGATAAAGTGAAACAAGCTGGAGAACTCAAAGATCTCGGTTTTGTGACCAAAGAGAATGACTCCTGCTCTTATGGAGTAATAAGAAAAGTCGATATTGATATGGACCTCCAAGAACTGCAAATGGAAATCAAAAGTGATGCAAAAGTAATCAACCTTAAGAGGTTGACAAGAAAAGGTGATACAGGAGAGCTGACAAAGACCTCGTCAGTCAGTATTAAATTTGGGGAGAAAATATTGCCGAGAACAATTTACATATATGGAGTCTCTTTTGCTGTAGAACCGTATGTATTCAGGGTTATGCAATGCTACAAATGCTGGCGATATGGGCATATCGCGAACAATTGCGGACGTACAGTAGAAACGTGCCCTAAGTGTGGTGAAAACCACAAAACCTGCGAAAAAAATGAGGAAATTACGTGCATCAATTGCAAAGGTAACCACGCGGCAAACAGCCAAAAATGCCCAAAGTGGCAAGAGGAAAAGAATTGCAAAGAAGCAATGAAAAAAATGAACATACCTTTCAAGGAAGCAAAAAAAAATATGTTAAATAATAGCTATGCTGACATATTAAAACAAAAAAAAATCGTAGGAAGAGATGAAAGCGAAACAATTCAAAAAACTAAGGAAAACAAAAAGAAAGAAGAAGCGGTGGTAGAAGCTTCAGGCTCAACAATAATATCTACAGGTAGTAGCGTAAAGCCTACAAAAAATAAGAAAAATTCAAAGGGGAAGACAGAGGTTAACGCGATGGGAGAAATTATGAAAGTCTTGCTGAAAGGGGGAGACTGGCAGCAGATCATTAAACAACTAATAATTAAAGCAGTGGACTGGGTATGCAAACAATTCAAAGAAGGACACTTAAAGGAAATTCTAGGGGAGGTTCTGGAGCAAAATGGATAATAAAAAACAAATTAGGATTTTACAATGGAATGCCAGAAGTATGAAGCAAAAAAAGGATGATATAGAACTCTACTTAATAAGACAAAAAATTTCAATAGCATTAATCTCAGAGACTTGGATGAGGTCTGAATTAGACTATCTGAAATTCAATGATTACACGATGTATCGAAAATACAGAAGGGATGGATACGGAGGAGAGCGATTCTGGTGCATAAAACACTGGCGTCTAAAGAAGAAAGAAAGAAAGACGGAAGAGCTAGACAAAATAATTATAAAGCCATTTAACAGAATAGGAGTGAGGACCTGATCGAAGGATCCCCTTCTAGAAGAGAAGAGGCGATATGACAGCGAGTCGCAGTCAAAGCCTCGGTAAAATCACAAAAAAAAAAAAAAAAAAACACTGTTGAATAATAGGTATGCCAAATTAAAGATAATACACAATATGGTTATATGAAAAAATATATTCGGAATAATTTTAATAATAGCGTTAGAGTCATTAGACAATACATAATCATGTATCTCCATTAGCCCATATATACTTCCAACCATTCTTCAATTTTAACTTTTCAGCACGCAGATCGACGTTGTACCATCTGATATATATAAAATTTAACGATGACGTATTTCGTGGGGTTGTGCAATCATATGTGCGGAGTGTCTTGCTCTCAGATGGTACCCGGAAGTCATGTCCGAGCCACGTAAAGAGTCTTTTGGCAATGATATCCGCTACCGACGCGTCTGCTCACAAAATCAAATATTCATGACGCCATTATATATACCTTTGAGTTTTGATCAGCTGATGTCATGTCTAACACCCATAAAATATAAGCACGCATATCACACATGAGTTTTAAAGTAGTTACTTATTATTAATCAGTTAACTACGGATTATATTATTATGTCTTGCTTCATTTATCTCTCTGAGACTAAACAATACTATGAAAATATGTAGGAGAGAGCAAAATAGGAAAAAAAACTTATTAAAATAGTTAAGATGTGAGAAAAAATTCACATAATCGCAAACTTTTGATTTGAAAAATAAACAGACTTGCAAATAAAAATGAATCTTTATTTCAATCGAGTCGTGAAAGAAAACAAATGGTAGTATACTCTCATAATAGTTTACAGATACAATCGAGCATAATAGAATATTATCGAATATTAAATGACATTACAATTAATTTGTAACATATTGACGGACGGGTATTTATAAAGGAGAATGGTGGAGGTTTGGAAACACGATTTTAAAAATGATATATCTATGAAAATTATTGATAGTGGATACATCGAAGTAATAGTCTTAAAAAATCAACAAAAAACAACCACAAAAATATTGACAGGTGATCATATAATGATGTAGGTATTTTTTAATGATTTTATGACTAATTCAATTTGAATTTAAACTACAATATACGTAGGTTCAAATCCTGCTTGATCTTATAGGTATAGACATTCTAATGGCTTTGATTTTGAGGCTACTCATATCTATAAAGTATAGTGTATTGAGCATTAAATCAAATACTTGAATTAAGTTTTTTTACTAATTACAATTAGTTAAAAATGAAACATTGATGCCATATATGAATTAAAAATGTATTATTTAATATTGTAATACTTGGATTTAAAGCAAAAAACAAACAAATGGCTTTATTGAAATAATCTGAATAGTTAAAAAAATGCATTGTGCATGGATAGTTCTTTAATTTAAATTACACGATGAACTTTTTTTAAGGTATAAGGTTATTTATTATTTTTTTGAGAAAATTTTCAAAAATTTTAAAACCACAATGTAAGTTTAATAAAAACAATGCACTAAAAAATTTTGTGTAGACCCTGACATACAAATTGATCTGTAAAGTTTTACTATTCGACGATTCGCAGGCACTTTTTAGTGAATCTCATAAATATATGGTACACTCTAGGTTGGTAGAAATAAAAATATGTTATTGAAAGAGCATATTATTTATTGCACCACAATCACGTTTCACATTTCATTTTTTGTTGTAACATAAAACCTATTTATAGCATTCATCGAGTTACATTGTCTTTTTTATCAGACAAATACAAAAGAAAACTCTCATTTATTTCTGATTAATTGGCAATATGTTGTTTAGTATCTCGTTGTGTTCATTACATTTTTAATGGTTAACAAAACGAGATTAAAAGATAATGTTTCATATAACTTTAAAAGTTGCCGTATCCATTTTTACGGTTTAATAGTAAAGTGAGAACAATGGATTAACATAAAAGGTCATCACGTCGGGGTCACCATAATAATATGTCTATTTCAGAGTCATAATATCCTTCATAATGTTGAATTACTTTCATGCTGTTTAATAAAAGGTCGTAAGTAGTAAAGTTGCTTGATAGCAGCAGGATTGATATTAAAATGGTCAGCTATGTTAGTTGAATTTGTTACTTATTTTAAGCTATATTGTAATATTATACTATGTACATTGATACACAATTAATATAAGATAGATCATGAATTATTCCGAAATATTACTTCAAGGTGAATATTTCACCTTGATATAATATTGACTTTTTAGCTTGGAATTAAATTATGGATTGCTTTGTATGTTTTTGAGGTTTCTCTCTCAGGTATTTATTTTCAATTTTAATTTAATATTATCTAAGATTCTTAGATCTTGAATATAATATTATTAAATAAAATATAAATGTAAAGAAAATAATAAACCGTTTATTATTACACAAATAATTCAAAAGGTTTAAAAAGATTTTTTAGTGGTTATATGTTTCCAAATTATCAATGTCCGATAAAGAATGTCATACTCTTGAATCTTATAAATTATTCTTTGAATAAAAATATAGTTTATTAAATTTTTAGCAAGTTTAAGTACGTTATAACAAAAATTTGTAGAGTCCTGACACCGATTATTAATGAACTTAATTAATTATTTATACTTTAATTTGCAATACAAAAGCCGAATAACAAATAGTAATACAATTACTTATTAAGAAAGTGCTTCAGTAAAAATTGTATACACCACCACTTAATTTCATAGCAATTAGATAAGGCATGGATAGTTTAGTTAGTAGTGCACATGGGCGCGGATTCGTATCTCGCTGGGTGTCATAATCTACTCAAAAAGATCTTTTCTAGTAATTATAATATTATTATATCTATCTATGGTGGCTGAAATTTATGTATGTAAAATACTTATTAAAACCGGATGCACATCTGTAATTTATTAAGTATTAATAGATACCATTTACTTTAATCATTTATAAGACCAATCGCTTGTTATTCAGCGAATTTTAAACACACAAAACCTAGACGTACATACATTTTTGATTAAAAAGCTGATAGTCCTTTTTTAACTTCAAAAACATTTGTAAGTAAAATATGTATATTAATAAAATGACTTTTATTTTTATACAAGGAATTTGAACTGGGATTGCATTGAAGTTAATGGCCACATCAAACCACACTCGCTTCGCACCACTCCTGGTCTTAAGCAGGCGATCATACCAACGTTTGGTGTGAAACATCAGTATTTTTCATCACTGAAAATGTCTCAAGAGCAATTAGCCAAAACCAAAATCATCATGCAGTCAAGAACTTATATTTAAAAATTATATGACATTTACTAGGAATGCACTTGGGAGACAGGAACACACAGAAACACGATTTAAAAATGTAGTCAATAACAAAATTTCGAAAGCACAAAGCCACTAAGGCAAATTGTAAATTGCAAAGTGCAACAAAATTGGCCTTTGTGGCGACTAGTTTATCAAACGGTTCGATGGCACCAACATCTAGTCGGACAATCTTGAGCAGCTATACATATATATAGCTATAGCATATATTTTGAAAAATTCCCTGGGGATGTGGATTCTTGCATTCTGTATTTATTCGCCGCATGGATATATTGAATGGGTAACAAGACCACGCTTATTTATAGAGCCTGCCAGAAAAGACACTATGTCCAGTCAAAAATTGATTAGCGTAATGACCCAGAGTTAAATCATTTATCTCTATTCACCGTTTGATATTACATTACATTTGAAAACAAACATTATTTTGTGTGCCTAATTTTGGTAGAGGCATCTTATTTTTTCAACCAGATGAATAATACTGAATAGTATTACGAATTGTTGACCTAAAGGATAAAAACAGTCACCTGGTCAGTAAAAGATGTGAGTTTGAAATCCAAACGATGTACCTACCCCTATCTCTACATTTTTTTCTTAATGTTATATTATATCTAAGGTTTTTCAAGTAATGTATTTTTTATCATAAAATAATCAATATAACCAGAGCGTTGGAGCGGACCTCGGAGCGGGAGCACGGAGTACTGGAGCAATGGGATTTTACCCGGAGCACCGAAAATTTGTAGTACTCCACTGCTTTGGATGTTTTTTTTTATTATTAAATTTTCGTCCTAAAATCAAATGAAAATAGTATATTTTGACACTTTGCAACACTGTAATTATTTGAAATATGGCAACAGATAAATAATCTCACTTTTTTGATAGAAGAGGCAAATAATGAGAAATAATTTGCTGTCGGAAATTTTGTTTAATAGAATTAATAATGAAAATGACGATTATTTTAAAACTAAGTACTTTTTTTTTACATTTATATACATAATTATAAAACTTATAAAAACATTTTACCCGGAGCGGAGCCGGAGCAAATATTAGTTCCCGGAGTGAAACTGGAGCGGAGCAACTCAAAAAAGGGTCCGCTCTGAATATAACAGAAAAAATATAAATATTAAAGGTTGAGTTCGGATATTATATTATTCAAAAAGCGTTTATTCATTCTAACAAGAGAAAAAAATAGCGAAAATAATTTGGAACAATAATAATATATTGTCACTTACAAAGAAACAGCGATATATTTTACGTATAAAACAATAATATTATTTTCTTTGCTAAAAGGTCACAGACATTCATTAATCTTAGATCCAGTCTCGCGATTACTGAGAAGTCTACCGTTGATGAAATTTCCCAAACGTAATTTATGATAGGGCTGTATTAATATTTTTTTCCCGGTTGTAAATCATATTATTTGGCAAGTACAGTTTCATTAGACATTGAAGAGGGTAGAACACCGATAGAAGTGGCCGCCGTGTCTCTGAGAGAGCAGGTGGACGACTGACACAAGTTTTATATTTACAATCCTCTAAGCACAGTGTATCACTCGAGTCTACTCATCATATCTAAAAACGCTAAGAACAAACTAGCGGTTTTTATAACTTGAGTAACGGAGTAATTAATTGCTATACAATAATCTGAGCGTCTATAGAACACTAAAAATATTTTCAATTAGTAATTTTTCTTTTATGATAATATTCTAAAATTAGCTGATATTAAATAATATTCTTTCATTTTTATATTTATGATAAATGGATGTTAGCCACATGCTCAACCTATTAGATCCATACTCTGACTCATATAAAAATTGAAAAACAATATTGTGTACTTGTCAGATCTAAGATTCAAACCTGGGACCCACGACGTATATAGGACGATGCTTAAGCTGCGCGGCCATCTGTTATGTACTTCCATACATATATACTTCCATACATATGGAGATTTAGTGATTTATTTTTAAAAGTCAGTATATTATAGACTTATCTAACTATTCTTAATTTATTAACACATTGACTGCTTTTTAATTAACACATTTAAATATCATGCTAATTATATCGAATGGCCACCTTAATCGTTACGCGCTGGTTGCATCTTTAGCGTCAAATGTATTAATAAATTTACACTAACAAACGCTAAGCATTTATAAATTAGCAAACTAGTTCTGACTTTGTTAATATTTTATATTAACCATTTGTTTACGGGCCGCACAAAATTGTGTTTTTGCTAATTACTTTTCAAATGCAAATTAACACGTTAATTACACAATTAATTAAAAGGGCCCGTAAGCATTGTGTTAAGTAAAATTAAACATAATACTGTGTAGTACTAGTTTCATTTCTTTTACTCGTTTTAACGGCCCACGTGCTCGTCGTAGGTCAAAATTGAGTTTTTATTGTATTTTCAAACCATGATCCTGGACACTCCTTAAACGTTGTAGATAATCTATTTATATAATTTTAAAGCCTTATTATCTTTTATAGTTATTTTAAACATTTGATGACTGCATAAAGTATTTTTGTTACATAAAATAGTATTCTTTTAAACCTCTCGCTCTAATGTTTTAGAATATAGTCATATTTCGGTACATAACTGTGCAGTGGTGTTAAGATTTTTTACGTTTATTAATTTTTAAACGCATTTATGAAACTATTAGTATAATTTATTACTAGATAATTTTTGTAAAATATTCACGATAAAAAATTATATTGATAATCTCTGTGATCCCAAATTTGACAAGAATTAGGCATTTTATTATTAAAAAAATCGGCAAGATTAACACATTTGAAGACAATTCTAAAGATATTTATTATAAGCTATGTCTTTGACCATTCAAGTGTGATAAACATATTATGAATAATGATCGCTTTATAATAATTATTGACCTAAGAATAAGGTAGTGTTTTTTTTGAAATACGCCATTTCTTTTGTCATTCCCCAGTGGTTAAGCTACAACATACGGCCGTAGCCATACATTTACAAACTATAATTGAAGTAGGGAGTAAAATGATATTGACGCGCGTGTTTGAACATGTACCGTTTAAAAAAAATAAAAAATAAATCGGTTAGGTACATGTTCAAACACGCGCGTTAACATAATTTTACTCCCTATTTTAATTATAGTTTGTCAATTTATGGCTACGGCCGTATGTTGTAGCTTAACCACTAGGGAATGACAAAAGAAATGGCGTATTTCAAAAAAACACTACCTTATTCTTAGGTTAATAATTATTATAAAGCAATCAATATTCATAAGATGTTTATCACACTTGAATGGTCAAAAACATAGCTTATAATAAGTATCTTTAGAATGATCTTCAAATGTGTTAATCTTGCCGATTTTTTGAATAATAAAATGCCTAATTCTTGTCAAATTTGGGATCACAGAGATTATCAATATAATTTTTTATCGTGAATATTTTACAAAAATTATCTCGTAATAAATTATACTAATGGTTTCATAAATGCGTTTAAAAATTAATAAACGTAAAAAAACTTAACACCACTGCACAGTTATGTACCGAAATATGACTATATTCTAAAACATTAGAGCGAGAGGTTTAAAAGAATACTATTTTATGTAACAAAAATACTTTATGCAGTCATCAAATGTTTAAAATAACTATAAAGGATAATAAGGCTTCAAAATTATATAAATAGATTATCTACAACGTTTAAGGAGTATCCAGGATCATGGTTTGAAAATACAATAAAAACTCAATTTTGACCTTCGACGAGCATGTCCCCCCTTACGAGTCGTATAGTATCAAAAGTAGAAATGTCGCAAATAGATCGAAATTTAACTAAGTATGCCAAATTATTTTTCTGACCATAATGTACAACTAGCAATATAATATTCGAATCAAAATCATATCTGTGTGGTATAAAATTGTGATGAAAAATAGGGCCTGGTATCAGAATTAGAATTGTTCCATACTTTGGAAACAAAAGTAGAACTGTTGAATTTGAATTGAGTTTCTAATTTCTAAATGTAGAAACATATTTCATGCTATTATAACACTAAAAACCCCAACAAAACGTTTTTCGTCATTTTCTCGAAATGATGAATAACGCACAGATCTACTTTTGATACTATACGACTCAACAATACTTATAACAAATATTTATTTACTTATAAAAAAAAATACAAAATTATTTATTGAGGATAATAGGTGTGAATAATAATTAAATAAAATAATAAGAAATTCACTATTTAATTACGTATAAATCACTTCAATTGCCCACAATTACTTATCAAAATAACCAGAGTAAATTCACATTCACACATTCAAATAATGTAATCTTCAGTAGATACTATTTCTAAGTGACTATGCAAAATTATGAACCATCGTAGTATTCAAATGAAACTGTTTTGTTATCTTGTATTTTTAAAAATAAGGTGCTCAAAACTTATCGATCAATTTTTTGATAATAATGTTTATCATTATTTTGTAGTAATTGTTTTTATTACTACTTACATATAAATACTCATTTTTAATTTACTTCTCTACTGTACGCGTGTTGTTTAAAAGCAAAGGAATTTGTTTGTCTCCATTTTTTAAATGTTCAACATATTCCAAAGAAGTTCACTACCATCTGTTAAGATTATTCAGTAAAACGTATAATGTACGTCTAATCCCCTATGTTACTATTTGTATGTGTTTATCTCAACGTGTGAGTAATGGTGAGAAGCCATTTTGATTGTAATGCACTCATTTACGGATTGATTTAATTAATTGTTTTATGTGTCATAAAGAAACCATAAATTATTTCTTCATAAATATAAATCTTATATTAATCAATATTAATAATATTTGTATATTTGGACTTGTAAGTTAACTTTAAAACTTTAAAACTATAATGATATTTTAAATAATTACAAGATAAAAAGAACTTTTTATACACAACGTTTTTAAATTTTCTGTTGAATTATTATGCTTAATATGCTCAAAATTGTACTTGATATGAAGTAAATAAAAAAACATACAAACAAACAAATATAGAATACTGAAATCTCATTTTGATTTCCATAGTAACGCACGTATATATTAATAATTAAGTTGCTAGGACCACCCACTTAGCAACCAATAATAGTGGATTGGATTACGGTTTTCTTCCGAAATTACTTTTCATACAAAAGAGAATTAACTGAAAATGAATTCAATTTTTCTTAATGATGGCTAAAAGTATTAAAATAATGCATTTGCATTATGTTCTGATATATTCTAAAAGTTTAAAATGTCTAGCTAGTCGAGAAGTTAGTTAAAAATTGATTGCAAGATTTGTACTGGATAAACAACCACCGGACAAAATATAAGATTACGGAGCTAAGAAAAACGTTGTAAAATACAATTGTTTTTTTACGTAGGTGTATAAAATAAAAAAAATAATCATATTACTTCGTCTTTTGATGGGTAGGTATCACAGTGGATATATGGAATAATTCAGAATGTTGTTCTGAAATGAAATTTGTACTTTTAATAATTCAAGTGTTTGTACCCACTGCCATTTGATATTCGGTTTATATTATAAATATCATTGTCTGTAAATTAGGTCTTAATAAGAAAACAGCATAATTGTTTTAAAGAAGCAAATATCTCCGAGATTATCAAATTACGTAGAAGTCGAGGAAATGAATCCGTAAAACAATAATGATGACTGGCGTTTCTAAAAAAAAAATTAGTGCTTAAAAACGAAAAGTTTTTTTTTTATTTAAAAGGTAATAAAGAATGACTGGCATTTCAACAAGTAAAGTTCATAAATAGGTGATAAATTATACCGTGGGAGTGATTTTTACGGAATTAAAAGTAGGAAATAAATTGAAAAGGCTTGTGATAACAGGAAGCTGAAAATCCTCTTAATGTAAGAAGACAATCAAAAGTTAACCCGAATTTTAAATCGATTAAATGAATCACTGGAACGGACATAAAAACTTTTTTTAGCTTCCATAAATTATCTGAGGGTTTTTTACAGATAGTAAATTCAGTGTAAGAGTATTTTTTTAATATCGGGGTATTATTACTTGAAATATGTTGACAGTAACAAGTCTCTAAAAATAACATTTAATCGTTTGAACTTTATTTTACAAAGTGATAATATAAATTATGTTCAAACTCTATAAATAGGTTGATTGTCTTTTTAAGTTAATAGCTATTTCGGTTGTAATACGATTATTAAGACTAAAAAAATCAATGATTTATCTACGCTTTTAGTGTAAAACTTATAAAATGAGACGGATTTATTTCTCTTCTTAACCATGCAACTATTCAAGAATAATACCTACTTAAGCATGGAAAAATCATATATTCTTGTACGCTTGAAAACCAAAATAGCTATAGACTTCAAAAAAAGAATGTGTCGAGCTAAAAATAATTTATATTATAATTTGTAATCATGATTAATCCTTACAATTTATGAGAAGAAGTAAAATTTCCTGTCATTGATTTAACACAAGCATCATTTCTCTTGATAGAAGTTAAAGAAATAGAAATATAGTATCATTGCGAACTCAGTAATACCTACAATCATGTTATTATTGCTTTTTTATTCAGACGCTACTGATTTATCTAGGATTCAACGTATTTATATTTTTAAAATAAATACCTACATCATCCTAAGTGTTTATACATAAAATTGAGTATTTTTCCACAATCCACAGTATGCTGCTTTCATGTGAATGATAATAACTACAATTAGTAATTCTCTAAGTTTACTTTTTTTATTTTCTTAAATTTCTAAAACTTTGCTCTTTTGTGGTATCAAGACATTTGTATTTTAAGTATCCCTATCACACATATATGTAATTGTACAAAATTAAAAATAAGTTAAAAATCCCCACCCACGGTGGCCGCGCGGCTTAAGCGTTGGACTATAGCGCCGTGAGTCCCGGGTTCGAATCCTGGGTCTGGCAAGTACACATATTGTTTTTTTTAATTTGTGTCTGTCAGGGTATGGACCTAATAGGTTGAGCATTTGGCTGACATCTGTTAATACAAACCTCTACTCTGTGGAGGCCCATATGATCCTATTAGGATCGGACATGGTCGAAAAAAAAATCATCATCAGTAGAGGTCGATTCGCTACTGGATGAATGCCTCTTCTAGATTATTTATCAAATCTTCATCCCGAGTTCTTCGTTCCTACATAATATCCACTAAATTTAATAAGTTCATCGGTCCAATTTTTCCAGTCACAAAGCGGCATTCCAGCTCATTGCATTTCATCAGCTTACCGACTTTTATCACATAAAATACTCTTATCTACTGTCTTAGCCTTATTGGTTTATTTTGTGATCTTTCAGTCTTATGCCCAATATGCATCTTATCATGCCATGTTACGCCATTCATAGTTTTTTTTTTTATATATATATTTCGCATATATTAAAAGTCAAATATTTTACATCCATTCGTGAGCACAGGTTGGACACTTAATGCATTAGGTACGATGGCAAGTCACATTTGAAGATATTATTTAGATGCTCAATAATTTTTCCAAGCCAGTTTGATTCTGCGAGCAATCTCCTTATAAATTCTACCATCAAATTACTTTTTGTTATCCAAGATAGATTGTAGTTTTGAACCCGCTAGATTTGAGTGTTATTAATGGAAATCAAGTTTTAGACAACTAAGAAATTATTGATTGCTTTTATCTTTGAGATACTATGATCTTCATAATGTTTAGTTGCTAGTTTCTTGGAAGTCTTTTGTAAAGGTAACAATGTCATCCGTAAAGTATAGGCAGCTGAAGTATTTGCGATAAATTGAAAATCTAATACTCTCTCACTCAAGTGCCTATATCAAACATATTTTTCAGTTTTTAATTAAGTCAATAATTGATTACGTAAAAAAACATTGAAATAATTTATTTTCGACTTGAACTTTGGTGAAATTTTTCTCGAGTAGTAAGTATTTTAGATCGATTCACAGCTTAAGATTTGCTTATGACTTATGTAAAATAAAGCTCAAACAAGCTTTAGTATTAGTTTTAAAGCTTATTTTCGAAAAAAATAACCACAGATATGTCTCTTGAAGTTATATAAGAATAAAACTTATTCCGAAATCTTCACAGCCGTTTTATAACAACCGCAAAAGTTTTTTCAGAGAAAATCGTTTCAGCAAACTCGCTTCAATAGGTATTTCTCACTACAATCTTGGGCGAGGCATCGCTAATTAAAATCGTAAGCCTTTATTTGAATTCGTCCTTGGGTTTTGCCATTAAAAAGTTTTTGGTTACTTCACAAAGTAAACAAGTGCAGTGAGGGGTAGGTGGGCATAAATAGGCTAATGTGTAAATCTGGCTATGCAAGGGTACGTAAGGGATTAAGCGAGACCAGTGGAAAGCTATTCTATTTGCTCACCTGCGAACTTTATTTGCGCTGGAACAAATGACGCGAGAGAATATTTAATTAAACTCGAATGCTCAAATCCTTTATTATTATTGCACGTAATTTATGGCGCCTTTATAAACTTTGGTTCCCAGAAGAGTTTTAATATTATTCCAATATCTTAAGGAAAACTTCATTTATAGTTTTCATAAAAGAAAGAATACAAATATAATAATACTGACTGTAAAATTGATAATAACTTTCAGGTCATCATCATCATCATCAGCCTGAATTTATCCACTGCTGGATGAGGCCTCTTTAAGCTGCTTCCACTTCTCTCGGTCATGTGCATTGCGTTGCCACGTACTTACGCAGAACTTTATCATTTCATCGATCCAGCGGCCTCTAGGTCTACTTGCGGACGTTTTGTACTTCTTGGATGCCACTGGATGACTAGATTTGTCCAACGATTGTCTCTTATTTAAGCTATGTGTCCAGCCTATCTCCATTTAAGGCATTTAATACACTCTATTACATCGCAAACCCTTGTCTGCTTCCTTATCCACTCATTTCTCTTTCTGTCCTTTCGCGTTATGCCCAGCATGCACCTCTCCATACCACGTTGTGCTACTCTAAGTTTCTGGATCTCTCTTTTACTTAGGGTCCATATTTCACACGCATATGTGATCACGGGAAGCACACACTGGTTGAACACTTTGCGCTGTAGGCATAGTGGAAGGTCACTTTTGATGGCATTATTCAGGCGGCCAAAAACAATCCAGCCTAGCTTTACTCTGCGAACAATTTCATCAAATATACATCCATCTATAGACACTTGTTGTCCCAAATAAATGTAGCTTTTCACCTGTTCGAGCTGAGTGCCATTAATGAGGATCTCTTTTTGGCCTGCAAAGCAGTTGAATATGACTTTCGTCTTTGTTACATTTATTTTCAAACCTACTTTATTGCTTACTTCAGCGAGTTCCTGCATTCTGCTTTGGAAGTCTTCTGAGTCTTGCGAGAAAATTACTATGTCATCGGCAAAGCGCAAATGTCTCAGGTATTCTCCATTTATGGGGATCCTTTTGTCATTCCAGTCAAGTTGCCTGAATAAGTCTTCAAGGGTAGCTGTAAATAGTTTAGGTGAGATTGTATCACCTTGTCGAACTCCTTTGCTGATAGGATATCTGCGCGATAATTTATAGATATTGACAGATGCTGTTGCGCTACTGTATATATTATTGAAAATATTTATATAGCGCCCAGGGATTCCTTGTTTTCTGAGTGCGTCGAGTATTGAACATTTTTTTATCGAATCGAACGCCTTCTCATAGTCTTTAAAACCCATGCATAGTGGCAGTTTGTATTCCTTGCACCGCTCTATAATTTCTCTGACGACTTGGATATGGTCCATAGTGCTGTATCCTCCTCTAAATCCGGCTTATTCTCTCGGATGGTTCTCGTCTAGTACATTTTGCAGACGGTTTGAGATAATTTTTGTAAACGTCTTGTAGAGAATAGGGAGTAGACTTATTAGACGATAATTTGCTAGGTCTTCTTTGTCACCTTTTTGTGAAAAATGACAATGCTGGCATTTTTCCATGCCTTTGGGACATTCTCTTTGCGTACGAAAGCTGTGAACAATTGTGCTACTTCATTTGCATCCTTTCCCGCTATCTATCGTTAGACGGTCTTCCCCCGGGACTTTCCCACTTTTCATGTAATTTAAAGCATGGGTTACTTTCGAGGATGTGATTTTGAGAGTATGGTCTTCTGAATTTCCATCTCTCTGAAAGTCTAAGTCTATAGTCGTATTGTCAGTGTTATCACTGTAGAGATCGCTGTAGAACTCTTCAACTAGGCTTAACAAGTGTTTCCAATTTCTGATGATAGAACCATCTTTTGATTCAATTCGATAATTAGCATGTTATTTAAATGTGGTAATTGAATATTAATTAAAAGGTCCGCAATGAATGGAATTAATCAACAACATATAGAATGTAGTAGAGATCTTAGACAGAAGTAAACTCCGTAAATGGCTTCAACACGTATGTAATATGATTGTCTTGCCCAGGATAAGGAGAGGTGCTGAATCTTTGATAGATGACTATTCCAAGTGAAAAATATAATGGAGTCCTAAACCTTAAACGTAAGCGCGTACATAGTTTATCTGCATATTATTTAATTTTTCATATTTCAGAAACCAAATTGAATAATTAAAGAATCCTAAAGCTGTTTTTCTAAGGTTTCGATTCTAAATAAAAATATATATTCTGAAAGCTTTTATTATCACTCGATGCTTTTGTTAAATATAAAATGTATAAATAAAAGCTTATTATATGGCTTCCTTCATTTTGATATGTTCAATAAGCAATCTAAATCGCAGTCCTAACTTTATAGATTTCAACCAATACGGGGCAATAAATTTTGCAGTATCAACTGCAAACAAGATAAATGTATGGCCTTATTGCAACAAAGCTTTGTGGGTACGTCTATATTGCAAGGAGAAACATTTATTTCAATTCTTATTGCAGCGGGTGCTTCTATTAATTTGTTGAAAGTTTTATTTGAGTTCATTCTTACAATACTGGTAAAAGCAACTTCAGTGTTGAGAGAAAAGAAACTTCTAAAAATATTTAAGAGTTTTCTGAAGACAGTAGATAGATAATTAAGGAAAATGTACGTATTATAAGAGCTTTTGTAAAATATAAGAGAAGTTACTTTATATTATTATCTCATCCATTACATGATTTAATAAATTACTCTTCTTATTTCTGGAGCATAAACCTACGTGGGTCTTGACCTCCTCTAGCATTCACCTAGAAAGAACGAGGTCTTTCGAAAGCCGTTTCTTTTAAGTTTTAGATGTTCTATATTCTTATCAATTCCACAGCATGCCTTTATCTTATACGAGGTTGACCAACTCTTCGTTTTTCTTGAAAGTTAGTTAACTACTATGAGTGACTTATCAGTCATGTGTATATGCCATATGGCGTACCCATCTTTGGTTTAAGATGAGCGAAGTCCTTCTCGCGCAGCAAAACTAGTTTTGTCTGCAACATGTCGAATATGTTGATTTGAGGCCATCGTTATTCACAAAACACGCGTTGCCAAATGGATCTCCGCAGATTGATCGAATGCGACTTTTTAGTTGGAAAAAACCATCTAGTGTTGCTATCAACAAATCACATGCATCTTAGGCTGCAAGTGGAAGACGCCAGAATGCATATGGACACCTACGAATTGGTCATTTCTATACTGGCTCGCCGACCATCGCATCCAAATATATATACGTTTTGAGAGGTTACGCGCGACTGCTGCTAGGTAGATAGATATGCGTGGTCTTCGTATGCAACATCGAAACAACATTCCTAGAAGGTTTGATTTATTCCTGTGCCGCAGAAGAGCCGGCTTACTGCCTTCATTCCTAACCTGACTGTGTGTCATTAAAGGGTCCAAAAATACCGCGTAGCACCCTTCACTCAAATGCATCCATGGTGCTTTCCGTGTTTTGGCAGTGCACCAGGTTTACGTGTTATACATGGTAACGGCAACCTAGAGCGAGTATTCCAAAAAATGGTTGTATCCACGACAAATGATAATATTATTATTTTATCCATGTTCGAATCGAAGAGATGTCTGTCGTGAGTATTTTCCATGGCCTCTGTAAGCCGCGTAATCATTAAATTTGTATACATGTTACCCATGTCTTTCCGTCAAATACTATACAGAAATCGTATTAATGATATTATGAATAATATGTTTTAAGGTTACATACGATTTCATACAATCTATTTTATGAAGGTTTTGCTTAGAATTGTGTAGTTTTGGTGTCATTTATTTTAAAATTTACATTGGTTCTGTAATGTCAAATAATATTAAAATGTTTAAGCATGCTATTTAATTTTTGTACAGTAAAAATATGTGTAGACAATTCACAGCCGTAAATTATCCATAATCTGCAAATATTTTGTCATTTTATAATTTGAAGCAAATAGACACAACTGCAATATAAATTACCCATTAACATTACATTTTCTCAAGTGCGCATACGTATTATAAAAAGATGCAAAAGAAGTTGCGCGACTAATTTACACTGTTGCGCGATCGGTGGATTCCCTTGCGATAGATTACCATGGCATGGATTTAAGTTACGTTGCCAAGTAACCAAGGTGATAAATTACTCGTTAACATCAGCACAGTAGACTGAACTAGAGCAGGTTATAGAATAAATCTGCTGGTCTTAATAGTGGTAATCATACCACTCAGCATTACAAGTGTGACACACTTTAATATATACGTTTTATTATCAAAACAAAACAAAATGACGGAAATCATTGTCAGCATTTCCTCAATCATAACCTATATCAATTACATATATTATGATTTATTTAATTGCGTCAATGTCTCTTAGAATATATGGACAGCATTTGTATAAATACCAAAGACAATCCATAATTCATTACAATACC
The DNA here is from genome assembly GCF_057557595.1 of Rhyacophila brunnea. Classification (NCBI taxonomy): domain Eukaryota; kingdom Metazoa; phylum Arthropoda; class Insecta; order Trichoptera; family Rhyacophilidae; genus Rhyacophila; species Rhyacophila brunnea. The sequence continues at coordinate 35,860,640 of NW_028233350.1, forward strand.
CAAGTCTATCACTCGGAGTACTACTCACCTCGAGTCCTGTCACTCGAAACATCCAAACAACGACGACCTTCTCTCCACCGACCTCATCATCTCCAAAGGTATAAGAGCCATATCAACTGCTGGTTCAATTAATTGTAAAATAGTACATTCGTTTAATTTATTATCAATAATACTTATAAACAGGCCATTATCATCATATCTATCAGCCTGGATAAACTTATTCTTGGATATAATATGTATTATAAGTTGATTGAATTATTTGTCTTAGTCCTGTGGATAGCCTTCTATTGTAAATCCGTATAACTTAACAAGGTATATATTATTATTTTCAACGACCTCAAGATAAACCAATTTTGAGGACCTTTTCTACCTCTTTAGTATAACTATATAACAATACCTATTTATCCAAATATTTTTTAAACCACTAATTATATTCTACCTTTTTTATTAGGTTTTTCGAAAACTCTTTTACATTGTAAATATTCATAACAAATTATATGTATGAATTTTAAATTAAGCAGTTAGTTCTTATGATGTTATTTTATTACACGATTATCTTTTGTCTTCTAAGAATTATTCTAATTAAGTTAACATTAAAAAAGATAATTAAAGTATTATTTTTGACCCAGTTACTTATCGTTGCTGAAGTAATTTGTCTAAAGTTTCCATCCACAGTGTATTCTCATTTCATTAATAATATAGCCATAAAACCGAGACGGATAACCTTTGGTCTGAGTAGAAGAAAAATTTTCCCAACTGAGAGCTTTCCCTCCCCCGCAGATCCTAGCCGCAACCCACAGCCTCGAAAGCTCGGCAAAAATCTGCCACTTAAATCAGGAAAGTTAATTAAGTTGATGCAAGAACCCAGCTGTCTTACTTCAACCCTCTATTGAGGATCCTTAAGCTGGGCAATTAATACTGCCATACTTGTGTTAAGGGTTGTTTCTTGTTTTCCCTTATATACGGCCAAAGATTGTTTAAGGAATCAAGTGCTTTTTTATTAGGTCAGTTTCGTCACTTGAATTTTTTTGGGAGAGTGCTTTTTGGCTCTTGTAATGAAATCGTCCTTTGTCAAAAGTTTTGGATGAACTTAATGAACATTTGGTTATATACGGGATTTGCAGTATACTACTGTGTTTTTGTATAAAAACTGTCATACTATAAAAACTATGTAGTATTATTAACATTGGTATAAACATAAAATTGGTGCTTAAGAATAACATATTTAATTCTACCGACCGACGGTACTTGATGGAATTTAAATTGAAAGCTCTTTTTATACGTCTTGATCTATTACTAAGTAGGTAATAAGCTTTTTACCTTGTACGATGTTGTATTAATTCATTGTATATATACCTAAGAATTCATTGTTTTCGTATGCAGTGTGCATAGTGCCTGAAGATGCCGAAAGACTAATCCCGGGTCTCAAAAAAACGACTCAAATGAAATGGAACAAAATTTAAATCAATTAGAATTTAATTACAATATTATTACATAAAATTTAAATAATAATTTTCGTTTAATAAAATGTTATAATATAGTATTTTAAAATATTAACATTAAATATATGCGTTTTATTTATTGTATTAACATTTATTCTTAGGTATTAATTACAGAATAACTAAATAAATAATAATTTATTTTATTATCATTCTATTATATTTGGATATTGGAATGTTATTTATTTCAGATTTATTTTGTAATTTATTTACAAAATTGATTATTATAATATTTCCAATTTAATAGTTCTTCTTGTAGTCTAGTAGGATAATTCTTATGGGATATGGAAAAAATATATGGTTTTAGATGATGGGTACCATATTTCATACACAAAATGAAAATAAGCCAAGAGAAGACATTGTAATTCAAATTTATGCAAATATTATTGTTTAATGAAAATAAGGAGAATACGAATGTCCATGAATTTTTAGTAGGTAAGTTTACAGAGTATGGTATTTTATGAAGAAAACTTTATTTTTTGGGTGCTTTAATTGATAAGACAATATTTTGTATTTTATAAGATATATCACTAGTCATATGTGTGATTATTTTTAATACTGTTAAGTATATTTATAGTGTCATAAATAAACTTATATTAATCAAATTATTGTACGAGTATAACGGGCATGTACCTACTATACTTTAAATATTATATTTATTACAACGTTTTTATTCTGTCATATTCTTATTTGTCCGGTGGTTGTTTGTCCGGTACAAATCTTGCAATCGATTTTTAACTAACTTCCCGACTAGCTAGACATTTTAAAATTTTAGAATATATCAGAACACGATGCCAATGAATTTGTTAAATACTTTTAGCCATTTTTAAGTAGAATTAAATTCATTTTCAGTTAATTCTGTTTTGTATGAAAAGTTATTTCGGAAGAAATCCGTAATCCAATCCACTATTATTGGTTGCTAGGGTCCTAACAACTAAATTATTAATATATACGTGCGTTACTATGAAAATCAATATGAGTGTCAAAATGACATTTCAGTATTATTTCTATCAAATACAATGTTTTTTGATCTTTAAGCTAGTCAAGTCAAGTTTATATGATTCAACAGAAAATTTAAAAAAGTTGTGTATAAAAAGTACTTTTTATCTTGTAATTATTTTTATAAATAATAAATTGAATGGAAATATAGTAATAGGTATATAAAAAAATCTCATGTTGCGAACGTCTTGATTTTTTTAATTAAATAAATATTCTCTAATGGATTTAAGTTTTGTACTTTTACATTTGAGGCGTTTTTTGCAACTCGGGTTTCGCCTTTCGGCATTTTCAGGCATATGCGCACTCACCAATAGTAAATACACACTGCCAATGAATATAGCTAATTCAAACTTATATGTACTTATAATAAATGAATACAATAAAGTAGGTAAAAACTATATCACCTACCTATCAAGTTAAGGATCACAATAAAAATATAACACACATATTATGAATAGTTCAAGTGTTTGTAAAAAAACTCTTACCTAATTACTAATAATACATTCAATAGGTGTATAAATCGTCAAAACCCCAAATAATAGATCAATAGATAACTACTACACCTACGGTGGCCGCACGGCTTAAGCGTCGGCCTATAGTGCCGTGGGTCCCAGGTGCGAATCCTAGGTCTGGCAAGTACACATTTGTTTTTAAATTTGTGCATGAGTCAGAGTATGGACCTAACAGGTTAAGCAAGTGGCTGGCATACATTTCTCGTAAAAAAAAAATCTGTCAATACAAACTTCCACTCTGTGGAAACCCATATGATCCTATTAGGATCGGACATGGTCGGAAAAAAAATAACTACTCACTAATAACTCAATTATTAATACTCGTAAAAATGTAATTACTGGCTAACGTATGGTAATTAAATGGAGTTTACTAATGAGAAATTGTACATACTTATAATTCCTAAAATTCCATCAAGTACTCTTCCTTCGGTCGTTAGTATTAATAAAATAAATAAACGACTGTAATAAAGAAAACTACCAAGTATATTATAAATTGAACTCTAAGTGTATTATAAATAGAGTTCATTAAAAGTCTCAAATGGAGATGGGCTGGACACATATAGCTCAAAGAAGAGACTATCGTTGGACAAAATTAGTCATCCAGTGGTATCCAAGAGGTACAAAATATCCGCAAGGTAGACCTAGAGGCCGCTAGATCGATGAAATGATAAAGTTATGCGGAAGTACGTGGCAATGCAATTCACAGGACCGAGAAAAGTGGAAGAAGCTTGAGGAGGCCTTCATCCAGCAGTGGACAGATGATATTATAAATTGAATTAAAAACAATATGATACTAAGGTTGAATTGTTATATTTAAGAAAGTGTAATTCTTTAAATAATATAACAAGAGTCACCAGTTTCTACGGCAATCTTATTTATATTAGTAAAGTAAAATATTTAAAAAAAGGTTAAAAATAAACATTTTACCGCCAAAACACGAGGAATAGCTGCAAGCGTCTTCATTAAAAAGTGAATAAGTAATAATAATTGTGGCACGGTACTTAAAAAAGTAAGGCATCTTTTACTGCCTGCTGGTATGAAATTGCGGCATTAATTATGATTAAAGTACTATATTAAATAGAGAGAGCATTAATTAAGACGGCTCCTGTCATGAATAATGCATAGCGGATTAGCCGCGAAAGCCGCTTTGAAAAAAATAACATCCCTCTAACACCGGCCCCCGACCCAGGGCATTTAGCTATATTTATCATGCAACTAATTTCCGTTCTTAAATTCATGTAATTATTCATCAACGCTGTTGTAAAGCGTAATATATGTATGAAAATAATAGTGTGGTTTAAATTAATTACACTGCATCATAAAAGGTGTCACCCGTTTTATAAAATGGTTAAATTTTACAAATGTTTGTAAAATAAATATTAGAAAATTACCATGTCTATGTCAAAAATAATAGAACAATGGCTGTCGGACAGATTCTATATACAAGCTTTTTACGGAAAGGTATTTATTTAAAAAAAATATATTTATTACAGCGTGATATATATAGCGGGCAACCTGGAGAGACTGGTAGTTTTGGGTAGCCTCCAGGGAAGGCGAAGCAGAAGAAGAGCGTCTGCGCGATGAATCGACCAAGTGAAAGAGCTGACTGGGGGGGGGGGGGGCACCATCCATTCTGCCCTGAGAGAAGCGGAAGATCGAGAAGGATGGAAAGTCTTGGTCGCTCAAAGGATGGCGAAATTTAAATGTGGTCACGATCCTCAGCCATGAGTGCACGAACAAGAAGATATATATGCATTATAAATTATGTATAAATTATGAACGTCTAATATGTTATAGAGTTAAAATCAAGGGATCGTTTGGACACAAGATTTTTTGCTGTTCTCAGCGCGCTGTATATTTTTAAAAAAAATTATAAAATAGTATTATGGCATTACTACAGTTATTTGCCAATGCGATAAAATACATTTTTTGACCATATCGATCCTATGAAGATCATAATATGGGCCTCCACAGAGTGGACGTCTGCATTCAAATTTTTGTTTTTACGAGAAATGGATGTCAGCCACTTGCTCAACCTATTAGATCCATAGTCTGACTCAAACACGAATTGAAAAACAATATGTGTATTTGCGAGACCCAGAATTCGAGCCTGGGATACACGACATTATAGGCCGACGCTTAAGCCGTTCGGGCATCGTGGAACAAATACAATACAGAATTGTAAACAGTATGAAATAATAAATAGTCATGATATGAATAAAAAAGACTCAATTACTAATAACAACCAATATAAAATAAGAAAGAAAAAATAAATAAGTTTTAATGTGAATAGTTTCAATATTGGGACCATACCTAAATAAGATTTCATATAAATAAAAAGGATCTCAAGTTATACACATTTATATTTTTAGAAAAACCGAAGTTTTTTTAAAATGAATAAGTATAAAAATATTAAAACTATAGATTAGTCAAAAATCTCTTATGGTAAACATAGAAAACTTAATAACCTAAATTTTAATAATAAATATGACCATAAAATATATGTAATAGTAAGATGCGGTCCTGTGACAAATTTAAATTTTATAACATTTTTTTAATTTCTTTGACTTAATATAAAAAATATTTCTCTTCTAAAGTTTTCAGATACATCATTTATTAAACGGCTCTCGACGATATGCCTGAGAAGAATTCTGCAGTTTTTTGGACATATTGTGAGGCGCGGACCGGACAACCTGGAGAGACTGGCAGTTTTGGGTAGCTTCCAGGAAAGGCGAAGCAGAGGAAGAGCGTCTGCGCGATGGAGCGACCAAGTAAAAGAGCTGACTGGGGGCACCATCCATTCTGCTCTGAGAGAAGCGGAAGATCGAGAAGGATGGAAAGTCTTGGTCGCTCAAAGGATGGCGAAATTTAAATGTGGTCACGATCCTCAGCCATGAGTGCACGACCAAGAAGAGAGATTTATTAATACAGCTGTTTAAATTGTAAATTATCAAAAAAAAATCACAAATTGCAAGTTTAGTATTTTTCCGCTTGGTAGGTAGGTAAAGACATTGCCTTAAAGCAAAATAAAAAAAATCTAAATTTATCATATTTAAGACGTCTACAAGCAACAGTTTTTCAAAATAAGCTCGTGTAGTGCCATCTAATAGCTTAATTGCACAACATATTAAATTACAGTATCATGAAATATCACATCCATAATGTGACTAAGTGTCACGAAGACCTGTCTTCTCAGCATCTGGCTGACTTGGTTCATCCAGGGCCTAGGCAATTGATTGATTATTTACAATTTTTCCGATTATTGCAAACCGGATAAAACCTTGCAATATTGTGTCCAGATAGTGCATCATCCAGGATTTCCAATTTGATTTTCATAAGTTTAAGGCAAAACTAATTGGAAGAGAAAATCGAGATTATGATATCGAACAGGTTTGGAAATATAGATATATATTATAATATTCATTCGCGATTTTGAAAAACGTTCTTAAACATACTTATAAACATCTTAGACCTACAGATTAATAAATAAAACTCCGATAGGCTATATTATCGCGATACAGTACATTTTAACGCAGAGTTTTGAATATGTGAGTGTCCTACGAAAATGAACCACGCATTATAGACGTACAATAGTGTGTGTTGCAACCTTCAATACACCAATATTAAATGAACGTCATTGCATAAACCGACAGCAGTTGTCAGTAATCGACGTATGATGGATTATTGACACGTGTTTAAGTTCATCCAGTATTCTTCCGCACTCGAGATCGATTGCCTGCTTCTCCACACTCGTTAGATATTTCAGTTCCAATTATTTCTGGGTTCCCTGCTTAGTCTGAATAGAGTTTGAACGCACATTTTTTATCGCATTGCAAGTACTTCACCATTTAAAATACTGATCCAAGATTATGCTGCAAATTATATAGGGATATATAAATCTTTGATATTAGTTAGTTTTTAAAAAAAAATAATTTAATTAAAAGAGCACTTGCTTAAAGTATATCCGGATTAAAAATATTAACTCGGAAGAGGATAGAATTTTTTAATACAGAAACGTTTATAAAATGGAAAGTAAGGAAAAGTCGTCGTTTGAAATTATTCATTTTATTCTAATAAACATGTTTTGTTAGTGTGAAAATTTTAATATGTGACAATGACGAAAGCCTTACTTTGTCAGCGGGTTCTTACCCGTGGCCTGACTTTAAAATATCCAGCATAAATTAAATCTCAAAGCTCCGGCGCCCCCCTACAAACTTTTCCGCACGCACATCTCGGCACTTTCCACCCATTAAGTTATGAAAGCTACAAGACAACTCCATTATTTTCTATCTCGCCGTAAAGTTGCGCCGTCTGTAGTACAATGCGATCTCGGCTCGGCTTCCATACAGACATCATTTACCGCTTCTCGTCTTTTCTTAAACGGTCGTTAGTTTAGAATAATTTAGGCTCTTCTAACTTAATAATAAGTATGTACCGGGCATATTTCGTTTGAAAAGTTTCTGGCGTTTTCTCACCGTGATATAACAGCGCTTCTGAATGTTTATCAAATATTATGTTGTTATCGCTTAATACTCAACATGAATAATGCATAAAGGTACTAAGTACGAACTCACAAATAAATCACAATTTTCATTCGACCTCCATAGATAGTATGGACGTATTTTAACACTGTTATATATATATATATTTTTTGAATTATTAATAACCATGTCTTTGTTATTTCGTATAAGGTGGTTGTTAATAATTTTGAACAATCACAAACACCCAGGATTTGAGAAAAACACATAAACCTGACCGAAAATTGAACCCAGAACTCTCGGGTGGAAGGCAAGCACCTTACACACTGTACCACGAGAGCCGCCAACACTGTTATATCAGATTTATTTCTTAGCTATTTGCTTTAAACATCGAGAATGGAATCTGAATATTAACAGGCAGTGGCGAAGGGTGCAGGTAGACTAGATCCGACATAAATATTGCACAACAAGCTTTGTCAGTCAAACAAATTTGTTTCCATTGAACTAAGACTAACTTAAATGTGTAGATAGAGTTTGTTTAAAATTCAATTAAACCCTGCCTAATCCAAGCCATAGTTAGTAGATAATAGATCAAAAAATATTCTTTTATCTGGCATAATTTTAGATGTTTTATACGAGTAGATAGAAAAATATTTTTATCGATTACGATTTGGTTACGCAATGCTTAATGAATTTAAAAAACTAACCAACACCATTTGTAATAATATGTATTCTTAATTTGACAAAAACAAACAAATAATATGACTGAAATGGTGTGGCACTATTTTTATCGAATCGCCCATAGCATACGTGAACTATTATCGTTTTTTTATAAATTATACTTCTAACAAAAACGTTGGTTTCACTGAACGTTCTGTTTTAGCAGAAACGGATCAGAGAAGACCCGTTTATCATTTTTTCGGAAAGGCTCTGATGATTTTTGCCGACACCTATATAAGTTTATTAGTATAAAACTGCGCGAAAATAAGTTTTCAAAATTAAATACTTATGTTATGATAAATCAATTCAGAAATGCTAATCAGAAGTAACTCACTCATCTTGGTTCATTATTAAGATGGTCATAATAGATATTAAGAATATTACTATGAAAAAGACCTTTACAAATATAATATTTTAATATACAATATTTCTTGTTTGTGTTTGTTATTACTGTTGATTCTATCGTTAATCCTACTATATAAATCCTTCCAAAAACTCAGTCGGTATGAATTTGAATTGTATTTCTACACTAAGTGGATAGAAAAATCTATGCAATCCGATCATATTATTTTTATTTATTTAATATAAATATGGGATATCCTTTTTATTATTAAGATGTGATACATAATAAGTACTATTATTGAAGTAGTCTCAGGAAATAAATCACAAAGAGTTCCTTTCTCAAAATGAGATGCTTATTTAGTAATTGAGACTCTAACCTAGGTTTGAGACTGCGTTTAGTTTGCTGTTATATTCTCTTAAGCCTTTTCTATGGTATAGAAGAATGGACGCTAACGATTGTGGCTTTTAGGCGAGGCTGTATAGACGTAATTTAAAAATTTCTTGGACTAATCCGGTGAGAAATATTGACGTTCTCAATCGAATAAGAAAAGACCGAGAAGTTTTGCCTAGTATCAAAACAAAACCAATAAACAACTGTACCTCGGTTACATTATAAGAAGAGAAAAGTATAGCAATTTCTAACTTATTATCGAAGAAAAGATCAACGGTAAACGTGGTATTCGATGACGCTAAATTCCATGGATTAAGAATCTCCATGATTGGTATTAGTATAATTTTACTGAACTATTTTTGGTAGTAGATTATAAACCAAAGGCCACCCTGATTGTAGCCGACCTCCGTTATCCGTTAGATATAGGTGGGTGTTTTTCCCATATATGTATAAAATTCTCAAGAAAGAAAGCAAATGTATCAATAAAATTCTTGAATGGCTTTTATTAACAACCTTAAAATGCCTTGGTTTTCGTCATTTATTAAAAATGAAAACATAAAGATTTTAAACATTATGACCCAATCAATCTGTTATCAATTACAATGTTCGACGTTTTTACTAAAACTATACTTTATTTTATCTAAAAATAAGATTATGCTAAATCTATACTAATCCACAAAGACAATTGACTAAAGAAGAGGCTACGGCGCAATTAATTGCATATATATAATCAAGAAAGTTAGAGAATGGTGTAAAGAATAAATATAAATTAATTTACTTTGGGATGATTATGAAAAGTCATTCATATTATTATTTTATTACATTAAAAACCGAGACAATAATAATAATAATTATAGAGGCCTTATATAACTTAAAAATACGAAGCTCAGTAAATATCTTGAATCATGTAATATTATACGTATTTCAACAGCTAGAATTGAATTTTATTATCAATGGTGAATGAAGATGGATGAATTTAATTTGTATACCGTTTACATTATGATTAAATAATTTTGTAAACCTTAAAAATTCTAGACAACAATGGAGTTAGGTAGTTAAAATTCTGTACAACATTAATAGAAGAAATAATTTGGTTATATTTGAATAAAAACTTTGTTAAATTGTGGTAAAAAAAAACTTTGGTTGTTGCATTGTAAAAGTGACGCAGGTTTATTTGTTTGAGTTTATTTAGATCTAAATTCAAAGTGTACAATAAAATTGTCTCACAAAGTGCGCGGATATTGTTTGTACGCCCGGATGCTACGTCGCTTTCTTAAAAATAAGGTTAGGAGGAAAAAGAGGGTCGTTAGAACTGAAACACAGACTCCAGCTGTTTCCGGTGCTCCGTAGAGGCAACGTGACACTCAGAATACCCATAAAAGTTTACGTTATCTGCCAGCTGATCGAATCATCTGCAAACAACGCGAATACACCTTTTTCTAAACATTGTTTAAAAAGGTTATTCTTTCAGAAGAAAAAGCTACACTGTATATATTTTTGTCAAGGTAAAACTTCCATGCTGTAATCGCAAAATAACTGCGAGAAACTTTATAAAGTGCTAGATGCCCTTTTCAGTGTTGAGCTAAGGAGATATTTTTACAAGAAACCTTTTTTACTCTTGGCTGATAACGAAAACAAAAAACAATATACTTATATGAGAGATACCATCGAAATGAAGTTGTTGATAGCAAAAATGTTACCTACCTACGTAAACTTTTGTCATTATTTCTATCACTTTGCTAGTAAAAAACCTACTTTAAAAATATTAAAAAAACAAACCAGATAACTTTCAATCTTATCTAAGTATTTAACTTTAAAGCTTTGATATCACGAAGCATATTTGAAAACAAGTCATTTTTTGGATTTTTTTAAAAATATTATTTTCCAACATAAACGACTATCATAGAATAATATAAATAGGCAATAATAAATTTTACTTATAAATCTAAAAGTAAATTATCTACCTACAATAATATTATCACGACCATGTCCGATCCTAATAGGATCATATCATAAAATATAATATATATATTATCACACCTGACCACCTTCCCCTTCGTAGCGTCAAGTCGTAGAGACCAGAAGTATCATTATTTTCCTAGGTTCAGATTTACGTCCTGTGCTTTTGTCTTGTGTAGTTGTAGGCTGGAGGTTTGTAATAAAACTCAAATAAGATTTTTGTTTCTTTTGTCTACTTAATTAAATTACAAAAACGTTAGCAATTACTTTTATAAAATATGTTTCAACGATTCAACGAGAGAATATTAAATTTTTTGAAGAAAAATCCTAAAAATCTTTGTCATACTTATTTATTATATTTTTTAATTGACCATAAGGAAATAAAACTAAAAAGACGTGTAATATATTATTATATTTTTTTATTGATGAAAAAATTAGGTTCAAAAGTTGAAAGCTCTTCAAAAATGTTAATAAAAATTAAGCTCCAAAATAAAAAGAATATATTTTATAATTTAAAATATTTCTGGTAACTTAAGCTTATAAATCTACAATGAACGGATGGCGTTACAGTTGAAAATAAAATCATAATAAATTTTCATTATAATTTAAGTTTTACAACAAAATGAGCTTATAAAAATAAACGTCGATATAAAAGCTAAGAATGTCGAGTAAGTTAGCATCAGCATTATGTCACCATACTATGTAAAACTGATATATTTACATAGTATCTTCCTATTAATATCGGATGTGTCTTTGAAGTTTTTTTTTTCATGGATGTATTGTATTTATATGCAGATTTTTTATGGAATTTGTGGTTGTGTGATTTTTTTAGTAAAAATATTTAGAGAAACTTTTTGTCAATAAAAATAGGAAAGCTTTCTTCTAGATGATTCGGCCAATTAAATACAGAGATAGCTCAAATGATTTCAAGAGGTGAGTCCATGGATAGACTCACGATCATCAAGAAATATTTTTTATAAAAACAATTTAATTTATTAATTTTTAAATACCGCTGCAAATAAATCGTACTTTTCATTGCTGCCCATATTCAGATCCAAAAATGTCCACAGAAAAACTAAGACCCGACTCTTTAAAACCGTCATACGTACAATCGTTGCATACGGGTGCGAGTCATGGACGCTAAATATTAAAGCAGCTGAAATGGTGGACTGCTTTGAGAGAAAGATCCTGAGGCGGATATACGGACCCATGAATGATGGTGGGGAGTGAAGAATTAGGTACGACACGGAACTATACCGCTTATACCAAGATTCAAAACTCTCCACCTTAATAAAACTCCAGAGACTAAACTGGGCAGGCCATGTCCAGCGCATGTCTGAGTCACGCATATCGAAGAAGATCCTCGAAGGAAACCCAGGGGGGAAAAGGCCAGTGGGAAAGCCACGCACACGATGGGGTGATAACATTACAAACCAGCCAACCAGCTGCTAAAAATCAGGAACTGGAAAAGACGTGCGGAGGAGCGTTCCGGCTGGAGGACAGCGGTAGAGGAGGCCAGGGCTAGACTTGAGCTGTAGCGCCATCGAAAAAGAAGAAGAATTTTTAAATACAACTTCTTTTGGTACTGTGACATAAAAGTGTGAGATCAAAATGTATTGGCATCTCACTGTCGTTATCTACGTCGAGGGTCGGCGATCTTGTTGCAACGAAGGGCGCAATACAGATTTTGACCATAGCCCGGGGCGCATAATATAATATACATGTACATACTTTTTTTTAAAGCTGATAACTGTTAAAAAATTCATAAATACCTACTTAAAATCTTGATATAACCACGAAAATCACAGAAATGTGCTTTATTAATATTATGGAGTTCTATAAATCGAACACCATATTAATCAATCAATTAATATTTATTTAAGAGAAGATACATACATATCGACATAAATCAACATACAAAATATATAACTAATATTCCAAGCTGTAAAATAAAAATACAAATAGAAAAAAAGTTAAACAATAAACCATGATTCAAATTTTCAACATTATTATAAATTAAAATTGTTAATATGTATTTTAAAATGGTTGTTCTTACATTTAAATGTACATACATATTTATATAAGAATACATGCTATGTGTGACACTTGGCACTGTAAATTTTCAGCTAACTAATTATAGTCAGGTACATAATTAGAATTACCTGTCCTTGATCAATTATCCAAGTGAGGGTCTGTGAGTCTTGATCGATATTTTGATTTTAAGTATTTTATGTTAGAAAACAGATTCTTGCAAGAATATTATGTCGTAGCATAGTATGAAGATATTTTTAATGCGCTATGTCTTAAATTAGCATAACTACTATTCTCTATTTCTAAATTCCAAAATATTTTATCATTATAATGTGATTTTAATATAATATCATTTTGTATATTTATTATTTCCATTTCTAGGTCTTCGGTGTTACTAATTTCAAAATAATATGTTACTTGATATAATCATACTTGATATAAATATCATTTTCAGTGCTTACCTTATATTAAGTGGATTTTTAAAAAATCTCCCCACTGATTCTAATAACACAAATTCCTCAAATCTATAAGAAAACTTTTCTATGAGAGTATCCATAATCTTTATATATTATGATGTGTTTTATATATTATGTACTTATATAATAATTACGTTCTTTATAATTACGAATTATTACAAGGATAAAAATCTACGTGCGTTGATTGTAATATTAATTGTCACGGCACCCATTGAATCATGAATCACAAATTATTTTTTTTTCTCGGCGTCATAATCTATTTTTTTATGAAATTCAACTTTTTAGTGGAGTGACAGTATTGTAATTTGGTGGTATCTTGAGGGCGCATCAAATATTCTCCGAGGGCGCCGCGTTGCCGGCCCCTGGTCTACGTTATACTGTCTATTATCCTAATGAGCCACTTGTTTTTCTATAGTTTTTCTAAAATTACTTGGTTTTATTGGTACATTTCAATTGCAATTATTTTCATATAAATACATAAAACTATTTTTAAACACTCAATTTTTGCACTTCTGATTACTTCTAGCATGCCTGGAGGCCACCAATATTAAAAAAGTTAATACAATAGATTACGACACATGTTTCGTTTCCCATATATTACAAACTTAAATGCACAAGTGCGACATTTACCCGGAAAAATATGAATAACCCATAAATTGGGGGGTGAGGGCAAATACATATATCACAGTAGAGAAAAGCGGCGCATATTTTTTATGTGACCCTGCGGACACATTCTATATTTGGCAAAATGATCTTGACCAGAAATGCCGCTCGGATAGAACCCGTTCACCAATGACATATTGCCTTTATATCCGAGCCATTGGAATGCCTTTTTTACAAATCCTTTACCGGGAGACGGCGGAGGTCGTTTTTCCCTCAACGGCTTGGTTTCACAGTCGTTCAAGCTTTACGACGTATAGGAAAAGTATAGAAATGCTGTACACGTTAGTATTATAGAAGAGAAGAAAAACCAAGGGGAAAAACCGCCTGTGACATAACAAATATGCTTCCCTACGAATGTAATAAACTTATAATATGGTCTTAAAAAAGTAACACTTAATAAGAGCACATTATTCTTCAACAATATTTTTAATAAGAGACAATATTATACTAATTACCTTGCCACTAGCAGTGGGTTATAAAAAAAATAATTGTATTATTTATATTCCAAAATTATATTTTTTAAATGATTGATCATGGATATTTATGACTTATCTTTTAATACAAGTTAGATCCTATAGTTTTCAAAGCATGTTAAATTGTTAACAATACTTTTATAAAGACTGAATTATCTAACTAATTACAATAATGTAAACATTGCAGCTGGGTAATTTTCATTGGTTATTAATTTAAACAAAAGATTTTTTTATATTCTCATATTTTACAAGAATTATCAGTTTAGATCGGTTGAAAATGTATTTTTAATAATATAACAAAATTATATCATTATAAAAATCATGTATAATAAACGTTTTATTGTAATAAAATTAATCATCATCATCATCGTAAGTGGTGGCCCAACAACACAGGGTGGCTCCTAGCCTCATCTAAGAGCTCTCTTTATATCCTCCTATCCTAGGCGAATATCTTTCAGATGTCTTCCCAAACGCTATAGTATATCTGTTGACACCATCCAATTACTGAAGTACCTGCCAATCAACGTCTGATAGTCCGGTCTGGTATCCAGGATTCCCCTTGATGGTTGAGAACTTTCCATTCTTGCTACATGACCCGCCTATTGGTGGCTACCAAGATTAACGAATACAGAAATACATTATTTTAGGAAGAGGTTGTAGATCTCTATGTTAAACCGAGGTATAAATATATGCTACGTAGCACTTTCTTCTCAAATGTATCGAGCGCACGCTCAATGGCTTTGGTGAGAGTTCATATAATTAATATGGATAATATCAATATCAAGTTTAATATTAAATTAAGTTCATTATGTCATTAATTAATTTATATTATAACTCTAATGATAATATTGGATATTTTCTTTTAAAACTGTGGTATTTTACAACGTTTTTATTTGCTCGTATTCTTGTTTGTTCGGTGGTTGTTTATCCAGTACAAATCTTGCAATCGATTTTTAACTAACTTTTCGACTAGCTAGACATTTAAAACTTTTAGAATATATCAGAGCACGATGCCAATGCATTATTTTAATGAAATTATAAAATAAAATTTAGCCATCTTTAAGCAGAATTGAATTCATTTTTAGTTAATTCTGTTTTGTATGGAAAGTTATTTCAGAAAAATCCGTTAAAAGTAAAAGACTATTATTAGTTGCTAAGGGGGTGGTCCTAAATTATTAATATATACGTGCGTTACTATGGAAATCAAAATGAAATGTCAAAATGTCATTTCAGTATTCTTTATTTGTTTGTTTTTTATTTACTTCAGATCAAGTACAAGTTTGAGCATATTGAGCATAATAATTCAACAGAAAATTTAAAAACGTTGTATATAAAAAGTTCGTTTTATCTTGTAATTATATATTATTAATATTCCAAAAATGAAGTGGTGGCCCTGTAAAATTTTCCGTAGAGAGTTAGTATAGTAGAGTTATAGAAAATGTATAGATGTGGTACCTATACAGAGCCAACGTATTTCGACATGTCGCAGAGTGGTAGAGCGTAAGTCCGACAAGCGGCGACATGTGTCCACATCGCAAATATCTTCTAAGGAGATTTCGTTGCCTTTATTGGTTGGGTCCATAAGCGCTTTGAGAAGTGTGTATTTTTTATACACGATGTATTGTCAAATATAAAAGTATAACATTAATAATATTAAATCAATACATATGTATAACAAGTCATTTTATGTGGATTTAAACATTGTAAAAATATAATTATATAATTATTCAATTCGAAAACCCTCAGAAGTTTTAGGTTATTTTTACTTTGCATAATTTCTAATTATATTACATATGTCCACGATTGCTAATTGTTTTATAATATATTGGGTCCCAGGTTCGAATTCTAAGTCTGGAAAATGCAGATATTCATTTTCAATTTGTGTTTGGAGTCAGAGTATAGACCAAATAGGTTGAGCAAATGGCTAACATCCATTTCTCGTAAAAATAAAATTATATTGATACAAACCTCAGCTCTATGGAGTTCCACAATATTATCTTATTAGAATCGGACATGGTCTAATGAAATGTATCCTACGCATGAGAATTTCATAAAAAACGTTTTTTTTTCCTAAAATTTTATTCCATTCACTGAATACGTATATATTTGTGAAGGCCTAAGTGTAAAATATTGTTGATAATTATATTAGAATATCATTAAATTCACAATTTCCAGACGTTTCATCTAGGATATAATTTAACATACGTAGGTATATGATAAAAAAATCATTTGCATGTATATCAATTCTATTATGAAAAAAATTCTAATAATTTTATTAAAAGAGTGTATATTTTCCTTGAATTTCTTGCCATTGTTTTAATAAGTATTAATTTGTGACGGCCTTACTATAGAAATTGATCTTCATAAGATAGAGTACCTTTAAATCATTGTCAAATTCATAACATTAATAATATACAATAAAAAAAATAATAATATAAAATACAAAAAAATGTTATGTTAATTAAGTTAAGTAAATAACCACGTTTGCACCTAAGTGAAGATTATCGACTTGACTGCACTTCATTAAATATGTATTGAACAATTAATATGTAATATACATTATCTTTCAGCCACGAGGTCAATAATTATTATAACCCTTGGCTTTACATCGGAACGCACTATTAACTAGTAACCATAGTTACAAACAGTTGCTAACTAACAGCCATTTTTCAAATATCTACAAATAAAAAATCTCTAATTGATAGTAACCCATTTTAAAAAATGAAAAACAAATAATAAACGTGAACGTTTAAATATTAATTGTATAATTTATATTTAAAGTACAGACGATAATATTACAAACAATAAATAAATTCTTGAAGGGGTAATACAAATTAAACTTCTGAAAAATAAGTAATAGTAGCTTCTTGTTTCAAGAATATAGCGTGGCTTTCTATCACATTAGAAAAACAAAATTCAATATTTTAATATGAGATAAAATGTATTAATAAAATATTATTATTATAACCTTGTTTCAATCCCTTTTCAAAACACAGCTCTCTGATGTAAACATTTTTTATTGGAAATTCCTTCATTACATGCAGCGAGAAAAATAATAATATTGCAATGTTACAGCCCCAATATCCCAATAATCGAGCCAGGCCAGACATGACATAGTGAAATCCAATAAAATCGTGAGTGGATTTGCATTAATCTACATCTTACCTCCATTATTGGGGTCCAGCCGGAGTGAAGCAAATCAAATATTGACTCGTCTCGCATGCTGTGAACGTGAATTTGTATACTCTATTTGTATACTAGGAATATTTTTGATGGATTTGAGGAAAGCTATTATTTAACTGAACTAATTTAAGCAAAAACAAAATAACTGGTATTTTAACGTAAACTCACTAGATTTTTTTTTGACAATAGTATAACACCCAACAGGACTTGAACCTGTTCCCACTAGATTTGCTGCAATGTGCTTTTTCTAGCACTAGTATTTTACTTAATTATGAGGAATTTATCTAGCATTTCTTATATGAAATGGTTATCAAATTGCGTTAATAATGTTGGTTAATCGGTTATTGTGCATAAAATCAAGGTTAATTATTATGAATCGACGCCCAAACCACTTCAATCTTTTGAAATATAACGAACTTGCACTTGCTAATACATTCTTTGAATAAAAAAACTTTAGTTTATCATATTATTTTATCATTAAATATAAATAATGCTGCTGATATAACATTCGTTTATATTATACCCACTGGGATGACTATCAAACTTTCATTTATTTTTTATCAAAATTATAGAATTTAAAAAAATTCTATATTTTATATGTATTAAGGACTAAGTATCAAACAAATATTTAAAAAAAATTGGACATACTTACATTATAATAATGAAAACGCATTTTTTAAAACTATTGATAACGAGCAGGATTCAAGCCAGTATCCATAAAATTTTGCCTAATGTATTTTATAATTATACAACCTACACTACCTGGTCGTGATAAAATTAACTAATAACTGTGTTTTATTTCAAATACCTTTCATATTTTGTAATAAATATTCTAAATTATGTCATGTTAATTAATAGCGAATGCCATGTTCTTCATAATTGCGAATTATTTCATTGAATAAAAAAAATAGTTATATCAAGCTTTCTATGTCAAAAATAAGTGAGATACATTTGGCTTAATTAACTACCTAAGGGATTACATATTTAGAATTTTATTTTCAGCGTCCCAAAAGTCCTATCGACAAGAGTTATTTCATGTCACCATTATCACATTAGTGAAAAATATAAATGCCAAACCAATAAAATTTCTTATATTTCATTCCAAAGTAGCAAATTGATCTTAATGCTGTTTTTGTTTAAAATTTTCTGTATATACCTACATGGGTAAATACAAATAATATGTTTTATGATTCTATATTTTGAAATACAATATTATCATCATCTAGGGTCGATCCACTTCTGGACGAAGGTCTCTCCTAGCTCCTTAAAATCATCTCAGTACTTAGTTCTTGGCTGCCACATACATCCACCGAACTTTATGAGTTTGTGTATCTATCTGGTTTTAGGGCGTCCCTGTAGATGTTTAGTGCTCCTTAGGTACCACCGTATGAGACCACAATATGGCGCATATACATAAATACATTTTCATGTTCAATTTTATTAAGATTTGGTATTAGGTACCCAATCACTCAATGGATTGCATCCTTGATCCGGTTTCAAAAATGCGTTTAAAAAATACGTAGGTATTTAGTTATATATTTTATATGGCTACAGGATTTGTACATGAACCAATACTAGCAACCATGTCACTGTGAGGCATATGGAGATAGATATAGCGATGTTACACTTTTTTTTTTTTTTTACTATTATTACTTGATGGAAAGACATTGTGGATATAAAAATTAAAATATAATTTAGAATTATGTTAGGTACAATTATTTTCATACCTATTTTTACAAATGAAGCTATAAACCTCCATATTCTGTCATTTTGAGAGGATTTCAAAAAACCGCTTTTTAAAAACATTTTAGAACTACAAATAGAATTAAAAACAAATATTTTTATTTAAAAAAAATATTGGTAAACAAACAATTAAGACAAGCGAATATCGAAATAAAATTTCCTTGATGTCATTCAAATTATTATGAAAAAAAATGACAAGTTAACAAATAGAGCTGAATTTGATATTTTGAATACGCATAATGATGGAAAACTACTTACAAAATCAGGATCAAGGAAAATATTAGGATGGGTTACCAATTTTTGTGACTAATAACTTTACTTCAAATTATATTTTTATAATGATACCGGTTTAATCATTAAAGCATTCTCAAGCACTGCACCTTATGAGAACCACTGATAGCAAATATGCGAAGCCAGTGTTGTTATAAATAATTACAAAATAAGGAATATGTTATCCAACATTAATAATTAAGTGTAAAAAAGCCATCCATTTATTTTGAGCAATATCTACAACACCAAACCAATATTTATTTTTTCCGACGCTTTTTTTCATTGAAAACTTTAAAAAATACTTCATTGATTTTATTAATTTTAATTGTAATTTATCACAATACATTACCATAACTGAATATTCAATAAACAGGGAAGTGACCAAGCGGATTAAAAACGTTTATTTTTTTCATGAAGATGTTGGTTTTGTGTTATTATTTATGGATATTTTAAAAGAGAAGCTTTATAAAACCGAAATAATATTGAAACGATTATTCTGCACCATTTTTAAAATATCGGAAATGGTTACACGGTTATAATAAAATATTATACCTCTGGGAAAAATTTATGTAAATTTTATCAATTTTATGAATAAATTATTTTGTTCAATGACGTACTCGGTGAAAGTAATGGAGAGGTTTATAATCAAATTTAGCGTCAAGAAAGGTATTTTTTTTACAAAAAAATATATGTATAAACCAAGATTTTATTTTTTTTTCATTCAGGTATCTGTAAATATAGTAAATAATTATTATATCGAACAATAAATACACAACTAAGCTTAATATTAAAATTTGTATAAATTACTGTAAAGCCTTAAAAAATATGTTGAACTCGTTTTACTAATATCACAAAGTTTTTTAGAGTAAAAAAGGGTGGAGTAGGTTTATGTGGTGTTATTTTTATGCAAACATATTATGTGATTACGTGACAATTCTTCCATCAAAGCTTAGGCGTGACTGTGATTTGAAAAGACTATAAAAAAGTTTTCCAAAACTTTAGACTCCGCTTCAAACTGGTACCTTTTCTCCGTTTATAAACTGGTTAAAATGAAAAAAAAATCGGTGTGTGTGTACTTATTTATTCTTTGGCGTAACAAAACTTGTAATAAACTAGATTCTTTGACTAGCTCTTAAATATCTTGTTAAATTACACGCTCAAGAAAAAGGACGGCTTTTTGGAACCCCGCTTGTTTAACTTATATTACTAAATTATATAATGGTTTCTCGTTGTTTTTATTTTTAAAGTACCAACTGTCACTCTGACGTTTAATCGTTTGTTTACGTAAGGAATTGCAAATGACCGAGAATAATAAATTCGCTGCCTAGGCAACGGAACAATTCTAAACTATTATATTATACTGTATAATCGTCACGACTGAAGTACCATACCGTGGCGTAAAGGTATCGGTGGTTCGAATCCAATCAAGTGGGTTTTTTTTCGTGTGAAAAAATAAATTATGTGTTACATGTCTCACGTCAAAAATACACTCTGATCTGATTTCCCAAACGCGCCAAAAGAAGTGTAACTTCAAAAACATTCTGGGTCACAAAAAAGACGCCAATTCAATATATTATTATAGAAGAAGTTGAACGAGTATCGCACCATGCATGGCAAGAATCAGATATGAGGAATTCGTATAATATGGCCCGTAGGTGTGTAACTGTTCTGCTATTGTAGGCATAAACTCCATACGCTACAAGCATATTATTATACATGCAATTTAAAAATTGTATTCTTGTATCATATTATATTTATTAAGAAGACTTGTTTATTGATATCATGATTATTATGAAAATAACAACACAATTGCAATATTAATATAATAGATGTTGTAAGATGGTTGATAAGTAATGTCATTTAGTTTAAATGTAACAACACACCATATGGGGTCCGTGAGAAAAGAAATCAACGTCGATAAAACTTTACTCAGCAGTGCATTGATCTAGAGTGAATTAGGAATTTTCATTGTGAACAAGTCACACGTCAGAAAAAAACAGTCACAATAAACTGATTTTTGAAGTTATACTTCTTCAGACGCGTTTGGAAAATCAGATCAGAATGTAGTTTTGGTGTGTGACATATAACACATAATTTATTTTTTCACACAAAAAACACACTCGATTGGATTCTAACCAACAATTGTTCGGTTATCAGTAACGCACAACCATTACGACACAGAATGATACTGCAATAGTGACGATTATACAGTATAATATTATAGTTTAGAATTGTTTCGTTGCTAGGCAGCGAATTTATTAATGTCGGCCATTTGCAATTCCTTACGTAAACAAACTATTAAACGTCATAGTGGCAGTTGTTACTTTAAAAATAAAAATAATTATATATTTTAATAATATAAATTAAAGTGTATAGAAATAAACCAACGGCGTTCCAATAAGCGGTACTTTTTCTTGAGTGTGCAATTTAACAAGATAATTAAGAGCTAGTCGAAGAATCTAGTTTATCACAGGTTTTTGTTTTGTTACGCCAAAGAAATATGACTTCTAACGCACGTACATAAGTACACGCACCGATTTTTTTATGTTTACACAAAGTTGGTACTATTTATTATGCAAAAAGTTTATCCGTGCATGGATTTACTGCTGACAGTACGTATTATCACGGCCATAATAAGAAAATGCACGTGTAAACACGTATTATCGTGCAAGTTGCAAGATTGCATGAATGAAAAAAAAATAGAAGCTTCTGAATTTTTACCCAATTATTGGTACTTGCATGGCGGATGCGCTTACATAGCACAACGATAGTGGCAAACCTATCGGAAAAAATACGAATTAAACTGCACAGAAAATATTGACGTTTAATGACTATTCACAAACTTGTCAAATAGCAAACAATGAATACAGCGTGTCTCTCTTACGTTTAAATAATAAGATTGGAGAAACAGTCAGCGCTTTTACTTGTAAAAAGTTATTAGCGCGGTAGTTTTAAATACACACTATTGGTGCCAGTAAATTCATGCACGTTTACAAATGATATAATGACATAGTTTCATAATATGCTAGAAGTAAATTACGGGCATTCAAAATTGTGTGAAAATGAGTTATTCAATTGCTTAAAGTCCTCTATAGTCTTTAACATAATGAATGTTGTCATATTGTCTTCTATATCAAAAGAAAAATTACATTTAACTGAGATAAATTAAAAAAACTAACGATTTAAAAAATATTATAAAACTAGAAATACCGCAACATAATAAATTTAATATTATATTAGAAATAATGAAGGTACGTCATTTCTTCTTTCGACCATGTCCGATCCTAATAGGATCATTTATTATAGGCCTATAGAGAGTGGAGGTTTGTATTGACAGATTTTGTTTTTACGAGAAATGGATGTCAACCACTTGCTCAACCTATTAGGGACATACTCTGACTCATACACAAATTGAAAAACAATATGACGTGTACTTGCCAGACCCATGATTTGAACTTGGGACTCATGACGCTTATGCCGCGCGATCATCGTGGGTGTTATAGGTAAGTAGGTTCTTTAAATCTTATGAATAAAAATATTAAATATAATGCGTGAAAAATCACTAATTTGTCTCTCTTGAAAATTTATTAATATGGACATACTGTTAGTAGTAAAGTTAAAATATGAATATATTTTTTTCTCCAGATATGATATTATGTTGTTAGATTTAAAACTAACTAGGTACTATTCTTTATGTAATATATTCAACTGGAAATTGTGTAGTAAACTTGTTGAAGCTGTCACCCAAATTGAATTATTTATATCGCTTGAACTTTATATGTAAAATAATATATTCGAAACAGTTTTCAGTCCTGTCAGCTATCTCTCTGCAGAACCACTCAATCTCTGCATTACAATATATTATATTTCCAATATCGTTCCAGACAGCTTTGCAAAAAAAAAAGTATCGCAGAGCTCAAATACTGTGGTGTGGATTCAGCGAAAAAATGCGATATTCCCCACAGTGAGCAACATGTTTCCGGGGTAATCTCAGTGCTGGGGGAGTATATTCTCATAGTTTGTCTGGTCGGCTGGTTTGGTGTGGTATGTTCCGGTCCGGTTTGGCTTTCACTCGGACCGTGTTCATGCATTATGCATGCAGCAGCCGCGCCCTTATCGCACGATTTGCATTTTGCTACGCGACTCTGAATTAGCAACGCGGCGTCGCGACGCGGGGGCGCGCAATGTGACGCCTCAACTGACTCATTCGTTTACGCACAGATTCAATTTCCCACTTGGTGATATTTGGGAGAATAAATTAAAGGAAGGATTGAATAATCTTCCACGCACTCTTTTTAATCTTCTTTTTTTATTTACGCATTTATTATGGGAAGAATTTTCGCAATAATTTACTTTCATGGCTATAACCGTTCATATATCTACAGAATACACCATTCGACAGAAATCTAAATAGAAAAATGTGTTTTTTTTTTCAGAAAAAAATACATCTATGTAATATGTAACCGTCGGGTGAATACCCTACCATCCAGTAAGACTTGGTATCTACTTTGATTTAAGAAACAAAAATCGATGGCCAAAGTAGCTTGATTTGGAAGAGCGCTGATGAGTAGGTATTAAAATTGAATTGAATTGAATAGTTAAAATTTGTTGCAATTAGTATGTCACTGCATAGCATATTGGTAAATGCGACGGATGGGGCGTAAACCCGGGAGATACAGGGTTCAATTCCCCGTCGGAGTGGCTTACTTTTTTCAAAAAAAGATTTTTTCTATTGGTTATAATATACTCTCTTAGAAAGTGTTTTTCAAAATTATGTATGTTCAATAATTAGAATGATATATTCTTAAAATCTTGTGAATTATTCGTTGAATAAAAGAAATAGTTAATTATAAAATTGTTACTGTTTGTTATGAAAACAATACACTGCCGTTATAATAATAAATACCATATTGATATAATTTCATATGGTAGATGTGTGTTTTCTTTTTAAAAGTTAAATAATTACATTTCTTATTTAAATTAAGGTAGAGTTTAGTTTGATTGTCTACATACATTGTCATTATATAATATGGCATACGTTGTATATAATATAATTAATGAATATCTGGCGTTAAAAGACACCTTCGTTGGAGGCAAAAAAAACATAATGACAAAAATACGAATTGATGCTGTTTGGAAATTGAAACTTATCGTAATGTGGGTTAATCTTAGTTTTTACTACCTAATTGCAATAACATATTATTATAATATGACGTATACAAAAATAAACATCTTGCGTTAAAATGCAGAGAATTGGAGAGAAAATAACGAATTTGAAAAAAAAACAGTATTGCAAATTGATACTTATCACAGTATACGAAAAGTTCATTTTTTCATCAGATTCTTCTGCGTTTATTTGTTTATTACGAAAGAATAAAGTTTAATATGATCATTAGATAATATAAGCGGCTAAGTCAGCTTAGCGTTATTTTATTTTTCACACTCTTTATCCATTTAATATGTAGGTACCCATTTTTTTTATTATATTGTCGTTGCGTCTTTAAAACCGAACGTTTTAAATAATATGGCTGTACTGTACTGTAAGTACTGTCGTTTTTTGTTTTGAAACTATGCAGAATATCTCGATAATTTTCCATTCTTTTAAATAACTAAAGTTATATCATTTATTTGGATGAATTTACTTTTACATTAGAAATATAATAATATTGATTAGGAATATTAGATCCAAACGTTTTGAACCAACGTTCCCTCTAAATTTGAGTAAATTTACACTGCCCCCCCCTCACAAACACACACATACAATTTTTTATTAAAACTTACATTTTTAAAGTATTTATTAATTTCAGTGATTTTAACACTAAAACAATAATTTTTGAAGTACTTAAATAAAATAATAGGAAATAAAGAAAAAAAGTATACAGTATTCGATTTCTTTCGGTACTTTTTCGAGTTAGAGTAATTTCGATAAATTTTGTAAATTTGGTATCCATTAAAAACCCACTTAGGGTTTTCAAAGTATTAATAATATTAAAATTAATAATAAGTATACAAAGTCATAATATTGTTTGAACGAATAAGAAAATGTATTCTGTCTCTATCTATGCGTATAGTATTTAAGCAAAGGTAAACGGCCTATCTGAATAGTCTTTATAATGGTGTTACAACCGAAATAGCTATCGACAAACCTTCTAAAAAACCTGTAGAATTTAATATTTATTATATTTTCATTTCTTTTAAAATGGAATTCTACCAAGTAAATGCTAACTCAATTAATTCTATTAAGAAGACTAATTAAAAAAAATGAATTCGTTACTTTGATTCAACATAATAATTATTTTTATTGTAAAAGCAATAGTCTTGATCCAACTACTTGTTTAGGTCCTGCTTACATTTGGTTTTAAAAATGACAACAACACTGGACATTTTTACACAAGTTATAATTCTTCAAACATTAAAAAACCGCCATTGTTATAAGACTGTTGTGTTTTCCGCATAATATTTCACACTTCTATAATATTCATTAATCTTACGGTTAAAAACATTTTTAATGGTGACACATTTCTGTAGCAAGCTTAAAAAGTCCCTCTTATATTAATCTCGTGAAAAAATAGCGTCGGAATTTTTAATCCTTCCACTGAATCGTTTTATAATAATTATAAAAATGTAGATATCTTGTAATGTAAATATTTAAAATTTTAAACTTGACGGCTTTAAATTTTTTAACCCGAATGATAAATTAATCTTATATACTTAGTCCATTTAGTTGGAAACTCATTATCCTTAAATTAGAAATATAATACAATATTTAACACAAAGTATAAACTATTTTCATATTATGATATTTTAATTTTTCAATAACGATTTATTTACTTATATAAAATTACTTATCCAGAGTTTTTATTTGTAGTGTAGGCGAGCATTCAAATATTGCTATTGAAAATAATAATTATTATGATTAAAAATAATTTTTCTTTATTTTGAAAAATTTAATAGCCACTTAGGTAGGTACTATTTTTTACAAAATTTTATTCAAAGAATTTTTTTTTATTAGTAACCTTGTTCAACCAAATTATAAAATTATGTGCCTCCACAAAATGGAGGTAGTTTTAGCATTTTTTTTTGTTTTTTTCGAGAAACGAATGTTAGTGACTTACTCAACATAATGATTTGCGGGTCTATTCTATGCTTATCGACCGCTAAAGTGATAAAGTGAAAAATATTATCAAACTTAGGGTAGGTTTGTATCAAAATATTAGCACTTATTGTAACAATTACACGAAGCCGGTTTTTATTGTTGCAATAAGTGCTATATTTTAACAGCACCTATCTTGCTGCTGTTAAAATATCGCACTTATTGCAACAATAAAAACCGGCTTCGTGTAATTGTTACAATAAGTGCTAATATTTTGATACAAACCTACCCTAAGTTTGATACTATTTATCAATTTAGTGTTCGATAAGTATAGAATAGACCCAAAGGTCCATATTCTGGGTCCAAATACATATTGAAAAATAACATGTGAATTGTCTAGATCGGTTGGGGACGTCAAAAAACCATGGATACTTTTTTTCCGATATGATATTCCTAACCCCAGTTCATTATAAAGGACAGTAAAGTTTGTACGGTAAGTAAGTCTATAATCTAAATTAATGTTTACATGTATTTGTATATTTACAAATATCACCAAACATACAATATGATTGGGCCAATTATGGTCGCCCTCATCCTAATATTTCCCTCCTACCTATAATCCAAATTATTGTCACAAGTCCAGGCGCAACTCAGTTTGGGTCATGAATCAACCGGGATTGATAAACAGTTAGTTACACCAAGACCACGATCGCGTCAAGATTTGGTTATAGTTTGTCCGTCGTGAAACGCAATTCAACTCGTGAGTTTCCTTTACGAACTTGATATACGGGACTTAAATAAATTGACAGTTCAACCGTGTTACATAAATGTTTGACTATCGTGAAACGTAATTCAACGCGCGAGACTCCTTAACGAACTCTATACAGGGAAATTACAAGTGACGGTTCAACCCTGTTGCATATAAACCGCCCACACAACATCATAAATTCATTACCCACTAAGTGTCATCAACCATATAAAGAAAATTCCTGTTGATTAATATGAAAGTGATAGTAGTATACATACATAATAATCAGCAAAACGTCCGGGAAGTCAGTGGAGGGGTCTAGGATGATTTGGCGCCGGGACAACTGGACGCCACGCAGTTTGAAATTAAATAGACGTTAGGTACTTGTAAGTACTTTAAAAAAATATTTAATAATAATATTTACATATAAATTATTATATTTTGATTTAATAGTTGGTGAGAATTTAAATATGCACACGTAAATAATGATTTAATCATGCATATGTTTAAATTCCAACGAAAAAAGAGTTTTCTATTTTATATAAAGGCATGGTAATTCTCAATCCGTAATAGAAAAAAAAACATTATTGTGTTTAGAGTAAAATGAATTAAAACTACTAAGTAATAGATAGAAACTGATTAAAATTCTTCGTCTACGTTCTGTATACGTGTCTACGCCAGTGCGTCATCCGATTATCATGGTGTCCAGTTGTTCCATTCTCTAATAGTAAGAGTATTAATATTCTAAGTGTGGCGAATATCCTCAAAAGGCATCTATCCGGCCTTATTAAATTATTTCATTTGCTTCTTTCAAATCGTGAATTTTATTTTTAAAAAATATACCAATCCTGGCATGAAGGTTGTGTGCGAAGTTTTGTCCAAGATTGCAACCCCTTACTATGTACCACAGCAGTTTTAAAACAAAATTGTGAAAACGGAGAGAATATTATTTGCCAATTATTATTTCCCCAGCAAAAACGTTGAGATAAGTGTACTTTTACGCGAAATATTTTCCCGATCGGACAATAAATCTAAAACTATAAAACGTTTCGCCCCTCACAGAACATATGATCGTAAAATGAAAACCCTTTCGCGGTCAAATTTTATGGCGGTCTATTCGCATGTTGTTTTTATTTTGGAATTGAATCGCTGCCCTGTAAGTGGTATACGTACAGCTCAAGCCGGTATTATGTATGCGTGATTTGGAAATACTTAATCAAAAGAATTCCGAAAAGGGAAACGTAGTTACTTTTTTTATGGAGACGCTGCTTATTGTTTGTGGATTATTTCAGTAAATACTCGATAACTTATTTCAGATGAAGATAGAAAATAGACGCCGTATTGGAATCATATTTATTAAATTTAATGTACATACCTATATATTTTTTTTATTTTTGAAGTTGTTCTTCTTTTGGGGAATTTGGTAGAGAGTGAAATTGAGAGCTGCGCGCACACACCTCCACAAAAGTGCGTGACAGTATGAAATTAGCTACGAATCAGTTAGTTGTATACAAACGCAAGTTTGATAGTGGAATTATTGTTCCGTTGCTTATGCAACAAATTTATTATTGTCGGTCATTTGCAATTTTTTACGTCAACAAACGATTAAACGTCAGAGTGAAAGTTGTTACTTTATAAATAAAAACAACGAAAAATAATTATATAATTTAGTAATATAAGTTAAAGTGTATATAAATAAACCAACGGCACTCCAATAAGCGGCCCTTTTTCTTGAGTGTGTAATTTAACAAAATAATTAAGAGCTAATCGAAGAATCTAGGTTATCACAAGCTTTGTTTTTGTTTTGTTACGCCAAAGAAGTATAACCTCTAACGCGCGTACATAAGTACACACAACGATTTTTTTTTTCTAGGATAAATATATATTTTTTTTAATATGCAAAGATTTTAATAAAATTGATATACTTACGAAAATAAGGAAAATATAAAAATCATAGGAATTATGTTATTTTTCAGTAAATTTTATTATAATATATACTGCGGCTACTATATCGAGACTATGGCCCCCACAAGGGCGGCTGACAGGGCTTTGGGGGCGCTCTGCGTGGCGCGTCTGCCTTATAAATGGGATAAACACCCATCACAAATTTGTTATAATGGTAAAAACGTCGGCTGCGGCGCTATTTTACTCAAGGGTATGAAGATTTTTAAATATGTGGTTGCGTGATACAGTTTTTAATTATCGTGTGTTGGTGTTCGACAACTTCATTATTTAAATGGGTGTATTCAAAAATACATAACATCACTAAAAATACACTGAATAACAGTAAAAAGGCGCTATTTTACTTCATAAATATAAACATTTAAAAATATGTGGTTATGCTATGCAATTTTTGATTTTTGATTATTATATGTTTGATACTCGACAACTCCATACTTCAAGTGGGTGTTTTCAAAAATACAAGAAATCGCTAAAATAAACTTAATACCCGTAATGTTAACTGGAACATCATTTGGAAAACGCTTCAGAAGAGCGTCACACTGCCGTTTCTATCTTCGATATGTAGGAAGGCCCGTCAAAGATCCTGGCCTGGGGGCACGCTTTAGAATGTTGGGGCCATGATCGAGATCGATACACATCACCACAATCGTTTCTTCAACAAAAAACGTTGCAATATTGCCAGCATGCAAAAATCGCGTGACGTAATAATGTAATCATATACAGTGCCATGCCGTACATGTCAATATATTATAGAAGATGCACAGTAGATGGCTATATTATAAATAATAATAAAAGTCACATGTCGTTGTTTGTTCAACGCGCTCTTATATAACTCTTATATTACTAAGCTTCAATGGTGATAACTTTTGAATTTTGAGAATCGATGGCTCCACCAAATCTTAAGGGTACATTGGTACAACCGCCTTATAAACACTCGAGTTTGTGACTCCACACGGCATTCCTCGGTGATTGAGTTAATTACGAAAAGGCGCTTCACGTGGCTGGGATATGTTCCGGATGCTGCCAGAGAGTGCGACATTTCGTACCCTTGTGGCACATCTTCAAAAGTTCCGTCGGCGTGGCCAATGTGGCGATGTTGTTATTTAATTTAAGTAAACAAATGTGATCTGCTTAAATTATTGTGTTGATAAATATACCTGTAAAAAATTTCATTATAGGTTTTAAAATTGTATGGGTACCATACGAAAAAAAATTTAATACTGAATATAGTAATATTTAAACAAATTAAAAATGACTATAAAGCTCAACATAAGATCAAAACCAAAATACTATTGTACTAGCCCAACTATGCGTAAATAAAAGTAGATACAGTGATATAATTCCTGAATCATTCATTATTCGAAGAAAAATCAACGGTAAACGTAGCATAGTAGGACGCCACATTTTGTAGCTTGTAACTTCCATGGATTCGTATAAGTAATGCTTCACTGAGACTATTCCAGGTAACAGACGATAAAAGTAAAGATCACCCTAATGGTGGCCGACCTCCGGTTTAGAATGACATGAGAAGACAAAGAATTTAATATGACAAGAGTTTATGTTTTTCTATGTAGTTAAGAACTCAAAAAAATTATATTAAACTAAGTATGCAAATGACGTTGTTCTTGTAACCACTATTTTAATATTCTTAAATCGAATATTGTAAAAATGAATATACCAATATTTTATACTTCACAGAAATCTTAATAACATTATTTTATTGAACATACATAATTTGAAAACACTTCTGAGAAACAAGGGGCACTGGTTTGAATCCTGCTGTGTATTGTATCATGTGAATTATTCTTTGAATAGAAAAGAAACTATTAACAAATGCAAGTACGTTATAACTAAAATTTGGAGAGATCCTGACACCAATTAGTAATTGAAGTAATATTAATAATTTGACTTAAAATACAAAAACTGATCGTTAAAAAGTAACACAATTTGGAAGGCGCTTTAGAGAATATTGTAAAAACCACTAGGTAATTTCGTCGCATGAAGTTTAGGTTATTGGTCTGAGCATAATATGGGCACAAATCTCAGGAGGCGCATATTCGAATTTTGCTAGGTGTCGACTTTTTTCAAAATGATTTTTTCTAGTGGTTATATAATAATATCTCAGAAGTGTTTTCAAATAATGTATGTTTAATAAAATAATGTTACATTCTTAAATCATGTGAATTATTCTTCAAATAAAAAGATAGTTTACTAAATTATTAGCAAGTGTTAGTACGTTATAACTAAAATTTGGGGAGATCCTGATACGGGTAATATAAATCTATTGAGGTAATATTGTAATTAATAATATAAAAAAACGTTTGCAAAAAAAAAAAAAAATAAGGCGGTTCAGTGAATATTGTACTAGTTAACTTCGTCGCAATTAGATAGAACATGACGTATAGGTCAGTGGTCAGAGCATACGGGCGCGAATCCCAATGGGTGCTGGTTCGAATCCGAATTCGAATTCAAAAAGATTTTTTCTAGTGGTTATTTTAAATTTAAAAATAAAATAAACAAATATTTGTTACGTGAATATATCAATATAATTCGATACCTACAACAGCGTATTCTAAGGCATTGCTTATTTCTCTATAGACAATACAATGAACAAAACCAAACGTATATCTGTAACCTTATTCAGGTATCACCGAGGTTATTTTGTCTACGTATAGCATTATGAGAATTCCGAAAATAAACCACTAGAACAATGGCCAATTACCCTAAACGTTTCATTGTGAAATCCACCCGACACCTGTGGCAGTATTTTTCTAATAATGCTAGAAGCAGTATGTAATGAAAAGTAACATGATTTTCTTCCCTTGTTCTTCTTAATTCGATTGAATAAAGTCAACGGAGTATGGTTCGTCGATATAATAGCAGAAGTCATCAACATTGTATTTGGTTTGTGCGCTGGTGTCGTGAATTATTTTTTTATTTTTTCCCCAGATATTTTGGCTCCGTTGTATATTGTGCTATTCTCAACAGATACTCAGTAAGGAGAAGAGCATATAATTATAACGCTACATCCTGACTCCTGAAGCGTTAGAGACGGTTTGATACAATGTAATTATGTGTAATGAAAGGGTTAGGGGGGTAGTGAAAAAATATAATGTTAATTAATACTGAGAAGTAAAAGTTTTTTCAAATGTGTACGACAACGGTGCGTCGAGAGGGGAGGAAGGAAAAATATTTTAAAAAAAATGTAACATCTTTTATGTACAATCTCTAAAATATATTTCTCGGTATTATAGGTTTGGTGTGTTAAACCTTGTTTCTACACTTCTTCTCCAACCAGTCGATCAAATATCTTAACAATTACGATCTAACCTCTCCTGGTAAATTTTAGGGACTACGAGAAATATTGCTCCTCAAGCCTACTTATTCTATTTTTTTGTCCTACAGGAGAAAAAAATATAAGTCATTTAGTTCTTTTTACATGTAAGTAGATACTAAAATTTTATTTTAGTATTTTGGAGATTTACCTACGCCAATTCGAAAGTCAAAACACTGTGTAACCTCTATTTTTCCATAAGACACCATTAAGGGCCATGAGCTCTTCATTAAAAGATATAAAATCATGAGTACTAAAGATGATGAGGATAACATAGCGTTTTGCCGTGGTGCCTTATATAAGATCTATATTATATAATAGAAAAATTAATAAATAATCTTTACCCAAAAAAAAAAAATATTTAAATATTTAAAAATAAGCTATTTTAACACTTATAATTTTATTATGAATTTGTTGGGACAGTCATATTTATACATGATAATCACGAGTCTGTATCAAGACTATCCAAGGATTCTCCGAGAATTTTCCTAGCATTCTCCAAGTTGATTCAATTCCTTCAGGTCATACGCGTTGCATTGCCACAAACTTCCAAAGATCTTTTCTTAACTTCTTATGTGATGCTGGGTGACGAAGTTTGTTTGCCGTTCACCTCTTATTAAAACTATGTAAACTAACACATCCACAACTAAAAATCATTTTGTATTTATCACATATTAAGTTATAATAAAGGACCAATACAGTAATGTGCATAATGATAATTACCTTAGGAATCGAAGGCATCCGTTGTTTTTTCTCCCAAGGTGCAAAACTAACCTGCCATTAGTGATGCCAATTGGGAGGGCAATAACCATGTTAAATGAAATCGCTTCGGATGTTTATATATTTCACTTACGTGAGGTGAATTTAGGTGGACGTTGTTTTCTAAGTTTGTAAGATAGGGTCTATCGATAGTTCATTCTGTGTGCTTCCATCTACTTTTATTTTTGTTGCTTTATTTTATTTCTTATTTTATTACTTATAGTATTATTAAGTCACATTTCTCTTTATTTTTATTTAAAAAATTATTAACACTTATTTATGTCATGTCGTGAACGCTTTGAATTTGTAATTTGTTATGTTCATTATATGCAAAATAAATAAATTTGAATTTGAAATAATATGCTTAAAATTATTATTTTTTAATGAATATTCATCATACTTTTATATTATTTGAACCAGTCGTCGGTAAAATTTCATTTTTGTACTTGATAGAAATACTGAATAAATAAATAGAATACTGAAATGTCATTTTGACATTTCATATTGATTTCCATGGTAACGCACGTATATGTTAATAATTTAGTTGCTAGGACCCCCTTAGCAACCAATAATAGTGTTTTACCTTTTACGATTTTTTCCGAAATAAATTTCCATACAAAACAGAATTAACTGAAAATGAATTCAATTCTGCTTAAAGATGGCTAAATTTTATTTTATATATTTATTAAAAGAATGCATTGTCATCGTGTTCTGATATATTCTAAAGTTTCAAATGACTAGCTAGTCGGGAAGTTAGTTACAAATCGATTGCAAGATTTGGACAATCAAGAAAAAAATTGTACTGGACAAACAAGAATACGAGCTAATAAAAACGTGGTAAAAAGTATGTGCTTATATAAAAGAATTAAAAATAAATTCTCCGACTAAAATTTGTTAAAAGATGTAATAAATCGATAGTCTTTCCGGGTCAATACTCTTGAATGGCGCACCCTTGTAACTAATTCAACTCGCGTCGCCAAATCCCCAAAAAAGCATATTGCGATACATGGCATTAAAAAGGGTAACAAAATAATACAAAATGGCCGCGATAAAAATACAACATGGATGGCAACAGTTTAGTTAATGAAGCAATTTGGGTGTATCGGATATAAAATTATTCGGCCAAATAAATCTCACTCGAATATAAACAACACAAAGGGTCTGTATAGAATCGTTCAAATTGTGGATTTAAGTTTTATTTTAATTTGTTTTTTTTTTATAAATACTAGTATTTTGTTCCAACATAAAACGTATTGGATACATTAATTCCAATAGAATACAACTTTAATAAACCACATTACAACATTTATAATAATATTCTAATTGAAACATGAGATTAGACACTAAACTTATGAAGGTCAGACAGGACGTGAAGCTACCTACAAATAAATGGATCAAACTGCGAATACTAGAGATGTTTCATTATTACTGACATGTTACTAACTGTCGAGAGGTGTCGAACCGAGTCAATGAGAAAGCTAATCGTTAATGAAAGTATGTTAATAATAGTCTTTCACTCGTGAGGTATCAATGAAAAAGATAACTTAGTGTAAAGAGATATTTTTATACCTAATTTATCTTGAATAATTAAAAAAATATATTATTCTGAATTTAAGGTAGTGTTTTTTTGAAATACACCATTTCTTTTGGCATTCCCCAGTGGTTTAGCTACAACATACGGCCGTAGCTATAAATTGACAAACTATAATTGATGTAGGGAGTAAAATGATGTTAACGCGCGTGTTTGAACATGTACCGTTTAAAAAAAATCGGTTAGGCCAATAATTATTATAAAGCAATCATTATTCGTAGGATGTTTATCACACTTGAATGGTCAAAGACATAGCTTATAATAAGTATCTTTAGAAATATTATCTTCAAATGTGTTAATCTTGCCCATTTTTTGAATAATAAAATGCCAATTCTTGTCAAATCTGGGATCACAGAAATTATCAATATAATGTTTTATTGTAAATATTTCACTATAATAATGTCAACATAAATTATACTGATGGTTTTATAAATACGTTTGAAAATTAATAAATGTATAAAATCTTAACACCACTGCACATCTATGTACTGAAATATGACTATATCCTAAAACATTAGAGCGAGAGGTTTAAAAGAGTACTATTTTATGTAATAAAAATACTTTATGCAGACATAAAATGTTTAAAATAAGTATAAAGGATAATAAGGCTTCAAAATTATATAAATAGATTATCTACAACGTTTAAGAAATGTCCAGGATCATGCTTTGAAAATAGAAAAAAAGCTCCATTTTGACCCACGCTGAGCACGTCCGCCCTTTAGCAACATATTTGTTATTCAGAAAAACATTAGACCTCAAAAATTATTTATTTTTACGTTTTCATTCTTTATTAATAAATAAAAACTATGAAGAAATATGCGTTTTTTTAAATACACATACTATTACCTAAAAATTAGTACTTAGATGTCCAGTTTTGAGGAAAAAAATAAATGGTCACGTTACCCATACTTATAAACACATTCAATCAATATTTCAAAGTTAAGGTACCTACTGAATAATTCGAAATTCACCGCTCAGTAAAAAAGTAATAAAAAACTTAAACTCGTGATTACCGGAATTGAACCGACTAATCAATTTTCTTGCATTTTTACTGTCAGTTTATAATAACATAATTTTTTACATACACGTAACTCAAAATGATTGCGAACAATATTACAATATTGTTGAAAATGTTGTGACAGTAGTTCAGGCCCATTAAACTATTGAAAGTACTAATTAATAATATACAACTGTGATTTTATTTTTTGTTATTTTAGTGTATCGGCCGATCCGAGTTCCAGACAAAAAATTGTTTTAAGTCAATTTCAGAAAGACTTTTATGACAGATGGGGATATCTATTGATAAAAAGATTAATTACCGACGATGTCATCGATAAATGCAGGTAATTCTTATCAGCTTATGCACTGATTATAGGCATTTAATACATAATAAAATAACTCTAAAATTTGTAACACAATATGCAATTAATCTATATTGACCTAGTGATAGTAAATATACATGATTCTAAAACACAGAAGTTATCTTAAAAAGGTTTTTACGAGATATTATTGACAATTCAAGAGCTTAATGTCAAACACCACTATCTACAAAAGTGAAACTTTACAGGAGAGCCAAAAAACGTTTTTTTAGTTTCTTGTAACTCAACAAAGGGGATGTTTATTTAAAACCTAATATTTAAATATTATAATTTATTGTGTATTGTACATTTATCGAGCTTATGGTGAAATAGAATATATGGAGAAAATTTATAGTTATGGTTTAAAAAAAAGATGAAAACAGATAATTTTATGTAGTTAACGTTAAAATTTACTAATGATATAAGAAGAAAATAGAAAAGATTGATTGATTGATAGAGTTTGACCATCATGTAGCCGAGAATGTGAAATAACGTTATATTAAAATAAAAAAAACAACATTTTTTTTTGTAGATTACGTTGTTTGACTTTAAGCACTCGAATTAGCCAGTCATACAACCGATTGGGTATATTTACTAGATCCAAAAATTCAACTTTGTGAAAGGCACACATTCTTTTCATAATGGAGCTATCTATCTTTCCGGAATTGTGAAATATGTCAAAGGTTACTCCAACCCATAGGAGTGGTACCCAATCAACAGTGGAGAACTACGGGCTAGTAGCACCAGAACCAAGAGATCTCGAAGTAAAAGAATAATTTTATCAAACAATATGTACCTATTTAACACATAACAGAATTTAATGACTGTACGTACGCCGTGCCTTTCAGATATCAAGTTAGGAGGGTGAGGAGTGGGATCCACGACCACTTCCAGGGCTGTTATCATGTCTTGTCATATATTATCATCCTGTGGCGAGGGGTAAAGGTAGGCTGTTAAGATTCGACAACAATAATGCACACTTAACTTTGTCAGCAATACTTAGTTTCACTAATTAGTTTTCATTGAACTAAGAATACAATTTGCAGATAGTGCTGGTTAGTTTTCAAAATTCAATTATACGCTGCCTCCACCAAATCCTAATAGTTTAGGTATGCTATGGATGATCCGACAAGAATAGTGCACACTTTTTCATAAGAACAAATTGTAACAATAGTAAAAATATTAAATTTTAACAATAATAATTATAAAAATTGTAACAATAATAATAATTTAAATTGTAACAATAATATTTGTATAAAATTGTAACAATTATAATTATATAAAATTGTAACAATAAAAATAATGTAAAATTGTCACAATAATATTAATACAAAATTGTAACAATAATAATAATGTAAAATTGTAACAATAATATAAATGTAAAATTGTAACAATAATAATAATATAAAATTGTAACAATAATTATATTATAATATTGTAACAATAATAATATTATAAAATTGTAACAATAATAATTATCTAAAATTGTAACAATAATAGTAATATAAAATTGTAACAATAATATAAACAATTGCAACAATAATAATTATACAAAATTGTAACAATAATATAAAATTGAAACAATAACAATAATATAAAATTGTAACAACAATAATAATTTAAAATTGTAACAATAACATTATAAAATTGTAACAATAATAATAATATAAAATTGTAACAATAATAGCAATATAAAATTGTGACAATAATATTTATATAAAATTGTAACAACAATAATAATTTAAAATTGTAACAATAACATTATAAAATTGTAACAATAATAATAATATAAAATTGTAACAATAATAGCAATATAAAATTGTGACAATAATATTTATATAAAATTGTAACAACAATAATAATTTAAAATTGTAACAATAATATTATAAAATTGTAACAATAATAATAATGTAAAATTGTAACAACGATAAAATAAAATTGTAACAATAATAATAATGTAAAATTGTAACAATAATAATATTATAAAATTGTTACAATAATAATTATATAAAATTGTAACAATAATAGTAATATAAAATTGTAACAATAATATAAAAAATTGCAACAATAATAATTATTTAAAATTGTAACAATAATAATAATATAAAATTGTCACAATAATATAAAATTGTGACAATAATAATAATGTAAAATTGTAAAAAGGATAAAATAAAATTGTAACAATAATAATTATATAAAATTGTAACAATAATAATTATATAAAATTGTAACAATAATAATAATGTAAAATTGTCACAATAATATTAATACAAAATTGTAACAATAAGAATAATGTAAAATTGTAACAACAATAATTATATAAAATTGTAACAATAATATTATTATAAAATTGTAACAATAATAATTATATAAAATTGTAACAATAAGAATATTATAATATTGTAACAATAATATTATTATAAAATTGTAACAATAATAATAATTTAAAATTGTAACGATAATAATAATGTAAAATTGTAAAAATAATAATTATTTAAATTTGTAACAATAATAATGTAAAATTGTAAAAATAATTATTAAATAAAATTGTTACAATAATAGTTATATTAAATTGTAACAATAATATTTAAAAAAAATTGTAACAACAATAATAATATAAAATTATTGTAACAATAATTTAAAATTGTGACAATAATAATAATGTAAAATTGTAACAATGATAAAATAAAATAATAACAATAATAATCATGTAAAATTGTAACAATAATAATTAAATAAAATTGTAACAATAATAATTATATAAAATTGTAACAATAATAGAAATATTAAATTGTAACAATAATAAATAAATAAATTTGTAACAATAATAATTATATAAAATTGTAACAATAATAATAATGTAAAATTGTAACAATAATAATTATATAAAATTGTAACAATAATAATAATGAAAAATTGTAACAATAATAATTATATAAAATTGTAACAATAAGAATAATGTAAAATTGTAAGAAAAATAATTATATAAATATGTAACAATAATAATATAAAATTGTTACAATAATAATATAAAATTGTAACAATAATAATAATATGTAATTGTAACAATAATAGTAATATAAAATTCTAACAATAATAATAATGTAAAATTGTACCATTAAAATTATATAAAATTGTAACAATAATACATATAAAAAATTGTAAAAATAATAGTAATATAAAATTTTACAATAATAATTATATAAATTGTAACAATAGTAAAAATATTAAATTTTAACAATAATAATTTTATAAAATTGTAACAATAATAATAATTTTAATTGTAACAATAATAATAATGTAAAATTGTAACAATAATAATTATATGAAATTGTAACAATAATGATAATAATGTAAAATTGTCACAATAATATTAATACAAAATTGTAACAATAATAATAATGTAAAATTGTAACAATAATAATAATTTAAAATTGTAACGATAATTATATTATAAAATTGTAACAATAATAATATTATAAAATTGTCACAGAAACTACAGTACCTCAGCCACATTATGAGAGGACAAAAGTACAGCATTCCCCAGCTTGTCATTCAAGGAAAGAACAATGGTAAGCGTAACAGAGGACGACACCGCATTTCATGGCTTAAGAACCTCCGTGATTGTTACGAGTGCAGCTCCACTGAACTGTTCCGGGTATGCTTGATGGTGGCTGACCTCCGCTAGGGCATGGCATAAAAAGAAGAAGATATCCTTTCCATAACATACAAGACTAAACAAGTAATCATCGATATTGTCATACCCCACACCCATTAATAATAAAAAGTATAATGGTATAATGTCCTATTCGACAACTCAATTGAGGGTATTCAGGAGACAATCGACATGTCTCGTCTTCGTCTCGCATTGGTTTGAAAATCATCGCTAAGAAAACCAACGTTTTATGCAACAGCATCTGTCCTGATCCAGATTTCCCTCTGATTAGCGATGGGCAAAATATCGAGAGCGTCGACAGCTTTAAATACCTGGGGGGTATATACCACGATGGCATTTTGGAGAGAGAGTTTGCTACCCGAATGGGAATGGCTGGAGCAACATTCAACTCGTTGCGGAATGTCTGGGACTCACGATTGTAGTCGGTCAAAATCAAATGCCGCCTATTCGACGCTTGCATTCTGTCGGTGCTGCTTTACGGTAGTGTATCATGGCACCTTACAAAGGCTCAGAGCAACCGTATGCTGAGCTTCGAAAACAGATGTTTGCGATGGATACTGGGTGTGCGTATGACTTTATGACTTTAGGAGCAACGAGGAGATAAGGGAGCGCAGCAAACAGCCTCTCATGATGCTTAGAGTGAAGAGGCAGCGTTGGACATGGCTCGGCCACGTGCTGCGGATGCCAGAAGAGAATTTTAACCTGGCTTGTCTTTAAGCCAACCGGATTCCGGCGTCCTGGAAGGCCACTAAATACCATCTATAGAGTGTATATGGCGGAGCTACGGGATGCTGGTTTGACCTGGAACGATGCAAAATGACTGGCGAGCGACAGAGATTCTTGGAGGTGCCACGTGGTGTCTATATGCTCCAGCTAAAGGGCGGATATGGCCGAAGAAGAAGCCTTCATATTGTCATGATTCCAATTCTCATGATTATCCTGAATGTCACATTCCTGATGACAACGAATCATATTAACTCTTTGGTGGAATATTGTAAATCATTTTTTTTTATTTCAGAAGTACAATAAAATTATATTTCGTTTACTATATTATTCTTAAATTCCTCCATAATGTCCAATATTTCTACAATGTTATGAATATTTACTTAGAGAGACAAGACACCATGTCCATTATAAATTGTTTTATACATTTTTTTTTAATTTTTCATTTCTTAACATCTTCGTATGTTTAATTAAAGAAATAATTAATAAAATAAAAAGTTAAGCAAATGC
Source organism: Rhyacophila brunnea (assembly GCF_057557595.1). Taxonomy (NCBI): domain Eukaryota; kingdom Metazoa; phylum Arthropoda; class Insecta; order Trichoptera; family Rhyacophilidae; genus Rhyacophila; species Rhyacophila brunnea. Next base: position 35,902,133 of record NW_028233350.1, read on the forward strand.
GTTTTATTTAAAAAAAAAATCGTTTTTATGCTCTCTTGGAAAGTTGTCAAAATGGACATGATGTCATATGCCTCCCGGGTATACAGTTGATTGATTGTAAAAGTACTGGAGAAGACACACGTGTAAGTTTTCTCCATTTGCGTTTTAGTGTCTGATGATAAAACGCCTTCCAATATATTTTCTTTTTTCTTCATAATATAATAATATCAATGTGCACTTCCGAATGTTTTCATTTTTCGCTAGTCTTTTAACGTCTTCTCAGATCAGGCCAGCATCCCATTGCTCAACCGTGTTGACTAAATAAATGATAATATCATTTATATAGTAGTTTAAAGAAAAACTGGTCAGATTGAAACTCTCTTAAAGAACATAGCACGTGCCCAAGCCATTTTCAACATTTAATCTACACCATAAACGCATCGATAGGCTGCATGGTTCACTTTCTCAACTCGTTGTGATTATTAAACTAATAAATGCCATTTAAAGATTCAGTATCCACTGAAAGTAAAGGGATTGCAATACTGGTATTCTATAAAATCCTAATTCCGGTTTTCATATAACGCACCGTGAGTGGAAAACCAACGCATCTGCAAATTTTTCAATTTCGAGATTAAATGCAAAGCAACTGCAAAAGTCGTGATCCTGACATCTAAAAGTGAAGTAACTGAAAGAACATGCAATATAATGTAGATATAAACCAAATATTATGTTTTTTTTAGAATCTCTATTTCTCCTAACAAATCGAAGACTTCAAACCCTAATAATATATCCAAAATATGTCTTTTGCAGATGCTTTGGTTTTACACTCACGGTGCGATAATACACCGAAATATCGGTTTTGAAAATCCTAAATAGTGGCAATTTCAGTATTAATACGGTAGAGCAATTGAAAGAAAACTATATCGTTAATGACTGAATCATTCGACAAAAGTGAAATAGTTATAAAAAAATCTTACATACTTATTTTATGTGTGAAAATTTTTTCGGTTTCGGAATGGGATGTACTATTTTTTTAGTGATAAGAAGAGTAAAACAAAACCTCCCCGATTTTGTTTTGGAGGAAATTTAGTAAGAGTTACAAAATGCTTTCTCATAAATTCGGTTTCTGTACCTAAATTTCTTTCATTTTATGCGAAATGTCGAAGGCATTGAGAATAAAATACGGCACCATGAGGAAATATTTTTTTTAAGAATACCGGTATTCAATATGAAATACCGGAAAATCGGTATTGATGTTTTCATTCGGAATTGCAATAACTAATCCACTAGTGTACCCGTTTCATGATTAATAATAATTGTTACTATCAGTATACGGCCCATATACCATTTTCTTCCTCTTGACCTGTTGCAACAAGGAATCATAGACAATTCGTATTTAATTGAATTTACATTGAGCTACTTTACGAGCTGTTTGTTGGCGAATTTAATAGCGGACAATTCAGCTACTGCAATTGTGATGATGACACACAAAACTTTCCATTCGTTGAGAAGCCATAAGCCACAAGCCAGCGACTATTTTGACATAACGTAGTTCGTTTTTTTACCGGGAGGTTGCTACTGCGCTCTACTACGCAGACGCAGTAGGCCCACACGCCGGCGTGTAGCGTGTAAAGTTGACCGGCTTTCAACTTTTCTCGGTAGAGTGTTTACAATCTGCTTGTTAGCTTGTTAGATGATTACACTGGGCGACTTCACAGGCATATTGTAAATTCGCCAATAAACAGCTCGTAAAGTAGCTCAATGTAATTAACGCTTAACCGCTTATATTATAATAATGAGATTGTTACAGAGTTAAACCCTTATTGATTATAAAATATTGATATTTATACTCAATTTGCAATGATATTATATTATGTTTAATATTGAATATAATACCATGTAAGAGCATCATTTGTGATAACAACTAAGTATTCCTTGTCAAATTAAATTTTTGTTATACTTTTCATAGCATTTGGCGTCGTGTTGTGAGACCTATCCAAAAATATGATTGAAATGTGATTGAATACTTGTAAACTATGTAGAAACCCAAGTAAATATACACTCATTAAAATTTGTTTTGAAATATATTTTACACATGAGAAAGAAATGTTGTTTTTCAGTAACATATAACTAGATTTATAATAATACTAGAACATAAATAACTACTCGATTTCACGCTATTTTAAGACAAAACGAACTTTTACTGTACAACAACTGGAAAAATATATATTCTATTATCTCTGAAAATAACAGCCACAGTTTTTTGGCCAATGCGGTAAAATAATATAAACTAATGTAATATGTAAAAAAGAGAGAAGTATGGAATAACACAGTAATATGAGATAAAAAATATTTGAACAAGTAATCAGAGACGGAAAACGGGGATTCCCCAAACAATCAGTTAAAAAAATGGTTTACAATTATTATAACCATAAAACTAGAAATATTTAATTAATAAAATAATTCACTCTTATCTTTTTTATAGTTAATTTATATTATAGCCAAATAGGATTGTATAAATCCTATTATTTGCCTCTTGAACCGGTTATTTACTGTTTTTTATGAATCTTTTTTACTTCACTTTCATCTTTATTTAGTTTCTATCTCTATAATACAAGAAAGTTATTTTCAATGTCTATGGTTACAACTCTCGATAGTGATGATAAATGACTGTAAAAAGATGACATTGATGACATTAATCAAATAAACGAAGTATTATTAAATTAAAAATTTTACTGATAAATTTGAATTAAAAGAAATTTTGATAATTTGACGCCATAATCCACGGAGACCCCTCTGTTTTAACTTTAAGCGTTTTAGGTACTATTAAATGCTCAGCGATTTATAGGGCTCAGTGCCACTTTTTCAGAGCAAGTTAGCGCCATAAATCGGTCCTTAGCGAGCGACGTTTGGTGTACGGCCATTCTACTTCCACTTCTACTGCGTTCAATATAGTTCTACTAGGATGCAATTATGCTAAAAGCAACCAACTCACAACATAAAAAATAAACTGAGGTAAAATTAATTTTGTAAAACGCAACCAATTTATAACAATCCATGACCAGTTACAATAATAATATTAGTGTTTAGACTACTTCAGTAACGTCAAAAATAAAGAACTTAATTAATACTCCAGTTATTGTAATGACACTTTAGGTTACACAGTCCATTAAACTAACTATTTCAGTTAATATGCACTTAAACATTTCAATATTTTAGCTATTTATAGAATCATCAATATTACAACTAATTAAAATAATATTCTATTCAAAGTCTATAGCATTATCCAGTAAATACATATTTTAATCGATGGGTATCCGTCATATTTAATTTACCTGCCATTAATTATATATGCAAATTGCAAATAGAGCATCGCATTTCAATGAGAATATTAGAGATAATATCTAAAAGTATATATTATATTATACCGAATGTGTAAAATTGCATATTACATGAAATCAGCAAAATTTTGCCTAATTCATGAAAAATGCAAGCCCGTTGCTTTATTCATGATATAGGCAAATTATCTGCCGAAAGCGTGATTTCGGCAGGGTATGGAATTCTTAAACTGTCAACATGGCAGTAGAAAAAGTAAATTTAATACGGGTGGTTTTATTAGTTATAATTGGACTATATATAATATTATTATTATAAGGTAAGGTTTTGTAATTCTGAATTCAACTGAATGTCCATTTTAAGGTTAGCTAACAACTGTCAACAAACTATCAAATCATACGATCATAAACAAACAATCGACCATTGCCTGATACCCAAGCACGAATTAAATCGCGAAAACACATTTTAATAAAATTCTTCCGTTATCATATTATTATGGTTCTAGATTTTTTTGGGCATAGTAAATGGATATGAACGTCATTGTAGTTGTTGATTGGTATATTTTTATATAATCAATGCCATTTGACTCATTTGGTTGGTTTGATTAGTTGCAAAAAACACCACCAGAGCGCCACTATCTAATTTTCCCAATGCATGAACTAGGCAGAAAAAATACTGCCGAATTCACGCACTCGGCAGGTATTTTGCATAATTCATGAATAGGGCAACGAGATTGCATTCTTCATGAAATAGGCAAAATTTTGCTGATTTCATGTAATACGCAATTTCACATATTTGGCGTAACATATACAAGAAAGAGAGACAAAGTCAATTGTGAGTAAGAGAATTGAATGAATGTAATCAGTGCGATCTTTATAGTATTATGACAAGCCTTGTTGTAAGGTGTAAGAATGTATCGAAATAGTTTATATAGGCAATATAAAAATTTTACTTTTACTTACTATAATTTAATGTCAATCTCGTATGGTAAGGTGGCATCACCGGGAACGGACGGAATGTATTAGCATCGTAAAAGAAATTTTAATGTATTTTTTTGTGTAAGACCTGTGCCAAAGTGACAAATATGTGAATACTATTATGGTACCTTCTCTTTTCTAATTTTGGGAATAAATATATCATAATCACATTGAATGTATTAAAATAGTATTTTTGTAAACAATATCCTCCTAAAACATGGTGACATTCTTAAATCCTGTTAATTTTAATATTCGCCAAATAAGAAAAACAATTAAATGAATTATTTTTATTTTAGAGATCCGGATGCCAGTTACTTTTGATTCAAATCACAAAGCTCGGTAGCCAATATTAAAGAAATTTAATAATTTTATTCTGTTTTAATATTTATAAGTCGAGTAGGTCAAAAGCAAAATGGCTACGCTCCATCACACGTTCAGATATTATTATGTGCACAAAAATAATGAGACGGTTTTGAGGTTTTTTTAAATGCATTATAAATTTTACTATGTTATTTTAATACAGACTGAACTACCTACATTGCTTAACGCTTTCGCTGCTGAAGAGATAATGAGATTTTAATTGCCTCCTTTAAAATGCACGTTAATTACATCGATCGGCCGCCTGGTCATTACGCGCCGTGTGCGTCTTCCGCGTCCAAAGTATTAAATTAAAAATAATAAAATTATTTGGTCAATTCTGAACATTTTAAAGAATATTTTTTTTGAATAAAAAAAAATAAGAGAAGCCTTTCTGATTCTTACCTCAGGAACTCATTTACGTCTATTCGTTGGTTTGTAAATTTAAAAAAATCAATTTACAGCATTTTTTTTTTGATAACTTTTGATGCCAACTGCGGATGCAAGAAGAGAACCTCGTTTGCCAATTCTTCAAGTCAACCAGATTCCGGCGTCCTGACCATGACCTGGAACGATGCAAGAAGACTGGCGAGCGACAGAAATTCTTGGAGACGCCGCGTGGTGTCCATAATATGCTCTAAATAAGAAGCGAATACGGCCGAAGATAAAGAACTTTTGATACAGAGTGAATCCATTTATTATAATAATATTGCATTTTGATACCTAATTGATGTTAACACAACTTATATTATATAATCACTATTCATAACTAAAATAAGCCATATATCAACTTACAGCTTAATTACGTATGGACAATTATTTATCACACAAAATTTTCTTGTCAGTCTGTTGGATTTATAACTAGAATTATTAAGATAAAACTATATAATATACATAAGTATTGCGTTTTGAAGATTTTTTTTAACACTTTAATATTATAAAACAAAATTGTGTGTAGATTGCTTTATGTGTAAGTATGTTCACTGCTTCTAACCTGGCTTGCTCTTTTCCTTCCGCGCAAGTTTTCAAAGTGCAATCACGGTTCAATTTCATTTAAATAACGGTTTGGGAGTGAAAAGTTTCGCGCGGGTAGGGAGGGCAAAAGCCAACGTGAGAAAGCGCAAACGAATTAAGATTTAATCTCCTCCTCGATTCAATACTTACGTCTGAAATATGCTACAAACTAAGGCAGTGTGACGTTTTTTACACTGAGGTTTTTTTAATCATTATGTAGTTAATCTAATTTACATGCACAATAAACAAACATCACTGAATATTATTAATACTATAATTATAATAAATTATAATACTATGTTATTTTTGTTCATCTATATACTTTTACATACTTTAATATATATGTAAATTAGAACAACTTAAAAAACATGCATAATATAACAAAGGTCATAGAGAAATAATATTTAATAATGTACGAAATATGATTTGAACTCACATCAATCATATTTTGGTTAGTGAACTTTGCGGAATAAGGTGAATGCTCCGTCTATCAGAGAGACTTAACGGAAAAATAATTATTTTGCAATTTTAAACAGTTTATTGCTAATTTACAATTTAAAGTGTTTTTAGCAATCTAAATGCGTATAAAAATATGAAAAAGATGTTATTCTTATTGAAGTCAAAGACAAACTTACAAAAAAGAATTATATTGCGAATACGTTGTAGGATCCCATTTTAATATTACGTATAATTTTATGTCAATATTTTTTATTAAAATATCGTTTGTTATATTAATTTTATTGTCTCTAATGCAGGGATTTTTTAATAACTATTTGTAGTTAATATTGATTTTAAAAACATTAATTTATGTAAAAATATTTTTTTATAACGTCATAGTTTCCGGGATTGAATTCCAGGTCTGGCAAAATCACATATTGTTTTTAATGTATGTTTGGATGATAAAGAAGTGGCTGAAAAATAATATTCTGTTAATACTCGTACAATCCCCACTATGTAGAAACCCATATCCACTACTTAATCTGCAAACCAGCTAACTGCACTTGATAGAATTTTGTTATTAAGCATGTTTTCTATACTCACACAAAATTTCAATTCCTAAACCTATAAATAAATACTTTATCGTTTTTTACACAAATCAGCCAACTGCAGGTGCCAAATTTCAAATATCATAAATGGAACAACTCCGCATTTTATATAAATTTTCTTTATATATAAAAGAGAAGCTAAAATAGTATATTAACTCATAGTGCAACTTATTTAAAAAAAAAAATAACACGTGTATTTTTAGGTTTGTTAAATTCCGTTCGATAGTTAAATTATTAAGTTTTTTCTCCTTTATGAACAATTTGCCCAAATGGAGTTAGCAGGTTTGCAGATTAAGCAGTCGATATTGTGATCCCCCCCCCACGAAGATCTCATACATGAACATATTATAACAAGAAACAAAAACCATCTTCCAATACGGCTGGTCACCGAGGAAGATCACGACCATAACCCTCCAAAGGAAAATACAACCACGCAATACAACAAACCTTGCATCTATCCCAGAGTCCAGTGGGACTTCTTTCTTTGGAGGAGGCCTTCACCTGAAGAGGGGTTTTTACAAACCAAAATATAATTTAAGTTACACATACAAAAATATATACTACCTATATAAATGTTACATAACACTGTTTAATATATAAACATTATTTATCAGTATTATATACAAAATAAAAATCTTAATATATATTATATGCATTATACTTAGAAAAATATACTTAGATACAATATAAAAAAAATCATACATAGATAGATATATATATAATTATAGGTTATATATACATTAGATATGGTCATTTCACTGTCATTTACTTTTTATTTTATTTATTTATTTATTATTGTGATCTTGTAATTGAATATTGTAAAAAAAACTTTAAATCCTTTTTATTTTTATGAAATCGATGATACCGAAGTAAGATGTTATTTAAAAAACATTGATTTTCATAAAAAGAATATTTATATGTGACTTGAAATCCCTTTTATTTATATCAAATCGAGTTTCAATATTGTGACAATACCGACATTATATTAAGATTTAGTCAAACGTTTAAAAGAGATTTCCAATTATTTTTTTTTCGAAAAAAGTTTGATAATACGCTCTGTTTTTATTGTTGATCTTAACTCTTTAGGGCTAAAATCCTTTAACGAATATAGAGGACAAAAATTACCCGTAAATGGTGATGATAATGACAACGATGATAGGATATGTGTAAGGAAAAAAATGTGACTGAGCACTGAAAATCAAGACACTCAGGCTTTACGAGGAGCAATTTAATAAATGAATTCTGGAGTCTGATGTGATTTGAAGGACAAAAATAAAAACCCCATTGATACATTCTAATCAATTACTGTAGTGCTTAGAATTGCCGGAGTGGGTCGCATAATGGCAGGTCCAAAGTGTTCACTAAAAAGAAAATGATGCCCAAGGCGCAAATATATCCACCCCATAGGCGTCGTTTAAACTAAATAGGGATGATATGATGCCATAAGGTTGCTTTTTAATTATATTGGCAGCGCTTAACGCTGGTAGTGATAGCATTATCCTTACATAATATTATAATGCAAATGTGTTAGTAATAAGAATTTGTAGTGAATATACTGACGATGGTATTTTGCACTTCCTGTTTAATCTACGGATATTTCAACAAATTTATTATAGTTTAACAACTCATTTAATTGAATAGCAGATAACAAGCTAAACGTATTTAAAAGCATACTAGATTCTAGTGGATATAAGTTTAATATAAAGTATCTGTAAAACTCATAATATGTTATAGTTAGGTATCTACGCCCGTTGAGTTTAATGAGCCTTATAGTTTTAAAGTCGGTTACTTTCATTTTAAACTTTTTTATTATTTATCTTGATTGTGATTCTGTAAATATTTTTTCATTTTATGCTTTATAAAATCGTTTCATAAAATATCAAATCCTGCTCAGTTAGTTAGTGAAATAGAATTAAACTGAACGTTTGCCTATTAAATGCCGCGAGGTACTAGCGTGGTGTTATCCAGCGGGCCGCGAATTTCTATGAAATAAATTATAAATTAAAATTATAAAGATAATAATATTATCTTTTTTGGAATAATCATAAAAACGTGTATTTTGGTTAAATGTTACACCATGATTCCAGTGTGAAAATAAAATATTAGATTATTTAATACTATCAACCGGAGCTAGTAAAATGAATGCAAAGTACAGAGTGTATATCCGCTAGTTGTCTATTAATTATTATCGCTTGTAGAATTCGTTTGAAAGATGACTTTTATGAATTTAAATGACGTTGAGGATATTATATTTTGAAACCTAATATATTTCAAAGAAGAAAATATTCTATTTGCAGTCCTAAATATGCTTGACGTTTTTTTTTGATTATCTTAAAATATCGGAATATGGAGGCTACCGACTGATGTTAGATTTACTGTGCATATATTCTATACACAATACTGCTTCCGGCCTTTACGGCAGTTAACTAGGGTAGGAAAGTATCGAAATTAATATTTCGTATGAACTGTCAAAACTGTCTTTCTCACTCTAAAATTTATCACAGCCAATCTGTTAAAATATAGCACTTATTGTAATTGTTACAATAAGTGCTAATACTTGAACACTTTCCTACCATTGATAGCGGCCGAAAGCAGTTAATTTTTTATCATATTCAGCAAATGTTGTTTTTCTAAACTATTTTTTTTTAATTTTATTCTTTTTTTGTTGAATTTAAACTCATTCGAAATAAGTTTTTCTATAAGAACAGCCATACTGGCATTATAACTAGGTGAGACGTGGACATTGTGATCTATGCCAGAGTTTCTCAACGGCAAATAATGGGCAAGTGTGCCGTAAACTCGGACTTGGATTCCGAATGAAAATTATTTTTGGGGAGAAAATCATTCAGACGCAAAAAAATATTGGGAAACAAAATTTAAAAAGTTCTTGATACTGATTCTGATAATTATAGGTAAGTTTACTATGCTATGAAAATTTTATAATTTTAATAGTGTGCCATGATGTGGAAAATTTTGGACAAGATGGGTGTGTATATATTATTTTCATCGTATTCACCATCACAGATTCTACATAGATTTTTTTATCGGGAAATAACTGTTAACCATTCGATATAGTTATTAAGAACATCTACAGAACACACGTTAAAAGTGATGTCGGATGTCCAGATCGAATCCGCAATCGTATTGAGACACACAGTCATAATACCACCTTTACTATTAACAAATCTTATAATGCAGCCTTATAATGAATGGTGAACACCAATCTAAATTTACTATAAATTGAATAAAAAAAATGATTCATATTATTCGATATTCGAATAGTATAATACTGTTTTTTTACCACGTTTTTCTTAACTCTTATTCTTGTTTTTCCGGTGGTTGTTTATACAGTACAAATCTTGCAATCAATTTTTAACTAACTTCCCGACTAGCTTGGCATTTAAAACTTTTGGAATATATCATAACACAATGCCAATGCATTTTTTTAATACTTTTAGCCATCTTTAAGTAGAATCGAATTCATTTTCAGTTAATTCTATTTTGTATGAAGAGTTATTTCGGAAGAAATCCGTAATCCAATCCACTATTATTGGTCGCTAAGGGGGTGGTTCTAGCAACTAAATTATTAATATATACGTGCGTTACTATGGAAATCAAAATGACATTTAAGTATTATATATTATGTGTTTGTTTGTTGCAAAATAGCAAAAAAATGATTTGTTGACAATTGCCCTATTTGTCCTAAATTATTATTACATAGAATTCTCAAGCTTATATGATTCAACAGAAAATTTAAAAATGTGGTAGGTATGTAAAAAAGTTCTATTTATCTTGTAATTATTTTTATTTAAACATTGTTATTTATTTTCTTTGTTTTTTCATGTTATGTTTTCTATTTAAATTTTTACCAAACCATGTCTATGGTTTTTAGTACAAGGAACTTTCGTTTCAGAGAGATAATTAGTTATTTACATATTATTCGCATTTGTGGTCATGACAATTTTCTAAATTTCATGAAAAAATGCTTGATCACAGTTTTGTGTGAAGTAATATTTGAAAAAGTCTGTGTTTGCCTTTGACCGATTTTAAATTGGCATGTACAAATTTGATTTTATAAGCCATAATAAGCTAATTTAAGAGACTTTTTCAAAGATGCTTCATATGCAGGGAATACTTTTATTCATATTTTCATGTTATAAATATCTTGAGTTTATAATAATCTATAATGTTCATATATGCAAAATAAATAAATTTTCATTTTCGTGTAAGTTTTGAAGTTTTAAAACATTTTTGAGAAAATATAAAATTATAACCAATAGAAAAAAGTAAAGGAATCGAATCTGCATATCTCGAGTATCGCGCCAATGCACATAGACCACTATGCTAAAGGAGCCATATTTAATTACTATAAATGTTAACTAATGGTTTTTTTTTAATACTCACTGAAGCGCTTTCCAAATTGAGCTACTATTGGAGATCGGCTTTTGTATTGTAAACCACAGCATGTTCGAACTCCATTTTTCCTCGACGTATCGGGCCCGTTATAGGAAATTCTGAAAATTTAATTAACAAAAAAAACTCACAGCCTTTAGATTCTGCAAGTAAGCTATCGCGAATATCCAATAAAGTATATTGACCAAACCTCACGAATGGTAAAAAAACATTTAAGTGAATACAAGAGAGCATATCTCTTAAAACACTACATCAGCCCTAAACTAACATACCTACAATATATTTTTACACATAATGTTATATTGTTAACTGGGTATATTTATTATCTATACATATATATATGTTAAAAAAAATCGACCCTATTGGTGCTACCAACCATACTATATTTTATATTATTATCATAATGAAACGTTATTATTTATCGAAATTGCTCGCAAAAAAAAAATGGCATAGTGTATTTGTGTACCTGTATGGTATCTTTAAAAGTAACTTCATATACATTGTATTTTGAACGTAAAGTGTTCAACCAATGTATGTTACCAGTGGTCAAGTTTTTTTCCATCTGACCACATTTTCAACTTCTCAAACTTCAAGGGTCCATTCACTTTGTATGTAATCTTTCATGGGTTTTCCTGCCATATATGTGTCTTCATTTTTTTTTTATAGATTTTGCAACATACATTATGCTTTGACTTGTCTTGATCTCGTTTCTCACTATTATTTTATAATCGCGTTTTGTAAATAAAATAAATTTGACTGTTAAAATATTTAAAACTATAAAACCAAAAGGTGTAATTTATCATCAAGTATGTGGTCGTAATTATTCACTTAACTTTCAACACATCTAATGAAAAAAATCACTTTCAAAGAATTTATTTTTGTTTCTGTATTGCGGCAGACTAAGAAATAGAAGCACTCACAACCGCGGTTAACGTCACTTGAAGAAAAAAAGCTTTGACGAAAGTTTGCTCTCGCCGTAGTGGCATAAGTTTTTATCATAAGGAAGGATCTCATACAATTCTGCGAGACGTTACAGAGCTTTCGAGTTTCTGCAGTGCCCACGTAAGTTTGTCTATTTCAAACGCTGCTGTGCCGACGTAAATATAGAGCAGACACATCATTCAAATATAAAATATTGTGAGTACTGTATCAATACATAAAAATAATATTTGATTGGTATATTTTTCTACGTAAAAGCAACAGTGGGATGAGTCAAAAAAATCTAGTTTCGAAATAATTTAACTTTAAAGTTTGTGTAATAGAAAAGAAATAGAGTTAACTATAAAATTATGTTTATTTTTTTAATTTCTGCAGCTACGAGTATAACAATATGATAGATACTGGAAAGTTTTTTTTTATATATTTTTGTATAGTGGGTTATTTCAGTTTACCTATTATTGCTTTGAAGTTACAGGACCAAAATACAACAATGGCATATTTTATTTTAAATCAAGTAGGTACCTAGTACAGTATTTATTTAAATCTCAGTGACTCATTAAGTAAGTAGGTATAACATTTTTCAATCGATTATCTTCGATACTTATCTAAAAATCGATTTTTTCGTTTAGCTAACTATTGCTTGCAGGTAGCGATTTGTTCATTATAATTATGGTATATAGAATTAATAACTCTACACTGATAATAAGTACTATTCATCTTATTATAAAAAAACTCATTAAATATTTTAAAATGTAGCATTTTTTTGGCAATCCATAATTTGAAATACACCGAAAACATACCAATTAGAAATAAAGCATTTTAGCGGCGCTTTTCTGTGGACTGTTATGTAAATATTTGGAAGCTGGGGGGAGTATACATGGATTCAGTCCAGATACTAACCTTTAATGTTGATAAGGCGGGCGCGTTGGCTGGCTCCGTGTTCCCGCACTCACATACTAGTACTATTACTCTCATGGTTACACTGTATTGGGATGAAGATGAGTTTATGATAGATGGTAGACGCGACGTTAGCGGTAACGAAGGTCGCACGAAAATTTCTTGATGAGTCACCCTGTGTGGTGATGTTCGACGCTAAAAACTTATGCCGTTAATGATGTCTCGACGGGTAACAGGTTAACAAGTGTTTATGCCAATAATGTTGAAAAATGACTGAATTATTTATAACATTCCTGGATGTACTAGAATTACCTTGAGAGGTAGGTAAGGAATTTGTATGAGATAAGCGCTACCATAATTGGCCAAAACACTTAAAAAAATCATTAAATGGAATTTGAACTCACTATCACCGTTATAAAGACTATTATTGATTTACCAATAAAGCTATTGAGGCAATACTGTATTACTCTAAAGTTATAAAGCAATATGCTACTGTAGTTTTATATCATATTTCGTTAATATTATTGTCCATATTAATTGATCAATCAAGGTGATTATTGAAAATCTAGATTCTCACAAAATCATTTGTTTAGTGGAAAAATACGTCATGAGAATGTCTTTACATAATTTATTTTACCTTTACAATATCACAACATAACACATTGAAATTCACTGCATAAGAGTGTGATCTGATATATTATGTATATCATCACCTCAATACTACAACTAGATAACTCTGATTTGGTCATTGTTCGGAAAATGAAATTTAAACTTTACTAGATTAACATAAATCTAGGCTATAATTATTATTCAAAATAAAAATGGAAAATCGTGCTTGTCTTATTGGGAACAATTAAATATTATTCAATTGTATGAAAAAATATTGTAGATATAATAATATATTATTTTATTTATTTGATTCATTCATGGTTTTAAAGTTATCCAATATTTTTAAACACAAAATAATACAGTTATCATTAACTTACCTAGTTTTATCATTCTGTAGAGAAGAAAATGATGAATTATATTCAATAGCTCTATCAAAAACAGTGAAAATCAAGTTATCTAGTTGTAGTAATTGAGGTGACGATATAAAATAACGTAAAATTTGTTTGTTAAAATTATCTCTCCTGCCAATTCAAATTGTAAATCTTCACGACAAATAAAGTTTGCATATTATTTTAGATTTGATTTTTTTATAATTTAACGTGGTTTTTAAAATTATTTTAATTTTGAAATATTATATGCCTAAATACAGAAATTTTAATATTAAAGAATGTAATTTATATTGTTTTGTTTAGTAATGTAAATGTATATCGATCGATTGTAAGAAAAGCCAAAAATTACGGGTAGACTTCTTTAGTAGTCTTCTGACTAATTTAGTTTTATTATTTTGTAGATAAGGAAAATGTAGAATCATATTATTCAATAGCTATCTCAAAAACAGTGAAAATCAAGTTATCTAGTTGTAGTATTTTGAAGTGACGATATGTATTATTCACGATTCAATTCAGCCCCCATTCATAATCTGACAGTGTAATTAACATAGTATTGAAAATATATTTAATTTTCAGATGATTCCAGATTATAAAATCTTTCTACGGTTTGCCTTCATCGTTACTCTACTATAATTAATATTTTCAAAGTGTAAGTAAACACACAAGAACTCCTTTCAGATTTTTTAAGTAAACAAAAATTAACACTACTACAGACCTAGAGGCCCAATGAGAGTAGTGTAGTTTAATAGTAGTGTATATTATAGTAATTATGTATTTATTTGTTGAACATCAAAACAGGCCGTGAAGCCCAACTACAGTGGCAAAACTCCCAGGCTTGAAGAATTTACATATTAGTTTACGCAAATATATTTTGAACTTACCGGGAATTGAACCCAGAGCGAAGACTAGCGTATTGTGCACTGCACTACGATAGCCGCCTATAATAAAAGTAATAAAATAAGTGAAACAATTACACACACCCAGGCTTTGAGAAAATTGCATAAATATATTGTGTTGAAAAGCCAGCACCTTACGCACTGCACCATGAGAACCGCTGACGAACCAAATATAGGACACCAAGATTTTTTTAGTGATATATGCTCTATATACCGCTGAATGCGGAGAAGGATGATGTCAAATCATAATATGCAACACTGTCCATCAGTTAAATCACCCCAGACATGAGTTCTTGACAAAAATGATTGGTAAAATATCTTTACGAAGATAAATTAGACCGTGAACCCATCTATTCCATCCCATCACAAAATATTATTATACCTACGTCATAGCAAGGTGAAGATAATATATATATATATATAAATGATTGATATACTATGATATATTATTATTATCTGGTGTATATGGTTCAGCATTATTATACAATGTTGTCCTAAAATGTCAGGATAATTTTCTGTAATTGCAGTATTCATTCATGAATAAGAAAATAATATTATTAAGTGTCATTACTGAAGCAAAATATTTCTCAAGATAGTCAAAAGATTTCACGCAGCAGGCATTGCCAAGGATAATTAAAAAGTTCTGTTATCCTTATAACACATTAATTTTATTTCATTACGGTCTCATGACAACAAAGAAACATTTCTTAGAAATATAATGATATCTGCTTCAATTTGAAATAGAAAATAATTATTTCATCTTAATTTCTTAATTAATTTTCTGAGAAAAAACCAAATAATTTGCCGTATTAACAACCCTTAGATCATATTATACAGAGTTTTTTTGTAAAGCCTTTGTATGAAAATATTTATTTTTAATTAGGTGAATTTAATTATAACTATGTGGAATATATAATATATTTATTTATTTATTTAGAAAAAGAGTATGACGGCATTACAGCAATTGGCCAATGCGCCATAATACATAATAAATACAAAATTATAAAAATGTCTTAATTACAAATAACAACTAATATAACAAGAAAGTAGAAAACATGTGTTTATTTTAATATTAAAGAAGCATGATATATGGGTACAATTATAAATTTAACCTATTTAACACGTCCACAAACATTATATAGTTAATAAAAAATAAATCATATTATGTATTCCGCATAAATATATATAATATATATTCTAAGCTATTTATTTTATTCACCGAATAATTTAAAAAAAATCAAAATCTAACATTCTTCATATTAAACATATATAATTTGAAAATACCTCACATATTATAATATACTACTACTACTTACTTATTATTATCCAATTATTGTGCGTAGCGCAACATGGCAGTGAATGGTGTATGTTGGGCACAACGCAGAAAGATCACCAAATAAACCAATGGTTAAGGATGAAGACTAGAGTACGTGTTGTGATAGAGGAAATGACAATTGTCTGGACAAATACCGTCGTACAATGGTACTCAAGGAGCACTAAACGTCCACAGGGATGCTATAAAATCCTCTGGATCGACGAACTCATAAAGATCGGTGCATGTACATAGTAGCGAAGAATTAATTATGGAACGAGAAGAGTGGAGGAAGCTAGGGGATGCCTTTATCCAGCAGTGGATGGATCCCAGCTGATGATGATATACCTACTAGATAAAACTTTTTTTTATTAACTTTTATTTTTAAGGGGGATGCTTATACCAGTAGAGGCACCTAGCCACAAGACATCGCCTTAACTACGGGCCTAATTACGACAAAATTAACTAGTAGTTTTTACATGACATAAAAAGATATCTTCGTCCACTTGTATATTAAAAGTGACTGAGATGATGAGGAATGCTATAAAGAGTAATGCAAATTACTGCAGACGATATTATATTCGAATTTCAGAATATTTTTTCGCATTTTTTTAATATAATATGGGAGGAACGGATACATGAAAAATTCCAATGGTGTAAAATAAACTAAAACTTATTTTATTAGCTAAAATTATTTAAAATTACAAACCAGACAGTGCAATCTTCATTCCGTCGGTCTGCCGCAGGAGTGAGAAAAGGGGAATATGTGAATCCCCACGCTTTAGACTAAGACAAAGTTTCCCCTTAAGTCGAGCAGCAAGTTCATTGCACAGTCGGAGATTGCAAAGTTTGATGGTTAGTAAAATGAGTGCCCAAAGGAAGACCAAAACATTAATTTATTTCGCGAGAAATGCAATTGACTATTTCTTTGTGACGGTGAGAGATAAGTCATGCTGTTTAATTTATAACGTTTAGTGTCATCAGCCAATTAATAATATGCCTTTTCTTAATTTGAAGAATGCTGAGGTTGATCACTGCCACTTTTGATACTGAATAGTAGATGTTTGGGCAAATTATGGTCGCCCTCATCCCTATATTTTTCTCCTACCTACAATCCAAAGTATTATTGCAAGTCCAGACGCAACTCAGTTACGGGTCATCGGTCGACTGTGATTTTACATCAAAACAACAGGCGCGTCTAGGCGTATTATATTTTGGTCACCGTTGAAGAGTAATTTAAAGCGCTTACAGACTGGTTCAGAAAGTTAAATGCAGACCATTAGTATGCACAGTGTAACTGTCATTGAAATCATAATTTTATTCGAGTCTCCGAGGAAACTTATTAAATCAAACCACCAGTCCGTATTACCGGTGCAAGGTGTCTCCTCATTTATCATATAAATACAAGTGTATCGTACGAGTGACTACTAGAACGTAAGAGCATGCACCAGGTTCTAGCTTCAGCCAGACAGCTGAACATCAATTATGGTTAGTGCCTGGGCTGACTCCTATGTAACCCCCCCCCCTCTTCCAGCATTCGCATTCACCATCACAATCATACAACAATTTCAGTCCACTATAAAATTAGAGTAAATCCTTCTTTAAGTTGTACATGCCTGTTCTATACTGTAATCAAAATACGTACCGATGTGTATTGCTACATAAAAATATATGTATATGTGGAAGAAAAACATAGAAATGAAAACTTTCGTTTTTTTATTTATGTCACCTTATGTATTTTAAATGAACTCATTGCCCCCTACCACCTCCTTTGCTATCATAACTCTCTCCTAGACAGACTCTGTACAGATAAATCGTGTCAAATATAACAACTTCACTATGGTAATTATAAGCAAAATTTATAATTTGCATTTGCATTACTTAATTAAATAATAAATTATATGTTTTATCATCATATTAAATCCGTGTACATCTAAAGATATTATCTTGAAATGAGTAAACTGTTGCATTTCAACTGAAGGCAATCTGATATTATAGTTATGATAAATCCTTTCTATCAGTCAAGTTGTATATTATATATGAAGGGCTTAGAAACAAAAACGGCAGTTTCCGTTTTAGTTAATTATAATTATTGTTGGCGACTCTTTACAATGTCATATTTATTTTTCTAATATGTGTAACTTCTTATAAAAAACTATGTTTAAATGTTGTAAATGTACGATATTTTATAATATTATGTTTTTTTAGAAATAATAATATGTACTTATATAAAAGAGAATTAAGACATTTTTCAAAAATGGAAACTGCTGTTTTTGTTTCTGGCGTCCTCAAATTGATTTATATTGTTTATGTCATAATATTATGTTCATCAATTTTATGATTAAAGTATTATTATTTAGCACTTACGATAAAACTTTCATATACCCAATAGTATATTATGTAATCTATCTGGTGTTTGTTTTGAAATTAATACTTAGTTATATTATGACATTAACGACATTTTGTTTAATTACCTACGAAAAAAAATGTTTTTGTCATTCAATTTTAATTCATTCATTTTGATGAATGAATTTAAAAAAAAATAGTTAATGACATACATTGTAAATGACAGAAAAAGTACGAAGACAATTAATAGCTAACACAATAAAATACATTGACACATTTTAATAAAATTAATATGAGCATATATATAGTATATATTTTATTATAAATAATATATATATATATATATATATATATATATATATATAAATCTCACGTGTGCATGTGAAATACGAATCCTTAATGTGAGAGAAACCAAAAAATGTTGTTTAACGCAACGTGATGTGGAAATGAAAGGAAGAAACCAATGTATAAGAAGGCAGGTAAGAGTACGCGATGTGATAGAGGTCGCTAATCAGATGAAATGGCGATAAGCTGGACATGTCGCTCGGTGACTGGACAACCACTGGATAAATACCGCCATACAGTGATAAACTTGCTAGATTGACGAATTCATAAAGTTCGGAAGACGTACATAGCAGTAAAGAAATAGGGAGCAAGAAAAGTGGAAGGAACTTGGGTACGGCTTCATTCACCAGTGGCAAAACAATAACGGCAGGTTTATTTAATATTTTCTTAAAAATATATACTTACTTAATTATTTTTAATTAAAACTGATTTCTCTTGTCAAGTAACAGACACAGGACTGTCGTTGACTTCTACAATTTCATTACTTCAAATAATTGCAAAAAGCATTAATAAGTTGTCTTAGTGTTCATCTATGACTTCAGTTAAACAACTTACATTTTATTTTATTTTTTTAATTACATATTTTTGTAAAAACATATTCAATTAAGGTTTTTAACTAAACAAGTTGTGACTAAAAACAGTACAATTAAAAATAATTCGATTACCGCATTCATTTGTAGCGCAGAAGCGACA
This sequence comes from Rhyacophila brunnea, assembly GCF_057557595.1. Taxonomy (NCBI): domain Eukaryota; kingdom Metazoa; phylum Arthropoda; class Insecta; order Trichoptera; family Rhyacophilidae; genus Rhyacophila; species Rhyacophila brunnea. The sequence continues at coordinate 35,921,681 of NW_028233350.1, forward strand.
GTGCGCTTAAATCAACCCGCGGAGTGGCGTTTTGATTAAATTTGTTTCAAAGTGCACGTGGTCGATTTTGTATCGAACAGGTCGCCACACTATTTTATAATGAGAGTCAAAGTTCAAAGCTTAACCACTGTGGGACAACTGAACTCATTTGCCAGTGTAAATAAAATAAATCGCTCAAAGCTCATGTCTCGTATACGTCACGTGAAAGCTCAGCTAATGTAAATTTAGTAGTCAGACCTGGTTGCATACTAAGTAATTCGTGTAAGTGATGCTAATATGCTGCACGTTGCACTTAATATAGTTAGTGTTGTACCCAATACTTAGCTTCAAAGCGATTACTGAGCAATATCCTTAACAAGGAATAAATGCATCATGAAATGTATAGTAGATAAACGGTTGTCAATCACTTATATGTATACGTTATTAATAGATAATAAGGACTGCATTATTAATTTAATTGAATAAAACGCCACTTTTTTATCTTCGTCCACCTTAGAGGAATATTTTAAATATTACAATGCATTTCCACCATGAATTGACAGTTAAGACAAATAAATGAAATTAGAGACTTAATTTTTAACCAAAAATAATAGTATAAGTTTTAAAAATATTAAACGTAAATATTTTATAATTATCTCTAAATAGTAAATATAGAAACATATAAAACGGTTCTTACCTTATTCTATTGTATTTAATTACTATATAAACAAGGATTAACTTTCTTTGTAAATATGCGAAATGTAAAAAATGCGAAAAAAGCTAAACCCCGGTATACAATTGTTTACATAAATAGTATAAAACTTAAATCAATTATATTTTTTTAGGATCGAGATTTATTTGTTTAAAATACACTTATTATTACTGGTTGGGTCAATTATGGTGCCCCTCGTTCTTTGTTTCTTACCTAACAAAAATCCCAGTTATTGTCGCAACACCAGGCGAGCAGCAGTCACTGGTCATTAGTCGTCTGTGATTCACTTACATTCAGTTACTTCAAGACAACGGACACGCCAAGGCTTGTTAAAGCTAAGCTATCATTAACTATAGAATGACTCATCCAAAATGCATGTATTCGATCTTCGTTGCGCTAAATCTGATATGGTTCGGGCAAACGTCGTGTCTATCATTCATCCTAAACTTGTCATCGTCATTTATCTTAAAATACAAGTAAAACCGTGAGTGTGACATTCCTAACCGTTCGTTTACCAGTGCGTGATTGCATGAACACCGAACCAGCTCCAGCGTCCAAACCCTCTCAACATAAAAGGTCAGTTCCTGGCATCTTGATATAACCCCCCCCCAACATCCGTAATCTACAAGCATCTACAAGCATCTTCAAATTACAGTCATCTGCAAAAAGCAAAACCAATTATCACTTTAATTCTTTAGGTTATATTATATAATATTCTTTTAAATGATAATTGTTAAGAAAATTAGAGATTATTTAATTAAAATCAACCAAAATAACGGCTTTAATTGCATCAGGCGTTTTGTATAGATTTGAAATCCTTTAAGTTTGTTTATAAACTTTATGGGTATTCCCTCATATGGATTTCCATACAGCAAAACTTAGCAAATTCATCGAATCTAGTTCTAGCAGAGTATAATGAGTTGGTTGATTATAGGTTTTGGCTTCACAATGAGTTCAATTTGCAAAGTTTAAATTTAATTAAACTTTGCTTTAGCATTATTATTATTAGTATTATTCAAACACACACTTAGGTTAGCAGATGCGTAACGTACACTATTAATGTATATTACTTAAGTATATAATCTATAATGGTTATTATATGGCTTATAAAATTATTAACTATTCAGATGTTCTTCTATTTGTAGTATAACTACGAGGATGAATATTCATTGTCCACCACTCAGTAGTAAGCTAACAGAATATTGAATTAGCAAACGACTGTCCTTATCAATTAAAATGTATACAACGATTTATACTCACTTACAATTATTGTATTATTTTTGTCTGAACTTAATAAAATCTAACTTATAACGTAATCTTTACAATTAATTTCCTTTATTTCTTTTCTATGAATGCCAATGGCGAAAGGTCCTGTGCTATTTATGGGATCAAAATTTGAAGTTTATTTCATCTTCAGTATTTTATTGATTCAAATACCTGAAAATAAAATATTATATTTGACTTTTTATAAAATGTATTTTACCAAAAAAACACACAGTGCATTAAAATAGATATTTTACAAAACAAAGTGATGCCAAATTGAAAATTAGACTTCCGCAAATAATATTACGGTTTTATTAAATGGGCCTTGCCCGGAAGACCATTTGAAATGTTCCTACTGTTCGCATAATAATATAGCCAGTCGATACACAATATGCCCAAAGGTAGATATCTGTGAAAGCATGTAGAAAGCATCATCATAAGATCATAGGGATAAACTTTAGATTATACCAATTCCGTGTTTTCATGTTTTAGTAGAAGATTCCATAGACTTTATAGTTACTTCATAGAATTCTAAATGTAATACTTAGAGACGGAAGGCTCTGTTGGTACTTTGTTTACATTTGAAATTATGATGCCGGTGATGAATCCTGTCAAACAGTAATTTGTGAATGTAAATTTTTCTTTAAATTATTTTGTAGTCTATTACATAGTACAAAGTACACAGTTAATTTAAAGATATACATATTTAAAATTATCATGTCGGTGATGAGAGGTGCAGGTGGAAAGGCGCGCGCCTACATCAAACCGTTGTCGACTTTATGTCATCATCATCATCATCATCATCATCATCATCATCATCATCATCATCAGCCTGAATCTATCCACTGCTGGATGAAGGCCTCTTCAAGTTGCTTCCACTTCTCTCGGTCCTGTGCATTGCGTTGCCACGTACTTCCGCAGAACTTTATCATTTCATCGATCCAGCGGCCTCTAGGTCTACCTTGTGGACGTTTTGTACTTCTTGGATACCACTGGATGACTAGATTTGTCCAACGATTGTCTCTTCTTCGAGCTATGTGTCCAGCCCATCTCCATTTAAGGCTTTTAATAAACTCTATTACATCGCAAACCCTTGTCTGCTTCCTTATCCACTCATTCCTCTTTTTGTCCTTTCGCGTTATGCCCAGCATGCACCTCTCCATACCACGTTGTGCTACTCTAAGTTTCTGGATCTCTCTTTTACTTAGGGTCCATGTTTCACACGCATATGTCATCACGGGAAGCACACACTGGTTGAACACTTTGCGCTTTAGGCACAGTGGAAGGTCACTTTTGAAGACATTATTCAGGCGGAAATGGAATGGTTGGCTAGAGTGGTGCGTGCCTTGATGCAACTGTTATCTTTCTGTTTATCAATATATTATTATCTGTTTGAAAATAATAATACATTGAAAAATTTTTTCATTTAAATAAAATTCTCTTTAAATGATATTTTTATTTGTGTCATTGACGCGGACAAAATCATTGGCGATCGCTAGTTATGAAATATAAATTAAATGAATATGTTTTTTGTTTGACTAATTATTTTCCTTTTTGCCAAAATTTAGTTTGCTTAATAATTCATACGTAAACGAGCCTTACTTTCCAGTGATAAATGAAACATTTCCTGATAATAAACAGTGTACAAACTCCTTTTAATAGCGAGTACATTGCGAAAACATTAACTTCGGTGTGATTTATTTAAATTTTATATGCATACATGATAACGGTAATTTATGGAGAACGATGAAACGTGTTCATTGTCTTTTATGACAAATGTCTATAATTATTAAACTTAATTGTCCACATTTAACGCTTCTACCAAAATGAGATAATTCGAATTATTTGCGTAGGCACCTACTATACCATTAAAACTGAAGGTACACAAATAATCATTTAGGTAAGTACTCACAAAGATTACTACAATAATTTCCAAACATAATAGAAGTGTGAGAACAAAAGTAGATAGAATTTCCCACGGCGCGACACAGAAAGCTATCTTGATAATATATTAATTTTAGTTAATGTAGGAATACCCTTAATTTAGTCTACGTTTTTTACTATCATAACAATTATTTTTTGGAATGAATCACAGTTTTGATACTACAAAAAAGAAATGAACATACTCCAACAAAATGTTTCACTAATTGCTATTATTCATCATCATCAGGGGCGCGACAACACGGTGTTGGTCCTGCCTTCCTCCAACAGCTCCCTCCACCTGTCCCTATCCAGTGTGGCCGCTTTCCAATTTGGTATCCCCAGAATACGGCAGTCACTGGCAGCTCAATCCAACCAGCGAATCTTTGGCCTCCCTCTTCTTCTACGTCCTATTGGATTGCTGGACATCACTCTCTTTGCCGATTCATTGTCATTAATACGGTGCACATGACCTAACCATAGCAGTCTCCCAATCTTAATTGATTGTAGATCAATAATTAAGTATCAATAAATCTTCGTACAGCCCGTAGAGCTCAGCATTATAACTTCTCTTCCAATTGGTGCCATCCCTGATCGGTCCATATATACGGCGGAGAATTTTTCTTTCAAAGATGTTCAGGGCTCATTCATTTCGCAGAGTTAATGTCCAGGTTTCCGATGCGTAGGTGAGCACTGGCTTTACAAGTGTCTTGTAAAGAGTGCTTTTAGTTCGGCGAGATAGTATGCGGGACTTTAAATGTCTTAACAGGCCAAATTAGCATTTATTCGCAGACATGTTTCTCTTCTTGATTTCTTCTCTAATATCAATATGTCGAGCTACAAGAGATCCAACTATCGTTTTGTTATTATTAAGTGATATTTTTACGCGCAAAAAAACAATTTTGCCAGTAAAGGGAAACCAACCAACTTGTGATAAAAAAGCATTATAACTGACCTAAAAAAGTTATTTATTTGACGAATAAGTCCGCTACTATATTCACTATGGAAACTATGAAAATTATTAAAAAATGAGAACTATTTCTCTTATACAAGTTAGATATAACTAAAAATTACGTTATTAGTACATTATAACTAAATACTTGGAGAGATTCGAACGTCGGTTAGTAATTAAGACATTTAATTGATAACGTACTTCAATTTAATATACAAAAACCTATAGCCAACATTATAATTAAATGCTATTTGATATAAATTGTATGTAAAATCTATCAATCAAATTTATCGTAAGTATGTAGGATTCCCATAGCTTAATTGTAAAATTATATTGGCGCGAATTTAGTGATTACAGATTCAAATCCAGTTGGGTATCGTATTTTTTTAATATTTTTTTCTAGTGGAAATCCGATGTTTTCAAATTATGTATGTTCAAAATTGAAAACACTTATTATACACCTACATCACGGAATCGCTAGGAGCAATATAAACATCCTGATAAACACAATATACAGTAATGCAATAGCCAGTGTAAATCTTCATAAGCCATCTTAAAAGTTTCCTAGTAGCAAGGGTGTTCGGCAAGGCGATACCATCTCCACAAAATTATTCTCCGCTACTCCGTAAGATCTATTCAGGAAACTCGATTAGAAACACAGTATAATCGGAGCGATTGAATCTCGGGTCTGGAAAATTGGCATGTTATTTTGTCAATATGCGTTTGAACCCAGAAGCAAGTGGCTATTATTATAATAGATATAATATTATATACTTAATAGTACATACTAGCACATATTTCTTATTAATTTATGCAACAAATCTACAAAAATACAATAATTCTCCTTCCAACATTCAAGCAAGAACATTTTTTGATTTTATTACAAAAATATACTTATTGTCCTCCAAATACTCGTGAAACCTCTGATATGACTGGCGGAACGTGATTGGGAATTACTATCGTATACTCACTGTCGTAGATACTACCATACATGTAAAGTTTTAGAACATAATTACCATAACCATGGTAGCGACGCCATTCTCACCAAAATGTATTGATAACGAACCATATTATAATAAATTATTATTAACTTAATTTTATCTTATTCAGAATTATTGAAATTAGTACTAAACTTTGATGACAAAGAAGCTACCCTAATTTGCGATTAAGTTCGTTTACGATAGCCTCATGAGGTTAACATTTATATATATACCTATATATTAATTTACCATATATTTAACTTATTTTGAGACCGTATCTACTGATTGTCTTTTATAATTTTGTATCTTAAAAAAATATACTTTGATATTTGGCGCCCTCTAACAAGTTTATTGTGTGTGAGTATTGCTATAAACTTCTGTGGTAATTTTGGTCATGGGGATATATTGTCAATCGGAATATATATCTTTAAAAAAAGGCCCGAATCTACCCTCAGGGATTAAGGGTCGCCGGTTGAGCCGCTAGGTTATTTCTAGATGTAGATGGTTATTATAATTTCTACTCTTTTTTCGTAATATTACAATTTCACGAGAATTTAAAAAATAAATAAACACCATTTTGAAATTCAGCATTCTTTTTTGAACTTACATGATTCGGAACGCTTAATAAACATATATTTTAAAAATAAATAAACAATATTTCAGATCCTGTCGCCTCTTTAAAAATAATCTATGTACCTATTGTCAATTCCTTGATTCAAAACAAGAAAATATTATGGTCACAACAAAATTTGATAATATCTCTCATGCATATTTACATATTGGTTAATATCTGGGTGATTGTGTAAGGTATATACGTAAAGACCATCCCACGATAGCTAACGGCTACGCGCCAGAGTTATAGTATCGTGGCTCCTTAGTTTGGCAACACATTCACATGTGGTTTTTCTATGGGGGTTTGACATAGAATGTGCACCTTATTAATATGACGAGGTGTGACCAACATCCATTTTTCGTAAAACAAAAATCTGTTAAAAAACTTTTCGTGAAGCGGCCCTGGTTCACATATGAGTGTAGAGTCAATTAATATATAGGTATGTAAATATTATGATCGTAAAGGTTTCTGACTTATTTTAGTCCTAATATGATTCTAATACAGTTAGTAAAAGTATTTAATCAAATGTATCGAATCATTTATTAAAAATAAATAATAATAACAACATCATCGAAATTATATTGTTTATAAAAAAAAATCGGTGTGTGTACTTATGTATGCGCGTTATAAGTTATACTTCTTTGGTGTAACAAAACAAAAACAAAACTTGTGGTAACCTAGATTCTTCGACTAGGTCATAATTATCTTGTTAAATTACACACTCAAGAAAAAGGACCGCTTGTTGGAACGCCGTTGGTTTATTTCTATACACTTAAACTAATATTACTAAATTATATAATTATTTATCGTTGTTTTTATTTTTAAAATAACAACTGCCATTATGACGTTTAATAGTTTGTTTACGTAAGGAATTGCAAATGGCCGACAATAGTAAATTTGCTGCCTAGGAAACGGAACAATCCTAAACTATAATGTAATACTGTATAATCGTCACGATTGGACTATCATACTGTGGCGTAATGGTAGTGCGTTCAGCTGATAACCGAACAATCGGTGGTTCGAATGCAATTGATTGCGTTTATTTTTGTGGGAAAAAAAATAATTATGTGTTACATGTCACACGCCAAAAATTAATTAAAATAAAATAAATTAATTGAAAAACACTCTGATCTGATTTTACAAACGCGCCTAAAGAAGTATAACTTCAAAAAATAGTCAACAAGGTTATAGACGGAAAAGAGAAAACATTGACAATATTCATCTAAATCAAATAAGTTTTCATTCATAAAAATAGCATCAATTAATTATATTTATTTAAACTCTACATCAATAGCACCCTTAATTTATTTTGTCCATTTTATTTTTATACATTGATATAAATAATCATAAAATGTAAGCGTTTTGTTTGAAATTCAACTGATATCTGACAGTCGTATTTGACAATAACGGGAAATATTAAAACAAGTTTTCTATATTTTAAATACATTTACTTAATATATTAACATTCTCTTTATATGACAAATAATTCATATGTCTAAGTACTGACTTCCTAAGAGATTATTATATGTAATGTTTTTTCAGTGAGATTTAGACCGAAGTGATCTTTTGAGTCCCGCATAACTTGATGAAAGCTTAGTAGGTAGCAGTGGCGAAGGGTGGAGGTAGGCTGTTAAGATTCGCTATAAATAGTGCACACTAAGCTATGTTAGTCATATGTATTTGTTTTTATTGAATTAAGACTACAATTTACAGATGGTGTTAGTTAGTTTTTAAAAATCAATTAAACTCTGCCTAAACGAAACCATAATAGATTTGGTCTAATTTGGGTAATACGACAAAATTGTGCACAATTTTTCACTCATAGTTATTTGTTTTCGTTGGATTAAAACTACATATTACACATATTGTTGGTTCATTTTTTTAATTCATTAAGTCCTGCGTAAATCAAACTATAATAAATAAAAAATATTATTCTATCTATAAAATGCTCAAAGTTATGTATGATTTAATTGCATAATTTTAGATATTTTATAGATAGACGTGTATTTTTTGACTATTATCTATTATGGCTTGGTTTTTCAGGGTTTAATTGATTTTTTAAATCTAACCAACATTATCTGTAAATTGTAGTCTTATTTCAATGAAAACAAATATGTATGTCTGAAAAAGTTTAATGTGCACTATTTATGGCGGATCTTAACAGCCTACCTCCACCCTTCGCCACTGGTAGGTAGTATACAAATTTATTAATCTAAAACCTTATACAGGTTATAGTAGATATGGCTCAAAGGTTGACTTTCTGCCCGTATGATACGTCAAGTAGAACATACTACACGTGGTTTAATGATGTTAAATTTATCTTTTCCTTATTTAGCTTCTACAGTATTTCAAAGCCAATAGAGAAAATATTTTACCAACTGGGTACACATTGTGAATATGTAACAAAATTCATTTCAAGAAAAATAAAGTTAATTTTAATCCAAAAATAAAAATATTCAACCGCAAATTCAACATTTCAGTAAAATTTCATTGTTACCTACTGAGGGTAATTTGTATTTCAGCTATCATATAAATTTGTGTATTTTTTTTTAATTAAATACAATTTTCAGTAGGTATACGTTATCCACATAATTTAATATTGACATTCACTTAGATAATTAGTTAAAATGCATACATTGTAATATATCTGGCAATTTTGATTTAATATATTCTTTTTATGATTTTTATCCACATTTTATTTACAAACTTGACATGTATGGTAATCATCGGGTTTTTATATTTTAATTCAACAAAATTATTATAAACAGATGTTTTTCACTCGAAATATCTACTTTTCCCAGTTGTAGATTTCATAATATATTATGTATTGATTTATATTTTAAATAAAATAGTAGGTACCGGTATTTTATATAATTAAAAGATAAATACATAACACATTACTGAATACGTCTATGGCTTCGTGTGGTGCGTTGATGAGTTGAACAACGTTTGCAACTGGCGTGGAGGTAAAAAAGGATCATGAAATTTACTATGTAGGTATGAGTAATATTGTTATATTACATACATTAATGGTTATATGACACATACAAAAATTAACTCTTAAAACCATAAAAAATGTTTTTTATTAGTTGTGGGTATCACTGTTTTCTTTGTGTAACGTTTTGAATATTATTATTACGACAACATTACTGTATGCATGTAAGAAAAATTAGACAGGTTCGAACATGAACATTCGAGAACATAATTCGACTAATTCGTATTATTAATATTGTTCTGTTTCTAACCACGCGCTTCTTAATTTGCGCCTCACCTCATATTGTTGGATCCGCTATATTTTGGAAAAGCTCCTTTAACTATTAGAGAGAATAATTATTGACGCGAAAGTTTGCTAAGCACCAACAATAGTAGTTTATAATAAACTTTGCAGATTCCGTCAATATAGGTCAATCAGTTTTGAAATACGAACAGAACAAAAAGACTGATATAATAAATAGACACTCTAATTCTATTATTAGTATAGTTTATAATATATATTGATACCGACGTTTTTAACATCCAATTTGTAATATTCACTCGACTAAATAAAATAATTTTAAATTGTAAAAAAATATACCCTTCTATGCCATGCCTATCATTAATTTTATTGGAAGACTGGTATAATATTTTTTTAATTAATATTATTATGTTATGAAATTAAAAACAAACCATGGTTATTCACACCCCTGTGTCAATTTCGTTTAATCAAATGAAATTCTCACTAGCGCACGTGTGATATTAAATTACTTCTGACATATTTCACTAATTTTTATTTGCACAGATACCTTTTACGAATGACAAAGAGAGTTTGGTACGTGGAACCGTATTTGCATTTTTAATGAAATGAAACAGTGGGCGAATTTTATTCAGAATAACAATTTTGCCGAAAATGTATTCATATTTGGCCCGGATAAAAAAACCCTTATCTGTGTTATTAAAAAAGTGCCCTGACCACGACAAAGTGAAAAATTATATTAGGTAGGTACGGAAATTTTTTTATAAAAAAATACGCTCTGTAGATAACTATAACTCGAGAATGAAAATGTTAATTTAACACGTACAAAATCAAAAATGAGCTTTAGAAAATTATTTAAATTATTATGGACTGAAAACTTTGATTATTTTCTTCCTATTTAAAGTAAAAAACCCCAACTCCAGGCTCTATGATTAATTTAATATTGAAGTAATATTTTACCAAATATACTTTTAATTTCATCATTATAATTATCATTGGCCTAACAAAATAGGTCAGTACGGGTCCTACCTTCCTACAATAATGTCTCTAGGTATCTGCACTGGCCGTTTTATCATATTTTGTGGACACCTTCAACCTACCGGAACTTGGGCATACTAGTCAATCGGTCTGGTATCCAGAATTCTGCTCAACTCTTGGGCACTGTCCATTCTTATTATATGGACCCACGGAGGGTACCAAGTTTTTTTATAATTTTCATGCGTAAATATGACAAATTCAAACGCTGCCGAATTGCAGCAATGCTGCATTCAGGACATAAGTCAATTGTGACATATATCAATAATATAGCTTATCACAATGTATTGAATATAAATTTAAATAAATAGCGAATCACAATTTAATGGGATGGTATTCTTTTTCATTGTGCCTCGGACTGAGCATTTCTCATTGCATTACCTGGCACTGTTTAAATGTCGCACCTGTTATTGTATATTATTATTTGGTAAATAAACCCGCAAACTCAATCCACTCAGTAACTACCAGTCTTTCATCCTCACACCTTCACCCCAAAAATATATTGATTTTTACTGAAATAATAGTAATTCAATACATTAAAATCATATAATATTACAATATAAATATTTGAGAATAATTATTATTAAATTCATTTGAAGTGTAGTACTGGAAGCAGATATTCAAAATGGGTGAAAAGATTCTATTATTAGTAGATTAGATAATTAAAATAGACCATTCTCATTTCTTTGTTTCTATATGCTTTAAAATCAGCAGGAATGACAAGAGCTTAAAAAATCTCAGTGTATTTGGCAAGATTGAAAGTCGAAGTTAACGGCAAAGAGCTTGCCATTTTTACAACGTTTTTCTTAGCTCGTATTCTTATTTTTCCGGTGGTTCTTTGTCCGGTACAAATCTTGCAATTGATTTTTAACTACTAATTTCCCGACTAACTAGACATTTGAAACTTTTAGAATATATCAGAACACGATGCCAATGCATTTTTTTAATACTTTCAGGCATCTTTAAGAAGAATTTAATTCATTTTCAGTTAATTCTGTTATGTATGAAAAGTTATTTTGACACCATTATTGGTTGCTAGGGATCTGGGGTCCTAGCAAAAAATTATTAGTATGTAGGTGCGCAACTATGACAATTAGTATAATGACATGTCAAAATGACATTTCAGTATTATTTATATCAAGTACAAATTTTTTTGATCGTTTACGGCCCAGGGGTGGGCAAATTGCGGCCCGCGGGCCGCATGTGGCCCGCCGGATATTTTTTTGTGGCCCACCATCATTAATTGTAATTCTGATTACGAATAACTTTTTTATAATTTTTAAAAAAATATTGACAGTAAATAAAAATTTGAAGAATTTGTAGTTTCATAAATGTATTATCCCAGTACGTCTTCCTTGCGTCTCGTCTCACAATATGTAACCACTGTTTTCTACGTTGAACATCGTGACACATTTAAATACTTTTAACTCCGCGTTGCAAGGAAAAAAAATATATGCACATCCAAAAAATTGAGACAAGTTTAGCAATAGTACGCGATCCATTATCAATAGATATTGATTGTGTACCGACAGAGCTACAACTTGAGATTATTGATCTGCAGTGTGACACTGATTTTAGAGAATTGCATCGTCGTGAAGAAATCTCCAAATTTTACAATGACCTTAATTCAGAAAAATTCGACCAACTTAAAGATTATGCAAGAAAAATGTTCATTATTTTTGGATCAACCTATATGTGAACAAAAGTTTTCGATCATGAACCTCAATAAAAATTCTTTACAATCAAATATCTCCGATGCCCATTTACAAGCAGTTTTGAAATATCAACTTCAAAATAACACCTGACTTTAAAAAAAATGTAAAAAAATATACAACAGTTTCATTCTTCTCATTAATTTTTTTGTAATGTTTATTTTTCGTGATAATAAATAGTGTATATCTAAAAATGGTATTTTACTTGCGGCCCGCCGCTCATTTTGAATTCTTGAATTTGGCCCTCCATCCAAAAAGTTTGCCCCCCCCCTGGTTTACGCTAATCAAGTCAAGTTTATATGATTCAACAGAACATTTAAAAACGTTGTATATAAAAAGTTCTTTTTATCTTATAATTATTTATATATAAAACGGTGGGATACAGCAACTAATCCTAGCCGATAATCAAATTATCCAAGTCACAATTTTCAGTCAGTCACAGAAGAAGATAATAATATTATTTTCATAGTTATTAGGTATTTATAATTAATATTTGGATGCATTAAAACTTCTACTTGAATACATATCTACATTGAACTCATTCTTCCAGTGTCACGTTTCAGCTGAACTTATAATACACTTATCAACTCTCTTTGGTCGACTCTGGGGTATCATTCGAGTTTGTTGAACTCTCTTACTCGTAAAGAAATAACATGATTTTCATTTGTTTTTTTTTTTCGTCATTTTATTTTAATTTCTCTCGCAGCAGTACGTGCATTATCACAAAGTGTTATTTTCTAAGTAAACAAACTCAATTACAAACATCTAAAGAAAATAAATGGTATTTCTACAAAAATATATTTTTTTGTACGTAGGTACGCACTACGCTGTTATTTTTAACTCGGAGTAATTATTTATAGTAATAGAAATTTTGAAACGTGTTTTAATAAAAATAGTCAAGTGAACATCATTTTTTTCAGTAAATAGCAAACTAATAATAATTATCAATTCCTTAAATCATTATTCCAAAAACATAAAAAAACAGTCAATAGATTATGATATTATTATTATTAATGCTTTTGGAGTTAAGGTTTTAATTTGTATGTTTGAAAATAATCGATAAAAACTTAAAAAAACACTGTTATGATTCTCTATTTTCTTTCAAAAAATATATTGGTGTTTTGTTATTTCATAAATATAATACTATTTATTAGTTTTTTTTCAGTAATCCAAATTGAATAATTTGCTAAATGCAATGTCAACCCTTAAATGCATATTAGCAATACTTTAATAAATGTACACACCTATTACTTATCTTATCGATCACATTTATTTTTTTGTATACATAATAAATTAACAGAAGCACCTGTGAATAAAAACTGTAACGGTTTTGTCTGTGCAGAGAACTGCATATTTTTAAATAAAATTTCATTTACACAAAAAATATAAACAAAAATACAGCCTGTGTCTGAAAGCAAAATAAGTCTTAATCAAAAAAAGTAACCGAGAAGATTAAATAAAGGTTTAGAAGGTTACTCTTCTATATTATCAAAAAATACACAAAAATATTTTGTTTTTAATTATCCAGTTCAATTATTGTAGACCCACGATGGCCGCGCGGCTTAAGCTTCGGCCTATAGCGTCGGCTATAGAGCCTAGCAAATACACATATTGTTTTTCAATTTGTGTTTGAGCCAGGGTATGGACCTAATAGGTTGAGCAAGTGGCTGACATCCATTTCTCGTAAAAACAAAATCTGTTGATACAAACTTCCACTCTGTGGAGGCCCATATGATCTTATTAGGATCAAACATGGTTGGAAATACATAAAAAATGCACGAAGTTAAATGATTAATATTTTATTTTTATAATAATATTTAAATAAGGCGTGTATTTTTGAAGGAAGTATTAATAGACAATTTTGAAAAGTTTTAAAATCCCAAGTGTCAGAATTTTTAATCATTGGTAAGTATTTATTTCGAAGTGTCAGAATAAGGACGCCAGTTTTAGTGTGGAGGGTAAAATAATCATTGAGGAAGTAATAATATTAAAAAATCGGTTGTAAAACTAAATAATCATTATTTAAATTACGCGTGTCAGTAGATAAAACATATATCCATTATTATTATGATAATTTGACAAGTAAACAATTTTATATGGGACGCATAGCAATTTAGGGTTACCATCTCGCACGTAAGGGATATTTGTCTATGCTCTCACGCCAAATTCATGAATATTCGGTACAAATAACCATTATTGTGATTATTAAAAGAACACCAACTAAGAAGTAATCGAAGGTGCACCCAAAAGAGCGATAATTATATGAGCACATCAACAGATGACAGAAGATAACCTCAATTCCGATAACTTTAAACCCAAATTATAATAATTTTGTGGTATTTGACGGTTTATAAATATTATGGAAATTAAAAATATACCTATTAAACTATTATTATCTAATTGAAATAACATGTTTCATAAATTAATTCTATTGAAACGATTATGAATAATTTGTCTTCAATTGCAATTACGTGCAAAATATCTAATTAATTTAAAGTTAAGTGATAGCTAATGGACTATTTCAAACTATATCTAATATACTTACTTAAATATTTTTAAAGAAAGTAATAATAAAAAATAATACCTCATTTTAAGGTTAAATTTGATTAAAAATGTTATATTGTGAAATATTATTCATTCAACCAAATTTTTCATACATTTTGAATGAGATTAAAATACCTAATATGATTGATCTAACTAATAAATCGATAATCGAATGAGTTTATCTAATATTAGTATTAATTCAAATAAAATAGCTACCTACTTTCTGGTTTGCATGTCGATTATAAAACAATATTTATATTAGTATAAATCTTTTAGATAACGAACCTTTTAATGTCGAGACAATTGAAACATACCTATTACTTATTCCATATATCGAAATTACGGATATCGATAAATTATATTAAATAATTTTATTTACAAAATAAAAGGAATGTTCATTGATTGACAATGGCTAGGCATTTTTTGCTGTGGGGAAAATATTGATATATTTTTATAAAATTTACAATAACCTGGTCACACCGTTCACCGTTGACATGCCAAGCCAAGCGACCCTTCAAGTTGCCATGTATTTTTTTTGTAAAGAACTGAAGTCTGCCTTATTCTTAATTTTTATGTCAAAAATAAACCTATAATAGACACATCTGGTGTACCTACCTACATGTCTTCTTATTTTTTTAAATGTTAAAAATATACCTATGATAATACACACTAGGCATACAACATAATTCTATAATGGAGCATGTATTTTCAATGGTCATTAGCCCAGTGTAGATACCTACTGAAAACAGTTTCTAATAAACATTAATACTTGATTACAAACTAATTCTGTTGTACCCAGAGCATAGAACCAACAGTTACAGCTGATGGCTAGAACGAATTTCTTAAGAAACCTGCTCAGAAGATCCACATTGAATTGTGGAGCCATTTTTTTAGATACATTCATTATAATAGAAAGAAAAAATACTATTCTAGATTTCTAGTGCTGAGGAAGTCAACTGTCATCTGTCAAGGTACAGCATAACCATAGACGATTATAGTATTAGTCTATGATACAACTAACTCGAATATTAGTCTATGTTATAACCCTGGTTGGAATGACAGAGAATGATACTATCCTAGAAAATTTAAAAAAGCGGCCAATTAAATTATTTCTGCCCAAATTTTAATCTATTCTGACACACAAATATTTATACTTGACATTAAACATTTTAATAATTCCCTGTGCTTATTTAAATACTTTCTCATATATTATTTGAATACTTACCATTGAGCATTTTTTACTTCCTGCTGATTTTAAATTATTCCCAAAGATTAATAAAATACTTTTATTAAAATACTTCCTAGTTTTGAATATTTATACTTACCGAAAAATTAGAAGCCTTTAAATAATATTAATATAATTATTAACCTAAAGAAAGTTTTTATTCACTTTGAAATAAGCTTTGAAATTTTGCAAATTGATTGAATCTACTACTGTGATTTATAAATCTCAATCGTGTTACTATAATCCTTAGTGTAATAATCCTTACCAAAAAAAATATAATGTATTCATGTAGATACCGAGTCAGACACATGCAAGTATTTTTCGTTTAGTATTTTTAGACGCTATCTTTGGCGTCGTCGGCGCGGCGACGCTCCCTGATAAAGCGTCGTGCCCCTGCCTTTATGGAGTTATGATAACATTGTCATATCGGCAGCCGCGAGGATTGTGCAAGCTAAGTAATGTCAATTCGGTTCATGGTAGGTATTCAGCTGGTTTTAGCAGATAATATTATACGATTTTCCAGAAATTTGTAATCTAGATTTCCCGGGACTTTAAATATACAGTTCTGTTCTTTTCAGAACTGTTCTGAATAGGTTAATCATATATATTCTTCAAAATTTTTTTCAAATGATATAATTTGTTTTCGTATTATTAATTATTTCTTAAATGGAATTTGGTGGACGTTGATATAAAAATGCATTAAAATATTTTAAAAAGTATAAATAATAGTATAAACCTACCTCTCATGGTAAACACAGATCCCTAAAAATGTTTTGTTTCTCCAAAATTACGAGGCAATTTCAAACATAAACTGAAAGATTTGCATAATCTTAATTTACTAGTAAAAAGTGTTATAATCACGGATATATTATTATGAATAAATGGCATAATGACTTTATTCTCAAATAATATTACGAAATGACGACTTTTAATAATATTATTTTATGGTAGGTATCTACTTACATAATAATTTATATTATTTGATAATAGAATGAAAGAAAATAGAGCATTTATTACTAATTTGAACAGTATTTTCAACCATATTATCATGATTTAAGTATGTATACTATTTTCTCCGCATATCTATTATAAACTACACTAAATAATATTATAATAGGTACGTCAAAATACTACTCATTTTACAACGTTTTTCTTAACTCGTATTCTTATTTGTCCGGTACAAACCTTGCAATCGATTTTTAACTAACTTCCCGACTAGCTAGATATTTGAAACATTTAGAATATATCAGAACACAATGCCAAAAACACTTTTAGCCATCGTTACGTAGAATTGAATTCATTTTCAGTTAATTATGTTTTGTATGAAAAGTTATTTCGATACCATTATTGGTTGCTAGTGTTCCTAGCAACTAAATTATTAAATAATATATACGTGCGTTATTATGGAAATCAATATGAAATGATATTTTATTATTCAGTATTTCTATCAAGTACACATTTTTTGATCGTTTAAGCTAGTCAAGTCAAGTTTATATGATTCAACAGAAAATTTTAAAACGTTGTATGTAAAAAGTTCTTTTTTTCTTGTAATTATGATAAATTTATTTACTCTTATCTTGTCGGAAGTGGTTCTAATCTGACAGTGAACAATTATTTTTCAATTAATTGACAGGTCCGAACGTAAAAATACTCATAATTCGTCATTAAATGAGATGTACTGCAGTGAAATCGATATCTTTAATGAGATACTGTCTAGCTTATTGTAAGTTTAAAAAATACTGTTCGAGAACATACCGTCACCAAAATACATTATAGTTAGGTATATCACGTTAGTTATTTCGAACATTTCCGGAATTTTTCAAGGAAATAATATATTTCCCGGTATTTTCTATACGTAAGAAAATTAGAAACACTATCGGAAACTACTGTCGGCCGCTTTGTGGCTCCGTGACTCCATGTGTCTGAATCCTCGATAAGATTTAAAAAGCCTAATTTATTACATCGCTTCCACGCTCCCAGAGAGAGCGCTCGCTATGCCATGGTCTGGTGAACGGAAAAGTTTTACGTAGATCGAACTGAGAATCGACGATATTTTTATATATTGAAGTGTCTTTTGGGTGGCATTGTTCCACTTGCCAAAGGTATTCCAAGATGTATATTCGAATCTTTACGTAAGGAAATTCATTTACTTGTCTAGGTTTAACAATGAATCTATCAAGGAATTACTTTTGACTTTTCAATCTGAAACAGATTTATTTAATGTTTTTTTAATGGAAAAAGTAACAGGTGAATTTGTTACATTCATGTATTCTTTTTTTGAAATATTCAACGTAACCATTAAGAAATTATCACTTATATATTTATAAGGGATATTTTTGTATGAAAAGGATGGATTTTTCTGTGGAATCTGAAAGATTTGCTAAATTGATATTAATCATAAACGTTTTAACAAAATATTGAAGCATGTAGTGGTTATGGTGGATAATTTATGATTATCTATTGCTAGCGAAGGGTGGAGTTAGGCTGTAAGGATTCACGATAAATAGTGAACATTAAACTTTGTTAGTCATACGTATTTTTGTTTTTATTGAACGAATACTAAATACAGTTTACAAATGGTGTTGGTTAATATTAAAAATCAATTAAACTCTGCTTAAACCTAACCATACTAGTTTTGGTATACTTTGGACGATACGACAAAATTGTGCACACTTTTTCATTCATAATTATTTGATTTCGTACATACTGTACGAGAATAGGTACATATTACACATTTTGTTGGTTCATTTTTAAATTCATTAAGCCCTGCCTAAAACAAACTATAATAGATAAAAATACTATTATATCAATAAAATATGTAATGTTATATAATATTTAAATATATAATTTTAGATATTTATTATGGCTTGGTTTCGCAGGGTATAATTGGATTTTAAAAACTGACGAACACGTCTGTAAATTGTAGATTTATACCAATGAAAACAAACACGTATGATTGACAAAGTTTAGTATGCACTATTTATGGTGGATCTTAACAGCCTACCTCGACCCTTCGCCACTGTTATCTATACATACTATAATAATACACAAAGTTTCTCCAGAATTTAAAAGCTTCAATTCTTCCAAAAAAAATCATTGATTAAAATGCAATTGGCAAACTTCGTAATGAAACAAATTAATATCTAAAAATTTTGTTCGACAGTAAAAATATGTTGATTTGAATTCAGAATGATTATATTCTAAAATTAAGTAATAATGGATAACGATATTATTATTTTTCGAAAAACAAAGAAAAAATGTACTGTTTAATGACAACTCTTTCTTAGAAACCACACCAAGCCGTATTTTTTGCAGGAAATATTGGTTTTTCATTAATCACTTGAGCATTATCAAATTTTTAAATCTGGCCGTTTTGCTGACGTGACCGTTTTGTTTGATTTTCTGGCAATTGATTTCATTAGAGATTATCACATAATTTTTGAAGCAGAATAAAATTGTAGTTCAACTATTATTACAATAATACTTTTTATAATTTGATCTTGTTATCAATATTGTTATATATGAAACAATCTATTATTATGACAAGTTTAAAATGAGACAATTACACTAAACTTGTAAAAAAATGGCGGCAAATTTTAAATCGCCAGTTTTTATTGGTACATGCTTTAAATGAGTAAAAAATATTAGTATAAATTTCTTATATAAATAACTGTAGCCTTTGCGGTGAGCCTGAGTGGTTTAGCTCCACCGGTGATAGTGATATAAGCATGTCAAAGATTTTCTTGCCTGAGTTACACTAAATCCAATTTATAAAGGCGTGTTTTCACTTGTCAATTGAAAACAAAAAAATGTAGACTGGGTGATATTAATATTCATTACGTACGTCTCGCAAATGAGCAGCAGGTGAAGAGGCAAATGTGGCGCTACTTATCCGCGCCGGCTCTGTATTCTTCACGGTGGCTGTAGTTGTCACTAACGTTTCCATAAAGCGTCCCGACTCTACACGCTTTCCCACTTTGCCCCACAGCCGCCCTGGGATTGCGCCCCCATTCATCTCGGGCGACGTGTGATCTTACACCGTTGGACAATTTTCTTACCTTGTCACCCGCAAATAGATTAGTATCGACATTTTCAGCCGTGAATAACGACATTGATGAGCACAAAGTATTATAAATGTGGCAAAAAATGAAATAAAAATACATTGTATTTTTTAAAAATAAAATAAAACAAGATATAAGTACATACTTTATATACGTTTTGTACTCTGTAATTGGTACACTACGCATACTCAACGTACTAACTACTTTTGACATAATATTATGTTAAGGAAATGTGCTATATTCATTTCTCGTAAAACAAAATTAGTCTGTTAATACAACCTCTACTCTGTATTACTGTAGTTTTACGATATAAAATTTTGATGTAATATTTATATGTGAAATATTTTACTTTTAAGAATACTTGGATTATATACATTATCTATTCATAGGATAAATATATTTTAATGGAGAAAATGATGACCAAAATTCAATGAAATTGAATAGCAAGCATATTATTATTATAAATTCTAATGGATTTAAGTTTTGTACTATTCCATTTGAGTTTCTCAAGAAATCACTTAAATGTAATAGTATAAAACTTAAATCCATTAGAATTCAAATTAAAATTCCATCAAGTACCTTTGGTTGATAGTATTAATATCATATTATTATGGTTTGCTCGCCAGATCATACGAATTTACCATGGTTAAGAAAATAAAATATCGGAGGAAAATATCGTTTGATTGATTCTGTCTCGGGTTTGGCACTAATTATGAATATTCCAGGTTCCAATTTGGCAGGCAATCTTGTGTAATTTTGCATATTTTTGGTATGCATTTATTTAATCTCAGAATAAATAAATATAGAGCTAACGGTTGTTGAAATATAATCCAAAAATCGTTTTAGGCTGCTATTATTCTCAGATGGCGTTTCGTCGCTATAGGATTTGTTTCCCGAATATCCATTTTTGTCGAAATCGACATTTTAATGCAGTTCAATTTCTTTTATCGAACTCTACCGAAATCATTTATAAAAAAAATATTTTTTTATCTAGGAACAGAGATATTTTTTTGAAAAACCCGAATACGCCATGTTAAGTTACAATTACTCCGTGTTGTTCTCCCGAATGTCCAACTATTCGTACCTGAATATCCAAGTTAATTTCGGTCGAAATAAATCTCTGGCTGAGTTTTTATTTCCCGAATATGACTTTTAGCCAATCAAACCGCGCTGACGCCGTGCATCTCGCTCCCACATTCACGCTGTCTAGCTCTAAAACAATCACGCCCACTTTCATATTTTTCGGCCGTCTGGAATCCTCTTTCAAATTTCGTCTTATTGTTATTGTTTTTAAAGTTACTATTGTTTTAATAGTGAATTCATCTAATTTGAAGAGATTGTTTATAGCTGATACATTACCAGTTTGCCCTGAACTTATAGTAAAGTTATGGAAGTGAGTATTTTAACCTAAATAACTGCATTTTGTTTTGATAAATGACACAAAATCCCAACGGTTATATGAATTCTACAGTATGACCCGGCAACTACTATGACGTAAAAAATAATTATTATTTCAAATTATTATTAATCAAACATTGTTTGTCTTTATTTTACCTTTAATCTAGGTATTTCTATGAAAATAAAGGCGATGCTATGATTTATTTTTGAATGCGCTGATAGTTAATTTAATTTAATATGTATGTTAGTAACTATTTATTTGGTGAATATTATATACTTAGGATATTGGTACCTACCTAATATTAGCAGCCAATGGTAATTAATTTATAGATGCTATTATTTTGTGTTGTCATTCCAATAGTAAATATATAATATTTATTTGGTGGTTTGTAATAAGTTTAATTGTTAATTATAGAAATATATAGGTATAATAATATACATTTTTTTGAAAAAGTATTAATATAAAATTGTTAGCAAGTACGAGTAAGTACCATCAAAAAATATTGGAGAAATCCGTGACGTCGGTTAGTAATTGAAGTAGTAGATACCTACTTTTATTTAATAAACAAAAACCGATAGCCAATAGTCGCTTGATTTTGAAGAATACTGATGAGCAGGTATTAACAGGCCAATAGTTAAAGTTTGTCGTCATAAGTATGCCACCTCGTAGTATAGTGGATAATTCGTGGACTTGGTCGTAAACCCAGGAGATGCAGGGACGATTCCTGCCGGGTGTCTTACTTTTTTCAAAAAGATTTTTTCTATTGGTTTTAATATATTTTCTCAGAAGTGATTTTCAAAATTATGTATGTTCAATAATTAGAATGGTACATTCTTAAATCTTGTGAATTATTCGTTGAATAAAAAAAAAAGGTTTTTAAAAACTATTTTATTACTTATTACGAAAAAAACCGAAAAAAGCGAATGCCGCATGTTATTATTACCTACGAACTTGGGTTATTACGATCATTAGGTATTTAAATAGTAAAAGTAATCATTACCAATTATCGTGTAAATAAATATAACATTTGAGGTGCGTACTTTTTAACCACTCAGTAATCCGTGGGCCGTGCAGCAATACGCTACGGTCTTAAGTCCCGAACGTCCATGTTTTGTCCCGAATATCCATTATTCTGAGAGAGCGCTAAAAATTTCCCGAATATCCACAACGAGTACTTGTAAATAAAACGCATTTTCTGTGCATTTACTGATTTATACCAGTATAATATTATTCTTGGAATCTATTCTTAGATAATGTTGCAATCATACAGTGTAGAAAGAATGATTGATACATCTACTGATATTTCAATATACGACAATGAAATTTGTTTTTCGTCTCCTGAAAAATTGACATTTGGTCTATTCGGGAAACAAATCCTATAGCGACGGTTTGTCAATGGGCAACTGCAGTCAGAATCAGTCTAAAAAACTTAGTGCAAAAATAAATATTTCAATAATATATTAAAAAAAAAATTATGAATTGGTTCTACAATAATTATTTACATTTATTTATAAGAAGATGCATGTTATTCAAGTACAAAAATACAAACTGCGTGAGAAAAACATTTGCATGCTATAATAAACCCTAGAACCCTAATGTACTGATTCAAGAATGTTGTGATATCCTTGATTGTTCACCATGTATGTATAAAAATGCGACAACGTACTACACCCGTAAGTTTTCCTTTTTGATCGTATGGTATACTAAGCTTTGCGTGATTTTACAATTATTTTATTTACTTGGCATAGTCATATCACTTGATTAGAAATAAATCTCTCAATGCCTGCAGCAGGAATGACACAAAGAAAATATGTAAATCCCAGCGCTTTAAACTATGACGTAGATTTCCTTACCATCGTACAGAAGGCTCTTTATACAGTTTGAGATTAAATTGACTATTCGTACGATAGTTAAAAAAAAGGACAAACACTTATAATTTTTACGACATATATGAAATTGAGTATATAATGTTTGAGGCTTTTACGGTTGTTTTTTTATCGTAGTATATTTCGCATGATTGGTAAAGGAGGCCATTGAAATCCATAGAAACCCTGAAAATATTAATAGGGATGATGGATTACGGTTAAAAACGAAATGGCTTCCGGCCCTATCAGCAAAATCTAATATTCGAGCCGGTATCCCTGGTCGTAACGATTGACAGATTACTCTGAGCAACGTTTGCTCTTAGCTAATTGGATTCCTTTTGACATTCTTAGAGCAACGTTTACATTTACATACCTACACTACATTTTCATCATAAAACATATCATCTCTTGAAAGTGGCCTCTGCAACGAGCCCGAAACGTCGAGTAAAGAAGGAAGAAGGAGACACGGTGGAAACCTAAGAAGATACTACGATAAAATTGAGTATTTTTTACGAGTGAATATCAAAACATATTTAATTTGTTTCGCCTCAGTGTCCTTAACCAATTAATATAATACGTTTATTTAATTACGATAAAAAATGGCTATGGTATAAATAATAGATTGCTGCTAGTTTTTTTTACTGGGTAGTAGGTCACCTACTTGAAGTAAGACACACCTATTCTATACTATCTCAGACGACAAGGATCGCTTTATTCTAGTTAAAATCCTTATATTATATGGATTATGTACTCTATAGTTCCTTTTGTATGTAATGTGTACTAAGTGAATTTTTATCACGAATAAATAGTTTATACCGCGTGATATTATGCTTTATACATATTTATCGGGCTACCATTGAAACTGTAGTGATATTAAGCCTTTTCACAAGTCAGGTTTCGATACCAGAAAAAAATATATAGAACGGTGTTTATTTAATTTATTGTAAAGTTAAAAAAAGTATACGTAACACATAGTTATGGAAAGATAAGACAAGTAAGTTAAAAATGAAACTCAATTATATTGTCGAATCCACTTGTCTGAAGCACTACAGTTTTTTGCAGAATTTCACTCCGTCTGAACACAAAAATAAAAATTTCTGCAGACCTCGCTAAAAATATTTCTGTACAATGTAAGTTCTGTTACCATCGTAATAATTGATCGATGACACGTGTGAATCGATGTATTAATGTGATTAATTGGTCGGTTTGATTTTATTTGAAATTGCCGCGTTTTTAGCAAGTCTGCATTATGTTGATAACAAAAATAACATAGTCTTCAGTTTCCAACATTGTTTGTGATACATGAAAAAAGGTCAGTTGACCGTCACCCTTGCGAATACAAACAAGCATTTGATTGACATGTATTGTATTATCTCGAGCCCCTTTCATTAAGAAACAAAATCAATTCGATAACTGCGTATTATTATATTAATATGAATGTGCTTTTTCGAAATGTATAATTAGTTTATACCATAATAAATGTGTTTGTTAAAAAATAAAGTGCCGGTTGTCAATTATCTACCGCTAGATTTGAAATTATGTCGAGACTTCTGCCATTCTTTGCAAAATAGTTAAACTCTAAGGGTCGTATGCATGATATTCCCAAAAACCTTATAGGCTATATACTGCACGTTTGTATGAATGAGTACAAACGTAATTCGTTGTTTAGTGACGTCATCATGTGTCATGGTGTCCGTATAATGGCAATCTTATAAAATTTCATTCCCCGATTAATAATTCAAAATTTTGAAATTATAAATGTGTCTGAAAGTGTGCGAACGGTACCATATAAATTTAATAATTATAAATGAAAAATTATTATGAACTTTACATAATTTATCAGTTATTTTATAATTATACTGTATGAAAGGATAAAGTATTGCCAGTAAACATTTACATTTGGTGTCAATACTGAATATATACATATTATTTTGACTAACTTCACTTCAATTATGAGATGTCAAAACAGAATTAGAATAAATGACAGAAATGCAAATGGATTAAGATAATAATATGTATTGATCTCTGTATAATATTATCATTTATACCAATCACCGTATGAAACTAATGATGTATCCAGTGTATTTGAGAGTAGTGCCTTTTTTATTACAGTTATATTACAATAATTAACTAGGTAGGTAGGTACCATAATATTTTGAAGAATGCAGAATGCTTCCAATTGCATATTTTAATGCCAGATATAGCAATAGGTACCTATTTTTGGTCGTTTAGCGGAGATATTTTATCGTAATCTTACGTAAATCCATCTTATCTCTCCATGAAAAATATTGCACTTTGCGACATTTGAAAGTGACGTATGAAGCAGCCATTTTAAATGGCGTGTGACGTCAGATTGGTTACGTCACAAACAGTGCTATACGCTATATGATGGAAAACCGGTTAAATAGCTTATAAAAAAATTGGGAATCTCATACATACGGCCCTTAGTATTACAGTATCTACACAGTATAAAAATAGGCACTCACTTTTCCAATATTTAAACATAATACCAACGCTTTTTCGGTGCGGATTGTCATACTTTCTAGGCGAAGTAATATGGGATAAGTAATGTTGAAATCTCATTATGTTTTCATACCAAATGATGACGTCATGTCTCTCTCGGTTACATTATTCAACAGCCTGCCATAGTTTCGCAACGAGAAGGGATAACTTAATATAAAATGTGAAATGTGATATCATTGATTTATGCTTTTATATTCCGAAGCATGCACGCCAATTTTTGACACGTCGGCAGTACTTAGAATTGAAATATTTCTTGTCGCGATACTATGTGTTTTGTACAGTTTGACATGTGCACTTCTACTTTTTGATTTCTTACTATTTCTTTCTCGGTTTTTTACAACCATTCTATCATACCACCAATACCACTACAATTACTAGGGAGAAAGTACGGCAAGACATATGAAATAAGATAGTGTTTTGTTTATTGATTAAAACAATATGAAAATATTTTTTTTAAATAAAAAAATTGACGACGGCGACAAAAAATAAAACAAATGAATACAGCATTTCCATCATTCGCAATATGCACTGAAAAAAATATTGGTTGGACCGATTATGCTCGCTTTTTCCCACCTACGTCAAATCTTCAGATATTGTTGCAAGTCAGGACAAACCATAAGTTACGGGTCATCAGTAGACCGTGATTTAAAAATGGTGGCTACCTCAAAAGATAATGAGTACGCGTAGATGTCTGCGTAGCGCGTTTTATGATTAATTTGATTACACATACTGATTCAGAAGTTATTCGTGGACCACGGTCGGGTCAGCTTGATATAGTGTGATCGTCATCCTAGCAATAGTTCTGAATATCTGGAAAGCCATGATACTGGCTCCTGTCATTTATCAACCTCATTATCATTCATCAAAAGTGTACCGTCAAGTGCCGCGCAACGGGTAACCCAACAAACAATGCTCGCGGCCTCTCTCCCAGCCTCAACAGCAATAAGGTTAGTGCCTGGAATTCCAAAATAACCCCCCTCCCGGCATCCACATCCACCATCACAATCATTCCGTCACAAAATTACAGTCCACTATAAAAAGCGCAACCAAATATATTAAACAAATTGTTCGCGTATATTTTACATTATTTTAGAAGATATTCTTGTCATCTGAATCTCGATATTAATGTACCTTTAGATACGCAGGAAATTTTCATTGGCAGTGGTAAAAAAATATGGTTAGGTTTTTTTTTGCTACCTTGTCTTTTGACTGAAACCTTGTGAGGTCTGAAGATCAGACCACTGTTTCCTGGCCAATTATAGTTCTAAGGTTGGGTCTTATTACGTTAAAGCCCTTTCACAACCCTTTTCTGAAGATTGTACTGATTGGTCCAATAAACAAAAAGTTTAACGAGATGTTCAGCTTGAAGTTTTGATCTTATTAGAATCATTTGATTACATCAAAAATCACCTAGTCCTTAGGGGTATGCCCCGTTACAAATTTTTTACAAGTATAGCTCTTAGCTCTGAGCCCAAATGTCATTCTGTTTACCTAGTTTAACTATTAGGGCTACCAAATATTATTTTACCTCTACTGCTGAACCTTGAAAGGGGTCTTGCGGAGTCAGTGCGTCGCCGGCTGCATCAGCTGTGGAAGAAGTACCTGAAAATTAATGGGGGGTGGATCATCAGGATTTGGGGAGTCGTTGAGCATTATCTAATGACGATGCTTTGCTGTCTTGTGCTGGGAATGGGACAACTGGACGCCAGGACAATTGGACACCGCACTGTCGTAGAAACGTATACAGAACGTAGACAAGGAATTTTAATCAGTTACTATCTACTACTAAGTAGTTTTAATTTATTTTACTCTTAACATAATGTCTTTTTTATTGCGGATTGAGACTTACCATGCCTAAGGCTTTATATAAAAATAAAAAAAACTCTTTTTCTGTTGGAACTTAAACATATGCACGATTAAATCATTATTTACGTGTGTATATTTAAATTCTCGCCAACTATCAAATCATAATATAATACATTAAATATAAATAATAATATAATTTTTTTTTAAGTACCTATAAGTACTTAAAGTCTATTTATTTTCGAATTGCTTGGCGTCCAGTTGTCTCGGTGCCAAATCGTTCAAGACCCCTTGCGCTGTACCTTCAGTTTTGTATTTTGTTAGCAAATGGTGTAGGTTTTTTGGGACATCTTTCTGTCCGTCGATTTAAGAAGATCTCTTTGTATTTTCTTATATTTTTGGCGATTTGTCGATTCCATCATATTTTGCCTTGATGTCTATAATACTATGGCTAGGGCTAAGTTTGAAGAAGATTCTCATGCATATTATGTTGTATATTCTTTGCACGTGATATCTGTAGTCTAGATTGGAGATGCATAAAGTAGAGAGACTTAAGTCAATATTTATCTTTTATTTTAAACGAAGCATGTTCCTAAAATTATAAATGCTGGCATTAAGTTCCTAATAATTAACAAAAATTCATACATTTTTTGTACATCTTTGCGATAAGTAAAAATTGAATTAGATACTTAATCAAATAAAAAGTCTGTTTTTTCTTATTGCAGGCCAAATAGTTGAAGTAATTCTATTTCTCTATCAAATGCGACGTAACACAACGGGAAGAAACGTCTGGGGCGTAAATAAATGTAATCTTAAA
The DNA here is from genome assembly GCF_057557595.1 of Rhyacophila brunnea. Taxonomy (NCBI): domain Eukaryota; kingdom Metazoa; phylum Arthropoda; class Insecta; order Trichoptera; family Rhyacophilidae; genus Rhyacophila; species Rhyacophila brunnea. Next base: position 35,950,316 of record NW_028233350.1, read on the forward strand.
ATCCTACAAAGCACACAGAAGCGTGATACAAAATGTACCGTTGAGTGATAATCGTATTTATAGAAGCAAATATGATATTACGTTTTATTAATGTATTTGCAAAGAACACACGCAAAATGTTGTATATTTTAGTAAGCTATTGGAATACATGTAGGATGCAAAAAACGTTTTATAAATATTTCAGTAAGTATAACAATAGGTATATCATATTTGTTTAATAAATAATACTTACCAGGGGCGGCTCTACCTTAAGGGTTCGTAGGGACCGTCCCTACGTCATTATCATGTCAAAAATATACGTCTGATATTTGTATCATTTCACAATATACCTACTTAATTAAATGATTAAATTAAGTATTTAATGTATTTTATCCATCTAAACTCGTTGCAATTTTATAGAGATTTCTCTTATTGTTATACAAATAAATAAAGCAATGATTGTAAATTACTTAATAACATATTGATGATTATGCGGTATTAAAATAATTAATTTAATCAAATACGCCCTTTTTCACGGTAATACCTATGTACGAATTAAGAAAGCTATGACGTCTATTTTTCGTTGATCGAAGTCACTCAGTCCCACCCCGTCGCCGGGGTATAAATCTCGTTCTATAAAGGATATGAATGCATTAGCGTTAGTATACGCATACTGGGGAACGAATCAAATGACCCCTAGGTGAGTAAAAGCACTCGCTGTATATCGTTGTTCACAACTGAAATTGGTAAGTCTATAACAATTATTATTATTAATTAAGTTCATATTTTTAAGCATGCTTTTTAGATGTGATTAAGTAACGACTCGGATAATCATATTATTTATTCTGAAAAATTACTCATTTCTTCTTTAATAAAAACATATTATTATAAGTAGCTTGGTAAATAATGTATAATATGAGAAAGTATGTAGGTTTGTATATTAATGGCTAATCCCCACCACCTAGTAAGTCGTCGAGCCGCCACTGATACTTACTTCACCAGCCACAATTGAATTGTGGTTAGAACGTATTCATTTAATTTCATGGGTTACAATCATATGCCGGCATGAGCACAAATACGGGGGGAGGGGTTTCTAGTAAAAATACAGCCACATCTCAAAAACATCAACTTCACGTGATATGAGAGAAGTTTACGATCATGACATCGATATTTTATAATAAAATTATCTATATAATATATTGAACATACATATCTTTGAAAACACCTCAGATATAATATGCCTACAAGAAATAACAGCACATTTGAAAAGAATACGATACCTGACGGGATTAGAATCCGTATATCCACTGGCATCACGCCAATATAATTGAACCAATTAAGATCCGGGTGACCTATTTACTTCCAATAATTTAAACTAGTAGGTCCTACATGCAATCATTATGAAATCGCGTTATTATTAACTGTTGGTTTTTGTAAGTACTATATTATAATAATAATAATACTTAATTACTTTAAACTAGATACCTACTAGGTTATATCAGTATTATTAATAACTATCATTTGTTAATAATGTACCCCCAATAAAATGCTGTCATCTGTTTGAGAGTGATGATTATGATTGGAATTTTTTATTGCTATTTTAATAAAATAATTTCGTATCTGGAAAAATAAACTTAATGGTGTATAATTATTATAATTCGTTTTCGAGTTATGAATATGCTTTGATTCGTCATTATTTATTGCTATTTTAATAAAATGCGATTTGTATTATGAATTTAAATAGTGTTTTGAAAAATGCACTCACTGCAGTACCTAGTATTTATAATATGACTTTTAGGATACTGTTGAATCAATAGTAAGATACCGATGCAACTAAGTTACGACAGTATTTTATCAGAAGCTAACTAAAATAATATTTTAACAGTCGTATATACTTCATAAATATTACAATATTTTATTTATTGTTTTTAATAAAAATGCAAAATGTAGTCACTCAAAAGAAATCATGTTTTTTATAAAAATAATTTAAACTTCGTAGGACTCTCCTGTAAAATAGAATTGTTAAATTTCTATAGTATTGTATAGTTGTAGTGGGTGTAGAACTAATAAATAATTAAATAATAAACTATAAAATATTTATATAACTAATCATAGTACCTACCTACAGAAAAATAAAATAATACGATGAATTTAGGTACTTTTTAAAGAACAATTATTAAAGTAAGTTGAGCTTAACTGAATGACAGTCGCATTTGTTTTGAAGTTGACAAACGTTCATGAAATGTCTCACCAACCCTCAACTTCTGTCAATAAACGTCATCTCTACTTTCCTATGTCATAATAATATTATTATTAAACCTCCAACAAACTTTCATCTTCTCAGGCGTGTCTTTTCAAACTAAAATATTTTATAATAACAAAGAAAATTTTATTTCAGTAGTCTCTTTATATAAATTTTGTTTCTAGATTATTGTATCCATGTAGCATCAATAGTTTTATTACATATATAAGTAATTTCAAAATATTAAATTGCCTATTGACCAGTATTTGACTAATTATTTGATACTGAGTTATATTGATTAAAATACCGAATGAATATTATATCAATACCGGTATTCGTCAAAACATATTATAGTAAGAAAAAGAAGTACCTACTTATCAATAAATATAGCTATTAAATCTATCAAAAACGCTATTTTATAGCAACCTAAGAAGCTACCTTATTGACCTTTATAAATATGTATGGATCATAATATTTTAGAACTACTAATTTAAGTCCAGATACAGGAAAATCACTCTCAAATTCAACGTTTGTTGGATGCACTGTCAATGTTGGATCAATAGTTATAGAATAATTGGAAATATTTGCCACAAATGTTTTCTTTTTAAAATAATATCTTAATTTATAGCGACCATAATTGAATTATTCAATACGTATATTAGAAGGATTTTGTTTTATTATTATTTAACTTTTGTTGGTTTTAGTCAATATATTTGCGGTTTAGCAGCATAAACTGAATATAATACAAGTACTGTATAGTAGTACGTAATGAAAAAAACTGTGCATGCTTTTTTAATACCAAAATACCGGTATTTTAGATTTTTGAAACCGGTATTTCGGTATCGATAAATAATTGAATACGGGTTTTAAAATACCGGTATTACAATCCCTAATTAGTTAAATAATGAAAAACATCCTTGAAATTTTTTTTATCCATGTGGGACTCAACTCATATCTTTCACTGGGTCGGGCCGGGCCTATGGACTGAAAATACAAGCAAAGACCTACCGAACCAACCGCCTCGCATCACACTCGGTCTTAATTGAGTGTGTCACAAGGTTCTACATTTGATGTGAAGCATTTTTTTTTCGGCTGGGAATGTATCAGGTGCAGTTAGCTAAGACTGAGGCAGCCGCGATGAGTTTTAAATTAATTTAATAATTAGTTTTTAATTAACTATTTCTATTATTCAACGAATAATGTACAAGATTTTAAGAATGTGCCGTTCTATTAATTGAACGTACATAATTTTGAAAACACTCATGAGAAAATATAGCCAATAGAAAAAAGCTTTTTGAAAAAAGTAAGACACCCGGCCGGAATCGAACTTGCGTATATTGGGTGTGTGATAATTCTACTGGTACGCGACACTAACAATAAGCCTGTAGGTTTTCAAATTACCTATCCCAGAAAAAAGATCATACCCTTATATTCAGGAAGATACAGTACATTTACAGCAAAAAACGTACCGATATTTGTTTTATTCTGAATTTGAACGAAGTGATCAGATTGCAATCTTTTTAAAGGCAAAGCTGAACATAATCACTCTCTATTTAGATTCTCATTTTTATTTTGGGCCGAAAAACAGATTGTAATTGACGAGTTGGTTCAAAAAAAGACATATTTACATATGTATTTATTTTATAGAAATCGATATTTGAATGCTATCTTGCGGGCGTTTATAATACCTATCAATCCGTGCTTTTAGATTTTACAAATATGGAATAGGTCAGAAGATTTGTAGGTCTAATAAAAAATCTACAAAAACTCTATTTTTAAACTAATATTTTTTGACAAATATTGTTTTTTTGGCACTCAAAAACAAAAAGTATCACCGTCCATGAAATAGTCGAAACAAAAATAGAAAGGCATATATTTTTAATTATTAGAATATAGAATTATTATAAGTAGATAAAAGTGAATAAGTACATAAAAAAATATTTTCTATTGATGTCCTAATACTACAATATTATTATATAATAATACATAAAATATTATTAGATACATACCATATTATTAAACAATTATTTACTCTAAATTGCTTACCACATGTTTATGAATAAAATGACAAATTTCTCTAAAATATAGTTACCTTTTCACTATTTTGTATGCCACACGAGCTTAACAGCTTTCATATTTTGTGTGTACACAATATCAACTAATCATTGTGCCGGATAAGCAGAATCAATAGTTACAAACTTTATATGACTCTTACAAAGACATTATTGCCTTCGATTCTGCAACTCCATATCTGCGTGGTGTGCAAAACGGATGCTGTTCTCCACGTCCCAGACACATTTATCAAAACATGTTTCCGTTATAATATAACAATATAAGGACATATACGCCGATATTTTCTGTGGAATTTGATTCATTAATTCATAATGTTAAAATACATACTATTTTATGCGATATGTCTTCAAGATATATCATAATATTAAATAAATAACCTATTTATACTAAAAACATACTGTAGGTATAATTATAAAAACTATTAAGTAAGTAAATCAAATTGTCAATTTTTTATATCACATTACTTGTACTAGAAAAATATTGTATCAGAACATCCATGTTTAAATTTTTACAATAAGCTTGGAGCTGTGTGTTATGGTAAGGTTTCATTTATTTAGAGGGAAAACAATGTACGTATTACATCCCTCCAAATAAATGACACACAAAACAAAGTATAAGATAATTATCATCTAAAATATTATATGAATACATGAAGTTGTTAGATGGAACACCCATCCAAGGATGATCGACTACAGACTATACAAATAATCAAGTCGGCATGTCTATATGCACCAATTTAAATGAAAACTACACATGTAATGTGAATAAATCAGCCGATATATTATATAACTTTGACACTATTGTGGCATCCATCTTTATTACAATTGCAAAATATCAAGTTTAACTTTAAATTAGTATTCAGCATAAAAAAATACATATTTGAACTGAAGAACAAATAAATACGCCAATTATTTCAGGATAGTCTAAACTTTTGGCACCAGATTTATCCATCATCAATTAACGAAGACGTCTTAAAATACATATGCATTTCTTGCTTTAATTTTTGGCTGTTGTAAAATTATAATATAAAAGACTAGAAAAAAATATCATGTCTTGTCAATACATTCAATGGAAAAACTGAAAGTGTGTTTGTGAATGTGCTAATGCTGTGTTATGTTGCGTTACAGACAGATATATCAAGACGAATTTATAATGTCATTATGATAATAATTTATTCCTTACTTAAATCCACAGAACGTTACATATGTAAATCGTCTCGAAGCGGTACAAAAGCGATTTCGTAAGCACGTCAATTTTAAAGCTTACTGTTATGATTTATCTAATTCTATTTCGACCACTGCAACTTTTATGGTACCATCTTTGGAAAAACGACGTTCTATGTCTGATCAATATTTTCTTTTTAAAATTATCAATGGTTTTGTTGACTCACCAAAGGGTGGGTTTCCATTGTTCATCAAGATCTACGCGAAACCAAACTTTGTACCATATCAGTCGTAGCGGTTCTAATTATGCACAAAACTCTTTTATTCGGCGCTCTTCTTTAAATTATAATATGCATTTCTCCACCGTTGATCCTTTTAATAGTTCACATTCATTTAAACGCGCTATCTCCAAAATTTTGTATAAATAGATATACATATATACTTATATATATATTTTTTTTATGTTGCTTTTTTTTGTATATAATTTAATTATTTATTATTCTTTCTCATTTTTCTCATGTAATTTTCTAATGTAATTTCTTTATATATGTTATTCGTACTCTCTATCTTGTTAGACTTAACTATATTATAATGTATACATGGAAACTTTGCTGGTTGCAATAACTTTTCATTATTATATTTTAAATTTTTGTAATCAATATTTAACTGTTTTTTTCCTGAATAAATAAAAAAAAATATCTTCTATGTACTCCATTACTGTGAGTGACGTACGCTAAATTTTATTGTAACAGTGTCGTTCAATTTGAGCGATTCTAATTAATCTAAATCTTAATCCGGTTTCTTTAACCGTTGTTCGTCACTTTCTTGGTCATCTCTCTTTATCTGAAAGACATATGCACTCAGGGTCTTCTTTTTTGACATCGCCATTGATCACCCTTTTTTCTAGGCTATCGAGTTCTTCTTGTAATGTTATGCAGAACTTGAATAAAAATACATTCTTTGATGTCAAACTAAATTCTATATTAACCCATAGCTTACGGGCCGCACAAAATTGTGTTTTTGCTAATTACTTTTCAAATGCAAATTAACACGTTAATTAACAAATTAATTAAATGGGCCCGTAAGCATTGTGTTAAGTACCTGCCAGCATTAATACGTTGGATGCTGAAGACGCACCTGGCGCGTAATGACCAGGCGGCCGATCGATGTAATTAACGTACATTTTAAACGTAGTAATTAAAAAGTCATTATCTAGTCAGCAACGAATATTATGTTTAACAAAACTTATTAAAAGCGTATAATTTTTGGATTTTCTAAAATTTATTCTGACAATCCTTACATGTATGGACATCTTATTTTATCGGTTACACCAATGTCCCACTGAAATGCCGTACTTTTAAAAGTTACATTTTTAAATTTGTTCCACTTTCAAATAATCGTTTTACAAGACAGTGAAAAGCGAAAAAAGTTCATACCTGTAAGCCACGAGCATCGTATATCATAAAAAATATGTGTATACATTTCACGTGAGGTAAAAGTGAAACTTTTTAAAGTATGTGATGAAATGTAAAACAATATTGGTTTTCATGTTTTTGATCTGAACAACTAATATTTTTTATAATCTCATCTTATCATTCATTATACTGTTATCGTAAGAGATTTTGAACGATTCACAATCTTCTCGTAGGTTCACAGTCCGCTTTGTTGATTTTTTAACACACTCACTTCGATTTTTACACTCCTGAAAGATATTCCGTTTGAAGTGGTCACATTGTTAAACAAAATGACTACCTATTTTAGAATTTATATATCATAGTGAAAAACGTCTTTTCTACACATCTCACTAATATATCTAGCAACTTTTTTTCGAACTATCAGAAAAAAGGCTCGTGTCACTTGCAACGTTTTAATAGGTCACAAATACAGACGATTTGGAATACAATATTCGAATCATGTAAGATGACATGGGCACACGAGTTTAAAAAATGTATCATTTCTCCAGTAATTTATTACTCCGCAAATATAATGTACCTGTAGATTAAAATAATACCTATAGTTCCATACAATACAGTTGAAAGTAATCACTGGTCTCATTTTTTTATGTATTGTCTAATAATACATTATTTATCCTCCGCGAAATTATATTAAAGCGATAAAATTTTAACTGTCAATGTTATATTATCTCTTATTAATTCACTTTTATTATTATAATTTATTGTATTATGTGAACATACATTTTTAACAGAATTAATTTAATAGAATTAGTTTTTCGCTATTGGAGTTGGCTGTGACAATTTTTAGTTACACATCAGCCGGATTCACTCTACCAAAAATACTATACCATACATAACCATTTACACTAGGTGGCTATCGTGGTGCAGTGGGTAAGGCACTGGCCTTCCATCCGAGAGTTCTGGGTTCGATTCCCGGTCATGACAAAAACATTTATGTGTTTTTCTCAAAGCCTGGGTGCTTGTGATTGTTCAAAATTACTAACAACCACCTTGTACGAAAAAGCAAGGACATGGTTATTAATAATTAAAAAAAAAAAAAACGATTTACCCTACAAAAAAATAGTAAGTCAAAATTATTAATCTCATAATAATGTAGGTGTTGTTATTTTACTGTAGGAGAAAAAAGCTTGATTTTTTCTTCAATACGTGTTTGATACAGTGCAACGATTCAATGGTTACATGTAAGTTGTGCGTATGCAGTTCATCGTGGGACACTTATTCGTACGCCGCAGTACGTGAAACATGAGTTCGTATAAGATTTTATCAAATGACGAGTTCTTAGTTGAACATTTCACCGTAGAATATATGTGTACGTATCTTACAAAATGCGGCGATAGTTTGCAAATAGTACTGTTGCAACTAGATTAGCCCTAACGTAACCTAACCTAGTAAAACATCTCATAAAATTCGCCACATGTTGTAGCATATGTACAAATATACTCCACGGTGAAATGTTCAACGAAGAACTCACCATTTGATTAAATGTTACACGAACTCATGTTTCACGTACTGCGGCGCACGAATAATTAGTGTCCTGCGGTGAACTGTTTACGTACAGATTTCCGGATACGCGATTCAATAGGTTATGAAAATTTCTAATAACCATACTTCGTAAAAAAAAACTCTTAATATGACAGCTATAACACTTCCAAGGCTGGTTCTAAAAGGTGCAAGGCCCAATTGGAGTATGTGCGCGAGGCCACTTTTCCTAGCCGAGTCGCAAAATATTATATTTATCCCTAAAATCGGTTTTAACTAATACATCAAATTTTATTTGCCTAGCGATAGTGTTTCGTAGTTAGTTTCCCATGCTGCCAATGAGCTATTTTACCACGTTTTTATCAGCTCGTATTTTTGTTTGTCCGGTGATTGTTTATCCAGTACAAATCTTGCAATAATTTTCCGACTAGCTAGACTTTTTAAACTTTTAGAATATATCGGAACACGATGCACATTCATTCTTTCAATACTTTTAGCCATCGTTAAATAGAATTGAATTAATTTTCAGTTAATCCTGTTTTGTATGAAAACTTATTTCGGAAGAAATCCGTAATCCAATCCACTATTATTGGTTGCTAAGGGGGTGATCCTAGCAACTAAATTATTATTATATACGTGCGTTACTATGGAAATCAAAATGACATTTCAGAATTCTATATTTGTTTGTTTGTTGCAAAGTTGCAAAAAATGATTTGTTGACAATTATTGCCTTATTTGTCTTCAATTATTAAAACATAGAATTGTCAAGTTTATAATATGATTCAACAGAAAATTAAAAAACGGGTTAGGTATATAAAAAGTTCTTTTTATCTTGTAATTATTTAATATAATTATTTGGACTTTATCTTTATTAGAAGTACGTTAAAGACGACCTTGAATACCTAAAGGAAGCACATTTTTACAAAAGTTATATGATTCTATTACACAAACACTGTGCATTTTAAATACCTTTCGTTCGTTAGTCGTTTGTTTTTTCCTTGCGACAACTAGCTTACGAGGCCAGAAATAGTGTTAAGCGGTCTAATCATCTTGAAACCGAGTTTGCCAGTGTGATATATTCTATTGAAGTAATTTTTTTTAAGTTTAAATATATATCTACATATTTATCCAAACAAAACAATTTATATGTAATAATCAATATTATTTTGTGTCAATTACAATTATGTATTATAGAAATGTTTATAATTATCATTTTAATTACTGTTACTAATTATAATTTCATTTGTGGCTTAATTCATTCGAACGTGTTGGAATAATTTGTATTGAATGCGCGAGGCAGTTGCCAACAATATCAGAAAGTGATTTATCACCCCGATGCCACAATTGTGCTCGATACAATGACGATCACCCCCGAACTATGCTTATCCATATATCTAGTTGATAAACGTGTTGGGGGGATTAAATTTATTATGATTTCCGTCAGCCCTATTCACGGAATGTATCCGTTTCACCCTTAGCATTGAATGCAAAATGAAAATATGGAAAAATGATACACCACAAACGCGTTTTAATGGTTCAATTAAGTGATATGTATTTGCGTAAATGGAAATTTAAAATTCGAACATAATCATTATACACATGTTCGTAAATAAAAATAAATCTAAACGAATTTTGACAAAGTTAATTTAAAAAAGTCAGATTCTAATTTTGTTTCAATTTTTTTTTCGACCATGTCCGATCCTAATAGAATCATAATATGGGTCTTCACAGAGTGGAGGTATGTATTAACAGATTTTTTACGAGAAATGAATGTCAGCCACTTGCTCAACATATTAGGTCCATATTCTGACTCGCACCCAAATTGAAAAACAATATGTGTACTTGCCAGACCCGGGATTCGAACCTGGGACCCACGGCGTTATAGTCCAACGCTTAAGCCGCGCAGCCACCGTGGGGGTTGTTTCTAAGGGAAGCATACTATTATTAAGAGCCTGATCATGCATCACAATCATCCTTCGGATATTTCCCAACCCGCACCACATCCAGTTTTAATCGAGCGTGACCCTACATTACGATGTGAAGCATTACCAGTTGTTACTTTCAAGAAATTACTCAGGAGCTGTAACCAAAGACTGAGGTCACCATGCACTTAGGTGTGTTTTGACAGACTTAATTTATAGTACACATGGTTGTCAGCGACACAAACATAAACCTACTAAATCAATTCACCCCGAACCACACTCGATATTAACCGCGCATAACACGAGGCCCTATATTTGGATGTAAAGCATCGGCAGTTTTTATGCCTGGGAATGTAGAGAAAAGCAATAAAAATAAAATGAATATAAAAAAATAGTCAATACAAATCAAAGCTAATTCAAAACTGACGAAAATGCTATGTGCAAAGATCTTCATATTTGCAGTAAACACCAATTTATTGACCTTTTTGGCGACCAGTTTGGTTAGCTCCATGGGCACAACAACTGATTTTACCGACTTACGCATATCTTCTTATTGTCGGCATTTGTAGTATTTTAGGTAAAATTAACATAATATACACAAAAATGGCGGGGTTTGCGTTTGACCAACGTATGCAGAGTTAAATGAGGTTTACCGTATTGTACTCTATAAGATTAAAATACTAGTATTGTTCTTTGATTCTGATTGAATTTACGGTTCATACATTTCGCGCACTATTTCCGATAAAATTTTCAAACACCATTTTCAATGGTAAATACTCATTTGGCTAGAGCTATTCAAAACACTTCACCTATTGTACTGTGATACACGTTACAGATTCTAAGTAAGTTGGGGACTGACGATATTCACGGCCATTTGTTTTCATAGAATATCCAACTTCCTCGCACTATTACCGGAATGGTTGCATTGTCAAATGTAATTGGTATCTAGTATATTATATTATACAATTCCACTTCACTCATTGCAATATTTTGAATACTTTTGAAATTACTTCCAATTTCATTATGTAATTTTATCGGTTATGATACGCTACACTATCACAGGGATGGTCGTAGTTTAAAGCCGTTGTAGTAAAAATATGATTTAAGCTACCCCCGAGATATCAAACACGCAACCTTTGGATTTTGAGGCAATAATTCATAATATTATAAGAAACAACATATGTTTCAACTACGATTGCTTCAGATAAACATTTTTTTTTATGTAACTATTCATACGCTTTGATTATTTGTAGATTTTGGTATGTTGTACAAAGATTAATTACACGAAACTAGGTAACGTATGAAAATATTATAAATATATATATATAATTCTTGACCAATGATTTTGCTAAATATACATGTAATATGTTATTGATTTAGATGAATGCTTACAATATTGTATTGTCAAGGTTGATGGATATGATATTAATTGATTTCTCTTACTAATGGGGGATTGATATATAAAATATTCACCATGACAGATGATTGTCAGTTTGTAAAATACGGCATGATAGAAATAATATTATGTTGTATATTAATTATATTATAATATACGCTTGAATTTAACATACTCGTATATATTTATAGACTTATTTTTCATAAAATTATAACAATTTTACCGATTTTATTAACATGTTCATCAATTTTCAGTTATTCTATTAATAATTAGTAGTATATCAGTACGAAGTATTATTTCTATTATCTATATATTACATTAATTAAGTAGAGAAAGCAGCTTCTTATCATATTGAGAGTGAAGAGGTAATGTTTGACCTGGCTCGACCTCGTGCTGCGGATGACTTAAGAAAAATTAAACCTGGTTTCCCTGTTCTTCAAGACGATCAGATACCAACGTCCTGTAAGCCCGCTATATACTAACTGGTTGAGTCAATTATGGTCGGGCTCATCCCAATATTTGCCTTCTACCTACAATCCAAAATATTGTCACAAGTCCAGGCGCAACTCAGTTACGGGTCACCAGTCGACTGTGATTGAGAAACAGTTAGTTAGATCAAGACCAGGATCGCGTCATTATCACGTCACGATTTCGTTACAGTTTGACCTTTGAGAAGTCTCGTGAGTCTCCTTTACGAACTCCATACAGGGTGACTTACAAGTGACGGTTCAACCTTCATGCATAAAGACCGCCACTCGTTATCATAAATTATTCATTACCCACTAAGTGTCAACATTCATATAAAGAATGATCCTGTTGATTCATGTGAAAGTGAGGGTGCTATACATAACAATCGGCAATGAGTGTGTGGGTGCAGGATCCAGTAGTCAGAAACCGTCTGAGCCAATAGTCTGGACCAGCTTAACATCAAAGCTCAGTGCCTGGACACACTCCTGCTTTCGCTGTCCCTCACCAACACTAAAATCCTCAATCCACCTTTATATAGTCCATAAAGGCGCAACTGCTAACTATATAGTGAATACGGTATGGCTATGGTATGCTGGCTTGATATGGAAAGACGGAAGAATATTGACGAACGACAGAGTTTATTGAAAGTGCCATGTATAGGGCGGATATGGTCGTAGAAGAAGTAGATAATACAATAAAATAAATACAATATTATGCTAAATGTGTAGGTATAGAAATTCTTTTTTATCAACATTTCATACTTAGGGTGTTATTTTTATAACGATTTTATAAAAAGTATTTTTATAGCACAGTAAATAATTAATTGTTCGGTACAAGAAATGAAAGGTAAACTATCATAACTGTTTTTATTTTATATTATTTCATGCAGTATTTTTTTTCATATACATATAATAATATATACTATTTACAGTTCGATTTATATAAAAAAAAACTTGATTACTAGCATAGTAGGTACGCTAATAATATTATGAATAATGTCATACTTGTGTTCCTTGGTACTCAAATAATTATAAAGATTTCTATACCAGTCTATTATTCGAGTGCTGAGGATAAAAGGGATGCCGGTGGCATATAAGTAAATAATTATAAGATAAAAATAACTTTTTATATACCTACAACGTTTTTAAATTTTCTGTTGAATCATATAAATTTGACTTGACTAGCATAAACAATCAAAAAAAATGTACTTGATAGAAATGAAACTGAAATATCATTTTGACATTTCATATTGATTTCCATAGTAACGCACATATATTAATAATTTATTTTCTAGAACCCCAGTCCCCTGGCAACCAATAATAGTGGACTGGATTACGGATTTCTTCCGAAATAACTTTTCATACAAAACAGAATTAACTGAAAATTAATTCAATTCTACTTAAAGATGGCTAAAAGTATTAAGAGAATGCAAAAGCATCATGTTCTGATATATTCTAATTGTTTAAATGTCTAGCTAGTCGGGAAAATAGTTAAAAATTGATTGCAATATTTGTACCGGACAAACAACCACCAGACAAATAAGAATACGAGCTAAGAAAAACGTTGTAAAATAAAATATAATAATGTGTATTTTTCATAACGTAATATAAAAAATAATATATTTATGCATGACAAAAGATTCACAGGTGTAACGGTTTTATAAAAATAATAGTTTATAAAGACTACTTTCAAGAAAATCATGTAAATAACAATTTGGTCACATTATTAAGTATTTTTTTAAATACACAAAATTACAGTTAAAGAAATAAATATACATTACATATTTTTCTACATAGTACATGCTTGCAATGTTGTGGATTCATTTATATCTATTTGACAGATAAATCATATTTTTTGTCGTTTAATAATATTATTCAGTTGTTAGGTATATCACTCTACCGCTCAAAGATAGCTATTTTGATTGACGTAATAGAACGGCTCGTGTGCCTTTATGACAGTAAATTTATACAAACAATCTGATTTGTGAGGGTCTTGTCAAACATGTGTTGCCAGAAATACCACAAAATGAAATAAAATCTTTTTTTTTGCAATTTTTGCAGCTCCATTCTATTTTGCGTATTTTTAATATACAAAACAATTTGTCAGTACAGATGAAAAATGTGAAATCAATTTTCTTTTTTTCGATTTATGAAATATGTAACCCATGTTTTAATTAATTTCCTTAAAATGTGCAGAAATACACAAATACTTCAGAATATATTTAACAAATCTAAAAACCACATATGATATTATCTTTCATTATTATTATCCTAAGAGATTTTGGAAAATCCACCAACAGCTCATTTAAGCGACATTTTATTGTTATTTTTACATCTTCACTTCAAAATGTGCGCTACCGATTCATCTACCGTTTGAATTGACCACATTTCACAAATTTTCAATGATTTTACAGGTACTTGACGTTTATATCCGATATTTTCTTACACACCGTATACGATCGCCATATTTACCGTCCACGCCTGTCAGAATGACGTCTTCGTCGCTTAAGACCTTCTAATCCTTTATTTGACAAACGAATTCGATTATTTTTATTCAAATATCGTAATGTAGGCATTGGCGCACTTTTTTCCGGTGAAAAAACCATAATTTTGGTACAATTTACTACGTATAATATCTTTTGACAGCGGGGTACGCCACTGACGGCCATTTCATAGATAACATGATATTCCAACTTTGAATTTTTTAAAATACTTTGTGGCTGTTCACTCGATCCTTTTTTATGGAATAATTACCTAGGCTACTAATTTCCATACTAAAAAAGTTGCCATTGCAAACAATGAAAGAAATTAATACGAATTGTTATAGTTATCAAAATGTGTGATATTGTATAATATCTAGCTATTTTTTTCGTCCCTATCATCATCAATCTTGACCTATACACTGCTGGATGAAGGCCTCCTCAGCCTTATTCTACTCCTTACTTATACATGAATTGTTATATTTATCAAAATCAGTGATATAATATTATTATCTACCTATCTATATATAATGCCATTATTATCACGAGCCTCAATAAATCCACTGTTGGATGAAGGCCTCTCTACGTTGATTGTATTCTTGACAGTATTGAATTTCTAATGTTATTTATCTACATATTCATATCGTCATCATAATCATCATCATCATCATCAACTAGGATCAATCCACTACTGGATGAAGGGTTCCGCAACCTGATTCTACTACTATCGGTTTAACGAATTTGCGATATTATACCTATTTCTATCATTCTTATATCATCGACCTGAACCAATCCACTGCTGGATAATGGCCTCCCTAGCCCGGTTCTACTCCTTTCTGTCATATGAATTGCTGTATTTATCAAAATCGGTGATATTAAATTTAAAAACATATTCATATCGTCATCATCATCATCAACCAGGATCCATCCACTGCTTAATAAAGACCTCCCTAGCCTGATTCTACTCCTTTTGTCATATGAATGTATGTATTTATCAAAATCTGTGATATTATATGTATCTACACATTCATATCGTCATCATCATCATTATCATATACCTGAACAAATCCACTGCTTAATAAAGACCCCCTTAGCCTAATTCTCCTCCTTTCTGTCGTATGAATTTCTGTATTTATCAAAATCGGTGATATTATATTTATCTACATATTCATATCGTCATCATCATCATCATCATCATCGACCTGAACCAATCCACTGCTTAATAAAGACCTCCCTAGCCAGATTCTTCTCCTTTCTGTCATATGAATTTCTGTATTTATCAAAATCGGTGTTATTATATTTATCTACATATTCATATCGTCATCATCATCATCATCATCATCGACCTGAACCAATCCACTGCTTAATAAAGACCTCCCTAGCCAGATTCTACTCCTTTCTGTCATATGAATTTCTGTATTTATCAAAATCGGTGATATTATATTTATTTACATATTCATATCGTCATCATCATCATCATTGACCTGAACC
Source organism: Rhyacophila brunnea (assembly GCF_057557595.1). Taxonomy (NCBI): domain Eukaryota; kingdom Metazoa; phylum Arthropoda; class Insecta; order Trichoptera; family Rhyacophilidae; genus Rhyacophila; species Rhyacophila brunnea. Next base: position 35,966,483 of record NW_028233350.1, read on the forward strand.
AATCCACTACTTAAAGACCTCCTTAGCCTGATTCTACTCCTTTCTGTCATATGAATTGCTGTGTTTATCAAAATCGGTGATATTATATTTATCTACATATTCATATGGTCATTATCATTATCATCATCATTGACCTGAACCAATCCACTGCTTAATAAAGACCTCCCTAGCCAGATTCTACTCCTTTCTGTCATATGAATTTCTGTATTTATCAAAATCGGTGATATTATATTTATCTACATATTCATATCGTCATTATCATCATCATCGACCTAAACCAATCCACTGCTTAATAAAGACCTCCCTAGCTTGATTCTACTCCTTTCTGTCATATGAATTTCTGTATTTATCAAAATCGGTGATATTATATTTATTTACATATTCATATCGTCATTATCATCATTATCATCATCATCGTCATCGACCTGAAACAATCCACTGATTAATAAAGACCTCGCTAGCCTGATTCTACTCTTTTCTGTCATATGAATTTCTGTATTTATCAAAATCGGTGAAATTATATTTATTTACATATTCATATCGTCATCATCATCATCATCGACCTGAACCAATCCACTACTTAAAGACCTCCTTAGCCTGATTCTACTCCTTTCTGTGATATGAATTTATGTATTTATCAAAATCAGTGATATTACATTTATCTACATATTCATATCGTCATCATCATCAACCAGGATCAATTCACTGCTGGATGAAGAGTTCCGCAACCTGATTCTACTACTTTATTATACCTACTTCTATCGTCCTTATCATCATTGACCTGAACTCATCTACTGCTGGATAAAGGCCTCCCATGCCTGATTCTACTCCTTTCTGTCATTTGAATTGCTGTATTTATCAAAATTGGTGATATTATATTATATCTATTTATATTTCCATTATCATTATGAGCCTGAATAAATCCACCGGTGGATGAAGGCCTCTCTAAGTTGTTTGAATTTCTGTCGGTCATATGAATTGCTATATTTATCAAAATTGCTCATATTATATTTACCCATTCACAATATCGTCATTATCATCATCAACCAAGATTAATCCACTGCTGGATGAAGGTTATCCCAACCTAATTCTACTCTTCTTGGTCATATAAACTGCAATATTTTTTTAAATTTCTGATTTTATATACCTACCCATTTATATCGTCATCATCGTTATCAACCTGTATCAATCCACTGCTGGATAAAGGCCTTTTTAAGCTGATTCCACATCTTTAGGTCTTATAAATTCCTATTCTTATCAGATATAATATGTATTGCTTCATTATTTATCAATATTTGTCTCGATATGAATATCCCGCACCGGGAAACTATATTGTTAAAGGTTAATTTTTAAATCAAAATATGATTTTTTAAATATTATTCTATGGCTGCAAGCATTTATTATTTATAGACACTGAAACAAAATAAGGTTTAAACTCATTTTTTACACTGCTAACCTTCTTCTATTAACTCAATGGGACCCGAAGAAGATTAATATCACGTTATATTGGATCGCTATTTATGATAATCACGATTGAGATGTATAATTATTTATCATATTTAAATGCACATACCTACACATATATTGTAGTAAAATTAAAATGACAGTAGTATCAATCGGCGTTTGCCAGCTATTCTGCTAGGCTTAGCAGTCTGAAATGGCGTCAGATGATATTGAGAAGGCCAGACTCCAGAATAGACTACGCACATGACTCCAAATTTGTATTGGCAGTGACGAAATGCAGATCGTAAAACTGACAAATCAGATAAATTTTCAGTTGTCTGACGTGAATGAAAATCCATCCCGAAGGGAAAACTATGGCGCCGTCTATACACACTTTACAATTATTATATTAAAATCCAACACCAAGTCACTATGATGAAAAGCTGTCTGCAAGACCTAGCGAGACAGACTGGCGAGAGCCAGCTGGCTCAGCTAGTCTCCTATATATTATTATCCTAAGAGATTTTGGAAAATTAGCTAACAGCTCATTTAAGCGACATTTTATTGTTATTTTTACATCTTCACTTCAAAATGTACGCTACCGATTCATCTACCGTTTGAATCGACCACATTTCAGAAATTTTCAATGATTTTACAGGTACGTGACGTTTATATCCGATATTTTCTTATATACCGTATATGATTCGCCATATTTCATTTAACGTACAGCAGAATGACGTCTTCGTCGCTTAAGACCTTCTAATCCTTTAATTGACAAACGAATTCGACTATTTTTATTCAAATATCGTAATGTAGGCATTGGCGCACTTTTTTCCGGTGAAAAAACCATAATTTTGGTACAATTCACTACGTAAATAAAAATCTGACAGGCGCGTCCGCTACTGTCCGCCATATCATAGATAACGTGATATTCCAAATTTGATTTTTTTAAATACTTCTTTGTGGCTGTTCTTACACTATTTTTTTTATTGAATAATTACCTAGGCTACTAATTTCCATAGATCACAATATAGTCATATTAAACTAACAAAGTTGCCATTGCAAACAATGAAAGAAATTAATACGAATTGTTATAGTTATCAAAATGAGTCATATTGTATAATATCTACCTATTTTTATCGTCCCTATCATCATTAATCTTGACCTATTCACTGCTGGATGAAGGCCTCCTCAGCCTTATTCGACTCCTTACTACACATGAATTGTTATATTTATCAAAATCAGTGATATTATATTATTATCTGCGTGGCTTAAGCGCCGGTCTATAGTGTCGTGGGTCCCAGGTTCGAATCCTGGGTCTGGCAAGTACACAAATTGTTTTTCAATTTGGGTATGAGTCAGAGTATGGACCTAATAGGTTGAGCAACTGGCTGACATCCATTTCTCGTAAAAATAAAATCTGTTAATACAAACCTCAACTACTTGGAGGCCCATATGATCCTATTAGGATCGGACATGGTCGAAAGAAAAGAAAAGAAAATCTATATATAATGCCATTATTATCACGAGCCTCAATAAATCCACTGCTGGATGAAGGCCTCTCTACGTTGATTGTATTATTGACAGTATTGAATTTTTAATGTTATTTATGTGCATATTCATATCGTCATCATAATCATCATAATCATCATCATCATTAACCAGGATCAATCCACTGCTGGATGAAGAGTTCCGCAACCTGATTCTACTATTATTGGTTTAACGAATTTGTGATAATATTATACATATTTCTATTCATCTTATCATCATCGACTTGAACCAATCCACTGTTGGATAATGGCCTCCCTAGCCCGAATCTACGCCTTTCTGTCATATAAATTTGCTGTGTTTATCAAAATCGGTGATACTATATTTATCTACATATTCATATTGTCATCATCATCAACCAGGATCAATCCTCTGCTTAATAAAGACCTCCATAGACTGATTCTTCTCCTTTTTTCACATGAATTTATGTATTTATCAAAATCTGTTATATTATATTTATCTACATATTCATATCGTCATCATCATCATCATCATCACATCGACCTGAACCAATACACTGCTTAATAAAGACCTCCCTAGCCTGATTTTACTCCGTTCTGTCATATGAATCCCTGTATTTATAAAAATCGATGATATTATATTTATCTGCATATTCATATCATCATCAGCATTATCATCATCATCAACCAGGATTAACCCACTGCTTAAAAAAGACCTCCCTAGCCTGATTCTACTCCTTTCTGTCATATGAATTGCTGTATTTATCAAAATCGGTGATATTATATTTATCTACATATTCATATCGTCATTAACATTATCATAATCATTGACCTGAACCAATCCACTGCTTAATAAAGACCTCCCTAGCCTGATTCTACACCTTTCTGTCATATGAATTGCTGTATTTATCAAAATCGGTGATATTATATCTATCTACATATTCATATCGTCATCATGATCATCATCGACCTGAACCAATCCACTGCTTAATAAAGACCTCCCTAGCTTGATTCTACTCTTTTCTGTCATATGAATTGCTGTATTTATCAAAATCAGTGATATTATATTTATTTACATATTCATATCGTCATCATCATCATCATCAACCTGAACCAATCCACTGCTTAATAAAGACCTCCTTATCCTGATTCTACTCCTTTCTGTGATGTGAATTTCTGTATTTATCAAAATCGGTGATATTACATTTATCTACATATTCATATCGTCATCATCATCAACCAGGATCAATTCCGGGTTCCGCAACCTGATTCTACTACTATAATATACCTATTTCTATCGTCCTTATCATCATTGACCTGAACCCATCTACTGCTGGATAAAGGCCTCCCATGCCTGATTCTACTCCTTTCTGTCATATGAATTGCTGTATTTATCAAAATCGGTGATATTATATTTATCTGCATATTCATATTGTCATTATCATTATCATCATCATCGACCTGAACGAATCCACTGCTTAATAAAGACCTCCCTAGCCTGATTCTACACCTTTCTGTCATATGAATTGCTGTATTTATCAAAATCGGTGATATTATATTTATCTACATATTCATATCGTCATCATGATCATCATCGACCTGAACCAATCCACTGCCTTATAAAGACCTCCCTAGCTTGATTCTACTCTTTTCTGTCATATGAATTGCTGTATTTATCAAAATCGGTGATATTATATTTATCTACATATTCATATCGTCATTATCATTATCATAATCATTGACCTGAATCAATCCACTGCTTAATAAAGACCTCCCTAGCCTTATTCTACACCTTTCTGTCATATGAATTGCTGTATTTATCAAAATCGGTGATATTATATCTATCTACATATTCATATCGTCATCATGATCATTATCGACCTGAACCAATCCACTGCTTAATATAGACCTCCCTAGCTTGATTCTACTCTTTTCTGTCATATGAATTGCTGTATTTATCAAAATCGGTGATATTATATTTATCTACATATTCATATCGTCATTATTATTTTCATCGACCTGAACCAATCCACTGCTTAATAAAGACCTCGCTAGCTTGATTCTACTCCTTTCTGTCATATGAATTTGTGTATTTATCAAAATCGGTGATATTATATTTATTTAAATATTCATATCGTCATCATCATCATCATCGACCTGAACCAATCCATTGCTTAATAAAGACCTCCTTATCCTGATTCTACTCCTTTCTGTGATGTGAATTTCTGTATTTATCAAAATCGGTGATATTACATTTATCTACATATTCATATCGTCATCATCATCAACCAGGATCAATTCCGGGTTCCGCAACCTGATTCTACTACTATAATATACCTATTTCTATCGTCCTTATCATCATTGACCTGAACCCATCTACTGCTGGATAAAGGCCTCCCATGCCTGATTCTACTCCTTTCTGTCATATGAATTGCTGTATTTATCAAAATCGGTGATATTATATTTATCTGCATATTCATATTGTCATTATCATTATCATCATCATCGACCTGAACCAATCCACTGCTTAATAAAGACCTCCCTAGCCTGATTCTACACCTTTCTGTCATATGAATTGCTGTATTTATCAAAATCGGTGATATTATATTTATCTACATATTCATATCGTCATCATGATCATTATCGACCTGAACCAATCCACTGCTTAATAAAGACCTCCCTAGCTTGATTCTACTCTTTTCTGTCATATGAATTGCTGTATTTATCAAAATCGGTGATATTATATTTATCTACATATTCATATTGTCATTATCATTATCATAATCATTGACCTGAACCAATCCACTGCTTAATAAAGACCTCCCTAGCCTTATTCTACACCTTTCTGTCATATGAATTGCTGTATTTATCAAAATCGGTGATATTATATCTATCTACATATTCATATCGTCATCATGATCATCATCGACCTGAACCAATCCACTGCTTAATATAGACCTCCCTAGCTTGATTCTACTCTTTTCTGTCATATGAATTGCTGTATTTATCAAAATCGGTGATATTATATTTATCTACATATTCATATCGTTATTATTATCATCATCGACCTGAACCAATCCACTGCTTAATAAAGACCTCGCTAGCTTGATTCTACTCCTTTCTGTCATATGAATTTGTGTATTTATCAAAATCGGTGATATTATATTTATTTACATATTCATATCGTCATCATCATCATCATTGACCTGAACCAATCCACTGCTTAATAAAGACCTCCTTATCCTGATTCTACTCCTTTCTGTGATGTGAATTTCTGTATTTATCAAAATCGGAGATATTACATTTATCTACATATTCATATCGTCATCATCATCAACCAGGATCAATTCCGGGTTCCGCAACCTGATTCTACTACTATAATATACCTATTTCTATCGTCCTTATCATCATTGACCTGAACCCATCTACTGCTGGATAAAAGCCTCCCATGCCTGATTCTACTCCTTTCTGTCATATGAATTGCTGTATTTATCAAAATCGGTGATATTATATTTATCTGCATATTCATATTGTCATTATCATTATCATCATCATCGACCTGAACCAATCCACTGCTTAATAAAGACCTCCCTAGCCTGATTCTACACCTTTCTGTCATATGAATTGCTGTATTTATCAAAATCGGTGATATTATATTTATCTACATATTCATATCGTCATCATGATCATCATCGACCTGAACCAATCCACTGCTTAATAAAGACCTCCCTAGCTTGATTCTACTCTTTTCTGTCATATGAATTGCTGTATTTATCAAAATCGGTGATATTATATTTATCTACATATTCATATCGTCATTATTATCATCATCATCATCATCGACTTGAACCAATCCACTGCTTAATAAAGACCTCGCTAGCTTGATTCTACTCCTTTCTGTCATATGAATTTGTGTATTTATCAAAATCGGTGATATTATATTTATTTACATATTCATATCGTCATCATCATCATCATCGACCTGAACCAATCCACTGCTTAATAAAGACCTCCTTATCCTGATTCTACTCCTTTCTGTGATGTGAATTTCTGTATTTATCAAAATCGGTGATATTACATTTATCTACTTATTCATATCGTCATCATCATCAACCAGGATCAATTCCGGGTTCCGCAACCTTATTCTACTACTATAATATACCTATTTCTATCGTCCTTATCATCATTGACCTGAACCCATCTACTGCTGGATAAAGGCCTCCCATGCCTGATTCTACTCCTTTCTGTCATATGAATTGCTGTATTTATCAAAATCGGTGATATTATATTTATCTGCATATTCATATTGTCATTATTATTATCATCATCATCGATCTGAACCAATCCACTGCTTAATAAAGACCTCCCTAGCCTGATTCTACACCTTTCTGTCATATGAATTGCTGTATTTATCAAAATCGGTGATATTATATTTATCTACATATTCATATCGTCATCATGATCATCATCGACCTGAACTAATCCACTGCTTAATAAAGACCTCCCTAGCTTGATTCTACTCTTTTCTGTCATATGAATTGCTGTATTTATCAAAATCGGTGATATTATATTTATCTACATATTCATATCGTCATTATTATCATCATCATCATCATCGACCTGAACCAATCCACTGCTTAATAAAGACCTCGCTAGCTTGATTCTACTCCTTTCTGTCATATGAATTTGTGTATTTATCAAAATCGGTGATATTATATTTATTTACATATTCATATCGTCATCATCATCATCATCGACCTGAACCAATCCACTGCTTAATAAAGACCTCCTTATCCTGATTCTACTCCTTTCTGTGATATGAATTTCTGTATTTATCAAAATCGGTGATATTACATTTATCTACATATTCATATCGTCATCATCATCAACCAGGATCAATTCAGGGTTCCGCAACCTGATTCTACTACTATAATATACCTATTTCTATCGTCCTTATCATCATTGACCTGAACCCATCTACTGCTGGATAAAGGCCTCCCATGCCTGATTCTACTCCTTTCTGTCATTTGAATTGCTGTTTTTATCAAAATCGGTGATATTATATTATATCTATTTATATTTCCATTATCATTATATCAAAATCCAACACCAAGTCACTATGACGAAAAAAGTAAATAACAGTGAATTGACTATATCTAATGTATATAATAACCTATAATTATATCTGTTATGTATATAATATCTATCTATCTATGATTTTTTATATTTTATCTAAGTTTATATTTTTGTATAATTCATATAAATATTAAGATTTTAATTTTGCAAGTAATACTGATAAATAATGTTTATATAGTATAAATTTTTGTATTTGTATTTTAAATAATATTTTGGTTTGGTTATAATAAATTACTTTATAAATGACATAATATAACATTCATCATCATCATTATCTCTACAATTATGTATCGATCTTTCAAGATATTTCTCCACAATATATCTTTGCGATTTTCTCAAAGCCTGGGTGATTCTGATTTTTTCACTTCTAATACCACACTGCTGATTTATTATTATACTTTTATCATTGGACATCGAGGTCTGTTATGATAATGCTAAGAAGAATAATATAAAATATATAAATATAAATAATATAATTATAAATATATTAGAATATATAGAAGACCCAGCGTAGTCTTTCATCATGCACCATTTTCTCTGTGGTACCGAAAATTCTGATGATTTTTCTCTCAATTTTATCAAGGACCTTCTCGTTATGGTTTGGTAGTGCCCAATATTATACTAAGCAATATAATATACAATATAATGGGTGTGATGGTTGTATTATCTCCAAGATAATAAATGAATCGGTTATTATAATATGTATCACCGTTTGAGTATAAATCTCACATTATTTGGTCGCGATATCAAAAACCGAATATAGTATATATTACAATGGGTTTTTCTCCACCCGAAATGGGTTTTTTAAAAAAAAATATTATTATATTATATTTTGTTTTTAATGTTATTTCAGGCGAAAACAATCCTTCATATTTTTACACTAATCAAATTTAAAGAATGCAAGTTTTCACGCGGAAAGACCACATTTTAAATATTTTGATATTTCCTGACGGGATGTCGGTACATATTAATATTATATTATATAAATGGAAATCTCTGTTTGGCTGTTTTTACCATTCTAATTTACGAAATAATAAAAAGCGTTGGGAATAGTATTTATGCAGACAAATATATTTTTCAATTTAGTTTTATTTATGTGAACAGAAATACTTGTAAAAGCACTTTACTAAAATGATTATTTTTATGAAGTGATATTTTTCGCAGTTCATTTTTATAAATACATAAAATAAAAAATAGTTTCTATGAAAATTGTCACCTTGGAATATTGTCGTCAACTTCAGCCTAATATAGATAATTTATATTAGATTAGGGCAGACGTATTAAATAAACTGGAATTAAATAATTATCATCATCATCGGCACTACAACCCAATGTGGGTCTTGGCCGCCTCCAGGAAACGTCTCCACTCCCCTTTGTCTACCGCAAGCTTCCTCCGCCGTCTTAGTCTCAGGGATGCTATGTCTCTTTCTATACAGTCCAGCCACCACAGTCTAGGTCTCCATCTCCCTTTCCCTTCTGGTCTGTTGAAGAGAAGCCCCTTTGGTGGTTGGGTGTCTTCCATCCTTGGCCTGCCTAACGAAGTCTGAAAATTCAATAGTTATTAAATGCAATATTTTATCGTTTACTAAAGCCTCACGAGTATTATTTTTCCAGTAACTAATGCATGGCAGAGTTTTTTCGCGAACATCATCTCTAAGGGATCTTGGTATTAGGTGTGACAGTAAACTAAAATTAAGTGGTCATATAGATACCATTTGTAAAAATGCGTTACATATTATGTTCGGCTCTTTGTCTTGCGTACTTCCTGGGTTTTTTAGGATGTTACGGTATTAAAAATTCTCTATAACTCTTTAGTTACACGAAAATTTATAAGTGGGTCTATTGTCTGGACCGCAAATTAATTATTGAAGTATGGTATCTTAATTATAGAGGGTCCAGTAGAAATTTTTGAGACTCCTTTACTTTCGGCTGTATGGATATTATCCGTAGCTCCATACAACTGACTCTCTCTCTCGCGTCCTGCCTATCCTACCATGTGAAAACTGTATTACGTAACAGATATACTACGGAATAAGATAAGGTTAGCCATGACAATAGAATCTGTATGACTATGTCACAATGGTGCAGAATATAGCAATCTAGTTGTCTTGTAGAATAAATCAACTGAAGTGCCTCTTGGCGACTACATCTGTCACAGGACCAACGTATCATCTAACTAACTTCAATATTTGTGACGTGATATGTTAATAAATAATTAGAAGTTTATGATCAAATTGACGTGCATATCACGTTACTGTCACGCTGTCATAGCGACAAATTTAGTCTATGGTTACGTTATTTTGCAGAATATTTTGAACGATCACCATATCTGTAAATTAAGTGAAGAATGACACTGATGAAAAGTGCTAACTTTAATGTATTAGTAATTTGGATAATTATTAATTATTCATGCTAAATTCAAATAATTTTAACAGTTTCTACGTGTGCGTACTTTAAAATCCAACCTGCAGAAAAAAGATAATAGACAACATTATTATAGAAAATACATAGTGCCAACCGCTAAAAACAAAAAAACTATTTTGACATGATTCGACAAAGTGAAGGTACGTAGAAGATGATAAAAACGTTAATTGAGTCATGCAGGTGTATATGCAGTGCTGATCAACGTGAGGTGACCTTATTGTCATTTTGGTGATATTGGCAGATTATGCCAACTGACAATGTTAATTTAAAGGTTCAAAATGTGCTACGGGATGGGAGTATCAGTCTGATAATATTTTAATACCAAGAAAAATGACATTACACACATTTTTCCCATAGCGGCAGCTTACTGTGATGTCACGTGATAGTAGGCCTCGTGCACATCAATTTGATCAGAACTATAGTCAGTTGAATGGAGAACTGCTATGCTCATGCCGATTCCAAGATTATAATAAATACTACCATCTTCGGCAAACATTCCATCGACTATTAACAGTCAGACTAAGCACTTGCAAATAAATATTAGTATCAATGTGTGCAGAATTCCTCTGAAGATTATTAATAACATATGAGTTAATAATTCAAAGTAACATGGTGGTTATTTAAATAATCCTAAAATATAATACCATTGATATGAATGTAATTTATTTATAACGTTATAGTAATATTCGTTAAGTAATAACATTCTCTGTACTAAATATAATATATTATAAGTACATACCTATTCAAAAATATTCTAAATAACGATATAACAAGGTATCCATGTATATTGCTTTGTATAGAAGTAATTCAGAAGCTTAACCATTTTAATATTAAACACGTGAAAATATTATACATTACAAAGGGCTCTTCAGCTCATAAAATGTTCCTAACTTTAATAATAAAGAAGAATTTAGGAGATTTAAGGTTGAATTTAAAGTAATTGTTTTTGTGAAAATATTGTATTGATGCAGAAATATAATAATATTTCGTTATTATTTAATCTTGTTATATTAGTTACTTTTAATACTCACTTTCTTACTTATTTAAACTGGCACTACAGACTATTTAGGCTTATGGCCGACTTTACAACCATTATCCCAAGCTCTTTTTCTTTCTTCAGTTGTTCACACTAAGTCTCTCAGCGCCCTTCTTGGTGTTATCTACCCATCTTTAACAAGGGGGCGGTACAGTGGCCGAGTGCCTGCGTGGATTCTTTCATAAAATTTAGATCCAGAGCATCTGACATCATGACCGACTTTACGGGCTCAAGACATTGACTATATTGGGCTTAAATTGTTCACAAAGCTCAGTATTTGAACCGAAGCCCTACCCTCGGTTTTCTTTAATCGGTAGAAGTATTTTGATTTCGACTACTTGGGTAACCTTCTCTTGTTTCTCCGTTAGGCCACAAATTTCACACCCAAATAAAACGATTGTTTTCACGGTCACTTTGTGTACGCGGTTTTTTTTTCTTTTTGTACAATATCTTGGACTTGAATATTATAATCTTCAGTGCAAATAATGCTGCATTAATTTCTACTCTTTGGTCTGCTGGCATGTTCAAAGCATCAAAAAAAGTCACAAATCAAAAAATATTTTATTGAACTCAATACATACTCATAAGTTAAATTAGTTTTATTAGCGAATAGCTTTACATGATAATGTAGCTTTAAAATAAATATGTCTCTAATTTATAATTTACTTAATAAACTTTAATATCAAATTTGCTTACCTAACTCAATATTCTTATCTAATATATAATATGATATAATATTGCCTGTAATAATTTATTTAAATATTTTCAAGCTTCAAGACAGGCATTGTTGTACCTAACGATGTGAATTTAATTGCAAATCGTTTCCATCGATCCATGGTGCCACTATAAAATAATTTCAGTTTAGTTTTTTTTATCTATAATATATAATGTAAAAAGATATACCTATACTTAACGTAAAAGTCAAATATTATATACATATTATAATGAATCATATCTCTAAATTAAATACTATATAATATTGAGATTGATCATTAGTTATTTGACATAATCTACAGGTGAGTGCAGCTCATTTGGGTACTTGAAGTAGCATATAAATTAAAATACGTAATACTGGTCGATATTGTGGGTACCTGTAACAGACATTTAAATTAGGTTAGGAGACTGGGAGAAATAAGCTATTTTCTATATATAAATTTTAAAACGTTAAATGTAATCATGTAATTTTATAATCATTATTGCTAAGTAATAATAATTTTATTGCATGCATAAATGTAAATATGTGACTTTTATAATATATTTCAATTACTTGGATAATTTAAATATTAATAAATTATTCATTATAAAAGAACCTGTACCTATTTCTGAATAAAAGATAACAAAGAATTTCCAAAAACAAAAAAAATAGTTTTAAATTATTAAAATTGCAAAAATAGTATTTTCTGATATATTTTTTAGCTTTATACGCGTTTTTGTGATGGCACAGGTATGTTAATTATTTAGGTTCATATTTTTAAAAGATATATTATTATATTTTTCAAAAAACTTTCAAACTTGGCATAAATTTCTCATTTTAATTATATCTTTCTAAATTAATAACTCATTTCATAAAAGAAAGCGTGCGACGTATTTTTTGTCTTACGAGTAAAAATTTGGCGAAATTTACGAAAAAGCTTTAAGAAAAAGCTGCCTCGAAAGCTCATTCTATTCGCTCAATTGTATGAAGTCGGCAAAGAAAATGTAGGTGGGCTGAGAGTTAAACAGCGGGCCCAGGGCACGAGTCCTAGCCCGAACAATAAGTGAGGGTGGATTTAGAATCCCCGCGTGGCTCTCGCGTGGATGGATTTTTCCTTCAAATGGATTTTTATTAAATATTGTCTGTCTTTGCTTAGACAAACTTAGAGACCTTTTAATAGTTAGTATATTATTTTATACACATATTGCCGTAGTATTTATATTAAAATTATAACTGATTACATGATGTTTTGTAGTATTATTAATTATTTTGACTCTAAAAAATATATTAATACATTTATTAGTACATATTCTACTATCCAATCCACGATCTGATGGATACTACTCGAGTATTGTCAGTTTCATGGAGTGAACTGGGTCTTTGGTTAAATGCTCTTCTATTTCTTAACCTCAGCACCCTTCTGAATGATGATGCTTTACGCACCTCTATTGCTCTCTGATTTGGTGTGACTTTGTGTTATGCACACGAATATGTACAGATGACCGTATAGATCGACATATATTTAGGGATTGCAATACCGAATGAATATGTCAATACCGGTATTTATTATTGAATACCGGTATTAATACCGGTATTCATCAAAACATATTGTAGGGGAAAAAAGTAAGTAAGTCAATAAATATAACTTTTAAAATCTATTTGCAACACTAATTTATAGCAACCTAAGGTAACTGCCTATATTTATTATGTTGACTTTTATAAATATGTATAGATATAATACTTTAGAACTGCTAATTTTTATAAATACTATAAGTCCGGGAACAGAAAAATCTCTCTCAAATTAAATGTTTGTTGGATGTACTACCAACATTGGATCAACAGTAATTATTGAATAATTGGAAATAATATTTGTCACGAATGTTTCCTTTTTCAAAAAATTATGTTAATTCATTGCGACAATTCATTAAGCATATTTGAGGGATTTTGTTTTAGTATTATATAACTTTTTTTGGTTTAAGTCAGTATATTTGCATTTTGACAGCATATAACTTATACTTACTTACTAATGATAAAATAAAATAAAATTTATTTTCGAAAAACATAAACGTGTATGCTTTCTTATTAGCAAAAATACCGGTGTTTTGGATTTATGACACCGGTATTTCGGTATCGATAAATAATTAAATACCAGTTTTTAAATACCGGTATTGCAATCCCTACATATATTGAGCTGTCAGAAGACTGCTGAGAGACATAGTCATTATTCTGCCTTCAATGATGTGAACTGTCGATCTTTGGTTTTGTTGAGAGTTCTATCGAGGAAGTAGCCTCTTGGTGTCTGTCGATAAGATAGAAAACGATCTAATGGTATCACGATGATTTCTTGGAGTTAAGATATATGTTTGGTTTGGGATGCCACTGTGGTGAATACACTCGTGGAATCTCACCTGAATAAATCGGTTTAATTGCCAGGTTCAGAAGCTCTCATAGCTGAGATTAATAAAGCCAAAACATGTTACCTAATTATATTGCCTGTCCCTAGGGTTTTGAGACATTTAGACCCTGTGGACCGTCTGATTTGAAGATACTGGTTGAGATTGGTCGTCGCTTGATTGATAAAACAGGTAATTGCCGTTCAACTGAGTACCTGAAACAGCGTAAAAGCATAGATATCTAAATAGGTAATGCAGTTGCTGTTTTAGGTAATCTTGAGATATTCAGGAGACTAAAGGAGATATTTTATATACTCGGGGAAGACTAATAATATTGATTTGATTTTATTACATAATTCGTCTTAGAGATACATACTTAATAATATATTGTGTAAAATGCGTTTGCTCAATTATGTTTCATAAACGACACGTTTCTACTATAAGTTAAGTAGTATCTTGTCTGGATGCAAATAAAATAGATCTTTTTAAAAACCTATTTACCTTTTTCCTACATGAAATATTCTTAGATATTTTCTGATTTAATATTTTGCCGGGCAAACAGAATATTATTTGAATGTCACGTATAATAAAGTTGTACAATATATTTACAATCTGCAGTTGTGCCATTCCATCTGCCGTGCGCCGCAAGTGCCGTCTTCAACAAAAATGTAGTCCTCTGTAATTTATCAGAAGTATTATTTCTGCGGAAAAGCATTTCCTTTAGAGAACTCATATTGAAATATCACTTCCGGGAAATATGCGCGGCATGTCTGCGGCAACCACTGTCTTTTTCCAATAAAAAACCGGACATTATTGGATTCACTGGAACATATACAAACAAATTTACGAAACGAATTTGTTTATACATTTTACCCATCTAAAAATAATCGAGTGTACTTTTCAGTGTAAATTTATTTTGCTAGATTTTATTCAACCTTTTCATGTTCTCAAGTTCACGGAACAAGCTTTTATAATATATTATACCGTAGTGGTAATGCAGAGCTTTTATGGTTACATGAATATACCACTAAGCTGAATTGTTAAGTGTTTATACAATGTTTATATTTTATGAGAAAAACATTGTAAAGTTATTGAAAGTTAGATTTAATCTTATGCTAGATAACAATTTTATATTGTTTTAGACAAACCAAGTTGAAATCTAATTTTTATATTTATTATTAATATAAACACTTCAAACACAATATCCTGATTGATCAGTTATGAAATGTACCTATAAAAAAGTTAGAGTTGGTTGACTCAAAAACATTAATTATTGTAATCAATAGTGTCCAACTCGGGCAGATATTATATGACAACCGCTATTTACGATTTTTTTTCGAATAACAAACCGGGTAGGTAATCAGTTTAAACTGTCAGAAAAAAGATATTTTGGATTTATATGTTATTTTGGGAAATTCCATTTGTATTCCAAAAAAGTTATATTAGTTGCCACTATGCTAAACTAGCTCTGAAAAATTAGGATTATGAGTAAATTAATAGAAAATGCCGACCTGCGCAGTTATTGGTGTTTTTTGTGTGAACTTAATTCTATTTTTTTAATCGTACAAGTCAATTTCCAAAAAAAAAAAATCCGTTGGTTAGCCGTGTAAAATTATCCGGTTTTCGGATAATTTTGAAACGCATTGTTACCCGGTTAACTGGTTTGGATACACTAGTACAGATTGCTTAAAAAAGCTGAAATGCATATATGTATATTGAACACCTACTTTATACATACGCATAGCTTACAAAAAATATTTGTTCTCATTATCGTCACCTCAATACTACAACTAAATAACCCTGATTTGGTCATTGTTGTTAAAATGAAATTAAAACTTTACTTGATTAAAATAAATCTAGGCTATAATTATTATTTAATATAAAAATGGATAATTGTGTTTTGTGTAATTGGAAATAATTAAATAATGTTTAATTAAATGAAATAATATTGTATTTAAGGTTTTAAAGTTATCTAATATTTTCAATCACAAAATTAATACTCTTCCCATTATCTTCCGACTAATTTAGTTTTATTATTTTTTAGATAAGGGAAATGTAGAATAATATTCAATAGCTATCTCAAAAACAGTAAAAATCAAGTTATCTAGTTGTAGAATTGAGGTGACGATATTTATATATTATTTAAAATCTTCTAATATTTTGAGTAATATTCATTTAATAAAGAATAGTTTAATGTGTGAGTTTGAAATTGGAGGTCTTTTGTAGAATGCTGACGATATTATCGAATATGTTACAGTGTTTTTTATTTATCATATTACAATTACATGAACATCATTTTAGTATTTTCTATTAGTTAGGTTAGACAATATCAAAACATAATATCAAAATTACGACCTTTGCAAATCCGGTTTTACATATTTGAATATTGGATAAACCATTATTATAGACGTGAATTTAAGCAGACACACTTATATGTCAAAATATTATTATATTCAGGAGTCTGGAAGATATATTTGCAGCAATTTATTAGTAAGATTGTATTGAAAATCTCAAATTTATCATATTTCCAGACAACTAAATACGATGATAATAATGCCCTACAATAAATCACGAAATGGCACGTACATAATATTATTACGCTTCAAGTTATTATTGATATTCCGTAATAAACCAAACTTACGTTCAGTATCACGCTACCTCTGTTTATTTATAATTTTAATAATATTACCGTCAGATATTCATATTATAATGTATTATAATCTTAATATTAGTATCGAAATCCTGAAGGCCGAAATCCCGAATGCCAAAATCCCAAATGCTGAAATCCCGAATGGCCAAAATCCTGAATGGCTGGAATGCCGAAAAATAAAAAAACACTAACAGTAATAATTATGCAATCTTAACACTTATCTTGAATTGCGCAAATTTTACACGAGAGACAAAAACCTATTTTCCAATAAAAAGTGCTAACGTAGTATAAGTGTTAAATATTTGTTATTATTTTTACTTCTAGTCTACGCTAGCCAATTAAAATCTCAAATGAAAAAAATGAGCTATGGTTGAATGAAAGTTGTCCATACGTAAATGACGCGGATTTTAATGGGCGCTCGGATTTCAAAACATGTGCAGCGGGATTGCAAAAAACAAAATTAATGCATGCTACGAACAAAAATCTACTATGTGCATAATATGGAATATTTCCGAGAGCAAGACAAATTGAAAATAATAATTAGTTTGGTTAATTAAAATATTTGTTACAGTAAGTTAATTAATCACAAATTAATTATATTTTGACGTTGTTGGGAAATGAACAAACTACATTATTTTCATTTAGCTAGGCCAGTGTCATGTATTATATAATAATTAATAATAACACATTATTATTAATAACAGTACCTACGCATTGTCATAGCAGGTATAGTAGCTACGTATTTGTATTTATATAGTCCTAACATATTATGCTAGGTCGTTTCAAAGAGTAAACTGGGCATAGATAATTTATTTAAGATTGATTGTATTGTTGTTTTTATTTAATAAAATTTAATTTAATAAATAAAAAAAACAATACAATGCAGTTCCACCGTGAATTAACAGTTAACAAAATAAAAGAAATTAAGATTTATTGTGTGCTATACCCGAACTAAAAAAACATTTTCACAATCAAATAAATAATGCATTTTAATATATCATGATATACTGCTACCATGGTTAAATAAGAAAACAACTCAAAAAACCTTATTCTAAGATAATGTTGATTTTGATTTTGAATTGATTTTATTGCACAAATTCTTAATTCAATTTTAAAGGCTAATTTTTTTGAAAAATGTATTCATTATTACAACGTTTTCCTTAGCTCGTATTCTTATTTGTCCAATACAAATCTTGCAATCGATTTTTAACTAACTTCCAGAGTAGCTAGACAATTGAAACTTTTAGAATATATCAGAACACGATGCCAATGCATTTTTTATTACTTTTAGCCATCTTCAAGTAGAATTGAATTCATTATCAGTTAATTCTGTTTTGTATGAAAAGTTATTTCGACACCATTATTGGTTGATCCTAGCAACTAAATTATTAATATATACGTGCGTTACTATGGAAATCAATATGACATGTCAAAATGATATTTCAGTATTATTTCTATCAAGTACAATTTTTTTGATCGTTTAAGCTAGTCAATTCAAGTTTATAAGATTCAACAGAAAATTTAAAAACGTTGTATATAAAAAGTTCTTTTTATCTAGTAATTATTTTTATTTAGTCTAAATGACTTTAGCAATACACAAAAAATATTTACAGATTTATAAAGAATACATCCAGATATTTACGTGCATAATTGAATTAATGATTAATCCCAGAAAGAGTTATTCGATTTTATGACTTTTATTCATTTAAAATGGTATCATTAACTTAAAACTAAAAACGAATGGGTCATTTAGTTAGTGGTCCGCAATCAATAGTATAGAAAATCACATTCAGTTCCCAACCCGCGGCTTGTGTAATACTGATATAAAGTATCAGCTGGTAATTGAACTGACATTTACATGGGTTTATGGTTTTGAAAGATAGTTTTTCATATTTAATGAGTTAATGACTTTGAGATCAGTTTCATTATAAAAATATACATATCCGAAAAAATCTATCATTAACTAATTAACCATAAATATATATTGTAATTTGTTTTTCATTTCAATAATATGGAACATGACGTGTCAATGAAACCTATATCGAACATACATAATTTTGAAAAACACTTCTGAGAAAATATATTATAACCAATAGAAAAAACCTTTTAGAAAAAAGTAAGCCACCCGGCAGGAATCGAACCTGCATCTTTTGGGTTGACGTCCGCGCATTATCCTCTATGCTACGATGTGACATACTAATTACGAAAAACTTTAACTGTTGGCATTTTAATACCTGCTCAGGTTCGATTCCTCCCGGGTGGCTTACTTTTTTTCCCCCTATTGGTTATAATATATTTTCTTTGAAGTGTTTTTCAAAATTACGTATGTCAATAATTAGAATGGTACATTCTCAAATCTTGTGAATTAGTCGTTGAATAAAAGAAATAGTTAATTAGAAACCTATATCGTTTTAGAATTATTGGGTTTGGAAGAAATGTTAACATCAGAAATTCAAAAATTGTTATACTAAAACACGAAGCAAAATAAATTATTAACAACTATCTTAATATTTCTCAAAAGTTAGTAAATATTAAATAAAGTTTGCACCTACATTATAAATAATAAAAAAAAATATACATAATGTATTCTTTCCTGTATACGAAAGATATATATTTTTTAAATAAAAAATGTCTGTAAAGTTATATGTACGTACTAAAACATTTTTATTAAATAAAAAATAGATTTAATGATAAAAACACGTTTTATCTTATTTAAAAATATGCATTTTGACTTTTTAAGCATAAAAGTGACTTTATACTTCCAACCCTAATATAAAGTTACGCAACCTTTCAAAATTGAGAAACTTTTCTTATATTTGAAAAGTACAGACCATTATACAAAATACGAAGCCCAGCTTAGACCCTGAGGTGTATAGGAATATTGCCTTGAGGCAAAAGTCTAATACTTTTCTCACGATTTTCCTATGTTATTTTTTCATATAATATAGTATAATATTCTTAAAATTATAATTTATTCTCTACCAAAATGTACTACTTAACTAAAATATTTTTTTATTACATGTTGTACAACCTTTTGTAATAAGACGGATATATATTTTTTAATTATTAATAATTAAAATCTTCATATTATCCGCTTAAATCTGAATAGCTACGTACTTCAGGCCGACGTTAAAATACATAGCGTAGCACTGCAAATTATGATAGTAGTGCTAGTTATTAATTAGTTTCAAATGCAATGTGGTAACTTGTACGCAATAAATGAAATATTTAACGTTAAAATTATTACTTTTTATTTCAATATGTAACAATCATCATTTTCTACAAATATTATATAAATATATAATATATATAAAAACCATATTGCATTCAAAGTACCTGACTAAACTGGGCCTGGTAGGTACTGTTACAGTTAAATATTTGGGAAAATAATAAATATATCATAATGACAATTATTTAAAAAAAAAATGAATGGTAGTTATCCATTCGCTTAACAAATTAAATCAAGCAAACATTGATAAACTCAACAAACAGTTTTTCCCCAATCTGCTGGATCTACTTCTACCCTATGACTACAAAGATTGCCGTTTTATCATCACAGCCACTGTCAGTTCATAATAAAATTGATTCTTCTAGATTTTTAAATATTTTATTTTATTTATTTAAACGACAATTAAGGGTCGTGGATTCCTCTAATAATTGTATTTATTTAACCCTATTAAAAGTATCCGCTTTCTATCCAGATCTATTATACAAACCTTAAATTAATACAATTTTTGATCAATATTATTAATAACTAGCTGGAGTACCCGGATTCGCACAGGGTCGCTTCGTGGTTATATTTATCTTAGATATTTGAAAAATAATAAGAGGTAATTATTTTTTTAATATTAAAATATCTGTGTAATACAATATGGCAATATAAAAATAATTCTAATATGAGTAAAGGTCAAACATAAGAACACTAAATTAAAATCTAATCCAAAATATGAAAATGTTATTAATGTTATTAAATGTAGTAAAAAAAAAATCAATATTGGAGGGAACAAGCAAACAACAAACTTTTTTTTTATATAATACTAATTTAGAAACCTTCGCGGGCGTGCGCACAACAACTGGTCAAATTTTCATTGCAATCGGATAAATGGTATAAGAACGCATACGAATAGAAGAAGATAGAACAGAAGAAAAAGAAGAAGAAAATAGTTGTATCAATAATTCAGAAACCTTTGCGGGCGTAAGCACAACGCTTGATCAAAATTTCATTGCAATCGGATGAATGGTATAAGAACGCATACGAATAGAAGAAGATAGAATAGAAGAAAAAAAAAGAAGATGGTTGTACTAATTCAGAAACCTTTGCGGGTGTTGGCACAATTACTGACCAAAATTTTATTGCAATCGGATGAATGGAATAGGAACGCATACGAATAGAAGAATATAGAATAGAAGAAGAAGAAGAAGATAGTTGTACTAATTCAGAAACCTTTGCAGGTGTTACCACAACAATTTACGAAGGTTTCATTGCAATCGGATGAATGGTATAGAGACCATACGAATAAAAAAAGATAGAATAAAGAAGATGAAGAAGAAGAAGTTGGTTGTACTATTTCAGAAACCTTTGCGGGTGTTGCCACAACAACTGACAAATGTTTCATCGCAATCGGATGAATGGTATGGGGACCATACGAATAAAAAAAGATATAATGAAGAAGAAGAAGAAGAATATGGTATTTCTAATACAGAAACCTTTGCGGGTGTGCATACAACCGCATACCAAAATTTAATTGCAATCGGATGAATGGTATAGGAACGCGTACGGGACAGACAGACAGACAGACAAACAGACTGACAGACATTCATTTTTATATATAAGTTATAGCCTATACTCTTTGCGTAAGTGCAAGCAATAAGTTGACAAAGTTTTATCACAATCGGATAAACGGTATGGCAGCGCATAAAATACGAACAAAAAACAAATATTATTTTTTATATTATAGATTATTATTGTCAAATGCGATATTTAGTCTGTTTATTGTCGAGATTACAATATCTACCTAATTTATTTATTGTACCATCTTCATCCATATATTTTTTTTTTTTTTTTAATAAACCAACAAAACGTTTTCTTTCCATTTTTGAATTTACATTATTTCTAACGTTTATTAAAAGAAAGAACAAATCTTTTTGTGACCTTAAGTAACCTTTGTCAGATGTTTTTGTTGATGTTGTTTAGTATTTCAGGTATAAAGAATAAAGAATTAAATATTCAAACAGCGCCACTTACAAGAATCTCAATTAACAATAGGTATATTTTATATAGATTGAAGTGTACGTTATTCTTAACGTAAATAAAATATTTTAGTTTCAATAACAAAGCGCATTGTTATCATAATTAATCATATAATATTCCTTTGTTTCACTCAAAACAACTGACAGTAATCTGCATACACTGAATAAATATAATATACATTACAAAGGTCAATTACTTTGGCTCGAACAGTGGAAGTCAGTTATCATAGGTAGGTTTTAGGTAAAGCGCAGTGATATAGTAATTTCAATTACGGTATTTATCAACAAAATATGAAAAAAGGTTGTTTTTTAATACTATTTTCAAATAATTTACATTTGACATAAATACGAGAGTTTCTGATATTAATTAAAAAAAACTTAATTCTCGTTTCTCGAGATATTTTTTGTGATATTTAACGAGTCTTATTTTTCAAGAAATTTAAATGAGATTCTTAAAAATTAGACATAATCCGGAACTCCGGATTCAATACAAAGTTATTGGAAGTGGAAGTTAGATAAAAAGGGAGTAAATTGGGTTACCAACTTTTTTTCAGAAAATTTCGGGACATTTTCCGAAATTTGAGAGTTTTTTTAGCTCTTTTTGGGAAAAAAAAATCATGATTATGCCCAAATAAAAGTTTAGAGCTTTTTTAGCTCTCCAACTAAAATAATGTTACGGGTTGTTTAAATATTTACATCTCCGATGAGTATGAATCTTTCCTGGCTAATTAAAGAATTTCCGTTCATTCGTTGTTTTTTCTAAAAATTCGGGATATTGTGCAGTCCGGCTAATCTCCAAAAGGGATTCTGGATAAGGGTTTCAATTCTGGGATAATCCCGAATGAACCGGGACACTTTGACAAACCATTTGAACAGACTAATAAACTCTTATTTTTGATTCTGATTTTTAATGAATTCTAAATTCTCACTGATACAAATGGTTAACTATTACTAAGATGAATATTTCTTGAGAACTTTTAAGAACCTCGAGAAATCTTGGATCATGGAGCATCAAATGTTATTTATCAGTTTTAAATTTGTCGCAAGTAACTAAATATAAATGTCGTAAATTGTTTATTTACGTATATATAATAATCTTATACGCTGACGAAACCAGTGTTACTTTTAATAAATTCTGGGATTTCAAAAAGAAATGTTCTATTGCTTTAAAATATTAATTTTGTATTTATAATTAGTTTTGTACAAATATTTTTTGAAAAAAGACAGTTTAGAAAACACACGTCTTTGATCATGAGTTTACCTTAACATAGAGTTTAGGACCATCTATTAAGCTCGTCTTACCACGCCCCGGTCGTTATCTTTCGTCTCTACCGAGCAAGGTGAGAAATAGAAAGCTTTTTCCAGAAAGCTAATACATAAAACAATATTATTATGTTTTTTTGTTCACGCACGGAATTCAATATGCGTGTCGTTCATTTGCACACAGTCCTTTCATTTGTCCGAAAATATGCAAATAAAAAGTTGGTATTCATGCGGCGTTTTCAATATTTACGGTTAAACGTATTCTTATAGCCCAAATTTTTCTATTCCAATTTTTATTGGATTTATACGAGAGTTTAATTCACCATTTCTATGTATGTACCAACATATTATATTTACTGGTATTTCCGCAGATATATATGCATATTATATGACTACGGTGAAATAGCTTATATTATCTTGTGTTTAGGCATTAAAAAAACAGTTTAATACATAAATATTTTTTATACAACATGCATTTTTAACACACTTTTTTTAATGTTATATTTTGATTAAATATAATTAAACATATATTTTAAATATTTACACACGATTTGAGAAAGTAATATTCTTTATTGAACTAACAGAATTTGAAAACACCAATTCTGAAATGCTTCCGAGAAGTGTAAAGAACTAATAGTTAATTTCGTCGCAATTAGATGGGACGCGCGTGGCTTAGTTGGTAGAGTACATTGGCACAAATCCAGTGAACACGAGTTCAAGTCTTGCTGGCCATCGTATTCTTTTCCAAAAAGATTTTTTTTTTGTAGTGGTTATATATTATTTCTCTGAGGTGTTTTCAAATTATAATAATATGTTTTAAATCTTAATTATTATGGTATAGGTACTGGCATGTTTTCATTTTTTGTGTAATGTACATTTTTAATTGATGTACTGCTTTACAAATTAATTATTTAACGCGTTTTAAAGATATTAAATCAACTAAAAAACAACAAATTGCACTATTGAAACACCATTAAGTCTGTTACCTATATTTAATTTAATATTTACACTCTCAGAAAGGTACAGATTCCCGTATTCAAAATAATTAAGGTAGGTATGTAAAATATTGAAATAGTATCTAATGTATAAGAATGCGGGAATATAATGGTGGAATAATATTAAAACCAATATATAAGCCCTTAATAAATAACTACAGGTGTTCAAATCCTAAAGTATATACATGTACATACTATTATGATAATATTGCAAAAAAACACCTATTGTTAAATTCTTTCAGTCAACTAAATTCAAACCCTAAGTTATGTATCGCCGCCAAAACGCATTAATTCTAAATATAATATTATGAGAGAATAAAATTATTTAAGGTTATATTGTATTTTTTCTATTACTAACAGATTATAGTAGCCTAACGAAGCGGATTCAGAACAGTTTCTTTGACTTTTAAAAACTATGTATAGCAGCAGCTGTGAACATTTATAAAAATTATCATATTATATAGGATTCAAACTTTTACGTCTAAATACGTGACCATTAAAAGAAATAATTATTTAAGAAATTGATACTAAACCTGGGATTTACTATATTATAATTATTATATAAAATTATTAATATAGAAAATAGTAATTTTTTCAGATGATAAATGGTACTAAGTAAATCTTCTGATAATTTTAAAAATTATTCTATATAGTAAAGCCTACTAAACTTATTTCCGGTTTATATTAAATACATTCCATTAATTATAACAGTATGCTGTTATATTTTTAAGCAACTATAGTGTAATAGTTATGTATAATACCTACATGGTACCTGTTATATGAATTAAATGAATAAACTTTTGCCATTTACGAATATATTTATTTTATATTTTTATCCTGTTTATTTCAATATTAATTATAATCGTTCATTGAAAAAAAAAACGGTATTTGAACCTACAATATATTTTAAAATGTTATCAATTTTTTTTACAGGTATTTATAATTAGCACATCATTTATCGAATACATATTATAATATTTTAATTACAAAAATACTAATTATGAATGTAATCTTGCCCGATCGAAAACAGGTTTTTCTATTATCAGTGAAACGCAATGTTATCAAACCCTATGGCCTATACACTCTGTATAGTAAAACGGTATAAAATTAACTTTTTTGGTTGTAACCTTCTTATTCGTCGCCGAAACTATTTAAACTTAAACTACTATATCTTGTTGAACGTAACACCCTATAACGTAGCGATAGTTTTTGTAATATTGTCTAAATTTATAGACGTTAATTAAGATTCTTAGGAAAGTTTTCAAATTACCTCGCAGTTTAAAGAGGCGGAAACCAAGCGTAAATGACATACATACACTCACGATTACTAGTAGTGAGTACAAGCATTTTCCCTCATGTGCAATCGGAAGTTAATCAAAAACTTTTCTGCACTGTCATTTTGTACGGAACGATGAAAGATAGTACGGTCCTCACCACACTTCCAACTTGAAAGCCTCGCCTAATGAGTTTCTGGAATCTTAATAACATGATCTATTATAATATATTATAAAATAGACAGTTTCTTTTAACGGAACTGCAATTTTTCTTCATTGTACCTTAGTTATTTTATTAATTAGAAAATATACTTTCTTAAGTGTTTTTTTAATCAGGGTAACTACATTAGTTTCGCCGGTATCTTCTTCTCCTCGACCATGTCTGCTTCTTAGTAGTTGTTGCATATGGATTCCATACACCACAATCAGAATTCTCAAGTTCTGCCAGTATCCCATCTGTGGATGGTATTTAACTGCCTTCCAGGAGGTCGAAGTCTGATTGGCTTGATGTATAGGCTAGCCAAGTTGAAATTTTTTTAAGGCTTTCGCAGTACGTGGTCTAGTCAGGTCTTGTTGTGATGAGAACCTGCATACACTTTTTGATGCAAAACCATCTTATCAATGATCTATTAGATTATAATACAAGTAGTCAAAAGGCCGAATATAATAGACGACGACACGAAGGTACTGGGTCTTACACCTAAGAGATGGTACGTGATATGCGATGATAATATTTTCACATACCTAAATGGTTTTTTGAAAAGAATCAAAAACTTAATACTTCTTAAGTTAATAGATTTTATATAATATACAGACAAAGATGGTGCTGATTTATAACGACAGGGAATACGAAATAATAATACTATACAGTAGGTACTATATATAAAAAATGTATGCTTAACTAACGGGAAAAATCTATCACTTAGGAAAAATAATTAAGAATAAAAACTATTTCATTTTTAATTATTTATTTACATAGATATTTAATGATACTAGGTATCAAAAAATCTCAAAGCAAAATACAATCCTCAAAACGAACTTGAGTGCATGGTGACCTAACTCTGTATAACTTCCCTTGAGATATTTCAAAATATTGATAGTTCACATTCAAAAGTCGGGTCCCGTGATATGGTGTGGTTAAGTAGGGCTATTAAATTAAATACGAAATAAATTAACCGCACGATAGAGAAGCATCATGTGACATCGCATCCGTTCTGATAGTAGTGTAGATTTACAGGTAACATTGGTGGGAACATGAAAAATATTAATTGTTGATATTATTTTAAGATTTAAATTCTAATTAAGTTTTTTACTGACATTTCAACTATTCATTATTTGTTGTTGTATTTTTTGTGACCTTTGACTTGATAGGTAGGTTACCTACTTTATTGTATTGATTTATTATATAAGATATAGTTAGGAGTGTTCGTTGCCAGTGTGTGTTTACCTTTGGTGAGTGTACAAAGAAGAACTGTAGATGCCGAAAGGCGAAACCCGGGTCGCAAAAAAACGACTTAAATGAAATAGTACAAAACTTAAATCCATTAGAATTTAAATTCAAATTCCATCAAGTACCTTCAGTCGATAGTATTAATATTTAAGATTTAAAATGAAATCACAAAGTAGGATAAGTAAATAAACGTGTAAAAAATAATCGCCTCATTGGGAGGATAATGATTGTATTGACAATAATTTAGTTAGAAGAAAGCGTGTGAGATAATTTATTTGATTGACGTAATTATTATAAAAATTAAATAAAGTACCTACATTAATAACTGTGGAAATAAATATTATATTATTCTGTTAATATATTGAAATGTAATATTCTAAATGGAAAAGCTTCATTTTTTTCAAACTGCGGTATCGTTAGTATCCATGTCATGCGACATTCGCAAACTTTTAGATGTTTCCTGGGAGAGAAAATTCTTGATTAATTATGAGTTCTGTTTGCAATCACAGAAAAGCATTTGGATGAAAAATTATTATTTCCCTGCTAAAAGTATCTCCAGATTGAAACGAATGATTAAGTATATTAATTACACCGAGTCGTTAAAGTAATTATTTTGAGTTGTAGATAATATATTTTTAGGAAATGATGATAGTTGTTGAAAAATATTAAAATATCCTAAACTCGTTACATAATATTTTTCTTAGTAAGATTTGTTAAAATTTGAAAAATATGAATGATGATTATTTGTGTCGCTATATTTCAAAATCAGCCAAGTCCACCCTTAGATATTTTTGACTTGTTTGTGAATTGCTGAAGAACTACTGATTTCTAACATTTCTGCATTATCAAAATGTGGAATTTATTAATTTTAAATATTCTATACTCGAAATAATATAAACTTTTACTCCTGTGACTGTGTATTTGAGAATACAAGAAGCTGTTTATATCCTATTCATCTATTATGGACTTGGCTGATTTTGAAATCTAGCGACACAATTTTCATAAAACTTAATTTTTCTATAAAGAAAAATTCAAAATTCAATAATTTGATTACTCGCGTGAATGTGGTAGTAGATACTCAACTACACTCTAAATGTGTGGGTCTTAATCTGAATGCGGATAAAACCAAATCCATGTGTAGTGTTGCATGCATTGACGCCGACATTCCTCAGTGGGTTCCCGGTTTGCCCGTCGAGCTTGTATACAGGTTCAAATACTTGGGTACCACGGTTGCCGATGATGGTGGTAATTCTAGTGAGTTTGGAATCCGCAGTGGTATGGCGGGAATACATATAGCCAACTTGGTGTGACATGGTGGTCAAAACTGGATTCTGTGAGGACCAAATGTCGTTTGTTCAACGCGTTCGTGCTACCTGTGCTTCTGTATGGCTGTGACACATGGAATCTTGCTAAGCTACAAAGGTTTTGGCTTTTGAGCTTTGATAATCGATGTTTTTGCCGAATCTTAGGGGTACATTAGTACGACTGCGTTAAAAATACCCTAGTTTGTGAGCAAACACAGCAGCCTTCAGTGATCGAGGTAATCACAAAGATACGTTTTAAGTGGCTAGGACATGTGTTCCGGATGCCGACAAACAGTGAGACACTTCGTACCCTTGTGGCACAGCCTCAAAGTCGTCGTGGTCGATCCTCCCTCATCCTGCATCATATTGTATCTGGTTATAGTATACACTTTATTAATTTAAGAGATTCGTCACCTGTATATAGTGGTCGATACGTTAACCTAAGGAGGTGTCAAACACTGCGTACAAGCCGCCATTTTTCAAATTCTTTCTCATAATTAATTGCATCCTTCTCTCTTATAAAATTTTTAGCAATAGCAAGTTGAATTGAACGAAGATGATGTTGTTTATAATATAGAAATGAATAAAAAATAGATATATATTTTGAATTGCATAGTCACTTAAAAATAATTTAACACACTTTATCCCTGTGGTGAATTTAGGCTGTGGAGATTCAACATAAATATAATACATCACACTTTGAAAGTCATACCAATTTGTTTTCATTGAACTAAGAAAACAAGTTGCAGATGGAATTGGTTATTTTTTTAAATTGAATTAAGCTCTGCCTAGACCAAATCATAGTAGTAAAGGTAGACTGTGGACATTCAACAAAAATAATACACACGTTTTAAATTATCGTAGGTGGTTTTTATTTTTAAATAAATAAAATATTCCTCTTTCTATGGAATTAATGAAAGTGAAATATGAAAAAATAAAATAAAAGGATATCAGCTATAGAATATATAAAGTTATGTACGATTTAATTAAATACTTTTAGATATTTTATAGATAGAAAAATATGTTTTATCTAATATATAGGTATTATGGTTTGATTTAAGCAGAGTTTAATTAAATTTTAAAAACTAATCAATACCATCTGCAATTTGTATTTTAAGATCAATGAAAATAAATATGTATGAATTGCAAATTGTAGTGTGCACTATTTATCCACCTTTTCCTCATATACAAATTTTTTAATTTCTATTTTAATAATATTAAATATAATATAGGTAGTACGTACCTATGAAAGTAATGTACATTCATATTTTCAGCGCGATATTTCCCTAAACCAACAATTTTAAACATTCACTGAGTACGGGGCATAATTGGATTACGTGAAAAATCTCGTTATCCAGATTAACCCCTTCTGTAATTCGAAACAGTCAAGTTACACACCGACCTTCTGCGGTAATGTTTTTACCTGTATCTACTACGGTAGAAATCGGTCAGCCAGAGGCCGTTCCATATAAATTTATTTATCTGGATCATTTAATTTATTCAAAAATGAGGTAACTATTTACATAGTTTTAATCTAAACGTTTCCCAAATGCCATGAAAAATATTCAACGTTGCAAAAAAATAGCTTTTAATATACTCGTACTTACTGTTAGCATATTAAAATTTTTATATTATTATTTTATAGTAAGAGGGTCAAAATTATATAAAATTAAAACTGTATTTTTCAGTCTATTACTTTAGATTGTAATAATAAGAACATATTATTATGTTTACGAAAACAGAATACCCGCCACAGGATCCGTAATACGAAAATAAATATTATAAAAAATATAAATATATTACCTGAACTCACATAGTTTGCACAACACTCCACAACACTAAAGTGTCCTTAACGTTCGTCATGCGACGGTACACGGTGGAGTTAAAAATAAATAAAAGGTTATGAAATATTTAATTATCCATTAAATTTCGTGCTATTATAAAGATAAGATGTGATTATTAATTAATTTATTTGCTTATTTAAGAAAACAAAACATTGTGGACATAAAAAATCCAAATTCAAGACGTGCAGAACATGAGATTTACATTATTATAAATATTAGCATTACAATAGAGAAGAAGAGAATAATATATAAAATAATAATAATAATAAATTAAACAAAAATACTTAGTACAATTTTATACAGAAAAATAAAATTTCGAATACAAAATACATAACACATCACCGAAAAAATCTACGTCTCTGGGGAGCGCATTGACTAGTCTTGCACCGTTCGCTAATAGTGCCTGATAGGTTTGACACGGGGAAATGTGCAGATCCAGAATGGCACACATAATGCAAATTGACGTACCTATTTATTTGTATTTATATTTTAATAAGTACAGCAAATAGATATAATTTAAATAGAATATGGGAGTGTGAATAAGGAAAGGGTGATGACCGATGGAAAGTTGATTGGGAGAGACTCACATATATTGCAGCTC
This sequence comes from Rhyacophila brunnea, assembly GCF_057557595.1. Lineage (NCBI taxonomy): Eukaryota > Metazoa > Arthropoda > Insecta > Trichoptera > Rhyacophilidae > Rhyacophila > Rhyacophila brunnea. The sequence continues at coordinate 35,997,748 of NW_028233350.1, forward strand.
GTAAATTGACAAAGTTTATGATTGCGCAAAAATTTACTATAAACGACGATAATATATCAGATTTCAAAACAAATAATACTATCGCCATAGACAAGCAAAGCAGATTCTATTTCACTATGAAATGCCAAGCGTAACGAAGTGACGTCGATGTGAATCAATGAAATGTTCAGGTAATAGTAATTTGTGAATGTCTATGAGTGCATTATTTATTGATTGAAAATTTGCTGGTGTGTTACTATTTGCAATGACAATGAAATGCATGTTTGATTCTTAGTTGCTTGGTCAGGTGTGTGTACATGAGTTTTGATATATTTTATTTCGTAATTGAATTATCATTGTGACTAAATAATTAAGATGGTAATACCGCCTCGGCAATCACTTGCAAAGCAGGATATTGTCGCTAGATAGATATTACGTACGCGCGTTAGAAGTTATACTTCGTAACAAAACAAAAACAAAACTTGTGATGACCCAGATTCTTCGATTAGCTCTTAATTATTATCTTGTGAAATTACACACTCAAGATTTTTCTTGAGTTTATTGGAGCGCCGTTGGTTTATTTATATACACTTTAACTTATATTACGAAATTATATAATTATTTCTGGTTGTTTTTATTTTTAAAGTAACAACTGCCACTTTGACGTTTATTCATTTGTTTACGTAAGGAATTGCAAATGGCCGACAATAATAAATTCGTTGGCTAAGTAAGGTAACAATTCTACTATCAAACTTGCATTTGCATACATCTGACTGATTCGCAGCTAACTTCATACTGTTGCACACTTTCGTAACGTTGTCCGCGCAACTCTCAGTTTCAATCTCTACCAAACGCCCCAAAAGCAGTATAACTTCAAAAATCGATGAACTTTTCAAGTGGTAAACTGGGAATGAAGAAGTGTGAAGGAGCTGTAAAAAGTCCTAATACATAAATGAATGGACGTATTTTGACGATGAATGAAAAAAATGTGGCATGGGCTAATGAAGCTTATACTATTGTCTGACAAGATAACAAATTCAGAAAAAAATATATAAACAAAAATGTTGATGTAGAAATATCTGATTTTTCCAAATAAAGCGCTGCCATAATAAATAAAGTGCCGGCATCTGCTTACGGGTGAACTACCGTCTGGCAATAAAACCTTCCATCGAATAAGGGTCGTTGGCATCCAAAGCCTCTGCGGTACAGAGCCGCGGTTGCACAACGCAATACAAAACTCGCCGGATAAGGTCGAATGAAGAAACACGGCCCGGTCGCAAACACCCAAGTGTTTCAGATTCGGATACTGCCCATAAATTTTATTTTCAAAAAACGACGCGGGAAAGTTGAGGCACTTACGCGAGCCATGCTTGTAAAAGAAGCCGTAAGATTTTTCAAATTGCTGTGTAGACAATATAAAGTTACAAGTCTCTCCTCGGGCAATGGTGAACTACGTTTGTTGTAAAACATTTCCTACCTAAATCGTAATGTATGTGTTTTGTACAACTTGTCTTATAAAAAATCTACTCGGTATAATATGAAATATTTCATTGTGTTGTTATAATTTGAAAAGTTTTACGTCAAGTTTAAAATTTAAGTTTTACTAATAAATAATATTTACTACCAACAACTTTTCTTAATTTATTCATACCCAAGAGTCTATTTAATGTAATTATATGTTTGAAAATGATCTAGGTTGTTAATAAACAAACACATGTTACCTTATATAAAATAATTATGAATAATTTATTTTTATAAAAAACGGAAAAAGCTCAGTTTAATTTGTTATCATTAAAAATCTTTATTACAACGTTTTTCTTATGTCGTATTATTATTTGTCCGCTACAAATCTTGCCATCGATTTTTAACTAACTTTCCGACTAGCTAGACATTTAAAACTTTTAGAATATATCAGAACACGATGCCAATGCATTTTTTAATACTTTTAGCCATCTTTAAGAAGAATTGAATTATTCATTTTTAGTTAATTATGTTTTGTATGAAAAGTTATTTCGATTCCATTATTGGTTGCTAGGGGGTCTTAGCAACTAAATTATCTTTCATTATTATTATCCTAAAAGATTTTGGAAAATTCACTAACGGCTCATTTAAGCGACATTTTATCGTTATTTTTACATCTTCACTTCGAAATGTGCGCTACCGATTCATCTACCGTTTGAATTGACCACATTTCACAAATTTTCAATGATTTTACAGGTACTTGACGTTTATATCCGATATTTTCTTACACACCGTATACGATCGCCATATTTACTGTCCACGCCTGTCAGAATGACGTCTTTGTCGCTTAAGACCTTCTAATCCTTTATTTGACAAACGAATTCGATTATTTTTATTCAAATATCGTAATGTAGGCATTGGCGTACTTTTTTCCGGTGAAAAAACCATAATTTTGGTACAATTTAATACGTATAATATCTTTTGACAGCGGGGTACGCCACTGACGGCCATTTCATAGATAATGTGATATTCCAAATTTGATTTTTTTAAAATACTTTGTGGCTGTTCACCCACTATTTTTGTTATTGAATAATTACCTAGGCTACTAATTTCCATACTAAAAAAGTTGCCATTGCAAACAATGAAAGAAATTAATACGAATTGTTATAGTTATCAAAATGTGTGATATTGTATAATATCTACCTATTTTTTTCGTCCCTATCATCATCAATCTTGACCTATACACTGCTGGATGAAGGCCTCCTCAGCCTTATTCTACTCCTTACTTACACATGAATTGTTATATTTATCAAAATAAGTGATATAATATTATTATCTACCTATCTATATATAATGCCATTATTATCACGAGCCTCAATAAATCCACTGCTGGATGAAGGCCTCTCTACGTTGATTGTATTCTTGACAGTATTGAATTTCTAATGTTATTTATCTACATATTCATATCGTCATCATAATCATCATCATCATCATCAACTAGGATCAATCCACTACTGGATGAAGGGTTCCGCAACCTGATTCTACTACTATCGGTTTAACGAATTTGCGATATTATACCTATTTCTATCATTCTTATATCATCGACCTGAACCAATCCACTGCTGGATAATGGCCTCCCTAGCCCGGTTCTACTCCTTTCTGTCATATGAATTGCTGTATTTATCAAAATCGGTGATATTAAATTTAAAAACATATTCATATCGTCATCATCATCATCAACCAGGATCCATCCACTGCTTAATAAAGACCTCCCTAGCTTGATTCTACTCCTTTTGTCATATGAATGTATGTATTTATCAAAATCTGTGATAATATATGTATCTACACATTCATATCGTCATCATCATCATTATCATATACCTGAACCAATCCACTGCTTAATAAAGACCCCCTTAGCCTAATTCTCCTCCTTTCTGTCATATGAATTTCTGTATTTATCAAAATCGGTGATATTATATTTATCTACATTTTCATATCGTCATCATCATCATCATCATCGACCTGAACCAATCCACTGCTTAATAAAGACCTCCCTAGCCAGATTCCATTCCTTTCTGTCATATGAATTTCTGTATTTATCAAAATCGATGATATTATATTTATTTACATATTCATATCGTCATCATCATCATCATTGACCTGAACCAATCCACTACTTAAAGACCTCCTTAGCCTGATTCTTCTCCTTTCTGTCATATGCATTGCTGTATTTATCAAAATCGGTGATATTATATTTATCTACATATTCATATGGTCATTATCATTATCATCATCATTGACCTGAACCAATCCACTGCTTAATAAAGACCTCCCTAGCCAGATTCTACTCCTTTCTGTCATATGAATTGCTGTATTTATCAAAATCGGTGATATCATATTTATCTACATATTCATATCGTCATCATCATCATCATCGACCTAAACCAATCCACTGCTTAATAAAGACCTCCCTAGCTTGATTCTACTCCTTTCTGTCATATGAATTGCTGTATTTATCAAAATCGGTGATATTATATTTATTTACATATTCAAATCGTCATTATCATCATTATCATCATCATCATCATCGACCTAAAACAATCCACTGCTTAATAAAGACCTCGCTAGCCTGATTCTACTCTTTTCTTTCATATGAATTTCTGTATTTATCAAAATCGGTGATATTATATCTATTTACATATTCATATCGTCATCATCATCATCATCGACCTAAACCAATCCACTACTTAAAGACCTCCTTAGCCTGATTCTACTCCTTTCTGTGATATGAATTTCTGTATTTATCAAAATCGGTGATATTACATTTATCTACATATTCATATCGTCATCAGGATCAATTCACTGCTGGATGAAGAGTTCCGCAACCTGATTCTACTACTATATTATACCTATTTCTATCGTCCTTATCATCATTGACCTGAACCCATCTATTGCTGGATAAAGGCCTCCCATGCCTGATTCTACTCCTTTCTGTCATTTGAATTGCTGTATTTATCAAAATCGGTGATAATATATTATATTTATTTATATTTCCATTATCATTATGAACCTGAATCAATCCACCGGTGGATGAAGGCCTCTCTAAGTTGTTTGAATTTCTGTCGGTCATATGAATTACTATATTTATCAAAATTGCTGATATTATATTTTCCCATTCATAATATTATCGTCATTATCATCATCAACCAAGATTAATCCACTGCTGGATGAAGGTTATCCCAACCTAATTCTACTCTTCTTGGTCATATAAACTGCAATATTTTTTTAAATTTGTGATTTTATATACCTACCCATTTATATCGTCATTATCGTCATCAACCTGTATCAATCCTCTGCTGGATGAAGGCCTTTTTAAGCTGATTCCACATCTTTAGGTCTTATAAATTCCTATTCTTATCATATATAACGACGGCCCCAGGAAAAACCATGATAAGTCTAAAATCATAAATGTTCAGGAGAGCGAAAAAACTAAAATATTTCCGCTATTAAATTCATCATATAAAATGAGTAAGTTTTTTCTTATCTTATTTAAGTAAATCAGATAGACCATTTTATGGTCTATATTCCTATCAAAATTTAATGGTGATTCATTAATTAACAGCTGAGATAATGTCCAAAAATCGTTTTTATTTGGAATAATATTACGCACTTTATATTTTGACTCGATTCAACATGCTTTTGCGCGGACGAAATAGATTACTGAGTCCGCATAACACATTCATATTCTGAGATAGAAACCTTATTTTACGTCGCATTTTTCTTACTCCATACGATTTTATTAATTACAGCTATAGTTATAACGCTCTTTTACGGAAAAATTGATATTGCGCAATATTTAACTCAAAATAGTACAGCGTGTCTATAAAATCTTAACAAGGGATATAGGGACATATTGATATATATATATTTTTATACGGAGTTTTTATAATTTAAATGTATTTAAGTATGACTTTTTATGTTTTTTTGCAAATTATTATTGATATTTTTATAAATAATCAGAATATGTACATTAAGAAATAATAAACATTCAGGAAAAATGTTTATAATGGAATAATAAAGAAGTTATGAGGAAATTAGTACATAACACTACTTACTACACCATCAATAAAATATCTATTTTTTATACCTACTTCGTAACAAATTTTTCATTAAAAATATAGAATAGATAGAAAAAAACAATGTAATGTTAATGGTCATGTATATCGCTAGAACAATTTTAATTTAATTAATATTCAGTACAATGTTCGTTAATGGTTTACATAAAGGATAAATACTGAGTGAATTAAATTAGTAATTATCACTTAAGAACACACATAATTATTATTGTTCAATACAAAAATACAAAAATATTAAATAACTAGTGGAATATAATAGTATACATAACAATTTGGCACAAATGTACCTACCAAAGCATCGAAATGTTGGAAAAAATATATTTAAGTAGGTTTATTAGTTTCAAAAATTTTAATACTAATAAACCTAAGGAAAGTGTTATTTATAACCTAATAATTATTATTTAAAGACAGCTGAATTCACTTTCGTTATCAAATGAGATTGCATTATTAAAATGTTCATCAGCAGAAGTTAAATTCATATAAAATTTATACTAGGCTTGTATTACATACACATTCTATAATCACGATAAGGTAATTACCTATCTAAAATAACATTGATACAACATTATGTAGTTCTGCTGTAGCAAGAGTGATAACCTTTTCAGTACCTACCTTCTATTCACTTTTTTCAATTCAATTTTTGCAACATAATATCTTTCTGTAATTGATCTTGTAAAATTGTAATTAAAAGCTTATAAATACTGATACAATGATCATATTAACTTTCGTTTTGTTTTTCTAATGTTTATTGTTGATATGAGTTTAATTATCGATTAGTAAACATAGTTGAATTATATTTAATTGTCAACATAAATCATGAAACATCAGTATAAGTACGTCTTAATTGAACTCAGTTATGTTAATTAATACGAGGTGTCATGATTGCAATAATTTATTTGGAAAGGTAAAATAAATATGTTCCTCCCCAACATTGTAATATTTAGTTTAAAATTTAAATAATCGTGGTACGAATCTGCATTTTTCTAAACGGTTGGCTTTTAACTAGTATTTTCTTTAAATGATACATTATATTGTTATCTAATCTAATCAATTACGTAGAGTTTTATTAAATACTTTCTCAAAAAAACATAGTTTAATATCAATTATCATTCATAGCACTTTATTTAACTTACTATTTTGATCGATCTATATAACTCCGACCGATTTAACTTAGATAAAAAATAGTAATTACTATTTATGCTAGTTTTCATATTTTAAAACAATCAAATTCAATAAATTAATACGAGGTAAGTATATATGAGAGTAGGTACTAGATTTTTCAAAACCAATTGATATTTTGTTTGATATTATACCTACCGGGGATACCACAATATGTTAATCCCATCTCATACATATTATTTACCTAGATTCTAGACAACAATAAATGATTCATAAATTGACTATTATACACGTTTTTCGGTAAAATTCTATTGAAAATAATAGATAAAATAAGTTTTCAAAAAACCCGGCTAATCTTTTCTTTTAGGTGACCGACATGTAATAATAATTTATAATCCACAGAGCTCGTTTTCGAGAAACATTCAATGTACAAAGTAATAATAATATATACCCTTTTATATTATTGCAAACATAAAATTAACACGTCGGACGTATTTAAGTTACAATGAGCTTAAGTTGGTCCCAATGTGTACAAATCAATTAGTAAGCCTTTCGGAAATTCTCACCATTTGAAAGAGTAATAAAAATGATTTCACTTTCTTAAGTCATAAATATTATTCCGTAATTAGTAAGAATTTTACTAAGAGAATAATAAAATAAACTCTCTTGTATTTGCTAGCTAGATAAGTCCTTCCTTTTAAATAATAAAATATTTTGTAATTTAAACATGAAAATACTGCCTAGTTGTTATTATCGATGTACAAGACTAATTTAATCAAAATGTGTCATACTGTACCGAAAATAAAATAATTTTTTGAAGTTAAAACATAATATTATAGGTATAAGCATCGGCCTATAACATCGTGGGTTCTGAGTTTGAATCATGGGTCTGAAAAATAGATACAAATTGTTTTTCAATTTGTGGTCGGAGTCAGAGTACGTACCTAATAGGTTGAGCAAGTGGCTGACATCCATTTCTCGTAAAAACAAAACCTGTTCTCCAATCTGTGGGGGGCCTCATTATGATCGGACATGATCGGATATTTTAGGTGGGTACATTTTTAATTGCAAAACAATTTGTTTTCTAGTGATAGGTAATAATATTTAATTAAAATATGTCGTTTTCTGCTGGGTATTTATTTAAATTAAGTTTATTTATTATTACATACTTTTTTTACTCATCTAAATAATTGAAACAGTGAATTATTATAATGATATATCCATACCGTTTTCTATTGGATATTTGTTTAATATCAAATAATATAACAATTTCAAACTTAAACATTACCTACAACATTTTTTTTTTGGGTATCTAAGTAGAAGAGTAATTAACCGAAAATAGTCGAAAAAAGCTTGTGGAGGTCTTTATTTTGCGGTGGATTGAAATTGGCTGATGAATCAATATAATGAATAATCAATATTTAAACATTATTACTGTGTCCTAGTATAGTAAAAGTACCTACCTATATTAGTACAAAATAATTCTTTTCTATTTTGTTTGTTTTATATTCAATAATATAATATTTTGATAATAAAACACTAGTACTAGTGACTAGTGAGTAGCTTTTTAACTAAAACTGCATTTACCTACTGCAAATTCCAATATTTTCCGAAGATAAACCAGTATATTTTTCAAAACTAATGTGATACGTCAATATAAACCATGCCGTATATTAGGATCTCCGTTAAAGACTGTTATTGCAAGTATAACAACCTTCTTTCTCGTAAAATAAAACGCAGTACACTTTTTTATTGATATATGACTATACTCCTCGGATATTTATGTGAACACAAATTTGGTCGATGCGATATGTAGATATAGAGCACCATTGTCGAAAACCTAACTTTGTCAATTTTTATGCTAGAGACCTGAAATTTTTACAGGACATGCACAAAAAATATGATATTATAAAAAGCTAATAAAACTTAAAACGCTATTTTCAGACTTATCATGGTTTTTCTAGGGCACGTCGATAATATGTATTACTTCATTTTTTATCAACATTTGTCTCGATATGAATGTCCCGCACCGGGAAACTATATTGTTTAAGGTTAATTTTTAAAACAAAATATGATTTTTAAAATATTATTCTGTGGCTCCAAGCATTTATTTTTTATAGACAATGAAACAAAATAATGTTTAAATTTATTTTTTATGCTGCTAACCTATTTCTATTATAAAATGGGACCCGAAAGAGATTAATATTCGCGTTATATTGGATCGCTATTTATGATAATCACGATTGAGATGTATAACTATTTATCATATTTAAATGCACATACCTACACATATATTGTATTAAAATTAAAATGACAGTGGTAGCAATCGGCGATTGCCAGCTGTTTTGCTAGGCTTAGCAGCCTGAAATGGTGTCAGATGATATTGAGAAGGCCAGACTCCAGAATAGACTACGCACATGACTCCAAATTTGTATTTGCAGTGACGACATGCATATCGTAAAACTGACAAATCAGATAAATTTTCAATTGTCTGACGTGAATGAAAATCCATCCCGAAGGGAAAACTATGGCGCCGTCTATACACACTTTACAATTATTATATTAAAATCCAACACCAAGTCACTATGATGAAAAGCTGTCTGCAAGACCTAGCGAGACAGACTGGCGAGAGCCAGCTGGCTCAGCTAGTCTTTCATTATTATTATCCTAAGAGATTTTGGAAAACGCACTAACGGCTCATTTAAGCGACATTTTATTGTTATTTTTACATCTTCACTTCGAAATGAGCGCTACCGATTCATCTACCGTTTGAATTGACCACATTTCACAAATTTTCAATGATTTCACAGGTACTTGACGTTTATATCCGATATTTTCTTACACACCGTATACGATCGCCATATTTACTGTCCACGCCTGTCAGAATGACGTCTTTGTCGCTTAGGACCTTCTAATCCTTTATTTGACAAACGAATTCGATTATTTTTATTCAAATATCGTAATGTAGGCATTGGCGCACTTTTTTCCGGTGAAAAAACCATAATTTTGGTACAATTTAATACGTATAATATCTTTTGACAGCGGGGTACGCCACTGACGGCCATTTCATAGATAATGTGATATTCCAAATTTGATTTTTTTAAAATACTTTGTGGCTGTTCACTCACTATTTTTGTTATTGAATAATTACCTAGGCTACTAATTTCCATACTAAAAAAGTTGCCATTGCAAACAATGAAAGAAATTAATACGAATTGTTATAGTTATCAAAATGTGTGATATTGTATAATATCTACCTATTCTTTTCGTCCCTATCATCATCAATCTTGACCTATACACTGCTGGATGAAGGCCTCCTCAGCCTTATTCTACTCCTTACTTACACATGAATTGTTATATGTATAAAAATCAGTGATATAATATTATTATCTACCTATCTATATATAATGCCATTATTATCACGAGCCTCAATAAATCCACTGCTGGATGAAGGCCTCTCTACGTTGATTGTATTCTTGACAGTATTGAATTTCTAATGTTATTTATCTACATATTCATATCGTCATCATAATCATCATCATCATCATCAACTAGGATCAATCCACTACTGGATGAAGGGTTCCGCAACCTGATTCTACTACTATCGGTTTAACGAATTTGTGATATTATACCTATTTCTATCATTCTTATATCATCGACCTGAACCAATCCACTGCTGGATAATGGCCTCCCTAGCCCGGTTCTACTCCTTTCTGTCATATGAATTGCTGTATTTATCAAAATTGGTGATATTATATTTAAAAACATATTCATATCGTCATTATCATCATCAACCAGGATCCATCCACTGCTTAATAAAGACCTCCCTAGCCTGATTCTACTCCTTTTGTCATATGAATGTATGTATTTATCAAAATCTGTGATATTATATGTATCTACACATTCATATTGTCATCATCATCATCATCATTATCATATACCTGAACCAATCCACTGCTTAATAAAGACCCCCTTAGCCTAATTCTCCTCCTTTCTGTCATATGAATTTCTGTATTTATCAAAATCGGTGATATTATATTTATCTACATATTCATATCGTCATCATCATCATCATCATCGACCTGAACCAATCCACTGCTTAATAAAGACCTCCCTAGCCAGATTCTACTCCTTTCTGTCATATGAATTTCTGTATTTATCAAAGTCGGTGATATTATATTTATTTACATATTCATATCGTCATCATCATCATCAACCAGGATCCATCCACTGCTTAATAAAGACCTCCCTAGCTTGATATTTCTCCTTTTGTCATATGAATGTATGTATTTATCAAAATCTGTGATATTATATGTATCTACACATTCATATCGTCATCATCATCATCATCATTATCATATACCTGAACCAATTCACTGCTTAATAAAGACCCCCTTAGCCCAATTCTCCTCCTTTCTGTCATATGAATTTCTGTATTTATCAAAATTGGTGATATTATATTTATCTACCTATTCATATCGTCATCATCATCATCATCATCGACCTGAACCAATCCACTGCTTAATAAAGACCTCCCTAGCCAGATTCTACTCCTTTCTGTCATATGGATTTCTGTATTTATCAAAATCAGTGATATTATATTTATTTACATATTCATATCGTCATCATCATTGACCTGAACCAATCCACTACTTAAAGACCTCCTTAGCCTGATTCTACTCCTTTCTGTCATATGAATTGCTGTATTTATCAAAATCGGTGATATTATATTTATCTACATATTCATATGGTCATTATCATTATCATCATCATTGACCTGAACCAATCCACTGCTTAATAAAGACCTCCCTAGCCAGATTCTACTCCTTTCTGTCATATGAATTGCTGTATTTATCAAAATCGGTGATATTATATTTATCTACATATTCATATGGTCATTATCATTATCATCATCATTGACCTGAACCAATCCACTGCTTAATAAAGACCTCCCTAGCCAGATTCTACTCCTTTCTGTCATATGAATTGCTGTATTTATCAAAATCGGTGATATTATATTTATTTACATATTCATATCGTCATTATCAGCATTATCATCATCATCATCATCGACCTGAAATAATCCACTGCTTAATAAAGACCTCCCTAGCCAGATTCTACTCCTTTCTGTCATATGAATTTCTGTATTTATCAAAATCGGTGATATTATATTTATCTACATATTCATATCGTCATCATCATCATCATCGACCTAAACCAATCCACTGCTTAATAAAGACCTCCCTAGCCTGATTCTACTCCTTTCTGTCATATGAATTTCTGTATTTATCAAAATCGGTGATATTACATTTATCTACATATTCATATCATCATCATCATCAACCAGGATCAATTCACTGCTGGATGAAGAGTTCCGCAACCTGATTCTACTACTATATTATACCTATTTCTATCGTCCTTATCATCATTGACCTGAACCCATCTATTGCTGGATAAAGGCCTCCCATGCCTGATTCTACTCCTTTCTGTCATTTGAATTGCTGTATTTATCAAAATCGGTGATAATATATTATATTTATTTATATTTCCATTATCATTATGAACCTGAATCAATCCACCGGTGGATGAAGGCCTCTCTAAGTTGTTTGAATTTCTGTCGGTCATATGAATTACTATATTTATCAAAATTGCTGATTCTATATTTTCCCATTCATAATATTGTCATTTTCATCATCAACCAAGATTAATCCACTGCTGGATGAAGGTTATCCCAACCTAATTCTACTCTTCTTGGTCATATAAACTGCAATATTTTTTTAAATTTGTGATTTTATATACCTACCCATTTATATCGTCATTATCGTCATCAACCTGTATCAATCCACTGCTGGATGAAGGCCTTTTTAAGCTGATTCCACATCTTTAGGTCTTATAAATTCCTATTCTTATCAGATATAATATGTATTACTTCATTACTTATCAACATTTGTCTCGATATGAATGTCCCGCACCGGGAAACTATATTGTTTAAGGTTAATTATTTTTAAAACAAAATATCATTTTTAAAATATTATTCTGTGGCTCCAAGCATTTATTTTTTATAGACAATGAAACAAAATAATGTTTAAATTTATTTTTTATGCTGCTAACCTTTTTCTATTATGTAAATGGGACCCGAAAGAGATTAATATTCGCGTTATATTGGATCGCTATTTATGATAATCACGATTGAGATGTATAACTATTTATCATATTTAAATGCACATACCTACACATATATTGTATTAAAATTAAAATGACAGTGGTAGCAATCGGCGATTGCCAGCTGTTTTGCTAGGCTTAGCAGCCTGAAATGGTGTCAGATGATATTGAGAAGGCCAGACTCCAGAATAGACTACGCACATGACTCCAAATTTGTATTTGCAGTGACGACATGCATATCGTAAAACTGACAAATCAGATAAATTTTCAATTGTCTGACGTGAATGAAAATCCATCCCGAAGGGAAAACTATGGCGCCGTCTATATACACTTTACAATTATTATATTAAAATCCAACACCAAGTCACTATGATGAAAAGCTGTCTGCAAGACCTAGCGAGACAGACTGGCGAGAGCCAGCTGGCTCAGCTAGTTAATATATTAATATATACGTGCGTTACTATGGAAATCAATATGAAATGACATTTCATTATTCAGTATTTCTATCAAGTACAATTTTTTTTGATCGTTTAAGTTAGTCAAGTCAAGTTTATAATATGATTCAACAAACAATTTAAAAACGTTGTATATAAAAAGTTCTTTTTATTTTGTAATTATTTTTGTTTCAAAACATTGAGGCTTGCTTTCATACAAATACAAAGAATTTTAGGTTATATATACATATTTTAGCTTATAAAAAAACAAATATGTACCCGTTAGGCACACCCATGACCAGTTGAATGGCTCCAAAATGTATTTCGTTAACCTCTACGTTACTGCGTAACAAACTTTTTTTTTACAATTAATGTTAAAGATAAGTCCTATATTATGTAAAAATATGGTAGAAAAAAAAGTATTTTTTATAACATCTGTGTAGCTCAGTCAAAAATTTATAACTAAATATTTTAATATATTGTTGGTAATATTACTCTTTCTTATTACAAGCTGTTCTTCTTTCGACAATATATTATTCCTTAAGTACCATCTTTTATTTAAATAGGCACACTATCAAAAATACCTTGTATAAATGAGGCTATTGGTTTTAAAATAAATTACCGATACTTTTTTATGCAATATGTTCAATGATTATGTTTCTCTAAGTCCTTTTTCATTTTGTTTTAGTATAAAAACTATCAAATTTAGCTTATTCTAAGAGTAAAATAGTAGCAACATCGTTCATTGGTCGAACATTAGGTTAAAATGTGGTTTGGGTCATAATATTTCGCATTTTGATTTATCTATAAAAAATCTACTGATAAAAGTGCAAAAAATATATTTTAGTCTTAAATTAATATGCTTGGCATTTTTTGTGATTTTCTTGTTCATTTCTGGAGATGATCGACATTGAAACTCAAATAGATGTATAAAATGTTAAGTATAAATATCGATTTTCATTCGTTACCTTAAACATAATATATATAATCATAGTCCAACCATTAATGGTAAGCAACTCGGAATGATTTTAATTCGAGGGAGGGTGTGAAGTGGTAGGTAATTGATAATAGGTACTTTATAAATGGTCGGAACCGACAATATATATTTATTTTGAATTTAATTTACACATACACTGTTATGAAATTGATTTTAACTTACTGAAAGGGTCTCAGGATTACAACATTCTCTTAGTCAAAAAAATATAAATGTCTGTGGATGTAACATATTTTTTAATCGGATACTCATTAAGTTCAGCTGAAAAAGTAAGACTGATCCTTTTTAGGTATACGAATGCAAAAGCATCTATATTTGGCGCTTTCTTTGGATAGCGTTTGGCTAAAAGATGCAAATTTTAAACAAAAATCAAACTAGTTCTACTTTGGTGATTAATCAAGGCAACAATCGATTTACATATCTCAAGGATGTATTATTACGATAGTGGCAGTCGGTATATATATTTTATATTATGAGGATACTAATAATTCTGTAAAAATAAATGGTTTATGCAACATACATAAATAATTATTTTTAGTACTTTTATTCATACATATCTTTGGAGAATTAGTATCTCTTCTCATATTCAAAGAAAACCATTGTCTTCTACAAACAATACAATCAACATACTTTTGACTTGATTGCGTTTCTAATCATTTATTTACCACATCACAGAACAGCTACATTTGGGTAAATTAAGGGAATCATGACTCAAGAAAACTCTTAATACTATGAAAAGAATCTATATATAATATATAGGAAGGTCTTTGTGAATATATTTATTCAAACAAATAACAATCATTATTGGGCCATATTATTGTATATAATAATAAATTATTTTACAATTTAATAATGTAATATCTCATTTATTTCTGAGTTTGGTACCTACCATCTAGAAGACATTAATTTCTTAACCATGCAAATAAGCTATAAAAGACAATTCTATAACTTCAATCATAATATTATTTGATTGCGTTTATTCAGAAACCTCCATTGATAATAATTTAAATTGACTCGGTATTCGAAGCATATAATTTAGCTATTATTTTAGTTTTAAAAGTTTTGTACGTTGGAATAATTTTAATATAATATACCCATAAAATTAGATTTAAGTAAGTAGTATTATTGGTTTATTAAAAATTTGATTTTTTTTCATGAACGACTCAGACAAGTATTATAATAGTCTTTATTTTGTTTCCCAATTCTTGTAGTATCGAGGCATTGATTATATGCCTTATTTACTATAATATCCTTAGCAACTATCGTCAGTGCTATTAATTATATGTGTAACTAGATTTCAAAATCAGCCAAGTCCATAATGGATGAATAGGAGAAAAACACCTTTTTCGTTTTCTCAAGAATATAGTCACGAAGGTGAAAGTTTATATTATTTCGATTATAGAATATTTAAAATGAATAAGTTCTACATTTTGATAATGCAGATAAGTTAGAATGCAGTAGTTCTTCAGCAATTCACAAAAAAGTCAAAAATACCTAAAGGTGGACTTGGCTGATTTTTAAAAATCTAGCGACACAAATGTTAAATATTTACACCGTTTTTGATTCCTTGCGTCATTTGTTTGTGACGTGTAGTGACATATTTCTCCTATTTGCTACAAAATATTTTCATAGGTATTAATAGTTAAAGCTATGTAATTGAATCTTATTGGATGACTCGTATATGACATTTGATATATATTTATTCATTTATTCAAAATAAAATAGTACATCAGAGAACACTGGAAAATATTAATTAAATATTAGTAAGGTAAATTATATTAATTAATAAAAGACCATTTAACATTAAATTATTATAGAAATAAAATAGAAAAAAACACATAATATTATGAAAAACATATTAGAAAACAAAAAAGAATATTTAATGTAGTGCTTAAGTGCTTGAACGTAGGTATTCAATTCAATTCAAATTTAATTTATTATTTAAATATCGGTTGTGAACTTTACAAATTATTAATGTTTACAACATGACATGAAACATAATATTATGAATATGGAAAACACTATAAATAGTCCGGACCAGTCAAATCTTATTGTTTCTTGTTTCATAAATGTTCAGTACCTACGACATCACGTACTCTTGTCTGCATAACCTTATTGCCTAGTTTCACCGTATTGATTGTGTAGCTTTATGGTAAACATTATCAAACTGTGACACGAAACACCCTGTGAAGAGGTTAAACTAACCTACTGATTAGAGTTAAACTAAATGAATAAATAGATTACGTGCTTACCTAATGAATAGTTCTAAACAGTTGGAGAATTTTCCACCGCACACTTACGCAATAGGCAATACGTGTTTCAAATACATATTGGAAAATTCCGTTGAATGGCCAACTATATATTTGTTGGCAAATTGAGGTAAAGCTCCAGCCTGAAAGCTCCGTTAACTTTCATTCTCAGAGATTAGTTTTAATCTTCATTGCGATAAGTACCGATGACTTTGCCAAATCGCTATTTCCTGCAATGGCAAGAATATGGCTAAGATATGAATCGACACCGTTTTCCCTCTAAAGCCTTTCCTTAAAATGTGGTTAGCGTTTAAGTCAACAGTTTTTTGTTAGATTTAAAATTACGGAGGATATTTACGTTGCTAGGGGTTTCAATCCCAGCATCTTGAGAGATAACGAGGTTAACTAAAATTTAAGTGTTGAAAATGTTTAACTAGTTTTTATGATTTTTGATTTTAAAAAAAGTTTTTATTGACTTATAAATTTTATTAGTTTTAAAGCAAATTTTTAGTTCTTTATACTAACATCCGTTTAGAGATATCAATTCATAATATTATTATGTACAAACACTTTAAATTTTCCGATGTTCAGAGAATAAAGATATAACAATTATATATGTATAAGCAATTAAAATATTGTAAAATTAACAGAAAAAAGCTAGTCAGGTATTCTTATGACAGATTTTATTTAAATACAATAAAGAAGTTGATGTATAAATATAAAATATAAATATACTGAAAAACAATTCTACTAATCATCTTCTAATTTTCATGGGATAACGAGACTAGAAATAGTATTGGTTATATAGTGATTAAACTTCGTATTACTTAAATATTATTTGAGAATGATATTTATTTTATAAATATTATATCAATTCATAATTTTTTCGGTACCGTACATCACTTTATGAAAAACGAAACGAAACAAAAAATGCTTTTCGCAAAAAAATATATGTCTAAGCCCTGATCGAATAAAATACTAATTTTCTAATTCTGAAATTGCAATCTTAATACATATTATATTTTTTTTGTAAATACTATAATCGACAAAATAATACTTCGTAGATTTAATATTTTCCTATTGTTGATTGCGTAATAAACAGATTGTGGGATTTGTTTTTAAACATACATAATTAAATTTGGAAAACCACAAATCATTTGAAGGGGGTGAAGAACATGTTATGTCACATTTTTTAAACTAGCAATGCAGTCTCATAGATCAAACCAAGTACTACAAGATGGTATTTTTATTTCCGCATTAACATAAGTCGAAGCATTATAGAGCAATCAAAACTAGCATATAGGTTAAAAACAAGAAATGTCTACTTCGTTCAGCGTAAAAATATATTACAGTATTGTCTATGATCTACATTCACTACGTCAGACTTGACGCTCTTGATAGTGTATAGGAATCATAAACCAAAAGTCTCTCCCTGTGAAATACTGGACAAACGGATGAGCGTTATATGATAAGCAACGCCTGACAAAAAACGTATTTTGGAGTCATTGAATCAACGATTCCTCAGTTTGTCATGTGTGTGACATAACAATGTGTTCTCCTGTACCCTTCATTTATATTAGAAAAAAATATTTTGATAAATTTTGGAGACAATTAAGCTACCAGTGCCATTTCTTATCTCTCCTAAATTAATTGTTAATAATGCATCCAAAGTCTTACTAAGTTTTATTAATTTTAGGGGCTATATTTTATGATTTTGAATCACGTTAGGTATATATTTAATAATACGTATTTAACTTAATTCATATACGGCACCAGGATCTCTGTAAATTAACGTATTTGCGCTGTCTTGTGAACATTGTTTAATCAAGTTATTTATTATTTAATGAACAACATACTACAATAAAATGAGATAATGAGATTTTAGGGTGCGAATGGAAAATGTACCTACTCTCATATTGGAGGAATTATCAAATGGGAGATAATTAAATCTCTTGAAGTATAAACTCATGGGAAATTTTTCATGCACACATTCTAAAACTAATTGATTAGAGTTTTCATATGGATTCAAAATTGTGAGTCGATGTTCAAGTACTCAAAATACAGATTACAAATGCGAGGAATATTTGCATACATTATTAACACGAACCTTTCCTTGAATTATTTAATATTATATAATTTCATATTAATTTATAAAAGTCTAATAATTAAAATCACTCATCACCTTATAATTCAGTCCAACGATAATATGATTATTATTTAAATTCAATACTGAATGAGCATAAAAGCGCCTGTATACGTGTACGGATTTACTTACAGCAATACTTAGTGTGTAGCTTAACCTATCGCGATAATAATTGTTCACACGTAAAAGGGCTAACTGTCTTGCCAATCTCATTCTTTCAGAGTCAACGAGACGCGATGTTATCATTATAGTACTATTTTCCAGGTCATGAAAATCGGTTAACCTTAAAATGAGTCAGCGGTGTAGTTCATTTTTTTACCGGCAGTCTACTGCACAAGCGCAGATATAGAACAAATACAAACACTGTCGCGTGAAAATTCAGAAGCATCCGAACGTTTTTGATTCATGCATGCAGTCTTTTATACACGTGCATTTCTTGCTATGGCCACGTCACTTATTAGCAGTAAATCCATGCATGTGTAAGTGAGGTATAAGGTTTGAGAATGTAAGATTCTTTATTATAGACTAAACGTAATTTTGAAAAACCAAGAAAAGGGTTTTAAGCCTGAAATGTCATTTACCTTAATTAATCACAAAGCAGATTGCCATTTATTTGAAGTTGAAGTAGCCCAGTTAAAAAGTAGTTATAAGACATAGCTGACATGAATCATACACAAATAGATAGTTTGGAGGCTAAAATAGTGATTATATTGAGATGCACGTTGTGTACTATCACGTGGCGTCACAGTAAGCTACCGCTATGGGAAGAATGTGTGTAACGTTTTTCGTATTGTTAAAAATGTTATCAGACTGATGCTCCCATCCCGTATCACATTTTGAACCTTTAAACAAACACTGTCAGCAAAATCTGCCGAAATCACCAGAACAATAATGAGGTCACCTCACATTATACCATACTGCATCAACACCTGTATGGCTCAATAAACGTTTTTTATCATTTTCTACATGCCTACACATTTTTGACTCATGTCAAAATCGCGTGTTTTTTGTTTTTAGCGGTTGGACTATATATTTTTTATAAGAGTGTGGTCTATTATCTACAGTGCGCAGGTTGGGTTCTGTTCAAAATATTATCTATGGATATAATATCACATGTAATTTTATCGTACGCACACGTAGAAACTGTTAAAATTAACTGAAATTAGCATGAATAATAAATATTAATTCAAAATACTAATACATTAGAGTTGGCACTCTCCATAATTGAATTTTCAGAGGTGGTGATCGTTCAAAACATTCTGCAAAATGACGAAACCGTCTAAATTTGTCGCCATGACAGCGTGACAGTACGCGACGTACTCAATATAATCTCAATATAATCACAACTTAAAGCACCGGAAAATAAAAAACGTGAGTTCGAGTCCCATTAAGCTCAACATATGGTGTTTTTGAGATTCTTCAATTTTTTTATGGACACTTATAATTTTCTTATTATTCTTCATGGTTTTTTTCAAGTCTACTTGATGCTAATTGGTATTTCGAAGTATACACTGAATACCTGGATATTTGTAATATCAAGTTTCAAACGTCGGCATTCTGAGAATGTTATGAAATGGCTTACTCAAACGACTGAGAGCTGCTTGCTTCCATACATACGACAATATTATGAAATCACTTAAGGCAGGTTTCAGGAGCCATTCAGTAAATGAATTCACTTTCAGAGGAAATTGTAGTAATAGAATTGTTCAGATTTATGAAAATATCGTCCCTATAAACATACTGACTATAATTTTAAAATTTCATTTTTATAACAGCAATCACCCAAGTATTATATCATGATATAATATACGATTAACCTATCCTTATAAAAACTATTTTTTTTAAATTTAAATAGTAAATTAAAATATTATAAGCAAATTCAAGTACGTTACAACAAAGATCTTGGAGTGATCTATGACGTCGGTTAGTAATTGAGGTAATTAATACCTACTTTGAATTATAATACAAAAGCCGATTACCAATAGTAATGCAATTTAGAAAGTGCCTCAGAGAGTATTATAAGAACGATTAGTAAAAATTCGTTGTAATTAGATAACATACTTATAGCATAGTGGTCAGTGCACGTGAGCTCAATTCCCGAGAGATGCAGGTTTGGATCCTGATGGGTGTGGTCTTTTTTGCAAAAAGATTTTTTCTATTGGTTATAATATATCTTTCTTTATTTATTTTGTATAATGTTAAATCAATAAATAAAATTCTATATATTTTTCTCATCATATTCATCAAAAAAAAATCATAATATGGATATTATATGTGAAGTGCCTAGTTTCAAAAGCCTCTAAAACGATGTTAGGTAGTTCTGAGAAAAATCATATCTATTAAATATGTGAACTTTATGTATTTATTTTTTAATTTGTTGCAAAATGAGTATTTGGCTTTCCATTTTAGGGGTATTTGAAAAGCACACCCAACCATTTTAGCGGGTTTTGAAATTTAGTCTAATTTTTGATTTTACGTATTGACGATTTTACGTTTCTGGGGTTTTTTAAGGTTCAATCTTTGGCCATCATATAGGTAACAAAAATATCCATCTAAATACATATTATCTAACTCAAAAAATTTCAAACACTGTTTTAGGGGCTTTTGAAACTAGGCGCTTCATGTATCTATAGAAGTTTACATAAGATTTTTTTTTAATAAAGATTGATTATAGGTGAAATTTATGTGTTTTTTTAATTCAACGATATTTGAAATGTTAATTTTGGTAGTGGTTTCATGCTGTGAACCAATCTACAGATCTACACTAAGATTTATCTCAATGCTAGGATCGATTGTCACTGGATGAGAAAATTTTACATAATAATAATAATTATAATCAATGTGCCATGTATTTCAATTTAAACATAAATTATAAATTTTAATATTTTCCTCTTAATCATTTTTCCTATACGTTACAAACAATTATTATGCAAAACTATACGTTACATACAATTATTATACAAAACTCATACCAAAGATAATTGGAAGAAATCATTAGTAAATTTTAGAGGTGACTAAAATTGACCATTTAGGTACTTACTATAATTATTATCAATTTTTTTTTGTCAAATAAATGCTTAGTAGTTTTATAGTTCTGAATGAAAAAAACATATATCATAGACTTAGTTTGAATAGTTTTATGGCATTTTTTTAAATCAGCCTAATGGCTTCCGTTAATTTTCCTTCGTACATGTATTTCTGTACAAAATGTCTGATACTAAAAATATAAATTGAATTTTTTTTGTTTTGAGATTATCAAATGAATATCTTCAATAATTATATGTCAGAGTGTAAGTACATACATACAGAAATAAAACAAAATTACCCCCTTTACGGATTAGGCTGAAACCAGTATCTGACGGTTTCTTAGTTAGGAATTAGATGTTTGTTTGGGTTTTGATTTATTTGATAAATACCAAAATTGCCTGTGTACTTTATAATACAAGTTTACTGATTTTTACTTGATTCTAAAGTCAAACTCAGGTATGGTGCCAAATTATCATATGGCGTATTGGTATCGGTGGGCGATTTGCAGTCGGATCTAGCTCTTTACCGAATGAGTCGCTTGATTTTAATTCCTGACAATGTATATTAATAATGATTGTATTGCACTATAAATAATAAATCTTTTAAAAATAAAAACCGTTATCCGTTACGTTTTCGTTTGTTAGACTCGTCCTAGCTCTGACACTGCATATTCATTGATTGCTCGGATGGATTTTGATTTCTAAATAATAAAGCTAAATTTGGTCTGATCATACATACTCCGTTCTTGTGAAAAGAACCGATTGAAAAGAAAATATGAGTAAAAATTCTATCTTCACTTTCCTTTGATGGCTACAAAAGAAAACAGAATAAAAATACTGACAATACATTTTGTGCGGTGACATTCTCAAAAGGTAATGACGCGTATAAAGATACAAAACTGAATTATATTCTATTGTGAGTGATAAACTCATGAACGTATAAAGCATTTCTCGTGTGGAATTCTACCTAAGCGCTCATCATATATGTCTATTTCTTAACCAATAAATATAATCGAAGATAAAAATCTAGTTAAAGTTAAATAAAACTTTCAAATTGGATCAAGGAACTCATATCATTCAATACCTTTGTTTCTAAAAGCATGCATGCACAACTCATCGCTATCCATAAGCATTTTCTGTTCACCGATTTTATACGATCGTAATAAAATATGTAGTAATGCACTTATTGTAACATGATTTTAACTTCATTAATATGCCAAAATATTTCGACTTTATATGGACTTTATATAATATACTATTATATGGGTATTAAATAATTTACTTTTGATTTACCCAAATAAGTAATTTGATACTATTAAAATTATAATGGATAAAAATTAACGCCAAGTTATATATTTTTTATTATAATATTAGTCAAATAATAATAAATATTGTTTTATCAATAAAATAGTAAATTACAATTATTGATTTAAATTTTATACTATAATACCATTAAAGTAATTTTGGCATCTTCATGCACTATGTTTAATCAACAATGATAAATGGAATACCTACACCTAATTCTTAATAAGTATAATAAAAAAAAAATGAAGCATGTATTAATGAAAGTACTTATAGTAATAATTTAGTATTAAGAAATTTTAAGTGTTTGAAAATAAAATTGTAGTATATTAGATACCCACTGTTACTATTTTTACTAGCTTATTAAAATGTAATTACTCTTAATAGAATAAAATAATCAAAAAAAAATCTTCAGGTAACTATAATTTATAAAAGCTAAACTGGATACACCAACTGTTGTACAAAATTTCATTAAGTATTGCACTTGGACTTGCATTAAGTATTTCACGTCATGCAGATGTTAGTTAAACATATTATTAAGTAATAACTAATTAAGTTTTTTTTCCAACAAGTACACCCAGTCGATAGTATTAAGTTTAATAAAACATTAGCATGTAATAATTATAACATCAAGAGTAATATAATATCGCGATATGTAAAGTTGAATGTTGGGCATAACACAGAAAGACTACAAAAAAACAAAGCTTTTTGTATGAGCTTTGAAGATGTTACCAATCTGACGCAAGTAAATAACCGCTCTAATAACGAAGGTATAATTTGATTTAGTAAGTATGTAAGTGGTATTAAATGTTCAAAGAGTTACATGGCAGTAAAAAACTATGGACCGAGAAGATTGGAAAGAGTTCACAAAAGTCATTAACTAACAGAAAATAATTGACTTTAACCAATATTTAGGAATTATTTTACTTTGTGCTATTTTTGGAGGATTTTCAATCGTATTTTACTCACATAATTGAATTATTATAATACACAAAAATAAAATATTTCTGTACGAATCCCAATTTAAAAAGCCACATTCATAAATACAATAATAACATTATGTTGTTATGTTTTCTTGAATATTTTAAGAGAGAATTCATTATGATAAAATTAGATTTTCAGTAAAATATACAGAATTTTACGATTCTTAATCTCAAGCAATGTATATTTAAATTATTAGGGATTTTTTCGCTGCTCGGGGCATATAATAATATAAATGTATATAGAAGATGAATGAAAGTACATTTTCAAGAGATTATGTATGTCGATGGAAAATCCAATACTGACAGGTCTTTGAGGTCGCGTGGCTTTAATGGAGTGTATGCCACAAGGAAGGATGCATGTCAAAGGATCTTAAATGAGCTTGAAAATTCTTGATTAGGAGCTACGATATTTTCTCAGATTCTTGGTTTTCATTAGAAATTTTGGTTCGTTGAATAATAAATAACGTCAAATAATATGAAAATGTTACACTCTGATTTAATTTGCACATTTCTTATTTTATTTGACTAATGATGGTGTCGGTATACAACATAATAACATAGTTTATACAATCAATTAATTATCATTTATTATTTAATAATAAATCATTAGTGCACAAAGATATAAATATTATTATTAAACTACAAAATCTCAGATAAGGTTTATTAATTAATACCTGTACATTTATACACTGTTATTTTATTACGTCATTCATAACAGAAAAATAATGATTATAAAAACAAACACAAATTTATTAATACATATTATTCATAATCGGTACATAATATTAATTAGTTTATACTTACAGGTTATATTCTCTCAGAAACATTTGGATACAAAGTAACACTTTGATATTTGGCTGAACATTAAACATCTCGAGATTAATTATTATCCATTATTGTCTATTTCCAGTGTTTTGCAATATAAATGAAAATAAATTCTAATGGATTTAAGTTTTATACTATTCCATTTTAGTAATTTTTTCCGTTAGTTGTCAGTGTGTATTTGCCTTTTGGTGAGTGTATCCAGTGCCTGAAGGTGCTGAAAGGCAAAAACCGGGTCGTAAAACCGACTCAAGTGAAATAGTACAAAACTTAAATCCATTAGAATTTATATTCAAATTCCATCAAGTACCTTCGGTCGATAGTATTGTAAATGAAAATTTTAAAGAGTGAGCATGTCATTTTATTTTATGACTATCTATTAAAATTATTGGGCACATAAAAATATAGTATGATTGAGTTGACAATAAAAAATTACAATGAATATACAAAATTATTGATTGAAATAATATGTACCTTATTTTCTTCTTTTGTCTAAAACAGGAATGTCCTGTCCGTTGCCTGCTTTTGGCTCAGACAGGTGAAAGTAATGCGGGCTATAAAATTGATGACGATGACAAAATATAACAAAAAAAAAAATCTAAAATAAAATAATATAAATTTCATGTGCGCATAAAAATAATTCCACTTAATGTACTCTAGGGAAACTAACAGGTAAGACGCCTATGGTCTTAAACTTGCCTGATTCGGACGTCAGATTCTTGACTTAATAGTTGTTCCTGAAAGCGTTCTTAGTTACGGGCCGCGTAAAACTTCTCCTCAACTGGACTAATCATATTATATCAATATTCTGAAGCCAGAATAAAGTATTGCCATTTCTGTGTTTTTCATTTCATAATAGAATGAAAGACTTTATATTTTAAGATTCGCACAAAATAGCGTATTTTTATTCTGGGATTCTTATACAATTTATTTTATGTAGAATAAGTTTTTTTGTCACTTTGTTAGTGTAAGATATTCGAAAAATTCTACAATAATACCATAGGTCAAACGCCTTTACCTTTTTCAGAAATTGGTACTTTAAGGGTGCAAGTTTTACACCCATATAAAAACACCTCTCATATGTAGCATTTTAGAATCTTTCAAAAATCGCGTATCCAAGTTAAGATGTTTGTTTATGTAACACTGTTTTTAACTATATAAACATAAAAAGTATACTTGTAAGTACATAATTATTTATTATTGATGACGTCACTAAATAATAATAATTTGTACATAACAGACTTAATATATTGTATATAATAATATGCATTAAAAACAAAACATACTAAATAGGTATGGCTATGTTAGCACTATTTTATCTCCGATTCAAGTAACAAAGACTCGCCCAATATAATATAATAATATCACAATATATTACTAAGAGACTAACAGAGGCTTCGATACGCTATTATAATGTAATAGTTATCGAAAATATATGTAACTATAAATAACGATGTGTCATAAATTTACCAACAATACTGATACATTTAAAGACTGTAATAATCCGTACGTAAGTTTAGCATGTTTTATTTATTTATTTAAGAAAAGAAAACATTGTGAACATAACAACCCAAAATTCAGGACGTTTATAGCATGAGATTTACATTATAGCAAATATTATATCACAAGGGGGAAGAAAAAAAATTAAAACAATTTTATACAATAAAATAAAGTTTCAAAAACAAAATGAAAAGTACATAATTAAAAATGTTTATGTCATTAGGAAACGCATTGACAAGTCTTACAACCCTCGCTAATGGCGCCTGATAGGCTTGACTCGAGGAATCAGTTCTGACGCAGACAGAATAGGTCAAGGCTGCGACCACATAGGTAATTGAAAGGCTCATATAAACTTAAATTCTATAGGATGCCAGGATTGGAAACAATCCTTCATGATAGGAGGAAAACTTAGGTGACCTACGAGAATCAAAAAAGTGAAAAATAAGTATATTTTATGGAAAGGCAGTCGAACAATAAACGTTTTACGAATTATTAAAAGAAAAATAGTTATGTCTTAAATTAAAGACATCAAAGAAATTTCTTCTGTACGCGCTCTAATATTAGCTTTTAGGAAATTTCATAAGAACTCCAGATAATAGAATCATATTCAAGAATACTACGCACTAATGAGAGTATACGTATGATATTTGGATTCTTAAATGGTTTGGCTTGTCGCATGATGAATCCTAGAAGCTTGTACCAATGTTAAAGGTTCTTCATTGTCAGCCTTCATGCGATGAGATTATTTAAATATTATTTTTATATGCCGTTTAAATTTGAGATATTTTTAAAAATAAAATCGAGTTACATAATATGTAAAATATCAATATCTTAAATTATTTAAATCTGCGATATTATTCAACGTTGACATTTCGTCGCTATAGGATTGGTTTGCCGAATATCCGATTTTGTCGAAATCGACCTCTTAATGCAGAATGTTTTTTTGTATCTAATTGGACTAGAATCATCCCTTTCTTTAAATTACTTTGTAATTGTAGTGAATACATCATTCATATGCTGTAAAAATAACAATTTAAATATCTCCATGTATTTAAATATAGGATTATGAAATTCGTTTTTCGTCTCCTGAACATTAAATTTGGTCTATTCGGGAAACCAATCCTACAGCGATGATTTATTAGTGTATACCTATTATTTGTCAGTGGGAATATCATATTATAATAATATTACCTATTAATATTTTCTTAAGTTTCGTAAGTAGGTACCTACCTATGAATCATGATCCCCATAGCCTACTTATTTTCAAAAGTCATAGTTCACTACTATTTTATGTCTATCTCTGTATGTATGTTTTAATGTGTTTTTTCTGTTTTAGTTGTATTAAAAATATAATGAAAATACGACTTTTTTGATCAAAAAATGTATGAAAATCCTAGCGTGTTTCCCAGTAGGCATATAAAAGTTTCAAGTCAATGCAAAACCTGCCACCAATGTATACTAAAAAGGAATAAAGTGACACAAAACCACATTGCCAAGCCTTTGCTTTGGAATAATCAAGAAATTTTATTACATATACAATCCTATCGTAAATTTAACAACTTAGTATACTAACTTATTCCCAGCATCACCGGGTAAAGTACTGAGATTCTAAATCACCCTTCATATAGCGTGCAATACTTCGTCTATAAAATGAATCCGCCTTAATCCAGTGCAATAAATCAAAATTTATTGTAGGTAATATCTCCGAAAATTATGCTAATGGAGCCGTTAGTTACAATCAAAAGTACTCTGAAAACATTAACCCGTTTATCACGAAATAACGAAAATGTTCATTCAAGCCACGTCTCTGTATTATGTCTTTCATGCCTTTATTCAAATCACTTTTCATTGGAGCATTCAAGTTGATCATGCGTTAGATTTCAGGTTAACGTATTGAATTATTGCAAGAATACCGGGATGATAATATATGAAAACGGTATCAGTGAATAATATATACGCGCACGATAAGCGTATAACTCTTTTGAAGTGGTATTTTTTTCATTTAGCGAGTATTTTATTTCAAATCAGGTCAAATCCACTCTCTTTTGTTTCAATCTATTTCAAATATAGGGGAAATAATATCTGAAAATTTTAAAGTGCTTTAACTTACGAATTAGCTAGATTTATTAATTTATTGATGAGCACGAATAATATGTAAAAATTGAAACCAATAGCAAATGCTTCTGTCAGTATTTTTAATTATTTAATAAAAATAAACTCTCGAAAAAATTATAACAAAATATTTTCGTAAAATGGTAGGTATTATGTGTGCAAGTATAATAATAAAAACTATTATCAATCCCATATTGACCTGATTTAAGTTTCTCCATTTATATGCCAAGGATATGGATTTTAATACCGGTATTCAGAAAACCGAGATATAATACCTACGCAAATACCTACGTATGTGGTAGAGAAGACACATATTGGACTGTAGTGCAATAAATACAGGTACGTAGATGCTTATATTAATATTTAGTGTTGAAGGGAGACTTTTGGTCCGAGGTAGGCTGTGGATATCGGATAGAAATAGCACACTTATCAAGTATACTGGAAATATAAGGGAAATGAGAAAATAATATGATGACAATGGGCCATTGAATCGATGAAATTCCAATAGCTCACTGACGATATAAAATTAAGCGATGACTTTAAATTCTATATTGTCCTAAACATGTTATTTACACATGAAAATTCATAACATAAAATTAATTTTTATTTTTAAAAATAATCTAAACTTAGTTATTTATAAGTGATTGAAAGCCATAGAAAATATTTCTTTGAAACTATCTTATTATTATTTATGTTGGACAAAGTTGCAGTCATTGACAATAATATTATGTGCAAATGTTTAAGGCTTCGCCTTTCGAGCGACACATTTCCGTAGAATGATGGGGTTGAGGTCACGTGACCTGATGGTCATACAAATTAATTAATCTGAATTCCTAATAAAATAACAATAACAAATACAATAGTTGAAGACTCCTAATAAAATAATTGTATAAATACAATAGCTGTAGATAAATGGCCCCAAAGCATATTTTTTACCTTTGATTCGAATTCTAAATTCAATACTTGGAGATTCTGACGACAGATGGGTCTGTTTATTTTTTTAATTGTATAGTGTCTTTAGCCTATTTACCTTGGAAGGTAAGCTTTAAATATTTGCCTAATAATAAGCCTTTGCCACGGTTGAGAATAACTATTGACTTGTAGGTTTGCCAAATAAATAAAATGTGAAACTTAAAATTTAATTATTTAATACAACGTCAATATTATGAAGTATATTTATGTAAATTGGGACAGTGAACTGAATTCTCTCCTGAAAAGTGTAATTACTCATTCGATATCATGGCGAAAAAAATAATACTTTCGACGTTATATTTGTTTATTTGATTCAAATAAAAACGAAAATTTACTTATAGTGTTTTACATTTTTTAGAATTATTAATAACCATGTCCTTGCTTTTTCGTACAAGGTAGTTGTTAGTAATTTTGAATAATCACAAACACCCAAGTTTTGAAAAAAATACATAAATATTGTGTCCTCACCGGGATCGAATCCAAAACTTTCGGGTAGAAGACCAGCGCCTTACTAACTGCACCACGAGAGCCGCCTAAATTTTAAAAGTTAAAACATGACACGAAAAGGTAAAAAAAAATATTATTTGAAACAAAGGAATAAAAGTAGTATTAAAGAAAACGGAATAGATAGAGTGAAAATAGTAAATACAAAATTCCAATGAATTTAGCAAATTGCTAATATTATATACAAAATCAGGACGCTATCAAAATTCACACTAAGTTGTAGAGCCAATGTACAAAAAAAATGACTAAGTGATTTAGGAAACAATAAATTTGTCGAATAACATAAATAAATATAAGATGACAATAAAATATATTTCCTTCTACGTTTTTCGAAATAAATAATATTCTTTTCATAGTAGGTCACTTGTTTTAAGAATGGGTCACTTGTTTACGATAAATAAAATTTCGTATTATTTTCAAAAGAATTTTTGCAGGACAAAACGTTTCTTGGCTTATTCTATTGTAAATATATTTTATAAACAAATTGGTCAATGAAAAGGACACTCACTATTTTATTTTTGCAAAATAAGTATATCATGGACACTGAATAATCTGAATTGAATAGATACTATTATTACCTAGGTATAACATAAAACGTTTTATCACTGTTTTATGCTACCCACCGTAGTATTGTATTTATTAAAATTTCTAGTATTATTTTAATATTTGTTATCTATTTCTGAAATATTAGCAGCATTAACCGACGGTTAATTGAATTGTCATGATTTACTTATGTATCTAGAAACATCTAACTACATTTATTTAAAATGATCAAATCACTTATGCATGAAGGCATTTCTAAGAAGACTTCATACATGTCGGTTCTGTGCACTGTTTGCCAAAATACGTTCATAAAAATTAACTATCTCATCAATATCATATCGTCTTTACACCTAGAAATACTAACTCGAAATCAATGACTTCATAATCGGATACTTACACACATTCATCGTGGGTGCTAAATCAAATATTCATTCATATCAATCATGACTAATAATAATTATTATTGTTAAACGAAATATATTATGGAACATATAAGTAGGCTTTATTTAATTAATATTAGGTAGTTAAATAATACTAATAAACATTGGCCGGTATTAAAATAAATTATTTTTTAGATCCATATTGCAATGGCGGCAATTTATAATATTTAAAAATATATTAAATGTAATTTACTTTGTCTTTCAGTGATATTTTTAAACCCAGATGTTCCACTCAAAATTCTTAGTGCTTTCTCAGACGACAAAATAAATATGCAAGAACTCGTCTGGAATATTATTCTTAACAGAGAGTCAAGAGTGGAAGGGTCAGAGATTGGTATGCAACGGCAAAGTGCTATTTTCCCGGTGCATACTCCTGACTAAACTCAAGATTTCCTACACAGTCACGTTCGCCTATACAATGACTCACTGTCTTGCGTTTTCTTCAAATTCTCATTTATCATTTCTGATGTTTTTGTGCTAAGACTTGTTCAAAATACTAAAAGGTTTTTTCGACTTAGCATTATAAAACTGCAAATACAGACTGTCTGCCGTTGTTTCAATAGCAGTTTGACATTGTTTCCACGTGAATAATTGATCGAAAACACTCTTTTATTCCATTATTATTGTTCTTATATCAAACTGGAATGTTTGTCTAAGAATACAAACAAACATCGCATATTTAGACAATCGAATAAAAAAAAGAATTTTAACGTTAAAAACATTTTTTGTTGTATTGATTATCTAAACAGTTGTTAGTTTGTTAAAGATAACGTCAATTACAACAAGCGTTGCTTATATAGTTAACTTTCAAATTATAATATTACCGATGTACATACCAAAAACTTATAATGTCAGTAAAAGAATAAATAAACATCGTATAAATAGTTACATAATATAAAATTTTACATGGAAAGATAATATTATAGAAAGCTTTAAGAGCATACTTCAGTGAAACAGCAAATAATTTTCAGCAATAGGTGGGACGTAATTTTGCCCGCGTTGTCATTTGGAGAACGATAGTCGACGTTTGAGCACGTCAATTTGTTTTGTGATGGCGTCGGAGGAAGTAATTCTTAAATCGTGTAAAGATGACTAAAAAACGTTACGTATTTACTCGAAAAACAAAACATGTCATATTATTATTATTACTAAAATAACAATAAACATAACATTAAATAGACGCATGTTGAATTTTTATGACAAATTATGTTTTGTTTGTCACTCGTCGTTTGCACAATCTGCGCGTTGCGTAGTCACGATCGTTTTAGATTTAGACCATGCCTCAGCTGAAGTATTGCCTTAAGGACAGATTATCTTCTGTGTGCTAGAAAGCATTGAATGGTTATTTTTTTGGTTACTAAACCAAATTTTACTATCAGAAAACAAATTCAGATATGGTGGATAGTTACCATGCGGACAAATTATTTTTAATCCCCATAATATTCATCACGAGGCTTGAAAAGTATTGGTTAAGATAAAGCAAGCTGATATAATTCGGGAGATTTTCATAGTAGTCACAAACCTCATTCATAAGAGTGATGAAGTGGTAGTATGAATAAATTTCTACAAATTTATTAAAGCAATCTTCAGATTTAAATATTTTTTTATTTAACTGTATTATTTAAATGAAAAATATAGTGATTACATTATTACCACTTAATGTTATCGACTAATCATGCTTCGTAGAAATTGATTTTAAAAATTTAAGTGAATTCCTGTCTATTAATAGCTCAAACATTAATAAATTCTAAAGGCCAAGCTTGGGTCATAAATTGCGATTTATAATTTATTACCATATAATTTATGAATAGTTGTTTCCAATAAAAATCTTATGACATTATAAGGTACTTACAAAATATGAATTGAAAAAGATTAAAATTATTTAAAAACTAATGTAACAATTATTATTAATATTCAGAGAATTTTGTCTTCAATACGGAGCTAGGGTATACTTTATGCATAAGTCAATCATATCCGATTAAGTACAATCGTAAAACCGCATTATTTTCTAAAATTGTTAAATCCTAAGTTTTTTTGGTATTTGTCTTAACAATAAATAAATTAAATAACTACCAAACTTTGCTTCTTTTGCTGGTAAAGCTATCTCAAAATTAAAAGCAAATTGCCAATTTGGTGACATTAATTATTATATTATCTAATTAATTTAATAAATATATAACAGTAATTATACGTGCATTCCTATATTGTTATTTAAAACTTCTCTTATCTAAATAAAAAAATCTGTTTGAAATCGTTAGTAAGACAGTCAACTTTTTTGTGTAGCTACAAATAAAACTGTGTGGGGGGGGGGGGGGGTAACTGACAATACAACTAGTAGATACCTGATCCAATTACTTAGACAACTATGGAATAAACACAATATTTACTTTTCTGATATTTTTAAAACGTCTTTTGTATCGTTACATATATCTACTTAATGTAATATTTATTTTCCATTTACTGGAAACTTAAAACAATATTGGTGGGGGGTACTAAGAATACTATCAAGCTCAATAATTCATTTGCTAATAAATAATAAAATTCCACTTAATTTGAAATCACTTCTGTCTGTCGTTTTATTATAGAGAAGGCTAATCAATAATACACTCGGTTATCTTACGACTCATTCATTCATGATCTTAAGTGATAGGAAATTGTAATTGGTTAACATTAATGTGCCTCTTGCTGTGCCTTTACTATCATTGATCAAATCAGCTAGATAATAATAATATGTAGACATATTAATTATAAACATAATATTATGAAAAACATACCAATTTGATTTTTTAACTTTTTCATCTTTGACTCCTTTTTGTCTCTAATATTTTTTCTATAGAATTTTAATGAAAATAATGTGATCATATTTCTAATAAAAAACACGTACCTACAAATTACTTGCTTGTTTTTTTTAAGTTACTAGCTGAAGTATCCGGCTTCGCACAGGATCGCTTTATGGTTATATTTATCTTAGATATTTAAAAAATAATAAGAGGTAATTATTTTTTTAATATTAAAATATCTGTGTTATACAATATGGCAATATGAAAATAATTCTAATAGGAGTAAAGGTCAAACAAAAGATCACTAATATGCAAACTGAATCCAAATGAATTGAATGAAATGAAATGAAAATGAATCCAAAATATGCAAACGTTATTAATGTTATTAATATGTAGTTAAAAAAATCAAAATTGCATGGAACAAACAAACAATAAACGTTGTATTTGCTATAATACTAATTTAAAACCTTCGCAGGTGTGCGCACAATAACTGACAAAAGTTCAATCGCAATCGGATGAATAGTATAGGTACCATACAAATAAAAGAAGATAGAATGATGAAGAATAAGAAGAAGACGATAGTTGTACTTATTCAAAAACCTTTGCGGGTATTACCACAACAACTGACAAAGGTTTCATCGCAATCGGATGAATGGTACAGGAACCATACGAATAAAAGAAGATATAATGAAGAAGAAGTAAAAGAAGATGGTTTTTATAATTAAAAAACCTTTGCGGGTGTATGTACAATAACTGACGAAAGTTTCATCGCAATCGGATGAATGGTATAGGAACCATACGAATAAAAGAAAATAGAATGATGAAGAAGAAGAAGATGATGATTTTTCTAATTCAGAAACCTTTGCTGGTGTGCATACAACCACTTACGAAAATTTTATCGCAATCGGATGAATGGTATAGGAACGCATACGGGACAGACAGAAAGACAGACAGACAAACAGGCATACAGACAGACAGACATTCATTTTTATATATAAGATATAGCCTATACTCTTCACGAAAGTGCAAGAAATAAGCTAACAAAGTTTTATTGCAATCGGATGAACGGTATGGCAGTGCATACAATACGAACAAACAAACAAACAAACAAACAAATATTAATTTTTATATATTAGATAAAATGATGTTTCTTTTATTTAGTATGATTTTTGTGACTGATGCAAGCAAGTAGCTTTTTAAAATGTCTGGTTGCAATGGTATAAGTGACAAACAAAGATCGCCTCTATTCACGATATCAAGAAGGTTACGAAATTTTGAGATTCTATTTTCGGTTGAAGAACATTATAGGTACTAAATAAAGTCCTTACAAATGTAGTAAATCTACTTATTTTTCTATTTATATTAATTGGTTTAATATGACAACAGTTGGTTAAATATGTAGAATGGCTATTTATGAAACCGTGGCTCACGGGTTTGATCCGGCGACTGGAGAAAAAAAATCTTTTTCAGATATTTTTGACCCAGTACGAATACTCATCGGATTGGAAAAATGATTTACAACGATTCCTTTTAATTGTTATTATAATTTTAACTCTATTAAGACTTATATAATTAAATAAAAGTCTTTTCTTATTTGTATGTATTATTAAATATCAAGCATTTAAACCTAATGGAAAATTATATATAAAAAATCATTACATAAGACAGAAGTATCAAAATTCTACAAAGCTCTCCAACTATTTAGTATATACCTAGTATAATATAACGTTTAGATAATAATAATATACAACGTGAGTTTTCTTTTACCCGTACAAATTCGTACGTTAGCTTTTTGAGCAGTGGTAAAATGATGACGTGATTTGGATTTTGGATCTCCTATATTATTTAGGGTACGTAAGGAAATATTTAAATTAAATTAAATATAATTTTTACACGAGGCAGTTCATTAATTATTATACGAGTATATTATGTCAGTATAAAGTCGATAAAAATAACTGTATTATTTAATTAATATGTAGTAAAGTAAACTTCATTGTTGTATTAATTGGACATAGTTGTGCGGAGAATTCTATTTTACAAGAAATGAAAATATAATTAATATTAAATTGTACAGGTTTTTAAAAAGGTTTGTCGATAGCTATTTCGGTTGTAACACTATTATCAAGACTATTCAGATAGGCCGTTTGCCTTTGCTTAAATACTATGCGTATAGATAGGGACAGAATACATTTTCTTATTCGTTCATGTGTATTCATATGTATTCTGTCTCTATATATACGTATAGTATTTAAGGAAAGGCAAGCAGCCTATCTGAATAGTCTTGATAATGGTATTACAACCAAATTAGCTATCGACAAACCTTTTTAAAAACCTGTAGAATTTAATATTAATTATATTTTCATTGCTTTATTGTTGTAGTCAATTATATTTTGGTTTATCATTAATAAAATCATAAAATTTGTGGTCTAAATAAGAATTGCATATTTTTTATATTGTTTGAAACTTGAAAGAAGTGTATTATTTTATTAAAAAAAATACACTCGTTAGTATTAATACACATAATATGTAGAATAAAGTAAAGTATTTATTAGAATTTTATATGATATAAAACTGCCTCCAACTCATAGGCAATTACTCATGTTGTCAGGAGCCTTTTATTTTACAGCAAAAAGAATCTTGTGGTATTTTTTATTATTTCGCTCAGTACTGTAAACTTTCTTTCTGTCTTATCCGTATGGCCTTGAGCTTTCTTGATAATCTTCAAAACGCCAGCTGCGTTTTCTTGCGTGACAATGACTGGAAGAAATTCAACATTTTTTTTTATTTTCTTTCAATTTAGTTCAGAATTGGGTTCAAAGCTGAAATCAATAAATTTGCGTCACCATCCGAGCGGAAGAGATATACTTGATAATATTAGAAGAATAAATGGCAATGGAAATAAAATTGAAAGCCAGAATTTATGGCTTATAATATGAGAGAAAATTATAAATCAATTTTGAATTTGGTTAAATAAAATTGTATAGTTTTGCGTTATTTAATTATTCGTTTCATTTGTGTTTGATTTTTGGACTTTGGCCATATATTCGTCATTCCTTATGACTATTTCATCAGAAATTACATATGTCATTTCTGGTCTTAATTTTAATAATGTACTCGTAGTAACTATCATATTGTCTAATCCGAGCTACGTGCACTATCATATATATAATATCTTTAATCGTGTCCGGAAATTTGTTCGTATGCAGTTCGCCGTATTACACTTCACCGTGAAATGTTGTATCGGAAAGGTACTGAGATACAATTATTCTTGTCTAAATAAAAACACGGTTCTTGTCAGTTTACAGGAAGCCAGCGGCAAACATATTTTGAAAATAGCCGACATACTGGAATATTTGTAAGCTTAGGTTAGGTTAAGTTAGGTTAGGTACGGTTAGGTTTTCATTCTTGAATTCATGAATTTTACCAAAATCGGCTATGAAAATGCTCCACGAACCACTCGTAATTCAACAAATCCACAAATAAACCTTATATACATATATATATATATATATATTTATATACACACGAATACATACCTACAACCACATAAAAACATACATATAAATGTTCTATATCAATATCAATGACCATTATTGTAGTATATAAAATATATTATAGTGTATTAAAAAATAATATTATAAAAAAGTAGGTACTACCATGTAAGAATATTATTGGTTATTAATTGTTGTCGACACCCACGGTGGCCGCGCGGCTTGAGCGCTGGACTATCACGCCGTGGGTCTCATGTTCGAATCCTGGGTCTGGCAAGTACACGTATTGTTTTTCAATTCGTGTGTGAGTCAGGGTATGGACCTAATAGGTTGAGCAAGTGGCTGAAATCCATTTCTCGTAAAAAACAAAATCTGTTAATACAAACATCTACTCTGTGGAGGCCCATAATTATGATCCTATTAGGATCGGACATGGTCGAAAAAAAAAGTTGTTTAACTAATAACTTTTAAAGAGTGATAGCATAGATATATCTCATTAGGTAACTTCATTAATTCCCAATATGGTACCATTGTCACCACATTGGACGATTTCACACCTTTTGAGTGTGTAGTGTTTTATTGTTTATAATTACTAATGATCTATTATTAGGTTTTGACGATTTATTATACGCTTATCGAGTGTATTATTAATGATAAGGTAGGGGATATCTTAAATTTTTTTTATTGTGATCCTTGACGTAATTGGTAGGTGATAACGGGTTTACCTACTTTATTGTATTGATTTGTTATACAAGTTAAAGTTAATAGTATTCGTTAACAGTATATATTTGCCTTTTGGGGAGTGAACAGAGTGCCTGAAGATGCCGAAACGCAAAACCCAGGTCGCAAAAAACGACTCAAATGGAATAGTACAAAACTTAAATCCATTATAATAGAATATTTATATTTTGATAAAGACGTCGTAATAATTATTATTAACTATTAATATTGACGGGGTTTCAATTCATTGCTTGATGTATGCTTCCGTTGTAGACTAGTGGATGAATATAACATATTATATTTAGTTTTATTATATTAAAAAAATGGGATATATTTATTAAAAAGATATTTTAATAATCAGAATAAATAGTTAGTCAGTTGAGTAACATCAATAAAACATACTAACAAAGATACACATGGAACTAGTGTATGAAAATATTGGAAAACACAACATTCCATATTATAAAATTTATGTTTTAACAAAATCTAACTCCAGGTAAGATGGGTTGCCTATTTTTCTATAAGAAAATAATAAATAAGTTGGTTATTTTATGACGCACGTCGAAAGTCATGTGTTATGTAACGCTTCACTAACTTTCTGCTTTATGAAAAATGCCACTTCTCTGATTTTTGTTTTCAGTTCATCATATCAAAATAGGTTTATAAAATTTAATATGTTTTATTTTAAATAAAACGCACTTAGAGTAGTCATAAAAACTGATTTTTGAAGGCGATTTATTGATATAAAAGGTGACCTAAAATTATGAATAAGAATTAGGTACTGTAAATGTATTTTTAAGTAGCTAAATATATTTATAGATACCTACATGACTTTTTTAGGGAAACGCAAAGCATGTAGCAACCAGCAGCTTTAAACCTCATCCTTCAAAATATTTTAGGTACTATGATTAGGTAATATTACTTGCTTGTATTAGCTCATGATATTTATAATATAGATACGTATACGACAGATTTCCCACAAGCAAATCTACTAAATATTTCGTAATACTTAATCAAAAATATTTGTTAGTTTGTTTAGTCGTTTTTGACTCGGTTTTTATAGTAAAAAGTTTTTGATATTTTTTTTTATTTTCTATGTACATAAAATATTAACTTTATTTTTTTTTCTGTGTTTGTTTGTAATAGCATTCCCTTTTAAAGTTATCACGCACATCAATAAATTTTTATTTTGGATAGGCACATCTTATATTCAAACTCATGACATGTCGTTTTGTGTTAACGTTATTGTTTTATACGTAATTTTAAAACATCTCATGCATATTATGCCCACAAAAAAACTT
This sequence comes from Rhyacophila brunnea, assembly GCF_057557595.1. Classification (NCBI taxonomy): domain Eukaryota; kingdom Metazoa; phylum Arthropoda; class Insecta; order Trichoptera; family Rhyacophilidae; genus Rhyacophila; species Rhyacophila brunnea. The sequence continues at coordinate 36,036,921 of NW_028233350.1, forward strand.
TTTAGAAAAAAATACGACACCCGACGAGACTTGAACCTGTAAGCGCTGCGCTGTGTTTTTCCAGACGATATGTTTTTAAATTATGTAGGTTCAAATTCAGTGGCGGCTCGTCCTTATGCACTGCGGTACTGCAGCACCCCAAGCAAATTGAGAAAAATATAATATTATATTATACATAAATGTCTGTATATTATATGAAAATATCAATATTATTTAAGCGTTATTAAGCTCTCATGTGCACCGATACATCCAATAATTATCATACACCGCATTACTAATATCAGAACATGACCATCTTTATGATTTTATCCAATACCGTTTTCAATGGAATAAACTCGAGTGGGCGAAGGAGGGACGTAGGGAGCAAGGCTCGCAGTTGGAAGCTTAATCGGTACTGCCGGTCCAACAGTATTTCGCCGTTTCCGCGTTTGCACGTGAGCATGCGCGCGACAACGAGGAATGAAATATAGCTTTAGTGATTTATTAACATCGTTAAAATGTATTTCTGCAAGAAATTTATACAAAGTTATTTATTTTATTATTAATAAAATAAACATTTTTAATCAACCGCAGCACCCCCAGATATATTATCCACGAGCCGTCACTGGGTTCAATACATTGTCATTGCACAGGCCAATTGTCGTAACCCTCATTTTTCACCGAAGTGACATTTTTATGGAAATGGACTTATTGCATACTCTTACACGAGCTGGCCAAGTATCCCCCAAAAATATATTATACCAAAATAATTCAGAACTATTTTTTAAGCTATTTGTAACTTGACAAAAAATATTCCAGCCAAATGATGTAACCCTCTAACTAAACGTAAACCACTGGTGTGTTAATAAAAGAAAATTTTCAATTTGTAATAAAATAATATATATTATAAAATAATAAATAAATAGTAAGTATATTCTAAATTAATAAGTAAATCCAATGCCCAAAATTTTTTCACTTTCTAAACAATTTGATATTTGAGGGTTACGACAATAATTGGCTTGGACAGTGACGAACAATGTTACATTCTCAAATCTTGTGATGAATAACATAAATAGTTTGTTATTGGTTCACTTGTTGTTGTAGACTACTACTAACTAACATTACGGTATATATTTTTAGAACTAAAATCTTATAATATAATGAGACAAAGTTAATTAGTTTTACATCATCTGCG